>NC_138826.1:57305755-62105755 GCF_965183815.1 Platalea leucorodia
AAGCAAAATTTTGCAGATATCTGAGACTGAATCTTTTTCTGCACATTAAGAAAAAAATTTTAGAAGTCTAAGGAGACAAGACCATTTGGCAACATCTGCCATAACATAATTATTTAATGGATATTTTATAGCAGTACATAGAGGCCCTAAATGATATCAGAGCTTCTCTGTGGTAGGTGTTATATATACTAAGAGATGATCACTGACCCCAGGAAGTTTATAAACTAAATAAATAGGACACAGATCAAGCCAAGAGGAGCATTATTATCTTCAATTTACATATAGAGAACTGAAACACCAAGAAATAAAAATCTGGAAGTCCCACAGCGAGCCTGTGGCAAAGCGAAGTTCTCCTAAATCCCAATCCATTGCTAGCTCCTTCCTTTCAGCCACGTCCTTTGCAAAACAAAGAGCTGCTTGAATTCTACATGCAAAGCAAAGCTTGGGCAGTGAGTGACAGAAAGAAAGAGTAATTTATAACTGACATATGTCCTTTTCAACCACAGATCTCAAAGAGCATTACAGGGACAAGTAATTCTCTCCTTTTCTTGGAGTGGATTGCTCAGGCAGAGGAAATCTTCTGTACCTTCACAGGAGAGTTTGAAAGCACAATATCGTTGAAGTCTACGGTCCTTTGAACCTAACTGGATAGTCATGATTTTCCTCATCTTGCAGAGTCTCATAGAAATAAAATGGTTTAGCCATGGTGACTCCTGTAGTGCTTTCAGTTGTCAGAAGATGCAGCACAGGACTAAGGAAGAGGGACCAGAGAAAGTAATTTTTTACACCTCCTGGATGCTAGGTCTGCGTCTTTCCCCATCCCAGTATAAATTAACACACCTTAGAAAGGTTTCTCTAATTTACTGTGGCTTTGAATGGCTTGTGATCCGCCAGAACAGTGGAGTGCTCTCCCCCCTCCCTCTGTCCCAATCAAGGGAATAGTGTGGGGTCATGGTGCCAAACATATGCTACATCCTTCTTGTGAGGTGTATTCCACACGGGGTGATCAATCTCACCCTGTGGCTCCTTTCCAGCAGCTGAGCCAGCACAAAGAGAGCTACACCAGAGCCCAAAATTGAGTACATTGTCTCTCCTTGTGGCCAACTTCTGTTTGAAGGGACATGACAAACTTCTAGATTTTCTGTCTCTGTTACACAGGGGCCTCATCTCATCTGCCTTGAACAGTCTCTGTCTTTTAAGTTCACTATATTCTTGATATTGCTAGAGGCAGAAATGGTAGCGGCCATTTTATTTACTACAGTAGGGACAAATTAGAAAAAATCCTACAACTTTGTATTTACAATACTAGGTATAATTGCATGTGGGTCGTCATTTTTTGAAGAAGTCACTGCTATATGTATATATGTTTATATCAGGTACAGTTATCATATTGGAGATGTCACTTCTTTCTTTTCTGTTTGCCTTCCTAGTGAACTTTTATGTTCTGCATAAGGCGAGATCAGAAAAAAGGAGAATGAGAAAAAAATCAGGAAATAATAGCAGCATCACTCCATATTCTTTCCTCAAAATTAGCTCTAAGTCACACATTAGCCATTAACTCCTTTGACCTGTTCCTCTTTGAAAGATAGGTTCCACTTTAGGTTTCAACCTAAGACTTCAGTATCTTCAGCACTGACATAATCTTAATTGTTTTCTATATTTCTAAAAAGGCATAAATGGGAATTAGAAAGTAGATTATAGAAAAAATACATTTTCAAGGTAAGCCAAATGATCATAAAATCAGCTCTTGAAAACCCCCAGAAGTAAAATAGCACTCAGTAGCAGCAGTACTAATGATCTGAAACATTTAAATTAAATATATGCACTCAAGACATCACTGTATCATGTGCTTAAAGTGTTGGGTTCAAATGCTAATTGGAGTATAAGATGAGAAATCCAAACACAAGTCAATTTTGATAAGAATGTGAATGCATTTTTCAAAAAGATTTCAAAATGTTGATGTGAAGCCTCCTGGGATTGTTATGGATACACAGAAGATATGAACATAAAAACATAATTCATCTGTTCAAATTCCAATTCCATTCTGTTTATTTCAAGAGGCAACAAATTTCTGCTCCTTCCCACTCTTTTTTTCATTTTTTTCAATGATGAGCAGTATCTGCTTTTTAACTGACCCACATAGACTTTCTGAGTCCTGCCTCAGTGAATTATGGTAAGGAAACAATCAGGCAAACATATGAGAAATGGAGGATCACTTCTCTGATGGAAAGGTTATGGAAATCAAACATACCTAGACTGCAGTCACTACCAGCATTGCAATCACAGAGGAGGGTAAAGTTTGGTCACCTCCCAAGCTCTTGCCTCCCGGAGAGGTGGCAGCTCACAGCTCCTCCTGGGTTTGGGACTCAGTCCATTTGCCATCTTCTGCCGCGTCGCTCAGACCACTGAGCGCTGTGGTGGACATGCCAAAGCCTCAGTACCAGTGGCAGCATCCTGTGGTAGCATGGCCTGCAGCGAAGAGCTTGCGCTGACTTTTATGCTACCAGTATCGAGACTGCTACTGTGCATAAGCTGGCAGTGACTCCAGAGTAGTCACACCCAAACTCCTTCATGAGATGAAGCTTTCTTTGGGGCCCTATGGCAACCCTTCTAAACAGAGCTGCTTAAAAATGGATTTACCATCCTCTGTGGCATTTTGCTACTCCCGAATATATTTTTCTCTCAGAATGGGACAAAGTATCAAAATGGCTACACTTTTCAGAGAACAAAGGACATCCCAGATATTATTTAAGTGTGGACACTAACTAATGTAGTGCATCATGAAGATATTGTCTCTAGCTGAAGAGGTCAGCATACAGTCCTGCATCCTAAAAGCTATATGGTGGTTGTGCAAAGGCAGAGAACTTTTACCTCAGTTGGAATGAAAAGTTTAACTCAAGTTTTCCTAGTGGAAAATTAACCTGAAAAAATACTTTTTCCTATAGTAAAAATAAATGTGATTAATATTTTCAAGAAAAATCTGGTTTTCAATGAAAAAATGTTTTGAAATTTTTCAACCAGTCGTACTGCTATGTGAACACTGCTTGCCACCTTTGTTTTCTCTCCATCAATAAAGCAGCAAAAGTTGTGCCCAGATCTTAAAGCCATGATAGCCCCCAACTCATTTAAAGAATATCAGATACAGACACTAAGCAATCTAGAACTACCTCTCCATTGAATAAAAGAGAAGATGATATACCAAGACACATTTTTAGGAGATGGATCAATGCCTTCATGTGAATATTCATACTCAGTGACTACCATACATCATCTCCAGTGAATGAGGGAGAGCTTCCATGCAAAAACTGATGTGATCAAGCCCACAGAGACCATATCTTTGTGATATCCATCTATTAGAGAAATTATGACTGCAAGAATTTTCACAGAGTCCAAATACAGAGCACTTGATCTTGTACCTTTAAAGTTCTTTCATGCAGGGTTGTCGTTTTTTTTTTTTCGTCAGTGAATATGTATACATAATTTTCACAGGGAATACAGGATATAAGGGACAGTAAGTATGCTTCAGCATATGGTGAAACCATATGGTTGACTGCTTTTCTGCGTATACCATTTTATTTATTTATTTTAAATTATGTGATTCACATTATTAGTTGAGACCTCTTTAATTTACACAGCTATAAATATGGTAGATCAATTATGCTTAATTTTTAAAATATTCTTTATTATTATTTGGGGTTAAGGAGTGTGCACAGAATAGGGAAAAACAGGCTGAATTTCCTATTGATGTAAATTAACAAAGCAATATTAGTACTTCAGATCAAAAAACTACAATTTCTATCATGCAGAAATATTTGATTTGTCATGCAGATTTTGAACCTGGATTCCTCATAGTATATTTTGCATGATTCTGTAGGAGTTAAAAAACAGGAAGCAATGAACATAGAGGTGTGAGAAATCTTGGCTTCTCAGTTCCTTGTCCAGTAAGTCACCAAAGAATGAAGAAGCCCAGAAACCCTGTCCATGTGCTGTTGAGGAGCCTGGAGAGGGAGGCAGGACAAAAAGGTAAAATGGTAATTCCAGGGGGACCAACATGTTTCTATTTAATTGGCATATTTTGATCTAAAATGTTCCTATCATAAGCTGTGAGAACAGTGATGCAGCAGAAATTTTTCCTTAATTTTCAAGCTATTTCAAATTCAATTAGAAATACACTCCAAAACAAGGAATAGTCACATGGCAAAGAATTACAAAAAATATTATGCTAAGCGTGATTATTTACTATTCTATAACAAATAAGCTTGTCAGATCACAGTCCAGTTGCTAACACACTGGTGTTGGCTACTTCAAACTACTCTCTCTGTCTTGATTCTGTTTTTTCATTGTTTCTCTCCTGAAGGGCCAGGGACTTGATCGAACAGGGAAATCTCCCATGCTTTTTGATCAGAGACTTTCTGGTTGTCATTGCCTTTTCTGTAGGAGAGAGGTGACAGTTCCCATTTGGATTGCTACCTAAGGAGATCAGATACCTGGTCTGAAATCCCTACTTCAGCACAGACTTCTAATGTGAGCTTAAATATGTCATTTTGCCTTTTTGCACCTCAATTCCTTAACAGTAGCAAAGGAATGAGAGCACTTCCCCACCCCGAAGGCTAGACTGTGGGGTGCTCCAAGGCCATGGGGACATGTAAGTAGCTCAGCCAGGTGTAAGACTTTGATCTCCAGAGTTATCAATCCAGGATTTCAAAAGCACTTAATTCACAATGAGAGATTTAATATTTTCAAGAAACAGTTCACTTTTTTAATAGAAGTTTTATCATTAATTCTTTAAACAGCTTACCTAATCCCACATACAAGTTACAGGACTTGATCTTATTATCTGTCTTTTACTGTAAACTCTCTGTTTTGGTGCAACATGAAGTTTGACCAAGAGGCATTACATCTATGCTGGCAGCAAGTCTGTGGATGTTGATATGCCAGGCAGGAGGTAGGTGATTTTTCTGGAGACATCGCTCGCTTCCTCTAAGGGAAAATATGAAATAAAAAAGTATAGAATGACCTTGCACTAATAAGCCTCTGCCTCGAGACAATGATTAAACCTGGTAGCGCAAGGGTTGGTTTATGAGTAATATCAGCTAAGGCACTAATGAAAGTATCCCATTAAAAAAATGTATAACTTAGGGACTTGTCTGCACTGAGAAATTTGGTCACTGCTGCTGCTGCATTAATGTGGTCTGAAGTACAA
Source organism: Platalea leucorodia (assembly GCF_965183815.1). NCBI lineage: Eukaryota > Metazoa > Chordata > Aves > Pelecaniformes > Threskiornithidae > Platalea > Platalea leucorodia. Next base: position 57,310,959 of record NC_138826.1, read on the forward strand.
ACAGGAAGGTATATCCAGGTATTACAGCTGGCTCCTATTTCTAACAACACTAACCAGCCAGAGGTCCTGCATACTTCACCAGGAGTGAAATCTGGATGTCTTTATTGTCTAAAGGTTTCTCATCACCAGCGTAGCTGCACTACTACTGCCAAGTATTGCGACTCGTATACTATGACTTGAACTGGTTTGTCCTGCACAAGTGTCAATGCACTCATTCAAAATGTTATTCTTATACTCAGGAATATCATAGGAAAGGATCCATTTGAAAACGTGTGCACTAGCCTGGGTCAGAAATTACATTGTTTCTTTGTTTTCTTCATTAAGGTTATTCTTAAAGCAAATTAATTTTCCCCATTTCATCTGAAAAATTCCATAGAAAAATAGACTTGGCTACTTCTGGTAATGATTAACACATACCCACAGATCTGTTGTGCACGCACAGCAGGTGTGATGGGTCCGGGCCATGCCAGGGTTACTGCGCAATGTGCAAATCAGCTGCTGTGCACACATAGAGTAGCTCTGACACATCCACTACCAAAGCTACTACCTCTAAATTGGGAAATTCTGCCAGCTTGTGGGCAACCAGCAAGACAACAGTAAAATTAGTCCTGCTGCAGAGAAACAACTTGAATGGCAACATACCCGTACATGAGAATAACACCTCAAGACATGTAAAGTACAGTTCCTTTGAGGTTTAGTGGTACCATTTTGAATTGTAGTATTTCAGTTGCCCAATTAAATCTTTCAGTGCTTGACTGAAAAAAGCCCAAGAAAAATACAATCTATTTTCATATGTGCAGAAAATTAGGAGTATTTTACCTGGGAAATGACTTCTTGTTATGATTTTAGTATTTTTGAGAATCTTTTTTTTAATCAGAAAAATTTTGGTGAGAAATTCCAAGCAGCTGCAACATAGGCCCTGTCTAGAACAGAGCTTGACCAGTGCCTCTAAAAATTGCTATACAACAAACAAAAAGAAATAAAATAAAACCAATAAAAGTAGCAGTGGCCTGTGACATAATTTAAGTCATGTATGTTCTAACCTGTTTCTTCTCCATTGCAAATGTTTAAAAGGATTGCTACAACCACCAAATACCTTTTTATTTTCCAAGCTATATTAACAATTGAACGCCAATGAAGGAAGGCTACTGAGTGGTTATTTCCCACCCCTTGAAGTTTTAACCATAAGCATGTTAAAACTATGTTTGGAGGAAGGGTTAAGAAAACAAACATATCGGTTGCAGGGAAAAAAGGTGCATTAAACTATTTTTTTAAGAAACTTGATTTGCTATACAGTAGAGTTCATATATTAATTCCTTTTATCAGGGGAAAAATTAATGTTATCTATCCTTTGCTACAAATATTAAAGCCATTTTTAAAGTGACCTGAGACACAGCAGAGTGGAAAGAAAGACATCTATTTGAAAAAGTAAATGAAAAGCAAAGAAGAGTTCTCTGTATAATTCTGACTCTTACCAATGACTGGGACACATCTTTTCAAACAGTGAAATGAAAGAATCTGCAGTTTCTGAGATTTTCTACATTCAGTTGCAGTACCTGAAAAAATTGCTAAAGTAGAAGAGTATCTAAAAGGAAAGAAGATCAAATTTATTTTCTGACACAAGGACTCTTTTTGCTACTGGCCATAAAAGTTAAAGCAAAGCTTCAACAAAATATCAGGAGACACAAACAGCTGCTATATTTCAGGTCAAACTTACAGACTGAAATCAGCTGTTTTCCTACAACCATGTAAAACAAACTCCAGAATGTGGATTTTCTGTGTTCAGATTTGATTTGCAGACACTTCCTCATGCTCTTCTACTTGCACAGGGAAAAAGGTTTAACTCCCCCTTTTTAACTTAGTCCTCCACAAGGTATGACTTCATGTTTTTATTTCAACAAATCAAGAGAGAAATTATCAGATAAATGCATTAATCAGCACTCCGTACATATACCCTTAGGTCACTGAAATGTATCTTTCTACCATGAAACACTTATTCATTTACAGCCACTATGAACACACCAGATCATCCTCTCAGGGTCACTGAACTAACGGGATCCGTACCTTGGAGGACAAGCAGATTATTGGGGTTTGTGTCATAGTTTCCCCTTTACCTTCTACTCAGCCCCATCGGTGACTGGCAAAGATTTTATCAGCGGGACCAAAGTGGGTAGGGGCAGAGCAAAACACTCTGGAGGCTCAACACCAAAGCTGAGCTTCCAGATTTCTGAACAGAAATCAAATGCCACTGAGTTTGAACAGTTTCAGCTGCTGCTGGCTCCTGGTGGGCCACTCCCAGGGCACCCCCATCTCTCCACAGAACCTGGCTTTCATATGTAGCCCTAAGATCTATGAGAAATAGAGTTTCACAGCCCAATATGGGCTGCCTGGTCAGAAATCCCATCTAGATAACCTGGAACAACAGGAATGAGAAACCTTTGCCCACATCACACTGGCTGCCAGCTGTGGGATGGAAAGGTGCAGGCAGACAAGGCATGGAGCAGCGGTGACACAGTCCTAGGTACGGCACCACAGGGATGCAGAGCTGCGGCAGTTGTTTGCTACATCTCTGTCATCCTCATGACCTGCTGCAGGGAGCAGTCCCAATCCTCTGGCCAGACAGCACAGTGTGTCCTACACACTGTTCACAGCTATTGCCATTTACAGCGCTCTGCCCACATGTATATTTGAAGGGATCTCTGGCTGAATACTTACCACAAAGATCTTTGCACCTACTCACTTTCAGGTCTCTCTAGCAGACTATTTGTGCTGTGCTCAACAGGTGTCCACACATTGTTTGCCACATGATCACGGCCTTCATATTCCCGCCATGGACCTTTATCTAGGCTGCTTTCATTTATTTTTGTTTCTAACAGCATACAAGACTGTGCTCCAACTTCTCAGCATGCAGAAGGCCATGCCTACAGATGTCCAGGGAAATTTCTGCAGCTGTAAATACTCTCTTCCCCTGTCTACATACTGTCACAAGGGCCCAACTCTTCTGGCTTCACGTGGCCCTCCTTTTGGCCTGGGACCCTTAAGAAATAATATTTCCATATAAAATGACCCTGACAATGAGAGAGTTCTTTGGCAATCCAACATCCTTGTGCTTGGACAGCACAGTCCTAAGACTTACTGCCCTGAAGCAAAGAGCCCTCATGATATAAGGGTGTGAGATGGCGTTAGGGGTGTTAGGACACTATTGAAAAACTAGGCTGGGTAAATGGAGTACGACCCGATGCCTTCACATCCATACTGCATATTGGCTCAGTCCCTAAATTAATGTGACTGTCAACCTGTTCCTAGATTTTCTCTTGAGAGAGATCTAGTTGATCCAGAAGGGATCTCAGGAGCAATCTAATATGAACGTGATGTGGACAATCAGGGAAACAGATTTAGAGTGAAACGGTGTTACTTAAACTGGCAGCATAAACATACTCTTCTGCTGTGAACAAGACCTGAATAGTAGTCAGCAAATAATGTAGTACCCTGGTAGTATGCTACTGGAAAGAGGAATTATATGTCTCCTCCTTCCTAAATCTTTTGACTGCATCTGCGCATGGCTTTTCTGAGTTCAGAATCAAGGAACAACTAAATCAAGCCCAGAGCAACTAGAACTGGGAAAGTATATATACCTCATGCAGAAATCTCACTGATGGCACGTGCTCTGCTTCAATGGACCTGCACCCCATTGCAGAAGTTAATTTGAAAACCCAAAAAGATAATTGTTGATATGGCAACTGATAACAAAAATACCAATTAGCAATTTTCAACATGTGATTGAGACCCTGGAAATCTGTGTACTAACAGAACATGCCTAATCCCAGCAGGTTATCAGTCTTTGTACAAGAATCTACAGCTCCATCAGATAATTCTTAGGGATACACAAATTATCAATATTTGAAAACCACTGACTAAATATGATTTGAGAAGTCATGCATTTTGAAACTCTTCTCTCTACACTACAATTAAACACAACAAATTTTAAAACTTTAAAATATACCCCTCTACAGATAAAAACTTTGGAGCTATTGGTGTAAACAGCAGAATTCCTCCTTGTCTTCAGGAGACAAAATTACAGCCTTACAGTTTCTGGCATCCTTCAGGATGCTTCAGGTTTTCCATTTTTTGAGGGCTTGTCTTTGTGTTTTGCACACATGAACATCTCTAAGAGGATGCATATGTGGTGGGTATGTGTACATGTTGGAAGGTGGTGGTAGTTACACTGTTTTAGGAATCTTTTCTCATGTCTTCTGTGGGCTTCTTGCTTTGGTTTGTAATTTATTGTCTGTATTTAGCTAACAGGCCCAGAGGTCTTTGAGTCTTCAATGCGACGAATATAAAATTATGGTATATTTTAAATACTTTTCCATTTTGATAATTCAGTATATCAGAGACACAGGTGAAGAATGATTCATTACTGAGAATAGTAAACTCCAGCACTGCACAAGGATCAGCCAGCACTTTATTGAGACTCCCATTTGGGCAGAAAAGTCCCTGAGATCTTGCCTAAGGAATGTAATTCCATGTAATGAAATCAATTCTGTTAACAACCACAGCAATTATTTTTGTATTTTAAAACATGAAACACTGTAGCCTCACTGCTGAACTGCAGCCACTTCTGCAGCAGGAATATTTTTTGTTTCAAAAGAAGGAAAAATGCAAAAGGGAGGGCAGAACTATGATCACTTATTTTGTTGCACCCAAAATGAAGACGCTATGTGCAGGCAGAAGTAAGTGTCAGCCCCCATTCTACAACCCCAAGTTTCTGTCTTAATGGTACACAACAGGTTAAAACAGTATGGAGAAAATACTATATTATTCAATCTTGTAATAAATTTCTGCAGGCAATATTCAGTAGCTCAGTTCAACCACTGGCCCCACTGGAGAGTTTTAGTGCTCTGAAGATTAAGATTAAATTCAGAAATAGCAAAGCCAAATTTTCTAGTTTTTTCAAGGGGCAGGAGGAGGATTATATATCCCTCTTACATGTACAAAATAAGTATCCATTATTCAAGAGTTGTTCCATAGATCAGTCACAGAGACAAGTGTGCTTTTTCTGCAGTAAGCACGAACACTACCTTCATGACACAATGAGGTTTTGATAAACAGAAGCCTTTTAAGTAACATTATAGAAGTAACCATTTTTCCTTCACACACTTTCAAAGGGGCACTGGCATTTTCAAAATGGCACACATGAATTACATACCAATCTAATGATCATACAGCACACTGGAAATTTACTCCTAAATGGCTTCTATTGTAAAAAGGTAGTCAATTTACATGTCAGAGTAAGGACGTCTGAATAGAAGGAAAGCCTGAATATCCTCACTTACACCAGTTTAATTCCACAAACTTCATTGACGTTATTCCTGATTTGTGCCACTGGAAATGAAAAGAGAATCAGATATGAAGCATTGCAATGAATGATGATGTATTGGTGATCAAAGCAGAGTAGCCTTCCATCAAAGAATAGCGTGCATTACGAAGCTCATTTTGTTGTACTAAATTACTTAATTCTCAGAAGAGGAATAGTCCCAAGCCGGAGAGCTAAAATCAGTTCAAAAGTACACAAAATATGAACACATACAGAAGACAAATGAAAAAACAGAGAATAAAGACTTGGTATTTTTCTCTGTCCATCTAACGTTCTCAACACAATTTACCAGCTTGAATTATGTCAGCCTCATCACATTCCTTTAAAGAAAGCATTATATCAATTTGGAGATAATGAGGAGGCAAGATGTAAAGATTAAGGACATCATTTTCAGAATCACATCAATTATTTGGGAGCCTCAGTTCCTATAACATATTGAAAGAACCAGAACTTCGGAAGAGCATTGCATTACAAAAAATTTCCAGCAAATTAATGGGAAGAATGAACGTCCACAGTTTCTGAAAAATCTGGCTAACAATTCCCCTAACAGGGCACCGTGAACTTCAGTGGATACTTCTGGAAACATTAATCAGATCCAAACAAGCTGCATCAGAACGAGGATGAGGGCCTGGATCTTTTGATTCAGTCTTGCATCTTAATCACAAGATCTTTTATCATTCTTGTTCTAGTTCAGGGATTTAAATAGGGCCATTTTATAAATTGATGGAAAGTTATCTCACGGGTACAAACCTTCTCAGCAAGGGTAGTTTGATCAGTAAATGATAAATCAGCTACACATTTTTCCAGTTAGCTATTGTCTCTTTTACTTTTCATGTTACGGGTAAGTTCATGATAAGTTCATGATATCAGCACGTACTAGTCACTCACCGTAACGAGCAAAACTTCCTGTTGTGCAGAAATAGATGACTGGACAAAGCCTCTATTCAGGCAGTGCCAGTAACAACTGTGGAACTTGTTTGCCTCACTCTTCGATCATTTACCTGTAAATTCTGCTGCCTCTAACATCACACAGCTTTCAAGTAGACTCCAGAAGTATGTGACGCTACAGGGTTAATGGAGTCAGTTGCCAAGATTCAACAGCCAAACAGAGATGGGTGTCAGATCTCTATATATAATCTCCCGTACATCCGGAGCTGGGAAATGGAATCTGTGCAAATGAGAGAGAGATAAAACTTAACCAAGTATGCCCTTAATGTTAAGAGCCTCAATCAAGACAATAATACCTCCATTTCGTAACTACAGGTTTTGCTTTACTTTAGCACCTGTTTATTAAACTCCTTGCTTCTCATATTCTGAAATGGAAATAAGCCAATTTTTGAAGTGGTGGCAAAGGGTTTTTCATCACTGAGGGGCTCTAGGCGTGGATGAAAAGAAGTATGCTGATGACATAGATCACATTTTCGCTTTGTATGTTTACGCGTTAATTGTACTGCTCTTTCCTGTTCTTGAATGGTATAGATGCTTTGGAGATGTTTGATCCCAGTACCTCTAAATATTAGGCCCTGAAATGCTGCCACCTCTCTCAGTTTAAATTATCAAGACTTAAAAAAATAAAATCTATATCTGATAGGGAAATAGAAAAATCCTAATCTTTGAGTCTTTCAAAATTACACTGGACAACACACTAGAAAAGATTACAATGAACAGGAATAATTCTTTGCTGGCAGGGAGATGGACTAGGTAAATGAATCAGTCTTTTCTGTATCTAATTTCTATGATGGCAAGGCATGAACATTCTGACCAAGCAATTTACATTGATTTACAAGTATAATTTATAAATCTGTGGGTTCATACATCAGAATTTCAGATCAGCTTATATAATGTGTATAAATACATTTTCACTTTATTTGTTAATGTATTGCAAATGAGGATATAAATCTGACATGAACACAAGTTTACCTAATTTTATTCATTTAAAATGACAATCGCTCCTGTACAAATGGGTAGCAGAGGACTACAGCCTGGGCTTTGCTCTGTTCTTTAGCCCAGGGTTAAACTTGCAAACTAAATTTGAATCATTTACTTGTCTTCTGAGATATTTCCTCTTGACTGCTTTCTTACCCTAAGAAATACGTGCATTCTGAGGGCCAGATCCTCAGCTATAATGCAACTAGAGCATACTTCAGCTTAGTTCATCGTTTTCAATAAAGTTATGCTAGTTTTCAACTGTTGAGGATTTGAGGTGAAATCTTTGTTCCAATTAAATTAATAACAGTTTTCCTATTGAATTCAAGGATTCAAGGATTTCATCCTTGGCCTTTCTATGTATATACGTTTTTTTAAGACTAAAGTGATATACAACAGCTCTGTATAACATGCATGCAGCAGATCCTTTTATGGAAAGAGTAGAAAGCTCCTCAGACAGTGCACATCCTGTTTCCTTGCAAATAGTTTCTGAATGTTTATAAAACAAAATATAGGATGAGTTATGTCAAAGATTCATATAAATTTTCACCATTTATAAATATTTTGGACACATTTTGGACATAAATTAACATTTAAAATTTCTTTAAGCCTACCAAGCCAGCCATAGTCTGGTTTTATATCAGCTAGCACACAGAAAACTTTTTTAAGAGTCCTTCTTGTCTGTGATCATATTTTTGAACGAAGGGTTTCACATAAAACCAAAACGACAGTGGACATTTAACAGGAAAGGACTGAAGCAATAAATGTCCAAAGAGCAGCTGGATCCTGTTTCAGCCTGCATGAGCTGTACCAAATAACTGACAGTCTTATTGCCTTTCCATTTTACACAAAACTACAGTAAAAAAGTGGTATCTTCTGGAAGCTATTCCATGTAGAATGTAACTCATATTCTGGGCAGAGCAATACTTTATTTGAGCAGCAGATAGTGGATCCATAGGTGTATATTTTGAGAGAAATGTAGTTGCGGAAATTAAAGACAGACAAATTACATGTAGGACCCAGCTCCACTTATATCCATAACAGTTTCTCTGTCTGCTTCCATGGGAGTTGGAACAGGCCCCCTGGAGAGAAATCCTGGTTCCTTTTAGCTTCTTTTAGCAAAAAGTCTCCAGGACTGTACTCACAGCGTATAAGCATGACAGAGTCATGGACACTGCTAAAAAGAAAGAGTGATGTATACTTAATTGTTTATCAGGTAGTATGAACTTGACGTTGTTTTTTAACGTACAAAATTTCTTGTTTAATACCTTGTGTATTTTATCAATTTTATATCAGTTTTCTAATTGCAATGTGCTTTTCTCCCCTCCTCTTCTCCTGCTCATATTTCTAAGGGTGTAACGTAGTAAGAGTAAGGACTTTATCCTGTATGACCACCACATGGAAGTCTCGCCTGAGATCAGCGGGTGTTTAAGACCTATAAACATTTACACATGCTAGCACCTCCATAGATTTAAACAAACTCCCTCTCTCTCTAAATTCAACACCTGGCAGAATCAAAGCAAGCTTGAGAGAAACAGGCCCCACAAATTTTCACCTTTGTGCTTCTGCTTATATCTTATTACTTCTGCTAATTTTGCCGCAAAGCATAAAGTAAACTCCGCATTCCAATGTAATATAAATGACATAATTTAATGTGACTAAGAGATATACAGATGGCATTGCATTTCCTCCGCAGTGTGGAGAGGTCAGACAGCAATTGGCTATAACACAAACTAAGCTAATACAGAGCTACAAGCTGCCAGATCTTGGTCCCACTTGCTAACAGCCTATACTATGTGAAGTAATTGAGCATGTGGCAACTTTCTCAACTGTACTTAAGCAAGGGACAATGTTGGAAAATGTCAGTCCCCCAACTTAACAAATCTTCACATAAATAGGAAATATTTTTAAAGATTTTCATCATAAAAGGTTCAGAAGTAACAATCTTTTTGTTGAGTGTGTCTAGATCTACACCTTATATATTACAGCAGTTTAGTCTTACCTCCTTTAGGAAAACTGCAAAAATAAATCTTGAAATTAAAAATAAGCCACTTATATTGTTCACTTTGATACACAAAAAAGTTAACAATGATTTATGATTACAGTTTCTCTAGTTTTTATCTACTTTTAAGTGTTCAAAATATAACCAGTAACACTTACAAAATTATCTAGTTTCTAGTATACAATTCCCCCTTTAAGTCCGATTCTAAAGAAAGTGGATTTAATAACTTTTCAGTGCAAAAAGTCTATACAAATTGAACTATGACTCCATCTACAAAGGATCCCGACTAGTTTGTTTCACTTCAGAAATGTAAAGAGGCTTTAAATCCACCCCATCCAGGCAGCTAAGGGATCTTCCACCTCATGACAAGCTGTCGAGCAAGGCAAGTCCAAGTAGAGGGAAGGAAGAGGGTCTGACAATACAGATGACCAAACTGTACTGCTCTCCCAAGATCCTTAGCACTATAATGTGCTAGGATGTCCTTAGGCGATGCTACAAAATACAATAATAAACAAATACTTCCCTTAACGATATAAACAGCAGAGCAAGCCCCCTCATTCCCAGGGAAGGTGCAAAGATATTTTTGTCCCTACACATATGGGCAGCTAAATTATTAGATATTTTTACATATTATTAGATATTATTTAGATATTAACAGATATAGCTGTTCAAATCTAAAACAACTTGGTTACCTATCTTCTACTGATTAATCATTAGTAATCACTTTCTGATCAGTAAAATCCACAAATATAAAAGCATGTAAAGAGTGAAACCATCCTCTACAGACACTGAGCTCCAAGTATCACTCTGAAGATGTTCTGGAAAAGACATCTGGGTCTGCGGCTGTGAATGAGTCTCAAACCACATGAGATTAATTTCTGGATCCAATTTGGAAATAAATCGTCTCTCTAATGTGCCTATACTTCAACAGAAGACTTCGAAAGAGTACATGCCCAATTATAGCAGCTCAGCTGAGATATGGTAATTTACAATGCCACTGTAATGTCACCACATTCAGTTGTGTTCTGTGTCACTGTTCAGCCACCTGAACCTATGGAGGCATGGAGTGACAATCTGAACACTGTTGCCAATACTTGAATTTTTTTGTACGAATCTTGGAATACTTAATATGTTTCTTAAATCTCTAGATCCCCAAATCAAAAGATTATTAGAGAATATAAACTTTTATTAAAAAAAAAAAAAAAAAAAGGTATTTCTAGACCTGGTTGCCTCAGAGAAAAGCTTAAAAGTTTGCATAAAACAGAAGACAGTAAAGAGCATCTAGATTAATAATTTTAAAGGCAATCTGATGATTTCCTGAGGCCTGATTCATGCTTTTTGAACCTCTGGAGCTGTCAAAATTAAAACTGACTGTGGGAAGATCTCACAATACTAAACATCTGTGCAATAAAATGGTAGATGAAATTGAAAGTTGATAAACACAAAATAATGCACAAAGTAAAAATAGTAGTAACTATGTATACTACAATGACAAGTTCTAAACTAGCTATTACCATTACAGAAGGAGATCTTGAAGTTACTGTGTTTGCTCAGCAATGTCAGTTTAGTGATCAATGCTTGTCAAAAATGCAAACTGAACATCAGGAATGACTGAGAAAGGAATACAGATTAAAATGGAAAACATCATAATCTAGACCCAGTGCAACCACATCTTGATTATCGCTCGCAATTCTGTTTCCTTCTTCCGTGTCATACAGTAGTATCAGATAAGACACAAGGAAGGATCTGTTGTTAACTCCATTCCTGGAGTTATGAAACAGCTAATTCGCAAGATTAAGTGAGGTTGAATAAATATCGAGTGAAATTAAAACTTTTTCTGAAAAAGTTAGATGGATTCACAATCACATTTGCAACTTCTTACATGCAGTTTTGTAAACACTGACAAACGCATACGGTAACTACAAAGTTTTTTAGATAAACACTGTCAAATACTTCCCTAATACTTACCCAAAACACATTCTAGAGTTACGTACAATTTACTCATGCCAGGAATACTTTTCATGCCACTTTTAAAAAAGAGAAGCCTTCTGCATGATTTTCCTGACCCATCATAGCTTAGATAGTTCCAATTTTGAGTAACAGTTGGAAATAGAAATGTATTTTCCAAGTCATTCAGGCAAGACATGTGGGCAGTGTTACACTCCTGAAGAGTGGGTGGCAGATGAAATTCACAAGCGGAACATATGCTGCTTTCTCTAAAAGCAATGCATATTGCCTGCTTTAAGTGTGCCAGACCAAAGTCCTTTTGGCACCTGGGCTACCAAACTTCACGAAGGCATTCACGAATGCCCTTCAAAGATACAGCTGTAACAAAGCAGCACCAAGTTATACATCTGTTATGAACCACAGAGGGCCAGATTTTATCCTTGCGTTTCCCTAATCCTATTCACTGCCCAAACTGTCAGTACAAACCAAGCAGCAAATTCAGCGTTTCGTTCTCTTTTTTGCCCTTGATCATGTTGGTCATTTAATACAAGACAGCAAACCTCTGCCCCTTCCAAAGCTTCATTTTGCTACTGTGATCCCCTGGTGCAGCAGTTCCATCTTAAACCAGAAGCTACTCAAGCTAAATGCCAGTCTTCAATGTTTCAAATTTAGAACCTTTTTGAGGTGCTTGCTCTCAGAGTGCATTAGCTGGCTGCACTTCTTGATTAGCAATGCTCTTTCTGAGTGGTATATTTACTCCCAGGAGCACTTTATCATTTATCACACTTATGTTCATTTCATTCTTATCCTAATCGTGGCAGCTTTCATGTAAAATGTTAAAAAAAAAAGAAAAGAAAACAAGATTAATACCTATTTAGGACACCTTTAATACACACACACACTTCAGAGACAAACGTGTTCTGTAGCTTCTTTATGTTTGGCGTTTTCATTTTCTTCATCAGAGTTATCTTAATGTAAATACTAGGCAGAGCTGTGAGAAAATATAAAGCAATATAGAAATCTGTATACCACCAGAGAGCCAAGAGGAACAATGGAAATTCAGACCAACCATCTGGTCAAACACAATGCTCCATTTCAAAAGGTATCTATCTCTTCAAGAATCCTGCTACTGAAGTATAATGTGATTTTGGGTCACAGTCATTCTGACATCCCTGTTGCAGAGATTGCCTATGTACAGTTGGGTCAGATCTCTGGAATGCAATCTAACTCCGACAGACATTTTCTTTTAATCTTTTGTCTGACAGGAACAATTGACACCATCTGTTTTCATAAGAAAGTGCTTTAGCAGGCCTTCCATAGGTGGTATGGTCCTCAAGGGTGCAGCTGGAAGCAAGAGGAACCAAATTTGTTCCATGTTACAAGACACAGGAATCACAAAGCTACTTAAGCATCACAGAAGACAACTGAGGAGAGGTACCTCTTCATACAAATGAGTATTTTAGAGGGTAGGTTGGAAAAAAGTAATAATATTAATTTCTCAGAAATTCCCCTAACAAAGAGAAAACAACACTTTTATTACCTAGAGAAAGATCCTCTTTCACTCTCCTGAGTCCCTAAGAGAAACTTTTAATTGTAATTTAGAAACTTCTTATTGAGTAAGTTCTCAAACTTACTTATTATTTCAAATCTGGGCTTTCCAGGGTCATCTTTTCTTGTGCTCTGGGCTGGCAGGTTGTTGGAGTACTACAATAATGAATTATCCTTCATTTACAGCTATGTAATTATGTAAGTCACCAAGTTGTATTTCAGATTTCTGACTTACTACAACTCACTTCAACACAAACTGTGTATCTTACTATCTAAAATAATGTTGTGAAAAAGTATTTTTTATATATAAGAAAAACAGAACAAGCACTCGGCAAATGGAAGGGAGATGGCTACGAAACAGCTATTTTAGGGCTGTGGCTTTTTAAGTTCTGTGAAACATAAAGGGCTAAACTAATAAAAGTAGACTGAGAAAAATTTGTCATAGACGGGCAGCCCTGTGCTTAGGAGAGTTAACAGAGCCCATAAAACAGCAGTTCTGTGGCTGTAATAATCACTACAATGTTCCAGCAACCATTGCCAAAGCGGTGCTTCAGATTGAACTTGGCTAAAGCATTTACCCTTTTCTGGTTAATTCCAGATGTTTCAAAAGCTGTTGAGGATCTTCATCAGAAAAGAGAATTTAAAAAGCAGTTAAGAGTCACAAAGTTTCCTCTTCAAAGGACTGCTGTTATACAAAGGGACAGCAAATAGGATATTAGGCCCATTTCATGGGCCTCAAAAATTATCTTCTATATCGTCAAAGGGCAGAAATCATCACAATTCTATGCAAAATCCATCACAATGTGTACACCAGTTATACTCCTTCAAGTCAGTGGAAAAATCACAATTAATGTCTCTACTAAGATATGATCTGCATTATGGAAGAAATTGTGTTTTCATTCTACTTCATCATCCTCTTCCTCTTTCTTTTAGACATTGTCATATCCTCTCCAATCAACTGCTCTCCAAAGTTTGCTTGGCTCATTTATTTTCCATCCTCCTAATCTTTCTTCCAGTCCTGAGGTCTACCTTATGGTACGTTATAGTGACTAAAAGATAGGAGGAAATGACATAAAGATGCTCACTAATGCTAGCAATTTCACCTTCAGAAGACGTAGCCCCCATGTTTTCTTAAACTCAGAGGTTAAGGTCGAGGCACATACATAGGGAAGCCTGAGTAGCTGCTGAGTGAACTAGATGGTGCAGCACTGGGGGATGACTACACAGGTGAGCAGTCATCCTCATGGCACCTTCCAAATGCTTTTGCTGGGTTCCCCAGCCTGCTACCGAACAGAAAGCACCAAAATGTGGATCTTGAGCCATACAGAGAAGTTACTCAGAAATAGAAACACCTATGACAATTTACACCAGCTGAAAGATTTTTTTATTTTTACAGTAGGCTCAGACTTTCAAGTTCAGAATTTGATATATATATATATTAATGAGCTAATATCTCATAAATTATTAATAATATATCTAATAAAGGATTAGGTGCTTTTAGGTAAGGTTATTCACAGTTATTTTTATACATGCACAAGATTGTTATGCCACATATAACACACTATTTTAGCAATTATGTATCTTAATATTTCCATGTATAAACCAGACACTACATGGCAGTATAACAGAAGATAATACAACAACGTCACAAAAATATTTAGAAATGTCTACCCAGTTGGAAAAAAACCCAACCAAACAAAAAAAGAATGGATATTTCTGCTCTCAGAAATATTTACCTTCATAAAGTTTAAGTCATTGCAGGAAAAAAAATGATTGTCTTAAATTTAAAAAAGAAATGTTTTGGTATTTTTCTAATAGCAAGAAAAAAAACCCTCTGATCTCTGATTATTTAAATCTCTTAAATTCTGAGACATCAAATATAGTTCAAGAATTTACATGATAATGGTTTGGTCAATGAAATGAAAGAAGGACTACGGGTCTTATAAAATGAATATTAAAAGTGAACCTACTATGCAAAATTCAGTGTATCTGGACTTGATCACTCCATATTCAGAATCACAGTGCTCTGGATTATTTAGATCCATAATTTTGTTCTGTCTATTATGAAAAAAACAAATAATCCTCATCTGGCTTCAGACTTACAACATCCTCCCAACAAAACGCAAGTAAGGGATTGAGGCATAGAGGTTAACTGAGATCAATAGGAACTAAACACTGAAATACATCTGAAAATATGGGCCAGAGGGATGTGGCCCATAAGTGCTTATGGAAATTTTCAAAATCAGCCCAATAGCTCAACTGCCATTGCAGTGGCTAAATTTGAACATTTAAAAATGTAGCCTTAACTGATTAGTATCCGTAGAAAAAGTAGTAGTAGAGCAGAGAACTAAACCTGAATGTCCAAAAGCCTATACATAAAACCCTGGACCTTACTTTTCTCCAAAATGAGTATAAAATTTGGCTTTTGCCTGGTCTGCCTCTGATATTTACTAATGACTCAAATGAAAAATTGATGAAAGTAGTTAAATTTGACAATGGTTCAATTTAAAATGATCGTTAGCTGTGGGAAATTTCAGTTTTGACTCTGAAGGGAAAGTAAAGAGGAGATGAAGCTTGGCAAGCTGACGGTTGCTGGCCAAAACAAATCTATGTTCACACACTGATGGTCCATGAATGCGGTCCTTGGACAACGGATATTGTTGAAACCTCTGAGGAAGATGCTGGGGAATTGATTTGAATGCCATAATGAGTATATCTGCCCAGTTCCCTCAGCAGTTAAAAATAAAGTTAGAAGTAAGAGCAATCAAGAAACTTTAATGATAATATTAGACAATGGTTTATGTTCAGCTTTGGTTTTGTCAGTTACAGAGTTGGAAAAAAAAGAATAAAATAGGACAAACTATGGTAGCTGAACATAAAACGAATCCTTCATTTAAACATCATTTCTTTTTTCCTCAGATATGTTTCTTGCTCAGAATGATTTTCCCAATAATTCTGGCAAATCTTCATCTCTAGATTAGTCACAATGAGTATGTTATGCACACTCAAAATGAGAAGTCAGAAGACACAGAGGCCAGATATTTGCTGAAAATTTTCACGGCACCAACTTTACAATTTGCTGTTCAAGTATATTTTTTATTATTTACCGATGTTTTGCTGTTTCCATGAAATTTCTGGTCAGCGAATGAATGGAGTCACGGGGATATTTATTGAATGCTAGCACAGGCAAAGTGAAGTTTAAAAAACCTAATTAAAAAGTTGGAGAAGGACGAGTAAGGTACCCAAAGTTCACAGGATTACAACGTGTAAATCAGCCTCTTCACTCTCCCTCCTCCCCTCAATACTCGGAAGGACTTTTAGGACCACTTGGAATGTAAGAGCAATCAAAATGAATCAGATATAAAATACTGTTTTGCAGTCATACTCAGCTGTTGAAAATTACTGGCACAAGAATCAAGTGTTATGGCTGCATTTAAAGCAATGTTTGATGATTTTATAGTTGCCAATAGTGCACTCAGAGCTTTTTGTAAATTTTCTTGACTCTAACTATTTGTATGGTCTTAGTTCTGCCTTAAGCTCATATGGACCTAATAGAGTCAGCAAGAATTTCGCAGGTTGAACTGTTCAGATGAGATCATTTGCTCAAGATGTTTCAAATTTTGCAAGAACAGATGATCTTATGAGATGATTCCATTACAGAGGTCAAAAGTCTCATGAGAAGGACAATAGGAAATACCTTTCTTTCTTTGTCCCTAAAATGCCATGCAAAAAGTATGCAATAATGTGAAGGAAGCCAAGGCAGGGAAAAGATACGCAGAAGAGCTTGTCTTCCCTTTAATTTCTTCCCCCACCTCTTACGCTTGCTAAAGAACACTGCTGCAATTTCTCAATGGAAAGACTTAATCTTTCTCTATAAATCGCTTTGGAATTCCAGTGCCATTAAAAAAATATACAAGAAGTCTGTAAGGGAGGGAGCATATGGAACAGGGCAGGTTGCAACTCATGGGAAGGAGGTTCCATGTGTACACTGTGCTTTTCAGAGAATGACACAAAACTCGTTTTGATTTTGTGGATGAGTTAAAAACTGAATACAGTCAGCTCCCAGATCTCAGGTTTCCAGCACTATCTACAAAGGGAAAACGAAAACTTTTTTCTCCAGGTTAATAAATCAATCAATTTATGCATTACATATATGTGCAGAAAAGAGGCAGAAGGCATTTTATTTTCTTCTGAATGATCAAAGTGTTGGCCAATGTTATGGCTGGAGGCCAAACTAGACTGAAGATGGTTTGCTCCATTATGCCTACTGCTGTATTCTTATCTTGGAATGACAGCAATTACTCTATGTATTTTTAACTGTATTCTTCCATTATGGCAATAAATGGTTATTTAAATGCCATCAGTTTCAAATTACTCCACTGGAAAATACAGCAGGGAAAAGTATCAAAGACAAAGAACTTTTAAATAAATCTCATCTCCCCACCTGCCATATGAAGCAATTTCTATGCCAGGTGGCAGATGTTTATGATGGTGCTTTAAACAAGTAAAAATGAAATGGATCTCAAAACTTAATTGTTTTTTAGTGTAAAGGGCTCTCAATTAAAAGGAATTTTATTTTACTTTTTGGTTAGAGATTCTACCAGAAATGACCTGGAAACCCAAAGCTCTTTAACATAAAAGAGATGATAGAGACATCAGAATCTCAAGCATTAAAAGAGAATCTTCTTTCCTCTATGTAATTTGCTATATAATATCTCATAATCGGGCTATCATGACAGAGAACTCTTCATCCCTTCAATATAACACTTAGACAGTACATTTGGAATTTTCTTGATGCATGACATTTCATATAGGATATAGATCAATCATCAGACATGTTTTTCTCAGATTTTCTGCAAGAAATATATTAGCAGGAGAACACCATATTCAAAAATCCCTTTTGAAAACTGAGTATGTATCTGATTATCAATTTTACAAGTGATCTTGTAGTTTATAAAATACTTAAGTCCTCTTCTAATTAGTATAATGTCTTATCTGAAGAACTGTAATTTCCACAAGACAGTTTTCCCTGAACATTTTTCTTGATGATGTTTCCTATATAAAGATCAGCTATGTCTTTTTTTAGGGTGTCTTACATTTGTAAACATGTTGCCATACTTGAAAGTGACCATTCACATTAAGCCTTTTATGAATCAATGCCATATCTTACATCGGTCTGTGTCTGCTCTACGTCAGAAGCTGGTATAGAAATTATATGTAAGAACCATGTATTTTTGTTCCACACAAATTCCCCAGGATAGCAACACTGCCTCAGCTGAAGCAACAACAAAGGATTTATGTGTTCTTTTATTCATCCTTTGCATGAGTTTCTACAAAGTAGATGTGGGCCTGAGTAAGAACCTCACATAAACCATATCAATTGAATTGCTGAATGAGAGAGGAATTCCAAGAGCTGGATCATGGTACACATGCATTAATTTGAATCCTTGAGAAACTAAGATCTAGGGAAAAACAGTTTACCATCTCAGTGAGGATGTGGCATATAGTGGCAGAAACCTGGAGAAAATAACTTCCTGAGAAGGCAGCAAAAATATCATGAAGTACTTGTACACCTGTAGGACAAGACAAAATATTTGTTTGTGTTGTTGTAGCTGCAAAGAACTGGTTGAGCTGTCCTACACTGAAAAACAGCTCATATCAAAATTCAGGAGTATATTTCTAGAAAAGGGTTGTGGGTGTTCTTCACTGTAGGATGCCTGCACCCTTAAGGATGCCTGGTCTCACTGATCTGAAATATATGTCCTAGACTACAAAAACTGATCTACTGCTAAATTTTAAGGAATAAGCCTTTATTGCAAACATAGTTGTGACAGTTCTGCATAGATGTATATTAGGCATTTTGACTGTGGAGTCTTTACAAGACCGCAAATTCTGTAATACTGAGGTGCTGAAATTAGTTTGTGTTCTGCAAGGGGTATTCAAGTCAAGGAATAGGTAAAGGTGGTTGGTAACCCAGCACTGCTGCTCTCCATGCTGCTATGTAACATCATGGCCAGAGTTGATGGCATTACCCCTCTTCAAAAGCATGTGAATCCTTTCACTAGGAGAAAGATCTTTTGCTCCTGAAAAGCAATTATATCTAATGGCAATGGTTTTTACCAGTGTCTAAACTAGGCCCAGTATACTGCTAATGGCTTTCATTTCTTCATGAATGAGTTGCCAGTAGGATTGTCTGGGATAGTATGAAATCAACAGCTCCTTAGGTAGTAAAGAGGTATAAATGTAAATAATTTATGAACATAAAATGCTATCATTATGACTCTTGTACTATCATTTTGATGAATACAAAGATGGCACTTTCCCAAATCCAAGTTTACTCAATTAAAACTACTCAGTTAGCACAACAGCACTGCCAATCAAGTCAATCAATATTGGTTCATTGCTCATTTAAAACCTAGTATGGAGGGAAGGGAGACAGGCTGTACTGTAGCTAGGGCTTTGAAGTACTACAGTAAAGAAGATTACAATGAGTTAAAGTCATGACAAACTAAGTAAGATAGCAGACATAGTGAAAGCAGAGCTAAAGCACAAAGGGATACATGAGAGATTTAGTCAAAGATATTTCTGTGTTTCCAGCCATGCTGTATTTCAAACGATCCAGTTTGTTCCTCTTTCCAAAATTTTGAGTCGCTTTTGAGTCATAGGAAAAAACTCTTTCACACAGTCCAGACAGGTCTATTATCCATCTTACTAACCCCTTCTGTGTTGTTTCTACCATCTATTTTATGTAAGAACAACCAGCCTTTCTCTGGTCGCTGTTCTAATCTCTTCAGCAATGCCACAGAGGTGCAGGAAACTTGGAGCGGGGGGAGGGTGTTTAGGAGGCTGACCACTAAACTGCACTTGGAAGTTCCAAATATATATAAATTAAAAACTCACTATGTGTCTGTGTTCTTGTTTGAGACATGACCTTTTCTCTGAAACCCACTAATAGTGAACATATGTCACAGTAGAAAACTCTTTGGCACCCAAGTTATTTCAGTGCATCACAGTTAACAAATTGTAATTCCAGTTACATAGTTCCTCTGCTCATAATAAAGCAAATCTGTCACAGAAAAAAATAATCTTTCTTTCCCATAAAAAGACTCATAGTTGAAGCATATAAGATTATCATTATGCAAGCTCATTAGGCATACACAAGCTATACTTTTCCCTGTACAACTGAAATTCATTGATAAAACAATGAAGTGAGCTAACACCCCTCCTAAATAAAGTTTCACCAGTAGCACTGTATGTTAATGGAGCTATTTCATTGTTAATGTGACTGACTGCTTATTGATTCTTGCAGTAATCCAGCAAGGGCTTCAGAGTACAATTTAGTTTGGAGAGCTACGGGTCCAACATCTATGCTCAATTACAACTTTCAGAAGGGTAGATCAATAAAATTTAAATTGCTTATGGTAATCACAACTTCAAATCATTGCGATCAGCATAAGCAATCTGCTGACCCCAGCCAAGCTCCTAAATTGAAACTTGTAATGAGTGGTCATTTAGTTTGGGTCCATTCATATTATTTTGGAGGCAGGTGATGAACAATTAAAGATCAGTCAGCACCTTCCCTACCCAGCATTCCCATCTGAATTCCCAAAGTACTAATATGTAGTCACCCTAGGGTATAGGCCTTTGCACTTCTTTAATGGGTATTCTGTATGAATAAGCAATTATATTTTCTATTAAACAATTTCAGTGTAATTGAATTAGCAGTTATAATATTGCTCAGGCAAGCAGAAGCTTTCCTAGGGAAAAATTAAGTGATATTGGGTAATTCAAATTAATTTATAAGACTGAAAAATGTAACCATTAAATGGAATTGTTCACCCTCCCAAAAAAATTACAATTAATGAGCATATTGTTTCAATGCATAAGTTTCCTAACAATTTGTTTTTTGGTCATAAGAGCTTTTTCCCAGTTCATTATAAAAACCTGTCTATTATAATGAAAATTTCATAGGCTGTTTTCTTTGACAAAGCGGGTTGCAAGTTTAAACAAAGATAGCCTGCAGATTACTTTCACGATAAGGAGTCACCTTAGAATTACATTTTAATAAATCATTGACAATAAATCTTCTGCATTACAGCACTAGGGTTTAGAGAAGGAGGAAAAAAGGCAAATACAGAGAAAACGATCAATGAAAATCCCCTTCTGCCAATACGAGAATAGATTGAGCAACTCTAATGTAAAGTTTGCTACACACAAAAATAAAAGCTCAAAAAGCTTTATTTAAAAAAGATGCAAAGCAAACAGCAATAAAGTCTGTACACAGATGCAGATTTAATTAACATATTAATTTATTAATACTGACCTAACAGCTTTTTGCAAATGGTCTGTATTCAGGGTAGAAGTCACTGAATATTTAAATAAGCTAACAGACACTGATTTGGGAATATTTTCATTAATAAAATGCCAAACACATGATTCTAGTTCATAAGATTACGTATTATTCACAAGTATTTGAAAAACTGATGAGCATTTCTATTTGAGATTCACAAAACGTTACATGGGTTTTAGCACAAACAGTGCTTTGCCTGAAGACTGTTTAAACTGGTTTAGTCATCCAACCAGAGAGGAATAACAATTCCCGTATTTTTACTTGGAACAAGAGGTCTTAAAGTATCTCTTGCCATATTAACCAACAGCACAAAATACACCTTAGTTATGCCAGTTTTTTGCACAGCTATACAGACAAAAATTTCGGTGGCTCATATTTCGGCAGGGGTGGGGAGAAGAAATCTAAGATAAACCACTGACAAAAGACTTCTGTATGTGTTATGCAACACTTGGATGGTTTTACAAATCTACCAAAAAATCTTTCTGATCACAGACAAAATCTAATAATGTCCATCACTAGCTTTCATAATCACAGTACCATGAAAGTAAAAGGCAAAAACTAGGAGTGGTAAATTCTGAGTTCTTAATTAAGCAGAACCCAGAACAAAAACCATGCCTCTGCCTATGCGTCTGCGGGTTACTTACACTGGAGAGGGCTTCTCCCCTCTGCCTGGCCTGTCATTTTATGTGTAATGTAATGCTTCTTAAGAATATAAATCTTCTTAAAAAGTATACTGATGTTTTATAGCTGCTCCTGTTTTGCAATACAAATGATATAATTACTTGTTTCTCGCTGGAGGGGGTCCAGTTCTTTTAGTTCATTTTTTAAATGCAAATCTTATTAAGCATTTTATCCTAAAATGGCTACTGCAAGCAGGGCAGTATGATCCCAGACGAAGATGGACAACACACCTCCCAAAATAAATACTATGCAAGGAATGAAACCTGAATTAAAGCAGCATACCAAAAACTGAATTGATTACTTACTGAAATATGTTAACATGATGTAACGGGTAACTACTAAAATCAGATGTACAGTAATATTCCATGAATCACTGCTAGCTAGCCCGCAAGAAACAAAGACATAATAAAGAGCTCTGTTCACCAAAAATCTCAAATTTTATAATAGCTCTGAAATGTTCTGTTTATATAGTATAACAAATTTCTCACCACCTACAGCTTCACATTTGTTACCGTGGACAGACTGCAAACTTTCTTACAGTGGTGAGCAAAGCATTAACTCATCCCTGTGAGTAACTGCTCACTCGTTTGAGCTTTGTAATGACACCCTACTCTTGAGCTGGAGATCACAACCACTCAGAAATTCCTGGCAGCAACTGAGCTTGAAATTAGATTCTACTGACCCAAAAGCACAAGTCCTTACTATTTAACTTAAAGCAGATTCACCATGAGTTGTACCCTGTGAGACATGACAAATGACTGAACAGTTCTGATTCCATCCATTAGAGGTCAGTGGTACTTGTAAGCTAGCCAACTCATTACAGAACTGCAGAAAAGGGATTAATTAGTGGCCTAGCTTAGCTTCAATTATGGAACAATCCATATTCAAATTGTCTGTTGAATATGGTGGCCACTACATGAGAATTCTGGAAGTTTAAAGATAATGACAGCATTGCATTTAGGAAAAAAATATTCAATGACATTGCCAATGCAGGGACTGAAGTCCATCCTGTGCCCCTCACATAAATACTTTGAGGTCAGGAAGATGTCCATATCCTCTCCAGCAACTCTGCTGGGAGAGGTAGGTTTATCCCTCTGTGGAAGAGAACCTGGCCAGTGTGGCCCTGTTTGCTTCAGCATGTGAAGTGCTCTCTCTGCAGTCCTGGAAACATTGAAAGGAGAAAGTCCTTTCTCCCCTACTTCTCCTAACATGGGGAAGAGCACAGTGACAAACAAGAGAGATATGAGTACGTAATAGAAGGTTCATATATAGACAGGTCTGTCCAAAATGGATCTAAAAGGCAGAATTTTCAGCCTATATAATTAGCTCATAAATTAGTCTATAATTATCGGGGGCTCATTGTCACCACACTAACAAATTCCTAACTTGTAAATTTTCTTTGATTTTTTTAAGTCCTTCAGAAATCATAGCTCTCTTTTTCTTCCAGTAATTAGTAGATTTAAACATCTGAAGTCAAGATATACAGGAAAGTCATTAATAATATGCAACCTTTCCCTAGGTAGATCTTTAAGACATTTTAAAGTATAAAAGCAATATGACATTTTAAAGGTTTGTGAATTTCTTGAAAGCAAGCTGCAAAATTGGCCTGACAAATCCTTAATCCATTTATCCATAGAGTGAAAATGTAACATTTCTATTTGAAAAAGAATAGCAGAAATTATCAATTCCCTATGTGAGCAGACTGGAGAAACAAGTGGAATATTCAAGGCTAGGTTCTGATCCAAGTTGCGCAGCTATGTATCTGGGCTAGACTGATTTTAAGAGTTAGGCCTCCTATCAGCATTGTGTCTATAAGGATCAATCTTCATGATATTTTTATTTGCGTACTTCATTGTACTTTTTCACTTGTCAGGAATCCTGCAGTAACATCAGCTTAACAGAATTCTTGAAGCAATTACCTATGAGTTGAAAGCCTTACATCATAACTAGAGACAGTGCACCTAAACCAGGTCTTAATCAACCAAGTTAAAAGGACAGCGTCATTAAAATAGTGTAAGAACATAATTTATTGCATTTAAGGAATATCTAACAGTGAAAGATACAACTTGTGGGTTTGGTGCTATTGCAAAAATAAATATGCAATAGGATTGGCAGCTTATTAGAAACTCTTGTGGTTTGAATTAGGATGTCAGAAGAGTGTGAGCCTATTGACACCGTATTCTGTTGTCCTATACAGGTGGAAGAACATTAAGGAAAGCAATAGATGAACCAAGGGACAGAATTTGGCCCCCACTGTAAGGCTTAACCCTGAATCATGTTATTACTGTTAGCATGAAGGAGCTGACCCACAATAGCTGTGAATTTCCATGCTCTTGACCTGTGCAAAACTCAGAGAAGTATTATTTATCTTAAAATTCCCTCACTGAAATTTAAACATTGTTACACTCCTTTTCTTATAGGACAAATTCTTATAGCTCCAAAATATAACTAGCAGGCTCAGCCGAAAATGGTAACCCTTTAAGAATGCAAGACCTGGACTGAATGGTTTAGCCTTAAAATTCTCCTCTCTTAATTTCAGCAGAAACTGATGGATAATGCAGGAGATGGTAAACAAAGAACTACCAACTGATTGCCATAGAACAGTAACGTACTTCAATATCACAGGACTGAGTGGTACCTGTTAAATCCTCTGCATCATGCAGCCTACTCCCGTGACGTTGTCTTGCAGTTTGTGGTACTTAGTGTTCTACATTAAGACATCTTGGAGTCATCTCATAATTAAAAAAAAATTAAAAGGGAGGAGCTTGTGCTCTTAGTTGTAGAAAATACCTTGAAGGGTTGAAAAACTGGAGAAAAAATATCCCGTGCTGTGGCCTTTTTTTTTCCCTTTAAAGAAGTATGATACCGAAAATATCATGAATCTTTGGGTCATGTGAGTTTTTTGTGGACAGAGGCTAGATTTCAGCCTCAAGACACGGCATCTGATAGCCCATCCCCTTGTATCTGCTCTATTAAAAACCGCCCCATGGACAAATCATGATCCTAAGAGTTAGTTAAAAGTAACCTCAAGCCTTTCACCCTTTTTGTACTCACAAAGTAATCTAAACCCAGCACATTAAGAGAGACATCAAAGAGTCCCCACTGGTTTTTGTAGGTGCAACTTCTGAGTCTCTCACTTCCTACTTTAGAGATAAGCCATGCAAAGACTTCATTCTGGCCTTTCGCCCCCAAAAGAGTTTTTACTGAAATGTGTGTTGCAGTAGAAAGATAAATAGTCAGAGTTACAGAAATCAATACAACAAAATTCAATAAATAACAACAATCATCTACTGGACAAGACCTAAACTTTTACTATGAAAGAAGTTGTTTTACTTTCCTATGCTTGTACAATACAGACACTTCTTTTGTACATTCATGTTCATAAAGAATATAACATCTTTCTGATTTTAAAGACGCAGGCAAAATGTGAGGCATACGTTCCATTGCCGTCTTCGGAAGCTCCTCAGATCACTGTGTAAGAGCTCTTTGGAACCAGAACCAGAAATTCAAATGATATTAAATTGCATCACACATATAAATTTAGATCTCAAATTCACTTTAAACTATGGATGCAAGCTACAAAATACAGATCCAGATCTCATTAGCCTCAAGGTCTGCAGCTATCTGAATCTGACATTTTGACTTGGAGCCGTTTCTACTAGGAGTCAGAAAAAAAAA
Organism: Platalea leucorodia; assembly: GCF_965183815.1. Classification (NCBI taxonomy): domain Eukaryota; kingdom Metazoa; phylum Chordata; class Aves; order Pelecaniformes; family Threskiornithidae; genus Platalea; species Platalea leucorodia. Next base: position 57,336,468 of record NC_138826.1, read on the forward strand.
TTCTCATTTTCCATTTAGTCATTCCCAGCATGTTTTGCTTACGATTTTTTTTCACTCTGTCCCTGCACTAAGAAGCCATTGAACCATCTGTAGTAGTCAGATAATAACTTTCTTAGCTATAACTATATAATTCCACTAATGAGGGCTACTGGAGAGTCTGCTATCTTCCATTTCCAAAGACATTATTATAGTTTGATCTTTTGCATACGCAGGCATCACTCCACCTTATAGACGTGGTTAAATGTATAAGAGACCATTTCTTAAAGAAACACTGTACTGGAGCAATGTATATAAATATCAAATGGCATAACTACCAAGAAATCCCATTTTAGAGAGTCTGAAACTGTTTACCAGATGGACGGAATTCAGACAGCAGCTTTGGCTACAAGAAAATAATTAAAAATAGTCTGTAAAAGTTAAAATTTTTCAACCTATTGTTTAAAAATTATGTTTTTTACTTTCAAGTTCACCAACATTTATTATTTCTTATAAGAACTGAAGGACTTAAATTCCATTTAAAAAAAAAATTACAGGTTACATGTCTCTTTAATTTTTCCTTTATAGTAGGAAACCCCAAATAAAATTCCCTTTGGTAATTAACTAACATTTATTTCCATTTTTCAACTCAGATTGTGAACCAAAAGACCACCTTTAGATCACACCCATCCAAAAAGGCAGCATTACTAATCACAGCAACAGATCAGACTCTCCAAAGGGCCAGACCTCAGACTTAGTTTATGGAAGTCCCTAAGAACTTAATGTGATCTCAGGCCACAAGATAAAGATAATTATTCAGCTAGTAGCTGGACAATCTTCAGACGTAGTCTCCACATTGGCCTTTTCAGGATTTGCACAGTGCTCCCTCTGCAGAAAGAAGGTGATACAGGAATCCGCTTTGTAGCCTTCGCATAAGGGTCCTTGTGCCAGCACTCCACACTGAGTTCAGGCTCACCATCTTCTCAAATAAAAATTACATGTTACATGTAAGAGATTCCTGATAACTCTTCATAATATGACCTGTCTGTGCCCTTTATAAGCACGCAGCCTCTGCTGACACAATAGCCTCTCCATTCATGTCTGAAGTCCTCCAGCACAGAAATGCCTTCTTAAATGGAGAGAAAATGCATTCCTCAGTTTGATGATGAAAAACGCATATGAGAATAGAAGAACTCCTGTCGTTTCCTTGTGTACAAGACTCTCCTTGCAAAAATCAATCCATGCCATTTTGGAACAGTATCACTAATGAAACTATAATCAAGAACTGCAACGGCATCGATTACTAAACACAAAGCTAATAACAGCCTTGAACGAGATTCTGATGCCACTGAAGACTTACAGAATCTGGCCAGGATTGCTCTCTCTATCATCGAATAATCCCACTGAAGAGCTAAACATCTCTAACTATAAGCAGCTGATAAATCCAAGGTCATGGTTCTACAAGACACTGGCCCCTAATAACGTAACAAAAATGCTGTGCTCTCCAGACCCAAAATGAACTTGTCTTGCCAGTTCAGATTCATTCAAAAAATTGTCCTGCCAGATCATCTATGCTCTACCCTACAACTAGAATGAAGCACAAAGCTGGCAGCAAATTGTGTGCTCTCGTTATTTTAACAGAAATAGCACTAATCATAGCTTTGTGATGGATCCAGACCAAATCTTTAAAGACAGACGATTCAAACATGCACACAGCCAGTATAGATGAAGTTGGAACTATGACCTCATTGACTTTGCTGAGATGGTGTGTGATGTTAAAGTAAAACACATAAAATCTTACTTGGGTTATGCCCAAACCACTCTGTAACTTCATCCCTGAAGGAACATGAATCAATGATCCTTCTAAGCAGTTCAGTCATGCAACTGTGTGTGTGGATAAATTTGTACTTAATTTTCATATGCATCTCCTAGATTCACCTGTCAGGTGGCTGATAGCTTAAATTGTACAGTGTCAGTAAATGAGCATGTAATTACAGATCCAATGTTTTTGCCCAGCACACTTAAAAACTTCACAGATTCAACCTGTTTCACTGTTCTTGGAAATTTCAGAGGTCCAAACCGTCTAATTAAGCATTCTTAAGTTTTCACATATTTTCATTCTGTGAACCCATAATGATTTGCACAGCTGAGGCCTCTGAGCCCCACATCTCACGGTCATACAGTAAGAGCTGTACTTAAATCAGTTACCCTGATTTAAAGCCAGTCCACATCCAATGTATGTGGATTCACTTGAAGGACCAGGACCAGATTGGGCAAAGCAAATAAAATGGAGTAAGTAATTAAGAGAGGGACGTATCAAATGAGACCCTACAGATATTTTCCATCTCCAATGGCTAAGAGTCACTCTCTTTTTTCCCCCAATAAGATCCGAGGCAATAAAAAGCCTCCAAAGACCTCGCTTTTTCGCTAATGTCCAAAATGGTCTTTGTTTGCGTAGAAACAACGTAGAAAGATATAAAAATAGGCTTAAATTAGCATATTGCCAAATTGGTCTACTGTAACAAGTGCTTTGAAGTCTGGCGTGCTGACTGATTCCCCACAGGAAGTTGAGTACTCTGAAAACAATTAAGAACAAAAAAGGGGCGGGGGGAGGAGAGAGGGAGCAGGCGACTACAGTAGTTAAATTAAGCAAAGTGAGCCTTGGAATAGTCAAGGGACTAAACAAGCCATCGAATCACTTAATAACAGCACTTCTTTAGCAGCGGAGATAGAAAACACCAACTGGGTTTTTAGAAACTGAGACATTAAGGCTTGAAAAAGCAGAATGACAGAAGTTTAAATTAAATAAATGAAAATTACTTCAGAATATAATAGAAGGTAATAAGGCACCAAAACTGCCAGTAGTTATAGTAGCTAATCCTGTGTTCTAAAATTGATCCTAATGTAAAAGCATTGCGCAATTTAAAAGTAATAAACATAATAATCCCTGCCATTTTACATAATAAATAGATCTTAAGTACGTTTCCCATTTGTATAAAGCCTTGTGAAATGACGGTTTTGGTTGTTAAAAAAATCCAAATGTTTGTTTCACAAGGATATTATAGTGATGCAGTGGAATGTGTTTTGAGGGGGAAGGTTAAAATATATTTTATAGGCAGTACTGAGTAAACATAACTCTATCTGAAAAACTGCACACGCCACACAAAGAAAGACCTTTCAGATTATACAATAAACATTTTACACTGTGGAATACCTTCTCTATAACATTTTGTCTACACTGAAATGCATAATTGCATACTGAAAGATGGTTACTACTATTATTAATGTTATGGTAGCATGCAGGGGAACTACTGTATAATTTGCAGCAGTATCTGTCCCAAAGATCCTGTGATGCAGATAAGCAAAACAGGTGACGGTTTCACCATCTGTGTTTTACCAAAAGGGAAGGTAAAGGGAGGGCAGGGAAGATTAAAGGCTTACCCCAATTAAGTAGTGAATCTCCAAGTAACTGATGGTTTCTGGATCACGTCCCATATTCCTGGTCTAAGGGAACAGAAGGCTGTGGTTCAGCTGGGACCTGAACCAACATCCTTGTCTTCCCTATGCATGGCTTAGCACAAACTCATCAGAAATGAATTCTGTTCCTTTGGACCCTATCTTTACAAGCTTCCCCTACAGGCACTCCCATACCTCCATGGTGTGGCACCCAAGAGGCATTACAATGAATGTAGCTCGCTCTCTCACAGCAATACATCTCAAATGTGCAAGATAGGGCCCTAAGCCTCAAGAACTTCACTGGCATTTCCCCCTGCCACCTTCTGCCTCCTCCTTTATACATGCACAGCAGCGCCTCTATGTTTTGGTCATTCCCGCTACAAGTGTTAGGACACGGTTGTACTATTTTTTAAAAACTTTGGTAACTATCTTTTGATAACAAGATTTCAGTAAGTAACCTTTCTGGTTGCCAAGAAGAGTTGTGGAATCTCCACCCTTGGAGGGGTTCAAGACTCGGCCGGACAAGGCCCTGAGCTAGCTGACCTAATTGGACCTGCTTTGAGCAGGGGAGTTGGACGAGATGATCTCTAGAGGTCCCTTCCAGCCTAAATTACTTTATGATTCTATTTTATGTGTTTTTACTTCAGGTTTCTTCCTTGACATGCTAAAAAATTCATTTCTTTCAAACCCCCATCCAACATTTCTTACCTTACAGAAAAAAGTCCACATGTCCTTCAAGGTACAGAGGAGTACTATAAAAATGAGCTAGATATTTCTACAAAGCATGTCAGCTGATAACATGTAAGTCCTGTACCCCTTCTTTCTAAAGTCCTAAAGAGAAAGACATGCATTTATCCTTTGTTCTCTTGCAACTCAAATCCTGTACAGTATGTGAGAACTCTAACACTGAGGTTGTAGGACAAGCCAGGAGACCCATGCTGACCTCAACAGCCTGAAGAATCACCTTTATTGTACAGTAACTGTTCTTTGAGAATGTGTTATTATGGATGCCACTATAGAAGATCAGTAAGCATTATCCTGTCAGAATAGCAGCTTTGAGAAAATCCAGCTGCCTTGAATACTGATTTATGTTATTGCATTCCCAAATTTAGTAACCAAGAAAAAGCTGGAGAGCTTGATACTGACATTCACACTTCTGGCCAAAGTAACATGTATCAGAAAGAATACTTTGAAGTGGGAGATCTACAGAACTCTCTCAGAAGTGACTTCTGCACAAGTCTTACTATGTTTCGGTTCCTCTCTGGACTATCTAACCACTACATGGACATAACAGCAATAATGTAAAATGAAAGAAAACTACGTAGTACTTCTCTGTAAGTAAAAAAACATAGTCTAGAAAAGCTAAGTGAGAGGGAAACCTGTTCAAGATGAGGCTGGAGAAGACTATGGAGATTAAGTCTTGTCTTATGGATGAGACTCCATTCAAACTTTTCTTGGCTGCCTATATCAAGAATCTTCTTAATTTTGAAAAGTATCTTCTAACTTTCATGTCTTATCTCAAGACTGCCTGGTCATCTTGGAATAACCTTTTTGTAAAGTGCTCAGGTTTTTATCACAATTATCAGGTGAGGAGAATGAAGCAGGGTGTGATCTAGCCATGGCTCTGTGAAGTTTGGTGGAAGACATCTGAGAAGAGAGTAAGAATCTAACAGACTTGCACTACTCAATTCAAAAGCCACCAATGAATGTCACCATATCCCCTTCAAGCTTAAAAATCACCTCAGCTGGAACTCTCCTTAGACAGTATGAAACACTGGCATTTGTTTGCTACCATTCTTTTTATTGGTTGTTCTCACCTTTTCATTATTTCCTCTTCTTTCTTTAATATTATGTATTAATATTACAGTACCACCTATAGCAACAAATTAAAGTTGCAGCTTCCATCAAAAACACAACCCTGTTATGCTAGGTTCTGTACAAATCTCACTGGTAATAAGATATAGTCCCTTGCTCAAAGTGGCAAAAATAAAGGTGACAGAAACAAAACCAAAGCAAAAAGAGGTGGCCCAGCTCATGTCACATGTCAACAGTAGAACAGGTTTCCTACTTCCAAGTCCAACGTACTACGTTGCTGTACTTTTTTCTTTGGCACTTTGCCTTTTGTCTCTATCTCTCTTCTTACCTTATAGCTGAACATTTATGCCAGAGAGAGGGGGGGGGCGGGGTAGAGAGAGAGAGATCTACAACTCAGCCAAGTTGTATACAGGCAATTTCAGTAGTTAGTATTTGTTCAAGTTTCAGTTCTTTTATTAATCAAAGTTCAGAGACTGGAAACAGAAGTACAGAGATATTACCTGACTTGGTCAAAAATAAGATCGGGATAGAATACAGGCCTTTTGGTGCTCCATTTATAAAACTCTTAGTTTTTATGAGCAGAAGCAAGCAACTGCTACTCTTGGGCAGAAAGCTATATGTAACCAGATTCTCACAATATCAAGGCCCTGCTAATAAAACCTATCTGCCAGCATTTTGTGCCTCCCTAATATGACTACATAAAACAGAACCATGAGTGGGCCAAATAAGCCCACATGCGTGCAAAGAAACATCAAGTCGCCACTGGATAGGGCTTCTTCATTCACTGAAGTCAGTTACTGCCCTGCTGGGGGGGGCGGAGAGAACCAAGAGTTTCACTTTGTATGCATTCCTGGTCAGCACTAAACATCTTTCTGGGTAGCAAGTGAGAATATAGGAGATTTTAAACATTTTCTTTGAAAGTAGAAAGATATATCTTTTAAGCAATCAAGCGTTAACTGTGAGAATTAAAAATATCTGTTCCATATGTTCAAGTCCAAAGTAAAGTAATATTAAGTATGTACAAGAAAGTTCAGGTAGGAAGAGCAAATGATTAAAATAAAAGTCCCTTGGGTCAAAACGCAAGAGTAGTGGACATAGATAAAGTACCAGGGAAAGGAGATGAAATACAAACAGGATGTGCTGTGGTGTCCAAATGAGACACATTACTAAAAAAAGCATTGCATCATTAACCACTCCATCAACTGGCTCTGCCAGGGCTGCAATGGACTTTCTATTGCCAACACCAAGTCCACTGACAGTACAGAGACCTTGGAGAATATGAGGATCTCTGATCACTCTCTGGTATGTTTGCTAGTCTCACTTTAATACTTCAAAACAGAGGAGGAAGAAAATTCATAAGCAAACTTAAAGAGAAACAGCAGTTATATGAGCAGCTGAAAAACAATTTCAGTTGTGTGATGGGCCTCTCAATATATGACTGAGATCAGTATCTTCTGTATTGTCATCTCAATGGTCAGTTAGTCCCTGGTCTTCAGTGGATGTGCTATGTGTTGTCCACAAGTTGCATTGCTTTTGTCACTGGTGTTGGGGTAGCTCTCTAGAAGTCATCTAGTGCTCTGAACAGAAAACATCCCAAGAGTCTTTCAATATACCAAATCAATAGATCTGACCTGAATCAATACACTCAAACTAAAGTGCTGAATGCCACCAATTTGCCCTGCAGTCCACAGAAACTGATGATCTTCAATGCCTCTAGAATCAGTCCCCTAATGATGAGCCCTGTCTGGCCTCCATGGCATTCCCCCGTACATGGCTCACTGTGTGACCAAACACAGACCTTCTTGAGCAGCTCCAGACTCCAATTTTAAGCACTGTTGGAACTATTAATTCAGAGGGGGTGGTTCTAGATAAAAGAGAAGTTTGTATAAGCATAGTTAAAGGGTATCTGTAAATAAGAGCATAGAAAATCCATTGCGTCCATTGTAAAAATAATTAACTGTACTGTTTTACAAAATATTTTGATTTCTCCAATTAGAGCAATTTTAATGATTTTTTCAGTTTGTTTCCAGAAGTATTTTTAAAATGTTTATTCAGATCTAACAAACTTTATTCAATTTTTAAAATCACTATTTTTAGAGGTTGCCATAAAACCCACTGTTTGTCTATTCTACTGCTAAGCTCATGCCATGTAAATTTTCAGACAAAATTCTTAGTAACTGAAAGAGTGAAAGGAAAAATACCTTTTATTCTTACTTTGTGAAATACACAAGGCAAATGTGGATTTTTTACTTTGTGTGCTTTGGGCTTAGTCGTATTCACTTGTTTGTTTTCATGTCAGTGAAGTAGCCAGTACCTCCTTCAGCATGGTTTATACTTTCGCATGCACACACATACACGCACGCACGCCACCAACAAGAATGAGAAAAACATGGCTAAAAATAGGATACTCTTGATTGCAATCCCACAGAAACTGGCAAAAGGACTTGGGGACATGAAGCTCTTATTAGCCTGTTTGTTTTTAATTGACTAGATTTCAAGTTGACAGTGGCCCTTTTAGCAGTGTACAGAACAAAACAGCACCACATGGCCAGCAGGATCCATTTTAAAGTGGTGCTCTCTGATGTCCCCTGCTGAGGATTGCACCATATGAGCCATCAGTAACGCCAAGTCAAAGGCCAACCATCAATAAAGCTCTTGCTGTGATCAAGAATATGTAAACAATGGACCAGCCACTTCTAGTGGTAGTTATAGCTGAGTTAAAGCTGAAACAGGGTGGCACCTACCTGACAGGTTTTTTTCTCTGAAATTTTACAAAACATAATATTTTATCTGAACACTGTTGCTTGCAGTAAATATTTTGGTGCAGACTGTATTCTGGACATACTTAATTAAATGAATGGAATATGATAGAGACTACTTGTCTCGATACAAATCCTGTGAAAGTCAGTGGGAACTTTTCCATTCAATTCACGGGTCTCTGAATTAGGTCTATAGTCAATGCATTGTAACCCAGATATCATAGCAATGAGAACTAAATAAATAACATACAGATGTGTCCTCTCTCATTACATACACTCTTAAAAGTACACTTTCATTTAGTACAGTCCAACACATCCGAGCTAAGCTTCTCTTTGTAGATGTACACGTGCCTGGAGTTAAAAATTCCTACAATGGAAGTTTACTGAGAACAGGTTAATTTTTCAGAAGGAAAAGATCTGTAGAATTTAATAGGGATTGTTGTTTTTCTTCATCCTTCTTACATTCCTGCTATAGGATGGATTAAGCTTTCTGTGGGAAGGATTTACTTCTATATATCCTGAAGTAGTTTTCCTAAATCCTGTTAGCTTCATTTTGCAGGGTGGCTTTCTCCATAATTCATGCACCTATAAGACTTAACTGGACAAATTAAGAAAATCATATAAACCCCCTTGCAAGGACATACTTTCTCTGACCTTAACCAACTCTCTGTTGCCATTCGTCCCTGTACGTGACTCATCCCATTCTGTCACATTATCATTGACAAGGACATATAAAGCCACAAAAGAAGTTGATGGACATCCACTCCAGAGCATTAGCTACCTTGCTTCATGCTCCTGAGATCTGACTGTGCCTTTTGACAGCTCTCCAAGCACATTTCCCCATTTGTAGAGTGAAACTGAACCTTTGCACTTTATTATTATTATTATTATTGTTCTCTTTCAGCAAAAAGGTAATTGGGCATGAAAAGTTCAAATCCATTAAATAAAAACTCAATTTAAAATATTTTCCATCCACCAAGCAAGGTCCTATTCATTATGCTGACACTGTACTCCACCTCTGTGCCAAGTGGATCACTCAAAGATGCCCCCCACCACTTTCCTGGCAGTTCGTGTGACAAGAAAATCTGCTGTGCACACATTGCTTTATAGGGCATCCCGGTTTTGTATAAATACAAGCAACATTTTTTTACAGCACCTTTAAATTTCCAAGTTGAATTCTGTAACTACCGAGATACTTTCAAGTAAACTGTTTGTGCTGAGTCTCTCCTCTGGATATTGTGGCAGACAGACACAGCTTCTGAACTTTATTTCTGCTTCTTTACTCACTTCAAGTTTTCAAACAGCCTCAGTCCCATTCAGATTACCCTACTGCTAAATACAAATCATAAAATGTATTTACTTATCAAAAACAATAGCAGACAATTAAAATATAAATTGCATAGTTCTCTAGGAACCTCAGTAGAAGAATTCAGATGTTGCAGTTACCTGGTGCCTTATTAATTTAAAAAAGCAAAACAAAACAAAACAAAACAAAACATTCTAACACTTCAGCCACCGGTTAAATATTCTGTTTTCACAAAGGTCACTTTTTCCATAAAGTTTTTTTTTTAGTACAAGTTTACTGTACAGAGACACTATTTTTCCTTAATATCCATTATAAATTTCTTCTTTAAAGCTAGCAAAATATTTTCCCCCTACAACTCAATCTGCCAGAGATGCAGAGCACAGCTACTTTATTCTTCACAGGCCCAGTCCTGAAACCTAATAAAAAAGCCAAAGAGGGACATCTAGTGGTACCAGGCACGAAATTAAGAACGAGCGGAGGGAGGAAAAACCTACTGCCATGCCTATAGATCTGAGAGAATCGCTCTGTTTCTCATCAGGAATGAAGAAAGGTTGAAGGGAAGACCAAAATTAAAGAAAGGAAAAAGTCGCCCATTTTATTATTTTCTAACACATAGACACTTACATTGGTAATATACTTAACACTAAACTCCATTTGGGCAAAGCAGAAAGATGAGGAGAGCTAACAGTCATTCTTTTAAGTAAGTCAAATTTGCTTGAAGAAAGTCGGATTCCTCAAAATGAACTGAATCTAAATGACAGAGCCATAAACAAACAACGCTGCTGCCACAGAACTCGACACAAAGAAGGAAACTGCACCCCGGCTTTCACTTGCAGAACAATCCCAAGGAAAACCCGCAAAACTAATTTCATTTACCTTGAAAGCACACATGTATATCAAACTCCAAGCAAGGCCTGTGCATCAACAGAAACTAAATTCCAGTTTGACAAAACTTCCAAATACTCACCCAATGAGCAAACAATAGGATTTAGTGTTTATCACTTATATTAGCAGCGAACATTTCATCATAATCATCGTGAATTGCTCATGAAATACTAGTGGAATAAGCCATCTGTCGGCTAACAAGGCAGATCAGTAGCACTGGACCCTTCTCCCACCTGAAGACAAGGAGAGATCAACAGCAAACTCCCAACTGCTGGAGAGACAACAGAAGAGCTGAGTAGCACGAGCTACGAGGTCCCAGCTAACTTTAGTACCAAAGAATATCTGTATTTGCAACAAACGGGGTCTTTCTTATGAAAACACCCCTTTAAGAATACAGAAGGGACACCCACATGAAGAGTAAGTTGCCTGCTCTCTGAGAAATGCAGCCTGTAAGATGAACCACACCTGCTCACAGGTTTGATGTGAAAATCCCATAGTAAACAACTTTGTGTTGTATAGCTACCCAGTATTAAATAAATGAGGCAGTCATGCACACTAGAACATAACTGCAGGCTTGTTAAGGAAAACTGAGGTTTTAGTATCACTTTCCATCAAAAGAGGAATCAGATGAAGTTCTACCTTTATAGCAATTATATAGAGGTCTCTTAGACACCTAGACGTTAAGAATTTTAACCTACCTTGAGCACTTCTGTGGCAATTCCACATACACCAATTCCTACAGCTCCTCTCCAAAGTGAGGGTTAAAGAGAAAAAGCACAGAAATTCTTCCAAGAAATGTGGGACAACCTGTAGAGCTGAACCCTTTCTGCCCAACTCCCAGACAAACTCACCCTTGCTCTTAAGGTCCTCTCCAATGTCCATGAATGTACTGCAATGAAAAGGGATACTTTTCCATAAATTTGAAAACAAGTGTCATATATGACTTTCCATGCAAAAAAAATAATCATCCTCTCCAGTGCTGTAGGTGTGATGACATTTTTGGGGCAGTTTCACAGACTATTTTTTGTAGTCACACCATGCCAACTCCTGCCTCCCACAGCAGTGGTCTGTGTGCCACAGGTGCCTTAAGAGGCAACTGATTAAACAGAATTAGCTACCAAGTTGATCCAGCCCTTGGGTCATCTCCATTCTCATTTGAGGTATTTATAATCCTCTTTGCAGATATTTAATGACTGGATGCCCAAGGAAAAACATTCTTAAAAAAGAACTTATTTTAAATACAAATAGTAAAGTGGGTTTATAAAATATAATCACAGAAGCAGAAAGCTACCTGCCCCTCTTATAACGCTTCATCTACTAGTCTTCATCCAGTTTGCTGCTTGTTGCTGTGCTAAGCGATCATAAAAGTATTTCCCTCCTTTCAGTCCTCCCTTTCTTTTTTTTTGCCTCCTTATTGTTTCTGCAGGACTGACACTACCTTCTGAATTTATTCTCCCTCACTGGACAAGCAGTACCCATGAGACAAACACTCTTCTTTTTTTCTTTTTTTTTTGAAGACAGGTTTCTTGGAACTTCCTCTTCTCAAGCTCTCTCAAAAGTCCACCAGCACATATGAGATGTAGAATAAAAGAAAGATGCTGTCAGTGGTGATGCACACTGGGATCCACCAGCAAAGAAGAACTCGATATAAAAGCATTCAATTGTGGAGATTATGTGGCCACAGCTAAAATAATGTCTTTTAATGCATACAAATAAATTACTTTTAAATGTGTTTCCATGGCAAAAGCAGCCACCTGGCATGCAGGTCAGTATTTTGAAATGCTGTGTCAAGGAATGGAGGCTGACTACTTAGTAGAAATCAGCCACCATTCCCCTGCCCATATTACAACTCAGTAGGCTTTAAAGAAAGCATGCTGGAGATGTCATTTTCCGCTCTTTATAAGCATCCACTTCAAGATGCTTCACTCCAGGCTAGCAAGGGATGCCCTGCATCACTGCAGTACTACTTACAGAATTTATGACATAAGATCATGGTTACAACTTCATACATTGCTAGCATGTGTGCAGAATACAGTCGTACGTGTACATATTCACCATAACATATATTCCTAAGAATGCTTAATTAGCACTATTATACAGAAAAAAACTTCAGGCATTATACCTCACATTTCTCATGCCTACTTTTAAAACAGAATAGTATTTTTTTTTACATGTGGAAAGGGGCTGTAATTTTTTTTTTCCAAGAGCATACAGGAGTAAAGGGCAGAGTGCTTTGTAGGAGGAAAGCACCTGTTTAAAATATTTCATATTCCTCCTTGCACTGCAATAATTTGATAACTGCCTCGATTAAAAAACCAAACAACAAGCAAAGCCAACAAAAAGAATCTATGCTGTTTTTAAAGATGAAGTTGAGTTTGCATATATTCCAGAGAGAAACAATGTCACCGAAGAGTGAATCAATGCCCGTCTCCCAAAGTCTCTGAATGAAGATGTCACACCTTTCTGGAAGTCATGCTGCGATTAAACTAACCTCAGCAGAAGGGCAGCCATTCCATGGCATATTTTCCACTAGAGGTCAGGCTGAAGGAGCTAACGATCTATTTTAGCCTTCAAAAGCTATGAGTGGGAGTTACGAATCAAGATTTGGAAGTTTGAAAATCAGTATTTAATTATACTGTTTTGCTTCACTTAAAAGGCAATCACAAAGATGTATTCTTCTACGTGTCCAACAGCTGGAGGTATTTAATCATGAGAGTATTTTAACGTATGTCAATACAACCTTTCACAGAGCACTTGATGTGCCATCTCAGTCAGCAGGACAAGGTTTGGAAAAGAGAAAAGTTCTTCCTAAACTTCAGCCTTGAAATGAAAAACGTGTTAGTTTGAATAATAACAGACAACATTCTAGTTACTTTTAAAAGGGTATTTTTAAAGTTTTGCTTTTCATTTTTTGATTTTAGGAAGGACATACATTACAAGCATTTTCCACCAAAAATCTAGATTGAATCTGTTTCTGTAAATAACTAGGAAGACACAGCTAAGCATGGAGTACCTGACCACAACAGGCTTCAGGTGACTAGAAAATTGTTCAAAAGCCCGAAGTGATTTGAATTAGGAGCCTAGGCCTTTCTTTTCCTACATTTTGGTGACTTACGCAATTCCATCACTTTCAGAAACATTGACCCAGCTTCTTGAAATAAATACCTTGAAGGCAGTGAAGTTCAGATATACGCTTACTTCTGAAAATTCCAGGAAGTGTTTAATGTATCATTTATAGCTTTAAACAGCTGCTTCGTTGTGACAGGATGCGAAGTCATGCTCAAGTGGCAAGTCCTAGCCCAGAGCTCTTTGCCAGTCACCAGCTCTCTCAACAACTCACTGCCTTCAGCGCATCTGTCTGCAGCCATGAAAACCAGGACAAAGTAACTTTGGCCAAAGCCATGTAAGCATTTACCCATAGAGCGAAAACTAAATTGAGGAATTGCTCACATGTTTACACTTCTGAAAACAAAGCAGCCCATGAAATTCACTCGGAGACAAAATCAGCTAACTAGGTCAAGCTGTGTCCACTAGCATTTTAAAGTACCTCATGGCCAACTATTAGAGCCACTTCAAAGATACACAAAGTACTTTGGAGAAGTAAGAATATAAAATGCTAGCAATAACTGGCAGAGCTCCAGTCACCTAAGATTAGGGGTGGGAATAACAGGCATAAGGAACAGAAATGAAGCCTAGAAGACATTAGTTTGACATCTTTATATGTCTCCTATGGACTAGCCTTTTCTGTACTTTCACCAGGTCAAAAGCAGCACGCCTGCTGATAACAGCCAGTTGTTTCATCAGAGTTACAGATTATTTCATTTAATCATTTTGTAACAGAACCTGATAAGCGCAGTCTGAAATCCACATGTGCATGTTTGAAAAGGTGAAAATTCAGTTTGGCTCAGTAATACATTCAACTAATGTATTCTTTTTCATTTACTAGTTCTCCTGAAAATAAGCTAACCTTTCAAAACCTACAGCTGTACAACAACAGGTACAGTATACCTCTCTAAGGCACGACCTGGAAAAATGCAAGAGCTGTTTGACAAGGACCACTCCAACACACTTCCACGGAGCTGGCAGCTGGGAGTTTGACTGAAGCTGGTAAGGCAGATTTACCAGATTGAGCACGTACCCCACCCAGATGCACAGATGGTATTTGTGGGAGCAAAGGAAAATAAAATATAGGTTTAAAATAAATGCAAGAGAAACACAGAGCAATATTGAATCACTCTAGGTATTTCTAAGGGTATCCGTTTATCTTTTCTACTTCTCAGCACATAGCGAGTGTATGTTCAGGGCTTTGAAACCACTGAGCAAATGGAAGGGATTTAAAACTAGTTTTGTTTCAAGTGTAAGATCACAGAAATAAAGACAGGCTCCAGGTATTTCTCTTCAGAATGTGATTGCTGTACAGAAGCTTGATGCAAAAGGAGTTAAAAATGCTGTTCCTGAATATGTCTGGTAATGACAACCAGGCTTGTCAAAAGAGCCTTTTTGGTGCTAAAGGACAGGACTTGCTCTGCTGCTGAATTTCAAATGGGTCCCTCTGCACAGTGGCTACTTTCCCATTGTTTTAAATGGATAGAAAGACACACAGCTGGAAAGAAGAGGCAAGCTACAAAGAAGTGAGGGAAATACAGCTTTAGATGCTGGTATTATGATATACGGAGGCAGAGTAGCCACAGACAGACCAATCTGAGTTGACTCCGACAACGATTGGTTTGGGCCCCAGCTCAAGGCCCCAGTCTGGCCCCTTCTCCCTCCATCACTAGTCCTTCTCAAGCTAGGAGGAGCTGATGGCCAATCTTACCTTGTTACAATGATACCATCCAAGTTAGCTGGTCTCAAGGCTCCATGAAAAGCTAGCAGAGAAAGAAGGAACAGGAGGAAAACAGCACAGGTAGGAAGTGGCGGAGAAAGATGCGAGGAGAAGGAACACAAAAGCCCATGTTTCCCATTGGAGTCCCTCGCAACCCAGAGGTGTTGACATGTGCTTACTCTGCAATCTCACTAACTGAAGCTCCACCATGTTCTATTTTTAATCCTCCTCTCTTAAGCATCCTCCTTCTAGAGGATCCAGCTCTTCATTATTTCACTCATTACTTAATTTCTGATAAATCAATGTTAATCTCTTGATTTCAACTCCCACCCTTCTCTTGTTTAGTAGACATGACTTAAACACTATCTTTCAATTGCAATAAAAATCTCCGTTCTTCTTAAAGGACTTAAAGCAGTCTGTCTGTACCCTTCCTGACTCCTCCTGCTACCCTCTTCAGTTACAGACTAACGTAACTCTGCACGGACATCCACTGGGTTCATCTCGCAACTGTGGGTAGATAGGTAGGCCCTCCTGTGATATGCCTTGCGGTACTACATCCACTTGTCGCACGCAAAAAGAAAAGAAAAGCCAAGCCTTTGGCATACGAAGGCAGCAGAGAGAACTCTCCAGCTCCTCTCTGGGCTATCCCTCAGCAGCACAGCTTCTGGGGTAGGAAAGTAAACCAAATACATGCAGTCTCGCTTCTGCCATTTAAAACTTATCAATGACCAGCGCACGGGATATAAAGACTCTTCTGGGTCCTTTTCCTTTTTTCTTGAAATCCTGTGCTATTATTTAAGCCACAGCTACAAAACCTAAGAAACAAAACAAAAAGGACCAGAAAAGTCTTTAAAGAAAATATTTCAAACTAACACATCATAGAAAGATATAAGCAAAGAGCAAAATTTTCTATCAGCAACATCTTTATGACAGTACAACATGCAAACTAATTATATATTCACATCTGAATTACTAGATATATACATTTGAAAGTGTCACTCATTTTATGCTGAATTAATTAAAACATAATTTAAAAAAACAGTTCTACAAAGAGTCTACACCTTATTCAGTCACAAAACCTATGTCTGGAGTAACTTCAACAAAAAGAATTACTTCAAATTTTCACCTGTGTCACTAAACAGAGTCTAGCCCAAATACCTTTTTCTTTTAATCTATTCAACTGAGAGAAATGGAGCTGCAATGGTTTGCGTTTTTTAATCCCAAAGTGGATTATACTAGCAACAATTTCATCAAAGATTTTTTACAACAACCCTAGCATTACTGGTTATATCTTATTATTAAGGTAAGCATTCTTCAAAGAACTGTATGATTGGAATCTCTTCCAGATACATAGTGACATGCTATTTGCTGGCTGCAGCGAGAAGAGTCAAAATGAAAACAAAAATACAAACACGCTTTTTTTTCCTCTTGTCTTTATTGATTTAGACTTCAGAGCTACAGCCAAAAATAGTGCATCTGTAGAAAATTACCACACATGCTATCAATACAGCATCATCGCACGTTTAGAATCGTAAGCACTTGACAAATCGCAAAGGGAACATTCAATCTAACATTTTGGCAATGCAGCCCATGAATATGGAATACAGGCAGAAGGATTTTTTTTTTCCTCCAAAAAAGAAATATTTCTGAACAGGAATGAAAAGCCTCTGTTAAAAAATGAATTCCAGTCACCGTGGAAAATTCATGCTGGCTCATTCAAGACATCAACATACACTGCTGGAAACTTTGCGTGGAATGTCAAATGGTACACAGAAGCTACGACTCTGCTACAGGTACAATGCCGTCTTCAGTACTTTGTATGCCATCGAGATGGTCACTGCATACCCAACTACCCAAGACAAACCTCTGCTGGGCTGGGGAAGAGGGATCAAGTACGCAAAAGTGTGAGCGATCCTAGCCCCAGCAAAGATCCTGAAATGCAGCAAGGCTGTGTACAGGTCAGGGCCACTAAGAGCATACAGCAGTCCAATGCCGAGAAATGGAACAATATTTTCAAGGTCATTCAGGTGGCCTCTGGGGAAAGAAGCAAAGTTGGTTTACAGTGTTACATTTTGTTGAATAAACCACTTCAAGCATCGTTATTTTTCAGCATCTTCAGATCATGCTACTGTTAAGGCCCTAACACAACTGCTGGGTTCCTCTGCACTGGGAACTTGATTCAGCTACTGAAATAATTTTGGCACGTTCACCTGACATTGCTCTGGTCTCTCTTGCTGCACCCTACATTTTTAAGCTTCTGATCTTCTGTTTGAAAGGTCTTAGTTTTTCCCCAGGATCCTGGTAGTATTAGGAACTTACATAAGGTATATGAGTGCACCTGGGTGTGCAAGAATGCAAGGGAAGGCATGGAAGAAGACAGATAACTGGAATTTTCTTGTAGCCTCTCTCAACTGAACATCAGTTAACCATATGACTGACCACAACTACTAGACTTCATGGCCCAGATGGTCTATTCCAATCCCATAAACTCAGTTTGTAGTTTCCATAAAGAAAATATGAAATATCCTATATATGAAACATTCTATCAAATCTTCATAAAGTTCAATCATCTTGAAGAATGTTATTTTTGAGCATCTAACAGGTGTGACAGTTATGCTTTTGGTTCATTTTCTTCACTACTAAGCACTAAAATAGCTGAAAAATGTTTGAAATTTTGAAACCATAATATAATTTACTAAAAATGTGTTGAGACTGAACTCCATATCTTGAAGTATTTTTCACACCTCTTCCTAAACCTTCCCTGCTCCCTTTACCTCTTTAGATAAATTATACTTTCAGCCAAATTTACTGATTGAAACAACCTCTAAGCCTTACTAATTATGTCAAATTTCAGAGCCAACTAGAATCAGAACATGGTGCTGTTTTGCAGCTGCTTTCTGAACTCATTTATCATTACAACGAAACAAATCCTCCAGCTTTTTTTTTTTCCCCCAAAAGTACACTGAAGAAAGTAATGTCTTTTCTATAACCATAAACAGAACAAATTCTAGTCACTTATATAGAAGAGAAGCCATGCTATATTTATGTGGCATTATCTGTTGCCATGAAGCTTGCTGAAGTGTCATGGTTTAACCCCAGCTGGCAACTAAGCACCACACAGTCGCTGGCTCACTCCCCCCCGGTGGGATGGGGGAGAGAATCGGAAGAGTAAAAGTGAGAAAACTCGTGGGCTGAGATAAAGACAGTTTAATAGGTTAAGCAAAAGCTGTGCATGCAAGCAAAGCAAAACAAGGAATTCATTCACTACTTCCCATGGGCAGGCAGGTGTTCAGCCATCTCCAGGAAAGTAGGGCTCCATCACATGTAATGGTTAGTTGGGAAGACAAACACCATCACTCCGAATGTCCCCCCCTTCCTCCTTCTTCCCCCAGCTTTTTATTGCTGAGCATGACGTCATATGGTATGGAACATCCCTTTGGTCAGTTGGGGTCAGCTGTCCCAGCTGTGTCCCTCCCAACCTCTTGTGCACCCCCAGCCTACTCGCTGGAGGGGCAGTGTGAGAAGCAGAAAAGACTATGACCCTGTGTAAGCACTGCTCAGCAATAATGAAAACATCCCTGTATTATCAACACTGTTTCCAGCACAAATCCAAAACATAGCCCCACACTAGCTACTGTGATGAAAATTAACTCTACCCCAGCCAAAACCAGTGCAAAAAGAAAATATCGTAAACTTCCATTAGGAACCATTACTGGGATGAAAAAACGGATGCTGCAACACCAAAGGAGTAACTAGAACCAAGCTGACTTACTAGGTCTGGGCAAGTCTGAACAACTCTGCAAAACAGCAACACAGGATTTGATAATACAGTGTTTTAAAAATCTAATCTGTGTAAGTGACTCTGTGAGGTAGTTGCCATTTCTCTAACGTAACAATTTGAGTTAAAAGGGCACCCAGTCATAAAGTTAGTATTGACTTAGGTGTCCTCTTAGAATTTACAAATAGAAAGGAATTACTCCTCACCAAAAAGTGCCCATTTTTATACAATGACCAGCAAATTAAACAACTAACAACTCCCTGAACCACTCAGGGGGACAAAAGGAAAGTTCAGAGCATCTTTACAGCCCACTGAGATCAGGCTCTTCTTTCTGAGATTTAATCCAGAAGAGACATACAGAAACAGACTAGCCTTCATGGAACCACAGTCATCTACGTTTGCAAGGACGCACTGTTCTGAAATCAGAGCTGATACTTATTTTCAAGAGCTTCCCTAATGGTGGTTTAAATGAGAAGAGTTCATTCACATTCAAGTTTTTGGTACAAAAATATATATAGCAAATAAACTGTTAGCTTCACTAAGGAACAATGATACAGAAAGCATTCCATTAAAGCTTTCCTTGTTAGCACAGGTGTACCAAACAGCATTTCTAAAGTTATGATTTTGGTAACTGAAAATTTTGCCATCAGCTAAATAAAATTAAATAAGCTGCAACATTTAGCCCACTGAAATACAGCTTACATTCTGGCATGAATCTTGCAAAACAAAATGCATACACCACAGGTTGCACACTGCCATGCTATTAATAGCATTCTTCCAGAAGGCTGGTCAACTTTCCTGTACAATTGACACGTCACTGAGTAACCTCAATTCAATCCAGCAAAAAGAGCACTGGCTTTGACTCCCACTCACTACGATTTGCCAGATTAAAGCCCCCGTTACAACTCTGGAGTTCCACGACTTTAACATAGTTTTACTCCTCTTCTCCCTGTTATTTTCTTTACGCTTTAGGAAAAGATGCTACTATTACAACTGGTGTTCAAATTATATAGAAAGCTGATTTACACTTAATGTACACTGCTTCATGTTAAATCAACTTACGGTCATATTTCACAATCTTCTCACCACTTTCCCCATGCATACAGGGTACTGTCTAACAGTTAGCTACTATAACCAGACAATGACTTCTTATTTTTGGTACGCATGCTGACCATTTGAATGTGGAATGGTTTATTCATTTAGACAAATTAATGTATAAGATTATTACATAAAGCAAAACACACACAGGCTTGCCAAAGAGAATGGGGTGAAATTAATTCCTTGATTTAGTATTATTCTGCTATTTAAAATAATTTTTTATTATTTTAATATTTTATTTAAAATAATTTAAAATATTCTGCTATTTAAAATAATAAGACTCCTATGCATTACCTGCGTACACGTTCGACATCTGGATCAGTCCGCAGAAATTTTTTAGCACTTTCACCTTTACCAAATGATGCTGTATCTTCTGGGTTGACAAATGCCTATTTCAAACATAAATACACAAGAGACATTAGAAGCCAGAATCTTTCTTCTAGTCAAGGCAGCTTGCTATACTAATGCTTCTATAACCTCACATAACTTACCTGAGGCTAAATGCACAGGGAATACTATATTGTTCACTGCATTACTGTTTTCTTGAGCCTAGCCTGTATGTAGCTTGCGTGCTGACAAATTAATTTAATGTAATATATGCATGTAGATAAAACCTTCTTGCAAGATGGACAAGCATGGCAGATGACTGATACTCAGCCTGAAGTAATGCCAGTGGGCTGAAGGAGCATAAGGATGTGGAAGGTAGAACTACTGTCTGTACTGCCTCAGTCTCTCTTTCACTATTCTTGACAAATTACCTGAAAGCCCTTTTGGATCCCTTCCTTCTTCAGAAGACTACACAACAATAGCATCCAAGAGACTCATCCCATCCTCATTTATGACCAAGTAAGTTTCTCCCCTTCCTCTTAGGTACAAATTTTTCCACTTATATGACCCATTATTACCTCCAAATACTGTAAGACACTATTTGAGAACAACATTTAATTCTGTTAGTGCAGACTGCAGTAGATCTCTCCTTGCTGACAGGTGGTAACGCATTCTGTGGACCATTCAGGCCATGCAGGCTTAAGTCAAGAAAAGCTTTTGATTTTAGGAGAGCTACATGACTGCTTTCTGAGGCAGCCTTGATCCCTTTCTGTCAAGTATTCTTGGCCTAAAAATTCTGGAGGCACATTAACAGTATCAGCATCAGCAACACTTTACCTACTCCACTAACTGCTTTCCTCCATTTTTTCTTAACATTTTAAAGACTTTTTTATATTAAATAAGAAATAAAAATGACTTTACTAATTTGTCTGTTTGTAATATTACTGTCCCTCATAAGAAAACCAAGTACCCCAAATCAATGAAGGCCCTATTGTCACCTACATACATATGGATCATAACACAGTATGAGCATTAATACAGGACTCCATGGGATACACATACAGGACCAGTACAGCTGACGTGCTTCCACAAGAGCAAAAGGAAGTAGGGTTATGACACAGACATCTGGGTCCTATTTTGAACATACAGACAGGCTGTATGGTCTACTATACTCAATCTTCAGCTGTGCCAAAGACCTAGAGAGCTATCATAAACCAGCAGTAGCTCAAATGCTGTGCTATTAGGACTTCATGAAGAACAGAACAGTTCAGCTGGGTTCTCTTGCACCCAGCAGGAACAAAAAGCAGCACTTCAACTAAAGGACTGCAGCAAAATCCTTGAAGCACACACCATCTTGCAGAAGCAGATCTCCCAAGAATAGCCATATGGGGCAAACTCAGGGCTCTTCCAGTCCAGGACCAAGCGTTATCAACAGTGGCCATAAGCAGATGCCGAGAGAAGACCAAGAACAGGGCAAACACAACACGATGCTTCCCATGAGCACTCTCTCCTCAGCTAGATGCAGCTTCTGCATTATTTAGCAAACCTCAGTGGACCTTTCATATACTCATCTAGCTTACACTCCAATCCACGTAAATTTTCAACCTGACTCTCACTCTAGAAAAAGATTAATTTTTTTTTTTTAGATCATGACCTACCTGCAATGGGAAGGCTAAAACAATTAGGGAATGTAAAGAGCTTTAGAATTACTGGATGAAAGGGTTATAGATGCATAAAAATCCACATCACATCCCCTCTTCTGACCCTACTAGTTGGTTATTCATGTAACATGGCTCCACATCACATTTTATTTGCTTTATAAATTGGGTACCCTGGACACCAGCTTTCTGCAGAAGACAGTGGAAATTACTGTTATTAAAAACTCTTATTTAAATATAATGTTTTAGAAGGGTAGAGTAAGTCAAATGCAAGTCTAAGACACAATCTCATAATTATCTCATAATTAGGTTAAAGACGTCGTCCATTTGAGACCAACAAAGCACCAGCACACCAAACTCAGAATATCATGAGAGGAGAGAGGAGGAAGAAAAACAACAGCACCAGTATTTGAAAGCTGAAAAGAAAAGAAACACCCATGATATCTCTGTATTTCAATACAAATTTCGATCTATTCTACCGGACAGTATTCCCAATTTCTTACCTTTCTTGTAATTCTGAAGTATGCTGTTATAAGACTCATTAGCATCATTTTTAGAAGAACAATAGTTGCATAAGTAGCATAAACCCGGAAGACTTCATTGTCAATTAACTGGGTCAATTTAGCCATCTCTCCACTTCTCACTGACGACCTTTAAAAAATGTTAAAGTTAGGCTAACATCATAGCAATCCAAAGTTCTGACAAGATTGTCAGAACAGCCTTTTTTTTTTAGCATCACTGCAATGACAGCAAAATTTTGCCACTGTGAAAAGTTTATTTTCAAACAAAATTATTTTTCCTCAGTTTATTTTCACAATTGCATAATGTAATACTTTAAGATGAGAATTATATTATCATTTAATATTTCACTTCCATTATATCTGCTTATTAAACTGTCAAAATATAAACCACCAAAATATTTAATGTAATTGCAGAAACAAAATTTAGTCACAGAAATCAGTACACTTTTGAAATAACACAATTTTAGATCAATTAATTTGAACTAGTGAATTTCCCTAAGCAGTTACCAGGATAGAAAGAGTGTGATGACATACTATACATACTATAGTGTTTAAAGAGGAAAATTAGTATTGCCTAACTTTTTTTTTTTTTTTTGGTAAAATGACATAATTATAATTGCACTTCAGCTTTCAAACTAACCAGTATCTTCCCACCCAGCAATAACTTGTGATCAAACCGAGTTAAACACGCATTTTTCTCCTTTGAGACCTTGTTCTAAAAAATTGCTTTTAGCATGATTCATGGGCAAAGATTAAGTTGTAATGACAAAAAGCAGAGAACTATTAATGCTTTTATCATGGGAGGTTTAAGCTAATGAACTCTCCTTCCAATGAGACCATACCAAACGCACAATCCTATGGAGGCGGCAGCTTTTATCAACACCATAAAGTTAAGAATGTGATGAGGACTGAATGCACATAAAACAAAAAGCAGGTCCCCTTGCACATTCAATTTGTGCTCTGCACAGAGCAAGGCTTTTGCTTCACAAAGTGCTTCAATCATGCACTTACTGAGTAGGAATTCTGTCTAATGTCTTAGCTTCACTCGAGACCAAAATAAACATATTTTTTTGTTATAGTTAACTTCATTATTTCCTAGGATATCATTTTAACAATAGTAATAAAAAAGTTAATATTATTAACTTGATTACAGCTCTAACAATCTCTCATCTTGCTTTCAGCATGGAGTCACTGCCAGCTATAGCCAAACAAGGGAAACTGGATGAGACGAGAGCAGTAGAAGACTATTGCTCCGAAGGCACAACCTTGGTGGGGAGGTGGGCAGGAGGGAGGTGAGCTGCTGTTTGCTCAGTGAAACAAACCTAGCCTTGCCTGGACCTCTCTGGCTGTGGTGATGGGATTTTACTTCCTCTTTTGTGCTTTCCAAAACAGTGCTTGGGTCACCAGGCCAAGTACTGGCGTCTAGGGATTACAAGAAATTCAGTATAACTTTCCTTCCTCTCACTTCGCAGCACAGCAGTTCTCAAGAC
This sequence comes from Platalea leucorodia, assembly GCF_965183815.1. Lineage (NCBI taxonomy): Eukaryota > Metazoa > Chordata > Aves > Pelecaniformes > Threskiornithidae > Platalea > Platalea leucorodia. The sequence continues at coordinate 57,360,362 of NC_138826.1, forward strand.
AATCAGCAATTCAGCACAGACTTTTCTCAGCAGTTTCTACAGAACCTGCATAGTTTCACCAACAAAAAGAAAGTAAATCGGTGGCTTCAGAGTGTTTTTCCTTACTGGATTTTAAAGCCATGCTGAAAATGTATCCAAGAACTATGCAAAGTCATGAGAAACTGTTCACCAGTGTCCCTGTGTGCTTCCCACTGGAACTACACCGTGTTTATCCATTTTCCCTACTTGTAGAGTTGCCCTTTCCAAACTCTCACAAAGCCCAGGCCTTGCCGTCAAGAAAAGGAAAGCTCAAAACCTTACCGAAAACAAAAAATTCATAGTTTTAACACCAGCAGAAAAGCCAAAATAAACCCCACGTACTAAAACAGCACAGGCCTTGAAGGGATCAGGCTACAAACAGCCTGATCTGCAAACGTAACACCTCTGTGGTGCAAATGCAGAATCCGGGCCTGGTGCGTGCACAAGCATAGATCCCATGTAAAGGGTCTTAAAAGGTTAATGGGTGAATAGGCCAGCCGCTGCGCCCTCGGCGGGAGCACAGCTCTGCTCAGGGTCCCCTCCACGCTGCCTGACTCTGCAGCTGTCAGCAGCAGCATTAGCACGGGGCGGCCTTTGGTTGCTTGTTTGTTACAACGCCACTTTTCAAAGCGCGCCCAACGCGCACTTACGCTACCGCCGATCCCCCGGCGAGGCCCTGCGCCCCGCCACAAACTGTTTCGAGACAAGCAGGTCCCAGAGCAGCAGAGCGCGGCCGCCGGCGCCGCTCCCTCGCCCAGGCCGCTACCGGCGCCGCCCGGCCTGCCCGCACGCTGGTTTCGCCCCATTCTTACCGGGCGGGCGGGCGGACCCGCACGATAGGAAAGCAGCGGCCCAGGACGGCCCCGGCCCCGCCGGGAGCTGCCCCCGCCGACCGCCGCGGGCACCGGGCCACCCCCCGCGCCGCCCTGCACCACACCCGGCCGCCGCCCGCGCCGGGAGCCAGGCTCCGGCGCCCCCGGAGGAAACACCCCGCCGCTCCGTGCGGCGCGGCCCCGGCCCCGCGCCCCCGTCACCGCTGCCCGCGGAGGGTTTCGCGCCCGGAGGGCGGCGGGGGGGAAGGCGGGCAGGGGGACCGCCCGCTCCCGCCCGGCAGCGGGAGCCGCCATCGCGCAGCGCCCACGCACCTCGCCCGCGTCCCCTCGGAGAGCGCACAGACCGCGGCGAGCCCCGCTGCTGCCGGCCGGCCACTGCGCCTCCGCCCGCCCCGGGGCCCGGCCCGGCCCCGCCTCGCCTCGCCCCCTCGGGCGCGGAGGCGGGTCCCGGCCCGGCTCGCCGCAAGGGCTGGCGGGCGCTCACTCCCCCGCGGGGCCGCTAAGGGCCCCGGGCGGCCGCGGCCTTCGGGGTCGGCGTCGTGGCGGGCGGAGCGGCGGTTCGTCCGCGGCGGCTCACCCAGGAAAGGCCGGGCTCGGGCCCAGACCCCAGCAAACGTTACCTGGCAGGAAAAGAAGGAAACCCGGGTAAAACGAACAAGCAAGAAAAAGCCCTCCTGTCTGAACACCCTTGGACTTTGAGACAGAGGGAGAGCAAAGACCGTGACCCAGCCTGGCTTCCTTAGAGACATGCCCTGTCCAGCGATTGCACAAACTCCCAAGCGGGCTTAAAGCTTACCTGAAAAACTGTGGAAAGCATCTAAAGTCTCAGTGCTGTGGGCCCCTACATTGTTCTGGTGGATCTGGACTTTTAACAAAGGAAGAAAATCCAAAAATGCTTACACTGCCAAGCCATCAGTGCTGTTCCAGTCAATATGCATCATGTTGCTTTGCAAAGCTAACAGAAAATAAAGGACCTTCAGGGCTGACCATGGACTTCTGCGGGCATGCTAGGATGTGATGAAAGGAGGCAACCTGGTGTCCGAGCTTCCCACTGCTGCTTCAGAGAAAATAATGCTATTCCCACAGCACTCCTCCTCATAACCGGAGCAATGCTTGTGACTAAGCAGCTCATGATAAACAAGACTGAAGAAGATAGAGATAAAGGTACTCAGGTGCCCAGTAAAGATTTCAGAAATAATCCTAAAGATGTGTACAAAGTCTGAAAAGAGATACAATTTTTAAAGCTGCATCATTATGGAAAAACTAGTCTTAGGTACATATATTCAGCGTTCATTGGTGTTACTTCTATGCTTCATGTCATGTTAAATACCTGTGTGTGCAGACCTTTGTGACTCTTCTTATTAATCATCAAACGCAGCAAAACTCGTTTAAGCAAGGACTGAGTATCAGAACTGTTTTTAAACAACGGTAGAAGTTGGGTTCAACAACCTTTGTTCTCACTAAGGACACAGCAAATAGTATTTCCACTGAAGTCAACAGAACATCTCACATGAGCATTGATCCATCCCAGGGAATGGATTTATTTAAAAAAATGGAAGCATTTCTGCAGCTCATAACTTACTTCAAGGCAGGAATTTTATCGTCATAAGTTTTTGTACAACAGCTAACACATAATATATCCCAATCACATAGTGTAATTAGTGCTACTGCAATAAAACTGTAATTATTTTCTGTTACCACCTTTTTTTTGTTTGTTTGGCATTCCAATCCTTATCCAAAGCCAGTTTTAAAAGAAGGTAAACCTATTAAGTTAACAGAGTTAAACTAAACCCACATTATTATACTTGAGAAGAAAAGCTGGTAATTGGTTAATACGCAGTTCTCAGCACTAGACCTGGAAATACCAGAAAGCCAGGAGAAAGACCATTTTCATTAGTTGTAGGTAGTATATAAAAAGAGGCAGAAATGCAGCTAGAAATTCTACAAAAATCACCCTTTCCTTTGGATTTCACATTCCTGTTTTACAGATTCTGGAAATTTAGATTGATTTATGGGACCTTAAAAAATGCTTTTGTAATTGGGAAAGCTTGTACATTCCCAGTCTTTGAATTTTGAGGCCAACACCTTATTAATTTTTTCCCACCATCATTGAATTCCCCTAATTCTAAGGAAGGTACAGAAAGAAGATATGAGGAAGGGAGGAGGGCAAGAAGGGAAGGAAAAGTGAAAGGAAGGAGGAAAGAAAAAGAAAGAAAAAAGAAAAATAGAAAAAAGATAAAAAGAAAAAGATAAAAAGAAGAAGAAGAGGAAGGGGAGGGGAAGGGGAAGGGAAGGGAAGGGAAGGGAAGGGAAGGGAAGGGAAAAGAGAAAAGAAAATAAAAGAAAAGAAAAAAGAAAAGAAAAGAAAAGAAAAGAAAAGAAAAGAAAAGAAAAGAGAGAAAAGAAAAGAGAAAAGAAAAGAAAAGAAAGAAAAAAGAAAGGAAAAGAAAGGAAAAGAAAGGAAAATAAAATAAAAGAGAAAAGAAAAGAAAAGAAAAGAAAAGAAAAGAAAAGAAAAGAAAAGAAAAGAAAAGAAAAGAAAAGAAAAAGAGAAAAGAAAAGAAAAGAGAAAAGAAAAGAAGAAAAGAAAAGAAAAAGAAGGAAAAAAAGGAAAAGAAGGAAAAGAAGGAAAAGAAAGGAAAAGAAAAGAGAAAAAAGAAAAGAAAAGAAAAGAAAAAAGAAAAGAAAAGAAGAAAAGAAAAGAAAAGAAAAAAAGAAAAGAAAAGAGAAAAGAAAAAGGAGAAAAGAGAAGAAAATAAGGGGGAAGAGAAAAAAGAAAAAATAAAAAAGGAAATAAGAGAAAAGATAAAAGATTAAAAGAGAAAAGGAGACAAGAGAAAAGAAAAATAAAGAAAAAGGGAAGACAGAAAGAAAGAAATTAAATAAAGAAAGGGAAAAAAAGGAGAAAAGAAACAAGACAAGAAGTCAATATTTCTTGCAGACCCTGAACCACTTCAGAGTGGGGAGGAATCTGAGTAGAGTGCAAAACTGGGGCTGTAGTCTAAAGCAGAAGTAAACTTGTGCTCAAGGTCTATTTTCCTCTCAAAGTTCAGTAGCAGCATAAAGTGCCTGTACAACATTTGAAAACTGCTGTGATCTAAGTGAGGTTAGATACATAACTGTGGTGATAGTTGCTCCTGAGGGGCCCATTCTCACAGTCCTTACTCATGTGAATTGTCCCTTTGATGCTAATAGGATTACTCTTGTAAATCAGGGATGCCATATCAGCCCGATGCCCAGGGTTATACTGATCATGAAGGGCTTGATCTTGCAAACCTCATTCATGTGAGCAACCCTTTTTCATGACAATTTTCCCATTGACTTGAAGAACTATCCATATAGCCAGAGACAGTAGAATCAGGACACAAATTTAGGGTCAGCATAAAAGTAGGAATACAAGGGTTTTTCATTTAACCTCCAGCAAGGAATAGATACTCCTGAAGAAGGCCAGATAAGTGCAATCGTTCTCTTTTGACTGCAGGGAAGGTGAGAGAGAGGCATGTATTGATCAGCCTTGTTCCATCCTGTCTCCTTCTCTGGCTCCATTTATTCACCACAGAGTGGTAAAGAAGGCACCAACAATACATTTTCACCACACCTGAAGCTTCTGTTCACCAGCCCTTTCCTAACATAAATTAGTTGTTTCCTCAAATAGCTCTTCTGTAAAACTGACAAATTATACCTCCTGCATTAAATCAGCCAATGATTTACAGAGTAAGAAAAAAATCATGAACACTAAGATTCAGTCCATATTTTAACTTGCGTTCTGAAATGCTGTTTAAATGCCAAAAGGAAAGTGTTACAAAAATGTTTGGTATAACAGACCAGAGTCAGTTTTTGTGCTACTCCATTAAAACCTACACCCTCTGGTTAAAAAGCACTTTCGCTATATCAAATGTTGACACCAATGTAATTTCACTGTGATTCACATACTTCTGCTTCAGAGGATCTCAAACTGCTGTCTGGTTTCTCTGGGGAACTGCTTCAAAAACAGCAAGAAAGGATCTTTCTTCAGTTAGGAACGCTTCCTGCTGGGTGTAGCTCAGTGAAGGCTTCTCTGGCGTAAGCTGCCTTTTGGTTGAGCTTCTGACTCCAAAACAGCTGTGTCCATCCATCCGTCTCTTTTATTCAGGCCACTGTTTGGAGGAAAACAGGTCTCAGTAGTGGAATTCAGGTTGTTTGAAGAATTCCAGTTGCTCACTTACGAGGTGGAAACAGTAGCGTATAATTTAAGTGACCAGTCACAGTGGGTGTTGTCGAACAAGCAGCGAGAGAAGGTGAAAGGAGACAATCTGCACAAAGCAGAAGAATGGTCATATCTGGTGATTGTCTGCTCAGTTCTACATCGTTAATACATCATTCAAAAATCCCACAAAGCTCATTTGCTGGTCATTTAAAGAAACAATGAGTAAGGTTATTCTCTAAAGTTGCTTACTGTCTTCCATCAAGTAGCACCATTGCTACAAGGAATATGCAAGACGGGGATCAAAAGTCGTTATGTGGACATACCATAAGAAATACTTCAACATGAGAAATGTCGGTAGATTATTGCCCTATACAGCTTGATGTCCCAGTTGAGGAACAACTCAGAAAGAGACTGGCAGGCATGTAGGTAAACCTTTTCAGTAGGTCTATATATAAGCACATCAAGGACCATTTTTTGCCTTGATTCCTCTTTCACTGCACATGAATACTCTAGCAATGGTCTCACTTCTGAAAATACGTCTGCAGCACAGAACCAGCTTTGCAGCTGACAGCAATGCATATGCGGTGAGGTATTTAAAGTCCTGTGCTGTAATGAAGGGAAAAGGGCATAAACCTCAGCTTTTGTGATGCCATTTGATCTGTACAGTTGTTTTTATTAGGAAAGCAAGATATCGTATATCATTAAAGGCCATGAGAGAGTTGATATCATTATAATGCTTAGATGTGCCAATAAAACAGATTTTGCAGAAACCATAGTAAGTTACTTTTAAACTAATCCAGTGAGAAGAGTTATTTGTTAAGCATTATTAAATACAGCTTGCAGAACAAAATCTGATCCTTTAAAATAACACTGAAGTAGCAGGAGAAAAATATTCATTATAAAAGCAGAAAGATTATCAAGTTTCACTTCACAGATCAAACAGAAAGAAGACAAAGTATAGAGAGCAAAATGAGTTTTAAGACATTGAGGTTTTAATCATTAATAGAAGAGTCCAGTAAAGATAAGTTTTCCTTGTTATACTACTCCTCTGCTCTAGTGCCACAAGAAAATTGCAAAGCTGGAGACCAGACTGAAAGGTTTCTTGCTACAGTGCCACTCCAAATGCACATAGAAGGCTTACAGCCAGTTTAAGTGAGCTACTGAGAAGACACAGAGACAATTAAAAGTATCTAGCAAGAAGTTGCTGAGGTATCTCTGCAGACAAGAGATTCCTAGAAGTAAACAAGGAAAATCTTTACAGATACTGGAGATATCTGTAGACGTACAGACCTGGTATGTCTATAGACAAATAGGTAGTTATGAAGTTAACTTCTAAAGTGCTCCCAAATCATACTGTGAGGTTTTTATAGTTGTGTAGATGTAGGTTTTTATGTAAGGTGGTGAAAGAGCTAGGCTGTCTGGATTGAAGCAAGCTCATTTTCCCATGAGGGTACTAAACTACTCTGATGGTCTGAACCTTTGGTCACTGCTAATCTTAACTGGATTAATATCACAGTTGAATGTCAATAGGCTAAATGGTCCTGTCGCTCATTATTAGTCATCTAAAATCGGAGTTTCTTAACACATTGTATGTGTATCACTGGTGGGATGTGAGCCATGTTTAGCTAATAGAGCAGCTTCTGCCTGGCAGTTTGGAGATGCTTATGAGAGCTGAAGGCAGGCAAGGAGAGGTGCACTCCTGCGCAGGTGGTTATTTTTGAGGAGTAACCGTCTGGAAGGAAGAACCTAAGTGTTGCATGTAAGTGAGATACTGATCAGTAGTAATCACCTGTCCTGTCAGCTGGCATTTATCACTGATCTGGTGGTAGGACTGTGGGTGGGATTCTGTAGAAGTACTAGATCAGAGGATGTGGGGAGAGGAAACAGGCGCCCCAGCTTTTGGGTGTCTGTTGTCTTCCCGCAGGAGATGAGGGCTGGAGGTTCCTGCCTTCAGCAACTCAGCTGGCTCCAGCTCACAGCTTGAAAGAAGTTGTGTAATGAATGCAGAGTGAGTACATTCTGCTCTGTGAGGAACGAGCGCTCAAAGTGTGCTTGCCTGGGAGTTAAATTTGTGTGTCGGTTGTTCTTATGTAAGGGTTAAGAGAGAAACTGTGTAGTCAGTGTGAGCCAAACATCATTGTTTTAAAAAATCAATTATCTGCAATTATAGGGCCTACTCCAACAGTACGTTTGCAGTATGCAGAGCCTTCCCAGGTAGCACAGCTATTTTTATTAGCAACCTCCCCTCCCCCAGCTCTCTGTATGGAGCCAAGTTTAGAGTCAGCAAAATGACTTGGAAGCAGCACATTTTATCCCCAACAGGCCAACCAACCACAATTAAACTGTATTACCATACATTAGGCTTTAGAGGGGTTCTTTTACTGCAGTATATAAAAGGCTGTAAGGAGAGACAGAGGGAAAGGAGAAGACAAACATGTCACATGTAATGGGTTAAAGTCCTCCCCGATGTAAGTCCATTGACTTCAGTTGGCTAGGAATGAATACAGACAATTCAATATTTAACAATATCAGTAGCTTTTGCTTAGTTGGCAAGAAAAAGGAACAATTGAAGATCCCAAGCCTTCCCTGAGCGTTTTCTGTCTTCTCGAATCTTCACTCGGTTGCGGTAGCTCTCTGCTAACAGCAACGACACTCTGCAGGGTTGGCTGTTGGGTATTTTCTGCTGTGGTGCAGGATTACTCCTCATGGTTTTATGGTGCAGCAGTAGACTTTAATAGTCACCTGAGACAATTATTCAGATACTGTATTGTGCAGTAAGATTGCTTTTGAACAGCTGCAGAAATACTTAGCAGAGACACACTCCCTAAAGCCCTGGGATGGCAAATAAAAACAAACAAACCACAGCAGCAAGACAAGAGTCTGCATCTTTCTTACTCTGTCTTTTGGCTTGTAAAAAAAGGAGTTGTGTAAGTGATTTAAAAGTTAATTGGGACAGGGACCATTTTTCATTTAGTGGCCCATATAACGCCCAGTAATAATAGGCTACAAATTCATATTCAGTTGCTAGCCAAACACAAATCCTCTTTGGGCAGAGTTGTGACCCAGTGTATGGTGCTTTGCCAGGCAATTCTCATTAGAAAGATAAAGAGGTGATAAGATAGGGATGCAATTATTCTCTCCAGTAGTGATGGTGTTCTTTGGTGCAATCCCATTTACAAAGAACATCACAAAATCACACATTCCTCTGGTAGAAATGGGCAATTTTCTTTCTCATAGCTTCAGCCTTGCCATTCTGATGAGTAGTATGCCTTAACGAAAATGCCATTTCTTTTTTCCCCCCCAAGCCACGATAACCAGTGTTGCTCTGTTACACTCTGTTGCAACTAATTAATTTCCCTGCCATTGCAATTCTAACTAGTCCTGGTGAAAATCTTTTGGCTGATATAACACATTGTGGCTTAGCTTGATGCTCTATGCTGTTTTAAGTCTCACCATACAAAGGGATATTCAGCTGCACTGTCTATTTAGCTTGAATAAAGAGTGCTCATAAACACATAAAATTTTATGGAATCTCTTAATAGCTATCTGGTCATCAAATCCTGCCTCCAGCTCTGGACTCAGGAGGATGTGGCAGTATAGCAGAGGGAGAGAATTGCTCTTGCTTAGTTTGGTCTCTGAGAAGGACCTCTGCTTTTTTTTTTTTTTTTTTTCCTGTAGATGGGCAGTTGGTGGGGGCTCGGTAGGCTCTGCTAACTCCAATGTATCATAACCACTTTTCTCTTAAGACGCAGTTTGAACGTTTCCTCGGCATTTTCTCCCAGGATGACCCTGCAGGCAAAGTCAAGCTGGGACAATGTTTTGTACTAAATACAGTGTGTGATATGTTGAGCATTTAGTGGCTGAAAGCCTGCTTGTTCACTTTTTACTGATGTGTGCTTCAGTGAAGTTGCACTTGATTTATAGCTGGATAAGCAAAATCAGAATCAGACCCTTGCTGCTCATTTCTGTGGGAGCAGGACTGGGCCTTACGTGCTCTTGTGCTCATTATATACCTCCGTATCAAGTCTCACAGCTTTGATTCATAGAGTTCTCTTTAATTTGGTACATGCAGGCTTCCAGACTAGATCACATAGCAGCAGGATAACAATCCTCAGGAGAGCATTTCAGTTTGAGAAATTCATGAAGAGGGTGACTTTGCTGCTTACTTTCAATGACACTTGTGGAATAGGAAAGAGAAGAAGTGAATGAAATGGAATTGCCAGCCTGTTTCAAAATGTATGCTCTATTATACAGCAGACGACAAATAGCATCCTCGATAACATGGTTCTGGTAGCTGTGTGAGTTTTTGTTGGGTTGTTGTTTTTTCCCTACTGTAATCTGTCTTTTCACATTTAGGGCAAGGTTTTCTTACCTGTGAGCACTGCACACAGGAGCTCTGAAATACTCCCTTATGCCCTTCTGCAGAGAAGGTATCCACAGGCCTTGCCTGGGGTGGAGGTAAGCAGGAGGAACAGAGCCTCTTTCTGCCATGTGGCAGGGAAAGACCTTGGATTCACCCCTTTCTTCCTCCCATCTCCAGCGCTCTGACCAAGAGTGTTGAATTCAGAGCGGGAGAGAAGTCGTCACGTTGTGAGATGGTACAGATGTAGGGCAGGTCACTTCCTCATGGAGCAAAACCAGGTTTCTTCCTGCTGCTTTTCTGAGCCATGAAAAATCATGTGTGCCTCCTTACACCAGAAGGATTGCAAGGCAATAACCTTGCCTTCTTTCAGCAGGAATAAGCCACTCTCCTGGTGGCTAAGGCATTTTCTATATATTTTGGTATATTGGAGCTGAGGGAAAAATATGTCCTTGACAGTAGCTATAGTGAATCATCAGTATATGTATATGTTTAAAATGACTGTAGGAGCTGTGCAGCAAGAAAGGATGAGAAAGTGTTCCTAAAAGAAAAATGATCAGCTTCCCACTTTGAGGACAGCAGGATTTTGCCCCTTTCCATGAAAGATTGGCTTCCCAGCCTGGTAGTTACACCAAGAGTATTGGGAACTGAGGTCTTGATGCTTTGACCTCGTTCTAATTTCTACACAGATGCATATTTGCAAAGGGCAATATCTTGGCATCTAATAGTAGCATGAACTGTCTTTGTACAAGAAAAATTACTTTCTTGTGAAGCTGAATAAGGGATTTTGGTGGGATTACATGTTGAAGGGAGAGTTGGAAAAATGTGATTGCCTGTATCCTAAGACCAGAACAAAATGAAGGTACTTGACATACATCCTCCTCTTAGTCCATATCATATTGCCCTGGCAAAAGTGTCCCAGAGTATGCAGATCATGAGCTAGACTTTTAGCTCTAGTGAAGTAAAGAAGCTACAGGAAGCTACAAACTGAGGATCTGTATATTGTGAGGGACCATGGAACACAAAAGGCAAAATGAATCATAGAGACCCATGTTCTTAATCCTACTGGGAGGTGTCCTTTAAAGTAATTTGCCTTCCAAAAAATCCTGGGTTAGACTGCAGTCAGAGAAGGGATGTGATGTATGTCAAGAGAAGGGAAAATTGTAGTAATGTTGCTTCACTACTTCTAGTGAGATTGCGCAACTGCTGTCAGATAAACCATGTTTGGATGGATATATATTTGGGCGCTGCAATCCAATAGAGACCCAGGTACTAATGCATCCTGATTTCAGAATTAGTTCCTTTGCTTTGGTGGGTTTTCACTCCATCCTCACTGCTTCTTTTAAAAGGGTTATTTTGTGATGCATTTCATTTCAGTGGCTCAAGATTCTGTATGTGTGTGCACTCACACTGTTAGTATTTGTGGGAGTATGCTTGAAAATGGTACTTTTAGTAACAAAAAATCATCATATGTGTGCAGATCCAATCATTTACTGCCTTTTCCAAGAAATTAATCTGTTTCTGTTTCATCAGACGATCTTACTGACAACAGTTGTCAAAAAGTTATTCAATAGCAGTCATATTCATGCCTTTTACATATTTTCTTCCTGAAACTTTATAGCCCATTTGAGCTCAGAGAAATCATCTAGCAAACAGATCCCCAACAGAAATTTTTCAAAGCTTCCTTTAACCCTTTTTAGGGATTTTATGTGTGCATATATTTTTACGTTTTGTGCTGTACTGTTCAGACTCAACAAGGGATCGTGAAGAATAATGATCTTCCTCTTACTGTGCACAGTATGGAGCACTGTACATACAGTCACACTGAGGCCAGTTATGCAGTAGTTCATAAGACACAAACAAGCAAAAGTTGATTCAATAATAATAATATGGTCCATATTGGCCAAGTTCAATTTGTAATGCTTTGTACTGCATAGAGAGTTACCTGATTAACCAGATAACTAAATCTGAGGTGGGGCAGGCAAACGACAATCTTCCTAAAGGGCAGATAATACTTAGTATGTTGCTCCCCCCTCCTTATTCCAAGGACAGGAATAGAAATACTTGTTATACTCACCTCAACAATGACCTGAATGAACTACAAGACGAGGTGAGAGAATAACCGGTCAATGACGACAACTCAGTTCTTGGATCCTCCTGTGAAGCCTGACAAAAATGCTGCTGCAACAGTCACATACTGTCATTTGCTGGGAAGTGAACTAAGATCCTGAACTTGTTTCAACAGCCAACTGAACAATTAATTGCCAGTTGATGACTTTTGGTGACTAGCCATACTGTCATTGTGATAGCAGGGATGAAGATTTGATGCTCCACTTCTACCTTGTGGGCTTCATAAATGTCTCTGTGTGCAGTAGCTTTTGATCTTTCAGATGGTGATCCGAAATCTACCACAGTCAGTGAAAAGACCAACTACTTTAGACTTTGTGTTCAGTAAATGTTAGATATCCTTTACCAGAAAACTCTGTATCTAAAGTCAGTGAAGTTCAAGTCCATGAGTCATACACAGTCCTTCTAGCTCCATGTTGTCTGGACTTTGGTGACCTAGAAACCAACAGCTGTCTCACTCTGTTGAAGACTGTTGCCGAGTACCACGCCCAGCTGTTCACAGAGTGGTTTTTATCACAAGCATCTGTTATAATACACTAATCCATCCTTATCGATGGGCAGCCTTTTGAAGAGGAAGCTTCAGATGTGCTTACTCTAGGATGGAAGCCAAGTTCTGTCCTGCCTTGCACTGAAACCGACTGTTCGTCCTAGGCGAGACTGCAGGGTTTGCCCCTTAGCTTTACAACAGTTACATAATTAACCTGTAATGGAGTTAAGTGGCTCTCCCTAGTTTGGAGGTGTAGTTTTTTCCCATCCTTCTTTCATTTTTCTCAGCTGTTAGCACTGCACTGCGTGACACACTGAGTCACTTCATTGCCTTCCCAGTCTACAGCAGTTAAAGCTAACAGCTGTTCAGCAGCATAAATTAACCTCTTTATCCATCCTGCATAACTTTATAAACCAAGGGCAGATTCTAGCCCCATATATTTCAATTATGTATATGTTCACCATTACACTTAGTTCATGTTTTCTTTAAATCTTTCATGAAGTTACTTCAGTCATTTAATTCTGAATTTTCAAGTGCACTGTTTCATTTTTAGGCTTTAAAAAGCCTCTCTGAAATTGTGCCCGCTCTACTTGTGAAGCCAGTTCAGGGACTCGTATCACTCCTTCTTAGCACTCAGTATTCCCTCTGCTCTTCCGATGACAAGGCAGACAAATTGATATTAATGCTATATAAGGGAGATCAAGGGCACATTACAGTGACCTGATTTGCCTGAAGGTGGTCTTTCTGCTACTGGCCTTCCACAGAAGGTCCTATTAAACTCTATGGACATTCCATTCAGTCATGAGCGTCAGTGCAGGTTTCCTTCCTTTAGATTTTACTGAATAAACAAGGCACCTAGAAATTTTCATGACTTTTTACAATATGTTCAGAAACACGTAGAACATAACTATTGCTTAGTGGGCTGATACTCACTTGAAGTCAAATCCTTTGACTACAATTCTTGCAGAAATGAGAGTAGTTGACTTGTTTCTTCCACTGCAATAGACCTGATCCAAATCCTATCAAAGCCAACAGATTTTTTTTTCTAACTTGTGGGATATGGCTCAGACTCAGCCTAAGTGACTCACAAGGATTTCAATTATTTTTATGCTTTTGAAAAATAAACCCAGTCACAAGTAGTGGCACCACCTTTAAACCTGAATTTTCCCAGTGATAAATAAGATTCATAGAGTGGATGTTGAATGAGTAGGGCCTATCTGCAGTTTAACTCTCAGAAGTGCAGAGAGTGATAGCAATGGCATATATTTCCTAAGAACTTTACCCTACAACAGCTAGAGATAACTTATCAGAACAAACACTGATGGGACAAAGTTTCCATCTAGTAAGTCCATGTTAGCCAGGAATCTCGACATCTCTTATAAAGCAGCAAACTTAATTTTTCGTTTCTGCACTTTTGTGCAACAGTTTTAACAAAGAATACTGGTCGGCTCCCTGTGTAAACTCCTGAGAGAATCAAAGTTCATCGTATAACACTGGAAGGAAGGAGAATAGTACTGTATTGTAATGTCTTTCTGCAGAATGAGTGATGGTCAAAATGTAGTAGCCAGGGGTTTTCTCTGAGTCTTTTATCAGTTTAATTTACATATCGGCAATGATGGAGGATTAGGAAAGGTTGTAATGAAACGTGGTTTAATTTCTCCACTTTTGTTGTGGCATCAATGCTCTAAATGTAGCACGCTTTATGAAAAATAACATGAGTACTGTTATTTGATATTTTAACTGGAGCAGTAGCTACGTGTTCCAGTTTAGCTACATGCTTTAAAAGCGTAAAATAAAAGTCAGACCTGTGAAAACACCTAGAAGTGGGTATATATGCTTAACTGTGCAATTGCATTAATGTCAATAATGTGTATATTGTGCACAAATTTAGACATGACCATAATTCATTGCAAGATTCAGTCTTGTGATGGAGCAGTAGTAATTTTTTTTTACTTTTACTACTAGTTTAGCAAGCAATAAGAGAGGGTGGTGGGAAGATTCAAAGGTTATGCTCTGTACATGCTGAGGCCTGATTATGTACTGCACAACCTGGTGATGATTCCTGTTAAGTTTGTAGAAATACCTGAAAGACTACGGGGCAATTTGGGTAGAATTTATTTACATTCCGTATTTACGGAAGCTCCCTGTGTTGGCCTTATAGGGACTGGGTAAGTTGAACTTCTCCCACAGTGCTTAACTTCTTTCTTACAACCTGCAGGTATTGACCTACGCAATTCAGTGTTGTTGATTCTTGTGATCGTGTTGCAAGTTCTTTCATACTTGATGCTTTTCCTGAAATCCAAATCCTTCAGGCAGGTGAATCTGTGATAATTTCTCTTGGTAATCCTTTGTGCTAATAAGGGAGGAGGGAGTTAAAAAATGTGGCCAAGTACAGCCCTAAAGCTCAAGCCAACAGAACACATAACACTGAGAAACAGCAATCTCATTTAAAAAAGGAAAATCCATTATAAATATTTTTACTTATAGACTTTGCTTTTTTTAGACCTGATTTTTTTTTTCTAAATTGAACCAGTTACTTTGGTTTTATCTTGGGTGAAAGGTGTGGCAACTGTTTCCCCTCATTTTTATTTTAATTAGAGTCTCCCTGATTTTTATATTGTCTATTAAAAGAATATTAAAAAAACTGCAAATTCTTCAAGGCCTACTTTTCCGGTCAGTAGAGAGTGCCCTCACATCACATTGCTCTTAATGGAAATTAATTATATCGCGCCTATGGACCTTGGAGCAATTTTGTAGATATTAGATTCTTAGACATCTGTGGTGTTTTATTATTGATTAAAGAATGAGAGGAAATCTCATGGCTTAAGACCTTGTGCTGGGATTTATGAATTACTTTTTTTCCTGTGTGACCCTTGGCAGGTCATTGAATCCATCTTTCAGTTTTCCATCCATGAAGCAGGGAATAACGATGATTTTCTGCTGCTGCTCTTTGTCCATCATGCCTACGTAAATAGTTCACTCTTTGGAACAGGTCTTGTTACTTGCTAGTGCAAAGAAATCTCATTCTGGGTTAGGATCTGGAGCTGTAATACAAATAATTAATATGAGCATTAAACAGTCAAAGGTATTACATCCAAGATGCATTTGGCCTGAGGCCCACGTAGTTCTTAAAATGATGGATTTTTAATTGATTATTTGGAATGAGACCTTTTCTCAGACTAGCTAAATCGCTTAAGACCCACGCACGCTAGCTATATTTAGAGACGAGGAGGTGGCAGAGTAATTTTTAAAGTGCTCTGTTTCTAATAACCCAGGTGAGTGACAGTCTGTGAGTGCTGCCTCTTTTAAAACAAACATGACTCACAGCCCCCAGGCGGCAAGCATGTGCAGGTTAGAAATTGTATTGAACTGTCCACATTCAAGAGACAATGATATACAGCCATAATCATAATCATAAACATTTAATTTAATTTAATAATTTCAGGTTAGTACAAGAGGGTAGGCATACTAACAGCTTGGCATCTATAATAGCAAAATGCAAAAAGGCCATGTAAAATCTGTGTGAGGGGTTTAAGGTGAGTTTGGAGTACACAAGGCAATATTTTCATCCCTCACCACACCCTAATGCTTTTAGAAAGCAGAGTTGTAACTGGAGTATCAGGCACTGTTATGAATTCTGCATAAACTACATCTTTACAAGAATAAGATTATCTCCAGTGTCCAAATCAAAGTCAAAATGTAAATGGCCTTCTAGATGCATTGATGTTTAATTCCCATTGAAACGGACCTCCACACATACGGTTGTTTCCGAGGCGTTTCTTGTCCCAAACAATTACTAACACCCATGAACGATCTTCCTCTCTCTCAGAGACCGTACATGGTGAAATGAAGCTATGTCCTTAGAAACTGCCAGGGAGGTGCGAGGGAGGAGTGAGTACCACCCTAGCCTTTTCACATCTCTGACCAAAGCTAAAAATAAGCAGGAAGCCAGGGAGAAGCTGGTTTCCCAGTGGGACAATAATACTGCTGTCTTCTTGAAAGATGCTTTATGCCACTTGTGCTGCTGGGGACAATGGGCCCAAGTGATTCTTATTTTGTGTCCTAAGCTTGTCACTGACCTCGGCACCCAGCCACATTGCACTGTTTTCTGTCAGATTACCCAAGGCAAGCTCATCTCTGGGAATCTAAGACAGTATTGCCAGGAACTCCCACTGATGCAACAACTTCCTTTCATCACGAGCTGCAAAGTTAAAAGCGCACTTTGGTCTTAACTACAATATCAACGCTTGGCCAGGCTCTGGAATAGCTGCATCTTTGTTCCAGCAGATTCTCATTAAAGAAGTTAATGGCTACACAAAACATGAAGCCAGTTCTAACTACTTACCTTCTTGAGGTAGTTTCACTAGGAATTAGATATGGTCCTTCTGGTCCCAAATCATTGCTTCTTTTTTTAATAGTTTCCATGTTTCATTTCCAAGAATTTGAATTCAATGAGCATGAAGTGACATTTTGGTGTAGTTTGCCAGTTAGTGCAATACATGTAACAGCACTGAAAACAAGTTAGGTCAAAGAGGCAATGCAGAGGCTTTGGTTCAGAATTTCCTCACCTCCTTGCTTCCTTTACAGCAAACAAAATATTGATTTTGTATTTGCCTCCTAGTTCTGTTTCTCTGCATTTAACCCAGTGACAGGTGAGAGCTAGGCATAATACCTGCTTAACAGCAAATACACACCCAGCTCTGCTGCTGCTAATGAAAACTCCTCATGTCAAAAATCAGGTAAACATTACTCGGTGGTTTTGCACCAGACTAGGAATCTGTGCACTTTAAAACATTTCTTCATGTGGACTTGAGGAAGCCTGACAGCCCTGGAAAATAAAGACCCAGCACCATGTAGCAAGGAGTTGGTAAAGGAAGCTGTTCAGTGTCCTCCTGTCTATCTGCAAACGTGCCTTCAACTCTGACCCACTTTAATGGGTGGCATCTCATGTAATCCTTTGTCTTTTAAGATTTACATGCGTAAATAACTGTATAATACTTATATATAATCTCTTCTGTCAGTGTAAATAGGCTGCTAAGCTCTGAAACTACTAGGGTGTACTAGATATAAGGTTCATCTCATTTCTGGGGGTGTTGTACAAGTTAAGATCAGCTTACTAAAAGTACGGGAAGACTGAGAATTAGTAATATCTGCAATGTGTAGTGCTTTATGTAATATCTCTTTAACTGGCAGTATTTCGTTCAAGTTATTGCCTAAGAGTCGGATTCTGTTCTGCTTTCAGAAGTTCCATTATTTCCACACCTCTACAGTTAACTATTTATTTGTGGCAAACAAAATTGAACTACTCGTTGTCTTTGTCAGTTTTGGCTGGTCAGTTTACAGTTGCTAAATATCTGAAGTATAAAATTTAACATCTTTTCCAAACATTTGTTCCTCAAAATTAATAATTCTATATATAATTTTTACTCTCTCTGTAAATATCCGGTCGCTTTTTGTATCTTATCAAGTTCTTGGCTTCCAAGAGAAATTAATTTCAAAGTCCAATTATATGCTGGGCAAAAAGGTATTGTTTTTTCAGGGTTGGATTTTATTCTTCCTAATGGCGTTGAATTGAATTTGTCTTCTGATTCTGTATTATGAGACAGTGAGAAAATAAGCTCCCTATATCTCAGTTACTGATACACACTTTCAGGATTATCCGTTTTGTAAAGGACAGTCTTATTATCCTTCTTTAAATAGGAGACAACAGCTTCAGGGATAGATGCAGTGATTAGCAGATGAATCATACTTACATTTCAAGTTAGTATTCTCAGGTTTTTTTCTTCCTTAGTATTTGCTACTATCACAACCGACTTCCAAGAAAGGCTTTCCATCTGCTGCCTGTGACCCCCGGCTTTACCTGCAATAGTGAACCCTTTTCTTCCAACCACATGGGCTCCCAAGTCCAATAGAGATACTGGAAGATTCCTATCAATTGCAAAAAGCCTGTAATCAGGTCATGGTGAAGTGCAGTCTTAAAGAGACAGTTTTCTTTCTTTTTTTTTTTTCCCCCTTCTAACTCAGCCTGGGAAGATTTGGCACTGTTTCCAGACTGCTTCAGTCTCGCTGCCCAGGATTTAGCTTTATTAATGTATGTAGAAAAAGTATAATATGCAAGGTGACCTTTTCTCCTAAACCTGGGATTCTTTCAGTGCCTGTTTATTCTGTTTAAGTTTCTACTTAATAGGCTGTTGCCCCAAGTTGTAGCTTCTGTTTTCTACAAGAACTAACTTGCTTCATTTGTCTGCCCCCATGATACAGGACTTTCCTCCTGAAATCATAACCCCTATAAGCCATTAGTCTAATCAGTTCGACTATTGAGGAAGCTGATAAATCAACAGTAATCTAAACCCCAGCCTCCGTTCAAGTGCCAGCCTATGTCAAAGGGCTTTGGAGTTCATGCCGTCCTGTGTAATGAGCTCTGCACTGGGAGGACGGAGAAAATATGGCTTGATAGCTGATGAATGTTTGAGTCTCTTTCCCTTTCTAAGCAGCATTATGATTTTCCTGCATTTCAGTAAAATGCTTAAAAGCTAATTTAGTCAGTGTGTTGGTGGTGGTTAGATGTGGATGCTTGACCACTAAAAACTGAACTGGCAAGCTACACGCTCCTTTCTCCTTAAAGTCACTTAAGAGAAAGGGAAATGATTATCTAGAGTGAGCTGTCAACCTTTATGCCAGCTTTCCTCCTGATATGATTTATAAAACAGCTAAGATAACCTCTGGGGGGGAGCTTTGCAATGGAAATAGCAACCGATTCTTATTCTAATGAACATAACACTGTCACAAGTTTAAAGTTCAAATCTGAGGTACGAAGGTTTGGGGGAAAAAAGAGCCCGTAAAATATGAATGTGACAGCATATGTGTTCATTGCCTGCACAGTGTATGAAACAGGAGAAATAGGCAAACTTTCTTTTTCTAATGAGGTTTAAAATATTTTTCAGTCTTTATCAGGCAGAAGTTCCTCAACACTGGTTGGCTTTTTGGTGTGGGGTTTTTTTTTTGCTTCACACTCGCCCCAGTTGAGACGAGGCATTTTTCTCAGAGCAAGCTGTGCACCCTTTGGTCCTTCAGCATTGCAAAATGTACTGTCACAATTGGCACTCATTAAATAAGGCTTTGTTGGTAGCTGCAGCCAACAGGCAGAAGGCTGAATGGACTACAGGAATTTAAACTCCTGGAGAGGGCTTGTCCTGACCAGCATTTAGAAACACCAAATAGGGGTTTATTGGAGAACTTATTTCTTCCTGTTCTGTTAAAAAAAAAAAGAAAAGGAAAAGAAAGAATCACAATACTGGGTATCTGACAGCTTTCATGGATATCTAGCCTACTTCAGAACTGCTTTAAAAAATAAAACCAGACCCTTTTCTAGAAACTGTTTCATGCAAAAAAAATATATTTATTAGAAAGTTTATAAATCAATGGCAGGTTAACCCGTCCCTGAACTTAGCCAGCATACTTCTTATGACGAGAGCTGTATGAATGCAATTTAGATAGTCAGTGAACCATAGTATCTGCAGGTTTGCTGAAGCTGATAGCTTTTCACTGGTCAGTATCTTTCTGTCTCAAGGCTAGAGTTGCACTAGATTCTTGCTATCAGCTGAAGTAGAAGGACTCAGCTGAGTAGAAAAGTACAGTGAGCTAAACAAACAACAAAAACCAAAGCTGTAATAACAGAGTAATTTTGCTTATTAGCCTCGCTTTCTGAAGGTACATCTCACTTTGAAGCGTTGTATTAGTAGGAAGCTCACATGTACTAGCTTCTGGGTGCACTGCCCAGTTGGAAACGGTGTGGTGGTGTCCTGTGGCATTCAAGAAATCTGTGTTGGTCTCTTCCTTAATGGCCCAGCCACCCCCGTCCAGGTACAGAAGGGGACACCACGCATGTGGCAAACTCCTGCTCAAGGGAAGCATGGAACTTTTCAGTGGGACATCAGTTGAACGCTTATGACTTGGAAGCAATATTGAATGTATCAGAAATCCAAAAAATCCCATCTGTTGGTTTGGTAGGTTTTGTGTGAGTTGTACAGTTCACAGCCAGTAAGAATACGTGCCACTGCCATGTACTTGCTTGCTGTGGAGTCCTGCCATGATGAAGTTCCATAACTAGCAGCAATATTAATTTGGTCCCACTTATTTCTCCATCTCACACATATACTGTGTACTTACAAATGGGTACTGAATAGCCTGAAGACATGAAGAATTACAAATGAGGAAGTGTAGAGCTAAATTACATTCTCCAGTGTGGCATGAGATTGTAGCTTACTTTATTGTGTTGTGAAAAAAAGAATATAGTCTAACCTACTTTCAAAAAAACCCCAAAAACATACTTGGGCAGTATTTTCTTAAGCCTTACCTGCTTAAGTAACTAACTGATGGGACAGATGATAGTAGATAAAAGAAAGCTGGATCTCCAGGAAACCCCAATATCCTCCTTGAATTTAAAAAAAAAAAAAATAAAAAAAAAAATTGAAAAAGACCAGGTACTATAATACTCCAGCTGTTCCCAAATGATAGACACTACTGCAGCATTAGGAGGTTAGTATTTACTCTGGGAACCCGACTGCATATGGGACCTACCTGACATTCAGGGAGCAGCAGCCAGGTGACAAGTACCCTGTCCCTCTGTGGCACAAAACACACACTGAGTGGGGACAATGTAGCTCAATATTTCTTTCCACAATAATATCTCCTGAGATGTGATCAGTACAGGTTTGGATTAGGGATACAAAAGCTCAGTGTCGCAGCTTGTTGAAAAATCAGGAAAACACTGGAAAATCTTTCTCTTTGTTTTTTAGCAAAGTTTGAATTTCCACAGGGGAAATAAAATCAGTAATTCCTGATAAATACCAAGCTTAGTATCAAAAAACTTTGATGGTAATAAAAATAAGCATCCTCTCTGTTTTCCATTAGCAGCTGTCTGAAACCTTGTTGGGTCTCTTACTGGCACAGAGAGATGCTAAATGCAGTATTTTGCCACCATCATGGGATGATTTATCTATGGAATATAATTTTTTATGCAGCTGTTATACCTCAAGTGGTAAATAAGGCCTTGTCTGTGCTCCAAAATTGTGCCACTTTAAATATACCACCGTAGTTAGAGTAATGCAACCCACTGGTTGTTGTTATAGCCCTGTAAAACAGCATTCAGTCATGTAGTCATCCCTGTATAGTGAGGGGAGCTACCTGTGGTGATTTTATACTGCATTGCACACTGAAGATTTTATTGGTGTTACAGTAACAGCTAAAAGAAAAAAGGCAACCAAAATGTTATGCTGGGAGAGGTCTTGAGTGCAGATAAGGCCCAAATCTGAAAGACTGTGAGCAGCTTCAGGTACAAACCATGTTTTCCTGTGGCCAAGGATAATGGTAGCACATTATGGGCTGTATTAAATATCATTAACGATGACAAGAGTGTGACAAAAACAGTTCACTGAGGCAGGAAAATATAAGGTTTCTGGCAGTAACATCAGCAGTCTTACCACTGAGCACAGAAGAATTTATCAGGATCCAACTCTTGTGCAGAATAAGACTATTTTATGTCTGCTCACTGTCGGAAGCCACAATGTCACCATGTTACGAAGCCACTCCTGAGAACTGAATAGAAGTCTGTGCCATGGTAAAAAATTGCTAAATATCTTGCAATACTTGGAGTATAGTATTTGTTTTCTGATTTCAAATAGGCAGTGAAAAACAATTCTTGCCAAGGGTTTCCGTTGAGGATTACAGCTGGGTAAGGCTTATTTTAATTCCTGATTTTGGAAAAATCAGATTCACTTACATTAATTGCCTTTTTGCAAAGCAGAGCAATTTAGAGAACGTCTGCCTGGAAAAATCCTGTGGGTTCAGGGCAGAAGTTATTCTCCCAGCAAGGCAGACATCAACATAATGTTCAGTACCAGCGACAGAAAGGCTTTAAACAGTGTGCCCCACACATCAAGCCCATGATCTGATTGTCACATGGTTGGATATTTTTAAAAGGCGCTTTTTTTTTCCCCTCCCATGTTAAATTTGGAATGGCTTTGATTTCATCCTTATGTAAGTAGAGTAATTACTTGGGATCTTGGTGTCTCCTCTGATCTTATTTAGGGTTCTTCATTTCTATATTTGGTCCTGCTGTTGATTTGCAAGGGAGCCACAAATTCTTTGTATCATAAATGACCTATCTCTAGTGTGGCAAATAACATTCCCTGACTATCTGACAGAAACGTGCCAGACTTAATTAGCAACAGACAATGTTTTCAGAAGTGACTAGTTAGAGAGATCCTGTGAAAACTGAGACTCTTGAAGGCTATCAGGTTGAGCCTCTGGATACGCATTCACACTTAAAAATTCACAAATAAGTTGTTGAAAACCAGTTGGTGCGCTGATAAGATGCATTTTAAACACACTACTATATATCATAGTGAATATATTAATGGCTACTTTCATACACATATTCTGAAACCTAACTCTTTCCCTTATTCAATGCCAAAGACTTGAAATCCTACCTTCGCTTGGTTGATATATTCCATTTTCTCTGGCAGAGAAGGGCAAACTCTGCCAGACCTACTGAGAGTTACCTGCAAAATCCAGAGGTGAAACAGACTGTGGACTATGAGAAGAAGTTTTAAAACTTAATATTCAAGCTCCGATCTGCTCAGGGTTTTACAACTCCATTAACGCGTGCTTGTGTGACTGCCGAAATCTTTCACTGTGAAAAATATGTATTATAATTTCATCACCAAACTGGAAGCAGCAGCCACTTGCACAACACACACAAGTGCTATACAGCTGTTTTCATGATGGATCTCTTGCTTGCTGACCTGATTTCAACTGGTGTCAACTCAACACAACACTGTAAACTTTTTTGGATGATTAGAAAACATTCCTCTGAAGTATGCGAGCAAACATGAGCTGCAAGTACTGTGTTGAGAGATTATCTTTCAAATGTAACATCTCTGCAGTGGGACTATAAAACTATGCTATTTTTTCTTCCATCAGCTGCCTGAATATTAACAGTTAGTTGCAATCATATTAAACATCTCCCTGCCATTTTTTTCAGCAGGAAGCATGATTCTTTTCTCTTGGAAGGAGCCAGACCAAGGTATGAGCTTTATCAACCATAAGTAAATGTAAGAGCTTATTAACAAATTTTATTTTTTAATTAAAGAGTATTCACAAATCAGGAGAAAAAAAAAGACTGAACAGATTTGCACAGGTCATCCGAAGTTTAATGCTTACTATTTTTGAAGTACTTGTCTTAAACTCTTACTGTTCTCTCAAGTATGTTTGTGGTGTTTTGTTTGGGAAAGGGGACTGAAGGGAATTCTATATAGCAGATAGAGAGATACCACGGCAGTAAAAACTAAATATAGTCTTTACTAAATGTCGGCTTGCAAGATGCTGAGGTACCGGTTCCTTGTACATGCGTGCAGACTGATTTCTTGGGCCACTTCCAGACTTTTTTCTATTATAATCTGAGGCCTTCCCTCCAAAATTGATGCCCACTGTTACACATGGAGAAAGGCAAGCATTTTGGTGCTCCGGCTGTATCATTGCTGAACAGTGTAGCCCGTGTGGTCCCCTTGTGCATCGCTTGGCACCTAGGCTTCTCCTTCACCGTTCCAAGTTGGCCAGAGGAACTGGGTGAGGAAATTAGGGTGTCCCTTTGCTTTTCTTTTCCTTTCAGATCCTGGTGTGATGATAACAAAAACCTGGTTTGCATTCCTCCACCGTCATCTCTTCTGCCACAAATATAATTACTTGATGTACGTCTCACTAGGAGATTTCGTATCTAAGATCTTCAAAAAGTCTGTCAAGGAGAAAGCAATAGGGAGGAAAGCTGAGAAACTCAAATGTGGTTTCAGGTCAATGTGTAGCATGAATGTGACAAAACTTTACTGATGTACAAACACTTATGTATCTAATTGTAAAATGTGAGCACCTAATACCAAATTTATTTCATTATTATTCCCTCTCTGTCTTTCTTTTTGAGTTTAGCTTTTCTTCCTGTAACAGTATCAATTATTTTTCAATAGTGTCTTGCATTCCACTCTTTCTCATCTCTTTTTCAGTACTACCCTTTTCTCTGCTAAATCATCAAAGATGTTTTTGTTCTTTTACCTATTGCAGCAGAGTCCGTAAACACAATCTTACAAAGAGAATTTCTAAGTGTAAGCATTTGTGATGTATTTGCACTAAAAGCTTTGAATTGCTATCTTTGATAAAGCTATTTGGTCTGATTATATTGTTTTGGAATCACACATTCAAGCACACCTCTCTGAAAAAATGAATTTTTCAAAATGTAGTATATTGCATGTCTCAAAATGGGGGAGGATTATTTTTAAATACTGTGTAATCCATGTAAGCAATGTATTTCTACCCTGAAATTCACACACCAGCAATTAAGAGTGAAATTTAAAGTCCAGTGTTTAAAAACCAACAACTGCTAATCTTAAAGATGTATCAAATATAAACAAAGTTAATAATAATTATTCTGGTTTTCGTTCTCTTAAATTGCTTCCGTGCTTTGAAGACTGCACAGACAGATATTGCAGGCGGTTCTTGTATTGAACATGACAAGCATTCTGCGTGAGCACTGAATAGCGGGTGTAACAGCCATTGATGGTTGTAGTATATTTCTTAAGCAGGAACTGAAAACAATATTTCCAAATACAAATTCAGATCTCATAGACTGGAATTTAGGTGGGTGTAACTATACTTTTGGAAATTCAGTGATGTCTTTAAACTGCCATAAGTAGCTAGGAGAAAGTGTATTCAAGTCGTCAAATAGCAGAGGCCCAGAAGTACAGCTTGCTATAAAGTTACATGATATATTGATCTCAGCCTTTGAGGCATGGGCAAACCTTCCCTTCATAAACCTTTACAGCTGAAGACATCACTACCCTGGGACAGACATCACAGCACCCACCAGTTCCATCAGTGGAAAGGATTATGTGAGCCCTCTTTAATCTGTTTCAGTCAAAATCAGTCAGGTTAAACAGTAACTGAAGTTGAAAAAGTTAATCCACTATGTTTAGATTGAAGTTAATTATCAGGGTTTGGTTTTTTTACCTGCCATGTTCAATGGCAAGACATCCAGAGGAATTAAATATAGATGCTGCACACACTTACATGTTAACAATACATATTTCCTTACTCTCACACATCATCAGTGCAAGCCACTGAACATACTCTGAGTCTCATAATGTCCATTGATTTTCAAAAGCACCTTCTTGTCAGAGCTGAGCACCCTCTACTGAGAGTGTCAGTGGGCCTTTAAAATCACGCTTCTGCAATAATGATTCCTTGGCCATGTCCGTAATTTTTATTTTTTATAGCAACATACTATTTTCACTCTCTACTAACTTGGTTTCTGGTATCCCTCTCCTTTTTCTATGTATTGATGGTTTTAAAACAAGGAACTTAACTGCTTTTAATAAAAAAAGCATGCTTTGTTTGAAATGATAGCTAAATCACTTATAACGTGTAACAGACACTGATCTGTCCTGTCTCCAGTAGTAAATCAGTAACATACATGATGCCTTATCATATTAAAAGACCATACATGATGCTTTATCATATTAAAAGACAACTCAGGGTGCTTTATTATAAGCTGTACAGCGATTTAAAACTGTGTTTTACTCTAGCTAACTAATGAAAGCCAGGGATAAAATGAATGAATCCAAGGTTTCCTTCTCTTTTTGCCTGTGTACAGTGTACTCAATCTCTCCATTGCATCTCTTTGAAGGACTGTAGGAAGAAAGTACTAGGTGGATTCAGTGACAGCATTTTAGTACAGCATTAGTGAAACTCATAAGCAATCAGCTGATGAGATGGGTTGTGTTGAAATCTGGAAGCATTGGTGCCAGAAGGTTGGTGTCTGAGTACATCCCGTGCCTTTCCATGGGCACCAGGCAGCCATAGCCTTTGTGGGTTGATGTGAAGACTGGAGGTACTGAGCACGTCTGATAAGACAAACCATTCTTGCATTGAGACTGATATTTGGACCAAGGATTCTGCCTTTTGCTAAGGTTCCTGTGTGCTAGTGGACTAACGTGTGGAGGCTGTAAAAATCCTAGAGGCAGATGTGGTGAGAGCTAAGCCTCTGTGCAGCCCCTTTCTCAAACTCTGGTACAAGGGTACCGGGAAAAGGAACAACAAGGAAGAGAAGATGGAGACTTTACAGCTCATGCTACTGACTGAATATGGTGTGCTATCCCAAGCACTGGCTGACTTCCTTGGAAACTAAATAAAACCGTTTATGTGACCTGCTGCTGCACACAGGCTGTGCTTTCAGAAGCTGTGCGTGGAATTCCCCAGAATTATTACTAAAATATTGAGTGTTTGTCATCTGTGTTTGAAAATCAGAATTCAGAAGAGCTGAATCGAACAAAATGTGTACTGTATGTCTGCAGACCAATATGCTTCAAAGAGCCATATGATGAGGGTGGCCTTTAATCGCTTCTGTGGTCTCACTATGCCATACAGGGAGAAGACAAGCAAAAGGAAGGCTGATTATTAGGATGCATATACATCTACATCTAAACACGTGGAAGTAACGTGATACGATCCTCCTCAGCAAGAGGGAAACTCCTAATGACCTGCCTATTTGAAATTAAGGATAAGCCTCATATCCAGGGGGTTTAGATCTAGAATTCTTATTTGGGCTCATTTTTCTTCACAAAGGTTTCAAAAGACTGGAGAAAATAAAGTAAGAGCTCAACCTGGATTGTATTGTCTGTAGTATCCTAAGAGACCTTTGATTTCCTATTTCCATAATTAAAAGTACAACTGCAGCTACATATTTACCCTTCCTTATGCTGGATTAAATCCTAGCAGTAGCATTTTGTGCTACTTGTAGTTTGCTAATCCGGTGTTCTGGGACATCAGTCAAAGGTCATTGCAATAGTTAAATGCAGGTGACAGAGGCCCTGATATAGTTGTGTGCCAGAGAAAAAAAGAAGCAGCGTGTGGCTTCTCACTTTAGAAGAAGCATGCGGCTTCTACATTAAATGTCAAACATAAGAGAAAGCTTAAAGAAATGCCCACACTTGGGAGATCACATCAGGATCCAGTCTTGCCCAGGCCTGTTCAGACTCATGGTTTCAGTTCAGATTCATGTCTAGAAGATGTATCCTGAAACCCTTAGCAAAAAAATATCTGTGTTTAGATCATGCTTGGTACAAAATTTCAACCTGTCTGTCTTTACTGCAATAAGAGCTAATTTTGAAACAGTTCTACTCTGCATATGCCTAGATTAGGAGTGTAGCTTCAGTTTCACTCATTTTAGGCAAATGGCTGACAATGGAGGACATCGTACCCAGTACTCGCAGACATGCCCTCATTAGTGCCGAGCAAAGTGGAAGGATCACCTCCCTTGACCTGCTCGCAATGCTGACACCTTTCATAAAGACTGACAACTCCATTAAAAAAACAATTTTAATAAGAAAATATTGGCCGTTACAAGGAGAAGCATTCTCAATTCTACCAGTTTCTCCCTCAACCAAGCCACATGAGGTACTGTAGACAGGGTCTGTAGTAACTCACACAATTTTCAGTTTGTGCACAATCAAGTTTGCAGCTGAATAAACAAAGTTATGTTACGTTCTTTCCTGTACCAGTTTACAAGGCTGAAATGTGTATGAACAGATGAGGGAAATAAAAAAGGTTTCAAGATGGCTATCTGAAACTTTCTGTTATCAACTTTTATGCGATCATCTGTCTATGAGAATTTCATATGGACAGACGATCTGGGTTTCATATGACCATTGACCCATCCCATGAAAATCTGTGAGATTCCAAACATCATTTTGCGGGCAAAACTGAAAACTTTCAAGTATTTATTTTCCCTTTGTAAAAGGATGCTCTGCCTGCTCTAGCATTCAGCTCTCATTTTCTACCATTCTCCTACATCCAATGTGCCAAACTGTGCTTTTCTCAGATAGTGTTTTCTCACTCCTGTCTGTTGAGGGCTGTCTATGTTGTAGACATGATTAACTATTCATTGACAAAGAGCCTTGAATTTGCCTCTCCCGAAATTCCAGGAGAGCAGCCCTAATCTCTAGGTTACAAAGTCAGCTTCCCTACAGCTCATAAAGCTTTACACAATGTGTTACAGCTCCAGCAGGAGAGATTAAGAGACTATCTGGGCACTGCAGTGGTTGGAAAGCTCTTCAGTGAGGTAGGAGATCTACTGTCATTCCCTTGTCCTGATGAATATTTGCTTCTAAAAAAGATGCTGACATCTTTTCATGGCTTCTCTGAAACCAGTTACGTTGGATCAGGGATGAATTTAGAGCAGAAACTCCGCCATCACATAGTACTTATATATGTGTTTTAGAATACTAACCAGTCTACTAAATGGACTAGAATATAAATGAACTGTCACTGTGGGAGAATAGTTGAAATAATCTTGGATGTACAGATAATATTGTCTCAACTGTGAACCCTGCTTTAGAATCTCATTTCAGTCTGTACCTAAAAATCTATATGTCAAAAGAAAATATCCCGAGTGCCGTCTACAAACCATAACATGACACAAAAAAGCCATTTTTTATATGATAGAGCTAATTCTAATTTTCCCATTAGACCAAACAACATCATAAAGAATATCTGCCAACAACATGATATAAAACCATACCATGCATCATGAAAAATAATTGCAATTCAATTACTCCTGAATTATAAAACCGTCAACTAGGTGCAATAAGACAAGAGCCTTAGAACATATGAAAAACTGCTTAGCATAGATAATTATATATGTTTGAACAAAATCCCCAAAATAAAACGTGTGCAGTTTGAAGGAACAGGGTAATCATGCCAAAATAATTCTCATTTATAGCAAAGGTCTGAGGATCAGCAATTTTAAAACCATATCCCTGAAAAAAAATTATAAAAGTAAATTAGCAAACCTTTCTCACTCAGAGGGCATACCCAGCAACTGTGCAAGAAACTATTTTTTTTTCCCCTCTATCATCTTCTTGCTTAGATTCTGCTTTAGCAAAGTATTTAATGTTGCTGCTCAGAATCACAGAATGGTTGAGGCTGGAAGGCATCTCTGGCAATTGTGTAGTCCACTGCACCTGCTCAAAGCAGAATCAGCAGGTTGCTCAGCACTGTGTCCAGTTGGGTTTTCAATATCTCTAAGGATGGAGACTCCAAAACCTCTTTCAGCAACCTCTTCTGGTGTTTGACAACCACAGAAGTTCTTCCATGTGTTTAAATTGAGTTTCCTGTGTTTCAGTTTGTGCCTCTTGTCCTGTAACTGGGCACCACTGAAAAGAGCCTGGCTCCGTCCTCTTTGCACCCTCCCTTCAGGTATTTATATGCATTAATAAGATCCCCCCTGAGCCTTCTCTTCTCTGGGCTGAACAGTCCCAGCTCTCTCAGCCTCTCTCATATGTGAGATGCTTCAGTCTCCTCATCATCTTCATGGCCCTTCACTGGACTCACTCCACTATGTCCATGTCTTGTACTTTCTTGTACTTGCACTTGCTTAGCGACTGTGGAAAAAGCTGTGGAAGTTTTGCTTCCTGTCAGTTCTGTGCTTTAGCCCCACTCCCTGCTTGAACAGGAGAAAGAGAGAGAAAAAAATTACACTGGGGAAAAAGTGTACATTCGGGGAGAAATGGCTACAGTGGTCTTTCGTAGGACAAGCAGAGAGAAGAAAGCTTTTTGCAGAAGAGGTCCTGTCTGCACTCTCCACAGGGACCTCCTGGGCATTCTTGAGAGAGGGATTTGCTTCTTGGCATGTTACCTGTTGGCAAACTGAAGAAGAAAATGGCATTCCCACATAATTTTTAACTATGACTACACAAGGAAAAATAAACAAATATACTTCTTAAAATACAGCTTTGCTGCTAAAAGTCTCACCCTGGTCTTACACCTTCACAGACAAAAGTTGCCATGGAACAAAACAGGCATTATGTCTATCCTGCAGCAAGACAGAACTGGGCTAAGGTTCCTGGTTATATCTGGCTAAAGTGTGGAAAGTTTTGCAAGAATACTTACCAAAGGGAGAATAAAATTACTCAAACATGATGTGGTAGCATAGTCCCAGAACTTCCCAGAGAATTTCTCATATAATAAGTAATTTTAATAACTGATTATTTCATAGATGCTATTTTTCAGCCTTCAAAGTGTACTTTTATAACGTTTAACAGATCTTTACAAGATACAAAACAATTTTATTTAAGTAGATTTGCTAATCTAACAGATTCCACAAAAAAGCTTTCTCAACCTCCTGATAACTACATTCCAGTTTCTTAATTGACCTTTTACATTATTTACAGAGCACTTGTGTTTTGTCTCTGTTTGTTCTTCTGGCATGTTGTCAGATAAATATTAGTCAGCATTTTTACTGATGCTGATGAGATTCTTCAGAAGGAACTCTAAAAGAAGCACCGTCATATTCTATCCCAGTTCTGATTCGAGGCTATCTGCACAGCAGCCAGTGATAGGCAGTGCAGAAATCACTAAAATGGTTGTCTGAGGTAAGATTTTAAATAGAAGTTCCATTATTCCCCTGTGAAATAGGATATAGGACATAGGGTATAAGACAGTGTCCGAAGTGACACCTAAAGATGAAAAAAGAACAAAAAAAGGTGACAGAAAAGGACAAAGAAAGTTCATACTGGAAGTTAAATCTATTTTTTTAATATGAACCTTTGCTTTACCCCTTCTACAATTAAACTCTGTCCTCACAGACATTTTGAAGTCCTGTGACGCACATTCACAAGTGGCAGGTCATCTCCAACCTGTATAAGACCATGGCTTCCAGCACTTGTTTTTTATGCCTCAAAAGACTCGTAATTTGCATTTGTTGATTTTTCGCCTACTATAGGTGTAACTGCAGGGAAGGAAGAAAAGAGAGAAAGATATACGTAATATCAAAGTGTCTGACCCTTTCTCTGAGGCAACACATTGCCCTAGATGAAAGCAGGTATGAGCAGCATCTGCAGAAAGCGATGGTTAGCTACCCTTGCTGAAGGACACCCTGTAGGGATCAAACTGGGGGTGGTAACTGCTGTTATGTGTTTAACAGTGCATTTCTCATGCACATAAGAGAAGTAAATTAAAGTGGTGATTCTGTGTCATGGTTTAACCCCAGCCAGAAACAAAGCACCACACAGCCGCTTGCTCACTCTGCCCCCCACCCCAGTGGGATCAGGGAGAGAATTGGAAGAGTAAAATTGAGAAAACTTGTGGGTTGAAATAAAGACAGTTTAATAGGTTAAGCAAAAGCTGTGCATGCAAGCAAAGCAAACCAAGGAATTCATTCACTACTTCCCATGGGCAGGCAGGTGTTCAGCCATCTCCAGGAAAGTAGAGCTCCATCACGTGTAGCAGTTACTTGGGAAGACAAACACCATCACTCTGAATGTCCCCCCCTTCCTCCTTCTTCCTCCAGCTTTTTATTGCTGAGCATGACGTCATATGGTATGGAACATCCCTTTGGTCAGTTGGGGTCAGCTGTCCCAGCTGTGTCCCCTCCCAACCTCTTGTGCACCCCCAGCCTACTCGCTGGAGGGGCAGTGTGAGAAGCAGAAAAGGCTATGACCCTGTGTAAGCACTGCTCAGCAATAATGAAAACATCCCTGTATTATCAACACTGTTTCAAGGACAAATCCAAAACATAACCCCATGCAAGCTAATATGGAAAAAATTATCCCAGCCCAAACCAGCACATTCTCCATCGCTTATTCCATACCATTTATGTCATGCTCAGGTCCCACACTCTCCAATACATCTTCATTAACCACCACCCCCCTTCCCATTCTTTGATAATATATACAGATATCATCCCCTTAGTCTATGGACCACCCCTGTAAAATGTCCACAAAATGTCCACAAACGTCCACAAAATGTCCACTGAGTTCATTTAGTCCATGACCTTGGGCTCCATCCCTTATGGTGGTCACTCAGGACAGGAGAGGTCGTGTGTTGTGTGGAGTTATTGGGCACCAAAGCCAGCTCAGACTGGGTCACTGCTGCACTTGCACTGCCTCATGTAAGCCTTGTCCTCCATTGGTTCAGGTGGTTCTTGCTATAGTAATTCCCATAACATGCAACTCACATCCTGGCTTACAACAATTTAAAGGTATTTCCATTACAATCTCCACCCCTGGTCCCTTTGGACCAGACCATCAGGTTTAACATTACAATGAACTCCTCCCATTGCCCCTGCTCCGGCTTAGACTCATCCACAGACTGCAGTCCTGCTCCAGATGGAGTCTTATCTATGAGCCACAGTCTCTCCAGGGGTATACCTGCTGCAGCATAGACTTATCCATGGCCATGTCATTTTGAGGTGCACGTGTTCCAGCGTGGCCTTCTCCATAGGCCACAATGCCTTCAGAGATATACCTGCTCCAAGGTGGCCTTACCCACAGCCACAGTCCCTTCAGAAGTAGACCTGCTCCAAACCTGCAGCCTTATCCATGGTTGCAGTCCCTCCAGGGGCGTACCTGCTCTGTCGAAGGCTTATCCACAGTCACATGCTTTGAGGTGCTCCAGCATGACCTCATGCACAGCCACTGATTCTTCAAGGTGTACCTACTGCAGCATGGAAACAGCAGTGATGCCCTGGCCATCTGCCAGCCCAGGCGCATGGCCATTGCTGTTATCAAAATGTTCCCAGGCACAGCAGAGTAAGATGATAAGCAGTGCAGCAAGCAGCAGAAGCAAAAAGCAGCACTAGACTCTTAATATACATTAGGGCAGCTAAACAGCAATAACAGCTATAAATTCAATCATCTAGCACATTCCAATCGAATCTATTGTTATCTCGAACCCTTCGAGCCCCATGTTGGCTGCCAAAAAGGACTGTTGTGGTTTAACCCCAGATGGCAACTAAGCACCACACAGCTCACTCCCCCCCCGGTGGGACTGGGGAGAGAATCGGAAGAGTAAAAGTGAGAAAACTAGTGGGTTGAAATACAGTTTAATAGGTTAAGCAAAAGCTGTGCACGCAAGCAAAGCAAAACAAGGAATTCATTCACTATTTCCCATCAGCAGGCAGGTGTTCAGCCATCTCCAGGAAAGCAGGGCTCCATCACGTGTAGCAGTTACTTGGGAAGACAAACACCATCACTCCAAATGTCCCCTGCTTCCTTCTTCTTCCCCCAGCTTTTTATTGCTGAGCGTGACATCATATGGTATGGAACATGGTAAAGAAGAAATTCTTTACTGTGAGGGTGGTGAGGCACTAGAACAGGTTGCCCAGGGAAGCTGTGGATGCCCCATCCCTGGAAGTGTTCAAGGCCAGGTTGGATGGGGCTCTGAGCAACCTGGTTTAGTGGAAGGTGTCCCTGCCCATGGCAGGGGGGTTGGAACCAGGTGATCTTTAAGGTCCCTTCCAACCCAAACCATTCTATGATTCAATTGTACTTGCAAAGCAGGGAGCAAAGCATGGCCAGAGAGAAGCTCCTTCACAAAGCCTCGGTGTTGAACCATTCACAGCTCTGCAGCCCCGGCTTGAAAATATCCCTTTGGTCAGTTGGGGTCAGCTGTCCCAGCTGTGTCCCCTCCCAACTTCTGGTACACCCCCAGCCTACTCGCTGGTGGGGTGGTGCGAGAAGCAGAAAAGGCCTTGACTCTGTGTAAGCACTGCTCAGCAATAATGAAAACATCCCTGTATTATCAACACTGTTTCCAGCACAAATCCAAAACATAGCCCCATGCAAGCTAATATGGAAAAAATTAACTCTATCCCAGCCAAAACAAGTGCATTCTGAAAAGCATGAAGTCTATTCTTAACTTGTGCTTTACCACATCTCTTTTTTCTGTCAGTAGCCTGTAACTCTTCTAATTAGCTCCTCTGCAGCTGTAGCCAGACACTTGGTGCCAGAAGCATTCCTCCAAAATCGTCTTTGCAACATCTTCCTGCTTTCTCCCTTTCTGTCAACAAGCTTTGAGCTTTGTGTCTTTACTGTGGCTGCCTGCTCAACCTACCACCTTGGACCTGTGTTTACACCATCAGGCAGCAAACCCCAGGCAGGTTTGCCCCTGTTTGGCAATGCTCTCCCCCAGAGCTTTTGCTCTGCCTTTCTAATGTCTTTGAAATTGCAGTCCTCGGGACAGTGGTCATTGAGCTGGCTTCTCAACCCATGCAAGTTAATGGGAATCCTGGTGCTAGCTAGAAAGATTTGACCCATGTAATTTTTTATTTACAGTGTCAAAATTGTTGTGTTGCATTGTCAATCTGTCCATGTCAATTATGCTTCCTCCCCAGATATTTAGCAGGAACTTATGCTGCTATGATGAAGGGTAACACCTCTCACATGTTCTTTAAAAGAGTAAGAGTAAAGCTGAATTAAATTTGCTAAAACATTAGAGAGACTGACCCTTCTAGAACATAAACGGAGGTCTAGAGCCACTACTGACTTTTAGCCAGAGGAACTGTTGTGCTGGACATTGAAGTTCTGCTTCTTCAATTTCAATAAACTACCCCTATAATAAAAACACTGACAACAACTGTCACTTGTCAGAGAAAATTAGGAGAAAATTTTGGTTCCGACCTGTCCAACTTAATTCATTGCCTAATGCTAATTTATAGGTTCCAGTATGGGTAGAAGTAACCTTCTGCCTTGGTTGATACGCTATGAAAGAGCAACTCTCTTATTAATGGCCAGACCTCTAGAGAGCTGACACTATCATATTAGAGCAAGTATTTTTATAAACCTCTCTCCAAGATCTAACTGTCCCATTTTGAGAGCTATCCTTTAAAGATTTGTTTAAAATACAAAGTCCCTACTGGCAGGCAGAGGTACTGCCAGAAGCAGGGCTGGATTTTGAAATAGCAGTTATTTGGTGCAGCTAGTTTCTAGCTGCTTCAGTATATATAAAGCTCTACATATGTTAATACAAATAATTTTTCAACAGGCATGATGCAGTCCTACTGCCTTGTGTATTAAGAATAAGCCAAGTGAATACCAGGTGATTCAATTAGAATTCAACTAAAACCATGTGAAGTAGTTAGACAGACCACCTATAATTGCTGCAGAAATGATTAAAAAAATAAATCCATAAAGATCATATTGTTATATGAATTTGTATATTCTCTTAGCATTGAGCATGTTAACTCATACTGATTGTGATCTGTGACTATCATCACCACCACACCCATATTAGTCACATGCAAAGGCAATTCAAAAGTAACTATGAAAATCACCCACCTCCTCCTTTCTATGACATTTATAAGGCTCAGTCAATTATTTCTTTTCTGTAGCTTGTAACCCAAATTTAGGGTAAATGAAACCACATGAGGACTAAGATAAAGCCATCCCAGCTAGTAACCCTGCTGTCTCCACCGGTTCCCATGATATGATTCATTTTGAATTGCTAGCACCCATGAAAACAGGTAAACTTTGCATTCTTTTAAGAAAAATAATTTGTAGGAAAAGAGACTATTTTACATTGAAATGTTTATAGGAGCAAGCGTGTATTTATCCTGATGTTTTCTATCTGATTGTAAAATAGGCTCATATTTCCTTAGGAAAAAAAAAAAGATAATTTTCTTTGTGAATAGTTAGATAAGAGTAGCTTCATGCAACACAAGATATATGTGCCTTTTAGTCAAAAAAATATCATCTCTCCTGTTTTGATTTGGGATTGGCTTCATTAGGCTTTGATGGAGAAGCTAAGCTGAGTTACAGGTGATTTCTAGTTTGGATTTCTCTGGTTAGTTCATCCAAATGAAGATCGTTTTAGCTGTCATAGATCAGAAGACAAATAGTTCTTGGCATGCTACAAGTCACAGCTGTTTTCATCCGTAACTCGATATCTCTGAAAACTATAACTTCTTTGGTGTCTGAGTTCTTGCTTTAGACTCGTACTAGATTAAAAAATATATATTTCAGAATTATTTTAGGGAGCAAACTATTGCTACTTAAATTTAAGCTTCAGAGCTTCTAGGCTTTGTGTGTGAATCACAGTTGCTTTAGAAACAAGCCAGGGAAGTAAATCAAAACTTGACAGCAACATTCAGAGATTTTTTCTTTTTTTTTTTTTTTTTTTTTTTTTTTTTGAGGTAATCTTGGATTCTATCTTTATCCATACTGGTTATATACTATCGTGCATCTGTTTTGGGAGGTAGGAGTTCTCATATACTAAATAGATCTGAAGAGGTAAAATTTGAGTAGTTATATGGACAGATGGAAACAAACAGCAGAGCCTGTATCTCAACAAATGTCATCAGAGGTATTGAGAGCTCTATTTAGAGAAGCAGGACTGATTTATCACTGCCTTGTAACATGTGTATGCATTTGCGTTTGTGCAAAATAAATGTAGAATACTTCTCATTCTTGGTTGGGAGTATTTTGAACAGGTGTTAGTGATCTTAATGAGCTCCATAAAATGGAGAAACTGATCTGGGAAGTCTGCAGACTTTTCTGTGGATAAGGTAGCAGGAGCATTATAAAGCACTGTGAGTTTGGCTCTTCCTAATTTCTTTTCAAGCTGGTGGTTGCTTTTGGTTGATATGAGAGAACACATCATCTGTGCCACTGCCCGTTATGATGCATTGTAGCTATGGTGCAATACCTGGCTAGAGAAACAGTTATGGTTTAGCTTGCTTTTGGATTGCTTTTTTTCTTGGCTAATACATTCTACTGACTTTATTTTAAAATTTGCATTTCTAACTTAAATGTAGTAGCATTACTTATTTTTATAATTAACTTTATCTGAATTTCAACCAGAAATAACAAGAAATGTAATAATGATTAGGTATTGTTAACCTTTAAAAAAAAAAAAATCCTTCTCTTTATCTCTACTTGCAGTTTTTCACTTGTTGCCTAATTAAAGTATCAGATTATTTTAACAAAATTATTTCCTTGATCTGTTATTTGAATTCTGCTGAAAACGTTAGCTTTCCTGTGTATTTAAACTTTTATCTTTAACGTACAGATAGAGTTGCACATGCTGTATTGGATTCATATAATTTAATAGGTAATATAATTCTGGGGAAAAATCGTGTTCACCCCCAAATGGACTAATTAAATAAACAGATTGAGTTCCTGAGTGTTGCTAAATTGAAACGTTGATATAGCTCTGTGATTTTTTTTTTTTTTTATACTCTTTGATCCTATATGTAATGTCACAAAAGTGGCAGGTGACCTAAGAAATTTTAGTAGTGAAGTGTGGAATTCAAAGCAAGAGTCTTATCAGTTTGCTAATTACAGTGGAGAAGAGCAGAAGTATACCTGTAACTTAAGCTGCTCTACTCAGTCGTACTCAAAAAAGACAAGTATGCCTGGTGCAGACAGAAGAGAGATGCAAGAGAAGCAACTTTTGAACCACGTGGCTGACGAGGAGCAAAGACCATTATCTGAGAGAAGCAACCATGCTGGAAACCTATCTCAACCTGAGAAGAAGCTCCAAGAGGCTATTTGTGTGCTGCTGGTGGAGCTGTGCGAGCGATTCACGTTCTTTGGCATTGTCTGCAACATGATCCTCTTCTGCACTGTCAAACTTGGCTATCGCAACTACCAGGCAGCTATTGTCAATATGTGCTTTGTAGGCACCTCCATGTTGACGCCAGTACTTGTTGGCTGGCTTGCCGAATGCCTTGTGGGGAGGATCAAGCTTGTGTGCATCTGCATGTTTCTACACTTCCTAGGTAGGTGACACCCTGGTGGCTATTTCATGTTTTAGTAATTCTGTTGCAGAAATGCATTATTGAGCATTGTGTTTGAAATCTGGCAACTTTCTCCAACCTTGTGGCCACCTTCTCTAACAGCTACTTAGTTTCTCCTCTACAAAATGCACTGCAGTATTTTTGCCAATGTACTTTTGTGAGGGAGTGCTTTGAACCAGACTAAGGAACGTTTGCATGTGCATCTTGTGGATAGCTGGTGCACAAACTTCACTCCTCTAAAGCAGCTTAGCTATTCAGAACACAGATGCTCAACTCTTAAGATTGGTCCCTCTAACAAGCATCTAAGGTTATTAGTGTTTGGGGCAAATGTGAGGCTTTAGTCAAAGAGATAGTTTGAGAGAAAGTTTGGAAACTGTTTCCCAGCTGTTGGTGGTAAGATTTTATTGTATGTAAAGGTATATGACTGTTGTATTTGGACAAGAGGGAAAGATGTATTTAAGCATGTACCAGTATAAACAAATTTTGCCTTCATTAGAGAGGCTGTATCATAATACCTGTATTGGGAGCCTGCTTTCAGTTAGCACGTTCTGAATCTTCCCCACATGTTATTCTGGAGATCCTTTACATAAAAACACTGTTCAAACTAAGTGTGACTGTTCTGGAGCAATTGGTGCATCTCACAGCTGGTGGTTATTCTGTCAACTTAAACCAGGCTGAGAGAAATACTTTTTATTGGACCAGTTGTTGAGCATAATCAAGTCTGATTTCTGCAATAGCCATCCAAATTGTTATTTAGATATGCAACAAAGTAAGGAAAAAATCAGAGTCATTCCTGAAATGTTCTTGAGCTGATTGCAAAACCATTGTGCAAGCAGCCTGGAAAAATGATTGCTGTTATGTTCCACTGTTTCTCCCACGGGCTTCTGGTTTGGCATCTCTTTCTGGAACTTGTTCTTTCAATGCATATCTTAAAGTAGAAGACTGGTGACACAAACAGAATTTGATGTATTCAGGTATTGTTTTAACCAGAACTTTTTTTTTTTTTTTTTTGGGGGGGGGGGGGGAGGGGGCGGCGGCGCATGAATCATTAAACATTCCTGATGTATTAGGGTTCGATGCACGGTCATAGTCTTAGGTGTGGCTAATGTTGGTGGTGTTGACACAACAATATATTTTGAGTTTATTCTCCAATTACAACTTGGAGAATCTGTAGCTGATTAAATCTGAAAGACTTACTTTGCAGACTAGAGGTGGTAAATGCAATTCATCACATTGCTTCTATAGGTAAAGTTTCTGAAAATCATGTATTTTCCATGAAGCTGCAGCAGAAAAAAAAAGAAAACTTTCCACAAAAACTTTGAGAATTTACTTATTAAATTATGATTCTCATTACAATTCTGGGGTTTAAAGAAGATGCAGAAAAGGCTACACTCCACCATGGGGTGTTTTTTTTTGTTGTTGTTGTTGATCAGTGGTTCATCAGGTGAAGTTACATATTTTAACTTGGGCCCTTTGGCAAGTGGAGAGCTACTGCCGTCTATGCTCAGGCAATGGGGAAGGCCCGTGAGAGGAGCTATGTTTCCAGAGTGAGATCTTCAGTTGATTGAAGAACCTCAATCCTAAACAAGCGTTTCAGAAGAAGATTGCTTTCCTGGAGGACCTTAGTGGTCTTGCCTTACTATATATAGCAACATCCAGAAAGGTTCTGCCTCTCTATAGAATTAAAACTCTCCCTCTTTGCACTCCTCTGTTGTGTATCTTTGATTTTTCATCTGTCTTTTCAACATAGCTGCTTAAAAAATGTCTTATTCATCAGTCTGATTCTAATCCATTTCAAATGACAATTTTCTTTCCAATTCCAGGCACAGCCCTATTACCTGTTGTGGCA
The DNA here is from genome assembly GCF_965183815.1 of Platalea leucorodia. Classification (NCBI taxonomy): domain Eukaryota; kingdom Metazoa; phylum Chordata; class Aves; order Pelecaniformes; family Threskiornithidae; genus Platalea; species Platalea leucorodia. The sequence goes on from NC_138826.1 coordinate 57,399,840, forward strand.
TTCCCCTTTGAAGATATTTACATTGACAGACGACATATTCTTCATACACTAACCAAAAGGGAGCAGAAAATAGTATTCTACTTTGCACTACTCACAGCTAGTCTGGGAATAGGAGGCATAAGAGCTATAGTTTGTCCATTAAGTGCATACAACCTTGAGGACTGTGGACCGAAGGAACTTCTTTCTTTTTTCAACTGGTTGGTAACTTAATGTCAGCTAAATATCTGTTGGGGATGATAGAGCATTGCCTTGAAATTCACTGCTGACTTACTAAGCAGATTCTGCAGATGGTGGGTTTCATGTTTTGTTTTTAACTGCAAAACATTTAGATTTTGGAAGAGTTTCCAAGAATTTCTCTAAAAACTTTTCCTAAATTTTTCCTTTTGCTAGGACCAGTAGGTGGTCATCTGTTTCAGCCTCTTGTAGAAATCTTCAGTCAGGATTAGGATGAACTGATTTGCCCAAATGCTCACAGACTTGATAGCCTAGCTGTTGTTAGAACAACATATTCCATTTGGTTTTCTACCTTTTACATGTCTATCCCTTTAGGATATTTTGCTGTTACTCCCTAACTAACAGTGGCAAAATTCAATGATATATTAGAATTTACAGTAGAGTAAATATTTAGCAATGACAGGCAGCAGTAGAGTCTGCTAATTTCTTGGAACTAGGGATTGCTGGTAGTCTCTAACTGCTAAGCTCAGTGGCAGGAATCTGCTGTATTGTTTCAGTTCTGTTGCTGTGAAGTTTTGGTGTCAGATACAAACGTCAAGTGGTTTGTATAGTCTTGAATATTTTAAAGTTTTTAAGAAAACTTTGAGGAGAAATTGTTCCTAAAATGGTTCTTAAAATTCCAAATTTTTTTATATTAACTACTTGTCTCTCTCAGTGTGTCAGAGAGGTCATTTTTTATGTTACGTTTGCCTTTATTTACCACTTCTGTAGCACTATACAGCGTGCTATATACGTTCACCTGTACCCTCTGGTTAAACTGTGGAGTAAGGATCAAACAAGTCACAGTGGGAACCTCCAGATTCCTGCTTTGAGGCAGGGTGAAATAAGTCCTAAACTGCCCCCTTTTCTCTTCTTTCCCTGTGCATACACAGTTATTAAAATCAAAACTGAGCACATTTGCATATTGACAATGCAATGCTGAAGAATCAATTAAGATCTTAGTGAATCAGCTCTCTCTTCCTTTGGGAATGGCTTTCCTGGCTATTCTTTTTTCCTCCAATTATGTTAATATCAGAGAGTTTTGAATTAAATCCAAACTTCAATGAATAAGGCAGCTTTAGCAAAGGTGGATGAGACTGTTTAGTTCCTTAGAGCAGATTCTGCTTCCTTGACCTGCCCATAGGAGAAAAGAAAAAAAAAATATATCCTTCCTTTTCTACTCTATTCTGAGTTTTAATCCTTAATTAGCAACATCATTTTGATTAAATAAGACTCTGGGGGATTAAGACTGGAGAGCAATCAGTTGTTCTGAAAGATAGCTCTGGAGAATTTATTGTACTGTGGTCTTAGCCATTCAGAATTGTGTTTAATCAAAGTGACATTTCTCAGTGTTGATTACAAAGGAGACAAAATATGAATAAAAAGTTCCTTGGGGGGAATCCAAATGGGTCAGTTCTTCGGACTTTGGAAATATCAAGAAAGGCACATGTGCGATTAAAAAATTAATAATTTTTGCAGTGGCATCCAAGGAGGGGCTATTTGATTGCAATTTCAAGATTTAAAAAATTCTTAGCATTCTTAATCTCATTAAAACCTCTTGGAATATAATCATTTTCTCTTGGTAGGTGCTTGTCACAGGGCTGAATTTTAAAATAATATAAAATGAGATGGTTGCATACTCTTGGTGAGTGAGAGTCTGTGTTCTTAGCCAAGTTCTATTTAAACAATCAGAATTATTGGGTTAAAGATTGGGTTAAAAGACCCTGTAAATACCTGCTGTCTAATTCAATCCTTGAAGATTGCTTTGCACATCTAGGGCCTGGTTCTAACCCCTAGTATGAACTATGAGTCTGATATTTTAAATAAACAGAGTATACCAATGCTAAGTGAAGAAGGGACTTGGATTCTGCTGGACTAAGTTTCCCTAAGGACATCTGCTTTTCTGAGGTTAAGGTTGTGGACTGGTACTATTTTTGCAGCAGGAGAAGTAAATTCTGTCTATGGGAGCAGAGAATGAGAGCAAAGGGTACAATCCAGACTAGGGATCAGAGTTAGCAGTGTTGTGTCTTGTCTTACTGATCTGCTGGGGGGGGGGGGGAAGGCAGAGAACATGGAAGCAGTAGTATTTTCCCTTTCCCTCTACAGCAGATCAGTTTCTGCTGTTATCCTGGATGCACTTTACTTTGACTTTTTAATATGTTTTTCTACCTCTTTCGTGTTTTTATTCCCCCACCTTGTCTTTGCAGAGAATTCCGTAGTGACTCTGAAAAAAATGACCTCCTCCTACAAAGCTGTAGTACAGAAAAATATATAGCTTGGATACTGGTCCATACATGGAATATCTGGGTCCGAGTTTAGATAAATCAAAACTTAAATTATGAGAGCTAGGCATGCTTAAAAAATAAAAGCAAATAATATTTCAAGTGACAGGAAATCTACTGAGTCTTCAAAATTAATCTTAAAAAGTGACAAAAGGTCAATTTTGGAATATTTTCATATATTTTACTTGATATCAGATTGTTTCATTGAGCAGCTTCATCTCAATTGTTACATTAAGTAAAAGCTTTCTGAATCATGTATGAACAAACAATATTTTTCAATAACTTTAAAGAAGTAACATCCATTTAAAAGTATCACAATGAATACATTTCTGTAAAATGTTATAAGATTATTAGGTCTTTATGGGCATGTCACAATAACATTTAGGTTTGCGTCTGGACTGCATTCTTGAAATTAACCTCCCAAGTTGGCATTTGGCTCTCATTGTGTGGACACCTCAGAGTGCTGAAGCTCCAGGAACGAGCTGTTCCCTGCAAAGTTTGACATGATATTCAGTTTGTTGTAGTTAACTAATTCAGCTGTGCCCTACTGGGATCTCTGAGACACTTTATGTAATGCAACTCCAAATATTGCAATATTAGATAACTATAGTATATGAGAGCTAGCAAGATGTGTTTCTGTTAGTGTAGGTTCTGATCTGCTGCTGTCAGTATGATTTGGGCAAATCACAAAATTCTGATGTGTGCGTTGAGGTTAGTTTATCTTTCTTGTTTGGTCCATAGGGATTGCTAAAACACATTGGGGTTGGGTTTGGTTGTTTGGTTTTGTTTTTTTTCTCATTTCTGCAAGAGGGCGGGAGCTTTACATTTCAGTCTTACATTTCTTTGCTATATGGTGGTGAAAAACAAAAGCACTCTCCTGTACTCAAGGGTTTTCTTTGAAGGTTCCTACTTCCAGTGAAACAGTCGTAGAGTCATGAAGAGTGTCAGGACTTCAGGTAGCTCAGGCACACTTAGAAACTTTAGAAAGTTTGGAAAACAGCTACTGAAACTTCTAACTTTAAAATTGTCAGTTAGGAATTGTTTCAAAACTTCTACACAAGTTCCAGCTGACCCAGTTGTGTAACTGTATTTTTTTTTTTTTTAAAGCTTTAGTTGAACAGGGGTCAACGTGTATGTACAAAGTCCCTCCAACTATACCATCATCACAGAATAACATAATTCCAAAGTGCCTAGAGACTGCTTTCAGTGGAGGGGAAAAGTCCATGATTCTGATGAGTATCATCTCCTGAAAATGTAAATTACTTAAAGGAAACAGTAACTGGTTTGGAACTTCAGACGTGTTTTGGTGTGACTTCAGAGAAATGCATGAAGCAGGAGACCTCGCTGCTGTCCATGTCCTTGCTGCTTCCAGGAGAGCTGCTGCTGTGTGGCTCTTGGCAGCACTGAGTTTGCCCTGGTGGAGTACATCATTTTTCTTCTGACACTTGCCCTGGGTCCTGTGAGGCAAGCTGCATAGGCATGTTCCCATGCCTGTTGCTGCACAGCCCTGTGGTCATCTCCAATCCCTTAGCAGGGTGAGAGCGCGTTGTCTTTGTAACTGTGCAGACCTGAGTAGCATTACCAAGGTCCATACTTCTGACATGATAAAGGTTTCGCTTTCTTGGCACTAGCTAGATGTGATGTAATGGGCAATGTCAGAACAAGTGGAAGGAGTACAGCAGGCACTTCAATACTTGCAATATCACTGTGGTTTGTCTTGGCAGTTATGGCAGGCCATCTAGAAGTCATTTTAAATGAATGAAATGGGGTTGAGGAAGTCTCCTAGGTGTCAAGAGAGACGTGCAATGCCACTTTTAGGATTTTCAGCTCAAAACATTTTGCTGTGATTGCTGATACAGGGAGCTGCAATGGTAGGACAATACCTTGCTCCTGACCTACCCACTCATTTGCAGTTGAGGAGGGATCAAGCTGGAAAGCTTGGGAGTTGGATTGTTGAAGGGTAACTGGTCTTCTACAACATGTTAAGATTTTTTTCTTTTATTGTTGAGTAGGTAATTCTGGATTAATTAGGAGACATAAATACTCAAGTCCAAATAGCATACATGAGGCAGAAGTGGCACCAGACAAGAAAGCAAGCTTTGCTTCCTCAAGCAATATGTATTAAGCTGTATAATTATATATCAATTTATATCTCACCTACAAATGAAAACATTTTGCTAGGTTTCCAGCAAAGGTGAAGGAAACTCCTCTTGCAGTTGCTTACAAAATGTAATTTGTGATATATTGAGGTAGTACTACTCCACTATGGGTCCCTCTTCTTTGTTTAAAATACAGTTGTTATCTTTAAAGCCAACGAACTTGAAAGTTTAGTCAAAGTTAAAATTCTTAACTTAAAATTTCAAAGGCTAAGTCTGCAAGCCAGAGTCAAATCTGAAGCAAAAATTGCTGAATGACTGACACTGACTCTTCAAATGAAGTATCATACTAATCCCCGACAAGTTAGTATTTTTGGAAACTGTGACTCCAACAAAGCAGGTCCTCCCTAAATCTGATCTCTCTGCTGTGAGATGCTGAATATTCACCGAGTCTGCTCTGTAGCCTCAAACCCCTGTTTTGTGAGAGAGTTATGTTTGAAGGGAAACTTGGCTAAAGCTCTGCTGAAAGCAAAAAGAGAACATAAGTGGCATGAAGAACAGTGTAAGGGGAGCACCTTAGAATTTAAAAGAACTTAAAAGGGTTATAACTGAAACACTTGTAATTATGAATGGTAGAGTAAAAATTGGTCAGTCATGTTGTAAGAAGAGGGCTATGCAATAAAAGAATAAGCAGTACATTTTGTTTCACTTCACTTATGTTTCACTTTAATAAATAGCTATACAGTTAACTAACTTCTTGAAAAAAGCTGAATTTTAGAAAAACTCATGATTTAATGTGTTATGTAGGAGCCAGAATCCAAGGAAAAAAGTGTGGTGACAATATACTCCTCCTAACTGTGCAGATACAAACACATTTGCTAACATAAAGAAAATAAGTAGCTATCTGTTTGCATACTATCAGGGAAATGCATTGTTTTGGCACTTTTTATTTTTGGCAGTTGATTTTTGCTGTCCTTATAATTCCTTAAAGAATATTTATTGTGCTCTTGTCAGGGGTTCCAGACTGCGATAGGCCTATCGCTAGTGGTATGCCATATGCTTCCAAGAGTATGCGATTTTCATTTGAATATATTCTGTGCACATGAGGGGCTCAGCACTTACTTGGGAAGCTCCTCTACTGCCACAGGCAGTCTCAGAGCAAATTATGTTGGGGAACTTCCTTATCAAGATATTTCTAGAAGCCAACAAAAATTCATGCTGAGCCTTGCAACTAATGGAAAAGCCATCCATTCTGAGAAATCAAATTCTAATATTTCTTTAACAAGGGATGGTGGCATTACAACATTTCCTCGTAAGCTTAAAGTATGTGATTTGATGATATTGCATACACAAAACTTATGTTATTGGATATTAAATGTGTAAATGGTAAATGCTGATGTATCTACTTACTCCAATCCACAAGAATATTTCCAGTACTAGATTGATAATTTGTTCAGATCTACGGCCTCAGTACTGTTACTTTAATCATAAACTTCTTGGAGCTAAGACATCCAAGTGAAATTTGATGTTCATTACTGTGTCAGTGTGTGCATGGTACTGATGCTGTCCATGCTTCCTATACTTACCATGCCTTTAATAAAATGTTTTAATCTTCTGTAAAGGCCTTATATTATTCAGACTCTCCACTCTTCTCTCTCTTGTCTGTGTCTACTAGGTTTTATTGGCTGATTAACTTAAATTCAGCACTTGTCTTTGTCAGCATTTCTTATATCCAGCAGTCTGTGGCCAGGAACCTTGGTTTTCTTATCCCATTTGTGTCCATGCTTATGGCTACGATCACAATTCACATGGTGCGTGGTGAAATGATTTACAAACCCAAAACAGGTAAGAGGCAACAATATCTTGGGAAATGTCTTTAGAGGTTATTTTCACAGAAGAGATCAACTTGCATATCAAAATGAGTTCTTCCACAACACTGCCCTGTTTGGTTGGAGATACTTGGGTTTTAACTCTACAAGGTCTGTGTGTAAGAGACAATATCCATCCTCTGTAAAGATGGATCTGGAGATTCTGGATAGGCTGAAAAAGTGGAAAACAGTCTCTGGTAAATTTATGTGCATTTTTGTGTCGTGTCAAGACGTGGCAAAGCATTTGCCTATGCAGTAAGAGGTATATGCATGCTGCTGGTGGACTTTATTTTGGCATGTTTGGTTCAACGTATGCACAATGTGTTTTGGTCAGTTGAAGCAGAGTTTACGCCTATGCTAAGGCACCAAGCACACTTGTGTTTTCTCCTTTAAGTGTGCTCCATACCTTCACCTAAATTCTCACCTCAGCAGCCAAGCAGTGTGGTCAGTCAGCTAAACAGGAACATGCACTAGTAGCAAAGTTGTTACATAATGCCTTTATCTTGCAGAATGTCTGATGCTTATTGTTATTTCAACATCAAGTGTTTTTACACATCTGAAAATAACTAGAAATACTGAATAACTCTAAATAGTTCCTATGCAGACTGTGGAGATATTTTAAAACAGAAGTAGTTCCTACACTTCTGTGGCCTCACTAGTTAGTATCTGAGCTCTTCAAAATCCTTTGATGGCAACTACCCCTCTCCATTGACCAAGCACAGAAACATCAGTGGAGCCTAGGTGACTTGTATAAGGCTGTAAGTGCCCAAACCTTGCTATTCTTTTTCCAATAGAACCCAGAAACTGCAAGGAAATTGTTATTTCAGTCTTTTTGTTGTAAATATAATCTAAGCAAAAATATATTAGCAGTGAGGGAATAAATGCATAAATCAAGTGCCTGGGAATATTGTAATGAGGACGTCACTAGAGAGGTTTATTCAAAACAAATAGAACAAAAGAAATGTGTCCCCTCTTCAATACCCCAAAACCATCATGGTCTTTGCATGGTCTGCAAAGACTAGCATCAAATTAGCAAGCTTCTTATGGAGAGAATGGTGGCTGTCTGGCTCGCTGGGGCTTACTACAGGTTTTACAACCTGAGAAGGTAAAAAGATTCATTAGTATCCACCCCTGAGCTGGACTATTCATATGGACTAAATCTGTAGTTTATCATCTAACTAGTTTAATTCTACTAAGTGGAATAACATAAATTTGTATATTATGTCTGTCTTGGCCATCAATAAAAACAGCAGAATATTTTTTTTTATCAAATGTTTTTCCCCTATGAGTGTTTGATTTATCATATATTTTCCAAGTGTTTGCAGAATGCTGATCTCTACACTAATATCTGCAAAGTTTTTTATCTCCTTAGTCAAGATAAACGATAATATACTTTGTACCTTCCAATGAGATGATGAAATTTGGAAGTTCTTCAGAAGTGCAATTCAAATCCATAGGTGACCTTAAATGATTTTTATATATGCTGCCTTTTTTATTTTAAGGTAGCTCTTCAAATATGGATCATGCATTCAATTATGTTTAGCTGTCAAGCATGGATTTCATTTGCATTTCTTCCCACTGCTATAATTTTGAGGACTGGCAGGTGACCAGAGATGAGGAAAAAATGTGTATCTACCATCTAGGGTGCAATGTAGGTTTTTTATTGTAATTAAGTAGCATAGATATTCATTATTAGATCAAGGTCAAAGTAGCAGAACATTACAGCTAAGGACTGAAGTATAGAGGAGAAAGATAATCACCTTCTGAAAGCTGCGATTTAATATCTATAGAGATAGATTTTATTTTTTTTTAAGAAAACATTAGAAATACAAGTATAGAGTATACGATGTTGATCTACACAATGTGTACTGGTATAAATATTTATGCTTTTAAACATATCTCTTACTAGCTGATCAGATTTGTAATCTGAAGAATTCACCACTATGGAGTTCTGTGGGGTTTACTTGTTTTCTTTTAAAGAAGGGGTGAGATACTTATTCTAACTACATCACTGGCAAAATCCTCTTGATATCGATTAGGTCTATGTGTTATTCACGTTGATTTTTGAACTACAACTTCAAGCAGCTTTATATTCCCAGTTTGCTAGATCTTATAATCTGCTGGAATTCCCTGCCAAGAAACACAGCTAAATAATATAGTTGTCATTATTTTGCATGAGGCAAAACAGACTGAAATTACATTAAAGAGGGCCCCAGCTGATCCATTAGGAAAGGCAGTGAAATGTCAGGACTTGTCTATTTTAGTCTTTTTCTTCAATGAGAATAAATAAGAAGAGTCTGCCCAACATCTTCCATTCCAAAGGAAAGGAGATGACTGTGGCTGTCTTCAAGACTAGGTCAGATAAACCAGGACACAGCCATATTGTCACTTTGTTTGAGCTGTCTGCTAGTCTTGTCATGGGGCATCATGTGCATCTTCTGATTTCAATGCTGACTGGGTTCAAACCCTTGTAGAGCAGTAATAACACCACTTTACTGCTTTTACTTCCTTCTTTGTGAATGTCTATCCTCTAGCATGTGGCGAAGCAAAAGATTATCGCTTCTCTGACTTAAAACATGTAATTACTAGTTCTGCCAATGAGTTGAGCTGATACTGACTTTTCTGCTACCTTTTTTTTTTTACTTATGAAAATGACTCTGCTTTGACAAGAGCCCCACGTCCCACTTGTTTTCTGGTTAGCTGCTTGGTCAAGTCACTCTGGAAGGCTGCATATTTTTCTTTTGGTCTTCAGATTTGGTCTTGAAATGGTTTAGATCCTAAACTAAAACATCACTTAAAATACGTGTTAAGAATAGCTGCCTGTACAGTCATACAGAACAATAAAATCTGTACCAACTCTCTGTGTTTGCAAGCTTTGATATGTTCTCTATTTCAGATTTTATTCAACAGTGCCAACAGTCTACAGGTTAATGCTAAACAGTCAGAGTTTTAAATGTTAGTTATCTAATAAAATTCCCTTTCTTAATACTCTAGAGCAAGTGCTTCCAATAGGTGTCAATGGATATTTCTAGAAAATAGTTTCCGTACCAGAGATAGGGGAGACATTTTTCCCTCTACCATCTTCTTAGTTCACTGTAGTTTTTTGAAAGTATTTTTTATAGATACCCCATTTATTGTAGTGCTTAAACACTCTTGGAAAAGCAAAGAAGTGCTATAACCCCTATTTGCATGGATCGGCAACTTACCAAAGGTAAAAGAACCTGCATTCCCAAGCCTGAAGCTAACAGTTTTATCCTTGTTTTAGTTCCATTGCCTCTGAGTTTGAGAACTAAGTTAGCAATTCCTGAATGCAGTAACCAGTGGGCAAGTTTTAATATGCCAAATACTAGACTGGAAACTTCTTTCCCACAGGAAGCTACCTGGAAGTCCTGATATATTATTTCTGGCTTTGACATGCATCCATGAAAATTCTATCTCATCAGCCCTCTTTTGAGCTCCTTTCCTTTCTCACTTCACTACTACCCTCCCCTTGCTGGACCTCAGCGGATATGCAATATTTCATTACTGTCTTGAATTAAAAACTAACCTCATTCAATCAATAGAAAGCAAAAGCAAAGTAATACTCTACCTGCTCAACCACAGCAACAAATTGTTGTGGTGTGTTAAATAACTGGTAGCAAAAGGCAGTTTTCTCTGTGGATGTTGGGCTGGCTTGATTTTTTAACCATTACGTTGTAAACCAACTGGTTTCCAAAAAAAGAATGTTTTAGAACAAATCCAGACTGTTATTGCCTTCCCCCTCCCCAAAAAGACATAAAGGTGAATGTATCGGGTTGTATCTTCCCTCCCAAAGTGATGTGTCTTGTCTTGTTTATTTTGGCAGCAAGTAAAAACATATCGATGTCTCTGTTTGCAGACAGTTCCCTGCTGACGACTTTTGGGGTAATCGCTAGTGCACTGAAAACATGCTGCATGCGATATCGCTACTTTAGTGGAGGCGTGACAAACTGGCTAGATCATGCCAAGGAAAACTGTGGTGGTCAGTACAGTGAGATTCAGGTGGAAAGCACAAAGTCGCTTGCCAGGCTCTTCCCATTGTTTGCCTTCCAAATTCTATACAGAACATGTATTATGCAGGTGGGTACTCAGCTTTTAAAAAAAAAATCTTGAAAAATACAGTGACATGTGTTTACGACTATGTTTCTGGGCATGTTTTTTTAAACGGTTGTTTTACCAGCAGAGCAACCTTGCAGAGTAGTTTTAATTACATGAGAATATACCTTGTTATATCCTCTCATCTCATCAAATAAGTAAAATCTACTTCTTCAAGACTCATGAAGGAGCTTGTGTAACTGCTTGCTACTTATTTCTCTGAACCCTTACTGGCTGAAACATCTAGTGCTAAAGTCCTGTGCTCCTCACACTGCTGTGCTACGGTTATCAGAGACTCAGGCTCAGCATTCTTTTGAGAGGAAAAAAAAAAAATGAAAACAAAACCAAAAAACTCATTTCTTAAATGTTCACTCCCTTTTTGGGAGAGGTAGAAAATCTTTTTCTCTTTTCGTTGCTTATTTCTCTTACTGTTTTGGCGGGATTATGTGGGTAGTATACCTATGCTGGAAATGGGTGGTTTTCCATTTGTGGAAAGTAACATTCCTTTCACAGCCTCTCTATCAGGCTACATGGTTCTTTCCACTTCTGAGAGTATGTATGTTATATAAATGTAAATGTGTCAAAAAACTACTTACGCTGACATGATTCCTTCAGGTTCATTTCTGTCTGGATGATCCTGGCTAAGCAGGAGTTTGAGGTAGCTTACCCCTTGGCAACTGGCATAACAAATTTATGAGCTGGCTTGGAAATTCATTTTTACTTATTGGTGTTAAAATGCTGCTTAAGGAAATTCTTCCAAATATGTAGTGTATACTGCTTTATTGACACTCCCTCTTGCCATCATTTTACATTCCCATCCATCTGCCTCATTCTTTTTCCTCTTCCCTCCCCACCCACCCAAAAGTACAAAAAACCCAAGCAAACAAAAAAACCCCACCCTAAACCAAAAAATGCACACATATGGCTGAGGCTATGCATTAATGACCATATGGAAGTTAACACGTATCATTAATCAGAGTTTTAATAATCAGGTATATGTCTAGAAAAGATAAAAGTATTTGCACTGCTGAAAGAGGTGACTTTTATTCCTTCGGCAGAATTTCCAATAAGTTTAAGGCTCGCTCTTAGGCTTGGCAATAGATCAGTATGTTTTTTGTAAAGATTAATAGTATTTTCTCCATATTATTAAGTTAACAGCTTTCAGTGCATGTGATTCATGTTAATGATATTTTAATTCCTATTAAGAAGTCAATTCTGATTTGCAATAGGCAGTAGAAAGAAGGAACCAACAAAATTTGGCTCAGTTCTTATCTTTCATAGTTCTGTTGCCATTTATGCACCCTTTTACAATTTATATCTTCTTTTGGAGGTGGAATGTAGGTGAAAAATATTTTTATTAAGAGCTAGCATTTGAGTAATTCTTTAGCACTGAACAGACTCCCAGTGAGTAGGTTTGACTATAACCATTGATGAGAAACCCTAGATGAGCTCAGTTACTAACTATACATTAATTTTCAGACAGCTATAAAGCAGTAATATTCTACCTGGATTTAGCATTGCTACTCATGTTGAAGAGCCATGTGCTGGTAAGAGTCTTAAAAATTACTCCCACCTTGAGCACACAATCAGAAGTGCAAAATAACTGCATCTTGCTATTCTGTTCTGTTAAGCACCATCTATGAAGAAGTAGTGACTAAAGTATTGGGCAGAACCATTTAGTGTATTGACTGATAGCTCTAACTAGGAATGATCAAATAAACCAATGGGCTGGTTCTTAGATTTGTTAAACTGAGGAGCAAATGAAATAGAAGGAAAATGTTACATTCTGGCAGAGAACAAGAATGTCACTATCTGAAAGGCTTTCATCATAAATGGTTGTTCCTTTTGGCCAGCAGGTATTTGGTTTACTGTGATTTCTTCAGAAGGAAAAGAGGTGGAGAAGTTTCCAAATATAGTAAAAAATCTTACTCATGAAAGGTTACTGGTATACTAATGGAGTGGGTTTTTATTCTTCAATACAGATTCCTTCAGGATATTATCTCCAAACCATGAATTCCAACTTGAACTTCAGTGGATTTGTCTTGCCAGTTGCAGCAATGAATGTGATAAGCATCGTGCCACTACTGATTCTTGTTCCTATTTTGGAATGCATTAACTCGTGTCTCTTTAGTTCCAAGGACACTGGACATTCTCCAACAATTTACATTGGTATGTATAAAGTACATGTGTTTATACAGTTTTAGTATGTATTCTGTTTTTGAAAGAGAAACTGCAGTAGGTGATGGATGATCCTACACAATTGTTTCTGACTATAAATATTAAGATGGACTTGTTTTGGGATGACTCTGAAGTATGTTTCAAAGGAATTGTTGAAAAGGCAGTACTGAAAAAACATATTAGATATAAAGAAAAAATGAATAGCTTTTGTTTAGGACAGAGATTGAGGCTCTTCTGACAAATGAAAAATTCTGAGACACACTCACAAATAACTGAGAGTCATCCTAAGGAACTGGTGAGAGAAACGGTACTAACCATTTAGGCTTGAGACTTACTCTGACTTGGTTCTCTTCTGTATGTTTGTTTATCCATTAACTTTTGGAAAGTTAATTTACTTTGGAAATCTTTTTTGGAGATGGGAGAGTCCTTCAGTTGCTCTCTGATACTGGAGAAATGTTCTGTTGCTCAAAATGGTGAGTCTGGACTTAAATAATTAGGTTAAGTAAAGGCTTGGTTTTTCTTACATTTTTATGCTATAACTTCATCAACATTAGGACTGCAGCTTATAAGAGTGAAATTGTATTATCACTAGTACAGTTTAGTTTCATCCCAAGTGAAATAGAAGTATCAAGTCTAATTCTGTGTCTGCAATAGGTGTTTTTAAAACTGGCGAGCAAAAGAAAACATGCAGACAACTATGTAAAATGGATGTGTGTCACTGGACTGCTGTTCCCATTGAGCAGGCTGAACATTTCACAGGTTGAAGGTTACTGGGAGAGGTACAGCTTTCCTTTCTAGTACTAGAATTTTCATTTGAATATCTAGTATGGGATAATCATTCAGGTGTTTAATAATTTTATTTATTAAAATCCGAAACTGAAACATACCTTAATGTACACTCACCTAAAGTAAAGCAAAGAGGCATCTGCAGAGATGAAGTATTGCCTCTTTCTCATAGAAGTGGTACAAAGAAGTTTTCTCTGTTGTGAGTCCCAACATTTTCAGCAGTAAGCATTGTAAACTCAGGCTTGCAAGTTGGTGCTTATTTCAGAGAAGTTCATAGCCTAGAAGTCATCATGGCTTTAATAGGGGTTGGTCTTCCTTCTGTGTGTATGTTGGGTTTTTTGTTGGTGGTGGTGGTTTTTTGTTTTTTGTTTTTTTTTTTAATTCCCCCCTACCCCCAACCATCTTATGTTCTAGGATCTGGAGGGACACTCTGCAACACTCTTCTGATATCAGCTACGTCTATACCACCAGAAAAGCAGCTTCCATTCTGTATTTACTTAAAACTATTCCCTTTTGTAGATACTATCATTAAACTTCCTACATTTTTTTTATTTTCCAGCCTGCATTACAAACTGCAGACAAAAATACTTATAAACGACTATTTTCTCAGTGTGCTACTATTAATTCAGTGCCCCATGGCAAGCAGCACAGTGAGTACTGACACACACAGAGGTATTAATCTGACTAAATTAGCCTAATTAAGAGTGTTATTAAGTTTTATACAAACCAGATGCATATAACGCAGCAGGTTGCAATTACCCTAGTTTTTAAAATAACATCTGCATTAAAACACAAAAAACACATTCAGATAATAATTTTCCTTAAAACCATGGAAATTTCAAGTTAGTATTAATGTTCTATCCTGTTACATTGAACAGCAGTAAAGTATATGCGGTGGTTTATTCTTAATAGCTTCATTTATTAAAATAGCCTCCTGTTAGGGGTGATAAATTACCTGAGGCATAAAAATACCTGTGAGTACAGGCGATGGCTTTAGGTATCAAGGTATATGACTGCACCTGCAAATATGGTAGACCTCTAAGTGCCAATATTTTTGCCAACAGTTAATTAGGTTCACAATTATTTTCAGGAACAAAACTGAAAGTATAAATAGACTGTTGGTGTTGAGCCAGACTATAACTATATTTTAATTCAAGTCTTGTAGGAGGAAGAAATCTAAATAGTTTTCTGGAAATTTTCAGTATGTTAAGAATAACAGTTTTTAAGGACGAACCATGTAGACAATGTTGAACTGAAATATCTGATTGCTTTGTAATAAGGATCTACATGAAAACTGTAATCTATGTTACTTTCTCTATAGTTACTGGTTTATTTGTAAATTAGGTGTAATCTAAAAAACATTAAAATCTTAAAGTGAATTTAGATTGTGTCCCAAATATATTGAGTATCTGGACCTCTTTATGAAAAACATGAGTATTTGGTAAACTTAGAGTTTGTCCAGTTTCATAGTTATTTTGGGTTTTTAATATGTTTTATGCTACTTGATTTAGTCACTAGTATAGAAGATTCAGCAGAGAACTGAACGTGTGTGTCTGCTGGGTAGTTGTCCTTCAGCTACAGGCAGGGGGCTCTAGCTGAAGTGCCTGAGCCATAGAATTCCTTGCTCTAATATTCTTAATGCCTGATTATACTGAATTGCCATATAAATCTTGGATTTACTCCATCCAAGAGCGATGTGGGGAATAGCTGTCTGTACAGTACACAAAAGCAAGCCTCCAGTCCAATGGCTATTTCAGGTGATTTACGAGTTGATGATGACCATTTCTCCCTAAAAGATGTTCTAGTTTGAACAAGTATTCATTTCAGGAAAGCTTTTTGACAAGTTTTACTCAGGATATGAGATTAGGTAATAGCAAATGTCCAATACAACCTTAGTGTCTAGATAATATACACTACCTTGTCCTAGAATCAGCCCCAAGTGTTCCTAAAGCAGCCTGTTCTCCTGTAAAACCAAAGCCTTAGATGGTCATTCCAAACTGCTTGTTTTAAAGAGGACTAAAGGGGGAAGAGGTAGGAGGAAAACCACGTCTTCACAGCTCTCGGTTTCTTCCTCTGCCACATTATGTCTTAAAAGAAATATTACAAATGTTGAGCATTCAGAGGTTACTTTTTCTGAAATGTTTTGGCTTTTAGTAAGGGAAATGCTTAAAATATAGCACTGTGTAGTAATATTGAACTGCTTGAGGTTTCTTTAGTACTAACATAATTTTTCACTAGGAGAACTCTTGCGTTGGTAGATTACAAGAAGTTCCTTGAGGGTTTTATACCTGGCCTCAATAAGGTGCATTGGCTAGAAAATGGTGTTGAATTCCCTCTCATCATCAATTTTCAAGCAATAATTCATTGATGTTCTTATTAAGCACTAGAGGGGCCTTGACAGCAAAACAGCTTCTAGGCCTCAGGTTGGGGGTGGGGGTGGGGGCGGTATTTAAAGTTCTGAAAATGCAGGAATAATGTGCTGGTGGAAGGGTGCGAGTTTGCTGCTGAGAGAAGAAACAGATGCATGCAACAACATAACCAGGCTAAGGCCGCTTAGCTATATGAGTTTTCTGCCTGTTCTGTCCTTGCACCCAAAGAGAAATTTTATATGTATTATACATATAAAATGAAACAAAAGCCTTTGAATGTTGATATCAAATCTCGTAAGTTTAACAATTTCCAGTCATGAAGTGAGATGAGGTTTCTTATGGGGAAAGCAGTGCACAGTCCAGGTATTTGAGCCAAAGCTGTGAAAAGAAACCAAATTCTCACATCTGTACTTATAGCTTAGAAATGCTGAGGAATCACAAACTTAGTCAAAATCAATGGGAGCTCAAAACATCAGAAGTGTAAATGTTTCAAGTTCAGGAGTCTTACGTGAAAACTTTGCGTTCTTTGTGTTTTTCTGACAGGCTACAACCACTTCATACTATCAACATCAAGAAATAGAAAATCATACATTTAAATAGTATCCTCTATGCAATGTGTTGTGAAGTGTGCAGTATTTAAAATACATCTGAGTTTTTATTAGATTTTTTTCTTGCATTATGAGGCTAAACATACAGGATTTTTTCCTGACCTGTGTGCTTGTGCAGTACTTGTACATGTGCCTTACCACTGAGGCAAACAGTAAGACTCCACGCATTGCATGTGCAGTAATGTATTGAAATGTGTTATGGATCCAGCATGTTATGGTTATGGATCCAGTATATTGTGGATCATGCAGCGATACTTCTTCAGGATAACTGAAGAAGGCAGGAGGCAACTGTAGTCCAACGGCTTATGTGTAAATGCTTAGAAAGCTGGAGATTATGTCTTCCAGTAATGCAGCTCATCTCATCCCAAAATGTTAAACAGGCCAGCAAATGCACTATCCAACAAACTTTCAAAAGTAGATCAGGAGAACTCTATAGTGGAGGGAAAGGGGAAAATGTAGGAATGCTTGATCTCCTGAAGTGTGATATGCACTGCTGATTTTTTTTTTTTCTTTCCCATCTACCATGGCCTGCAGCCTTAGAAATCCATGCTTCAACTGCCTGCACTACTACTTTTTGCATAGAAAGCAAATGGGTAAAACATACGGTGTATACGTATATTTCAGAATCTTATTGCTGCTTGAATAGCAGCAATTCCCACCCAATGTCTTGTGATATCTAGAAGGGCTGCTGCCTTTACTTTCTCTCCTCCTTTATTACCTCCCCCAATCTTAAAAAAAAAAAAAAAAAAAAAAAAAAAAAAATTGTTCTTTGTGACTTTGCTCTTCAGAAATGTTTTTCCTCTCTCATTTATTATGCATCCCTAAGTTCTTTCTGTGTTGAGCTGGTGTCCCTTTGCCACATCTTTAGAGTTAGGCTTGTGGTGTAGCAAGTACTCTGTCCATGTTTGTGTCCAGAATGGATGTATTGGGGAGGAGGAGGAAGAAGGGAAGCTGCTCTTGCTCTCTTCATTCTAAATACATGATAATTCTGTAACTACAGCTTGGTGAATGCTCTCTGTGCTCTTTATCCAGTTGTAGGTCAGTTATCTGCTGCACTTTCTGTGATGGTTGCTGGCTTCTCTGAAATACACCGAAAGCACTTCCCTCAGGTGGAGCAGATGCTTTCCGAGGAGGTTCTCCTGGTCTCCTCCATGCCTTGTTTCCACTTAGCTCCTCAATACATCCTACTTGGAGTGGCTGAAGCTTTGGTAACTCCCTCCTGTAAGTAAAATCTAATAGGCTAAAGCAAGAGTGTCCTGATTTGCAGAGAATTATATCAACTTCCTAAAAATAATCACTGTCATCTGATATTTTATCCCTGGCTCTCTTCCATGGGCTTAATGAGCAGATCTGTGCTTTACCTGCTTCAGAGTAGCATAATTTGCCTTGCTGGCTGTAACTCAGTGAGCAATGACGTTGTTCCAGATTAACTAGAAGGTGACACAGCCTGGTCAGGTCCCTGGGGTGCGTAATCCACTGTCCGGCGGGGGGATGATCGGAGCAGTGGGACTCTGGGCTCGGGTGCGTGACAGGTCTTGAAGCTGAACCTGCTTCAGGCAGGGGCTGGACCGGATGAGCTCCTGAGGCCCCTTCTGACCTGAACTCTTCTGTGGTGATTTTCTTGAGACAGAACAAATAATCACATGACAGCTGAGCTGTGGTTACGGTCCATGAGCACTTCTTAGGCCACAGTCAAAGCAAGGTGAAGCAATTTAGCTTAACCCTTTTCATTTGTGGACCTAGCTAACAGAATTATTACGCATTTTTCACTGACACAGAGCATATGCAAGCGGGTAACATAATTCAACTGACAGGCTAACCTGGAGAATATTGTAAGCAGATGCAAGATTTTTGTTTGTGCTCCATTCAGGAGTCATGCGAACATGCTTGCACAGAGCAACAAGCCTTAGCTTGTGGCATGGAGCCAGAGATAAACACTCCTGTTTTCCAGAGCACAGGCAGAGCTTAGCTCATGCCTGCCATCTGTAAATTATGTGGACGTGCTCTTGATTGTGAATCTGAACCTTCTCTCCCTTCCATAATTTACCTTTCCACATCTACGCTGACATTCCTGAGGCTTATTTTCTTCTGAGGAGCACACAGAGTGCTTACCAGTGTTTTACCTTGCAGAGCTTAAAAAAATGTTAGTATAACAAAAATAATCTAATCAACATTCACTTAAAGAGACACAAGTAAAGTAATTGACTAGCTGATCTCTGCAGGCATTTAATTCTACAGGTTGAGTGTCTATTGTTCCAGTACAACCCCAGAAATGTTCAGATTTTTATTTAAGAGTAGGAAATAACTTCAGTGTCTCAGCTTCATTCTTATACTCTAAGACTACTGAGAGCTGTGGGTCACGGTCTGTCACTAAAAAGGTAATTTTCCCTAGTTTTAAATACTTAGCACTTTCATAATGCCTCTTCATCCGATAGCTCTCAAGTACTTAACTGAGACAGGTTTCTAGGCAGGTAATGTGGTTTCTAGGTTACAGGCTAAGTGTAAGTGAAAACTGTGACCTTCTCTGTTTAGCTTAACGAAAAAAAAGGTTAGGAGGTGACTTGCTTACAGTCTTCTCATGCAGAAGCATGAGAAGAATATTGCTGGTACAATAAGGCTTTTTAATCTAGCACACTGGGACACAACAGAAGTTCAATGGCTGGAAGATGACATTACCCTTTAGAAAAGAAATAAAGCTCCATGTTGGCTTTTTTTTGTTTTTTGTGTGGTTTTTTTTTTTTTTGTTTTAAATCTCTTTAAAAGATTGTGATTAGAATTTCTGAGGAAGAAACGTTGTCTTCCCCATTTAAATAAAGATTAAGCATCTTGCTAAGAGCTGCAGTTAGAGGTGTGATTCAAGAACCTAGGTAAATGGGACTAAGCCTGAATTTGAGACTTGCGTGTAAAAAACTAAAGGCAGGCACCTAAAATAGCACGTTACTACTGTAGTCGATGGGGATGCAGGCCTCCACTTGCCCCCACATAGGTGTCTGGCATCGTTTGTCATGGAATACCTAGGCTATGCCCGTGGGGCAAGCAGGCTCTTTATGGTACTTGTGTGGCCCCCAGCTGCTGCTGGGGAAGAGCATGGTTTTCCCGTAGGTCTTGCACCTTATCGGGCAGCCCCGTGCAGATGGCTTAGGGGCAGTAGAGCATTTCGGGCAGCGCTGGGCATCTGTGTTCAGGCTACTGAACTGAGCTTTAGGTTTCTACTTCAATTTGACCTGAACTGCTGTTCAGGAACCATTCAGTGGATCTCCATGGATGGTAATGACAGCCTAGACACTTAAATAGTTGTTTCACCTTTGCTGACATTTTACTGCCTTTGTTATGCAGAAGGTCAAATTCAATTAGCATAATAATTTACTTGACCCGAAAGTACATGATCCAAGTTGAAGACAGAAATGTTCACACTTGTAATTAGAGGGAAGAGAGGAGATATCTCATTTCTGAAGTGCTTGGTTAGAAGAGCTAGATTTGGCATATTGAACTCTTTATCTATATTTGAGTCCTGATACTTACAGTTGTGTTTTATACAATATATTTCATTATCTTGTTGATAGGAGTTTTATATAATCATCTGCTTCAGGTGGCATGAGCATCTCTTAGAATAATATCAGCATTTAATGTCTCCCTAGCATTGAGGTAGTCTTTAAAAAATAAAATAAAACTGATAAAATAATTGCTCTCCTCTACAATGTTAGAATGCAAGATCTCTCAGACCTCTGACAGCTTGAATTTGTAACCTTAGCTTGGTTTAAACTAGGAAATTACTCTTTTAAAGCCCAATGATTTAAAAAAAAAAAACCAAAAAAACCCAAAAAAAAAAAAAAAACCAAACACAACCAAAAAATACCGCAAACTCCCCCAAAAACTGAAAAAGATACTGCCACAAAAACAAACAAACAAAAAAACCCCAAAAAACACAACAACAGCAAACAAAAAACCCAAACAAAACCAAAACAACTCCATCCTGTGGGACAATATTAGCAGGCATTTGCCCCCACAGCGCATGATATTGCTGGTGATGGGAAGCCAGCCTGCTGGCCACAGCAGCTGTGTTACACTGCCAGTGTCCAAGCCGCCTGGTGCACTGTAACTGCTTTGCCCTACAAAGGGTTAGCAGATTTGCAGTGTTTGCTAAAGTGCTGCAAGAATATCATCCGCCCATCAACATGTCTCAAAGCACTTAGAAATGGGAAGCCTTATAACAAACAGCTCTGTTAGTTAAAGGATATATTGGGGATCACTTCACCCACGAATGAAATGCAATAGTCTCCAGGGTGAAATGCAGCAGCTGTTTAATAGTTCACAGCAGCACTGTGGGAGAAGCGAGGAACGGAGTATGCAATTGAAACAGCAGGGGTAATTTAGGTAAGTAGGATGCAATTACCCAAACAGAATTTGGCCAAGATGCATGTTTTGCACCCCTGGTTTTAGAAGGGAGGAATAACCAAAAACTTTTTAGGCTCTCACTGATTCAAATTAGCTAGGACACTGACTGTACAATGTTTCTGACTGTACTGTTGCATCTACAGATGGTGTCCCGGGCTCACCTGCTTTATCTTGCCCTCAGGCTTTTGGTTCCTATTGTGAATGAGGAAAAAACACTGCCCGTGGTATTTTTGTCTTTTCTTTAATATGTTTCCAAAGCTCTCATTTGGACATCCAAATTAAAAAGGGTGGAAGATGATGATTGCAAAGCTTCATTTGTATTCAGAGATGCTTCAGGCAACTCAGCATCCAAATAGGATCCTCTGCTGTCAAGTTTCTCAAGCTGGAGGTCATTCAAACTCAACTAATAAAGCAGGTTGGGAGACACTGGGGCTTGGAGAACAAGTGTGGATGAGGGCTCAAGGTGTGAAATTAGGAAACGAGGTTTTGATTATCAGGGAAAGTTGCTCAAAAAGAATAGCTATCATAAAGACTTACTGTTACCCTAACCTAGTTTAGCCAGATTACAACTGGTGGGATTATTTGTAGTCATCCATGCTACAACAGCATGTTACAGCTCCCCCTCGCCACCAAAGCTGTTGCTTCTTCTGGTTTAGTCTTCTAGCAAGAAAGTGAAGAACAAGGCCTTAAAAATTAGCCAGTGACTCTGGGGGTTGCTCTCTGGGGAAGAGGAGCATTGTCCAGCCTTAAGTTAAAGCAAGGTGACTGTCCAAGTTAAGGTAGAGCTCTGGATTTTGGAAGTATTTACTAGTGGCTGTGCTGCGTGGGCTCTGGCATAGGAGGTTCCACTGTCCTGCAGTTAAATATCACATCTGCTGTCTTCACGCTTGCTGACTGTGGTGGTGTTTCTCTTGTCTTGCTATGCCTGAGGTTTTAAAGGTGAAAGCAGCTGTCTGGGTGAAAGATCTTAATGTACTTGTGGAATATCGACACTTGTATGTGGGGTGATTTTTTACAGAGGTTCATTTAAACAGTTTAGATAATCCTTTGTTAATAGGGTACATGCTAACACGTCTGCCCGTGTGCAGCAAGAATATTCTCTGTGTAAAATATGGAAAGTCCCTATTAGAGACACTTTGGATTTTTTTTCTCTTACCTATCTTCTACCACCATTTACTTTTTTTTTTTTTTTAAACCTGTAACTGTATCTGCTTCTTTTCTAAGGTTCCTTACTTTCATTCCGGCTTGTGCCAGAAAGAATTAGAGGGATTTCCATGCATTTTTTAACTCTCTTTAATGGAGCTGGCTGCTTTATGGGAGCTTTCTTTGTTCTGACAGCCCACGCAGGCACTCAAGGTAAGAATATGCTCATGACCGGTGTTCCTGAGCAATTTTCTAATATTGATTTGGAGAATTAGGCAGCAGAATTAAAGGGGATGCCAAAGTTTTATTGATTTGCTCTCACAATTAAGATGGAATTAAGATAGGAAATAGCCTTCCAGCTGTATTCATCCAATTTTAATGAGTCATCTCAGTTTTGATAGTTGGAGTAATTAGAGGATGGCATCTTGCAGGAAGCCCTCACCTCCAATCTCTATACCTCTGTTCTGGAAGACAAGAAAATAAATTGTCTGGGAAGCACCTTTTTGTGTTCATGAAGAAGTACATTCATGTTAGCCATGCTTACGTGGAAGCCTCTGGCCATGAGAGCAAGATTAGTGCTTCAAAGAATAGAGAACATGCCTGCCTTTCTGCTCCACAGTGTTGTAGGGGAAAGGAGGTTGGGTTGAGTGTTTCAAAGCTGTCTAGGGAATTTGTTTCCCTAGACCCATCACTTCTCTCTTGCCTTCTCTATGCCTCTCCCTTTGCCCAGCTACTGGAAGAACCAGTTTCTGTGACAATATGGTCTCACTGTGATTTTACCCTTTTGCAGATGAATACTGCAATTCCCAGAGAATTTATTGTTTCAAAAGGAGTTATTTCAGATTCAGCCCGTTGAGGAGTAGTTAGTGTAAGCCCTGAACTGGAGTTTTTTCTGAGTTGCTGACTTTCTAGATAGGCCAAGAGTTTCTTAAAGTCTTTTTTCCTTTGCTGATGAATCTTTGTTCAATAGAGAAAAAACTTGTTTTGTAAGTAAATTTAAAAAGTAAAGCACTTGAGTTCTCGAACCAAAGAACAGGGAATCCTTTTGTTCACATATCTGAAATAGTTCCACTTGCTGAAGCAGTACTTCTAAAGATGCTTTCCATTGATAAGCTTCGTTGTTATTGCATTACAGAGAACTGTTCTCTTATAGAGCACAACTGTCATGCCCTAGTGCACGACACTGTTGCAATTACCATGGCTGCAGAATTTTGTAACTGCTCATGGTTAAGTTTTGGGTTCTTCTCTTACCTACATAAAGAACCATGTAACTTAAGAGGAAGTGGGTTGTTTTTTTTGTTTGTTTTTTTTTTTCTGTTTTTTTTTTTTTAGAAAGTATGACAAGAAATTTTAATTCCTACTTGCAAGATCTGAACAAAGGAATGGTTCTTTGACATGCAGTGTTTGTTTTTAAGCTAACAATTCAATTAAAAATTTCTTATGAGGTATAAAAGTATCGCCTAGAGATGGGTAAAAAACAGGAATGCTTACGCAAATGAATCGGGCAAAGAATTATGAAGTATGAAGGCACCCAGTGTGGAAAGCAGAGATCCTTGAATGTCCCCCAGTGGAATAGATTTTTTTTATTTCCCCCCCCCCCCCCCATTGGGTAATATGGGTTCAGTGAAACTAACACTTCAAGAAAGACTGTGTTGCTCACTTTTTTTTCTTCCCCTCCCCCCAAAAGTATAGAAATTAATAATTTCCATAAAGATTGAAATATTTTGTTTTAGTAAAATTGATGTATTTTACTGTAATTTGACTTTGGGTATAATTAAATATTTATAAAATAATTAAGCATAATGTCAGCATCAAAACATTTTGACTATGTTGTGCCACTATATATGTAATTTATTCCTTTATAGAATATTTTTATACAAAATGATAGAGGAAATCAATTTTTGGATTTGGTTTGCAATTCAGTAGATTTTTGTCTAATTTTATATCAAGGTGATTTATTCTTTTTCTGTAAGTGTGTATGAAAACATTTAATTGATTCAAAAAAGACAATGTTCATTTCCTGCAGAAATACTGTCTTATCAGAGCCTTCAAATTCTTATCCTGGTCAGGATCAAAAAGTCTGAACTCTCCAAATTCTCCACAGAGTGCAGTTGCCATGTTCTAACCCTTTTTGCTCAAGATTTTTGAGCAAACTGAAAAAGTTTCCTGGCTAAAATACTCCTCACTTTTATGAAGTTGAGTGGCAAACTTCTCCACTTAGCTTTGAAAAAAAAAAAAGGTATATCTTATGTCTTTATTTAACTTTGTCAGACCTGCCATTGCTGTAGATAAAATTGACCGCACCATTATCCTGAGCAAAAGACACTCTTAAATTTCCAAGGGTTCAGTGACAGTCTGTATTCAGATTAAGGTGCTGTAATGGGACTGAATAAGCCCCTAAATAGGGGAAGTCCTCTGCAAAACTTGAAAAGCTTTAGAGAAAATATAGTGAAAAATGTTTAATGTTTGCTCTGTTGCTCTAGTTAGAACCATTAGAGATTACTTTCCTTATTAGTATGTAAACAACATATTATTGGACTCTCACATTTTATTTCTAAAAATAAGTGGAATATCACTGCATTTCTCTTTCCCAGTGTTCCCTGCTTGAATGAGATTAATTATTCTGAGTTACCACAATTCAGGCGATTCACAGCTTGTAAATAATGGAGATAGTCCTGTATCTTCATTTGTGTTATAATGCTTCAGACTGGAGACTTAGAGTATTCATCTACTCATCACAGCTAAACTTTTGTCCTGCTGACTCGTAAATCAAAATAGGCTTGGGGTCAGACTGCTGGAGCTGGATATAGACTATAACAAAACCAAAGAGGCGTTTAGGCTTGGTTTTGTTTTTCTTCTAGTTTCGCAGGGAATATTATATACAAAATTCTCTTCTTCCATCTGTATTTTTTCAAAACTCTTCCATTGTGCTTCTTACAGTGTTCTTTGGTGCTTGTGATGAAAAGCTTAAGATCAGCAAAGTAATCACTTTTTTAATTTATAAAACCTAATGGTTACCTATTGAACCCTAGAAAGATGACAGCGCTTCAGACAGTAAAATTGTGAGTTCTCTTAGGTCAAATAAATTAAGCTCTCATTACTCACATTGGGTATTTTTTTTTTCATGTCTGTTTAAAGAGCTTGTAAAACATTTGATATCTGGACAATTTATGGAACTGGAGGTAAAGCAAACCAAACAGAACTTTTATTTCCCCCCCCCCTAAAAAGCTGAACTGATTTATTCATATTGGAAGGCCAAAGTTCTTTCTCTTTTGCTGAAAGAAGATGATAGCGTTTATGCAATGATTTTGTAAGATTTAAAAAGGCTTAGTGTGTGACTCTTGGGCTATGGGTGCTTTTGTCTTGTCCCATGATTCTTGTTTCACTAAGACCCGAGCCAAGACTATTTCTGGTTCTCCCATCTCTAAGCAAAGAGACCATGTTTGCCATGAAGCAATTCAGGATACAATGAAGTAGATCCTCCAGTTTGTATTTTGAAGTGCTGAAGCACAGAGGGTGTTGACAAAATTTAAACATTCTTATATCCTATTTCATGCCACTAGTTTAGAATTTTATTTGGGTTTTTATTGGCAAAGTTGATCAGATATCAGTCACAGTCAAAGCTGCATTAATCATTTTTAACGCATCTATGGAGGATGGTGTGAATATGATAAAATAAGACTTTTTTTTAAAATCTGACGAGTGCAAACAGATGACGGGTGACAGTGATATTTTCAGTACAAGCTGGGAAACTGCTTTCTTTTGGATCTCTTACCTCTCCTAACATTTTAACAGAAGAAGATGCAAGACAAAACCTGTCCTCCTATGCCAATCATTTCAGAATACATTTCTCTAAAAATATTAATGTAAATATGTAAGAAAGAAAGAAAAAAGAAAAAAAAGGTCAGAGGAAGGAAACTGCCCCAGACACAGTTTTCCTGCTTGTATTTAGAGAACCAAGGATTTTTTGTGGTTTGGTTTTTGGGGGTTTTTTTTCTTTTTTTTTTTTTTTTTTTCCCTTCATTTTGGAGCCTTGTGTGATTCTAAATACCAATGATGATAAAGCTAAAGGATATTTCTTGCAGTCCAGATGGTGGTGTCCACTGGTGCCTACTTAGCTAATAAGGATTAGAGGCAGACTGAGACTTTAATTTGGATATGATTAAACACTAAATGTATGCCCACTAACCTGATGACATTATGGAAGACAATACAATACTTTTCTAAGATGTGAACTAAATTTTTCTATAATCATAGTCTGGGTTGCAGGATAGGTGTAAAAATGTGGGAATCATACAGAATAGACTAACTTCTGGCATGTGACTGTTTTGCTTTGTCTCGTGTGTTTTCCCTAAAATTACTAAAATATGACGGTGTTATTCAGTAAAAAAACTGAATGCCTTCCTGTGCAACTTTGGCCTTTGTTGTGAATCCCTTGAGGGCTCCAAGAGTGCCATCATAGCACCAGATATACTAGTGCACACAAGGTATGTCAAAGACTGGCTTACAGCCCTTTCCACATCTTCTTTGATGGCTAGTATTGCCAGCAGTTGGTTGCTGTCAGTCATCCACCAGAAACAGCCCAGGAAAGTGTTTTTGTCCATGTCCTAATCCCCGCTTCACCTACTTTTCTGCCTGTGTTGGCAGGATCAGGTGTTTTCTCTTGGTGTTTTATAATATTCCTATTTCTTGTACTACCTGAGCATTTTTGATGCAAAATCGATAGCACTGCAAAATATCAGTGAAAGTTTACTAGGTACTTTACTTCAACAATGTATGGTATAGCAGGCTTGAGGAATTGATTCTGCCTAGACTTAATCTTCTAATTTGTTCTAAATTTGCCATGAAATGCATAACCAATTCACCTCTAACCAGTAAGAAAAGGCTCTTTAAAACATACACAGCTAAAGGAAACTTCTGATTCTCTGTGGTGACTCATGCTACAAAGTATTTCCATTGTTGGAATAAAAATGGAACTCAGGAGCTTGTTGTAGAAAGTTAATTCCCAGTGAGCAATTATCTATGTGACAAACCAACCTTGTAATAGGCACTTCTGTTGGCAATCTCCATAGAAAAGGAAAGGATTGACAGAACCCAAAGGCATTGTCTTTTGGGGGAAAGTGTATTGTTAGCATATTGCATGCTGATTCAAGGATGAGAAAGTGCTGGACTCTTCAAACACAGTAGTGCCCAGGGCATCTTGCTCCAACAAAAACAAACAAACTGACCCAATAGGTTCTTGACGTTCATGGCTGAGAGTAAAATTCTGGAAGTGTAAACCCCAAACCCAGTCAGTGGAGGGTGCTGGAGTCTGCAGACAGCTTGTGGAAGGTGTTAGTGGGGTAAGTGGTGAAAATGTCTAAAGGGAGTTTTGCTGCCTGAAACACATGGCTGATGTTTTAACACCGATGGCTGTTCTCCCAAGGCTTCCTGCCAGCAGAGGATTCTCTGTGCAGTGGGTGTAAGTAGAGGTAAATTTAGCCAGGTTTATCCCCTCTTTCATGGAAAACCAACTTCCATTTGAAAAAGGAAAAGAAGGAGGAAAAAAAAAAAGTTAGAAGTAAATATTTTTGGCTGAAGATAGGAAATGGTTACATTAATGTTTGCTGTACCCACTGATGAAAATGCATATTGGCGGTAGGATAGCAGTCTGGATATCTCTAGGACTGCTACCACCCCTGTTTCTCTGTAGAGAAAGGCACCCCTGACAAACCTTGTTGCCCCTCACTGAAAGGAAAAGAAAGCCTTGCTCCTACCTCTTGCTTTGGATAGAGCGGCGAAGGGGAAAGAGAGAGAGCGAGAGAGAGAGCGAGAGCACACGCATGCTGTGGGAGCTGGAGTCTTACCATGCTCAGTCTGATTTTGGCCTTGCCTATGCTGTTGCTTATTTATAATACAGGATTTTCCAAAGGCTTTGTGTCGTTATCCTGGCCTCACTGTTTAAACACTGGCTATTATTAAAACAAAAAGAGAGGAGACAGAGCAATGGTCTTTGACCCAGGCCATGGAGAAGACCAGTGGTGAAGTGGGGGCAGAATCCAGATCTCTTGCTTGCCAGGCTGCCCTCCCACCCTGATAAAACCAACCATTCCCACTTTCAGTGCTTCAATATGGTGCCTTTGCTAGCGTTAAGACAGTTTCAAAGGTCCATTTTACTCCGTTCTCTTAGAAGCTGCTAAATTCTTTTTTTTTTTTAATTTTTTTTTTTTTATTGCTCAGTGCTATTTTTAAGTACATATTTTCTGTTCAGGTTTCATTGTAAACGCCGTTCCATTAGGAAGCTCCTGCTGCTCATATAGTTAGGCTAGCCGATGTAAATAACCTAGCAGACAGTGTGAACTCTGCTTTGACAAGCTGTAGCACCGAACCCCATGCGTGCTTTCTCTTTCATCAGATACACACGCTCTCTCCGTGACTTCTATTGGCCACTGGGGGATGTGAAATGAAAAACTACCTGATTGTGAATTATGACAGTAAAAGTTTATAAGCTACTAAAATGAAGTTATAGCACCTAGGAGCTCAGTCAACTGACAATGTTAAATGATACGTTTTAAAACTCGCTCTGAGATAATACTACAAAAGGAACGGCGCACGCAGAGGTGAGGTGGTGCTGCTCTGTGACAGGCAGAAAGGTAACGTGGCATGGAGCAAGCTGCGGAGGAGTTAGGGAAAACTGCTGCACCGATGGCAGTTGTTCTCTGTTAATCCCAGGAGAGCTAAAGGTAACTGCTTTGAAAAGAAATGTGTTTACAACTAAGATGTGGAGGGAAGAGAAAAATGTAAATATATGTATGTGGTGGGGTGGGGTGTAATCTTTTGACTGCTGGCTCTCCTGCGCTGTGGAACTGCTCTTTTTCTCCACTTAGAAAAATTTGACAAGCTAAAAGAATGGCATTGGATGGCTAAAGATGGCATTAGTGGCCAAAAGATTGGTTAAGGCTATCAGGTTTGTACAGCACAGCTATGGCAAAGGTGGCTGTTTTTCCTCCTCTCCCTTTTAGGTCATTCAAGTGGTGAATAGCCACTCTGTTGAGATGGCTAGGGTTTGATACTAGACTTTGAGGCAGCAACGAAAGGTGACTTTGGGCACGTTGATGCTGGTGGTTTAGTTCAGATCAGGAGTGCTTTTTTGATCTGGATCTCCTGATCGCCTCTGATTTGCATCACAGTGTGATCTTGGAGTACGAAAAACCTGCATTCCTTTTGGCTGGAACTAGACCAAAAAAATGCTTGTGCCTGACGTGTTCGAGCTGTTAGTGGGAACTGGTCTATGTGAACCCCCCTGAGCTGTGTGTAGTGTGGACATCACGTTCTCAGCACCAGCTGTTTCACGCTCTGCATTTGCTCCTGTTGCACTTCACTACTTGCTAATGAAGACAGTCTCTCTTCTTCAAAGGCGATAAATATCCTGTATTCCCAAATAATGTAAAAAGGTCGTTACAGCACTGTAGAGGTCTCTCTGATATTCTATATCTACTGTAACTTCTTTTTCACCTTGGTTTTATGTTTTTCCTGTAGTTGATTATGGTACTTCAGGTACTGATTGTCTTCAAATGCAGGCTGACTGGGGCTGGCTTTCTTTTGAAGCATCTTGATTTCCATAGTTATTTACTACCTGAGATTGGTTGCAGGCTGGTTGCAATGGACATCAAAAGCAATACAGTTGCAAACTAAAGCACACAAAAATACAGGCAGGGAAGACTCTGCATGTATATAGGTGGTACTGTCCTCTGCTGAATGGAGTTTAAGCTGCCAAAAAGTCCCAGACACTATTGCCAAAAGCCTTGGTAGAAAAAGGTCTGATTCATGCAAATAAATGCTGTGTGTAAGACAAGGACATGTTGCAGACTCATGGCTAAAGGCAGCTATAAAGAAAGGTAAAGTAAAATGTCAGGTAGCATCTTGGTAATGGAGCACCGTCCAAGGCACTGAACAAATGCTTTTTCTGCATGTTTTGGGGTTTGGTTTGTTTTGTTTTTTCTTAAGAAGGGCCTATTAAAAGCGGGAGAGATGTGAATAAGGATTTCTGCAGACCACCTTAACTCTAGCTCTTCCTAAAATTTTCACATTTGACATTCATTTAGCTATGTGCACAGGATAATACAGAGGGAAGATGGCCCAATTATTACAGTAGTAGCTGTGCAGAGTTAGGTTTTCCAGTACACTTCAGATTTGTTAGGAAAGTTCTTTAGTTTCTCTAGATCTCTATTGCCTGTCTGCAAAGCAGAAGCAAAGTACAATGTAGACTCAAAAAAACATAAATGCTGTGAGAATGAAGTCTGTGTAAAGAGCTACAGGGGGGTTCAAAGCACCTGCTGTGATTTTGTCCTACACAAAGTTATCTTCGTGTCTTTCATATAAGCCACGTCTCATCCTGCAAGGTAAACTAATTCTGCTTCAAATATCTGCTTTGCCAGGCAACTGGTTTCCACACTTGCTGCATGAAGGTAAATTGGAGAGATTCTTCTTCTTCTTGGCTTCCTTAATGACGGTGAACACCCTGGGGTTCTGGACCATTGCACACAGGTATGTGTGAGAAAATGAAATCTTGATGTTTCATTTGTAGATATGGGTAGAAATTCTTGCAAAACCTGTAAACTAGAGTGTAATAAAGAATTGGTAGTGATAGATCATATGTTATTGTTCAGGGTTCAGACTTCAGTATTTTTCATCTGCCTTGAGGAGAGAGATTTCACAGTAAAAATTATGCGGTAAGGTTATTAAAAAAAAAAAAAAAAAGACTAGTGTAATTAGCCTTAAATATTTAAGGGGTCTTTATTAGTATGAAAATGCCTTGAAGAAAGAAGAGCATCCTATTCTTTACAGAAGGACATCAATATGTTGATATGGAGTTTAGATCACAGCACCAAGATGTCTCCATCATAGAACTGACCTCCACTGCACTTGGCTTTGTACCAATACGTAGAAAACGTTGCTGTTGTCTCAATGAGTTTATATCTTTAGTTTAGGACAGTAGGCAAAGGGGCTGCAAGAAAACAGCAGACTGCATACTGGTTAATGCTGTATGCAGTGGTTTCAACAGAATAACCCTGAAATACTTTCTGATACTCTACTGGGCAATGAGATAACAGCAACTTTCTGCTGGAGACAATGGAATTGCTCAGTTAGCCCCCGCACAGGAAGCAATTTTAGGCCACCTGTAGAGACTAGGTTTAATGCCTGCATATTGCCTGCAAAATGCAAGGAACTCACAATTGCAATCCCCTTTTACATCCACAGTGGTTTGAAAGTTGGTCTGCCTCCTGTATTCCAGAATAAATTATTTAATCACAATTAACTTTCTGTTGTCAGTGTTATAAGTAATACTTGTAGTTAAGAACAAGGGAGGGAAGTAACCTGTGTCACCAGGAGTGGGGAAAGGTCACATGCAAGTGGCATTCTCTCTTAGACTTTGGGCTGCAATTCTATGGAAATCCTTCAGAAACCTTGACAAAGTAGTGATTTGATAATGACAATAATAGAAAATTTCCAAGGGCAGTGTACTTCTAGAACTCTTGAGAAAAAGAGTGCACTAACTTTGCAGCACCGAAGATTACTATAGTGTCTTGTCAATTATTTCAATGTAACCTGAGACACAAGTGTCCATTCATTCTGGTGGGTAGTTCTTGATTCTCTTATTTTAAATGTGACCTGAGTTATGATTGAAATGTTTCTCCTGCATGTACTTTGTTTCCCTTTTATAAAATGGGATTTTTTTCTTCTGTAAAATGCAATTTTCATTTGTGACACTTACTGCTGAAAACTAAAAGGTTTTGGTTGTCAAAAAGTGGCCATAAAATTGGGTTGAACTCACAAATAATTTTGCGACAATTTAACGTATTTTATGAGGAAATCTGTTGACCTCCAGTCTTCCTAAAAAAAGAAAAAAAAAAAAAAATTGTATTTCAAATTGGTATTTCACTTCAAAATGAAGGTACCTCATTTTTCAATAAGACAACCAAAACCTACATTAAATATGTTTTTTTCAAAGTCAAATGCAATTGCTTCATTTTGTGCTGGATAAGAATTCTTCCAGGGTGGAGAAAAAAGGGTGAGGACTATTCAGATAAACACTGATTTAGTGGGGGGGGGGAAATCAGGCTTTAAAACTCTGAATTAGAAAAAATTTCTCTGAGGAAAAAAGCATGTTTCTTTTTTAAATTTATTAAAACGACACATTACAGCTATTATTAACACCTACATCCCATTTGGCACTTCTCATCCCAAAGTTCTGAAAGATTCTAGGAAAGCACATATCACTATCTTATTCTTTTGGCTGCTTAGAAGTCCAGGACCCAGAAGGCACTGTAACATGCAAAATATTACCTAATAAACAATGGGTGAAGCCAATCCCAGAAAGGATGATTATTTCAGTATTTTCCTTCCTTATCCTCCCTCCCAGATACAGCAATCTGAATCGGGAATACACCAATGAATTCAGAGGAAGTCTTCCTGAAGAAAAACTTCTGAAGCATGAAAAAGCCATCAAGCATTATGATAGTGTCCTGGAAAGTTCTCCCATTTTGTCTCCTATGG
This sequence comes from Platalea leucorodia, assembly GCF_965183815.1. NCBI lineage: Eukaryota > Metazoa > Chordata > Aves > Pelecaniformes > Threskiornithidae > Platalea > Platalea leucorodia. The sequence continues at coordinate 57,432,427 of NC_138826.1, forward strand.
AGAAAACTTGATAAAATTTCACCATTGTTTGAAATTTTAATTGTGTTACCAACCAGCTTTCTAACGATAAATTACCTAGCATACTTAAGTGGAACTGCCAATGTATTTATGAATTATCTTAGGAATAATAATGTTATTTATAAGTTTACAAAATAGTGGTTGTCATAGGATTTGGCCTTGTAGGATGCTGCACTGTCGTAATGCACGTCAAGGACTATGAGAGCTCACTGCTTGGCATGGATCGTGGAGATAGGTTTTTAATCTCTATAGGGAAATAAAGAGGTATCCACATGTATTTGTACTTAGTAATGGTTCAAAATTAATAAACTCATGTATACATTTGTTTAGCAAATTACTTTGTGACAGTATCATTTACAGATAATTTTAGAGTCTGGTATTGGCTGGTTGATACTTGCAAAGGTGGGAGACGTGTACTATTCTTGGCTCTGCTACTTATCTCCTACCCAGCCTTCAGCAAGTTGCTTCTTTACCTTAGTTTCCCCATCAGTAAAATGGACACAGCCATACTAACCTTCTTTGCAAATTGTTTTGAGATCTACCAAAAATATACTAGATACTATATACCTGTAATAAGTCCATAAAGTATGTCATGAAACATTGATGCTGAGGCATATAGTCTCTTATTTGGCAGAAGCACTGTGAGATTTGTCATTCCTAAAGGATGATATACAGAAAATTGCTAATAGGAGAACTGGAGACTAGAACTTATTTACATCAAAATTACTAATTGTAGACCAGTTGAAGGGGGTGAAGGGAGTTAGGAAAAGAAGACTGGGAAAGGGTAAATGCAGTTGGAAATGGGAGAAAAAATTATTAGTAAAATGCATTCCACTTTAAAGATCTAAACAATGTTAAACACTCCCCAAATTGGCTGACTTGGGTATAGCGAGCGATGATAATCTAGCATTTAACTTTTTTTTATTTTTAAAGTTTTTTGCTAAAGAGAGTGAGGATGGAAGTGGGGCCTTTATGTGATAAGAAAACATACTGAACCCAAAAACTAAAGGAGCACTTTGATATCAAGATGTTTGTATTGGAAGTGGTAGTCAAGCCAGAATGCTTGTTAGATATGAGGAATGCTCTACCGCAGGAGAAACTACATTAAAGGAATATAATGCACTGAAGTGACACAGAGGGTAGTTTGTGAGCTGAAACTATGAAAGAGCTGGCAAAGGAAATCTCTCCACCATTAACCATATTTAATGCTGTAAGCTGGGGTTGAGCATTGCAGGAGGGGGAGCAAAATGTAGTAAATACATCTAAGAAGCAGGAAGGCAGGCAGGAGCTGTTAGTTTGATCTCACTGGTATTTAAGTGTGTGTGTGTTTGTTTGTTTTTTAAATTAAAAGAGAATATTTAAAGTTTTGAGATAAAAGGAAAATTGACTAAAATGCAACACATGTATCAAAGGTAGATTTGCCAGACTACCTTAATGTCTGTGTGTAATGAGAATTCATTTTCTAAACAAAGCATAGTAGACATGATCTGCCTTGATTTCAGTAAAGCATTTGACATGTCCCATGGGAAATAACTTGTGAAGATGGAGATCAGGGCCAGCAGAAGAGCTACAAGGTGGATGAGAGACCTGTTAAAGCCCAGATGGCAACATATATTGTAGAAAGGGGAGGTACCCATCTGGAAGCTAGTTTTTTGTGGAACTTGTTTAATATCTTCCTTTGTGGTAAAAGAGAATGTGATCCTAGGATGCACTGGTGAAGATGGAAGAAGTAAGTATATCTTCATACAAGTTCATCTGAAATGGTCATCCATGTCAAAGGTGTGCTTTCTGACTGGTGTGGGACGTCATGCCTTGATGGCAGAGCTGAGTGTACAACTCTGCTCTGTAAGAAGTGGTGTTGAGGGAAAAAAGGCTGCTTGCTTGCCTTGCCCTGGCTCTTGCCGTGCCAGCAAGAGAGAGCCTCTTTCTCCAAAAGTGACTGCATAAGCTGGGCTGGTGCTGGGGCTGTCAGAGGGAGACACAGTGGCAGTGAAAGGCTGAAGGACCTAGTCCCCAAGGGCACCGGACAATGGGAGGCAGACTAATTTCCACATATTTGAGTAAATCTGTCCATCCCACCTGACAATTATTTGCTTGTAAGTTATTATTTTCTAAATGGTATTTGTATTGCAATAAACCCAGCTTTAAGCCACGGAAACTCCTAGTTTCTTTCCATAAAGAAAAAGTGAGAAATTCCTGAATGCTTGACTTGACCTTTGTCTCGGCACAGAAAAACTGCAAAGATGCTGACTGGAGTCTGCTGACAAGAGGTATGTGGTCTCTGTCAATGCATTTGAGAGTTATACACAAAAAGAGAAGAACTATGTAATAAAAGGGTAAAATCTAAGATTTGAGCCAGTGACTATAATTGGGCTGGAGATGCTTTTAACACCTAATGATTTATTTTTTCTTTTTTTTAACTGCAAAAATAACAGCAGTTTGGAACCATTTACATCAAGAACAGGAAACCTAACTTTCTTTTAAGATAAAGTGTTTCTTCTGGTGCATGCTCAGGCTGAATGATCTCAAACTTCCTAAGACCTTTTTTTGCCGCCGCACCCACCCCCACCCCCCACCCCCACCCCCCTTGCCGAAATCAAAATGTGAGAACAGATGACAGCAGAGAACGGAATGTAACTATTGCAGTTTAATTGTCTGATGAAGATCATTCTGCAAGAAAAAGAGGATTAGTTAACTCCCTGGACAGGACCTCTCTGTCATGTAATCATGTAAGAAAGGCTTTAAGCAATGGAGAAGGAAGCAGTTGAGTAGCCTTCATAAAGTGGTACTCTGGAAGATATGGGTTAGAATGGGCTTTGGGATGAATAGTTGACTACTGAAAACTCTCTGCCTTAGTCACATGGACTAGAGGGACAGCTTTTTCTATCAGATTTAGTTAAGAATTTGGCCTTTTGGATGGATGGCAAAAGAAAAGGGATACCGATTGCTGGATTTTGGCTTATTTCAGCTGGTGGTGCAGAGGAAGTTATATGTAAAAGTCTATCAATCATGCTCGCTGTTGTGACAGAGCAATTTAGCAGTTATACCCAACAGACAGGGATGCTTCTTGAACTGCAGCATCTGGGACTCCATACAAAGCTGATGGAATCCTTTGTACTTTCAGAGCACTGCCTAAATTTTATAAATCTTGTACCAGCACACAGTGAAATTAGTATAAAGGACTCTATAGGTTTGGTCTTGACTTTGAAAGAAGCTGCTTTTCACATCTGGTTCAATACATTAGAAAAACAGACGGGACAGAAAAAATAAGGAGATGTGTGAACATATGAAATAATATAATAAGCAGCTAGAAAATGTTAGAATAGCTGCCTTTTGTTCAGCATTTTGTTGATCTATGGCAGTTTTCATGGGAGACAGCAAAACATTCAGATCTGATTGCCTGTGTTTGAGGTCACCTGTTGATGTTTCTTTGCACAAAGTAAATCGAAAAGATATGCATGTTTTAATCCTGACCATAAAGGATTATAGTTTTGAAATTTATTGTGGAAAAAGTTGTCTTCTAATTGAGGTTAGGAGTGACCAGAAACGTACTAGTTCAGTCTTGTAGTTTGAGTACTGCCTAAATTTTGTAAATCTTGTCCCAGCACACAATGAAATTAGTATAAAGGACTCTGTAGATTCAGTCTTGACTTTGAAAGAAACTGCTTTTGTGCCGTCTATCAGCTCTGGTTATAACTATTTGAGTAGGTGCTGTGCTCAGCAGAGGTCATTACTAACCCCGAATAGCCATATGTATTGCTGATTACTGCCGGTACAGTTTTGGGGATTTTCTTAAGGGTTAAATGTGTGGTTTATACTGTATTCATGTATGCACATACAAAAAATACAAGTTCTGTCCCAGACAGTTCATTGAGCACCTCAGTTAAGTCTAAATGCATGGGACACCATTTTGAGTGAGGGAGGGTGAAGAAAGCTTGCTGGAGAGGATTAAGATCTCCATCTGTTAAGTTTGCACTGATGATAAAACACATGCTCCCAGTTGGAACAAGATGCATTAAAAGAGCAATTTCACTTCTACTGCCTAGCAACAATGTCATTGAGCACCTGCAATAGTTTAAACATTAAGCATAATTGGCTTTGCTTGACATAAATCTGTAGTTTTGTAAATAAGAGCAGTTGAGTTTCCATGTAATACCAATTAGCTATAAGGAATGCTTTGTTTGCTGAAGCCTGCAGCTTTGCAGAGGAAAGAGGGAGTTGTTAAGACTCAGCAGTAGTAGTCAGAAGGTAGAACCCAGATCAGACATTACATAGGCTTTGAGTGTCCTTGTGCAAGTTATGTAATCTCTTTCAGTCAGGTTCCCTAGGTATGAAAGGAAGAATAACATTCAGAAGTCTTTTTTTTTTTTTTTTTTTTTTTTGGTAAAGAACCCTGAGTGTGTCTGACTAAAATACCTTGGTGGTAATTTTACAGCATTAAACTAAGCTGTCTGGGTCTGTGCTGGATTTCTTTCCCCTTCTTTTAGCTGGAGCTATTGTTGCATCTTGAAAGTTCTTGTAAATTTTCTAGAAACGCTTGCTTTCTGCCAGTGATGGAAGAAAGAGGTGCGTGACCCACTTGGTATGAAAATCAGTCTTGTTCACCTTCTGTGGGAACTCTGAGTTGGAAAGATGAGGTAGGAGAGTGCCTTTTTTGAGGCCCTAGAGCAGAGCTGCAGAGCAGAACTAAAGCTTTTAGACTTCAGTGTGGTGTCTGCTTGCTATAACGTGTACTAGATTTGCCTTGTCAAGCACAAATACAGCTACCTTCCAGAGGATGTTTTGAAAGACTGCTTTTATTTCATCTTTAAAAAAAAAAAAAAATTCACAAGTTTCCTTATCACATCTCTGTTCTGAATAGAATAAAAATGACCTTTGCCTTTCTATCTACCTGGTCTCTAGAAAGTCTCACCACAGAAGTAGTATTCTGTTGGTGTAGTACTTCAAATTATTCTAGTTTCAGTCTCTGTCTGTAACTGTAAGTGTAGATTTCCTTGATTCAGAGAAGGTTGACAGCTGAACCTTATCCAGTCTACTGGTACTGGTGCTGAGTCTTTAAAGTTAGTTAATCAGTTCTAAAACTCAATGGTCGTAAGACTGAAAGGAACTGCTCTGACAATGATTTTTCAGTGTTTTGAAGACACTTCATCTCTGCAGCGTACTGGATAATGCACCCTAAGACCACCAAATTGTAGATACAGTCTACACATTTTGTTGGGGGATACATGCTCTCAAAAAGAAAACTAGCAGAAACTTTTTTAAAAATATTGTGTGACCAGCAACTTTTCCTACTTTATTTTGGTTTGGAGGTTGGTTTGTCTTTTTTTTTTTTTTTTTTTTTTTTTTCCTTGGGAGGGTGTCATTTGTTTGGTTTGGGGTTGGTTTTTTTTGTTGTTTTGTTTTCTAGATCAAATAAAAAATGTAGAGTAGGCATACTTACAGTTTAGCTGAGGGGTAGTCCACCACCTTTCCAAACACCAGGATTTTGTGTTGAGCCAAAATATGCTCATTCCAATTACCTAATACACTTCTGAAAAAATGAACGTGTCTAGAAAGTATTGCAGATATTAACTTCACATTTTGAGGGTTAGGCTTCTTTCCTGTTAATATGGGAAACTCCTGTTTAAGTGCTTGCTTTATCACATCTGGAACAGCTTAGCTTAGAACAGAGGTTTTGAAACTGTCTTGTATACCCAGCCGAGTCTGCTGACTGGATGGAGACTGAATGCAGGTGTGCATATTTTCTGGATACTCCTTTTATTATTTAAAAAAAAAGAAAAAATTTTTTCCCTTTCAGATCAGAAGAAACATTTTGAAATCTGAAACACTTAACAAACAAACCAGAAAACCCAGCCGCCAGAGAGGGGGAGAAGGAAGGGCACAGAACCAACAAAAAAAACTTTAAAGCAGTCGATGTTTGTCCTACCTGCTTTGTCACCTGGTGAAAAACACCTTTTTGAAACCAGATCCTGAATGCTTTCATTGTCATGTCATGTGAACTTCAGAAGCCGGATTGCTGATGAGGTTGGGGATAGTAGTTATAGTAGTGCTTAGTAAAAAGGCACAGCAAGTTCTCAGCTTTGTTTTTCGGGTGGTCACTGAATACAATATGAATACAATATGTCTATTTAGCTGGCAGAAAGAGGCAATCTTTGATACCAAGCAAAATCATAAATTCAAAACAAATGTTGAATATTAAACCAAAGGTTGCAAGAGAATGCCACTTGAAAGCGAATCCAGCGTTACATGCAATTCTGAATTTCTTTACCTTGGCTCATAGAGTTTTCCTATTGTCTTGAAATTGTTCCTTTTTAAAATATTCAAGTGAAAAACCTGAGAGATCTTAATATCATGCTGACAGATGATAACCCCCTCAACAAGCTTTGTTTGTAAAGAGCTGTCATTTAGTGGAAACGCTCTTTAAGCGTAAGCTGTTTGTAAACTAAACTTTAATGGTGAGAATATTGTGTAAAACCTCAAGCAGCAAAAAGTTCTGCCTTACATATTCTGTGAAAAAGAGCTAGGGAATGTCTGTGACTTTAAGGGAGAAAATACGTTGCAGAGATCCAAGTACAGAAATGATGCAGGTCTTGCAAAAATAAGCAAATAGTTTCAAGAGCAGCAAACTGTACCAAGAGGGGAGGAAGGCGATTATTACCTATTGGAAAATGGTGTTGCTTCATTATGGAAGAGCTTTTGATTGCTGCTCCTTGCTTGGGGTAGGAAAGTCATGTTTATGAGAATATGTGAGAGTGGATGAAGGCCTTGTCTGTTAGATTGCATAGATGTTAAAAAGACTAAATACAGTGGCAGTGAGGGCACACCTGAAGTACATATTTCTTGTATTTTAAAAAAATTGACCAGAAAGAGGGTACTCTTGTAGTTCTGGCTGAAATAATTGAAGAGTATAACTTAGTAAATCCTGTGCTTCTTTTCTTTTCAGTTCCAATGTGAATTACCAATCAATTGATTCTTGCTTTTGCAAAGTTTGTTCATCTGATTAATGGCTAAAGTGGACTATTCTTGGCTCAGTTATTTAAAATAACAGCCCCTGTTGTAGTGAGGGTTAACTAAATCATGGTAATTTTGTTTTTGTTCTTTCCCCCAGTTAGCATTTTCAAGCTATCTTCCTATGCACACAGGGATTGTTACGCCTACCTTTCGACATTCTTTAGAAAACAATATTTTCACTTTCTTTGAGCCTTTTTAAGATGCAGTGAATTCCAAATAATCACTTGCGCAGATGCTCATAAATGCCGCCTTCTTTTTTTTTTTTTTTTTTTTTTTTTTTTTTTTTTTTTTTGAGATACTTGTGTGGTTCCAACACAGGCTCAGGCATGTAGATCCTTCAGAAATGCTCAGAGAGAGTGGCCCAATTTAAATTATCTATTGAATGCTGAAACACAAATTGCACATGAAATCCCCAGGCTTCAAGGGTCTCTGGCAGGTCACATCCTACCAGTCACTCAAACATTTAGTCAGTGCTACCCCCATGCACCTATGGAACTGAGGCTGTTTGACACCTCTGAGAATATTTCTCATGTTAGATCTGTTGTAAATGAGCACATGGTCCAGAATAATTAATGGTAACACTTCAGTCCTTTTTTGACAGAGTTGTGTTTCTTATGCAGTTTGTGCTGGTCTGTCTATTTAACTGCAATCAGCCATGCCTGAAAGACGGGAAAGAACAAGACGGACAAGTGTGTCAGTGAGTGAACCTCTTTTCTGTAATTAGAAATGCACAGGGAATAAATTATTCTCTAATTCAAGCTGTCCAGCTCACACTAATAATAACAACCCAAGAAGCAATCTGTTTATAAAAATTAAAAGTGAATTTGTAAGACTCCTTAGTGCAAGACAGGATTTACTGTGTAGTCTTGTTCTAGTTTATCGTGCTTAAAGGGCTCTATCAAGGCATTATGAATGTTTCAGGCTGGACTACATAGCAATTTCATGCATGCATTTTCTATCACACAAGATTAGCTAAAACTTAATCAGATATAACTGTAGCAACTCTGGGCCAAATTCTTCTCTGCTAAATTAACAGCTGATAAGGAACAAATGCCATAGAATAAAGGTATGAGCAAACTTGGCCTAAGCCATTTGTTTTAATTCTGTGGACACCTTTTAATACTTCTCCATTCAATTGTCTTCCAGCTTGCATGGGCAAAACCTTTTCTGTGGAGGCACTCAGGAGGACCCTAGCAATGGCTCGATAGGTTTTGTTTTCTTTACCTAAGTGTAATTCCTATGAGTCTGGTAATTCTTTGTAAACACTAATGGGGCTTAGTTGTATCTGTAATGGCTAAAGATTTAATTTAAATTACTCCGTAGTGGGCCTTACAATTTTCAGACTGTGATAATATTAAAATTGGAGGAATCAGACTGATTCTGAAGGGTCTATCTTACTATCACAGCCATAAGACTATAGGCTAAACTCTTCCTTCTGTGGGCTCTAGGGCAAAGAGAGTGGATGGGATCTTAAACTTTTGGGTCCCAAAATGTTTGGCTCAATGGATTTTAACTGTTTCTTGATATTTTTTTCTATTATTTTTTCCTAAATTTACATAGACCTTAATTATGGCTAACTTCTAATTGTAGCACCTGATTAAGATGCAAAAAGCTGAGTGCTGGAGAGTGCAGAGCACTCTTACTTGACTTCAGCTTGGAGTCAAGTGGACACGTAACATCTTGAGAGTGGAGGAGGTGCCAGAAAACCAGCTTTCCAAGAACGAGTCTAAAAATGTGAGTGCAGTCTCCATTTTAAACCTGGAAAAGTAATCAGGTCTTGGGATTAAATATGTTACTTATCCTCCTTTAGAGCCAAAAGCTATAAAGAAACCGCTCAGAATTTGAACATCTGTCATAAAGCATCCCTGACATTTTTAAGCAATCTCAGATCTTTGGATGAAGAGTCATGATAATAACTCCTATTTTGGAAGGCTGAAACGTACACAATGAATTCTCTCTGTCAGACAACATGCTGCAAAAGAGAGTGTTGACTACAAGAAGTCATCCTAACAGGTAACAATTTTTTATTACTATTGTGAAATCTCAGCAAATCACTTTATCCATTTTATTCTTCATACAAAGCATATGTATTATGGTCAGTTGCTGATCTGAAAGTATAGATGAGATCCAGGGGAGGGAACAAAAGCTATCTAGGTTTTCTGGCACATTTGTGTATATACATCACTTCAAACCGAGTAGAACAAGCTTGAAGAGTCACTGGCCAGTAATTCAGAGTACCTAATTAATTTAATTGCAAACCATGAAATTCTCAAATTAATTTATTATTCAAATATATTCATGCACTTCCCTCCCCCAGGGCCCTCCCCCTAAAAAAACCCCTGCCTTTTCAGTGCAGCTCTGTTTTGTGAACATCTGAAATCTGAACAAAAGAATATCCACAGTGTGTCAGACCAGTCATCCTTCTAACGGTGTGTGAGGGGGGAAAAAAATACAGAACAAAGCATGAAACCCTTCTGGTAAACCCTTCCAGGCATCCAGGCTGAAGGAGTTATCCTTAGTTCTGTGTTTCTGTTTGTCCCAATAGCTTAAGTAACTAATCAGAATACAAATAATAACTAAATGTAATACTAATTGCCAGTTCAGCATGTTCTAGTGAACTGTACGATTTAGATACTTGTTTTCAGTTTATATTTGGTTTTAGTATCCCTCTGCTAGTGTTTGTGCTCTTGCAGGTTTTTTATGCCTTGCTGTTTGAAGTCCGAGGGGAAGTCAGCTGTGGCCCAGACTCCTCACTGATCAGGCTTCTACAAGTGGTAGGAAGGGGAGACAGGATGGAGGAGAGAGAATAAACTCACAAATCACCTTCACAGAGTGCAAACTCTTCAAATATTATTTTGTATGAGCATCTGCAGCCCTTCCCATAGCTTTGTAGTTCAACATCTAACATCAGTGAGCTGCGCTAATAAAAGGAGATGTCGACAGAGGAGGAATCTGGTGCTTTTTGTGGTGTAGCCTCTCATCACAAGTGTGAAATAAGTCATGAGCTATCAGAGCTTGAGCTTTCCAAGTCCACAAAATAGACACATAGTTGATTTGAAATTTGCTTTTGAATCTATTAGTAGGAAATTCCTTCTATTAAAAAACAGGCTGATCTCTTCCCTTTTTATCATAGTAAGCAAGGCACTTGGTCCTTCCTTGATGGCAGAATTGGGTCTGGCTTTTTGTCACGGGACAAAATAAATAAAAATGAGTTGCTGCTAACACCTCAGCTTCCTACACCTTCATATGAACTTAAACCTCTCATATGACCTGACCTCAAAAGAAGGATGTGTAGAAGTAGTCTTCCTGGTGTATTTTGGGGTTTGTTTTTGTTTTCCTTTGCCTTCTCCAGCTTTCATCCCACCAGTGCCCTCAAAGCTTTGATATGAAGAGCACCCCATGGCGTTACAGTAGTTCTTTTGTTATTTCGGCTCTTCTGGATGCTTTTGACTGGCAGTTGCTCAGTGGTCTTATGCTGGCATAAGTTGCTCAGTGGTCTTATGCTGCTCCTGCTCACATTTCCTCTCACTTGTTATGGCACGAGGGTCTTTTCCATTTGCCCCATTGCATGCCACGCTCTAATCCAGGCTCCCTGCACATCTCCTCAGAAGTAACTCTGCTTTCCAGGCTGCCTCTGAGGATCTGTCACCCAGCCTCACTTGGTGTTGCATTATTAAACATCAAGTAGACACCAAGCGAACTTGGTGGAAAGTGTATTCAAAGAGAGTTTCTCTCTCGACGTGTGTGATCTGCTGTTCCCCTGCTCTGCGGTTTGCTCCTGCACATGCGGGCGCGTGTGTGCGTCTGCATGTGTTGGGGATTTGATTACTGTGGGAATCATCGCTACCTGTGTCCTTGCACACTCCCTGCTCTTTGTCAGGTCTGCTGGTTTTGTAACTGCCAGGTAGATGGTGTCTGTGCTGCATTTGAGGAACAGTGGGGACATCCAGTGGTCACATGGGTTATAATTAATTACTCCTGATCCTGTCAATAAGATGAAATTTCCAAGCTTTCTTTTTTCTCAGTGTTTGACTTGTTTTTCATCATAGCTCATTATGCTGTAAAGTGCCTGACAGAAGGTTGGGATGACTTCTTTCTCTCGTCTTTTTCTTTTTCTTTCCTGCTATGTGATGTTGCTTCATATCTGTCAACAGCTGAAATCAGAAAATTGAGTCTCTCTCAGAAGAATATCCGGGGACATCTTTTAATTGCTTTTCAAATGGAGAATTTGGAAGAAAGAGTAAGGAAAATATTAGCTGTTATTTTGAATGCATAACACTGGAATAACTGGTAAAGAAATGTTATTGCTAGAGATGGCAGATTAAAAAAAAAAATTGCTGATAAATAATCAGAACTTAAACTTTTTAAACAACTTTTTCAAATTACCTCCTGCATAATTCATGTGTACCTTGGTTCATCTGGAGTCTGTAATGAGACTGAGAGGAGCCGTCTCCTTCCCTTTTCTGAGTCTGGCGGTGGTCAGATTCAGTCACTGCTCATTGGGGGAGCAGAGTCTCCCATTTTTCTGAGTGGGATTTTCTGGAATAATTCTGAATGGGACAGATTTTAAAATAAATTCATAAAAAAAAGATCTATTCTGTGGTTGTCATAATATAGAATAACAACATCAGTGAATTCCAGACCTTTACATCAGATGATCGATGTTTCTTGCCCTGCTGTGTCTAATGACTACTTGTTGTATGATTGTGCAGAGGAGTCAACTGTCCTTTGCCCATGTAGTAACTCCAGAAATGGTACTAGCTGATCTTCTAGTTAGTAGTATCAGATCAGCAAAATGTCTATGCACTGTGCATCAGTATAGCCAACTTTGCTCCCTGGTTTTGTTCAGAAATACGAAAAAAGAATATGAACCCTCCAGGGATTGAGAGAGCACATAAAAATCTAACTGAATTTCTTAATTTTTTTCTAAAGAAAAAAAAATTATTATAACTTTGTGTAATATTACTATAGTCCCTCTGCTACTGGAAACACTGCCTCTTTTTGTTGTCAAACTATGAATTAATTTAAACAATATGATTGTTTCTCTGCTGTTTTTTGTTTCCACATTGAGATAAAATTTGTGGAAGCCATGGGAGAAATTCTAGTAAAGGTTACTGGCTTAATCATAAAATGTCTTTAAAATTTTTATGATCCTTTAATGGAGTGCTATTGGATAATTCCTTCTGGAAAGGATCTAGCTCTGTAATAAAGACTTTCGAAGGAAGATTGCAATTTTCGTACAGCTCTCAGCAACTCTTTTCCCCAGGTTTTGCATGTGATACCATGGTGGCAGTGACCAGTAGAAATGCCTTAAACGTTTGGAAAAAATATGGTGCAGAAGTGAAGCAAGAGAGAAGTAATGGAATTTAAACATTACCTTGATGAAAGAGTATGACAATTTCAACAATGAAAACTCTTATAAAGGAAAAACACTTATATAAAATGCATTTGTCATCTGAGCAAGTCATATCAAATTATCTCCACTTTATTTGTGAAATGATAACTGGCTTGTTCCAGTGTATCATGATGGTTGAATTTCAACAAATCCTTAATTTTGTCTGGGTGATGAAGATGGTGGGAATGCCAGACTGGAAAAGCTGTGGTGTTCTCCCATTTTCTTTTCTTCTTTGCTGGTGTTTTCTCATGCAAATTCATCTTCAATCCCTGTTTAATTTGGGTAAATATCATAAGGTAAATAATGAGTGTGACTGAATGCATGTCAGAAGTGAGCATTTACATACCTTAATTTCTAAAAACAAGTTTATCTTTAGGCCAGCCCTGTGCCTTTTATTGTCTGGTGGAAATCTTCCAAATATTGAGTTGTTCTTACTGATACCGAGCTTTGAAACAAACTAATTTCGAAGGGCTTAATAAATGTTATGTACTTGGTTTTTACATCTTGCTGACAATGCAGTATTGACCGTTCTTGTTATTTCCTTAAAATGAAATGGAAGTCTAGGACATTTGAGGGGGCACTCAGGAAAAGTCAGGGCTGTACATCCTGTGTAGCAGGTCATTAATCAGCTCAGTAGCAGAGCTGAGACTACACGGCTGCTCACCTGTTTCCTCCTCCACTTCTTTTTGGAGGGAGCTGCAGCTTCTACTTAATGTCTCCAAACAACCTACAGTTATATGCATTTGAAGTTCTGCCAAAGGAAAGCGTAACAGTATTTGACGGTAGCGGATATTGTGAAGATGGGGGGGGGGGGGGGGTTTGTTTGGTTTTTGATTTCTTGAGATGAGCCTTTCCATTTTTGCTTGAAGTTTTTCTTGATTAATGCATTCATTAAAGAGGAGTGACGGTAATGATTAAACAAAAACATCTTTAAAATGCAGAGTTCATTTCAACCCATTTGGTTTTGTTGCACACAAATTGGATTGGCATTGCATCCTGCACAGCAGGTACTCCACTTGAAATCAAAGACAGATGCTTTTATAGGATTAGAAAGGATATCTTGAGGGGTGGAAGAAGAGATTGAGGTTGGGGGTTTTTATTGCTTTTTCTTGTACTTTTTAGTAATAATGGTAAATGAATAATGATAATACTGCTGTTTTGTCTGCCTTGAGTACTAATAATATTGTTTGCTTACAATTAAAAGGAAAGAAAAGCTCCATTGTAACTTGAATTGTTAACAAATCAAGAATACTTAATTGAGATTCTTTCCCTCATGAATAGCTTATGACACCTGAGTTTATTTGAATTTTAATGCTAAATATCTCTGAATGAAAATATTTGACTGCTGAGTCATGCCAGGCAGCCACATTAATTTTTATTATTTTTTTTAATTATCTGGCAGTGTACATAACTTAAGTCTCTGCTCAAACAGAAACCTGGTGAAGGAGCTGCAGCTTGCAGGGGATTGTAGTTGGTTATAATAAATACAGTTGAAGCATGTCTCTTGAATGGGAGATCTCAAAGACTGAGTTGTGTGTAGAACTGCTGAAGATGCTGATCTTCCTCAAATCCACTGCAGCCAGTTGACTAAGGAAGCAAAGAGGGGGACAGGTCTAGGGTCACTTCTATGACTCCAGCAGTACCTTCTCGTTAAAATGCCCATTTTGGCTGCCCTTTAAGAGGTGTGATCTACAAGAGTCATGAGCAACCTGTGAAAATCGAGTTCGGGTGAAATATCATCTTGAGCACCCAGATACCCTTTGTCAGCAAACTACAAGCCAGCATTTCCCACAGAACATTTTGAGATTGTTTGGCATGAAAAATGATCATATCACCATGTTGGCATTGGGGCTCCTGAGTTGGAGTATCTTCCTAGTAATCTGCTGTGCCTAATCATCCAGTTTGTCTGCACATTACAGCCTTTCTGAGAGCGGCTACCGTAGTTTGCAACATTCACTACTTTCCATGCAACCATTCCATTCCACATTTATGGCTTTACAAAATATTTCTTATTTAATCTCTTTCTAAAGACATAATTCAAAGAGCTTCTCCTGCCTCTTGATGCTATGAAGCATCAAAAACATTGGGTTTTCCCCTGAAAATACAAAAACTTTTTTTTTTAAATACTGTATTATCTTTAGTCAAATCTTAGCCTGACCTGTACAGAAGAGAGTTGAAGGGAGGAGCAGCTTGCTGAGAACATTCACTTTTTTTAGTGTCGCTGTTAATTTCCTTAGTGTGTCCAAAGATTCAGATTATGTCTGGGGTTCACTTCTCTGTGTATTGTTCAAATACAACAGATGGAGTGTCTCTGACCCCAGGAACTTGTTGGTGCCTTTTGAAACAGTGAAGAAAAGAATAAGAGAAATGAGAGAAATATCACGTATTCCAAGCAATTAAAATTTTTCTTCAGCTAATGTCTTTTGATAACATCATTGCATGTGGTTTGAGTTTCATCTCAGCTGTTGGTGAATAATACCAGTTCTAGATCATAAGAATCATGACTGCAGTGGACCCTTGTTCAGGGTTTAACACCTGGTTTCATTTTGCTGCCTGACTTGACTTAAAGTCTTTTGTGAGGGTCTGAGTGTGCCCAGTATGTTTTGCATGAATGTGTGGTGTGACCCAGGGGATTTTTCAACCATAAAGTCCTAAAATTGCCATAAAGGTTTTGTTTATTGTTACTGGGTTTTTAAAATTTTCTACATTTTATCTGTAATGTATATGGTTTACAGAAGCTAAGAACTACATTTAGATTTTGATGATCATACCATAATAAGGTGTGGCACTTTGTCATTCATTACTTTACTGATGCAGAAAAATACTAAAGTCCAAGAATCTGAAAATTATAATTATTGCCCCAGACTCTTACCTGACTCTGCTTTCAAAACTGATCTCTACTGCAGATTTAACAATGTATTTTTCTCATACTTAAAGCCTTTTCAAGGTTTGCCTAGCACTAAATTTCTGTGTTCAATATGAATTCCTAGACTGGTGTAGTCAATTCTTGATGGGGCTGGTTTGGTTTGGTTTTCAGAATAAAGGATCTTAACCTATATAGTTCACATAGCCTGGGCCAAGGGAACAAATCAATAAGCTGCTGTTGCATGTTTTTTCTTGTCCTACTTCAGAAGCAAACTTTGCCATTTAACTACATGCAGGGCAATAACTCTGTCTTTCACAGTTACTCTCTCATTCCAGTCTTAAATCAACCTACAGATTCCAGAGGAAGACGTTCATTCCTGAAAATGAATAGACAGCTGGAAAGCAAAAATACAGGTCAGGATTTGTAGAGGGATTTTTTCTAATCCTAATATTTTTGCATAAGAGTCAGTTTGCTTTTTTCTGCCCCCATTATTAGTATATAAGCTCTTTAAATAGCTGAGACTTTCAAGAAGAACTCGGTAATGAATGTTTGCTTTCCATTGAACTTTTGAGAGAGAGACTTATGATGCATTCTTTTGAATTCATGAACAGAAAAACAGTTTGCTTACTCAAGAAGAGTATCCCCATTGAAGAAAGATGTGGTGTTTATCATTCAGCAATCAACTTAATTGGCTTCCATTATGAAATTGGCTTGGATTTTTGGGTTTCTGCCACGACAGTTTTTAATAGCACAAATGAATTTTTCATAGAATGAGAATGAAAATAAGTTCAAAAACTATGAATTCAAAGATATGTTTTTTCTACTGTGCATTCTTCTGTACTCCTGCTGGAAATCGGAGTCATATGTTGTTATTGCCTGTCAGAAGACTCATCCAGATGGGAAGTCCTTCTATTTTGTATTAGCAGGGGCTGTAGGAAGCCAGAAATAGGGAACTGGAGACAGTCCTGTGATCTTCCAGAACTGAATGCAAGAGGCATGTGATCAACCTCACACAAGCACTTGAGAAGTTTTACTTCTGCCTGACTTCAGTAGGAGCTTGGGTACCTATATAGTCATACTACTGCGAGCCTCGTCCCTGATCCACAAAACTTTTTAACGCTTATTTTCTCCATCGTAGAGGGGAGTATACAACAGGTCAGGCAGTTGCCTTCCTCTCGTCTTGGAAATGTTGGCCACTTCAGATCCACAACTGAGAAACACGCTTTGTGTGTGTGGTTGTAGGAATGCCGATAGACAGGCAGATTTGGGGAGTTTCTTTCTCAAAAGTGCTTTCCTCCTTTCCCCTCATTCTTTCTGCTTCACTCTGAGAACTGTGTGGTTCCTCTTAGGTTGGTCTGAGCCCTTACTAACTGCAAAAATTAAATCTGAGAGGGCAGCAGAAGCAACAAGAAGCGGTATGAAGGCTTTCCTAAAGGCACTGCTTAACGGGGTGATGTCACTAAGTATCTAAAAAAAAAAAAAAACCCTTTACTTTTATGAACTTGGAGGGGTTTTTGAACACAAAATGTGTAGCTCTTTCAACATGTCTGATGTTAAAACACTAGGATCCCTTTCCTCATAGGTATAAAGATAACTTCTGCTGCTATAGAGGGTTTTGCACATTGGAAGAAAATCTACATTAGTTTATGCCAATTTAACCAGGACCAGTTGATGTTTGATTGTGTCATAGCTATTTCACTTTAAAAAATAATTGAAAAGCACCCCTTAACTTTCTGTACTAGAAAACAAATTTTGGTTAACTGTTGTATTTTGCTGTGGGAGCTGGTATTCATAAACAGCATTTCACTACTTATTTCATGTGTTGTTTTCTCAGTCTTTCTCTGCTCCTGCGGTCTGAATATTAACATATCACTAAAGTTAATATTTAGAGAGATTCAGGAGACTTTCTAAAAAGAAACATTTTGAGGGTGCTGTAGGGTTAAAAAAAAACCAACACAGCTTTGCAGTGCTGCTTCTGCTTTGTGAGCACTGATTTCCTGGCTGCAGTTTTTTATTCGATTTTTTAAATTTTTTTTTAACTAGGTAATTTGTTATGCAAAGTTTTTTAATACCACTGATTTTCATGGCTACGTTATTGTAACACTGTTGCAGAAGATGCATTTCTCTAGGCATTTAAAAACTACTACTTAATTCTAAGTAAAAAATCTAAATTCCTTGTATCTCCCATGTAAAATGCAGTGATGAAAGCAAATGTTGCTATCAAATTTCATGTTCTCTATTCTGAAAGAAGAGGAAAAAATTGAAAGCTTTACTGGGATAAAGTTTTAAGGGTTTTTGCTGGATAATTCTTTTTTGGGAGGGGGAAGTTGTCATGAGAAAGAAGAAAAAAATGCAAATATAATTGTATAGAAATTTTTAAAAATGTTAAAATATAACTTTGTAAGTTATGCTGAAAATTATCAGAATCTGTGTTTATCTAAATTTCTCTAAAAATAGATTCTGAAGCCAAAGTACTTTAGAATCTTATAATGTAGGAAAATCAGACTAGTATCCTACACACATTAGTAAATGCTGACTTCTTCCACTGGTAACTGCACTGTGTGCTTGTAGCTGTCAGGAGATCATGTGGATGTGTTGTCTGATAAGAGCTGTATTTTTTTAATACCTGTCAAATTTGAAAGGATGTATTGATGGCATGCATGGTTTAAAAGGGATGGATGTGGATGTATACAGTATATGTCTGACAAGGAAAGTTGGAAATGTATGAGTTAATTGTATATTGTTTTGTAGTAGGGTAAATTTTTAATCACATTGCATGTGTACTTTTTTGGTGAAGGAAGTAATTGATATTTGGGACACAGAGGGATATAAATATTTTATTCAATCACCTAAAAATAAAAGGAGTCATGTGGGTTCTTTCATGAACTTATATGTTTATAAGGTTTAAGATGAAGGAATTTATTCATGAATGTTGAGAAGCAAAGATACCATCAGCAACAACAGCTGCCTAAATCAGTTGAGACAGTAGTGACTTACATAGTTTTGTTTTAGATCTACTTTTACTTTTGAGGGATGGGAGCTTGTAAACACTCGCACCTTTGAAAATAAGTAAAAATCTCTGTAGGTGGTGACACACCTCCTTTCTCTTTGTTTACTAAATCCCATCACCAGTTCCTGCATTCCCATCCCTCTTTGGCACTGACGGTGTAGTACAGAGTTACCAATATGAGCTGCAGAAAAGTCCGGATTTTTTGGAAGGAACTTATTTTCTGAGACACTAATTGGTCTTTCCTTAACAGAGCAAAAGTGGCTCAAACCACTGCATCGTACACGCTGTTCTTTTCCTTAAAACGAAACAACATCCACCGAGGCTTTTTGTAGACTGAAAAACCTTGTTATGCTGAAACGATGAGTGGAGCTTCTGGACACTAATGTGACAGTACTGTTATGTACTTAATGTGGCTGCTGGTTGTTTTTTTAAGGCTTTGTATTCAGGTACTTAAAAACAAGAAAACATCAAAATGACACAATAGTATTTTATTTAGTCACACAGCTGAGAGAGGTGTGCCAAGTTAGATGCAAGTGGTGAGTATTAGTGACACTGCTGAACTTTTTAGGTTCCAAATCCCTCTCATTTGTATCCCAAATTTTCCTATGAAACTTCCTGTGGAATTTCCTAAGGCCCCCTTCTTTTTTTTTTCCTCTTTTTTTTTTTTTGATGAAAACAGAAATATGAAGGGAGTAGAGGAAATACAGCTTTTGCCTGTGTTCAGACTGACTGTGCAAACTGTACAGTGAAGCATTACTGTTGCTAGCTCTGCTGTAATGTACCAGATTGCCTGGGCAGAGAGCTTTGTACCCATCACCAGGTTCTGATTTAGGACAAATGTGATTAGAGGAAAAAACTGAAATAGTGTAGCAAAAGAAACATTTCCTGCATTTCCCCCTTTCTTTAAAAATTAGCTATTAATAATCCCCATCTATGCAAGTGCAAACACAGTCGGACACAGCCCCCATCTGACCCGGGAGCAGGGGCGAGGGCAGGAGAAGAAAGGTAGTATGGGTGCAGATGTGCTGGGGAGGTGTGAGCATCGTATTGAATGTTGTCAGCAGGGGGGTTTCAGGCCCGTCAAACCCTGTCCTCTGCACTCAAATCCTGCCTAGTTAAACAGATGATAAATCAAGAGTTGTTTTTAAAAGCTCACCAAAAGCAAGTCTAATAGGTTTGCTAAATCTGATCAGCATATTGCATTGTCGCCTCCCTGTTTATCCAACTTTGGTAATGCTATCACCAGCCCCTCATGAATATAGTTGGCTTAAAATCTGTGGTGTAGCATCAGTTGTTTGGTTTTGTGGCTGTCTGGGGTTTTTGCCCCCTCTCTTTACTGCTTGCTGCCATTTGAGCACAGCACATTGTTTAAAAAGCCGGTGAAAATATAGATTGGGTGATCTGTCTCTTTTAGACCATTCAGTGATGAAATTTCTACTGTATTACTTTATTGTGACATTACCTGACTAGATAAAGCCATTTTCTGTCTGAGAAGGGAAAGAAGCTGGCAGTGTCTACATAAATCTTGTTACTCATTTCATGCTGAGACAGGGGTTCCCAAAGGGAGATCCTCTGGGACACGTCCCTCCTCAACAGAAAAACAAACAGAGGCACAGCCTGTTTCTGAAGGATGAGGCTGATCAGTTTTATAATGTTGCTGTTATTACAATAAACATTTGTGGTCCAGCTATTGGAGTTTAGTTTAACTGATATCCCAATAGCTATTTAAAAGTAAAGTGTATATGAAAGAAAGACACCCTCCTCCTGCTGCCTCCTTTCCCCAAAGCACTTGGACTCTAATTCCAGGGGAATGACTGGATATCTTAAAATAATATAATGTGGGATCAGTCATGCCACAATTGCTACTTTGTCTGGCCCATTTGAATACTATTGTCCAATACTAGCGTGGCAGCTGTCAGATATGTTTGTGAAAGCACTGGTTTTTAATAGCTCTTTATTTTGTGAGCTGTTCACCCATAGATCCTAATGTCCTTCATGAAAAGAAGGTAAAATTCTTATCCTTGTTTTGCAGATGGAGGACTGTGGTCTTTAGAGATAGATAACTGAATAGGGGAACTGGACAGGATTTCTGGCAAAAACTATTTTTTGTCAGGAAACATTGATTCATTAAAGCTCTTTTGCAGAAGCATATGCTTTGATGAAACTCCTGGCATGAAGTTTTCCTGGAGTCTGGAACAGAATTTGAAGACACAATTTCTGCACTGGTAGAAAAGTGAACATGGACCTTCCTCCATTGCTGTGCGGGGGCCTGGGTCACCCAGCTGGGCCGTTCGTCTCCTGCTGGAGCTGCGACGCCCTCCACAACAGTGCTGAACAAGGCTGGCCCCTCGCTGCAGGGCACCTGCTACACACCAGTGATGCCAAAGATGCTCTTACAAGTGTTTGCTGCTGGCTCCAGCAGGGAAACCAGCCACCGAGCCCCAATATGGCTCTTCAGAGCAGAGCTGTGGGCCAGCCTGGCCAAGGCTGCGGCACTGCCACGTGGTTGTAGGTGTGGTGTTACCCAGGGTTGTCTTTTGCTGTTCTCCCCAGGTGCTGTGGTCTGAGACCTCTCTGTGTGGCAGGGAGTGGGGAAGAGGCCAATTTTCCGGAGTCTGCTTTGTAAGACCTGTGGTCTGCCCCTCACCTACAGGCTGTCCAGGGCTTGCTGTGTGCTCTCATTAGGCAAATACCTGGAATAACTTTGGGGACAAATGCAAAGCAGTATAAAACAGTGGAAAGCTGTATAGGAGCTAGAACTCAGAAGAATTAGTTTGTACTTGACAGAGAAAACACTTTGTTCTGTGCTATTGGTAGTTACTGGGAAGCAACTACTGACAGCATCCTAGAAATCAATAACTCTGTGTACGCACAGTATTTCTGGTGAGTCTGTATGGGCATCCTTACTGCTGTTCTGAGCCTCTAGGAAGAGGCTATTACTCTTCTGGTGGAGTCCTTGATCTGCAATGAACAGCCACAACTCTAACAATAATATTCTGCGCTTTTTTTAGTACCTGCTACACGACTCAAAACTCCTTTACAGAGCCAGCATGAAACAACCTGATGTGCCTGAGCAGTGGGTAGGATAGCCAGTCTTTTCGCACACAGGGGAACTGGAGATCTGACAGACTAGGTGATGTGCCCATGGTCGCACGGGAGGTCTGTTGCACACCGGAGAACAGAAGTGTCAGCTCCTTCAGCATGCAGAGCGCGCTCACCTGTGCTTAGCATTGCACTTCAGGTCTCCTGATGCGCCGTTCCCTGCCTTGCCCACATTACCACATCCCCACCTAGAGGCTCAGTACTCCAAGAAGAAATTAAAATGCAAAAAAAAAAAAATGCTACCTTTTTATATCATAGCTGGTTTGGGGTTTTTTAAACACAAACACAGGTCTTTTTTTTTTTTTCTTTTTTTTTTTCTTTTTTTTTTCTCTTCCTTTTTTGTGTGTTCGTGTGCCCACTTTGTTTTCCAGCTCTGTTCAAAACACCCAGGACTATGTAGTGGGCTGATTACTGTCTTCTGGGGTCTTCTCTCCTTTGATAAAATGCTGCTGGCTGTTCTGTACCTGCTACTTCATATCCTTCCCCCTCTCATATATAGCTACCTATATCATATGGAAACGATCAAACAGTTTTGATTTTTCCCAATGATACTGAGAAATGCAATATTTATCACAGGTTACTCACAGAGAAGAAGAAAGGAGAATCTAAGAGTGTTCCCTTCAGCTGTGTTTCTGTCAAGGCACAGTGTATGTCCCAGTCCACCTGTGTTTTGCTCAGTGTGTTAGTTCTGCTCACTACAAGGTGTAATGCAGCAAGACTGATAAAGTTGGTTGCCCACTGGCCACGCGGAGGAGGAAAAATGACCAAAGCTGGTTGTTAGTTATCCCTACTAAAGTGCTAAACAAATCTCCCAGCAGCTAAACTCCCTTCCCTTTTTATTACTTACTGTACCTTGTAAATCAAATATTTATTAACTGAAAACAGCTTTGCTCACTGACTGATCTTGCAAACATGGGACAAATTCACTGCAGCTGGCTAGTAGCCAATTGCTTATTCAGGCTGCTAAAGGAAATCAGCCTCGTGGAAAGACAAACTATGTGAGGATTTTTCTTCCCCCCCCCCCCCCCCCCCCCCCCCGCCTTACTTCCCAGAAACACTACTTTGTCTGCCATATTTACCTTTCATGAAAATGAACATGTCTGAATGAGGTCACTAAAGAGGACTTTATTTTTATCGTGCCTGTGTCAAAAACAGAGCTTTAGTGGTTTGAAATCACACGAGCAGACACAGAGATTGTTTCAATTAGGATATCAGGTCCGTCACCTGGTGAAATGAAAAGATCCTTTGAGCATCCGCTTCTGTGATTGCCGTCTGATCATCTCTTACCATCTCCTGGCTTCGTGTTAATCCGTGGGGGTCCTCAACAGTCCAGCTGCAGCAAGCCGAAGCCCTTGGATATTAAGGGATGACAGGATGCAAAGAACAAAACTAAATTCACACTCGCTTTCTCTTTCTCTGGAAGCGCTGCCGGTAAACTTGAAAGATCTTGGCATCATTCGAGGCTTTGCATTTGGTTGCTATAATGAAGGTGATTTGCTGGCCGTTGTCTAATATATATCCCTGGGGATCACAGAGTGACAGTGCAGTTACACTCATTGACTGAAAGGGAAGCAATAGAAGAAGCAGGGATTGCAGGCATTTGAGCAACTCTTTGTAGAGTTGTTCATGGATACTCTTTCCTCCTCCCCCGTTAATGCCAGTCACCTGCTGCAAGCACATGTGTTGCAATAAATGCAGGCAGCAGGCTGGGTGTTGTCAGCAAGTCAGTTTTCAGTGACTCGTTTTGTGTCTGAGGATCCACACCTCATGCCCTGAAGTTTTGCTCAGCAACTCTGTGCTGATGCTTCTGTCAGCTGTGGTTGCATTGATTTCACTGTTTATTACTAAAAGGCCTTCAAATCTTATTAATGCTTTGTGTAATTATCTTTGTTCTCTCTCTAGGACTAATTTAAGGGAGTCTAGAGTGGTACGCACCTCACAGCAGCACTTGCGCCCAGCCTGAAGCAGCAGCCAGCTCCTGGGTGCGTGTTTTGTTTCCCCCCCCAGCGTGCGTGGGTTGCTCGCCCTCCTCCACAGGCACCGGTGGCTTGGTAAGTCCTGCAACACAGCGTCCTGGAAGGCACTGGGGAGCCATCTCGGGCCCTAGCACTTCTGCTGCACTTTGGGCTTTGTACTGTCTCTCTGAATCTGTAGGTCTATGCAGCAAGTAGTGGTCTTGCGAGAACCGATTTGCTGGACCGCAGCACGGAGCTCCTCGGTCGGTGGGACCAGGCTGTGCGGTGGGGGCAGCACAGGCAGCGGCAGCCTGCTCTGTGGGTCGCGGCCGTCTTCGTGTCCTTCAGCTGTGAGTGCACACAGAGCAGTGGGGTTCACTGCCAGAAGAGGACAGGGTCCTTAATACCTGTACCTGAAGTCAAGGGTGACAAGTTCTTACCAGGCTAACCACATTTTTTTTTTTCAAAGGCTAAAAACCATAACCACATCTGGGTCTTCTGACCCATCCCCTTGTGAATTATTGCTAGTATTTTCCATTTTCATTTTTATACCTTTGGATAGTTGAAGATGGATATCCCCTGTCTTTAATCACTTTGCCAAGCTGGAATTATTTATACATTAAAAAAAAAAAAAAAATCTACATTTTATATTTGCGACAAGATGCACGAGCATTACTGAGCAAGCAGCAACTGCCAGAACCCACAAATCTCTGTGTTTGTTTTACATCCACCAAGCAGGGACAATATAATTCATAACATGCATTAACAAGGTGGTCATCTGGGACTACTCATTTAGATAACAAAATAGCCATCAAGTTACTGTTGCTTTTTTTTAGAAAAAAATCTTTTTTAATGTGTATTAACTATTTTCTTGAAAGATCCCTGAATACGTAGCAAGAGCAGCGGAGGGAAAGGCAAGAAATCCATAGAAAGCTTCCCACAGTCTGACTGTAATAGGCAACACAGAAGGTATTCCATTAAACGACACTTTAAGATTTATGTAATATTGTTCTGACCTTTAGTAATTAATGACTTTGTGAAACTATTTGATGTGATACTATCCCTGGCTCCATCACAGGCTTGTCTATCCATGAAAGCTAATTTGACTGATGAAGACATAGATATAAATCACGATAGCTAGTTTGACTTTTCCATGTACAAATGGTCATCTTTGCTATTAAGAATACGTTCCTACTTAGTTTAATCTAGGATATGAGAAAAATTGAAGAACCTCTTTCGCGCCTCAAGCACCCGTGCAGAAGACGCTGTGTGATTTCGCAAGGAGAGTCGACCTTTTTTGTTAGCTGAATCTTTTGCACGTTTCTCACAACTTCCCAGGCTTCACTTCCAGGTGATCAAGGTCTTTCTAGGTACAGGGTGCTGGCTGGGGGACAGCACATCTGAATCTCAATAGTTTCTTCATCTGAGGGAGCCATTACAAATACCCACCATTTACTCAGTTACTGGTTAACTGGGACAGGATGGGTGGAGCCTGCTACTGCGTCCCAGTTCCTGCCCTATCCGCTGAAGGATGTTTGTCTTGCCACAGGTGGCTGATGAATGAGGATGTGACGGGTGTCATGTTATGCATAACACAAGCACCCAAAGGTCAAAATGCTAAATTTATTGTGTGACTTTCCTAGGTGAGAGCTTGTTTATTCTTCTCTGCAGTTTTGAGGTTTCAGATCTCTTTCCACTCTACGCCAAAACATCTGCCAACAGCTGAGAAAACATTTTGAGGAAAAACTTGGACACAAAACTATGTCCAGAGCAGTTTTGTGTTTACACCCCTTGGACACTTACCTAGAAGTGTGGTTTCAGATCTTTGTTTGCCTGCTCCAGACTAGTTATTTCATTTCAGACAAGTATTGAAATTGGAGCATTCTTACACAAACTTTTCTGGTTGCCATGAAGTGGTGCTTTGTCAATTAAAAAAAAAAAAAAAAAAGAAGAAAATAACCAATTCCTTGTATTGTATATTGGAATGCATTTCTTGTGTCTGGAAACAGGCCTTGTATATGGTTAAGGCAGATATCGTCTCTAGGTTCAATGTACCGCTCACAGGAATGCTTATTTACTTGCCATATGCTGTTTGTTATTCTGAAATTGCATTCTCTTCTTTAAGTTTTTGGTTTGGTTTGGTTTTTAATTTGCCTTAAACTGGTCCTGATTTTCCAGATAGTGCTCTCTGACAATAGAAAGCACCAAGTACAGGATCTCTGGGGCCCCTTTACTTTGTTATTCCTCATGTTTTGGATAAAAGGATTTAGGCTGAAGCAGAGACAACCAAATTGTTGTAGTTAGGAAGTAACTGTATGCATGAAAAATGAATTGGCCCTTGAGTTTTTTAGTTTCAGCCAATCCTTAGGTATACCACATCATAAGACTACAGGATTTATTCTTTCAAACTCTTCTTTTTCTCTGAACATATTTATTAAAAGGCCAAGCTATATCCAATTTGCACCTGACCGACCCCAGGGAATTAATCTCATTTGCTGTCTGTAAATATGGAGGTGTAGTTTGCCTGGAGGCTGAGGGAGAAGGGCAGGCAGACAGTGTGATGAGAGGGCTCTCGCTTGTGTAGCACCCCATAAGTGAGGAGAAACACTTTAGTTGGGTGTCAAAACCAGATCAGAGAAAGCAAGCCTTTCCCCCTAATTGGTTTCTAAGCACTATTCATTCCTCTTGTCACCAGATTCACTCATGCCTCTGGGAGCACAGAGCGCTGTGGCATTCCTGAATATGGCTTCATCGGGTTTCTTTGCGCACCGTCACGATCTGCAGTGTGTGGCAGCTGCTGTAACCTTCGGAGCACCATATACCCCTAATGCAGTTGCAGGGGGACACTGAGCCTTGCACCCCTGCAGCAGGAGGGTTGCTGAGGAGAGCAGAGAACCAAGCTGGGTCCTCCTGTCCGCTCCCAGCAGACAGCCCTCTATCAAAGCCTGTCATTTCTAGTACCTTCATTACCAGGAGAGCTGGCCATGGCAACTTGGGCTGCAAGGTCCTGGTCAGTGGCAGTGCCGCTGCAGTCACAGCGAGCAGGGCTGACCCTGCACCCTGCACTGGCACCCTATGTCTCACATGGGAGATGCAGCGGGTGAGGGACACAATCCAGCTGAAAAACAACCTTGGGATATGGTGGAAAATGTTTATTTTTTTTAAAACCAAATCAGCTCCCTGACCTGGCCAGCTGTGCAACCATGCAAACAGCTATTATAGGCACAGCATGAGGCAGGAGGTGCAGAGTGACCACGTAGCAGTCCCGCTCCCTTGCCTCCCTCCTGCCCGAGCAGCAGGGCTAGCTCAGGAAAACTTCTCGAGCATCTTTCTCTCTGCATTCAGGAGGCAGCCAGGCTGGTGTCCTCCCGGGAGGGGACGGGAGAGGGAGGGGAAGAGTGACAGATTGGCAAACGGAGCATTATACCTCTGACAGCTTATGGATGTATGGGAAACAAGGTTGGCAAAAGGCAGCATTAGGTGTTCCCGCTGCCAGCTAATGGTGTCCAGTCATGTGGGTTAGTCTAACAAAGACAGATAGTAATGGATTAGCTGTACCAGAGCAAATGTTTTATTGGCAAGTAACCGTTTACAACTTGCTGTGCTCTTCCACCCAGAATTTTCCTACTAAATTCCCTGACAAACCACTGTCCTAGCACCACCTAGTGTCCAGCCTGGCAATTCAGATGTCGTTAACGTGGGAACACAGCCAGTTGGGGGGAAAAAAGGAAAATAAAATTCAGGGGCGTCTTTTTGGTTTTTTTAAGCTACCATAGGCTCCTACAGCAGCTTCAGAAAAAATTACAGTTGCAACAGCTCAACTACTGCTTTTATTTCCAAATCCTGCCATCTTCTTAGGAAGATCATCTTCTCTCGGATGTCTGAAATCTCTCAGTGTAGAAAAGGGTAGAAAGCAGGGACTGCACTTTCTTGATAGGGATGGTGAAATCCTCACTTTCGGTAAGAGTATCTTGGCTGAATGAGTGAGGATCACAGAGGTAGCAAGAAGAGACTTCATGAAAAATGCAAGTTCTTAAATGTCGGTGGCAAGGCAAGACAGCAGTTAAAATTCCCCTGCTTAAGAGCACTGGATTATTTCCAAGAGGATGGAGCGATGGAGAGCAGAGTGTGCTGCAGAGAACGGCAAAATGAGACCATGGTGTGTCTGGCAGTACGAGCTGGCGTGTAAAGCTACAGAAATTATTGCGAAGTGTCTTATTTCTCATGAAGTCAAACACACAGCAGGAATGTTGGCACTCCTGATTCCAGTCTCCGAGCACCATGTATCATTATAGCTTATTGCCAAACACCGAGTTTATTAGCATTATAGAGCCAGGAGCATGCATGTATCCCTTCTCTCATATTACATCTATAGGGTTAAGCCTTGCAGTTTGTAAAGTGGAGCAGACTAATTATCATACATAAGAAATGACTGAAGTCTGACAGTCACATGTCTCCTGGGAAGGACAGCCCATGAGATAAAAATGAGGGAAAAAATGGCTTTGGGGAAAACTTCCCCAAATTCTCAGTAGTTGTCTATGGTGTGCTTTCCCCTCGTGTCTAACATTAGTCCCAGACAGCAGAAATACTTTTGATTGATGCATCTCAAGATCCATTGCGTGTGTGCGGCTGTCAACACAAAAGCTCTCTGCTTATGCTCTCAGCTGTGGACAGCCCTAGCTGCTTATACGAAGGTTCATCAAAGCCACCAAGAGCCTCAGTACGTCCCCCGTCAGTGCTCTGAGGATCGCTCCATCTTCACTAGACCAGTCTTTGGCAACATCCACTTTCACGTCTAAAGGGAAGCCCTACTGATTGCCAAAACCTATTAATTCACACCAGTTTGCCCAGAGCTCACCATTCCACAGTCCCTGTCCTCCAGTGAGAGGGGGACGTGTCGCCGGCGACACCAGCGTGGTTTGCCAAACACTTGGAGGTCATGTTTTACACGATCGCTGCTTTAAAATGGAGAAGCAGAATAAATCATTAGAAGAAACAGAATTAACTTCTGAAAGGACCCTTCTTTGTAATGATATATATTGGAGAGGAAGAGAGAGAGTCATGTGAATAACGTATATGTGCCCCTTATGAAGAGATGGGCTTTCTGACGTGGGGTTACCTGAACCCCCGGCAGCTGCTGAGCGCCCCTGTGCTAGGTGATGAGAAGACACTCCATCTGAAGTTTGTCACTTCACAAGCGAGGTGATTGTTAAGATTTCAGGTAGGGATTTTTCCTAGCAGATGTTTTTCTTCACTTACCATTTGTTTTAATTATTCCTGATGTTTTGCCTATCAAATTGCAGACTTCTTCAAAGGAAAAGGAATAAGCAGTTGTCATAACAACAAAGCTCTTCATTACCACAGGAACCTTTGACAGCTTTATTTAAAACATTAAAAAAAAATTAAAAGAAAAATCCAGCCAATTATTTTTATCAGTCTGATTCATGTTCTTCTTAAACAGATTACAGTGTGTTCTCTAGCAGTTACACTGTGAAGGGAGTATGGCATGAATATTTATTACAATGTAAACTTTGGGAGAAAAATTTTAAAGTGAGTTTGTTGTCTTTATGAGCTTCCTGTGGCAATAGCTCGCCTTGACTTTAATTACAGTATATGATGTGAAATTTAAAGGTGGAATTTTTCTTTTTTTCTCACATATGTAAAGGAAAATGATCATTGTATGAAATAAAAATACCGAAATAGTAATTCATATGTTCTAGACAATTTTGCCTTCCATTTTTCAAGCCAAAAAGAGGATATTAGCATCCTGAAGATAGAGGAGGAGTGATTTGTTTGCCAAGGGGATGAAGCCCTTTGCAAAGTTTAGAACTGACTCCTGGTTTTAATTTTCACTTCTTTGGAGCTGAAAGAGCGGGGGAAAAGATGATCAACTATAGCTGTGCCACCTTACAGAAAAGAAAGCCACAGGAAGGTGTTGCTTATTGCCTCCCCAGGCAGTTACTCCCAAGAAGTAACCAGTTAACTGGGAGGCGCAACCTGCTGGGGCAGGAGGAGGAGGAGGCTGATCCGTGGGCAGAGCGCTGCCTGGCCAAAGGAGGACCAAAAGAGAGCAAAAGCTTCCTTGTGTTTTTTCACACAAAAGAGGTAAGTAGCTCCCACTACCTCCTGTTTAACTTGCACACTCAAATATGAAAGATGCTTTTCTTGATTTCACATTCTAATTTTTAGTATGAAATAAAGGCTAAATGCCTTTCATCCAGTCGAGGCATTTATAGTACCCTTAGCAAAAGGATTTTTTTACAGCAAAGTGAAGGATAATACTGGAATTGTAAAACTCATATCCCTTAAAATAAGTTACATTTGTCCTCAGTTTGAACAGAGATGTTTCTTGCTGGGCGTAATCAACAACTTAATTCTCTCCTTAAGCCAAGGAAAGAATGAGTATCTGCAGAGACCTATCGTTCTGTCTTCCATCCATAAAGGAATATAAAAAGCAGCTGTTGCATTTATCTCAAGAAGATGATAGCTGTACATTGCCTTGTCTCACAGGCACTTCTCCTGCAGATGTCCATAATTCCTCTGTCACGACGATGACCATGAAAAAGCAAGGAAAATCCAAAATATCTAAGGCCAGACTCCTTTCCCACAAGAACAGATTACTTAACCTCAGGGATGAGAATACATTACATAACCTCAGAGATGGGTTGGGACCCTAGTATCTGACGGTTTTGGGGCAGAGATGTTTTTTATTTACTTTCTAAAAAGGACTAGCCAGATACAGCAGAACATGTTTTATTTCCAAGAGGAGGTGATGGAGTGCCTTGTGTATTAGTTTCCTTATAGCCTACTTCATCTACCCACAAGCTGGGTTTGACGGCTTCACTCTGATGGGAAATATGGCTGTGCCTGTCCTGTTACATGATATGGTGTAGGGAGTTATTATTTAATTATGACAACTACACACATACAAGACATTGCATTAGGAAACACACATACACCATCTGCTAGATACCATGATTTAGCTGTAGGCGTACAAGAGCAGAGTCTTATGAGCATTAAGTTTATTCTAGGAGGCTATAAATGCAGGTCTCCTTGCACAGCACTGCCGAGGGAGGCATTCAGGGGAAGAACATTCCTCGATGATATAGTCATTACTGTTTCAGCAAGACGTTAATTTTTACAATAAATAAGCTTAATCCTTTTATGCAGATCGTTTTAGAAAATAAACAGGCCATTTTTATGAGCTACTTAGAACTGGGGCTGGGATGGGATTTGCGGTAAGATCCTGCATACGCTACAAATTGTAAGCAATTTTTAATTCCTAGGGAACTACTGCAGATCATTATTTGTTGGTGTTTTTTAAATAACTTATAAATGCAACATTTTTGTGTGTTTCAAAGCATTTAGAAAGCAGAAACATTGCCTGGTGGAACTAAATTGCTGATTACTAAAGCAAGAAGACGACTGTAGTCCATGCGCTGAGCTTGTAGTTTTAATGCACGACCTTTCTTTGATTGCTTCTGGAGACCTTGTATGGAAAACAGGGCATGTGGGAGCTGGCAGGGGGCAGCCTGGCCACTGGCCTTGGAAGCATGAACCTCCTTGGGCTTCAGTCTGCTTTCTTCTGCTAGCCACCTTTGTAACTTCAGCAGAGGTTAGCAAACAGCAGGGGATTCGATTCTGGTATCTTTAACCACTGACCTCACTTGTAGAAAGAAAGTAATAATGCAATTTTGGACTCCTGAGAATATGACTATCCTGCCTTACAGGGGCTGTGAATAGTAATGTATAATGAATGTATGATTCTGATGTGAACTGTTGATTAATGTTTGCTGGAGAAATAATGTGGCTGTTATCTTGAGGATAACAGAGATGTCTTTTTGATGAAGTATTAAAGAAAGAACAGTATTACTAGCCATAGTTAGTCATTTAATGTCTTACGAGCAAATCTTGAGAGGGTACTGATTTTGCCTTCTGGCCAGCCCTGAGATGAATGCATTTACATGACAGTCTCTGTTTTGACACTGGATATGATATCACGTCCTGGCCAGGAGGTTTCACAGGTTTGGTGAGATTCTGTGAAGGAGCTGAACCATTCCAGCCCAAAACAGCCTGGCTTTCAGAAGTGAAATGTGGCCTGTAGTTTGGGCTGCTGCTGTTGACCTCGTGCGACGTGGGCTAGGTTGAGTCATCTGCTGCGTGTTTGCCTGTGAGCCTGGACAAAGCTGCATAGCCTGAGCCTCTATTCCTCTCTTGTAAACAAGCTGATCTCATTTTCTCAGGAAATCTCATTTTCTCTTTAACTGTGAAAACAATGCTCGGGCACTGTGGAAAAGAAGATCACTTAACTAGGTTAGTTCTGGCTGCATGCAGCCACGCAGTTGTGTTGCTCCATCCCAGAAGCATCCTCATTTCAACAGCTACAAGTTATGTAAAATACTTCCATTCCCTTTGGCACAAAGGTTTCAGTAGGAATGCATTCCTCTTCTCGCTATCCACTGAGCCAAGCGGTTGTCTCTCACAATTACAGAAAGAAAAAACTAGCGAATCTGGCTTTATTAGTGGAGCCTAAGGGAATTGCTGTGGCTTCTGACCCCCCCACCTTCCCCTCCAGCTAATGCTCCTTCTGCAGGATATGGGATCCTGCATTAAATCAGGCAGCAGCCCTGGTTTGCCTGTCTAGCTCTAGATACACCACCACCTAACACAAACACAAACATCAACTAAAGAGCTGTGTTAACAACCCAAGCCATGAAACCAGGGCTTGAATAAACTGGCAGTGAACTGAAGCAGTTTTCACACCTACTGACCCCAGGGACATACCCGGTACGTGCTGAATGAACAACACTCCCTCCACACCCTTGTGCAGAGCAACCCAGGCTTAAACTGTGCAATTCTCTAAAACACTTACTTATTTTAAAATATTTGGTTTTAAACAAATCAAATTCTAGGCAAAAGAACAAGCACGTGAAAACATGAGTAGTTTTGCTTGGTAAGGTAGGTAGAGGGGTTTTTTGTTTTTAAAGAGTGTTTTATAATGTAAATATAACCTGGGTGAGAAAGAGAAAAAATGTTTTCATCACGAAAGTGACTGTAATTCCCAATTAAACAATGCCTAATAAATGTTGGTATTGTTCAGCCGCCGTGGAGGCCACTACTAACATCACACAGTGTGTAGGCCCCCAAAGCTCTTGTTTGTTTCTAAAGCGATCAGGTCACACCACTCAGTTCCCCCCAATTTATTTAAATCTGTTACTTTATTTCAAGTGCTAATTATCTCTCACAACAAACAGAGCCTTGTCAGCTGCAATTACTGGCATTACAATAGATTATCAACAGAAAAGTGTGTCTTGAAGCAAGAAGTGTTGCCTTGGTTACCAACCCAAAATGCTCCTGGATTGCATCTGTAACCACAATTTCCCGATTATACCTGAATTATTTCATGAGCGAGGCCCCTCTTCTTCTCCTAAATTAGTACAGGGCATCATGAGCCAAACTTTACCCTACAGAATTGTGATTTAAATCAACGGACAGTGCAAGTTCGGAGCTGGTGGTAGGTTCCTGAAGGCAAAAGAAAGGATTTACATTTTGCATGAATAGAGGGGGATGTATTTTGCTGTTGGAGTTAGCATATACAGGAATAATTCCTCTGCCTTCACAAGTGTTATGCTGGACTCGTAAATGAGAATAGGCTCTTGTCCAGTAAACCAAAGCAGGTGTGTTTCATAAGGCCAATCTCCTTCCTACCAAACACTCTGAGGCGTATGAAGAGCTGGCACCGGCTGGGGAGCCTTGGACTGGTTGTAAATGCCGTTTTCAGGATAGTTGTGAGAAAGGCTTTTGATTTGACTTGGCAGAAGGATAAATGTCAGCCGTGAAGGAAGCGCAAGTTCAGGCGAGAAGCTGGGAGGTTGGGTACGTCTCTCATCCTGTGTCACACAGCCAAAAGTTAAATGCTTCTGATTGCCTAAGAAATGTGTGCTTGTCTTTCATTCCACGTATGGTTGCTTAAAATAGGAGGGAATCAAAGCCAGTGGAGATACAGTGCCGAAACTTAGTGACCTTGTCAGTTGAACAAGGTTTCAGGAGTGCTCAGGGAGGTGTATCATCAGCCTCTAAAAGGGAAGACAGAAAAAGGACTAGGATGCCTAAGTAGTACTGCCATTAAATGTAGTCGAATATATCCTAAACTGCAGTACTACAAAGCATCATTTATTTGGACCCCCAGCTTGTGCCTCATAATCTTTTCTGGGCAGTTTTCTCCTTATAGGCTTTCCAAAAACCTCACAATCCACTTTAGCGCACTGAGAGCAGCTTCCTAGTCTTGAAAATACAGCTCACTACCTATCTTTATGCCTAAGATGAGTGTTTAAGACCTTCAAACAATATATTCATACATTTGCTTCTCCCAGAGGAGTCTGAAAATTTTGGGAATGCCTACCAGATTGGGTGAAATGCGGTGGAAGCCTCTGCTTTCGTTTAAGTTCTGTCTTAAACTAACTGGAGCTTTTCTGATCCTGTACTGTGGCTCGGTGTTAAGAAGTTTGGCCAGAAAGGAGGAGTCCTGAGTTGGTTACCTCCCCTTCCTCTCACCTCCCTCTGTGTGCCCATATTGCCAGGATGGGGGCTGCATTTTCTAGCCTCCCTGTGGGAGCTGTGCCAGTCCAGGAGAGACTCCGCAATGATTTGGGCCAGAGGGAAGGAGGGAGACCATAACCAGCTGTGCGGTTATGATGTTTAGTTTAAAAGAGGGAGTCCCGAGTTCCAGTCCCAGCTCTTTCTGTATTTTATCCATGTAAGATCCATGTAATGTAAAATAAATCACGTTCTAGGAGCATGCACTGGGACCAAAGACTCTTGCTCTCCGAGGAAAGCTCTCAATAATAATCTGAAGAGTCATGGTCCCTCTTGCTTAGGCACACTCTTTCTCCTCTCTCTCTGGCCCAATTAGTACTGAAGCTCTTTGGCTTTTCAGGAGAGGACTCAAGTGCAGGCTGCTGCTTTCACTCATGGCTGTGTTACGGCATACAGGCGTGCACCCACGCACCCGTATAGGCACGGTGTCGGTACTAGGCTGTCGCCCGGTGGTTAGGGTAGGACGTGTGGGTCCGAGTCCTCTTACACTGAGAAAAGACTCACGCCTGGATGTGCTGGATCTCAGTTAAGTGCTGTAACACTGCAAACCCTACAGACGGTGGTGGCAAGTGAGGATGAGCCCCGCTTGCCTCTTTGAGGCATGAAGCAGAGTTAGCAGAGCTCAGCCGTGCACTGCGTGGAGGGCAGCGCTCCCCCGTATTGCTGGTGCTCTGTCACTTAGATCTTGGTTAGCTGCTCATCTAGGGCACTGCTGGTTTTCTACGGATGGTACTTTGGTACCTGTCACTCTCCTGGTCATCTTACAGGGAGGACAGGCATGTAAGTGTCAGGCAGCTGGGGATCTGAGTTACGCAGCCTGCAAGACTGTGCGTGCAGCTTCTTGCTCCTACAGTAGCCACACAAGCCAGGGAAATTAGTCCTGTTTTGCTTAAATCCATTTTTGCATATGAACCTTAAAGTCTTAACACAGGACTGGCGCTACCTTACATAGCTGATTTATTCTGTGTTTATAAGTAAGGTCTCACCTGCTGAAATGAGTGTTGAAAAATAACCCTTCGTGTTTGCGCTTCACTTAGTACTACAGTGCCAACACAATTCAAAGAGCGTGAACATCGTTCATTTCCCCCTTGTGTGACATCTGCAGAAGCCATTTGGGGTGCTCCAAGCATGGGGTGCTTGGATGATGGGATTGCGCGGCCATTGCTGGCAGCCGGGATGGCCGGCAAGGCTCCGGGGGCCACACGAACACCCGGGACTGGGACTGGGAAGGCAAAGCTCAGCTGCTGGTCCAAGCCAGGTGAGGAGCTGTCGTCACCAAGGGGCTGTTTATTGGCCCTGGCTGATGTTACAGAAATTATTCCTGCTCTTCCTTTGGTAATTGCAGCAGCAATCAGAGGCTCCATAGAGGGCAGGGCTATGCAGTTTCACAAGGCCATCTGGGTCTCCTTTCTCAAACTCCACAGGTTTGGGGGGCTCAGAGAAGGGGTGTGATGATTTCTGAGGAGGGCTGGATCAGTGGGACTGCTGAGAATAGTAAACCATCACTGATAGAAATATCACCTTTGAACCAATTAAAAACTACTTTGAGGAACATGTTTTCATTTCAGCTTTGGGATCATTAGCTAGGAATAAATAACAGGGGTTGGGGCGGGGGGGGTCTGCAGATCATTGGGGAGCATGTTCGAGAGTCCCGTCTTCGTTCATGTTTTTCATCCCCTCAATTTTTACAGCATGAGCAGTGATCTGTACTCACGGCGTGAGTTTCTGTTCATCCAAACCCAAATGTAAATATTTCCATAAAGATAAAATTTTAATGTCGGGCTTTATGACAAAGGCTGTTATTTCCAGGCTGCCATTAACAAATCCATGCTGCTGTGGTTTAAATGGAAAATTTTAGAGCTGATTATAAAATGTTGAAATCAGACACAGCTACGAAGTCTTGCTAATACCTGAACTGGAGAGAGAAGGTCCTGTCAGGGATAAAAAAGCAGAGTGAAGGACTGGAAACCAAATATAAAAGTGCACAGCCAGTGTCCAGCATGGCAGCACTGTCAGAAGAACATCGTGATCAGTAGCGTAATAAGGTTCCCCCTCAGTACAGGTTTCTTTGGGTTAGCCAAGGAAATGAATGGTACTGTGATATAGCTCCTTCACAGATACATTTTGGCTGCTTCAAAAATTAATTCATTAATGCTAAATAAACAGAAGTTTAAATAAAAATAGGCTGCTTTAAGAGGAAGTAACTAGAACGGAGAGGGAGTGCTGGGGAGGAACAGTAGCACAGCGAGAAGTCTGGGCATCCGGAGAGGGACGGGTTTAAGGTTAGTCCATTATGCTCTTACTAAAATTAGATTCCTCCCATTTTTTTCCTAACTTGGGCTTTTGCATTGTTTTTGATAACACCCCTCTGATATCCTAAATACATGCTTGGGAAGTAATATAGATTAATTTCTCCCAGCCCTTGATATTTTCGGTGCCTGGCAGTGCTCCATACCACAGAGGAGGAGGATAGCTGACCTCTGCGTGTGGTTTACAGGACTGCTCGCAGATGAAGTGGGCATAAGCAGGTTTGTGTGATTGTTTAGATGTGGTATTTGAGTGGCCTCTAATGCATTTTGTCTGCATGGAGCCAGCCCTGGAATATGTCTAAAAGCCTCCCCTACTAGAGTGCAACAGGTTTTGACAACCACCGGTGCTCGAAGGAAGAGCAGATGTGTGATTTAGACCATTGTTAGGGTCTTTTTTTTGCAAAGAGTTGTCACATAGCAAAATTGTGAAGCTGCATATAATAGGATGCTGACTGCAAAATATGTTACAGTCGTGCTCTCCTATTATTTAACAATGTGACTATGGCTATTTACCAGTCCTAGATTGCCAAACCACAGAGGAGAAAAATTACATGAAAAACTTAGCATGTCTAAACCAAAAATTTGTTCCATCTATCTGAGGCTATGTTATTATATTTTTAAATTTTATTAAGAGTAAATTTATGGTGCATCATTTGCCTTAGAGGTGAGTGGTTCCGAAACTCTATTTCTTGCTTCCATGTAGCCATGCTTCAGTGAATTTTGAAGTTTTAACAAGAGTTAAGGGTCAGTTTCCTTCAGCAAGTTGAAGAAATAATTTCTGATGATTTAGTTAGTAGTGGCAGTGGGGTCTTCTTGTAATCATACACCTAGCACCTAGAACGAGGTGGGGAAATTAATCTGTGGTGTGCCTTTCAAATAAACCTCAAAGAAATGAAAAGAAAACCACAACTTGAGACTGATATAACCCTATTCCAATGGATAGTTTTCCTGTCATAGACTAAAATTAACAACACGGCACTGTACAACACAGAACAAAGGGAGGTACTTTGCCCCGTAGCCTTTGCAATAAGAAAAATGCAATTAAAAAATACAGCCAGGTCCTTTGATTTTCTTATTTTACCACCCTTCTCCGAATGGCCTTTATTTGTAATGCTTGCTTCTGCATTTCTTACACCCCCCCACATTCCTCAGCTCCAGGATTTGGGGGCACATGAGAGCTGTCAGATCAGGCCTTCGCTCTACTTCGTATGGAATATGCTCCCTTCTCAGATGGGGAGCTCCTCCAGAATAGAAATAACTAATGATAGTGTGACTACTTGAAAGCCACATAGAGGGAGGGAGGAAGGAGATGCTATTCACTTCGACAGTACAAATAAAGCGAGAGCTTTCTTTCTACAGGCATGTGTGGGAAGGGCAACAACAGAGCAATTACATGGTGGGTGGGAAAGGGGATTTTGTCACTTTGGCAGTGCTGACAGACAGAAATAAACTGCTTCTAGGGGGATAGCAGGGTAAGAACTTGCACATCAAGACCATAAGCAGAATTAAAATGGGCCCTTTAGGGGATTTATTGAGGGCTGGGTTTTTCCTTTTTTTTTAAAGTGCCTAAGGCCCCTACTATTTCACTGTGTGCAAGGCAAGAATCAGGAGCGGGGAGAGAGAGAGAGCAAGTTGCATCCAAACTAGTAAGAAACAGTTCTGACTGCAAGAATACGATTGCAACCCTTATGCAGGTGTTACGCATTTGGGGCAATGGCACACTGAGCGTGGAGGGCCAGTGAGGGAAGGAGTCGTGGTCAAGAAGGCAGCATGGAAGAAACCGTCTCCTCTTTTCAAACCAATAATGGAGTCCCTTTCCACTTTTTTGTGCGTAAAACAACACCATGTATTGGCCATGGTGTCCAGGGAGGTATAATACTGCCTTAGGGCACACGACACATTGCCAGGATGAGGCAGTAAATGATTTGAACTAGTCAGAATTTAGATGCATGGGCACTTGAATTCCCCTCTATCTGTGACAGACTTTTTCAGCGGGTGTGATTGATTGTGCCACTCTTACTTTTTCTTGGTTTCCCTGGAATTCCACAGTACTCATATGAAGGCAGAAGGCAAAGTCTGCGCCAGTTTGAATGGAAAAGAGGAACGAAGCCT
Source organism: Platalea leucorodia (assembly GCF_965183815.1). Lineage (NCBI taxonomy): Eukaryota > Metazoa > Chordata > Aves > Pelecaniformes > Threskiornithidae > Platalea > Platalea leucorodia. The sequence continues at coordinate 57,470,801 of NC_138826.1, forward strand.
AGCTGTTCTGTGCCCACAACTGCAGGGTGCTGTTGGCCTCCTGAAGGAAATAAATAATATTACTAACATGGGTGACCGTAACAATGGATTGTTGATTTACACATTCTGGTCATGGAGATGGTTTTTCTTCTTTTTCATGTTTTTTTCTCTCAGAAAGAAAACAGTTAGTGATGTCCAGCAATGTAGATTGACATGGACAGTTGCAATGCAATCATTCTGAATTGGAAATAGCAGATTGCTGCAAAAAAAAGTAAGAAATATTATATATAGAATATATAGGGATATATTCACACACCACAGGTTCATTCACCCATCTCTATCCCTTATCCCTTATGCCCACCTCAGGGGGAGTCCTCTGATATAGCGAATCCAGCAACTTCCCTCTCCCTTTCCTTTCCAGAAGAAGTGATGGAGGGTATGTCAACCTTCTCTTCCAGTGCTGAGTGCTGCGAAGGGCTGGGTAGTGGAGTTTACCGTCACACATAAAACATGTGCTGCTGTTTCACGGACCCTAGGTCTCACCCGAGATGCCAACAACCAAATTTGAGTGGCTCATCATTTAGTGGTGCCAAGACTGGGCAACTCGTTACACTCATTTGGTGCAACGTTGCTTGTAGCAGCAGGCTGTGCTGCCATGCAGTGTGCTACAGCTAAAAGAGAATAAGCCTGCCTTCAGCAAGACAGCCTAGAGATTTTTTAGATGGCAGATGATTGGTGATGTCACATAAAATTGACAGCTCTTCAGACAAAAGGAAGAAGCTTGACTTAATGAGTGCTATGGGTGGGTGTATAAGCAAAGACTTTTCTGAGAATTATCATTACCTGGGAAAGGCAATTTTCAGCTGAATTGACATTCCAGTAATTAAGGGCCAACATAGAGAAACTTGGTCATTATAACTATTTAAATTTCCAAATTGCTTAGTTTAGAATTGCTTATGGTTGAACTGCTACTGACAGCTCCATCACTTTCTATTCTCAGCTAGTTTGATTGGCAAATTGATGAGGTCTGCACCGCGCAGCCACGGTTCCATCTTGATGCCAAAAATCACTACCTAGAGCAGAACAACGAGTAGCAACTACGGTCAGATCAAATCGCAATGAATCCAAGGTTTATGTTCACTTCTTGATAGTGTACATGCATGTTAAAGGGGTCACTGGGTGGCAGATTCTTGAAAACCATGGTGTAGGATGTTGTAGTATTTTAGTTACTTAAATTTACCTTATCAGTGTATGCTTTCTGTCAGATTAGTTGGAATCGACATTGATGGGCTAATACAAAACTTTTTTTCTGACTTTTTTCCTCTACATTGACATCTGCGGGTGTACAATGCTTTTCAAGTGGTGAATGCTATTTTGTGGTCGTAGGAACTTTTTTCAGACAGATAGGCAAAAGAAACATCTGGACCTTCTGAGGAGGTTGCATTTTGTATCAAAGCAACTTTCCTAATTTTGAAAGTGAACCATTATATGGTTCTGTCTGCCAGTTGTTTTAATTCTCTGTCACACCAAAGCCAAAGAGACTGGGAGAGAGAAACCATATTTTTATTTTAACAATTTAGAAGACTTTGTGCATTATTCTGCAAGAGTGAAGGCGCTGGATCTCTTTTAGCTTTAGCATGTTGGCCTCCTTTTTCGCCCTGTAAAAATGTATTAACTTATCGTGTACTTTGTTCTACTGACTTACAGAGAAAAATTTTTTTTTTTAGTCCCTCTTCCTCTGTACTGTCACTTTTGATTCACAGTTGCTAAGCGTTGCAAAAGCTCACCAGAGGGACACTCTCATAGTGTGATTTGCAAACTTTGAAATAACACCCACCAGCAGAAGCACCATATGCTACAAAGTTGCACAGTAAACTGACAGCAGTATTTCATTTATAATTTGAATTTCCAAAAATGTCAGCATTTTTCACATCAACAAATGCCTCTCAGCTTGCAGAGCATGGCTCTTTCCTCTGAGTGGACATGAAATTATGCTAATTCTGCTTAAATTTTTACAGACTTTATTAATAACAGCCACATTAAAATCAATTCATTTTTATTATGGTACCTTGTGGTATTGAGACAAAATAAATCTGTGAATTTTCTGAATGTGTAGCTAAGTCATTGGGCTTATATACTATACAAATGTGTGTGTAGTTTACGGCATGTGGACTTTGTGGCTCTCTGTAACATTGATAATCCAGTGTACCCTTTTTGATAATAAAATAAAGTATCAAGGAATATTTTTTTAATCAATCAAAGGCAAACTTCACATAAAACACAAGCTGTTCCCTTTGTGGTTAATTTTCATCCAGCTGCACTTAAGTACAACAGAGCCAGCAGAGAAAACTACTTGGCAACACTTCCTAATTAGGGGACGTTAATTACAGCTAAATACTATACAATTTCTACGTTATAAGAGTTCATCTAAATCAATGTTATTATGGTACTAACGGAATTAATAATGATTTCATACTTAGAAGCTGTTGCCAAACTACCCATTAGTTCAGATTTAAAATGACTTTACAATGAAATCTCTAAATCTGCATTACATAAAACACTGGAGCATTCACAGACAATCACACATGGCACTTCTATTGTGTATTAATAACTGCGCCTGATGGCATCCCGTTTTCATGCTGGAGTGTTGATGGGGTGGGTGAGAGAGAGAGGGAGGAAAAGGCCCCGTGAGACAAGGCATACATCCTTACAAACTGTGAAAGTGCGATCTCTCTCCGAGAACGGAGATCAGTCTGTCCGCTGGGAGATTTGATGCAGATTTCATGGGGCGGAGAACAGGCAGGCCCACTAACAAAACCGCAGATACTTCGTACGCGAGCAGTTCAGATTCTAGTGCCGAAATACCAAACTGGGGGCGCGTAGGGTTGTGCGGTGGGATCGCTGCCCCTCGGTTCATTGAGGAACATGGCTGGCTCCCAGGTCGCTGTTTTAGACATGCCCCTCCACTTAGGATGGAGAACTTGTTATGGAGCTGATACATGCTAAGATGTCTTCCACTGCGTCTACTCATATTCTTGTTTTAAATACAACGCAATGATTAAATCATTTTTTGCTGCATCTTGCATTTCTAGCAGCATCTGCCTTGTTAAAATTACGGCTTAGCATTTCTAAATCAATCCAAATTAGAAAAAAAAGGAGAAACATTAACCGACTATGCAGATAGAGAATTTCTCTCAGGTTACTTCTTATTAAACAGAGATCCACAGGTGCCTATTCCTGTCATAGCAGTCACTGCTCCGCAGCCTTGTCGGTAAAACGGGAAGAGAGCCCAAGACCAGACGGGATGCACAGAGCAAACTAACACCTGGTCTGTACAGAGGCGGGGAAGCTACTGAGCTGTGGGTCTGCAGTGCCTCAGCACAGGCTTCGCAGGGAGGAAGCCTGAATAGCTTAAAGCCCTCTTCGTGCTCACTCGATTTGAGACAACTCCAGTCCCTCCAGTTTCCCTCAGCACAATTTGTACAACTTACAGTACTCTCCCTGTGCTGCAAGAGCTCGCTGGTCTCTCCCCCTCCCAGAGTTATTGCTACCCTGGAAAACACTTAGCTGTACCCTTCATTTCCAGTGCCGTGCGGAACTTCTCCCTCAGTATCCAGCTCCTTTTTGGCTTATTCTGCCCCTTTTGTTCAGCATGGTGGACGAGGTATGGTACGTGCAAAGAAGACACCTGCATTCGAGGGGGGGGGGGGGGTCTGCTTTACAACTTCATTGGTTTATTTCTGAGAAATGAACAGAGAAAGATTAGTATTGTTGCAGGGAAAAGCTGCTCAATTCATATGTTTTAAAGCAAATCAGGATCAAAGCAGGTTATTGATTTATTAATTACATGTAATTAACTGGCAATCAGTGAACTATACATCCAGGGTCAATATCAGCAGCACAACAGATAAACCACAATACAAGATGCTTACAAAATGTAAATAATCACTTGCAAATTCAAGAAAGGCCTTCCATAAGTAATCCCCAAAAGTTTTAACCCCATGCCCTCCCTCCACATCCATCCCACGTGAGGGTGAGGAAGGACCCTACAAGGTGCAGGTCCCCACGCGCTGTGCCCCGAACCGTCAGTCCTCTCACAGCGTCCCTGGGGAGGAGGCACTGCCTAGCCTTGATGCAGGTGGGGATGTGAGTGGGTCTAAGTGAGCGTGGGCCCCCCCCAAACAGGGTGAAAGAACCTTGCAGGACTTTAAAGCCCAGCAAAGGAAAACTCACGTTTGGCAAACACACGCAGAGTTTTAGAAGACAGCTCCTGAGCTGCTGGCTTTGAAGAGCCGACCTCCAACCAAGTTATAAAAGTTGTTTTGCTGTGCTGCCCCAGGATGGGAACATCAGAAGGATCAGTAGATAGATGCAAAATTAACCCTTTCTAAGAAGTCAGCTGCGGGAACAGGCAGAGGAAATATTTTTAGATCAACACAGGTATCCACAATCACCTAAAGAAGATAGGCAATGCTGCGAGATGTGTAAGCCTTTAACTGAAATAATCACCCACGCAGACTATGTTTTTTAAAGTTTTGTTCCAGCTGTCGACAGAAGCAGTAATGATCAGACAGGCTTCTAATCCAAAAGTATCCAAACCAGCTGGCCCTGCTGGGTATGTGTGCGCGGCACCCTGTGTGGGACACCCCAGTGCCGCCCCAGAAGAAGAAGAGGCACAAGGCCAAGCGCCTGAAGGCACGCCCAAAGTAGAAACCAAGAAGGCACAATGCTGCAGGCAGGCTTGTGTCCATGGCCCAGGGTATCGCTGGCTTGGGGCAGGATTAACCATCGTGCCTGTATCTTGGATATACAAGATATCCAGGCTTTCACTCACATCATCACTGCTATTCTTTACATAGGCAACAGAGTACTCTGCCTGCAAACCACAATCTTTTGCCTTTCAGTTTATAGTGAAAGCACTTTTTTTTTAAGAAAACATATCTATATTACTACTAAAATTGTATTTTAGTGAAACATTTAGTAATATTTACACTAGAAGTACACTAACAGATAGTGCTGCATCTTTTTATGTATGGAGCAAAGGGTTGAATTGCAACAGACTGCTATTTTGATAAGAATACCTTCTGCTTAGGAGCTATTCTTAAGTTTATTTTTCAAGCGTTATTCCAAATCCATGTTATAAAATGTTTATATGTGCACTTAGGAGCATGGTTATGGTATAGCTGTAAAAGAAAAAAAAACCCACCCCACAACTGGTGTCTTTTCGCATACTTAAAATGTCAGAATGTATTTGCAGTTCTTTCACCCTTGGGCAGTGCAAAGCTAACCCTCACAACGGGGGGGGGGGGGGGGGGGGGGGGGGCTGCTAAAGTGCCTGTATGCCCCCCCCAGGGCGCTCCCATGGTGCTCACCTCCGCATCACGCCCAGTCGCAGGTAGCCCAAAATAACCAGAGGGAGGCGGAGTGGGTCTGTCACCTTAAGGATGTGAAAGGAGATGTTCCCCTGACAATAAAAGCACTCCTAAGTGCACCTCCAATCATAAATCATTTTCAAAATTGCTCCTGGCTTTTTAATTTCTTTCATTTGGAGGATTTATAGCACGGTGATGTGCCAGAATGTTTATTCCATGGGCTGCCCGTCACGTGGTGCCCCATTGGCAAGGTACCAGCTCCGGTCCACGTTAATCTAAACCTCTGCAATAATCACCTGCAGTTTCTAATAAATGACTGATAACTCTGTGTGTAACTCTTGCAGTGATTAAAGTTAACATCGGTACAGAGTGCAGGCTGTTTCTGCCGTTTTTTGACGGCTATTTGCCATTCTTCCTTTTTAGTATTGCCATCACTGAAACAAAAAGCTTCTTGTTTGAAAATTATTTATGGAGTGTTGCAGAGCTTTATAAGATTTTCATACACCACTCTGTGAGCTGGTATCCTTTTGGATTAGAGTATATTCTCAATTTCAGTCCATGGATGAGAACGACTTGATTTCTTTTCATAGTTTGCAGCTCCAGAAATGTCCATGAATATGTATTGCGTCTTTTGACACTCCTTTGTGCCGGCTTTTGGGGAAGGCTGTGCAGAATCAGAGAAGTTAAAGATGGAGCAGACCCATTAGACCATCCAGCCCGCCTGCCTCCCTGCACAGGCTTGTGCTTTCTGAACGTAGCTGTCTCGTACTCAGTCGGGTCCCAGCTGAGGGGCTTCTGCTGCTTCCCCGATGGGCTGCCAAACAGCCTCGCCTAACTACTTACAGAAAGACTTGTGGGTACTCACCCTAAATTTTCCACTTGTTATTTTTTGCCTGGTGCACCTGATATAATCCCAGTATTTTGTATCAAACCATTCTCCTCCATTGCTGGAATTCACATTTACCTCCATCAACACGCTATTGCCTGTTTGCATTAGTGACATGTAAGGGCACTAGCCAGGAACCACAACACGTCACAGTGAGTGCTGTGCAAAAACAGAATAAAAAAAATCAATCCCTGCCTCAATAGTTAATTGCTCAGACTAATTAAATTTACAACATGCACGACAAGAAACAAGGAATAAACACCGAGGTCTGGAGGGCGAAGCATTTCAAAATTACAAACCACTAAGTACTAAGGTTGCCTGTGCCACTGTATCTCAACTTTTGTAAATGCTGCTTTCAGTGACAATGTTGTTCCCTGGTCGGTATGTCTGTCTCTCTTCCAGCCATTCCCAAAATTAAATTCACGGACAGGAGATTAGGTCTGTGAACCATTTTCTTTTGGTCTCAGTATTCCTCCTCTCCTGATGAGGCGCCGCGTTTCTGGCAGGTTTGCTCCCACTCTTCTTGCCCGGACCACCTCACTCTTGCTGTGCAGCTGCCAGTCCTTGCTTCGGGGCTCCTGAGGCGTCTCCCCCCCACGCCTTTCCTTCCACTTTCCCTGCTCACGCTGGCACTCCCTGTTTCCTTTATTTCTCTGACCCGTGCCAGCGTCTTTCTCTCCCTCTAATCTAGCTTTTGCCTGCCGGTGGAATTCCACTCCTCCTGCTGGCACCACGCGCCGTACTAACACCGCGGAAGGCAGGTGCCAAGGATTGGGACCATTCTCCCCCTTGCCAGAGGTTCATGCTCTGAAATGCGGGAACTTCACAGAGCTCAAGTGCTGAAGTTTCTAGGTGTGGGCTGAAAACCGCCAGCCCACTCTGTATTTTTAGTCAGCTTTATTTTCTGACTCTTTTTTAGAAGAAAGTTCAGACGAGGAAGACATAAGACATCTACCTAGAAAATTTCAGTCCAAGAAATTAGCTCGCCAACGCCACAATTGGAGCATAATGGAGAATATAACGTTTATGACTCTTGTGTTAGAGAGAGATTCTAACTACTGCCTAGAATAAGCATAGTTTCTAAGGAAGGATTGAAAGCTCTACTTGCGCTTTGCTCATGCTCTTTGCTACTCTTCTCTGGAAGCGTACCCTATTGACCAATTATGCTGTGTTCAAACACACAAGCAGCAATTAACTTACTCATCTGCCTCACCTGTCACACGTGTATTTAAAATTCTGTCTTAGCATCTCGGCATTTCTTAATCCCGTCAGCAAAACCCAAAGCACTGATGTATTCTGAGGCGCTGCACGTTTTTTTTCTCTCTGTGTGTTGCACCAGTTTTACACCCCATTGAGTTCAGGAGAGCTATACAGCGGGAAATTAGGCCCAAAGTACATATACAGGTTTAAATCCGTTTCTAAAACACTGTAACACACTGCTCTGCAGCCCTCTAATGGAGAAAACGGCAGACACGTTCCACAAAATGAAATGGAATTAACGCTTAACAAAGAAATTTCCCCTGGAGGAGGCAGCTCTGTAAACACATACACAACTAAGAGCAGACAGATATTTTCCTGCAGTTGAAGTGACTTTTATTTATGCATTTATTTGTTTATTCAGAGCAGAAGGTCATGAGTTTTCTTTTTAGTTAGAAGCAGGGGCGGAGGGTGAATGAAATTAGATTAGTGGGAAGCGTGCAGGCGAAACCCGCTGGAGACCTCAGCCTCCCCACCTTCGCTGGGGAAGCCATCGCTGCTGGGGACGTCCCTGCTCCTCTGCTGTGTCTCTGAGAGGCAGTCTGTGGGCAGGGGTGGTGTGTGTCCGGGGAGTGGCCATTAATACCTACTGATCCTCTCTGCAAATGTTGCACGTTGCTAATACTGTCTCATTTGACTGTAGTCTAACACAGTACATTTAACAAGTAGTGCACTCTCCCATGGCGCTAACGTACCCGTCTCACCCTGACCGGCTGCGTGGAGTTGCTTCGAGCTACGTCTGCTCCTTCCTCTCTGGCAAAAACTAAGCCAGCGTAACGCCGAGATGCTCCTGCTCGTCAGAGGTTCTTGTTAGGAGGACTCTGCATTGGGATCTTACCTGGCATTTTCAGGACGAGCTTAAGAAAAGTTTCAGAAATTGTGAAACAGCTTTGCCTTCAGTCTGCTGGGGATACCTTTTAGGATGCCTTTTACTTCTGTCTCAGCTGCCTCCTCCTTAGGTTAAGTGTTTTAAAGAAGTAGGAGCTGTGGGAATTCACTCAAGATAACAGTAGGAAAAAGCAAAGATATTTTTCTCAAATACTGTAGGAATATACCCGCTCTGGATCCCATCGAGTTGTTAGAGTATGTTGGACATTCACACTGTAATGGTAGCCAAAGATATCTGTCATTTCTGACTCTTCCTGTAAGCTGAGGCATTAGTCACAGAGCTGTGCCTTTATTTTTTTTTAAAAAAACCCTGCATTCCCCACTCAGGAATAGAAGGAGGAAACCATATAAAGATTATTCTCATTTCATTAGCTAATCTGAACAAGCCAAATGACCCATGCTAGCTCTCCAAGAAACGTAGTGGTTCCCAGTCCAGCCTCAGCATGTCTTCAAGGTATTTATTTAAAGCTCCTTGAGCTTTAAACAGGTGCAGGGCAGGTCACTTTTCAGACCATGAATTTTTAGGAGCCATTCTGAAGCATGTTTAGTAGAAGAGACCTGGGATGACACTGTTTTACAGAGTGGCACGGGTATTTTTGTGAGTACTTGCCATCTCCAAGGATGGGTGTGGTCTGGCTGCCATGTGGGGAAAAATATGTGTTTGTGCAGATGTTCCCCACTCTGCTGCCATCGAACACTGAAATAGCCCGTTTAAAAGTGCTGAAGAAACTAGAATGAAGTCCCTGGTGCCTGGATCTATAGTTAGAGGGGCGTTACTGGATGGTGTGATCCTACCAGATTGCAGGGTTTATTTTTTTACAACATTAGAGGACTCGTCAACCCTGAAGGGACCAAGGGAGGGAGGATGGAGAGGATGAAACCACCTGGATGTGCAGCACTGCAGGTTTAAAGCTCCAAGTCCCCGGGCTCAGCGCACACAGTGCATCTGTTTAACATCCGTACTGCTTCTGGGCTTCACCCTGAGAATTGCTCCAGCACCACGGGCCACAGAGCATCCCCCCTGCACTCGCATTAAGCTTCTCTTAACGTTCAGAGGGAAACAACAAAAGTTCCCCTTTTCCTTTACAGCTCTCTCACTTTCCGCCTAATGAAGGTGGAATATAACATGTTGAAGGAAAAAGCAGTTTTTCCCCTACAGTAGAATTTCCTTTTCAGTTATTTTTAATCTGACATCTGTTTTAACATGCACTCACACACTACATTTATTTTAATTTTTTCCCTCCCTTGTGTTTTATTATTTACCTCCTGTTCCAAAGAGATCACAAAAGATTACACTTCTGTAAAGCAATAACAGCAGCGGTGATGATCTCTCTTACTTCTCACAACTTCTCTTTTTACCCCTCTGTTTTCCCTTTATCTACATCTTCCTGTCGCTGCCCTCCCAGAGGCCTCGTTACAGTCGCTATCAGATGGGGTGATGCTATTCATGGGGTTTTTTTGGAATTGGACAGATTTGTGCTAACTAGAACACAAAGCTCTTCTTGTTCAGAAGACAAGACAGTCGTTCTTTGCTCTGGTTCAATTCATGCCTTTAAATAAGTTAGGGCAAGAAATCACGCTCTGGGTTAGCCTGTACTTTGAAGAAAGCCCAAGACTCGGCTGAAGGCAGCACAAAGCAGCCAGTGCTGAGACGTGCCAGCCTTCAGCCAGCCTTCTGACGTGATGCTGGCTGAATGTTTCATTTCCCCTGGAAATGAAGATAACATCCTTAATCAACTTATGTGCAATTAAATTAAATATGCATTCTCCAGCTTCTCCTCAGAAGCTGGTTGCTCAGGTCTGAGCATTAGGGTGGGGAAAAAGGAAGTTCTCGATGGGCCAGTAATCACTACAGAGGACAGGTTTAGCACCTTCCACCCCCAGGGCAACCTCTCAGGCAGTAAGAGCACGGCTGGTTCAGGCAGCTGGCAGGCATGATGGTAAGCCTTGGCAGGCTCCTCCATCAGCCCACTTGCTCTCCAGGTTGTGACAGTAGCAGGGACCCCTAACCTGCGGGATTACCAAAGCAGCCTTGTCACTGGCCTCGGCCCAGACGTAGGACATGAACTGGTTGGCTGGTTTGCTTGTTTGCTACAACTAGTAAACAGGTGAGAACTCATTTAAGTCTTTGAATAAAAACAGAGCTCCTGCTATTATTGAAATGGAAAAATCAGCTTATAAAGCTTTCTCTTGTTTTTCTGGGCAAACCATCATCCATTTTGGGGTTTGGTTTTATATGACACTGTACTGTATAGAGCTGACGCTAATCTCCACCAGCTGAGCCTGCAAAGCTCCTTCCTCTACTCCTCCCATAGAGAAAGCATGACTTGAAAAAACAAGCGTAGTCAATTCCAGTATGGCTTCCTCAGTTTGTTAACATTCTTTAAAAAAATCCTTTTTTTTTCATCTCAGCTAAGGAAGTAATTCTAAATTGATGCCTTTACAATTCAGTGTTTTCAAACACTCCCTGTGATCTTGGAGATCTGAAACTGTTACGCCTCAAGAAAGCTTTGCTTCTGGAAGACCAAACTTTCTGCAATTTCCAAGAATTAGCAATCCACAAGATGTCCCCAGTGCTCAAAACAGCCACTTAAAATCACTAGACTCATTAGGAATGGCTAGAGCATCTTGTTGGCACTCCTTCATTGTATCAATGTTAAATTTCATTAAAGGATATTAAAACAACTTTGTCACACTTTCTCTTGGTAAGTGGTTACTGTAGGTCCTCACAGAAGGGGAAGATCTGTAAATTGTCTATAACAGAGGAAAGGTCTCTACAATATAGCTGGTCGGGACCTGATAGTCACCCATCACTCGCTTTTAGGGAGTGCAAGGACTGCAACCTTTCTTGATGCTTCTTTCTTTCTAAGTCTTACCACCTCTTAATTTAGCACAGTTCCAGCTTTCTGGAATTTTAATAAAAATGGTCGATCAGTAATTTTACCTATGGTGTCTTTGCATATTAAGAATACTCTTATCCTTGGTTGCCCTATTAAATAAGGATTGACCAGATGGACAATTCTCTGTCTTTTTCTCCTGGGCAGGTTACATCTAATCAAAAGCAGTTCCCTCCTTCTATTCCTACTGCACACTATATATATCATCCAGATGTCAGCACTGGTAATTTCAGCAAAAGCTCACCAAGATTTGGATAAAACTTGCTGTTGTTGTTTTGTGTTTCTTTCCCCCCTGAGGGAGGCAGGGAGCCAAAGTTCCAACTGAGCAAAATAAAATTAAAAGTAGACCATTTTTTTCTGTCTCAGTAGCATGTGCTATGGTATATAATGTATGTTCCCTGCTTCACAAAGGAAACAAAAGAATGAACTTATACGACTGATGAAATAAAGATATCAAAGTATTACTTGCCCCAGCTGATATGTACACTTCACATATAATTACTATTTAATATCTTTGTTTCCTACAAACCAGAAAAAAAGCTTACCCTCTCTCCCAATTCCCTCTTCTTGTAAATAAGCTGATGCAGAATCTTCTAGATTTGCAGTTTCTACTTAACTTTCTGCTTGAATTTATTCTCTTCTTTGCAAAGTAATGTGGTCTCCAAAATGAAGCTATTTAAAATCCTAAATGAATAAGTGTTATAAAAATAATAAATTAGTATACAAGACTGACTTGCAAAAAACATATGTTATGCTCTGAAATATATTTAGACGAGAGCGTATAATTGCCTGTTCCTTTTCTAATGGCCTGAAGCACAGCACTAAATCTGAACTTTTCCCAAGGTCTATGCAGCCACAGAGCGCCGCCCCCTCCCTCGTTCCCGACCGAGTTCAGGTCCCCACCGCCTTTCACGTGCTGTCTGCAGGAGTGGCAACCAGCTGCAGCAGCCTCCATAAATCTCAACTGCCCCCCGACCATGGGAACTAAATAGTAGCAAACGTCCGTCAGCGGTGGGAAAGACGGAAGAGAGGGCAGTGGAAGTGCCACTCAGGGCGAAGGGCAGCCAGCCTAGGAGACCACACTGCGAGCGCGTCCAGCTCCCCGTGGGTGGGGGTGTAGGTCCTGCCACGCCAGCCTCCGACCTGAGCTCACAACTCGTTAGTCCCTGTATTCCCCGTATTTGGTTCTCTCACAGGCTCAGTACTGGAATAAACCCAGTGATGCTTCTGGCCCTGCCCAGCCTCCCCCCGCCACAGGAGAGGCCCAGGAGCCCCACTTCAGCTCAGCCCACAGCCCTCAGCACCTCCCTGAGCTATGGCGCAGGAGTGCTGGTCACCAGCCCTGCCTCTGCCTCCAGGATGGACCTCGGACCCGCGCTGTTGGTAGCTGTCTCCCGGATGGGCCCCTTGGACATGCCTTCTTGCTTGTCTCCAGCCTGGTCCCCTGCTGCTCCTGATGGGACTCCCAGCCCAGGTTCATCCCCTCGCATCTCCTAGGGCTGTCAAGAGACCAATACCTGGCTGGTACCAGCAGCTTCTGTAGGAGGAGTGAGAGACAAGGCACTGGGTAGCGTGGGGGGATCCACAACCACAGATGGTATGAATACAACTCACCTGAGTCACAGAGAAGTTAACAAAGACAACCAGTCACTCTGTAAGACTGAGCCTTCTGCTTATTCCTCAAAAAAAAACCCACCTCAAAACCAGAATCATCTTTATTTGAGTGTGCTTACAGATTCTGTTACTTTTACATTTTTTCTCCCCCCCCCCCAATTACAGGTTTCAACAATTGTTTAAATTACTTTCCAACCCAGCTTGTCCCAAAACACTGGTTGTTTCACATCGGTGTGTTTGTAATGTTCAGGGGAAAGGGAAGTGGCTATCTTTGACTTTTCGGGAAGCTGAACCTCTCCCTCTGCAAATGGAGCCTGTTCCCTCTGAAGCAAAGTAACCAGCAGCAGCCCATGTGCACATCAAAACGAAGCAGGGCCGTCAACAGAAATATATACAATTCCTCCCGCCAAGTTCATTAATCGACACGTAGCTCCTCAGAAACAGTGAGGTTGTTCTCAGAGGTATTCGCGTTAAATAGTTAGGTGGCAAAGTTGGACCTTCATTAATTTTAAGGAATTACACAGAGTCCTTCACCTAGAAACTAAAGCATCTCCAAAAAAACAGCTTCTGTCTTCGCCCTGAATATCCAAAAGACAACCAACAACAAAAAAGTGTACTTTGCAAGTGAGGTGAATCTTTTTGTTATGAAAGCATCGAAATACACTCTAACATTTACACAGCTAGAGCTGAACAGCAGCAAAATCCAGTGTGCGGTTGCTGGGAGGGCATGGCAGAGGGTCAACCTGGCAAGCACCTGGTGGGAGCTGACTTCATATAACAGGCTCTGTATTTCTGAAAGCTCAGCAGCACAGTTTTCCTCTAAATACACAAACAGGCACTGGATTTTTTCCTTCAAGAAACTGGCAGTGAAATCAGAAGGAAAACCCGTGGCAAAAAAGGCCACTTCCAGGAAAAGAAAGGTGTGAAAATATAGTCACAGCTCAGCCTCATTTTCTGTGTTGAGACCTAAACCAGAAAAAGGCTGAGAGCCCTGGATGAACTACTTCCTCGGAAATTAAGGCCTATTTTTAGTACTGAGCACTGCATATAGGATTTTGCTTTCTGTATATGTTGTTTCTCTGATACTTTTTTTTCCCTATTCAGCTTTTCTATCTGTCCAAGGTGTTTTGCAGAGCACTAGTGATTCAGGTGGTATAACCAGATAAATAACTGAGTTATTATCTTTATGAAGCACAGATCTCTTTGTAATAAATGTACCTTGTAGCTTGATTTACAGCAAAATCCTCCTCCTCTCGCTTCCCTGATGAGACCTACTTAAGTCAGTGAGACTAGTCATGATGATGAGATAATTAAGTTTTTAGTACAACTCTGGTTAGTGAGCAGAATGCAGTTCTGAAATAATGAATCTACTAGCTCCAGTCTGAAATTCAGAAGGTGTTGATGATTTCGGTATTATTCTTAATGTGCTCTGAGGAAAGTACTTTTTACATTAAAGCTGTAAACCCCGTATAGGACACAATTCAAATCACCTTTTAAATTAAAGAACTTCTTTTAGAATGGCAAAGTTGAAGTTCAGCCAGCATAGCAGTGACACCTGCGAACTGACAGTCAAACCCCCCTACATTAAAATGTAAAGATTTGCATGAATGTGTTTTAAAATGACAGGAGACAGGAATGGGAGCTTCTAAGCAAGTTAGACTAAAATTTTAAGAGTGAAATGCCTAAAAATAGGCCCCTGAATGCATAGTTAGGCACCTATATAGAGGCTGCTTGATTTTCAGTTGTTCTGATCACCCAGAGCTCCCATTAACTTCAGGAGCAACTGTGGATACTCAGCTGTTCTAGAAATCAAGCCACCTTTATTCAAGGGTCTAAATATGGATGTCTGTGCCCAAGTTTGGGGGAAAAATACAAAAAAAAAAAAAGGTTTTTTGCTACAGAGACATTTTATAAAAGAAAGTAATAGCCAAGTTTCATTTTCTCAGGTTACAATGCTTGAAACTGAATCAACATAACAATTAATAGTGCAACACATCTGTGGCAGAAGATTTTGTCTGAGGTGAATGGAAAGCTATTCCAAGATCTGTAGCTCTTAATTAGCAATCTGAAACATTCCATAGATATTTCATATTCTGTGACTGCAAAGTGTTACCAGGCCACCTAAATCTTTTTCATAGTATTTCAGTGTTGCCATTAATAAGCTTTTCAGCCTGGTCTGAGGAAGACTTTGCAAGATTAACTTTGCAAATCTGTAAGTATTAACTATTTAACTATTTCAGAATTACCATTTTTTCTGCTTTTGGATCAAGTACAACCAGCAGACTTGAGCATATTTTTAAATACTATAAAATATGAAGAAGAGAGAATTAGGCCTTTAATTCTATCATATGCACTTGGTTGTCAGAAGACTTCTGAATGCTGTTTGCTTAAAGACCTCTTTTGCAAAAGTAATCCTGAGTTGATTTTGTGTCTAAGCCATTGCCAGGTCATGCTGAAGTGCGTAAGAGCCAGTCACATGATAGAAAATCTGCAAGAAAAAAGAAAATTTATGATGGAATTATATATGACTATAAATCTGAAAGGAAGTAACAAATTAAAGGCATGCCAGATGAAGATGATGGATATTTGTGTGTGTGTGTGTGCATAAAACATGATGTAATATACCTTTATATACTGATACCTTTATATACAGGATCTGAACTAAGGGCTCTTGCTGCTTTGCTTGGAAAAGAAAGAAAAAAAAGCAAAGACTCTTGTTGCTTTTGACAAAGCTTTCAAAAAGAGCCCGGTAGAAGACAATGCTTTACTCTCACTGTTGATTTTGACAATTTCAGTATTATTTTGTGATATTCAAAGTATCCAAAATTGCTTATGCTTTTATATGGCTCATTTCAAACTATTCTTTTAACTGTACTGTCTTGGGGGCAGGGGAGTGTTCTCCCCATTTTCTATGTTTGTTTGGGTTTTTTTAAATACGTGTTTGTTTTATTAAATACAATGATTGGGACATTTTATCTTACATGTTTTTAGATGGCACAGTATAGCAGAGCTTTAGTCATGACTGGGGCATTTGTGCAATCCCTGACAGATAAAAGGATGCCACCCTTAAGAAATCTGAACAAATCGTGCAATACAATCACTGGCTGTGTTGTAAGACTCAGCAGCAATGGCAGTGGCAACAAGAAAGCTCATGCTGCTTTGTCATAACCAGGGCCATGATTTTAGGTCAAGAGTGAGGCAGAGGCACTCTGGCAATGAAGCAAGCCAATATTATTCTCATTTCAGGAGTGAGCCAGGGATTTTAAACAGTCATGAATATTCACCTGACATGTCTCAGCTGTTCTGTATTTCTTAAGACATGTCAGTATTTCAGCTGCTAGGAAAGGTGGGGAAAGGGAACAGACTGATGCTTTTTTCCTCCCCCAAATCGCCTACATCTCATGTTGTCCCACCAGCAGCAACAGCACAAGGACTCTCAAACTTTTTTTCTTGGTTAAAGCTAATATCACCTCATCTCCTGGGTTTAATGAACATGGGAGTGAAGTTCAGCAGCCCTAATGGTTTAGTAGTTCCTATGACACTACACCGTTCTCAACTATGCTGTATCCTTTGGGGTTGATACACCGCGCCAGTGAGGTAGGTCATGGGTAGACAGGTCAGAACTCTTTCTCCCCCAGGAAACTACACATTGCCACTGCACCTCATATGCTATTTGTCTGCCGGTAAACACAGCAACCAGCCTGCACAAAAATAAAAGCAATTAGAAAAATGAGGCTTTGTAGGAGGCAATTGCTTTTCTTCCCCAGGAAATAATCAATATGTAAAAACTTCTCTATCAGCAGTAGCATATGTAGGATGAGATGTGACTTTCTCCACAGCATGGAAATATATTGTGAACAGTTGCAGCACAGTGACACAAAGGGTCCGTGAGATATTTTGAGGGTCAGCTGAACTGGCAACAGTTAGCTGTGCAGAGGAGTGCACTATCATGCACTTGCAGAAGCCTCTCTGCTCACTGCATTGCAAACCTGGCCCAGGCAATTGCCAGCTGCTGGAATATCGGAGTCCCAATTGTCTGTAACGACAGGCCAAATTTAAAGAAATACTGGGCTGGAAGTGAACCTGTAGTTAATAATGAATTAGATATATGTTCTATTATCTTATAAACAGCACCAGAAAGCATATTCTGCAAAAACAGTAAGCCAACACATTTAGAAAGATTACTTTTTCTCTCCACCAAGCTGAAAACCATTAACAACTAACCTGTTTCTCAATGTCTTCCAGCAAACTACTAGCACCCAGGCGAAAGAGCTCTGGGGTTAGCCATTCCACTCCCAGTTCCTCCTTCACTAGCATAAGCCAAGTAATAGCTTCTTTTGCCGTCCGAATGCCCCCAGCAGGTTTAAATCCAACCTTTATAGAGAAAAAAAAAAAAAGTGCAATACACGTTTTCATTCATCAGCAACCCTAGAAGAGCAATCAGCATTTGTACACCTGCAGTCTCAAAGTGCCTGTGGTGTATGTAACAACTCTACTCAGTAAGTACCTGACTGCAAACAGTATAAGCTCTGGACTAGTGCTGAGAGCTATCAAGCCTCAGTCATCACTACAAAAGATAACATTTTCATCTCCAGGGACAGCAACTGAGGGAGTCATATTTTTGACCGCAGAGCACTTTCTCAGGAGCTGGGTTTGAGGTCTAATGGGAGTACTTTGCCCATAGCACATATTAGGCCAAGGGAATTAGGCAGGACCTGGGATATCTGCATATCACCTACTGCCCATGTCACAATCTAATTCCAAATACATAACAACAAATATACATGCAATAACATAACACTAAAGATGCTGAAATAAAGCACGTGAAGCAGCTGACTCATGTGGAGAGCAGTGAGAGATGGTTGTACTTTATAAAAAGCCTATGCACCACAGTTATACATGATTAGGCTGTACATTAAAACCTATCAGAGGTTTAATTTTCACTAAAATTTTCCAAATGGGAATTAAATTAGGTCTGTCTTTACCAAAAATTGAAAGTTTTGTGCTTCACGGGAACTGCAAAACTAGATATGCTTTCAGTCACTTGATGTGAGATACATGTCATATTTGGTCAAGTGAACTGCCATGTATGTAGAGGCACACAGGCCAAGAAAAACCTATCTCTGAGGTAAAGCATGTCTTGAATCCCACGATCACCCTGCTGTGCAGAGCCAGCACTGAGGTGATTTGGCATGCACCCCTAATGCCAGTCTTTTGGTTACATACCATTTAAATGCACCTCATTCTGAGATAGAGCTCGTGACACACAGCTATCAAATCCCTCAGAAAAAATTCTGCCACCTGCATTAGCCAAAATGTTGTCCTGCAGCAGCTTACTAAACTCTTGAAAGACAAGGAGAAGTGAGAAAAAGTGTTTCTGCATCAAGAAAAAAATTAAATCTGAACAATCTGTATGGTAGCACAGTGATTCTTTCTACGCTTCCCTCGGCCATAAAACTTTACTTTGGGCACTCCTTCCTGTCAGCCTCCTTCTGCAAGAATTATCGTTCTGAATTCTGTATATATGTTCCTGAGACCTCACTGCATTGAGGATTTCGTTGTACCTTATGGATATTATAGTGGAATCAAAAAGTATCTGTTTTTAAATGTTTGGTAATTTTTTTGTGGTGATTTGAGGATAAACACAGAATAAATCCTTCTCTCACACTGACGCATTGTGATAGCAGCATATTTCCAATAAGATTATAAAGAACAATAACAGGAAAAGTTTGATAAATCCAGAACTCGAAGACTGTGTTTTTGTGGATGGATGGATGGATGCGTGAGTGTATGCATACATCTATTAATGTTAGATTTCCAAAAGGAATTTAAACCACAGCAACTGGAAAAGCATCTTCTAGACAATAAATTAAAATAGTGGGAATGTGTTTTCCCTCATGAAGAGAAATTCTAATGAAACTAAAATTTAGATTTTTTTCCTAGAAATATTACAGCTCTTTGAGATAATCTGTGGCAAACACACATAAAACAGAGTCAATAAGAGAATTAAAGACACCTTGCAGAATTCCTTCCCCTTTTAGCAGATTCCAAAAGCTCTTTTCTTTGCAAAAAAAGCTGACAAAGACCAGCCTGTCCTCTCTTCCAAATTTACCAGCTTGCCAAACAGCACATCTGACTACCATAAAAACGCAAAAAGGAAGGGGGGGGTGGAATTTAATTCAAGAGCAGAACAAAGTCCAGCTACCATTTTCCCGGTGTTTCACAGCATTTCATTACTTTGCTTAATAAGTTCATCTCCTCAAGAATTTTCTCTTCACCTTATATTATTAAAAGTAATAAGTTTTTCTGGATTGGGGGTTTTCCCAACAGAAAAACCAATTTATGTATGTCCTTCAATAATGACGGGAAAAGATTATTTCCCATTATATTGCACACTTTTCATATCACCACCACAGCTTATCATTCAATAAATGTTACTCTGCAACTTGTTCCTTTCCTCGAAGAAGTTTAATTTTTATATTAACCTGTTTTTCCCAGCCAACGCCTTGGTAGAAAGCATCCCTACAGCAGCAAAATTAGTTTGTTAAAGAAACCATTTAGAAATCTCTTGTCACTGATAATATTGTCTTCAGTTAATAAAAGCACATAAAGCCAGTTTACATCTAATTCACTGACACACACATGCACACAGACATAAGCACTCGTTCTTAATAACACATTTTATACCAGGAATGCATCTTTTTAAAGCAAAAGGTGAATTCAACATTTATATCCAATTATAGGTACAAAGCTGCGTTAATGCAGCAGAGCCCAGCCTCTGGCACACAGCTCGTGTAAGCAGCACGGGTGCCGGGGTGAGTCACCCGGCCCCAGGGATCTGCCTCCGCTTGGCAGCAGTAACGGTGCTCCCGCAGAAGCAAGACTATCGGAGCTGCTCGAGTTGTCACGTTGCAGAGAGAGATGCAGGCTGGGGAAGGGAGGAGTGAGGACAGCCCAGGGATCCACACTGGCCTTATCTAGATGACTACAGAGAGCAGATGAACACACGTCTAGCCTGCTGTCATGTGCTCCTCAAGCTCCAATAGCCCCTGAAGCCATCTCAGCCCCTACCCCACTGCTCATCCCATGTCCTAACGTCATACCTTGAAAGGCCATCTGCAGAAGGGACAGAAGGGTGAGCTGGAGAGGACAGAAGGGTGACCCAGAAATGAGGAGAGGGTCTTAGTTAGAGATATGGTTTCCTTCCCTGAGGCTGCAGGTGAGGACAAAGCCCGCTGCTGAACACCAGCACCAGATCTAACTGGCAGCCCCCACTTGCCTGTGGATAAAGGAGGTGAGAGGTGGCTTAAGTTTTCCTGGATAACCTCCTCCTTTCTTACTGTTTCAGCGCAAGGATAGATGCACGGATAGTTCATCACTGGCTCCGCCGTACACTCCCCTCTGCTCCTTGCCCCCACTGAACTCACTTGACAGTGACCTGGCAGATAAATGTTATGTACCAGGACATAATGTTCTTCCAGCTCTTGTCCCTCCCTCCCTCCATCGCAGACAACAGGTTCCAACTGGATCTGCCTTCTTGTCCCCTTGGAAAGCCTTCTGGCAAGGGAGGAAAGAGCAGAATTTATCCCTTGAGTTGCCAGAACAAAGTCAGAAAATACAGTTGTGTACACTGGACAGATTCTCAATGGCTACAAATTTGTATAGCTCCACTGAGGTTTATGGGAGTGCGCCAATCACTGTCGGCTTGAGATTTGCCGTTATTAATGGAGATGACCATTTAAATACCTTAAATGGTGAAACAAAACTCAAACCCAAATGCAGCTGGGGATGCATCAAGATGGCATGAGCTTTTAGGGAACGAAGTGACAGTTATTCAAGGGAGGAAAGCCAAAAGTGCCTTATGTTTTTAAGTATACAAATATTAGCAAATTAAATGAGGAATACAAGAGAGAAGTCCCATTACCTATTGCTCATATGGCCACAGAAGCTAATGTATGTGGATTTATATGTTCTGCATTTTGAAACTATTAAAGTCTTCTTTCCTTCTGAGCAGAGCCTGTTAATTTTTATAATTTTTTTTTTTTTAATTTTTATAAAGGTATAAAGAATTACCTTGTTGCCAGTTTGCCAGTAGAAATCTCTAATGGCTCGCATCATGACTACTCCGACTGGAAAGGTTGCGTTTTCTACCTCCTTTCCTGTAGACGTCTTTATAAAATCAGAACCTGAAAGGAAGTAAAAAGCTTTATGGTAGTTTTAGAACAAGAGCCACTCTGCACATATGTAGTTCACACCCTCCAAAGATGTCCTCATGCTTCACAGTAGCTATGAAGCACTCCTTTACACGTACGTCCCTGTGGTGTCGGTGCTAACCTTGCTTTGGTTGAGGCTAGAGCAGGAGGATGATACCCATCCGATTTCAGAGCAAGTCAGACATCCCAGCAGCTAAAAGAACATCGCACCTCTTAATTCTTTGCTCTAGCTATCAGACCAACAATCTCTTCAGGACAGTCCAATATAATATATGTTTCCTGTACAGACACTCAATGTATGTGTGTATATACATCAGTAGGAATGTGTCTGACTAACCACAACAATGGAAATTATTTCCTCTGAACAATTTTTGCATATAAATCAACATTTGAGTATTTCCACAAGGATCTTTCTGAATAGAAACAATTTTCATCAGTTTTTTTAATTTAACTTTGCATCTATTTAGTTTCACATTTGACAGTCTAGTACTGTATCTCCCACAGCTGTTTAAAGTGAAAGGAAAGAAATCCCTTGTGTATTTACAAAACCTGTGTAATACTGTAAACAGGGGGAAAATTCCCTTCTTATTCACTTTGCAATTATAACATTACAAATTACTATACTTAAAGCCATGGTCTGATATAATGCAGTAACAAGGTCAAAACATCTGCGTTATTTGAAGAAGGAGAGTTAGCCTTGGCTTATTTTTTTCTGCTTTCTCACTTGTGAACAATATTCTCCACTGCCTGTCCTGAATACTTGTGTAGTGTTCTTGTGCATTCTTGCTGTTCTGGGTTGGCTTAAAATGAATCTTGCAGCACAATATAACAAAAAGCTAAGAAACTAATCAAAAAATTTGCCTTGCAGTGTATGATCCTGCACTGACACAATACAATGACAAAACTTCTTTAATTGCATTAGGGCACACTTCATCCCTGGGAACCTACTTCTTAGAAAAGGTGTACTGTGGGATCATTAATTATCAAAAGTAATTGGGAGAAGAAGAGGGATAATTCAAACATCGTGTAGTAGTGCATCATCCACTTAAGTCAATTGGAACTGCATCTGCTTCCACTTCAAATTTGGCGTAGGGTCCATTTTGTCTCTTATTTGAATGATGACGCCTCTACAACATCCCCTAGAGTAAGCAAGGAAAGTTTCACTACTGGCTCAAACTAAAGAGTTGCCCAGACTACATGTTGATGGTGTGCTGTGGCACGCTCCAGAGACCCACCTTCCTGCTGACACAGCTGATTGGCACACAGCTAGCTCTCAGCCTGATGGGAAGTGAAAACAAAGGCAGGCATGTTTCTGTGCCCTGTGATTTAAACATAATCGAACGGTATCACTAACGTTGTGTCTTGTAAGACCACGGTTTTCTCTGTAGGCTTCCTGTCTAGGCACTAATTCAGCCCATTGGTAGTTAAATTGCACCCTCCTATGACAATTCCCATTCTAAAGAGAAACAGTTATTTGCAAAAAAAGTTCTAACTCCACAGAAAGCGCAGTGTGCAAAAGAGGCAATTAATGGCTGATTGAGCTTTGCAAAGAACAGAGCACATAGGAGAGACAATTGAGTTACATATTTCAGAGCTACTCCCTTCCAGAGAGACACTGTGGACATCTGATAGTCACGTTAAAACAAGTAACAGTGGAAGTGAAACTTCAACATTGCCAAATTATATTTTTAATTTCCCTTTCGAAATGTAGCACTTAAAGTCCTTCAGTGCAATACTTTTCATTATTTCTAGTATAAGGTAAGTCAAAGCTTTTATAAGTCTTATAATTACAAGTCTCTATGGTACAGTTTCATTAAAAACTTTCATTAAACAACAGCTGCCCTTGTATATGGTCTTCTAATCAATTTGGTCAAACAGAATGACTTCTAATCAGCTGTTGATAAAAATAGAAGATGAAATTTTAATTCTAATAGATTAACCACAAACTCAAGATAGTCTTCAAAATCCATCTAGCTCTATTCTCCAGTGGATTTAACGACTATTCAGCAACTCATTACTAAATAGAACAAGATGAACATTTTCCAGTTCATTAAAGAAATGTACTATGTATTTTTGCATTGTCCTCATGATTCGTTACAGGGAGTCTTAATTACAAGATAATGGATAATGGTTATTAAATGCAGACTCCAGTAATGAAGCTCTATTCATTTGCGAGCCTCAGAGACTGCAAAGAGGGGAAAATAAAATTACTAGCTTCAAAAGATTAACGGATCAAATTATTATTCAATTTTGAAAATCTCATTCAGACTTCATAGAAACAAGAACAGATTAAAAACTAGTATTAGTACAAAAGTAGTGCATTTATATATTTATTTTTAAATAATATCTTAAGGCTATTACCAGAATAATCAGCTTTAGATGTGATTATTAGACAAACATACAGCCAATTTAGTAGCATCCTCTAACAATGAAAACAACACATTTTTATTTCCTGAACAAATTCTATTTATGACACAAGAGCTTGCCAGCAGGATTGCATGCAGCCTCTCGCAGAAGACAGAAGATGCACGCTAGCAGAGAGCCCCACAATGGAAGGTGCTATTAACGTTTAGATTTCAGGAATGAAAAGGGGGATTTAAAAATCAACCACTGCCATAAAAAGCACCTCATTAAGTAGACTTTATGCCAACCTTATAATAATAGGGGAGTTTCACCATGTCTGTTTCTTATTCAAGTTTTCAAAAACAAGTCTAAGGAATGAAGTTCAGCAGGAGTTTTATCTGGAAATTTAGGTGACGATTTAGAAACTGAGTTTCATCACCCATCTTCTCATCTTCCTATGAATGTATTCACTCAAAAAATCAAGGCTGATGTTAAAATACATGCTGGATGGCTTTCCTTTTCCTTAGAGTCGGTTACATGATTTAATGAAACATTAAATCAAAGACTTAAACAAATGAGTTCTTCAGGATAGATTTCTAGGCCCAGTGAGCCTGGAAAAGGCCACACTTTCTACTCTTTTCCAATGTGTAACCACAAGAGTACATTGCCTTTCAAGGCAGTGAGTCATGTAAGACGCATTGAATCAGTAAAGAGTGGAGACATCAAAGCCTTTTTGAAACACAGCAGCATTACACGCCTGCTTCAGGTGGGCTTGCTGCCAACCTAGTAACCCACCTGCGTGTGATACATTACAGTGCCACAAACTGGCAAGCACAAACGGCATCGGCTTACTTTAACCAGAGGTGGAAATCTGAATAAACCTTAAGAAATGCGAACAGTGCCGCAGCCTCTGTTTGAGAGGCTCTCTCCAGTCGAGAGCAACTGAGCTCTCAGCGCTGTTGGGAGTCAGACCACTTGGGCTGCGGTCACACGTATTGTGAAATCAGGTAGAGTATTTTAAGATACTAAATCCCGTCTTCCCTTGCACACTCACCCCCCATACACACACGACCCTCAGCCGCTGCGCTCCACCAAAGACCACTCAAAACAAGCCAGCTGAATGTGAACACACTAAAAAGAAAATCAGCGTCTTCACAGAGTGTTGCCTGAGTCCTTACCTAGAGGTCAAGATGAAGTCCATTATATTATTTCTATTCTAGATGCTCACACAGCCTTATTTACGGTAGCACCTGAGCAGAGGTGTAGAGCTGAGGTATACAGAAGCTGAGTGACTTGCCCAAAGCCTCTCAGCAAGCATTTGGCAGGGCAGGGACTGAATGCCCTGGTCTCCCGAAGGCCAGAAGAGCTGCCGTGACTGGTGCACCCTCCTGCTATCCCCTGCATCATCTCAAAACACTACAAAGCTTCCCAGTCCACATAACACTGAAGCAGAGCATGAGAACTGGAGAATCATATTTAGATGACAGCATCCAGGAAACACACTCTGGTTCCATAATTAAGCAATAAGGAATAATAAGCAGTATAGCAATCGTGTAATAACCACAACCTTTTCGATGTGAAGTGTTTCAAATGCCCTTGGGGAATGATTACCTCCTGATAACTACAGACTCTGTGCTGTTGCCTTACTCTTAATAAAGAACAAAGATGGGTCTGGCAGTTTTAAACAATAGTTTAGAGAGAGATGCTTGCAGAGGGACAATTATGCCATGCTACTTCGTAAGTACTTGCAAGGAGCACAAATATATCTTGGTTGCTGCAACTCAGATATAACAATATGCGGTGACACAGGGTGAACACATACCTTTCCAAGACTTCTAGGACTGGTGGCAAAAAGAGGCATGCTGCTGAGGGGACCTGCAAAAGCCCCTGCTGTTTGTGCTGACAAGGTAGCAATGATAAAATAGTACATTATCAAATGTGCATAAAGTCCCATTAGCAAGTCATCTTTCTATTTTATGAGTATCTAAAATAAGGCTCTTAAGATTCACAGACAATTAGTCTGACTAGGGGCAAGCAGGTTATCAACCCTCTGAAAATAAGAGGCAGGGCAAGATATAAAAGGCTAATGTAGTAACTAATTGTTGTCAGTTGAGTCATCGTAATTGTCCACCTACATGTCCTTATCCTACTCCAGTGGCAAGATAAAATACGTTCCCTACTAGCTTACCTTTGCAGTTGAGGAGGAGAAGAGAATAAGAAGCTGTGACAGCTCACTTTAGCAGTAGCTCACCAAGTAGCTTTAACTCCATCGCACACGGCTATGCTGCCAGACCACTTGGTTAGGTGCCTATGCATGTTTTCACATGCCTGTGTCTAAGCTACCATTTTGAAAAATGCTAGCTTATAACCTGGTCTTTTGTGAACTGCCTATTTTTTGCAATTCTTTTTGGAAAAGTGCCTGCATGGAGGGGAAAAAAAAAAATCACATCATAGGGCTCCATGTTTAATGTCTATTTACAAATAAGACAACCTTTCTAATGACCCATCCTATCATCTCAGCTTGGTTTTCAAGACTCAGAATGGATGCTTCCTCTCTTGCACACCACCTCCGGTAATAGGCATTCTGCAGGCCAAATGATGCCCTTAGGAACACTTACACATGCACACGAAGGGACAAATTATTAAGCCCATACTTAGGCAAAATTCCCTGTAGATGATGTCTGAAAGAATCCAGCATTGCTGAATTATGCATAGCTCGCTAATGCACTATTATAGTGTCTACCACAGGTCTCCATAGAATACTATTCCTTAATTAGTGTTAGTTTCTTGTGTGTTCATTTAAAATATGTTTCTTTAGAAGGTTCAACAGAAAGATCCATACTACCTTCTGTTGCTCGTCTGTATTGCATGGGCTCTTGCTATTTTTAGAGCATTCCTTCCAATCCAATCCTTATTTGGTACAGTGAAAGAGAAGATAAATAATTGGCACGTGCTCCAGGCTCAAAGGCCGCAGCTGGAATCCCTGTCAATGGTGGCTCTTGCCTTTAGGCTTCAAACCACACTAAAGCGCAGGAGGCAACATGCTCCCAGTCGCCTCCCATAGGGCCAGGCAGAAGCAGTGTTGGGAGATGCCAGGGTGCAGGAGCAGTTCAGGCAATTACGTGCTGCTGGAACAGCCATTCCTCTTCCTCTCCAAAGAGGAAGCAGCAGGATATCCTCCCAAGAGCGACTAGTGGGACCACAAGGAAGATTAAGGAATCTGTGTATTGTTATCTGCTTGTTAAATTTCATGTTTCTTTACTGAGATCTCATTTTTCTTCTTTAAAACTGTGTACCATGTATTACACTCAAGGGCTTTACGGTGTATGACCTATATTAACCTTATTTCATTTTGCAGATGGCATTACTGGCACTGGTTAAGCAGTTTGCCTAATGACACATGACGAGCCAAAGAAGAAATAAATCAATGTATCTCAACACCTAATCCTAACCTTACTATAATCACTGAGAAAAAAAAAAATACATCTTTCCTCTCAGCTTACCCACTCGCAATGCTGTTTTCCTTTACAGACTATTCTGTGGGCTATTTTTTGCCACACCCCTTCTGATTTTGAGCAAGACAAGAGACATCAGTGCAAATTTCCTTTGCTCTAGCATAGGCTCAGCTTGAGAGCACACCCCAGTGCACCCAGGGCTGGTGGCAGTGCTGTGGCACAGCTCTGGCCCCAGATGCCCAAACCCATGGCCTCCTCCGGCACAACACCCATGACAAAACAGAAGCAGGCAGCCGTGGTGCATTTTATCCAGTGGAGAGAAGAATGAACAGGGACAAAGGGGTAGCAGAAGCAGTACGTGGACATAGAAACATGTCGGTTACTATTAGCTTTAAGATGTGGCTGTTCCATCAACTACCAAAATACCTGAAGAGTAAGGGAGAAAGGAGTAGAAGAACTGCAAACAACTGAAAAAAGCATGGATAGTGTGCTAGTGGTGAGAGTAGCCGCAGCACCTGCATAAAATCTAGTGGTATTGCTCCGCAGCATGCATGGAGACACAGAGCAGCTGACCTGCTCCCTCTCATTGCCACCACCACCACCATCTCCACAATTACACAGTGGCTACCTACAAAAAAGGCAGTCACATCTTTCAACACCTCATTCTAACTCTTTGCTGCAAAGATAGTGATGGCCGAATTCTGCAGACTGCCCTAAGTTCAAAAGTCATCATTTGCATAAAAAAAGCTACAGGTTCTAAAATAACACATTGTCTCTGTACAGGGATATGGATGTGGCCAGGGGCTGAGGGGGATGGTGACTTTCCCTGCTTTGGCAGAGTGTTAGTGTCCCACATATAGCAGATAAAGGCATGCTAGGTGTTTGAGAAGGAACCACGACATTAATTCTCATTGTTTTACTAGTGACACAGAGGTTGCTGCTAAAACAGGTTGTTGCTCCCTTATGGAGCAACATAAAGGTTGGCCTCTCCTTTCAGAATAGATGCAGGCACTCAGGTTCTCAGCACTGAGCCACATCCTCCTGCTGGGCTGAGTGAAAAACCAAAATGCTGTGGGAGAAACTAGATTTGATTTGAAAATCTCACCCATTAATGTTCCTTTATAAACACTGAATTGCATTGCGTCATTTACTTGTTCACACTTAAACTAATCTAAACAACGATAAACTATCCTAAACTGTGATATAATTAAAACAGCACTGATCTAGGTCAGGCTTTTTCCCTCTTGGCATTCTTGGTTTTGGATCAATACATCTCAGTCTCAAAATGTTGTCCAGTACATGACATATTACAGACTGAGGCTAAAACCCTGATACATCTACCAGTAATAGCACTGCAATTTGGAAGAAAATAATAAATATGCATGACTGCTTAGAATCACAGCACTACATGGCATATTGCATACCATGTTTTAGCAACCACATTTAGCTTTGTGCTTTTTAATGTTGATAGCAACTTTGAAACAAATATGTTAACATTAAAACTCAGGTATGCTTACGTATTGTCTATTAGCTTGTAACAAAATTACTCAAATTGAAGAAATAGCCGTTTAAAATCCATTTGGAAATACTCCAGACCGAACAAAGTAAGTAGAAAATCAGTCTACTTTATCAAGAAGGTGCTATGAATTTTAAAGATTTTAAAAAAAACCCATACATAATACAGCCAAAATCATGACACTTCAATGTCATTTTGAGTGTTTTTCAACACCTTATGACAAAAGCAGTTTAAGATTCTGTTCTGACTCTAACCCAGAGAAAGGCAGGATTGATTTTTGAGATTTAAAAGTCAAGTCTTAATGCCACAGTCAGAATCTGTCCAGCATCCAGCCTCTTTGTCATGCAGAGGACAAACAGCCAGCATCAGCCCCCCTTCCACACTGTTCCCTACACATAAAAAGGCAGCTGGCACAGGTGGAGGCTTCAGCACTGGGGAGGATTTCCAGTATCAAAGACATTTCCCAAAAGCACTTTGTGGCCCATGTCAAGCTTTTGGCTTTGCCTGAAAAAAAAAAAAAATATAAGGTACCAGATCTCACCAGACTCAACTGTGATATGTTTGTTTCCTGGCTTTTACAAATCGGGTAGAATAGGTTATTTAGGGACTTGTATAGAGGGCTGAATCTTCCTCTTCCAGTAATCATGCAATTACGAGCAATATGTTAGGCACTTTTAGTTTAGTATTTATGATACTTGAAAGTCTTCAATACAATCAACTCACAAACACATAGATTCTATCATGGACTTCATGGGTGCAAGTGTTGGGCATTTTCCTGATGCAACAAATATCCAAAGGGTAACACCCTGGCAGGCCTTACCTACACGTAAGGCAGCACAGTAAAATGGCAAGATATGGTTGTTTTTAAAAGGTACCGATCTTACTTGCAGCTCCTGGTTCCCAGAAGTTTTTGCCCCTCAGAGTGTTTCCTTCTTCTCTCCCCACCTTGATAACAACATCTGGCAAAACTGCAAAAGCCCACGTGTGTAGACTGCAATGTGGGTGAGAACTTCCAGGTACTGACAGATGTTTTCACCACTGTCAGTAGGGTTGTTTTACAAGGTTTCTAGCTCTTCAGGTAGCCTGAATACCAAAAAGCCTGCCAGTCCCTTTCAATAAAAAACAACCAAAACCCCTGACTGTGCAGCCACACTCCAAGCAGGAGGCGCCTCTCTGCTGGGGGTCAGGGAAAGACACACTTCTGGTTTTTTAAGAAATCTTCCGCCCCCCCCCACTGTATTATTAATGATGCTTACATGGCAAAACTAACAATTTTATTTCAAAGGGATGCTTTATGAAGGCATGTTGCCGATAAATTCAGTCAGACTTTTCTGGCATAACAATCTACTGAGCACTACTTTAAAAAATTAATGAAATCAAAAAGACCCTTAAGCACCATGAGAAATAGGCAGCAACTCATAAAAAGGTATTTAATATGCTGGGGCATTGTTGCTCCACCTCCATTTGTCAACAGCCTGTGTGCTGATCTGGTCACGGATTGCAATCACAGCAAGCATCTCAAACCAAAAGTAACAAAAATCTGATTAAACAACTTCCTGGGTTTTGGTTAAAAATAATTGAAACCGATATAGAAATGCACATTTCGTTAGTCCACTGGCAAAACGAAGATGATATTTCAATCTTCAAATCTACATTTTATATATAGGTTTTATATTTTTAAAAACCTACACTAAATATATGTTATCATTTTGTACTTTGGCATTCCACTCTTTTTACTGAAATACTGTGAATGAAAGAAATTGAGTATCAAACTCTCTTTGTGTTAGATGTATATATATCCTCACAGGTATTTAGTGGCAAGTTATTAAAAGTCACTATTCATTAAGACAGTACATTTTATGTCTGTCTTATAGAAAAAAAAAATCTATCCAAAGTTTGTAGCTTTGCATGGCAATATTTCAGAGACTCACTTTGGTATCAATGGCTTCTTCATCCACACTTACATGTTCAGAAATAGAAATGGTCAAGCAAAACATTACCTGTGTTTTAGCGTGTTGTCACTTGCCAAACTGCAGCAGTACTGACAGTGTCACCATCACACCAGGAAGCATGACCACCTGGTCTATACCTTTCCTTCTGTAATCCTAAGCTTCTGACGTAAAGAGCAAAAAGTTGCAGTACTGTCTCTCCCTTTGAGTTTGGTCCTAAGCATGCTCTGTTTAGGTCATCCAGAGCATAAGCAAAGCTACCCAAGGCTGCACCCCAAAGAAACAGATATTTTATGTGAACAGACAGACCCTAACCTGATAAAAGTAAAGCCTTGTGAGATCCACACAACTATGACTTCCAATGATATCTAAATTGGTATTAATATTTTCTGTAGTGACTCCAATTATTCAGTGTCAGGAGTGGGATCATGAGACATAGTACCATGTTTTGTGTTTCATACATATTCTGAAAGAAACTATGAAAGTTTAAACACAATCTGTGTGGTTTTTGTTTTTAATAGCAGTCACTTTTAATTAAGTAAATCTTGATCATGCCATGAGACTAAAAATCAGGAAGTTTAAAACCCCATCACTTGGCTCTTCTCTCCCCCATCCTGATAGCAATGCGTACATTCCAATAAAGCAGCTGTTTTTCCACAGCTACTGAATCACAGCTGAAGTTATGAGGAATTACGTGCTCAGCATTTCTCTACATCAAATCACATACAAAGGTATCTAATAAGTATTTACATTGGAAAACACTGGTCTAAAGTGGAGTATAGCAGTGTTGCATATCCCTTATCTATCAACTAAGCACAGTATTCACTTTGCTAGACATCTTCTGTAGAGTGCTTTAAGGCCCACAGACATTAGTCCAAAGCAAAAACACGTCTCCATTTAATTACCTATCTTTTCAAACTTACTGTGATCAAAATGACCGAATTAAACAAAATGGTTACTAGTGACAGGGGACCATTGTTAACCAGCAAACTAAGGTACGTGTATGTGTGTAGAGTTCAGAAGAAAAAGATGCTGCTGCATGCTGTTTGCTTCTCCAATGTGAATTTATAAAGGGGAGTGAAAGTGTAATATCAAGTGAATTAGCAAGAATTAAAAGGATTAAAATCCCAGGAACCAATGAAGTCCAAGAGAAATGGAAAATGGATTCAGCCCTAAAAAGATAAAATTATTTAACAACTTATTAAAACAGTTCATCATTGTAATTAAAATCCAAGTGCCTAGAAAAAAGTGGCACAAGAAAGGTAATTATTTATGAGGAGACTTTAAAAAGCCATTTATTGTGAATTTGGGAGAGAATCAGCCTGAAAGAACTGGTAGCAAAAAGAAATTGTTTGTTTATTCATAAAACTTATTTTGGTCTAGCATACCACTAAGAATGCCTAACATCTGCTCAATGACAGCTGTAAGTAACATTAGGAACACTCAGCCAATTTAAATCTTTCCTTTTTATTAAAAAATAAACAGGTCTTTTTAAATTATTCACTAGTAAATTAACATAAAAATCAGTGCTGTAGCAACTCACATTTTGTGGAAAGGCGTCTGCAAGCTTTGTATGATCATGATGATCTAAACCTTTCTATGTTTCACTGACTACTTTACTCTTTACGCGGTGTCCCACCTAATCTAGCAAATGAAAACATAGAAAACCTACAAGCCATATCGGAGTCACGGCCGTGAATAATACAGAATGCATCACTTAATCCTCAAATGCCATATTATCTGCCTCCTTCCAACTTGAACGGATTCTGTTCTTACCTTCCCTTTGCCTTCCACCATTTAAAAATTCCACTCAAATAATCTCAGATCCTCTCCTGCTTCTGTCTTTCATGAACCAGACATTAGACAATAACCTCAACTGGCAGAACCCTTCTCTGAATTATTTCCGAGTAACAAAATGCAGCAGTGTTACTAATTAATAATTATTTGTTCTCATCTGCAGCATTTTCTTACATAGATTGCAAAGTGCTCTGCATGTTCCTGTGTTTCACTCCAAAATTGTGTTCTTAAGACAGTAAAAAAGGCATGGGAACCCTTCAAACCTAAAGGCTTCTCTTTACCCCTCACTAACACTTTTTTTGTACTTAATCTCTTGAACATTTCAGCAGAAAAATATATTACTTTCTACATGGGTTTCTCTCCTGCCTTCAGTTCTTCCTTCCTAATACAAGCAAGTCCCTGCAAATGAACTCGCCAATAAGTTGTTCAAAAGCACAGAGTAGCTCTGTTTATTTTATTAGGATTTTTTTGTTTTACTTCTAAGCAACAAAGCAGCATTTCTGCAGTACACTCTGGAGACAGTTACTTTAAAGCTAAGCGAGCTGTAATTCTAAGCCAGGCACTGGAAATCACTGGAAATGGCATCATTACAATAGCACAGGGTCCATCCAGCTGAAGTTGCCGGAGGAGCCTGCCTCAAAGCTGCAACTATGCTGCAACTGGCAACCAAGCAAACTGCTGTGAAGCTAAATTTGCTTACTTCCAGAGTAGCTGCAAACACAGTACCTGATTACAACATAAACGTAACCAGCTAGCCATCAACAGCATGTATATGGCATCTTGTTATCAGAGCACCACTTGAAAATGCCACCCCTCCTCTTACTGAGGACTAGAAGTCATAAGAAACATGGCACCCCCTTCCACCACACCCCACCAAGCTGCTTTCTCATCCTAGGGCTTGGGGTCATTTCAAAGCTCCATTTATGCGTAAGGCGCTGTGTTTCCTTTGAGCTCTCTACACATCCATTTTCCAGGAGCAGTGGGAAGGAGGCTTTTGAAAATATATGATTCATAATTTTGTATTGCATAACTTAAGTTTAATGTGCTGCACAGAATACGGAACATCGTCATCTGTTTCCTTTTTGGCCCATTAGAGACAAATTAACAAATCTTCCTGCTAAACTACAAGACTTCACCTCTGCAATGTTTGGGATAGGCTGGTAAGTTGGACATTAGACTGGCAGTATCACTGCAAAGGTGATGGAAGGAAGACTTTTTGCTTAAGAAAAAGTCCTGGGATCATCAAGGAGGAACCTTTTCTACATCTCAGATTTAGGGAGAACTCAGATTCAGAAATCAGCTGCAGTTGTACACTGCAGGGACATAACTTTACAGCACAAATGCTAGAAGGGAAGAAACATCAAAGGTGCAAATGACAATCAGATGTCAGATCCCTGTTGACTTGCCACGAAGACTATGGACTTTGCTGTCATCTTTGTCTTTGAAAACATTCTCTCAAAAGCAGGACTATTACAGATAGCTCTGGGAAAGCTATTGTCTCTGGTAACTACAAAGTAAGCATAGTCAGAAACTAGAAATTGTCTTATCTGAGAAATGCTGAAATTAAAAACTACCATTTCAGTAAAGGAATTAAAAAAATATAAATCAGGAACTTTTCCCAGGGGATGAAATTCCAAAGTATAGTATCAAAGAAGGGAATATCTTCTGTTCTTGTTAACATCTTCCCAACGTGGTTTGCACTTTGGCAACATGAATCAAAGACGTGCAGAAAGCCTGGGAGACAGGCTCCAGGTAACCCAGGTACCTACCAAGGAAGTTCAAGTCCCTTGTGTAACTCACCAAAAATACTGCAAGCAACCACGGAGGCAAACTAGAAAAAGCCACGGAGCTCTCTTTCCGAATACACCTGAAAAGAACACATTCCTGAAGAATATTGCTACATCCTATGGTCATATTCTGATTGATAGAAATATTTTCCTTTGAGAAAAGACTGACAAAGTCTATTAAGAAGACCTTTTAAATTCCGATTAAAACCTTACATTTACAAGGAAGGGAAAATGTTAAACACAAGCATAAATGCTTGCATTTGAATAAGCAGTCCTGTCTAGATCAGTGAGGAACGTGTTTGTAGCACCATGCAACCCGGCAGTCGGCTTGGGCAGTCAGCCCGTTTCTCTGCACTTAATGATGTAACACTTTGAAATACAGCGTCAGCACCATCAGGACACGATCTGTTAAAAGTTAGTGAATGTCTTTATATTGATCTCAGTGTGTTTTAACATCCAGTTTATCGGTAGGAAACTATCCATAACCTCCTTATGGCAAACTTCTTGTTTCATACGACTAATTTTTGTCCCACTTTTATGTCTCAATATGTATTTCACTTATATTTGTGTCCATCTCTTGTTATGCTTCTTTGTTTTACACTGTATTTCTGTTCCTTATGATTAAATGGGTTTATTCAAATGAATATCCACAGTGTTTTAAAATAACCTATTGATGTTCAAGATCACATATTCCTAGTGTATTTTTCCATTCAACATCTTTCTCTTTAGAAGTCTAATTTCACATTTCTGCTGTCATGAGCATATACCTTCAAATTAGATAGGCACGATCACTAGGCCTTGCCACCTTAAAAGGCAAAAAAAAAAAAAAATCCTACAACCCTAAAATCATGCTTAGTTTATTTCCACATCTATATTAAGTTTCTGTTAAGGGATTGGATTTTCTAACTAGTGTTCCTACTTGCAGCCTCTTAAAAGATACTTTAATATTTCATAAGCCAATTTTGTATAATTGATAGATACAGTAAATTAAATATTTATTTCTATTTTTCACTGGTTTAGTCGAATTTAACACCTGCTGCTAACACAATAAAAAAACAACCTGAAATAACAGAGAAATAAATAGCACCCAGTACATCTATTGATTTTACATAATATTTCCATGTTTTAAAATTGCATTCTCTCAAACCATTACCTTCAATACCGGAGCTTCACAGATGCAAAGTTTTTCGCTATGAAGCCGTGTTATTTTGATGGCATGTTTGACTAGAACTATTCACTATGCAACAATTTCTGAGTCTGAGGTGATATGAAACTTCAGAAGTTTTAACTCAAATTCTAACAAATTATTTAACATAGAAACAAGGTTTCATTCATGGGGAAAATTAACACAACAGGGGTGCTTTCTCACCTCTCTGCATCAGTTATTATAAATTGAAAGTATACCATTTAGATATTCCTTAATTAACATGCTTTGCAAAGATCTTGAATATCCGCAAAAGAAAAATGCTATTCTGGCATTTAGGATAGTTTGTTAATAGAAGGTTGACCCCTCTCAACAGTATGTTATACTGTCAGTTATACTCTCTGTAACCTACTATTTCACAACCAGTTTCAAAGGCTGAAGCACAAAGAATAGCCACTTTCTTACAGGTCAAGAAGCAGAAATCTGCAAATCAGGGTTCAAACCCTTCTCTGAGATCCAATGACAAGTCCTGGGATTTCTGGGGAGTTATCACACTCCTGCTACTCTACGATTTCTTGTAGGGGCATACTGCTTATTCCATTTTGCTCAGTGCAGGGAAAACACCAAGGCACAGCAAAACTCTTTCATTTAAAAGAACATTTTGGGTGGAGTGCTATGAAAACAGCTGAAGGGAGGTGACCTCCCTGCTGCTACGGGCAGTGCCAGTCCATCATGCAGTGCACGACACCATCACCCTAGAGTACCACGGCAAGCTGTGCCAGCTCCCACCTTCACTGTCACTCCCAGGGTCGGCTGTACTAGTAAATCAGAGTCAGCAGCTCCCACCAGAAAATTCCCAGACTTTCTCTTGCTCCAGTTCCCAATTTCAGTTGTGACCAAGGGTACTCCATCTTCATGCAGACAAGGAAAATTTCTGCCTTCTAGTGAGAGGAACATATTTCTACTTATATTTTAATTTACTAGATCTCACAGAGGTCCTATAAAATGTACAATGTCAATTTTATACATGGCAAAACAGAGAAGGTAACAGAGTTGTCAAAGGTGATGACAAGTTAGGAGTCCCTCTGCTGTCTTGAACAATCCTACCTGTCTTTTGGCTTTCTGACCTAACTTGGTAGTCTTCTGGT
Organism: Platalea leucorodia; assembly: GCF_965183815.1. Taxonomy (NCBI): domain Eukaryota; kingdom Metazoa; phylum Chordata; class Aves; order Pelecaniformes; family Threskiornithidae; genus Platalea; species Platalea leucorodia. Next base: position 57,507,046 of record NC_138826.1, read on the forward strand.
GAGAAATGCTTGGAAATAGCACTGTTTCTATTTGTAAATAGAGCTGGTGGAGCGAGAAAGTCAAGAGGTGTTGTAGATGATTCAAAATCAAATAAACAGGTACAGAGCTGACAGATGTCATCTGTTTTACACTGGCATTTCTTCTTTGACTTCAGTAGAGGCTGTATATTGCTATTTTCTGATTACAGTAGAACACCATTAATAGAACAGACCTTTCACAAAATTAGCAAACTGAGTTGCCAGGCATCCTGGTATGACAAATATGAACAGCCCCAGATAACCATTTCCCCTCAGATATGGCTGTATAGGCTAGCACACAGTTCAGTAAGCACATAAATAAATGCATAACAAAATGTGGCATCGCATGCACATCTGGGTTTCTAGCTTAATGAACTGCAAATAAATGAGGTTTTACTGTATACACTCTAACTCTGTTCTCCCTTCACAGACTCTTTGTATCTTTTTTCCCCCAACATCTCTGTTTCTCTTATGTATTACTTCTGTCCTCTACTTACCCATATAAGGTTCTGTTGCTCTTTTGACTTTACTGAAAAGACTCTTCATTAGAGCCTGCCCTAGTGTTTCTTACCCACTTTCCATTCCTTCACTTCTGATTTCCTATACATCATTACTGAGTTCCAGACAGATTTTTAAGTCTCATTTTGCATTTCTTCAAGGTCTGCTTTACTCAAGCCCAACATTTTTTTTTGTGTTACTACTCTTTGTATGTACTCTCATCAGTAATTCAAACCTGAGGATATTGTGATTGCATTGTTAGAACTTTTCAACTCCAAGCTTATCTATCACGCCTATATTATTTCTAGTGATTAGCTGCAGTATCACTGTTAAGCCTGTAGGCAATTACATCATTTAAGGGAGCAGCCTTGTACTGCCTTACTGAACATGCAGCTATCTACATTTTTATACTACTGGCTTTTTCATTTCCCCCCACTCTGTACCAGAATAAATGAAGTCACTTGTTCCTGTACAGACCTCTTTTAGACCGATTATATTTAAGGACCTTCCATATTGCCAAGAACATCTATTGATCTAACTCCTAATCCAAACCTTTTTTAATCTATAATATCATTCAAAATTTTGAGACAGACCACGTCACTCGGACCTGCTCTGTATCTTGGTTTTCCACAGCATGTTTTGTGCTCATTCCTTGCACTAAACTTTCAGTGATGTTTACCAGACCTCTGAACATGCAGAACAACCGCAGACTATGCAGAATGCAAGACACCTGCTGCAGCAGGCAGACAGGAAAGTTATCAACTACTAGACATAATTCCATAGTGTTAATTACTGTCCTGATGAGCCTCTAACAGCAGCCAACTGCAACCACTTCTACATATTCAAAGACAGTAACCAAGGCTATGTGCCTAAAATGACATACAACACTGCACCTGCATGATGCAAAGTACTGAAGTAGTACAAACTCTGCAAGTTCAAATTTATCTAAAAATTCTGAAGGAATGGGCAGATCTTTGGACAAAATGAGGTATCATCTGCATGCATGCAGACAGAAGAGAGCTGACATAAACATCATTTTATGCACTCACTAAACTGACAGAAATTCAGAAATGTGCTCATGCCCACACTACATCTAATCTGTACTGCCAGAAGATCACAGCCAAAGAAAACTGGGATTATTCTCTATCATTTGACAACACAGGTGGGATAACTCCCTCTGCACTGTGCTTTGTTCTCTGAAGACAAGCAGTCAGACACAAGAATACGCTGCATTTCAACATCTACCTTCCCCAGCCAGTGAGTGCAGCTCAGCCAAGCTGGAACAGCAAGCAAGCCCCATCACACCTTGGACTCACTCTGACCCTGCTTGGTTGGAGGGAGAGGACACTGACACCAGACCATGACTGAGAAAGCCTTAGTAAGCCCTCTTCCTATACATTCAGAAGAGTAAGGACTCGCTAGTTTGTCCCCAGCTCTAAACTGGAGCTCCAGACCAGAGCTTAACATAGTCTGTAACCCTGGAAAGCACTTGGAGCCAGTTCACACCTGTAGAAAGGAGCTGCCCATTTTGACCCAGTCTGCGTTCAGAAGATGATAGCCACCCATTGCCCCTAATTTCTAACAGACCTTTTACAGGGTAAAGCGTACCCTTTACAGATACACTGTAAACTCAATACAGTTGGTTTTATTTCAGATGTGTAAAACAAGACACAAATTAAAATCTTGTTTTAACTGTGTTACCAAGCCTCCTCCCTTGGTTTGCCTTTCATTGGGAAATGCTCTGGGCTCTAATAACTGGCTGACTTAGTATCAAATTACAACTGAAGTTGTAGACACGTAATTAAATCAAACTTTTCTTTAAACATAATACAACTTACATGCTATTGAGGGTCTCAACTTCTGCTTTGAGCATGGGATATAAAGACAGGAACTCACAACTGATCTCAGCTTGACTTTTGACTTGTCTGGTATGGTCTTTGTCGTATACTTCACAGGGCAACTGTGAGATTCATTCTGCTAATGTCTGTATGTGCTTTGAAGACATAAAGTGCTATCTAAGTGCTAAGTATTATTACTTATTCAGTAGTCTTGTTTCCTACGTTAGTAGGATTTCCGCAAAGCATGCCTATCTTTTCAGTCAAATTTTGCTAGCTTGGTTTCCTTTCTTCTCTTTCATTTTTCATGAAACATTTGCTTGGTAGAAGTTTTGGATCATGGTGGTCCACATCCAGCAGTAGGATATTCATCCCTTGCACTTAGACAGCTGCTGTCATGTTTACAGCCACACCACCTAACCCTGCTAAAAACAAATCTTTGCAAGACGGTGCTCAAAACAACAGCTATTGATATTTTAGAATTTGTCTTCCCATTATTCGTGCTAAAAATGGATCTGCACCAATATTAACAACAGTATAAAAAACTTATTTAGAGGCTTGGGTAAAAGCTTTGTGTAGCCAGGCATTATCCTGTGATGTTCCAAATGACATTTCTTGGACTCTCTCTTCTTATAATCATTAAACTCTCATATGTTTTCTTAATTCAGGACTAGGCTTTTGTGCAGTGAGATGTTCCGGTCTTCAGGATTTTGGAGGAAACCTCTTCATGCAGTACTCCCATGTCCTGAGTTTTCTTTGCGGGAACCTTGTGGCACTGCTGTCTGCTTTTAAAGACAAAGATTGAATACTACAGCCTTCAGCCAGTCTCTCTCTGAATCCAGGACAAGGCCAGCCTATTCATGCCTTTAAGTTTTGGTACGGTTTGCTGGGAAAATTTTAAGTGTATATTAGCTGGAACCACTCCTGTAAGGCAGGATGAAGCCTGGGAGGACTGATAGTGGGCTCTCCTGAAAATTGCAAAAGACAGCTTTTCTTCACTGTTAGGCTATATTATTTCTGTCCACTTTGGAATGAAGAGTATCAAAGCATCCCTGCTTCACATTTCATGTATTTTATTTTCTTCTTCTAACCTATCAGTATCAGAGACCTCTTCTGCTACTTTTTGCAGGTTTTTTTGTGCTAGAGACTTGAGATGTTAGTTTGTTTCAGCACTAATTTGTTCCCTTTCTAAATTCAATTTTCAATACGAGTCAGTATCTCAACTTACAAATTATTTGACTAACTGCTTAATGACCTATGAAAAATGTTTTTAACCCCATTTAGTTGAGCTACAGAAGAACATACATCACACCTTCCTGCTCTTTTCACAGGTTTAGACATATATAATGACTATTTAGACATATATAATGAAAACAAATATCTTTTGTATATCACTGCTGTGTTTCTCTTAGCTTCCCAAAGAGTGACGTAGAAGGACCTGTACTGTCAAGTCCAGCTTTCACAGTTAAAATGACACAGATGAAGTTTTCACTTTTAAAGTACATTTACTTAATCACTTCCTCCACCTCTCCCCCAGTCTGCCTATCTTAATTAATACGAATTCTTATGCAGAACAATAAAGTTTTTGTAATTAGGTAGTATGGTTAAAACATGATTTTTGAAAATAAAAGCCTTATATATGACTGAACTATGCAATTAAGTCATCCACACCTTTACTGAAGTGTTCCTTTCCCACTGCAAGTTCATCATCTTCCCCTTCCTTATCTGGCTTCCTTGGCAGTTCCTGATGTTTGTGTCAAAACATAAAAATTAAAAAATGGCCTACCTCTTATAAGACAATTGTGTACAACACCTGTTTGTTTTGAAAGACACCATAACGAAAAAACATAGAATAGTTCCCTCTGGTATGGGGGAGTCAGGCACTCCCATTTGTGTTCCTTAGGACTGTTTATTCCAAGAGGCTATAAACACACAGATTTGAGCGTCTCCTGTAGAAATGTAGGTGACTCACACAAGTACACACCAGCCAGTGAAAACCGCTAATTAGTTTGCTCTACTCATTGTCTAGAAGCTGTCTGGTAGAGTCAAAGATGCAGTCAGTTTCCCTTGAGAAGCTCATGTACTCAAATCACAATCAAGACTTCAAGAAGCTCAAGAAATGGCAGTGGACGTTATAAACCAATCACCAGAAGTCCCCTGATTCAATGCTGAGATTTTCTCTTGGTCAGCTTTCTGAAAACAATGTGCTCCTTTGGTGGTGACCCAGAGCCACTGATCTGCAATTCTACTTGCCATTATGTGCTCCTTAGCACTGGAAGAATTACTCTTGCCAGGTGAGTCACTGTCCTTAGAGCTCTGTCAGCCTCTTTCACTCAGAAACAGGTTCTTAAATATTCCAGAAGAATTTTTAGTGTGTCAGTCAAGTCTGTAAAGGTGTGGTTAGAAGAATTTAAGAGAACTAGGTGCCTGCTCCCATTCTGATGTCTTTCTCCTTATGTACAGTGCTAGAGAAGGAAGAAAAAGCAGTTGTGGTACTTTGGAGGTACTGTTTCAGACAGAGGAGGAGCCAAGAGCCACTGCTTCAAATAAAGGCAAATTATTATCACACCTCACTGTGAAGCAACACTTTTTCCCAAGTTCTTGCAGGTGCAGGCATTAACATCTTGCACACAGGCATGTTGTACGAAGCACCGTTTCTACAACTCGCCTCCACCTCCAGTGCCCTGCTGGGATCTGCACGTCTCACTGGGCTCAGTCTCGCTCACTGGTGTGTAGTGAATGGCTTCTGCTGAGTCCGTCAAGGGCTGTGGTTCAGAGTACAGATGTTTGCCTACAGAAGGAGCCTATGCAATCTGCTTTGAATATAAAAGTGCATTGGCACACCACCCCAGCCTCAGCACAGCCCTTAGCATTCTTTTAAAATCCCACCCAATGCAGAGATGCCCATTTTTTTACCTTTTACCATCCCTTTTCAAGTCTGTGCAGCTGGCCTCACGTCCAGTGGCTAAACCCCCACCTGCTAGCTGAATCAGACTAAATGTAACATGCTGTGGTTCCCAGCATACACCAATAATTCCTCAAGCAAGCACAAGGAAGATTGTATAGAAATTTTGGAAAGTTATTTGAGAGAGGAGACATCTGGGTTGTATTCCCTGCTCAGTTAATTGCTTTGCACAAAGCAGAGCAACTTTATTGGGAGGGACTGAGAGCCTTAGTGGCAAATACTCTGTAAGACTGACCCTTGTATGGGAGAAGAACCTCAGTCAGAGAGACCAAGTCCCAGACATCCCAGGCAAGCTTTTTAACCACAGAGCTAGTGATAAATCAGCATTGTGTTACTCTCTCAGCCTTCCGAGTCTCACAAATGAGACACGTGGGAAATACAGGTATTTTATCTATATGTTACAACACAACTAGCGGCTCTGTGCTTCATAACCTAGGTGAATGTGTGCATGCTCAGCAATGGCAATGTGAACATCTGTAAGGCTAGGATTTTGTGCTCCCTACATGATAGGCTTACATCATGCGCTGTGAAGTGAAAACAGTTTAAGGACTGCAGGTCATGTCCTCAGTTGCACGGATACAGTTGCATGTGAGGCAAGGCATGCAAACCAGATTGTTGAGGTGGTGACCATTTAAAAACAAACAAACAAACAAACAAACAAAAAACACCAAAAAACATTGACAACCAATCAAAAAACCCTCACAACAAACTAGATACCCCTTTTCTAGAGTAATTTTCAACTGTATTACTTCGAAAGCTCAGTTTACAATGCAGCATGATGAGCACTTCTAACAGCACAGCTGAAGGACCAGCAAATTTTGGTGTTAAGGACAGGAGCAATTGGCCAGCAGCAGCAAAGACTTCTAAAGCCAGTTTTGCAGTTGAATCCTCTATACTGTGTAACTCATTTCCCCATATAAAACTAATGCCTGGAGTCAAGTTTATCAGAGGTGTTGCTCTTTTATCTTCAGATGAAAGTTGCCAGGGCCTGCCATACCCACAAGATCATCTGTTTTTTTTCTTTCTTTCTTTCAAATCATGGCACCAGTTGAAAAAATAAATGGATACTAAAGTTAGAATTTAAACATACCGTGCCAAATTACTTTCTCCCCAAAATGCTACAAATGTGAAGATCAAACAAAATTCAACTGGAATTTGAGGTTCTCAGCAGTTCTGACAAGTCAGAGCCTGAAAACCTAGCCCTCAATACCTGTTCGTAGGGCACCAATAAATTCTTATTTTTACACCTACCCACACAGAAAAAGCAAGAGACTGAAATAAGGAGATTACTACACATATTTAGATGGTTAAGTATCTTGTAAAATCAATAACTGTGCAAGGAAAATCATTAACAATAGAGCCATCTGCTGTATTTCAAAAAAACTACACCAGCAAAAAATCTGAAAATGTTAAAATGCTTTACAACCTGAATTTTTCACTACTCCATGTTACAAAAAGTGATCATAATGATTAACACATCAGTTTAAATGACAGGAAATGTGTATTTCTTACACCTCTTCTAATTAAAAGCAATATTTACTGGCATAATACTGATCCTCTGTATCTAATGATACTAATTGACATTGTAGCTGAGCATGTAAAAAGCCTAAAATGCTTCCCATTCCATTTGAAGCAGATAAGCATAGTGTTGTATAAGGAGACAATGAGGTCGGCAGAAAGTTGAATATTTATTTAAATACTGAGAAGACACTTGGATGATTTTTTTCTTGCTCTAAAATAAGAAGAAATACCAGGTCTGAAGAGCTTACAGTAGGAAAAAAAAAATCAACACAAAAATGAGGGAAAGTTTGGAAGACAGACTAACTCAAGTGGTTCTTAGTATATCTTTACACTTCTCTCTATTAATATACTTGAAGAGACCTCTTTCAAGCATGGTGGAAGAAGCAGGTGTCTAGAACAATGTTCAGAGAATATAGCCGTATCAGCCAGTTCCCAGTTTTGCATCTTAAAGATGGCATTAAAACACAGCCCTAAAAATCCTGGTTAAATTAGGGAAAATTATACCAGCGCAGGCCCAGAGCTGCAGAGAGAATATGCTGCTGTAAATCTGGGCTCAAATGGGTGCTTTGCTACATTCAATCTGCAATGGCTATAGCTATGGAAAAAAGTAATACCTACAAACTGTACGCAGCCCCTAAAAACTCTATCCTGCTCATGGAAATGTTTCTTAGCTGAAAGGTTCAGCATAAAAGACAGACAGACTCCTAAACATCAGGTCAGATGTAATCAAGTTTTCAAAGACAGGGAAGACTGAACACCTTTTGAAGCGCCAATTAATTGCCGGTAGCGAGTGCTACTGCTTTTGAGTGTGCCAGTTAAAACCAATTACAACCGAGCCCATCCCAGCACCTGCTGGAGCACGTGGTATTGTTCCCCCTGCTGCATGTCCAGTATAGTTGGTTTCCCAAATTGCACTCTCATAGAGGTGGTTAGAAGAAGTGACCGCAAACCAGAAACAAGAGCTGTCACCATGAATCTTCACAGGAAAGTTCCCCCTGCATTTAAAATAAGCTTACGATCCATCTACCATCATCCACATCTGTAGCTCACCACAATTGCTTGGCTAATACGCATATCTGCCCCAAATGTATGTATCGTTATTAAATATATCAAGATCAGACATTTGACAACGAATATTTGTTCCTACAAGTTTTGTCATTTAGCAGTTTTAAGTGCTATTTAACATTTTGTGCAGTTTTTGTAGGTTATACAAAACAAGTGACACTCCATTACTACACCTGCAACTTCAGTAATTGCTGCATAATAGGTTTTGCCTACTGTCGGCAAAACTAAACTTTCGCAACTAGAATTTTTTAAGCTTCATAACTAATATAGCAAAGACATTCTTAGCTTAAAAAGAAAAACACATATATTTACCTGCCATCATAGCTATCATACTGGCTTTGTAGACATTAGCAAGGGACCCCAGTTCACCAGTTGCCAAGATTGTTTTCATATGAGCCTCTCCACAGGCCTCACGGCACTGACGGATCTCCTCATAGAGACCTGTGGATAAAAGCATGTGAAAATGATCAAAGTTGCCTGAGAAATATTTTCAAGTATGGATGTAATTTCCACTTCTGGATTAATTTCCAATCTTATAATTAGTCATAGCACTCAAGAACTTAAATTTTGTAAGTTCAATAAATTACATGACTGGAGGTAATTAACAATGTCACACAGTTTCAGGCTTAACTTAATAGCTATTAATGTCAGTTCTCTCAAAACTAAGAATATGCACAGTATCCCAAACACTCATGAATACATCAGGAGTAAAAAATGCCATGATAGTCAAGATTGATTTTAAAACAGTTTTTTCAGCAATAAATATGGTAGTACATTGAATCATTACTCAGGGACAGTTATGTTTTCCTGTCCACATCACATCATCACTCTCTCTGTCCCCTTCAGCCACATTTGCCAAAGGGCTCAGCCTAAAAGACACCAAAGGTGTGACCAAGTTGTCTAATTACAAACATTAGTGCCACCTCAGATGCCATGACATATCCCTCTTGGCTTCCAGCTGCCAGTCCTGGAGGCTCCACATCTCCCTTTGGTCTCCTACCATTCTCCCTAGTACCATGGGATCATCTAGGGAAGTCTGATTATGGAGCTAGATGCCTGTGTTTAGGCATCTGAATCCCACTTTAATCTTCTTGAAAATAAGAATTTCCCAAAAAAATCAATGTGGTCTGCTAACATCCCTGGTGAGGAGAGACCAAGGCCTGCGATCACACCCCAAGGATCAGCAAATCCGCATGGATCCGTGTTTACAAACCACCTCAAGTAGTTGCATTGCCCACGAGGTTACTGATGTCTTGGACCATCCTGTGCTGGGACCTCAGACAGCCCTGGCAAGGGTGAAGGACACATGGTGGCCGGAGGGCCAGCAGGACAACATCTGCCTAGCATGCTGCGGAGCTACAGCTCCAAGGGTAGAGCTGGACCCTCGCTTCTGATGCCTGCGCTCACTGAGGAAGCCAGCTGGAGTTCAGGAAGGAGGTTTGTCAGGAGGCACACAAGCACTGCCACTGGCACTGACACAGACAAGCAGGACTGACTTACATAAAGCCTTTTAGATCGGAGATAAACCAGACCATTATCTCTGTATCTTCACACCACTTGGAAAATGAAAAGCGAACCCTGCCCCAGAGCGGCCCCTCCCTCCCTGCAGAGAGCTCCACCGCCTTTGGTGGGCCTCTTGCTATCAGTCCGTCTTCTGACCTTCAGTTCTCCTTAGCTCTCATCTCCAAGCAGTCGGCATGTCCCTGAGACAAACCAGCACACATCCCACCTGCTCACCGCTTCTCAGTGAGCTGCCACGCAGCCAGCCGGCCACCGGCTGCAGCCAGGGAGAAGCAGGGACAGGGAGGACAGGCTAGCATTTGCCTGCTCATGGACATTGTCCAGAGCAGATCACCCCCTCACAAACTCCTGCTTTCGGATCTACAAAGTGTCACGGCCAGAGGCATGCTTAACTTTCTAGCAGTTTTATATTTTCACAGACTCAGTAAGGACTGGAATAAATTTGGACATAACCATCTGTGTTTTTTAAAAAAGGCTAGAACTTGCAGACCTGGTCAGGTAATGCAACACAGGGAGCCCAGGGAAACCCTCCCACCCTTTTTTTGGTAAAATTCAACAGTGCTTCCACAAAATTTTAAACATAGGAAGATTAAAATAGCTAGAAATTATCAAAACATAGCTGTTAGAAGCTGGTCAGTTGGGGATGAGCAAAGCTCATCCAGTGTTAATGGTGGGGAGAAAAACAGCTCTTACAGTGTACAGTCACCATTTCTGGAATTTGAATTAAAAAAAAAAAAAAAAAAGACACAAAATAAGCAAACTGGATCCTTTGCAAGAGAGTCCTGTTCACAAATTGTATTCAATCTTCAAACACATAATTGAAAAGTTTGTTTGTGGAAGACTAAAATACAGCTTTTAACAAATCTTTCTTGCTAAAAAAGACCAGAATATGGCTATGGAGACTAAAGTTTTTCAGCAATACTAGCTTTCTTTTCTCCTCAGTCCTCAAGCAAGACTTGGAAACATACAGTAGGGTTTGCCAGCTGCTGTACAGCTGGACCTCCCCTCCACCCGCGATGCTGCCACATCCTATGGATGCCATCGGCACACCAGGCGGCCGGGGCTGGGATCACTGGGGTGGTCCTCTGAGACACACTACACACATTACTAGATGACTGGCTAATGCACTTAGCAAGTCCCTTTAGAGACACCAGGCTTCACCTTGTTTCTTACTGTGTACCAAAGGTGTGAATTAATCAGTACTAGCATGCAGTCTAACATGTTTTATTGATCAATTGATGATGCTCCAGAAACCTACATCAAATCAAGACTCAAAAAGGAAATACAAAGAACCTGTGCTATTTTCTTGTGCGTTTGATAACACTGCTCATGTTAGATCCAAACACAGTCTCTTTCTGTGGACTGACTCTTTCCTAAAGCTTTTGGAAAGCCAGAGAAAGCAGCTTTCATGTTCTTCTAGTTTCGGTAACAAGAAGAAAAGACTCGAGTTTTCTCTACCTTTAAGATACGCCACCAAAAACATCAAAATAAAATCAACAAAATGTACATATAGGTTGGATTCCATGAAAAGAAATTATATCCTCATAGCTGTTGTTCACTGGAGTTAGTACTGTAGCTACAGCATCTTCCCTATTGCTGGAAGGTACTTTTATATGCAATTAGTGCCAAGATCATTTGAACAGTCTCACTATCTGACAGCATGTATCAACCCACAGACAGGAACAACTGAGGATCTTCAATCATCCGTGTCTATCAGGTTAGCTGAGGTGGTGGAAGAGTGGGCATACTTTAATGGGGCAGGTGTGTAGGTAATAAATACTGCTCTTTATTCAGAGACCAATTATTGCAGACAATAGCTGGCATTCATAGGACATTCTCAGCCCTACAGTAAAAGCACAAATAGAAACGCAACTACCTCTGGGACAGAAACAATTAACCAGAGCACCCCAGTCCCAGTACAAGCAGGCACTGCTTTGATATAGAACAAGCGCAAAAACTCCTTTCAAAGATAAAAAAGAGGTTTCAATGCTCAGTCAGGTTTAAATCAAGACACAAGTAACTTGACTATCCTAAAACTTCCCAGCAAATGTCTAAAGTATGGGTGGAGTTAATCACACTTGAAAATGCACTCAGTTTCAAGGGGTCCTGGGCTGCTTCTGGCACAGTCTGTGCTGCCATAAGTCCATCACTTATCTACTCAGTTCTGTCAAGCCGATCAGTAGCAGGAGCAGAGCTCCAGAGTGGTTCTGGGAATATCTGCAACCTATGCAGAACACCAGTAATTGATAGAGCTTCTCTGGTTAGCAGTACTGGCAGAAAGCTTTTGGGAAAAACCTCTATCACAGAAAACCCCGCAGGCATATTTTCAGCTGTGAGCTAAGACCACCATGAAGAGGCTGCAAGAGATTCTTCTTCTGACTGCTAAAAAGAGGGAAAAGACAACCAAGAGATCTCAAACCAAATGGCCAATACTGTGTAGCATCTTGAATACAGCACAAACACACCAATCCTATCCATTCCAAAAGAAGTCTAAGTCTTAAGCCAGGAAAAACAAGTAAACAAACAAAAAAACTAAAACCCAAAGCAAGCCAACTTATATAGAATATATTTGAAGCCAGGTGCTCACCAACATAGTCTTTAGTAGCTCCACTGACTTAGCTGTTAAAATGGATGTGACATAAGAACTCTTCTACTTTGCACCCACTTATTTAAGATATCTTGCTGCTGTCATGAACTTTAGATCTGCTTTTATTGGATGCATCTATTAAAGTAAGAAAAATTCAGATTTTACAGGAACGAAAAAAATACTTTCATAGCTGTGCTTTTAATTCCACTGTTATAAAAGATAAGTGTTGGAAGGTGGCTTTTTTTGTAGTTTTCCTAAAAATCTAACTATTCAGTACAAACATTACATTGATTTTTTCAGCTATTAAATGCACCACAGAAAACGTGCCTCCCCCTAGCACAGCTCTCAAGCAAACATCCCTAACAATTATTGCTGGCTATAATCTGCCCTAGATTGTCTAGATGGCCTTTTGCCTTGGTTTAATACATTTGTCCTAAACATCACATAATAAAGGGGATAATCTGTATCGCTTGCACAGGAAATGAAAATATTAAGGGGAGAAAAACACAGCTTGAATTTTTATGAAACAGCTCTTCTCCAAAAATGCAGTGATAAAAACACTTTTTCTTTTTGGTTTGGTGGGGTTTTTTGTTGCTTTTTTTGTATTCCGCTTATTTGCTGTTTTTCTCTAGTCAGTCACATTGACTGATGTTAAGGGTAGAAACTGAGACAAGAAGGGAAGATGTTTCAATTTCTGTTAGACCAAAAGATCAAGGTAATCATGATGGGAAACCGGAAAATGAGCTGGAATCCCTTCTGTCTTGCACATTAATGGCAGGTTTGTTAACAAAATGACAAGCACAAGGCTATCAACACAACACGACTCTTTCAGTTCTGCTCTCAGCCACATATGTGCAACTCCAGGCTCCACTGATTCACATGAAACTGAAAACACAGCTTGGCTTCAGGAGTCTGAGCTGCTGCTGACAATATAAGAAAGAAATTGTGCAACTAGACTTTGAGGTCCCAAGTCAGCTTGCACATCTAGAAAACGGTAAATCCAATTACAATATTTCTGAACAACATGTGGAGTCTTTTCCAAGTCTCCGGAGTGCGGAGTGTATTTTCCCTGCCCTGTTTACAAAGTATGTGGCACAAAAGGGGGCCCCAATCCCTGAACAAAGCCTCTAAACTCACAGTTGAATAATTATTAAGAAGAATTGAAAGGCAGCTTTCATAATGAGGTTATACCTAATGTATTTCATGGATACAGCTGTGTTAAAACTTCTTATACTTTTTTTCTCTTTTCTTGTAGGAAACTTCAACTGACATAGAGCAAAGGATAGGTTATCAAGACCTCGAACCCACTGACACTGGTATGTCCAGGTGTTTGCTAAAAGCTGTGGATCGCGAAGTAACATTATGGTACCCCAGGCAGCTTCAGAAGATACAGCAAGTCTAACGTATTCATTAATAATGGGGGGAGGGGTGGGGGGTGGAAATCTAGTTTCTTTCAACAATTTGTTGGTCAACTTCATCACTCTTTCCAAAAAGGCTCCACATTCTGGGCTTAAAGACACTAAATTGAGATTTTTAGGCTTAATACATACTTTGTCAAGTGATACAAGACAATGGTTGAGTAAACTATTGTAAAGTAATATTGCTCTAAAAGCTAATAGGTTGTAAAAGGTATACAAGTTCATAAACTTAAATCTCATTTAATGTTATTTTCCAAGCCAAATTAACTGCCCAATAAAGCTGCTTTCATGTTCAGCACTATTACAAAACTCTTAACAATTACTTTGTAAAGATCTAGAAAATATATTGAGTGTCATAAAGAGTTCCAACAATATTTAAGAACTGCTTTAAAATAACTTGACATAATTGGACATACACTAAAATATTTAATAACTAAACAAACCTTTGAAACAAATCACAAAGCAACACTATTCTATCATAGTGACCCCAATTATTGCACAGGCTAGAAGAAAAGCTAAAATATATGAACAGTATGATAAAGCACTCTACCACATACGTATTTTTGTCAATAACTCCTGAAGTTGTGAAGACAGGAAGGATGAGAAAATAACGATAAAAATATACTGGTGTTATAAGCATAGGCAGAGGTTCTGTCATAACTGCAAGGCAGCTCTAGTTGATGAAGTACCTTGAACACAGGCATAGTTACTGCACTAGACTTTTTCAATTTTATGTAGGAATCCAGCCTGAAAAAGACGACTTCATCCTTTCTAGCTTCCTTAAATGTACTTTATACACCACTGTGTATCATATCTAATAATTAGATGGAGTGGAAAGCTGCATGTTCACACAGGTGACCATGTAAATACATGCCATACACAGATTCACGTTCATAGACAAACTTCCAGAAAACATTTGGAAATAATTTCAATTCTACCCTCAGTAAAAGAAATGTAAACTAACCATTGCCAAAAAAAGAGATGGCTTTAAACCTTGTCACAAATTCAGCTGTGGATAAAAGAATATGCATACCAAATCAAAAGTCATTGCTAATTTACTTATTTAGTAAACTGACAGCTTTATACTACATCCATCATTTCTATGTCTGTGTACTCCTCCTCTGTAATTTATGACCACAGAAAACAACTTGTTTCCCATATAGAAAAACCTTGCAATGTATGTCTGGTTCATTTCAATCACCGATATAAACTTTCTCTCTGAATCCAGCCCTGTATTTCTCTTCTGAGTTCTCCTTCACGTAATCGTGAGCAACATAACCTCGAGCCTGCATTTGCAACTGCCTGCCTGCACTAACTTTCTGATCTCTGCTCTATGCAACTTGCACTTAACAGCAGTTTGTACCACGAAGTCTGAAGCATGGTAATCACAATTATGTCAGAAATTGCTACAAGACAGACTTTTTCAGACACAATTGCAAGTTCCTGCTCAAGTCCAGTTTAGTGGTTTTTTTTAGTCTTGGTGACAGATCACTGACTCACCTCATTTTGTATCCAAGACCTGTATGTGTTCCCAGTGGAGCGCAGCTGCTGGAGGGGGCACCTCCTTTGCAGACCACAGCGTAGACCCTAACAAAGATACAGCGTAGGAAGGTGTGCGTATACTCTTGCTGCCAGCTGGTACAAAATTTGACCATCATTCTGTCTTATTTAAAACCGCTCAATCACCCAGTCTCCATATTCTAGCAACTTCTGGGGCCATACCTGAACTTAAATAGCTATTCTGAAAGAAACAAATGTCTGCAACAATGCCTGTCCTCAAGAAGTCAAACATTTGTAAAGCTGCATATGTTTAAGAGCAAAAGAATGGAGATGGTAAATACTACAAAAGAGGCCAAGATGTTAGAGCAAGTGGAAACCAGGATATCAGTCCTGAAGACACAGATGCAGAAACTTGGTTTTTGGTTCTGTTCTAACTGCTAATTGAAGGAAGACCAAAATCAGAAAATATGATCTGTTACCATGATGATCGTACTTCCTTAACCAAACTCAGGTAGAAGGGGTCCTTCATAAAGTCTTCCAAGCAAACAGGCTATTATGGCAAAGCATTATACAAGTAAATGGAAGATTCATTCGAAGACAATGATGTGTTTACATTCGCATGGAGATTAGTTATAGAAGCATTGTCAGCACTTAAGGCAAACCATTCACAGTACATTAAGGAGGCAATTAGAGCAAAAACCATCTTCAGCACTATTGTTCTTACTAATTAGTAGTAGTCTACAGGCACAAGAACATCAATAATAATATGAACAGTCAATTTGTACCCTCAACTTTCAGGG
Organism: Platalea leucorodia; assembly: GCF_965183815.1. Taxonomy (NCBI): domain Eukaryota; kingdom Metazoa; phylum Chordata; class Aves; order Pelecaniformes; family Threskiornithidae; genus Platalea; species Platalea leucorodia. The sequence continues at coordinate 57,522,774 of NC_138826.1, forward strand.
AAACAAAAACAACTAACACACATATTTTTGTCAAGAATCGAAACATGTATATTTAACAAGGTATCATCTACATTAGCAGCCCCTTGGGGGTTTTAACAAAACTGTTCAAATAATTAGACCATAGTCATTCACTTCCATTCCACGTGCTATTTTTTAATCCTGTACACAAAAACCTCTAAAGGCACAGAAGGAATAGACCGGAATTACCAAAACAGAAAGTCATTCTGAATACCCAACCTGACAGAACTTGTAACAGCATTCTTTAAAAAAAAAAATCTGACCAGTAGTCATAAATTAGTTAAATAGTTTTTATTTAGTTCAGTGCCCCAGATTATCATTCAGTCTGAGGGGACGGACCAAACTCTTCAAGGACTGATGTGGAAACAGGGGGAAGAGACAAAGACAGAGCTTGCACGTGCACGTGCATATACACAGGCTAAGAAGGTTCCTTGCCAAAAGGTGGGTACTTACCTTCCCACTGGCCGGTCAGCACCAGACTCCTGCTAATGACAATGTCAATCTCTCTGGCACCATATTCCACAGCTAGCCTTATTTCAGCCAGTTTGGTTTCTAGAGGAGTTTGTCCAGATGGAAACCCAGCAGCCACTAGCAAGAAGGAGGATGCAGGTCAAGGGAAGAAAACATTTTATAAATTGAACATAAAATTGCAAATACCTATAATACACCAAAAAGTCTGAAAGTTATTCCTTTTTTTATCCCTACCACAATTCAAAAAATCTAAAGGCACCTCATCCTACCCTCTCTTCATCCACAAGAAGCATTTGCTCTTCCCTCAGGAACCAATGTCCAGCAAGATAGTAAGTGCATCTCGCAAAAAGGCCTCTTTAACATGCCTTAATTTTTCCAAAGCAGCCTATATAAGAAAGCACAATATCCATTGCCTCCAGCAGAACTGAGCAAACAACGAGTCAACTCATATACGAAGCAATACATACATTTTTTCATTGTCCCCAATTCTTTTAAGTAATATTTCAAGTTAAATTCCAGTAATATGTTTAACAGCTAAATCACAATACAGCAAAAATTGTTTTCAATGAGGTCTACTTAAGATTACCTTTATGGTGTTTAAATACAAAACCCAAAGGTAACTTTGGAAATGGAAGAATTAACGACAAAAAGGATCTCCGACAAAGAGATCCTCTTTCTCTCTGACATATACATGCATTTAGTATGTATTTTTCCCTACACGACAATGAAACAACAATAACAACAAAAACAACAAAACCCAAAACCAGAAAACATGCATCTTGGCATTAAACACCTGATCTAACTTCAAAGCTTAGCCCCTGCTTTGAGCAGGAGGTTGGACCAGATGACATCCAGAGCTCCCTTCCAACCTGCATAATTCTTTCATTCTACTTCTTGCTTATTGTAGATTCAGGACTTGTCTGTTGTGTGATGACTGGAGAAGAGCTGCCACTATTAGATTGACGAGTACAAGTCCTGAACCTGCGGGCTGCTCAGCAGGCAATAACCCTTGCCTCTGAACACATCTTCATTGAATTCAGCTTGTAGGATTATACTTAAAAGCCAAACAACGGATAGGGAAAAAATTTTTATTAGAACTCATATTGCAGTTTTATTATTATTGTCTACTTAGTGTCTACTGATACTTTGTCCCGCACACTATTGCAATTCCTTCTATTCGGGTGAGGGAAATGCTGACAGATCTCAAGGACGTCTTTGAAGAGCTTCCAGTAAAACAGACTTGGCATTGCTGATAAGCTTGAAGTTGAAAGAAAACAAAAGATTGTACCAAGCACAAATCCTCCCCTCCATTCCCTTCCTTCCATTTGCTACCTTTTTACCTTACTCTTTGGAAAAAAAAAAAAAAAAAGCAAGTCCAAACTTCTGGATTTTTCTACATATTTTATAGCATCAAAATATTGAATTGGATATTTTAGAATAAAACGTACCTGAAGCTACTGGTATGTTACAACCAGCAGCCTTTAGGGCATTAACAGCATCGGTGACTCTTGAGGGATATACACAAACCGCTCCGACAGTTATACCTGCAAAAGCCACAGTTCGCTTTTTCACATGTATACATTTCCACCTTCTCTAGTGCAATCCATATTATGAGCATGTGAGCATTGTTTGCATCTCCCACCTCTGCATTCTCACAAGGATCTTAGGCACCTGCACTAAGGATACCTGTTTTATTGTTCAAGCACTTCAGGTGATTCTCCATATTGTTACATCCCTCATGTTCCTTCACCTGACCCTAGGAGCACGTTTGCATTAGCAGGAATTAAAACGCCAAGATTTTTATTGACAGATTCACTGTTTAATGCCAACATGTACAGTTAAGGCATGCTTAGTCAGCAAATTACTGCGAGAGAAACCACACTGGCAAGCTCTGTCCTCACTTGTTGAGCCAGACTGAGCCCAGCAGCAACTAAGCAGTCTTTATGTTAATGCAGTCCTACTGCATTTCTAGTTAAAAAGCTATTCTCTCAAAGTCTCAGATAATTGACCTTATATTTAATACTTCAACTGTCTGAAGAGTCCATAAATCAAAGTTTTAAAAAAAAAGACTAATCTTTGATATTTTATGTGTATGGCTTAAAACCAGAGGCCTGATTCCCCTTTGGTTTTACATCATATGACTTCAATTAGTGGACCAATGCCCACGTAAAACTGAAATATTTCAATAATAAAAGCATGCCCCAAATGTCACTGAGATTTTGTGTTTGCTAGATCATCATAAGGCCAACATGGCAGGACAAAAGTCAAATATTATTCACTGACACATCAGTGGTTACATGTGGAAAAATTCAGAAGAGCTGCTCAGATATAAAAGAGGTTTTATTGATATTTATATTGACAGTCTCAATTTGCTCTGAGGTTGAAGCGTGTTCAGCCTTGGGTGTAACATTGGGACTTCAGATGGAGCCTGCTTGAGTAATATCAATGAAAGTTATACCAGTAGTTCTTAAGGACTGTCTTCTGCCCCTTCAACTCTGTTGACTTAGTTGGGAACTCTATGTGTGTGTGCGCGCGTGTGTGTACGTGATATGCACACAACCACATACACTCACCACAGGACTGATTCCTTAAAGTAGTCTGGGCTGCAAAGATGTTTGCTATCTTAACTACTGAAACAAGCAGGTAACAGAGAATGTTCTCTAAAGTAAAAATAACATGCTTAGGACTATGGAATGCATCTTTTCTGACAGGCAAAGTGGCATGCAGGCTCAGTGGTTACATACAGCAACAGCAGCTAAGCATGAAATCCAAAGGAGTCACATGAACATTCCCCCCTTCTCCAATTTAGTAAGGACATCAGCAGATTAACAGAATACTCAATTAGTTTCACCTTGGTGCACAATTATTAAAAGACATACACTGAGGTTACACACTTGTGGCTTCCATATCAAATTTGCTCATCGGGTATCATAACACAGTGTCACCCTGAGTCCATGCTTCACTTTGATTGCCAAACTAAGAATGGATTTTTTTCTCCTTGTATTCTTATATTAACTCAAAGGAGTAGATATTTTGCAGTTAGAACTTAAGACAGTTGCTTTGATTAAGACCATATAGGACCTAGTTTGTTCTCTCAGGACTATTGGCTCTGCACTGTTGCCTACCATAACTGCTTCCATTACAGGAAGAGAAGGCCGTTTTTACACCTAACTGAAAATTGAAAAAATACCGAGGAAATGCAGACATTTTCTCTACACAAAACACACAACAAAACCAATCATACCTTTGTCATGCATATCCAAGGCTTTCAGCAGATCCTCTCTGATGGGATGCTTTGCTTTAAAACATAGCCTGTGAACATTTGAAGGAGTATCATCGCCTGAAAGAGTGGTAAGGTCTATGCAGGTGACAGCTTTCAGGAGCCAAGCAGCCTACACAGGGAGTGAAGCAAGGAATACAATATTTCAATTTACGCTTCCAAAACCAAACTGACTTAGAGGATGTAGGAATCAGAAGCCTGGCTCTCACTCTAAGAATAAGTAAACGTATAGGATATAACATAGAGGATATGCAAAGAATGGTTTATGACAGACAGGGATGGCAGATATTTGTTCATGTCTTGAGCAGTATCTAATGGCACAGAAAGGATTTGGAATCAAAAGTCAGCTCTCTCAGAATCAAAGGATCTAATTCCAATTTTTGGTGCAAAAGCTAACTACTAAATGGGACTCTAAGAATCAGACAAACATTTTTATCTGGACAAAAAGCATCTTGTTTCAAATTTAATTCTATAAGACAAAGATAAAAATATCACCTATGCGAGGAACCTCACTGTTATAATATGCTCTGTTCTATGTAGTATGTCTGTATCTTTAAAGCTTGCATGCATGAAAAGTTATACACATGCTTCAAGAGGAGCAAAGGTTTGCAATTGCCAACAACCGGATCAGCACACATCAGCAATTCGCACACTTGCATGTTTGCATGCTTCTCCTGCCGTGAAAGTGAAACATGGAATCAGTGGGGGGTAAGAACCCAGACTTCTTAAAACTTAGGGTCTAGACTCTAGATGTTTCCACTTTCTTTTGTGTGAATTGGGAATAAAAAACAACTGTAATTATTTCGTGCAGAAAACAAAAGCAAGAGCTAAGTGACAGGGCTAAAGCACTCTTTAGATGAAAATGCTACAGAATTTTAAAAGACTTACTAATTGGAGAAGGGAACAGAAGCACAACTAAAATTTTTTTGAGATTTTTTGCTGAACAAAAATTAAGCTTAATATATTATTTTGAAATATTTGCTGAATGTCTTCCAGCAAATTCTCATTTACAGTGATGACTTCACTAAAAGCTGACATCTCTTTGTGAGGAACGTGTTCAACAAGGGGAAAGTTTGCAATAGCAAAGTCCACTTGAGTCCATAAAGTCCCTCCCTGACTGCTCTGCTCTGTGACATGATTTGTCAGTACAGGCAGCAAAATCTGTTGTTTCTTCATGGAGGTATTACTCTGCAAATCTTAAGATGCTGGCCAGCCTACAAACCTTTCACACTTTGCTCATGGGAGTCTCCTTTCTAAACCTGCAAGGAATGTTACACTGAAAGCTACTTTGGGGTGACTGAACAGTAATGAACTGTTACTGGCCTCTGTTACTCTAAGCTTGACTGCTTGTTTCTCACTGATAGCTGCTTTTACCCTATAATACTTCAGAAGGGTTTTTCACTTTAAATGGTTTTAAGTTTCTTTTGCTTGGATTTTTTTATCCTTCACTAGAGGGAATTTTTGTCTCATCTCTTATGAGATGAATCATAAAGTCATCAAGACAGATGTAGTCAGGGAGTTCCAAGAACTGGTATGAACTTCATTTTTTTAAAAGGGTTTTTCAAATGAGTATTTTGGGAAATGGGCTTCAAAATTTGAATCTGTGGTGCTAGTTACATTCAAACATGTAAAGCTTCAAAATCATCTCTGTGAAATAAACAGCACATGACTATCATGACTGCAATGACAGTGTTCAAATACAGGAGAGATGCTTCTGAAAATAATCTCTTGGGATTCTTCAAAGTAAAACCTCACTCGAGTAGCTCAGTACCAGTGTTACTACGCAGGAGAGTGGAGAAGTGCTAGTAATAATTAAACATTTGTCCTACAGCCATATCGAGGGAGTGACACTAAATCCCTTTTTTCCCCAATGATTCTTTGTAATCAAAGCCTGTGGCTCTCTATTCCTTTAGTTCTTTATACAGTAACTTCTGTCAAATCAGAATACTTACTTTTTACGTTACTGCACCTGCAGTATATGAAGATAGCCAAGGTTATGGAATACTCTCTGGATTTTCTCACTGACACTATTTCGCAACCCAGAGCCACTGGACTGCTAAACTTTGTATCAAGTGACTTTTTATGTCTAAGAAACTCTTGGGAAATGCTGAGCTAATGTCTAACTTTCCTCAGTTTATGTCCATTTTTTATTTAATCATAACATTCAAAGCACAGACTTTCAGGTTCATGTAACAGGCAGGAAGTTGTTTTCTATCACCTTCCAGTAGGATCTTACACAGTTATATCAAATTATCCCCAAACTGTCGTCCGCAAGATCTGTGCTCATTGTGAACACAGCTTCAGCCAGCCCAGAATGGCTGCCCGATATGCTAAGCTCAGGATACCAACTATTTTGAACAGTTTCTTGAAGAATTAAGTATAATTAAGTGATTCTTGCTTTGTTCCACTACATTGGGACTGTTAAGATCGATCCTTGAGTGTCTCCTTCCTCTTGCTTCCGCGTTAACAGTTACTGTTGCAAGTAAATGATTTGTGTAGCTTGCAGAGGGGAGGAAGACACACGTTTGCTTGCAGAACAGCTGCTCGGTGAAGGAAGAATCAACTTGTCCTTTGGACAACGGTTACAACCCCACAGCTGAGAGCTCGCTGGGAGCTGCGGGTCTGCTCCACGGCATTTCTCAGACCATGCCCTTGGCTGAACGCTGCCAAAGCACTTATGGCATCCTGCAGCCAGCTCTGCCTGCTGTTCCCCCCAGTGCTTCCCATCCTGCCGCTGAGGCGGCAGGAACCAGCCCGTGGCTATGCCTCACCTGCTCTGCTTTGCCGAACTTACTAGCTTACGTTGCTGACCCGACGGCTTTGCATTACCATTCTCATGTACAAACTGGAGAAAGCAACATGCACACCGGGCCAGTATCTGCCAGTTCTGCCAGGGGGGCAGTAAACAGCAGAGGTTGACAGTAACTGCTAAGACATTAAATGTGTGTGTTCAGTGAATACAAGATAGCCTTGAAGAAAAGTTCATTTGCACCACTGGCTTTAGCGGTGGCTTGCATGAACCTATGTTATACTAAGATGGACAATAACTGATCATTTACCTTATCTCAGGAGTTGAGACATCATCCCCCTTAAAATTAGCAGCCTTTTTTTTTTTTTCTTTTTTTTTTTTTTCCTTCTCCCCCCCGCACCCCTCAGTGCCATAGCCAGTCAGGATTTTTGAGTTTTAGGTAAGAACTAGTTAAGCAAAGAAATCACACATGTTAGGGATGTCTAAGTAAAGAAAAATCATCCAGGTAGGTCAAACTTGACAGGTACCATGATCATATCTTACAGCTTTAAAATTAAAAAATAAGAAGGCAGCGTGCAGAGAAGTCTGTCTGGGAAACAGAATAAATGTGGTGGGATAGTAATATACAATTTAATCCACTCATGAATAAAGATGACTTAAATTCATTTGCAGTTTTGCCACTCATGAGTTATAAGGCTTTTAACTTGTTTGGATAAATGCATCACCTTATTCCATCCCATCATCATCAAATACAAATTATTAAAATAAGACATGGACAAGCACATCTTTTAAGTTTACATGCATCTTGAAAAAAATTCAATATTGCAGCCTGGAGAGGGAAAGTGACTGCTTTAAAAATACAGGAACGGAATGCATAAAAAGAGCACTTACTTGCCAATTACCTTTCACAGTTCTCCATTTTTTAATTCGTTCTGTATGCGTCACAACTGCAGGTCGATTCACATGCACTTTTGAGATCCAGCCAAGTTCTGCGGTGGGGAAAAAAAGGAGAAGAAATTTTCACCTATTTCTATGTCCTTTTCATATACTGTGTGGGACTTCAGAAGAAAGTTGTAGCTTGGTTTGGGACCTCTGAAGAGCATGTTGTGCTTTTATGTCTGTCCTGGTTTCAGCTGGGATAGAGTTAATTTTCTTCTTAGTAGCTGATATAGTGCTGTGTTTTGGATTTAGGATGAGAATAATGTTGATAAGACACTGATGTTTTGGTTCTTGCTGACTAGAGTTTACACTAGTCAAGGACTTTTCAGCTTCTCATGTTCTGCCAGGTGCATAAGAAGCTGGGAGGGAGCACAGCCAGGGGGGCTGACCCAGACTGGCCACAGGGCTATTCCATACCATATGACATCATGCTCAGTATATAAGCTGGGGGAAAAAGAAGGAAGGGGGGGACGTTCGGAGTGATGGCGTTTGTCTTCCCAAGTAACCGTTGTGATTGATGGCACCCTGCTTTCCTGAGGATGGCTGAACACCTGCCTGCCCATGGGAAGCAGTGAGTGAACTTCTTGCTTTGCTTTGCTTGTGCGCGCGGCTTTTGCTTTACCTATTAAGCTGTCTTTATCTCAACCCATGAGTTTTCTCACTTTTACTCTTCCGATTCTCTCCCCCATCCCACCAGGGGGGAGTGAGTGAGTGGCTGTGTGGTGCTTAGTTGCCGGCTGGGGTTAAACCACGACAATGTCCTTTTAAGGGCTTGCATATTTATCACCAGTCCAAAATATCATAATAGCATTAACTTCTGTTAGGGTATGATCTGTGAACTGGATGTTTCACACAGCATTTTTTTGTTGAATTAACTTGCTGCTGATGAGAGACACTATGTTGCCAGTCCTGGACTATGAAGGTTATTATATATGTAGCATATAAAAAAGGCCACAAAACAGCCTTCTGCCATTGATTGCTGATTTACTTCTTGATTCCAGAATATGGTAACATTTATTCAGTCCTTTGCTTGTCTGCTGGCACCCAGGATACAACAGCATTTTTTATGTGCATGAACCTTTGTTTACAGGAACTGTACCTCACACAGTCACCAAAACCTCTGGACAGACCCTTGCATAACAAAGCATTTGAGTTGTTATTGTCTAGAGCTAATTTTACTGAATTTGCTACTAGGGCCTGACTAACTGCAAGTTTCCAAAAGCATTGAACTGCTGGGCAACATATCTGCCTGGAAGCTACTGAGATGCACGCTGGCCTGAGAAGTGCTCACCTTGCCAAGCACCCTGGAGGATGCAGGGCAACATCTTCAACATGTGAATTCCTGCAGATGCCCACTGCAGACAGCCTGGCTCACAATTTCAATGAGTTTCACTATCCATAAACAACCACCAGACCCAAAGAGAAGCAGATACTCAGCATTTACTAAAATAATGTTACTGTCTAAAAACAGAAGCACCAAAAATTGGACACTCCTTAACGAATGGTAACAGACTGATAAAGGAGAACTGAGGGTTCAGGCCCTTGAATCTTGAAATTTCTGCTTAGTATGATAAACCAAAAGCATAGTTTTGAATGTTACTAAACACAAACTGCTCACAGAAGTACACAGGAAAAAGAAATCAGATCATCTTTAAAATCTCTCATATCCCAAAACATAAATAATTCTTGTAAATACTAATCATATAAGCAATCCATGAAAATACTCTTAAGGCAACATCAACAATCATTCACCACCACTCACCAGCAAATCACCACCATCAATCATCACATACCATCATCAGTTAAGGTCAGTATATGGACACGGGCTCAGATACTAAGAGATAATAATTCTGGGTGACTTAATTTATTAAGACCGTCTCACCTCTACAAGTCTTCTTCACTACTGTATTAAACTTGCATTTCCCTTGAGCACATTGATTTTAAAATGTTTAAAACTTTTAAAAAAGCTGATAGCCAAAATCACTAATTTGGTACAGAAATCTTATCCTCAAATTTTTTTCTTCCTACTTTACAGTTTTAATAGCCAAAAAAGTGCAGAACTAATATACTAGCTAAAGTATGTGTAAATACAAGCTCGTTTTCCTAATTAGACTTACAAAAAGCTCTGGAGAAACCAATTTATGGTAAAGATGACTCAGTGGAAATGCAGGAAAAAAGCCTGAAACACAGCTAAATGAAGTCTTGTTCTGACCACAGTAAGCCACCTTGCTACCACTTTGCTATTACCACATACAAGTAATTAAATGACCAGTACCTGCAAGGACAAAATGTTGGCCAAAAGCAAAAAAAGTTAAACCAATGAAGGAATTTCAAAGGAATCCTAAGGAATTTAAGGATTTCCTTAAGACTTTAGCATCAGTCTCACTGTATGGCAAAAAAGAAAAGGAGGAGCTTGCAAAGTTGCAAACCAGTCAAACGACAAACCCTCTTTGCTTCTCTCCACTTTCAAAGCCACAGGCTTACCCATTCTGCCCCAAAAGCATGAAGCTCAACTGACATGTAGAAAGCAGGTGAGAAAAGCTATTGCTACTACAACACCCATGGCTAGAATTTTCCTTCTTTTTGAATATCAATAAATGCAAACCATATAAACACAGACAGCTGAAATATAAGCCAGTGAAACCTCTATATTCTCCGCAGTTGCTTTAAGGTTGAGGCTCCTATGTGATCAGCAGAGAGCATACATCACTTCCCAGGGGGCCGTTAATAAGCAACATTTGACAAAGTCCATGGGGGAGGAAAACACAAATAAAGAAATAAATAAATGAAGGAAACACAAACTCTGTGTTGTGATTCTCCTACTATACGCCAAGTGCTCAGGTGGAATCATTTGATCATGATCCAATTTATCAAGATGATAACTTTTGAACCCTACTGGGTGCATGGTGATCTTTTGGAAAACATGATAAAATCAAAGCAAGCAGTTTAGATGAAGTACGTAGCTTCTTGCTCTCTAATATGGATTCAGAAACTTCAGTTACTCTACCTTAACCTAGTCTCTCTACATTATGAAAAATAACCAAGAAATCCAACTAAATAATTAATTTATAAAAACTACTGTCTTCTATAGAAGAGTTAGGAAGACTATGGAGACAGCATCCAGTTTGTTAAACATGGAAAATTCTCATCTTGGTTCTTGGGGCATAAATCTGAATTTAAGTGAAAGAACCAAAATTTCCCCCATGAGTAGGTTAACCTTTCGTTACTTATTATTTGGAGCAGATTCAGTCTGATTCATCTTGTGCTGGACTTTGGTAGAAACATACTGCTAGTGTATCTGCCCCTACCTGACGTTTGAGCATAGCGTCTCAGAAGGTCCGAGTAATATCTGCAGGAAATGGAGCATTGCACACTAGATTAGCTTAAAAGAAACAGTCAAGTGTAATACCCTTTGTGGGGGTGGGGGGAGTTGGGGAAGTGATGTTTAAGAACTTCACAATCAATGGGAGAAAAGAGGGGGAAGAAAAGTGGAAGTGAAAAAAAAGCTACTACTTTTGCTGACTCATCTTTGCCCAAAGTCACCTCTGAAAGTTAACCACATATCAGCAGATCAGCAGTATCTGATTGCATGTTCTTAGTTCTTTGCAAATACAATGAAATTCATTGGCTTAAGCCCTTTTCATTGTGTAACGCATTTTACCTTCTGTTTTTAATAACTCCAGACTAGTCACAAAGGAGGCTGAGGCATGGCAACTCAAGAAGGTTCAATACCTAATTTTTGTGCCTGAGATGCAAGTTTCCTTGAAAGACCATAGAATTTGGATCTCCAAGTATATTTTTGAATATTGATATTGAATATTGATATTGAATATTGATATTGAATATTGATATTGAATATTGATATTGATTTTTGAATATTGGGATATTGAACCACTGTGCACAGCAAAGGCAGAAAACTTAAAATAAATTTAAAATAATTAAAAAGAAATGAGAATTCCATCCTGTCTGTACAACTTAATGTGAGACATTATGCAGCTTACTAAAGGAAATAAAATGGTGTAATAAAAAAAAATGCACGGTGAGGAAGGACAAAGGTTCTGGTGATATGCAGAAGCAGATGGAGACTTCTATCTAACACAGACCTTTTATTCAAGCCCACTTCTCCATTAATTAAAGCAGTGGGCAAGTGAAAACAAATATGTCTCAGAGTAATTGTCTCTAAATAGACTTTCAAAGTTTGCCATGTGAGGTCTCACCAAATCTTCAAATGTAAATGTCTCTATTCAGAAAAATCACTCATAATTCCAGCTTTTTTTTTTTTTTTTCAGTAAAAATCAGAATAAAACCATTATTTGAAATAGAACTGACTGCCTTTGGATTCTCCCCCTCCTCCACTCCCCCAAGCTTCATGATTTAGTATCTGGCTAAGGAAAACTATATTTAATTAGGCTCATTAACCTTGCAGTGTGAACATGTCTTTTTTTTTTTTCCTTTTTTTTTTTTTAAATAAGTCATCTGCTAGTCATCTGCACAGTCATGTGGCTTCAGGGATAAAAGTAATTAAAGCAGTTACACTATAGCTAATTAGCCAATATTCTGTAATCACTCTTCAAGTTTACTTTTTCCTCTGAAGACATTTGAAAAAATCATATTCAAAATCTTAAGAGGAAATTAATCTCCTCTCTTTGAAGAACATGAATCCAAAAATACCAAGCATTTCCTCAGAAAACAATAAATAAAACTACTTCATTAGTATAATTACATAAATATCTAAGATACCTAACACATTCCTCACAAAACAGACTAAGCTCTTCAGAAGCTTTAAAAAAAAATGTGTCAATGGCATCCCTTCAGATGGTGAAACAGAAAGCTCAAGAATGCCTGAGGCTGTAGTTTCACAAGCATTTTAAGGCAGCACTGTCCCCAAAAGAAGCTGCCCCCCCAACTGGTTATTTCCTCCTCTGTGCCAGAAACAGCATGTGTGCTCCTGCTCTTACCGTGAACACATGATAAAATGGGTAAGGGAAGTGATGAAAGCTGTTATTTCTGGAGAAGCGAGTGAAACTGTGTCCTCAACCTTTAGTGGAGAAACGAGGTATTCAGCTGGACACAGGCTGACCCCAGCTGGCCATGCAGAGCCGAGCACAGCCACTGAAGAGAGTGAAAAGGCTTCAGGATCAGGTCTTGTTACACTCACCTTACCACATAAGCTGTTTAGAGGTTTGGGGGTTATTCAGTTTCTTTGAGACAGAAGCTGTAGTTATTTTCCATAGTGACTCTTGCTATGGACTTATTTTATTTTCAGATGGGTCCTCCTTATATGACAGAAGTTCAGCCATCAGCGTTCAGATTCTCAAAGCAGGACACCAAAGCATGAGCCCTGAACTAGAAATCAACTCTACTACCTTGTGACATTAGTGAAATCACACAATGTTGACCATGGATCACATGAAATGGATCACGGTATCCTCCAAAGCACTTTGAAAACCACCGACAAGCCTCTCCTCAGAAGGAGAGCTGCAGAACAAGGGGAGCTTGGTTTCCTGCAGGTCCAAGTCTTCTGCTGTTCCCTCTCTTCTTCCCTGGCTCCAGAGACCTCTCCTCACCCCAGTAACCCAGCTGCCCTGTTATGGTCCTTATGACCATGGAGTAAAACACGACATTGTTACTTGCATAAAGCCCCCCAAAAAAGATGTAATGAAAAGTCATGTAATGGCTGAGCTGTGCCTGCCTTTCCCTCAACAGAGGGACTAATTTGGTCACTCCACTCAGTCACTTACTTATTTCTGAGACATCTATCTGTCCTTCAAATTTGATTAAAATTATCCAGCAGATTCAAAAGGTGAAAGGAACAGTGAAGAGACAGAGCCCCAGTATAGGCTAAACCCATCTATTAATATATTAAAACAGAATTGTGCTGTCTTGAAAAGGGATGCAACACTTCATTATCTAAATGCCACTTACCAACAGGCTAGCTCTCACATGTAAATGGCTCAGAAATACCAACCATAATTAAAAATATCAATTGAAACATAATGAGTGTATTTCTGGCCCTTCAACTAGAGGGGCTGAGCAACACTGATAGATTTTTTTTTTTTTCCTTAGAATCCAAGAACATACTTTGCAAAACAACTGTAACTCATTATTCATTACTCAGAATACATAGGTATATATATATACACACACACATGTAGACACACACACAGAGGTAAAAAAACATATAATCATAGAATACTTTGGGTTGGAAGATCTCTGAAGGTCACTTGTCCAACCTCCTGTGCAAAGCAGGGTCAGCTCTGAGCTCAGACCATGCTGCTGAGGGCTTTACTCATTTGGGTTTTGAGAGTTCCCAAGGATGGAGACTGCACAGCCTCTCTGGGCAACCTGCCCCACCACCTGACTGTCCTGCATGGAGAAGTTTTTCCTTATATCCAGTATGAGTTTCACTGTCTCAAGATAAGCCTGCTGTCTCACTTCATCCCGTCATGCAATGCTACGAAGAGCCTGGCTGTGCTTCCTTGATACACTCCCCATAGGGATGAGCAGGCTGCTGATAGGAACCCCGAAGTCATCACTTCCCCAGGCTGAACCAGCCCAGCTCCCTCAGCATCTCCTCACAGGGCAGGTGCTCCAGCCCCTGACCATCTCGGTGGCCCTCTGCTGAACTTGTGACAGTTTATCAATCTCTTTCTTCTATTGGGAGGCAATAAAACTGGACACAGTCTTCCAGATATGGTCTAACAAGTGCTGAGCAGAGGAGACGATCCCTCCCTTCCCGTGAGCTACTGGCCGTGTCCCCGTTGGTACGGCCCAGGAGGCCGCTGGCCATCTCTGCTGCCGGGGCACTGCTGGCTCCTGCCCAGCTCGCTGCCCACCAGGCCCTGGGCCCTTTCGGCAGAGCCGCTCCCCAGGCGGGCAGGCCCAGCCTGTGTGGCTGCTGGGGCTCGTCCTCCCCGGGGCAGGGCTTTGCCTTCAGCCCTGCTGAATGCCACTGGGCTGCTGTTGACCCACTTCCCCAGACAGTTTGGGTCCTTCTGAATGATCTGGCTAATTTAGTCTCATCTGCAAACTTTATGAGCAAGCAGTCCATCACCTTTTCCAAGTCATTGAAAAAATGTTAAACAGGAAGGGTCCCAGGCTAGACCCCTGCATTGCCCTACTTAGTAGAGTATGACCTATTGACCATCACCTTCTCAGCCCAACCATCCAACCAGGTTTTTAACCATTTTGATATCCACCCATCCAAATGTCCCAACTTGAATATGAAATACTCCAAAAGACAGTGTCAAAAGCCTTGCTAAAGTTGAAGTAAATGACATCCACTGCTCTCCCCTTGTCAACATATCCAGTCATTTTACTATGGAAGGCAATTAGGTTGGTCAGGTACGATTTACCCTTTTACCAACACAATAAATGATAAAACTAGGTGACTGGCAATCAATGCTGCTGCTGTTTTGCCACATGACCTTGTGCTATTGTTCAGGCCATCCCCCCTTCCAATCTCCCTACTGAGTGGCCTGAAGAAAAACTTATATCTAGGCACAAGTTCAGGCTCCACACAAACAAGCTGTCTTATCTGCTTAGTTTTAAACATCCTACTTGCCATTTTCTGCCTCTACCCAAGGTTACTGAATGTCTGTCTTTCTCCACAACTTCTGAAGTTGTTGCATCAAAATTCCATCTGCAGGGAACAGAAAACTCATGTGGTGGATGTCTGCATCCCCACAGTTAAACCAAAGGAGTATGCTATTAGCTCACACTACAAAACAGATGTTCATTGATGTGTTTCACTATTTTGTTGTGAAGTGGCATTAAAAAGTTGCATCTGATGCTTTTCTGAAACGTGACAAAACATGAAGCATCTGGTCCCTTATACTCCAGCATCCTTGGGAGCAGAGCAGGAGAGGCAGACTCCTTTCAGCCCCTGCAGGCATCATGGTGAACCCGAGTACCCAAGAATGACTCCACAAACAGTCCCTGTGGAATGACAAACTTGTAAAATTTCTTATTCACCTTCTTTACACGATGTTCTGATGGCAAATATATCAGTGTATTAGACTAGTGACCCTCTAACTAGTTCATGCAAATCAGTGTCTTTTTATCCATGTTACATGTACCTGTTCTTTATTCCAAGTAAACACCTTGTTCTTCTACTAAGGAAGAGTGATAAGGAGGAAGAAACGGAGGAAGAAACGGAGGAAGAGGAACGATGAATTAAGGGCTTTTACAAAAATGTATTTATTTTACCAAAAAATATCACATGTGAAAGCATTATATACCATGATTTGAGAAGAGTTTGGCTTGTCATTGATAAACAAATAGATGCTCTCTAATGGCTGCATCAGAAATTTACTGCTTAAATAATGGCATTAGGTAGCAAGCACAGAAATACCAGACACAGAGAAAAGGACTCAAATAATGTATTTTTAAGTAAAAGATATTTTACCACTAGGTGTCCCTGTTAGAAAACTCTAATCCTACAGAATGCTCTGTGAGATACAGGGCAAATCATCTGAATTACTGTTAAAGCTGCTGGCGCAAGCTGGCAAAACCTTCAAAAGCCAAAGTGCCTAAGTCACAGAAGCAGTGTGTATTGTTAGCGACCAAGAAAGATAAAGGCAAGGGTTTAACACGTCCTTTTTGAGTACTGCTACCAGCTAAGATACAGTGACTTACTTAAATACAGCACTTAACGTATTTCAGATGTGTATTTAGTGGGAGAGCAAATGGCAGGGAGATGCAGTTCTTTTAAAGCAGCCAGCATAAGGCAGCTGTTAGAAACAGCCACAGTGGGTTTACTGCCACTTAATACAAACGCGGCTGTGGCCACACCATTCCCCTACTACGCCTGTCCTGCACATCTAACCCATCTCATTTTGACCACAACTGATCTAAATGAATATCACTGGGAAGGGATGGCAACAAGTACCTGTGGATAAGCTTTGGGCAGTGGCCTTTCCAGGTAGATCAGTTGCAGCTGGAAGAGGCCACATAGTACAACCTTGAAGACATCCATCCCTCTGTGCTCTCCATTAATAATCTTGAGCATTAGTTGACTCTGCCTCTTGGGCAGAGGAGGGCTACTTAAAGGAGAAGAAAGGGTTATAGAAAATATTAGGAACATACTCAAGATTATTTTAGTGAGTGCAAAAAACCAACAATTATGTTGTGCTGGTCAGCTGCACATTGAATACTTTTCCCTTGACTACGGTTGTACAACAAGATCCAGCCAAATGTTAGTGAGGTCGCCCATCTCTTCCAATAATTTCCCACTCAGCAGCACAGCCTTCCTTACATATATGCCCGTCTGTCAGAGGATGACTGATAAGAACTGAACTGACTTCACATTCAAGTTTCTGGACTCCCCACATATACCATCAATTAATTGTAAGATTAAATATACAGTAAGAAAAAGCACAACACGCACCTAGTTTAAAGTAACTGGAGTGCATTTGCAAACTTCCGTGCTATCCTCTTCCCTAACAGACACTGAAGTTTTCCCGCTACATTATTAACATGTTGGTTTCAGCAAAAAGATGCTGTTTAGATAGCTACAGTTGAAACTCACCTGTCACTGCAAGCAGCCCGTGAATAAGCACATCAGAGAGCAACTCAACATCTCACTTTGAGGAGTTACAACATGTCAATGATTTCGGTGAATGAAAAACCAGTCAACTCTCAGTTGTCCACAGGCTAATCATTCAAAATGCATGTTAGCTCTGCAAAAATGCCCATGCTTGTGCTAGAGACAGGAGCGTAGCCATGTGACACCATGCAGCACGGCCTCCTGAACTCTGCTCCTGCTAACTTTGAGATCTCCCTGCTCCACACCACCTGTCCTTTGCTTCCCATCTTCCATGATGCCACCCCTGTATCTCCTCCACTTAATTGTCCATCTTCTCATATTGACCAAATTATCATACCTTAAAGGCAGACTGTAGGAAGGCTCATCATCTTAATTCATTCCACCACTGCAGCTGGGTTTTGCTGGGTGGAAAACTCAGGAAGCTGTAGCCCTTTCTCCTTCCCCGCCCCCAGTAATCAGCAGAAGAGGAGCTCCAGCTAGCAAATGGCAAAGAAACCTTTCTTGGCTGCTCTCTGCCTTACCTGAGGCACAGCCGCCTTTCGGGCCTCGAGACCACCTGCAAGCACCTGGAAAACCCTTATCAGTCTTCAGAGAGCAAGCAACAAGGAGAACGATAAGGAGAGGTAAAGTCCTGAGTTTGCAAATCAGAATCCAACTAATAAAAAGTGTTTTGAACCTCTTGGGGAGAAAAGGGCGGGGGGGGGAGGTTTATTCAGTGAGAACCAGAAAGGTGCGCAAGAGGGGACCCGGCCCAGCTTTGCGACAGGACCAGGGCTGCCGCGTCCCGCAGCCCGGCCGTCCCGCAACCTGGCGCCCCGCTCGGAGCCTCTCAAGCCGAGGTCGTACGTGATGGGCAAGCCTCAACTTCTGCTTAACCTGGAATACCAAAGGGAAAACAAGCCTCCTGCAGGCCTCCCGGTTATATGTCACGAGTATACGTTAAAGGATCTAAAGGAATCCTAAGTCTATTTCTATTTTGGCCAGGCAGGTCTTTTTTAAAACAAGGTTTTGCAGCAGCCTGGCTCCTACACACCGAGGTGGGCCAGCCGGGGCGGGCGGGAGGCCGGCCCCACAGCCGGGAGCCGGCCGGCGCCTCACCCGCCCGGGCGCTCACCGGCGCTTCTCCGCCCGTTCCCAGGGCGGGCGGCCCTGCCCGAGCCGCGCTCGCCGGTTTGCCGCCTGGGGAAGCCCTCACGCCACGGCTCGGCAGCTCACAGCCCTCCCCGGAGGAGCCGGGACTGGGCCCGCCTCCACGGCCCCCTCCCCGCAGGCCGCCGCCCCTTACCCAGCTCGGTGCCCGGGTTCCGGCCCGCCATGGCCTGCGCTGCCGGCGGCTCTCCGCCCCCGCCGGCGGACCCGGGCGGGGCGGGCAGACTTCGGCCTCGCCGGTCCCGCCCCGCGCGGGCAGGAAGCGGCGGCGGCGGGCGGGCTCGGCCGGCCTGGCCCTGCCCCTGCCCCGGGGCGCGGCGCGGCGCTGCCCCGCCGCCGCCGCCTGGGTACCGAGCCCGCCGCTCCGGAGCGGCCGGTAACGAGGCAGCCGAGGCCCACCCCCACCCCTCAGCCGCCGCAGGGCGAGACCGCTGCCCTTCTGTGGCGGGAGTCGCTGGGTGCTCTGCTCCCTTAGAGATAATTAACACCCGGCTTGCCTCGTGGCGATAACGAGTCCAGGCAACTGTCGATTTCTTCGAGTTGAATCTTCAAGTAGAAACAAGTCTCACACATACGCAATGGGCTCTATAAACTTGCCAACCTTGTAAAATTTTCTAGTAACACCTGCAAAATGAAAGTCCGGTAACAAAGCCACCGACAACTTCACGGCCTTTACTTTTTTCCAGAGTTGTAATGACTCAACCTCACATGAAAAAAGTATTCAGCATTGTTAATATTCTCATTTAGATGAAATGTCTTGCAACTTTAGCCCAATTTACTCAGTGCTAGCAAAGAAACCACAAACTCACAGCAGCATCATGTAAAGCAGCAAAGGGTCACAGCTCTGAAATCCGAGGACGCTATTCCAGGCATCTCTATGAAATGCTACACAGCCTCCTTGAAATACGGCACAAAGACCACGGCCCGCAGAAGTTTCGCCATAGGGCAAGCTGTGTGAGCTTCTGGTTTTAAACACATCCTTCAGCTTGTAAAGTGAACAGCTTCTAGGCTGAAGTACTAGGTTTGGAGCCCTCATAAGCCTTACTGGAATTAATGATAAGGCTGAAACAGTCAGCTGTAAATAAGAGGGTTGCGAGTTGCTTGTTTTTAAATTCAAATAGACAACTGCAAAATTAAGTTTGTAATGAAGTCTGTGAAATAACATATCCTTGACACTACTATTGCACTAAGAAACCATGATTCGTGGTATCGTTCTTTATTTTCCTTCTTACTTCCTCCACCCCAACAGCCGAAGCTGGAAGGGACTTGTGTCAACCACCCGAGTCCAAGCACCTGCCCAAGCGGGCTCAGCTACAGCAGGTTCCCTAGGGCCACATCCAGTTGGGTTTTGAGTATCTTCAAGAACGGAGACTTCACCACCTTTCCAGGTAACCTCTTCCAGCGTTGGACTCCCCTTCACCATCGAAAAGTACTTTCTTACCTTCAGACAGTATTGCCCGTGTTTCTATGTATACCCCAGTTTTCAAATGCTAAGCTTCAATTTTCTAAGATGACAGCATTACTGTACTCTTGGGAAAAAATCCAAAAGAACAGTAAGGACAAGTATGAACATGAAAAAAAATAAAAAGGTCTATGAATAAATGTACTTCTGTATAACTTTTCTCCTTTCCATACAGAATGCATTATGTAAACCTTTCAGCATAACATTAAAGGAAGTGACAAGTGGAATAATGGCAATATTTTCTTTAATGAAGAAAGTATGATTTGTAACCTTGAAAGAGTAACTTTTTTTATCCAGTCTGGAGGACTAAACCCAAGCTTTATACAGATTCATAGCCAACCTCTGAGATTTTCATGTACAACCAAGTATTTCAGGCAGCATGTTTAATTCAGTTTTCACTGGTTCTGATTTTAGAGGCTCACGTTTACATTCAAACTTTAAAGAATAAAAAGACACAGAGCTTACAGATCAAGGAACTTGCCACCCTCTGTACCAACACTGAAACTTTTGTACTGCATTCCCTCTGTATAGTACAAAACCAAGATGCTAGAAAGGATTACATAATTAACTTGGTTGCTTTTCCATTCCATGAACCCAATGCTCAACAGTTAGATACGAGTTTTGAGAGGCGTTTTATTTAGACAACTGAAAACAGTTAAACATTCAGAAGCAGCGTACAATGAAACAAAACCCAAACCAAATACTTTTAGTACCTAATCCCTTCTTTTCAACCAAAGCCAAATTTTCCAACTTTCAAGAAAAAGAAAATGGGTAAAAGCCATTGTATCTCTTCTCCATAATAAAGAAAACACACTACAATGAGTCTAATTGAAATTGGAGAGACTGGATCTTGGCTTGCACACGTCTTTGAAAAGACAGTAGGCAGTTATGCTAAAAAGATAGCAAAACTCTACTACTTGTCTTTTTTTTTTTTTTTTGGATACTCAGTTCTCTTACAGACAACACCTAGCCAGTTCCACCGCATTCTCATCAATTACTGCCCATCTTTGCCTTATGTAGAGAGTGCACTCTGGAAGGCTGCTGTTTATCACTGTTCACTTGATTTAGTCTCGTACGTCCATATGCTGCGTAACAGTTGCAATAATCAGGCCTTAACTTCAGGAGTTGAGCTGTACACCGCATCTGAGTTTTCAGAGGCAAGATCTTCTGCAATTAAATAAGAATGGTATTATTTAACTTCATCTTAGATATATGAACCAAAGCAATGTTGCAGGGATTGCTTAAAGACCAGTTCAGTTTGTTTTTCCATTTAACCTGATGCAGTTATTCTACCTTATCTGTTCAGTCTGCACAGCTCTAGTCACTAGTCTGACACTTACCACATGGTCATTTTCAGGAAAACACACTCAAAATCTTTTGCGAAGAGTGAAAAATGCCAGAAGGTACTTGGGGAAAACTACCTCTTCCATACTAAAGAATGCTACTGTCTTGACTGATCTTTTAACACTTGCTGAGTTGAAGCTGGACGTTCAGTGCATTACCTATTTCCTCCTCTGCAGTTCCTGGAAGGGTGGTCCTTGCTTTTGCTGCTTCTGCATTCTCCTCTTCTGTAGAGAGGGAGGAGGGAGAAAAACAAACAAACAAAACAGTCAATACCTTCAGTTCCCCCCACTCACCTTAATGAAAAAAAAAAAATCCACTTAGTGTTGAGGAGGAAGAGTTGGGTAAGCAATCCATTAATGAATACTCACTTGCAGTTTTCTAGACATTGCTCCCCACCCCCCAACTTTAGAGAACCAAAATAAAATATAAACTAAAACTATCATCCACACTTCTTTCTATAGATTCTTATATCTTCAAGATTTATAAAAGTGGTATTTCTTATTTTTTGCTCTATAAAATAAAAATACATCAGACTATTTGCTTATATATCCACAAAGCATCTATATTCAATAAGCTTACAGGTTTGAAGTTAATTGCTTAAATGACAGCTACAAAAGTAAATCCTTAAATTTAACAGACTTGAGTGGATAGAGACCCTCGGACAACAGTACAGGTACTGTAGGAAATTCAGATGTTTACCACTTATGATAGATATTACTTAAAAAGTACACACAAAGCAGCCAAGTTTCACCAGGAACAAGCGCACACTTACCAGGAACCACACACTTCCAAAGACCATAGGTTTTCCCTACTGTTGTCTGCCACAGCCTTAGTGTACCATCCTCAGAGCCACTTGCATATAACTCTCCGTCAGGGCTAAATCTCACACAGTGAATTGGACCAAAGTGTCCTTTGTAAGATTCTATAAGAGAACACATCAAGACTATTAATTTAAAATTCCAGTCAACAACTGAAATTAATTAGTAAAAACTGATCAGAAGAGAAAAAAATACTGATGGGAGGCACTTTCTCAGTATTTAACTTCTGACACAAAACAAAGCTCCTATTAACTGGTATCTCAGCCATCTCTAATTTAGGTAACATATTAATGTTTTATTAACTGCAAGAAAATAGGTGTTAGTTATTCTAGGCAAAACTACAAAGCAAGCCAGTAGCGTGGGGCACACATGCTCTGTCCCTCTGCATACATACAATTTAAAACAAGGACAGGATCAACCAACAAACTTAGAAATACACTTTTTTAAAATATATTTGGCCAACTAACAAGAATACAAACATATCACATTTTTCATAAAAGCAAGTAGCTGCAACTCATTAGACATATTTAATGAATGCTATAGTATGACACTTAAGTTAACATACAGCCTGGTATTGCAGCAATACAAGATGTCTTAACTTTTTTTTTTTTTTTAAAAATAGGTACAAAGAGCTGTTTAATGGAGGCTTTAATTAGTTCCAGAAGAGTAACGTTAGGTATACTGAGATAAAGGCTTAACTGATAATATACCTTTTCATCCTTTTGCGCAGCATGCTATGCTAAGACCTTATTTGAATACAAGTTTCATTTATTAGTCATTATGTCATTAATCTAATACCCATTTCAGAACTCATTTTTGATTGTAGAAGACAAACATACCTAATTCTTCTCCTGTATTATAGTCATATTTATAGAGTTTAAAATCTTCACCACCTGCAACCAAACATTCTTTCGCAGGGTGAAGTGATGCAGAATTGATTGTAGCAGGTGCTTCAAATGATTTAATCTGCTCTAGACTGAGGGGGAAAAGTTTGTTAACAAAGTTCATAAAAAAGATCCTGAGAGCAAAGAAACTGTGATTCTACAAATCACAACTGCTTTTAAGAAAAACAGAAGACACCCACAAACAATTTCTGAAACAAGTTTTAATACTTGCAAATCACGCTCATCAAGTTAGAAACGAGTTCAGAATAAACAAAACAAAGGGCTCACATTTAGAACTACTTTCTGGAATATGTTTAAGCGTGTAACTTGCTCTCTTAAGACATCACAGATATGTATAAATAATTAGTTCTCTGAAAATCACTGAACTGAACCCTGGCTGAAACTTATTTAACCACAATTACAATTAGTGTGAAATACAAAAATGGCAGTCTAGTATCTTATAGACAGTTAGGGTTCACTGTTTTAGAATAGGGTAGTTGTTTCACACTCTGCCTCTGACAAGATGGCAAGCAAAGATGTCTACTGATACCAGTTCTGACGACTTGGTGATTTTGGCCTCGTACAGTCAGTTTTTACCCACAAGCAAGCCCATTACTCAACCTGTGAAAATTCTCTGTTTTGGACTCACGTTTCTGCACTATGAAAAGCAATAGTCTTCCCATAGGTTATCACAAGTATCTGTCCTTCTGGAACATACTCCATGCTGCTCACTGACATCGCAACATTTAGTGCCTTCACTTCGGTCATGGTACTCCGGTCCCAGAGGCTTAAGAGGAAACAAAAAGGAAAAAAAAAGACTCCCAGATTACTTCAGCAAACCAAACAATTTTCACCTCCCATCCATGGCAAGATTTGGATCAAAAAAGCCACCTAACAAAGAATGTGGTTTGATTCCACAGGTACTTTGGATTTTCAGCGGCATCCTTACCTTAAAACTTTGCCAAGATGAGAATGAAGACATGCTCACTTTAAAATACTGCTACTTTTGAAGCTTAATGCAACAACATTAAATGGTACACATACCATTTAACTACTCAAAGATTCTCTTAGAGATTAAAAACCTTGTTGTAAGTCTCCTGAGCAACAGAGCTTTCTAAAAGCAAGACCTGAAGATTCCGTTCTGCCTTTATACCTCACAAGGCAAAGAGGTACTAATGCCAATTTATACAAAGAACAGAGATTCATTTAAGACAATATAGTTTTCTATCTAGGGGTGCAAGAGCTATCTAAACAGAAAAGAAATAAAATTGTTTTGCTATAACAAATAAGAATCTTAATTCATAAGCTGACTGCTGCATTTCTATTTTCAGAGAAAAATAAACAAGACTAGGCTCTTGCCTAGCTTGAACACTAAGAAACTGAAAAGAACTAGAGCTGAAAAGGAGACTACAGGGAAGTTGCACCATCGTGACATCACCCTCCCATCCTTCCTTCCACAAAGGAGAAAAGACCATTCTATTTCTCTCTCCTTTGTGCCATAAATATAAGAATGGTGAGACAGCTAGGCATGAGATGGCACTGGTCATTATCAGCCAGAAAGCTGAGGAAGCAGCAAGGCACATTGCTCATCTTTTCTGGACAGCAGAGCTTGAGGAAGGGTCTTTGTCAATTCATCTCCCCAGAAGCCAGGTTCGTCTAGGTTTCAGCACATCTCCTACCAATTGGGCATAAAGTAAACAAAACGCTTAACTGTAACTGGATGAGCCATCTTATAAAAACACTAAAGCCTACTCAACTTATCAGCATGGCAGAGAAAGAGCGCTATGTCTACCAGCAGTGCACGGTTTCCAGATACTCCTTCCAGTCCCTGGCTAGTCTATGCCTTGTGCATCTTTCAAGGCTGGATTGCAGAATAAATTCATCTTCTCTAGGATTATGAAAGGCATAAATTTATTCGACTATGGGGTTCTCAAAGACCACCTTTTCTTATCAGGGAGGATGCGCTTATGGGGTAAACTAGAATATTACAATAGTTACGTCTCTAACAGCATAAGAGAACCGTATTAGGCATGCAGCTATAATAATCTAGGATCAAATAACCTGTGTTACTTATATCCTTTACCAAAAAACATAATTGTCTTCTCACATAGATTATGACAATAAATAAAAGTGAGCTTCTTAGAAAACTGGAAGTTAATTTTTCTTACCGGACAGTTTTATCATCAGCTGAAAGAATCTGTTTGTCATCACTGCTCCATAAAGCCTTTTTAATGCCAGAAGTATGTCCACTGACAACATCAGGTTCTTAAAATAAAGCCAAATATTTTAATACATATAAGAAAATGAAATAATGTCATGCAGCAGCTTGGGAGCTTGCTTAAGTTATATGGATTTTCATTTACTAGAAACTGCAAAATTACTTCAAGCACTTATGACTTCATTTGTAGCTCTTATTCCAGGAACAAGATAAATGTAAACTGGGTATCTGATTGCCTAAATTTAAAAAGCTTCACTAGTTTAACATCAAGGTTCTCTAGCTTCATATCAATCATTAGTAGTTCAGTATCAACAAGAATTTAAACAAGCTTAAATATGTGGAGTCTTTTTTCTTTCAGATGACTAAATTTTAATTAATTAGACATATTTCTAATGAATCTGTGTTGAACTGAAACATGCTATCCTTGAAGTCTATTCTAGATAAACTCTAATTCACTTGCAAAAGCGTAAACTTAAAACATACAGATTATCTTACTCTAGCAAAAGGTTATAGACACTACATTTGTAAAACAATCCTTAACTTTGTCTTTTGTGATTCATAACAGAAAGTAGCTCTTATTTTCAGAATTTTCATTTAACTCCAAAAAACAAGAATCAGTTCTAAAAGCAGACTCACCTGCTTCTGGTTTGCTCAAGTCGTAGATACGCAACAGTTTATCTTGTCCACCTGTTAACAGATAATTGCTATCCTGAAACAGAAGTTATAAAGGGTCAACTCTATTTTGAATCAAAATACCAGCCTTCATCTGTGAGTCTTAAAAAAACAGTTCTTTCTCTTGGACAACCTCTAACATACTTATTACATTTAAGTTACAATCTTAAAAACCAGAAGCAGTATGCTAAATTATTTGCCTGTTAAGATACACACGTAAAAAGCAGAAAAGTAACTAAAAGCAAAACATACTCAAGAGCTTACTTCCCTGGTGAATAAGGTATAAAGGTTTTTCCTACCTGTGTAAAATCCACACTTTTGACAATGTGTTTGTGAGCCAATGTGATTAGTTCATCGCCTGTCACAGCATCCCACACTTTGCTAAACAGCAAGAGAAAACATTTAAATTTTAGTAGCACCAGGACAAATCAACCTGAACAGTCAGATTAGTTTGTAAGCAATCTTTTCTGACACCATCATAACATTTTATCATAAATGCTACATTCTTGTAAGTTATAACCCAGTTAGTCAATGAGACTACTTCATATGCTTTTACTAAAGCTTTTTTTTTTGTACTATCACACTATTTTCCTTTATCCGCTTCTTCAGGATAGAGAAGAATAATTAGCATTTTAGTTTTAAGACAAAGGCAGTGCTCTGCAACTTAATAGAGATTGACCTCTACTAACAGGATTCAACTTGCCAACTATTAATATATGCTGCAAACAGCACAAACAAACAACAAAAAAATCAAAGAAATAATTCACTAGAATTTTCACAAGAGTTTTCTTGTAATAAAAAGAGGCTAACTAGTAGAAGCAAAATAAAAATCACTCTTTCAACTCTGCTATAACTACAGTGCCAGAGATTAGAGCTACATAGATATGTATTCTAGCAAACCAGGATGGTAATTAAGTACATTTATCAAGAAGCAATCATAGTTGTTCATCATGACAGGACTAACTGTAGCTGCTTTCAAGAACCTAAAAGTCTAGGTTTTAATTTGGCTAGCCATAAATAAGCAAACAATTATGAAAGAAGAACAAATGAATCAGTAATTTACTACAGCTGCATGTCACCAAAGGGTACTATAGACTAAACGAAAATACAGACTTCAAAGACAACTAATCACTTACGCTGTAAAATCTGCTGCTGCTGTAGCTGCTTTAGTGGCATCCGTGTTCAAAGTGGCACCCCAAACAGCACCTTTATGACCTAGAAATGTGCCAATCCAGTCTCCTGTGTCGCCCTGACGCAGCATAGGCTTACCATCTTCAAAAAAAACCAAAACCAATATTCAGGTAACATGATAAAAAAGGAAGCTGTTTTTAAAAAACGACCCCCTTGCACCAGCATGTGGAAATAGCGCATACTTTCTGAAAGTATTCTTTGTAAAAGAGTTTAGCTGAAGAGCTTAGATATGCAGCTGCACTTGCTGCAGGCATCTAAAACCGTACAGACATTAAAAAAAACACTCCAAATGAGATAAAAGTTTTCTTTAGGTTTGTGTTAAGATAGAAGGGACATAGAAAAGAGAACTTTAAGTTTTATTTTTGTTCAAGTCTTCTTCAGGCAGGTTTGTTTTTTTACTTTGCAACAGTATTTTCAGACTAACAGTACTCAAAAATAAGTCTTGTGATTGTAATCAGATACATTTAAAACATATACAGAGATGTTGTAAAAATGAAACAGAAATAGAAGGCTTTTCCTGTGATTATTTTTCCTGGGAGGCTATCAAAAAGTTGTTCACACAAGAAGATGTAGAGCTGAACTGGAAGCACTCCAAGGCAGAAAGAAATGTCCTTTAAACTTATGAACACATACATAAAATTAACATGTACACGTATGAAGGGGAAAGGCTGGTCACATAACGAGAAGAGCGTTCTCATGGGAAAGGGGGTGGACGTCATCATTCTACGTCCAGCAAGGCGGCTGCCCTGGTTAAACGGGAGCTCATTTTAAAATCTACAGCACACGTGCACAGACGATAGAAACGGGCAGTTTTAGAAACAGACCCTTCCGAGGCTTCCTCCCCCGCCCCCGGTGCGGATCCAAACCGAACGCATGCGGGCTGTGGTACCCCCCGGGCTAACCCCGTAACGAAGCACCGCCAAAATCAGCTGTCGGCTCCCTCCTTCATTCGGCAACACCCTCAGCCGGTACTCCCCTACAAGCGCCGGCGTTTCACTGGGCGAACGTGGCACCCCGGCGCAGCTGCCCCGCCGAGCCCCGGCCGCTCGCCCCGCTCCCGCCGCCGCCTCCCGCCCGCCCCGGCACCACCCCCCGCCTCGGGCAGGCGATGCGCGGCCTACGAGCGGCGGGGCGGCCCACCCCCCGCTCCCCGCACCCCCGCCCCGGGGGCCAGGGCACCCCCGCCGGGCCGGCTAAAACAAAGGGGCCGCCGCCCCCGCTCACCCTTGCAGGCGCTGATGAGGAAGTAGCCGTAGGGGGTGACGCCGCTGAAGGCCAGGTCCACCACGGGCCGCGTGTGCCCGGAGCAGGTGAGCGGGGTCTGCCTCATGGCCATGGCGGCGGCGGGGAAGGGGGCGCGGGGGAGCGGCGGCGGGGCGGGCGCGCACGGAGCCTGGGAAGGGACACGAGTCCCCTGCGGCCGGGCAGGAAACGGCGATCGCGGCGGCGGGGGAGGAAATGACGGCACGGAAACGTCTTCCGAGCGGAAGCTACGTCAGCCGGCGGGCGCGCAGCCGGAAGCGCTGCCAGGCGCAGGCGCAGGGCAGGGCGAGGCAGGGGGGGGCGCCGGGCCGGTGGGCCTCCTCGCTTCCCCCTGCCGAGCGGGGCCTGTGCCCGCCCCGCGAGCCCCTCGTAACGGCCTCGGCCACCGCGGCGTTCCCCGTGGGTGCCATAACCGCGCCCTCTTCCCTCATCCCAGTTCCTGAAGAAATCGTGCGTTACCGACCCTGGGGTGGGGTCCGGGGCTCCTCAGTGTTCCTTGATTTTGAGTAGGAGCGCTTCTGCAGCGCTTCCCGGCCCGCCCCGGCCTTGTGCTTGCTTCTCAGTAGTTGGGGCTCCAGATCAATTGATGTCAGCGCTGGCAGGGACCTGCCCCGCTCCCCATGCCCAGCCCCTCCCCAGTTCTTCGTGCCCCCGCGGGTGCTCCCCTGCTCCCTTCAGGCTCCCAAGCCACCAGCAAATTAATCCTGCCCAAAGGCAGCACAGTTTTTTCTGCAGGGCTGGCTCCCCTCATGGCTCACTGTGGAACGCGACCAGCCTTTCCAGCCCGGGAGGCGGTGGGAAGGCGGACTGAAGGGGATGTAGGGATCTCGGGATACATAAGCAGCACCCACATGGGTTTGCATAAAAGACAGGGGAGCCATGCTGATGGTGGTGTCTAGACTTGCCCTTGGAACCACCTAAAGAGCATTTGAAGGTGTGTCAATAGCCTTACTGAAAAATTAGGGAAGTGGTGTTTCTCTTCTTACAACAGGCTAAAAAATCAGAATGGTTGATGGTTACTCATCTCCTTTTTCTCCTCCAAGTCTTAGAACTAGAAAAAACATTTAAATCGTCAACAGATAATTGAAGTTTAAGGTAACTTCACTCTCCCACAGCTTCTCTTTAAAGGATAGGCGCCATATTTCAGTTTCTGACCTTCTGGTGTTTCATTCATCATCCCAGAGTTCTCAAAAGCAATTCCTAAATGACTTTCTAATTTCATGACCAATTTCCATGCATACTACCACTGTGGGTGACGCTTCCAGTTTTTCCACACACAGCCCCAGACTACCACACAGACCTTCTCAATGTCTTTAAGATTTTCTGGACTTTTTTCCTAACAGTGGTACCAGTCTCTCAATGTGCTTTGACATAGGCCTATAGGTGAATCTAGCAACTCTCAGACTACAGAATATAATCATGGGGAATTCAAATGCATTTCTGAGAGCTTTTAACATAACATTAAAAGTCACACTGAAATAAAACTCCCAAAATGTGTGTTTCCCTTGAAAAACTGTGACTGAAGAATTATTTGTATTTTATCTCATTCTTGGGAATACTTTGAGAGCTTAATGTATAAAATATTTTTATTGAGCAGATAAAACGTCAGAGTGCAAAAGTCAGATGCAATGTTATTATACTTTACATGATAGCAGTGTTTCCAAAATGTCGTGGTATATTAGGCTTAGTATTCTAAACCTTACGTTGATGTTCTCTATTTGTCCTGTTCCTTGTCATTTTTTTTCTTCGTTCCTAACTGTGTGTCTGTTTTTGTCCTTAGTAGAGCCATTGCAAGCCAAAAGGTACATTTATAGGAATGGGGCAGAGACTAGGTGGACAGACAGATGGAGATCCCTTATCTAAGTTTGTATTTAAAACAGGACTAAGCAAAAGATTTATCACTTCTACATTTACTTTTTTCAAAGCCTAATATAAACATAGAATTGTGTCTCCTAGTTAGCAATGCTGCTTGGGTTTGCATTTTAAATCCCTGTTCAGATAACTGATGTTATAAACTTTTTGAGTGAAAAAAACCCCTAGGGGTCAGTAAAGATAAAAACTTAGCAGTAAGTTTAAGTTACCGACTTAAAATTCAGTATTGAGGAATGGAAAGAAAGGGAATATTGTCTTTAGGGAAGTTTACTTTTCATGATTTCATAGCTTTGATTGATTTTGTCTTCTATTAAATTGGAGCGTGATTGTCCACCTGCACAAAGCAACAATATGACGTCCACTTAGGAAGACACAAAATCTACAACAGGCAGACAAAGGCAAAAATATTTCTAATTTGCCAGTAGGTAGCTAAAAATCATGGAGATGTGAAACCTGTAAAATCCAGACTATATTAAAAATTCTACTAGGCCGAGCAAAACTATAGGGTAGTATTAGGAATTAAGTTTTTCATGTGCTGCAGGAACATGAGAAGTCTAGTAAGGAACACGTTGGGTGTCACTAAAGCCAGATCCTTCAAAAGGGACTTTGATGCCTACTGTGGGACCTAGGCAGACGTTCGGCATCATGCTGCCAACTGCTGTGTTTCATCCTGAGGAAAATAATTGTACTGGGTATAAACCTGTGGATTGATTGTCACCAGGTATTGCCCAGTTTTATAAAAGTTATAACTCTGCCAGTAGATGGACTTAGTGTAAGCATGTAGATGATTACATGAGGACTGATCCCACATGGTGCCCGTTTCTGCTTCCAGCGGTTGGTACTTGATTGATTCCCAGTTAGAGCCTGGCACTTCCCCGCTGGCCCCAGCCACAGCCTCCCTGGCCTCATTTCCCACCCGCTCACTCCCCTGTACTGTGCCAGACAGTGGCTTCCAGAAACTAACTGTTTTTTGCCTTCAGCACGAAAGATGTTTCCATTCCTATGTACAGTAATAGTACAGCCACATGGCTGGACAAGAAGTATAGGAATTAGGCCTCTAGAGTCTAGATTTAACAGTGATACAGAATGATATGACTTCTTAAACTGCAATTTTGCGAAGCAGGGGGACCTTTATTATCTTTGGGAAACATGATTAAAGACATACAGAAATAATACTTAAAATAAAGCTATCTACATTTTTTCTTAAATCTAATCTTTACTACCGAGACACAACATAGTATATAATTGAAAGTCTCCAAAGTTTGTCCTAGGCCTAACTCAGGATACATCATGCATAATTCAGTCAGCCAGTTTGTTTAGCAGCAGTCTCAGACTTTTTTCCTTTTACTTTCTGGGGTACATTCTGCATCGCTAGCCCAACTCCAACGAGAAATTTCTAATGCAGCATTTCTTAAACTGGGCATGAGGAGGGGAAATACTACCATGAAGCATGTTTGCAGTTGGGGAAGGAGAAACACTTTGCCGTGGAGCCACAACAAGTGGAATGAGAAGTGTGTTCTGGAGGAAGTGTTTCAAACAGAAGCAAGAGCAAGGACGAGAAGGGAAGGGGCCAAATACAGACAGAGCAGGAGCAAAAGGAGATGCTGAACTGATCTGGCATTGTCAGCGAGCTCTTCCTGAAGAGCAACATCCTAATGCGGTCATTTCTATCAGGCACGCTGCCCCTGCTTGTGTTCAGAGCTGCTGTTTTCCTCTGTTGGAGCCTGACAGCCACTGGCCCTGGCTGCAACTCCTCTGGCATTTCTCCCGCCATCGCCCTCCTCTTAGCTCCCTAGGATCATCTCCATTTAAATGTTTATTCCCCACAGTTTGAAAATCTTTGATTTAGAAATACACTAACTCTGTGCACTCAGGCTAGATTACTTTTAGTACAGAGATTGTTAGAGAAGCTGGGAACTGTGAAACAGGCCTCAGTTTTTCAGGAAAGTCTAGAGAAGGTACAAGAAAGAAGGAAAGATGGAAAAAATGGTTGCTTACAAATGAAAGCCGAGCAAGCTTAAAGTAAAACTACTGAGGTTTTTTTTTTGTTTTAGCCAATGTGATTATATATTAGACTCCAATAACATTACAAAGATAAGAAATGTCATTAAAACATTTTTATTCAAAGTTTTGTATTTATCTATTTATTATCAAATTAACTGTCTTGTAGTGTTAAATAAATATTCGTCAACCCCAACTTGTCAGGAAGTAATCAGGGACTGGTAATCATACGGAATAATTCACCCCATTACTGCACAGAATGACAAGTATGCCAGTCATAGGTTATAAAGCACCTGGGCAAGACTCTCTTTTACTTAACACTTATAATTCAGAGTGTCTGCTTGATTAAACAACATCTTTACACAGCCAGTGATTGAATTTTCTCGGAAATTGTTGCTGAAGATGAATAAAGCTATCCTAGTGAAGGTCATGATTCTAGTGCTTTGATTAAAATAAATCAAGCAGACATTGAATTAAGTAGAGGGTGTTCGGTATACATATTTACATTTCCAAAGACTCCTTTCTTCTCATGTCATGTTAAATATCATAGCTGGAAATACATTCTCTTGCCACTGAGTGGAGCTCCTTACATATTTGTTAGTCCGTTAACTCTCCAGCTGAGAGCTTCTACTGCGATATGACTTACCGATGGTTATTTCAGCTTGTACCTGGCAGCTTTGTGGCTCAAGAAGTTACTAGATGCTTAGTTCTCTAAAATGAATTGGCTAACTAGGTAAATGGAAATCTCCAGGTGCCACAAGAGACAGCAGCAGGGCAGCCCCTTTGTTAGTGGACCTCGCATATGAGTTCTTTTAGTGTATTGCAAGTTTGAAACCGTCCGTGTAATCTGTAGGCACGTTGATGCTCTTTACCTCTGTTAAGTTTTTCTTTGGAGAAATGTCCCCTACTAATTGGTATAGCGAATTTGGCGGGGGGTGAGGGGTAGGGGAAGGAATAGCTGTTTGCTGAAGGATGATGTGTTACAGATGCTGTGTGCAGATATGTGAGAGCGATTGCAGAGCATGTTGCTGTGTTTTCACCAGGGGAATAATTACAACTGAGTGTCAGCCTTGAGCAGTCAATTATCACTGAGTAGAGTAACAAGATGAAAGATAAAAGGCAGATGTAATCATATTTCACAAATAATAGAACAGTGTGCTTCAAGTCAAGGAGTCCTTTCTAGATCATCCTTTCATAGCAGGTGATCATATTTTTTCTAGTTACATGCAATTTCTCATCACATAGATCTAGGGAATGTGAGGGCTGGACCACGGGCACTCTTCAGTTGGGTATGCATGGTAGTGAATAGAGGCCAAGTTTGTGTGTGTTTAGTTCAGTTTGTGTGTGAATAGAGGCC
Organism: Platalea leucorodia; assembly: GCF_965183815.1. Taxonomy (NCBI): domain Eukaryota; kingdom Metazoa; phylum Chordata; class Aves; order Pelecaniformes; family Threskiornithidae; genus Platalea; species Platalea leucorodia. Next base: position 57,556,009 of record NC_138826.1, read on the forward strand.
AAGAGGATTAGACAGGGAAATCGGTTGTAGAGGAATCAGGAAGAGTGTGAAGAGGAGTTTGAGCCAGCAGCAAGGAAGAGAAGTGGTTTAGTACGAGAAACGTAACACATGGAAGCTGGATAATAAGGGAAACAGGAGACTTACCTCAGAGATCAACTGTGTGCCTCATAGTGGGATTTGTACCTTTTTTTCTCCATCTCTTCAGGTGAGGTCAGATGTAAGATCACTTCTTTAATCACCACCTTAGTGTTAGGATTGCAAAAGGATTTCCTCTTCTGAGAAGAATGATGTTGCTAATGTTTTCTGTATGCAAGACCATCAGGAGCCTTTCCATCTGTCTGGAGGGCAGGGATCAGGCACATTCGGAGCACGCACCAACCATAGAGTCATTAAACCAATAAGGGATATTAAAAATTGTTTAATCTTTGCTACAGTAGCTTCTCTGTTCCTCAGTCTTCAGGTCCCATTCTGTCTTTTGAAAGGGAAAAGTTGACAGTGCTGGCCAGATAGAGAGGAGAGCTATAAAGAAAAGAAATGACAAACTTTAAGTAGCCAGTGTTTTCACTGAAAAGCTGAGCCACTGCAAAACCAAAGAGGCAACAGCTGAAGAAATGATTAAAACAAAAACAAATCCAAGAAAAGGAAGTGCTTCCCCAAATTCTAGCCAAATGTTCTCAGAATACAGAGTTGCTAAAGTTAACCCTCAGAAAATAAAGGAATGTAAAGTAAATGTACACATATTCAGGGTTTAAGCTGAAAGATGTAAAGACATTTGGGAAGCCCAGACAGGGTCAATGTCAACTCACCTAGAGAGGAACGTACAGCGTGTGTGTGTTCCAAAATCCTGTACAAGGACTCTGCTCAGTCCATCCATTTAACAGTATAGAATGTTGCAGTACGTCAATGCATGCGATATGCATTTATAGAAGGAACAAAGGTCCATGAATAGTGTTATAGCAGCTCACACAAGGCTTGGTGGGATAGGCGATCTTGCAGTGTTAACAGGGGATATGGGAAGGGGAAATGGAGAGAAAGATACACAAGTCTGTTCCCATGCTTAGAGTTCTTGTAACCAAGACAAAGTGAAGCAGCTAAGTTACAGGTATTATGGGTGCTAAGTTCTGGCTGAAATAAGCCATTTCTGTATTTTCTACCTCAGTCAGCAGCTTTGCTCTTTAGACCATTCGAAGCATGACTGCACTGTAAAGGAGAAGATATAGAAGTAACATAATATTCTTTTCCTACCTCTTTTCAAGCCTCATATTGGAACCACTTGATAATTCAGGCTTGCTAAATAAGTATTTACCTCTGCAAAAAGAATTTCAATTCATAATAAAAATTAATCAGATTGTAAAAGCTTTGCTAAAGGAGAATTAAAATTGTCTGGCAGTTCACTTGCTTTCCAGGAAACAGTTCAGCAAAATTCTTATTCTCTAAGTATCATCACATCTGTAATGCCTCTCTCTGAGCTTACTGTACTGTAAGAAACAGTAATACAAATTTTCAGGAACAAGCTTTTGCTGAGTGAATTCATAATTGTAGGCTGCTCTGGTGTTTTCACTTGGAAGGTGTTCTTCACAGCGCAAGATGTTTATACTTACTGTTCTAGAAGGCTAAAGTAATGAAAACATCAGCCTCTGAAAATCAACCATAGCAGACAGCCTTAGTCTTACTATCCTCAGAGTGCTTAAGCTGGTTGGACAAGTCCATGGGACCAGACAGACCCCTTCCAAGAGTGCTGAGAGAGCAAGTTAATGCCATTGCACAACTGCTCTCTATCACCTTTAGAAGTCATGGGGATTGGGGGAGATTCTTCATAACTGGAAAAAGGTAAACACACCCATCTTCGAGAAGGATCCTGGGAACTGCAAGCTAGTTGGCCTCATTATGTGTTCCTGGGAAGGTTGAAGAGCCGTTTCCAGGCCAAGGACAAATTATGCCTGACCAACTGTATTGCCTTCTATAATGAGCTAGCTGGCTGTGTGGGTGAGAGGAGAACGGTGGATGCTACATACCTTGACTTTAGCAAGGCATTTGATACTGTCACTTATAGTATCTTTAGAGCCAAAATGATAAGAACTGAGTAAGTGGATAGGTGGGTAGAAAATGAGCTGGAATGCTGGGCTCCAGGGATTGTGATCAGTGGTACAAGTTGAGCTGCCAACTGGTTACCAGTGGCATCCCTCAGTAATGATTGTTGTGGCCCATAACATGTAATGTCTTTGTTAACAATCTGGATGATGGGATAGAGTGCACTTACAGCAAGTTTGCAAGTGATCCCAAGTGAGGGATCACAAGGGGGAGAGCAGAGCTGCCGAGGGCTGGAGAAATGGGCTGAAGGGAACCTCATGACATTCAGCAAAGGGAATTGCAAAGTCCTGCACTTTGGGTACTGGGTTCATCCAGGCATAAGAAGACAAAGCAAAGGTGGAGGACCTTATTGTTATGTATAACTATGTATAAAAGGGTGTAAAGAAGACAGAGGCAGACTATTCTCAGAGTTGCACAGTGGAAGGATGAGAAGCAATGGACACAAGTTGGAATATGGGAAATTCCAAGTAAATGTAAGCAAAAAAAAATTAAAAAAATTACCACAACAGTGATCAAATGCTGGAAGAGGTGTCCAGAGAGTTGGTGGAATCCCCTGTCTCGGAGATACTCAATACTTGACGGTACAAGTCCCTGAGCAACCTGATCTACATTGTCCCTCCTTTGAGTAGAAGGTTGGATGAGGTTAACTCTGGAGTTTCCTTTCAGCCTATGTGATTTTATTTCTTTTCCCGTTTCCTTTGAATGATGATTTCTTATGCCTTCACTACACGTATTTGCCCTCAGCTTTTGAAGATGAGTCAGAATAGCTTTCAAAATTGTCATCTTGTTTAAGGCAAAACATTATGTCTCAAAGGACTGACAGGAGTAACCTATACGTACTTTATATTCAAGCATTGACCTGATTCCTCAGAAGCGCATCCTGCTCCACTGCTAAATTTTACAAGTCCTTCACCTTCACGCACAGGATGTCAACATATGCTTCCTATGCATTACTGAGTCTATCTATCAGAGACACAATGCTGACTGATGCAGGATTGCTGTAACTCAGTATCAAATTGGATCATTCAAAAGACACATACATCTGCTTCCTTTAATCACGCAACCAGACGTGGCAGGGAGAAGATCAGTGATACTCAAGTGACCGCCTTACATTGCAATAATGCCAAACGAGTGCAGCGAATGTTTCCAGCAATGAAAAGAGCTAGACCAAATGCAAAGAACACAGTGAAATTTATTTATATAATCCATGGCAGCTATCAAGACCTCTACAGGGCAGCAGATACAGAATTAAATTTAAGTCAGCAAGTACTGTATTTTTTTTTCTTGTTTTCAGAGGTATAAGCTTTGCTGAATTCAACAATTTGAAAAAAAAGAAGCTAAACCGGGTAACATCAGTCAGGCTTGTTGATAAGCCTTTGCTAATCACTTTTTGAACAATCATGCAGATTTTCTTTAGATTCTGTTTTTTAGCAGTCACTTATGGTCCAGTTTTTATACCATTAATATTAGTGGTACAGGGCCAGGATGTAAAATACTGTAATCTCTGATAAATAAAGCTTAGTGTGTAACTTTTCTGTAAGCCTCTCTTAACCAGGCAATATGACATTTGCTGGTTTATCAGAGCAAGTTGTGCATTGCAGAGAACTAGAACACAGCAATGTTGTTCTGCTACTACTTGTACAATAAATTAGATTTGAAAAAGTAGAACTTTTTTTTAAAAAATGGAAGGTGCTATATATTAGATTGTCTTTACTTTTTAGGACATATCAGAAAAATACGTGAACTTGAAAATAGAGGATAGTAAGAAAAAGATAAGAGAAAATACTCATATGCCGCATATATTTGTGTTATTTAGAAAAATTACTAGATACAATTTCTTTGCATAGACAACAGTTTCATATGATTATCTCTGCCTTAAGGGCATAAACCCCTCCCCAACTTTTAAACAAATATTATTGCTGTTTGGAGATTTGAAAGTATGTTCCATTTCAAAACAAAGCTACATTTGTCTCTGGACTGAATCCACCAATGTCATCAGTATTAGATCATAGATTAATTTGGCTCATGGTATTATGCTTGGAGTAAGTACAGTTGTGGGGTTTTGTTTTTTTGCCAGGATCAAACTTTGAAAGAAATTAATAGCACTGATGGTAGAAGACAGTGACGGTGCTTTTACAAGTATGAAACATGACAGGGAGATTTGCAAGGGTTTCCATTTTATTGAGATTCGGGGGAACAAAGATTATTGTCCAAGATGGATAATAATTATATAACTCCAAGGAACTGAAAATATGTAACGGTGGAGTCGAAAAGATAGGAAGTACCGTCATTATTCTTGAGTAAAACTTTGCTCGTGTGGCTTATACAAATATTTGGAAATTCATTAGTGCAATGAAGATATTTGCCAGTTGGCCTTTTGTGAGACTTGCACGTTTGGTGCTGCACATTGTATAATCATGCCATGTAAAATACAGGCTAGGATTCCAAAAAGTGTGATTATTATTTCTTTCTTTTTGTTTCTTGATGGTGGCACAGGAACAGCTTGATAAGCTGGAGGGAGGCATTAGTTCATCTCACGGTCATGTCCAAGCTAGTCTGTACTAGTAACGGATCATCTGCAATCACTACAGGATGCTAAAAACAAGAATCTCAGTTGCATGTGGATGTTGATGTGAGCCAGGTTTTATATAACATTTAATGTGGATGTATGAATAGCTTTATATGAAAGAGCGGTTTAGATTTAGGCTAGAAGTGGCTGGCTGTCAGACTGGATAAAAATAGAAGAAGAAATAATGTTTAGACACCCATACCACTTGATTCCAGGTGAAACCATCATCTTTGCTTACAGAGTTACAGGTTCCTCAGCTGACTGAGCATGAACCAGGAAGAAATCACAAGTTCCCAAGATAGCTAGATCCCTTCAGAGCCATCAAGAGCCTTTGAAGTTTAACAACAAAGCTTAACTCCAAGGGAATAAGTATAGGACCATGTAAGGAAAAATCATTAAGTAGTTAATCTTAGGCCTTATCTGGAAAGTACTCTATCTCTATGGAAACAGAGTACTTGGCTCTGAACGCTGGAGCTATCATAGGAACTCATTGTAAGAGTATTGGAGCAAACAGAGGTACCCAGTTATGTGTCAGCTAGAATAGCATTCTCTAGTTGTTCTACTTGTCAGTTTTCTCCCTGGTTTTACAGCTAATCCTTTACCTCAGTTTTTGTCCTTGTGGTTTACAGACTTGCATTGCCCCTGCTACGTGGGGGCAGTAAATCCCAAGGGAGCAGTGTGTTCAGGCATCTCAGAGATGCTCCCTGAGATAGTTGGGGCACTCTTCGTTTGCTAAAGTACAGAGGGCCAGTGTGGGAATATTATCAAGTGCAGGCTGTTGGGAAGGAATTTTTCTGGCAGACCAAAAAAGTCATTTCACAGAACTAGTAACACTCTACAGCTCCTGCAAATCCCTTGAACGTTGTGACCACCTAAGAGCTGACAGCTGCAAACAGATTACAGACAAAGCCCCATGTCACACTAGCATATCTGGGGACTTCAGCTGGTCTAGTTACATGAATAATAAAACAACACTAAAAATAATTGATGTGAATATAGTATTATAAGCAAGAATATGCATCTAGTATCTCACCTATTCAAGGCACTGAACAAATAACCATATGTGAAGTAAGAAATGGGAGCAGAATCTGGAAACTAATAACTGGTAACCTACAGGAACGATATGAGTAATTTAACTTATCATGTTACATTGTAGTGTATCAGCCAAAAAAAAACCAAAAACAACAACAACAAAAAAAAACAACAAAAAAAATCCATTAAAAATCTGCCCAGCACCTGGGAATGGGCTGTTACTGCAGTTGGCAAGAGCTACAGAGATTTCCATCTGTGGATCATTAATCAAATCTCTGCCAACTTGAAAGACCAAAACCTGCTATCAGTTAGCTTGTCATCTTAAAAAAATATCAAAAGTATCAGAAAGCCCTCTTGTTGACAGCATCACTTGAGAGGCCAAAGGCGGTTTAATCCTATCATCTGAACAACCTTCCTTCTTCTTGTGAGAGTTAAAATATATTGGTGGAAAAGTATGAAGTTATATATTACTACATTCATTTCATTCTACAGAAAAATTGATTTATTCTACATATTCCATTAGACAACTGTCAGATCACCATCTTATCTGTCAGATCACCAGCATTTATAGGCACTGCTGAGTGTGAATTGGTTGCCTGGAAGTGAAATACTTTTTTCTCTGTGATAACTGAAGTAACCCCTACCCTCCTGAAGGCCTTTGGGCTTCTGCCCTGTGGCTTCTAACCAGGCTTTGATACCTCTCTTTGCTTTTTTTGTTACCTATCTCTTCTGCCTCTTATCAGCTCCTCCATTAAAGCCACACCTAATTTGCTGGATATTCTTATCCTTACTGCTTTACAGATGTTTTGCTAGGTAAATTTATGTGTTCGCTTCACCTGTTTTCCACTGCAGAACTTGATGACAATGCAGAAGACTCCTGATGAAAGCTGCTTTTGTGGCTTTCTGTGCAAACTTTTAATTCGCTGCGTATGAGGCTCTTGGTCTCAGGAGTGCCAGCTGCTGGTTTGATTCCATTTGTGAAACTCAGAATTGAAGTACTTGAAGAGATGTGAGTTTGAGAGGAAACATAGTTACTGGATGTTTGTTCAGAGCTGTGATGTCAATGAGTAGATAAAAACAAACATATCGCTTTCATATGCTCTTGATCTGACTGCAAGTACTGTGGAAGGCAGTGGTAGGAAGCACAAAGGTTTCAGGAATAAAACCTATATTAATTCCTTTGCTGAGAATCTTTCTACTTCTAGGAAAAAAACAACGCTATGCTTTTATCTCAGTAGATGTTACTGAAAATAGCTCAAATTCCACATCCAGATACCACATGACTTGGCATTAAGCTTGTAGTTACAAAATTTTTTGCAAGTAGGTCCCTTAATGCCTTAAACCAAAAGCCAAACTGCCAGCCCTAGACTTTCAAGTCTATAAAAGAATTGTTTTCATAGAGCAAGTTAAATGAGTCTAAATTACTTTTAAAATATTTTCTAGAAAACTAAATTTAGCTTTTAAAAAACATCTTCACTAGAAAATGTAGATAAAATATTTTTGCTTTGAGATTTGGGTTCATTGAACTCTCCCCAAGTCCTAACGTGTGCATGAGCCAAAAAAACCCATGAAACAAGCGTTCACAAACTCCTGAGAACCAAATCAGCTGACTCTGGCAGAGCACAAATGTTTTTAAACTCATTTCAGCTTCTTTTATGAAGATAATCCAAGCAGTACCAACTTGCTCATTCCACAAGCATCTTTTCTGCTTCTCCCAGGACAAAATGATAACATAGGAGTCAAAGACTTGCAGCATCCCAGGGTCATGGCCTAGATTTTTTTACTGTAGCAACAGATCTGCAAGAGAGCAAACATTTGTTTTATAATATGGAAAAGGATGTTGAAAATAACAGAAATCATCATCTTTTTTAACTAGCCACAGTATTTTAGAGAAGCCTGGAATGCCCTGTCTTTGATATAAATGTACAGTGCTCCATTTAACGTACTTCTTTTATTTATTTTGTCTTAGTAATCAGCTGCTGCCTTTGAGAGGATAATAAAATTAGTTTTTATTCCCACACACAAACACACACATACAATGTAATGTATTATGACTGATTTACTTTTTTTAGAGAAGCTAAAAAAGGAGAAATACACAAGAGTACCCTTGTTTGAATTAATACTGGGCTGTCTGTATGGAATAACAATTATAGGCTGAAGCTAGAGCAGATGTATGGGTGTGAATCACATAAGGGTAGGTTGGGGAATTATAATCAGCCAAACAGACCTAGGAATCAATCAGCAGTGGAAATTTTTTCTGTGGTCAAACAGTGGATTTTTCTAATTATTATGGGGCAAGACAGGGAAAGTGATTTTCAGCCCGTGTTTTGCTGCAAGTCTTGTGTGGAAGTTCCCAAAGCGTAGGACATGCATTTGTGGTATAAAAATGCAAAATGAAATGGAAGCTGGCACTGCCATTGGCAGCCACCATTAAGACTGCTGAAGAAAAGTTTGCAGACCCCTTATTTAGTACTCCTCAAGAAGAACAACCCTGTAGTTAAGACTAGAGATGTGAATGCTATTTTTTCCTGGTTTTTGCCATACTCTCTGACCTAGTCAGATTTGGACTGATTTGCACCACCACTGGGTATCCAACTGTTACTGTAGTCAGTAGAAAGAGTCAATAAAAGTCACCTTCTTTGAAGGATGAGGTCAGCTTCTGTGTTACAAATCATGCAATATAATGGTATGTCTTCATTGACATTTGTGATGTTGCTTTGATACTTTCATACACAGAGTAGTCGCAAAGCACTGTTTAAAACAAATGCCATTTGCCTACTTTTCCTCATCATTTCTGCATTATCATACAAAAAAATTCATTCAATGAGGTCATTCAATGTCTTTCCCAGTAGTGTGCTTATTCCCCACTTACTCTCTTATAAAACAGCTTTACCTGAACCATCAACATAGGCACACTCCCAAAGAGGGTTAACCAGGAAAAGTCATGCTGCAGTTTTGCCCACTTCCCTAAGATGTCTGCTGGTTAAGAAAAGTAATTTTAGCTAGGTGCTTTGTAGGCAGTTTCAGCTGAGAGTTAAGACATAAAGGCAAAGGAACAGAACCAAAGGCATTGCTAGGGCACTGCGGGGAACGCAGAGTGTTGCAGTCACTGCCTTTGCTGCTCTCATACCTGCTCTGGGTGGAGACATGACAGTAATGTTTGTCATTTCATCTCAAATGCATTCATCTACCAAAGGTAAAGAGCTTATATTATATTATACTCAGTTCAGAATTGAAGGAAGTTTCTCCAGTATTATCCCCTTTACAGAAATTTCATGTGCATTAGCTGCTTCCCACAAAATTGTGTAGCTGGTCCTGGCAGTTAAGTGTTTTCTAGCTGCTGCATTAAAATAATTCAAAATAATTTGGAAAACATACATATGATATTCCAGATTTTTAATCAACTTATAAAAAAATATGAGTATTTTCCAGTAAGCTTGGATACGGTTATGGAACCAGTGACCAAAAAAAATCAAGCCTTTCTATTTCTAGTGATAACTGAAATGTGTCCAGACTTGTTTCCAGTCAAGCCAGTGGGCGTTTGTACAATGATTTTAGTGAAAGTAGATTGGGCACTTAATTCTTTTTCCACAATCTTTATTAGGTAGACTTAAACACTATGTAAAAATTAGTTATTTGAAGCAAAGATGGTGCCTACTGATTTTGTGTTTTGCTTAAAGATATAAGACAATTGCCTGCCTAAATACCCTGAAGTTTGGTTTTGGTTTTGGTTTTTTTGTGATTCCAAGAAGCCACCATCAGAATATATACCATCCCCTCTCTAGGCCTTTTTTTGCAGAAACTTGAGATCTTTTCTTCCAGAAGCCTGAGAAACTCATCTGCTAAATGTATACATATGGAAATAATTAGAAAGAGGCATGGTAGCACACTAGGGAGAAGATGTATGGTAGTTGAATCGATAGTTGATACACAGAGCATTAAGACAATTGAAGAAGTTATAGTGGATTTATACAACCATGGAGTGCATTTTCAGTTTGTGTCCAGCTTTTCTTCTTTTGTTAGAAGAAATGGAAGACACACAGTGTCTCTATTTCAAATAACATTTTTTGCAAACCTAGGTCACCTAGTGCCACTTCTCATTTAAGCAGATCTCTCAGCTTTTTATCCTGTTGTACTAATTGTGTGATCCAAGCACAGGAGTGATATCTGAGATGACTATCTGTCCTATTTTACGGGCAATATCAGCCAAGTGGGAGCGTCACTCCCAGGGGACAGGGGATTCCTACCTCTCTGAGTTAGTTTTAGACACATGAAGCTCTCACATTTGGGCTCCAAAACATGACAATGTGCAAAACTAGCCTGGCGTGTCTTCTGACTGCTGAAGAAGCATATATTTATTAATGGAAATTATGAGCTTCAGAGAAATAAGACCACCATGAATTTCATGAAAGCAGTAGGAGCATCAGGGTAACAATGGATACTGGTAGCCTCTCCATTTATCGCACTATTTCATCCTCCTATTGTTAGACAAAATTCATTGTCAATAAGTAGTAAGTCTTGCAAATGTTCCTGCTGCTGGATTAACTGGATATCAGCAAGATACAGAGAGGCCAGCAACGATGCAAAGAAAGGGCAAGACTTCTCGTGGCACTGGATAGAAACTGTATGTGAATATTCAGTCTTTTGGTGGCATTTTGATGACATGTCTGATCATCGATGCAGAAAACCCTTTTACATCACAAAGCGGAACAGGAAAAATGTACGATTTGGCTACTCAGTGTTACATGAAGTCAGTCGTTCCCCATCAACAGCGTTGTAAGATCAGTAAGGAGCAAGAAGTCCTTTTCTGCTAAGTTGTCCTAGACAGAAATCCTGCTTCAGTCGATACATGATACCACTTGGGAAAATGGAGTGATATCAACCATACATCAGGTATAATTGTTTGGATATAAAGTTTTCCACGGAAGAATTCATCATCAAAATTTCCACAGTATTTAATGCTTGAATGAGGAACCAGTTACTCAGATTAATAGTGTGCCATGCCAGAATAAGAGTAGCTGCCTCCCAGAGCTGACCTACGTAGCTAGAATATATTTTCTTCCTTCCATCCAGATGTTAATGTGGTCAGAAGCATCAGCCTATTCATTACCTCATTGGCAGCGTGGCAAAACCTCATCCTTAAACTTGACCCCATTTCCCTGTATCCTGTCAGAAGAGACTCTGCCCATCAGTTACAGAGGTTGTCCAAAGGTAAAGACAACACTGGGGCTTCTGCTGCTGAAGAATGCAACTGTCTAATTTTCAAGGGGATTAAGAGCTGCAGCTATTCTACTATGCACTGATCTTTGCTAGCTTCAGGTCTACTCCGGCTGCCAATTTGAGGGTCAGATCCTAATCTTCAAAGCCATCACCAAGTTTTAATCTATTCCTATTGGCAGGGCATCACTATCTGCACTACAGCTACAGAGCTGCATCCTTCTCAGAAAAGCAGCTCAGAGAGTCCAGGACAAAGTACACTAAAGCTGAAGACAGATATTTTTGGCAGAGGGTCTTCACTACTGAGTAATCTCCTCAAGGCGATCACACACTCAGCAGTCCTGAACCATAAAACCACTCCTCTTATCTTTTCCAAAGTTACCTGTCTTCCCTGTAGAATGTTCCCTCATTTTCATGGTACAAAAGTCATTTATTTTATATCAGAAATGTGGAACTGTAAACTAAAATTACTGAGATTTATTTACAATCTAGAATGAACAAACCCACAATCATTTAAAAGTTACTTGCACCAAAAAGAATCGTGCAGTTCATTTTGGGACCCTTATGACATTCTGGACTCCAACTTTGGAGTCTGCCAGTTGGAAAAAGATGTTTGTTCTGAGATTTGAGTACTTTTAGATACAGCTCCAGACCTTTCTTGTGAAAGACTTTTTTCCACTAGAACTGAGTTGAGTCAAATTATAAAGTAAATCTTTCCTAACAGAGAAGGATTTATGTTACATATTAAACGCCCTCCAGAAATAGCCTCTTCTGCCTTTTCACGTATCCTGATGGAGATAGTCCCCTGCAGCTGCTGATTCATGCTGAGATTGCTCAAGCAATGGTTTTATGCAAGATTTACATTTGCAATAGAGTGCCTATCATTGTGTGAAGGGACTCTTGCAGAAAACTAGATTTATCTTGCCTTTATAAGCAGTCAGCTCTGTTCCAGGTGGTAAGGCAATGCTAGGAATCAGGTAGCAGCTTGAAGATCACCTGATCTATAGAGCAGCCTACAATTTGCTCCATTTTATTAGTGAGTAGGAAGGAAAAAAGGGGAAGTGTTAAACAAAACCAACTGACAACCAGCCCCACAACTCTTGATTCATTTCTTTTGCTTTTATTTTTCTGCCTTGTAGTAGGCCAACAAGAGGACTCTGCCTGTTAATATTTGTATGATTAGTTTATGAGAGAAAGCAAAGACTGCCTTTTTTTCCCAATGGTGCTTGCTTTCATATCCACCCTCCTATTTGGCTAGCAACAGTGAAATAACACTACTGACAGCTGCAGCTTCATTTTCAAACTTTCAGTATTTCGTGTTTTTACTTGATACTTCAGATCCTGAAGAAGATCAAACTTCACTTTTGTAAAGTTATTAGGTCTCACAGAGAAAAAAAAATATGAACCTAAGTGCACCTTAGGGGCTCTAAGTTAAAGGGAAACTAAAAATATCTTTATTTAATATTTCACAGCTAGACTGCATAATTTGTGATGTTTACAACTAGCAATTTTGCCGAAGATTCTGTTCTAGATATCAAATTTTTCTGGGATAACTTTTTATAATTTAAATATAAAACAGTCTACCCTCAAAGACGTTTCAAAGATTCCAGTTTTGTGATTCACTTGTGAAGGGAGTTATTTTCAATCTTTCCCATGATCTCAGTGTCATGGGATTTTTTTTCTCTGGGAGCCATGATGACACGAATAACATTAACAATAACAAATGCATTATCCATTTTGAATTTATGATAAGAAAGAAACTCACGACTTCCGATAATTTGTTAGTGGGCAGTGGCTTTTGTTACCTGCTACCAGTACAAACCCGGCTGTCATCAGTTGTGGAAGGCTGCATAGGCTCAACTAGATGTTCAGCAAAACTGCAGTTTATTTTCACCTTTTTCTTGTGTTTTCTGTGCAATTTGTCAAATCATATACCCTCTCTGCCTCATATAGCATCTGTAAAATGGGATTCTTTAGGTTTGCTTCTATTTGACTATAAAGAGATTGTTACAGTGGGACAGATTCTGTCACCTTTGCTCTCATAACAGAACACTTTGCAAAGGAAAATTATATGAGTGAGAATGCATATTGAGTGGTTATCAGAAGGGGATCCTGGTTTTGAAGCCTGTAGATGTATTCATTTATCTGCATATAAGAAATACAGCTATTAATAAAGCGATAAAAATTTCAAAAGCTGTGGAGGTTTATCTGGTGTGCAAATTCTAGATAATGCGAAACAGTTTTCTAGCCTACTTGCTGGTAGTTTCTCAACGATTCAATGCATATAGAAAGAGAAATCCCTATCCCTTCAACACATTTCCCTCACTTCAGGCAGACTCTGTGTCGATTCTGTTTCTGTTTTGTGGTTAAGGACATCAGTTTCTTGGAGCATCCCATACTGAACTGATACGGGCTCGGTCCAGCTGCTGTACGAAGATGTTCTGGTGAAGCGTGCCACGTGTGCCACAGCATCGCAGAGTGCCGCAAGGTCACACTGAACCTCCAGCTCCTTATTCTGCAACTAAAAATACTGCTCTTGTGTACAAGCTTCTGTTTCAACGTTATCTCTTTGGAATTCAGTATCAAATGCCTCCTCCTGTTCCAGATAGATCACACACCAGCTTTGGGAACCACCAGCTTGTGCTACATTAGGTTAAGTTCTTACTGTATCTCGTAAATGGCTGTCCTGTGTTGAAAGAGGAACAACTAGGAAAATATGGCGATATATATAGATATTCGTGCTATGTTTTGGCAAAGGATGTTAGGAATGAATAGAGTTTAACACCCAAACTTGTCATAGTAAATATCTGAAATATAGACACGAGACCAGATACGAATTTTGCATATAGTCTTTTCATTTCTTTTTATAGCGTGCATAAATATTTAAAGAATGTGTGATATCTGTCTTTCTGTTTCCTATAGTGGAATGGGACAGATAATTGCTGTCTCTTTCATTAAGTTCTGAATGCAGTTAAATGATATTTGTAAGGCCCTGTAAGGTATTATACGAGAACAAAATAGGATTGATTTATTTTTTTTTTTTAGTCTACATTTGTTGCAAATTAATTTGATTTTTTCTAGCCAAGAGAACACAGCCATACCTTACCTATATAAGCTATTTTTATTATTTTGAAACATTTTTTCTTGTTTCAAAATGTGTCCAAATGAAGTTCTAATACTCTTGATGGAATCCTTGTTTTTCCAGAAACTTTTTAGACATTGGACAATTCAATTTAAATAATATGGTCTAAGGTATCTCTAGATTGGATTTATGATTTTATTTTGGAGACTGTTCTGGTTCACACTCAGCATGGTCCAGGATAATAAATACTGTTGGAAAAATGTGTGAAAATTCTGATATTGATAAGAGTGTATGTTTACACATTTGTTTCAAGAGGGGTCTGTTTCAAATCCTTGCAAATGAAGAGGAAAAGGAGAGTTTTCTTCTAACGTTGTTTTGTTTTGTTTTCAGTCTCACAGAAATTGGATGCAAAGCTGATATCATCTCTCGGGCTTCTGTTGCTTTGCTGCCAAGGTCAGCTCTGCAAGTTAACTTCATTTTTTCACATGGCTGTTTTGTGCTTCATCTGTTTCTCTGGTGTATTAAAAACAAACAGGCTCTTCTCCAGTATCAAATGTTCATGTCTTTTGTTTATTCCTTTGCCTCCTTTTTAACCCTTACAACTTTTTAAGCCCTAGGAAGATGCCCCCATCCCCTCACCCCACCCCATCCTTAAGCTGCCTGTTCTCCAGCCACCTAACTGCTGTACTGAGCAAGAGTTGAAGGTCTGTCTGGGGAGACAGGGGTTAGGCTGTACTAAGTTGAAATCACTGATAAGGAGGAACTATTGTGAATCCCAAAGTGGCAAAGACTAAGATGCATAAAGATTTGTTCCTCTGAACAGCCATGTGGTTCCAGAACTGGGTAGAAGGCGGTGGTGGCAGCTGTAGTAGGAGGGTGCTGGGTTTTGTTTTGTTCTGGACCTGCAGTGGCCTGTCTGTCCTATTGCAACTACAATAGTTTTTTCCATGTCTTAGGTGTAGGACCCAAATATTGAATACACATAGGAGGTTTTCCAGATGTACCGGGAGCCAAATGTACCAGACAATTACAAAACTCAAAGGTTCAGAACTCGCCGGTTAAATCTTTACAATTTTGGCTACTTCATCCTCAGTGCTGTGAGGGTTATGATCTGGGCAGTGGTTGTGAGCTAGCTTGAGTTTAAGTGTTCATATCTTTGAGAAACGGATCTAGTGATCAATATCTATATACTGATACCCACTGATAGCTAATATGAATGTCCCTCCTATGCACATAAAGTTCCATAAAGAACCAACTGGAAAAAGTACTGTCAGTGAAATATGCCCATCATTTGTAAAATGGAAAAATAAATCTTGACTTGTGAGAGCATAACACTAGTATCTGTGTTTTGTGCTTCTATGTCATATTATCGGGGCTCCCTACTGCATCGGGTAGCGTGTAAGCAGTCAGGAAAACTTTCTGACACTTGAAGGGACTCTGCTGCGGAGCTGCTGCTCTTACTCTGATCAACTTGTTTGAAGAAGCCCAAAAGGCATTTAAAGAGGCTGGAAGAGAAATCTCCCTGTCCAGGAGCTGAGGCAACCTCACAAGCCTCAGTATAGTGGCCATCCATACAAGCAACTATACAGTATCTATACAGTATTGGAAGTGAAGAAGGTAGCTTTGAAAGATACAAAACAGATGAGCTTCTGTATAGGAGACCATCCTCTGGACTGCTCAATATCCAAATTCCTCTACACTGGACTGTTGTGTGCTTTTAATGCCCTAGATGATATTTCAGTTTAGAAGCTCAATACTTTCTGGCTTTATAACTCTGTAAGCTAAATAAATTCCTTTCTGTTTTATATCTAACTAAATGACAAACTTCCTGTTGTAATAAGTGCAGCTGTGACAACACGGGCCTGGAATCCGCAGGATGCAAGAACAACCCTTGGGCAAATGAAGTGTTGGCTGTTGGTAGAAAGAAGAAGGTATCTGCGGATCTTTATTTGAGTCCAAAAGATGACTCAGTGGTAGAAAAGGCAATTCTAAATTACCCCCTGTTGTGACCTATAAAAACATACCCGACAGCCAACTTTTTCTGTTTCTAAGTATCAATACAGTGCTCCAAGCAAAACAAAACAAACTCAAACCCAAGAATGAGCCCCAACGAGGTAAAATAAAGCATACTAAAATTTAGGCGACTTAATGAGAAATCAAGTGCAATTTCTTTGGCATATTCCCACAGCTTAAGTTAATGCAAACAGTAATAGTGTAGGTAGTTAGCTGTTAGAGTTTATTGCTTTCCTTCTGGGACCCAGGAGGAGACCTGTACCTCGTTTTTATTACTATATGGTTAAAACTGCCTACAAGTGAGAAATAATTTAAAATGCGTGTCATTAAAATCACATTCCTCTAGTATAAAATAATAAATTCTCTGAAGAGAAAGGTCTACTGCCATAACTCTAAAGATTTAATATCCTTAAATGTCTTAAGGATAGAAATTGATGACTAGAACAAGGATAAGGTCAATATAACATTGTAAACTCAATGAAATATATCAATGAGGATGAAAAATGTAGCAAATCACTTGCTGACAAATGATGATGGGGGACTGAGCTATTTATTTCCAATGTATTGTGAGATCCGCAGTCAAAAACTTCAGTCTTGCCATCAATTAATCGAGTTCTGTCTCACTTTATTCCCACCCTTAGCCCATAAAGTCTTGTTTAATAACAGCAATGAAATCTTCCTAATATGAAAATAAAACTTTATGAAAAGATGTTGATGAGAGGAAAGGCTTCTGTTGAAAAACAGGCCTACTACTAAAAAGACCTTCATTCTGTTATAGCTGTTACTCAGAAAAATGAATATATTTTCACCAGGATAAACATGCTTTGAACAATAATCTGTTCCTGTGTTGGGCAGCAAAAGAATTTTATTCATACCCAGAGAATCAAGTTCGTTCTAAACTATGCAATTAATTCCTTCATATTCCATAAAAAGACAGTGACGCTACCATGCCTCCGCACAGCAGTCCTGCATTACAATTATGCAGTCTACTGCATAAATAAATACCCTAACTTGTCAACATAAACTTTTGTGTTGAACGGGGATGTATGGTAAGCCAGATTTCATAGCCAGCAGAGTTCAGAAATCTGGCAATTTGAAAAAGAAAAGAGATTTCAAGCCTTGGGATTTATTTTTGAACTGCAAAAGAAAGTTTGGGTCATAAAGCTGTTGGGATATGAGGAGAGAGAAGACTGGTGGGACTGGTCAGGGAGAAGGCCCCTCAAATCAGTGTTGGTGGCCTTAAAAAGCAGCTTACAGATGAGGGAGAGAAAGGTTGGATGTGGAAGTGAATTCACCATATTTGCATTTTACATCAATATGTTAACTACATCTTGGATGTGTATTTTAAGTAAAGGAGATAGAAGAGCTGGAAGGGTTACAGTTAAATGGACGCAATAGTCAGTGAAACCCAAAGCTGAAACAGCTTACATTTATATTAATCCTTTTAGCTCCCAAAGATCTCTATGAACTGTTTTCTTACACTGCTGGGTTCTTTATTAGGATTATAGGGTTACTATAATAATAATAAACCATATAAGCAATAATTGTAATGTATTATTAACAAGAATATATCATGTATTCTCTTTTGCTTGTTATTTTTCTTTTACTCACTCCCAGATTTTGCAGACATTACCATATTATTGCTGTTATTATTTTGTAGAACAGAAATGCTTGAAAGCGCTCAAACCGGGGTTACACAGCAGCTAAGCAATGGACACGCATTGACCCCGCTCCAGGTTGCTTAAAATCAAATGCAAAATGCAAAACAACAGCTGAATTTAATGTGCAAATGCTTGAAAAATATGACCAAACATGAAATAGCTCTAGGGCTGTAGAGCTGGTGACAAAGCTGGGGATTGACTGGGCCAGGGAGCACCTTTGCCATAAAGGACTTGGGGGTCCTGATAGACAGCCAGGTTTGAGCATGCATCAGCAGTGTGCCTCAGGGAAATGGGGGCTGAGCACATACTAGGTGGTAGTAACAAGAAGGTAGCTGCAGATCACGAGAAGTGATTCTGCTTCTCCAGTAATGCTTGTGAAACGATGTCTAGAGCAGTGTGTCTGGTTTTGGGCCCCAGAATACAAGAGCAATATGGACAAACTGAAGTAAGTGCAGTGAAAGATCACTAAGATGATTTATTTGGGTGGCATGATGCACAAAGAGAGTGTGAGAAAGCTGGGTTTCTTCAGACTTAAGAAGAGAAAGCTTAGGGGAGACCTTATTGCTGTCTATAACTACCTAGCAAAAGCGTGCTGAGGAGACAGGGTCGGATGTGGCTCAGAGGTGCACAAGGGAAGAATGAGAAGCAATGGGCACATGTTGGAACATGGGGAATTCCAAGTAGATGAAAGGGAAAAAAAATCACGGGTAGGTTATGGAATTTCCATTTCTTGGAGGTACTCAAAACTCAACTGTAGGAGTCTCTGAGCAACCTGCACTAACTTAGAAGTCAGCCTTGCTTTGAGCAGGAGATTGTATTAGATGACCTCTAGAGGTCCCTTCCAAACTGAATTATTATCTGAATCTGTAATTTTCTGGTTCTCATGTATATTAAAGCCTCTTTTACCCCAGCTCTTGCAGGTTTACAAGGCTGTCAAGTGTAAATAAATAAATAAATAAAATACCCATATAAGTAAATGAAAAGATGACACCAAATTGAGTGGGGAAGTAGACACTCTGGAAGGGAGAGCCACCCTGCAGGAAGATCTGGGTAGGCTGGAAGAGTGGGCTAACAAGAACATTATGAAGTTTAACAAAGACAAGTGTAAGGTCTTGCACCTGGGAAAACATAATCCAGGAGTGCAGCTCAGACTGGGATCCACCTGGCTAGAGAGCAGCTCCGTGGAAAGGGACCTGGGGGTCCTGGTGGTCAGGAAGCTCAACATGAGTGAACAGGGTGCTGCTGCGGCCAAGGAGGCCAACGGGATGCTGGGTTGCATCAGAAAGGGCATCACCAGCAGAGATGAAGAAGTCATTATCCCACTCTACTCGGCGCTTGTCAGGCCACACCTGGAATACTGTGTACAGTTCTGGTCCCCGTTATACAAAAAAGATGTGGACAGGCTGGAGGGGGTCCAGAGAAGGGCCACCAAGATGATCAAGGGTCTGAGAAGCCTGCTGTATGAGGATAGGCTGAGAGAGCTGGGTTTGTTCAGCCTTGAGAAAAGGAGGCTTAAAGGTGATCTCTTCACCATGTACCAGTACTTAAAGGGGAGCTACAAAGAAGATGGAGACTCCCTTTTTACAAGGAGTCACATGGTGAGGACAAGGGGTAACAGGTACAAGTTACTCCCAGGGAGATTCCGATTGGACACGAGAGGTACATTTTTCACAAAGAGAACAGTCAATCATTGGAATAATCTCCCCAGGGAAGTGGTTGACTCCACTACACTGAACACGTTTAAGACTCAGCTGGACATGGTGCTAGGCCATCTCGTCTAGATTGTGCTAGAAAGGTTGGACCAGATGATCCTTGAGGCCCCTTCCAACCTGGTTTTCTATGATTCTATGCTTCTATGAAATGGTGAAACTACAGTGCTATAGCAGAGTAAACAAGAATCAGGTCCACCAAATCTCAGATTCAGCCATGAGTGGCCATCAGCTAGAGTCACTGCAGTGGGCAGACTGCTGTGTGGAGAAAACAACCCACAGTCTGAACTGGAGGAGTTTGTATCTGCTTGAAATGGGAAAATTCATTCAGCCCACATCCTGGAGTATATGCCAGTGCCAGTCACATCAGTGTCCAACGGGAGGTAACTGCGTATTGAGAAGATGCACTCGTAAACACAAAATTTTCTTTAGAATCTTCAGCTTTCTTGGCCAGTAGCTCCTCAAGAAAACTGCACGGGGGGTTGCAGGAAAACTCCTGTGTCCCCCTTAGGACAACCTTACCTATTGTGTGTGTTCAATTGCCAGTGAATGGAGAGTGCTGACACAACTGGGTAACATAACATGTCTGTCTGTCTCTCCACTAAAGAAATAAGCTGTCAAACTGTCTCTCCCTGCTTTTCCTGGGAGAAGCGCATTGAATGAAGCACACAAGGATTTTTCATTTACCACTAAGCTTTTGGATTCCTTCAAAACTGCTCTAGCATCTACCTCGTAAATGAGGAAAGTTAATTGAAAATTGCTCTCAGCACACAGAGCCTGACACTGGGGGAGTATTGTCTCTCCGTGCTATAGTGATTTGATTGTGGCTGCTGTCAGATGTTATATATGTTATGTTCAACCCAGCACTGAAAAACAGTCTTTGCCATTTGCCCTGTTCTCACAGACAGGGAAGCTCAAGCCATTGTTCCTGATTTGTTTTCAGTTGTTGCAGTCTTCGTGCTGATAATTTAACAGCCTATAACTTAGATGAGGATATCAAGAGTATCTCTTTGGAATAATACAGAGCAGAGGCACATGAAAGGATAATTAATTCTAGTTTCATAGTACTATGTGCATCCTGATTTATCTGTTGCAACAGTCATTTACTCTGTAAAGTTCAGTAGTAATTTTTCAGTATGTATGGGCCTGCTCCAATGCCCCATAAATTGAAAATATCCTTTTGGCTTCAGCAGACTTTGGATTTGGTTTTATCACAATTCTCATCTCGGGATCTCAGAGTGTCTTGTAATTACACCTGAATAAATCTTCACCGTGCTTCACTCTCCTCCACATCACTATTCACTTTCTCCAGAGGGCAGGGTAGAATTTGGAGGCAGAGAACAAGAGAGAAATGCAAAGCTGGCCGTAGTGCCTCGCTAAGGGAAAGCAGCCTCTCCTGCGGGCGCGTGTGCAAAACCAGAGCCTGCCTACTCACACGCCCGTGTGATGGGCCTGCACTTTCTTTCAGGACTATATAAGTCTGTGTTGATTTAAAAAGAAAAGAAATCTGATATATGCTTATTCTTACCCTTATTCTGTTTTGCTATGGCTGCATATGATACACATTAGAAAGAGCGTTTCTTTTTTTGTGCAGATACAGCACCATTTTAAAGTATCGTGGAGCCTCTATTTTGAGCGAACATTAGGAGCAGTCTTACAACAAAATTATTGCCATTTCCTGCAGCTTGTCCAATGTGTGAATACGCTTAAAAAGAAGGGAGTAAAATAATTTGTCCAACTGTTATCAAAACAAATTAGGAATAAGTTTCACTTTGCAATAAAGACAAAGAGCAAAGGACCAGAAATGTAAAGAAATAAGAGCACTTAAGCATATTCATTTTCAAAAGAGATTCAGGCTTTTTGGGTGGAAATCCCATCAGCTATCTCATTTGTGTTCGCTTGGTTTTGTTTTCAGACTGAGAAGGCGGGATATTCCAGACATCCAAGGTTCACTTTCTTCACCTGCATCAAAAAAAAAAACCATCTTCCAAGTTTTAAATGCAAGGAGAACACAGTCATAAACCTGCTATGTTTTTTTTCAAATCCCACAAATCCACAAATACTTTGTGGGTTACAAATCGTTGAAATAGGTTTCTGTTAGACCAGGTAGGCTAGCAATGCCTTGCTGTGCACATTTCTGGCATGTGTTGCTGTCTTATGGTTGTGAATTTGAAAGCTCTTATGGTCCCTCCAGGGAGTCTCTCAGATTATCTATTCAGTTATTTCCAGTAACTGTTTGTTTGTTTATTTTACTCTGGGATTAACTCAATTCCTTCTCTTCCTATTTTTCTTATAGTCCAGAAATATCCATATTCGCGAGTGTGTTCCCAATCCTTAGTTTGTTCATTTTAGGGGTTAAGTCATCCATGTCACATTATAAGAGTTTCAGTCCTTCCCAGTTTTTCCTTTTGTCTCCATACAGCTGCACCAGCCACAAGCATCGCCTGATTGAGACCATTCAACCCTCCTTTTTTAAATTCAACAGCAGTCCGGGTGTCTCTGCCCTTTGGAGCTGTGAATTCTGCTGGCTGACACCACTCCAGAGGAAGAAGAAATTCTTCTCTTGGCCAAGTGCTTGCTTATTCTTTTAACACAGGGTCGTGTAGAGAGGAAGGACTGACATTAGTTTTGTTATTATTTTGCCTGTTTTGGTAGGATACAGAGTCCCTTCTGAGCACGGAGCCCTGGCTGTGCTAGGCACCGTATACATATATGTGTGAGGACAAGTCCCAGCCTTGAAAATCTCACCCTTTTAAAAACTGACACCACAAAAGATGTGGGAAAATGTTTCTGTAAACAAACAGGGTGATTATCATTGCGTGTAAGCTCGATTTCTTCCTTCAGCTTGTTGAAAAGCATCCCTGTGAAGGGTCAGGAGGGAAGGCAGCTCAGGTTTCTCCCACTTTCGTGGTGGTTGGATATGGAGCCAGGGATGGACCATGATGCTAAGCTGCCATGTGAGAGCCTTTCTGCTGATGTGCCTGTCACCTGTGGCCTGGCACGATGGCTTTTTCATACCCTGCACCCCTTCCCCTCGCACACCCTTGTTTTTTCTCGTGTAGGGTCACAGAGGGAGGGAGAGGCCCCAGCGCTGCCTGGCTTCATAGTGGGATGGGGGGGAGGCAGCTCTGCAAGTCTCACACTCATGGTGTGCCAGTGATGGGCATATAGAGGCCAGGGTCTGTCGGTCTTGAAGAACCCACCTCTGTTTTTTGGCCCTCTGGCACCAGAAAGGTCAAGTGCCTGGCATATTACTGCTGCTAGAAAGGACAAAAATGCTTTTGGCCCATCACTGTGTCAGTGGGTACTGATGAGTGCACTTACTTACAAAGGGGTGGGCAAAGTGATGGGGCATCACATAAAAAGGAGAGGAAGAAAGGGGAAAGAGGGGAGGACGGATGGAGAGGGCTTTATGTGCAAAATCTTTTTATTGGCAAAGGGGGAACTTCTGAATCTGAATTCTCTTAGTGCCAGGAGGCACACAAGGCGCAAACATCGTTCTTCCACTTCGATCGGTCTGCGGCTGCGTGCTCTGGAGTCACCCAAGGGCCACAGCACAGTCTTCTGTTGGTTTTTTCCTCAAGACATGACCGATCCAGTTCCATCTCCTCCTCCTCACTTCATTACTGATTTTCTCCATCTCCATCTCAAGTTGATGCTTGTCGTTTCTGCAACTTTTTATTTTTTTTTCTGGGAGGAGGTAGTTGGCCTCCTGCCCAACCCCCATGACTTGGAGGGCCAGTGGTTTTTCTGTCAGGGTGGCCTTCCCTTAGGCTGCGTTGGTTCGCGGCACCTTCTTCAATTTTATCCGGTGGACCCTCCAGAGAGGGATCCCCTATCCACCACCCAGGGGACGCGCCTTCTAGCCATGCAGCCCCAGCCGAAGGAAAGGGGGAACTTACAAGCCAAGAATTTTTTTGTCTAATTAAAATCTTAACAGGCTAACAAATATACAACACACAGTTAGTACTAGTACAATTCCAATACACAAATATTCACAGTACAAATTATCTAATTAATATAAGTCCTATTAATAAAATGGTTAAAAATTGTTATACAGGAAAACCAACCTCACAAATCTACCCCTGCTTTTCCGGTGTTACTCTCCTTTCTGCCTCTCTGCATCCTGGAGGCGATGGCACGAGTCTTTCTTATGATCAAAGTAGGTAGCAGGTTTCCCGTAAGACATCAGTGTCCTATGTGTCTTGGCCCTGGGAGCACCACCAGCCCTCACTGTCCCTGCCCAGCCCGTGGCCCAGGACCCCATTTCAGCCCCCCAGGGCCATCGGTCCCTGTACCAGAGCCGACGCAGCAAGGCTGGTCTCCAGCTCCCCACAGCCCTGCCGTGCCCAGCCATGGGCCCCCCTGAGCTGGGTCCACCTGTTTGCCCCCCATCCCACGGCCCTGCTGGACCACCCCAGGGCTGTGTCTGACCCCAGTTTGTTCACCGCAGGTGAATGGTTTATCACCCTGAAGTCTCCAGTATCATCCCGTGCCTGTACTTCTCTGGGTGGAATCCCATGTCCCCAGTTTGGAGGCTTCGCTGTCCTCCTACATAATTATACTAGGGTTATAAATATGTCATAATACACAGACTATCAGCTCATTAGTATTAGCTGTATAAAAATTATTATGCCATATTGTTATGTCATATGATTCTGCCATATGATTTTGCTCAACTCTAGAGCTAAGCAAAAGTTAAGCAAATTAGACAATAGCCACGTGGACATTAGAAAATTGCTGCTACAGCTAAACAAGAGAAAACACCATTCCAGGCAGGCCAAACCCAGTCCAGATGAAGTCTGACATTCCCTGAGGTGTTGCTGGGTTAGTACAAAGCCTGCGGACTGTCCCTAGCCATGGCAGCACAGTGCTTCCTGGGCTAGGAGCCTACAGTCGGGAGCACAGGGCTGGGGAGGAGGGAGGGACACTTCTCGGGGAGCAGAGGGAGAAGGGAGGTTTGGCAAACAGCCACCCAGTGAAGGCAAAACATCCCTTGCCTGAAGAGACACAGGGGTGGAGCATGCGGTGGGATCCTGGTGTGGCTTCTCCAGTTACAGCTGAAAAAAGCCCAACAAGTTGATGGTAGGATGGCCCTTACAGGGATGATGCTCTCAAAGACCCCTCCACCATCCAGGTCTGGTGAGAGGCAGTGACCTCCAGCCAGGAGTTTTCCTAAGTACTTTTTCCGTGCCCCAACCATTTCTATTCAATACTTCCCAAGATGTGTGTCACACAGCTGGCGATGCTACCTCCCAGTTGCAGCACCAATGAGAGAGAGGGTACCAAACACTATGAACTTTCATAAGCCCTTGGGTTAAAAACCACATCTTTGCCCTGTTTCTCCCTAGAAAAATATGCATATGGTGGATGTCCTCTGAAATCTCTCTTATCCCCTCTTTACCAGACAGGATTATTTTGGAGTACAAAAGGTCTTTCAGACTTCTGGAAGGACATCCT
The DNA here is from genome assembly GCF_965183815.1 of Platalea leucorodia. NCBI lineage: Eukaryota > Metazoa > Chordata > Aves > Pelecaniformes > Threskiornithidae > Platalea > Platalea leucorodia. Next base: position 57,580,843 of record NC_138826.1, read on the forward strand.
TCAGTACTGTCTGAAAACCACATACCAAACCTTTGCTTATTTATTTAGTAAAAGGGGAAAATATTTGTTTCTGAATACATACATCTGCAGTGAACTTCCAAGGTGAGTAACTCTAAGAGATTTTAATAAGCTAATGGTGCAAGATAGCATTTAGAAGAATCAATTTTAAATTCAAAACTCCTCACATGGTGGAGGGAAAATGGCACACAAGAACAGCAATATGCTATAAACTGTACAAGATGCTTCCCATTTTGTAGATACATATGCAGTACGTCCCATAGTGTTTGGGATATTTTGGTGAGTTAGAGGGAGGAGTCACTGTCCTCAACTCCTTCAGTTTACTTAAAGCTGTCTGAGAAGAAGAAACATCTCACAAGAGGTTCATAGGTCTCTGAGGCAAGATCCTAAACAAAGGTGATGAAATCAGGAGTGGGTCATGGGATAAAAGTATGAGGCAATTAAAATAGAATATTATCCCAAGCATCCATAATAAAGGTTCCAAAATTGCTTTAAAAGTGTGTGTTGACTGGCACACCATTTATATTCTGTTCTCTCCATATCTCATCTATTGCTCTGCAGCGATTTCTGCAGCATGCGTGGAGTTTGGGCAAAATTCAATCCAAGTAATTGAACCCTGCCTATCTAAAGCCTGTTTTTGTTTGGTTGTATTTATGGTCTCACTTTGCCTTATACTATTGTGTAGTGTGCTAGTAAACTGTTAAGAAGCCATTACAGTCCGCCTGATGAGCTTTGTGGGGTTAACTGCTTTTTCTAAGCAGATTTTTATTCAATATCTGACAGTAGCCATCAAACTGCTTGCTCAGTGTCAGACTGCATCCGAAGGCCTTCAGCCATATTCCTCTGTGCTCCAGGGCAGCTGCATAATGTCTCCTACAGTAGGTGACTTCTTGCACCAGCATATCTGAGCAAACAGTTGTGACTGCCTCAGTATGAAATCCACCACTGGCTGACTAATGATCACAATAAAGGTAGGATTTACTCTCCCTTGTTATTATCATTAGCCTTCCCTGACTTTACTTGTTATAAGCTTGGGGAAAGTCCTCTTTGATTTGGTAGTATGTGTGCTTCAAATGCTGATATTACCACAGGGCTTGGGGTGCCTTAAGGTGAAATCATAGCTTCAAGTACCACAGCTGTAGATCTGCCACATCTCTCATGGACTTAAGCAATTATGAACTTGCACATCACATATGTTGATCTGAAAACTGTATGGAAAGGAAACTATCTCATGGGCACCTTAGGAAAGAAAAAACTTGTTGAGTCTAGTTGCATTTGTGACTATGTACACAGTCTTTCAATCATGTCATAACCTTCTCAGTTGTAACTCCCAGAACTGCACCTGCAACTCTGTGTGAAATCAAATTCAGAGACATTGTCCCGTTTTTGTATAAGGCACTTTAATTGTCAAGCACCACGCCGGCAGCTTGGGTTCCTGAGACCTACCATAGCCCAGCTTCCATCCACAGTGGATGCAACTTCCCAGCGTTACCAAGCCTCCTCAGCTTTGCCAATGCAGCGTGACCAGAAATAATGAGTCATGTTCTTCCGCCCAAAACTCATGAGATGCACCTAAAATCTGTTTAAAACTATACATGTACACACATGCACAGAGTTGTTTTATATGTGTTTATTGTTATTTTCATTTCTGATCTCCCAGGATCAGATGGTACCTTCTTTTAAATTCTGTGATTTTAGGCTTTAATAAAAATACAATTTATCTAAGTTTCAGGGTATAACTGTGAGGTTTTCCAGTATTAGCTGAGCCTTGGCTGCTCCTTCTGTACAATGAAGCTCGTCTCTCCAGATTTATTAATGCTGGTAGATGATTTTGAGGTCTGTGGCAAAAGCTATGTAACCAAAAATTGTCATCAGCATTATTAAGGACTTCCCTCAGCTAATGAAATAATTATGCAATCAGAACTAAGCAAGTCTGTGCTGAAATGATGGGTGTTTTTTCCCATATATGCAAATACAGAATTTCAGATGACCTACACATTCTCTAAACAGGTCAGACAGCTGAACTGGGCCCTTCTGTCCTTAAAAACAGGAACTGGGACAACTATTTTAAAAATTAAACTTCAGCACAATCAACAATAAAAATACAGTTTACAAAGTAATTCTGGCCAATCTAGTGATTTTAGTATTGTGGTAATGATATTTGATCTATTTCTTAAAAGCTTAGTTGGCTATAGTCTTGTGAATGCAACAAATCCTTCTCATTTGTTAGAAGAAGAAAGCCTCTCCCTCTGACATTTCTGCTAGGAAATATGAAATCTACAGGCCCCAAACCCAAATAAAAATGTCAGCATCTTTTTTATCAACACTTCGTGACTATTAAAGAAATGTCTTGATTTTAGATGCTTGACTTGACTCAAGAATTCTGAAGGCTTGGGATGAGCCATATGGTTAAGATTGTTCCCCCTCCTCCACTAGAGAACTATAGTTCAAAAGCCTAGAAGGAAAAAGAAAAACCAGAAACTTCTATAAGTTCTGGCAAAACAGAGGAATTTTTTCTTTCAGTTATATATTTTTCTTTCTGCCTGCCCTCTTTCTTTTCTCATGAATGTGAGATATAAGGAAAATGAAATATCTGAGGTTTAATGCTCTACCTTTCTCCCAATAAACATACAATTGTAATAAAAAACATCTGTCATGCTTCCCTCTAAAGAGCAGAGCATAGATATAGAAGGATTGATTGTCTGTGTCTTATTTCATTTTTGTCTCCGTAAGACAGGAATATGGAGGCATCAAAAATGCATAACAACGTTCGAGTTTGCTTTGTAACCTGCAATTTATTTGCTTAAATTCAATTAGACTCTCATCCATCAAACACAGTGTAGCTCTCGAGAGGGGATAGATCAAAATCTAGTAATCACGAATGTGCTGAGCTTTGCCCACATGAAATCAGTGGTTCCCATATGGCTTTTCTTATGCCTCAGGTTTCTTCCAGGACAGGGTCCTTGACTTCCAAATCCAAGTGTCAGCCAACCAGCTCTCAGTGCAGAGATTGAGTAATGCGCAAATTAAGGGTTTGGGTCTGATTCTATTCCTTCCGAAATAAATGGCAACGCTCCCCATGGCTCCAGTGGGAGAAAGGTCCTCTGCGTTACTTCACTAGCTGATTGCGATCCACATAGGACTGTGCAGAAAGAACTGCCAGATAATTCATAATGTCACAGAGCCCTTGTCTTACTGGAAGGCTTTTTATCATCACGCATTCAACTTTAATCCTAGCCATAAATTTACATGGCTTGTAATTGCTGCATTAGTAAGTGGAACGGCTGGATGGCAAGTTTGTAAGTCATAGATGGTGGCAGCTTCAGGCTGAAGAGTTTTGGGCTCAGGATAGACAGCTGCTTCATTTATCCTAGTCAGCTCACTCAAATAATCTGCCTCATAGATGTAACAATAATTAGGAACAAGGACTAAAAATCTGATAATCCCTGGCAGCTAGACTAAGGAACAAACAGGGAAAATGTATATTTACTGCTGCAAGCTCCAAATTAAGCAAAACAGATACCAGAACATCCAGGAGGTGTAACTCCATGTTCCCTGACTTGGAGATGCAGGCACCACAAGGATCACGAGAAAATGATTGTGCCTTTTTTTTTAAGACGCCAAACTTTTCTGCAGTACAGAGTGGTCCCTCGTATAACCTGGGCAAAGTGATTCACGACGGCTCTTTGAGGCACTCATCTATCACAGTCGCTGGGAGTCTCCGTGGAGTTCAGCGCCATGACTGCACTCCTGACAGACACCTTGTTCTCGCCTGATATATTCTCTGCCATATCCTCGAGCTCTTCAGAAGAATTATTTCTTGGGTGGAAATGAGGCCTTTGGGAATCCTTTGCGCTGCTTTGGCTCTGTACCTGGGATAAAGGGTATGAGTCAGCCAGGAACAGTCCAGACGTTTTCCCTCTGGTTCAGAACTGAGTCTGGAGGTCGGTTTCTGCGAGGAGAGGGTGACAGACACGCCGGGTTCCTCCTTCCTTTTCACGTTTAGATCATGGGTAGCTCTCTGGTCTGCTTTACTTTGTTTGCCTGAACTAACCTTACTTAGAAAGGTTATTAAAGAAAAATGCAAGTAGCTGCTGTAATTTTGTATTGATCAGCTAAGCACAAGCTCTTCAATAAAGGAATCAACTAACAACTACTTAATGTTCCAAAGCCTATGGGGAGAGAGGAGGTCTTTTAATAATTTTTTTTTTTTATATTCCATTTGCGGGGTGGGTGGGGTGGCACAAAACCAAAACCAAACGCATTAGAGGGTTTGCCCAAAGCTAATTTTTGGATAGAAGACCCTAGGTTCCTAATTAATTTAGAAGTTTATAGAATGTCCCCAACATGTTTAGGCCAAATCTATCTCACCAGTTTTGAGGCCATTATGTTATTTGCAGATTTACTACTCAAATAGCAAATCTGAGTTTAGAATAATTATATTCACTTAGTTCCTACTGAAAATGATCTAAAAAAATATATATATCTTTTTATAGTACGAAGGATGACACATTTAAGCAGAATATTTTAAAACCAGACACACCCCAAAGAAACTCCCAATCAGACTACAAATGACTTTGGGACTAGAAGAGTCTCTATGCTTATTCTTCAGATCCTCTGGCCTGCATTGTTTTCTAGATAGGACCGTGTTTAGCCTTTATGCAAAATGTTTTCTATAATTTTACCTAAGCAGCAAATAAATACTTTCCGTATTTGGATTTCTTTTTTCTTTTTCATGGCATAAAGCATGGAGGAGCACAGACCGATAGCCAGTCTCTTTTGTGTCTGTCATTTGCTGTGGATTCCTCTGGATTAACCTCGCATTTTTATGATCCTAAATCAGGAACAATTCTGCTGTTTCTCACTGTAGCTGCACGTGCCTTAAAATCAAGAGAAGACTCAGGCTTGCTTTATATATTTTTCTCCTGAAAACTCTATGGATACGGTAGTGTCTGTTTACAACATGAGTGGAAATTCCAGTATCAAGCAGTTAATCTTAAATCCCCAGGCCTGCTGCAGCCAATACTGTAGAAATTGAACACTTGCCCATCTACTTTCAATACAGCCTGAACAATGGCGCTCCCCATGAATCTGCCGGTTTGTTCCCCGCACTGTGCCTTCCGTCGCATCTACACCTGCAAAGGAGATTGCAACTGGCGGGGGCCGTGGCGTTTGGCCGCATTCCACGCGGGGAGGGGGGGGTGTCAGCAACCAGACTCTGCTGGGTCTGCCAGACGGTTGTGTAAGTCGTTCGTTGTGTGTAAGTCATTCTGCAGGTTCCCAGTACGGAAAGTATCTTTAGGCTATTCTACAACAGAAAGAAATTCTTTGGCGTATTCCGTCTTTTCCCCAAACAGAAAAACATTGATGAAATGTCGTCTTCATCCCCGGTGTTACAATGTTCTGGTTTCCTATCTGCAGCGATATTAGCTTCATAATCATATAAAATAATTTTATAAATGTCCACACCTACTGTACATATCCTGAAGAAAAGTTGATAAAGCACAGAAATAGAATTTATTCTTCCCCAGATCTTTCTCTCTCCCATTTATTCTTCTGATTTCCCTTTTCTCATCCTTCACGTCCCACTTTCTTTCCATGCTCCTCTTTATTATCTCTGTTCCTTTAAAATATTTTCTTCCTAAATAAAACCGAACAAAAATATCAGCCCACAGTGGTCTTCTGCATTTGTCTGCTGTCCTTTGTTAAAGGGAATTGGAGCAGGGGGTGGTCTTGGGCTGCTATCCAGGAAAGAAGGGGGAAGAGAGGCAGTGTTTATCCCTGCCAAGGACTGAAGCAGTCCCCAACCTTTTCTTTAATAGCATCTATCGTATTCCTTTCCGCCTCTCACGGGGTAAGCGCTTTTTAATATAAATTACTATTATTATTTACCCAGGGAGCATGTCTGTGGCGACTGGCACAAATAGTTCGGAAATGTCAGTGTTCCTGCAGGCTTTCATTCACGCGAATGACCTAGGTGACTTCTCCACAATCTGATTCTTTAAGGTTTGAAGGTTTGTTGGAAACAAACTTCTGTTAACAAGATAAGTGTATGGTATCTGCATGTTTCACTGCTTGTTTAGGTACATAAAAGTGGACTCGACGCCCTCCCCTCCCTCTCATTATTTCACAAGATTTTTTTACACTTTCCTGTTCCATGGAGGACCCTCCAGACCTGAAAAAGTAGCAGCGACAGAACCATTAGAAGAAGATGCAGCGTGACAAGGAGCTTTGCCAGTTCAGAGTCAGGAAGGGGAAGTTGGCTGAACTGCTTTTCTTTTTCTCTTGCCTTCCTTTTTTTTTTTTTTTTTTTTTTTTTTTTTTTTAAGCAGGGTTAAGGTGAACTCCTAAGCAACGGTGGAGTGAGGCCCCACCTCTCCCTGCCTGATCTGCAAGCTCCGGTTACTCTCTCCTGTCTGATTCACAGGTGCCGGCAGTGAGCCTCATCCCCACCTGCTCCCCACTGCCTTCAGCTCTGAACCTGCCCGGGAACCTGACAAAATAACACAATTTGCAGAGCTCAGACCTTATTCTCAGGAAGATTTGCTGCAAAACACCAGGTCAAGCATGGACTAGCATCACTTTAGAAGAGATTCAGTGACCGAACCACTGCAAACAGTAGCTTTCTTTTTTAAAAAGTGTTTGGGAAAATCTGTGTCCTTCCTGGAGAAGCCATCAGGGGCAGGACTCTGGCAGTGATGGCTCTGACTTCACCTGCCTCTGCAAATGAGTCACGGAGTGTTATAAAAAGCAAGGACCTGCCAAGTCTCATTTCTTGGAACTGAGTGGAAATTTCAGCAAGCAGCTGCTCTTTCATTAGTTTATACTTTTCCTCTGTGGGTTTCTTGAGGAGGGCCTGGAATCACAGAAACTTTGCAGCATAAAGGACCTGTTGCTATGTTTGGTTAACTGTGGTTCAATCCTGGAAATGGCTATGTGTTTGGTCTTCACAGGGAATCTTGGTGAAGCCTGGAAGGAGACTCAGGAACATAATTAAGCAGGTTTGTAACTCTTTCAGGATTGGCAATTCAATCCTATCAAAAATCAGGAACGGAACCTCAAAAATCAGATTAGCTCTCCTGTACCACCTAAAGGGGGGTTCTTTTCATCTGTCTGATGCTATTGAAAAATTTATGTTTTCTAGGTTTTCCCTGAAGTCACAAAAGACAAAAACTTATTTGAAAGTGAAATCAGTGAAAACTGAGATTCTCGGGGAACAGCCCAATTCTAGGAGTGGAAGTGGCTTATTATAGAGATCACGACCGTGGCAACAGCGTAACGTCAGGACTTTGGCTACCTGTAAGTAGGGCAATAGTATACGTGCGTGGGACTATTCCCCTGTGCTGAGTGAAAGCCACGTGTAAGTTGTCAGGGTCAGGAGGAATGTGATGCCAGATGGAAACAACATAAACAGCTGGGAGATTTCATCCGGGATTTCGAGTGAGGACGAGAGACTTTTGTTCTCATAGCTGACTCATTCCAAAGGTGGTTTAGATACACCTACTTCTTCGAGCAAGGATTTTGCTTTGGAGTCTTGGTAAGTTTTGCGTGTGGCTTTTTTTCTTCTTTTTTTTTTGGGGGGGGGCACACGGACGGGGACGCTTACGATCACTTTGAACAAACTCCCGTATTTCAGCCCAGCTCCGGGGAGCTGCTCTTAGTACCGTGGCATTTCGCGAGTGCCCTGTAAAGCGCAACAGGGAGCGGGAGGCGAGGCGAGGCGGCCCCGGCAGCGCGCACAGCCCGCATGGCGCCGGGCGGCAGCACCGCCGGCGCGGGGGCTCCGCGGGGCTCCGCGCTGCCCCGCCGCGGGCCCGCCCCGGCCGCGGGCTGGAGCTGGAGCTGGGGCGGCGGGGCCGGGGCCGGGGCGGGGCGGCGGGCCGGCAGAGGGAGCTCCGCTCCGCTCCGCTGCGCTCGGCCGCTGCTCCCGCTGGCCGGCGCCCTCCCCGCGCCGCTCCGGCACTTTGTTGGCGGCGCGGAGCGGAGACCCCGCGCCCGCCCCTGCCCGGAGCCCGGCGGCGGCGGCGGGGAGCCCCGGCCGCCCCCCGCGGAGCCCTGCGGCCGCCGCCGCGGGAGCAGCGCGGAGCACCGCACCCGCGGGAGGAGGACGCCCGGGAAGGTAAGGGGCTGGCCGGGCGGGATTTCCCCCGGTCGCTGAGCGCCCTCGTTTTGTTCCGCCACCCTGAAAACCGCCCGGGCAAGCGCCCGGCTTCGTAACATGGCGAGCTGCGGGGCATTAACCCCGGCCGCCCCCGGTCCCGCCGGCGCGGCTGGGCGGGCGCTGCCGCCGCCCTCCGCTCGGGCAGGGGCCACTGGAAAACTCCCGACCGGGCCCCCGGGCTGTGCGCGGCTCTGCCGCGGCGGCTGGGGACGGCGCCTGCCGCTGCAGCCTGTCCCCGCCGCCGTGGCTTTCTATACCCATAGCTCTCCGTGTGCGTACGTGTGTGTGCATAGGTGTACGGATATTTTTCTCCCCGCTTGCGGTAACGCGAACCGCCGGCGCCGCCGCCACACCTGCTCGCACCTTGCCCACCGGGCTCCACCGGCAGCGCGCCGCGGCCCCGGGGCCGGGCGAGGATCCCTGCCCGGGAAGGGCAGCGTCCGTGCCCCCGCCTCCTCCCGCCTCACCTTCTACCAGGTGACCTGGCTTTCTCTCCTTACTGTGGCATTTTTTCCCCGGCGGTTAAGCTGGCTTTTCCAGAGGTGGCGTGTATTGCTGGTAGCTGGCGAAGGGCAGCTTTCGGGTGGGATAATCCTGTTGCATGCCCGTGTTTCTTCGGTGCTCTGCCCGGCTGTCTTCCTTCTCCTCCTCTGCTGTTCAGCCCTTTCCCTTTCTCTGCTAACTTTCCCTGGTGTTCTTCCTCTTTCTGCCCCTCTCACCACCATGACATGCACTCCCTTACGCATCACGCCAGTGCATGAAGGATGACCTGGACACACAGTGGAAAACAGGTTTGTGGCCTTTTGTGGCATGATCTAAGGTGCTCCTGCCCCCTGTAACCTCAGTAGGTCTGCGTTGTATCCATGAAAAGCGAGGCGTTGCAGCTTCCACTAAACCCCAGTTTCAAGCCAGCTAGTAGCAGCTAACAGAAGAAGGGTGGAACAAGTTTTTTCTTGAGGATGTTGTTTGGGAACCAACCCTCCCACCCAAAAACCGTGCTTTGCCTTGGCTTGTGCGTCTTGTACCCCCCAGAGTTATAGACATGCAGCAGTATGACCTTTGGTGGAGTCTGCTTTATTTACTTAAAGTGAAGTACTGAAGATAAAAGTATTACTGCTCTGTTTTGTGTCTTCTGAAATATTAACTAAATGACGGATCTCGTGTGTCTTTGCAGTGTAGACCATATTTTAATTGTTCTTCTCCATCATCAAAAATTTGGTCCTCCTCCCTTCCTGTTGACCATCTTCTCATTTGTGATTGTGCAATGTCTATATGTCAGCTACAAAAATTGCTTATATGGGAGAACATAAAAATGTCCATTTTTGTTGTTAGCAACTGGAAATACTGAATCAGCATTGTGTGACTGGTCTCCTTTCCATGGAGTACCCGTGGAAATGCTGCAGCCTGTGGCCTCCAAGAAGTGGTCCTCTCCTAGGCTGGGCCTGAAATGGGTCTGTTGTCTCTTCTCAGTGAGCTGTGGGGACTGCAAAGAGCTTACAGGGTTTCCAGGGTGTAAGGGAGACGCAGCGTATCTCATCTTGATTCACAGTTCACAGTGAGTGTACCGTTATTAGCGTACAGGTATCGTCAGGTAACGAGATACTGTGCTCAAGGCTCCGCGGAAGCAGGTTGGGGCTGCTGCTTGCTTTTACTGGGGGAGGCTGTGGAAGTATCAGTGGCTTTGGACTTTAATTGTCCGACTGGCTTGTATTGTCACATACTCATAATGGCCACAGTATTGAGTTATGCCTTCTGAGTGACGCTCAGAATGAATGTTTCTGAAAGCAGCCAAAGCATCCCATTAGATGTAATTGGAGGGAGGCAACACGCCACAGGCAGCAACACCCAATAGTGATTAGGTGCCAGGTTATATGTAGTGATAATAAAGAGGGCAAGATCGACCTAAAGGTACTTACTTCTGCTGTGAAATGCACAGATGGAAAAAAATACAGAAGTTTTGCACTTGGCAACAACTAAATTCATGAAATATGATTGATTTTATTTCTGTCAATAGTCCAGCTGTAACTGGCAAATCAGTCACATTAACCACTGCATATTTTTTTTTTTCCCCTGTGGGTGAAAGCTTATTAAAATCTAAACATCTGCAGTTGAATAATTGGTGCCCTGAGGGTCACAATAGATTAAATATATGAGAACTTTTCTCTTCAGCTACTGCAGTGAGATAACAGAAGACTTCAAGTCCACACAATGAAGACTGCACTAATAAAGTGCTTGCTAACTTTGATTGCAATGTCTAGCACTTGTTGCCCTTACACTCCCAGTTACAATTCCTGCATCACTCTGTCTTCTGGAACGGTAAATGACTGGTCAAAGGTATGAGATTTTCTTGAAGACGCAGCTTTCAGGTGTGCCCAACAGAAAAATGGAGCCCTTTGGTCTGTGACCCCTCCAGACTCTTCTCTCTCTGCTGCGGGGCTGGTGGCCGGAAAGAAAAGACATTTAACACCTCAGAGCCGCGTCACTTACGGTACAGTGTGCATGGCCTGATCCTAGTATTTGCATTCAAAGAGAACTGGAAGGGTGCTTTGCTTGTGTGTGTGTCTTCTGCATGTGGATAGGTCTGTTTCTCACATTGCCTTTGAAACCAGGATTTCTTCTTGCTTTCTTGCTTAACAGCATCTGGTTTCATGTCGCCATTGTCCATAGGGATTCAGAGTTTTTGTCGTTCTAGTCCTGAGCTGGGTTCCCAGGGAGGCTAATCAACAGCTTGTGACTAGATGACTTTTAACTGATTTTGAAGCCACAGTATTTGTTTTGTGGTACAGAGAGCAGCATGATGCCTGAAACACCCTTTTTGCTCATAGTAGGGCCATACTTACACAATACCCGCTAAAACTGTAAGTCACTAAACATACCATCGTTAACTAAACTAACAGTGCAGTTACATATATTGAATTTTCATGCTGGAGAAAAAAAAAAAAAAGGACTAAGAGGCCAATTTCTTGTTTTCAGTGCTAGTTCTCTTGTTTTTCCAATATTAAATGCTTTGCATTACTAGAAACTAGAATTCTTGCTTTCAGGGAGAGCTGTAACTGTTGCCATTTTATCTCAACTGCAGAGTTAGATTCCGATTCATCCATCGATTTATTCATCCAACACACTGATTTTTCTCACAGCTTCATACAGATCTTGATTTAACCCTGATACCTAGGAATTTCAGTTTCCCACCCTAGATCTCAAGTTAGATGATTGCTGTCATCTGAATTTTACATTTTGCTGGGAACTTCAGCTGTTACTGCAGTCCTGAGTGACTGCTGGGTTTCTCCCTGTTGTGCCCATAGAGGAACTTAGGTATAAAGTCGTTTAAAGTTTTGTCTAAGTCAGTGAGGCTATTTGGCATAACTGTTTCCAAAGCAGAGCTTCTCATTCACTGGAACGGAAAGGTAAGACAAGGTGTCTTTTATAGCATTTGATACTCAGAGATCCTACATAATTCTGCTTGTTGCCTGGCAAGGTTAGTCACAGCCTTCTTTGAAAGACCACGGTGATGTGGGAAGAAATGACCTTTACATCTGTTTTGTGGGGAGGGATTTTGTTTGTTTGTTTCTTGTTTTTAATTGCATGTCATGGACACTGGGGGATAAAAAAATGAATCAGTTACAAATGAAAACGTTATTAGCATTAGCTTTTGAGGACCTGTTTTTGTTTTGAGCTGTGACCATGAGCCCGTAATCACTAACACATGCCTTTGATTGTATTCTGTAATGTCAGTTTTAGTAAAATTTGTAAATATTAGCCAACTCAGGGCCTTGAATGCTACTAATTGAACATTTCCAGTCCTTTCTTCCCGTCATTCTCTATGCTACTGTCTAGGTAATTAAAGTTACTCATGCTGTGAATCTCCACAGGACTGAGCTCTAAAGTGGAAACAACAAATTACTTTCTTTGCATTTATTACCTTTGTCTTTTTCTGAATAGACTTCAGCAACCTTATACATTCTGGATAGACAAAGCAGATGTCTCTAGCTTCAACGGTGCAGGGTTAGTGTTTTCTGTGGAATTTATACATCTTTCCTTAAGTTATCCATTTCTGTGGGGTTTTCTGTTGTGTAGTTTTCTGATGCGTAACAGGCATCTTCATTACTGACAGTGTGATAGGGGATTCTATTTGCATTTGTTCTTAAAGCTTCACTCAAGTTGGCATTTTGACCAACCATGGATTGCTATGTTCTCTATAAAACTACAGAGAAAAAATCCGAAAGCCTGCTATAAAACCCTGGGTTGTGAAATGATGAATCCATTGTCCTCTAATACTGTGAAACCTTTGAGTATTTCAACCGAATATTTAGAAAAAACTCACCATTTTAAGAATGGTATCTGTTGAGTGAGAGTAGGTATTATGGATGTTCAGTAACTTAAAGTAGGATTTGTACAGATAACTTTTTTTTTTCCCCGTTCAAGAATGCATTGGTTTTACACGAGATAGAAGATTTATCTTTTAATAATCCCAAATGTTACTGTTGATGGATTTTTGGGATTTTATAGATTACTACTGCAGGTAAGGGAACATCTGACTTCTTTCAAGCCTTCCATGAGCACAGAGGAGCTCTATTCAGCTGACTTAATTGTGAAGCTGCCATAGCTGGTTCTTGGGGCAGGGGGCTGGAATTTGCTGTAGCTGCTGGATGCTTCAGACTTAACTTACCGCAAGAGTATCGCTGCGAGCTTTAATGTCTGTAGCTCAGGAATGTTTGTAACTGGAAAATAAAGGGATGACTCATGGGGATTTGTGTGTATTACTTTGATTTCTTCTCCTGCATGTAAAACCATTTTTAAAGATTTGACCAAGTAGAAAAGCAGGCACTAGGCTTGCTGCTTCTCCCATCAGTACTCCCTCACTTTCCAGAAACTGGCTTAAGTGCAAAGAGAAGCTGAAAGTCAGATGTTAGCAGTACCCTTTGGCTGTTCATTAGTATAGGTCCAGACACATTAGGAAAGGGAAGCAATATTTAACATACCCCCCAAATCAGCTGCATGAAACTTGATCTAAAAAACATGAGAAATACATGAGATCACAGAAGTCCATTTGCTCTTCAGTACTTGCGGATACCTGGTGAGATACAAGATTATACCAATTTTATCAGTGTTTTAACTTTAGGTAGAATTTGACGCTGCGATTTGTTCGCTCAGTGCTCCTAGTGATTTGTCTTTCACCTGAAATGTGAACTTTGGTTAATGAGCACTTTCTTTCATTCTGGGATGGTTGAGAGGACTTAATGCTAATTCAGCCCTCTGAATGCTCCTTTCATGAAGACTGAGGACTCTGCTCTGCGTTCTGATGTGCTCTTCCTTCTTCCGATGCCACTGCCCTTTTTGCTTGCTTCCACAGTGTGTCTGAGGTGTCGTCTTCTCTATTTCCCGAGTCAAAGATCTCTTTGTTTCCAGTGTAAAGTATAATTTGGAGTAATTAGCCTTGAGAAAGCTTTCTTTTTCTAATCCATAAGGGATTTAACACTTGGTGTTTCAGGGAGTTAGGTATCTGGTTGATACAGGCATTTGGTAAGAGTTCAGTGCCTTTGGGAATCCCAGTGTACATCATAAAAATATTTGAAATGTGCAGCTCTATTACTCAGAGCACGTGAATGTGAGACCTTTGTACAAAGAGTGAGACATTCATCTCGTGTGCTGAGTTCTTCACTGTAACTGAGTGCATATGACAATGATATAGCAAGGACTATGCAATGAAATTGAGATACGTCATGAGCAGTTTGTGATATCAAGTTGTAATAAAATTCAGCTTGATGATCTTCTGTGCCATTTAAAAAATGGCATGGAAAAGTCAGCCATTTATAGATGTGCGTCTAAAGTAACGTACAGCTTTGCACAACACGTCTTGAGAAGGCAGTGAGTGCATTATACTGCCTTCAGTTGGAGATATAAATATACATCTATGTTTCACGTTCAGAATTGGGTGGCAGGCTGTGTATTTAAATACACATTTTTCTTCTTCTTTCACTTCAATGTCGTCTCAGGCTTGCTTTTCCCAAAGTGGAATTACTTACTCTCTTCTCCACTTCTAGCATTATTTATTGCTTTGCAGTTCTTCCCATGCTCTTGCAACCTTAGTATAATGTTTCATCTCTTCTGTTTCCTTCTCTTCCTGTATTTAGGGATAAAGAATTGTCCAGGGGTGAGGGCAGAGGGCTGGGAGGTAGAAGGGTGGAGTCTGTTCCTATTTTAGCTGTAAACTTTGTTATGGCTAATAAATCCAGGCTAACTGGTAATTAGCCTCTTAGTGCTATCTCACGTACAGAGGGCAGGACAGAGTGAGGAATCTGGACTTTGTACCTTGGTGTCCATTAGGTAAATCACCCTTGTGTGACGAATGTCCTACCACTGCCGAGAAACAAACAATTTCTCTGTTGCAGTCACTATTTCCCTTCTCGTGGCTGCTCCTGTGCTAAAGCACTGCTACATTTTAAGCCTTGCCGTCACCTTTGGTCTCGGTTCTTCTCCCTGCTCAGCCTGGCCCCTGGGTTAGTTCTTAATATTTTCCTTCCTTCTCCACTTGCCTGAGCCATGTTTCTCCACTGTCTTCCATATTCTGGTCCATCCTGCTCTTGAGTCTTGATATAACTTTAATCTCCTGTTTTATTTCTTACTCCTTCTTTATTTATTGCCTAAGTTTCCCCTACTCTTTTTGTTTTACTTCACTCTTTGGTTGTGCATAGTGGTCTATCGCCAGCTTTGCAGAATGCACTTCATGACAATTCTTGCAGTAAAGTTTTCTTCCTTTCTCACAAATCACCTCTTTTTCTCCTTTTGTGTCATTAGTATTTATTCCAGTGTCTTCTGAAATGCGTTTCATAGAATCATTAAGGTTGGAAAAGGCCCTTAAGATCATCAAGTCCAACCGTTAACCTAGCACTGCCAGGTCCACCACTAAACCATGTCCTCAAGCACTGCATCTACCCGTCTTTTAAATACCTCCAGGGATGGGGACTCAACCACTTCCCTGGGCAGCCTGTTCCAGTGCCTGACTACCCTTTCAGTGAAGAAGTTTCTCCTAATATCCAACCTAAACTTCCCCTGGTGCAGCTTGAGGCCGTTTCCTCTCGTCCTATCACTTCTTACTTGTGAGAAGAGACCGACCCCCACCTCGCTACAGCCTCCTTTCAGGTAGTTGTAGAGAGCAATAAGGTCTCCCCTCAGCCTCCTCTTCTCCAGGCTAAACAACCCCAGCTCCCTCAGCTGCTCCTCGTAAGACTTGTGCTCTAGACCCTTCATCAGCTTTGTTGCCCTTCTCTGGACACGCTCCAGCACCTCCATGTCCTTCTTGTAGTGAGGGGCCCAAAACTGAACACAGTACTCAAGGTGCGGCCTCACCAGTGCCGAGTACAGGGGCACTATCACCTCCCTGGTCCTGCTGGCCACACTATTCCTGATACAAGCCAGGATGCCATTAGCCCTCTTGGCCACCTGAGCACACTGCTGGCTCGTGTTTGTTTCGATCCATTGATCTCAGTGGGACAGTTCGTATGTAAAATTACATGGGTAGTCAAGTCTTTGTGGGATAGGGCTTTAAAAGTAATATCTTCTCTAAAGGTTTAATGCTGTGTATTTTGTCTAGGCAGTAATTTTAAGCTCACTTGAAGCAGTTCTAGAGCTCAAGACCTGAATAGGAGGTGTTAGAGTGTGTGTAGGCATTTGTTTTCTCTATGTGAATGAGGTGTCTAATACACACAAAAAAAGGCTGTTCAATCAATGTCTTACTGAATATGAATGTGAGATATTCTCAGAAGTGCCTTCAATACGTGGTGGCATTTATTCTTTTCTACTTAGAATTTACAATTTTTCTCACTTTTTATATTAAAGCTAAATGTTGACATGCAAGAAAAAGAAGTGTTCATATGTTTCTTAAATAATGACAGATATATTTTCTGGTTTATAAATAGGAAAACTGAGGCAAAGAGCCCTGAGAACTGAGGCAAATACAGCCCTGGAGGAGAAACAAGTTGCCGTTGAGGCCTAGTCTTGGTGGTGACTGATTGAAGTTGCAGTTTTGTGTAGTTTATCAATGGTTTGACTTCTTCAGAGGGCCTTGGACTTCCAGGTTGAGGGTTTGGCAGATGAGATGGTCCTACTGGCCTGTGCAGTCCAGCGTTATGTGCTCCACAGCGGCGAGTAGCTGAGAGCAGCGGGCAGCAGTGAACTAAATCTTGCTGGGGAAAGTGTTTACTGACTTTTTTGGAGGGGGTGGATGCACAGGGCATAAGAGTTTATGTGCCATCGGATTCATTGAGTGTTTTAAACTGTACTTTTATAACTCCAGAAGTTCTTATTGTCCAAAGAGATCTCCATTCCCTTATTTGACATCATCTAAAGATCTCGATTTTGTAGACAGCTGTTTTGTCTCTTTGCCTCAGTTTTCCTATTTATAAACCAGAAAATATATCTGTCTCTCAGGGTTTCTGTGAGGCTTAATTAGCAAATGGTTATATAGCCTTTTGAAGATATAAGGCACCATATAAATGCTAAGTAGTATTATTATTACCACCAGCTGCTTTGTTGTAATTGCAGTAGTAAGTTTCAGTGCTGGTGGTTGTATTATTGTTGTTCTAGCTATAGTTTTTGTGAACACTGGAGACATTGAGGGTGGTGGTAAAAATGATGGTGCAGTCCATACCGAGGTACAATGTGTGAGAGAGTTGAGATGAGAGAAGTTATGCTTCCAGCTATGAAATCTTTGTGAAGGACTTCACTTTAAAAAAAAAAAAAAAAAAAAAAAAAAAAAGTACAAGTCTGTAACTGTGAAAGAATAAAACCTCTTCTGCAGTATGCCAGCGTTTACAAGTCACAGGGCTATCTGAGGGGTGGTCTGTGCTGTGCAGTGTCTCACCTGATTAGGAAGGAGCTGGCAGCAGTTGCATTTGTGACATTGGCATGAAAAAGATGGGATCTTTTAGAGATGATTGATAATTGGTAGTATAGGAAAAGAGATGTGGTATAAATCACAATTAGCCTTCAGGATTTTTTTTTAGGTCTACTTTTGTAAAACATCCATGACTTAATGCTGAGCTATTTTTATTAATGTTCTTGCGCTTATCTCGCATAACCAGCTTGTTAAAAGAGGATATGAACACTTTTTAAGCCTCTGACTTATAAATTGTGAGAAAGAGAAAAGAAGATTGATTCCAACGGGCTTGAAGGTAGATTCATTTCTCTTCTAGTTAGCAAAATGAGAGGGCGGGGGGAAATTAAACTGAAGACTTAGTGGGCCAATCAGTTTTAGCCAGGTAGAAAATCATTAGATTTAGCTCTAATGTACAATTTAATTGTAAAACTTTAACCTAAAAGAAAATAAATGCAGGGGAATTCTGTTTTGGTAAATTGATGATAACATCTCCAAGTCATTTCTGCCTGAAGTAATAAGGGTGAAAAAAAATAATAACAAAGAAACACTGAGGGGGAACAATTATTTTGCTAACGTCTCCTGAGGATTCAAGAGGGTTACTTGGTTGCATTATAAGAAGAATATTGTGCTGCTGGAATGTTGGAGAGGACTGTTGTGCTTTGAAGAAAACGTCTCTGTTCTTTTTACTGTAAACATCTGAGATAAGATTGAAAAGCTTGGAAGAACGCAACCTTCTGTGAGTTCTTTCAGCATTCTTAATTGCTCGTTATGAGATCTCGATTTGAATATTGTTGTTAGATATTTCTGGTGATTTTTAGAGGGTCCTAGTTTACTAAGTCAGGCTATCAAATTGCCTATAACAAGCGATCTGTTTCTAATAGTACCTTAATATCTAGTAGAATGCTTATTTAAATTGCTAGGGATGTTTACTAATAGCTTCTTGATCAGTTCTAATTATGAAGACATGAATCAGTTAATATGTCAGAGACACGGCACAAATCTGCATCATGGGCAGCATGTTTTCATAGTGGCCGCACTGCAAGGACTTCTAAACCAGAAATGATGCAAAGCAGGGAGCTGATTCAGTCCTTTATGATTATGTGCAAGCAAGTTTTCAGACAACTTTGAACATCTTGAAAGATGTTCAAGCAAGAAGAAAAGGCACCAGCCTTCTTTTTTTATTTTTTAATTTTAGGGAAATCCTGTTTTAAAAGCCACCATGAAGCATATAACCACAAAGTCCTCCTGCATAGAAATAGACGTGGTTTAAACACACAGAGGTAGGCAATATAACCCTGAGGTCCATATGGAAATGTCCCAAATGCTGGATGGCAGGTTAAGAAAATGTTGCTTTAGCTGCTCAAAATATTTTCAGTAGCGAAGTGGAAGACAATTCATAACGTTGTATTAAAGCTGTTCTCTCTTTATTGTGTGAGACTGATGATGCCTCATTTTGAATAAAAGTCTGGGTTTTCTTGAGGGCTGTAGGAAAGAGCAGCTATTTTACGCTCCCTGCATACAGCGGTACAGCAATTTGATAGGAATTTCTTTTTCTGTTATCCTAGACTGTAACATATAGTAGTATAATAGCTATCTTTTGAAGTACAGAAAATCTGCCTAAGGGGCCATCATTTTAAAGTATAATATGAAATGCTGTTTTAATAAGGTTTGCTCCTTGCACATTTTAAGTGCAAGGAAATGTGTGTGTTGAAACCTTGCTAATCCTTCATTTACACAAAGTATTTGGCTCATTCCCTAACTGTCAAGGAATTAATGGTGTGCTTCAATGAGATCTTGCATTACTAAACTGTAAGTATTTTTATAAGAGATTCTACACTGTATTTGATGATGCTTTATGAATTATCATAATAAATAAAATGAAATTGCTGTTGCCAAAACATATGAGCAAAGTAATCTGATTCCTATTTTTCATGTACTCACTGGCTCATGAAATTAAGTGGTTTCCAGCGGACTTCCAGGCTGTTCATACACGTTGGTGAAGTTTGCTGTGTGGTATTGTTTTGCTTGTGCTTGTGACAAGTTAAACAATGGTGTAGCTGACAAAAAGCAACTCCACTGATGAGATGACAACACATCTCTCCTGTACTTCCTCCTTTGGCCTTGTACTTGAAAAGGGAACAAAAAGGCAACACATATATTGGTTCACTTAATGAATTCAGGTTCTCATCTGAACCATGACGGCGTGACCTCTGGCAATTATTGTATGGTAACAGGCTTTGAATTAAGTTATTCAGAGGAGTGCCTACGGCAGAGATGTCAGGACAGTGCAGGCGTATCCAAGCAGATTTTAGTTGTACTCTCCCAGTGCCAGAAACAGGCTACAGTTCAATGGGACATGTGGACTCCATGCTTCTTGGCTGAGAACAGACATCCTTGCTGCCACGACTAGACTGGGTCCAGTACCCGAACCTGGGTATGGTGGTTGCACCGTAGACACATCCTCCGTCTGCACGCTTTTCTGGAGATCAGCACCTAGCTAAAGGAGACTATGTAGAAGATAGTACATACTGTTTGCTTTTCAGGTGGATAAACTCAGTGAGATAAAATTTCAATTTCAGAGTATCTACATAAGATTTTACCTTTGGCTTATTACAAATATTTGTATGGTCATAGCTCCTCCAGATCTTAGCCAGTGACTGGAGGCTTGTTGTACTAGGCACTCAATTTCAAGAGAATTTTATTATTTAAACACTGTGTCTATTTTTAAGTCAGATAATCTATAAAACCTGTTTAAAGCCACAAGGGATCGTGACATCATCTAGTTTGACCTCCAGAGTGTATGAAGGAGGAGAGTTTCTGTCTTTATTTCTGGTAGAAAAATATAAAACAAGATTTCTTGTCCTTCCTCTCTGTCCATGATAGACACAATAATTTAAACTGCCTGCCTCTGGCAAACATTGGCATTTTTCACTAAGTTCATTAGTGAATTTTTAGTGGTTCTGTGTTTGAATTGTGTGGTGCCACCCTCTAGATACTGTCATTTGTGTTTATATGTATTTTTGGCACATAGCAAATGCAGTACCGTTTTCCTCCTCTGCATATAGACCTTTTCACCCAAAACCTCATAGGCTAAAAGCAGATAATCCTAGAGTCTGTACTTCTTTCTCTTCATGCTTCACTGTATAAACTGTATAAACTCAGGTCACTTTCTGAACCACTATATACTTCTCTGCATAATTGTTTTTGGCTCACATGGCAGACTGAGACACTTGGTTGCAAAACAGTTTCTAAGAGTTAAAGGCTATGTTACCCTGGGGGAGAAATCCATGGACGTGCTGGGGAGGTTCTTGTATAGGTTCATCTTAACATTTGAGAGACTCAGGGCCTTCCTACCTCCTAGACCATGGAGATGATGTTGTACAGCAAGTGAGATGTCCAGATGCATGCTGTGCTAGTACTCCCAGTAATGCCAGCAATAACGCTTTTGCTCCATGGCCGTGTCTCCCTTATGGCTCTTACTGAACAAGATTTGCAGATGTCACTTCAGGCAATTTAGGAAATTGAATCCACAAGACTGTGTGGGAAAGTGTCAGAAGTGATGTAGGTCTTCCTCGGTCTTAAAACCTCCCTCACAGAGCTTTAGTGCAGTGACTTCTTTAGGATATAAAGAAAAATGCATAGTAATTTTACAGATGACCTTGCTCTTTATGTGCTCCCTGCATGCCTTCCCTACATGGGACTCTTGCTTCCAGTAATGAGGAAATGTTCTGAGGCAGTGTTGTTGCCATGATGATATAAAATAATGGAGACTTCCAGATATTCCCCTGTTCTTACCCTGTGATCCCTTCAGGGATCAACTGACCTTAACAGTTATGCAGATCTGAAGCTTGGGGTCATTTTTGTTGTACAGAAACTTTTTTTTCATAGGCATTGGGATGGTGGTGTTGCACTTGCTGATTAGAAACCATATGTGGTTAGCATTCTCAGTCTAGATGTGCACTCTCCACTCTGAACACGTATTCGCCCTAGAGCGTCCAGAAATGCACTGAGTCATTGCTGTGGCAGAAAAAAAAAGGCAAGGCTTTTGCCCTCTCTTGCTTTTTCTCATTTATGCCTTTAAGACAATATGTATACATGTTCTGTGCAGATAGTTTTTCAGTTTCCTTCCAATTTTACAACAGCTGTGTATTTTGTTTTCATCTAGATCTAGTGTCTTGCCTAGGAAAAACACATCTGGTAACATACATATGGCTTCGGCAGTTGATATGTTCCAGACAATGATACAATTCGTGTACTGTGAATCCGATGGAGTGTAGCCTCTGGTGTACGGTAGTACTCAAATGTTTGTGGCTTAGCAAAAAGTCTTCTCCCCCTTCACTGGATATAGTGAACAGAAATATTTTGTTTCAAAACTTACTGAGAATTGCCCAAGACCTACCTTGACCAGTTTGAAGGTATTCTTCAACCCTGTTGGAAATGTTCACTGATAAAGCTTGGTAGCGGTGTTCGTGAAGGAGTTGTCCTCAACTGCAGGGAAAAGGGTTGATTCAGGATCAAAATCTTGTGTTATAAATACCTGTTTGTTCCACTGATAGTAATGGGAAAATTTGTTTGTCTGCCTGTTGTTTAACTTAAATGCTTGTGAGATTGAGGCCCAAAATCTCAAACTAAAAAAACCAACAAATAACCAAAACAAACCCCAAGAAAATTATGTGCTGGTTTTATTAATAGAAACTTAGATAACTTGGGAAACAATTTGAAAGGATTTGTTGCCATTCTTGTTATTTTTTTGTGTATTCATTTTAGTGTGAGACACATCTTTTGTTTGAAGTGTATACTATTTTAAACCAGCATTATGTTTTCCTGAAAACTGTGCTGGGCAATGTCTAACTCCAGACATAAAAGCAAATAAACCAAGAAAAACCCTCTGTTTATATGAGATGAAAGGACTTTTTTAAGGAAAAGAGAGAGAGAGGATCTAAAACTACCTAATGGTCTCCCTTGTCTCTTTTTAATGTTCCCTAATGTTCTTTTGCAGTCCTCAGGAATTACTCTGTCTCCTTGGTATGTCACTGGGGTATGAACTACAAAGAGGTCTTAAAATGCTACCATCTTTAGATTATATAGTGAAGAGAGGCTGAAAGTGCTGCAATACATTGTTTCATGTAGGTGGATTTTGATTTTACTCTGTTCAGCTGTACGTTTCAGATGAGAGGTGGAAATTCGGAGATTGATGTGAGTGCTTAATGACAAATAACGTATTTTGGGCACCTGCACCCTGGTGAAGTAAACATGAGGATTAACATCTTGAGTTTGGGGCTGTTTATTTTTTAAATAGCTGAGATCTCTTGTGTGCAAGGTTGCCTATTTAGAATTTCTGAAGCTACTGAGTGAAATATGTCAGGTCATCCTCAGTTTTACTATTCAGTATTGCCTCAATCAAAATTAAGCAAGTTTTACTGTAAACTTGTCTAAGCTCTTCTCCATTGAAATCGTCACAGTTTCCAGTTGCTTGCTAGGCTGAATTATCAGCTGTCATGATTTCGGTATTGGCACTGTAGAGGTAGGCGTACTAGCAGTGGTAAGTGATGTGAAGGTGAAGTGGCGGCTGTTGACTGGGGAAATGAGCAGAATGGGCTGGTGGTAATGTATGGGGTATCATTTCACCTCTAAAAACTTCAGTATGTGACTGTTGAGAGTTAGGAGAACCTTCAGATTCCTCTGCCATGAGGCACTTCAATGTGTTTTCACTCAATTCTTTCTCTATCTAGATTTAACCTTGTAAAGGCTAACAGTTCAATGGGAAGTACACCACTAATTTCTTGCTTATGAACCCTGTGGTTTTCATAGCATCCACTGTATGGATGGAGCGAACAAAACAGTTTTTGTTCCCATATGTTTTTACAGTCTCCAGATCTCTTGCACTGGCTGCAGACCTGTATTGTTAGCTACCAGACAATGAAGACCAAAATGACTGTCCCAACAACCCTGGAAAATTAAATCAGGTGGGGTTATGACAGTGGTAGCAAACAGAGGTCTGGAGTGGGGAATGTCAGTGCTGCCGCTTGGAAGACCAGAGCTTGTAGCTTTTATCACTCTTGCAAAGCCCTGGGATTCGTCTGTTATCTTGAGTTCAGTCTGCTAAGTCTTGTGAAAACAATAAACTGGCTCACCTCCAGTACCATGATTTTATCTTGAATTAATAATAAGTCATCTTTTCTTACAAAGACAAGTACTTTTGTTTGAACTAAAATTGCTTTATCTTCTTGGGGATTCTAACATTTTAGCTAACATGTTAAATATGGTGTTTTTTTTTTTTTTTTTTCTTAATGATCCTTTTGCTATCAGGCCCTTTGATCTGCCCTGGATTTTAATGAGTCATTTGAAAACAGGTATCTGTTTTGGCAATTTGACTGTGATGCTCTCTCTCAAATCAGTTACCATTTTGAGAATGACATCTGAGTCTGCCTATGTTTCTGCATGACTGGAAACTGTCACTACTCATTTAAACTTATTAGTGCTGGAAATGGATATGCTGGTTCATCTAACAGGGATGAAACACAAAGCACCAGCATTCAAATTCAAATGTTGTTCCCAAGAGTAAAGGAAGAGGTGACAGTAGTCATGGGAGCTTGGACAATTAGAGGCAAAAGCTGCATTGCAGTTCGAAGGGGTGTTGGACACTTCGCCTACAGGTTGCTAAAAGCAGGTTGTGGCATTTTTGGACAATTCGAGAAAATACTGTGTTTTAAGATAAAAGTTTAATAGAAGGATACAGTGCTTTAGCTGAAGATTATGCCATGGAAGACACTAAGTTTTGCTCTCAAGAGGAACCTAAGCTGGGAATACTGATTTCAGGGAAGGGGTAATGAGCATTTGAGAAACTAGATTTTTAAGAGGGCAGATGCAAAGCTCTGAAAGTTGAGTCTCTGTAATGGCTCTTGAGACTGCATGCATACACTGAAGGTATGCAAAGTAATTCTTAAAAATACAGACTTGGAGGATGAAGGCCATGACCCTCCATCTATCTTTAAAGGACCTGAAGCGCTCAGGCCACACGAGCACCGCTGGCACACAGTTGCTTTTCTCATCTAAGAGGGCTGTGAGCCAAAAGAGCAGAAAGAGACAAAAGGAGTCCCTGAGTGACTTGAGCTGTAACCGGCCCTTAATATAACTCTGCCACTGCTCTTCTTAAAAGGTGGTAGTGTGCAAACATGTACATTTTAATTTCTTCATTATTCTTCCACTCTATTATGTCTAAATATATTCTCAAAACAGAGATTATTTTCCCCTACCTCTTCTTTCACTCCCATGCCTAAATACAAGCTCAGTGCTTGCTTGTAATAGGAGTATTTTGATTGACGGTTCCTTCACCATTTGAGACCTGTGGTGTGCTAAAATGAACAACTGGCATTTCAGAAACTGTAAACTAACCTGACAAAGTGTAATTTTTCAATTCTTTTTTTCTTCCTTTTTTTTCCTCTTCCCTTCTCTCACCAAGTTGTAGATGTGTCTTAATTCTGATGCTGTCATGCAGTTATGTCACTGGTTAACATTTCTGCAAACTATAGAGAACATACACTCTGAAATGCTTACCTAGTCAGTTGGTAAACAGACCTTAAATGATACAGTTATAAATTAATCTTGTTTTAACCTTTTGCTTTTTCCTTAAATAGAGTTCAGACTACAAAACTAATACAATGATATTGTTTGAAGCTGATGGCTGATAGAGAGTGCAAAGGTGACTTTCAAGGTGGTGGAAATGGTTAGGACAAACTAGATGTTACTAATGGATTTGCAACTTCCATACTACCTCTCAATAACCCATTTATTTCTCTGTAACAAACTAAGAGTTGTGACTGTTGGCTTAACTACCAGCCTTTTTAAGGTAAGCTTACAGTTCTGCCAACCTCCAGTGCAATGGCTTGCAGGCTCTTCTCTTGACAGATAATGATATTGGGAGGAAAAGGAAGTTTTGCAACCCTTAAACTTCCTGAAGAAAAAAAAGGCTGTTAAGATTCCTTTACAAATAAATTAAAAACAAACCCAAAAAACTCAATGAGTCATAGTTTACAGGAATATCAGCTGCTTTTTTTCTCTGATGATAACTAGATACAATTTTTTTTCCATATTTATCCCAAAGGAAGGCAAACTTTGCCAGCTTTTTTGCTGGTGCTACGCTTCAGTATTGCAACTGTATTTAAAGGAATAGTATGAAGTTTCATCCATCAGTAAAATGAGGATGCTTCTGAACAATTAATAGAATCCCTTCACATCAAGTTTGAACACTGAATAAAAGGAAATGATGAATCTGTTGAAAAACTGTATGAGGAATTTCTAAAAGGCACAGTATAAATAACCAAGCTGGACATTTGCAGAAATGTTTATAAAAAAAGCCATTTTCGTTGTAGCGAGTAGTCTGCAGCTCACTGATTTGGAAGAAGATGATAATTCCAATAACAAAATTAATTTCTGTAACACAGTGGCAAGACTTTGGCTCAGATTAAAACTGAAATATTCCCTTATTAAAGCACTAATGCTAGTTAGTGAATGAGAAATCTCTTCCAAGTAAAGTCATGTTTCCTGTATGAAGTAGTGACCTGATCTTAAAGATTTTACCTGATCAGCCTTTGATGTATTCCACTAGGCATTACACATTTTTACAACTCTCATGCTAAATCACATTTTAAAAGGAAGTGCTTTCATCTAATGGAGTTGTGCTATATGTCAAATTACCAGCTCATGGGGACCATCCTGTTCTCCCTGATGATTTTTTTTTTTCACAACTCATTGGGTTCTTGCTTTTGAATATCTGTTGTGTGTAGGGT
This sequence comes from Platalea leucorodia, assembly GCF_965183815.1. NCBI lineage: Eukaryota > Metazoa > Chordata > Aves > Pelecaniformes > Threskiornithidae > Platalea > Platalea leucorodia. Next base: position 57,606,686 of record NC_138826.1, read on the forward strand.
TTTCTGTTGACCTCCTGGAAAGAAAAGTGATTTTCTGATCTTAAATAGAATAATTTTATTTGCTTTTCTTTGTTTTTTCAGGCACTTGAAATAATGATATATCAATAGTTATCTTGTCCATTTTGTTCTCACAATTGCAGTAGTGTAGAGCATCAGAAATCTGATTTGTCCTGGAACCTGAAAGGGAAGTTGCTATGGTAACTGGGCACTATATATCCCATTTGGGACTTGCGTTAGGTGTGCACACTTCATTTAACTTTCTAGTAGTCCTCTTGAAATGTGTTAAGTCTGTGAACTCCAATAAAACATCATCTCTGGTGTACTAAGTAGTAATTTCTCATTCTGTCTCTGCCCCCATTTGCTGCATCCTGTTTGTCTTGTGCCTTCCTTCTCACTCCATGTTGAGTGAGCAACTGGAGATGCTGCTCTGGGCGCTTCCCGGGTGCGGGGAGGCAGCAATGGAGGCGCTGGCCCGAGCTGTGGGGCTCTGGTGGTACAGCTCTCCCTCTGTCAGCACAGTGGCTGTGGGAAGGGGACACCCCAGGAGCTGAGCACGATGCATGGACACCCAGCTGATCAGGCACAAGGGCTGGATGGGCACAGTCTGCACCGCTAGGGTCCTGCTCCTGAAAATCACTTTCTCTTCCCCATGCTTTAAAAACAGGCGATGTAAGCTCTGGTGACTGCCAGCTGGCGTCCTTTTCCCTGCTGAGGTGTTGCTTCCTTCTGAAGGACCGCACAGGTAAGAGCTCCCTTTGGAGCTAGTGCCCTGGAGGCTGGAGCGTGTCCAGGGCAGTTCAAGCAGTTCCTTTTCATCACCCCTTTCCTAAGAAGATAACAGAAGTAAAAGGGGCTGCACATGCACTTAAAGAAAAGGAGGAAATCTTGATGGGGATGAGCTGTTAGGAACCATTGTGTAAATATTTTTACATTATCTAGTAAGAATAATTCCCTTCTCTTTGATTTTTATGCTTTTTTGCCAAGCTCTAATCAAAAGAGGCTTGGTTTTTAAGATGCAGGCATCTCCCACATGCAAAAATGTGATGGCTGCTCTCTTTCTTCTTCTGTGTAAGATGTTCTCTCTTATTTTGGGTGATGTTTTACCACTCGTTCTGTGGTAGGGCTGTGGGCCAACCCTGTCAGTGCCTCCAAGCACTCAATGGAGCAGAGCACAGGCTGGATCACAGATGATGGGCTGGGTGCCTCTCTGAGCTTGCAGCTGGATTGAATTATGGTGCTGGGTTTGGTTTCTTTACAATCTGGCTGAGGAGTTTGGCACCATCTGTGAACTGTTTGTAGACAGCAGTGGGTCTCATGTTCTGGAGCACATTTGGGTGTGAGAAAAGAGGCTGGGAGGGACAGCAACCTCTGTTGCTGGTTGTAGGTGTACTTCACGTGCACATTTGGTCAAGACGTGCCCAGACTAATTGATAATGCCAAAAATTCTTTGCAGGAGTCTTTCTAACTGTGGTCAGATCCTGCTAGCTTGCTACATTCAACTTCTGTAGGCTTTTTGCTAGGTATGTTGGGACATCTGTAAATATTTATTCAGTTCCAGCTGGTAGCTTCCTATTGCCTACATCTCATCATCAGTTTATTTGTAGCATTGAGTGATGGCTGTGGCGCCTATGGGGTAAAAAATAAAGAACAGATGGATCTTTCTTGAGCCCAAACTGCCTTTGGGCCCTGCTTGTGGTGGGGTTTCCATGACTTTGTGGTAAGTAAGAGGCCATTTTCCTAATTCAGGGGGTAGGAAACTCCATAGCTTCCATTTGCCAGGATATTGTGATGTGATTCTTTTTTTTTTTTTTTCTTTTTTTTTTTCTCCTTTTTTCTCCCAGAAGCACAGGGGGGAATCTAGCTCTCAACTAATACTGCCAGTTCCTCTTTGCCCTTGGAGACTATTTCTCTACAGATTTGGGGGTTTATTTTTGTTTTGTTTTGTTGTAGGTTGGGTTTGTGTTTTTTTTTTTTTTTTGAGCAGTTTTTAGTAAACAAGTTGAACTTGCTCAAGGCTAGAGATACAAAGACGTTTAGGGTGGTGACCTGAGGCCTTATGTTGAGACGTGTTTGTAGACCAGCTCTGTTACCAACTTGGAAGCCATAGGCAATTTGCTTTCTCTCTAAGTGTCCCTGAAGAGGACGCAAATGGAAAGTATTTCAAAAAACAAAGTGTGTAGTCAGCTTTCTGCCTTTTCTGGAGGGGGAGGAGAGGGAGTTATTGTGCATGTCCACAGTTCTTTTTTCTTCTCTTTTATGATCTTTGATAGTTGGGAGTGGAGTAATATTTTACATAGTCATAATTAGAAATCTGTTGTTGATGCTTTGCATCTCAGTCCTGACTTGAATGCAAATGAGCATTCAGTTAGGTAGAACAGGTATATTTTATACCCCCAGGACACTGGTTGAGAATAACTGTGTAAGGCCACAGATATTTCCCTTCCCTCACGCAAATTTAGCGGGAAACATTTGCCCAACATTTGCCCCTCCTTGTTCTGCCGTCCTGCTTAACCTGGAACATAATGGAGTGAAACATGGGGTTTGTAACAGCTTACAAAGGGGAAAAAGAAATACTCTTTAATATTAATCTGTTCTTCCTTGTTGGGTACAAGCTAAGCAGAGAGCTTCTGCATCTGCTGCTGTGTCCCAGTGCTTGTGCGGGGAAGTGCTCAGCTGGGCTTCATGGCTCAGATGAGAAGTCTCTGTTGGGCTGTGACAGAGAAAGGAATATGATTTTTCAGCCCTCGTTTTGCAAGGAGATTCACAGTGAAAATAATACTGGAAACTGTCAAATCACAAAGGATTTGCAGATTTCTAAAAAACAATATGCCAAGCTAAAGTTAAATTTTTAGGAACTGTCTAAGTATTGATACATGGGGAAATTAATAATTTTTTGCTTGGCTAGAGGACTGCCAGCTTTCACACTGTCAAGAAGAATCCACATGTAACCTGAATAACACATAACCATTTCTCACTGGAACTTAAAAATATGATTTACAGGGCTGACAGGCTCTTTGTTTTGTCAGCATTGTGTGGTTGTAGTGCAAACAAAAATGCACTGCAAGTACCTAGAAAAGAATTAGACTGAAAAATATGTCATGTTTTTAATTCTGTGAATTGTTATGTCTCTGAGTAAGTCTTGTATGCAAAACATTTTTACTTCCCTCAGGAAGACAGGTGATTAAACATAATATTCTCATTTTCCTGTTGCTGCAGTATTTTTGCAGCTTGGTAATAAGCATTTCTTTTTTTAATCCATCTGTGCCCACTGTGTTTGGTTTTGCCCACTGAAAGAAGTCTTCATTTCTGGCAGTTTCATGTAAATCAGTAGCATTTTAGGGACAAAGCTTTGCCATGCTATTGCTACTCACTGCAGGAATGGGGAGAGGTATTTAAATTCACAGCTGTCTGTTGACAACACTGTGGTCAAAACTTTTTTTCTTGGTCCCTTCAGCAGCCACCTCACCATTGCCAGTATCGGTATAAATAATGAGTGGTTAAAAAAAATGAACCAAGTGACTCAAACTCTCATTTCTATAAATACAGCATCTTCCTCCCTAGTTTTCCTGAGAGAATTTGTTCTAATGTTGTTTGCTCTACAGACTGTGGAGTATATTAATCTCACTACTTTCACAAAGGTAGACAGAGGGATCTTGTGAAGTCACTGGCCCAGCGTCACTACTAAGCCAATATTTGCCGGGTTAACTTATGAATGCTATAGATGATAACACTTAAAGCTATTACAGACAAGTATTTTTACATTGTAGGTGGAACGTGTCATCTCTCAGTGCAATAGCTAGCTTAGTCTCAAGTAGAAGATTATGTGCACAGACTGAATGCTTTATCTTCATTCTGCTGCTGTACTCGAAGTCATCTTGCATCTACATTAATTTCCTGTAAGAAAAGATTTAGAACTTCAAAATCCTGGCCTGAGCATCATTCTTCTGAAGTAACTTAGTAAATTGGCATGTAGCCTTGCCATCTCATGGTTGGTTGAGGTCCTGAGGCAATATTTAGTGTAACAGAATAAGCAGTGCTCCAGTTAACACAATCATCGCTTATGCAGAAAGATGCATTTATGCCTTTCAAGACAAAGAACCTTTTCACTGTACATCCAGCTATTATTCTGTTAATTCTTTGCGGAGAATTGCCACATCTTTGTTTTCATTTGGGTGGGGAAAGAGTTTAGCATGTTCTCACTGAAGAGCCCAGAGTTTGAAGCCACAACACTTACAGGAGGATCAACTTTTTTAAGGATTTGAGGGTCCCCATGGAGTTGCCTGAAGCCCGTTAATCAAAGATTGAATTTTCAGCCTAATGTATTAGTTATGTTTTTCCAACTCCTAGAGGGCCAGTAAATCAAATTAATCTTAACTAAATTTAAGCCTGTGATAGGAAGGGCCAAAACAAAAAAAAGAGAATAATAATAACGTAGAGTTTAAAGCTTGAAAGGATCATTAGAAAAGCAGACCGTTACTTTTTCTGGTTAAAATGTAAATACATTTTAAACTCACATTTCTGTAAATACATTTTAACTTCATCATTTTTAGACTTGAGTTAGACTTTGAGTAATACACTGACTACTATGCTTTTGTCTTCATGGGAAGAATGTTTTTCAGACCAGTAGGTTGAAAGCTCGTTTGATAAGCCTGTTTTGTCATGCTAAGCCTGTAAATGGTTTTGATCAAATTTGCAACTGTAATAGTAATATTAATATTAGAAACAAAATTCCTGTAGTGGATGTTTCCATATGCTAGAAGGGGACAAAGCTAAAAGTGATAAAGGTAGTAGTCACTTATATGTGTGGGTTTTGTATGTATTCTTAAGTTGACTTAAATATTCCATTTAAATCCTGCGCTAGGAATCATTAGATGTGTGAGACGGTGCAGAATCACTTAACTTCCTGAATTTGTCTGAATTTTAACAAAACAGACATCAGTTTTACATTTCTAGGTCTATTGATTGTTTCTCAGGAAAATTGCTCTTTTGATTTAAATCCAATAGAATCTTTTTTTAAATACTTGTCTTCATCAGGCCAATATTGCTCTCTTTCAAAACAACAAGGCATCTCTCCACTTCTGGTTCTGAAGGGTGTATTTAGTGTTCTTTCATATCTCTTCTTCTTATGTCTCATAAGAAAATTTGTGTGCACATAGACATTGCCAGTGTGGGGGCTTTTTGCATTTAATTAGATTTCAATGCTTCAGAGCTGTGAAAGACAGTATTAGCTTTGGTCTTTCTTCTAGAAACACCCTAGTTAAAAGCTGCCACTTACTTCTCCTTGGCCCATTTCTTCATTCATCTAGTTTTAAAACAATTCCTAGAAGCTTGCAAGAAGTTTTTGCACATGGGGTGTCCTTGGTGTAATCCACTGACATAATTTATATATTTCATAGGTCTGTGTCCTAGGTGGGCAACCTGAAGTAGCTGGTTTATGTTGGGGTTTTTTTTTTTTGGCATGGCATGACACTGACAGCAGTGTTTTGAGCCTCCTGAGAAATGAAACTGTTTCCTCTGGAGTATGATCTTGATGCATCAAAAGGTTTCTCTGTCGTCTTTTCCCTGCGCGTCTCCCGTGTGCATCCTTCCTTTATTTTATCAGTCTTTATTTCATCCTGGCAAACAGAGGGAAACTGTGGATTTATTATTAAACTCTAATAAGGCTACACAAATTGCTTTGAAGTTAAAGACAAACGATACTGCTTGGACTATGTAAATAATGCAGTAGGTTACCTGGCATACCGGAGAGGCTTCTAGAGTTTCTCACCTCATCACGTCTCCTGCAAACAATTGGTTAAGGTCGGCTTCCAGTTAGGCTGGTAACTGTTACTTTCTTCATTAGGCTTTAAAAAGGGGTGTCTCTCGTCTCTGCCTTTTGTAATGTTCCAAAGATAAGAAACTTCCTGGGACAGTTACCAAAATTTTCCTCTTTCTTTGCTTTAATGTGTTTTGCCATAGCAGAGGTTGAGAGGTTTGCTGAACACCCTGCCACTCTCCTTGCTTTTGGTGGGCTTCTGAGCAGGTCACTGAGCCCAGTTCTGTGAATAAATTATGCTGTGGCTTATTAGACTATATAATAAGTTGCAATGGTACAGATGTTAAGGTTTAATTAAAATCCCAACATACACAGCCATTCTGTATTCATAGGCAAACCTGTGTATTCAGTAAGAGTTTAAGACTGGGCCCTTGGTGGCTTGGTCATAGCTACGCCCACTTCAGCTGAGCCGTGTTCTTGCTTCTACTAGCAGAAAAATCTGGTTTCCTTACTGCCAAACAGGCAGTTTCAGTTTAGGATACATTTGTTGTCCTCTGCAGAACTTGAAGCTGCAGAATTGTCCTATTCCATGGGATATATTGCCAGATTTCTGCTCGGTGAAAGCAGAGAGATGGTGAGAAAGAGAAGAAATTAGAAGTGTTGGGCTTAGGAGCTTCATGGGTTGGCACTAAACTTTCTCTCAACAGAGCAAAAGCTTTCTACTTTTGTTCCAAGATTGGTAATACATGTAAGATGCATTTTGTGGTACCTGTGTTGTCAGCTTTTCCATTAGAACCTCCTATCTTAAGTTTTGTATTTTGGCCCTGAGTTTATTGCTCCATGCAAAGATGTGGCATAACCTCTTTCAGCCTACAGTGAACTCTATTTTATCCACATTTTTCTCAAATTTGGGGTTTTGTTTTGTTTTTTTGATTCAGCACTGTGAATGTGATATTTTATGGCCACAATTGCAAGTCTAAAAGTTGCTTTGAATGCAAAAAAAACCAAGGTGATGAACACTATTTTAAATGGTTAGAGTGGATTTCTGCTTTTATTTATCTGTTTTCCCCAGTAGAGTTCTGGTGGTAAGATTAAAATGATGAAACATTGGATTAGGAATTGTTTGTTCAGAGGGATTTTATGTTTGTGTGTGTTAAGCATTGTTAATGATAATACATGACTCTCTGCAGTGAACAAAACCAAACAATTAAAATACTTTGTTGATATTGGCAAGAAAAAATTTGAGGCATTCTTGGGAAACTTAATGGGTTGGCTTTCCTCTAGCTTTCACATTTTTTTGCTTCTGGATGGGATGCACAAAAGTCCCTTTTGGTCATGTAGATCTTTAATGTTCTTATTCTGACTCTGTGGCTCCAAATTTGTCTAGCCGTGTTGCTTTAGGTTATTGTGTTTTGGTCATAATTGCCAGGCAAAAATAGTGTGGAAATACAAGGGGTATGCAGATAGGTTAGTATAGAGCTAGGGAGAAGTGTCCATGTAACTGTGGTGTTCTGGGCTTTTTTTTTTTTTTTTTTTTTCTTTTTCCCCAGTTTGCAGGGAGGTTGAGCTTTTTGCATGTTTGTTTTTATGTATGATCAGTTAGCCCAGGATTAGGCTTTTTTTGTTTGTGGTGTAAATCCTGCTCTTGGCCTAAAATGAATGTTAATTAGACTTCTGTACTTACTTGTGCCACATTGCAGAATCAGCTCCTTATTAGTAAGACAAATAAAAGCACAGATGAGATGATAGAAGAAAGTCAAAAAGAAACTGGGATCAGATCAAGGATAAACACTCTTGTTCCGAAATTGTAAAACGGAGGAAAAGAGATGCTTAGAAAAGTTGGAAGGTGACACTTAAATATTTAAATATAAGGATTTCCTTTTTGTACACCCTTAACTTGTAGAAGGGCGTTACTGCAAGACATTACTGAAAACATTACCTCTTAATAGACTTCAATAAAAGAAACACTAGCAAGAAAACCTTTATAGAGATAAATGGTGGGGTTTTTTGTTCTCTGTTTTTTTTAAGAAGTGGGACCTTTTAGAAAGCTGATTCCTAGCTCAGGTTTGGGAGTAGCTGGGTAGAAATTGATAAAGGAGTATTACTTTAGAGTTGTCCATCGCAGGGCTCCTTATGAGTACTTAGCCATCATTGGTACCAGTCATCACCTACAGGAAAGACAGCTAGGAAACCTTGTCCTACAGCAAAGGAACCATCATATTTGTTATTCTTATGTAGGATCTGAGGAGACTATGTAGCTCAAGGTCTCCAGAAATCCTTGCCTTTTGGAGTATTGCAAGTGCTGTCCTGGCCAGAGTCCTGCTCCAGGCTGGATTGTTCCTGGTGATGTGTACTAGTGCAATGGGAACTAACAACAGAAGTAGTAAAGTGATAATGATAAGTACTATAAAAATATGTTTTGTTGTTTGAATCTGGTTTTTATAGGAATTAGTAGATATGCTCTATTGAGAGCATTGCAGATTCTTTTGAAGGAGTAGAGTGGCCCCAAGAAAATTACCACCTCGTCTTTGTTGCAGAATAGGCAGACTATGAGGTTCCTGATTCTTCTTTTGACAAAATAACATCTCGCTTTTTTCGTTAGACCTGATAGTTGGCCTGAAAACAGGTTTGCTCTTTTTTTTTCCCCAGCTGCTTTACTAGACTAATAAAAGCTATTACAAACCTTGTTTTTCATAGTTGCATTGATTTTTAGGATGATTTAACTTGGAACACGAAACAATGAAGCACATTAAATTCTGATAAACCATTAATTCATGAAGTAGAGGTCATACAGGAAATAATAATGAGTTCAAAGACTGTAGTCAGCACCAATGATGGAGTAGAAGAGAAAAGGTCGTTAGCCACTGAGTTGCATAACAGGTTGCCTTGAGTTAGAGCAGAAGCTTTATTACCTTGATGGGCAATATCAGAAGAGACTGGAAAACATCACCTACAGTGCAATGCTTTGACCCCAGTGGACTAGATGAGCTCTAACATCAGTGATTCTAATTAGGGATAAATGTAAGGTAAGAAATGGTGTTTGAGAAAACGGGGAGATGAACTGAAAATTGTGGCATCCAGATGTCTCGATACTGTGCCTATTTGTGATTCCCAGGGAAAGGATAGCACATACTGATGAGGAGTATCTCGTTTTATTATTCAGTATAAACAATGTGACTTGATGTGCTTGAGTGTGGAAAAAAAATTATATGAGCTTGATAGAAGTTTTAGGTGTTACAGAGGCCACGTCTATGGTGTGCTCTGTCTTCTCTTCAGATAAAAAAATTAATGGATCCAAGTTTTGATATAGCTTGGAAGCAACTTCTGATTACGTCATGATGGGGAAACTCCCCCTGCTTCTCAACTACAAAGAGAAAATTATTGGCACAAAAACTGATTTATTACTACAGACTGTGCTTAAAATAACTTTTATTACCATAGTGGCCATAATGTGGTGCAATTCTGTAGGTGTATTGATGTGGAAACCTCTGTGCTTTTCTTTGTAGAAGTGATTTCAAAAGGCTGCCTGATCTTTGTGGTTCCCTTGATAAACAGAAAAGATTCAAGATCTTCCTGATGACGCAGTTTTGCAGTGTGGTCACAGAGTCAGGAAGGGTCAGGTTCAGGAAGGACTAATAACTGCACAGTTTTAAATTTTTACCAGTCTGAACCAAATGTTCAGTCATTCACCTTTTGCCATGATTTTTCTTCTTATCTAGCTACTGACTGCTCCTTTGTGCTGCTTCCCCATCCTTCTCCTTGTGAAGGGATTCCCTTTTTTTGGGCTTCTTTCCTCCATGTCTCTAGAAGTCTCACAAGACAAATGAGCTATAATAAATTTACACAAGGCAAGATTAACAAATTTTCTAAACAAGTTTCTTTATTTGTTAAATTTCAATATGAATACTGGGCATTTTGTGTAGCATGCTTTGCCTTTCTGAAAAAATAAGAGGACCCTGGCTTTTCAGGCTACAATGGGACAGTTGCCTGGATTATTCCAGCTCTCATTTTACAAGAGTGCTAGCAAAGGAAGGACTTGATAGCAAGCAGCTGGGAAAGTTCATTTTCTTTGCTACTGAGGACTGTGGACGTTTTGGTAGGCTCTAGTGCTGAGATATGTGAAGGATGGATGTTGTTTTACCCCAGTCTATGTATATCCTCTTTGTTTCCCCTCTTTCTGTGGAATGTCATCTGGGTTTTTTTTTTTTTTCCCCTTTGCTGAACAGGAAAATTGAGCAAAAAAGGTCAGTTAGAAGAATTAGCACAGTTACTTTTCATGGTCTAGTTTCTGCTGCTCTGAGCACCTGTGGCAAACAACGTCCCCTTCTAAGCCAGTAGTAGGATGAAAGAAAATGAAATAAATGAAATGTCTTTGGGTAGTGCAGGGGGAATGCAAACTATCTGCGTGGTGAACAGGGATATGATGGGTTTTTTTGCCACAAGATAGTTAGTATCTGGAAATCGGTATTTAAAATGCTCTTCAAGTCACATCAAACGTGGCAAGTCTGGGAATCAAGGGCTGAGCAGCTCTGCTCTGAACACCCTTCAGAGTGACTAGAAAGACACCTTCCCCTTCTCGCGCCCCCTGCTCCTTTCCAAAAACCAAATTATTTTTCTTACTGCTTTTTCCAATACCGCATGTGATGCTTCCCACACATCTTTTAAGCTACATCAGTCCTTGTTAAAGGTCTGAGAGTCAATGTAGTTTTTAAGTGTTCACAATCTTACGATTTCCCTTCGTGGGAGTAGGTGGGAAATTTATGCTGGAGCCGCTAACATCCCTGTGTCTGTTCCCCACTGCGATACTCTCCATGCATGTCCTTTTAAAGTCTGTAACGGTATTTGAAGACTATAATCCAATCTTCCTGAATAATATGCTGCTTTCAGTTTTGTTTGCCTACCGCATGCGTGTATCTAAAGAGACAGATTTGTCTTCTCCAGCGCTAACAAGAAATCCTGGGTCTGTTGAAATGTAAGACCAACCCTCTATTGTCTTCAGAAAGGCAGAAGCTTAACCATGTGAGTCTTTTGCTAATAATCTTTCTTTACTTCAATTCAAAAAAGAATAATCTTAGGAACGCTACCAAGATATGCCTCTGGTACGGAGACTAAGGGTAAATGTATGAATATATTTGCCAGTGTAACTTTTGTGCACTCAAGTTTAGAAGTGGATCCAAGTTGAAAATAGGAAAATAACTTTTATAAAACCTGAGACTAATACAATTTGTTCCCTATTTCAAAATAAAACAAAAATGGTACTGATTGGTTTTCAAATGAATAAACCTGATCCTTGCAGAGCTTGAAACCTAAACATTGTGGCAGGAGGAACCTAAAAGTGAAACAGGTTTCATTGTTCACCCTGCAAGAAGTTGAAGCTGAGAAAAAGGCAAAAGTAAACAAGGAAACGGTGACAAGTAAATAGCCACTGAAATCATCTAACAGTTGGCTGTTAATAAACCAAGTCTGGCATTAATGTGCAGAACTGAGGAAGGTATAAACATTCAGAGGGCAATAATAATAATGAAAAACCCACTGTAGCAACTTTGAACTTCTGCGGCAATGAGGATGAACAACTTTTAGACATCTGACTCAGATTTGGGAAACTTTTTATCAGTAGAAGTAACATGAAATACATTTTGCAGTTCTATTGTCTTTCCATCAGGTTTCTGTCTTTTTTTTTTTATATCCTTCCCAGTTCCGGGAGGTATTTTATCGGTCTATTTAGGATGACTCTTCTACAGTGGGATTGTAGTGCAGCATTCTGCAACGATATTGTTGCATATAATCTTTTAAGAAGTATCTGACTTGCATATGAGTTGTGTGGAGGTTTCCATCTCTTTTGGCATTTTGCCTGTTTCAGGCAAAATGATGCAGCATCTTAGCCCATGAAACTGTGAGAAGAGATGGGCATTTGTGTGGCAAATATGACAAATATGCCTGTGGTACATTGGTGGGAAAAAAACGTACCTCTAGTGGTTCTGGAAGTAGTTTTGCATTGTACATTTTGTGAAATGAGGATTTCTGTTAGTCAAGAAACTTTCACAAATGTACATGCAAACAGAACTGTTGCAGAATTAGACATCAATGTGGGGTTTTTTGCGGCTCAGTGTCCTCACATAGGGTAGAGGGTGTATATAATTTTTTTTTAATTTCAAATCCATTACTATTTCTAACCTGGGTTTACAAAACCATCACACTAAACGATATGTTATCTCTTTTCACCTTACCAGTAATGTTTTTCTCTTTGCCTTGCAAAGAAGCTTTTCCCTGGGGACTTACCCATCAGCTCCTGAAAGGCAGAAGGAGGTAAAAGCTGAACTGAAGTGGGGTTTTTTTGTTGTTGTTGTTGTTGTTTGTTTTGTTTTGTTTTGTTTTTTTGCTAGAAGGCGTATATGACTGATTTAGGAACAACATATTATGTTAAATAAACTGGTATTTGATGACTTCAAGTTCTTTTTCCTGTGCTGCTTTATCATCTCAACATGCTGCATCTCTTATCTCCACGTTCTCAAACGCTGCTGGTGTACATCAAGAGACTAGCATTAAAAAAAAAAAAAAAAAAAAAAAAGAGTTGATTACACCTGCTTAGAATGCTATGGAAGAAATGGTTTAAAAAAAATGGTCCAAAAAACCTCTTCCAGGGTATTATTACTAATTGCAGCAGTGGTTCTAGATCTGTTCAGGTGGCTGGTTCCGCTCACTTTCAAGGGTGTGACTGTGCTTTTTCAAGACAAGTCTATGACAAATTAATTGATTTTTTTTTTTTTTTTTTTTTTTTCCTTATTAAGTAAGTCTGTCCAGGCCACATTTACTTGGATTAAATACAAGCAAAAAGAAAACTTGCATTGGTTCAGGAAGTTTGTTTTGTGGTTTTTTGGAAGAGAACATTCTGTCCCCTCTTTGCAAAACCAATACAAACAGTCTCTTGGCACAGACACTATTCTTTGTAGATACCTTACTTTAAATTCTCTCTCAGTTATTTTGCAAGATTAAGTATCGCAGTTCCTATTTCCTGGAGAAATTCTGCCTTGTATAATTGTGCTTTCATTTTGTAAGTCACATCTGCGGAGGTAGTTGGGCAATAAGATTAAATCTTCTAAACACTATTTGAGGTCTGTTAATGAAAGATACTGAATAATAGAAATAGTGACTATAAATTGTAGGATAGTAAAGGTTGTTTATGAAATAGCACTTATTGAGAAGTGGTTATATCTTATTGTAGAAATGATCATGTATGTATGGGTTGTGCGATTGTTGATGTTACTGGAAAAGAGCTGTAGAAGTACAGAGTAGAAGTAAAACACCCAGTACTGTGAGGCATTTTTCTTTATTGGGTAGTTAAGTAATTGTGTGTGAGTTTCATAGAGAGATGTCCTTTTCCCCTTTGTTTTACAATTTTTAAAGGGTATTATTAAGTTACTTTGGCTTACTAAAGGAGTATTGAGGACAATGAGTTTCATGTGCTTATATTAGCCGTATCTCACATGAGGATTTGGCATGTGCTGCTGGAATTATGAATAAAAGCAGGGAAAGAAATGTGCACTGTGCAATTTTAATCAAACAGGGAGCAATCTCTAGTGCCCTCTTTTGATAAGATATTCAGTGAAACCAATTAGGGGAGGATCTTAAGTGATGTTGATAGGTTGTTGGACTGATTCTTCAAGTGGCCATAACTCCTACTGACTTGGGCTATTACTAGAAGGGAAATGAAACATATCTTGTATTTTGTAGGAGGCAGTCCTACTTGTAGTAAGTAATATTCCCAGAGAGTGCTAAAAGCAGACATATATGCTGTCTGAACAGATCTCTGCTGTAACAGCTTTGAAGTGAGCTGAAGGTTTACACACACATTCAGATGTAATTTTTGAAAGAGCTAAATTTTTTATTATAAGAAGAAAACACACTGAAAAAACCCAACCTTGCAAACTTTCCATTTCCATACATTTAAATCCAAAGACTGAAGTGTTTTGATTGTCATGTCTGTCTTATCTTTCTAGCAAAGCCTTTTTCCTATAATTAAAAGGGCATCAATTTTTCTAATTGATGCCAAATCCAATGCGAGCCACCCATGCAATTATTTCACCTTCCCTCCCCCTCCCATCATTATCTGATATTTTGTTTGCACAGTCATTATTCATTAACTGTGTTCATGTCCAGGGCTGCAAACAGTAGAATCACATTAGCAAGGAGGAGCTCTGAGACTCACCAGCAAAATCTGTTTTTTCCTTTTCTGTTTTACATTGCCTTTCAGATGAGAATCCCCAAACCTGTCACAAATTTTGGAGATAAGGAGCTTGGAAACAATGAATGTGCTAGTGGTTGGCACTTTCTTTTCTTAGTAGAATTCTTTAGTTCTTCCATACTTCTGAGAAGAATTAAATTCTGTGTAAGAAGCTGCTGAGATCACGAGTTACTATGGGGAAAAAAAAAAAAAAGAGGTGTAGTCTGTCCTCTTTTTTATATACATATATATATGTGTGTGTATATATGCATACATGCAACCAAGCCTGTTCCCTTGTCTTCAGAGCTTTATAGATGACCCTGTTTGATTTAGAGGTAACTTTTGAGCATGTCCCTTTTTCCTCTTTGGCGTATACTCAGGTGGCTGTGTCTGCCCCCTTGCCCTTTTGAGAGAGAGGGACCTACACACAAAGGTCTTGCTGTGATTGCTCCTGAGGCTCTTTGGTCTGTTGCCTTTTCAGCATTTGACCTTGGTTCCTCTGAAATCAATGGCAACCCTCTCTGACCCGGGGTATTGGTAAGCATTGGATGTGCTACTAAACATACTTGGCTCTCAGAGTGCTCCTCATCTCTTGCACTTGTATTTTATTAAGATGACTGTCACCTTTATCCGTGTTTTGCAAGGGAAAAAATGGACATGGAGGGGTAGAGGGTCTTGCCCAAGGTCACTTTGCTGGGAAAGGCCAAGGCTAGTGGCTGGGAAATGAGGTATGGGTGGGAGGCAGCCCATGCTACCTCAATGTTCTGTGCCCATGTATCATTTCTTCAACCTGGGTTTCCTGGTCAGCAAACCATTTATCACCTAGCTTCCTTAAAATATTAGAATTTTAAGTTTCTGACAGGATTAGGTGATTACCAGATAAACCGACACTATAATCTGGTCATGTTAGTAAGCAACTGGATAAGATTCAGTACATAAACTAGCTCAGTATACTACTTTGTGTATTAATATGCAACTATTGGATCAATTCAGATTGACTGAATTGACCTCTTGCTGCTTGCCCTGGTACTGGATTGACTTGTTACTGCTTCTTCCTAATTCTGTTGCTATATCAAATCGATCTGTACTTTTTAATTATTTTTAATTGCATTTATCTTAAAATGGAAAACGTAACTGCACGGTTTGCCCTGTAAAGGAGGGGGAATGGAACCTCTCATAGAAGTCACAGAATTGGGATAATATCAAAATGATGTCCCAAAGAGAGAAAATCATAAGAAAATTCAACTGTAAACAGGGCAGGTTTGGCAAAATGTGAAGGACTGGTCGGCGCCTGGGATGGTGCAGCTGTGAAGCTGGAAGCAGCTTGTGTGTACAGCCAGGTTAGAACAAAGGGTTGGATGTGACTAAAGAAATGAAATACAAAAGGACTAAGCTTGTCTGAACTCTTGAATGTCAGAGTCAAAATTTTGAGGGGTGGCAAAAATTTGAGGAGAAAATGGGAGAATACCATAATTGTCACCCTCAAAAAAAACCCAACCAACCACCTTAAAAAATTACAGCATTTGCCGTCTCCTTCCTCTGCCTCTCATCTTGGTTTTCGCTTCATTCTTCCTTTCCTGCACCCTTCTTCCCCAAGTACTCCATGGGTTCCAGCCCCACTGGTTTGTGGGGAGTTTTTTGAACCGTCCCCAGTTTCTCTCAATACAAAGATGTTTTTTCCCATCTCTCTCCCATTCGGGCCACGTGGCTGCTGGTGCCTCGTGAGCGCAACCCTGGGCTGCTTGCCCCGCAGCCACAGCTGACTGCCGGGAGCGCAGGGGCTGCCTGGGCAGCAGTTGCTTCCTGATGGGGACAGGGATGCGAGGTGAGGAAGGGGCTCCACTCTCGCCAATACCTCCATCCTTGCGCTTGACCAAACTTTTACAAAATGTGTTTACGAACATGTTACACTCCCGTTCCCTTCGGGTTTGCAGCCTTCTCAGCTCTGCCGAGCCTGTCGGGTCCATGGCTTTGTAAAATCCTCACCCCACCCTTGAAGAGGGATCCAGCCCCAAACTGTGCTTGAAAGCAGGGTTTGGGGTGGAGGTTGTCCAGGTATCCTGACTATGAGGTTCCCGTTAGCTGTACAGAGGAGTTCTTTTTGATATTACTGGTATTTAGAAAGTTCACGTGTTTGACAGTAGTGGATGGACTCTAGTCAGAAATGTACTTCTCCCTCTCATGCAATAAGGGAAATCACATTTTAAGAAGTCAGCACTTAGCAGGTCTAACTGATTGTATAATGCGCAGTGGAATTACAAAGCTGAACCTGTTTCTTTTCTACTTTTTCAGTGATTTGTCCTGTTGGGCAGCTGCCTTCTGCGTGACTCTGGAGAGATGCCAGCCACTTGAGCTGAATCAAGCAGTGGCAGGGACAGCATCTACCCGGGCGGAAGTTTTAATCCCAGGCACGTGGCATTTGCACAAGTGGTCACTGGTGAGTTGTACGTAAGCGCAGCTTCTCTCTCTCTCTGTCTGTTTAACAACTGGCACCTTGTTGCAAACTGTAAGTTTCTGGATGCAAAGACTCGCCTGCTTTGCTTGTTTTTCCTGGAGGAGGACTGACAAGCTTAGAGAAAATGAGTGTGATCCAAGTTATCAGCTAATCTTAGCAAATCCTTACTATTTGTTTGTATCTTTATGGATTTTTTTTTTTTTTCCTCTCCCTCCACTGAATGACTAGCATCCTGGTGAGGCCAAACTTCGAATCTGTAGCAGTTGGTGTGTTGTACTAGACGATATCACCGTGCCTTTTTAATCAGAGGAGGTTTTATACCCTCTGCCTTAGCGCTTCATAGCCTGGAAATACAAGCTGTGGGGCTCTGATAACAGAAGCAGTGACTGGCTACTGTCAGCATGAGGATGATTAAAAATGCGTGTGTGTGTGCGCGTGCTTTTTCACTCCCTTTCCAGCTGAATAGAAAATGAAACTCCCCAAAGCCTTTTATGTAAGTGCATGGGTTTTTTTTTCTTGTTTAAATCTGTGTGGCTGTGCACAGACGAACTTCATCCCCAGCTTCCTTTTGAAGATGCTTTGTAAAGAAGAGTGTGCTTGTTTTGGCCTCTGAAGTGTGATCCGGTCTTCAGTTCAATACTAGACATACCCTCTCTGCAAAAGATAATAGCTAGCAATTTTTTTTTTTGAGGGGAAGGTGGTTTCCAGTCGGTTTTTCCCATCTGTGATTTTCCTTGATAAAACAATGGCAATCTGCTTCTTCCAGCAGCTGAAATGCTGTGATTCTTTGACAGCAAATGTGTGGAGTGCTGCCTTGCACCTTGTAACACCCTGCTTTATTTAAGACACTGTCATGCTGGGCTGACTGCTGTCTTCCCAGGAGTGTTGCACCAAGGAATTATTGATGAGATGCAGCCTGGTCTGCAAAGCACACGTTCGCTATTAAAAACAACATATGTGCTCTTAACTATTGCTAATCATTTAAACATCTCTGTGAAATTTGGGGGAAGTAGCCCCTCTGTACATGCATAGAGTCCCATTAAAGAATCAGCACGATACAGCTCAGCATCAGATACTGAATCTTGCTATGAATATGAGTTGAAGATTGGTGTTTTAAGTAGAACCACTTGAAGTTATCTTCTTGAGAAGGTAGAAGGAGCCCCCTGCAAGGACAGGTGCAGGAAGGGCAGTACACGTCCTGAGCTCTTGCGTGACTCTTTCAGGTTTTTACCATGTTGTTAAGAGTACTCATTGAAATATTTGGACAAAAACGTGGAGGTCAGTGCCGTACTGAGCTGTACGTGATAACTTGATTAGGAGCAGAGTTGGAAAATTACTCTGGCCTGAAAAATTACGAAGGTAGTTCTGGTTTCGTGCTGGAGGAGGTAAAGGAAGAACAAGGAACTTGAGGACATTATTTCAAGGTCCAGTAGTCTATTAAACCAGTCTATTAAACAGGTAGGTTTTAATTAATGGGAAGCTTGGAAAAACAAATTTGGTGCTATTGTCAAGTATCCTTTGTATTTTTGCAACTTGGAAGATACCTGTCCTTAAGTTCCCCTCATTCTCATTACCGCTGCTCATCCTGCTTCAGTTCAAGCTTAACAGCTGCTATCTTGGGAACTGCTGAAGGCAGATACAGTTCCTTTATGCTGCTCGAGAACCTTGAACCCCAGCACTTAAATAATATAACAACTTTAGTGCTAGCTCCAACAGCTTTGGAGGAGAAAGGTTTTAAAATTGTTGCAATTGATTTTCTGCGTGTGTAGAAATAGAGAAAGCAAGGTAGTAATTGAAGCGATGTTTTTTATTTAAAACTGATATTGCTCGGGTAGGTGCACTTTTTTCACCAGTAAGTATTTTCAATTATTAGAAGTTAGAGACCACAGATTTTCTAGAAGCCTAATAATGTCATGGAGATAAAATTATTCTCTCACAGTGGAAGCATGTCTATGTCTTGGTCAGGAAGGTCCCAAATTTAAGACTGGTTGCTGTCTGTACGTATTTGTGTATTCCCAGTCTGACTCACAAGCTTGAATGCCAGCATGGGGGAGAAGGCAAAAGCCTTTGCTACCCTGTAGCGTGGGTGGCAAAGCATCTCCGTGTGGAGAGACTTCTTTCAAAACCCAAGATCATCAGGAAGGTACACTGAAAATTCACTACACAAATAAAGATTGAGTCAGCCAACGCCTGCTTATCATGTAAAGTAGTGATGACACCATGACGTAAATCACCTTGTGCTATGAATATATTCAATCCGATGGGTTTGCCTTGATGGCTGATGATTTGATGGCTGCGCTTAAGAAATGTGTGTCAGCTCAAATGCAGGTTTTTTTCTATTTCCGAGAGCCCTGTAGTAATAGAACATAGAGCTTCAAATGCAGCATACATGGAGAGTGTCCTGCACTTGGGGTTTGACGGTATTTTGCACTTTGCTTTCAATCCTGCTCTACTGCTTTTTGCTACCTGCAAATGCAGTGTGCTCTTTTGAAATTGCTGTTTGAATCTTTGTCTGTAACCTGAATTTTCTCATACTTATTTTTTATTTATCCTTTTCTTTTTTTTTTTTACATTCCTAGTTCTTCTTAATTATAAGCATCCTTTGGTGTCAGAGCGGTATTATACCAAAGTGGCTGGCTAATACAAATATTGCAGAATCAGGAACCTCCTGCCCCAGGTGTTTGTTTATGTTGCTGGGATGCTGAAACACTGACAAAAATTGCAAACCATCATAAGCCTGCAAATGATTAATGGTCAGCTATCAATGATTATTTTGAAACTTAAGAAAAATGTTAGGTTAAGCAGTTGATATAAATCAAACCACTCTTTTGTTAGCATACATTTTGCTTAGATCCATAGAATCACTGAAGCTAAATGGGTATTTCTGGTGGTTTCACTGTAGCAAAATTTAACCTGTTTCTTGATGGGAGTAAATGGGACTTAACCTTTGAGACTTTGTGTTATCTGCTCCAATCACATGTGTTTTCCATTTAAAAAATAAAATTTGTAGGAACCATTGTGTTTTTTTTAATCCTGTATTTCAAAACACATGGCTACTCTGTCTTTTAAATCCTGAAAACAGGGAGGGCATTCTCACATCAAGACCTGGCTGCTCAGATGGGGGATTTGCTTTTGGAGAAATAGAGAAATCTGGGCATTTTGAGTATTGTCATTGCATGTGGTGCGGCTGCTGATGCCCAGGTGTCCCCCTCTGCAGGCGAAGGATCAGTGTCACGAATGAGAGCCACGTTGCTCACGGAGTGTTGACAGCTTGTCATTACAGACACTGTTTTTTTCCTCCTGGCTTGTAGTTGAAAAGGTTTAGAAATGATCGTAATCTCTTTCCTCAAGTCACTCAGGGGAGCGTTGGGGTTTGTTCCTTCCAGTTTCGGGGAGAGAAGAGACACTCTGCTTTTCGTTTGGGCTGACTTGACAATTATTTTACTGTCTTGGTTGGATTGCCTTAACGTATCCAAAATCATTAATCTCCCATGGAGTGAAAGAGGATGTGAAGAAAAGGAGCAGTGAGGGCAGAGGAAGGAAGAAATGGTAGTTAAACAGGTTGGGGTTTTTCTTGGTTTTAGGTGGGGTGTTTATTTTACAGCAGCTATTCCTGGTACGTAGGGGAGGGTGTGGGGAAGGTGGGGTGATGGTGGGTTCGTGTAATAGAGTATGGCATTTGCTCAGCCATGTGGCAAGAAGGAATTGTACATCAGCCAGTTCTTCTCTGTCCTTTTAACCAGGGCTATAGAAGAATTTTTTTTTTTTTTTTTTTGTTAATGCGTAAGTATGGCCATTCTCTGCTCTGGCCATTTGTGCTGGGCTGCTGAAAATTAAATTAGTAAATGAGATCCAATGACATAAAACCAAACCCAAGCAAACAAGCCCCCTGTAGGGTGCAGGTGGAGAGCACCCTTCATCCTCTGTCATCAGAGGAACAGGGCTGTTTGAATTGGCTTCCACCTTTGTTTTGAGAGGTTGCTGTGGTGATGAATAACCTTTGCGGAGGGTGTGTGAGCAAGAGCACGCGCGTGCCTTGGTTCTTGCATATAAAACAACGCTGCTGAGCACATGGCTTTTCACCCCTGCATCAGAGTATGTATCCTAGCAATGGTCGGCTGCTCCCCAAAATGAGTTAAATAACAAAACTGTTGTCTTAGAGCTAGTTATTGGCATGGTGTTAATCTACTGATCACTTCCTCACATTGCTTTCATAGCAGGTAGCAGGAAACTGGGTGATGGCAAAGCGGTAGCTTTTTTCTGTTGCATGGAAGGGGAGTTGCAGGGTAGCTGATATGCCTTATTTGCACAACCTGATGACACCTGAGCTTTGTCTTGTTACCTGGGCTTGAGGAAGGAAAGTAGGCAGAGAAGCAGACTGACAAATGTACTCTGTAGAAAGAAAGAGGGAAATGCTATTATCTGAGAGGGCTTTCTTTTTTTTTCCTACCATTGTGAAGATTATATTTTCTATACTGAGGAAAACACCTGGGGACCATCTGTGGGTTAGTATTATTTCTTTTTACTCTCTGTTTTTCAGTAAATATGATGACAAATTATTATTAAATGTACTGCAGCTGAAAATAGATGAGTATGGTTTTTTATACTAAGATACGAAAATCTGATGTAACAACTGCATATTGATACAAAAGTGACTGTGTGAAAATTAGGATATATGTATGAATATTCTACATGAGACCTAGGTGCTTTCTTCATGAAGTCGCACTAGTACAACTATAGTTTGATGGTACAGCTGTCTAAAGATGTTATGAATATCACTTCTAGGTAAAGAATTGCCTTCAAGAAAGTCTTGGAAACTTTATTTGTTTCCCCCCTGCTAGAAAACCCTAGCAAGAATGAATTACCACCTGAGGCAACTTGGGGAGAATTTTCTTCCCTGCATATTACCCTCATTCCCAATGTCTGTGAAGCTGCCCCATACATAACTTGTAGGAAGTACTCTGGAAAAAGCTGGAGATGATCCAGTGGCCATGACAAACACAGTGAAGTTTAAAATGTCTACTTTGGCTGTATAATTCCTGAACTTAAAAAAAGCGTGAATGACTCAGTTCTGTGTCAGCTCCCCATCTCTTCAGAGACCGTCGTAATTGGTGATTTCATTTGTGAGGCTACGTACTTTGAAGGTTGTCTTGTTCTTGACTGCAGCCATATTGAAGGATCAAAGAGGAAGATGAAAACGTTTTAAAAGCAGTAAGGCCTCTCACAGTATTTAAAGTGAAGGTGGCAAAGGCAGAGTGCATGGCCCCATTGCACAACTGATGGGACTTCTTGCTGAGTGAGAGCAGTTGGGGAAATAACCTCCTCTCCCTCCAGCATTTTTTTTGAGGCTTGTCATCTTGAAGTTTTCCCCAGCACAATTTAAACATGCTGTCATCTTCCTTTAGTGGCTCACTTAGTTAAAATCACCTTCAGTAAGGAGTATTTAATTACATCTTCTAATACCTTATTCAGGCTCCCCTCCTGGATTTTTGAGAATCTGGAGAATGCCGCTAATAGAGTGGAGCCAGCATTTACAGGAATAAATTAATAGCAGTACCATAGCTGTGCTTTTTACATCTGACACATTCTCCAAGGCTAACATCGCACCTCCCATACTTCTTCAAATTCATTTGTTCCGTTTCAGTTCAGTCTTTTGAAATATTTTGTGATGAATGAGTTCACTTTACAAGCCGGTGATCAGCAGCAGCTGTTCATAGTCATGCTTTAAATTGAATCCATCTGTCAGTGGGCTTTTTAAAGTGTGAGTTTCACGTTGTCAGGAGACCTGATTACACCAGAGCAGTATCTGGGTGCTGTTTGCCAAAAAGAAAAGAAAAAAAAAAATCAAAATGAAATGTGCTTGGATGGGCTCTAGGATACCCTTGCAGTTTCATCCGTAGAACCGTGATTTAGCCTGCTGAGAGGAGAGCAAAGTGCCTACAAGCAGTACTTTTTCACTGACATGCAGATAGGTGTTGAGATGTAGGCTGAAATTAGGAGATGACCTGCAGTAAGCTTTGTAGAAACCATATGCAGTGCTTGCTGTTTTTTAATCCTGACCCTTTGATGAACCTCATCACCAGCTCTTTACATGTTTTGGTTGTAGCATTGGGGCAAATTAATGTTCTTCAGAGGATGAGCGGAAGAGGAAAAGACATGGCTTATTCAAATCATCAAAAGGAGACAACACTGCTTCCCCTCCCCCCCCAGTACACATGCACCATTTCTTATTTTCATTTGTAAGTAGAGGAGGGTGAAATGTGTCTTCTGAGGCTGTTTTGCAAACTGCATTTAAGGCAACATTTGAGAGCAGCAAATGGTCATTTGCTGACTGCATTAATTGTTCAATTTTATGTGAAAGCTTCAGTCTGTAATGTTCTCCATAAATGGCATACTGGGTATGGAAACCAGCTGATTCATGACCTGCAGTCCATTGGTCTTATCCACAGGTAACTTCTCATGTTTTTCTTCTCCCCAGTTGGTTCCTCACCAAGAGTTTTGTGGGGAGGACTGGGCTTGTGCTGGGGTGTGTATAGCTCTATGGAAAAGCATTTCTTACCAGCAGAAGCTTATTCACCAGAGTACTACATGTTTACCCAAGTATGTAATTTTCATGATATCATTTCACTTTAGGAAAGAAAACCTTCCTTGGAGGAGAACAGTGGTACAGCCTCCTTTGCCACTGCAAAACTCTTACTTTTCTAGTAGGACGGCCATATTTTATGTGGTCTCCAACCGCAGAGACTACCCTTTGTCAGTGGTCAGATGAACATTGTCTCGGCTGCCCACATCACCTGTGGCAGCAGGAGACCTCATGCAGTGGGTGAAGTCTGCCTGTGTTTCTCTGCTATAAGCTTCTCCATCTCACTTTTGCTGTTGCAGTCTGCAAGCATCGCTGCTCAACAGTGCAGCTGCATTGCTGCTGCATTCAGTGCAGTGCCAAGCCAGCACTTGAACACTAAATTCAGTGCTGGCAGGAGCATAGAGAAGGGGGGGAAAAATACAACAAAACAGAACACGCAGGCTGGCTTTGTGAGCTTGTATTTTATGTCAGTCAAAGCTAATACAGTGTCTTTGAAATGAAGTGTCCAGTATCATATTGTAAGAGGAGAACCTCTTAGCTTTTCTTTAACATATAGAAAGCCACACTGTGTATACCAGAGACGGTTATTGCTGTGTGCTTGATAAATACAGAATTTTTTTTTTAAATGGAGACTCATTAACGTCTTCCACATGGAGATGGTGAGAATTGCACATTGAGTGAAGAGATTGATTGATGTTGGCTTGTGTTAAGAAAATATGGCTGACAGAAGGAGTCAATACATGCTCTTTTTTTCCTTTAAGTACATTGTTTTTCCTGCATGTGTTTAATCAGAGAACTTAGCAGAGGAATGCCCTTGCTTAATAGCTGACAATATCTTGTTATCTTCCTTTAAAATACAGTTATTAAGATCTGGCACTCGTTTGAATGCCCACTTGGGACTTTGGATTATAAACACACAGTATCTGTAAATTAGCTGCAGACACAGAGTAAGTATTTGGTGCTTCAGCATTTAACCTAACAAGCAGTAAAAGCTGTGCACCAGCAAGCAAGTGAAAAACCTGGTTCTGCAAACCCATAGGCAACTGTATCCATCCTCGCTGGGATCGCTCAGACCTCTGAAAACCACTGGGTTCTGATTTCAATTTTTCAAAGTTCACAAGTTATGCCTGAACGGAGGGATTTGGCGGGAGAGGAAAGCAGAAAACTCTTCTTTCCCTTCCCACGTAGAGAAATGGAGGCGAACATGGAGAGCACGCTGAAAGGGACGGGCTTCCCACATCAGGAGGAGCTGTGCGGTACAACGTCTCTGTGAAGAAGCTCGGGGGGTGTCTGTGCAAGTGCCAGCCCGCTCGGCTCCCGTGTCCTTCTCCAAGCTCAGTATGAACAGGCAGGGTATGCCAAGCCCACCGCTGCGTGGATATTTGAAGAGGCAGCATCAATATCGAAGAGGATTATGAATGAAATTCTCAATACCTTGTCTAGACTGTACTGATCATTAAGGATGAAATGATTAATTTTTAAAACCAGGTTCTTTTCCTTTGGCTTTTACAACTGTTTTAAAAGAAATCAGCTTTTTGGCAACATAGTATGCTTTAAGCAGAAAAGCTGATTGGCGTTTGGGTACTCTGTATCTTTAGTGTCTCACTTGAAACTAGATGAATAATATATTTTGTGAATATCTGTGACTGAATACAGGTTTAATGTTTATATCGCTGAGATAAATTCATAGCATGAGCAGTATGATTAGTGCTGTGTAAAATTTTAAGTTTTTTCTGATTTGTATTTTCATGAGTAGTTGCAAGTAACATTCTAGTATCTGGTTTAATTTTTATCAGGTGTGCACAGATATCTTGTTCCTGGAAATGCAGAGCTGGGAACAGGATAAGGAACAGACAGCGCTGACTGAAGAGTTTTGTAATCTCTGTTACTCGCTGCAATTCTTGGTGAAGGTCTGAAACTGTAATGGTTGAGCCAATAAGGATGTGATAGACAGCAAAACATTTTGAAATGGCTAGCAACCCAATTTTCATGTAGTACATCTTAGTAGGTAATCCTGTGTCGGCATTATTACAGTTCCTCAGTTTGTATTGTAGCTATTGCAGCAGAAGCTGAAATACTCTCTGCTATCATTTGGATATGGAAATTTCTTCCATTTTATTTATTTATTTAGAAATTCTCTATGAAAGATCTGTTGACATATAGAAAATGTAAAACTATGAAAATGCTTACTATGATCTATTGTTGCTAATATCTTTACCTACAAGATTTCTTCTTAATGCAGCCTAGGTAATAAATGGGAGAGTTTACTTTCTTTGGAAATCTTTTCAGTAAGTGAGGTGAAATATGGCCCACTGTAAGCCATGCAGAATTTCTTACTGTTCTCTACTGCCTCTGAGAAGACTTGTTTAGAGGGAAAAGTAAAAGACTGCTCTGTGCTATTTATTCACATACAGTATTCCCCAAAAGCACTGTATAGTGGTATACTGTGTAACCAAATAGCATCTGTCATGTAGTAGCAATGAGGGAAATGTTACATTTGTTTCCAAATATAAGTATCCAATATTAAGATACTTAATTACCAAATTTAATTACCTGGAGCCGATTTACTTTCATCTCCTCCACAGTCAAACACTACTGCGATAAAATGGTACCATGTGAAATTTCACGGGGCAGTACGAAATTTACTTTTTTGGTGGCATCAGTGTTTTGGGTGTGCAGAGAAGCCACTGCAGCTTGCCACTTCGCTGAAATCCTCAACAGCCAGCTAAATATGAAGTTGTAGCTGTTCGCACTTGTGATGGTGTGTTTTTAAAGAGACACACAAAACTGTATCCGTTTCCTCTATACCTACCATCTGCTTTCTTGTATTTGTGGGCAGTGTATGTTAAGTAACTAAGTAGCTGCCTTAGGAATTATCTGTTGTTTTCGTTTGAGGAAGGAACACACGCTTGTCGTAGTCGGTGGTGTGCCGCTTGCTGTTGGTCTCCCATTTTGCAGCTGGTCACTCAAATGCATGTACCAGTCACTATGAGAGGGCACGGGTGGCTGAATCATACTCTGCGATTTCAAAGAATAGCCACGTTCCTGCTGGTGTAATTTGCATTTCACTCCTCAGTTGCTCTACAGTTGGGTCAAGGCAAACCTGCAATACCGGCTTTTGTGGCACAGGCTGCTCTGTTTGAAGCTGGGTATGTGGTAAGGCATCCTATTTATTACCAGGCTCCTAATATTCATCCGGATTCCATCCCTGTTGGTGTCCTTTCCACGGCTTAAGAGCCCTTGCTGATGTACTGTAGTTCTCACGCAGGTCATGCAACATGCACCTCGTAACACAGATCTGCATCCATGTTTTGTCTTCTGTGGCTGAACAGTATTTTAGGCAAAGCGGAGATTGCTGTGCTACTTTCTTGGTAGACTTAATTGCTGATAAATAATGATCTGATTCAGCTGGCAGCTTACACAGTATTGATATGTTCCTATCAAATTGTGTTAAGTAGGGTTATGTGCTCCCCAGAGAGCTTCAGGAATGCACAAACTTTGGCACCTGCCTGTTTAGAGGGAGGTGCAGCTGGTGGCAACTAATAATTCCTATAACAGAGGTGAAGTGCAGAAAAATGTGGTCTGTATAGCAAATAAGGAAATGCAAATTCCTTCTGTGAAAAGAAAGAGTAAAGTTCAGGATACTGGCAAGACATTGATACACCTGTACAGCTTTACAACATTGAATTGCAAGCACTGGTTGAAGGTTTCAGTTTTTAAAGAGGTAGGTTATCATTCTTTCTTCTCTTTCCATGCTGATCCCTTTGCAAGGGGAAGGGAATTTTTCTGTCTGAAATTCTTAGTAGAGGTCACAAAGATCACCTGCTTTATATTGTGGTCAACCATGGAGCATCAGCTTCTAACAGATGAAAAATATTAAAGCAAATGGATCGAACATGTGAGTCATTATGGTTGTGTGTTGCAATGATGGGCTCATTTTTTCTTATTTCTTGTCCCATTGCTTTTCTTATTTAAATAAAGCTGCTGTTCTTTCCTTCTTGTGTAAATGAATTTTTCTTATAGTTCTTACTAATCTTTCTCTATGCTTTAAAAAAGAAAAAAAAAAAACCCAGAATATTTCTTCTACAGGTGTTAAATTGCTTCTTATTCTTTTCTTGTTTGCAGAAGAGGAGGCCCAAAGAAATTCAGACCAGAACTCTTTCTACTTATTAGTGTTACTTGACTTCTTGACATGCTTTTTAAATTCATTATCAATACGGAAAATACAATTAGCCAAGGAGCTGTAAGCCATAGTCCCCTTTCCCTGCTCCCTCCCCCAGTTAGTTCCTCCTTTCTCTGCTTCTCAGGGCTCCATCTGCATGAGTGTGTGGGGGAGAGAATCACTTTCCTGTCTCTTCACTGGGCTCATTTCCATTCTTTGCTAGCAAAGAAACTCTCATCATTGAACCAGCAAAACCTTTCAGGTGTTGTTTATAACTTATTTTAGAGATTAGGTTTGCTCCCATAGGTGATGGGAAGTGGAAAGAGTTCCTGAAATCTGTTGCTGTTCTGACACTCCACCTTTGGTTTGAACAGCTGCTCTCTGCTCTGGGCTTTTCCTCAAAATTACGCAGATGAGCTCAATACTTCCAAAGTGTTTTTTAACCAGCCCTTTAGTCTCCTGGCTTGGTACCTAAGACCTGGGTGGCCTGGCAAAGCGAAGCTTTGGGTGTGTGTCCCTTGTCTTTCTGTTGCTTCCAGGATATGCGCGACCTGTCACTTGGTGCTCTGAATTGTTCCGTGCTCAGGTGTTAGGTGCTACAGAGTGTGACCGTGTGCCATTGACAGAAAATGTGAGGTGAACTTTGTGGTTTACACAGGAAGCCATAGAGATGGTATTGAATTATATAATGCTCCTGATGCTCACAAAAATCTCTGTAGAAAATCCCTTTGACAAGTTTGGTAGAGATTTAATAGGTGCAGTTGAAATGTTATGGGATTCTGGCATAATATGTGTTAGTGATCTTATGTGCTCAGTTTTCATTATCCAAATTATTATTTCAGTGTTGCAAAATATATTCGCTGAGACTTTTCAGAGCAGACTAGAAAACATAATTCTGCAAGCAGTATTCATTTCACTAAATTCTCGCTGTTCTCTGTTGTGCTTGGAAAGTTTTGCTGTTTTTTTTTTTTTTCTTTCAAGCTGCATGCTTAAAAAATGGCAATAAGTAGGCAAGTGTACCTTTTAAAAGTCCTTATTGTTTGTGATATCACAGCTTAATAAAATTGACCTTTGTCATAGGGGCTTTGAGAAGACTGCAATAATTGTGTAGATGTTTACCTTGTAAAGCTATGTTCTTTGTATTGAAATATACAGCAATTTAATGTTTTGTTGATACTAAATTCATGATTCCTTCAGTTAAACTAGTGTGAGTAGCCATACTTTGATTGTCTTCTTCTCTTTTACAATGGTATTCACCATTGTAAAATTATAATGCAATGGAGAGATGTTGCACAGAAACGAGGTAACCATTTACTTAAAGGAATTCTTGGTTAACGCCCTTGGAAAACTCAATGAGGAACTTTGTACAATACCTAACTCGTAAAGAAGACGACACCTCTTTGCTGATATGCAAAGTTATTTGTCATTTAGGGAAGAGGTAAAGCAGCATCTTGAGTGTCAGTACTGCCTGACTCCGTGTTAAAGTATTTTTTTTTTTGAGGTGGAGCTTTGAAAGAATGTACTGTTAACTATGAAAGAATGCATTATTTGCTATTTGAGGATTTTAATGATTTTGGTTATCATTTGTCAAAGTACATAACAAAATTAGTTATTAGATTGTTGGCCCTTTCACCATTTATAGCTTATTAGCAGTGAAATGTCTTGTAAAAGATTACTTTTGTGAGGATTTAAAGCATTAATATCACCTATACTTTGTAGATCTTCAGAATCTGATTCCTCTGAGGTGATGAAAATATGATTATCCCAGCAATCTTAGGCTTCATTTGAAGTTATTTTTGTGAAACCAAATTACAAGGTTTACATGCTTTAGTTTCATTTTGTTGATAAAATAGTGTCCAGCTCAGGTTGATCTTAGCTGTGAGTACACAATCTTAATCCTAAGGATTTCCTTTCTAAGGGTTAGGATTTTGTCCCAAAAGAAGTGAAGCATGTTGCTTCTAACAACTTTCTGCATATAGTAAAGGCTTAGAGGCAAGACTTCCAAGCAGATGCTGCAATAGAAGACTTGTTTTGAGTTTTGTACTGAAGGAAAGAACTTGGCTTAAATCTGATCTGGATTTTTTTTTTTTTGCTGGTGGATATATCATTTATAATCGAACTGAAATTGTTTTTGAGTAATGAATCGCTTTTTTTGAGTAGTGAATCACTTGTTTTGAGTGCTGTACTAAAATAATATTTCTGTACCAAATTTCACCTGGAATTGTCATAACCATTGAGAGAGAAGCTCCAACGCCAGCCTGTGGTGAGAGCAGGCAGGAATGTTCCTGATTTTAGAGGGTGGGAAAAGGAGTCATTGATATATGAATTAGTGAGGGTCCACAGTGAATCCAGTTAAGGGGGAGAATGAGACACATCTTTCTTGAGACATTATTTTCTTTACGCAAGATAACCTGTTTTAGGGATGACGTGCAAATGGGACTGGGACATCTCCAAGGTGGCAACGAGTCGTAGTGTTGCCTCTGGTCTAGAAGTCCTGAAGTGATGCCTGCACTTCTGTTGAGCTGTGCCCACGATATGTATGCTGCTTGCTGTTGTTGCAGGAGCAGCTTCTGTTTCAGCTCAGAGCAAGTCGAGTATCAGTGGTTCCGAGTGGGAAGTAGGAACGTCCAGGGCCTTTTCTCTGAGGGCTTTTCCATTAGCCTAACAGATTATTCAAATGTTTTCCCATTGACTTAGCACAGTCACTGGTTTCAGCTGCAACCTTTACACAGGACTTAAGTCTGTCAATAGATACTGAAGATAGCCATGAATTTGGGAGGAGGGAAGAGGAGCTCTTTTTTAAAAGGTTATGTGGAGCCATGGGCCATGGCCCTACTGAGACTGGGGAAGGAGGGAGGGAAGGCAAGGCGCCCTTTGGAAAGGAGTGTAACATCGGTTTGGATGAGTGTGGGACCAGGTCAGACCCTGTTCCTTGGGCAGTGCCCGCAGGTGCCCGCAGTGGCTCTCTGTGCACCGCTGTCATTTCCCTCTTGTTAATGTCTGTGGGTGTTATTGCACTCATGTCAGAATGCAAATCCTACATGAGGAGCTGGGAGATAAAGTGTGGGGTGGAACTTCTTCCTGTAGGAAAAGGAAAAATATACCCCAAATGCCGCCCCTCTCCCCAGAACAAGGAGTGCAGGAGGGGTGCGTGGGGGCCCAGGCATTATGTGCGTGATATGGGATCTGGTCTCTCAGCCCAAGACCCCAAGTAGTTTTCACTCTTCCCTTCTGTTTCAGTGGATATTGATAAATAGTTGTGACCAACATGGATAATGCCTAGGGAGCTGCGTGTTGGTTTTCATTTTGCTGTGTCCGTGACAGTAACAAAGATGACTTTGAGATCAAGAATTTCTTGGCAGCTTAATGAAAGGTGCTGTTGACTTTTACCTTGACTGCCTTTCACCCATCCCTACGGCAGTACTCAGAAAACGCCCTTTGCCAGCCGCTATCTACGTTTTTAATTTGAGCTGAGGAAAAAAAAACAACTCATGTTTCTCATGCTCTTACTTTAAACCATGTAACACCGGTGACGCAGAGAGTTTTGCACCTACCTAGGCTTCCTGAATCTCCCGCAGATGGCCAGGTGGGCAGCCAGCTGGGGTAGCCTGCTCCTCGTGCCCGAGACCCTCCCGTTGCAGGGTGTGGGCGGTGAGTCGGGGCAGCCCGCTGCCGCCCGGGCTCGGCTGATTATTTCTGCCTGGCATGTGTCCTGCTCCCGGCTCTTAACGACGTCATTTGGGAAGAAGATCAAGGACTTAAAAGTAGGAAGAGAACAGCTGCCCATCCCATAGAGACGAGGAAGGGGCTTATGGTCCCAGAGCAAGAAATACATTTCAGTGGATCCAGGTACGTTTGGTCTTAATTTACTGTTTGTTGCTTATGTTTCTCCAGTAAGCTTTGTCTTTTTTTTTTTTTTTTTTTTCTTCTTTCCTAACTGGAAATGGTTGAATTAAAGTACTTATCAATACATTCTTGAGCAATATGAAGGGCTTAAGTCCAAGGTCACTTAAGACACCTCGTTCAACCTATGTCTTGTTGTATTCCAATAATAGAAATTCTTTTGAGTTTCACTCAGAACACTCAAAGTGTTCATGAAACACTTTGTACTCTGATCTTGTGAACTGCAGAGACAGGGTTATGGCTGGTCCACTTATCTGTAATCTTGCTATCTTTGGCTCAGTTATTTTCATAATGAGAAAGTTGAAAATTGTGGTGTTTTTGGTTTCATTTTGTTTTTTTAAGTTCTCTTGCTGAACTGAACTTTGAGGACTGTTTCATGTAGTATATCCCCTTTACTGTTCGCAGTGGAGGAAACATGGGTGTTAATTTGATAAAGCTACCAACCACTGCTTTCTTCTCACACAACTAAATTGCCAAAGAGGACAGCAAAAAAGGGTGCCACAGGATGGAGAAAATCATACTCAAGTTTTGAGCAATGGCAGATGAGATTCGGTTCAGTAGCTGTATGATTGGGCAGTCCAGAGATTGGGGTTTTGAGAGTCCCTTTCTGTGGTTATTGTCACAGGGCAGTGACTCACAAATGTAAATGTCAGGCCACACCTATATTGTCGCCAGCTTTGGTCCTGCTGGGGATGAAGAGAGGAGCAAGCTGGGTCTGAGTCCCAGGCTGTTTGCTCAGAAAGGAGGGCTGTAGGGAGGTGGGACAGAGGGATGGTCCCAAGTACCCGCTCCCCTTTTCCTAGGAGGGAAGGTGACAAATGGGGCAGGAACCGCTTGCCATCTGGAATCAGCCCGTGAGAAATTAGTGGAGCAACGCTGAACTGAACTGCAGTGTTACTCCACCGTTTTGGCATTATCTCTTTTAATGTCACTAGACTTTAAATTTTTTTTCCCCAAGCACAAGATTCTGCCTTTTGACCAGTTTGGCTTCTCAGTTCATTTGCTAGAAGCAGTCATTTAATCCTTGCGATGTCAGTGTCCTGTTGGATATTAGTGTTTGACCTTCAGAATTAGTCATCTAATTAAGGAGTGGGTTGACCACATAGTCTGTGTTTGACCAGATTGCTAAGAAATAACTTTGTGAATACTGATGATGCTAAATACAGACTGCCTGAAGGCCTAGTGCTTGCAGAAGCAGCTGCAACTTTTTCCCCTCCCGTGTTCAGCCAGCCCCAGGAATGAACACTGTGATTCAGCATGAGTGGCTTTTTGCTAAAACTCCTTGTACTCAAAACCTGGTTCAAACTACACAGGAGCAACTTGAACACCCCCCACCCTCCCACCCCCCCATTTGTTTCATAGTCTGCTTTTCATGATGTGTTGTTTTTTAATAGTTGATGTGACATTTCAGAAAATATTGTTGTAGAATGATGTGTCTTCAGGAGATCCTGTATTGGCATTTGGAGAACATTATTAAAGTTTGAATTCTGAATTAAGAACAGTGATACTGAAATTTGAGGTTTTAGTAGAAGTAGTGAAGTTAATAATAGGTGTTTTAAAGATACAAATTGTGCTTTCCCCTTCAGATTAAATGTTACTGTAGCTTACTATAACTTTATTTTTTTTCTTAAAATATTTAAATTGGTCTGAATGTCCTCCAAAATTTTTGGGAAAAAAACCTGCGCTTAATCACCTTACCCTGATATTGGTACTTTTGGTTTATTTTGCACAGTTCAGTATGTTTAATATTGATGCTTTAATATTTTAGCTTACAATACTTGTGTTGAATAGTTTAAAATTAACATTTTAACATATCAGTAAATCTTTTAAATTGCAAGCAACCTTACTTGATGTTTTTGAGAGGATTTTTAGACATTTTCTATGTAATTTTAAAATGCCCTGAATCTGTAACAGCTACGTGCATGAGTCATGTTAAAGGATTCCCAGTTGCAGCTCCCCTGTGTCTGAGTGCCTTCTAACATGAATTCAGAGTACTAGCTGTGCATAGGCTACAGCAGCTTGGTGAGTGGTGATGGCTACTTCAGATGCAACACTGATGGCTGTCCTACTTTTGGATTTATTCTATCCCTCAATTTCCTTCTCTGCAGCACCCAGCCTCCCCCTCCTCCTTTCCTGAAAAAGACAATGTCAACTCCTCTTTATTTTGAAAATATTGTATATTTTCCTTTTAGTGCAAAGGAGGAACACTACTTAGAGTTCATCAAACTTAACTGAAACAAAGTTACTTTTTACAGCAGTGTTTTTAATTATTTTGCTTTAGAAAGAGAATTTTGGTTTATTTTAGTGTGTGTATTTATTTACTGTGCACTGTTTAAGCTCTTGCTGACGTTCCAAAGACAAGTTGTGAATGTGAGCTAAGGGGATGCTTTCAAGTAGCTAAATAGTAATTGGGGACCTGAACACATGGAAAAACTACATTCTTTTCTCCTTTTTTTTTTTTCCCCCCTTTTTCTTTTTTTCTCTTTCCGAAAGCTGATTCTTTTTTTTTTTCTTTTTTTTCTTTTTTTTTCTCCTTCTTGTTGCCATGCTTTGTGTTCTGGGATTTACATTGGTGTATGGCATTGAAGAATGCTTGCTTCAAACTCATGAAGTTTGAATTCCTTTCAATAAGTAATTAAAGAGAGTGAAGCAGAAAAAGCTAGATTTAACATTTTGATCTTTTTTGTTTTATTTTTCTTTTTTCAATCACAAAACACTGAGAAAATAAGGCTTTGGATAATAGCAGCTATGAGTCTGAGAGAGATTAATATGCTCCTGAAGATGCTTTGTAGTGGGTATACAGTAGGGATGCTAGTCCATATTTTGCTTCCTCATTACAAGCATTTTTGTTTCAAACCTGTTTTGTTTATAAGGATTACGGAAGCACTCCTAAAATCGAAATGCACAAGGTGCTAGAATTCACCAGAATAAGCATCAGTGTTCAGACATTCACCAAGAACAGATCAGGTACCATTTTAGCATCTTAGTGGGTCTTTATAGTTGTCTAGCTTCCGTCACTACTAGTTAAGTGCTTGTTTTAATAAAAAGGCTGTAATTGGTATTTGTTTACTTTTATTCCAAAGTATCTCACTGTACTATGGTTTCTGATTTATTTTTATTTCAGTATAACACCTTATAACTTTTCAATACACAGTAAATACGCAGATTACGTTACACTATCCTGCGTAGATTTTTGTAGAGATTAATTGTAAACCAATTACAGCCATCTAAAACTGAGTGATTATAGTACATTTAAACTGGTGCTGCCATCCATCTGCTCCTGCTTAGTCCTTAAAAATTCTGCTCTGTCAAAGGTATCAGCAGTTTCAGCTCTGCTATCAGCACCTTCTGCTGCCTGGGTTTTTCAGGTGGCTTGCATGGATCGAAATCCATGTAGTTAGTAACTCACAACATATAAAATATCAAGAGTACATAGCATTGGCTGGAGCCTTAAGCTACAAGTTGATATAAAAAGAGAAAACCAATGGTAAGGGAGACATTTGGTGATTACACTGGCTAATTAATTGAGCTTAGAGACAAATCCTTCATGATGGGCCCTGGTTGTGTTCTGGCTTGGCACAGTTGGTTTATACTGAAATAGAGGAGGGATGAATGAGGGATGTGCAGCAATGAAGCGGGGCTCTGTCTCTTCCCCGTGAGCCAGCACTTCCAGCTGGAGCCAGGCTGGACTCTCCTTCGGTGCTCATAAACCTCACCTTTGCTGTCCTTCAGTTTGTCAGTTTTCCTCATAATTTAAGGAGAGCAAGGCTAGTGGAAACCATGTGAGTGAAAGTGCAGGACTACAGGCAAAATGAAGAGCATTGAGGAAATCTGACTTGTAGCAGCCTCTCCAGGAGTAGGATTGAGTAGAGAGTCTTATGAATAAGTTTTCAGTCTTAATGGGTTTTTTGTTTTAAATGCTTTTTTAATATATATCAGTGTACTGGTTTCCCAGTCACCCGTTCTCTTCTCAGGAAAAACAGGGTATGCAAATTTAAGTTGCAATGAAAGAGGCATGGAGAAACAAAACTAAAAGCACCCGTTCTCCTCAGAGAGCTTCCTTTTTTTCCTCCCATCTCTTTTTTATTTTTTTTTTTTCTTCCCCCTTTTGCTTGTAAAAAGAAACAGAAGATCTGTTTTCCCTTCAGAAGGAGAGACCTGCTTTCAACACTGTATCAAAGTGCAGGGGGCTGTTAGTCACTTACCCATTTTGAGTCGGAAGAAGAAAATCAGTCCGGTTATTCATTTCTGTGATCAGTCAAGGAGATAACTCTGAGAACTGCGGGTGGGTATTTTGTTTCTGTTTTTATCCAAATCAGGAGGGAGGGAAGAGTATTATAAGTTGGTGACAGCTTTAATGTACAGATGTGAATACTTTAGTAACCATCATGTTATATAAATCCCAGACACCTGTCCAAACATCAGGGTTAGCCTAGAAAAAAATATTGTTATTTATTTTGCTACCTGAGTTGTTAGTGTCTACTAAAATAGCTGTTTGCAGCTGAGCTTAAATGCATTTTAATTCTGTTTGCTTGAAATGCTTGAAAAATCCAGAACTGTCACACTGCTTATGAATTAGGACACACGTTTTTTTTAACTTTTTAAACAGAAATACAAAATGAGAACATGGTAGCAGATCAGTGGATGTGTTAAACGGAGAAACTGCCCATCCAGAGCCGAAGCTTTTTGAGAATCTGTTTGCAGTGATGTGGGGTGAGGGGGCCTGTATACATTCAGCAATCACTCCTCCAAACCAGTCGCTTTTGCAAAAAGGAATCCAATTTCAAAGCTTTTTGCTGAGAAGTTTTCCTGTTTCAAGATTGAAAATGCTTACATGAAACCTTTAAATAACCAAGGGCATTTCTTTTTTCCAGGGGGACAGAGGAAGCTTTAGCTTTGATGCCCATTAGCAGCAGCTCTTGCGCAGTTTGCACGTGAATCCTGTGTAGTCTGTGTGTCCATCCTCTCTGTGTCCCTCGCAGGGATGCTGTGCCTGCTTGGGAGGAGGCATTTGAGATACTGCTCCCTGCTATGATTCCTAGGTGAGGATGGGTTAGTGGAACTTCAGGAAAAAAGGTGGTTTTCAACAACTTTTTTTTTTTTTTCTTTCTTTCTCCCTCTACTTCCCTAGGAAAGGATAGGAAAGTACCCAGATTCTTACTGAATAACTGGGTTGAGTAGCAAAGGTTCTGAAGTGTTTTAACAAACACAGAGCCCCATCAAGCTCTGTGCACTGTAATTTCAGAAAGCAAAAATCAACTGAGGATTGGAAATGCAAGTGGCAGAAAAACTTTTGAAGTCCAGAGAGGTGGAATTGTAAAGGGATTCTTACTGCATGTGTAACACATTGCTTCATCACCTGATTCTCCATGGCAAGTGAGCAGTTCAAGGAGGGGAGAAAAAGATGATGATGGAGCTGCTTAGGGAGATGGTACAGAAGATGATGGCTAGGAGGTGGACTGGGGTATGTAAACAGAAGTGCTAATGTCCGTAATGTTTGTTAACACGCTAGCTCAGCTGTGTGCTAGGTTTATAAGGTGGCTTGCGTTTCGCGATCTGTGGTTTTTACGTTTAGGTTTAACACAGTGATGCACTTGCACTCTGGTAAGCGTCTGCCCAGTAAGAACCCATCTACTTCTGCAGTGTGTGGTATTTGATTGCAGAGTTGAAGGTAGGTCCCTTCCAAAAGGAGTTCTCGGTCACATTTACCAGAACAGTTATGTGTAGGTACGGACTAAGATATCTAGCCAGCACAAGCAGCAACATCGCAGTGTTGGTATAGCGATGCCCAGGCATTGCTGCTTTTAGGACTGGACCAAAAATCTCAATGCACCACTGTGTGGATGAACCAGCTTACCTGAGAGAAATTTAATGTATTTCTTTGTTGTACCATATGCATGTGATCCAAACTGAGGCCATGCACAAACACAAAAGCTAATTCTACAGTAGATTGGTTTAGCAGGTAGAGAAATGCCAGCACTTCCAAGGTTATGCTCATCAAGCCCAAACAAGGAAACAAGTCATGAATTTAAGGGAACATCTGCTGATACGCTCTGAAAGTTTGCCTCTGTCTTCACTTGAGTCATAAGAACTGGTAAAAAATACTTCTCGGTGATTCCTTGTGAAACAAGAGAGCGCCATATGCTACTATTAGACTGTCAGGGATATAAAAGGACATTTTCCTGATACGAGCCTGACACTTGCCTGCTGACTGAGAACACATGCTTGCAAAGTCTAGTGTGAGAGAAAGTAAAGCATGGAGAGAAATTGTCTACCTCCTGTGGTGGAAGATGTGCTGCACTTCACAATTCAGGAGGTGTAAAAGAAACCAGATATAAAATGTTTCAGAAAAGTGGAATGTGGCAGCCTGGACTAACAAAGGTGCAGTTGGTGTGAGGCCTCGGAGGACCAGGGATAATCCCAAACCTGCCCTGGCAGGGATAGATAGAAGTGGTTTTCTCACACTTTGAAATAGTGGAATAGTGATACATTTTGCTTCCATGGCAGTTTCTTACCGAAATATCCATTTATTTTTAACCAAATGTCATTATATGAATATCATGAAAACAAGTTGCTATAACTGTTTCTGGTGTGCAAATGTTTGGAGCATATACGTATGTGAGCGTATGTTGCACAGGTGGTACCCTTACATATTAGCGGAGAGGTGTTTAAAACCAGAATTTCTCCTGTACCAAAATGGTGCATCCCAGGCCTGCGATTGCATCAAGATGCATTGCAAGCCTGCAGTCCTGTCACCTCCTGTTAGTACCTTTCCTGGGATTCATCCTCACATCGCCTGCCTCCGAGCAGCTCGACCAGCTGCCTTTATTATCAAGGTGAAGGATGTAGCAATAGTAATAAATAAGTGCAGGAAGGGGAACCTGTGAGAGAAGCTTTCCCTCCTCTCCCCAGAGCTACCTTGGCTTGCAGGGGAGCACTGGCAGGATTTGGTCCTGGGCCAAATTCTGGTCTTCTGAGTCCCAGGACGCAATGGCTGCAGAGCTACTGAACTCGTGATAGCTGTGCTGGTGTTCACCTGATAAGGACCCAGCCCTTTATGCCAGGTTAATTTGAACAGCATTTAATTCTCGCAGAAGCTTGACAGAACTAAAAGGCTTGGCAGCTTGAGTCGTAAAAAGCGACAAATTTGAGAAGTTGATTTAGTTTGTTTTATTGCGTGCCAAAAACTCTATTTAAAGTGTCTGACCTAAAGATGGAACAAAAAAGAGAGTGAGTTCCTCTAATCTTCTTTGGCACCATTTTAAGACTCTTTCAATGTAAGGAAAATATTTTGTTTGTGTCATCCATCCTCTGAAATACGGAAGGAATGGAAAGCTCTGACTGTCAGTAACAACGTGAAACTTTTAGTGGTTCTGTTTCTGTTCTCTGTCTTAAGTTTTTGATGTTTTCTTTGGTGGCATGAAATGAAATGGATCTGACATATCACAAGCATGTACACCATTACTGGCACAAATGGAGTGGTTTTAATAATACTTTTTTAGATGAGATATCACCTACTAATTCAGTCTTTGTGTCTGTTCATTAAGACAAACAATGGAGTTTATTGAAGTCTTTATTACTACTTCACTGCAGCTTTTATTTTTTTGAATAAAAAATTTAAAAAAAGGAATAAGAATTTTTCAAAAAGGAAACCAATTAAAAAAACAAAACTAATATGGCAGACCTACTTAGCTTAAAGAGTAAAATACTGCTTGTCGTCATTGTAAGAAATTTCAGGCTTGATATAATTATTTTTGGTTGGATTTTCTGAGAAAAATGGCAGTGTGACACACAACAGCACCACTGACTTTTTACTGAGATGTTACTAAAGATGCAGGCACTTCCAGATGGAAATATGGTGTGTGCTATATTTGATTTAAGAGAAATAGTTGGCTTTCAGGAGCTTCAAGTCAGATAATGGTAAGAAAATAGTGGCAATGCATTTTGTCTGTGCGTCCTGGGAGGCTCTGGAAGCCGGGCTTCTTGTTTTCCTGTTTCTTCTTTCAGAGGCTCCCTTCTCTCTGACTTCGAGGTTCCAAAGAGCAGGCACTCTTACTAGTTAGTTATTCTAAGTATTGTCAAAATATACTCCAAAATATTTTAAGCCCTCACTTTCAAGCTTACATTTTCTCTCCTAATAGTTTCTGAGAAGTGGTAGCTTGCCAATTTGAATGGTGAGAACTTGCTAACTTATCACTTACTAACCAGTCCTGTAAAATACAATATAGTCGTATTCTGGTAGTGTAAGTTAAAATAGTTTTTCTGGTCTATAGTCTTCATTGAGATGATGAGCTGGTATTTATGTATAATATGTGTAGGTTGTATTCTTATTCTATATAATATACCTTATAATATAATATAAATAACATATTCTTATTTGATATAATAATATATTCTATATAATATATAATAATTATATGTATAATATAGCCCACACATGTGACATTGAACTTTCGCAGTGAAAACTGCTTGTTACATCTTTTATACCAATGCACTTGCTTACTGATTTGTTGCTCTAGTTTTCCCCCCTTTAGGATTGCTTGCATCTGTAGCATTTTATGAAGAAAAACTGCAGTCCTTGAATCTGGAAGGTGCTTGTTGAAAAGCAGTTTTACAAGGCTGGAATTTCTGTTTGGCTCTATATTAACCATTTGCCAATCTCATAGGCCCATCTCCCTTCCTGAGCGTTTTCACATCTTAAAGTTTGTGCAGAGCGAAGCATGCTCTGACATTGTCTCTGTATCCCATTACCTGTTGTTGAGTGGTGCAGCAAGAACTTTCCAGATATGTAATTGAAAATTAATGACAAACTTAGCTATATATAGAAGACGGTAGTATTCAGTTTGCTGCACAACAATAGCATTGATATCCTGTTGCAAATGAGCATGGAAGTAGTAGAACCTTATTTATCTCACTAGTCAGCAGCAATCGCTCCTGACTGCACACCGGAGGCAGATCTGCTGAGTGCAAAGGTGCTGTTTTAATGTTGTTGTTTATCAGACCAGAACTGCTGCCTTTACTCTCAAAGCATTTATTTAAGTTTATTTATTTTGGAGATTAGTAGTCTTACAGAAGAAAAGTATAAACCCATTTGAGGAGAAACGGCCTTCAGAAAAAGTGCTTCAAACCTGCTTTGAAGATATTTCCCTTATTTCCTCCATTATTTCAATATTTATCATATAAGTTCAAAGGAACTTTCTATTTGTTGGAGTCATCTGTATAACACCCTAGAGCTGTTGATAAAATAACTGTGGTAAAATACCTGTCAGCTGCATAGAAGTGAAGCAAGCTAGAGTGTAGAACCAGACCGGCACAGGGTTTTCAAATAATTTTTTTTTTTCTAGCTGTACTATTCATCGTCTGTACATCCACGTTTTATTGACTTTATTTTTATCATTTCATCTGTGGCCAGAACTACAAGATTGCTGGTACTGTTAGCCAGCACATGAGAAGATGCAACCATGCTGTGAATGAGCAATGAGTTATGAGGAAAAGAGGAGCTACATGGAATGAATTATATTAGAGTAATATTTTGTCTGGGTGCTGTAAGAGGTTTGGGATTTGATGTTAATTGTTAAAAAGAATAATTGCTACAAGTTTCTAAACACATAATGTTTTAACAAGAGGATAGGTGTGGGGGTGGAGACAGGGTGAAACAGGTTCAAGAGTAATCAGGTGAGCTGAGTTGATGCAGTTCACCCCGAGCAGAGGTTCCTGGGATGCTGCTGCAGCCACACTGGGTACTGGGCTTGCAGTCTCAGGGGCAACTGCTCTTTTATGTTATTTAATGTATACTCTGTGGCTCCTGGCCCATCTTCGTACCTTGACTTTAAGGCATACCCTGAGTCTAGAGGGCAGGTGTGGAATACAGTAAATTTTTTGCTTAAAATTAATTTAAAACTGATTCTTTTAAGGGTAAAGCAGTCAATATAAAGGTAAGGATGCCTATTGGTAAAAAATACTGAGACCTTCCTATCCAGAAGTTTGGAATTCACTACTCTAGGGTATTGAGAAGCTGTCTGAACTCACTTGTGAGCTATTCACAGTTTTTGCTTATTCATGAAGGATGGGAGACCGTAAGAGGGTGGGAAAGGGCAAAAATACAAATGAACAGAATCTTAAAAGTAACCTGCAAAAGAGTGATTTTTGTGAGTTTGCAAAGCGAGGGGTATGTGAAATTAGAAGTGTGTGTCCCCCTGCCCCATGCCGTTCCTTTTGTGTGTTGGTTGGTTGTTGGTTGTTTTTTTTTGTTTGTTTGTTTATTTGTTTTCTTTTTTCTTTTAGTAGTTTGATGGTTTTGAGATCGTTCATGCTATTGTTTCCTTGACTTGCAGGAAGGGATTGTTTGAGGGGGCTCAAATTCTTGTTCTTGGAACCCCTGCATCTTCTTTTAAGCCACAAGACTT
Organism: Platalea leucorodia; assembly: GCF_965183815.1. Classification (NCBI taxonomy): domain Eukaryota; kingdom Metazoa; phylum Chordata; class Aves; order Pelecaniformes; family Threskiornithidae; genus Platalea; species Platalea leucorodia. Next base: position 57,648,171 of record NC_138826.1, read on the forward strand.
AAATGTTTTTAATACAGTTGGCATTGTCGCCAAAATGTGAATTTAGTGCTTAAGATCAAGTAGTGAAACAGTGTCTTAAAGACTATTTTCTCATCTACAGTGACCTTCTCCCACCACCAAGGTCGTTCAGCTGTACTGCAGAGAGGAAGTGTGGAAGGAAGAATGTTTTCAGTTTGCCAGGAACTGCTACAGCCACTAGGGATTTTAAGCAGTGGGTCATTTTAAGCACTGCGATTTGTTAAAGTACCTGGAATTTGCTCAGAACATTCTGTTGTTGCTGTGGCTGGTGGAGAAGCAGTTATTCAATTTTCCAGTATGGTCAAAGTGTGAACAACAAAATTTTTTCCTGTCTTTTGGACATACCTTCTAATGCAGGCTGCTTTCAACACTGTCCTCAGTGATGATTTTCACGCTTGTTAGGTAACAGGGTTTGTCTCTGCATGTGAGAATCATGACAAACTGTAGAGTAGGATGGTCAAACCACTAAATAATGTATAGCCTGTTGCACTTGGCATAGCTCCTTATTATAGCCTCAATGTATATGCCAAGTCCAAAAAGGCAAAGCCAAACATATTGAGGCATATTGAGGTACTACAATTCTTACTTAAATATATATATGTATGTATATATATGAATTATGCTAGTCCTAAATGATGATATCAGTTTACAGCCTAACAAATTGTGCTAGATAGTAAATGTTTGTTCTGTGCTCTATGCTAGAGGACGGAGCTTGTTGTAACTCAATCGCTCTCCTCCTCGCGGCCCCATAGTGAGGCCTCGGTTAAGGGGAGTGTATAAACAGCTGCAGTAAGGCTGTTGCGAATACAGATGTCTTCATGAAGTGGGATCTCTGGGTCACCAGGGACGATGCAAGCCATACTAAATGGGTTTGCAGGAACCTCTCCATGTGTTAGCCAGCTGAGCTCTGCTGCTGTCCTCCAGAGAAATGCTCTGTCGACTTTCACCCACAGTCTTCCCCCCACCATGCTGTCCACCTTCCTCCTCTGGGCTCCTGCAGCTATCTGTCCTTGCTATGCTGCCTTCTCCTCAGCCAGTTTGTCCCAACACCAGATTTCATAAAATACTGTTGAACTGCATTTGAGTCACAGGTCGGCAGCTGTGCTCTTGCCAAGAACTTTATTTCTGTTCTTGATCCCATTCAGATGTGACAGGATGTAAGCATGAGATCAAAATGGGAGAGTTTATTTTACTGGTGGTCAGGAGCTATTTGTCGATCACTTGCTGAATATCTGGTGGCTTGAGGAGTCGTCGTGATTATTGTACACAACTCATAGATCATATCTCAGTCTAACTTCAAAGTTACCCTTGTTTTGATCAGCACGTTGGGACTAGGTGACCTCCAGAGATCACTCCCAACCTAAATTATTCTGCAATTTATACAGTGAGTTAAACATAGTACAGTTAAGGAGTAGATGCTATAGGCCAAAAAACTGGTGAGCATAGCACAGAATCAGGAAACAATAGGTGATTCACGGGCTAAAAGACAGACAGGAGTTAAGTATGTATCTCTTTCTTGCAACTCAATATATTTGCATAGACTGGTATTCAAAGGATCTTGATAAGCCACCATCTGATTGATAGCTCATAGAAATAAAGGTCTGTGTATGTATTCGGAATGAATTTTGTTTAGAATTCTTATTCTTAACTCTCCTAAAAAGAGAGCTAGCCATAAAATGTTTACTGCTAAGGCTACACAAGTAGTGTGTGTGTGTTTTGGGGACGGGGGAATCAAGGTATAAAAAAAGGATTAACTTGTAGCTTTTTGTCACTTCTGATAGGTCATTACCACACTTGTATTCCTTTATGCCCATTTAAATACAACTCAGTAACAACAGGGTGATCCCACTTATTCACCAGAATAAAACTTTCTACAATAATATATTGTCTTAGTGATACAGTTGTGTATATTCATTTTGCAGTTGACTTGTTATGTTACTGAATCATTGAACTTTCATTCCTCATATAACCAAGCATTTGTTTTGCTACTGCTATCATAAAGCATAAACACCATTGCTCGGCTATAATGATGTGTACCCTCCTAATATGCTTATTCTACAAATGGCGATTTGTGGTCCAATGTACATTAACTACTAGTGCATAACATGGCATTTTTTCTCTTGAAGTAGAAGAAGAATCATATCCTTTTGGAACTTGAACAATAAATACAAATGTGAAATGGTACAAATACCTGCTTGGAATTCAAATCAGCACAGGGCTTAGTGCATATTTTATACCTTGTGATATTCGATCTTAGTTACCTGAAACTACCTTTATTTTTAGGAGCCAGGTACTGAAAATTATGCTCTTTTGGCCTGTGTGATTAACACCTGTATTACAAAGTTACACACACCCAAATCACCTGTGTTTTTTTTTTTTTTTTTTCTCCTGTATCCTCTTTGCAAGCTATCCAAGCCACCATCACCCTGGGGAGTGTGTGAGGGTGCTGGCCCCAGTGATGAGGGCCGTTCACACAAGCCATGCCATGGAGAGTCCAGGTATTGCCCTGAACTATGCCTTAGTTAGTACTGGGTTCATCGTTGTTCTCATGATAATTCTCTTTTCTTTCTTTTTCTTTCCTTTTCTTTTTTTTTGCTGACCATAACAAAGTGATGAAATCATCTGTTCCTAAGTGGATTGGGAGATACCTTTAGGGCCATGATGGTTACTGCAATAAAGATACAAATACAGAGGCACCTGGGATGACAGCTAGTCTAAGTTGTAGCGTATAATCCACAGTTTCGAGATTCTCTTGTCACTGGGGGATTGTGGCACGCAGGTCCTTCTGCACTGCTGGGTGCGCCCTCCGGCTGCAGCCAAGATCCCTGCCCGTCCTAGGGGTTTTGTTGTTTTAAAAGCTGACTCCAGCCAACATTGCTGTGCCTGCTCCCAGGTGTATTGTTTTTGAAACCTTTGTACTTGCTTGGCTCACGGGGTGTGTGCTTTTCCTGTTCCTCCCTGTGCAGAGGCGGGAGCCTGTGCCTGCTGCTCATGCTGCTCCTGCCTCTGTAGCCTACCGGTATCTCCCCAGCACTTGTGCCAGCAAAAGGCATCCGTGCTGGAGTTTTGGGAGAGGATCCCACAGTGGAGGACAGCTTCATAGGTGGGGTTGGGTTCACAGCCAGCATCACCTTACTGGTAGTGCAATCCGTGCAGTGTTGGCAGGCTTTCCGATGCCAGTGCGTGGCTTGTCCTGTGGGCACAGGGATTAGCAGAGTGGCTCCAGCTTCCCCAGCACAGGCTCGAGGATCAGCTTCTGCTGCTCCAGGGAGCTTTCACTTTCACGGTTTGCTTGGAGAGCTGCTGGCATGTTCTGAATAACTTCTCTCATCTGCAGATTCAGTGAAGAGGCTGACCACTTAAGTAAATTCTTCTTGTTTTGGAACATATCTCCCCTTTTTTAGCCAATACATTTATCATCTGTCATTTTTCTCACTCATAAAGTCCATCCTATGGTGTTATTTAAGGGTGAATATTTCCTCCTGTTTACCTTATAGCTCTTATGCAATGCTGGTGATTGCATTACGAAAATAGAAACCAGTGATTTATATTCATTCTTGGTAATAAATGACCTTGGGACCTAGTCTCTCAGGAACTAAACTGTAAATAATTAAGCTTTACCTTTGTGGAACCCTCACTCAACCCAGGCCGTTTCTAGTTGTAATCTTTTAACAGTTAACTTCTAATTCCTTTCCCAGAGACTGTGGTTATGTGAGGTGGTCAAAACAAACAAATAAAAATTAAATGCTATGCACACCTTTTTTATGTACACAATACAGTAAGCGCTGTACACAGTCAAAAGAAATAAAATTCTGATATAACTGCAGAACAGCCAAGCTTCAGGTCCAACTTGGCCTAACAATTTAAAGTAGGAGCAGGCTCTCATATCAAAACTATGAAGTTCAGGCAGCTGAGTTTTGTTCTTGACCAACCTGATATTCGCAATTGAGATATTTTTTCCTTCATATCTAAAGGGAGTGGGGAGGACACATGGGAGGGTGCAGTTTTTCAAGAGTAGATGATGAAGGTGGAGGATTGTAAATTTTTGAGAAGAGTAAATGTCCTTTCTAAAACTTTTTTTTAAGTTTGGAGTATTCAAAGAGTGCCAATCATCTCGCCTGGTTTAGGTTTTTTAATCAGGCAAGGGTAATATTTTGGGAGTTCTGAGCAGACCGATCTGTGAACAGCAATGCTCAAATTACACAGTGTGCGATTTAATCCTGGGAGCATACTGTGGTGAAATAAATTATTTACTGAGGCATTTGGAAGTGAGTGTTAAAGATGACAAAAGTGTCCATCTGACTGCACTACTACACACACAAATATTACTCACGCTGTGTTTTTCTTCTGTGAATTATCTTGGTGCATGCGAGTGCCTTGATTCTCATAAAATTTGAATCTTCTTCAAAATCAGTATTTAAAAAAGACAAGTAGAAGCCGAGCAACTGACTGATCTATGGTTCTTTCACCTTCTTCCCCTAAAACTTTCTGGAAAGGAAAAAAATTGGAAAACTGTAGCTTTCATTTGGAAAGAGATTGGTTTGCACCTCATAATGCTCTTTCTTGTAGAGTTTTCTTTCACTTCTACTTCATGCTGTCAGTTACCCTATCTCATAGTTGACTTGTAATGATTATCTGGGCTGAATAACTATTTCAATGTCCAGGCAGTCTCAGACTCAGTACACTGTCATGACTTTACCCTTTGCATCCCACTTCTAAATAGTTTCTAAATGTCATCTCTGTCTTCTAACAGAGTTTCCAAGAAATCTCCAAGACTTCTTTTTTCTGCTTTTGTAAATTGGTTTTAAGTATTGAACTGTTGCTCCAAATATTTCTTATATTAGCAGTCACATGTTAAGGGTCTGTTTTCTGTGTGCAACGAGACAGGGATTAAAATTTAACAGGGATTAAAAAAAAAAAAAAAAAAAAAAAAAAAAAGTGGTAGCAAGGTTTTCTCCTTGGCCTTATTTGTAGGCTTGGGATAAAGCAACACAGCTGACCCGAACTCTGTGGGATGTGGACAGTAGGCAAAATACATTGCAGAGATATAGTTCTCTCTAGGTAATTCAAAAATATATATTTAAAAAAAAAAACATTATCCTGCTTACAATTTCCTTTGTTACTCTTGTGGTTTGAAACGTATCCCAAATTCCTCAAGTTTTGTGCAATCTTTCCTCTTCCTCAAATCTGGAGCTGTGGATGCTTTTTCCCCCCTCTGCAGCACTCTGCTTCTGGGGAGGGGGGTGTTCAAATGCCATTTCTGAGTAACGAACTACCCCGTGTTCAGGCCAACAGCGTGAGTCAGGAGTGAGTGATTTCTTCCATTCCTTGCCTCCGCTTGGACAGTTTTGGAAATCAGCTCTGGAAAAGCATTTGTGGTCAGTTTGGCATTAGTTTTTATATTGCGTGTGGCTAGTTTTCTGCATTGTGTATTTATTCTCTTGGATAATATCCCCTTGGAGTGCACTAAAACATGACGAGAGGAACATTAGATAAAGAACAGCCTGATATTAGGGAAGTGCAAATTACATGACATTGCATTTTACATATTTCCATTTCAAGAGCAAGTCCAAGAGAGTGTCATCTCCTCCCTCATTAGAGCTGCCTTACTACCTTATGTACTAAGGATAACTTACAGCCATTAAAGACTTGTTTGTTAACCGTTCAATGCAAGTGTCATCTGCCGCAGTTCAGTGTGTTAGACTTCATTACCAGGAATGAGGATACTGTGCAATGTATGCCCAAAATTTTGAAGGAGAGCCATCGCTGTCACTGGTTTTGTGTTACCCGAGCACTTTGTCCTTCTTGTCACGTGCCAGAGCTGTCTGATCACATGTGTTAGGGTTGCGATGCCACTTCTGATTAAAAGGAAAGTGGATGTTTAGCATCTTCTGAGCTTCCAGACTGCACCAAGCCTGAGCAAGACAGTGGGGCCATGCTGTTGATGGTGCAGGTGTGAAGAGAGCTGGTTGTGAAGCCTGGCAGACTGGTGCCTCTGCTTCTAGCTGATGTGGAACCAGTCAGTGCCGGGGAGGGGAAGGCCTTGTGCATAGTGAGAAGCAGCCATCTGCTAAGTAATACTAAAACTTGGCAGGAGTGAACTACACAGGAGCCCCTGGTGCTTGCTGACCGATCTGGGCAGCAGGAAAAGATGTTAGGACATCTGTTGGGATTTCCCTGTTTGTAGAATAAAGGATCCCCCTCCCTCCCCGAAATCTATGATTTTCTAATATGTTCCTTGCAGAAGCATTCTGGGGACTTTTCCTAAACCAAGCGATATATGCCCTTGAAAAAGGAAAAGAGACGATGAGGATGATAAGGGGTTTTGAGACTATTGGCTGCAAGTGCCCTTATTTGAGCCTAAAAGAGCGTGAGCTTTCTCTCCATCCCTGGATAATAAATTCTCAGTATTTTCTCTAAATGAGCGTGGGTTTTATGCAAGTCTCAAGTCTGTGAGCTGAAACCCAGTCTACCGTTCCTTTAGCCTTAGGTCTCTCACACCCTCCTTAGGTGTGAGAATCCAAACTGAGGGATTGTCCTAAGGTACAAGAGAAACTTCTGGGTGACACGAGCAAGCATGCTGTGCAAGCGTGGCAGGGGTGTGCAGGTAGGAGGGGAAGGGCAGCACAGTTGTGCTCTCAGCCCTATGTTTCTGCTGGCAGAAGGACTCTCGTGTCTCATCTGCATTTTTTTTCCTTTGGGTGCAAGACTTTCAAGGGGTGCTGCTCCAGCTTTAAAACTGGAAAGCTCGTGCCCAGGAGGATGGTCTTGTAGCAGGAAAAGTGCTGAATCCAACGGCCTTCTCCCTTTCTAATTTCTGTAATCCTTGACCTTCCCAATCTGATTACAGCAGTGATCTCATTCAGTTTTTCTAACTTCGTTTAGAGAAAATGGGTGCGTATATCTCCCGTTAACAACACCGGAGAGGCTGGCAGTGGCTGAGATTTACATACACTCGGAAGAACTGAGTCACAAAGCTGAATAATGGCAAAGGAAGCAAATTTTTTTGGATATGTATTTTGCCTAAATGTCACCTTTAGTGCTCTGGACTCCGGCCATGCTGTTTTCCCTTCGCGAAAGGGCATGAAGGTAGTTGGCTTGGCCGGCTTGGCTAGATATTAATTGTGCCACCGCCTTTGGCTAGGAGTATTGACCTTGTTATGCATGGGCAGCGAATGATTTGGTGACCTCTCCGTTCCTGCCATGCAATGCAACACCCCAATTAGAAGCTTTGCTCCCACTGGCCCTCCTGTGTGGCTGACAAGGGAAACAGCCGCGACGTCCCTGGGGTGGGTGAGGTGGGTGGCCCACAGGGTCGTTTCTGGAGAAGGTGGTTCAGCGGCAAGCGGAGCCAGGCCCACGCTGGGGTGGCTGCCTGGGGACCTGGGTCTTGGGGCCGTAGCAAGGGAGGTCAGAGGAAAAGAAGCATGGTGCTGAGTGGTGGGGCAGCTCTGCCTTGGGAGAGGTTTTTACAGACCATCACCAGCTGTTACTTAGATATTTACAAAAATAGCTTTGTAGGGCTGAACAGGGTGCTGAGCACGATACGGGGCCGGTTGCTGCAGAAATACCAGCTCGAGGTGTGACTGAAGGTGTGCCCTCACTCGAGCCCTCGCTACACCCGAACAGCTGGAGCCATTTTGCTGTGGGGTGGGCAATCGGCATGTGGACCGGGGAGGCTCGTCTTACTCGAGCAGTAGGCTGCATCTCTCTAACTTGCTTGTGGAAACAGGGGACAAAACATAGCATTTCAGACCAGGCCAGAGGAGATTCAGTTACACTAGGTGCTGTTGCTGTGTTGCTGTCTGGCAGATAGTGTCCAGCAGCAGATTGCAACAGCAGCAGACATGGGACCTCTGATGTAAAATCCTCGCCGGTCTGCGCTGCTGACTGCGCTCTGTGGAGGTTTCCCATCATGTTGTGGCCTCTTTTTGCTATAAAACTGGGTTAGCACGTCGGTGAAGTAACGCATGGATAGCTGGTGTTTGGGTAAAGGCAAGTCTGGAAAGAACAGAAGATTTAAAAAGCTATTTAGGTCTGTTTCTTAGAGTGTAAAAACGTGGCTGAAGAACATGAGAGCAGGCCCCTGTTCAGCAGGCTTTTTGCAAAGTACCAGTTTGGGGTAAGGAGTCTCTTAAGAGCTACCTCCTTGGTTTGTGGCAAAAATTTTAAGAATGTGACCCAAGTGTGAGTAGCCTGGGGACTATCTAAGCTGTTTGTGGATGGACAAAGATGGGGCATCTGACAGCCTGCCTGCTGTCCCAGTAAACTGCCTTATCGCTGTGCTAAATCTTATTTGGGCCATAACCTCAACCCCTGCAAGTTGCAGCTTGCTCTTCTGTGCTGGATTTTGAACTCTGTCTCCCAGACATAAGTTGAGATTTTTATGTCACGTTTTTGCATCCCTGTAAATGCAGAAAGAGGGCATAGGCAATTAAAGCAGTAATTGCTTCTGCCATTTCACCTAAATCTATCTGTGAATGACTGTGAGTTTTCAGAAAACTTATTGCAATAGCTGGGAAACATAAATTATCACATCCATTCACAAAAAAACCCTACCTCTAATGCTTTTGCTACCTCTAATGGGAAAGGCAATATTTACAATTGTCAGTGTTAATTATCTCAGTGGTCATCCAACCCAATCAGACAGGAGACGAAGGACAGTCACAGTGCGGATGGCAAGCTGCGTCCCTGTCTTAAAGGCTTTGGACAACATCAGGAACTATTTTTGAGGTGGCAGTTGGATTATTTTTTCTTGAATTACTTTGTTTCAGAAAGTCTGCTGTAGATGTGCATGACAAAAGGAAAAGGAGGAGAAAAGCATAAGGCTGAATTAAACAATATGAGGAAAGAGAAGAGGTTATACAAAGTTGAAGAAGCAAGGGGATACGGTTTAGAAAAACACTGAGATAATGAAAGATAATATATAGATGAAGTAACTGTAATATTGTTTCCCCTGAAACTTGCCTTGTGGGCTCCTATGGGAAAATAGAAGCTGACGTCTGCTTACTTTGGATTGCTTAGCTGGAAAAACATACGAGATGATACGCATGAGACGACATCCTTGTAGGCCTATTGCAGTGTTGACATGAGTGATAAGTTATAAAAGAGAGAGGAGGTAGCAGGAAGCCAACTATCTTTATCAAATAAGACTGAGGAACAGGATATTTTTATAAGCCCATTTTAACACTGATTGGATGCATGTTGTTGTTATCTTTTTTTTTTTCTTTTTCTAAAATTAAGAACCTAATGTATTTCTTGGGTATGCTGTGGATAGAAACAATATCAAGTGAGTTTAAATTGCTACAAAGATTTAGATTATTTATTGAGAAAAACTTTTTCCGAGTAAGGCTAATGAGTCCCTGGGTTTCCCCAGGCTTGGTTTTCAGCCTCTCTCACTAGTGGCTCAAGGAAGAGGTTGGGAAGTACTACCTTTTGGGAAGTACTACCTTTTGGGAGGTACCTTGGCACAGTTGCTCCTGCCTTAAGGATGGGAGATGACTTCCTTCCTTTTCAGCCCCGTTTTCTGTGATTATTTGGGAAACTGTTTAGAAAAAACATTGGGTTTTGGGGGAAGCGCATATGCATGGTAAATCCCACTATGATCTGAATAACTTCGCAAGAATTTTCTCCAGGTTCTTTTATACCTGGGCTCTGCCATAGACCTGCCCTAGGTTAAGCAGCAAGCATCTTGATCAGAGTCCTGCACGAAAGTATAGATACCTAAGCATCTATGTCAGTATGTTTCTTAATTCTTTATACCTCTAAAACATGAATATACTTTAGTCTCTTTTATAATTTTTAATTAGAGTGGAGTTCAAAAGAGTAAACGCTTAACAGTTTAAACATTGTCTAAAGATATCTGAAAGTTTTTTCATAAAAGAGCTTCTTTAAAAGCTTTGCTTTTATTTTTTAGTCTTACTTTCCTCTTTTAGTTACTTCTTACAGTAATACAAAGACATATGTAATGAAAACAAGTAATAAGTACTGGGAATGGTGAATAGACAAAGTGTAAGTAGAGAAAAAAGGGTTCTGCTTTCCATAGGATTTTGGAAGTCTTTGGGTGCTTGCTAGAAGTGCTGGCTCTAATCCAATGTGCTTTTATTGGCATACATGAACAAATTATCCAGGGCACAGCTATTTTTCTTACTGTAGTAAAAACAGGGACTCTGAATGGAGGCTTTGTGTAGGACAAATATTTTTCCTTTGAAACTGGGTATGAGTTTAAAGTTTATTTAGTGTGCCTTCTGGAAAAGGAAAAAATATCCTTCTCAATCTCATCAAACAGAAAATGTGTAACGGTATAGGTAACTCAGAGCTCTCTAAACAAAATTTAATTATTGGTGAGGAGCTGGTGAAGTTTTGTAATAAACAGGATTTCTTAGTTGCCAATAATGTGGGAGAAAGCTCTATTTATATAGGCCTTCATCCTTCAAAATTTTTCTGTGGATGCCTTTGCCTTCTCTGTAGCCTCTTTTGCAGGGCTCTACATGTTTTCTAGCCACATGGGTGTAACCAGGAGGATAAGGGCCTTGTGGAAAATAGTTCTTAAGATAACATTCATTGCTGTCTCCACGGATAGTCCTTCTTATTTCAATTGAAGGTGTAACTCACTCTGTGGTGGTATCGTTGCTATTGAAAGTTGAGCAGCCTGTGAAGTCTGGCAGTTCTTTTCAGTATCGTTTATTAGAGGTACCAAAGAGATACGGAGTGGCCCCAATGTGCTTTTCTGGGGGGAAAAAAAAAAAGACAACAAAGAAAACTCCAACCAACTTATAGTATCTCCAGTGACTATCATTTGTGCAACATCGCCATAAAGTAGTGACTCATCTTGAAAGGTAAAGAGATTATTTAATACTTTCTTAGCTCTGTAGGAGGGTAACCATAGCTTTGAAAAAAGATTTTAGATGGGTATTTCTTACGTCATGTCAAGATCACTAGAATCAGCTCTAGAACAATTTTTGAAGTGCATGGAAATGAATGGTGCACTCAGATTTCCCCAGCCCCATCCGTCACCCCTCCAAGCAGGAAAAGATCAAAAAGCATTACCGCATATGGCTTTTTTAGCTCCTTCCCTTTCTTTCCTCCACCTTCCCACCCACACTTATTTCACACAAGCTTATTTCTAATAAAAGAACTGAGTGGAGAACAGTAAATCCATATTCTGGAAGATTTTTGAGAGTTACCTTCCTTCAAAACCTGTGGGAACTTTCCAAAAAATAGAGCTCCTCTGAGGTTTCCTGGGAGCAGGGTATATTGGGCTCCTGTCCCAGACTGAGGTTTCCATTGGGAACCTATCTGATGTCAGCTTAAAAAAAAATTGACATTGGAAATACCTCAGCAAAATGTTTTCAATTCAATGAATGAGCAAATTGCAATAAAATACCTGGTTGCAGTATTTCAGAATCCCTTTCTAGTGATACCTTGTTAAATTTGGCTTGGTAACCAGCAATGACAAATTTCTGGACAAAATTTTCTTGTGATATGTGAAAATTCAAACTCCGCAATTAGAGATAGCTACAGCCAAAACCATGTTGCACTGATTATAATTTTTCTTTTATAAAGGTTTCTAATTTTGTCATCTTTAATCACTGGATGTTTGCTGGAAACCTAGTATGTGATTATAGGGGCATTGAAATTTTAAAAAGTATATACTTTTATTTCTAAAAGTCAAGCCTGTAACTTGCCAAGCCTGGGCATTCACATCAGAGACTGTTTTTGGAAATGTGAATTTGTTAATTGATTTGGAAAAAAATAACGTTTCTGCATTTGATCAGGTAATTTAAAACAAAAACAAACAAACCTCAAAAATTTGACATTAGTTGAAAATATGTTTTCATTATTGTAATGCATGTAAAGGAAGGGCTTGGCCCAGATTAATGGAGGAGAAAATTGTATCTGTACAGAGAAATATAAATAATTTAAACTATGATATCAGAAACCTGAAACGCCAAAAGTTTAAATTAATTTTCTTCCCACAAATTGTGGCATCTGTCATTGTTCAGTCTATTTTCTTCCATAAAAAAATGCTGAGTTACGGAAGTGCACTGTTAATACCGCGGCGGGGTGTGTCTGCATTCAGCTGTGACCTCAGTTCAGTAAGTTCTTTTACAGTTGAATCGCTTTGTACTGAATAATTGTAGCCCCAATGTGGACTGATCAGTTATGCTTAGATGTTTAAGATAGTGCCTTTTGTTTACTTGCTGAATTGCAATATAGTCTCTTTGGGTTATGTGCACATTAATGCAAACGAAAATTGATGCTCAAGATTTTTCGTGACCCAAACAAGCATCTCCGGCTGATGTTTGGATGCAGGTGAGTTATTGCATGTCTGAAAGTGCTGAGAACTGCGTAGGCTGTGTTCAAGGTCATGCATCTTACTGCGCAGTCATATGCCTGTTTTTAATCCTAGGTGAGGGGAAGTTATCCTTGAAGTTTATTGTTTCAAATTCATGGTTCAGAAGGAAAAATATCAGGGAAATGCTGTATGATATGGAGAGACTGGCCAGTGGACTTCACAATTCTGTACAAGCGAAGAAGTCACACAGCTCTTCTCATATTTCTACATTACTCTGCTGTGGGGTGGGAAATGGTTTTAGATTGTCTGATTGGTATCAAGGAGGTATTTCAAGTAGAAGGGAAAAAAGAAAAAGTAACGTTCCCTTGAAAAACATATTTTTTTCCAGTGCATATTTTCCAGTGACAATGAAATAATTGTATTTTTGACAGTAGTAAATTGAATATCTCAGTTGGTTCACTTGGCACCCCTGAGTGATGGTGATAGGGGTTCTTTGTTTCATAGATAGGAAAACCGAACAGGGTTTGGAAAAGTCAGTGACTGCTGATGCTAGGTCTTAAAATAGCTTATAGTGCAACTTATTCTCCAGTTGTCTTTAAAAATTAATTTTGTTTTCTTCTGCCTTTTCTCTCTTCTGACTTATTTTCAGAGTCCCTATGGTTTTGTTTTTGTTGTTACCTTACTATGTGGACACTGTATCTAGGCCCCTTCTCACGACGTCTCCTACTATTAATGAAAAACACAAGAGGTAGTGATCAATTGAGTGACGCGATGGCAACTTAGATACCAACTTTCAGGAGCAGCATTTTCCCCCCTAGATTAAAGACAAAGTAATTTTCTTAGGCTCCTGAGTTTGAAAGAAATAGGATCCCTGTAACACAAGGTAAGTTTTAAAGATAACATATGGTTTTCTGTTGTTAGTGTCTATAAACTGGCTTCAGAGTCAAACCTCCGTGCTGAGGTAGGGCATGGAGGTTTGAGTCACAGGTATTGGCAATGTTGCTGCTATACACTACAGCTTCATAACAGCATAACATTGAGGACAAATTCTACTTCTTATGTGTTTTATGTGTCCATGACAAATGAAAACCTGGTCCCTTTTAGGAGACATGCTGCCTAGATTTGGAATTAATTCAAATACTTTCCAGGTATCACATGTTAATTTAATACTTTCATGTATACATGATGTTGTAAATACAGTGAAAAATATTAGGGGAATATTTTAAATTACTTCTGTTAATTTTAATGGTCTGGTTGGAGTATGTCATTATATAGTTTCAGTTCAGCTTTTTTAATGGACTCTACCATGCCAGTTTTAATAATGACAGTGTGTCATGACACAGCTCTTGAGCTTGCAAGTAGATGTGGATAGGTGGTTAAGCCAGTTTCATTTGGTCAGCTTTCAGCAGCAAGCAGTATTTTAACTATGTTGGGAGTTCACTCATTTTTTGGCCAGACTGAGAGGAAAACTTTATCTAAAACAATAGAAAACACCTAAAGACATTGTCTTGTTCATTTTTATATACTTGCCGTAGCACTACAGTAAGTCTTACTATTTCTTAACATTTTCACAAACACTTCAGAGCAAGAAACTGTTCAGAAATATTTCATCAGCTACACTCGCAGCTTGTTTTCAACATGAAGGGGAAAAGTATGTCCAAATTTCATGCTCTTTTTGACATGCGGTGTCTTCAGGGTGTTGGGAAGCATGCTCATATGGCATCTGGAAAGAAGCACCCTTTGCACACTATTTCTTGCTGAGTTTTCTGCTGGCCCATCTAAACATGCACCCTAGTATTATAATATTGTTTATAAGTTCTCATTTCTAAAGTCAAATTGATGGCTTGTTGGTTGTACACTACAAGCTGACTTTCAAATCAGTGTCTGGAGTGCCCTCTTGAAATCTAATGATCTCGTTCGAAGTATGATGTAACAAGGAATAAAAAGAAGTAATGAAAAAAATCAGAAAGTGTGAAGAAGAGAAATAAAACTGTGGTACCTGTGCTAGGTCAGCTGTATTGACCAGCCAGTGGTTCCAAGTCAGTTTTGTTTTGCTTTTTTTAACAAAAAAAAGCAAGCAACAAAACCACCAAAAACCCAAACCAGAACCAATTATTGTACATCTCTCTTCAAGTGGATGTATTGAGTACACTGTTGTAGCCATGTTGGGATTAAGATTTGTAAGTAAAAATAGTATCCTTTGCTAGCTCACTACTGTACTTGGGGGGAAAAAAATAAAGTAGACACTTTCCAGGCACCTGGGCCCTTCCTCAGGTCTGAAATAAGAGCAATAGCCTTCAAAGTCAAGTGCGAATTGAGAACCACTGCTCTGAATTTCAGTAAATATTAAACTCGAATGGAATTTTAATTCTTAGCTTTCTCTCTTGCAACTGTCTTATAGCTGTTCCTTGAACACTGGAAGGGAGAAGTTAGTGCTAGGGCTTGTCCCATGGGAAATGTTTTCCCAGTGTCCTTTGTGCAAGTCCACATGGGTGCACAGGGATTCCTGGGTGCTGTAGAGGAGGTGCCAAAGTAAGCTCTGGTGCAGTACGCCAGTGGCTCTCTAAATCCATGACCTCTTCCATTGGAAGAGTTTCTTTGATCATCTTCAAATACTTGAGGTAGACTTACCAGAGACACTGATTTTAATGGTACGTTATAATCCCCTTTTTCTGCCTCCTCCTACAAATTCCTTCATGTGCCATAGACACCTTCCTCTTTAGACTGTTCTTCTGTATGTGTGGAGGGTTTTTTGTTTGGGTTTTTTGGGTTGGGTTTTTTCTATCTTTTTTTACTTTTATACAAGATACTGGTTTTCCAGCTGTGGTGATACTTTCTGCAAGGTCAGCATAATTATCCTGATCTTTGTAATTAATACTCGTCTTGCTTTAGATGAGGTGGTTAATTCTCTAATTAAAAATAGCAGTGAGTGGTGGCTTTAGCGCTTGGCATATTTATTAACTTCCCTTTGTTGCAAGAGGGATTTTAAGTCTTTGAAGCTTTTGTATCTGTAAAGCTGTTTTATTTTCCTTCAATACAGTTAATTATAAATCATGGCCCAGACCTGAGTGAAATGAATGGAAATAGGTTGCCATGCCAGAATAAGAACTTGTTTTCAAGCAGGGTCTTTATTAGTGTGGCAATAATAGGAGCTAAATCTATGAACAGGATCTATCTGAAGTTTATTCATTTTGTTCTTCCCGTTGGTCTTCATATTTCTCCCCTTTCTCAAAATAAAAGATACTTATCTTAATTGTATTGTTAGAATATCTCCTTAACAGTGAATTGCTGGAAAATATCATAGTAGGAAAAAGATTTAAAGGGCATTTTTTATCTACTAGTTCTCCCAACAGAAAGATTCTCTTTTAGCTAACAATTCTTGCTCTGAAGACTGGTCTTGAATTAATGTATTGAGTCTCCTACTTTGATTGATAATTATGTCACAAAATTTTCTTAATAAATTTATCCTATCCCTCCTGCTGAAAGGAATACTGCTGATGAATTTAGTGTATTCCTTCTACTGAAGGACTGAGGAAAAATATTAGGTTTCAGAAAGTGTCAATGAAAATCAAAACACTTTTTGAAACTGGAAAAAGCAGCATTGACTGAGCTCATCTGCTGCACTCCTCTGTGGAGGTGGACGTGAATACACTTACAAATCCCTCCTCCTGGGCAATGCTGTGTCCCCTGTTGTGTGGCGTTGTCCCCTGCCTGGCCTGAACCGCATTCATTTGTCTGTCACAGTCATTAGTTTCTTGAAATGCTCCTGCCCCCCTGCCCCCTTAGACAAACTGGTAAAAAATATTCTGGGTTTAAGTTCAGCTTTCTATAAGGAGTGAAATTCAGGGGGGAGAGGGGAGCACATCCAGTCCTTTCCTCCCCACCCACAGGTTTCTTTAGCAGGAACCCCCGTTAGCTAATGTCACATCCAGCAGAAGGGCTGTTTGGGGATGCACTAAAATCTAAACACAGGATGCAACTCGGTGCAGATTTGTATAAACTAAGATGCAGTGTAATTAGCGCTAATGGCCATGCTGGACAACTGCTCTGAATTCAGAGAAGACCTGAACGTAACAGCATTTTCAGGGTTATTTATTGTGGCCATTGTATTAACATGTTTGCTTGAAGTCTTGATGCTTGGACACGGGAGTGTATACTGGAGTACCTATTCCTTTCCCAGAAAGCTTCAGCCCCCTCATTAATAAAGAGTGGCTTGAAAGAGGCAAAGGGGACAACAGCCACAGCAGTGGTGAATGAAGTCCAAATGTTTTGTCTTGAAACTGCATCACTTTTAGGGTCTAGCTTTCAATTTTCTGTGTGATTTTTGCTGTCATCTTTTTGACCAGCCTTTGGATGCTCCAATCCCCTTAATAGAAAATGGAAAACATTACAGTACAAAGCTGCCATCAGCCCAACTGGTAGCAGTTCATCTCAGAGAAATTCTGATATCAATGTACCGAGGATGGAAAATCCCTAGTGATCATTTCCGAAGTAATGCTTACTTATGCATGCACGTGCATCTTGGTGTTTATCTCGAGGCAAGAGGTTGAACAGCCAGCAGAACTCGTGTTTGCTCTTGGTTATTGTCTGAAGCAAGTCCTGAAGCAGAGGGCAGCAGCAACATTTCATCTGACTCCGCGGGACCTATTTCTGTCAGGAATTTCTCATTTGTAAAATCTGTGGCTGGAGTGAAGATACAAATAGGAGAGCGCTGGGTCAGAACAACAAGGTAGACACAAGAGGAGAAGACACCAAAATACAAGAACATAAGGAATAACCAAAAAAATTACCTCAGCGTGGAGAAACAGGGGGGTTAAAAGTAATAACTATTCAAAAATTTAGCATGAGGAAGGAAGGTGTGTGTGGGTGAACAGGGTGAGGTTTGGGAAGAAACAAATGAAAAATAGTAAGTCACGCAGCAAGTTAAATAGTTTTTCTACGTTCTGTAGAATAGCAGTACTGATTGCTGTGGAATAGCAATAAGAGACATTTTTACTGAATGCATAGTAAGTTACAGTGTAGCATGGCTACATCTGATTTTTTGTTGTTTTTGTTGTTCTGCAATATTTTAAAAAGGGAAAGGGTGGAGAAAGTGTGTCCTTTTCTGACATTGCTACACTGTCAGATCCGCTACAGATAAGTGTTAACTTGTAATAGTCCACTTGTTTTTGTTTAGGCTGGAGTTACAGCCTGTGCCTGCTATCTAGCTGGGGAAGAATTCTTGGGGTTTTTTGGGGCATGTGTTAAAAATGACTTGTTACTAATAACATTTTCTTAATCGGTAGATAATTATTGTTCCAGCCATTCTTGACCTTCCTTTTCCTTCCCCTACATCCTCCTCTCCTTAACTCTTCCCGCTCCCTGCCCCCGGCATCATTTCTAAAATACTTACGGCATTAACCTGTTCTTTTTTCCATCTGATATTGTGATCTGTCGCTGGATGGGATTGATTGATTCAGGATTAGCGGAAAAGTGCATCGGTCTCTGGAATATCTCATTTTTTTTTTAATGAGATAGCTCTGCCCTTCTTCTTTTTTAAATAAATTGAGGGATTTTGTTACTTTCAAACTCCTACTAGGAAATTAAATGGTAGGGCATGTGAGTTGTCAGTGTGTCAGCTTGTTGTTGCACACCGATTGCATTGCTTTCATTAGGCAGCTGTGCTACAAGGTAGGGAAGGCGAAGAGTATTTTAGCATTTTGGCATTTTTTTAAATGAATATTTATGACCAATGTAATCATGTTGTATAGTGGTATAATACTCCCTATGTCTGGGATTAGACCACCTGTAACTGTTGACTACTAAAGAACCAAAGTATATCTGTCCAGAAGTGTTTTTTTTGTTATAAAGGCTGGACCTTTGTTATTTATGTTGCTGCTTACTATCAATATGCTAGAGTCCCTTCAAAAATAAAACTGATGGCAGCAGTGAAGTCCTAGGTGGATTTCTTTTTGTTCAGCCTCTGATATTAGGGGAAGAGAATTTAGTATTTATTTGCTTTTAGGAATTTCCTGTTTATAACTCTTTTCTTACCGTTTTTAATGAAATATTATTTTAATATATTTAAACATCTTAATATTTATCTTATTATTTCTTATTATTTTAGCTATTTTCTTATTATTCTTTTCTTCTTAAATTCTTGTTTTGGTTTCCTGTTTTTGCATATGTCTTGTTCAGAGTAGGCATGATGTCTTTTTAAGATCCTGAGAAAGACATGAACATTCTTGAGCATATTCACAAGTAAACTGTTGATACTTCACAACCTACTAAAGAGGGATCATACAGTTAATTTTGAAGGATGTTTATCTTAAAGTCTAGGACACCAGTGTATGTTGCTGTGAACTGCTGGGCTGAGGTGAAAGGGAAGGTTAAAGAGGAAGCGGAGTTTATTAATAGACTCCTGGATGACAATGGCTTCGCAGTGTGCACGGGCTGACTTTTGCTACGGGACTGGTTGTAAGAGATGAAAGAGCATTTGAGATGAGAAATACAGCAGAGAAAGCAGTATAAGTGAATAATAAACTAAGCACTGCACATTCTGTTATCCTTTAATGTTTTTTCTCTTCTCTCCATCATGCACTTAATAAAAATTTCAAAGTGTTTTCCTAAAATGTTTTTTTTGGGGAAGCATTTAGGTTGAAAGAGACGAAATTGCCTGATAATTTTTGGGAATTAGGAGTAGCTTTTTGATGCTGTTATAAATATTTAGCCTAATTATAAATAATGACTGTAAAAGGTTTGTTTGTATTCATATTCAGGAGCTTTCTTGAACCAAGGGATAGAAGCATTGCATAGCCTCTTGAAATTGTCAGGTCAAAGTAGTTGTCTTGGCATTTCAAAAACACTTGATTTTTTTTTTTTCACAGTGGAAAATTGCATAAGGAACAGGAAATATTGTTGGCTTTACTCAACTATCAAATAGCAAGTGGTGTTTTGTTTGCATATCAGCTAAAACTCAGTAAAACTTTTGTGCTTACTTGTCAGAAAAGCTGGTTTGTTTGTTTTTTGAAAAAACAGACAAAATTTCTGACTTCAGATTTTCATGATCACTTGATTCCAAATATAATTTTAAAGCTTTTTATATTTACTCTAAGTGGTGTTACACCTTACAGTGGGCAAGTATTTAGTCATGAGACACGTTTTCTTCCCTTAATGTGAAAATCTGCTGTTCAGCTTCATTGCTGCTTTAAAAGTCAGTATGTTATGCTAACTTCAAAGACTGAAGCTTTAAGTTCTAATATATTACACTCCTTTTACTTAAAATATCTGTTTCACCACTTTCATAAAAGTGGAGTACAAATAACAAATCAAGTATTTGTCAGATTAAGATGTCAGAGGAGTGAAATAATTTTGAGGGAATCTAAAACCAATTTTTTTTCTAGATCTTACTTTAAAACAGATAGTTGCAGAATTCGTTATAAATAGGGCCATGAAAAAATCACAAATGATAAAAGGGTATGACAAATAGAATTATTAAATAAGTGTTATCTTTATAAAAGTATGTATGGAAAGTAGAGGAAGTGAGGGGGATACTGAAAAGCAATGGACATAGTTTGTGGGAGTTTTTTGGATCTGGTCGCTCTTGGGAAGCTGATCACAGGGTAAGCTGTTAAGCAGGGTAGCAAAACGGTTGCAGATGATAAGAATTAATAGCTGATAGGTAGTGTTGAACAGCTTAATGGCAGCGTGAGATGTGCACTCTTGAGTAGCTCTGGTCCATGCAGTCGCTGAAACGGAACAAGGAGTGCACAGTGACCTGGCAGATTCTGCTGAGAAAATGAATATTTTTATTCTTTCAAGTCATGGGAAAATTTCAGGATGCTTCCCAAGGGTTGTAATTGCTAATGAATTGAGCAGCATTTGGCACAGATAGTAATTTATTGGAGACAGCTGCTAAGGACTGCACTCTATAAAAAGTGGCTTAGAGCAGCCAAACAGGCTACCACGTTGGATATGTGATATGTTCGTGGGGATGTGTAGTAGAAATGAAAGTAAAACATGGATATGTCAGTAAAGATGCTTTGCAAGGAGCAATCAAAGATTTAAAAGAAAATTTTTTTTTAAAAAAAAAGCTTCTAAGCCAGATTACAAAGTATGTGCTCACTAAAGGCAATACTGTGCTTCCACATGATTACATCTGGCACGTAATCAATGCAGCTTGGTTCTAGTTAGCTTTGCTAACTGCGTCGCAGGTAGATGTCAGGTGTTCCTCAGAAAGGTATAAAAATGACTCTGTTCTCAGTACAGAAGACCAAAAGGAGCTTGTACATCTCTTGAAATGACAGAAGACTTGAGAGCTGAGAACAGAATTTGATTGTGGCTGTATTTTTGCGTGAAAGAAGAAAGTAGCAGAACATATGTGGATACAAAATACAGCATGTACTGTAGGTCAATCAGCTGCCGCTTCTTTGTAAAATAGCTGCCGCTTTTCTGTAAACAGTTGAAGTGAGGCAGTAAGCTGACTTGGTCATCCAGAAGATAAGCTGTTTGCAAGGTAGCTCTAGTACAACAAAGCAGGTTGCGCTTACTTTGGAACTGGAGCTTTTGTTAGGTACAAATTTTATCTGACATACGTTTGACTATTTTGCAGAGTTAAAAGAAATCTTTTTTCTGTTTAATGACTGAGATGTAGAGAAATATTCAAATATATATTACTCATATATGTATAAATGAAAGAATATTTGCCCACGGTAAATTTAAATAGAGATTTGTTAATTGTTAATGGGCTTATGAAAGTCACTTTCCAGAGTCAGTTTTAACTTCAATGGACAAGTTATTAAAGGGAGAAGGCATTCTTTTAATTGTTTCATCATAGCTTTTTCAGTATTGCTGTTATATGAGAGGTTTTATTTGGCATGCCAAACTTTCAGGATGTTAAATGCTACTTAAAAAAAAAAAAAAAAAAAAAGGCTCTTTTAGTCCCAAAATAGCTAACGAAGTTTCCTTTTGTGCTAACAATTGTTTTGGTTTTTGACAATGCACCTTTCTAACAATTCAGCTGATAAGTTTCATAGAATATGTATCAAAAGGTCATTTTAAAAGTTTCATTTGAAAGAATGAATTCAGGGTTAAAATCAAGCATGCTTGACTCTTAAAGTTGCCATTTGGAACATCTTGTTCACTTCTGCAGTAGATGTTGTTTGTTTAGTCAGCCTTTTATTTCTAAAACTATTCCTAAAGACCATTGTATCAATAATAATGGCTTTGTTCAGTAAATTATAAATTATTTGAAGCAATAACTATCAAATTGCAATTGGGGGAAGTTCCATAACGGGTATTTAAGCCATCACAGCAATACAAATAATTGAACTTGTTGATGCAATTCCTTTCCCATTTCAACCATAATTTTCTCATTAGGTTTGTATTACATCTGTATCAAACCTTCATCTTTTAAGAGACTTTAATTCATATGCTGTTGTTTCTTTTCCCAGATTGTTTCCCTCAGTAAGTGACGATAAGAATGAATGGACATATATCAAACACCCCTCCCGGTGGATATGGAAGTTATTTTCCTCAAATGAAGTAAGGTTATGCCTTTGATTTTCCTTTTATGAACAAAAAATAGTGTTGTATTTTCTTCTTTACACTTTCATTTTTGATAGAACTATAATTATTAGATCCCATAGGAATAATGCAAAGGCTGCTTCTGTAAAAGAATATGCAGTTTCCAAACCATGTAACCAAACTGACAGATATCATCTGACTGATTTTGTATTAGTGTAAGGGTAAAGCTTTATTACTGAACAGAATCATCTGGAACAGAAAAATTGCCGTAGCCATAGCATACTTATTACATTACTCAGAGAGGTCTTCGTATACCTGACATGTTGTAAGGTTAGCTCTGAGTGAATGCATTTTTATGCATAGAAGTTGAGGCTACCCTTTCCATCTGTGGGAAGATATTCTTTCCCAGTCAACAGAACTGAGCAACTGTTACCTGAAAGTGTTACCTTGTCTGAGATAAGAGAATGCTCCCTTTGTCAGAAGCATGGCACTAGGTTCATTCGCAGCACTGGTGAGAATTGACCTAATCTGATGCCAAAGAACATGCATTCGTGTATGGAGCAGGGCATCTGTGCTGTCATCTGCCTCTCATATTGTTGTCCCTTTACAGTGAGTTTGTATGTGACTCATTCTTGTTGTTACACTGGAAGGATGTTGGATTGCCTTCTCATTTGTGGTAGGCAATGATAGTCCTTTTAAGTCTTTTATGAAAAGCAGTTAAAATTTTTAAAAACAATTAACACTTGTGTATGCAGGATAAAAACCCCAAATCCTACCAAGTCTTTGGCATAGTCAATGATAATAATGATAATGATAATAATGATAATAATATTAATAATAATAATCATCATCATCATCATCATAAATAATAGATATTGATTACTTACATTATGGTAGTATCTATGTGCATACCGCTCCTGCATTGTGCATGATGTTGTATTAATGCAAGAAAAAATAGCTCAGAAGGGCTTCCAGCCTAACTGAAACAAGCTTCATTGTATTCATGGTGCGGAACAAATATCCAGTATCGTTACCTCCGTTAGTAACATTATAGGTGTGTGTAGTCCTACATAAGAGGAGGGGTTTCTTTTTTTTTTTTTTCAATGCCTCTTTCTGTGTGGCAAATACATCTGTACAGAAGTTAACCAGAAATGTTTTTTCTTCCAGTGGCTATGGTTCACCAACGTTTACTCAGGCAGAGAGGGAGCAGAATTCAAGAACGAGTGCAAAAGCTCTTTATGGTAAGGTGGCATAAAGTCTCTAAAGATTTATGTTAAAATTGTTGTTTAAACATTGATTGTGATGTCATGGTGAAAATATTTTATGCATATAAATCTAAAACTGTATGTACATACACATATGTGTGTGTATATACACAAAATTAAAGAATAAAGTGATTTTATTCCTACTAAAACTAAGTAGGCTAGCTAGAAAATGCTTTTATGGTTTACTAAGCAGAGAACTCCCACCTGCTAATTTTTAAGGCAGCAATGTATAAAGCATTTATCACAAAACTAAGAGTGATCCTATAGCTAAGGTATGTACCAGGGAGAAGGCATTCAGGGATCTAGCTGTGCTATAGGTTTGATTCATTACCTGTATCTACACCTGCCTCCCCACCTTTATCTCCTGCTAGCATAAAAGGAATTTACAATATTATTCTTGTTTGACAGAAGGATTTCATGGAGGTTAGATTTGACGTAACGGATTTAGAGCCCTATTTGGCCTGCTATTTTCAACAGGCTTTGTGACTGTCAAATGTGATGCTACTTATAAATGCCTAAACGTTTTTGCACTTACCAACTACAGATGCTAGTATTTGTCTTGGCTGTACACGCTACTCTCTAGCCCATGGCCAAATCGCTGTGGAGGCAGAATGTAGTCATGTTCCTTGCCAGCCAAATTGCACCCTTTCCTGGTCGTCCGCCTCCACTGTGAATACATCCTGCTGATAGCTGTCCTGGTAATGGAAATACAAGCAGCAATGAAGCTGAGAGATCTTCTGCTGTGTAAATCTGTGTCTGTTGTTAAATGCTCTTTTGAAAGTCAGTACAACTGATAAGACTGGAAGAATGAGGTTTGCAGTGAGAACGCAGTCCTGTGCAGGACCTCTCACACCTCAGCCTGCTCTCCCTTGTTGCATCTACCACCTCTTCTGCAGGTTAACAAACTGGAAAGCTCAGAGAGTAGTGGCTAGTAACTGCAACATCCTTAGTAGTAACTGATCTTTCCTCCCTGCTGTTTTGGGTGGAGTGATGGCTGGGAGTGACCTCGGGAGTTAAGGGAGTGAGGGCAGGATGCTTTGTGGCATTAGAACAGCGTTAACTTTGCCCTTGGAAAGATGGAGCCTTCAGGCCTTGAGTTGGGTTACTCACCCACGAGCACACGAGAAGACCTTTGTTGTACTGTTGCCTTGTTGGCTTTAGAACTGCTTTGAAATTCATGAGACTAAAAGCCTAAGAAGGAGATGGGAGGTCTCTTAGCTTTGTGTCCTCTGAAAAGAGGAGTGGTGTGAAAAAGCCGATGTGGTTTGGTGGCTGAAGGCACTGTGCTCGAGTAGTGTGAAGGTCCGCTTCTAGAAAAATCAGCTAAGACAGAAGTAGAAAGCATTTGAAACATTTGTCATTTAAAAATGATGTGACGTGTGAATCATTCTAAGTTTAAATTTATCTTTTTTAGTGGTATGCTACAAAAGTGAGTCATTTGACATAATATTAAAGGCAGGTACTGCAAATGAGGAAAATTCTGAAGTGATTGTTTCAAACAGTGATTTCTGCTTCCTGTATGGGTTCACTGGACAAACTGATTGCACATGTCGACAGAAAGAGTAGGTGGTAACAGAAACCAGCAAGAGACATTGAGAAAAACTCTTAGCAGATTATCTCTTATGAGATGTTATGAGTGAAGTGAAGATCTTGGATTCAATTGCTTCCAAGCACAGTAAAGACTAAAAACATTATTATTATTATTGTTGTTATTGTTGTTGTTGTTGTTATTATTATTATTAATGTGCATATATATATGTGTGTATGTGTATAGACGCATGTATATGTCATGTCATGATGTTTATGTCTTGAGACCCAGTGCTGAGGTGGTTCATGATTCTTCAGTCCTTTGGTCATCAGGCAGAAGGTTGATCACAGTGCCAGTGGGAAAGGAGGCTGGAGTTTTAGTGGTGTTACAGACAGTTCAGTTAAAAACTAGACCGGAGCCATCGCTATCTCTTATGTGGTTATCCGATAGCAAAAACTTCCTTGCAACTGCCTTTTTTCCTGTGTCAATCTCTTTGTTTTCACTCATTTCCTTCCTGAAAGGAACTGTTTTCTATTTGCATGATAAATCTCTCACTGAACTGGGAGGGAAGATGCCCTCTACACATTCTTATGGGTTTTATTTCATTATTTAGTTTCTGGGCATTCCATCTGAAATGGATTTTGGCTCGTACGGTCATCTGTTGTTCTAGCATTGGGCTTCTCCATCTGTCTTCTGCAGCTCTGCCTGGGGGGAGACGTGCAGCGTCGGTCAGCGTCAATAGCCAGGGCTGTGCTGGGGGTTTGCCAGTGGGTGACAAAGTGTGGAGCAGCCCCGTTCCCCAGGAGCAGCGAGCTAGTGGTTCGCTCCAAATTATTAGATTATTGTACGGCACAGATGTTACTAAAATTGTCTTCACACTGCATCAGAAAAGACTAGGTGTTTATACATTGTGTTTATACTCTCATGGCTGTGATTAGGTGCGAGTAGTGAAATTGTATCTGTACTTTTGCATTGCTCAAATACCTCATTCAGAGCAAGAACTGTAGTGTAATAAATTCAAGGAAATCACAAGCAGATCATAGACTAGGTAAACGAGTCCATTAAAAGAAGCCATCCATGTAACATGCTTGTGTTATTTGATACTCAAATGTATTAAAATGACAACTGACTTCTAAACAATACACTTTCTCTGATAGCTAGTTCCACACAGCCATCGGGGAGAAGCTTGTGGCACAAATCTCTGAAAGTGATAGTGTTTGCTCCTCTCTTAATGAGATTTGCTTTGAACTCAAGTTTTGACCTCCCTGGATGTGTAGGTCATGTCTCCTGCACTTGCTCTCAGTCGCAAGTTGAGTTTTTCCAGCTGCTGCAATACATTCTTAAAGGGGTGTCAGCAATCAGTCCAATGCAAGCCATAAATATACAGTAGTAAGCTAAGTATTGGGCTTTTCTGCTTGATGATGTGTGGTAATAATTTATACTGTCACTCCAGGATTCACAGGACAGCTTGTGAGGGCGACTCTTAATCCATCTCTACATGGATTACTATCAGATTTCAGAGCTTTGTCTCTTTGTGCATTGTACAGAGATTTTCCAGTTTGGCTATGGCAGGGGAAGGTGGGATCTCCTTCTTTGCAGTATCATAACCATAGTGCTGATAACATTTATTACATCTGGCCTATGCAATTATTTGTAAGACATCAGTGGAAGCCTAGGCATCCGAATTCCTCATTCCTGTTTTAGGCTTTTAGGAACTGAAAATTTGTTGTGCCTAAAGGTATCATAGCCCTAACTAGCACCACCCATGCTTCATGTCATCTGTTAAGACCCAGACTGAGATCTTTTGCTTGTGGTAAGAATTGTCCCTGCCTAGATAAAGAATTAGATTTCTCTTGCTGTGATACATTTCTCAGTGTGGTCTTCTGGACAGTGGCACAGAGCGAGGCTACAGTAGAGTTTATTAAGCAGCTTTCTAATTTGCCACATTGCTGCACCCTCTTCCAGTTGAAAAATGGGTGAGACAGGAATCTAACTTTAGCTATGTCAGGTTCTGTTCATAGCTCTGCCTCAAGGGACCTTGGGCCACCCTGGTGTTTCTGTCTGAAACTGTGGAGTAGTTACCTTTCCAAAGTATGAAATGGTCCTTCACAGAAATAACTGGGGAGAGCACAGAGTTCTTAGTGTAGGGAGGGCAAGGAAGAGAATGAGCGATGGCAGTCTCAAGTCTTATTTGTCTGTGTTGTGCACTGTCTAGTCTGTTCTCGGCTTGGCTAAAAGTCTTTGGTCAAGAGGTCTTTTTGTGTCTTCCAGTGTTTTGGCTGCTTCCAAATTTGGTATGAAATCAGTACCTTTTTACATCTTTTTGAAACCAGAAACATGGTCCATTCCTGATGACTGGCAAATTCAGTAAGTTCACAAAGACATGAATAGCAGTAGCATCTCTCCACATGAGACAGCGGGAACAGTATTTGTTTCTGTGGATCAATGTATGTGTTCATTTGAAAGGTTTAGTAGCTAGCAGATCTTACAGTCAGGACCTATGAGTGTAATGCTGTGCTGCTTTTAAGTTTATTGCCTTTGCCTTGTGAGGGATTTTATTTTGCACAAATTCCTCTGGGTTGCATTTGCTATAGATTGTGATTAGGAGTTTAACTTAAGTGTCTTCTGCCATGATCCTTTTTTATTTTTATTTTTTCCTTTATCAGAGGGAAAGTGCTTTAGGTAAATTGTGCGCAGCATATCAGCAGGGTTTGAGCTAACTGTGGTATTAAGGCTGCACTGTATTTTACATGTTGGATGTGAGCTACAGTAAGTAGAGTAAACAGAAAAAACTCAATAGTTTTGATAGTTTTATTCATCCTTTGATAGTTTTATACATCCTATCTGGAAGTCTCTGTTGCAGAATTTTGCTTTAGCTTCAATAACTCTTCATGCATGAAGGGACCCATAAGAGGCTGAGACTGATCGGGAGGATTAGGAGAGTGAAATGAGCATACAAAACATTATTTTTTTTCATTGTCAGGGGTTGACCCCAGCCAGCAACTAAGGACCTACCCAGATGCTTGCTCATTCCCCCGTCTCCTTCCTGTAGCAGGATAGGGGAGAGAATCAGATCAAGATAAAGACAGCTTAATAAGTGAAGGGAAAAAAACTGAAAAAAACCCCGAGTAATGCAAAGGCAATCACTCGCAACCCCCCACAAGCAGACCAATGCCCAGACAGTCTCTGAGCAAGGGCTACTTTGGGAAGACTACCCACCAGTTTTATTGCTGAGCAGGGCATTGTACAGTATGGAATATCCCTTTGGTCAGTTGGGGTCAGCTGTCCCAGCTGTGTCCCCTCCCAGCCTCTTGTGCACCCCCAGCCTAATCGCTGGGGTGGCAGAGTGAGAAATAGAGAAGGCCTTGGCACTGTTCAGCAATAGCTAAAACATCCCTACGTTATCAACACTGTTTTGGTCACAAATCCAAAACGCAGTACCACACAGGCTGCTGTGACAAAAATTAACTCCATCCCAGCCAGACCCAGTACGTTCAGTAAGTCAGCAAATTCTGTTGCTCGTTTTCAGTAGTAGGGTATGAGTTACTTACATTTGAAGATCATGTAATAAGTCAAGAGACATTTTCAGGGTTTCTGTAAAAGCAGTCAGTTTAATATTGATGAATAATAATCAGCCACTTTGATATGTGAAAGAGTTGAGGAGATGGAAGCTACATTTCCAGAAGAATGGCAATGGGCAACTCTATGTGCTCAGATATATCTGACATCAAAGTGGAAATGTGGAAGTGTTGTAGGAAGAAGCAGCAGACACTTGTGTCATCTGGGTAGAGAAGGACACGGAACAAGTTTGCAGGCTTATATCAATTTTGCTAGAAGTTCAAGGCAGTGGAGCACATCAGCAGAAGGGGGTGCAAAAGAGTTTGTGTCCTCTTTTCTGAGGGCAAGGTGAGAACTTGCAGAGGTTTGTAGGTAGAATCTGGGACATCAGCCAGGCACTAGGAGAAAGCAGAGGCTGAGATTTTGTTGTGAGCTACTGGCAAAAACCATGGGAAAGGGGATGCATTCTAGATGCCAGTCTTTTTTTTTTTTTTTTTTTTTTTTTTCTTTTCTTTGTGTTATGTTCATATTATCATGAGGGGACTTTATTCATTCAACATCATGTGTTATGTTCGTATTATCATGAGGGGACTTTATTCATTCTTCCTTCAGTGCAATTTATGCCGGGCAGCCAAGAAAACTATCTCTCAGGGAGCCTGGGTTATTAGCAGCTGGGCTGACCCTGTATGGGAAAGGAGACCCACTTTCTAACTATTGAATTGTAAAAGGGTTGAAAAACAAACGTTGAGGAAAAACCCTTCCAGAAGCAATGGAAGAATTTTGCCTGTTGTTGGGTACTTATTAGAAGATGTATTTTGAAGAGTGAATAATTTCAGGATGGAGCGGTTACCCATAGTATCTACCTCCAGCTCCTCTATAGCAGTGTTGAATACATTCACAGCTGCTATAGGCCATTTCTTAGCTCATCCAAAACCAAGTAAAAGTTGCAGCACTGAGCAGTAATTAAGAGCCCGTGAGGTACTCTCTCTTTTGTTTGGTTTGGTCTGTAACCGCAACAAGACTTGGAAGTCTCCCTAGTTTAGTTTGTATGCTTCATTGCAGAGTTTAGATTGCTTCACTTTCTTGGACTCCCAGAAAAGGGAGTCTCCAAGTCTGCGTAAGTGACATACATTACATGGTGTTTTTGGTAGAAGGGCCAAGATAACAAAAAACAGTGGTTGATGGCCCATGCCTGTCAGTGCTTAAGACACATTTGGACAATGCCCTTAGTAACATGCTTTAACTTTTGGTCAGCGCTGAAGTGGTCAGGCAGTCGGACTAGATGATCATTGCAGGTTCCTTCCAACTGAAATATTCCATTCCATTCCGTTCCATTACACATGATAACTTGGATCTCTAGCAGGTTCTAATGATTGTTCTACCTGCATTAAGGAAATAAATAGGTAAATAGGAATTGTTGCTGACCTCAGTATGGACCGTCAGTTGTTGTGCTGACCATACTTTTTGTTTATTAACACAAACACAAATTGACTTTTGCTAATGGGAAATTTTATTGAAATTCTTGTTGCTATTCTGTTGTAATTAAGAATGCAGAACTTGAGGGGCTCTTCTTGGCTCTCAAGTGTAGGCAACCACAGATTTTATTAGCATTCAGAAAGCTCTATTTCTTATATAAACACTATTGTTCTCACCATGACAGTGTGTTGAAAATCTTGCCATCGTGTCTATTGTGAGTGTTAGGGCTGCTCTGTGGAAGAGGATGTGTTAATCAGTGCTACAAATGGTTTTGGATATCCTGTCTTAACACAGGACAAAATTTCTGTGAAGCAGAGCAAAGTATCTCTTGCAAAAGTTACTCTCTCCTTAATTCCTTTGGAACCTCTACATATCCTTTGTTTATTTAAAACAACTCTAACTATTATTGTTTGTGGGATTTATAAACCTTACAGTGGATGTAAAATTTCTTATCCTGGTTTAATTTGATATCATTAAAAAAAAAAATACTTTTGTTCACCTAAAAAAAGATAATGACAATCAAAGCTGAATATTTGATGCATTGTTAATTGAGATGAGTGAATTTTTTTTAAAGCATATATTCTTTCTTCCTGAACAGCATTTAACTATCATTTACAGTCCATAACAGAAGACTGTTAACTGATCCCCTTGGAGATGCAAATAATTCTATGGGGTTAAACTAGATCCTTTTTTTTAATTCCCTTTTTTTGTTAGGAACAGATGGACTTTACTTCTTCAGATCATCATCCAAACAAAAAAAGAAAGGTAGCAAATCAGACAGTACTGCTTTACTGACTGTTTTGTTGGGGTGTGCATATGTGTGTGTGTCTATTGCGGTTAAAAAGAAAATCAATGAAAAAAAACCCGAACACTTTGAGTGACATGCTGCAAAAGCAGAAATAGTCGTTACAGTTGGAATCAATGCAGATCCTCTGCCCTGGCATTTCAGAACAATGGATAATTAACTTGAGACATCTATTTTAAAATATTCACGCACCTAGTTAAAAATTCTGATAATCCATGGGGTTCTTGAATTTGCCTGATTGCACTGCACACTCCTCTTGCTAAAGCAAACTGAGTAGCTGCTGTACGGTAGCAGGATGGCTCTGTTGCATGAGCAGTGTTTGTCATCATGGGAGAGGGGGCTTCAAGGCAGCAAGGGATTTCAGAAACTGTATCGTCTTTCATGAAAGTCACTGAGAACTGGAGAGATAAATGGGTGTGATTATAAAAGGTGACACATACTTCTACAAGTGACACCTGTAAGTGAGAGCACTGCTGTATCTGTTGGCACCTGAAATTCCTGTCTGAAGGAACCCTGGTCATGGAAGAGCCTTTTACTGTGTGGCTTTTATGGTGTCCTCACTGCAGATCTCTGTATGTCACAGATCATGTGCTTGGTAGTAGTCAGCACTTTTTTTTATTTTGCAAAAAGTAACTTATCTTTCATGTCAACAGAATCACACACTTTTATTTCGCCCCCAAGTACTCAGAGTATGGTAAAATTGATGGATTTTGTATGTACATCAGGTACTTTCCTTCTGAACAAAATCAAACTGCCTATTTTACTTGAAGATCAGAAATCAAGTTGTTTAATGAAATGGAGAGAAAAGAATTGCTAGTTGCAGAGTTTCCTTGGACCACCCTCAGCCGAGTCTCCTAGTGACTTCCTTCCTTAGGCAAAGCTCCTGGTGTTCCAGGTCGGGCCCGTAAGAGGTTATGGTGAAAAAAGAGAAAAACCCTCCAAATGTTCCATTCAATTGTTCTTCCACTAAAGTTGAAAAGTTTTCGTTAGTATTCATCTGAATTCATTATTTTGTGGTGTGGGTGTGTGTCGTGTTTTCAACTTGCATTTTCCCTTCCCTCCTCTCCCGGTTTGATATTAATCTATTGTATGGAGTAAAAGGCAAATGATGTTTCTGATTTTGCAGCATTGTGTTTTGTTCAGCTGAAAAATATTTCTGTTTAGAGGTATTTGGTGTGTATTTTTTTTTACCCCTTTCCACACATATTTCTACATTAGTAATTCATCAAATTGAAAATGTTAGGAAGAAATAAAGGATAAGTCAGGTCTGGTTTGTGTGTGGCTTTGTTGTTTTGCAGATGTAGCATGTATATCAGAAAATACTTATGCTTTCAAGTGCATTCATACGAATTCAATAAGCCTGATGCTGGTTAACCTATCGCTACCAAAGTGGCAAGTCAGTGATTTTAATAATCAGGTTTTCCAATGAAGCGTTTTCAGTCAGAACACTGCTCCCCTCCAGTGTCCTGACTCACTGTGACGAGAGAACTGGCTTTTGTTTGCACCCACCGGCTCTCTCTTAACATCGTTGATGTAAGTATGATCCTTGTGCTGGACTATGTGGGGGTGAAGGCTTTTTTCTGTTGAAATACAGAAATTATCAGCAGCTCATCTTCTGCTTTCATGTATACAACTAGTCTTAAGTGTCTCTGAGACATATTCAAAACAACATGATAAAAAGTTGAATGAATAATTATTCTTTCTTTTCCTCCCATCTTTAGAACAAAGAAAGAATTATGCACGAGACAGTGCCAGCAGCATATCCGAAACTTCGCAGTATCACGTAGAGGTGAGATGAGGAGCGATGTACCAATTATAGCTTTCAGTTACATGCAGTTATTTTTGCCTACATGGTTTTTGAGGATACATATGCTTGAAGGCATATACATCTTCCAAAATATCCTGCCAGCCTGAGGTCACTTCAGAATAGATTACACTGAAATGTCTCAAATTCTATAACTCTGCCATAATGAGCTGAAATTTTGATGTAGAAGAATGTAAGCAAAGTTGTGTGTAGTTTGGCAAACGGACAGGACTTCTCAATGGGATATCAATTCGACGTGTTATGCTGCCCTGTCTCTGAACCTGGCTTGTTGCAAGGATGAGGCAGAGCTGAAAAACCCTGTGCTGTTGGCGAGGCACACTGGATGATATTTAAAATTAATACTTTGATCAGTTATAATCAGTAGAGGTGACAGAATATTCAGAAAGAGCTGAGCATTAACCCCTAAGAGCCCCAGTTAGCCTACTATGTAGTAGTTAAACAACTATATTCTGCCTGCACAAATTCTTCCCCAGTGCAAAGTGCAAAGTATGTTACTTCCTGTCTCAAGCCGCTTTGCAGAATTACTGCATGCTGCTGTCATATTTTATCCAGGAGTAGATACATTTAAAATATTCAGCAAAGTAAACCTGGGTGCCCATACATAGCCTGTTAAGTGCTTTTGGATGCAATGCCTCATTCCGTAGTCTTACTTTGGCACAAACTTTCTCCCACTGCTGTCAGACCACTGTCGTGGGTTAAGCCAAGTCTTGCAAATACCATAGATTCTCAGCTCCATTTTGCTGGGTTTTACATTAGCTGTAAATTGTGAGATCACATGCAAAAGAGTCTTAATTTCAAGCACTTCTATGCTATGATCAGCTTGCAAATGAATACTTGTGTTGCTTCTAATTGTCTGTCTATTTTTCTTTGGTTTCTCCATAACGGTTTTGGTACTGTACTGGCATAAATATCAGTACTTGTCTAGGCATTCCTGTGTGAGCAGCCAGTAGAGAGTTTGTTTCACTTCTTTTAAACAAATTGATTATAGGCAGCTTATATCTACTCTCTTGTCTGTCATTACCAATTGCTGTTATCCTGTAAAAGAAGAAAGCACAATTAATTATTTTTTTCTTTTTTTTTTTAAGT
Source organism: Platalea leucorodia (assembly GCF_965183815.1). Lineage (NCBI taxonomy): Eukaryota > Metazoa > Chordata > Aves > Pelecaniformes > Threskiornithidae > Platalea > Platalea leucorodia. The sequence continues at coordinate 57,681,534 of NC_138826.1, forward strand.
TATTTAGAAGATAGATGTGCAAGTATATATTAAAATTGGTTCAGCTTGAATGAGTGTAACCAGGTCTCCAGTAAGAATGTGAAGCTGGATTTATGCCTGGATAAAATGAAATAATTTTAGGGGTTGTCTTGCGTGGTTGGCATGTTGAAGGAGAAATTGTCAAAACTATAATGATAGGGAAGCTGGTTGAGATGATGTCTGTGAGGCAATATTTAATTTCTAGACCATTAATTGAGTCTGGAGAACATTCCAAGTTGATGGTGAGCAAAAGTAGTTAGTATACTACATTTCTACTGTGATCCACATAAAAGAAGCAACTAGCCTGTCCATAAGGTATCCCAGTCAGATGCCAGCCCGTCATGGTTGCCACCAGCGTGCTAGCTGGCAGCTCTGGAAGAGATGAGGACACTCCAGGTCAGGGTGGTGGTGGAGCTACGTTGGCAGGGTGTCTCTGGGAAGCTTCTGCTGACGCTTCTTGGATTCAGCTTGCCAAGAGAGACAGGTTTTCACTCCTCAAGAAAGCCAATTAAATACTCAGGGTTTAATTTTAGCTTTGACACCTGAAAGATCTCAGAATATGCCTTCAAGTCTAACCACTTACTGTAGTGAGGAAATGACAGAGGATGACAAACAGTGAGTTACAAAAATCAGTTGACTTAAAATGACATTGTGGACTAAAGAACCTCTCTTATGGCTTATTGGTGGGATCTGTCATATACAAAGGCACTTTTATTCATGAATAATTTGTATTGCTGTTTCCTGGCGGTTTGAATACTGACACTGCTGAGCAATAGGGAAAATTACAATTTTTTTTTTTTTTTTTTTAAATTTACATCCCATTCACTAGCACTTGACCACCTTTGTTCTGGACCGAAAAGAGGCAATGATTACAGTAGATGATGGAATAAGGAAGCTGAAATTGCTGGATGCCAAAGGCAAAGTGTGGACTCAAGATATGATTCTTCAAGTGGATGACAAAGCTGTCAGTTTGGTGGACTTGGAATCAAAGGTAAGATCTGTGAGTGGCAGTCTCATTTTCAGAGAGAGAAAAAGGGAACGGGCAGAAAAATGATGTATGTGAGATTTGGTATTTTAATTAGCTTATTATCACTTTCCCTTTTTAACTCACGCAGCTTTTCTGAGATCAGGCTGCTGTATAGTAAGGTGGTGTTTTGTGTTTGATTTTTTTTTTTTCCTCTTCCGGCAGAATGAACTGGAGAATTTTCCTTTAAGCACAATTCAGCATTGCCAAGCTGTGATGAATGCATGCAATTACAATTCAATTCTTGCATTAGTATGTAAAGAACCAACCCAAAACAAGCCTGATTTGCATCTTTTCCAATGTGATGAGATTAAGGTAAGGTAGTAATGGAGATCTGCTGTGATTTATTTGAATAGGGGAAATTTTACAAACTGGCAAATTCAGTGGGTAAAATCAAATGGGCTGATTCATAGAAAATAATTCTGTTCTTTTATTCTTATAAATAGGTTTTAAGTTTAGTGCATTATAATATCAATACTACTTATAGTACGTTAGTACATGTAGCAGAGTATGTCTTGCAACAGAGTAGTCCTGTATGTAAACTGAATCATTAGTGCATGTGCAAATATCTTGTTACTGTAAATATTGATTCTTGGGATCTGTAGCTGTTCATTTAGGTTTGCAAATGAGTAAAGCTCTGGAATACCTATATGGTTTACATTCACACTTCTGAAGAAAGTAGTGTAAAATAGTTTAAGTTATCTCAGATTTATCTTATAATCTGCAAAGAACTCGTCCGAGCCCTGAGTCTTACTTAGTCTTTCCCCTTTTCCTGCTCTTTTTGTCACTGAACAGTTAAACCTTCTCTACATTCCCACCTCTCTGCATCTCTGCTCTGCTGGAGAGATAATGAAAAGGAAAATATTACTTGCAGGAGGGGCAAAACAAGGAAAGAGATTGTTTATCTCTAATTAAAATATTTCCTTCAAGCATAAATAAATTTTTTTAATGTATTCTGCAATACTTCTGTATTTCCAGGATTATAAATTTTAATTTCTGTTAGTTACTCTATATAATTTGTATTTCTTTAAATTCCAATTGATAATGTCATGGGGATTTTTTAATTCCTTTGTAGTAGTTCATATCATTGTCTTAAAACAACAGATTGTTAATCACATTGTGCAACTGTTTTGAAATTGGTATAGTGAGAGTGGTGTGAAGATGACTGGCTAATTGTGTGATTAGTTGCACAGAATTTACTGTTTCAGTGGAAATTGGGATCGTGTGAGAAGTTCAGGTGTCATTATGTTAAATAATGCAGGGATCCTTGTTGAGCTCTGGTTGGACCCAGCTTCCCAAAGTGCAGAGTTTGCCTGTTCAGACTTTCATCTTTTGAAGTTGTTTCTCTGTGTATAATTAAAAATGCAGAGCACATAAGGATGACTTGGAAGTCTAGGATCCCCTTTTTCTTCCGAGATATTTTTTGAGTCTGTGACCATACCCTAGCTTTTGTTCCTTACCCATGAGACTTGGCTGGTTTTGAAAGGTTAGGTCTTTCTCCCTTGCCTTTTTCCTGCTTTTGATTAGAAGTTACCATAAGCCTCAGGAGCCTCTGCAATAAAAAATTAGTGAAAATCAATAATATTTGGGGCATTCAATATTTTCTAGACAAAAAATTGTTAAATAATAAATATCAAGAGTATGATTAATGGAATTCTTCTGCATTTAAGTTCCTCAAATCCCTTAAATTTTTTTCTATTAATTCTTTAACCTTAATGTATCCCTCGTCCATATTCTGTAGTGCAATTCATTATAGGCTGAGAAGTCCTTTAATCCCCTTGGATCCTAAATTCAACAAAGTCTTCTGGTCCCAGCAGAAGTTACATATTCCTTCCAAAAAGTTACATACTTCTCCATTATGCAGGTACTAAGAAAGACTTGGGCCTTGTAAAGTGAGCTGGACGCTGACAGATCTGGGCTTTGACAGCCTGTGTAGGAAATTAATTTGTCATCTGAAGACGCGTAACACAGCATTCTAAATCCTACGAGAAGCCATGACCTATTTAACGCAAGATCTGTTAAAATAATGCCTTAGACATGCATCCAAATTTCACTTGTGGGCCACTGGTGGAGGCAGACTGCAGCTAGGAAGAGGCAGGAACCTACAGATTAGGAAATGTTCTGAAAAATTAATCTTCTATTAAATCAAAGAGAAATTGGAGGCTATTGTTGTTTCTTAAAGGAAGCTGTATTGCTACAAGTTACTTTCCTAATCATTTATGCTGCTGCTATCTGTAGTATTAATGCTGCTACTATCTATAGTAGATTTTTTTTATAGTATGTCTTTCCTCTAACGTGCCTGAGAAAAACAAAAATGACGTACGTGGAGGGGAAAAAATAGCTTATTCAGTAATGGTTGACTTGAGATAATTACAGCTGTTCAGACAAATTTGGTATCTAGATGACATACTCATCTGATGATAATGTTTGAGACTGGAACAGTGACAAAAATACCCACTCTCAGACAATGGCATTGTGTGTTTCTTCGTTCTGTTTATGTGTAAAATAATTTATCCCAGAACTTTTAAATAAATGGGATTTGATAAGGGATTCTGGAATCTAAAGATGCCCTAAAAAAAAGTACATAAGGAGATACAGCTGATAACTGATGGTTTCTGCTTCTGTCTCTTTAGGCTAGCTTTATTCATGAAGATATTGAAAGTGCAATCAGTGACAGCAAGAGTGGGAAACAAAAGAAGAGGCTTGAAACACTGAGGTAAAAACCTAACTTCTTGGCAGTATATAGGATCACCAAATAGTGTTACAGCATTCAGAAGCTCTCCAAGTCTGACTGCTGTTTTTACTCTTTATTGCTAGTTGATAATATCTTTCCAAAACCACGTGTAAAGGCCTTGCTTTAATAATTATCTCAAGGTCTCTCAATTTATAGCATCACTCTTACCTTTCCCAGTTCCACCTTAGTGACAGGAACAGCTGACATCCATACCACTTGCCAGAAAATAGCATTGCACATCTCAGTTCTGCATAAGGGTCGAGTAGTTCAGAATTTAAATTAAAAACATAAATGCCCCATAACGCCAAGTAAATAAGATTATGATAAAAGGTTTTGGGATCTAAAGATGTTAAATAAAACAGCAACTGAAGACTGAATAATCTTCCTGCCAGCCTGTTTAACAATGCTGAAGACTCCTTGTTTCCCTGGTAGTGAAAACTTCTCTGCCAGTTGGAAAATGTGGGGAAAAAGAGTCTGTTGGCTTCAGAGAAGATTAATACAGAAATGAGAGGTAGCCAACAAAGGCATAGAAACAAAGGCACAAATATATTAGATACTGAATGGTAATGGTGGTAGTTTGTTGAAAAGTTAGTATGTAACTGCATCCTGATAGTATTTCTCAATAACACTTAGTTTTGTGGTCCAGATAGAGAAGTCTCTACTGGACAAAAATCATGAAGTAAAAACATCACCATTATATGAATGAGTTTATAACAGTTTTGGCTACCTGTTAAATTCTGATGTGCAGCTCATGAAGTTTTCCTAGAATAATGGACACTCCTATAAAAACAAAACCTGAACTGTGTCTAACTTTATCTGTAGGTTTAAAATTAAATAAGTAGACTTTACTGTTTGTGGGACTGTAGCAAACAAGTATAAGCACAAAGAGGCAATCCAGAAGGACTCAAACACATTGGATGTGCTCGGAACCTAATGAGATTTAATTGGTAAAAGAATGTAAGTCAGTACATCCAGTGAGGAAAAATAATCCAAGATATCATCCTCTGAGGGCTATGAGGCCAAGAGGGCATGAACGCGTGACAGTTTAGCACTGGTTACCCACTGTCGTATCATGTACATGCTAGCATTGGGTCATGGGGAGAGACCCTCCTGCCTGACATTGCATTATGGAGTTGCTGCAAGGCTATTGACAAGTAGAAGTGTGGAACATGTGGAAAACAGTGCCTGGGAGACTGGAAGAAGGAAAGGTGAAGGAAACATTTTTTTTGTTCAGTGTTCAAAGACCAAATAACACTCAACATTTTGTTGAATGCCATGAATGAGATGGTTTTATAAAGAGATGAATTCAAGGTGAAGATCTTGCTTTTAAATAGGGGTGTGGAGAAAGGATGGGATGTGTGTATGACAGGAGTTGTTGGGATTTTTTTGTCTGTTGGTATCAAGTTGCAGAATGACTTCAAAGACCTCTTTCCTTATGGTATTTAAAACTAGACTAAGAGCTGGAAAACTGGATAATTGCAGATGGGAACATTGATACATTTGTATCAAAACAGGACAAACAGGCCACAGATATAAAAAGGAAAATCAGCCTGTAAATTTAATTGGTTTTGTTGGTAGGGTTTTAAGAAACGGGTTGTTGGCAACCTGTCAGATTTGGGGAATAGATACTCAGTTGTGATGACTGAAAGGTAACTTCTAATGAAGACACTCACACAAAATGAAAGTCCAGTCATTGAACTGCATGGGGCGGTAAAAATACCACCTACTGAACCAAAGGCACCAAATTTACCTGTGTAAACTGTCAGGTCCCTAGACATCATGTTCTGTGGCACTGCTTGGGGATTTCCGATGTGGCCAGGTGATGAAGGTTTGCTAACCCCATCATGGAATTGGTTTCCTACTATGTTTAATATATTTACACATCATAGTCTTGAGTACTGCTTACTTGGCAAGTCTATAGTATGTTCAACAGTAGAAGAGGTCCTTGTAAAGCCTCCTTGTCTTCTCTGATTAAGCACTAGAAAATAGAATGTTTCTCCTTCAAGTGTCACTTCTGGGTTTTTGTCTCTTCCTCTAGGATGATATCCAAAGCTGACAGCGCCATCCCTCCGCCGCCGCAGGCGCCTGCCCCTGTGCCCCCGGGGACCATCACCCAAGTGGACGTGAGAAGCCGCGTGGCGGCATGGTCTGCGTGGGCTGCAGAGCACGGGGAGTGTGAGTATTTCTGGGAGCCTGCTGCCGCAACTGTGGTGACAGTTCTTCTTGGCAGTAGGTTTTTACGATCCTCAGTAATAGCTAAAATAATTTGGAAAGACCACTTTCATAAAGATTACAGTAACTGAATGCAGGTACAGAAATTGTTGTACGAGGTCACCCCTATGTCCTCGCTGAGAGCAGACAGGATTATTCTCCCAGTCTAGTTTGAAATGCCCCAAGCCACCGTTGCCTAATCAGGGGAATAAGACCTGACTGTCATAATGTCACTTGTCATTTACTTGCCCATATCCATTTTCGGAATTTCTGTTCAGAGCTTCGTTTACTTGTGTTTATCTGGATGGGGGCATGGGCTACCTGTTTTAACCTGTGCTTTTTTGTGAATGTAAAAACATTCACAATAGTCAGTACTGTCATAAATCTAGTAATTTAATGATGCTCTCTTTAGTAACAGGGGGAGCATAGGCCAGATATTTCAGACAATTAAAAAGTATAATCATGGATTAAAAGCTGACTGGAGATCAGCATTATTTATTTATTTTATATTTATTGTTATAATGGCCTGTATGGCTAAACCAATTTTGTTTTGTTTTGTTTTTTAAAGCCTGATCTAAGGAATGCTGTAGCATTTCTGATAAGTTTGGATTTTGTTTGCTTGTTTGTTTGTTTTTTAAATCTCTAGTGCAAACATTGTTATTTTGATCAGATTTTGTTGAAAAAAGTATTCTTTAGAAACAGTAAAGCTCTTCTTTAAAACAGGCTGTATTAAGGGAATAATCTTGGTTAAGGTGAGGCCATTTTTGCCTGTGTTGTTTTTTTTTTTTTTTTAATAATAGATACTAAAATTTTAGAATTAGAAGTCATTAACCATGGAGTCTTTATCACTTTTGGTTTATCTGACTATATCACTCAACAAAGTACACAACTATGCAAAGAAAACAACTAAAAACATTCAGAGAAATCTGTAATGTTAAGAATGTTTTTGTCTACTAATCTACAGTATTACATCTATCTTGAGTAAAAGCTAGTTTGTTCTTCTGTTTGACTTCTCCTCACTTCAGAAAAGTTTCATTAGTTTGTCAAGTGGTCTGTCTTGCCAGACCACTTGTGGATCTGAGTTTCTGCAGTTCCTTTTATTCCACTCATGTGGGTCTTTTCTAAAATGTAGTTACTAAAATCCCACCTGTTAACAAAAGCAATACAGTATTTAGTGTGTCTTAAAAATGTAAAGCTTATAATTTCTCAAAATGTTAACCCTTTTTGTTTTCAAATAGAAGTCACTGACTGTCCATTGATATTTGGAAATATCTGTTTTATCACATCGTTATCTCCCATTTCTGTGTTGCCAGACTTGGTCACTCTGCCCAAATTCCTACATCCCTTTTTGCTTATTACCTTTTACATCAAAATTGTCTTTGACGTCATGGCTACACTCTTCCTTCTTGCTTACTTCTGCTGGAGTAGCTTTCAGCATATTTTGTAAAATGGGATGATTTCTCATTATGTTGTATTTATAATCAACCACTTTCTGCTTTGATTTTTTGATTTAGACCCTGGTACCACACTTCTGTGGTTAATCTCATTTATGCAATTTAAGTGGACTGCAAATTGACACCTAAGGTGGGGGTTTTTTTGTAAGACTTGGCAGGATCAGGCATTAGGGTGCAAGATTTTCAGGTTGTGTGGAGTCCTTGCAAAGTGAGTGGTACAAACATTGCCCATCTTTTTTCTTACAGCAGTATGATTTCAATAAGCTGTATAGGAAGTGTTGGTTACTAATTCTGTGTATATGGATGTCTTATTCTCTTCATCCCTTTTCTGCAGTTGAAAAACATAGGCAATACCATGATCATGAAGAAACGGCCGAGATGATAGCAGCCAGGATTGACAGAGATGTTGTAAGTGAGAAACTACAAATGATATTGCTTAATGTCTGTGACATTTTGCAGCTCTACTTTGTGGGAAGGCTTTTTCCACATGGGAAATTCAGTTCTGGAGGAAAGCTTTCCAGGCAGCCTATGTTTGTGTGGTAGACCTACAAATGAATAGGTTGTAGTTCTTTTTCTTATTTTTTTCTTTAAAAAAAAAAAAAAAAAAAAAGAAAAAAAAGAAAAGAAAAAAAAAGTATTGAATGTTGATGCAAAGTTTTCTGCTGTGAAGAGCTAGAAATATAAATACTAATTTTATGTAGTAGACCAAATTCAGCAAACTATGTAAGAATAAAATTAAATTCCATTAATTTAGTGGGACTTAGATACGTGCAATATCTGGAAAATGAACATAGGGTCATTCTGATATTGCCTATAAGCAACAACATTGGGCAGGTCTTATGATGTATGCAATATCAAATATTGCCCCATTTGTCAATTCTAACTTTCCACTTTTCTACTCTGATGTTGCCCTCAGCAACATCCAAGGGTCTTGAGGAAAGCATGTTGGGGACTGCTGAATTGGTGTATACATGTTTTCCCCAGGGGCTCCTTCATTTTCCTCCACTTGCTCTTTGAAAACAATTCTTCAAAGAATACTTCTTCTATAAAACTACATTCTGAAATTCAACAAACAGCTTAATACTTTGTACTAAAGGAGATTATGAAGTTATGCTGTTTAGGAAAATGCTTTCCTGCACAAATAATTAGAATTTTTTCATGTGTTGTGAGAGAAAATGTAATGTGTGAACAAATTGTGTAATTCCAATCTGAATTTAATAATCTTGATGCTTATATTTTAAAAAACTTCCAGTGGCCCCAAGGTTTTAAAAATCTAGGATTTAAAATACTTTACATGTTTGTAAAGTTAAGAACATAAAGAATCTATATAAGCAATGTTCTAGCCTGGACGTTGTTCCGAGGAAGCTCTTGATGTCTGAGACTGTAGTCATTTTAATTTCTGGAGTATTTCTGCTATAGGTTCTGTAGAGAAACTGTTACTTTACTTTTCTTCCATAGCAAATTCTGAACCATATTTTGGATGACATTGAGTATTTTGTTACCAAACTTCAAAAAGCTGCTGAAGCATTTGCTGAACTCTCGAAGAGGAAGAAAACTAAGAAAAGTAAAAAGAAAGGGCCTGGAGGTAGGACTTCTTACTTCACACGATTCTGTTTCTCTAAGGATCACTGAAGTAGGTAGCAAATGTGTCTTTTTGTGTTGTTTTTTCATGAATGTAGTTTTCTCTCACCTTGAGCACAAAAAATCCTATGCAGTATATTCTTGGAGGGAAACCTATGAAAATTATTTGCTTGAAGTCAGTGAGGAGTGACTAATTAGAGATATGACTGCAGTGTTCACTGTTGTGATTCTGTATTTACAAAATTCTGCAAGTTGGCAAATTTATTATGTATTTATATGTTTACTATACCTGTAATATTTATAGAAATTATATACCATATAAATGGATATATAAAAATCTCATTTTGTTCACCAGAGGGAGTTCTTACTCTCCGTGCAAAACCACCACCTCCAGATGAATTTGTTGACTGCTTCCAAAAATTCAAGCATGGCTTCAATCTTCTGGTAAGTTACTGCTAGTGGATATGGTGGTGTGAGGCATGCAGTAACAGTTTTTTTTCCTGGGAGAGTTGATATTAAGTATAACATGATCTTTTGTTTTCCCCGCCACTACAAATTAATTTGGGTGTCAGTTTTGCTGCATTGCTTTTCCTATGTCTTATTTCACTAGTATGAAGCGAAGAACTAAAATTCTGCGGAAAGATGAAGAGGAGAAGGAAGAATCAGTAACATGACAGGGGAAGATATTGGGAAAACCTTCTTCACCGAAAGGGTAGTCAGGCATTGGAACAAGCTGCCCAGGGAGGTGGTTGAGTCCCCATCCCTGGAGGTATTTAAAAGAAGGGTAGACGTGGTACTCGAGGACCTGGTTTAGTGGTAGACTTGGCAATGCTAGGTTGACAGTTGGACTCGATGATCTTAAGGGTCTTTTCCAACCTTAATGATTCTATGATTCTATGACAGATTGCTTTGCAGTTATTTTTAAGCTGAGTTTTCTTGGAGGTTCCTGCTATTCCAGAGGGTATGGATGCTTTATTGTTGACTCCCCTGAGGGAGCTGCAGAAGGTTATCTTGTCTTTGGGAGTGTATTAATCAAGTCTTCTGCCTTCTGTCTAACTTTCCTGGTGCCTTGTTCATGTAGAGGAACCTTGTGGGTCTTAAATGCCCTACTGCTGCCAGCTGTGCAGAGGTGGTCATGCCATCCAGGGAATTGTGAGCCTGGGCCTGCACTTTCTTGGTCTCCACTGCTCTTTCAGAAGGAGTAAACCCACAAGTATCCTCTTCAAGAATGCTAATATACTGGAAATGTAATCTTGTTTGGTCCTTGGCTGACCCACGGGAACCTTCCTCAGCTCAGCTGATACTTGACTGATCTTGGACGTTCACCTTTTCCTTCTCCATCCAAGGCTGAACTGAAACAAGAGCAGAGCTGGCCACCTCTGGCCTAGGTTGGCCTTTGAGCCAGCTTTGGGATGCTGCTCCTCAAGGGCTCTACACAGTGACTAGATGAGCATATTTCTTTTTCAGCATTGTTGCGTTTCTTCTTTTCCTGGCTCTTTAAAGCCTTTTACTTGGGAAATTTGAGTTTAAATCGTAAAAGAATTTCTAGGAACGTCTGTTGGGACCACGGTTCTGTTGCATGCTTGCCAGCATCACCAGCTGTGGCCTTAATTTAGTTTTATTCAGCTATGCCCATCAGACTCTGTGCTTGTTGCCATCATTGCATAGGACCTTTCTGGCCTCAGAACGCTCCATGCGACAAATTGCTGTCGCTTTATAGGTCCTCAACAAGCAGAGATGCTAATTCAAGAGCCTTCTCCTGGCATCTCCTCTTCTGCAAATGCTGTTAAAGGAAGGCAGCAAGTGGGACACCTTCAAAGCATTTACTTTTCAGATACTGACTGTCCCTTCTAATTGCTGGGGAAGCTATGCCAATGAGGAAAATTGTTCTTGCGTTCACTGAGTCAAATCAGATTTTTGTTCCTCTTGGGGAATGAATTCTGCTTGCATGGCTGTAGGAGATATTTAGAAATGTTGCAAATCTGTATTTTTTTAAAAACTCTATATTGAATGCTGTGATTCTGACCTTAAAGGATTGCTGGTTTTGGGGGGATGGATGTCTTAGAACATGCTCATTCTTCTCAATAATAGTGCTTGCAATGTTCATTTTTTTTCCATTCTGACTTATTACCATGTTCTGCATTTAAATAAATCTTTCACCCAAGAACAACGTGTGCATCTTTGAATCTTTATCTTCTGTGCAGGAGAAGAAGCAGTTCTTTTTTTGGTGCTCAGCAGCGTCTAGGACCTGGTTTCTAATGTTGCTCTTGAAGAGCTGTGTTGTAACAGTACTTTACTTCAGCATCATTGCAAGAGCCACAAAAGCCTGAAATTTCATTTCCTGGTGCTTTATGTCAGATATGGAGAACTGTATAAAATGAAGAATCTAGTTTAAAAATAAAAGTTGTAGCTAGAAGACTAAAATCTTTGCCAGTAGAATGGAAACTTTTAAAACACCATGCTGGAAGCTCCTAGGAAACGCCTACCATCTGTCAAAAAAACTTTAGAAAGACCAAAAGAAAGTTGTTATGGCTGAAGAACAATGTATAGGAAGTTATTAGAAGTAAAAACACATCCTCCTCCTTTCTTCATTTGGAGGCACGCTCTGGAAGGCTAGATGTAAAAGTAGAATGAGGCTAGCCAAAAGCAGTTTGAGGATCAGACAGCAAGATGCAATAAAAACTACTGTAACTTTTTAAAACACATTCTGGCATGCTTCTCTACTTCCGGAGCCTGCAGGGCCAATGCGTGATCAGTAAATAAAAGAAATTCTCCAAGAAGCTGTATCAGAGAAAGTATATGATCCATTTTTATGCATATACTTACTTTGAAAAGCTTGATAGTGGATAATATGTTCATGAAAACCATTTTTTATGGGCGGCACAACAGATTATCTGTTTCCAATTGAAGAACTGGTAATGGGTTAAAGAACAGCAAATTACAGGCAGATGAATAGAAGCCCTGTTTGAATGGGCACCGTTCATCCATCTATTCCAAAAACTAAGTCAGCAGACCACACAGTATGGTGTGTAACCTCTCTCAAACTGCCTTTCTTCCAGAGGAAGAAAAGTGGTTAAGGTAATGCTGATAATCTTTAAAGCCATTCCAAGGATCTGAGGGACTACAACCAGGTACCCCTGAGGCACCTGCACATGGGATGCAGTTTGTAGGCAAGTATATTAAATTGAGAAAGAAGCAAACATGCATCTTGCACAACAAAATAATGTCTACAAATCCATCAGTTCTTTGATTTTGTTTCTTTGAATTTCCAAAACACATCCAGCAAGGCTGCATACCCTGAAGTTCTTAAAGAAACTGAGTTACTGTAAGGATGAATGTAGCTTCTTAGATTCTTGTTTGGTGAAACAGAAAACAAATTATAGGACTAAAATGCCGGTTTTCAAAGTACAGTAAATTCAGCAGTGAAGTCCTTCACATGCCTCTGTAGAGGCTTTTGCTGTCTAACATATTTACAGGTGTTCTGGCAAATGGGGAGTGTAGAGTCTACAAATGTAGAAATATCTCATGATGGCAGATAAAGTGACAGATGAAATTCAATATTGATAGATACGATAGAGCATAGACAGGTGAAAAATCTCATATATAAAACAAATCAGAACAAAATGTTGATGTAATACAGATTCCTGTGAGAATATCATCTGTGTTCAATGGTGAACAACCAAGCAAATGTTAAGAATCATTAGGAAAAAACAAAGAAAATTAACAAATAAAGAGCATCAATATGCCATTATGTTTCCTGGCCTTATTTTGTTCCCAGTGTAGCAAAATTGAAGGAGGTACAGGGAGGACAAGAATGCTCAAAGGAATTACTTTAGCTTGGAAAAGACCAAATAGGGGAAGAATGTAATGAATCTGTAAAGGGTTATGAGCATCACTGGAAAAAGCAAGTAGAGAAGGATTGCTCAGTTTTCATTTGGAAAAGAACTACAGAATACTAATGAAACTAAGAGGTGGCAAATTTCCAAAGGAGATGCTTCTTCACAAAGCATATAATTCAGTTGTGGAACTTCTTGTTTTGCACAATAGGTGCTAAAGATATACATGGGTTCAAAAACAGTTGGATGAATGGCCATTCTTATGTGAAGTATTTATTGTCACAAAAGTTAACTGTTTCTTAAAGTCTATCATTTTCCCATTCCTTCAGGCCAAATTAAAGTTCCATATCCAGAATCCTAGTGCAGCTGAACTGGTTCATTTTCTCTTTACCCCACTACATATGGTAAGATTTTATAATTTTCTCAGTGTTTTCCTTCAGGACTCTTGTATTTATGTGCTCTGTAACCTTTTCAGGGATAATAAGATTGAAATGTTGAGTCCCTGGACAATAACTAAGGAGAAATGAGTGTATCTCAGGATGAGGTTCTCTTTAGAAAAGTATTTATATCCTTTTCTGCATATATTCCCATCTATTAAATATATTTATTTAAATCATCTTTAGCTTTGTGTGTTACAGTTTGCCATTATAATTTTTAAATAACAATAAAAAATTGAGATCTTTTACATAATGCAGGAAGAGAGTTGAAAGCATAGCCATATCTCTATTTAATGGAAGTACATGTGGTTTTGATCAGTAGAACAAAAATAACATTGCCAAAAGTTGGGTCTAAATATAAAATGGTTGGTGACCGGAACAGCAGGTCTTGTGCAAGAAATGGTTTAGTTAATCTGTAGGACATTAAGACACATTGTTAGCTTCTCAGTGTTTTGGGTGGGGGTGTTTTTGTGAATAATAAATGTTTCCTAGCAGCACTGTAGGTAACTTATATTCACAGTAACTTCCTTACTTACAATGTATATGTTCTTAATATTATTTTAATACTTGGATTTAGGTGGTACAGACAACAGGAGGTCCAGAGCTTGCTGGTACGGTACTCAGCCCTCTCCTAACAAAAGATACTATAGACTTCCTGCGATATACTGTCACCAGTGAGGAAGGACAGTTATGGATGTCACTGGGTGACACATGGACCAAAGCCAGGTGAGAAAAAACCTTTGCATACTTTAGAGATGATCTCTAAACTCAAATTTATTGACACGATCTTAACAAGGTTATGCACGCACCAATAAACTCAATATTAATTTGTTAGGCTTTGGACTCTTCAGAACTCTTCTTTGAAGGAGCCCTTCAGCCTCAGTGGGATTTGGGAGTGGTTTGATTTTAGAGGTCTCAAGGAGGGAGAAAATGCAGATAGAAATGTTTGTTTTGTCCATGGTGTCAAGAACCTCTTGACATAACCTCTTGCAGTCATTTTTTATGAACTGTCCCTTACATGTTTTTCACCATTATTTTCCCAACCCAGCTATCTGGACTTCATTAAAAATCACTTTGTAGAAGCTGCAATAGAAAGTGACAAAATATTGAAGAACAGGATACAGATTTCTATTTTCAATTTCCAATAATTATCAAAAACTAAAAATTTGCAATGTCTTTACTTCTTCAAAAGCATCATAATGCTATGAAGAAAATGCTTGTAATTTTTAAACAATGTTTATTGGGTGAACCACGTTACATGTGCATGCCCTACACGTTGCGCTTAACGGATTCACTATTATGGTTAGGCTTAGCTAAAAATTAACTATTTTATGCATTTATTGTTTTTGAGGTAAGTATATGGTTTGAAATTACTTAGGTAAATGGAACATGCAAAAGAAAATGCTTGAATTAGCAAAGTGTGTTATAACTCTGTAATCTGTGGTAGATAAGTACATTTGATGATGATTAAGTATGCGATGACTTGGGCTGGAAATGCATCATGTATTTTGTGTATCCTTGCTCTTAGATTTCAATTTGGAACATAAACATCTACCAAGTGGATTTTTTTAATTAATTGATTGATTAAAAAGTAGTTGAGTGTTTTGCTGGTAAGGAAGGCTGCATGGAAAGCCGTAGAGCATGGAGTGACAAACATCCTCACAGTAGGGTGAGTGATGTACAGGTCTTTCCCTTCCTTGAGCTCACTCTGCTGCAGGACCAGGAATGTCCAAATTCATCCTTCGGGTTTATTGTTTGGCCTGCTACTACAAAATGAGCTGGAAACAGGAATTGCAGTTCCTTGTGATTGCCAGAGAGCTTACCCCAGCAAAGCATCATCCACTTGCCTTTACCTGCTTCAAGCTCTGCTGGCTTCATAGCAGCTTGTGGTGGGACTGGCAATGGAAATTGCTTCATAGCATCAGAGCCCTGTGCAGGGAAAATGGATCACTGGGTAAAATAATGGGCTCCTTGTCTTGGGAGCTACCATCATCATTTGTTTAGTCCATCCTGAAAAAAGTTTAATGGAAAGAGAAGTAGCTCATGTTGGGCAGTGAAGAATGAAGCACTTAGAATATAGTTGGTTGACCTGTGCAGATTAGAAATGATGGTCTTACTGATCTCAGTATACAGAGGTACACTGTGGTGTGGTGTAGCAGGAGAGGCGAATGATGAAACTCAAGGGTTACTGACCTAGCTCAGGCCTGCTAATGGGCTAGTAATTGCTGACTGCTCCTGCAGCTTCTGTGACTGGCAGCATTTGTCCCTTAATTTTGAGCAGTGTCAATGACGACACTGTTAAAAGACTGTAATGTACATTCCTGTTTCTGCTTCCACTGTGAAGATACAGTAATTTATATTGTGGGACAGTGTGTTATGTATAACGCAAAGGCAGAGCATGGAAGCGTTTATTTATGTATTTTGTATTACAATAGGGAATGTTGATGGAGCTCTGAAAAGTAATACAGTATTTTAGAAAGATCAATCTGGGCTATAAAACAGCAAATGTGATGACAATTCTTGTGTCTTGGAGCATGTAGACTTGATTTTTTTTGTCAGTAAAAGCTATTGTTTAACTTTTTCTTTTAGGTCTAGCTAGGCCCTGTAAGCTTCCATGCTTCATACCTGCTTTCAGACTTTCTTATAAAGCAGGCTGTTTCTTTGAAGTCTTTTGTCTGGTGCTTTAACACAAATAGAGCATTGCAATATTTTTCCCCATCTAACAGTTAAAACATATCTAGGTTTGTTTGTGATTGATTCTTCTATTACTCATCCTTTGCTACAAGACAGAAATTTGTTGTGTTTTACCACTGATAAGTCCTTATGGCAGGAGCAGTTTCTTTCTGCAGGGTGCAGCAGGGAGCATAATTGTGGTTGAGAAATGTTTTCTGCCGATTTTCTGTGTTCTAGCACAATTCTGCCTGTACTGTAATCCCAGCCTCTCCTCTATACTAATAACATTTCTAAAGCATTTCAATTTTTAGGAAACCTATTAAACCAATATTTGTATGGCCCTTGATAGAGATCTCTAATTTACTTTTCATACAGAGCGGATTGGCCCAAAGACCATTTTATTCCACCTTATGTTCCCCGTTTCCGAAATGGTTGGGAGCCTCCTTTGCTGAACTTCATGGGAGCTCCAAAGGAGCAAGAACTCAATCATTTGGCTGAGTCCGTGGCAAACGTTGCAGAGCAACAGCGGAAGCAAGAAATGAAAAGACTGTCAAGTGAGGTAGGTTACCTGTGACAGCATTTTGTAAATTAGCTGAAGGCAACACCAACTGCTTCCTCCATAAAGAAAATACTCTGTGACATTGTTGGAGTAACTGTGCTCTGACGAGCTTGCTACATCAGTGCAAGCTCATTATACTAATATTAAAGTTATACAAAACCAAATACCTGTTCAGCCACCAAAAAAGTGATTAGGAAAAATATAAGGCTTTTGCCTACTGCTCTCCTTGAACTTGGTGCACTTTCCCGCCTCAGCTGGAAGGACAATCCAAGCCCCTACGGTTCAGGTTGATTCTTGACTTGCACTTTCAGATCCCATTGATTTTGATTGTATGTACTTCAGGTAGAGTTTGAACCACAGTGTTCTCAAATGTGCATCGATGCACAGGCACACAGACAAAAAGAAAAAAACACCACTTTTTAGGGAATTTTGGATATAAGCTGCTGCTTCACAAATGTAGAACGTAATATTCCTTTCATTAACTTCTTGATACTTCCACTGTATTGCAAGAAAGTATTTGGAGGTGCTATGAGAGTAATGCAATGTCAGGTAATTTAGGCCTACTTCTGAAAAACAATTGCCAATTAGAAGAATTATTGCACAGGAGCTTTTTCCCATCCTTTTCTCCCAAGAAACATCATTAATTTAGCAAAAAATAGGTTATTCTGTTTAGAGAATGAAAATATGCACCGTCATCTAAAGCCTTCAGAGAAACCAGAGTACTTTTTCTGACTAACTTTGTTGAGAAACAAAGGGTCTGACTATAAAGATTCTACTCCCTACTCTTTTTCAGTAGAGTTGGCCAGAAAATGTACTCTGGTTTATGTGAAAATTTGAAGAATAAAAGTGGATTTTGTTGCTTTTTAATTCAGAAAAAAAGCTATTGCCTTTTTAAATACATAAAAGTTTTAGTTTTGGAAGCTTTTTGTTGTTGGGAGGACATAAGATTTAATTTAAAATTGTAATTTATTTTTGTTTGCTAGCTTTAGTTTCAATCAAGTGTTAGCTAGTTCAAGATCTCCTGTTAGCAGCTGTGATGTGGAAGTGCACCTAAGAATTTTCTAGGTTCAGTCCATAGTCTTTCCTATCTTCCTCAAGCAATCTACACCAGTACTATATTTGGAGTACATCTTAACATGATGATACTAGATTTTATCTTAATTTTATAATATATATAATATATTTTTTTTTTTTTAGCTGTTAGTGAAAAAAATGCACATATGGAACAAGATTCAAGGAAAGGGTTATTGGCTGTTGTGAGATGGTGTTCTCTTGCAGAGCAATTCTCTTATTGGAGACAACAAAGCTTCCCCAGCAAAAGTTTATCAAAACTGCCCGTGGAAAACTTGTCACAGTAAAACTTTGTTTTCATGGAAATCATCATTACTCCAAAAAAAAAAAAAAAAAAAAAAAAGTCTATTCAGCTATGGAGACAAACAAATTGGGTAAAAAGTCTGTCAAGCGAGGGAAGTTAACAGGGTACATATTTGATTACTTAAAACCCTGTTTGGCTTTATGCCTAACAAGATATACAAGCATAAATGTACCAAAAGCTAAGTTATTGTCAGAGATTCATTTTGAGCAAAAAAGCATTTAGTAAAGTTAATGGGCACAATAATGTGAAACATACCTGTTGCCATTGCTGTCACCCCCTTCCCTAGTCAGCCCCCAAAAAAGTCTCATCAACCATTGTCTCAGTGTTTCACTGCTGCTCTACATTTCCATGCAGGTTTGGGTTTTTTTTTACATTGTGATCCTTCTAAATTAAAAACAAACAAACAAACAAACAAAAGCAAAATAATATTGAAAAAAAAACATTAATTTTTCTGTTCTGATGATTGTAAGATTTTGTTATTTTTATATATATATAATAAGTTAAAACAATTTTTTTTGGGGGGGAAATACACTGACGGATTTTGGTTACTTGTGTTTCAGGGAGTTCATTTCATTCTTTTTGGTGTCAGTAATGTTGGTTGGATAGGTAGCTGTTTGTGCCAGCTTAGCCTCTTCATCTTAATTATCAAAAGACCAAAAAAAAGTAAAATAAATCCCAGTTCACCAAAGGTGTTTATGTGCCTGGCACCTGGGATATCAGGCCTTGGTTTCACGACTGTTGCTGATTCCCATGTGGTCTTGGGCTTAACCTTGGTACCTTGGCTCCCCGCAGCAGTGCCTCCTCAGCACATCCCTAGGGGGAAGAGCACTGAGCTGCTCAATAGCTGTCAAATGCTGTGGGTGCTCAGCTGGAAAAAGCTGTGTGAGCGCAAAATGCTGCTTGTCTGCAGCAAAAGGACCGCCCTGGAGTGGGTGATACCAGAATAATTATTCTTTCATAAGTCTGCCGTAACAGCTTGTTTAACAAAGGGTGCTGGAAAAATAAGATGAGAATTTAAGTGTTTTTGTCTCTCACCACTAATTGGTCTTGTGTCTCGGTGTGACATTGCTCTCCTGAGGACCGAGGCTGTGTGTCAAGAGCTGTGCCGCGCTGGGAGTGGAGAGAGGGTGCATGCGGCTGCCCCGGCTGCCCTCTCTGCAGGGCAGGGCCTGCTCTGGCATCTGGCAAAGTGCATTGGAGGTTCCCGCTCATGAGAACCCTTTTTTTCTTTCCATTCCTGAATCTTAAGATGTAGCCACACACAGAGCTCCCACTGGAGTGGTTTCAAGGTGGAGTCAGTTTAGCGATGAGGACTTCAAATGGCAATGAAACAACAGGGAACTGGTGATAGAGAGTCCAGTGAGGCTAAAGCAATGCAAATTTGTGTGTGGATTAAAATGAGTTTCTGCCTCCTGGGTGTCTTTTGATGTAAGGTATAAGCTAGGTGACACTTGACACTTGAGATTTTTTTCAGAGAGTTCTTAATAATGTAGTTTTAAAGAATATTCTATGTGTATGTTTTGTCTGATTTTAATTTATTTTCATAAACCTTCAGCCCCATAGGCAAGCATCTCTGGGTGCCAGGTCCGATTAGATTAGAAACTAGGTGAGTGGCTTTTCTGTAGCCACACAAACGGGGGGGGGGGGAAAAAAACAAAACAAAACAAAACAAAAAAAACAAACAAAAAAACCCACACACACAAAAAAACCCACCAACACCAAAAAACCAACAAACCGGACGTAGAGATTTGGCAATTTCTGATTAATCTCAGCTTTTCTAACTTGTGCAACTGGATGGTGGTATAAGGAAAAGATCTAGAATGAACAATTTCAACATCATAATCTCCAGAAATGAACTGCTTAGCTTGCTTTTGTCTTGGGGAATGGTCTTTAAAATAATTCTTACTTAGAAGCAGAGTATCACTGCTGGATTTCAGGTGGTTTGTTTTTTTTTTTAAAGGACTACTGTTTAAAAAGAATTTCCTAAAGCCTTGAATATTCTTATATGTGTGCTTGTGATAAATTCTGGTTATTTTCCTTAATTAAAATCCTTAATTATGCCAACTATCACATTCCTTTTTGCATTTCTTCTTTGACTATAGTCTCATGTTCAGTGAGAGGGTGACATAAATGAGCCACTTGATAATATGATCCTGCAATAGAGTGATAATTTTACTTGGGAGGTTTTATTTCTTATACAGCCTTACTGTTAGCTAGCTAGAGGTTTCTGGCTTTAAGGGTACATCTAGAACAAAAGCTCAAAGTGGTTTCTCAGTGCTGTTTCTTTTAAAGCCATTCAGCCATTGTTTATAAATTGTGTTGCTGTAGTGATATCTAAGAGATGACATGGACCTTGCCTCAGAGAACTGTTTTTCTAAAGAATATCCACTGCAATATTAATGCAGTGGGATGACTTAGGATAGAAATTCTTTTATTCTTATCCTTTTGATCTCCCTGTTTATGTATTTGAAATGCAGAAGTTATTAACTTTTCATAGCAGAACCACGAGCACCTGAGGATGCGTGAATGCTGACAGGGACCCTAGGGGTGCTGGATTAAGTGAACTAGGTGGTGCCGCTGATGACACTAATCCACTTTGTGGCTTTGTTTCTTTTTTGTCTTCCAGCCTCCCAGTGTTCCTGACTACCCTCCGTCCGATGGGTATGCATTCAGTAACACAGTTTACAAAAGAGGGCCTCTGCTGGACCAGGGGGCAGCTGTTGCTGCCTTTAAGCAAACTGTTAGCCGACATGTAGATAGGTAACACTGAATCAACGGCGTACGTGGTGCTGTGGATAACTGTCCCGACTTATTGCTATTGGGGTGGCGGTGTCTGTAATTAGCTCTGGTTGTGTCTGGAGCAGATCATTATTTCTGTGAGGAAGTGATTCTGGTTAGCAGTGGGTATTCTGCTTTTGCTTCTCTAAGGCACATCATTAAGACTCTTTTAGTGTAATTTTTATGAAACTACCCTGTTTATGTATGCTGTTAAATCAATGCTTTTGTCAAAAATGACGTGGTGGAATTCCAACCCAATTGAGAACACAGAATCCTCCTATTTGGATTCAAATTTTATTTCTGCTTTGTTTCATGTTTTTAAATATACCCTTTGCTCTTTTCAGAACTACAAAGAATGACAAGTCTGCTCTGAGATTCATCTGTCCTTGTTTTGAATGATTGTTTGATTTGTTTAGCTGCTCACTTAGTGCACCAAAGTCTCCTGCTTTTTGTTTCTGGGCTGGTGCATAAATACCCACTTTCAGAATAGCAACTACTCATTTCTTCCATTCTCTCTCAAATGTTACAAAAAAATGCTCTGAAATGTTTGCATAGCAACCAGTGTCTTTTTGCACATCCTCTTTCATCCCCTTCATTTTAGCCTGAATCCGAATAGCTTGACAAGATCACATGCAGTGATCCTTGGAGTCTTGGCCTTGTCCGTGGGGAGAATTTATACCAGTACAAACTGTGGAAGTAAATCGGTAAAGCGGTGTTGGAATTGCTCCCCCATGCCAAACCAGTCTGTGTACACCATATGAAGAGTATTTTAGCTTATGTGCCATGGAAGATGTCTAAGTTTTTGGGATCAGATTGCTGGTTACAAGAACATTAATATAACTCTTTTGATTAAAACCTGTGTGTAACCCCTAGTTCTGAGCTATGTGCTAAAAGATCCTGTTAATCTGCATGCAAACATATTCCCTCGTGGTGTGCAGAGTGAAGACTCAATTCTTTTCCTGACCTTGGGATTTATTCTTCATAACAACAACAGCAGTAGTAGTCATCTCTCATCTTTTCCTCAAACTTGGTTACTTCCTGGGTTCTTGTCTCAGGACCAGTCAGCTTGAAATCGAGATGATCTGTACTCTAAATTCCTTTCTCTCTTATCTGTAATGTGATAAGACCTGTTTTGTCCTTTCAGAGTAAGAGGATTCCATGCAAATGTTGTTGCCTCCGTTTCAGGTTTAGAGAATGGGGCTTAGTTCATTGAACTGTTGTTGATATCAGTGTGTCGGGCTGCAACTGAAAGAGTCATCGAAGCCTCCTTTGTGGCGGGTAAAGAGAAATGGGTGTTTCTAAGAAGCAGTTCATGTAAGGTGAAATTAATCTTTTGAAAGATATGAAATGAGACATGCTGCAGTGGTGCCCGTTTCTCACCACTGATTGCAAGAGGGAGTCTAGATGGCTGGTACTGATGCAAACATCCACAGTGTGCCTCTATCTCCCGGTCTGTTCAACACCACACAAACTTCCATTTGTTAATTGGCTCTTGAGACATCTAATACATGCCTGGTAGGAGCTCATTATTGGGGAAAAGCTGTTAACATGTATTACCGCAAGTAACTTCCATTTGAAGATAAATTATAAAGCATCTCTGAAGAAGCAGGTGGAGGAGTGGGTTTGGGGGAGGGAGTGAGAAATTCAAGCTGACCCTTTCAGCCATTGTTTGCTGGTCCTTGTTCAAAGCTGTCATTCCGAATGAGCAGTCCAAAAGCAGTGACTGAACCAGCCACTACCTTCTGAGGGACAGGTAGGTTACACCTTGTCCAGGGAAATTTTAATCACAGGGAACTTCATTGAGCCTTATTCCAACACGCCAGGACCTCCAGTAAGGTGTGCTTTCCTTGGGTGACTCAAGCTAAGCGTTAGGATCTTAAACTTTCAGTGTGTTACTAGGTATATCAGGGACTCTCTCTGATGCCGGAAGAGTACTGGATAGTTTTTCAGCAAGTTAGGCAGTGTTTCAAAGTAGTATGCTATAGAGTTTGGTTTTGTGCTGTCATTTGTGAAATAGCACCCTGGGAGTCTGTGCAATCCGCTAGGCTCTCGTGCATAGGAGAGCAGAGGGCTGCAGGTGCAGTGTGTCTGATAGGCAATAAGAAAACACAGTGGAGGACTGATGGAGGGAAGTGCTGAGAATATTTGTGCCTCAAGTAAGCTGTTTGGCTCATTAAGCTGGGCTTGAGGAATTATGGTCTCTTGAGAAGCGTGCAGCCAATGCCTGGCCAGTGTTCCGGGGATGTTGCTGTTCATTGCAACAGAGTGGAGTAAAACTGAAATGTAAGCGTTTTTTAAAAATTCTTCCTGAGTTATGGTTTTTGATGGGATCAGGATAGTTGGGTGTTGACAACGTAGGAAGACACAGTTAGTGCGAAATGAGTTTGGAAAGGCAGCCTGAAAGTAAAAGTACTTTCAGAAGGATGTTAGTCATATCCCTGAAATAGTAAGAAAGGAGTTCAAAATTACATAAATTTTGACCGGGTGGCAGAAAAAATAAGGATTACTCACAGTTTTTCAGTCTCGTAACAGCTATTCTTCAGGCTAGGGTTGTCCCATGTTTTTCACTCTCTCTGTAAATTCTTTTAGTGTTTTGTCTTCCTTTCAACATAATCTTTCAATCTAAATATGATTCTTCCTTTGTTCTGCTCTTCAAGTGAGACAGTTCTCCACAGCCATGCAATAGCTAGGTAACTACTGGGTTGCTCAGGCACACCTGGGACCCACAGTTACACAGCACCAACATCAGCAACCATCTGCATTTGTATTCCTGTGCTGTTACGTTGTATGAAGCATTTCAAGCCATCGATTGTTTCATGTTTTCATTATCCCTTTTTTTTCCTTCTTTTTTTTGTTAACCTTACTACCTGGTATGGATTTGGATTGTTGGGTGTAATTTGCAATAGAAGAATAATGTTACTGTTTCTTTTGGACCTGTTTTGAGGGGGTTGGGGGGCTTCTCACCTTGAAGAGGTACTATGTCAAAGAAATTAGTAGCTTGTTACCCAAAGGCAATCCGAACAGATCTTTCTTCAAGGAAACAGAAAGATGCAGAGTTATACCATGGTATGGCTTGTTCTACAATGAACCCTGTCTGTAACTGCCAAGAAGTTATTTTTCATTTTTAATTGATACAGTAGCCTGAGGTTGTTAGAGTGATGGTATCTTATGGTCAAGTTCTTATGGACCTGCAGTAGGCGAGCATTTTTTAGATAGAGTTTAATTCCATTGGTGTTGAATTGTTCCATTTAATTCCAATTACCACATTGGTGGCAAAAATGTATTCATTTATTATTTGTTTGCAACTTTAATTTACGATCAACATTAGAAATTCATGCAAAGCACAAGACATCAAGTATATACTGAGTGTAGTCATTTGTTTATATGGCAAATGATCATTTAACCTACTATAGGAAAACAGACTAAATATAGTGTACATGTTTATCTTAATACAATGGCACCTGCTAATCTTAGTTGTTATCATACATCTTGCAAGCAGTGAGCTGATAAAGATTACCAGTTCTTGAGGTCCATATAGCTGAACCACTTCTTTCTTTTGTTTCTTTTTTTCTTTTTTTGGAACTTAAATCAGTGTTTTATGAATAGGTAGTTCTACAGCAACATCATGTTATGATGGGGTTTTTTTTTGTTTAAATGTTTTGCAGGTTGTTAGAAGAGGGCGTTTAGTCTGTGTTTTTATTAGCTTGAATGTCTCACTGAACAATAATCTGATATTTGCTTTGCAGAAACTATGAAGCACACAGTAAAGCACAGACCAAGAAATATGCCAAATGCAAGTACGAATTTATGGCAAGAAACAACAGTGAGCTTTCTGTCATGAAAGAAGAGATCGTAGAGGTAATTTTTTTGCAAAGAGAAAACATGAATCTCTGTTACTACTCAAAGCTGAGGGTACCTTTCCTGTGGGGCATTATGGCTGGCCTTAATGATTACTTCAATGTGTTTGATTTACCTCCCCTAAGATGGAAAGTTCAATTAATTTGTTTTGCATTGTAGACATGATGAACAGAGATTCTGTGCTGATTTATGAATTGATGCTGTAGAGATCCATGCTAGAAATATATTCGTGTGTTTCTTCCATCTTCTCTAGTGTGGCTTTTAAAAGCCTCATTTAGTAGTATTTAAATAATTGGCTCTGGCAAACACTGTCTGTGTATGCACAGGGCATAGTGAAAGACTGTCCTTTACTGGAAGAGTTGGTACCCTGAAAGCTGGACAAATTTGGAAGGGAGGGAGCAACGAAGAGAGAAAATCTTGTATATAAGGTTGCACAGCAGGTGGTTGGATGTCAGACTTCTCCGCGCCATCCTGCTCCAGTTCCCTTTTTACTCAGAAGTGCGCTCTCTACAAATTTGTGCTCTCCTAGAACAATGTGCTTTTCCTTGGGTTATTAGTAGTAACTTACTCCTTTTGTCAACAGCATATAGGTTTTAGAGATGTCAGCCTCTCTACACAAGTATTTGATTGTCAGTCCACTGTGTTGTTCAGCACGTCTGAATTTACAGAGGTTCATTACACACCTTTCTTCCATGACCTTTCTTGAGAGCCGTGTTTTGAGAAGTGCAGTACTACCATGTAGGATTAATGATGCTGATAATCAAGGAAGCCTACAGGGGTTTCTTAGGGACATATGTGTAAGATCTGTTGGCCATCACAGAACCTAGCAAGGTTATGGTTTTGTTTTTAAATGATGCACAGTCTAAGTACTGGCAGGAGGAAAGTCAGAAAAAATATGTAATTAAATTGCCATATTATTTCAGATTCTGGATGACAGAAAGCAGTGGTGGAAAGTCCAGAATAAAAGTGGCAGCGCAGGCTTTGTGCCAAACAACATTTTGGACCCTCTAAGGAATCAAGAAGGTGGTCTAGGATGGTCAGAGCCTGCATATACCCGCACCATCCAGGTACCATCCACTCCTTGGGAGCGAAACTTTATTTTGAAGTGAGCGTGTGTGTGTGGAGGAGCAAGAGATTCGCAGGAAAGCTAAAATATCTGCATGTTCCACTGATATGTCAAAAGATTCATATTTTGTTTACAGGCTGAAGCTGATTTCTGTATTGCATAGAATCTAACATGAGTATAAAGTTGATAAAATACAGCAAAATATTTTCCTTTAAGGGGTTTTTCTTTCTGCTTATTTGCTTAGAGGTGGTAATTTCCATCCTAATGGATGTGTATGCATTTATTTTAATTGCAAATATCCTTTGTGGATTGGTAGCTGTTGATGCCAAAGAAGGAGTTTGAATTATTTAAGGTAGGGTCATCTTTGTTTCTCCTAGGAGAGTGAACGCTAGCTTTTCTTTTTATTTTCTGTCTTTGTGTGTCTCTATCTTAGTCTTGAATTTATTTAATTATGTAATTTTGGAGTCATAAAGAATAGGCGTATTTGCTTTTGAATTCACAAAGCAGGTATTTTTCAATTACTGTGCCTATGCATCAATAGCACTCTATTCTCCTGACTTAATATTGGTTTTTTTTCTTTCATGTTGTGGTGTGGTATTAAGATTTTGCTGTTGTAATATGTTTTATATGTTGAACAGAATTAGAGCATAAAATATTAAAAAAAAAAAATCTTATGTCAGTGCTATTGTCCACCTGAGTAAGGATATACAGGATAAAGTTGTAATGTATATTTTTAGCCAACATTTAAGTGGGCCGGATGCTCATAAAATAAGAGGTTGTATTTTCTAAGACCTGTTTCTTCCCTTGTGTATCTAATGATTTTGAAAGGTTAGGCAAACAAGTTTGGATGAAGTAGAAATTCCAGGCCTGCCTCTGAATCAGACTTTCAGTCCAAGTGCAAACCAAACTTCTGTTGAAACTTGAAGTTAAATTTGATTTAATTGGATCTAATATTCATTCCTTGTGCCTACACACTCTGTCTGATGACTTGAAAACTGAGAAATGCTGCAGCGTTACTGTTGACTGTCTCTGCTGCTGTCTCATCGAAAAGTCCCAGTCAAAGGTGTCGCTGTGCCGGATTCTGTGTGCACAGCTATCATGAAAGCTGCAGCTTTCACAGTATTTCCATGTATATGGAATGTCTCTTGAGAAACGGGTGCCGTGCTATTTCTGGCACAATAATGCCGTAGATCTATCTTGAGCTTGGTGGGCTTCAGTTAGACTATTTCTGGGTTTTTCCCATCCCTAATTGTTTGCCAATAACAAATGAGTTCATTCTAAATTGATTATGGTTTTTGCCTGTGTGTGAAATGAAGCATGTATCTAGAGTGCTTTTCAAATCCTGATTTTAAGATCTGACTTTTTTTTCTTCAAGTGCATGTCATTTTGTGTGTTTGGAATTTGCCAAGAAATCCTGAGCAGACAGAGTACAGTTTTGAGTAGAGGTTCTTGCACTATTCTTTGTAATGCGCTGCAGGTTTTCAAGTTTTCTGTTTGAAATAATAACATGACATGGGAAATAATAAAATAATAATTTTCACAAAGCACTCTCCATGGACCTATGAAACTTAGGGTCAGAGAACAACATTTTAAATAATTTTGTTTCTTTGCCCTCTGGCAGGTTGTTCCCTATGGTCCATGGTTTGTTTTGTTTGTAGCTTTGTCATGTTCAAACGTGAGCTTGAAATACTGTGAAATTATTTAGGAATATAATGAATTACATAGGATAAAAGAAGTCTTTACCAAGATGTGTCAGTAATGTTGTTCTTAACTTCATTGTGATGATTATAATTTTAGGTCTCCTAAGCGTGCTCATTTGTCTCTTTCCCTGTGATGAATACATGGTTCATTTGGGATCTGTTTGCATAACCCTATTTATTTTCATAACAGCGCTATGAGACATTGCTGCTATTTCAGAGAGAAATGAGGCATTGAAGGGATGACTGCCTTGCCCAAGGTCAAACAGGAGATCTTGTGGGTAGAGCAGGAAATTGAAGCGGTTCCTATCATTGCCTTTGCCAGATCCTGAACACGAGCAGGCTCAGTGCCTGGTGCTGCGCAGCTTTTGCCAGTCTCCTAAGTCATCTTTGGTTTTTGAAAGACTGCTTTCAAAGTAGTCCGTCTGCTGCGGTGAGCACCCTCGCCCTCTTTGTGCTGCAGATAAGTGTTATGTACAAGGTTAGCGTGTTTCTTTACAGACTAATGGCCTTCAAAGCACAGCTGACCAAAGGATGTTTCTAGATTATTAGGAAAGATTAAGGATTCCATTGAAAGAGATAATATTTTTCATTCAATTATTCTACAGACAGACACCCTTTCTCTGAGAGATGGATGCCTCATTATCATAATTATTCTCAGAGCTGCGAAGTTCATTTTACTTTCACTCTGTTCCCTCTCCTAGTGACCTCTGAGTCTACACACTAGATTAGATCCTGATTTTTTCTCTCAGTCCCTTTCAGGATCCAGGTCCCAGACAGTTACTTGAAAACACTAAATTGTCTAAGATGATACTTGCAGGAACATTGCAAGCCATATCCTAGTTATTTCATCATCTTTGTGAGTCAGAGGCTGTAATGTTGTCTTTCTTCTGGTCAGTTGAATTAGTTCCAGGAAAACTATATTTTTGCTTGTTTGGTACTTTTGTACATTAGGAGAGCATTTTGCTGCTTGTTTTCCACTAATGTTAATTATTGATACTCAGAGTTTCCTGTGGTATTGGTGGTTTAGTCTGCCTTTTTATTGTGAACCAACAGTGGTACTTCACCATCCCAAGCACTCTGATTTCTTCTTTTGTACAAGTATTGCTGGTGAACCTAGAAAGTAATTAATCATAATATTTCCTATTTACTGTGCATTTTTAAAATTTTTTTTAATGCTCTTGAAAAAGAAATTTGAGGAACATAATTGGGATAGAGGTGTGTATCTTGGTGGGCATGTTAATTAATCTCATGACACCCTTTGTGAGGTGAGACTGTTCTATTATCAGTGATGTGTATGGAATCCTGAGGCGCAGAGAGTAAATTTTAAGCCAAATGCAGTCCTGCAGTCTTATTTTAAAAAACCACAACTGTCCACAGAAGTGTGACAGTATATGTAAGAGGCGTGTTTATGGTATGTAAACACCAAGACAAGAGTCTCCACCTCACTTGGGACAAGTGTCCCTCGTGTTTCTTGGCGATCTACCATCAAAACCTTTCTTTCAAGTCTCTTTGTTTAGCAGCTCAACATATCTCTGTGGGAAGTTGTTTCCCCTCAAGCACAGCATTTGAGCTCCAAGTTAGTGATGTAGTGTCATACTCATCTTTTGCCAACTGGTATCTTTCCTGCAGATCATGAAGTGTTTGATAATGAAGAGATTCAGTTGCCAGGTGTTCATTTTGCAGTGGCCAAAGAGATGTCATAATTTTTGACCAAGAGCCAGTATCTCTTTTACCTCATTTCATATCAAATGCTCTTTAAAGTTGCCATCAGACCAAGACTTTTTGATGGCTTTAAAAAAAAAGAGTTGTTTTCTGTCCAATTCAACATTAATCCAATCCCAAATTATGGGATGCCACTTATTATACAAAAATGTACTGAATAGTTGTAAAAAGGATTTGATTAATGATAGGAATTCAAAGTCCTCAGTTTGCCCATTTTTTTTTTTTTTTTTTTTTTTTTTTTAAGAAATGGGGACTAGTCCTAGCTACTACCAATTTGCATAAGTAAATTCTGTCTAAATTTCTCCTTCTTCCATCCTAATGTACTTCTTGCTTTCTGGCAAGATTCTAGCAAGGTGGGTTTGTAAATCCAGTGAAAACGTAAATTCCTTACACCCCACAAAGAGCTAGTTAGGGGCCTTGTAATGGGATTTTAATAGGCAGCTGGTTGACTCTGCATAATAGCTGAGCTCACCAAAGGAAACTGGAGAAAGACCTCACTTGAAATTCGCTTCTCCAGTCTTGAGTACCTCATTGTCCCTTTTGGGTGTAGGCAAGTAGTTGCTTCTCTCTTCTCTGTTAAATACAGCCAAAGGAAGGAGGTACATGCCCCAGAATGAGAGGTCCCAAATGTGAGTCTCAAGAAAACATCTAGACCACCATGCTGTTGACAAAACTGAGGCTGAATGCTCTGCAGCCATCTTGGTGAACTCCTGTCACTGTGCAAACAGGAATGTGGCACTAAAATGTTTGGAAGGAGAGTAAATGGGAAGCTCCATGGCTGTGTTAACTTACTGAGAGCATTTCCCAGCACTAATGCTAGTTATGGATGTATCCAATGCCTCTTTAATGTTAAGTCTGCATTTGCCATAGTTTGAATACACATATTTCCTGGTTTTGATACCAAAAGTATTTGAAAATATATTGTTCCCAGTTCTTTTACAATGATCAAAAATTAGGGTTGATACTGTTAGCACTTTTGCTCAGACTTATTATCTTTCTTACATTAAAAATAGATCAAATCGTACTGAATCTTGATTTTGAACAAGTAGTGTGTTGAAAAAGAGCTTTGGGACCTCTATTTTTTTCCTGTAGAAAACAAAGTTTTTCTGGAAAAAAGAAAAAAAAAATAAAATTTAGTCCTAGCAAGCTTTTTTGATATATCCAGATTTTTAATGAGTGTGTATCATCACCATTCCAAATAATTTAAAGGATTTGTTCCCATTTACATGAGTTGAGGATTGCAAGTTTATTCTTAAAATAAAAAAATACAAGGAAAAAGGAAAAAAAGAAACCAAACCGGGATTGTTCATTGTTCTGATGGCTGTCAGCAAATTAGTAGGTACATGTCTGTCAGCAGTGACCTTTGCCTCGTTTTCTAAGCTAAAATAAGTAAGTTCTTCCTTTTTTTGAAACCTGCTCTGATTTAATTCTTAGTGTTCCACAGTTGCAAGTGTTCTCTATATTCATCTTAGGATCTTTATTCCATTGTCAGCTCTTTGGGTTTTTCTAAGTTTCGGTCTGGATAGATGCTTTGAAAAGAGCTTGTTGCTTACATGGTATCACATATGTATGTTTTGTAGCCAACACTCCACTCTTTATTCAAAAGAAAAAATAAGTATAACTCACTTTGCGAGTTGCTTAGTGAGTAAGAAGAGGTAATTATTAGCACTGATGTTCTTTTGTGTTAAATTGCTAATGTGTATGAAATTTCAGGAGTGATATGTGAGGCAGTTACTTTTTACCTTTCTAACACGACTATTTGGTGTAATCTACTCCATTTTCCTCACAGCAATTGCTTGGAGAGCTTTCAGAGGTAACCAAATTACTCATCTGATATCGAACCTCAAAAATGACTCTTTTGCACTATGTAGTTACCAAATTCCATATTGCATGCTTGTTTTGTTTGTAGCAATGAATAGAAGTGATGGGATGAATGTGTGGATGTCCTCAAAAGATCTGGAGTTAAAAGAAGAAGTGTTTAAAAAAAGAAATGTTAAATGTGATTCAAATGTATAATTGGCTTTTGTGCCCTGTTCAACAAAATTTGAATTGTATTTCAATGTGGTTTCATCTTTAAATTTAGAATTTGAGTGGTGCTTCCAGTTTAATTTTTATTTTCACTCCAGCAAGTTGTTTTGATGAGGCTTGTGATTGCAGTGCAACATGTTTTTGAAACTACATCAGTAGCATCCATTGAGAGCTACGTGTAGTGTTTAGCTGGATTATGATTGTGGTGCTATGCAGTTGATGCCTTGGTTTGTAATGAATCCTCTATACCATAAAAAGAGATGTGCTTTTTCCTTGCGTGTTGTTTAAGAAGGTTGGGGCACACATGAGGGTACATTGTGGGGATAACAGTCTAGCAATTGGAATCTGTGAACAGGATTAAAAAATTTCTTAATATCTTTAAAACATTTTAATATCTGTGAAATTTTAAAATTCACTAGCAAGATTTTGGATGCACCATACTATATATATTATAAATTATGGTATATTTACTATATACCTAGTAGGGCACTCTTTTTCCACCAAAGGACAGGTTTCTTAAATATACATTATTTTGCTTGTTCCCTTTTATATTATGAATTTCACTTTTCTTGGCATTTGACATTTAAAAAAGCATTTATTGTCTTAACATTGAAATAGCAGAATACAGAAAGGTCAATCATGTTTTTTTTTTTTTTTTTTAATCTCCCCACAATGCACTGCACAAGGTGAACACAAAATAATCGAGATGAATGCCTTTGAACAACTAAATGCTGAGGAAAAAAAAACAAAAAGGTTTAATGGGGAATGTATTGTAAGACTATATGTTTGCTTCAGTAGCTGACTACTACAGTTTAAGTGAAAAATTATCGAAGGGAAATGAAAGACTTTTTTCCTAGGTTTAATTGGCCATAGAAGCTGATGGGATAAATTTCCTGCTGGTGTAACTCAGAATAGCTTAGCTGTAATGCTCCCAGTTTACATTCACTACAAAATGCCTTGTCCATCAGTTAGGGTTACCGAGTTGGAGATTCCTCTATAAGGGCAGTTGCTGACATTTAATGAAAGTTTGATTGTTGTCAGGGCAGTGATGTGCTGCTCAGATTCTAACATATGTCTCCTACAAATATTTTCCTACTTGATCTGCCATAAACCCTCTGCCTCCAAGGAAATAGGGAAGAGTATTTCAGGAAGGAGCAATGAATCTGGGGAATGTACTCATCTATTTTCATACCAAAGTAAGCAGACTTCTCATAACTAAGAAATGAGGCATCCCTATTGAGCAAATAAACTTTAATATTAAACTTTCAAGCTGTGTTAGTCCAAAACTGTGGAGAGGGAGCACTGTTAAAACAGTGAGATGTGGCGTTTGAACTGTCTGAAAGAAAAGGGTAGCACAGGTAGCTTATGAGCTTCTGGGCTTGTCTGTCATTGGGATTGCTTTGGGAAAATACATGCCTCTTCCTGTAACTGGTGCCATTCTAAAGGCAAAGAAGGAGAAAAGAAATTATTCCCCAAAATTATTCTTGAGACACCTGCTGGTTAGTTATTAGAAGAAGATAATTTGCATGCTGTTAGAACATTGCGTAAAATGGGGGAAAAGAAACAGCAGCCCTATTCCAAGAATTGTGGAGGGTTTTTTTTAATTGGATTATTGCATTGAGGTGGCATGTAGTGACCACACCAATAGCTGAAAAGGCACAACTGAATGGGTACAGGAGCAGGAACCTCTTAAATGGTGTCTGCAGTTCAAGAAACAGTGTGTTGTCCCAACCTCAGTGATGTTTGTAAGTTAAACCATTAGTCAGACATAGGTGTGGCTGGATATGTTCATTTTTCACTATTTTTTACATAACTTCTTTGAAATATTCATTTTTACACTGATAAAGTGCAACAATTCAAAAATTTTGGAAGCTGTTAAAAAGTGCCAGGTAATAGAAGTTTGGGATTTAAAAACAATTTCATTTATAGAACTCCTTCATTTGAGAGAAAGAACTATGTTTCAGATGATGCCATTGCTGCGAATTTTGTGTCCGACAGAGACGGATTTTTGCCAAATCAAGTTTGGCAAATTTTGGAACTATATCTGGCAAGTAAGATGTCTTTGTGCAATAAATGAAATCAGTTGGTGCAAAACATCCCAGCGTTTTCTGCAGAAACCTGAGTTTGTCTGATGTCTTGTCCAAGTTTCGTTGTCAAACCGAGTCTCTCTGCATCTTTTCAGAAACAAAGGACGGACTATGTTGCAAAGCAACCCGATCCAGTTCCTGCTACTCCTTTGCCACCTCCAACACCTGCTCCTGTCCCTGTGGCTGTTCCCCTCCCTCCTAGTGCACCAGCACCTATACCAGTTCCTGTGCCCAAAGCGCCAGCAAGCATCAGCCGCCAAAGCAGCACCTCTAGCGACAGCGGTGGTAGTGTTGCACGAGACACCCAGAGGCAAAAGCAAGATCCTGTGGATCGTAAGTTTGTCTAAGAAGCAAGAAAAAAAAGTATTTTTCCCATTTCTGTGTGTTTTGCTTAATCCTGAAATTCCTTAAAACCTTGTGTTTCAGATAAATGTTTATGAAATATTTAGCTTTAACCCTTTTTAAAATACACATTTTATGTGTGTTCTGACCCTCACTAACCATGATGGTAAGTAGGGAAAAAAACACTTCTACACTTGTCCCAGTCCTAAATCCTCTCCTTTTTTTGACTGGGATCTTCAGTCAGTGGTTTTCAACACTGTAAATGGCCATGCTGGTATTCTGGCTAATGTACGTTTTCCACCTGAACTCACTGCCACATTGCAATCTAAATTGCTTTTGAAATCAGTTAGTCTGTTTTTACACTTCTATCCATGGTCATCCATATATCTAGGGCATTTGCACCATTCTGGAACATGTATCCAAGGCTTTCAAGAAGACTTACAGGTCTGGCTGATGCATAGGAACCATGTTGTAATAGTGTTGAAGGACACTCGTCTCATAATCAGGTCCCCTTAGCTTGGTTAAAGCAACAGCAACTGGCAGGCCACTGAGCAAACTTTCATTGGCTTAGGAGGATGGGAGAATGTACTCCATAGCCTTTTAGCTGGAAAAACATGGTAACCTGCATCCAGCAGTGTGTGGCAGTCATGAAAAGTTCTGATTAAGGCCACCTTGTAAGTATAAAGCCTACCTGCTCCTGAGGCTCCTACTCTGTATCGACTGAAAAGCAAGTTAGGTTAGGAGAACTTATTTAGTCAATAATTTCTGTCCTAAATGCACTTTAAGCAATGTGATTGCTTGGCTTAAAAATGGCTGAAACTTGTAGGCAAGCATTTGCTATGGCTTTTAAAGTAATAGCTGTTAAAATAATGAGCTTTTTGCAGTTCAGGAGTTGACAGCTTTTCCCATCCTCTGCCTCCCTGCCTTATCAGAAAATCCCACATCCACCTGAGGTAAAAACTGGCACCGAGCGTAATCCTTTCTGCAGAAGGGCTTCTTTTTCCGCCTGTTCCCAGTGGATGGGAAGCATGCCTGCTTGGATAACCACACTGAGTCAGTGGAGCCTGCTTTGACATTGGCTGGTGGTAGACAAGCTCTCACCTAAGCTCTGAACTCAGGAAGGCTCTGGGACCTTTTTAATATTTTCACATAACAGACTGGCTGACTGGAAATTATAAATGGAGAACAGCCTGGCAGGAGGAACAGTCTTCATTGCCGTTTCCCAAAGAAACAGTAGGGCTAGCTTCTGCCTTTGTCCTATTTTGGGCAGTTGGCTACTTAAATAAAAACAGAAACCTGGGCACTTATAAAAGATGTGGAAAGTGAGGGTGAATTTCACACACACACACGCACAAAAATGATCATTTTTCCACGTAAGGACTTTGCGTGCTGTAGCAAGTGTGTTTCCTTGAATCCACGATGGCCTTCCTTACCCATTACAGATGGAAAATGTGAAGACCATCCTGACTTCAGGTACAGGGTGTGAGGTGTGAAGGGTTGCTGTAGACTAAGTGGTTACAAGACATCTCTTGCCCTCTCAGCATCTGCTGAGGCCCTGGGCCATGCGTGAGAGCTCCTGTGCCCTCCTGGGGGCTGTTGCTCAAGCCCAGTTCATGGGCTTTAGGTACCTCAGAGTCCTCGCAGAATAGCTGCCTCTGCAAAGGTAATGGGTGACCCTGCCTGTACACCTACTGCCCAAGTACCCACCTGAACCCTGCAGAGAACACGGCATGTAGTACATGCTTCACACCGAGGGTATCTTGTTTATTTATGATAATGCAACTAACAACAGTAAGAATCCGTTATCTAACAGATAAATATCTAACAGATACCTAAATATCTAACAGATAAATATTTATCTTTTGATATAGTCCTGGTCTAGATAAAACATAAGTCTTTCAAAATCTGTGTAAATAGAAGGAAGACAGCAATTTTCTCACTCTTCCTGTTTGGGAAAATAACTGGTACATGCTTCGATATCGTTGCCTAAAGGCTTTACTTCCATATCCCATCTCAGACCTTCACATACCACTGAGTACATGTCATTTTGGCTTGTGATTCACACTCTGGGGGGGGAAAACCCAACACAATAGGGCCTGAATGCCTCAAATATTTTACTAGAGATATTTTGTCCACTTTCAACCTCGGGCTATTTTGTAAAAGAAAAAAGAAAATGGCTAAACCAAGGATTTTTCTTTTTCTGTTGTGGTGATTAAAAAAAATAGTCCTAAAAGCCTATGTAAATCTTGTTTTTATTTGCCTAACTGCCTAGAAATGTTGATCCTTGAAGAGGTTTTGGGATGATATAAAAGGAAAGTAGAGAAAGAAACATTTTTGCTGTCTTACAGTTTTTTCATATTGAAGTTGTGTCCTTTTCCTCTGTTGCTATCAGTGTAATGGGAGAGAAGGAATAGCTTTTGCCATCT
This sequence comes from Platalea leucorodia, assembly GCF_965183815.1. Classification (NCBI taxonomy): domain Eukaryota; kingdom Metazoa; phylum Chordata; class Aves; order Pelecaniformes; family Threskiornithidae; genus Platalea; species Platalea leucorodia. The sequence goes on from NC_138826.1 coordinate 57,717,443, forward strand.
GAGTGCATCAGAAAAGGTGCTGTAGTTACTGTTTGTATCTCAAAGTGAGAACGTTGAATAAAGATGACTAAAAATATCTTGGTAAGGAAATCCTGAGAATTTTTGAGATCATTTAAAGATGTGTGTCAAAGGATTTTTATAGTTATTCAAGAGTTACTGCATGGGGAGTTTAAGTGTGCTAAATCAGTATCTTCTCTGTGCCCAAAAAGATATTTACACCCTTTTGCATTCTACCTATTTTTATGAAATTATCCATGGAACTTTTTATATGCATTTTAAACAATTTTCAGTGTCATTGTAATTGATTTTGTTGAAATGCATGAAAAGCATTTCAGTTTGTTGCATGCTAATGACCAGCAACTGAACTAAATGCTGCAGACAAATGGGTTCTGTGGGATAGCGAATTTGTACAGTTTTATTTTTAAAAAAAAAAAACGTCTTGCCCGATTCCTGTGTCTCTGGTGAGAGCAACTCCCTCCCTCCCCCCCCCCCCTTTTTTTTTTTTTTTTTAATGCAAATTGTGACATTGTTTCAGCTAACCAGTCACTCCAGGCTTGGAGTGAATTCAAATTTCTTAAAACCCCTTCAAAAATGTGATTACTAGAATAGCTTATTAGATGTAAGGTGATACGTGTCAGCAGCAGTGAATTTTTTTTGCCTACGTGGATTTGCACTAAAAAGTTGAGCTTTCAAATAAAAAATGTTTGTGGAAAGTGCTGCCTTTTCACAGTGTAAGCAATCTTATCTTTTTCCTCATCTTTTTTGTTCTCATTTTTAAAACATCGTAATTCTATTTGAAGAAACGCAGACTATGACAATTGAATAATCCCCAGCGCCCACTTTCTTCTACAGCTTGGGTGCTGTCAGACTGATCTAATGCCTCTCTGCGACATCAAGCTCATCTCCTCTTTCTAGGGTCGCAGTTGAATTTTGAGGTTTTTTTTTTTTTTGGTTTGGTTTGGTTTTGCAAAGAGAGGAGTGGGAATACTGAAATCTTCACCGGGGAAAAAGGAGAATAATAATTCAGTCAGATCTAGTGAGTGAATCTTTAAAGAAAAGAAAAAAAGTTTTAAGATTTAATGTGGAGTATAGGAAATGACCTGGCTTTGATAAAGCAACCTTGAGAATAACTCCTGTGGGGCATCTCTCTCTCTAGGCAGGAAATCGCAGATGGAGGAGGTGCAGGATGAACTTGTTCACCGGCTCACCATCGGCCGGAGCGCTGCCCAGAGGAAGTTCCACGTGCCACGACCAAACATCCCAGTAGTTAACATCACTTACGACTCTTCGCCTGAGGATGTGAAAGCATGGTTGCAGTCCAAAGGATTCAACCCTGTGTAAGTTTGAGGGCAAATGTAAGAAAACTTCTTGAAATTATTTTCCTGTCAGTAATTAGGATGTGGTCTGCCCACTTTTTAAAATCAAGCAGCCTTCTGAAAATCAAGACATGTCAGCTGCACCCTTGGAAAAAAGAATTTGTTTATATATATATATATTTATGTATATGTATGTATATTATATATATACATATCAATATATATCAATGTGGTTATAGATCTATAGAGATATAGATATATTTAGGAAAAAAAAATTATATATATTAGCCTCCACCAAAAGGTATTTGTTATAACACATACTGAATTGACTTCAAGAGCCCTGTTGGATAAAGTTTTGTCTTGATTTAGTAACCCTACCTGAGCCAACGTGGGATGAAGACAACCTGCTTCTCTCCCTTGGCTAGTGTATTTTTGCTTATTTCTTGTTTGTTCCCTTGGTGTGACCCCAGGACTGTCAACAGCCTTGGCGTGCTGACGGGTGCTCAGCTTTTCTCCCTCAATAAAGACGAACTGAGGACTGTTTGCCCAGAAGGGTCTAGAGTCTACAGCCAAATTACGGTACAGAAATCTGCCTTGGAGGTATGTATAGACCACCTTACTAACCTAATGCTGGGTCGCCACTTTTGAACCTATAGAAGTAAATAGCTCTTTCTGTGAGGCAGCTGTTTTTTCCTCAGGTCACATCACATTGATAAGCATTATTTGTACCTGAATTATTTGGTATTAATCCATAGAAACAGCATCCATCAAAACACCAGGTGGGATTTCTCCTCACTTCTAAAGTGGTCCACAAAGCGTTAGAAACTGAGTGCATGGTAGTACTCAAGTTTAAGACATTGTATGCTGTAATCAGGCTTCAAGAGGACAAAATGGGCCAAAAAGGGCTTTTGGGAAAACAATAGGAGAGAGTAAAATGTCCTTTTTTTTGATTCTTACTCTGCCTGGTACTTGGACAAACAGGTACTCCTGCTACTTTTGGTGGTGATGAGTTATTTTTGCTTTATCTTTGTAGAGGAGATTTGATTTATTAGGTGTGAGAAATTGGTAGAGTGAGCTCACTGTTGAATCTCAAGGCCTTTCAGGTCAAACACTGGGGCATCTGTATTAGTGGGTTCCTAAGTGGGGGAAAATACGTTTGACACTGTGCTAGCAGAATTACTGAGCTAAGGATGAATGTATTGTATCTCTGTATTTGTTGCTCCATTGCAGTTTCTTTTAATTAGAATAGTATTGTTCCTTAAGCACCTTAAAAGCTTATATACAGAATTGTGCTGGGGAGAATGCTTACCAGTTTTAAACCAGGAGAATTGCAGGTGCATCTACTTCTTTTTTTAAAACTTGCTGTGGCAAGTGGAGAAATGGACTCAATACTGTCTAGAGGTGAGACTAACCCAAACGAGAAGCTATATTCTTCACATCCTGTTTAAAAGAAAATTTTGAAGAAGTTTAAATTGTGTTTCTATCCCTTCATGAAGCTGGGACTGTCTTGCTTAAATGATTTTAAGCTTTAACTACCAGGCATATTGGTGCATATTTTACAATTTACCTGATCAGTGTGGATCAGAGAGCATTGCTTTCAAACACTGTTAAAATTGCTTTATTCCCTTCTTCAAGCCATAGTTTTCCTGTGAGAGGAAGGGAGAAATATTTCACTTTTATTCTTAGGAATATATGTCACTACAGTCCAGAGCAATCCATCATTTCCCAGTGAAGATATATGTGTATTCTTCAACTTTTCTGGAATGTCAACAATCTTATTTCAGTTTCATAAGGCTTCTGTGTACTGAGTTGGAAGTGCCTTTGTGGTAGAAGTCTGAAAAGCAGAGATGCACTGGATTGTAGAAGTCTGTCCTTTTTTTCCTCCTTGCTGTTATTCTGCTTGCCTCAGTTAGGTCTTGCTCTGCAGGAAACTGAGCAGTCAAAACTTGTCTAATAAACACACTACAAGTGTTAATAAACAGGTACTGAGAGTTTACCAAGGTCATTGGATTTTGTTAGTGAAAAGGTAATTGAAATATTTACTTCTGCCTCAGTTATTTGAGGTATAACTGATGAATTTCAGAATTTAGGCAATTCCTGATTGGAATCCTAACGGACTTTTGTGGCCCCTGTATAAACAGACTGCAAGTGTGGGGAAGGTGTTTGGGGTTTAATAGCTTTCTGGGCCTGGCCAAGCAAAAGCAGAAAGATAAGCGTGTCAGAGAGCAGAGAGCTGGCCATAGCCAGGGCCAAACACCTCCTTTCTGCCAGAGGAAATGGTGGTGGCAAGCAGCGGTGTCTCAGGAGGAGGGAGGATGCACCACACTCTTTGTACTGATCAGAGTATCACCCCCAGGAGCTGTTTTCTGGGCTTGCTCCAGAGAGTTGAAGTTCACCTTGTATACCAAGTACAGTGCATTATAGCAACTTGGCTGGTCATCTATATGGATTTACTTTTTCATTCCAAAGTGAAAATATTAATAGTCTCCATGGTTATGAGTTTTTATGTGTCCATTTCCTTAACTTTTGTTGAGCATTTCAAGCTCTGGTGTTGTAAAGCGCTACAGAAAATGAGTGTAGAGACACAAGATCCTGAACACCACCTTTGTCATCTCCAGAAGGGAATACTTCAGGTCCACACTCTCATTGTCTTCCTACTCCATCAACGGGAAGCATGGGCACACATCCCTCTAAAGCTGAGAATGGTTTCTATCTAATATATGTATCAAATTGGCTGGAAGAATATCTCATTCTCTTTGACACCTCAGTGAAAGGAATGGCTCAGGCACAGAAGTGGGATTCAATGATGGAGCTTACTGATACCTCATGATCTGGTTAGAGACTAAACTGAGTAAATCACTAAGGCCAAGGTCTAACAGTCTATTCCAAAAATTGTATTCCCAAGAACAGCCCTAGGCTACTTAGCTACCCCGTCTCTGAGTAGGATGCGTCTGTTGTGCTGTGCCACATGATGTATTGCAGTTGGTTTAGTTGAGCGGTGTTTCAGGCTCATCAGTCATGTTGTTATTGATGTTATCAGGAAGGTAAACTGTTTCAGCCTCGGCTGCTCAGTCATTTTCAGAAAAATATTTGCACATGACCTCTGATAAAGCACGTTGTTGGGTATCTGCTGATGTTTTTTATGCATGACTTAGTAATGGGTGACTGCTGACTATCTGAAATAAAGTGGGCAAGGACAAGATGAATTAAGACAAATAAAAGTGCTCGCTCACCTTCAGGGAGTCAGTTATAAGCCCTTTGCTTTGCCCTTCGACTTTGGGAGGAGAGAGCAATGGTAATTTACCTAGCAGAAGCATCCTAGCCTCTCTCCCTGTGGACACCTAACCTGTCTGCCAGGTAATGGCATCAGATAATGCATTGTAATGGATATAATGGGGTAAATCGAAATTAAATTTTATGTAGTGGGATGAATTTTCAGAGTTCAGAATCAATTGAAGGATTTTTTTTCTTCCCTTAACAATCCTGAAATTTGCTTTACAAATTTCAAAAACAGTTTCTGCCTCCTTATTCAGGGGATATTTTGGAAGATAGTTTTGAAGCTTGGAAGGTCATGTCATAGCCAAATAACACAGTAGCGGCTATGGGTCTTGCTTTATAATCCTCTAGTCTCATTCAAAGTCATGCACACTTTGGAAAGTTCTGCTCTAGTGGATATGTGTCCTGGCCTTGCTGATTAACTTCATTTACATTGTTGAAGCAATCTGTTTGCAGCTAGCTCAGCAGACCTGTTTTTCACCCTGAAAGGTGAAGTAAGGCCTTGTCCTCACAATACGACACTGTTGCTAATATAGTAATGTGATTCAATTTTTATGGCTGTGTTCTAAGTTTGAAGCCTGTGTCTCTGAACAGTAAATGCATGATGGTGTATTGTGTAATGTGGGATACCAAGATGAGGTATCTCAATCCTTATTTAGGCCTTGGCTGTGCAAACCCATGTGCACGCATGAATTTTGTGTTTACATAAATCTAAACCCACCAAGGGTTTATGTGCTTTAATTTCTAAATATGATTGCCATGATATTTAAGTACTCAAGGGTGGAATCCTAACAATCTTGCTGGGCTTTAACCCTGCTTTTACTGAGGCCATATTTGACCCCATAAATATCCAACACTTCCAGGGACTTGTGTGAGAATTAAAGATGCTCACCAGTGCTAAAAGTCAAGCTGACACTTTTAATAGTCTGCAGGTTCTTTTCTGGTCCGCATTTAAGGATAGTGTAAGTCCTTTCCTATTCCAAATGTTACTTAACCAGATTCTTGGTTCATTTTTAGTTCTGGAGCTGCAAGGTGAATTTAACTTGTTTAAACATCTATCTTAATAAAATGCTGGCAGAGGATCTTCGTCATGTGTCAAAACCACAAGTAAACTCTTTTTCTTTTTTATTTGTTTATAGGCTAACAGTGGTAGTTCTGAACTACAAGAAATTATGAGAAGACGACAAGAAAAAATCAGTGCAGCTGCCACAGATTCAGGTGTGGAGTCCTTTGATGAAGGAAGCAGCCACTAAAATGTCTTTCCTCTTTTCTTTAATTCCATTGTCCATAGCATTATACCATCCAGCTTTGCTTTAGGAAGCAGTGCAGGGGAATGTCTTATAATATTGTAAATGTAACTAGCCACCATAAAGAAAATTTACTGTAGTCTCCACAGAAGTACCTGCTGCTGGCTTCTCATCATTAAAAATGAACAGATGAGAAATTCAATGGAGGTTCCTGACAGGTGAAAATATTGGCACATGATTCATTTACACCCAAAGATGAGTCTTGGCTTCATGGAATTAACCATTCCATTACAGATAAACTGGAACACGTCTTTGTTTGTGATTCATCCGAGGGAAGCTGAGCCAGCAATAAAAAAGCATTTGAACCCTTCAGTAATAATAAGATTCTGAATCCCATCTCTTGCTGTAGTTTGCAATTATGTCTTTTTGGCTCAGTCTTTCTTGTCGTGCATTCGGCTGCAGGATGTTTAGTTAAGTCATTGATGCCAGCAATCAGAGAGGAAATGTTTAGAGAACAAACAGCAGCCTAACATAGACTGAATCTTTCTTGCATCACTCCCAAGATGTTTTATTACTAATGATGCTGTTTATAGCAAAATAATACTCTGTACATTGATTTTATCAATACTTCACTTGTGATGAACTATAATATTGCACAAGAATGAGTAACTAGAAAGTAGTAACACAACTCAGCTCAAAGAGGTGATCAGATCTGCTGTAGGTAGCCATGAAACAATTCACAGTACTTTTTTTTAATATACTTGCATTTTTTTGTTTGTAACTTAACCCAGCAAAGGAACAGTGTATAATCTAGACTTCTTTGTGTGTTGATCCCAGACGTCAGTTCTTCCCTATGTAAAAAGCTATTGTTTCTTTATAAATGTAATCTTTTGGAAAAGTGGATTGCTGGAGGCAAAAGGGGGAGAAAAGGAAACATCCCTTCCAGCAAATATTATTTTTGAAGATGCAATGATTTTTGTCACAAAAATGTTCTGTTATTTCACATGGTCATGTGATTTTATATATAATATATGTATTATATATAATATATAATATCACTTAATTTAGACAAATTTAATCGCCTAGTTTGATTAAGTTTCATAGTGCCTTTTTCACATGAATCAGCTTAAAGTCTGCAATAAACAGTATTTCTTGTCTGTTAAATAGTTGTATCTTTGTGGCTACAAAGATGGTATTGAAATAAGAACACGTTCTTGATTTTTGCCATTAGTTTGCTCTTCCTCTGCGTACAAGGGAAAAAAGAATCCTATTCATTTTTCATAAAAGAAAAATTAAAAATCTTAATAAAGGTGTTTAGTGCCATTTATTGTAAATGTCCTTAAAAATGCTTCTTCTGTGTGTTCGTTTTGTGTCTATGTATATTTTTACATTTAATATATATTCTTTAAGCCTGTGAAAAAGTATGTAGGTTCTGTACCAGTCATTTAAATGTAGTCTTATCCAGAACTAGGTCAAGAAGTGACGAATCCCAAACTAAAGACTCCAACTGCCATCACAATCACTAAGAAATGGATTCTTGTCTCGCCCAGTGAAAGAAACGATGATTCTCGATTGCTTTCTCCCTATAGGAAACATTTGAACCAGCACACCTGCATGATAACTGCATCCATTCAACCTATATACATAGCTTTATGGGGGAAAATTGTTTGCCTCACTGCCTGTCCTATCATTAAAGGTCAAGCCCAGTCCTCCAAAGGCTTGATGTATTCTCTGATTCACATTTAAAATTTCCTCTTCCTCACCCTCTTTAGTAAGTATCCATACCTAGCCTGAAGAGTGTTCACCGTACACCGAGGTCCCCTACACTGGGTGGTGAATGACTAAGAAAATAAAGGAAGATCTGAAGCTACTCTTACATAGATGCTTCGTTACTTGTAAGTACAGGAGTAGGAAACTTTTAAAAAGCTCTTTGAAACTCATATTTAAAAATTAGTCACTGTATTTTCTCATGGAAAGTATGTCTGATTCCATTTAAGGCACTGTGGTGGTTACCTGCACCTTTGTTCTCCTGTTAATTACCAAAACACGAAGCCCATATTCATATTCTCTGCGAGCTTATTCTAGCATTCAGCAGACGGCTTGCTTTTGCCCAAAAGGAGGCATCAGCTCTGAGACTCTTCAGACTTTGTGGAGTTTGGCATGCGGAGGTCTTGGAGGAAGCACCCATGTTTCATCTCTGAGAGAAAAGAGGTGGCTTCACAACTGTTTTTTTAAAGCTGGGTTTCTGTGTAGCTGTTAAGTTGCATAGAAAGAGCCAGACAAGTCTGAATGTGGTCAGTGTGCTCAGAGGCATTTTTGGAGATACTTGGGAGGAAAACAGGAAACCTCTTCCATATACTTAAAGGACAAGCAGAATCATCTGGGGGCTTGGGGGTTGGTTGGTTTGTTTGTTTCTGTGTTTTTTCAGTTTTTAAATTAACTACTAATGACTTAACAACCCAGTACAACATGAGTTGTATTTTAGCCTTTGACTTTACTGAACTAGACTTTGTGATTTCTGAGTTACAGTCTGTGAAATCTGAGTGGCATTAAGGCAGAGATTTCCCTGTTTGCTGGAATTTCCTTGGTGGTTTAAGGCACTGCAGGGAGCTTCGCCCCTCTGCTGCACAGTTCTTGAATTTTCAGCTTATTGACAGTTATGAGAAATCAAAAGGAGATCTCATTTGAGGTTCATCAAATGAAAATGAAATGTTTTCTTGAAAACGTTCAATGTCTTAAATGAAAACATTGGTAAAATGCAGTGTTACATTCAAAATGTTTTCTTTAGGATTTGAGCAGTGAGGATTTTGGTTTTTACACTAATATTTTAGAAAGATGTGGTATGTGAAAAGCGTATTTGAAAAGAAAACAAACCAGTTTTTTAAATGTCAAAAAGTGCCTTATTAGATGTGGAAAAAAGAGTTGTGTTTGATAACATAGGAACTACTTTACTATTTTTCTGCCTTTTTAACTGGGTGGAGGGAGAGGGTTTTAGCAGCGTACATTCACTCAGCAGCTTTGTGCTTTCTAAGCACATACCTTTTAACATCAGCAAGGCACTTCTTCCCACTCCTTTACTCTGCTTGTTCCCTTGGGACGCCATGGGGAGAGAAAATCACTGTGAAACCTTACATTTAATTTGTAAGGAACACTTCTAACCAATATTGATGCATGGAACAGTTTACTTACCATCTAGCAATTCAAATGTTAAACAGTGCTTTGCTCAGACAAATTGTGATCTATGAATGAACTTTTTATACGTACTTTTATTGCTCCAAAGCATTGTGCTATGTAAAAGTTGGTGGGTTTTGGGGGGCTGGGAAATAAGTGCAGACTTCCACATTATTGATGTGTGCAGAAATCAATGGTTTATAGGGAAGTAGATATCCAAAATGATACGATATTCTGAAATGTGCAGAGCTCCCAGTGTCTTTGAGTGTATTCATCGGTGTTCGTGAAACTCTGAAAGTGTCCCTGGAAGTGCTTTGCTGGACAGTAGCATCAGTACTTTGCTAATTTAACCAAGGGAACAATTGGAAACACATGTATAGCGAGTATGATGTGGATTAAGTCTTTCTAATTAGGAAACCTGTAACTAGCAGATTTTTTTTTTTTTTTTTAATTGTGAGAATTGAAGGCATTTTAAGTTTTCAGGTTTTTAGGACCTATACAGAAGCAAGATACGGCTTGACTACCAGACCCTTGTTTAAGCAGGTATCTCCACTGATTTTCCTGGGCTGCATCTTATGAATAAGGGAAACGTGATTATGAATGGGAATGTTTCTGGCCAAGCCACCATTTTATAGGAGCCCAGTTTTTCTATGATGTTTTTCCTCAACTGTGAAGTCTGTGTAGTGTCTAAAACATGAAGCAAGCAGCCCTGTCTAAGAATCAAGTCTGACATATCGAGAGTATTTGAAAGACTGTTTCTGTGCTCCGCCTCCCACCGTCACATACAAGTGACAACGTTAATGTTTGTGGAGTGCAAACATGAGGGAATTTGTAGCCTGCATTGGGTTCTGTGTTTAAATATTGCACAAAGGTCTTGAATTTTTACTGCTGCTATGTTAAGTTTTAGCTAATAAGTGCCTATTTAGCTGCCTTTGGCTCTTCAGTATCTTTCTTCATTTTCTCTTTAGTTATGTGCTTAGGTTGCAACTTTGGCCCTTTAACACTTTCTCAGCATCCAGACCAAAACAAGTATTAGGATGGTAGTCTGTGCTTCTACTTCTTGATAATATTTGTAGATTAAAAGAGGAGATAGATAAAAGAAAATGGGGAGACTTCCTAGATGCTTCCTAGCTACCACTGGTGCCTGTGACAGCAGCAGCAGGTCTCAAACCCGCCCCCCCCCCCCGCTCCCCTCCATTTCAACAGCACTAACAACATTACCCTCTCACAAGAAATGGCTGAAAGCAACAGCTTTGCCTGCCTGAATGAAACTACTGTTTTCAGACAAGCCCTTTAAAAAGTGAGGAGTGGGAGGGAGGGGATGTGACTCTGTGGTTAATGAACTGAACGAGGAGGGAAGGAAGGCCCATTTTTGGTGCGTAAGATTATGATGTCGAATATTTGACAAGGGGCAACTTTGTCTTCTTCAGATGCAGGAAAAAAAACCCTGTGAAAGGAAGTAAAGCACAGGTAAGGCTTCCCAATATATTTTTAATCCTCATGTGAGGATGGAAGCAAACAGTTTTGAAGACCCAAGTGTCAGGGCTCACTGCACAGGGCATGCTAGGAGAGCCAGCACTTTCATACACGGCTCCCAAAACTTCTTAGCTTTTCTAAGGCATGTCCTTAGGTTTACTTGTTTGTTCCTCCCATGGCAGCATGCACAGCATGAGGCAACAAGGAGAAAACCTGCCCTAGTTTTGATTAATGGTCACTCACTGTGCAGAGCTGCTTTTACATGCAGCTGGGTCAGTAGATGCTGTAAGAGCAGCAGATCAATATAGAGCATCCATGGTGTCAGCAGAGTTATATGCATGAAAGCCATAATTCAAAAAAACTATTACAAAACCTGAAGCTTCAGGCAGCTTTACAGCTGCAATGACTTGAGAGAGTTTTATTTTGACAGATGCTGGAAACCATATCAACATGCAGCATGAATCCAAAACACTGTTCTTTTGGAGTTGCTTTCAAGGAGCGTGACAAGGTAAAACCAAAAGTATGACATGTTGATTCAGGCTAAAAGGCTCTGCATGAGTCTTCTGACCAACAATGTCTCCTACACTCCTTCATTCATTGCTTTATTTACGTCTTGAACTCTGGGAGAGGTGGTTTCCACTGCCATCCCAACACACCCAGTTATGCAGTTTTGCATACTAGATGGGGTAGGAAAAAGTATTTTTCTGAAGGAGTTTTCATTGTAATTGATTTTGTGATTAAGTAGCTATTAAAGGAAAAATACACACCTGTTACTGTGCAAATGGAACAATTTTTTGACATGCATTCAAAAACTGTCTAGTAATTCAGGCTATTCAGGCAGTATTATTTGCAACAACGCAGTTTTGGCATCTTTGCAGCAATCTTGTACCCTGTCATGTTCAGCCAAGCTTCTGTTACAGCCAGCTCACACTGTGATACTTTGTGCGCACATGAATGTTTTAAAAGTAACCAACCTGCTTACTCTGGTCTATGATACAGAATAAATAGACTCAATGGGCAATGACCAGTGGGAGGGAGGAGGCAGCAGGTAAGAAAGCAACAACATTTGTGGGTTTTCTTTTTTTTTTTTTCCCCCCACTACTTCTCTAGAGGGATGGGAACATATTTTCTGAGTAAACATATAATGAAACTCTGAAACATATTAAAAAAAAAAAAAAGCATGAAGGCAAAGTCTGAATGGTCAAGTGCTTATTTATAATTCTCTCTTCTGTTCAAATTAGGCCAGACAAATCTTTGCTGTTCCTACTGAAACGGCAAGCCCTCCAGCTGAGGTGTACTGGTGAAATAAGAGAGAAACGTGTACTATTGAAGCCTTTCGTGTTAGCAATCTGCTCCATGAAGACAGGGCTCTCTGCCCTTTTGCATCCATCTCTATGCACCTTATTTAGAGAAATAGCATCTCTGCTTTAGGACTGGGCTTAGTGGAAACTGTGGAAATAGTATTAGATGCATGGGGGGGGGACAATTCATATCATACCCATTTAATAATCAGGGGTAGAGTCCCGTTTCTTCAGTACCTTTCACAAGGACTTGTTTTATTTGGGGGATTATGTTAAGTCTATGCAGTTTTGCATAATATATATGGGATAGTTTGAAGGAAGTTTTCCATTGTAACCAATATGATGACGTAGATATTAAAGATAGACGTAGATATTAAAAAAAATACACCTATTTACCTGCTAGTGGAATAACTCTTTGGAAGAAAAAAATTCAGATATCATCTGAAGGAGGCTATCAGGCTCAGGAAGTAGCTGAGCTACCGAACTACGCCCTGGTACCCGGACAGGCGATAGCAGGCCCCGGGGTGAATGAATGAAAAAAGCGTATGCGGGTGCGTTTGCTGTTTTGCTGATAGTGACTTCTTCACAGGTAAGCAATCCAGTGTGTTTACTTTCAGTTCAAGTTTGTTTTGTTTACATTGAGTACCATTGCTGCTAACTTCCAATGAGGTGACACAAAGCAACAGGTTACAAAAATGCCATCAACATCCATTCTGACAGCATCCATGTCACAATACACAATGATGTACCGGAATTATACAAAGACAAAAAAAATATATATATAGCTAATTATTCTGACTAGAACTGAAACTGACAGCGAAAAAGAAGAGAGCCCCCCGCCCTGACCCCAAAGCCCCTGCAGGAATCTGTACCGATGATTTGGCAGCCTCGTAGCAATAAAGCGATAATCAGCCCTTCACATGCCAAAACCTTGTTTTTGTAACATCGTGAATTCCTGGCTCAGAGCAATAGTTACATCTGTTAAAGCACTTTTTTTTTTTTTTCTTTCTTTCTGCCCCCCCCCCCCCCCCCCCCCCAACCTGAATCAGCTTCACGTTTTTACACAGGGTTAATACTTACTAAAAATAATAAACAAATGAAGGGTATAGGCACCATAGACTGCTTGGACAGTTAAATGCTATAATAACGGAGTCTAAGATATCCCAGCTTGAAACTCAGCTGCCCTTCATCTAAAACAAGAGCCTGATCAGTGACGTTACTGAAAAGGTTGGCGAAAAGAGCAATCCCTCCGCTTAATTACTAGTAGCACAGTCAAGAACCGAAACCACCCCATCTCTCAGTGTTGGCTGCCTGCTTCGGCTTCAGGCTTCACGGTTTGGATTTCTGCTCGTCAGTCCGTTCCTCGGGTCTTGTGCTCCCCCCAGACCTCATGTACATCAGTGCTGTAAGAAACAGTCAAATCCATGTACCCAGCAAACCCCCCCACCCTCCCACCCCCTTTTCTCTTCACAATCTCCAGATTTCTTCATGTATGTTCATGCCTCGCTATTCACTAATGAGGTATTATTAGATACTAACAATGCCTGCTCTCCTATGGACGTTAGCACAGACCAGTGACACATGAAGAAAGCTCTTCAGTCAACCATTAAAAAAATATTGCACTTGCTTTAACCTTAAGCCCAACCTGCACAGAAGAAAAAAAAAATTTAAAAAAATCTAACCAAAAAAACCCAACACTCTGGAGCAATCTATTTTATGCACATATAGTGTCTTTTCCTTCATGTTGTTTAGTTGAATTTGGTCCAGTATTTTAAAAAAATGTCCAGAAATTAAACAGTTCAAAAGACACGGCAGGCTCGTTAAGGCTTTGTCTCCCCAGTGCTTCAGAAAGTTAAAAGTTTCTTTCTTTTATCGTCCTTGTACTGCAAAGCAGTGGTCTCTCGTGGCAGAACAACTGGCCGTTCAAACCATCAAAAGAAAAAAAAATCAGAAGCAAGGGAAGATGGGTGTGCTTCATGGTCTCACCTGGAACCAAACAAACAGAATGCTTTAGAAATAAAAAAGGAAATAAATACAGTTCTTGGTATTTATTTTTACCAGCCCTCCATACAGACTGGGACTGCAGCCCACCAGTACAAGCAGCTGGGCTCTGTGATGCAGAGTAGACAGTAAACTACTGGAAGATTAGGAAAAGTGAGGCAAATCGGGGTTCATTTTACAGGCAGGGGAATGTCGTATGCAGAGGCTAATAAAGGCGCATGTGCACCACCACAGACACACAGCGGAGACGGCTGGTGTTGGTGCCCACAGGCCAGCTCTCCACCAGCTCTTTGAGAAGCCAGTTTGTGTTGAAAGTCTGTAGCTTCCTGCTTCACCCAAAAGTAAATATTAAGGTTAGGGCTGGGTTATTACTGCCACCTAATGAACTAAAGCTCATTAGCTTAAACAGCAGTGACTTACGTCCTCAGAGCTTGTCCCCACCAGCAAACCTCTTGGTGGGTCGGGGCCCCGTGTTTTACTCTGCAGCTGGGGGCTGGGCTGGGCTGGCTGCATGCAACAGGTCAGGCACTGGGGCTCAGTGGAAAGGCAAGATGGTTGCTTTGCTTATGCTAATGGCAGTACCAGTTCCAGACCCCTCCTGTTCCATGGTTCTAGATTAATGAAAAAAAAATGCCCCAGTGTTTCATGTTAGAGCTTTTTGGTTACCATCTTGTCTTCCAGCAGGCTCTGTTGCCACAACAGCAGTGCTGGCAGAGTATCCCCAAACCTCTGCCAGCCTTGGTAACATGGCAGTTGTTGGTGACTTGAGAATGACTGAAGATATTAAAGTCCTCTCCTCCTTTCGGCTTTCTAAGGAGTGTTAGGACAAGTGGCAGGGAATGGTTAGACGGCTCACTCAGGATTTCTGGATTCTCTTGTTCTTTGAACAATGAGTGAGCCGATATACTCTTACAGCGCTGTACAGCGGATTATTTACTGCAAGAGGCTAGAGGGATATTCCTTGCGCTCTCCATGTGAACATCACCTCAGAGAGGGATGAGGCCTGGAAAGCTCCAAACTGCCAGCAAAACTCCTGGAGCAAACACCCATGATGCTGGCTGCTGCCGAGCAGCCGGGATGCGAGGCTGTGGGCAGGGCGCAGCGCCGGGCTTGCCTGACTTACCACCTGTGACGCTGAACTAGGACTTGCTGACGTTCTCATATATGACATCGCTGATGCAGAACTGCTGCTTCTTCTTTTGCCACATCAGTTGCACACACTGGTGAATAAAAATGTATTGTTCCTGGAAGAAAAGACCAAATGAAAGGGCATTTTTGCACCTCAGAAAGCATGACAAAAACCTAAACAGTGAAACAATTCGATAGTTCACAGTAACAGCCTGCACAGCTTCTCCGTCTCTCCCTCCTCAGCCCCTCGCAACATACGCCGAGTTGTCAGCTCCCAAAATAATAGCCTGCAATTGTTACAGATAGCAGCTGGGGATGCACAAAAGCCACCTGAGATGCCCTGGCATCTAGATCACTTATTAATAAACTGAATTATGATGGGAGATGAGAATAGAATAGAACAGAATAGAATAGAATAGCTTAGGTCAGTTGGATCTGAGCTAAAGTGGGTCTACTTTATATTGCCTGAAAATGAATTAATTCCCAGAAAGGTACATGACTGCTTTATGTGCAACAAATTACACCCATGCCACATATGCACCTGAAATATTTTAATGAACTTCATGTTCCTTAGTGCTTGACTTCTTTACCAATAAAAAGCTGAAATGTGATTTTGTTCACAGAGCAGTTAATTATTTGGGGAGTTTTCAGCCTCTGTGCAAATGACACTATAAGTAAGTCGGGTCAATCGTACGCACCATTATATTTGTGGACAGGTTTTTGTGCAACAAGACTGTGGTTATCTTTGGTTTTTGTTTTGCTTATGGGCTGGCTCTTGTAAGCATTATCATCACACAGATTAAACACTGTAATTCAATTTGGAATAACCTTAATTGATGACTTTTAGATTTCAAAGAGAAAGAAGGCAAACCCTGATGAATCCTTACACTAAGCTTTATGTGCACAGGGAGCAAGCGGATCTCCAGCAAAACCAACTGTCCCAAAACCTGAGTCTGGATTTCAGCCCCTGCCCCTAAGTGATCTGCTGATGCCAGGAGATATCAATATAAGTTTCAAGCGTATTTCAGACCACAGAAATTTCCTCACATCCATTAATTTGGAGTGACTGGTTTCAATTCAGGGTATTCTCCAATCTAACCACCTTTTTGGGCCTGTGCCATTTGTTTTTTTTTAAACTGCTCAGCGAGACACTGCCAAGTTTCCAGTGTAGAGGCAACATGAACCCAGGTGAGCTGTGTGTGGTTTCAGGTTTTTGTAAGGCAAGCCTCTTTTGTGGCCTCTGCGCCTGAGTGCCAGTGCCACCTAGTGACCCCTGCGGCCAGGCTTGGCCACTGCCTGCAGCAGCAGGTGCTCAGCGACTGCCAAAGCCCAGCCCTTGACATCAGCCCCAGGCGGGCAATGACTTTGTACATGGAAAAAAAATAAAAGTCACATCGCCTCTGGAGTGGTAACGCACTTGCAGCTGAAATCAACCATCAGGATTTGTTTCTCTGGTGTTTACGTAAGGATCCACCTTGGATTAATACAGTGAACGGTGATGAAAAGCAGTAGTTTGATAGGAATGATCTCGAACGGTCTGAGAATAATGACCTTTTTTCATTTCTACATGCTAGTTGTTGTCCTGCAGGTTGTCCTCCTCCTCTTCTCACCCTGCTAAATCTTCTTTGCTTTGCTGTGGTTTCAACAATCCTTGGCAACAAATTACCTGCCAGACCTAGCCTGCAAACAGTGACGGTGGCACTTCCAACTGTATGGAGGTTGCCAGCTTATACTGTGTCTAACCAGTGAAGAGTACAACAGGCGTGAAATCTCTCCCTCATTAGCAGAGGAACTGGGAAGGTTTCAGATGCATAAAAGCTTCTGCTTCGGAAAGAGTTTGTGATTATTTTTTTTTTCCATTATATATTCTAATAATATGACTATTCTCCTGACATTTGCCTTAAAAACAGAAAAAGAACTACCTAGTAGATATTTGGGCAGGGAGAGGGACAAGGAGGGGGCCTGGCAGACTCACAATCCTTTTGTCTGTTTTGCTCGTTATATTTGTGTAACTAAGTTCCTACGTTTGGCCAGATGATACCCTCTTGAACAAGCATGAATGGCTGTCCGATACTGATATCATTTCATGAGCAATTAATCCTCTCAGCAACCCCAATTCTTTTCAAAATGGTTTGAAAATTTCATATGGTAATCTCTTCTAATGCATTTTTTTGCATATTAATTTCACAGAAGGTGAGAATAGCTCATCCTCTCTGGAAGACATCACTGAGATTGTAGATCTATTATCAGACCCACCTATGCAGCAGATTAATAACGTGACAATATCACAATGAAGATGAAAACTTAATTGTACCTATTCATAGCTATTTTTTCAAGTGTTCAGGGGGAACAACAGTCGTTGGACAGGAACATGCTACAGGGAGGTATGAAATAGAGAAGATGATACATTCATAATGTTGAAGTGAACTGATCTTACCTCTGTCTGCACCATGGACATTCTGTAGGACCGCATGTCAGACACCAGGCCCAATATATCTACAAACTCATGATCACGAATGTGCTGTAAGAGCCGATCCAGGGCTATGAAGGTTCCTGTTCGTCCCACTCCAGCACTGCAACACACACAGACATGCATCTCATTTCAGGCTTTTCTGATTGGGACACAGAGGAAAATCAGTGGTACTGCAAAAAGCAGGTGTCCTGCATCTGCAATAATCAGATGTAGCTAATCTGAGGTCAGGCAGGCTGGTTAATCTGTAGGATTTAATGATGAGCAAGGCTTCATCCATTGTTTAGGCAGAATGTATGGAGTGGATGGATCTGCAATTTTCGCCTTCCTATACTCCTCTTCGTGCACTCACATGCAGAATGTGCATGCACACCCTCATCCACCCTTAGCTGTCTGCTCTTCCTACTTTCACTGCTCTCCTCAAAGGTTTCATGAGACGCCTCTAACTACAGGGGCTGTAGCTGTAACTGCAGAGACCTGCTCGGCAGTGATTGCTGCACAGAGGCAGCTGGGGTTGAACCTGCACAGTTCAGTTCCACAGCTCTCCACACTGCAAAGCTCTCAGCTTTGCAAAGGCACTGCACTGCTGCAGTTCATCCTCAAAGGACAAACTACCCAGAAGAGTCTACGCTCCAGGACTTCTGCCTTGGGACCATGAGACAGAAATAGTCAGCAAGCACTCAGCTGACAAATCTTCACCCCCCCCAAAGGGAAGCTTAGTGACTAGAAAAAAGACACGCTGTTTTCATTTAGAGATTCTTAGGGGCATTTGACTCTTGCATTGTGATTTCACATGTAACATTTAAGTCTGATTTCATTATGAGTGTGACTTTAGAGGTTTTACAGAGTTTCATATAGCATCCCAACACCATACCTACTACTAAGGATGGAAGTGTGTGTCTTTTAGCAAAAGTTCTTTCTGCTGTCTTGTCATATTTTTCAGAAAAGCCTTGCAAGTATTTGCAATCAAGTTTAACGGTTCATCTCAACACTGTTCAACATAACTGTCATGAAACAGGTTTTTTCTTTTTGCTTGTGTTTAACAAATTGTTAATATCTCGAATGAGATGAATACAATGGACCTTCTGATCTATTTATTTGACAGATTCATTAATTGATAAATTCATTCTGTGCCTTCTTTAACATTTGAGAACAACTGCTGTAGGAGTTGATCAATACATTCTTTTTCCCCCCCTTCCACTAATTTCATAGCATTGCTACTTTTAACCTATGTGGTCCAAGATGTACAGTATACTCTCAGAATATCTCTCTCTGCTGCTAGAAGCATCCTAATTAAAAAGAAAATACTACAGTTGTTAGCCCGCTCTCTGGTACTTGCTTCTATTCCTTCCCAGAACAATTAAGTGGTATATAAGGGTGATTTCACTACGCTACATATACATCTCTTCCCTGGCTTACTAGCACCTTTCTTGATAGTAGGACTCCCAGAACAATATCCCCTATGAATTTCTCCATTAAGTTACAGGGGAGGGCTACACGATTTGCTGCTTTTACAAATACTGCTGCTGTTTTGCATTCCAGTAGAACACTAAGTGCCTTATCTGGAAACTAGCAATGATATTGCTATAAAAGACTGTTTTCTGGGAAGGAGCTCTGGAGAGTGCGCAAAGTGATGGCAAGAGAGAGTCAGTGCCGACCATCACATCAGCACCAGGAAAGACAGCGCTGGAGGGTGCGGGCACATTGTGCAGCAGCGTAACTGCTGCCTCTGGGGTGGGGGATGTAGCATTGGCTGAGATTAATCTCATCGAGCCTTGACTTCCATTAGGAGTGTGTCACCATAATGCACATGTATTCATCCATTGCAACCCATCTATTTATGTATTTCTCAGAAATCTGTTGTGAGTAGCTCTCGCACTAGGAGCCACAAAGAGGTCTGAAGTCAGTTGTGAGAGCTGCATCAGGAACCAATCTGGTATGATACCATCACTAACATGGCAGCTGCACCCAGAGAGGCCAAGTAAGTGAACATTTTAATAAAAGGCCAGCGGATGTACAAGAGAGAAATCTGATAGTATATAAAACAACGTTCCTCCCCCAAAAAGAAAAAAAAGTATAACTGTTATCATAGGATACCGGTATTACTGCTAGCACAGGATAGTGCTCTTCATGTCACCTCCTGAATGCACTGAAAGCCAAGTGACCAGAGGAGGAGGATCTGTGCAGAGACACACTTCTGCAGGGGAGCAGCACACCACAGCAGGCTGCTGGCCAGACCACACCATCTGTACCGTGAAGGTGTGGAAATGGGAGAGCAGGGGCAGGCTCTGAGCTGGTGTAAATCAGGATCGCCCACTGCACCTCCTGGAGCCATTTGTTTATAATATCCAAAGAGCCGACTATTCCAGAAAGCAGTGCCTTCATGTTTATGGCTGCAGGCTGAAATCCCAGCCCCACTGTAGTCAAAGAGGGGGACTAATCCTTTACCCTTAACACCAAAGAGAACAATTTCCAGCTAACAGGTGAGCAGCACCCCAAAATCTCTCCTTCCAATGGTTTCCCAACCTAGTCAACAAGTTACAACCTTTAGCTCTCCATTTCCTTGAAGCATTTACCTGCAGTGTATGATCATGGGGCCTTTACTCTTTGCTGATTTCTGCCTGACCATCTGTACAAACTGGAGGATGCTTTCAGCAGCATTGGTCGTGGGGACACCATGATCTGGCCAGGCAGTGTAGTTAAAATGCTTCACGTCTTGCACCTCATCAGCCTAATGGGAAAAGCAAAACAGCAGCATGTTCACAGGAGTTTTAACAGTGCAGTCACGCTCAGTCAGACTGAGGGGGTTTTGTCACTTTGTGGTTGGTTTTGGTTTGGTTTGGTTTGGTTTTTTTCCCAAATACAGCCTAAGAAAGTGAAGTTAGCCAAAAAAATGGCAAAGAGTTTACATGCTATTTGATTAAAAAGGGGAGGAGGTATGAGGCCATCATTATCAAAAAGGCATGAACTTTTGTTTCTGGGATTGAGATTTGTTTTTTGCTTTTTTTCCTCATGGTGGTTTCATTTGATTTTGCTTTTAAATCAAGACTGTTGCATTTTTCAAGTTTAGGCTTTCTTCTTTCTATTCCATTCCCTCTCCTTTTCTCATTTTGCCACAGATAAAGGACAATGCTGTTGGCAAACAATCAAGACTGGACTCTCGAGAGTTTTTCTTTTCAAGTTTCAAAGCAAAAAAAAAAAAAAACCAAAAGGGAAGAAAAAAATCATTACAGGTGCAAAAGAAATATTTAGAAAAATATCCATTATTATAAAAAAGGTTTATAATGCTAAAAACTCTACTGGCTTCCGGTGAAATAAGATCCTCAACACAATTCATTTTGTCTTTGTGACTTCAAGGAAATCAAGACATGGGGAGGGGGGGGAGGGTGTCATCACCAAAACCTATGGCAAGCAATGCTTTTAGTTTTGCCATTCTGGGTCAGGCTAAATAACCCTACTGCAATAACCTCTCTCCGGTCACAGGCAATAGCAGACCCTTAGGCAAAGGATATTAAAAAATGAGATCAGTACAAAAGACCCTGAAGTAGCTGCTCTGGGTTTGGTAAAGGACAGTTTACCTGAACTGCAAACTGCAGTCTCATCATTATTTTCAATGGATGCCAACAACCCAAAACATCGTGTTTTATGCATTTGCCTTCCTAGCCTGCACCCTGTGTGCACATTGTAATGCAGTGAGGCATGGCTGAGGAGGACTAAGGTCCCGGGCCAGTGCTGACATGCCAGCTTTTTTCACGTCCCCTCCATTTCTCTAACCTTTCCTTCACAAGCTGGTGCCTTCAAGGAACTGGTGCAGAAAACAAAGCTGGAAAGAAATGCTTGAAATCTGAAGAGCTTTAATTTGGACATCTCATGCTCTCATGTGTGTTTCAATACTTTATAGGAATATATGAATATTGCAGAATTGCCCTTTTGAAAAATATTTTCAATTTCTACATTGGTATTTTCAAGTTTTGAATAGCTTCTAGCAAGAAAATACGCCTGAGAGAAAGAAAATAAGCTTACATATTTGTTGTCACTAATTATTGGCACCACAGAAATGTCCAGAACTCTGGTATTACTTTGTTTCAGTCTTGCATTTTGCTGAGAATTCATAGAGACGACAAATTTAAAGGAAAGTTTTGTGATTTAGCCATTTGCCTGTGTGGAGTGAGGGTAAGGCCATCAGTCTTTCTTTTAGGCATTTTCCACTGAATGCCAGAAACAGACAAAATTTAAAGAAAAGGCTGGACAGAAATTACTCCCATTCTTTTAGTAGGGCCATGCAAAATGTTTTACTTACATAGCTAATTCGGAAATTCCTATAAACCCAGTCTGTGTGCTCCTCTTCGGACAGCATCTCTACTGTGATGTCCCCATATGCAACAGGATCTTCTGTAAAAGGCCAGTAATGATCACATTTCACCTGAAAGGGAAATAAATACATACATATTTGTATTTATATAAATATATAAATATGCATATATAAAAAAGCACAATCGAAAGTATACTGAACCTCAGTTTTAGAAATGTCTACAACCCTATTTACTTGATGCTACAATAAGAGGTAATATATCCTGCAATGACTTTCAGCCTGATCATTCCTATTTGTGTAACTGTGGATATAAGCTATACATTGGTTTTCTGAAAGGTAGCATTAGTACAGTGAAAAATGGAAATACATAGTGTCTTTGTAGATTGTTACTTTTCCTAATAGAATAGGTCTAAAAGGAACAAAACATGGGGAACAAAAATATACATATTAAAAAATTATATTCCAAATATTCCTATTATAATGTCAAGGAAAATGTAAAGCATAATCCTTGTATTTTGTTATTATTTAAACTTAAAAGCACAGAATCACAGAATGGTTGAGGTTGGAAAGGACCTCTGGAGGTCATCTTGTCCACCCCCCCTGCTCAAGCAGAGCCACCTAGAGCAGGCTCCTCAGGACCATGCCCAGACGGCTTTTGAATATCTCCAAGGATGGAGACTCCACAACCTCTGGGCAACCTGTGCCAGTGCTCAGTCACCCTCACAGTAAAAAAGTGTTTCCTGGTTTCAGATGGAATTTAATGTGTCTTAATTTGTGCCCATTGCCTCTTGTCCTGTCACTGGGTACCACTGAGGGCTCCCTTGTCTCCATTCCCTCCCATCAGGTATTTATACACAGTGACAAGATCCCCTGAGCCTTTTCTTTTCCAGGCTGAAGAGTCCCAGCAATCTCAGCCCCTCCTCATGTGAAAGATGCTCCAGTCCCTTAATCACCCTGAAATGCCTGCCAGAAGTGAATGAAGTGCCATTCCAGGTCTGGTTATGACGCTGCCTCATGATCAGAAAACAATGCAAAGAAATTCACTCACCAGAAAATAAATACGTTTTCAGAGTAGTTTCTTTTATACTATGTGCAAGATTTTGTTACATACCCTTCTTTTCTCGTTACACTGAGTGAGCATAACAATAATTTGAGATTTTTGCTGGAGAACCATCTTCCAAAAATCATTCCTAGTTTCTGGCAGTGGCCCTTGGGTTGCAATGTATTCCTGGGGCGAATTATAACCCTAAGAAACAGAGAGACAGGTGCTGTTTACCAACATGATTACTGCTTCAGAACACATATTTTTCTCTGGCATATGTATTTTTTAGCTTGCTCAAGTTCAATTTGCACTTTTAAAAGTGATTTCTAATATAAACTACTTCGGTTTTTTTTTGTATTTATTTTGAGATTACAACTTTTTCCAGTTATTGATGCTCCCAAAGTGTAAGCAATCTAGAATGAAGGACAGAAGATGAAGCTGTTACTATACAAATCCTTTGCCCAGAGAGCCGGAAAGGCAACATTAAGAAAACAAGTCATGAGAATCCTAAATCAAAGTTCCAGCTTCTTCCAGATTTCACTGTTTATGGGTTTGTTGTTTAGTTACAGACATAAAACCAATTACAGACGCTCATCCCAAGCAGTGCCTGTGGTGATTTTCAGTCACTGATGTAAATAAAAGGTGGCAATGAACAGGATTTTATGCACGTGTTTATGTCATAAGGACTTAAATTAGTAAAATATTAATTAGAATTATGCTTAAAATAATAGAGAACATGCTGAGTCAACGCCCTTAACAGATTATCATTGCTATGTTTTATTGAAGCTCAGATGCTTTATATCCATGTATTCCTTCTCCTATCCCTATCAACATGCTTTGAGTTGGAAAGACTCCTTCCCTTCTCCAAAACCAAAAGACCATTATAAAGACTATAATAAAAGATCCACAGAATGGCCATTTTGGCATCTGCTATAACCATATTTGCTGAGATTGCACCATCAAAACCTCATTTGGAAAGTTATTTGATATTCCTAATAAGAGCAAAAGATACATCCAACACACAGCATGATCTCATGTAAACTGGGCAATTTCTGTGCTATCACAGTATGTGGATTGTAAAAATATTAATGATTTGGGAGCACTTTCCATAAATGGCTTCCTCCACACATCTCTAGAAGTCAGCTCAATCAAGTGTTTTCACTACACAGAATTTGCTGTTTGTTTGTCTGCACGGGCTATGTCTGACCTAAGTGTCAAATCTCTATTATCACAGAGACACAGATCACCACTAGTATCTGTGTTTTGAGGCAGGTACTCAGTGGAAAAGCAATTATCAGGAAAAGCCAAGCATTAAGATGACGTGTCTGTCCCAGTTTCTATGGCCAGCACTATGCTATAAGTAGAACTGAGCAGGTGTGGAGTGTCTGGCTTAATCCTTTTTCTATGTGCTGTAGAAACCTGGAAAAATGTCTTTAAAGTTTCTTATGTTCTTCCTTGTTGACTTAAAAAGCCACTGGACCACTTAACATTTCCTCCCCATTTCTCCACCAGTTCCATCTAGGTTTCACAAAGATTCACACACAGCTCACCCAGTGACCTTTCTTCTTTTTTTTTTTTCGGATGGCTGGTGAAAACTACAGTTCCCTGCAGGCAAAATACTGGAAGCTGAAGGAGATGCTGAGAACGTGAATGAGCTTCCAGGAGATATTGTGCTATTTGCAGGTGACATGCTCTAACTGCTGTGCAGGGGAGTGTTCTTTACACCGACCAAGTCTCTTTACTCACTGGAATGTAGTTGGCATTAATGTAGTCAGATCCCTCTTCTTCATTCATTGAAACTAACCGGACACGACTAAAATCATCTGTAAAACGAAAAAAAAATTTTTTGGCTCTCAAACAGGGCATTCATCTCCAACTAGGCAAAATTAAAATTAATCCTATAAAAACTGAAGAAAAATCTATTTAAAAAATAGAGAATGCTCATATTTACTGATAGAGAGCAATGCTGGCTTCAGTAAACACTATACGCATGCATCATCATTACCGTTCTGCAAAATACACCCTCCAAATGCCATCCCTTTGGGCTCCCTTAAGTTTCATTAGAATTGTGAAAAAAACACAGTGACACTACTCAGTAGTAGAAACGACCTTGTGTTTCTCACCTCCAAACTCCTGTCTTGATAAACATCCCCAGAAAGCCATGTCTCTTCAAAGCTAACAAAAAACATCTATTGTCTGGTTCTCTCTAAGAGCAGGTTTTAGGACAGGCTTTTATCAGTCAGAAAATCTGTCCTCATTCTCCAGTTCTCTTATTAAAACTCTTCCTTCCCTCTCGGAGGACTTTACCAAGAGACTGTATGTATATATTGTACTTACATGGCAGGATATTTGTGTAGCGATTTTTACAGCGATTCATGGGAAGATCAGCAGCAAAGTGGGGTATGTCAAGCCCAATCAGTTTTAGCTCCTGGGATAACAGAAAGAACAACGCCAAACTCACAAATGCTCAAAAAATAATTCTTTGTAAAGCGATTACTTGTGGCAGGTACCAGACTGAAAATGTTCACAAATCATTTTATAAACTGACAGAAGGATTACATTGACTTTCCCTATCTGATGCTTCTGAGTTTGGCTCCAAGCAGCTAGAGAGCAATGATGTGGGCTTTCCTGCTGATGCTGCCAATGCACTGCTGCCATCCAAGGTTGTGACTGCGGACTGCTCCTCTCCACCTGCACTTAATTAGCTAAAATAGTGCCAAACCAGGGGTTGATAAGTTATTCTGTGGTGGTCATCCACCCCACTTAAAGGGCTTTCTTCAAGTCCTCAAGTGGCTTCTGATCTTGATACCGGGGAATGCTTGGAAGATCCTTCTAGTCATTACCTTCAGTAGTTAACATCTAATATATGATGCACCAGAGGACTTTTCACTGGCAGAAAGGGAACATGTCAGCCACCCAGAATGGTGGTAACACCCCAGCAGTCTTCCCCACTCCCCTTCCATGTTTAAATCTTTCTAGCTCTGGGATATGAGCTTTTTAGTTTTATACTACTAAACTGACTTTAAATTCTGGATAATTAAGAGAATGTACCTGAACTGGTCCTAGAGAAACACCCTTGCTCTTAAAGAGATTTCTGGTATTACTTTCGCTTTCCAGTGCTGCCCTTCAAATTAAGGGCATTAAATAAATAAAATAAAGGCATTAAAATCCTGAATCCAACTCAGGCTGCCAGCATGTCCTAAACTTAAATGAAGTGTGCTGGTCTGACAATTATCTTGGATTGAATGTGATGAGCCACTCAAATCAGCTTACTAAATGCAGTCTAACAACACTAAGGCCCGCTTTTAAATTCTGCAGAACTTGAAGTGAAGCTGACCCACCCAGCAACAGCGCACATAAAACAACACAGAGCACAGGAACACACCACGTAATCCCGACACCTGAAAAAAGCTGATCTAGGCATGGCAGCTAGGAGAGGACAGAGTCCCGGCAGATTTACCTCAAATTGCAGAGAAAATTTGTAATCTGAATCTTTGGCCATATCCTTGATGTAGCCATCAAAATCATCCAACTGGACAGGGCTTTAAAAGAAAAACACACAGAAATTAAGAAAAAATTTAAACTTTTTTACTACATTTTATTTCTATTTTCCCCTAGAATACTATCAAGTCATGAATATGTATTTGCAACTGTTAATGCTAGAAAGCAACAATAAAGAGAAAAAAAAAAAAATATCTTGTGGTTCAGTGCCACCAAATGGTGGGCGTGTTGCTCATTACCTGCATCCTACCATAACAGCACCAGAAAGAGAGGCTGAGAGAGAGGTGCTGATCCCTCTGGATGAGCTGAATGCTGCAGCTGCTGGTGCTGATGACAGTAAGCACCCTGGTTTGGGGGAGGGTGGAGTTGTCCTACCTGAGGGAAACCACTGGTCTGAGGCGAGGGGAATGGCCCATGAACCCTTTCTACGATTCCTTGGCCCCGAACCACTTTTGCAGGTGGGTATGTCCCAAAGGCACAGATGGCAGTGCAATAGGTGGTGATCCAGCACCCCATTGCAGACCCACTCCCAGTACCACCCCACCAGCGTGCTTCTGGCACCAGGGCAGCTGCTGCTTCATTTAAGCTGCCTCATGTGCCATGTAAAATGTTGCTTTCAGATATTTTCACATCTGGCAGATACACTTTTAAAATTCATCTGAGCTTTGCTCACGCAGAAAAATGGATTTCATATTTAGGTTTGGATTCTTTTTTAGAAAGTCCACAAAAAAAATCCCTTAAAATAGGATTTTGGATGCCACTGCCGTGACTGCTTCCTCTGCTGGTGTTAAGAACTATACACATTTGTCATTAGAGGTCAAATTCTCCTCCCAGAAAGATGGTGGCTAAAAAAAAGTGGATATAACTATACAAAACCATGCAAAGCTTCAGCATCTATAAATTAGCCTTGATTTAGTGACACCCATCATTCTACACACTTTTTTTCCAGGTGAGGGTCTATTTGTTAGTACAGTCACAGCCTCTGAACGTAACGGAGAAATAATTAGGCTAACGCTCTGAATAATGAAACACAGGTAAACAGCTTCCCTCACCTAATTATCATGCTCTAATTTACAAGCTACTGAAGCGTGTACACAGTAATCTTTTCATTTACTTTGAGGCAATATGCCCAAAGGAACCTGTCTTATCACCACTTAATTACTCCTGTTTACTCGTTAGCATTAATGATCTAATGTTCTAGCAACAACCATAATGAGAGCCTCATGTCAAGAGGGAAATATCACTAGAAACAAATGCATCCCAGTTTTTCACCATTTGTCATTTTTAACTAAGGATAAGCTCCGTTGGAAGCACTAAGTTGGATAACTGATCTTTTCCCTGATGACTAATTTTCTGTCAGTAAGGACCTGTTTTACCACAACCTATCTGTTGAGAAGAATTGCTTTTGTCCAATTATTGTTTGTTTTCTGCCTTCAGACATCTCTCTCAGGATACGTCTACCAAGAAGCTTTCTATATCTGTAACTGCAATATCACTATACCATGCACTCCATAACGCATGTTTAGTCTAAGGTAATATTTTTTTTTTTATTTCCTTAGATATCAGAAACGTTACATACTTGGTCAGCTTTCTCTTCTTTAATCCATTTTTACTCCTGTAAAAAACAAGAAGCGTTTTTCATTCATTAAACTATTGCATAGTCTTTATTCAAAGTTAGTACTGATTTCAGAGCGTATGTTTTCTGGTCACAATCATACTCAGGATGAGATTGGTGATAATATCTTGGACATTTTTAAGCTGATGATAGCAAAATTTCCATTGACACCAATGGGACACATTTTCCATTCTGTGGCTCTGAGAATGACCTGTTTGTGAAAAGGAAAACCTTTGCCCAGCACAAGCAATGGGTCCTCTACAAATCCTGACCCAACAGTGCCGTTGGCTTCAGGTGGGCTGGGGCTGAGCCCCCAGGGCCCAAGCCTGGCCCAGCCTGGCCCAGCCTGGCAGGGGGCTGTGCTGTTGCAGGGGACAGGGCACTGCAGTGCCCTGCTCTGCTCCGGCTCTAGCGGGTTGGCAAACTGGATGCCAACACTAGAGAGCAACTGGGAATGAGAAGCATCTGTTGGGTAAAGGGAGAAGACCACCATTTGCAAATTCAAGGAAGGGTGAAGGAAAAAGGAAAGGGCCTTAATACTGTTTCTCACCCGTTTCATAACCTGCTTATGATGATCAATGAAGACAATGGCAAATATCCTACTGACTTCAGCGGGACTCAAGCTTAAACCCTAGATAATTTTAATTGACTTTTAACAGCTAGAGATAATTATGCCAGTCATGTAATACACTGTCTTCACATGATTTATAAGTGATATAATTCACTAGTGACAGTTGCGAGCAAGCTTATGAGTGTGTTAAGCAGTATAACCCATAAGATATGGACTTAAGAACTGCAGTACACTAACTACGACCATGGGTTTGGGGTGGCGGGGTGTGTATGTACATTTTGTTGTTGCCACAAAAAAGTTAAGCAATCAATCAGATTAAATGCACAAAGTGAGCACCCTGGAATAATTTGGCTAGAGGTCTGAAAACACTGATCCCCTCTGTTAAACCAGCCACAGAGAACAAATAGATTCTTGCTTACTCAGAAGGGATTTTAGTAGTGTCATTTTTTTTCCTGGGCATTAAACAATATCTGTTCATTCATCACATTATAATGATGCTATTTTTAATTTCATGATGATATTAAAATGATTTCTCGATAAGTTGGGTCACAGCTGCAATTAGTAAACTAAAGGTGAAGACTTTTAATTTTAAAACAATGAAAATATATAGAAAGAAATATTAAAAAGTGGAGTATTTTTATTTTTCTACCCTGCTATGTTTAGAAGTGATATTAAAAAAATATTATTTGTTTCCAAAATCAATTTTTACAAAATGTTCAGGTTTTGGAGCAGCCACAACCTGTAGTAATTTTGTTATCTTGTCAAGGTACATTTCCATTTAGATATAGAGCCTTGCCTGCAGAGTTAACAAGAGCTATAGTAATACCAGCTTTACACTAATGTCGAGATTTACTTTGCAAAGCTTTACTTTACAAATATTATAAACTTCCTCAGCCTACTATGTTATCTATACAGATACTATCTGTATAATATCTGTACATTCATGTGTTCTATACACATAGCTTAGTAGTATTTATTCTATATCTTCAAAGATTTTTTCCAACAAAATCTTAAAATTAATTTCTCTAAATTATTCAACACATTTCTGTCCCCTGTGAATGTGGTAAACCTTTTAATGTTAGGCACATTGGAATTCATTTCAAAAGAAAAAAATATCTAAATGCTGTTTATGACAGAAATGCTTCTAAGAACGCTTCTCCAAGGAACACTTCAAGAGGCAATAAAACAAATGATTGACATCCATTTCTCAGCAACAATTTCTTGTGCTTTGATAGCCTCAAGAGGCCTTTGTTTCTTAGCATTGCAATTGTTTCCTGAATGTTCATAAATGTTTGAAACCAACTTGTGTGCAAAACAAAGACATTTGAAACATTAGCTGGTGTTTCATCTGTTCTTCCATTTACCCTACAGATTAAAATACAAAGAGAGGGATTAATATCATCTTATTCAACTTCAGCTCCTTTAAACTTGGTCATCTAGACTAAACTAGGTAGCTTTATTGAAGAGAAAACCTCTGAAGATACACACACATCTGGAAAGGTGAGTTAATGCATATTAAATGCATATTAAACAAAAAGAGGCAAAGGTGCAAAAGAAGATGATGACTCTTTTTGTAGCAGTGCCATTGACAGTGGCCACCTTGGGCTTCTTGACCATTAGAGAGTTAAGAGAGATCAGTGTGACCTCCACAATAATGAACTGCTTGCCTGATCCTCCATCACTGTGCAGCTCCAATAGTTAGCTGAGTTTACGTCAGACAAGTTACAAGTCAATATTATATTAGCCTTGGAGAGACATGGAAGAATTCCATCTGCCCTTCAGCTGTGTGTGTGTGGAGAACATGCTTTTATTTGCATGGGAGAAGAATCGGGCCTTTCTTTAGTTACATAAACCCACTCATTTCTGGGCCCACTGGAAATTTAGATGGGATTTTCTACAGACCCATTGTGACCCGAGGAAAACCAGTCTCAGAAATCCCTATGCTGCAGACGTCGATGACTGCCTGCCAGCACTTTGGTGCTGTATGGTAACACAAGGGAAAACATTTGGTCAAAAGTAAATCTTAACTTTGGTACCACATTTTTGTAAATCACTATACTTTGGACTCAAGACCATCAGGAACTTAAGTTTCTTTTATAAAAATTAAGCATTTTTAGATCATAGTCAATTATAATTATTTGTTAAGCGGTTTGTAAAACAGTTCTGGTTCTAAATAGATCCTGTGGCTTTGTTGGTTAGGTATTTTTAAAAAAAAAAACAAACAGTCGTTTACTAAGTCTTTATAAATGATTTACAGACTAAACTACTAAATGTACACACATAAACACAGAGACACACACACAGTGACCCAATTTTTACACTTTGGAACTGCTAGTTTTATCGATTCTCAGTGAACTGTTGTTTCCAAAGGCAAAACTTTTACTGATGTCAGGAGAGCATAACTGTACCTTTAAAAACTAAGGTATTTGACATCACACACCAAACAGGTGGGGCACAATCAAGCAATTTTACTAATAGAAAAGCAGCAGCAGCAGAAGGCAATGCCAGGCAATGAACAGATGAATAACTGGGACAGAAGAAGCCAGGACTTACAATGAAGTGGCAAAAATTGCAGAGAGAGCAATGAAATGAATATGATGACCACCGTAAGATTAGCTTTTTAATACCAAAATGGGTTGGAGCATAAACAGACAAACTAGATGAAGCAGGGTAGCAAATACTTTGATACCCACATCCTCTCCAATCCATGTTCTAGTACAAGAAAATCATATCTTCAAAAGCTTTGACCCGTTTGAAAACAAAGGTATCACACATTTTTCATGTAATAGAAATTAACATTGTTTACACATTGCATATGGAAAAACAAGTAAATCACTTACCAAGGATTAATATAAAATGCCAAAAGATAATCAGTCCAAAGGCATGAGGGTAGCAGAGTTAGGAAAGCAAATACACTTCTACGCCTGTGAGCATTAATAAATAACATACATAAAGATGAAAAAGTGAGGAGAGTTAGTAAGACAAACAGAAATTAGGAGATCAGCAAATTCTATTTTAAAAATCAGCTAAACCCATAAAGGCTTCCTCTTACTTACTTCATAAGAATATTATTAGCATCCACAGAATTTTTACTCCTCAACCTGAAACCCTATGCAGGATTTTCAGCTATCCAACATAAAATTCTGTATGATCAAAATAAACGTGTTTTATGTTATTGATTCAGGCCTGTTATTCTAAATTAATGTTAATTGATAAACTGGCAGATTTTCAGAGAGTAAAATGTGCTTGAAAATTTCATCCACAGGTTTCTGGCCATTACATAGGTGGTGCTAAGTCTATTTTCTAACGTTTTTGAGATATTTGAGGACAGACATAGTTTGTTTTTACCATGTACAACTATGATAATCTCCCACGTTTGCTCCTGCAAGTGATCCTGCGGATATCAGAACATCTGTATCAGAGAGAAATTCAGATCATTCCAATATCTCTTAATACCCTCTATTGAGTCAGATTTCTGAAAACATCCATATAACATTTTGCGGAGACCAATTTTTAAGTGCTTCAAATTCTCTCCTAGGTTTTCAGCAAAACATTATTTGAACAACTTCTAATTGTGGTTTCTATGAATAACTATTCACAGCAGGTTTCATTGTGGCTAAATGAAATTTGAGTACAGAATCATTCTAAACTTCTGTATTAGCAACCTGTTTACCACATTCTGTTACGCATAATTCAGGAAACCCACTCAGGACTGTTCTGCCTGTTGGTGGAGTGGGCTATAGGTACTTTGCAAACATGAAAAACTTGTGAAACTTAAACAAAAATTGCCCCAGTAGCAAGATTTTTTTGTCAAATACACCCTCAGCATGTTTTTCCCCATCAGAAAATCTGCTGTCCTAAAAGCAATACCACCCTTCTACAGCTGTTCTAAAGAGGAACCACAAAGTGAAATTTCCTTTTTCAGTACTCTTGGCTCTTATGAAGTTGGTAGATACTGTGTTTTCCCGGATAACCCAGTCACATCAAAGGTAATCATCTCTAATCTTAATCTTCCAACCAGTGGTGGAAAACTTCTGCCCACACAGTGAAAACTCCAAGTTAGGTTTTAATGAGTTTTGATGCTGAAGAGAAAATGGGCAGTGCAGTTTCTGCAGGGCACCTTTCCCAGGCGTTGGTAGAGATTGTGTGCGTCAGCCAGAAGCGAGAGCCCTTTCTAGTTAATCATATGCCATAGTGGTTGCAGCATCAAGGCCTTAGGGCTTATCCGTTGTTAGGGTTTCTATGGGACTGGATTGAGGATGAAATTTGGTTTTCCATAAGCAGATCTCTGGTGCCACAGAGAGGTTTTCATTAGGCTTAGAAGAGAGAAGTGATGATGTTGCCGGAATACTCCTCTTTCCTTTGGGGAACTCCCAGTGAGGATTTTACTTCCTCTTGCCTACAGAGGCAGAAGGAATTATTCAAGCCTGGGTCTTCTTTCATTGTCAAATCATCATGAGGAATTTCCACACTTTATCAAATCACAGGCTAATGTGCTTGCAGACCTACTTATATTGTTCACAGATTAGGAATTCTGACATCTAAAACAATTGATTTTATTCAACATATGAAAAATATATAATTGCCCACTAAATACAGTATTGTTTTCCTGGAATTATATAGTCTTTCCCTTACTGCTCAGGTGTACTGAACAATTTTATTTAATTAAAAAAAAAGATGCAGAGATTGCTCAAATCCTGAAAACTCTGCTGAGCTGGGCTTTCCTTAGGAATCAGTGGATATGCCCATAGCTCCCTTACTAGATCCCTGGAATGACCCCAAGAAAAATGGGTTTCTTAATCCTTCTACCTGTCTTTAAGGCCATATTTTCCATTTGGCTGCCTGGATGGACAGTGAATCTGGTCTTGACATTAGACAACAGAGGCACACAAAACAAGATATCTTTACTAACTCTCAGAGAAGTCAGGACCAAAAGATAAGGGCACACTGCTTTCAGTTATGAAAAATTTGTGGAGATATTAAGCAGGAATATTTTCCCCAATTTATATTTTTATAACATAATTTATGTATGTATACATATATACACACACACATACATACACATATACTAAATCAAGCAACAAGAACCTTCACTTTCACATCCAAACCTATTAATTAATTCCCCTTCCCATAAAAAAGCCTTTTATGGTTTTAATAACATCTGTTGCTAGTTTAATCATTTGACTCAAGCTTGGATATTTAATTAACATGAGTGGTTGATCTTCTGCCTTCTTTGCCATTAATACAGTCCAAGCAAGAGAAGCTGAAAGAGAGATTAGTTTGCACTGCATACAGCTGGCTGCTATTAAAGCTAAACCAAGCAAGTGAAGCTTGTTTAATATCCAGTTAATTAGCAGCACAGTAAGGTATTGACAAGATTTGCTGGGCTTGTTAGTTCAGTTTGCATGCTTATTAGCAAAAGCCTTGTTGTGGTGCAGTGTCGATCCATTTAATCCCATCCTTGCTGGCAGGCTGTGTCCTATGAGATCATAGTTCCCTGTGCCCCAACTCCTCTTTCCAGCTTCTTGGCTGTCAACAAAGCTGACCATGGGTGTAAAACCAAGGCACATATTTTCTTCTTCCTGCATACTGGAATGGGGCTGATAGTATGCTTTTAAATGTCTGCGTTTGGACTTGCCTTGAAAGATAAGAGGCTTTTGCAGAAATTGCTAATAACAAAAGAGTAAACCTTGGGTCAGTCATTAGCACCCATTTGATTATCAAAATAGGAATGAAAATGACCACACCGGTGCCAGTCAGGTACCTCTCAGAGCCCTTTTGCTTCTATAAAAGCTAATCCTGCAGATTTCCTTTGTTCAAATACTTCTTTCGGCTGATGGTGTCAGTGATGGTTTGGAGTCCATAGTCAGTGCCTGCAACTCTTGTAGGTGGTTTTCTAGACTAGCAAGAATATGTTTGTTTTTTTTTTTTTTTTTTCCTCGAGTCTTTTCAACAGCACTGAACGTTAAGTTACAGTAAATATTTGAGTTGGCTTGTCCTTGTCTTGCAATTCAAGGAAAAATTAATTAATGGCACTGCATGAAGACAGTTGCTAATTGGTCGTCTACAGGCAAGCTTACACCTGGCTGTAAATATATCTCTATGGAAGTGCTAATGGATTTATAGATCAAGTTTCTACACTTGTGTTATTTTAGGAAATATGTCTGTAAGAGAAAGGAAGAAAAATATCCTCCCAAAACACATCTATGCAACTTGGTTGACATGTATATACATCATTCCCTACTAAAAATAGCAGGTGACAGAATACATAGTCTTGAGTCATCATTCAAGAAATAAAATACTAAAATAACAGGTAGAGCAGTTTTATCATAAAGAGGGAGAGTGATGACATAAAAAATAAGCACTTAAAATTAAAGATCATGTTTACCAAAAAGCAGAGATGGGGAAAAACATAATTAAAAGCTTTGCTTCAAACACTCACCAATTATAGGGAAGCTTTCCATCTCTCTCTAAAGATGCAAAATTGACAAAGGTTCCAGCCCCGCACTCCCTGTTTCAGGAAAACCATTGGGTACAAAATTACCATTTTTGGATTCACAATGCTTGCAATGACATTGATTTAACAGAGAACTCTCAGAGTTGTGGAGAAGTGCTGAACACTCACATCTGTGACTAGGACTGAGATAATCTGTGGTAAATATAACTGAAATGCCTTAACATAGTTGTCCAAAACCCATAATTGTTCAACATCGCCTGAGATCAGGTTTCCTAATAATGCTGAAAAAGAGTGAAACAAGGGAGAAGTTGCTAATAAAGATCTCAGACAGATCTCATCTTCTGTCCAGATTTGGGCTTTCTGTAGTCTAGTGCTGGCACCAGTTGCTGGCCTCAGTACACATGCTAAATATTTACCTTTCTATACTAAATATTCACTGTCCCAACTCTAAAGAGAAGATGTATAATTGTCTCCATTTGACAGGATCATGGTAATTTCAAGTTCACAAAATAATTGTGAAAAAACCATGAATTTCCTGAATAACATTCCAGTGAATTTATCACAAGTCCATTATTTTCAGCTACAAATGATAAACTAACTTGACTGGTTTTGAGTCCTTGATTTAAGCAAATGATTGCTTGCAGCTTCTTACTGGATTTACTTTTTAAATTTCCTTCTGGGGTTTTTATCTTCTGTTGCTAGAAGCAGTGATGAAGAAAAAAAGAAAAAGCTTTGGGCTGCCTGCACAGTAATTAAATAGGAAAGAGAATTAATTTAGCTGGGATTTTCACAAGGCCAGTTACATGTAAAAGGAACAAACTACACAATGTTCGCTGAAAGAGATAGCCTGCAAAACACGTGTGATGTGGTCATCTGTTGCATGGAATACATAGCCAAGACATGGCACATAAAATGCAGTGTCGGCTAGGCAGCCAAGTGCAAGATTCTTCACGTAAGTTTTTTTACATGAAATAATTTCCTTTCTTGACACAGGGCAGCAAATTAATATAAAATATGTTACATAGATATAAAAGGATGAAGACTCCAGGACACTTCCAAAACCAGGAGGTGAACCATGTATCAAGGGTTTGGAGAAACTTCCACAGTTCACTCAGGCTCTAATATAACCCACATTAACGTGAACTGTTACAGGTAAGACCACGAGGAAAAGGAAATTGAATTTCAATATTCAGGTACAAATGATTGGTGCAGAAAGCTGAAGGAACTGCAAGTTCAATAAAAAAAAAAAGGTTTACTCCTACAAGGTAATTTTTCCCTTCATCTGTATGACACAACAAATTGAGATCATCATGTTATAGGTGAACAGCAGGACCTGAGATCCCTTCTAGATTTGTGGGTCTCAGTGTATATTTGTCTGCATCCTGACTGCATAAAAAGACAAGATCTAGGTGAGCTCATATGCTCTTTCCCATGCTACAGTTCTCATAGGAAGGAAGTCTATATGAATGCAGAATTTGGACAACTGGAAGGCCAGGATTTAGGGGCAGACTGGCAAATGCTCTAGAGAGAGACTCATGGGGCCCTGGGCACAACCTCCCCCATCCTAGGAGTTTGGCTGCCAGGGCTCAGGCCTTACATGGCCTCTGAAATGCAGCATCCTGGACCTGATGAACAAACTATTTTATCTGTTGATATGGAAAAATCTCCTGTTCCAAACCATATGAAAGATTTACAAAGCATCTTGATGTCCTGCTCATGCCCAGTTGCCTCAGATCCTAATTATTATCTTTTAGGTTCCAGACACAATGCTTTTGTAATAAGCGATTGCAATTCTTATAGACCCAGTCTTGCAAAGCTCAAAATGAGACAGGTTGAGGTTTGTAACTCACGTCAAGAATGACAGTAGATAGAGGGAGAAGACATGTTACTCCTGAACAGCAGCAAGACAACTATTTTGAAGGTATTCTGTTCACAAGCATCTTGAGCAGCACCCATGCACATAAGCAGCCTCAATTACAACTATTGTCATGATGTGTTTGTTGTTGTCTGAAATTTTTGGAATTAGCATAAATCTGGACTTACCTGGCCATTTGTAGATGTTTTCTCCTGAGTACCACAAGAGTCACCAGCAGCAGTCCAATCAGAAGGATACTTAGGATGGCTAACACAGAGATTACCACTACGTTGGGATTCATCTCAGTGACTGTACATACAAACAAGGACTCTTGGTTATTCAAATTCAGAAGTGCTGACAGTTTTGGGGTATTTTTTCCCTGAATGTTGATAGTGTTATTTTTCTGAACTGATCTCATTCAACCTGGAGTGTTACAGAGAGAAAAATCTACCACTAGAGATAAAGGGAGGTTTTGACTAGTTATTGCTCTTACAAAATTTCTGTGGGGAAATTACTTCACTCTGGCATTTTGTTAAACTTTGGAATGTTCTGATTTTTTTTTCCCTTTTAACTGACATTCGTAACACAAGAGAAAAGGGTGAAGGAAATACAAAACGCAGATATTCATCATCATCTATGTCTCCAAAGCACATTTCATCTCTGAAATTGTTCTTCAACAATAATCAATACCTTTTCTGACCCAAAAGCAAAATAACAGGCTGAGGCTTTGTAACATACCGGGTTAAAATTGATTGAATTACTTTGGCAAATAAATTTTAACAAAAAGTTCTGTTTCAAATAAGAGCTGGAATCAACTCTCAATAACAAAACCCTGATTTATTTTTGTTCCATATTACATGCTTATCAACTGTACTACTATGAGACCAGGTACTCTGTTCTGCTCATTATATAAGAAACCCTCTCTACTTTACTTGCTCAGAATAACTTTACATCCACAGTTGTCTAGAGAAGCATTTTTTAGATTAAAAAACATGGAGATGTTTAAGCTAAGTACCAGACACTGAACTCCAGCATGGAGTGGTGGATGATGTATAGGACCAGTAACTAAAGCTACACAACACCCTAACTAAGCAGAGATGACACTGACCATTCTGACGGGGGGATTTTAAAAAGGCCAGTGCTCTGGGCAGTTCAACACTCTTAAGAGTCAGTACAGAGCCAGGCTGCATGACATGCCTGGGGAGCCTCCATCAGGAGCTATCCCTTCGGGATGTGACTGCTCAAGATCCTGCAGTGGCCCCTCTCCTTCTCTCTCACCCTACCTCCACTTCTTCACTGAAAGCAGAAAGCAATTTTCTTTGCCGTAGCAGCTTATAAGTGTGATTTTCCTTTTGTTTGAGCTTGGCTGAGAAGACTTTTTTCTCCATAAATGTCATCAAGCAGTACCCTGATGTTCAGCCTTCACACCACAAACTAGGTCCCTGATTTCTAAAACCCGTTAGAGAACTGAGCTTCTAGTTCATATTTTTCCAAGTCAAGCCCCCAGTGGGGATTTTTCTAAGAACTTTTTAAAGCTGCTTCCACATCCCATCCACATCTGGCAGCCTTTCCATGATACAAACAACCCCTGGAGCCAGCATTACCAAGAGCAGCTTTAGAAAGCAAGGAAAAACAGATGTAGCTGAAGAAGGAAGAAGAAAGCAGGGAAGTGCTTCTTACCCATGGTGGAAACCGCAATGAAAGTGGGGATGCTGGGGCTATTGTGGCTGAAGGTGGTCACGCTGCAGTTGTAGGAAGTGGCAGGGGTTAGGCTGGAAATGGTCACTACGTGTGAAGAGACAGTGACAGGTTCCTGCAGACATGGGGAAAAATACACAGAAGTTTGTCTTTCCTGTTAACGCAAGAGCACAAATCAGTGCTCCCTTATCCACCGATATATTTGACCAGGTAAAGTCAGATCTGGTGAAAGAAACCAGCACTTTGAAACCCAGGGAAGGTAACCCTTGAAAATAGGCAGATAGCCTGGCAGTCTGGCAGAAGAGGGGAGAACAGGGGTGAAAGCAGCAGGAACAGCCCAGAGCACCCGAGGGAGCCCCAGGGCCCCTTGGGGAGGGCAAAGGGTGCCTTTTAGGGGGTTGGTCAGGAACATGCCTGTGACCCCCAGGACATCCCCAGAGGTGGGCAGAGCTTGTGAGCTCTGGTTGCTAAGCCATACAAGTAGGAGGAAAATAAAGTTATTTTTATTCAAAGTGTGGCCAAGGTAGTCACAATCTCTGCACCCTTGTATGAATACGTGTTATCTCTGCCTCTGAGGCAGTTCCTCTGGACATGAAGAGCTATCAGCCTTTCACATGGCCAAGGTGAAAAACAAAGCTAGAGCAAAGCCTTTGGGTAATAACCATGATCAGGTATCCCACACCTCAGTTTTTCTAGGTAGCAGAAACTCTTTACATAATATCTTTATGGAATGTTTTAATTACTGTGTCCCTGGTAAACAATTTTGTGTTTCATAAATGCTGATATGACAAAAGAAAACAAATACAACATATGCATTGACTTAAAGATATAGCTCCTCCAGGTCCTCAGAAGCTTTTCTGTATTCTCCAGCAGGACCAAGGGTGGGTCACAGATGTGAAAACAGGGACACTTGAGCCAGTGATTTAGAAATGGAACAAGTAGAAGTTTTATAAATTAACTCACTCTGGATGGGGAACGCACGATGCTGTAACAAGTCCCGAGCACTGGATTTTTGCAGTGGCCTGTTGTCATTCATGGGCTCCTTCTAGACTAGCAAGGGTTCCTGTTGCAGTGCAATTCTGAGGTACGTTACACAGATGAAATCACGTGTACGTGAGTGTAAGGGAGGGGACTTTTATTCCCTGAGCTGAAAGGAGGGGCCACAGTTTGGCAATTGAACTTGGTTGCATGTTTTCCATCTTCTCCTCTGGGAAATTTAAATTAGTCAAGCAAAACTCAAGATGTTCAAACCTGGAAAGCTGTTGCTTTTCATTTTGCTGATTTAAAAATGGAGGAAAGGGACAAAAATGTCCATGTAATTAGCATGGAAAATCACAAGTAAAGAATTTTCTCCAGTCTAATGGGAAAGCACCCTTTTTACAGTTCAAAAAGGAGCCCTTTTTTTATAGAGACAGAAAAAGGAGTGACGAATCTAACAAGAGGTGAGCTGACAATCTCTGTGCATTTCCCAGTGCCAGATGTTCATGTCAACAAACGAGACACCCACTGAAGCTCCTGCCAAATGGACCAGTCTTTTCCTGATGTTCTTAACACAGATCTGCTCTGCACTAAAGCTGCAAATCCTGTAGCACTTTCCTTGTCTGATCACACAATTATTTTGAATCTCTGCTAAGGGGATAATGAGTTCACGATCTTTAGCTACTCACTGTGAAAAAGCAGGAATCTAGATGTGGAATCCAAACTATCCAAAAGATTAAAGTACATTTAAACATTTCTTTTTTTTTCCTTTAGTCAGTGACTTTCTTAATTTAAAAAAGAATATTAAATAATTCAGACTGGTCTTCCATAGGATTAAAGAGTGTATATGTCTCTTTTGGGATAATCAGTGGTCTGAGTGGGTTATTTTTTACCTTTTTTCTGAATGATTCCCCATTATGTGTCACAGTCCACATGAGAGAATGATGTCTCATGGCATGTAATCACAGTGATTCATTATACCATCAGCTAAACCACAAAGTAAGCCTCATATATTGCACAGCATCGAATGTAAAGGAATTAAAACTACTACTGCTCTGTTCTTAACTGAACAACGTTACCAATCTAAACACTCAGATATTCAGGTGGCCTCTGAACACAGGCACCTAACTGGACAGAGAGAAAAGGAGGTTCACTTCTGAGGCTGAGAAGGCTGGTCTTGAAGGAAATACGTTAAGAGACAAAATGCATGAGCAGCAGCCACATTTGCAGCATAAAGGTACTCTTTGAATAGCAGTGAAGGTCCTACTGAACTTCAGTTAACAGTTCTCAAAACCAGGAATAAAGTAAGCCAGAAATAATTAATTGCTGCATAAAAGATCTCATGGTATCTAAATATGTCTATTTTTCCCATTCCTTATCAAGCTACTTGACTATTTTTCCCTTCCTGTCCATTAACATTCCCTTAGTTTTGTGGCCTTTTAGGTTTTTCATGGTATATTGGAGCGATTTTCATGACTAGCCAAAGACTGACACCCTGTTGGATGCACATCCTTCTGTCCAATTAGTTATAATCTCATCAATAAGACAGAAACCAATTTTTCATATTGCAAAATAATGAAATATTTTAGTATTTGAAATGCTTTAGTAGTTTAGCTTTTAAAGGTTTAATTCTGAACCACCTTACCACATTTGTTTTCATGATCTAACCTGTGTACTGAGCATAAAATGTCATGGCTTTACACACAACTGCTAAGCAGCAGACAACAAACCAGAAAGATGCAAGACCCAGTCTCAGTTTCAGAGATGAAGAGCAGAAATCAAAGAAGAGATGCTTACGTACCTGGACTTTTGTTTCCTGACCAGATCCAGCCTGCTGGCAGTAGACTTCAAAGAAATCAGCCACTCCTTCTTCCACCCACAGCAGAGTCACAGAGGTCTGTGTCTTGTTGACAGCAAACAGTGATTTTGGAGGGGCTGGTTCTGGTTAAGAGAAAATCTCCTTTTATTAATCTTACCTTTAAGTTTCCAGACAACTGAGCAGAGGAAGCCTCAAACAAAAATGAAAGCAATGCCTGATGCTCTTCTACCTTTCATTTCCTTCAGATAAAACGTAAAGCCCGGCCTCTCAAGATGATAAACTGCCACTGTAAAATGGGAAGATGATGAAGTGTCTTGGTTTTTCTTCTCTATTTAAACTGTTCTCTATTTGGACAGCTGGATAATTACTTCACTTCCCTTTTCAGCAGAGCCCTTGTTTGAGGATGATCAGCGTATTCTATTAATAGAACGATGTCAACAGAAGCTCTTTAGGGAGAAGATAGCTGTCCACCTGTTAGCAACACTTTTGGCCCGAGAAAGCTTTGCTTCACAAGGCCTGCCCCAGGAGATGATAAAGCAGCAGCTTCCCACAGGCAAAGGCCATCTAGGTTCATTTAATTGTAGCAGAGGAAATATTTAGACAATTAGCAGTTTAAAAAAAAAATCTTGTAGTCTGTTGTTTTTTTTCTAGGCTAACATGTAAGGGCCATTGGGTCTGCACTCATTTCAGTTAGCTGCAGGAGTCTTCTCTCCTCGCTGAATGCAAAGGTCCAGATTTCAGGGGTCTTCAATTTATTGCTTCGATTTTCATTGCTGCTGTTGGATGAACTGGCAATGGGCACACATATAGAAGGGACTGAGGTTCCTACATGGCGAGGTGACAACCCTGTGATAGGAGGACTGTTAGGGGTCTCCTGGGAGAGATGGCATCAGAGATACTGTGAAACACGGACGACGGTCAGCACCCAGTGTCCCCGGCCCCACATGGGGTGGCCTTGGCTGTCCTCTCCAGGGCCACCTCCGTGCCCGCGGACCCCCGTGGTTGGGTGGGCAGTGGCCCGTGGGAGGCCACACTGACCACCGGTGGAGACCACCCCTCACTGCAACCCCGCCTGAACAAACCTGGAGCATGGAAAACACAGAACAGGAGGGGAAACCTTGAGTAGTAGGGAGAGGAGCAAACAGCCTAGGTATGGTGTTAAGACAAGATGTACCTTTTTTCCCAAGATTATTTAAAGACCAAGGCTTGATCCTGATTTTGATCCTGAAGACTTCACACAATGGGTACTGGCGATCCCTAGCTTTCAATGCCTCAGGCATCCTGGGCTCCTTTGGTTTGCCTTCAGAAAGTGCAAAGTTTGGGCTGTACATTTCCAAGCTGTTCTCCAGAGTTTTCACATTTCCTAATCTCTGGATGTTTAATGAAAGTTGTCATTCTCAAACAATGACCTGATTCCAGGATCCTGACACACTACATGCAATGTACTACAACAACATTTTGCCCTTATTTTATGCCTTCACAAATAATTTGATATTCTCATTCTGTGAGATGCTGTCACAGGAGCCTGGACGTGATGTGTAAGATTCACCACAAAAAACTTGGCACAAAGGACCTGCTCAAGTGGTTATAGACATTTTGGAGGCATATCTGATCCTCAGACAATCAGATCAGTGTTCTATGGTTGGAGACTGCCAAGATTATATTGGCATTAGGGAGAGCTTTGAGGAGAGCCGGGTAGGGACTGAGGCACATTCACATGGCTTCTTCTGTGTCACGGGGAATGCAGTGTACGTGTTGTCCCAGAACTACATAGGAAAGCGTCCCTCTCCCTTAATTACACCCATATATCTGCTCTTGGATTCAGAAACACATTCCATCCCTCACTCCAGGTAAAAAAATGGCCTCAATTAAAACATGAGTTTTGCATTTGGGCATCATCCCAAGCAAATCCTCCTTTTGCCTCCAGCAAATGGCTTGATTTTTCTGCAAGTGGAAAGTTGCCAGGATGAAGCAAACATCATAGAGGGAAGAACATTTGGCAGGAATGCTTAAGTGACTGC
The DNA here is from genome assembly GCF_965183815.1 of Platalea leucorodia. Taxonomy (NCBI): domain Eukaryota; kingdom Metazoa; phylum Chordata; class Aves; order Pelecaniformes; family Threskiornithidae; genus Platalea; species Platalea leucorodia. Next base: position 57,760,698 of record NC_138826.1, read on the forward strand.
CAAGTGCTGAGTCGTCTATCACGTAGAGTCAGTTCCCACTACTGCTAATTACAACTCCCATTGCTCCCTCAGAAACAGAGAGAAGGTAAAATACCCTTACTATTGTCTATTCAAAGTGCAAACTGCATAAAGAAAAAAAAAACAAAAAACCCAAAAAACAACGAACCAACAAAAAACAACAACCAGAAGTCTAGAAAGACTTCATAATTCATTCACCTTCTCTTTCTTGTCAATGAAAAAGCAAGAGCAAAATAACTATACCAGTTCATTAAGAGCCTGCCTGTCCATAAGCAGAGAACAGGAAGATACAACTAGGCTGCAGGGTGTACATAATGAATAATATATGGCACTAATGGACCTGTCTGAAAGATAAAGCTAGCTGATATTTTGAAATACACCCCTAAAATATTTGGACAATGGTAGCGGGGGGATATACTCACCCTCACACATCCATCCACTCAGTCCTGGGAACGAACACACACACCTAACTGTGCACAGATACAAGGCATGGGGAAAACAGTGGACAGGACTTGCATAGGGAAGGAAAAATCCATGGAATTTGTCTACATCTTTCAAATATTCCATTTGGTGAAAAGACCTGGAAGAAGTTCAGACTCTTGTGGCTGTACTGCTTGCCCCAGCGCTGCTTAAGAGTTGAGTAAGAGCTATTAAGACAAATAGACAACGATTGCTTCAAGACCTCTAATTCAATTAGAAATTATGGACCCCTTTAAATTCACTTCTTTCACTGTCACTCACAAAAGGTTTATTATACATGTAGAGAAGATAATCCAGTTTGAAATTACTAACTCTTCTTTACCCATCTTCACAGTGGAGTTAATGCCTGTAAAAGCAGTTAGGCACACTTCAAAATTTCACAGCTTTAGGTACCTAGGGCTCGATAATTCTACATGAATGCAAAAGTGAAGTAAAATCTCTTAAGGTACAATGGTGTAGTGTCCAGTCTTCCTCACAGGTAAAGGAAGATGTTGGGCAGAAAGTTATACTTTAAAGTCCTATGTAAAGGATGAAGTTCTTAATTCTTTTTTTGTTCCTTTGAGTAGATTACACATAATTCCCTTAGAAAGATGCTGGGTTCCACAACCATGAATCTGATTGTTTTTGTAAAGAGTACCATCATTGATTTGTATTTAAGGGTACATTTTTGGTGTTGGAAGACTATGGAGACGTCCAGGGAGAGAGGAGACAGGAAGCCAGACCAGGTGGCAGAGTGCAGACCCAAAAATAGGCTTGTCAAAAAGAAGGAAGGTTCTGCTTTGTATTGAAAAGTTCAGCTGTGAAGCCTGAGTTGCCGCTCCCCAAACCTGCCTGTGTTCGAGACCTTAGGGAAGTAAATATGGAGCAGAGCTGTTCTCCCAGCAACGCATTAAGCGATTTCCACTCTCCTACTTCCACTTACAGTCAGATTCTGCCACTCTTGCTCCTCTTGAGTAATACTATTTTAGGAGAGTAGCTTCTCATACAGAAATGAGACAACCTTCACAGCAAGGTGAGGTGAAAATTTCAGCTTTGCAGAAGAAATGTGGTCACAGGTATATGACACTGAAATGAGAAAGATGCTGGATCTGCTGACAGAGTTACTTTTATAGTCAAATGAGAGGAGGAGTGAGTTTATAATTTACAAACAAGCATTTCTTACCCAATTTCACAAGCTGGGGCAGGGAAGTATTGCTGCCTCTTTCAGTACAAGCAGTCACTGAAAGGTTGTAAATATCCCCTGGAGGCAAGTTCAACACTGCAGTCATCACATTGCGTGTTACCTACAATAATTATAGACACCAGCTGTTAAATATGACCCAAAACAGATAACCTTCTTGTAAAATTAATCTGGTCGCTTAATATACTACAAAGAAAGTTTTATGCATCACAGCATGTCTTTTGCATACTCTAGACTTGTTACATGAACCAGTTCCCACTGACACCAACTGTGGAAAGCCGTGACCCTCAGCAGAATATCACAATGCAGAGAGAAGACAATCTTAGGCCGTATTTTCTGTATGAGCAGTGAAAATTTAAGGAAGAAAGAAAATCTCCCTCACACTAATGAGAGTACTCTTGCATCTAGATTTTTTGAGTTGTGCAAAATGCTAACCAAACCATGTATTTGAGTCCACTGCAATGTTAGAGGAACTTAAATCAGATCAGATATCTCTAAGAGGAGTACACAAGACGCATATAGGCAAGCCTTTATATATCCTAAGAACCTGCAAATTAAATCCAGCTGGGCAAGTCTAACACCTACCTGGAGACCTGTTGACTTGACAATAGACCTCAGGGCCTGACTTCAGTCATCTGCAAATTTGAAACCAGATATGATCCAAAACTGACCTGAGCTTCAAAAGATTGTGAATACCTTCTTCCTGTTATTTTAGGGGTGAGTAAGCTCCCCATTTCTCCAGGGTCATGGAGGACGCAGAACTCGGATAATGCAACAGACTGTTTTCAGAGCACTTATAGACTATCTACAAAGGGCACATTTGGGAATCTTATGCTGGTTTTCATATTCACTTAATTTTCAGGCTGAAGTTTTCAGTTCCAAAAGGGATAGACAGTTCTGAATAAAGACTAACAGGACTATGCACATTATTTTCATCTCTTGTCTAAAAACTGCCCAACTTCTAGAGAGTCTTGGGGAGTACACAAATAGCAGGAAGAAAAAGTCATCATTGCCTGATAGTATTACCTATTTATTTTAATAATCCCACAAGAAAAACAACCATAATAACAATCTTAACAATCTTAATAAATCAGATAAAGAGATTACAATATAGTATGAATTTTAAAGGAAACCATTTCTGAAAGTGACTGACAGAGCTTACGAGAACAGGTACACCCTGAAGCCTGCAAGCATGTACCCATATTTACAAATATGAGCATGACCATAAAGGTTAGCTACAAATAGGTTGTTACAGAAATTTCCTAAAGAATACTTTATGGGTTCCCTTGACCTGAAAATAATATAAAGACAAACATTTCTAAAGACATTCCCAAAGCTTTGAAGTTTTATTTGCAGATATACTCTATTGTAGATACCCTCTAGTTTTAATCTTTTGTTTAATCTAAAATTACATATTCAATATTAATTTTAAATTAATTTCATATTCAATGTTTATTTTATATTTATTTAATCTAAGATTTTCATAGTCAACAAAATTGAATGGCAGAGAAATCATATATTTCCTGGAAGAATAATAACCTTACAGAGAATATGACTTTTGGAAGGAAGATAGGAGAGGGATATAACAGCACAATTTTTTTAGAATTCAATTGTTAGAAAATTTCATTTGTAGGAAAAAAACTAGAATGTGGAGTTTTCTTCCTCATTTGAAACAAAGATCCCAGTATTGGAAGTTCCTGCTGTTCAGAAATGTCATGTTTTTGAAAAGTTCTACTAATCATGTAATTAGATTCATGCTGCAACAAGCTCCAGATAGGTGCACTCTTGCAGCCACTAGGAATCCAATGAAAGCTAGGGTGTTCCATAAAAATCCAAATGAAAATTGCTGATGAATTTGCACTTACGCTGAAAATCCACTTCCAATTCAGCATCTGCTAAGTCTTCAGCTGTAGAAGGGAAACTTTTCCCTTGAAAAAGACCAGACACTTTCTCCCTATCAATGATTAAAGGATCAATAGTGGTGTAGAAGACAGTCACAGGCCACAGGCTGTATGAAGCTACATTGCTGGCCTTATAAATTCCTGTGCTGCAGCACTCCACCACTATTTTAAGCACTTCTCACTGTATGTCCAGGGGCTGCTCTTTTGCTTCAGGTTAAACATGCACCTCAGTACCCTGCAGCAGCATGACTTTAATCCATAATTGGAAAACTCAGATTTCTTTTTCTAAGTGATTTTTAAATACGCTCAAAGAGTTCAAGAGAACGTGCCAAGAACGCATCTTAACATCTGGCAAGTTTTCTAAGAAGTGCATACATTCTGGGTGAAACCCTCATCCCATCAGTTAGTGGAACTTGTATTCAAACAGAAAATGAAAATGACATAATTTATAAGGATGTCTGTTTGATAAACTCAGAAAATGGGAGTGATAGTACCTGGCCTGAATGAATGAAAAAAACTCAGACAGTAATGTAGTCTACTTATTATGAAACAGAAATTGAAAAGATCATATCTGTTCACTAAAAAATATCCTTTGTATTTTACTGTCTGCAGCTCAGAATTTTATAAGCTACTTTAAGATTCTCACCTAAACGATCAACACTAATGCTGGATCGCCATAGAACCATTTTATCCACTGGCGTTTTGAGAGCTTGAGTCTTTGGAAGTGCATGCTAACACTGTGAAACAATTTTAACTGATCAGGCTTCTACCAATCTTAATCAATTTGTTTAAACTTTGTAATACAAAGTTATAAACTCAGCAAAAAAAAAAAAAATGCAGAGAAATGAGCGACACCTTCCTCACTCATACTTACACTCTTCTTGATTTTTTTCTTTCCTTCTGCAATGACCATCCAATGCAGCATCCTGGAATGAGAGAGGTCAGTACCATCTCCTCCATAGGTCCAGGTGACATACAAAAGGTGGTTGTAATATTCTATGGAGGTAATCTCAGGTGCCACTGGTGCTGAAGGAAGAAGGCAAATGTATTACAGACAGGGTCTAACACAATTGATTACCAAGTCTAATAACAAACTTCTGCCAAAGGATACTGTTGGGAAGAGAGTATCACAAAGATAGCAGAAAATATTAGTAAAAGCATCTGCACCTAAGCGCTAGATGAAAGAAACAAAAACTGGCATTTAACCTGGGAGATATTTGGAACAAAAAAACATTTCAGTTTGCAATCTTTCAGTTTCAAAAAAAAATCATGAAGCTACTGGCTGATACAAACCATTTTTTGAGTCATTATTTATAAATGGAATTCAAAGTCAAGTTAAAAGCTCTAGATATTGCTTCGCTGTGTTATAGCACTGAAAAGAAATTACAATCAGTAAGAAATAAAGAAGAATTGTCACACTGAATAATTTGGATAGCTTTTCTACAGGAAAAAATATCTTCTCTTCAACTAAGCTTGAGTCTTCCTAGGAGGAAAAGCTCCAAACCTGCAGTTTTCCAAAGAACAGAGAGTGTCCAGAGGAGAGCTACGAAGACGGTGAAGGGTTTAGAGGGGAAGCTGTATGAGGAGCGGCTGAAATCACTTGGTCTGTTCAGCCTGGAGAAGAGGAGACTGAGGGGAAACCTCACCACGGTCTACCACTTCCTCACAAAGGGAAGAGGAGGGGCAGGCGCTGATCTCTTCTCCCTGGCGACCGATGATAGAACCCGAGGGAACAGCAAGAAGATATGCCAGGGGAGGGTTAGGTTGGACATTAGGAAAAGGTTCTTCACCCAGAGGCTGGTGGAGCACTGGAACAGGCTCCCCTGGGAGGCAGTCACGGCGCCAAGCCTGACAATATTCAAGAAGCATTTGGACAACGCCCTCAGACATATGGTGTGAATTTTGGGGTTGTCCTACGCAGGGACAGGAGTTGGACTCGATGATCCTTGTGGGTCCCTTCCAACTGAGAAAAAAACCCAAAAACATCTTTTTGCATGAAAAGCTATGGCTGCCTTTGTTCCCAGGGTGAAAGTCCCACCACCACAGAAGGCAGCCGTCAGCTGACAGCCTTCTGTGTCTAGTCTACAGGCATATGGTAGCTACATTATACGGTATTAGGTGAAGCAGCTGTTTTCCCTCCTCTTCCTCCACACACCCAGCTCCTGTCCAGCGCTGTCCCCTGCGCTGCACAGCTCAGACTGCCCCGCCGCAGCCCCGTCAGCCCGTTCAATGGCTTGTCTTGCGCTGGAGCTGCCAGCAAGGCCTTGGCTCCCTGTGCAGCCCAAGAGGAACGATAGCAACGTCCAGAGCAACTCCTCCTAAAATAGGTATTTAAGATGAGTAGAAGAATTACCTCCTGGAGGTGCCTCTCTATTAATTGCAGAGGGACATCAGCTCACATTGACTGCCTAATTTGTAGGTGCAGGTCCCCAGTTAGGATTTAAGTTAAAACTGAGTGGAGACCCAAAAGTGAAAGTCAGTGATTGGTAAAGCGAAAGTCAGCGATCATAACCCCCTCTCCAATTGATATCAATGGGATAACCTGGATAAAATGGGGAAGCGCACAAATCTGTGTGCTTGGCATATTCTTTAGGAGCACCATAGAGAAAATGATATGGACCAATAGATCTTCCTCTGCACAAGCCCCGTTGAGTCCAGTATGTTTGTGCAAAGGCAGCTGCTGCCCAGGAAGAGGACTCTTCCCTCCACCAGAGCCCTGGATGCCAGCACAGTTGTGGGTGCCAGCAGCTGAGATGAAACACAGGACTGACTCGGAGCTCGGGTCTGTTTGAAGGGGCCACAAGATGTCACTGCTGCTTTCACGAACACTTCTATGACTTTTGCATCGAGACATTCGTTAGAGAACAGATTTCCTGAAGTAATTGCTGAGGAAGGCAGCAAATACAATGCACAGACAATTTAGAGCCATTTAGAAACTTTTAGTAAGACTATTCTCTCAAATTAATCTTGGAAGTGTCCTTTTATGCTGTTGAGAGGAAGCAACCTTATTTAGTATAAAATCTTTAAAGTAACGCTTTTTTTAATTTCTAGAGTTCCCAGTCCATCCCTGCACAAGGATTGCGTATTCCTTACAATTTAAGGTCATGACTGGCATGAATCTTATACGCTAATAATAATTTCCTCCTATACCTAAATATTCATGACATGCTTTCCCTCTTAATGTTCACACAGCTGTTTGCTTTAGGTATCTGGCAACGAACGTCCAGGATATGTGAAATGAGACTAAGGGCCAGGGCTTGCATGATTGACACCCCTAGCACCATGTTGCACTGGGAGCTGAGTGGCACAGAGAGGCTCTAGGAAGTTACGTCCCATTGCTGACCTGGCCCGAAGTGAGAGCTGAAAGCATCCATAGGACCAACAGACAGCAGCTTCACAACAAGGACAGACATGGTGGTATTCACCAACATCAACAGTCTGTCTTTCTTACTCTTTTTGCTTCTCCAAAGTTAAAAGCATTCTCATTGTAAAAGAAAACGTTGGTGGTCTAAAGTGCCCTTGCTTATGATTGCTTTAAATCCAGCTGTTTACAGCAGGTGGCATTAAAAACTCATTAGTCACCACAGCAACACTGGCAGCACCATAATCTCTCCCTGCGCTAAAACAACAGTGTGCAAGTCTTGCTGCAGGAGCACAAGAGAACAAATGATGCTTCTGATACGTCTCTGGGATCCCCCAAATCTCCCCCATTCTCCTGGGACACTTGACCAGTCGTCATGGGAGAGAGCTATGTATCACCTGGTCTCTTCTAACACCCTTTTCATTCCAGGTACTGCAGTTCAGTAAAGCCCCAGCCTCGCTATAGACTCCACAGGAGCAGTGGGATCCTGTGTTAGGGAAATGGTTTGTGTGCCCTGAGCTTGCTGCAAGGTGTGGTCCCAAACTGCCAGATGATCCTTCTGCTTTGTTTTAAAAAATTAAGCTTATGTTCCAGGTGCAGAGATTAGCTTTCTAGTTATACACAGAAGAAGTGACAGATGGTGTACTGTCAAGACGACTACAAAACCTTCTATTTAGTATTTTAAAATTTAGGGTTGGGGTTTTTTTTTTTGGTTTGGATTTTTTGTTGGTTTTTTTTTTTGTTTTAATTCCTGGCAACCTGTGCAAGGGAGGTAGCGTGCTCCAAGTGCTCCATAAAACCATCTGTCCCTTCTCTGGAAACAAAGAGGCTGAGGGTGATAAAGAACTCTGCAGTCCCCTGGTAACTTGAAAGAGTGAAAAGGCAGCACCTGCTGAGGACAAACATTTCAAACCTGCAGACATGAAAAATTGGTGTGCCACTTTCTCGCAAGTTAAACTGACAGCAATCCCTGGACAAAGCTGAAGAGATTTCAAGTAATAAGGCAGAGGACAGGAGTGTATTTAATGCTCACATTCAATGGTGACCATCTATTGATAAGCGCTTGTAATTTGATCAAATCAGATTTCTTTGTTCGGACTCTTCCCTTAAAATGCTGTGATCTGGCTCACTGCTATTCAATGTTTTCATCAATACTCTGAAAGTAAAAGCACCACTGACGAACCATGCAAGTAACGTGGCAACTGGCAGAGGAGTAGAGGATTTGGACAGGGCTGTGATTTGAATTATTGGCCCTTACGCTGGGCCTGTTCAAACAAAATGTATTTCAAAGTGCCAGGTGCAAAGTTGAGTCTTTAGGAAAAAGGCATGCAGACAACACTTCCCAGATGATACATTTGGGAAAGCAGCTACCCTAGGAAGGAGTCAGAAGCCACAGAATAGAAGCAAGTCAACACAGACCTCCAGTGTGATGCCATAGAAAATGCAATCATCTAGATGCACAAACAGGAGAGTATTGAATAGGGAGTTGATTTTGCCTCTGTAGGAGTATTCAGCAGGCTGATATTATACTTTCAGTTTCCATGTAGTTTGGTAAAGACAGTAAAAATTAGAGAGACAGAGTGGGGGAAAAAAGTAACATGAAAAAATGCCTTACTGTGAGAGCACCTGAAGAGTTCAATGGAAGCAATTTATCAACAGAAAAGAGTGAAACTAAATTCTGTATAGAGAGGGGGAAAAAAGCTTTGTGTGTCTTCAGTCTAAAGAGAAAAGTGTAACAAGAATTATGGACTGGAGATTAAAGCTAGAGAAATTCAGATCAGAAGCAAAGGATAAACCTTTGATTATAAGAGGAATTAAGCATTGGTACAACTTTCCAGTTGGGTATTTTCTGGATATTTTCACTTAAGACCAGATGACGTTTTTGAAGAGAGGTTTTGCCAACCATAAATTAATGACATTATCTAAGAGATTCATCCATTTCTGATTTTTGTCTACATCTGCTAGTCAAGGAGTTGATCCATTTTTCATCTAATAGCAGTAACAGTCTTTACTTTCCCCTTACAGAGATCCGGACTGATCCTGGCGATGGCTTATATTTTAGAACAACCTTAATCTCCCTAACTTCTGCTGCAGGTTTCTGGAGACACAGTATTGAAGTGTGAGGGCCCCACTGGAACATTTCAACTCTAAAACGCTGAACCTAGTACCCAAATCAGTTGGAAAAGACATTTCTCCCCTCATACAGCAACCAACCAGCTGGAAAATTGCTTCCTTATAGTGCTATAGAAAAGCTGATTGATGCCAAAGGACAATGAATATCCCTGGAGACCCTTCACAGGGCCTCAGTGGGTGCTATGCATTTCTGATACACTGGAGAAGCACCAGAATTTGCTGACAGTGTAGCTTAGGATCAGATATCTCAGGATGGGAGGGGTTCTGCTGACTTCAGTGGAGCTAGGACTTAAGCCACTAATAATTTTTCTGTTGTGGCTCTGTCGAGCACAGGCACTGTATTAATCACCATTGCAAATGGGTCTTATTCAGTTCCTTCCTCAGATACATCCTTTTAGCCTCTCATCAAAAAGAAAACCTGGGACTAGGCTAGTATCTGTTTGGAGGGAGTGGCTGGGACTTGTAGGTTGATTTTCCTTGTAATTTAATTCCTACATCTAGAAAAGAAGAGCGAGTCATACTTTATATCCTCTCACAGTGCATCTGAATTATTTACTGCTTTCAATCACCTTCTGCAAGGTGAACTAAACAGAGGTGCATAAAAGCAAAATGATTCAATAGGGAAATTTGACTTAACCAGCCTGGATGCTAGGAACATGTGGCAAGGCGCTAACAGGACCTTCTGGACGCTGTTCCCTCCACAGCTAATCTATTTGACACATTGAAGATTCAAACCCAAAGCATCTGACAAGAAACAACGGAGTGTGTTAAATGCAGGGCCGGTCCCAACTGGTAGAGGGCGATCCATGTGGTTATATCAATTTACTGCAGCTGAGAATCCGGATTACAAATGATTTGCCAGCACCACACAGTTTCCCAAGGCCAATCAACCCAGCGCGGGTGCAATGCCTTGATCACAGGAGCACCCTTCTCTCCTTGCTGTGAGCAAGTAAAAAACACCCAGCAGAAAAGGCAAAGCTAGAAGGCAAGAATAATGTGCTACTGAACATACTACCTGCCTTGGTCTGCCTGAGAGTGCATAACTCTACTCCATGTTAGCTAAGGTGCAGTCACAGTCTGATCTGTGGATTACTGGGAGGGGGAAAAAAGAGGAAAAAGCATTTGGAAACATTGAAAATATAAGGAAAAATGTTTCCTAATATTACCAAACCTAAGAATTCAGGTTATTTATTTAACCATTAACTTCTCAATGTGTAAAGCATACAGTGTCATAAAAGCCAAGCAGGATCACTGGCCCTCACTGGAGCCATGCATTCAGCTGATGGAGAGGACTGGAACAGATTAATCAAACACTGTGCTTTGCATAGGAAAATTATATATATATTTTTTCATTTAAAGCAGTCCTCAGAGCTTTCCATAAAAAAAAAATTAAAAAAATAAAAACCCCAAAAAACAAAACCCAAAAACCCCCACTTAGCTGTTAAATACCCTAACTTGCAAATATGTGCAGGTGAAATGCAACATCTAAGTCAGACTTTCTCAGCACTTCTGCTCCTGGGAGCATTTCCACGGTCTTTTCAGGCGGCTGCTTACCTGTTATGAAGCTGATGGTGGAGCTGTCACAGCAGCTCAGCTCTGGGTCCCCCCAAGTCACCATGGTGACCCGGAAATTGTAATACCAAGCAGGCAGCAGGTTAGCTATTCTCTGTAAAGTGACAAAAGACAAACAGCAGCTCAGGAGAAAATTCACCAGCATGAGGTGTGACTTATAAAACACAACAATATTTATAAATCCAGTGCCCACATATGGGACTATTTTACTGAGCTCCCACTCCTTACTCCAGTGGAAACTTCTGTACTTTGGGATTTCAATTCATTCAAAAATCTGGGCAGTGAGAGCAAACACGGTTGTGGTGGCTCTGCTCTTATCCACATGCACATGGTCCCAGGTCCTACCCGCTACGGGAACCTCTCATTGATTTCCAGGGCAGCGAGAATGATTCCTGCAGAGCGATCTTCCATAACAAAATTCTGATTTGATGAAGGCAGAATATTTAACTGGAAAATGTAGGGTTTTCTATTTCGATTAAATGGGGTTTGAGGATAAATAAGAAATAATGTTTTTGACTCAGATATTGTTACTTCAAAAGACCTATTTTTTCCAATTTTCAAAGTGTATTTCACTTTGTATTATCATTTATTATAAATGAAATACAAATGAAACATAAATGACTTATGAAACATAAATTATATATATAAATACAAATGAGATATAAATGAAGTATAAAATGCAAGATATTTTATAATATTGTATATAATATTTAAGTTAAAATTCAAATACCTCAATTGACAGCACAAAACATTTCAAATATTTAATTTTATGTTCAAATGAAAAGCCTCATGATATTTTTAAAATTCAAAATAAAAGCAAGTTGGAAATAATGAAAATTTTCAACAAACTAGAAATTGCTATTTTTACAGATCTCTGCTGTTTGCAGTGGCCCTTTTTTCCCCAGACACTACAAGGCAATCCAAATATAGGGTTTGCGGACTATTCTCTTTATGCTTTTTAGAAAAAGTTGTATCCAATTAACACCAAAACCTTGAAGATGTTTGGACTTCTTCTGACGTGCCCCTGTTGTAATATTGAAAATACGAACATTGCTTTGACAATTTTAAAATAAGATACAGAGCACAAAATGAACAAAGGAACTAAACAGAGTGAAAGGGCAACTTCAGTTCCAAAGGTTCTCATCAAGTGATAACCCTTCCGGAAATAATTTCTGATCTAAGCAGTCAGACAGCTTGATTTTTGATTCCCCTGCCTTCTCACTGGGCTTGACGCTGTTCCTCCCGAATACACCACTCAGAGATATCAGTAGATTATAGGGAAATTAGTGGGACATGGTGGGATTCCGCAACACCACTAGAGAACCCAAACAAAAGTTCATCAATACCTACTTGTATGTTAAATGCCATAACAGAAGAACAGAGAGAGACTCTTTTTCTAATTCAGGCTTACTCTTTAAAATTATTCTTTAAGAAATGCTCACTTTAGCTGCAATATAGCACTGTCACATTTCAGACTGAAATTCAGACAAAGGAATTTCAACTTGGCTTCCTTGAACAAGATTTGCAACAGTAAGGGACAATATCATCTCATTTTCTAATGAACCACATTAACTCTGGAAGACAGCATTACTTCTAAGATGACTCGGATCACTCGGGTATTAATCTAATTGTGCTGAGTCATGATTACAAGATATTAATTACTCATTTGGTAAGTTATTTTTGTTTTTAATTTCCCTGGAGATTTATGTGCTAGATTTACAGTCACATACCCAATTACAGTTAAGCCACTGCAGCCAAAATGACTCCACAAATGGTATTATGCAAATCAATTACGGTAAATCACTGTGGCTCTCACAAGCAGCAAAAGTTATTGCTATCCTTTTTGCATACTCATAACTTTCTAAACAACTAATTTCAGCTAAAATTGCTCGCTGACTTGTGCTACAGTGAAGTCTAAATAAAATCTGTTCACCTTCTCTAGGAAATAATGGAAAGGAAGAGGAAAATTTCACTTTATTGCTGCAAAGATGCATGTGCCTATATGTGTTCTTCGAGAGACCAGTCTCCACTCAGTTGAAATCCTGGCATAAGTCTTTGTAGCTTCAGAAACATGAAGGCTATTTTCACAAGAGCATCTCTGCAGCTAAGCCTTCCAGATGGCACACTGCAAGACTAGCCCGCAAGCCTCAAATCCATATTATTGATATTAGTTATGTAGATAAGGCTTTGGACTACTGCCCCTGAGGAGGTGATGGAATTTTTAAAGCCTTGACTGACAAACTGACCCACAAACTGAAGCTGCCTCTGGACTTGCTGAACATGCCCATTTGTCAACAAAAAAGAGGCTCATCTCCTATCTCATTGCTCTGCTTAAAATTTAGCATGGTTCAGCTGGCATTCCCTTACTTTAGAACACAAAATGCCTCTAGCATCCTGGCCATTTTCTCTGCTTTGCCTGGAAAAATGTGCCAGGCTTAAAGGCATATATATTCATGGGGCAAAGGCTGATCAAAGAAATGTCACAAGGTGCCAGGGCCACACAGGCATGGGAAAGCAATAGTCAGTAATGGTCACTTTACCACGGAGGCAGTTAAGGAGACGGTTGCTGCTATTTCATAATAAGTTGTCCACTCAGAGGTCATCGTTGATGGATTGAAGTAAAACATTTCTACAACATATTTCCTGAACACCCCAAGGAAAGGTCTGTTCCAGCTCAAAACCACAGCAGTAGGTCCCAAAGGGTAAAGCGTCAGATCCTTTATTCCAGTGGGCACTATAAACCAGAAATTGCGGTCAGTAATGAGTGTATTATCAGTTACACTTTATTTTAAAACAATACCTTTCCTTAACCAAGTTCTACCTATTTCTGGTTTGTTCCTGACTTTAATTCCCAAGGGCTTCCTTGTCACAAGCAGTCGCATACCAATTTTTCAGCATTCGTTCTCCTGTTTGTTATGTCTACTTTTTCAAAAATGACTACAGGCTACCTGGTGTTGGCTGCTTAGCTTGAAATAAAGTTCAGGGCTTGATTTTTCATAAATGGAGAGTTCTATTCTACTTTAAAAATCAGGATGTTTAGGAGATATTTCAAGTTGCTCAAAAACAAAAGCATAAAAAGCCATAACACTTTGGAAGATGAAGAATATGAGAAAGAACAGTTTTTATGTCTATCCCTCCTTCCCTGGGGAACCTAAAGCTGCTGTCAAGTATTGCTGTTCTTGCCTCACAGATGATAACACTGAGAAAGAGAAGTCAAGTGATTTGAAAAATGTCACATAAGGGTCAACTTCCACAACCCTTTCTTGTCTGGAAAGCAATTATTCTTCATGACTTAACTGAGGCTACTTAAATAAGTACTTTGCCAACATTGGCAAGGGTTGCAGACCCTCAGCTATTGCACGCCGGGTCAGAGCCAAGACCAGCACCCAGATTACTTCAGCCCATGTTAGCACATGATTGCCTTTCCCTTCATAAATCATTTACCACATCTTTTCTTTGCTTTCTTTAAAGTGTTAATACTCACCCAGTGAAAGTGAGGCTTAGGATAAACATGGGGAGAATGGAATACTTTTTAAAGTGTATTTTATCTTATTTCAGTTTCATTCATCATTAACCACCACTGATAATTTCACAGAACAGTTTGTTTTGCAGTTCTACTATTTTAATATCAAATTCAATATCCTGTTATGAAATGAAAACTCGTACATCTGTTGTTTTACTCCTTAAAAACACCCCCTTTATAATAAGAAACCTATGAGATGTTTTTTTGAGAAACTGATTGCCATTTTGAGTTTAGTAAGAACCTTTTATGGTTGTGAGGCCACACAAAAGTGAAGATAATGAAAGAACTTATTTACTTTGGCAATATATGATTTTACTTTCTCAAGTGAAAATAATAGAATTTTGCAGATTTCTGAAGTAACTGTGGTGAGAAAGAAAACCAAAAGCATTTGCAAATGTTCTCGAATGATAGAGATTTTAATAATAAAGTATATATATATTTTTACTTACTATTTTTTCCTTTACTGAAACATACCATACTCTCTTTTCAATTTATTCAGACCCTATTTATGAAAATATACAAGGAGATTGCCTGGAATGAAAAGGCTCTCACTACATTCACTAGTCCACATATTTGCTTTCATTTGCATCCATTCAATTCTTAACAGGTTAACTTTGTTTTTTTCTGTTTCGCTTTCTTCCCTACATCACAGAGGAAGCAGAATGAAAAATACTGAAGATCTCTAGCTTTCTGCCACCTGCTCTCACACAAGGCAGACTATTTATCAAAAGGAGAAGCTGGGTGACCCAGGCTAAATATTTCTCTGCAAATGTAACTCTATACACTGAATCTCTTTCTCTTTGCCCTTTCTCTTCCTAATACATTTTGTTAAAGTGGTAAACTTAACAAAACAAATGATACCAAAACTAAAAGATACTGAATTCTATCCTAAGTGACTCTTTATTTAGGAGCCTGGTGGAATCCTGAATTACAGGCATGGGGGCAGCAGCTCTGCCTGTTGGCCATAAAACCACATTCTTGAAAATGTTAGTCTCAGAGGGTTCTTCTTATCTTCAAACCTCAAAGCAGAGAATATCAAGATCCACCATTAAACTCAAGAAAATTAAGGCATACACAACCCAAGTCGGTGATGGTCATGTAGTACCACAGGAGATAAGCCAGCTCTCCTGACTCTTAGCACTGTGGCCTTCAGACTGTGATATCCTGAAGAAAGTGAAAATTTTCCACTGAGCAAACCTACGAACCACCTGTGCTCTGGGAAAGGAATCTGGGAGGGAGCTAAAAGATATAAGACTATTTGTTTAATTAACGAACTGTGGAAAACTAACAGCTATACCCTTGAAGAAGAGCTACTGGACTGATAAAAGGGAACATCTTGGCACCAAAGACTGGATGGTGGCCAGCAAACATGAAGTCTGATAAACCTGCAGTAACTGTGTGAAAGGTAAATGTGGTGAGGGGAGATTGCGACCACCAACTCAATTCAGGACTGAAAAGACTTGTCCCCCCACTCCTGAAAGGAGCATGCATGCTAATTTGCATAGCAAGCGAGGCTAATTTTAATATAGTAAACCAATAGTGTATGAAATGTTAATCACTAACCCATAAGTGTAAAATTAGGCAGGATTATACTAATCATGTAGTAAAATAAATATTCTGTAGTTTTATACAAAGGTATGCTAGCTTTGTGATTTACCACCTAGCATCCATCTCCGCACAGACGTGAAATAAGATACCTCTGCTCTGTGTGTTAATTGGTGTCTGCACACTGGGTGAACGAGCCCGCTTTTGGGACAACAACTGGGCCACATTACATCCTTCATAAAGCCCATTTGCAACAAATGTCTTAACAGCAGTCCCACACATTTCATGAGTCAGTGGGAATGACTCACCTCTACGAAGTGCCCACATCTCTCCATGCATCACAGACCACCTGCAGCTCCGGCTGGCTACACCTAAGTGAGGTGACTCCCACCCTAAATGACATAGACTGTGAGCACTGCTAGGGACGAACATATATTCAGGCGTCCAAGGGTGAGGACGGTTCTTTCCACAGGGCCCTCTCTGTGTGAATACTGACCATAATTGCTCTCTAGTTAGGTTTGGTAATAACTTAATATTTAAATGTGAAATTTCTGTCTTCCACTGAAGAAGTATTTTCCCCACCTCAATAAAAATATTCTCAATAAGTGTTCATTACATTTGAAATAACCAACATGACAATTTTGCACTCCTTCATGGGTTTTAGGGCTTAGTGAATACACTACACGTATTTAAAAACAAAACAAAACACAACACATATCAAACAGTAGATGCAGGGGTTACCAATGGAAAATGTAACAGGATCAGAAGGAGGTCCCACCAACGGTCCTTTCCGTAAGTAAACCACAACCTGGTACTGGGCACCAGGAACAAGATTTTCAATGAGGCTGCTGCTTGAATTCACCTAATAGGAGAGGAATACATCAGATATGAGGTACGTACTTGGTTAATTACAAGAAGATTGAGACTACATGAACTATTCCAGTTACAAAAGGTGTGATTCTGAAGACACAGGCATCAGCAGCTAAAACTCCATTCATTAAGCCCAAAATGGGAAAACTGTGAAAGTGGTCAGGACTGACTTGACAAATGATCTGACTCAGAGAATCACACTTGCCTTGCTGTGTAAGGTCAGCTGTCACACTGCAGACCTGCTCTCTCCTACTGTCAAAGTTTATTGAAATATTCAGGCTACATTATTCATATTCAGGTGGTATTATTCAGGCTGGAGTATTTAGATGGTTTGTTTTCAATAAAAGCCTGAGGTTTTTCATCGGCCATCTGATTCATCTGCAGCTATGTGAGCTGAAGGCAGCATTATGGGAAAGTTGTCTTCTGAATGCAAGTGTTAAATGACTGCATGGTGAAATCAGAGAGGAATTCCTCTCTTTCATCCCTCCTGCACAGCACTACAAAACCTGACTAAAGGGCCTTGTGATTTTTCTTTTCAGTTTGAAACATCACCATTAAAATTTCTCCTGTGGCACACGAGGTATCAGTCAGAGCTGGACGCGGAATGCCTGACCAGGTGATTCCTGGTCTGATTCAATATGAAAAGTTTTATCTCCTGAAGAGCCAGCTAACAACAAATGCACAGAGGAGCTTTGAGGAAAGGACTTCACGCACCCCTTCTAGAACTGCAGGCTGATATTTCCTATTAATATATTCTTTGCAACCTTTCCAAAGTCTGTATCACAGCCACCTTTGCACTGGTGTTTTACTGCGATGCACATGACTACACCAGTGCCAGCACAAATTTAGTGAGGAAGGGAATTTGTCTTTAACAGCTGCTTTGGAAAGCTAAATCACTTTTAAATCATGTACAATGG
Organism: Platalea leucorodia; assembly: GCF_965183815.1. Taxonomy (NCBI): domain Eukaryota; kingdom Metazoa; phylum Chordata; class Aves; order Pelecaniformes; family Threskiornithidae; genus Platalea; species Platalea leucorodia. Next base: position 57,778,198 of record NC_138826.1, read on the forward strand.
TAGAGATGGATAGAACTCTGCACTGAATTTTGCCCTTTTCAGCTTGTCAAGGAGAATTCAGACCAACAGACATTAATAATTCCAGGTATAATAAGCCGATAAAATTTGATGAGAGGTGGTACAAATATTTGTAATGACAAAAAGAAACAAATAACTGTATTCAGACCTTTCTACCTACTTGTAATAAACATGCATTTACTTTTACAGATATCTTGTTTATTCATGGATTAGCTTTAGGTACTTGTTTTTGAGTTTGTAGATGAATCTTGTATTATTTACTTTAATCATATATGTATATACTTGCTATCTTTGGTTTATAATCACGTACCGTATTGTTTTGCTTCCTGATGTAATGACTGCACTTTTAATAAATGAAAGGAAAATAACTCAAGGAGATTACAAGCTGATTCTGAAAAACAATTCTTGAATTGTCATCTAAAGACACTTCCAAATGTTTAAGTTCATGGACAATCTTGGAATAAAACTCAAAACGTTTTGACAAAGATTCATTTTAAAAGACTTTTTAAAGGATGCAGACTCCCTGTATTAATTAACTTACAGGGCTAATCACAAAGTTGAAGGAGATGAAGAGTTACTGGGAGTGCTAGCAGTCTCCTTCCATTCGCATGGGCGAGCTGAAGGTGCAGCATGGCAGCACTGCAATCCTTTGCAGACTCCTCCATCACACACATTTAGGGAACCAGACAGAAGTTGTGGCGCTGCTTAGAAAATGGCCTTATTGGCATCTTGGTAAGGTAACCGAGATGTGGGCTAAAACCTCTTTCTAATTGAAGCCACATGACACTGATCCATCGTAGCCACAGGATCTGACGTGGGGTTGCACTCACTAGGGGTTTCAAGTAACAGAAAACTGCCATATTGTGGGGTTCAGGATTCTTGAACATTATAAACACGTCCCATATGGCAGCCCTAAAGAATTGTTGTCTATTCAAATCACAGGCAGTCTGGGTTATTGTTTACTTCCCAGCCTAGTGCCGGGATGGATGAAAAGAAAAGCTTTTTGTATGGATGAAAAGAAAAGCTGACTTCTGATCACCTCTAAACTTTCTGGAAGTTTAGAGTCAGGTTCTGTATTCATACGTAAATCTAAGAAATCTAAGAAAGAATTTATGCTAGTTTGATGATAATCATGCATGTGGGCAATTTTCTTAATACAAATGGATTACTGCATACGCCTAAGCGTTATTATGATATGGCACCATTTTGCCTACTGCCACAAAAATTTCTCAAAGGGTACAACATAACTCACAAGCTTGAACAAAGGATTGGCCACAGTCAGTCCAGCAGAAATACAATTTTAACACTAATCTGGTTTACTGCACGCTGTCATTCCTGTATGCTGTGCTCTCCCCTGCACTCTGCATCAGCCGTATCCCTTTACATTGCAGAAGGGAGCACCTACTGCTGTGCTCTGCAGCCCTGAGCCTGATAGGGCCCTTGGGCACGACGATCCCAAACAGCAGGATGATTAGCAATTTTTTCCTGCATTTGAAAAGGCTCCAGCTTTTCCCCCTTACCTCCGTGCAGTAGTGTTTTTCAAGCCTTTGACTTTCCTTTTGCTTCTGACAGGTCAGGGAGACCACAGACACGATGGTGCTGTTGCCACCGCTCTCTTGTGATGCTGTCCAGGATGTCAGGGCTGTAGTGGAGCTTAGCACTGTCACGGTCACGTGCTGGGGCTTTTCAGTGAGCTCTTCTATCCATTCACCTGTGGGGCCTGGGACATGTCCCAAAAGCACATGTAAGCACGCCACTCTACACATTTGAGGCACTTATGTTAAAACATCCTTCTTCCATGGTATTATTTACTACTAGTGAAAGAGGCTGGACTGACAGCTGTCCACCTCCACAGCCCTCAGGCAGCGAAGATGGCAGCCCCTGGGAAACAGCCTGTGGCCGGTGCTATTTCACCTGTAGCAGAGCAGATGACAAGAGAAATGTCACTGTTCGAAAATTCAGATTGCAGTATTCTCTATTGCTTACCAGAAACCACCCAGCAATTTCAGATTAGCTCCAAGGGAATGTTTAAAAGCAGTGATATCCAATAATGTACAGATCATTGGCAAATATTAAAGGAGAAACACACAAAATTCTTCGCCTCTCCACATACTAACATACCCTTCAAGTGTACTACAGCCTTGAAGCGTGAAAATCGAGTTCACAGAGGTTACCACAGTGAAGAATTTCATTCTCCATCAGACTTTTTGAAGCACTTGGCAGAGAATACAGGTTTAAATGCAGATAAAATAACAATTTGGAAAATAACTTCAGCTAGACTTGGTCAAAATTTAAGATTTCATGAAAATCATCAGCTTTTCTTGTCACTTTTAAGTGACACTTGTGACAGCTCTCTCCTTGACATTCCTTCCTCCACACAATTCTAATGGTACGTTACGTTTATTGAGAAAATAAAACAAATTCCAGAGCAAGAATTTGGTGTAAGATCAGCCTGTAAGATTTGACAACCCATACTGCTATTTGGGTGCAACAAAAATGTTGTGTAATACAAGACAGTAATTTCACAGGATGATTCACTGACTGAGTGCTAAAAAGGATAAGATAAGGCTGAAGCTATGAGCAAAATTTATTCATGACAGCAGACCCACACCTACTCAGGTAAAAAGAGGAATTCAATCATTAGATTAGTCTCTGGAGCCAGTTGATGTATTTGTAGCTCTTACTATTCAGAAATTGTTTCAATATCAGCATTAAGGGAACTGAGCTACCTCATGTCATGGCCCAAAGTTGTAGTCCCCATACAAAAAGCCTACTTGATCAGACTCATAAAGAGGAATGGAAAAGCAATTTCACCTTAAGAGTACTTGTGCACATCTCAGATTTGGCATGCTACCAGAAATACATATAAAATCTATCTAATTTACTGAGGATCTTGTGTTTGACAGAATAAGACAATGGCCAAGAATCCTCATCTGGTTCTAAAAGCCTGGAAAACTAACAGACAAAACCCAAAAAAACAAACGTTCTCATGTGTTACATGTAAAATGAAAATATTTGTTACATTCCTGTAACATTTTAATACTTTATACTCAATGAGATTCAAGTTCATCCTTAATCTAGCAATCCATACATGTATACTTTGGATTAACATTTTCTCATTTCTCTCGCGTCTCTGTCCCCGGGTAGTAGACTTCATGGAGGACACTGGCTTGCATATTGCTTAATGGAAATAAGTCACACCTTGTAAAATGGAATAACATTTGGTACTAATAGCAATGCTACATAATTTAGTTGATATACTTGTATACTTATATATACGTTAATGCTTTCCATATAATTAAGCTGTCTAATAACTATTCCTAAAGAAAACCAGAAGACAGTGAAATTACAACAGCAGAGACCCTTTCTCTCATGTGCTGTTTCCTCTTTTCTCTTTGTTTTCCAAGCATTGTTTCTTTCAATGTTAAAGTTGTTAAAAACATAGGAGCGATAGTGGAATTCAGTTACACGCAGTCAAGCATTATGATGAATTTAAGCCTAAATAGTTAGTATTTGTAAATGTTATGAGATACTAAAGACACAATTTTTATTAGTAATGTACTTAAGTACTTGAGTACATTTACTTTTAATATATTTCTGCCAGCCTTAGCTACCGTGTCTTGTTGCAGCATTCATGATTCAGGGGAGACACTATCCTCCCACATGTAAAATTGTGTAGTGCTGGAAGTATTCCCCTGTTCTTAATGTATGGGCATTTTATAGGCTATATCTATTTCCTTTTGTAGAAAAAGGTACAAAGGTGACCACAGTCATCGGAAGGATAATAATTTGAATTCACCAACACCTGGCTCACTTGCTGATCTAATTGTCAGTCATGATATTAGTTTACACAGTAGTGTATTATTACTTTGTCTTTTACTAAATCTTCAGTTAAGAAACCCTGGGATTCTACAGGGAAATAATAAATTACTTTTTCTCCTCTGAATTTAGCAGGCTGAACTGTTTCATCTACTCTAATTTGCCCCGTGTTCTCTTAGAGACCATGTAATTTCAGAGTTCAGTGTTTAATTGCACAATTCCCATACTCTCAGCCTGCGATGCCCTTCATCCCTAACCCAGTACATACAGCCTCCAGGAGTAAAGTTAAATATTTTCAAGAATCTCTATAACCACCGATTTAATTCTCGGAATTAAATCCCCTCTTTGAAAGATACAAGAGGGGAACCTGTTTCAGTGATCCACTTCTGAACACTGGGCAATGACTCCATTAAATACCTCACCTGCTTACAGTTCTTAGCTCTGCCAAGACAGCACGATGAAGGCCCATCCGGGTAGGATATAACATATTTGCACCATATTTCCTTCTCTGGCGCAGGGAATTCTAGAAGACCAGAGTCTTCTGATCCTGCAGCAGATGCCACAGCTGCCACAGTGGTCAAACTCTGTACATTAAAGTTATATTAGTCTGAGAGAAAAAGGCAGATTTGTTGAGATACTTACTGATGTAAAAGCTAAGTGTTTTTGCTGATTGACTTCCCCGAACTTCACAAGAGCCAGAGGAGCTAAATGTTGTTACAGACAACTTATATTTTCCTGGTTCTTTCAGTTCAGCAACAAATTTGTGAGTGTCCTCACTTACTGTCAAAAATTCCGTGGAGTTCTCTAAATCAGGGGGGAAAAAAAAGTGTGGATTAATTGAAATTTGAAAGGCTCCAGCCACTGAGAAAATTATTTATATCAGAAATGCTAATACTGTTTCTGCTGTGGGATTAAAAGGTATCAAAAAGCACTGGATTTATGTGGGTAGTTTTATTTCTTGCCATCAGCACAAGAGTAATTAATGACTAAGGCTGCAGTATAAGTGTAGAGGAACAATAAACCCAGGCCAAATTTTCATTCAGTAAGAGGGGTGATAAAATAGGGTTGCCATGACTGTGCAAGTGAAAAACAGCATGGCATGGACGAAAAGGAGCTTCCAATTTACTATCTATTGCCTTCTTATTCTGCAAAAAAAGTATTTGCCCTCAGTGTAAGAAGGCTTATGAAAACTGCTTGTCAGGAAATAAAATTCATTTAGAGAAAATAGATTTTAAGACAGAAAATCTTTACGCAACATGGCTATTTTATTGTAGCACCATCACTTGAAAAGTCTCCCCATTCTCCACCACAGGCTCCTTGTGGCCTAAGGAATACGTTCAGTAGCTGTCCTCTGAGACAACTGTTAATCTGAATGTAGACCATCCATCCTGTATGCCCCTTCCAGATGAGGTCCCCCTGAGAACCTTTCTCAGTGGCAGACAAAGCTACATGATATACTGTACCTTCTTCGTCTCAAATTTCTATCAGCTTGTTTCTCCTTTCTCCAATACCAGAATGGATTTACGATAACTGCAGTGTAAACAGCTCGGCAATATGTAGAACAGTATAAATCTTGTTTCACAAAAGAGAATTGCAAACTGTGATTTACCCCCACCCCTTACTTTTATGAAGCCCAGCCAGAATTAGATGCTATTCAACGCAAGAAACTTCTCGAGAAATGCAGGAGATCTAACAATGCCCCCCGCTGAAGCAGAGTACTAGGTAATTAATAATTTGTAGAGGAGATAACCCACCAATGGTATTACAGAAAAGGGGTATGAAAAGGGTATAAGGCTCTGTTTTACCTTCCCTTTCAATACTGATATGGAAACCATCAAATGCAGTAGGTGGCTTTGGTGGTAACCAGGTCAGCACCATTTGTACAGGAAGGAAGGAGGGGGGCTCTGGCGTGAGTTTTCCAGATGCGTTGACTTCATTGGCCTCATAATCACTGGAAACTGCATTGACAAACTCCTCTTCACCCTCTGACGACTCAGCTTCATTAGACCACCAGTACGGCTGCGACGTGGTTTCGTACTCAGTGCTGTTATAGCGGTAGTCTGTCCAGGCTGCAGATGTGTTTGCTGCTGGAATGTCAGGTGGGTTGTCAGAAGAACGGCTAAGTTTTTCTTTCCTTATGATTTCTTGTGGTCCCATGAATGATTCTTCTGCAAAATTCCCACTGTGCTCTTCCCAGTTGTTTCTGTTGATTGGTACAATCTGAACAGAAATGTTTCGAGGTGGGTAAGGAACTAAAAGAGAAGCAAGGGTTAGTCTTTTAACAGGTATGTTCTGTGCACCTTTACGATGTGTTAATTCCTCAGTGAAATATTGTTTGCAGAAAAACAATGCATCTAGGGATATTCTGAAATAACTTGTTCTTATTAAGATTCTCCCTTCTCTTACATACACTTATGGCAAAAGTGATTCTAGCGGAATCAAGATGAGTGTAAATTCACAGAAGAATCACTACTCAAGAACACCAGGAAGAAAATTAGATGTGAAGTCACAGTAAATCAGACCTCAGTGCTATTACAGCAGCAAGGTTACTCGAGTGTGAATTTGTAAGAGTGGATCTTCATTTATTTTACTATTATTTATTATCTTGATCATGGAAAAAAATACTTCTGTAGAAATGAATTGAAAAACATATGCAAAACTAATATATGGCAAACCTCATATTTAAAAAGTATGATCTTCACATTGCTGTAGGGCTTTTCAAATGCTTTTAGCAAGCATTAAACATCAGTTTAAATTTTAATATTTGTGAAAGCTTGATCTTAAGATTTGTGTCTCCAGAAGACAAAATTCTGGCACGCAAAGAAGTTACTTCAACTTATGCCAGGAGGTGAACACACAGCATTTTGTCTGCGTCACTGTAACTGCTTATCTGTCTGCCCTTACACACGGTAAGTGCGAGCAGTCTCTGCGAACAATTTTGACTGGCACCTTTTAAGCTGGCACCTTACAACACACTAATTTGTTCACCTCCCCTGTCCCAGCCACAGCCACTAATACAAAACCAGACTCTACAATCTCGTTGCAGTTCGTGCAAAGAATGAGGGATGGGAGCGCAGCAGAAAAGAAAAATGTGATCCTGTTGGTTGCATTCTTATGGTTCGATATCTCGATAACTATATTTAGGATCCTCAGGACAGAACTCAGCTGGCATCAGTTGGCTTTGCTCTGTCCAAGGCAAGGGACCAACATCAGTGTATTCATCTGAAGATTCGGCCTTTTGATTTTACCACTGGTTCATTTCACTTTGGACCCTGGAAAATGTCTCTGGTCCAACAGATTAACACGAAAGTTTTGGGCACCATCCCAGGACCAAATTAAATTAGTTCTGGATCCTGAACAAATGCAATTTTCAGCCTTTGCAACACTGCTGTCTTGGAAATTAAAAGTTCACGCTTCAGGGCATAAACTGGCCACCAAGTGGGGCGACTATGACATTCTTCTTCTCTGTGACAGAAAGCTGCACGATGAGGAGGGCCTTCTCCAGCAGTTTAGCTATGATTCACTGTGCAAGGGGACAGACCAATATAGATAGATCAACAGTATGCTCAGTGCGGCTGTTCCTGTGGCTTAAAAATTAATTTCTAGCACAAGGCCTAAGATATCTCATGTGAAGCAGAATTTATTTTCTAAGAAGCAAGCTTTATAACAGAAGCACTCATGCAAATTTCCCTTTGCACTGTATTGCACACACAACCCTATGTACTAGCTGCAGCATCCTCCCCCCATGCTCCTGGCCAGGAGCAGCTACCAGGACTGCTCCCACACAGACCCTCCTCTCTGTGGGATCAATCACCTCCCCATGGCAGAAAGGAAAGCAGACAGACAGACTTGGAGCAAATGGTACATAATAATTTTCTTCACCTGTTCTGTGCTGTTTGGGCTCATGCTGGACCCCACTGTATTCCACTAGTGTGCTTTTGTTGAAGGTTGCTTCTGATACCAACTGAAATGTGATGTTACTGTAGCATATACCTGGTAGCCAGTGATTGAAAACTGTTTTACCTTTAAAGAAATCTGCAGAAGGTTTAAAAAGAAAAGAAAAAAAAAGAGGAAAATACATCAAATGTTCACTTTCTGATAATGCAACTGCACATGCTGAACTGTCAGTGTTTCAGATGTTTAAACATTGCTCAGCCTGGTCTGAGACATGAAATTCTAATAATTCAGTTTGCCAACATTTTTCCTGGCTGTCAAAGCCACTTTGCTATAAAAAAAAGCCTAACACAAAAAACACAAACTACTTTTCACAAGAAAGGGAACTGAACCTGGCAACCTGTTCCACGTGACACTGAATGTCTCAAAGAGCATCTGACAGTTTCTGCAGACCTTTAACTGCTGCACGCAAAAGCCTCTTTGGTCTTTTGCTGACTGAGGCATAACATTCGGGATAGATGCTCAAAGAGCCATTCACCATGCAAGCGAGTGCAAGCCGCGGTACTGAGAGCTGAGGTCAGGTCCACCATCAGTACATGTGCAGGCTGGAGAAGTCGCTTAGGGCTATTTGGCTATGGGAAGGAGCTCGCGAGTTGATTAGTGAATCTCTTCATTCAGGTTGACTTTTTTATTAATCAGCAGCTGCAGCATTACAGCCCCTGGAACCATGTATTAGCTGTAGAAGACAAAAATTACTGCTGGTATCCCTTTTGTTCTCTGGAAAGAGGTCACCTATATTTTGTGCTATGATCCAGAATCACTCTTCCTAACTTCTGGCACTTCACAGCATTGAAAATGTGATTTCTAGCCCCACTCTGTGTTGAAGCAAAGAGACTCCAAAATTTTCTGACCTCCTTTTGGAGGTGTGTATCTCCCTCTGCTGACTTAAGAGAGAGCTTACAGTGACCAGACTTCTACTTTGGGAGCCTTAGTTCAGAAAAATTCAGAAAAATTCAATCCAGCACCTACTAGATTGCTCAAAGGCATTTTACTGCCACTACGCAATGTTAAACCATTGGGGTTTCAGGGCCTGCAGAGTATGCAGGTGCCTTTCTCACCTCTTAGGATGCTTTCCATAGGGCAGTCCCATCTACATCTTTGAGATAAATGCTATGCTTAAGCTGTACTGCAGGGCAAAAGGGAGTTCAGTTTTAAACAAATAAAAAAGCAAGCAGAATTTGCTCTTGTTAAATTGTTTAGATGGTTAAATTGGTTGTTTAAATTGTTTAGACTGGCTGTCTAGATTGTCAGATTGATTGCCTTTGATTAGATTATTTTAAGAAAAATGAAATTTGTAATATGCAGCAGTGTTTATTAGCTCAGGGACAATACTGAAAGCTATGGTAATATACGGTACTACACAGCATAGTACTATTAGCACTGTGTCACTGTATGGTGATACAGGACTACCAGGTTTAAATCCTGCACCAGGAATCAGATATATTGGATGGGTTTCCCAACTCTGGGGCATCCCAGAGCTCTCCTATCAGCTATTCACCAAAGAGGAAACGTTCACCAGAGGGAAGGGACTGGGAACTTTTTTAATGCTTTCAACTGACACAAAATGTCATCCAGGGATTTCAAGAAGCATATCCAAAAAGGAAAAGCATATCTCTGTCCTTCCTACCGGGTTTTGGGTTTCTTTCCTTTTTCCTTTTGTTTTGCATTGTACAGCAGCAGGGAAGACAAAAAAAATGGTGGAAAGTTTTTTGGATTTTAGTGTACATGCTTACTTGGAAGCACCAGAAATTGGGGATCCCTTCCCAGGTTGATTTCAGAACTGATTAAAAAAATCCACACCGCCCAGTCTTCCTCAAAAATCCACAAGAAAGGAAATATCACTAGAACTAGGGTGGGAAGTAGGCTTAAATCCAAAGTGAACCACTAGCTCAATTCGAAGGCCCATCCTTACTTCATGATATAAAAGTTATTATATGAACAGACACATTACCAGAAATATAAATCATTGTAACCAATACATGCCAAAATCACACCTAAGACCACTGTTTAAAATGTTTCCAGCAGAGGTAGCATTAAGTTTCAGTGGAATAGTTTCCTCCTACCTTTGTACAGCATTGTTCGGTAGTCTTTTCCTTCCCAATAGCTTATATTTACCCTGGTAAAAACATTGTACTTCTCTGGGTACTGAATTTCAAACAACACTCCTGTTTCTGGAGATGGTTTGTAATCATAGATAGAAACACTGCTCACAGGAAGGGGTTCTAAAGGATATACAAATAAAAGGAAAAAAGGAAGAAAGGAGCAGATTAGTAGGCAAACTGAGTTCTTGACACATATACAACACAAAAAAAAAAAATTGCTTTGCTAGGCATGGCGCAGGCACTCTTAAATCTACCAGGTGGTATCTGGGGCTTCATAGAGGTCTGGAGCAAAGCTACTTGGGACGTTGTCAAAGCCAAGGTTTGTGTGGTCCCCCACAATTTATGTTCTTGACGCTTACACTTTAACAGAAAAAATTCCTTATTTGCCATAAAAAATAAGGTTGAAATAGCAGTTATTATTTAAGCATTCACAGTCATCACCCCAGAAAGATTGTCATCTTTAATGCTTGTCGATCATGTAAAAGTGCCCAGACAAAAACAACAAAACACTTGAAATTGCTCCTAAGTTTGGCATAAATCTGAACTTTTAAGATTAGCTGAGAAGCTTATCAGTGTAACGGCCAAAGGAAGCTACTTGAATGAAGATTTTCTATTTTGATATGCATTCATTCATTTATTTCATGGGTAATTACACAGTCCCCATTCCTACCATATCTGAGACGGCCACCATCTTCAACATATTTATCCATACCAAACTTCTACAAAATATAGCAGTACCATTACCATTATTTCACAGATGAAGAACTGAGGTACGGAGAAGAAAAGTAGTTTACTTGAGGGCACAGGGGAAGCCTCTGCACAGGAAGGAGGTAAGCACGGGACTGCTGATCTAGTGCTCTGAACTCTGAGCCAGGTGGGCTATAACAAGTAAGAAAAATACCATGTGTCCTGTGATGTGGCATCTAGACCAGTATAGTTCCATTGACTAAGGAAAGGTGTGTCAACTGACTGTAGCTGGGAGTCTGGATTGTTGCTAATAAGAGAGCCAAAGTTTTATTCAGCCTGCTTTATCCACCAAAAAAAAAAAAAAAAAAAAAAAATTAGCCTTTTGCTTGATGCTCGCCTCAGGAACAAAAAAATTATAACAACCCAACCATACATTGGTTAAGAAGGCCAAGCAGATATTCAAAACAAGGTTATAGTGTTAGCTGAAATTTGTCATGCTAACATATTTTAATAGAGGTGGTTAATGCACAACACCGTCAGTAATTACACCTACATCCTTATGAGTATTACTGTGTTGATTTAGATCCTGCACACTGTAGGGAACAGATTGAAAAATTCAGGCTGTTCATTAGCATGGCCTTAGAGGACACATCTGAGTTCAAAGTTCTGCTGCGGTAGGCCCTGGAGAAAAACTAGTAAAATATTTTTCCCCGAAGAGCATAAAGTCACAACAAGCAAGAGAAAGAGTAGGTGAAAGGGAAGAGCAGTATCAGTTTCAAAAGTGGAATTATCCCACGGAAGGTGGAATAGGTTAATCAAAGATGGAAAAGCAAGACTGTAGTGGAAGGGAAAATTAAATCCCAATTAATAGCACAGTATTTTCACCACAGTACTAAGTTTCCAGATGTGATAAGAAGTGGAGAAGAAAAAACAGCTAAGAACAAAAGCCACAGATGCAAACAGAATCTCTCCCAGAGTCTTAAGAAGTCATGTTGTCATTTTTAACTTTGTCAGAGCATGGGAATACAATGTTGTGGGATTATTAAACTATTTCTCATGGCAGAGACACTTCATTAGCTTCAGGTAAATATCAGTATATTTGTATGTTAATCACTTACAAATAGAAACGCCCAATCTCAGAGATACCAACAGGCATTTCAGTGATGGGATCTGTGAAAATTTTGCTGACAATTTGTGATAGCCTAGAAATAAATAGGAGTAAAGCAGATCATGGGAAACAAAGCCTACCCTCTTCTTTCTGCTGAGGCTTTTCCCATCACTTATCCTTAAATAAATAGTTGATCTGACTATCCACATGACCAGAGGGTTCATATCACAGCTCATACAGCACATGATAGTAGTTTAAACGACAATAACAATCTCTAAATAGCACAACTCTTACATGCAGTCATCTTTCATGTTAGTGGGTATGCCCTGGGCTTTCTTCTGCTATCTCATTCACATCTGAGGTCTCCTTATTTCTGAAAGAATTACTGAAACTTTCTTATGTCAGTGATTAAATTACCCCATTTATTCCTTCCTACAACAAATCAAATAAAGGATGGAAGTTATATTCATTTATAATCCAAATGATTTTTCCTCCTGATGCTTTGATTTAATTAACCAATAATTGAATTAAGCGGTAATCACTACAGACTCTCTTTCTTGTTGTTATCTTCCGCTTACTATACTCTCCTTGCTCATGGCTGATGTTAGCAGAGTAGCATGAGTGATATAATGCAATTTAAAGATTCTTCTATTATCTTACTTCCTTCGGCACCAAATCTTCACATCAAAAGCTGTTTGCACACTGTGAAATTAAAAGGACACTCAGCAGATAAAAATCATGTTCTGTTTTTCACTTACTAACTGCTCCAAGGGTTATTAAAGAATATGTAAAATGTCACTCTTCAGTATCTATATTTATAATTCAGAGCATAAACAGTCTAGTCTTTTTAATTTTACAGTTTTCAGTATTTAGGATCCAACTTGTCACAGATTTCAGTGGTTCTCAAGAAATAGCCTAAATAAAATGTAATATAATACTTCAGAAAACTTAGAGCTTTATAAATGCTCTGCATTACACTGGCGTCTGAAGTTATATTACAGAAGGGACTCAGAGGATTTCAGTGTCCCTCTAATAGCATGTTTAAGGCACTTCTTCAAGTACAATCACTTTATTTTTAGACCTGCAGATTATATTAAACGCACATAGACAAGCTTGCAGGATCAAGACCTAAATTTGCCTTTTTTCTTAGTGTCTCAGAATTTCCTGCTCCTACAGCAACTGCTTTCCCATTATATCTGTTTATGAGAAACTTAATTTCTGTGTTTCTCCTGAACTCTACAGCATTTTGCATTTAGCACGTAGCTTGCATCATACAAACATCAAGGTAGCATAATAAATGCTGCTAACCGCTTCCTCAAATGCCCTGGAAAATTCTGGATGCTAAATCCTCCATTAATGCATTCAACCAATGCCAGACACATTAACATTTGGCATTCAGGAAAAAAAAAAAACAAACAAACTACATTGAAAATAAGTACCATATTCCAGTCCAAATCAATTTGATTTTAACATTCGTAGATCGAGTCACTCTACATGTTCAATTAATGGCTGATTACTGTGGTAGGTTAGATGTAGTATTACATGTGGGTGGTTGAATGGGACTGAGATTAACTCTCTTCCTTCTCACACTCAAACCCAAATTAATCATGATTTACCTTCATATTGTGACTTTTATAAAAAAGAAGCCCCATTAGTGGAGTGACCTAACTCCGGTGGGTAATCCCCTTTATTCACATGGAAAAGTTGCGAACTACATAACTTTCTCCCCAGGATAACGTTATTTCCATATCTATATAGTTACTGGGAGTAAGTCATAGCCAGGGTAAAGCTTCCATTACGCTATAAACTTCAGGGATCATTTTATCTCTTGCTAAAAAGCAACCATTTTTGAAATTAAACAGCTGTTGTTTAATACTTTAGGAACATAATGTTCAACTTTATGATATGTAATAGAGGATACCATGTGCAATTGCTTATGAAAGGGGAATGTAAGTGAAAGTAGTATCTAAGCAATAATAGTATATATTGCAATTTCTAGATGCCCACATAAGACGACAAACAAAAAGACAATACAACTTAAAAATAATGCTGTCACAAGAACAAAGGTGTATCTGTTGTTCTTGAACAGATTTAGGCCAATACTTTAAATCAGCCTTCCAATGGAAATTATGGCAGGAAAAAAATACCCATATGGTCGCAGATCTTTTCATGTCTTTGATTCTGATGGAGAAGGTTTTTTTTCACCTTAAAAAGGGGATAACGTGATTTGTTTGCTGGGGAAAGCTGAGCATTAGTGGTCCTAGATGTTCCTCTGAGTTACGTTTCAAAATTAGGGCTGCCACGGATAACCAGCCTTTTTAAAGATGCGCCATGTCATCCTTTAAGAAAGAAAAGCATGAAGGGCCTACATTTCATTGGAAAAAAACCTCTGAAGCTCCTATTTCAACAGCTCTGATCCATTAACAAGCCAGAGGAAAGGATTTGACCTGCTGAATCACTTCCTGCAGCATCTGGCACAATGACAACCGAGCATTAACTAGGTCTAATGCCAATTACTTTCTGAGAGCTGAAGAGATCAGAGTCCCAGGCAGCAGGCCTGCTGGTCTCTTGAGGAGAATATTTTTTGTAGAAGACACAGAGGCAGAACTCTCCCTAAAGGGAATATATTTTACAGTGATTTATGTAATGAATCATCAGCTTTTGAAACAATGAGACATTTACCGCTCAAAACTCCTAATCACAAGCTAAAATAAAAGTCAGGCAAAGCTGCTCTTAATTACCCTCAGAGATCCTGAGATCCCGATTTCTCCAGTTCCCAGCAGAGATACATTTTTCTTCCAGCACACAATAAGTTTGCAATGTACTGCTTTCCCCATTCCTTCAAATGTACAAACATTTTTTCCTTCACAACAAAAATTGACAGTGAATTTGAAAAAAAGAAGGTTATATGGGTATGAGTCACCTTGGGAAGAATAAAAGAAGGCTTCAAGCTGGGAAAATGGAGCATGAGTAAGAATTTCAGTCACTGATTTTACATCCATGCTCTTTATTTCTCTCATAAACTACTTTGAAACCAATTAGTAATAAGGTGGAACTTTCTTTCAAATATTGCAAAACACTAAATTAGTTATATAAATTCTGGAGTTACTTCACTCCCGTTGAAAAGCCAAAACTAGCAAGAGTAGAAGAAAGCAGGCTTGAAATAATTGTGTTCAATACCAGCACTACTTCTAACCTTGCCCAGACTGAAAACTGGAAGGAAGGCCATTTTGATAGGCACAACACAATTGCACAAACAGGAATCTGGCCAGGACGGTGAGATTCACACACCTATTCTCGTGAAAACTGTCACAGGGATCTTTAATAATAAGTGGTCAGGGTTTCAGTTTTTCTCCTTCACTGAAGTACTGAGCCCAATTTGCTGAACACAGCTTTGTTACAGAATCAGAAGAAAAAATGTTATTTTGTGCTCAAATTCTATTTTACAGGTTTCCTATCTAAGAGGTGAACACGCCCTGCTCATCTCACCCTTCTAATGTCCCAGCTCAGGAAGCAATGCAAGGATGGGGGCTCTGCCCAAGCTGACAAAACCCTTGGGCTCTGAGAAGAAATATTGCAACAAATAGCTCATACATTGCATTACAACAATCTAGACTACAGAACCTAAACAAGGAAGCTTTATAGTTTGTGGTGTTTTGATTAACATGAGAAAGCCCTGAAATGATTCCAGTCAGAGACAAGCAGAAAATAAACTGTTCAGTCCTGTAGAGAAGGCCCAAATTAACAACAGAAGCCTCAAATGATAGCATGCATACATGCATATGTATATATTTATATAATGTTAAGATATTTTATATTTTTATATGTACATATTATGCACACATATATTTATATGTATCAATATTTGCACATATATAATTACATTTGCATATATATAAAATGTATAAAATATGTATTTTGTTAGCTTTTAAATCGTCTTTCTCTTGAGAAATCTTTATTTTTCTGGAGAGAAACCTTTGAGGGGTAAAACAAAAGTCTCCTCTGACTCAGGTGGGATGAAGTTTCAACCTGTGAAGAGGCATTCACCTTTTTCTTGCCAATATGCTGAGAAGCAGCACATTGCTGAGGGATGTGAACAGGAAAAAGGAAATGTCATCAAGATATACCATCAGAAAGCAGAGGTCTTCCATGATTCTCACTGAATTTCTAAGTAGGCAATCTCTTTGAAGGACCTTGCTCTCATTTTGACACGCACAATTTGGATACACACTGCTCTGTGTGAAACTCAGATCTCCAGCATGTGGCCAAGCTGAAAGACTACAACTCCCTGTACCGACTCCTTTGCAGACGTCAGAAGATCCCAGAAAACCAGTGTGAAATATCGAAGTACAGCCTTGGGAATAACCACATTGGCATCACTGGCTATCCTGCTTGATTTATCCTGTGGCAGCCTAATGAATGGGGCCAATCTGCAATTGGGAAAGCTCTCCTGATACCAATGAAATTAGAGCAGGAATTAATTTGGTCCTGGAAGCTAGTTGAAACGTGCCATTTTTTCATGTGTAAGATATAGATGGAATAAATTAGATAGTTATATGTCTTTGCAGGTTAAAGTAAACTAAGGATGTTAAACAGGCAGAAAGAGCATATGGCATGAAGAAAAATATGAATCTATCCTAATTATTGTCTGCCAAAAAAATCAAGTTAATTAATAGTCAGAAAATTATGTAAAACAGGCAGTAGACAATACTAATAAAAGGAAAAATCAAAAAAAGAAAATGAAAACTAATTATCATCTCATGCAGTTTTGCAGGAGAAGCCAATGGTCACTACATGAGTTTTAAGATCCCTTCCCAAAAGCACTGTACTGAAATATATCTTAAAAGGCCCAGCCTGCTACACTGCCTTTTCATTCCAAATTTACTTTCATTCCTGTAGCCTTGTGCTCGAAAAGATGAGTTACGTTAGTAGCTGAGGCTGCTACATGAGAGCTAGCACTCATCAGTCTGCCTAACAGAAAATACCAGGAAGGAGACTGGGCCCGTTCCCTTGCAAAGCTCACAATTTATAGCGTACTTTTAGTGCTTAGGACAGCATCCTTCAATGCTGCCTACAAAATCGCCCTTTCTTTTCCATGAACCAGGTTGTCTTTCTGTTGAGATACAACCAGTGAAATTTGCTGTTCCCTTCTTGTTATATGAGTTCCTCAAGCAGCGCTGGCCGACTGCCAAAATCACAGGTCCTTCCAAGGTCTGGGTGAGCAGCAGAGGCCACAGCAGGAAACCCTGAGATGCTGCCAGCACACCCGCATCAGACAGGTGGTGAAAGGGATGGACTCCTTTCTGTTGGAAAGGACACCATCAAGCCTTGAAGGAGCGAGAGCAACGTGGGCTATGCCCCTTGGAGCCATCAGCCTCA
The DNA here is from genome assembly GCF_965183815.1 of Platalea leucorodia. Lineage (NCBI taxonomy): Eukaryota > Metazoa > Chordata > Aves > Pelecaniformes > Threskiornithidae > Platalea > Platalea leucorodia. Next base: position 57,795,265 of record NC_138826.1, read on the forward strand.
CGCTCTTTCGGGAACACCTTGTGGAAACCCCCTGCGCCAGAAATGGGAAGTCTGGGGCTGGCTTTGATGGCCTGAGCAACACTGGTTGCCTTCTTCCTTCAGAGATCCCTGCACAGGAGTGTGTGCTCCATCTGCCGTCCTGGATCACACCTTCCCCTGCTGCCAGTGACCCTTGTGGGCTCTGGAAATCAAACAGTAACGATCTCTGCTGCACGACTGCAAGCGCAGCATTCAAAACCCATTGTAAATGCATAGTGAGGCTTCCGTGATTTTCTTTTAAGAAAACAAACAAATCATAAAACAGGAAATTAGATTAGAATTATTACTTTGTCTGCAAGGTTAAAGCAGTCAAAGAAAAGGAAATTCAGGCTGCTTATGAAGCTTTAAATTGTCTGCTACACATAGATGTTCTTGCATATATGACTTATGAAAGACTTGCATTACCCAACCCCATTATATTTTTCCCATGGGACCCTTCGTGGTTACCCTCATCAGGGCACAACTTCAGCACACAGAGAAAGGCTAAAGAATGTATAGATGATGCAAAATCTGTTTACCCCTAAGTTTCAAGCACCTCAGTAACATATGAGGCTACTGTAATACGCTTTGAATGTTACTACAGTTGATGGCATTCCTCATTGACAGAACAATATAAGTACACAAAATCATAACCATTCCTCATCTGCAAACCAGCTAAAACTGTCCATATGTTCTAAGGTGCCATTTAGAAGAAAAAAAAAAAAAAAAAAAAAAGCTGAAAATTGGTTTTGCCCCATCCAAATAATTTTTTGGTCTGTCTTTTCTTGAATCTGTCTTCCAGATGAAGAAATCATTTTATAGTCTACAAATTGCTCGTAGGTTGGCACACAAAAACAGTTCTGGAGCAACAGCAGAGCCAGAAATATGGCAGGAATCACAAAGAAATCTGTGGTGCTTCGCATAATGACAGAGCAAACCAAATCGCACCTCTCCCCCAGGATCAATGCACCTGGAGGTAGTAAGAAACAGACTACTACAAATATGGTCTCCATTACAAAAACCTTTAGCTGTACTGGCAGAAACACATGGTGACTACTATCTGCTTTCCAGGCTTAGTACTGCTTCAACATATTAGCAATCAAACAACATTGTTATAGCATTTAAAACAGAATATACCTCAGCACGTAACAGAAGTGTTTACACTGAAATGTCAGTCAACACTTTTTATGCCTCTTACTAGATTTTTGGAACTCCTGGTTCAAAGGGTTCAGGATGAACATCTGGAAAGGCGGTTCATCCATTCCCTATTTCAGTATGTTAAACCTCTCCAATCAGTGTTCAGGAAGGCTCACCCAGGGGAAGCCCAGAGCTGTCCCCTTCTTCTTGCCCAGACCTTGTGAATTTTCACTCACAAGCCTTTTCAACACACATTCCCTTCTGTTCTCACACAGGGATTCATCCTACACACAAGGAGGACCTATCAAAAACAAAAAAAAACCCACCCCACCTTCTCCACAAGAAGAACTTCTAGGGAAAAAAATAAAAAAAACCACACACAAAGAGAAGAAACAGAAGAAAAAAAGAATAAGGTGTTACTTACTGGTTAACACAGTGATTGATCTTGCTGACTTGGAAACCATATTTGAGTTCACTACCAACAGAGTTACTATGTAATATAGGCCATGGTATTTGGCATTAAAAACCACGGGGGCAGGTAAAGTGCTATTGAATTCTTCGAACTGGAAAAAGTAGTTCTTGGATTCTCCAGCTATCTTCACAACATATACAGAGGATGAGCTCACCACATCAGATGCTTCCAGGGAGACAATGATACAATTGTCTTCTCGGACAGTAACCTGGAAAGGTTCTGCATTCTACAAGACAAGAATAAAGACCTTGCTGAAGTAAAATCTATTATTTCGCTTTTACCCATTTCCCTTGGTATTCATAGGATACTCATGTTATATTTGTGACAAAGTTACATTTCATATTCTGCAAGACAGTTAACATCAAACCCTAGCAATTTTTCCAGAATACAATTCACAGTCAGCCAAAGACCACAGGTATCTGATTATCAGGCCAGTCTCTCTGCAGCAGAGGCTGGTTCCTGCCGTGCGCTTTCTGATGCTCTGGCTACTCCATCCCTTACATCCCGAAGAACAAAGCCTCCGCCATTCTTTCCTGACAGAAGGAGGAGAGGAGCAGAAGGAGGATGAGATTAAAAAGGGTATCGGGGCAAGAGGATTTCCAATAAAGCCACAAAGTGTAAGTCATTTAAATCCCAAAAAAGAGATTATGAAATCAAGACTCTTTTATCTTGCAGAAACAGGATCATATATTCTTCAATGCAATATATTCTGAAAGCCTGCAACCAAAGAATAAGTTTTGGCACTGACTAAGCTTTTCCAAATATGTCCACTCCAGCAAGTACCAGGTGATAAGCAGCTCTCAGCACTAGGTCCATGGCTTTGGTTGGCACTTTTCATTTCCTAAGCTACACCATTTCATTTTCAATATTTCTTTTATTAGTAGTAGAGAGAAAGGAGCAATTTAACCTTGTTTTCATATATCATGAGCATGTTAAGTCATTGCCAGCTGAAAACACTTTCCTTTTTATTAATTGCAAACCAGCTGTCAGCAAGAAGCACTTGTTCTCTACAGGAATTTCAAAACAGATTCATGGTAATTAATGAGAAGGAAAAGTTCAAGCTTTAATCAAGAGTTGCCTTTTTGTTTATTAGGCCATGCTCCTGCTTAGAGTTTTTTTACCCCCAGTGAAAACTACAATATCTGATATTTTCAATTTCCAACTCCATGGTATCTTTATCTGCTTCATGTTTCACAGGCCGAGAGCTCTATTTGGAGGGCAGGATGGGCAACCATGGCCAGTTTATTCATTCACTACTTACTCATTCAGTCAAGTTGTTCCTGTACCAAAGGGCTAGACACCTCCTTCAGGGAGTAATTCTATCAGCTTGGCTACCTCCTATCTTCCTGTAGTTTTGTTTAGTGGGGATTCCTCAATAATAATAATTTTTTTTTTTTGCATTTATGCTGCAGGAGCCAGGCTCCCTATTTGGAATTCACACATATGGTGTTGTCAACTCCTGGCAATCAAAAACAACAAAAAAAACCCCCAAGAACAAAGAATTGGTTCTAGGATAGTAAGATTTTAAATAACAGTAGTTTGCCTTTACATATATTTATGCTCTTATCATTAGGTTTTGAGATTTCACAGTGTACCTATGGTCATATCACCCTATAGGCAAAACTATAGGCTTGAGAAGAAAGGACCTAAGCAAACCCACTCATCTGACCCAACATGAGAACAAGGTAACAAGTGTATAAATCCAGCCCAAATAAGATAACCAGTCTAGACAGCTTCAAGCCTGAGGTTAAAAATAGAGGCAATGTCACTTCAGCTGCTGATTTGAGGTTTGCTTTGATTAGTCTTTTAAAAAATGACTTTTAAGTTGCTAAAATTATATAAGCCAATGTTATCAATGGATGAATACTTTGGTGTGGAATTCTGGGTGATTTTTCACAGATGGCAGAGCGATTGCTCCAAAAGATTTACAATGTAAGACTACAATTATGCAAAAGCTTCCATGTGTTTTCCTTAGCCTCAGCTGAATTCAACAGGCTTACCCTTGAGTAGATCAAAACACCACATTTCAAGTGTTTGTATTTTGCTTTAAATCCTGATCCAGCATTTGGATCCACATTTGGATCCACACAGATTCAAACCTTTTACTGAGGATTATGTTTAGATCTGGTCAAAAACAAGTAGACGTTCTCTTATCCTTCTTCCTCCCCTCGCACTAAGAAAATGTGGAATGATTGCTACTTCAGCTCTCTTGACATGGGAAGACAGGAGAAGGAAGGCACCCACCGGCTGTCTTTCCAGAAGCACGTGCACTATTGTATCACAGAAAGCATGGTTGTCTTCCAAGGCCAAGCAAGGACAGACAGACCTGATTCAGCAAGTTTATTTCTACATATTAAGCTTGAAGTGCATGTATAATCCCATAGAAGTCGGTGGGTTCTGACCTTCCATTGACTTGCATTTGAATGTTTCACTAAAGGAAAGTGAATGGCGTTATCTCTAAAATTACTCTGTCCTTCCCTTGGCTTTGTGGCTGAATTGCATGGTACTAATTCAACGTGCCTACCTTGCTATGAAGAGACAGACAAAAGAGCCCAACAAATTTATACGTGCCAACAAACAGTTCAAAGCAAGTTCCTTGTGTTTGGTGGTATTAAAAATCATTTGTGATGTTAATCAAGTACAGCTGGAAATTAAGCATATAATTGCAGAGTTATAGACATTCCTAGGATATAATTAGATGCTTTCAGACTGCTCATATGGGGTGTGATTTTATTCTTTGATTCTTCCATGGGTATTGTATTAACCATGTTGAAGACCATACTTTTATTTTTCCCCTCGCAATGTTTTCTTAAATTCACAGCAAGTACCATTCAGCAAATAATCCACTAACCTTCTTCAATAGTTTCACACAATTAGCATAACATGCCTCTGCTAGCTAAATACGTAGAAACATCACAGATAGAGATGCTGTTGTTCCCTATGACAACACCTGACTGGGGAAAATAACTTTTTCTGAGTCCTTTATCTCCTAAGCATGTGGGGATTGTGAAACGATAGCCTCCCTCCTTCGTGTGCCTGTGTCCAGATGCTTGTGAACCACTGCTGCCATGACACACAGGCATTTTTTGAGTGACATCTCTTCAGTAGCGGTGTGGCTCATCCATCTCACTCCTGCACCTACCTGCATAATGCATCCCTCCCTTCAGTGGTACCTCTTCTTTTCAGTGATTATGTGGCCCTCTTGCACACACCTGTGGGTGCCCAGGCTTTTAAATTGCTGCATGCATGGGACACATGGTTTGTTTATTATCCAGTGGCTCCTGAAATAATTTTTATCCTTTCATTTCAGCTCTAAGGTTTGGTTTAAAGAATGAAGTGGCAGGTAAGGGGTGAATAAAAAGGCTTGGCAATTAACATGTCATAAGATGAAATCACTTATCTCCTTTGGGATACGGATTTCACTTTGGTGGTGTTTTAAAAGAACAGAACGTTCTGAGCATCCTGTTCTTCATGTTGTATGAGGTGAGGGTTACCAGCCAGGACCGGTCTTGTGATTTTGGGAAGAAGGCTAGGGGCAAACCTGAGTATTTTTTCTAAGTACTGCTGGAAGTGACAAACATGCCCCACTTAACTAGATTGTAAAGCCAGTGTGTCTTAGGACTGACAGCATCAGTATGGTAAATACACATTTCATTACTTCTGGTCAGCTACCTCCAGGATTTAATTTGCTGGTGTCACAGCTTGAGCGGCTGTTTCATGCCTGTGGGGAAATTTGGCAGGGCTTGTGCATTCAGAACCAAATGATTACCTCCAACTTCCTTCCTAGTTTATTATTACAAGCTCATGCCATGCTAAAGCACTTAGAAAAAAAAAAGGGGGGGTGGGGGTAAGTAAATTCCACAATGTGATGCCTGTTCACAGTCATTTCCAGCGCAGGGATGAGTCACGCTAGTGGAATTTCCAGCCAATAACCAGGTCCCAATTAAAATAAAAAGGAAGGGGAGACAAGGAGATATACAACATGTCAAATAAACAATATTCGAAGAGTAATAGGAAAATAAATGGAGTGCAGCAGAGCTCAGAGTTCTCTTTTCAGAAGTCTATACCCTCAGTTTATTCCCTTAAAAGAGTATGAGTTTTACACGAGGAAGAGATCAAAGTTGCAAACCAGGTACTAATTTTATGTACTTTCGCTTTTTAACGTCTCACAATGAAACCCATTGGGCCAGGACCCGGTTATCAAAAGTGCACATAGTTACATGTTCTGCTGACTTTAGGAGGAGCTGTGGATGCTCATCAGCTCTGTAAAATTAAAGTACTGGTAACTGCAGCATGTTATCTAATGCTAGACAAATGGAATTAAGACCCTGAACAAACATGACTTCTGTCAGCTCTTCTAGAGTAAATCCTGAAGTATTACAGAGTTTTCAAGTGGGCATCTGAAATCCCAAAGCAGGAGTAAATATTAAAGCTATGAGGATCTACTTCTTACGGCAAAAGTATCATTATGATCACCTACTGTATAATGGCAGTCAAAAAGAACATCAATGTAAGTATTACAAGACAATATGAACACTATATCCAAGCTTCTTGGATGAAATACTGGCTATTTATGTGAGTGATTCTACTATACTCAGATATATTTTGTTCCAGTGGCCAATAATGCTAATTACATTCTAAATCACACGATGACTCATTCTCACCAAGATTCATCTTACTTAATTTTAGGTACTTAAATGGAATGACTGAGAGCCAGGATGACCTTTTCAGACAGAGTACCTGTAGATTCATCTGAGATCTGAATTACTTTTGGAAGTGCACTAAACAGCCAAAAGGTCCGTGCTCCCAGCTTGGCAAAATTCCTGCAGTCCTCTGTCACCGGGTGCAGTGAGTCCAAGCCTTATAACAAAGATAGGACTGGGATCCAGATTTCAGGATCTTGGCCTCTGCTATAGTCTTGCAGTGGTACCTCCACAGAAAGCACATAAGAAATTTCATAAAATAAATAGTATTGCAAAACATGCATAAAAGTCATGTCACAGTATTTTTGCACCAGCTTCCTAATATACGTTTTTCCTCTGATGGTAATAAATGATACTGAAGAACAATTACAATAAAAATGGCAAACATTCATTTTATTCAGAAATTGGAATCTTATCTCCAATAAATCTACTATGCACTTGTTGGAAATTTATTGTTTCATGTGAGCCTCTGTGCAGGGAACAGAGTCAAATTCTAGCCTATTTAAACTGTTTTAGTAATTTACTGTATTTTATAAAATTTTCTCTCTCTCTCTCTCTCTCTCTCTGCAGGCTAGACACTTCACAGTTTTGGGATGATCCCAGCCACCTTCCAATCCTTTATAGCTAGACAAAAGAGGGGTCCCTAAAACTCCCTTCTGTTGCAGTGTGAAGTCACCATCCAGAACAGGGAACAAGCTCTAGTTTCACAAAATCTAGCTGTGTTTTGAAGTGTGAACTTTAGATGACCCTTCAGTTTCCCACCTTGCTTCCATCATTACTGTATCATCTCACTCAGCCCAATACCATACCTTTCTTATTTTCACAGCTCCCTGCTCATACTCTTCACAGAGTATTTTCTGCTAAATGTTGCAACATCAAACCTTAGACTGTTTATGTTCCACATCCAGTCTCTTTACTCGTCTTTCGAAGGCTCTCAATAAAAAACATTTCATGTGACTGAAACTGGTACGGTTTCACAAGAAGATACAAGCAGTCTCAGAAAAAGCAGTTCTCATAGCCATGACCTGAGAAAGATCCTCTCTGAGAACAGATAAAAACTGAGTGGAAATTGCCCCACACAGAGTCGTCTTTGGAATTGTTAGCTATCATTATTAGATCCTATAGTTTTAACAAAAAAGGCAAAGTCATCCTTATAGAATATAGGGAAGAAAGTATGTCCTGACCTTTCTACATGTTCCAGTGAATTCTGGAGCAGGCACAGACCTGACGAGTGTTGACTGCAAGAGTTTGAATTGTTTGAAATGAGTTTGGATTGTTTGAAATGGTCTTCAAGAGGGTGAACAAAAATCTTACAGATTTGTAAAAAAACATGGGAGAAATGGAAATCCTTATCCTCAAGATTTTCCATGCAGAAAGGAATATTTTAAGAAGTGAAAAGATAGGAAAAGCAGCAGTTCTCAATAATTTATGATGTTTGATTCAGGTTAACACACCATTTCTGGCATTCTGCTCTATGAATAGTGTCCTCAGCACTGTTGCTATTCTCAGTCTTAAAAAGCCAGTAATAACAATCTTCTAGTCATATTTTATAAATGAGTTTCAACATTTCTTTGCTCTGGGAGACAGTTTTAAAGGGACAGGCATTTTTTTCCCTCTCTGTGCACCAATTCAGAATATGAGGGTGTTTTTTAAGCAAACATCAATACGGTATGTACAGTCCATCATGTTTTGCTACCATTCTAAAGTTAATAACCTACTTTAGAGCCACTGGCAGGAAATCTTTCTTGACACTATCGAGTACTATTATGATAGCATTAAGTAAATGGCAGAATGCCAAATATGTGAAAAATAAATGTTTGCATTCAGTAAGGCTAATATCTTTCATGTATCGTCTTGTTAGCATATCCAATATTTAATAAATTATTGCTAAATATATACTTCTATCCCATCTTTCTAGTGTAAACTGGAGAGGGCAAAACCCAAGCACAGTGATCCAGAGACCTTGATGTTGACAAAGTTTAGAACTAGGTTAGAACTTCACAGATGGCATTTCTCCCTATTATGGTCCTAACTGCACATATACACCCCAAATATGACAGTTCACTCTCGGGCAGATATAGTTTGCTTTCTCTCCACTCTAGATTTTTAACTTTTCTCTAGTACTAAAATTATGTCAAAAAGGATAATTCTTCTGAAGGAAAATATGAATTTGGTCCCCTTCCTCAACCACTAACACTTTTATCTATCCACTCAGACCTTTCTGGAGCCTCTGCAATTAAAGTTTAGCCATCCCTTCTGGACGTACCCAAACACATACACGTGCCAGATGAACCATGTGCTTTAATTAAAAGGCATCTTCCCTCTTGAGCCTGTATGCGAATAACAAAAAAGGGCACAGGAAACAGATTACATTGTCTCATCAATTCCCTTAACTCTGTCAAACTGGCCCTTGTGGTGATCTTCTCCAATCAGTATTCTGCCTTTGGGAGAGCAGTTAAAGCAAATTTCTGCCTGAAAAAATGTAATATGATCAGATTTGCACATAGGCCAGGTGGGAAGACAAGTTCATGTTAGGTGTCTCCTCTGTTAAATTCCAAAAAGAATTTGTTAGGGAGAAAGGAAAAGAAAGATTACTTTCTAGGAAAAGGAGTTAATTGAACAGTATGCTCCACATATACATTATCCTAAGACTGTACATACTCTCCATCAATTGAGAGTAAGTGCTTTCACAGCACAGCGACTACAGGTCAAAACATATACCAACTATACTTCAATTCTCTCTCCATCATAGAGGAAAGAAGATGGAACAGATCACCCCTGGAAAATGCTGAAGGAAAAGGCAGAGTGAGTGGGAAATTAATGTGGATTTTGAAGAACTTGGATTATTAGAAAGAAATCTGTCTTTCCATGGTGTCAAATGATCCTTGAGGTGTCTTACATTTCAAAGTGCCCTATGGAAGATGAGAAGGAATACTGGAGGAGACGTGTTTTCTGAATGATGAAGGACAAATTCGTTCATGCTGTTTAGTGCTTCAGCTCCAAAACTGTGGATTCACCTGTGCAAATGACGGAAGTCTGTAATATAAGCTTCTGATTCTGAAACAGCTTCTGAACAGCTGATGATGCTGAAAGGTGACATTAGAAAGTCACACAGAAAATTCCTGATGTTCAACAGGACATGAAGACTGATATTGCACCATGAGAAAACTGTGACCACGACATGCTCCATCACTGCTGTGCAGCTGAGAGGAACTGGACTGGTGTCAGCTGAACTTCATCTTACATGCTCTGGCAGAGAGTATGATGGAGGGGTAGAGACTGAGCCTTATAAAAGTACGACAAAAATGAAAATGCCTTCATTTTTAATTGATAGGGTGTATATATACCCTTCATATGTGCACAAGTGAACTAGTTCTTAAAGACAGAATGCAATGTTTTGCTATTTGCATTATCTACAAAGAGCACAGCTGGGAGGAAGCTAGAGTTTTCGCTTATCTGAGAAACTGGAGACCAAGCTGGTTATCCAATTCATTGGAAATCACAAAGCAACTTAGCAGGAAATGGTGGAAGAGAACAAGACTTTCTGTTCCCCCCTGTGTTAATCTATAATAAAAGAACAGACTAGATGCCAATGAATAAACTTATAGATAGGGGCTATTCCAGGAGCTTAACTCCTTGTTCCATAACTCCAAGTGATTTTAATGGGAATAGGTGCCAAGGTGCTCTTAAGTATTTTAAAAACCTCTATTTTTTCAAATATGTTCTGAGACTACCAGACAGTTTTGGAAATTTGAAATAAGGAGCCATTAATAGAAAAAAATAATAATTTTCTGTTTCAAATCAGTTTTTCTGACATGAAGAATTCAAAAGCAGTTGTGGGTACGTTTTGTCCCCATCTAAGCTGTTGACTTCAGTTTGGTCTGGAGTTGACCTTCAACAAGTGGTCTGCCTTATTGCCACTCATTTTTCTATCCCTCCCTGCCCCCCAGCCTCCCCAGAAAAAAAGCCTCAAACACCCACCACCCTTTCTTCAAAGGTCACAGGAGCCATGGCATGGTCAGGAAAAAAAAAAAAAAAAATCTAAATCCAGATCACCAGTCTTCCTATTCTGTGGTCTAAAATACTTAATACCTTTCTGCCCAAAGCCATAACCATAGTGCAGCTATGGCATTCCCTGAAAGACTGCATAGTCAGGTTCAAGCACAGGTTTATTTTGTTTTCAGATCCAAGCGGAACATGATATTCTGCCCTTTGATTACCCTGTTGTGCTCATGTGTTCTCTAAATTGGCAAGAGCTGACCAGATAACCTGCTGAGATCTTCTCATGTTATTTATACATAGTTCCTGTGGTTGAATGTTTTTTTCTTGCTAAAGTATTTGCTGTGCAGCTTTTTGGGGCGTTGGTTGGTTTGCTTGGTGGTGTTTTTTTGGTTTGTTTGGTTTTTTTGTTGTTGGTTGGTTGGTTTTTGGTTTGGTTTTGTTATTGGTTTTTTTTTTTTTTTTTTTTTTGCTTTTTCCCAACCTGTGCTCAAAGAGAGGGAAGCAGCCAGTGCCATTTCCCTGATTACTAGCAAGAGATGAGCTCTGTAATTCTCTGTACAGCACAGGGTCAATTGCAAATCCACACAGAACATTTCAGTTGTTGCTACAGCCTGATTTTCAATTCATTTCTAGTGTGGCTTTAGGCTCAGCTCAGCCATTTGTACTGATTTGATAAATTCCTACCCACAGAAGAGTTCTCCATCACACCACTGCTGGCAATGTGCTGCTCAGTAGTCATGAACACTACCAAACTCTCTAATGCTGCAAAAACTCATAGCTTGTCACTGCCACCTTCCCCTGCAGGGATAACTCCAGCAGGATTTATTTGGTCATAGTGTATCAAGTGTTTAGTTTTTAGTACAGTTGCCACAGGTTGACTTGAAGGAACTGAATGAGGGGAGTGACTACAAAGAGCTTAGGAAATGGAGTTGGGATCTTCAGCTGTGAGGTAAAGTCCTTTCAGATGTAACACGTGCCACCCCACCTGCCCAGAGGAAGAGACCAGCCAGGGGAGAATGACTGCTGTTACCTATCCAAGGGAGGACAGTCCAGGTTACTGAGTGTTATATGGCTTTCGTGAAAGATATAATTCTGCCACAATGTCCTCTCCTAGCACCTTAATGGCTTCAACTCAGTAAACAGAATCTTCTGCAACTTTGTTTACCAGATCAGGAAAATAATAATTCCTTCTACTTCTGCTCTGATACACAGCCACCACATTTATCCTTTATTGGGATCCACTTGTGTGCTATCACAAGAACTTGCTCAAATATTCTGCACACCTCTGTGTGTATAACTAAAATAGTGAATACCCTGTTACCTTCAAAGTGAGGAGGCCTTAATGACATGTTGGTCAGCACTTTTATGCTGAGACTTCTGTAGTTGGTGTGGGATTCATCTGGCTTTGTTTTATCAAACTAAAAATTGGGCATACAGTCAAATCTCATCATCTAGGCTCCCTCTGTGCTGTGTAGGGAGAGACAGATCTGAAGAATTTGATTTATCCACTTAAGACTAAACAAACTGCCTTCTGCAGATGCTTTTTTCTCTCTGTGCACCTTTCTTTTAAACATCAAGCGTCAGATGGGACCAGAAACATCAGCTGTGTATGGTATGATGGCAGCTGCAACTCAGATTTGTATTGCCATTTTTATGTATTACGGCTCCTAATCTTTTTTGTCTAAATTGATACTACAGGGTTTAAATTTTGTTTAGCTAGTCTCTTTTTCAGCAGTATAAAAGTACATGATGGCCATGACTGAGTAAGGCATATAACTTTAAGCATACAAAAGGTCCTACTCAGCAAAAGATGTAAGCATGTTCATAAATCCTCTGCCTATGTGACAAAGGCTGGCCCTGTGCACAAGAATCAATCAGGAGATCAAGGTCTCTCTTCCTGAGTTGTCAAAGAGCAATAAACCTCTGAAACTTCCTTCTAATTTGTTTTGTGTCTTTTATGAAGTGAGATTGCTAAAAAGTCACTCAAAGAATAATAAAAGTCTTGGCTCATTAGGTGATGCTGAGAACCCTGTTCTGCAGGTTTGGTATTCTCTTCATACAAATTATTATTCCTTGCTGCTGTTGTGGTTTTTACACTTGGCAGTTATTCACTGGCCAACAGGGATGCAGACAAACCTTTATAAATACATTCATCAGCCTAGTATCTTAGGCTGAGATAGCTCAGCAGTAATAGTATGGAGAGCATACAGATTAAATTTCTAGCTGGTTTGGCAGTTACAAACCCTTTGAATGCAGAATTTATAGAATTAAACCTTAGCCATTAGCTTTCTTTTATATATTTCTCTTTTAATACCTGACAGAGCTTTTCCCCAGGCATGAAAATAGCTAGCCAGGCAAGAGAAGACTTAATACACTGAGAGATGAAAGTCAGCTGAGAAAAGGGTGTGTGGAAATCATCAATGGGAAGTCTGTTCCCTATAAGTAGAATTGGCTGTAAAACAAAAATATATAATTTTATAACACTGTTTCCTCATTTTAATTCAGGATGCTAATCCTTCATTGTCTCTTCTGAAAAGGATTATGTTAAAAACAGCATGACCTTAAATGAGTCAACATGACCTTTCCAGGACATACCCCACAGTAAGTATTTACTGAGCTTTATTTCATAGGCATGAACTCATTGGTAATGTAAAAAGCTTTCAGGTCACTAGACAATGCAATATATAATATTATCATTGTGACATATAAAAATATGCACAATTTAAAAGTGATAATGGTTTTCTTTCCCAGTTAACTTCTAAATATGAGCTCACCATATATTGGTTTATGTTGTTTGCTTCTTCCACTTTATTAAGTATTTGTGTCACCAGTGAAAGGGAAGGATGGAGATGATGACATAGATTTTTCTGCCTTTTCTTTAGTTTACAGCAAGTGGTGCTTCCGTACATAAGCACTGGTCATTTTGCATTACACTAATTCAGGCAAAATATATTATAGTCCAGTTGGCTGGCTGCCATTTGCCAGTCTCAGTATGGTCATTTCTCAATAACTGCAATGCAAATATACAAATCTCTCTTACTTCATTAATTCCTGCACTAAAAATTCAAGCAATAAATATATTGCCTAAGCTCTTGCCCAACTCTTTGACTGAAACAAAACATTTTTCATGATCCTCCTCTGAGCACACCTGCCTGTACTTCAGAATACCAAAATTCAGGTTATTCTTTTTCCACATATGTGACCATGAAAAGTCACTAAGATCAGTTTTGTAAATGTATATAGGTGTCTTAGAATCCAGATAAATATCTACAAGAACTTCAAAAAAGTCAGAGCTGGGCACCAAGATTTTTTTTTTTTTTTTAAAGTCAAGTGTGGACCTTTAAATCTCTCCACTTGCAGAGCATGGTCCTTTATGTATGCATACATACACAACCTACCCATCAGAAAGATGCAAGACCATACACACTGGCAGCACTGAGCCCCAGTGGCAATGGGAGCTGTTTGGTAACCAAGCCAAATGAGTGGCTTCTGTTAGTTATTTATAGCTTTTTAAAATTTTAAATACATTCTTGACTTACTCTCCACCAGGTCCTTACTGATCCCTTTCAGTTTTTCCTCCGCTTCTACTCCAGTGTGCCCATGCAGCAATGAAACACCTTTACTATCAACATCAGACAACACTTTTGTTTCTCAGCTCAGGTTTATCCCTGACGTAATTTTTGCCACCTAACTCAGGTGCCAGGAGAGTCAATGGACAGAAGTATGCTCCTGACCAAGCCGTTTCCCACCTGCCTTTAGAAATTTAAAGCAGCAGAGAAGGGAGAAGGTTTGGTGTTTGGCTGAGGGGATGAGGGGGTTTGTGGCTAAATGGCAATAGGTTGTATTAAGTATTGCAACTCCAGGCATGTTCTTGTGATAATTTCTCAAGTGGTACCAAGAGCACTGAGAGCACACAGAAGAAACTTATGGCTCAGTGCTGTCATTGTGTTTTTCTTCAGAGAAACTCATCACCCAACAGCACTGTGAGCTCCCTACATCTCACAGCACGAAAAATCATTTGCAAGCAACAGCTTCTCCACAGCTTAATGAAACACCATCAGTAACAGACTGGGCACATACTCGGAGTTTACTTCAAGCACCATCATTGGTTTAAATTACCCCAAAGGTTTGGATCATAAACACAATCAGTTACCACAGCTCAGCTTATAAGCAAAGACGTATTTATCTACGGTAACCAAATCGGCCATGCTCTGCTTATCCCTGCTGTTGCAAATACATCTCTTAGTGTGTGTGTGAAAGAGTGAACATTCATACTTGCATTAAGTATTTGCATGTTTATGAATAAACTATAATCCATTTGATGGTATTCTTCTTTCTCATCTTATTAGCCCTATAAGCTCTTCATTCAGTTCTCACATTTTGCATACCAACAATACAGCAAGAGAAGAATACCAATGTCCTTATAAAGATGCACAAAAGTGCAGAAAGTCTGCATAAATAGGAAAGACTAGACCCAAGCACTAGAGACCATGCTCCAAAGAGCAGGAATGTCTTAGTATCGGCCACAGGAGCTGGAGAAATGTTGTGGGTTTTTTGTTTTTTTTCCTGTTTGTCTCTACTTGAAAGGGGGAAAGAGACACATGCATGAGTGATGGTAATGGAAGACCTTTTTGTGTCCAATTCACTGGAAAAACAGTACAAGGACATATCATCCTTGTGAAATAATTTGTCCTGTATTCCTTGAGCCAGATGAAAGTCCCATTATGTACAAAGTAACATGTGCAGATGAATACAGATTTGGGAGATCTATTATTCTCTCAAAACACATTGCCTTGGTGTAACACATCTTTCACCTCTGTCATAAAAATAGGCTTCTTTCCGAGCGCTTCATACTGTCATAATGTGCGACTTTTTTGACTAACCTACAAAAGATTTGAAAGTGCACAGCAGCGACAAGGAGTTATTCACAATTAGGGCTCTTGCTGTGAAACAAAACTGACACGTGCTCCTGAAACATATAGCAATTAGCAGGTGTGAAATCAAAAAATCACACCACACCAATTGTTACCGAGGCATACAGAAGCAAAAATAAAATGAAAGAGCTACATCTTTATAGTCCTGGACAGCTTTTGCAATCTTTATGAGCACATAACAATTTCAATCCCTAAGATGAGGCTCTGTGCCTCACACTGACACATCTGAGTTCCTCAAAATTTTCCTCTTCACACCACTATGAGATACAAGGTGCTGTTATCCCAGACTCTCTCCCCATTGCTAGTTCTCTAACCTGACAAGAAGTTTGTGGAGGACCAGAAGATTTTGAGATATAAAGAAAGATTCAAGATCATATCTGTTTCATTTAATAATCAAAGTTGTCTTCTTTTGCAGCTCTGAGCAATAAAGTGAGGTGCAGTATTGTGCCTGGTGCAGAACAGTGCATTGAAGCCTGTTCAGCCCATGAGCTGTTGTGTTACCTCTAAGTTTTAAGGGCTAACAAAGCAAATCGTTCTTCCATATAAAATTAAATAATAAAAAAAAAAATAATTGTACTTCCTACAATAACAAGGACCCATTCTTCGTTGAAATCTCCTGCTACAATCACTTTACAAATAATTCCAAATGACACAAAAACACATCTCTGCCAACAAAAAGCAGTCTGCATCTACACACAGTAAGACAGAAGTTGGAAAGTAAAGACCATGTTGTTTTATTAAGCTGTCCTAGAAAAGCCAGTAGCTATCACTCAGATGCAGGTCAGAAAAAAAACTGTTGTCCAATCTGGCATGAATGTAGCTTGAAATCAAATGCAAACCATTCTCATTATCACCTGCTCCAGCACAGTTTGATAACTGTAGATGTGAGGATGGAAACAAAGCCACCTTTTCCATTCAAATGTGAATCCAATCTGTTCCCCTTGGGTCCCAGTCTGCCAGGTTAATGGCAAGACCATCCTTCCTTATTTCTCCCCAGGGAAGCTGTGATCTTGACACGTGGTCTCAGAAGTGTGCCGTCCCTCTCTGAGGCTAACCCTAACGTTACTCTGATTTGCCCTCATGGCTAGGCAAAGTACTGGCAGTGCATTTTGCACTGTGTGAAAAGCACTCTGAGATTTTTAAAGGTATTTACAGATCAAGTATATGAATTTTTGCTTTTGAAAATCCCACTGGCACCACACTGTACCTTCACAGACCTAAAAATATGGCCTTTATGACTTCCATACCATGGGCCAAAGCATGATTCCTGCAGTACTAGGCTAACTCACTGATGTTAGCAGTTGATTTATATTTGTTAAGAGAACTGAAGTATTTTATCAGAAGCTGAAAAACTTGCCTGTTATTTTATTCAAACTTATGTTTTAAAAAAATTATTAAGAACATATTTGATATCTACATCTTACATGGTAGGTTTTGTTTTGTTTCATTTTAAGTATTTCATGTTAGCTATTCCAAGAAATTCCAGCATGCTTTTGCAAAAGCAGCTCAGAATGAGGATCTAGGGAGAAAGAGCAAGAGCACAGATAGAATAACGATTACAATTCAAACCAAACTCCTCAAAGGGCAGAATAAGTTACAACTGTGATAATTAATTGATTCTACATACACAAAAAATGATAAGAAGGATTTTGCCCTGGTAAGACAGATTTTTTTAAGGGGGATTTAATTAAGTACCTCTCAGATTTTTTTTTTTTTTTCTTTTCTTTTCTTTGAGATTTTAACTGTCAGGCAGCATATCCAAAAGAAAAATGATCCCATCCAGGAAGTAATTAGCTGCATTAAGTGTGCTGTTTGACTTCTTTCCTGTTACAGCGATCTCTGGCAGAAGGAGGAAGCAAGGAAGTTGGGGGAGGAGGAAAAAAAATTGATTCAGTAATTTGAGAACTTAAAGACATTTCTCTGTGTCTCAATTAACAGAAGGAGGGCTTGTTCTGCTGTGGGAGCAGCACAAGGTTCATAAAAACAAGGACTATTTTAGTGACTGTGCGTCATATTAGAAACTGGAGAAACATAAGGGGCTTGACACAGCATTATTTGCTCTGAATAATAACCCCCTAGAGCCACTGCTAGTCAGAACTGTTATTACACGTTGGGTGACCAAATTCGGGGATTCCAGCCACACAGCGCAGTCAGCTCTGGGTATGGGCAGATGTTGATGCGCTCGTTATCTTGGCTTTGCTTTTCCCCAGTTCGGCTGGCTGCCCTGGGCTGCCACACAAGGACAGATGCACAGCACAAGTCATTCAGGCTCTTCCCTTCTCCACTGGTTCCAGTTCAAGACTACACCTATCCACTGCAGAAATTTGTTTGTAAGTTTTCAAGGTGGATGTATTGCTCTTATTCTTAGAGCCCTGTTTATAAATGTTTTATTACCCCTGACTTTGGTTTATCCCAGCTCCTGTTATCCTAGATAATTGGGAGTTGAATTGAACACTTAATATTTAAAATATGTTTCCTGTGTGTTTTGATGATGTCAGCTTACTTATTGAATCCCTTCACTGCTTATCCCGCACAGACTAATCTTTTGTCCTTCTCCCCAAAGACTTTTGCAACCATTATCTGATGCTAGTCTCTCCATATTGTTACCTGCTTTTTGCTATGTATATATTTAGAAAATAGAAAAATAGAAAACAAATTTCATATAAAACTTGCACGTGGTTTGCTCCCATGCTCCTCACCTTTAAAATTAATTTTAAAAAAACAGTAGATTAGGAACATAAGTGTTTTTTATCTCCAACTGATTTATCTGTGTGTTGCATTCTGCAGTCTCTCTTTCTTCTGTATCCTTTCTTTTCTTGCTCCTGACTGATGTGGATTGATGCTGCTCCTTTGGAGACCAAGCTGGTTACCTCATCCAGTGGTGACAGCAACCAGCCTAATGGGTTTCCAGTCCTAACAGGAGCTCTCACTGCTTCTTCAGTCTTCACTGCAGGCATCAAGCACAGCTATGGGATAATGAATCTATTTTAACTTTCATTGCTTTGCTCCCCAAGAGGATAAGGGGTTTGCATCTCCTCTCTTCTGTGCAGAAGCACATCATCCTTAACAGGCAAGACCTTGACCTGAAGTAACATGACAACCCCACAAATCTTTTTTTTTTTTAAAAGCTTTCAGTTGTGAAACTATTTTCTAATGTCAGCAACGGTGGCACAGAAAATTCTTCTGCTAAGTCTCCACTTACTGTGTGCACAGAGACTGTGCTTTTTGACAAGAGACCAAGAAAAGTCAGCCTGAAATAATCATATATTCCTCTATGCAAGATTGCTGCAGTGACTAATCCCAATTTGCTGCCTTAACTCCCTGCTTCTGTCTCCCTCACGTTCAGAAGGCAGCAAGCCCGGCCAGTACTGAGAACAAATGAGAATGGAGGAGAAAAGGCAATTTGTACTCACGTTCTCTCCCCCACCACACTTCCTCCCACTCCAAATGCAGTAGCAAAGGAGTATGTTTTGGTTGACTGTTTGAGCCTAAATTCCCAGCTATTACATTAACACATAGTAATGAAAGAATATTTCTTGGTTAATTATGTGGCTCTACTGTTGACATTGCAGCTGAACTGGGAAGACTAGAGAAAATCTGCATGGTTTACGGTACAAATGTAACGTGGGAAGTGCCAAAGCCACAGACTTCTTGGATCTTCACTCAGTTTTCCAAGAAGTTTGGGAGAATTTCAGTAACCTTCTTGCCACCCTGAGGGAGAGGATCCCAAACTGAAGTTCAGATCTAGACAATTTAAATTGAAGAGCTGATTAAAGCTGATGTCAAGATTGGAAAATGCTCAGTATTTCTGTGATACGATATCTTGCACTGAAGAATTTCAAACCACTTTTCTAATACATGTTAATGAGACCTCACAAGAATGCTATAAATACAGTATCATGTGTATATGACTCATGCGGCTTATTAATTTCACATCACCTACACCACTGTTTGAACAAGAGTGACAGGGCAGCATTCAGACAAATTCCTCTGTGAGAACTCAGCCAAAATAGCAATACCTGTGTCTTCAGGGGTCAATCTGCCTCAAGGTTGGCTCTAGTTAGAGAGATTCAGGCTGAGAAGGATGCTCCCTGCTTACCACAACCCTCCTATTGCATGATCGCCCTGCAAAGCAACAACAGTATAGCTCTCTTGCCAAAAATGTTGAGCCTTCATCTAACAAGAAAACAAATTCTAAAGCAATGTATAGCAGCTTCTATGCTAAATGTACCATACTATGCCAATGGTCTATATCAGGGCGTAAGGAAGAGAAGGAAATTTGCTGGGGGGTAGATATAGATACAAGAGGTATAGATCCTCTGTGGGACTTGATTTTAATTATAAAGCAGGAGAAAAAGCAATATATAATCTCTTAAATTTACCTATGCCCTTAACTAAGACATTTTTACTTAGCTTAATTAACTATTAATACTGAGTTCCTGAAAAGCCCTTAGTAATTTCAAAGTGTTCACTCTACTCCTGTGGCAATTACCCATTTAAGAGGTTCTGCAGACAGAGTAATAACAAAGACACGCAAAGGATTTGTTTGTATGGTACTTTACAGGAACTGTGAGCCAGAGAGATGCTATTTAAATGAAATAAATAAGATGCTACAGTCATACAGGTTGATGAGAGGTCAAGTATATTAGCATGGGGTTGGGGCTAGCATTGCTTCCTGCTAGCTTAGAGGATGGGTAGGTGAGCTATTGTCTGTCTGTAAATATCATAAGCTAAATGAACGGTTGAAGGCCCCACAGAGGGTAAATAATAAAGCCGAAATCATAGTAACTAGATTTCTGTAGCCCAGTCTCAGTGGAATCAAGAAAGTTGGATCAAGCCACCCATTTCATAGTGATTTCTTTCTTTCCTGCATACAGGATGATTGACGTGGTGGAATTCAGCCAAAACAGGGAAGGTAAATTTTGCTGCAACATTCACAGAGGCGAGAGCACTGAGACAGGGTGGAAGGAAAGGAGAAATCCCCAGTAACTGCACTGCTCTCCCAAAGCAAAGAAAGGAGGAGGAAGAGGAGGGGAAGATGCTTCCTATCATCAAAATGGGAGGAAGGACAGAGAGAGTAGCTTTCTAGGCTTCCCTTGAACCCCAGGAGTTTCAGCTCCTAACTGGATATCAGTAACATAAGAATATAAAATTGTATATTTATTGTTTCCCTTTTATGTTTTGGTGGCTCGATGCTGTTAATACTAATTAAAGCTTTCTAATCTATGATATTAGTGGTTAATAAAGATCAGTGAGAATGCCACTCTTCCCACACTGCAACCCATATTTGTCTCTTGTCTTTGTGAATGGCTCCTCTCTAAACCTGAATCTAAACATCTTTGAACTTCTCAATATTCAAATCCAAGAGCAGATTCTATGGCTAGAATTTACCTCTGAGCTCTAAGCCACCCGTAATCACTCCAAGTTTCATTCTGTAAGTTGCTATGATTGCTAAGAATTCAAGTCTGCAAATTTTCATTTAAATGGAAAAATATCTACTCTCTGCCTTTGACAATTCAAAAAACACACTGAAGTTTAAACCAAGTTGAGTGATGCTTATAAGCCTTTCCTGCAGTAATTAAAAACTTTGCCATTTAAAATGTTTCTATCTTAGTCTGGTCTGCTGTACTGTAAATGTTCTGCATGGATGCATTCTGTTTCTCTGTCAGTACAAAAATGTTCTGACATCCCCAAAAATTTCAGCTGAAACAGTGGGGAAAACTTCAGAAAATTCAAGCGCATCTGCTTGCATGTTGCAGCAACACAGCACAGCCCTCCCCCTATTAGCCACTGACATGCTAAGGATGATTAATCCATGAAAAGCTAAGAAAAAAATTGATGACAAAGCATGTGCCATCACTGAGAGACAACCTGAGAGTAACCGCTGTGCACTGGGATCGGTCAATCATGGAGTGTCTGGGAGACAGTGGCTTCTACAGGCTGAAAGGGTTCCTGAAAGGATTTATTGCTATTTGTAGTAAGGTACAATTTGGAAAAAGCAGTGCTCTTGTGAAAGACCAGTTAAAATTGGAATGGCTCCTATTCTCAAGAGTTAATAACTTTCTGGGGGGAAGAAATTACCCTTCGGACCCTACTGTATTTCAGAGGAGGAAAGAAAAAGACAGTTCTGGGTTAAAGAGATGGGGAAAGGAGGTGGAGAAGTCTCATGCGGTGGGAACAATAACTTACTCCTTTGATCTGCAGAAGGTTGGGTGAAGCTGTGCAGTGGTTTGCCAAAAGAGTCTAGCAGTGTTTCTGAACTTAAGGCTCCCATTTTCAAGACCAGAGGCTCCAAATTTGGTCCTTTCTATTAATGACATCTGCAAGGGAGCTGTATTATTTATGTGTTTTAAATTAGCTGGTGACCTGAGATATATCTATTATAGTCCAAATGTAGTTTGAATATCATTCATTATATAAATGAGGTTTGAACTGAACATAACTGTTTACTCAGAAGACATCCATTTAGTGAGTTGGCATTTCTTCATTACCCAAAATATACGATAATTGTCCATGTAATTCCTTCAGCAAGTTAATTGCACACAGTCCTGCTCCTCGATGGAAATTATCTGTCAACCTCACATAATTATTATGCATCAGTCTCAGTTAATATTCATTCATTCATGCTATTGCATACATAGGATTGTATTGAAACTGGGCTCAATTCATAGTAAGGTGAGCACCTTTTTAAATAAACAAAACTACAACAATGAGGTTTTTACAACAGAACTAACTAAAAACATGACTCCTGATCCAATGAATGAAGTGCTACCACAGCATGTGACGGGACGCTCAGTACACAAGAGGGAGGAAAACCCTTGGAGACTGGAGCCCCAAGACCACAGTTCCCTTTCTCCAGGTGCTGGGCACCACCAAGCCTTGTCTCCCACCTCTAGACCCCTCAAAGCCAAAACAGTCCCCTTCTGTCATGGAAGTGAGGGTTGCTGCAGAGCGTGGTGCCAGCCACGGGCAAGCTGGGAGCACATGGAAGCCTGGGGGGCCCCGTGGTGCCCGGGCAATGCCTGCTGCAATGCTCTCCACCTTCGTCTGCTCCCCTCTCTTTGCATGGGCAGGCTCACCCCAGCTGGCTTTCTAGTGCCTGCCTTAAGATAGCACTAACTCCCACAGCGTCCACCACAGCTTCCCAGGGGGGTTTAGCATGCTTGAGGTTGCCAGCAGCACCTGAGCCAGTTGCTTATAGGTGACTGCAGTGTAGAGTAATGTAATATTTCAGAAAGCCTAAGAATCTTACCTGCCTGTAGGTGAATTCACAGCAATGTATTTCACCATGAATGCTCTGAGACATCATGGTAATAAAAATATGATATCTGAGCCCTGTGGTTCCCTAATGTCCTGTACATCAAAGCTTCAGTGCTCCCTCTACAGTTCTGCAATGACCCACAGTCCATCAGTAATTATTAAGACATATAGCAAGGCCTCAAAAGACCACAAATAGTCTGAGTCTTTTGCTGTTCCTTGTACCTATTTCTTAATTTTCCATCTCAGTCAGGTATTAGTACCACCCAAAAAGAGCGGGAAAAAAGGTGTATGCTGATACATCAGAATAGATACAGCTACATCCCTTTCGCATACACATGATAAATTACAGGCTGAAAGGTAATGGTAAATCAGGGTAGTAACGTTCAGTCCTGCAGGAGAGATGGGAAGATGCATTCCTGCAACTGGAATTGTACTTGGCAATCCGTACTAAACTTATTCTTCTTTCACTGGAAAATTTTCTAACGGAGTTTGCTGCAAGTGTGTCACTACTGTAGGCTTTTATTGTGCAAAGGGATTGAGTTCTGACAGGAAGCATTTTCTGCCCCTGCCACATCTGAAGCTGAGGTACAGATCTTGAGGGAAATCCTTGAAGGGTGGAATTGACGTTGCCCTCAGATCACGTACAAGATACTACGTCAGACACGTTGTTTACTGTCGCTTCCAATTTATCTTATGTGACACAGCACAAAACAACATGTACCACAAAAGAAAAGCATGAAACAGAGTATGTGATACAACCTAGCAAATCTGTCAAGAACATCAGATATATGTATGTGTGTGCGCATCACACATCCCAAAAAAACCCACAAAGAGCATTCAAATGACTAGTTCAAAATAAATGCAAATCCCCAAGCCCCCAAAAAATCTGACAGAAGAGAGTCTTACCAGCTAAAAATGTATGTTCTGTGACTAAAAAGGGTAAACTGACAATCTAGGTCAGGTTTTGCCACCCATTGGTGACTGCTCTCAGCTTTTCTCAACATTTTTCTTCCTAATCCTTACACATACTCATGTTACAACTTTAAAAAAATGCAGTGCGACTCTGGATCCTATACCTTTTGGTTAACTAAATAAGGGGCTTCGCCAGCCAAGGCTTTATAATACTATATTTTTTATTAGATATTTATAGAGGAAAATACTCTGCAGTGAAGTCTGTAATCAGAAGGCAACATAAATCCCCAAAACGCAGACCCAACCCAGTCAAGCTCTTTGTGATTACAAGGGCATCCAAAAAAGATTCAGAGTATGAAGTAACTTGAACAAGAGTGTATTGTACAGATTAAAGGCACTAACTGTAATGAACCCGACTGTAGAGCCTATAGCATTTTATACTCTGTGCAGGGACTAAATAGGACGATCTAAATGAAGTGACTGTATTGAGGTTAGCATAAATCACTGCTTCTAGGGACTGCTGTGTTCTTGTCATACTCCTCAGAGGATTAAAAGGAGCACCTCCCTAGCAATTTCACTTCCCCTTGTAGACATCATGTTTCTGTAACCATCATGGAGATCAGATACCACCAAGCTGCAGCAAAGGTAGTCCAGTACTTCTCTTTTTATTGGATAAGAAAAGAAGGCAATCAAAATTTGTTTGATAAGAAAGCTCAGCACTCAGCACCAAAGTGAATCAGTCAAGGTCAGTAGTGCCCCCACGGGTCAGTTAGACCAGCATTGAATGACCCCTCAAAACCCAGCTTCTTTCTCACAGGGAGTCAATAAGCTACAAAAGAAAGTTTCAAAGATCAAAAGTTAATACAGAGAAACTGTTACGTCTCCAACAATAGAACAACCGACTGCCTCTCCCCTTGATACCTCGTGAGCCCTCCAGCAGGAGGAAGGAGGAATGTGGGTTTCCATTTTATATGCTTTACATTTCATATAGGTGGAGAACATTTCCTCTCATCCATTCCACCTCCCTATCAAGATGCAGAGTCAACAGATAGTCAAAGGAAGTTTACAGCATCATTGCAATATTGAAGTGTTTTTATGCCCCCAAAGTAGGAAATTTTAGAATAAACTTTCTTTAAATGATCATAAAACTCTCTACTTGAAACCCATGTCCCTGTGTCAGCCTTATATACAGAGTCTCAATAGATTGTTTATTTTGGTGGGAATGTCTGACCATGTACAAAAATCAGAATTTTCTATTGAGTTTTGGTGTATGTAGCTTTGTGTGTCTCAGAGTAGACCTCAATGCACCTGTAAGGGTCAAGGGTGATAAAGCTGTCAGAGATATGCTAGTAGCTCTCCTGCTATTCTCCTACTACACATACTAAAGGCAGGACTTTAGTGTGTAAGCTGACCTCAAAAGAGCTTACGTTCCTTAGACTCTGGTGACGGGAAAAACTGTGTCAATCTGTTAACATTTTTAATATCCATAAAACAGGGTTGTCTTAGATGCACAGCTCAAGATGATGCAGGAGTACAGATCGTAACAGTGACAAAATCTAATTTTTTTATGTCAAGATCACAAAAAAAGCCTAGAGCCAATCTCCCTCCCAGTTCAGAAAGGAAATGCGTGTGTCTAAATAAGACAATCACTTAAAGATTCTGTCTATTTAAACACATCTCTGCACATCTAAGTAGGCTGAGAATCAAAAGCCAGGTTCAAATTTATGCCATTTTGAACTTCAAGTGGTGAATAATATATCTTCAGCTGGTGCTCTGAGATACTTTTTCTGCTATTATAGATCTTCATCCAAATTTCCTGCTGTATTTCTGGTACTTCCCCTTCCTGTCCTGAATTGATATTAGGCATGGAAAACAATATATCCAAAAAATTCAGTGGCTGGAAAAAGTTTAGATTTAATACTCAGCCAAGGTTTATTTGCAGGATTAAAGATGAAATTTCTTATTCTTTTGAAACGGCTTAGCTCAGTTATGGGACCTCAGAAAGAAGATAGTGACAGGACAGCACTATAGTATCAGCTGCCACATAATAATAATTCCCTATGCTCTCTAACCAAGTTCAGGGAAACACCTAGTGTGGTTTTGTACACTAACTCAACAAGCTATTTCATTATGGAATTTCTTTAAAGTGGTCTAATTATCCTTTACAGGAAATACACCATTTTCAATTTTTTCTTCATGGCCCAGGAGATGGTTCCCTGAAGAGAAAGATCTGAAATCTGCATCTTTTTATATCATCTCTAATTATACGAAATAGAGATCTGTCACCTTAGTAGGAGATGTCCAAAAGGACAAGCACATGGAAAAATTGTGGGGGTTTTTGCAGTTTGAATTGAAGAAATAAAATATCTGGAAGGAAATTAGTTAGATGAGGTGTTAGATTAGACTCATGAAGCGTCTGTTTGATGCCCACTGAAAAGGAAACACCACTTTCTTGTCAGTGATATCTTACACATTTCAGCCAGTATAACCAAACAGTAATTAGCTTTCCCTGGTCACTCAACAAGAATAGAAAACAAAGAAACACAGCTTCAGAAGATAGTTGCTGAATACTGTCATCCAACATTTTCTGCCTTTTAACACAAATGAAAACCAGTTTTTCACACCTTGGGGGGAAGAAAGTTTTGCTTTTAAAGGTAAAACAAAATTTATGATTAAAAAACCCAAACTCTAAAAAGACAAAAGTTGCAGGCTTCTAAGGCTATTTAACTAAAGGTGATTGATGAAAACTGAAAAGCTATTGATTGTTGATCTTATTTTCTGATAAAAATATTCATAATAAATTAAAAATAAACACAAAAATAGTTTGAAAATTCCAGTGAAAAGTATGTGGTACATCTCAACTCCAAGAGACACCAAGAAAAAAAAAAAAAAAAAAAAACTTTCTTCAATATTTTGTTTTTGCAACCATGTGCATATTATTCCTTTGAAAAGCTACAAGTGCCAAACCACAGATTTTATGCAAAGGCTCTACAGTGGAATGAATAATGAAAATAGCATCGGCCAAATTATTTAATGCCATCTGCTCTTTTTGCATCACTCCAACTGGGCAAAGAGCAAGGAAAGTTGCCGGGTTTTCCTAGCTAGCGCAGAGCCAACATGGGCAGCTTCCTCTGCCCTTCCTGCGGCTGCCGGCATGCCCCGATGGAGCCGGGGCAAGGTTGTCTTTGAACGCTATGGGTGGAAACCGTAGGCTGGAGCTATCCTAACCCCCCAGTTAAGGACAGCTGTGCTGCACAGACTCAGGGAACTCATTTTAGCACACTTTGTAACGTGCCCTTTTCCCATTAACCCGTACCTGAAATGCTTGCTTGAAAATTTGGCCCTGTAGTTTTGGCAAACCATAAGAGGCCCATGGCGACAGATATTGGACAGGGTCTGGAGTGAGTGCTCCTTGGAGAACAGATGGACTAAGTCATGCCTTGCTTTTCTGACCAAGCTCCTTTTCCTATGTTAGAAGAAAAAGAGCCTTTCCATAATTCCTTATCTTTCCTATTATCTCATCCTGCTGCTGAGCCCACAATAGCAGGTGACAGATTGTGGAGAGGGCTTTTAGAGACATTGTAGATGCTTATCTGCTGTAAATCACAGCTTCATTACCTCCAGTGGAATATGCTGAGCTATATCAGCCTAGGGTCTGACTCTGCATGCCGCATTTTAGAGCTGCGGTGTTGTCACAGTCTCTGCAGAGAAGCTACCGATTTTCGATTTGTAATTTAAATTAATGAAGAATGAATGTTATTATTTCTGCCACAGAAAAGGAGCTCCCCATACAGCAGGAAAAAATAATGATACCAAGCTTTCTTTTCAGCTGTAACTCTTCAATGGTTTTACAAAGGAAGAAAGTAGAATTATCCTGTTCCACAAATTAAGGCACAAAAAGGGACATGTAACCAGCAGAGCTAGTGGCAGACCCAGGGACAGGCGCTCAGAAAAGGCGGGGGAAGGGGGGGGGAGATACCCACAAGGATTTAGCACAGATTACAAACCTATAGAAAAAAGATTCAGAAAACTCAAGAACTGGAGGCCTTATATCCAAATAAAGCAAAGTGATCAGAATGATCCGATGGCCAAAAGAGGGAAGAGTTCACACATTTCTAAACATTTTCCAGTGGAGCAGGGGTGTCTTTTACTGTGAGCTAACATCTTCCCTGAGTTTGTCAATCTGTATTCAACTGAAACTGAATAAACTAGCCTTGCTTTTGACAAGGCAGCCCAGGACAAAAAAAACCATATGAAATTAACATTATTACGCTATTTCAGAAAACGAGTAACGTGTAGCAGTCAAGAGCCAGCAGCACAGTGCCAGCATGCACATTTGTTCCAAAGCTGGATAAAGACCCATAAAAAGACCCCTAATGTAATTGCTGCAAAGAGTTACAACAGGTAGGGCTACTTCCAGCTTGGCACAACTTCAGGGGAGACTCACCTCAGCTCTGCGCTTGACCCACCGTTTCAAACCCGACGTGCATTGCCAAACTCTCTACTCGGGTCCACAGGGCGAGATGCAGAACGCCAGCGAGGCCCTGGGCTGTGGCGGTCCCACGTGGCTGCACCTCCCCTGGGTCTGCTGCGCTCAGGGCCCTTAGCTCCTTTGAACATCCCATCCTGAGACAAGTCATGGCCCATTCAGAATTCCCCAGCTATCTCCAAAAAAAGCCCTCAGTAATCTCTCATTTAATGGTCACGTGAGGTCTCGGCATACTATGCATAGATAAAAGTTAGGGTTTCAAATTTTAGGACTATGTATACTTTTTTCTAACTGGAAAGGCAGCCATCTGGATTAAAATCTTCTAGCCAATGAAATGTAATTAGCGTTATTAAAGTGTGACAGCTAGTCCCTGAAGATTTAGCCCTTTCCAGTGATGAATGACAACATGTGTATTTATGGCCGCAAGGGAATTCTGGATAAAACTGCCATCATTTAACTGTCCAGTTATTAAGACAATCTATATGACCAAGATAAGGAAGTTTATCCCACATAAAAAAAAAACAAACCAAAGCCAAACCCAACCAAAACCCAAAAAGTATGTTGGTGTAATGCTTAAAATGACAATATAAGAGTCTATATTTGGTTTGTTAATAAAGATTTTTCTGACACTGCTTATCAGTTCATCTCATAATCACTAGAATGCAATGATTTACTAAAGCTTTTAAGATAATACCATAATCCTTATTTTGGGGGCTACATTACTGCAGAAGTTCTTAGGGGAAGTTCACTTAGGAAGCTTCTAGCAGAGTCAGGAAGAGCATCTAGATACACTAATTTCTTATCGTAGGCTTAAACCTAGAGGCTTCTCAAAATTTTTATAAACAAACCCTAGTCCAATCAATTCTCCAGCCAAATATTCCAAAAGCTTAAATAGTCTTTATGTTAAACGCATCCAGAAATCAGGTGTTTTCAAACAGTTGTCCTCATATATTCACAGTAATGGGGTTGGTGCCAAAACACCCAAAAGCAAACCAACCAGCACTGGCTGGATTACAGCTTCACCACATGTCCCCTGGCCCTTTGCACTTCACCTGACACAGTTTTGAGTAAAATCCCATTTCTCTCCTCCTCTTCGGTTTCAGTTTGTTACTTCTGTTTTATGTTTTAGCCAAGCCTCCAAAATACAGCATTGAAGCCATACACATCCCCATTACCTGACGGGTATACCCATCAGTGCATTTGAACTGGGAATCTGAGCATTGCTTTGGCCCAATAAAACACACATCTATTGATGTCTCAAACAAGAATTGTTTCTAAAAACGTGAGGACTCCAAACACCAGCAAATTTATCCATCTCTAATTGTAGCTCACCCTCCAGCACACTGCACAAAACCAGAGATTCGCTAATTATCTTTTGGAGGTGAGCTTGGCTACTCCAGCTTTGATGCTCTGCTTTGCAATTAAATGTATTCCAGCAGCCACATGGGGGAGAAGGAAAAAATACAGCTTCCAGTTCTGCAATGACCTACTTACAGCATTAAAGCACTGAGGGGAAGGGGGAGGGCTGGGGGGGAGAGAAGAGGTCTAACTACAGCTTAATGCAAGCTGACACCTATCTGTGCTTCAGACTACACAGCAATCAATATCAGATATGACTTCATATCCTACAGAAAATATTAGTAAGACAAGGAAAGTTAATGACAGGAAGAAATTAATACAAGACCTTGGTTCTCAAAACCTGCAGTAGTTTTAATATCCCAATCCTTTTCTCTCTGCTTTGCCATGCTCCGTACCACAGTACTCCTAAAGTTTGTGTTAAATTCACGATATTATTCAAGCTACGGGAATCACTGTGTTGAGCACTGTACAGTCACAGGTTCCCTGCCCCAGACGGCACACCATCTAACTAGACAAGTACAGAGATGCTTGTTCCTCCCTCTCAGTTATAAAAAAAACAAGGCAAAGGAAGAGAATCTGATTTATATAGCATCAACTAAGCTAAGTCAATGCCTGAGCCACAGATTGACTCTAGATCTTCCCATCCATTTTTAAAGCCCCCCAAACAACTTCCCCCCCCCTCCCACTGTCTTTAAGCTTTAAGGGAAGTAACCAGAATTGTTAGAGAAATGCATTGATCACGGGACCATTTTTGCATTCTGTCAGGGATCCCAGAAGGCACTAGATTTTCAAGCACAGGATACATTTTGGGGTCTGGCTTCTGTTTTCAGTATTCCACTATCCTGGTTTATGGTATAGACAAATTTAGTTCCTGGACTTCACGCTAACCGTAGTGCTCATTGGTGATATAGTCAAATGGAAGCCATGCTTAACAGGACTATAGCTGGACTCTTCCAAAATGCTATATACTTGCAGCGCGTGAAATGCCTATCATTTAAATATCACAGCAAATGTTTTGAAAGCTTAATTGTAAGAGTTGAGCAAAACACATCAGCAAGCACTTAAAAATCTGTTCATTCATTTGTAGCTTTTTCATATAACAGAACACAAAGAGAAAGAAAACCCTTTTACTTACGCTGGAGTAAATTCACAGTAATAGTTTGAGGACAATCCCCCACAATTTTTTTTTTTGGCTACTGTCAGATGAAATATTAACATTCAGGCTTACATTACAAATATATGGGAAATATCATCGAATATAAATTTACAATGGCTACCTTGAAATATACCAGCTAGGAAAGCAAAAAAAGTGTAGGAGAATATGGTTTTTCATGCTTTCAGCCCCCACTCAGATGAGGAGCAGCATCCAGCAGCACCGTTTACCTCAGCCAGAGGAGTTTCAGCCTGAATTGTTAGTTTCCTTCAGTATTCTCTAGCTCAGTAGCCACATTGCTTGAAGGAATCATTCACATGTGTGGTATTTACTAATCCTCTTCTACAGCCATCACAGAAATTGGCTGTTCTCCCTTTCCCCAACTATTTCTGAGTCACACTACCTAAGGCTGTGAGCTTGTCATATCTGATAACTGAGGCAGGGTCAGACACGGTCAGTACTTTAACAAGAGACAGCCAGAAAAAGGCGAGATGCTATGGAGACGATACCAGTTAATCAATGGACAGCAAATTACACTTTGCATGATTCTGCATGGAGTGTCGTTCCTTCAGTACGGTCAGCTGTGATATAATTGCCATGGAGCTGGAAATGAAGAGAAATACTGTTCCTACTTGAAATGACAGACAGAATATAATAACTTAATGAATAGCTCTAAGTTAGTCAAAATCGCTATGATCTATTGCAATGGAAAAATTCCTGAATTAATGTCTTGCAAGGGAGTCGGCAAAAAAAATCTCCATTCAAATCACTGCTAAAATCCCATTGCTCAGTCAGAGGTTTCATTTAGCATCATGTCCACAGAGGTTTCACTTAGCATCATGTCCACGCATCACTGCATTGTCACAGAGATGAAGGAGTTCTAATCTCAAATTTGCTCAGCCTGCAGCATGGCATCAGATAAACAGGGACTTGCTAGAGTCAGCCAACTGCACCTATTTATGAATCTTTGTGCCGCCAAAATCCAGGTGTTAAAATGAGCAAGCAATTGAGAACACGGGGCAAAAGGTGTTGTATTTGCTGGTTTCCTGAAGTGTGTCTCCCTTCTAGTAGCCCTCTGTAAAAGTAAATACCACTGCTTTTCTATTGTTAGAGTCTGGAGAGGAAGAAGTATGCCCTGCAGAGGAGGAACAGAATTTCCTTGTTATTTCCTTGCTGTGCACCCAAGATCCTGTCACAGGCTGTCCTATAACACATTGGTGTCTTGCTTTATCCATCAGCACTGTAAATTACGTACTTTGCCTTGCAGTGACATTAAGCCTCAACAGTTGTAAAAACTTTGCAATGTTTGGATGAAAAACATCATCTAAAGTATACTGTATAATTAATGTGACTGCACAGGCTTTTCCTTCTTTTTAAGCAGCTTCTTCAAAAGCATCCTGAGCATCTAAATCCTTTTTTCTTTTCATATCAAGATGACTGATTGCATATTTAAAAGTATTAATTGGTTCTATGATAAGGTTTTTAAAAAACCCTTAAAGTTTCAAGATATCAGGAAGAAACATTGTAATTGCTCAAATAACTTAAAATGCTCATACATTTTCACCAGTTCTTAGTACATTCACACAATAAAGACACCATTATAGGCGAGCTGTATGGTATTTATTTAGAAAAGACTGCTTGTAAGTAATGGACTAATAATAAATAACTTGTAGAACATTGTGCACGAACTATAAAGAGCATTCAGAACAACTGATCTCATTCCTTGGTTTAATTATTCAGTTCTTTTTAGGCTTGAGCTACGTGTCTGGTATATTTGCTTCAGATCTTGAGTGGGTATTGACCAGGTTTTCTGAAGTCTTCTGCATTATTTATCTCTTCCTACCATAAGGGGTCTGATAGGCATACTGTTTCAATAATTAAATGTCAACAATTCATGCTGTTGGCCAAAACCCAGAGGACCTTAATAAATAAATAATAACATCTTGCATTTTTATAGCTTCTTTCATTCAAGGGTCTCAAAGTGCTCTGCGAATATTCATTAAGACCCCCCAATAGCCTTGTAAGGTAATTCAGAATTATTCTGCTCTCGTTTTTTCACAACTGGGAAAACTGGCACAGGGAGATGGATCAGCTAGTCCAAGGTCATGGCTCAAGCCAGCAGCCGAGGCGGGGGTGGAGCCCATACCAACAGCCCCTTCTGCCAGCTCCCCTCGCCAGGCTCTGTGCTGACGGCAGCGGCAAGCAGAGGTGGCCCCGGGGACCTCACTGAAGTCACAGCCATATAAAAGCAATGAAAGGTGAGGGGAAATCAGCATCTGCCCTACTCTTGATTTTTATTTTAAACATGTTGTATTACCATGTTGCCAAACAAGATGAGGGAAAACAATGCTGCATGGTCCACCCATCTGACCCAGCGCTGCCATTTCTCTGTCCCTAACTGTGGTGCTGCAGCCAGCAGTGATTTCAGTCAGAGCAAGGAAATATTTGATATCTTGTTTCCAATCTAATCTGTCAAAATGTTCATTAGAAGTCATACATCTATGTTTTATTCGCCTTTCTCCAGTCATTTTTGTTAGCATCATTCTCCATGACCCCTTTTTCACTCCATACTGAGGAAAACAAGAATGATGATAATGATGTTACATTTCTATAGTCGCTTTCATCCCGCTGACATGTTGAGAGCAATGATGAGCACAGAAATAACACAAGAAGCTTTTCAGGCATCCTTTTCTGGAATTAGAACCGAGTTTCTGAGGAGAGAAAGGCTGAGCCTGAAAGCTGAGTGCACACCACTCACTCTGCTCGCTCAGGTAGTTTTCAGCCATTAATCCTACTTCCAGTCCTCCAAAGAGATGAGAAAATCCACACAGAGATGATCCCAACAACCAAAACAAACCTCCCATTAAGATTCTCGCAACAAATACCAAGTTCAAAAAAGCTCCAGTACTGTGCTCCATTGCAGTTCATTTCTGGTTTGAATGCAATGTCTAGATCAATGCAACGCCAGAACGCTATATATTTTTAGAGAAAGAAAGCAATATCCCAAAGTGCTTTCACTCCGAAACAGCACTTTAGGATCCCTGACTCTCCACTGATTTCAGAGGAATGTCCATGTTTTCCACCCCTTACCCAAGCTGTCACTGTATTCATATATACATATATACCTGTATATAGTATATGTACATACTGTGTATATACACACACATAAAGTACAGCCTTATATTGGTAAGGTGTTTTAGACTGACTAAATTTGAGCACAAGTTATCGCTTAACTTTTCACTAATTAGTACCATTTATCAGATGCTTGAATGTATATACCTGTTCCTGATGTGCCTTCCTGAAATTCTGCATCTGAACTTATGGCTGTTATTACAGCCAGCAATATTTACTAATTTTTAAGAACTAATATAGATTGGTTAACATCGTTGTAGTTTTCACATCCATTTATTAAGACACAAATCATCAATGCCTTTTTTTTTTGTGATTTTCAAATAAATGGACCAATTGGTTCTGTCAATGATGAAGGTTAGGGGCTCTGATGAGAAAGAAATGACACAAAGCAGCATTTACAGATATTATCATGCATCAAAATACACATTGTCCTAACTGAACTTGACCAATGCTCATTGCCAGTAAGAAAAAGATAAAATCTACTGAAATTTAAGGATATAAGGATATATTTAAGACTCTATTTAAGTATCTAAGGATATATCATTGGATCAATAAAAATCAATTTTATACATTGTGAAAATCAGTAAAAAATTAATGAAAAACAGAATATATGATGCTTAATAATAGTAATTCACCCCTTTCTCCTGCAGGTTCTTTTCTCCATGCCTGTGCTATTCCTCTGCTTCTTGAGTCTCCCTTTCACCAAGCTTCATGTCTGCTTTCAGTTCCCTTTACCCTGCAGAGCTATAAATTTGGAGCAATTTAGGGAAAGTGTATATTTCTTTAATTACCATATTTCTGTATCCACTGCATAGTTTCTAAGTAAACCTTCCCTACATTTTTCTCATTAAGTTATCCAACCCAGATATTAATCTTATCAGTAGTTTTGGCTTCAGCTGTGTGAGATACTGAGTTGTGAAATTATGAAAATTATGAAAAGACGGGAGACCATAAGAAGTCACCTGTTTGTCAGCGATGGTGGCAATGTGGTGGATGTCTAAAGACCTTTTTACCATTTGTGCAACAATCAGTTGATTTATAAACTCATCAGACCTATTTCACCCATATGCCTACATATGATTTGTGAGTGCCCTCTAACTGAATTTAGATTCAGCATGCGATACTGTGCCAGAACAACACCTGTTCTGTTGACCAGCTACAATTGTTTCTCAGTTTTCTAAATAGTTTGAATAAATGGTCCCATCATAGCCCTTATGACCTAGTATAAGACTAGCTTAAAGGGCAAAATGTTGTTGATGTGGGTTAAAGTGACCATGAAAACAAGAGGGGGTGTGTTTTGAAATTAATATCACTATCTAAATGTGGATTCATAAAGGACTTTTGAACTTAATTCTCTAAAAGCCTGAGCACATTTAGTCAGGGTCCCACACCTTACTGTTTATACAAGATGCTACTTCACTGAATGTCTTCTCCTTAGAAAACTACTTCACAGTGTCCTTAAAAATATGGAGTACAATTGAGTTCCACCATGGTCAAGGCCAATAGGTACATACGCTTTGTTGGACTGTTACCTGAGATAGTTTCACTTTATGTCTTCATGGAAATCTGTATGTGAGTGTTTGTGTGTGTGTGTGTGTGTGTGTGTGTATGTGTGTCTAGCAAACATGTAAATGATTCATTTAGACAGACTTAAGCCTGTCTCAGAAGATTAGAATATTTTCTCAGGACAGCAAACTCCTTAATGCTGGATGCTCCAATACTACTACTGAAACACATTTCTATTCACTTTTTATATTACTCTGAATACTCTCTGCTTTCTTTGTCATCTCCTCAAGATCCAGCAAGCAGTATAAGACAAATATAGTTAATTTTCAAAGCAGGCACTATTGATCCCATATCACTGCTCTATTAAAATGACATTTTGCGCTACGCAGAATGACTGATGCAGAAGTTATTTAACCTGACGGCTGCTAGAGCAAGAAGGCAATAGTTGCTCGCTGCATCATTATTCAATAGATAACACTTCAGCTGCCTTTGGAAAGGCCACTCTCATATAAGGGGTGCTACTGAACTAACACTTTATTACACTTTCAGAACATATCATCCACCTTTAATGTTCTCTCCCTCACAGTAAAACTATCTTAAATCCAGTCAAAGCAATAGTGACTGAAATACTGCTAAATTCTATTCTTTGTATCAGATTAAGCTACCAAGCTGGCACCAATAATATCTGTATTCTACAATCTGTTTTCTCAGTTCCCCTCTCCGTTTCTTTACTATAGACCTTTTGAAAAAAAAAAACAAAAAACAAAAAACCACCCACAAACCCTGAGCAAGATTCTCAAATTTGACTCCTTAAGATTTTTGCCTTTTGTGTGCAAAAACCTGTGTCTACACAAGCCAAAAGTTTGTAGTTTGAGACTACAGGTATCACCTGAGCCACCCAGGGAGATTCCACACAGACTGAGTATGCAGAAGTAATCAGCTATTAAGCTGAGAAGACTCTCATTCCAGCTTTTAGAAAATTCAGATCTCAGTCTGTCGTCCTGTTCATTCCTCCCAATGCATAATCTGGAAACTCTCCTAGAAGAGCTAAACAAAAATCCTAAATTAGGAGAAAAGACTGATCAAACTTCGAGCCTTACACCACGCAACTAATTTCAGTGACGACAACAGCATTATTTGCATGAATGGGGACTACTTACATAGGGCTTTTACTTTCTGCACTCTACTCCAAGAAGCATCTACACAAGACAGGACGAAGCAGGGCACTTGGGGAACACAGCGGTGCAGCCACGTCAGAGCAGTGCTTTGCAGAGCCTCATTAGTGCTGCTGAGAAGCAGTTCATTCATATCTATTTCAGGTATCTCCCAGGTACTGCATACAGACTGCATGCAGTACGCATGCCTTCAACCACAGCCAAAGCCCACTGAAATAAAGAGCTAATTGCTAATCCCAATTATTTTTTTAATTGAAAGAACTTGAGTCACTTGGGGTCTGGCCACAGAGGTTTTTTGCGGGCAGATGGGAGACTGGTTTGCCCAGGTTTTGGGCTGCCTGCACATAGCCTAGCTTCATCCAAGAGCCACAGAGATACAATTAACATGACCCTGTGCTTAAGCTAATCAAGCTCTGCCAAGAACTTTCCTCGTGCAACGTGTTATCAGCATACATGAAGACTGATGGTTTCACTTCTGCTATTTCCTTCTGCTCTAGAAAGGTGTAAAAATGAGCAGAGAAACTGGATTCTAGCAGCATGTGAACTTTTCAGTAACTAAGTTGATCTTCACCTTCATCTTCCCTCGGAAAAGAGCATAGGGCAGACCAGGTAAAAAAGCACAGGCAGAGAGTAAAAGGTAAAGAAAGCACGAGTGGCAGCATTGCTGCATGGATGACAGATCTATGTGCAGGTGTAAGCAGGCAGTCCTTTCTGTCCCACTCCGGCAAGCAGAGGCCACAGCTGTGGCGTGCTGCTGTAAAGTCTCTGCCTCCTGCCATTGGTAGACTCTTTCTTTTTTTTCTCTGCTATGCAAGAAGTAGACTGAGTTTGTAAAAAAGATTTGCACCATAAAGTCATGGAAAACTCTTGTCTCTGACACAGCATGGAAAACAAGCTGTTGCTGACAGGGTGTATCAGTTTATTTAGGTC
This sequence comes from Platalea leucorodia, assembly GCF_965183815.1. Taxonomy (NCBI): domain Eukaryota; kingdom Metazoa; phylum Chordata; class Aves; order Pelecaniformes; family Threskiornithidae; genus Platalea; species Platalea leucorodia. The sequence goes on from NC_138826.1 coordinate 57,832,447, forward strand.
ATTTATGGGAAAACTCCTCACCCATTGCCTGCTTTACAAGGAGAGATGGGTCATCAGTGCTAGGCCACCGATCCCCGACAGCCCTACTGCAAGAGACAATTTTTTTTTACTTGCTGGTGTAAATTTGATGAGATAGGTTGCATGGGGACTTCTATTTGTACCTGAGTGCAGACAAGGATCAATATTAAGCATAAGAAGCAGAGGTTTAAAGTCAGCAGTGTGGCTTTACTGCTTTTTTTGATAGCAAGTCAAACAGACCAGACGAATCTTCCAAGGGACCTGATCAGCAGCAGCAAAATATTTCTAATGCAAACAACTGCGTATTAATAGCCACTCTATGGTGAGGATCCCATGTGATAAATACACCCACAGGAATCCAAGGCTCGTGCTGGTAATCTTAAAAGTTCCCAGAGGTCTGATTATTTTGCAGTGATGTTGCAAGCTTTGTCAAGACTCATTGCTTAATCAATCTCTGCAGAATCACGGGGCTAACCGGCCTTTCACTGACAGGATAACCAGCACCAGCCTGTGAGCTTTACTTCTGCACAACTGTCATATGTTAACCAAGCCAATAAAGCATAATTGGCCATTATCAGTTCAATACCAGCAGTCATTCAAATTGAAAAGGTTTGCTAAGACAGAAGGAAACAAGACAGGAATATATCTCCTGATAAAAATCCTTGATTTGGTCATTTCTCTCCTAACATACATGTTTACTACATATTTCTTTGCTTAGTAGAACCCTTTGATTCATGACAGCCTATGTTATTAACTGATCATATTCTCAGATTTATTTTTGTAAGGCAAGAAGGCAGCATTCTGGTTGTCTATTCTGACCTTGCACATAAGCCAGGCCAGAGAACACCAACCAATTTCTCTTAAGTTAAGCCTAAAACATCTGCTTGAGCAGTAACACACTTTTACACAGATTCCTAGTCTTGGCATCACCTGTATCAATTTTTCTTTGCCTTATAATATTTTAAAGAAAAACATGTATAAAAGAGGTAGATATTATTGAATTAAAGACTTAAAAGTGAGGAACAATCCACTACTTCCCTAAGTTGCTACAGAGATTAATTACCCATAACGTAACTTTTTTTTTCATATTAAACTCAGCATCAAATCCTCTGATCTAACAGAATAAAAAATATGGAGATCAAAACACTATGTAGTATCAGAAGTCTCCTTTCCATGTTGGTTCTTCTAGACCGTAATCAACTTGATTCCTTCCCTTCCCATGGATAAACTAACTAGACCAAGCTTCTTTAATCTCCCACTACAAGGCATGTTCCCCAAGCCTCGCATCGCTCTCATACCTTTTTTCCTAAGCCTTTTCTAAATTCATGGCAGCGTTTTTGAAGAGATACAAAAAACACAGCTTAGAAATAGCCTGCAGAGTCGTAAGACCAGGCAGTTGGATGCCATTATAGGATCCAGCAGAAACTGGTTTTTATTAGCCCAGAGCTAAAATTATTGGTGAAATTGCATTTGTTTGTGACAAAGGAACCCTATAACCTTTAACAGAGATCTCTGACAGAAATGAACCTAAACTACGCAAAGACAGCAGAAAGAGATCTAGGAAGAACTAGAGGTATTAAGAAAAGAAAGTTTGTATTGTGTAACATTTTCCACATTTGCTGAAAAGTGAAAATCTCTAGAGAAATTCAGAATTAGCAAGGACCAGTTTGTTTAAACCACATACCAGCTCTTACTGAGTGGAAATTGCCTCTTTCTATACAGCCTTTGTTGAGGAATCCTCATTCTTTTGTACAACTGCTAAACATAAATGTGTCTTACTCACAGGAAAGATTCAAGGCTGCTTGGCTGGAAGTATATCTATAATAAGGAGCAGGAAAACCTAATCTGATCTCCTGTTCTCCCTCAGACAGTCCACACAAAACAAGCCATGGGAAAGCTCCTGGAATTAACTTCATTGGGGAAAATCAGCAACAATTTAAGGGAAGGTGAAAGTTTTGCACTCAGGCACGAGTATCAATGGGGTCATGATAAAATGTGGCCAGTGTGCGACATGAGCCTGATGTATCACCCTGTTCCCAAGGTCCAGGTCTGCAAAGTCACACCAAGCACTGCTTCTTCAGTGCTCTCAACACAAGGAAGGAGCTAGCACACTGAAAAACGTACAATCAAGCAAACGTCTCATTCTTAGCTTTTCCCCAGGCTCCATACATTTAACGTGGCATCAGACCCTGGTGACCCTCATGTCCTGGACTGCAAACAGGATTTAAAGTGCCATGGCTCAGAGTGGTAGTAACCAGGGGTCTAGTTCCATTGTGATAGTGACAGGAAGGCAAAGGAAAAAACAAGGGACCTGGTGATTATTCATTATAACAACTGTTTAAAATTCTGTGCCTTTTTCCTTCCTAAATCCTCTGAACTAAATCTGCTGATGGACTATGGCAAGTTATTATGGCCCAGGACACATCACGATGTCAGCTACCATTGTATAATTGCACTAAAAGTTAAGCTTTTGCTTAAAAAGAGAGGGAAAAAAAAAAAAAAGATTTGTAAACTCTCATGATCAGGAAATAGTTGAGAACATGTCTAGAAAAAGAAAAAAAATCAGGGCAGAGCAAGCTACCTGAATCTGCAGAGACCCTGAAATGGCAAATCTCATGGCAATACTTAACCCACGACCTATTGATCTGGAGGAATTTCACCAGCACCATCTTATTCCTTCCTGTCTCATCAAAGCATTCCCCATCCCCACAACACTGCTGCCCTCACTGGATGACAACAGGACTGTCAGAATACCATAGGAAGCATCATGTTATACTGCACTAAATATTTTGGATAGTTTTCAGATAACTATGCCTGATACAGTAAAACAGCATCTCTATGAGCCTTACATCATGTAATGAAGAACTGCATTCTTGTTTTATCAGCAATGATTCCTCCATTAATAAGATGTAAAGTCTACAGTGGTAACTGCAGATATAATCTTAGTTATTCTGCTGCAAGCGTTTTGCTCTATTAAGAATCCAATTTCCAATAGTCTTGCTTTTGGACAACGTTGTATCTGAGCACATGCAAATTGGGTTCAACATTAGAGACAATGCAGACTAGTATAAAAAGGACTTCCTATGTCAAAAGGGCCATGGAATTACTATGTAACTGCTTTGTAACTAAGAAAAATACAACTGGGAGTAGCTTTGTTAGTGCTGGTTATAAACATCTCCAGGGTTCTGAAGGGATTTTTTTGTAAGCGGGGGTGGAGGGAAGAACATGAAAGAAATCAAGGTTTTCCAGGTGGCAGAGCAAATTTGCCTGCCCTAAGACCTCAGAAATAATGTTATGATTTTAAAATGGCAGGAGGAGCTAGATTAATCATTTAGGATGTGAAGCACAAGCAGACTTCCCTTATTCTCAGAATGCAGTTCAGGGCTCCTCGCTCAGGCAGGATGCTTACTGCCATGACTACAGCAGCAGACTCACAATTTGGACCATCAGTAAAAAGATGATCTCATTTGCATTCACTGTTACTCTTGTTTTGCTAATGATAGAGCAGTGTTTTTCCTTAGGTGGAAATTACTCTCCCTGAGAGAGGTTCGTGTATCAACAATAAATTATTATATTTACTTCTTTGTGATGTATTTGGCTACCTAGAAAAGAATTTTATTTTACACTTGTATCTATACCATAAAAACATTTTGCATATTTTTATGTTGCAGCATGACACTCAGCATTATTTTCTTTGAGGCTACAAAATTTCAGTGTTGGCTTTTAGGGTTTTGGGGAAGTTTGATAGATACTGTCAAGTAAGCATTTCACTAGTCCATTATTTTCTCTGCATTTAAGTGTGTACTCTATATGGAAAGAAATTCCCTTCTAAGGCATCACACTAGTATTTACTCTTCTCCCTGCATACATGGGGAAAAAACTTTAGCAGCTTTTCAGACACAGAAGTAGAATGTTGGCATCTCCATTCTTTGCTTGTATTTGAAGTGATAACTTCACCCTAAACACACACTTGAAAAAGTATAATTCCTCTAGGAATTTCTCCCCAGTCAGGTGTGGTGTCTTTGAAAACTAACCCTCTCTTTCACCTTTACACACCTGTATGATAAAAGTGGATGAACAATACAAATTGCGATCTCGAAGGTCTAATGCCCTCAATTTATCCATAGAAGGCAACTACAAATTCATTTTCTATGTATTGTACCTAGAAGTGTTTTGCTGTGTGGTGTCTTGCAAGGCTAATTTGATCTACCCAGGTACAGATGAAGCACCTGTCATGATACCAGAGCATTATCATCACTTTCTCTTTTAATTTACATGCAGTCACTCCTGATCATCTCTGTATGCACGCTAAAAGCCTGGGGAACTGCAGGGGATGTTTCTCCAGCCTTCCTTCCTGCTCAGAGATGCAGCACGTGCTCTCTGGGGTGGAGAGACAGAGCAGTGCCTGGCATCCTGCTGAGCACCCTTTTGCCAGCAGTTGGGCTCCTTTAACAGTGTTTAACTTGCTGAATTTATACATTTCTAATGCAAAACATCAAGGAGGTAGCTTCAGGTCAGTGATCACAGTTGGTAAGGAAACCCAGCCCAGAACTCCTCACCTTTCCACATGGTCTGAGAGGCTACACCACCCTGCTCTGCAAGAAAATGAATATACATTGAGTATGATCACAAATGCCATGAATTTCTTCATCAAACCAATCTCTGGCTTGATTATTCCAGTAATTTAAACACCAGAGGGACAGGCTATGCATCAGCTGCCAAGCTGCAGGGAAGTGGGGTGACAGCGTGGGATGGCAGCCCAGTGCCCTGGCCCAAGACTCATTGCACCAGGAGGTGAGCCGTCAGACCACCACCAAACTGCCTCGCTGCCAGTGGCCACACAGTACCACAGCAAAGGGGTCCTGTCAATGGGAACTTCCAAATTAACCTTCATAGAAAATGACTGTCGTTGCTGACACAGATGGCCTTTCCTCTCGGCTGCACCAGCAGCTCCCCATGGCCAAGGATGCCCTACGTATAAATGACCTTGGAGGTGAAAAGAGCTGCTGTCATGTTCTTGACCCTTTCAAGAGATGGGGATGGAAAGGAGGAGAGGAGAAAAAGAGAATTGCCCCTCCTGGCAGTGAGAGCAGAGCTGTCCGCATAAAGGCAAAGGAAGAAGGGCTGGGAAGGGGGTTGCTGTCACGCAGAAGCTGGGGATGTGACAGAGATGAAGACATCAGATAGTATATACCAAATGATAAAGGAAGATCCAGTGCAAACTTAAACAGATTAAATGCCAAACCAGAAGGCCACAAGAGAGACAAGAGTGCTTCTGGTAACTAACAACATCCATCACTAAAATGCCGGTGTTTCCCAGTCTTCCCGGCAGGACGAGGCCTGGAGCAGAGGGGCAGCATGAAGAGGTGGTGCAGCCACTGGGCCGGGGACACCCACCTCTGCACAGCTTTGTTGTTGCAGTTCGAAGCACTAACGCAGTGGCTACTGGCGCTCCAGCCCGGCCCCACAGAGATGACCGCTGCATGGCAGACAACCCTACTTGGAAATAAATACTGAAGGCCTTCTGAGACTCCTTCATATACTGCTGTTTTGCTGTGTTATTAGTAGTGGTAAAGCAGGGGCAGAACATAACTGTGCAGACATAAACAAATTACTTTAATTTCTTTCAGATATTCAACTCTGGTTCTCTTTCCATTCCTCAGTCCCAATTTCAGGAGTGAGTGAGCATTTGTTAAGTTTGGCTTTGAACGCAGGAAAACATTGGTTTGTAATAACCCTCCTAATTTGCTTTTCTTGGCAAGCATCCTGCACCAGCCGTCCCCGGTTCTGTTGTTAGGGGATGACTATGAAGTTAAGAAAACACACACACACAAAGTCTCCAGTAATTATACGCGCAGTACCTGCTTTTTAAGGCACTGCAGTGTAATTACCTTTTTGTCAGCTCAACTTCATTCTGCCCAGAACAGCTGAAATCCCTAATTACCAACTGCAGCAGCAAAAGTCTCCATTTTGTTCCTGAGGAAGCAGTATCATTAACCCAACTCGTTATGTGCCGCTTTTCAGGTGAGGGCTATGGAAATTTCACCTGTATTTATAGGTTTCCTTCTATGGAAAAGTAAACACCACAGTCTGGATAAAATACGGAAAAAAACCCCACTCCCTAAGGGCAAAATCCAACAAGCTGACTCAGGCAAGAATCTCACTGAAACCAAGCTGGGCGTGAAAGACTTGCTGATAGATTTCAGGGTTTAGCCCTAAATAATGAGAAGTGCCATTTTCTTTATCAGCAAGGGTCAGATTTTGGAATATTGCACGTATCAGATGGGGCACCCGAAGGGCCAGGTCCATCTGGGGCATAATTTGGGCTTTGACCCGAATTGTAGCACACTGCTAGGCAGTTCAAGAGCAGCTCCCACGAGTTGCCCGAGTGCCCTGAGCAGAGAACATGCTGGTGGTCAAAAAGCGTGCAACTTTCCATAGCCAGCTGGGTGCCAGGAGCAAAATCTCAGCCAGATTTCATTTTATGTATTGATACTCTGTCCAACGAACATCCTCTGCAAGAAGCTGAGGAAAGAAATGACATGCAATATAAACTAAGTGCTATACCAACTCGACTGAAAGCTAAGGTTTAAAACTAGCTCATTGCTATCTGCTCGGAGCTATGCTTCTTTGTGTTTCTCTGTGCCTACCTTCTCTATTTATCTTCCTAAGAAAAGGACAGTTTTCAGTGCATATTTGTGCAGGGTCCTGTGTGTTGGACACTTCCATAAAACAAATAATGTGTCATTAACAATTGCTTTGTTGTAGCTAATGTCAAACTTTTAATAGAAAGAAATTGAGATGATTGCTCACCAAAGTAATGGGTGAATTTCAGAGGGACAAATATCTTACAATTTTTCCCAGGGAATATTTAGCTTGGGGAGGGGGGGCGGGGGGAGGGAAGTGCTTTAAATGTCAATGTAGCTATTTCATATTTCAGCAAATATCTGAAGTTTCTGAGAAAGTGGCTTGCAGAATAATGATTTTTAGCCAATGCAAGAAAATACTTTGCAGAAAGCAAATTTGAATGAAAGTATCTGAATCACAAAATTGATTAAAAGCTGTGTAGAGCTTTTCAGATGAAACATGGGCAGGAACTCATAATAGAGGTAACTAATAGGACTTCACTGATTAAAAATTAGGCATTAAGACACACATGGACTGTAGGCATCAACCCTATAGTGCAGCTAGCTATATTTATTTCGGTACCATCACAAATTTGTCTCTCTAGAAGTTCATGTGTACTTTGTGAATTGGTGAGTCACAGATCTACGGATTTCCCTTGCAAACAGTAGGAAATATATCACTATAATAGCCAGGGATTAGGTTCATGTTCTCTAGTTTTTACAGTCTTGCTTTTGGCTGTTGAATAGCAAGTGCATTTCAGAAGTCAGCACATGGATTCGGATATGACACATGCAAATGCTGAGCATTTAAAGAATTCCTGAATTTATTGTGCAGAAGTTCTAAGCAAACTTAAAGCCTCTGTGAGTCAGCCATTTCTCTGCCAGGAACTCTACCGTAACATCAAGCTGTTAGACATCTACAGAAGGTGATACTAATAATTTTTTTTTATTTTTATGTGAACATACCCACTTTCTCCCCTCTTTCCAGAAACTAAATGGTGAGATAAAGCAAATGACTAAATTTCAGCAACTTCTGAGCAGATTTCATTAAGGAAACTCCATTTTATCACAGACAGACTGTCCTAGTTAATCTCCCACTCACAGTTTTCCTTCTCACTGCATTTTTGTGCAATTAAAAAAAGACAAACTGGAATGCCAATTAAATGCCTTTTGAAATGACAGCCACCCTTTCTGACACCTGTTAAAAATGCATGAACTGATGCATTTGCAAACTAATTTCAGTGCTTCTGCAGTGGCCCTTATTGCCTTGGGTTCTAGGCTGCTGCATTGTATGCCTCAGGAAAGCAGAGAACATCGGCTGCTCTCACCACCTCTGCGTCACAGTACTGTGAGGCAGGAGAAAGGAGAGGGGTTTCCTAAAGCAGGTGCTGAGGCAAGAAGGAGCTGTGGTGGACTTTAGGTTTTCAGTGGCTTGGAGAGAGAGACGAGACAATCTCTTTGTCTCCTGATGTTTCAGGGACCCTATTTGTTATTCATTTGCATTGATCTACCCCAGACAGAAACTCCTCAGGAACCATGATCCAGCTGCCCTCTGCCAACCCTCTCACTGCTCTCGCCATCTTCAGACCCAAAGAAGCCCTCTTAGTCTTCCTCCTCCCCATGCGGCATCCCTTCTGCACTGAGCCATCTCCTTGGAGAGGAGAAACTTTAAGCTGCATGGTAGTGGGAAAGATGATGAGTTTCCTCTCTGAATAGTCACTTACTGGATGCATCTGAGGTTTCAGGGTAAGATAAACCCAAGATAACGCCAGACACTCTTGGAAACAATCCTAATATTCTTCTCCGAGGAAATGTTCGGTTAATGGGCTCCACAAGCTTGTAACAAGACTTCTGAAGTTTAAGCCAGGTGGTAGCTCTAGGGATGTGTTATTCAGCCACTCGGAGAAGGACAGAGGTTGGATATAAGGAGGCTCTTTCTCTTGTGGCACAAATTACAATTATACCAGCAATGATGATAAACAAGGAGAGACCATGCCACAGCCTGGAGGCACAGTACTCGCACATCACATTTCATCACTCAGAGTGGTTATTTCCAACTTGAAACTCTCCCCCAGTCTCCCTCTCTGCGTAGCCACACAAATGAAGGCACGGGCACAGGATGGCCTGGGGTGTAGGCAGGAATAAGCAGGTAGAGGGTATGGCGGGGGGACAAAAAGGGGCTGCTTTCCTGGCATAGCTGTAGCCAGCAGCAAAGGAAAAGCTGTGAAACTGCCACCTTACACAAAGCAGCCAGTGGAGAAGCTCCAAGGCCACAGTGCAGTGATCGGGGTGTTCCTGCAGCACCGCTGCTCCTTGCTGCCCTCCTCCCGGCATCACCCAGCCCCTCCACCTCACAGTCCTGCCAAGGCAGACTGCTCTGGGGCCCCGCTCTGAACCCAACCATTAAACTGATCTGGGTAAAGGAAAAGCACATGGGGAAGGAGAAGGAAAAGCCTTGGGAGGGAAGAGAAGAGTAACCAGCAGGTGGGAATGAAAGGGAAGCGGGGGAAACCCAAAGCATGTGTGGCTGCCAAAGCTCCTGTTTTGCAGACAGACTCTGCTAGATTAATCATCCCCTGAACTATCTAAATCTTGCCAGCCAATTTAAAATAAGGTGTTAAAAGTTTACTGACTTAATAATTCACTCTTTCTGCAATTCTGTTCACTGTTCCCCAGCACCCGTTTCATGCTTTTCGCCCACCTCGGCTGGTGGTGGCTTTGTGCAGCCTCTTCCACCTCTGCAAAGCGAGTGGAAGCATTAATAAGTCATCGGTAAGGATTCAGACTTGGTACAAAGAAAACACTGCTGCTTCTGTAGTAACCGCTCACAAACCAGGCCCTACACCAGCTTAATCATGCCAGCACGGACGCTGCTAAAAGGCATAATCATATCTTCCTTTCTAACAGGCTATTTTTCTTCTGTGCTCTTTTTCTTCCCTTGTGCTCTGTTTTCTCTCCACTCTGACTAAAATTGCTGGATATTTTCATAAGAATCACACGAAGAATTATTTTATTTCCTTGCATTTTTCATCCACAAGTGTTAGCAAAGAATTTCTCACCTTTCTAAGCACTGCTTGGCAGAATTCAAAGATTATTGCTTCTTGTGGGAGTACCAGTTACAACCTGGTTTGCTTTCTAAATATGCAGGTTCTTTAGTTTTTGCCTCACTTGAACATCAGTAAAAGTGATGGGACATTGTTCTTTCATCTTGCAGAAAGGAATTGAGATTATTTTTTTTCCCTGTTCTTCACCAAGATGAAGAAGGGCTTGTAACATTTTCCATTGAAGACAAGAAACACAAGGTGGGAGGAAGGGAAGAGGGCAGCAGGGAAAGGAAGAAAAGCCAGATTAAAAGAAAGGGAAGGAGGTGGGAAGGTAAGACATTCCTATTTGACAAGTTCTTGTTGACTTTAACTGCAGTTGAACTTGTTATTTTGGTGTAGGTTTCATATGTGTCATCTGCTAGAGTCATCACTTTCTGTGTATATACATGCTAACAGGGCCTAAAAGAAATTGAGCTTATAGTCAAAAGAATAGGGATGAGTGGTGGAAAACGAGAGTTCAGGTCCCTCTGCTCACAGCATCCCACACAAGGGGCTCGACTCCTAGGCTACAAATTCAGTCACTCGTATGTTGGAGTAATGCATATTATAAACACAGACTGTGGCAGCTCCAACTTGAAAGGCTGAGAGCGCCATCATGAAACCGTCAGTAATTTAGGGCATTTGCTTGTAAAGTGGCAGCCTGCTGAAACAGGGGGAGGACCTGAGGGTTGCACATCTCAACTGAATGCTCAGGTCCCCAAAATACTACCTCTACCAGAATAAGCCTCTCTTTAAAACTAGGGATTTCATTTTGCACCCATTAATTTTTTTTCAGTGAAGGTCTCCTTGAAATTAATACATGCCTAAGTAGAGTTCTGATGAAGGAGCAAAAAACTAGCCCAAGAAATTATTCGTAAAATAAAGCTAAATTTGAGGCACATACACACACAGCTGTTTGCGTAGGAAGCACTGTGCCATGCCTTTGAATCTGAACAAAAAAAACAAAACAAACAAACAAACAAAAAAATCCACACTCACATAGTGGTTCCCTGTATTTTTTATTTTTTTGCTAGCCTTTCTTGCTGCCAGTCAGATTTTCTGAAAATAGATGTTTATGTTGGTGGCATATACTGTTCTCCCTCTGCATCCAATAGTTAAGCTACGCTGCACATCTGCTTAGTCCTGTCAGCTCCTATCACGGCATCACTCCATCTTCAACCACCTGCAGCTGCAATGCTGCTGATCAAGCAGCCTGGCTTTGTCTTTCCTAGGTAGATCTCTGAGGCAGAACTTGCCTCTGTATTTGTGTTTGAACAGCACCCAGCACAAGCTCACCCATTTAAGTCCCCAAACTGCATGCAAGTGGGGGAAGAAAAGAAGAAAAAAAAAAAAAAAATCTGAAAATAAGAAACACAGAAAGAGATTCCACATGATTTTGTTTTTAATTAGGAAGTTAAAACCTCTTTTTTCCTGCTGTAGGTAGAGCCTTAAAAGATCTAACCCTAGCTAGTTCACATACTGACCTGTGTGCTACATGCTAGTCCAAAGCAGAAGTAATTTCAGAGAACAGAAATAAAACTATACCAAAACAAAAGCTCACATACAGTTCTTGACATACTACATTAATGATCCATACTAGTCAAAACCAACCAAAATAGTTCATAGTCTTTGACTGTAACCCTTCAGCCTGCATTGAGGGCTAGGATTGCTTAAAAGGTCATTTGCAAACCCTTTGGCATTTTCAATTTATTCTGTAAACCTTTGATGTGTATGGCATATCAACCCAGTAATCAGGCCAGTTAAACTTCAGGATATCATGGTGACCCCACAGGTCCCTGACATATCAATTTCTGCCAGGTTTGGAACGTACTTGCTGAAGCACAGGCAGACCTGCAGCATCAGTGCTATGACTCCTTGTTGCGCCTAGGGGCCTTGACATGCCTTTCCCTCTCCAGGAGGGAAGACAAGCCTAGAACAAGAGACCTGTGGTCCACAGAGCAATTTGTAGAGGAGCCCCTGCTTTGCAAAGGAACCAGGTCGGTAGCTGACGAAAACTGCAATTACAAGAGCTTGCTTATTAAGAAAGCTTGTTTGAACCTGCACATGTTTAAAGGGGGGTTTACCTCAGCCTGACAAGCTGCCCGTAGTTGCCTTGGTGCACATTTTTCATTGCAGTATTCAACACAGGTAGGGATCCAATATGCTATATACATGCTTTTGTACATAACACCACCACAACACAGTAATGAACCACTGACGGGTAGCAGACAAGCAGCTAAGAGCGACTTATTTTGTAGCATTTTGTATTTTGTTATTGAGGCAAATATGACCATTACTGAAGCAAACAAAATATCATACAATTGTTTCCATAAGATGCATCCTGGGGTCATTATTCACTACCATGATTAACATTCATCTTCTTTCATGTACAAGAGACAGTGGTGACTAATTTATTACCAAAGTTCATTACTTCAGGAAAGAACATTTTATGATTGATGCTGGACATCCTGTACTACAGCCCTGTCACAGAAAATTAGTATCTAGCACCCTTACGAAATATCTGTCTGCAGGTGGTGGTGTCATCTTTTTTGAAGAGTATTGTTACTATAATATAACCATGATCAAGATTTGAATGCAGTAGATGTTGTACAGAGTAACAACTAGTCCTTTCCCTAAAGGAGTTTGATTATTACAAAAAATAGACACAAAGTGCAGGAAAAGGAAGCGTTAGCTCAACAAAGTAGCAAACACAGTATAAAAGGACATAGACAATAAAAGATCTATAGGTCTTTTACTATGAACAATATGACTGAGATTATTGAAAGAAACCTAAGGCAGAGAAGAAAAGTTAATGCACATCTTCCAAGTTCCAGTTCTGTTTTTTAACCGTAAGTTCGTTATTTCTACAAAATTTCTACAACATTCCCAGCTTTAAATGGAGGGTTGGACCTGATGACCACCAGAGATCCCTTCCTGTTTAAATTACTCTGTGGTGCTATAACTCCACTGATGACTAATGAGGGATCTCCCCATCAATCAAGAATAAAAGTAACTGTATAGAGAAAAAAAGAAAATAAAATTATTTCACACCACCTCTGGTCTCAGGGACTGTTTTTGAACAGTGTGCCTAACCATAACAAAAGGATATGGCCATTAGCATCTTTCCTACAGCACTCAGATAGTATATAAAGAAAGCATGACAAAGGACAGAAAAGCAGCACTTAATAAATCTCCATCAAAATCATGTAGATGGACTGACAACAGAGAATTAGCAAAAAAGTACATCTAATAACAGCCTGCAACTTTATGATGCTCTCCACGCTTAAAGTACCATTTCTCAGGAATAATCTTTGCTAAACGGGACTCCAGTTTCAGTCTGGGCAATCCTGAAAACCTCAGCGCTAGGGCCGCATGGATTGATCGTCTTAGAGGCACTCTGACCTCAGCCGACCTCCTGCACCACACAGCCCACAGGTTTCAACCAACCAATTTTTGGACCTGGCCTCACAACCCACAGTCGAGCTGGGTGGTGTCACCCAGAGAGCCAGGCGGCACTTCTCAGCGAGGAGGGCAGGCTACACCTTGCAGGATCAGCCCTTTTTGAGGTGAAAGCCGTAAGGCACATTTAATTCCAGCAGCAGCAAGTGCAACACAGCTGTGCCATGTAAAATACCAGCATGATTAAACGATGTGGAGGAGAGGTAATTACTCATTGCTGGGTCACTGGAGGAGGATGGCTTATATACTCATGAGGAATGCAGGGAGAGCAGGATGCATACGTAAGCAGCCTGACAAAAATGTACTGACATTTCATAGACACAAACCTGGATCCACCTGGATTTCCACCTTCCCTCCACCAACAAAATGCAATCTAGATGCAGAGGAAAAATTACTCTCCCTCCCACCTCGCCAGTAGCTTTATTATACCTACAGCAGCACTTATCCTGCATGTTCAGTCTCATTAGCTTCAGTAGGGCTCTTCTTACTGCAAGATCAAAGGAGTCTTTTCCTGGAGGGTTTGTGCCATTGATAATTTGGATATCTGCAGTAAACTTAATCTATCTGTGCTACACCATAGAGATTTGAGGCAGGGGAAGATTAAAGTGATTTGCCTAAGACAACAGACGCAGTTTGAAGAAATTGAACACAGGTTTCCACAAAGCCTAGGCTTAAAAAGAAGTCTCTTCACACATTAAAAGCCCCCAAATACACATCAGAAGAATTAAGATTTTGCTATCACTATATTAGATATCTAAAGGGGAAGGATTTGGAAATAGGCTTATGTTTGTCTTTTTGCCACTTTTCTACCCTTTTCTTCTTCCCTAGCATATCTTAATTTTGACTATGAAAGGACCAATCAAATAGGTCACGCAAGTCTTTTTCATACGTATCTTATCAGCAGACAACAGCTCTGGGAGAATGCTTTTCCGACAGGCTCAGCCATGCTAAAAATACTGAATAAACACTTGCCACTTTTTACAGTTATTTCAGAATACACCACTCGGAGAGGAGGTTCAGATGGCCATCGCAGTCCAGCTCTGGCTGTGACTACGGTGCACCAGCTCCTCTGTGAAATGAGAGGGGTGACTGAGCAGGCAGACGTGGCCGGGAAGGCTGGCATTGGGAAAGGCACGCAGCACGCACCTTGGGCGTGGGGATAAATAATGACGTTCCTCTGGAAAGCACTTGTAGGCATTACATTTCTTCAAAAGGTTTAAGAGAGATATAGGTGTGACAGCGAACATCACTTTGGCTTTGATAATGACATTATGCACAGCTAGCCTGTTCCTTGGCTCGTTAAATTCGAAGTTTCCTGTGGGTAAGAAATGAACATTACTTTGTCACTGTTTTCAGGGCTTTCTGCCATGTTAATCTGATTATCTATGACAGTTTCTGTCAGTTTGTTAGCAAAGATCCAATTATTCTGCTTGGCTTTTAAGTTCTCACATATTTCTGGCTATGGGCCTGATTCTGAGTTCTTCTTTGTCGTCATGTCTTCAGTGAAAATTTTAATGTAAAAATACCCCACAGGATCAGAACTGATACACTAGCAGTTTACACAGAGTTCTTAAAAAATGGATGCATTCTTCAACCCTAGTAAGCATAAACAAAAAACTGCAAAACTGACAGCTGAAGGAAATAAATGGCCCTGCACTTGATCTGAGTACACTTCTGTAATTGAAATTTACAGTGTTGGTAAAGAAGGGAGGGTTTTTTTTTTTCCCCCTTCCTTAAACCCTTGTTTAGATCTTAGCTTTTCTTCTGTGTCAAAAAAGAAGGAAAATACAGTATAGTTCTATAAGTAAATATGACGCATTTTAAACATAGAAATAAAAATAGAATCAGGTGGATCCATTTCCAAGTCATTTGACATTAGAGACAGCATATTCAGCCTGTTACTTTTTCTCTTACACATAGCTTTTCTCGGATACAAGTTTGCGTGGGACAGACCAATATGACTGGAAAGTGGCAAGCTATACAGCAAGCTATAAACAGACAGAAAAATAGATCCACATCATTATAAGGTGTTCAGTGCCTAATCCTTGCATGTCACTAGCTTTTAACTCATCTCTGTTTGAGGATCCAAAATTAATTTGCCCAAAGCCAGTTGTCACTTCTTAATGTCTTTGTCAATAAAAATCAGTAATACACAGGCTTCATGAATTCCTGTTGGCAAACTCTGTACCTTTCTCATTCTAGTCTGTTCTAAATGTAAATTTTTTTCAATGATATCTGTTAACAGTCTATGTCTACACAAGAGCTTTTAGCTGAAAAGGACTGCCCACCATTTCCTACAATGGTATAGCTCCACTGACAACAGCATCAGCAGGAGCTTGGCATGGCAGTCTCCTGTAGGTACTTAATATAATTATTTAAAGCTGTATGAAGCAACTATAAAGGCAAAGGTTCTGGAAGATCAGTGTCTTTTTTTGCTTGGGCTCCATGTCTCTGTTACTGCTACTAATCAACATTAGTGATACCTGCAGTAGTTGTCATTCCCCTCCAAAACCCTCAAAAAACGAAAAAGAAAAAAAAAAAAAAAAAAAAAAAGGAAAATTTACATTTGGCAGAGTTGCACGTTTGTACATCAACACAAAAGTTTGTGGAAGAAGTCACAACACCCTGGCACCCACACACTTCAGCGCCAAACTCGGGAGGATTTCCTCACAAGCAGCATTTCATCAACAAACAAAAGCTCTTGTTCAGTCCTGGCAATTCGCTCCTCCACCATTGCCTGTCGTTTTCACTCACTACAAGATACTGGCAGTGAAAGACATGCCCCAGGGATGCTATGCTTCTTCATAGAAGGAATTCCTATTAATGCATAGTTCTGGTCTATAACAAATGCTTGCAGATAAGGGCTTTATAGTCAGCATTTTGGGAGCAGACACCGCTCTCTCTTCTTTTTTTTTTTCCCCCTCCTTTTTCTTCTTTTTTTCTCCTTTTTCGGGGAGTGATATGGGTTAATTGTCCCTTGGGATCATGTATAGCTCAATCAACTGCAATAAGCATAGAATCATAGAATCGTTTAGGTTGGAAAAGACCTTTAAGATCATCAAGTCCAACCGTTAACCTAGCACTGCCAAGTCCACCACTAAACCATGTCCCTAAACACTACTTCTACTTGTCTTTTAAATACCTCCAGGGATGGGGACTCAACCACTTCCCTGGGCAGCCTGTTCCAGTGCCTGCCTACCCTTTCAGCGAAGAAATTTTTCCTAATATCCAACCTAAACTTCCCCTGGCGCAGCTTGAGGCCGTTTCCTCTCGTCCTATCCCTTGTTACTTGGGAGAAGAGACCGACCCCCACCTCGCTACAGCCTCCTTTCAGGTAGTTGTAGAGAGCGATAGATATGCACGATACCAATGATAAGCATGATACCAATGCCTTCTATTTACAATCCCAGTAAAAATTCTGCATGTCACCAACCAAATCAGGAACTTAAGGTAGCAACCACCAGAATTAATTTGATAATATTTTTCTTAAACTTTATAAAGTGGGTATAAGTTTCCATCATACCAGATGTCATACTCAGCAAGAGCATCGAAAACCAAGCCAAACTCCATTGCTAAATATTAGGTGCAACATTATGTATCATCACAAACTCCGACATCTCACTCCATGATAATTTGTTTGCACAGTTTCTTTCAAAATGAGCCTGATCATATTGGGTGTAACTTGGCAGAGACTCTTCAAAGTCAGCGAAGTACTGCCAGCCGCTATCAGTTGAGGATCTCATCAAGAGTCCCATTTCTGCACATCTTAAAAATGATAAATGAAAGGAGAAGGCAATAAAAAAAAACAGTATTTTCTTCTCTAGGGAATTTTAAAGCTTAAAAAAGTCTTCTCTTTCAAGTGCAAGCATAAAATATATGCTTGGATAACAGAAAGATTGGGACTCAGATGTTAAGAAGGAAAGATATTCTGTGCTACTGCTGCCCTTTCATCCTTCCCGCCCCTCTGCAAGCCAATTATGCCTAAGAGAATCAGGGGAAAAGCATGTGTGTGTGTTAGGTACACGAAGGGATGGGGGGAGGGCGGGGGGGGAACCCAAGGTAATCAAATCTCACAGCTTCAAAGCCTAAACCTATCACTAGCAAGGGTTAGAAAGAAAACCTACAAACTCTCCCACTCTGCCTGCTACGGTATCAAACCGACCTGTGCTCTAGGGGGTTTTATGGGGTTTTATATCACGTCAGGCTGCGTGGCTGCTGCTTGAGCCAGCTTGCTGATCTAGATAGGCCAATTACCTATACTAACAGCCAGGCAGGTGTACTAGGAAACTCTTTGTTGTACTAATTCAACCCGCTGATGATCACTGATACACAGGTTTCATAACAGAACCACCTTGTGAGGTCTGTCAAGCCTGTGTAGATGAAATTTGTCTCTCTATTACATCTGTCTGACCCCACTGGAAGTGATTATGTTCTGAGAAAAGGGTGGAAACAGAATATAGCCCACATTCCTGAGTCTAGGAGATAGGATTATAGAAATTATTAGCTGGCTGCTAGCAAGTCTCCAGAGCACTGTACCAAACAGAAGTTTATAAGCTTACAGCACAATCAAATGAGCAAGGAATGACAGGGGGGGTGCTCACTGTGCATCCCAAACCTGGCAGATTAAGAACATAAATCTTGCTCACTGCATTGTCTGGGGTTTTCTGAAAGGCATTCTACATGGAGGGGGGGAAGGCTTCAAACCTTTAGTGGCAACAGGGAACAGCATAGGAGCAGAAAGGCAAAGACAGTATGCACATCTCCCACAGAGGAGGTGCTTCTGCTAATACCCTAGCTTCCTTCCTAGGTACAACAGTTGGCTTTTTTCTCTCTAGTAAAAATATCTAAAACTTTCACCACTGGGTTAATCGGAAGAATGCTACCTAACTATGGTTAAAGTAAGCGAGGGGGGAGGGGAGGGCGCAAAAAAAAAAAACCCAAAACCCCAAAAAAAACCAAAACACAAACCCTCTCTGTTGTATGTTACCTTTAGGCTTTCCCAACCCTGAAGCTTGTAAAGGAAAGAAGAGTGCTTCAGTCTTCAAAAAATTTAAGATCGGCCCTCATAGCTGCCTTTAATTTGAATCCATCTACAAATAGTTCTCCAGGGGACACCTGGCAGCCTGGGATCATCGGCTGCCCTGGTCTGTCACCTTTCCTAGCTGTCACGAGGGCACAGCACAGGCTCAGATAGTCCACACACATAAAATGCTCCACTCTGCTTTAAGCCAAGGGTATTTGTTGTAAGCCACAGAGTCAGCAGCCTGCAGCTGGAACAGAGAGAATATTGTGATAATTCTTCTATATTCCCTCAGAGAAGTAAGAGCAGCTAAAATCAGTCTTAACTTGTATAAAGGTCTTGAAGATCCTTAAATGAAAGGTGCAAAACAGCCTGGAAGAATAACTAACTATGTTTAAGCCATCCAATAATTACCAGTGCAGTATGAAAAGAATAAGTCAAAACAGTAAATTCAGGGAGAACGTGACACTATCTGCAGCTTGATCTATTATTAAATACAGTAGTATATTAGATGCAGTGCTTGTATAGCTCTATCGCTGGGAGCCACCCATAGGAATACCTAGAAATCTGAAAGACACATGGGAAGAAAAAACTTCTTTATACGATTGTTATTTTCTGTATAGGCCGTTCCTTTTCCTCAGCAATCACTTGCACACAAACGGAAGGGACAAAAATCAGGCAGGTAAGAAGGAAATACATCTGCATAAAAAGGCGGGTAAAGAATTTGAAATACCTGTAAATATTTAAATTTGTATCAGTATGTTTTCAAACTGAAGTTTGCTCCCTTGTACACAGAGTTTCTTGTCACGACGCATGTGCAATATACAGCCATGCCACTGAAGATGCTTGGAGCTATTTCCATAGCAACAGACTGTGGTGAGGTAATACACCTGAGATACTAATGACCTCAGCATGAAGTCTGGATGCTCACAGATAAATGAAATGAGATGGCTGAAAATTTTCACATTTCAGTGGTTTTTTTAATGAGCAGGAGAATGAACCCATAATAAAAATTTCCAGCTAAAATACTTTTTTCTTTATATCACCCCTTAGGGCATATATTCTTGTTAAAATTAAGGAGAGAGAAAAAAAAAGAAAAAAAAAAAAAGCAAAAGCCATTCACGTATCTTCAGGAAAAGCAAAGCTGACACAAGCAGATCATTTGCCTCTTTTTGTGCTTCTGCATGTATAAATGCACTTACACTTCCTGACTGAACACATTTAAGTTCATAGAGAACTCTTCTTTACTTCAGTGAGTTTTAGCTGAGGACTACCATGAAGATCCAGTTTTCCTTCTGGCCCATCGTTTCCCCTAAGAAATTCCCCAGTTAGTTTTTGCCAATGGGAACAAGAACTACAAGAGTATCTTTAAATTTGTAACACTGATCTGTGATGGCATGGAAGACAGCAGGCAACGTTTAAATTTAACATATTAAAAATCCTACTATTTGAAATTTAACATATTAAAAATCCTACTATTTGAAATTGAAGAACTGTCTGCCAGATCTTGCCGTGGCTCTGAAGACAGTCTTCCAGCTCGCTGCAGGACTGTCTGACTTCCCCCTGTCTGGCAGAGGAAGATGGGGACCGACTGAGGAGAAGAAGGGTAAAGCAAGGTTCCCTTTCACATAGACCAGGGGATGTGAACCTGGCATTCAGAAAATGCCTCCTTCGCACGGCAGTGCTTGTCCTCACTTGCACCTTTATTCGTGGGCCAGTTTGCCCATACCGTGTAGGAGGCAGCTGTGGCTGAAGCTGTAGCACAGGACGTCTTTGGCTCTCCGCTTCTGGCAAGCACAGGAGCTCAGCCCAGGCCCCTCCTAACTTTGTGCTTCCGCATAAGCAAATAAACAGGGTGAATGAAGTCGGACTTTAAAACAGACTTGGATCTGCACTTGACAAGTAAGGTAGACGTGGCCAGCCCCATAAAATGTAAAAAAGGAAGGAAACCAACAGATAATGCCAATGTTGACCTATTTTCTGGTGTACCAAAGAATAATTTTCTTTCAGCCCTTCCCTCTTGTAAGTGAAATCTCTTGCTGATTTCATCAAGATGTAATGATTTCCAAGAAATAAAAAATGTTTCTCGTTTGTAGATCATCTTGTTACGATTGTCAGCTACATCACCAGTTCCTAACACTGTCCTACCTCCAGGGCTCTATACAAGTTCCTTCTGAAAGCCAGGATCTAACAAAGAGCAAGTAATTTTAACAAACCACCCTACAAACACTGAGAATATTAATTTAAACCCTGACTGCACCAAGCCAGTGGTTGCATAACTGATGATTTATAGGAGAGAAGTTCACCCTAGGTTCCCACTGAATTCCATAACGAAATATAAAACTAAAGTGTTCCCTCCTCACCACTTCAGTGCCAATGCCCGGGCAGTTGGCAGCAGGGATGTGGTCTGGCTCACATGACTTGCTGGGCTGCAGAAGAGCTGGGCAGCTGGGAAGTGGGTTGAGGACACCTAAGGAGATCTAACATGGGGGAAAAATGATCCAAAAACTTGCAGACAGGTTTGGCAGCAGAGGGGTGTCAGAAGAGGATCACTTGTAGGCAGCAGTGCCCACGCTTTGCAGAGGTGGCCATGTTCAGAAAAGGGCTTCTTTTTCTAATCACTCAGCTTTTTCTTTTTTTCTGATAAATTAAAATTAATACCGGGCAACCAATACTCTTCCTTCCCCTATAGCTGCCCTTGAAAATGCTTTTCATCAAGATATAGAAAAAGCTCTGATAAGTTGCAAGCAGACCTTCTCTAAAATACTCTTTCAGACAAATGACTTTACAAGTTATTAAACATTGTTAAGCCCCTTTTCAGCATCTCTTTGAAAGGGGGAGGTACCCTCTCACTACAAGCAAACAGAATTATATTTAACATGGTCAAAACCACCAATGCTGCTTCAATTTCTCAGTGAGTATCCTTCAGTAAAACTATCACACTTTCCATTTTGAAAAGGTCATTAACAGGTAATATAGTGTTGATCAGAGTAAGCCAAGGTGGGAACCAGAATTTGCACTTTGGTACTTCCGATAGCGCAGCCGCAGTGGGATCCCACTCCACGTGCGCCATGGAAGTAGGTGACCCAGTCATTTGTGTCCAGGTTGTTATATCCGCATCTGAGGTTGTCTGCCTTCAAAAGAGAAAACTCAACCATGCAGCAAAATCCCTGCAATGGGGTGCAAATACCCCATACAGCCATATGGCTGCTGCTGCATGGTAGGGGCTATCAGTTGGTTAATTGCTGTGTTAAGTGAGTGCTGACCCTTTGAGCAGAGATTAAGTGAAAGGGGCTGAAGGGAGCAGAGCAACCAACAGACTTTTGAACCAGTCCTTCTTAGCAATGACTTAGGAGTCAATTCTCCTTGCCTATCTCATAGCCTAGGGTAGGCGTATAGCTGCTAGTTTTCAGCTGCCTGCTTACACTTCATTTGAAACTCCACCAAGCTTTGTTTTGGTTTTGTGCATGAGAAACAGTCTGCGAAGCAGCAGATAAGTACTGGTGATGCTGGGAAATAAGTCAGTCTAAAGATAAATGCACGTGGCAGAAAAGCAGAAAAGAAAAATCACTTCATAAGTGACTTGAAAATTAAAATATACAAAAAATACTAGCTAATTCTGATCACGTAAGGAGCAGAGCACAGGCTGGGCCTGCCGCAGACATATCGCTCACTCTGCAGGGGAAGAAGATTTTCTGATGAGAGAACTGGGTCAGTAGAACTGGAGTCCAGGCTTGTCACTTCAGCAGTTTAAACACAAGTCAAGTTAGTGTTTAAACCCCAGGCTCTGAGCCAAGGAATGTGAACAGATGCCATACTGAGATAAATCACAGATAAAACTATTTTTGGTTGTTTTATTTTTATTTTGTTAATCTTACTTTACCTGAATTTCCCCAGAGTTTGGTGCAAAAATTCAACAAAACAACCCAGTTTTAGTATGTGTCACAGAATCTAAGCTTTTCCTCATGAATATTTATAAACTGTAAATTGTAGTCATTTGCATTGTTCATTTCATGCCAAAAAAAGCAAGTGTCACATTCCTCCCACTTAACTTACTTGATATTTCTATTGATGTTGATAGGTCTACCTGGATTTGAAAGCAAACAGGATTTGGCTTCCATAGGTATATGATTTCAGATAAGACTATATTGATAGGGCTCAATATTATAGTTTTACTCCAGAAAGATTCCTGCTGAATGTAGAGGAGGACAGGATAATACAACCTGGAACTGTCATTTACTTTAATTAAAAGTGCCCAATAATGTTTATGATCCTTTCCTCTTAGCAGCTGCTCCAAGATTTAATGCTAATAAAAAAAGCATATTTTGGAACAATGCTATTTTATTGCAATCCTCTTCACATTCATGACCTTCACAAGAAGCTGAAGGCCATTTAGTGGACTGAAAAAGGACAAATGGGTGTAACTCAACAGATGAGCCAACTGCAGCACAACGAGAATGGGAGTACTCAGTCCCTGAAGTATGAGAGTGAAGGTCAAAGAGTCCATGAGCTAACCCACAGAAAAAGGCAAGTCATAAAATTTGCTTCTGAACATTGGTTAAATTCTCATCTATATCATAGGACTATGGTTTGAAGATAACTCATTTGCCGTTTTTTTGTTTAATTACTTCATGAATCATTTCATCCGAAGCCGTTTTACACCTATGCCATGCCAACTTCTAAGGGAAATCAGAGTAGAGTCCCCAGAGACCACTCTCATCTCCTTGAGATTTCCAATACTTCTTTGTCACAGTGAAATCAGAAATACACTGAGAGTATTTTGTGGCTTGAGGCATTTTGTATTTTCATTTCTGGGATAAAAGATTTATGCAAATTCTTATACAATAACAGAGAACTTTGATGTTTCTAAGTTGTCCTTGCACCACTGAACGGTTGACAGGAATTTAGCATTTTCATTCAGTGGCTTCCCCTTTCCTGTGTAAAACATTATTTTCTCTCTCGCAAAATTTTTTTTTGTGGAAATTACTATTACAATCACAGCCTTAAATAATAATAAAGCCTGTTGTCACATTCCTGTTGGTACTGTCAGTTTAAACCACAATTGCTCTTAGGGTGAACTTCTGAGCATAGAGTGCATCATGCTGAACACAGTGCTGTTACCTGAGGGATGTTGCTTTTGGCCCTCTGTGGCTGTGTGCTTCAAATAAAATGAGATTTGCAGAGGAGGAAATTAGACAGCCAGCTCCAATTGAATTGCAATGAGATTTGAGGGCCTATTTCCCGTAAACCTTGAAAGCTGTAGTCAGGATCATGCTAAGGCATTGCAGGTAAATGAGAAATGCTATTCTGACTGCTTCCTGCTATCTGGTGGTGTGGAAATGTGCTGGTGTGCTGCAGTTTCACAGCTCTTTCCTTACCCTGGAAGCCTAAACCATTTCACTTCTGGGGGTTTTTTTCACCCAATTTTATTCTAAGCTGAACTGACAAGCCTCTTCATGGTTAAAATTGGCTTTGGGCAATTGGTTACTGAATTAAGCTGCTTTTCTTTAGCCTATTTCTATTCTGTAAAGCATTTCTTCTACTTCATTTACCTCTTCCCTTTCAAGCAGCATTCAGATTTGTAGATTTTTTTTATTTATTTTTTTTTTCTATGTGTAATATTTGCAATAATACTGAGATCATCAGCCAGGGAAAATTTCTCCAGGCAGAAAGCCAAAGAAAATTCCATAGTTTCTGTACACTTACGTGAATATCCAGTTTCTGTGAAGAGAAAGAGCTGGAAAATTGGTAAAGGTGGAGTGAAGAAGCTGGCTTTACCACACTAGTTGGTCCTCATTAAACCTGCTCCACAGAGCGACACTTGTGCTGTAAATGATGGATAACGAGGCAGACCAGAAAGGGACCGAACTAGTTAGAGGGATGCACAACGCCCATCTTTCAGTTTTGGAGACCATGTCCAACAGGCTTTAATCCTCTGCTGTACAGCTGAGGTATCGGAGAAATCTCACATCCAAGCTATCAGGGAAATGGGAAAGCTATTGACAAATACAGCATGTAGCATGCAGTTCCCCTATGGATAGCCTTATCCTCCTGGGTATTATCTACCATGTGTTCATTCAAGAGTACAGATCAAACTCCACTCCTCTCCACCCTGCCTCCCTGCACTGCTTTGCAGTTTCTGGTGGGATCTTCCAGAGGATTTTTGGCTCCAAACCATCCTTACATTAAATTCAAAAGAGCTCTATTGTCTGATAAAGAGACCACCAGACCGTTTACTAAGCCGAACAGCAGACCAAAGCCAGCCAGCCTCCCTGCAATAGGTTAGTTACCTCCAAAAATTAACTGGAAAGAGGAAGGGAAATCCCACGATTAAATTATTTGAGCGATTCAGGTGGATAAAATACTGAACCTGTGTTCCTCTGTAATGAGGCGTTAAGCAGATGCAAAGGGTGAGAAGATGAGAAGTTAATGCCTCTCTCTCTCATTCAAAATTTGAAGATGGTTGTGTTTGGATGGCAAGAAATGTACCTTTGGTATCAGATGGTCACTGAATCTCCTTCCTTTACAAACAAAAACCAAAATGACAATTCCAGTAAAGAGCCAGCCTTACTCTTTGCAAGACTTTTTAGATGAAGCCCAACTGATCAAACTGGAAACAGTTGAAGAGATTTAACTGTGAACTCCATTTCTAAAGAAGAGTGTTTTCAGATCATGGTGTACTATTAACATGTTAAGTGTCTTTCTATATTCTATTAAGAAAAGCCCCAAATCTCTCAATATCTATTAGAAGTACAATCTTGTTTCCAGTGCCTGGAGAAGCAGCAGGCAATTACAAAACAGACAGAATAGCTGGAGGAAGATAAGAAAAATCATTATGTCACATAACCTTGAATTAGGTTGATTGCATACTAAAAAGCTACAGTGTAAAGTCTTACCTCTAGTCAAGTCAATGGTAATGCTCCTACCAACTTCACTTGGGAAAAGTTTTATACAAAGGTTTACTTATTGAATGCTTGGGTCATCCTAAAGCATTTATAAAGGTTACAGTAGTTATTAATGAGGTGTCTAATTAAGGTTTCTATAGTCTCTATATAATCACTTCTAATTTACAGTACTATAGGAGAAACAGAGTCAAAATTATGATTTCTTTTTCCCCAAACATTAACATCCAGGGTGGGGAGGGGGAAAAAAAAAAAAAGATATTTTTGTATTTATTCATGCATTAGTTCTTTGTTTTGAAATTTGGAAGATGCACAAAACTTCAAGGCAAAACCATGAAAATGACAAAGCAAAAGGTTAATTATTCCCTTCCCTCCTTTCCTCTTTTGCAAATTTCTTAATGTCTCTCCTGTCTCACTTTTTGGAGGAATTTTCTCATTAGCTACACTTTTGTCACTTAAAATTTTATGCCTAAAACATTTTTTTAGGACTTCAGGAAGCAGAAAGAGGCCAAAATCAGGGAACTGAAAAGACAGACTGCAGTTCTAGAAGAAAATTAAATTTGCTGATGTTTCATATATATACCATGACCAACCCATGCAGTGACATGATGCAGTCCCTGACCCTGAGAGCACTCATTTCCCAATACTAATAGCAGGAGTGCGCAGAGGATCTTGCAATGGACACGAAGTACTTGATTCACCCCAAGAAAGTGCCCTCCGGGGCAGAACTACAGAACATGGAGTTGGCATTACTTTCAGTGGCATCTTCAGTGCAGATAGACACGGGGATTTTGTCTCCAGGACTATGAATTTGGCAGCTTTCTTATGCATAAAATTTAGCTAGGAATAAAAAATTTGCCATATGTTGATTCTTCCAGGCAAGTGAAAATGAGCCAGCTGCAGTTGTAAGAGCTGGTGTCTTCTAATTCTTCCTTCTTTATGTGGGCTCTTCAGTGAAATCTAGCTATCGAGTGGGAAAGAACGTACAAATAATTGGATGCAAAACTCACGTTCATCTTCCAGGTAGTCTCCAGATAACCCTGCGGTAATTTCCCCTCACAATCAGGTAAATAATAGACTCCTGCAGGGATGGAACTTATATGCAACTTGTCATGTAAGTAGAGAATAATTAATTACACTCTTATTTACAGTTTGTCTGATAAGAGCATTAAACAGTAAGTAACTAGAAGAATTCCAAGGTGCTGAAATGTTTGCTCTCACCCACTCAACATGTAAACACAAGTGGGCTGAAACAAATTTGGCACTGATTTACACTATGGCCCCTCACAGTGATGGGGCTTGGTTTTTGTAAAACAGGAATCACAGCTGCCTCTGTCCTGAATCTGAAATCAAATTTTGTTGGTGCTTCACAAGGCAATAAAATGTTGTAAATACATCAGCAGTCTTAAAAGCCATGAAATTCCAATTATCTATTCTGAGGTCCTATAGGACCCCATACATTACACAGACTATGATCTCAGATATGTCCTTGATTCTTCTGAATTTTCTCACTTCATCTAGTGTTACCGGTCCCTGGCTCCGCTTGTATTTACAAACCTCAGCACCTATATCAGGAGTAAACCAGGAGATTCATCAGCCACTAACTTGTCTCGCTAATTACAAGCCCACTGATTTCTGAAGGAAGAGAGAAAAAAACTTTACGGGGAAGAAAAAAAAGGAAAAAAAAAACCCAAAGGGGCATAAAACAAGCATAAAACAGTAACAATGTTCATGCCATATTCACTTGCACCCTGTTTAAAATTTCATTCTGGTAGAATCAGGACATCTGTCACAGGTCTCTTAATACCTCTCTGACAAGGTGAAGATATAGTCACATTAAGACCTCTGCACTTGCCAGTGAAACACATAAGCTGTTCTTATGCTTAGTAAAAATGAGGGCCTAAGATTTGCAATTGCAGTCATAAAAGTAAAATAAAAATCAGAAAGGCAGAAAAAAAAGAGGAGGAGCCTGCTTTTATTTGAGCCATGAAAATTTCCTTTGCATATTCTTTTCTGAATTAATTTCACTGCATTTTGATAGTGAACTTAACTCATCGAGTGAAAATAAACTGATGCCAAAAAAAGTTATGCTAATAGGAATAAATAGCTTTAAGGGACTGGAAAGTGGATATACGGCCTCTTTTATAGGTCATTACTTAATCCAGCTCCCAGGTCATTAGAGGGCAAATGTTGCTGCTTTCTTGTGGCAGTAGATAAGCCGGTCTGTGACCTGCAGCTACGAGGCTCATCCCTAAACAGCAGGGGGGCTGCAACATGACCAGCAGCCTCAGTAGAGGTGAAGGTGGGATTGGCAAGAGAAGTGTTTCACTTGCCTACGCTAAGGAAAAGTTCAGCTTTCACTAGTCGGGTAACTAACTAAAGCTATGCCTGCATGGAGACGTAGGTATGGTCCAGGGCGGTGGCACAGGGCAGGAAGGAAATTCTGCCTTTCTATAGAAATGAGACTTTGGTGTTGGTTACCCAGTTCTTGATTTTTTTGATGTTAACAAAGGGAAGAGCAACATAAGTGAGAAGGATTCCCATGGGCTAAATTACTATCAAGGTAAATTGACTGACAGCTCTAGGAATTATAACCATCTGTAAGGTATGTATGTGGTACAGCAAACTCCCTCCTATAGACCCAGCGAAAAAAGCTACTTACTCTTTTCTGTAAAGTAGTGTGAGATTGGCAGGTGAAATGGAAATATCCACATGGGTATTAACTATTATCATTTACTGCTGCTATTATTCAGTTTTGGAGACAGAAAAACCTAGCCACCCAGTTTATTCAAGAAATATTTGTTTAAAATCGTATTACCATAGGATTCAGGCATTATTTATGAAATTTCACAGCTTATGGGTCCTGACATATGTTAAATTATCAGGTAATGCATGAGGGTTATTTTTTCCCTACCTATACTATTTTATGTATATGCCTTATGCCATGTTATGAATAATAGAAATACATACAGTAAGTACAACTTTTATTAAAAGCACTGTATTATTCTGATTTGAAAAGGAATAAGACACCTGAACCAATATCTAGACAATAAAGTTGCCTGTGACAAAAAGAGATAGAAGAAACACAAATCTGTCCCATCCCCAAAACCAACGCAACCAAACAATCCTCTTCACATATTTTCTCCATTGGCACAATCTGCTGGGCCACTTCCCTGAAACCCAGGCACCAGAAATGGATTGCATCCAGGAGGTTTTCTGCAAACCACATCTCCAGCCTTGCTTGTTTCAAAGAGCTGTCAAGTCCATATCATACTGCACTTCAAAGACTAATTTCACCCTTTCAAAGGGTGCTCACCGATTTGTTTGCTTCTCAAAACTGTGTTTTGTAAAACAATAGCAACAATAACAAAGAGAATAGGAAAAAAAAAGAATATGTAGCCTGATGTGAACACAAATATTTTAGGAATCCGTATTACATTTGAAGAACACACAATAAACATGAACAAAAACCAAAAATAAAATAAAATTTTAAAAAAATATACACCCAAACAACCAAAGAAACTCCCCAAAACCCCCACCTTTTATCTTCTGTATAAAGGAACCACCACAACACCATGTTAGACCATGAGAATCGAGTCAAAACAAAACAAAACAAACAAAAAAACCTACTAAATGGTACCCAGCAAGGAATATGAAGTGAAACAGTGTAGTTTTACCGTGTACTGTAAGAAGCATCTAAGTAAATACATGAATAAAAAAGAAAGCACTTTAAAAGCTGATGTTATTTCTGGTGTTAATATTTCAACTTATGAGAAGCAAGGAGGATGTTTTACAAATGAATCTTATATGAGTTAGAGTCATTTTTAATATGCAGATTAAGCACAGAAGGAATCAATGCTATTGTTTCTTCTTCAGCTTAACACAAAATCTCTGTGCCACTTCCTGCAGCGCCTTTCATGGATTGGATAACACTGATTAAAAGATTTCAGAGAAATCTAATCAACTGCTTGCCAAAATAAATGAAATTTTCTTAGCTACTTGTATGGGGTTTAATACAAGAAGTAGGAGTCTACAGACAACAATACAATAACCAGCACAGATAATTTGGGAAACCTCTACATTTTGTGGAGATCCAAAAGCTGGAGGCTGATGGAGTATATTACCTTATGAACGTACTCCAAGTCTTATGCATTTGTCTTGTGATACTAAGAATCCAAGGTGGGTTATGTTTTCTGTAGTCAAAGCTGACTAATCACATGGCTTTGTATGCTCTCTAAAAATCAAGTTAGATTTTTTCAAAACATGTAATTAAAGATTTTAAGTTTTAAAGATTTTTAGATTTTAAAGTTTTTGGAGAGAAGAAGGGAATCAAGTGTTTGACAAGGAGCCTCCTGTTTACTTCTAGATAAATAATGCAACACAGTTTGAACAGGTACATCACAACATATCCCAGATACGGGTTGTCAGCCTTGCTTTCTTCTGCATAAGAAAGCCTTGCTTTTGGGTGCATGAGATTAAAAGCTAATGATATAAAATGGACAATCTTTTTAACAGGTTAGGTAAGCAACTCGAAGTTTGCATGCCTGTTCAGACTTTTTGGACATGCAATTTTACATGATTCTAGGCAGCTTCTGCTAGTAGCCAGAGAACTGTTTCTCTCATGCGTTTTCAGTATTTCTAAATCTAACGGGAGAAGAAGTGCTCGTTGAAATGGAAACACAACAAAAAAATGTTGGCCAAACTCTTCTCTGCCTCCAAAAATTGAAGGGGAAAGTCACTAATAGGTATTTCTTTATTTCATCCAGGCTTTCTTGGCTTAACCTGTAATATGTAGAAGGGAAAGAGGACTGACTAGGTTTCAGCCATCATCACTGAGATTTCAGGGTGAAATCCTAACTCTACAAAGGCAGTGGAAGTCAATTCTGGATTTAAAACATAGGGTTGATGCTTTAATATTCACCTCCCATTAATGTTCTTTTAAATCCCTTCCAGAGCTTTGAAAACCTTAGTCCAAATGACTTCATTCAAAACGGCTGAAATTACCCAGAAGCTTTCATGAGCAAGAGATACTGAAATTCCTCTGCTTTTTGCAGCGTAAAATCATATGCAGCCCGAAAGGTGCATTTAAGAGATATGAACTTCAGTTACAACATCCAACGAGTCTAATGGGAGTTTCAAAATTGTAGTGGAACCAGAGGCCAGGCAGGTTTCACTGTGATGCCTAATAAATATTACAAATAGAGCTTCTAGTATCAGCTCTGAACTTTGTGCAAATCCTATGTCAGGTTTTGGCAATGCTGTAGGCTCATGCAGAACACAATCCTATATTTCCCCTTGTATTAAAGGGGGAAGAAACAAAAACATCACCAGAGAAAAACCTGGCACTGAGAAAATATTAACAACCATTCTCCCCAGCAGCTGAAAGTTTTTTTTTCATGAATAACGAGAGGAAAATGAATGTACAATGTTCCCAGACATCTATCCTTCCGGCACCACATACCAAACACCTAGGAGCAATTGTGCTACTAATAAAGTTTAAAGTTGTTGTCAGTTCTCAAACTTGTCATGATTTTTTGAAGCACGAAAAAACCTCAAAAGATCTTGCCACGCGTTGCTAGAAAAAACGTACCCCTGACTTTTCCACATAATTTACAGAAAGCTTTTACATGAAATTTCATTTGAATCTCAGTATTCAAGGATGCCAGGAAATTTCCAGAACTGTGTTTTATTTGGTATTTGTTGCCCCTAATACCCTCTGCCTGTGCTGTCATCTGGGCAGGAAAAGCCAGCACAGGACAACCCAAGCCATAAGGGAAGGGACTCCCAGGGGCTGGCGGCTGGCTGGACCCCAGGGCAGTACAGAGCTGCTGCCAGAAAGCCTTGAGTTTCCTTGCTTGGTTCATCTCAACCCCAGCTGAAACTATCCAAAATTAGGGCATCTGGTCTGAGCAAGTTGGACAGAGCTGTCTGGACAGAGATGACCAGGTCTGGAGGGTAAGTTATCACACCTTAGCGCCTATATGAATCATCTGGGATGTATAATTCACTCCCCTCCACTGAGTATACAGCAAAATCTACAGCTCAGGCCCAGGCCATACACATCTTTTTAATGGCTAATGTGAGGCAAAACAAATCTCACCACAGATACAGGCCTCAGCTGCAATGGACAAGTCCCAGAAAGCAGTTTCTCCTTCTGTGAGGGGAGGACCTGATGCCAATGCAGGCTGGTTATCCATTGCTCCCAGGCGCTCCTATTGCAAATGCAGCTGCACTCCATTGCCAAGCAATTTTAATACAGTTATACTGCACAGTCCAATTCTGCTGCTCTTCCCACATGGAAGAAGTCCCACTGAGTTTAACAGGATTACACATGTGGAAGGGAGTTTGGCCCTGTGCCCGCTAGCTACGGAGCCATGGAAACACCAGTTTCAGTGCAGGCTGCACCTAGGCTGCATACTCAGCGGCTGAAGCCTACATCATCACAGCTCTGCTGCTAACGATAGCTGACCGGTTTAGGTTAAAATCAGTTTAGGCATAAGTATCCGAGATGTGATCACGTATCCTGATTGCACTGCAGACCCATCCAGCCAAAGTGCTGGTGAGTAATTGGTACCAGCACAGGGAACCAGTCCCAGATCTTGCCTCCTTGCTTGAGTGTACTCTGTTCATTATGTCAGCGGTGCATTGGGTCAGGCTGATGCTTCCTTGGTTAACTCTCTACTGACACCACTTCGACAGTGCAGAAATTCCCAAAAAGCATGGTGCAAAAGCTGCTCAACCAGCGGAAGTCTGATCTGAGCCCACTGATGCCTACGGGAGCCTCCCCTTGAAATGAACAACTGGAAATGAATCCAGAGGAATTTAAATCTGAAGCTATGCCTCTTGTGCTGCATATGTAAGAGACCAGTTTCTTCTCTTTTCCTTTCAGTTTGTGCAATCAGTATGGATAAAACAATGCAAAAGCATGATCCTGAGGATGTTAGGCTGGTCACTAATTTAGGGGATTACCCAAGCAAGGAAGGATTATTTTATCTAAGACAGAGCACAGTATTTAAGACAGAGCATTTGCATTAAAACAGACAATTCAAAATTATAAATACTGTTGAGTCTGAAATTATGATTGTTAATCTCTCCTCACATAAAAACGTTCTACTGACACGCATTGTAAATCACTTCCTTCTCCTTGCAGTAGATGAAGCCATCACTCAAAATGCTCAATCTGAATACAATTTAAAAGGTGAACTTTCTTTAGTTTTACTAAGGGCAGAAGGGCAATACTAATGGTGTAATACCAATGTTAATGCATTACTTATGACTGAAATTTAGTCTGTATTCAGTAATTCACCCATTCCTGTGATCAGAACAGGCAGCGGTTCACTCTGCTAGATCCTATTCCCCTCTCTGAAAGTGCATTAGGTGTGCCATGGGCAGGTTGCCCAGCTCACCCAGCGTGTATTTTTGAAAACACAAACAGCAGCTTGGTCGCAAACTCTCCATGAACATGTTCCTCTTAGGGCCCCTCTTAGACATCTATAAAATGTGTACATTAATCTGAGAATGATTTTTAGCAATTACCGATAAGCTGTCTCAAAAGGACATGTTAATGTATAATAAAAAATAACCAGAAAATAAAACTCAGTATCTTCATTTGTATATAAATGACAGGAAGATAAGATTTGTGGTTTACAAACTGCAATTAAACACAGGTATGGAATCAGTAAAATATAAAATACTGCATCATTAATTTTCATTTTCCTATGGAGACGAGATAGACATTAGCAAGTACGTGAACACCAATGCTAATACTCTCTACCCCTCTCAGCATCTTTAGGTGCCAGGATTTAATTATCCTTTGTCCCATGCTAATCTGCAGAGATGCTTCCACTTCAGCAGAATCTCCTATCTGTCTTTGTTGAAGTAAAAACCTAAAAATAATAATTTCCAGTGCAGAACTGTAGTTTACCAAAATGCAGCCAAGCAAGGTTTTACAGTAGTGATCGGTTTGCTGACCAAGTGAATGCTTCCAGCTCAGGTCACTTTATTTACTTAATAATGGCAGATATTTTTAATGTATTTCATCTCCAGACTCTTTTTCTACTGACAGCTGATGTACATCTAGAACAGTCTTATTTAGCAATAAATCATTTCTAGAAATGACCAGAAGGTAAAAGAACTCCCATGGGTAAAATCGGTCTGGTCTTCCATCAAAATTTCAGCCATCTTTTACTGGCCGTCCTTATTCCCCATTCACAAAGCCCATCTAGGAAATCTGTTACAGGACATGAAAGGCAGTAGTCCCAGCATGATCCCTTTACAAATTTCAGGACAGGACTATAACACCCTACATTGATGCAGAACCCATTTTTCCCAATAGTGTTCCTCAGACTGCCCAAAAACAATTACATAAGACACACTGAAATATTTGCAAGATGAAACCTACCTGAAATTTTTATTTATATTAAAACATGTTTACACCTGCCTACTATTCATTTGAGGCAAGGGAGCCTCTCCATGTGCTTTTTTTTTTTTCTTTTTTTTTTTTCTTTTTTCTCTCCCCCTCCCCCCCCCCTTTTTTTTTTCACTAGTGCTGATAATGATGCACACATGATTCACAGCAGTCTTCTGGGACAGAACAACCCTGGGCCAGCTTGCATTGACGCTGCCTAGCACCAGGTCCATGGGCAAGCAACTTTGTGCATAGCTGAAAACGCAAACAATATTTGACCAACCAGACTTTGAATTTAATAAAGACTCCAAGTACAGTTCCTACTGTTCTTGAAGAGAAACTCCAGAAAATTTCCTTCCTAGTGAACTGCTTGTTCCAAGTGGATTCCTGCTCAAGTACCACTTGGGTTTGCTCTTATTTCTAAAAGCGAAGAGACATGAAACAGTTTGTGCGGACCCAACAGCCTGCTGTCAGCAGAGGAAGGATGAACTGCTCCTTGTTTCCCCCCATCTCCTCCCAGCCATCCGCTCCCACCCCTTCCACTGTCTGCTGGACCACTTGTTGTGAAGGCTGAACTTGCCAGCCCTCCACAAAACTACCCCAGCTGAAGCAGCAAGCAGGCCTGCTTCCATAAAAGGATCTGATAAGTACCAGAGGTGGTGCAAGAGAGGGGCCAGTGGCTTTGCACAGGGCAGAACTGGAGCCAAAAGGTTCCTCCTGGAACCAGCAAATGACTGGGATGAAGCAACATGAACCTAAGATCTGACATCCCTGTAATAAGTGCTGCCACTAAACACAAGGTAATGTCATCACTGGTATGGTGGTTTGGAAAACGCTTTCTCTCTCCTCATTTCATAGCCAGGTCTTGCAGTCTGTACTCAAGTTGGCCCTGAGGCCTGCAAAACAGTCTGAAATCAATGTGATCATTGAAGAAAGTAAATTCTCCACCCCCAGTTCAGCCAAGTAGTTAAGGACATTCTCAGGCCTCGGGATGTGGGTCATTTTGTCAAAGCCACGTGTCCCAGGTTAGGCGCAACCTTACGGGCTTTGCTCAGATGAAGTCTATCCTTGCAAGTAGGCACTGGGACAAAAAGGCCCTTACCTGTGGCCCAGTCCTACCACCTTTATAGGTGGAAATATAGTGGAAAGACTGACATTGATTTCACTGGAAGCAAGCTACTGCCTTGCTGGTCCACCTGTAATTATGTTAGTGTGTGGGATTAAGGAAACCAAACTGCCAGACTTGTACAGAAACACACATGCAGATGCTTTTGAAGGCATTTGCAGTGCTTCCTAACACATTCAGAAGCATAAAGGTAACACTTTCCTCTTAACTCTGTAAGTTATCCTGCACATGCGCAGTAATCTCAGAAGTCTGGGGAGGTTGGACCTACTGCTTACGCAAGGCTCCACAGCCTAGTAGCTCATACGAGCAGCACCCAACCTGTTCTGGCTATCAGACATCCAGAAAATCAGGAAGATTTGTAAAGTCACGTAAATGCACCTGGACAAAATTTCTGGAAGGAGGAAGAGGAAATATCTGCAAAGCCATGTGACCCTTGGCACGGCCACCTGAGGCTTCCTCGTTCGTCCCTACCATTGTGTGCCTGTGTGCTGGTTTTGGCCAGGGTAGAGTTAATTTTCTTCACAGTAGCTAGTATGGGGCTGTGTTTTGTATTTGTGCTGGAAACAGCGTTTATAATACAGGGATGTTTTCGTTATTGCTGAGCAGTGCTTACACAGAGTCAAGGCCTTTTCTGCTTCTCACACGACCCCACCAGTGAGTAGGCTGGGGGTGCACGAGAAGCTGGGAGGGACACAGCTGGGACAGCTGACCCCAACTGACCAAAGGGATATCCCATATCATATAATGTCATGCTCAGCATATAAAGCCGGGGGAAGGAGGAGGAAAGGGCAGGGGGACGTTCAGAGTGATGGCGTTTTGTCTTCCCAAGTAACCTTTATGTGTGATGGAGCCCTGCTTTCCTGGAGATGGCTGAACACCTGCCTGCCGATAGGAGGTAGTGAATGAATTCCTTGTTTTGCCTTGCTTGCATGTGCGGCTTTTGCTTTACCTATTAAACTGTCTTTATCTCAACCCATGAGTTTTCTCACTTTTACCTTTCTGATTCTCTCCCCCACCCCACCGGGGGGGAGTGAGAGAGTGGCTGTGTGGTGCTTAGTTGCTGGCTGGGGTTAAACCACAACTCCCTGCTTCACCTCTGCGGCTCAGCCCCTCTCTGCTGCTTCGTGACCCACCTGCCATTCAACACTCTTCCAGAGCCACCAGTCCAGCTGCACCACCTGCTCAGGAGCCCCACACACCAGCAAAGCCACACAGTTGTGCTGTTAGTGGGACACCTCTCTTGAAGGGGTCCCACACCATCCCCAGCTCCAGCTTACAGTTGTCATTCAATTCCTTTTATAACAGAGCCTGCACCTAGCCACCAGCTTTCCATCCATGGATTGGAGACCTCCAATGAAACTCTTTGAAGATAACCTTCACAAAACATGCTTTTGTGGTTTTAGTTCATTATTTTTTTGCTTTTACAAACTGATGGAGTGACTGGTTTTCTAGCAAAAACTATAGAACTTAAAACAGTGATATTAAAAAGCAAGGTCATATAGCTTCCAGAGAAAGCGTTCATGTTTGCTAATAATGTGACCAATTAAATCCCAATATGTTGTATGGGAGCACCACTGTTGTTAGTAATTGTGGGTTTAGAACTTAGGGAGGGCCTTGGTATAAATCACATAGCCATAGCAATAGTCCTGGAAAATCTATTTTATGGGCCATCAACCTGTCCTGGTGTAGAGGAGGAGCAATTTATCTACCAGAAAGCTTGGAGTATGATTAATGGAAGGAATATATGTAACTCAGACAGACAAAAGTACCCAAACAAACTTGCATTAAATACTTTCCAAGAAAAGGTGAAGGGAGGAGGGGGAGAACAAAAATCAATTTTAAGCTCTTCACAAAGGCTTTGGAGCCCCCATCCTTCTAAGATTACAGTACAATATTTTTAAGACAAACAACCACATATTTTTAAGGGAGGCAGAATTTTTAGTTTGGGAAAAAAAGTTGATCTATTTATATTTTACAGTAGTGTATCTACATCAAGGGTCTGCTATGTGTTGATTTTGTGAAGGTATCCCAGGGCCAGCTGGTGGTGGTATACGGCCAACTGGTGGTGATATGCTGCCCAAAGAGGTTGTGGAGATACATGTTTACAGATATTCAAAAGCTGTCTGCACACAGTCCTGGGCAACAGGCTCTAGGTGGCCCTGCTTGAGCTGGGGTGTTGGACCAGGTGACCTCCAGAGGTCCCTTCCAACCTCAACCTTTTTGTGATTCTATGAACTGTAACCAGGACAAGGTTATGAAATCCTAGCACAGTTACAGCCAGCTGAGCTGAAAGTCATAGGGACTGATGTTGATTTTAGCTACATTTGGTTTAAAAAAAAAAAAAAAAAAAAAAAAAGGCAGTGTAACACGATTGCTTTAGATGAAGTTCATTTGAATTCACAGTGTAGGTGACTAAGCACAGTAATTGGCCTTTTTTTTCCCTGAGATATATGATCTCTATTTGAATAGCAGCTATTTTCACTAAAATAGTCTTTTCATGTAATCATAGTCTTTTTGTGACTATTTAGCATTCCACTGGAAGTTAACTATTGAGCTGGGCTAAATGGCTGCAAATGGTGTGTGCAAAGAAGCCTTTTCTTCGACTGTTATAAAATGCAATCCAAGATGTTTACTGGAGAACTACAACTTCACATAGAAGTGAAAAGCAAAATACTTCAGAAATGAGGTTACACAGTTTAGGTGAGGAGGGTGTGTTAGAGACTGGGTGTGAGCCCAAGGGACTTGAGCAGGGTTAAGTGTGCGTGAAAGAGAATCAGGGCTGAGCATGGCAGGAGGAGATGACAGGTGAAACAGAAGGGGAAGAAGTGGGCCGTAGGGGAAAGAGGATGAGGAAACAATAGCGAGGGGACAAACACTAGAAAGGATAAATGCAAGAAATGGCCTAGTATTTTATTCTTTGAAAAATATGGGTCTCAGACAATTGTAACTATTGGCAAATACCTGCAAATGGTTGTTACTGAGTTTTCCTTGCCTGACTGTCCCTGCCTCCACTTTTCTTTTATTTAAAGAGGGTTGAAAGCTCAGGATTGAAATGTTCCTTCTGGAGAATGGAAATACTTGCTGGGAAGCTTTTTAGGCTTCTCTATCATAGCAAGAACTACAAAATATTTTTTGTCAGTCAATCCAAATGATTATTTTGCCTCTCAAACATTCAGAATACCCAACCTCCACAATATTTTTTGCACAGCATTAATAAATAAAACATCCACACACTCTGCCCATTACTGTAAAAAAAAAAAAAAATCATCTAGTATTTAATTCATGAGGGAAAGGAAAAGATTCTTTGTCTTTGCACTTTCCTAGGAATTTCTTCCAACTCTCCGACAAGATGCTGCTTCAGAGGTGCTCCTCCTCTCCCCCTCAAGTACTGAGCCTACAGTTCACAAACTGAAAACCAGATTAGCCTGCAGCTTATCCATGGATAAGCTCCCCACCAGCATTTTAGGTACGAGTCAGCACTCTGTTATGACAATGTGATAGTGTGAATGGCAGCGTAAGCCCCCAGAAAACATCGGAGCTGAGGTACCATAGCAATCCCTCTGTGACTTGTACCAGTTGTGTATCAGAGAGGGATGCACTAGCACAATCCAGTTGCTCCATAGAGGAGGACACAGTTTCTGCTTCCTCCCTTTCAGGATACAAATGACCTCAAAGAGAAAGGACCAGCTGAAAGCATGGTGCTGCTTTCTTCTCTCCAGCCAGCAAAGCTGCCTTTCTCTGAAAACAGGAAGAGACAGCACTCTTTTCCAGCACAGAGCTGCAGGGATGGAGGAGCACCATTAGCATGGCAATGTTAGCAAGCCTGCCTCCATGAGCCTCGGCACAACTCACAGGCAGGCAAGGCTGGGATGTAAGAGCAGATGGATCCTCCCCAACACCCGGGCAGGTCCCTGCCACCACCTTCATCTGCTCTGCCACAAAGCCACCCTTGCGCTGCAGCTGTACATGCTACCAGTCAACATCAATGGGCATCTCCTGACATATTATGGGGGGAGCTACAAAGCCAGGTGAGTTATTCTGCCCTCTCTTCTCCTCCTACCTGAACTGTTGCAGTAGGGACAGGAACACTAGCAGGTCGAGTCCCGCAGGAACTGCTTCTGGTCTCCCAGTGAGACTGGGATGGCTGAAGGGGTGGGGGAACAACCCAGGGCCCATTACACCACCGTCATCCTCTGTTTCCACAGTCCCCATGCTACAGGCTACCAAAATCTGACTGCTCCCATAGAAAAATGCATCCACAGAGATTCCTCCATCACTGTCACAAAACTGATTTTTTTTTTTTTTAATTAAAAACCATATTTGTTTAATCCCTTGCAGTCAGAATAGCAATATTTAAATTTAGAGTTGGTGCTGGTCAGGGGATGCAAACATTCAGGGAGTATCTTTATCTTGCCTCTCACCAGAAATGATCTGTAGTTTGATCTGACTGGTTACTTTGACATAGCTCCTTTAACCATAACATCTTTCCATTCCTCTAACAGCAGAGATTTAGCATTTCAGGCTAGAGTACATATGTTGGATAAGAACATAATCCTCAGCTCTGGGCATAGGAGTTCATGGTAAGAGGATGGCTCTGCATACAAATTGAAAGCACTGAGATGCAGAAAATAAAAATACACTAAACCCTAATATGCATATCATGAAGGCCTTCTGGCATCAGAAGAAATCATCAGTTATTTAATCTGACATCTTTAGAAACAGAGGAACTAGAGGGAAAAAAAGGAGAGAGAGAGAGAGAGAGAGAGAGAAAGGAAAAAAAAATGGATATGACCTTTAACCCAACACTCCAAGTAAAGACTTTGGATAAATACTTGCAGAGAAGGAATATGCCAATATGTAAAGAGGAAAAGAGATAAATGAGACTAGACCATTTCAGCAGAGAAAAATCCCAGCACCCCCATTCTACAGCCATTTCTGACAGCACAGAGATGGATTTATCAGAGGGCAGAAGGGAACACGCCCCTTCCCCTCTATCAGCCTTCTTATTGTAGCACGTGCATTCCTGCGTGCAGGATGCAGACACGTCTCTGCAGCCCATCTGCTTCCCTTCATTCAGGTTGGGGCTCATGTCCTAATGCAAAAAGACTTTTTGTTATCATTGCAAAAATTCACAGTGGGCATCCAGCAATTACTAGCCATCCATCACATAGTACTGTAGGAACAGGGGGTAGCATTTCTGGACAAAAACATAAATGATCAATCCCAGGCATCATCTGACACCACTAGACTTTGTTCTTTAAACTTGTAAAAGACACAAAGAAATGACGCACTCTGGAAAACCAGAGTATATGTGAAACTCCTGTATCCACATGACATGCAACTGTCAAGACAATCCCTGTTTTAATAATCTATAAGCCTTCCAAATTATTAATATCAACTGAAATCGTGCATTTAAATTGCACTGCAGGCCAGGGGCTCTGTGGCAGAGCCATTTCAGTCTGGAGCCCTTTCCCACATGCCCTGCAGCTCTGCTGGGCACAGCAGCATGTGAAGCGGATCTCAAGGTCTCCTCCTTCACACCACCCTCCCCGTGCAGTGGAGGCCAGAGAGTCTAGCATAGCTAAATCTAGCTTTGAAAAGAGTTGGGATTAGAGAACAGAACTTTCTGAACCCACAGTCTGAGCACAGCTGATCTGCCCTAGGCCATGCATGACATCTCGAAATCCCTTCTATCCGTTTCTTTTATGCTAAATATAAAGAAGTGCAGAGGTTTTTCCTTTTTCTATAAACTTGTCTGGTTCTGTGCAAGCTCTGTTCTCGAGGATATCTTCACACTCTCTGCCGACACCTTTCACTTCACAAGTGGTAAGCACATTCCGCAAAATAGTCTTTCTTTCCTCCCAAAATAAATTAAATCTGGCATTGTAGGGTCTTCAGGGAAAAAGCATCATGTTGCTTCTCTAACAGATGACATTATGAGATTTTTTTTTTTATTACTATTATTTTTGGAACTGTAAGAGATGCTTTTGTGTTATTCTCTGGAAGATCTGACTTTTTAAGGCTATAAGCAGAAGGCTCTTTTATGGTGAAATTGTTTGGAAATCAGGATTCATGGAACAGAACTGGAAGAAGTAAGGGCCGTAGACCAACAACAATCTTAGGGACTTTTTAAACTTGGAGAGGAGGTGTTTTTGTTTGGGTTTTGGGGTTTTTTTTGTGGGGCTTTTTCTTTGGTTTGAGGGGTATTTTTTATTATTCTGTATCCTGTAGTTAAAAAAAAAAAAAAAAAGAAATCTGTATTCTAGCATGGACAAGTAAACATCTGAAAGTATGAGCTAACATAATTTCAAAAAAACTAATGAATCACCAAACTCATCCTCCCCTCCAACATTATAAATCTTTAGTAATAAAATGCTAGTATGATGCAGAGTCAGGCAGCAGAAGCTGTAATCACAGTCCAAAGTAACTGTTCCTTTGGAGCTCATTAAGTGTATCGAGTCCCTGTAATCTTCTATTGATTTTAGGAGAAGCGGTTCAGTTATCAATACAAAAAAGAATACAGGAAATTTCCAGAAAGGATTCCACATATTCCCTTGAGACATGTATTTCTCCACCTTGATTCTTACAAGTTTCTCTAACTGGATGCAGTGATGACCGATTCCTCCGCTCCAGCACTGAGCCAGCCAGGACAGAGGCCAGCCCTGCCCCAACAGCCTTTAATTCACATTGCTCTCAAGTACCCCCGCAGCAAAGCTTTAATGGTTTCCTGCATGCATAAGACCTAAGCTTGTAAAATATATGAAGATATGGTTCTCCTTCCAGAAGTGTAAGTCAGAAAGGGGGGGGCAGGGGGGAAATCTCAATCAAAAAGCCTTCTTGAGAAACGTGAACCTGTGAAATGAATGTGCAGTGATAGCAGATACCTGCCTGACTCTGCAGAAAGTTTAAGTGATAATTAAGGCACATTCTAAGAAAGGCAGCTCTAAGAATTTTATCCTTGATGTTATATTTAAAGCTTAAGCTCCAAGGAGCTGGTGAGTGCAAGAAAACCAGCAGACTTCAGCAAAAATCATGTGAGTGTAACCCAGAATTTTAAATTCTACAAAGAAAGATAGCCTAAATTTATTTTTTTAAATTAATTTCAGGGAAGAAAAAAAAAAAAAGTCAGGTTAATAAGAGAGTTTCAAGCTTTTTTGAGTCTCAATTCATAATTTTTAAAAATGTTTAATTGGCTGTCATTCCTTTCCTGCAGGGTCCTAAGAGGTTGTCCAGAGAGGTGGTGGAATCTCCATCCTCACAGATACTCAAAACTCATCCAGACATGCCTCTTAGCCCCCAACCTACTTGGCCCTGCTTTGAGCTGAGGCTCAGCCCAGATGGTCTCCAGATGTCCCTTCCAGCCTAAATTACTGTATAAGTCTAAACAGTTACGTGTTTCGCTGTATCCTCAGAGGTGTGCAGAGTCCCTGCTCTATACTACAGCATTTCCCATTTTGTTGACAACCAGGGGACAATTCTGAATGGCTTGCTTTCTCCACTGGCCTGTTGCAGTCTCTTGCTCCCCCCTTTCCCCACGTGCCGCAATTGGGAAGCGTGTCCTGTACACCCTCCCAGCTATGCGGTGGAGTGAGGAACATCAGCATTAATATCAGCCTAAAGCCAGCTAGAAGGATAAAGGAGAAGATATCTATGATAGTCCAAAACGTGGGCAGCAAAACATGAAGCTGTCCAGGGATATCCAACCAAACCACATCCAGCTTGTAACACCGTTGTGACTTTTGCTTCACCATTTTTGAAGAGAATCATTCCTTGCTTTTGACTTGCAGCCTTATCGCTGCATCTATGCAGCAGCCCTTGGCTTTCCTTGCTCTCGACAGCATAGCTTGCTGTGAGCCCAGCTCTGCTGTGTTGTTGAACTTCAACGTAATATGTTATTACACTGGGAAATAAGCATGAGAAAATTTGATCCTTTCTTTCTAAGCACCATATGAGACCCATACACTTTATGGGACAGCAGAAAAATGCAGAGATGGTAAACTATCACTTAGAAAACCAAATCATATTATTCTAACCATTTCAATGGCAAGATTGATTCTTCCAGTTAAAACTAATGCTAATTCAGGTATCCACTAGCTTTCATACGCTTTAATCATATAACCAGCACTCATATGGGCAACAAATCCCTACCTCCAGGAAAAAAAAAAAAAAAAAAAAAAAAAAATCTTTCAGATAAAAATAAAAATACCCTGATAAGTAGATGAGTTTCCCCAAAGTACATATTGACAATGACCAGTTGATCTTATACAACCATTACAAGATACCATGACTAAAAGCCAATCTCCAAACAGGTCACGTCTTTAATAAAGGTTAGCTACAGAAAGAAAAGGGATGCAGAAATAACCATGTACATAACTGGAACAGATGAAGCCTGCAAGATATGCTCTGGCACGTTCCAAAATGCTTCTGTTTCTTTTTCCATTTTATCTCCTAACCTCATAATGTTCACAAACATATTTTAATTGTGTATGAAATAATGTCACCTGCAACTATTCCAGTCACACCAGTCCTTCTGGTGAGGTCATAGGGAAGGCATTCTGGCTCTGCTCCAAGCCAAATGCTCATGCACCATATAACAGACATTCCAGAATTTGTTTCCTCCACCTTGACACTTATCGATACCCTGACTTGCTACTGTCCATCACCTGGTGTAGTAATGCCTACCAGGAAAAACTGGTATCTGATATCTAGGCTGTTAGGCCACCGCATAAAAACCCCTTTGTCCCAGCATCAAGCATGATGTCTGCCACAGCCAACTGGTCTCTGGCATGTTGCTTTGCAAAAAGGCTCCTGCAAAGTTCAGATCATTGATAACAAAATAGTAAATGGAAAGACTAAATATCTTCTTTTTAAAGAATATTTACAATATGCAGCAGGTATGGATACAGTTCCCATTTAAAGCCA
This sequence comes from Platalea leucorodia, assembly GCF_965183815.1. NCBI lineage: Eukaryota > Metazoa > Chordata > Aves > Pelecaniformes > Threskiornithidae > Platalea > Platalea leucorodia. The sequence continues at coordinate 57,876,010 of NC_138826.1, forward strand.
TTGCGAAGCGCTGTAGTCAAAGGGCCAAAACTTCTTCTTTCCTTGCTGCTGTTGTTAACTTCTTTTGACTATTCACCCCTCTACTTCTCAAGTTTTAAACCAAACGGAAACATGTTCATGCAGAAACAGAGCTTAAGTAATCTCCACAATTGCTCTGTGTGTACATCTAAGAGCACATCCAGTTTTCTCTTCTTCATGGAAGGAATTCAGAGGATTTGACTCCACCATGAGTTCCTCCAAGCAAGAGCAGCTCTGCTATTCAATATGTAACTTGGAATCATTGCCAGCGCTTAATTTGGTTGTGCATTTGCCCTTTAGAGAAAAATTATTTTCCAGACTCCTGTCTTAAATTACTTCTCAAATTCTGGTTCCTTTCTACATTTCAGGTAAGCATGTGAATATATTTTGAACTGGTATTTCCACTTGTGTGATCACAGATATGCAACTCTACTGTTCCGTAGTGAACTGGAACAGTGTAAGTGAAAGAGCCTAGGAAATAATGACTGTGCTCAGATCACACCTGAGCGGAGCAGGATGAGAGTTCATGTTCTGAAATTCAAAGGCCCCACACTGCCATTGGGTTTTGGTATGGCTTTTGACTCAGCTAGCCTATTAAAGAAGCAGGGACCAGCTGTACTGTTCAGATCCATATACAAATAAGTATCTGGTATTAATGTAGAATTTGGCTTCCATCCATCCACGTATCTGTGTTAATGCTGTAATGCCAGCAAAAGTAGCTATAGGTTGAAACATACTTAAATCCAAACTCTTATTTGAACAGTCCCTGAAATATGCAGAGGAAGAGAAAGAGGAGACTGATGGCTCTGCCTGGAGAAACCCACCCTATTTTTCGCCTAGCCTTAGTTACATAAATTAAGTTTCCTGCAAAGAAGTTCCTCTTGTAAGAGCAGAAGCATTCAAGCGTACTCCTACTACACTGGCTCCAGCAGTGGATTACAACACACCAATTCTTGCCAATACCACTACTCCCTAAGCAAGAGAACTGCTCAAGATTTATCCAATTCAGAGTTTCTTTCAGCTATCAGACCCTCAGATTCCAAAAAACAAAAGCATCCCATGGCTTCCAGTTTGCACTACCAACACTGCAGCAAGCCCAAGGTCACCAGCACATCACAGTTAGCTCTGTGCTGCACGTCAAACTTCACAGCATCACCCGGCTGAGATTGTAGGTCTTCCCGCTACAGCTTGATCCAAAGCCCATTTAAAGCAACATAAAGACTTCCATTGACTTCGTTTGGACTTTGGACCCGTTCCCAGAAGCACAGTAGACTCTCTGATATATCCCAGCATCCTAAGAATTAGAGGCAACCCGTCAGTTCTGGTTTCAGCTAAGAGAGGTCGATGTTTCACATAAACAACAGGTGAGATGACAAAATTATTAGGCTTATTCATGGAGTGCCTCCATTTCAGTTAAATGCTGGTGACGTCATATGGTATCACCATTCTGTAGTTTTCATGCTTTCCCCACAATGCTGCTGAGGAAACCTGACGGGGCTTCAGAGCCTACGGAGTCTTGAGTTAGTTTTTAAAAAAAATTTAAAAATAAAAAAGCATTTTTGGTTGAACACATTTTTTTGTAACCTACTGAGAAGTAATTTTATACCAGAAATCATTTTGAAATACACTTAAGTATTCACTATGTATTCATTTATCTTTCAGAAAATGTCATAATTTTTCTTGTTGTATTTAATAACTGCTAGTTAACTATGTAAAATCCCATCCCATCTGCTTATTCCTTCACACAGTGAAATTAGAGGGCTTGATTCTACAGTCATTACTCACAGAGGGAGAGGCATTGATTTAATGGACTTCCCTGAAAAAGGATTACAGTATAGGACCCTCTGATATTGATTTTGTGACATCATAATCTTTTCCTCAGAAGCAGACACTGATGACTCAAGATAATATCAGTGCAAGATTAGGCAGAGGCAGCCAAGTTAGAGAAAGAAAACTATTAAAAAACAAACCTCCTAATTTACAGTAAGCAGACTGCAATAAAATATTAGCTATGCTCTCTGTTGTGAATAAAAGTTATCTTTAAAAAAAAAATAAAATATCTGAGTGATGTTTCTCTCTTTCATCTCTTGCCCTGCTTACAGTTACTTTCATGAAACTATTGTGAGCTAGAGCACTTTTTGTAGGTTAATGGGTTCTCTTTGAAGGGATTAAAGTCACATTGATTATTAATTATTTTTTGATGTTTTAAACGGATGTAAATGTCCAGAAGCTCTGATGAGCAACATCCTGTAGCAATCAATACCAAATAAAAACAAAAGAAGCAAACAACAACAAGAAAAAAAGCCCCTCAATCAGCTCCTGGGGGAAGCAATTGTGACTTGTTTCTGTTTGGAAGGTATACCACCCCTTGGAGAATACCAGCAACTGGCATATATGATAATCATCTCTCAGTTATCTAGAGCATCCTTATTTTGATGTGTCTGTCTTTCAGACTTCAGGCAGAGTCTGCAGATATTTTGCATACAGAACAAAGCTAGGCACAGCAGCGCTAAGCAAATAATAAATAAATTCATTTAATTGCTGTCGGAAAATGTTCATTTTTTTTCTTAAATCTGCCTTGCAGTACTTTGGGAAAACACTAATTAGTGTTCTTTCTGTGGAATTTTTTCCACCAATTCTCTCTACTGTTATCCACCATATTTTAATAGAATATTGAGGGGGTTTTTTTGTTTGTTTCTTTTCTTACTCGAGTTTAAAATTTCTGTGCTGTTTGTAAGCAGAATGAGAACTAGACCCTTCCTCCTCATTTGATAGGTCAATGAGGAGTAAAGACTTTCCATGTTAAAATGACTTCCATATGAACAATGAGGAAATGATCCTGAAAAGCTGCGGTGCAGATAACAGACACGTGCCAAACAGCAGATTATACAAAGATAACAAGGCAATTGGACAGTCTGTGGTCTGCTCTGGGGACTCCTCTCGCCTTGAAGAGCAGCTCCTGCTTGGTTGATTCTAGGGATGTGTCAAGGAAATTATTGAAAGCTCTTAAAATTGAAGGAGTTGCTGATCTGATTGACAACTTAGAGCCTGGGACCTACCTCCCTTATCCCAAAGACTGGGCCTTTCCATTAGATAGAAGTCAACATAACTAAATTGGGAACCTACAGGTTTATAGCACACAAAGAAGCTACTGTTGTTCAAACTCTTCTGACACAACTAGAAGACCCATGTCTCAACCTCCTAAAGAGCACTGAGGCCCAATCATTTCAAAATCACAGCTGTTAGACTGACAGGCAACATTATCTGTTTTTCCCAAAGTACTTAAAGGAATTTAGGATTTTTATCCTCCAGGAGGTTCATATCTGCCAAACAGCTACCTCACATTAAATCTCTTGTGACACAGAAGAGCACAGAGTTGTTGACTTCTGTTATCTCCATTCAGGTCCTCTGAAGTGCTCAATCCCTGTACTTAAATGTCCCACTTGAATTTTTCCATCCCCAACATTATGTTTTCTATCCATTCACAGTGCCTATCCCACATATTCTCATGTCCATGCTGCCACCTCAAGACCAGCATACTGAAAGCCAAGTGTATTAATTCCCTTAAAAACCTGTCTCCGGGTAGCTCTCTTCCCTGTTACTATCAGCTGTGTCACGAACTTTCCCATCACCAATGCTTACGGTAAAGCTTTTCTTCTCTAAATACACACATAGAACAGAAGAGAAAATGCAAAGATAACCATAGTAATTTGAGCACAGCACATACTACTTTTGCTCTGGTACAATGTGCTATCTTTATGGCGAGCCAGACATGATGCATATCATTTTATTTCTGGAACTTCTTCATTTAAAAGCCACTGTAATTTCCTAGCATAAGAATGAAGGAGTTCCAGAAATGAAATGCATCACATTTGGCTTACCGTAAAGACAGCAGACTTCTTCCTTAGGAGTTGCTCCCTTCACTGGCCGTATTCATTCTAGATTACATAGTGCTATGAAAAGCAAGGTAACCTTTCTGTTTCAAGTATCTCCTGTTCTCTATTCATCTGTTATACGTTGCGCACATGGCAGCTAGTATGTGTTGCCACATTTCTTTCATAAAGATTTTCCTCTTTTCAACTATACATTGATAGAAGCTTAGTAAAAACAAAGTTATAATAGCTTTTGTGTGCAGAACACACTTAATAATCCATTCTCTTCATTTTCTTAGCAGACTCCTAGGTACTAAACTCTGTGTAAAGATTTTCATTTTAAAATATTTTAATATTTATCAAAGTCTTATTTTTCCTTTGCATTGCAACCAAATACATTTTGCTACAAGAATAGAATATTTAAAATCTTGAGTAACAAAAATGTAATCACTAATTTACTAGAAGATAAGAGTGCTCAGGATAACAAAAATGATACATATTTCTCCAATGGAAAAGGCAAATAACTTTAAAGAACACTTAAAATCAAAGTTAACTACGAGCCTTTTAATTTGTTCAGCAAACAGACCTGTTTTCAAAGCTTTATTTTTTGACATTTATTGTCCTGACCCATATGCCTAAGTAAAAAAAGCTCTCTTCTCCTGAGCTGAGACTGTCTAGTAAAATAAGTCTCAAGATGGATTTACGCAAGACTTTGTTCAGTTTAACATTCATTCTGAAGCTCTGTAAGGTCATTTCATGATCTGCCCAGATTGCTCTGTGTGGTGACATCAGAAATGCAGAGATTAGCGGGCTTCTCAAGTTCAGTCAGCATACCGTCTATGAGCCCTTTAATGAATTGCCACAGGATCGGCACAGGTAAGCCTTTATTCAGCATGATCCCTGTCTTAACCCAAATGAGGGATCACCCCTGAGCACAGCTTCTGACTGAGGTGACACAACCTAGAAATTGCCTTGTTGACCTCATGCAGTTTGAGTCTGAGGCTCATAACTCCTCCAGGGATGAAAGATGTTTTCTCAGTGGTCCACTATCATTTCACCACAATGAAATCAGAAGTTTGCCAAAGAGTAATAGCAGACTCTTATTCCACTGGCAGAGAGGGTTTTGCAAGTGCCTACTACAGCTCCGTAAACATGAATCGGCATCCAAGCATCCTCTTCATTAGCTTTGCCCTCTAGAATCACCCTGGTCTAGAAATAATCCATGAAAGTAACGAAATGAGAGAGAACATGACTTGTAGAAGTTTTGGGCTAAGGATGACCATTCATAATAAACTTCTTAAAGAAGAAAAGGGTATGCTTTTGCTGGGAGGATGCTTCTCTCTCCCACATAGCCTGGATAGTCTCAGACTAGTGGTAGGCAGAAAAGTTCAGACTGTTGTACCTCAGTAGCTCCTCTGAGTCTGTCCCATCATGAGGAAACCTTACATTAGTTTTGCAAACAAAAATGAACTGGTAAGATACTGGGTTCTTTTTATTTTGATACTAGTAGGACGTGGTCATGAGGAAAACAAACTCGTTTTCTCAATCAGAACTTCAGCCAGCATCTCTCTAGGAGAGAAGAGATGCTAAAAGGACTCTATACCAAAATTCACATTAAGTATCCTTTTTTTTTTTTTTCCAGCCAGGAGGAAACAGTGGTGAAGCCCTGGGGGTCTCAGCTGTGAAATCAGCCTTTCTCTTAAAAAGGTTTCTCCCACAGAAAGAGGCAGTGTCCTGATGGTACGGCTTTTACTTCAGATTCTTAACAACAGATGCAAATATTCTTGAAAATTACACCAATAGAAACACATTTCCTTTCTTGGGTATGGTTGTGCTGAGTAAAGTTTTACAGAATCTAAATCTCTTTGAATGCCTTGGTCCATGTAAACCTGAATTTAGACTTCACCATGACACCAAACTCCATCAACTGCTGTAGTAGCGGACAAAAGTCTACCCTGCTAGACATAAAAAAAGTTGTCCTTGCTAAGAGAAAGAAAGAGGGTATTGCTGCTTTATATGCAGAGCCTGAAGAGCATATATAAGACTGATATACAAAGACCTCAGTCTCCTGGAAATGAGAGATGCATTTTTTTATTTGTATTTGTAGCCAATTTTCCTGAAGAGCATCATCCCTCCTATTTAGTCCATACATGGAACTACTGTGACAACCAGTTTTCTCATTGTTTTCCTACTAAGAGCATTGGTTAGACCCTCTTGGAGGTTTAACAGATTGTAAATGATGTCCCAAAATCAGTTTTGGCATGTTTAAGATGCTTTTGTCCTCTACTTAAGCTCTACCTTGTCCCACACAAATAATAAAGCAAGGAAACAAAATCACCCAGGTGCAAGCTGCTAACAGCATGGGACACCTAACATATCGGTCACATAATCCAGGGCAGAACTTCAACTGGTCGAAGCTCAGCGTAGACATGACTAAGGGAAGGTTGCTGGATTGCAGTTAGAAAATCTGGGAAAGATACCATCAGCCACTGGGATCAGGGAACGTGTCTACTTTTTATTGTTCTTTATTTAGCTGAAGTACAGCTTTTTCTTTCAGCTGTGATCAGCCATGCCTTTGCCGCACCAAAATGAGGCAACTACAAAGCAAGCCGCTTTGACTATGCCTTCCAGCCATTCAGACTGAAACACCAGAGAACGCAGACCCCTTGCAAAATGGCAATATATTAGTAAGAGATTCCTACAGCAGCATGGTTGGAGGCTTTTCTCTGAAGCAAGACACAGCCCTGTTCCTCTCCCAAGTACTGTAAATCCATATTAATATCTGAGCTCACACACAATGCCTTTCTTCTGCTAGTTTCTAAACTAGCCATCACATAAGAAACCACTGAAGAAAGAGAATGATAAAGGTTCAAGATCACATTGCTGTATTGCCAAAAAAAGATTATGGTATTACCCTGGAGCACAGAAAGCATTCACATCGCACTGTGAAAGAAGCGACTAAATATTGCTAGCCCATGGGCAACAATATCAGGCACATAACATGCAGTGGGCAATATCCCTGTTTGATCTCCTTTTGTCACTGACCGTACCAGCAACCTCAGACAACGTCAGGAGTTGGAACAAGTTGGCACTATTAATTTACACCATGAAATATGACAATTGGAAGAGAAGAGAAAATGTGCTTTGAGCAGTTTTATCAGAGTGCAACGTCTGCTGATGATTGTACAAATTGCCAGATGGGCATCAAGGCCGCATCAAGTAGATACAGCTTAGCAAGTGACATGTGGGCTGCGAACGCTGAAACAGCAAGCACCCAGACATCAGTTTTCCCCGTCTTCAGATTCATCAGTTCAATGCTGCTGCTTTCTCAGTGAGATTAACTTTCAGGTGAAACATCAATTTAATAACTTGAGGCTGGATAATTTTAGTATTGCTTCAACAAGCTGGCAGAACTAAACAGCACAAAACTAGGGAAATGCCTTGTTTTGAAATTAGCTGTTTTCAGTTATTTGTCACTGCAAAAAATATGCAGACATCCAAGAAAACTCAGTGAATTTCAGGCTCAGGAAAATAGCCTTATTCCAGTGATCTGAAACAAGCGCTGCTCTTGCTTCCCCGACTTCTTTCCTGTAACCACATTTACTTTGAGCGTCCTCTGAAGTCTCAGTTCTGCTGGTATTGTAGTGTCTAATAATAACATACAAGATAGCTAATTACAGTAGACTTGCTATCCAACCAAAGTCATAATCCAGTCACACATGGTGTTACTGATGCACCTCTATCTTGAGCTACAGCTTTACCTTCTCTTTACACTACAAAATTCTGCTAATGCTCATCAGCTTTCCTTGTCATTCCAGTCCTGGGTTTGTCCGAGTTTTATCTGGCTCATCATCAGAAGTCATGGTTACTTTCCAATAGAATGAAAACCTGAGGCCTTGGCTACTGTCAAACCTTACCAAATTTCCTGAGATTTATTATTTATTTTACAAGTTTAAACTACCTATTTCCTGTCTTACTTTACCACAGTAATTTTTGTCACAGTAGTGCTAGGGAAAAAACAAAACAAAACAAAAAACCACAAAAAACCACCACAAAAAAACCACCACCACCAAATCACCTTGCTTTTTAAAAAAGACAGGATTCAGAGTAATATGAACTCTAGAATTGCAGGATAAAACAGCTACTTATAACTGTGTGCACTTTTATATTAGGGAACAAACTAGAACCTTCATCTTTCTGCTGGGCCATAACCTCCACAGTCTTACTTTCTTAAAAATGAAAATTAAAAAATAAAAAAATCACCAAATTCCAAGGAACAAAGTTTTGTCTGTATATTAACATTTTATCTTGCATAAATGTATGTTTCAGCAGTTATGAAAATAAGACAGCTGACAGTTGACTACTATATGTGAACAGATGCTGTGAAAGCTTCCCTTTAAATAGTTCTGTCAATGCAATGTCAATTTTAGAAGTGACACCACTGCTGTTCTAGGACATGATCCTGCAAACTCTAATTCACACAGAGAGTCCTGCTGATTTCCATAGAACATTTACATTTATAAGACTCTGAAAGGTCAGGTCCTTAGCTGCGGAGCTCTCCTTAACAGTGACTGACAAATATACAACAAAGTTTTTAGCAGTGCTGAACACTGCACTTTAGGGCAATGACATTTATAGTCAGTGGTATTCGCCTAGATGGTACATACATTTTCTTCTAGAAGTTACACGAAGCATATTAAATACACTCAAAAAACCATTAAAGGAGCGAAAGCATAAAGATAAAAAATGCCACGTGAAACCAAGCCTGCAGTATTAAGCAGAACTTTGAAAAATTAATCTGCCAAGAAGATCGGCTGAGCCTGAACACAGGACGGTACCGATCACAAAGCAACGTTAAATTCTGCCACGATAAAACCGACACCACACAGCACCCGCCCCTTTGTCAGCTCCATTTTCATAGCGGTTCCCTCGCGGGGGGTGCGCGAAGGAGAAGGGACACGGCGCGGGGGAAGGCGCCGCGGCGGGGTGCGCTCCCCCGCGGCCGGCGCCGCCGCCGGGCGGCGGCAGGGCCCGGGCCGGTGCTGAAGGACAGCGCGGCGCCCCCGCCGCGGCCCGGCCCCGCGGGGCAACGACCCCCCCAAAACGCCGCACAGACCCTCGCTCGGCACCCCGCTGGGAACCGGGTAACTTTGGAGGAGGCGGAGGATGGGAGGAAGCGCCGCCGCGGCTCCCCGGGGCTGCCGGCACTTTCGGAGGGGGTGCGGGAGCGAGGGCGCAGCTCGCCGCGGGGCACGGCGGAGCGGGCTGCCCGCCCGTCGGGTCGCGCACCGCGGGGCGGCACCGCCCGCCGCCCCCCAAATCCCCACGCAGATCCTGCCCGCGGGAGCACAAAGCGGGGACAGCCAGGGCTGAGCCTCTGCCTCCGCCGCCCCGCCGGAGAGGCGGAGCGGGCGCAGCCACCTGGCCCTGCCCGGGCGCCGCGGTCCCCCCGAGCCGCCGGGAAGGCACACAAAGGCGGCGCGGAGGGGGCTCGGTGCCCACGGGAGCGGCGGGGACCCGCACTCCTCCCCTTCCCCAGCACTTACCTTCAGCAACACAAAGAGCCAGAGGAGGCAGGAGCGGGCCCCCGGGCCCCCCCCCCGACGGCGGCCGGGCATCGGGGGGGACGGCGGCCGCGGCCCGCGGGGGCGGCCGGGCAGGGGAGGCTGCTGCTCCTCTGCCCCCTGGCCCCCCGCCTTTGCCCCTCGCCTCCCTCCGCTCGACTCCAAGCCGTGCCCGGCAATGGCGAATTGCGGCAGCATCAGGCGGCCGGCGGCGGCGCCGACCTCCCCGCCGAGCGGCGCATCCTGCCGCCCCCCGCCCCTTTTATTTGGGGTTTGCGGCGGGGAGGAGGAGGAGGAGAAAGAGGAGGAGGAAGGGGAGGCGGCGGCGGCAGCGGGGGGTGTCTCCCCTCCCCGGAGTTCGGGCGTCCGCGCCGCTCGCTGCACGGGAAGGGGTGGGCAGCGCCGCTCGCCGGCTCCGGGAGCGCCGGCTCCTCGGCGGGAGCGGCCCCAGCCCCCGGCGGCAGGCGAGGGCTGGGAGCCGGCAGCCGCCGCCCTCGCTCCCCCCGCGCCGCCCTGCCCTACCCCGCCCCCCCGGCTCTCCCGCTCCCGACAGCATCTCCTCCCCGCGGGCAGGAAAAGCGAGGCGGCAGGGAAAAGCGCATCTCCCCCCAGCACGCACAGCAGTCCCTCCCCAACGTCATTTTTCCTGCCTGCCTCCCTCCCCGGCGCGGTCCGGGGACAGACGTGCCGCCAGCACCCGGGGCGCGGGGCCCGGCCGGCGGAGCAGAGAAAGGACGGGGCCAGACCCTGCCCCGGGCAAGCCCGGCCCCGCAGGGGGCTTCGGCTTCTGCTCCTCAGCTGCGGCGCTGTTGGAGCTGCCGCTCCCGGGGCTGTAGCCGGTACCCAGATACCAGCAGCAGACACAGCGTTTGGAAACAACGCAGACTTCCTTACGGCTGTTCTCAGGAGGTAGGATAAAGTGTGTGGACAACTCTTCAGAAGTTCAAGGTACAGGTCTAAGCCTGCAAGGGGTGGAGAACAACTCATCCTGTCCCATGAGATACTCAGGGCCAGGGATTAGAGGGGCACATGAAGAAACCTGAGGCCGCATCCTCTACCGTGTCTTCCCACCCCCCAGTCCTGCGGTTTGATCAGGGCCGTCTCCAAACTTAAGGACAGGCAAGCCATTCATCTTTGCAAGAGTCTTGCTTAAGATGATGTGCCCGGGAAAAAAGGGGGGAGGGGGGAACCAAAACAAACGCCCAAAACACCTATATGTCCCCCCATTCGACCACTATGATGAAAATCTTTCCAAAATGAGAATCTGGTTTGTCACTGACCACACTCTCACTCACACCAGTATAAATTAGGGTGCATCCTTGGTGCAGCTGTCAGAGCTATAACCAATATCGATCCGAACAAGATAGAGTTCTAAGTGTAATAAGGCTGTGTCTGGGCCATGAAACTTCAGAGCAACTTTGGATCTAGGTGTGGTTCCATTGCTTCTAGTAATGGGCCACCACCTTGCTTTTCCTTAAAAAAACTAAAATAGTGGCTGAAAGTAGATTCAGCGTTTGTTTTCAAATTTTCTAAGTCATTTAGGCAAAATGAACTCCATTACATTCTTGTGGGAATGTCCTTTAAAGTGATCAGTTACGAAGTTGTTTTCTAACAGCATTACTAAATCAGACAATAATGAATCTGCATTTCAGAGCCCTGCTTAGCTTATCTGTGGCGTATTTTTGATTTTCATATAATTTGGACCTTCAGTCAACAAAAGCTTGATTTCAAAGTGGCCAAAGCCAGAGAGAGATGTGCTTATTTTGTGCTGAAATGGGCCCTTGAGCAGTGATTTGCCACACTTGATGGGGATTAAACCAGAAAATGAAGGAGTCCTGTGTAGATACTGGCACAAAGCCTAAATTTAGAGCTCCAGAAGGCAAATGCTATTCATATCTTCATTTATAAGAAGCTGGGGACAGAAAAGACCTACTCAATGCTACCAGTGAAGGACACAGGCCTCTCCTGGGTACACATCACTCTGTTGGTGTTTGGAGCATTATCTGAAATTGGTATGCAAGGGGTTAACCATAGCTAAATTTTCATCAGTACACAGGTTCAGGGTGGAGAGAGAGGTTATCTGAAAGACACAGCAGTGAATTTCTTTAGGAAATTAAGATTGTCATCAGCACTTGAGAGCTGTGGATTGAATTTTAGGCTAGGAACTTCTTGTTTACTAAGTAAATGGAATTGTAATAGTAGATGATTTTTGACATTAAGATTGTACTTTATGCAGTCCTTCTTCTCCAATATTCCACTTATTTACAATATCTAGATGTTAAAATGATGATGGCATAAACAAGACTAAAGGTACCTAAAAAAGCAAAAAAAATTAAATATAAAATTCTAGTAGCATTATAGTCTCAGAAAAACACTATCTGAATCAAAGAGTTAAGTGAATAATAGCTGAAAGAAGTGAGAAGCGTTTCTGGAATGAAACCTTCAGTAAAGGATATAAGATATTCAAACATTCTGGTCTGGCTGTTGCAGCAAAGAAAAATGTAGCCAAGAGAATGGAAGAATTGAATCTTTTTTAAATTATGGGGGTCTAGTGATACTCGACATTTTCAAAAAGTGCCAGTGCTTTCAAAGATTCCAATCTGCCCATAGACCCGAATCCTTCAGAAAATGATAGTCATTTTTTTTTTTTTTTTAAGAAAAAAATTAAAACTGTGTTTTCTAGCAACTAATCAGAATTGTGTTAGACACAGGCAGTAGAACAGTTCCTGCCAAGGAAAGCCTACACCTGAGTAGAGAAAGAAGATACAATGTGAGCAAAGCTAACAAGCAGATTGGCATACCGGAGAGGTTGGCTCCAGGCTTTTTCAATGGGTGAAACCTAGAAAGTCATACAAAGCGTTTCTTAACAAAGCAAGAAGGTAGGATGTGAAGGAGGAGCAAAAGAAATTTCTTCTTTTCCGAACAGAAAGTGTGAAAAGAAAATACAGACCGGAGGAAAAAAAAAAAAAAAAAAGGAACTATGAAAACAAGGGCAACCTTATTTGTTTCTAGCATCTAAAAAATAAAAACAGCAAGTCTATTAATAAACCAGCAAAGCTTTAAAAATAACAAGACAGTGAGATATCTTCCATTTACTTATGGAAAAAGAAACAGGGCAATTTGTGTTCACAACTAGTCACTTAATGAGAGATACTGATACAAGGGTATTCCAGAAGCTCTTCAAGCCTCTATCCACCGGTCAAAGGTACACCAACAGTCAAAAGGCTTCCTAAGGGCTGTATAACACACTACATCACTCCAGGAGGAAAGGAGGGAAGTATTCAGCAGCATACCCCACAAATTAATCTGGAATTTGGTTTATTTCAATGAAAAACATGCAACCATTTGAGAGAAATTAAAAAAAATAAAAACTGGCAAAAAAAGTGCTCAAATAGGGAAACCATTCTGGAGTGAAACATGCCTTTTTCTGAATCAGATACTGTGGTTTTGGTGATTTGGCCTAAAACTTTTTTTTTTCCCTTCCTCTCTTTGCATTCCAGAAATCTGAAGAACCCCTTCTTGGCACAGTACAAGCTGAAACATATTCCCAGTTACTAAGAAGGCCCTATTGCAAGGACTAAGTCAAAGCCCCAGCCTTTGCATTTATGTAGCTCCTGCAATACAAAGCAGCTAACTGAACAGGGAGTCCTTCACTCCACCAGCAAGTTCCCTTGACTCACATAAGACTGATGCTTGTGAATCCCTGACATCTTTTCCTAGAAGAGTATGTTGCATTAAGAGCATTTCTCATTTTTTACCTAGGAATCTGTTCTAAGCATATACTTGGAAGGCATCCTAATTTTTCTTGGGCTATGATGTACACTGGGTTGCAGTGGTATCAGAGCAGGTTTAAAAGACCTTGGTTCTCTCTGAATCCATCTGGCAGAATTATGGTGAAGTGGAGAATTTGGAGCAGAGGGACCTGACAGCAAGGTGCATAACAGGGTATTATGATAAAGATGAAATTCTCAGAGTCCTGTCTGTGCTCACTAGATTTACTGTAAAATCTGGGGATGAATTATTTTTTGATGTGCAGTATGCAGGAACATGATAAAGCTATTTCAAGGTATTATAGGACACAGATCACTAGAAGACAAAAATCGTTAAAAGAAAATCCTCTTGCATTTTAAGAGCACCACCTACAAGCAGGACTCCACATCAAATACACTTTGTCAAGAGCTTCTCAGGTAGCTCATCAACTACTTGAAGGTTGTGGTAGTGACAATGCTAGAGCTTTACCTTTAATTTAATGACCTGATGAATTAAAACAATCGTGGTTGCTTGTAATCAGTGATTTAATGAATGTAACATCCTCACTGAACCAGCATTAATTACCATATATCACCCTAGATTATTCGAGAAAAATAAAAATCAAGATGTTTTGTGATTTCAAATGTTTATAAAAGTGTTCCTACTTGTAGCTTACATGGACTTAATTTCAGGTTTATAGTAAATTCTCCCCTTGCCCCTGAAAACCCCAAAGCAACACTCAGTCAGATCTACAAAGTCTGGCTGGCCTAGGGGGGAAAAGCTGTAAATTACCATTTATTCTTAGCTACAGTTTCAGCCCAGATTTATATGAAGCTTTACAGGCCCCGGCAAGTCTGGATAAATATGGCATGAAATGAGGTTTATAAAAACAAACAAACAAACAAACAAACCTGTAAGTAGAAGAAGTCCTAGTCCATGAAGTTTTTAAAGCAAAGCTATTTTTCAGTGATGAATGTTTTTACAAAAAAAAAAAGCATGGATCCTTCTTAAGTATATTGTCACCTAAAGTGCTTTAATTTCAATGACAGGAATGGATAAATCAATAACAAAAACAGGTGCAAAGGGTGGCTAGAATAACATGCATGGGTTGCCACTTACGCGTTCAAGTGCAAATTTATCTTAGCTTTCTTTTTGATAAGTACAGGCCCTGTGACTTTTAAAAGTATGTCTCACAGCCCCCCTAACAAACAATTTGATGGTTGGGTTTTTTTGTCCTTTTTATTTTTTTTAAAGATATGTCTTTTCATAACAAGAATGATTGACACAATTCAGATGTACAACCTGACCAGCTTCCAGATGCTTATTAGTCTTTCAATGCAAAAGAAGTGGTGAACTACACCACAAAAGGTCATTTCCCTTTAAAAAAAGTCAGAAATCTGTCTTTGGCATTGAATCATTTCTTCATACATAAGTCTATGAAAGATTTTGTCTGATATTTCTTTCCTTTAACACTGTGCGGTGTTCACTGAAATAATGTATGGAGAGGAACTGGGTTGGTTTTGGGGTTGTTTTTTGGGTTGTTTTTTCAGAATGCAAGCAATAAACATACTCGTAAAGGCCAATGAGATTATTTAATATTTGAACAGTGCATGCAACTTTTATTTACCTGTCCTAGGGTATCTGGATGCTACAGGATGTCTGAGAAACACAGCAAGTTCTGCGAATGGAGTTTTACATCAAGAAAAATATTAATATATGTTTCTTGTGAGCTATTAAATATTTGTTCAGCCCTGGCTGTTATCAGGAACCATCTCTTTTATAGTTCTCCCTCAAGTCTCAGCAGATATAGTTGATTAAAAAAGTTGCTGAAGTTTCTAACTGCTTATTTTGTATTGTAGCCTGTATGTTTCCTACTAGATGTTGCTTGCTTCTCCATTTTTGTCTATGATCTGAGCAGGTCAAAGGCACACACTCTCGAGAAAGAGGGAGGTTGGGAATTTCTGACTGTCTTTAGCACCTTCCCCAGCCATATAAGATGACCAAAAAAAAAAAAAAAAAAAAGCAAAAGGAAATCAAGTGAGCTTTTCTGCTTAAGATGGCTACATCTTTCTGGGGGTAATCCTCAGTAATTCAGCAGTACTTTACAAAAAAACAAAAGGAAAAACATCCAGAAGAAAGACTGGGTTCTGGCTCGCCCCAGTCAGCCACCGACTTAAAGTACCTTTCACCTCTAAAATATACTGACTTCCTCTGACCCTCAGAGGCTCTACTGATTCACAGAAATCTGAGTCATACTTACAGGAAACATTTCTCTCCCCAGAAATTTATAATAGGAGCTGCAATTTTGCACAGATAACATCCTTCTTTTCTTCCCTGGCATCTATGCTAAAACTTTTTCTCCATCTTCATGGTATGGGGTTACCATATGCCAATATAAATGTGCATGCCTTAAATCAGTGCCTTTTCACTCGCATTTCCCAAATGGCCTCAACAAGCAGCCTTTTTGCATTAGTGATATTTCTTTCCTACACAAAGATAATAATATTAGCTTCTGCATACTACTTCCCAACCACAGGTATTGAAGCATTTTTCAAAAGAACAAGAATAGCTGTCCCCCTGGCTCTGCAGGTGAGGGAAGTATGTAGCTCATATGCTCTATTGTGTCAGAAGGCCACAAAGAGAAGCACCTCAGAATCAAAGTTGTACCTTGAAACCAAAGAAGAAAGCCTTGCGAGTCCTTCAGTCAGATTTGTTATCTCTCCTCAGCAGAAGTTACCCATGGATGGACAGCAGCATGAAATCCAAATTAAGACAAAAGAACAGTTTCATGCATTGGGCTGCAGTGCCCTGTTTTTTTACCCACTCCTTGCTTGTGTTCCCACAGCAGCAGCAGCATCTGTGCTGCTGCCCTCCTGCCTGGGGTACCTGCGGGTGGGGCTAAGTGGCCCCAAGCCAGCCTGGTAGGATACTGCTGCCAGCCCTGGCTACCTTCCCACCGCACTCTTCCTCACCACTTTGCAGTGAGATGCTCTGCTTAAAGAAAGGACTCAGCATCTTCCCTCCGCTGCATGAAAACCCCAGCCAATCAATCAGGCAACAACACGCGACTAAAGCAATCGGTCACACTGTTTGATTAATCATGCCAATTACTGGGTACTCAGAGTAAACAATTTCAAAAGCAACCCAGTGTGGAAAATGGGCCTGCAGCTATGTAAGAATGGGTCAAATCGCTTGAAATCATAAATATATTCATAAAAATCCTATTTCATTCACAAACAATTTACTTCCTAGGGGGTGAATATCATTCAGAGAAGAGAGAAAAGACAAGATTGAGCAAATACATTGTTGGCACCATCAGGTGTTCTAATTTCAGCTGCAGAAATCACTGAGGAAAGCAGGTTAGGAGGATTTAAGATAATTTTACGTGTTATATGGAAATAGGAAGAAAAATCTGTAGATTTATCAGGTAAGGCAACAATGTTTTCTTTTTAAATTCAGTCTTTAACATTTCAAGATCTCAGGGGTCAGAGAGAGCGTTAAACACAAAGGACAGGATGATGCAGGATTTTTCTTTTTTTTCATTTTTGCCTTTCTGTACATTATATGTGGGCTCATTCCAGAGTATTTGGAAAAAATGTCCAACAGTAGGAAGGGAAACAAAAGCTTTTTCAAATTCGTAAGTGTTAGAACATCTCTACAGAATTTGCCCTCCATTTTTCAGACCCACTACACACCTACTTGCAAAGTCTTAATTAAAAATAATCTGCTTTCCTTTTTCTTGATCATCTCTCAAGAAACATATATAGTCTATCCAGTTTACATAAATTAGCATATTAATATGTCAAATACATCAATTATGATCTTAACAAACGCTCAGACTAATGGGAGTTGCATTATTGACTTCAGCAGACATAGGATGCCTCACTTATTTTTTGGAAAGTCATTTAATAGAGATTGATATGATGAGTCAGCAAACTGTTTTTTCTAACATGACTTTCACCTCTAGGAATACTCCTTCACAGTTCATATAGCATATTTTCATACCAAGCTCCTTCCAAGACCATGGTTTGCTGTCCCTTCCCTGACATCTTAACAGCTCCTTAAATCAGAAGAAAGCTAGCAGACCTAAGCAAGTCAGTCAGGTAGCCATGCCGTCTGAGTGAATTAGGAGAAGCAGAGCCCTTAGTTACTGCCCTCAGCTGAAATCAGCACCAACACCTCTTTCTCCAACAGAGCAGCTGAAGTCTCAGATGGGATGAGCACAAGTACCCTGAGCACATCTGCAGCCTTCTTGCCCCTTGGGCCAGCAGTGCCTGCCTGTACGAGTGTTCACTCTCCACCCAGCCCCACCAGGAAGAGGCCAGGCAGCTTCACGTACACCACCAGCCGTTGAGCAATGCCAAGGGGATGATGCCACAGGTGAAAGCTCTGCCTGGGCTGTTAGTTGCTACACCATGGCCAAAAAAACAATATGTGTTTTCAGACAACCTATTTGACTCATGCTGGAGGAGAGGAGAGAAGGAGAGGTCATTGCAGTGACATTGACCTGGGTTAGATGGGGACAGTTGAGGGAGAAGCCAAGTGGCTGTCCTCTCCCCATGAAGCACACTCCTGCTGGTGTCCTTACCCAGTCTCAGTGGCAGCACACCAAAAGCTATGCCCACCCAGTGCTCAAGGTAGGATAATACGTATGAGGACACATGTAGCCCAAATCGAGTGCAGGTATCAACCTAGTAAACTAGGGTTTTTTATTCAGTTATGGAGTTTCTATGCTCTAAAGGAAATCATCTGATGTTCCGAGTCTACTACAAGGCAGAAAGGATTTTATAAGGAAAAACTCCCACAGTTTCTGAAGAGAAACCGAAGTTTGAGCTGACACAAAGGCTAACATATTGTCTCCTGCCCTGACCCACATGGTCCTTACAGGGTAGCATCGAAGTCTATTGAAGGGGAAAGCTTGTGCTTCAGAGGCATTTCAGAGCCTAGAGACTGTCAGTCTCTAATGAGGGTGGCAGGGGAAAAAAATAAAAAAAAATCCAGCACTGCTAGCACTCTGCAGAAGAGCCCCTGCATTAGCTTAGCCAAGGTTATCAAATCCATGACAAATATGGGGTTCGCTTTCTTATGCTTCCAGACAACCCACAAATCTCAAAGTGCCAAACGAACTAAATTGCTATGAAATTAGAGTCATACAAAACTACATGCAACAATAAAGCCCAGAACAATCTTCATTTCCATGGCATTTTTGTCATAATTAAAAATATTCATAGAGCTTTACAAAGCATGAAATTACCTTGGCATTTCCATATCATAGAGTAGAACCTTGGCATCAGCTCGGGGTAAAACTCTGGAGCCCTGGGAGGCTGCACATTACACATCAAACAAATATCTACAGAGCTGTTCAAGTATACGCTGAATGCCTTGTAAAACCAGATGCAGCTACGAAATGGCTGGAGTGGTCCAATGCTTTTGGACAAGACAGCTCTGACATTTTCTGTCAGCTTAGGAAATCCACACAAAGCAGGAGGTAGATCAATAGCATAGAAAACATCAAAATGACATTATGGGGACTTTGACAGAGGTAATGTGTTTACAAGCATAATAGCTTCAGCTGCAATAATTAAATGTGGAGCTTTACACAAGCTGTGCATGGAAACAGCCCCTCTGAAGTAGACTGCTAGCTGACATGACCCAAATACATGCATGGGGCTAAAAAACACTGAAAACAATGGCATCTTGGTACCATAATTCTCAGAACCTGAGTGTAACCAGAAGAAACTAATAAAGGGTGATGCTCATGAGATCTGCTAAACGTTACATCTTTTATTCAGCAATCGAAGTCAAAATGTGAAATTCCCCATTTGAAGTGTGAGAAATGCTGTGACTGCTTTCTGACAGCAGCTTACTCCATTAGAGCATTGCATTCCTGTAACAAACATCTACTCAAGTCAATGGAATAGTTTATAGGAGAAAATACCATTTATTCAGTGTAAAAGGCTTAAGAACTCGGTCCATGGAATTCACGAGGTCAGGCTGAAAACAATTCACATATGTGCCAAGAATACTTCAGCTTTGGGGTTCACATCCATTTTCAACCCATCCTGTCTCTGGCAGCCCAACATGCCCCCTCTCCAGGTCTCATTAGATATTTACTCCCAGGGATTTCATTCAGGCCTGCTTCTAACTTGGGAAGCTTGTTGACCTTGGACAGCTTGAAATTAAGAGGACTCCATGATTTCAGTAGCACACGTAAGTGGTTAGCAGAAAGGTACAGATACATGCTGGGGCTCAGAATAGCAGGACACAAATTTAAGTAAGCCTTGTTGCAAATGTTTGACCATAAAAGTCCTTGTGAAAGGATGCATGTTAAAAAACCCTTCAGTTTCAGTCCCCATCACTCAGTGAAAAAAGTAATGTTCTAATATCAAGGTGGATTTGAATGCATTGCCTTCAAAGTAGTTACATTTGACAGAGATGATAAATGGGATCCTGTTATATATGGCAACACACTTTATTACAAAAATCTGAGTGGCAGGAAAAAAGAAAAACATAATGAGGTCAACTGAAATTCCTGTGTAAAAGAGGATGAAACTAAAAAGATAGACAATACCCAGATGAAAACACAGAAAACACAGATTTTCAGGATAATTTTCGGTGCGTTCTAAGACTCAGACTTATCTGCAAGATTTCTGTCTATCATCCTCGTGGCACTGATCCATCTAACCTGAATCAAGGTATCTCATCATCTTAAGGTGAAATACTGATTCAAGTAGTGAGCACGACAGGAATCAGAAAGGAGAAGCTGGTTACTGTGCTGACAACAGGTGCATTGTTGCAAAGATAGGAAAAAAAATGCTGGACCGTGTAGCCACAAAGGCTCAAATGAGCCTGAAAACGCCTGTTTTCTTCCAAGTCTCACAAGCAGAATCGACATCGAAGAAACCCAAGATAGTTGTGTTCTTTTCACTGGAATGGAATTAATAATGTTGGAAAATGTTTTTAAGAAAGGAGATCGAATAGTAATGGAAGTGAATCAAAAACTTACTGCTAAGATCATTATACATGCAGAATACACATAGACGGGCATTTAAGTTGATGCTTATTATTACAGAGTCCTCATCCAAAAAACACGATCAAGCAAGAGTCTGGCAGATAGCCTGAGGAGTAAGCAAAACCCTTGACTGGTAGCAACACATTTAAGTCCTCCAGATTTCAAATGAGACACAGGCATTGCAATAGTGTGATGTGGCACCAGGCAGAGGGCAGAAGCATAGCAGTTTGAGGTCTTGAGATCAATCACCATCAGCTGATGAAGTACTTGCTTTTGCCACTCCTCCCCATATACAGTGCTGTAGGAATCCAACACACAAATACCCTCTTTTGCCAGACTGTCTGTTTTTTGTTAATGGTATTTCTCTTTTGTGGTTACCAGTGCATTACCTAGGCACAGCTGTACAAATATTTCTATCTTTTGTGGATTTCATGCTTTCTACCCATTTGCACCCCTGTTTTAGCCTTATTATTTTTTTTAAGTAAGCTGACCTACTTAATCACTTCATTCTGCAGCTCCACTGAGTACCACTTATTAGTGTCTGTTAATGTCAAAACATCCTGCAATTTTTTATTTTTCTGGCACTTTCCCTGCACTTGTAAAGCAAAATAAAATCATCAGATGAGAACTGTGTTGGTAACCAGCTATTCTTAGCATTTTACATGCAAGTCTGTAAACTATTATGGCACTCATTTTTAGTATGAGCTCTCCAATAACCCTGAAGTATTTGAATGTTAGCATCAGTGCAATCAAATTATTTTAATTGTCAGTAAAAATGCATAAAATTAAAGCACTATCAGATTAAACTTTGTTTTCATACACTTTAACCTATGCCAAGCAATATTTTGACTTTCATTTGAGTATGGCAAAGAGCTCCACAATATTAATTAATTAAGCCTTAAAATCTTTCTCCATAACAGGAAAATATTACTATCTCCATTAAACAGATAGGTAAGCTGGAGTCAAACTGTGTTTAATGACTTGCCTCACTCAATAACAAATCCAGGAATAGCGCCAAGAAGCTCACTTCCCCAATTCCTTCTGCATTATCACTGAAGAACATTCTCTGACTCTGGGTAAGTGTTGCTCTGGATAAGCACGAGTGAACTGTCTCAACACGTGTTGTTGGTTAGGCACATAAGCAAAATTCAGTACATTTCTCTTTTGGTCATATATAAGGAAACACTCCATCAAGGCATGTTGTAATTATTAGAGGAAGATGGTCAATATAATATGTTAACATCAAAGCTCACTTTTGCTGATAGAGTATACCATGTCATTAAATGGAGAGAATTAATTATAACAGTTTATCAATGTCAGGTTCTGAACTAGAGGCTCCCAAAGCAACAAATGCATCATTGCACCTTGTTTGATCTAATTTTGCGTTGCTGATAAAGTCAAATATGAATGTGCCAATGTTTATGAACTATAAAGCTTTTCCAAATCCATGCATTATTGTCTGACTCTATTTTGCTAAAGTAAAAGTCAATACAAGTGCAGCACATTAAATTAGACTAGCTATAAGCGATACAGTGCGTGTGTAATATCAGTGGAAGCCTTCTGAATAAATTAGTGTCTTGCAGCAGAATTAATTAAATTGGTACCAAAGATAACTATATTGCTTAATATTCTACAGTGAGTAAGGAAAACCCTTCAATGAATTTAAGATCCCCTCAGGAACAGGAACGTCATTGGAAACTAATAGCTGCTAAAGTATGTCTGTGCAAACCTGGTAAGATTTAAAAAGAGTATCATTGAATCGGTGAGACACATCTATTAATTCCTATTGCTCAGGTTAGTTCATGTGCTGGGAGGCACAATTAGAGATGTGCCCAGAGATGGGGCAAGGTCGTACACTAGACTACTTGATACAGATGGAACAAAAATACACCAGTGTATAGATATACAACCCATTCACCAAGTGGTACAAAAATTGACAATGACAGTATAAATCTTCTCACAGCTCTAGCCATAATGTCCCCCTGGACCTTGTTTGTGGGTTAAAATAAGGCTGAGCATTGAGCATAATCTTCCACACCACTGAAAACAAGTTTGAAGTCCTCTAATCCTTTATTCCCTTATTTATTAGGGTAAAGAAATAGAGGAATATGGCTGGAAAAAAGCTTCAGTTCGGTTCTCCTGAACTTTGTTTTTACTTCTCTTATAGGCAGAAGCACTGCAGCAGCTTCACAGCAGCACTTGCAAAACCACACCTCACCCTCGCCTTGTTTTGCCTGTGTTACTCCACGGCAGTTCTGCAGGGGACAAAAATGCATAAGCGACTACTCCTGTACAGATAGACATGCTCAGTACCTTCACACTTTATTAGTCTCCTTTTAGGGCTCCATTTCATACCTGACAATTGCTTAGTTATTCCAGGGTCCTGACCAGTGTGTATCGAGTACCTTTACCTGATGGAGAAAGTGGGGCCAGGCCAGGTGTGTTTGCAGAGCCTGAGAGCTCCACCTCAAGATTAGGCAAACGAGGAAGGAAGGGGACCAGATCCAGGGAAAAGGAAAGGCTACCTTTGATTTTATACATCACAACTGCACGTCATTGCATAGAGCAGCAGCGTGTACTAATCAGTATCAACTTTTCCTAAATACCATGTTTCCATAAACCTGGAATTCCAGTTCCCTTATACTCACCACCAAGTGACTGGTATATAACTGACATTCAACAATTACAGGGCATAATGTCAAAACATAATCCCAGGATGAGCCAAAATCCAACTCATTCATTTTATTTTTTACCTTAACATTTAAATATTCAATAATTCTGTAAGGGAATCTGGATGCTGAGAAAATATTGAGATAACTGCCTGAGCTACAAGACTCTGACTAAGCTTGAAGCTAGCTGGATCCAGGGTTTTGGCTGTGCTCTATCTCTGGTCTTTTTCAAATATGGCAAATCTGAGAAATTATGTTGGCATGTATTCTTTCACACACATGTATCAGAGTAAATGATTGCCCAGTGCACTGAGAGGTTAAGATATCTGTGTGAATCTGGATTATTACTTTACTTGTCAAGCATAGACAATAATGTTAGAACACGCTAAACAGCCTTATTGCAATTCAGAATCTTAATATATTATTTTTACATTACAGAATATTTGTATGTAAATGTGAGAGAAAACACGTAAGTATGCAATTCTGCCCATTATTCAGCTTCAAAAAAATTGCAGTTCTGTTTTTCCGCGACATAAAATAAATACATTGAGTAGGACACAGGGGGAAGGGATCCCCTAAATCCTAAATATCAGGAAAAGAACATGAAGAGCTCAGAGAGCAGCAATGCTGGTTTCTCATGTCCAAAAAGATGCTGAGAATTTTTTAAAATATAATTAAATCCCTCTACCCTATCCCCGCCCTCAACCACTGCAATTCTCTGCCCCAGCATCTTAGGGAATTCCTCCTGTCTCTTGAGATGGGTGCTGGTCCCTGCCACACTGAGTTATGCAGAGTACAGAGAGGGTTACAGGGTAACACTCCACTATCAGCCCACTGTTGGGGTTCAACAATATTGTCAGCGGACTTGAATAAAATTTTCTGAAACATTGCCACTCTGTGGCAATTGAAAGTATAACATATATAATTTTCTATAGCTGTAAAATCTACTTTTAACTTTTAGGGCACATGATGCTAAAAAGAGAAAGATTTTTGGCAAAGAAATAGTTTAATTAAGATATAGTTTAAAAACAAACATACAAACAAAAAACCCCAAACCACCACACCAAAAGCACAGTGATCTTCATACACTGCATTAACATCACTGAGAGCAGTTACAGTGGAATTTTAAAGCAAAGCATTTCACAAATTTGTGCAATATTACACAAACATGACATTACCAGAACTTACGAATTGCCATATTTAAGCAACTCAGTAAGTATAAGTCCCAAAGATGAAACGGCCATTTTGTGCTCATGATTGAGGGCAAGCAAGGCAAATATTTAAATATCATTATTCACATGAGCTTTCCCCTAGCATACTCAAAGGTAAGGCAGGCAATCAGAGTTTATCAACATCTCATTGTGGGCAGCAGAGAGTTACCATGTGTCTCACTACAGGACATCAGACAGATTCATTTATCTTTTACTTTTCTTAGTTATTTATCATAGGCTCACAGGTTTTTAGTAAGCTATGATGGAGGGGTTCAGCTGGAGCAGGCTCACACATGAGACAGGCACCCTACAAGCTGGACTGAGCCCTTCCAGCCCCTTCACCCCCGAGGCCGTGACTCTCCCCATACTAACCACCAAGGGCAAGCCTCACTGTCAAAGAAAGTTATTGAAGCATCCATGAGTTTTGGAACTGAAATAATAATAAAAATCAACAACTTCTTTTAAGAATCAGAAGAAGGAAGGGTTTTTTGAGTTGTGTTTTAATTTTTTTTTTTTTTCTCTAATTCCTTTTAAGTTCAGATAGTAGTGCTGACTCAAACAGAGTGGCTCCTGATTTAAATCTAAGGTCATGGTCAGGTTCAGTTAGAAAGGAGCACTGATTAACTATTTCTTATTGCAACAGTGTGCTTTATAAGCACTCATGGGGAAAAAGAAAAAAAGAATCACTATTCAGCTTTTTTTCAGAAGCAAATAAAATACACACCATACACACCCCCACACCCCTTTTGGTAATAAGCAAAACGGATTATTTTTCTTCTTAGGCTACTTGTATAATAAAATTGAGCCTCTTATCTCCATGAACACCACCAAGGGTAAAAATGTCATTTCCCACAGCAAACACAGTACAACTTTACATGTGTGAAGAATATAAATGTGTTCCATCTTGAGGAAAATCCCAGATTATTCATATATTTATCTAACACTGCAAATGCATCATTTATTCAGAGAAATGTTTTGCTGATTTCCCAGGAGTAAGAAAAAGTATTTTAATCTCTGAGGTACTGGAGAAACCACGCTCGTCTTCTCCAGAGATATAAATTTCAACCCCACGTATGGCATGCAAGCAGTGGATTTCATGATGCTTGACATGACAGGTGCCAAAGTACACAGGAAAAGCTGTAGCAGTATGACAATAAATTTAGTTAATATTCAGAAGTTGGAAATAGAAAAACTAAAGCCACTATAGAATGTTTGAAAATACCTTGTTATTATAAAGACAAGTAAAGAGAGGGACACTTGCAGATTACTTAGTAGCTTTCATGTTATGTATTTTGTCAAAATACATAGAACCGGTCACACTTTTTATACAAAAAAAGGCGGAGGAGCATTAGTCTACACATAAATTACCCAGCAAGATAATGTTTTCATTTTTTTATGTTGGAAGTCAAAAGGTATTTTTTCCTGTGTGGGCAGAGAAATTTTCTCTGGAAAACAGTTGGCAATTTTAACCTAGCCTAGTATTTGACCTGCTTAAATCTAAGCTTATACAAACAAACAAAAAAACCCCTCAAGTCTCACATTCAGAGACAAATGTGTGTTGGAACACATAGTAGGACTGGGCCACTGAGTCTGTTAATTAACAAATTCTCATTATTTAAAAAAGTACCAACTGTGAAAGGAAACGAGTTCAGTCAGTACCATTCTTAGCTACTTGTGATATTTCAAATGTCATTTCTGATCCTCATCCTGTAAGATATATCATCCAGCATAAGTACCATAAGGAACCCAAACGTTATCCACAGTACTTCCTGGATTGAGGCGCTCGGTCACATGGAAGTTACAAAACATTTACAAATCTAGATGACCCCTAAGCCATGGATTTGCTTCTTAATAGCAGGGTTAACTCAATGGTCAATATGCATTTCTCTAGAATAAACATACAAAGCAGCATGTCACTAACCTGAGTCAGTCTCGCTGGGATGAGCCCATGCAACGGAGTGTGGCCATCTTGCCTTGCAGTGTGGATAAACTCTGTAGGACCCTGGAAAGGCAGCAGTACTTATGGGTGGGTGCTTGCCCCCTTGTTTTGTGCTTGCAGAGGGAGGTGGCAGGAGGGGGCTTGTCTCTGTTCTCTGCAATAAACCCATCAGCATAACTGGACGATTCAAAGGGACATGGCTTTCTGCTGTTGGCCCAACCTCAGGAAAGGAAAGGAGAAGAAAGGCCAGGTCCCTGAATGGCATTTTAGCCAAAATGCCATTGAGCTACACACAGGGTGGAGCAGGTGAAGCATCAGCTTCTGCTGACCCACCCCCTGCTCAGCTGCACCCTCTCATGCAGCAGAGGGGAACTCTCTCCCCCACCACCTTCGAGGGTCTGAAACATTAACTGCAATTATTAAAGGTGGTAGGGAGCTGGTTGATCACCTGGGGAGCAGAGGCAAAATAGAAACACTGTCCTGTCAGGCTGTGTAACCAAAGACTACACACAGAGAAGCAGCACTAAGTCAGTGTATGCAGCTTTAACTTCAGTGATTCCTGATTTCAGCTGCATCAGCATTCAGTATTATCATAATGTAATCCTTTCTATGGGGTAGAGGAAAAAAACCAGGGCTATGGAAAGAGACCTCATGAGATTTCAAGTGGTGAGGATGATGAGATCCTCTCTCAGCCCTTCCCAGAAACAGCAATGCTTTTCCACGCTTCAAAAAAATAGGTGCAGTTGAACATTAAGCAGCTTAGGGGAAACTCACAAAAAGTGAAACCGTCTGGTGCCTGTAAACAGCCATAAATGTGGGAAGCCTGAGGCAGGTTGCTTTTGCAAATCTGACAGTGGAAGCTTACAGTGCATCATGGTTAACACAGGGACTGCCACCACCACCCAGGCCAGCAGCTGCCTCCAGAAATAGAGGCACTTATTGTTTCTTTCTTCTTCCCCTGCTGCCAATTTTTGGACCACCTGTAGCCCCTTCCACTTCACTGCAACTCTAGATACCTTGGGTAGGGGCTGTCCTTGTGCAATGTGTCTTGGGGATGGGGCTTTCTCGGGGCATGTGGGAGCATTCAATCCAGTGAGGACCAAATGGCTCGATGTAGCCAGCTGCCTACAGGTCAGCTGGAACCAACCCTCAAGGACAGAAGCATACACAGTTCCCACAGCCACTCATCACTCCCAAACACCACAAAACACAGTGTGACTTAACACCCACTCAGACCTTCCCCCATGGAAGACCAGCACCCTGAAAAACCACCATGTCCAGCAAGAAAAGAGTCTTGTTGGGAACTGGTGTCACAATGCAGTTACAATCAAGTTAATAAATACAAGTGATGTGCAGAAGGGCTGTGTTATCCAAGTGTGCAATTAAATCTCTGCTCAGGATTTATCAGCTACCTTCAAGTAAGCCATCTGCAAATGTGCTGATAATAATTCTGCAGCTTGGCCAGCAGAAAAATTTTGACAATGAAAAGGATCCTGGGCAGGTGCTCCTGAGAAAGTGAGAAAACATGCCGTGAACGCAACTGATTTAGTCATGCACTGGCAGGTACCCACATCTTCCTTCCTTTTTCTTTCTTTTTTTTTTTTTTTTAACTTCTTTTGGACGAGACATCAAACCAAATTCCTAACCACTCACATAGTTACTAAGGAACTTATGTATCTTCTTATAAGATTAGGGGTGCTAAATGTACCATCATAGCCAAATTCTAGTCTGGACAATTATGATCCAACTCTTCAAAAGCTCTTTCCTGTATCAGTTGGATGAGACACTTCTTTACTTCCCCTCCTGTAATGGATTAGCTGCCATTAGCAACTGCTGAGAGTGACCCTCTCCATTACTTGTAATTGTAATTAGCTGATTACGGAAGTGGAAGGGAGGCTTTAAAGAGACATGATGAAAAATGTGCCTTAAAAGGAGAGATTTGGATCTTTTCACTGAACACAGTCTTATGCACTGTTAAAATGAGGGGGATGTACTTGTTTTGAGTGAGGTGATTATTATTTCTTTTCAGCATCCAGCACTGCATCTTGGGAGTAATATGGCTTTCCACCCCCCAGACAAATAGGTTGATGAGAAACAGATATGAGGAGAATAAATCAGATATTCCTCTTTTTTGGTAATGGTACATGCACCTCAGAGACAAAATCTCTGAAAAATGGAGAGCTGAAAAAAGGGAGAGGAGGCAGGATCCTGCTCCAGAGGGGCTGTTGCGATCCCCTGGAAACTTCTGATGCTTGGCACAAAACCATAAATAGTGGGACAGCCAGCCTACACAGTCCAAGCCAAAAGGCCGCTGCTGTTTATTCACTATCCATACTATCTGCTTCCCGTCTGGAAGCTTAAAACTCAGGTAATGAAGTTATAATAAAATACCTTCATATGCCGTTTTCTGTACATGAAAAACAACCGATTCCTTAAATATAAATATGGATGTTATATCCTCTGCTGTTACTGAATATTTCTTCAGCTCACGTGGGACAAGAGAGGTCCATATTTTGGAGCCCAATTACCTGTGCTGGAGCTAGTGCCAGGAGTGTAGGACTGGGAACCTGAACACGGTGGCTGTGAGGGGCTGTCCCCATGGTGCCTGGGCAGGGTCTGGCTCTGCCCTGGAGGGGGTCCTGGCCCCGGCAAGGCAGGCACTCCTCCTCTGATGGCAAGAGGATGCTTCTCTGGAAAAACACGTGGCACAAAACCACAAGGTGAGTATAAGGTTGTCAGAAGAGCAGGCAAAGCATGAAATACTTTTACCACACACAAACTCTGAATGTGTTCTGCTTTTTAGCTGGAACATATGGTTGTGCTCCTTCTATGTACACATAAAAGGAGACAGCAAAAAGTGAAGTGACTTGGAAAGGTCACAGTAGATTCAGTTAAAATATTTTGCCAAAAGTACACATTTTATCAGCTTATGTGATTCACAAATTTGTAGTAAATTCATGCAGTTATTTTCCTGAAAAAAATCTCAAATGATTGAAATTTTTTTACTATTTCAATTTTCTTTTCAATTGTCATCTTAAATTTATGTTTTGTTTGGAAGCAAGCCTAAACCTAAAGCAACAAGCAATCCAACAAAGATTACTACCAAGTAGAAACATTTTGATCCCTCTCCTTCTGCCTTTCGGGGATTTTGTCTTACAGAACTGACAATTTTATTTGCTCATTGCTCTATGTCTCACAAGCAGTTAGTTACAGAAATAAAAAAAAAAAAAAAAGGGAACTCAGCTGTCCTGAATCTCCTTCATACATAGACTTTTAGAAAATACAGCTCCTGCTGACAGAGAGGACTCTCCCTGGCACTCCTGACCACACAACTACTTTCCTGACAGCCTTGGCATTTAACTTCATATTCTCAAAAAATTTCTGAAGGGGATGGGGAAAAATAAAGCCTTCTTTTAAAACATATACCACAGCCTTCCTATCTGATGCTCTACAAAAGCACATTCTCAGAACAAAAATCCAAAGTCTTCTAACATTTCAGAGCATAACGTCACCTATTTATTGGTATCCAATATTTATTTCATACAAAGACTGTAATAGCTGACCTCCACATTTATTCAAAAATCAGCACTTTTCTGTTCTCAATATTTCATTTTCAAAACTAGTGAGTGCTGCTGTTATTAGAAAATCCAGTTGGTGCAGTGTCATCCTTCAGAAAACCTATTACAGATCTGGTTCACTTTATGAATCTGTCCCCATGTGGATCTGCAGGACCACAGCCAAAGACTCTTCTGGGGCAGGTTTATTAGTCTGAGCACCATACTTCACAAAAAAATGGCTGGGCTGCATTCAGAGCCACACTGGAAATCCACACTGGCTGGGATGTCTGCTAGCCTGGATATCTCTACACCAGCCTCCAGCTCACTGGGTAGATATGCCCGGGATTAGTGAATCCTCCTTCAGGTAGTAAGGCTGTGGGGCTGCAGACGTTAATCCAAGGAATAAAGTTGTGGGTCCATATTGATGTCTATCTATCTGCAACAAATAAGCTAGAACATGGAACTTTAATTACATGGCCCAAACACTCTCATTTAACACATAACAGTCTATTTGCTGACAAAACTGCGTTTCTGCAAAGCACTTCTGTGCGTAAGGCAAACGCAATTTAGCGTCACTTCATTTGCTGTAACTTTGGATTTCAAAGAAGTCCTTTATTAAAATGGAAGACATTGCAGACAAAACTCTATTACACGAAGAATTCCTGCTGGGGAAATTCTCCAAATATAATGGATTTCTCTAAAGCATTTTGAAACATCAGGGAGATCCTGGAAAGGTTTTATAATTCTGTTTTGATTCCACTGGCTCCTGTAAACAATGCATTTCCTGTATACTTGACACTTGTCATTAAAGAATCCCCATTCTTCCTGAGTTTGCATTACAATTAATCCTCTTTTAAGCAAATCACCACAAGCCAGATGTCCTCAGCAAAGCTTAAAAACATTAAAATGCATCCTACCCTTCCTTTCCCTTTTATGATCTGCATGCATTCTGACACGACTGGGGATTTATGGCCAACAGAGGTTTACATATCACAATTCACAGGATGCAGCAGAAGTATAACTCTAAAGCAGAGGCTGAAGCAACAGCATGGCCCCATTTGCTTCTCCTTGGCCTACGGTGGTGTAACTAGGCTTTGCATCTTTTTAGTGAACGTGTGCACAACCACAGCCTTCCAAGGAAGAAAAGAGAGAGAAAAGAACAGAGTTAAGAAATGTCAGGAGCACAATTCTAAAAAAACCCCGTACAGTCTAATAGGAACATACCAATGTACACCTACAAATGATACAGCCTACATGAATCTGATGCCTTTGTTCTGAAGTTAGGCAGGAAATATTTCAAGTCCCACAAAGAATCTCAAGACACAAATTTCATTACTCTGAAACAAACCAGAGAGCACAGAAAAAGGAAGATTAAATAATTCTGAGGCCGTCAAATATTTCAGAAGGAGGTTTTTCAGTTCATTCGTATTTTGCCCCACACGTTATATTCCAGAACGAATAGATGAAGTACATGTTTTTCACAACACATTGCAATGGATAGTTTAAGCAACAGTAACTTCAGTTAGCATAACCTATAACTTCTATGTTCTATAAGCAATTATGTGTTCAAAAAAACCTTCAAGCTTCTGAAGGTGGAGAAATCCAGTATTACATTTGGATTAAAATACAGTGTTGGAAGCCTAATTAATCTCTTCTTGCACAGCAGACCTTTCTTTCCCATCCCCATCTACATCTGAAAGAACAGAAAAAATAACTCTACTCCTAATTAATACTTCTCAAATCCATAATGTACATCCCAAAAAATTCATCCATTTCCTTCAAAAATATTTTTTCACAGCTGGAAGAGGCACAGCTTTTTTAAAAGGCCTACAGGAGAAGAACTCCTTCTGTTCAACTTTCAAAGTTCAAAAATAGGCTTTTGGAGGTTGGTTCTTGATCACATTGAGAGCTGCATGTAACCTTTACGTGCCAGAAACCATTTGCAGTACCTGGCAGGAATAGTTTACCTGTCCTATGGTCATAATTCTATAATCCTCAGTACCTCCCCATGCACATTATTTTATTAAGAAGATATTTATTTTACATAGCAGCTTTGTAATACTTTATAATTCACAATACAGCAGTATGAGAGATAATATAGCCTAACAATAACAATTGCAATAATTTCCACATACATTTTGCTGTTTCATCCATAAATTATAAAAGACTTGATGGTCATCTGCTAAGCAGGGGATAACAGTGAGTATCTGGGTGTGGATCAAATTATATTGTCTTCTATCTTTGTTATCTCACCATCAGCTCAAGAAGAAATGAAAGTCACTTTAAATGGAGGTGAGAGGGCAAATAAAGGAAAGGAAGAATTATGTGGCATCCCACCTATAAAGTATGTTTTTCTCTGTGAGAAGCAAACCTGGTGCTCCCCAAAGCAGGGGGAGCTAATGCTGATGTAACCGGCATTTTGGTTCCATCTAATCCAGCAAGTCACAGGCACAACTGGCCCAGAAAGGGAGCCATCAGTTGGACAAGTCAGCTGGGGATGGATAGGAGGAGTAGTTGGAAGCATGAGAGCAAACCTTCTTCCACCCCTCCTTGGACTACACAGCAGGTACCTTATCTCCCATCAGGCAGAACATGACAAATTTCTACTTTAATTTTTCCCAGAAGAGCAACGTGTATGTAATACTGCAAGATCTATTTAGGGTTGTTTTGATAGTGCTCACTGACAGAGACGGCATCAGCCACCTTTCCACCTCACCTTTTCTCACACCAGCAGCTCTCCTGCTGCAGCTGACCACTCCTCATTCTGCATCCAGGCAACGCGCTCTGCAAGCTTTCCATCTGCTTCCTTTGTTCTTTCCAGAAGAAAAACCTGGTCAATAAAACACTTGCCAAGCAATACGGATTTTTATGCCAGATTCCAGACCTTCAGCTGAAAGAAGTCAGCACAGATCCAGTGAAATCAACACATTACATGTTTTTATTAATTTCTCTGCACACTCCATGGAGAGAAGGTAGCCTGCTGAAAAGTAACGGGATACTATACATTGCATCTTTTACAGTGACCCTTTAAAGTAACCCCGGCCAACTGTGGTGCAGCTGCATAAATGGAACACAAGCTAATTCAATGCTGCCCATTTCTTGAATTTGGAGTGTTTAAACACATCATTATCCCCTTACTTTGGCTTCTTTGTAGGCATGAACACATACATAACAAGTCTTTTATATATATGTGTGTGTGTGTATATGTATATATATATATGTAGTGTTTGTATACCAGTGGAGCATTTTCTTTTGTTTTATAATTATTTTATTTCACTGTTCATTCTTGTATTTCATTCATAAGAATGAAGGCGTAGAAATAATGTACGTACGACAATCAGAATATATGATTAGTGAATGAAACTATGAAGAAACAGAAATATTTTTTAAAAACCTGCATTTAAATACAATACCATTGAATAAACAGATATATCAGCCAAATTCACCCTTTACTGAAATGTGGGTTCCCCTTGAGTATAATTTTTAACTATGGTTGGTGACTGCACTCAACCAGAGACCTGTCAATAACTGGCAAATTCACTTGTGCTGTAACTCACCTGAAGCCAAAATTCCCTGCAGGTATAACCTAGGGAAGTCAACGGAGCTACTGCGAATCCGACATTGCAAAAGAGAGTGGCGCGTGACTCCAAATAGTTAAAACCACAAAGAGCCATTTAGCTGGATCACCAATACCGTTATCTGGCCTAAGGAAGGAACTGAAGATTAATGATTCCCCTCTCTTAAATCGGTGAAACTGGTACTTTACAACAGGAAGAGTGTTTCAATTACCAGTGTCTCGAAAGAGCATTGCGTGTTGCGCCTGATGCCTAGATCAGGGGTGTGCGCCGGACGGCGCCCTGCCCGGCGGCTCGCCGCCCCCCGGCCGCCCCGGCCCCTCCAGCTCCTCGCCACAGCCACCCGCAGGTGGCAATGTTGGATCGGTTTTTAAGGGTTTCGTTGCACACCGTGGCCTGAAGATGTAGCTAAATTGTCTTCTCATTGCTCGTATTTTCCATTTCTTAGATCGCTTCTTGTCTATTTTTATCCTACACTGGGCACCCACCGTAAGACACATTCCGGTGTTGAATTCACTTCCGATTTGCTAATGCTTGCGCCGTTTCTATCTCATTTTCCCTCATTTACAGGCTTTTCTGAGCATGTTTTCTGGAGTGATAAAGTTTTTGGAGTACAGAAGAAATAGATTTCATTATATTCTCTGGTCGGTGCTTTCTGTGGCCTGTACTTGGCCGACCTCGGCAGGCTCAAAGGAGATGGAAATTACCACTCCAGGTTCAATATGTTTAAGAGTCCTTGAGGCCAAGGATTTATTTCTTTTAGTATTTAAGTACTGCCACAAGGAAGAGATAATATTCATAATTTTTCTTCCTTCTTTTTCTCCACAGATGTGCAGCTGGTGGATACTAAGTCATATATGCTTGAATACATATGAGTTTAGCCTTCTATATCATCATGCCAATCAAAGGTAGAGAAATTAAATGACAAATGCAGCCAACGTGGCCGTGGTGTCTGTGTGCACACCTTCTCACACCATACTCACTGATCCCCACCCAGGGAGTCCAGAGCCTTTCAGCCCCACAGGCTGGGGCAGAGGAAGCACCAAGGTCAGCTTAGCTGTGGTACTCCTCCCGCTTCTCGCTCCAAACTACATGAAAAATATGGTTAAGAGAGAAACTGGGAAGTACAAGGCAGCTGCCCTTCTATGGCTTGATGCTCTGGTGTGGCAGGGATGGGCGGTTCAGCGGCAGTGGCACAGGATGGTGCCCATATGTGGCTCAAAGGGCTGGGAAGGCAGGCGTAGGCACCTCAGCCATGCCCATGGCTGGGACCTGATCGCTAAAGGGGCATGCAAGAAGGTGGAAAGGCAGCACTTCTTCCTCTAAAAGTCTCAAGGCGGGACTCTGAGGACAGTAACAAGGGAAGATGACAACATTGTGAATTCCTGCAGAAATTTTGGCAACATATTGTAATGAGGAGTATACAGCTGGGAGGTGGAAAGGAGCTTCTGCTCAGCTGTAACACCTCCACTGCAAGCCACAAAGATCGTACACATCTTGGGACCCCAGCTCTCTTATGCGGCTAGATGAGAGAAGGAAATTTCCACCTTCTTCAGGGGAAGCACTGGAGAGAAACCAGCACTCACAGCTTGTGATTAACTGCCACAGAGAGCAAAAGATTATTTTAAAATCTCTTAAAGTGTTTAAAAATTCTCTTAAACCTAATATTACATGTGCAGCAAAGAGCATCAGCTTACAAATACTGCTCAGTTAACATGTATGTGTTGTGGGACTGGTAAAAGGATACACTGCATCTTTTGCATTTTAGTTACTTTGAATCTATTTCAAACTGTCTGAAAGATACTATTTCTTGATAGTCTCCCAATGGCTTACCACTGTACCCCTGTAAGGTCCTTACCCGGTTCCAAACACGGGGGAAAATAAAAAATCACAGTTATATTTCCATCAAAGATTTCAGAGCTTTTGAGGAAGAGAAGTAAGCCCCAGAAGGTGCTAGCAGTTAGGAGGGGAATAACTAATCACTTCCAAATTTAAGTATAGAATTTAAGAACCTAGTTACAATAGGATCCTTCTATTGTCAATGGAGAGAACTAGCATTTTTGGAGGAAATTCAGATGCTAAACTTTCTACAAGGACTGTATCAGAGCTGAACAACGACTATGCTTCTAACTCAGGCATCTGAGGTAGCAGGAATTCCCATTTCCTCAATTCTTGATACCCTGTTTTCATAGAAAAGCAATCACATAGGTTCTATGATTTTTTTTTTTTTTTACATTAATTTGCATGAGCTTGGGAAAAGCAGTACAGAAGCACTAATAACTAGTCCAGTAACCACAGACTGTGCTTCTTCTGGATGCACCACAGATCACAGATTAGAAAAAAAAAAATCATCACGTAGCTTATTTCAGATATGGAAATTATACACTGTGGATATTGTATCCCATAGGAGAATGTGCCAACATTTGAACTTTTGTTTCACACACACTGTTAGCAGCAGGACTGTGATCAGGAAAAAAACTTAACAGTAACTCCACCCTCAGAAATCCTCTGGAGAACTTGCTGCTGAGAAACTCCATCCTGAAGGCTGCCAGAAGCTCTAATCAGCTAATATATCAAAGCTCTAGTGTAGCGCGTCTACTCCCCCGATCTCAGCAAGAGATAAAAACAATTCTCATGGGTCAAACTACAAATCTAAGAATAAGCAAGAAAATATGCATTACTACACTCTGCAAGACTGTGAATGGATGATGGTGATCAAGACAATGCTTTGATGCTGCATCCAATACATTCTTACATATATTTCAAATTCTGTACTTCTTGAACTTAGCATCGGCACAGTAAGCCAGAGGTGAATGGAGGCATGTTGCTTACTTCCACGCTTTATGCCAGGCAGACATGCTCACATTTTTTGCCTTTGTTGGGATTCAAACAGGGAAAACGGTCACTGTAACAAAGCATTTAATTTGTCATAGACTGAAACGGTAAACTAGATTTTTAGTCAGGAGACATTTCTTCCTCTTTCTATTACAAGCCTTTAAAAGGTCACACGGTACCAGCCAAGGAGTCACTATCAGCATCAGGCTTAAGGAGTGCATGTGACTGTTGCTGTATAGCCCTTTCTCACTGGTTTTACACAGTTTCTCAGATGTGGAGATGGATTATACCTCTAATTACACTTTCATCTTCATAAGTCCATCTGAGTTAACTTTCTGAAAATATCAAGTTATTCAGCTAACAGCAGAAAGAAAGAAAACAGGATTGTTCCCTAGGATAACACCTTTCTTTTTAGTGTCTTGTGCAGAATGAATAGTAATTTCAAATCTAAACACCCAAGAGGCAACCAGTTTTCCACTTACTGCAGAGTATATGATTAACCCCAGTTTGCCCAAAGCCATCAGAGTACTGGGAGGCAGCCACTTCTGGAGCATTTGTACCCAAATGCTTGTTTGAAGATCCTTTCCCATCCTGAGCAAGTAACAGGTAAAAGTCATAGGATGGTCTATGTGAATCCTTCAGTCTTCTCAGGCACTATAAAAAAACACAGATTCTTAGATAAGTGCAGATTCCCTTCTTTAGGAATGCTGCTAATGATATAGGCTCTAATGTTTGGGGGGGTGTTTTTGTTTGGGTTTTTTGTTTTTTGTTTTTTTGGGTTTTTTTTTGTTGTTGTTGTTTTTTGTTTTTTGTTTTTTTTTGCCAGCTGCAGAATTTCCCTGGTAGGTGTTTTCATCAAGAAAGTAGCATTATCCCCAGTTGGACTCTGGTACTTTTACACAGTAAACACGACTTTCCTAAACAAGTAGCTAGCCCTACAAGTTTCACTGGGGCTACGTTTAGAAAATGTTATTGCTCAATTGAGCTAAAGCAACCCTGGAATATCCCGTGTGAGCAAGTGGGACTGCGGGAGGCTATAGGTCAATAACCTTGGATGTATTTTACATAACAGATCAAATAGCTGTAAATTATCCCTGAGGTGGGCAAGATTAAGTCAGATAAGAGCAACGGCTGTGCTCATGCAGAGCTTCAAGAGTCTGTTCCAAGTCCAGGCTTTTTAGAAGCCAGTGATTAAACACTGGAAAAAATGCAAGAAGTTTCAGATAATTAGAACCATTTATTCAGTGGGAAAGGGCATGAACTGCATTTTCTTAAGGAAAAGCAAATGTAGAGGGACTACTACCAGCTTGGTTGGACTCCAAAAGCACATCTTCCCTATTAAGGTTAGATGATTCCCATGTGGGGTAGTAGACAAAAGGACTCTTGTTGGTTGTTTCCTATCTTCGCTTATTTACCGCATATAATGAAGTGTGGCATAAATGAAAATGAAGTGGTACGCTGCAGAAGTTTTCTTAGTAGGTATTTGGGTGGTCAAAGTCTTGTGGGGGGCTTGCAGTAAAAGTTAATTCTGGGGCAACCTTTGCTTTGCATAATGAGAGCCTAAACAGCTGGAGGTCTATCTGAAATCTGGATGTAGCGCTCCAGCAGCTTGAGGACCATCTGCAGTTACTTTCATTCATGTCTTTCTCTTAATCATCTTAATGATTAGCCAGTATATCATCCAGTGGAAATGCTAAAATACTATAAGCCATAGATTCTGAATTAGCAATTCCTGCATCACATCAGTAATTTATATTTAGTTTATAGCAGTTTATATAGAAAGATGTCCAGTTTAGATTAAGACATAATGAGGCAGTCTGTTTAAATAATTTGAAAATTATTTCAAATCTCTGTCCAAATACAAATGAAACTGAACATGAGCACTTTTGGAGCACTGAGGAATTTAGTCACCCCCTTTATGCCCTGTTTCTCTTCCTCTACGTGTGCTCATAACTAGAGACAGCTCCAATTAAATCTAGATTTAAACTCTATGCCTGGATCTGAATATCCTGTCTCAAATGGTATAAACCACAGTCCCAG
The DNA here is from genome assembly GCF_965183815.1 of Platalea leucorodia. NCBI lineage: Eukaryota > Metazoa > Chordata > Aves > Pelecaniformes > Threskiornithidae > Platalea > Platalea leucorodia. Next base: position 57,914,052 of record NC_138826.1, read on the forward strand.
ATCCAAACATCCAAGAAAAAAAAAAAAAATTGGATCCTAATGCAAATCCTGGGAAGCTTGAGGAGTTCTAAACCAAGAAGTCGTGAGCCAGCAAGTGTGAGCTCAAACTTGAAGCTGAACTCTGACCCACATATGAGCTCTGGATTCCTGAGTTATTTGCACAACTCATTCCTTATAAAGTAAATTTTTATCACATTTGGTTTGGAAAGGAGCATGCAGAACCCAAAACGCAGCAGTCTCAGAGCGAGCACCAGGCATAACTGGCCCTGCAGGACACGAAACCACTCAAAGCCCAGCTATGGGAGGAGGCAGCACGGTCACGCTCCCACCCCAGGAGCCTTCAGGTGCTCCCCTGCCAGCCTGCCTGCCCCAGGGCTGGTTGGGCCAGCAGGTCTGGTCCCTTTGCTGAAACACAGCCTGGCCTTAGAGGAGGGAGACTACAGGCAGACCCAGCCATCCACCTGCAAATCGAGGCTCCCCCAAATCAGTGTCCTCGATGTCACCCCCTGAGGCAAGCTGGCTGGCCTCAGGCTGGCTCTGAGTGCGCCCACCTCACTTAGCATTGAATGGTCTTACCTAACCTACATTCAGTGCCAAGCAGTTATCCACAATCTGTTTCCATCTCCATTGACGTTGCCACAGGCATACTTGCCTTATGAAAAGAAATTCACGCTTCAGACACTGCCTTTTTCCCCCATAACCCTCTCTTGACTACCTGAAAAGGTAATTAACCATGTTAGTTAAAATCATCATTTTAAATGGTTCAATAAAGATTTCAGCTCAAAGAACACCAATCTGCAAGGAATCGGGTGTGATACAGGTTGCATCAGTATGCTGATGGAAAATAATTAAGAATATATTACATATACCATTTATATACATGTACCATTAAACTGACTGTGCATCTTCAAAACCTAAAAACAGACGAGTGGTATATACCAGTCAGATAACTAGATGAACAGCAGAGGTATTTATTTGAGAAGAAAGCCAAGCAATGACCTCCATATCCAGAGAGCAGATGTGGAGGCATTCTCATGCTTCAATTCTGGATCTAACTTCTGACTTGGCAAATTTGGATGGAAAGTTTGAGGGCAAAAAAAGGAATTTTGCCACAACAAAAACTTTCAGTTCTCAAAAACATTGTGTTGTTTCAAAACCGATTTAGAAATTATTTTGAAAGTTGAAAATGTTTAAATAATAGCAAAGCTATTTTCTTTTAGTAGGCTTTGCTACAACTTCCCTACCAACCCTCACTTGATTTCAGCAACCCCTTGATATGCCCACAGCCAGAATCTTCTCTCTCTCTTGCAAGTTCAGCTCATTACCAGTCCTTACCAATTGACCAAGATCATTTCTTTGAGAGTTCAGTCCTGCAAATTACTGATATTCTGGCCTTAGTCTACAAAGCACTGGAGCAGACATTTGGCTTTAGTGAAACTGCTGATGGAGTTAGAGTTAAGACATGAGTACTGTTTTGGATCAGGGCCAGAGCAGGTTTTTCTTTGCAGGATTAAGTCCTAAATCTCCCTCCAGAAGTGATTCAGTTCCAGTTCTTTACCCATTGTTTCATTCTCTGCATTTCTTCATTTGCTTTTATCTTTTGGATGAAAATCAAGACCTAAGGCCTGATTCACTCATATATTGTTGCTCTTTTACACAAGCATAATGACTTCAATGAAGTGTCTTAAATCAAGTCTGGGAAAATGATTATCTGGGTGAATGGATGTGTTTATGCACTGCTGCTTTCAGACAGCTGGTCACTAGGAAAAAAAGTCTTTTCCATCATAGATCCTGCTATACAGTTGCATAAAACTATACCAAAGTATAATTTTTCTCCCCTTTGTGATGAGATTTTCTCCCTTCTTTGGCAACAAGATAAGCACAGGCTCTTCCTGACAACCATAAACCAAGAGGACTTAAAGAAAAAAGAGGTCAAACGAATTAAAATCCATTAGTATATTCCAATAAGCTTTAGAGGCCTGCATGATTATGTGAGATGATAAACTTTCAGATGTAACAAGTCTTTCAAAAACAAATTCACAATATTTCTGGCAAAAATCATTGGGGTAGAAATCTGTGGTACGCTAGGGAATAAATTCTCATTCAAGTGTGAGGTGTTGGAGAAGTCTGTGTTTTCTTTCACTCTAGTTGAATTCAAAACATATCAGACAGCCCTTCAAATTGCTCTACATTTCAACTCCCATGCAATTTCATCATGTTTTCTCAGTTTAAAATTCTTTGACAAAGTTTTCTGGGTAATATCTTATAATTTCCACAGGCTACTATACCTGACACCATTTTATTCCACACAGATGGGCAAAATCTGCTCTTTTCCTGCCTCCTCAAAAGGACGCAACACAAGAGAAGCAACCTCTTGATTTCCATGGAGTTTCCCTCCATAGCTCTGACAGTAGCTCAGTCTGAACTTCATCATGTGAGTAGATTTGCAGCTCACAGCAATTTTTGCAGTTAAATGGAGCAGTAGAAAATAATCACATCACATTGCAAAGTTGGTCAAAGCTTGTCTCAGACAAGCTGTGTAATAGAAAAACTACATAAGAAGCAAAGCAAATCCTTTCAGAGTCAATCATGATTTAGGGGAAGTGCATCATCTGGCAAAACCTCCATTCTTTATTTATCAGCTGAAATACATCTTGCCTAATTTAGTAAAAAACACAACCAGCTCACGTTAAATTTAAGACAAATGATCCTAAGCAGATTGTTCCCACTTTCATCTCAATAGCAGTCCTAGAATTTTAAATATTTTGTATTTTTACTATAAGTATAAATTGCTTCTAATCCTGCTTTGCTTTAATATGTTGGGCACATAGTTGCTCTTTTTCAAAGGATTATTACTCGACTATCCTTCAAAAAACAGGTGGCTATTGTGCAAGTCTACCTAGACACATATTTCTGTGATGAAAGAATGCTTCTGGCTAAAGTCAGTATAATTAAGGACTTTCACACATGATCCCACAAACTAAATCTGCTTTGGTAGAAGTTAATGATAGGATGCATGTTAATTTTTTATTGCCAATATTAATATAATCTTGCGCATATTGTTCCTTCCGGGTGTGTTTTAACAAAAACATGTGCAGTGGCACAACCTTCAGCAAGAAAAGCAAGATGAGCTGGCCACAGAATAGGTGTATCTTAAGGGAGCATCTCATTGCACATCAGTGGTATCCTGAATAATTCAATCAGTTCCACTGTCAGCACAAGTTCCTGACTTTTGGACCAAGTCAAATACAGCCTGAATGCAGAGAAGCTGCCTATTAGCCACATTTATACTCATTTGCTGATATATTAGAAGACAGACTTTGCGTTGCTGCCAGATGGCTCCCAGCTGTCTTTTAGTGGAAGCGAGGCAATCTGCGACTGCTGGTGCGTGCTGGGGTCTCGCCTTGACTTGCATCAAAATACATCTGGACATGCATTCAGCCTGGAAGCCTAAAAACTATTCCCAGGTTCTGGAGTCTGGGTGTAGCCTAATTTAAGCAGAAGGTAAAAAATGGATCCAAAAAGGTATTTAGAAGTCTGAATTCTATTCATGTTCTTTTAAGAACTGTCATAAAATACCTAATTGTCTTCATGTTCCTTCCTACAGGTAAATGTTACAGAACATTGCTGTGGCGCTTTTACCAGGTGCAACTCCTACAAAGAAAGCTTGCTGCCTTTCATAGCAGCTGCAGTCCCCAAATTGATTTAAATTGTCTCTCTGTTTAGAAGGTGTTGTATTACTACAGCCTTTTATGTACAGATTCAGATCAAATATGTATTTTGTGTGCTGTTTAAATACATTATATACCAAAAAAGAGCAAAAAGGACTCACACAATACAAAATGCCAGAATTAATCTATCCAAAAGCCTTTCTAATTCACCTTCACTGGGTGTATACATTTCTTAATTATATGATGCAAGACATTATTTTCCCCTTGGAACCCAGTCTTTTCCACCAAGCCTTGCCCCGAAGGACTTTGCCATTGTTGCAGATAATCCACCTAACTAGCACATTCCTCCCAACAACATGTTCCTGAAGCCATTAAGACTAATTAATGCTATAAGTAACCAGGAAAACATACCTACTGGCAAAGATCACTGCTTCAGGACTAGATTTCGTAGTCTCTGCAAAAGTGAGCTCTAACCAACAGGCACCACTATGGCGCAGTGCAGCTGCAAAATACCTAAATCAAGGTCAAAATTCAACCCCTCTGTCTTCAAAGCCAGCCTGCCTGCATGCTCACACAGCTTTCCCAACTGGGCTGAGATGGTAGAGGGGACCATCTCCCTTATTTCTACCCCTTTTATGAGCTGCACAAGAGATAGTGGGGGCCGGTGACAACCGCCTTCCCCAGAACATTTGTTTGCACAAGGCTTGTAGCTTGCGCAGGGAAAAATCTCCATGCAGCAAGATCTCCTAGGCTCATGCAAGAATCCCATAGTGAGAAACATACCTTATACTCATGTTTGCACTCACCAATATGAAGCAAAGAAAAATTAGAAATCTGATGAGCTATGAAGCTGTAGAACTAAAAGTGCTACTAGTTTTTAACACTTGCCTTCAGAGAAACAATTTCCAGCACATTTCTGCAGTCTATCAGAACGTGGTTATACAAGGAAAATAGTTTTATGCTGTTTCACTTAAGGTAGAAACGAACATAAGATACAATCAAGAAGGGACACTGCCCATGTCCTGCTGCAAGACTGCTGGAGCATGCACCCACCCACTGTTGGCCCTTTCAACGCAGGACTCATCAGATAACAATCCATATACAGCCCTTGGCCAAGCCTTAACCTTTCAGAAATTTCAAAAATTTCTTTAAAAAGTTGAGATTTTTCATAGAGGAAAAAAAACAGCGTTGATTAATTTTTGTGACTGAAGATGATTTTACTTGGTAAAAGCTAAAACAAGAAATACTGGAGAGCTAATTTATATCACTGAATAAAGTTGCTTTCCATTTTTTTCTACTTTGCCATGACATACTTTTAAAGGAAGATTATAGTCATGAATTTATCAGAAATTTTTCTTTAATCTCAATAAATTTATTATTTCAAGTTTCAACATATATAAAATCTAGTTTTGCAATAGTATTAAAAATACTTTAAAAATATGCACTTACATTCAGTCACTGAAAGAGTCCCCCCATTATTGCTTTGTTCTTGAAGAATTTCAGAACAGGCAATCCTTTATGTAATGTACAATAGTATATTCTTCTAATATTTGGAAAACAGCAGACTTTTCAAATTTTCAAACCCTTCAACACTGCCATCCAGGTCTTAGAATAACCAAGGGGACAATGAATTACTCCTTTTTCAACAATGGAGAAATGGACAACTTTGGACACATTTGAGTATTTACCTATTTTGAAGGATCAGTGACTAAAAAGAAAAACATGTCCTTTCTAAATACCTAGTAATTGTTTTTCCAACTGAAAGAAGAACTAGTATATTTTAGAGAAACAAGGAGCTTTAAGCCTAACATGCCTAGACCAAACATTTTAGCTGTGGGTGAATCTTGGAAAGCAAAGCTTTTATTTGATACCTGGATCATGTAATTTCTGTGAATTGAGAATACTCCAGCCCAATCTGCTTCTATCACAAGTATACTCTTGGTTTTGGTCATTTATATTTCTTAAAGAGAAAAAGAAAAAAAAAGACTTTTATCCTAAGAAGCTATGCTGCAATTATTTTTGTTATTTACTTCGTTTATAGGCTATTGAGTATCTTACAGTCTATCATTAGCAACTGGTGGAAATTGTTCCTATGCATAAACAAAGTAAGCCTTATGGCAATTAGTGCTATCTTTAGAAATCTATGAAAAATATTTTTTCTACTCATGCCAGAAAGCATGGCCTCTTTTTTATGATACAATTGCCATGATTATTGAATTTTACCATTACAGTCAACTCATGTAAGCATGCAACTTTATCAACAAAAAATACCTAAATGCACTGAAATACATAAAAATCAACCTCAGACCACAGAATCTTAGAATAATTCAGGTTTGATGCCACCTCAGCAGGTTATCCAGCTCAGCCTCCTGCTAAAAGCAGGCTCATCACTGAATGCAGATCTGGTTGCCCACAGCTTTCTTCAGCTGGGTTTTAAAAGTTTGCAAGGACAGAGTCCACAACCTCTCTGGGTAGCCCTTTCCAAGGTCGGATTGTCCTCAGGGTGATTTTTTTTTCCCCTTTATGTCAAGCTGGAAGCCTACAGCACCCAGAGGTCTCCCATCCAAGTACTGACTTTTGGGGTCTAACCCTGCTGAGCTTCAAGGTCAGACAACCTCCAGTGTGTTCAGGGGCATGTGACCACATGCCATGATGTGGAATAACTCATAAATTTTGTTGTCATCCATGCACAGGGCTCTGCTAATCTCTATACTCTTCCAAGTTTAGTATATGCATGCTAAAATGAGCTACAACTAAAACAGTCACCTTATCTGTGCTGCGCCCCCCAACCATGGCCTAACAGACCCAAGATATTGTGCCTTATTTAGTCCATGAAAAATACAGGGGATGAAAATTAAAATTACATTCTAAAACATTGAGTGTATAGGTTAATCCTACCATACAACAGACTAGGTAGTCTAGAAATAAAAACATCCTTTCTGCATTTCAGTGATTGTTACAGTCACTGCAGAAAAACCTTAGAGGGAGATGTAGGACCTGGGTTTTAAAGGTGGTGCTTAAATGTAAATGTTGTTGTCTGAGACCAAGTGCACCAAACAGAAAGGCTTTTAGTAAATATAATTCAAACTCAGTCCCTGAAACCCTATTGTAAACAAGTGTTTCCAATACTTTTTTCAGATACTCCCAATTCATTGCATTGGATTGACAAAGCCTTTCAGAGTTCAAGTATTAAACTGGGCAGACACAGGATCTGAAGGTTCTCCACACCACTTCTTTTTGGAAATGCTCACTCAGTCACTGCTATTGTCCTAAATAACAGAGGCAAAGTGTTTGTTATGATTTGGCTACAGAAATCCAATGCTGTTCTGCTACAGTCTCAGCAGTTTGAAACCCAACACCAACAGATTACAAAAAAGCCATTAATGGTCTGGTCTTTTTTTTTGTTGTTTTTCCTATGTATTAAATCATACAATCATAGAATCATAGAATCGTTTAGGTTGGAAAAGACCTTTAAGATCATCAAGTCCAACTGTTAACCTAGCATTGCCAAGCCCACCACTAAACCATGTCCCTAAGCATCACTTCTACATGCCTTTTAAATACCTCCAGGGATGGAGACTCAATCACTCCCTTGGGCAGCCTGTTCCAATGCTTGACGACCCTTTTAGTGAAGACATTTTTCCTAATATCCAATCTAAACCTCCCCTGGCACAACTTGAGGTCATTTCTTCTTGTCCTATTGCTTGTTACTTGGGAGAAGAAACCGATCCCCACCTCACTACAACCTCCTTTCAGGTAGTTGGAGAAAGTGATATGGTCTCCTCTCAGCTTCCTCTTCTCCAGACTAAACAACCCCAGCTCCCTCAGCCGCTCCTCATAAGACTTGTGCTCTAGACCCTTCACCAACTTCTTTGCCCTTCTTTGGACATGCTCCAGCACCTCAATGTCTTTCTTGTAGCGAGGGGCCCAAAACCAAACACAGTATTTGAGGTGCAGCCTCACCAGTGCCAAGTAGAAGGGGATGATCACTTCCCTAGTCCTCCTGGCCACACTATTTCTGATACAAGCCAGGATGCCATTGGTCCTCTTGGCCACCTGGGCACACTGCTGGCTCATATTCAGCTGGCTATCAACAAATACCCCCAGGTCCTTTTCCTCCAGGCATCTCTCCAGCCACTCTTCCCCAAGCCTGTAGCGTTGCATAGGGTTGTTGTGACTGAAGTGCAGGACCCAGCACTGAGCCTTGTTGAACCTCATACAGTTGGCCTTGGCCCATCGATCCAGCCTGTCCAGATCCCTCTGTAGAACCTTCCTACCCTCTAGCAGATCAACACTCCCACCCAACTTGGTGTCATCTGCAAACTTAGTGAGGGTGCACTCAATCCCCTCAACCAGATCATTGATAAAGACATTAAACAGAACTGGCCCCAGTACTGAGCCCAGGGGAACACCACTTGTGACCGGCCGCCAACTGGATTTAACTCCATTCACCACAACTCTTTGGGCCCAGCCATCCAGCCAGTTTTTTACCCAGCAAAGAGTATGCTCATCCAAGCCATGAGCAGACAGTTTCTGCAGGAGAATGCTGTGGGAAGTAGTGCCAAAGGCTTTACTAAAGTCTAGGTAAACAACATCCACAACCTTTCCCTCATCCACTAAGTGGGTCACCTTGTCATAGAAGGAGATCACGTTGATCAAGCAGGACCTGCCTTTCATAAACCCATGCTGACTGGGCCTGATCCCCTGGTTGTCCTGTACGTGCCACATGATGGCACTCAGGATGATCTGCTCCATAACCTTCCTCAGCACCAAGGGCAGACTGACAGGCCTGTAGTTCCCTGAATCCTCCTTCTGGCCCTTCTTGTAGGTGGGCGTCACGTTTGCCAACCTCCAGTCAACTGGGACCTCCCTGGTTAGCCAGGGCTGCTGATAAATGATGGAAAGTGGCTTGGTAAGCACTTCCGCCAGCTCCCTCAGTACCCTTAGGTGGTTCCCATCTGGCCCCATCGACTGATGTGTGTCTAAGTGGTGTAGCTAACCATTTCCCCTTGGATTATGGGGGCTTCATTCTGCTTCCCATCCCTATCTTCCAGCTCAGGGGACTGGGTACTCCGAGAACAACTGGTCTGACTATTAAAGATGGAGGCAAAGAAGGCATTAAGTACCTCAGCCTTTTCTCATCCCTTGTCACTATGTTTCCTCCTGCATCCAATAAAGGATGGAGATTCTCCTTAGCCCTCCTCCTTTTGTTGATAATGTATTTATAGAAACATTTCTTATTGTCTTTTATGGCAGTAGCCAGATTAAGTTCTAGTTGGACTTTGGCCTTCTGATTTTCTCCCTGTATAACGTCACATCTTTGTAGTCCTCCTGAGTTGCTTGCCCCTTCTCCCAAAGGTCATAAACTCTCCTTTTTTTTCCTGAGTTCCAGCCAAAGCTCTCTGTTCAGCCAGGCTGGTCTTCTTCCCTGCTGGCTTGTCTTTCAGCACATGGGGATGGCCTGCTCCTGTGCCTTTAAGATTTCCTTCTTGAAGAATGTCCAGACTTCCTGGACTCCTTTGCCCTTCAGGACTGCTTCCCAAGGGACTCTGTCAACCAGGCTCCTAAACAGGCCAAAGTCTGCCCTCTGGAAGTCCAAGGTAGAAGGTCAGCTGACCTTCCTCCTTACTTCTCCAAGAATCAAAAACTCTATCATTTCCTGATCGCTATGCCCAAGACGACCTCCAACCATCACATCACCCACCAGTCCTTCTCTGTTCGCACACAACAGGTCTAGCACTTGCCTTCCCTAGTTGGCTCCCTCACCAGCTGTGTCAGGAAGTTATCTTCTGCACACTGCAGGGACCTCCTAGACTGTATCCTCTCTGCTGTATTATATTTCCAGCAGACATCTGGTAAGTTGAAGTCCCCCACGAGAACAAGGGCTAGCGATTGTGAGACTTCTCCCAGCTGCTTATAGAATATTTTGGCTGCCTATTCATCCTTGTTGGGTGGTCTGTAACAGACGCCCACCATGATATCTGCCTTGTTGGCCTTCCTTCTGATTCTTACTGTATCGTCACCATCATTAAGCTCTAGACAATCAAAACACTCCCTAATGTACAAGGCTACCCCACCGCCTCTCCTTCCTTGCCTATCCCTTCTGAAGAGTTTACAGCCATCCATTGCAGCGCTCCAGTTGTGTGAGTCATCCCACCATGTTTCCATGATGGCAACTATATCATAGTTTTCCTGCTGCACAATGGCTTCCAGCTCCTCCTGTTTGTTGCCCATGCTGCGTGCATTGGTGTAGATGCACTTCAGTTGGGCTATTGATCCCGCCGCCTTTTTGGGAGAAGAAGCCCTAATTCCTATGTGGCCATTCTCAGGCGCTTCCGTGGTTTCTAACACATCAATAACCCTTTTGTCTTTGCTGCCGCATGGATCTTCATTGCCTACCTCCACTGAGATGGCAGACCAAAGGACCTCGCTAGCACACTGCCCCTCAAACACTGGTGTGCCGCCCTCAGGCTTGTCTCTAGAGACCCTGGTTTTATCCCTTTCCCCCTTCAAATCTAGTTTAAAACTCTTTCAATGAGCCCTGCTAACTCCTGTGCAAAGACCCTTTTCCCCCTTTGAGACAGTGTACCCGCTCTGTCACCAGCAGGCCTGGTGTTGCATAGACTGACCCATGACCAAAAAACCCCAAATTCTGCCAGTAACACCAGGCTCGGAGCCAGGTATTGATCTGCTGGCTTTTCCTGTTTCTTCCCTCATCATTCACTGCAACTGGAAGGATGGAGGAGAACACTACTTGTGCTCCTGATCCTTTAACGAGTTGTCCCAAGGCCCTGAAGTCTCTCTTGATTACCCTCAGACTTCTAGTTGCAACTTCATCACTGCCTATCTGAAAAATCAATAATGGATAATAATCTGAGGGCCATACCAGGGTAGGAAGTTTTCTCTTCTACCTGGGCCCCAGGGAGGCAGCAGACTTCCCTAAGGAGTGGGTCTGGTCTGCATATTGAGCCTTCTGGGAGTCTCCTAATGAAATGAAAATATCCAAAGAGCTTTGGTAAGGCCCCTATCTAGAAATTATTTTCCTGTGCCAGGAGCTGTCTGGCTATCACATTTCAAAGCCTTACACCGCACACGGTATGCAATGATCCTTTTCCAATCAATTTGGAGCTCGTATGTAACAACCATTTGTGGTTGATGTAGCCATTAATAAATATTTCTAGAAGTCTTCACCCCTACATGCCATCTCCTTACCTGGTACATGAATGGAAAGACACCTTGGGGAGTTCTAAGTCTTAACACGCAAAGGGATTAATTCCAAGAAACTGATTTTATACAGGGAGGCTAAATGTCTTTGCTCCCTTTGTAAGTAGTGATCAGGAGATGCTGCTGTTAGGAGTTACATGAACCAGAAGTCAAGCTCCGCAGGTGTCCTGAATTACCTGGAGGACTCCTTCATTTTCTCCACTGACAACAGAGCAACACTCAAAAAGATGAGTCTCCTTTCCTAAAATAAAAGCCCTCCAAAATCATGAACCCACATCCCCAGTTTTGGTTTAGGTTTATGGGGTAGAACTATTGCAATGCTTCTTTCTTCTTTTTATTTTGAGGTGTACATTTTGTTAAAATGTTTTTTCAAGCTGAATTATACATGGAAAGCAAGATTTAATGAACAGCCACACTGTTAGTGTTAGTTTTGCTCTGCAAATTTTTGATCACTTAATACAACCTTCCAATTAGTCATGTGAAAAATGAACGAAATCAAGAACACTCTTAAAAATATAGGATGAGTGTTCAACACTTGGCACAAATCAAAGAAAGGAGGAATAAATTTACACACCATTAGGGAAATTTCCATGCATAAACACTGTTATCTTAAGAGTTCAGTATATTTCTTCCAAAGTGTTAGTCTAACAGCGTTTTGATAGTTCAAAGCTGCACCTACACCAGGTTTCTCTAATTATCATTCAGAAGCAGCTTGCAAGCAATTAGTTTCTTTGGTACCATCAGTAACCAGTAACTTAATTTTAACATGGTAGAAGGGTTGTAAAGAGTAGGTTGCTTTCTCTCTTGGAAGGCAAATATTTTTTCATTGGATTATTTTCAGAGGTTATTTTTAGTTTGGCTGGATAGTTAACGGAGTTTTGGTGCTTACAAGATTAATATAAATCAGGGAAGAAGGTGGCTTAATGATGCAGATGGCACAGGGCCATGGAATGCGCACGCTGCCTGCCTTAAAAAAAGACATAAAAATGCATTCCTCTCACCATGGCATCCCCAGAAAACCTAAAAGGGAAAAATATCTTTGTTTCACTTGAAATTCAGCCTAGGAATTCAAATTTCTAAATACAGACTGCTAGTTTGTGCCTTTTAAGAGGTGCCACACTGAAACCCACGTTAAATAGCTGTGTGCATCTGGAGATGGTTATTTTACTGAAAGGCTTGTGGCTGCCAGAGCAGTAATACAGGGGTTTAGCACTGAGGACAATAGTGGACCTCCTTAAAAGCAAGCTGTCTCCCCCATTCAGGCTCAAGAGAAAGAGCAATCAAGTCCTTTATGTAGTTGCAGGTGATGATGTTGACTGCCTCAGATCTTATAATAAAGCCAAGCAGATCATAGTTCACAATTACAGTGGTTAGGTTATCTTTTTCTTTTTCTTTTTTTTTGATTGTAAAAGCTGGAGGAAGACAAAACCAGGAGCTAAGAGAGACAAAGAGGCAAAGTTTCTTGGGCGAAAAGCTCTCAGGAATGATACATATGAAGCTTTCCAGAACGCTTCTGTTGTGGTCCAGAAAACAAACCATTGTCCATAGACCAAAACCGTGTACAAGACTGTAACGTAAATATATGTAATTTTTATAGGTTTTTCATTTTCTGTAAAAACAAGAATGAAAGCCACAAACCTGCCTGGTAAGGCACATACGTAGAATACGAATGCCAATTTTTGAACTCCTGGAGAAAAGTCCTGTGCCTCCAGCTGTGGGGCAGTCACTTCTTAGGAAATATACTTTATAGGGATGGACCTTGAGAACTGAACCTTCAAGACTTCAGCTGGAAATAGGACTTACTTGACCAATAGTAAATGGCTCCAACTGAGCTACTCAACTAAAATCACTTTACAGTTAATGGAAAACAAAAAAAGAGTGCGCTGGACTCAATGCATGTCACCAAAATAGGTCACTTTGACTATAAGAGGAGGTAGGCTGCCTGTGACCAGTTTCCAGCCAGGTGAGAAGGGTTGCTGGAAGTAGATTATATCAGCAGTAAGTTGTTAGGTTGTGCTGAAATACTGGAGGCCTCCAAGATGCCTTCAGAGACAGTTAAGATGAACTGCCTGTTAGAGGTAACTCCATGGATTGCAGAAAGTTAGATCAGTAGCTTAGACCAGATGTCTATTAAATGGCTAAAGACAGATGAAATAACCTGCCCACACCTAGCTGTTTTTAAGAGGATACCATTAGTTGTAATAGCCAAAATGGAGACACTAGCTATAGACACTGTCCACAGCTAGGGATACTTCTTCCTACGTTCCAGTAATTGATTTGCTGCATATAATCATGTTGCATTCAGGCTGGACTCTCAGCCTGTTGTCTGACTGAATCATGAGAGGGAACAATATAGAGTAACCCGTGATTTTAAATACAATGAAAAACTTGCTCCGATATGCTTATATGACTAACAGGAAATGCAGACACACATCTGTATCACATGCAAGATGGATGGTATGGGCTACCTCAATTTGGCTGCTCATTTGGAAACATCTAATACGGAACTGGTATTTACAAAATACTGGATCGCTGTTCTCTGAACATCAAATTGGTATGAGATATGCCGGATTAAGCATCCACTAATTAAATCACTCAAAACATTAATACTGATTCAATTAACAGTAATTTTAGACAAGAGTTGGTGTTTTCAAAAGCAACAGACAACTCTGGGTGCCTGATTTTCAGAAAATGTGCTTATGAATTCTTCATGAATATCATGACCTCTTAAAGACTTCCCAAACAGACATTTGAAAAATTTGAATCACAAAATCTGAAACATTTGAAAAATTTGAAAACATTTGAAAAAAATTGAAAAAAAAATTGAAAAATTTGAAACACAACTATCTTCTAACATTTTTTACCAAAACTTTTAGGTAAGCAAATTATGAATGCTTGCGTTAGTACTAATATTTACAAACATTTATGCTATATTCATTGGAGTTACTTTACTGAAAAGAGATACACTGCCATTCTCTGCTTTGTGCATGACACTTTCAAATAGGTTGACGTCTCCTTGTTTTGTTGCAAGGACAGCAATGAGTTGTTGTTTTGGTGTTTCAGTCTGGATATGGAACATGACAGCAAAGTCTTAATCTTTCTTTCTTTCTTTCTTTGCTACAAGGACTTCAGATTACCTGTCCTTAAACAGATGTAAACAAGAATCATCTTGATTGTGGAAAAAGTACAGTTCTTAGTGTTTGAGAATCCACAGTTTAGAATAAATTTAACCAACACTGGCCAAATATTGTAAAATTCTTATAACTAAGCTATTTCACTTTATATATTCTTTCTCAGTGCCCATTTGCTGTGCACCTGTATGCATGAAACGGCTGAAGTACAATCTTGTGTGATGTTAGAGAAAACGTGCTATTTCATTCCTGAGGCAGAAAACTCAAGTAATAAATGAAAAAAACAATGTACCATTGTACAGGATGTTCTTTAATCATGCAAGGATATTGCAGCTATGTTCACTGCTCTAAATTATGAGTTTCCTGTAGTTTTGTTGTTGTTTTTTTTTTTAATAAGGCCAAAACAAAAAAGAAATGAAACTAATTTTAAGTATTAGCTTAAGTATTTCAAAATGGAATGTTTACTTTCTTAATCTTTTGTCTGACTAGAGCCCAAAACATCCAATGGATTTTTTTAAAGACATTATTATTATGGATGATACCATACTAATTAAGGGTCTAGTACAGGCATTACTGCATAGTGTTCCTTAAGGAGTACTCTTAATTGTATTCCTCCTATCCCACTATCAGTGGATACTGAAATAATGAGCAGCTGAAATAAACTAGCTACTGCTTGATTATTTAATTTTCATAATAATGTTACACTGTTTTCCATGGGATTTGTGTTTATACAAAGATGGGAAGCCTGGGTAAAGAACTAGAGACTTAATATTAGGTATTTCTTTCTGCTGTTTTAACTGCTGCTGTCTTATTGAATCCTTCAAGCTTTGCCTTCAGTTGAACAGGGAGTCCATGGGAGTTTAACATATGCTTAAAAGAATTCTGAAATTACAGCATTACTAGTTGCTTTTTAAAATAAGTCCTTTCAGAGTTTCTCCACCTCACAGGATAATATGCTGAGAAATTTGGTTTTGTAACATCTCTTTGCTAACACTGCCTTTTGTTTCGTTGACTCTTCTCTCACTGCTTCTCTCATTCTGTCCTAACAAACTTTTATGTTGGTTTATTAATCACTCATTTACCAATGGTGCCTCAAGGTCTTTGTTGCTGACTGAAACTTTCAGTGCACACATGCAGTCTCAGAAACTAATTCACAGAAAGTTTGATAAGTAATATGATAACAGTAATTAGGATACAAAAGCTAGACTGATTAGCAATAATGATTTCCAGACGAGGACGGATTATCCGCTAGCGCCATCACCTCTTGTCCTACAGTCACAGAGCAGCACAGAAATGCTCAGCGTCTGTGACCAGCTCCAGCTAGCTCCTGTAATGCTGAAAGAGCTCATTTCCTGCACCAGCTGTGCCCTGAACAGAGAAGAGTCCGAGGCTGCTTGAATTCCTTCATCGCCCTATACATAAAGAATTCAGGGACAGTTTCAAAAAAGTATTTAGATGACACAAACACATCATAGGAGTCAAGTATCTAAACGGTAGGTTTTTTTCCTCCAGATCTTGTCCCCAAATATTGTGGGGAAAAGTGGCAATATAAATCCCAGAGTATCATTCTCCAAAACAGCACCAAAGAGAAGGAATACACAGGCGCGCTTCAAGGCAAAATGACATAGTTCAAGCACACACTTGAGGACAGAAGAAATCGTTCAGCCCCCAACAACCCTGTGTACGTGAATAAGATTTGAGTTCGTGAGACTCATGGACAGCAGATCATCCAGTCCTTGACTGAAAAATGTACTTAGTACTTTTCCTTCAAGATGTTTACAAGATGTGTCACCATCCCATTGACGTGAATCGTGCAGAGGCCATTCCAGTTGCGGAGCATTTGCATGCACAAAAGTTGGTTCCCTATCACAACACGCTCATAGTCCTGGAAGAAAACTGATGGCTGCGGATAGATGGTGAAGAACAAAGATAGTAAAAATATTACTAAGCATGATAGACAGTGGGCATAACATATCTGTAGACAAAATTTGTCAAGTTGATTTTAGGGATTATGGCAAGGAGGAATTTCAAGGGCTAGATTTGAAGGAGGATAATGAATTATCTTTATATGAGCTCCTCCCAAGCACAGCAGACAGGACAGAGGAAAGCACAAAAGCACATTTCTGGAGAATTTATAAACATTAATGGATTTTATAAACAAAATTGCTGTCTCTTACACACAGGAATAGAAAGCAGTGAGAAACCAAGGAAAAGATAAAAGTCTGTTTCTCTTCAAAAAAATTCTCATTTTCTGTTAATGCAGTGGTCTGGCTAAACTAAAATGAAGCATTTCAATTCTGGATAGCTTAGACAGAAAAGTCCAGAAAATTACTCTCATGGTGACATTTCTTCACTTTCCCCCCTTTTATCTTTACCCTGTCTTTAGCCAGCACTATGTATAGGATGCCAAGTTGAATTTTTCCTTTCATTGAAGAGTTCTGAATCCAGCCCTCTGCAAACTCACAAGGCCGTACCCTACCCAGAAATACCATACTGTTTTGAGGCAGGATGCTATCATTTTATCACACTGATGTTTTCCTACATGTAACTGAATATTCTTTGTGGCAGGGACTGCTACATTTGTCTTCATGCTAGCCACAGGGCTGCAGGGTTAGCCCTTTCAGCTATGTCTACGGATGCTCTCTGACAGCATTTTGTATCCCTACCCTGCTACCTGGCTGCGCCCAGTACTCTCATAGTACCTTGCTGTACATGTTATCAGGCCATTTTAGGAAGGACACAGGCTGACGTGTCTATTTGATGTTGGCCATGGTCATGTTCCCACAAAGCAGCATATTGTCATACACTTCAAGGACAGGCAGACATGGTCTGTGATAAGGAACAGCCCACACTCAAGATTTCCCTTGCGGTGTATCCCTGAGCTCATTTAAACCCTGCCCCTGAGAATGGACTAGCATCTGAAGGGCCAGGGTAGGAAGCAAGTCTGGATTTGATCAGGCGTGGATAAAGATTCCTACTTAAAATCCATGACAACCTACCTCTCTCCTTGATACAAGTACAGAACTGTTTTATACAACATGAAACAGCCCCAGTGAAAGAAATGGAGTATATATTCACACATATGTATGTACTGTGGTCGCCAAGACACTCTCCTGTGAAAGGGCATCCCCTGTCAAATCCACTGCTTGACTTCAGAATGTGAGATGGAAGCGTGGCCTCCCACCTCTCCGGGCATGCCATGATTACTGGCATTACAGTGTGTTGAAAGCAGATGTTCCTCAGTCTCACCTCTGTGAACAGGCCTGTATTTCCTACATCCTATGTCTAAATATCCTCCAAAGTCCTAGCAGTCATTCAGTTTCTTGAAGATATTAACAACAGCAGTAATTTCCCCTTCTCATTCTCTTGATTAAACAGAGGGAAGGAGGTAGAAAAAAGATGAGAGATGTGAAAGTCCAGATGTTGTCGACACCAATATCTGGTTCCACCAGAGAATTTGAACACTGAAGCAATGATGAATTACAGCGGGGTCCCTATGACAATCCAGATTGCAATCATAGTACCATTGAGGAAGAATAAGGGCTAGCGTTCATTAACATGAATAGCAAATGAATTTATGACAATTTCCACTGGTCCTTTCAAAGAACATGAATACATCTGTAAGAAATTAAGATGACACATCAGTGTAACTCATTCATTAATAAAGTGTGGTATTGCACATTTGTTGCAAAATTTGTCACAACCGTTACCAGTGGTTTTTAATTCTATAACTGTACTTTATTAAAACCATAACACAAATCTCTCTAGCAGAAGAGTACTAGCTAGTTTTCAGACTATTATGTAGGTGATTTAATTATTAGTCCAAACTTACTTTGGTGTAGAAACTGAACTTCTTCAGTTTTAAAGCAAGTAGGTATTTAATCATTGTAAATACATGCAAGAGAGTTACAGTCACTCTGCTTTCTTTAGGGTTATACAGAAATTAATTTTACATTGACAAAAACCTATTAAAGGATTTCTCTGTGATCTGAGTAAGTGTGGAGGGAGAAATAACAATACCAGAAAAGCAAACCCTAAACAAAGAGCAAAACCAATAATAACTACCAAACTGTGATGGAGTCAGTGCAGTCACTGCTGCATTCCCATGAGTGCGGAGTCATAGCTTGCTCATTTTTAAGGACAGACTGTCAGGATACAACCTAGTCAACGGCACAGGTGAGAAGAAACACAGGCTAGCAGAATTTATGCCTTTTAACTTGGGCAATATGAAGAGTATCCATTAGCCGTGTGTTATAAAACATCAGTTTATGCTTCGCTACTCTACTTAGCAATAGTTCCTACTGAGCTGTGCCCCTCAGCTTTGCACACGTGTCACTATTAAATATACCTGATAAAAATCTTGCTACTGCAAGAAACCCAAGCTGTGTGTTTACGTGTCTCCATGCAAATGTGCCAAATGCCTACTGAGCCAGAAAGCCTGCATTAGGACATAGCATAGAGGCATTTGCATGTGTGAGATCCACAAGATGCTGTGAGAAGCATCCCATGTCCACGTCCAGTGCCCTGTTTTGGCACCTTGTGAAGCCAAATGGAACAAAATGTTGAAGCCCAGATTCTGCAGGCGACTCTGCAGCCCACCTTCAAGTGATACTAATGGGGAAGATGTAGCTTCCTTGGCCACTCCATTAAGCCTGTCCATGTAAGGTTAAACACAAAGAAATGTTCACAGGATTGTGGTCTTATTTACCGCATTAGAAATAAACACTTATTAAGTAATAAAGCCTGCATCTTAAAAATATATATTTGATTTTTCTTCTATATAGTGAAGAAAAAGTTGAAAGAGAAGTTATAAATCCTTAGCGTACACTCAAGAAAACCCATCATTATAAACTCAGTGTTTCATGAGCCACGAGAGAAAATATGACAAAATGCAATATTAATTTAAAACAGCAATACTTCATATTGACTACAGACCAAACTAACAGCAAAGTTCATCCGTAATTTAATGACAAAGTTGCAATTTTTTTCACGGTGCTAGATTAGCATAACTGAACAGATTTATGTACATTGCCGAGAGCCAACACAAAAACATTTGGAAGATATTCTGTGAAAATGAAAAAAACAATCTCAATGTTTCCCTGTGAACCTTTAGTAATAGCTACAAATATTTGTGTTAACATGCTATGTATTTGGTAGTTTTCCTCCTAGTTATCAAGTATCACCTCAGCTCTCGGAAGAGTGCTGGAAGGAAGGGCATAAAAGTAAACCAAGTCACTGATGGGTTGCTGTTTGAGACAAGGATGCAGCTCTGACCAGGTGTGCTCTGCTCTAGAGCAATCCTCAGAGCAGGTCTGGGCTGCTCTTCTACAGCTGCAGCACAGACAGTAGTCATGAGCTCGGTAACCCCTTCCTTACTGCAGGAATCATACCAGAGGAGTCTGTTTCCTCGTCCATGTCACCAATGGCATGATCTGCTCTACAGTTTGTAGATGCTTGGACTCAGTTGCACAAAGGTGCTCAGAAGATGAAATGCCACTCATTTTCATAGGATTCAGAGACTCCTAAATGACCTTCTGAAATCAGGTCTCTGTCATCTTTTCCTCTCTCATGAGACTCATCAAGCCCCATGGCCAAATCTTGCTTTGGAAGTTGTTGAAACCTGCAAAATTGTCATCTATAATGGGATTTCCAGCTTCAGAAAAAAAGAAAAATACCACACCTTCAGCATTCCTTTCCTGTTCACATGTCCTCTTCATGTGTTAGCTGTCAGGCCTGCAGTGTCACACCAATCCTTTCTCCCACCTTTCAGGAAGCAAATGCCATTGGCTTTCACAACAGAAACACCTCCAGAAAATACACCATAAGCATCCAGAATGAAAATGATAAGCCAGTAGAAGTGGTTGATGATACAGAACATAGCACTTCCAGACCAGACAGAAAGAACATTCTGGACTTTGGCAACATTTAGATATCTTTTTAAGCCAGTAAAGTATTATTTAGTGGTACTTAAAATTGTGAGCCTTTCTAAAATACTTCTGTCAACTGTAACTGCTTAGATGCACCTCTGTTAATCAATCCTGAAACAGTATTTTGCTTTGACTTAAGAGTCTGTGGCTTCATCTGCATTTCAAGTTGTTCCCATTCTTATTTCATTATCTGCTCCTCAGCCATTAGGGTTTCTGGTGAACAGGGGTAGTCTGAAGCTCTGACTGCAGACACTGGCTGACTGCAGGCATTTACCAGGCCATAAATGAACCAAAATTCTTGCTCTGGACCATTAGTAGGCATCTTCCAAAGCAAAAAGGGATGCAAACAGATGTGGATAACAGGGGAGCTAAGCCAGGTATATCCCCTGCATCATGAGGTGCAGGCACACGTTACAGACCCTGGTGTAACTGCACAGCCATGGACCTGCAGCCGCAGTTTCCAATTTCACAGCGTGGCTGGGCCCAGCTCTTCAGCAGCCAGACGTCCGCAGTGCCTGAGCTCACCCCGGGAGAGGAGGTCGCCTGCTCTGCCCTGTTACAAGGCTCAGTGCTGCCCCTAGGAGTCATAAAGCCACAGAAAAACTCACTGATGACTGCGGATAGATACACTTCACTGCTTTGAC
Organism: Platalea leucorodia; assembly: GCF_965183815.1. Classification (NCBI taxonomy): domain Eukaryota; kingdom Metazoa; phylum Chordata; class Aves; order Pelecaniformes; family Threskiornithidae; genus Platalea; species Platalea leucorodia. The sequence continues at coordinate 57,934,649 of NC_138826.1, forward strand.
ACCATAGAAAAGGAGCCTACAAAAAGGAGTGAGTTTCCCTCAGCTCCACTCCAGCCAAGAATTCTCATAAGCCAGCTACCCTCTTGCGCTGGGACTGCTCCTTTTCCTGGTAAAACAAGAATAATATTTTTAAATATACCAAAAATTCATTTGAAAATGAATTAAGGCTTTGAAACACTGACTCACCAAAGATGCAAGGGACAAGAGGGAGAAATCTAAGACTGGTGGGGTGGGAAAGAGGGTGCTTCTGACTTCTGCTGGATCAGGCTGAATTCGGACTGACAGCACACAGACCACCTGGGATCAGACCCCGCATACCTTCAGCTCTGCTTCCCTTCTCCCAAATGTTCATAAGGCAGAAGGCCAGAAAAGGAACCTGCCCCATTGTTCAGGCAGTCAGTGACGTGGTGGTCTTCACAAGGGAAAACCTTGATCTCATTACCCATGCCAGGATAATACCCAAGAGCACATTTTAGGATCGGCCCAAGTGGCAAAGCCATTGACAAAATACACCATGTCAGCCACAACTACCAACAAACAATTGCTTATGACAAAGCAAGGTGGTCCTTGGTATATAGGACTAAAACCTAAGACTTTCAAAACCCATTTTGGGCAGAAGCAAAACCCCAAACCCATCAACATTATGTACGAGAAGCACAGCAAGTACAAAGAAAACAAACAGCAACAGAAGTAGTCCTGGACCAGCCCTGTGCGTCTCAACCATCTGAAACCTTTGCCTGTGTCCATGATTAGTGTTTACTAAATTCTTATGCCCTCCACCAATAAGAGACTTCAGCACAAGCAGACTGCACAGCCACTAGGATTTTTAATGACCAATAAATTATCTGCTGCTTTGGAAAAGCCAGTTATCGTATTTAATTTGACAGCCCCATGCAGGGTGAATTCCATAGACACAAAACAAATGTCAGGCCTCGAGACTAACACACATTTCCCCAAATGCAAAATAGACACTCACCAGTTGCTCTCTTAGGAGGATGGAAAAAGCTAATCCCTCTAAATTATGTAAACCAAACAGAGAGTGAAGGCTTAAAGCCTCAGCATTTATTTTTAAGAAGCAAAGCATAAACCACACTACTGCTTTCACGTCTGCCTTCTAATTTTTTTTTTGCCTTTGAATGATATGCAGTACAACTATTTTAAGATCTGCTCCTGAGTTCCTCCAGCTGGCACAGCTGGGAGGGAATAGTAGGTGCTGATTTCTCCTCAGGACTGTCACCCTGCCTCCTGAACACTTATTGTGCTCTCGTAGAGAGACTTGGATCATGGAAGATCTTTTCCAATCCAACTTTTATTTAATTTTGCATCAAGAAAGACAGTGAGGGGAGAGCTTTTTCTGTTACTCGTCTTGTATCTCATTCAGATCTGGGCTGGAACAGAAACAGAGGAGGAACATCCACTGAACTGTAAGCATTTTCCAGCTCTGGTTCACAGCTGTTACTGATGTATCTTTACATTACTGGATAGTTTAATAAACAAGGAAGAAAGAATTGTCTGGTGAATTTGGTCCTATCAATTCAGAACATGATCCCTGGCTCTGACACTAGCCTCTTGGAGGGACCGATGTAATTACACGGTTCGTTTTCCCCATTTGCAAATTGAAATAACAGTGCTTTCCTTTGCCACAAGCCGTGCTGGGATGCAGGGAGGAAGAGCGCCCTGTAAAAAGTTGGTGCTACTGGAAAGTGGGCTGATGAGGCAGCAACGTTACTGTCGCTTTGCTGTTATATTTGTCAGGACAGGGAGAGACTGACTGGCTCTGTACAGAGTTACACAGGGCGGTACTGGTGAGCAGCACTAAGTAAAGAAGAGGGAGGGAAAGAGAGTACTTGAGATGTTAAATTAAACTGTGGAGCAGACTTGGCCGGGCCCGGTAGCAAGTCGAAAGTTATGCATGTGAACAACTGCCACTGTCCCGCATAATTAAAGGCTGCGTTACCGTCAAACACGCCGAATTACAGGGCTGCGCCCGTTCCTCTCGGAGGCCACGCCGGGCGCCCGGTAACGCTCGCAGGAATCCGCAGCGAGCGGCCGGCGCCGCCTCGCCCTCCCGCCCGCCGGCCCCAGCGGAGCCGCGCCGGGCACCCTCCGCGCCGCGCCGGGGCGGGCGTGCTGCGCCCGGCGGCCCGCAGGGGGCGCCGCAGTGCCGCGCCGTGCCGGGCGGCGGCGGCGGCGGGCGCTGCGGGAGCCGCCGCCGGGCGGGCGGAGGGGCGGGCGGCCTCTCCGCATTGTGCGGCCGCTGCCGCCGGCGGGAGCGCGGGCGCGCCCGGGGCCGGGCCGCGCCTCCCTCGCTGAGCGCCGCGGCGCAGCCCGGGCACGGCCGTGCGCGGTCCCTCCGCGCCGCTCGCAAGGAGGTGAGCGCCGGGCGGGCGGCGCGGAGCTGTGCGCGCCCGCGGGGCTTCTCCGCGGGTGCGGGGAGAAGCGAGGAGCAGGGGGGCGGGAGGGCGCGGGGGGGAGCGCGAGTGGGGAGATGCGGCGCGGGGGGCGCGGAGCCGGGCGTGCCGGGCAGCGGAGGCGCCCGCAGCCGCGGGAGCCGCCCTGCGCCGGGCGGGCGGCACTTGCCGGGACCCGGCCGGGGAGGAGAGCCCACCCGAAGTTACGGGGCAGGCGGTGATGAATCAGTATCTACCTAGAAAGGTAAAACAGACCTGCCGGCGGGGCTCGGAGCGCCCGGCGGCGGCGGGGAGCGGCGGGTCGTGCCGCAGGGGCCCGCCGGCGGCCGGGCGCGCAGCCCCAGGGCGCTGGGTTAGGTACCGGCGGGCGAGCGGGAGCTGTCGTGGGAGGGAAATACCGGCGTCCCCCTCCCACCCACCCCGCTGGGTGATACAGCTCCTGGAACACTCTGCGTTTCTAACTGTTCATGCAAAGTAAGCGTGGTCTGGCATTTACTCTTAGGCAAAATGAATCAGAAGCATAAAGACGTCAGAGATGAATTGGGACCCTTCTCTGTGTAAGGTGTCTGCTCTTTCTTTGTACAAGCTTTTTTTTATAGGCAAAAGCCTCAGGCTTTTATTTCAAGAAACACGTTTGAAAGGCATTTTGCTGTAGAGTGGGTAAGATTAACATAGAGCTTCCTACATGACTGTTAGAATTTGTGGCTAAAGTGGACGCTTCAGCCCAACAGCAAACCTTCATAACAGGTTGCATTTGCAAGTAAAGTTCTACCCTGTTTTAAAGGGAAGCTGAATTTTTGATGTTTTAGTCAGGGCTGATCATCATCATCATTGTCACTGTTGCCGTTTTTTCACCCAAGATCTTAAAGCATTCTACAATGACAGGTCCTGTTACATTTTTTTACTGTCCAGGTTAGAGAAATCAAGGAGATGAAGTGTCAGGTGACTTGCTCAAGGTCATGCAGCAAAGCTGTGAATATAGATAATTCCCATGTGGCCTGTTAAAAGTGTATTACCAGAAACTCTGGCATCCTTTTTCTAACCCCATGCTTTGCCGAATGTTTATGTATGAGCTGAGGCAGCTTAAACAAGGAGCACTAAAGAACTTCTGGGTACTGATTTGTTTAGCAGAGTGGGCAAGGTACAAATGCTTAGAGATTTTTAAGAAACTGCAGCTGAGTAATTGAAACCTTTCTGGAACCAGAGGGCTTGAGGAGAGGTCAACTATCTGCAGGCACTATTAGTGAGTGCTTGTGGCTTTTAAATACATTCTACAAAAACTGGTTCATTGGAGTTGAGGCAAATACCATAAATATAAGCAATTGCAGCTGAAAGAGAAAGAAAGAATAAGGAACCTTGTGAGGCAGGTACTTTGGGTTGCTAAGTACCTTTTGCGATATTACAGTGCCAGTGTGAAACAAACAGCGAGAGCTAGAAAGCTGAAGGTAGGTTTTGTACAAACAGTGCCAAATGTGTCAGTGGCATTACTGCAATGTTTAAAGCGGGAGCGTAGCGTCAATTGTCATGCCTGTTTAAAAAAGAAAAAAGGGGGAGGTGGAGGGAGAGCCTGGCTCCTTGCAGCTCCATTCTCGTGGTATTCTTCCCCAGCTCTGCATTGACGTCACAATGACACGGTGAAGCTGAAGACAGGAGCTGGGAACAGTTTTTCTGCTTCACTTTTGATAATCGAGTGAATTTGTCGCCACTCTGTTCCTTCCAGCATGGCTAAGAGCGCAGAAGTGAAGCTGGCGATCTTTGGTCGAGCCGGCGTGGGCAAGTCAGGTATGTTTGCTGTCTGATTTTTTTCTTCTGCTTGTCATCAGGTAACTTTCTGCTCCCTTTGCAGACGAACTCTTCGTACAAAAAGACAGCTGTGACCTTATTCTTGTCAGGGAGGTCAGGATCAGGCCAGGAGTTCTCTCTCTCTTGCTTTCCACACTATTTTCTCCAGAGTAAAAAGACTTTTATCCTTTTAAAAAAAAAAACAACAACAAAAAAACCCAAACTTCCCACCCCAACTCAGTCCCACTTCTCACGAAGTGAGTGGCAAGATTGCTCTTTTCCATTGGAACAGAATTAGTATTTAATTTGTCTCTTCGTAGCTTGTGCTAGATGAAGGTATTTATATTATGTTCCCTATCTCCTAAGATCAGATCCTCTGTTAAATATTGGATGACTTCTGTAATAGCTGTAATTCTGGTTGATTTCAGTGGGAAATTTTCGACTCAGCAACTCAAAGAATTTTTATTCTCAGTGCTCTCTTGGATTTACATATTTACCAGGAAACCAAGAAAATATGATGTGTAAAGTTTGCATTTGGAAAGATCTTTTGAGAAATAAACATAGTCTGGTGAGTTCATATAGTAGAAACACAAGGGGGAGGCATAAATGTTAAAAATCCATTTCTACAGACAGCCTTTGCTTTGGTGAGACAAGGAGCATAACGCAAGGGTTGCAAGCTCTCTCGGGTAGTTTGCTGGTGTTGCATTAACTTGACAGCTCCAGGACCACTCTAACATGTCCTTGCACCACAGGGATGAGGAAATAAGGAGACTGAGTCTAATCATGCTCCTGTGCCAGTCTGGGAATTCTAAAGTACTGTTTATTTTGGAGAAATCTGCACAAGAGAAGCCACAAGGCAGGACATACCTGTAAGAGCATTAGGCAAGACTCTCAGCTGCTGTCAACCAGCTCTGGTTCCCCAAAGTAACTTTTATATTAGAAGTGTCAAGGTTCTGGCCCATAAACTGCTATTATAGTTTCGTTAACTTTGGAACAGGTTGTTTACAAAAGCGTGTTCAGCCAGAAGGTATTCTACCAGAACGCTATCAGTGAAGTACCTCTGTCAGCCTTCAGGAGAAAAGGCGTACGTGAGGCAGAGGTTGTTAGAGATTATACCACTTATACAAAGACAATGCAGATTAAATTCTACGTTTTTGAATAAAATACCTGAGGGGATGTGGATAATATAGTGGGATAAGTTTAAACTGTTCCTTCTCTCCTGCCGCGCTCACCCCCGCCCCTCTTTTGTATTTGTATTTCACTGTCCCCTCCAAGTTTTGCGAGTAACTTCACTGGTTCTCCTTTTGGTATATGTCTTACATTTGGTCAAGGGTTTCTGTGGTTGTTCAGTCTTTCGGCTGGATTAAATACAACGCAAGAGGATGTTGAAGTATTTGCAGAATTGTAACACTAAAAGACTCCCCTCGCCCTGATATTCCAAGCCATTTGAGAGCTTATATTTAAAAAAATAGAAAAACGACCAGTTGGGTGCTCAGTTAAAATGCCTCACCAGTATAGGATCAACAAGAGCCTTTTTAACCCGTTGTATCCTTTTTGTAGACTTCACTGTACTAGGATTTTATGGTAAAAATGTTGTCCTGTAGTCCTGGAAGTGGGTGGGAGATCACTTTTAATGAAAAGCCAATAAAAACATCCTAGTCTTTCAGAGTCCTCCTCCTCTCCTTTTCTTTATTTCCCTTTGAGATGCAAGGAAATATTACATAAAATATGACTAAGGTCCCCTCTTTTTGGTTGTGACCACGCCTGTGAATCTGTGTGGAAATGAAGGCGCAAATAAGCGGCAGCACAACAGGGTGAATTTAAGTAGGTGGAGAGACTACAGAGCACTATCAGCCACCTCGACAGAGCAGCAACTGTGCCTTCCAGAATCTCCAGCTTGGTTATGAAAACCCCACTTGTACGTTCCCATAAAAGGATCCAGTTGCAACAGCTCAGCCAACTCCAGAGAAATAAGCGTGTGTGCCTGCAGGGGGTGTCTGAAAATGCCTGTTTGCCTGTAGCCAACAGTAGGAGCTGTGGAAGTGCTGTTGCACCTTCGCTAAAAGCGGAGCGGGGCACAGCGTAGTCTTCAGATAGCTGGGTTTGGCGGATAAGCACCCTGCTAAATTAGTGTTGATAGTGTCTTTTTTTAGTAATGTAATTCCCTATCCCTGTGACCAGCTTGTAATAAGTTGTTGAGACAGGATCCTGTGGCCATAGGTTACTAGTGTAGGCTTGGCCAGACAGCTGAAAGATAAGACTCTAGAAGCAAGAATGCAAGGCAGAACGCTGGAGCACACTAGATACATCTGATGAAAAGGAGACATTGGGTGATAAATAAGGCCACTGTAATTGCCAGAAAGTCATGCCAAAATATGGTCACTGGCTTGTTTTCTTGGCTCATCTTCATTTGCTGAGAAAGAGCCAGGCATTAGGTTCTTAATCTGTAAGTGGCTTCACCACCTGACAGCATCTGTGGAGTTACAGACACATATTGTAATATCCTGGAGAAGCTCCTCTTCCAGTTCCTGACCGGGATTTTGGATCAGTGAGTCAAAGCAGCTATGAAGAAAGAAGTGTTGTGCTTCGGGACATGTGGAGAATTAAAGCTGTCCCTCATGCACCGTGAAAGTCAATAAAATTGTTACCATTACTGAGAGCTGAGGAACATCCTAATCTCATCGTTAATGCTAGACATCTGTTTAATGGGGTGCAAGATTACTTGTTCTACTAAGTAGTCCCTTCCAATTAATCCAAGCCTCTCCCAAACATGAGGTGGGAAACCAGAACACTGTTCGCAAGTCAGAATAGCGATAGCATCTCAAAAGAGAGTTAAAACCAGGGAAAACAAAACTTTTTTCCACTTTCTTGCTGCTTATCAAGTTTCCGTGGTTCAAAGGTTTAAAAAACAAACAAGGGGGAATAGCAAGTCTGAGTGTCAGCTTTTTACTGTTCTCCTTCCTTGCCTTGTCTCCTCCCACCTGCTGGAGAAGGCCAGCAGAATTGCTAATCAACTCACCTGTCCTGTTTTGGTTTTTACTTAATGTAGACCTAAACCTTTCAAATAGAAAAGGAGGAGCGAACCAACTCAGAAAGGAGCACATAAGAGTGCTCTAGTAAGCCACTTAGTTCAGAATTACCCTGAATAGTAAATGACTGGTCAGCTCATCTGGGCAAGCTTACCAGGTATGAGCATCCCAACCTGCTCTCGTACAGTGGACTGGGTGCTCCTCTCTTCACCCAGTTCTTATTGTATAAAAGTTGCATAAACATTGCTTTAAACTAGCTGAAAAAGAACAGCTGAGGAGCTCTGCCTGAGCCAAGGAGCACTTTGCTGCTGCTTCACTCGGGAAGAAGAGGAGACGCTCTGTGGGTGGGAAGGGACATTGCTAAGCCCTGCTATAGATAACAGGGCTGCACCTCCTAACTTGGGCTAGAGTCAAGCGGCACTGAGGAGGAGAGTGAGCTTTTAAAGTCTTTTCCTTTATGTCCAAGAGGAGCTTGGAGGGAGCGGAGAATTAAAGTTGGAGTGAATTGCTGAAACATTGCTGTTTAAATTGTACTTCTGCTGAATCCTACAGCTTCATTCCTATGGTAACAAAAGTTAGAATTTCCTAAATAGCTCCTTTTAAAAATACAGTAGTAACAATTAGTAAAGACTTAAAGGCCTTGTTCTTCCATGTCATCACAAGGTACAGTACGTGCCCAGAAAGCTAAAGAGGAGTGAAAATGTATGAAACCAGGAGGAAGAAAGAAGGGCGTGTATTGGATAGCACTGCATGGCTGATGCTTTTCCAACTCATAATTCAGTTGACTATGAATGCTCAAAATACCTCTGCTTAGGAGCCTTTCTATTTTGGCCAAAAAAGAGAAAATGTCCAGCTGCGGCATGTGCTATCCAACTTGCCTTTTAGCTGTGTGTGTGCCAGGCTGCATACTCCAAGTTTCTGCATTAGCGTGTATGGTGCGCCCAGCCATGGGCAGATACAGTTCTCATCTGTCTGGACGGGCCATGCAGCTGCAGCTGTGGTACGTGACACAGAAGCGTTTGTGGTTTCTGCTGGTGCTTAAGTGACAGGGAAAATACTAAAGCTCCCACAGGCTCCCCCCAGTAAATATGTGTCTGCTTCTAGGCAGCTATGCAAATCATTTTCTTAGGCAATCAGGTACATGAGACACAGGGCTGTTGTCACCTTTTGATCCAGCAATAGCTCAGATGCTTGCTTTTGGGCAAGAGGGTGATTGATAAAGTGACATCAGTAAATATCCTGCAAGGACCCTGTCCCATCTCAGAAATTAAGATCTCATCAACTTCAGTTGTTTTAGTGTCACAGTTGGGAAAGTCCTGTGTAGACGTAGATTTGTATCTGTTGGCTTATGCCATTTTCCCCGTCTAACCCAGGATGGGGAACATACTTGGGAGAAAGATATCTGGATTTGAAAGCTCCTACAGAACAAATTCAAGCAACAGCCAAGCCAGAGAGGCCTACAATCAATCTGTGTTTTGTTTTCATTATTTGGGGATATGTCTGAAATACACTACCAAGGATCACTTCCCAACTGCAGGGTCTGGGCATGTGGGGAATAGAACTGAATTCAGCACCCCCCCATCCCCACCCCCCTTCAAAAAAAAAAAAAAACCATACGGGTTACTGGGAAAGAAGCCCATTTCAAAGTGATTTTCTACTTCACAAATCCCTGCTCATATATTTTCCCCTACTAGTTTCATTTCAGGGACTTTTGGGGAGGAAACATGAGTTATTAAGGAGTGATTAGTCATCAAGCTCACAGCTCTGCTAGTAAGGCAGGGAAAGCTACCACAAAAGCTTCAAAGTCCATGCTATACCAACTGATGTATCTACAGAGGATTACTGTAATAAGGTGCCTCTGAAATCCAGAAATGTGGGTGGAAGGAGACTCCGTGGATTTTGTGTTGTGAGTTGTTTTTTTGGGTTGTTTTTTTGTTTTGTTTTGTTTTACACTGGTGGAATAGATCAGTTTTTCGTTGTTTTTTTTTTTTCCCTCTTTGTTATTAAGAATGGCAATGACAACCAGATGCTTAAGCGATTATTCAGTGATCAAGTTTAACACCCACTATATTAATTGTCTCCTAATATTTTGCTGGTACTCATTAAACAGTCCCACTTTTTTGCATCCTCTGGTTTTATACTTTTCAACCATGGCAGCAGGGTTGGAACCAGATGATCTTTAAGGTCCCTTCCAACCCAAACCATTCTATGATTCTATGTATGTGCATACATACTCGTAGAAATGTAACAGTAATTAGGTCACTCTGGGTGAGGTGGTGTGGCAATTTCTGCCCCAGCAAGCATGCAAATATTTCCCTCTGGAGCAGGTAATATTGCAAGCAACCAGTTGCATTAACATGACCTTTCCACACTTCTGTCCAGTGGATGACACTGATGCCTATAAGGATGGTGAGCCATGGGTTAATGGATCAGTGAAATAAGTTGCTGTCACCCATGAATGTGTGGCCCTGAGAGTCCTTGCCATGCTGACAAGGAGAGGGGCTGCTGTTGTAGTGGCCCCAACACGGGCAGTTTTGGGGCCAGGCAGGGCGTACATTAACCAAGCGCAGGGTCCTGCTGGGATCAGCAGTACCTGTGGGCACCCCCAGCATGCTGCTTGAAAAAGCCCCGCCGGCATTACCACTCAGATACAAGCTTTTAGTCAGCAGCTGTGTGACAACTAGTCTTTCTTGGACTTTCTCAAAACTACATTTGTTGATTCTTGTTATGCTAAAACTGAAGAGAGGGAACACTAAGAACTTGGGCTAGACACAGAAGCATCTCCCCTGAGTGCCACGATGGTCTAGTTTTATCTGTTACTTCCTCCCTTCCCTCTGCTTATTTGCCCGTCCATGGTTCACTATAGGCTTGCCTTTGGTGTAGAGAGCATTCATGCTCTGCTTGACATTCGATCTTCCTTCTGGCTAACCATGGAATAATAAAACACAGAATTTCTCTAACCAAATGCCAACATTGTTCATTCAAGCATAGCTGCCTTCCCTGTTCCATCTCATTTAACTACATCTGACACTGGCTCTACCTGCGTCCCCTCTGAGCAGCTGGTGGCAGCTGTTAGAGTTAAGACTAGTCCTGCTGTTCTTTGTTTCTGTTTAGGTTGGGCTAAATATAGCCTGCTGTTTGATTGGGGGGGAAGGAATGCCAGGATTCAAGATCTATGTGTGCAGCACAGCTTTTTCTCTAGGCCTGTGCTCAGCCACCCCCTGCAGCGCTTGCTTTGATAAGATAGCCATCCTGTCCACTTCTGTCTCCTGTAGTCATTGCGAAAGACAACTGAAAAGCTTCCTGGTAGAGTCCCAGGAATCCTCTGCCTGCGTACCGTGAAGCCTTGCACTTACTGCTTCCTCCCATCTCCATTTCTCATCTCCAACTCCTTCATTACTCTTTGCCCACACTGTCAGTGCATCATTAAAGGCTCAGTGCACAAGATCCAGATGAGTTGACCTGGCAGCAGTGATGTGATGTGGCAAAGAACAGCCACTCTGAAGTGATGCCTGCTGTCCTGGAAACTATTCCCTGGCTTGGACTTTGAGGATGCTACAAGCTTTGAGTGCTGCAGACAGTCGTTGTGTGAAGCCAGCTTCACGCAGGTTAAAAAAAGGAAGCAGTGCATATCTTTACATAGCTAGCCTTGGTCATAGAAGTAGGTAAATTCACCTATTTTGACTTCATAGCAGAGCAGGAGAAACAAACTATGTCTGTACTTCCCAGGCAAACTTTCTTTTTCTGCATTTATCTTTGCACCACCATTGCGCCTTTTACATTTACAGCACCCAAAAATGAATATGTAAGTATACGAAAAACTAACACTGCCTTAAAGTAGGAGGATGAACAAAACGCTTTAGGCTTCAGCTGAGCTGTGGTTACAGGGCTGTCATTAGCTGCTGTTGACTGAAGGTGTTTGTACCCTCTCACTGCATGCCTGGCAGGCACTCCCAACACTGTGGTTGAGCAGGAGAGTGGAAGAATTGCTGTAAGATAGCAGTAGGCAAGGAAACTACAACATCCTCATCCATATGCTGCTTTTATTCCAAGTCCATATTTGCTCAGCATTACTGACAGTCTTTTATTATACACGCTGCTGCACAGGTAGAGTTGCAACTTTGGGAGAAGGCACCCCTCGGCTTTCCTTCCCTTTCCACAAGCAGTTTGCAGGGCGCTGTTGTGAGCGGTCCCCCATTGCCGCTCTACTGGTTATGGGACTCCCACCTCACCAGCTCTGAACATCGCCTGCTGTTTGAACTAGCATTTCTTTCCATTCACCTCAGATTAAACCAGCTCCCCTGATTTCATTGACTCCTACCTCTTCCCGGAGTCAGAAAAATGACTGAGAAGGGGGGTGCCTCCGTTTCTATCGCCTTTTCATAATTCTGGATGGGAAAAGTACTTTTTATGGTTGTTTCCCACCAGGTAGAGCATTCACACTGCTGGAGTTAGCTGCAGCTGTTACAGTTTCTAATGGATTTGCCATGTAGGTGTTGAGAAATGCCATATATTATGGTAGTGACGCTATAGATAACTCATATTCTATGCATACGGTATGAAAAGATGAATGGCAAGAGAAGCATGAAGCCCTGGGGAAGGAAGTAGTAGATATATTAAACATATGTGCGGCTTTAAAATGCCATAGAAATTGGCTGGAGTCTCCAGCCGCCTTTCCAGAAATGTTAGACAGTAGTCTGCGCACAGGAAAATGAGAGAGTATGTTGAAAACATCAAGCCTGGTTTTGAAAGCGTGTGAAGCTCCTGACGTTCACAGGTTGTTTTGGTGCTGCTGCTCAGGAGTCGGCAGAGAGGAAGCTGCAGACAAGCAAGAGCAGAGGCCTGGGGCAACGATGCGGGAGCTGTTTAGATAAGTGGCTTGAAAAGTTTTCAAGCTGGAAGGATGCAACTGGAGAGTGCACAGGATATACTCTCCCAGGGAGGGAATTTCTTTAGCACTTGAACAGCCCTCTAGCTTTCCAAAGGGCTGTGGGAACAAGGGCCGCCACCATGACCCTCCTGCAAGGCACGCCACTGTGACTATCCTCAAGTGACCAATATGCAAACTGAGGCAAAGGAAGGAGGAGACCGATAGTCTCAAATCACCAAGGGAATTGACTCAGGCATCGCCAAAGCTTCTTTCCATGATTTCTCCTCTGGGCCAGAGCTGCAAGGTTCAGCCTGCAGATGACTCCCAGGCAGGCAATAGTCACCCAGCATCTGAGCCTCAAGCCCTATAGGCCCTGTGGGATCCTTATGACCCTTTGTGGCTCATCCACTGCCATTAATTATTGACAGCAAAATAAAGCATTGAAATAACATTTTCATTAAAAACATATTTGGCAATCCTATCTTTCACTACTTACTTAATTTCATTTTGACCCACAGGACCACAAGCATAAAAGGAGCTTGTCTTTACCTTCTTTCTGCCTTTCATGCAGCTATATTTGCCATCCAACTCTGAGTATAACTATAATATAATCTGTCACAGATTTGCACAACCCTACTGTAGAGGGCTGCTTTTGTCAGTGGCTTATCTCTGTGCCTGCCATGGGAAACAAAAATCCTACTCCCCACAACAGCGGAAGCCAGTTATACAAAGCTGTTGACCATGATCTTTTCCTGACCCACCCAGCAATTGACCTGTGCCCTTGAGGAGCTTTACAAGTGAGAACTTCAAGTCTGACATTCAGAGCAGGGAAGTGCAAGAAAGAATGTAGAAGCCAAAAAATCAAGAGTGGGCTATTTATTTCTTCACTGAAATATGGCTGCAGAATAAATAGAAATATATTGGAGAGTCACCACAGAAGAATGCAGTATTAGACACATGGGGAGCAGGAAAAAAAAAAAAACAACAACACAAACAAAAAAAAATCCCCAAACCCCACACTCTGCAAAACAGGGGGCATGGGAGTATGAGTGCCAAAACAAACACCTTGTGTTAACCAACCTCAGTGGCAGAATCTGTGACGCCAAGCACTACTGCTTAACCCAACTGGATGCTTGTGGTTACATATGCTGGAGCTGGTTCTGCTCCAGGCCAAATTTCAACATGAAATAATTTAATAGTGATCCACAGCAGGAGTTTGTCCCATGAGTCCATGTCTGCCAGATCTATTGCCAGGCAAAGTTTCAGGAAATTTATCTCCAATTAAGAAAACTTGGCCTTTATCTACAGGGGAGCACGGTAGGTCACAGGAGATTACAGAAGAGGAGTGGAGAGGAATATCAGCATCCTTACTTATGTATTTATTTAGAAAGATGTCCTTCAGTGATGTGTGGTCTTTTACCCATTCTGGCAGTGGGTGCCTGCTTACCCCAGCTGAGCATCTGGTCAAACAAGCCTCTTTACAAAGCCAGGAGCGTGAAGAGGGCTGCCCACCTCCTGCTGCCGTGCTGTGCCCACACAACCACCTTTCCCCTTGCTGCAAGAAGGAGCTGAGAAAATTGCTTTGTTCCTGACCACAGCCAATAAATTCACTAAAGCAGGAGGATTGAGAGCTCTTGTAATTCATATCCTAGCAAGTGCAACTGCAGATGTGGTCCTTCTATCCACTCCTCCTATTTATTTATGCTTACCTTGCTGATCAAGTGACAAAAACTGGGAGCACAGCAATTTTCCCATAAAGATGCACAATCCTGAAAGCCAAACACCTGCTGCTGAAGAGCTGCAGGCAGAAAGGTTGAAGGCAACAAGAGACAACTTCATCCAGCACACAGCTTACTGTATTCTAATTATCAAATATTCATATACTGCATCCTATTGATGACTTTGTGACTAAAGAAACATGCTTGGTCATAGAGCTGTGAATAATCCAGCTAGAGGCTAGCAAACATAGGTTGGCCATGGATGGAAAACAATTGAAACTGAGCAGAAAGAAACCGCTATTGAGATTTGATAAGTGAAAAATGTAAACCAAAATTCTCCCTGTTAAGTGTCAACGGATGAAAGATTTATTAATGAGCTGTACTGGTAAGATATGAAAAGTAAATGATGCAAAAGCAATCCAAGCTCATTTTTTTGCTTGAAGGGAAGTGACTAACCCAGCTGGATGGTTCAGATGCATTTGGAGGGAGAGGCAGACCTATCCTGGAAGCACCAGCTGACCACCCTTCTCCTTGTATAACTGATACTGTCTCACTGAAATAAAAGCAAGCACTGGCTGAGGCGAGAAATCAAGATCTTGCCTTTAATTAATCTTCAGTGCCCCATGGTAATCTCAAATAAGTACATCTCACACAAGAATACTCTTTAGTTAACGTTTAGTGTAATTAAACCAGTCTTTCTCACCACCACCCACCATGCATCCTAATATCACTTTGGTAATTTCTTGGGGATTTTCATTTGCAGTTTCTGACCTGGCATCTAAAACTATCAAGCCTTTCTCATGAAAACAAACTACCTCTATTTTAGACATACTCAGTATGACTGTTTTCTTCATTAATTTTCTATTTAGCATCTAGCATGAAAGAGGCACCTGAGCTTTGACTGAGCACCACTATGGTGGAAACCAGTAGAAATTCACATAGTGCTCAGTGTATGTTGGAAGATGTTTGGGAGCCTGTACTATAAGAAATACTAGTTTGGACAAGTCTTATGTATAGCTCTGCAGACTTCTGGGGCTCCAAGGAAAAGATCATGCACCGTTTCCACTCTTTCCTGCTTGAAAAGGCAGACACATTGGATTCTGAGCTAAGAAAGGAGCTTTGCCTGTTCTGTTTTCCTAGTCCACCTCTACAGAATAAACCACCAAATTATATAGGAATTTCATTTTCCTATTTTATATTCATGCCAAAACCTCACTAAAGTTGCCTATTTCCTAAGCAGTTATAGCACCTATGATGTATATTGATTGCTAAAATCATGGGCAGTTACTGATGTGCATGGTACAATAAGCATCAGCTCTGCAGCAGGCTAGCTTGGCATCTCTTTGAGGATGAGGCAAGTACAGACCATAGAAAATACCATAGAAAAGACCACAGAAAAGACCATAGGGAAAACCATAGAGCAATTTCTTAAGTTTTTGCACCTTACAGGTATGAAAAGTATCATAATTTGCCTGCAGGAGGCCTCTAGACCCAACTGAACAAAGCTTCAGTATCATTAGGACTAATTTCATGTTCAATATCATACATCATCTCGCCTCACATTAGGTCTGTACCTAAAAGACTTTTTAATCACCTAAAATAATTTTGCCTGACTCATTTTATAGCATTTCTTCAATTGCCAGATGTTTACTGAATGGTACTTTCTAGTAAGCTGTGAAAATTTTAATACCATCAAGTTTGAGGAACTTTGTTACACATGCAATTGCTGCAAGCAGTACTTTTTGTTCCCGGTGCTGCAGCACAGACAGGGACTGGCTGCAAAT
Organism: Platalea leucorodia; assembly: GCF_965183815.1. Lineage (NCBI taxonomy): Eukaryota > Metazoa > Chordata > Aves > Pelecaniformes > Threskiornithidae > Platalea > Platalea leucorodia. Next base: position 57,950,243 of record NC_138826.1, read on the forward strand.
AGAAGCAGAGGACTCAACAGAAAAGAATGACCTTCACAGCCAAGTTAAAACAGTACATTGCCACCTTAGATCCTACCTCTAGTTTCTGCACAGGAGGTAGCCGACATTCATGTTGTTCACAAAGGCAGGGAAAATACAACGACCAACAGCAGGAGTTTGAACAGGGCTTAGAGGAAACGTGTTCGTGATTAAAACACCTTGCAGCTTGATTGTGTGCTGTCATTTTCCATTTTCTGTTCATTCCCATTAATACCATTGCTCTTGGTGAAGGTTAAAATGCTTTTGTGTTTTGCGGCTAGCAAGACGTAGCGGATGGAAAAAAGTCCTTAGTTTCAAGCGTGGGCAGACTGACATCATCATGTGTTAAAAGTACTAAATCATTGTGCAATTCCAGGACTTCTCTGTTCATTTTAATAGGTGACTCTTAAGAAGTCGGGGCTCTACACTCCTGTGACATTCTAAAGGCATATTTCATATGACATTTCAGAACACTTTAAACCTGCTGATTGCAAAAGTGCTCTCAGATCCCAAACTGTTCTGCTCAGAAAAAATAGTTTCCAGGGCAGTCACAAACACAGGATGCTCGGTGTGCCTCCCAGAGTACTAACCCAGTGGGAGCAGTTTTGCACATGGGTGTCTCTTGCAAGGCATATCCGGTTGCACCTCTACAGTTTCCAAAGAGTCTTAGGGATGGTCTTAATGATGTCACGCTTGTATTTGGAGAACAAGATGAACGTGGTGTGGGTTTTTTTAGTCTTAATATTGACCTCTAGAAAAAACTTATCTGCCTGAAGCTTAGAGCACAGAATGACATCCTCTAGCTCCCTGTTGGACTGCAGGCCTTCTGAGGAGCAAAGCCAGTGTCCAAGTAAAAGCGGTGGTACATGACCCAAGAGATCCAAGTTTGATTCCTATAAGCAAAGTGCCTCAGCTGCTGGCTTTCAGCTATTCAAAAAAAAAAAAACCCCAAAAAACCCAAACCAAAACCAACCAAAAAACCAAAACAACCCCAAACCAAACCAAAAACCTAAACCCCACACTCAAAAAACCCCTCAAACAGGCTGGAAGAAGAGAAGTTCATGAATTCATGGAGCTGCTAGGTCACTGTGTGAGTGAGGACTGTCTCTTGAATAATGCCTAATGATTGTTCTGCCTTCAGTTTGTCCCTGTACCTCTCACATGAGGGCTAGCCAGTACTGAAAAAGCCTTATGGGTTGGGACATCTTTTAGCACAGCACAGATGTGTGCAGTGAAGGCTGTGATGCTAATGTGGTAACTCCTCATATCACTCAAGGACTTTAGTGAAGTCCTGGAACATGATCAAGGAATTTTGTTACCTCAGCACAACATCATAGCTACTGCTTCTAAAAAAATCATACCATTCTGAAGCTTTCTGGCACACAAATGAAGTAAAATAAGTGGTATTTACTGCCTTACTGTAGGAGGACTTATGCCATCTGTATCTCCAGAAGCCAAGTCACAGCAGCTCCTTCAACTCATACATTTGAAAGAGAATATTTTTCCCTAAATATTGTCATGCAGGTAGCACACTTGCTATCATACTTCAATATTAAATGATCCTGGAGAAACTTTGAATGGCAGCAACATGAGACGCAGGTATGGATTCTCTCTGCTCTTAGGGACTCAGTGCAGGGTTCTCTAGCAGTAGTCACAGCAGTGCAGAACTCGTCCAATTATAGGGGTAACTCATGAACCTCCTAGGATTTTATTCCCCAGTAAATAATTTCCCCAGTGACAAGCATTTTCTGTCCTTCATTGCAAGGGAGTCAGTGTAGATGACTGCATTGACCCTTTCTGACTTGAAAAATACAGTCGTCTTGACCATGATTATATTAAATTACGAATTTTTCACTGGTGCTTAGTTGCCTTCCCCCCCTCCCAAACTAAATCACTTATATAGTCACGATCCTCTCCTCTAGGCCACTTGAACTTCCCTTTTTCTTAGTAGAGCTTGTATTCTATGTATCTGATTATTCCTACATACCATCTAACCGCATGAGGCCCCATCTTCATTTTATAAGACAAATGGTTTTCATAATACAGTTATGGAATCTCTTAATAGTATTTAAGAAAAAAATAGGTAACTTTCTGTTAAATAAAACAAGTACATGTAACTTTATGGCACAAAATTGAAAGCATTAGCTGAGTCAGTGTTGGACTATGCTATGGGGGTGTTAATGAGAAGTAACTTGCAAATTTTATGCATTTGAACTCATTGAAATGAACAGCACAATTTATGCAGCTGTGGCTTATTTGCAAGAATAGGGATTAACAGGAGCATGTGGAATAGCAGAATACAGATGCAATTTCTTCTGTAAATTCACATTGACATCAGAACAAAGATGCAGAGCTGACTCTTGCTAACATTAATATTTTTACCTATGACCAGAGTGTAAGATTTGAAAACACACTGGCAAAGAAACTAAGAGTTTGTATAGAGGAGATCCTGCACATATGGGGCAGGGGGGCGGAATCTAGACGCAGGCAGTTTTAGAAAGAAAATCCAAGTTAACACTCTTGGAAGATGAAAAAGCAAAGTCATGGAAAGGTGACCATTAGTTACAACTCTTCAAAACTAGATGGAAATTTCACTGGATTATTTGCAAAGCTGAAGAACATTAGTTATGGGAAATTAAAGATTATTAGTTAAATTAATTGAAGATTCCACAAAACGCTAGACTAAACCTTGTACAGTGCCCTGAACAAATGCTGTGTCCCTCATAGACAGAAGGAGGTTGATACATAGGTAAGATTTGATTTCAAACAATCTGAATTGCAGCTTGTTGGTGCCACTACTTCTGCACTGTTTTCTCATCCTTAGAGGTGATAATCTGCTAGGGAGGTCCCAGTTTAAAGGAGGTCCTCCTGATCCAGAAACAGCTCTAGGAGATGTGAAAAGCAGAGGTTTCAAAACACTCACTGGGGAAAGGGTGAGAAGGTAGATGTTTTGGGATTTTTTTTTTTTTTTTTTTAAATCTCTTATTAGGAGCAGGTTTCCTCAGCCTTAACCACTACAGGGACTTGAACAGAACTGATCCAGGAGAATCTGCAGTGATTTACAGCAAGGCTCCCCCTCCCCCCTGAAAAATACTGGTTTGGGTCTCTTCTGAATTGCCAGTATTACTTAGCTTCCATAGCGATATCTCCACAATTAAAGAGTATTGACAGACATCTGGAGATCAATCCAAAGTCTGGGGAAATCAATGATAAAGCATGTATTTACTTCTGTGGGCTTTGGAGCAGATCCATGGAGGGCAGGGTCAGTTGTTCCATCAATTGTGTCCCACTATGGCACTTCCCAAGGAGGAAAGCAGGAGTTTGGGGTGTCCACACACCCAGTACTAGCACACTGTCTCAGAAAGTAGTATAACGAATTTGAAGACAAAGTACTATTTAAAAGCAAGCATTGTAAAGGGCAAAACTGTAGACCCCAGGAGAAGCATGGCGTGCTATTTCCTCAGTCATAGGTGCTGCGTTGTTTTGCATTCAGAATTTGGAGCACTTCCTACAATTCTCTAAAAGCTCATCATCTGAAAAATTAACGGCTCAAAATTCTTTTCCACCCCTGCCTTGTAACAGACTGCAAATAGTGCAGCACTAACAGACCCTTGCAGTAGCACATAGTTCATGTACTGGGGACAGGCACTGATCAAAGGACATGGATTAACTGACACCAAGCTGGTAGCTGTGCCAGGAGTCCAACCCAGACCTCTCCAGTTCAATCTAAACCCTGATTCATTAGACCAAGGACTCTCTTCCTGGTGTTTGCGTGGTTTGAACTGCCGCTATCAGCATGCTAGATTTTTTTCAGTCACACAAATGCAGACTTAGTGCAACCTACTGGCTTCATCTCCTAGATACAGGCATCTAGTGGAGTGCTTATTGTCACAGGACAGCAAGGACATGCCCACAGTTACAGTGTTTTTCTGTTCAACAGCGATGTGATACTTCTAGATGAACCTGGCTCAGACAGTGGTGAAAAAAAAGGTGGTTTGAGAGCATTGGCAATTAAAATATTGAGGAGACAATGCTAGTTATTAGCATACAAAGCATCAGGCTCACCATTTCAGTAAGAGGAACTATTTAGCTGTGCTGCCTCAAAATGCCAAGTTCTGTAAGTGAAATCAATACGGCTCCTGCATTTCTTGCTCTGACAAGGATGGGACTCATCAGTTTTCAGACTGACAGGTGGAGCTGGAAGCAACACTATTTAGGGTAGCCTTAAATAGCAGTAAGGTAGTACCAGATCCCCTCTAAGTTTCTCAGGACATTGCTTAGATTTAGCTATTCCAGCTGGATATTTCCATGCTGGGTGTCTGCTTTGGGCTGCTTTTTTTCCCCTGAATATATCTGCAAAAGTAATACAGTCATTTCTAAGAACAAGGCTAGGGGGAGGGAAAAAAAAAAAAAAAAAAAAAAAAGTGTTGTGTCTGTGTTAAAAAAAATATTCTCACAGCCACTTTATATAGGTATTCTAGTATCATCATTGCCCAGAGCAGGAGCTCAAAATATGACAGAGTGGGGTTAGCATGTCAGCAATGCATGCTTTTTGCTATGCCCGTGAAAGTATACTTATGTTTGGTAGCAAGCCAATGCCTCTGGAAGTCCCAAGTTGTGTTTGAGCTGTGAGTTAAGTTTTCCTTGCAAGTTTATCCTTATGGAAAAATATTCCGGCTCTGGATACAGCGCCATCTTTCTTTTCAAGGAGCCATTTAAGGAAAAAAGTGGGCATGCTGGCATTATGGCCTTTTCCTTTTTCCTGGCACAGAGGCACTATGAAGAAGTAGTGAAGTGCATGGGAGACAAGTCCAAAGAAATGAAAAGCAAACAGTAATTTAGGATTAAGATTGCCTTTCTGTTAGTTTATCTGAAACATATTTGTCTCAGGAAGGCAGTTCTGGAAGCTAAAAATGTAGCTCCCAGCCTCAGAGATCAGCAGCAAAATTTTGGTTGCTTTACCTCATCTGGCATTTAAGTCTCTGCATGTCAGCGCAAGCCTTTGCCTCTTCCATGCTTGGGCTTCGATGGAGCTTTTTACACTATCTTTTTTACACCCAGTGCAGCTAGAAATAAAGAATGAATCAGTCTCACCCACTTAAAGATGCTTCCCTACTGGGCAGCGTCACAAGACGTCAGCAAAGGGAGATCTCCCTCCCACTACTGCCTGTGTGGTAGTTAGACTAAGGATAAGCAGAGGTCTCCTGTCTCAAGGGCCGTTAGGCCAGCCAGCACCTCTCACCAGCACAAATAAGAATCCAAAGCACAGGGCTGAGGTTGACCTCACTGGTTCAGGAGAAAATTTTAGTTAAATACCATAAATATAAACAAACACATAGGGAGATGGATATACATGCATACGCACAAATACATATCTCTCCAAGTATCTTTTAGCAGCTGGGGTTTGTGGCCTCATATTCACTGTCTTGTATAGCCCAGGCAGAGCCTGCAAAACAAGTTCCAGTTTTCAAAGAGCACAAAGGTTATATGGGCTATTTATGAATCTAAAAAACTGAAGCACTGCAAAAAGAGAAAAGCCTACCTTCATAAGACCTCTTCTCAAACATCAGCCTCTAAGGGGACATCAGGGTATCTTTTATTTTTCTATTTTGTCTAATGTCCTAGATAGAAGCCATTCTAGAGTAGTTATTTTTCCACCCATTTCAATTGAGAGGTCAGTTTCTTGTAGCCTCTGAGTGATTCCTCCCGCCCCCCCCCAGTGGCTTTTTTAGTGCAGGGCTGGAATGCAATGTTCAAGTGAGAGCAGCAAGCAGCTTGGGAGGCAGTTTTAATACCCTGAGTATATACCATGCAGCAGCACCAGCAGGCCCAGACGCCATTGTCAGTGCATTAAATTAATTCTAGGTCTTCATTTTAGCTAGATGCCCCTAAGACTCTAAAAAGTGACAGATAATCCAAATAATGCCTTCCCCAAAATTTAGCACTCACACAGCAGCAAGAAGCTTTTGAGGCAGCCTAAACTGGAATTTTAGGCTAAACAAGCGATGAGTGCAGGGCACGTTGTGCATTTGCATTTACATCAGCTGAGCAGCACACCGTTATTTAGCTTCGCTAGAATTTTATAACCTGCTTTACTGCAGCAAGAGCAGCAATGTGATGGATCTTTTAAATAAATCTCATGTGATGGATTTGCTGGCACCTTATTTAGACTAAGGGTGAAAAGTATCCCACCCTCAAAGCTCAACACGTTTACCACCAACACAGGCACCATTTGACACCATTAGCGCAGTTTTGACTAGGAAATTTATATAGAAAAAAATACATATACTGCATGGGGACACATCACAGATGAGCATTAAGTGCATGCAGTGAACAACTCAATACCGAGATGAGCTTATATTCAGTATTAACTAGCTTAAGTCAAAGCCCTACTACACAACTAGATGGGTCATCTCTTCTGCTGTGTGTGGTTTCACTGAAATGCAACAGTTGAATGAAATGAGTGTTCTGGGGTTCATCCACTGCTGAAACAAGCTGTGTGGAAAGTAATTCATTTAAGGGTAACTTCAATTTCATGTTCACTCAGAAGATGAGTTTAACCCATTTTCTTTTTAAAGCAGCTTCCTCTCCCCTTCCGCCAGTTCCCTCCACTCTCTGCTTTCTGCTTCTGTGCTGCAATACCAAAGGAAGCCATTTGAATGGTATTTTTCACCTTGTCCAAAATTGCCATGAGGAAAGTCTGTTGTCCCAGTGAGAATTTTGCAGACCCGTGGAAAATCAAATAATTTTTGGACAAACCCCTGAACTTCTGGGAGTTTATCCAGATTTGGACATTCGTTTGTGCATTACTCAGGGAAAACCAGAAAAAAAGGCATGGGTTGGTCTGCAGTTCTTGATCCAATATGCCATGATATCTTAATTAAACTGTACCTTTGTTTACTTAATCCCTTAAGTATGTGGAACTGAAAACTTAGCTAAGACCTATTTATAGGGTAGCATCACTGGTCTATACAAGTGTTAAGTTAATCATTCTGACTGTTGCCTAGTCTATCTGCTATGCAAAGCAAAACTCCTCTCCAGCACTTGTCCCTGTATGTAGGAGTTTAAGGGTCTGAAATACCCTGTCTCTTGCCTAGGCTTTGTACACATTGATACAAAGGAGGTTTTTGCTGGATTTCCACTGCCTTCCCCTTACCACCTCTTTTTTTTCCCACTCCCTCCAAGATATCCCTTGCTGAAGGGCAGTAGAAAGGGGGTCTTACAGCTCTGCTGCCTTTCTTGGGGACATGTCCTTCCACACTGGATGCCTTTGTGTCAGCCTTTTGCTGCTCAAAGCTTTGCTTTGCTCAAAGCTTTCTGAAACTTACATTGATTCAGTGTTTCCACTGTGGCTTGCAGGGGCTTGAAACCAGTATTTATATTAACCTGAGACATATTAATTTTGCATCTAGAATGAGCGATAAAAATCTGATCTTTAGCAAAGATACAGGACCTGTCTGCAGATCCAGAATGTCACATTATGTTGTGATATTTGGACAATCAGTTGCACAGGCCCAGGAACTAAGCACATGAGAGCCTGAATCGTGAATTGTATTATATCCTTCACTAATAGTCAGCATGCCTTCATATCCATGTGAGAATTTCCAAATCCTGGGCTTTATAAACATGTTATGACATGCCATCACCAAAAGAGTTACAAAAATACCTTGAAAAAAATATTTTTTATGGAAGTTTTCCCTCAACATATTTCTGTATTTTTATATAAGAAAAGATACAGGTGTTTTGAGAAGAGCTTGAACCTTTTTGAGCAGTGGGCTTAAAAATCTATTTAGAAAGGAAAAAAGTTAATTGTTTTACTAGTTTGATGTAGACTATTTAGCAATTTCCTTCCTATGATATAGGAAGAGAGCATCTCCCTGCATTTTTGCACCTCCCAGAGAATCTGACTTGCGGTGTCATTCATACCAGTTTGCATGAATGTTCAAGGGTACTCTCAGTGAATTTTAACTGCTAAAGAGAACAGTTTAAATATGAATACAAGTACAAGGATTGTGTTTACGTGCACATAGCAAATGAATGACAGTTCTAAAGTCCAAGTGTGTCTACACCAGTAGTTAATTAGCAGCCAGAAAAAATACATACATTTCAATATTTAACCTTGAAGTCAAGTTGATATAAAGCTCTGAAGTAATGTCACATTAAAATATTATCCACAAATTCTGTCTTGAAATGAACCACAGTGAGCTGTAGTTGACAGCAGGAGACTTTGGTCCTAGTTTTCTAGCATCTGTTCTTAGTTCTGCTGCAATTTATAATATCTGAATCCGAATTCTCTCAGTGCCAGGAGGCACACAAGGCGCAAACATCGTTCTTCCACGTCGATCGGTCTGCGGCTGCGTGCTCTGGAGTCCAAGGGCCACAGTGCAGTCTTCTGTTGTTTTTTTCCTCAGGACATGACCGATCCAGTTCCATCTCCTCCTCCTCACTTCATTACTGATTTTCTCCATCTCCGAGTTGATGCTCATCGTTTCTGCAACTTTTTATTTTTTTTCTGGGAGGAGGTAGTTGGCCTCCTGCCCAACCCCCATGACTTGGAGGGCCAGTGGTTTTTCTGTCAGGGTGGCCTTCCCTTAGGCTGTGTTGGTTCGCGGCACCTTCTTCAATTTTATCCGGTGCACCCTCCAGAGAGGGATCCCCTATCCACCACCCAGGGGACGCGCCTTCTAGCCGTGCAGCCCCAGCCGAAGGAATTTATAATATAACCTTGAGAAAACTTCTGTCGTTCTGGGGTTCCTTGCTCACCATCGTATGCTGAGATACAAGTAGGAGGCTTTATTAATCTTGGAGAAATGCTTAAAGTCCTTGAATAGAAGAAGCTATGCAAGTGCAAAGCGTGGATGACAGAGAAAATTCCCTGGGGAGAGAGTAAGAGAAGAGGCAGGTGGAGGGGAGTTCCTGCACTCCTGCGAGATGTGTAGTTCTGCAAGTGCTTCTGCAGCATAGGTAGCTCTCAGAAGTCTGGTTAGAGTCAAAAAGATGCTCATTTGTGACTGAATTAAGCTTTGCAGTCAAGGTGGATAGGAGAGGATGAGAAATTAAGGAGATGTAACAGCAGCTTTACAATGAGACACTGGAAAAAATAGGACTCCCCAGTTAGAATGCAAAAGGTAGAGCGAAGATATGATCAAAATTTACACATCATTAAAATGGCAGGTAAAATGAACACAGAGTTCATTGAATACTACAGTATGAGGCCACTTGATGAAACTAGTATAAGACTGGCTTAAAACAGATACAAGCAAGTATTTCTTTACAGAATGGGTAGTGAAAACCTGAAACTAGCTGCTAGAGTTTTAAAACACAGGCAGCATCAGCAAGTTCAAAAAGGATTTATACAAGTTCATGGATAACAGATCTACAAACAGATTTTGAAAGCAGAAGGCAGGGATGTGCCCTGTAACATCCTTAATACAGCAATTCTCAAGGAGAGGAGTGGACCACAGAACGCAGCCAGGCTTGCATGCTCTCCTAAAACAGTATCTCCTGTTGCCACTGTCAGAGACTAAGCACTTGGCTAAGATGGACTGCTGGCCTGACGCAGGAGGGCATTTCCTATGCTCCCATGCTACAGGGAACAAATCACACAGTCAGTGCAGTAACTTTATGTGCTGGTGTTTTTCTTGTACGATGATGCCCTTTTCTTATTAACTCCAGACTTCCAAATATCATCAGATCAGGACTAATCACTTTCCTGAACATATTCTACTACTGCCTCCCCAAGAAAGGACGTTTCATTTTTTTTAAATTCACATTTTCAATTAACTGCTATTAAGATTCTTTTTATTTGCTTTCTGGTGCGAGGTTTCAGAACACACCTGCTTAACATTTTCAAGCTTTTCTGCATAACCAGGGTGGCTGAACACACATCTCCATGGGCTTTCAAACAAAGCTGAGGTTCTTCAAGTGTCTGCTGCCATCCATGAGGACTGCAGTAAAGGTAGCAAATGTCAAAAAAATTGTGGTAAAGTCATAAGAGATGGCAATACTTTTGTGACTAAACAAGACTGCAGCTGGTTGCCAGCCATCTATATGATTTTATATGCGTTCAGCTTCCACAAATCAAAAAGACTTCTGGAATTAATCTGTTTCAAAGGTCTGCATCAAAGACAAACAACCATTACAAGTGGCACTTGAAGTCCCAGCACAGGTATTTAAAAAAAAAAAAAAAAAAAGAATGGCACTAAAAGTCTGTTTTCCTGGCAGAGGACCCCTTTCACCACAGTCACAGCAGTATGGGGTGGTTTTTCTTGAGGCTGAACAGATGAATTGTGTCTTAAAGTCTATCAGCTGGAAACTTCTGTAGCAAGGGTTGACCACACAAACTGATGTTGGTGAACCAGAGAGCAAAATCTGTCCAGGTACATTTCAGCTTAATGTGATTAAGTTGTTGGCTTATGTTTTATTCTGCTTCTGCCTAGCTCCTTTCTTTTGCAAGAGCACTTTGTCTGGAAGGCACAGTTCTGGCTTTCTGGGCCATATGATAGGTAGCCATCCATAGAGTGTCCTTTTCACTTGGCAGCAGGGATAGACAGGCCTCATAAGAGAAGTGATAACAAACACACACATGCTTATTCGGAAGTCTAACAAAATTTCGAGCTAGAGCTATCCAAAGTGTTGGTTTTTTGGTTTTGTTTTTGGTTTTGTTTTTTTTTTTTTTTTTTTTGTTGGTTAGTTTTTTTGTGGTTTGTTATTGTTTTTTTAAACAGTCACCCAGATTCCTAGGAGTAATTTCTAAAGCATAAAAAAACACCTAATCTGACTGTAGCCAAGCAGAGGAAAAGTGACACCTGTCTCACTGTAAACAAATACTTTACCTGTACTGCTGCACTTTAAAACGTCCTTATCAAAACCCCTGTAGGACCAGAGTATTCTTCAGAAGAGATCTACCAACCTGAACATGCAGCCTTGATATCACAACTCTGTCAGTTAAGAGGACTACACGTTAAGTCATTAAAGCAAGAAGGTGTGCAGCCTACTTGTACCCAAGCACAGGGTGGCTTATTTTGAGGAGTGGAGCTGTAAGATACATTCTTTCCCTATGTCCCTGGGTGCCATAAGGAGCACAGGTAGCCAGGGAGTTATCTGGACATCCAGTGGGCGCACTGATGCAGTTTCCAAGTTATGATGCTTTATGTAGAGCAATCCTAATTTTAATGTGAGAAGTCCCATATCTACTAATGAGAGCCGCAGACTAGGAAATAGAAGCCTAAGGGCTATTGACAATAGTTTGCTCCTTGTGTGGTCTCAGCAAGTCACTTAATTGTTTGCTACCTCAACTTCTCCCAGCCCCTGAAGAATATAGTACCTTTTTATTTCATGCTGCTTCTTTCATTATGGTAAGAACCAGCAAGCCCCAGCAGAGATTAGAGGACTCTCTCTACTGTTTGCTATAAGGCAAACAAAAAAGATGTGCAAAAATCAACTGATGTTTGTATACTGACGAGTGCCTTGTTTGCAGTGCACCATATGGATGCAAAGTTTTTGTCTGGCATATTTCTACAAGCAGATGCCTGAAGGAGCAACTGCTCATCTGAAGTTTTTACTAGAGGAACCTCCCATTTCATTTATGCCACAACCTCCTCCTCTTTCTCCTCCTTCTCTAACATATGGAAGTTAAATGTAGTTATGACTCGAGGGAGTGTTTGTCCTTAAAATTAAAGAGCTTTGCCTGAATGCACTTTCTGTGAGGAGTTTTCTTTGTCGCCTTTCTTACAAACCATTTACCTAGCTTGTGTGCTTCTATAGATTTTATTTTATATGTCAGCAGAAAGCCATTGGCTTATACTAATGTTATAGGCCACTGATTTTGGAGACAGGTTTGCCATCTCACGTAGCTTCAAGACCAAATCAAGGCTCAGATATCAGCCCAGTTGAATGGTTTGGTTCTCCCACTTTGTATCTGCAAGGAACTTTGCTTTTTCAAGTGCAACACAATGCTCAGTGAGGGTTACATGAACAACTAATTGTGGGGCAGGCATTAATTTCACACCATGGTTTATTAGCTGCTGTGTGACAACAGCCATATGTTTGCATGTTCTTATTCTGAGGAAGATGCAAGGTAGCCTTAAAGGCAGGTGAACTTCCTTCTTTATTTGGGAAAGACAGTGTACACAGCAGCTAGTGCAAGGAAAATGGGATGATGTATTGCCTATCCAAATTTGCCTGGCCCTAATTTGTTTGGGTTCCTCATGTCTTACGATGTAGTTGTCATTAACGAATAGATGTCTTACTCTGAAAGCTAGTGACTTGAATTCAAGTCTCCCATCTGTCACAGATTTCTCGTAGAACCTTAGGTTAGTCACTTCATCTCTAACATGATTATTAGAATATATCTTTATTTCAACAAAGCCTGGGGAGGATAAATGCTTTCAGACCTTTAAGTAGTTGAATATCACTGCAGTGGGAGGCTCCACATGTAAACATGTCAGCTTGGGTTATAATTGTGTGAAAGTGGTTTGGAGGAAATAAAAGATATATCGGCATATACCATATAGAATGGAGTGTATTTAGGGTTGCTGAGGAAATTCATGTACTGGGAGAAAAAGTAGATGAGATTTCTTTTACTGCTGTCTACCTCCTTGGCCTCCAAATTAGTTTTTCCTCAATGTATTTTAATGTCAAAATAATTATCTTGTATTAAAAAAAGAATCTTTCTGCAGTGCTCCCTAAAGAGTTAGGCTTAGCTTTAAATGCCCTGTCCCCTCCCCAATTCTATTTGCTGTGCACACAGGGCACCTTTGTTTTTACTTAAATTTTTTTCCCCCCAGTTGTTTTGTTGACCACTTCCAGATATCACACAAGCCACCAGCAATTCAGAAACCACAGGCTGTTATGTTATTCTAGAGGCTACTGCAATATCAGAAAAATGTCTGGAGGGCAGAATATAGGGAAAGCTCCTGATTCCTAGGGGAGACAAAGCCAACGATCAGAATATTTTTAGCTAAGGAAGTTGTTTCTTCCCCTGTACCTTCACCATCTTGTCCAAATATCTCTGGCGGTATCCTCAAAGTCAAGTTTCCTGTCCATTCACCAGGCACCTTATGGGCACCCAACAGAGCATGTTCTCTACAATGAATCTTGAAGACACTAGGATTCAAGGAGCCTTCAACTTTGGGTGCTCTTGCTTGGGGCAACCAGAGTCCACTACTCAGATGCCTTCACGATGTCCTACAAAACATACCCCAGTGCTGCTGCATTTCTTCCCACCTCACTGTTGAGGCATTTTTTCCCCCCCCCAAAAAAAACTTCCTAGGCACACAAGCCCATACATGGCTAGGGCATGCTGGCCTGAGGTACCTTTCACTGCAGCACATTCAAAGAACAATCTAGTGAAACACCACAAGCACAACCAGAAAAAACTACTGGGCCTTATGCTGCTAGAAAGTCTGCGCAGTTCAGAGGATGGGACCTTGGAGCTTTCAAAGACAACTGTTTCTAGAAGAGAAAGCACTGTTACTGGGGGTCTGGATGAATAATTCCCACACAGAATATTTCTGTAGCCTCAGCTGTATATGGCACATCTGTGTTCCCAACTTAAGCATGTTTGTGTTGAAGAGCAGATCAGCATCCCTGGATCCCTGTGCAAACAGTCTGGATACTATACAGCCTACTATAGTGACAAAAATTTGTACTGCTAAAGCAGTAATTTGCACTGCAGTTTTAGCAAGACAAAATGCCAGTAATGGCAGTAGCGCCAATTGGTACTGCCTTGGAGCAGAGGGTTGGCACATTTGGTGCCTGACCCAGGAATATGCCAGGACCTTTTGAAAAGTGTGAAGCACGTTGGCTTCTGATAGAAGTAGAACATTCTGCTCTTTATGTGGTGAGGGACAGGCTCACGCGCTTGCTTTAAAAAGACTGGAGGTTAGAAAATGTTTCATAATGGAATGTAGGAGACTCAGCAAGTTGGTTTAAAGAAAATGTTTTTCCTCTCAGTCCATTTTAAACTCTCTTCCTATGTTTTTCCCATTGGCACTGAAGCACTCATCTGAAATAGCTCTCCCCTGTAGAAACTTCTGTCCCAGAGAATGAGGCGGTTGAGAGAACATTTTCATGCAATATCCCAGTGGTACTTATTAGCCCTTAGATGTATACCTGATGCCTTTTTTCGTATGGCAACAAAGTGGGTTGAAACATTAAGCCTGCCTGTGACCATCAGGGTGCATTGATAATTAAGAATGCCTCCTTTCAAGAACCAAAGTTACAGACAGAAAACTAGTCAGAAGCCACCACAAAGCAAGGAGCTAAGCAAAAAGCATCCCTACTTTTACTGTAAGCATGAAGATTTACTAGTAACAAATACTATATACACACCCTGCTCCACATAGTTATTTAGTCAGGACAGCTTAAGCCAGATGACATAATTAAATCTCCTGTGCAGGTCAAAGGACCTTCCCCCAGTATAACTGCCTGCATGCATAATGGCTTTGCAGCTATAGGTATGTCAGGGAAGATGTGCAGAATTTCTTCTCCTAATGGACAAAGATGAGCAAGCACAACCTTAGAAGTACATTAAAGCTAATTCATCTTCAGCACATTGCAATGACAGCCAGCTCCGAGATGAGCACGTCCTGCAAAGAACTGTGCTGGCATTCCCAGAAGACAAAGAAATTACTCTGGAATAAGAAGGGACAGCGTTAACTTGGAGTGTAAGGACTATTCTAGAATATTTTTCTGTACAACTGTCCTGATTTTAAACCTAGTCTTTTATGATTTAGTTGAATTCCTTTCCAGGTATTTGCCCTTGCTCAAAGTACAGCTCCAAGAGCTCGAGCTGTATATCTTTCGTTTCCTACATCAGGGATCCGGAAATAAAACGCAAGCTTACAATATTGCTTGCGTGGTATCAAATGACTTGTCTATACGTGGAACTGTCAAAGTGAAGTTTTGCATCCTGGTTTATAAGCCACCATGATCATATTCCCTGTTTGGAGAGGCTTCGATGCCTTATGCAATTTTTCTTACAGGCTTTGCATCAAGATTTGCAGGGGTGGTTCAAGGTAATGAGACAAAGTTTTCTTTAGCTAGAGCTCAGGACTATGGAATTATACTTCATTATCACTTCAGATAATGTCACCAAGACTGTCAAGATTGGCACTGAATTGTTTAGAGACTGAACTCAGTAAAAGAGACAGTTTCTTAGCTGAACCTAGTGACAGTACTGTATCAGAAGCAAGGCAAAGTGGCATTAATCGTTCAGACTTTCCGACACCAGCTTGCATCTTGTACTATTCCTCAAGTCTTCCCTTATCTAGTATAGGTCTGATGGAACCTATATCCAGCACAGCAAGTGCCTTTCTGGGACAGGCTTTGTGTCTTTAGGGAATTCATGTGCTGCTAAACTCAAAAGGTTGTCCATATTTTGTAGAGAGCATATGATGTTTACATGCATGGGGTTTTGCTGGCTGCTGGATCAGAATATAGTACCAGCAGCTAACAGCTAGTTACTAGATCACATAGTAGGATACACTGGTATGCAAGGGAAGTAGGATTATCAGATCCTGAAAAAAAAACAAAAAACCAAACCTTTCTGATTTGTTGTGTATCCCATAGAAACAGCATAACATTTTTCTTGGAGAAGGGCCACACACAAATGAGTCAAGCCAAAAGTCTAGAAAAACAACAAAAAACCCTACTGACTAGTTCAGGCCCAAATACTAAACCTTCAGGACAGAACATTTTCTACCTAGGAAGGTTTCTCAGTGCTTTCCATTGACTGCAGCCAGGCACCACCTCTGTTTTCATGGCATCAAATCATTCACATCCCTTTAAAAAGCAGTTTTTCCTAGGATCTGCATGTTGCTTGGGTCAGACAAGCAAAAAAGGCCTGTCTGTGGTAAGGGCGGGCTGTGTCTCTTCACCTGAGAGCCCCCTCACATGCTTTCCCTCACCGTCATTGCTCTCCTCAGCCTCCTCTTCAGTTCGTATTTTCAGCCCTTTCCCCAGCTCCCCTACTATTGGGGTTACCACTGACACTAATGAAAATCACATCAAGCTAGGCACAAGCAATGCAAAGACAGGTAGGATGCAACTGGTTACCCACTCCTGCATATTTCACTTTCCGCTCATCATTTTCTGGTCTCCCTTTTCTCTGCTCTGGTTGGAAACCCCTGTTCTCCCACCCTCACCCTCTCACTTTCTAAGTCTGCATTGCTCTGCTGGCCACTTCCCAGCGCTGGGTCTGGCACACAGAGGATCAGATGGCCCAGCCTGGTTAGCCCCAGAGAGGGGGACAAAAGCATTGCCTTGGTATGTTAGGGTTGCATCCCAGATGCCAGGGTGAAGCATAGGCCAAAAATCTAGTTCTTTGCATTGTGGGTCCCAGGATGAAGCTGCTTATTTAAGTGTGTTTTGCCACACAGCTTTGCCCACATGATGATTTCTGGACAAGTCCTTTCTCAAAGCAAAGAACCCTATAGGGGAGACACTGTCACAAAGCACTTTGAGTCTGCAGCAGATCCATAGCACATGGAGGCACACCTGATCTCTAGGCTAGGAAATAACGTGGACTCAAGTACTCTGTCCACTGTGCTCTGGAGATATCTAGAATTTGCACCCAAAAGCAGACTGGCATCTAAACAGCATGGGCAGGCAGCAAGCCTGCCAGGCCAATGCTCCATCGATAGTGCAGACACAGCATGGGATGGAACAGCAGAGCACCTGAAATCACCAGCAATGATCCTTACTCATGGGCAGGAGCTCAGCTGAACTCCAGTCTTTTCGGGGCCGGGGACAGGATGAAAGTTGTGAGAACTTTTTCAAGCTGGGGTGTTGAGAAAAGAACTGTTCAAACTTTCCTGCTCTGGAGGTGCCTGTTTGACAGGCTTGATGGCATTCAGTGTTCGTTTTTGTTCCTGCATTCATCATCCAATGCTGCCCGTGGCAGCAGCTTGAGACCCACATGGCTCACACGCTGCCAAGGGTAGGACTGAGAAAGGGAAAGAGGATGCTGCAGGGCAAAAGACAACCCCTCCCTGAGCTTCCTACCACCGTAGCTCCTATCATGGCAGTGTGCTGTGCTATCCCTGCAAGCAGGGGGTGGTCCTACAGTCAGCCCTTGATGGACCTTATAGGACCCACCTGTAGGCAAGGTCAGGCCTATTTCCCATCAGCTAGGACAAACTAAGTTTAAAAAAAACAAAAATAATCAAGGCAATGCAAAAAAAGAGAAGCTGCTGAGGGCACATGTGCTCATAAAGACACACCACAATGAATTAGGATCATATGGGAAAATCTCCTCAATCATCCCAAGGGTTATTTGATTACCATATGGAGAGATCAGCTCTTATTTGCATTAACCTAAGTTGTATGGCTGGAGCTGAACATAACTAGTAAGTTAGATCACATCAGAGTTTTCCCATTAAGTGATGAGGGTGCACCTTGATGTAGATTGGATTCTCAGCTTCTGCTCCAAAGCATGTAGGAAAGGCATTAGGAAACAACTGATAAAAGGAGGATATTTGGAGCCTTGGGTATGGATAAAATAAAGTAGGAGCAAAGCTAGATAAATAAGAGAAAATGTCTGGCTTATGTGGTGGGAGGAGCCTTTGAAGTGGAATTGCAAAAAGTCTCTAAAGGTGTGACCCCATGCTGTTCAAACAAGCATTCACATCAGCCTCGTCTACCTTAATATAGAAGGACGGGTACAAGTGCTTCCCATCAGGGATCAGACAGGGAGGTCTGGCTGCCAGCCTCCATACATGGCCTTACAGGGCACTTGCACCTCTGAGTTGCTCTTCTTCCATCACCAGACAAGAGGCATCTGCTGAATCTATCATTTCTGGCCTGAATATAGGTACTGTTTGCACATGGGGAAGTAGTCCATGCATAGTCCTATTACAAAAATGACACTTTCTTTGTAAAAGCCATTTTTCAAGAGCAGGTTTTCATTAAATTGAGTTGAAATGGATTCCTTTGCTTCAGTTAGACTAACTCCAGAAGAAACACTTTTAGCCCAGGAGTTGATCATGAGCGTCTAAATTAACAAAGAGCACTTTATTCTCTGGAAGTGTTTCATGTTCACATATGTTTTGTTCTCAAGGACAAGGAAATCTTAACATTTACTGCAAGTTTAAAACCCAAAACATTCAACCCCTGCAACACCACCCACTCCAGCTCCACACCAAAAAAAAAAAAACCCAAACAACAAAACACAAACAAAACAAACAACCCCTCCAAGTAATCAAAATCATTGTACTAATAAAAGGAGAACCACAGCAGCTAAAGCACCTGAACTTCCTTAGTCACATTCTTGAGCAGAGACTGCTAATTAAAAAACAATGTTGATGATAACAGTACTTTTATATCTTATCACATCAGAAGGATAGATGCATACACAACTGTTCACAGAAATGGGCTTGGAGCCTCACCAGTCACAGTTTGGGATTTAAAGTCACAGTCCACAAGATAAAATGGGGGACGCAAGTAATCCAATGTTAGTATTTGAAAGGGATAGGATTGAATTAAAGCTTTAGACTAGATTTTCCATACTTAAAGCATCTTATCCCAAGGCTTGTACACAGCAGCTTTCTGCAAGTCATTAGCAAGAAACTACAGTTCCAGGCTTAGAAATACACAAATGATCCAAAGTCCTCTTTTAAACTCATCAATAACAGCAGTATCTTAGTTCCTCAAGTGGGCAACCAGTGGGCATTCACAGTCCTGCCCACTCCCATTTCAAGCTCCTGCACCCAGGAAACAATTCCCTAGCAGAAAGCAACAGTAGTAGATTTTAGAGCTCCACAAAAGATCTGTTATTTTCAGTGCACCCTGTTTCCAACTCCACACAATTACAGAAGTTGACCATAAAGTGATTTTCTCATTTAAATAAGTCATGGTTCATTTTTGCCTCTGTTTAAAATCTTATGCAAGATGAAATGTTAAAACTGACAAGCTTGAAATGAAATATCAGAACATTCCTTGACCTTGTCATCACCATTTGCTCCTTACTTTTGTGCAATGAAAATATTTTTTTAAAAAAAAATCAGCATATTCCCATGAAACTTGTTGATTTCCATGAATTGGTATTTTCCAGGAGGAAAAAAAAAAAAATGTTAGCTGGAAATTTTTCAAGCAGCTCTCTACACAAGAAATGCAAAGCAGAAAGATTGCCCCAGCCAATTTGAAATCCCCAAAGGCTTCTTTGTTGCTCCTTTAACTCTGGCCAGAAGATAGAGCCTTCCCTGAACTCCCTCCTGCAGGTTTATATAATGGAAAGTAGTTCTCGCTGCTTCTTTGGTTGCTTTTCACTATCATAACTGTATATATGTATTACATTAATGGAATTGATGTAAACAAGGGGAAGACATGAAAATGCCTATTGCATATCCAGGCATGAAATCATTATTTGCTTCAGGAAAGACACTAAAATATTTTTTGTTGCTACAGCAACAGGCACTGCACATAGCAAGATTATTTTTTTTATATGCAGGTACACAGATAAATAAATGTATATACATAAAGGTCATACTAACACATTTAAAAAGGAAATGGCAAATAAAGCAGGTGGTTAGAGCAAGCACAGTATCTGAGAGTATGACAGATGAATACCCAGACAGCAACAAGTTTGAATTCTCACAAAACATTGTTATATTTACTAGCCACATCCTTCTAGTGTAAAAACTCAGACTCTTGGATTTGGCATTTTTCATAGAATCACACCCCCAGACAGTTACTGATTTCTTACCTGTGTAGCATGACTTCTTCCCAGCTTTCTGACCCTGCATCCCCATGGTGGTAGCTGCAATGTACCTCCATTTCCAGCCAAAGCAGAAGTCCACCCTTTTAGGGGTGAATCAGGCCCCAGACAAGGGCTACATGGCAAGTCTCCTGCCACTTTAGCAGAGCTCCACACTCCTTACCCTGCCCTGGGCAGGTAGCTGCTTCCACTTCAGGCACCTGACCAGATGCTTCATTCCTTGTCCTTACAAACCAAAAGTTTTGTCCCTTGTTGAGGAAGCAAAGTGGCAGTAGGATTTATTTAGCTCTCCCAGAAGTTAGAGAAATGGAAGTGCTAGACAGGGGCCACAGCTCCTCATCAATCGTATAGTCCTCTAGGTTCTTTCGTCATGCTTCCTGCTTCATCTCCAGATACTGAATTACTTTAACTTTCTTCCTAGGACCTGCACCACACTAATTTCTGAGCAGTTTTTCCACTTGCTAAAGAAGATACCCTCCAAGCTTAGACTAACCTAAGCAACCCAGGGCTTGCAATTTAAAGGGAGTGCTGCAATCAGCTGATCTCCATCACCTGGTCCCCTGTTTTCCCTCAGCCACAGACTGTATTTTCCATCAGGGCTTTGTCCCAGGCTGCTCCCAACCGTCCCTGGTGGAGAGGGTGATGGAGAAACAGCTGCCCTGGGGCCAGCTGGTGCAAGTGACAGGGCAGATACAGTGGCGGAGTTTTCAGCATGGGCTCTGCAAGCTCCTTGGCAACTCTCTTCACTTGACAGGTTACTCTGGAGTGAAGCTGATGGAGAGAGAAGACACCGTGCTATAAGCATGCATCACACTTCTCGATCCAAGCCTGTTGAAACAGATAGGAAATACCAGCATATCTGAGTATGGAACAATTTGGGAGAGACCATTAGCAGTACAGATAATTTTGACATATGCAACAGTGGACTGTTTGGTTCCAGCTACTGAAATTGACAATAATATACCTGAGTGGTCAGCCAGAGCCCGGAGTACATTCCTATATCCTGTGAAAAACAGCATGCCAAGTAGTTGCTATGGTGCTGAAATACAGTTTTACAGCTGGGATTTAATTTCTCACTCTTCATGAGGAAAATTATTTATCTAAACATATATTTTCAAAAATTATAAGCGATGATCTATGAGTAAAAGCTGAATTTTGATGATTTACAGCTACATTTGATACTGGCCTTGCTAATGATGTGATGTTTTTGTTTGTGTAACCTATGAGTTATCCAGCAAAACCACAATCTTTCAGCTGCTAATAGCTGAAGGAGAGTTTATCAGGGAGAGTTTATCAAGTGGTGCCCTTCAACAGAGTAAAGAGGAATCCTTTCTGCTTGTGCAGAAACTCTGTGCAAGTTATCTCAGGACGTGGGCACTATCAGCCTATTACGCAGTATTTCCAGTGGGCTGCAGATTGGAGAAGTAGGTTATATATTGAAAACTTGCCAGTATTCTGCTTCAGTTTTTCATAGATCTTCATGGTTTCATCTGCCCTATTTTTCATTTTTGCAGATAGACTTAATTGGCTTGCAGCATATAGGTTAGATACTACTGCAGCACACATGAAAACAGATCTGCTTGAGAGAATCTATGCAGGGATGTCATACACCATATGGGCCATGGGTTTAAAAAAAAAAAAGAGAGAAAGGAAGGAGAAGGAAAAAGAGAAATGGTAGAACATTTCCAAGATGAAGATGAAGTAGTCTTCCCATCTCTACTTTGCCTTTGTTTTACTGGATTTGATATTTGGGAATACAGCCTTGTACAAAGGGTCAGCAAATGGCCTCTGTTATGTTTATATCCTATATGATTATACTAGGAATTGTGGTGAACTGAGGCCTTAAAATGCTCCACTGCATATAAGCAAATTTCACCTTTTGAAATGCTGAGGAAGGAGATGGCTTATAAACCTCAGAGTTTTATAAACCCTGTTTCTTCAAAAGTAAAGAAATAAAAGGGAACTGTTTTGTAACTAATCTTATAAAACTATTCTCTTGTGTAAGAGATTTTGCTGTTAAAAAAGTATCTCAAACTGTTTCATATAACTTGGTCAGAAAGGAATACAAAAAATCTATTTCAATTGTATTTATTTATCAAAAGTTTCAGAACATCCTAAAAAATAGTTTGGAAGTCTTGCAAGAATACACTTTCTAATGAGATTTGTGGGGCTCTTTGCTTCTGCTTAAATGGGAGCATAAAGGGGGAAAAAAAAAAGGCACAACAAAGTTTAAGCAGGGTTTACTGAGCCTGAAGTAGATTTGGCTTGAGATGGGAATGTAGTTTTGTTTCATCTGTATAGCCGTGTTAATTTACACATTTTTATGAGCAACATTTGTCCCTGCTATATGTCCATTGTGCAGAATACCAGTTAGGTGTATCATGGGTACATTTCCCTGTGTATTTTGTTACTGTATTTTATTGGAGGGTATTTTGTAAATGTTAGCACATCTGACATAGCTTTACATGATTCCTTTATTACTGAGGAAGTAATAAACAATGTTTAGCAAAGCAGATGGTGCAGTCAGGTGTATATTCCTTTAAGAATAAATCACAGTGTACCACAATGCGTTTGCTGCTACTGGTATTCAGAAGTGAGCTAGGAAAAGAGCCTAGAAACTTGTCACCTTTAGCCACTTGGAATAACTTAGAGATGTTTTTTTACATAAATGTCACATCTTAGTATAAAGAGGTCATTGCTTCTGCATTATCTATTGAATATCTGTTTAAACAAGCACTGTTATCCTTTAAAGCTTGTTTCAGCAGGGCTGGGGACTGAAACCACCAAGCTAGCTTGTAAGTGTAAATCTGATTTAAAGCTCTGGAAATGTCAAAGCAAAATACATTGTGTTAGAGAAGAGTTCAGATCTCTCTTGCTAATTGCCATCTGAAGTTTGAAGGTAAATAATGACTGAGACTGGTATTGAAGCTTTGATTCATATAAATCTAAACTGAAGGTACAAACCCCATTTCAGCAGTTCTACACCTGTAACTGAGTAAAAACAAATCCAGCTGAAGCTGCAGGCATAATAGTAAATAATAGTAAAACTAAATTTGATAAGAACATGGCTAACAACTCTTTTCTCGTGCAAAACAAGTAGTATTATGTGACGTTGTTAAAAGAGCGATCAAGAACTTTTATCATTTCCCAGCTTTAAAAAAAAAAAAAAGTGGACTTTGGACAGTTGATGGATTTGGCTCAGAAAATGTGTGCTAAAGAGATGAGAAGATTCTGGATGTTAAAAATTCTAAGTTTAGTGAAGGAATGAAACCTCAGTTACATGCTCAAATTCCTTTACTAGCAGCAGGAGACTGTGTTAAAGAATGATATTTGGAAGTAACTCACAAGTCGTAAGAGAATCTGTGCATGGAGTCATCCTGGGCAAAAAGCATAGTCCTTTGGGAACAAAGATACAGTAGAAGTCCCTGATCCTAGCCAACTTGCTGTATTTTGTGAGTAGGAAGGTTTCAGAGAAATGCATAATTTCAGGTAGTGATTTGAATTCCACACGTTGTTGAATACATCTTTCCTAAGCAGGGATGTGTTAATACTGGAGTAATATCTAGTAGAATCATAGTATAGAAGGTTTTTCTGGATGTGCAAGGGCATTGCAATGTAATGATTATTATTGAGACAGTATCTTAAATGTGCTTTGTGTTTACTCTTCTAATCTCAACGTAACTTATTGTCGTCCATTATTTTATACACTGTAATTCCATCTCTAAGAATTTGGGAGGTATGACTTTAATTGCATAAGAAACACAAGTCTAATAGGGATGGGAAAAACAATAAGGGGAGGTACTTCTGAAAATGTGTGAACTGTCAGAAGAAAAGATGTGGAATGAGAAAATATTATGTGAATCCAAATGTCCCATTTTACTGTTGTCTTTGTCATCCTGGTTTCCTAAGGAAACGGCATTTTTTTTTTCCATCATGCTGTCTTGCTCTGTCTTGCCATCTGTCTCTTATTTTAATTATTTGCTGACCAAACTCCATCC
This sequence comes from Platalea leucorodia, assembly GCF_965183815.1. Classification (NCBI taxonomy): domain Eukaryota; kingdom Metazoa; phylum Chordata; class Aves; order Pelecaniformes; family Threskiornithidae; genus Platalea; species Platalea leucorodia. Next base: position 57,973,976 of record NC_138826.1, read on the forward strand.
AAATTTGACAAATAGTTATCTGAAGGATATTATGTTCCAATGATGCATGTAAAGCCCCAGCTGAGGAAATGGTTGCATTGTAAACTCACCTCTTTAGATATCTGAGCTTAATCTTGGGACCCACATCTGAAAAAAACCCTGGACTCCATTCGTGTCCTCCGTCCCAGACTTAGTCACTTCCATAGTTGCAGTGGTTCTGTTCTCAGCACACCGGACTGGATTGTGTTAGGTAATATACAAGCACCTAACCCTAACCGTAAGTGCAAGAAGAGCACAAGATCAAAGATGATCATGAAAGGACTCACAGAGCAGAAGAACGCCTAGAAAATTGTTCCAGAGTAAAATACATGTATCTAGACATACAAACATGCAAAACAAAGCACTGGCCTGGATAAAAGATAGCTCTGATAGCATCCTGGACTGCACACCCATGAGCCTTTTATATGTGGGTCCCATTACATTCATTGGGCCCATTTGTGGTTAATCTGCTGTTAATCTGAGTTGTCTTGTTCCTTCTTCCACACAGCTCAGTCTGTTGACTGTAGGAGAAACGGCACATTGAAGATCTTTACCCACGGCCTCATGGACCGATTTTGTCCCATCCCTGTCAGATCCCCCACTGTTTCAGCATATGCCTTCCTGGCACTCCAACCTGGCTCTGCGCTCGCTCGCCATTTTCATTTGGGGTTCATGCTGGTCACATATACTCTAGGATTTTGATGTCATGTTACTGTGGATTCACATGGCATAGCTGTTCTACTGGCTTTATGCAACGTAGCTGCAGATGGACAGGCAGAGGGTTTCACTTTTCCCTAGCATACAACCAAACAGCTCAAAACCAGCCAGTTTCTCCTTAACTGTCATGCCATTCAGTGGCCATTACAGACCACGTCAAAGAGAACTAGAAAGCCATAAATAAATGGGAAGTCAGAAGGAAATACTTATAAATAAGAATGTTTCTGAGGTAAACAAACTTTTCATCCACGAGATTTAATAAGGCAAGAGGAGGTGTTGCTTGCTATTCCCACATTGATTCATTTTGGTAATAGAAGCAGTGACAAAGAGCACTTTAAGTGCACTTAGAGTCCTGCTGTAAAGGAGGAGTCTAAGTGCAGTTCTTTGTCACTTCTTATATTCCCAAAATGAATCAAAGCGAGAATTAGAAGACTTCATTTGAAATTATTTTCAAGTGCTGAATTCAGCTGCAGCTCAAATACTGAATTCATGTGCCAAAGCAGATGCCTCTGTTGCAGATACTGTAGTTAATTATTCATAGTCCACAAACTGCAATGAAAACAGACCTGGAGATGCAAAAGTCATATTATGCTTCTAAGTCAAATTCACCAGCACTGAGTAAGCAGGTGCAGCCCCACTAATTTGAGAGAAAGAAGTTCTGCCAGGCCACCAGCAAAATTAGATTGTTGTTTAGCGTGCAGATGGCTGGAGGTTTTGGAAGAAATGGATGTGGTTGATTTGCTTTTCATAGCAGTTCTAATGTAGCGTGCAGCTATATGCCATGTATTTACTACAACTTTTACTTTACTACAGCTGTTCTTCTATCTGGAAGTGAATGTTTCCAGGCCATGGTAACAGATGATATACAGACAGCATGTTTCACTCATTCCCAAAACGCTATAAATGGCAACAGCCTAGGATGCTGAAGTTCTCCGTACCCTGCAAGATGAATGCCATTGCGCAATATCAAGCTCCTGAGAAAGCACTATCGTCCTTTCTGCAGGATAAATGAACTATTTAGTCTCTAAATCCCTGTGGGGCACAGCTGGAGCACAACAGGGATGTGGAGCTCTGCTTTCGGTGTGGTTCTGCATTTGCTCCTAGCGTTGGTGCTGCTCATATCCCCAAGGGCTAACTGACCAGGCAGAAACTACTTTTTGTGGCTCACACTAGCCAGACGAGCTACTGTTTTTTAACGTGCCCCCTCCATTAAAGACATTGAAGCTGGGGGGAGAGAGATAGGAGATTGTTTGCCAACTGTTAGCACAGTTAGGGATGTTAGTATTTTGCCAGGAAAATGTTTCCCTTTTGGCACATTTGCCACTCAGAGCAAGTCGTTTTGCTTACTCCTGAAATGCAGCCTTCTTAGGGGAAAAGAGCAGATTCTGTTTCATAGCACAAAGTAGCATTACATGACTTTTCTGGACAGAAAATGAAGGGCTCCTATAGCCATCCCAGCTTCCAGAGTGGAGGCTGGCAGAATGGAGGTGCCTGAGTGTGCCAGAAATAACACGGCTCCTCTCTCCTGCAAGGGTGGCCATCTGTCCTGCTCTCCCCACGCTGCCTTGGAACCGCACTGTGATCTTTGGCAACCTCCCGCTTTCAGCCTTCTCATTTGCAAAATGGGGGCTTGCAATGTTTCCTCCACCTCCTAGGCCTGCTACGAAGCTCTAAGATGGAAGATGCTAGAGAGGTCTAAAAATACCATGGCTGTTAAAATTTGGAGAGTATTTGGATCGGAAAAGCCAGTGAGAGGCATTTGGGATATATCCAAAATCTAACAAGGCACATTCATTTCCAGTTAGACTTTGTCATCTGAGTGGCAATGAATCAATGAGAGGAGACCTTCTATTTCACATGTGCTCTAGAAAGACACTCCATTATTGTTTGTAATACAAGTAAGTGTTGGATAATACTCCAAATAGGACTCCTTTGTACTTTGGTGCCTCTGGCAATGGTGTTAAGTGCATAAATATTGCAGTTCTGCATTGAAAAGTAATTCTGCTTAATAGAGAATTTAGATGGTTCGATATTTGGTATTATTCTGACAAGAGATGTATTTTAAAATTCTCTATAAAAAGAAAAAGCCATGGGACTAGGACTCTGGAGCAGACATCTTGGCTCTCTTCCCCACAGGCAGTGCAATGCCAAGAGTCCTAAGAAACCCAGCCTTTGTGCTGACTGATCCCAAAGCTTCCTGGGTTGTGAAGGAAAACTGTCAAAAGCAAACCATCTCTTCAAAATGTTTCAATTTTGACAAATAAGCAAATGCTAGTGGAAAAAGAGGAAAAAAAAAACCAAAACAACCCTGCTGGAATTTTTCTCAGCAGTGCTAGTAAACATTAAAGTGCAACGGCTCCAGCTAAGCAAACAGGAAAGCATACCCCGCTGTCTAACTGTGCAATCTGGCAGTGGCAAAATAAAGACTAGATTAAAGGTATGTTGGACCACTGCAACCAAGAGAGTTCTGGATCTCTAAATAACATCAGGTAATGAAACACAGAAAGATAGTGCCTGTTTATGAACTTTACTCTATTTTGGCATGCAGGTAGTCAAGGCTGATTTTGTGATGAAGCCGTCCAGAAGCATACTGGAACCTGCTCTTGGCCAAAATACATAAGTAATGACTTCAGGAAAATACACATCTGTTCCCTCTGTTTGATTGGCAAAAACATCACTGGTATTCCAGTGCCTCCCTAATTTACAAAATTAGCCGTTAGGGTAATTATGGTTGTCGTCTTTGTAAAGGGCTTTGAGTTTTGCGCAGGTACTGCTCTATACATAAAGTACAAAATAGTATTATTTCAGCACGGTTGCTGGGATACCATTATATTGCGCGTTATGGGAATACTCATGTTAGTGATATTGCTAAGAGGGGGTGTGAGGAAAACCAGAAATATCTTCCCCACCCACCCTTCTTATTCAGTGCAATGGTAATTACTGTTCCCACTTTCTAAACTTTGTAAACATCCCAGCTGGCTGTGAAGAGGGCAGCTTTCCTGCAATAGCCACACACCCTCCCTCCCTGAAGGACCATGAACATGAGCCGCGGTCCCTTGGCTGTTCTGGAGCCCGGCAGTACAGCTCCTCACATGCTCAGTATTCAGCACGTCCCAAGTCACTTGCTGAATTAGGCCCCAGTAATGGTGTTAAGCAATGATTTACCTCTCTCTGTGGCTAAAACACCCATGTGTGGCATGTGTGTGGCATCCCATCCCATTCCCTGGGCATTTTGCAAACAAATCGCCATCTAAGTCCACAGTGATTAAAAGCATTAAGTTTGCTGTGGCTGCCTAATCTATATTTCTCTGCTTTCCATTTTGTTCTTTCCTTTGGGATTCATGTTTGAAGAGCTATGACTCACTCTACTTGGGCTCCTGCTGCTTGAAATTAAAATAGGAGAGCTCCTCCCTCTACCCTCTTCCCCCCTTTCCTAATATGTTGCTTTCTGAAGCCATACAACACCTTATAAATGTTTCACCAGAAGGGAGCTGCCAGAATATTCCCATCTGTCACATTAACACAGCCAGATTGGAAGTATTTTTAAAAATGTAAGATATCATATGGAGGGAGGGAATGAATAAGGAACTGCATACATGACCAGGAGAAGCAGAGTTAATGGGAGACTGTGACGTACCGCCACTTCGGGCTTCAGAATCTGGACCCACCTTGAAACATCCTTCAACACCCTTTACACATGACAAGCAACCACCACACTCTGCCTGCACCATTGGTGCTTAGCACAACTGCAAGTTTGGCCCTTGCCATCTTGCTCCAGTCCCTTATAAATTGAGCTGCCTTTACTAGAAGTGAAAAATAGGGTGCCTTACAATTGCCAGAGCTTGAGTAGGAATGCTTGAAAATTATCTCTGCCTACGTTTTCAAAGAGGGGAAGATTATAAGGTAACATAACAATAAGTATTGCCTCCTATGTTTTACCAGGTATTCATAACAGTTAACCAATTATACAGGCTTTCATTTGAGCTGAACTCCTGCCTCACCAAAATCACTGTGTTTTGCCATTGCTTTGGGAATGACTGTGCTGGGATTTCAACCTTGGGCATGGCTACTCCATGCAAAACAGTAAGTTCAGATCTCACCAAGTGAGCACTGAATGGGATTGCTCAGGAAAGAGAAGTGAAACAGCCAGCTGGGATGTATGCATGCTTGGAGTAAGTAACCTTGCCTGCTAGCAAGGCTGGTTTTTTTGGGGTCTGTGGCTATGCCTGTACTGCTATACAATGTAGACCTAAAGAGCGGTTCTTGGCCCTGAGACCTGGTGGTGCTGAAGACCTCGGAGCTAACTCCATTTGAAGCAGATTCGTCTTGGAGGGACCTAGTTAATGCAGTCCAAAACAAAGCCAGGGCAACCTGATGGGTGAACAATGTGAATGACCAAGAGCTATTGCCCAGTCTTGCTTTCTGCCCCTATGTCATTCAGCATTATATACTTGTGCCGTGTGGACTTACCAGTTCACTCCGTCCTGTGGGCTTCTTCCACACTGGGGCTGTCCTGAGCAGGAGCCCTTGGTGGCTGGCGTGCACCTTACTGGCTTGTGGAATTGAAGTGAATGAATCTACATCACAGTGCGTGATATTCAAGCTGTAAACCAGAGTCAGTAAAAGGTTGTAATCAGTGGAGAAAACCCCCATTTTTTTTCCTAGGATTGCTTTGGTTCTGAGATGCAAGCACAGATAGTCAGTACGTCTTTGTTTTTCTCAGCTCCCTTGAGTAGGAGGAGGGCAGAAAAAGTGTTATATTGCAGCTTTCCAGGAACTTGCTTAATTCTGTCTCATTCCCTATGTCCCATACAGCAGCTCTGTCATCATGCAATATGCTTTTCAGCTTGCATTTTAGCCAGTGCCCACCTCACACACTGCTAACATGCAGTTCTCACTGGAGCTGAACACATATGCTATTATGAGCCAGCTGTACTTCAGGCCAATTTGCAAGAACATACCTGGACAGAAATGGATGGCTTGAAAGCCTGAATCCTGATTTGGTTTCCACCTGTTATGCAAATGCTCTGTTGCACTGGGGTCTATCTGTCAGTTTGTCCTCTGCAAAGTAGTGATAACCTTACAATAGCAATCCAGATTTTCAAAAGAGCTCAGCCTCCCACTCTGACAGCCAGACTTTACAAGGGAATCACCTCCCGTTTAGACACCAAAATGTAATATTCATATGTAGAAAAAAAGTTTAGCATACTGGATGCTCAGCTTCTTACACAATCTGGGCAGCAGGCACTCCTGTGAGGGTTGTTGGGAACTTTGGAAAACTTGTTCCTTATTTAAGAACCTAAACGAGAACTCAGCTTTTCTGAAAATCTGGCTCCAATTTAGGTGTTGAGCACTCAAAAATTTGAGTCTGAGCTCTCTGGAAAATCTGGCATCTAACAAAGGAGTGCTGTGAGGATGAATTAATTAATGTGAGATCCTGGGGTAACAGTGATGACAGTACTAGTAAACTTTGTAAAGAAGTGAGGAATAGCTTCATGTGTTACAATTTCTGGGAAAATACCTAGTAGGCAAGACATGATGACCTACTGTGGGTCTGCCACAACACAAGGAGAACCACAGTAGGTTCTCCCATAGCTGAATTCTGCCACTGGTAGAATGGGTACTGTTGCCAGTGACAGATGTGATACTATTGGCACACAACTTTAGAAGTTTTAAAATATTAAAGTATCGGCTTTTAGTGAAGTGGAGAAACACCTAGTAAATCCTTAATACTGACTTCTTAACCAAGAAGCGCAAAGAGTATTTGAAAGCTGTTGCTCTGTTGCTACTAGTTTCACCAGAATATTTGTTGTCAGGTGGACTTGGATTTTCCAGATGACGCTAATATCCCTGCAGGAAATGGGAGGGAGATCTTGAGATGAAGCAATGTCTTTGAAACTGCTGAGAGACGAGTTTTGTAAAAGATTTATGTAAATACAATAATTGTGTGTTTTTCTTTTGCACAGTTACTCTATATAAAAGGAAGAGAAGTGCGTCTAGGAGATGCCTGTTGCTTGTTCTGCATGTCCACTGGTGTAATGCTTGCTTAGTGAAAAGTGCCTATGGCTGTCAAAGGTCTTCACTCATCCCCTCAGAGACAGGCATATAACCCTGTTTTGGGGGAGGTTTTTCTAATGAGAAATAGGAAGGGTCTTACTTCTAATGTAGTTCTTTCATTTCCTGATAGTTTCTCAAACACAGCTGAAGAATAAGGCTAGATCTGGCACATCCTCACTGTGTGGGGTAGTCACATCTTCAGCAGAAGCTGAGAGTGCTGTAGCTGGGGGCTAGCAATATTTAACTCATAGCTTCATGTTCCAAGGACCATCTATCTTTTTGGTTTGTAGTGAGCTAAGCAGCAATGATCTAACAAATACATAATTCTAATGAGTTCGGCAGAGCTGCTCTATTTCATATCAGCAGAGAGACTGGTCAAGTAAATAATCTTTTTGCAGATACACTAGTTATTTGTACACACGTATATACAGGCACAGCATAGCACTCCAAGGGCAGTGGAAACCAGCAGGTTTGGTATTTTTGCCTTTTCTTAACTATCTTGCCTCTTTTCTCAACATTTCTTTTACAAGCTAAAGCTTTCTCTTTTGCCCTTGTGATACTTAACTCTCACCCTTGCTTCTGCTGATTTAAAAAAAAAAGAAAAAAAAAGAAGTACTGGGAAAATGAAATGATTTCTGGAATGTGTCAGCAACAAGTAGAATCTCTTGGGATCACCTTTGACATACAGGAACAATAAGTTTTAGAGAGGAAATTGGTTTCCCCACGGCTGATGGTTTTCCTGGATTGGCTTACCCCACTCCCACAGTGTTGAAGCTATTGAACGCTCAATTAGTATTCCCCAACGTGTCAAAACGAATTGAACCAACTCCAGAAATTCTTCACTGCAGTTCATGTATCATTTCTCAGGCTTTGAGAGAAGGACCTACTGTTTCATTGTGTGCAGCAAATTCTCCCCTTCTCAACCCTGTGCTACTTTGCTTTTTTTACTTGGTTCAAGGGCACCTGCAAAAATAAACAGGAATGGCAAGTTATTGCCTCCAGAATATGTGGAACACCTCAGCTAACTAGTTTATAAATAGCCAGACAGATGGATATAATGACTATAGTATCTTGAAGTATTTGGGGTTGGTTTTGTTTAGCTTTGGGCAGCTGCTATATTACACTGTGTGATTCTGACAACGGTAATGGATTCCCAAAGTGCAGATGGCAGGCTACATTTCGAGCTACAGGCCAAAATCATACTGCCAAGCCCAAGGACTCAAAAATCATAACCTAGATTTCACCCCAAAAAAACAGGAATTTCTTCAGAAGCCAGTGGAACTGGGTTTGTAAATTAAAAAAAAAAAAAAAAGGTTGTTTGTATTTCATATTTATATTTTTGAGTCTTTGTAATGTGTTTGGCTACATTTTTATCTCATCTTTATAACCAAGAGTCATAAATTTCTTGCTTAGTAATAAAAATGGAGACCATAGTGTGACTCCAATAGCCAAAGCTCCAAGAAAAATGCTGATTTTCACTAGAAATGACAAAATGGCAGAAGTTAGAAATTAACTCCTCAGACACAAGAGGTTTCCAAGGATGACCCATTGTGGTTCATCCCAGTGCAAATTCTGAGAAAGCTGCATCTCAGCTTGAATCACTCACTAAGGTACTCAAGTGTAATAGGCTTTCCAAATCTTATTTGCATTAACTTCCTTAGATTTGCTTACTATAATCATTCGTGACCCAGTCTTTGCTAGTGGTGATGGCTTCCTTTGTGTTGGCCAGGCTTATGTTTGTGGGCAGAAGAAGCAGACAGAAATAAAAATAAGACATAGCTAAGCTGGGTGCTAGACAAGACTGAATGCATCACTCACCAAGGTGCTCCGAAGAATGAAAAAGCAGAAGTTATTTGAACTTCAAACCTCAAATCACAGTTGGATTTTAATCTGGGTAGCAAAGAAATTTCTAAGAGCTTGCTATTTTGTTCTGAAACAAGTGAGCTTTAGTACTTTGGTGCTTTGCAGTGAGATCAAGGCCTGTTTTTCAATGACTGAGACACTTAGCCCTGAGTAAGTCATAAAGAGCAGCTGTTCCCAGTTCAGTCAGAAACTCATTAAAAGAAAACTGCATGAACAGGGAAGTATCAAAGAGGACCTTCCTGGAAAATGATTCAGGAAAAAAACTGAACAGAGAAGAGAGGCAGTGGCAGAGAGACAACGGGTCAATTTGCAAGTATTCTTTATTAGCCCCTGACCTCTGACAGGCACACTGCGGTTTATTAATTGGTAATTTTGATGATGGGATGGAGAATATGCTTACGATACTAAGCTGGGATGGACAAGAAGTGTGTCAGAGAACAGAATAAGAATTCAAAATTATCATGGTGAGTTGGGAGAAGTGGTGTAAGATGACCATTCTTTTAAGAAAAAGACGACTTCTATTTAGAAAAAGGTAGTGGTACAACAAAGAGAAGTGGAAAGCATGGCACAGAGGTTGAAGAAATTAATGATGTGAACACAGCCTGGGGGATGTCTGGCTGGGTATCACTTTATCCAGCAAGGATTTGAAGGTTATAATGAATCAGTAGCTATGACCATGAGTCAATCAATGAGCCTGAGGCAAACAGGGAAAATATTATACCAGTATGTTTAAACCAGCGTATCACCTGTAAGAATGGTGAAATAATCACTCCACTCTACTTGGAGCTGCTTAAGACCAAGAGAGCAACAAGTAGCATTCTCCAGTATTTAAAATGTAGTTGTGGGTACAACAAAAGCAATGGCCTTAAATTTGCAGTGAGGAAGGTTCAGTTAGACTTTAAGGACAAACATCTAATAGCAAGGATGACGGACACCTGGAACAGATTGCTGTGGGAAGGTTGAAGAATCACAGAAGGCTTTTACCCACAAGATAAACATCTGTTAAGAATAGATATAGTTGAACTTTCACAGGGCGGATTTGGTGACCTCAGGGTCCTTATTTTCAATGATTTGTTAATAAAGCCTATATAAAACAGAAAGAGCTCAATACAATACCATCACCATTTCTTCAATGCTCTGGGCAAAAATGAGCAACCAGAGTCAGTGCCTCCTTCTTGGTACTTACTGATTCTGATGCTGGCAACAGAAGCTGTTCAGCGCGTAAGGCAGTTTGCAGCAGAAGCAGTACAAGGGCGAGTGGAGAAGCGAGATGAGGCTGTTGAGCCAGGCTGCACGATGCGTTGCAGCTTCAGAGCCACTTGCCGTCACAGGATGCTCAGCAGCGAGGTAATGGTCACGTCACTGCCCACCACTCACTTCCTTCCAGCATGGATGACAGTGCAGCTTGGGCCATAAAAGGTCACATAAACAAAAGCATTCAGAGCTCAGCTCCTTCGGGCTTTGCAGCACACGAAAGGATGCAGCTGTCAGGCCCAGAGAATTTACGAAAGCCCCTTCGTGCCTCACCTTCCCTTTATTTATCCCTGAATGGTATAAAGGGCTGCTACAGGAACGTACCTTGTCCATGTTTGGGCTTCTAGCAGGATTCTTATTTGACATCTGTGAGAGAAATCTAATGTCCTACCTGCCTCACTTCCTCCTGGAGCCTGTTGTAGAAGCTAAAATGGCTACCTGGAGCTTCAGTACTTACATACTGCAGACCTTATTCTTACTTGGCTCCTTATAAAATATTATGCATGAAGAAAATGCTTTGAAAATACAGTGGAGCAAGCCAAGAGAAAGATATAATGAGAGTAAAAAATAGATCCCTTTCAGGCAGGGAGGGTGTGCAACCCCTGAAACTCTATTTTCATTTTAGTTTTCAGCTTTCCGTCTAAGAGTGAGAGAAAGTTCTGGGAGAGTGGGAGAGTGAGTGCTTTGACATGCACACAAAGACTTGTTCGCTGGCAGAAAAAATATTACTGGGTTTGCTACTATATCAAGAGCTTTACTACATTGACTTCAGCACATACACAGTGTTTCCCAAAGTCATGTCTGTCTTCTGAAATTTCCCCATCTCTTATTTCCATTTTGAAACTATGTAGTCAATAAATAAAACATTAGATAGGCTGCTAAACAGAACTAGGCATCAAATCAAAGAAGAGGAATGGGTGAAGAAAGTGGTGTCAAATAAGGGAAGACTGTGATTAAGGAGGCTTAGAAACTTCTATTTGAAATAATGTTCAAAGCATTTTCTCAGCATCAAGCTAAGAAACCCAGGACAGACAGATTGTTTAGTTGCCTGTACTGCCTTTTCTGTTTTTATTGCCATCCTATGGGCTTATTTTCCTAGGATAAAATCTGTTCATTCAGCTAGCAGAGACACAGGTCTAGCAAACAGAAGACAAAAGAAGCACAAAGCATTTGCATAAGGCATGGAGGAAGAGGGTGTTTCTCTATACCTGTATTGAGGATGCTATTTAGAAGGAGCCCTCCATAGGACTTTGCCCTGGAGAGAGGTTGGTTCTTCCTGGCATTGCAGCCTCAGTCCAGCTGTGGGCTGAGCTTGCTAGTCCAGGCCAGGGTCACGTTTCAGTACATACCAAACTGTGCATACATGAACAGTGTCTCTGAAGTCACGTTAATGTAAGCAGTAAGGCTGTTTTCTGGAGAGCCAAGTGGCAAGTCTGGGAAGAGATGCTCAGTGAAGGGCTGCTCTGTTGGATGGGGAGGTGAAACTCAGCTGTGAAGACAGGCCAGAGCCAGTTTTCATTTACCCAAAGCTGGTATCAGGATACCACAACCTAGACTCCCAATCAGCTACACTGTGGGTACTCAAGTTTGTCACCATGTACAATAATCACATTTCCAACGTATATCCCCTCCATCACAGCTCCCGGCGGATAGCCTCCATTCAGTTTAGCTAAGCAACTAGAAAAAAGAAGGTCATGTAAACCAGAGCATCTGAAATAATCGAGTATGCAACAGATTATTTGTAATCTCACAGCAATGAAATTAACTTTCCACAAATAAGTCCGTAACAAGTCTGTATTATTTTATTAAGGCATAGCAACAATCTAACTAAATATAAATTAAGTGCAAATTTGGGGAGTTTAATTGAAGGGATTACCCAAAATCTTTAGCTGAATCATCATCAACTACCATCTCTGTTTTCTCCTAACAGCTGCACTATCATCTGTGCAGAGTTTAAACAATATGCCATTAAGGGTACTTGAACACATGCTTACCTTCAAACCTCTTAGTAGATCCACCACATCAACCTTAGTGTTGTATATGTGCTCAAAGATGTTGCTGACTTGCAGCCACAATCCTGAGTAGGCATCCAACACGTTCAGTTGCTGTCAACAGCATGAGCTTTCATGTATGCGTCAGAAGAGAAAACAGCACCAGATTTTTCTCTCCAAGATGCATGTAGCACTGGGGACAGCTGCTCAGCCTGCGATGTGCTACCCAGAGTGTACATCCAGCGCAAGAGCTTTTGCAGCCAGCTGCCATGTGCAGCCACAGCTAACACGTGTCAGTGACGGGAGGTCCTTCTCCACATCTTATTCCCTGCCCTGGAAACCGTGGCCTCCCTCCCATGTCTGGTGTTTTAGGCTCACCACAGGGGGTTTTGTCAGTGGCCTGGGTGGAAGCAGTGTGCTGGAGAGGCGGCAAGGGTGGCAGGCTGAGTCAGAGCTTGGGGCTGCTAGAGATTGCTACGGATGACGGCAGCTAAACTCATCTCAAGGGGGAGAGTTGGAGTGGGATTTCAGCTTGCACGTTGATTGCTGTTGGTTTTGCGGCCAGCTCATGCTGACGAAGTGTAAAAGTTGCCAAGGGTCCCTGTGGGCTGTTTTGGCAGCTACAAACCCATGGTGCATAGAGGTGCGTTGCCCATGCCCTTTTCCTTCTACATTGTAGACCATTTGCTGGGGAACTTTCTGGAGCTGTTTAGGTTGAACTTGGGTCTGAGCAGGCAAGACTATAACTAGTCTAAAAGGGGGAAAAACTTGAAATGCAGATACAAGGAGATTCCAGCCTCTTTCTAATGTCTCCCTGGAACTTGCTCTGCACAAGCCACCAAGAAGCAGCCAGACAGTGGAGACTCATATTTTCCACACACTGTGGGGCTACAGAGATTTAACCTTCTGGTGAAAAGTTTTGTGTCCCATTACCAGTGTCTCAGCTTTTGTACGCTGATGACAGAAGGACTACCTGGTGTCAAGGAATTGCATTCCCAATTTACACAAAATTTTAAACCTGAAATCTTAATTTAATTGTATTTTTCCTTTAGGACTTCTTTATTGTTTCAGGACTTTTGGGGTAATTTATGCCCTGTTATTTGACTTTATTACCCAAGATGCCAAGATTTATGTTAATAGAGGAAAATGCATTTAAAATGTCTCCTGATATATTTCCCTTGAAATACATGAAGATTACAGCCGCTGCAATAAACTCATAATCTCTGAATGCTAGAGTGGAAATGTTTGACATTAACAGGCTGCTTTTAGAAATGAAATATCTGTAGTGAGGACATTGAGAACTTACAACCAATATCTAATTGTGACTGCATTTGAACTTTGCATGCTATTTGAGATTTGGGGGGCAGTTAACTTTTTACACATACCTCAACACTTCTTGATGTCAACCAGAAACAGAGGCAGCAGAATACAACAGGAGAGACTGCTCCCTCGACAATTCGGAACTGAGAGGAACCAAGGAGCATGTGAAAACTTGTGAGAAAGTTTGATCCCCCCTGTTTTCCAGTCTCAATGATTTCCATGGAAATTGAATGCTAGGGAATGCATACAGAGATTTATATCTCAACTGCTGCACAAACTTTAAAAATCTGGAATGGTGTGGGACAACTTTGGGAATAGTTGGGTTTGAATTAGCACTGAGTTCCTGATGTGCCCTGGTTAAATATGTGACTGGGAGACCTTGAAAGTGGACAACCGTCCTGCAGCCCTTCCTGCATATAATTTCATTCCTTTCAGAGCATGGAGGCAGTCTTTACATGCTACTGTGAAGTAGCAAATGATAAAGAGACAAAAAGAGGTGGTCTCTGACCAGATTCCCGACTCTGCCACAGCAGTTTTATGCTACCAGGATTTTACTAGCTTATCTCACTTTAAATCTGATGTAGTAGAGCACAGTCTAGGTTTAGAAAAACTGGGAAAGTTTGAAATGAAAGTATTACAGTAGAGCTGTAGTTCATACTACCGTTAGCAATCCTTAGTGCTTAAATAAGATGAAGACCATTTTTGTACACATGAAACTCCCACTGAACTCTGCTGGCATTGACAGAGTGGTGCCTAATTACTCAAAATATGATTGCCTGTTCTGAATTTCTTTTTCTGAGAATCTAGATCCTTTTGATATACATAAGGTTACTTAAATCTTCCTTTGAAAAATAAACATCGGACTGTGGGTCTAAGCATGACAAAGACCCTAGACCTGCACCTTTGAGTTGGGGAAGCCTTGTTATAACAGTCATTCATCTGCTGGGAAGGTTTTTGTTTACATTCTAGGCATTAATTGAACAATGTATTGCAGAATAAAATGGTACCTTTGCCTTGTCCTGGAATACCCCACCAGAAGGAAATCAAGCTCAAAGTGGTTATACAACTTGAAGGAAGACAACTATTTTCCTACTTTTCAACAGATCATGCACAAATACGATGCTGCCTGTGTCATCAGAAACAAACAAACAAAGAAAAACAATCCAAAACCTAATCTGCTTTGATAATATCAATAATTTCCTATTTTTTATAAAGGAGTCAGTTTAGTGTTTAGTTTCTGAATACATTCCATCCCTGCTACACAGATATCGAAATTGAAACATGCCACAGACCAACCCAGTTAAAAGAAAATCATACATTTTTATTGCCTCTTCACTTTTCCATGTATTTAGAAGAATGACAATAGGCCAACTTCTATTTCAGGCAAGGTCAAAGTTATTTCAAATAAATCAATAAAATTCATCTGCAGTTATCTATGCAACTGAAAGCAGAATTTGATCTAATAAGTGTTAAATGAGCACTCTTAAAATACGAAGTAACAAATTCTAGGCACATATATCATCAGTTCAAATTAGATCTTACCTCTTGAAGTATCCCAGCACAATAGAAAAATAGGTGTGGAAAGGAATTGCTCAGTCAGTGAGGAGTACAGTATCTCTTCTACTGTTTATATTGTCTTTCCTATATGTTTTCTTTTGTTCATCAGTAATAAATTAGGTTTTTAATGCAAATTCCTTTTTCTGTTTGCTTCAGGCATTTTCTGTGCCTTATTCTTGAAATCTAGAATGATTGTTTCTATTAAATCTCCCTTTCTAGTCATTATGCATTGTTACCATTATTTTGTTTATGTTACAAAAGACTCAGAACTGGTTCTTTGCTATGTAAAAATATGAAAGAAACCACAGTCCCATCGCTAAAAACCTTGTGAGGAAAATACTAATGTGTTTAGGTTCATCCTATCTCAGGAAACCAAATTTAGCCTTTAATATCTGTTAAAGACAAATCACAGGGTTATGGGAAAAAATTATTTATTGGAGACAAAAAAAGTACTCAATAGAACCTTACTTGGGGGCTTTATCTGACTTGGTAGGACTTCTGAAAACATCATCTTTTGCACTTTGAAGGGGTAAACTGAAAGACATTTTGCTATTCCAGTAATGCTGGGAATTATAATTCTCTGCTCATGAGCCTAAAAAAGCCCCCAGAGTAAAGCATCTATTAGCACAATTTAGCCAGTGCAGCTTGAAAGCACAGATCATAATGTTAATCAGCTCAACAAAGCTGCTACGTTATTAACAGTCACCAAAGGCCTTTGTAGCAATAGTAATAATAAACAATGAAGATGCCAATAACGGGATACTTGGATGAGTTTTATAATTATATTCTCTTCTTGGGGGCTGTGTTTTCTTTTGTTTTTCCTAAAGAAACATAGGATCTGTGTATTGAAGTGTTTCACTTGGAAGGACATTAGATTAAGTGGAATAGAGTCAAAATTAAAAAAACATATGGTCGTACTTGTTCATGTCCTAGTCTTGACTGCAGTGGGAGTTGAGAGCTAATTCTCTTAGGTGAAACACAGTATGCTGAAAACCCGAAGTTTTACTATACAATTTTCTTTCATTATATGAACTTGGTTATATAGAGGAATATTTCATAAAAATTATGGTTAATCAAAAGTCAATTTATAGGTGAAGAATGGTTTTGATGACAAATTTATGACCAGCTGTAGTCCATAACCATAAGGAATTCTTAGGTGGGAAGTAAAGACCTTTCTTTTACTAAACATATTCACTACTGTAGCATCAAATGTGTTAAGGCCATTTTTCTCAGGTGGAGCTTTACAGAATGAGATCCAAAACTTAATTGCACAGTTTCCACCTTCTCCAATCAATGAGGCAGATCTCCAATATACAGAAACTTAATTCATTACCAAGGCTCTGCCTCCCACCCTCCATCCAGTACATCAAATGTGCCAGAGGTCTTGAAAAAATAATACATGATCATGTACCTAAAGGTTTTATAATAGACGCAAAGTAATTAAATTTAGATATTGAGGAAAACCTGAATGCTATATACTTAAAGCTTGATTTTACAAACTTAACAAGCATATTAATAACATTTTAAAAAATTAGGTGTCTATGACAGCTAGTATTAAAAAATTGGCATCACATTAAATATAAACACATAAGCACATAAAATACTTAAAAATGTAGATATATTTTATGCAAATAAAACTGTTATTTGTAAATGGTGAAGTGGAGATATAGGCACATAGATCAGGAAGAGAGTTCAGTTGGTCACTGAGTCTAATCCTTCATGTCATGAGTCCCCTATCGGGTATTTGCTTTCTACATGAATAGTGTATTAAAAAAATTGCCTCACTCATAAGTTGTTTTCTATTTTATAGATTAACAAATAAGTACAGTATTTGAAGAAGACATTACACTGTAAAAATCAATAGCAGATTGCTTTGATAGAGTGATGATAAAAGAGATTAGCAACATGAAAAACATCAGGAAGTGCCAGAGATGCTTCTTCAGCCAAAGATTGTTCCCTGGTTTAAGTTAAAAAAGAGGAAGAAGATTGCCTCAGCTGTTCCCATGTGTTTGTCATAATGCTTTTAGGGTATAATAGTGTTAATTAAATCAAGCCTCAGGTTTTTGAGGAGTACTGTCATACCTTGGATACCCATGTGTTGTCTGAGGAACACTGAATCAAGCTGCCTTTGCATTCCTTGGTAAATATCGTTTCTGACTCAGTCTTATTGGATACGCAGCAATGTGCTTGTGGGGTGCTTTGCTTGGAAAAGAATTGAGGAAGGCATGTGAGGATATGGCCATCATGCATAAGTCAGGTATTCACAAAGTGAAGTTGACATAACACATTTATCTTCACGAGTTTGACAAGTAGATCATCTAAATGTGCTGTGACATATTCATCCGAAACTGAATGACTAAAATGCCCACTCTAACCTCAATTTACTCTAATTGATTAGCTCTTCTATCTATAATTCAAGAAAATGGCACTGCTTTCAGAAATGACAACTGAAAACCAGGAGAATGATACCCGTGCACCTGATTTTTAGATTGTCTACGCTGCTCTTCTGATGACCTGTGAGGCAAAGTCATGAACCTGCTGTTTCACGGTGGTGCTGGATGATGTGAACTGCAATTAATGCTGTCAGAGGAAGCAGACAGTTCTGCTCATAGACTGCCACTTAGTCATGTAGCTTTTGCAGCTGCACAGTAAATAGCTCTAAAGCACACTTTTGGAGGTTAATTGTCCACCGCGATAATTATTCAGACATCACATTATGTACACAGTCCTTGATGCACCTAAGTATCTATCTGCTTCATGCATACTATCAGCTCTGCACACGTATATTTGCACAGAGCACTCACAGCCCAGATTCAGGTAGGCCAATTTAGTTATAGCTGCAAAACACTCTCAATCCAAAATGCAATAGTTTGGGGGTGGGTGGTGGTGGTCTCGCAATTTCACCTTTTTTTTTTCTGCCCCAGATAAAATAGCCATCCCTCACCTTGATATATCAAACTTCTAGATTCCAGTTTCCAGTTCAGTATGCTAAATCCTAGTAGAAAGCACAGGTTTAAAAAGAAAAACATATGTAAAAATGAGGTATTCTTGGCAGTTAATGACAAACTGCACTGAGCAAAAGTGGTTTAGGTAATGCGATAATAATGTTCCCATTCCTTTACCAAGCTAATACTGTGTAATGGGCTATATGTTTCATTTCATGCAAGTAACAATATAAATATACGTATGCAGTTCAGTAAGATGGTTATGAACATGCAGCGCTTCGCCCCAGTGATTGCTGTTGTCTCGTGTTTCATTGCTGTGTACTTTTATTTGTAACAGAAGCGCTTCAGGAGATGACCATGGCACTTTGCAGATGCCTTCAGTTAGGAATGACAGGAGGGCATGCCGATGCAGCGGGAACAGGACGTAGCAGTCTGAATGCCTTTAGGGGCTCGAGAGCTCAGATGTGGGTCACAGTACCCTCCTGCCACCAGAAATGGAGGTTGGGTGGCCAAGTTGAAAGAAAGTGCAGCTGGGACGTTTTGTTCAATTAAAAATGAAATATTGTATTTCTTTTCTTCAGGTTAGTAAAGCCTTAAGTTTACACTTTTTACAGAATGACATTAAATCAGCAATGGAAAATCTGTTGCCAAAGCAAAATCACTTTGGTTTTTCTGAAACAATTTTCTCCTTTCTTTTGGACCAGACTGCTTGCTGATTTGACAAATGGTTTCAGTCTCCCTAAAGCCGCATTTTCCTTTTCTTATTATTTTGTTTACCGACCTCCTTTCTTTTCTTTCTCCTCTCCTGTAGCATACTGCTTCCATCCCCTCCATCCATCCAGCTGTGGGAAGCTGCTGAGCTCCATTTACTCCCCATATTCTGCTGAAAACGAAAACTAGCAGAGTTGTTACCAGAGGTGAGAAGAGGCTTCCTAGCCTTCCCCCTCCAACCTGTACGCATGAAAATCCTAAGCAGGAGTATTTATTTCCCCTTTGATTAAGGGAGGTTTTTTTCCAATACCTGCTAGTTCCCAGGATGACAGGCAGTCAGATAGCACATTGATACAGCCCATAGTAATGGCCTCTCTGCTAGAAGCTGCTTCCCCTCAGCAGAGCTGCAAAAGGCTCAGCACATGATGCTCCCAGTACATTGCAAACGCAGCTGGCTTACAGCACCAAAGGCAGCAGCTAACCAGCTTGTCTTCACATTTTCAGTGGTCTGGAGACACACACACACAGTTGATTACTGTGTCCTGATTGAGGGAAAAATACACTAGCGCAATGGTTTTCAACTGTAGGCCTGTACGGAGCCTGGAGATGCATGCTGACTTCTCATGTTCCTCTGAGACAGGTAGTCAGATGATTTGAGAGGAATGTCGGGTTGGATCTCCAGATACTTCTGGCTGTGCTGAGGGCACATCCATCACGGTCTCATCCCTGTGGGGCCTGGCTGCTTACCTCTTAGGAAGAGAAGAGGCGGGTGAAGGGATAAATGCAAACAGCCCTGCCTCTAAGGGCAGCAGCCACGTCCCAGGACATTCCTCGCCCCAGGCCCCTCTGTAAGGCAAAACTTGAGGACTGTGAGAGGGTAACAGCGACGTATTAGAAAACTCGATTTTCTGAATCTGTGTGTTCCAACTGAACTGATGATGGGAGAAAAGAAAAAGAGTGAAACAAAATATTTGCAGCTGTTTGAATGGGAAATTTCTGTTTGATTCAGATCTCAAAATCAGATTTTGTTCGTGCAGCGGCACACATTGCTGCACTGGTTTTTACAAGACAGCAGATGCTGATTTGAATTGCTTCACAGAAGGCATTAGCAATTCAGGAGATTTAGGAGGCTGCTGATAAGAGAAGATACAGCAGCTCTGTAAATTGTCTCATTACACATCGAAAATGTTGAAGTGGGAGCTTTCATCTACATTTGATCTCTTCCCAAATAGGTAGAGTGGTTGAACATGCCCATTTTTCTGAATAATGAAATTACTGCATTAAACCTTGCAGAAATTAGTAGGTTAATTCACCGTCCTTCACTGAAGAGGCAGTTGTGGAGATTTTTTAACAAACTGCTTTTTTTTTTCACATCAAAGCTTTGGAGACTACTGATGACATTTCCTTATTGTGGTTTTAAATAAATTTATAGTGCACCTGAAGCTGTTATCAAAAGGTGGTTTTTTTGTGTATGCTGTATCAGCAAACCTAAGTAACCATCTGAATTTGATAAGGTATAAATGTTAAAGGTATAAATGTAATTTTAGAGAGTAGTTATAGTTAAGCATAAATATTTTCCATTTGACTTTTTAATTGCTCCGTCCTGTTTAACAGATCCTTTCTAAGTGATGCTGGAGCCTCTCTTGAGAAGCAATCCCTTTGATGGAACTGCTCTTGGCTCCCTTTGAATGGAAGCAGCATCATGACAAAATACTTACAATAAGGTAGAACAGAAAGTGATCAGCACATTTACATGCCAGGATCTCCCCATTTACAGTTTCTTTGAACCTGTCTGAAGCCATTTGAAGGCACTCACTTGTGTAAGGAGCAGAGTCGGAGAACACCGCCATAATCCTGGTACTGTAATGGGGTGGACTGCATGGAGCAGCTACAGCTGTAGCACTGCGCCACCCCCAGCTTAGAGCAGTGGCCGGAGGGGAAGAAGGAAAAGAAGGGAAGAAGAAAGCATAGGCAGGGATCGCATAGTGCAGCTGGGGTGCCTGCTTCAGGATTCGCACTGTGTTCCCAGGGTTCCTATTCAGAGTCGAGTCCTCTGCAGTGAGCTTGCCATCACTTAGTGAGAACAACAGAATTCGGATCAGAGATATTCTCAAAAGGAGGCTAAAGTGTTAAAATTAAGAACAGCCTTGTTCAAGGAAATTACATGAGTGGACTTACATTTCCTGCCCCTGTGGTCAAAGTTTGTAGTCTTCTGAAGTTTTGGGGGTGGGGAGGTGGTGGTGTTTTGGGTTGATTTGGTTTTTTTTTTTAAATTGTGGTGGGTTTAGATATTTGCCAACAGGCTTTTCTAAGTACCTTTGTTAGCTTGATGGCGGAGGCTAACATTTGCAGCTTGTAATAGCTGAAATGTTCCAGTATGCTCAAGTGATTTAAGTGCTTCAGGGACTTCTACCCTAATTCCTTGAGAGCAAAACTTTAAATGTCAATTATAACAAGAAATTACAGCAAATACGCATATGAATAACATCATTTACAGTTAAGGGATAACTAAACATCGCTAGAGATGGATATAAACCAGAACAATTGGATCCAAACATAAGCAGCCTTTTGGACAGACTGAGATCTGGTTACAATCTTTATAGCTGAAGCATCTCTCTAAATATCCCTGAAAGGAATGTGTAACAACTTGCACTGTAATATCTGAGTCACCTTTCAGCCGAGGGGGTAGAGGTAGTGAAGACAGCACTGAAAATTTGGATATTAGAGGTGCCTTAGGAGCTGTAAAATAAATAGCCAGTGTTGGGATAAGTAAGGGAAAAAGTCAATAAAAAGCTCTCTTAAAGTTCATGTGTTTGGTTCTGAAGCTACAAAGCTGTTGAATTGTGGACAAATAAAATGAAGTATTTACCTAACGTAAATGGAAAAAGAAAGGGAGCCAGCCAGATGAGAATACACGCTTATATTTGTATACATAAGGTCAGACTCAGGTTGCAAAGAAATCTGTTCAGAGTACATCCATGCTGTCAAATAAGTTATCTGCATGCTTTGCTGCCAGATCTGGTCCTTTGGTCATCTGCACAGGATGGAGTAAAATACTTGTATTCCTCCACACCCTCCAAGTGTGATTCTGGGAGTAGTTTGCCCTGTGGACTGTACTACTAGCTACTGTACCACTAGCAGTAGGGATGAAGAGCAAGGCATGTTCTCCAGCACCTCCCCATCAGCCCTGCACTCTCAAAGACCCCTAAGCACTCTCCCATTACTCTCTTGGCATGCAATAACCACCCATGACCTTGGGCTATAGAAACACCACTCCCTTTCAAGCTGTTGTATATCCTACACAAGATCTCAGGTACCTGTAAGTGAAAAACTTCAAGAAAGAAAACAACTGTCTCTTAGAGCCATGGGGGACATAGGGGAGCAGGGCCAAGTGCTGGGTGGTGTGAAGGCAGCCAGTTGATTCTAAGGGGGGTTAAGTCTGTGTGGTGGGAGTGTGACCCACTTAAAAACACTGGTCTGGGCAGATGCTGTTAGCAGGGTACATGGTACCCTCTCTCTCTGAGAGATGCACCCAAGCTGGGTTATATAAAACTACTGTTAAAAATAAGCAACTCTTTATGTAGGACTAATTGATACCGTGGACTGAGAAGTCCAGGAAGTATCGGCCAGAGTGCTCAAACAAGGAGTTTACAATATAATTTTATTGAATCAATTATTTCTACCGATAAACTGCAAGAAGTATGTGGACTTAGTTTCTATGTACTAAAAGGCTTGTTGGGCAGATTGGAAAAAGCTTATGATTACAAATACCAAAGAAGAGGTGACACACTGGCTTTTGGACGTGGACAGTCAGACCTGTCTAGATTAGAGATTAGATAATTATGTTTAGCTATTTTAATAAGCTGTTTCTCATCATGCATAAATGTATGCTGATCAGTAATTAAAACGGCTGTAGTATGAATCTCTGCAGTTTTTCTTTAAACAGGCTTAACTATGTTTTGCTGCCCATTCATTTCAGCCTCTCTTCACGACACTGTGCCAAATATAATAAAATGAGCTTTTTGGGAGACCAAGTGTGAATATATTCACGCCCAGTGATAAACCATTGATTTGGTGGTTACAGCTCACTAGGTGTCACCTCAGAAGCCTTCTGTCTCTGTCACTGGTACAGACATTGGAGAGACAAGCTGCACCTTGTGGCTGCTCGTAGAACAAAGACCACACAGGGGTCTCAAAGATAAGACAATTAATCTGTAATGACAGTGTTTATTAACAACAATAAAATGTGCAATGATCTCACATCAGAGGAAGAAAAGACTCTTAACTGCAATTTTATCCTCATTTGGCTGAAATTAAGAGAATAAATCAATGGGATTTTAGAACAGGCTAATATGCTTTATGTGAGTTCTAGTATGAAAAGAATTGTGAATAACGTGTTGCCAAAAGCAGTAGTTTATCCTGTTGAAATTAGGAAGCTTCAAAGACATCTTAGAGGGTATTATTAACTGAGCGCATTTAAGAAAATAGTAATTGGGTCTTGGGAGAAGTCTCAGAAAATAAAATGACTCTTCATATTTTTAATTCTTTTGCTGGTTTGTTTTTATTTTATGGCAGTTAGTATTGGAAAATGAAAATATTTTACTTCATAATGGAAAATGAATATGCTCCTATTAGATAAAAGTTTGGAGTATTCTGCAAAGTAATTAAAATTGTCAGTGAAAGAAAAGCAACTGAAAACCAACAGGCCTGCATTTTTCATCTCTTCTGGTGCAGAAACAAAACAAAACTGTTCCCTAACATTTTGCAAAAAAAGCAAAACAATTCTGTGGAAAATGAAGTTTTATTTAAAAAAAAAAAAACTTTTTAAACTGAAAAGTTATTCTAAAGATCATGCATAGTTGTATGGCATGTCTGATTTATAGCCCATGCAGGACACCATAAGAAAGCAGGGCCAAATCCAGAGCAAGCATAAATCAGTTGTTAGCTTAAATAGTGCATTGGACTGGCTGAGAAACTCATTCTCATTCCACTATGTTGGTAGTAAAAGCAGCACATCTCATTTCTTTCTGAACTCTCTCTCTTGTAAAGGTTCCACACAACTTCCAAGTCCATTACTATTCTTAGATGAAAGGCTTGTAATAATATATGGCATTAAAAGTTAGGGGAGAAACCAATTCTGCAGGTCAGAGTCTGTCGTTGCTTAAAAAAAGCACAAAGTCCATCTTCCCTGAATTTGGATGATTTTCCTTAAGAAATGAAGCCAGGGAAGACAGATGGTTGAAAGGAAGAGTTATTGTATAATAATAAATATTGTAGGAGACAGAGAATCACCTCTTCACTGAACATTTTAGAAGTTTCAAGATATATCACCCCTGCCATGACGTTTAGCTGGGGCAGAAGAACCCACTCCCACTCAGTTCTCTGGGAAACCTCATTAAGCCAAATTCTGCTCCTTGATACATTCCTAGCAGCTGCTTAAAGACCATATGGAGCCCTGCATGCATCTCAGAAGGCCTAAAGTTCTGCAAGCGCTTTACCACGAAGTAATAAAGATCTCGCAACATCTTGCACTTTGCAAATAGGAAAACAGAGACACAGGCAGAGATGCTTGTGGGTCCCCTCCCACGGCGTGGCAGAGGCAAAGAGAAAACGTGCCTTAGGTCAGAGGCCCCTCTTCCATCTTTAGACTGTGCTATTTCTATTCATAAATGTTTATTCATTTCATATTCCAAATATGGGTGATAGTGAAGGCAGTAGTAACATTAATATAAATATGTTTTACATTTGCATTTTACTACACACTAGTGATGGCAAAACAGGGAAACTAGGGAAATGCTCTGTCTTCAATTTGATGGATGACCTCTCCTATCTGATATGGAGTCCAAACAAGTTAACAGAAAAATTTGGTACTACACATGCTTTTGCACTGTGGAAGCATCTTCAACAGTAATCATCACCCTAACGCAGAGAAACTATCTAAGACCTGTGTATCACTGTGAGAGCACAGTATGTTTTAACTTGTACATGCTGTTTGAGTCCTCCCTTCTACACTGGGATTAATTCCTCTGTACAGAAAACATTCCTCAGGTACAAATTATATCATAATCTGACACAAAATAGAGCTGAAAAATGAATTTACTTGGCTAAAATGAATTAGAAATTGTGATGGATGTTTGCTGAACATTAGTGAACACTGTAGGCCAGATTCTGGCCTCATTCTGTAGAATAAATATTTGGTAATGGAGCAAAATAAAAGTGAAACGTATCGTCATGCTTGCAGGATTGTAAGAAAGAAGGAGGTCCACTGAAAAACAAAAAAAAGGTACTGTAACAGGAAACCAGGATGAGGGAAAACACATTATCAAAGTGGGGATATACTAATGTAAAATCGGAAGAACCTAATGATAAAACAGCTCCATGAAATCTGAAAATACAGAAAATAGTTTTTCATAGAAATGCATCTCCACTGTGTATTTCGTTATGCCCTTGGGAGTTGCTTATGTATATCATCTGCATAGAACAGAGTGAAATTCATCCTTGGAGTATTTTGCTGCTAGCTAGGAAATCAACAAAATGTTCCTAAAGAGGAGCTACTAAATGCATTTCTGATTCCTGGGGGCAACATTTCTAGTGGCAGCAGGCATGACTAGCTCTATTTTATACCTTGTCAGACTTTCAGCTAAAAGCAAACTGAAAAGTTTGTGCTAAGAGCTAATGACTGGTATGTGGGAAAGCAGCAACAAGATTATGTTCCTTTTCATCCTTGGTTCAGATCTATTCCACATGGCTGTTGGTCAAAACTCTTTTCCCATCCGAATGCATCTGGAGATAAGCCAGGATACTGGAGACTCATTACAGCTTGTAGAGATGGGTTGCTGCCTACACCACATCCTAACTTGATGTAACTGGAATTTCTGCTGTTGATTAGAGCATAGAGAGTGATATGTCCTCTCCAGTTTGCTTGATGCAATCAGGACATTTAAGCAAATGTACCTCAAGTGAGAGCAGCCGTACAGAGCAATGGGACTAGCAGTGAGACCATGCCCAGTAGAGCTCTCTCTGCATCCCAGCACCATTCCTAAGTTCATCATCGGCAGGATAAAGCTTTAGCCCAGCGGCAAGCCATTTCTTTCCAGCTTGAAGCCTCACTTGAGTTCTTGAAAAGCATATGTGGATGGTGATCAGGCCACCACTCTGATCATGCTTAAGCCTGTTGTGAAGATAAGATCACGGTCGTGGCTCCGCAGTGTAGCAGCAGCATGCTGCAAGTCGGGTTGTGTGTGGCACTGCTGTCCCTGGCGCGCCAGGTCTGTGGGAAAACAGATCTACCAGCACCTTCAAGCAGGAAAAAGTCCCTTGCTGGTCTGTGAGAGTCAGAAGCGGATGCAGTACACAGTGGTTTTAAATTGTTTGTGTTCACTGTATTATAACAAACTCTGAGGCAATAATTACTTCCCTGAGGTAATATCAACCGCAGTAACAGCATGAGAAATTTGATCTGCCCGTTTCCTGGTTTTGGCCACAGCTCATGAAATCACAACTATCAAACGCAGAGCCTGGATGAAAGACCCATTCTCCTCTATCTACACAGCTATTTTCGGTTCTTCATAGCTTATAAATAAAATAATCTTTGAGACTGGAAGGAGATTTGCTCAGGAGATTTTTTTCAACCAAATGGCAAGTGCCTTTAGATCATTTGGGGAGATGGGGGAAGTCAAAATCATTTTTGAGTCACACTTGTGTTTTTTGAAACATTTAAAACTGAAAATTTGTTCTTAAAAAAACAGATACACATATATTCCCGTTTGATCCTCTCCCTGGAGAAGCATTCATAGCTTCAGTGATTTCCATGGAGTTATGTCAAATTACAAGAGCTGGATATTTGCTCCAAGCCATTTTGCAATCACAGACAGCAGCAATATGATAAAGATCTCAGCATATTTCTGAAAGGAAGGCAAATGTCACTGATAGACTGGTTGTAAAAATGTCATTCATTAATAAAAAGGTCACGAGTGACTGAAAGGGATACAAATGAAATATTTCACCTGTTCAGAGCTTCATTTTGCAGTCCCTTTAATTGTATTTATCAACCACATTTTCCCAATCTTTTCAAAGGTCTGTCTTCCTGCGATTTAAGGTCTGCATTTGGGAACCTCAGGTTAAAAAGAGACCTCCCTTCAGTCTCTAAGCCTGGATACACACTGGAAAGGCGAGGACTACTGTTGCAAGATAAGAGGAAAGCTGAGATGTGAAAGATGGCTCAAATCAAAGACACTGACCCAAACAGCAGGCTATGTAAAATGCAGTTATAAGTACAGGCAGCAGCACTGGCGTTACATGAAGTAGCAAGCACTGGTTCAGTAATTACAGATGGCATTTTGAAGCTGCACACGCTGCATGAGCATGTAGAGACTAAAAGCATGAAGTGTGACCTAATCCAGAACATAGTAGCATCCTTGGAAAGAAGCTCCAATGAAAATTAAGGCAAAAGAGATGCAATCTTATAGCATCAAGCATGAAATGCCTGAATACTTGACTTCCTCAATGACTCCTACCTTGGGCAATGAAAACAAGCTTATACTCCAGGGTGAGAAGGAAAATTTACGAGAATTATGGAAATCAATCACAGTGTTTTATATGTCCACAGTGTGCAGGAATTTCTCAGAATCCAGAATAGTCTTTTTTTTTTTTTTTAATTTTTTTTTTTTTTTTTCCAAACATGAACAAGGAATATGTACTGAATTAAAATGGAAACTTTTAAGTCTGGTTTTCCAAGACAAAGAGCTGTAGTGTAAGCAAGAACACAGTCCTACTTAGGGGTCACAAAAACTGTCTAATCCCCTGATTTGTGTACCAGTAGAGGTGAAGATCTCCAATTCTTGCACAACACATAATCCAAAATGGAATTAAATTCTAAATCAATTACAAAACACCAAAGCTTTTATATTATGTAGCTTTTTCCCCTCTTCCAGCCAAACTGATGTTAGTGAGCAAGTATGAATGGATAGCACTAGAATCAACTAATGGTAGGGATAACCCCAAAGCATTTGTACAGTTGTTCCTGTTCCCTGTCTGACCTGCTCTGCTTTATGTCAGTGTCTACTTTAAGGGGTAGGAATTGTCTTTCTCTACTGTGGTTTATGTGGTGTCACAAACGTTGATACTGATCTCTTGCAGCAAAGGTTTCTGTTTGATCTCACCAGTGTAAGAGCATGTGTGTTATTTTCATCAGGGCTTTTCCAGTCACTTGATTCATTAGTTTTGCACAAAGCAGGATTGTAACTGGGCAGCGAGGAGGGGGAAGCTGTATGTGCAGAATAAGATTTAGCAGTTCCTGTACATCCTGTAGGACAGAGGCTATTTTGAGGTTGGCTTGTTATGTTTGGTCTTCCTTTAAAAAAAAAAAGTATCTCCCCAAAGCAGAGAGCAATGGCATGTAATTTTCCCATCCACTGTTTGTAAAATCTTTATTAAATAAACTTATCTTTTACCTTCTCCCTCTTAAGTTCACTAATTCTGTGACATGGTAACCTTGTTTTGAGTGTAAATGTCCTTCTTCTCCCAGTCAGAGATAACAAATGTCCTTGACAAAATAGTACATCTTCATTTTTCACAAGAGTTGCTATCCCACTGGTTACTTAAAAAGCAAAATTAATGTTTTGTCTGTGGGAGCAATTTAAGCTAAGATAAACTGCGGCTATTATCCTCTCAGAGATCGTCCCAAGCTGACGTTATAACCTTGTTCAGTTGATACATCTGGTGGTATGTGAGCTCTTCCAAAGCAGTATCCACAGAAATGGTTTAGTTTTGGATCCTGCAGTAGGATTATGAATCTGTAACACTACCACTGTCACAGGTGGGTATTCTCCTAAGTGGGCTATGACTCACTTGTCATTTGCATTCTTGTAAGGAGGAAAATCCTCAGAGATGTAAATCAAAGGTGCTAGTAGGAAGCAACTCATATTCATCTGCAGGAAGCAGGAAAAAAAGTAAAAATCCCAATGGTCTTGCATTACATCATCTCCCTCATAGGAGCAGTTGAGCGCTGTTATTGGGCCATAGTTACTCCCAAGCTGTTCAGCATCCTGTGGATGTGAATTTAGGTGTGAAGTCCCATAGGAAGTCTCCTGTGGAGGAGATATTGAGAGACACTGAGGGTAGGGTTCAATTTCAGAAACCGAAGTTCAACATGCCTGCATGTTCATGTTTATGTGGGAATGAAGGGTCTACACTCCTCGTGTCCAGCCAGGGCTCTATGAAGTTGCTTAAACAGAGTCCCCTAGTGCCACCTGAGAGGGCCACAGGAGGCTGGCTGGTGTGAGACAGGACCCGTCAAAGACCCATGCTTTTCTAAATGGCTGCTAGAGCCACATAAAGTACTACAGGGAATTTCTAATGCCACTTCATACCTGCATTCAGCCAACTGAATTGATCCCTAAGTGTCTCTACTGTTCCTTATGCAGACAGCCAAGCAGCAAGCAGAGCCCAGAAAGTCAATGGCACTGGTCACCAAAGAACTGAGTGAACAGCACTGGTTCTCTTAATCAAAACATTTTCCAAGGCAGAAATTTCTCTGACAGAAATTAATTGCCTCCCTGCAATTGCCCCAAAGTAGAGCAGAAACAGTGCATCTCTGTGCCCTTCTCTTTTCTTGTCTTCTTACACTTTTAGATCTTCTCTGACACAGACAAGTAACATTTGAAATTCTCTGTGGGGAGAGTGAGTCCAGCTCAGGGTCTAGAAAACAATTCGATATCCCAGATGTTGAACTGTGACAATTAGCCAACTTATTTATGTCTCGATTCCTGTCTTTGGTTCTCTTTGCTTTTCTCAGATATTCTTTTAGCTATCATCAGAGGCTGTATTTAAGTAGCAAAGACATTTTCGACATTACTCAGGAGGAACAGCATCATTATTCTAGTGCTTTATAGCCCACGAGTGCTTCAGAACCTACAGACATGGTTGTTTGCTGTGCAACAGGTCCCTGGAGTCTAATCTCCCAAGTAAATATGTGACTCATTCATCCTACGACAGTGTGGGACCATAAATATCACATGTTTAATTGCTCGACAGAAGGCCATGTTCATGTGTGGTTGATGAATGCAAGTCTCTAGATAGTAGACAGTCAGGCCCAAAACAACCCAAGCCTGCAACCAACGATAAACAGCTTTGCTGTTTTGTGGAATTTCATGTTACAAGGTAGACCTTGTAGTCAGTAGATCAAGAGTAGTCTCTGCTGAGAATTATGCTATCTAACTTTAATAACAAAAATATATAATAAGCATTAACTAAGTTTTGTTGTTCTTTCTGTCTTAGTATCCTTTTGAGGCCAAAAATATGTTCATTGTGTCATGAACTGTTTCCAGTCAAAATATGCTTGACAGATTCTAATTAATACATTCAAAGGGACAGTTTTAGTACAGTTTCCCACAGACACTTCTATAGCAATTGTGTTTCAAGGGAGCAATAAAACCACAGGGAGGTTTTGCACTATAATAACACTTGGCTGTTTATCTGGGCTCAAGGTTACTTGGGTGTTACATGTTCTTTCCTGGTGGAGGAGAATGAATTTAAGAAGAAAAATACCAAGCATCTTTCAGGTAGGGGACGACGTCATCCTAGACATTTTTTAGCAAAACAAATTCAGCGGTCTTAGCCCTAGCAGAGCTAGAAACAGCTCAAGGACACATACATACTCCTTTGCATTCATGTAATCTCCACTTAAACTATTTGTTGCTGTGGTGCAAGTCAAATACAGCATAGAGATACCATTACAAAAGTACCACTAGGGACTCCAGCATTACAGGTATGTTGACAACTGCACTTAAAGCAGCATTAAAATCCTGCTAGTTCACGAATTAACGGTAACTTTGGAAACCAAATTCTAACACAATAGCTCTTCAGGGGACAATCTGGAGGAGGAAAAGCATTTTCATTTGGCTTTGACAATCTCACTTGTTTTCTTGGCCCCTTGTCTGCTAACAGCCACTTCAAACCTAGCAGTTGCAGAGTACACTCACACTCTAGTACAAGTCTTGGGATACATGGCACGTTTCAAACTTTTAATCACAGCCACTGATCATTGTTCTTCATAACCTAATTTAGTTCTGCAAACAAGACAATTAAAATGTCAAGCTTCATCAGATGCATTGATTTTCCAGAGCAGCCTCACACTTGGCTACAGCCTTGACTAGGATGTCTCCCTACAGGCTCTGCTCTTTCCTTGTCCTATTCAGATTTCAAGACCAATCTTCAGAAGCAGAAACTCAGACTGAAAGACTTCACTAGTTGCATGTGATCCCTGGTGACATCCAGAGGGTGCAACAGAAATAGGAGTAGCTTTCCAGCAAACTCTCAAGTTCCACTGCTCAAGAAAATACAGTTCTCTACTGTAGGAGCTGCCCGTCCTCCACTCCCACTAGTAGCAGCAAGGCAGCTTCTCCCTGTGATGAATTTCCTGCAGTGCAACAACTTTTCAAGCTTCAGTTTCTAACTAGAGTGTATAGTTTAATGAGACTTGAAGCCCATAGCAGGAGAAGCAACAACAAGCAAGATGGTCACAGGGTTCATCCTCTTCAGACCTTCCTACATTTGAAAAGAAATAGCCACTCATGCCTTAGTACTTTGATTCCAGAGTAAATGTTGTTCAATGGGTACATTAGACAGGTCTAGGGTCTCACATAAAAACTACCATAATAAAATTATACTGCACAATAACTTGTTCTCATGATAATTCCTAACTACTGAATTCTAGACTACTTCAGCTGTACCTTAACCAAAAATTGAGCTTTAAAAAATTCACAGGAGGACACTATAGAAAATCAGAGTTCACACCAGAATCTACACAGTGTGGGATAAAGATTAAGTACAGATGAGAAGAAAGAGAGAACATGTAATTATGAAGGGAAAGGTGAAATCTAGTCACTTCTTCCTGTTTCTCTAATGTTACAATGCTACAATGCTACAATGTTACAATGTTACAAACATCACTCTCTGGAAAGATTAATAGCTGGTACATGTAATTTAGAGCAAAGTAAGAGGAAATAATACTCTAAACAGCAGCTGTTTAACCTGTGCATTGCACATCCAGAGAAGATAATTGCATCGTTTTCATTGTCAAAATGTTGAAACAGTTTATAGTCTTCAATAAATATCTCTAATTATAGGTAGCACGATATTGGAGGGCTTTGTGAAAGAGTCATGATTTAGACCTTTAGAAGAGCATTGCCAGTCCTGAGGTCTGTTTTATCGTGGATATAAATGCTGGGCTCACACTACCAAGAATGCCTAATCCATGACTAACTAGAAGGATCTGAGTCCGCAGCATAAAAAAATAACCCTGAGGTCTGCATTGGTGGGTAGTCAGGAATGTTAAGCACTAGAAGGCAGTAACCAAGCATGCCAGAATTTACAAGATCAAGTAAGATTTACAAGATCCAGACAAGATTTAGTCTTAACCTGACTCCTAAAAAGACTGGATAGTATATGCATCCTAATCTGGAAAGGTCTTTGAACAAACTTCATCTAGAAATAAAAGTGGGCATCTTATGGCAGCACACTTACATAGAATAGTAACTGTCTTTCTCAGAGTTGAGATGACAGTCACCTTGAACCTCACCAGTTCTTATACCTCCACTCCCCCCGAATTCTTGTTCAGTTAAAAAATATTAACACTATATCATCTTCATTTTTGGCAACACTTTCTTTTTACATTCAAGTCAAGCCAGTGCTACTGGACCAAATCTTCAGCTGGTATAAATCAGCAGGATTCCGTTGGTTTCACTGAACCTCAAATGAAGCTCAAACTCATCTCTTGGCTTCAGTCACACTGTTCTGGTCTGCACAGAGGATTTGCCCTACTGTTTGTTGTAGTTCATGCAGGTCATGGTTCACTGACCGGTGACTGACTCTACTGAGAGCCAGTGAGACCTCTCACTTGCTCTCCTTAGGGCTTTCACAAGCCAGGAGGGAAGCAGCCAGAATGGTCACTCCCCCTTTGTCACCTCTTTGTAGACAACTGGAGCATGGAGCAGCCGCCCAGAGCACTCTTGAATTGTGTCACTGCGCTTCTGGGACTTATAACTGAGAGACAGTTTAAAAGAAAATTACTCCAGTTACCTTTGAATATCTACTTGATATGAAACACTTGAGTTTTTCAGATCCTACACATTATTAAGATGCTTGTGAGACTAGGGTTGTCAGCAATGAGGAATGAACCAGGGAACCCAGATTCTCAACATGGTAACCCTCTTGTCTGAGCTCTTTCAGCTCTGTTGCATAAAGCTCTAGCAAGATCTTCAGCTTTTCTGTGTAGTCCAACCACCTGGACCACAATCATGTTAAATGCATATTTTCTCTGGCATCTTAGCGCGGTGTCCTTTGCAACTGATAACTTAAAGACCATTTAATTGTATGTGCTCCCTATTCTGTGTTACCCGTATGCACAAATATGAACAGTGCATGTGACTCAAATTTTGCTAAAAAAATATATAACTAAAAGTATATCAGATATATATAAATATAAAAGTAAATTTTAATGTAAGGTAAAAATATAGAAAAAGATACTTGTAACTTCTAGGTAGATCATTGCGGGCACAGAATTATGAACCCAATATTTTTCCCCTGCCTGCCCTCTAAATTTTTGGCATACCCTTGCTGTCATACACCTTGCATTGTTTGTTCCTTTAAGTGAATGCTAATGCTAAAAGAGAGTAATTTGATGGCAAACTGAAGGAACATTTAATCTAATCAATGCTTGCTTTGAACTTCTGCAATGCTATGAAAGCTTGTCAAATTACTGTGTTTACGTAGTGCAGCTGCTATTCATGAGCCTGCACACTGTACTTTATTTAGCGCTGCACGTAGGTGCCGGCAGAGCTCAGGACTGTGGTTGCATGGGCAGAAATGTCTTGATGCTTTGTTGCAACTTATCTCTGGTTGTACAAGTAATATCAGAATCTTGAGAGAATCTTCTGTTAGGAAAGTTCAGTATTTTTCTCCTGGTCTCATTCAAAACCAACAAGAACAGAAGCACATGAAAAAGTAATGGAAAAAGTAAGTTAACTGAACTATTTCGAACTTCAAAAGAAGTGCTGAGCACTTTCAGTTTACAGAGAAGCTTCAAGTAACAGAAACAAATAAACGATTAATTTGGATGAAATCAAGATGGTATTCAAAGTAAATCTGAGCACTGTTTTTCCTCATAGAATTATACTCAGTGAATATAATATACTTTATATTTTATGAAAAAAATATAGGCAATAAAGTCTTAAGTTTACAGAAAAATTTCACCCTGCACAGGAAAACGTCATATAGGAGCGTTACCTGATGGAATCCAGAACTAGAGATTTCTTTCTACGTCAACACTGCAGGATGGCTCTCAGCAAGTTATGCCGTATCCATGTACCTTGTGTTTATCATAAAGTGGTAAAATACGTTCTTCTAGTGAATAAGTCATCTTGCAGAACTGTGGGTGAAAACAGGATTATATAAGAGCTAATACCAAACAGTTGTATTAACTTGCTTATATGCTGAAAACATCGCATGGATAGAAGCTATATGCAAGTGTGTAATTGTGAAGCATTAACTGGAAAACAGGAAACATCAATTGCTTATCAGCAATAAATTAGCAGGACTGGCAAAATATTTTGAAGGCTGTTAGATACATATGCAGGATTTAGTAACCCAAAATTTAGCTCATATAAAGTCAAGGTAATAGCTGAAGGAAGGTAATACAGGCACTAGGTGAGAAATTTGGAAGAGAGTAATGCCAAAAGCAAACTGGAAGCTGCACTGAATTACAAACAAATCCAAAGTTGTAACATTACATGATTGCAAAGAACAGCAGCACGTGCTTGGGTTTTGTATAAAAGTTGTTTCAGTACCTGAAGCATAAATACGTCTATGCTAGGCTTTCTTTTATTAATTTTATGGCATGCTTTAGGCAAAATGGGTATGGTGGAGGAAACGGGAGAATAAGCAACGAAAAAGGACAGGGGCTCAGTGGGTGAATATGTAACCAAAAAAATTAAGGGATATGAATAATCACGAAGGCAGCAACACTGTGAAAACCTAAAACTGATCCCTAAGTCTTATTCTTGCGAAAATGTATTTTTATGAAGAAAACACATGAAAAAATTATTTTTTTTTAGAGTATTCTAAACGCTATTAATTATAGAACAAACACCACTACGTTGTTTGTGAAAACCAAGTAAAAGAATGCAAAGCAAATATGCAAGTAAACTAATAACTAGTGTTTATTCAATTACTGTTTTGTACAAACAAGCAGAGTGTTTTAATATCAGTTTGTAAACATCTCCTTACCCAAACTGCATGTTCAGTTGAACATCATCTATATGCAAGTCAGCTGAAAATAAGCACATGCAAAAACCAAACTAAAATTCAAAGGAAAAAGCCCTTAAAAGCACAATAAGAAGGAATGAAAAAGGGTGAAGAAAGGCAAGGAAAAAATAAAAGTAATTGTTCAAACTTTGTACTTGATAAACAACATTAGAAAACTGTCAGCCACAGAAAGACAGAAGAATATCTACTCATCTTGTATAAATTCAGTTGTGGATTGGCAAATGGAAGATTTTAAACAAGGCTGTCTGCCAAGAAGAGGAGAAGTGGAAGTCCCAGCTGTAATTAAACAGATTGACTCCTCTTCCTCTGGAAGCAGCAGAGCAAGAGCTCCTCTTTGATGTCTCTCAAAACTTCCCCCTTCCTGTGGCTATTGCAGTGAAGACCACCTGGCTGAAGGCAGGCTGAATTAGGAACAATGGGGGGACTGGAGATTTTTAGGACTTATAACCTTTTCATTCAGGTGTTTGCATGAGGAGGAAAAGGATCTGTTTGGGGAAAGAAGGAGTGCCCCAGCTGAGGATCTCCTTTCCTTCCTGCCAGGGGAGCTTCCAGCCTGCTGGGGAGCTTCCAGCCTGCCAGGGAGCTCAGGGAGGGGAAAAGGGCAGCAACTGCCCTCAGCTGCCTCCCCTCCTCTATCAAGAGAGGGGTGCTTACAATGCAGATTGCTGGGCTCTCTCCTATGAAGGAAGTTAAAACAGAAGAGAATTTGCTTTTCAAATACAGAGGTTATTAGCTTTGATGAATGAACCATACAAACTGTAGATCCTACTTAGGTGTCCCCCTCAGCAGATCCACTCCCTTCCTCGCTGGGACAGTTAGATCATGCATGAAACTGAGGACATGCCTCTTTTACTGAAACATCTTATTCTTCTCAGGCCAGTTTTCAGGTTTCTGAGTTTTTCTACCTCAACTGATATTGCTTGAGCAACCATTCGGCTTTCCTATTAGGATAAACCAAGGATGAAGAATTTCTAGGATATGATGCAGTCCCTTACATAAGGGCAAATCAGCTGAGTAGAGACTTGTTTTTACAGCTTCCTTTTGGACACACTTTTCCCTTACTCTGTCCTGTCTCCTGAAGTGCACACCCCCAGAAGCTAGTGCAACCCTGCACCATGCCAGCTGCTCAAAACCCAAGGGGAAGCTGCCCTTGAAGGTGCCCTTGACCATCTGGCTGTGGCCTTGCTGGCTGGGCCAGCCAGCTGCTCCGCTGCGGGATGCTGCAGGGGTGGTTGATTTGTCCCACAGCTCAATAGGCAGCATCTCATGGGAGGAATCCAGGCTCGTCTTTCCAATCTACCTTGTTGTGGAAATCTTCTGAATGTTATTAGATTCTGTAAGACCTGACCTTTAAAAGTCAGGGGTGCAATTAACCTAACCAATCTGGCCAGCTCCACATCAGCAGCTCACGCTAGCCTAGGAGAGGCAGGAACCAGACAGTTCACTTCTGACTAATGTTATTACAGAGGAACAGGAGGTGGACCCAGACGCTCTAATTAAACTGCAGCAGGTCTGCTCAGCGGGCTGTTCTGATTGAGTGCAAAGCAGAGGTACCGTGCAAAGCATGCTAGAATCCCTGGGCTTCATCTAATTACGTGGCATAGCCGTTTTTGTGTTGATTTGCTGGCAGTAGCCTGTCATCCAGCTGGCAAAAGAAAGGGAAGGTATCCAGAGAAATACGGATCCTCCACTGCCAATGCTCTGTCCGGAGGCCTCTATACTAACTCACTTTATCAAAACTAGTGCATAAAAGCATGGCTAGAATGGAAGGAAAGGTAGCGTAGCCAGGAGATTGCCTTCATTATTTGTGCATGTGACTCTCTGCTCTGCTTTCATTTGTGTCAGAAATAGCCTTGCATGTAAGAGTGCCCCTGAATATCAGGGAAGTCATTTGCTCAAGTCTGACTCCATGTTTCTTTGATGTAGGTGAAGACCCAGGCACTAGAGCCTCTGGCCAGTGCTAAATGGTCACTCCTCTCTCTCCCTGTCCCATTTACTTTAGATACGGACTTAAATGGCAAAATAGAAACTCTGCAGAAAGGGGAATCTTGTGGCTGTTGGGCTTTTTTGCTTTTTCTGGTATGTCAGTTGGCTTGAATCATGGACTGCATTTGTCTATGTCAGTGTTTGCTGTCCTTTCCACTGGGGATCTACTGACATTTCTTGCTTCTTTCTCTCCCTTCAGCCTGCTCACAGTGAATTGCCTCTGGTTCCACGCAGACGTTTTCTGTTAACACACAGAAAACATCAGACAAGATAAACTACTTTTTACTTGGATCAAATGGGTCAAGCCTGAATTTGGCTTTTATTTAGGCTGGTAACCTACCCACTCTGCAGTACAAACACAAGTCAAACCTGGTTGGTTGGTGTTGATTGTTTTGGCCCCTTGTTTCTCTCATCTCTGACTCAGAAAAGCAGACAAGTTTTCTTAACAGTTCACTGTTTATGCACAGAGAGCCTTGGGCTGTCCCTAACCTTCCTACAGTATGCCAAAATGACCCTGCACACTCAAGGAACCCAAATATCTTTAACATTATTGAAAGCTGAACATATGTGATGGGAAAAAGCAGGGAGGATGTTCTTAAATGTAGGCATTAGCTCCCTGCAACTCTTTACCCAAGGGACAGAGATGGGCTCCTCCAGATTGTAATCCAGTGCAGGACCCTAATCTATCAACTAGAAAAAAATCTTGGAGAAATTAGTTTTATGAGGCTAAAGCCAGCTGTTGCAAATAGATCCCTATCATATCTTAGATCTTAGCCTAAGCCTCCAAGTTCTCTTGTGTTTAGCTGGTTGTGCAAGCGAGCAACTATACATTTCATGTCTGTTAAGTAAGATGGGTGCAAGAGCTTGGGCACCGATTTGTTTAGGCTTAAGAACCTAATCCAAAATTATTGAAGCTTCCTAATGATTTCTCAGCTAAGCCTCTGAATTGCTTCTCTTACTTGTCTTTACCTATTTGAGTACTGCTGGTAGAATTTGCAGCTGAAAAATATACTTCTTTGACTTGCAGAAAAACGTTAGCATGATTATCTCTGATGAAACAAAAAACGACAACACTTTTGTGCTTGCTCCTGATTTATGTCTGTGGTTTTTCACCTCTACTTTGGTCTGTCGTGTATACCATAGTATTGTTCATCCAGTTCCATATTAATGCACAAAACTTCCAATTATTTTAAAATAGAGGCTATAGGAATAATAAGATATATTGCTGATATAATCTATAACGAAAGTCTAAACTGGCATAGGTGCATTAGTACTTGCAAAGCTAGTAGGGGTTGTACTTATTCTTGGAAGTAATGACAGAAATTGCAAATTATAAACAGAGACTGAAGGCCAACATTTTTAACACAAGTATGTCTCTAGAACTGCAAATAGGTGCCAGGAAACTTGGTGCTTCTGGAAAATCTGATTAGGTCCCTATTTGCATCTTAAGCATAAGTATACTTAAGCTCTTATGGTAAATGAGAACTTTCAACAGAGGCTGGTGTTGGATCTGGGCCTTCAAAAAAAATCTAACTTCACTGAAGTGATTGGGAAATCTTTCAAATGCCTTTTAAAGATTTCCCAATCTTTTAAGTTGGGGTCATCCAAAATTTTGACAACCATAGACCAAATGATATTATAGGAATTTGCTCAGATTGGGCTTTTGGAGACAAATATACTTTATGATCTTATAGAGCAGTGGAAAAATCATTTTGACGGGACTCGGTGGAAAAGACCCATGGGCCATCAGCTGTGCAGCCACGCACCAAGCTTATGGAGTGACTAGTTACTCATTAACCCCCTTTTTATGATACTTGCTATTTTCCTGAACAAAGGAGGAAAAAATGCATACTTGCTGCAATTCAAGTCCTATTAGAGAGAAGCATAAGAAAGTTTATCTATCTACTACATAATCTTTTCAAATGGAATTAAAGTTAATGTAATTTGGCTTAAATCATAAATTTGTCCTCTGTAAGCGTGGATCACAACTTGCCTATGTTTGAGAATCAAGACTCACACAGATACTGAAATCTAAAGACTGGTGGGAAATGTGGCCGATGCTATTTGGATGGGAGGGGAAAGACAGGGTATGGGAATGTTATTACTAAGAACTAGTGCAAACCACAGTTAACAGAAAAGTTATCACATTTTTTTGCCTTAAGATCCTTCTAGTGAAAAAAAAAAAATTCCTTCCTTAAAAGGGCAGGAAAAGAAAGATAGTGATCAAGCAGAAGGATGGGGAAACCTGCCATGAAATTTTACCCAAATTTGAAGTATTTCAGGTTTTCTTTCAGAAAATGGGAGGGGGGCATTGAGGTGCAGTAGCCTAAAATGGCAACATTTTCATCAAAAAGGTTCCAGTCAAATCTCTACCGACAAGGGAAATGATAGTTGTAACGATACTCATTTTTCTCTACATACTTCCTCTACTTCCCTTATATAAATTTAACTACCCTGTTCCCCCCCACCCCCAGGCCTATGATTGTACTAAACCAGCGTTTTTACCATGACCCCTTTGGCACACAACCCTGTGATACCTTTTTGGATTCATTAGTCACCTGTTGTGGTTTACAGCACATCCATCTGCCATTTATGAGGCACTCTGGTTGTGGCTAGCGGGAAGCCAGCTCAAATCTGGTGGAGCAAGACCATAATGAAGCAACAGCTGAGTCTAATCCTAGTTAGCAGTTATCATCCATGTTTCATTAGCTGTGTGTTTACGGACGTTTTTGGGATGTTGTTTTCCTCCTCTGTTAGGCTACGTGCTTTCTTTAGTAATTAGTGTAGCTTGAAGAAAGATCTGCTGGAATAAATAGATGAGGCCTTTGGCTTAGTGAGAATGGAATGAGGAGACAGGTAAGCACTTGGAGTGATGCCTTCAACCAAAATTGGACACTTGTAAAGTACACACTTCCAAGGGACTAACCCTGCCAACACACTCCATAGCAAGTGCCTAACCCCCCCGGCAGTAACTGGTGAGCGGCTGCAGTGCTCCCCACCAGCACCATCTAGACAGTTGCGGAAGCCCCAGGCAAGCAGGTAAGAAATGAAAGAATAGGGAGAAAAAGTAGCCAGCCAGTTTTCAAGGAGTTCCCTGCCCAAACAGTCAGAATTTAGCCTAACAATCCTTCTCTCAATGATTTTTGAAGTTCATTTAGTTTAATCAAGTCTCATAAGAGAAAGACCAGGAGTAAGCCTATCCAGATAAGAGCTGTTGAGACATAGCAGTTATACTTTAATTTACATGCAAGATGATTTTCCAGGCACAAGCAAGCTTTTCAGAGCCATGAATAGCAAAGGAAACACTTGAAAAACTAGCGAAATGTTTGGAAGAACCCTCACACAAAAGACATTGGTGAGATGAGAAGCCTTCTCTTTAGGAGACCTCTCTACGATGCAGGAATTTAGCCTAAGCCTCCTTGTTTCCAGCTATTGCAGGCAGAGGGATTTCAGTCTTAACTTCTTTCTTGTAGGGGTGGGGCTGCTGCTGGTATCAATTTGAGAACATTACTTATCTCATCGCACCTAAACAACTCCCTGGGGGCATGAGCTTCAACCTACAGAAAGAAAGGCAAAGCTGTTGATGACTTCAGTGGGTTGTGCTTCAGGCTCCATTCAAGGAGGGAAGAATCCAGTACAAAAGTCATCCCAGAAATATATAGCTATGTTGAGCAATGGCAGGGCACTTCCCAGCTGTTGAACAATTTAACAGCCCAATCGAAAATAGCCTCCTGATGCATGTTCCTCTAGGAATAATTTCAGCAGCATGTGAGTTTTCTGCCCTTTCATTGTCAGCTTTATTTCCAGGAATATTTTTCTTTTTTCCAGCCGATGCTTTCTGTCACAGTGGCTTATCTGACAATAGGTTGCAATGAGCCTGCTGCTTCTCTGCTTTCGCAAACACATGGTCCTGGCCCTCTTATCTCCTGTATCAATGAGTGACATACCTTTAAATGTTGTACGTTATCTAATTAAAATGAGATTATAACATATGCCCCTTTTCTAACCAGACCATGCTCATTCCTTTAGAGTAGTGAATTATTCATCTCTTCTTGAATGGAAGGGGAGAGAATTCAGAGAATGGGGAGGAATAACAAAATTCCTCCTCCAGCTCTGACCTCGATAACAGCGGGGAGAGCAGGAATCACTGCCTTGACTGCTCATCCTCCAGGACAACAGGTAGAGCAGATAGAGTGGCTAAGCCTGCCTGGAGCAGGAGCGTGACAGAGCAATGCTGCTGGGGGGCAGGAGCAGAATCACTGTGGCTTTTATTGCCCCCCCAGGGCTCCATGTTACTGGGGCTCCATCACATCTGCCGGAGGTGGATGAGCAGGAGGTGCCACAGCCCTCCCAGGTGCTCTGCCCTCTCAACAGCAAGCCCACAGGGCAGGACAATACCTGTAAGTGGAGCTTAAGGACCATATCCTTTCTTCTATATGAAACCAAAACAATGAAGAGGGGATCAGACTACTTTAAAAATCACCTTTGCTCCTGTAAGAAAGGTGAGCACAGATCTCAGCTGGAGCTGAAGAGTTCATCCCAACTTGCAGTAGAGTAATGTGTGAGACCACAAGACTCGTCTTTATTTGCTGGGGAGGCTATGTCAGCGTGCATCAGGAAAGTTAAAAATGCCGAGTAAATTTGCTTCCTTTTCAAAACCAGTAAGGAACCAATGGTTATAGAATATTCTTGTCTGTACACAGCTCATTGAAAATCCAGCTTCTAAAAAGCAATAAAATGAAATGAATGCTTTCCTTAAAGGTACATCTGTGAAAGCATTGTTTCAGCATCCAAGTAAAAAGTACTATTTATATTTCCAAAACACTTCTGCTTTGTCAGCATCAGCCTGTCTGCGGTGTTAATCCATTTATCCAGCAGCAGTACCATTACACCCAGGTTCCAGATGAA
This sequence comes from Platalea leucorodia, assembly GCF_965183815.1. NCBI lineage: Eukaryota > Metazoa > Chordata > Aves > Pelecaniformes > Threskiornithidae > Platalea > Platalea leucorodia. The sequence goes on from NC_138826.1 coordinate 58,015,626, forward strand.
ACTGAGGAATGTGCAGAGAAACTAAAGACCAAATTTTTCAAAAGCTGCTTGGGGGCTGAAAGAGGAAGATATGTCACAAAATACATTTCTAGAAATGCCCTAGTGTAAGTGAAATCACCAGGCGTAGAGTGTGTTTTCTCCAGCAGCAAAGCATTCCCTACCTTTCCCACAAGACCACCTTCTGCTCTCAGTTTGGCCACTTTGGTTGTTGGAGGCACCATGCCTTTCTCAGGATCAGTTGAATGATCAGTGTTAACCAAAAAAAAAAAAAAAAAAAAGAGTCTTGGGGAAAGAGCATCTTTTGAATCAGGATAATTTCATTAATTCCACATAGAGCTCATCCCCACAAACACGTGAATCAGCATGACTGGGTGGGTGGACTTGGAGAGCTACAGAATAGGGAGTGACAAGAAGATACTTGGTGGGGATAGATGGATGGGAGAACACTGGGGAAGGGCATCCTTAGAGACCAACACCATTTAAATGCTATCAATCAGGCATCATGCTGGCTACCTCTCTGCCCTGCTGGGCACACTAATAGCTTTGAAAATGTAATCAGCCATTACTCTGGGCAAAGCCAAACAAAAAGCATGGCGAAGCAAGGAATGTAATCCACCTCTCGGACTGGCTCCGTAGCCACTGCATCAGCCTTCATTATGAGCAATTGGAGGTTTTCTTACTTGTCAAATTGTAGATTCCCAGAGCTGTGTTTTCTCACGGCTCATATGATGTCATCGTGAACGACTAAGCAAACGCAGATTGCTGCAGTCAGTATACAGCACTCTGCAGGGCAGTAACAGGAAAAATAAATGTATATTGCTTTATTCAAGTGCTGGCAGAGAAAGTGGAATTGTTTATATTCTCTCTGCTCACTCTAAAAAGATCACGGGGTGAAACTGAGGAAGTGTTCTTTAAAAAAAAGGCATTAAAAGAAAAACTCAGTGATGAGAGGTTTATCACACTGGCCTGAGAAAATAATAGAAGTTAATATCATCATAATTGCAAACTTCCTTAGTCCTGAAGGATCTCTGAGCACCTGACATTTTATCCACTGCAGTAGCATGTGCCTACCAAACCCCACGGTGGAAGAGAGGATCCTAGCAGGGAAAGATGACACAATACGCTTGCAAAACTGCTATGGGATCTTTACCGTCCCCCTAGAACAAACAGGAACTTGGTGTTTGCAGCCTCATGTAAAAGGAATGAAGAAAATTTCATCACTGGATAAACCACTGAATGAGATAATGACTGGAAGAGTCCTGAATATATGACTTGTTATCTTTGCTATCTGTGTAATTTGTATGGACAAGACAATCTCACGCAGATAGCACCTCAGATTTTTGGGGTACAACTCATTATTCAGCATGAATAAATGTAGCAGAGATTCTTCTTAATACAGACTTTTACCTAAGTATAGCTAATTAGCTAGCTGAGAGCAGACCACCACTCCCTATAGCTACTGCACTTTGGGGAAGCAGGGCCAGGTCTCCTGGCAGCTGTGATGAACATCATAAACTAAGTTATGTTAATCCTCCAAGTTTCAGACTTGAGATAAGTCAGAGGTTTTACAGCATCCATTATCTACTACTGTGTTTTTTATTTTGTTTGAAGACATATGATTTTTATTAGCTGAATGCCCTTAAGCATTAAAAATGAAAGCAGAAATTTACCATTTAAATTTAGATCATGCTTTCCCCCTGCCACACACACACATAATTTTAAAGTTTACTCTGAACAGTTCCCAGGATTGTGTGTCCAGATTCCAAGCAGAAGGCTAATAATAACAACCCCTACATTATTATAGGCACCAAATGAGTGCTCATAAAACTGTAGTTGCAGCCAGAGATAGGAGATGATAGCAGTTTATCAAAACAATGAATTAGTTTAAATTCATTTAATGCTGTCAGTAGCACTGGGAAGCAAACACACCACACTGTAGTATACTGCCTGGACCACTTGGCAGTGTTTATCTTTGCCCATCCTCACATGTCCTAGCTCTGATTGATAGGAAATCGTTACTTCCAGGTTCTGGGATGAATTAATCTTCCTACAGATAGCAATGGTATGGGATGAGCACTGGTATGAGATCAGGCAGATCACCAGTTAGGCTTCAGATTTAAACAGGTTTTGGTCACTAGTGATTTATGAAAAGTGGCTCTCCACCCACACCTGCTCTTCCACCCTGCTCCACAAAAGAAAAGAGGTGATGCTGCAGGTGATGCTGGTAGATACCATTAGGTGACTACCAGTCCCATCTCTTAGGGTCATTTTTTTGCCTCTAGAAATGAGCATCTCTCCAGCATGTTAGGAAACCTTTATTCAGACTGAGCTTTCTTCTTCAGCTAATCATTTCTCCACTTTGCAACATACTTTGTACGGTGAGAAAGAAGCATCTGGTCCATAGCATTTAACATATGTTTTACTTCAATTGCTGGTCATAGCCTTTCTATCATTCACTTTTCTTGTTCTTCAGTATCGCAAACCCTACTGTGGAAATAATAACCTTTGTCTCTTTCTTAAAGAGCTTCTCTGCTCCTGTCTCTCTTAATTCTCCATGTGTAATGGCAAAGCTGTTTGCTGTAAAAAAAATTGCTGGCACAAACAAAAGTTCAAGATTCCAGGTGGCAAGCAAGTAACAGGAGCAGATGTCTTAACAACACAGAGAAAAGGAGGAAGGGTAAAAAACAAACAAACAACAAACAAACAAAACACAACACATAGATAAAACATGAGAACAGCCATCAGGACATTTGCCACCACTTTCCATGAGATGCTAGAGGCAGTTGGAAGATTATACACTATGTTGCTAGTAACTAGTCACACAAGCCTGAAAACCACTGTGGTGTACATTGCTGTCCGATACATCTGTTCTCACATGCCTTTCTCCATTTATTCTTCTGGGAACTTCTCCAGGTGTCTGGTTCAGGTACTTGGCAATGAGCCTGTCAGAAAGAAAACAATTCCTTATCTTCTGCCTTTAAAATTCCAAGTAGCAAAGGAGCTGCAATGCAAAATCAGCTCATAGCAGTTTGAAAAGAATGGGTTCCCATAAATATTGTATTCTGCACTGTATTAAAAAGATGTAACATTTATCAATGCTTATGTCATCAGGCTTCTAAAAAAGAGAAATTAATGAAAAATCCATGAGAAATTAATGAAAAATCCATGAGAAATTCATGAAAAATCCATGAGAAATTCATGAGTCAGTTTTCAATGTATTTTGTTGCCCAATTCTTCATTTCCCTGTGACACAAGCACCTTACAGGCATACATCTATTGATCGGCCAGCCACAAGTCAGTCAATAGGACTGATACGAACTTCTAGTGTTCACCTAAGCTCCGTTGTCAAAGAAAGCTGGAAATTGCACAGGACATGTGGTCGTTCAAGATTTTCCCATATATCGTACTCCAGCTGGATTGTAATTGCAATGTAAAGTTTTTCCAGGTTATCTGACATTTCCATGGAGCCAAACCCAGAAAACCAGGGTGTGCACGTAAAAGAAATGAAGTATATCACAGAAAAAGCCAGGGAACAGCTTGTTTTTCATTCGATGTGAGCTGTAGTCTCATCTGATGAAGTATACACTGACTTAAAATAATATGAGAAAATTATTACAGTGAAGCTGAGGAGAAGAAAATGATAGATAGCCTGTTCAGACTCTGACCACACAGAAACATCCAGTGCTGTCTACCAAAATGAAATAGGGAGCTCTGTATCCATTTACATCACTGGGTTTCTGAGGCAAATGAGAGAAGGTACACTTTATGCTATTTCTAGTTACCATTTGTGCTGATCTATACAGACTTAGTGAAACAGTAGCATAGCAAGGCACTATCACAAAGGTACTTTTTGCCATCATGAAGGTTACAAATACAGGCAATGATCCAGCATTAATGCCAGTGGCCTTGCTCACAGTATGCTAACTGCCCTGTCATTCAGGCTGACTTGCCAGGGCCTGATAAAACCCTGTTTTTAAGCATTTAGAGTTACACTAAATGTTCAGCCTAGCAGCAAGAGAGTACATTGCACCTTTCCAGAATGGGTTTGTCAGACCAGAACATACCACATGGGAGGAAAAAGAAAAGAAAAAAAAAAAAAAAGGCATTTTGCTCCTGGCCAGAACAGTGGTCAGCAGGATGGTGAAACACCAGCCAGCCCTGAAAACTATCAAGCACTAGCCCCAGCAGCAGGCAAATTGGTTCGCTGAGCTCCTTACCAGCATCCTCCCCCTTAGGCAAGGGTAAGAATTTATGGCCAGGTTGCTGCTGGCAGCCAGGGTGCTCTCGCAAAACAGCTGGGCCTTGTAGACCAGTCCCTGCCCCGACCAAGGACTCACACAGAACTGGCTTTTCACTTTGTTGGAAAAATTTCTTCATCTGTGGGCATGAGACTGTGCTCCCTACCCTACTCCCTGGGAAAGGGGTCCACAGCTCTCCCAGGACATGCAGACCTTCTCTAATAAGGCAACTTCACTTCCCTCCCCTTTCTTCCAGTTCCTCTTATTCATCTCTTGCCTTCTGACCATGGGAAGGGAGAGAAAGCAGGGATCAGAGCAAGAGCTGAAGGGTAGCCTTAAAAAATAGCCAAAACAACCAAAACAAAACAAAAAACCCACAACAAAACAAAGCAAATGAAAAAACAAAAAACAAACAAAAAAAACCAAAAAAAAAAACACCAAAAAAACAGAAGAGCAACAAAAATCACTACTCCTGCACTGCACTGGCCACTGCTTCTTTCTGTGCTCGTACATGTTCCTCCCTCTGCACTGGCAGGGCATGAGGCAGCAGCTCCACACCATCCTAGGAGCAGCTCAAGGCATCTCCAAAACAGCCCTTACTTTCAGGACTGCCACTCAAGTAACTCATGTTGCCTGCGCCTTTAGCCAGGCTCAGCACAAGCAGAGAAAAGTCAACTTTGAACCCTTTCAGTACACACAGATCAGCTGAAGCTGAGTAGCTGGTGGATGCTACACCCAAAAAAGTGCATCTGGCATCTCCCTGTAACAGTGGCATCTGGTTAAAAAACCCCACAATTTAGTCCCACACATTTCTCCAGTGCAATAGAAAATAACACTGCAGTGAATAAAAAACAAAATGGAGGCTAGTGAGGTTGGGTTTGTTTGTTTGTTTGTTTTAAATCTGCATCTCCTAAATTACAGGTTCTTTGAAAACAAATGGTGAGGTGTTGAGGCATTTCCTTTGAAAGAGAAATCTAAAAAACTGGCTTCCTTCCAAAAAATGGACTTTCTGTTCAAAGTGCCATTTCCAACAAAAAATCATTCATACAAAAATGCTTTGACAATAACTAGAAGATCATCCTGCCATCTAAAGCCAACACTGGGAGAAATGTAAGGAAAAAAAATACAAAAAAGCTACAGCCCCCTGAAAATTCTCTCGTCTTGCCATTTTCTTAATGAAGTACTGGATTTTTAAGAAAAAAAAGTTTCCATCCCTTCTTTCTTCTGCAAATATTTTCTTTCTTTTTTCAATTCTTTCTCAAATAAATGAAACATTTTTTATTTTTCACCTTGAGATGGGGGGGGTGGAGTTTATGTCAAAGTTTTATACTGAGAAGCCTATTCTACTTTACTTTGCCCAGTGTCTTTCAAAACACCATGCAAATTCAAACCTTACCTGTGTCAGTCATCTAGAAAAGCAAGTTATTTGTGTGATTTCATCTGTAAGACTTGCTCTACAGCCTGATCACAAATATACTCTGACTCAGACACACAAACATCGGGAGGTGTTACCATTAACTATGTTTTGGAAAACCATATGTGTTAGTAATAGCACACCAGAAAGTTTAGTCTTCACAAAGGGGCGACATAACAAGTTATACAATGAAGTCAAGAGAGGGGAAATGGTAGAAGTATGGGTATTACACACTGCATTCCTAAAATGATCAAAACCATTAGACACACCAGTCTGATCATTTATCTTTTAGATGAGAGGAGATCTGTGAAATAAACAACCTTATATTGGAACAATATATTATGGAATGGGATAACGTAATATAAATTAAGCCTCCTGCTTGTATTCCATATGCAGCAACCGTTGTAAAAAAATGCCTCGAGCACTGAAGGCAACGGGCAGAACGTTACTACAAAAATCCTCCCTTTCAGTGGCAATGGGATGAATGACTACTATGCTGTATATTTTGTGAAATTCACAGTAGACTATTCCAGATGAATATGCAGAGTTTCTTTTATTGTGAAATTACCACACCAGAAGCAAGACAAGAAACACTTTCTGCTATTAACATTAGGATGTGGTTATCATCAAAGATTTTGACAAACAACTCCTGTATTTTCCATATTCAGTACTGAATAAGGAAAGTGGCCTTCGTTCTGCTAACACACCTGTGCCAAGATTGCTTTCTCCCTCATCTGCAAGTAGTGGCAAATTTTGCCTCTAACCTGGGGGCCAGACATCTCTCTCAGTGAAGGGAGATACTGACAATTCCCTAACATCAGACTCAATTTGTGCAAAAGTTGCAAGCCTACAGAAGCAGGACTGGGCATAGCTAGATGTTGCAGAAGAGCTGGAGCATCCACAAGACCCTGTGCCTGGGTATACGCAGGCAGGTAGCACCCCTAAGCCTGGCCAGCCCACGCATGGTCTGGTTGGTGAGCAGGAGAGCAGAAACATGCAGGGGGCAGAGCACTGGGTAAACTGTCACCCTGGAGATAGGTGTGAACATCAGCAATTACCCTTGTGCAAGTCGGGAAATGGATGGCTCACCTTCCTGTTTCATGAGCACCTGCAAGCATTAATTTCATTGCGCTGAAGCCAATGATTTTTACGTTCGTTTTCAGTGGTGGCAGAAGTAAACTAATGTGCGTGGTCTGATAAAAGCACAAGTTATTGTTTACTTTGTTCCTTGCAATTAAAAAGCGCTTGCAAAATAATCTGATGCAGTGCTTCCTTCCAGTCTGCTAAGACAGTTGAGATGAAATTAGTAAATACGCCATGCTATGGACTGCCAGAGTTTCAGATGAGCTCCTTGAAACAAGTTACTCTTCTCCAGACCCTTCCCACTCAAAAGTTCCTAAAATCAGGTACTTCCCACAGGAGTAAAGTGCAGTTACATCCGAGATAAACTGAAATTGCCACTAACAAAAGAAATACTCCCCAAAACTTTGCAGTAGAAACTGAAAAGTGACAGCCATTTTAAAAATGTCACTGATTACACTGACATTTGGTCAGGCCAAAGGATGAATATCCTGATGAAGACTACTAAAAAACACAGATGAGTAGGACTGTGGTCTCTGTCTCTTCCACAGTAGCACAGCCCTTCTAAACAACTTGTCAGAAGGTCAGTTATTGACATCTAATTGAACAACCTACTGAATTAGCATCTGAAGCAGTCTCTGGAGTCCTGCTACGTGCATATTCAGCATGTAAAATATTATTTACTGTAAAGATAAATCCAATATATAGTGCTTAAGTTTTACATTTGAAAGTACGTTAGTGTTTTTGAAATACTTGAACATGAAATGTTGGTTTGGTCCATGATCCTGCTGTTGGGATTAAGATAGAGATTTGAGACAGGTATTCCAGTCCCTATATACCCTACCAGAACAAAAAGACTTTTGAACCATTTTTAATGTTCAGATTTGGGTCCACAGAACTGGAGCCCACATCATTACCACTGAAGAAAAAAGGCTTGCATTACACTAAGCAACATACATAAACTCTTGAAAGGCAAGAGTAACACATTTCATCACATAGCCATTCAATCCTAGTCTGTATTTACTATTACACAGTATATATACACACTGTTATAAATATACTGTTATATATATTCTGCTATACAGCATATATATTAAAAAGTATATATACTTTTGATATTTATATTTGATATTCATATATAAAAGTATATATTATACTTTTTATATTTATATTGTCAGTCAGTGGAGGACCTCACTGTGCTGTTACAGAAAAAACATAGAAGCATACACAGTCATTTCTCTGAACAGCTCACTGCTTAAGACAGTGATTAAAATATGCATAAAATAGTCAGGGTTTGAGACAGCAAGGCAGAGTAAAACAGACCATTTTTATACTTGGCACAGTTCTTCCTTTCCCCACACTGATCTCGTTTTGCTCCATTAAATTTACCTTCTAGTTTACTACAAGCTCATTAGGTCTCAACATCAGAAGTGACCACAGTGAACAAACCAAGAGAGAAGGGAAGGCAGAGAGACCCTTCTGTTGATGTCTCACTACCACTCGTATCCCCACGTCACTGAATTGCCAGAGATACTGCCAAAACTGAGTCAAACCCAGGCCCACAGAGGTAGAGCCAGAAGTAATGACGGCATGTTTACATCCGTGACATACCAGGATCAGAAATGACTCTGCATTACAAGTTCATACTTGCCCCACACCCCCCACCCCCAAACGACCTGCACTTTCAGGAGCAAATTAAATTCTCATGGCAGTGCCTTTAAAACAAACCATTACTTCCCAAAGCTGGACACAGAGCTGTTTAAGGAGGCAGCACATCACGTGCCAGAATCCTGTGGCACCACCATCCTGCAGGCTGGAGCTCACCATGTGCTCCAAGGGGAATGAAATTCCAATACATGAAGGGCCTCCGAGAGGGTGAATGGGGGATGAACTCTCTAACAAAAATATATGTTTTAAAAAAAATGAAATTCTTGATTTGTGAAAGTGCCTTTTGATCATTATAACCTCTGGTTTTAACCACTCTGGTGTCTCCTGCCAAGTATGGTTTACTGATGACACATCATCATGGCACCAGGAATGGACTTGTTGATAAGTTAAATAATGGGACTACTTTCAGACCATTTTTATAGCTTAAAATTCTCATGGCATAAAAGAGTCATCATACAGTTATTTCACTGCGGAGAACTGTTATTTTTCTTAGAATAACTTTGAACTGTGTAGCTTTTGGGGAAAGGGGATGTTTTTCAAATAAAACCCTGCTTCCATTCTTCTCCCAAAAGCTCAGCTTGTATTAGCTGGAACGATAACAAATTCATGAGGATATGTATTCAGGCAGATTGTAAATTTAGCCAGAGCATTTACATGTTACTAAACCAAACAAAGATCTAAAGCAAGACGCAAAACACTAGAAAAACACATGTTCCAAAAGATATGGACTGAGATTTTTAAAGCTGAGTAAGGGACTCAGCCACACAAGTCCCAAAGAAATTGATTAATTATGTGGTTGATAATCTCAGTTTATATGCCAAGTTAATTCCTAATATAAATTCATTGTCTTCAGTGGAGTTACACTGCAAATGTATTTGACAGATAGTCATGTTTCTTCTCCAAGAATAACTTCTAAGGCAGAAGGTTTAAACATGAGTGAATGAAAGTCCTGGGCCAAGTTCTACCCTAATTTAAACCCTGTACAAAACAGCTGACTTGGAAGTGAGGGTGTAAGGAAAGGCAGAAAGAGACATGAGTCTATTCTTCCTTTGCTGGGACATTACATCAATTCCCTTAGGTAATGATCATGTCTCCAAAAAACACAGCAGGAATCCAGATTTCACTTTGTTGGAGATTCTTTCCTTCTAAGCCTGCAAGTTCTTGTATTTCACAAGCAGTAAGTGTTCGGGGAAGAGCCTGGACTAGTCTCAGTGGAGAACCATGAAATTCACTCCTATTAGGTACTTCATTGATCCAGATCTTGCCTGCTTCAACATGCATTTCATCTTCTTTGAGGATAAGAACTGGAAATGGTCATTTTAAAGATGAACATTGGAATTAGTCACCTAATTTAATCAGAAAATAATGTGTTTCAGACATTCTCAACCTCAATGTTATTTTGAATCAAAACCCAGCATTTGGATTTTTTTTTTTTTAGTGTGTTGGGTTATTTTTGGCTCAGTATTAGAGTTAAATATGTCTAAATAAGGCTGACAGGTCAAACAGGGTGCACACACCTTTGCTAAGGTGAGAAAGTAGTAATGCCCATCTCAACTCTTACTATGCAGCATTGCTAAGGACACAGAGAAGTTTCATTGCTTTGCCCGAAGCATCATTTATGCCAACGGCAGAAGTCCGAGTGCTACATCTCTAAGTGTCCTCACTTGTGGTTATTCTGCTGGCCGAAGTTATTTTTAGTAAAAAGTGATGTAATCTGGCAGTAAATGAGCTGAACATAAACAAAATGGCTCCACAGTAATACCCCTGCTCTAGGGGGATCATTGCTAGGGCAGGCAGCATGAGGCAGCAAGCTGGTCTCCAGACTGACAGCCCAAGCTCTTGGATGCCCTTCCTAGCTCTCCTCGCATTGACTATTTTCAGTCAAATCAGATAGCAAAGCCACATACATTGTTTTAATACTCAACTGGATGTCAGGGGCCCATCTGCTAAGCACCCCTTATGAGGCAAAAAGTGACAGACACTGGATCAAGAGCATCTCATGCATTCTTCCCTTTAGCGGGCCCAAGCAAGCCTTATGCAAGTACTTTATTACCAGCAGCGCCTAGCAAGCAACTCGCTGGGCTTGCTGTGCTCCCCGCTGAGACCTGCCAGCGAGGGAGACTAATTGCCATCTGGCCTTATGCATGGCAGCCACCTCCCACCCTTCCTTTTTTTTCTTCAGCTCCCTCCTGCATAGGTGCTTATTTGTTATTTCTGCATACAGGCCTCCCTGCTGGAGATGAATACAACCTACTTTCTACCTCCTCGCCAGAGCTTACATCTGTGATCTCTGATTCTTCACCTCTTTAGCACTCAATGCCTGTACAATTTCATCCCATGTACGTAACTGTACCTCTCTTCTCCCAGGCTCATCTCAGCAGCTGCAGTCCAGTTGTACCTTTCCTTCTTATCACTTGTCGCCTCCTCACCTCCTTCATTTGGGCCACCTCCAAAACCAGCTCTTCTCCCTCAGAGTTGCAGCTCTCTATCACCTGTCTCAGACATTAGTGCTTGACAGACTTTCTTCCAGTCCCCTTCGCCAGCCTTCACTCCAGCAATTTCCATCTACAAGTACAAGGTTATCATAACTATAAGTGGACTGTGTTTAAATAGGAAAATAGTCAGACAGGTTCCCCCACTCTCTTCTGCCTTTTCTCTCTCTCTGTTAGCAATGATCTGGATGAGGGAATCTAGTGCACCCTCAGTAAGTTTGCAGACAACACCAAGCTGGGTGGAAGTGTTGATCTGCTGGAGGGTAGGAAGGCCCTACAGATGGACCCGGACAGGCAGGATCGTTGGGCTGGGGCCAACTGTATGAGATTCAACAAGGCTAAGTGCCGGGTCCTGCACTTGGGTCACAACAACCCCATGCAATGCTACAGGCTTGGGGAGGAGTGGCTGGAGAGCTGCCTGGAGGAAAAGGACCTGGGGGTGTTGGTTGACAGCTGGCTGAACATGAGTCAGCAGTGTGCTCAGGTGGCCAAGAGGACCAATGGCATCCTGGCTTGTATCAGAAATAGTGTGGCCAGCAGGACCAGGGAGGTGATAATGGCCCTGTACTCGGCACTGGTGAGGCCACACCTCAAGTACTGTATCCAGTTTTGGGCCCTTCACTACAAGAAGGACATCGAGGTGCTAGAGCGTGTCCAAAGAAGGGCAACGAAGTTGGTGAAGGGTCTAGAGCACAAGTCTTATGAGGAGCAGCTGATGGAGCTGGGGTTGTTTAGTCTGGAGAAGAGGAGGCTGAGGGGAGACCTTATCGCTCTCTACAACTATCTGAAAGGAGGTTGTAGCAAGGTGGGGGTCAGTCTCTTCTCCCAAGTAACAAGTGATAGGACAAGAGGAAACAGCCTCAAGCTGCACCAGGGGAGGTTTAGGTTGGATATTTAGGAAAAACTTCTTCACCAAAAGGTTAGTCAGGCACTGGAACAGGCTGCCCAGGGAAGTGATTGAGTCTCCATCCCTGGAGGTATTTAAAAGATGGGTAGACGTGGTACTTGAGTACATGGTTTAGTGGTGGACTTGGCAGTGTTGGGTTAATGGTTGGACTCTATGATCTTAAGGGTCTGTTCCAACCTTAACGATTCTATGATTCTATGACTCCAGATCCAGGTACAGGCTCACGGTAAGGCACTGCAACACAGGTAGCACATCACTGCTTCTCCTTCGGAGTATGGCTGTGGAGGGAGAAAGCATTTTTAAAATCTGTTCTTCAAAAGGAAGGTGGTAAGGAGTCTTCTGAAAACATGCCAGGAAAACTTTTACCCTGCATCACTTCCCCAGTCAGAATAGAAAAAGAAAAAAAAGAAAAAAGAAAAAAAAAAAAAAACATGCTGTGTATTTTACCAGCAATTAGAGAACCAATTACTAGCAATTAGAGAAGAGCCGTGACCAAACTTTGAAACATCAAGATGTTTAAACTATTCCAGCTGAGGTAAAACATGGGGAAAAAAGTCCTGGTAGACATCATCATGAACGGAAAATAAGCTACACAGAGATCTTCTTGCAGTATGACATCCACATTAGGACTAGGACTTGAAAAGTTACTTTGGTTAAGAATTGCCACATTGACTCCAAGGGCCAAGGAGAGCATTTCTGCAAAGGCTAATAAGATTAAAAAATAGGATTTCCTAAGGAAAATAGAAACTTAAAATAACACCAATTTAAAATTGCTTCTTATATAATGATCTCATTTCCTTAGGATCAGCTTCTTATTACCCCTCCCAAGTGTGAGGCATAGTTAAATCTTCCTGAAAACTAATATTCTGATTGTATTTAAAAAAGTAAGTTCCAATTAAGCAAAGCTTAATTAATTGTATTTATTCTACAGAGTGTTGCCTTGTCCTACTCTTGGGCACAAAAATCTGGGCTGTGGGGCATTCTCATGACTACTTTTGAAAAGGATTGGAACTGGGTTTAGCTGTCACCTTTTACTGTCCATCTACAACTGAAAGAACACAACAATCCTGTAGGGCTGACAAGGAAAACTTTTCCTATAGCTGAAATCACTGCAATCATAGTTAATGCAGTGATATCTCTTGCTCCATTTTAGAAATGCAGAAAGGATTTTGAATAGTTGGCAGTGGTGAACACTTTGTTTACAGCACTAGAAATTCAAGGCACTGCTTAGTTTTAAGTTAGAACATAATCAATATCCTGTCAAAGCCTTTATAGGTTGTTTTTAAGAGTGGGTGGAGGGATAGAAAAAATTAAATATAAGAACATAAGTAGCAACATCTTAGCCCATAAACTGAAACTGAGAACTAGTTATCCAGTGCTCCAAAATCTAAAGCTTTATTTCTACTCCTGCAAATTCATTAATAGCATTTGTTGACCATTGGTTTAAAACATGGTAGCCGATTGCTTCAAGTGACAAGTAGACAAAACATGTAAGATAAATTGTTGCAAGGAAGGCATGCCAAAATACAGAAGGAAGCTATTTAGCCAATTATATGTTTACCTTACAAAGTTTAAAATCTGAAGGCAAAGTTTTCAAGAATTAAATTATTTTGAACACCCCTAGTTTTGAAGCTTCAAAGCATCGTGGTTCAAAAACTGGCAATCCTTTTTCCACTGGTTACTGGAAATCTAAAGCATCCAAAATAGTGTTGGTTTTTGTTTTCCAAAGGTCATCTGCTCATAGCACTGTAGATGGGGTTGTTTTGGCTTTTTAATGGTAGAAGCTATTGTGACAGAAACAAAGTGGAAAAATGTTACAGACTACCTCCTGGTATTCTTTGTCCTGCATTGTTACATGGGTAAATGATTAATGCTGTAAAGAGTTTTGGTTTTTCCCCCCCTCCAAAAGTGTAAAGTGAGCCACAAACAGAGAAAAGGTCTCAACTGCCGCACTAAGTAATGCTGAATTCTTCTCACAGTTCAGGGGAGCTGCTGCATGCTCAATCACACAGAAAAGTTTGCTGGGAAAGCTTTAAAAAAAAAACAAACAGATGAGTTGATGGCTCGTGCATCTCACCTGGAATCTTTTTGTTCCTGCAGCTCTCGTCGTACGCTTCCTGACCAAACGGTTCATCTGGGAATATGACCCGACGCTAGGTAGGTTGCATTTTATTCTGTACACAGTGTATGCTGTATATAATAGCATGGCTGAAGTAATGGAAAGTCATAGAGTTAAAATTCCAAGCCTCCGTCAACCTTTAAATTTGCTGTAAAAAGCTCCTCTATGGTCATTTAAAGCTGGAACAAATTATTACCTAAGATGGCAGAATAGAGAAGCAGTAACGCACTCAAACGAAAGCAGAACTAGTATATGAGGCACATTTCTGCCCATGCAGAAGTCAGTGGGAATATTGCCATTGAAAGCAATTGCATTAGTATTTCACTCTGAAAATTACTTAGTGTGCAATGAGTTTTCTGCTTTTGGATAACCCAAACATCAGCTGCTAGAGAATAAGATGGCTGCGATACAGATCGCAAAAATTAAAGGGAAAAAAAATTGTAGGTACTTACAGTCAGTCTGCCTACCCTTAGGTAAGTTTTTTGTCCTCACTTTCAAACATACATTGTGTCTCACTTTTTGGGTGACCAGATAGGGACACCAGTCATCAAAAGGGACATGTATCCTCAGTTGCTCCTACTTAGCTGTTTTGGGTCTGGCACTTTTGAGAAGCTGGCACAGATATCTCCAAAAAACCTGTCAAATGGTTGCTCTGAATTAGAGGCCTCACTTGAAAATTTGGGCCAAGGTCCAATTTCTTAGTATTTCCTAAGTTAGCAAATATTTACATGCTCTGGACTAGAGGAAATCCAGGCCAAGAAGTCTGAGATGAGGCATTAACATCTTAGAAAGCACCTTCAATACCTCAGGACTAAGTGATTCACATATGAAGTAAGGGGCTGGGAAATTTCCTTTTCTCCTATAATCTGTTGCCATCTCCTTCCTAACCTTTCTTTGGAGGCTTCAAATACAGATTGTATAGTTAAATACCTATTTCTTTGTTAAGGTTCTAAGAAGTCTCACTAAAGAAATAGAGAACACCATAAAACTTGCATAGCAGAAACAAAGACAAAAGTTTAATACACTTTGTTGCAAAACCCAGGCAACCCTTTCAATAAAGCAAAGTGTCCAGTATTGTACTAAGTATTTTTGTCTGGTAAGATGAAGAAATGACAGATATCAGAAATCTCATATTGGGAAAATAATTCTCAGAACAACCTGAACTTGAATACATTCTTTTATCTACTAATATCAATATATTATCAGTGAATTGTATGTCACTTGCCTTGTACTGCACAGTGGGATGTTCAGTATAATATTCTATTAGTATTATTAGTACTTCACATCTCTATCACTAATACATCATTTTTAGAACTTGACAATAGAAGTATATAAAGTGTTTTGTATCAGTATAGTCCAAGTTCATGAATTTCTTACAGGGGCACTGCATGCAAAAGTATCCTTGTTGCCTTTTTTAAGCACACAAACTAACTTATTAGCAAGCTGCAAGTTTTATTATTTTTTGCGCCATTATGAAGGGCCCATGCCCTTTTTGATGTACAAGACTTGACATTTGTCTTTGTTTTGCAAATGAATACAACTGCCAATTAACCATGCCCCTCAGGAATCTAATCGTCTTCTGTTTGCAACGTGGAAACCTTTCATGCAGACAACAGTCCTATCTCAACAAAACAAAAAATAAATCTCTTCTGACTTACTAAATTCTATGTTCTCATTCAGTTTAGAGGATAACACCTTAAATTATACGTTACAGTTATTGCAAAGCTAAGTGCTTTAAGTTGCTCAGAGGAAAAGGTTTGAGACATTCAAAAACTAATAAACTATTGCCAATAAGTTATTTCTTAATTACAGTAATCTCTGGTGGAAGCTGCCCACCAGAGATGGCTTTTTAAAGTATTCTTTTTTCAAACGATGGATCACAATGGGATTCAAAGGGGGCTCTGAAGTGTTAGGGGGGAAAAAAAAAAATCTCCTGAAATTCTAACCACTATTCAGGCCTTCAGAGATCAATCAGAAAGGGACTATACCTCTAAAAGCTTTGAGAAACAGTACTTGAAAGAATGCATTTCTGTCTTTATCATGATCATCCTGCAGTGGTTTAGTGTCCGCTGAATTTACTCAGAAATTTCAGCAGAATAGATTCATTTCTTCTTAGCAGTCATGGACTGGCAGTTGGGTGGAAAGAGCGATATCTACATATTCCACCAATATAAAAAGTTTAAGTTCTGTCAGTTAGACCCATTTGCCCTACAGGGAGAATAAGCAGCTTTGTCCAGTAATTTCAAAAAGGCAGGAGTACAACAGATGCAAATTATCTAGCTACTAAGCAACAGGAGGTTTTGCCAATAATCACTGGGGCTGTGACAAAAATGTCATATTTGTAGTTTATTTCTTATGTCAAGTTTTCAGCCACTCATTAGCCCTCTGATGCAAGGAATCCCCAGATAATTCAGATTTTTAGGAGAGCTTTCACCAAGGCCTGATGGAAATTCAACATTATCCTAAACTAAGCATCAGGGTAAAAAACGTTGTCATCTTAATTCAAGGGTGGCACTTTTTAACTGGAAAGGAAAAAACACACCTTATAAATATTCTTCACTACTCTAACCTGCCAGCAGAAAATGAAGGATCATATTTTTAGCAGCATCTGGATATACTGCTGTACCTCCAGGAGCCAAATTACAAACCACAAAAATAACGTTTTCTGGTGGGAGGAGCATCACTGAATCTTGCAAGCTTTGGCACATGGGGCTGCTGCTGAAGTCAGGGCTTTGCAGCTCTGCCACTTTTGTGCATGATGTTGGATCTGCACAAGCCTTGGTAGGGCAGCTGCATTTTCACAAAAAAGTACATATCACTCTGCTTTGTATTTTACTATTCTCAGCCAAGGGGTAACAACTGCAGCAGAGGTCATTTTTCAGGCGAGTATTAACCATCAGCCTTGACTTCTCCATCATTTTGGCTTAACTGGCAATTCACTGTCATCATCTTGGCATGTTTTTATTTTTCCGATTGTTTTCTTAAAAAGGTGCCTAATCACTTGGGCTAAGTGGTTACCTAGCATTATCAAGGCAAATGAGTTTCAACTTTCAATCTGTATTTATTATAAATCTCACAACTATCCCACGTGTGCAACAGGTTTAGAAGGTCCAATGAAAGAACTCTATGTAGAAATAGGCTGGAACTGCACATTTAAAAAATAGAGTTGTTTTCTAAAATATTAAATATGTGAATTCAGCATTAAACTTAGTCTTCTTTAGCTTGTTAAATATGTACTGAGAAAGGGGATTGGGTTACCGCATGGATTTCACAAAAATTCCTTAATGTTTATATGTTTTTAAATGGGACACAACTCGCAAATTAATAAGCAAATTCAGTGTGGTGTTAGAGGGCCTAAAACCACTTGGCCTGGTTAGGGCACCACTTAAACCACAGCCTAAAAGCGCTTCTCAAACATAAGCAACACATCTGCGGTGGATTTAATACAGAACTGGAAATTTGTGCTCTATTTCAGTTTGGCTCTATTAAGAGATTCATAGAAGAAGCACGAAAACAAGCATTCCTATGTATCATTTCAGCAGTGCTTGCCAGGAACGGGGTGGCAGCAGGCTGACAGTTTGCCTGCCACTGAGGTGGCTTGGCTCGGGGAGAGTTTGCAGCCTGCAAGCAGCTGCCCTTGCAGCAGCACCGCTGCAGCTGGTCCTCTCGGGGCCTGACCACCTCACGGCTGCCACGAAACCAGAAGTGCATAAATGCATAACGCTTGCCAGCCAGCATCGTCTCATGCATGGACATACTCTGTGGGGATGAGTTTCAAGGTGAAGGTGCAAAGACCTTTATTTGGCCACCTACCCCCTGTGGGTAAACTTTTGGCCTGAATGCAGGACTCCCATAGACCTCAGTGACCCAAGAGTTCACACCATGATTTTCAAGGCTGCTCTCAAGGTGACTAGGTGCTCTCCTCAGTGCCAGTAAATAGGAATAACAGTCTGGATCTCAGAAATTTCCCGCATGAGCTAGTGGCAGTGCCCAGAATTTAGGGTGCCTTCACCTGAGCTCAAAGATGGAGAGATATTGTGGTTTGCCATCAAACAAGTGATATTTAATTGATTTTAAAATCGGAGATACTGAATCAGAATAAGTCATCAAGGGAACTAGTAAATTTATTTTTTTCCGGGGCAGGGGGGAGGCGGGCAAAAAAGGAGGAGAAAGCCCAAAGAGTCATCATAGCAGTAGACAGACAGCACTGATGTCCTGCAGAATACTTCATGGGCAACAGCAAATTACCTGCCTCCATAAGCCATGACATGCAGAGACAATCTCCTGGATCAGATGATCAAAAAAGAAAATTCATCATAGCTATGGCTAAGTGGGTGCTTTTTAAAATAACTTTTGCAGTATTGCTCTGAGAACACATTCATTGTTCTACCATAATTGGGACAATTTGCTTAACTAGAAACAGAGCCAATTTAAAAGATTTAAAGAAGAGGGGATTCTGAACTGGGTTGTGTAATTTGTTCTGAACTGGCATTTTTATGTACAGTTGGGAGAATCAGGTGCTTTCTGAGGCACAGGGACTTAAAACATCCATTTTTGCCATGTAGGGAAAAAAAAAAAACAAATAAAACCCCAAGGAAGTGCAGGAGATAGGTTCCTCAGTTATTTTCTTGATTCTGTCACTGATTTGTTGCCCGCAGTCTCTCTGCCTCTGCTTCTCACCTATAAAATCCTTCATCTCAAAAGGGTTGTAAATCCTTTAAGTAACTGGTACTCATAGAGTTAAGACTTGCATTCAAAGGTGCTTTAAATAAAAGTCTACTTGTAAAATAACAGCAACCAAGGAGTTAATAATTTGTCAACCTTTCTAAGTCACTTGGCTTTCTCACACTATCCCTAGATGTCTTTCTCTAGCTGTTCACATATTTCATACAACCTTGCTAATCCTCTGAAAGGAAAACTGTCTCTGAGCAGATAATCAGCAGAACAGTGCATGACAGACTAGCCCACCTATGAAGGCAAAGAGAGACAGAAAGCATGGGAGTTTATTTAATTTGAATGGGACAGAGAAAAGACTATTCATTACTTTGAAGGAGCAGAGGTAACCATAAAGAAACATGAGTCTTAAAAATTACAATTTTGCTAGAACTACTAGATAATAGTGACATTTTTAAAGAGTGTTTCTTCTGTGTCACAATTTCTTTAAGTCACTCGGCTTTTTGTTCACTCTTTTTCAACTGGGAGGGGAAAAAAAACTGAGCTGGTGTTTCTATAAAGTCCTATCTAATGCACCATACAGACAGCCCATAAGACACCACCAAACATGGGTAAAATGTGTAGGTATCAGTAAAGCAGCAAAGATAGGAGATAAGGTGATACAAATTGCTGTCCCACTAGCTTGATTATGAAAGACCCATGATAGCCCTGTTATTCTCCAGCACAACATGAAACAGCCAAAGGACTGCAGAAAGGTACACTAGGTAAACAAGTGCTTGAGGCAGGGAGACAGACATCTCTGTTAGTGCCATGAATTATCTCACAGCAGAGAACATTATCTCCTATAGACCAGCTCAAGATTTATAAATTTCACCGCTGTGGCAAGAACAGCAGCAATCACTTTGTGAAGATATTGTTTACATTGGCAAGAGGCTTTTCCCATTGGAAAGCTTGTTGCGAGGAAGATTATTTTTACATTAGAAGTGTAGTTTTACCTGTATAACCACATCTGTAGCTGGGGGTTCTGTTAGCAAAATGGTATCATTCAGGGACCACAAGAAAAGTTTGTGGATACCATACATAACGTAATTAACATTGCAACCCCAGCAAATATTGCTAGCCTGAGTTTCTTTTCTGCACCTGATGGTACAAATCTGTACAAATGACATAAACAGAGTAGGCTGGGAATATACATCCAAACTAGCTTCCATCAAAATGGTTGATAACCAGAAACAGCTTAGCAGTGGGAGCCAAGACCTCACTAAGAATAATTTACTGTAGCAAGAGAAGATGCAAGAACTATCTCTCTGGCCTAATTTTGTGCCAGTGCAGCCATGAAAAAGAGCTCAGGTCCAAATGCAGTTCTCAAGGACTGTCTTTGCTCTCTGGTTTACTCAGCTAACACGTTGTCTGGACAGCTGTAATACTGTCTGAATACAAACTCTTCATCCCCAAGATTGCTTTCACTGCTGATCACAAGTTGAAGAAACACATGTCTTCATATATTGGAGATTTCTAGTTTTCGTGATTTGCGTCTCACTCAGCAAGTTTGTCTTAACACTCCTGAAGGTTTACTGCCTGCCTCTGCCATAAACATACTAACTCCCAGCAGCACAGCTGAGAGAGAAACTGCCCAGACAGCAAACAGAACTTTTAATAAAGGGGTCCCTACTAAAATAAGTGTTAATAAATCATTAACTGATGGTCCCTTCAGTCCTAAGGTGTAAAGGTTGACAGACCAGCAGCCCCAGGAGGAACGCAGCCTGGGGAAGCCTCCCCTCCCCGTCCTCTCTTCCTCCTGCTGCACAACAGGGTTCTGCAGTCTACACAGTGCTATAGACCAGATGATCGGCATCCTCATGATTAAAAATAACCATTTTCCGTAGTGAGAAAATGAGGAGAGATTTCTGCCATCATCTTGCAGAACTTTGCCTTCTGCATATTTCATCTGAACACCCATGTTGACAACTACAGCTTATCCAAGCACAAACTAGAAATAACATATGTGGTCCAGTGTGGGCTGTCAGCCAAAGTGAGATGTAATGGTAACCAACCATTTGGGGCTAGGAGGAATGGCTGCCAACCTGCGTTTCAGGGAGTACTATGACAAATGTGTAGACGCTTAATAAATCACTGGAAAACAGCCTTACTTTCAAGCCAGACTCTAGCTATTAGCATCTTTAATTTTTATTAACAAAATTACTCATTCCTTCTGCCTCAGTGCTTAACAGATTCAGTCCTCAACAGTCAAAATTGTGCCCTACTATGTATCTTCCTGGGCTTTTATTTTTCTCCCACTTCAAAACAGTAGAAACATTACTTAACTTTATATATAATTTAATATGTTATATCATTTTTACTATACTCCTCAGCAGTAGAATTTGTACTGCATGTGTTATGGCAATGAACCGTGAAAGTATTCCCGATTTCTCTGAGGTGTTTGTAAGGAAATGGACTGGTATGGCCTAGAGCACCTTAAACCCCTGACGCTGGCTTCTAAAATGCTTGAGAAAGACTTGATGAAATAGTAATTGAGATCAGCAGAGGAAGACGCTTAAAATAACATGGGAAGCAGTTATCTGAAAATGTGGTTTGTTTTCTTTCATATGAGTCTCAAGATGAAGATATTCCTGATGCCAGTAATAAAAATATTGCCTTTTTACAGTAGCTCGACAGACAGCAAAAATCAGAAATGGCAGCAGCTGCTCTTGCTGTAGCTACAGCTGCAAAATATTTTGCCCCTACTTTTCTTGCTCATCATATTCTGAAATGTTCTCCAGATGAGCACAAGTTTCCAGTGCTTGCTTTTGCACCTTCAGGAGCGCAGGCTTTTGTTTTGCTTGTTTTAGGTGTGAGAAAAGTCTCACTGGTTAGTTTTCATTTATATTGGCAGAAATAAGGTGAAACTCACAGCTTCGCTAACAAAGACTTCTTGCCACAATCAAACAGAAAAGTATAGCAAAATATGGTTTATTTAGACTTAAACTTGTCATGGGTGTAATTCCCACCAGGAACTAATGCCTCTGCTTAGTGTTGGTGGGAAAGTTAAACCAGAAAATTAAAAAAAAAAAAAACAAAATAAAAACAAAACACAGTTAAAGCCTTGAAGTTTATTCCCTGCTAGTTAGCACTGCTCTGGCTTTGTTGGTTTTGTTTTAGCATGCCTTAATGAATGCAGTTCCCAAGTATCTGTGTACATTTTCTCTGCCTATCTCAGCAAAAGCTGGATAAGGACAGAACCTATAGGAAAGGAAATGTAACACCACTCCCCTCCTCCTCAAAAGAAACCCAGTCTTCACACGCAGGAGAAAAATCATGGGCAGCAGAGGCCAACAAATAGACATACTTCCCATTAACTTTAGAGTTCTCTTGAAGAGAACTGTATTCTGGGATTTCTGTTTGGAGGCCAAAGTGTTATTTATTGAAAATCTCAACAAGCAAAAATGTTTTTCTGTAGACTAGTTTTGTATCTCCCACCTGTTCTACCTAAACAGCAAATTTGGGGCATGCAACAAATCCTTTCATACTAAGATGAGAACTTCATAATCTAGCGGGGCTATGCATGCAATAACTGTTTATTTTCCTTCCCACTTTTTTATAAAGAGGAAAGTACGATACTGAAAATATGATGATTACTGAGCAGCAGACCTAATGAAGCCTCATTTCTTCTGAATTTATTCTCCATATTTCCTACGGCAGTAGCTTTTTTGTTTTGCACATGTCCCTGTGCTCCACAGAGCATCCTTTGTCCTCTACGAGTCCCCCACAGCACCTGGAGCTTCTTCTAAGGTCACCTGCTAATAGTCTTTGCCCATCTGCATGGGCCAGGGACATCCCTGCAGCCTGGCTTGTGCAGAGGCACATGCCTGCTGACTGCCCAGAGCAGACACTGGGCCTTCCTACTGTGCCCCTGCAGGGGCATTAATAGGGTCTCTACCTTCCACCCAACCCTGATTTTAGCAAAACTTTCAGGATGGAAATATTTGAGAGCTTTGCCTTGGACTGAAAACAACAACTAAAAGCAGCTCAGCAAGCTAGGGCACACTTGCTGCCTGCAGTGACCACATCATTTTTTTTGTGCTCAGCTTTAATCTAGCTAGTTTGGGAATACCTGCTGCACTGAAGTCACAACTCTGACTACAGCAAACGTAGCCTTGTAGAAGGCAGCCAAAAAAGCCAAAAATTAAGTTAGAAAAGAAACTCCTTTGCACATCACCTTATCAATTCTGAAAGCAGCATTCATAATGGTAGACTGCCTGTGAAGCAGGCTAGAATCCCTAGAGTTGAGTATAAATATCACTGCAAACAAATACCACCTTCTTTCATACACATTTTGGTTTGACTTTGTGGCTTGACATGAATGTTTGTGTAATATGAGAGTTGTACATATAAAGCACATCACAGGTACTGTACAACCTCCTAGAACTTTTCCGTCTGTATTTCCTGACCCTTGGAAACACTTGTAACACTGAAGGGTCCAAGTCCAATTATCAGAGCTGTCAGAGTTTTCTTTCAGTAACTTTTTTTTAATACTTTTTGTTCTTTTACACATGATAATAATGATAGCAATAACAATGTATGGCATATCATTTGATGGTATTATTGATAAATAATAAATAACCCAACCATGCTTATTTTGGTGTTTGTAGTATCAGTTAATAAAGACATATGTGGGGATACACTGCATTAGTATTAGAAAGATGTTCTAAATACACAAGGGCAGAGCTGTGGTTCCTGTAAAACCACTGATGGCTGCAGAATAAAAACCCTCCTGTAAGGTAAATAATGGATGGAGTAAGTAACAGCCAGATGCAAGCAAGAAAAACTACATTCAGCTGAGTTTTGAGAAGAGCTGGGGCAGGGGAAGAAAGGGAGTGGGAGAGACTTTCTGAGTCAGGAGGGTACATTCGACTTACAGGGGCTTTCTAAAACATGAACAGTTCCTGAAGCAGCAAGGAAATGCAGAGGGGACAGATCTCACAAAGGCAGGCTGAAGGAAGACTCTGGAGAACATATCAAACAGCACCAGGGTTAGTAATACAGGTAAATTGTTTTCCCAATGAGCTGTCAAAGTCACTGTTCTCAAATGTGATAGAGACAGGTGCCATCCTGATGGATGTCAAAGATTGCAGAAGTCTAATTGAGCAGGGAGTTTATTTAAAAAAAAAAATCAAAACAACAACAACAAAAAAACTCGCAAAAAACCCAGGAACCTTTATTACGTAATCAGAAATAATTATGGGAAATTTTAAGCTTTTAAACATACTGCTGCATTGCCATCAAACAAGACTTTAACCATAACTTAGAGGTTCGTGCCTATTAGCTGTAGCTTTTTGGTCTGGAAACTCAGCTATAATTATTACACAAAGACTCTCCCTCTAGGTCTCTTGAAGTTCTCAGATCCAACTGACTGAAAGCCACCACGAGACCAAAGTTTCTTAGAGAATTTTTGGAATATCCTTGTTGACAAAAATGAACTGAAATTCTAAATGGAAACAGAGTTTGTGTCCCTCTGTACTTAAAAGCAAAAAAAAAAAAAAAAAAAAAGACCAGGCTGTTCCTTAAATTTACATGTAAGACGGTGTATGTCATTGCTCCATTTCACCTGATTTACCTACTCCTACTACAACAAGTGTTTTCCTGAAAGCAATAAACCCTTTCGATGCAAATATTTCCTTCCAGAGCTGTGACATACCCTGATATATTGGCTGTTCAAAATAAACAAGTACTGAAAACAGCTTTTTACATCACTACAGCTTTTTACATCACTTCAAATATAAACCAAGATCTAGCAATTACTTCTCAGATATTAGTTTTTCTCTTGGAAATATAATCTTCTGGAACAGATATATGCAATAGATCAGGATAGTCCCGGACAAATAAGTTTGATAAATGACCAGCTAAGTCTTACAGGCCAAAACTCTATTAAATATGTTACAATAAGCATAGCGCAAGGATGGGACGTGATCAAGCTGTGACTGAACACCATATCCATGAACAATCTGTGGATCATGGGCATTAAAGTTTTCTCTATATAAGTTTAGCAGGGTTTTTCCCCTGCATTTTTTAAAAACCATATTGTTCAGAAGAACAGGGAGATTTGTAACATGCTTATCAACACAGAGAACACAGAGAGCCCCAGGAGAGTTTTTTAAACACCCCCCCCCCCCCCAATAAAAAATATCGTTTCCATAATTATTCAGCAGCTACAGTAATTTGAAAATTTTATCCTGTTCCTATTAATGAATTATTGTGGCAATATATTATAGACTTAAAAAACACACCAACTGCTACCACTTTCCAACATGTTTCTCAGGCCTTTTGACAGCCCTAAATGTTTCTGGAATAAACTTAAATTTTTCAAACAATAAGACTGTGAGAACCAAGACTGCTTTGCACAGCAAGAGTGCTGGGGGACTGCAGCTTTATAACCAAGTGGGACCCTGAAATCTGACATCAGCTTCCAAAGCCACACTCATCAGCACCTTTGATCTTGTTATTGGGAATATGAATAGAAGCATAGCACACCCCCAAGCCTACAAGAACAGGTCAGATTTACTTACTTAAAGTGAAACAGAGCAAACCACCAAACATGACTACTCTGTTTCCACAGCACTAACAGCATCAGGCACTCCACAGCTCGGTCAGGAGCAGCACCTCCCTAGCTCTGCTTTGAAGCTAGCAGTTTTGACACTGAGTTTATGCAAAGTAAAACACAGTTCTGAGGTTTCTTTTCTGTCTATGATATTTTAGCCATATAGCTATAGATTTAATATATAGGCATCACCTGGTACAAATGATATTCTGAAGCTCAGGAAGTTGCCTATAAGTCGTCTTGGGAACCTGTATCAGGAAGGCTGCTAGCACACAGTGTTACACTTTGGTCTTTCTACTTGCCCATGATGATGCAAGGATAAGACATTTACAGCCTGGATTCATCTGACCAATTTTAGACTTCTAAGTGATTTTGAGGTGATCCCAGGAGAGATATCCCCATCAGACAAGCTATATCCAACACCTGTTTTACTTCGTCAACCCTAATAGGAGTCAAGGGTGCTTAGCTGAGACAAAGACACCTGCACTGTTGATGGCTTCAGTTAGGGATCCAGAAGGTATCTCAAGTCATCTAATGGAGAAGCCATGTCTGGTATTACACCAAATATTGCTTTAAGCATCCAGCTGTTTTACACTCCTCATTAAAATTCACCCAGCTACCGCACATTCCAAAGCATGGGAACAGAGACACATTTACTAAGATGTATTTACACTAATCTGAGTCAAATCAGTACTACTCATCCAGGATCAGATTCCATCCCAACATGAGCAGCCAAGGTGAGTTAAACTTGCAACATAAAGTGCCACCAGAGTCCTATTTTGAGAACCCGAGTATCATTTAAGAATCATGCTGCTTTTCCACACCAAGCACAAGTCTAGTCCTTGAGATTTATTATCCCATTTCACGGGAAGAGCCGTATGGCCTACCACACTCTGCCTCCTAAGAAGAACATTTCACAGATATGCTGCAAGCATGGTTGGATAGGCATTTTCTCAAGTTGTGTGGACCAGTTCTCAATAGCTACTTGTCAAGCAGGGCCAGATGGTTGAATGCATTTAAGCATTGCAAGGCCTAAACAAGTAAGGAGCTAATATCACATAATTCACTCAGAGAGCCATCTCTTCTTCACAGCACTCTCCCCCAAAGAAAGAAAGCATAAGTTCCTAAATGACCTTGGATGTGGAGAGCTGCACAGGGAGTCCCAACCTAGCACCAAACATTTTAGCCACTGAAATAACTTGTTGAAGGTGCATCATTGCAGCTTCCACACCAAACTAGAGGTCCTGCTTTCCTGCATTCCCCTGGGGGAACTGCAGCAGCTAGGAGGGTGTACAGAAGGGACAGATAAGACATACCACCAAGAGACTTAGCTATATCTTACTCTGCTGTGTAGGTATAGCCTCAGGATCACAAAGGTAGAACTCCAATTTCTTCAACAGCCTTGCAACACTAAACAGAAGGGCTATTTGCAGCCTTTAAAAAAAACTAGTCTTCATTGCCTGAAACCCTACAGCAAGATTGCTTGCCATCTGCCTAATTACATTGACCATTTGTCCCTATTAGAGACAGCTGTGCTACTTAAAGCAATTAAGATGGCACAGGAGGGAAGTGACATTTTTGGTTTGGGAAGAGAGTGTTTGTGGCACTGACAGGATTGAAACATTCATCACTATGAAGAGGCGACATTCTTAAGTATGTCACGAAAAAAGGCATTCACCAAACATGAGCCCTTTCAGAAGTTCAAATTCAAGAAATGTGTTTCCTTAAAGATATCCTTTGTTCCTATTGAGGAGATTTGCACCAAATTAAAGTATTGTGTCTCTGACAATGCAAAGCATTCATAGTCACTGGCCACAGTTTTACAGCATATGCATTTGCCTTTTGATATAGGACATCTGTGAGCTAGCACCAGTAATAAATCTGAATGTTAGCACAGATCATTTTCCAAGTTTTAGGTCAAATGCTATCAAATTTAGCTTATCAGCTCATTAAGATAAAACAAGCCCTTTTGTCATTAGCTTTCTGATTAGTTGCCTGGTTCCAGAACCTGGGACACAGTAAATAGATTCCTTTTTTTCCTGTAGCATAGTGTGAATGCCTAATGCCCACTGGTTATCCTTATAAATCATACACAGGGAAATCACTGCTTGAGCCCTTGCTAGAAGAGGGGAATGTGATGATTCCAGCATGTTTCAAAGAGACATTCCTAAAATAGCTAACTGTTCTGTAATTTTATCACAGTATAAGGCCTGAGCTTAGTGGTTAGGTTCCCTGTTTTGCAACCATAGTGGTTTTGATCTTGTCAGACTTCAAGCTACACAATGATAGGCTTTGGAGCTGGATACTTTGAGAGTAGTGGTATTTGTGTTTCCTAGGTGGCAGCCTTCCCTATAAGCAAACATGAAAAATGGGCTGCAGCCTTGCAGAGCTCTTTGCTGCAGGAAACTCTGTCCTTTTCTTGGGCACAGAGTGTAGCATCCACAGGCACGACCCCTTGCAGGTATAAGACATGGGAAAGAAAGAGTTGTGCCATATGGGGAGAGGTAAAATAGTCACTGTTGTAGAAAGGAGGACTTGAGTGTGCTCCAGAATGCCTGGAAGAGCTCCAACAAATAAAATTTAGTGAAGCTGTATGTCACATCTCAGGTCTTGTGCTGGGGTAGCTGTAAGGAAGATACAAAAAAAAAAAAAAACCACCACCCTTTTAATATGTTTCACAAAATGTGTTCTTATTTTAGAGTCTACATATCGTCACCAGGCTACCATTGATGATGAAGTGGTTTCCATGGAGATACTAGATACAGCTGGTCAGGTGCGTGGGTACATGTACTATTATCCAATACCTTGGCTCAGATAGACAGCAGAGAAGGGGGGTGCGGTGGTGGCAGCAGTGCGGTGGGTGGCAAATGTGCTCCACTTCTGGGGACAGAGATTTGCTTCTGACCAGACCTCCCCCTCCTCCACCACCATCAGCTTGCTGCTGGACCCAGTGGGCTGCAGCCAGACCCTTCTGAAAAGGACCCTGCTTAGGGTTTTCAAACACTGGAAGAACAAAGTCAGGGTTTACTCTAGGATTAAAATGATTTTGTTCTCATTCCTTGATTCAGGGCCAACCCAACCACACATTATTACTATGCACAAAGTCACAGTCTGTTTCTACAGTCAAGTGATGAGGCTTGACAACCTCAGTCAATGATTCCCACTGAAGTGAAGGGGACTTTTGTCATAGCCAGGTCTCCCTTCTTTTCAAAACATGGCAGATGCTCACGCTGCACAGTCCTATGCAGTTCATGTGCTGGGTATCATTCCACAGAGACCTTGTTCCAGTTGCCTGCTACCAGCCTGCCCACAGGCAGCCCACGACACCTTGGTAGAGTAGATCTCCTGTACTACATGATAAAAAAGGCAATGTGCATAAAGTAAAGCTTTATACATGGCTTTGCAGGCTTTGGAGGACCAATGTCTATCTGAAGGCCTGGTGTCTTCTTCATAAGTCAATTTCCTAAGGCTGGTGTCTGTCTTTTCAAAACAGGAGGACGCTATTCAGAAAGAAGGACATGTGCGATGGGGTGAAGGCTTCGTGCTGGTTTATGACATCACGGACAGAGGCAGCTTTGAGGAAGTGCTGCCACTTAAGAACTTGTTGGATGAAGTTAAAAAACCGAAAAATGTCACCCTGATCCTGGTGGGGAACAAAGCAGACTTGGATCACTCCAGGCAGGTCAGCACAGAGGAAGGTGAAAAGCTGGCCACAGAACTAGCCTGTGCTTTTTATGAGTGCTCTGCTTGCACAGGAGAGGGCAACATTATGGAGGCCTTCTATGAGCTCTGTCGTGAGGTACGGCGTCGAAAGATGGTCCAGGGCAAGACTCGGAGACGAAGCTCCACCACCCACGTCAAGCAGGCAATTAATAAGATGCTTACCAAAATCAGCAGCTAAAAAGAGCTGTACTAAGCCAGAGAAGCATTTTAGAGCATATTAGCTTGGAGTAGGGACAAGGCCGGCAGAGCACATTTAATTAAAAATGGTCAAAGCTTTGCAATTAAAAAAATAGAAAAGACAAACCACACTACTTTTTTGAGTAACACAGGGTCAGAGTTTTTTTCCTGTTTCGAGATTTATTTAGCCACACTGCTTTTGGCTAACGTGGAAAAAAAAAGCAAACTCCAAAGGACTAGATGATTGTGGGGATTGGCACTGACAGAGCATCTTCTGCTTCTACAAGGCTGGCTCCAATCCCCTGCAAATCAGTAGTGCCTAAACATCTTTTCCAGCCAGCCAGCTGCTCAGTAGCCATTGGAGAGTAAGATTCAGTCCTCAGTCCATCAACAACCATCACAACCAGTGTTCTCAAGGACTGAATACACGTAGAGGCTGCTGTGTTTTAGCAGAAAGTTCATCTGACACCTTTCACCAGCTCTAAATTGGCGCATTGTGTGCTTTTACTCCAAACTGTCCTTCCTTGTTATTTTTGTCAAATCTATGAGTGCTGATGTTCTTAGTGAGGTATACAAAAAATATAGGAAAGGTCTTTTTCATAGACCGCTTAGCCAGCAAGACACACGTTTCAACAGACCTGAAGTTCAGCTGCTTTTCCAGATCCTCTGAAACTGCAGAATTCATCAAGAAATAATCAGCTAGTCCAGTGGCATTTCAGTATTTGCCCTTCAAAGTGCAGTACTGGACTTGGGGAAATGGCAGTGTATGTGTTGGGAAATTAAACTAAAAAAATAACCATATTACTGTTGATTTAGTTATGGGTAGTTTTTAGCTTTTGTGTACTTTTTTGTTTTGGTCTTATTTCAATTCAAGTAGTTCCTCTTATTCTATCTTATACTGAAGAAGAACTGAATCCATGGGAAGGCAGATATTTAAAGTCTAAGCCCAAAGGTAAATCAGATGTGAATGGCCTCTACCATATCAAAAGGCCATAATTTTCAGCTGTTTAAACTTCCAGATGTTGCTTGAAACACTCTGTCGTTTAAACCAGCACATTTTTTTTGTGAATCTATCTGGCACATTCAATTGAAAGTGCATTTTGTCAGATTTTTGTGCCTGGGATAAAAGACGTCCAGTTTTTTCTCCTCCCTTTTCCTCCCTCGTGTCTCATTTAAGCCAGTTTTGCCTTGTTACTTGACTTGTTAACTGTATGCTAAGAGATGCAAGAATCAAGACTGACAGGCTTTCATTCAGATTGTGCTCGGCTCCCACAAGTTGTGTTGCATCCCTTTAGGCAGCATGGTGTCCAGCTCAGACTGGCATCATGAAGAACCACAGCCAAAGGCTGGGATGACAAATGGGTATATTAGCAGTATTCTCCTTTGAGGAACAGCCCTCTTGTAGCAACTACTTGCAACTTTATTCTCCACTGCTTTGTACTTCATGTGGTTGTTTGACTCTGTGAGGAAGTAACACCAAAAGGCTATGAAATGCAAATTGCCACAGATGTAGAAGAGTGAGGATATCTGGTTGGATACCACTTTATACAGTTATAGGTAGCCATATAAGAGGTGGAACTGGCTGGAGAATCAAGCCTGTATATCCCTATGGACAGAGAAAAGTCCCAAGTCAGGACTTAAAGATACTTTACCAAAGTAAATTTTTTTTAAACATTTTCTCACCCATATCTTTTACCCAACCAGCATCAAAGAACATCACATTTGGGTGTATATTTTATTTGTACTGTTGTTTATTTTCTCTGTTTCCGCCATTCTAGATGATAATGAAAATTCATTCCACTCTTCTGGAATCAATATCTATATTTTGGTCCTCATATTAATGTACGTTGCTGTACACCAGCTACACACACTGCAATGGAAACTTCACTGTGTGCTTCTGGGCAGGGGGTTCTTGCAACAGGTGATGTCACTATTTCCATGACACACCTGTCCCCAAACTATTGGTCATATCTCTAACTTTTGTTAAAAAAAAAGAGAAGTTTTGCCATTTTTAGTCCTATTAGTACTGCAGAATCAATATAAATGTAAACAAAAGAGCTAGTGCCTGTTCAGGCACCAGTAGTCATTAGCTGAAGGTCTGAACTTGCACATGTGTACCTTACATTAGGAGCCAGAGTGAGCATGTCACTAAGTCATTCTGTTATCTTTCAAGTCAGTCCTGTTGCACGAACCCGAAGTAAACAAAATCCTTACCCGCAATCCCGTGGCAACATAGCTGAGAGGAAAGTCTTTATGTCGGTATGCTAAGCAATTGATTTATCCCTCTCTGAGACAACTTCAACAGTTCTTTTCTCTGAAAACCTTTCTTGGGGTTCAGAGTTGAGCTGCATTTAAAATACAAAAAGGTAATATATGAAAGACAAGAGAAAATACATTAATTATATTCATGTTAAGAGAGTTGAAAGGAAGGAGGGGCTAAGTTATGGCCCTAATACTTTCCAAAAGAATCCCAGCAAATTATATCTTCTTTTATAATGTCTGTATGGAGAAATTATAAAATCTTGGTGAAAGAAAATGTTCCACTGTGCAAACACGGCTTGTTACATAAAGAACCTCTCATAAAAATAGTAACATTCCTTTGCAAAGACTGAATTTGGAAACTGCCAAACATGATAAACACTCAGTCAAAAAGGAGACTGCTATTTTGTGACCTTTCCTCCCACAGAGACACAAATTTCTTTACTTAATTGCTCATTAATTTTTTTTCTTGGTGTAATGAGCTGCTTGTCAAGCCAGTTATAATGTTATATTATAATCTGTTGGTACATATTGCATCGTATTAAATGCAATCTGATTTGCTGTTGCTCACAATGTTGCAACATATTATTGGCTATGCTATAAATGTGTCATATTTCTACAATGTGCAAATTGAGCCAAAAAGTGCCCAAGTATTGAAAAGGCCAAATGCAACATGAACCCACATTCGGTAGCCTTTCTGCAGCAGATATCAACAGTTTAAATTCTGTTTCTACTGCTGCTCTTTAAATACACATATATGACACTAACATTAAATTCCTCTCCTCTGCCCATTATCATTTCTGTGGAGAGAGGATGGGAAGGATGATGAACAAAAAGGGGGAGGAAAGGTGAAGTGGATACTTGTTACCTACAACAAGTTGATTGTCATTTATGAAGTTTTTAAATATTTATCTTCAATTGATGAAGAGTTAGTCATGCCCATGCTGCAAGACCTGGATCAGGAACCAAGACTTCCCTAGAACTTTGAGAATCTTCATATCTGGGGGTTCGGTGCAACCATGGATGGAAGTGAGGATCAGCCACTGGGTTTGCACCTGGATCCAGACAAGTTGTCCCCAAACCTGGGGATAGTTGCATCTGGCAGTTTGCTACAAGGCTAGTTGATTTTTATATATATAATGATCTGTATGCATTTTTACATTAAAAATATGAAAGCTTGTGCTTGTAGATAATATATAAGAAAAAAATAAAGAATTAAAAAATAGTGCTCTCTCTGCTGAACTCTTACATACTGATCTTCCATTAGTTGTCTCCAAAGTGTTGTCTTCCAGCTTTTAAGGGGCCAGTTCCAGAAGTCCTGATTCAGTTTTTATTTAATCTTTATCTAAGGAAAACAAACAGTGAATTTTGCCTGAATAAGCACTTCAGCATTTGGATCAGTTTATTTTAATTTATTTGGCTGCTGGGCCTGGAATCGAGAAGTTGGGCAGCATCTACAGTGAAGCACAGAACCTTGCTAACTGTTTCAAGGCTGATCAAAAAAAGCTACAGGGCCAGCATTATGAAAAGACTTCAGTGAAACCCACCACCTAAACTCTGTCCTGCCAGCTAAATAACATGGATCTCGATCCCAAGCTTCTCAGGTAAAATTTTGGGCTAAGAGGTCTGGGAGATTTATGCCAGCGATTTGGACAGAGACAACTTTTCACCTGCTGCCAGCTATGCCCATTTTCCAAGGATAATGGCACTGTTGTTCTGAAGAGAAGGCACATTATATGTACCTTACATAAGATACGTTATATCAATGGTATACAATCACACATAGTGTGGGTATTAAGCTATAGCAGAGGCAGCTTCATGGCAGAAGAGGGGAACCAGCTGTAATCCGCTCTTTTGTTTTCCTCCAAACCTGGGCCAACCAAGTAATCCAAAGTGTGATCATAAACAGCTGAGCGGCAGTGGGGATATAAGAATGCCATCTCTGGCCGAGCACTGCATGAAATCTGGGTGCAGGATCTATGCTGTGAGGTGAAACCTCCCAAAACTAGGTAAGGCATCCTTCCAGCCACTGTCTGCCTCTAGCACTGCAAAGCAGCCTTGAGTTATGTCAAGCTGCACTATAACTTGCTCCAGTCAAAATAATGTTTCCTGCAAAATAAGTAGCTGCAGTCATAAAGGCTATGTATAAACAGTGTTTAGGTTCCTTTTATCTTTCTCTTTAATGGCTCAATCCATTTGCATATCTTGCAAAGAAACGAAAAAAGATAGAGGCTTTAATTAAAAAAGGCTCCTTGGCATTTTGATGTATCTGCCTTTATGTTCTTTGAAAAATTAAACATGTAATGAAAACAGTGTCATCTCAGAAACTCTGATGCTATGCACTTTATTTCCATTACAGATGCCAGGCACTAATTACTGCAGGGTTATGAAAATACAGAGCAGCAGCTTGTCGTCCTGTGCTTTGCAAGGTTACTAGGAGGCGATAATGATGGCTTGTGTGAGGCCAGTTCAGTCTGGTTTCTGTTAACACCGTTCCACATGAGGAAAGCTGTTACTGCAGCTTACAGTAGAGACAGGCTAAGTTCCCGGGGCAGGACTCCACTGCCTCCAGCAGAGTTATGCACGGGACGGGTCAAGCCTCTGGTTCACAGCCTTGGTAGCCAACATGTGGAGAAAACACTCCAATAGCCAAGCTCTCTCATCCACTTGAAGAATCTCTGTTCCATTTTTGGTCTGAAGTAGACCAGTAGGAAACTGGGAGGTAAGTTTATACTGCTGACTCTCATCTATTAAATCAGAGAATATGATGGGAGTTTGGTCTTCCACCTTTTTGGACTGGTCTCTTTCACCTCTTCTAGATTCCCCAAAGCAGCATTTTTCTTTTCCCACTGCTATTCTCTTAAAATAAGGGGCTTTTTAAGTGGCAGGTGTCAATATACTCTAATATCCAGGGATGTTGTATGGGCCAAGAGGCTGTATTGCTTCTCCAAGGTCCCTCTCACACGAATGCAGTATTTACAAATGCCTCTGGATGGAAATGCTTAAAGCTGAACACAGCCGCTCTGAAGAGTTGGAAATCAATTATTTTTTTATAAGGGATAATCTCATAATTATAGTACAGACCCCTTTGTCAACTACCACAGTCCTAAACCAGACTGAAACATTCTGTATCACTAGGAGAAGCTATGTCCTACCATGAAATATTAACATGCAGAATAATAAAAAGATGAAAACTATTTGTAGACAGACCACAAATTATACCTTGCAGACCAAACCTACACATTTTTTTCATTTTTAGTTTTATTTATGTAGTATCAGGAATTTACAGAACCTCATTTCAAAATCCAGCAAGTTCTAGTTACTAAGAATACAGTAGTAAAGTAAAAATTAATGGTTTATTATCAAACTACTTTGTCAGTACATATGGTTTAGCTCCATCCTCCTTCCTCTAGCCTAGTCAAAGTTGTCATTGCTATAAGCAATACCAAGGAGACACAGAAGGAAATGTTGACAGGAAAAAATTCAAATAAAAGAAACAATAAATAACCCCTAAGGGACATGACCTAAATAAAGGTGGAATTCCCATTTTCCTGAAAAGCAATTGCAAGATTGAATACATTAACACCGGTACACAGGTGATCTGACCAAAATAAGTAATCGGAGAAAGCTTAATATTTTGAGTTTTTGACTTGGATTTGTTTCTTTTTGCAAATCTAACTGAAAAGAAATAAAATTATTATTGGGCAACAGACATGAAGGGCTGGAATTTGCAATTAATGCCAGGTTTCTGATGTCCAGCTTTTAATAAAGTTTCTGAATTTTTCAGTTTGAGGGTTAGTTTTTAAGTTATGGAAAACAAGTATCTCTCAGTAACTTTACTCAGTGTTATCACAGCTGTACTATTCATGATTCATTTTAAAGAGAATTAGTTGCAAATAAAGGAATATGGCATTTTTCTCAGGAATTCAAAAGCATAAGTTTCCCTTTAACAACTGAAACATGATAAAAGAGTATATCAAGTAATGCCAGCCACATATTGGAGCAAAAAGCTCCCAGGTTCTGTGCAAGCCTTCGCAGATCAGTGTCACTGAAGTATTTCTCCCTAAACTGAGATCTCAGGGTTGTCACATCCAAAAGCATGTACCTTTAAAAGCTGAACTAAACAAGTAATATTTGCTGATGGCAGTAAGAAATTCATGTCATAGAGAGGGTTCGCTGCTGTAGGGAGACATGATCTCTCCCATACACACAGATCTGGCATGGCTATATCAACATTCACAGGCACATTTCATTTCATTCTCTTGGGTTTGAGCTGCTCATCACATTTGCAAGTGAGAACTGCATAACTTTGAACCAAACCTGAAGTCCAAGAAAATCAGTTGTCTGCCTAGAAATCTCTCACAGTAGCCATTCCTCAATTCCAGAGAGAAGCAGTAGAGCAATGAGCAAGGTCTTGTAAGAACCAGAGAAAGCATCAAAATCATCTCCCCCAACCTCTTTTTTCTTTTCAATAAAGGAGGCATAGACTAGGCCTAGAAAAGGTAAATCAGTTGTCTAAAGTCATAACAGTGGCTTGTGAAATGCCAGCAACAGAACACATCCTGAGTCACTGATTTCTGCTTTCAAAAATCGAAAAAATTCATTTGAAGCTTTCAGTTCTATTCTGCTTCCACTTAAAAAAAAAAAAAAAAAAAAAAAAAAGAAAGGAAAGGAAAGAAACAAACAAACAAACCCACTAGTTGAAAAAGAAATTCAAACAAGTTTCTCTGTGCAGAACTTTCTGTAGTTCTGCAGTTCCACACAAAAGCGTTTGCTAGGGCACTGAACATTGACACTTGGTATCCAAAAATCTTGCATCTCATAAGTACAGACATAATCTCAACCACATTCATGTAAAGGTTCAAACTAAATTCAATGCAAATCTGGGATAGAAACTTATATCTACTCCGATCCAAATTATTTCATTTTTGCACTCTGAAAGCAGGGCATACTTCCTCTCTTTAGAATAGAATTTAATGCCAAAGCAGTGAGTGTTATCAACAATATTAAGTAGACATAGTTTTATTATGCCAAAATGTATTTAACACAAATCTATAAACAAAAGAATATGTCTGTGTGAACTGAAAAGAAGAAAAGAATGTTGGATAAGTTTTATAAATACTCAGTTTCTTTTAATAGATCCATGAGTTGCCTTTTGCTGCTTTTCTCTGTTTTTCAGTATTTGAAATAACCACAATAAATGTGAAAAACCAGAAACTTCCTTTAGGGACTTTCTCTGAAGGACTGTATTTCTCTGTGGAGTTAAAACATTCAAAGTTTATAACTCAATAGGAAACATATCAGGAATGACATCAGAAATGACAAAAATTTATTTTAGAAAGAGAGAAAGATAGAGGAGAGATCTTCAGACTTCCTAGAAAAGAAGCTCATTAAACCTCTCTGAAGGACTTTGACATTTATACATAGTGATGAGCTGAGGTTTAATCTCAGATTCTTTTGAAATAATACTGCAGGGAGGAACGGAGTATGAGATGCTATGTTTTGGTAGCAGGCCATCAGGTCTTCACTTCTGGGCTAGGTTTGTCATCATTCTGAAGCAAAGAGTTAGTTACCACACTGATTTCAGACAATTTTCCCAATAAAACCTACCACCACTTCAATTTTTGCAAATGGATGTCAGTAGAAAAAAGAGCCGGAGACTGAAAGATCACAGTGTTTAATTTACCTTCATAGCCCTTGAGCATTTCTTGGGATTTTATAGCTGCAGACAGAAAACCAGAAGGTACTGAACACATCCGTAACACGATAGGCAGGGTGTTCTGCCACGCTTGGCCCATGTGTTGGCCCAAAGTTTTCACCACCAAATTCTGGGCTGTTTTAATGTCTTTGTCCTCTTCGAGGAAAAAACTGAAAATTTTTGATGAAAAAAGTTAGTGATTTTGGGGTGGGTTTGGTTTTGGGTTTGTTTTGGGATTTTTTAATTGAAACATTTTGAAAATATTTACAAAAAACAATCCCCACCACACTTTAATTTAGATATTGCTGTGATGAGCTCAGTGAAAATATTTAGATAGCTGTTTAAGACAGCTATTTTCTCAAATATGTTAAAAAGAAAATATATCTGGGAGAGCCATTCCAGCTTTTTTGTGAGCTCATACACAATTTGGTATACTCTGTAGTTCTCTTGTGTTAACTTTTGATCAATAGGCCTCTTATTCTTAGACATTCTCATGAAGTCCCATAAACCTTTATTAAAACAAGTTGCTTTATTAAGATAGTTGCACAGAGCCTGTAATGATCTCACAGATCATGTGGGTAGTCTGAGGTTAGTAACTACTGGTCTAGTCAATTTTCCATATTCAGGGATGAGTAAAGGGAACAATAATTATCATGTCAAGGAAAAAAAATTAATTTTAAATACTTTTAAAATTAATTTTCTGCTTCAAGAGACTGAGGATTAAGGTATTTGTTGTTGGTAGTTTTTTTTTTTTTTTTTCTTAAGATACTGAAACAACTCCTTTAAAGTAAAGGAGGCTGTGGAGAGTTGTTGAACAGCATTCGACGTAACTTGTAGGAAGGCTAAATGAAATACAGAGGTCAGAGCCAATATAATGCTCTAACAGCTTATAGTATTCTTGCAGTGACCAGGAGGAAACAGCAGTGTGTAGTTCAGTACCTACTTTCCCAAAGCAGCCAGTATATTCCAAATGGAAATGTGCCATGTGCTTTGGGTTCCATGAGTTGTTCCTTCTGCCTGTCTAGCCCAGGTCTCAAGTGG
This sequence comes from Platalea leucorodia, assembly GCF_965183815.1. Lineage (NCBI taxonomy): Eukaryota > Metazoa > Chordata > Aves > Pelecaniformes > Threskiornithidae > Platalea > Platalea leucorodia. The sequence goes on from NC_138826.1 coordinate 58,053,711, forward strand.
GAAAATAATGTCTGTATTGTCCAGAGCTCATTTACATCCATTCACAAGTTTGAATGTCTGTTTCCCATTTAGATGGCACAGAGATCCTTAGGACTCTGTCCTGCTCTGTGCTTAGCTGGGGATCCAGCAGGGAAAGTTAGTTGCTGACCTCTCCATTACCCTCCTCAGATTACATGATGCCGCCTTGTGTTAACACGGCTGAGGCTGGGCATCCCATGTTACTAGTCACCAAGGAAGGGGTGGAACGGCACCCTGAGGCTCCCTGAGCCTCCAGAAAGAGATTTCAGACAGCTACTCACTGTATCTCAAAGAAAAGTCTCTAATTCAAATGGTTTCTGAGAAGCAACACACCACCTCGGTGGGGTTTGCAAGACTCAGATCTGCATCCCCACGGGGCTTTCATGTGGCTTGACAAGACATGCTCTTGGCCACGCCAGTCGGCTGACCAACAACTCCAGCTGCAGATGATGTCTCTTAATCTATCATCTGCGCTTGATTTACAGCCACAGCATGCTTTTCAACTTAGAGGCAGAAAGGCTATGCACTTTTCACACATGGTTCTTCATGGATTTGATCCAGTTGCTTCTGTGACCCAATCTGAACTTTGAACACAAAAAGCAGAAAAAGCATGGCATTTCCAACATGCAATTATTGAGGCTATCAAGTTCCAAGCAGGAAATAAGCTGCTTCTAATTACATGAAGTGAATGTGTACCAATGGCAGACTTCGGTAGTAGCCAGGGAAAGTTTTCAGAAACTCCCAAAAACTGGTGAATGTATCAGTAAGACTGTTGAGAGGCACTTTTTCTGAATTGATTTTTCTTTTCAAAGACAAAAATATACAGCAGGATGGGACTAGAATACATAGGAATTCACCGCTTAAAGACCTGCACCAAGACTAAGTTCAGTTTCCAGACTGCCTCAAACTTCCCTCTTTTGATCCTGAGCAAATCAGTTAAGACCTGTTTCATAGTTTACTGAAGTTGATAAAAATCATTCCTGGTATGTTTTCAGGAACTTTGGGACCTGAATCTTTACCCCTACACTTCTCTTCCCTTAACTGGATGCAAGCGTTAACAATTTATTGTCCCCCAATCCCTTTTCATATTTCTATGGTATATCATGTTAAATATCTATATAACTCTTGGCATACTGGGAGCCCAAACTCTACATCTTGGAGACAGTAGGCAGCAAGATTAAAAATGAACATTGATCATCTCATCTAAAAGCCACAGTGAATCCATATCAGACCAGACATGACCAAGCCTATGTAACTATCCAACCATCGTAAAAGAATTGCTGACTTTATTATTTTAGTGGATAGGCAGTGATTTATAAAAGCTGTCACTACAGTTCTTGTGTGACCAGCTTCCTATCAGTCCCATGACAGAGGCATTTTCTTGAGGTCTCATGTCCTGGATCAAAAAAGTACTTAAAGATGAACCTTTCATTGTCACAGGTTTTAACTCTGTGACCACAGAGAGGGAGAGAGAAAGATGACATAAGTATGCAGGAAATCACACAATAAAATTGCCAAGGTGATTATTGAGACCACCTCAAGACTTGTTTAAAGCTTATGTTAGACTACTGTGTGGATATGGCAATGACTAACATTTACAGGACACACTAAAATGTGCAGATTCAGTTCAGGAAGAGATCTTGTTTCACATCTTGAAAATAAATCTTGACTTCTGCATGTCATCACTGCTTACCAAGCAAAGTGATGGTATTGCATAACTTAAACACACAGACACAAAAAATACTAGCTTATAAAGCATTTTTTAACTGGTTTCTTTCTTTTACATGGACAACATATTCTTTAAAGAAAGTGTAGCTTATTGTAGCACAAGAGAGGAAAAGGAACACCCTTTTCTGGAATGTGATGTTAGCTTGCCCTCCTCTGAGTGGGAAGTAGACTAGATAACATCCATAGAGTTCCTTCCAACCTAGGTTATCTTGTAATTCTATGAAGAAGTTTAAATATTTGCCCATATAACCCTTCTCATGCAGAGACCCCGCCATGGAAAAGAGGGTGGTAGCCATCTGAAGACCCTCTGATGACACCTGGGACTAAAAAAGAAAATAAACATCAAGAAAAAGCTCCTATCAAAAAAAAAACCCCAATGTTCCCTTCCTCTGGACTAAATAAATTGAAAGAGATTAGGGTATTGTTCCTACCAAAATGACTAACTTACATCAAGATGCTTATTCAAAAGCAACTACTATTTTTCTCTAATTTTGTTGATTAAAAATTTCATGATCATTGACAATACTACAGTTAGATATTGTGATTTTTTGACTGGTTTTGGATTCATTAAGTCATCAAAAGCTTTTTGTCACAAGTCTTCTCCTAGTTGTTCCTCCCTGTTCAAACATTGGAAGACAGATCCACACTGTAGTCATCTTCATTTTTCAGTCTAAGCCTTATAGTGGTGTACTCTTTCTGTCTACTTCCATACTGAGTAAAGCATGAACTAAAAAATCACTTGCTCAGTCATTCCTTCAGACCAATCACATCCCTTTCAAAAATTCATTTATAACCTTTCCAACACAGATAACAACAAAAATTGCCAGTACTGACTTCAAAGGCTTTGGCAACTCATGCTGAGCTGCTTTTCCCCAAAGTTTGCCGCCATCTTGGGTCCATTAACTTGTCTTGTGCTCTTCTAACTAAACTAATAACACCATTTAAGGCCTGTGTATTTTTTTTCTCTACCTTTCTGTATAGGCATCTTCTCTCTTCCAATTCAGTCAAAAAATCACCTTTGTGCCAAGTCAACAACCATTCTTTCCAAGATACTTAACAGAAGAGTTCAAAGTATGTTACTTAAATCCAATTCTTTGGCACTGAGAGATTTACTTTCTCTTCCATATATTCCATCCAGTGTTGAGCAAATAGCTAACACCAGACAGGATTAGAGCATTACTACTTGGCACACCTCAAATTTTGGCATCTATGCAGAAAAAAAGTCTAAAGGAAGATCTCCCTGTTGCTTGTTACTTCGCTTTTCATCTGGAGAATTTTCCTATGATGGCGGCGTGCACAAATTTGCATCATTGCATTAGGGAAGGGTATTTCCTTATTCTCACTCACAATAATGAGAATTTATCTTACAAAGAGCTGCAGAAAAGGATAGCTCCATAATTAGCACCTCCTTAGCACTATATGTTGAAAAGGATTGACTAGACAGAGGAAATATATTCTTACTTCTAATGTCAGCTGTTTCTGGTAAATAGGAAAGCCAAAAGCACATAAACCCTATTGTCTCCAGTCATTAGCTCTGCTGCTTCTCCTCTGACAATTGTTCCTTGTCCATAGGAAGTCAGTTAACCATCCTGAAAAGATCACCTTATATAATGCTTGACATGCTTTCGTATTCAAACAAAATTCTTTCGTATTTTTGAAAAAAATGCTTAACTGGTGATGGGAGGAGAGCAAGCCAAGTGAGTTTTTAAATATAGCATATTGAAACTGAGCTTTGTAGCTTTCTTATTGAGATCACAGTTGCTCCAATGTTCTCTTCCTGTCCTCAGTGGATGTTTGCATAAGAAAAATCTGCTCCCAGACACGATGCTGCACATAGAGAACAGAAAATACACCCAAGAGCTGCTGTCATTTCTCTGTCCTAGTTGGCAGTGCTGGAAGTCATCTTAAATTGGATCCACAGGTTCATCAGCCTGAGAAATCATAATAGCGAGAATAGTGGTGGCTTCCCCCCCTAAGGAATGACTGATGTTACTTTTTTCGATTTACATACCTAAAATGATCTAGTACATGGACTACTCCAGTGATGGTTTACAGGGACAGTTTCTCAGATCAGGGAATGGATCTCTTTTCAAGTTCATTTAAACCCACTAAAAATATTAAGAAATGTATCTAGGAATTGAAAGATCAGAAGTCTGCTTTGGGCTCTGCTACAAAACTGCTGTCTACATTGGCATCAGGCTCTGATTGCTCATTTGAAGAGAAAAGACCGTAATGCTTATCAACCCCATCAGGATTCCTGAGCCTTAATTTATTAGCGGAGTTGACTTGCTTGGTTCAAGTACACCTCAGTCACATCCTCTGAGATCTACTATTTATTGGAAATGTACTCTCTACATTGTGATAAAATCCAGGGAACTTCACCATAGAAGGCTGAGACTGCACAGTTATCACACACTGAAAAGACACTGCTCCCATAGGTCCAGATTATCAGGATGAGGAGACCATAATAGGAGACATTATGATCCGCTGCTGTGCTTCTCAACCAGAGAGCCAGGTCACCAGAGGTGAAGGTAAATGGTAAATGAGCCTGTGTTGTAGTTACCCTGGCAGCTCTTTTTGGTACACAAAGCCTTGAAAATTTTACTAGACAATAAAAGAAAGATAAACAGTCCCCTCCTCTTACTCTTGAAGGTCAACTATTGCTTTCGTAACCCCTTGAATCCCACACAAAACTGTATCATGGACATTGTTTCCACCATTCCCATGTATTTAATCTATTATAAATGTGAAAATGTAATGAAATGTTTATATTGCTAATAAAGGGTAACTAACCTTTGGGAAAAAAATAAGACAAAACCCAATACATTGTGGTGTACAGATTCTGGACACTCTCCAGGCAGGACTCCTGGAGTCTTTTTCTTCTGTGTGACTTTGGTAAAATCACTTCAGCTCTCTGAGCCTGGTTTTTATTTGTAAATGGGGCAAATGACATATGCCTTTATTTGAGATACATGTGTGAAATGTGTTTGATGACAGATTAGAGGTATTGATCAGAGCCACTCAGCAAAGATAAGAACTAGGTCAAAGAGAAATGGTCGATTATAACTGGAAGAGTGACAAATATTTAGAAATTCAAATTTGCTCTTATCTATGAGAAGTCTTGTTTGCCAGATATAGTTCCAGACAATTTTAGTTTTATAATACCATTAGAACAACAACAACAACAAAAGTAAAAAATTCTGAACTTACTTAAGATACTCACCCAAAAGGATCTTTATGAACTTGGAAGTTTTTTCCAGAACTTTTCTCATAGAAAGTTTTACTATGGTTGCATCTTTTAAAATAGTAGAATAGCATGGCCAATGCTTTGATGTATGATGAAATAGAATTTGCAAGAATTCCTGTCATCTTGAATATTTTCTAAAGGAAGCAGCAGGAAGAATTATGGCTTGAAGATGCTGCTGACATAATCAACTTTCTCTCTCTTTTGAATTTCAAAACAACAGTGAACAATCTCTGGGGCCAGCATTCTCCTTGGTGTAACTCCAGTGAGGCCCAGAGTGCTGAACACACAGGATTTGGCCAGAAACATGTTATTGGTCAATGCATGCTTTGGTGGGTTGGTGCAAGTTTCAGCCTTCTACCTATGCAAGGATTATGTACCAAGTGTGCTCATGTCTATCTAGTAGCAAGGTGGCTAAAGAAACAGTTGGTGATGTTTCTGTTCCAGTGTCCCTTTGCTGGAATTTTATTATTGTCAGAAAAGGGTTCAAAACTGTGGAAAGTAATTGGAATATAAACAAAGTTTCAAATGTTACTGCTGGAACGTTTATCTCCCATAAGCTGATCTGAAACACTAGGTCTGAACATCCCTCAAATTTGGATCCTTTTCAGATCTAAATTCTGTAGCAAGATCCAGGTCGAGCATATTGGTATCAGGATTCACATGCCAGCAAACATGTAAACTAAGCAGAGTTCAAAGTCCAGGTCAGAAAATTTCCATACTCCTAACTTAACCAACTCCTTTCTCGACTTTAGGCAACTCTGAAGATTATTTTGCACCGCTGAAGTAGCACAAAATAGCTCAGAGAGATAAAACAATCATGATGGAGGGACTAGGGTCAACAGGTCAGTTCCCAATTTTAAGAAAAAGGCTTTAGAAGGAAAGCAGAAAAGGCAGGCCCTGAAGAAAATAATTGGTCAAGAAACAGCATTTTTGCTGGATTGTGGGAACAACCTAAAATGGCTTTCCCTTTGGGACCTCAGTTGCAGTGGCATTGCTGGCAGCCCCAGAGGACTCCCTTACTGTCTTTGGGTCATGGAGATGCCTTCTGGGAAACAACTGCTGGAACCAGAGGGGAGAATGAACCACAGGGAGGAAGAAGGTGGCTAACAGCCTGCTTGCAACCTTTGCAGAGGAAGACAATGCAGTGGAGCTCAGCAGACCATATAAATCCAAATCTTGCTACATTCAGAGGATAGGATATCAGAGTAGATTAAGAAAACAAGTTTCACTGAATGTATTATTAGTAAAAAGAGATAATGCACTACTGCATGGGTGGACTGAATGCAGAGGGGATGGAGAAGGGAACAGTCAAGTGTTCTTGGCAGCGCCTAGAAAGGGGAAAAGAAAACTGACACTTCTTGATAAACAGTCTCAGGCCTGAAGATGCCTTTGCTTTTTGCCAAAAAATGTTAAATGAAGTAGAGTGGTCTTTCCCCCCTGCAAGATTAATGTTTAAAAAATGCAGAAAAACCCATGCACGTTTCCATATGCCTTTTTGCTGACTGCTTTCAGAGCTGGTTCTCAGCAAAGAATACATTGGAACAATCTATCTCTAGTATGCACCCAAGGAAGTCAATAAAGCAACCCAAAAGAAGATAATTTTTCCATTTTATGTAATCTGAAATACGTGAAATAGGCTATTGGAGAAAATGGAAAGAGAGGAAAGATCACCCTTCACTTTAGATAGTTCATTTAGATTCCCTGAACAAATATTTGAATACTTGCCAGTGTGGCTCCTGGATATATTAATAGCTTAGAACAAGTCATAAAATAAAATTGAGGGACACAATAATATTCCATATAACTTGTTTCTTCAATTACGTTACTTGAGAAAACAAACTTACAGATATATCCACCTACATTTGACTAGTTATGCATTTTGAGGATTCAGAATATCACCTCCAAATTTCATAGAGTTTTCAAAATGTAAAGCGAAAAAATATATCCACATCTTTCTGAGGAACAGCATATTGTGGTGTATTAAAAAGAGTACAATCTCTTTGAAAAAGGTATAAGATACAAATTTAAAATTGTGGTGCAAAGTTTACGGACCCCCAAGCACATCTTTAAGTGGTTTTCATACGGACTCACTTCCACAGTTGAACAAACAAGAAGACAAGATTACATTACTTGACTTTGTCAGGTCAGTTTACAGTTGAAAAATGTTCATGAATTTGAAATTGCCACTTTTCTTCTGGGAACCCCCTGCCAATAGCTGTCCCTACCAGTCGGTAGGTCTGAACAGCACTACCACCTAGTGGCACGCTGTTCCCAACGGGGAGGTGGCCAACCATCAAAACCCTGCAGACCAATGCTCCTCTTACCAATGTCGGCAAACTCTGGGGTGCCCAGCAGACAGTTCCCTCTGTTATGAACTGGTCCAAAGCCCAGTGACATCAATTTGTCACCCCAGAGTGCTGAACATTACAGCAGATTCACGCATCCCCTGCTAGGAATAAGGAAGGTGCTTATCTTCCAAGAAGGAAGTGAAGATGATATTTTTATTAGTATAGAAAATGGTAATATATGACCTCTATACGGCAGATGATCCTGTAACAGGCTAGAAAACATTTCAACATCTCATGTAGGGAACCACAGGCCTCTACACTCAAAGCACTCAGCACCAAAGAACACAGAACGTCTGAAAGTTAAGCAAGGGAGGAAATGGGATGAGGGAATTGCATCCCAAAACAAAACAATTTGACACGATGCGAAAGAAATAATTGAATTAAAAGGAAACCAAGTAAGGTCCTGCAAGGGTGCCTTAAACACCTTAACACTACTATGTTAAAGCTGGGGAGTGTAAGCTCAAGGACAAAATCCAAACCAGAAATAAGGCTTTTCACAATCCAAAAACCTCTCTAGCCAAGTGGGGAAGTCCATGTGTGGTAGTCCGGAGGCAATGCTGAATACAGGTATACATCTGAGATCCACACACTCTTCACAGCACATGAACACATAACTGCCTCCAAGAGTAGCTGTCCTCCAGACATCAGCAATGCTAATGTGAATTTTGATCCCCTTATGACCCTACCAAGAGAAATACAGTTTCAGAGCCCTCTATTACTCTCCATGAAACTTGCACTCCTTTCTAAATAGGCATACAACTTCAGCAGGAAGAACTTTGATGGGGGAATTCACAGGCCAAGCCACACAAGGATCCACAGGGAATGGAGGCCAAACTGCAAAGAAATCAGACATAAATGGCACCCTACTGATCCACACCGCAAGTAAGGCTGGATGCATGAGTGAGGCAACACACCGCAAGGGACTGTTACCAGAGAGATATCTTCCCCAACGGATGGGAAAGAAACTGTATAATCTACTGCCAGGACTACTTACATGTGGAGCAAATAAATGCTTAGTATTTAATTCCATTTGCCTTTTGTTGCCATTCCTACTGCCTTTCCTAAGACTCGACTTTATGACTGTAAACGTTTTCCCCTGGGTAGGTTTTCTTGTTTGTAACACAGCTCCCCACACACCTGGCAGTGCAGAATTTCTGCAAGCTAGAGGTCTTCAGTGCAATGACATATAGTTTCAGAGCATGGTGGCATGCCAAATTAGTTGTTTTCAAAGGCACTATAGACAAGTTCAACACAGTTATTTGGTTGGTTTTAATCAGCTCATAGAAGGTTGACAATCTGCATTATAATACATATTAACAATAAGAGAAAGGCACCTATTTTTCGAGGAATACAGCAAATGTCACAGAGCCAGTCACTGTATGATGAGATAGGTAAGAGAATTACCCCTATGCACACTTCAGAGAGCAGTCAAGAGGATATGGGGGTCACAAAGATAATATGTTCCACAGCTGGGAACAAGAGCCAGTTATCTCAAGTTGCAACCAACAAGGTCAATCTCTTCTGAACTCCACAAATCAGATTAAGTAAGGGCAGCAGAAAAAATAAGCTGAGATAATTCCAACTGAGCAGTAGGCCATAACCTAAGCTTGTCATGGCCTCTTGCTTTTTAAAAGAAGAATATGCAAACAGAAGATAAAGCAGATTAAATCAAGGTACAAAATACATCTCTGAACTGAGCTGGTTTAACTCAGTGTTGAAAACTGAGCTCAACTTTATGTAATTGGAGGGCATCAGAAAGAGAAATGTTTGCTCTGACCACAGAGGCAGAAATAGAGAAATAAGAAAAGTGTCCGCATCAGACTTGCTTTGTATCAGACAGACTTTATAAGAGGAATGGGAAGGATTTAATGACAGCAAAAGGCCACTGTGAGTTGTCATCTCACCACTTTCCAAATGGCAAGTGAGGTCATGTCTAGTCAATGTGTGAATAAGAAAAGCCAGTGAAGAAAATGGATGACAGTTCTGTCACTGGTGCTCTGCTGCTTGAGGCAGCACTCCCCTCATTGTGGGGGAGTTGTAGGGGCTGTTTTCTGGTCTGATTCCAAAAGCAGAGGGCTAGTAATTCAGATGAGGGTTGTAGCTGACCGGTCAAACTGCAGCCTGCCCTTTTCTCTTGGCAGCCTCAAAAAGGGTAGCTGCCTTGCCAGGCTTTTCCTTTCCACATACACAATTCATGCTGCACCTCTGCAATCTACTGTATCTCAGTCTTTCAACAGGCACATTTTACTCCACAGTGTCTGCAGTATGAAGAGCCTAGAAAGTAGTTCTGCTAAGAAGACGATCTAATGAGACAGTCAGCAAAGTTCTCTGGAGAGCTGAGAAACAGTGACAAACCCAGTGAAATGATGGGTTGCCACACATCTACAAAATAAGAAGTCAGGCTCATCAATCTTTTGCTATCACAACACTCTCTCATACATACAAATCTCTTCACTTGCTTTTGTGAAGCTGTTTCAGTGAAGCATGATAAATGCTAGAGAGTAGATAAGGATAACAGCAGGGACTAGGTGGTGAATTCAGATGGTGCAAAGCACATATATAATTCATAGAGACCCAATGGAAGTATCTGATCAGTTTGGCTGGAGTACAGGCTGCAAATAACTACCCTGAGAGATCAATATCCTAGCTGTAGCTATATAACTGCTGTAGCTTTGTTTTTCCCATTCTGCCTTCTTAGTATTAAGGAAGGACCTGAACACCTTACCATTTTTATAGGCCCTATGGATACAGCTTCTTACAAAAGACATACTTCTATTTATTTTGCTTTGGCTGTGGCTTGCCTTCAGCTAAGCAAAAACTGTTTCAGCTGGAAGCACACAGTCAGCTGTCGATGTCAAAAAAAACTCAGTTTAACATTTACTAAGAAACAGCATCCCTAGCACACTGAGCTGCAGCAACTCTGAGTGTAGAAAGACACATGTTAAACCATCAACGCCACTTTCCTCAGCACCTGGGTGTTCCTTGGAGATTTTACCATCCAGCTGTGGATTGGACCAGCCTGCCTTTACTTTTTAAGGTGTGATGAATTCCCCTGAAATTGGATCTGGCTTCTGGCCAGTAATGATCGGCAGTTCTACAATTTAATTGCACTCCTCTAGTGTTTGGGGACTAAATTACAAATGTCTAAAGAGATAACTACAGAGAAGTCAACTAAGTGCATCTCAATGCACTCCGATTCAGAAGGCAGACTGTGGGGATAAAATGTAACAGAACTAAATAACTGAAAGAGAAAGAAGAGATCATTGCTGAATAATAGTGACATTTAAGTGCTTTACACAGTGGTTTTACATACATGTAATTTTAGTACATTCATGTATATGAATACATAAACATATACAATTGTGAATTTATACACACAGACACACACACGTAAATGGTTGGAGACACAGAATAACAGGAAAGGTTTCCGCTCCTCCCCAACAAAAGAAAGGCTAGTCTAATTCAGGCAGATTTTTCATATATGTAATTTTCATGAAGATTGAAGTACCATTGTGCTTGTGGTATCTTTGAATAATTTTGGAAAAAGGAATTGCGGGGGAGTCAGGTAGGCTCTAGTTTGAAAAAAAAAAAACAAACCAACCCAAAACAGCAGCATTTTACATAAGCTCTCCAATGCTGTGTCTATAACTGTATCAAAGAAGATTTTCACAGCAATTTAAGCCCTTTATTTATTTATTTATAACCTGTGGCTGTTAGAACAGATGGAGGAATCATGCAGAGCTAGAAGCACACAATTGCTATATGTAGGTATGCACAAAGCCAAACTTTGTTAATTCAACACTAACCCTGCAGCCCAGACGATATAGAATAACTCCTGTCCCTCTGCATCCTGACACTGGGTCATTCTCAAGTTGTTAAAGAAACAGTATGAGGAAAACACAGAGCCAAATGTTCTTCAACAATTCTCTCATGCCTCAACAGCTCAAGTCAAGCTAAAGAAGGAAAATTTTCTGTGGTTTTATGCTTGTGTGGTAAGTATACCTCACACCATCCCCAGGGTGATGCTAAAGGATCCATCTGAGCAGGGATGAGAGAGAACCAGTAGCCACTGTGCAGAAGGAGAAGGACTCTCCACACAGGCAGTAGTCGTGCTAGGCAAGAAAGAGCAGGATCCTCTACTCCTCCCCTCAAATCTGCTCCACTGTTCATGTAAGACAGGTTAAGGGATATGAGAGTGGAGAGATGGGCAAGTGCCCAATTAGAGATCCTGCCTTTGGCACTGTATGGCTTCCATGACCTTCAGAGCACCTATACAAATATTAATGTGAAATAGATATTTGAAGTCATCTTTATTCCACATGCACCCTAGACTCTGGGCATTTCTGAAATAACATCTTTCAGAGGAAGAGACAGAAGCTATACAAAGCCTACAATTATTTCTTTTTAAGCACACTAATGAAATATCGTTGAGCAAATCAACCATCCTTGACTCACCTCCATAGACAGACACCAGTTTCCTGCCTCCACAATACAGGCAGCAGCACGCTCTGTCATTAAATCCCTCAAGCAAGAAGCATTTCCACAATTCCTGTTTGGAATCTGTTTCTTGACAGTCAGCCTCAAGTGTCCTTTTCCTCTGCTTCATCCCATCATGTGAAGGCCCATCTATCAGGCCACCTCAGTCTCCTCTTTATTGTTGTTCTCAGATCTTTTTCTCTTAGTCACCACTTCTGCCTGATGGTTGAGAAGAACAGCCCTGATCAAAGAGAACTCCCACTCTCTTTCCCAGCCACCATAGAGAAGACAAGTTTCCTTTTCTAACAAAATTCCTCTATAATTTCAGCCTGAATATGAGCAGATTTACTTCTCTGCTCCTACAACCGAGGACTCCCTGGAAGGAGAAATGCAATCTTTTTTTTCCAAGTCAGCATGTAATTACATACAGTCCAGATATGGTCTGTAGCATCTTCACAGTTATTTTTGTCCCAGAAAAGGATTACACTGGGTGCAGCACCATACAATATATTCTAACATAGAGTAGGATCAGAGCCAAAGAACACTGAAATAGAAGTCTCTGACTACTCTCAGTGTTAACTCTGGCCTAGAGTCAACGGTACTTTTGCCGCTCCCATGCTTGAGCTACCTGGGTGCCCTAAACTGTTGTGCGCTACTTTGGTGCTTCCCTGTGAGATAGGAACTACTACTATCCCTCTTTTGGAAATGAACCACGAAGGCACAGAAAGAGCAAGATCTCTCTGTGAAACAATGTTGATTTCTTTACCCTTAATGAGCCATAACTAGAGTTAAAGTCCAAGTGCTTCCACCACTGCACTGGAACCAGAGTCCTAAATAGTTAAGTCTTGTGTTTTCACAGGTACTGCATTCATAAAAATAAAACAAACCAGCCGCTCCCCTCTCCCCTCACACTGAAATGATTAACCAAAGAGAAGAAGGCTTGTGTAGAAAGCAAAGTACGTATTGTGCTCTTCTTTGATTCGAGTACAAATTTGAAGCAGTTCAAACTGGGAATAGGGTCTCAAAAGGAAATCCAAAGATTAAGTCTAAACCCATAACAAGAGATTGTTAAAAGCAAATTAATAAGTGAGGAACAATACATATAGATTGCTTGAAGTATGGGAACTTCTATATTTCCTGTATTGTCTTTTGTTTAGAAACTTTCTCATCTCCCACCCCTTCAGCTTTTGCAGTATATTTTCAATTTAATCAGTCCTGAAATGTTGCATCCTCCCATGTCTTCTAAAATAATTTTTTGGTTCTTAATATAACCTTTGATTTCAAAAACTGGAGCTGGGCACTGGTACCGAGAACACTAAATCAACCCACTACCAGTCTGGTGTTTACAGCTGGCATGACTGGAAAATCATTCTGAGTTTTTAAGTTACACCCTCATTTAAAATGACAGCACTGCAAACTTAAAATAAACCATGTTTCTTCTACAAAGTGGCTGGGGATCTGAACAAAGTTACTGGGGACATTCAGCTGTTGGGAAGACGTCTGCAGAACTGGTAGCAGGAGCAAATAACCCAGCTCTGGCAAAGACATAAAGACTAATAAGTGTATATTATTGGTCATAATTCATTGCTGTCTGGTCAAGCAGCAGTTCAGTTCACTCAGAAATGACTATACGCTAACCTGGTTGTCAAGCACAGGTGGAGCAAGTGCTTCATATCTTATTACTGATGCCAGGCTTTCATCGCTCAGAAACTGCTCAGGTGAAGATAGACCTCTCCACTCTGCAGGAGATCCAATGGCACATGGGGTCCTTTGAACACAGAGCTACCAGTTTCAGCAAGACCATGCCTCAGCCTGTACTTCTTCAAGATGTTGCCTTTCCCTTTACACCCCTCACCCTCTGGCTCTCTTCTCCCTCCCACCCTCTTCCTGCCTCCTGGCCTTCCCACACCCTGACCTCCTCCTCAGATATCAAAGCACCATTCAAGGCAGCAGTTTATTTTGCTGACCAACTTGCCTTCTCAGTTTATCACTTCCTCTGGAGCTGCAGCTCCAAGACTCCCTTTCTCCAGTGGACAGAAAGTGGTCTGTTTGTTAGACCAAAGCTTGTTTTTGCAAAAGCAGTATAACTGGTATGTTTATCTCACCAGGGGAAATGCCTCCAAAGTCTGATTTCCATAAAACTTTCAACAGGAATCCTACATTACCATCCTCAACTGAAGCATCTCTGTGACACCACGAAGTGCAGAAATCATTCAAGCAAAATTAAATAGGAGCTCTTTGAGAATACCTTTTCTTATACAGTAGTATTCAGGCATATATTCACAGAAGATAATAAACGTGTAAACTAACAGACCTGATAGCATCCTAAATAACAAACCATCTTTACTCCTGGCTCACAGTAGCAGCACTTTCAGAAAAAGATTGTGTGAGGGAGTTTAGAATTTATTTCATATCAAGTTTGAGTTAAAGCTCCAGACCCAACTGTCCCTAGACGTTGTGTCCACAGCTTCTTGTTAGTAAGAGCAACGGAGAGAAAGGAGTGTCCTTTCAAATCTGAACATTTGTGCAAAAACCAAGGATGAACTGAAAAGAGCCACAACAGAGTGTGGTGGTTGGTGGCTTCTGTCTCTGAAGAATCAATAAAGCATTCAAGGAGTTAAAACACTTTCAAGCTGTCTTTGCCGCTGCTTGTTGCCACTTAGCAGCAAGTGGTCTGAACAGAGAGTAAGAAATGTCCAGAGAAGCTTTACAGAGTTGTTGATGAAGCACTAGTTTGCCTGCAAAACAAGCAGCTATTCAGCCTAAGATGTGCTTGGAAATGAGGTTTGAATCCCATAAAATTTGTTTCTATCAGGAGACAACCCATGTAAACAGGACAAAAAAATAGGCTGCCTGTGAGTATCCTGGAAATCCATTCAAATACAGCAGCTGCTTTTGCAATGCAGGCTTAGTACTTAACCGAGGGTTTTATGCTGATCACTTACTCAAACTTTTCAATAAGTGCAGAACATCCTAAAACAAAAAAAAACCTTGTGCGATACCATTTATTAGCATTTAATTATGATTTCCATTTACTCATATTGCTAGACCCACTATAGCCAAACCTGCTGAACCATTTGAATTTCTCCAGCATTTTCTGCATAATACATAATGCAAACCTTCTCACACTCCAAAGTAGTTATTAGCGATGCCAGGCTGAAGAGCTAAAATGCTGGATCTTGTTCAGAAAAACAAGTGCATTCATGGTCAGAGGCTTCCAAGAGTTTATTCTGAGACTTGCCACAATTTTCAACACTATCAGCGTAACTACCAAAAAATTGTTCTTTGGATGAGAGATATTGCTACCATTTTTAAAAGGAGGCTAAGTTCTATCATTCTTCCTTAGAATTTCAAACCAGATCTTTGACTTATATCCTTTAATGAAATTAAATGTACGCTATATAGCCAAGGTTACTGTTTCAGTCTATCCAAAACAGGCTGCACAGTCAGAAATATGAGAGATCACATCTGTTGTATTGTCACTGCAGCTTTCAGGGTAGCCCGCCCCAGATCCTCCAGATAGAAAGGGATGAAGGTCAAAACACCTGACAGTAAGTGCATCTCTGGAATAAAGCTCCCAATCCAAAAGTTTTCTGACTTCAAAACTGGTTAAGAAATTTGCATTTTAATTATCTCTGTAGCATCAGGTAGAGAGCACTCTAACATACTGAACTAGCAGCAGGGAATCTCTGATTATTTTCTAAAAGTCACCTGTACATATAGTTTGTCACAGAAGGAGCCACCTCTAGGTAGACTAGGATGTGTGAAGCTACTGAATAGAATTAACATCTGAGTCAAAACGGTCTGGAAAAGTTTGATCCAAAGTTCACTGAAATCAATGCAGAGAGTCTGAGAAACATGGGCATTCACAATCTTGTCTCGTTCAAGGTGGAGGAACCTCATGCTCTGAGTTTCAGCACTTCTTAATTTCTTAAGCACCTATGGAGCACACGTATTCAAAATGCTTTAGAAACATGAACTCTCCAAAACACATTTCCGTTAAGGATCGGGCCATTGTCATCCTGCATTAAAAATAGTGCATCCATAGTTATAATGGCTGGTCCTGACTTTGACAGAACTGAGAAAATGTCAAAGTTTGTTTTGAACTACATTTTGAAGGTCAGTGGAATATCTATGATCTCATCTAAACACTAATCACCACAAATCACCATGTGTCATATTAATTCTAAGAATATCTTCAAGGAACATGCTACAAAGCTGCAATTCTAATTATTTACTCTGCATGCTTTCTGAAAGGAGTTTATGAGGAGAAAAATGCAGTTCATTGATAAAGAAAGAAAGTCCTTCCTTCTAATTACTTGCAAAGAAACAATTATCCTTTGGTTATAGCAGGTGCTAACCAAGGACAGGGATTTGTTTTTCCTATATACACCCATACCATCTGCCTAGAGCACAGTGGAACATTATCATTAATTTCCCTGTAGGATCTTTACTACTACACTGACATTGAAGCCACAGAAAGAATTTTTAATTCATTTCATACAGAAGTGCTGGAAATAAGGCATATATTTTCATAGCTTGTCTAACTGACGCAATACAAAAGGTTAGAGCAAGCAGCCAAAGCAATAGGGTTTTAGATGGAGCCCTTACTGAGGAAAAAGTTGCATTAATAAGAGATGGAAAGACCATTGCCAGTCTTTGTAATACCGACCGATTACCTAAACAGAGGTAGGAAAACTGTAAAATAGCCCTCTATGAAAAATGAACAATCTCTGGCCTAACAAATTTAATTGGCATTTAGAAAAAATGGTCATTGCTGAGCCACCTCGGTGACATGTAAGTCAGCATCAGCTGTCCCCAGGTTAATTCAAAAATGAAGCTGTGTTTTACCATGTAAAAGCCTATAGTTTGTCTGTAAATTTCCATTATGGTTAAGAGATAATGGTGCACTTCTGTGTTCTTCATGAGATATGCCAAACACATTTAATTTCAGATTCAGCAACTAAATACGTCAGTGGCTTACAACAGTAGTAACTAAGGTTTTATATATGGTTCACTCTGTGGGTTTCTGCTTTTCCTTCAGAAGCATTGCCTCCTTCACTGCAGTTGCTGCCAGGACGCAGCCTAAGCCCTGCAACCAACAATATCACTTCTGGAACCGGATCATTTTCCACCAACAGAATTTAAAAAAAAAAAAAAAAAAAAAAAAAACAAAACACAAAAACAAAAACAAAACAAAACAAAAAACACAAAAACCAAAAAACAAAAACCACCTACACCACCAAGAATACAGAAGAAATAAGTTAATTTTCCAATTCAAATTCTCACATTGCTCACTCATGCCACCCATTTCTCCATGGCAGAAATAAACCACCTGAGCAGTCTGACAACACACACTACTAAGCAGGCTGCAGCTGCCAGACTGAAGTGACAGAGGAAACTGGTTTTTAACATTAGAGACTTCTATCATCAAAGAGACAACAGGAGAAATCCAAAGGGTGGAAAGTGAACAAAGAAAACTGGCTCTGGATAGTAGATACTAGATTAAACATTTACCTATTTGGTTTCTTTACATTTACTAGCATCTCTCTAAAATGTACAGACACTAACTAGGACACATCAGTCATGATCTGGAGGAAAGGCATGTCTCTGTGGTTCTTGCCTGGCATTGCATGGTTTGATACAGTGCACATGTACCAAACTGGATGACATTAATGAAGAATCTGTGATCTCTCCGTCCTTTTCCCTGCTCATCTTCACTAAGTTTGCACCTACAATTACTTCAGTTGCAAGGCGGTAAGGTCAGGTACAAAACTAAGCAAATAATTGTCATAGGTTAAAAAAAATGCTTAAATTGTGAAAGCTAACAAACAGTTAGTTGAGTTTGGGTGGCTGGGTAGGTGGGTGAATGTTCAAAACTGAGCTTTTGAACTCTCCAGCAGAAGCCTGATGCTTGCTAGTTGCAAGAAGTGCAGGCTGGTTGTAGATTTTGAAAACACCTGAACTAAACAAAAGTGGCACATCCCAAATCCTTTAATTAAGAAAGAAGCATGAGACAGAACCACCAATTAGGAGGCTGACCACACATCGTGATTCTTCTCACACACTATTTAGACTGGGACAATCAGAGGTTTATGGTTTTAGAAAGAGGAGGAGTCTAAAAAGAAGAGTTCTTGTAGAGAAACAGTAGTCTTGGAGAGAAGGGGGCCTGGAAAGAGGAAGGCGAAGATCCCAGCTGGAGGAAGATCCTAGAAGTGATGGAAGATCGAGGAGATCAAAGAGGTATGTGGAGAAAAATGCTAGGGGAGGCCCAGGGGAGTTGGCCAGTAGCACCTGAGACTGGCAACTGGAAGGAGTGGCACAGGATGAAGCACCATGGCTTTCTGCCCAGCCTTCTCAGGTCAACAGCGACCTCCCCACGGGGAAGGGAAGTTGAGACCCAGTGAATATAACACTGATGGGAGGAGCATGTGAGTGAGAGAGATAATCAAGGGGGGTAAAAGCTTGTCTACAAGGTTTTTTTGGGGGAGGGGGTGGTGCTAAGTTTGTAAAAGAAATCAAATTTTATTTAAGAACTTATTTATTTATTTATTTAAATAAACCCCAGTGTCCAGATGCACTATGGGCTCTTGTTAGCTCTCTGCTACCCATGACAGTGATGTTCAATGTTCACTGTATTGTAGAAGAGATTCATCCATCTTGATGCCTCATATTGGACACACAGGTTGTACCGTAGGGCTGCTGGACATAATGTCATCAGCACCCACAGCACTAGAAAGACTTTAACCTCATTTTCCTTCCCCAAGGCTGCTCTGCCCCTTTCCAGGAATCTCAGGTTTACAAACACTTTCCTCTCATGTCAGCTGATCAAGTGACATGTCACCCCCTGAAGTGGCACTGACCAGAGGAAGGGGAGGGCAGGAAACTGCAGCAAGGTATGAGATGAGATTGCTGTTCCTTCCCCTGGCACTAGAGATTTCCTGGACAGTATATGAGTAGGGGAGAGGTGGAGCTACAGAGAGAGTTTGCCAGGGGGGGTGAGAATCCAAAATTCTATGCATAACCCCATCTTCTCTGGGGTGAGGAGCAGGAGAAAGCAGATCTCTAGCTGGGATTGTGTGTGCTGCTAGCAGTATGGCAGAGGAATGTTAAACAGAAAATTTAACCCCTTTTTATCTTTCCCTCCCTTTCCCTAGTGAAACTGTAGTCAATAATGATCATTGTCACTGTAATCATAGGGAAAGATGACGTGTCAAATGAGTGTGCCACAACTACCGGGGACAGTAACAGAAATGTGAACGGCTCTCTGGAGGTGGAATGCCTGATCTCCTGCTCCAATGCTAAGACATGTGCTTGGGAAGAGCAGACATGATCCAAAATTTCTCGGATGTGAGCAGTTGTCAGACTCCTACAATAAACCATCTCTCAGCTCAGCTGGAAAAAAAAATAGACAAACGCCAAAACTACTGATCCATTTGCAGCGAATTATCTGGTTAGTAGTCACTTTTGTATGACATAATTTGCATGGTATTCATAAACTACTTTTTGTTCTCTGATGTTCCAAGCCAGCAAACTTAGAATGAGCAAAGCCTTCCCACTTCCACAGAAACCCTGCAGGGAGAAAGCTTGCAGGGATGTGCTTCAGTTCACCAGTTAGAATGCACAAGCCAAGCTGCAGCTATGCACGAATGGAGATTACTAGAGTAATACCAACAACATACCAACATACCAACATCCAGTGCACCAGCACAAGGAGCTTGTGGAATCCCCCATATCCCAAGGAAGGAGCTTCCAAAATCCCTTGCTCCATAAGGGATTGCATTAGGCAGTGAGTGAGAAGATCCTGTTTGCTGGATCAAAATATCACTGCCCACTTTCCCGGTGTCAGTGTCTCAACCTCCATACAGTGTCCCAACCTCCATGCAGTGTCCATCTACTGTGGGTTGGCCCTTGGCCATGGCTCTCAATCCACAGTTTGGCTAGCATCCAAGGCTCATGATCCACAATTTGGCTAGCATCTGAGACTGCCTAAACCTGCTTTTCAACCTGAAAAAGTATTTTATGCCAAAACTATAAGTATATTACATTGCCTGACCTTCTAATGAACCTTAGCTGCTGCGTATACACTATATTTGCTTTGCATAAGTTAACATGGTGACAACAACAAAGTTGAGTAATAGAAAAGGCTGGACCTTGCTGAGAAGCAGCTCAGCAAAAAACCCACTCCAAAGCAAATTTCTTTGTGACTGCCAGGTACTTACTTTCCTATAAAGCTATTTAAAGCAAACAGCATTTGAATATTGAAAGATTATGGGTTAATGTGACCTTAGGATTATAGGCAATATACTAAACTCACAAAGTGTTACAGCTTCATTATAGTTTCCTTCACTGAAAAGCTATTTAAAAAACATCCTGAGAAACAGGGTTAGATTTTAAATTTAGCACTGTTCTACAGCTCTGGCTGCTTGTAGACTGAATTTGGGTATCATAACTAGTTATTTAAGTCCTCAGTCAAAAAGCAAAAAAGTTATTGGGTCAGATGAGTTTCTTAATGATTCAGGACACATTTTTGATATGGATATCACAAGATGAATTAATTCATTATTTTACAGGAGCTGTCACCAACCAGCACTTTTACAGACATGGTTACTTTTTTTTCAAAAATGGAGACAGAACTGTCTTTTTTTTTTTTTTTTTAATGCTATTGCACTACTATTGTTTTGTGTGCCAGGTTCTTTAGCGAAGCTGTAGCAGTCAGCAGGGCATTTAACTCCATCTTAATATTTACCTAGAGTCAATTTTGGAGAACCCAGAGTCAATTATTAGGATACTGGCTATAAATAAACTGCTAAACATAGCGTGATCGTGGCCTGACCCAAGGCAAAGGGGCAGGTTCTGACTTCCACTCACCTTGTGCAGGATGAGCCCACTGCATCACACAGTTGTCTTCAACAGAGTTAACTGGAACAGTCCAAACCAGAGCGAGGAAGAGAGTGAGTAATCAAGGAGAACTGGGAACCAGAGGGCTGGTGTGGTGGGCTGACCCTGGCTGGATGCCAGGTGCCCACCAAAGCTGCTCTATCACTCCCCTCCTCAACTGGACATGGGAGAGAAAATATAACGAAAAGCTCATGGGTCAAGATAAGGACAGTGAGAGATCATTCACTAATTACCATCATGGGCAAAACAGACTCGACTTGGGGAAATTAGTTTAATTTATTACCAATCAAATCAGCATAGGATAATGAGAAATAAAACCAAGTCTTAAAACACCTTCCCACCACCTCTCCCTTCTTCCCGGGCTTAACTTTACTCCTGATTTTCTCTACCTCCTCCCCCCAATAGTGCAGGGGGACGGGGAATGGGGGTTGCAGTCAGTTCATCACATGTTGCCTCTGCCGTTCCTTCCTCTTTAGAGGGAGGACTTCTCACACTCTTCCCCTGCTCCAGTGTGGGGTCCCTCCCACAGGAGACAGTCCTCCACAAACTTCTCCAACATGAGTCCTTCCCATGGGCTGCTCTATCTTGGGCCCCTTCCACAGAGTGCAGTCCTTCAGGAACAGACTGCTCCAGCTGGGTCCCTCACGGGGTCACAAGTCCTGCCAGCAAACCTGCTCCAGTGTGGGCTTCTCTCTCCATGGGTCCACAGGTCCTGCCAGAAGCCTGCTCCAGCATGGGCTTCCCACAGGGTCACAGCCTCCTTTGGGCATCCACCTGCTCCAGCATGGGGTCCTTCACGGGCTGCAGGGGGATATCAGCTCCACCGTTAACCTCCATGGGCTGCAGGGGGACAGCCTGCCTCACCATGGTCTTCACCAGGGGCTGCAGGGGAATCTCTGCTCTGGCACCGGGAGCACCTCCTCCCCCTCCTTCTTCACTGACCTTGGTGTCTGCAGAGTTGTTTCTCTCACATATTCTCACTCCTCTCTCTGTCTGCAATTGCCGTTGTGCATTTTTTCCCCCCCCTTCTTAACTATGTTGCCACAGAGGTGCTACCATCATCGCTGATGGGCTCAGCCTTGGCCAGCAGCTCCATCTTGGAGCCGGCCGGCATTGGCTCTACTGGACATAGGGGAAGCTTCTAGCAGCTTCTCACAGAAGCCACCCCTGTAGCCTTCCCGCTACCAAGCCTTGCCACGCAAACCCAATACAGCTGGGACAAGAACTCTCACTATATCTTTCATTTAACAGTATACACATATCCATATCTTAGGACTCTCATGCTGATGCTTAGGCAGAGAGTGCTGAAAATAGGTTGCTTTCCTATATTTCACTGGCCATTCCTGTGCCAGCAATAGTGTAAATAATGTCAATAAAAAATTCTTTCAATACATGCCCCAGTTGCACTATCAAAGATTTCCAGAAGACAATAGCTGCTGCTCAGCAGAAAGATGAATCAATATATTAAACTGTCCAGGGTATTTACATCATGTGGGCTGAGGATATTAACAGAATAACCAATTTTGCAGAATGCCTTCAAGTGACAGGCTGCAATTTGACCACTGTGGCAAATAAGAGAATTGGCACTAGGACTTTAACCCTGTCGCCATAGCAGGGAAGGGGAGTGCAGCTACAGCAGCCATCCTGCTGGATTAAGAATCTTTCACACTAGGAGTTAAATGTTATGAAACAATATTTGACTCATTGTACAAGAAAATCTTAAAAGCTCTAACTGGTAACTTAAAACGAAAACCCAACAACAACAACAAAAAAAACAACAAAAAGGCAAATTCATTCCAATTTTTTTGTTTCCAATAACTGAACCGTGACAATACTAATCCTGTGCATAATTCCATTTTATGGTCCATGAGCTTATTTGTACTTTTATATGAAATAAGGAAGAAAGAAAGGACTTTTTCTGCAAAGTAGTCACTTCAGAGCTGCCAGCTTTGCACCATCAGGGTGATAATGGTATTTTTGTGTCCACCTGCGGATGTGGGAGATCCTTACCAGTTCCCATCACCACCAGCAGTTATTTCTTTAACTCAGCAGCCAAAAACATTAGGGTTCACTCAAGCTTCAAACACAGTCAATGGCAAGAATGCCACTAATTCTTTGGGGAATGACTAAAGCATTAAAAAGATACATTTTACAGGTGTCATAAATACTATGTTCCTGCTAGGTGGGGTTCCTCTGAGGTCATTACAAATTAAATGCACCCATGGAAATGCAGGGCTGTTCAACTGCAATCAACCTAGAATCTATTAAACAAGAAAAGGATTTGCCTGCTGGAAAGGTGTAGAAAACAGCTCCTGTGAGCTGTTTACAAGCAGAATCTCTGAACAAGAGATCAACAAATATGCTGATTTACCTGAACTGTGGCACTAATGTTCTTTGATGTCTCTCTCCTCTGAATTTTTTTCGTACATGATGAAACATGAAGGCTCTAGTCTTTTTCTGAAGGTGGAAATAAGTGCTTTTGAGACAACTATCTGTAACATATTGGACACTAAATGCTTTCTTACTTTCTGTCCTAAATGGGACTGTTGCCAGCTCTTGCATTATTTTAGTGTTTTCCTTAAAGCTACAGCAGTTTGAGTTAGGAGGATTTCAGCTTTTAATTTTTCTTCATTTTTGACCAAGTAAGAGTAATTTATCATTTGTTGTTCTGGAAAGAAGTAGAAAATATGTCACCTATTTAAGGTCAAAAACTAGCTAGAAAATTGTATTCTTCTCCTAAATTAAAATAAAAATAAAATCCTGAATTTTAACCTAGTTCCTGGTGGTCACCTGATTTACCAATCACTGAATACTTGGAGCTAGTCCTATCAAGGCTATGGCATTTGTTACGGCACTAGCTACTGTTTATCACACTGTGTGTGTGAGAGAGCATGCAGGAGCAGTTGCATGCAAATACTTATGTCTTTAGTACTGCTTGTCCCCCAAGAGTTTAGGATATATAGTCATTTTTGGGAGAGACCCAAACAGGTAGGAGGTACATATGCTTCATATGTTTAAGTACTAATAGAGAGAGATAGATAGATAGATAGATAAGAAGCTGGGTAGAGGAACAACACTTCTGCTATGGCTTATAGCATGTGTTCATTCCCCATCAGACACCAGAGTATGACATAGGCACACTTCCCCTGAAAGGCACTTCTGTAAAACAAACCTCCCTAGATCCACGCTCTCGGAAATCTTGCTTGATTTATAAATGCAGCACTCAGCTTATACATAAAACAATCCGTTCCCTATCTATATCTAAGCATATTTCAAAGTTTGGAAGTTAAAAAAAAAAAAAAAAAGTAGTTTAATCTATTCCTTTAATCTATTTCCCCCTAACACATGCTGTCTGTGCTGTCCTCCCAACTTCCAGACGGTAAGCCATTTCCAAAGTCATATCATACAACCCAACCAGAAGCTACAAGTTTGATGCAGCTATTAGTGACTGGATTCTTTGGCTTGAGTTATGAAGAAGATCTGATTAAATTATTATAATGGCCACTTTTCAATACAAAACAACACAACATATAACGTCTAATTCCCCCTTTTCCCTTCCAAAGACCACAAATAGCTCAGGACTAACTTTCTTCTACAGAAACAAACCTAACAGTATATGCTGTGGGTACACCAACCCATGCCAGTGAAGTAATCTTATTTGTTTCACTCCCATAGTGATTGCATAGTATTTCTGGGAAGCAGAGCTCTTGATTTACAAATCAGGACCCACAAATGTTATCCTTACTGTTACATGAAGCTCTGTGCAACACGTGGTGCTCAGAGTGTGCAGAACTTGATGCCTGTGGACTGATTTACCTGCTGTACCTGCACCTTCCCTTCTACAGGAGGAAATGAGCCAACTTGGGCTGCTTTCAGGTCTAACTCCAACACTGGAGATGGCTTTTGGTTTCTAACTCTCCACGAAAAATTAGACTCTGGAAGGTACTAAGCTTTTGCAGGATACTCTGTATCTCAGAAAAAGTGATAGAAACTGGGTGCTATCCAGATCTAAACTGTAACTTGCAAGAGCTAATACTAATCTTTACTGTTAGTAGCTACACCCATTACAGAGTCTGTCAAGAGGGACACAGCTGGGTATTTTGTCCAAGCATACTGAGTCCAAGCATACTGAGTCTAAAACTTTGGAAGACGACACTTGTTGGGAGATGGGCACCTATTTTCTCTGACAACCCACCTGAGATGAAGTATAAAAGGCTGCCAGCTTCACCTGATTTCCACCCCATATTGTCTTGGTTTAGGTTTCATTAAGTCTATTCATAGATTCAGAAAGTTGCTCTGCCTGGCATTATTTATCAACACTGTCATTCATGTGGCAGTTGTGCTATCTAGGGATTAAAATAGAATATAGTGCCTTAATGCTCACTATGTGCACATAGCACCCCAGAGAGAAGCATTTTGAGAAACCCCGGAGAGAGAACCAAATATTGTAAAATGCTGTTAAAAGCAGCAAGCCAAGCTTTACAGAGCAAGTAAAAATTTAGCCCTGGTGTAGTGCAACTGGATTTCTTGATTCAAATGGCCAGATTTCAATTGGGCAGAAATCAATTAAACTCCGTTTTCTGGCCCAAAGCTTCCTAAAGACAAAAATCTCATGAAATCATTTCCCTCTTGATAGGACTGAAAAATGCATCCCGGCAATGGTAACGTTAGGAGAATACCAAACAAACCTCCTGCTCTCTCTGAGACCCTTTTCACACTTACTCCAGACGCTGCAGTTACTAATCAATGTCAGTTTGATTTCACACTAATATCCCTGTTAATCTTCATCATTTCAGTTGCTGCAGACTTGTTACAAATCTCTAGCATGCATACAGTGGCTGCAGAGGCATAAGATTAATAAGAGTATAGGATAAAGACATAGGTGGCCATTTATTATAATTTGTTTTGCCATATGCATAATAAAACACTTCCTGCCAAAAGTAAATGCGCACAGCAGTATGTTTTCTATATCTTGCACCTGATTTTGTTTTTGCTAAATCTTATGATCAAAACCACCCCACAAAAGCAAATTTATTACTAAAATTTATACCACAGGGTGGATTTCCTTCTTTAAACTGGGCTGCTGACTGAAGGAGGTGGAGGGGAACGTTAGGAGTGGAAATGTTACTTTTCGTAGCACCTTCAGATCCAGCACAATCATTTGACTGACAAACACAGACAATTCTTAGTTCACTTTGGACCCTGACACTGAGAAAAAAAAAAAAGCTTTGCATAAGCTGTCAGATTTATTTAGTCAGGAGAATAGATTTACTTTACAAATGTTTATAAATGAAAAGCTCTTCTTGCTGTTCTTCCCTCAGTTTTCTGTGCCAGCCCTTTCCTGTTAACTAGATTTTTCAAGTCAAACAAAATTTATTAGAGACTGAGGGAGTATATGCATGCTTTTACATGCAAAGGTGCTGGTGAACGCTCTGCCTCATGAAACCAAAGATGATCAACCCACAACCTTAGGGAGAGGAATGAAGACTTTGTTCTTTAAATCATACTGAGGGAGACCAAGGGACTTTCCTTTCTCTTGGAGAAAGGCAGTTTTGCCCAAGCAGGGTACCCAGACCAATGGGAAAATTAAGGGGACAGCAAGTGAGCCTTGTAAAATGAGAAAATGGAATAAAAAAAGGGAAATATTAACACCATTCATTGTATTAGCCAGTCAGATGCAAAGAAAGGAAAAAATATAATTTAGATATAATGTCCTTCAAGGTGGCTACATATTAGTGGTAGCAGATCAAGCTGGCAATTTACATCAAGCAGAGCTGGTTTGCTCAGCTCTGACATATAGGATTAGTTATATGTCAGAAGATGAAATCATAAGCCCTCTTTCACCTGAAGTTTCCTTGTTAATATTAAGTAAAGCACATAGATTAGATTAAGTCTCTGCATGCAGATCACCTTGCTGGTTACAGATCTCTTTGTTGGTTGGATGGCCTCTATGAAATACGTTGATAATTTGTTTACTTGGCCAGACCCCTTCCAAATAGTGTTAATATACTCAGACTATCCTAATCCCAAGTATCTGCTTATAATCTGTATTATGTTTACTGATGTAGTTGACAACATTGGAACTAGAAAGACAAGCCATCTGCTGCTGAAGAGAGTATAAAAAGTTTAACATTTAGCAAGGTCATTAGTGTAAAATGAACACCTCTCTGGTGGTGAGCCTGTTGATGTTAACAAAGTCATAGAAACGGGTGAACCTAAGCAGATAAATTCAGGACTGATCAATCCTTTTTCTCATCCCTTTCATGAAATCCAAGACCAAATGTTTTTCAGGTTTGGTAAGAGGGACTTTGTTATTCTTCCACACACCCCTTTCATTTTCACATGCTTCTCTTATTTCTTGGCTCTAGCTGGGATCAGGAGCAAGGGCAGGATGCTCCCATCTTTGCAGCCTGACTAGAAAAGGGAAATATTAGAAATCTAATGAAAAGCATGTTCCCTGGAGATTTCTAGCCTGGTTTTGCAGATGCAGCTGTAGTTCAGATAATCAACAAGGCTTCTGGGTGCTTACTTGAATGGAATTATTTTGTTGCTCTGCAACACTAATTAAAGCATACATGGGATAAGGTTGTTGGTGTGGATTAATGGACTCTGTCGCTACCTACAATCTGTATTTTCAGCTCAGTTTTGTGAGGTGCTAGTACTTAACACACTGATGTCCTCAAGTCTCACCAGCATCGCTCATTTTCTAAATGATCTGACCCCTAGAGAGCAGCACTCAAGTAAGTTTGTTTTGCTTAAATAGACCTACCATTGAGAGAAATTGCTCTTTCATTTGCAATCACAGAAAAGCTGTTCAGCAGGCATTTACCCTATGCCATCCAGCTTGTGCTTTGCTACAGCTTCCCATTTTCCTGTCCCTTTTACTACTGCCAGCTTGAGTAGCTCATTGCCTGGCTACATTGTACAATGTACGCCAACGTACTGGCCGTCTCTGGGAGACGAGACACTTCCCCCTTTGTAGAATCCTCCAGCTCAAGCAGCTCAATATCAGTTGCTCAGTCTATGGCTGCATCGTACAGAGCGCTTCCACTGATGTCAGGACATGCACTAAACACAGCACTGAACGGAGTGGAGAATTTTGCCCTTATTTAGAGAAAAGAGTTTGGACACATGTTGAACTGATGAGCTCAACTGGGTGTAAAGCAAATAGCCACAGTTATTTGCCAAGCTTTATTTAACACTCTTAAATAGGTTTATTTTGTTAAAGCTGAGCCATTCTAAAGCCTTTTGACTTGGGATCCTGTGTGCAAATCAGCTTTTAAGTAGAGGAATGTGTGAAGGGGAAATCCATACAAAGTACCTGTAAACAGATACTGGTGATTACAGTGTGATCTGTGATTATTTAAATGGATTCTCTAACACATTCTTGCTTGACATAATTAACTATACTCATTATTCTGTTACACCACAGTAGCTAACCATATGGTAGCTCACCCATTTTTGGAGTGTTTAATTATTATTATTTTTAATTTTTAAAATTTTTAAATCTAGTACGGAACATACATAACATGATGAATTACCCATATATTACCTTAATAAATTGATATTTAGACCCAGCCAACACACATTAATTTTGCTAATTAAATGTCAATATGTGCCCAAGGGTGCTGCTCTTCAACATTGTAAATGCCACAAATTAGCAAATAGGCAGAATCATTTACAATTATATTGCTCCAGATTACAAGCAAATTCTGTCATGCATCTCCTGTGACACAACGGGTGGAGAGAGGAATAATGCTGTTAGAGGATGTCACCTTTGAGCTCAGGGAAATCAGCTGGTGAGATTGCCTAGCATTAAAGGTCTCACATAGTGGTCCCTAACAACAGCCACCAATCTTAATTTTAGTGGGTTTGAATTAATTCTTTGGTCCTGCTGTTTTGAGCGTGTTTGACAGAGCAAGGTCTGGAGCAAAGAGAAAAGCCTTCGCTGTCTGTCCCTCCCGCACCTGAGAAAGGATAGGAACTTTCCTAACAGGGTTTGGTAACCCCGTACACTGGAACCCACCAAAAATTTTTCAAGTAAAACGTGCTATTTCTGTTACACACTTTGTTGCAGCAGTTCTAGCTCCTCATCTTCTAGAGATTATCTGGTCTCCATTCCCTTACGACAATTCAGCTACAACAGTTTCTTCAACTTCTCTTTGTACCTCTCAGTCTTAAGCCTCCTGAATCCACCGATGTTAAATCCCAGCCTTTTAACGTCAGTCCGAGATGATACATCAGCTCCACAGAAATGAATAAATAAAGATGCATTCAGTTGCCAACTCTGATGGAGTAAGTTGATATAAGGACATCACTCTGTGGTGATATTGGCCGGATTTACCACTACCATTAGTCATGAATTTCTGCTGTTTTTTTCTGTCTTCAGCATACCTATAAAATACTGCCTACCACATTTTTTTTAATAGACCTCCTTAAAAAAAAAAAAAAAAAAAAATCAAGAAAATGTAAATTCGTGCTGCAACTATAAGCAGTTTTCAAGTTTTCCAGTTCTCAAGACTGCTTCTGAGGAAAACCTAGCATCTGAAAAGTCACCCAAAAATCACAAACTTCTCTAGGAAAAATTTGCCCTTCAACCATCACCAAGGGCTGTATTCGCAAAACTACTCTGCACTGCCATCTTGTGACACAAAGAAGTGCTCAGCGGGAGTCTGGCTTTACTGGCTCAAATCCATCAGGATAGCAATTGTAAAAAGCCAGAGAGATACTCATTGTGAAGACCTCAAATTAAACACTTGTTTGCATATTTTGAAGAGACAGGTCTTAAAGCACTACAAGGAAAGTGCACTCCATTTCTCAGTGCAGTATCATCTTTACAAGGTGTTAGTAGTTACAGAAGGGCACTGTAGAGTTATCCTAGCTCCTCTTTCTGACATTGCAATTAGCTATTATTAATTTGCAAATTGAACCTTGGGAAAGTCACCTTTTGACTGTGTCTGCCTCCCCAAAAAGGTAGCTAATCCAATATATATGTACAGAAACTTTCCTCAGCTGTTGCCTAATCCTGTAGAAACAGTTCTCTAACCTTAGACCTCCTGTGCTCTTCCAAAAGCACTTCATCTGCCTGCTCTGTAGCCATTGCATGTCCAAGACACATCAGTATCCATAAAATAAGTTTTCTTCTCCCCATATTCCTGGATCCTGCTGGTCTTTTTGCAAAGCACAGAAAACAGAGTGAGCTCTGCTCCAAATAGTTTTGAGGAACAGTGAGAAGTTAACATTGTTCCTCTTACCCCGTGCACATAGGGAGAATTCATTACCTTCTGTTTAAAATCTTCTCCTTCACACAATTTAGTTTTTATTGCTGACCTAATGGAGAGAGTGAGCATGACTTTTACCTAGTGGTTAGAGAACTTACTTGGTACATAGGAGGGTTGTGCTGTAGTTTCACTAAATAATTAACCCAAAATAGTGACACCAGAAGTCTAAGATAACCACTCACGCAAAGCAGGAGTTCTATCATTTTCCTCAGATCTAATTCAAGACACAAAAGAGAAATTCACTTCTCTGCCTCTCATGTAGAACCAATTTATCTTCATTCTTTCAAAGGAAGCTATCCAAATCCACCAGAGTGCCCAAAACTAAAAAAAAAAAAAAAAAAAAAAACCCACAAGTGGGGAAAAGAAAGAACCTAAGCTTCCCAAATATCTAGTAACATAACATAACAACCCCTATCTAGTTTCTTTTACTAAATAACTAGTGTTCTGTTAGAATTCATTCTTATTTTTTGTAGGAAGCTAAAACATATACTTCTGATTTTTGGGAAGCCTTCACACCTAATTCTGGACTACACATTCTGCTAGACAGCCAGATGAGTAAGCAGTGACCACCTCAGTGCTTCACCATTTTTGTGACGTTTGCCAACTCCCCCAGCTACAGAAATGACCTAGTAATATTCTCTAACCACATGGGAGTATAATGAAACTCATGTCTTTGCTCTATCAATAAACAGGCTTTGAAGACTTCAATGAAAGTTACTGTTTAAATGCAAGTCACTCTACAGTGTATGAAATCAAAATTAGATTTTATTAGGAATGATCTTTGGGGGAAAAAGGTTTATGAGAGAAATGCTTTAATGCTTGTCTGAAATAAAATGACAGGAAAATAATTAAGGTTTGCCCTTTGGAAGGGCAAGGAAGGAAGGAAGCTTGGTAGAATCGAGCTACAACAATGACATTTAATATTAAATACATTGTAGGATAAATACTCATTTCCTTGTTATGATTTCTGTAGTTACAGGAAAAAAAACCCCAAAACTACTATTGATTAGACAGACTGAAATAGTTTAATAGGTTCTCTTCTCAAGAACAAAAATCATCTAACTCTTCCTTTGTCGTAATTCTTTGAATAAATGCTAGACATCTGTGCTCTGGAGAGAGACATTCATACCCATGATTAAAACACCCTTAAAATAAAGTAAAATAAGAACTACAGGCCTGACACTACAGATGCTGGAAGTAGAACAATTCCACTAAAAACCTAACTCCACATCAAGGAAACTTACTGCAACTCATCAATGCAAACTATTCCTGGTCCAGCCTGACAAACAAGTAGCCAGCTACCTGTTCTCTCTCATAGAGAGCCAGAAACTAAAAGCATAATCTTTCTGGACAAAACCACTTCGATTTCAGGCATGTAGTTTTCAAGGCACTGTGCTTAGTATTGGTTTATTACTCAGCTTTACAAATATTCATAACAGAGTTCACAATTCAAATGTGTTACTCATACTGCTTTTGGGGCTACATTGTCCCTTATGTACAACTTAGCCTTCAATATCTGCAGTAGCTTCCTACAGAATTAAATGCCAACTGCTTTTGGTACCATTACCAGAAAAAAAATCCCAGACCATCCCCCCCTTCCTTAATTTCTACAAAATCTCAAGAGGAATCACACACACAAAAAAAAAAAAAAAAGCATTTGGCATTTGAGAGAGAATACCACTCAACAATTCACCTAAATAGAACTGTTTCTCTTAGCAGAAGCATTTCTTCTTAAGCAGGTGAAAATGTAAAATTTGTGTGGCCTGTTCTACCAGTTTTGTATTTAGTTACCTTGAACATAAACCATGACTCAGTCCCTAGATTTGTGTTCATCTATGAAGGCCCTGACATTTCTGGCATCTTATGTTCAACTCATCACGCAAGTTTGATAGTCTTAAGCAAGCAATACCTCACATAACAGTGGAGTTGGATAAAATAACAATGATTTGTGATACTTCACTGTATGTATGTCAGAACTATTGAGGGTGGCCAAAACCAGCTTGCCGAGCAGTAAAATATAAATAACATTTAAATTCTCTTTATTTGTAACAGGAGGGCAAAGACAAAGCTATGCAAAATTTATTTGAATTCTTACCATTTTGTAACAAAAAACCACTCATCTCATACTCTATGCAGTGTTGACAATCTTAAAACTACATGTATAAACAAACAGAGCCATTAACTAGCCTAAGTTTGACTCAGACAACCTAGCAGCAACACCACAAATACAAGAAAACCGATTACAGCGTCTCGCAGCCCTCCACCACAGCTTCAGTGCGCTTTTCAGCTCTGTGGAATTTGCCTTCCCCTATGGACTTGGAAGAAGATCCATATTCCTACAGCTGGATACTAAAGAAAGAGTCCTGTGCATCTACACTGGAATACAAAGCTAGTCCATTCTTCATCCAAGCCTGTGGAGGCTCATCCGAGTCTCCTGTTATAGAGAAATGATCTC
Organism: Platalea leucorodia; assembly: GCF_965183815.1. Lineage (NCBI taxonomy): Eukaryota > Metazoa > Chordata > Aves > Pelecaniformes > Threskiornithidae > Platalea > Platalea leucorodia. The sequence continues at coordinate 58,086,165 of NC_138826.1, forward strand.
TAACAGATCTATAGATCTCTAACAAATCCTCCGCCAGCTGCTATGACTAATTCCAAAGAAATAGAATTTTTTTTCTTTTTTAAATATGAATCTCAGGTGTTCATGTTGGCTTCTAGCAAGTTTCCAAGCATTCCCTCCTGCTGCATAACACAAACTATTTAAATCAGAAAATAACCATGGTTATTTGGTATATTATGCAAACAACCTTTTGCAGAGGTTTAAAAAGAAACTTCTACCTCTTGACAGTCTAAACAAAACAGGAAAAGTCAGGAAAGTTTAAGAATGGTTCCAGTTTGCCAAAGGCCTTCCCATATCCCTGACATCCTTACAGTCTGAACTTGGTTTGGAAGCATGGTTTTCATCACAGAAGGCCTATGAGTTTGGCTTTTGCTCAGCTTCTCTCTTCCATATTAACTTTATGGTCAGGTGTTTCCTTTTCCAACAGTCTATGTTGTATTTTCAACTCAGATTTATTTTCAGCACTTGATAATATTCCATCAGAAGTCCTAATTCATCCTTTCTTTCTGCTGCTGTTTTTCATCATCATTAGACTGCCTTCAAAGCTCTAAAAATGCAAATGCAGGACCAAGTATAGAGACAGGCCATACCTTGGTGCCATAATCTAAGACAAAAATGTGTTCTCCAATGACGCTGAATTTCTCATAGTAGGAGTTCAAAGCAGGTCTTTCTATTTTTATATTTTTCTGAGGATCGTTATAATACCACATGATGTAGAGAAAAACCCCCACAGCATAAGTCTGAATATTAACCAGGTAATTTACAATGTATAAGTATTTTTGAGGTTTTTTGTTTGTTTGTTTGTTTGTTTATTTGTTTTTTATCAAATACCGCTTTAACTTTTTTTAGGCCTTCTGGATATTTTTTGAATTCTGCCTCTAAAAGAATTGCAACCATGCCATTCACCTCAGTACGCCTTGGAGCAAATTGTGTAACAGATGGGCTTGTGTCAAACGTTAAGCTCAGGAGAATCTGGACTGTGGAACTGACCTTTTGCAGCTAAGGCCCATTTTGCAAACTGCATAAAAGATTCCAAGCTGATGTCCATCATACTTATGGTAAGTCAAATCCTCTTCCAAAACACTTAAGGAGAAAAATCATTTGCCTAGTGGTTTTGACCAAGTGAAAGGGCTTTTGCCCCCTTTTCATTTAAGAAAAAAAATAAAATGAAATTACAATGTACAGCCTACTGCCATGTTCCTTTAAGGATGTTTTGGTTAACTAATCCCTATTGGAAATAATGCTTTCTGTCTATATTCCCTAATGTTTTCATTTGAGAAATTTCCCATTATGTGCTTCCAATATTTTTTTAAAACTAATATTCTCAAGATTTATTCCCTGTTCAGAAGCTTTTCTCCCTGGCGTATCAAAGTGTGTATGGATTTTTCAGAGAAATAAGATAGTGAAATAAATGAGATATTTAAATGCTAGTTTCCCAAGTTACAGATATGACCTGTGTGTACATATTTCCAGTATGTGGTGTTACCTGTTCCAAAAGCTGCCAGGGGCACAGTGCTTGCACATCACACACAATTTTAAATGTCGGAAGAGTGCAGTATTTCTTAGAAGTGATTAGCTAACTGCATGGAAAAATGCATTTGTCTGTGCTTTTTCGTCAGGCTTTCTTGTACCATATACGGTGGTCCTTACTACTTTGTGAAAGAGTCCTGTGCTACGCTCAGGGCTGTCTACCTTGTCACACTAAGCAGAAGATGTGGTTATCCAACGCTGCAGAGCAGTAAGCATGATTACTCACATGTGTTTGTGCTTTCCTGAAACCAAGGTCCCACAAGGTACCTGGAGGGCTCAGGCCATCATCTGATGAGCAGGTAGAGTCTTTGACTCTTCCAAGTAGTGGACGGATCAGGGACATCTCTGCTGCACCACTAATGCTCCCTCCTGCCCTGTGGACAGGGAGCTCACAGGGAAAAAAAAAGATGCCTAGCCACGAGGAAGAAGGAAAAGGGCCTGTATATCCAGGCTCTGCTGGGGATCAGCTATCTTCTGCAGGAAGATGGGGCCCTTCCCCATCTCTGCAAGGAGGGAGGGCAGAGGAGAAATCAGCAGGACCTCCTGCTGCAGGAGATGCTCAGCAGCAGTGCTGGTAGCTCTGGGAAGGGTTTTTGGGTTTTTTTGAGAGGAGCAAACTTATCCAAAACCATCTTGGCTTTCTCATCATCTCAACAAGTGCAAATGGGGGTGTTGCACAGAGGGCAACATAAGACCGCTCCAGAAGAGGCCAGGGCACCCAGATGGTGAAGGTCTAAGCCTTCAGAGGCAGAAGACAGCCCAAATCCCAGAGCCCACTTCCTTATGAGCAAGACCAAGACCACAGACAAATGATTTACAGAAGGGTGGGGGGCATGGAGCATATATCCCAGCTAGCAGGCATAGAGGGCACTTTTGCCCATGTACCAAACCCTAAGTTTAGGATCTGGATTCCTGATTTTGATCTTGATTTGGGGTATTTGGTCACAGAAAGTTATGTCTTATTGTTTCAGGTCTGTATCAAGCATCTCTGCCACCTTTTACCTTCAGACATAGCCAATTTTCTCTCCTCCCACTTTCAAAGAAAAACTGAAGTAATTTCCTTAGGCGAGGGTCAGCATATGTTCAGGTTGCTGATTACACAGCTCCAGCAGTTGACACTTAATATGCAAAGTAATTCTCACAGTAACTACTCATGAAAAACTCCTTCCTGGCATAAAGCTCCTTAGCAAAGGATTAGCACCACGCTGACCCGATGCTAAATGAGAGTGCTTGATAATAAACTTAAGTAGAGTAACTGCCTCTCATGCACAGCAGCAAGAAGTTATGGATAAAACAATGGGCTCCACAAAATGTGAGTTTGCAAGAAAGACTGAATTTAAATATGCCTGCACAAGCTTTCTCTTTACAGCCAATGTGAATAGGATTAAGATCTGAAAGGTAAAAGATAGGAAAACATAACCGTCTAGGTGCTCTGTAGCTTTCTCCTTTTAATACATTATTTTTAGAAGACTTAAGTTATCACTTTGACATTACTGAAAATTTTAGAGTAAATCCAATACAAACAAATGGCACTCTACATCAGTCCTATTAACAATTTGATTCAGCACATTTAAAACAGGCTATTTCTAACAAGATTTCACTAGAAAATGAAAAACAATTGGGGGAAAAAAAAATACTTTTATGTTTTTAGAAGCAGAAAATAGGATTGTTTATCTGTACTGACAATTCAGTCTTCCAGAAAACCATGTAAAACTGTAGAAAATTCACATCTTGTCATAATTTTAGCAAACAAACAAAAAAAAAAAGTGAGTTGTCTTTGCAGGCTTTTCTTATCTTGGTTTTTAAACAAAGAAATGAGAATTGCAAAAATGAGCAATGTTTTCATTAGATATCACCAGGTTTAATGATTTTTTAACTGCTCCTGAAACCAGACACTTACAATTAGCAATCTCTTATAGGAAACACTCTAGAGATTTCCAGCCCAAAATTAAAATAGTGAAAAATCAATAAAGATACTACTCATCAGAACACCAGTACCTCTAAAAAAAAATTTAGCAGGGAACAATAGAAATCCAGCAAGATACATTTATGAATACCTCCAAGTAGGCCCATTCTGCTAGACACCTTCAAGAAAAATGGCAAGGAATTTTTTCCCCACACTTCCCAGCCCTGCTCCTCCTCTTCATACTAGAAACAGTCACAAGTTTTCCAAATAGCTTAAGATCTTATGTGTCAGGGTTCCTTCACATAGTTCATTACCGTGTGATTAAAAAACTGGGAGATGTTCTTTCTGGTGTCAACTTTCTGCCTAAATGCAGAGCAACTTCATTTTACAGCAGATAAAATGAGAATAACCATTCTTCCCCATTTAATAATGAGTTGAAGGATACAGAGCGAGCGGGTCACATATATCTGGATGCAAACCAAGGTCCGCTGATGTAAGACCCTGTCATCCTCCCCTGCACCCAAATGCTTGGCATGTCCTCCTCATAAGTGCCTAGAGGGCTACAGTATTTGTCCCCTGGAACATTGTATCTAAAATTTAAGTTGATTGACTTAGAAGTAGGTCTTGGCTGCAACAGCTTATTTGAAGTGAAATACATTAGGAGGGAGTCACATGAGCCACTTCACTGGCAGCAGGTGATGGGCAGCTGGGGTTGTGGCTGCTTCCGCCAGCACAGCCAGGCCCTGGAAGAGGCTGTTTGTCCACAGCTGAAGCCCCGAGACAATCCGATATTGGGCTGGTCTGCAGAAAGCATGTCGGGTCACAAAAGCTATTGACTTTCTCCTGTGCCATGCTGCCAGACAGTCCACGATGGGCCATGGTTGATGACCAACCCTACAAAGCCACATGATGCCTATGTTAAACAGCATTGGGGGGAATTAGTGCTGCATGCTCAGCATGAGGTTAAAAGGTTCTGGTAACTACAAGCATGAAATTATGTGCTGCAACAGTCATTTACCCGAGGTCTGTAGTAAGCCTCCCTGCACACACTGGCAACTCACAGAAGTGTTGCAAGGACCCTAAATGCAACGGAATGCAGTGACATTCTTAGCTTTAGCTATTAAGAGAGACAGGTCAGATTCAGAGAGTGCTCCAGTATCTTGGTGGACAGGTCCTCACCTTCCCCTACTCACCTCTGCGTTTCTGATGAGCCCAGCTGGGATGGTTGCTGAGGCTGTGCCAGGGACTGGCTCTCAGCCCTTGGCGAAACAGCAAGATACCCTTATAAGCACAACAGGCCTGCTGGCACACAAATAAATTACACTATTAAGCCCATTGAGGTGCTGCTATTTTCCCCCCTTTCCTGGCTTTCAGAACATGCAGTAGCAGAGGTGATTTGGAGACTTGACAGTGCTGTAAGCGATGCAAAACAGGGTTAGAAGATGAGGTGCAAGGTGCAACAGAGCTGGGTAACCAGCAACAGCCAACTGAGTCGTGTGGACGTGGCCCCCCTGCACTGCAGTCAAGATAAGGAGGAGTCTAAAACAGCAGAGTCCAACATTAATTTGTTTCAATTGCTTGTTGTTCTAGTAGTTCTCTGAGCTTCAGTGAATTTGGGTGCTGCATAGGAGGCAGCCCAATTCACCTTTTTTCTCTTCATATTTACAGCTTGAGTTTGGACAAAGTGAAAATATATGAAGATATATATTTTTTGCCAAATCCCTAATTCCTCACTCACTCAACAGTCAGATGGTCTCATTTCATGGGAGGTGGAATGAGTGGAGCCAGTGATATTGGTTTTGAATATGAGCACATCCAGCATGGCTTTTTTTCCTATAGAATATGGTAATAGTTTGTGGTTTAATTAGAGAAGATAGAGGACCATCATGCTATAATAGCATTTTATTATTTCAGAAGGTGTGAACTATAGAGTATTGTAGAATCAGTAGCCTTCCTTGTTTTCCCATCTCCTGAAAAACAGTAAGTTTTGTATCCTTGTAAGATGCAATTAATTAGAAAACTGTCCCTGAGAGTTCATGAATTAAAGAAAGGCAAAAGACAAGCAATTCTCTCTCAGTATGCACAGGCTTTAAAGTAGCGTTATCTCCATTGGCAGATGAGACATCGCAGACCAAAGAATTTTTAGAGGCTGATGCTAGGCAATCTGAAGAATCACAAGTGGCTTAGAAATGTATTTTAAACAAAAGAGTGCTTGTGAATCCTTTAGGATACTGGCTACCAAAAAAAAAAAAAAAAAAAAAAAAAGATGTAATTAGTTTGCAACTTCTTGTGTACTTTTATTGTAAAAGCAACTCAAACACTGATGTTTCACACACCCATCTCTTATAAATGGTGCATGACCCTACCTAAGATTATGGAAATTTGCTGATCTAGCCCACTACTGAAAGTCTGGGCCAGAGAGAAGCCCTAATTCTCAGCTTTCAGAAAGATTTTCTAAAAACATGTTCTGAATCTGCAGGATTTGGTTTTGGCTCATTACAAAATCAGAAGCCAACTGAAGTTTGCAGGTCTATTTGGAGGCCTTACTTCTCTAGGTTTTGCATTCTTTCAATTAACTTAGACTTAACTTTGATACACATGATTTTTAACTTTTATTAAACATTAAGCATTTGCATGTGAGGTTTTCCATTTCATTTACAATGTCAGAAAGGACAACTGCACAAACTATTTACTAATGCCACAAGAACTCTGAAAGTCACCAAGGATAAGAGGAAAGGCTAGAGAGGAAAACAAAAAGGAAGTAAAGAAAGAGCTTTGTAACCATCAGGGAAGCCTAAACAACAGGAATAGTACCAAGCCTGTATTAGCTAAAGCTCATTATTTGAATCTCTAAAAACTAATTGAAAAGAGAAAACCACAAGGATTCAATGACAGTCAGATTCTGGCTGGTTGAATCACACCAGCATCAAGAGAGGTACAACTCCTTTGTACAAAAGCTGAGATTAAAACTGATCTTGTATTTTCCCATCTCCCACTCTTACAAATCTATTAATATTTTCCTTTCTTCAAAATAATAACGATGACAAAAAATCTTTCCAAGCAACATGCAGAGTAACATAATTCCCGTCTAAAATAACACTGGGTGAGCAGTGAACCTGGAAGATACGCCAGTGGCTGGGAAACAGCAGAGGTATTTGTTGTGCAATCATCACCTCTATTTCTAGTCAAAATTTTGTGAGACAGACTTACAGCAGCACTCCCATGATTGGGCTGTAAGAGATTAGCTTTCTCTGGAAGGAGATGCCCTTTTGCCAATGACCAAGACTGCAATAACAGCATGGAGAAAGCACGTGATGTTACTGGTGGCACAGTGTTTTCTGCATCAGTGTGTCAGCCTTCCTTGTTTAGAGATGTGAAAGCTTCCTGTTAGCACAGCCTATCTGCCGGGCTCTGCCTCAAGCTCTGCCATGCTTTTGCCTGCTGACACAGGCTTTGCTAACGTTTTCTCTCTCTTCACTTTCCCCAAAGCAAGACCTTAAGCATTTTCCCTGTTTATTTCTGCTGCTGCCTATGCTAGAAACAGTTCTGGTACTCCACTTGCTTTTACCACAGGGAATAGCCTTATAACAACAAATCACTATGGGCTTTCATTTTGAAATCCATTCATTGAAGGACAGCCTTATTTTGCTCTAATGCCTTTTTAAAAGCTTTGCACTTTTAGAGAAGCTTCTGCCCTGACTTAAAATGCACACAAGCCCGTTTCATTTGGAGGCTCTGTTTCAAACATAAGAAAAACTTTTGAGTGCAGATCCTTACTTACTGTAAAGTAGTGTGAAGATTAACACTAGAAGAGTGATACAGACAGATGCAAACTGGTCAGTGGTATCGAACAGAAAGCAAGGATAATATTTTAATCAGCATGTCATCTGCAAGTCAAATTTGACATTTCAGCTGTAGACATCACCCAGAAAACACAGTGCCTTGTTATACAGCACTGGGTGCTGGGTTCAGCACTCACTTGGGAAGCAATAGAAGTGGAGGAGATGCAAGTGAAAGTGGCAGAAAAAGCAATTGTTTGGAGGTGGTTGTTGGTTTGTTTCACAGGCTTCAAGAAATGAAAGAATTAATATTTGCCATTGATTTTTTTTTTTTCAGCTGTGCAAATCATCACTTAAAATACTACATGAAATGCCTTATACAACCAGTATTTTTCCCGTTTAATTTTGGCCCAGACCCCTTGGTAGCATCCTGTTTAAGCACAGAAAGGGTTTTGTTTTGAGAGTTCAGAGCTCAGTGACATTTTTGAGGTCTGTGTTCCTTCTCAAGTTATGCTCCAAATAATGCCTAGGTTTTGGTGGTGAGATTATGAAGTTTGAAAATATGAACAATCAGCTGAGGAGAAAAAGAAAGGAGAAAAAAGAAAGGATTAGCTGTAGCAGTGACTCTGCAAACTGACACCCTGCTGCAATCCAGCATCAGGGGAATGAAAATTAGAGTGGAAAAGGGAGCTATAGGAGAGCTAAGTAACAACCTAGGGAAACATTTTTGTTTATTGAAATAAAAACTGGGAGGGATAAGAGGTAGAAACTCCTCTGCAGAGAAATTAAAAATACACAAGCTTGCTCCAAGTCAGAAAGAAGTAAAATGCAGGAGCTGTGAATTCCAGAGAAAATGATATTTCTGTATTACTTTAGCTGCAAGATGAGTCTCTTGTTTCAGGGCACCAAAGTCTTTGCACTTTTAAAGCCTCACTCCCCCTGCATCTCTGCTCTCAGGTGTTTTTCACTAGTACCACAAATCTTTGAATTAACCAGAGAAATCAGGGAGGGGAGAATGGCGCCAGTTTTGCAAAGTACCATCATAATTCCCCAGTTCACTCCTTTAAGAGCACTAAAATGCCATCATCAACATCCACTGAGGCATTTCAGACCTACTAACTTGTGAGCCCATGTCTGAGTCTAATCAGAGACCCATTAAGAGAGGACTGGATGAGTCACCAGGTAGGGACCTCTACCTTCTCACAGTGGAGTAAGCCAGCAGTTACCCCAAGATCAAGGCTAATCAGCTCTCAGTTTCCCCTCCCCTTCCCCATCTATCAGATCTTGAAAGTCAGTGTAATTTCCTTCAATACGTATTTGGCAAAAAAAAAAGAAGGATCATTGCAGTAACATCTCTTGGTTAAGAAAGAGCATGGACTTTTTGCCCTATTTCCCACATCAGGGCTTTAACAGCCTTTAGGAAAGGATCTAGAAATGCACAATTCAACACATCTTCCATAAATGAAAAGCTCAAAGCCCTGAAGATGCAGACTTCTAAAAGAAGAACACAGCTGATTGGGGTTTTATTTACATCATCAGAAAAACTGTACAAAATTCACACACTCTGATACTGGTGAGGCTTCAGAAGCACACAGCAGCCAAGCCTATAACGTGTTTTCAACAAGTAGCCAGGAACTTTCATATCAATTTCAAAACTCACTTCTCCCAATTACAGAAAACCCTGCCAAGCTTGGAATCACTTTAGCTCCAAATGCTAAGCTTATTAACTGTGGTACTAAACAACATACAAAATGTGTGCAATGAGATTTATCACACAACTCTTCAAATCACAAGAGCTTCTGGAAAGAGAAAAAAACCTCTCTTCAAAATTATTTCTTTTTACAGTTCAGCTCAAAAAAAACTAGCATTGTCCTCAATCTTTGAATACCAAAAAGTCAATAACAAAATATTTTCCAAACAAAAACATATGCAATTTATGCTTGGATATAAAAATATATGCCTTTCATAAGGCTCTCCTAGAAAACAATCAAAGACAATCTTACTGAAATAAAGACAATAACTAGAAAAGATGCTATCTGTTCCCTCTGTTGCAGTCATCATTCCAAATGTAACCACTGCAGTTGTCTCCTGACAAATAATCCTTGGTAAGTAATTATGACTGTAAGGAAAAAATGCCATCTTACTTCTCTGTCTACATCTCTTATATGAGAAACACAATGTTAAAAAAGAGGGAATGTGGTAAATTCTATAGGATTTTGAATAAAGTATGAAATAATAAAAACAATATTCATTTTCCTTACATTTGGATCTTCTTCCAAGCCAAGGAAGAGGCTCTAACCCCTAAACCCAAAGCTAGTCATGGTGAAACTTCAGTGACCTGAAATTTAGAAATTGTACCCAAATATTGAGCCTGTTTCTGTTCAAAGAATAACACAAGCCAACAGTGATAAAGAGACTGGCATCTTTTTGTTTTGTTTGTTTTGCTTGCTTACCTTATTAGGGATTCTGGGCACTTGCTCTACTAAGGTTTGGTACTTATTTACTGTTGGAAATGCAATTTACTTTGATGGGCACAAGCCCTTCATACCACATTGTGGCTTTGAAACAGCCACATCCACACAGAAGGATTAAAATACCATCACTGTATTAAAAACAAACAAACAAAAAAACACCAAACAAAAAACCAAACCAAACCAACCAAACAAAAAAAAAACCACCCCAAAAATTCTTGGTTGCCTGCAACCAAGAATACATGTTTTGGGAGGCACCATCACTAGTCTCTCCCACATGACCAGCATGAAAACCTGATCCTTCCAACTGCTTAGCAATGTGCCACCTTTCCCCAGAAGAGTAAATACTAGCAGATGAAAACTGACAGACTTGCACTACCCCTTACACACATGGCACAACTTCGAGTCCTCAGCAGCAGGCTCTCCACAACCCTCCAGGCACTCTGGTGTTTTCCCAATTTTTTTTTCAGTTTGAGTTTGTGAATTTTCTACTAATAGATTTCCTTCAGGCTTACATTAGTGTCCCATCAGCACCAGGCATGAGAAAAGTCATCCCACATCACCCTATTTGGCCTTTCAGACTCAAAGGAAGCACTGCCCTTCCCCTTCTGTATCAGCTGGGGCAAAGGCAGCGTTTCATCTCTTGACCTGTTTGCAACATGCCTTGATAACTGGAAAGGAAATGAAAGTGTCAGGAAGTTTTACAGGAGTTGGAAAATAGAAAGGAAAAGAAGTCACAGAAAACAGAGAGAGAGAAGCCAATGCACAGCCACAGTGCAACCAAAAAAAGAGAAAAATCCAACTCACTGCATCCTTTAAGAAAAGTAATTTTTTCCAAGTACAGACAAACTGAAGTAAATCAAGTGCAAAGCTTGTGATTTTGGATATGAAATTCACTTCAGCAACTAGACCACTGAGCCAAGAAGCAGCATTGCCAGTAGCAGGATCCGATATGTACTTTGGATACAAAATTATGAAAATATTACTGGACAGCCAACAGAAACACTTGTCTGCTTGTTCTGAATTTCATGAAATTAATTTAATTTTCTTGCAATTGAAAAAAAAATACAAGTTGGAAGTTCAGGATATCTAGAGCTAGTCTTAAAAGAAAAAAAATAAAGCCAAGGCACGCTTGATTTTTTTATTTGAAAACGCTCTAATGCATGTGTAATCACCCAAGACTGCAGAGCCCTCATGGAGTTAAATGTAGCAAGGATACAAGCAAAGCTGCTTTAGACTTCTTACATATTCTTCATCTTAGCACCTAAGAGCATTCTGGTTTAGAAATTACCCAATTATCATCAATCCACACTATCCTAAACTCCCCCTATAGCACACTGGATAACCCACTGAAGTAAATGGAAATTAATTTTCTAAATGTTCAAATTTCAGCTTATGGCTTTGACTTCAGTAGACAGCCCTGTCCTTGTATCTCAAAGAAAATGGGCTTCAAAATGCATGCTTTCTAAGCCGAGTCTTTACATAGTTATCGATTTGCAATTCTTATAATTTTTTTCCTGTTGGAAATACGTTGCCAATAGCAAGTTGGAGAATATCCACTTTAAGAAGTTCGGTTGTGGTCAGAAGATTGACATTGTAGAAATATCATCTTCTTGATTCCATATCTGGTTTAGGGGGAGCTTCGATTCTGAGTTGCACAGGGTGAAACAAGCATTTATTTCTGTTTACGTTGCTGGGCCTTGACTGGAAGAGAAAAGGTAGCTGACACTAGGATCATTAAGACTGTTAGCAAAAGTCAGGCTGAAAAATCCTTGTTACAGAGTCATACAAGAAGCCAAAGGAATATCTTTGGCATTTCAAACACTGGAATGAGGTTTTAGGCTGCTAGATAGCGCACTACATATCCCTGTTTGCAAGTTAAGAGACTGTTTCATGCAAATAAGAGTGAAGGAGAACAAGCAGAGCATTCCACTGCCATTTTCACAGGGATGTTTTCTAACTGTAATTCCACTTGGCAGTTTAAGACTGGCAGAAGTTTTAACTGACACCTCTTCAGGGAGATTGCTCACATTGACATACAGCATATAGCTGCTTGAGACACTAATAAGATTGGTCTGGAGAAGAAATCTGAGTTGTTGATTGTTCAGCACAGACTTACAAAGGTAAATTGGAAGGCTCCTTATTTTACGAAAGACACAAAGAAATTAAAAGAGTAGCTGCAGCTAACAACATTTTGATACAGCTTCAAATATAAATCTGCTTTTTTTCCACACATGAAATTTTTGTAATTGGTTGATTTTGCATACTAATTATTTTGTCATTTTTTTTCACGTGAAGCGAGGTCAGACTCTAGTTGTTCTTTCTTCACGAAGAATGTGACTCAATGATTAGGGCGGAGGACTGGAAGTCAGAAACTCGGGCTGTGAATTTTGCCAGATTCCCAAAGTTATCTATCTTGATTTCTTTGATGACTACAAAGAGGGATTTATGCAAGATCTGTTGCCTTTCTGGAATGACACAAAGTGGTAGGTATGGCAGCAGCTTATGAATGCTTACGAATATTTACATAGAAGTTTACTGTGCGCATAAAACAGTCCTGCATATTTCTGTAGGCTGGTTTTCACTGTTTCAGTGTGATATTAAGAAATCCTCTTCTGTAGCTTAGGGACAATTTTGTTTCAACTGGTAAAAGAAATTTAAAAAAAAAAAAAGAGAACAACAACAAAAAGAACCGTGTTAGCTGTCCCCATCAGCACAGGTTCAAAGTAATTCAAATCCAGGATAAGCCAGAATCAAGCCAGCTAGAAAGGGGGGAAATTTTGATCCAAACATAGACTTGAATCATAGACTATAATTTGTCCTGAATTAGGATTTCAATGCATAAATCTTACTACTTCAAACTCTGTTCAAAGCCAAGTGTATTTCTAAAATAGACCTGAAGTGGACCGTTAATCACCAGTCATGTCTAGACTACAAACCAGCTTCGTTAACGTAATGCAAATAACACCGCAACACCCAGGTACTTGGATACTTGGTACCACGCCTGGAATTGCAGACAACCATGCATTTAATTGGTATATGAAGTCAGTGAATCCTTCTGTCACGAACTGAAAATGCCATAGCCTAGCCATCCAGCTATGGGCAGGCAGGAATACACTGCAGGTGGGCACCTTTGCTGATGCCTATGCCCCTTCCCAGCTTCCCGCGCTGGTCAATGATGTACTTGACTACATACATATCCTGATTACTCAGTTATATTACTCCCAGACTCTTGTATAATTCAAATATTTGTATGGAATAATTTGAAAAAAAGAACAGTTCAACAGAAGTCAGATAAAAGTTATAAACACAGGGGGTCTAGCTAGCTAAGGTCAAAACATTTTAAAGAAATTGGCATTAAAGTAACTTTTTGACAGAGCTTATGATCTACATTTAATAGTTTTTTTGTCATTATTGTCACAATCTGATGAGCTTATCCAAAGGTCACTGCAGTCAGTGGGAGTCTTTTCATTTACATCAACAGGCTTTGGATTTGGGCAGCAGTTTGAGAAGTACGCTGGGACCCTTTTGGATGAAAGCATCTGCATAAATGAAAGCTTAAGCACCTCTAGTGAAGCACTATGGATTTTGAATTGCAAAGAGTCCTCAGACAAGGGATGAATAAATCTGATTATATATCAGTGGAGGTGTAGCCACTTTTGCATTTTTCAAAAAATGTTGTCAGGAAATATAATCATTATTTTGTTGAAGCAGCATTATCTCAAACAGAAATTGGATCCACAGATTCGGAAAGGAAGAGAGAGGAGTTAAATGATAGATAGCAGCACTGATGGACTCTGCTAAGTTCGCATTTCCAAGAGGGGATACACTTATGCAAATATAATATCCAGTAGCTTCAAGTATGGTTGTGCTCAATTGGTAAAGTGCAAAACTGATTCATAAATCTAAGAACATTCTCATGTCACCTTTTAAAAATGATTTGGTGAGATTTGGTTGAATCTCTAAGACCCACAGAATTCACTAGAGCAACACCACCAACACTTTTCATTGCTATTCACAGTGACAAAGTGAACTTCCAAAGAAACCAGGGAGATAACTAGAAAAAAAAAAAAGCCATGGTTTATATAAAACATTTTTAATTGGGTTTCCTTTGACATTCATCTTTTCCCACAATTAAGCAGATCAGATGACTAGAGGTTCACATGTAAGGAAGGTACCACAAAGATATTTACTTTCAATGCTCTCAGTATCTGTCAACAGAATCTGTCTCCTTGATGCTAAATCAAACATATCCACGTGTGTTTTCCACACAGTAAACTTTAGAAAATACTGTGAATTTCAGCGTGAGTAGAGCTGTTTTACATAACGTGATCCTAGGTTACATTTACATTAATGCATTAGGCGTGGATTGAAAGATGAAAGCAGCCAGTGTCAAGAACTATATATGTGCACTATATGCATCTCAGAAGCTTTACTTCAGAGTAGCTCTAGTGTGGTCTCTGAATATATTGTACATGTAGTTCGAAGGATAATTATGCTCTAAACCTTTGTTTTCTTGGATACAAGCCCCTTCATGGATCAGTCTAGGAAGTGCCATTCAGTCTTTTTGTCTGTCTCATACAGAGAACACAGCACACCACTCAGCTCCTGGCACTGTCACCTAAGGCCTCACAAACATATACAGTTCTCATTTCTGTTCCTGTTCTATTTCTTTCCCTATCTGTAAAATATGTAAATAAATAAATAAATAAATAAATAAATAAAATAAAATAGGAAGAAGAAGAAGAAGAATGCCCAAAAGCAGACTTCTCAGTATATGCATTGGGAATCCTATTACATCAATACCACTAAAAACATACCTGAAAAATTAGTAGGACTTTTAGTCTAATAAGAGACTTTATTAGACTAAAAACATAGCCATTTAGGGCATACGAAATAGATGCCATGGATTCCCTGTACATTTGGAAATACTTAATAAACTGCCAAGAAGAAAATAAGAAGGCATCAGCACTGGGCAAAAATCTCAGGTCCAGACAAATTCAGATCACAGATCTGATTAAACCCACAGAAATTCACTTTATATTTGATGACAAAAAGAATTATTTAAGTCAGGTAGAGACTTGGCACTCCCAGTTAAGTAGGGATTCTCACCTCTTCTTGGTTAGCCTAAAAGATCTAGAATTAAGATACTTTGGGGCCAATGAAGAAAAAGAAAGATCCACTTCAAGGTCTTTGGTTTAGCTTTATTTTCCCCCAGAAAGAAGAAGTAATTTATTTTGGCCTGCTTATTCTGGAGAAGAACTTCTTAACACTTCTTTGCACATCCTCTTCCTCCTAAGCACTCTTACCATCACTCTACTCAGCTGGAGCAGCACGTCATTACCTAGCCCTAACTCCTTAGAAGTTCCATCACACTTAAGCTGTTTCAAACGAATGCTGAATGTACAATGAAATAAGGCTGTTTACTCACATTTGGTGCAGATGTTACCTAGATTAAGGGTATTTAGAGACTTGCTTCCCACTTACCTGAGTAATTTTATCCATGTTTTACCAGCTGTTAATATTTGTAGTGAAAAATAGTGTGGAAGGAATTGATTTTTTCAGCTGATGACTAGGTGGTAATTTGTCAAAACACACACATGCTTGACAGAGGAGAAGATGAAGGGGAGGAAGATCCAGGTAGCACTTGCTTGCTAATAAATATCTGGAATATATTAGTGCTAGGGAGTGGGGGAGAAAGAAATATTAAATAGCAAGAGGACAGGGACATCTTCAGTAATTCTATCTCGTTCAGAGATCATATGGAAAGACTGAATGCCTAAACCAGGGAAAATTGGCTCCCTCTTTCTAGCTAACTGCCTGAACATTATACCCCTGGGAGCACTTCAGTACCTCCCCTTCCAGATGCAGTCTTGGGAAGCTGCACCACTCAGGCTGATATTTGTATCATCACAGTTCCCCAGATGTTTCTCCCCATGTTACTCACTTTACCATCTTCCGCTGCACTTTCAACGCTCTCTCACTTTCCCAGCTGCCCCCACACTGAAGTTTCCTTGCACAACCACACACAGCAGCAGTCCCTTTTAATTGCTGTCTTGGGTGACAAGAAACTTCCCCACTTTTTTTCCTCCCACCATGGCTGAGGAATGGTTTGGACTCCTGCCGGGAGCTGCCAGTGAGCCTGATTCCTCAGCCATTTCCTCACTGGATGCTCCCAAGGGTGTGCAAGGATGAACCAGCCAAGCCAGCCACCCTCCTGGTGTGCAGGAGGGGCAGAGGCAAGGTCACCTCAAGCAACACTAGCCCCCACTGCCCCACTGGCGGTATGCTCGGCTGAGACACAGGCGCGCACACCATGCCAATGGGACACTGTAACACCCAGCAGTGCCATGGAGGTGGTAATCTGTCCCACATTTACCCCTGCTCCACCACACTGACCCACTGTCACTCTTTTATGGATTTATTTCACCCACAAAAGTCGTCATGCTGATGTATTTACCTTCATTCTTTGCAAAGCCTTCCTTGCTGAGGGTGACCTGCCACCCACACCGGGACTCAGGACCACTCACTGTGGTCCACGTGGGGAGGAGGCTGATGGAAGTGCTGACAGCAGAGCGGGTGGGCAGGGGAGGCTGTCAGTGGCCCTGGGAGTCAACTCCCACAGCCTGCACAAGCAGGTGAGGGCCCGACTGCCCTATAAACACACAGCAGGGAAATCAGGATGAAGCACTGCACCGAGGAATTCACTGAAGTTCAGAACCCTCAGAGGAAGTGAACTTGAGCATAGAAAACACAGATCTTAATAAACCCTAGCAATTCATCTGAAGAGACTCAAGGGAATTTATAGACAATGTATGGCAACAAATCTTGTTTTTAATGCTAAGAGCACGACTTAACATTCCTTCCTAGCATGTCATCCCCTAGAGCGTAACCATGTACTACTATAGATACTGATGCAAGTTAATCCAAAGGAGTTTGGAAAAATAAATGAATAAATAAAAGGATAAGAGCAGTATTTGTTGACTGCTTCCTTTTAACATTCTTTTTGCACATTCTTTTTCTTGTCAGTGCTTATGAACTGTGTTACCTATGAAGAGGTTTTTATGTAGGTGAACTCACTTAAATTCAACAGGAGAGCACAAGGGAACACTGCACTGAGAAACTGGATATTACCAGATAACTTTCAATAATTCAGGTCATCAGCATTTCATAAAAGATATT
The DNA here is from genome assembly GCF_965183815.1 of Platalea leucorodia. Classification (NCBI taxonomy): domain Eukaryota; kingdom Metazoa; phylum Chordata; class Aves; order Pelecaniformes; family Threskiornithidae; genus Platalea; species Platalea leucorodia. The sequence continues at coordinate 58,103,051 of NC_138826.1, forward strand.
CTTACCCTCAATATTTTGAATTTAAATATGCTTACTTTGATTATTGAAAATTGGCCTCTGATCAAATAAATTTTAAAAGCAAATAAATTTCTTCCTTTTTTCTCTATATAAGCAACAAGATCTAGAGGTATAACCAAGATCAGCTGCAGGCATAGACAAGGTAGGTAATGCAAAGGGCAGTAACCTGTTAGGGACAACAAGATAGACACGGCTCTGGTGCCCATTTTGTCTCTTGCAGAAGAACTTGCTCTGGCTGCCATTCATTCAGAGGCCAGAGGAGGTAAGTTGCTGGCTGCTCCCAGGAGGGGTAGCTTCATGCAACAGCACCCACTGCCTGCACGATCCCTGTGCTGGCAAAAGGGCAGCAAGTCCAACTCTTCAGCATTTTACCCTTTCCTATGATGGGAGCAGCCACACTTTAAGCACTGATGCTTGGCACTGAGAAGAGGTGACTAACAAAAACACCACGTTACCTGATACCAGGATACAAAAGCAAAGATAAAAGATGAGACCTTGCCTCACATGGACCACCTCTCCTCAGCCCTTGCTTGTCCTTCCTCATAACCAGCCATGCCTTTGGGGTTAAACCTCTCACGCTTCATTAAAATTCATCATCCCCATGCCATCCTCTGAAGATTTGCTTTTTGTTGCTAGTGCTGAGGGTTCATCCCCTTCTGACTAATAGCTCACCACAGTGGTTATGCAATGATGACACTATCCTGCAGCATGCAGGCAGAAGAACCTTTTGCTTTACTTTGTTCAGAAAGCTAAATATAGTCAAACATGGCCAGATTGTGCCTATCCCTTGAGGGCAGACGAATTCAGGAACTTTGGCATCCTGGCTTTGCATCTGACGTTTACAGGAACTACCTGCAAAAAACACCTCCAAAGTCCCAGATGTCTTTCTGCTGGTCTGCGATCAGGCACCTTTCCCCACCTAGCCTCTCCCTCACCCAGCACACTGCTCCTGGCTCTCCCCTCTGGCTGAGCAACCCACGCTTCTGATCAGACCACAGCGTATGGGGCACCTTCAACATCCATCTGGGAATATAAAGAAGTTGTGAACAGAAATATAGTTTCCCAGTACAGTATTTTAATACAGTTATAAGCCCAGAGTGATTGTGTCTGGGATTTTTGGAAGTGTAAGATACAAATCCAGAGTTTGTATGCAGACAGATAAAACAGACTGATTTTAAACCTGGGACTGGCAAATCAAGTAGAGACTAAGAAGAGATTCACAATGGAATTTAACTTTAAACTGCTTGATGTGAACAGCCTTGTCTTACAATTTCTCCCTAAAAATAAAAATAAAAGTATGATTCTATATGAAGATTTGAATGATACCAAGTTTTTATGCTGAGAAGCATGGTGAATTAACAGGTTGGAAGCTGGCAGTCACCTCTTTGATGCCATTTAAGTTTCTCAAGTTAAGTTTCAGAGTTTTGACTTTGAAAGCACACTTTCACAAGAAAATAGTTCCACAACCTCAATTTGTTAGATTGTATTTTAGTTGGTTACTGAGGGTGCGCTCCATCCCCTCATTCAGATTGTTGATAAAGACATTAAACAGAACTGGCCCCAGTACTGAGCCCAGGGGAACACCACTTGTGACTGGCCACCAACGGGATTTAACTCCATTCACCACAACTCTTTGGGCCCAGCCACCCAGCCAGTTTTTTACCCAGCGAAGAGTGCACCCGTCCAGGCCATGAGCAGCCAGTTTCTCCAGGTGAATGCTGTGGGAGACAGTGTCAAAGGCTTTGCTAAACTCCAGGTAGACAATATCCACAGCCTTTCCCTCATCCACTAAGCAGGTCACCTTGTCATAGAAGGAGATCAGGTCTGTCAAGCAGGACCTGCCTTTCATAAACCCATGCTGACTGGGCCTGATCCCCTGGTTGTCCTGTATGTGCCGCATGATGGCACTCAGGATGATCTGCTCCATAACCTTCTCTGGCACCGAGATCAGGCTGACAGGCCTGTAGTTCCCCAGATCCTCCTTCCGGCTGGTGAATACAAAAATATTCCAGCTAGCTATATAAAAACAGCATAAATTCAGACAGGCTTTTTCCAATCACTGACCATTTGAAACCTTTTTTGGAACTTAAATAGGTATGTATGTTATGTATTCATATTCTCCATGTGTAGCAAGAAATTCCTGCAGGTATCTCAGAGCACAAAAATCCAACAGTGTAACGAACAGGAATGTTTCAAGGCCATACTTTTAACTGCAGCTGAAAAAGAAAAAAAACAACAAACCTACCCAACACCAAAATACAATACCGTGTGTTGACAATTCTGCACTGAAGAAGTTTCTATTCTTTAGGGTTATGAGTAAAGCACTCTCCTTCCTTTTTTATTAAGCAAGCCTCTTTTTGTTTTCAGTCAAAACCAATTATTACCATAGTTGTATAATAAAACTAGAGAATACAGTTGCCCCACCTTTCTCCATTTACAAATTATTTTTTATGCTCAGCCCTACTCCCAGCCAAGGATGATAACACACCTTAAGATGACACATAAGCTAACTTAATCAGGGAATGTAGCTATGCTGGCATTTATGCCTACTTTACAAGAAAAAGGAAAGTCAAGGCAGAGACATACAGCGACCCTCCTGCTGTCACCCAGCCGTCAGATTTTCTATGTGGAAGGCAGCACGCTCCATTCCTTGTTCTTTGTTTCAAAGTTGGCCCAAAATCCAACCCTCTGCCTTGGTTTCCATACCAGAAGTTCAAGCACAAGTGAAGCTGATGTAGCTGCACTCTGAGGCAATGCAGCTCAGGTCAGCGAGAAAGCAGAGGGGTGAAGGGGAGAGATCTGTGGGCTGTGTCAGGTGATTGACGTGTTGTAAACAAAGATGATGGAAACCCTAAGTCTGGGTAGATGCATGGGTGTTAACAGCAGGCAAAAAGGGAAATATCTTTCATGACTCATTTTCTGTCTGCATTACTGGCAAAGCTCTATTGTGTTTTCAAAGACTCAAAGCATCTTCACAGATCTGAGGGAGTGTATAAAGCGAAAAATCCATAGATAAAAGATTATTTGTTTTTGAAGTCTTAAAAATATCAGAATGCCAAGATTTAGCTTCTTTGTTATACTAGGAAATCTAGTGAGAAGACAGGGAATTGAAGACAGGCACCATGTACTTCTTATCTGGTGAGAGGAGTAAAGAAAATTTTTTTAATGTTTCCTCCCTCTTATCCCAATACAAGGCTCACACTGACAACTGTGCACTTGAAAAAATCTCTTTCATTCTCAGCTCCTCAGCTTACAGTCCAAATCTAAATCAAGACCAGGCAAGGATTTCAAGAAGTCCAAACTACATCATTTTTCTTTTTTTAAAAAAGGATCAGAAACTCTAATTATTTTTCTATTACAATGCAGATAAAACTACTGGAGGGAGTGAGGGAGGGAATGGGGGAAGAGGAAGAGACAAAGTGAACGTAAGCGCATTCCCACTCCCACTTGGAAAGCTGACTCTGCCCTTAGAAGTTAGGACAGTATACATGAATGCCAGAAGATCATTGGGATTAGGCTTGATCACAAGACTTCCAGAAACAGCCCTTCAAAAAAGTGTTTGCCTGCCTACAGATTGCACAGCAGTGGTAGGTCAAGATGTCAAAGCAGACCATAGCATTCATCTGGTTTGAGGTATTCAAGTGAGAAGCCAAGCTAACTGCAGCCTCCAATTACTCTGCACCATGCTATTGAGACTTAACCAAATATTTTTGCTTAAACTTGACTCCCTGTGTCACATTTTCTTAGTACTCAATCGCAGTACTTCATTCAACATCGCCAAGTATCTGCCTCTCAACATTTGCTCTGTATTTTGGTGACAAAGTGCCATTTATTTTGAACAGTCTCTCAAATCCAAGCATTTCATTGAAAAGTCTGCTTCAGCAAGTTTCCTGTGGAAGGTTTCCAAAGCCAAAAGTTCTTGTGTCACACAACCATCATACAAGCTCCTCTACTGGCTGTTTCAATGCAGTTCTGTTTTGCAAAACTACATCACAGGTTTGGTTTGGTTCTAATGCAAAATAAGCATGTTGAAACCATTCAAATTCCTGCAAAACATCCAGTCCCCAAGTGGTCAGTCCCGAGGCCACAACAGCAGCAATAAGCAGTGGGTAACTGGAATGACTTCTACTAAAGTGTTAATACAAAGTGCAGCAACACCGTTGCTGGCTGACATCCAGAAGTTCAGATCGTTATCTCTCTTACCAAAGCCTAAGTTTCATCTGAAGGTAACAACCTGCTTCAATTTTATATTCTGCTGCAAAGATAGATTCTGGGCAGATACTGCTGGAAAACAAGATTAAGAAGCAGAAGGTCAAATAGCAGAATAAACAACAGCATCCTACACCCTACAAACTAAACAGCAGCACAAGAATACTAAAGCAGCATTCTGTGCTTATTATCATAGCATCAGCAAAAAGCAAATCCCAGCCTGGTCTAAATCAGGCTGCCAGAGAGGTTTAACATGGGGATCTAGCAGAACCGAAACACAAATGATTAAGGTGATGGTTTGGATAAGACAAAGAACAAATATCAATCTTTATTCAGGATTTCTCTATTTATGGCACATATGGTGCCTGATGTATTGTGAGCATAACAGAGCAAAGTGACCCAGGGAGTAGCTTGCCTAGCAGTGTAATTTTTTTCTCACATGCAACCCCCAGTCCCCAGAGCATAATAGCAACTTTTTCTCTCTAAGTTTAGAGCTTTCTTTGCAGCTGCAGAGACGAAAAGGATAAATATTTCACATGCTCTTCACAAGAGAGCACAATTTTGTTTGTATTAAAAAAAGACAAGCATCCCCCTACACATTGTCAATGACGTGTACTAAATAAGGAAACTGTTCAAGTGGTTCTTGTTATGAAAGCCAAATATAACAACCCTTTTAATTATAAATTTAAAATGCTGAAAGCCTCTGTAGCTAGATGAGCTAAAATGCATTGTAAACCATTGAGACAAGAATGAGAGAGTCACAATATTTTGTAGAAAATGCCACTTAGAAACAGCTCTCTCCCTATCTTATATCGGTAATCTACCAGGAATGTAAAAAATGCAAGAAAATGGGAATTTAAAAAAAAAAAACAAAACACAGAAGTACTGATAAAACAGCATGCTATCAAGATGAGTGGATGGATTAGCAGGAAGAAATCCTAAAGACTGGAAAAAATAAAAATTTTTTTTTTCCCCTCACATGACATTTCACTTGTCCATCTGATAAACTGGTTCGCAGCAGTCCCTCATTCATCTGGAGTCTGCTGAAGTCCATTGTATGGCCTATATACAGAGTACTACTCACTAATTGGAAGTTTATCCTGCTGTCTCACAAAGAGCAGACACTGAAGGAGTGGTGCTGAGTAATATCCCAGATAAATGGCTTTGCATGACTTACAGGTAACGGTAATCTGTCACAACTCAGGCACCTTTGAATAATGACTGAATAATATGAAGTAGCTGTAGCAGGGCCGGAATACAGAGTATCAGTCTAATCCTACGTAATCTTAAAACTAGCACTACACAATTTACCTGCTTTTGATCCCCCATCTCCTCCCTCCTATCAATGGCTCCAAATCTGCAGATATTTGTCATCCAAAGGGCTCCTTGGGTCTGTGTTTAATCACGGGCAGAAGTCTTTACCTGTGTTTAACAGAAACAAAATTATCTATCTATGAAGTTTCAGAGGAAAAATCGGAGGCCACTTGAAGAGACTGTGGAGTTGTACTTGGAGCAAAGAGAGACTATTTCATAATTAAGTCATTTTGTTCAGACTCAAACTTATAACTGAAATACCATAGGGATAGTTACTTGTGCTAGCTAAGGAAAAAGGCTGAGTTTAAGTAACAAGTTTGGTCAAGATCAGCAGCAGGATGATGTTTGTAGGTTAAAGTTATAACATCTATGGAACAAACCATATGATTGGAAAAATTAGACAAGTTTTCAGGTATGCAAGCCTGAATTAGAAGCAGCAGCTTTGAAAGCTAAATGCAAAATGAGAAATGCATTTCTCTGAGCTTAGCTAGAAGGATAACTGCAAGATCATTTTTTGAGAGCAACGGTAGTTAGCATCCCCGTGGAATAAAGTGAGGTGATGAGGGTGAGGCAGAAAGAGAACTGATACAGTAATTTCACCCTTAGGAAAACAAAGGCTGGTCGTAAAGACAAGTAATGTATCTCCTGTGGACCACACAGATTTTAATGTGCCATAAACCACTCAATAGAGTCTATATTTCTAGAATCTAGTAGCATCATGAATTTTTGCTTTTAGGCTCCTATTCAGCTGTTTTTGTAGTAAGAGACCTACAGGTCTGAGGACTAAGACGAGAGAGAGCAATTGCTTTGTACAGAATATTTGATCATTGCCAGTACATGTTTTTGCCCTTTACAGACTGCCAGTGAGAGTTTGTTCTGCCGCAGAATGGTTGCTTAGCTTCACACCTACTGCAAGAGCACTTTGGGTACATTCCTGGAAGGGCAGATGCAGAATGTGGGGATGCCAATAGCGTTTCTGTAGGGAGTACTTGCTGTTGTACAATAACAGGGATGAACAGGCAACTTCTATATGTTTTTTCTCAGGCATGTTTTACATGTGTTATGAAGTATAGAGAGCTTTGCTTGTGCTGAGGTTAATGCAAATAGGGATTTGTGTGAAGTCCAGCTGGGAAGGTTTTTTTCAATACACGGGCTTCTCTAGTACTGTTGTGAATGCTTAATGAGTTTCCATGCAAATATCAGAAAAGGACGGTATATGAAAACCAGAGGTATAAGACAAGAACAACTCATTTTATACTGAAGTATTGAAGTATTTTATACTGAAATACTTTATCTTATAACGTGCAAGCAGGTCTCTCAAAAGCATGCATCTTCCTCTAGGGAAGCATTTCTTATGGGTAAAAATCCCCTTCAGATTACATCTTGATGGCTTTCTTCAGAGCAGAGGCAGGGGTATGTGAGCCTCAGCTATAACTTAATACCTATCATTATGGTTGTCAAATTTAATAGCAGTGTTAGCTGTCAGTCATCTTTATAGGTAGTTATCTATACTTTTATGTGGTTGACTGTATCAAGGAAAGTCACATGGACATAGAATCAACTTTCTATCCCAGATTCAGCAGTAAGGAATCTCCAGTGTCTGTTCCTACAATAACGCTATCTTCATACAATGTTAGATGCAGTGTGGGCTTGGTAATACAGTTGTTAAGAAATGTTCTTCCAAGCTAGCCCATGACAAAATTGATAGTGTGGTGCCAGTGGAGACAACTAGTTACTACAGTGTAGGAAGGAAGATTTAATATTTTCTTTTTTTTTTTTTTTCTTCAAATGTTGCCACAAGTAGAGATGAAGTGGATAAGATCGACAATAGCTTTAACTCAGTAATCTGAATGCTGTCTCTCTTGTAAATACGCAGACAATTTCTGTCAGCATGGTTGAAGGTGTTAGCATGAGAGCTAATGGAACTAAGCATATACAAGAGTAAAACTGTCAAGGCAAGCATGAATTAGGTCCAACCTAAACACAGTGACTTTTCTTACTCTTGACAAAATCTACAGTCATTCTTCAGTGCAGAGATAAGATTGGAGAGATCCTCTTGTCTTCTTTTTTAGACTGAAGAAAAGATTCCAGAGCATTGTGGCATGTTAATTCTGCAGTTGTCCCTCCAGTTCTCCCAGCAGAAGGACCCAGGTGCCAATGAGAGACACTTCCATGTGAAGGCAGAAAGAGGGGATTTAAATAGAACCTGCTAAATGGTAAAGCACTGTTTAGTTCAGTAACATGCAAGTCTAAGTCTTACATTCACTCCTGCAGAGTCCCAGGGGAAAATAGCCTGAGTATTTTCCACAAGCTATGGTTTAGGGGCTTAATACTACTGGTTTCTTATCTCATAGACTCACTGGCATAGGCATCATGCTGAGCTCCACGCCTTGGTTTCTAAGTGGAAATAGTTAACAGAAAACAGTTTGAATCCTTTAGTTGAACATTGTCAATAGCAGGATTCAATCTCAAAACATATTATTAACATCTGAGTTAGGAGTAGTTTTTGTTTCATGATTAAAGTGCATGAAGTGTTATACCCAACTGCCTCATATGGAAGCCATGCCAGAGCTAGACTTGACTGTCTGTGCAACTGTTCCAACAATCACTTCTCTATATTTTAAATTCAAATTGCAAATCAAGAGGAACATTTGACTAATGTTACCACTTATATAAGCCCCTTTAGGAGCTGTCTGTGACTGCAGCTTCATTTACAACGGCAATATCTCTGTCTAAGTGCACTATTTGGCATCAGAACCAGTCTGAATTGGAGTTTAATAGAGTTATCCTGAGAGGACAAAGCGAGGCTTGAGCTTGATCTGTTAGGACCTAACTTCACTCTTCTTTTCTTTGCTCTGTGCAGCTGCATAATTTGCACACAGCTATCAGAAGGAATGAGTTAGTCTATAATTCAAGTTGCAAGCACCACATGTCACATACGCCAACAGCTCAGTGTCTTCCCAGGACCTGATCACCTTCTCCTGACATTGCATTAGGATCGTGCTGGAAAAGTCTTAAAAGGAAGAGGCAATGGAGAGGCCAAGGAAATCTCCTCCATGCATTCCTGATCAAAAGATCTTGAATTCTGGATACTAGACCAAGACACCACAAACAATTGAGACAGTATCTCCTGAGAAATGGGAAGTCATTCTGCTTCTAACTCTAGATTAGTTTATGTCAAAGTTGGCCTCCTACAACTGCGTGCCAGCTCTCAGTTAGCAATAGTTACACAGAAAGTGGATCCCAGCTGACAAGACCAAGATGACTCTTCAAGCAGCAGTTAAACGTGGCTTAATGAAGATGTGGGTCCTATTAGCAAAGAATCTGTGTTTGCAAATGTAGGAACTATGCTTCAGAGGAAAGCAATTGCTCTGATGCAGATATTAAGAGTCTGAGCTAGAACTTGGAGGTAGCAGAGTTTACCTGACACTCCAGCAAACTGCACAGCAGCAACATCCACAATTATACTATTGATACTTGTCAAAGCTATTAGTTTTGATTCTTGTATAGCTCTTCCCCCCATGCTTCTAAGTGCTACAGAAACATTAAACTTTCATGGCTGCAATGAGAGACCTATATTCCTCTTGAGTTTTAGGAGACCTCTGTAACATTTCTGCCATCTTTGACTCAACTTATCTTGAGCTTCTTCCATTTTCTAATTGCTACTTTGAAGCTGTGAGGCAAGGTGTCAATGCAAGAGCTAAATGAGTCTCTACCACTTGATTTTATCATTAAGCTGCTTTCCACTTCTCCCCATATCTCAGGGCTCACAAAATGATGCTCAACATAGTAAGTTGATAGGCCTTACTATTTTGATCAAAGTCTCATCACACTTCATAGAAGAGTTGCAGTAACAATCTTTTTCCTGAAAAATAAGTTGTAGGTGAGAGGGGAGCATTGTCTCACTGCTAGGTGCAAGCTCATATTTAATTTTGATCACCAAACTCTGGCACTGTGGAAGGAACTAGGAATTCAGTACCAAGGTCAACATACCATGAAAGGGAGCTTGATGCTCCAGCTGGCACATCTAAAGACTAAGATACACCTTTGAATGTACTGCTCAGCCTCTCTCACATGGACTAGAAAATACTTGTAAGCACACTAAAAAAATGAAAGGAAAGCAAGGTGCATGAACTAACCCTTCTGCTTTTGTGCTTGTGCACAAGATACTTCATCTCAGATTGCACAAGCTTAGCTGAGGGAACAGAATAAAAGTTGTCATTCTTTAGTTCAGAGAGAGAGGTCAAAGATGAAGAAAAAAGTGATTTATACAGCATTATCTGTCTAACATTATCCAAATATTTTACTGAAGACAGATTTATAGCATACACCTAGCATCACTTCACCTCAACCTTATAATAGTAATTGCCTTCCGTAGTCAAGCTGGTTTCCCTCTCACATAACCATTTGTACCAATGTGACTACTTGAAGTCACACGCAACCACCTCTCTGTACTACTCTGCTGTCTATCATTACTCCAACAAATGAGATTATAATATTATACTTCCCTGCGTCAAGACATCCCTGTGTCAAACTGAAAATGTTACAGAACCAGCCTACCTTATGGATCCATATAGGTTGATAGAAGCCAAAGGAACAAACAGTTTGACCTTAAGGAGTGTCAGCGTTATCTACAATGGTAGACAGGTAAGCCAAAAGCCACCATATTACATACTTGCCTAAATCTTCATCCTTTTTAATCAGAAAACATCAATGTACCAGCTTTTTGTATTTATCTAGCACTGCGCCCTTTCCACCTATGGCCATTTGTCCTGTTCTTGACTCTACAATCATACTCATGCTGTCAGTGACCCTTTTGGTGATCTTCACACTAGTTTGCACAGTCTTTTCTCTGTATCTAACATCATCTTCCCCAGAATCTGTCATTTTATGGCACAGAAAAAGGAACCAGCAGTGAGGTCCCCGGACAGTGACTTAGAGTACCAGTTACATTCCCCAGACAAGGAGCTTCATTGCACTTAGCCTATATATTTTAAATAGCATCTCACCTCACAACACAGAGGGAATGTTTTTTCTCCCCCAGAGGGATAGCAGTTCTGTCCTCAGATATCAGGCCACAACCACTAAGAGCCAGGACAGTATATAAGCTGAATCATAGTCACTACCAGAAATCACAGTTTAAGAGACAACTTTTCCATTTACAGTATTTGACTTGCATCATTGCTGTCAACAAGATATTATCCACTCTCCTCCAGCTATACTGCTTGCTATGAAAAGTATCAGCCATGTCTGCCAAAACAGTCTTCATACTGGAGGAAGGCTGCTGCCTCCCCACCCCACTCTTGACACACTGCAACTCTGAGAAGGTTCCCATCAGATCTCCTACTAAGTGGTACAGAGCAGTTGCCCAGAAATCTTCTTAATACCTTATCTACAAGCACCAGCACACTCTTTTTGTGTGTTAGTAGCAGGTAAGCCTTCTGTCATCAGACAGAGACCATGTCTGAACTTAAACTCCTCGCTGAGAGAGTCCTAATGCCATCCTAAACTGCTTCTATGGATATCACCTTTCAAGTCGTACTGATCCTTATCTGAAAGAAGTGGCATCTTAACCCCTATCAGCTGGCTAGGGCAAGTCAGACAGCATGCAGTAGCCAGTAAGGTATGGAGATCCTTTAACAGTTCTCTCAGAGACATTGACAACAGGCCACAAAACCATTACACAAAGCAATACCTCTTGCAGCAATTATTGTTATGGACATTGCCTCACTCTGAAGAGCAATAAGGTGCCAGAATAAGCGTCAAAGCTGGCAAATGTAAACTGCACGCGCCTTTAGAAGAGTCTCTGCACAGTATGCTCACCCTGCAGATCAAACCTGTTTGGAACTGGTAGTGAAGAGCCTTTCTCCACTGCATCACAGGAGGGCTTTATGAACAGACTCTCCAGAGATGCGTAGGTAGTAGCAGCCATACTATAAACTTTGTTTACTAAAGGTAACATGTTCTATACTCTAGCCAGTCTACCAAAAACAAGGACGGCCAACAACTAGCAAAATAATAGTGCTGACTTGGGTGCAAAGCACTGTTTTTACAGACAATTGTTTCTTAGAGTATTTTACATACTCCATGCCTTGTAAGACTGGTGAGACTACAAACTCAACAGCTCCTTGCAGAATTATTGTAAGACAGATTAGAAAAAGCAAAGTATAGCAGCGTTTTCCTGTGTAAAGCAGGACACAACGTCAACAAGATGAACGCTGCCCAGTACATATACATATAAGAGACATGCATGCAACAGCACTTACCTGATGCATCTGTCCCCCATTCTCAGATGAAGCCCTGTGCATTTCTTTTTCAAAGAGTTCATCTTACAGTACAGAAGAAACAGAGGCAAGAAAAGAAGCTGAAATTACACACTGCAGCCTTGCCTGTAGGGGCCCGGGACCACTCAGCCAGGGCACAAGCCACACAACCTCTTTTCAGCATATGTACATTTAGAGAAGCTATTTTTAAGGAAGCAAAATCACCATCATAATTTTTAGCCTGCAATACTGTCCTCCAAGTGATGGCTCTTTCAAACACCTTTTATGCCTTTTATTTCCACTATTGCCATTAAAACATGTTTTCACAAGTTCAAGATAAAGAAGCCAAATCACATAGAGAAAATAACATTTTTCAAAAGACACCCACACTCACCTACACTCAGCTAAAAGCCAAGCTCTTTCCCCAACCAAAGGGAAACAAATTTAGAAAAGATCAGCTTTCAAAGACTACCAAGCATTGTCCCAGCTGCAGCTTTTCAGTATCACAACTACATCAGATATTTACATACCTAAATACTACACAGCCCACCGAACCAAAACGCTATGAAAACGCAACTTAAAAATACAAACTCCTACAGTTTAAATGAAACTAACTCCAAACTCTCCATGCATCAGTCTGATGTTTTTGATTTGTTTCTAGCTACTGGCTCAGAGTTTACATGGCCTTGCTGATGAATGACATTAGATTGAGAGTTCAGTGAGGCAATAAAAATAAGGCATCTCCTGTCCTAAGAAATAGGAGAAAGTAATTGGGGTCTCTTTATAAACTTCATGGCTTAGAGGTAAGCACTTCACCGTGTCTCATTCTAATTAATACCTCTGACTCTTTGATTAGCAGCAGCATGTCATTCAGGTGACTTCACTTGAAAAATCAGCATTTTGGTAGTTAACACTTTGTAAGAAGGGCTTCTAAATCCACGTGGTTATCCTTGATCCTTTACTAAGGTAAAAAGTGGTGGAGTTAAAAGAGGTGTAGGGTAGACATGAAAAAAAAAAAAAAAAAAAAAAACCAAAACATAAAAACTCTAGAACAAATTTTAGGTCTAACTTGAATATTTTTCCAGGAAAAAGCAAGGTAATCAGTGATAAGTCTGTCCTGTTTACTTGCAAACTAGCCATATCACAACTTTATGCACCCTGGTGAAATCCTGCTGCCCCATTTTTCTGTGCTCCATTACCAAAATGGGTACGATAGTACTGCCTTGACTCATGAGCTTAGAGTAAAGATAAATCTACTTCTAAACGTAGACAGGCTCTGAATTGGTCACAGACTTTAAGACAAAATGTTAAAGCTTTTGTTTGGAGCCAAGAGAGGTTCTAAAAAAAAAAAAAAGCACCACAACACAAAGCTTAAACTCTGGCAACTTAAACTCAAATGGCTAACAACAGGCCCTCTGTATAGCCGACTGCACAGATAATCTCCTTGGACTTGGTTCCCTCTCATAATGATTCAGAACCACCAGTAAGCAGAGGCAGATTATGACAGGCTCACAATAAACATGTCTGAATTCCAGGCATGCAATGATGTCAATGTTAGAGCGAATATAAAAATACATTTAGGAAAAAATGCAAGTGGGGAAAATAAACCCTGCATGGAGCATAGCTGCAACAGTCATATCTGGCTCTTTGCCCACGGCCTGCAGCAATACATGGCACAGCAGGCCACCCTTGACAGAAGCAACATGTACTACAGCCCCAGGACACAGTATTTCCAGCCCACCACTAGCTGCTTGTGGGCTGGCCACCCTGCAAAGTAAGAGAAAACCCATGTTCCTTTCCACAAAGACTAAAAGAAACTTGGAAGTGTTTAAGGTAGCCTGGCCACCATAGAGGAACAAAATGAAACACTGTGTTGGCATGGGCTACTCTGCCCTTCCAAGGTGATTTTATTCAACATATTTATTACCTAGATTGTCCAGGTCTTGAAGCAATCAAATAACTTTCAGTGACAGAAATCTGCTACAAATTTTTCAGAAGTACAAAATCTTTAGTGAAAGCACAGAACTTCATTGGGAGCTGAAAGGAAAATTTGTTTGTAATTTGAGTTGCACAATACTTCCCATAGATAGCAGCTTCTTTATCCCAGTTTTCTCACACAGAAACTCGTTTGCAGTCAGAACTGGCTTACTGCCACTGGCAGGCATATCAGTCATGGCCTTTTCTCCTTCCTTTACCCCAACAAACATAGATTCAATGCCTGAGCACTTCTTTTTGCTGGCAGTATATTTATAGGAAACCAAGCAACAGACAGCTGATGGAGGGCAAACCATTCACTTCCTTCGAGACATCCAGGTAGGCAAAGCAAAAGAAATGCACATTAGACTGTTGCACTTGGGAAAAGGAGAGGATGGCACGGAGTGACATTATCCCAGGCTGTTAGAAGATAACATGGCATTTCCAGTGCAATGGCCAAACACACATATCCACATGCCCATCATGTGCTTGACAAGGGTCATGAAAAGACCAGGACAGAAAGATGCTCTTCCTGACACATGGCTTAGGGCTGGACAGATTGTCTGCTAGTGCAAATTGTCAGGCCCTCAGAGAAAAGTGAGCTAGTGTGCATGAGCTGATGCCTGCCTCCCACTGGGTCGGCAGTAAAATTAGAGTAGTCATCTTTCTTTCATTTGGGACTCATTTCAGAAGCAGCATCTCGGATCTTCTGCTTCTAACTTGAATGTTAATTAGGGCATGCTGCTGCAAACCAGAGTGCTGGGGCTGAGCTTCATCCCCTCCTGGATGGGCCCATTTGCTTCTCCTCTCCCCTTATACTCTGTGGAAGCCACATTTGAGTCTGTCTTCTTAGAAGACAAGGAGCAGTCATTCATAATTAAAAGTACAAAGGGAAATATAGGGCAAAGTTAGATTAGCTTTTTAATGAGGTTAGGTAAAAGAAAGAATACACATTTTACAGTGAATTACAGCACAAAGTGACTTCTACAGAGCCAGATCCTGATCTTACTTTCAACAGCAAAAATAGAGTAACTTTAAACACCTGACAATCTCCTCCTCCCCCTCTGAAAGTGAGAGAACTTTTTTTTTTTTAATTTTTGTTTAGAAATGAAGCAGCAAAGATGAGGAGGAGATGAGCAGACAGGAGAGAGGTCTCACCTCTGACACCGAGAGCATTCTTAATAGTCTTTGTAAGTGGCATCCTCCCGTTGTCCCTATCAATTCAAATGATTATGCATGATGAAGCAAGCAGGGTCCGAGAAGGGACTGTACACCAGCAGGTGGGTTTTTTTCCGACTCAAAAATCCAGGTAGCTGGAGAACAATTATGAATTAATCAGCCCAGTTCAGTCTCCTGAAATGCATTATGAGCCCCCCACCCGCAGAGCACAGACGCTTCCACGTGCATCTGACTGCCCAAGATTAAAGTACAAGACTAAATGAGTACAAAAGGGTCTCTGCCTTTTCATAATCCAGAGCCTGCCATCCTGCAAGGGCACACTAAGAGCTGGATGCAGCCCAGCACAGACAGCGAGCGCTGTGCATGCAAACCAAGCTAAGGAGCTTGGATACACAGGGAATGCCAGGGAAGCTGATCTGCTATAATGTCACGGTTGCATGCCCAGCAATTTACTCCCACCAAAACAGAGGTGAAAGGCCAAAGAGGGGAATATTTAAGTAAGTACCTAATTTGCATGCTGAATCTCACTCATGTTCCTGGCCCCCGAGACACCATTATTTTCAACATTTTTCCCATATCTCTCTAATGGAAAAGACAACAGATCCATGAAAATTTTAACGTGCACCTCTACCTGTCTCCACTGATACTGTTCGAGCTGGATCACAGAAACCTGCCTCTCCAAGGCCAAACCCAATGCTCATCATGTCGCCAGCCCACATGCACCCCTATTTATGAAAAGGACCATAATTTGTGGCAGCCTTCCCGCTTGGGC
Organism: Platalea leucorodia; assembly: GCF_965183815.1. Classification (NCBI taxonomy): domain Eukaryota; kingdom Metazoa; phylum Chordata; class Aves; order Pelecaniformes; family Threskiornithidae; genus Platalea; species Platalea leucorodia. The sequence continues at coordinate 58,118,780 of NC_138826.1, forward strand.
TGGGTCACTGCCTGATTCACCCCGAATACACAAATCTTCCTCCCTCTGCTGATCCCCTAGCTGGTGCTTTTGGTCAGCAGACGTTAATTCAGCAAGACATTCACATGAAAGGTGTTGCCCATATGCCCACAGCCACCCACCCCCCCGAGGCGGGTTTCAGCAGTGCTCCCTCCTCCCAGGCTCTTTGTGTACGGTGAGGTAATGAATCCAGCTCCTGCTCCCACAGTGGTTCCTGCCCTCCCCATTCCCACCTCCTGTAGCCCCAAATCTCTGCCATGGTCCTCTGACACCACCACCAGCCGGTGTGGGCAGCTGGTGGGGGTCCTGTCGAGGGGGCTCAGGACAGGGGACTGACCTGCTGGCGGCCTCCAGACCCTGACACAGGCAGCACAAGGGCAAGGCCAGCTTTATATATATATAAAGGGGGGTGTGAGGAGGGAGGGGTGTCAAACATCCAGGGAGAAGGCTGGGAAATGAAACGTAAAGAGATTAACTGATTTAAGTAAAATCACAGAGGGCACCTGCAACAGAACTGGAGGCAACACCTGAATCCCACAGCCCGGCTGTAACACCCTGCCTCCTTTGGAGGGAGCTACCAGCGCCCACTGTGGCAGATACCGGATGGTCACCCGACGGAGAGCGATGGTGGCCTTTCTGGTCTGCAGGTTGTCAACCTACTCTGTTGGCAATTGTCTTGACCTGCAGAGCCACTGTGTGTTAACGATTAGTGTACTGTACAGCAAAATATCCTCGGAGATATTTTGGTACAAACAGAGCACCTTTTACATGGGTCTTTCAAAACTTGGCATCAAACATAACAAAAAGCAATCATCATGTTTTTACAGGGAACCTTAAATGTATGTTCAAGAGGTATATAATGTTATACAGAGAGATTTTTGTGGGGTACTTTAATGCTTCTCAATCTTTTTTTACTATCCGTTTAGAAAAGTTATCATTTACCTTCGAAACAAATAAATATATGCTTCTGGTCCTTATTTGAATTGACAATATAGCTTGGAATTTGAGTGGTTCTGGGCAAATGAATCAACACATCCACAAAAAAAACCAGCCTAAGTCTGAAGGCCTGTTTCCTATCTCATGTCTGATTCACTAGCAAATTACTTCAAAGAATAGGAGCTTAATTTCTGCTCACACGAAGTCATACCTATTCCTGAAGGAATGCCTTTATTCCTGTTGCCCATTTGAAAAGTCAGAATGTACTGCACTGCATAAAAATGATCTATACTCACAGCTTTAGAAAACAGTTTTTGAAATGGATCTAAATTAGGTTTAACCATCCCTCACACATCTCAGCCTGAAGGAGCACCCTAGCAACAACCTTTAGCATTTTGCAAACATTTGCTACTAATTATGGGTTCTTAGAAAAATAATACACGGCTCCATGCTTTACGGAAAGAGGCCAAAAGCAGCCTCAAAAGTAAGCCTTAGCCTTTAATTTAAACCAGTGCCATACAAATTCTCAAATATACATTGCAAAAGCTTCCCAAAACACTGCTCTGATTAATGGCTATGAAAAACTTGTAAAAGCTCAGCCGTCAAGCATTAAAATGTAGGCTGAGAAAAAGCTCATGTAGAGCAGCTAAATAAAAATCCTTTGAAACAGCTTTTCCCTGTACCTTAAGCAACAGCAGCACAATACAGCAGTACAGAACAAAACTCCCAAAAGCCATAGGGCTCGCTCCATACCGGTTCAAGGACTCCCATACCTGCTTCCAGCAAGTTACTCAGACCCCATGACAGACCACTCTGCCCCAGTAAGCTTTCCCTCACCTCTGATAAATCAGCCAGCCTTCTGTAACTCGTCTGCTGGCATTCCCATACACACAGCTGTCCTCGCTAGCTTAAAAGCTCCCCTATTACTGCTTAAGCTACTTCTAGCCTTCAAGTGCTCTTGCATTTCCCTTAACCCTAATCAGGAGGCAGAATGAAGCAGGAACAGAAGAAACACTACCCTTTCCAGCTCGGATCTTCTTACCTTAACAAGCAGCCAAGCCATATTCCAGCCCATCTGTTCTAGATGACACTGCTTGAGCAGGGAAGTTGGACAAGATGACCTCCAGAGGTCCCTTCCAACCTCAGCCCTTTTGTGATTCACATTAGCTGCGCTTAGAACAGAACTTCAGCATTGATAGCCCTTTCCTGAAAAGCAGGGCTGGGCACCATCAGCCATAGCACCCATGAAGATGTATTGACTGGAACCCTTCTAGCAAGAGACTCTGGAAGATGCTATGTCTGTCCAAGATGAACTTTGGTCTTGAGACAGAATACCAGCTGATAGGGATGTCCCTCACTGAGAAAATGAGAGGGTGGGTTTTGGTTGGTGTGGTGTGGTTTTGTTTTGTTTTGTTTTTTTATTTCCTGCTCTTCTCATTCGGTACTATTTAACATTTCCTAGATAATTTTTGGTGATTCAAATCTGTGGCCACAACCTCTGTGATAGCTTTTCAGTTTTCTTCATGAAGGGGTAAGGAAGGTGTTATGAAACTATTTTATCTGTCTTTAATGCAAGAATTGCATTGGCTTAGTAACTTCAAAACTAATAGGAGAGCAGAATGACAGAAATGAGTAAAGACACTAGATTACCGGCATTGACTCTTAAACATTTCAGTGATTTAAATGGTGGCAGAATTTCTTTTACTCACAGAAAGAGAGAATATGAGAAACATCAAAGAAGTAAAAAAGCTCTATTGTTTGCTGAGGCTCGAGTCTCCTTCCATAAGCTTAACAGTGGATTTCAGCATCACAGGCTTTCTAGTTCTCTGTGTGTTTAAAAGCAAAAAAGAAAATAATTGGATTTTTTAGCATGCAATGCGTTAGGAAAGGAATGTTCTCTTTAGGGAACCAGCTGATTATGTCCCCTTCCATTAGACTGAAGCCTGTCCATACTACTGCAGAACTATTACTATAATAGACAAAACTACCCCTGAGTTTCCCTGGGCCTGATGGCTGATTTACGGCTGAATATCCAGCATGTCTCACGCAATTTCCATCAGTCAATGCTGACCTGTCAAACCACAGTGCTTCTAATATCCTATGGAAAGGAGAGATTAAGTCCTTTACCTCTCAGACCAAAGTACCATGTGGGGCAGCACTTCCCCAGCTACTTTAAAAAGCTTACTGAATACCCCGTGTCTGTGTGAAGGGCAGATGGGTGGAGGAGAAGAAAGGAGGACCCAGAGGCCTCCTAGAGACCCAGATTTTGATACTCGTATGAAGAAAAGACCAGGGTTTGGTTCAAAGTTTCCGCGAAGTACTGAATCTGCAACTGCTTGATGATTGTAATGCTGTGTCTTGTCATTTTATCTGGAAGATTCAGTTAGCTATAGATGTGAAGCAAAAAAGTATTAATCTTGGATACTCTGAGGTCTGTGTTATCATGAGATCACATAGATATTGAATTAAAAACTGTTGGGTTTGAATGATTTGATGGTAAAATTATTAATTTTTCCTTGTGCTTCAGGAAAAAAAATTATGTTCTGAAGAAAGAAGGCTTCTACCCGAAGGCATCTCAAGATTCCATTAAATTATGGGCTTTGTTTTATAAAACAAAAAATGTGGGTTTAAATGGCAAATATTTTCGCTTCCACAGTATATCACAAAACTGGCACATATGTTATACAACAAAAGTTTCTTGCTGAAGTGTTTGGAAATGATTGGGATGACTAACCTGAAAAATGATGCTGATAAACTCATTCAGTCATGACCTTTGTGACAGACAGAGAACTGGCCTTTTTAACACAAATTTTAATACATGTCAGCAATAAGTGTACTGTGTACAATTATTAGATCATTAGACGAACGCTGAGATGACACAGCTATTACAAGGTTGAACTATCCAACTAGAAATATGAAAAGGGACAAAGTTTGCCATCAGATATGAAATTAATCATAATTGGATCATTTGCCGCTGCATTATTTAAAACATACCTGATGGCACTAATTCTTGGAGATAGGCTAGTAATTCTTTTAAGTTTTGGCTTTTTTGGACTAAAGCAAAAGCAGAGCTTCTGTTACCCCGTCTGCTCTGTTGTTTATGCATATGGCAATTTCCAGTTTACAAAGAACTGTTTCCTCCTCTGACATTCTCCATCCTCTGTGTTTAAGAAAATAGTACTTCCAAACAGTCCTGGTCAATATTCAAGCTGTGAGGCTTCCTGTTATTTGTAGCTCTTTGTAAGTCTCTTCTAGTGCTTCCAGGGACTTTTCTTAATTAACACAGTCCCAAGCCTCAATCAGCAGTAAGAACCAGCATGTGTTTTCTTGGTATGATTCATGTGCATTTGGTTTTACAGGTGACATTAAGACTGGAAATATGGACACCCATAAGGCTGAAGCCAACTGCAAAGCAGGCAGGTGCATTCAAGTAGTGGGAGCAAGAGTCAATAAAGAGACATGGGGTACTAATGGCTGTAACATCCCCCTAGGAGGGAATAAAAATAAACAGCTCAGAATCAATGGGAAATAAAAACAAGTAAATGCACTAAATGATTTAAAGGGAATTGATTTCTATCTCATCTCCTTACTATCCTAAGTTTTGGAGTTGTTTGTGTTCTCCCAGAGGCAGTGGAGTCCTGTTACTGTAATGCTGAAGGTAAAGGGAGAGAGGATAGGTTCTTCTGTTCAAAACAGTTAACTGCTTTTTTCTCTTGCAGCCAGCAAGACAGGGCTTAGGGTACAAATCAGGACTTATACGTGGTTTCTGGGACAAGTACCAGTTTTAAGTCTCATTCATGTTATAGACAAGGTTACATTTCACCCCCTTGTACAAATGAAATGGTATTGTGTTAAGGGGGTGTATTGCTTTAAGCATGAGAACAGCACGAAACAGCAGCATCTGCTACCTATTGCTGGGTCTAATTACCACCCATTACCATGTTCTTTTTGTTTTCTTTTACAAAAAGTTTATATCTTAAGAAGGAGCAGCGGGGTCAGCAGATGACTCACGTAAATGCTCTGCAGTAAGGCATATGGCATGTCTTGAAGCTTATAAATGTCAAAAGCTCTACTGTTTTATTTATAAAGCAGTTTTAATAAGTATTTTAGAACTCTGTGGAAGCACAGACCCAAAGCAAGGTCATCTCTCCTAGTTTTGATATCCACACAGTAGGCACGTTCCATAAGCCCCAAAGAATTAAATGGCATCCATGTCTGCATCAGTGTGATCCATCCAAGGCATCATAACATTTTATGATTCAATCTGCATAGCTGGCTCTGTGAGTCATCCATAATATATTTTGAAAAGGAAATAGGCTGAGGAAGTGGTGAAACAAAACATGTTAATCCCACAGAAGTTCAATACTAGCAGTCAACAACTAGGTAAGGAAGAAAAACTAAGCAAAACACTTGGACCTATGTAAGAATGCGCAGAGGAACACATTTTCTCCACTTCCTTCATACTGTGCATGCTATTCCATATTTTAGATTGGTTTTACATTACTGGTCATACCTACCTGCCTTAACCAGTGGTTGAAACCTGCAGGTAGATGAAGATCCTAATATACTGTGAGCCAAGCCTCCCAGTGAGTATGAGAATAAATGCATCAAGGTTACACTCTTTTTTTTTTTTTTAACTGGGAGAAAGTTAGCTGTAAATAAACATATGTTGGCCAGAATTTTCCCTTTGGGAACATATATTTGTTCACAGTGAAACATTTCACAACAATATATTTCCATGCTATTTTTTTCCCCAGGGGTGGGGAGCGGAATATTTTTTTCAGCATCCTTAAAAGGGAAACAAATGATCTGGCTATGAAGTTTTCTGAAGCAAATGTTTTAGTTTACCAGTTGGAGTGTGATTTTTTTTTCATTTTAAAAGTTATTTTACATAACAACATTGATAGGATGAAAGGAAATATCTCTATTATTGATTTACCTGAAGTTATTGTAGAATCTTGTCTTCTGAAGTATCTTAATGTTTTAGTTAAGTTTAAAATGAAAAAAAAAAAAAAAAAGACAACTTCAATATTTTTTCTGCCTGTTGGAAAATTTAAGCTACCAGTACTTTGGGTGGTTTATATAAAGTGATCTTGACAAGACATAGTGCTGCATTCCAAGTGAATTATTATGACTTTCAAGTATTGTGATATTTGACTTCTGTCTTTGTTAATTAATTGGAATGTTTAAATAAAAAAGGAGAAATATTATAATTTCCAGAAATCTGCTCCTTTTCAAAGCCAGACTGAGTTTAATGGCAACAGGACAAGGACTTGACTGTAATGCACATCTTGGGAAAAAAAAACAAAAACCAAACAAACAAAAACCCCAACAGTTGAAATCTGTATATAGCAAAGTATACACATTTATTTTTTGAAGGCCTCCTGTAATAACATTTCAGCTATGACACACACTTGTCTGCACAAGCAGAGCAACATGTTTTCACAAGATCGGTTATTATCTTAAATTTTATGAAGTCTTTGTTTTTGGTAACTCAGAAGGCCACACAGTTTATCTCTGTGTCTTCAGTAATTCCTGCATAGGCAATGCCCATGAGACTCTGTTGCCCCCCTTGGCCTCCAGCGCACCAGAACCCAACACAAAGTCTCCACACTGGAGATGTGTATCAGTGAGGGACTTTCCAGGTTCCAGAGACCTGGGACCTACCGACCCAATGGCCACTACAATTTTACAACTGCTTAGTCAAAAGGCAGAGTAAACAAGGCTTATAAATCCTTAGTTATACTCATTTTGATTTTTGGCTCCCTCACCAGCTTCCATGTTTTTGTGATGGTATTTACTATGTATTTCACCCTACAGAGTTCCTCAACTCATTTAAAACATGCTTTTCTTCATACATCACAAATATTTAAACAATTTGCCATATCAGATTCATTAATAAATAATCTATCACCAGTGCTTAGTGTCCCTTGGATAGGTGAATTTCAAATAAATGACAATATGAAAACTTACAGGTAAAATTAATCTTCTGTAGTCTTCCTTTCTGTTCCAGCTGCAGCTATAAAGCTGCATTTGTTCTCCTGTGAGGTACTGCATCAAACCATAAATCTGCAACACTCCCAGGTTGATCACGGGGGAACAGAAGCAGTTTGTTGACATGAGTAAGAGGCTTCCATTAGCTTCAATGCCATGACTCAGAGATGCCATCTTCAAGGAGATTATCTCTGACAACTTTTTCTGAGCTGTAGCAAGACATAAAGGAAAGCTGAATACAGAAGTAAAAGGTTTCTAAATATAAGTGAGGTAAACATGCTTGAGTACTTTTTCAAAACAGCAGGACAGGTGAACACAAAAAATAACCTTTTCAGTGTGTCCCCTATGGATGCCAGGTATTTCTTCGCTACATTTTCCTTGTACGTTAGACTTGCAGAATGAGGCAAGATGGATTATATAAGATCTTTTTAGTGTTAACTCCTCATACTTCTTTGTCTTAGCCTCTGTCACACAGAGCACTGCCTCAATCCATTGTGGTAGTGACCAGATACTGCTTGTGATGTTTCTTTAAAGTCATAAGGCTCATGTGGGCACCAGCTGGAAAACCAGAAACTACAAAAATTCCTAGGTGCTGGATAACCCGCAAAATAATACATATTAAAGCGGTGCAACAAAAACACAACTTTATTTAACAGGCCTGAAGAAATAACATCTTTACAGAATGGCTATTGGTCATCCACTTGTACTTTCCTCAAGTCTTAATTCGCAGGCCTGAGCAAAGCCTGTCATGTAGGAAGACAAATTTTTAAAAATCAGGTGAAAGGTTCCTGCAGCTGATTCTTCCAAGAGTTCATGCTTCCAGGAGTCTTTAACCCACATGCTGGACCTTACCTTCTTAAAAAGGAGTTGCCACTTCTGCTGATAGGTGCGTCACCTTTTCCAAGGGCTCACCAGGATCAAGAACTCAGGCATCTCCAGCATGCAAGATGAACCCAGAGGAAACAGAACACCAAGAGGAGATTAGACAGTGACCAATCTGAGAAAATTTACCTAAAATACAAAGGAATGATGAAACACAGAAACTAGCACGTACATTATGTGAATTTGCAATGTGAGACAGCAAAATTATCAATGCAGTTTCAGAGTGTTCGAGGCTTAGACAACAAAGTACAGAGTGAGGGAGCAGCAGGGGTCATTTCTCACATAGGTTCCCATTCTCCAGTGAGCTCCAGACAAATGGGCTGCTCTGTGGGGAATCTTACTGAATCAGTAAGACTATAGGCACATGCAAAGGTCTACCCCCATAGATCTCATTGTAAGAGAGAGGCCTTGGAGAGACAATTTTGTTATAGCCACCCTTGGTGCAAAGTATTTAATTCCAAGAACCTCAATTCCCAGGCAGAAATAACTCAACTGAAGGGATTTCAGAGAAAGTAACAGTAACTGTATATTTATACTTGAAGTACGTAATTTCAAAAATAAAAATAAGTAAAATCTAGGAACAGGTTCTCAGAGGTGTGCATTGCCCCATCTTCACAGAGGCAAGAGAGCTAAGAGAAGACATGCAAGATAAATATCTCTCCTGATATAGAATAGTAAAGTAGTTCAAAGCAGATCTGGCAAAATACAGGGTAGGTACAAAACGAGCTGAAAAACAAAAGAAAAGTTCAAAATGGAATAAAAGTTTGACATTAAAAAAAGGGGAAAATGTGGTGAACAACAATGTGATCCTGGAAATAGGTGCTAAAGGTCAAATCTAGGTTTTAAAATTAGAGTGGATGAAGAATAATCTCACAAGCCCTGTACCACAGACTGGATGAAAAATAAGGTCCCGTCTTTGTATTTTCTCTGAACCTCTCAGAATCCCTGGGAATTGAGAAACAGAGTTGTTCTGTGGCAGGTATGAAAAGAGAAAGTCACAGAACAAACTTCCTCATGGTCACAACAAAAGCGCCACCAGACAGGAGGACCTGCTACATGACATGGTCTCTAATGAGTGGAAGGAGTTGTTAGTAGTTTTAAAGAAAAAAATAAATCACTTTAATGGCCAAAGGGAAATGAATAAAATTTAGATAAGGTTAAATACAAGGAATTGGGATCAATAGATTCCAGAAAAATAAAACTGATGCCATCATCCTGTGAAAAAACAAAAAAATGTTTAACAGCTTTATAGATTTGAGCATAGTAGAAACGTACTGAGTTACGCTTCTCTTGAACCAGTACTTCCCCTCCCTCACCCCTTGTGCACCAATGGCAAAATGTTTAAAACAGTGGTAAACTCAGACACTTCTGAGCAGTGTTGTCATTCCTGTAGAATGCGCTAATAAATTTGCATTCTCTTTAAACAAGTCATAACAGAGCTACTAACACAGAGCACAAATCATAAAATGAGCAAAGATAAAAACATCTGCAAATGTCTTTCTGTGCCGCAATGCCTTTTCAAGAAGTGTCCAGGCTAGATTGAAGAGCAATGTGATAACACTCATTTAGAGACATGTCAAACTGCTCAGTGCACATCTGAGCCCAAACTTGCCCAGAATCTGAGCAAAGGCAGTTCTGGCCCATCGTTATGTTTCGTTGTGGCTCACATAAACATCAGGCACTTAAGTAACTACTTTACCATACGTTTAATCCCCATGTAAAATAATGAAGATAACTGTGCAATAGCTAGAAGCAACTACTTTAACCAGCCACAGGCAGCTGAGAGTTTGAATTATGGGAAACATTCAACTGGAACTGGTTGATGCCAACAAAACTCTTTACAGTTGGAAAGGTCTCGGGTATTAATTTCAGGATTTCAGGAAAAAATGTGCCTAAAAGCGATGTGATGGTTGGACCAGAAGCTAGTGCAGTGCATTGTGGAAAGGAAATATAATGATATTTACATGATCAACAGGTGCATATACAGAACAGCTTAGCTAAAAGTTATAAAGACTCCTGAACACCAGATCAAGATATTTGTGGGAGTATCAAATTGAAATCTCACCTTGTTTGTCTAGTGCTTTTTCCAAGGGGGAAAAAAGAAATAAAACTCTAGTATTATTTTTTCTCCTTTAGTATGCATCATCATTATGCAGACACTTTTTTTCCCTCCTGTGTTTCCTCTGGGGCTTGAGTAAAGCGTCTGAAATGCTTTTATAAATCTGGCTCTAGTCAGTGATATTTACTTGTGGAGTTCATTGTTTAGGAGTAAGATAACCATCAAAATACATCAGAAATAAACACTCTCCAAAAACCATAAGAGATTGAGTTAAAATTGTGCTAACTTCCTGAGAACCTTCCAGAAATATCTATTCTTATCTGCTTCCTTGGAGTGGCATTCACAGAAACCAGACTATTTCAAAATCTACAAGAGTCTTCTCTCAGTACCATGCTGCAGGTTTAGACTGATACTGTGCTTTTCCTCATCTCCCACATCCCACTGAGATCATGAGCAGCCACAGGCTGTAATCCGGACTGAGTCCTGGCATCAAGAATATCCATCAACTGGGACAAAAGAAGAGCTTTGCCGTTGGATTACCAAGCAGGTTTTTATTTTTTTGTGTCTGTACATCTAAGTCATCCTTTTGCTTAGAAGAGTCAAAAAAGTCCAGATGTCTTTCTTGGAATATAATATAATATAATATAATATAATATAATATAATATAATATAATATAATATAATATAATATAATATAATATAATATAATATAATATAATATAATATAATATAATATAATATAATATAATATAAATATATTCCCCAAAATAAAACATATTTCAGAGCACCAAAGATGATGATACTTTCCTGTGACATGTCGTAGTGTGAAGGGTCGGGATACTGAGCACTAGGTTGGAGATGAGAACTCCAGGACCTCCATCTTCTGCTAATTTGGCTGCTTTGTTTCTATTTTTCGTCTTCGTTTTTCTCAGTCATAAGATGGGAAACCATAGTCCCAGCCTCATGGCTGATGTGATTAGGAATGTTATTAGGGTTCAGCCTAACTACAAAGATAGAGTCTGACATTGTATTGCATGCTGAGGATGCTAGGCATCAGTTTTACATTCAGCAGAAACTTACACATATCTGTAACCACTAGGTCTATCCTAAGCCATTTGCTCAGCCATCAGCAGGACATGCTGCACGCATTGACACTCCTCGTACCAGATTGTGCATACAAAATACTATGTATTTTTGTAATACTGATATAAAACAGTACATTATTAATTATATACCATAGGATCTGTGTAATATAAAATATCAATACACATATAAAATACTTTATAACAGTTAATATGATGTATGCCATATTACACTGATGGCATAAGTGTAATTTTTATTATTGTAGGCACATAGGAGTTTTTTTTTCAGAGCATGATAACATTTCAGGAGTTTGTAATTATAAAAAAAAAAGTAGAATATAATCTGTCCATGCACTAGGCAGCTTTTACAAGATTAATCTCCTTAAGAGGAAATGTTCAAAATTTGTTATGAAAATATGCAGGACAAAGCAATTAATAAATGCCTGGACAGACAGAGGTATAGGAATATTTCATAGATTGATTTCATTACACAGCTAACGTCTCATGCCTCCAAAGCAGAGGTAAACAGTAATCCATAACTGGAAAAGATATGGTGGGTTGGTGGTCGTGGTGGGGGGTTGGAGGGGAAGTTGTTTGGCTTTTTTCAGAGGAGATACATTATTAAATTAGAATCCTTAGCAATACATGAGAGATATTTCAATACACTGGGTAGATTTGTAAACCAGTTTACTGCATTTGAAACCTAATCTTCACATCTGCTTTGTTCTAAACTCTAGCTGTGAGATAAAGCATTGGAATAGTGATTACAGAGAGTTTACGCCAAAAGCAGTTTATACTCCTTGTAAGTATCATAAAACTACATACCATGCCTGGTACTTTAATTCTGGTAAGCACATCTTGCATTCAGTGACGCAGTTTCCAGATGTCGTTGCTGTCAATTCATTTGTTGTTCCTCCACCCTGGCCCTGTCTGAATGGTTCTTTTTTTAACATTGCCAGAGGATTTCTAGTACTTCAAAAGTATGCACACCACATAGGCTCCCTGTAGCTGCTGCTATATAACAACAGCTGTTCCCAGAGATGTACAATAGCAGGACCAGCAGATATATAAACACATGAACCTCCATTCTGTACGACACTGGCCTGTTACCCTGACCAGCAAAGCGAGCCAGATCATTTCACTCCGTAATGTCAATTCAGCCTAATTCACAAACGCTTTCCTCTTCAGCGGTGGGCAGGAGGGGGAGGCAAGCTGAGGCACTGCAACAGAGAAGCCCACCGCGTTTCAAAGCCATCTTTCAGTCTCGCAAGGTGCTTGTGTGAACAGTGGAAAAGTTAAAACTAAATCCCATTTGGGAACAAGCACGTCACTTTGAAAGCTCAGTGAAAATATATGGTTTTGAGTAGAATTTGGTGTGACCATCCATAAGCAGGGTCAGCCACAGAGCTGCAGCAATTGGCACACGTATGTGGAGCTCACAGCAATATCAAATGGTGACATTCAATCTCTGTTAACACTTCTTTTGATTAGCAATGCCCACCATCAGAAGGGCACAGCACTGGCATATGCCCATTGCCACAAAGTTGCTTCAGGTCCTAAGACTTCATTGAAAAGCCAAGTTTCTAGTGTCTGTGTTTACCAGAATAACTTTCTAAACACAGAGCATATCCAAACCAAAGAAGGCTGTTGCCTTATTTATTTCACCACTGTGGAATTCTGAAGTCTACCAAGATTATTTATAGATGAATACTCATTTTTTTATTATTCAGCATTTTTGCAATCCAAACTTTTTCTGGTAGTATCCCAGCTTCCAAAATCCTAAATGCCATACTCACAACTACACTTCTTGACAAACACAACCATGTAATTATGTGCTGGCAGTTATTCCAAAGTATTTTAAGCACCAGGAAATGTGGGAACAACATAAAATAAATAGCATAATACAAAAGAATAATAATATGAATCACACAGTACATTTTTTATGTTAGCTATGTGAAAATGCTCCAGTTTTAAGTTTAGCTGAAGCTGTTGCAATATCTTCATTTTAACTGATCTGGAATGCCATCAAGAATAGTATGTCCTGTTACAGACAATAAGTCAAGGTGAAACAAATGATGTAAAGTCTTAGATGTTATTTCTGTCTGTGGTTCTCCATTTCTGCATTTCATCTCCTGCCCTTTTGGATACAAGGGGTTTGTTCTGGCCAAGTAGAAGTTGTCTTTTCCTACAGCCTGCACTACTTGGGTGGAGACTACAGTGTCCTTGCCAAGTGGCCTGAACTCTAGGGATTTGCTCCAAGTGCACCAAAGTTTCCAAGAGGACATCACCTCACCATGGAGCTGTTTCCAGAGTCCTGTAGCAGCGTGAGATAAGAAGGTCTCAGACAACTGCTTCTTCAGCTTCTAAATATGGTTTGAAACAAGCTGATTTTGTTCCAGAAGCCAAACCATCTGAATTTAGAATTTTCTCAATACTTATACTTTTAGTCACTTTTTTAAAACTGACCACTGCTTGTTAGAAAATTGAACAGCTTAAAATAGCAGTAAAGATATTTTGAGTTGGTGGATGGACAAATACTTTAGAAAAAGAGGAAATTGTCCTAACAGCTGCTTAAAGAACCTTTGGTTTCGTACCATGACTTGAAACATGACACAGAACTGTAATTGTTAATGATGGAGGAAGCTTAAAATCTTGCAAGATGTTTTTCCACACTCTTGATCATGTGAAACCCCTGTTCTAAGACTCACCTGCTTCCTTTCTTAATGCACAGCATGCAGCACTGCTGGACAGGGGTTGATGTCCTCCCCTTTTTGTTTTCACTGTTTCCTCAAGCCTTCATCAAACATTCTGTAGACCAAAACCAAACCCCAACTCCTGCCAGCCCTAACAGGCATCATCTTTTGAGCATTTTGAAAATCAGAACACCTGCGAAAGATAGCTTAGGGAGACTTGAATCATGAGGCAAAGAGGTGAAAGAAATCTTTGGCTAATTCACCTCATCAGCATGTCTGATACCAACCATAAAATATCTTAAGTGATGTTCAAAATAAAAAAAAAGGCAGAAAGACTTCAAATGATAGAATCTAAAGGAGAAGTATACCCTGGAACTTTTAGTGAGATATTCAGCCTTAATGTTAACTTTGTTCATGTTCTCGGTCTCCATTACTATGAGGATTTGGCTTTCTTTCACTTAATTACATGCAACTGGACACTACAAACTGAAGAAAAACATCAGATATCAGAAGACTGAAAGAAAATTAGAAGAATTGTCTATTTTATTCTCTCTTCCTCTGACTGCTGTGACAATATTTTATTAGTAATATTTTACCAGTGGAGAAATTAAAATAGAAGAGCTTGTGGCAGGGTCTCAGCTGTAGAAGAAAGGGAGAGCAACATTAGCTGAAGTGGTGGGTTCTCCATGTTTCAAACTGCTCAGAGAGACCCTGAAGGAGCGAAGGAGCTCCCTTTGACACAAAGGTACATAATTCATGCTGGAGGACTTATACCTGGTCCTATTCCTCCTGCCCACACGAGGGGAGCTGATGAATGGAGGTGAAGCTCAGCAGTACCCAGGATTTATTTCCTAGCATCACGATATGTCCGAATAAAAAGATAGACAGGCTCTTATGCATATTACAGTGCCAAATGCCACAGACAAGCTGAGTAAACAGGGACAGGCTAAGGATTTCTGGATATAAAGATTTCTCTCTCTTGACTTGTAGCATAAGAGTAGATTTGGTCCAGAGTTGCTCTCGCTGCCTTAGGACTGCAAAATGTCCGACATTTGCTGTTCAGCCACCCTTAATGTATCTAACAGGCTGCTTTGCAAAATTCCAATCACAAGAGGAGCTACGATAAAAATGACACTTCTCAGTAAAACACAAACAAACAAAACCCACCAAGTCATCACAGAAGTTGTGACATCTCTGCATCTTTCCTCTCACTGGTATTAGGATAACTACTTATTTTCTCTATAATCTTTACCTTTCCCTGACTGAAACAGAGAGACCCAGGCAAACACTGACTGTCCTTTGAATCTGGGGGGAACGGAAAAAAAAATTAAAAAATATTTTAAAAAATTACAGAGGTACTTTATTTGCCCTTTGAGGTTTCACAAGACACTTGTACAAAAAGATAAAGAGACAAGAAAGCAAGTTAAATTTTCTTAGATGTTTATTCTAATTAGTCAACATAGTGGGATAAATAACACGTGTCACAGAAATGTGTGAATGTGTCTTAAAATAGCAAATCTAAACTATACAGTAAAAATATCTTCTTTAACTGTTGACTTCTTAATTTTACCTGATTCGATGGGTCTATTTCCAACATGAACAGCTCTGAGTTATTTATACGAGGCAGTTATACATTATTAAGGTATCATCCCTTGTTATGCTTTTTACTGTTTTGTCAAACCTAAAGCACATAAACCTTCATGCTTCCGATGAGATCTGCATCTTTACTTGCCACAGCTGAGCATCGTCTCATCAGCACATATTTCTCCAGAACCCAAAGAAGAATCTAGTAACACCTGCAACTCTGCATGGAGGATACACGGTGCAGATCAAAACACAGAAGGGCACAGATGGAGATGCTTCTCTGTGTACACATGGCACTAACTGAATGCAAACCTTAAGCGGCTTATTTAGTTTGCTCAGTGCCCTTGAAATAAAAAAGCAGCGTTAGATTCAGATTTCAAGTTACAGGCAAGCATTCAAGGATGCCCAGACTATGGATTAAGTTTAACTCTCTTGTAGGGAAGGTTAGATGGGAAATATTGTTTCTTGAAAGAGAGGAAATCAGAGCACATCATTGAATGCTGAATTAAAGAAAGATCTAAGTTGGGGAGACCAAGAAAGCAATCTTAAACACTAGCATCATGATGGGAATTACATATGCCTAGAGAGTACCTGAAATGCTGCACAATGTCAGGGACATGGGGAAAGAAGTATACCAAAGAGCTGCATGGACAACCCCTGCTGCAATCAGAACGTGGAGAAACCAAAAAACAGGCTCCCAGAAAGCTAAAAGAAATCATTTTGAACCAAACAAATAACATAAGAACGGAAAACTAGTTACTGCAGGTAACTTTCTGATAAAAATGCAATATCCTACTACAGTTTTTGAAGGATTTATCCCTTTGCTAAGTGAGATGCACACAGATGCGGGAAGGGAATTCAGATCACCAAACTATGGCTGTGTAGACCTTAGTTGACCAGATCCCACATGAAGATAAGAAAGGAACCGGCTTGCACAGGGTTTTATCTGCAGGGCAGGGCTTGGCTATCTACACTAAGGTGAGATGAGTCACTGTAGGGGAGTACTCATGGCTCCATTGCCTGCTGGAGGAGTCTGTACCAGCGGGTGAGATGCGCCATGTAGATGTCTCAAAGCAGGGAGGAGGAGTTGCACCGTTGTGTCCCATTAATCTGTGCAGTAATTGAGTGGCATCAGCAGCATTAGAAGCCAGTGTATGCAGGACCTTTTGTTTTCCTTTTCAGGGCCAGGAGCCAGCTCCCACCCGAGCCAATAAGTGTAGCTGTAAATTGCAGAAACACAGAATTATAGCTGGCTTAAAATAACACCCCTCCTCTCAAGAACTGGTGCAGCGTCATTCTCCACTGAAAAGCTATTCACTAGGTTTGTGAAAAGAGCAAAGACTATTTATATAAACTTTCAGAGCAGTTTAATTTATTTAATGCTTTGCCAGCCTTTTTGAGAGAAGAGCAGAAGAATTCTGGAAGGGTTTTGCCACATGTTTCAGGTTGGGGGTAAGCATAAGAAAAAGCTCCTCTTTCAAGATGCCTCTCCTTCCTTTCTGCCATGAGAACCATGTAAGCTGAAATCAAATTAGGATTGTATGATATAGCTCCCACAGCTGGGAACGTTCAGATCTGAGATGTTGATTAGCAGTTGTAGAGCTAAAGTACACCTACAAAACCAGGCACTAGGTTTGTCCAGCAGCATCCATCACTTTGGGTTATTCTGATCCAGACTTCTGTCTGGGGATATCTTTAATCTATAATTCTCAAGGAAAAAAAGAAACAAAAAGAGACTATGCAGTGTTCCCCCAAAGAAACATCTCAACCCATTGCTTCAATCCTTTCTTCACAACTTACTACAGGTCTGAACCTCTTTTGGGGTTTAAAAAAAAGGATAAAAGAAAGAATCAATATAGTTCAATATATCTGCCTTTTGCTCCTGCCTCCATTCTGTGCTCCACTGAAAGGCATGGAAGAGGTGCCAAAATAACACAAAATGACTGTTCTTCCTCCCATGCTCCCAGCTAGACAGGAAACACTGTGGCCTCATGAGAATATTTTTTAAAAAACAACTGTGCCTTATCCTGCACTGAGCTCCATGGAAACATCAATGGAACTCATTGCTGGACCGTAGCCTAAAGCTGGGGTTTAGCTCAGTTTTTTGAGTTTGTTCTCATTTTGTCCAAAACAGCCTACGCATCTCTGGTACAGCTCTGCTGGCCTGTCAGGAGCTAAGCTGAGCTCTCCAAGTTCTTTTAAAACAAGATACCAAGCAGCCATGAAATGGTAATGACTTTCAGTATTTGACCCAGTAACCTACAGGAGGAATGCAGGTAAAACTTCGTTGACTAATGCTGCATTATGTAAAGCCAGGATCAGATAAGTGCTGGTATTTTTTCTATGCTTGCCATGATGAATAAAAGCACACAAAGCTTTATTTCAAAATATAAATGAGGTTGGGCTGAACAATTCCTGTAGCTCTTTTAAAAATTACACAGTCGGAAAAGAATTGTCAATCAATTTTATAGGGAACAATGGATGCTAAACCTCATTCAAGACTGTTTCTGTACTGGTCTTATTTTCTTAGCATAGAGTGCATTATTGTGATCCACATATCAGATGGTATCTGTATGCCCTGTTCTTTGAATGATTTCATCTTTCGTGCATAAAGCCACAAGAGAATCCTGAAAAACCTTTTCAATTTGTTGATCTGAAAGAGTGTTTGAAAACTGGAGAAGCCTCGTTATTTTATATCCTTGACTTCATTATTTTTACAAAGTACAGCTACATGTGTTCCATTTTAACCAATAAGTAGGCCTCTGAAAAGTATAAATATGCCACTCAGTATGCAGGGTTTTTTTTCCCTGTCTGTAACAAGATGTTCTGCCAACTAATTCACATTTGCATGACATTGTAATATTTCCATTAGCATGGCTGATAAAAGTTTTGAGAGTCTGAACATGTTGGCAACCTTCAACAATTTTTTAAGAAACTTTTGCCCTACCTCTTCTTGAGTAGGGAAGAAATAAAACAACAAGAGAGTCACACTAAAGGACTGAAACAAATCATCATGACTTAGAAAAATGTGAATTTTTGTTTAATTAGCTTCTTACATTTGTTTTAGGTAGGAAAGCAAATCCGTTTTTTAACGTTCTGCTGTTTAAAATGTTTTGAGGAATTCAACATTATAAGTAAAAGTGACATCCTATAAAAGTTGGGCATAAAGCCAAAATAGGTCACACTCGTGAGTGAACGTAATCCAGAACTATGTTATCCACAAAGACAAGATATGAGTCAAACACTGAAAGCAGCCAAAGGCCAGAAGGACGAGATAAAGGATAGCAAGGAGAGAACCCTGAGCAGTTCCTACTTTATAAATACTAAGAGTAGCTGGCACACCTTGTCCAGAGAAATCCTGCCTTGGATGGGCAAACAGCGTCCATCAAAACAGTCTCCTCCTTCAAACTGCAAGAGGCCAAAGAGCCAGAAATCCATGTGATACAGGAAACAAATAAGGAAATAGATACATCAGACTGAAAGTAAGCAGGTAATCAGGATGCTAGAGCCTCTGTTGCTCTGAGAAATAGGGGTCAAAGAAATCACAGAGGGTCACACGTATCAAAGGGAGAAGCACTGTTCTGTTTGTATCCTCAGAGACCCATGTCAAATTTATGTCCCCCTCATCTCACCTGACAGAGGGTCACAAATCCTGGAATAGGGAAGTTACCTTTATTTTTAATTGTTTACATAAGAAACCCAAACTAAAATACAAAGGTTGAATGATAAGTATGGAGAGAAAAATAAATTTAGATAAAGAATATCAAATGAGAACCCAGGCAGAGAACACCAAAGCCCTCTTTCTCCTCACTCACAGCTCGAGACCCTGCTGCTGGGTGCAAGGGGGAAAGAATGCACCCCTTAACCCTCCCATAGGTTTCCTGTTGTTGTCAGGCAACACTCCTGACATCTTTAATGCACTGATTAACCACTGATTAAGGAACTCACAACTTAACCTTTAATTAGCTCATCAACATCTTGCAATCAGCAATGTGCAGCATACACAATTCTAATCCTGCTCTGCTAACTTGATCTTGCAGAGTACCTTGTGCATCACTGTTTGTAAGTGTAGGCTGTTTTCAAAACTGATAATATAAGTCTTGCTATGTGTCAGAGTTGGAGGTTTGGTGTTTTTTTTTTTTCTGGAGGGTTACAGTGGACTAATGCTTGCGGCTTCTAGAAATGTCATACAGATAAGGAATTCAGGCTACCCTATGATTTTTTTCAACATGATAAGGAATACACATTCATCAAGTCCTTTATTAAAAGCCCAAGTGCCCAGTGCTGCAGGACGTTCTTTACCTGTAAATTCCTGTGTCCAGATACTGCTCCATCTAACAGAGCAGAATGTCATATAAGAACAACTGAACCTACCACAAAATTGGGTCCTATATAAGGCAATCTCTTTGAGCCTGAAGCCATGTTTTAACTTAAGTAAGAATTTTAATGGTTTGCAAAGGTCCCTAACCAGTGGAAGAAAGCTTTATTTGCTTCTTTTCTACTTGCTCTCCAGGACAGACCTTGCACCCATCCTCACTCTGCAGATGTCACTGGGATCATCCCAGGGATGAATCTGCGGCTACTGCATTAAATTCTTAAGGAGTTGGAATAAATGTGTTGCCTTTGCTTGGCTAAAAACACCACTGGCAGACCAAGCAGGCTCCAGCAGATCTCTAATTTGTGGTCATGCAAAAGCTCTGGTAGGAAGCAGTTCAGAGGCGCATGTTCTCCTCACTGTAGGGCAGTACAACGCCCCTGTTAATTTAAGCCATCTTAAACTTTGGGTTTACAGTTCCTCATGATCTTGCCACTAATTTGTTCACACTGTTCTTATGAACCAAAAACAAGCCTTTGAGGGACCATTTCAAATGTCTTTACGTTTCCATACCATTAACATTGGAGCAAGAATAGTTCCAATGTAACTAAGTGCGGTCTTTAAAATCTGTAACAGCAGTGGGTGAGAAAGAGCTACGCCTAATGAGCCTCAGCCCACTAGAACATGTGTTTGTCAGTACTGCAGACTAAATGCCAGGATTTATTATGTAAATTATTGTACAACTATTTCTTGAGTCTCCAATACTAATGACGTGGTGTGAAAGCAGATCATATGCAGAAAAGAAAATCAAGAAAGAAACCACGTTATTCATATCTGACTGTTTTTATTTCTGCCATCTACCATCCGTTCTCCAACATCAGCCAGACTGTTTCTTGAGATAAATCTTTTAATCCAGTAGTGACTGCCAGTGACTTTCTGTGTTTGTGTCTGCAAAGGGGTCTAATAATAGTAGAGATGCTTTGGTGCACACTGAGAACCAGAAAGGGAAACAAAAGAACCTCTGACCCAAAAGATCATCTTATTTTGTACCCTTTGGATTCCATAAGAAAGTATTTTTACACAGTTCATGGAAGATCCTAATTTTTTGTTTTTCCACATAATAGGTAAATCCATTCAGCAACCACCTGCGACTGTTTGTGACATGGCGTGATGTTTCAACTGCCTGCTGTTCAGAAACCCCTTCTTTAAAGGTACAAATTCTGCAGCCTCTTGAAATTATTTGCTAGAAATAAATGGTTAAAAATATGTGCTCACAGCAGCACCCTTTCCACAGGTGTGTAACACCTGACAGGGATGCAAAGGCAGGCAACATGAACAACCATGGAAAGAACACCTTATAGTGGCACAGCTCCTTGGTGTGGAGTACATCCTTTCCAAAGCACCATAGTCATAATTCCAAATCAGTGAGCGCCTACAACCAAACCCGCCCTTTTTTATTGCTTTAGTTTTGTAGTGCAGGGCTGAGTATCTTCTCTAAGAAGAGTCTCAGCTGCCTGTTCTTTAGTTTAAAAAAAAAAAAAAAATCATTCTGACCTGTCAGAAAGAAACATTTTTCAAGTGAACAAGTTACTTTTCAAAAACATCTACATTGCAATCTTAAAAGTGATTGACAGACAGGTAGTCCCCAGTTCCCTATTAACTAATTTTAGGCACTTAACTAGAGTTACCCTGAGTATCCTAGGAGATAACGAGGCACCTACTGACAGCAATTGAGATCTTAGTGGTACGAGCAGCTTATTTCTCTCTACTGACTACAGGGGAGACTTATGACAATTATGTTCCTAACCAAAGTGCATCAATTATGTACCTAAAGTTAGGCAAGATGAATGCAGACCTACAGAGCCTAACATTTACAGAGAATCAGTGCACCTAAGGTGCTTCTGTGGACAGGTCATTCTTTTAAAAGGCTTTTAAAGACCCATATTACGTTTTTAGGTACCTAATTCCCACTGAATTCACTGGAAGTTGGTGAATAATGACTTTCAAAAGACCTTTCACCAAAGCACATTTGAAAACATTACTTCTGTTTTTCACCTGTTTTGGGTGGCTGTGCACAGCAACAGAGAAACTGAATGCCTAAGTAGAACAGCTGGCAAGTTACGGGAGGAGGTACAGTTGGGGAAGAGAATTGCATTACCTTGTTGGTATTTCCAGCACTTCAGGGGCCACTGGAGAATTCTGCTGGCTTTATGTGATTGACGTGATTTATGAAGGTCAGGGAGCCATGAGCAGCAGCCCTAGGTAGATGGCACAGCTGACAGCGTTCCTCTTCAGTGGGAACACAGAGCAGCACAAGGCAGTGACAGCACGCAGAGTCTATCTCTGTGATATGCACCACTTTAACCCTTTATAAAAGCATGTTTGGTAAGGGCTTGTGTATTTATTTGCAAGATAAAAATATCCTTATTTTGGCAAAAAGAATCTGTTACAGTCCAAACAAAACCTTTGTTAAATATAAACAAATGGAGGCTCAAAGGAGAAAAGCAGCACACATACACACAAAATTGGTTGGTTTTATTTAGCATGCAAAAAATCCTAAGAGAGCTGAGGATTTACCAGAGCAGATCTGATAATATCCCATATATAGTTAGAGAAAAGAAAACAAATACATCCTAATGTATATAGCAGATCTCCATTGCTGTATGCTGAGGGAAGAAGTACAATTCTTTTCCTCTCTCCTGAGATGGACCATTTAAACCTGAGATATGTCAATTAGGTTTTAATATATATTTTCACAATAATAAGAGACATAATAAAAAAACCTGAGAAATATAGGTAGATAAAATTAGTAAGGAACACTCAGCTCTATACTCCCCACTGCTTCCATCATGAAAAGAAGAAAAAATCTGCAGCACCAAGCCTGGTTCCTTTCCCACTACTGACATAGGGAGAAAATATTACCCTGTTGGTGTGAATTTCCAATACATCTCCACATAATCTGCCCTGAGCTCTAAAATATCCAGTTTCCAAATGCCCAACTTTTCACTTCAGACATGGCTGACAGAATGGAAGGTTTTGCGTTAGTACAATCCTCTTGCACATAATATTACCTGATACAAACCACAGGCCTTCCCTAAGCTATGTCATCCACTTGGTGGATTTTTATGCAGGTAGTCACATGGCAAAGTTAAAGCAGTTCCTCTTCCCAATAGTAAGACAACATTGTTCTGCTTACAGAGGGGTCTTTCCACATCAAAGGTAGGTGGAAGAGTCAGAAATAGCAGCAGTGATGGGGATGGACAACACAATCCAAATACACCGAAAGTCAGCAGTTTCCTTCTCTGTCCACTGGTTAACCATCTTCCTATCAATCAGGGACAATTATTTTACCATTGGTACTCCTGTCATTGCCTCCTTTTGGTATTTCCTGCCACATCATGCCCTCTGTGATTGCACAAGTGCCTCCCAAATCAATTCTTCAGCCTGGCTTTGTCATCTTAGTTGCAGGCCACGGTTTTGGCATTTCTGATGGGACATTTTGAATGTACAAACATCATGGATAATGAGGCAGAGCAAGAAAGAGAAAAAGAAATGGTCACTGATAACATCCAAAACATGCATTTCTGACTCAGATCAGCACTATTACTCACTTTTAAATAAAAATCTGTGCCTACCTAACGATGTGTTGATCTGTTGATCACACCTCAGTCAGATGTGTCTCATGTATGTGGTACCAGTACGGGACTCTACTGAGTAATGCGTCCTAGGATACACTGCAAAGTAATGTGCAAAGCAACACAAAAGGCTGAGTGGACAACCTCAGGTAGCCTCTGCCAATGTTTATTGGAGAAAGTAATAGATAGAAGCTTACTATGGAGAAGAGCCAACTTTTTATGAAATATTTTGCCACAATGTTGAATATAATCCATTTCCTCTTATGCAGGACACAGGGAAATATGTCACATTGGGCATACTCCTAAATGGGGTGAAAGGTGGAATGGGTGTCTCCCTCCAGTTAGGTTTTATTTAATTATGCTTTTTATTCTGTCTGAGCCAAATTCCTGCATGCAACCATGGAAAATGCTATAGGAGGCTTCCTGATCCTACAGCTGCAGTGTTACAGGTGAACACGATTTATAAGTTTTTCAGGGAGTATTGGGAAACTGGTGTCAGCAGCCAGCTCTAGAAAAGACAGCATTTCAGTGCAAGGCTGTTCACTGTATTAAATAAAGACTGAATTTTAAGAGAGTTGTGGTCCATTTTCTTCATTATAACGTATGTGATATCTGAGCCTGCTGAATAAAAATGCTATAAAATATCTCTGGCCCACAGCAAGTTATGCTTTTAAAGCAAGAATTAATAACATTACCTAATAATCTGTGCAAGTCTCTTAACCTCTCTGGACCTAATACTTCCCCTCCACAAAAGAGAGATAATGTGTATTACCCTCACAAAAATCACTATGATGATAAAAACATATTACTTATACCCAATCCTTCTTCCCAGTGAATATTTCCCTTTAGAAAAAGATTAAAAACCTGATGGATACACGAGCTTCATGTAGGCTGAGCAACATTTTCTTTCATTACAGAAGACATGAAACTTAGGCTCATATGGGACACAGGTTATGGCCTTACTTCTGGTTTCTCGTTGTAAATTTGCACTCCAGAAATTAGCTTTAGTTCTTTATTGAGGTTTGTGGTGGCCTCTAGTGGTGGCTGTGTGAATGGGACATTTTCCTCTTCCCGGCTGTCGGGTGAACTGAATGATGGCTATGAACAAAACATTCGTGTGAGTTGTGGCTCCCACTCTCTCACACAGGAAAGGTGGGAAAGACCTAACCAGCAAAGCTCTTGTATAGCTGACACCTTGAGATAACAAATACAGACTCTTTGAATGTGAAGAAATAACTTCATTTGCTCTCCAATTTCTTTGCAACAAGCTAATTTAAGTCCTCACAATATTTCTTAATGTTTCATCCTGGTTACCCAAAATAGCTCCTCTTTCCTACAGTTTCCCTCAAAATCTTGAGGGTCTATGTTTTTTAAGTTGTGCCCAACCTCACTCTCAGTCCAGTGGGAAAGAAATCCAAGAATGGTCTTTCCTAATGGAGAAACACAGATTAACTTTCAATACTCTTGGAACACAGTCTGACCATGCTGCAACAACAAGCAGACATGAAGACAGTTTTAGGGTCTGATTTTCTTACAGAAGAAGTGTTTTTGAACTTCATTCCTAAAGCTGTCTTCTAAATATTCCTCAGGTTCATTTCAAAAGATGACACTATCCTCTGGTGAGGGAAGTATACACATTTTTCCTCACACTTAAGAAAAAACTTCTGTGTATACTATCAGGCCTTGATGGCTTCTTTGCTGGATGCAATACATCATTTCTCTATTACCTACCTTGAAATCATTCTCATGAAAAGACTTCATCATCCAAAACAGGAGTCTCTTTGCTACACCACTGCCAAAATCTTTTAATGGTTTCCCTTTTTCTTCCTCCTCCTCCTCCCCACTTCAGACCCCAAGACCAGGCCTCAGTATCGTAAGAGCTCTAAAACCAGAAAAAAAAACACTGACATGACTGTGTAGCAGTAATGTCAGCATTCACTTTAGACACCACATTATCAGTGTTGAATGGATCTGAGAAAATCCATTCCCAACACACTTGCTAGCAGAAATCAAGCTTTAGAGAGTGCTTGTCAGAGATGTTTGAACTAGATGTGCTCAGGAAGGGCCAAATGAAAGGTGAATCTATTTATTTAAAACATAAAGAGGTGGATTTTTTCCTTCTCATTTCTTCAAGGGCTTGTACAGAACTCTCACTCTATTTAGCTTTTAGTTTCACCTGAAATATAAAACATTTAATAGTCAATTAAAATAATTAAATCCTCTCATTCAGCTTTTCAGCTGGGTTCCCAAAAGAGGCTACAAGCCTCAATGGAGGAACCCACAGAGCAGCTTTGAAGTGAGCGCTTACGTGGCTTGGGAAACTGAGGCACAAATAGAAGATCATACAGATAGGACATGACAAGGTCAGAAGTAAACCCCAATTTTCCTAATTCATAGGACCCCGTCCTAATCCCTGAACACATTCCTTTACTTGCAAGGGGTATTTCAAAATGAACCGTTAAATCCCACCACCGTTCTCATCTTTCTCTGGCCAGATGATATCACACGTTGCTTTCATTATTGGTTTGTGCTATCCTTCGGCTCTCCTGCTCCACTCCAGCTCTCTTGGCTTGGCTCACAATCTCTTCAAAAGCACAGCGCAAGTATTATTTCTGTTTCATGCAAAGCTTGCCTAAATTTGTGGCAGGGAAAAAGCTGCAGAAGAACTGTATCGTGTGACTTGCAAATGAAACCAGCTGCCTATTATTTCCACATCTGTAACTTTAGACCAAATTATGTGAGCTGGAAAGCTAATCTTTGGCCACCCTTTGACAAAGAGAGTTCTTTATAATTATTTTTATTTACATTTCGTGCTGTTAGGATAGAAATTTGATCACAAAGGTGACCTTGTTGTTATCTCCTCTTGCTCAGCCAATTTTTCTGCTAAGCTAATTACCATAGTGATATGGGATATTTGCCTTAATGTGTCTTTAAATTGTAGCTGCCAAGTCTACTAATAAGAGGCCAATGATCAGTGACATCAACTTCCATAGGTCATGAAGGTCCAGGTGCTTGTGGCAATTGATAGCAATTGCAAAGCTCTCCTTGCAGTCTTTACCCTGCTTCCTGACAGGGTGTAAAGACTTCACACCAAACTCCATGCTATTATAGACTGTCCACATCCAGTAACCATAATACCTAATCTAGAGCTAATTTGGGAATACCTATAGAGGCCAGTGGAGGTATAACGTTAGACTAGAGAAGGATATTGGCACTATGGGCTCACCAAGAGTAGCTGGGAGTCATTGATGCTACAAGCTTATCTGCAAGATGAAGATTGCATGTTTTTCAAAAATCAGTTGTCTCACTCTGAAACAGTGAGTCAGTGCAGAAACTGTCCCGTGAAACACTATGGCCAGTGCTCTGTAAGGCGTGAAGTAGGTGATCATAATTGTCCCTTTGGTTATTAAAACATACGGTTTTCCCTTGAGCCTATATGTTAATGAGTGCTCATCTTGCAGTTAGCAGTGGGGAGGAGTGTCATGACTTATTTCACCTCAAGCATTTCAGAAGTGAAGTTCCTCCTCCAAGTTTCTTTATTCTTGTGGAGAGGCAGAGATGGGAAGAAGTTGATATTTTTCTCATGTTCTTCCTGCCTTACTTCCTACAATTTGTTCTTAGTCATTCTGGCTGCTTGAGGTCTTGCAAGTGACTACACCTGACAGTTAAGTGACACTGGTAAGTAGTGCCAAGTCCTTGACTAATCCCAAAGTCAAGCTCTAGTGAGTGTGACGGTGAGTGCATGAAAGTAGTCATAACATAGCACTGCCTAGTGGCTTTAACCATAATTAAAATTTCAGCATATCAGGAGCTGCATAGCATCTCTTCCTTGAGTACCAACTAAAAAACAAGCTACCATTCATATCTTTTACCACCTCTACTCATAAGTGCAAATGGATTGTGTCTATGGCACATCAACATTATCTGATCTGCATGTGAATTCTGTGTTTTGAACCTCTCACCATTTCAAAACCCAAAGTTCAAAGACCCACATAGTCAACCCTCAAAAATGTAAAATGGCTTATGCAACCTATTGAGAAATAGGTAACTATTTTCCTGAATAAAGTAGCAGATTTCATAGAGGTCTAAACAGAAGTAATACATGGCATGAGATATCTTCTTCCTTTGGAGGAAGCGATGATGTTGCTTCATTGGAATATTGTGCAGTAAAATATTTACCACTGATATTATGGAAAAATCTGAAGATCCAAAAATAGAAGGGTGGCAGAAGCAGGATGCCTCGGTGCCAGGTCTGAATTGTTATGGTCTGTTCACAGCCAGCATCCTGAAGCTCAAAACAAATCCTGCAATATACTTTCTTCTAAAAAGAATTTATGGTCAGGAAGAAAGCTGACTAGTGGTATGAACTCACTGTAAAACAAACACATGCACAAACCCTGGTACTCTTCAAAGGGTAACAGATTCAAATCTACTTCCATCCAATTATTTCTTCATTTTCAGAGGGCACAGAGGAATGAAAGTATTCAAGCTTTATCTTAACCCTGCCAGATCTGCGTAACAGAAACCGGCTTATAGCTTAAGGCAAAAACGTACCTATTTCTAGAACCTTTGGCTTCCTGGCTGCACATCTCATGGGCGGCAAGCATCCCACATCCTCAGCCGGCTTAAGTCTCCACTTCAGCAGATCTTTAGTGTAACACATTAGTGACAGTGAAAAAACATTAATTAACCAGCAAGCTAGGCATGCAACAAGCTCACTGTCTCCTTTGACAAGCTGGAAGTGCAGAAGATGTCCTTGGCCTTCCCAAAATAATTTTTATTTTTTTAATCTCCAGGAAGATATTTTTATTTCTGAATTTAGGTACAGAATAACAGCAACAAAAAACAGGTGTGAAAACCCTCGATCCATTGCAACACTAGTCTTATCATGTCCACAGCTTTTGTCTTACTGAGATAACTCAGAAGAAAGGTCCCAACTCCTCATGATTCTACAAATTTCATTTTCCTGTATACTTTTGCAATAGCCAGGGTTTTAGAATTTGATTGCCAGCACGTGACTCTCTTGGTTATTCTACATAATGAAAATCCCCCTTGTAGTTCTAAATGAATATATGTGTATTTGCACATGTTTCTGTGTGTATATATATTTACCCAAGTGCCAACATAAACTGATAAATATGTAAACAAATCCTGGAGAGTGTAAATTATAGCATGCACCTGGCAGAGTCAGTTGTAGTTGGGTCTGCCTATGGATTTTCATTTTAACTCCTTGCTCTTACATACTCATTACTTCAGAAAGACTTGCTTTAATATTATTGTTACTGATTGGTGTTATAGTAGCACTTACAGACTCAAGCCTTTTCTTTTAGGTATTGTATGTGATAGCCAGAAGTGTTCTGTGATTAGTTTCTAAGGTATCTCTTAACTCTTGACATGACCCACAATCTGACTGAGCTGCGTGGGTTCAGCAAAGCCCCAGACAACCCTTCCTACTGACTGTGTGGATCATGCAAGGGATAGAAGCATGCTGAGGTACTGGCAGGATTTTGGCAGTTTATAGTACCTAGAATATACACACTACTACAGGGTTCGCGGATTATTTTTAAGGCAATTTCCCAAATGCTTCTACTCTGATTTCTTCCAACTACAACTTCTTCAATCATTTAAGCTTGCTTAGACCTTCTAAAATTAATTTTCTTCATACTTTTTTTTTAGTCTTGAAAAGAATCATAGCGAGACCTTTAGTTAAACAATATAACACTAAAGTGGCTGAAGCAGGAGTATTTTTCATGGAAAGCTTCCAACGATGAAACACTTTGAAAACACAGGATGTGATTTACAAGGTCTAACCTGGTATAAGATACTCGATTTCTGCATGGAAGTGTGAGGGCCCTTTCCTCAGGCTGGAACAATATAGCAGGCACAGATTTAACAGGAAGCTCAAATGCAGGATAGCCAGCACCTCGATGGGACCAAGCTTCCCCCCCCCCAAGTCGGGCCATTCTCAATGCTACCTTTGATGGGGTGTTAGACAGCCAGAAACTCCCCACACATGCATTCTTCTACGTAGAGCATGCACAGAGAAAACAAGACACTGTTTATCACCTCCTGCACATGCTGTTTCTGGATGGCCAAGACACACATATGTTGGGTTTGCTGCACATTATATGCAGAAACATACACAATCTCTCACATTAGACTCAAACACATACTATGGAGACCACGTGCCTGTATTTCAAAAGATCCCAGACCAAAACAAATGGCAATTTGTTCCATGCTATATCATGCAGCCATGTGGTTTCAAAGCCTGCCTCTCCCTCTCCCCTTTCCCCCCAACCTGGAACTGTATTTCCTCCTGTGTACTCACCTCCTTCGCACCCTAGTGGGCATGTCAGGTCAGCCCCAAAACAGGCCAGGGAGTCTTCTGCAAAGATGAGGAAAGCACAGAAAACAATTGCTGGGGCAATCCAAAAGACAGTACTTCAGGAATAAAACTTAGCCTGACTTGATTTTTGGACCTTTTGCTTTCACGTTAAATTCTAAAGGCACAGTTAAAGCCTAAGTGGTAATGCTAGACTTGTACCTGCTTTAGGATGTACACGCCCGAAGCTCCAGCTGACATGGACAGCTCAATGTTTCTAACTTGGTTTTGTTGATATCGTAGCATCTCAAAGTTCCGCTTTTTCATCACTGTCATCTGTAAAGGCATCTTATGCAAGTAGCCAGGAGCCTTTTGGCCCAGACTCCTAGCTGATATAACTCAGCATACCACTGTCTCAGAGAGGAGACTTTTCTTCAACATATTTGTAAACAAAAACCTTACAAGCAAAGTACAATATTAACTATTCTATGAGTTTCCAGCTGAGAACAGAGAAATTATTTTTTCAGGCTACTTTTTACAAGAGCACTGAAGCACACTGAAAATTTCCAATGGATACTGGCAGTGTTTTCAAAAAGTTTTGAGAATGACTTTGTAACACACTTGCATGGCCATTACTATTTAAACTGCCACAAAGAGACTTTACTTAGGCTAAAGTTATTCTAAACAGCAGTAATTTCTAATCCCTACTTTTGTACACAACCTGAAAATGGGTTTGGATCAAGTTACTCTAATTAGTTTAGAGATTCAAGATATTGAAAAGAATAGGGATCAGAACTCTCCCTGTAATTCCAGTGGTGTATGTATACCAGCATTATTAATTTCATGCAATGACAACAAATTATAAAGGTCATGAATCCTTGCTTCATTGTGATATTTTCAGTCTGTCAGGTTGCAAGAATTGATCCAGGTAATAACATAAATTTGCTCAGTTAATAAGCTTGATTTCTAAGCCTTAACTCGCCTTCAACACATAGCAGATTAAGTGTTAGCAAGTGCCAGGCTATTCTGATGTCATGTTTTGCTGTTGCTCACAGCAGAGGTGCTTATTTGAACTTTCATAACAATCAGACTTTGTTGATTATGGGAGAAAGCTTCTTAATATATGAATTACAGGCTGATGATCCAGATGAACTCTCTCCACCAGCAGTCAAGCCCTCTATCTCAACATGAAAAGAAATCAAGTCCAACTTGTAGAACATAAGGGAGCCACAGCTCTCCTGTGGTCCTGCTGTACCATGGAGCGTCAGAGAGCCCATACGCCAAATTGCACCATACATAGCTGGAAAGGATAGGAGTACTGGGTTTGCCTACTGCTAGCTTCAAAGACAGTCTCATTGCAAGCACTTAGAGGCAGCGTTTGACCACAATATTACCTAACCTGAAATCTCTGGCCTTCCATTTAGCATCCCGGTCACAATAATACTTTAGAAGAGAAACTTTCAGTCTGCTGGCTTCACGTAGTAGTGAGATGGAAGTAATTTGCTGCAAATCATTTATCATTCTTAAGCTTCAGTGAGGCTGAGAGTATGAGAAGTTTTAAATATATTATTCTCCTGCATCACTCCGCATAGAAAGATGGATACTTTAAGTTGCTAATTAGCAACTTAAGTTAATTTTTTCAGGTTCCTTCAGGAGAGAAGGAATCCTCCTCATTTTCACACATGCTATGACTTTCTTGCGTCTACTCCTCATCAAGTACTCAGGCTTCTTGCCCTCACATACCCACACAGCGCTACGTAGCACTGCTGTTCAGAGCATCTCCGCAGAACCACGGAGCTAGGAACTTTGACAACACCAGGTTACCTAAAGGGTTTTGTGGCTGCACCCATTTAATCCAGTCCTTGCAGCAAGGTGCCTTGGTATTGCTCACAGTAGATATGGTTTATTTTGTTTCTTTTTTAAACTTCAGTAACAACCAAGCTTTGGTAGGCATGAGAGAGCGCTTCTCAGTATGTGACTTACAGGCTGCATTGGGTGCACCTTGTGAGATCTTTTTTCCATCTGGAGAAAAGAGGAGTACCTCACTATTTTAGGCCAGAGATTAATTGGCGACTATGGCAATACAGATATCTTGGTACCGTTGCTGTATAAAAGGTGGTGTGGCAGTTCCTAATAACTCTACTACCCAAGAGTGGGTTGATGTGGAAGCAACATGTGGAAAGAGCCTGGGCCTGCCAGAACTCAGTAGGGATTTGAACATATTTTTCAGTCTGGTGTGACACAATACCATAGCCTCAGCACAACTCCACATCAGCAAGATCTAGGATAGCCTGCACAGCAATATTTACTGTAAAGACAGCACAATACAGGATCACAGCTTATACTGTGGCTGACAGAAAGGGAGTCAAAGTGTATTTCCTGAAGATTTATAACTTCAGGATAGAGAGGAAAATAAAAAAAAAATCATTTAGTGAACTTAGCTGAAGGATTTTCAGTGAGCAGCCAGTGTCTATTGTTTCTTGCTATGGCTATGACTACTAAAACAACTTGGGACTCCATGTTAGTCGTGACTGAAAAGATTCATTTACCCTGAAAATTGAGATATTTACGGATTATATGCAACCTCTTTAAAAATATAAATAAGATGGACAAAGTAAGTCCTTTTTACAGCTATTATGTTTAAGTGAAATAACCTGGAAAAAGGATGAGGCTTTGGGTGAAACTGCAAACCACGTGAAGGCTTCCACTGACTTAATATGGCCAAGTATTTCTTCATTTCCAATTTCTTTTTTTATTATTTTTTTCTACTTCCCTTTGAGCACATAAAACTAATAAATGTGTTTTTATCGCAAAGAAGTAAGGTAGCACTGCTGAAATCTGTAAGAGCAAGTGGGCATGGAAATGCCTTTCTTTTTTTTAATAAAAGTTTTAATAAAGATGTATATACAAGCCTTGCAGCTCTTCAATAAGAGCTTAAGCCTGTGTGTTGCTTATAGACCTCAACCTCCCCTGAAGTCAGTGAACTATTTTACAGGAAACAATCTTGTGCTGGCCCCAAGGCAGTGAACAATATTATCTAATATATCTTTTCTATCTTGAACCTCCGTGATTAGGTTTTTAATTATATCAGTTAGAGAATACCTATGAACGCATGAGAGCAGATAGGCAGATCCCAGCTATTTGCTCTCCTGGTGCAAGAGGGGGTATATGCTCCCTCCCAGCCTTGCACAACGAGTGCTGGAAGGAGAGAAAGCTCCCAGGCTCCCCAGCTGCTCTGTCCCACCACAGCCCCAGAGCCAGCCTGAGCCCATGCGCTGCAGCAACACTTCAATTGCTGGCTCTGTTATAGGAATATGGCAGACAAGGCCTGGATGGCCAACAGGTCTGACTGCTACCAATAGCGCTAGGACCCAGAAGTCATAGAATCATTGACTCATTTAGGTTGGAAAAGACCTTTAAGATCATTGAGTCCAACTGTAAACCTAACACTGCCAAGTCCACCACTAAACCATGTCCCTAAGCACCACATCTACATGCCTTTTAAATACCCCCAGGGATGGGGACTCAACCTCTTCCCTGGGCAGCCTGTTCCAGTGCCTGATTACCCTTTCAGTGAAGAAATTTTTCCTAATATCCAACCTAAACTTCCCCTGGTGCAACTTGAGGCCGTTTCCTCTCATCCTATCACTTGTGACCTGGGAAAAGACACCCGTCTCGCTACAACCTCCTTTCAGGTCATTGTAGAGAGCGATATGGTCTCACCTCAGCTTCCTTTTCTCCAGACACCACCAAGTCCAACACCACGATAGCTGGCAAGTTTTTTCATCAAAAATCGCAGCCTACAGGAGGTGACAGCGTTTGACACCTTTATTTGCAGCAAGCAACGAGGACATTTTAGAAGGAACATTGAAAAAATAGTTTTGGAGCCAGTAATTCAAATTTTTTCAAAGTAAAAGATAAATAAAATGGATTAATACTGGTAAGAGTTTTCTGTTTCAGAAGGGGAGATTTGATAAATTGGAAATACCCATTAATAAAATGAACTAGACTAGTCAACTAGACAGAGAAACCTTGGGATCCGAATGCCTGCTTGCAATTTCTGCAAGTTCATAAAAGGCGCATGAACTCATAAATTCACAACAAGTTCATAAAAGGCTTTATAAAACACAATGCCTGCAAGAGCAAGAAAATGAGCTGCTGTGCGATCCCGGCAGACTTACCCTCCTCCCATTCCCCAAACCATCCTTCATGATCCAGCCTCTTGAAGTGCATTCTCAGACGTCCTTCATGTCCGACCACCAGCCCAAGCAGCTTGGGCACAAGTATCCCCAGCACGAGGAGCAATTCTGGCTTCAGGCCAAAGGAAAAGTTGGAATAAAATTTGGTCCCATTTATGACTTCCACACATGCTCTGCTCAAAATGTAACACTAGAAGATTCAACTTACATTAGTGTTTTTTTCAAAGTATCTTAATTGTGTTTGTACTCAAAAATGTGCTCAGAGTTGGTTTACATTGTAATAAAGAAATATCATTCCTTTGGTAAGTATTACAACTACTTAGATATTCCAGTGAGAGCATTGCTTTAATGAAAACAACAAGAAAAACAGACAAACAAACAATTTTCTCTGCCTGTTGAACTGTGACAACTGCTTTTCCTCCTATCCACCTCCATTAACAATGGAAACAGTTTTCCCCAACAAGTATTTGTTAAAAAAGCTGCAGGTGGTTCCAAGTTTGTGGAGATTAGCACTTTGAATTCAATTGCAGATACTTTCAGATGCCTTTTAATTAAAAAAAAAAAAAAAAAAAAAAAAAAAAAGAAATTAAGAAGTTGAGTGCTACGGGATGCATCCAGTTAAAGAACAGACCAGACTGGCTATATACCAGCAGGACTGATTCTGTTTTAAGGTTAAATCATTCTTAACACTGGTATAAATTGTGCAACACAGAGACTTACAGATCTAGGAGGGCAGACAGGAGGTATGAAACAGAAACAGCAGCTGACAGCAGGTGGAATAGAGACACATACACACAAAGAGAGAGAGGAGAGAGAGAGAGGAGAGAGAGAGAGAGGAGAGAGAGAGAGAGGAGTAAACTCTAGCTGTCATTTTATTTTTTCCTAGCAGTTTCTGGCAAGGTAGATAGCTTTACTGTCTACCATTTTCTCAAGCTGCAGGAGCACACAGAGGAGCAGGGCTGATAGCACATGAGACTGAGACAATGATGAAAATGGATTTTTGTTAGCAAACCAGCCCAGAGAGCTGCTGCTGTGTCACTCATTCAAACGGCCACCATGAAACAAGTACACTTTGATTCAGGTATAACACAGAAACCTGCAACTCTGTAGCTAGATAGGAGCTAATGACGAGGTACCGCTGTTACAGCCTGATTAAGGAACTGGAAAACTTACAGAGACTTTAATTTCTGAGACTCAGACCCATAACATAACAATACATCTTCCGCACTTTCTCCCTTGTGTCTCAGTCTTACCATTACTACCAGATACCCAAAATAGCTAAAACCGCATAGGGAGCACAGAACAGTTTTTATTAGGTTCTCCTTCTATAATCTGACCGATTTTTCAAACTCAGGCTTAATCCTTACTTTTGATACCTTGCATCATCTAACACAGAAAGTGAGCAAGAGATGCCCTCTTCAGAATACTGGGCAACGGGATGGAAGACACAAAACCAAAAAAGAGTCTCTTGATTCACCAACTCCTTAGCGTCTACACTTTAAAGTCCAATAGGTAAAATTACAGACCAGAAAATGAAAAGCATTAAAACACAAAAGCTGTGGCCAGAAGATATCATGCTGTCATTATATTAATACCATAACAAATAGCCACAGTAATCATAGTCCATGAAAAGCACAGAAAAACCTATTTGCAGGTATGATATTAACTTACTTATCTTTTAAAAACACAGATTGGATGCAAAAAAATCAGAGTATCACATTTGCTGCTGATAACTCTAAGTGTTAATGTTAAATGTTCTCTTAATGCTAACCTGTGCTTTCATAAGCCTATTGCAACAGATTGTACATAATAAAACACAGACACATTTAGCTATGGGCCTTAAGAATAGGGGAAAAAAATGCCAGCATTAACTAGAAAACTTGCTGCTTATCTATGCTATCATCCCTGAGCTATGCACCAATTAAAAGACTTATTTACTGTCCAATATAAGCTGAAAAGGCTTGTCTACTTTCCGATGACGGGATCTCTGCAGCAATAGTTGCAAAAGATCACCACCTAGAACATCCACAATACAGAGTTCATGCATGGCAGGGTGTTTGTGCTGTGTCTTTTTTTTTTTTTTTTTTTTTTTAAACACAGTAAGTCAGCACACAGCATAAGAAAGGTACAGCTATTTTAGAAACTGCTATTAGAGAAGAAAAAAAGAAAAAAAAAAAGTTACTTGACTGAGTTGTCAGGGTCCTGATAATACTAGCAGACCTTGCTGTCCCTGACCAAACTTAGCCCCCAGGAGTCCTATGCTTTAATGGGCAGGGGTGTAAGAAAGGCCCCAGGTGAGGCTGGTCAGAGCCATTAAGACTTATTTGTGCCCGCAGGGCCCTGACCTAAATATCTCAAATAACCAGTCCTCCCACCATTTGGCTTATCCTAAGATAACTGCAAAGGAACAAGTAGTGTATTCCCTCATATTTCTGAAATACAAAATCCACTCTGTATTACAGTGGGGAAGTCCCTGCATTCTCCTGATGTAGGAGTTTACTTGAGTGTCACAGTTAGAAGAGAACACATTTTTACTTGTGCTGTGTGAAAAAACACCCATGTTACATGTTAAGTCACTTTGTCAGCTCTAGTGACTCACAACTGGGACTGCAAATGATGCACATGCTGAGGCAATTTGGATCTTCAGAGCCACAGCAGCCAAATGAAAGGAAAATGATGCCCACTGGAGACCCAGGCCAGTAATTAATCTTTAGAAAACATTCAGCATTCAAGTAAATTTGATCTAGAAAGTGATTAATTTCTCGGATGTTTGCAGAAGCGCAGGGACAGAAGGAGAACAAGAACATGCCAGAAAAGAGGAGAAGTCGCTGGCCGCTTTGAGCGTGAAGACAGGAGAGGGCTTGGTCTCCCCATGACTTGAGTCCTCCAAGTGTGAACCTACTCTCTCACAGCCAGGCTCATAACATGGCCATCTCCCTGCTGCTGTTTTTCAAATTATGTATGCCGGAGTCCCTGCCCTTAAGAGCTTGTAACTGGAACGGAGAAAACAATAACAGGCAAAAGAGAAAAAAAAAAAAAACCCAAACAACAACAACAAAACAAAACTGGGGTATCCAGTTCTGGTACTGCTGCTTTTAATTAAATCAGTGGAAAAGCGTATGACAGGCAGATTTCCATTGTGGGTAGGAAGAGAAGACTGACTCCATGATCAAAGCTTTGGTTTGATGCCACACAATGTGTATTTTCTTTTAACTGTGTTTCATTATAAAGCTAAAAGAAGCAGCGAGCGAGTCCAGGGCAGCAAAGGTGAAGGAGCAAAGTGGATGGGACTGTAGAGGAGACGAGTGCAACTAACAGGAGAAGGAAAGTGAAAGGAGGTGGGCAGCAAGGGGGAGAGGATAGCAAAGGGCTGCCATGATAAGAAAGCTATATGGCTAACGGGAACAGACTGCAAGTGCAGGCAAGAGAGACTCTAATTCCGAAGGTGAGTATCTAATTCAGCCACCTGACAAGCTCTTCACAGCTGGTTCAGATGCCCCCGTGTGAAATCCTCTACATAGGAAGGTCCTTTGGCTGGAAGACCTTCTTTTCCAGTTGTAGCTGTGGCAGCTTTCAGAAAGCTCCCAGCACCACAGCCATGCATCTCATGGAACATAAAACAGCAGAAAGAGCCATGCACAGCTGTGGGGCCAGCCACTGCCTGCAAGCAATGCCCTACACAAGGGTCTTCAAATTTTAGTCTGGTGTTTATACGAAATGGTGAAGATAAGACAGAGAAACATTCTGCGCCTAGTCATTAACACATTAGACTAATACTTCATTCTTGGTACAATTCCCTCATAACAATTACAGACTGAACCTCCCACAGATTGCTGTTATTTAATAGAAAGCGCAGATAACAGATCATTCTGTGTTACTTTTCTGTGTAATCTTCACAACAGTCTGTAATTAAAAGCATTAAGCAAAAGAAGGAATCAACAGGAAAAAAAGATGCTAAAAAACAGGATGAATGTAGCCTATTTCAAGTGGCAAGAAAAAGGTTTGTGTTCCTAGCAGAACACCAAGAAAGGACTCTGATCACAAAAATCATTTATAGTCAACCCTACCCTGAAATGAAATTTGAATAGGTTTGGGGCAACCCTCCTGTGTAAAAGGGAAATGCTTTGAATGGAAGCTACAAGCTGAGCTGTAGTATTATGGATCTAGAGGCCAAGAAAGACTTTTACTGACTTCGGCTAGTTAAGAATAATTTTCTCCCTCATCTTCCTTACCCATCTACCACACCGATAGTTGTCACCTCTGCAAATAGCTGATAGCTGTGTTGGGTAGCACAATCGAAGTTGCCATCATCAGAAATGAAAATGCACAGATTTTTTCTACTCTCTGTGGGTCTGACTGCAGCCTGAAAAGATTTGGACTAGACTAAAAAAAAAAAAAATAATCACATGCTGGCATATATCAGGAGTTCTTACAGGAGTGCTGGAGAAACTTGGCATGATTTTCAAGGGAGAGATGTTAGCGTTAGAGGAATCATTCTGAAGCTGACCATTGTAAGGCAGACTATATAAATATTACAAAACTATACTTTATGACATCAGATCAAAGAACATATGGATTATCCAAGAGAGAAGATTTGTGATTTGTAGTGACGTGGCAAGAATTTAAAAACAGTAAGTTCACCAGAACAATAGGAAAGGAAGATAAGAAAAAGGCAATTTCAAGAGTTCCCATAAATCAAAAATCCAAAATCTTCCTCTGTGTGTCCATTTTCATGTGACTATGAATGAGTCCGCTAACCACGCTGTGAAAGTCAGGCAAATGGAAAACGTAGTAATGTATACTACAGGTAAGTTACAACAACAGAATAACAAGCACCATTGTGGTGATGTGGTCAGTACTTCAGAATCACATTAAAAGGGGCTCCATTTCCAAAATGACACACCAGTCTCTGATTAACACACCTTACTATATGGATCTTTTCTAGCATGTACAACAAAACATTCGGAAGCAGTCAAGTATTTTATGTCAGCTCAGTTTCCAATTTTCTTGAACATGTCAAATTGGCAATCCGTTTTGTTTGCAAATCAGCGATATAGAAGAAATGCATTCCACACATACATAAACTCAACTAGTATGAAATAAAAGAGACAGTATAACAAAGCTTTAATAGAACTGCACCCAGCATTTGGGGAAACTAATTATTTATGGAAAAGATAGACCAGCTTCTTCACAAGAATTCAGCAAAATAGCATTTGTAATGCTCTGATAAAATGTGAACAGCATAATCTTCCTTCAGCTTGCTGGAGTGTAAACCAGCAACATTTTTGAAAGTCATTAGAATTTCAGCAGTTGATAGTAAGGAGGCTTGTAAGTGATTTTTTTTTTTAATTGGTATAAGATGTTAATAGCAAAATGGAAGTTTGATGAGGATGCTAGTGTTGATGAAGTTACTGTCTCCACTACCAAGGCAAGATCACGTAAGAAAAGCCATCACAGAGTTCTGTAGTGCCATCCTATGGCAGCAGCGCAGTAGAGAAGTTCTTCTCAGCCCTGCCAGAACACACAACTGAGATCTCCCATTCAGGTGGGTCTCCTGAGTGTCAGGGGGATCAGCAAGACACCAAGCAGGTCTAAATATTCAGATCATTTGCAGTAGCTATACTCTGCTTATTCCTTATGTTTTGGGTTTTCCCCCTTGAGCTGCACATGAAGTGACCAAGCAAATGGCTTCTCTTTCACACAATAGTCTTTTCCTTTGGAATTCCTAGAGTGAAAAGAAGAAAGATGATTACCCTTTTAATAACAGAAATCTATTTTTAAGAAGTAATGAAGTTGATTCCTGTACAATGTTCAAAACTTGACAGCCATGAACTGCTGTTACTCAGAGGGGACATAAAGTACCAGCATGGGTGATGGGAGTTTCCTTCAATAGCTAAAGTTTTCTCAGTGGTTTTTTTTTTTAGAAAAATTCTCAGTTGAAACTGGTAGTTACTTCTGCTGGAAATAAAAGGTACTGTGTGTGATGGTTAGAAAGAAACATGCCAAATCTCTTGCCTTTATTTGAAGGCACTACAAACAGTTTATCTTCACAAAGAGACACAATATGCTTCATTCTAGATAGCTAATTCAGTGTAAAAATTCAATGAAAATTAAAACCTGTGTTATTTTTATGTGAGCTATTTAGATAGGATAAAATCTATAAAGGACATGAGAGTTTATATTGACTCCTTGACTGAAATGAAAACTACCATCTGATCTGCATTAGGATTTTACCACCCAGTCATTCTGAAGTTACTTTTTTCATTAGCAAATCCACTGCCAAAGTGTTTTTCTCTCTCTGCTCTAATCCAGTTTACTTACTCTCTGCCAAGTCTGTCAAACAGCTAATAGCTGGTACATTTGAGTGTATGTTCTAGTTCAGCTGATCATTGCAACTGAACTGACACCTACTTGCTTTTGGGCTACTCGTTTTTTGAACTAGCTGTTGGAAAAAGGCCAAAAAATTTACTTTGTTCAAAAGCTGTCCTCAAATCAACTTTCAATTAATAGCTCTTACTCCTTCCCTGGCATGTCCCTCAATTTTATTTGTCTCTCTTTGGATTGCTTCAAAGATGGGCTCTTGTAATCTCCTCTAGTAATACAAGCCATATCTACTTCAACTTGATTCCAGTTGGACTCCACCTTTCCAGATATGGGTGACTAAATGTGTACGTAGTGTTTCAGATAAGGGCTCGCTGTGCTTTTTAATGGCATTAATACTCCCTCAAATTTTAATGAAAATACCTCACCCAATACATCACAGCTTTTATTTAAACCCAAAATGTACCAGTGAGCATAGACCATACAGTGGAAGGCCAGCCAGAGGTCTCCAAATTATCAGAGACTTCAGACAGTGAAGATTAAAATTCTTCTTTGAAGCACTTTTACATTTAGAGAAAAGTTATCAGGCATAATCCAATCTTTATTTTTGAGATTATTCCCTCCAAAGTTTTCCTAGGAAAAGGTCAAATTGCACAGGGGGGGGTTGACACTTTATGGGCATCAGTACAGGCACCATGATGTAACTCACCAGCGCTATGTTTTTGTGCATTAAGAAGTGCAGGTGGAGAGAAAAGCTTAAAGAACCAGATTACCACAGAACTGGGCTGGTTTGAGCCATCTTTGATGCTACAGTCAACAAACAAGTAACATTCTTGGGCCTGATCCAAAGCATACTCAATACAGTGGAAACATTTCCCCTGATTTTCACAGGGTTCCAATCAGGCCCAGGGAGAACTATAACTCAGCCTCAGATAAGCCTTATGACAAATGCAATGCAGGTGTTTAGGAGCTGTTGTATTTCAGCTTCAGATACCTGTGAATCTGTTTTTCAAGAAGTATTTCAGAGAACATCTGGATTCTAAAGTTAAACAAAAATGAAAGTTTTGAAAAATATTATTGTAGCTCTGATGAGAAACCCCACTTAAGTCCTTTTTTTATTTGGTGAAAATTTGTATATCTTGATATTATTAAAATTCATTTGCTTCTTGTGTGTAAGAAACACCTTACAAGGATTTCAACTTCTCTTTACAAGGAGTTATTAGTTCACTTAAAAGCATAGCCAGAGAAGGATTCTGCACTTAGAGAAGACAAACTCTTCCTTTCTTTCTCTCCCTGTATGTCTCTAGAGATAAATCAAGAGTTTGGTCCTTCTCTACACTCAGTTCTTTGCTGCAGAAAGAACCAATACATTTCACTTTAAGACGATGCCTTCTTGAATGAGAGTTTGACTAAAGCTCTCATTTGTATTTGCAAAGAACTGCAAAATGATAATGACTGAATGATTATCACAAAAACAGCATAAAAGGTTCCCAAAAAAATGCTTTATTTTATGCCACGTGTGTTGAGTTCCCAAACAAAACCAGGCTGGGGAATATATTTACCTCTGCTTAGTCAGGTCATTGTAGAAATCTTATCCCAGATCGAACTGGAAGCTCACACTGAGGATGACTTGATGTATCTAATCTAAAGTTGATGAAAGGATTTCAGAATTCTAGAGCTTTCAACATAATTTCTTTCACAAACAATAAAAGCTGTTTAAAAAAATAAAAAGGGATGTACCATACCTCTGTTTAATATTAAAAGATAATGAAACCGAAAGCTCCTAGAAACATGGTGACTTATTAGTACCATTTGTAAGCCAGAAGCTAATCACAGCAGCTACACCAAAGAGAAGAGGCAATCCCGCTTTGAATTGGACTCCTTCATATCTAAAATACATCAGCTGATCTTTTTCTTTGTGAAACCCTGAGGAGATAGTAAAGTGGCAAAACAAGACTGTTCAATGACAGGCAGAAGGAAGGAAGGAAGCGAAGCTCCAGATCCATAGTAGGAAAGTGGAGATCCCTAAATGCACTTCTACACTCCCCCTCTTCAGTTAAGCTTGGGCTATATCAAACCTCTGAGCTATGTATGGGGAGAAGCTGACTTATTTCTATCAGCTCTCCATAGGCCTTTCTGCCTCACAAGACAAAATTGCTGTGTGTGCCTGCCCTCCGGAGCGTGTGGTCAGAGCCTGGAAACGATGATTCCCTGTTCCGCTCTCTGATGTAGGAACTGTACGTGCACCAACAAATCTTCAAAACACATCACAACTTCTTTGATAAAAGGTTAAATCACTGATATAATGTCCCTTGCCCTAATAGGTATTAAATTGTTACAGGAAAATAAAAGGTGGCGAAAATTAGTGATCCTATGGAAGACAACTGTCTAGAAAGGAGACGAAGTATTTCCTTCCTGCTGTTTAAGACACTAACAGTGTCCTGTTTGCCAAGAGAAATGAACTGAAAATCCAATGGCATTTAAAAGAGAAATCTTCCTTCTCTCACTCTAACCGTATACTGGTTTTGCAGAATGCAGGGTCCAGGTTGGAATCTAGCCTGGTTTTGCCTAATTACAAAACTAATATTAGAGTTTCTGTCACTTCTCATTCAGAAAAATGTCATTTTTAAAATGCATTCTCTCAGCCATTTAATCCTCTCAGTTTACCCAGTGGTCATGGCATATTGCACAGGCTCTTCTTTCCATAAACAGACCTGGATTTTTTTCTAAACCAGCTCTTCCTGAGTGTGGAGCCAATGTGAAACTGTCTTCTCTTTATGGAGCCAGCAGTTTGCAGGCAGCAGTTGCATATGGAAAGGAAATCACTTTTCACTGGATTCTACTGCCTTGTAAGAATTGACATTTTCTGCATATACAAAAAAGCCCATATGCAGTGCTGAGTAGCTTATAGAGGAGAGAAAAAAACAAAAGCTAAAGAGTTCCTAATAATG
The DNA here is from genome assembly GCF_965183815.1 of Platalea leucorodia. Taxonomy (NCBI): domain Eukaryota; kingdom Metazoa; phylum Chordata; class Aves; order Pelecaniformes; family Threskiornithidae; genus Platalea; species Platalea leucorodia. Next base: position 58,161,771 of record NC_138826.1, read on the forward strand.
ACAGTTATCAGAGAAATGCAGCATTTAAAACCCTGTCCAGATCTTGTGCTTTACACCTACCAAACTGAGTCCCGGAGGTACTGCCCTCCATGAGTCCAAAAGAGTTAGTGCCCAGATCCAGTTCTGGAAATGAACTTCATAGATTAGGGGCATCTCTGTGTCATTACAAACTATGCAGGCAAGAAATCTGTTAAAAATCTTGTACCTAAGGAGCTTCATCATAATCCCATTTTAGTCGATGGGTTTTTAAAAAACGAGTTTAACAATCCACATTGCTACATGTCTGTGCTTACACCTGCCATTAATAACACCGGGGCTCCAGTGGCAGCAGCACCTGTCTTACTATAAGGTTGTCTTTGCAGGGCCCTTCCCCACCTATTCTCCTTCAAAAACACAAGTAAACATGAAACATTGGCTGGTTTTTCAAATGGTAAATTTATTGCAGGAACACCACTTGAAGTACCAGAAACCTTGCTGGTTTTATAAATCATTTCTTGTAATAAGAGCTTTTTTGCTTAGATAATTAAGTCCCTTGGAAGCAGCATTCTTGGAATGGATTGCAAATTAAGACCTTTATTTTCCTCTGCCTTTCTTCAGCAATTCCTCATACATCTATGTTTATTTAAAAATTCTTATTTATCCCTGTTACTAATTCCACTTTTGATGGATGTCAGGTTGCCAAATTTCTATGAAGCTCTCTTTATTAAAATGGTAAGTTTTTAATACAGAAATTAAAGAATCAAAGACATCAGCAAAAAGGACTAAAATTGATGTGTTTTTTTTTTTCTCCTGGCAAGGCTCTCCATCAATTCTCATGCCCTAGGATACATGGAAAATAAAATTAACACTGCAGCCAGATTTCTAAAAATATCAGCTGATAATAAAGGACATTATGATAACATTTGGAAACAATAAATTGCCCTACATACAGAGAAAAGTTTCCCAAGGGGGAAGATAATGCCTATGGCTTCCTTCTTACCACTCGGAGCTTAATAAAGTATTAGTTAATACACTGCTGAAACAATCACACATTAAACTTCTCCACTCACGCCAGGCTGTCCTTAAAATCATGTCCTGGAGCTGTATCCAGCTCAGGTATTGGCACCCCACTGCTCCTGCATGCCTCACCACTGCTGTGAGTGGGTCCATGCCAGGCTTCCACGCTGCACCAATCCCTTTCAACCAACCATCCCTGCCATCCCCATTTGGGGCACAAACCAAAAGAAACACTTTGCTGCTCAGGGAGAGATTCTCCTACAATCTCAGCCTAGCACGTAAAGAAATCTAAAGGCACTATTTTATTCTTCATCGTTTGTAGCTTTGTCCTAGGCTGTATGTAGGCTCTGTCATGTACTCCTCTATATCTATGATTAATGAACAAAGAAGTCTGCAAAATAATTCCCTGATCCTAAGGCCTCTATTAACTAATGTGCCATGGATTGCAATAAGCTGTATCATTAGTGTTTCCTTCGTGATATTGCCTTGCATTGCATGCGCCTTTGAGTAATTGCACGTTATTACTGGGATTACTGGGACCCCCCAGCTTTCTGATCCTAGGAGAAGGCCACCATATTGCACAAAGGGTAGGCAGCTACTCATAGATCTTTCTCTGAATTATTCAACTATAAATATTGCTGGTTTATAAGAAAGCTGCAGATGGGTACATAATAGGCCCCAAGACCTTCCTCTTTCATTTGTGAATAGTAGTACTCCTCTTCCCTACCAAATTATATTACTGAAGCTGTGTTCTTCCTAGCGGATCTAAATCTTGTGGTTCTTGGATACGAAGAACACAAAATTGCCATTATGATGTTAATGCAGCTTTTACGATGTTATCCAAATAATATCTTTAAATCACACATCTTATTTACAATTGATCGTTTTCATCTTAGAAAACCGCATGTACACACTTAGTCAAAGTTATTAAAAATCTTCAGATAGAAATTATACTATGCTAAGCGACTACTTTTGAAACTTCTGCCCAAAATGACTTGCACTGGATAAGTATCAGAGGCAAGATGAAATTTTCCTTCTAGTTTGCTATTCTCACACCAACTCATAGTTTTATAAGAAACAATTTTGCTAGGCCTCTAACAGGTAAATAATCCTTTGCATGTAACAAACTATTTCTCAGTCCTTAAAACAGGAGCTGAAACACACCATCAAATATGTGTTCACCGTTATTCAGTAAAGCTCTAAAACACCTCTTAACTGCCCACCAGAGGACACAAGCCAAACAGAGACATCAAACAACTGTTAACTGAATATATTGTATAAAAGATGCAAAAAAGTCTATCCCCTTCTCCCAGCATTTTGTTATTAAAATCAGTTTGTGCAGCTCCATCCCTTAAATGCAATGGCTCAGCTTCTACTGTTTTTCAGTGGGATCAGGACTAACCCCAAGTAGCTCTTTCTATGCTCTCTGGTATCACCATCATCCACAGCCACACTGAACATAAGGAACGGTGCTGGGCCTTAGCATAAGGATACCCATGTTGCCTCTTGACATCCATGTTGATTTTTCCATCAACCCAAAGATGACATATAGGCAGGTCATTGCAAAACAAATTTTTGTTACAGCCAGAAAACTAATGTGACTTGCTTAAAAAAAAAAAACACAGAAGTCTCTCCTTGACCAAACAGAGACCCAAATTTAAGTGCCCATTCATTCCTACACAAAGGCTCATCACATAAATCTTACCAATCTGAAAGGCTGCTGTATATCCAACCATATTGTAAACCAACCCATTCAAAGCTGGAATGGAGCCAACTATAAAGTAAAAAAAAAAAAAACAAAATCAAACAAACAGCAAAACAATCCCTTATTATGAAAATGGAAAGTTAGATCCGTTTTACCACCATAGTTTAAAAACTTTCCTGCACCTTCTTTGCCAGGTATTTTAAGTTTGAGGGTTTTTTCCTAATAATTCTGCTCTAATTGAATGGTAGCTAAACATATGTTTTGGTTTGAGAATGACTTTTTTTTGATAGTAAATAAACTTTATCCCAGAAACTCCAGTACTTTAAAAGAAGTCTTTCCCCTAATCATTGGCTTCATACTTTCTCACATTGAAGACCTCTACTAAATCAGTGAAAATCAATGAAGTGAAATCAGAATAATGTCTCAGATATTTTATTCTGCTATTCTACGTACTGTTGAGATCACATGAAAATAAAATGTGTAGCCAAAGCCATGTAGTTGGTCATTTACCTCCACTGTGTTCATGGTATGAATGAAACAGCTTACGGTATGAATGAAACAGCTTAGAGCTGTAAGCAAGCGTTCAAACAGAAGCAGTTAGCCAGAAGAATACAGAGATTGAAATCAAAGGCTGGAGAGAAAGAAGAAAAATAGAGACAATGCAGAGGAAATTATATTATTAGGGAAAGATATAAGATGACAAGGGACTGAACAGCACGAGGCTGGAGAGAATGGCTCAGGCACTAGGCTTAGACATCGAAGAATAAAAGACTTCTGCAAATGAAATGGCAACAGCCCTGCCTGCAACAACAAATGTTTTTATCTCCATCTTTTCTACCATTAAGTTTCTAGCAAGGATCTTGCTGCTGGTGAAGTGTTCCTACAAGTTACCAGAGAAGCAAAACATACAAGGAGAATGAAGGAGTAATTCAGCTTCTTCTAAGCCATGTTACATGGAGATTTTGCACCCTCTGCAGGTCCAGGAAGATATAAAGAAACTACAAATATACCCATCCTATAACAAAATACAACAGCTATAGGCTATATCCAGTTCCAGCAACAGCGGATTTTGTGGGGTTTTTGAATGTGGTATTTATGGGTGCTGTATTTATGGGGGAATGGTTGTTTTCCCCCTTTCAGACCTTCCTGAATGCCCTCCTTCAAGAATCAAGCCATATCTGATATTTATTTTTCCCTTTACACTCCGACTGAGTACCAAGCGCTACCCTGCTAGCCGGGTTCAGGGCACTTGCAGCGACCACAAGCCTTCTTTAGACAAAGTTCTTTTGTTCACTACTTAGAAGTATTAAAAGAAAGGGGTTTTAAATGACCAAAACCTACAACATATTTAGCCTCACCTAAACATAATCACCTTGCACTTCACTATATATTAAGTTAGACAGTCTTTTTCTTCATGTACTAGTTCATATTCTTTGCACTCTTCTGCATGAGACACTTTTGACCACACACGATAAGAGTGAAAAAACAGCAGCAATCATACAATTTGTTGTAGAGATAAGATGATTTCAGGTAAAGCACACCTTTTCCCAGGGTCACTTTGGAAGGATTCAATAAAAAGATATTCTGTATTCTAAAAAAAGGGGTCAATACTGGAAGCTAAACAAATATATCAATGTAATCATGCAATGAAAATTCACTGTGTAAAAATCATCAACCCAATGCAGTAGCACAAAAATCAATATAAATAGATATAAGAAATTTAATCAAGTTTGAACTTCATTTCCTCAAGAGATAGATGTCCTCTAAAATACTAAAAGAGAAAAAACTTGACAATGACTGACAAAAGAGCAAAATAAATAATATTGTATTTAAGATGAAAGTGAGTTTGATGTATTTGGTTAAACCAGTTATATATTACAGTGCACCCTTATCTAATACATTTGCCCTACTACACGTTACACTGCAGAAAATATAAACAAAGTCAATGATTGATGATAAAAATTTGTGATGAAAAGACATGCTGGACTAGTATCAAGTGTATTCCAGGGAAAGACTATATACCACTTCTCCTGATTACTTCAATGTGTATTTAAAAGAGACAGCTGCTTTCAATTGATTTTGAAACCTCCATTGACGTCAATAAGAAAACAATGTCAGCAAAAGATCTATGATAAAACATGATGAGCTTTAAGAGCAACTGCGCTTTTGGTTATTTGTTTTTAAAGTACTTTGTTGCTTTCAGTGGGACTCAGATGAAAAACATATTTACATTTGAGAGTATGACCACCCTACTTTCTCTACCTCTCTCCTTTCTCTCTGCATCTCTCATTTCGCATGTCTAATCTCATACCCTACACCTCCTACACAGAAGCCATTCCTAAGTCTTCCTCTGGTTTCCCCAACAGTTACGCTTCCACTTTCTTCCCAATTTACTAAAGATCAGCAATAAAGTCATTCTATTAAGACATTGTTATCAGGCTTTATAGATCATCAGGCTAATAAAGAATTCATTATTTATGCCTTTCAGGTGCAGAAAACATAGAAGATAATATGGACTAGGTGTAAACATTGCAATTTAATTCTCACAACCAAAAGACCTAGAAGTATAATACTTTCTTTTTAAAAATTCAGAGTTGACATCCATGTAATCCTAATATGCTATAGGGGCCACATAAATACATTAGGAAGGTTTGAACATATCTCCAGCTAAAGAAATACCTTTAAAATCAAGAATAAATTATGCCAAAATTGAAGGAAAAATGGCAGAATCTCCTGCCAACGGTCTAGGGAAAGGTAGGGTCTGTGATCTTCACTCCTTCATAACATCAGAGAGTTTTTCAAGCTTTCTTATACTTCTGACATAGAAAAGAAACATAAAGCCACTCAAAGTGACCAAGTAAAATAAGTTCCTTAAAAAAAAAATCCCAATTTTTCTCTCTTTACTTAAAATATGGTGAAGTTGGCTGTTCTTCCTAAAGCTATTTAAAAGATGGATTCTGTGTAATGGGATTGTTAGCACAGTCCAGCTTTGTTAATAATTTGATTTCCTGAATAGAAGAAAATAAAGTTGTCATAATACCTATCCTGAATTGACTCCAGCACATGGTTGTCTTCTCTTGCCAGATGAGGTTGTAAAATTGCAGTTGGAAGCTGATCTGCAGAGAGTAACAGGACCCCTCCTCTTTACCCATAAACACCAACCATGTTTAAAACTCTAGAAAAGTCTGATGTAAAAAAAAGTCTGTAGAAGAACAAGAAAACAAAAATTTAAATTAAGAGTGTAACAGTGTAATAAAAGCAAACAACTCTGTTTACATAAATGTGGTTAACTCGTCATTTCTAAGTATACCCCCTTCTTGACACAAGTGCATTTTAATAAGGCCTTTAAATAAAAGACTGTCAATTCTCTTGTAGCAGCAATGACAGCAATGAGCCATCATCTAAGTCATTTAAAAATCAATTATTTCCAGTTACTAAATGTAAATATCTTCTCAGGTAATTTGTTGGATGCCATCCCGGCATATCTGATTGTTCATATTCAGAAATAACTGCATGAGGTTGAGCTGACAGGTATCTGACAATCACTATCAATGCTTCAGAGTGCGAAGAGCTGGAAAGCTGCCACACCAGTACATTTTGTCACAGACCGCCACTTTCCTACACTCTCCTCCATGACCAGCCACTGCTGTTCCCTTCATACTGCTTAGCTCAGGCAGTAAAAGCCGTCAAGGTATTTATCCGGATCAAAGATGCTGTCTCAGGTCTTTTCTAAAGGGAACTGCAATGGAAGAGCTCCAAAATTTAAAAGAGGAAAAGAAGAGAGGAAGGGCCCTAAAAGCAAGGAATACGCAGCAATCAGACTGCACAACTGTTGAACTGAAGAAAGCCTTCACAGGATTTAACTCAAGGCTCTTCTGCACACAGTTAAAGTACATGCTTCTGGAGAAACACAACATACTTGGCTCAGGATTCAGTGGAGCTCTGGTGATTCAGGTCCAATGAATTTCTAACGCTGATCTTAGCATTTTGGTGAAAAGTTGCACTTCAGTGTTGGTAAAATTGGTGTCTTGCAACCACCCCAAAGGCAGCTGCTGCAGGTAGATGATTTCAGTGAGTACTGAAAATCCATGACATGCTGCTAAATTTGTGTACTGTCCATTGCAGTCAAGGAGGCAAGATTCAATCAAAGCATTTTAGATTTGTCTGTCTCACGTGTCCAACTTTCATCGCTGCTGATGTACTACTTCATACTGACGTTGTTAGATCCATAAACATGACATAGTGCAAATAACACCGATGGAAGTAGATCTGTCTCAGTTAGAGCAGAAGTTTCCTGCTATAAGTTATTGTATATTTGTTTACTTTTGTTTTTAAAGAAAGGCTGAGAGTATACAACAATTTAAAAACACACTGAAGACTGGGAGTGTCAGAGTGTAACATAAGAGGGCAATAATTTGGCTTCACTGATTGCCACAGGCATCCTACAGGAAGGCCACCTGCAAAACAGTCACCTCCAGCAAGGCGGCAGCCACGCTTTGAACACCACTGCCACGTTTACTGTGCCTGCACCCACACCCTGCAGTTCGGGGATGCCCAGGGCGAGGTGCCCCGGGAGGGCTGCCAGCATGTGACGGGACCGTGACTCAGCTAAAGCACACAAGCAGAGGTGGCTTGATCTTCACCCCTACTGAGTATTGAAAAAAAGCCTGGAAGGCTTTTAGACTCCCATAAAAACAGGTTTTATTAGGGTACTTACAACAATATTTATCATCTTCTATAGAGATAAAGTAATTAGGTAGAACGTAAGTGTCAAGGCTTTATAAACAAGTTTGTGCCACTCCCTGCCAGCTCAGTAGCTTTCTGAGTTACATTAGACGTTGCACTGTCATCGCTAGGAAGCACTTTCCACCACCCCCAAGGCCTGGCCAGCTGCTGGCCAGACCCTGCTTCTCCCCAGAGACCTGTCTTGCTGCTACATCCCTGGCAATGGTGCTCACTGCAACCCTGCAGCCCCTTTAGCCTGCCCCAGCTGCTCAGCCACCAAACCACCATCAGGGACAGTCCAGCTCCACCTGCCCCCACACAGCTTAGGCTCTTCTAAAAGGAGTGCAACAGATACCCTAAACCACACAGAGAACTACATTACCATCTCCACCATGGTCAAAGGCTGACCTCCTCCAGGTCTCTCTGCACACACACCAGACAGAGATGTATCTTACATGGGGAGAGGATAGAAAGAACTGCTTGCTACTATGCAGGTAGCATGGCTAGAGAACAGCAGAAGGAAACATGCTTTCAGGGTCCATGGCTGCTCCTCCCCACACTCGCTGCAGGAGAATGGATTTGAAACAGGCTGCTCCTTGTCAGTTTAGCAAAACGTACTCGTTATTTCCAAATGAGCACAAAGTGCACGCCTGCTGAATTCACAGCTGAAACGCCAGCCGCAAAGGACTACAGCAGTCATTCGCCAGGAGAACAAGCTCAAAACCAGTTGCTGGAGAGCACCTCGTGAAGTGACAGCCAGGCTTTGAACACCACTGCCATGTTTGCCATTCCTGCGGATAAGTCCCTGCTTGCATCCACACGCTGCAGCCTGCAGGTGAGCAGAGCGGGGTGCCCTGGGAGGGCTGCCAGGCTGCCCAGGGCGTGACGGGGACGTGACTCAGTTAAAACACAGAGGCAGAGTGAGGTGAGCATTTAGGGACTTGAGCATCTCCCATATTAGGAGAAGCTGAGAGAGCTGAGGCTCTTTAGCCTAAAGAAGAAAAGGTTCAGGGGGATCTTATCAATGTATATAAATACCTGAAGGGAAGGTGCAAAGAGGACAGAGCCAGGCTCTTTTCAGTGGTGCCCAGTGACACGAGGAGAGGCAATGGACACAAACTGAAACAGAGGAAGGTCCCTCTGAACATTAGAAACACTTTTCTACTGTGAGGGTGACTGAGCACTGGCACAGGTTGCCCAGAAAGGTTGTGGTGTCTCCCTCCTTGGAGATATTCAAAAGCTGTCTGGACACAGTTCTGGGCAACCTGCTCTACGTGGCCCTGCTTGAGCAGTGGAGTTGGACAAGATGACTTCTAGAGGTTCCTTCCAACCTCGCCCTTCTGTAATTCTGTGGATATGTCTCAGTCTTCACCCATATTGAATTCTGCAAAGATGCCCTGTAAGCTTTTAGACTCACAGAAAAAAAGTAGGTTTCATTAAAATATAAATGGCAATACTTATCTTCCTACTATTCTTTATTTCATATTTGTCATTTCATTATTGTTGCAATCAATACATTGCAATAGAGAGTGTTGCACCACCTTTTACATTTCTCTCTGACACAACTGACTCTCCACGTCTTTCTTCAAAAAAAAACCAAACCCAAATCCACATCCTGAACACATTTCCTATCTCCTTCTCTTATTGCGTGTGGCTACTCACTTGTCAGCTCTGCAGGAGGAGACATTTGTGACAGGCTCCTTAGGGTTAGTTCAGGAAAATAACGCACATTGCTCCCCCAAGGAACACTAACAGCAAGGCTGCCTCACGTTGGGGCTTTCTAACTAAGTACTTTCATCTGAACAAAACCATTCCCGATAATATTAGACTAGCCACAGAAGAGATATGCTTTTTGCGTTTCAGTATTTTAGCAAAAGCTGACCACGAAGAAGCACCATTACTCTCTGGAAGAGTCTCTCTAAAGGAAGGACAACTCAAAATCAGACACTTGTAAACATCCAGTGAGGTGATAGCATTGAAAAACTGTGAAACACATGGCCACGCTTAACAAGGTTACGGACAAGTCACCTCCTCCATCTGCACACTCTGATTCATGAAACAGCACGGCAGGGTGTTCCAGGGAGGTGCCAGCCTTTCCAGGGAGTAAAATCACCATGACTCAGCTAAAACGTTGAGGCGGATGGGCCTCAGTCATCACCCATACTGCTTTCAGAAAAAAAAAAAAAAAGAAAAGAAAAGAAGGAAGAGGAAGGCTTTTAAACTCCCATAAAGTCAGGTTTTATATGGCTATAAATGATGATAGTTATCTTTCTCCATGCAGATAAAGCAAGCATGTAAAACAGCAGAAATGCCTAAACAGAAAAGCCTGTACACATAACTGTGTCCTTCCAACAGATCTGCCCCGCCAGCCCGTGTTGCAGCTGAGTTGCCAAAATCTCTCCCTGCTCCTCCCTGGCCCCCAGGAAGTTCACTCCAAAATCGTTAAGGCCTGGCCAGCTGCTGGCCATACCTTGCTTCTCTCCAGAGGCAATGTCACTGCACTCCCTGCTCTCTAGATGTCTTGTGGATGCCCCCAGACACCTCCCAGGTTGCACCCTGAAGCTGCTCACAGGAAGCCTCCAACAAGCACGGGGGAGGGCTCAGCAGCTATTGCAGCTCCCTCGCAGGAAGCGTGGCTGGGGAGCAGCAGCAGGAGACATGACACCCATGTCCGTGGGTGCTCCTCCCCACGCTCATTGTATTAGTACCAATGAGGCAACTCTTGGCTGGGAAACAACTGGCCCCAGTGTAAAACAAGCAGGAGGGAGAGAGAGAATGACTCGTGTACTTGTATCTTATAGCATCCATATCTGTAGGCACAGACTTATCTTAAGAAGAAAGTGTACAAACTGGTGTGATGAAATGCATTAATAAAGGAAAGCAGCAAATTGAACTTTGTCCTGCTGACTGTGGGTGTCCGATGGGGTGAAAGGTTCACAGCCATGAGAAGTTGTTGGCAGCTTCACCCACTCAGCCCCTCTCGCTGAACACAAGTCTGTTGCAAGCACATCCATCTGCTGGATCCTTTCTCTTTTGAAGGCCTGGGATCCAGGCAGTTCTTAATTCCTTGTTTCTCCTCCTTCCTTTGATTGTTCAGTAGTCACATTAGTCAGCAATTTTAAGTCCCTCTCTCCACTGCAAACTGTCTTTGATGCTCATGGGAATGTAATTCTTTAGCAGAGTGGGAATTTCCATGGCTTCCCTCTCCAGTCCAGCTTTTCTGACAAGAGCTAGCTATTGTTCTGGTCGAGCTAGTGACAGAATTGATGGACAGGGCCCTTAGAAATCAGTCAGCCCTATATAAGAATATTTGGCTGGGCAACAAGCCCCCAGCAGAAGAGGGACCTCCCTCATACAGTGCTGAGGTGGGCACGTAACACAGAGGTCAACCACCAAAGTGGATTAGAATGCAAAAGGGTCCTTGAAAAGAGATGATACTCACACAAACTGAAGGTTTGTGATTTGCTACAGTTTAATTCCAGTCAGTCACAGTGTCAGAAGAAAATACACACACATATATCATATAGCTAAAAATCTGATCAAAGAGAAAACACAGTTTAGTCTGACAGATAATACTTAAGGCAAATCTGGACATCACCTGTTTCACCTGACTGAGAACGCCAGACTGGCTAAGTGCGTAAAGGCTGGGAGCACGTTTCCACAGAAAAAAAAATTAACCATCTGGAGTCACAGAAGTGAGAGTCAGGGTGAACCCCTCCCTGTTATTTACTCCTGTAGCAAGCCCCTCATGGAGTTTGATGGCCTGGATTTCACCTCAGCTTCCTAATGTGAAGGAACTTTTTCCTCAAAACAGCTGTCAGCTACACAGCCCAGCCCTCCCAGGCCCCTGGCTCTTGATTTCTGAGGCACTCCGTTCATATAAACTTTCCTGCAGCCTTTAAATATCAGCCCTCTGAGTGCATTTTGACCCTACATGAAAAGCAGGGGGTCTATTCGGACTAAAGCCCAACCTGTAGACAAGCTGTGATCGCAAATCCCTTTTGCAGCCTCCGACCCCCTGCTGATGCTGGCTGACATTTTCATTGAGCACAGGGAACCGATGCCTTCACAGGGACTGATGCAACGGTCCTGCGGGGAGCACGGCGGGATCCCACCCCGCTGCAAAGAGAGGGAATGCAGAACCTATGTCAAGGTAAGACCACGTTCCCTTTTAACGAATTCCTCTGTGAGCAGCGGGTGAGCCTAATGCTTTCTAGAATAAAAAATGGAAATTTCAGTCCATTTGTCACCACTTGAGAGTAGCTGAGAAAATCCTTCACCGGCCCGGACGCCCATTCCCTCATGCAGCAATTCTCCTGGCACCCGTCAGGCTCTCTCCACGGCAGAACACAGGCAAAGTGCCCAGTCCATCACTAAGGCGTTTGCCTTTAGTTTGTTCAGTGCAAAAACAAACAAACAAACAAACAAACAAACAAATCATCTTAGCATCAGGCTTCTGTAGCCAACCAAAATCTCAAGATCACGGGCATCTCGTGTCTCACATGCAAGGGAACCCCGGCGGAGGCGGGAAGGGGGGGGGGGGGGGGGGGGGGGCGGCCCCGGCGGGCGTGGGCCGAGGCGGGGCGGGCCCCGCGCCTTAAAGCGCCGTCGGGCCGCCGCAAGCACGGACGGACGGACGGACACTCACCCAGACCTATCCCGCCACCGGCAGCATGGCGAGCCCCTGCGTGGAGCTGAGCAACAAGATGAAGATGCCTGTCCTGGGGCTGGGCACTTGGCAGGTACCGGGGCGGGCGGGAGGAGGCTGCGAAGATGGAAAAAAAAAAAAAAAAAAAAGAACGGCGACCACCAAAAGCGGGTCTCCCGCCCTGCGCCCGCGGAAGCCACGTCCCTGCGTGGGGGCCGGGGGAGGGGGTCGGTCTCGCCGCCCACTTGCAGCGATCGCGGCCGCTTGTGTAACCGGGCGGGCTGCCAGGCGCGGCGGGGGGGCGAAGGGGAGAAGAGGGCTCGGGGAGCGAAAAGTAAAGGAAAAAAAGACCAAAAAAAAAAAGTATACAAGGTGGAGGGAGGCAAAATAAAGAGGAGGGGAAGCAAAAAAAGAAACCAACAAAAAAAGAACAAAAAGTAGATTGTGAAAGGCTGCCTGGCCCGGTGCTTGTGGCTCGCAGCCCTGGGATGGGGTCAGTGGCTGCTGGGAGCCCTGTGCCACAAAACTGCCTTCGTGGGGAACGTAAACTGGCAAAACTGCTTGGGCAACCCTGAGAGCAAATAAGGGGAAATGATGCAGGGCATTACACTGCTGGAAATGGCAGAGTCCAAATGTCTCACAGAAACCAACTCCTTTCTGCTCTATTCTCTTTCCTTACAAAAATGCTGTTTGGCTGGGAAGTTGAAACTCAGTTTAGATGCGGGTGACAAGGACGCTCCAGAAGCAGCTGCAAAGGGAGACTTTGAGGAGCTGTCGCAGCAGCGAGCGCCAGCAGAAGGCCGTGGAAGAGCTCATGGTTTGGTTGTGTTTGCTTTCAGGCTCCTCCAGGAAAGGTAGAAGAGGTGGTGAAGTTTGCTATTGATGCAGGCTACCGCCTCTTCGACTGTGCCTATTTCTACCAAAATGAAAATGAAATAGGGAATGCAGTCCAGCAGAAGATCAAGGAGGGGGCTGTGAAACGGGAAGACCTCTTCATTGTCACTAAGGTACAAGGATGCAGGATTATTGAGGCATTTAGCTTTTCTCAAAGAGAAACCCTTGTTCCATCTGTAAAGTAACCTAAGGACTTACTCCCTTCTATGATACTCATTTCATAGTTGTCTTGTTGTGTGCTATAAATTCCATCCTTTATTTGCAATTTGGACTGAGCTTTACCTAAGGAACCACTGACTACTTTGGAAAGATAGCATGGCTGTTGCTGATCTAATAATTTCCTTGCATGTATTAAGTCACTTAATTATACTGAAGGTTCATTTGCATGTACCCTAGAAAGATTAGAGAAAAAAAAAGACTCTGAATTCAGAGGTGCTGTGCTACTTACTGGTTTGCAAGACATTTGAAAATGGTGTCATGTACAAAATGTAAGCCTGAAAGGGAATAGAAATGAAAGTATGGGACTTCAGTCTGAAGTATTTTCCGTGTATTTACTCCATTCCTTTATCTCATCTACTTGTCTCAGTACTGCCCTTTCCCAAAAAGTGAGAAAACGTCAAGTAAAAAAATTATGACTTGGGGTTTTCACCAACAAAACCAGGAAACATTGAGCATAACTAAGCTTTTCCACATACTCTTTCTTTTTGTTAAAGAACAGGTTTAACTTGAATAATACTTGCAAGTTCTTCTATTTAAACAACTTGAATTTTCATTTCAAAAATAAAATAAACAGTTGTCACTATGGCCAGTTAAAAGGGACAGAAGGAGGGGAGCTATGAGTTGCTAAAGGCTCAAAATTTAGGCTGAAAAAAAGAATATTCTAATGCTAACAGCTTTGCTGTGTCAGATACACCTGGCAGTGTTACATTTAGTTCTGAGAACCTCTTTTCATGAGTAGGAATACTGATTGTCCACCTTCACTACTGACTTATTATTTGTGGTATTTCTGTTCTATCTTACTATTAAAATATTGGCATCCATTGAATTGGCATCCATTCAGTGTGCAGTAGGTAGGTGGGGAGGGAATTTTCCTCCCAGACCACCAAGGGAGAAGCTTCTGTCCCCTGGCCTGGACTGTGGAAGCTGTAGAGTCACAGCTGGGCTTGGTTTCTTCCCACAGTTGTGGAACACATTTCACGAGAAGTCCCTGGTTAAGGTAGCGTGCAAGAAGAGCCTCGCTGCACTGCAACTGGACTACCTTGACCTCTACCTGATACATTTCCCCATGGGATTCAAGGTAGTCCTGCTCTACATTCCTCTTCTCCTCACCTGGCTAGAAACATGGCGTATTCTCTCATCTATGCTGTGGCCATCTTCATTATGCACCTGGGATATGCTATGGTTCATTTGGCTCTTCCCTGAACCTGGTGGTAGCAAGCATTCAGCCACTAACTAGGTAGTGGTATGTTTTAGCATGTGGGTCTGCCTTTACATGCCTGTTGGAGCAAGATAGCTGTAGGTGTGCCAGCTGCTAATGAGCCCCCAGGTCTTCAGGGAAACTCTAACCAACACACGATGGTGCAGTTTGGGATCATGGCCTTCTGCTGGGCCAGGACAGTGTGAACATATCAGGCTTTGGAGATGTTGGCTTGATCTGGAGTAACGAACAGTGAAAAATGAAGCACAGTGCAGAAACAATGTGCTGCTTTTTTTCCTCAGTCTACACCTGTGTAAAATAAATAAAAACTCTAGAATAAAGGTAGGGGAGTGTTCCCTTCTGTCTAGATCTGCCTAAGTTACTCACATAATTGATACTAATCCCCACTCTTTGTATGCAGGGATTGATTTGTAGAAATATGGCCCTCATCCAAAAGAGAATACTGATGAACATGCATAATTTTTAGTTATGCAATATGTTTAAATAACCTGCTAACTTACTGCCTATAATTCCAGTCAGAAGTGCTAGTAAACAGTAGGAAATTAAACTCTCTTAAAAAGTCTATGCACTATCTGCCTTGAAATAACAGGCTGGTGAGGAACTGCATCCTGTGGATGACAAGGGTATGAGTATCCCCAGTGATACCAATTTTCTGGACACATGGGAGGTAAGTTAATGTCTTCTCTTTTGAGCAGGTGTCAGCACTAAAGATGGAGCAGAGATCTGTATGCATGATGAAATGAAGGGATAGGTTTGGGTATGGAGGATAGTCACCCAGAATTGTATTTCATGACCAGAACGAGCAGTGCTGCTGCTACCCCTTGTTGTGAGGAGCAAGAGGGGGATTTCATTAACAAGACTAAAGAGTAGGAAACTATCAGCACTGTAAGTGCTGTCACTAAAATAATATTTGAATACGCACAATGGTAGAACTGAAGCGTAGATTAATCCGGGTGTGGCTGTTAATTTACTGGGTGTTTCATACAGATAGAAAATTCTCACTTTTCTGTGTTGGGCATCAGCATCTCAGGCTGTCCTTCAGTCCTCCTTTCCCTGTAGACTGAGGGTCTGCTCCTGCTACCTGCACCTTTGTGATGCTACAACTCTCAGAATTACTAGTTTTCTCTACAATAGCAGATTACAGTTGCAAGAAAGTATTTCGAGGTAACTGAGTTTAAGTTAACGCCCTCCCTGCTGTGTTCTGCCAACTCAGAGGTAGTGTGCTGGCATAGGAGGAGGTGGAGGGGTCTCCCTTGCTTTTTTAGCTCTGGCAAAATGATCCCCAAAGAAGCCAAAGCAAAAGATTTTGCTTCCCATTACAAAAGGGTTGGCCAAGCCATTCTTCTTATATTACTTCCCCATCTGCAATGGGCCATAAAGCATACAGATAATACAATGTGCAAAGATTTTTTTAATTTTTATTTTTTTTAATTTAAGATGCTATTATTTAATTTAGTGTGGGTTGTTTGTTGGTTTGTCACTAGCTTTATGGAAAAAAAATAGTGTAGTTGACAGTAATACCACCTCATAAATACACATTGGTTGTCCTTACTCGTTAGGCCATGGAAGAGCTGGTGGACTGTGGTCTGGTAAAAGCCATTGGTATCTCCAACTTTAACCATGAGCAGATTGAAAGAATCTTGAACAAGCCAGGTCTGAAATACAAGCCAGTAAATAACCAGGTAAGATTTTTATTTCCATTGATGTCAACTAACCTTGGAATATTCCTAAATATATTCTTGCTACACTTCAGCTCTAAAACTGACTTGTGCCATAACCTTTAAATAGTTTTGGTGCCATGGAAAGATATTGCAAAGCACTAGGTACCTCTGGTTGTCTGAAAGTCCCTTCAAGTCAGTACTGCCTGCAATATGCAAGGCTTTGGTATGGTGTCAGTGTTGGTGGTTTTATCTGACAGGGACCTCAACATAAAACTTTTTTGTAGACTTGTGCGTATATAATGCAGTGAAGATTTGAGAGCAATACTGTACAAAACAGTATGGATTATTCATATCGCAGTAATATGAAACAGATGAGAGTACTTTGGTTTTAGGCATTGGAAAAAAGTGAAAATATCCATTACCTTGTATAAAATATATATACGCACCTTGCAACTTTCTGCTACACGTCCTCTTTCACACTCCCAGTGTCACACCCCCAGTTGCCACAGGCCCATTTCTGCCAGCCCTGGGATAACCAGCAAAATCCCCACTGCGAGGTACTGCACGGGCATGGGAATGTACAGGAATGCTCTAGCTTATTCACTGGACTTATTTATTTTTCAACATAAAATAAGACATTTCACTAAACTTTGTTATAAAAAGGAGGGTTGAAGTATACAACTGTATAACAAATCCTCACCATGTACCTCATGGATGAAACCACAGGACAGCAGGGGCATCAGGACCTTCTGACCTTCTTCCATATGTGACTTCTTTGTACTCAGCCGAGGCTGCTGAATGCCCATCTCTGCTGGCTTGGGAATATCCAGGGAAATCCCCACACTGGGTCTTGTGCAGGCATGGTGCTGCGTGTGCTGCTGCGCTGCAGTGCCAGGCTTGGGGCTAGCGTGTGCGCTAACCCAGCTTAGCATAAGGGGGACATAAGACTTGAAGAGATTTTATTGAAGGTTATAAAGTTCTGGTTGGGATGGACCCAAGTACCCGCATGTTAAAAGCTGCACCAACTTCAACACTTCAAAGAACTTCAGGCTTTTACCCCAGTTAGCTTCTCCATGAGTGTGTCTGTGCCACACACCGTTATTACAGTAGTTGCCTAATCTAGCTCAGGTCTAAATAAACTACTGTACATGAATTTCATGTCACCATGCCTGGTAGCAAAGCTATAGCATTTCGGAACAGCTGGGTATGTGCATGGTGCCACGTTATGCAGGGTAGACATAGCCCTGTGGTCATCCTATGGCTTGTGGCAAGTTGAGCAGCATCCCCGTGTAGGTTCCTGTTGCTTCCAGTTAAAGGACATCTTGCCCGAATGGCTGGTCGCAACATGATCTGAGCTAACTTGGGGAAGCTCATCTCCCCAGGCTTCTTCAGGAGTCGGGGAGACTCCTTGGGGAGAGGCTGGGTGACTCGGAGCAGAAACTAAACTTCAGGTATTCTGAGCTGCCCCTCTGAAGATGCAGTCCTGCTCTCCAGTAGTCCAGGAAGACTGATTTCTCCCATTCCTGATACAGATAGCACTTCCACTCTTCTCATCTATTTCTCGCTATCTTTGTGTAATATGTAGCATGAGGAAGCCCTATTCTCTGTGCCAGACCTCTAGATATTGCTGTGACATGAATAACTTTCTTATAAGATAGATTTTAATCATGATATTGGAAGTCTTTTCTTCACATCTTCTGTGAGCCAAGAGGAATTAAAATGTTAGTTATTCTCTGAAGCTCAGTGCAGTCTTCCTCTGTGTCAACCACCGTGTTACTGTGCTTGCAGATCGAATGTCATCCATACCTAACCCAGGAAAAGTTGATCAAGTACTGTCAATCCAAAGGGATTGCTGTGACTGCGTACAGCCCCCTTGGTTCTCCTAACCGCCCATGGTAAGAAAGCATTGCAGCCTCTCTGGATACAAAACAATGCATTTGCAACTTGAATCTTTGAGGCAAATGATGTAAATATTGCAGGTATAATGAGAAAAGTGCCGTTTCTTTGTTACAGATTATTTCACACAAAATGTCAGGCTTCCTGCAGGGAAGCTAATACCTTTCTACCATCCATATCCTGGCTTCTGTTTTTAATAGGGCCAATCCAGGAGAACCTGTGCTGCTGGATGATCCCAAGATTAAAGAGATTGCAGTTAGACATCATAAAACCCCTGCCCAGGTAAGTGGGCTTGTCAGGGCAAACTATTCCTCCTCCTCAGACAATTTTACAAGCTGATGGCCAGCTTTAGCAGATGCTGCCTTCTCTAAAGGTACAGTTTAATGGGCTTGAACTGCACTTGACTCTTCATACTGCCCTAGTTCTTACCAGCATTCATACAAATTATGAGGTATTTTCTAAGAGATCTTGGGTGCTGAGCTTTGGGGAGGCTGACCAGCAGCAGTACATACTTATCTTGGGTGTCCCCCTTCCTAGGGAGATTTCTTCTGCTCCCAGAGAGAAGTGCTTGCTCCCTGAGAAGACCCTTTCCTCTGAGGTTTAGTTACAAATCATCAAGCCAACTTGTTATTCCTTTCTCCAGCTAAGTTAGCAAGTTGTTCTTCAGAGAAGCCCTGTAATTTGCACACCTGTTTGATTGCTCCCTGTTGGTTCATGTTCACAAAGAATCATTGAAAGCTGCTTGATTATTCAAGATGAAATTTTTTTCTCTATTAGTGGCTAGTCATGCAAATGAGTTCTTGCACAGGGTGTGCAGAAACTGCACTTCAAACAAATCCACACATTCACAGGCAATCCACCATAGTCATATTTTAAGACAGGCAGAGCAGGAGAAAAAATTGTATGCAATAGCCCTCTTTTGAGGGGGGGAAACTTTTGAAATCTATAAATATGTTTTTCCTTTTAAGGACTTCAAAAAGCTTAACCTAGGTGAGGTACTTACCTGTAAGCCCAAAATAATCTGCAGTATCATTATGCTTATTTGGTCTGAGCACTGATACAACGCAAGCCAGAAGCATCATCCTTTTTCTCCCCCTCTCCTACCCTAAATGAAAACAAAATAAATCCTGGAGAAGCCAGGATGTAGAAACAACATAGGCCAGAAACAATTACAGTTTGTTAGTAGACTGCAAGCAAATGCTGGCACATCAAACTCCTGTATGCAAACCGGTAGAATCTTCTAAAGAGTGAACATGGTTGTAGAAAGATAAATTGGTTTGTGCATGAAAAAAAAAGAGAGAACACAAAATGCATTTGAACAGATTTCTTGGTACCCCTGCATTCATGCTCCTCCTTGCCCTTTCCTAGGTTCTGATCCGGTTTCTTATCCAAAGAGATGTGATTGTCATTCCCAAGTCTGACAAACCACAGCGTGTTGAGGAAAACATCCAGGTGAAGTTTCCATTGGGATTTCTGCCACCTTTTTGCACAGAATAGGCACCCACACCCATATCTCCCCCATGTTTCCAAGCAGCACCTAAGAGACATCGGAAGGGGAGCGCAGAGATGCAAAGACCGGAGCTCAGCCCTACCTAACCATCCGCACTTTTTCTCTGGGGAAAAGCATTTTGTTCCTGCCAGGAGAGAAATGGGTTACACCAGGGTGGTCTGAGCTCTGCTGCCCTGGAAGGGGAATCCCAGCTTTGGACTTGCCCTCTAGGAGATGTTTAATGAGCCCCTCTTTACGGTGTAAAGGAACAAATTGTAAACACCAGACCCGTTATGGTTTATGTCTCTCTTTGAGACTGTGGTTCCCCTTGGCAGGGAGGTTCAGCTGGATGTTTGCTCATAAGGCCTGGCATCTTAGGTAATACCTCTGTGTTACTTTCAGTTCATGCTGCTACATTTTGGAGTTACTTCTATGAACCACCAGCAAGAACTCTTAGATGACCAATTAACTGTGAGACAGTTGGTACCCAGTAGTCCTCTGTTGTAGCAGAAATGTTTATTGCTAGTTCTAGTATTTGTGATGCATCAAGTAATCCATCCTTAGCACCTTAAGTTCTCTGTCTGTGCATTACAACACAAACTGCAGTGGTGTTTGCATTCAACCACCCAGAACTATAAGACATTGCTATGAACAGCACCTCAGAGAGAAAAGGGCTATCTTGATTACTTCAAGGGTAAGTTGGTATTTGGCTGAGAAATAAGAGGATTTCTTA
Source organism: Platalea leucorodia (assembly GCF_965183815.1). Lineage (NCBI taxonomy): Eukaryota > Metazoa > Chordata > Aves > Pelecaniformes > Threskiornithidae > Platalea > Platalea leucorodia. The sequence continues at coordinate 58,181,956 of NC_138826.1, forward strand.
ACTATGCTTAGCATGGCTGCAGTATGTTCCTACCTCAAGTCATAAATGCATGAAGCACATTTAGTAGCTAACTACTCGTGAACTGAAGTAAAAATGGCGCTTGCTTTTTTTTTTTTTTTTTTCCCTTCCCTGCTAGGTGTTTGACTTTGAACTGTCTGAAAAGGAGATGGATGTCATCCTCAGCTTCAACAGGAACTGGAGGGCAGTTCCAGTGCTCCAGTATGTTTTTTACTTCTTATGATCCATTAGGCCTATCTCTATCTGTATTTTCATCCCCCATATCTTGAAAACATATACGACCAAAACCAGGGAGAGCTCCTATCTTAAACCCTGGTCACCAGGTAATGAGACATGTCCTGGAACTGATGTCAGGAGGGAGATTCTTTCAGGGCATTCCCTTCAGCATCTTGGTGTTGCATGTGCTTGTTCACAAGCCTGTGTTCCAATTAATGGCAGCAGCAAAACGAGTATGTTGGCAGTGGGGGAAGGAGACTGCAGTAGGGAAATGCCGCTGAAGATACTTTCTACAATATTTAAATAACCAGTTCTTTCTCTTCTCAGAGCTGTCAATCACAAGGACTACCCATTCAAAGCAGAATATTAGTGCCAGTGGTTTCTGCGAGACCTCAGTGTAACTCCTTCCAGATTAGAAGATGTATGCTGCAGCCTAGACTTGATGAGTTCTTCTGTGCTTGACAATCATCAAAAGCAGTTACTTGTCCTCCTTTTTTAGGAGGTAGACCACTAGCTGGTATAAAAATGCATCAATAAGGATGGGTCTTTTGTTATGATGGTTAACAGAAATCTGTTTTTGATTAGTAGTAAAAAGACGATGTCTTGTCATTTCCGGTTTTCTTGTCTTCCTTAATTAAAGACATGTTTAACAAAACACTTGGGTTACTTACAAGATTTTTTTATATGTTATTTCCAATGTGGTCAGTCATCTGGCTCACGAGTTGCTGTCAAGGAATGTTGTCTTTAATTACTTTGCTTTTTACATAGTTGTGATTTTTATAGTGTGAATCTCTAATGCTTTAATATTTTATATGAATAAAGTTTGAATAACAACAAAACTTAATCACTGTAGTGCTTAAATTGTTTCATACAATTACTTATAAAACATGCCTGAAGTCTGGGGTGTTTTTAAATTTTAATACAGATAGAAATGAGCTTTTATAATTCTTGTACAAGGACAATACATAGAAACTACTTTGTGGCTTATGCATCAGACAGGATCGTGCTCTAGCTAGAACCTAAAGAAGAAAGTTGTACCTATTAATCCATGTAGCCCTCCCTCCGGACAATGAGAAATTGAACTCTTGAGTGATGAGAGGTGAAAAGTTGAAGACAGCATCATATGCAGCATATGTTTTGATAACACACATCATTGAAGACAGCATCATATGTTATCATATGTTTTGATAACACACATCAAAATACACCCAGCCAAACATAAGGGCTACCTACAACATCAGAATTACTTGCTCTGGAAGTCTCATACACAAAATTAGATTTTTGCACCTCTGCTGGCAGCATTCAGAACAACATATCCAGAGAAGGGTTGGCTTTAAGGAAAACATAGAAAAACTTTTCTTTATAAACACCAAAGCTAACCCTGAGCTAGACTCACAGTTGCTTTAAAGTATTTTCAGAGAGATAATGCTAGGCCAAAGCAAAGGCAGGCTTGAAAAAGGCTGTTTTGTGGCATTCTGCACACTGACAAGAGAAAGTCTGGCTAGGATGCTGAGTGAGCTGCAGGAAAGCATGACGAGAAGCTAAGGTGACGATCTGGTGTCATCTGAAAAATCATCACCTCATAATGTTATCAAAACACCAAAAAAACTTGCAGTGCTGCTGACTCAGCCACCGGGATTTGTCTTTGGCAAATTCTGCCAGGAGGTGGTGCCAGCTGGTGGGAACAAACCATGACCGCACCACTTTACGGTATTTCCTAAAGGTAAAACTGATTGTGCCCAGCATGCTTCCATGCTCTCAGAAAAGGCAATAACCAGGAGCAAAAGAAACTTACCTATATCAACAAGGAAAAGCGTCACTTCAGCAAAGACTGCAGGGAAATGTAGCAACGTAGTTGGTCAGTACAAGGCAGCAGAACAGGCATGCTTGCAAGCGTACAAGCTCTTTTCACGTTAAATTAGGCAGCATCCGATTATTTCTCCCCCGGTAGTTCAGAAAGCTGTGCTTGCTGCAGCCTTCCCAGTGCTTCCCAGGGAGCTGGCAGCAGCCTGGGGGGCCTCTTTTGGATGACCACGACCTGGTTAGAGCAGGGCATTACATGCTGTGCTGCCGTTAGAGAAAAAACAAAGGGGATAGGAGGACAACGGGAAAGCCAGCAGCTCCCCAGGCTTGGTCCCCATGATCAGCCAAGCCTGGAAGTACATCCCACCGAGGTCGACAGAAGAAATATGACAGCTCTCACACAGAAAACATTTTTCAAAGCAGGCAAGCAGACAACTGTGCCGCTAGGTCACAACCTACCTCATTGAGCATGCTGACTTCTGGATGAGGCACAGCTCCTGTCTTGTACTGATAGGGATGACAATTAAGATTTTTTTTTTTTTTTTTCCTTAAGAATATGTAGGTGAAAGCTGCTGATTTTACGACTTGGCTGTCTGGTGTAGGATAGTACATCAGGAGAGACATCCTTTGAGGTTCTTTACAATGATACCTTATTTTAAACAGCCTTAGCACGATTCCTATCCCAGTTGCAACAACTGGGTCATTCCTACTCATTAACAAACACAGGGCTGCTGATGGAAATATTCCATTTATTGTGGATGCAGTTTCAGAATACATTGTTTGAACAAATCATTTTTATTGCAGCTATCGGATGTATTTGAAAGACTCAGAGGAGTGTTTACAAAACCCCCAAACAAAAAACAAGACAACTCAGAGACAACATCAGGCACAGTTTCACCCCCTACAGATAACTACGTGCATCTCTATATGTAAACAAGATGTTTCAGCCAAGCAGGGGAGCTCATCTTTGGGTTGAAATATAACATTATTCTTCTTCAGGAAGAAGTCAGATGCTGTAAGAGATGGACGTGGTGGAAAGGGAGATCCTGGTAGTTCCAACGCACAACAAAGCTGTTAACAACGTGCTCAGGGGCTACTTCAGTTGCTCAGTTTATGCCACCCATACACTGTAGGATGTAAATGCTAAACTGTATGGCATGTAAATCCAAACCAAGCTGACGTCTTATAGCCATGTGTTTACTATATACAAATGAAAACGTCTGTAAATAAGATATTCGGGAGAGAGAGTTAAAAAGAAGCACTATAAAGACAGAGGTTTACTTCATTTTAGGTGGACTTAAGTGTATGGCACCGATGGATGGCAAGATTTAGTGTACAGTCATTTGAAACAAGCTCCAACTGTGTTTAGGTTTTTTTTTCTTTTTAATTATGGTAGTTTTATATAAATTAAACTACATCATTTTATACAAGTGACCTATTTTTAACCCTCTATACCCTTACCTTTTCCTCTTTTAAAAACTATACTTTCTTTTTAATTACCCATTACTGGGCAACTGACATTTAAAATTTTTTAATACTTATCTCACCATACCTCTAATGGCAATTATGAAATCTTACTACAGAAAAGTGTGTGATTTTGTCTTTATTTTTTTAAGCTGTGATATTGGCTAATTATGTATGTTTATTACTGAATATAATACTCTAGCACGTATTAAAGCATTCTACCATTAGTAGTGCCTTTAGGCTAAACTTTGTAAAGCTATGTGTGTATATATTCTAAATTGCATTCAATTACTAGTCACTAACAACAAAAAGAAATATCAGTACCGCTGTCAGCTAACATAATCATCCAAATTTAGGTATTAACTTAAACTAGAATGGAGAAATTGATACTTAAAAAAAGTATAAAACAAAAAATTAAAACACGTTATTGATGCAGTATTTCTCATGACATGGGCAACTTACAGAAAATATTACATTGTCAACTAAAGATATTTCTTCCATGCCTTAGTCTAAAGTGCAGAAAGAAAGACTTCTGTATTACAAAAGTAACCATTGTTTTTATAGGTTTACTGCACACCTTTCTTAAGCAACTTCACTTTACATGCATTTTGGGTTGACCTCTTCCGCCAGTTGAAATCACTGTTCAGATACATAGTTATGACTATCAGTAGGAGAGTCTATATATTTCACAGCATGGGTTTCTTTAGGAATAAAGGCTCTTGTGCAAAGGCAGTACTATTATGATGAATGTCTAGACTGATTATTAAATACAGTGCTAATATACATGGTTTTAACTGGGATAATGCAAAAAGACATTTTGGTAAATAAACATAAATATAAAAAGAACAATTTAGCACTTTTTCCTTTTTTTCTTTTTTTCCCCCCAACTGATTGGTCCAGCATCTTTAGTGGCCTTCTACGGTTCTTTCTCAAATTGTCTCAAACCTGCTGAGAAAGAGAAAGATTAAAGATGGCTTGAAATAACCCAAAAATATCTCTAAAATAGAAAAGGCATGGCTCTAGATTAACACACAGCATGTAAGAAGACAGGACACAAGCTGGATGCTGCTGTGCTCGTGTACTGGGATTGCTCAGAGGTGGTCTCCAAGAGGACAAGCAGGATTTCACCTCTCTCGCCTCCGACAGCCCCGGGAAGCAGCTCAGGGAGAGCTCAGGAGCTTCCCACCCAGAAATGCAGGGGAATGCCGCACCCAGCGCTCTCCCCAGCCACGCATGGGTGGCTGCCATGCTGAAGCAGGCTGTGCTGCAGCACTTGGTGCGCGCACCTCAAGTTCATGGCAAGACTGAAAAGCTGGCTGCTGAGAGCCCCCTCCTGCAACCCCTCTGCTGAAGCCCTCATCTCACTCAGCCTTAGAGGAGAGGCTCGGCAGTGGCCAAACCACTCAGCGGGGTCTGCTGCCGTAGGCAATGACACGCGACCGCTAACACCTGCTATGGGAGCAGAGCAGTGCTAGTGCTGAGCAAGCCTGAAAACCCCTCTCCTAACAGCTTGGTTTGAAAAACCTTAAGAGCAGGAGGAAGACAATTCTGTTTTGCATGACTCTAAACTGATAAGAAAAGTTCACAGGCATACTGTAGCTCTGGCTTCACATACAAAAGTGAAGAAAAATATTAATGGGTAGAAAACCAAAAGTTTTTCTATGTTTGATCATTTCATTGCTAGTGAAGAGTCAAAGGATGTTGCAAGACATCTTAAAGCTATTAAACTGATCAGCAAATTTCCGTTCTTCCCCACTGGTCCTTAGGCACATATTTATTTTAATTGGTTTTATTTGGAGTGTTTTAAATTAAAATAAAAATTTGAAAACTGCACAAAGCTAGGAGGGAAACTTTGCTGATTTCTTTCCGTACAACTAGGTTGTGCTTCCCAAACTAGTAGTTTCAAAATGACAGTACTAGGACTCTTTTTGCCTTGAGAAGACACCACTGCACAGCTCCAGCAAAAGCAGTTCTGCTGTTGAGTGCACTTGAACTCCATTCCAGTCTGGGTATGCAGGAGCACATGAAACTCACAATGAGCCAGAGGAATTATTTTTAAAAATCAACACTGCTGAATTTTCATCAGGCTTCACCATTACCCGGCAGCAATGTTTAAAATCAGATGCAGGGCTCCTTCTCCATAGTACTGAAATTATTCTGCTCAAATAGTGCTGCTGCAACAGCCTCACTTTTGGGGTTTCCCCTCTTCACTCATGAAAAGCATAGCCATTCCTGCTGCAGCCTTTAAAAGAGCCTTTCCCAGCTGCCTTGCATTTGCTGTAATTAGTTAAATGACCATCCCATTCCTCAGACCTCACGCAGTTTAATGACGCTCTCCAGCTACAGCAAACATGCTACGCGTGTCACTCAAACAAGGCTTTGCAAACATGGCTGGAGCTCTGCTAATCCTCCTAGAAAGATGATTTGGGCTTATTTCTCAAACATTCATGTTTTGATGATATTGCAATGGAGCTTTTGAAAGGTAAAGGCAAAAAGGTGGGGTTTTTTGCATCAACATTAACAGCCATGGAATTTTAAAAATCAGACGTGCCTGTAGAAAAATGTGGCAAAGTTTCTATTTAATATGCAGGTGTATTATTAGAATTACTTACCATTAGTCTCTGATTTTTTCCCGATAGCTGATACCTGTTTGAAGAAGTAATAACCCATTATTAAGTCAAATATGGGAAAATAGAGCTATTTATAACAGGAAAAAAAAAAATCAACTCCATGCAAAGGACAGATTTCCATGCACAACACAGCTCTGCCAAATAGGAATATAAAAGTTACACGCTGCCCATGGCTTTCTGTGCCTCATTGTACTTTCTTTTATAGATAAAAAGGCAGGTTAGTAACAAAAAACACGTAGAGGCCTAGTTCCAACTAACTGACCATATGAAGGCAAACAGCACCTTCCCCCTAGAAAGGCTCCCACAGAGGTATTATCCTTTTAACAACGCACTGAAGTGTTACCTTAGAAGAAGACGACTTTTCAACTGACTGCTTCTCCCAGAGATTACGTTTGCCGGATACATCTCCTGGTTTTAAATCCTGTATTTTTAAATTAATGTCAGAGAACAGAAACCAATATTAGTTCAGGTTTATTTTAATTTGGTAGAGAAAAAGTTAGAACATGACTTTCTCATAAGAGAAGTTGAGGACCATCCACCAGTAGTAAATATTACATTGCCTATCAATTATAAAGCTGTTCAGAATGACACCTCACATAATCACTCCACACATATACATGCTTCACAACAAAAAACAATCCTGCTGCATCTATTTATTATTTCACAGACTGGTCATAACTTATTACACTCATCCTAGGGAGTACAGTGAAAAGTTACTGCACCATTGGGTTTTTAAGAAAGAGAATTCCAATTTTTGCAGAAAAAAAGATTTTTTCAGAAATAGTATTTCTATTAGGGAGGAATTCAAAAGTAGCTTGTCTCAGTTATTTCGGATCAGAATCAAAATATTTCATTAAAAAATGTAAAAAAAATTAGATTAGGACTTCTACTACAACAGAAAAGCAGATCCTCAACTGCATCCTTAAATATAGGCTTCAGGATTTAACACTTCATATCCATTTAAATTTCCATTACATCCTTTAAAACCTTAGCATGTACCGATCACTAGCCTGACAGAAAAAAACAGGTGAGGTAAAGTCATTAAAAAATAATAATATTCTCTGAAGATGAGTGTATATGGAGACTTGAAGCAAAACTTAGTCAAAATGTCAAGCCGTTTCTTGGGGAAAAGCAGGGCTACAAATCGAGATGACATATGCTAGGCTAGTAGCAATGCACCTGCTTAAGGACAGATGGATAGGTATCTGCCTCTGTGGTTGGCAAACAAAAGACTCTTGAAACAATTTTGGACGTAAGTACTCTCCTTTTCAAAAAGTGTTCAAGTCCTGCACAGTTTCCAGAACCTTGATCTTGCCATCCATAGTGAGGTAGTTTTCTACACATGAGTTTCTAACTGGGGATAGAAAAATGCCCAGTGATGAATGGAAATGTGATTTCTGCAAGAGGTATTTGCATCCAACAGAGATGCTCTAGAATTGATCATCCTTTACAGCCAAAGAAGGTTGCTGATGGTTAAGACTTTAAGCCAATTCTGTACTTCAAAAAGCGAGTTCAGCAGTAACAGAGGAAGAAAGAAAACAGCAAAATTGTAGTGGACCTTATCACAAAACTACTTGCAGTGGACATTATCACAAAACCACTTCCATAAACCTGAAATTTGGGATCTGTGATTTTAGGGTCACCATTAAACTAATTGAGATCTTTGCTCTCTCTACTTTTAATTGAATGTTGTTCCAAAAACGACAAGAATCTTTACAGTCACAAAAGCTTCGAACAGTTCTTTATTTTGGTGGAATGTGATGGGGGTAGGGAGTTGTTTGCCAACTAAGAAATTTGAGGTTTCTCTCTGATTTATCCTGGTGAAAAAAGTAAAAATCACACATTACAGATTTATATCATTCTTCATAGTCAATTATAAACAGGTTTACCTGACCACATTAGCAAACAGACCCCCAAAGAAGAAGAATAGGAGGAGGGCAGGTTCCTTCAAGCAGAGATATTGAAAGAAGAAAGAACAATCTATTGAGAAAGAGGGAAATGAAGACAGATAGAAACAGTTGGCCGAGGGGAAAACAAGAGGTTAGTTTTACATTATCTAAAACATGCAACTTAAAAGAAAGAGAGGAAAATTTGTGCTGGTTTTCAGTGGTTGTGATTAAATACAGTGACCACAATGACTTCTGTTTTTGTATTCATGTCCATGAGGACACAATCTGCACGTAGCTACCAGTAAATACTAACATAAGGGACAACACTGCAAATTTCAAAGTCCTCTTTGGGACAAATTGGAGTGTGAATTGAGAAAGCATTTGTCAGGCTGCACCTTTTATAAAAGGCAAGTGGACTGGCAGAAAAAACGCTACACAAGGATATGGGAAGAAACCAGTTCTTTAACAAAATCCCAAAGTTGAATTATTAACATCACGAGTGATGCCCTGCCATTCTCCAGTATGGACACCCACAGCTCCAGTTCCTCATCCTTACCCTTCCCCACCCCACAATTACCTGTTTCTGCTCCTTCCCACATCCACACTGCTGCTTCTCACACTCCCAGCTTAATACTTCGATAGCATTTTCTGCTCTGATTCTTGCTGAAGTAATGGGCATGCTAAAAAGCCTTCATTAGAAATGACATTTAAGCTCGTAAAGAATTAAAGTATTTCAGTTGTGTTTAACAATATACTTGGAAGATTTTTACAGAGTAAGGGCCAAAGCACAAGTGTTTCATCTAAGGTCTATGGCTGGTAATTTCTAAATTAATGGTAGGCCTTTCACCAGTGGTAAATTAATGTCCTTCTCTACCAGATAAGTGCTTCTCTGAGCACTGCCTTTTTAGAGCACCCCTAAGCTTTAAGGTGAGAACTGCCCTGTTTCATCCCTGCCTTTTTCTGACCCCCAGGAGTCAGCAGCCAGAAGGCTTCTGTGAGCTTCCAAGTGAGGACAGGCAGTAAGGTTCCTCCAAAGACCATCAGCTGGTTGAGGAAGCACGGTCACCACCTCTGCCCCAGGAGAGAACCCACCTACTGAAGAGATGGTTGTTACAAGTTTACTTACAGAAGGTTTTGGAGCAGGTGATTTGTTGCTCTCTGGGGTCTTGGTTAACCACTCGTTGATACGACTGGAGACACCAACCTTCAGTCCAGCAGTTTCCTGCAAAATAATAAAATCTAATCAGACGACTTTCAGAATAGCTTTTGCTATGTTTCCCATGGTTTAGATTTAAAAACAAAGCCAAGCCTGAGTTTAATATAGATGTCCTCACTGAGACTATGGCTAGCTAAGAGTCATCCTGTGTGTTCTGACGATATTGTCCCTATGAACTACATGGTACTACTACCCTCTAATTTTCAACAATGGTAAACATGGGCTGACAAAATCATTTCCACTTTAGTGCTAACCCAGGAGTAAATGTTAGACATACACCTGCTGTTTCTGCCATAACCCCAAACTCCAAGGAGAAAAAATCTTTAGCCTAAAAGAAGAAGAGACATCAGTCTAAGTCTCCATTTTTGTTTTGTTAAACTAATTTTTTTCAAAAAAGCATATAATAGAGGATTTAAGTAGCCTAAAATTTAAATCATTAAAATAAATCTTTAAAAAGTTAGAACAAATTACTGAAATTTCATGGCTATCTGTAATAAACCCCTTCAATCCATGGCTCATTTATTTAGCTATGATGAATGCTCATCAGCTCACATCAATTTATAGAAAGGAAATGTTGCCTTAAGGATTTACATAGAAAAGATAAAGGTCTCACAAATGCTTCTATGCATTATCTATAAAACATCATCATTATCTTGCCTATTTAACCCTTCTCTGCCTCCCAAAAGAATCTTTCCCAACACAAAGAATTTCTTTGTACTCTGCTTGAACTACCCAGATATATTGTCTAAGATATCTGATGTGGTTCTGGAATGTCTCATAACTTAGCTCAGTAGGTCACTAAATTCTTCCGTTTTACTCAATATTGCAGCCACACAATTTTGTGGGTTTCTAAGGACCTCAGGATCCTTTGGGATATTCTTCACCGGTGATGTCAACAGGAGCAGCCAGGCGTACTCATGGGAACATGAATGGCAAGGTCAGGTCCATAACATAATTCTTTATAATCACTATGTAAAATTAAACACATACCTTATTTGGTGTTCCTGTCCCAGAGGGTGATGAAAAAACATTTCCTTTCTCCCACATGCTCTTGATATTACGGACACCCTCGGCTGGAACAGGAAGGTCGGAGGCTGCTGGCTTAGCTGGTCTTGCAGCCTTTGTGCCCTGCAGAAGAATTGAGGCCAGTTGGCGTTTGCCATTAAGAGCTGCAGTTGCAGGGTGGTTTGACTCTGGGGCAGTGCTGGGGAATGCAGCAGCTGTAAGGGGTTCTAGCGATGATCGTGCAAAGAGAGAAAGGAGTACCCAGCTCAAGAGATGCCACCAAGACTCTTGCCCTTTTGATTTGCAGTTGCACCGTTGACACAACTGGCTATGAAAACCAAAGTCACTTAGATTTTTGCATTTGTTACATTTGTAAAGCTCATGGCAAACCACAGCTCTGCACACAACTGCTCCAAGGCTTTCATTTGTCCTCTTTCAAGTCTCAGCACCTGCATCCTGTAAGCACGGCTCTCTCAGGGACACAGCTAAGGAAATCCTTATGCAGAGGCAGGGGAGAAAGGCTGCTCTGACATTCAGCATCAGATTCTGCTCCATCTGTCCCAGACAACTTAACCTCACAACTCGGGATTCTAGGGGTAAATTTCAGCAATTATGGTATATTGGGAATGAGGTGGTATTTTAAAGAGTGGAGGACTGAGGGTTTTTTAGCAGTGTGTCTTTTGCATGGTTACCAAAAACACTGGACCAAACTCCTCCTGTTCCTTCTTTTCAAAATTCTTGTACGTGTTACATAACAGATTTGAGAAGAAAAAGAACCTGTATGAGCTGAGGCTTTGCTTCTCTAGTTGCAAAGCAAGTCAGATTTGACAACTTTTGGAAAAATCAGAAACTCAGCAAAGGAATAATTTCAGCTGTGAAGCTGCACTGCCTGCCCCTTGCTGTAGAGCTCTGCTTTTTAATATCTAAACAGAGCATAAAGACTCAGGACCTTAGCACAGCCCTACTGAAAATACTGGAGAATCTAATATAAGCTGGTGGGTGGGCTGGTCCAGTGTTTATGGGTTGACAAACCCTGACTTCACTATTACATAAATTTCTTATGACAGACGGAGCTGTAGCTCCAACCCATTCACTCTCTTTAAGGAGTTTAACATCAAACCCCAGAGCCAAATTAAAGCCCTTGGTCACTCTAGGGTGGTTATGTCTCCTCCAAGGTGCAGAGTGAAGTGCGAGCACAGAAGCTGTAAGCTCCTACTTCGATGATATGGGGGCTACTGCGTGCCATGCTGACGTTCATTTCTAATGGAGGGGTTTGAGCTACCTTCAGCTTGACATGGGTGCTGGAGGCAAGCCTGAGCTTTCAGCACTGTCATGCATGTGCTTTTTTCGTCAGGAACTGACACACAATATAAAACTCTCCAGCACTGATTGGCTTCCTAGCAGAAAGGTTAAATGGACAGCAGTCACAGAAAAAAAGCCTTTGTTAATTGATCCTTAATTACTAAAGTTTCCTTTAAGTTAAAGGATAATAAAGCATAACCAATTAATACCTTAATGGAATACCATGCTTAGACTCTATATGTGAACAAGAGGAGAAAAAAAATTCAGCAGGGAATGAAGAAGTGTTAAATCTTAATCACAGCTATCAAGATAATACCCCATTTTATACTATTGTATTCCCGTGACACTTACTAACCCAGTCTAGCTGGCCTGCTATATTAGCCAGTAGCTTTCACATTGCCTGTACTCACTGATTTATAAAAACAGCTAAAAAAAACCCCAAAACTAAAGAAAAAACCTAAACACCTATTTTTCCTTGGACTATGAAAAGAAAAAGCCCTCAATTCTGGCTTCAAGGCACATTATTAACCACTACTTGTCAAAATCACCTGGGGTCAAATTCTGCATTTTACTTTAATTCTGTTTTTCCTTTGTCACTACTTAACTGCCTAGTTCACTGAACTGTCTGTCTTTGCCAAGGAATTTCACTCTGAAGCGGCAGCCAGCAACACAGGCCCAGATCCTTGCTCTCCTAAATAAGCTGCTAAGTCAGCTTTGCTCAGGGTGACTCTCAGCTCTCTGCTGATAGTACTCTCATCAGCCAAGAGGAGGATGCAACTGTCACCCAAGAAATGCTGAGTCCTTCAAGAGCTACTCCAAGCTTACAAAGCAGAGTAAATTGTAGCATAAAAGGGAAGACACGAATCTGAGGGTTTTTTAGATATATACCTAGATGTTGGTTATAGGTGTGCCTTGAGCATTTTGTTCTTGAAGTAGCATTCAAAAAGAGTTTGTGACCAAAAATCCCTGCAATTCTTGAACAGTAAAACATAGACTGATTAAAGTCCCAAAAGCCACTAGTAACTAGAGCGATCGTGACCTGGAATTAACTTACCTCAATTGCACTGGTGTATTGCTCAAGTCTACTGTCAATCTTTGAGACAACTGCTGTCGTGTGGGCGGGTTTCATACCACTGTAGGAAGTAGAAAAAAGAGAGAAAGAAATTATTATTCCCTCCAATTAAACACTGCTGTTTTCACTGAACCCACTGTTTTATTGCTTTACCTCTTCTGAGCGGATTTGTTCAAAAATTCTGCTCGCTCCTCTATCTAGAAAAGAGAGAAATAAGACCTATAAGTTTAAAGTTAATAAAAAAGCAGCCTGTACAAGGCCAGGCTAAAGTGTCATTTTACATGTCAAAAGGTCAATCTGAAAGAGATGCCTTCCAACAGAAATCACCACAGACACACACACAGGTTTTATAGTTAGGAGCCCATTATGCTACAGATTCATAAGGGCAGATATATTTTCTGCATTAATGTTTGCATTCTGCATATTTCTTCAGTGCTTCATTTGTAACAAGAGAATAAACCACCAATACAGAAAGGAGAAAAGGGAAGAAGTTTATCTTATGCAAGGGGTTGATATTCACAAAATCTATGTCAGATTTCCTCATATCTCCCACATAAGAGCAAGTATGTATCTCTTGAGACAGACAGCAAATCTAATGAAGTTTTTCTGAGTTGAGACATCAGACTAGGCCAGGTTTGGAGCTCAGCCACGTACCCGATCTCATGCGTGTTTTTGCAGGACACCGATAATTTGAGCTCAAAAAAACCCAATCAGACTATACTCTGCTCATGTTCAGCAAGGTCATTGCTGAGTCAATATCTACCAGCTGTTATTATACAAACTGGTATCTTACCTATCATCATTATTTTCTACTCTGGGTGCAGGAAAATATTGTAATGTTTCCAGGGAAAAAGAATCATGAAGATCTCATAAGACTTATGCCAAATCTCTCAATAATTTGAAAACAAAAAGACTCCATCCCTGAATAAAGTTTTTAAACATTTCACGACAGGGGGGGTCTATTTGCACTCTGCGTCAAGAAATACTTTAATCAACTTCCTCACGTCTCTTCCACATTGCATTGTTCCACTTCTCGTCCCAGGCTCTACAGTTTCACTTAAGAGTAAAATGTACACAAGCAGCTCCAGGGGATAGAAATGGCTATTAATCAGCCTGGCTGGATTCCTGTGGGTTCCCCGGTCTCAGTATGGGTTGTTCATTTTCAAGTATTTAACAGTGATTGCTGGCCTTCAAAATAAGGCAATGAAAGCCGGTCCTTTAAAAGATTCTCCTGGGTATAGCATCCAGGCTATACCAGAATACTAAATCCCACAGCAATCCCATCAAAGCGCATGCATGTTGTATTTCTCAGTGCAGAATTTGCCAAACAAGCTCGCTGGAGGAACTCCAGCTAGCATCAATCCAGCTCAAAGGCACTGCTAAAAAAAAAAAAAATAGATACAATTTACAGAGTAATTTACATTAACAGTTTTAGTTGCCAATCTATGATCTAAATCGAGTCCTGGGTGGAAAGGCGGGCGCTGCTGGGCCGGGTACCCGCTGTCCCACCGCAGGGCTGCCACAAGGCGGCAGCAATAGACCAGGCAGGAGCTGAAGCGCCCCGCCCACCCCCGCGGCTCTCCCTCCGCCGGCCCTGACAGCTTACAACTTCGCTGCACCCAGGGGAAATACGGTCGGCATTGCCATAAAACGAGCAAGTAAATTGTTTGATGAGAAGTGACTAAACAGATCTACGATGGTAACTTAAAATATGTCACCTCTCCTCAATCATGGTACAGTAAGGAAAAGTTTCCCACTACGCTGATTTCTGGGTCGCAACCAGCAATGCACCAAAATGATGAGTTACACCAGCAAGAGACACTGATTTCTCCCATGCTCTGCATAAACGGGTAATTCCCCGACTGCATCAATCGGTGAAACCCTGGCGGGCAGCAAGGACGAACAACATGGACTATCTCAAAGAACCAGGACTCAACCTAACCATCTAATCATTCATTTACAGCATCTTCTAGTTCAGATGAACTAAGATTCCACTTGAAATCTTACAGAAGGGACAGATCTTAAAAGATGCTACCAGTAGACTCTTTATAGTCTTCCTGTGTCCGGGAAGGAAAGATGTTTCTACACAGCAGGAAAACATGGCAGCAGCAGTCACTGGTGTAAGAGGGGGATAGGCTGGGGAGAAGACGGACATGTATTCTTGGGGCTGTAGTAAAAAGACACGGGGTCATTCTTTACCTGCTGGAAACAGCAGTTCTCAGAGCACCCGCTGTGGTATCAGGAATAAGTCGGGGATTGTTCAGACCAGGAGAGTGAGGAGGCAAACCGGAAAATAAGTTAAACAGGAAAGCAGAGTTAAGAAGCGACCCTTAGAGCTGAACATGGTCCTCTTCCCGAGGAAGCAGGTGCCTTGTGTGGATGGATAACACATTTTCTGCACATTTATATGAGAATTTGTTCTAGAGCATCTTCCTCAAAACAGCATGCGTGGAAGAGAAGCATACATTGGATACACTTGGAGCAAACACACCTGTATGTGCACATATATTCAACATATAGGTCAAATACATTTAAACTGCACAGCAACATCTAAAGGTCATTTATCCACTGCACACCACACAAACTCCATGCAAAGAATTTAAAATGTTTGGCACATACAGTAAACAGTATTACAAAATAGATCTGTAAGAAAAATAGGCAAAGCAAGGTGGTTAGCACAAAATGCAAGATATTTCCTCAATTTGAGACCAGGAAATAAGAATAATCTTTTTGCTGCATTCATTTTAACAGGATCTTGTTAAATAGCTTGGACTATGTTTTGTCACCATGGAATACTTTCCAAAGCCTCTGACACAGAACACACGTGTACTCTGAAAAGTCGACCTGCCAGCCTCAAATTATGACCAGAGAGAAAGAACACAGACTCTCAGGCTGCATCTCTCCCACTTAACCTCAGTTGCCTGCAAGTTAAGCATTTAGTCAAAATTACTCATTTTGGTTCCCTCTATAGTCAGTGGAGAGGCAGAGGACTTCACCTCACCCTAGGAAAGGTGGGATACCTTGTCCACTGAGCGTGGCTCTCGCTCTCTCTATTAACTACCAAAAAAGCTGAGATTAGACAACAAAATGCTTAGATGGACACATACCCTTCTGCTGATAAAGTCAGGTGAAATGAAACCAATGGACATAAATCAAAACCATGGGGAGTCTCACACCTGATTAGGTGGTCAGCACATACAAGTGGCAAGGAATAAATTAAACAAGATGTTATACAGAGATATATGTATACATTTATCCACATTCAATATTGTATAGACATGTTTTGTTCACCGATTGTGCAAGAAATGTCTTGCCTATTAAAAATGCAGTTAAAGTGTGGGTGTCAAAGTGCATTGTCTTCCATCTGTAGATTCTCCAAGAACAGGAACAGAATGGAGGAGGAATGAGTTAACACACAATTTGAGCCAATGACTTGAGAAACAAAAAACACCTAGATATTCCCAGTAAAACTTGTTTCATACAAAAGTATTAAATGGTTTTTAGGAATTTTAAACTGTGTATTAGATATTATGTGACTGAAAGCGTTGTAAACCTATATATAGAAAAACTCTTCTCAAAAAATGGGTCAAGAAGGAAGGGTAATAAGAAATGCATGCAGAAAACAAATCCTTGTATTATAATTTTGCTTCATATCAAACAGGTGGAAGAACCTAGTGGAAATCCATTTTGAGTGGTAGTCCCTGGGAGTAAAGTGGTTTCTCCTTATCCTCCCTGAGTGGCTCACGTGTTCTTTTGCTTCATTAAGCACAGTTAGGCTTTTTCCTGCTGTCAGCAGCATCTGCACAGAGTGCACCAATTTACTCCAGTCTACCTGCCAGACTAGAGTTCTGCCATCAGCATCAAAGATGAGGGAAAAACAAATGTCACGAATCCTGTTCCTACCACTCTATCTTCCCTCTGCTGCAAGAGTAGGTCATCTAGGAAGAACCAATTGTGTGGCGTCTAATTCTTTCCAGTCACTGCTGCAGCTGTCAGGTATTGAGAGCAATAATGAGATAGGACAAGACAGGTCTTTAAGGAAAGAAACAAACAAACAAACAAAACCAAAAAAAACTCAAGCCCTGAAAAGTCCTATCTTCTGGCTTAACTGTCAGCATTGCCTTGCAGAGAGTGCAGGCTGCCATATCAGCCTATGTTTCTGAGAAGACATTTTCTGCAAAGACAAGAGATACCCCAGGCTCCCAGATTCCTGCCATTGCTTCCTCCCCCAATGCCTAACAGCTTTTGCATTTCTGTAGTGATGGAGCTCACCCCCAAGAGGAGACTTCATATTGAAATACCCCGTTCTCTCCTAATTAACCTAGAGCATACTTATGCAAGAAGTCAATAACAGTCCTTCCCAAAGAAAACATGAGGAATGAACTTGTCTAAAAAGGAAAATGAACAAAGATTATGCAGGAAATCTCATTCTTCTACTGCAGCAACATTTGTGTGAACTAAACTAGGGAAAGCATGAGCTAGAGCGGGATGGGAGAGCAGCAGAGGTTGTTCCAGTCTTTGTTCTTAATAAAAAAAAAAAAATACAAAACAAGAAAGAGGGCAGAGGCTGAACAGAGGTTTGGTACTGCTGCTATTGCCCACAGGGACTCCACCAGTCCTGAGAAATCCAAGCTGCTTCTGTCTCTGAGCTAGTGATGAACTTGGCCTGTATTTACTTTGCATCCTTCCTCTTCACTGTCCCCTCGGAAAGGATCAGCCCTGGTGCTGTCACTGGGAGGACTCCATGCTGCAGTAGTTGTTCTGATGAAGTAGTGTCTCAGGTTTCAGGGAAATACTGTATTTAACAGTTAAAACAAGAGGAGTTGTCAACACTGTAGGCTGTGATATATTAGAGGCCAGACTAGATAATCACAGTAGTTCTTTCTAAATATAAGCATGTATGTATATTATGTCTGTATTTGTACATACATTTACATATGTGCATCCCTGAGCCATGTAGTACATGGAGATGAGTTGCACGTCTTGGTCTCTCAATTCTGAGTCTGCATGTCATGCTAGTCCATGCCCTGCCTGATGGATAAATGCAGTGTCCATAAGATGGTAATATGCCACACTCCCTTTCAGTTTATCTCCCTTCTTTCCTTTGTTCTTGTAGTTCACTTGGTAAACAGCATGCCCTATTTTCCTCATCTAAGTCATTCCCAGGAACTTCTTTTTCTTCCCCCAAAACTATCACATCAGGAATGACAAGGAAGGAGAAAAAGATGCTTTGCCAGATTGTAATCTAGGAGAAGTCGGAATGTGCATGTATCATACAGTATTTTAATAGTGAGCCTCTCTTTTTTCATTATTAATTCCAACCGCCCACCCACAATTGTCCATTTAGGGTTCTCGCATGACTCATGACACATCTAACCAGATGATACATTAATCAAGGGAGAAAATACGTGCCAGATGCTTTACAAGTCAAAAGATAACTTGGGCAGTGCATAACAGGCAATGAGAAAGCTGTGTACCAACCAGGTTAGACCAGCCTGAGAAGTCTGTCCAAATGAAAGGTAAGAAAATATAGTGTCTTCTAAAAACTGGAGTTTGACACCAAATTTGACATCAGGTTATTAAAATTGGATTGTTCTCCCCTCAGCTATTGACCACAGAAGGCCAAGAAATAGTTTAGGGTGTGAAGTTCAGAACAGCATTACATATCTACTCTGGCCACCCACAGACACCGGACCGAAATATGTACAGTATCACCAATTTCTCAGAGAGAGAAACAGAGAAAGAGAAAAAAATGTGTACAGAATTGCATATATCAGTTTTTGTAACAAACAACTTGTACCTAACAAGACATAAAAACCAGCAGCAGTTATCATCATTAAAAAATTGGACCTTAGACGCCTAACGACATTTGGAAAATTCCAGCTTTCCTCTAAAAATACACTTAGTAGAATAGCGTAGCATTAGTCCAAAAGTTCTCTGAAAGCTATTAACCTCCTGCCAAATCCTGTGTTTTTTCCCACTCTCCCCAATATTATGATGTATATCTTTCTATTATGTGTTTTCAAGTATAATTTCCTCTCTTCTGAGTCATCTGTGAACTAAAGCTCCAAATGTGTGTCATAAAAGGCATCCCAATAAACAGGAAAAAGAAAAAGAAGCCCTCCCAGGAGGGCTGAGAAGAAGCTGTACATTTATAGTGTCTATTATTGACATAGTCTTTTGCAACCGAAATGGCAAGACCAGGTTTATCTAATAGGAGCAAGTCGCAAAGCTTGGCAATCTTCGTTTACAGCTGTATCCATTCTGTCCTTGCATTTCAGGTTCAGATGTGTCCGAGAAGTCAAAGGCAAGTCCAGTCAAAAGTGTTTGGATACTGTATTTGCTAGAACTAGACCCAAAACAGTATAGGGCTGAAGCTCCAGATCTGTTCAAAGCATAGCTCTCTGTGAGCGGAAATGTAATTTTGACCAAATGCAGTTTGTCACTTAACAAATACAGTTCTTAATCCCATGGAAATCCACTTCATGGTCCAATAAACTCCTACCTGATAACCTCCTGCCTGGTTCTTTTCTCTTCTAGTGTCCACTAAGGGGCTTTTTTTGACAAAAATTTTGGATTCTTAAATGACTAATGACACAAAATGAGAAAAGGAAAAGATAGTTGAAAACAATTAATAGATCTGTAGCTTGAGCTGAGAAAGCAACTGGACTGCATACCAAAACAAAGTTCCCAATAATTTCAGTGGGCCAGGATTCCTCTTCCATGCTGAAAGGCCATTTAATTGATTTATCTGACTTCCAGTGTAATAGAGGCCACAGAAGACCACTTAGAAATTCCTGCAGCAACAGAATGTGTTTTTTTTTCCCCATTATGTAAGAAAATTAAATCCAGCCCAGTACTTCTAGATGTTATTTTTAGGGGGATTAGACATAAGCTAGAACTCCCATATGGAGCAGTTTCAATTAATGATGATTAGGCTGAATATGCTCAAAGACAAAGTAATCTGGCAAGGAAGAAAGTAATTGTGGATGTGGAAGGAGAGAGAGAACATTTGTGATCTTTATCTACTCTAGTTCACAAAGCACTCCTATAATAAACTAACATTGAAAATCAACACAGTAATACAGCTCTAGGTTTCCAAAATAATTTTGTTTTGAAGGTGAAGATCCTTTTTGGACATTTTTCATCAACAAGAACAGGTAACTCCCGGTCTAGACTCTATTTTTAGAAAAGATCTCTAATTTTCAAACATGCCAATGAATGAAGTCTTTCAGCTAAAGTTCTCAGGCTAAGGCCTACTTCAGAGGATTGTCCCAGGTCTGATTTCAAGTATTTCCACACTGCTTTGGTGTTTGGCTGTTGGTTTGGATTGCAACCCTCATTACTTTTTATGTACTATATAAATGTTAGTGGGGAGGTTACCTTGAGAGATGAACCTTTAGGACTGAAACATTTAAATGGCTTCTTGTCTTCAGATACGCCATCTTCTGGCATCTTTTGACGTTTCTCAGCAGCTTCAGCCCTTCTCCTTTCAATTTCTTCCTTCATCCTCCTCTTTTCCTCCTTAAAAAAATATGAATGGTCACTTATTCTTTCAGAAACTACATCACCATTACAGGGCTTTGCAGTCTTGCAAATATTTACCAAATTTTCTAAGAACAGATTTTCCTGCCAGTCAAAAAAGTTCAGTGACCTATCTGAAATCTAGCAACGTATTGCTGCTAATCCATTACAGCGTTAAGGAAGCAGGGAAGACAGCTAGTCTGTGCTGCTTTAGTGTCTCCTCCCAGTGAGGTCACCAGATTTATTGCTGTATAGCGCCACTTAAAGAGAGAAAAAAAGCACATTTATAAAAATACTAAAATTCAGTTTCTCTGTATCCTCACGTATGATCTTTGTACTGTTATTCTGTCAATCTACTCTGGCACTTGTTGTGCCAAGGTTAATACTTCACAAAGAAAAATCAATAGGTGCCCAGAAAAGTGAAGATTAAATGCTTACAGTTTTCCTTCTAAAGAGGTAACATGAGTTTTTACTTCATAAGCCGTAAGTCAAACCAGAAGCCCTCAAAGCACAACCATTGTAAACACTGGTCAGCAGGGTCTGACCAGCAAGGTATTGACAATCTCAGCATCTATCGAGTTCTTCTGTAAAGAGCTTAGTATATTAAAGCAACTGGCATTCAGCTGCCAGACACTATTATTATTCATCTACCATCTGTTTTCCAAACAACTAAGATTCCTAAATGATGCACCAGAGATTTGGAAATCCTATTTATAGAGTCCCTTGGCAGAGAAAGTACAAGCAAACAGATGTGCTTGGGTACTTAATATTTAAATAGACAACAATATCTTCCTAATGAGATCTAGCCCATTGTAACGATATATAACATCATCTGCAGCAGATGAATTTTGACATGCACTTTATAATTCGATTACTGCAATGTCAAAAAGACACCCTGAATAAATTAAGAACTCTGTGGCTATAACACTGCCCCCAACATTTGTGTCCCCAAGAAGATAAGAAATTTGCAACTATTGCAGATGAAATCCCGACTTGTGAAGACATTCATTAGAGCCCTGTCTTTCCTGAGGCTAGAGCTGTAACATTTCTTTCTACCCTGGATGACTGCATGTTTTAGCTCAGGTCATCACTACAGCATCTATGTGATGTGATCACTTGATATCAAATACAGCATACTTGCAGTTAAATCTGAAGGTCAGAAAATGGGATGATTTTAATGCTGGGTAGTATATTTTAAATCGAGGTCTGTTGCAACAGACCATCTCCTGACAGACGCTAAGAAACAGCGATGGCCAGAAGAGCATACAACCCAGAGGGTCCAGACAAAGGATGCAATTTGAAGCGAAGTCACAGCAGCAATTTCCCACACAGCAACATCAGATCCAAGAAGGAGAAGCACACTTTGGCCTGTATGCTTGGGTTTGGTCTTGCCTTCCTTGTTGCATGCTCCTTCCTCACCTGTGAGCCAATCTTCCATGGCCTCATTTCTGCCCTTTTCTTAAATACAGACCCATCAACCTCCAGCCCCACCAATTTCTTTGCCTCAAAGTGTCTGTGCAGACACTGCTGTAAAGAGTTATCAACTAGTGCAAGGCCAATGGAAGTAAAGTAGTAACAACAAGGGAACAAAATCAGAGTCCAGTACTTCATATTTTACACTTGCCTCCTCTCTGGCTTTTCTCTCAGCCTCCTCTTGCTTCTTCTTCTGCTCCTCTTCCTCCAGGATTTTCCGGCGCTCCTCCCGCCTTTTCTTCAGTTCGTCCAGCTCTGCTGCCGCCTCCTGCTGCTTCTCCTTCAGCTTCTCAAACTCCTCATTCTCACCTCGACGACGACGCTGATCTTCTAGCCGCTTTCCAGCCTCAAACTGAGACCCTGGCTTCGCTTCTTCGGCATTTGCAGTCCCTTTCAAATTGGAGCGGCTGGGAAAGAAATGAAAGGGAAGGTGATGCACGATGGGTTTTCCCTTCCTGGCCAGAGCCACCCGCTGCCATGTTCTCACCAGCAACATCAGAGTCTGGCACTCAAAGATACTGCTTTTTGCTCCTTGCAAACTACGACGGGCCCGAAACATTTTCGTCAGGAGTTAGTAGGCTGGGAGACTACAAGGAGCACCTCTCCCATCCACAGCCAATGAGGAAAGAGTCCCTCGCGTGCTTGTGTGCTCAGGAGCTGCACCACCCTGCCTGAGAACTCAGGCCACCTCCATTTTTAAGGGAATTCAGTAACTGAGCTTGAAATATTTAACATCTCCTGTAACTTCAGCAAGAGGTATCATATCTCATCACCACCTCTATGGTATACAGTAAACTGTTAGTTTCACACCTTTGCTCTACAGTTTGTGTACAGAGGAAACACTTCCAAAAACATATTGTACTTCATACAGAAAACAAAGCAATGGAAAGCCATAACTAATTCATCTATGTTGATTTTAAATGAGATAAATATACATATAAAAAACTAATAGCAAAAATATTATGCTATGTTCAGTGTAATAAAAGATGCACTAATCCTTTGCTTTCAAAGGCGAGTATTTTTTATAAACCCTCTAGAAAAAGACAAGTATCTTTGGGGACAGAATAAATTACTTGACTCGGGAAAACAGAAGGAGACAAGAAAGGGGAGAGAATCTTACCGCTTACACTGTTTTAAAACCTAAAGATGTTCCTATTTCATCTGTAACACCTATCACTTGAGTTCTCCCAGCCTGTACGAACAGAAAGGTTCATCAGATCTTTTACTGACATTTTCCAGGGAAAGTATGACTTTTTAAGCCTGAAATACCTCTGATTCAGTTTGCAGAGGTACTGAGAACCCAAGATGTTCCACAAGCCTCTAATAAGGCACTAAGTATTTCTAAGGATCCAGTGCATCTATCCTGCACAGGCCATGAGAAATTCCTGGCTATTTTAAGGCTTTCCTGCTTCATTGCAAGGTTGTAGCTTCTATAGCAAACATCCCAGGAACCTCACTTTTTTTTTTTTTTTTTTTCCCCCTCTTGCTCTCTGAAGTCTGTGTTGCCAACCCACCCAGACCAGCAAGGTTCGGGCCCAAAGAAGATGCAAGAGGTCACTTCTGGTAGACATAATGATATCCCTGGCAAGGGCAAATACTCACCCCTCAGAATTAAGAGAACTAAGAACATAATATTTGCCAAGATTCTCTTAATAAATAGCCACTCTGTTTTATATCAGCACAGACGAAAGGCTAGTCCTCAGTGACTTCGGTGCAGATAGCCTCAATGAAATTAACAGCTACTCTCAGCTTTCAACTGATGAAAGCCAAAGGTAGAATGTAGCCTTAACATTTTTGTTTGGAGACCTCAGGTGACTATTTTGTCCTCCTTACAAAGAAGGTCATTTGAAGTTTCTAGCTTATTTAATTCTCATGCAGCTTACAGGACTTCTCCTACTAGTTCTGCATAATCCAAAATAGCAAACAATAAACTGGCAGTAATTCCCCTTATTTTCCTCCACCTCCCAAACTCCTCTGTTTTCAACAGATTCTGGGAATCTCTGTTCCCTACTGTCGACATTGGGAAATTAGTATTGAGATGCTGGGTGGAGGAAGAGTTTCATAAGCACCTCTTTGGTGCTAAGAAATGGAGTTGGTTGCCAGCTTTCAGACAAGGAGGAAAAGGAAAGAAGTGGTTTGTGGGAGCCAAAAATGTCAGAACAATGTGAAAAAACATGTTACATCATATTTAGGACTTTTGCAGTCCTGTATGAGAATAGGGAGGAAGGCAGGTGGGAGGGGAGATGGGAAGGGGAAGCCATAAAATGGGGTTTTATTCTGTATTTCTTTTACTGACTGACGTAGACAAACAAGACACAGATAGGACTTTTCTTTAGTCTCCACTACCCTATTTTATTCTCAATCCTCACCACTGAGAGTCAGCCAAGTTACGTGCTTCCTAACTAGTATCTGATATTTCTTGTAAAAACAAGAAGAAAGATAGTTCCAAACAAAGCCCACCACTGTGAGGGCAGCTCCTTAGAAAATACGCCAGGAGCCTTAATTCATACCTAACAACCCAATGAACACTAGAGCCTCTGCTGAAGTTGCCAACCCAAGTCTTCCACTCAAGCTGATAAAAGGCTATTAAACACGCTTCTTCTCACATTTGGGGAATAGTAGAAGAATAGCAGAAAAAGAAAAAAGGAGTGGAAACTCAAATCTACAATGTTGCCACTAAGGCCTGTCTCCCACAGGAAGTAAAGCAAATGAAAACACAACAAAAATATTTTTAGAAAACCATTCTCATGTTATTGATGATGTGAACCAAGTCATGAAGCAGGATGGTTCTGAGCAAGGCCAATTTCCTGCTATTCCATCTCCATCTCTGTCTGTCTTTTGGCCTTAGGTCAGGGTGTCTCCGGGGACTTTTGAACTGCATTTTATTTTGAGAAAGTTTGTTTTTCCCGGAAGAATCACGAGCGGAATGCTGAGATACAACAGAAATCCCATCTGCCATGCACAGATTTCTAAAAGTACCTGGAGAACTTAACATTTTCTTTGCCTATGTCAATGTAAAAGAGGGAGAGAGGTGCAGAAGGAAAACAAATTTAGATTTCTAACCTATTCATTCCTGTTTTTCTGATAAAAGGAAGAACAACTGCTCTGCTTTATATATCCCCTCCTTTTAGCAGGCAGAACCCTTTTTTAATAAACTTTTCACTAGAAATTTGTTACCTTCATTGAATTTCCCAATATAGCCATAAGGCAAATATTTCCTTGAAAAGAAGAATAAAAATCAAACTGTGATAGGGCTTATAAAAAGACAAAAAATAGAACATTTTGTCTAGGAGAGGTTTTCACCTAACTGAAATATCATTTTTCTGGAGAAGCCATTAATTTCAAGGTTTGCCTTGAAATCAAGAGAGAAGCTCTTTGAAGAGTTACCAGCTGGATTGTGCTCCATACAGATACGCAGAGTCTGATTAAAAGCAGGTGGGTAATTGGAAATAGGTTACATCAGTAAAGGTTGAGATCTGACTTCAAAAATCAGACAACACAAAATCTGGGATGTGGTGATTACTGGCCTCTGTACAGATATTAGAAATAAATGTCCTTCAAGGAAGGAAAACCCCAGCAGAGCAAAAATAAGCCACTCCTCTTTACTGAGAGAGCAAGACTATTATTTACATCTGCTGTCTGTACTTCATTTTGTTACTGCAACAATGTGGGGGCAGTTCATTAGAAAATAGGCCAGGAGCCCTAATTCATACCTGCAACCCAATGAATGCTAGAGCCTCTGCCAACGTTGCCAACCGAAGTCTTCTACTCAGCTGCTACAGGGCTATTAAAGAGAGACCCAGAGACAGCCCTCTGCTCTGCTATAACATAAACAAGTCCAATGCTCACTTAGAACTTACCCAAAAGCACTCTCAGTAGATTTAAGTTTTGGGGCAGTGAGTTCACGTTCTCCGTTCTGTGCCTTTTGTTCAGGAACTCCCTTCTTACGATCCCAGATACTTTTCATTTCCTCTTTGGGTGCTTTTCCTTTATCCTTGTCATCTTTTACCTGCTCAGAAGATACAGTAAATCACAGAACAAAAAAAAAAAAAAAAAAAAAAAAAAAAAAAGTCACAATGAGGCATTCTAAATAACAGCAGAGGAACACAGATTCCTTGGTATTAATGATTAACTAAGCAACTGCCTTCAAAATGGTTATGTGCTTCATGGCAGAAGTAGTCTGTAAAGCTCTAAACTGTGACCAACTGCCACTCTGCTGAAAACATCTTGAACAACATTATCAGTCTGCTGTGAAAGTTTGTTGTGGCCATGAGACTACAGTACCACATTTCTTCATTCTGCAACTGCATGCCACTGAGGCACCCCAATTCTCTTCCCTCCCGCTGCAGCATCATTCACCTGTTGTCTATTAAGATTCTGGGCTGCAAATTCTTTGGGACTAGACTCGTTGATACATTCTTGCTACAAGGTTTAGGGCATTGGAGCAATAAAAATAACACATAACTGTCACTGATTGTCAAGTTTGCTCAACAAAGTTCACGCTCTTTCCAGTGTCATAGCAGAGGGATACTTCTGTATTGCAAGAATAATGGCCAAAACACAAAAATATCTTTGTATCAGAGTAAAACTTACTCTGACAAAAAGCACAGTCCTACCAGTGGCTAGTCATGGATAGTGTCATCAGACATGAATATTTAATCCTATGAAGAAGCAAGTGTTCTCTCCAGAAACACTAGAGCAAAAATTCCTTCTATCCTTACAAAGCTTTGTCTGTAATTCTTAATAGTGATCAAGTATATTTAGTGCATGGATTTCACTCTCCAGTATTCCTTCAGAGCTATCAGCTTGAAGTATTTATCAATATCACAGATGGCCTGATCCCAGCATGCTGAGCCATGGTTAGATGCTGATAAAAGGAGAAGGATATGGACTGATTTAAGTTCTTTATCCTCAGGTAGAATTATTCCAACTCAGTTAGTTAGACTACCAGCCTAAATAAACTTTCAACAGCAGCAGATGAAACATTTACCTCCAAATTTTTTATTTTTTTTTTTTTTTTTTCCCAGCTCTACCACGTTGGAGGAAGATTCTAGCTGGCAAACAAGAAATACCTTCTGTGAAAAATTCATTTGAAGACCTTTAGAAAAAAAAATACTTTTGTCCCTTGGAAGCCTGTTGCCATCCCATTTGCTAACTAGAAAGAAAAAGAACTGCCATAACAGTCCTGTCTGCAACACAACTGCTTTTATGGTATTCCAAGCTGCACCTTGAAATAAAAAACTAATACATACACCCCTCCCCAAATCAAATCAAATTTCTATCCTTCCTCATCAAAGAAGAGCTTCCGGAGATGGAATATTACCAATAAAGGATGAGTTCAGAATCTTCAAAATCAAGATCCTCCTAAGGCATTGTACTGAGCTGCTGAGTGAAGTCCCAAAGTCTGCCTCTGACTACCTGAGGCCAGTTTGCTCACACACAGAAACTCATACGATGGACAAGGCCAAGGTGGCACATACTACAAGTGAGTACTGGGTGGTTAAACTACTTGAGCAAATTTTCCACTGGTGAGGGATGTTGAGAGACATTCACTCTGTCCTGAGAGCAGGCAGCGGCAGTGCAGACTTTCCCCACCCTCTCCTGCCAACGGGCTTTAGCCACGACCTGGCAGAAGCACCCTGACGGACAAGAGGGGAGTTCAGTTTCCATGACCGTGCATTTTTTGGCCATGATGCTGTGACTGCTAGCAAACAAGGCCATTATTGCTAGCAGCCTCAAGGAATCATTTTCTGTTTTCTAGGAGCTGGACTGAGACAAACAGGGCTATTCATTGACCCTAATGAATGCCATCAGACAATAACATCTTTTGGGTGCTCCCAAATCTGGGCAAGATTGCAGCTAGCGATCATGTTCACAGCAAAAATCTCTGCTGCCTGCTAGCAATCTCCTAACCCTTCAGTCCCAGTCAGGGTGATACTGAAACCGGCGATGTTGATTGTTGCAAGATTTCACATGCCAGGATGTCTGTGTTGGGATTTTGAGAGCATAGGATTTCCTTTGCTGAGATTTTCATCAAGACCTTTCTAAGTCTCATTAAAAAGCCAATACTTCCAGCTGCCTGATGTTTTGAAGTCCACTGGGGAGGTTCATATCTCTTACATCTTAATTGAAATTGCTGAGAAAACTAATATTAAAATAATATAGTTTAAAAATTAATAGGTTAGAAAATAGCATTTCAGAAGCCAGTAGGACTTATGATAATGTGTCTGCACTTGAGAAAACCATTAATACAGCTTGGCCTCTTTATTCAAAAAGATGATAAACCAAGATATTACAGAAACATTTCACAGCTTTTGGGCCCAATCCTTCTATTAATCTAAATGCCAAAACAGAGATTGATTAGCACAGAAGCAGAAACCATTATATCTTATTCCAAAGGCAGGCAAGAGAGAAAGTACTTTCCCTTTTCTCAGTGCTTCCCTAAATTACTGGTTAATTCAGCTTCTGCTGAATTCAGTAAAAAGGACTACACTGACTCCAGTTGGAGTAGACAGGTGGTATTACCTGAACTGAAAACAGTTCACATGCTCTCACAAATCTTGACCATCAAGTCAAGATAGAACATGACCAAAAGCATGTTTAGCTAATTTCCAGCTTTATTTATTTCTATTTTAATCTTTCTCTACACTGCTTCTTTCCTGTTAGGGTGTTATGCTAATATTTGAGATGTCTAAATCTAGACTCTGAACACCTTCAGACCACAGTGAATCAGTTACTGAGGTTGAGGCCATTTGGCAAATTTGATTCCTTATTTGGGCTCAATTACTTGGTGACTTAAGAGCTGTGGGCATCTGGGTCTAGGGCTTCCATTTAGAGCCAGCTACCATACCCAAATACCATGAGAAAAGCAACTGTTGCAGCATGTCTAGCCAAACTGGAAGCAGGAAATACCAGGAGTCTCACATCATGAGAAAGCTTGTTCTTATGAATTTTCCAGGCCACTTTTGAGAACCAAAAATTGTGGGGCACTTCAGAGAAGGAGACAGATTTTGCTTGCTAATTTGATCACAACCTGAACTTTGAGGGCCAGATTTTGGTAACATTAAGAAAAGACATGTGCTTGTGTTGCACAACTGCAAAAGCAAAATCTGATCATGTATTATGTATTCCTTCAGGCTCTTGTTCATCATATACTGCCATCCTCTTAACTGCATGTATAGTTCAGAAAAAGGCCTCATTGAAGTTGTATGTCCTTGAAGGGGGGAAAGGAGTGGAGATTGGAGCCTAATCTTGACTTGGAGCCTGAGATTGTCAATTTTTCTTCATAAGCCAAGTAGTAACAACTGAGATTTTCAAACCTGAGCAAAACACTTTGAATGCTCAGCTTGATAGACCTGCAAAAGATTTACCTTTCAGTGGATGGGTATTCAGCATTGCACTAAAAGTGGGACTCTCTTAAATTGTCCCAGCTTGAGCATCCAAAAATGGAAGCAATAAAATCGCAAGTCACTTTTAAAAGTCTTACCAATTTCCTAGAATAATCTAGCCCTGTGGCTATGGTTTAAAGGCAGGATGAGAGCTCCAGTGAGAGTTGACTGAGCTCCACACAAACACTAGCAGGACGACTGTGTCTCAAGTCCCCCCCCCCCAAATCAATATTTGTGGTCAGTTACATCCTCCTTTTTACATTTACTTGTAATATTCAAAGATTGTGTGCAACAGTGAATATTACAAGCTGATTCTGTCTTATAAAAACTCTTAATATAATCCATCCCTTATTTTTTGTGCAGCTCTTTCCTCTGCTTTTGCAATTGGGTTAATTTAGAGTAGAGTGATTAGTTTTTCTAGTGCACTATTCTGAAGCATCTCCATTAGGACTCATTTAACTCTTCCCCTTTCTAGAGTAACTTATTCTAGTATTGCCAATCTCTCTCCCCATTCACTAGGAATCTTCCTTCTAACCATCTTCATCACTTCATTTTGCCTTTCCAATCTCACGTGTACTTTTCTCAAAATATGATACCTTGGATGATCAAGCCAGGCAACTGGACATAAAACCTTGTAACATGATTTGCCTCCATCACTTTCTGAGGGTGAGCTAATCATCTAAAGCATGTTCCGAATTAATCCAACAGCTAAGGACCCTGGACCGGACCCTCTACAACCTTCAATGCTCCCAATCAGCTGGACAGGCAGCAAGCTGCCTATTACTATGATCTCTGTTCTGTTGCTCCCTTTAAGCCACACAGACCTGGCCAAACCCAAATGGGTCCAAATCTCCAAGGCCCTGACCAGTCTCGATGCCTGAGTGGAATCAGGGGGTATTTTGATACCTGCTGCACTGAATCAAAAGCACAGTTGCTACACAACATTGAATTGGCTCCCTGTGTCCAGGTGTAACCTGAAGAGTAAATGGTCCCCAAATCTTATTTACTTACCATACAGTAAAACACCATGGCACCAGCTCCTGTGTTTACAGTGGAAATGCAATGCAGTAAATTTTGTAGATTTTCTCTTTAAAACAAAAAAAGAATCTTGGGTATTCATGGTTTATATCATGCTGTGTTGCAGTTTGGGGGAAAATCATTAGTTAAGGCAGTCAGGTGGCCAAAGGGCCTGGATTATTATTATTATGATTGTAACAGTAAGTCTCAGACATAGGGAAAAAGTTCACAGTAAAGTGGGAGGAAACCAGGGAAGGGTGATTAGTTGATCCAGTCCTGAAAAATTCATCCCTAGGGTGCAAACCATCCTTGCATTACTGCCCGAACCGAGTTTCCTGAAATATTTGTTCTAAGACAAAGAGGACTTGGTTCTAAACCCCCGAAAGACCAAAATACTTAAGCATTTACTTCATTTTAAGCACATAAGTAGCTTCATCCCTATTTATTTCTGCAGGATTACCCATGTTCTTGAAGTGAAGCACATACTTAAGTACTTTGCTGAACAAGCAACTTTCAGTTATATGCCTCTTATTTACTTTCTTATCTCGAATTTCCCTACAACATCTAAATCAATGGTTTACAAGTTACCTGATCTTTTTTGGAGGTAGGTCGGAGCTTCTCATCTGGTAACTTTTCCTTTTTAGCTTCCACTTTAACCTCTTTTTCTTCCCCCTTTGTTTTTGGGTTTTTAATAGTTTTTTTTAATATGAAACCATCACATCTGTTTGCACTTTTGTATCTCCACACTGTGTTCATGTATCAATCCTGTGTGCAGCCACATCTCCATCATATGCTGCTGTGTCCACATCTCCGTGTGCAGTTGTGCTCCCTCCACCCTCTCCAAATGCTCCCATTCCCCCATCTGGGCCTTTCTCCCTTGCGTGGCATCATGCTCACATGTCCCAGCAGAGAGCCCTCTCTCGTGATTGCATTTAACACACACGTTCCTCACACAGTTTACCAGGTGCTCATAATATTTTGTGCCAAGATGTGTCTGCCTCCACCTCATGTGTTACTGCATTAGGCCAGTTTATAGCAGCTGAGAAAAAAGGCAGCAAAACACATGCAGAGGTCTGAACATGCAAGGTTTTCTTTGAACGATGGAGTGAGGTCAGGCATGCTGTGCACTGTATTATTGGTAAGCAGAAGTAAGGAACTTTATTTTTAAAAAGACAGAGCAAGGGAGAGAGCACAAGTATTAGTCATTTCAGTGCAGGAATAGATCTGTGAGGAAATTCCAATTCATTTTTCTTTTCTTGCATTACATTTCTCACAAACCACAGGTGTCTTATTTTGGTGCAAAATGTTTACTGTACCTGTTTTCTTAGGAAAGCTGCTTGAGGTTTCTCCTCTTGTACTTTCTTCTCTTTTACCTGTTTATCTTCTATTTTCTTTTCTTCCATCTTTTGTTTTTCCTTTTTTTTCTCTGCTTCTAGCTTAGCCTTTTCTTCAGCTGCCCTCTTTTCCTCTTCTGCCTTAGCCCTCGCTCTTTCCTCAGCTGCCCTCTTTTCCTCCTCTGCTTTCTGTTTTTCCTCAGCTGCCCTCTTTTCCTCCTCTGCTTTCTGTTTTTCCTCAGCTGCCCTCTTTTCCTCCTCTGCTTTCTGTTTTTCCTCAGCTGCCCTCTTTTCCTCCTCTGCTTTCTGTTTTTCCTCAGCTGCCCTCTTTTCCTCCTCTGCTTTCTGTTTTTCCTCAGCTGCCTGCTTTTCTTCCTCTGCTTTTAACCTCTCCCTTTCTTCTGCCTCAAGTTTCTCCTTTTCTTCTGCTTTCTTCCTTTCTTCCTCAGCTTTTTCCTCATCCCTAAGCTTCTCTTTATCTACAGCATTGGTTATACTCTGCTCCCCTTCTGGCACAGCATTTGTATCATTCTCTGCTTTGTGTTCCTCTGCATTTATAGCTAGATTTTTTGTTTCTGCTACCTCTTCTTTATCTGTGGATTTTTCTGCCGTCACATCTACCTGATTTTCCTCTACGGGGACCTCCTTCGGTTTCTCCTCCTGTACCTCCTCCTTGTCTTTTTCTTCTTTTTTTTCCTCCTCTTCTCCATCTTCCCTCCAGTTGTTCCTTTGGTATGATTTGGTAACCGTTTCAGTTTCCTCGATCTCATAGCGTCCTCGGCGTGTTTCAGCCTTTTCCTCTTTCCCCGTGGTCTCGTTTTCTTCCACATTGTTTACTTCTCTCCTGCTGGGCAGCGACAAGCTTCCATCTGTGATCGTGGGGTCAAATTCCTTTTGACGTTCCAGGGCTTCCTGTAGACGTTTTTGGCGTCTCTCCTCCCGTCTTGCCAGTCTCTCCAACAATGCAGCTTCATCATCTGTTCCCCCTGTGGTTGTAGTACGCTTGGTTTCATCTTCTGCCACGCTACATAAAAGTGACAATTTTGCATTAAAAAAAAAAAATAAAATCTTTCTAACAACATATGCACTTAATTGGTTCTAGAAGAAAAGCTTGCTGCAACATCATCCCATGGTTTGAAAACACAACAGGTTGCATACTTCAAAATTTAGCAAATGGTTATGGGGATTAATTTTGGCCTTTCTGCTTGTATAAGAATATGGTGTTTCACAATGTCAGAGCCTGGAAAAGTTCCCTTCTAGGTGAGCTCCAACAGCCGCTAAATTCCCCAGGAATCTCACTGACCTCAGTAGGCCCTGAAATGGTCCCTGACACTTGGAGCAGCTGAAACATGAACAACCCTGAAAAATTCATCCTCTCCCTCTGCACTGTGCAGCAGAATATTTGGAAGACCTTAGCTTGTTTTAAGGCTCACTTCAGCTTGGCCTGAGGCGTACATGTCTTATGCGCAGTCTTCCCACCAGGCAAAATTTTTGAAGATGCTACACAAGCAAGATACTTTCTGACTTCAGTGAACTTCTCTAGCAACAAGAAGCTACTCCTGTTCAGCAACAACATCCATAGATACAGTCCGTAATGGGATAGTCTGGCAATTAAGGGTGCAGTGAGGTTGTGATTGTCTGTACAGGGACAATAATCTGTTAGGAAGTGGAGTGAGCAGAGCACCAATTTAAGACATGCTGTTCAACACCTGTAGGTATCAGGAATGGATCTTGCTCTCAGTCCCTGAAGGGTTTTTGCCACCTTCAAAATTCAGCTGTTTAATTCTCCTGTGTGCAGGTTTCTTCCCTCTTTTTAGCTTTTTTTTCCTCTATTGTGGAAAAATATTATAATCTACAATCAGAAACATTGCTGTTTTCTTATCTATATCCATTCTCTTTGTCTTTAATAGAATGCTACTTGTGATTAATATCTATTAGTGTGATATCACAATGTTTATTTCTGGTCTCTTCTGTCAATTGTGTTATGGTTACTGGAAATCTGGATATATTATTTGTGATTACATGAAACTGAATAAATGATGGACCGACTGGAAAGCCAGCTCTGCCCAC
The DNA here is from genome assembly GCF_965183815.1 of Platalea leucorodia. Classification (NCBI taxonomy): domain Eukaryota; kingdom Metazoa; phylum Chordata; class Aves; order Pelecaniformes; family Threskiornithidae; genus Platalea; species Platalea leucorodia. Next base: position 58,215,377 of record NC_138826.1, read on the forward strand.
TCAGCTTGTGACAAGTGGCACCTCACTCCATAAACTTTTCTGCTGCTCATAGCTGTATGACTCTGACAATGCCAGATGAGGGCTGAGGCCTAGCACTCACACTCAGCACCTTGCAGGCATGTTTCAGCTGCAACTTGGCCCCATGACACCATGGTCCCTATAAGCAGGACAAAAGATTTGGAGGTTTGTGAGGCCAGAGGCAGTCATGCCTGAGGGAATCTGACAGCAGGATTCATCAGAGGTATTTCCTTCCATGAGCCCCAGCTGAGTTACCCCATAGACAGCCCTGAGGACACCCTGGGAATGGGTCATGAGCATGGCCTCAAGCCCAGCTTCAGTGATGCTCACACCCCACTGTGTAGACACAGCCAGTGGTGCTCCTCACAGTGTTAGGTCCTCTTCAGAGCAAGGATGGCCAAACATGGTGCTTAAAATTTAAGTAGCAAAACAGATCTCTTCAAGATACTTTTCTACTCTGAACAAAAATTACTGTTAACTCGTCAGTAAACATTATCAGACCTTTACCTGTTTTGGGCATTAACTTCTGATTTCTCCGTTACTTCTCCTGATAGATCTCCTTCTTCCTTTTGCCGCAGCCTCTCCTGTCGAGCCCGTCGGCGACGTTCTCTGGCGGCTTCTTCCTCATCGTCATCATTTCTCTGGTAGGACAGCCTGCAACAGAGTATTAGGGATATGGAAAAAAAGGGGCTGTAGCATATAGGACACTGTGACTGAAAAATTACAAAAAGCAGCTGATCAGAGCACAGTAGCATGGCTGTAGTGGCTGCTCCATATGCTGTTTAGAAAATAAGCTGTCAAGTTGAGATGCATAGTTTCAAAGCTTGGTTTTGTTTTCTTTTTCAGAAATGAACTTGACAAAATAGTCATAGTATAGGCAGCAGCCACACCACACTGTCAGTTTGCTCCTAGAAAATACCAAGACCATAAAAGCCCAGCTCCGTAGCTGAGCAAACATCCTGCTAGACAGCACCATGATCCTGCCAGAATGCACACAACAGCATTTGAACAGACTATTGCTCAAGCCCACGTAACTGAAACTGGACTTAGCCAAGCAGCTTTTCATTAGCCTCCTCTAAATATAACATGCTTAAAATGGTGACAGTATTCTAAAATTGAAGGACTAGAAAGCAAGGAGACACAAGCATGACAACAGCTCTCAGTGCTCGGTTCTGAGTGCCAAACATCTGACACCTACAAAATTTTTGTGAGCCCAGAGCCCTGCCAGGCCAAATCATCCAAGATCGACGCTATGATGAAAGCTTACAGCTGAGAACCCATTGTGTTCATCTAACCCAACAGATGATTACATTTAGTTTCATCCTACTTGAAAAGGAAAGCAAGACATTACAATCCTAATAATCCTGCAGCCCATTCAAATCTTTGCTGAGGTACATTATTACTGTGTGAGATAAGGGAAAGGCCTGCATTCCTCTTGTCTTTTTGTGCAGGGAAAGTGAAATATGAAGCTAACATGTGCCAGACCCAGTCAGGACATTCATTTACTTTGCTTCCAGCAGTGGTCTGATACATGATGGTTAAGAAGTCCTTATGTAGTCACCCATTTAAGTTAGCTAAACAGCAATGCACATAGAGAAAAAAGAGTTCTGCACCGAGTAAAACAAGCACAGTTAAGCTTGTGTTTCAAGGAATATTTTAACATTAAAAGCAGCTAAAACATTTAGATTTAATCATCAACTGGACTCTTTGGGTCCCAGCCTCTCCCATTGCCTTGTTCTGGTACTGCCTTTCTCCTCTTCTGAAAGAAGGGTGAAAGTACAGGTTCAGCAGAGATTGAATTATCCCCATTCCATTTTCCTTTAAAAATTAAAAATGGAAGTTAAAAATCCAACATGGCTGAGCCGCTTGGCAGATCTGGAACAGCATTTTCATCCCATGCAGCTTTTCTTGGCCTCAGTGCATGAAAGATTTGATTTGCTACTTTCATGCTCCACTTCAAGAGCTTGCAACCTTTTCTTTGTAGAAATAGCTCCTCTCAAAGAGGGTGAAAGCCATGAGCAGCACGGCCATGAAGAATCACAGTAGGGGGAAGAGGAAGAAAGGAAGGAGACGAATTAAAAGCACTAGAGGTGACGCAGGGAAGACAAGGAAAACCACTTCCTGTCATTTGTAAGCAATTTAAAGGGGGATCAACATTTCATTTAGGTCTAGAATAGAAAGCATATAAATACAATAATAAACCAATGGGGTCTTTAATTTGCAGAAGAAAGAGACTCTCTCTGGAATAAAACTGCATTAGCAAACTGACCACAGAAAGCCCACTTGTTAGTAAGATGTTCTGGCTGCAAGAAGCCTATGATCTTTCTAGCTCTGAACTCCAAATGTAAGGGCACAGGAGAGGGAATGCTGCTCTTAGCCTGTGGCAGCTGGATAATGGCCATAACTGAGTTGGTTCCCAGTGCCTATGGCTCAGGATTTGTCTTTGCAATAAGACCACAGGAGGATGAAGTAGTTTATCCTACTCTCTGTATCCACACAGAACACTCCTACACAGCAAGGAGAACAACCGCTTTTAAAAGCCTCTTTAAAATGCCTTTTTAAAACCACCAGTTGCTCAGAAAACTAAAAAAAGGAAAGAAAAAAATACCCTAAGCAAAAAAATCCCACCAAATGGTACCCATTAAATAAGTCAAATGAAAACAGATATGTATTTCCTGTCCTTAGACACTTATCACATAGATCATCTGTTAAGAAAGCTGACAATCTCTTCCAATATCCTTTTAAGTATATCCACCGCCTCACTGCATATCACAGTGGTTTCCTACAGCGAGCAAGTATACCAGATATGGGCTGCACCCATAAGGATCACCTTAAGTATTCACCAGCACGGATACATGAAACATCCCCAGTAATCTGGAAATAGTCATATCAACAACTAATAGCAGTATTTTATAGATCTTCATCATATTTTCTTTACAGTTATGTTAATGATACTTCCTAGATTGTACTTCTACAGCTGTTTTGCTTGCCTCAGAAATAGAAGGTTTGCTGGAGTGGGCCTGAGTAGCCATTACAGACTGACAGTAGAGTAGGCTAAAAATGCAGGTTCAGCTTGGCTATGTTAACGGGCTAATGACCACGCTGTGAGCAAACTGACAGCAGGATCATTTATGAAATGATTCAACATAGTCACTCTAACTGCCATTGACTTTTCATGAGAAATAAGAAAGAGAGTGCAAGTTAGATAAATGCCATTTCTGCCCATGAAAAATACACTCTTCTGACTACAGTGTTCATCTCACCATTCTCTCAATCATCATGCACTGAGTTCGTTCACCGTAACTCAGCTGGCACATCACTGTCTTTTCCTTAGTTATCTAAGCAACCTCCTCCTCCTCCGCTGCCTAGGGCGTCAAACAAATTTCACACAGAAAGTAAACCACAGGCAGACACATGAATTCATGCACCCTCCACTGGGAGCGTGAAGCCTGACCCTCACTCTCCCACTGTTACAGCTCTTCCTAGCTACTCATCACAAGCAAAATCAATTTGGGAGCTCTTCAGAGCTTATCTTCCACTTGCCTACATCTTTTGACATTCTTTAAACGAAGAGTAAACAAATAATAAAAAGTATGACTCCAAGATTTCAGCTCTGTATATCAGACAGATGCAAATCTGATGATCCACGCTGGCCTGCGTTGTTTCTCCACCCTTGGAGAACAGCTTTGCTGCCCAGCATGCATACACACCCCACAACTAAATTAAACTAACCTTATATCCATTTGTCACCATAACTGTTCAAAGTCTTTGCAGGCAAGTCGCTCTCTACAGTTAGCTGTTCCAGCTATCTCAGGCAACGAGAGCACAGCACAGCATGATCTCAAAGAGGTATGCCAAGCCTTCTGATATGCGAAAACTCTTATTAAATATTCAGATGAAAAGATGATGACTTGGAAACCATCCTACATCTTGTTACCAAAGATAACGCACTCTTGGTCTAAACGTCAACTAAAAGAAAAAAAAAAATTGCAGAGTGTTGGCTGCTGCTCCTGTTACCTTCTCTATGTTTCTGACATGAGAAAAAGCAGTGTAACCTCTGTGCGTTATTGGTAAGTTGTTCTAGTAAAGCATTAGCGCTGAGTCTATCATGCTTCCCATGCAGCACAACTCAAGCACAGGAGACTGAGCATCTGATCTATGTGAGAGGGCACTTCCCACCACACTCAGTAGGGATGACGAGTAACAACAGATGTTCTGCACTGTTGAGTGGGTAGGACAGATTTTTTTCAGGACTGAAATCCCAAACCCGCTGAAGTCAACAAGAAATCTCCTGATTATTTGAGTAAGTCTAAAACATTACTCTCAGACTGAATGGGGGGACTCTACAGCCTAGAACAGAAAATAACTCTGCTGGATTGGGAATATAGGAAATGAGGCCATCTGCCTCAGAACTTCTTCAGAGAGATTCAGCACCCTCTCTATTTTATGTCAAGCACAGAGTTTAAATAAAGTTATAAACCAGTAAGAAACTTGGCAATAGCTAGGGTGATTACGGGGCTGAAACCATTTCATACAATCCAGCTTCAACTGGTTTCCACTTAAAACCACAAATCAGTTCAAACCTTATCTGAGGCACTTTGGGTTTAGAGTTTCTTGCCCAGTACTACTACATTATTATTTATTGTCTGAATTATGACAACACTGAAATTTCCTGATCAAGCTCAGGGGCTTGCTACAGTAGGCATTTTATAAAGATAGGGGAAGATCGGGTCCCTGTTCTAAACAGTGTGTATTCTGATTAAAGACAAACTTAATGATTTATAGCACTACCTGCCCTCAGTGACTCGTAAGCTAAATCTGATGAATCTAAATTCTTTTTCATTTTTCACATGGGTGGAAAAAAAAGTGCCTAATTTAAGCTGGATCACACTACTCCATTCTATAGGAGGCAGGGAGAAAGAACAGCTGTGGATCCGAGCTTTGACTCCACCTCACGGGTGTCAGAAATACATGAAAAATTTCCAAACAGAACAAAATCCTTTAAGGCCAGATTTTTAACTTAGGAAGCCCAGATCTGCCTCTTCTTTCCCCCATGATTCACTTAAATGCCAGTCTGTCTTCCCTTTCTGCTGCCTGCGAAAACACCTTGCATTCATAGCACTGCCCTCCCGACATGCACCTCAATTAGATGCAACTGTACCTATTCAGCAAGGTCTTTCCCACACAACTTTGTTATCTAGAAGCCTTTACATCTATCACAGATTGATTTTTCCCTGTGGTCCACCCCAAGAAATGAGATCATTCGTCCTGTATCAAACTGCTTCACCTCCACTTGCAATCTAAACTACTTCTAAAACCTTCACCCTTCATTACCTAACACCACAGCAGTTAAAGTGACATCTGTTGACTTGTGTATCTCCAAATTGATGGCAGATGGAGGACATCAGTAAAACGTCCTTGATGACAAATTTCATTGCCAGATTCAGTCTATAGAAGCTGCATTTGTTGGCCTTCTGTGCTCTTAGAAAGCCGTTCTATTTACCCAGGCTCTTCCTGAAAGGATGGGTGGAGTGAGGATAGACTCTGTTATAATACTCACTGGGGAGTGCTCTTTGTGTCACTGTTGATATTTGGTCCCCTTTTATTTATGATTACATGTGTTTTTAATTTTTTTATTGTTCATTTAATTTGTGTTATGATAGGCACACTTCAAAATGTGGATACAAACAACTGATCAATCTTCACCTCAAAAAAAACAGAACAAATGCACATGCTTCCAGAGGATTATGCCTCTGTCAAGCTTTGCGTGTCAAATGTCAGCTGTATTTCAATCAAGTCATATCTAAAAATGTGGTGAATGGTGGGGGGCAGTTGTGGGGAAAACTGTTTCTTCTAATCATTCCTCCATAATTCAGCAAGAGCTGCCAGCATACTGCTCAGACCTGCTCAAGAAGATTCATTTTTTTGTGAGGGAACGATCAGAATTTCAGTCCAAAACGCTCATGTTTCAAAAAGAAGTAGTGAGTGAAAACAGGGGATTATGCTGGAGACATGCAGACATGCCACCACAGTTCTCAGTCCAATGTTGTGCATGAATGCTGTTATTAACACCCATATTTTTCACATATTTCTCAATTTGACATGCACCATTTTTTTTCAAATTTAATGTATGAGAGACAAGTGGATAAAATTAACCAATGGCTGGAAATTAAACCCAGACAAATTAAAACTGGAAATGAAGCACATGTTTTTAACAGTGAGGGTGATTAAATACACAAGAAATGATGGAACATCCATCTCTTGCATCTCCACAGTAAGATGGATGACTTTTTGGAAGTTATACTACAGTAAAATACGAATTCTTGGGCTCATTATAGACGCAACCTAGTGAAATTCCATTCTCTCTTAGGTATGAGAAGTTAGACTAGATTATATGGTGGCACCTGCTGGACTTAAACACTACAGTCTTCCATTTACAGAAGGTACATACCTTCTCATTCTGCTTACAATTTATCTCTGTCTCACAAATATTTTTTACTCTTTTCACCCACGCGTTCTCCAGAGCTACACAGCCTATACTCCTGAGCAGCCAAATTACCCAGATGTCCACATAGTTCTCTGGGAAAAATAAAGAGACTGACACACCTTTCAATGTATTCCCTTCTCATTTACATTGTTTTCATACTGTGTGCTTTTAATATCCTTTCTTATTTTTCATAGCTCCAAAGAGTTCAAGGATCATTATTTTTCTGCTGGGTAACCACTTATTCAATGGGTTAGCAGAAGAACGTTCTTTCTGACAGATCTGGCATCCTTAATTTCCTACCACACCTTTAGGAACCTTTCTCCTACTTTAAACCTTGATCTAAAATACCTAAAAGATAAAACAGTGTGCATTTTAACAACTAATTTTTTGTTTCAGCTGAGCAAAATCTTTACATTATTAACATTGGTTAAGGATCTGGCTATGAGATTGTTATTTTGCTTGCATGACTAAACAGTTCAGTATGGGAAAGAAAAGGTCTTCTGAGAGGTCCAGCTTGTGCACATTCTTCTTTATGCTTTCTTTCCTTTTGATGTTTTTGGCATTTAGGATTTTTCACAGGTAAGGAAAAAGTAGGTACACTCATCCCTTTAACAGTTTGATTCTAAAAAACTAAGGTGCAAGCAATCCACATGGAAGAATTAAGTATAAAAAATGATATGCAAGCCAATAACCACAAAGGAAAATGACTCCATACTGACAACAAAAATACTTGGTGACTACCAAGTAATTCATGCCTAAAGTAGCCAGAGATTTTATTTCATTGCTGAAGATGGCACTGAAGCCTCTCGGACAGATCCTGGCTTCCCAAATTACTGGTTTCTGTTGAAAATGTAAGTTTCAGTTGCGTAGACGCCCAGGATTTCAAATGCCTTGTCTCATTTCTTGCAGTTTTCTGCTCATAACAACACTATTACTTTGGTTTTAGATTCAAGCCCTAAAACCTGGGCCTCGTAGTTAGAGCCAGTCTGTAACATCACTGCATCATTCTGCACAAAGGCAGAATGACTCATGCACACGTCTATTTTTTTTTCCTCATGGCTGAAAACTGATGATCTGTTTCATAATATGAAATGCAAGCAGATTCTCCAACCACATTCAAATAACTCTGGTAAATCGCCTTTGAGTACCTCAGCATAAATCGCATGCAGGGCCGCTAACATGAAGGGTAAAAACCTTCAGCTACTGAAACAATGTCAAATTTGCCTCCGACATATATTATATTTAGATAAAAGCGCTTGTTGGAAATGTCCCAGGAAAAAGCATGTAATTCTCTCAATATGTGAAGTCTGTAATGCTCTGCAGTTTTACTTCATCCACAGCAGACTTGACGTTGACCTGTCAGTGAGCAGTGCAGTATATTTAATCTGTTTTAATTTAGAAGTTTCACATGAAAAGAAAAAAAAAAAGCAACTGGGCAGAAAACAATAATTGGCCAAGTGTCTTCTAGCTGATAACTATTACTTTTTTACTGCTTTCCCTGAAGCTTAGTGGAATTCACCCAGAAATCTGTTTCCCTGGAAGATGACAAACATGCAAAATACTGTACAAAACAAGCTTACTTTTTCAAACTTAAAAAAGCGGGAGCAAAACCCAATTGCTGTGCATACCACTGTGGTTGATGTGGTATTTGTTGACTCTGCAGCAAATTGCTTTCTGCTTGCTGCCACCACCTCTAGTTTGTAGTGCTTTATTGCATGTAAAATCCAAAATAATTTATGCCACAGCCTTACCCAGTAATATTTCAGGCACATGACTTGAGAATAATGGGCATTTTGCCTAGCTGAGGCATAAGTAAAGACTTACAGGATTCGCCCCAGAATATACAATCCACAATTGCTACAAAGCCAAATCATAAATTTTCTTTCTTGTGGTTTTGGGCCCCTGTATTCAGTATGGCTTTCAAGGCACTTTCATACCTCAAATTGCTAGCTTACTGAATGTATACAACGTTAAGACCTTAACTCCTCCTCTTTTATATTTCATTGCAAATAAAACTCCAATTGTCATGATTGAGATATTTACTCAAGACAGAAGGAATTAAAAATGAAGAGAGACACGAGCATTTGTAACTTTAAAACGTTCCCCTGCATATTGAGAATTGTGGTCTTTCTAGAAAATACACAAAAGATTTGAGGAATGAAAGCTACATTTTCTTACAGGCACCTTTAGGCAAACTGATGTCTCCGATGTGTCATGCTCAAGCTACAAAGTTCTGTATTTCCTCCATACATCTTTTTAATTAACAAAAAATTCATGTCATCATCTATGATATCTATCAGAGATCATTTAATGAAGGCAAGGGAGGGAAGGAAGGCATGAGGAGGATTTTTGTTATTGGGCCATTTTCTCATCCTAAATAGTCACGTTGTCAAACTATGACCCTGAGGTCTGTGTAGGCAGGGATGGATGTCCCATCAGATAGGCTGTGGGGAATCTGGAGCAAAAGCACACAAGGAAATCTGCAGCCTTATGGGGAGGAACATGAACAAGAGCACAGGACCATTTTTAATGGCCCAACAACAATTTTTCTCTATATATATTTTCTATATGCATACATGTATAAAATATATATTTTTTTTCTATATGCATACAAGTATAAAATATATATATTTTTTTCTCAGAAATGAACACGAGAAACTGTTTTTCTTTGTATTTAAAAATATTCATATCACATGCAATATATTTTTCCCACCAGAGGCTGGAGTGGAAATTGTGTTGTCATTAGGAAGTGGAGTCTTTTCTTTTATTTAAGTCCAATAGTAATAATCCATTTCAAGAGGATTCCCAATTACTATTGTTCAGTTTCCCTATACCTATAGCAATGGTCTGTTTTTGCCAAGTTTTACGATGTAACCACCTCCCTTTCAATGCAAGAGAGTGCTATTATTGAACAAAGCTGTAGCTCCTCCAGCTTGGACTCCCAAAATACAACTCAATCAAAGTTGCAGATTAAGCAGAACAGGGTCTGTCTTAGCCCTGTACCTAGAGGATACACTTTGAGGGGCTAAACTAATGAATAAAGAGGGGGTAAAATGCTTATTTTTTAGACTGATATAAGTACTTTCCAGCTGAATTGTACTTTTGGGTTTCTTACCCTTGGGATTAGGGTGCAATAGCAACTTCAATGTTTTTTATGCCAGTCTTTTTCCAGCATCCCAGTGTTTCTTCCTAACAGTTCAATTCTGAGGGCAGCAATGGCATAAAGCAGAACTTCCAGACAAGCCCTGCAACTGTAAGCTCACCTCAGCTAGGTGAGCTAAAAATCAGATTTAGCACTCATGGTGCTCAGAGTACAGGCTACCTCCACCCTAACATAGCTACAGCAGTGACGGAAACAAGGGATATTTTAGCAAGGTTTTGCTATAGAGACAAAGGCAAGGAGACTGGATGGAAGGAGGATTGGCTTTCACTCTTCTCTGCTCATGGTCCAGTTTAGCCCTGTAACTGCAGCAGGTAATGCTTTCTTAAGAAAAAAGTTTAAACTTTTTTTAAAAAACAGATTATTTCTGGTGTTATTTTTTTTATTCCAAAACAGTATGCTGCATCCTCCCAAACTAGCAAACAAGAACAAAGCTACAATTTCAGGAAAGCACAAACTGAATTATTATAAATTATGTATGTACCGCTGACCTGGAAACCCAGCCTCTGGCCTATCAGTTTCATCTACTTCTCTACTTTCACCCTGGTTATCTGCTTTGCAGGCTTGTTTAATGCAGCACACTAGGAAATAGAGAGCCTCAAACTGATGCTTGCGTTTCATTCCTTCCACAAAGATTAAGAGGATTGCTGCATTTTAAGAGGACTGTAATTTCAATGGAAGCGCAGGACCATGACGGTAAGTCTCGTACATGGGAAGCTTCTTTAGTTTCAACTTGTACATACTCCATTGAATATCACGTAAGGACAAACGCTAAAAAAGTTAACTCAGAGAATCACTGGATTCATTAACATCCAAACCAATCTCATCACACACTCTCTAATCCTCCATCACTGTACCCAACCTACTCACAATCAACTTCCAGCAGATACCCGCTCACCATCCATCCTGCCAAGACAAGATGTGAAATTTGAGATGAAACATGGCTTTGGTTTTCTAAGATGACAAATCTTCTCTATGAGCAGAATCCCCTTTTGCATTCATGCTTTTTCTTCACTTGCCTGTCAGGTTTTGCAGGGTGTGATAAGGAACCAGGGCTCTACCATGGGTGAATCCTGAAGGGAAGAACGTTCCCGGCATCACATTGATCGATATCAGGGACAACACCCACCTATACTGCTGGACCCATCTTGAAAGGAGATATTTCATCTGTTACTGAAATACAGCCACACCTAGAGTTGATCAGCATGTAGGCTACAGCTATGGCTCTGTAACTGTAACATCAGTCGCTGATTTAAGACTGAAATTGATAATGGATTTGGACAAGACTGGGACAGAGAACCGGTGGGGCAGGAAGGTGGAAGCAGGGATCAAACAAGGACTGGCCTGTAGGAAGGGGCCTGAAATAAGAGATCTCCCTGAGCTGGGAAAAGGGAGAGACAGACAGCAGCAATGGATGAAGAGCCTCTGTCCCTGCAGGGCACGAGATTGGGAATGGAGAAATACCTGGAGGACAGGGAAAAGGGAAAGAGATCTGTCGGGATGCGAAAGCACCAGCACTGGATATGTGACTCTGCCGTTAACATCCAGCATTAGGCCAGGTTCACACAGCTCTCCAGGGCCTGGAAAGCCAAAATCCACCATGACTGACAGAATGGAAACTGTAAGACAGTGGGTCATGATTACCCAGACTACACATGACTTGGTAACTTCTTCAGCCTTGCCTGAAATGTTATGTGATCTGAAATGCCTACAAAGGGTCAGAACACGCTGTTTTTCTTGCTCAATTCATAAAAAATATGGATGTTAGCATTAGCCTGGACTCTGTGAAGTGTCAAAACCCCTCTATATTTCCCAGGGGATTAGAGATTGTAACTAAATGACTATTGCTCAGGGCCAGACAGGTCCCTGAAGATGTCTGCTGGAGCTTTCAGAAATACAGCAAAGACTGTGTTGCAGGAATAAAGTACAAGGCATGTATTTGAACACAGGGAGCCTGGAAAAATAATTTTACCAGATAATCATTCAGATAATCGTAGAATAATCTTTTTTTCATCCACTCTTCCCGACACAAAGTATGCAAGAGGAGGACACAGCCTTAACATAACGCAACAGACTAAATATTGAAATACACCCTGCAAACGGGAAAGCATCTGAAATGTAACAGCAGAACAAGCAGAACAGAGCAGACTGTGAAGCCTTATGCTAACTGAAATAAACCACTTTAGGGGGGATACGGCATTACAAATACATTCAGTGCTACAACATATGGCGACTGGGAAAAAAATTAATGAAAATCAGATGTCTTAAAGTATTCTAGTACCGATTCCCCATGCACACAACTCACGTATGCTGTGCAGGTGTGGATTTGGTTTCAAGAGAAATTCATGGCTGTTCATTTTTAACATGGACAAGCATCTGTCTCTTTCTCAGGTGTTTAAGAAACCTACTGTCAACAGCCAAGGTGATTAGGAGACATTTTCAGTGAGACAGCAGAGGAATTACAAGTGCAGATCCTGTCATTTGCTAACAGGATTAGGGGCAGATACATTCCATGCATCTCTCCAAAAGCTAATCCTGATATGTCTTTCACCTTCATGAAAGGTAAAAAACCCTTCCATAAAACAGGCCTGTACAGATATGAAAGGTCACGTACAGCACTTTGAACAGCACGCTAACGTTACAATCATTTGCAGACATCGTATAACAGCACTGCGCAATTTAAACAGCTGGAAGTTTGAAATGCAGCCATTGCAACTACACCCGAATAAACACAATAAAATATTCTGGCTTTATCCTTTCAGTTAGCTTTCCCTTAGATGTGCCTGTTCCCCTTACATTGCTCCACTGTGATCCTTATTCCAGGAGAAGTTACTCATAAGAAACTACGAAACAACTCAGTGTAAACTATCGGAGAAAGCGTGTGGAAAGCTGAGTACATGAGAGCTGATTAATCACACTGGAAATACAAATCTAAAAGCCACAGTTCTTTAAAAAGGGTAAAAAAAAAAAAAAAAAAAAACCAACCCAACACTTTTCATGGAACTCTAAAGTTCAACAAAAGCCTCTCTCATTTCAAATGTTCACTAACAAACTATCTGCAAGTCATGAGTTACTCACAGAAAATACCCAGATAAAAATGAGGAAATGGAAGAAGAAAATAATTTGCTTGGCCTAGAAGCGCCCATGGTCTGTGGACTTCCAATGGGATATAAACAGCTGTTAGAGGCTTAAGGCACCTAACACAAAGAAACTGCCCTGTGGAGGTACTGTGCCTGAGTAAGAGGCTTTTCTGCAATACACAGCATGTTTCCAAATCACAGCAGTTATTATGGTGTGCTTTTTTTTTTTATTAAATTTCAATTTCATTCTGGAATAGCAGTTCCACATTGGGAACCAGTCTGTAATAGCTGTTGCAAAACACTTTAGCATCCCCAACACAGATGAGCTCTGCATGGACACAGGGAGCTGAGTGGTAGTGCCAGCTGTATGTTCACAAGTTATTGATCAGGTCCTGTTGGTTCTTTGGCAAATCTTCCACTGCCAAACAGCCATCCTCTGACCTAACTGGTCAGCGTCCCCCCCAGCCCCTGCTGTGCTTGGTGTTCATCAGATAAAAACCCTGGCCCCAAACTTTCAGTCCTTGTTCCAGCTCCAGCCTGTCCAACAGGTAAAATACTTTCACACTCCTCTTGCATTGGCACCTGGGTTGCAGGAGAGGGTGAGCAGCACTAGCCTGGGCTGGACCTATGAGCTCTGGGTTGCTTCCAGATAGCGACGAGTGTGCCCTTGTTGGAGAGCATGGCATTACTTTGTGTTGTGATTGTCCTTGCCTCTGCACACCACGACCAAAGCACTGGTCCACAAAGCATCGGTTTGATGCCACACAACATATACTTTCTTTTATCTGCGTTTCATCATACTGCTAAAAGAAATGGCAGGTGGGTTCCAGGGCAGCAAAGGTGAAGGAGCAAAGCAGATAGGACTATAGAAGAGAGAAGTGTGACCAACAGTAGAAGGAAAGTGAAAGAAGGTGGGCAACAAGGTGGGGAGGACAGCGAAGGGCTGCCGTGGTAAGAAAGCTATACGGCTAACGGGAACAGACTGCAAGTGCAGGCAAGAGGAGTCTAATTCCAAATGTGAGAGGAGAGAAGAGATGATAAGTTTCCATCACCGAGAAGCAAAGCCTTTTTACAGATTCAACTAACATTTTTAAAGAAAAGGTAATAAAAAAAAATCATCATTAAACACACATACACAAATGTTTAAGCCAAGGCTTCTGGTATAATCCATTACATTCCAGGAGTGAATGTAGACCAATGGCTATTTTCCCCTCGTTGTTATATTAGTACTTGGCACTTGCTAACTTCTTTCCATCAAAAGATCTCAACGTGCTTTACAAATGTTAATGAATCCTTGCAACCCCTTCTGACTTCTGCGTGGTGGGTATTATTACCACTGTAATGCCAGTTTATGGAATGGAAAAACAGAGACATAGACAAACATATTTCTTTTAAGCCTAAACCATGCAGCAGATAAGATTCTCGCTTTGGCTGCACTACTTCACAGCTGCTTCAAAACCTGCTGAAGCTACCAGGAGCTTTTCCAGTAACTTCCAAAGGAAAACGTTGCAGGTATGTGGACTCCTCCCTCCGAGGCCCATCTCTAATAGCTGCACCATGGTGACTTCCATCACAGTGCCTGAAAGTGTGTGAAAGCCACTGGCAGAATTGATTATCCTGGGACCTTTTTTTGCTGGCATACAGAACAAAGAGACATCCTCCCCCGAGCTCTCTCTGTGCAAGTGATAGCCTGCCTCTCCTCTGCGTAATGCCTTCTGTTGCTAGGTATTTCCAAATCAGTAGTTTACATTTTAAAAAGACCTGTGCCTGCTGGGAAATGGGAAAGGAAGGGAGAAAAGCTGGTTTAGCCCAGAGGATCTTGTGGCCATGTCACTGTGAAAGCCCCTCAGGCTTTGCACAGGGGTCAGCATGCCTCAACACAGCCCATCACCTTTTTGAAGCACTGGATTGTGAACTGAGATACACTTAAGTGCCTGAAAAGTATGGAAAATGGGGTGGAGGGTCCCCATCCTACCATTGGGAAACAAGGCGTTAGCTTGCTGCCAAACCCTTCTGCTTCTCAAGCTTCAACAGGTGCAGAAAGCCAACTTGGTGAGGTAGGACTCCCAAAAGGTGGTTAAGTGAGAAAACGCCAGCTCTACACCAGAGAGATTTTAGTCCTACAGAAACTGTAGAAGGCATCACATGGTAAGGTTTCTGTGCACCACGGCTCTCACTGCACTCTTGTCCCACAGTGTAGATAGCACTGGCCTGAATCATAGAATCATTTAGATTGGAAAAGACCTTTAAGATCACCAAGTCCAACCGTTAACCTAGCAGTCAGTCAACCCTTCCAACACTGGCTCTTGCAGGACTTTGTCTTGATTCAAAGTCAAAATGTTTCCTGTCTCACCTGCACTGCAAGACAGAAGAGTGTTTTAGGAAGCCACTGAGACTCCTATAACAAGGCATTTCCACAGCAGACAGATCCTTAGAAATAATACCACCAGAGAATAGACCTTAGACTTGATCCAAACACACCGCGGTTCATAAAAGTATCCTCTTCCCAGCCATCCGTAGTAACTATTCACATATGCACACCAAGCCCATTGCAAGGGAGATACAATTCAATTTACCCTTTTATGAAAGTTCTCACTGAATTTAAGTCATGCATCCTGAAAGGCAGTGGGAGGGGCCAAAAACCAAGCACTGGATAGCAAATCTATGTTTAATATACTTTTGTGAAAATATAACGTTTGGCAAGCAAGGGTTTGGCAATGCAAATTGCAGAATATTTGGCACAATAAAGAATTAGGACAAGCACAAAAGAATTTGAATTCCTGCTCACAGAGAGTGTGGTTCAACCTGTTACCACAACTCAGTTGACTGAGATTACTGAGTAAATAAGAGTATGGTAATCATCTGCCTGAAGAAGATAAACTTTAGCAGCTATGAGGTAACAAAAGGGTATCAGCAGTCCTCCAAATTGGAAAAATAAGTTAAGCCTGCTTTTAACTTAAGGTAACATGCTGGTAGTTAAGATGCTAAATATGGGATTTAGAAGGCTTCATTTGCCCCCTCTCTGCTACAAGTTCCTGCATGAGATGCTTAAACTCCCTTGTGCTTCAGTTCCTATCTAACACACAGGAATGTTCAGTGAAAAAAATCATCCATTTGGAGGATCCAGAGGCTAGCACGACAGGTGTTACCTACATCAATAAGTTATGATAAGACCAATTGGTCTAATGCAAACACAGGCATAAAACTTAACTCAAACACTAGCAATTCTCTGCCACTGAGGTGATCTTGGATGTACTTACGGGTGCTTCTGCCAGCTTAAGATAAGTATGAGACAGAGTAACTGTCAGTGTTAGTGCATAGTTATCAGCATATACAAACAGTTTTTCTGGACCCTTCCCAAAGTTTGCTCAAAATACTCCCTCAAAATTACCAAAGATTTGGGAAGCTCCAGGGAAGGCTACTCTACCTACTTGCCTCTGTTACAGAGAAAGCTTCCAAATGTTTTTTCTCCTCTATTTCAGTTCCCCAGAAGCTTTTCCAGCTCCTTCTCCAATTTCTTCTCACATTCCAGGCAGCTCCTGTCACTCCTCACCTAATGGCATTTTAATGGTTGTCTCCATCTTCTTCCTCCACACCTGTGAGCCCTGTGCCTTAAATTCTCCCAAGCCTGAACCTCCCTTCTGCCTACCCTTGCAACACTGTCAGCCTTTTCAGGACTCGGCCTCTCACTGAAATGATGTCATGCGTCTTGAGAAGTGCTGGAAGGAGCAGAAAGCCAGGCACTAGGCACTAAACAGCAAAATCTTTGCTTGCTATAATCTTGTGAAAACCATAATTATATCCTTTTGAGGGAAAGAAAACACATTGGTATGATTGCCAGGGCAGAACAGCACAAGAAACAGCTAGTACACAGAGAATGTAACAGAAACAAATACTGTTTCATAGGTTCAGAGCATTCACCTTTCTAAGCTCACGGGCTATAAGCATAGGACTGGATGGGAGGTACCAAGCCAGACTTTGTCTCCTACCTGATCACTCCACAGGGTGTTGGGTGAGTTTGAAAGACAGAGAAGAATCCAAGAAATCAATAAGGAATTAACCCCATGGCTATCCCAAAATGACAAAGGACCAAATGCAACTCTCAAGTATGCACAAGACAGCAATATTCGTCCTCAACTGGATGGGCTGCAAATTATCGCTAATGCACATGCTGTCAGTGGGAAGCTTTCATGGCCATATAGATAAGGACTGGTGGGAATACCAAGATAGCATTGCCACAGTGGTAAGAGAGCTTTTTAGCATGTTGGTAAGTCTTGAGGAAAAGCTGCATTTGCAGAGAACTTCAAAACTGCTTTGCTACAGCCTTGATGGCAAATGTAACAGAGGAACTAGAAGGTTAGTCCTCACCCTTAATCTTTCTAACTAAAGTAAAAGTTTAGCTAGCTTTGGAACCAGATGTGACCTCTGCTAATTAGGCTTTGGGGCTTTTTCAAATCCTGAGAAAGAAAACTGCTGACACGATGTGTCTGACCACTCCTGTTCCAGGAGGATGCAGATGACTGAGGCCAAGATGCACAACACCATTGTACACACCCAGAATGCATGCCAGTGATTTCCTTCCTGCAGCAGAAGTGCAATCCTAAAAACCTCCTGCTTCACAGAGGAAAGATGGGTGTTATGCAAAATACATGAGGCTATTATTCAACACTAGTTTAAAAATGGAAGGCTACTTTTGAAGAAATTAGTATGCAAGAGAATACTGTAGGGTTGGAACACATTTCACTCAGGCTTTGCAACATATCGTGAAACACAGCAGCAAGAAAGGGAAGAACAAATGAAAGAGGGAAAGGAAGCACATGGCAAAGGAGAGGTCACTGTAGCTCACTGGAGCTGGAATACCAGGAATAACCTGAAAATGAACAGAGAGACTAAAAAGGTTCCACCATGGCCATGTCAGTGTGTGATGACAGTCCACATCATTTGTGGATGCTGAAACCGACAGTGTATTGAGCCTTGTGAGGCTCACCCATCCCATGTTCCTACTGCTGAGTTACAAACTCCACTAAAAAGAACCAAAAACAACAAAACAAAACAAAACAAAAAAAGACAAAACACACCCACACACACAAAAAAAACCAAACAAACAAATAAAAAAAACAACAAAAAACTGTAGTAAGGTTCGTGCCAGGACAGCAACAGTTGTGATGCTAGAAGGTACTTTTGTAATTACACTGAAGCAATTCCAGTGCTGAAAATATTGCAGATGGAATCTGGCAAGCCAAAAATCTCCTGTTCAGAAACATGTAATATATTTTTATAGTTAAAAAATCTGCAGGCAATTTGGCTACGACAAACTGAACAGAAGCCAAAATCTCACATCCAGTATTGACAAGTGCATTGGTCTCAAGGACATACCTCTAAGACAGGCCTTCACATTTCTTAGATTATCAGGGGAAGGAAAAGAAGTGCACGTGGACTGCTTCCACAGGAGCTGCTTTCTCAAATTTTTGAAATGCACAGCACACCAGTTTAGAGATATTTTTTCAATAAGGTTTTAAGCTGTCTGGAACAAGAATCATCTTTTTTTGTTCTGTAATACAGCAACCTTTACCTGGAGGACCCACAGCAGGACCAGATCCTCCTAAGCAGAAGTATAAAGCAGATTGAAAGTGATATGAAAAAGATTCAGAGCTTGGAATCGCAGCTGCTTGCACAGAGTTAATCCTCCCCAGTTGGCATGCCAGTTTGTGCTGGAGTGACTCTTGCTCACAAGATTCTGAATATTTTTCACTGTTGCTTAGTCAAGGTATATGAAAAAGTGGGGATGGAAATTAAAAAAAGAAGACAACAAAGTTAGCCAAGTCCCTGATGTTCAAGGGAGATTCTGACTTTGAGGAAGAAGAATCTGAATACAAATAGGCATCAAACAAAAAAAAAAAAAAACCAAAAAAACACCAAAACAACAACAAAAAACAACAAAAAACAAACACCAACACACAACCAAACCCCCAAAAAGTGGTTGTGCAGCAAGCTCTTGGGAGTAGCCTGCTCCTAATGGTGCACCCGTATGTTTTGTTTAATGTGAACTGGTACATCCAATCCCTGATATTAATGCTGTTTATTTTTCTTTTCTGCTTTATTATCATCCGAGTTTATCTTTCGCATCCTTTGCCTACAGTAAGCTAACCTCAACAATAACAGGATATGTACTCTAGAATTACTATGATGGGGGGAGCAAAAAGAGGAAAAATTTGCTTTGCAAGTGACACAATCAAACTTACCATACTCAGAAGAAAATAAAGCAGCAAATGACAGAGAAAACTGGGCATTTAGTGACTAGGTTAACCGTTATTCCTCGTACAGTCAAAGAGCCATACCAGGTGGGAAGAGGGCAGCCACTTTTGGCCTCCTGGTGCAGCACAAAGTGAATTTAAGCAGTGCCAATACTTGGCTTGATATTTCAGTTACTAAGAGACAAGCAGAGACTGAGGAAGAAAAGAATTTAGATACCAGCTTCTGCCCTTGCTTGAAATTTTGCTCATCGTAACTCAGTTTAAAACCCGAGGAACTATATTGACTTCAGATCTGAAGCCTGTATTTGAGCCTGGGTTGTGTTACTCATCTCTGGAATTCAGTATGAACCTTCAAAGCAATCTGAAAGAAAAAACAGCTGAGCAATTTAAAAGCATCAACTAATCCTTGTAGTTGGTACTTTCCTTCAGTGACAGATTTTTGAGAAGAGAGAAATTGGATCATAATACCTTGGACTAAAGTGTGATTTTTCTGACAACTTCACAAACTGTTTAAAGGCTTTAGATGTAGAACAACCCGCGTGGAAAACTATGTTCCAACGTGCCCGCTGTTCCCTAAAAGGTATGGCACTGTTAGACTTGCACAAACTTCTCATTACCACATCTAGTTTGTGTGTCAGGGGAAGGTTTCACAGCGATGCTGAACACTTGTGAAAAAGAGAAGGAAGAGGGGAGGGAAGGGCAAAGGGGGGGCGCGGGGGAAGCCCTCCCTGACTGTCTACTCTGCAAAGGATTTGAACTGCAGAAAAGAGGAACCATGTCAGCAAATGCCAAACCAATGCGATACCTGCCAAACCGCACCTTATCCTTCTCAATCAGCAAAAAAATTATCCACTGCCTGATTTCTCTTACCTCACCAATAAAGGGCTAGGTTTTTTTCCCTTATTAGGACAGTCTCTATGCTGTAAAATTCTGGCTCTAATAAGTGGCTTTAACAATATGTGCTGCACATCAGCACAAAAAGAAAGCAGCTAATAAAAATAAAACACAGGAGGAGAATAAAAGGGCTGAGTCCTAAATTAAAAGGGACGACATCAGCTTAGTTCGGGCTCCAGAATTTGATCACAGATTTTATGAAATGGAGAATTAAAATTGGAGTGGATAAATGTATGAAGGCTAACATTATACAGATATATAATTATAAACTTGGCCCTGTAGCTACTTATACATGTAAACGGCCTTACTGAAGTCAAGGAGACTTTTTTGCTACACTTAAGTGCTTACATGGCTCAAAACACAAATCAAATGTCAATACATGAAAATAGCCCAAAGAAAGTTTTTTTTAATGTTTTCTTGAACAAAATAAAATGCGAAAGGAGTGAAAAGTTACAAAGTCAGTTAGTTCTCCATGTTTCAATTATTTCAACAATTCATGGAAGTGTTTTGCTTGGTTGGATTTTTAAACATATGGTTTTAGGTTATCTAATTTACTGCATCTGCATTATATGGACATACATGCATATATATGGAGAGAAGACCACAGAGGGCATAAAATAATCATCAGAAAATTCCCCTGGTTCTTTTGAACCTTCTAGTTTTACCCTGAATTGGGAATAGGGTGGATGGGGAGGCCTGGGACTGCAGGTTTGGCAGGAAAGGGAAAGGCAGGGGTATGAAGAAGCAGGATGAAGTTCTGCCACCCCCATCCCACTGCCTGAACACCTATGCCCAACAGCATGGCTGTGGAGGAGCTATCTGGACTTAAGATCTGCACTAACAATGACTTTTCTAATTTTGCTGAAGCAGAAAAAAAAACCCTTGTCAGAGTGAAGTGATATGGAAAATGTTCAGGGCTGTTTTATTTTAATTCAGCCCGAAACTAGAAGGCAAATCCTTCATCTAAGTTTTTTTCTTTTAATTTTTTTCTTTAAAATGTAGGTCAGTTTGAATTAAAAGATTCAAAAAAAGATCAGAATGTTTTATTTCAAAAAATATTGCAAAGATGCAGCTTGGTAATTTCTTATTTAGAAAGTGTCAAAGCATTTTAATTTAAAAAAGTATTTCCTCTTGTTTTCATTTAGACAAAGCTAATCTCAGAAATCTAACATGAACTCCCAGCCAGTTCTGCTCCACCCAGAACTCTTCCAATTTTTCTTGGTTTTGCTAAATTTATCTTTCATCAGAAACAATTCTCACAGCTCATTTCAGGCATTTGGATTCCCAGAGAGCAGTACCAGGTTGAGTCTGATATCTTTCACCACTGTCCTGGCTTGAACCAAGACCTGGACAGGGTGGAGAATTCAGCTCAGGGTTTTCATGAAACTCTCCAGTCACTTGTTCTCCAACAAAATCTTAGAAATTTGATTCTCACAGAGTTACATGACTTCAGACTCAGGTGGATGCCCAAAACTCCACACAAATTAATCCAGCTTTGTGCTCCTGACACTCAATGCCTTGCTTATGCTAGAGGAAGAAAACATCTTTCACGGAGGCAAGGCGGCTGTGAAATCTCAGAGATGTTTCCTTATAGCTCTGTCCTTTCTCTGCCATAATGTTTCTTCCAGTAAGGATAATCTCACTTAAAAATGTTTCAGCTCTTCCAGTAAATTTCTTCTGACCCACTATGAGGAAAGTTCCTAAACCCAGCTACAAAATCTTGAACTGGACATTCAATCTTCAATAGCCACTGTCCCTGTTGATGTGTAAACCAGACACCAAAGCACATGTATTTCATTCAGGTGGTGACAACTAATAGGTCAAGAATGCTCTGTAGACATAGAGTATTGTTACCACAGTGTTTAACATAAAGATGTGGGTCCACCCACAGAAATATATTTGCATCAAAAGCACTCACCTGCTATCCCAAGTGTTTTGGACTTCATTCCCAGACATCAGGCACTGAAGTACCACTTGGATATAAACAACGCAGCTCACAAATGAACAGGACATTGTAAGAAAAATGCCTGTTTCTTAGCCCATGGTACACTTGTCACTGTTGGGCAAGAGCCACGTTCAGAGGCTGACTTGTATTCTTAGCTTTCAAAATGGAGACAAATCGGCTCACTACAGGGTAACATCTTTGTGCATCTGATCTTTAGTTATGTTATGTCCACCTTATTTTAACTCAGTAATATATAAAGGCTTTTATAAATTAAGTATTCAGGCCATTGCCCACTGGAGAACAGGAATGAAAAGCATGGCCAACAGAGAAGACCAAAAGGAAGGAAAGAGATGGCTTTAAGTGAAAATTAACAGCATCGATTTTTGGAGCAGAATTAACCAGATAACATAGTGCCACCAAAGCTGCTGCTGTCTGTGGAAAAGCGTCCTCTTCCACCCTTCTCTTCTGTTAACAAAACTAGCTGACCATCTGCCTTGAACATCCAGCCAAGAAACAGAAAAGATAACCTACAATATGAAGAACCAACCAGAAAATGCTGTGAAAGAGTGAACTTCCCGTGATCAAACTGCCCATGAGCAATCTGTGAAGTCTGAATAAAAGTTATAATTTGCTGGAAGAAAACATTCTGCCAAGGAAGACTTCTGCTTTCCTTAAGAACTTGCACAGTAAACACTTATTTTAGCATCCAGCAAAGTGAGCCAATTCAATCCCTATACATTTACTAAGCAGTCTATATTT
Organism: Platalea leucorodia; assembly: GCF_965183815.1. Taxonomy (NCBI): domain Eukaryota; kingdom Metazoa; phylum Chordata; class Aves; order Pelecaniformes; family Threskiornithidae; genus Platalea; species Platalea leucorodia. The sequence continues at coordinate 58,237,974 of NC_138826.1, forward strand.
TCAGGCCAACCGGAATGATTTCTTGGCTACAATGAGAGCTTCTGCTTTTAATTTCTAATGTATCAAATGCTAACAGGATTATATTCATCTATTTAGCAATTACAAAACTTTCTACAAATACTACAAGTACACTGAGAGCATAGAGAGTATCTTTAAACAATGCAGCTGAAACAATCATATAAAGGGGCCATTAGAGGACATTTGCAACAAGTTAAAAATCACATTGTACCTCATTCAAAACAGTGCAATAACAGCCACCTCCTTTTCCCTGGAGAGTCTCCAGAGAGTTAACTTATAAGGATTTTAATACTCCTTTTCTTTTCCATTGCAATCTCTTGAGAAGACACGAGCACTTGGAATGATTACGTTATGCCTCAGCCTGGGAAGGGCAGTATTTCATTATGTATTTCACTGAGCAATGCTTTGAAGAAGCCTTTGTGGGTAATGCTAAAGGTGTCTTCCCCACTTTTGGCCTGAGGTCAGGGAGATGTTTGTTAGAAGGGAATAAATCAGATTCCAAATTTTGGCCACACATTTGATTTCTCAAGAGTCCTTACCAAAGAGAGCTTTGCTTTTCTTCCCCAAGTATGCTACTGTGAGTCTTGACAAAACAAAACCCATGTCTGGTTGTCAAGGTGTGTCTGCTCTTGTTTAGAAGCTGCTACAGGATACAAATCTCCCAAGATACAGCAAAACAGTATAGTAGCTAATCGTGCTTCAAGAGAAAGGCATTGAATTGTTTTCACTCAGATATAATTTCACTGACTTCAGTGAACTCACTTCATGTAACATAATTGCGGGTGCTACAGCATACGCAAGCTAGGGCATTCCTCCCAGCACTCGCCCAACACTTCAAAGATACACCAGGCATAAAGTTAGCACACTGCTGGTTTCCTCTCTTGCCCAAAGGGGAGTGGTGGAGAATCTCTCTCAGCAAGCATATCCAATGATTTGTAGTTTTTTAAGCAGAACAGCCAGACCCTGACATCTAGGTAAACCAGCCCCAATGCGGACCAGTGAAAGGGTCCAAAGGTCGCCTCAGGGGCTTCAGTTTGGGTCACTGCCCTCAGGGCCAGCTCCCCACAGTAGGTATCAAGAGTCAAGGTTTCCACCAGTTATATCAGCACTAAAGTGCCCAAATTTCACCCACTTTGCTCTTTCCCCCCCCCTTGCTTTCCCCTCATGCTGGGTGCAGAGAAACTGGTGCTCCGCCACGCCACGGCTGTTCCCCATTCCTGTACAGCAGTCCAGGAGGGCAGGCTACTGTGGCTTGTAGCGGTATTGCACCACAGACCAATGCAAAACAAACCCATTTGATACAGTCTTAGTTAAATTATTATTTATTGCCCAATTTCTGAAATCACCATGAAGGACTTCAGATTCCTGGAAGGGATTTCTTGGAGGTGCTGAGTTTCAGAAATCCCCAAGCTCCCTCTCCCTCCAGAAGCACAAGATTTCATGCTGGAAACTCCAAAAACACGCACCCAGAAATCCCAGTTGCTTTTCAAAACTTCTCCAAAATTTTAAACAAAACCCCGATATAAATCACAGTATTTTAGAAACATAGTAGTGTCTTGTTTCCCACCCCTCAACATACGAAGCAGACAAACAAAACAACAACACAGGACCCAAATAAAGCAGATCATTTCTTTGGTGATATTACACAAGCTAATTGATTTTCTTCTCTCGCTTCCCTCCCACATTCAGGGATGAATGTGCCATGAGGACTTCATTTACTCAGTGAATTAAGCAATCTGAGTTATGCGAAAGCTTTCACACAAACTATGATACTTCTGCAAGCTTCCCATTAACAGAACTCCGATTCGCAACTAGTCCTTCCAACATATTCTTCTTCCACTAAACAAAGCAATTTAAATTCTGCAATTCAGGTGAGAGAAATGCATAAATGCAAAGACATTTCCTTTAGACAATAGAGCACAATATAGCAAAAAGCGGAGCAAAAGAACCTGGTCTGCATCCAGTGCTTAGTCCCCAGTTCAACCAGCTTCCCGACTTGTTACACCATTCTGTTCCCTTTCCCATCGCCACCATCCAGCACTTCCTACACAACACCAAAAGGCTAAATCCATACAGATATCATAATAAATCGGCAACTCACTTGGAAAGGCTTAACAAGTTCTGCCTGCAGTATGATCTGCTGATCATGTCTGCAGCGTATGAATCAGTGTAAACTGCTGCCAGCTCCAGGGAGCAAATGGACGGATGATCAGGGCGTGGAATGAGATAATAAAAATGCCATTATCCTTTCAGGCATGCGAGACTCATTGGATGCTCTTTCCACCCCACAGGTTAACCATTTGGTTGGTCTTGTAGCTCCCGTAATGACACTCTGTATTTGCCTATTGTCAAGCTCATTATCTATCTTGTATCCTCCTCCCCTCCCCTCCCTTCGCCCCCCTCTGCTCTGTGATCATATGATTATTATTTTTTGTACTGTATTCTCCCTAATAGATCCTCTTTGCTATGACTGGGCCCCCAGTTACAGAAATTCCTGCAGATTTCTCAGCTGCTCAACTTGACCGACAAATGCTTGCTTCCCATTCAGCTTTCACAAGAAGTGCTTCTGTTTAGCAAGCTTGTCTGAGCACTGAGCAGCCTGAGCACTGCACAGAGGTGCCTTCGCAAGTGTTTGCTTGTAGGAAAGTCACATTCCAGCCTGCCAAGAGATGATGAGGGGAAAGGACCCAAATATAAAACAATGGTCCAGGAAAAAGTCCTCCCTTTTGATCGTAAATCATTGTCTAAGCGTCTTGCAGGCACTTGCATCCAGTCTAACTTGTGAAAGGTCAAGCTGGATCAGATAGCTCAAAAGACTGGAGGGCGATTGCCAAACAGGAACAAATCCGGGGAGGTAGGAAGTTGCTGCAAGCTCAACTGCTGTCAGGTTAAGACCATCTTGTGTTTAGCAAAGGGATTCAAATCAGGGCTGGAGCTAAATCCAGCCTAACACACTCTCCTCAACGTTCTTCCATCTAATCCAGTGAATGAGGCAGGAAATACAAATGCAAACAAGGTGATTTAAATGGAGGCACTATCAGTTACCATGATTTCACATGCTTAGCTCTCATACCCCTTTAAGCCCGCATATGTGAGCAAACTGAAACAGCTTACTGTGCAGTCCTGAAGCCATTCCACCCCAGGCTCTGATCTCGTTAAACCTCATAAATTACAAGGGCGGGTGTGGATGGATTAGTACTCCGAAGGGAAATCTCTACTGCAAGCTTGCCCTGCTGTGGAAAGGAGTGTGGGGGTTCAGTAGGTGGCACTATTACCTTGGAGTGAGCACCGAGGCAATCCTCTGCGTGAAGCCATGAAGGGTGCTGGATGTCCGGGGAGGCATCAACCTTGACAGTTTTTTTTTCTCGTAGTTTGCAAGAAACCAACGACTGTACTTTGCATGGGGCACTAATATTCATTTACATTCTGCTCAAATCCTACACTCCACAATTGGTTTTTTTCCCCCTCCCAAAAACTCCCTCTACAGTTCCAAAGAGATAGATTTTTGTGAGAAAGTAACAATTTTGTGCTTTATAGATAGGTCAAGGATTCCTGTGCAAGAATGTACAGGCTCAGAGTTTTCTGCACACTCAGAAACAGGTCTGGAATACCCCAAGAAGCTTCTGTTTCTTCACACACTGCTTCTGCAGACCCAGCCCTTTGTTCTAAAATACATGTAAAAAACCCCATCTTTTAGTGTATAAAATATACTGAAATTCTGGTCTAGAGCAAGGAAAGGCCAACAGTACTGATTGCAAAGGGAGAAAAACATTTCCATTTCTGTGATGGTAGAGAGATCTGCAAATGAGATCAGGGTGCAGCAGGCAGGCCATCTCCGTATCTTTCACTCTGTCCTCAAGGGAAAGAGGGCATGTAAGGCAGTCTGAATGCATAGAGTCCTTAAAAAACGCTGGTGAAAAGGGATTCATCTTTACTCTTCCTGGAAAAGTCATTTCTACTACTAAGGAATTACAGAAGCAGAATTCTTCCCTCTGGAAGAGCATTAGTTAAACAGAGATTTTATCGCTGTTCTGCCAAAACATACATTTTAATCAGATGCCAGATGTAAGAGTTAATGTTTATGAAACTATAAACTGGGTTCCAAAGCAGCCCTACAGATTTGTAATACAGGTCTGTATTTACTACTGTGTCACAGAAACATATTTTTTTCCAGTTGAGTGAGTTCTACACCCTTTTCAATTCATCATGGAATAGTTAGGTTATTGCAGTGCTCACAAACAAAACTGTTTCCACGCAGGACAAAAATAAAAGCAAATTGACTGTCCTCTAAAACATTACACGCTACATCTTCAAAGAACAGTTCCAGATTTTTCAAAAATCTGCCCCTACTGTCATGCAGATTCTGGCTCTAGATGGCAAATCTGACCTATTTGTTGGGTCATTAGGAACAGGGGAAGCCTCTTGCACTTGTAGTATACCCAGAACCTTTTTAAAATGTCCCCCTTAGACTAGGACAGTCAGAAGAATCCCAATTTCTTTTTCTTTGCTTTTCCAAATAATGTTTGGAATTACAAAAGTCTGGAAGAGAACTTCACTCTAGATGAAACACAATGATTCACATGGCCAGCCTATTTTTTATTTGGAGCAAGACTTCTAACACCAAATTGCATCTTCTTGCCCATACCTTTACAGCACTACTGAGAATAGATGTCATTTGCCTACTGACTGAGCAACAAGCAATGCTGGCCACACAAGTCTATCGTGAACTCATGTGCAATCTTTGCCTACAAATGAAGAACTGAAGATAAATAAGATGAGCAAAACCCACTTCCAAACGGTATCAGTCTCTGCCCAGCTGTCTGTAGTGTTAATCTGCGAGAGGTATCCTTGTCAACAACTACTTGAAATGCTCTGCAGGTTGGTGTCCCACATACTAATTTTTAATTTGACAGCACTAGTGTTGATTATTTTTTTTTTCCAGACGGAAATTACTACAATCATGATTTGACACACTTGCAAAGGTGCCAGATCAAATGTGCAATTCTGGAGACAGGCATGTTAATCCACTGTGTACAGCCAACAAGCATACTGCCAAGTGGCCCTTGGCTAACCCATAGGAACAGCGTATTGTTGCACTTGTGAGTGCCCAGGATGCTTCACCTTCAGCTGTCCTTGGAGCTGTGCCCATCGTTTAAGTCATAAGGCCATTCAGCTGAGGAACATCACCATCTTATCAAGAGCTACAGGGACATTTTGTGATTCAGTTTGCAACACAAAGGAGGGCTCCACAAGTTTACAGCAATGCAGAATTGGCTCCCCTAAAAGAGGCTGACACAGCCAAGATTTTGCCATGCTTGCAACCCCTTTAAAAAGAAGTGGGAGGAGGATCTGAGTCAGTTATAGATCCTTGCACTTAATAATCGCTTTATTATTTCAAAGCCAAATGTTTGGTTTTTACTTTCTTCAGTAACTTAACTGAGAGGGATACTCTCAGTACACTGTGGCCTTGAGGTGAAAATCTTGCATATGGAGAAGCAAGAAGAAAATCACCTTCCCTTAGGTCATTTCAAAAATTCACATGGGCATCTAAAGCATGAAAAATGATGGGAGCAGGAGATGCATGTCTCAACCTGCTTTCCTTGTATGTTCTGATGCTTCAAAGATTATTACTTGGCTCTAGGACACCAAGACCCCTAAGGAAGACACTAGAAAGAGAAAAAACTAAGCAAACAAGCACTAATTAAACTAGGGCACTTGAGAGGTGTCATTCACGCCAATGAACTCAAGTCAAATGGCTCTATAAGAGTATAGGCTCATCTATTACAATAATGAAAGGAACTACAGGGCTTTTCCTAGCTTCTCAACATTAAAAGCAGCAAAATGAGGAGGAGGAAGGAGACGTGAGAGCTTTCCAAAAGGAAATTATTACTGGGAGGTTCCAACGTCTATTCATACTAACAATAGGAATGTCCAGAGGTCATCCAGAGAGCCACTTAATATTTTGTTTGTTATTTTTACTTTAACCATTCCTGCATGTGAGGCAGAGTTTTCAGTGAACTGATCACAATAGCCTGTGAATCCTTTTTCTTTTGAGATTATAGTGAATTTAGAACCTGACAGAGGCACACACACCGTCCAGACCATGCCTTTCCATATGTAACCTATTACTTTCTGTACCTGTTTGTCAACAGCAGATTTGCTGTGCTGCTCACTGTTCTTGTCCTGTTATTCAAATACCTTCATGTTTCTTTAGCTCTTTGTTTAGCCCTTTTCCAAGTTGAGGCAGTTTTAAAACGGGCAGGCAAATAACTTACAGAAACATATCTGATTTGTTCCAGAGACAGTAAATAGCTCACCCTGCACTGCCTCTCCTCTGTGCCACTAGTCTGAAATAAGTAGGCAAACTTGTAGAGAACTTTGCAAAGCTACTGGCATTTTGCAAGAGAAACAGAACTCTGTTTTTTATGAAAATCCATTCTAATGACATTAACATCTGCTTCTTGTTTGAAGAATATTTTTAACTGTTCCCTCCCTGGGAAAAGGAAAGATGCCACAGTCTCTTTCATGTTCTCACGGAGTAGACAAACTCTGTTGGTTTGGTTTTTTTTTTTTTTTTTTTAAGGTCTGTTCTGAAATGCCCCAATACAGTTCACTGCAGGGAACTCTGTTTGCATCTCATAGGGCAAAAAGGATCTGCATTCACCCTCCTATGAGATTTCACTCTAGGACACTGGCATGTGAGCAGGGACTTCATTTCACAGATTAACAACACTTGGCATATTAAATCATATGCAGTAGGTAAAGTCTGGCAACCCATACATAAGGTCTTGGAGTAAATCTCGAGTACTCATAAAAACAAGGCTCTGTATTTCATCATCAAATAATGCTACACTGTCTCTTACTATATATTTTTTCTCCAGTCCAGTTTTAAACATCTCAAGTAATGGAGGTTCTGTCATTTCCCAGTGGTAAGTCTTCCACACTCTTACAGGGTTCAGTACTAAGAAGCCATCCTACGGTTATGACATCTATTCCTCCCCTTATTTTTTAACCGTAACCTGTAGTTATATCTACTTGGATGCCTATAAACAGCAGCAGTGCCAAAAATTTTAACGTGTTCAGTGAAACCTGTGAGTAATACTTACCCAGCCATGTAAGTGGGTATATGTATTAAAATACATACTCAGATTGGAATATGTAGTTTTGGGTTTGGACATATGCATGTGCAAATCACAGAGGCACATGCAAACAGAGTTTGCATGCTCACATGGACACATTATCATGCAGCTAATGCCTTAGCAGACGATAGAACTATTTGCATAGACAAGTTCTGCAGGATTGGTAACACAACCCTGTACATCAAAATGCAAGAGCCTGAAGCCTGAAATTGTAAACACTTGCAATAATGTTCTTCCAGATATTGAAGACCCATATAGAGCCCATGCAGCACTCAATCCGATCTGATGCCTGCTTTGCTGGGACAGGCTGGCCTTGGATAGCGCAGGCAGGAGTCTGGTCCTCTGCAGGGAAGAGAATTTGACTTTCTCTGACTGTCCTCAGTTCTTGAGGTATTAATATTATCCTGCTTCTCACACGGAAAAGTTACTGACTGCATATATGGCTGTAGCAGTAAACAAAACAAACTCCAAGACAAGTGTTAAAATGATATTCCAAGGAGAACTTCCACTGCAAATTGAAACTTGATTAGAAAAACATATTTGCTGGTGTTTGCATTCTCTATCAGTTACTTATGGGGCAATGCACAATCCAGAAATAAAGAAGCATAATATTTCACAGGTGTGATAGACTATTTCCACCAAAGCATAGCTTTTGTTTTATGTCATGTTTTCACTGCTTTCAAGTAAACACTAAGATCCAAACAATGGTCTCCATATAACAGCCAGGATATAGCTACCTTCTGGTCATCTGAACAACTGAAATGGAGGAAACCCTATGAGGGAAGCATTCACAAAGGCTATCTTTACCTCCGCTCCCTATGCCCTGGTACTGTCACTAGCGAGGGACAGACTTGGGTCCCCGCCTGCTCTGAGCAGGAGCCCGTTTCTCTCTAGCCGCCAGCAGCAGCAGAGGGAAGGGCCACCGTTTCCCCATTCACTTCCGCACCCATTCTTTTGTGCTTTACACATTTCAGGGACACATGCCAATTCTCACAGCAATAAAAAGCAATCTGTTCTTTTGGCTGGCAAATTTTAAAATTTGCTGTCTCTCATTTATACCTGAACTGTAGCTTGCTTGGAGCAATGACTGCTATTAATAAATTTCAGCTTTAGCAGTGAGAAGGATAGTACTCAAAGCCCAGAAACCTGTGATTGGACTTGTAGGACTTCTGCTTACAGCCATGTAGGATAACACTTGTCCACAAAACAGAAAGCTGAATAAGCTGCCAATAATGTAGATGCAAGTTCTCTCCACCTCAACTGTTTCTGGCAATAGTTAATTTCAACAACACTTTCAACAGCAGGTTTACATAAAACTATTAATATATTAACAGGCATGCTCCAAACATTACTATTCACTTCAAACTTAGCCACAAAAGCCAGAAAGAGCCACAATGTGGTAGGTGTGATACAAATATAGAGGACAGATGCATCTTTAGCCAGAACAGGTTATGCCTTGATTTTAGTGCTGAGCAGGCGTGGGTGGAAGCCTAAGCCAAAGCTCCTTAAGAGACACCCCAGTAAACAACAGTAAACTCATGAAGTGTGAAGCGTGGGAACTATTCACCCTCGTGTGCCACCACATACCAGCAAGGGTATCCACTGTCTTGCTTCAGTCTGAAGCCATGGTCCAAGTCCAGGCTTCAGGCTTGATCCTCCTCTGCTGGAAGAGTTTATATAAATGTGTGCACAGGCACGCACGCAGCCTTGGAAAGAGAAGAGCATTTCCTGCTGGGCCAATTTATGGAGACGTTTCTGTACCAAAAGCTTCTATCTTATGATACTCTGAATTTTACTGGTGAACAACATCCAAGCCCCGGTCGGGATCTCAACTTCACAAACAACCCATAAACTCAGCTAGCAAAAGCCATCCGAATTCCACCAAAGGCAGCAACTGTTGAACAGCTTATGCCACTTGAACAGCTCGGAGGTATTCAAAACGCAAACCTCGACTAGAAATACTCAGTTTGGGCCTTTCTTATGCCTGAACTTAGCTTAAAAATATGAAATTAGAGTCTCAAACCAGAACCCTGCCTTATGCAGGTTAATGATCAGTTATACCCCTGTCTGACTGGAGTGCTCATTTTTAATATCTGGTAACGGCCCTTAGGTGTTTTGGAAGGGGCTTTATTTCACTAGCTGCATGGGGATTACCGACTAACCGGATGCTCCCAGGAACTTTCGGAGAGCAACAGTGTCAGTTTATTTAATAACTTTCAAAGTGAAACTAAAATCTTGTCCAAATCATGTCTCCTTTGATTTAATTAAAATGCACCACACATACTGCACTGCTCTGTTAATCATTAACAAAGCTAATTGAAGACAGCAGATGAGTCTTGTCTTTTCTTTCCTTCCAAAGCCTCCAGCCAGTGGAAAACTTTAAAAAACATTCCAAAAAAAGACCAGTACAGTATGATTTTTGTTAGAATGGTCAGCACATCAGTATGTTTTTTCCCCTTCTTCTGTATTTCTGATTCCTATAGGAATGCATGTTAAAAGAGAGGGGTTTTTTTTCTTGCTTGGCAAAATACCTTTCCAAAAATTTTCTAAATATTGCCTGGTATTTGCGTCAATATGACAGTCATTGGGTTTGACAGGAATCAGATTGCTAAACCCACACAAAAATGCTTTGGAAATTAGGGGCTAGTTATACATTCAATTTCATTCAAATCCACTTCAGCAAACTGGCAAGAAGGGGAACTGAACTGTCCCCGTTATCCCTTTACTTTTGTGGTTCACAACAGAGGTTTCTTCAGCACTAATCTCTATCCTAACTTTTAGACTCACTCATAACTCCCGCTGTCTGATAAATCTCCTTAGCACTCCTGTCCCAATCCATTTTCACTTTCCAAGATGACCTGGCAACCCATGAAACTTATTCTCCCTGTGCAGCAAGCCTTTCCAACTTCTTCCAGGGAGGAACTGAATAGGAAATTAAACACTGTTAGAAGTGTAACACTTTGTGGACTATTGAAGAAACAGGATACATCCAACATCTATTTTTCCAACAGTTCACCTTTTTTGAAGGAGACCAAAACAAACAAACAGAAAAACCAAACAGAGAAAGTTTCTTTCTTTACTTTCGTCAGGTTTTAGGGAAATCTAAACACAAAATCTTCCAGTCTCATCGGTACAGTTGTTATCTAATGGGATTTCCCTCTTGAAAGCAACAAAGGGTCAAGGCTGAACACTTCCACAAGGCCTGTCATATCAGATCAGGACGGCACTCCGTCAAGGCTGGATTCTTGCCTCCAGCCATGGCTCACGCCTAATGTTTTAGAGGAAAGCAATGGGAAAAGAAAAAAGGCAAACCACACTGCACCTGGTCCATTGAGCAAAGATCTCCCTGCATAGCAAAATTCCTCTCTGCCCTCTTCAGGCAGGCAGCTGGGGCTCTGCCACGTACAGGCATTGCTGTCTGCCCACTGCAGGGTCTGACCCACTGCAGGGTCTTTAAAAAAAAAAAAAGCAATTTATTGCAGGGTAATACATATAAAAGGGTATCAAGGAGTTAAAATGAAATCACCATAAATGTTCAGTATTCACATCACAGCATGTGCATCAGGACATAGTGATCTGGGGACTTAAATTACTCCAGTGTAATAAAAGACCCAAGTATATTTTTTCTTTGTTATTTCTCTGCATACCCAAGTGGTAATACTTATTTCTGCACTGAAGTACCTGAAATCTATTGTAATTTAGTAACAATGGCATGTGAACAACTCTTTAAGGCATTGCGTATCTACTTCCTAGCTTCTCATGGAAAATGGCTCTCGGGTCACACCTTACACTATCAGGACAGGCCAGGTCTGAGCAAACTCTTAAGCCCATGATTTCTTCCTGTCTACACTGTACATCCTCAAACTCACATTAAGGGGCTTGATCTGTCTGCAAAAGGACAGTCCAATGTGTTCAAGGCTCCAGACCTCATCCATGCTACCCAGATGCCCTGGGTGGAGACAAGTGCAAGCACATTTACAAATGACTGCCCCAGCTCAGCGCCTCCTGAGCACAGCCCAGCATGGCCAGCAGCAGGCATCATGGACGGGAAGCCTTGGACCACAGGTCTAAACACTTTAGCATCTGAACCGTTCACCAGCCAGGTAACAGCATGTGAGGAAAGCCTTTCAGCTCTGATCTTCTGCTGAGCATGCTTGAGCCTCCAGCAACTATCCATAGCCTTGTGCCCCCCCTGTCAGCATGAAACCATGAGCTGTTTGGGAGGCAGACCCATGGGAAGGAAGAAGAGGGGCAGCTGCAACCCTTTACACTGTGCATGGATTGTTCTGGTTTTTTTCTTCATCTGTTTTGATTTTCATTTTTAAACATCTTATACATTAAGTATCCATGAAGAAATGCATTTGTAAACAAACATCTGTGCAGCGCGCTCTGTTTGAAGACAGAATCTGTCTCAACTCTTCACCATTGTTCACAGACTTAGGAAAGCATCCCCGTCAGCCCAGCAGCCAGCGACTGAGGGATGAAGTGGCACCATGTGGGTGACAGGTGAAGTCCCCAAGCTGCAAGAGCGAAACCCGGGCATGCTTCCCTGTGCAGAGTCACGTCCCTCCTTCAAAACCTACCCATCATGACAACACCCTAAAGATTTCTTAATGTTGATTGGAGAGATGGGTCATATGATGAGGGTAACCTCAGAGACACCTGAGCAGGGATGGGGTGGCATGCATTCCTCACCTCTTCTTTTCTGTGGGCGTAACACAGGAGCTTGCATAAGGACTTTAACCCTGTGTCTAGGTTAAGCATCCAAGCAGTTTGTCAGCCAGATGGGTAACAGAGAAAAGCCTCATAGATCTGAGAGCAGGAAAAGCAAATATAAGTGTTTGTCTGTGTTTAAGGGAAACCGATAAATACGGAATTATTCCCTTCCCACAATCTTTAATACCCAGTTACTGAACCACTGTCACAAAGGCCAGCATCCCTGTACAATTCTACTGGATCTCCCATGTCACTCCACAGTGTTCTTTGGGACTTGATTTGGGTGCAAAAACACACCTTCCCCAAACTTGCACTAGCCAGTAAAGTTTTTTTGGCATGCTACAAGATGGTGAAGAAAGGGCCTGAAAGTCAGCTGTTCTTTCTCTAGGCAAAGAACAGGCAAATCCCCTTTGCCACTACTGAACATAAAAGAATTCCTTATCAGCTCTCACTGCCTTGGATGGTCTTGCATCCTCTGCAATCTGCCACTAACCAGTAGTCTCCCTTTTCCATTCAATTCCTCATATTAAGATGGAAAAACTGTCAATAAGCGGCTTAAGACAAATGTAACCTTTTCCCAAAAACAGCTGACAGAGTTGTCTTCAAGGAGATTTAAATAATGTAGCTATCAAAAGAGTCAGTAGCAGTCCAACTTGCATAGAGAAATATTGACCGCTGGCTACAAAGAAAAATCATTTTCATTTTCAAATGGCAAACCTCCCCTCCAGATCTGCCAAAAGCTGCAGCCTGAGCTATAGAGCTGTGGCTATAGTTTCATAACGATGTTTTGTGCCCTGAGAGAAGGCTTCAGAGTGTCACGTTTCATGAATAAACTTCATGGGATGGGAAGGATTCCAGGAACTCCTCCTCCACAGGCTCTTACGGGATTTAGAGGTTCTGGAGAGATTAATGCATATGCACTATTACAACTTTCCTCCTAAAATAAGTCATTACAACAGGAACTTACCCTTCCAGTCTAAACAACTTACATTCGGAAAGTGAGCATTTTCTATCACTCCAAAGCACAGGGTTTGTTTGGAGACAAACCCATTCTTAGAGCACCGTCTTTGCACTTACAGAGCTTTTTACCAACATTTCAAGGTTTTCATAGTAATAATTAGCAACACCTCACTAAAATGGCCACTAGAAATTTTAATTCACTAAAACTCTTCAAAACTATTAAAATCATGTTTCCAATAAACATTTCAGAAAAGTATGGAAGAGAGAAATCAGAAGCATTTCAGAAACTTGGCAGAGTTTCAAACACTTCTAATACTTGAGAACAATCTTTTTTTTTTTTTTTTTCTCTTTCAAAAAAAGGTTTGCAGCTTTTTCATCAGCATTCATTCATTTACACTGAAACTGCTGTGAAATTCTGAACTTAAAACTAAGCAAAGACTTCAGGATTTGGCCCTGAGAAAGTAGAAAAATCCCATCAGCTCCAAATGCCAAGGTAGAGCCTACAAGCAGAATGGAAGCATTAAACTGAATTTGTCAGAGTCTGCCAACAAGTAAGCTAACCAACTATTGATGAGATGTTCTGCCATAAAACTTAGCTCTTTTTTTAACGTTGAAGCTCTTGAAAAGACTGTTTCAGGCTCTGATAAGCCAGATGCTATCTCAGCGAGGGCTTCTGAAGCTTCCAAAGACCTCTGAAACCAATCAAGGATCTTTGGGCTTTCCCAACGTGTTTAGAAAGGGGAAGGAGTGCCAAGATAGATACTTCTGATATGCTCATTAAAACTGCCAAGGACACTGATACTTGTGCAAAGTACACTGCGTAATCAAAGCCAAACAGATATTGGGTGGGTGCTTAACGGGTTCATGTCTAGCACTGTGATAGCACAGGATTCATAACAGGCGAGCAAGCTCCTTCCTCACAGCCAGGCTGGGCAGCGTGTCTGAAGGCAACGGTGGCAATCCCAAGGGAACGCGGCCCACAGGACATCCTGCTCCCTTCCTCCTCACCCACGTGTCCCAGCCACCTGTCCTCACATGCAAGGAGGACCTGGCAGCAGTGTGTGCAGCCCGCAGGGCAGGAGGACAACACCCTGACCCCACACGGTGGGAGCTAGGGCATTCATGCAACCAAGACAGCTGGGAGAAACAAGGCTGCGTGGGCTTCTCGCTCTGCACCGCAACTCCACGGGCCTCAAGCAAGCCCCAGTGGAGATACTACCACTCGGCAATGGGGAAGGGACCAACAGCAGATCCCACCTCTCCAAACACCATTGTGAACAAAGACTCCTTCTGCATCACTTGATGGGATTTAAATGAACATCTGTAAAACTCATACAAAAACAGCTGGCCTAGACCAGTTCTGAGCCCAAAGAATAGTAGATAGCAGACATTTTGGGAGTGTAAGAAACCGTACAGAAAAGAAACAAGCATAGTGTGATCCTTCACTGGAATTTTATTCCTATCAGTGTTATTAAACATGGATTCCTCTTAAACACAATCCCTTTCCAAACCCAACTTTATCCACACCCTTCTATTTGAATCCCAAATACATTTTTTAAAAGTGTACTTCTCAAAAAATGAAACCTAGACAATATACCTCCCAAATAACCCAATCAAATTATGGGATGTTTTCTTTCTCCATTCTTCCTTAGGAAGAAAAATATGAATCATAATAATCCCTAGACAGCTGAATATTTTTATATTTACATTTTTATAATTTACTAAATCAAAATAGGGACACTTTTTGAAACATTATAACCTTTTTTGTTATTTTTTCCTCTAAAATCTTCCCAGAAAAAACTCTGATCTATGATAAGACATGACATGCAGAATTTCAGGGGATACAAAATTCTTTGGAGAAAGTCAAGGGAAATTGATTCAACTGGGAAGATAAGCCTGATCCTTAACTGTGACCTGGCTACTCCTGATGCACATGACAAGGCTTAAGAGGTTAAATGTGGTTCTGAGAGGAGTATGGTGCGGTTTTTGTTTTTAGAAACTCTACTTTTAATTGAAATGAGAGATAAAGAAAATGATCCTTTGATGAACGGGGTCTGGCTTTAGGCATTTTCTTATCAAGATGGCCACGTTCAGAACCCACCCACCAACATACCAGAAACCACAGTTGGCAAATGCTACGCGCAAAGGCATTTCCTGCGTTCTGACTTTCTAGCTGAGGGCCAGATGCTTTACGATCCTTCCTTAAAAGTGCAGTTAAAGGAGTGGGTGTACAGAGCCTTGCCCGATCTTGCATGGTCTACGTAAAGACCAGGCAGCATCCCAGCCATATGCTTGGCATCAAACAGGCAGTGGTCTCTTCCCTTATTCTCAGGAGTTCCCTGCCCCAGTGAAAAGAGGGCCAAAGGACTACTTTTTCTAGCCCATTACCTTATAAGCTACAGTTTATAACCTAAACCTGCTAAATTAAGTAGTAATTATTGTGGTCCCCATCTGTGTGACGTGCCAAAATATCACAATGAAAGGAAGAGCAAACATTATTAAAAAAAGTAAACAGCAGCTGAAGGGCCTAGAGAGAGCATTGTGGTTTACTTCAACCTACAGCATACTCTACCTACACCACTTCCAACATGTTACTTCCAGCTTTCTCTCCCATTATCTTTAGTATATAATAGGATAATTATTTACGTGAAATTCTCCAAAAGCACTTACCTCACTTAGAAGTGACAGACTGTTTCAAAAGTAGGAGTTAGAACCTTATAAAAAGGTTTTCTGTCCAAAAATTTCTACAGGCAAAAATTCTGAAAGTTATAGAAATATTTAGTCTCTGCCCAACAAAACAACCAAAGTGAAACCAAGCATAGGCTAGTAATGTCAAGCCTGCTAATACTGAAAAAAGAAGGGTAGCTTTCATCCTGAGCTGAAACACACAAAGCTCAAGTGCAATTTGCACGTACAACTATCAGACAGATCAGAAATTATTGTACAGTGTGGCTGGCTAGAGATATAACAACCTCTTTTCATGTACATATATACGATCCATGCATATATATATACGATCCATGCTTAAAAGAGCAGCCCCTGCACGTACAATCCATATTATTTTGTCAATCTGGAATATGTCATTGTACATGCCTGTCTACAAAAATTAAGCACAGAGCAAAGAAGAAAAACCTGTTATGGTAAGAATATACCTTCAACATGCCAAAATCGGATTGCCAGAGCATCCTTAGTTCTGCAATCTTCACCCTATGCATTACAGTCCTTAGCTAACTGATGAACCCAGATGGATTGGAAGAATCAGTAATAACGGAAAGACACAGCTGCAGACATAGTTCCTCTATCCATTGCCTTTCTATGGCAGTGTCATTTAGGGCTGTTCTTTCACAAAAGTTACCCCAAAGCAACCGCTTTTTTTCCTGTAGACTTGAAGACAACACTGGGATCAGAAAATAATGCACACTAAACAGTGGCAGACAGAGATCTTGAAACCAAATGAGGAAAACCTATCAAATTCTTTAACAATATAATTAAACTTCTGGTAAGGAAACTAGGAACTCTGCATGGAAACCTGATTTGTTCCCATCTTTTGAATGCATCTAGACCCCAAGATCTTGGCTGCATATGGTCACAGCCAAGCAGAGGACTCTAAGGGTCCTTTATACCCTTCTTTATTCACACATCTGCCTGCAATGAAGAGGTCACTTAATCATTACTTAATCATTACTTATTTAAGTGTCCTCAGTTGTGGGAATTGTGCCACTGAAGCAGGATTAAAGGAGGCAGGACCATGATCTAAACAATAACATAAGGCAGCAAAGATTATGCTTAAGAGTCACTCCATCTGCTTTCTCATAAGAGGCTCAGACATGTCATATAAATTCAGAAAAGGTCCATTATTTAACATGAGGTTAAATATTTCATTTCTCTATATTCTGCTTTACCCTTCCTCATTTGTGAACAGCTTACTCACAAATATGGGTTGGAAAAGAGAGACTGCTTGAGTAAATCAAAACAAATTACCAGCTATCCCCTTCTATGTGGTGTGGCTTGTCCCTCAAAGGTAGGCTGGATAATGGCATTTCCAATCCACCTCTCCACAAAGTGATGGGAATCAGTCAGATGCCATGCCTTATTTCTACATACGTGCACTACTGTATCTGACAACAGCCCCCTTCAAGAACAACATACCTAGTTGCAGGTAAAAGAAAACAACTGATACATCTCACAGCTTAGCACACAACATTTGTTTGGACTGTTTACCAGCTGAATAAATTTATGACACTAAAAAGTTAGGATATCTTCACACACAGGCACAGTTTGTCCCAATCAAGTCTTGGAGCTCATGTTCAGAGTCCACTACCCACTCTGCAGACTCAGACTAAGACCTAAGAATAGCAACTGGGTTTCTCCAGCTCTTTGCATTCGTGGCAGGAAGAGAACTGCTGCCAGTTGCAGCAGAAGAAAGCAGAGGGATGGCCTCATCACCCACAAATATGCACATCAGCTCAAATGCTGCCAGCAATGGTATTGCTGAGAGCAGTCCCAGGTGGATCAAGTTCTTCTGGTTTGGGTGACAGATTTTATCACCTTCCCAACAGCTAGCCTGAAAGAGCACACAAAGGATTTTATTAATTCTGTTACTTCCGTTTATTCCACCAAATCGAGCAATTTCTCTCAAACTACTTTAAGAAGGTGTTATTGATGGTGAAGAGCAACAGTGGAGAAAGTTACTCCAGTTTCATCTATATTCCACACCTGGTGGTGTCAAATCACCTTGCAGTAAACTGGTGCCCCAGCTCTTGTTCGTGGGTCTATTTCAGCCTCAGTTTAGACCACTGTGCTCCTCTAGCTTTATCCAGGCAACCAGATGCAGTCCACGTGCCCAGCACATGTGATTGCTATCTCCAAACGGTATTCTCAGAAACAAACATCACCTGGTGTCTCTATTCCCCCTGAAGCTGGATGACAAATGTACCCAGAGTAAATATTCTGAGAATACCCAAGCCTCGAATCTCAAATTGTTGGTTGTGTTAATTCGCTTTCTTGTATTTGCAGCAGAAAGAAAAAGTCATCATCCTTGCTGCTTTGGCTCTTTTTTTGGCTAAAGTGCTAGCCAGACAAACAGAACAGGTTATGATGGACAGGCAGATATTATAATTTCATCATTGGTTTTTGCCTACCTCTGCCTTATACTGATCTTGGTTCCAGCCATACTATAGCATGAAAAAAAAAAAAAAAATATGAAGCAAGAATTAAAGATTCTTTAAGTACTAGCAAAACATTTGGATTCAGGCTCTTGTTCATGCCCTTTAAAGCCATTATTTTAAAAGATGTTTATGCAGCAGAGGCATTTCTCCCACACATAAAAAATTCCTGAAAAACAGGAAAAGGAAATTAATGCTTCCTTCGAAATTAACCACTGTTGGCACAGTCTTGAGTCTGTTACTGTGATATTCTAGTGTGCCTTTACCTTTGTCCATATTTACAAGATCCTGCATTTAATTTTGAAGTTAAGCTACCTGTAAGTTTTCAAGGGAAAATAAAACCAAGCATTTTTACTGATGTAAAACATGTTTTTAAAATTATTTTTAAATTACCATCAAATTACACAGAACATTATAAACAAACGTAGTCACCAAGGTTGTATTTTCAGAATTGAACCCAGAATTTTAAGAAATTTGCAATATCTTACCAATGCACTAGCACTTGGATAGCATAGCCAGGCATCCCTTCAACACAGACCAGTTGGCAAAATTTCTTTCGTTCTGGCAATGTTTCTATTCTCTAGCAATCTCCATCCACTGCACAGTATGCTGTCACCTTGCTGTACTATGGGGAAGAAGACTCCCCACGCCTTACACCTCTTCTGGCACACCTGTGCAGTGCCAGAAATCATATGCCCTCCATACTTTCATCAGTGGAATTAAATAGTGCCTGTTTTGATCATAGGCTGAACAGACTAAAACTTTAATCTTGTGTAGATTTCCTGCAGAAATGCAAGGGGACACTTCAAAACCATTCAGGTCCCAACACAGCAAAGCTCTTCAAAACTGTCTTAAATCCTGCTGACAGCAACGGGTGTGTACACGTCCAAGTGTTGTAGCCCACATAGATGGATTAGAAGCCACCACATAAATTTTGAAGGCATCCTCATCCAGGGAAAACATGGTAATGATATTGATATTTCATGACACACTGCAATCCAAAAACGCACACATCTCCTTCTGCTGTGAAAGTGCTGGTATTTTTACAAGAGTAAAAGGCTCCATCTGGATTAGCAACAGCAATAGAAAACTTCTAACAGACTTCTAGACTGTACTGAAGGGACCACTACCATGTTGGCAGTGAGAACACAAAGGATTGCAGGGATAACCACACAAGCTATTACAGCTCATCCTAAAGAGGTAACACTGACCAAGTAACGGAGTTCTCCTTCGCCTTACCTATACAGACTGGGCACAGAAGAATATCTGTAGCACAAATTCTTTCCTCACAAGTCTTATATCGACCATTACCAGCCCTAATTGCTCTTGAAGACTCTAAACAAAAGGTCTGATCAAGCAGTGGCTATATTTTGTGGGCTTCCATGTATCTGCTGAAGTCACCTTTAGCAAGGAGCTATGTGAGACTGTCCCTGACAAAAATCAAGCCAAATTCAATCTTTGTGCAGCTTCACTGATGACAGCGTCCCCAGGCAATCACATCCTGTGTTTACTTCATGGAGGGGAGCCCATAAGCAGCAAGCGAGTGGACACGGCTCTTTGTTTACAATGTGCTTTTCAATACTGAGGACTTAGTTGTATTTTCATGTCCAAAGGACCATGTCTCACTTGAATAGGAGGTCCCTTTAGCAACAGGTTCTTCTTTCAGTAAAACTGCACCAAATTTGTTGTCCTGATGTTCTCTGAAAATAGTCACATACAGCCTCACAATTTTCAAAGACAAAATACATTCCCAGCCATTCTGGATAGAGGACAAAGAATATCAGATATAGAAAAATATAAATGAAGAAAACACCATGAGTTTTACAGCTGGTCAGCTTTCCCCTAGATTGCCATTCCTCCACCCACAGTGAAGCCACCAAAGGCACATTAAAGCTTTTCCTCTGACATGAATAATTCCTGGGAGGATTATTGTGAACTAGAGGTGGAGGAGTGTAGTGCTGAGAAGACAGTGGGGAGGAAATAGAGGGAACACAAGGAACGAAAGCACAAAACACCTTTGAGAAGACCCTGTACCTCTATAGATATGGTAATTTTTAATTTCATGCCACTTTGGATTCAAAGCCCCTTAAGAATATGTGTAAAACAGCAATATCAAAGAAATTCTGCAGTTACAATGTTGTCCCTTATGCTCTGAGAGAACAGACCAAATGCCTTTTACTTCTACCTCATAACTAAAAAATTTAAGATACGAAACAGCTCAATGCAATGGGCCTAAAAATGGCGTCATCTTTCACGGATCAAGTCTCACAAATTATGTGTGCAGTAGCAAAATCCTGCAAAAAAATCCTGCTGGGCCATTTTAATTTCCATGAGCGCAGTCCTACTAAGTGAGACGGACTCTGTTATGATTACTGTGACCTTGAATATTATGTAACAGCAGTCTTGGAGAGATTTTATTGTTGAAAAAAGCTTCATGTAAAAAAAAATTAAGCTACTAATGTTCATGACAGAAGGGGGAAATTTGATCTAGTCACATTCTAGACAACAGAGAAAGGAGAAAAATACTAAGACTGAACAAAGCCACAGTTTCATCAGATAAGAAAGGCAAGGTAACTGTGAAAGAAATCATTTGACTAAATCCCATAAACTGAGAATGTGAGAAACTTGGTGGTTTCCAGCCAGCTTTTAGTGGACGCATTACACCTGGCACCCTTGCAAGCTAACTCAGCAAAACCACCTTCCAGTCAAGGCTACGGCACACGCAGAAAACTTTCATTCATGACGCACCCTGCCATCTTTGGCTTGGTAGTTGAGACGTCAATGCAGCTGTGATCCATCACCTTTCTTCTTGCTGACTTCCAAAAGTTTCTGGCCTCCCTACTGGAATAGCATGGCCAATACTGACCCCGGGGTAGGGCATGAAACCAAGTCCTGCATCTACCTGGTTGCTGCTGTTCCCCCTGGGTTTTGCCTGCCCAGGGCAGTAGTCCCCCCAGGATAGCTGAGCTTACTGCATGCTCATTATTGTACTTCCCAAGGCTTTTCCCCAGGTGGACTGTTGATGGTTTTCAGCAAAGACCATCCAAGACTACAAAAATCTTCCTGGGGTAGGTCATCAGCTGCCTTTGGGCAGAAGACCCCAGCCCTTTTGCCTGCCTGCTTGAAGTATACCACAGTTTCTCTAGCGAGGCATATCTAAGCACTCAGCCTCTCTCCAGTCACCAAGCAGCAAGCATGTTTCCCTAACATTTACATAGTCTTGAAGGTCAAATTTTCTGTTTAATAGTAATGTTTAATAACTTGTGATCTTCCAACATTACAGATGCGAAATTAAGCCCTGATCTTTGTGAACATTACATTGCTCACTCAGCAGGTCAAATCAAGGTGCAGTCTGCACAAAAAGGGTTTGTATGAGTTTTCCTGTCCTCCTGATTTCTCCTCTCTTATCGTTAGCACAGCGAGTGGGCTGTGTGGCCGCCCGCCCTTGCCTCAAGACAGAGCAGCATTTCAAAACTGCAGAGTATTTCTACATACATATTTATGTAGCAAACACAAATATAATAGCCAAATTAACAGTAACATGAGCTGTCAAACACACAAACACAATTCCCATGAAGTCAACAGTACCGTTTTGCAAACAGGGTGGGTGGGTTACAGGCCACAAATTCTATCCTTATTCACTCCACAGAGAAAGCGAGGCTTGAAACATCCATCTTTCACCTCCAAAAACGCCATCCGCTTTCATAGGGGCTAAAAGGATGCTCTGGAGCTGCTGGCAGTGGCAGGGAGCTTGGGTGACATTTTCAAGAGCATGCACAGATTGGCTTCTGTGTAGCCCCATTAGAGATCAACAGAGATTCCAAAAACAATCTCACAAGGTATTGAAGTACCTTTTAAAATCTGACTCTCTGGACAGGACATATCTCACCTAATTTAAGGTGTCAAATAATTAGCTAAAACTTCATACTGATGATCTAGGTTTCCCCTGCCTAGAAGCTACCTAATTCCCATTAACTGTGAGGCTTTGCATGTGTCAGTCTCTTTTAAGACTTTAAAAAATTTTTGGAAAGAAAAAAAAAAAAAAGGCCTGACTAGATTGCACAACTGTTCACGGATCAACTGTGAATTTCTCTCAAAGGCTGCACTTTAAATTGTGTCGGCTTATACCTGCTTTGAAACTGGCCCACAGTCTACACAGCACTTTCTCTCAAGTTAACGCAATATTTGCTGTTTTTGTAGATTGCAATTGTTCATTGACTCGTGTGAGAATAGGCTTTGCTGGGGACCATATTTTTAAGTTACAAGTATGGTGCAGCATAATACTTTTTTTTTTTTTTTTTTTTTTGTCCAGCATTAACTTGAGTATTGGTACAAGTAGCAGCTCTCACAAACTTGCCAAAAAAAGTGGAATACTTTCTGTGGGAGTATAAAATAGATTGACCACTGTTATTCTAACAAGCGCATTAGTTCCATGTGCAAGAGAAATAAAGTGCTCATTCATTACCCAATTTGCGGTGACAGCCTAGTGAGATATCTCGTTTACATTCTGATAGCCCCATGAAATGAACTGAATTCCCACACAGTCGCAAAAGGCCAAAGTTAGCATTTTCCTTAAAAAAAAAAAATTAACTCAAGTCTGCCTCTGGAGCAGATTGGCTATAGCCTTGAACCTTAAAGGAAATGAGAGGGAGAAAGAGCAAGGCACACATCATAAGAGGGGGTGGGGAAAAAGCTAATGGCACCGGGAATGGAAAATGTGGGCATTAAAAGAATTTCCTATTCTAAACAATGTGCAAAGTTAAAATTACTTTCTCCTGACATTATCCTCAGCATAAATACTCACAACAGCTATTTATAGCTGTCTGGTAGCCTATGACAAAGATTTTTATTCCAACAAAGGAGCTGTATACGAATGCAGGACCTGTTTAAAGAGCTATTAAAATGGAAAATAAAGCACTCTTGCATCAGCTAGCCATATTGATACCCGTTTCCAATGCAGTCTAAACACTGCTTTCCTGGATGCTGACAATTGAACACTAAATACTAAAGGGATGGAAGAAAAATTCCTTGGTATACTTATCACAAGCCCAATACCCATTGTCAGAAAGGCCAGCACCTGAGTGCCTGCAAGGTGAGGTGCTGGGCTGAAATAAAGAGCGTGCAAGTTGCTCAGCACCTTCGTGGGCACCCAGAGGCTCCTGCGCAGCAAGAACCTGGAGTCAGGATTGTGCGGGACAACCCAGGGAGGGACCGTGCCGGGGCCCCCGCGCGAGCCAGGAGCTGCGGGTATGATCCTGCGCCACTAGGAAACCACCCAGGGCAGAGTCACGTGGCACAGTTTGCCAGCAACTTACCACACAGGAGATGCTTTAAAAATTTATTCTTTTTCCTAGTCTGTTCTTCCACTTTTGAATCTTTTCACTAGCATTGGTCTTTGGGGGGTGGGGGGACTAAGAAATATGTGGAATATGTTTAATTTAGAAGAAAACAGAACCCAAAGCACGACACATCTTCAGAAAGGTGAAAATGGCCTTGTAAAAGTAAGCAGTCGCTGGCTCACATGGAGGGCTTTGACCCCAGTCCTGAGAGTCCCAAGTGTTTTTGGCGTTCAAAACAGAATGGGAACAGAGAGGAAGGGAAGGATAGGGATCACATGTAGAGTTTGAAATAAAGACGGGGCTGATCACTCCCAGTACTTGCCAACACATATTCTTACTGTTTTGGTTGCCTTTAGCTTTGAACTAGGGGGAAAAAAAAAAAGGCAATTTGTTTATGAATATACTTTTGAAATCCATGGGAGGCTTTGCTGAGATACCCCATGATATCAGATTGCAGGTACTGCTGGCATGGTTTTTTAGTGCCAGGTACACCTGTGATATGAATGGGGGAAGGGGACTGTACCCCCACCACGTGTACCTGATAAAGTGCATGTGTCCCATTAGAAGGGTCTAATAGGGTGACCAAAGCCCACTTCAAATCCCCCCAGGAACTATATCCTTTCTTTTTACCTCCTGGTCTCAGATAAGCAGTTGCATCTTGGGGTGCAAGGGTAGGTGAGAGAGATCCTGCTTTGTCCCTTTTCAGATCTCCCTATAAAGCTTGTCTTTCAGTGCAATCACTGTGCCTGGGTCATATATGCTAATGACTCCACAGTTAATTCGCTGAGTTGTGACCACAGTTTGTGTTATCTGTAATTGCCTGACTGTATGTTCTGCCATTTCCCTGTCAATCAGCCACGCACACCCTGTGTTAATTAAAGACTGCAAGAATTTCGGAGCAGAGGCCTTTCTCTTCGCTGCGTATGTGTATGTATTGCAATACAGTTCTGATCATAAAGTTCAACTAATGTATGTTTTTCAGCTCAGCTTCGGTTTGGCTCCTTCAATTCAAGTTGAGTTTTGAATTAAAAAGAGTCTTCCTAAAATGATGATTTGGACTGAGTTGCAGTTCAAGAAAAGAATAACAGATCAAACTAGTTTTGAGTTCACATTCAGTTTAAATCTTTGGTGCTGGTTTCTAATTTGTGACTCCAGATAGTACTGAAACACCACTGATTTGAAGTTAAGTACATCTAGCAGCAAAAAAAGGAGTTGTTAAGCAAGATTTAGCTAATGCAGAGGAGAGAAGCCAAGCAGCAAAGCAATTCACGTTGCAGCAGCGCATGTTTCACAGTGATAACATCAATGCCTGTCCCCTCCACCAGAAAGAGAGCATTTTGCCCTGCTCCCCAGCCCTCTCAGGACACACAGATCACAGCTCAGTATTAGGCTGCAAGGCTGCTACCCTTATTTCTTAATGGAACAAATTACCATCTGGAGAAAACCAGAGCTGCTCATTGTCACCTTGCAGGAAATATAGAACTTTCCCTCCTCCCCTTCCTCCCCAATTTCATTTGTAAAAAGAGTTTGGGATAAACTTTCCCCATTTTCAGCACTCTCTTCTAGCTCCCCATCACCAAAAGCTTCTAACAATACAGGTTTTCATGAAAAACAAGCATGCAAGCATTTAATCCATTTTTTGTAAGGATTTTGCCCACAGAAGGAATAACAAGCAGGAACCTCTGAGTGCCTAAATAAGACAACTCTCTTCACTTGCATACAATTCTCTGTGGAAGCAGAGGAAAGTTAGCGCAGCAAAATAAGCCATTTTGAGACATGGAATTTAAATGGTAGTTTAATCTATTGCACACAGTTTAGCGACGTAATGAGGAGCCTATAAACCACACAAGTGCTACAGACTGACATCCACATTTCAGTCATAGTATATGGTTTTAGACACAGCAACGGCCATAGCTGGATAGTACAGTACATTCTGTTCTACCAATGGCAACTCAACAGCATCATCTACATCTGACTCTCATTCTTTGTGGTATCCAGTATTATGGCTTTTGGAACAGGATAATAACTATTATCCCACCCCATCCCCAACTCTGTGGTCAGCAGCTCACTACTCTTAGCATATTTAATTGGTAAATAACGGGGAGCGGGGCTAGGGAGGAAGAAGTCTAGCAAATGGAGTTGAGTTACATAAGTGACTTTTTTTTTTTTTTCCTAAAAGTCTTAATTTATTATTTGTTCACAACGTTCACTAAATGTACAGGCTCAACTGCCACATTCCCTTCCTCTGCGTAAACAAGGTTGCAGGCTTTTCTGTATCTTTTGAGACTCATACCACTCTTTATTAAAAGGTGAAGTTGCATTTGCCCTAGTTTATGAGATGCCCGAAATACAGCTTGCAAGCAAACTGCAGAGCAGGCTGCTCTGTAAGAAAGCTCACAGCAGTTCTCTGCCTTAGAGAGACGATGTGGTCCTGTGGCTAAGACATGGCTTCTATTCCCAGGTCTGCCACTAAGTGATTAAAGATGGAGCTTGAAGTAAAATGTGTTATGACAGCCTAAACCCTTGATGACAAAGGCACATTTACAAGAAACAGAGATGTGGTTCTGGTTTAAGGAAAAAATAAAAAAAAAAGGGGGGGAAGACAAAAACCAGTGAAAAAATAATAATCTGATATGGCCATAGCTGCTATCCCAGGTGGTGAATCCAGTTCACAAATGGCAGAAAAGTACCTTCAGTCAAAGGGTCTGGTATTGCTCCTGCCTTATTTTCTGATTACTTTCCCAAAAAATGAGCATCATGTTTGTTAGCTTTGGCCAGAACAAGTCTCCAGATGTCTTCCAAGTCCCTCTCTCACACAGACGCTCAGCTACACATTAAAGTGCCCTATCCACTGACTGGTCAAGATGTGACTCTAAAGCTTGCACAGGCATTTGAAGGACTCTTCAGTCTGACCTTAAACAAAAGATATACCAGGTGAAATCCCTCAAAAAACACTGGAAAAGGGCTACAAGGAGGTGCTGTTACTCCTCTCCAGCTTCTGGAAGTGTTTATTGAATTAAGAATAGAGCTGCCTCTCAAAAACCCTATAGGCTATGCAAATCGGCTCATGCCATCCCAGTGCCAGCCACCCAACAGCTAACAAGTCCAGTATTAGGCTGTCAACCTAATCATCCTCCCTTGCCAGGGGAAATCATCAGCACATGCACTGCAATATGTCCATATCAACACCCAAGAGTCAACAGTAAGTGAGTGGCAGAGATAAACAAAGGCTCTACAACCAATTTTCCATGCAATAAAATATACATGGAATTCTTATTAAATGTAATCAACAGAGCTGGCCCATCCTCCAATCTAAAGGTCTTAAAACTTATGGAGGAGGATTCTTGAAGCCTATCGCCAAAACTGCTTTTCATGCCTTCTCCTTCTACAAATGGCCCATACCAAAATGATGGTGCTAAAAACTGTGGGCCTGGGTGGTTTCTACATCATTCTCCAAATTCTGCAGCTGCAGCTTGAAGAAGATCTAATAAACAAATAGGCAAGCAAAAAGGATTCATACATCCCCTCTGATGGGTTTTTGGCTGTGCTACTGAGTCCCTCTTCACTCCCTATTAGCAAAGCTAAAGGAACAGCACTACAACATTACAAGAATGATGCAGGGATATATACATTTAGTAAATAATTGACAAGACCTCAGATGCTCTGGTTATGGGTATGTACAAAGCAGCTTATATTATGAGAGGCACTACAGTAGTAACAGAAGGAGTAAAAATAGTTAAAATGGCATTACTATGCCCAACAGAAGGAATCACTTTCACCTACCTTTCAAGCAGTTTCCTCTGGCCAAATTTCTTTATGTTTATGCCCTTATACTTACATCTTTACTTCATCTAATTAATTAAGTACTTAGGGTTTAAAGAGTCTGAATTCTAACTAGCAAAGAGATTATCCTATTTTAAAAGTCTTAATTTTAAACCCCTTCTGCAACTCTGTTTATCCTGCCCTGCAGAAGAATAACTTGAAGGCCGTATAGAAGTGGGCCATGAACCTGCAACCCATCCCCTGTAAAAGCTGATAGCTCACATGATAATAGCTTACATTTACAGAAACATCTTTTGTATCAAAAGTGTTTTACAAACTAGAGAGACACATCTCTAGTAAAATGCAGTTACTGCTCACGTAAAAGGTGGCAGCCTACAGAATCATACACTCCAGTGGGACAAGGAGACATTTTAGCTAAGAACACTCAATGTTGCCCATAAAAATGGCACATTCTTTGCCTCAAAGCAGTGAAGACCTCAACATTTACCATATGTAATCCAAATAAAGACAGCATTCAGAATATTTTTATTAAAAACAATTGTCTTGAATACAAATGGCCCAATTTACAATATGTTGGGTAGCTGCCGGATGTCAATAGAAAATGAACACATGCTGTAAATTCAGTGCTTGGTAATTAGGAAAACGTGCATGTTTCCCAAGTCTGCTTCTCTGTAGGTAGGACTAAAGGGCAACATTATGTCATTTCCCTTTGCGCAGGACTCCCTATTGACTTCCATAAAGAATTTGGCTTAAAAACTGATGACAGGGTACAGCCCAAGTTGAGGGAAGAACAACCAATAAATAAAGGAAGATGGGCTGGTGATGGAAAAGTCATTCCTAGTCACCAAGACATCTTACCAATATTTTCTTCCAGCAGTATAATGAGGACAGGACAGATGATCTCTGCTCTCAGTTATACCAATCCCTTAAATCCAGAGTAATTGCTAAACATGCACAACCACTGAAAACAGGATTCAGACTGAAATGAGTGAAAGCAAGCCTTAAAATGCTGAACGCTACATAACGTGGAACAGCTATGAAGGTATGACACAGCCTCTTAAACAGTCCTCTGAGTTTAACTGGGGGCCAACCCTTTCCTCCTGGATCTATCCTGCTTTAAAACATATTCATTAATAATTGTTTCTATTTCAGAATTTTTCTGTTATCAGCAAGCACTGACAAGAGTTTAAAAGCTTTCATCAACCAAACTGCATGCTTTGTGATCTTTGCTCAACTTCTGTGCATTTATGCCTTTATCTCCTCAAAGCAAGATATTATATCTAGCAAAACCATACAGCCAATGGACTGAGAAGTCACATTCCCTCCAAAGCCAGCATAACCACAAGCATGCAAGACCTATAATGATATCAAAGTCAGTACATCAGGATTTCATTGTAAGTATGATGTAAGCACGATAGGTGAAATCAGGATGGAGCCAGCAAAGCAACAGGGAAACAGATGAAGAAAGTTAGACTTTTAAGATGTGAGTCACCAGAACAACACCTTCAAGCACTTCTCTTTTCTCAAACAGTGTCAGAGCTGGTGACACAGTTAAAGTCTTTCATTGTCTTCATGGTTAATTAGGTACTGTATCAGTCCATCTGACAATAATCAGTAAATGAAAAATTAGATTACAGACCCATTGAATATGCCTAAACATTTCTGGTTTGCCTTGAAGATATATTTTCTTCATTCAATTTACGTACATCCTGTACATATATTCAGGACTGACAAAACATGATGAGATTTTCATTACTTAGTAGGGGGTTTTCTCATATTAAATCAATCACCAATATATCCCTTCTCTTTAGAATATTGAAATGACTCATCCATTCCATAAAAAATTTTGGTGAGAAATAAGACAATGAAGGAACTTGTGCAACCCTCCAGTATAAGAAGATGATTACATGCTAATGAAAGAAAAGACTCACTAGCTTGTGCAAGAAAGAAAGGGGGGGCAGGAATTAAACCTTTTGCTTAAACAAATTAATCTTGTGGCATTCCAGTACAGACAACCCCTCCAGCCATCATAACTCACTGGTTTGAAAAGGTCATTAGTACTCTATCCCATTTTGTTGGGAGAATGAAAAGCCAAATTCATGAGCATGACATGAAAATTTGCCCTTGGTATTGCTGTGGGATGACCTGAACCCTGAAGCCCTACTGAGAAGTTTATTAGGGGCATTTTTTACAAAATATCAGCCCAGCACATGCACACATATTCTGTACGTGGTATTCACAACTACATCCTGCAGCCACAGGAGCACAGCAATAGCAGCAATACAAAATGCACAGCACTTAACACTCTGCTTTTTTCCCCTCTATCTACATTTCCCTACCCAACCATTTCTTTCTCCTCCTTCTCAGAGCAGGCTGAACATGTGGCACCAGACACATGATGCCTGCGTTTAAAAAGTAAGCTGCAGTGGGAAGCACTTTGTTATCCATGTCGCTGACCTTCAGAGGAATACCCCACTGTGCAAGCTGGACCATAAAAGGAATCCATGTGTAGCCAGTGTTTAGAAAAGCCATCGCCTTGTCTTTCCCAGTTATGGCACTGCCTTATTAAGACACCGAAGTAACAGCTGCTGGAGAATCTCAGGAATGTTCTGAGCAACAGCACCCAGAAAAAGCTCATGATATTGTATGGGCTGAAGATGAACTTGAAAAAGCTGTGAGGACTGTTCAGCTTAGCAGTTGCAGACTAGTAAAAGAAACCTATTCTAAAGAAACTAGTCATGCTACTCCTGTGGAAATACACAGGATTTTTTTTGTTTTTTCTTTCAATCCAGTCATAAAAGTCTTCTGCATGGAGAAAAGGTAGAAAACCAGACTGGATGTTGAGAACTTCATCTCGAGGGATGGCATGACGTGCCATACGAATGCAAGGGTATAATCTCATCTCATGAGGGAGCATAAGTACAGAAATCATCTATATATGGGTAGTCAAAAGGGCTTTCCTCTCCAGTCTCCACTGTGCTCTGGTCCTCTCACAAGATGATAAGCACTAAGTGGGAGGAGTGGAGACAGTATTTTGTGGTTGTTGACTTTCTAACTGTAAGCATTTTTGTGAAAATATGACAGCTAGTTTTTGCTGAAAAACTTTTGAATTCACATGAAGGTCACAAATTTATGAGGTATCTTTTTTTTCCACCAAAAGTTCCATTTCACTAAAGCCATTTATACCATTTTCTTCCTTTTCCTTGTTCAAAAATACAGACAGATTCTTTATATTAAGGAGGCATTCTGCTCTGGGACCACCTTCACGCCTGTATCTTTCTCACCTCTGTATTACAACAATGCCTTTCAGAAAAGCCCAGGATTGATACACAGAGTATCTGATTTTCTCCTTATCACTAGAGGGCTGGCAATTTTATAAACGAAACCAGCCTTCTCCTGTAAGTACTGTCTGCTTGCTGAAGTCAGAAATTTGCTCAACAAACACACACACACCCCAACCCAAAAAGACATATTTCTGAGAATTAAACTATTACACATAGGAACCCCTCTTGTGGTAAGAAGCTGTATGTCTTGTGAACAAACATATGTTCTCAGTCAATCTTGAAGCGCTTTTCTCACTTTAAAAGTGATGTTGCTCAGATTTTTCTTTCTAGTCACTCTCTCTGTATTCGTCTTTGCAGGATACTCCTTTGAAACTGCTAGCTATAATAGTCCAAGCTATTGCAGGAATGCAGCTGCCAGGACCAGGAATAGCTGTCGTCATTCGCTGACTCGACAGTGGCTTGCAGCGAGTCCCTGAGCTCTCTGTTTCTTGATATGTGGTCAGTAGCAATTGGTGGATGTGCATAACATCTGATTCACCCATTTAATACCAGCCTTCCCCTGATCTATACCTGACCTCATGCAGCATGGTAGCATGAAGGGATTGGAGGTAGGTCAGTGTCTGAGCTTCCCTGTCTATCATCATATGTGCCACCCAACTCTCCACAGAGCCACATTAAGAGCAGAAACAAGCGGCTGTAAGAAGAGGCAGGATTTGCATGGAAAATGAAGATCAACAGAGATTCCTCACCTGGGAGTCCAGCACCAATGCACCTCACATTGTGACATGCAAGTCACAAAGACCTTGGCTGTACACAGAAGTTGCAGAAGTTTACCTCAAACCTGCTTTGAAATAAAGTGCATTAAATCTGTGCAAACCTCCCAACGCCCAAACGTAAATGTGCTTACCCTCTCACACTGTTTAACAATAAGATACCTTCCTTGCAAGAGGCTCAGCTGACAAGCAGTAAATTGAGTTATGGCAACTTCATTACTTTGCACTGTGTGTACTTAATTGACTTAAAATTTACCATGACATACATCAGGTTTAAATCACAAAAAGAGAGCTCACAAAGAAGGGAGTGCTTGTTCAAGTGAATCAGTTTAAACACCAGTAGACAAGATGATGTCTCGTGCTGGTGGAAGAGGGAAGTACTAGTATGGAGAAGTAACTTAAAACCTTTGAAGAAGCCCTGCTTTTGTGTACCAATTTTCAGCACCTCTCTTATGGCCTCAGCACAAGAAGAACAGTCTGCCTAGAAGATAACCTCTTGCTAGAGCAGTCTTGGTTGTTGGCTTAAATAATATCCACATTGAAAATGGGTCATGAGCTACCAGCATTTGCTATCAGCAAATGTCAGAGAAAAAAAAAAAATGAATAAATATTTTTTAAAAAAGCAAAACAACAGTCACAACTTACTGTTTAGTTACAGCTTTCCCTTGATTTTCTATCAGCATAATAAACTTGCTGGCCTTTTCTCAAGAGACTATCCAGCAAAGACTATTAATAAGCAAGTTTATTTAGTCCAACCAACAGGTTTTGACATAAAGGGGAGAAAAACTACCTCTATTTACATTTTCTTAATGTCAACCAAGATGAGGCTAACCTTTTACTGTCAAATACACTACCCACTAGTTTATACTTTCCAATAAACGAAAAGAAAAGCATCCTGCTTACTTTTCCACTTCCCATCACCCTCGATGCTCCCCAGGAAGAGAAGGTCTCACCTGCAAGGCTGGCACAACCACTGCTCCTTCTAATCTGTAGCCGTATCACTTCTGTTAACCCGACCCTCTGGTCATGCTGCATGCCAGCATCCCTGGGGACTGGGCTGTCACCAGACTCCTTTTCTAAGGAGCAGTTGCCCACTGACCTTATTTCTGGGCAGGAATATTTCTTCTGCTGTGCGCTGATGAATTAAGTTGCCCAAGAAGCACAGCCACCTGATGTCTCCCTTCATGCTATGAAAGACCTTGATCACACAAGGACAATCTGCTGGCAAGGAGGATTTTCTTTGTTTAGGGCAAGCCAATAAATAGGTTATGATGAGAGAAATAAAGCTGCTTATAAACATTTGTCTTCAGTAATTAAAGCTTTGTTTAAAGGCACAAAGCCAAAAATGCAGGAGCTAATTGACCAAATGAGATTCTTCTGCAAGTTGAAATCAGTTTGGAGTTTCATTTGCAAATCACATTTTTCCCCTATAGTTCTTTGAACTGAGCTGTGAAAGAGTAACTCTGCCCAGGCTGCCAGCAATTTGATAGTGTTTACGTACTATGCTTATTCGTGTGTAAAACTTGTTAGGATTTGACTTCATTTAATCTATTATCCCTGCAAACAAATTGGCCTCCGCTTTTTAAAGGGAAATCTAATCTTCTGATTATCTGGTTTAATTTCAGATATTAGATCACAAAGATGTTAACAAAATGCAAACTCACACTGAGAAGCAGATGCTCCTAGAAATCCACTGGCTAAACTAATTTTCATGTCACTCCTTAAAGAGTCTCACAGTAGGGTAATAACTGCAGTTTCTATCACGTGTAATAACTTTTACCATTCTGAGCCCAGAATGCCCTGAAGAATAGTGACACAATTAAGCAACAAGTTCAACAATGTTCTTATTCACCAAAAAGAAGGCATTGCAATGTAACAGCTAAGAGATCATACCCATCCAAGTCTGGAAATTTGCAGTTTTAGACGCTGCTTTTAGTCACTCTCTTCTGTTTAAAGCAAAAGAGTAAATGAAACACCACCAATGCTCTCCTTCCGCAGCAGCCTCTACTCAACATCCCCTCCAAGCACAACGTTGTGTCACCTCGTGCGCAGGGCAGTTCACCTCAGCAGCTGGGCTCAGGACCCCCAGCGCAAGTCCAGCCCCAAGTGCCCTACCCCTAAGTAGCTGCTCAGCCTCTGGGGCCAGGTCGCGGGTGCTGAGGCAGGGAGGCAGCACAGGGCAGCCCTGCTCACTTTGCTCCCACCTTCCCTCTTAGGCAACAGCAAGGAGGGCTGCGCTAGCAATTAACCTGTATGGCAGGGGCTGCGAGAAAGAACCAGTCACTTGATGACCCTCTACCTGAAAAAGCATCAATAGCCCAAATGGCCCATCTCAGTGGGCAGGCTGGACCACCAGGATGTATGCCATCAGTCACTTGCAACAAGCACATGTTGGCTATAGAATATACTGCAGGTGATTATATCAATACACAATGTATTTGCCTGAAAATATTTTTTTGAACATTTTTTAAGATACAGGGATATTGAACCATCAACTTTTTTTTGTATGGGAACCACGCAGTATTCCTTTTGCTCTTCTTTAAACTAAATGATTTTTTTTTTTCAGAGCATTACTATTAATAAGAAGGCCTTTTTTTAATCAAGAGAAGAAGGGTTAATGTAGAATTTTCAGCCAACTCATTTGTAAGCATATACATTTTTGTGATGAGGTATGCACAATCCTATGGCCTGAGAAGGCTTTATACAATGAACTAAATTAACCCTGCCTCTTGTCATAGTTGTGGATATCGGGCACATGGCAAGTGACTAAGCAGCTGAGAGCTCAATCATATACTTACTGTCTAGAGAGAAATATAGATCAACTGTTTTTATTTATGAAGAGAGACTAGGTTAGGAATCTAATAAGACTCAGCAATGGTTCATGCAGGCTTTTCTGACAACTGACACTGTCTGTCCAGATCAATGAAGATGGGGGATTGCCCTGCCTAAGAAAGAGATTGACAAAAGTAGACCCAGGGACCAAGAACTGAACCTCCTTTATTCTGGGTTGGTTTAGGACAGTGTCTTTGGTCTCTACCATACTGAGCTACCTGCAAGTAACCTATATGAAGGGCTGATGTACTCCTTGCCAAGGAACAGAAGATGCTGCTAGGGAAAATGAGGTGCTGTGTCTGCCTCCAAGAGACATACATACCTATAGTCATAGGCACCACACTGTTCCACTGTGGCTGGTACAGGAAGGCTGAAGGCTCTGTGCCTTCACAAACCTCAGGCCAATATTCAGTTAATGCAGTTTTTTGCATTTCAAGTTTCCAAAGTCTTTTGTATGAGAAAATTCTGATGGCAGATATGATTTACACCATTTGAAGGTACAATGACAGATGCACAGAGCTGCAAGAGCACGGCAGGCTACCCTAGCTTAATTGACTGCATATTGCCAATTTGCACATAAGGTATTAAAGAGATGTTATTTTTCAACCTAAACGTGACAGGACAGTCATTGACAATTATTTGTACTATACCGGCTACATTCCTTCAGCCTCATGATTTTCTTTGTGCAGTGCCTATGCTTCAGTCTAATTCTGAAAATCATGATAAAATACCATGTTGTATTATGCCTCATATGGTGTCCTTTTAAATACGCATGCTAAAATTGTCAGTAACAAGCACCAAAAGCTGTGCCTCAATGCCTATATTTATTAGGCATTTAAATAAGATCCAGTTCATCAAGGACTTCAGTCTAGTTAAAGCTAATAAAAATACAGCAGGAAACAGAAGGGCAGACTTCCCTTTGGCGGTAGGTGGGTTACCTGGTTATAGGCTTGGAGGGGGTTCTTTTCACCCAAGAATTTCCTAAACTCCTTGGTGCTTCCAAAGCAAACCTGCCACTCTGTTGAAAGAGGTGAAAGATGGGGCATTTTGCCAGCTGTCTGGGTGCTGGATTTGAGCTGTCCTCCTAAAAGCTTGGGTGGTATAGTAGATGTAGTACAGAGATTACAGAATGATTTTAATATACATGCGGGATTAATATCTGAAATACTAAGGAGCTGATTTTGTTGTCTGCTTAGGAATTGCAGTGAGGTTAGCTCAGTAAAGTTTATATTCTGTATGTCTAGCTATTTGGAAGAACAAAGCTTCTTTTATAAAACATTTCTCCATAAGGACTTTAAAGAAAAT
Organism: Platalea leucorodia; assembly: GCF_965183815.1. NCBI lineage: Eukaryota > Metazoa > Chordata > Aves > Pelecaniformes > Threskiornithidae > Platalea > Platalea leucorodia. The sequence continues at coordinate 58,273,288 of NC_138826.1, forward strand.
ATAATCTGCAAAACACACAATGGCTGTAAAATTAAGTGGTAGGTTCTACTCAGCTTTGCGTATGTTTGGTTATTTCCTCCAGGGCATCTGAAATGCTACAATAGCAAAGCTTTGTCTAGTATCCACCCTCACTTGAGAGTGACAGCAGTAGGGTGTGCTTTAATGAGCCACTGGGTCATGCTTTTCTGTCTGGTTAAGAATGAGCTCCAAGAACTGCAGGATCAGTGATCAGTGCAACGTGAAGGCCAAGCTCACCTCGACAATCCAAATATGTCCTGTCACTCCTGGAATTTGAGGCAGCTGTGAAGGCAGGTTAACAGCTGGAGCACTTTGCCTCAATTTGTTCTCAACCCTCACAACACTTCTAATCTTATTTATTTATTGTCTTAATATTTAACTCCTGGGCAGAAGATGTCACATCTCGGCTCTACCAGAAGGTATTTTACAGAAAGACAAGCAGAAACCCTCAAAGTATTTGGAACTTCAGGATATATGAAGTTCATGGAGAGATAAAACCACTGTAGCTCTTGTTTTAGTAGCAAAGGAGGCTTGGACCAGACAAGGGCACAGCCCTCAAGAGGACAGAGGCTGAACATTTTTGGAAGTACTGTTCTGAAATAAACCATGAACATTGGGAAACAACATGTTAGGCATATGCAGCCAGCTTCTCTTATGTTTAAACATGCATTCTTTGAAAACTTGTATTAAGATTATATTCTTCATTCCGCTACACAAGCCTGAATTGAAGCATGGTCTCTGAAAACTCTTAATAAAAATATAACCAAACATTTGGGAACAAGACATGGGCAAGTCCTAGTGTTTCAAGAAGTAGGGGATAATTAAAAAGGAACCATCTATGTTTATTCCTAAACTCTCAACGTTGTTTAACATTTGTCACTAATGTACACTCTATACCAGAGAGAACTCCATTGCAGGAATGAGAAGTAGTTTCAAAAGCTATTTGTGGCCAATGTTGATCTAACATGAACACTCACTTACCCTCACTGTCCTGGACAGGAGAATGGAAATTGTCCACTTTCTGTGGCTGACAAGGATGAACTTTCCTTACTCTCCAGAAGCATTAAGACGCTGTGGCAACAAATGTGTCCTGTCTTACCCATCCAGAGGATAAGCAATATGCTTCTCATTAAGTCCTGCAAAGATGTACCCTGTCTGATCCTGATGGTTTTACCTTCTTAACTTGGTGCATCAGCCCTTTGTATGTTTACCTGAGCTACACCAGCGTTAACGGGACCACTAGAAAAGCGAAAGGCATATTAAATGCCTTGTTGGTTCTGTACTTACCTTCACAGGCCTGGACTGAAATTCACTTGACTTCTTCTTCAGTTGTACCAAGACAAGTTTTGGGATTAACCGTGTGTCCTCTTTTAACTGAAGTTGCATTGAGCAAGTTACCGCCCCAGGAGACTTTCAGCCTGCTGCAGGCTGCTGCCATCCCTGATCTGCAAGCTGGGTTATTTCTATGAGCATTCCCCAGCCTAGGTCCATGAACATGAACAACACTGGCTTACTAAACTGTTTAAATAAGAGGCTGGAGAGAGTTTGTGATGGAACTGTTGGATGCTTTTTTTTTTTTAAAAAAAAAAAAAAAAAAAAAGAAAAAAAAAAAGAATCTTTACCTCCTGCCTTAAGTAATTAATGCTATCAGGAACCACAAAGCTGAATGGCAGTGTTTTTCTGTATGCCCTACCAACATACCCTTTTAGGGTATGTTTAGTAATATCTGATTGGCCTGCAAAAAGATGAGCTGTGGCCCCTGTCAGGAGATCCTACACAGCCTACAAAGTAGTATGGTGGTTTTAGAGAGTCTTTTTAATGACTTGTGATTTGATACTACGTAACCACTTCTCTTTGCTGTATTTTTACAACAGGATGACCAAGACCTCTCCTTCCCCATGAAATGACCTGCAATCCCTTAGGGAAAGGCATCACACAGGGCAAAGCTGTGGTTCAGATTCAAAGTCAAGCTTCAGCTAAATGGAGACCAGTCTGACAATGACCCTAAGACCTTCCTGAAGTCTGCAGTAGTGATGGTATGGCAATGAAGCAAATTGGATCAGCTTCCTAGTATAATTTTTAAAAGAGCCCCAACACCAGGGAGAGGTGAAAGTACATTGCTGGGGCAATGGCAAGTCAGACAGTCATAAAATTGTGGCTTAAGTGCTAAATAGATTAACCTGAGAGCTATTCTTTAGAGAGTTCAAGGGGCCAATTTTTGCTCTCAATTATGCTGAAGTCAAGGAAGTAGGTCTATTGTCACTTCGAGAAGTATTTCACCTCAATTTTTCACTGCGGCTACATGCAGCTGTGACAGACCAAAGTGCATCAGCAAGATATTCACAAAGCGCCACGCCTCCAGACACACACACACACACGCACACTCTACCCAGCCCCTGGCTTAATTCTCCCAGTGTCAGTTACAACATCAAAATGACAAAACCCGATGGTTTTGTTCAAGAGAACATCTTTTACTGCCTAGGAAGAGGCACAAAGCAGCAGGTGGCATTTGGTTTTTTTCCCTTGAAAGAAGTCAGTCCCCTGTGCTTCAATTACATGTGGGATTTTTCCCATCAGTTAAGTGCAACCCATTTCTGTGATGGCCCCGATACTCCAGCACGGTATGTACCCTGTGGCTGGGAAGGCAAAGCGTTCATCAAGCTCCTTCAAGGCTGCCACTGAGACTGTCTCATAAATCATCTGGCTGGAATAACTCAGGTAGGGCTTAATCCAAAGCCCATTGAAATTGGTGGAAAGCTTCCCACTGACTTCAGCAAGCTCTGGACAGGGACCTCAGGGCTTTATAAAACCACCATCTCAGGCGCAGGACTCCCTCTGCCTCTGAGAAGCAGGATAAAGCCTTGGTTTTGCCACAGAGCAGTCAGAGACGTAGCACATCCCATCGCCCAAGTGGCTGGTAAGGTCTTATTTTCACTGACCTCGCACCTGACCAGTACAAGCCACATGCAAAACGCTAGCAGACAGGCACAGATAATGCTGCCATACTTTGTCCTGGGTTTCCCAGGCTATGCCTGGATAGCTTTGTTTCCCCATGAGGTACAAGAGCTGCTGGGTCCCTGCCAGCTTGGGCACGTGCAATAAATCTGACAGCCTGGGATAAAGCTGGACAAAGCCCCATATGCCTGCTGTTGGCCACATGCCCCCTAGACAGGTCTGCACTGCTTCTCCAAGCATGCTGATAGGCCTCCAGGGTTCCCAGACAAATACAAATAGTCAAAAAATTCTGGCTGGACAAAATTTCTGGGTGGGTGCAGCGAGCCCGTATGGGGAATGCAGGATGTGTGGGATACCTTGAAATTATAAGAGCTTAATATGCCAAAAAAACCACTAGCTTTGTGAGTTGGTGGCAATCTATAGCTGAGTTGCCACAGCATGAACTGCTAGCCAAAGCACATGCCAGGGGTGAACTGCACTGTTGGTCTTTAAAAGGCAAAGCCAGCCTCTCCTCAGGATCAATCCTAAGCATATCAACCCAGAATGCCAGGGCTACACAGCACAACAAAGCATCATTTCCAACAGCTTTCTAATGGGGGGAAAAACAAACAAACAAACAAACAGAAAACAAAACACAAAGCCTAACATCAGCCCTCAAGAATCAAACTTGCACTAAGCATCTCCAAAGATTAGTCATAAGTGGCTGGATATCAGTGGCTCCAGTATGACAGATACTTGGGAAACTGATGGCACATGTATCCTGTCCGGTCCTTACATGGCCTCTGGCCCCTGGGAAAGACCCAATAAGGTCAAGTCACTCCCTCTCAGGCATTTGGTGCATGAGTCCATGCTGCTACAAGGTATCTTCACCGCTCCATCTCTCTTGGGCACAGGCGTCAGGCTGGGAAGACAGGCTTTCTGCGTGCCTTTACCCCAGGAAATGGCAAAATGCGTCACTGCGGCTGGCTGAGTTACAAATACTGCTGTTTGATATGGCTGCTTGCACTTCTGGGTTTACTGTTCTATTCAAAGAAGCCTAAACAGTGTCTGGGAAACCTAGCAAACATGTTACAGCCTACACATAATCATCTGTCTGTCCATCTCCGAGCAGAAATGCTTGCAAGAAATGGTGGTTTCCCCATAGCAAGGCTACAGCCCACTGATGGGAGGGTGCAGGGAAATGCCCTGTTCCCAAGCAGCAGGCACCAGTGCTCAGAGCTGATGGAGCAATATCAGCCTCCATGCCACTCTTTAGGACCGCATGATTTACTTGACAGAACACCCAAAATTGTTCAGAGGGAGGTCCAGCAAGCAGATTGCTGTGGCTTAAGACCTGTACACCAACACATTGTAGTCGTATTTTTAAAGGTGAAGATGATCCCTGAATCCCTAGAAATCTGAATTCACCAAAAACAATTCAGAATGATATATTAATTGGTTAACAACTGCCCAACTGCTGCTGCCCTTAGCTTGACGTGAGTGGTGCAATGCAACAGGGGCGGATGCTCAGCTCCTCCCTGGTGTTGCCCCTGCTGGGCCAGGTTTCCCAGCTCCTAGAGTCACATCTGAACTTGAGAATCACGATCTGTTATTGTTAAGGCAAATCAAAAATAAAAAGGCCAGACTAAATTATTTTTAAGATCTCAAGATTTTTAAAGCAGTCTTGTGACTTTTAAGGGGTCTGACTCATGATACTTGGATGCTTGAAGCTGGCAGCAGTGGAGGGAGTACAGCAAGATTTAGCGCACAGCAATTTATTGCTAAAAGCCTTCAAATGTGTGGGAAAGGGCACGGAGTGCTTCTGCAGCGATTTGGCAGAAAATAGGGACACAGGCCCAAGCCCTTCTCCTCCGGCCAGGCTGCCACCGACCTCGCCTCCTCCACAAAAGTTACCACACAAAATCCCAGCAAAGCCATCCCAGATGTGGCAAAAACACTTCGCAAAAGCAGGCGTGGGTGGGTGGGGAGAAGGCTGTTTCCCATGTTGGTGCTCTCTGGCCCAACTGCTTGCCTTACCCATCACACAGGGGCAGGCATCGCCATTGGCCTGCAGGGCTTGCCACGGAGGGCTCCTTCGAGGGACACCAGTGAGCTGATGGCCGCAGCTTTTGCCTCCCCAGGGCTCCAGTTTCCCCGTGCGTGATTCAGGGACTGGAGCTGGGCCCATGTGTAAAATTGCAGGCCACACTGATGACTTACGGGTACACTTGAAGTCCTGGATTTCAGCTTCCATGGAGGCGAGGGCAGAGCCCCTTATTCCCAACCCCCTGAAGCTGTCACTGCCTCTGCAAGCCCGCCACACCACATCGCTGATGCCCAGACCACCCCACAGCCTCTGCACACTCAAGTAAGGGCTTGGATGCCTTCACAGGGAAGTTTAAGTGACATTTTTCCATAGTGGAAAACACCTCCCGAACTACACCCCCCAGCATCCTCCACAGGCCACCCAGGGCCTCTATTAGCAACAAACTCTAAAGTCTCAGCCTTTCCTTAAAAGATTTTCTGAAAGCAGAAGTACATAACTACCACGTACTATACCATGCACTAGTACAGGCTCTGCAATCCCTTCCACACTGTCCAACAAAAACCTATTGCCCCAGGCTTGAGGAGAAACCTTCTGGAACAAGAAGGCAGTTTAGTGCCACGGCATATTTGTTCCTCTGCCTTTTGGGCGGGTCACCAACCAGGTGACGGCTGCGTTTTGCAAAGGGAGGCTGCTGCCTCGTTTCCCTTTGGCCACCACGCTTCATATGAGTTTATTTATCTGCAGGCAATGCTGCTGCTTTCCAGAGCTCACGGGTTCAGCTTATAGCCTGACAAGAGCTCACATACCCAGTTCTGCATGGCAACACTTCCATTCCGAAAGGAAGGCAGCTATTGCATCTCGTCTACCTGGGATTTCCCCCCCAGGTATCATCAACTTCCATCAGAGAGCCCTGCTTATGTAGCAGGGCCTTATTAAAAAGCTCAAAGCAGGCACACAAAATATATTTGGTATTGCATTCTGCTTACTTCCATTTTAAACTGCTCTGAAAATGTATTTTCTCCCACAACATTCAGAACCTGAAACACCATGGCTTTGTCAGCACACAGGAAAGACCAGAAACGAAAATGAAGTCCATATTCAAAATTAAATATAAAAATGAGAACAAAATGTGCTTAAACCTAAGTTCTATCTTTTTTAAATCACTGCAGTGTTAATAAACTAAATCAAATCTTTGTATCAGAGAAGACATTTCAAAAATAAATGGAGCCTGACTTTCTCCTTGCTTACTCCAGTGTAAATCATGGGAAATTCCATTAAAGCAAACAGAACTGTACAGGTGTAAAATGGGGTTAGTTAATGAAATGTTATTACCAGTATTTTCATGCTGCTTCTTTCATAAATTGACATCATCGTACCCACGTCAAGTTCTGTTCTCATTTGAACCAAAGTAAATCTATAATAATTGATAGCAAATGCTGCCCTCGTTGCCCACATAAAGTGGCTGTAAATGAATAAAAAGTGACAGGCAGTACAAATACAACAGCAATTGCACAGTAACGGCAGACAATTCACAGATATGCTATATTATATATACCAAATGTATCTCAGCTTTCAATTGATATCTTATAATTTTAGCTCTATGTCTGAGAAGACAAACACAATCCTTTCTGCACAGCATTCACTCACATGGCATCTGAGCATGAGTGTTCCTATCAATAATTTCATGTGGCCATAGTCCACCTTAACTGTTTACATTTATCCATATAACAGAATAACTAGAAGCCAGGGCATTTACAACAGCCTAAGAGAATTAGACACTAGACACCCCTGACTTCCAGCCTCTCCTACAATATTAACTAAAGCTATTTTACGGCACATATTGTTAGCAAGGACCCTTTGGTTAGCTATAGCATACTTTGGAATTTAAGACAGAAATCCTCAAAGCCACTGCTAATCAAAGGCAAACCACCGGCACCATTTTCCGTACATAATAGCTCACCTCTCTGCTTCAAGGCGCATTTCCTCACGCTTTTGCCTCCTGAGTTCTCTGCGGCGTTCAAAGTCATCCATGGTGGGTGTTCAAGCGTTCAGAGCTCTGGAAATATCCAAATCTAAAAGGGAGATGACCACTTAGATGAGAGAGAAAACACAATGGACGCGTTTAACCAACTGAGTCTGTTTAGTTTTGTTGTGCTTTCTTAACTTCGCTGTAACTATTTTCTTTTTCCATCAAAAAATTTAACTTCCTCAGTATTGTTGAGATAAACAAGATTAATGAAATGCCTTGTAGAATAAACATAGCCCATGCCTGCATTCAGTTTCCTAGTTAAAATTAAATCAACATGCTTTAAGTAAGGACTGTATACATCTGCTAGCCGCAGACTAGCTATTTGTAACGTCACAGGTCTTTTCTACAAACAAAAGCAACAATTCAGCAGGATTTTAACTTTAAGCTTCCAATTTTTTACTGGAAGCAGTAAAAACGCTGCACAAGAGATTTCTTATTTTCTTTAGTTGCACAGATAATTAAAAGTTTTGCAAAAGTTAGTCCTCGCCTGTCTCTTCCCACCCCCCCTTCAAAAAAAAGGAAAGGAAAGGGAAAAGAGAAGACAAAATGAGAAAAGAAAGAAAAAGAAGAGAAATGGAAAAGAGAAAAGAGGAGAAAAGAAAAAGAGAAGAGAAAAAGAAAAGAGGAAAGAAGAGAAGGAAAATAAGCCGCAGCTTTTAAATACCAGCCAGGAGAAGCCAAACTACGTATAAATCCTGCTCAAAGAACCAAAAGTAACAATTTTTTTTTTTTTTTTTTTAGTTTAATCCACACATTTTCCCCGTGCCCTACCTTCTTTATGATTTAGTCCATGAAATATTTTCCCCTTTACAGTTCTTCATATACAAAGCCTTTCCAGCCTTGGTTTATATCCCATCAAGCCGAGTATTACAGAATTCCCCTGCAGCCCCCAAACCAAAAATGACTACCAGAAAAGGGAAAGCTGTTCTCTTTTTGTCCCTGCTTTGTTTACAGAGCTGTCAGTGGTTAGTTAAACTCTGCCTGGAATCTGGCATTTAAGGCCTGCTCTAAGATTGCTTCCTGTGCAGGGCTGGAGGCCTCAGCTTCCTCTGCAATCCTAGCCTAGGCGCTGCACTCAGAGGATTTCCACCCCCCCCACACACGTCCCCCCCAAAAAACGTTTTCCAGCCCGTTAGTACAAGACCAGCCATTTACGCTGCAGAGAAAGCCGGCATGCAGATGCAAACTAAAATTTTCAACGGTGGCTTATGAACCGCTTGCAGTTTAAGGGAAACGAAGCCAAGGTGCATTTGTAAATTATTTGAAGTGCTCTGTTTGTAGATGCAGATCTGTCTTGCGGCTTTATATTCCTGCCCACCAGTGCAGCGTCCAAGCGCCCTCCCTATAAAATCACTGGCAATAGCAAAGCCTCGCATGACTTAAGGGAATCCATGGCTTTTTCTGCCCCCTTTCTTGGATTAAAACACTGCTGAGGGCAGGGGTTTTGTGAAGGTTATTTTATTAGTTTACTTTTCCTGGGGGTGTTTTTCTTCCTGATTTGTTCCTGGATTGGGGGATTTAAAGTTTTGTTGTTGTTGTTGCAACTTTCTTCGTGTTTCGCTGACTGGCACTGTTTTGTGGAGGTTCAAAGGGAAAGTTAATTTTGCAAATCTAATAGTGATTTTACAATTGCTGCTGCTTTTTTTGAATGCACAATTAGACAATATATATAAAAAGCAAGTTGTAACAAGACATTTTTTCAAATCTTGTGTTTGTTTACTCTTACCACCATGTACCCCTTGAAGAACACAAAACAGAAAATCTGCCGTTTTCTCCTGAGAAGTGTTTTCATCTCAGCCTACGCGTGCTGATAAATCCTGCCTCAGTTCCTTTGCTAGAGGGCCCATGCGTTGCAGGACTGATGTGGTTCCCCCTGGCTGGGAGACGAGGATCAAAGGAGGAATGATACACTACAGAGAGCAAGTTCGAAGCATGCTGCTGGATTTCTGCACAAAGAGGGCAGATAACAGCATCTGCAGGAACTAAGACTGCACCAGGCAGCAGCATTTAGTCTGTGGAGTACAGTCACCATCAGAGATTTAAAATATAAAGAGCTGACACCTCATGTGCTAGAACTGAGAATCCCAAAGTTTTTTTCCCACTCTACCTCCCCAAAGCAGACATGCTTTGACATCTGATTTATTTGCACCTTCATCACTTCTTACCCAGGCAGGTACATCCCCCTCTCCACCTCTCCTGACTAAGGTATACTCCTCTCCTCCCCCCAGCACCAGACTCTGTGCACCCACATTTCCCCCATCCCCTCCCCAAATATCCCAGCCAATATCTCTACCCCTTCCCTTCCTACATGGTCCTCAGCACTATCTCTCATTTCCAAAAACTCAAGCTCTCTTCCTCATGAGGAAAGCTGAGGAGGTTAATAACAACCCAGAACTATTTCTGTTCTTCCTCCCCTCTTTCCTTCCCAGGAGCATAGGGGAGATTGCACAGCAGCCGTAAGAAGTTCCCTGATGCAACAACTTTTCTCCATCTACAGGGTGCTTTTCTGTCGTTCAATGAAGATCAGATGGATAGACATCTTGGGAGGATGTCTAGGGTTTATTAGAGTGTAGTGTCTCTTTTTTTCCTGTTGCACGTTTTTAATAATTTGGTATCAAACCAAAAAAGTTTCATTTTTCTGAAAAGAGGAAAACTGTCCCTAAGGAAACTGTTTCAAATCAAAAGTAATGTTTCATTCAACCTCAAAAAAAAAAAAAAAAAAGTTTTCAAAGTATGATGGAAAATGTTCTGATATCTCAATTTTTTTCTCCAAGTTGGTTCCAGGTATGTTTTTCACCTAATTCAACCAGAAGTCATCAATAAATTTTAAAGAAGCAGAAATATATATATATATTTTTAGCAAATAGAAGTAGATGCCTGAAACTATTTGACCAGTTCCATTCCCCTGACATCCACACACGTATGCAAATTACTGGAATATGGGGCTACTCTTACACTGTGAAAGAGTACACCACAAGAATTGTCATTTTGTTGCTCCTACCTCCAAAACAAGACCCTCAGCATCTTTTCAACCTTTACACAACTGAAATAACACTGAAAGAACCTGAAGTGAACTCTCAGGAGTTTTTGACTACCAGACTCAGAAAAGGGACCTATAGAAGAATATTATGAAGATCTCTGTCCTTGCCTTTTTTTTTTTTTTTTTTAAATACCTCTCAGAAACTACTGAAGATAATTCTTGCTCAGGACCTCAGATTTTCCACAACCTCACATACAAGGGTCTTCTCAGGGTCCCTCTCTTTTGATTCTGAGACTGAACCTTTAGATCATGGGATGTCTGATGAACCCCGTTGTATTCCTGAAGACATGCTAAGAAAGACTAAGAGAAGACAGATAAGCAAAGTAACTTACCTGCAATATTTACCAGCATTGCCACATTACTCGAATCAGAATCATAGCAAAGTATGTGCTCTGCAAATACCATCTCTCTTCAAAAAACACTCTTCATTTCAAAAGCAGTACCAGTCTCTCTCTCTCTCTCTCTCTCCTTTTCATCTCTGCACCTCACATAATGCCTTTGATCTTCAATTGACTGGTTTATTGCTAAAATTTGTTGTGTTTTTCATTGTCTTGCTAAAAAGTGCTTCATTCAAGGGCAGCCATGTTTAATCCCTCCTGGTGCAACACACATGCATGCAAATCCCACTCCCCTTTATGTCTCATCCCATAAGAGAGTTTAAAATTTTGTCTTCTTTCAGCTTTCATCAAGGTGGAAAATAAGAGGAACACACAGTAATTGTAAATATATGACAAAATATTTTAACACCAATTAGTGGGAATATGCTCTTTGAAAGCGAACAATAAATTGGCTAGGTAGAAGTACACGCACAGCCACAATACCTGTATAATTCCAGTATGGAATTATACAATAAACTCCTGTTCTGGCTTAGATTTAATACTGCCCTCATCCTATTCCCAGAACTGATTTCAGAGACAACTCAGCACCCAGGGGGCCTTAAAAACAGATAAACTAAACTGATAACAAGCAGGTGAAAATGCAAACTGCTACTCAGGTCTTTAACAAACAGAAATGTCTGTCTTTCAAGACCTGCCAGTCACCTTTCCATTACACTGAATGAGCTCCCAGACTGTGATGTTTACGCTGAGCCTCTTCACCAGCTTCAACCTAGTTGAGCCAAGAAACTTCAAGACAGAGCATATTCCCTAATATAGGATGGCTGTGTAGTGCACAGGGCTCTACGCTGGCCACGTCTGGTGGCAGCATTGTGCAAGCACATGCCATCTTGCTTCCCTCCCAGTACAATGAAACAATTGCAGATTTTTCTTGGTGACCTTCAGGCCCAAAGAGCCTGAAAGTCAGGCCTGTTTCCTTGACGTGGAATTGCTTACTGCTCCAGTGTCATGAATGCCCAAGGGCAAGCTTCACGCAGACAACTGCTAGGCAGATTGCAAGCTGTGATGACTGTCTGTGCAAGAGAGCATGGATCAGAGCTTTTGCCAGACCCCCTCTCAGCAGTTTGGCCTATTCTTCATTAAAGAATGAGGGCAGAACATAGCTTCAGTCACCTGAAGGGGAGCGAGGGGATTTGGCCTTCGGTTTCTTTGTAACGAGAGATTTTCTGCTAAATTTCCTTACCTAAAGACATCTGCGTGCACAGTGCACCAGGTACCTCCCTTTCCTTCCTTAGCCCAACAAGCCTCTCATGCTGGTGACTGAAGTGGGGTACCAGCACAGACCCATCCTGCACTGTCGTAGGACCCCAGTTCTTTGGGAGCTGGTAGAAATTTTAGGACGCACAGGAAGCACAGAAAAGGGCTAGAGTAGTAAAAAGGACAATAGCAGGTTTCTTCATTAAAGAAACCATTACCAGTTCCTAGCCTCTCCCTCCCTCATCCTGAGCAGCAGGAGGCAGGAACAGTGCAAAGAGAAACAGCTTCAAGATTTCCAGGAGAACTCAAGTAACACAGTGCAGAATAAGGAGGCCAATGAGATATCACAGCCCAGTGCCTAACATTTGAGGTGAACCCAGCAACTGGGGATACTCCTACTTGGTTCTGCCTCTGATTTACTTTGTGGCCTTAAAGACTGAGCCTTAGTCAATTTTGTGCCTCTTAGTCCTTATGTTGTCTCGACCAATTGCAAATTCTTCTCACTGCACATTTGCAGAAGGCTAAAGCACAACCAGGCCCCAGGTTCGATCCCGGCCACTACATGTAACTAACAAGCCATATCCTACAAATAGAAATGTCTGCTGCAGAGAAGGGCTGACCAAAGGTGATAAAGGGAAATTCTTTCTGAACCTTTCCTACAGAGGGGTAGTAAAGGGAAGACTTCCAAGCCCAAAGGCTTTCTACACGCATGCAGCTGGACCTCTGACTTCTGACCTGTCCTCACTGCAGGATCAGGTGGTAACACAAGACCTAAGTTACTCTGTCATTGCCCTGTTGTTTTTCTTTTTTGATACTCCCACAAAAAGGATCTAATGTCTCATTAAAGCCTGACAAACTGAGACTGCAAGCAGCTTTGTAAGTTGTACCCCATTAATCCAAATGTCCCATTTTCCCATCTGTCCCCACTTCAGTTGTCCCAAAGCCCTATTGTAGAGGTGTAGACCTTTCAAATGTCAGTGGTCAGTGAGAAGCATGAAGAATATTTTGCTCCAGCTGGCTACGTGTCATGATATCCACCATATCCCTAGGACTAGCATTGCCCTTTCTTTCTACCTCCTCCACCTCAGAAGTGAAAACAGAACCTCTTCATTGCCCCTTTTGCAGCTGAGAGCAACTCAGCAAGCAATACTCATTGTCTAAGTGTGACTTGTTTAATCTGGCACCCACGAAATGCAGGTATGACAAGCATTCTACTGCAATATATGGGAGAATTAGAGTTCCTTAATCTATCTTCAGTCAAAACAAATCTCTTTTCTATGAAAATCTGTCGGAAAACATTTGGAAATTATTTTCACTGCTCCGCTTTTAATTCTGCATTAGAAGCATTCAGTGCCACTCAGATCTTTCAGAAACAGGTGCAACTTCATTGAAGTCAAAAGGTGGAGCTCAATGGATTGATTTGTCCTTTGTCACACCTCGTGCATGCTCTTTCTTTAATCTGAGGTGTTGGATATTGCTGGCAATCATATATTACCAATAGTAAAGCTTACATTTAAAGAGGCTCTTCTTTCCTCTATAAATTCATTTTTAATGTTCCTTTCACGTAAAGCCACATCTGCAATTGTTACTATAAACTTGGCCAAGTACTCATGGTGACTGCAGATGATAAACTCTTGTACATACATATACACACACATACGCATACTCATATCAAGCAGCTTTATTCCTTCCCAAACAGAATAGCTCATTTGGGACTCAAGGCAAAATAAACGTATTAGGTCACGTGAACATACAGTTTTATTCCAATCTAGCCTGTACCTTGTTTCATCGGACCATGCTTCTTAGGACTTCCAAGGAAAAATTCATCAATGGCAAACCAACCAAGTGCAGTTCATACTTAGCATCAGAAAAGCAAACTTTGGAGGTTTCTCAAAGTCACAATTTCTGTTCTCAGAACACTTCACTTCCATCTACATGTGTATGTCCAAATGACTGACTCTGTGAGAAGGAGACAGAGAATGACCTAGAATTTCAACAAGGAAGTCAAATAACTCATCTGTTAAAATCTCTGTTTGTGGCATAAGGTACATTTTCTATATCCTCTTTCACAGGAGTAAAAAAAGCTTATGTACATTGGTGAGGCATTTTTAAACCTGATTAACATATTAGGTAACATCTCTGTGGCATCCTGAGCAAAACTATGTAGTGATTGCTTAAAACAGAAATTCCTAGTTGGTGCTCTGCAGACTACTGATGGCCCACAGGACCACACCACGGTCCAGACCCTTGATTCAAATAGGTGCTGAACAGGTTTCACCCACCCTGGCTACAGCATAGGTTACCACAGTGAATGCCACACATGTCCTTGCTTGTCGTTGTCAGCTCCTGTTGCTGCAGGGTGAACCACATAGAAGTGTTGACAGGGAGCTTTATATAGGACGTTGTCCCTGCCACAGAGTTCACTCCTTGAGTCTGCAGCTAAAAGATCCACAGCTTTAAATACCTTCTGAAGTCCATCTCTCATATCCATGATCTAATTCAGCACTAGGGAAGGAGCATTACAGAGCTGCACCATCCCAGAGGTGTTAATAAACATCTAGCATGCTGCTGCTAACACTGCAACACACTTCAAAGCATGCAACAGTAGGACCTATCATCCCAGAGCCAGTCAGTTACAATGGGAAGTCCTCATTTGTCTTTATTCCCTTGGGCAGGCTGAGTGTGGGTATGCCATTTCCCTCCTCCCACTTCCTTCCTCATCTTTCTCCTACTACACATTGACATAAGGGCCAGGCAGAGCTTTCTCTTGACATTTGGATTTGCATATACTTGTCCCACCCCTGATCTCGGTAACATTTGTCTATCATTTCCCATTAGCAGACAAAGGAAGAAACAAGACATAGCGGGAAGCTGCTGGCACAGCCGCTGGTTCTCATGTTAGAAGGATTGACCCTTGACTCTCCCCTTCAAGTGTCCTCTGAAGTATTTCAAGTATGTTGTCCCCAAAGACCAGAAGATACTGAAATATTATTCGTATACAGACTAGAGCTGAAATCCTGGTCCTGTTGGAATCCCTGGCAAACTTCCCAGAGACTTCAATCAGGACTGGATTCCACCCTCACAGGCCAAATTCATCTAATATACACCACAAAAGATCATTGAGCTTACCCTGCACGTCAGAAACTGGTGGGGTCTCAGATTATGCCAAAACAGGCTACTTCATCCTCTCATACCTTTGTGCACACACACATAAAGGCAGAATTTATTTTACTCTTGCAATGCTTACTTGTGGGAAACAAGTTATTTTTACTCATATTATCATCACTGAGGAAATACCTAGTGCTTGCTGCAGATACAAAGGGCAGCTGAAAATTGCATTGTCCTTCACTACTGTTCAATCGTAAGTCAAGATATCTCAGGTAATGACAACGAGGCCCCCGTCTCAAAGGACAACACACACTGAAACCAAAGGGATTTTACACTTCACAAAACAGTTTGTAAAAGTGCTTAGTCCCAAAATGAGCTCTGGCTTGCATTCGCTTTTTCTTTGCGTTCAAACGCTGGGAAGCAGGCTCATGGGATATCATTCACTAGTTAGCCTTGTCTTTTATCTGCTTCTACCAGAAAAGACCTTCAGCTTCATCACATTAATTTAATCACAAGAATACCCACATCATGCAGTTAGTCCTCCTGGGCACTTTGTTGCAGATCTGTGGCCTGACTGTTAAAACGTGTGGCAATGCCCCAGCTGTTGGCCAGCTTCATCTCTCACTGAAACCTTTAAGAGCAGAAAACCAGTGCCCATACCAACACCTTCCAGTCAGGAGCTATTTGTTTCTTAATAATAGGAAAGAACAGACAAACATCACTAAGAAACAGATTAGGTCCAGCTCAGATGACGAAGCCATATTAAAGAGGAGAATGCATTTCCTCTTGCCCTATAAATGGCAATACCAATTCTCCCCTTGATTTCTATTAGAAAATAATCAAATAATCAGAGCATGGGAAAAAATATCACACAGGCACAAGAAGCTGCACAACTGTGGAAAAGCCAGTCTTCAGTTTCTGGCCTATGCAAATAATACTGCCACATTGTATCCATTCAATTTGTGCCTTTTCCCTATGCCTTTAAAGGAAAAATTACTTATTCTTGTCAATGCCCTCTTATCTGACTTCACATCCTCTGGAGAGGGAGCCTCACACTAGCCCAGCTGGCAGATGTCACGGATGCACTGCGTGCCTTGATGCTGCCAGCTGCCTCCTCTCTGAGGGAAACGGTATAGCTGTAAGTGTGGCTGGTGGAGTGTGCATCAGGACATGTAGTGACACAAGTGTCAGCCAGGATCGCAACCATCTGGGAGAGGGGCAGAGGCTGACCCTGAACTGGAACTAGGTGCAGTGGAGGTGCAGCTGGGGACAGAAATACCCACAGCAGCTGATGACCATGCACTGAGTGCTAATCACCATGATGCTGTTAGTCCCTTCTCAATGTGAAAAGTCACGAGCCCACGTGGTGAGGTGCCACCACAGTGGTGTGAAGCAGGACAAGCCACCGGAGCAGAGAGCACGCTGGGGGCTCTTGCCTAGTGGAGTTAGTCACCCAATGATGCAGGCAGGCATGACACAAGACAGGGTGGTCTGGTGTCCATCATGACAAGCAGAGGCTCGCACTGGGAGTGGCAGTCACAGCTCTGGCAGTAGGCAAAGGGTGTGGGCTAGGAGCAGGGCAGGCATCATCCAGGGAAGATGTTGCTTTGTCCAAGTGCAGGAGCATTTCTTCTGCACCAGAATTGGCAAGGAATCCAGCAGTAGCAGTGCAGGTCTCCACACTTGCCTCTCCACTAGAGAGAAGGGTTTGCACCTCCATGCAAAGACCTCATCAGAGATGGGAAGTATCTGCCTCTCTGCCTCCCTGACTTCTGCTACTCTGCTCCTGTCCCTCTCATTTGGTGCTCCCCTCTTGTCCTACCCTTGCACCACCCCTATTGACCTTCAGACTCACATGCAACATTCCAACAATACGTTGCGTGAACTTATTTGTGTCCAAGTAGGTTTTATGAATGTTTTAGCACTTTATCACACTCTTTCTCTGCATCTCTCAGGTCTTGAATTAAAAAGCTAAGGTAATGCCGTTAAAAATAATAAAATGTTCGAGCAAGTCTAAGGTAAGGTTCCAACAGCAACATCCACTCAGCCAGACTTCACATGTTTTCTGGAACGCATTTCAAAATACAAAATCATGATATATTAAGCTACATAGTCAGTCATAAAAAAGTAATAGAAAATAATATGAAGAAACAATGCAGCCAGCTTACTGTGGCTTCATTTTTGTATTTTCAACCCTTTTTATTTTCCTGTTAAAACATGCAGCCCCTAGGATCCAGCTCTGCCTAATGCTGAGCATCATAAACTAATGAGAGTTGAGGGGTCTCTGTTCCTTGCTCTATGGAACCAGCAATAAGAAACAATACCAAGCTTTAGTTGTGATCCTGGCATTTTTAAAGAAAAAAATACTACAAAAAACCCACCCCTAAAGTTCTTTGGTTTGTTGATCTTACTAGTTGTGCCCTAAGAGACACTAAGTATTTTGAATCCAACGAGTTCCTCAGAAGAAATTAATGATAAATTTTCGAGGTCTTGCATGTTGCTCTTGAACTTTAATTAACTCATCTTCCCTCCCAGTACCCGTACACTTACTTTGCACATACACAATGCATGTCACCGTGATAGATACATTGCAGCTGAAAGTCCAGTTACTCAATGGCAGAACATCATGGAAATCTGTGGAATTCCACCAGGAATGGATCTAGCTGCAGAAATTTCTACTGGGCTTTTCCAGCTCACACATTTAAAGTCATCTTTACAAATGAAACCCAGATTGTTTCCTGCCAAGTAGCTATATAAATTTATCTCTAATGAGCAGCAATTCTGTGTTATTTTGGTTGAAAATTGAAGCATGAGGTCAGTGCCAGCTTTAAAGAGGTAAAGCAGGGCAGCAAAAATACAAAGCCTTTCAACAGGACAACTCAAACAGCGTACCACAAAATAGATGCCCCTCAAACCATTTGCCATATTTGAAGTTTACATCACAGATCCCACTTTATGCTGGGCTTAGCTGAAAACAAGGAAACACTAACACAACAACGTCACCAAACCAGAAGACCCGACAGCAGTGAGGCTCTGTGGCAACAAAAGAACAATAGGCAAGATGACACGCTTGCATGCTGTGCATGAGCCAGCATAAAACCTGACACAGCAAGATTACGATATTGCCAGCTACCCTCATAAGACTCACACAGACAAGCTGTTAGATAATCTTGACAATAATCTGATTGCCATCTAGACATTCAGGCACAAACACATATTGCCAGCAAATACCGCAACAGCAACGCATCAGTAATGTTGTATGCAACTGTGCACTGCTTCACTGTGCAGGGGAACAGCATTGCCAAAACTTTCAACAGACCCTGGCTCAGAGTCAATTAAACAAGACAGGTGAGGCCTGACAGTATCCTGTGCACTTAATACTGAGAGCACACAGACATACATACTTACTTTGTATTAATGTGACAAAGGAAAGCTACACTTGAGCACTGTATCAAGCCAATAAATTTTACAGTTGTTTAATTTTTTTAGGAACAGTGCCTCAGACAATGTCTGTGTGGTCCAGAAAAGAAAATGTTTAATCTTCCTTCAAAAAATAAATGGGGGGGGGGGGCAGAATAAATCTCTGTACCACGCATTATCTGCTACCTTTCCCTAAGTCGTCTTCCCTAAGGATCCAAAACCCCTATGGTGTCTCCTCCAGCCTCCCTTGTTGCCACGTTAGGTCCACCCAGCTCAGAATGAGACACAGAGCGCACGTGGTTGGTCACAGTCTAAGTTCTGGGCACTGAAGGCGCATGAAGCACATTTTTCACAGTCAACCTACAGAGCTGGGGTTTATGTGTACAAAGTGTTGGCCAAAACCAGAAACACAACAATGGAAGGGGAGGGAAGGAAGGACAACTTCTAATCTGTTTGTAAATGCTCTACAAATAGGAAAGCAGCCTATGTTTACTAAGCAAATTGTGTTTCATAACTCAGTCACCTCATCTTTAGTTATGGGCTAGCTGGAAAAAAAATCATTGAACTCAGCCTTCAAACCTTATGCCTTCTTCAAAATGATGAAAGCAGAAATAATTGCAGTGTGCACTGAGACCTTCTGATGGCAGCTGCTTCACAACTCACCAGATCTGATGGCTCTACAGGAGTGGAATACAACTAGAGAGACAACCTCTACAAGGATACCCTATTAAATAGCTGGAAAAAAGCATTAGGAAGGCAAGGGAACAGAGGCAAGAATGGGAAAAGAGGTCTGAAAAAAAGAAATAGACTCTGGAAAAGATGTACAGAGAAGGATCAAACTAAAATCCCAGATCATAATGCTTGCAAACTTGGAGGATTTTTACAATCCATACCCCAGATAAAAATCCTGAAAATAGCTTGCACCCTTAGGGTGAACAAAGAAAATAAAAGCCAGATCTGAAAATCATAAATAAACATGAGTAAACTAGCCAGATTTTTCGGTGCTTACCTGGACCAAATCAAACCTTTACAACTTGTAAATACTGACAAGTGTCACTTCAGATATTATTAAAGGATTCCCTAAATATAACAGACAGAAAACATGCTTCTTGATGTAGCCTAGCCTAACTTTTTAGGAACAGAAAGTATAAATGTTAGCTATATAGCTGACGCTGCACTTCAAGTTTGCACTCGGTTGCACCCATATACCTTCACACAAAGCCAGGTAAAAAACAAAACATGAACGCTTACAGTCATATAAAATACATGTGCAATATACCCTAGAGCACCTCTTAAGTGATACCACTTGCAAGACACACCAAATAAAAATCCACATAAAGACAGCACCAGTTCTTCTCCTGGCCAAGGAGCGTTGGAGAAGACAAACTCATAATGTACTTCTTTCAAACAACATGGTGTCACAAATGACATTAGAAAAACTCTGCCCAAAGCAAAGCGTTGTATAGGGAATACACGATTGCAAAGTCTGAAGGATGTGCACGTACTTCAGAGAGGGCACATAGTCAGAACATCTGAATTTTTACTATCTTTGCTACTGCTTTAAGTCCATATTATTTTGGTATCTACACTAAAAAGGAAAGAGAAATATCTTTGGAGATGACTAAGCAGTTTCTTGATTTCTATTAAGTACCAAAAAGCAGTCCTGCCAATTTATTAATATTTAAGTTTCTACAACTTAATATAAACTTGGTTCCAAGAACTACATAGGTCTCCTTAAAGTATGTGTAGCAATAAGTCAATGCTGTGCCAGCTGGCAGATTAAACAAGCCATTAAAGTAGGCTCCTACTGAATTTAAAGGATTGTTTTTCATCTTTTCCCTCTCTACTCCTCTACATCCAGATGTATTATTTAGGGAATATTTTCCAGTCCCAGTAAGAAAAGTAAAAGAAATGCCCTTGGCACTTAATGAGTTTTTCCTCCAATGTGGTCTCCTGCTGCACTTGGAATTTATTCCATTACTGTATGGCTTGCAATGGTCCCAAAATACCTCTGACTATATGAAAAGACGGGGAAAGTGTGTTTGGGGTAGGTATGGTTCTTCATTCAAAAGCAGGGACAGCCTGGGGTGATTGATCTTAGTGGATGATTTCATTCAGGCCATCATTATCCCAGCGTGCCACCCCACAACCCATGCCCTGCAGCCCCTTGTGCAGGAGACCAGCAGTGTTGCCTGCACATTATAGTTGGGAAAAGCAGAGCACACTAGGATTAAGGACAAGGCCAACACCAGCCTGAAGCAGGTTGGCAGACAAGTTTCTCTGCAGTCCCTGCAGGACTTCAGTGATGAGAAAAAAAAACAAAAACAAAACAAACTGTGGTAAAACACTGTGCCTTCACAGAACAGAGGCTTTCAGCATATCATTTTTCCATCAGAGGTTCAAATGCTTATTTGAACTTTGTTAAAACTATCTGAACTTCATGACCTAGCAGTATTCAAAGGAAGAATGAGTCTAGAATAACTTTGGTATTAAACCAGCCCTGGTGTCATCTATAACAATATAACAATTATATAACAGTATTTCAGATAAAAATGCCCCCTATAACAGTTTTCCAGATAAAACCTCCAAAAGGTCAGAGTTGTGTCTGCTCCCTGTGGCCACTTCAGACTGACTGGAACTACTGGCAGCTGAAGGAAGAGCACCAACTTTTGATATGCCTGGAAAATAATTTTATAAAAATTGAAATAAAAAAACCCCACCACCTAGGCCTCCCACAATATTTCAGTTCCTGGGTAGTAAAATGAGTTCATTCCCATAAACTTGCTACTGAACTAGAAAACAAAAAGGCCTTAAAACCAAGTATAGGCACAGAGCCAGAGGCTGAGATAGCCAGCTCCGGAGCTTGACCGTGACACAGAGCATCTCCTTCCCTGGGAGCAAGAAGCCCCTCCAGGCTCCCACTCAGGCCATATCTGGTCCCACAGAGTGAGTGAGCCCCTTAGTCCCAGGCAGACCCAGCGACAATCTTGGCCCATGCAACGACTTCAGAATTTGGCTCAAAAAGAGTTTGAGTTGCCAAAATTGTTCTGTGGGTCACAAACATTCCCTGCCCCCTTTCTGAAGGGGCAGTTTAATTCTTAATTGTATAAAGCTGAAGTGTAAAATCTGTATTTTGCATGTATTCTTTGTTTCTAATACTCGGTATCCGTAAGGGGACTCCCTTGCTTGGCTAGCAGTCGGGATTCATTAGACCTTTTATGATGATTCTTTCTGGTGTGCAGATATATGATGAATCTCAGATGTTTAAATAGCATATAACAGTGCTCCATTGACCTTGCTGAGTACAGTTGGAGGGAAAGAAAGGTAATTTTCCTCAAAGAAATGTTAAAAATGTGTCTCCACTATAGCCCAGATGCAGAGGATAAAGAAACTCCAGAGGGATTAAAATATTTTAGATTAATTTGGAAGAAGGCCACATTGTGTAAAGCCTGGTTAGTTTGGGCCTTTCCAATTCCACGCCATATAAACAAACCCATTTAAACTGCATTTGTTAGAAGGAATGTTTTAAAAAAAAAAAAAAAAAAATCCCCCAAAGTAGTTGTAACTCAAATGACCTCCAGTTCTGTATTCTCTTCTTACTGCCTAAAGAACAAACATATGTACAATATATTCTAGCCAGAGCTTGTGCAGTTGCTGCATGATTCATACTGCTTGAAAATTAAGTCATTTAAGTAAAGGGATTCCGGCTCCCTCAAGCAAGGTTTTAAAACTGAAGCAAGGTTAGATCTCGTTGGTTTTGGAGCCAGCTTCCATACTTCGAACAAGACCATTGCTTATAGATCTTTGCTTTGAGCTGAGTGGAAGGAATAAAAGAAGAAAGGAAATTGAAAGGAAGACGTGGAAAGAAAGGAAAAGAGGGAAAAAGAAAAGAACCCGTATCATCAACACAACTATATAAGGACTAACCTAATGTTCAGCGTGCCACTGTCTGGCAGAAGCAAGTCCTTAATGTTTACTCACTTTCAAGGTCAAATTTTGCCCCTTTTACTCACACAGAATAGAGTTTTTGCCTGCAGAGTCTTCCAAAGAGACAAGTCACGGAGTGTGGTACTAAATAACCACAAAAAGTAGAGGGTTGCTGATGCTTATGAGTTAATCAAGTTGAGACACAAAGGAATATGAGAGTAGCAGTGATCCAGCCAGAGGGGTAACAGTATGAAACACACAGTGAGTCATTTTGCACGATTAGCATCTACAAAACAGTGGACATTTAAAGTAAAGGGACTTTCCTTATCGTAAACCATTAATCCCAGAGCAACTCAACATGAGGAATACCCTCCTATCTGCCATGTGGATGAAGAGAGTTCTCCAGCAGTCCCAGGCTTCCTTGAGTTCTTGAAATGGTACCCAAGTATTTGACCGTAACTCAGTCACCACGCAAATTCCTCTCCCCTTGGAGGACGTGAGGCAGCTGGCCCAGCCGAGGACAATATATTGTCTGCTCTCTCCCAAATACCTAAACAACATCATTTCACCACTGAATGTAACCATCTTGGAGAGGAACGTGGCAACTTGACTGAAGTTCAGAACAATACAACTCAGCAGTTTAGAATACAAAATGAGGAAAAATATCATTTACATTACAAGTAATGTACTTTCAGAGAATAAAAGGTTAATTTAAGTTCTGGGATTTGAGGGCTAGCATCCCTTCTCTTATTGAAGTTACGAGATGTTCTGAATATGATATTGCAAGAGGCTATGATGGTTCTGACATTATAGCCATAAAATTCAACTGTAATGATGGCTTCTACAGCTATAATACATTTGATAGCACATCATTTGCTTGCTACAATGCTACCAGTTTAAGTTTTCCGTGTGATCCTTTTCCTCTTGATGGTTACTGTGCATTAGCGATAAACACGTTCTCCAGCATCTCCTGCACATTTTTACTTTGATTGCATCTATAACCAGCCCTGTGCTCCCATATTCAGCCTGATTGCATGAATGGAAGGGATACATTAAACTCTCTTTGGAGATACTCCAGGTTTGCAGGGATATAACCATAACCAGAAAGATGGCCAAGGGGATTTTTACATCATCAAAAAATCAATTCAGAATGTAGAACTTCTTGTGGTTGGGTTTTGTTCTTCGACTGTCATGTATGGACCTTTGTTTGTTGACATACCCCTCTACATGTTCATGAAAACAAGATGTTCTCTAGTCACTTAAACTATCATGGCAAAACATTTTAAATAAATACTTCACATAATTTCAGAAACAGATGCTAGATAGTAAAATTGCATGTTTGCAACAGAAATGGCCAAGACCTATTTATTAGTGCTTGGAATTTTCTATTTTGTGCTTCACATTATCACCAGCAACGCATGAAAAACACAACAGCTATTACATCCTAAGCTTTCCTCTTGAAATGTATTTATTTTTTAAATTTACTCCAAGAAGTTTGAGTAGCAGTTAGTATTTTTCAACAGTCTTAACTCTGATCTTTCACTCATGTGCCTGTTACAATTTTATGTCCACATATTTTTTCTTTTCTGCACCTTCAGTAGGATTTGGGTTTGTCTGCTCTACCATCTCACATAGTGGCATATATAGAGGCTCCTCTGCTCCATGTAGAAAGACATACAGGACTCTTGTGATAATTTCTGCTATGTCCAGAATATCATCAAGACATTCTAACTTCCACCTGTCTGAAACAGAAGTTATGCTCTGCAGAGAAGCTTCCCACTTTCACCTTAGCAGTGGCATCATTCCTCTGTGGTGTACCACTTAAGATCTGGAAGGAGCAATGCCCTTCACACTGCTCATAGTCCTAAAGTTGCTGCATGGCCCTTTAAAAGAAAACATCCAATTCTGAAAGGTATCTCTTTTGAGATCCTTTCTGTTTCAGTTTAGCATCAATACTGATAAACATTAACCTAAGAAAGTTTATAAGATATTCAGCCTAAATTTTGCTTCTCTTAGTAGTTCTAGCCTAAACGTTCTTCCTTGTAGTACTCCTAGTTAGACACTAATATACTAACAACTCCATTCTTAATATGGCCCCTTTCCTGATTGATTCAAATAGAGTATGTCTGTTATCTGTGGTAATTTTGAAATCTTACTGGCTCTTAGTCAAGTGGCAGAAGTAAGATTAGTTTGATTGCTTAATAAATCAACATTGTTTCAGTTTAGCTACATGCTACAGCCAACTTTATATTGCCTGAGGCGGTCAGGGGATATGTAAAGGTCATGCAGATACACAGCCGGGACACAGATGTACAGTGATGTAAAGTCACCCAAATGGCTTTCCTCAGAGCCATTTCAGTTTACGAGTAGGCTTTATGAGCTCTGATAACAAGGGAACCCCCCCCACCTGCTTCCACACAAAGCTCCTCAGGTGCATCAACTCTGCATTTCCGTCCCCTAGGCTCCTGGCACCCTCCTCACTCGGGCACTGGATGCGGTAGGGAAGCTGAGCACAGCCACCTAACACCAGAAATGAGTCAAGACCCAAGATGTGACTGCAGAGAGCTGGCTCTGGTGTCCCTGAATCTGCTTCAGGACTAATCTGCTGCCTCAATAAACTACGCTCAGTTAACGCTGGCTGTTAGTTTGTTAAAGACTATGTAGACTTAGTTTGTATGGAATAAAACCGCCTGAAAATTCTGGTAAGAAAAAAATAACTGGAGGGAATCAATTACTAAAAATAATTCATTAAATTAAATTTTACGTTGAGATTTGTGATTTCTTTTTTGCAGAATTTTCTCAGGTTTTGCTTTCAGTGTTTTCTTTGTACTTATAAGGAAAATAGTGCTTAGATTATCCTCAGTTTTAACACAAGGCAAAAACATGACAGATTTGTCTTTCAGTGATAAAACTAGTGAAAATAGAACACTTATGATAACCCTGTCTTTGAAAAACATCATTAAAAAGCCCCCGAGCTCCACAAACATGTTGCAGACTGCACATGTCACATAACTAAGGACTACAATTTTTTGCCTGAGGCTCCCACATTTAACAAAGGGAAGCAGTGCTTTCAACAAAAGATGCTATTCTAGTTATGTGCCCTTTTACCCTGTCAGAGAAACAGCTGGTATCATAAAGTCACAGCTAATTTGTATCATGTCTGCACTAACAGTCAGATTCAGTTTGTATCAAACCTTCAAATTTGGACTTAATACCAGTTGATGGATGACAGCTTTTCTTGCCTCCCCCGCTTCTCAAAACATATTTAAACATTGCCTCCCACATTAAAAAAAAAAATCCCAATATTCAAAATACAAATGGAATCTTTAACATTTTACATAACCAGAATATATGAAAATGTTTAAAACTAGTAAATTAAAAAAAAATCCTAAAGAAGGGTGAGAAAATTACGCCAGCTGTTCTGAAGTTCCATAACAAATAAATAGTGCTTTAAGACAGATATGTGGGTACCAAGTGTAATGGAAAAGAATTTTCTCTTAAAAAGAAAAGAAAAAAAACCCCACAACTTACTTGCCTCAGGTAATCTCTTGCAGTTTGGGATATCTCTTCTCCTAGAAAAAATTTCAATCTGTCTGCAGAGACTTTAAGGGCTTTTTCAAGGTCAGCACTCAACAATTTAGGGAAGGCCAATTTCACTTTTTTTTTTTTTTAAGGGACCTGTTTC
This sequence comes from Platalea leucorodia, assembly GCF_965183815.1. NCBI lineage: Eukaryota > Metazoa > Chordata > Aves > Pelecaniformes > Threskiornithidae > Platalea > Platalea leucorodia. Next base: position 58,299,088 of record NC_138826.1, read on the forward strand.
TCATTTATGCTATTAAATGTCATCTACTCTCATTTTAAGATCCCCGAAGAAGAATGCCTGAGCTGTGTAAAGGGACTTTAGTAAAAGTGAGAGTCAGGCCAAAGACTTAACAGCTCCAAACCTGCAGCGCTTGTGTGAGAAAGAGCTGCAAAGATCAGGCTCTTCTTGGAAAACAGGCATGGAGGAACTTCCAGAGATTGGGAGTTCAAGCTCAGTTCAGATAAACATCTAACAGTGCTGGTGTGCTTCTGAGGCCACCATCCACAGCACCTGAGTCTACAACATTAGCTGGAGACAAGATTTTTTTTTTGAGATTTCAGCTACTTCCCACTTCCAGATGATCTAGAAGTATTTGACCAAGGCTCTTTCATCCTACAACCTGAAAGCATCACCAAAATGTAGAGAAGTAAAATCTCGCAACATCCTGGGAAGCAGGGAAGATCTTTTTGTTTCTTTTTTTAATGCTGCATAGTATAATGATCATCAGGGTTCTGAATAATTGGCCCCATTTATCAGAAAGAGATCGGTCTGCTCCGTAAGCTTACATACACCAAGTGAACAACATCCCTGGGCAGTTCAAAGCAGCAGTATCAGTAATGCAGTTTTAAAGTGACAGGAGAGCTTATTGTGACTGAGATGAGAAAGAGCAGTTGTCAATGAAGACTGAAGAATCCCAGCCTATCTTTCCCTCAGCACACACGTTTCCTGCCTTAGAAGGTTATTACTGCGCAGAAGACAGTAAGATGCAGCTTCTGCTGTGCCTAAGCTGTGCTTGGCACTGCTCTCTGATGGACTCCTTGCCAGTGAACAGAGCCAAAGCGCAGCATGCTCCTGCCACATCCTCTCCAGCGAGCTATATCTGCTCTCTACCTACTGGGAAGATGCAGATAATCAACTCCACTCCCTTCACTCCAAGCACAGCAGTGACTCTGCCCCTACACATGATCCTTGCGCTTGTTCAGGTTTTTTTTTTCTTTTTAAATGTTCTTAAACCTCTGTCTGGCAAGCCATGGTTTATTAGAAGCAGATTTCTCTTCAGCTGCTCAGTGTGTCAGTTTTACAATTCCTAGGTGGTATAATTCCTGGAAAATAAAAAATGTTCTTTATCCAAAATTTTGGATGAGTCACAGCAGGTTTACTTGTTTTGGTTCACCCTTAAATGAAGCATAACTTTCTATATCTAAATGATGCTCTGGTTTTCTTTGTTTCAGCTGCCTGTTAGCTCAAAATTTCTTAAAAGCAATAAGACTTTTCTAGCAAATGATGCCCACCAATTGGGCTCGGCAGCCAAAGGCAGCCATCACATTTTCATGGGACTGTGAATTACATCAGGAAGAACGACACTACTACTTTCCAACCTTGATCCCCTGGTATTAAACTAAACAAAACTCCAAACAGTTATCTTTAACACCTCTTCAGGAATGCAATGCAACACAAAACCCAGCAGGTTCTCATCTTTCACAAAAAGAGCTTTTACCAAAAATTGTCCTGGCTGCACATAGAGGTCACCTGAAGTCCCAGAAGCTACAGGGAAACTCGGGCAAGATTAAGTGTTGCACCTCCTCTTCCAAGCAGCAGAGAGGACAGATGAAAGAAGGAAGACCCTATGCTCATCTCAGTTTAATTCATCACAATAAAGCCACGGAAAAATGTCTTCAGAGTCAAAAAATGTACATTTCCAAGGAAGATAAAAAACAATCATCACTAGCCAGTGACTTTGAACCTTAACTTTATAGGGTATCACTTTTTTTTGAAAGTAATTTCTATAAGCATGTCTCAGGTTGTCTTCCAAAGTCAGATTTAGCTGTGTTGAAGAACTAACAGAAGAGTTATAGGACTGTCATGATAATACTAAACTATATTACTGCTTTTTATACACAGATAAAGAGATGTTCCTTGTTTCCAGTACTTTCCGGAGATAATGCTTGTTTTTTCCTTTCCAAATGAGTGTATTGATCCACACCATGTGCTTTAATGATTTTCTAAAGGCAACTAATGGCCTCTTTCATTGTATTTTCATTCATGTCCCCTAAAGACCATCCTCCTATTTAGCCGGCTTTACAATGTGAAAAAGGAGGTTAAGTGTAGAAAGTATTATCAGATTTTGCCTTTCCTTCTTGGTGACAGAATTCTTCCACCACTTTGACAAGTGCTGTGCAAGCACCATGGGGACTTCAGCATGAGACAGATGACACTCACCTTGCATCCTACACTTAGAGGAGATGAACGACTCCCTGAAGGACAGATTTTCAGACGCAATTTATGCATCAAAATAAGGCACCAACACCAACTCAAAAATACACTGAAGTAGAGTCTCACTTTTGAGGGACTGAAGTGCCTTCTTTCAACACCACAGTCTGCATGCTCAGACATGTCTACAAATACAACTCCAGTTGCTGAGCTGTCAGAAAAACTCTGGAGGGCAGTCACTGCTGTCTTTGACTATCCTACCCTACGCACAGGGGGAGAACACTTGCATTTCTGACCCCATTTGCTTTTGGACAGTATGACCTCCCTCTCTTTGGGGGAGGAAGTTAGGTACCTCAAATTTGTAAGGAATTTAGGTACCTCATAAATGTACCACCCAAGGAAGTATGTGGGAATTTAAATTCAGCAATCTCACTTGAAGAAGTGTTCCATAGGAAATTTTAGAACATTTAGACTGGTTCTGAAACAAAAAGAAATCCTAATTTTGGAATATCACCATTTCCTACAAACTGGAAATCCCAGATTCTATCTGGCTTCAGTCTTAGATACTCCCCCTACAAAGGCTCAAAAGTAATGCAGAACTCTGAAACAGCAACCAGGGCAGAAAACAGCCTGCAACAATTATCAGCCCATTCAGCATTTGCACAAACCTTCTCAGAAGTGTAGGCAAAGCAGAAGTGTAGGCAAAGTTAAATTCGCTTCCCCAAGGACAATGACAAAAACAGCTAAAATGGGCCCAGACCCAGCATTCCTGATGAGGGGAAGGCTGCTGGAGACGAAAGGCAATGCAACCAGTGTTCAGCCTGCTGCCACGTCTCGCTCCTCCTCCATGCTACTCTTGCCAAAAAGAGAAGAAATGGAGCAGAGGTACAGGCACACAGAGAACGTGGTCACTCATCAGTGAGAATAAGCAGCTCGCTGTACCCTGAATTAACTGAAGATGATGGTATCTAAGGGAGTTGCCTTGAACGTGGTGCAATATTTTTGACCCCATCAGTCTGCTGTTATAGGCACTGCTTAAACTTAGAGCTAGTCCTTAGTTTGTCTCCAGTCTGGAATTTCCGTATATTGAGGGGCTGAAGTTTACATATATTATAAACACTTCCTTTAAATGGTTTGTGAGCCCTCACTTGTTCTGGCAGTGAAAGAACAATGTTTGTAAAAAATGTCTAAGTCTTACACTTTGTAAATAGTCAGTAAACATGGTTACTTGGACTCTCACAGACTCTTCAGAGCCTGCTTGCTCTAAAAAAGAACAGAAGAAAAAAACAGACACCAGCACATGATCTCAGCGCAAGTAAATATGATTTAAGACTGCCATTGCAAACAAAAAGCTTGTTGAAATCCAGCAGAGAAATAAATATAGCTATTAAAAGAATGGCTATACAACCACAAAATGATTACCATAAAATTCAAAGATTTTGATTTGAAGATAAAATTCAAGATTAAATCCTTTAAATCTACTATCAGTTGTGAAGACAGTAATCTCTGGTGACAGCGGTCCCAGAGGAATAGGAGTCAAGGATCTGACTGCAGGAATGTCCACTGATCTTCAGAGGCATTTGGCTCAGCCCCCAAAGCAGCAAGCAAGCACACAGGGAAAAAAATCCAATATAAAAGCTGCAATACAAAAAAAAAAAAAAAAAAAAAAAAAAAAAAACACCAAACCTAATACAGAAAAACCTTCTGAATACCACAGGCAAGGAAATCTGAGGTAACTACTTTAATCATACTCACAGGAAGGCAACCAGAGGAAATATTCTGAGCTTTTCAGTAGCAAACCAGCTGCTGATAAATTCAAAATGGTGAGTCCAGAAAATAGAGGTGATCACTGTACAGAAATACAAAATAAAGAACATTGTTTAGCAATGGCATAATTATTGCACACTCTTCATTTTTCTTTGGTAAAGTCTTCTTTAACACCACCCCTACAAAGGTTTTTTTAAAGTATGGAATAAACCAGAAAAATTTTGCAAGAGACTGACAAAACCCACTATCAACAGCACTATAAATTAGAGTTTGACAAAGCAAACTTTGATTTCCCAAAATCTCTCAGAAAAGTCACTCACTAAAACCTCTTTAAGTGAAGCCGATACAGGCTAAGCTGAACATTCTCTTGCGATTAGTAAGAGACAAAGCAAAGCATCAGACCAGCAGTGAGTTTTCTTAACAGAGCAAGGTTTCCAGTGTAGCTCCCTAAGGATCTCTACTAAGACCTGTAGTATTCAACATATTCATAAAAGGACTCTGCAAAAGCAGATGAACAGTGAGAAGACAAAGTCTGTAGACTATACAAAACTATTCATTATAATAAAATCTAAAGTCAATACAAAGAACTGGGGAAAGAGTTCACAGTAATGAATTTCTATGCGTAGACTAAATTCAGTGTTCATAAGTAAAGGTACGGGGGGGGGGGGAACAACTTACATCTGTAAACACACAATGGTCAACTCTAAATGGCAAATAACACTCAGTAAAGACACCTTAGTGCCTGAGGAAGAGCTCTCTGAAAATATTAGCTGACTAGCCAGCAGTTGTCAAAAGGCAAGTTAAGAATCATTAGGGGAAAATCTAGGTTCCATCTAGGTTACACGTCTAAATATATGGTATACCTATGTTTTCAGTTTTGCATGAAGGTCTGGTTGCCCCAGGAAGGGACACCAATAATGATCAGAGCTATGGCACAGTTCCCATTTAGGAGGCTATCTAGTGGATGACTCTTCCATTTGAAAAAGAGAGATGATTGAGGCAGGATATGAGAAAGGTCCTGAATGGTTTTTAAACAGTAAATGTTGTTTATTGTTGTATAAGAACTATGATTCAAGAAGGAATAAAAAAAAAAATCACGGAGGATAGTTTCATCAGCTATGAGATATGATAGTCTGGATGTGACCTCTGGTTTAGAAAGTCCCATAGCAGATTGCCAGACTCTGGGAGAGGACATAAAAGGAAGAACCATTCCACACTCATCTGCTTTCGCTTGCTTTACTATAAGTGACTGTCTCAGTCAGAGATAGGATACTAACCTAGATGGACCCTTGCTCTGACCCATCATGACAACAATTCTATAAATGTCAATTCAGAGAGCAGAACAAATGAGCTGCCACCGTTATACAAAGACAGTACAACAATTCGTGGGTGAAGAACATCCTGGTGCCAGAGGAAATGGGTTCTTTAAAAATCACTGAAGCCTATTTTCAGTAATTTAAGATCATAGTGTGGGGCCATTACTTGTACTAATTTCTGGTTATTCACTGGAAACTCATGGACTTATGATGACTCTTGATGTAAATGACTATTCAGCAATTTCAAAAACAATTTTACAGTCTGGTCTCTAGGTTTTACAGACACCTGTCAGTGATTTATATTATTGAAAACTCTGGGATGGTCAAAGCCAAGATTTTGATTCATTCCATTAGAAGCTTCATTATTAGATTCAAAAGAGATCTCAATTCCATTTTGATGCTTAGCATTACTATGCATATATCACATAGCAGAAAAGAGCAATGTAAGACGACATCCCTAATCATCAAGGTCTGAAAAGAGCAACCAAGAGCTTCAAGTCATCTTCCCCTCACTGATTACTCCTGCTTACAGTGAGAGCAGACTGGGCTCTATCAGTCCACAGAGCTCCAACTCATGAATAGCATGAAAGTCCTTCCAGGTCACTGCATTCATTCAAACTTTCTCACTAACTTGAAAAGCTGACTTTGCCCATTTCTATTGTTTAGTGGGCCCCACTTGACTCTCAGCAAGCATAACTTCATGACATTCAGATCATGCATTAGGAGGATCCTGGGTATAAAAATCTTTTTCTGCTTCAGACCATTTGCTCTCTTTCAAACTCTTCAAGATTTTTTTTTTTTAAAATGGAGACAACCCCCAAAAGATTTTCCTTTTCTTTCCCACAGTTACAAAGCCTTCTTCTGCTATTCTCCTTGTATTTGCTCTGTCCTAAAGCAACATTTTTCTGAATTGAGCTCAACATAATTTGTAATATCAATAAGATGACGAAAATATGCTCTCTCACTCTTTGCTGTCCAAAAGAACCTCTGTCACACCACAATTCCATTGTGAGCTGACTATGAAGGGCTAAGAACAATTTAGCAAACAGGAAATTTCCATATGACTTAAGCATGAAGGAAGTTCAGATCCAGGTTGAAAACCAGACTCCATAAATCTAAACTCTCCAATCCAAGAAACATCACTAGGGTTTGGACACATTGTGGGCTGTAATCTTCATTGGTAAAATTGGCACAATTTTTACTGATTCTTCAGTCCTTCGAATTCCCCTGACCATAAACATTGGGTTCATGTTCTGCTCTCATTCACGCAATGGCATTAACAGCATTGCAGACCTAGGCACACACCCAGTACTGCACATTCAAGCACACAGTGGAACTCAGTTTCCAGCTAACATAGGTACAAGATTCTCAGTTTAACGTAGGTCAGTATCCGTTAAACGCAATTCCAGTAACAGAAATGCTTTTATCAGAAGTTCTTGAAAATGCTTTTATTGGAAGTACTTTGTGGCTTAAGAAATGTGGAAGTTGTTACTATTTTGATTATGGAAACTAGGGAAAACAAATCACATCCAAGGTCATTCAGAAGTTGACCTGTGCCACTTAAATGCATTTTTTTTTTTTTTTATTAAAAGTATATGAATGTACACACAAAGAGAAACATGGTTTCACTCCCCTCTACTCTGTTAATGAATTTGGTTCCATTATACCAGGTAGCTTTGAATGGAAATAAAGTTATGGAGTCCAGTTACCAAAACTATGTGCTGCTCCATTTTATCCAATAGCTCAACAGCTAGGGCTGTGACAGGGTTCAGATCTCATCTTTTCTTGCAGGGATTTTAGCCTCCATCTTCCAAAGGACACTCTAACACTAGGATGTTCTTCCACATCCTTTCCTACAAGTGCTGCTAAGAGTAAAAGGGAAACTGTAACACACTAGACTAAAGGTCTGACTAGCTCTGTATCAGATGTTTAGGGTAGAACATAAGAACAGGGAAAGCATATAATGATGCTTCCCACAAATACTCTACAACAGCTTGTGACTTCCAGAATGCCTGAGTCAAAGGTGGAATCTGTGTATTTACTGATCTCCATGGCAGCTTTTTTCCATTATTATTTCCAGTAGCTGCCAACACTCAGCAAAATCCCATAGCAGAGAGTCCCACAACTTAATTATGTGTTATGTGAAGATATAGTTCACTTTGGACAAGTAATTAAACCTTCAGACTGACACTAGGACTCTGCTATGCCACTTCCCAGCTGAAGGCTCGCTCACCTAATGCACAGTTAGGTGTGGTATGCACATAGGAAGTATTCCTCATTGCATCACATATAATGGAGCAATCCCAAATTACCCAACAGAAAGGTGGTTAAGAAGCTGTGTTGGAAATAGTACACCTGGGTTTCAGTCCCAATTACATATTTAGTCATTTAGGAAAGTGAAATAACATCAGTATGAGAGAGTGGGAGCACCATAAAGAATAGTTGGAGAGTGCACTTTACAGTTCCTTTGGACAAAAAGTAACCCAGTCTACCTACTGGGTTCTGAGTCAGTAATTATTAGTTAAAAGAAGGATTCCTCCTCCAATCTTTAAAAATAGCAAATCATTTCACAGAATCACAGAACAGTTCAGGTTGGAAGGCACCTCCGGAGATCATCTAGTCCAATTCCCTGCTCAAAGGAGGCCGCCCAGGATCATGTCCAGTTGGGGTTTGAATATCTCCAAGGATGGAGAATCCACAGCCTCCCTGAGAAATCTGTCTCAGTGTTGATCACTTACAGTAATAAAGTTTTGCCCTACATTTAAATGGAATTTTCTGTATTTTGATTGGTGTCCCTTTCCTCATGTCCTTTCACTGGGTACCATTGAGAAGAGTCTGGTTCCATCTTTTTTGTTGTCATCTGTCCGCCATCCCATAGTCACAGAGTCACAGTGTGTGACAGCCATAGAGTGGCTGTTAAACTTGAATCTCATTCCAGTTACAATTAGGAATTTTTACCTATAGATTTCAGTATTGGCTCTTGTGCAATCTGTTTTTTCCCCCTCAAGTCATGAAAATGAGAGCAGGAAACCACCTTTGTAAAAAATGGTCTAGGTGAAGTATATATTTGTTTACCCATTTCTTCCAGATCTCCTTTTTTCCTTTTGATTTTTATGTTGTCAGGGTTGCCACATAGTTTGTTTACTTACGAAGACATTACAGAGGGAGCACGTAAGTAAAACTTTTCAACTTTTCCTCAGATGTGATATGTGCACAAAGAAGGTTTTTCATTACAATGCTGGGAAACAGGTGTTGCCAACATAAGAGGGGAACAGGAAGCCTTGAATTCATCCATTACTATCTAAACAGGTACCCAAGGAATCTCTTTTCTAGGATGACCTAAAAAGGGGAGGTGTGTTGTCTCCTGTGAACTTCTTGCCTGACCACTTACAAGCAGCTTATCAGTACAAAACATCAGCATTCAAAGTAAATAAAAACACCTCTCATGCAGCAATATACTTAAGTTAGAGTTTGATTTAAAAACTATAGTCAAAGCCCATTGACTTCAGGTTAAGCACATATTTATGTGCTCTGCTGAACATAGACAGTTTGCTGTACCTGAGCTCTACTTCCCAGAGGGCTGCAGCCATCTCCTAGTTACCAATTTTTCTGTCAGTGTTAGGACTGTCAGTATTAGGAGTGCAGTAGTATCACCAAGCCCCAGTTTTCTGGGTGCTATACAAACAGTAAGACAAAAAAGTAGTTCTTACTCCCAAAGAGTTCATTATCCAGGTACAAAAGGGCTGAAGCTACACATTAGAAATTTCTGATCTAATAGCTACTCTTGATGAACTTAATGTAACATTATGTTATATATGTTAATATATTATTAAAGGAAGGGTTTAGAGTTCAAGTGCCATCTTAATCTAAGCTGAAGAATGACCATTAAGGCACTGCCCACAGGTCTTCAAGGAAATACTTTCATCTTCCAAACACGTAGACACATGTACATACCATTGTTAGTTTTCAAATGCTATGAAGCACTCAGACCATTAGAGCCTCACCTTTCTGTGACCTCATCTGAAGAGGATTTCAGTGATACAGGAAAGTATCAATAAGTACAGATTCATAGGGAGAATGTGAGCTGTAGGAAAAAGTTTCCCACCCCATCATATTTTCTGGTTGAACCACACAGGCTACATTACATACAGGGCTGATAGTCCTGATTGTCCAGATGTGTTCAGGGTCTGGAGGTAAAGAGTCAGGGAGAGGCAAAGCATGCCATCAGCTGTGCCTCTTCCAGCCCAGCTGCAGAATATATTGGAGATCTGAAGGGCAGGGAGGAAAGAAATCCTTCTCCAACATCCACCCACCCTTTGCAGTTCAACCTCTTGGGGGCCCACTGGACCTCACTTTCAATCCACTCCCAGTGCCATGGACACAGCAGTACACAGGATGGTTCTCCAGAGCAGAACTCGGGGGGCACCCTAAGCACACCTCATTCCCATGTACTAAGCTGGTCAATGAATGTTCTTAATTACAAATTTTAATCAGAATTTATAATCATGATTGGTCTTCAAAATAATACCAGACAGCCATACACATTAGGGGAGAAAGTCTGTGAAGGAGAAGGATCTGTATTTTCCCTTCAGCTAAGCTGCTAATATCCTTTTAAACAGCAACTCATCTGACCTACAAAGTTTCAGAAAATGGCATATTTCTTCTCCACCATCTTAAAACGCCAGTTATCCCTACACTGACCTCCACAGCAGAGCATCCTAATACTTTGGAGAACAGTCACTCCTCTCACACGCACAATGATACTCCCTCAATAGAAGCGAACATCTTTTGGATACAATGACTGCCCTATGTACAGGCTTTCATTCTGCACATCTTGGCATGAGACAGGAAAGAAAGAGAACTGCTTCCTGAGGTTAAACACAATCAAAAGGAGGACTAGATACAGCTTATACTGAGTGGAAGTAGATTGCAAGATCTTTGCGTGGTTATTCTTGAAAGTAGAGGCTAACAAATAAGCAAAGTATGTATGTATCTGAGCAGATGTGCTCAGCCCTGTAAATATAGCACTTGCTTCCTTCTTTGGCGACGTTCATGCTACTAAGCAGAAACCATTTGGTAACCACACAGCAGTGGCATTCACATTAGCAGAAAACCAGACTCCCCGTCTCTTCCTGCTTTGATCAGCAGTTACTGCCCACAGGAATAAACAGAGGGTTGTGTTCTTCACTTGCTCCTCTCAGGGTCTGCTGTTCTCACATGGACGTCAGTGGCAGCAGGAACAGGCCAAGACTGTCCCAGAATAGCCATTTGATCTCATGTAAACCTGTCTCCCCAATAGAGCAGTGACATGCACAGCAAGGAAAAGATAATTCAAGGAGGGTTTTACCCTTTCAAATTGTGATCTGGAAGAACAAACATTTTCAAATTCCAAAATGAAAGCTTGTCATATCCCTTTTTGATCATCTGGAGATTGAACATAAGCTCCCCTACATCACAGGCATATCTGCTATAGAACATGATACTGAGGGAAACCATTTACTGCTAATAAGTCCCGAATTCCTTGCAAATTCATTGTCTCTTTCAGAAAAGGGTTACAGAAAGCTTAGAGCTCTAATCCAAATTATTAATAATTCCTAAAGAATACTGCATAATAATTCAGAAAACACACACTTGCAACAGGCAGCAAATGGAAACTGGCTGCTTTAAAGCATATTTTGACAGCTGCTAGCATCATTCAACACGACAAATGAAAGGATTTGCTCAAAAGAAGTGGAGTAGGGCAGCTAAAATAAGTCTGTAATAACAAAAAGTTTGTCTCTTGTGAAAGCTCTGATTTTCTCCTCTCCTGTGTCTTCTTCAGTTATTGAACATAAACACACTGCTGGGACAGGTGTCAGGAGAGAGGGAGCTGCAGGGAAAATTCTGTGAGCTGTATACTTTTCAGGGAAGTTTAATTACTGGTGTTTCTGAGAAGAATTCTGATTGACAGGATTAGTGCCAGTGCTAAAAGTTACTATTTGTGGATCCTGGAGCTCACAGCTCCCATAAAAATAAAATGGTTTAGAAAAGAGCTTTGTGCAAATGAAGGCATTCCCTCAGCAGGGAAGGTTCATGTGAACCTCTGCTGTGGCTTCCCTTCACATGGGTTTTTCTGTGAAGATGGGATAGCAGAAAGTCCCTGGAGAACACCCTCCCCTGGGTGCAGAAGGTTTGATTCAAGTTTTCTAGGTTAGTCCTTAGGGAACATTTCTATAACGAGCAAAAATTAAACTCTAAGAATGAATGTTCCCGAACTTTGTGGAGGGTAACATTTGGTTCCACTTTCTTTGCTTCAGGATTTATTTCAGGTTTATACTGAATACCTTTTTCTTTTAGTTTTCCCATTCATACCACATTCCTGCTAAGATAATCTTCTAGTATTCTCCTAGTGACATTCAACCCAAAACACAATTTCACTGCTTTAATTTCTTATAAGGATTTGGGACAAATAATTAAATTGACCACAAGCATTGCATTTTATTTGATTATCATCAAATCTTTAAGTACTAACCCAAGTAAACCATCTTTTAGAAGGGATAAAGTGTTACATGCCAAAACAAGAAACTGGAAATAAGCAAATGCTGCTCCATTGCAAAAGCAAGGGAAGGACCATAGCATCCCAGTTCACACAGGAAGCACCACCAGTTTGCTGAACCATCTCCCAAAAACTGCGAAATGTAAAAAAGAAAAAAGGTGATTCTTCCCACTTACTCCATCCCTCTCAATCACATTCCTCAGACAGGATAACAAAGTAATTCAGATACAGCGATTTCTTCCCAGTAGTTTTCAGGCACCTCATTTGCATCATATCTTCACTTTCTTGCCCTGTGTTTTCCCTGTTCCTCTCCTGCTTTCATATCCATCATGCCTCCCCCACTGTACTGTTCTCCAGCTTCTTCGTTGCTTGCTCCTGCTCACGTTCTTTCTCCACCAGACTTTAACCAGTTTCTTGCCTCAGATCCTATTGCCCTGCTTCCTCCTACTCCTTATTGCTAGCCCCCTGATATCTGCTACTTCTCAAACTCTTGTGCTCATCCCATAGTTCATCATGACAGCAAACTTTATCACCTATGAAAGGTTAACATGGCAAGCACATTTTCCTAAGTAATGTACATGTTCAGTCCCACCATGGTCATTTTGGATCAGGGAGAATATTTGCAAATACTATGAGACAAAATCAGAAATCAATAAGAAGTCTTGATTTCTTATGAACTCTCAGAACAAACATCATAAGGCTCACAGTAGCATCACAACAGATGTCAACCATTCCGTGTATTATGATAGATCCACCTTAGCCCAGACTAGCATATACCATCTTATATTTCACCTGTTTATGCATTTCTCAAGAAGCATACAACAAGGGAAGAGCAAACTGGTCCAGATAAAATAAGAGTCATCATAGAAGTTTTTCCAGAAATGTCCAATCTCTCTCAAACCCTTTTTGGCCCTGAAAAATACTTGAATAACATTATATCTTCAGATTATAATTGTTCATATGCATTTGTCCTTGCCTTTCTGGCTTCTACCGAGGCAAGACAAGCAGAGCTAAACTTCCACAGAGCAAAAATATCATAGTAGACCAGAATGCTGCCACTTATTCAGGAATAACCAGTGCAAATAACTGTTTTTTAAAGTGGCTGTATTACATATGGAAAGCTTGCAAATCACACATCGCAAAGAGTGTCCCAGTAGTAACATTATTAGTGGCTAATACATATAGTTATACCTTATTCCATGGTATGGTTCCAGTGACCCAACAAACCACTACTTTTATTCTAGCTACTACATTTCTGTCTGGGAATAGCTGTAGCTTTGATGCTGTCAGCTCCCACTGCTGTGGCAATGTTTAGTATGGATGACTGGCACGTGAACCTCTAGGCTACAGCATTGCTATCTCAACTTTAACTAGCTTAAAAATGCCTGTAGAAAGTAGCAGGCACTCCTGAATACTCAAAGGCCTCTAAATGTCCACCAAAAAACTTAAATTTTAGTCCACTCAGGAAACCAGATTGATTGTTAAAGATGGACACCATCTTCTCCACTATATCAGTAATCAGCTCTGTCACGACATGCTGCAAAATGGATCATTACCCTGACTTCTTCCCACAGATGGAGGAAATGAAGTTGCTGGACAAGGCATGGCGAGCCTATCTATTTTCTAACTTCTCACCTAATGTGCAAACACAAAAACTGGCAGTTTGCAATTGATCATCTAAAGAAAAACCACCAAGGCTGCTTGTCAACCTTCAAACACTACCTGTGTGCTCAGTGATACCTGAGCTTTGGCAAACCCACTCCATTTATTTTAATGAACTACGACTCATGAATTCAATATGCAGTTTAAATCTCTCCTCGCTTGGCAGACATATAAACAGCAAGGAATGTGCACATAAAAAAAAAGTTATCCTGGTCACACCTATTACTTTTCCAAAAGGAAGGGCATGCTCAGGTACTGTAAATGAGAATCTAGATGACTGAGCCCTAGCTACTTGTTTAGACTGTTAGCCTTGCTTTCAATGGTAGGAAATATTACATAAAATCCATGTAACACATACAAGCTAAGTGCACATGATGAAAGAAATCAGCAAGGGAAAGAGGCCAGAGAGCTGTTGTGATGGAAGAATAGCAGCTGGGAAAACTGAAGTCAACGCAGCTATGTTATTTTTTAATTAAAAATAAACATGGGCTTTGTTGCCAAGGGATTGGTTAGCATTCCATTTAAAAAGAAGAAAAAAAAAAAAAAAAAAAAGGAATTTTGTTTTACTTCATTCTTATTCCCCTCCTAACCTCCCTCCCCTCTTCTCCGCCTCCCAAAAAAGTATTTATAGATTTTGCTGAAAAAACATGGTCATAAAATTTAGGTCAGTATGCAGTACCACAGAGCCACCTATTTTTAAGGCATTCTCTTTCTCTCACATGAATACCTCCTTGATTAAAAATAGTCAGAGACTATCATTTTAATTTTATTCGTTATTTCGTCTTCACTCCTGACCTCCTTGCTAGCTATACAAGTACGCATGACTGCACTGCCTGAGACTGCACATGTGTAAAAGATAAAGGCCCTCTTTGGACAGCCCTTTTAATGAAGGTTTGAGCAGACCCAGGTTAATCCTTCCAAGTTCAGCCTTGCTTCTCTTCAATCAAATACTAAAGCAGCTTTTATTCATGCCTGGATAGGGGGTTGTCCTATTTTTTTATGGAATTTACTTGTGTCCAAGACCACTAAAGGTCTTACACTGTTTCTTTGCAGTCCTCACTTCACAAACAGGAGTGTGAACTCACTAGCAGAGAAAAACCAAAGAACTCAAAGTCTCAGTTCAGGCTTTTCGTACATTCCAAGGACTCAAAGGTTAACTACTTTTAAAGGCTGACTACCTCACTAGCATCTCTCCCCTGTTTTTTATTCATCTATCTTATACATTTCTTGTGTGTTTTTATTATGCCTGACCTCAGAGAAGATGTTTGCTACCAAGGTCTTAGCCACAGACCAGCCTTATTGCAATTATTTCTCCATACTGCTTCCACATCACATTTCAAAATCTTATCTTGCTTAATCAACTTTTACTTTCTCTCTCCCCATCTGCTTTACTAGTTATTTACATTTTGTTTAAGACGTTTTAAGCCATAATTCATATGAAATACATATCCAGAAGCAGTTGCAATTGTTCTGATAAAACATGTAGGAGCTGATGGGGCAAACCTCCCCCAAAACAGATCAATGAAATTGAAATTTTTCTATAGAAATATCCATCTTCAACTGAGTAAAGGTATCAGTTCTGGTTGAATCAAAGAAAGGTCTATCTAATGATGAGTCATTGAGCTGACTGGCAAGAAAGGAGAATTCAGGTGAAGTAAAAATACTTGCATATCCCTCCTGCATCTCGGATACGTACCATCATGCACAGCAAGTCACCAGCCTAAGGGCTGTTCTGGAGTAGGACTTGCTTGCATCTATCTGGCCTCATTCTAGTTTGCATTAAAAAAGTCCATTGACAAAGGGAATATTTAATTACTTATTCAGTGCAGCCCTGAAAAGAGTCCTGAACACAAACAGTGCAGTACAGGATGACCAATGCACCCAAATTTTCAAAAGAGAAAGACCCAACCTCCATCCCAGCTGCACAGAGTGGTATTTAAACCTTCAGTCTTGCAAGAGGACCTAGCCAACGGATTAGAATGAAAGTATCTCTGTCTGCTTTTCCACTTTATGAGGTCTTTCTGTGCATCCCATTGCATTTTCAGACAGATTCTGAATTTGTGAAAACATAAAGACAGAAATAATTTTTCACTCAGCTCTGGTCAGTATCTGCTGACTCACATCCAGCTTCCTCTAGTATCTCAATCTTCCATTGACTCCAGAGAAAATTTGTGGCTGACCACAGAACATAAGGTTAGCTAACTAAATAGCATAATGCATATTATTTGTGATGCAACAGTAAGCACAGGAGAAAGAGGATACTGGATTGCAAAATGTTTTTCTTTATGCTTTGCATATTTTTTTCAAAGAGAAAAGAAAACCGCATTAGGCAAAGCAACATATTTGTTTTGTCTCAAGGACATTGGCTCACAAAGAAACGTTGCTGCAACTAGTGAGAGTTCAAGTAATTGTTGCCCAAACCACATTAAAAAAAAAAAAACCAAAAAAACAAAAAACCAACAACAACAACAAAAATTAAGAAGCCTTTGGAACTCAAATGTTATTCCTCACTCCAACCAAATGTAAATAATTCAGCAGCTTAGTGACCAAGGGCGCACAACAGAGAATGACTTTTCTGGGTAATTAAGCATCAAAGCAGAGCTGAAACTAACTCTATGAACATTAATTCTCTTTTGTGGCAACACAAAATTGGATTCAGCATTAGAAAATAAGAGGAGGGGGGAAAGAATAGGTTGGCACTGGCAGAACCTAAACATGCTATGCTTCAGCCTCCTTGAGTTTTACACTAATTTCCATCTAAGAATAGAGTTTAGTTGAATTAAACATGATTGGAGGGATGGTTTTATCTTTCAGATGGTCACTTGCTGCTTGAGTCTAAGGGTTACCTGAAAATAGAAAAGTCAGAGAGGCTTCTCAGTTAAACTTTTCCTTTTCCAGATAGGGTGACTATTTGACTATCAAAATAGGAGCTTCCTAATTCTGACTACTGAAGAGGGTTCTACTATTCTTCCCACAGTATTTTTGCTTTTCTTCAAGATCTGCAACAGCTCAATCTAAAAACCAAAACAAAGCAAAAGCTTTGGGAAGTTTGTTCCATTGCCTGTATAATGGCAGAGAGGTACATACAATCACACAAATACTGAGGAGGACAGAGAAATCATAGTGAAACTCAAAAATGCAAATAGAAGATAAGAGATCCAGTCTAGAAGGAAAGAGTTATAAAGTCACTTAGAAATGCCATCAGCCTTTTTATTCAGAAGAGCAGTCATATCAGTGAAGAATAACTCAATGATTCTGCTGTGTTTTAAAAGGCTGGGAGCCTCTTCTCATCGTATGATAATAGCGCTATTTTGTCTTTTAAATCTCAGACCAAGAAGCTAGGCCACTGAAAATGCAAGCATGTGCCAAAATGGGCAAAACATTTAAGACCATCCACATGTCCCATCTTCATCTGGCAAACAGAAAATGGAATGCTATTTACAGCCCTTTGATATTTCTTTGTTTCTCATGGGAAACTAGTTGATGTTGTCTATTGTCAGCTCTCATTGTTAACAACACTCATGGAGAGTTTATTAATTTTATGTCTTGATGCCATTTGTCCAAAGCAACCTTTCTATAAGGGTCACATTAGACTAATAAACAGCAAAGTATCATATAGACATCAGGATTCATTCACTAAGTGGAATTCAAGGAGACTGATGCTTAAATTTTATGTATTTCTTATTTTAAAACAGAACCCTCTTGTCAGCCTCAGGATTTCCTTGATCTTTAAGTTGTAGAAATATGCAAAAACTAAACAATAGTCTCCCACTCCACTATTTTCTCCTACCACATAATATACAAAACCACAGTTTAAAGAGCATTCCCATTTGAATATGCTCCATCTTCCTTCGCTGGTCTTGTTGAAAATCTGGGAATGGAGTAGTTCATATATGAAATGATGTCTAACTTCATTCATTCAATGCATGCCAAGTTATGACTTCTCCCAGATCAGAGAGCAACTATTTTAGCGAGAATGGCAGAGACATATACTGTCAGAATAAATGTCACATCATGACGATGACATGAAGTTAGCACCAGTTTAATTTGTTTTGTTATAAGTCAGAAAGAGGAACTGTGGTCTCTACAGTCCCAAAGCTTTTAAACCTATTAGACCACCCTACCTATCACAACTTGCATCTACTTTATGCAGACTAAATATAACATTACCACTAGTGGTTGAGTGAAAGAAGCTGACAGAGTAGCTATAAGAAAGAAATCTGCCCTATGCTTTAGATAAAAAAAAAAAAAAAAAAAACCCACACCCAAAACACACAATACAGAAGAAAAGGGGACGTGGAAAATTAAAGTGATGGGAAAGAGGATGTTAAAAACAGAGGAAGATCAGCAGTGATACAGAAGCATCAAAGAAGATCAAAAAGATGGGGAGAACAGTTGGCACAGAGAGAATGAGACCAACCTGAAACCTGGTTAGCAGGTACAAGTTTAGCAATAGGCTTGAGCGAGGTGCGTTACACTAGAGGCTCAAAGCGACTCTTACAGCTCCTCCAGTTTAAGGCTGGGGCATCTTGCAGCTGCATGGTGTCACATCCAAGACATTATGACATTATTCTTTTATATTTATAGTATCCTCAGTGGTGCTTGTCCCCTCTACAGACACCAAAAAGACAGATGATCTGCACTGCTTGATTTTGCATCTATAAAAGAGGCCCACACACCAACGGAGAAAGAATCTGTGTTGATTTACTGTCAGATAGGAGGACTGCACAAAAAGCCTTATGATAACAAATACTTCGTGCAGCAGGGCTCATTCTACCTGTCTTTCTAGAAACAGGAGATTAAAAATAGATAATCAAAGACAAAGAAGAAAAAAAAAAGATAAGAATGAGGGTTTGCAAAGTTAGATGGCTAGTCTTGTAGCTCCGAGTTTGACCTACAAAACAGTTTTTGTCAAAACAATTAGATTGTTCTCCTCCAAGTCATTCATCATCTCAGATATTTTTCTAATTTTGACTTCTACCCACTAGAGAGCAGAAACCTTCTAAATAATTATCATCTAGGGATTCCTCAGCTGGAATTTGGACTGGCCTACATAATTCCTTCAGACAGTGCTCCTCGACTTTTTCCCATAGACCTCGCTATTGCAGTGCAATGCCTGGAATGCCAGGTCCACGCTGCAGAAATTAGCCTTCTGTGCGACAATGTCAAATTCAATCACTTGGCAGCAAGACCGTAAAAACTAATAGTATGCTCTCACTTCTGTATTAGAGCAATAACTTGTTTCTAGGATGAATTTGAAGGGGGGGGGGGGGGCAACCAAATAAGTAATTATGAGGTTTTCTAAGTGATGTTGGATTAGCAGTCTCACAGAATGAAGTCTTTCACTGATCTACAAAGCTGACAGAGTACCGGTGACAGCAGCAACAGCTATGTCAGCCCAGCTAGGCACAGACTGACTCCCAGATAATGTTTGGCTACTTTGCGTTTTCCACCCAGAGTGGGACAGTAGCTTTAGCGATCCTTCTAGTAGCAGATCACCGATTTCATGCACAGCATTGCCCTCTGCATATCTATGGGAAATCAAAAGAGCTGCATCGCAGTATGAGAGGAACATGGTTGAAAATCCACACAGGGAAGGCTTCAGGTAATACATTATCTGTTCCCCTGGCTAAGTTTTTATGGTTTCTTGCAATACACAAGCACAAATATATCTCTAATCACTTTTAGTCAACGTTCTACCACAGTAACATTTTTGTTTCTGTCTACAGCATTTCCACTGCAATACTGAGTGATTCACAGTTTTCAATCTCACAACAAACCTAAAAGGAGTATCCATTTCTGTTCTCATTTTACAATAGGCTGACTGTAACAAAGGGAAAATAAATAACTTGTACAGTCACAGACATGTTCTGTGAATGAAGACCTTACATGGGCACCTCCAAGGGCATCAAACAGTGGACCACTTTTTTTTTTTTTTATTTGATTTTCTTTACTGGAGAGGTGGGGGAAAGCAACTTTCCCTGAAAGGAACAAATGCTTCATTTCCTAGAAACACAAAACTAGTTTCTGTCAAATTCTTTCAGTGGTATGCTCTGAAAAGGGAGAAAGGACAGTGACAAATGTGGCAGAAGATGATAAACTGCTGTCTTCTCTCGTAATAGCACTTCTGTTACTGTCAAGTTCCTTGTTTGAGCCAGAAGCAGAGCACACAAGTTACACAGATTGAAGGGCCTCTTTATACATCCATAAATGACATCCAAACCATTAAAAATAATGGGAGGAGGAGGAAGGAGAAAAGAGAGGAAGCTTCAGACAAGCCCCAAGTATTGTCTTGTTCTAACCATACGAAGCAGCAGCAATATCTTTAGTGCCCTATCAGAACTGCAAGTAGGATCACCTGTGCTTGGTAATTGACCAAACATCTGTGAAGATCATACATGGTTAAAAATCTCTATATAGTTAATGTAAAGACTTGAAGACAGATCTAATAAAACTTCAGCTGGACATTCATGAGAAAGCTGAAAGATTGTCTATAATCAAAAATTTCTACTTATGTGCCACAGTTTTAAGGGTTCTTGCCTCACTGGGATTCTTGAAATCAGGACACAATTCATTTATTTTATTTACTTTACACTACTTATTTACTTTCTTCATTCTTTTAAAGAGGAAGATATTCCCTGAGTACGTTCAGAAGTGGTATGTACATCTACACTGTGACATGAAATCTCAAGTCGTCTTGAACTTTTTGCACTTCTTCCATGAGGTGTCCATGGCCTAAGACTCATGAGCAGACCAACCAATTGCAAACCAAGCTCTCCCCGTTTTAGGACAAACACTCATAAAAATGACTCCATTCTCAAAGGTGCAGATTTCTCTGTGAATTGATTTGTCACCATTTTCAAATACCTGCCTCAATACAAAGACTGTTTCGTTGTACATAGCATTGTTTGCGCTCTTCTGGTGCCCCGTGCATCACATCCCTGGTAAGATGTCCACAGCCAAGTAATTATGGACCACATCATCTAGGTAAACTTTCTTGCTAGAGCAGAAAAGCAAAAAACCAAAAAACCCACATAAAATTTCACCAGTTCAATCTTGCCTTTAAAACTGCAGCCTTTGGCTGAAATGCAAACAGCTTCTTCTAGGAAGAGAAAGCTGCACTGCTTCAGTGAGAGGTACAATTCTGAACAGATGCAGCTAAGCCCTTACAAATCCCTGAGTAGACATAGTTATTTCAGTTTGAGAGCTTAGAGTGTGACTGGAAGTCCAAACACTTTGAAGATGATGTAAATCAAAGTAGCCTTTCCTTCAACATGGCGATTTCCCCTACTTGGACTTCCTTCCACTTTGAGAGAAACACTATAAATCAATCTCTCAAAGCAATACACACTGTTCACTAGATTGTGTGAAATACTGTTGGTTTTTTTTTTTTTTTTGTTTTGTTTTTTTTTAAGGAGAGAAAAAGGAGCTTTTTTCCTCATGTCTGCTGGTACAGCTTAAAAACTTGTTATAATGACATGGTGCTGGGTGACTACTCGACTGCAGAACATAGAAAGTCAGCTTCTTTCCAATTTAAATGCAGAGGGAAACCTCAGCACTGTGGTATAAGGGAAGTGTGGTGACACACGACAAGTACTCTTGTACCCACAAGCATGTGCCAACAGTGGGGTTTTCAGTACATTTTTGAGAATAAAATTATACACTAAAAGAAAAATCATGTGAGATTTCTGCCTCTCTGATTTCTGCTACGTCCTCACCATGCTCATTATTGCAATCAGATGATTAGTTCTGTTCCCTTTAGGATATCTTTATATGTCCCATGTGAAGGTGGCCAGTCCAGCTACTTGAACAGAAGTCATTTCAAGAATACGAGCAGTGAGATACAGCTGAAGCACCGCTCAGCCTTAACAATACAAACTACCATGGCCATAGCTGCAGCTGGTCTCCCAGAAAAAGAAATCCTGGGACCACTGTGTACTAGAAAGGAACTAGAGTATTGTGCCTGCTGGATTAGTCTGAAGGATGAGAAGACCATTTTGATCCTTTTCTTGCAACAGTTTTCCCCTGCTCTTTCCTCTACTATGAAATACCCAACACCACACAGACAATACAACATTAGAGGCTTGTCACATGCTTTGCATAGTCCAAAGACTGATTTTCAGCCTCCAGATTATAAGTGAAATTTGTCTACAAGACATAACCTGAGCTCTATTTATGTACTAGCATCCCCACTGGGGGTATGTTGTTCTATGTATTATAATATTCACTCCTAGTAACTAAAAGAACAATCCCTGTTTATGCCTACAGATGGCTGCATCAAGTAATTAGACATTTTAAAGGAGACCAAAACCGGGGTAACCATTCATAGAATCATAGAATCATTTAGGTTGGAAAAGACCTTTAAGATCATTGAGTCCAACATACTTCATCAGAGTAAATACAGACAAATTCTCAATGTCAAGAGTTTTGTTCTGGATACAGGGTAATGTAATAGAAAGGAAAACACAGATAATGCTAATATTAAATATTAATAAACAATTTACTAAGAATTATCAGGGTTCTAGTCATCAACAGTTTACAATGGGATAGAATATATTCTTAAACAGAAATCATCATGGTAATGGGTTCTAAGTTACCATGACTAATGAGCAATACTCTTTTCCACTGATATCTATAAGATACATCATTCACATCAGTAACTTGACTGTAAATTCCCAATCACTTACCAGCCCTTTATAAAATAGACTTGGAAATAAAGTACTAAAGTGGTCTTAATGGAGAAGCTTTGATCACAGAACCCTGGAAGAGGTTATTGAAGATCACAGCCCACCCTTGCCTTGCCATCAAGCTCCAAAATGAGTACTGACAGACAAGTACTTGGCTTGGCCAACATACACGTTTCTAGGGAGACACAAAATATAGATTTCTGAAGACATAACAGCTAAATGCCCAAGCCTCTAAAGTTTTAATAGGATTTATGTAGTTTGTATCTTTGAAAATTTCTTTGAAAAAAAGTCTATCACCTTCAACAAAGACTGAAAAGAATGAGGTTTAGATAACCTGATTTTCACTCCCAGTTACATTTACATTTAAAGATGACATAACACTTCAAGCATGGACAAATTAGTCTAATATTTTTAGATTATTTTGAGATCAGGAGAGCAGTGGATGTTGTTTATCTCAACTTTAGTAAGGCTTTTGACATTTGTCTCATAGCATATAATATCCACATAGAAAAACAAAGAGATGGATTGAAAACTGGAAGAACTGTCAGGCCCAGAGGGTTGAGATCAGTGTTATGAAACCCAGTGGGAGGCCAGTCACTAGTTGTGTACACCAGGGTCAGCACTGGGACCAATACTGTGTAACATCTTCATTAATGACCTGGATGATGGAAGAATCCACCCTCAGCAAGTTTGTAGACAATATAAAACTGGAAGGAGTGGTTGATACACCAGATGCTTATGCTGCTATTCAGAGGGACCTCGACAAGCTGAAGAAATGGTCCAGCAGGAACCTCATGAAGTTCAACAAAGAGATGTCATGGAGTCTTCATCCTTAGCAGTATTCAAAACCCAACTGGATACAAGCATTGGCAACTTACTCCAGCTGACCCTGCTTTGAGCAGAGGGGGGGGTGTACTACAAAATCTCCAGACGTCCCTTGCAACCTCAGCTGTTCTCTGATTCTGCAACTACAATAGAGATTTGTGATAACTGTACACTGATACATCTTGCAATACACGTAGCACAAAAACACAGTGTGCAAACATGCAACCCATACTATCTTCCACCGTATAAAAGCACAACAGGCCAGTTCCTTAGGCAATAACTTCTCTGTGGAAATTAGTCCTATGTATTCCAACTTGCATCAGTTGAGGTTATGAACAATGCACATTAACAAGGTTTTGTTCTAAAGAATAGGTTTCAATGGTACCCTGATAAAAATGGTTCTATTAGAACAATTATTTTTAACAACTCAGCATCTTACATGGAACTGCTTTAATTATTGCCTTAATCAACATCATAACTTACAATACAACTTGCAATTAACATATGGTAAGTAGCATCCACCAATTAGACTATCATGTGCACTGTACATCTGATTCCTGTTTTCACTGGAATGCAGCTATTTGTGCTGGATCTTGTCCAGGGTCTCTGCTTTGTCCTCTAACACTCTTTGGATGAGCAACCCTCAACTTTCTGCTGTAGCTAAGGGGAAGACAAGATTCCTGCACAGATGAATTAGGTCATAGATATGAACCTTGAAAGGAGGTTCATTAGTCATTTTTAGAGCTCCACTACTTTAAAGTATAAGAAAATAAATCACAGAACACAACCGCTTCATCACTGCATGCCATCGTCACAGACAGCAAAGTTAAATCTGTATGAAGCACACATATCCCACCATTTCTCCTTTTGTTCCCTCTCTATCCTTTCCCTTTTCTTTTTTGTTAAACTTCATGGCCTAGAAACAAATACAGGCATTTTATTTAATTATTCAAGATCACATCTCTGCTGTTGCTGAGTGTCTTCTATGGACGGCTAAGGATTCACACTTTCCAGGGCCACCTATAGTTGCTCAGCATCTGTCAGGACTGGATGGTTTATCTTGACAAATAATTAATCAATTTACTATTTATGATCCTTTTCCTCAAGTGTGCCACTTTCTCTAGAGCAAGGATTCACGAGTAGAAACAAGTGAGTGCTTCAAAGTTGTATACACGTATAGACTAAAGGACTGACTTGCCCTGTGCAGTTTTGCACAGAGCCCACAACTTCTGCTCCTGACAGATCTGCAATACCCAAACACACAGTGCTCAGCAAACCATAGAGCAGAGGTATCAGATGTGAAGCCCCCTAAACCTCTTGCACATTAAAAAAAGCACAAAGCAACTAGCAATTCTAAGCAACCACATGATCAAAGCATGAAGGAAAACTGAGAACTATCTTTAAACTTCCATAAGTGTTGCTTTGACTTTCCAAAACCAAAATCATTCAAAGGAACATGTTCCAAATTGAAAAAAAACACAGAAAGCACCACAGCACCACAGAAAGAGTCTGCTTTTACCTGCCTCAGTAACTCATGCTACAGTGGAAAAAACAATCTTTATCAAAAAGATTCCACCACTGGCATGGGTGACAATTCTATTTAGGGTCACAGAGGGAAGACGTGCTAAGGAGGCAGCCACTGCCACCATTATCAGTCAAGCTACAGAAAACAGTTTGAGCCTTTGAAAGACACCCTTTTACCAGCAAAAGAGAAAGCTGTGACCTGAGGCTCAAGATGAGACTTATCTGCCTAACTCTGCCACGTGATTTGGGGAAAGGGTTTAGGGTGAGATTGGAAGCAGAGGTTGCCTCAGTGCTTCTTCTTCCCCTGCTGCCCTTTGATTCTCATCTGGTCAGATTTTAAGTCTTTGAGGTCTTGGAATGCTTTTCAACATAAACAGTGCTTGAACTCCTCACAAGTGTGGTATAAAACTATTAATACAGATAATAGAAAGTGTTTTAGTTTCTCTTCTCTGGGATAGAGAAAATACTGATAGAAAGTCAAAGGAAGCATACAAAGTTTTCCACATTAATCCATTGACTGCATGTTGCAGAGTCAAGGTCCATTATGAGCAACGGAGGCTTTGCTTCAGTCTGAAATGCAAAGCTCAGTTGTCGTTTCCATCTGTGTAATGTACATAGCAAAGGTTTACGTGCAACGTTCCATCATGTGTTCTTGTTGCTGTCAAAAATGGAAAGGGAAGAAAATGGAAACATGAATCAATGAAGTCATCTTCCTTCCCACATACAACCTCAGGCTGAGATGATGTCAGATTTCACAAGCAAAACAAGTTTGAGTGGCAGCAACATTTGAGAGGAGGAAATCCAAAGGAAACCCATGTTCATCAAAAAGCAGTGCTGATGATTCAACAGGCAGCATCCCTACTGCAAAGTCTGTAATGAATCAAGATCTTTGTGTGATACGTGGCTGTCACTGCTCGGGAGCTTTGACTTTCATAGAGCAGGGGGAAAAAAGTGTGTAAGGGCTATACTTTCTCCCATGCCAAACAAATCCTGAAGGGACTGTAAGACTGGTTCCCTTTACTCTCAAGGCACCCAGCCTCCTGCTGATATCTAAAAATCATATTGGTCTAGTAACTGCTGTAATTTCTGACAGCTCTCAATCATCTCTACTAAATTATGAATCATGTATGAATAAACACAAGGCAAAAAAAAAAAACTGTGGGTCCCTTGGATTGTCTTACTGGAGTAAAAATGGGAAGGGTGGATACGGGGGCCAGATACACCAGCATTGTGCCAGTTGAGATGCTGCTTCTGCCAGGGAATTTCTCTTCAGGATAGCTGTGGTTGGATTGCATTCTTATTGCACCAAAGTGGACAAGACTAGGACTGAGAACATAACCTTCAGTCTTGACGTTTCATCACCACCAAAAGCCCCACTGTAATTTTCACAAGAGTAGAAGTGCTTGGGAGAATTAAATTCAAGCTCCCTTCACTCTACATCTCCTCTGTAGATTAAGACACATGCATACCCTACCTAGACTTACAAGATACTGCATACCAGGATTCATCTGGCCATATCAAAACATAGCTCTGCTGCCTTCTCCTTTCCTCCACATAGTCAAGTGAGCTTTAGCAAAAACAGAGATCGAAGAGTTCAAAACAATCAAGTGGAAACTGTTTTCCCCTCATTTCACTCTCCTTGCTCCTGACTTGCTACCATTTCACGTGCCCTACTAATCGGTACAGAAGCCTCCATTTGAGGTAGGATTTGAAGAGGATGAGGGAAAGGAGGCAGATGGAAAAATTGACCCATTTTTTCCCCTTGCATATGACTTTTTAAAAAGACAGGTGAGGAAGGTACATGGCACCTTAGCTGATGTATTAGCTACTCCTGTCATTTCAGGGTAACCTTAGACTTGGAAAGAAATGCGGCAAGCTTGAACCACATTAAAGCCTTGATTTAGCAAAGTGCTTTGAAACACATGCTTACAGTTAAGCATGTGCCTAAATGCTTTGCTGAATTAGGACCAATGTTGGTAAAAGGGGCAATTGATTAATGGCTTCTGACAGCCACCAGAAACTAATGAGCCACAGACCTCCACTTTTTCCTCCAAATGACTGTGCTTAAACCCGAAGGAAATTTCATTATGGAAAGAGAAAACATTTATAAATAAATCATACATGTCTCCTTTGCAAATATTAATTTTTATCTGCAATTAGTGGTAAACCCAAACTTCCTTTCATACGGTAATTGGAGACAGTGCCATTTGCCCTATGTAACTGGTTATTCATTCAAACCCATAAATTTCTTTCTAGAACTGCATGGTTTATGGAAAGCTCTGTGAACCCAACTAAATCAACCATGAAATATGCAGCATCCAACATACTAACCCAAAAGGTTGCTTGACTGCAACAAACCTCAGGATGAATCACACCAGCACTGTACGATTCACCTAGAAATGAAGAGCTCAGTAACATGACGTGCTGAAACCTGCTTCAAGCTGCTTCTCACTGAGACACGTTATGGGATCAAATCCCAGGGAATTAACACAAGCTATTCAAGCCCTCCCACGTGAGAGAGAGAAAAGGTCCGAAACAGCAAGAGGATAACCTCAGTCCTCTAAGATGCAATCCAGCTCTCTATTTGCCAAGCTGTACTTCATCGTGGAGGTGTTTTAACTGCCATGTGTTTTAGCTGACTTCACTTTATTTGTATTTAGAGACAGGAAAATTCTGTGGCCAAGGCACATCTACAGGAGCCATGACATTCAAGTCTAATGTCAACCTTACCTAAATATCATTAAACAACTCATCTTGTTTTTCCTAGCACCATTATTATTGCAGAGCACAGGCAACACTTCCAGTATGACAAAAGCAATCACTTATGTTGACACTGTGAACCTAGAAACTTCAAGATCATAAGTTACAAGACAGGGACACCGATATCTGAGGTCTCATTGTTATCATTGATAAGATATCTAAAATGGTTCTTCCGTTTTCCATTTTTGCCTGTATATTTTAGTCATCTCAACCAGATTTCAAGAGTAGACATATGCTACACGATGAAAAATAACATTAAAAACATACTATTGATGCCATACAGCAAGACTTTAGTGGGTGTTTACAGTGCTTGAAGGGCAGAGATGGAAGTGGCCTTCATACAAAATGCTAACAGCGAGCAGTTAGTTTCTTTCATTCACACACTCTTTCTTGAAAGTGCACTAATCACCTGTAATTCTAAGGATAACCAAGGTAGTTTGAATTCATAACTGGCTGACCAGTTACACTTAGACTGAGGTTTCACAATCACTAGGTTTGTGCACAAACATACCACCAAAGCCTGCAAATCTGATCATCTGTGATCACATTTTTGTCCTATTAGCTTATGGAGTTTACACTAGCGTTACACCTTTGTACCAGCTCTGTGACTGCTTTGCAAGCAAAGGCAATACCTAATCCACCAAAAATCCTGCCAGTATGAAGTTAACCTGTCAGTTTGCTTGCTAGTAACAGGAATCAGTAGAGAGTTGCATTACAGTAGAGAGAATCAGTTGCATTACACCATCCAACTACAATGTTTCTTATCAATTACTAGGAGCCCTAATGCATAATTCACTTTATCACTGAACCATGACCTGCTGGTGAGATGAGGACTTCAGCTTCCACAGTTTTATTTGAATGTTTCTTGAATATCCATTATGGCCTTTGTAACAGAGACGAACTCTTAAAGGCAGCTCTGAGGAAAGAAAAGTGACATGACTAACATGCCTGAGCCTTGGGGAAATGACCAAAACCTATCAAGTCAGTGGAAAAAAATTGTTTCAGTTCCCTAGGTTTGCATCAGATCAAATACGCACACACTCTAACAATGCCCCAGAGGAAAGGGTGGGGAGGGAAAAGGAAAACACTTGATTTCTCTTCATAGGTCTACACAAATAAGATATTACATTACTAAGTAAATGCTCACTGTGTTTACACCCCTGTTACACTGTAAAGAGGAAAACAAGTATTTACCTTTGCACAACTGACTGTTACCC
Organism: Platalea leucorodia; assembly: GCF_965183815.1. Classification (NCBI taxonomy): domain Eukaryota; kingdom Metazoa; phylum Chordata; class Aves; order Pelecaniformes; family Threskiornithidae; genus Platalea; species Platalea leucorodia. The sequence goes on from NC_138826.1 coordinate 58,327,571, forward strand.
GTAGGTTTATTCTAATTCAGAGCCTGGCTCAAAACCTACTTGAAAGCCTATTTCATGTTTCCATGGATTTTAATCAACATTTTGTAAATGTGCATAATACACAAATGGAATTTTATTAACAATTCATAGCACTCAGTTGAGGTCTACGTATGTACCACAGTAATGCACACAAGATATTCCTAGGTTCAGACAGAAAACTTTTTTAGCACAGTTTCAAAAAGAAAGACAAAGCGGTGAGCTTAAAAACATATGTCCTTATTTATTCAGTGCATGGGAAAGTTTGAAACAGCAGTTATTTCCTATTCCTAGCACAGTGAAAATCTACAGTGTATCAGTTATCACCCTAAGAAGTAAATTTTGGTATTTCTAAAGGTGAATACTGTAGCTAGGCAGTCACCAACACAAGAAAGCTTATCCCTTTAGTAAGTCTCTTCTGAGAATATTGGCCAGATTCAGCTTGACCCACACAGAGCCCACAGAGTTGCACCACGGACATCTGGCCTCATCCATCACACCCACACCTGGGCAAATAATGTAAAAAACTTGTGTTGTTCAAAGGATTAGAGCCTTTTCTCTGCTTGATTATAGTAACAGATCCATTGTGAACTCTTACCATTATGCTTTATTACAATAACAAGTCCAATTTTATATTTCCTTAGCCTTGTATTTCCAAAGCTTTTTTCTCTACTGCATAGTTATACTGACAGACACTCTTTTTCATTCCCCCTCTCTTTTACAAAGTAGAAAAGGCTGGCTTGAATTGAACTAATGGCTCAGTAGCATGAAAGAATATATATGGACCTTTCCCTGCAAGGCTGATATTCTGAATTCAGCATATTTGAACCATGGCAAATGGATGTTAGGAACTGACAATCTCTTTGTTACCAATGCAGATGTTCTCAATTTACTTCTTTAGGGGATGTATGTGATAAGAGCTGTCCTCTTCATTAACAATTATCTGAGCATCTAGGAAACCTCCAGGAGGCCAAGCTTGAGGAGACCTGGATGATTCTCCCACTACTATGGTAAATTCATTTCAAAGACTCCAGAGTCTTTCAGTCGTAGGGTAGCAAGGAGGATTAGCGGAGCAATCACCCCAGCCTTAAGCTGATGTAGAAAGAGTGTGGCTTCCACTCTAATAACATGACATCTTCCACAGGACTCACTCCACTTTCAACAAAATACATTTGCTTTTCTGTCACAGCATTGCCTCTTCTTTCTCAAGATTTCTAAAACCAGATATCAAAAATTAATATGAAGCACGCCCATAGGTGTTGAAGAAACTTGGCTCCAGATCCATCTTACTCTCCTGAAGTGTTTCTCTAATTGCTGTTCTAATTACTTGCAAAAACTCATTGAAGCATTTCATGCATGCATTTCCATTTCCCTCATTGCTCTAGGGCTTGCCTCCCTATTTCAGCCTATTTTGTTTTTCAGCCTGACCTACCCTCTGAAGCCACTTGGTCATGATGTGGCTGAATATATTAGGCAGCCCAAGTCATTGATAAAAAAAGATCAAGATTCTTCACTGACACATATTTTGCTATTAATAGCTAAAAAAAAAAAAAAAAAAAAAAAAAAGTTGGGAATTGCAAGTGAAGGCACTATTGACTACTATCAGAACATGCAAAACCAGGCAATTTTCAGCTTTGAGCATTCTAAACGTGCAGGCTAAATCTCTGCAAAATTCATGACAGTAGTTTGGTAATTGCTTTTACAAACACTAGATGGTGCTTTACTAAATGAGGCAGTAATTGTCAGTTCTTAAAAATAAAAAGGGAAAAAAACACCAACACCCCAGGCTGATAGTGAATCGCACTGTAGGAACAACGTCTTATGGTTGGAAACACAGCAATTAGAAATAGCGCTCCCTTCCTCTCAAGCACTGGTCAGTTCCTGGCTGGAGCCCTGAGTCCATCTGCAGGTAAACTTCACTTCAGGAAAGATGTGGACCAATTGGAAGAGGGTCCAGAAGAGGGCAACAAAAGTTTTCAGAGATCTAGGAAACATCGTCTCCATGGAGAGGTTGGAAGGGCCAGGTTTGCTGGGCCTAAAAGACAAGGTAATTCTCCTCGCATATATTAAAGAAGAGAATGATAAACTCTTCATATCCCCTGAGGGCAGGACAAGACATAACATGCTTAAGATGGAGCAATGGAGACTGATTTTCTCCCTTGACACTAGCAATTTCCCTACCAATTCAGACACTTGGGGAAAGTCTGTAAAGAGAAGGATAATTAAGCACTGTTACAGGTCAACTGAGGCAAATTGCAAAGCTCTGCATGGAGCACTTCCAGAACAGAATACACCACTCAAAAAATTATTTAAGTAGTAACCTCTGGTTTGGGCCAACAGAATGGACTGGATTACTTGCCAACATTTTTTCTAGCCTACCTTCTATATTTTGTAATACTACCTGCGAGTTTCAGCGTAAGTGCTATATGTGTGTCTTCAACAAGAACAGCAGTAAGCTGGACGTCATCAAAAGACCACAGGAAGGAGGAGGAAGTGCAGAGTCATTTCCTTCTCCACAGAAGCACTTGCAAAGAAAGATTCCTAAGGATTCAACTGGCAAGTCAGCATATCCTCATAGCCAAAAGGTATCAAAAATCGATGACAGATGTAACAAAACCAGAACCCAAAATACTTTGACTATGGACATTCTGTTAACCATAGATAACAATCAAATCAACATACAAAACCCCAATCTAAAGCCAGAGTGGGATAGCTGTATAAGTATAATGAACTCAAGATGCAGATTTTTTTTTTTTTTTATTGCCAAGCATATGGTTTTAAAGTCCATTAATTCAATTTCTTTTCCTTAAAGCAAAAAAAATCAGAACCTGGAAATTTAGAGAGAGATTTTAAAGAGATACAATGGACAGTTACTAGCTTTGACTGAGTGCCTATTTCCTGTCCTTGAAACTCTTCCCCTAACCACTACTATTTTCACTTGAATTTCCCCACATAATTTATTTATAAAATTCCTTTTCCTATTATTATAGAGCTCTGATCTGTTATTTTTGTTTGGATCATAAGCATAACATCAGTGATACCAGCTGCAGCTGCTACTCTACCAACATCAACATTCTACCTCCAACAGTGGCTATAAGATATGCAGAGGAAGATGAAACAAATCCACAATTCACCTATCAAGTCACGCAATAACAAGCAGGATAAGACAGGTGATTTTTTTTTTTTTTAATCCTTCAGCATTCAAATTAAGCTACACTCTAGAGCATAAGATCTGCTTACCTTTAACTTCTCAGGCACATCTACGCATTTTATTAAGAGTCATAAAACAAAATCTTTTTTTTATATCCAAGCTACTTAACCAAATTCTTGGCAAGATGATTAACTAAAATTCTGGAACAGATAGAAGGGGGAAAAAACAGCAATAGGAAGACTTTTCTCTCCAAAACACAAGAAAATGTAGTAGTAACTCTTCAGCTCACTCTGCTACCTGCCCCTGGCATGTAGAACGAGGCATACAGAAAAAAAGCAACACCGTAATTCTGTCCCAAGAAGAACACAGGTGGGCCATAATCAATCAGTGCCTCAAAATAGCTGCCTTTTATACACATAAAATAGGAGGCTGGATCCAAAACACATCCAGATCTCAGCTTCATACTGCTGGCTCACCTCTGGGAAAGCAAATCAAATCCAAAAATCTCTTACTGGGTTATTTAGAAGCTCATTGAAGACTTTGAAGTTTGGGTCCAGGCTGTAGCGAGCTCATCTACACCCATGCTCAAGCTTGGGAAAGACCTGAATTCTCTGTAAGCCCAGCCACCCCAGCCTTCCTGCGGTCACAGGCATATTCATTTCATACAGGTGAATCCTTTAGCAAAGTTACCTAGCCTTAAAAGGGACCAGCTCTGAGGGTCCGAGACCCCCTTAGCTCGAATCAAAACTGTCTTTTGCCTATATATGGGTAGTTAATATTTAGGCCACAGTGTGGTTTTACTGAGTCTGCAAGATCTTTCTGGGGACCGGGCTCCAAATCCAGTCCTCTTCTAAACAGACTCTATGACCCCTAGATAAGTCAGTCCACATCTCTGCTCTCTCTCCGCACATACTTATTTTTGTCTATTTTAAGTTGGAAACACTTCAGGTAGGAATTGCGTCTCATTAAATATTCACATGAACAGAGTTGTATAGTGTCACTGACATTCAAATATTCCTCCTCATAAAGCATATGTTGCCTAATCTGGTTCTACCATGCCAGGTTACTCACAATAGAAAAACTGAGGTACACAAAAACAAGGCATCTTGCTGAATTTCTGTCTCTGCTCACACAGCTTTATCCACTAGCCCAGTCCTGGTGGTTTAGGATTAAGCCAAGGAAGAGTCCACATGCAGATGCCAGTAACAACTAAATTAGTTGTGGTGCTGACAACAATACTATGGCAGGAAGGATTTCTGCTAAGGCTACTCAAAGCCAGCCAAAACACAGGCTACACTTTCAGCAAGTGCAGTGTGAGTCACTTTGGTTTCTGTGCCATGTTACCCTGCCACAATCTCCCCTCTCACTGCTGAGGAGACGCCGTCCTCTGCTCGTAACTATCTGTGATTAAAACGATGCCTTAGTCTAGTCAAATATAAATTCTGTACAACTTTTTCTACTTTCATATTCTTTAAGTGGTCATTTGGGGGGGGGGGGGGGGGTTGCCTGGTTGGGGTGTTGTTCTTTTGCACTTTTTATGTGCAAGCTGGACACTGTAGAAAAGAGACATTTAGATCCAAATTAGAACCTCTCATGTTCCTCTCATAGTTAAAGTTGGATCAGAGTTCAGATGAAACAGTGCCAACAGTTTCAAACTGCTCTCAGAAGATTTTAGCTGGAATATCTTCTGGACAGTAGCTGTTCTTGGGAAGTCCACCTAAGGCCAAAATTCCATAGAAATGCTTCTTGCAAGAAATCAACTACAGCCCTACAGCAGAGCTCCTTTCTGTGCTAGATTTAAAATGGGAACCAACAGAGGTGTTTCTCTCTACCCTGCTCCCCATTTCCCCTGAGTGAATTCAGCACTGAGGCTGCATTTCCATCTATTTTGTCTTAGTCTGATGTGCTGTGGCAATGAAGAACACAAATAGTCACCTAGAACCTCCTCCCTCCTGCCCCAAGAGCTCATGCACATTTGCACATTCTTGCAATTTTCAAACATTTCATGCACCTTTCAGTCCTCATCCATAGCTCCAGTCTAAGGCAAAAGCCTTCACCTGGGCAGTAATTTTCACACAAGTGGTTTTGTAATCTTTTAATCACCAAACTCTATAAGCAGCTGTATACAGTGAAAAATTCAACTGTCACTAAGAAAACTGTTTTTCAACTATGTTTATCCTCAGGCACCTCAGAGCATTCACTTCCAAATATAAACTTAGCTTACTAAAACTACAAATCATGGATGTATTTATAAACTGCAGGAACAATTACTGCAAGTTTGTCAACTCACATAAGCAATATTGGACCCGATTAAAAAGACTGCCCATGAGTCAGCCTGGCTCTCAGATGTGTTACAATACTCAGAGAACCCCTCACCAGGTATACACACCACCAATAAACACCAGCTCCTCACAAATTAACATCGACTGGATATTTCTGCCGTGAAAACTTCACCAGCTTTGTATCTCAAAAAGACGATCGGCAGAGAGTTGGACAAATCTGCCTCTAGCTGCATCTGCTTCATGCAACAGGGTATAGCACAGTTTTCTTTAATCCAGTAAATCCATATGCTGTGCCAGCGAGTGGATTACCAGCCTGGGTTTAGAAGCAGCATTGTGACGTGTCATCTTTTACATGAGTTCAGAGTACACGTAAAAATAATATTTTATTCTCTCCACGCTCCACTCCTAGCTCTGCTACATTTTTGGATGAAATGGCACTCATTTTGCTCTGATATAAACACACCTAAACAAAAGACAGGCTCACTTCTTTTTCCAAGATTTTCAGCTGATTGTATACTTGCTTGTGCAGGTCTCAAAATAAAAATCAACAGCTGGGCAAAGCAACAAAGCCAATTTGGACATGATAAAACCATATTCTCAATGGGTATTTAGTGAACTTTGCAGAGGTTACAGTCCATATAAAGTTCACCCTTTTCATTTGATTTAGTTTCCCTCCTCTTTTAGCAAACAAGGTGACAAATGGTTATGCACAAACAGATTTTTTTAATGATGATTCTCCTCAATTTCCACAAGCCTGGACAACATAAGCTTACAGGTCACATAATGTGGTTTGCTGCAGCCTTTTGCCCAAATATTTTACATTTCCACTTCTTTATATTTTCTGGATCACGTACAAACTTGAACCGACCCTCACAGCAGCCTTACCAAATGCAGCTACCATAGTGCTCTAAGACATACAGACCCAGGGGTCAAGAAGTCAAATGACTTGTATAAGATCATACACAACATCAGCAAAAAGCAAGGTCAGAACTCACAAGATTATTCCAGCCTCCTGGCAGTACAGTGCTGTCTTTAGCTACAAACCACAGGCATGGCTTCAGCCATTTTTGCATCTTTGAAAGATGTTACCAAAATTTGCAATCAAAAGGATCAAAGGGTTTAAAGCTGGCCTTGTTTAATCTCGTTTCTTCGGAGTGCAGGTCAAACAATGCATGGTGTGGTAGCAGAAAGAGTCCAAGCAATATTAAATGAAATACAAAGGCAACCTCACAGGGCAGAAAGGTAATATCCCTGACACAGCTCTGTGGTGATCACACCTGGAATACTTCATTCAGCTCTGGAGAACTCATTTCCTGAACGACAATAACAACCCAGAGGAAGACCACAAGAGAGCCATAAAAATGTTAAGTGAGCAGAGAGGGACTGATTTACAAAGACAGATTAAAAGAGCTAAGGATGCATCAACTGACTAAATCCTAAGAAGAGGACATGACAACTGTCTGCAAGTATTAGAAGACCATTAGCAAGGGCAAAAAATTATTTTAGTGAAACAAGAGTTTACAGCTACAGGGAGTAGTACTAAATTAAAAATTATGAAAACATTTATTGATCAAAAAATAGCAAAATCTAGTAGAGTATGCGGTAGACCTGATAATATGCTTAACCAACATGACCGCTTCCCAGCTTTTTGTCCTTTAAGAACACAAAAACTGTCAGCTAAATCCTGAAAGCACTCTATTTTGAAATTTTAGGTTGAAAACAAGTTTTGAAATTTGCCCAGTGGAGTATTCTATTCCTGGTTGGGGAAATTTCAGACATCCTTAACCCTCAAGGAACACAGACATGTCAGGCCCATTGTTTTTGCACTACCCCAGGTATAAGCTACAGCTCTGACTAGGAACTCCCTGACACAAGTAGACCAGCCTGCATGTACTGATGAACAATGTCCCAAATGGGGCATTCACCAGTGACTCCTGTCTCTTGTCTAACCATCCTAAAGATTAATCATGAAAATAAATGCCAGATCCTGTTCTATTTATCTTTGGGACAACTTGCAACGATGATGGAACTAAACAACTCAATATTTAGTATTTTCTGTTTCTCCTCTTTGTTTTCTCCAGGAAACAGGACGGGCACATAAGTGGACCTCGTTGACAGTCCATCAGGACACAAAAGGCTCCATCTGCCAAACTCAAGCAAACCTTGTTGCAACAGTTTAGAGAGTCACTGATGCGTTGTTCACAATGCCCCTTGGCTGGGGGCTACCATGCCTCGGATGAGTCCACTGAAGTGAATGGGTATGTTTGTTCTTTAGCCAGTCAGGTTCACTGCACTCCTGTTTTTCACCTGAATAACAGTATAATATTTAAGTACTGGGCTTTTACTGGGATCTGATTTACAGAGTGATCAAGATCTATGGATGAAAAGCACAAGGGAACCACAAACTTGTGTTATAACAATGTCACCCTTGGGTTCCTTTGTCTTGGAAAATGCTCTTTTTTTGCTACCAGACTTTAATGACAATTCTTGAAGGGTTCTATTTGTCTTATTTTATTAAACCTACTAGTTCTTAAGAAAAGCAGTGGCTGTCTACTCCATAAAATATGAGCACAAACACTAAGTACATCAAAAGCCTATTGCTGGTTGGCCAATTTCCATATAACCTAATATGGTTAAGAAAATGTTTAACTGGAGCCCAGAGCAGAGTGCCAAACTTAACAACTCTGCAGTAAGCAGAGTGCCACAGAGCCCTCTGCTTAGGCTCACTGTAATTTCAGTTTGGTGCAGTTACTACCTATTCACATGAACTAGACCATAATTGTACTTCTGTGCAGTTACAAAACCCAAATACTTTTGTTCTCTCTCCCCTGCCAATTAAGATTAACACTAGCTGCCGTACAAGGCTTTCAGAGATAGAAGCTCATTGGAGTGTTTCCCTTCTTGAGCTAGATATATTAAGGAAATCCTGGGAATCCCAAGGATATAAAAGAACATGCACTGTACGAGCCACTCTGCGTTTGTGTAAACATCCCAGAAAGTGGAGGTTTTAAAGGGCTCCAATACAAGAACACACTTTCTACATCTACTGCTAACGTACACATGAGAGGTTTTACAATATCAAATCTATATGCAGGGCAGGTATTTCCCTCACTATCTGTCTTGCTACTACTGCCATTTATGAAACCTGGCAAGGTGCAGATTGCTTACCTGCCCCTGAGCCCACTGCCAAATAAACCTTGCCCACTCGTGTTATGTATTTGCATTTCCGTCTCTCAAATTTCGCCAGGCAGCAAGTGGTTTAGGATTTTTAAAACAGTAAGACACAAAAGGGTGACAAAGCAAATGAATGACATTATCAAGGCCAGTCTTTAAGTCACACTTCAGTCCTCTCACTCTTTAATCTAATGCCACTGAAATCATTGGGAAGTCTGATAACAGGGATTTGGCGACAGAGAAGAAGGGGTCGCTGAGCTTATATAAGTGAAACAAGTCTCTTTAGGCATTAAAAGAACAATGCTACCTTGATTATGCAAAAGGGTTAGCCGGCCTCTCCCAGATCATTTCCTATGAGATCATATGCAGACTTGGAAACAGAAGGGACTGGTTGCAGGACGTTTGGAAGCCTTTTATGGATCATGTTAACAAGGCACAAGCTGTTCCCTAAAACTGATTGTACATCAAATTCCATTACGGCCACATGCCCTTGGCTGGAATGCCTTTAGCATATATGATAGTACCAACAACCATCAAAAAAAAGCAGCAATTCTGGCATTTAATCCCTGTGACTTTTTTTTTTTTTGAGTACTGGATATTAATTGTATTTTTCTGGGTGTGGATAGCATACAACAGGTTACAATGGGATATCTGTTAGGTTCCCTAAACTTTAAAGCATCCTACAGAGTCTAGCCACAGCTTTGTAAAAAGTTAAATACCTGTCTTACATAGTTAGAAAAAAAAAAAAAAATGCTACATTGCAAGATTTTGGAATGATACCTAATAACTATTAAGAGGCCAATTTTGATTTTTCTTCTCCAATAAGTACTAATAGAAAAACATACCTCTACACAAAACCACATCAGTGCTTGAAATTTTTTTTTTTTTTTTTTTTTTTTGCTACTTGAGATCTTAGCTAATGCATTTACTACCAAACACATTCTCCAGTCAGTTTAGTTACCATACATTAATTCTTGATATAGAAAATTAGAAAGCAAACCAGCAACTGCACTCCTTTTCTAAGAATTAATGCTGTGCATTTTCTTATTTTCAAAATTTTACAGCTAGGCATTATTTTCCTGGTGGTGCATATGAAGGAGGCAGATGCCTCATATGCACCAGGACTGCCCTGTGGTCGCAGGCAGACCCATGAGTCTATAAACACACCTCAGATGCTGTAACTCTGTTTGGAAGTGTCAAGGCATTATGAAGGCTCTGGCCTTCAACCTCTTTAGCAAGGCTTACGCATCACTTGGGTTTCACATTAACTCCTTGGCAATACATAAATTGCATGCTGAGCTTTATAAGACCTGCACTGTAAGAGGCTGAATTTCACTGTGGGAGGCAAACTAGTCTGTTAATTGAATTAGCTAACATTCATCTCTTTATTAGCAATGATATTAGCAGATTTTTTTTCAGTTGAAAGTAACGCAAAATTTTCAAACAGCAGCTCTCAAAAAAAAGTAATAATCTTCCTTTCTGTTTACAGACGGAGGAAGAGAGGCATGGTAAATGCAGTTACCTGCCCAAGCCCAGTTGTTCGTTCAACAGCAGCACCTCCTGCATCCCAGTTAAGTGCTTTCTTCCACCAGGCTGCACTTTCTCCTACAATCTGCATGGTCCTAATGCTAATATAATTTGCATCTCTACTGCGCCATGGCTGGAGAACCAAAACATTTAGAATGAAGATTCCCCCAGTGTCAAACTGCCATCTCTTATTAGAAATAAGACACATTTTTGTTCTTGTTGGTAGTGAAGAGAAATAAGAGGCACCCGGGCAGAGGAATGAAAAACTCACACATTTATCACAATTATTTGTCGTCTGTTAAATGATAATGCTGTTCTCTGTGCCAAAGTTGCCTTTGCTCATTTTGGGGAATAACCACCCCTGATACAATCTCCCAGGAATCCATCCTTAGAGCCCTGTCCATTGCTATTTATAACTGAGTAAATATTAGAGGATTCACATCTTTTGCCCTGAAAAAAACAAGACCTTTGGCCTTAACATTTCTTTGGAAAGTCCTTCAGGGAAGGCTGTTACTCTGCAACAATGTTTCCTTCCATTAAAATTTCTTCTTAAAATATATGGCCCAAAGGAGGAACACTAGACCTCAAATATACCACAAATATGTACAAGTCTGCCTGCAGGCATTTGGAGGCTGGGAATTTTCCCAAAACATTATCCTTACAGAATTAACCAACTCTCTGTTAGTCAGCATAGTTAACAGCCTCAAAAAAAAATAATTTTACTCTGACGTGCCTTTGTCAGGACAGCTCACCAATTGCATATTGCATTGTTTTCCACTGCTTAAGGATTAATTATTCCCAAGGACTGAAACTGGAGCCTTTACACTTCTATGTGCAAATAAAAAGAAGTGTTTGGGAGCCAATACTGTCCAACAAACTATCACTTTTAGTTTTCTATTACTCCTGGCTTTAGCCCAGCTCTCCCTGCCTCTCCTTTCCCTCATGTCCTGACACAAGCTGTGATAACCAGAGCCCAGAAGAGCAGGCAAGCTACAGCTGACCACACAAACTCAGTGTGCGCTCAGCACTCTGCCCTGCTTGGGACTCTTGGATCTGCCTGATGAACACCAGTCATCATAAAATGCAGACTAGAAAAATGGTATGAGACAGATAATATGACTCAAAGGCAAGCCTTTATCTGCTATTCACACTAAGAGTTAATGCAGACACAATAGCCATCAGTTCTGCCATGTATACGACCATGACTTCTTGGGACACTTACAGAACATTACCCTCATGGAAAGCCAAGATCAGATCTGTGATATCTGTCATCCAAGACACAGCCCTTCATAGTGGCCAGTCATTTCAGAGAGGTGTTCAACAAGCAGCGTAATCCTTCAAGGCAGGTGCCTTCCTCACCTCCTCATCGAGGCTGGCTTCTTCACTTAAGTTTTAAATCCCTTTTAATTGTTTTCCTTAGTCTTCACTACTGTAACTCTGTATTGTATTACTATTTTACATAAACATTCCATCCTTTTGGATCAGTGAATTTGCTACACATGACATCATAACCTCCACCTGTGTAGCAGTCAGAATGATGGACTTCCCTCACTTGGAGCAATTTGTGCTAAACAGCAATTATAAAACAAGTGTAGCCTGGGAACATTTTTTATTATCATTGCTTAACAAGACTCCTATGAAGTGCTGAAGCAACAATCTTTTGAAAGGCAAGTTTCCTCCCACCTGGCAAGCAGAATTTTTTTTACATGTCTCTATCAAACTAAAACCAGAACACCTAGGGAATATAGTCATTGACTTTGCTAACACATTCAACAACATTATTATCTTAATGACATATAATAGTCTCCATATTCATAACCTTTTACTAGGAGAAAGACTAGCATGGCTGCTGAGCTGAAATAATTACCTCAGTCTGTACCCTGTGTGTACAACTGATGCGTGTGTGTGCAAAGATGACCACATATAGGTTTAATGACAAAGACAAATAAGAGTTAGGCCTTCTCAAGGGAAGAAATGCTCCCTTCCCATTCAGGTAATGTCCACAGGCCATGGGAGCCACAACGTGGAAGAATGTCTCCCGTGTTTCAGAGAGCTAGATGACCGCGCACATACTCACTCATAATCCTTTGCACACAAAACACTAAAAAGGAAACATGAAGGTGGAAGACTCCCAAATACCCAAGCAATTTCTGACAGTCAGTTCAGTCAAGGACTACCATAAAGTATCTTTCCAATGTGTTAAATTAAGCTGAATACTAACCACCCAGAATGGCCTCTTTCCACACCAGACCAAGTCTCAAAGGAAACTAAGCTAACGCTAAAGTGCTGCTCCTGATAGCAGTTGTCTCAGCTGAACAGAAAATACCTCCAGGAAAAAGAATAAATATACATATAAGCATTAATAGCATATCTCACCAGTTATGGTGCCCCTGAGCCTAGAAGATGCTGCCTCTTCAGCTCCCAAGGGATTCTTTGAGTAACCAAACAGCTATCACAGGCACTAGAAAGACAGAAGTGTTTATGGGTGGGAATGAAGAGGGCACCAAAGGCAGAAGAACTTTACAGTAAGGATGATCCAGAAAGCAGACCAGATCTTGATCCTTGCTGCAGTTTGCTAGGTACTATTGCACCACTAAGCTGACTTGCAGCAAATTGTCTTTTTCCAGTGACTTCTCCGTGAGGAAGAAGAAAATCCCAAGCGAGAAAGGGCAGACTGCACTATGCATCCAAAGTCCCATTAAGGTAAAAAGAGTTGCTTCCACTTGCAGGGAAAACTGCTCCATTCACCTGATCCTGCTGCCATGACTGTAACCCAATCACAGTGTAATGCAATCCTGAGAACAGCCTGAGAAACATCAGCCACAGAACTGAGAATTTTAATAGCCAAACTGCACCAATTAATATGGAGCCAAAACCTGATTATGCCCCCATGATTGCACTTCACAAAAAATATCTGAGGGAATTCCCTATTTGTTTTGGCTGTAGACCAGCACAGTTCCTTGATTGCTGGCTGCCTCCAGTCAAAGATGCAAAAACTTTTGGCTATTTCTGCATAGCTGCTGGAGTGCATTTACACAGTCGTTGGTGGCACACTGTTTGTCTGCCCTTACACGTATTTAGGCACTTTGTGACTATTACAGTGACAGAATAGCTACCTTCGAGTAATAGCCAACATAAATGATCACAGCTTGGGCAGTGTGTGGTGACTGGAAATTGTCTCTGACCGATGCCTCAGCAGGAGAGCTGAAGGGAGTTCCTGGGAGAATAGACTCAGACATCCCCACTTGGAGTAGCATAAGCCAACTGCGAAGATGCTCAGGGGCTCTGGTGGCTTCCATCCCCTTTCATCTACAGAGGCAGTGAAAAGACAAAGCTTCCAGATGTCTATATACTCAAAAGACAAAAGGCTGGTATCACAAGGTCCAGAGAAATTTTATTTATCTGTTAAACCAGATGAAGAAAGATCTCTCAAAAATGAGCTGGCTTCACAATCAGCCTTTAATTAGACAAATACAAAGTTTACCTTCGTTATTTTCTACATAATCAATATACTCAGCAAATGTGTTTAAGAGTATTCATTAGACTAACTGGCTTGAGCAGGAGATTTGATAGAGCTCTGGAAAATTATATCATGCTTTTGCAAGTGACACTGCATTTTTGAGCCATTTCTTCTAAATCCTTAAGCAGTAGTGGGGTGGCGGTGCTTATCTTAAGGAATTTTGAGGGATTTGTTTTAATTTTATACTGCTTGCCAAATGAGGACTTACAAAGACAGCATATGATGAGATGATGGGGGAGTAGAAGTCTCCACAACACATGCAGTACTGTGCTCCACCATGGCTAAACACAACTTGTTCCCTGCTGTTGTACAAAAACAAGAAACACCGTCATTGGCCCAAGAACTACCAAGGTGAAAAACCACAGCTGTGTCCAGCTGATGTTGCAGTTCCTACAGGAAACTCTACTCTGGACCTTCGTAAGACTACATCTCAGTAAGTGCTGAAGAGATCCACTTTTTCTGAGGTTTGCCAAACCCAGGAGATCTGGTGAAAGGGATACAGATTCCCTCTGACCATTGCAGGGGTCCAGGTTTCAGGACTATCTCAGCCTCAATAAAACTCCCATTAAAGTCAGTAGCAATTGAATGTTCTAATCCAGAGAAAAATCTAGATCTAACTTTGCGTCAATAAAATGAGAAACTGCTCCAATCGTTAATAAAATCCAATGACCGACATGCTATTCAGGAGTCACGTAGCTACATAAGGTGATCCAGCTCTTTAAAGTAGGAATTCAGCTTTTACACTGCTCACGCTACATAACTTACTGTAGCCGTAAAAAAAATAAATATACTATCATTTACATGTGATGAGGAAAATAAAAATTCAAAGGTGCAATATAGTAGAGTTAAGCAGCATTAAATTCTGTAACGTCCTGACTGCTGAGATATTTCAGACACAAAGTTCCATCAAAGATGGACATTAGTCTCAATCAGAAGAACATCTCATTGCCATTCTAAGACTTTCACTTAGCCTTGTTTCCTGTGATACCTTAACATCAAGTCATTCTTAAGTGCTTCCATTCACAAGGTAGTTAAGCATGCTCCTCACCAAACAAGATTACTCACCTACTTGAAGTTAGGCACACATTTGTCGAGGCAGAGCCAAAACATACATGCACACACATATACCTGAACAAGGATATGTTTTTCTTTCATGGGCTGGTTTTATTCTGTTGTCCAAAGCACAGTACCAAAAAAAAAAAAAAAAAATCCACGTGTTGATATACTTTTATACTGTTTTATACCATATAGCCTGCAAAATATCAAAAGTCAAGGAACACCAACAACTAAAAACATTGTACAAAACTAATCTATTTGGTTCATACTCAAGCAATCTCTGGATGCCACACCTAGAGAAAAGCTGAGACTTAATTATCTTGCACATCTTTCCTAAAGGAGGCCAAAGTGTGATACAAATGCATTTACCTTATTATTTCTTTAATCTTTCCTATAGATCGTCTCATCATTATATTTACTTACATATTGATCAACAAATTACCAGGTTGGGGAAATGGAGGTATAGGTACCAAACCCAAGGAGTTGTGGAAATATAAACTTTCCCTTCATCTTCAAGTTGTCAGTGCTATCTTTGTTTCATAATTTTACAGCTAGAGATAGCTACTTCTAAACGGAGAAGCAGACCATTTATATTTCTATAAGCAAACTAAAGCATGTTTCCCCATTGCTCTTTTCCAAGGTGAAATTCTGTTCTCCGTAGGAAGGAGTAAATGATCGTTTTCAGAAAATATAGTCATTACAGCTTAGGTCACAAAGCATTAGTTTAATATTTTTGAGAAATTCCTTCCCTTCAATTTAACTTGACCACTAAAAGCTAGCTGGATTCTGTGGGTTACTTTTGCATACTGGAGCAAGCTTTGTGTAAACATGACATAGTACCATAATTCTTTGTAGGTCAAGCAGAACAACCAAGTATACATTGTCTCTCTCTCCCCTTCCTCAAAATAAAAATTAATGGTATACTACAAAAAACATTGTAAGTGTTCTGAGCTAGTCCTTAAAACCTGGAGTGCCTGTAAGTTGCCTAGATCAACTTAGAGCACAACTTTTTAATGGTTTAGGCCATTTTGGTGACATGAATGAACACAAGATATCATTCGCTGTTACACTGCTGCTCATTTGGTATCAAGTCAACCCAGGTGATGTGAACACAGGAGCTGTAGGATCAGGCCTGAGCTCTGAGGAAGAGGAGCTGCAGGGCCTCGCACACATCCTGTTTCACAAAGATGGGCGCCTACAGACTGGTCCCTCCCCATGTCAGTAAGTAATAGTGTCAGGATGGTACATGCTGCTTGGAAATTGGGTTGAGGCACTGTAGTCTCTCACAGCATAGCAATCCTGGTGGGCCTGTTTCGTGGTATTAAACATGGGAACAATTGGATGGTAGAGCCTGCATTAGCAAACAAAAATGATGGCACCGAGGGCTACCTACTTGCGTTCTCTTGGAAGGGGCTTGATCTTCTTTTCTATAACCTAAATAAGGAAACAAAATATCTTACTTCATTGCCACACCCATGAAATGCCATACCCTTTGAAGTTTTTTTTGGCCAAAATGCTGAGGACAACTCCCCCCATTATGGCACAAACCTATAGAAATCAAACTTTGGTTTCTGAACATCTTTGGAGCCCTGGCTCGGGGCTATTGAAGCAGGAAACATGAACAACAGCCAAGCAACTCATTGAAACCATATCAGGTATGGCGCTGATTCAGAGGAAAGCATTATATGTGCTGAATTACCCTGCTTTCCAGCAATTTTGGCTGCAGAAGTTCCTAGGGATTACTTGGCCTGGTTTTATTCAGCTCCCGAGATCAAAAGACATCACAACCCAAATGGATCTGGGCTGCCGATGTTTTAAAGGAGACAAATGGCAAAAATATCTCTCAGTGCAACCAGCAACACCATCTTCCACTTACAATCACCTGAAGAGACAACATGAAAACCACCACCCATCACAGACAGCAGCTCCTCTTTGATGTCCTAATAGCAAGCAACCCACAGTGCAGAATCACACATATATACAACCACATCTGAAATACTTGATAGGGTAGTCATCCTCAGATGCAAATTCCCAACTCTTAACAGCTGACCACACTGAAGACAAGTGGGACAGAAAGGTGTAATAGGTTGCAGCTTATTGAATTCTCAGGTGCTTTTGAAAATCTCCCTTAAGGTATCATTTTTCACAAGATAGATATATATATATGAGATAGATATATATATATATATGGGGGGGGGGGGATGTGGGTGTGTGTATGTATGACTGGTTAAAGGGCTACAGTTAAAATGGCAAAACAATAATTCTGCCTGCCACAGCAAGGTAACTTCTTTTATCTTACCTATTAAAATAAGTCCTTTAATTTCTCCTCTAACAGCACTTAAAAAAGACCTAAATCAGTTTTGGCTGTTACTTGAACTAAAGTAGTACTTATTTTTTCACCACCAATGTGAAAAAGCAGTTAGCCATAACCTTGCTCGAAGTACAGTCCCTTTCATAACTCAAACATGAAGCTGAATTTATGACAATTTGCATTAACAATAATTTGATGACAACATGTGATGTTCAATTATATAACAGGAAAAAAAAAGGCAATGCAGGTTATCTGTTGTTTCCTTGTCAGCCTACAAAAACACAGCATACATGTGAATGCTGCACATATAGGCAGAACCCTGTTTTAAAATCTCTGATCAGACATTTTTAGTTAAAATTCCCACCACTTACCCATCTATCCTACTGCCTCTATCAATTCTGATATCAATCATCAACAGAAACGTTTGCATTTTAGAAAAGAATGGCTTTTTTGAGGATCCTTTAAGTCTTGCATATATTTACTCTGAAGAAGGTCATGTCCTATCTTACACATTTTTGTCCTGACATTTTTGTTCCATGTTTTTCTTTATCGGAGACTAAAAGACAGAGATTCTGTACATTTTTGTGGGACAACTGTATTGGGCAGCCAGCCAATTCCTAAGCCAATATCAGCAGTGAATTTATAGCTCAAAGAAAAGAAAACTCTGAAGAGACAGGGGTTTGTGGGAGGGAGGTTTTGTTTGGTTTTGTTGTTTAAATCTGCAAAGCTGTTTTTGACAAGTTTGTCATCAGGCTCACAAAGGAAGAGTAGAATTTAAAGCATCGTCTACTCTGTAGGATCTCTAGCACCCAGTCACACCATGCTGAATACCTCACCCGTACTCCACCTCCTGTCCGTGGGGTTATCCTTACTTTGGTACACACTGGCAGACCTAATGAGTGCTCCCTGCACATTTAAACTGACCATTGCTAGGCTATATTATAAAACACATAATTTTTACTTCACCCCTCATTTTCATAACTTAATTCTCTGGAGTTTCAATCTGTGCTGATGTAAGGAATAAAATACAAGCCAAACAACATTTTGCCTAGTCTGAGACTTTGCTACAGTGCTGAAATTTAGCCTTTGTTCACAAAAATATAAGGTTTTTGAAGCAAAGGTCATCTTACAGGCATCAATAGGACAATTATAGTTCTACAAGTGGGGAACGTACTGAGTATCAAATGTTTAATTTTAACAAATGCTGTGTTGACAGCAGGCACCCAGCATAGCTTCAGGACAGTCTGAGTTGGATGGGACTGAAGGCTGTGTCAGCAATATGAAGGCATAACACTGTCACTAAGCTGTCAAAGCCACGCATCTAGAGATAAAAGCACATCCCAAGATAAGGCAGTGAACTGATGGCAAAGCCTTAAAACTTGTTGCTCCAGAGCGAGGAGGACAGCTAGACAAGCAGACATGGCAGCGAGTACACTGAAGACAGAGTATTAATGGATGTTCGCACTCTGGCTGAGACCGCTCTGGCCCTCAGCTCATTCCCACACATTGCAGTAAGGGAGCCAGCAGTGAGTCATTTTTCCTAAGCATAGCTCCTGATGGATCCTAGCAGCCAAGCATATAGACAAGCTCGCAGCACACAGTCCCTTGCCCGATGGTCCATCCTTTGTCACATCCTTGAGCAGTGCAATGAAGTCCCATGGGGCAGCACCTCCCCACAGTCAGCAGGACCGTGGCACCCCTCGAGCACACTGCGCTCCTGCCAGTACCCTCCATCCCGCTTTTCAAGCTCCAGCCAGCACTGGTTCACTGCTGAACACCACTTCCAGCACAACAGCTTCTGTCGCACTTCCAGAAAAAAAAACACAGGTACATGCCTTTCTAGAGACCAAAATCAGAAGCAGGCAGTTCTTTCCTTGTTTAGCTGCTGAAGGTCTGCTGCTTTTAAAAGTACACCCTTCAATTTTTACTCCTATTTCTGATAGAAGCATGATTCTGTGCCAGCTAAACATTTCACAGAGGATCCAGAACATCCCTGAACCACTCCCCATATAATTAAAGGTAAATTTTTAGAGTTTAAAGCTTTTTTTCTTTTTTCCAGTGGCTACACTGTAAATCATACCCTCCTTTACAAACTGAGGAGCTTCTCAAAGACGTAAATTTCACTCTGTTCTTTTCTGACTGGTACGGCTCACACAACTTATTAATGAAACATTGGGAGATCTCAGAATATAAAGCTGAGAAAGACTCTCTCACAGAATCCCGCAATTCCAGGAAAAATTCAAAGGCAGGCTCCTACAGCAACCAGAAGCAACTCGAACACTCTTCATGCAAAAGAGGGCAGCATATAACAGGCATTTTGTATTTAAATGAACCAGCAAATAGTGTCTTGGGAACAGGGAAGGGAAGAAAAGAGAAACAACATTTATTGGAAAGCAGATCTACTGAAGCAAGTTTATTTTAAGATATTTTAGTTGAAACAATGTTTGGGAAAAAAAATGGCATGAGCCATTTGAAAAAGATGCAACATTTTTTGTTAGTACTTCATTTTTTATTTGGTAGGAGTCTACTTTATTCCACAGATTTTAAGACATATTTAAGATTCTGTAGGTTTAGTATTACATCACTAATGGTTCATAATGAAATTCCAGGCAGTAGCAAAAAAAGATTTAATGATAGTACCACACAAGATATGGATATGGGGCCCTTTGTGCAGATTTACTGATAGGAATGTTGAATGTGGGTTAAAATAACATAGTTGTCTGGCTCACTTGTGCACACTAAAATGTCGTGTGACAGAGCACAAGTTATGCTATTACTTGAATCTCTTTTAAAAAGTTAATCTAATTCTGACCTTTGCCAGATTTTTCAAAAGATTTGTCATTTGCTATGGCTCTATGATGCCATGAACTATTGTAAAAAGTATTTTTCCTGTTTTTGTACCCCATCCATCTGCTTGATGAATAATATTTCAATGGTTTTAGTGGCATGCTTGATACTAGTTGGACTGAGAGATTAGTGCCCTTCAAAGCACAGCATGACACAGTGGACAAAGCACTCAGCTGGCATCAACTCCAGTCTGGTGCTGTCACAGGAGTAATTTTATTTTTTTGGGCTTCAACTCCTCAGACTGACAAAAGGGAAAACAATGCCAAGCCCCTTTGTAAAGAACTTTGAGATCAACACAGAAAAAACAATGCCTGGCAGCTTGATCTTAATGCCATTTTACACTATAGAAGGAAGGCATCTTTTGAAGATTTCTTTAAAAATAAATAATAAGAAAGCTATTTAATATCTTATGGCTACATAGGGTTGAAAGTTATTCAGAATAACCATCTATTCTCTGCAGGTAGATAACCAGAGTCCAGGAAAGATGACCTACTGGAGTTCAAAGAGATAAACTGGCATCAGCGTATAGGAAATTTTCTAAACCCAAAGACATGCACTGCAACAACACTTGCTTTGGGACTAAAAGAGAGTTTGATACAATATCTCAAATTGTTGCTTTGTCAGTTCCCCAACAAATAATTCTGATTAGAGTTGTTAGTTTAATGTTTTTTATGCCAAGGGCAGATAAAGAAAGCAAAACATTGCAGAAATACTGAGAAAAAAAAAGTCTGTGGAACAATGTATTCAAAGGACAACCTTTGCTTTAAAATGCAGGAAGGGTCTATATTATCAGATCTGTGACAAGTCATGAATAATCCCAGGCTGGTATTTGAGAACCATCATTAAAAAAAAGAAGCAAATGAGCTGTTGAAAGTTTCCTCCTTTGAATACAACGATGTTGCTCATGGGTCACCCAATGATAAGTGTTGCAAGCATAAGACAGACCTGAGCTCACAGCAGCTTCTTCCATTAGGGTCCTGACAATGCTGATGAGATTTACACCAAATGAGGTGCTTCCACCCAGTGGAAATACTCCTTATCACTGGGTGGTGGGTGAAGTACACACCCAGCTTGTTACGGTGGGCTAGATCCTGCAGCTCAAGCTCCCACAGAATTCAATTCCCATCTTGCGTGAACGTCAGATAAGCATAGTACACAGCTCTTATTTGTCTTATTATATATGCACATAAAAGAGGAAATAAGCCAAGCACAGAAACAGATTTCTGATATAGAAAAAGGTGTACAGATGTGCATGAGGACAACAGAAAGGAGAACACAGCAGACCCCATCTTTAGCTCTTTAAAGGACACACTTTTTAATTTTGGTTAAAAACTGATATGTAAGAGAACATATGAAACCTCCGTTAAGCTATAATTAGTGCCTTGTTGTTTTGTGCAGTTGAACAAAACCCAAGTATGTTTAGATGATTTTTTTTCAAAACCTTTTAATGATTTTGGCTGCCTGCATTAAGCTGCTGTAATGGCATTTGATTTCCAGAGTAATGACAGCCAGGTCTAAAATAGCCTAATCGGACATCTAAGAATCAAGGCATTTCAAAAATAACTTGGAAAAAAACCCTGCCCTTTGTTTTGGCCTCTTCTCTTTGACAGAAAGAGTGTCCACTTGCCAAATTAAGTAAAGAGAAACATGAAAGAGCAAACAGACCTTTGACCTATCGCAAGAGCCAGACTATTGTTTTACATCCCATGACCGTGACAGTATAAAATGTGAATTTAACAAGACTAGGAGCTTTAAATTATGCACGCACGCTCATTCTGGTGGGGTCAAGATTTTTACAGGTTTTTTTACAGGGTCAATTTTACTCTAGAAGAATGGTGACTTTTGATTAAACCATTGCAACTTCTCTGCAGAGTTCTCAAGTCTGCCAATAATGAGTAGTCAAAATAAGTATGTCTGAAATGTTTCAATATTGGAATTACTGTCTACTGCACTGATTGACACTGCATTCAGTTGGAATCAGTCCCAAGCATCAGGTACTAGGATGTGAAATGGAAACACCCTGCATTTATGCACTAAATATTCATACAGGATTCAGAGATATCCAGTAGCCTTGGGTACTAGACATCCAGAAAGCTGGTGTATTACAGCCAGAGATTATTGCTAAAAACAGTCAACAGCCGAAAACCAGTACGACTGCCAAATCTGAGAATGGACTACAACTGGATAGGAGAAAAGCTTCGTCATCAGTTTCAACAGGGCCAAAACTCAGCATCTGTTTCTTACATGCTAACTCTCACTTTTCTTAGAAATCACTAGAATAATTTCATTTCTTGATTTTAAAGGAATCACGAGCACTTATTTTGACCATATTTTTGAAGGTTGGGTTTTTTTATATATAAAAAGTTTGGTCTCCAATAAAATCTATTTTTAAATCTAAATTATGTGATGTTTCACAGGCAAACTATTTCACAATCCGATCCAAAACTTACTGAAGACCTTCCATCAGGCCCTTCATCCTGCAACTACTGAGAACAAGTGCTGCCAAATTACACCCTTACATCTTTGTTTCTGTAAAGTAGCCAGGACCGTCCATGCTATGGACGGAGCTAAAGGACTTCCCTGCTGCATGGAGCCTCAGACTCCAGCTCTATTAACCTGACTACAGCTCCTTGGAGGGATTTCTTTACATTGGAAGTTACGTGAATAAATGTAAAATATATGCTTACACATCATAAAAGTGAGGTTTTTTTCCATTTTAGACTACAAGATTAAAAAAATTATGCCATGAACAATAAAATGGAACTTACAAACCCCTAAACAATAAAGAGTTATGCACCATGGAGCTCTTTCTGGTCCACTTTCCTCATAAGATGAAAAATGCATCAGAAATGTGCAAAGTCAGCATTTCTGATATTTGTCAACTTCTCTGTACCCTTTCTGTATGCAGCAGTTGCATAGTAGGGTTGTTTTCCAGCTGACAGGGAAGAAAAAGAAAAAAAAAAAAAAGATTGTCACATAACTAGCCTACTAGTCCTGAATCAGGTTTTTAGTTTTCCCTTTCCCATTTCTTGTGTAAATTAAGACAAAATCCTCAGGCTCACTATGCCTTAGTCTCTTCTGTGTAATCTGAATGATACTTTGAATGAGGTTTGGCACAAAATTCACTTTTGTAAAGGTCTTTGAGACCTTTTAGATGAAAAGTGCTTTTACATGTAATGTATTATTAATGATATTTCACCAAATGTAAAAGGACTCCATATTTGAATGCCAGAAGATTATTCTTACTTACTATAAGCAGCAGCTTTTTTTTTTTTTTTTTTTTTTTTTTTTTTTAACCTTGAGCAAACTAACCATCTACTTGAAAAGGTGTGATCAGCTTTGACTTATGATCCCAAATTTCTGGGCGCATTTACCAACTGTTTCAACAAAACTCTTCAATATGCTGCGCACCTACCATAGCACCTACCTTCCCCAAATGACCAATACGTTGTATCAAAACTAAACTGCCTTACCTCAAAAAGAGCAAAACTTCTATTTATATATAAATGCTAACAGTTGATTCAAAGAGGAAGAAAAAACAATTTCAATAGATAATTATGCCTCAGTTTACCACACATTGATGGTTTGCTCAAGAGAAACCTGCTTTCTTTACTTGGAAACTGAGCTATTCCTCAAATTTTTCATACTCAAGGCACCATGACAGTTTTTCTTACTTCTCTGCTGTTAAGACAATACAGACTGACTGCTGACTTCCACACTGTCTCTCAACAAATGAGAACTACAATTCCAGATGATTAACTCCTTCTCTGCCTTGTAGAAAAAGTATCTTTGCAAAAAATACGTTGCTGCTCAACTGAATTCACTTTGTACAGCAAGAAACTCCCAACAGGAAAGAACATTTTCAAACTCCAGGGCTGTGGAAGGGTTATAATTGTGGCTACATCTCTCTATATTATAATGAATACAAGACAATGAAACTTGCCTCTTGGCAGGAGGTACAGGATTGCCCCGTGGCTGAATGAGGATGTGTCACTACTGACCCACTCTGTGTGCATGCAAAACAGAGCCTGACCAGGCATGACAAAAAGAACACGAGTAATTCACAGCAGCAGTAGCCAATATAAAACAGCAAAGGGATCAGTCAGAGAGGATGCAGCAACTCTCTCATCCCCCGATCCTGCACAGCCATTAGAGATGAAGTGTGCCACAAAGCCAACTAGAAGAGTTAACATTCATCTGTTCCCTGGCACTGGTGTGGAAGAGCTCAAGAAGAAGTGGACTTCAGAAGACCTCTATGCTTGGTACTTGCTGTTGGCCAGTCCTGTTCCTCTGGGGCCATCCTTTCTGATTAACTCTCCCCCATGATGTACATAGGTATTCCCATCAGGTACTGAGATACCTAAACGTCAAGAAAGGGCAACCCAAACCTTGTATTCAATCACACCCAAAATTCCACTATCATTATGGCCATCAGCCACAGATTTCAAAAAATTGAATCCTAGTCATTTGCCAAAGGATACACAGGAAAACTTGAAGGGACTGGTAGGTCTGCCAAATTGGAGGCAGCACTTTACCCATTAGATAACACTTTCTCTGACATCTCTTTGTTGTTGCACCTGGGGGGAAGCAAAACATTTATGCAGCTTTAGTAGTACAATTCTGCTTCTGCCGCCTTAGAGATGTTAATGTCACACATAAATCTATATGTTTTACTAATGGCATCATATATCTTCCCAGGCATTTCTAATTCACCCCTTGTTGAGCTATCTAGGTACTTTATCACACGGGGTTACTCTGTGTCAGGTATTAATATTAAGACACTATGCCTTGTCTTTCATAGGAAAGTACATGTTCTTATCTAAATTGCTGAGACTAATAACTTGAAATATTGTCCCTGCAAACATACTTGAATGCTCCATATTCAGATAACTGGAGCTCTTTTTTTTCTTCCCTCCCAGCGAGTGAACATAAATTAAGTCTCCACAGGAATTAACCCAAGAATAAGCTGCATTTCCAATTTGGAGGCAGGGAAGAAGGCTGTACTGTAACAAGGAAACTCATGTCTCATCTGACTGGGACTACATGCCACACCAGGCAGGACTCACAAGGGTGGTACAGTCCTTTTGTTCCCAAGCAAACCCATGCCTGCAGAAACATGCAGTAGGAAACAGCACTTCTTTCCCCTAGAAGTTTCTTCATTGCAAGTAAACAGTATTACACATAGTCCCCGTTGCTTAATCCATTCAGCTGAGTATGTGCTTTAAAACTTGGATACATGACAGTTAAAATTGTTTTCAGCTGATAACTGGCCTAAGGATGCCCCTTTGCTTATTACTTCTTTGATCCAGATAAGCATTTGGCTGTTTAATCAGTCACAAAGCTAAAGCAGAAAAAGAGAACACTCAAAAGCCTTACAACCCCACATACTTAATTTAGCCTAAAAGTAATTTCTGGGCAGAAAGAGAAAATTTAATTAACTCTTTTCTATAAAAATGTATGGTAGGATGTGTAGCAAGATCTTATGCATTCCTTTGAAGTTTGTCATACATTCCTGAATACCTTTGACAGCCTAAGAACTTATGTGTCTGCTTCTGATTAGATAATTGAAATAAATCTACACCAAATAAATTCAGATCTCTTAAAATAAACTGCAGAGGTACATGAACTTTGTAAAATGCATGTAGTACTTCAACCAAAAGGCATTTCTGCAAAAATCAGCTATCAAGAAGGAATTTATTTCTCTATTTTTTTCCATGCACGTGGACTGCAGTTAGTGCCCAAATTTTAATCCAGGCTTAATTCCAGTCCGCATCAAGTACAGTTCCTACGTGAACAGAAAACCACCACAGCAGAGGGAAATCATGCCTTTTACACTTACTACTTTCTCCATTTCTCCCCTTATAGTTAAATGTACACTAAAAATGGGAGATACCACAGCGTCAGTCACTCACTCCAGGTCCAGCAAATATTTGCCCACTACTTCAACTTGAGACCACACTGCGAAACCTGACTGACAATCTATAAGGAAGAACACTACCTCACATGATCAATCTCCATTCATTACATCCAACCCAAAAAAACACCAACCAGTCCACATCACAGTACTCTTTCAGCCAGACTACAAAGCTTGGAAAGATATGTATCTGTAATATATACTACGATGCAATATAATACACAGATCCAGACACATAAACTGGAAGATGGGAACAAAATTACATGTATTGCTTGGCAATACATGAAGAGAATGAGGAGAATTTGGTAGAGTACAACTGACCCATAACTGGTTAAAGTCATGCAGCTACCTAAGATTCAAAAAGAGCACAGAGACATCAAAGCTTTGCGTGAAATGCTGAGAGTGACCACACACACCCAAGCAGTGCTGATCAGATGGATCTTATCACACTGTTACTGCTCAGGTAGTCCTGCCAATCATTGTGCAATGGCCTACTGAAACCACACGGAGGAAGACGAACACAATGAATTCAAGATGAATCATGTTGATGACAATCCTCATAAACAGACATTTTACAGCAAGGTGGCCAAACAGAAAACTGAACACATTGCAAGTTTCAACAGAGAGACAGGTCTTGCAAAGAAGTCAAGACAATATCATACTTGAAGCGGCCAGAAACTACCTTAGAAACATGTTCTCCATCTAACGGTCACAGAGGGCTAGTATTCCCCTTGTCCTTGTTGCTGAGACACTGGCACTGTCAGATGCAACAGCAGGCAAAACAAACAAGGCAAGTTTAGGCAGAGGGATGCCATGGAACAAGGGCCCTGTTGAAATCACTCCCAGACATCTATCTGCATTACATAGGAGCAGGCCCAGTCCAAAGCACAAGTGGTGTTGACAAGATATATGCAGACTTGTAGAACATCCTGGGTCACCAGCCCTGCATGAAGGTACATGAAGTCACAGAACTGATGAAGTGCCTGACATTTACAGGGAGACATCAAGAAAAGGCGATGAAAGATGCAACAGAGAAGCCTACACAAGCACTCATTTGAAAATACGACTTCAAGTCACAAGAGAACAATTTAAAAATAGGTCACGGAGTCCTATTGACAAGTCAAGCCTCCTCAACTTCTTGGGCAACAAATAGAAGCAAAATTCTGAAGATACAAAGAAGATGACAAATTCTACATTACACATAGGATCGTCTGCCCCAAGCTAACCAAAAACCGCTTTGATGAAAACTTACTTCTGAAGCCTAATGTGATGGCAGATCCACCTTCTGACCTGCGCCAGTTTCATAGAGATCAAACGTTTTAGCCTGTACATCTTTTAGTGCTTTTCAAGGACAGAAAAATCTGGAAGCCCTAATGTTTTGTAGGGAAAGTGTTATCATCAACAAATTTTTTCTGAGGTCGCACAAACACTAGAACTACAACCAGACCTGTCACAGAAAATAGCAAGTCTTAATGCTACCTACATCCACCAAGGATGCAGTAACAGATAACAATGAACAGAGGATCAGAGCTCTGTTATGCTAAGGACATATAAGGACAGAACTGATGATATCCAGCTTCTCTCATTGAAAGCCTATTTGCTCCAACTTCTTGTGCATACAAGCTATCATCAAGCAGGAACCGGGGATGATATTGCAATGCAAGCCCACTATGCCACACTCAAGTTATAACCAGATAGCTGATGCCAAAGGAAATTCTGACATTCAAATATTGACTCACTTCACTGGACAAAGTCTGTCCTGGACTTAAAAAAAAAAAAAAAAAGCGATTGCCTCCACTCCTGCCAAAGCATGCAGGTAGAATGCACTGGCAATTGACTGGAGTTTGCAGAAAAGTACAAGACACAAACATACATTACCAAAAAACTGACGATGAATAGGAAGATAGTATGTATAATCATTAAAAAGTTTTGGACTAGAGGGCATGTAATTTATATAAAAACACACCTCTAACATCATATAAGTTACTTGCACATGTACATGTCTTATTTTTTTTTTCCAGGACTGAAAAATGTTACTTGCTTTTTGTCCATTAAAATATGTTTGGGTTTTTTTCCCCACTCAGTCACTTTTTACTATCAGATATGTGAAAAGTCCATGTTAAACATGAAAAATACATTTTCCACCAGATGGAACAGTGCCACAACTAACAAAATTGCCACTACTAGGCTACAACAAACTAAATATCACACCTAAACTGAAATATAACAGCCTTCAAAATTTGTGTTAGTTTGTCACTTCCAGTAGTGCCCAGAGCTGGCACTGATCTCAGCTCCATGACTGTATCATTCCAATCACCTGCTCATCTTCTGTTTCTTCCTTCTTATCCTCTTTTACACAGAATTATTTCAGACTGATCCTTCAAAAACTGCACCCATCTTTCTTGTTTCTGCTTGTCTTCTCTATCACTGCTGGCAGCTTTGCCCTCCTTCCTCTCTCCCAAATTTGCAGATCCAATCCTATCTTCATTTTTTTCCTCACCTTTCCTCCCAAATTCAACATTCTCTTACTAAATTCCATTGCCATTTCTCACATTTCTCCATTTCTCTTAGCCCTCCTTAGGAGTATGAGTGCAAACTTTAAAAAAAAAAAAAAATCACACAAAAAAACCCAAACAAAACAAAACACCCACAAACTTTGCTGATTCTCCTTAATAGCTCCTTTTCTTTACAACCTTCCCAGTTACTTGGGATTATAAACACCACAGCAGAATTAGCCTTCCTTCCACCACCACCCCCCCTCATTTTCTGACCATATCACACATGAAAAAAACCTACAAAAACCACATCCACCCTGATTTCTGCAGAAAACTTAGGCTGTGTATAAAGATTCTAAAAAGAATGGGGTTTGGTTTTCTGTTTTTTTAAGTCATGCCCATATTGTGCTATAGAACTGTTAATCAGCAGTCACTAATTGAGTCTAGTGATAAATACATAGTGCAAGATAGTAGTAATTTATTCCTAAAACTCTAAAAGCAAAATTAATATATTCCATTCTGTATAAGCTGTAGATTAAATGAAGTAGTAAATAACATCTTCTTGTTCTATTATGTCACCAAGGTACCCACTGTCTACTGAAGCATTTTGTAATTAGGGTTTATATCATTATTAGCTATTAAAATGGCTTGCTCTCATTCTGGAGATGCAGCAGAGCAGCACATTTCACTTATATCATGTTATCTTTCTCTAATTTACATTAGTGAGTCATTAATATGACAGTTAAACCTACAATAAATTCCAGTCCAAAAACTTTCATGAAAGCACCCATTCAGTGGATGCCTCTAGTGCATACCTTGCTGATGGCTCCCAATCTCTGGTTCCGTAAGGCACAGGACCTCCAACCCCTTTTGCAGTAGGCCAATATAGGATTTCATGTTTCTTCTGTAAGAACTCATTATCTTCCAAGCACTGTATTTTGTGTGTTTCTTGTCTTTCCAGATGTCTCTGAACAACTTTTCTGTGAGAACTCCTCCAGACAGACTCTATAGCACAGTTTATTAATCACTGTAAGAAAGTATTCCTATTGCGGTTTTAATTAAACAAGCTCAACACTCCTGTTACAGCACACTCACACTCCAGGCATGATCAGAAAGACTCTAACTTGTCTGGCAGGACTCATGACCCTAGTGCGTATGTAGCCCCAAAATCAGTTTTTATATAGCACTCTTGAGGGGGCTACTGAACTGAATGAAAGAAAAAAAAAAAAAAAAAAAAAAGTGGGACATTGCAACACAAAGCAGATGTCATGTTTTGTTAATGGCACCAAGAGATGAAGAATCAACCAAACCTTATTCTTCCAGTGGTTCATCACCCCAAGTATAAAAACGTGTGTCTAATTTACTTGTCTGGCTTTAGATTCCAGTTATTAGATAGGATTTTCTCTGCTAGAATCATAGAGCCTGTTAGTAGCCAATATCTCTCCCCAAGGAGGTACCAAGATTTGATTTTTATTAGAGTCTTCTATATTGTTCATACACAGAAGATACAATTCCTCATTCTGTTTTTCTTGTTCCTGGATATATGATTTTGCTTTTGGCTGCATTACAACAATTTATCTGAATAGACTCACTTTATTGAGTGATACAGATTGCACTGTACAGCTGCCTTATCTTCATCACTGCTCGCTATCCCTGCACCGTCCTGATCCTGGTATCATCTGTGCTTTTTATCTGAATTATAAGTAGTAGCAGCTGTAGTATCTCCCAGTAGTAGCTCTCCTTAACTTTTGCTCCTCATTTCACTTTTTCCTGAGGTTTCCATTTCTGGTGTGTTATCATAATAACTGTTCAAGAAAGACTAGCATGTCTGATACACGTTTCCCAAAATCATGTCTGAACTCCAGGGGGACCATCTGCTTTAAGATTACCGAACAGAACTACTGTCAGAAAGAGCCA
Source organism: Platalea leucorodia (assembly GCF_965183815.1). Lineage (NCBI taxonomy): Eukaryota > Metazoa > Chordata > Aves > Pelecaniformes > Threskiornithidae > Platalea > Platalea leucorodia. The sequence goes on from NC_138826.1 coordinate 58,357,780, forward strand.
AGCCTCCCCTGCTAACCCATTTCACTTGAATAATCCCACCGGAGCTGTGGTACTTTTCATAGCGGAAAGGAGTGTTTATGGGAGTTATGGGTTACAGAAGTAGATGCACAGTATATTTTGTTGACCTTGGAATATATCCCACCATTGATTTTATGTACCAAGCTTCCAAGGCCCACTTCTTCCCCCACCCCCACTCTGCAAAAACCTTTTTCAGTAAGGGACATGGTAAGGAGATTGCTCCTCTCCTAGTTCCAGTGTGTTAACTATTTTTCTTTTTCTAATACGTTATTTTGGAAATTTAAAAAGTAATAACTAAGCAAACCCCAAAACTTGTAGGTATGGGACAGGGCAGACCACAGAATTTCCACAACCACCAAGTAAGCTCAAGGAAATCTTTAAAATATCATTCTTGCAAGTGATTTGCAAGAGTGTGGATAAATGCAAATATTTGATAAGTAGTTATATTTTTCCCTAAGGTTTCAAACACAATAATGAAACTGTAAGCCTGGAGAACTTGGAGCATTCCCAGTGCCAACTGGACACTCTTAACCTCTACACTCTTAACTATATAAATGTGTAGTGTATTTGCTGAGTAGATATTTATATGCACTTCCTGTTTCAATGCTAACTTTTCAGTTACTGGAAAAGAACCAGAAGCTCTCTGTTCCCTTGGGAATCATTTTCCATTAAAGAGGCTTTAGATAGGCTATTTGTTTTTCCAGATTTGGAAACAGAACCCAATGGAATGTGTATTTTGAGTATCTTTAGTCTTTTTACAATAACAGTCAAGGGCTAAATAGCTGGAAAGATTTACAAATTTATTTTTTCTAATCTGCCTCATGACACCTGATGATGCTTTGCACCAATGGAACGCAATTTCCTTAGACACGACCCTGAGTTTTTTACTTGACCAGAAAAACAGCTATAGTTGTCATAAATGAGCAGCCCTACTGACAGTCTGCGTTAAAAAGGCCAATCATTGCATGATTATGAAGTCTGCATGCATCCCTTTCTTCTTCCTAACAGCTGGGCTTGTTCAGGGCAGGAGGGAAGTCTGATAAAAGCTTCTGTTTAGGCTATCTTCTTCAAGAAAGAAAATGAATTTCATTTCAACACAGCGCATCCAGCACTTCTTATAAGCAAGCTTCCATGAAATTATATTTTTAAAGAAACATGATATGAATGATCATGCTGAGTACTGGAGTACCTTACCATTAGCATGTTCTGCCATGAGGGAAATCAGAGGATATAGGACAACCAAGTACTGAGCGAAAGACTAGCTGCTTCTTTTTATTACTGGCTTGGGCTTGCCAACATCAAGAATCATTGCAGAAAGAACTGAAAAGCTAAAAACCCTAGGAACGATGGCAATGAATCAGCAATCTAAAATAACTTTGCAGGTATTGTTTTAAGAGAATATTCCAGATCACAGCATTCAGAAACTTTCTTGGGTGGCCAGGATTTCAGAGGGAGGATAAACTGAAGGAAAAAGAAGACAAATGAAGATATGGGCTAGTGATTTAAGCATCCCCATCTGGACCAATATTCTGTCTTTGCTTATTTGAGTACAGATCCAGAGCAAACCGAGTTTTGAAACATGCATCTGGATTTCTACCAGGGAAAGCAAAAAAAGAATGTCTGCTTTTGGTGAGGTATGACTTCTGAAAAACCCTGACTCCACACCCAAAATGCCACTTCACGTAAACCGGTTCATTATTTTAGCGGTACGTTCAGGAATAACAACACTACCTTCAGCTGGCTCATAGTGGCAATTTTCACATTTAAAAATCTGTACCAATCATATACCAATCATTCACTGCAGCCTTTTTGCTTTAGATTTTCTTTACCTTGCCAGTCACTATCACGCAATTTCTCAACAAGTAGGGAGAAGAAAAAATGTAAAGGAATGAAAGCCTCAGATAATATTCGTACACTTTTAGCTGAGTGCAAAATTAGCCCAACAATGGAAGGTTCTGCACTTAGAGGAACTAGTCTGAATGGCACTGTGAAAACAAAAATCAGTAAGTTGCTTCAAAAGAAAAGAAGCCAGTCATGTCCTATGCAACCATAGCCATGTCTGTTAAGTATATGCATTATGATAAACTCTGTTCTCTCTGGGGGACCTGCCTGACTTTATATCGCTGTTTCATAGCACTACAGGTTTCACTCTTTCAGCACAATGTTGAAAACAACCTCATTGAATATACATGCTTCAGAGGTTACTGCAGCATGACAAACTGAGTGAATTCAGTGCTGATGAAAGATGCTGGATAGACAGACCTGAAGGTGAAGTCCTCTATTTAGAAAAAGTTATGGCAGAGGCTAAGCAATGCAGATTTCAATATGCTTCCCTAAAGACAAAACTAAATCCTGAGCTATAATCTACTAATGATTAGAATGACTATAAATAGGTGTAGCGGAAGAATATGTCCTAAGAACTCAATTGAAAAGCATTTCCTGAACATTGCTGGAATATATTGCTTTGCGTGCCTTAAATCACTGTGGAGCTGTCAGACAGCAACAACTTTTGGTAGTTTCTCTGACACCAGCTGGATCTGACCTTACAATTTTGCATCACACTGTGCCATTCAGTCCGCAGAACTTCAGATCATGTAGTCTCATTCAGCAGTGTCTCTAAAAATGAGCCATCCAAGTAGAAGTCAGGAACGCAATTCAAAAGGAGTATCTAATTACAAGCTCCTGGTCTGTTTTAATGTCTTAGTTACCCAATTCAGTTAAATATTTTTCAAGATCAAGAGTCATCAGAAGAAGAAACCCCAATCAAGATTCAATAAAGTTTTTGGCTAGTGAGAGTTCTTAATTCAAATGTAGGACCGCGCCATGAAGAAAAAAAAATAGCTTCTACTTTATTGAACATGTTATGCTTTATAGTTGCTAGTCCTGGACCTTAAGGAATTGATCCTGCTTTAGCTGAAGTCAATACAATATAGTACAAGACAAATGCCCCGGCCCTTGTGAAATGGCTTTGGCATAGTCCAGTTTTGCCCCCACTGCATAAACATCAAAAGAGGAGAAGGTTGTCTGGTACTTACCTGATGACACAGAGAGAGCACACTATGCCACGCAGCACTAGCTGAGTTTAGGGAAGCTGGAGAAAGCTACCCTTTGCATCCTGTTAAAATCTCCCTGTAAGCAATGTCACCACTAGCTTTGGATGCCCCCCCCCCCCCCCAAATGAATGGGCATGTGTTGTATTTAATTCAGATACATTTCCAAGTCATATGTGTTGCTTTCTCCTCTTGCATATGGAAGAAATAATTTCACAGTGGTCAGTCCCACTTTATGTGCAAGTTTCCCCCCACAATGTAATTTATCTGACTGACCCTAAGTGGATAAAGGAAGACTTCTAGGGAAAGATGAAACCTTCTATCAGCCCAACATGCATAGCCATGGGGGGGAAGGGTGCGGGGGGGGGGGGGGGGGGGGGCGGGCGGGGAAGACACACTCTTTAGCAATTCTTCAGGTTATTTGTTGGGAAACTTGCAGCAGACAAAGGCGTTTCTAACTTACAGCCTTTCTCCCCAGCAGATTTCCAAAGAAACCAAGTTCCTCCAACGACATAAATCATAAGATAACTTTAAATGAAAATGTGAGAGAACTGAAAATACAGGGATTTCTACCGAGCACTGGACTTCCATTGCAAAACCACCACAAAATCTATTGTCATCTTATGCTGGCTGAAGTGCTGGCCCTCGAAGGTTTTTTATTCTGAACAGCTGCCTCTACACTGTAGTCAACAGCTGCATTTTCAACTGCATCCCTTATTAGCTTCAAGCCACTGTTCATTGCCTCAAGGACAGAATATCTAAGGAGGAAAAAAATAAACATTCCTCCAATTTTTTTTTTTTTTAATCAAATAAAGTATAACAGTGAAAAATATCTATTTTAACGGTAGCAACACAAACCACGTCATCTCAAGGTATTTCTATGAAGGAAAACCAATTCACCCCACATGTGTAAATGTCATTTGACTAATTTTTAAGTACAAACTTTTTCAAATAACCCTATAAGGCACTACATACTACTGCGTCACTTATGGTCATACTTGTTTTTAAGACACTCAGCTTGATAGACATTCACATTGTAGCTCCTCCTTACATCAGGCTTCTGAGGGGACAGGCAAAAGAAGTCACCAACGGTCCACTGTGTCTTCTTACAAGATCCAAAATACTGAAGATTTCCCAAAGCACCAAAGGGTTTCAGGAGCACAGTCTCACACTTTTTAAACTCCTTTCTTAAAAATCTTGCCAACATTCATATAGGATGACCAAGAAGTGAATTTAAATCTTCTGTAATTCTTTCACTACTTTAACCCAAAACCATTCCATTTTCTGCTAGTTAAGTGGGTCAAAGGTACCATCCAAATTCACTTCAGAGTTACTCTTCCCTACCCTCAACAGTAAGCTGTTGTAGCCCACACGCATTCTGTGCTGCCTGCATATATCATTTTCCTATAGTACCTGCAAGGTTAATTCCATCTTCCTAAAAAAAGAGATGAGTAAACACCTTCCCATCAACAGATGCAACACCCAGTGTCAGACTACAACCTTTACATTAAATCTCTCATTAGGGAAAAAAGAGCAGGCCTTCACATTACTAATTTGCAGACTAAGTATAATAAAACAGAGATTAGGCAATTTGTTGCTACACAGACACCACTTTTCTGTCTCTACACACCCAAAGAGTTATAATCATGCAACAGTGTGACTAGGCATATTGAGCTTCATTCAACAAGTATCACAGAGTCAGACTTTATCCTTCCTGCTATTAGAATGAATTCTTCATGTTCCTTTCAGATGGGAGGACCCCAAGGGCAATAAAGTATTTGTTCTAATGTCACATAACTAGTAATTCCCTGTCTCCTACCCAGAAAGCCTATTCTTTCCGGTCATACTCGTGCATAAAAGCAAGCTCTTTGATGAGCAAACTTCAGTAAAGCCACATCAGCACAGAGAAACATAATGTATGGATTTGGTTCAGGCAGAGGTCTGGGAGGCTAGACTTTACCGCATTTGCCCATTTTATTGAATTTTTTAAGGCAAATGATACCGATTAGAAACTTTAATATTTAGACTCCAAGCTACTACCCTTCAATATAACTTCTATTAAAACCCATGCTTTCATGCACCCAGAGCAATTAGGTTTGTGTAAAATAAAAAACACACCAGATGCCCAAGCAATGTAAATCAGTGAAGACCAGCAGAGTTACAATGATTTATACAACCCAGGAGTTCGGCTTAGAGAAGCTTTCTGCATTTGGCATTCTCAGAGCACATACTATTCTCTCCCTTCCCCTCCTCAGATTCCCATCAAATGCAGCCCTGTAACAGAAGTGTTCTTTTCCTAACTTGGCTTCAAATCATGGCTGCAGCTCTCAATAGTATATAGCCTGTCAAAATAAAATATGTTTGGGGACATACAATCTCTACTGAGCATTTTATTGACTTAACTCTACCATTTCTGAAAGGGAGCCAAAATTCCTTAAGGTTTTCAAAAGACTTTGTTTTCTAAATATTATCCATGGACAGATATAAGAACACAAAAATCCTCAGTTGTTTGCGTAGTTTGACTTATGTGCCATGCATTGCCCATCATGATATATTAATTTTCTTTTGCAAGCAAACAAAACAAATCTCAGCTACAAGTTACTTGGTGTTAGGGGCCATATACAAAGCAGAGTACCCTGGGAACCATTCAAAGCAGGAATTTTGACCACGTCATGTCTGCAGGTCATTCAAAACCTACAATTTTCCTTCCTAAAAAAAAGGCAACCCAAAGCAAAACAAAACAACAACAAAAAAATACCATACACACAAAGTTTAGGCCTCCACTGCAGCTTTTCTTTCCAGATGCTGCATGAGAGGCAAGGGGGGTTAAGATCAAGATACAGAGTTGCTACTAATGTCACCAAACACTCCCAGTAACATCTCACAGGAGGAAAACGACTCTTGGAAAGACCAGAATATGTGAGTACAAGAATAAGGTCACCTCTCGGCAAGGTCCCATGTGTACTGTCTCTCTGCTAATTCCCCACAGAGTAGCGCAAAGAGGGATGAGCCACAGACACCTCAACTCTAACGCACCAGAGGCCAAGTTCATCCTGGTCCTAGAGTCAAGACTGGAGCAAAGACAGAGAGGTAGCAACTTATGCATCCCTGAATCAGAGACAGAGGATGCCTAAGGACTGTTATTGCTTATGTTACTGCCACAAAAGCCTCCTCAGGGAACAGAATTACCGTAGGGGTGGGAGAGGAACTGGCTGCAGCTCCTTGCACCCATGCCTCAGTACAGACCACACACCAGGAATGATGCTTCCCCCTCCCAGTGTAACATTGAGGGATGATCACACATCTGTCCACAGGAGTACAAATGCTAAGATTACAGCTGCTTCTTGCAGTGGTCTGAAATGCATAGGAAGTCCCTCCGAGTCCTCTCTTCCTGTAGCTGTCACACCTCAGCTGGACCTGGCTGTAATACCGAGATCCTTGACCGTTTTAAATCTGACATTGTTTTTCTAAGTGGGGCAGGGGGAGGAGGGGAGTACTTTAATTGATTGATGGAGTAACTTAGTTATTTTATTAGTAGTCTTGTCCTGTAACCTACACTGGCTACTCAAGGCAGTAATTTCCAAATGTTAAGCTTCCCAGAGTGCAATTTGGTGACCCAAAATCAGTTGGTCCACATTACTTCAGCAACACACATACTTTGCAAAGGTGAATTTAAAACTGCTGAAAAGGAGGAATTAGAAGCCTGCAAGATCAAAGAGCAAGAACAGAAAAAGCTTAGCAGTTGATGATAGCCTTATCTAGCCACTAGTTCTTGTGGGCATCACTTTACTTAACAATATCACAATGCACTTATCACTACCAGGGCACCTTTCATTAAAGGGCCTCTAAACACTTTGTAGACACTAATTAAGTCTCAAGTCACAACATTCCTGTGAGAAACAGGATTTCTAGCTGTTGAAATTTCCAGGAGATCAGGAAATAAGTATACTTTTGTAGTAGATTAATAAGGTCCTACTCACAATAGGAAATGACACCAAAGTTTGTTGGGGAGAACCAGGAGAATAACAAAGAGAGCGACACCCATGCAAGCAGTGCTTTGTGCCAGTGGTCTGACCAGAGGGGTCTTCCACAGCCTTTCATGAGCTTATCGTTATCACCATAGCAATCACTGACCAATACTGAAGTGCTTTGCTGCAGTCAGCCCTTTACCCCTCCGCTACTACAGAAATCTGAAATATGTGCTTTCTAGATAAGTAAACAAGACAAGGCCGAAAAGTCTGCTAAAGCAAAACCAAAGCAGCACCAGAAATGGAGTGCAAGAGTCCCATCTCCTGCTCTAGCACAGTACCACCTTGAAAGAGATCAGTGACAGCTTTCAGATGCCTTAGGTGTTCTTGAAGATTTTATCAAGTGTTCAATTTTGAAACTGTCAACTTAGCTACAATTTTACCAGACCTTTTGAAAATAAAAAAAGCTACTCTCACCAAGATGCATTAAACAGAAGAAAATAGTGGGAAGAAATGTCAAAGGTCAGAACTGCAACTCAGTTTAATTCACTTTAATGTACACACAAAAGAATGCAAGGCAATAATTTTTCTCCTCGATTCTGTCTGCATAGCACAGCTCAAGCCATCACCTCTGTCTTCTGACACTAGTCAGCTATAAGAAACAGGTATCTTAATGTTAAACCTGGCCAGCTGTAATACATTTGCTAAAGTAATTACATTTATTTTTACAGATTACATGTGCTTAGGTTTCACTTACTGATGTACTAGAAAATCAGAGGGTTCAATTTTGCAGATAAAGTTCAGCACTCTTATAATCAAAGACAGCATCCAGTGCTTAAAGCTGCTAACCATACACACATTTTAAAAAATGAAATACTGTAGCTAGCATGTACTACAGGATCTATGCTTCTTATCTGCTAGCTCAAAGTACCTTATATTCCTTTCTCTCTTTCCTCATCACATTAACAAGGCTATGATAATTAGATAGCAATTACCTAAATGTCTAAATCTTTGGTCTCCTTTAAATGAAGCTTTTTTCAAGCCACAATTTTATGCACAAGCAATGACATTATTCTGAGTCAACACCTGAGATTCCTAACAAAATCTGGTACTTCTGGCAATAGAGCAGTGACTGAACTGCTTGATGGCAAAGCAGCGTTCAAAATGAAATTTCAGGTCGCATTCCCCTCAGTCACCAGCAGTGAGCACAACTACAAACTAGGAACTGTAAAGCCACTGACCACTTTCAGATGGGTAAAAGTCAAAGCCAGGCACATATTGCTTTGAGCAGTCTGCATCGGCTACTAGTAGGAGAAGAAATGCTGAAACAGAATTGAACGGGCATTGACAAAAATCCCCACAACAGCCAAAGGACTGCTCTTTAAGGAGAGTAACTCCCAATCCAAGCTATGACAATTAAAAGTTCCTAAAAGCACTGTATTGGGGCAATTCAGATTTTATTGTGCATGTGTCATGGGACACCCCAAAATAGGAATGATTACTTCCAAAAGCTGTTGGAAATACCGTGCCTCAGAGTATAAATAGGAGAGTACTTACCACTTCTGATGTGCAACACCTCTAACAAGGTATTTCACTGTCTGTACGGATGGTCTCCAAGTAATGTGCTGGGGATTTTCAGAAGAGGCATTTTTTGCTAGTAAACTCTTTCTTTAGTACTCTAGTGAACATAATAGCTTGTTTTAATCTTGAGGGAGAGGGGAAACAATTGCTCTTTTTGCATCACTTCCAGTACCTGTATTCTGTAGTATGACATGTGGTGAGAAATGAAATAAGCTTCAACAGAAGTAAACCTGGCCTGAGGTTGCTCAGGTTTCCAATGTAATAAGCAGTAAAATGCTACAGTATAATTGCCCAAAAGCTACTTAAATAAATTGTCCAGAAACTTTATATTGCTGCAATATTATTAAACCAGAAGCCATATCTGATCAATAAAGCTGAAGTAAAGCAAAAAACATACAAAATAAAGTAATCGGGTAAAAGAGGAAGCAATCTGGGATAGCGTTGTGACTCAGTTTCCTACAAACCAGCATGTTTGAGACTTGATGCTCTCTTAGTACAGCTGGCACACCCAAAAGTTTTGAATTGACACCCTTGCCTTGTTAGGAAGAAATTTGCTGAGAGCATAGCTGGCTCCCCAAAAGAGTTTCTAGGGATCATGGAATTGGAAAGGTGAATGTCAGGCAGTGATTTAAGTCTTTAGATTTAATACAACAGTCTAATTCAAGATCTAATCCTTCAGAGTTGTAGCATACTATCTTACTTCTATTCGGCCTCCTCCATCCCTACCCCTTACAAAAAAATAAACAAACCAACAAAACCCTTCCTTTTATCAACTAAGGAACTTAATTCAGTTTGACAAAGCTTCATATTTGCATTGGGAATTTGCACTTAACATTGGGCATCCCAGTCAGATTTTTTGCACAATGCGTATTGTAAGTCATGTTAAAAGAGCATGCAAGGGACTGGAACAAGATTTAGCTGATGCTATCCATATAAACATTGTAAAATGAAATGCAATTAGTGGTTTAATGAACAAAAAATGCATAAACAATTTCCATTTGCAAAAATCAGTGATTTCAGCTGGGTGGAATTCTGCAACTGCCTCTCTTCATCGAGCAGCCAAGTTGAGTAGCCACTACCGTCTTTATGAATACTGAATAGGGGCATTATGTCCTTACAGAAAATGCATATGGGTAAGGAGGACAGGTCTTCTTTTATGCATACAACAAGAACACCAACAGAAGTGGAGGGTGTTTGTTTTCCACCACTCGTGTAAATGTCAAAATGTAATTTATATCAATGATATAAATGAGACATTCCATCTCTCATCAAAATGGCCCTTCAGTTGAAGCCAGTTGCACCTGTATAAATGCAAAGTCACATGTGGTACATCATAAAGCTTTTCTTTCTGGTATTTCAGTGAAATACTTTTATGCTTCTTGTGCAACAGGCAGCACCAAAGTTGTATGAGGAACACAGCTATTTCCATGTAGCCTCCTGTCCTTCTCTGTCATAGACATATTTCAGCATAAAATCGCAATTGTTCGTTTGTGACACACACTTCAACTAATGCGACACTTTTAGACATGGCAAAAAAGGATGCAGCACTATCTGTCTGAGCTGCTGCTACCTCTCCATCCCACAGTTTTCATTCCTGCACTGAAGTCCAATTCTAGCACCAGAGAACTTTGCGCCACCTCTGCTTTCTAAAACCAGCATGACAGATGCACTGCCTGCAGAGTCTACTGCCCATTTGCTGAGAATACCTCAGGAAATTACGAAGAAAAGAATTGCTTAAAAGCAGTCCAATACAATAAGTGTGGTACTAATACAACTCCATGGATGTAGACCACCTTAGTATTCCCAGCAGCAGAAATCTGGTTCAGCATCTCTTACCCTGTACTTCTACTGATCAAAAATAAAACTGATCAAGGGTGGCCAGACTACTTTGGACAGAATACCATAACACTCCATAATAACCTTATACTTAACTGAATAGTAAAGGGGAAATTCAGCATATATTAAAAGACATCACATCTCATGACATCCAAGTCACTAGACAAAATCTATTTCAGTCCTCTTCACATAGAATAATGCTCAGCAGATATCCCTGTATTCAATATCTTGGGCATTTTTTTTTCTTTTTCCTCCTCTAACACCTCTAAATGTGTTTAAACTGCTCTTAAATTTTAATCATTCTTCACTGGCAAAAAATTACCCTGCTTACTTGTCTCTTCCATTGTGGTCAATATGGTAGTCCCAGGAGCTATGTATAAAAAAAGGTAAGTAAACAGTAGGCCTATGAATATTATGCCCTGGACTGACAGCTTAGTTTAGACCTGTGTGCCTTGCTGCAGGAGCCAGAAGTCATGGTCTCTGCTCCTACCTCTTTCACTGCCTTTCCACGCGACCTCAGCCAATTTTGTCTCAGTGAAGGGACCTACAACATGAACAATATTATTTAGCATATACAGGTCAAGGTTGAATTTGGCAAGGTCTGTTCAGCTAAAGACAGTATTAAAATAGGAATATGGGTTTTTTTTAGGACAGAAGCATGCTGGAAGCAAGCAGGAGAAAACCTTTCTGCGATGTATTCAAATGAGAGCTCTCCCACTGGAGTTTCTCTCTCTCAGCAGCACTTAATTTGCTTAGGAGGAAGATCCTGAGAGGACTAAAAATCTCATAACAAATCCTCTGAGCAACAGGGCCTCTACTTCATGCGTACCACTGTGAATCTGGCAAAGCACTGCACCTAGCAGAAGCCATTTCTGTCTGATGGCAGAACAGCATCCTATGTGAAACAAGTTGGTGATCTCAGACCAATTCTGTAAGACCACGTTTCTGCATCACCACTGGGAATAATTAGCAGTTGTATGAACCACAGGGATGCTAGCTTCTGCTGCACTTTTTCTGTGGACAATATAATTAGCTTTGGCTCAGATAGCGAACAGTAAGAACGCTATAATAGACTGAGAAGAGACTTGTAACCCCGCTCCATAAGAGCTCACTTTTAAACAAGCGGATAGGGCCATTTAAAACATTCCCCATACTTTACTGCCTTCCCCCCCTCGATTTTGGCCTACAGATCAAGCTTAATTACCATCACTCTACTTTCCTTCAAGACCTCAAGTAAAGTAAAAATGAAAGTTAATGCTACATAACTCCGTAGTCTTAAAATGTTTTCCCTCTGTCACCGGGAGCGCACAGCTTCACACAGCAAACCACATTACAATGAACATTTATGCCGTGCACGTGTAAACGTCACCATTTCGAAGACTGAGCAAAGCAAAAAGCATCTGAAAACAGTGTTTACACTGGTGGAAAATCCTGCTAAAATCAAGGGATCTGTGTTAAACTCTAACCCTAAAACACAACATTTCAAAGCTCACACTGAAGAGGCTGCAGACTCTGGTTCTAAATGTGCCTGTACCTCAGGTGCTGCTGTATAAGAGAGCAGCAAGCAAGACCACCAAAACACACGAAGCAAGAAACCAAGATGACAAAACCTCTCTACCTGGCCTTTCTTCACTCTTAATACCTGACACATCTTCAACTGTGTTTCCTCATATCCAGAGCAACAGCAAAGCCCACTTCACAGTTGCAGACTGTTGCTGTAGCACCCAAGCATCCTGCTTTTAAATAACAACTCTGCTGGACTTCAAAAAGTTTTAACACTCTTTTCCCTTTTTGAAACCAAAGAAATTATTTTTGCTCCAATAGAGCACAGTCGCCTTCCTACAATTTTGCAAGATTTAGCTAAGCTGAAGGCTGAGCTTGAAGGAGGATGTAATATTGCACAATTCTAAAGAGAGGTTTGACTCAAGAAATATACGGTTTTTATTTCACTGCTTCTTTTGATACTTTCAAGGCAGAATAACTGCACATGTGGTGCTTTATGTCTGAGTTGGCTTCATAATAGTCAACACAACTTCTCTTTTAATTTGATATGGTTGAAATTAAGCAGCAAAAAACCCTGAAGCTCCCTGCAGAATAGTCTTATTCTGCCATATTTCCTAACCATCTCATCGAGGAAACATCAGAAATCCAATGAGAAAGTAACTCAGCCCAGCGCTCAGAAAAATCAGATATTACTTTGGCCCTCCCTGGCACATTACCCCTACGGTTCATTTTGGATTTACACAGGTGCTATTCAAAGCAGAATCTGGCCCCTTTCTCCCAGGTGGCCTGACACATTTACTGCAATGTGCAGATATGCCCATATATTTTATACGTATGTAAAGCACATTCCCCAAACTAAAACCCTCTCCCAGAGAGTCTCCATAGCTCTCTGTCTGATTTTGGCCTCATTTACTCCCTTGCAAATGAAAAGCAGTTCCATTGAAGTCAGTGAGGCAACACTTGTATTAAACTCGTGTGAGATCATGTCAGAGCCATGGTCCATAATAAAACCAGCTGCCGTTAACTCTTCTACAAGTTTCCATTCATTAGGGGGTTTTTTTGCTTGAATTCACATGAGCAATATCCATGGGCCAAGAAACACATTTTAGAATGATAGCTATTTCCCCTTGCTAAAAACTAGAAAGTGCAGCAAACTATCCCAATCCTCACTGAAAAACTACAGCTTATTGTATTTTGTTAATAAACAGAGGTGTTTATGGACAAAACACGTCTGAATATACTTTAGGGAATCATCCTGCACTGCCTAGAGGAAAGGGACAAGATGACCTAATATTTCTTTCCCAGGTTTTTGTTTTTAGTTTTGTGTTTGGTTTTTTGTTGTTGGTTGGTTGGTTGGGGTTTTTTTAAAGCCTACAGCTTCTGGTATTTAATTCTAAATCAAGGGAAAGCCATGAATGTAAATATTTAAATTCAGCCTCAGTGACCTTTAAGCACTGAACCAAGATCGATGAAACCGGTTCTATGCCTGCTAATGCCAACAGCCTTTCCATCAGTGCCTTTCCATTGCCTTGAAGGGTCACAGGAGAGACAGAAATAACGTACTCAGATTATAATGTTTTTTCCAGTTCATCACACCAGTCTCCAGACTTTCAGAACTGTATAACTGTATTTTGTCATATAAGTCAGATTCATAGCCTGTCACCACTTCAATCTGTTCTTTTATAACGAAATATATTTCCTACACATATAGTAAATTCCTTTCATTTTTTACTAAGATGAACTGATCTTTATCAGATACTCTGATACAAAGGCAAACACACCATTACTCCCTCCCCTCTTGTTAGTATTAAGTTTGCTATATATTGACTCCAGGAAAGGAGCTCAGTTCTATTACAGAAGGTATTGAACAGGAAGAAGAAAAAAAAAAAAAAAAAAAAGCTGTTTATTTTGGGAAAATAACTGGGCTGTTAGAGCAGATGGCCCGAGAATGACACGCTAACTTTTTGGTTTGACAGGTGAAGCAATAAACATCTTTACTGACCATTGAAGTCCTTTGCTAGACAATGGACTGAAGCTTTAAGGCAGTTCACAAGCAGCACAACAGGGAAGGGTGTTGTTCCAAAAAAACATTAACGCAAATTAAAAACCTTATCTTGTAAAATGATTACTTTGACAGCCTTCGCTGAAGGCCCCAACAAAGGCAAGGGGAACTCCCGGTTGTGGACAGTGAGAGCAGCAGAGGTGAACAACACGAACTTCTGCAAAACTTCTCTACAGGTAGCCAGAACGAGATTGCGCAAACACCAAACTTGGCCACAAATCACTTAGAGGAGGGGAAAGCGGGGGAAAAATTACTCCAAAGCATGCATCATTTACATGTTCCTCTTTTAAGAGGAAAAAAGAAAAAACAAAGCACTCACATCTTCCATTTGGGCTCAGGAAGACCAAAGATAGTAAAATCAGAAAAAATAAAAAGTTTTTTCAATCATGCAATAATACTTATTGCATTCAATGTGCTTATTATTCAAGGACTTTTTCCAGAGGCTCCAGATGCCATTTTAAAAGCTGATATAATGCAAGGTTTCTCACAATCCAAATCCTGAATGAAGAAATATGAAGGAGATTAGATATCTAGTTATTTTGGTCTCCAAATTGGCTATCACTGCTCCTTCTAAGAGCTAGAAAACAGAAGTATTCACATATATTACTATTGCATTACCCAGTTGTCACAACCTGACAGTGCTTCTTTTGGCCACATTAGGGTTCCTCAGTGGGCATATCTTAGCATGACTTCATGACAATGGTCAAATAACATCTCCTCAGAAGTACTGCTGTCCAGAGATGAAAAGCAGCAACATCTCAAAGCAGGCCTAATTTGCATCCTCCCTCTTTTTGACTTAAAAGGTCTTGACCTTTCAGATGCAGTTAAGGGAGCCAGTTTCACCTTTAGCAAAATAATAATTAAAAACCCCATAACCCACCTCTTCTCATTGAAGAGGGGTATCAGACATAAAGGACTACCAAACATAAAGGTCAGTTTTCCTCAACACTAGAAACAGAAGCAGTGACATGTATCAAAAAGCAACTCTCTGGTACTGAGAAGCCAAACGACTTGAAGGCTGCTGGTCAATAGCTAGCCTAAACTGCCAGGTAAATCTGTTATCACATCTTGGCAGGTCACCTGCAAGAAACTCTGCTTTCTTGGCATGGACAAAAACTCATATTACCACTCACACTTGTTGAAAATTGTAGAGGCGCCCAGATGTATATGAAAATAGAAGCTGAACACACACCTCTGTCAGAGCTGTGGTCCTCCCTGGGAGGCACGACGACATTTTGGAGGAGCAGAAGACTAGTTTCAAATCCAGCCAACCTGTCCTGTGGCTGACTACAACATCTATTTTAATCGTGTCAGCTTAAGTGGCCTCAAAACACAAGTGACTGTATGGTGTGCAATGAGGCATGTAGCCTGGGAGATCAGACTGATCAATCGGCCCTTCTGGCCACAAAGATGTGGGTTTTCATCAAAATTACATAGGGGTAGGAACCCAGACATCTCTAAATCTACCAATATGACACAAACATCGTATTTCTAAGATACTCAGTATAACACAAAAAAACAATAAAAATTCCAGAAAATCTCCAGCAAGGAGAAAACCCTACATAGCTCCATTGCTGCAGTCACTTAACTATCTTTCTCCTTATAAAATAAAATGCAACTAGACCAACTACTTTAGCCCCATGATTTCGATGGCAGAGACAGTATGATCCCTAAACAAAATAGACTGAAAAACAAGAATGTAAACACAACTGTGCTCCAAAGACTTCGCGTCTTAATGTCATCTGTGTAGGGTTTCACTGCAGAAACTTATGTGGTAGAAGGAAAATCCCTGAAGGGTGTGTGGCGCACTGGGGACCCCTTCTGCAACTCCCATCCAAAGCACATTGCTCCCTTCCTCCCCCAAAACTCAGCCCTATTCATACACCCACACATTTCCTATTTGTTTCACTTCTGTGGTTCCATCACTGTCTCTGAAATACTGGCATTTAATCATTGCTTTTGTTAAAGTTAGTGCTTTATACCTGGTGAGAATAAGATTTTGTCTACTAATCCCAGCCTCTAGTCCTATAAATCCACAATAGATGCACTGAAGACAGGAGCTACATTTATATATACTGGTAGAGGAAATGTCTTTTTCTTGTTTGGTTTGTATAGGGGGAAGGAGAGGAAATAGGCTGGCATGTCTGGTTTTATGGGGGGAGGGCTAAGTGGCAAACCAAACTGACTGCAGCTTAGAGGGATCTAAATAAAGGAACAAAAAAAAAAGTTACAGAGCTTTTAATAACACACAGCAGAGAAAACTACAAACAAACTGCAAGCAGAAGTTGCTGCTTTTCCTTTTTATTTTCATAAGGCATTGCTCCTTGATTGCATACTGTGTCCAGTGAATAAGCCATTTACTATTGTGGTTGGAGTGAATGAAGCTCAGACCTTTCCCATATATGGCAGGGCCTTTTAATCACCAGGGAGCAAATGAGCAATGGAATTTTCCTGACTTTCTGGGTTTGCAGTGCCCTCTCTTGTATGAATATCATTTCCCAGTGAATGCTCGTTACTGGGATTTTGACCCAATTTCCTGCTGCTGTTGTCCTTTAGGGGATGTGTAGAAAGCCAAACAAAAAGCGCCGGCTTCTGATAGCAAGCAGCCCACAGTGAATTCTGAGTAACCTAAGGAAATCAAACAGATTTACACTAAGATAACCAAAATCAAACCCAATATATATTTTTTTAAACTAACAATATGGTTTACAACACTGTACAGCTGCTGAAAACAAGATCAGATTCAGGCCAACTGATGCCCAGGTTAAAACTTCTCCTTCATTTTCACCAATGCAGCAGAAAACAGACAATTGATGTTTCCAGTTACTGGGGATAGCACTAGGGAAATTCTCAGCTGGCCTGCTTTTGTCAGTGTAATATACATTAGCCACAGAAATGCTTGGCTCAGTATCATCTGGATTGCCTAAACACTCTTATTCATATTTACAGCAATTAAAATGCTGCACTTCAGTCTTTAATCCAAGTTTTGTTTGAAGTGGCAAAGCAACAGCTGTGGCTTATCAGACATCTGAATGAAACCCCTCATTTTCATAGCAGGGGTGTGGCTCTGTGTACAGGGCTAAGCTGTTCCCAAAGCCATAAAACAAAGCAAACTCTTTCCTTTCTGAAGACCCAGGGGTGCAGCACTCCAAAGCCTCCCATGAAGGATGCTGACTAGAGGCATCCTGCAGCACCAGCTGGTTAAACTATGCAGGTAAACGAGAGCTGACCAAACTCTTCCCCGGATCTCAGAACTAACCCAGCCCACTCCCATTTATACAGGTTGCAGCCAAGCTCTAGGAATTTCTTTTCCAAACATACAAGCTTTAACTAGGCCGGAACAAAGCCAAATTCTCTCCTGGCTCAATGGCATTTGAAATTGCTGAGAGAAAGCAAGTTATCACTAGGTCATTAGGAAGATGCAGAGAGAAAGTCCTTAGCCTTTGCTCCATCTGCAGTTGATCCCAGAAGACCAAGCAGAAATTGTCTTCGGAACAACTGCTGGTATTAGAAGGTGATGCTTTGGGCTATTGAACAAGCACTGCTAGGTCCTATGAAAAGGCGAGGAATTAAAAAAGGTCCTGCCTTTGCTTCTGGGATGAAAGAGAGATTTTACCAGCATGAATGCTGTGGCAAAAAAAAAAAAAAAAAAAAAAAGAAAAAAAAAAAAAAGAGGAAGGGAGGAGGACCATTTCACCATTAGGGAGCTTACTGTCAAAGAAAAGAATGAAGTGGGAAAAGGGTAGTAACACGCCCTGTGGCAGTCACAGAAAGACAACAGTCACATCAAAGCCTTGCAAATAAGAATCGAACAAGGGCCTGATCACAGACTCCTTCACTTGGGCAGAGCTCCCTTTGAAGATGACTGGAATCCAACTGGCACGAGTCTGCAGGACCGGACCTTGACTTCTGAAGGAGCACAGGAACCACTGCTCCTGTGCTTACTCAGCAAGGGTTCGTCCAGCCTCGCACAGCTTCTCCCTAGCCAGAGCCAGCTGCTTCAGAGAAGACATCAAACAAGCTGCCAACAAATCTCAGGACCTTTGTTTACAGAGCTGTCATAGGTTCAGGCTCCCTTAGCAATTTGATGAATCGTGAATGCTAGTTCTCCCTTATCCCAAGTTACTTAACTTCTAAAAGTGTACGCACCAATTTCCATGCCCCTTAGATCTCCACATACTTGAAGGAAGAATGGGAGGGTCAGTGCAGGTGGAGAGGTGTGAAATCATCTTCCTGCATTTAGCAGTACTCCCCCCTTTTTCATATTTGTTGGCTTACAGAGTTACTCTTCTGAATAGATCCAAAACCAGAGCATTTACAGCAAAACTTTATCTCCACAAATCTATTTATAACCCTTCTATGAGCTAAATTCCAAAGATTTTTTTTTTGCCATTTAAGGACATAAACCAGAAAATTTGCAAACGGGTGGGTTCCACTTTGCTTCACACCCTCCACAGCAAGTCTCAAGGGAAATGCTCTTTATTTGTATTCAGTACACAAGAGGGTGTGGAAACATGTAATGTTGTTTCCATTGCCTGAAATCTTTCCCTAATATTTTCCCCACTGCAGCCTGGCCTAGCCCCAGGAGTTACAATTTCAAATGCTCTCATCAACATGAAACTGGACAAGCTGATAAGGTTCAGCAGCTTGCTTAGTAGTTTCTCTTCCAAGCTTATGACACTGTGGCAGGACTGTAAGTAAAAGCTGTCATCCCACATTTTTGGTACATCCACTACAACTTCACAGGAAGGCTCTATCTCAGATTCAGCAAGAGCAGTTAAATCTGCAAGCACCCAAGAAATTCCCTCCAGACATGTGAGCCCAGTGTCACTACTGAGCCTGGCCCATCTTCCACCTCAGTCACTGGGCTTCAGTGGTTTTATATGCACAATCTAGAAAAAGTTACTTTCTAGTAGAATACATATCTGTGTGAACAAACAAAAAAAGTGTATGTTCTTGCCGGGAAATCAGTCAAAAATAGGGTTTTAGCCTGTGCTTAAACTTGGCATTTTGGTATTACAAATTCTTTATAAATACTAATGAATTAAGCCCCAGCAGCCCCATGGGCTAAATATAAAAAGGCACAGGTTATCTTTTACTTGCAGATACAGAAACAGACACACAGTCATTAAGTGACTCACCAGGTATTTATGACCACACAAAAAAATTCAAAGGCGAAACTACTCCACTGGCTTCAGATATAGCTGCCTTTTTCCTTTCTCTCTATCCCCTGCTTCCTCAGTTCTTTGCTCCTGCCCCCGCTGCAAGCCAGCAGGACAGTCCCCACAAGCACTTCTTCCTGGCTTCAAGCCAAAGTCCCATAAACACTGCTATAGGCAGGATCTTCTGATCAGGAGGTGCCCTATGCTTCACGGACAGTTTCCCCCTCTCAAGGGGCAGACACAAGGGGCAGGGAGGGAGAAAGAGGCATCAGTTAGCAGTGGTGGTTCCTTACCATAAGTGGAGGAGGTGAGTGCTCCAGCTCAGAGCCCACACGCCTCACCGCCAGGGACCCCAGCAAGCCTGGGCACTGCTATAGCGGGATGCACAGCAGTTACTGCAAGACAGAAGCAGAAGCCAGGAGGTTTGCAAGTGAGAAAGTCCAGAAGGCTGCGTTCCCCACAGGGCCAGTTAGTGATGCTCAGGGAGAGAGACGCAGTAGGGACCACGCTGCTAATGCTGGTATCTGCTTAGCTGTCAGGCTGCCAGCCCCACACCATTTATCAGCACTAAGCACGGTTCCAAAGAAAAAACACATGAAAAGCAGCACTTTCTTACGCAAGATGTAAACCATACCACTAACGTACCAGGGCCAGCAGCTAAGTGACGGTGTTACGTGCCCTAACCTTTTTGGTGAATCGAATCCGTTTCAAGAAAAGTAGGAGCAAGCTCCCGTGGGGGTGGGAGGGATCCCAAATTACAATGTACTGAGCATCCTTCCCTGCTGGGCTAGCTGAACTGTACAAAACGATCAGAAAAGGCAAAAAGAAGTTGTTACATAGTTCAACTGTCTTATGACCTCAGTGTTTCATCCAGAAAGGTCAGATCTAATCTGATCTTCAAATGCCTTTGAGTCAAATTTCAGCCTTAGCCAAATCCTTGACAAACCATTTGGAGGCATGCAACAGTTACAGCTTCCCAGAAAACACCAGTGCCGAAAGAGTAAGTGCCAGCATGTAGGTAAGTGCCTTGTTTCCAGTACAGATGCCCCCAAAATGCATTCTCACCAGGTCACGGGGCTTTAAACCACCCAGGAGCTACGAACAAAGCCAGTAAACCGGCCTCTGCACATGCACATTTCTGAAGGTGAGAGCTCTAGCAAGGAAGCAGCTTTCTTGTTACAAGCTGCCAGGGGGTAGTTACTAAGAAGAGAGAATTTTTAAAGAATGAAAACTTGCTTTGAAGATAGACTCCCACCCTTTTCAGTCACAGGCCTGTCTGCCTCAGGCTTTGTACACCTGGAGCCCAATCCTGCAAACGCCTTATAAAGCTCCTCTCAAAGGCAACGAAATGTTCACAGGATCATGCTTCCCATTCTGCCCTGTTACCTTTTTTGGTGCTTTCTCTGATACCCAAAAGAGTCCAGACAAGCACTGCAGATGGACAGCTAACACTGCTCTCTTGGCCCTCTCTTTCTTATGCATATATGGTTTCCTGTCCCTCTTTGTTCGCCTGCAGCAATCCAAGTTGTTCCAAGTTGTACCCTTGGCAGATAAGGGTTAACAACTCCACTGATCTTTAATACCAGTTATAACTCGGGCAGCCAACAGAATAGGTCTCATGTAAGCAACTGAGAAATCAGAGTATTTTAAACAGTCTCGGGGCACTCAAATGCTATTTGTCCTGCAGCAAGGAAGACCTGCAGGCTCTCACTTTTCTGCAATGAAAAGATCACCCCCATAGGCAAGGCGACTCCAGCTGCAGGCAGGGAAGGGTGAAAAAAGGAGTACTTCTTGATAGACCTTCCCCGTCATCTTTCTTTTCATTTGACAGAGGCTACCTCCCAGCATGCAGCCAGTGAAAAAAGCCTTGCTCTATCTTTCTAGTCTCACCACCTGGAATCAGTAGCACTGCACCCTAACCCCATGCAGGTCCAGACGGATGCTGACCAGCATGCCTCCATGCCACGTGTGGCCCCATGAATAAAACTTTGAGAAATAAGAAGTCTTCCCATCTTAACGCACTTTAATTTTCCCTCTAACATCAGCCAGAGGAACTTACAGCCCCCCTTTCCTTTCAAATCACCTAGCTTTCAGTGTCGCTATTGCATTGCGTACCAGTGTTGGACAAGAAATAAAAGCACAAGGGAAATCACCCCTTTCTCAGGCTGCTCCGTGTCAGAATAATGCTGTGAACATATGAAGTAACAATTGTGGAAAATCCCTTATTCACCTAATACATGTTTACATCACTTACTGTCAAAGCGTATTCAGAGTACACAGGACTCCCCTTGCATCAGATCCTGCATCCGTTAATGATGGTATTGATTTCACCAAGACTAATCCTGTGAATGAAAGCTGTGGAATTGATCCTCTTGTCATTGCATGCTGTGACAAAGAGGAGTTTTTGGGAAATACAAGTTATTTCAATTTAGTCTCTTGTTCACAGGCTCCTTATCCGGTGTTTTTCCCCTACCATCATGATTTAGATATTACATTAACATGTGCAGGTTTTGTTGAGTAAGATACCTGCCTATCAGAAAGCCTCCCAAAGAAAGGCAGACCTATACTTTCTTCAAATATGTTGAGAATAGTTCAGACCTGCTTTACCTTAAAGGCAAATTAATTAAGGAAATGGACCGCTTACTTCCTTGAAGCATCACCCCATTTGTAATTTATGTTAAAACAGTCCGTTTCATTGGTTTTGGTGTACGTAGTTTTAAGACCCCATCCTGTCTCTCCATGGCAGGACAAAAAGGTATGAAACTTGTTTGTAGATGCATATGCTCACACAGAACCTACTGCTACATTTAATGAGGCAGAGAAAGAATGGATGCAGGGTCCCAGGGTTCTTTGATGGCAAACCATACCAGCACAATCATTCACAGTATGGTACCTAAAATAGACAAATTACAATAAATACACAGTTCTCACAGAAGAAACACTCTGCCTCCTTGTTTTCTTTGAGCTGCTGCCAGGGAGGGACTGTGTTTTTTTCATAAATTATTCTCCTGCACGCCTTTTAGCAAGAGAAGCCTTCTCAGCTAGGCAAGATTGCATAAAAACTGCATACTCTGAAAATAAATACTCCTCTGAAAACAAATACTCCACAAAAAGTAATTTTAAAACAGTTATCTTGCCCATTCTTCCAAACAATATATAACATATGAGAAAAATCAATTCTATTGCTGCAGGTCTGGCCAGAGGTTACAAGTTTGGTCAATGTCTGCTGCTCCCAAGTATCCATCTGCAGCTAACTCCATCCCTCCCTTCATTTTCCCAGCCTTTTCTCTGAGAAATTCCCTGCTATGCAGAATATCATGCTATCAGCAGCCAGCCTTGCACAAGGCTTTCAAACTGTCCGAGCATGTCAAAGGAGCTGGGAAGGAGAGCCTGCTCGCTGGCTCTCCCCAGCAGTGCTCTGACTGACACAAACACAGCCCCAGACTTTTAAGAGCTCCAGTCCCACCCAAGTGCATTTTTTTCTCCCCCTTTTAACAGGAAAGACAACTTCACAAGAAACATTCTGGCAATACGCTGCTGCGCATGTTGAAGGCTGCAGACAAAAACGGATGCCATCTATTGTCAACAATACTTCTATGAAAGGCTGCCATGACGGACATCTGCTTCAGCAAGTATCAGATCAGTTACATTAACCAGAGCTTTACAGTATCTGTATCAGTTACGCCGGGAGACTGCCTCTACAGTCAGGCTGCCTGAAAGCCCAGGTATTAAGTTGCAAAATTAAAAGCAATTCACCAGCCATTACCACACTAAAAACTTTTTCATTGCAATTCCTTTAAAAAAAAAAAATAAATAAAAGCAAACAAGAAAAAATAAAGGACAGATTGGCTATTTCTCCACTAACAAGCCTGCTGCAGGATCCCACACAGAGTTGGACCGGCACAGATCCTGCCCTGCACCCGAAGCCTTGCCCCCACACCTCCGCGTTAGGGTCTGCCGGGGTGGGCGAGCATGCACCCCCTCCACCACCCGGCACAGATATCTCCCTTAGTTCCCCGTGAACATCTGGAAAGAGGAGGGGGCACGGAGAGAGGAGGGGAGGAAAAAATACTATCCGACACTTTCGCACTATTTCTATGGCTCGTTAGATTTCTCATGCTGCTTAATCTCTAGCCATAACGCAAATGCAGTCAGACCGGCTCGCTCCCAAACAAACAGATATCTTAAGCCCTTACCTCTGTGGCTGAAAAGTTTTCAACTAGTAGGAAGGAAATGAATAACTGGCTGCTTGGGCAGGAGCACAGCAAGAAAGGCACACCAGCAGCCTCACACACAGCCCTATTCAATAAAACTACAGCTTTTCCTTGGCCCCTCCCAAAAGTCAATGCTAAGTGAATACATATCCCTTATGTTTACAATTGGCAGGCAGCGGTATGCATTGTCCTCAATTTATTCTAATAGGCAGCCAATGACTACGCACAAGCCAAGGTGGGTCCAGCCTGCCTGCAGAGATGCCTGTCATTCCCTAGGCATGCTCAGGAAGCCACTCATCAGAAAACCAAGACCTAAAAAGCTCCGAAAATTCGTGCAAGCTGCCAAAACTGTCTTGCTACATGCCCTTTTTTGGTTATCCTTAGCAGGGCCTCTGAAAGTAAATCCTCTGTCAGGAACAATCATAAGAAATGTTAATCTTGGAGAAAGAGGCTGTCTTGTTGAACACAAATGGAGCTTAAAAAAGGAAATACACTGAATGGAAAGAGACACAGTAAACATATTTACTTTTTTGCACCAGTTAAAAAAAATCAAATAAATAATTTCACCACAGCGAAACTTCATTGTATTTTTTTTTTTAACGAGGACCACGTGTAAAAGGGAACACAGAAATGCTCTGCTGTGCAAGCTTGATTCTGCAGAGAGACACCAGTGGGAAAGGCACATGAAAGATGAGTTGGCAGGCTTTGCAGCCCATTTCCATTTCAAATAGTACAACAGAAGTTATATACAGAATATCCATGTTCTGAAAAATAACTTTTAAAGGGATTCAAAATTTTGACAATGATCCTTAGCAAGTCGGACTAGTTGGATAAACAGGTTTAGTTTATAAGTATACAGCTATTTATCCAGACATTAAAACTGGTTCATTTAGTATGAGGATGGCCCTACATCTACATATTATGGCCAATATTTTTCACTGTCTTTCAATACCATAAAGTAAGCTCAGATTAATTTTCATCTGTTTGTTTTGCTGTAGTGATTGCATACTATTGATAACTTACCAAATTATGCAGGCAGCTTAAAAAATGAAAGAGCAGATGCAGGCTGATGCTGGAAACAAGTGAGCTATGTAAAATAATTAAGAAAGTGTGAAACTAAATATGAAAATGATTGCTTAGGAAAACAGCGCAACACATAGACCCTAGTGCGTACATGTACCAGCCGCTAAGCAAGGCTGCAGGAGAACTGCTGACTACTCTAAGGGGACAGGATTCCAGACCCGGAGATATTCTGCAGATTCATATTTGACAATAATATACACAAAACGAGTTAGGGGGAAAATATGTGTAAGATGACTTTGCAGCTGAATGGGCTAAACTATTTTAATGCCTTTCTCCGTCTTTCTTTCTGGTCACTGGGCCCCACGAATTTCGTCACATGTGTAATGCAAGAAGGACTCAGCCCACAGACAGTAAACTTATCTTTATAACATGAAAAAAAAAAAAATCAAAGGGACCTGAATCTATGCAGATTTACAGCAAGCAATCATAATTATTCTAGTATCATTTTAAATTTCACAACTTAATTAGATGAAGTAAAAACAAACACCACTTTTTTGGAAACTAACTTTTTTTCTTTATTTTAACAACCCTTTGGAAACTTCATCTAATGCTAGATGTCTCCCATGATATGGCTGTGCTGGTTTTAAATATTAATACATATATCATATATATAACTTTGGTTTTTAGGATTTCCTAAACAAGAGAGAACAAAATCCTTGTTCTCAGTCATTCCGGTAACTATAGAAATTATTCCCTTACATATCAATGACCAAATAAAAAGATGCAGTGACATTCTTTAGGAAGAAATGACAAATCTCTACTAGATCCTACCATCCTCTAGATTTTCAGAACATAAAGCATCAAAGAATACAGGCTGAAGAGTAAATAGGATTAAGGGATGCTGATGGTCAGAGCCGAAAACTGAATGTTAGAAGTACCCTGAGGTTCTCGTTCCAGCATAGCCATCAGCCCCCTGCAATCTCAGTGTCCACTGCAACAGGGAGCAAGCTGCTATACACCATGTTAAATTGAAAGCAACTTTTTTTTTTTTTTTTTTTTTTAAGAGACTTACCATGAGTTTGATGCTCCCTTGTCAAAGCATCCCATACTCTTTGTGTTCTAAGTCACTTTTGCATTAATATTGTGCAAAAAGACTGATTTTGCTTTGGGGAAATGCTGTCATGAAAAGTAAAGTTTGCATCCTTCTTGCTGAGCTGAATTTCACCTAGAGAAACTTTTTAATTCCATGACTTGAAACTTTGAAGCCAATGAACTGGCACAGATACCATAGTTTTCCTGGAGATATTACTGGAAACCTGAGCTATGAAGAATGCAGAGTTAAATTTCTAATGGCTGCTCTTTTGCATCCTATGACTAGGAGCCACCTGTAAATGCCTGCTTCAAATACATAGTTACAATATGCCTAAATCCACAATAGCAGGAATTTAGGGAACTATCATGATAGTCCTTGCCCTCATCACCAGGGTTGCCACTCTTGCCACAGCTTCCTATCCCCTCTGCTTTGACAATCAGAGACTTTGTGTCATAGCACAGAACTAAAAACATTTTTGGGGGCTGAATAACCCAACTCCTGGTTTATGATTGCACATATAAGACACAGAAAAAATAGTATATGCAGAAATCAAACCCTCAAACCAAGCACAATTTTAGTATTGATACCTTATCATGGTAAGTAAGGGCCCTGCAAGTGCTCATCACTAAGCTCTTGAGCTCAATAACTCAGGGCAAGGGTGGGACTGCTTGCGATAAGAGCCAAAGCGCTGTACGTGCTGGGCTGTTGGAGCATTCTTGGAGGCCTAAGCCTGCAGTCACTCCCTCAGAAGAATCATGTTAGAAGTACCTGGAAATCTCTGTCGAGACTGTGGCTCTCACAGGTTTATCAATTTTTCCTACAAAATTTACAATCTAAAGCTGAGGTAAGTCTGTGGTCTAGAAAGTACACTATAAATCATTCCCTAGGTGGCAGGTCTGGTTGCTGCATACAGCCACTCCGAAGAACTTGCACTTTGGCACGGCAAAGCCCTCAAGACTCAGCAGGCAGCAGTGGCCAGAGGCCACTTGGATTATTGCTGTTCCAGCCCTGCAAGTGCCTTCTTCCCAAAGCAGCTGTGACAGCAGAGCTGTGCTCCCTGCCTGGAAAAAGTCTTTGGGGTATTTCAGGAGGGATAATCTTTTGCTTTTCAAAATGAAGTCACTTTTTATTATTGAGCTTCCCCAAATTAGTTTTCTTCTATTTGATGTGGTGCACGTGGCCATTACTGAGTAGCACTAAGTCTCCCACCACTGTCACTGCAATGTCTTCAGCTGCCATTTCAGAAGCAAAGAGGAAATATGTTCCCCACCCCTGCACATTCCCACAATACAGCAAGATGCATACAGAGCATCAAACACACCATAGAGAAGACCACTCTTCCCATCTGTACCCAACCAATTTGCCTATTGCCTCACATCCCCAGTATCTAATTTTCTGGTGGTCTGTGCAGCTAACAGTAGGTCAAACTGTCCTAGTGCTCACAGCATAAATATAGATATCTTTAGAAAGGAGCTTCCATCCTGTAACTAGCATGGGTGCTCTGTGCTTAGGTGGGGACACCAAAACTCTGCTTAGGAGAATGACAGTAGCAAGGAGTAACCGACTCTATTCCCTAGTGCAGATAGGGACACAAAGAGGCAGACTTCCTCCTGCCCCAGGGTAACGAAGATGTGTCACTCAGCCCTGCTGACAAGAAAGTGATCTTTATTTCCAATCCTGGTACCAGTAATAAAGGTGTGACACGCTGGAGTGCTGGCGTGGGTCACAGATACAAAAGGTTATAATCCTGTCAGCAGCAAGGGTCAGCATCCATTGAGCCCTAGCAACCACGGCTACAGCTGAACGTCACTCTCACTCTGGCAAACGCCCTCAGACCCAACCAGCAGCACTTTTATCTGTCACATTTGGGTTCCCTTCACAGCACTCTTCAGAGCTATGCAGAGCAACTGTTTATTGTAAATAGAAGTTTGCCATTCTTTGTCTCTGAGCAGGACAGGGAGTGAAAGGAGTTTTAACACTTCCAATGACAATATATATCCCTGGAGGAGCACATGGCTGCATATGTCAGGGGAAGAGCCTTGGTCCTACCCTGTAAACTCTCCAGGGAGATAAAGGAGGTATCAAAAGACTACGTCTTGAGAAAAGACGTAGGACTGCCTTCCCTGGCAACATTAAACAAACCTCTTCTGCTCCTCATTGTATATTGGAGCATTCAACACAGTGTTGAGTAACTCCAAGGACCCCTGAAATACTGGTCACAACTGCATCATTCTTCACTTTCAGCCCCTCCAGAATATAAGTGCTCTCTAAGTGGAACGTCATGATCAAAGATGAAGGGAACTGTTGTGAGACTGCAAGAGATGCCCAGACTAACAAGATCTTGCAGGAAGTCCTGTTACATATACCAGGGTGGGTGAGACCTGTGTTGCTTGCATGAACAGGAATGAAGGGGGACTAAGCCTCCATTGGCCCCCAAAGGACACAACTGCCCTAGGAAATGGGTCAGATGAGAAGCATACCCAGAGAAAAGTCAGCACTAGGAACAGCTGAGGAGATGGGACACCAACTCACACTTATGCTCTCTGCCCTCTGTACCCTGGTCAGACACAGGATGATAGGCAGGGGTACTCTCTCCAGCAGACTTTGCTTTTTCCCTCCCTTAGTACGATAGAGCAGCGGCCAGGAAATGTGCCGTGCACCCTGGGCTAGCTCACACCTCCTCTCTTGCTCCAGGCCAGACTGGAAAGCACGGTTTGGCTCTGCACATTTTCTCATACCCCCTCATAACATAAAGAGAGCACAGTGTGGGTTCCCCCTGCCCCAGCAGATTATTTCTAAATGATGCTATGGCTATGCCATTTCCACAGCTCATCTGAAATCAGCCTAATCTTATATACAGAGGATACAGCCCAGATGGTGGTGCTCACAGCTGTGCACATCTGACATGAAGGTGAGTAAGCCTTGATTTGTAGCAAGCCACCCAGCTGGCAGGTCTGTCTGGGGGATTGCTTCGAAGTGCATGAGGGAGAAGCCCACACACCATGAGCAGATTTGGTCATCCTTATGATTACCTCCTGGGCAGACAAACTTCTATCTTAGAGAGGAGGCAGAGGTAACTTTTCAGGAAAGTTTTACACATACTGCTTCAGGCCATATCTTTTGGCCTGGAACAGCACAATCCATAGGACTTCAAAGCCACCAGCAAACTCAAAGAGAGCGTAAAACCTACCACAAAAGGGAGCAGAGGAATACGGCCATCTCTTCAAATGCAGGTCTGTGTGCGGTATAATGTCAGTCAGCTGGAAATAAAAAGCTAGTGCTGCCTAGACACAGTAACAAGGACTAGAACATAGATACCAAGAGGGATGCACATCTTTTCTTAACACAGATGCGAGCCTCAATCTCCCCAAGACTTATGTATATCCAGTGGAAGAGACAGAGCCCTCCAACGAGCTACTCGCATCACGGATGTTTAGCACATCCAGAAGAGCTGCACTGACAAATAGGAAACCCAAGGCACCAAGCCTCCCACTCAAAGTGCTACAAATCCTCCATGAGTGGCGAGGACTCTGTCTTCTTTCCTTCCTGAAAGGCACTATGAGTCTTCTGGGTGCTAATAAAAGCAATAAATGAAAAAAATCAATGGACCCTGTTTAAGGTGCAGGAATCAAGAAGCATGCCACACATCAGTCCACACCATGATAACCAAGCAAGGAATGCAGGGCAGAAGATGGTAACCAGATTCAGCTTGCATAAAGGTATTGGGAAAGAAGAGACACACGCACACCCCCGCTATGTGGAGAGAGACTTACCTAGCACCTGAGAATAGGGATCAGTCCAATGTTTCCAAGAGCAGCACTCACTCACCTTGGGAGAAGTGAAAAAGTAGGTGTATAATCATGTATTTTTGCCATTCATTTTGGTGTGGCATATCTGTCCATTTCTACTAGGTGTGGTATTTTATTTCTCTTGGTTTAGCCAGCTAAATATATGCAAAGCACGTTTATATACTAAAAAGAATAGGCGAAACAAAAAAGGGATCCCAAAACCTACTGGAAAGAGACACTTTACCTACAATAAGAAAGAATTAATCGTGGACACAGTGACTTTACCTTACTAAAAGCAAAACAAACAACATAGCAGCCCATATTCCAAAGAAAACAGAATACCTGCACTTTTCCACTACAAAACTAAGCCTAGCTACAAGTACACAGTGCCCCCCAAAGAGCAGAGACTTCACAGCACCTTTACTCATTAGTAGAAAATAAATAATTTTAAAAAAGCTCTTCTAGATTGCTTTAGAAAGTAGGAATTTTATACACTTTTTCTGAAGGCTAACATGTGGGGTAAGGTAACTCTGCCCTCAGGGACACCCCCTTTTTTGAAGGGCATGCCCACTTCTCTCGTACAGAGTACAAACTATGAACAGTAGTTGTGTATCTTTTTCCAAAGACACCCGTTTTCCATTGCCAGCCATGAAAGATTACACGCAATGAAATTAGCAGTGCTCAGAAAATTTGTGCACATTCTCAATTTGCCTTTGCCCAAGAAAAATCCATGCATTTGCTCAAAACAATTGCACTGTACATACTCCTTCTTTATAAGTTTGGCTTTATTTTGAGTATTGTTTTCCAGACAGAAGAGATGGTGCCATAATTTACTTTTGCAACCGAGTTACAAATTGCACAGCTGCTGGTACGGGCATTTTGAGGGTGAGGCGTATTCCTTGGCCTTGATTTTCCTCTCGCTTAGACTAGGGTAAAGCAAGTATCAGCCTAATCAAATCAATATTCTCTGACGTATCCTATTGTTACAGCAATGTGAGAACCAGGCCCCTTTGTGCTCTGATGCTAATAAACTATTCAGCTTCAGCAGTTTGGCTCTGGCAATGAGCAAAGGTTAGGTCTCAGTTGTTAACTTGGCCTCAAACGAAAAACACAACTTTAGCGGGCAAAGTCTATTTGAGTCCCACATATGCTCATGTTTGCAAACAATACTTTTGATCTTCACTTAGGTCTCCTTGTTCAGCTCTGGCTGCTGTAACAGAATTCAACACTTGGAGCTGCTTCTCCATGGCCATATCCCTAGGGATGGCAAGCCACAGAGAAAGAAAGGCACCTCAGGCAACTGAAGGCTGTGCCTCCTCAACAAAATCAAGTAGAGATAGTTGGCAGGCTGCTGGCAAGAATACCTGATTCCAGTAGTGTTTGCTTCAAACAGTAAATCTGCTACTGTCCCCATTTTATCCATGCAGCACATGCATAAGGGGAAGACCTTGAACACAGTCACCACTTTCCTATTCCTATAGCCTATTCATGCTATATATCTTATTGTCATATGTATCCTCATATCTCCTCCAGACCCAAGAAACTCTAACCAGTTCAGGCCACACTGTATGCCTATAAAGAGGACCAGACCTCTGTTTCTGAATGGTAATAAGCTTCAGTTCCAAACAGGTGAAAACCAGAATGATAGAAAGCAAGGAGTATTGCTCCCTTTTTAAAGATGGGAAACAAGATACAGAAGACATCCATGTAGATCCAGCTTAGATCCACACAGGTATTCAGACATTCAGCTCGTATTTATACAGTTAATAAAGTCCCCCATCATTTAAGACTTCACTCCAATGTAGACCCGGCTCTCAGTGACTTGCAGGCAGTGTCTGGCAGAGCCAAGAAAGGAACCCAGAAGTCTTCCATCTTCACTCACAGCAAGAGAGCAGGGCAAGCTGGAGAGCTGAAAGAAAGCAAGGAAGGACTGTGTGTGTCAGGCAAGAAGCAGCTATGGCACTGTAAGGGACATAGAAAAAACCCTGCTATGCAGGGTGCATAGCAAACAACTAAAAGACAAAACTTGTTGGAAACCTGAGGAGGCACAGCACTAAGCAGAACTAGAGGGTGAAGACTGGGGGGGAACAAGAGCACCCAGTCCCCATTTTCATACTCCTATTGCTATTACACACAGAGTGGCAGAGGTGCACTGTCCCAGCTCAGAACAAATAAACCAGTTGCGGTTTTGCATCATGCTCCGAGCACACACGTGCTGTCTAAGTGCTACTAGCGCTAGTGAACAAAGTCATTTAAAATGAGATCTCTCATGCCCTGCATCACAGCATCACACCCTGTCGGCTTGTGCAATGCAATAGCAGAGCCAGAGTTAGAAGCCCACTAGAGCAGACTGTGGCTGTGCCAAAGTAACTCAGTCGTTCTGTGGAAGGAGCCATGCATCAGTCAAAGTACATCCCTCACTCAATCTTCCAGCCATGCAATCCCTCTGGACAGAACAAGCCTTTGCCATTTCCTTGGAAAAGCCAAATTTCTGTCATCGCCTTGGACAAGGAATCTATAGGAAAGAGGAGCAGACACAGCAGACAGAGCCTCATCAGCAGTCCCAGGCATTTTGCTAAGCCAAAACCACCATCTGCCCTTGGATTTATCCAGTGGAGGGAAGAGTAACTGCAATACCTGCCTCAGAAGAAGTGAAAGAAGAGAAGAGGAAGCAAATGAAGAAACATTAGCAATACGGCTTATATAATGCCATGGGCCAAATTTGAGAACTAGATATAGGAGTGCACCGAGTCCCTAACATTCATCTGGCAGCACATACTGCCAAACCAGCTTGTCCCAAAGCTGAGAGAGGCATCACTGAAATGATGACTATTGCTATTGCAACATTGCCTAATAATCTTAGTCAGGATTCAAGTTCCCATGAGGTGGGCCCTTACACCCCAGCAGCAGGTTGTGGGAGACACTTGTGCCAGTTGTCCACATACCCAACAATCATTTGTGCACAGACAGGGCTCCACACCAACAATCCTAAGAAAGTGTGAACCCCAGCACAAGTTTCTCTGAAGGATATGGCTTTTAGTGCAATAGTGGACATAGCAGAATGTCTTTCCCTGCCCCCTCTCATATGCAAAGAGAGGGATAGTGGCCTTTTTGCTAATTATCCAGCATGACATTTGCTCCTCTCCTAATCTAGACACACCCAGCTTCCTCTTAAGAGCTCTGGGTAACGTCCTCTGACAGGCAATTTCCTGTAGCAGCTTCATTTAAATAAAAGAAGTTAAATATGAATTAAACAATAGGACCAGTGCAGAAGCTTCCATGCTATGTATTTTGAAATTACATTTCATTCCCCATTTCCCATCCTCCAATATTCCCAGTATGTCTCGCTTGTTTTTATTGACGAAGTAGCACAACAGAATTTCTCAAGGAGAAGGTATCAGGGGGCAGCTGGGGCTTTGAACTGCAGACAGGTATGCTATTTGTCTATATAAGCCAAATCACTGGCATAACACATGATGAGGTAACTACAGAAGTATACAGGAAAGAGGAGTAACAGCTCATATGTTTCTCACAGTTCCAGTCTCCAGTTCCTCTGCACTTCAAAATGACTTTGCTTCCAAGAGATTAACTCCCTGTGCTTTGCTATGCAAGTGGTGTAGCCACAGTTTATGGCAAAATTAAGGTTGGTGTAGAATGTAGCTTTCTGCTTTAAGCACATTATATCAAATCTACTTTGGCCTGCCCTTTGGTCAGAAGGTGAAATTGAAAGTACTAGGTTTAATTCTCTAGGCAGGGGTCATGCTTACCTGAAAAAATTACTTTGTGACCTTCTGGCTCTCCCGTGACCAGCATTCATCAAACACTCATTTAAATATCTGATCTCCTGAGCAGCTCCAATTTCTTTTTGTCCCTTCCCTTTCTAGAATGACCCATGTTCACCTTCTGTGGCAAGTTCTGAACCCCTGAAGTTTTGTGTAAGGTAACCTCCAGCATATTGATACTTGCACATTCAGCGCAAACAGCTTATCTTTTTTCCTATTCTTTAAGACAGATGAAAATCACAAAAAGTGAAAGTTTCTCTTATTTGTTCCTTCAAGAATAATTCCCAGCAATTGAGCACCAACTGCCAGCTGTACGAAGTACACCGATATCAATTAAAAATTCCATATTTTCCCCATTTATTCATTTGAATTTATATTTGAAGTGCTTTAAGTGCTTATAATGACCTTCCTCCAATTCTGGTTCAGGAGGAATGGAAATGTGATACTAATGTTCCTACTGGGTTTCTGGAATTCTTCTTTTGTAAGTCATGGTATCTCCTCAGATACCACTTCCTCAGACAAGCCATACAATGTCAGGGAAGACTGCAATACCGCTGTGTCTTTTTGCAGTCATAACAGTGGACACAAGAATTGCTTCCAGATACCTTGAATAACTGCTGTAAGGAAGCACTGCTTATCTTCTTTAGCAACATCAATGGGAACCTAGTAATGCAAGCAGGTCACAGATTTCTATGGGTACAAAGCATGTTCTTTGCCATCATGTTATGCCCTTTAGCACTGTATTCCCTGTTTATGTTTTACCACAAAAAATTAGCACGGGGATGCCCATGCAATACATGTTCAGAGTATCCCTCTCAAAGTAGATCTCACGGTTGGCTTGATAAAATAGGGGTCTCAGGATACAAAGCTCAAAAAAAGAAAAGTAGTCTTTGAAAGGTTGCACTTTTTCATATTAGAGACTGAAAGGACGCATCTTTGAGAACATTTGGCTGAGCATACATTACATCCTATAAAGAAAATAACTTATTCTTCCATGAAACTCTCTAGATTATCATGTGCTACCCTTTATTAAGGCAACACCATTACCACATTCTTCTCATTTCTAGTACTCGGTCTCACAAGACATTAAGAGCAATTCCCCATGCTGCAAGTTTAGACACTGATGATGTAAACCAGTCACCAGCAGCTTATGGTTAATATCTTTATTATTTTCAGCCACAAAGACAGCTTCCATAAACAAAAAATAATCAATGAACTTTTTCTAAGCACAAATATGGAAAGAATTATGCTTGCCTTTACAAAGGCCTTTTCATCACTGTTAAATGTTTTGGGGTAAAGGAAAGGGATGTCCTTGCCAGCATCTACCACATATGATATTATAACCATCAAGATAAACAACCATATGCCTCGAGTCAGAGCTGCTTCTGAGCATCAGAATGCATGCATGAATTCCTAACTAACAGCTATTGTTTGGATTCATTAGAAGAAATATCATGAGTTTGACTTTTTCCAGAACTTAGCACACTATAAGACCACAAGCAAAAAAAGAAAAAAAAAATACCATAGTTGATCAGTTTTCTAAGTGGCCTTAGTTTTTAAAGAGATTTTAAATTGATTGTGGGTCAGAAACATAGTCCTGCATTTGGTTGCCATCTTTTAGCGTTCAAAGCAAGTTTCATATACTCCATATTTGACTGAAAAAACTGACACTTGACTTATTTAACTTGACTTCTGAGCAGTTATACACAATTGAATGCTTCCTCAGAATAGCAAGGGGTTTCCTTACACAGATGCCTGCAATGAAAATATCAAAGAAACAAGCCGCTTGCCCAAGTCCCTGCACAGTCTGGTTGCTGACATTTCCCATTTTTAAGCAGATCACAGTTAAATTCACCGGCCTTCAGTGAGATGCCAGACCTGTTCCTGACAGACCCTGAACCAGACTATAAAACAATTAAACTGCTGATTGCATAACTAGGCAGTAGGATAGCTATAGACACCAGAATGTATAGCTCTATATTTCAAACTATTGTCATCCTGCCTCCAGCATACGTCAGGAACTCGCTCATTCTCCTCAGCCCACATAAGCAGGGCTTACTCCCCAGTTTGCACTGCACTCAGCTGCAGAATCCCACCAGCATTTGTTGTGCTCAGCACCCGCCTGATGCCATGAAGAGCCGTTTGTGAAATGTATGTAACACAAAGAAGCCGTACTCTCCCTCACAGTGGATGTGAACAGTTCCATTCCCCACCTGCACCAGAGGCACACTGAGCATTAAACAATATTTGTACAATACCATGAAGGAGCAAAATTCTATTCAAACAATTCTCTGGGCTGGTCAAAGTCCCAAATGGCTGTTCCATGGGAAATTCCAAGATTTCAGGACTATCCTTGAGTTCGTTGTTTAATTGGAAGAAAGAAAAAATTTCCAATTAAATGAAATTTCAGATGTATCTTCTCTTGACAACATCAAAAAACATTGTCCTGGTTTCAGCTGGGATAGAGTTAATTTTCTTCCTGGTAGCTGGTACAGTGCTATGTTTTGGATTTAGTATGAGAATAATGTTGATAAAACACTTATGTTTTAGTTGCTGCTAAGTAGTGCTCACACTAGCCAAGGACTTTTCAGCTTCCCATGCCCTGCCAGGTGCACAAGAAGCTGGGAGCGGACACAGCCAAGACAGCTGATCCAAACTGTCCAAAGGGCTATTCCACACCATATGACATCATGCCCAGTATATAAACTGGGGGGAATTGGCCAGGGGGCGGTGATCGCTGCTCTGGGAATGCCTGGGCACCAGTCAGTGGTTGGTGAGCCATTGCATCCCTTTTTTTTTTCCTGGGTTTCATTCCTCTCTCTCGTTTTCCTTTTTGTTACAATTTATTATTATTTTATTTCAATTATTAAACTGTCTTTATCTCAGGCCATGAGTTTTCTCACTTTTACTCTTCTGATTCTCTCCCCCAACCCACCGGGAGGAGGGTTAGCAAGCAGCTGTGTGGTGCTTGGTTGCTGATGGGTTAAACCACAACAGACATCCTTTCTAGTTCCCTATTGAACCTTTTATTGAAGTAAAAGCATCAGAAATAGAGATGAATGCTGGAATATGTTTCAGCTGCTTTCAAAATTTCTTCAATAATGTTTAAATCACAAAGAGACAAAAATCAACTCCTGTGAAATACATTCCAGTGAAATTCAGAGAATCTGTAAAAAACAAAAAAAAAAAAAAAGACTGCAATGAAAGAAATTTTAGCTTCTTCAGTAATATTATTCATTGTTTACTACCACAGTCTCTTTCTGAAGCCACCAAAGATATGTGAAGAAGCACAAACAGAGAAATATCCAGAAAAGTGTTCTGCTTAAGCTTTTTGGTACAATGACTGATTTCCCCATTGCTTTTCCAACTTATCCTCCAGATTAGTTGTGATTGATTATAAAAATCATACGGTACAAGTTCTGGCTTATGAACATGGACTTCATATGCTCAGAAGGATTAGCAAAAGACATTTTGATTCATTTTCTCCAAGGAAGAGAATATTTTTTATAATCTCTCTGTCCAAATTAAATCAGGAAAAAAATATATTAGTGGCTACATACTGCAACAGTATGGGAAATTGGACTGCTTATTGTTTCAGGCCCAGGCCACCCAAGATTTAAGAGGATTTGGCAGCATTCAGAATATATCACATGAGAGACTGGTGAAAACAGACAAACAAAACAAAAACAACCCAGATGGCTGTGCTTCCCTCAGTTACAAGGCAATACCATCAGAGAGGTCTTTACTCACATAGAAGCATTTTCATTTTAAAAAGGTCAGATATTTTTTAAATGTCCACCTTTCTACTTTTACCAAAAAAATCATGTTTTCCTCACATTTTCTGTAAGCAAGTTTATACAAATTCTATAGAAAAATCTCAAAAAAAAAAATAATCCCAACCTCACAAGATCCCTCTCCAGCCTCTTTTTCCTGTTTTTCTCTGAGATATAAATATCAGATGCAGGAATGTGTAAATGCAGAAAGTACATAATTTGTTGAGCTAGTCCAAGTATTTGGATAGTTCAATCATCAACCCATTTCTGAATTTTCTGGTATCATTAGTTTTACTGTATTGTTATACAAATTTTTCTGTTATTACAGGGCTGCTCATTTTAACTATATTTTATTCCCTCTGATTCATTCATAAAGAAAAACTATGAGCATCAAGTACTGAAAAGGAGTCTACCCTTTTTCATTATATTCCCTAATAATAACCATTCTGACTTCCAATGCCATTTGCTTCCTTGGTTTCCACTCAGCTTCTGTGCATCCTCCCTGCTTAAAGTCTTCACAGGCATCCTTTCCTGCCACATTGCTACAGGCTCAGACACAAACTCTGGGCAGTCCCTTATATATGTACACAGCAGGCAGGCCTGTAATATAGCCTTAGAAGGATATGGCATTTGACTCAGAGTAATGACTTTGGTACATGACCATATGCCATAAGCAATGCCTTAGCCATAGATATCTATTCTGTAGCATGGATTTAGCCATTCCTGATTATTTCTAAACAGCGCTGATAATTCACACACAATGCCACTTTCCAAACATCATTACAGATGTTTGTGGGTTTTTTTTTTTCCTGGAAAAAACTTGCCTGAACTATATACTATAGTTGTATCCATCCATGTGTCCACAAATATGCTCTGTAAACTAAGTTTTCATTCATCTTTCTTTGTTACCTTCCCTGGCTTTATAGCTTGTAAATATTCCCAAACAACCACTCTCTATGGAGACAGTGTTCCCACCAACATAAATCATTCTTGATCTTTGTTTAGCTTGTATGGCAATCAAGGATATTAAGTTTACATATAGTATGACCAGGGGTGCATGGATAGAAAAAGACAGTTACAAAACCTTAGCACCTGCTAAGGCTGCGGAAGACATCTACACTATTGATATTAAATGACATCCTGTCCATTATATTACTATAATGATGTGTGCAGCATGGACACAGGAGTTAATCTTGGCC
Source organism: Platalea leucorodia (assembly GCF_965183815.1). Taxonomy (NCBI): domain Eukaryota; kingdom Metazoa; phylum Chordata; class Aves; order Pelecaniformes; family Threskiornithidae; genus Platalea; species Platalea leucorodia. The sequence continues at coordinate 58,395,832 of NC_138826.1, forward strand.
CCAGGATTTGTGGAAAGGTAGATGACAAGTGCAGATGGCCCAGTCATTAAGTCTTTAGAGAGCAACAGCGGTTGTGAAAAGCTGTTGTCCTTCTGTTTCAGCCCCAAAGAATCTACTGGCCTGGAGCCCTTGACTCAGTAATGACAAAGCTCCAAGGAAGAGGTGCAGACTGGAGCAGGTTAAGCATGATCAATCCCTAGGGAAGATGGGGAAGGAAAAAAAAAAAAAAAAAGTATTATTATGGCTGTTAAAAGAGAAACCATTACATGAAAGACCAGAAACTAACAGAAATCAGGATAGAGAAGGAAGAGAAAGGAGGCAGCCACACTCCCTGGAGGGGCCTGTCAAGTGGTAGGAAGAAAACGAACCCAGGTTTGCAAAGCAGTATTTGCTTTTCTCTGTAGTTGTGCATCTACCATGAACTGTGCCCAGAAGTACAGCGTATATGTGGTTTGAAAGTGCCTTGCAAAATACCCATGGTTCTTGCTTTGACCATTTGTCATGAAGTCTCCACAGGACAAAACAATAATAAAAATAAAAATTAAAAAAAAAAAAAAAAAACACAAAACAAACAAACAAAAAAAAAAAAAACCCAAGAGTAGAGATCTGGAGATGGCACAAATAATAGAAATGAGTTTGTACAAGATCGGAGGAAACTACATGTCAGAGCCATAGCTCCCCAGAAGGGAACTGAAGATGGATTCTGAACCCCAGAAACTTGCTGAGAGGCCATACGTATACATATGCGCCAACAAATCTGAACATCACCCAGGATCAATAATTTTAAAGGTCAATGGGCTGCTGAAGCTCAACATAGTAGCTAGATGCATATCCCAATTGATGGAAGAGGTCCACTAAGACTGTAGGTCAACTACTGAGAACTAACTAGCTGTATAGTATAGTGTTGTACAGTGTCTCCAGTGGATACAAGAAAGTGTTTACAAATATAGCCTTACACCTCATATACAATAGGAATACGTCAATCAAGTCAGGCAATTTTCAAACCCTTTAATTTTTAATACAGTCGATCTCTACTTGTTAAAGTACATAAAAATGCAGTATTTTACTCCTGCTGTCTATCACTACTAAGACACCATGTCTCCTTCTTTCCACAGAGGTCCAACTCTAATTTTGAAACTCACCTTGATGAGCATCTGTGATTTATAGGACTTTTCCCTTTAAAAGTGCACAGCTCTGCTTCTTCTGTGTTGTCCTCTGGACATGACAAATGCCTGAGAGATCCTTGAAACCCAAACCAGACCAAGGGTATTCTATATACAGCACTGTAAATGAAGACATGTAAAAAGCACTGTGCCTTAGATCACCACAGTCCTTAATGAGGTGTCAAGTACTTCAGACATCATGCCTAGCCAAAGCCCACTTGTTCATAAACCAGTTCTACCCAGTGAATATTTTCTGCCTAGAGAACAGCCAGCAAGCTTTGCTGAGCCAATTAAACAGATAACATTGGTGAATGGGGTTAATTCCCCCCATAAACGCTTTTATGCTCCCCAAATATACTAATAGTAAGTTCATCTACAACAAGGGGTGTCCAAGGGAAGGGGTGAAGGGTTGCAAATATAATATATTTCAGTGGGAATGTGCACAAAAGGGCAATTCTCAGATGAATATCACTTCACTCAGTGAAGCCTAAATTTGTATTTCCATTTAATGTCGTTGCATTTCCTCTGTACTGCAGCAGAAGTAAACCTCTAAACCTGACCTGCAGTGTAGACAAGCAGAGTCCAGTCCCTGTTCTAATTAGTTTGGAGAAATCTGGGAAGAAAAACTATGACCTGAGGAGAGGAGCAGAGACTTGAGCCAGTCTCTCCCACTTCCCCCGTACCTTAGCAACCCAGTTTGTCTCCCCCAAACAGCACTTTTTGCCAAAATGGAAATGCTCCAAAATTTTGGCGCAAAATTGTTTTGTGCTGCTAGAGCCCAGTACATAACCAGAGGGGGGCACCAGGGTCAGAACTATTATGCATTTAGATTGTGTAGTGTAGCATATGATTTATTTTTTTAAAACAATGGCTATTTTCTTGCTCCACAGACGCTGATTGCTCAGACCCAGACACCTATTCTGTGAGTTAGACACATGTTGTGAGCTGTTTATGCTGGTCACATCCTCTGTGTAAAACTTTTATGACTTTTTTAGCTTTTTATTGTTATGTATTTGGCTATCATAGCACTCAAGTGTGGCTGGCCCACACTTAGGCAGTGTAAATCAAGTGGGACAGTAGTGAGTGACGAAGGATTTTATAACTCTGAGGAACTGGCTGAACTCTTTCCCTGTTGTTTTAAGACATTTATATTCCCTCTTCTGAAGGTGTAGGATATTCCTAAGTGAAGGGAAAGCTGGATTTTTGTCTTCCCCTACACCCTGTGCATGGAGTCTCCTGAGATTATTTTCAGCTTTAACTCTTTCCATATAAGACACTCACACAAACATGACAACTAAACAGACTCTAATTCTCTAGATACAATATCCTCCTCTTCCTGTTAAATCAACAGCAAATGCAGATTTTCAAGCCAACTCTAATTTTGAAACTCACCTTGATGAGCATCTGTGATTTATAGGACTTTTCAGGTGGTCTCCTATCCAGACATTAGCCACACTGAAACCTTGTTTGGCTTTTAGGAAAAGGTGCATCTTGCCCAGGCAAAGATCAGCTCTCTAAACACCTCCAATTTTATTGTGTCCCAGCCACCATTTTTCATCCTCACTGCACTTCCTCCTCCTCCTCTGTCACATCCAGACCTCTTTATATTCAGTGCAGGCCCCAACAGGACTCCATGGAAGGGACTGGAGTTACGCACCACAGAGTTCAGACTTCACCATGAATTTAAATTTCTCCAGGACATCATTCAGACCTCACAAAGAGCCATCCTCTAGACTCAGCAAGTCTCTCTTTAAGGAAAAAGGTGTCTATACTTTGAGATTGTAAAGAAAAGATAAAGGAAAGATAAAGCTTCCATCTGACTTTGCAGAGCCTGGATTAATTATTTTAATTATTGTAAACGTATCCTATTAATAAAATTGCATGTTATTTCTTCTGCTCAATGCCAACAACATTGTTAGCTCTTTCACATCAATCCACTGCATCACAGAATCAACTACTGGACCAACTTATTTTACTATCTTGAACATACAGTGCTGAGAAGCATAGCCATCTAAAAGAAAGGAGGCATACTAATAGGAATGTTAAACCACAGCGGGGATTTCAAGCTCTGCTGAACTCAGAGGATGAGCTGAACCCAAGAGAGGCAACTGGAAGTCTTTCCAAGCTTAAAGAGCTACAGATTTTGTTGGGCAACAGTTTCTGCTTGGCTATACCATATTCTCTTAAGTGGATGCACAGCTTTTACCATGCAGCTTACACTGTGAAGCGGCTGGCCAGAAAAACTTCTTTCAGCCCCAAACCCTTCTTTATCATGTAGTAAACTGGGAAGGCTAGTTGGCGATATATCAATTTATTATGACCAATTTTAAATCAGCCCTTTTTGGAACTGGAAGTTGTACAGAGAAAGAAAAAAAGATAAAATCAAAAAGCAAGCTTTCATCTAAGCTTGAATACATCCTACAGATTTTTACCTATTTCTACATTCTCTTGTGCCCTTAAAGTCAGGGAGAGTCATTGTATTGCTATGCAAGTAACTCACTATGCTCAGAAGCAGCAGATGAATAAAGCCACACTTACCTAGTGTAGTGGCAGAAAAAAGCTAGGAAAGCTCTGATATTAAGCAATATTTGTACTCCTCACTGCTATAATTTGAAGATTTTGGCAAAACTGCGTCATTGTTTTCTTACTCCTCTCCTTCCCAGTTCATATGCACAGGGGATTTTGCACATCCAGTTTCTATGAATAATCTTCTGCTTGTTGTTGTAACCGTTCATGTGTGTCTAAATTCTTTCATTCACTCTTGCTAACCTAATTCTTCCAGATGTTTGGGAGGTTTTGCATTCTGGCAAGGACTACTACAAAAGGGGCAACCATAAATCTTGTGGTCTTTTTCCCCTTCTTTTTCATGTCAGAACAATTGTTGGGATCTTAATCTCTTTGGCTTCAATTTTCATTTCACAATTATGGGTAGCATTGCACCATGGAAATAATTGCTTAAAAGGTTTAAGTCCTTTGCCCCTTACAAAATAACAAGCCTTCTTTATTTCCTAATTAGAAGAGTAATAGAACCTTTATGAGTCTTCAAGCAAAGTCTAAAAATCCCCAGAAGGAACCGTGCTGGAGAAATGGCCACTGTGGCACTTTGCAGAGAAATTATGTCATCTTCTGTGGTGGAGAGGGGAAAGAAAGAAGAGGGGAGAAGCAGGGTAGCCGAAAGCCTGTTTGGATTCCCTGGCAAATAAAATACTCAGCTACTCTGCTCTACCCCAGGACCTCCTCCCCCTCTCTAATGGCTGCTCCTCTGCCATCATCTCCTTAGATATGTTGTCCAGTGGTGCAGGGAGCTGCTGAGGGGAAGGAAGAAAGGGTTGAGGGGTCCCTAAGCCGTGGACTGTTTCTCCTCCCCCCACCCTTCTCAGAATTCACAGGCAAGAGCTAAAGAGTTCAAAACTGCAGACTGATAGCCCCAAAAAAATAAGCCGTGTAAAGTCTGTCTCTCACTCATCATCTTCCTGAAGGTAGAACGGATGAGACCATCCTTTAAGAGTAATTCTAGTGATTGAGCAAAGTCAGGGAATCAGAGTGGACATTTTACATATGGTGTCAGGAAAAAAAAAACCAAACAAAAAAAAACCAAAAAAAAACAAACAACACAAAACACCACAAAACAAACACAAAGATCCTTTTGCAGAATCTGAGTATGAATTATTTCCCCTGGCATTAAATTTAGAAGGTCCCACTTGAAAGTATATATATTTGTAATTAAAAAAAAAAATCACAAGCAACAGAAATCTAGCTTGTAAATTCTACTTTTAGTTTGAAATTTCATGCAAAAATAACCTTGGTGGCAAATGCTGTTTGTACAACTTAGATAGGAAGGCAGAGGAAAAACAAACCACCCATGGCTTTATAGTTCTATGTACCAGTTGCAGCTTCATGTCTAGTTCACCCTGTACAACATTTTCCATTACAGGACACCCCCCTTTCAGTAGCTTATAACTTTGCTCAGTGTTAACTGTTTGAGTAGAAGTTTCCATGCTATGCATTTGTGTCATGCTACCTGATGACAGTTTTGGGGTTGGTTTTTTTTGTTTGGTTGAGGTTTTTTGTTCTTTAATTAATTTTTTTTTTTTTATTATTTCCAAAAGTTAGAGGAAAATGTTGGACCACAATAGATGTTTGAACCACATAAAAAGTGTTATAGCTGTTTCAGGGAGACGCTCCAGGCTTCGGAGCAGGATTTTCACATTTGATAGAAAGTCAGACTCCGCATCAGGGCTTTTCCCATCCACAAGGGCAATCACCCCAGTTTAATTCACTCAAAATCTTGCAAGTGAGAGTTTGACTATCATGGTGCTAACAAGCATTCTGACTACACGCAGCAGTTCCTTCCAATTGTCTCAGTGAAAGTGATGAGAGAAAAAAACATTCATGACCACTTTCACTAGGCACAAGGCATGGCTTCCGACAACCTGGCCCAAGCTTCAGCAAGCACAGAAAAAGCAAAAAAAATGGTAACTCATCAAACCAGTCTCAGAAAAAGCCTACTGCTCCTAAACTGATATGCTTAAGCTATGATTGTTAATGTAATATCTTCTACCCCAATACCCATCCTCAAGGTCCATCTCCTCAGGCTGATAATCAAAAGGGTTGGGGTTTTTTTTGTTTGAGATCTTTTAATAAATCCCATCTTCAGAGGTTTGAAAGTGTTGAAGCTGCCACTTTCCCATCTCTGTCCCTTCCTGATCTCCCACCACAGGCTGCTCTGGGCAGCAGCATAGCCCAACACATGCCTGCTGGCTTCCCAAAGGCATTTACATTGCCCACATCAGTCTTGCAGCGTCAGCCCCTCTCCAAGAGCTACTGTGCAAGCTTAGCAGACATCACTCTTCCAGGGATTTTATTTTTTTTTCCTCCCAGAAGACAAAGATCTGCTCCAAATGAAAATTAAGCAGCATGGAACAGAACAGGAAGAGGGGAAAAAAAAATTTCTTGGACCATTAATCAGAAGTCTTAAATTATGAGTTTGTCAAACCCATAGAGCCTGGGATAAGATCTGCAAATAACAGTGAAGTGGAGCCTTTGGCTGTGTTTGCCAAACATAGGCATTTGCTCTTGCTCTTCTTGACCAGTTTTCAAGACCATTTCAGCTGCAACTACAGGGCCACAAATCTATAGGACTGCATACTTAAACCAGTGTTTACAGTGACTGGGGAGAAAGATCTACAATCTGTGGGCTCACACTTCTTAAATCAATTTACAGAGCATGTGTCTCAGAAGCATGTTAAATAATTCATGGCAAAGCTAGCCATTCACTGATAAAAACCTGAAATACTTAAAAGAACTGTCAGTGTCTCAAGTTGTGTTAACATATGTAAGTACATTTCAATTCACTGAAGGCCCTGAAGTTCAGTTATGAGCTTTCTTGGGTGTGAACAAGAAGATCAGTCAGTCTTTAATTCTTCCAGCCAGCCTGGCTTTTGCCAGGCTCAAATAGAACTTGTTGCCAGAGCCAGGTCAGCTATCTGGCTGGACAGAGTAGGGATGGGCTCAAGATCCCTCCGTCATTACCAGGGAGCCATACTTACTGCATTTCAATACCTCCAAGTTATATCTCTCTACTTAAACAGGAAAAAAAATTAGTTTCTGTAGCTTCCAGACAGACCTGCACACATACTTTGGGCTCAGTCATTCAGACATTACAAGCATTATCTTCCTAAGGAAACCAAGCCATGGCCTCTGTGTCCAGCCATACAGAGTAAACACCATCTCTAGAGACACCCCTCACTCTGTTAAATGGTTTTAGGTCAGTTCAAGCTACAATTTAAACCAGACACACTGGTGAGGTTTACAATCACGAGTTGGCATTGCTTCATAACAGTCCGCTTTAAGGCTCCATTTGCCTCCTATCACACAAAAATGTCACTGCTGATTTTATCAAGAGCAAGTGCAGGTAATAAGCTGCATGTCTAGCTGGAAAAACGGTAACAGAAATAGCCTGGCTTAGGGCTAACACTGCTGCAGAAATCTTTCCTTTTGCTTCTGCTGACTGTTTAATGTTTAAACCATGGAACCCTAATTCTGTGTTATGTTGCTTTTTACAATATATTTTTGATTTGAAGAATAAGCAACGAGCCTGTTCCTTGTTTGGCAACAGTACAAAGTCACTTTGAACTAACAACACTCTAATCTAGCCTCAGGTATGAAGTTAGCTACCGGGGGGACATAAAGCATGCGTCTGAGCAGTACAGACCTGGCTGCATAGTCCAGATCCACACTGCTTTTAAAACAAACACAAACATGCCTGTTTCTGCCTTCACATACACCTGTGCAGCTCCCCTGAGCTCAGCCTGTGTGTAAATCAGAGGGCAGTCTTGAATCCACGTGGTCCGCACAAGAACTGTGCCTCCATTCATTCCTCCCCACAAAGCCTGGAGGTCCGTGCTGGACTGACATGCTAAACTAATTTTCTGGAATCTGCTTCTGTTGCCAGGCCTGCAAAGCGAGCCTGGGCTGCGGTCAGAGGACACTGCTGCTGAGGAGTTGAGACTGACTAAATATTAGGGGTTCTGCTTACGAGTACCTACTTCCCAAGCAAAAGAGCAATTTAAATTAGAGGAGAAGAGGTACTTTTTTTTTAATTGTACATATCAAGCTGTACAAGAGAGCAGCTCTATGCTGTTCTTCTGAGTGTCCCCTACATATAACACAAAGTCTGTGGCAAAAAACACACCTATTAAAAAAAGGAGGAGACAAGCATTTTAAACACCTGGACTTATTTGTGGATATCCCCTTCTATATCTCCTTTACTCTAGGCAGATTATCCATAGATTTCAGTACAAGTTAAAAACCCATTTTGATCCTGAACCACAATTCTCACTTTACCACATGATGCCAGACAGGATAGTTCTTCTGGTTGAGGGTCCTCAGGAGTCTTTGAAGGATCTCAGACATCTTTATGTGTGACCATGGACACTCCTCTGTGGCTCCTCTCTGCAGAAAGCCTGAACCTTTCACTATCATTAAACACAGAACTAGTATCATTTCCAAGCTACAGAGGCAGGCAGAGTATTTTTTGTGAGTTATTTTCAAGTAGTGATTAAAAGCACTAGAATAGTTAAGTAAGTCTGTCGCAGATGATCTCTAGCACAAGAGGATCCTAGTAGTTTCTGCCAAAGGAAGACACACATCTTCGCTGGTGTTAAAGTTTCAGGCATGCCTAGTCTTTCACACCTCAGTCTATCAGCTTACCTGCACTGAAGGTTTGGACTACAGCCCTCAGAGTATGTGTCTCATGCTGTGTTGTCTCCAGATCGGGGGTAAAACATAAGGTTGCAATGTATTTTTACTGCCTTTTACTGTAATATATCGATAATGATAGATTTCCCCTGAATTCCGCTGCACAGCTATCACAAAAAATGCAGCAAAATGCTGTCCACATATAGACTTCCCTCCATATATATATTCAACTTTGGAGATTCAGGGAAACTGTCAATATCCCAGGCCCAAAGTCAAACTGATTTGCCTTATCATTTGGAAATATATTGAAGGGAAGAGTCTAGACTAGCAGACTGTACTGAAAACTTCTCTCTCAGGGCTATTCCTTGAGCTTCAAGTTGACAGGCAGAGAAAGGAGCCCAGCCCAAATTTACTGAATTTGGCTGACCTGTAGAAGATGGCAGATCTGTCATGCTGGCAGAGCAGAAGCTGCCTATACTTCTACATGCCACATCTTTCCTGGATATAAGGTCTTTCCTAATTGCTTAGCACTAGAGTCAGGCATTGTTGTTTTGTTTTAGTCTTTAAGTGCTTCCTCATGTAGGAAATAACAGATATGAAATATTCTTGTGGTTGGTTTTTTTCCATGAACATTGGGTAGACATTTCTCCAATTCCTCCTATGAAGGACAGCAAGGACTTTATGCACACATAGCTTATCAGCAAAATTGTTGTACACGTAGTTTTACTTGAATAAGGACCAGTGATCCTGTACAGTTAATATTCTCTTTTTTAATTTTATTTTGTTTGTATGAAAACTGTCTTCAGCCAAGAACTCTGGAACTTTTGGTAAGCCTTAACCTGGATACTCTCTGTATATTTCTATTTTTTCATTTCACACATCCCAACACTTTGCTTTAGTAAAGACAAAAGTAAAAAATTCCAAAACATTTCATAAGTTCTTAAAAGAGAGAATCTATTCCTCACAGATTCATTTAGGAGGAACTCATCTTGAAGGAACTGGAGAACATCAAAGCCCTTAAGCTTTCAGGAATTGTAACTCATCTTTTGAAATATGAAACATGTGCACCAGACAGTTTTGCCAAATGTTTACATTTTGGTGCATAGCTGAACTGCTTATCAGAAGTTCAAATGCTCTTTGTTCCTAATTTCCCACTATTATTCACACTACATGCTCTGTTCAAACACAGTAACACCCTTTGGCCATGAGAGCCGGCAGTGCTTCTGTCTCACATGGAGCAGACCGAGGAGACCCAAGTGCTCAGCACTCATGGCATGCCGTAACTCCAGAGTACGTGATCAGTGATTTCTCTCCGCATTTTTATCTTCGTTATAAGCAAGACTACATGCAGAGCAATGTAAACTCTTATATTCAGGGGAAACCTTATGAGTACCTTCCCCAAGATAATGAAGTGCCTCACATTGGTACTTCAATACTGGAAAGTGGCTGAAATGGTTCTGTGCATCCTGATCCACCCTATGGCCTTTCACTCACTTCTTATGGCAACAGCTCTCACAGGATTTTCCTACCCTGTGAAATCCCAGACATGTGCCCTTCTTTCCCCCCTCCCATAGGGTGAGGGCTGTCCTAGATTTTAGTTTAAGAGAAAGATACGGCACCTCCTGAGGATTATTCATCCTTCTTTGGGGTAAAGACTTCCTCTGGAAGTACTACTGACTGTAGAGGAATCCTGGAACAGGAAAGTCAGTCTAGGTACTTATTTGAGCCCTGAAGTTCAGCAAGATGAACATCAGGGTAAGCAATGAACCTATGCTACCCAGTGAAGGGAAATATCAACCAAAAAACTTTCACCATTTGTTTCAGTATTCTGGAAGATACGATAAAAGAGGATGATTTTGAGAACAGGCATGGCTTCTTCTGTTTCATGACAGTAATGCAAAGTGGGATTTAGCAAACATAAACCAAGAAGGGAAGAGGCAACAGGGTAAGAAACAACATGAAAGAGCAGCTTCTGGAAGAAAAAGATAAGACTGGGGATAAAACATTTTGCAGTGCTAACAAAAATGCCCTTATTATGGGTGATGATTTTAACTCAGAAAAATTAAGAGGAAAGGGAAATTGTTACAACAGCTTAGTCTTGCAGGGAGAAGATTAGCATAACTAGAACAGAAGAGGTCAAGTCAGCAAGTATCAGCAGGAAATATGAGACACATATTAATCATTCTCATTTCCAGACACAACATGGAAATGGTCTATGAAAATATGTCAACAAATTATTTGCATGTAAATCAGCAAAGCCACAGTGACTTCAGAGGAACTCCTTCCATTTATCCCAACAGCCCATCAAGGCAACAGACAGGATCGTCTCCCTTCCAGGGCTTCTGACAACATTTGTATTTGCTTGAGAGAGAACAGACACTATCGCATATTCAGGAAAGGGCTTTCTAGGACTGAGAGGGGTAGGGTATCAGAGGGAAGGAAGCTGCTGACAACTGACATATCTACAGCATGCTTTCTTGAAGCCAGGCTGGAGATTTTCCCACTGCCTCCTTGCAGCAGAGATAGCTGGAAGTGGCTCGCTCTTGTTCTGGTCACATGTGAGACAAGCCTGAAACTGCAAAGGGTGAGAAGACACTGGTTTGCCTGTGGAAATCTGATGTGGTGACCAAAGCAGCTCTATATAGATATACAACCTCTCCTTCCTACTTCATTTATTCTTTTATTCACATATTGCCCTGAGTAGAAAATGGTTATCCTCAGGTATTTTGGCTTTTTATTATTTTAGCAGCTATCCAATGTCTAAAAAAAATGTGTAGGTACCTTAAGGGTATCTTACTGCATTTAACTGTGAAAGTCAGGGGGAAAAAAAAAAAAAAAAAAAAAAAAAAAAGAAAAAACGTAGAAATACAGTCTTTACAGAAGAGGTCTTGCTCTCACAGAAGAAGGTAGGTTTAATTTTTTTTTTTTCTCACTGATCATGACAGAAGCTGACTAAAGATTCAAAATTTTTGTCTTCACTAAGCTTTGGAACAGACTCTGTGGGATCACAACTGCATTCATATCCCTCTCTTCAAATCCAAATTCACAGCAACGCACTGAATTTACCAAGTCAGAGATCTGATCACACTTTAGCTACTCTCCTGGTCAGCTAAAAGTCAAAGAGATCTAAACAACACTTATCAACATAAACAACAAGGAAAATATTCCCAACAGGAGAGTTTACTGGAGGTAAGAGCACATATTTGTACCTCATCTAGAAGGTAAAATAGACAAAACAAGATTCTCCAAGACAGTAAAATACAAAACAGCTTATAAATCAGCATAGCACAGCAATGGTCTTTTAGAACTTGCTTGACTAACCAAAGTGTTGAACTGGCAATGAATTTGTTATGTTGAGCTGTCAATAAGCCTGTGGACTTCAGGGGAGCCATGCAAAGCAGCAGGATCCATCCACTTACACAAAGCTCACTGAGAGGTCAGGCCTTAAAATCAGTCTTCAGAATTCAAACAATTCCCTAATTGCAGTACTTAAGAGTTACAGGGTAAACGGGAACACCAAAAGAACATTGCACACACTGAGATAACTTTCTTTCCCTTAGGACTGGCAGCTTTTTAGCGCTTTCTACCATACTGTCTTTAATTAGCTCGCCACGAATCTTGCATAGGCTTTTAAGCTATATTTAGACATAGCTAGAGCCACTGGGAATTCTAGCACATTTTTATTGTCACAACACAACTTTGATGCATTGTCTCTCACTCAAAAGAGCTAATAAAGCGCCTCTTTCCTCACCATCCCAGAACCAGAATAGATTATTCCAGCATTTCCAGAGACAACAACTCTCTGGGTGTGTGAAGGAGGGGAAAATGGTGAATTTGCAGTTTGGATAGAAATATAAAATATATCATAACAAATTAGACCATTTGTTGGATGGTGAAAGATCCTGCTTTAGACAGGAACTAAGTTTATGTGAGGTGAAGAAGTGATTAGAACAACCCTATCATTTATTCATTACTGAAGAAGGATATTGGTAGAGAAACACTTATTTTGAACCGTTACAAAACAGAACAAGCAAGCAAAAAAAACAAAAAAGAATGCTGGGGATGATACTGCTATCACTTGATCCTTAACAGGCTACCAAGCGAGGAAAAAAAAAATACAATCAAACAACATAAAATGCTGGAAGGTCACTATATAGCAATATCAATTTTGAAAAATAACTTGTATTTTGCAATGATAGAGCAATTTCCAGAAGAGATTCTCAAGAGCATTCTTCAGCAGTTTTCTAACGTCTCTCCAAAATACCTCTAGAAAGTAAAGATCCTATATACATTTTGCAAATAAAAGAGCTTCAGATACAGAAAGAGCTTAAAGACTACTCCTGAAGTCTTTATTAGAACTGGGAACAAGCTGCCACTTTCCTAACTTGCGTACCATGGCAATGAGACTACTCATCTCTTCCACTACAGATGGTAACAGACTTATGGGTGCTCTGCTCAGCAGAAGTTACAAGAGCATTGGTAAGGCACGAGTCATCCATCCAATTAAGACTAAAAAACTGTAGAGCAATGCTATGTATGAGAGAATTGCCAGATGAAAAAAAAAAAAAAGATGAAATTTCTACCATCATAACAGAAAAAAACCTAGCCTAATAGATGGGATCACAAGCTAATATAAATGGCTTAAATTATTTATTGGCATTGCAATAAAGCAAAGCCATTTAGAGGCATATGAGTAAAAAGGAAACCCACAGCTTTCCAGACATATTTTCCAGACAGTATGTCAAGTTCCCATAATATTGTTCTACACACTTTTGCAGTTCCTTTTCTACCTTCATATTCAAGGATGTTGCTACCTGAAATACTGAGGTAACTTGAAATGACAGCTTCATGACCTTTATTGGGAAGAAAATGTGGAAGTAGCAGCAGGGAGACTCAAGGTATAAATGCACGTGTTATTTGTCAGATCTGCTCATCTCTGGAAAGATGGCAACTGTCAGAAATACATGATCCTTTGAAGCAAAATCACCACTGGCATTTCTGCAAGTACATGGTAACATTCTGGGCTGAAGAAGAGTTATGTTAACACTAAGTACTACTGAACACAGTAAAAACCTGCCAGCACTAGGAATCTTATTCCAACCATTAAATCATTCTTCAGCAATTTTATTTTCATCAAAAATACCCTGACTGTCAATCTGTTACTGAATTCTACACTTTGCAATGATTAGATATCCACATCCTTTGACAAGTTTTTATTGCTCCTCCGACTCATCAGAGTAAAATGCTCCCTATGAGATCCAAAGGGAGCTAATATGTTGCTTTATACACACTCAGCTGCAGAGCACAATTCTTTCTACACTTTAACAAAAATGAAAAAAACAAAACCAGGAAAACCCTTGAAACCAAATAGCCCAGCAAGTCTGGAGAGGAGCAACAGAATTCAAGCAGCACCAAGAATGTTGTAATTAGCGTGCGACATTATGAGTCACTTTTGCTAGTTAAGTATATGATTTTTTTTTTTTTCTGCAGTTTAGAAAGAAAAGCAAGCTTCACCCCTTTGCAGTCTCCTGACTATTCTACGTTTTTCCCAGATTTCATAAAGGTTCCCTGACATAGCACAGAACACTGGAGACCTAAGTGAAAGAACACAAAGCTGAATTTCTGCACTTAATTGGTTTTCCTTAAAAAATAATGACCACATGGGTGGGAGGCCAGCTGGCTCAGGGGATTAGTAATGGATATGAAATATTTCCACCCTAAGTCAATGGTTCGAAACCAGTCCAAGGCAGCGGGTGCTTTGAAAGCCATTTGATGACCTATGTGAAATGAGCTGGTGGTCTCAGTAAGGCACGTATTGATGTTACAGTTGACTTTCTTGTTTGACATTTCTACAAATACTCCAAAAGGAAATAATCACTGAAGTGTAACTGAGGTACATAATGGGGCACATTACTGTTTCTTAGCAGAGAGGATGAATTTGGAAGACAAGGAATAAAAACCACTGAACAGAATAGAAGCTTGAATTGATGGATTTTTTGCGATAAGGAGGGAGAGGTTACATGTTGAACGGAAAACATGCATAAACCCTTGTTCTAAACAGATCTTATATTACACACTACCTCTCCTTGTAGTGAGTTTCACAGACACGTATAGGAATCGCCTCAGTTACCACTGAAAGAGATGCAATGCGGAGCAAAAGAAGATGCAGGAATAGTTTTAGCTAGGAAGAGCATAAGTCAGTGAATTGGAATTTTCTCCTTCATAGAGAAATTGCACTGCTATGTCAGAGAAAAATGTTATAAGCTCAGTTTTACAACTCATCCAACAGACTGTTTCTCCCCGAGCACCGTTTCCCCTACCAATAGTCTGATTTGGTCTGTCCCCCAACAATGTACCAAGACATTTATTTCTGAGTTGGAAATCAGAGTATCTTCTACTGACCAAGACTGCTTCCTATGACTTTGATGTTTCCCATCCAAACAGTTTCAGATAGCCCATTTCTGATGAGTTTCTGAAGACCTGAGAACTGTAACAGCAGCTTACAGGTAGGTAGGTGAATGCATGAAAACCTTCAATAATCAGGACATATCACTCTAGCCATGAACAGTCTCTTGCTCTTCTATTTCCATAGAGAAAGAACACAGTGCTAGGCAGCAGGTTTTTCTTTCTTTGTGTGAGGCATCAAGTATGCTAGAAATGAAGTAATTCTTAGGACGCCAAGAAAGTTTCTCATACAGCAAGTAATAAACTTCTGCTCCACTGAAGCTTCAATTCAATAGCCAGTGCATCAGACTCAAGAATTCTAGAGTCACCCACCCAACTGGAATGAATAAGCATCAGTAACATTTGGCTTTTAAGTCTGAGCACTATAACCAATATCACCAACTTTACAGAGAGGCTATACTTTGTAATTCTAATGTACTTGTCTTCTGTGCTTACAACACTGCTACACAAGAGTTGGCCCATGGGATATTATCAATGAGCAGAATTTTTTTTCTCCTATAACTAAACAATGCACATGAACTTCTCTTAACATCCAGACACAGAAACCTTCTGCCTTCAGAAGGGATTTCTCAAAAGTATAGCATCAAAAGGAGCATGTGAAAGGGAGTATAAACTTTCATTACATCTGTGATACTCATTTTGTCTTTAAATACATCAAAACTCCAAAGATTAGGCTAAATGATAGTTGCTATCATTTAGTTGCCCAGGGTTAGAAACAGAATATTTTCATTAGGGATAAACAAAGTTTGTTCCTGTGTGAGCCAACAGTGTGCACAGTACACTGGTGAGGTCTACTTGACAATCACAAGCAATCTTCCCACCGTCTCCTGCTAGCCAAAAGGGCACAGGCCTACATGTGTCAAGGAAGTCTTTCCTTACACTTGGCACTTTGAGTTCTCAGGACTCCAAAGTCTGACTGCTCACAAGAGAGTCCAGGTTCCTCCGAAACCTCTCTTACAGTAGAGGGAGGACAAAAATAAGCCAAGTTAATTCTCACTTTAGAAAAGTTCTCACTTCGAAAAAAAGAGTAAAACTTAGCATCCTTATTACAAAATTGGAAACACTACAACAAAAGTATAAGAAAACAAATCTACTTCAGAGCAAACCTATGGGAAAAGCTCATCCTTGGCAGTTTCATCTCAGCTGCCTTTCAACAGGGCAATCACTTCTCCCATCTCTTGCTCTTGGAGGGCCAACTACTCCTGCAACTTTTCTCTTGCTTGATGAAAGACAGTGTCCCCACAACAGCTCAGCAGAGCCAGGGCAAACTTTGTCCCTCACACCTCTTTGACCAAAAAAGTTCCTTCTCCCCTCATGTCAGTTCTCTTCCTGTTCTTTTTGCTCAGTGGAATTTCACTTTGAATAGTTGATTTCTATCAACTATGGCTTTGAGGAGTCATACACCACCTCCTCAGACTGGAGTCTGCAGAAAGCTCTGCAGGATCAGATTTCTTCTCTTCCTGTGAGTTTCTCTGAATTTCCATTGTATTCTTTACTTAGCACATTCTTTCTAGCTTCAGGCTCTTTTGCAAGTTGCAACATTTTCAAGACTGGCAAACACTTTATGAAACATATACCAGAAGAAATACTCATTGTACATATGAGTTACGAGAGTCAAAGCTTTCAGCTTGCTTTTAAATTTCCAGCGAGGCCACACATGATGTACTAATAAAGTAGATGAAAGACTTGACAGTTACAACATTTTTTGTAAATGAGCTTCCTGTTCTCATTTTGGATCATATTCCAGAGATAATTTTGGCCCAAAGGATTAGCAGAGATAACAACATTAAAAATTATGTATAGTGTTTCAAGTATGCAAAGTTCTATCAAGAGTTACATCTTTATACTTCATACTATATAAATCTTCATGAATGCTTTTTTCTCCAGTCAATGGCTCAATCGTATTATCTAAAATAAGAGAATTAAATTGATTTTAAGCAGCCAAATTAGTAGCAGCAGAGGGATCAGGACATCAGACATCTCAATTTTTTTTCTTCCTGGGCTAAGTAAAAATGCCAGTTAGAGAAACTGATACAGAAAATACGGTGTTCAGCAAGACTCCCCCCCCCCCCCCCCCCCCCCCGAAAAAAAAAAATCACATTTTTCTTTGAGAACTGCTAATTTTTTGGACCAAAACAATCACAAAATCAAAATAGACTTATTGTTTCTTCTGGAAGACTTCCCTTCAGAAATGCTAAGGCATTGCCTTAAGATTTCTAAGACAAATGCCTCAAAACATCGCTGTTTTGAGGCCAAGTTTCTCAGCTGACCTGGGCTTTCTCATGATGCACTGCACTGTGGCCCAGCTAACAAAAAACTTGTATACATCCTAGGGTTGTGTAGGACTGCAGGGGCAGATGGCAGTGGTCAAATTTTAAGTGAGAACTTTACTTGGCACAATTTTTTATTATTTCACTTGAAAAATTATGGTTAACTTTTTTTTTCCCCTGAACTGAACTTTCAAAACAATTTCCTTGTTAAAAGTGAAATTCTTTTCGTTGTCATCAGCTTTTTGGGGACTGGGAGAGGAACAGGCCACTACAGGGATTAATATTTTCCAAGCAGCTGTACTCCCCATCACATGTGCCCTAAAGCAGAATAAGCAAATGTCTAGATAAACAAACACTGCTCCAAGTCAGGAAAACTATGCATAGCAGAGTTTTATCACAATTTGATTTCACAATTAATACTCAATGCATTTAAAGAAATGTGAAGAATACATTCATTGTTTCATTTCTGTTAAGAAACCTGCCAATAACCGCACAAAACAGTGGCATTCTGAAGAAAAATGAATTATTTTAGAGTAACAATTTAGGCCTGAACTGAATTTCAGCGTTGTGCCCTCCCTTGCAAAACTCTAATGAAGAAAAACAGTTGTCCTTTTCCATTAAAGGCATGAATGCCCTAAGACCACAGAAGTGCCTATAAACAAATGCAAATACATTTTTTCTGGAATGTATACAGTGGAGGAATAGATCATATGTTCCTCTTCCTAACCACAGTGTACTGCAATAAGTAGCTAGAATGATCTAATGCAGACCTCATTTTACATTTATTCCTGCAAGTTACTTGCAAGGTAAGAGGGATTTTCCTTGACTTAAACCCTCAGGATTTTTGGGTTTTGTCCAGAAACTATTTCCAGCACAATTTCAATAGTGCCATGTACTGAGAGGCCTGAGCGCTCATTACTTACCGGGGCAAGTGTCCACGTAGGGCCTCCACCTGTTCAAAGAGAAGTTCTGGACTTTGTACCTTATGCTACAAATCACAGCTGGAGAGGAATTCAGAATAAACATTTTCAGGCCCTCTTTGCTAAGTGGAAACCAGAGGACAAAATTCAAGCTTAAAAAAAAATTTTAAAAAAATATATGTAAATGCCCATTATTGCATTCTGAAAAGCAGGTTTCTAGAAGCTGTCTTGCTCCCCAAATAGATAAATGTATTCTTCCAACACTTAATATCACAGTCCACCTAAACCAGTACTTTTTTCCATAGAAAAACTGAACTTATGTCCTCTTTCATGCAAACCACTGTCTTCCTGCAGGATTAAGCCCATTACGTTTAAAGCTAAGTTGACTGGCACCATTTAAGTCAGCAGAAAAACTATTCTCAGCTTGATAAGTGAGGATTTCCCACAATAAATTTGTACCCAGAATAACTTCAACTCTAAAGAAGGGGGGGGGGAATCAGCCTGCAAGCAGGGATTCAGCATCAATTGAATCACTGCAGTTAATGCATACAAAGAGACAAAATATTTTTCACAATGCTTTTCAGGATGGCTTCCAGGATCCCATTTTTACATCCTGACAACTGCTATTTGCATGACACTGCAAAACCAGCAACATTACTACAAAATCACATCACACTGTACTTTCACAGTGGAAACAGCTCCACACAAATTAAAATAGCAAAGGAAAACGGCATTCACTAAGGAGCAGTTCCTTCCCAATGAAAGGTGGATGCGCTGAGCTTTCCAAAAACCATTTCACAGTGAATTTTTCACGCTTCTGTTTTATTTAGGGCTGTTACTTCAACAAGAGATACACCTCAGTAACCTCTCAATTTACTTATCCTCCCACTCCAGAACGTGACGGGCTTGTTAAAGTGTGACAAATTACCAAACCAGCTAGCAAACATATTTAAAGGAGTATTAATGGATCCATAAATGGGCCTTAAGAATAGTTAAATCCATTTTAAGGTGACTTTACGCCACCAGAGGTGTACCCCACCAGATTTTTCTTTTGGCACTCAATCCCTAAAGGTCTTATTTCTGCTACTCATGGTTGCACACTCACAACTTGCTGCAGCTCTGAAGAAGCCAGCTTTTAGGGGTGAACTGCTGCAACCAGACAAACTCCAGCATCATGGTCCAAATGCAACCTGGGCCATTCCAGGACCATTCTAAAGATCACCTCTTTCAAATACACACTGTCTAAATTCCAATAAGGCTCTGAACATTTAAAATTTCCATTTTCAGTATGTCTCCAGCACTATTCTAATTAGCAGATAGACCACCATTACCTTATCTTTGTTATTCATACGTTAAAATATTAAAACTGAAAGCATAAATCTTCTCTTACATTCTCATGGTATTTGTTTAGCTTCTGCACTTCCTTTGGCTTGGACAATTATAAGAGGCTAAGTTTTGTTTTGTTTCCCAGGTCTGTTTCACTTTAGGGGCATATTAATTTTTGTCAGTGTTTCCAATGAAAAGAATTCAAGAACTATTTCTACAGTGGGCCGCATTCCATGAAAGCCAGTAGAGAGAGAGAGAGACTCACACCAAACTTGGATACAACCCATCAGATCCTTTAATATCCTGTTTTCCTTTTGTTTAACCTACAACTGTACTGGGCTCCAAGTATGTCGGTTAAAATGATAAATTAGTGTGAATATTAGAAATGGACTTCTCCCAAAACCTTGTATTTGAATACTCAAATACTGTGGGGGACATCAGATCTCAGCCTCAATTATGGAATTCGTTTTCCCACCAACACTACAATCAACTGAATTAAACTCCCTAAGGCCAAACGTTGGGCTTGGGTTCCGTATCTAATTACCATATATGCTATACAGAAGTATTGCTGCATAATTTGGCATAGAATACAACTTACAGGCACATCATATCAGTAGTAAAATACTCTGCAGCTCTCACCTATCTTTGAGGGTTGAATTTAAATTCAAAACAAGAGGGAGGTATTTTGAGGGAGCAGCATCAGAATACTTGCAGAATTCCTAAGAGCCTAAGCAGTTGTGTAGGTGGAAGATATCACCTTGTCACTTTCCTCATGCTGTTGATAATCATCACCAGCTTGCCAAATTGTCGGTTCGCAGAATCATTGACCTTACAAAATAGCTTTCCCCCTTGCCTATGTTTCAGATAGATGGGCCAGAAGCTATGTGGTTTTGTATCTCCAGAAGAGAACATTGTGATTAAGTACCCTATCTAGGTTTTCAGATAAAAGAAGAAACATCAGACATTTATAGATGCCATTTGTATTCTCTGCCTTGTTAAGGATTTTTTTTTTTCCAAGGCATTTATTTTTGCTCAGTAATTCTTTGGTACCATTAGCATCAACAAAATATTACAGTGAAATATGACTACTAGTTTTTAGCAGAGCACTGTTATGACCTTTTGCAAGAGTACTTAGCCTCAGTTACATGATTGTATGTTGCTAACATCTAAAAACTTAGGGTTTTTTTCTTAAGAGCTTATTCATTTGGCAACTAATAAATTGTGGAAATGTTAAGCCTATCCCATTTACTATAAAGTTATTCCTCGGGGTGGGGGGAATGAAACACCTGGGCCTCTCAGACAGTCAAGGTGCTGAGTAACTCTGCAGCTGCTGTTATGGCCAGAGTGCATACTACCTCCCCCTGAAGCAGCTAACACCGCCCAGAGACTGCCAAGAGAGTACTCGTGTCCCCTGGGCCAGTATAGCAACCCAACCACGGAGGGACACAAACAGGCATAAAGCATCCCTAAGGGATAGGAATTACCATCCAAAAACCCCACCAGTTTCTCCTGTTGACAGTAAAAACAAGCCTCAATTATCAGTTATTAGTATCTCTCTACTTTGTGAGAGATGATCTGTTGTCCTCGCACTGATTAGTGATCCATTGAGTGTCCAGGCAAAAGATTGCAATGCATGCTCTGGGTGACTCCGTGGCATGTGTGATGTAGAGTCAAAATTCCCACCCCGAGTAGGTCTGCTGCTGGACACTCGATCCATTATGTCTGGGTCTGATGATGTGGCAACCGCATTATCACCAGGCATCTACTAAGGATCTGCCTGTCTGTAAGGAATCCACATTGCACATGTACAGACCTATAGTTTGTAAACATGTATCTTTCATGAGGAATAGACACAGACATTACTTTGCAAGGTGGCAACAGGCACCATGAGGCCTCTAATGATGCCACAGCACCAGACAGCCATGCTGGGAAGAACCCCAAATTTAAAAAAAATTCCAATTAACTTCAGTACCTCTTGCAACTGAGTTAAGCTAGAGCAGCATATTACTCAGACCATGTATAACAGTTTTCTGATTACATCTGATTGCATATCAGACATATATGCATGATCTTGTATATTATACTTACTTTGTTCCACAGATAGACTTTGAAATATCAGGGATTATCAGGCCCAGTAAGTCTATTTGTTAAAGCACCCACGTTTCCTGGAACCTTACCTACACAAACAGACCATCACCACTGGACATCTCTACAAAGCACTGCATTTTAGCACTATGAGATAAATGTGGTACCTGGCTTTTGTGCCACATGCCTCATCAGTATCGCTCAAGCACTTGAAAGAATCGGCTTTCATTTGCCAAAGGAGTTAACGACCAACACATTAAAAGAAGAAGCAGTTTCCCCAGTAATACCCAACAAATCACGGTCAGGCTCCAGAAAACGTGGGTTTCTAAAGGGATACAGCCACGCGTCTTGGAGATTAGGCACAAGAGCCATCCCTTCCCGTGTTGGCACGCAAGGGTATCTGAGATCATGCAATTATTACTGTTCTATAAGGACAGACTATATTACCCTTAGCGTGGGAATATTAAGCCAACTCCAGGGAAAGGCTGACCTTTGCAGCGTGATTATTTCAGCGCAGTAAGTCACATTCATTGCGTTTTCCCTTTTTTGTTTCTCAGGCAAAAAAAAGGGATGAATGCTGATGGTGAAAGGAGGGCTAGAGAGGCCTTACAGGAAGGAATTACTGTAAGCTAGGAAGATACCTTTTATTATGGGTGCATGCCTCAGTGCTGTGGTTCACAAATAATTGGAGTATGCCTCTCCCATCACTTTTTTTAATCATAACAAATTACCTGAAATAAACTGGTAAGACAGTATAAGGGTATTAAGTCCTGCAAGCAGTAAACATCTGCAAAAGCAAAGAGCCATTTTTGATGAAAACCATGCTAGCACTTCATTTCCTCCCCTCTCTTGATTAATAAAAAATACAATGCAACAGGAAAACTACTTATATACAACACTAATTACTACAGACCAGAAGAAGGTAGTGGGTTAGGTGGTCAGCATTTTCTGAGCAGAACGGTTTATTCCACAAGGCCCTTAATAATATCCTGCAAGAGATGGCATGAAACTTAATTTTCATGAACTTTAATTGATAAAACATTAAGATTCTAAATAGTTTGAATCAAAATTTTTGAAAGGCCTGTAACCTTTTTCTTAAAAAAAAAAAAAAAACAGACCTGCATCTCCAAGTACAAGCACATTGGAAGCAGAATGAAAGATTGGCACATCAATCATCTGCAAGCAAAAAGGATCTTTTCCCATGTGTCCAGTGCGTTATGCCTTGAACTTTATTATTGAACACAGAAGAGACTTGGCGTGCTATTCATCAGTGTCTGGAAAGTTCTGGGTTATCTCCCTGATAAAACGATTGCATTTTCATGGCACCAATAAATTAAAAAATATATATCTCGGAGAACAGGCGTTAAGAGTATTCTTAATTTTATACAGTCATCGGGATATGAAGTCATGACACCAAGTAATTTTTTTTACAAGTATTGTGAGAATAACCAGGAGGCTCTATTAACTTTACCACACAGTCTCATTACAACTTTTAAAATACTCAGCAGAATAAAATGATAGTTGCCATGAGCTTTCCAGATCTATGGGATCTTGAACAATGAGCATGGAAACTATTGCAGCCTCTACAAGATGGAAAGTTATGGGGACAGAATAAGGAAGGAAATGCCTTTTGGAACTTGGAAGTTTTTTTACAATTTAATAATACATCTCCAGCACAGAAGACAAACAGCATAGCATGGCTTCTGACTGCAAAACAAAATTCAGTAAAAAAAAAAAAAATCCTAAATTTCATATGAGTTTCTCAAATACACGCAAAACCACATATTCCTTACAGCCCAAACACAAAACTAGAGAGGTTTAAATTGGCTCCAAACTAAACTTCAAATCAGGCAAAACACGGCTCAAGTTTGCTTGAAAACATACACAGATCTATGCTGTAAAACCCTGGACTACGACAAGACACAGTAAGGGCTTTTCATTAAGGGGACAGCACAAGTTCAGAGCTAACTGAAGCGAGGTTTCTGTGCAAAAAGGGAGTTCAGGATCATCTAAGCATTCAGCTTAGATGAAAGACAAGGCATAGCTTCAGGAAGCTGCTAGGAAGTTTTGTAAAGCAGCAGGAAGTTTTGTAAACATCTGCAAAGTTTCCAAAAAAGTAAAGTTTTACAACAAAACTATAAACAGAGTAAGTTTGCCCTTAGCTCTCCTCCCACAGCTGCAATAAACTTATCTAATGCTACGTTTGTCACCATACCAATGTAGAGGATCGCACAGATGGAAATCCTAATTGCATGGCTATCACTTCCCCCATAAAACAATAATTTGAATTCTCTAGATACATTAAAGAATGTGTGCTGCTGACTGCTGATCTCAGTTACGTTGCTATTTGGGTCAAAAGAAAAAATGAAAAATCAACTAGCTACATACAGATGTCAGAGTAAATCCTGGTGAAATATGGCAGGCCTTTTGCACACTTCTGTGTCTTCCGTCGGGTTTCTGCTTTCCTTTGACAACACAGTGGAATTTTGGGGAAGCAGAGATCAGATATCTTAATCTAGTTGAGATTTCAGACCTTTGCAGCAGGGACCATCTAATGCAATACATAAGGAGATTGGCATAAAAGCTGAAAGTGCATCAGCATAAATCCTACTCTTCCAAGTAAAAATTATGTCATCACCATCATGAAATGGAGATAAACTTCCTAAAGTGAACTCTTCCATCTTGAGCTGCTGTTGGATTTTCTGTCTTCCTCAAGTGTCCATTTAGGCTGTAAATTCCTCAAAGCAGGAAACATTTTGTCTTCTGTAGTAAGAAGAGACCGCCAAGCACACGGTCTGTGTTAAGTAATATACACACTGAATACAGTCAAACAAAGCATGCGTATGTATGCATCCCTACCACATCCAACTAGATATACTATTGAATAATGACCTATTTTGAGCAGATACATGAAAGTTTTATTATTTTCTAGGCAACTTCCAAGCAGTGTTTCCAGCAGGACTTCCAAGCAATTGGCTTGTTCCCAGAACTCCTGGAAAACCCTTCCTTCCAGCAGCATGCCAGAAAGCACTTCAGTATGAGCATGGATTCCCCACAAACTAAGCAGAGAGAAATGGAGTACAAGAAAAAAATGCTAAGAGTGAGGCTCACAAGACTGCACAATATTCTTCTAAAGGCTCCAAAGAAGCTCTTTTGCACAATGAATACTTGCAGCCCAGATGAAGTGGGTGAAGCTTTGGATAAACTATTTGATTAGCTGAAGTAGTCAGACGGGGTTTGGGGAATTTTTGGTTTATCATGGGTGTGGGAATCCACCAGGGACACATTAGGAATGCCAACGTAAAGACTGAAATTGTATCTTATGACATATCCTAATAGGACAATGCATTAGTTCCCTTTATCACCTCACAAAACAAAGGTCTCGGGGAAAGCCTTCTGGGGGCTCTCCAGCAAGGACTAGGGACTAGGACGCCAAACCAGGGAAAAGCTGTATCAGTGAGGAGAAAGTAGCATAGGTCTCTCCCAGATCACAGCAAGACTGGGAAAGATTTTTCCATATCACAACACACAAAATGTCCCATTTCTGTCCTGATTTACTTGTCGGAAAGAATATGCAGCCTTGTGAGAAATCTTGGACCTACCTCAAGTGGGTTTGGGGGTAAGCCTAAGGCTTTTGAGGTGCATCAGGATTGTTGCATATGTACAGCAGCTGTTTCAAACATAGTCAATAGCTCTCAATACTTCCAGAGCAGCTGACTCATTGCACAGAAGCTGTACAATCAGCCTGGTTTTGTGCCATAGAAGTGTCCACAATTTCTAGATATACAGCTGGCTAAGGGCAGCACTGATCAGCAACTCTGGCCAAATATAGAAAACTCTCAGATTACACCGAGGTTTCTGAGAAGGCAGAGAATGAAAGAGGGGAAGGAAAGACATGTCTAGGAAATCTCAGATGTACAGTAGCTGTAATTGGAACTCACATGACTTTTCTCCCTAAAAGTTATCGTTCTGGTGTGTCAGAGCTCTCCCACAAATCAAAGCATCTACATTTGGCTGCCTTTTAGAATTTGCATTCATTATCTTTGTCACAGAGCAAACCACAAAGCTGCAGATAAAAACCTGCCTATCAGGTTGTCAGTGATAATAGGGCCAAACAAAATTTCTGATTTATGTTCCTCTGGTCTCATGCACCTTGAGCCCAGCCACAGACCCTTAATTTGTGCTGATGGCACCTGGATTCCCAGGCTGTTTTGTATATCCAGGCTGTGCTGGTTTGCAGGTTCAAACGAGATCTTGCGCATTAAGTCCACCATGGTGCATGCGCTGCACACAGAACCGCACAGGATGTTGTGCAGCAGCGATTACATCTAAGTTCCCTGGCTACTGCCTAATATCAAATCTGAGTTTGTTTTCTCATCTCTTACCATAAATCACTCTTGAAGTGACATCCAAATGAATGAAAGGGAACACTAAAAAACACACAGGAACACTCCCCAAGGAAGCTAAACAATTCTTCATTACAATTAGACTAAAGCAAGGACACACCCAGATAGTTCACAATTCACCCAAGCAGGGCTTTTCTTTCCATGCAAAGCTTTTTCTTCAACCACGGATTTCTTTAGATAGGGCATCCCCAGTTAATTTAGTCCCCCCAAAAAAGAGTAAAGTTCCTGGGTTCTTGAAGCACTCCACCATTTTGCAACACTTTCAATTATTTAAACAATTCTTCATGCCCCTCCCACTAAATACAGTCTTTCACTCTTTCTTTCCTTCTTTTCCTGGTCAGTTTTCCCTGCTGCATGGGGCTCAGCTCCTCTGTTTTCCAGAAAGGAGCCACTGGAAGCAGCTCCTGTGCTGGCCTGGCATGAAAGTGCAGCTCTCCTTTTAAGCCTTGCCTTTGGCCTAAACACTCAACTGTAATACTATTTGAATGGCATCATTTGATGAACACCACTGCAGTGCTCTTAGCTTTTAAAAATTGCATCAGAAGGGCTCTTCATCCCTCCCTAGCTCAACAAAAATCAAAAACACATCTGTCAGAAATGTAAAATCGTATTTATTGTTATATATATACACAAATCTCCTAACAGTTATAGTAAAATTACTTCTCAAGCCCAAAGTTGAAAACAGATGACAAGTACAGCACTGAGCATCTGATAACGTTTTGGTAGCACAGCTAAAACCGCTTATAAACACTGTTTTGGGATCCTTCTCTCACCCACCCCTGCATATTGAAAATTCTCTGAGCTAAAACTCCTGAAGTTCTCATCAGTCCTTTTTCCTGCCATTGCCTGGTCACATTGAGGGCTTGTTTTCTTTCAGGACAGACATTCCCTGCTGTGCTTTTCCTGGTTTCAGACTATTTTTAATATTTACTTTAAGTTGCTATAGCAACAGGGAATCACAGATGGTAAGAGTTAAAGTTATGCCACAGGAGACATTTATCATCATAGCTTTGTATAATGTGAGCTCTTGTTCTCTGAAATTTTCCTCATGCTGGACACTCCCCTGTTTATTTTATGATGGCTACACTAATGAATGCATATGCCTAATGAATAGTATAAGTCTCTCAAATTTATCAGCACATGTTTGATGGGGTATGGTAATTGCATTAATGAGAAAGTGGCAATGTTTATTTCTTTCCCTTTCTCACCACTACTGAAAGAGCCAGATTTCTGATACCAGATTTCATGCTTACTTCAGTCCACAAATAAATCACATTCATTTCAGTGGTGCCAAGTTAAAAAAAAAAAGGTATTTAGTACCATCGAGGTGGCTGGAATCCAGACTGGGTTACATAAGACATGAGCACTTTATGCAACTATGGCCCCTCAGGGGGATCACGTACGTCTCCAGTAATCTAGTCACTCTAGGAAGGATCCAACAAAATATAAGTACAGCCACCACTATCTTCGAAAATGTGGTATGCATCTGTGAGATCCGAGTCTGAAAGGTGGAAAATACTGGACCTGGGGTCGCTTGACACCTCTGAACATCAGGATAACTTTCACTATTGACTTTGGAAAATATTGGCAATTGTTATTCTGCTTTTCACAAAGTTTGGGCCAGCTGAACCAGCTTTAGTTGTCACCCAGGGTAGGAATGTTTGGTTAGCAATAACACTATCATCTTCTTCCTGTAAGTTTTCAAAAGCTCGTTATAATGGCAGTATTGGGAATTCATCAGTTTTCAGAGACAAAGTTCCCTTCCAAAAAGGTGAAACGATTACTTTAACCAAATCACTAGCAAGACCGTGAGAGTTCAGCCATGCCAGCCTCCCTGGGAATCTCTGCCATCACATCCCCTGAGAGAGACCAGGACAACATACAGAGAAGTTCCCTGGGTCTCCCCAGCTTGGTCAGTTACTGTGGTTCAATATATACACACAAAACACAAGTCAAATTCTCCCTTTGGGACTTGGCAGCTTGCTGCAACACAGCAGCTCCAGGACAAAAAGGGAACTTTTGGTTCATACTATCTCAAGTACCAGATAGCTTCAACTATGTTTGGTCTTCTAAGGACACAGCAGTCACATAACATCAAGCAAATTCCACAGGGTCAGCAGCCTTAAAGATACCAATGCTCACAGCCTTACTAGGCAGTGCCATCAAAAACTATCCATATACATACGGCAGACTTCAGTTGTGCTTTTCTAAGCAAATGATTTTCATTACCCAGTCGCCATCACCATGACTTCTGTTCAGAGCTCATTGATGTCTGACAGACACCACTACCTCCACAAACTGAACTAACCCTACAAAACACCTAACTGATCATGCAGCAGCCATCCAAATGGCAAATATACTACTGAAGTACAGTATTTCACGAACACGTGCCAATTTAAATGCCTCTACACATGGTTACAGTCCAGCAGCAAACCTGTGACAAGGCAAAATCTACAAAAATAGATGTTTCTATTAATCTCTTCATAATAAAATGGTAACCTCTAGTGCTAAGACAGAGTGTGTCCAAATAGGATGGCAGAGAAAGATGGAAAGGCTCAGCATGAAAAAAGGATCAGATTAACCTCATGTAGCAACAGCTTTCAACAAAGTTTACTGAAATATAAAAACTTATTTTTAAAAATAAACATTTAATAAATGTGAACATTTCTCTAATAATATACTAGTTTTAACTCTAAAAGTGGCAAATACTGGAGACTAGAAATCTCAGTAGAGCTCTGTTCACTCTAAAATATACAAGTTGCTATAAAGAGATAATGGCTTGCAGTTCTCAAGCTAGACTGATATCAGAGATCAAATGCAGAGTTAATTCTATATAGTTATGCTAAAATCAGTAATACAGGGATTTGTCCAGACGTTAACTACTTACATATATTGCTTCTCTTAAAAAGGTATTTGAATTACTTTTCACAAAATAATGGAAAAAATATTCACAGCAAAGCTGGAAGCAAATGATCTGGAACGGCAGGAAATGTTATTCAAAGGCAATAGATGGAGAAACTAAAAACGCCCTCTCATATACATACAAGGCAGCAATGGGTCACACCTAGGCTGATTTCCAGAATAGATGACTTTGGGTGATACCCACTCTGCCTGCTGGGACCAACCAGGGACAAGGGGAAGGAAAAAGCATGCAGTGGATTCTATTTGGGGATCATAAAAGAGTAATTTTAAGAAAAAGACGTACTGCAGAATCTTTACTGCTGCAGATCCACAAAACAAAACAAAAAAATCATGTACCATTTGGTTTCCAAGTTAAATTTGTTTGTGTATAAGTTCAGTAGAGCATTTTATTTCTACAGTTAGAGCCAGTAGTAAAAAGAGTTGACATTTAAAAGATTTGAAGTGTTTTCACAGAGGCACTCCTCAAAGTGGAACCACTGCCTGAGCAGGTGGCATGGCACAGGCAAGATCCTTAAAGGCAACCTGAGTATCTCTTTGTGTAAAGGGCAAACAGCTTCAAAGGGAAGACCAGAAAGAGGAAACAGGTTATTAGATGGAGCATTTGCTCCCTTACCCGATTTAGTGGCAATTCTGTCACACAGCATTGCGGGGATTACACAGATTATCACAGGGAACTTGAGTATGATCACAAATGATTCTCCCCCAAGGCTGACTCAATCCTTTCCAAAGAGTCTCACCTTTCTGTAGCTCTTCACCTTGTGTGCTAATTTGCAAACGTGCAAAGCCCATGCAACACTCCACCAAATCAAAATGGTTAACTCGGGTACTTGCCCTTGCACTAAACAGGATGCTTGGTAACACTAATTCAGGCACCTACGTTCTTGTCCAGACTACTCCAAGCAGTTTTTTGCCTTCTGATCCTCCAACAAAAATCCAAGCATTTGGCTGTGGGGAAAACACATGCATAAAAATACTGGGCAGAAGCTGTTTCCATCATTTTTCGGCAAAGGTATCTGTCGGGCCACGTCTCAGTCTTGATATTTAGGCATGAAAGTAGTATGAGGTAATCCCTGTACTAAGTGGTTTAATTGGAGGTTCAAAAAAGCCTTTCATTCTGACTAAAATCAGAAATGTGAGATACTTTACCAATTTTAAAACATGCAGTGATATAAACCATACATGGTCTCCCTCTGATTTATATTTACATGAAGGTTTAATTCATGCATCTTTCCTAACCCTCATTATGCGCATACTTGTCACTGAGGATCTCAAACTGCACAGAGCAAGTGGTCCTAGTGGGCAGATTTTAAAAAAATAAAATAAAATTATTTTTTCCAGGCAAATTTTAGAGTTTCTTGCCATATGCCTATGACTTGGAGAAGGCATCAATTATGGAGTTCACCAGCCCTGTGTAGATGAAGAAATAAATGGTAATTTTGGCATTCTGTATATTAATATGCAACTTAAATGATTTTTTTTTTTTCTTTTGGCTAGTTGCTGTGCATTTCTTCATTAAGAGATGCCAGGCCCAAGCCATTCCTTCCATATAAGGGAACTAGGAGACTGCTGTTCCCAGGATCTGTTTTCCCTTAAAATGAGTCAGCTGTGCAGGAGTGATTTTTTTTTTTTTTTTTTTTTTTTTTTACACACAGTTTACTCCAAGTCCACAAGGCTGAAAGATTGCCTACATAGTCAGATGAGAGTCCAAGCACAGAAGGCAGCGTTGGCAGAAGGTACAACGCAAGCATGTTGCCCTCTGCCAATACACACTGGGAACTAGTAGTGTGGCACAGCTAGTTGCACTGTAGGTGTAGATCATAAGTGTTGGGGGGAGTAGAGGAAGTTTCACCCCTCAGCTGGAAGGTGACAAAGCTCACTCACCTGAAGCAGGCTAGGACCTAGATAATTAATCCTAATGATCCATCAGGAAAATGGTGAGGTTCCTGACAGCCTCAGCAGAGAAATACTGGAAAAAGCTGTGCCATCTTTATCCCAAACTTGTAGAGATTACCCTAAACCCCACACCCATCCAGAGCTATGGTTTTAACTGTACATAGAAAGCTCTACTCTTAACATAACTTTGTCAAAATGGAACCCTAGGAAGGTCCTGCTCATAGGTTTCCAAATCAGCTGCAGGCTGTTTGGACTAGGAAGGAGCACATTGCAGCAACATACACAACACCAACAACCAGGCCTGCAAACCCATCTTGTAAGCCAATGGTTGTTAAGGTCCCTCCATCTCAGGCATCCACATGGGTTCTGCAAGCCAGGTAAGGCCTTCAGCCTCAGTGATTTCCATGGGGGCCACAGTGGTAGCCATATGGAAGTGCATCAACACCACCACCATTAACGAGCGAGAAAAAGGTTCCTTCCCTCTCCATCCTCTGGCTGCTGCAGAGCTAGCCAAAATTACTAGGGGAAAAAAATAATCTATGTTTACTGGTTTTAAAGTGAAGAAATCCTATACACTTACAGAAGACCAATTCATGTGATAGGAAGGTATAGCTTAACAGATTTGCTTATCAGAAAACATTAAATCTCTTTGTGTTTCTGTATGAGAATTAATGCTCTGGCAGAAAATTGCCACATAAGCTGACTGGTGTCCCAAAGACCCAGGATTCCCTTTTTGGCTCTATCATTAATTTGTGGAGC
The DNA here is from genome assembly GCF_965183815.1 of Platalea leucorodia. Classification (NCBI taxonomy): domain Eukaryota; kingdom Metazoa; phylum Chordata; class Aves; order Pelecaniformes; family Threskiornithidae; genus Platalea; species Platalea leucorodia. Next base: position 58,427,241 of record NC_138826.1, read on the forward strand.
AGAGATGCTTATGCAATTCACCATGCTGCCTCAAGTGGCCCATCTGTCAAATAAGTAAAATAAGTATTTTAACAACTACAAAAGGGAATGGTGTTTCATTAGTGTTACTTAATTTCTGAAGCCAGACCTGTTCAAGAACTTGGCCTCTACCACTGCAGAGCAACTATAATAGCATCCATAATTCATCAGGAAAGCAAAGTCAAACCACTCAAAACACAGCCTGACACAAACACACAGGAAAATAGGGCAAAGGAAGCAACATCTATACGGTGTTTTTAGAAATTTTACTTGGTCATCAAGAGAGCTCTCTAATAGAACTGGAATATACTTTTCTAGACATATACATTGTTCCCTTGCTAAATCCAAACTAATCTGTTTAACAGAACACACTTGTTCAGGATGAGTGGTAAGTTATTTAGCCAGAGTTTTCTTTCAGCTTGTTGAGGGACAAGGGGAACATGCCACCACCACATCCAGCTTTCAAGATCAACATGCAAAGAAAGCATTTCTTTCACACATTTTCACTTTAATTTAGTACATGCACAGACTAAAAGACACTGCTAATGGTGATACTACCAAAGGCCTTCATCCAGCATATATTGAAGCCAAAAGGAAGACTCCCGCAACATACAGCAGGTTCTGAGTAAAGGCCATCGTGGCTGGACACGTGTGATACGTCCTTTCAGTCTTGTTGAAATATAGGAGCTTGGGAGGAGGTTGCACAGCCCATATGATCTTTTTTTTGCACTTCCAACAGCTTAGTAACTGCTCTGCAAACACAATAAAAGTAGTGTGGCCAAAGACATTGGTACTACATGTGTTTTCTAAGTTATAAATAGAGCATGCTGTATGTGTTTTCATTGCTTAGGACAACATCCTCCAAGGAAAGGCAGACTGACTGAAGAGGCTCCTTTTTAAGCACTTATTAGTGATATTTTTTTTTATGTCCAAAGGGTTCAGGAAACCTGAGTTTTGGAAGTTTATCACTATTAAAGTAGAACAAGTTCTTCCAAGTTTTGCTTCGCAGTAGATTTCCCCCGAATTCTTGCCAGATGCAACTGGGATCTGTTTGTGCCCAGTACAGCTGGTAACACATTTGTTCTCACTGATATCATGGAAAGGCAGAGGAGAAATTAAAAAATAAAGTCAGACTGGCACCATACTTCAAGCAGCAATGAATGTGAGTAAAAACTCACATTTTTAGGAAAAAAAGCTATTGATTATAAGCTAACTACTGATTATATTTAGCTTAAAGTAGCTTCCTTGTTAGGCTATTTCAGCAAAGAAGAATGTTGTAGCTAACTCTTGTTTCTGAAGTTCAGAGGTCCTGTAGTTGTGTACATAACTAATTTATCGTTAACAAATATTTTTCCTTAGTACAGACAACTACAGCCATGGTTTAACTCAAAGTGTTATCACAAGCTGTTGAGTGTAGATGATCTCACTGAGTTAGACTACCCTGCCTTTAAGGTGTTATAACAGTATTTGCTGCACAGCATACTTCACCTCTTGTTCAAGAACATGCTTCACTAATAACATACTCCATTTGTGCCCTGAATATTCCTCTTCTACTCTGCATTCAGGAAGGAGTGTGGCCAACATAACATTAATACATCAGAATTGCCCACAATTGCCAAGAACTTGAAATATGAATGTATTTTCTTTCATTTAGCAAGACCTGCCCAAGGGAAGCTGCTGAACTACTCTCATAGATATGCAAACCAGTCTCCAGTTTTCAAAGTAGAAGAGGCAACCAGTCTCCATACCCACAACTGCAGCTACAAACAAGGGAAAGGAAGAACCTAGTGAACCACTTTTTTTTTTTTTAATGCAAGCAGTTGTTTACATTTGGGATGAATCATCTTGCTAGAATGCACAATTCTTATGTCAGCTCCATAGAGTGGCATAATCATGGTGAAACAAAATCACTTAGATTAAGAAGGGGATTGAGAAAATTGCTTTGCAAAACCTTCAAAAACAAGTAAAGTCAACTATGTGGCTCAGAAAGGGCATAAACAGAGTTGAATTTGCATATTTCACAATTTTTGAGTTTCCTGTCTTTTGAAGGCTTGATTGTATATCAAATATAACTACAACTTTCCCAATGAATTTGTTGCTAGTGTTTACTCGTGTTATCTTAAATACATATTAGCTGGTTTTGCATTTACTTTGTAATTTTTCTAAGAAACCTCATGGAATGAGGAGCAAAGGAAAAAAGTTAAACACTCCAGGCTTGACAAGAGGGCAAAGAGACTCTACTGTAGAGTCACAGGGTCAACTTTTGTCTGGGACAAGAGAAGCTTCAGCCATCCCAAATGTTCACATACCCCTGAAAGCATAGTATCTTTTGTTCCTGAAGGCAGCAGCAATAAACAAGAAGCTGTATCCGAGGATGGGAAAAGAGGACTGACTTACAGCAGCCATGGCTTAGTCCTAAGTAGCTTTTCTACAACTCTCAGCTACAATTTTCTCTTGTGTATCTGATGCTGTCCATTCACAGAGATGTTAGGAGACTAGACAGACCACCAGCTTGATCTATAATGACAGCTCATACGCTCCAATGGAAACAAAACAAGTCACCACATAAGCAAAAGCACTACTGAAGGCCAGCTATTTATGGGTTATAGCCCACATCCCTAAACTTCCCTTCCCAGCACCACCAAAATATTTGCAGTTTCTTCAGCCCCAGCTCCATAATAATGTCAGTCCTCACTTCTTACTTCACTTGAAAATTCACTTTCCCTTGCCCAGGGAACAAACATCTCTGCACCTTCATCTCCTGATGTGGTTGCTAGCCATGAGCCAGCCAAGGAACAGCATCCAATGGAGCAGCATGGGCTGAGGGACCACCTCAGTCCTAGGCTGACCAGACAGCTGGTGGGACAAACCAAACAAATACACAGGAAGTTCATGCTGCAACTGTTGCCTTCATTTGTCTTATATACAGATGCTGGGGGGGGTGTTTTGTTTCCTTTTTTGTTTTTAAATCAAGGGATATTGAACTTTCCATCTTTGGCCAGCTTCAATCAAATTTAACTAACAGGCTTGCAGGAAAGTGGAGAGAGGAAGAGAGGGACTGCTATCAGCTGAGCATCCTCCTCCGCACATTAGAAAGTGAAGCTAAAAAAAAAAATCATATCTTCTTCAAAAAGAAAGTTTGCATGCCAGCTTTCAATCTTCTAGAGACTCAAACTCCTACCACAAAATTAGCACTAAGATCTGCTAACCTTAGTGAGACTTATTTTCATCGCAACCCCCTTTCAGCAGCCTGTAACTCTGGTGAGGGCCCCTGAGCTGAGGTAGCATGGGAGGGCAGCCGCAACCTCACTGGGGGAGCCCTCGGATCTGCAGGGAGAGGCCACAGTCCTGGTCCACACTTCCAATAACCCACAATGGTCCAAGTTTCCTAACCAAGTGGGTTAGCAGCCCAGTCCTGGAAACACAGTGACTGAGAGAACCATGGGTAGCAAACGTGAGTTGGGGAAAGATGTGACAGCAGCTCAGGGACTGCTGGTGGATGGAGGAAGCACAGGGATCTCTGGTTTCACAGCTGACTTCCACCTGGCTGCCATTCACACTACATCCTACTTCACTGGAAGGTCCTTGATAGCTACAATCCATGTGTTCAATTTTTACTTTGTGAGATAGCCTGGCCAAGGGCAGGCAGTTCAAGGCTGTAAATTAACTTTTAGGTCCAGGTCCATCCATGCAGGGTGGCTCCCTCCACCTTTGCTAACACTGCTCCCTAGCCCATTGCCATTCAAAAGATCCATGTTATCAAAGGACAACCGTTTCCACTGTTTAAACTAACCTGGCTCACTGGACTGAAACAGGTCACACATGCATCCTGGCCAACAGGTACAGAGGTGGTGACCTCCACCCAACCATCACCACTGGTTCTAGAAGAGGATGCCTGTGTCCCAAGTTTCAGTACTGTTTGGCAGTGTTTCTACACAACAGCCCAAACATTTGGTTATCCCCATGGCTTTTTTTACTCCTAGACTTTCAATCTAGGCCACAACTTCCTCACAATATCGTCGTTCGTTATTCAAAACAGATTATTCCCTCTGCTACCTAAGGATTTAAAGCCAGCACATACAGGTTATGTCTTCCTCCAGGCAATATGAACATTCATCTTACCTGAAGGATGTAATAAGAAGGAACGATCTTTTGTGCTGTAATTATTACATATGCCTAGTTTTAAGATTAGAAGTTCTTATTCCCTGTCCACATGGACACCATGTGTGTAAGGAAATGCTTTAATTAAATTCATTGAACTACAGTATGAGCCATAATTTAAATAATAGAAAAATGAGGTATTGAATTTCTAAGGAAATTTTGTAATCTGAATGAGAGCAGCTGCCAAAAGATGAAAAAGCTTGAGGGCAGAGTCTATGGGTTTGGGCAACAGCAGGTAAGCAGAACACTAGATCTGAGATTGATTACATGGGTTTGTCTAGTTTGAAAAGAAAGAGAGACTGAAGAATTAACAAAGTACTCTGCAATAAAACACACGTGTAGAAAAAAAAAATACCAGACTCTGAACACGCTCTATTGATAAACTGAGAACAGCAGAGTCCTCTTGTGTGAGGACACATTCTCCTGTGGCTAGAGCAGCAGAAACAGAACTAGTCTCTTTTATAAGTGTGGTTTCACGGAAGTTAGAATTGGTTCAGGTAGAACTATTTATTATCTGATTAGATATTGCTTAATTTTAGCTAATTCTTGGGAGAAGATCAGTTACATCTGTATGTGCCTAGAGTAAAAAAATCATGCTATAAATGCAAGCAGTTTATGGAAGCCTTCACCAAGTTCTATAGTACTTCTATAACTGATTGGAAAATGTTCCCAGTGTAAATGAGCCTTGGAAGTCAGGATTCCCACAATTTGCTCCTGCCATTGAAAACATCTTACTGCATGATCTGAGCAAGCATCCTGGCCATCTGAGGCTCCTACATTCTCACTTTAAATGAAATCAGCACCTTGTGTCCTCACAGGATACTGAGCAACGGGGAATTGTCAATGCTTTCAGATATCATGGGACAGGGGCAGTAAGAGTGCAAAACTGAGGAGGGGAGAAAGCACCATGGCATAAAGACTGCGAGGACCAAGCACCAGGAAAACATTCACCAGACCATCTGTTGTACACTATACCAAACAGAGAAATGAAGTATTCTTTATTGTCTAAAACCACAGCTTAAAATTAAGACAACACCATGCAGAGTTATCAGACCTAAGCCTCCCTACCCCTTTTGCAGCAACCATTGCTTACTCAGTAAGAAGAGAGATGCATGTATGAAATAAAAGAATCTGAATGAAACCCTCAAACCCAATTCCCACAGACTGCCCTAACATCAACTATAAATACTTTAACAAGTCCATTATTCTAACTTAAACTCAGAAGGCCTAATAACATTTTATTCCAAGTTTTCCAATAATTGGCAATATTTTGAGAGCACCTGGAGACAAAAGCACATGCAAGAATTACAGGCTTCCTTGGAAACTATGGCCTTACTATTGCAGTGAGGAAAAAATGAAAATATAACCTAAGTATAGTCCTAAAGGTTCACAAGTGAACAGAAAAAAGAAAAAAAAAAAAGGATAACTTGATATTTTTCTAAGTCTCATTAACTTAAGCCAAGTAGAGAATTTGGGAGGAGCCTGACTCATGACACTGGAATGTTCAGTGCTGTCAATATTGGATAAGTTCACTGTCACACCTATCCTTTCCACATTTCAGCCTGAATAGCAGAACTAAGCTCAGATCTAGATTTGGATTTTGAGCTCAGAAGTCCAGTAATGATGAAGTTTAACCAGGTTCACCATGCAGTTATGAACCATCTTCAGTGAACAATGAAAACCCCTTTAGAGGTGAGCAATCTACTACAAAATCAGCTATAAATAGTATAAAAGATCCTATTGTTTTCATTTAAAATTAAACATAATTGTTTCTAGCCCAAACAGTTGACAAAATAAACCAGAATACACATAATTACATCATAATACAAAAGGCAACGTAAGTATCCCTTACCTGAGGTAATGATGTCATCTAATCAACTTAATTTCACATTATTAGTCGTGTAGCAATAGGAGAGACAGGGTATTGGGGTATTAAATGTTACACGTCCTTACACAGCTTTGAAAATTCAGCCCTGGATTGGATGTCTGAAGCCCTCCCTCAGAACTAAGGGGTAGAACAGAATCACATTAAGGCACATATTTCTTATCTAGGCACGCAGATCTGTAAACCCTCATTTTAAACAAACAGGTTTCCTGTGAAACATATTTCAGACCTTGTCCCTTTTGTTTTCCAGCAAGGCACAGTGAGCTGCGGCTGTTGCCAGACCTCTGTTTATGCAAATGGGAAGCGATTCCATTTCCCCTGTAGCCAACACCACAAAAACAACCCTCTTAATTAGCTTCAGGTTCTTTTCCAGAGGGTTTGCTAGGGGTCATAAGAACAGGAAAGCCCACAGAAGAAAAAGTGTAAGGACAGCTCGGTTCTTGAACACATAACTTCACATGAACTAGCTCAGCCTTCCTACATTGCCCTTTTCAAAAAGGGTCTAAACAAGGCCACAAAGACAAACTTGCATTGACTGCATGCCCAGGGTGACTTGTGCAACTCCTCTGCAATAGTCCCCATCTCTAATGAGTCCAGGACCGCTCACACAAAAGGCATTAGGGTGCACCTGGACATTAACACTCCAGGTATCACGAACACATTGTACCATCATCAGCTCCATCTGCTTTTTGGTGCAGGCAAGGTGTTTGTTCCTTAAGAGCACCTTTCCTTGCCACCATCCTACATTCACTATTTTTTTCAGGCACTAACACTGTTTCTCTCACTGAACTCTTGACCACCGCAGCTGGTTAAAGTCCTTCTAACACAAGTCTCCTTGCAGTCCGGCACAGCATGAAATATCTGCTAGTATCTTTAGTAGCCAACAAGTTACTCAGTTCATCACTCACTGGTGCAGATATCCAGCAGTGTCTATCCAACCTTCCTCTCCACTGGACCTCCAAGTGAGGTGGCTGACAGTAACCAGTGAAGTTCCACAATTCAGACAGAGCTGCCTGCAGCCTCTGGCAGAAGCATTGCTTGCTCTGGTCTTGTACATCCATCACTAAACCCCATACGCTTTCAGCATTACTGGTTCTGACCAGATCTCTCAGTTCCATCACCCTCCTTGCTGGAGTCCCCAAGGTTGGTCTTTTGCAGTCAACCACCCCACAAACACAAAGCATCTCCAAACACAGTGTATCCCCGAGGCTCCTCCTGCCACAGCGTACCACATCCTTGCAAAATCTTCAGTACCAAAAGAGACCAAGAGTATTTAAGACCTTTGAACAGAGTCCACTTCCCCAGGGAAACACTTCCAACAGAAGATGAGAAGTTTTTTTTTCTGGGCTATTTCTATGCTCCACTCCCAAACCATTCCACACTTTATTAGCAGGTTTTTTAACAACAAACAAACAAAAAAAGTTTGAGTTTTTTTTCTTAACATCAAACCTTCAAAGGCTACCTCATGCCTAGAAAACCCAGACCCCCAGCACACACAGCCTCACACACATGCAGGGGGTTCACTGCCTCAAGGAAAGGTGGAAATGACAGTACAGGTGTATTCCCTGTATAACTTTGCCCACATTAGCCTATCTCAAATTGAATTTTCTTCACATTTCATCCTGTTTTGAGCCAAGTTGGGCTCCTTTTCCTCCTCTCACCAGGTCCCCTGCTTCTTCACTCTATTTCCTTCTCTATATTTGATAACTATGTCTTAGCTCAGACTCAGCAAGTCACACTCCTTTACTCCTCATATCCAAAAAGAAAAATTTCTGCTAATTTCGTATGAATTCACCCCAACCCTTTTCTCACTAAAAGCATGGATACCCTTTCACCAAAGTCACTTGTGGAAACAGGCTGCCTGGCTTCTGCCCATCCATAACTCCTTTCATCCCTTCCCTACAGGGAATTTTAAGTTACACAAATAGCCAATTTCAAATCAATTTGAAAGAATTGCTGAAAAGCTATTAAATTCTTTCAGCTTTTGTGAAAAGAAAAAAAAAAAATCATAAGCTTGTTCTAAGGACAGGGATACAAATTGACACCTGTACTGACAGCAAGGCTGCAGCTTTAGTTCAGAGGTTATCTGTGCTGTTTGACTTTTCAGGTAGCTGAGCAGCACACCTGCAACTTGGAGCCAGCCATGCTACATTATTCTCTTTCACTCGGCCAGTAACTGCGGGATGCACAGAGACACCTGCGCAGATATTCTGCATGGGAGAAGGAAATGGGAAATACCTTTAAAACACCATAATCATAAAACCATAGGGGAGAAAAAAAATTAAAATCAGGCTTTACTAATTCTATCATTACAAGATTAATTTCAAGTTCACATTTTTTAACTTTGTTAATAGCCACGCATTCTCATCTTACCTTAGCAAAGCACAGAGGAGCCAAACCAAGCGCTTAAGCACAAAATTTCCCAAGCGCAGGCAAGCTGGGAGCCAAGGGCGATGCAGCAGAGGCAGCACACAGCTCAGGCAGTCCCACAGGGTGCTGGTAACAGGGTCCATCACCAGCTCCAGGCACAGCGAGCAGCAGACCAAGTCCAGGGTCCACCCAGGGAGTCCCCTCAGGAGCAGCAGGGGACAGAGTCAGACAGAGGACTGGAGACATACGACAGGGCACACCGGAGGGCCCTATCCAGGAGGGAGCTACCAAGAGCACAGGTCTGATCTCCATTCAGGAGGCAGAGCTAAATGCAAGGCTAAACACCAGCACTCCTACAACATAGCCTAAAAAGGGACTGATGGTCTGGGGCTGAGCTTAAATGGAGCTCCTGGGCCCACAGGTGTGGATGGAGGCCTCAGGTGAAGCTGGTCAGGGACATTACAGCCCATTAGTGCCCTCAGGGCCCTCACAATGAGCACCTGTTATGACCTTTTCTGGGACTTAATCAATGTAAGTAATACGGTGAAAAAAAGGTGAGCTTTCAATATAATGTCATTCAATTGGAAGTAAATTCATATATTCTAAACAATGAAGGCATAGCTTTAGGATTTTCCCTTTAAAGAAGAAAGAGGTGTTCACCTCCACATTTTAGCCACATTATTCCTTCTCAGAGCCTCACAATGAGTGTGAGATATCATGCTTTTATGGCACTGATGTACACATTCATTGTCAAAGCAAGCACAACAGAATATTTTCTAAACACTGAAAATTAAGTCATACACAAATCCTATCACAGACAGTTTCTATAGTAAGCCATCAAGGATTTCAAAGTGAGACCACAAAGACAGTCTGGCCATTCGGTGCAAATTCTGGAGGAAGGCTTTAATGTGGATCTCCCCTAAACCGAGCCCATCCTGTCTCATGTCGTCACACTACCTCCACAGGACTGGATTCTGGATTTCATGCATGGTCGGCGAGAAGGAGAGACACAAGTCTCTTACGGGATGGATCCTGTTAAGAAACTGCCACAGTCAGTGGAAGCCCTCCAAAATGACTGTGACCCCCTAAGGTGATCCTCCACATCCAGAGCCCCCAGCTCTGCATCTCAGGCTCAGACTCCTACCTGTGATTTCACCCCTGAAGTCACCAAGACTTGCGTGAAAGTTGACAAGTAGCAGGTAACACGTCTTTGCATCGCACTGCGCTGCCACCATGAACCAGGTCTCTTTGCATAGCCAAATGAGCGTGTGGAGAAAGAGCAGATGACTAGAGGATGGCAGACATGCTTGCAGGAAAAGAGATGCTGTCCCTCTTGGAAGTTATTTCTAACAGCTTTTGTCTTTAGACCTCTATGTCCCATTTCCAACAGCGTCTACCCTCACATTGTGCAAGTGGCTGTAGTTTTGCAAATATTTGGGACTACCAGGACTGTGAGATGCCCAGTAACGATGGCTGTCACGTTGCTAGCAGCAGCTGTCACAGAGCACACTTATGCTTTGCAACTTTCTGGATCTACTCTGTGCTTAGGAATGACACAATAGGTGAGCACAGCAACACACGTTGTCAGGGAAAAGCTCTGCTGTTTGCACCAAACCCAAACTACAGCATCCATCTGATGTCCAAAGCCTTCATGGGATGAATTTTACTGCTGGTGGGTGACTCCTCCCTGCACACGCCCCACTAGAGCAGTGAAACGGTGGCTCCCCAAGGGGAGACAGCACTTGGGCAGTTGGTGCCAACATTAGAGCCGAGAACACCACCATGCCTCTCCCCTCCTCCATACTGGGTAGAAAGTTGGGTTTGGCAGCAAGTCCTGTCTTAGTGCCTTCTGCAAACACACACAGATGCAACAACACATCCACTCACACGCATAGAGGGAAAATATGGAGTTGTTTTTATTAGTAACAGGGAATCTCTGTTACAGAAAGATGGTGCCAATTAGAGAGATTTGTCACTGTCTTTTCAAACAGAGCCTAGGATGGGGGATGCCACAGGAAGACGATGACACAGTGAGGGGCTTAGCCGTGAGTACCTGAGGCAGAAAGAGTCATCACAGGGCCAGTGAACATAGAAAATGAAAGATTTTGCAGCCAAATCATATGGATTTTGCATTTTAACTGAGTTCTCAGGCTTCGGTTTTAATTGTGCTTTTCCTTGGTGCAAAGCAGTTTTAAAAATCAGGTTAGAGACAGAAAATGAAGAGGCACGGTTATATGAGGCTTGGGACATTTAGAGCTAAAATGCTGACTGTTATCTTGGGCAGTTCACAAATAGTACTTACGCAAGCTGGGAACTGCTTCACCACTGCCAGTACTCCTTTAACTCCTGACCTTTTCCTGGACGTCAGATGGGAATGATTTTTAGTCTATCCGGTCTGGACTGAATTTGATCCCAAGCACCAGGGCAAGGAAAGAAAAACGTTTATTCTTTAAAAGCTTTACATACTGGATGCTTAAAATTTAACGCTCGCCCCTTAGAGCTATATTCCTAGCTCAGAGCTGGTAAGAAGTAACATGTTTTTTGCTTTAATCCTTTCCAAAGACACATTCCATAAATCGTTAGCATCCTTGCCAACCATTCAGTCTCTTAGTGAGCCCACATACCAGCTTTAAAGTAAGCTCTTCTAAAACCAATGCAACAGTCCTGTGGGTTAAGTTTATATTATTTCCAGATTCATATAGCTGCAGGCTCCTTTTTAAAGTTGCAAATGATAAGTCATCTTTTTGTTGCCAGTACTTTTCTTTTTTTTTTTAAACTTTGTTTAAACATTGTTCACTGATACACTTAGTGAAAAACAGACTGTACTAGCTGTAACATAGCTGTATATGCTGTAGCAACAGGAATACAGTATGTATTTTGCAGCAGGAGGGGTGAAGAATCCCTGCTTCGACAATTCAGTCTACTAATAACTCCAGTATGGATACCAGTGCTTAAAAACAAATTCAGGCAACAAAAGCAACATATTGCACTGACACAGCACCTTTCATCTCAAAAGATACCAGCTGCACACTCTCAACAGCACAACCACAAGCTGTCCAAAGAAACTACCCTAAAAATTTACAAGGGCATGAGGGACTTCTCTATCTTCTCATGCCAGCTAGCCAGACGGAAAAAAACAAGCATAATACAGTCACTCCTCCTTCTGGCACACTGGGGTCGAGTAAAGTCCCATTTGCTCACTGATGGCTTGATCTCTCCCTGCCCTGACCAGCACAGATAGCAGGGAACCAGGCACCAAATGTTCTCAGCATGTTGGAGTCCTTGATTTTTCTCCATTTCCTGAGGGACTGTAAAAATTTATTGTAAAAATGACACCACCCCAAAATTACACTGTAGAAACATAGAGGCATGAAATGCTCCTCTTTTCACCTTTTATTCCCTTGCCTAGTTTTGTCTCCCACTGTATCTCCATCAGTCCTGCTATGGCTCACCAACATTTAAGCTGGAGTTGAGAAAGCATTTGCTTCTCTCTGTAAAAGGAGTTAATTTTCTCCTCCATCTTCGCCTGGTTTGGAAACCAGGTGCTTTCTCTAGCTTCTCTCAGGAGTTTGGTACCAGAAGCAGAGACAAAGAGGACCAACTGCAGAAAACTCCAGGGAGTGATGCTACCCTGTATCTTCAGATCCTATTCCATGGGGCCTCTTCCACTCTCGCTTGCTCCCACAGCTCACACCAGAGCTGCATCTTGGTGGTCAGTGGGAGCTCCCGGTTTACTTACAGCAGAATCTGCTTTTACACTCCCGACTGCCTATATATGTGTAGAGCCGTGCAGTGGTGCCCAGCAAAGAGACTGAATTTGTTTTTAAATGATACGTCCTGCAATCGCATCAGCCTCCAACTTCACCTTGATAAACAACAGGGAATCAGTACTGGAAGCTCCAGTCAGGACTGGATTGAGGCTAGCCGGCTTTTTGTCAGTATACCACATTTATCAGTATACTGTGTTTGACCCTTTTTATGGATCAGCTGGGAAACCAAAGCTCCCATGCCTGCCTGTGAACTCACACTCTGGTTCTGCAAACATTTATATAAACAACTTAATCCCACATACTTGACTGGTCTCTTAATTGAATATTTGCAAGACTTTGACCTTAGTGTAAACCGACTTCACAGGAGACCAGGCAGCCATTTCCATGCGTTAAAAGACAAGACTGGCATTAAAATACCAAAAATCCATTCTCTCCATGCCTAAATTCTCCCTGAATTTACCTTTTGTCCCTCAAAACCGAGAACAAGAGAAGGAAAGTCAGGATGCATAATCAGAGTGAGGGTGAGGCATGAAAGCAGGGCTGACTAACAAGCATGCGAAGTTCCCCTTCGCTCGCTCTGTTGTACTGTCATGGTCAGCCTGATTGCTCGGGGGACACAAAAAATCAGATATGGTACATCTGTTTCTAAAACTTAGATCTCTAAGCGAGAAAAGTCAGAGGGTTTCTTTTGAAGCATAATTCAGCTGCTTACGCTCTTCAGCAGAAAGCAGAAGGTAGGGCTTCCATGCACAATTAATGCAAATATTTATTGACCCTGGGCATACATAGGAGCTACTTAAGAAAAAAACTATGTTAGCATATTGTAAAGGTAGCATACTGTTGGCAGACTATGGTACAGCAGTGAAGTTGCATAATTATTTTGCAGGCAAAAGTAAGCGAAGCAGCCTGCAAGACTAAGCTTCCTCCTGCCAGTGCCTCAAGCCGAGGCCTGGAACGCTTTTGGGATAAGCCTTGAGCTGGAACGAAGCTATTCCCCTCGCATTTCCCTTAAATGGTGTGTCTGACTCACTGTATTCGGGGGACATGCCTTGGTTACTCACTGACTGTTTATCTAAAGTCTTATCATGTGATTAAAATAACTGGTTTATAATCCCCAGATCACAAAGACCCAGATCCTGGTATCTCTCACTCTGGTTTAAATCCTGAGAGCAGGCCTACTTACATGAGTATTTACTGACCGCGCCGCAGACCCAGCTCTTGCTGGGAGCCACAGGGCAGAGCACAGCCACCCTTAGCCTTTTCCAGCACAATTGCTCAGCCTAGGATGGCATCAGGTTTCCAAAGGGACCTTACGGGTCACTGAGGGAGCGAAAGGATGGTCCTGTGGCTAATCTGCTGAAGCAAAACAGGCTCAGACCCTTGTCAAGCCATAAATTAAGGCTGGAGGATGGTGCAGAAAATTCACTCAGGACTTTCTCTCCGCTCCAGTTCTCTAACTGAACAGAGCTCAAGATAAGAGATAAACAGAGATAAGTTGGGGTTTTTTTTCCTTCTCCTGCCTTTGTAGGCTGTGGTTTCCCCCGTTAGCACCAGTTTCTCAGCACGGCGTATAGTGTTGCTGGGTCAGGCTTTCAGACAGGCTTTTTGCTGCAAGTACAATTCAAGTTGTATTGTTCAAGACCTTCATCCACTTTTGTAAAGCATATAAAATAAATCTGGATGGGAGGGAAAACCAAGTCACTTCAGGACCGGGCCCAATATTTTTTGCCTCAAGTTCTGCTGGCAACAGCGAGTAAATTTGTGCCAGCCATTTTCTCCTGACACTACAGAAGGAGAGGAAGCCTTCCTAGCTGCGGGGATGCTGACTTGCTGTCCTGCCATTCAGCCACCGAGAAGGTGGATGTTGGGGCAGAAGATCGGGAAAGGGAGTGTTCCCTGTACTGCAGCCTCGGCTGGATCCACAGCGCTGCTCTCCATAATGGCAGGGGCCAAGAGGACCCGTGAGTGCACGTGCTGGGAGTGAAAGGACACTAATTTCTTGACAGTTAACAAAGCTGGTATCTAAGGGATGTGTCATAACATTCCAGGGAGCAAAACTACAATAACGGAATGTGTTTTCACTTTAGATAGTGTCTTTTTGGCTAATAGATGCAGAGAAAAACAAAGGATGAGCCTTTATGAGAGAGGGGGAGCTGAAACTCACTACTTTGAACCCCGCAGATGGCCCTTAGAGAAGGGGCAGGTAGTGGGACTCACCGGTACTCACTAGTAGTGAAATCACAGATATCCTTACATGTGGAGAAAAGATGAAGGCTCAGAACTAAACTGAACCAAGTCCCATTGCTGGCACAAACTCTCAGCGACATCCATGGGGTTTGGATTAGGCCCCTAATGAGCTGCCTTTATCCCTTCAAGTCTGTAGTTGCCGGAGGTGCCAAAAGTGGATTTGGGGAATATAAAACAAGAGAGAAATTCCCACAGCAGCACTGAGCTCTTTAGCTGGTACTCATAGAGAGCGTATTTCTTTGCCAATTCCATAAAGCAGGACTGCTACAGGGGACTCGTGATCGCTTGCTTTATCCATCCCGCACCACGTCAGACTACGCGCTGGGTCCTCCTTACTTGTATGTCAGCTTCTCCCTAGCGACATGACCTAAAATAAGACTGCCAAGGCTATTAGGCATCTTAAAGTGACAGAACACGATGTGAACACGCATTATGCTCTCTATTCAGCTGTATTTCTTCAATGTGTTCTAGATGGTGGGTTTGGCTTATTTAAGGACAGAAGGAAAAAAGCCATGTCTTTGTTCAAGTATTGTTCTTCCTCCTGAGAACAATGGGTTGTGTTTTTTGTCCCCACAGTGCAACAGGTTTTCAACTCAATGGATGGAAATAGTAACTCACAGCTTTAAAATGGCAACACATCACACTGGGGACTAGCATGTGCTTTTGAACTTGAGCGGTATAGTCATTAAAAAGATTCATATCTCTTGACTTTGTCATGTACATGCAAAATAAGTGTGTTTATCCTGTCCTGCGAGATCTCTTTAGGAAACACATCTGACGTTCTTAAGAAGGACAACGTTTGCTCAATTTTCATTTAGTGTGCATGGAGGATACGCAAGCTCTGGCTCACCTTTCACCTATGCACAAAGCTGCAGCTGAATGACGAAAACCCATAGTGTTGGTTGAGCATCATCCAGTATTACCTGTACTGAAGCAGTATCTTGAATTCCTGCTCCGTCAGCCAGAACCCTGACCACAGTGCATGGTGCAGAAACAGTCTTGCCACACAGTGCTAGCACAATTCAGGCCTGTCAGCATCCAGGAGGTCAGATACCAGCATGCAGAACCAGCCTGTTCACACACAGCAAGCCAAATGCGTCCATGCTGGGATTCTCATGAATGTGCAGCAGTCACTTTTCAAACCTAATATGCCAGGCTGTCACAGGTGCACAAGTTGATCTGGTATTATACAGCAGCCAGATGTTTAGAACTGACTATGTCACTGAATTGCCAAGAAAAACAATAAGCTATTTCCAGAAAGTTAGCAAGTCTACAACCTGCAGCAAAAGGAGTCAGAGTCCAGCCCATCTTTTTAATGTAACTGCTGATCACCATCATCTCCTGGCTATCGAGGATGAATGAAATTGCTTATCATCTTTTTAATTATGTAGCTATAGTACACACACTACAAAGTTTCTAACAGCAGAAGTTGTTGTCACAGAGAAGTGTAGGGCAGTAGGCATTTTGAAAGTGTGATTTCGCATAGCTATCCAAGACCCCTTTAAGAAAGGAGGGAGAAATTCAGGCTGTGTACCATTGAGTCTACTGACTTAAAGTAACCAGTTACCACACTGCCAACTGCAGTTAAAAAACAAACGCACAGACTAAAAAAAAAGGAACCCCCATAACATTCATCTGGGGATGCATTACACCAGGGCTGGCAAATTCACAAACTGCTATTCATCATACTATAAGAAGAAAAATTGAGTCATTGTGGGAGAAAATGTGAAGCCTCATGGACCGGGTTTCCCCATTTAAAGGCCCCTTTCAATCAAACAAACTTTTGTACAGCAGCTGTGGTGTTCAGGAGGATAGTGTTATCTCTAAAACATCCTGATGCCCTCACTTGGTACAGAGCCCTCTCTGGGGCATTCATTTAGGCAACACACACATGGGCAGGCTGCTGCTAATACGTGTAATTTCTGTGGAACTAGGCTGCTGGCAGATAAATGCAGTGCATGAGGACCTGCATTGCTGTGTGGGTACTCAGTGGGTGTTTCTATCCCCTAAAACTCCCCTTACCTGCAACATCTTTCGCGGATGAGGAAACAGTTACACAGCCTGGCATCCACAACTGCACACAACCCCAAATGTTCCTCTTCCACCAAACCTGCAGTTACAGCAACGAACTGGACCAGATTCACCACCCCGCTCCACCCAGTGTGCATGGCAAGGCCGGTGCTGCGCAGCCCACGCACACCAGTGAATCTTACACACAAGCTCACTTGTGGTCGGCTTTCTATTTTGAGCTGACCAAAACAGTTCAAACAACATTAATCTCTTGGGGCAAAGCACACGTCAAGGTTTAAAAGAAAAAGCATTTTGAAGCAGTCCAAACACACACAAAAATGCACTCCATTGTAGAGCATTGGCCCATCTCTGCAACAGGGGAAGGGCTGACACCACCCACGGAGCCTGGATCAGCTCCTTCTCCTCAGGGCTTAGTTTATCTTCCAAACACAAAACTATTTTCCTGACCAAAACAGACAACAGAAATCTTTTACATGCTGCTTCTCCCTGTCCTGTCCTGACTTCACTGCCTAACACTCTCTTACCCCACAAAAAACACTTTCTCACTGAGGCTCTCTCAGCCCTTTCTAGGAAACATCTCCTCTCCACAGCACCTCAGCTGGGTTTGATGATGGAGCAGGACTGGCAGCTCCTCTAAGGGACATGTCATCAGTTATACTTCTCTTTTTGGAAGATCACCCACCCAGCAGTGGATTCAGCAAGGGAACAGAAAGGGCTGAAATGCCCCATTTCCACCCAGATCATTAGGTACTCGCTCAACACCTGGCAGAGATGCTGCACAGTGCTCAGGACAGCTGGGGCTGTACCCATGCCCCTCCTCATGGGGACATGGACTGTGTCTTTGGTCACAGGGGGCTCTCAGCCTCTCATCTTTGCCGGCCAGCGCCTGGTGATGTGCAAGATTTTGACGAGGTGTTTCGGGCAGCACTCTACCACGCGCTGCTGCTGGATGCAGAGGGGTTCTTGCTCTTGTTGTAGGTTTCTACTACCGCTTTATCTCCAAGGCTGCATTTCATCCACATCCTGTATGTACTCTGCCCTCCGTCCTGTGGAAACTTAACAGGAGCAAAATTCAGATATTTTCATCACCCCACCTCCCTTTTGCCCCTTCAGGTACCTGGTCTTTGAATCCAATCCTTCCTCCAGTCCCTGAGCTCTTGTCCCCTCTTCACTTACATTTGCATGATGCTCCCATTGACTGGACATTTGTCTCACCCTTGAGTCTCTGAGTGCCTCTGGACTGCAGTCAAAACGGTCACCGTTGCTTGCTTAGACATGAGCTTGCTGCACCATTGGCCATTCCTCAGCTGTGCCACCCCCAGACTCAGGCAGTCTGTCTGGTCATCAGTTATTCAGGGTCTGCCCGGTGCTCTGTGCTGCTACATAATACCAGGAAATTAGAATTAGTTTAAACCAAGCACTGGAGTAGCTCAGGATTAGCAGGGGTAATTTAAATATCTGACTGCATTGAAAGTTATTTCCACTCTGACCTGGGAACCATCTCTCTTCATTTGTGGCACCCCACGTCAGGTGGAGTATTACCCACTTCCCCAGGAAGCCTCTTGTCCAAAGGGGCAGCCCTTTTGATAAATCACCCTCGCATAAAGTAGGCATGAAAGTAGCCCCGCTCTTCCCTGAAGATATTTTACCCTACCGAGGTTTGCTGCGTGGGGAACAAGCCAGGATAAGGAATAATATCACAGCTGAAGAGGAAAGGAGTGAGCAGTGCTCCTTGCCTATGAGGAAAGAACAAGAAGTAAAAAAAGAAATGGGCAGAGATTGAGCTAAACAAACCCTTTAGATACCTATTTGCTTCTGCAAATGCTCCTTCCTTCTTCTCTGTTCTCGCCTGCTGCCTCTGTTTCCCCCCTCTAGGCCCAGGATCCATGGACCCACCAGCGCTCGTCACCGCACACAGGCTGCTGCTGTCTCCCAGGGCTCACGTAAGGTCTCTTCCTCAGAGGCCATTTTTCTACTCAGACACAAATTAAAGTAGTGTTGGCTGCCTCTGGACACTCTCAGGTAGTCCCTTCTGTCTCACTAGCCTCTTTCTTACAGAGAAAACCATTAAACTTTTTTTTATTTGGTATTATTTATTTTGCTCCCAAACCTGGCTTCAGGAATGGCTGATGAATTACTTTAACATTTCAAACAATCAATTTTGGACAGAGATCAAGCAAGAACCTGGATGGTAAATCATTGGGAACATTATTGATGATGGCAGACAGATGGTTAGAGAGAGAGACTAATATCAAAGTTACCTCTAGCATCTTGGCCCCAGTGACCCATGAAGCAGCATTTTATGCGACCATCAGCTCCATCAAGGAGAGGATCAGATAGGTTTACCCTGTGAATAAAATACTTTGGAAAACAGCTGTAATACTTGCTGTCCTTTGATCTTTCTGCTGCCTCCCAGTATGCTTATTGCTACTTTAAATCAATCCCCTGATGACTTCTCAGGGAAGGGGGAGGCTGTTGTCCTGTAGTCAACGTGTTATACAGACGCCCTGAACATTTCTGGTTATTAAACACCCTCTAGCACATTTCTTTTGCAAGAGGGAGTCCTGGGTGTCCCTGTAAATTATGGCTGAGGTAACCACATTTCTGCCTGCGTAAGAATTTCCATTGTCATCCAGTAGGAAAAATGCCTCTTCACTTCCCCTCTGCAGGCCTGCAGAGAAGTGCAGCTGGCACTGCGAAGTGGCACCCTGCCTCCAGCCCAAGAGGTAAGGGAATGATCCCTATATATGGTCTGAAAAGTGACTTGGGAACTTGCATGAAGCAAGGGCATGGTCCTACGCTGGCACATGTTATTATTACGTGGATAAAGCTTCTGTAGCTGGTAGCAATGAAAAGAAAAAGTTATCAGAAAGATTTCCCATAAAAAGTTCAGTAAAAATGTTTTCAGATTTTCTGATCTTTCAGAAATATTCAAAATATTTGAAACCCCCCTCAAATTATGCACTCGAGAAGAAAACAGTAAGAAAAGACAAGGATTTGGACCAATTTGGGTCTGTAACAGGACACAGAATTGTTATAACCCATTTTTCGTCATGGTATTTTTTCAAACGTCCCCCTCTCATCACTCCCCACAAAGGTGTGGAGACCCCACACTTTACAGATGTCCCCTTTCTACTTCTCTGACTTTGCTGCTTTGGTGCTCTTGGCAGAAGCAAGAGTAGACACAGCGCTGGTTTGGATTTTAGGGTAATACCTCCATTTTGGATGGATTCACCAGCTGAATTTGAGGGTCTTGCACATCCAGTAACCTGCAAGGCTCAGGTTATTCTCCTGCTTTGCAAGGAACCAAAGGCAAAGGACACAGGAGAGGACAATCTGGCATGAGCCAGCCGGTGCTGTCATGAGCCCAGAGATTCTCACAGGTTTCCACAATGCAGAAAGGAGGAGGTGATATGAGATGACGGACAGAATATTAAAGCAAAAGGAAGAAGCAAAGATCCTCCCCAAGCACTCCCTCACTGTTCCTCTATAAATAAAGAGGAATTAACAGAATGTTAATAAAGGAAAAGCTAAAATTCAAAATGCACTTTGCAACCAACTAAAGAAAGCCCTAGAAAGGGACAGGGTCTATGGAAGCCGAGACACACAAGAATCATGATAGAAAGAGAAGTGCTGGAAGGAAAAAAAGGCAGTGAAACATAAGATGGCAGGGAGAACCAGAAACTCAATCAAGATAAGAAAACATTTTTGTTTTACTTGGCGTTAATAACACAAGTCCTCTAAGTGTGGCTAAGATGTAGAAGGAACATCTATAATACTCCGTTGTATATTAATTTAACATTGAGAAAAAAAGTAACACTCTGGGAACATGATGCCCCTTTGCTGCCAGCTGCCTGCTGTGCCAGCACGGCTGCTTGCCCTCCTCGCCCTCCTCCTGATCAAGAGTGCTTGCAGAAGAGGAGGAGTGAGGTCTGGGGGCTGGAGCTTGCTGTGCCGTGAGGCCTTTGAGAATGGAGAAGCCAATGTCCTTCCCTGGGGACAAGCCCCTGCTGACAGGGGGGGACACAACCCGCCTCCAGGGAGGGGCGGGAGTCACAACTCCATGACACCGGTTGCAGGTTTCCAGTTTTAGAAACGGTCCCCGTTGCCGCAGGGGGCAACATACCATCAGCACAGCGTGGTACCCCGCAGTGCAATGCGGGCGCATCACGCGTTCACACGTTCGGTGCTTTGGTTATGTCACACGTGCGTGCTCGATGCATGCACCCACACAGGGGAAGGACTGCAAATTGCAAAAGCAGAGAGCAGTGGTGGACCATCAGCATGCGTCTTGTACCAGGTGGCGCCTATTTTCAGTATGCACTCAGCAATATGGTTGAGATGATCACCCAGTCAGCAACCTGTGACTCCTCACACCCAGAAGGACACTCCTTTGTGAGACTGCTGGAGACAGTCTGTGATGACTCAGAAATGGGGTTTGTGTAGATAGCGCTTGCGGTGTAAAGATTTCTAGTTTTACAGGCTAAATCATTGCCTTGGCATTTCCCTCACCAGAAGCGCAGGCCTCTGCTCCTTGAGCTAGCAGAGAAGAGAAAGAGGAGAAGTGGCAATGCCATCAAATGTGGGAGCGGGTGAGGGAAGATGCCTTTGGGAAGGGAGGACACAGCAGTGACCTCCCCCAGGGTCTGTGTTGGCTGTGAAGGTGCCTCCTATGCACCCTCAGCTGCAAACAGCCAGAGACGACTGTGCCTGCCTGCTGAGGGGCTCCTCAGCTTTGCTAGCCATGCGGTAGCCACCTACCAAGCTCAGGCCTCTGTCCCATGCCATGCCCGTGTCACCCGGGGCTCGTCAGAGCTGCAGTTAGACCTTCTTTATTGACACAGAGTCTCACTGGGAAACTGAAGAACCTCTCTTTCCTAAGCATATAGGCTTTCCCTTCATGTTTCCAGCTTCCCAAGAAGATGCAAAGCGTGAGATTTCAAAGTCACACCATTTCCACGCACAGAGTATCAGTCACCAGCCCAGAACTTTTACCATCCTGGGCATCGTTGAGGGAAACCCACCCCTGAACAAAGCCGCAGAAATCATTACTGCTGCACTTCCACTTGGTAAAACAGATTTCTTGCAGAGGGATCCTTTGGTGTAGAACATATTAAAAAGAAGGGGGTTTTGCTTTTAATGTTTCACTTACAAGGAAAAGCTTTGACCACTTCACATTTCAGGGCTCAGTAGGCAAGTTCTGGACCACAGCTAACCAGGTAAATGATGAGTGACCGGTATTCTTACCCCCCTCTCTTCCCCAGCTGAGGAATATATTATGTAGGATCCTGCACAGTGGTTGAGCAGAGGTTTGACAAACACAGGGCCGAGTACATGACAGAGACTTTCAAGTGGTTGTGCTGATGCAGTAATTTCATAGTTTGCTCAATTCCAGACTTTAACCTCAGTGCCAAGAATCAATGCCATATAAAAATGAAAAGTCTAAAATAATTTTAAAATACGCAAAGAGAGAGAAATGCAATACAAAATATAGCTAAAAATAAAAGAGCAAAAGTAAGCAAATAAGGAATGCTCAAAATGGGCATGGCAGTTTCTTCTGGATCAAAATTAAGACTTAGTTACCACCCAGTCCAGTGAACCTGGAGTCGATCTGGAAGACATTAAAGATTTGGAATAAAAAAATACAGAGTTGAAAAATTATATTTAAGTTTGGTTACTGATTAAAATAAACTGCAAAAATAACAGCAATGTGTTGCCAATATTATTTGTACTTTTATACTTCTTCCAAATACCCTGGGCAGAATTGCACTGTTTAGTCCTTTGAAAGAGCAGAATATTTGAATAAAAATGCATAATCAAGTTTAAGACTTTAGAAATAGTGCATAGGAATAAAACTGTCTGCTGTATGTTCTCAAGCTTAAAAGCCAAGTATCAACTGTATTAGCTCTTGATGTTCTAAATTATCACCATGGTGCTAACTTGACCTCAGGGAGCAGCAGGAGTGGGGCTGCTCCAGGAGTGGGGATGAGCTGGGAGCCGCGAGCAGCCCCAACACAGGCAGTGCCCTCACCAGTGGGTACAGTCCCAGGAGGCCGACCACAACCAGCAGGTCTGGGGGCTGCCAGCCAGCTCCATTGACAGCCCCAGACAGGGCGAGATCAATCAAGTCCGGGTCCATGCAGGGGGTCCCATCAGGAGAAGGAAGAAAGGGGCCAGACACAAGGCTAGAGATGAGGCCACCTGCAACATCAGGCCAAGATCCAGCAAGGAAATGGGGCAGAGGGAGGGCTGAAGACCTGCACACCTAGGGCACGGCTCAGGCTCACACTAGAGCTGTTGCCCGGGCTGGATCCAAAATGGAGCCCCTGGGCCCACAAGCAAAGGGTGCAAGGTACGGGTCTCAGGTGCCCCTTCATATACCATCTTAATTTAATGCATCTTTTGGCCTTTCAGCTACTGAGTGTATTGAACTCCATAAAGTGCCTTTGAACTTGTACGGACATGTCTTCAGATATATATTTTTTTTCCTAAAATAGATGTTAAGGATACTAAAAAAGAAAAGCAAAGCACCCACATTTTTTTCTTCTTTTTTTTAAAAGCACAGTCTGAACTAAACTGGGTCCTGCCAGCTATCGATTTGCTGTAGACAATCTGGGCTGTGACTCCATCAGATCAGCCAAGGTCAGAGAGAGCAGGACAGAGCCTCCCATAGGAAACCTGAGCATTGCCAGACCCAGTGGCAGTGATCCCCCAGACAATCTGCATCAGAAGTGCAAAGAGCTTCTTATGGCTAAGAGACGGGGTCTTTCACATGAGATTAAAGATGGAGCTTGTGGCCCATGAAAAGATCCCCTTAGACATTTTGTGACAAGAGGAATCTTTGCCTCAGTTCCCATTCCCCCACATCAGGACTTCAGTCAGCACAAGAGATGCACAGTTCCCAAGCTGCTGCTTGATTTTCAGTGGGACTTGCATTTCAGAGCATCTGGCCTATTCTCTCTTCCTGAATTCTTTTTGGTGTTTGCCCTGTATATATGACACATCCAGCTTAGCCCATGCTGAAGACGCTATACGAACAGTCTCCTCAGATCCTGTATTGGCACTTCCATTTCCAGGTCATAATATCAGCTAAAATGGTCTCAAGGGGTCTACAGGGTAGGTTTGATTCCAGGTTCATCCGACCACCTTCACATGCAAAATAGTTCAAGGGAAATGAATGTCCTCCAATATAAAATCTTCAAAGGACCAGAGGTTCAAAAAACGGATCAGATGACTGGTTCATTTTTACTCAGGAAACTATGGTATGTTTTAAAAAGCTCAACAGACAGTCTCTTTTGCCTTTGATAAATTACTTACTGTCTTGTACATTAGCCATCCCAAACGTCTGCTCAGTAGCTGCCACCCCACTATAACATCTTGCTTTCTTCTCCACAGGAACTCTGTAAATTCACTATCCTTTTCTTGTAATCCATCTTTCTCATTACTTCTGTCAAGGAACCACTTGAGCTTCTTTAATTCACCCACATTTTCCCAGGCACGGCTAAAAGCCTTTGGTTGTGCTCACCACAGGAAATGCCTGGTTATCTGTTAGGTAAACTGATTAATTAAATACCAAAAGCTTCCAGGACAGTTTTTGGTCTTTTAAAAGCAGTTTTCAGTCCAGTCCTATTGTCCCATTTCCTTAATACAATCAGAGCATCTTTGACCTTTGTCTGAACCCCACGGCAACGATTAAAGACCCTACCAGGGCCAGCAGTGGTCACAAATGGCACAGATCTTCCCAGGGTTCCCACCAACTCCTGTACTCCAGCTGAAGGCTCTGGCAGTCAGATATTTTGAAGGCTTCTCCTTGCTGTTTTTCACCAAAGTGTATCCATTACTCTTCCACGGGGTCAAACGATCAACAGTCAGTCACTTGGTCTTACGCGGCCTGTCTTTTGCCCTCTGAATGCATTTAACATTGCCTCATAGGAAAAACAATACTTGATTGTCAGATTTCTACAATTTCTAATTAATCCAAAAGTTTTCCCCATCTGTATTCCTTCCTTCTGCCTTTCTGTATTGATTCCTTAGCTCAGGAAGGCAGATCCCGAGCAGATTTTCTGATTTCCCTTAGGCAGATTTCTGATTTTTTTTATCTTTTTACCTGCAAATGTTATTCTGCTCACTAGGTCAGACGTGCAAATCTGAAGTTTTTGATGACAGCATTAAAGATGACAGAGTTCATGACAGTCCATAGGTAAGAATGTGGAAACCCCTGAATCAGGCTCATATAACCCGAGGATACGTAGGATGAGAACATGAAGTTTTCACTGTGAGCTGTGAAGGTCATGCAAGGCCACCAAACCCCAGAAGTAAGTGAAAAAGCTATGATCCTTAGAAATAATAAGTAATGACCTCCTTTACCTCCACTGTGATGTCCTTAGGGGCGGTATCACTCACAAATGAAGTAAGCCAGCGCATAGGTAGAGCAGTGAAGCGATCTAATTGCTGGTAATAACAAAAACAACTATTTAAAATGCAAGAAGCCAAGAAGCACTGTCAGTCTAAAGTTGCATGGTAAGATAAACCAAGTGCCTGACCTGAAATTTGGCTAAGACAGGACTCCAGGACAAACACTGCAGCAGATGTCACCTGGGCATTACTCAGCATTTGCTGTCAAGATCTTGGCTTTTTATCTCTCCAGAAAAGCAGGATTTTAGCACCCAGTTACAGTCAATAGTCATAGACACGATAGACACATAGCACGATGTACTAGACCGATATATCTCCTTCAGCGTGGTCCTGAGAGTCCTTCAGGCTGACAGTGGACCAGAGGACCATAAGACCATCAGACTTACACCAGGCAGGCTCCCAGTGCCGCATTGTGTGCTGGGGAAGGGGGAAGGTATATATGGGAACAGACTTCCTTTACCATTGCTTCCAACCCTTGCACCCCAGAATTTATAAAAATAAAATCTTACTCTTCAAGAAAACATGAAAATGGTATTGTGCAAAAGAATTATATGGAGGATATTTAATAGCACAGAGCACTGTATAGAGGGAGCAACTGGATCAGGCTCTCTGTGGATGGCTATATGAGTTACTCACTGTTACTCTGGCATTTAATGCTGGACCAACAAACAAGGCAGCCAAGACCATACAAAAGCATTGAGATAGTCTCTGTAAGTCCTGTATAACTTTGCCCTTAACAGGCAGGCACAAAATAGTACTGACATCTTTTTATGGGGTTTTTGGTGGGGGAAGAGAACTTTCCTTATTAAATCTTTTTTCAAAATAAAAAACTGTTTTCACTTAAAAGCAGAAAATCCTGTTAGCCATGGAAGCCCTATGTCTTCAGCTTGTATGTTTTCAGAATGTATATATATCTATTACATGAGCTTAACCAAACTCAGAAGTAATAACAGGAGTTCTCAAATAAAATTAGGAAACTTCTACCCAAAGAAAATGGCACTTACTGTGCAGTCAAGTGTCCCTGCTGCTACCATGCTACATAGCCATCACATCTGGTTGAAATATGCACATCACATTGTCACCACTCCATAAACTACATGCATGCTCAGACAGGCAAACGGGACTCGGTTGTGCTGCTTCCAGCTTGGTCATGCATGGCCAGGGGGCTTGGGCAAGAGGTGGTGGAGGGTGAGCCCAGCAGCAGTTTTGGGCACCCTGCCAGCAGGGTCACCGCACTGGCCACGGCCACCAGCCACATCCAGGACGACGGGGACAGAGAGAGAAGGCTGCGACACCTGGCAGGACTGTGAGGCACAAGCTGGGCTGCAGAGAAAGCAGCAAGGTGAGGATGGCGCCCGGTGCAGGTCAGGCTGTGGGGTGCACCAAGAGGGCCTGCTGGACCTCTGGGTCTCACCCAGAGCCAGTTGGAAAGAGCAGTTTTCTTCCATGACTATCAAATGGGACCCCAAAAACAAACTCTCAGAAAAAATGCCATGGTCTCTTTTTCCCCCCCTTCCTTCTGCTTTCCACTCGCAGTTTTAATTAACGTATTTCGGAAAGAGAAAGGGGAAAAGAAAAGGGGGAATATGGCATGAGATGTGTCTGGCAAGGGTTAGGCAAGATGGTCTCAGAAGTAGAAAGACAAGGCAGGACGGAAGAAGGAAAGGGCAAATCCTGACCTCTCTGAGCTTAACAGGGGTTCAGCAGGCACCAGAGAGGGTCCTGAGCATCCCTGTGCTGGCATGCCCTGTCTCTGCTCTTCTCTCATCAGTGCCCAGCAGAATGCGGCCCCTCACATAGGCCTCAGAGACGGCTTTATTGCATTAAAGATCTGTGAGCTGGTGCCCTTGTGTTCCTTCTCTTATAAAAAAGGAATGTGTTTTGGCTGCTGAACAAGAACAGTAAAGATGGGTTGAAACAGATACAGTTAAAGTACTTTTAAACCAACTTTTTTCATTTTATCTCTTCCCCCCCATTTGATTCACATAACAAGTAAATCCACCCACTGAATATAAACACAAATAGATTTTCATGGGAAAGTTCATTAAAAAAATCCTCAAGTCTTTTAAAAAGAATTTAAAAGACATGTCAATGAGCAGCTGTAAGCTCAAATCACTGTCATTCTTACTCTTCCAACAAAATCAAACCTAGAATCTTCCTGGGTAATTCCCATCTTCGCATAGGTCAAATTCATAAATTATGTTACTTTTCCCCAGGTCCTCTCCACAGCCAAAAGCGAGCCAGGATGAGCAATAAATTTACTCACTAGATGGAGCAAGAGTATCTAGATAGTAGAAGGTATGCCAAAGTACTATAATGTGAGTCTCAGAACTGGGACAGCACAATTTCATTTGCAAGCCTCAGAAAACCACAGACAGAGTTCTTGTATTTTAGGCTTATTCCAGCAACGTCAGTGTCACGCTTAAGTAGCTGGGCAATACTCGAAAATGAGGGGGAATTCCCTGGGTAATACTGATATGGTGAAGGTCTTCAGATTGGGAGGGGCTCCTGCCACCCATTTCTTTCTTAGTTGCCACTCTCAAGAATGCTGTTATTGGGAGCTTCAAGTGACCTTTACAAACTACGCTCCTACTGCCTTTGTTTCCCAAGGAACAGTAATTTCCAGGGGTAAAAGCACTTTTCTTCAGAGCAGCCCCACTGCGCAGGGCTTTCTCCCCTTAAGTTATTGGTGGTACAGGGACACCTCACGTACTGCAACCCCATGGCAAGGACCTGCCTTGGTTTTTGGCCTGAAGGCATGAAAGGCACTTCTGTGTAGTCATTGTTGGTTCTCTCTTGCAGGAATAAATGCCATTTTCAGTCATTAATAAAAGTCCTCCTGGATATTACCAGCACAGAGGGCCTAGCATGGAGTAACTCTAGTTCAGAGAGAGCTAGGTAAGAAAGCTGGAGGACGGCAGTGTCTCTTGGGATAGGAGCTACTGACGCTGGAGTGAAATTTTCTGCAGGTTGTCTGGCAGCTGCAGGTCAGCGTATGCAGTTAAAGCCACCGCTGGGACTCATTCCTGTTTTCCCACAGCATTAGATCTATTGCAAAATGTCGTGGTTTAATCCCAGCTGGCAACTAAGCACCACACAGCCGCTCATTTACTCCCCCCACAGCAGGATGAAGGAAGAGAATCGGAAGGGTAAAAGTGAGAAAACTCACGGGTTGAGATAAAAACAGTTTAATAATTGAAATAAAATACTATAATTATAATAGTAATGAAAAGGAAAACAATAAAAAATAAAAAATAAAAAATAAAGAACAAAAAATAAACAACAAAGAGAGAGAAATAAAACCCAAGAAAGACAAGTGATGCAAATGAAAACAATTGCTCACCACCAACCAGCCGATGCCCAGCCAGTCCCCAAGCAGTGGACCCCTCCACCAGCCTCCCCCCTAGTTTTATTGCTGAGCATGACGTCATACGGTACGGAATAGCCCTTTGGTCAGTGGGGGTCAGCTGTGACAGCTGTGTCCCCTCCCAACTTCTTGTGCACCCCCAGCCTACTCGCTGGTGGGGTGGGGTGAGAAGCAGAGAAGGCCTTGACTCTGTGTAAGCACTGCTCAGCAATAACGAAAACATCCCTGTATTATCAACACTGTTTCCAGCACAAATCCAAAACACAGCCCCATACTAGCTACTGTGAAGAAAATTAACTCTATCCCAGGCAAAATCAACACACAAAGACATGCACCACACAAGCTAACAAAGTAGCTGCCCTTTAGCCTCTGAAGACGCATCTACGCTGTCCCAAGGCTATATCCAAGAACAACCTCATTGCTTGTCCATGTCACCTACTGTCAAAGACACTGTCAGAGCACTGACTCTGAGGCAACCTGTCTGCTCTGCACAGGGAGGCACGTGCCCTCTGTCTTATATGCATGGATATCTATAAGAAGACACTGGGCTTCGGAGCTTGTTCATAACCACGTACCTCCCGTACCAGCTTCCTATGCCCATGGAGAGCTGATAAATGACTGATGCAGGCCCAAATATCACCTGTCACAAGGATGCATGGGATTTACAGGTGTATCCATTCAAGCTGCCCATAAGACCAACACAGACTCCATAGGTCATGTCTTGCAAAAGCCCTCAGTGTTGTGGCACACCTAGGACTGCTAGGCTTTGCGCCAACAGGAGGCAGACAACATGGACCACATCCAAGAGGACAAGACCCGCTTTAAAGCCATTTGTTGGCCAACAGAAAAGAAATGCCAAGTCTCAGGACCTGTGCCGGCTCCTCTAGCCCCACCTTCTCTGCCTCAGTTGCAGTTCAGTTGTCACCTCCCTCTCAGACATTACCTGTCACTGGTCCGCAGTCCCTGCTGCCACCTCCCTCCCAGCACCTCCACTTTCAGGGCAAACTGCATCCTTTCCTCTTTCTTTCTGACACTTCACAGTGGCAAAAATAGTTTCTTTCCTAAGTGGAGACTCAGCACGCCCTGTGTGATTTGGCTTTTGACACTCCATTCTGAGGAAAACTTCTGGTGCGGAAAATATCATTCTGCAGGGCTAAAGTTTAACAAAAATATCAACAAGTGAAAATAGGATCTAGACAAGCCTTTTTTTTAAAATGTTAGGCAACCTTAATTATTGGCCCTGTTGTCAACTTCTGCTGCCTGTGTCTGCCACTAAAAGAAATGACAGGACAAACAGTAATCAAATCTACTAGCACAGAAAGCTGTAAATGCCTACAGAGACTATCTCGTTAAAAATAAATCATACACTGAGGATCATTTATCCCCAGTATTTGACAACCCAGAATTAGAGGGAGTCTTTGGGGAAACATAAGGAGAAAAAGTCACTTTCCTCCCCAACCATACCCATGCGTAGAAGCGGCAACTTATTCCGCTCGATAACCCAGTGCCATCCTGACCTTTCAGCTGCCTTCGGGGAGCTGCACTTTTACACGGAGATATGCAGTTTCCCAACATGGAAAGCGGTTGACGTGAGAACAATGATTTGGCAAGATGACGTATACGCTGCACTTTCAAGAAAGGAAAAGACAACTCATTGCAAACATTCTTTGTGGGATTAAACTCTTCCTATAACATATTTATCTGTCTTGCAGAGAGCTTTAGCAGAGAGACTTGCCCCCAGGAATGCTGTCTTGCAACAGGAACCTTCCTCGTTGCCACCTTCATCTGAGAGTATGACGTATTTAACAAAATTCCTTGATAAATAATATTGCATCTTGGGAAGACTAAATTATGACAATTAAGTGGCAGAGCGAGATGCAAACAAAGACATAGAAATGTTCAAAAAGTGCCAAGTATTTTTGTAGGAGATTACAAGAGCTTTTTTTTCTCCTGCTTCTTTTCCCCTCACAAAATGTTTTCCTTTTGGACAAAGAAGCCCTGACTTAAAACTGAGTTTTCTCCTGTTTTTTTTTAAACCATTTTCTATTAAAAAAGAATCTTTAAAAACCACTTCCCAAAAACATTTCCAGTTTTTATAAACAAAATATTTGTACCCCAAAGCTGTGGTTTCTCATTTCATTTTTTTTTTATCCATGAAAAAACACTTTTGTCTTCTGAAATGCTCTAAGGGGAAAAAACTTAACCAACTCTTCACAATAGTAGCACATGCTGGTTTTTTGAAATACGCTTGCTCCTGCCTGCTTTTTATAGAGCTAAGCATGGCTAGGCTTGTTGCGGGGTTAGATGGGAGACTTCCAAGTCACACAGGAGATGGTAGGAGGATTGCTCTTTCTGCAGCAGCACGCAGCTTGCAGACCTCAAACTGCTTTATGATCTCTTTTATCTTAATAAGTATCTGTACACATAATGAGACGAGGTTTCCGACTCATGTTTGCTTGGATTCTCACTGGCAAACTTCACACTGCCTTTAGAGTCATATATAGGGAAGAGGTACATATATTTATTATCCTATGATCTTTGGGGAAATGCTTTTTGTCTTCACATACTAATTTTTTGCCTTGTTTTATGTGGAAAACAGGATTGTCAGTCATGCACCATGCCTGTGCCTCTGATACATTTTGAACCCCCTTAAGTTCCTGCAAAGGTGGAGGATTCACAAGTTGGGCCTAATTACCTGTGATCTTAAACTCTAACTTTGAATGAAGCAGCCCCCAAGCCCCTGCACAAATGCTCCACAGGAGGAGAACGGAAAACAGACCAGCTCAGGAGAGGAATTCTTACAATGTATTTAGAGAGCAGAAAAAATCTTAGCAAAAGATGTTAAGCAAGCAAGATTCGACTGACTCCCTATAGAACCGTCTGTCTTTGTTCCGCTGCTCAAAGAAGCGTGTGTGTTATTTAGCTCACTCCTCCTGGCCAGGAGGTACTTAAGAGAATAACATGCTCAGTTGCTTTTTATTTGTATTTGTCTAGCTATATTGAACAACTACAAGAAATAAATCCTCCCACCTTGCTGCAGGCGCTCTTCAGCTTGTTCCCACGTACATGCAGAAACCCACCACTCCTGGAAGCATCCCAGCCCCTTCGAGCGCACAGCAACAGCTCCATAATCATCAGCAGCAAAAAATGCATGCAAGACTTCTTAAGGGTTTTCTCTTTCCCTCCACGTTGGAGAAACAAATGGGACTCACAGCTTGCCTGGAAGACCAATAAAACAGTTATTTGAGCTCAAGGGCAAAGCAAGCAAGCGCTAATGCTCAAGGGGCTTCTGCCAGCTGTTTCTCACAACAGCAGAGCTCCAGCTCTGCTCCCTGCTTCACCACCCCAAAAGTGATGGGACAGTGCTCAGGGAGGGAAAGCAACTGGTATTACTGCTACGGCTGGCATGGTACAGCCCCTTAGAAACCCTGCACGGCCAAACTGGAAGTTTCTTATATATAAAAAGTAAAACCGTGCATGCTGTTACATATATGTATATATATAGATAATTATCTGTTACCTCCTTTGACATTTTTTATGATTATTCTTAGCCTAGAGGGGAAATAAAAAAAGAATCCTTTGAGTTTTAAGAAATCCAATTCATCTCTGGTTGTTGGGGTAGGGAGATGAAAAGTGTTAAAAATCTTTGGTTGGTTTTGTTGTTTTTTTGTTTTTTTTTTAAAGAAAGTTAAGTTTTTTCACTTAAAAGAATATCAAGCCACTATGTGCAAACATACCAAAACAGGCAATTTTAATGGAGTAACAATAGTGTACTCAGGATCTATGATTTTCCATTACAATTACTGTTATAGTGTCATATATAAGACAGAGTGTATATTTATAGATATGTGCGCACTCACGTACTATAGACTAGAATTTTCATCTCAAAAATTTTCTAGCACTGAATGTCTGGAAATATTAATCTGAAAAGAAAGCCTAATAGACTGTAAGCTCAGAATTGTATTATTTGTTTTCTCAGGCTTACAAATAGAGCTAAGTACAATTTTCTCTTTCTGTCGTATTTTTAGGTCACTGGATGTCCCATTGAGTGGTGCCGTGCACGTGGCAGCATCGCCATGCAGGTTTTGTGAACTCAAAAGATCCAGAGTATTAGTGGCCCAATGCTGAAGACTCACCTCCAACTTGTAAGAAGTTACTTGTAAACAGGACAGTTTGTGAATGGTCGTTCATTAATGTCAGGTAGGTAACCACTGTCTCCCAGAAACAAAATCACTGAAGAGACGATTGAGACATTGCTGTCAGGAAGGCTGGAGCTTTCATCATTTGAAATCTCTCTTACCTGTACATACGCACCACATACAAACAGCTGCTGACAGGCTCAGCAGCGTAAAGGAAGAAGTTCTAAAAGGATCAATGGGATCAGGATTGAGCCTTTAATTATCAGATGCATCCAATTATACTGACTGCAAAGCAATGATTGGATGCTGACGTTAATACTGTAAAATATGTTTTACAGTTACAATTACATCAATGAAGACCTTAATACGCTAATTTCCTGAGTCAGTTTTATTTACTTCAAGTGGTTTGAGCTCCAGAAACATAACTGAAAAAGCATAACAAATACATATTTCTTGGTGGTTTGCCTAGATTTGTTATGCAGCTGAAATCTAGACACTGGTCAAATGATTCTTTATGGGTATTGGTCACAGGTCTTTCCTTTTTACTTTAATTTCCTGTTACATTTCTATTTAGAATTTGAAATTGTCTGTCCTGAGAATTTCCCATGTGGTTGCTCCACTTTAATCAGAGAAATTCTCCTGTGCATTTTCTGGAAGCTAAGTAGGCAGGTCTGAACTTTTTCTCAACCATTCAGATTGCAGCTTTCAACACCAGAATTCTGTAAAATATTTAACACTCCGATAATAAAAGAGTCCAGTTCCCTCCACCTTGACCCGTCTCCCCAGCAGGACCTGCTGGAGACTACAGCAGACGAAAACCAAAGTCCTGTAAAGCATTTGACTTTCTAAACAAAAATGTGTCTCTGTTTCTCTCCTGAGTCACACTGTACTTACCCTAACGTAATTCTTCTAACTTGTGCAATCACGGCCTGAAACCAGGAGGAGCATCACGTCCCCAAGATGTCTTTTGACACCGTAGGTTTGCCTGTGCTGCAGCCGAGGAACAAGCACAGAACAGCAGTCTGTAGACGTCCCCCTCAGGGAGTTTTCAGGCAGTGTATGAACACGCGAAGCACGCTGGAAGCCAGCCCCATGGCCCTGGATGGGGTGGAAGAGAAGCTGCAGCTGTACGTGAGACCAAGTTTGCTGGGTCATCATCTTTATGGACAGTGAAATCCGGCTTTGGGGTGGATGATAAAATAGAGCATAAACATACCTATCCATGGTTTGGTTTGCATGTTATGTGTATCACCTATCAAAATTGACTCTGCAGCTAAGTAACCAGGTCTAATCAGGCAGGATGATGCCTCTGTGCAGATATAGGCTTCTGTAAAACACATGCTAAATCACATGTAGTCACACTGGTGCTCCCCGAGTTGCTGGAGAGAAGCAAATAGTGGGAAGCCACCATTAATCTCACCTAAATGAAAAGTCGAAAATCAGTCCGATGACTCACATCCTAAAAAGGCTGTTACTCTCTCTTGTCAATAAAAGGAGCCAAGGGAGAGCCTTGCTCAAGTGGGGATAGTTACACTGCAGACATGTACAAGGAGGTGAAGTAAAGCCTGTCCTATCAGTCCCTCTTGGTAAAGAAAACAGTGTTCAGGAACATGCCCTGAAGTGCTGCATCACAACAGGCAGAAACTCTTCTTCTAGATCTAACTTTGTATCATGGTTGTTTAAATCTAACTTGAAAAAGTCCCTGGCCGTTTGCAACAGCATTACAAAGACTTGTGAGAATGATCTTCATGCCTGTGGTAGAGCTGAAAGTGGCCAGACGGGCCTATTACAGGCTGTTTTCGGACATTCATTTACTGTCGGAATGAACTCTTGAAGAGACACTGGCTGGCACCTACGGCACGATTCTACCAAATGCAACGTGAATTGCCACCGAAGACTTCTGAACTTTACTCTCTCTACAATTTTTACATTGTAAATGCTTATAACTGTTCTTGTAGTGAGAACAAGAGGGGGAACACATACAGTAAATATATATGGATTTCTTCATTGTGGCTCCTGGTTTCTCCAACTCCTAGGGGCAGTTTGTGTTGCCCCCTGCAAATCCTGCCTCAGCAGAAGTCCTCCTGGAAAGGATCGCGGCCCTCAGATTATACCAACAGAAACAAACAAACAGTGCTCCATGCCAAGAGTGCTGCAGGCAACGGGAGGGGTCTGCCCACAGAGATCTCTGCTGCCAGAACCGGGGCCCACGCTGCTGCAATGGGGAGACTGTGGTTTTGGTAGCAGAGGTGGGAAATGTGGACATCGGCTCTCTCTGCTCTCCTGTCCTGCTCAGTACACCACAAAGCTGTTTCTTGTGCTATCCACTCATTTACAGGGGCCCATACAAAACCTCTTTTTGCTCACTCTTGAGTGGCAGTACATCTGCAGACGGGGCAGCTGTTCACAGGATCATAGGGTGGCTCTCACAAAGCAACCAAAGGCTGTGGTGGCAATTGGGGTGCTGGGGCCACATGCACCTGGGTGAAGGGACAGGGAGCTCCATTTTGAAAGCAAATTAGTCTTTTAAGTGCACACAAAACCAAAATGCACAAAACTGTTGTAAACAGAAGGTGGAGTAGAAGTCTCAGGCTTTCTCAGAAACCTCATTTTATTACTCAGAGCTCCATTAGGTGAATGGCCAGGCTAAAATTAAGGATTATTCATGCTTTGCAATGTCTAGCCCTCTTCCTGTCTGCCCATCGGGGCTGCGGTCTTTTAAGGGCCCTCCCAGGAATCTAGAAGCAAACATGCTGACAAGATACGAAGGCTGCATTTCAACGTCTGCTGCTTTATTTCTGCATCCAGGGGAAAAAGAGTCTGTGGAGAGCCTGGTCCTCTCCCTCTGCGGTCAGTGGGACTTCCATCATTTACTGCAAGGAAAACAAGGATCAGGATCCCAGGTTACAATAACCAAGGTGAACACAGCAAAACGTGAATGCAAAGAGCTAGATCCACTGTTGTGTTTTCAGTCAGGAGTTCTGTTGTCATCTGTGGACATATTAAACACACGAGGGCCAAGCACTTGTCTAGCAACTGGACCTGCATGACAAAGGCACTTCCTCGCCTCATCCTTCCCCGCCACGCTGCCTTGGAGAGCTGCACAAGATCACGTATTCACACTCTCCATCCAGTTAGACAACTCTTCAAGTGACCTGGTTTTTCAGAAATGCTGAGTACAGTGGAAATCATTGTAACACTTAAAAATAGAGAGACTGGAGGCAAACCTATTAAGCATCTTTTGAACCAAGACCAACCAACCAGGCTTTGTGAAGCCTTTTTTCTCATCTCCATGAAAACCGAACGCAAAGCTACATAAAACTGGAAAATAGATTGCACAGTGTTTTGACAGCCCTTAGCTTATCCTTTTGGGAGTACAGGCATATCCGATATAGCACCACTAATATTTCTGTAATCGATTTTTCCCTTCGTTAACTCAACCAATTCATCTTCATTCCTGGCACGCTACCCTTGGACCCTGAAGGAATTAACATCAAGTGGTGCCTGTAAGTATGACGCTTTTTTTAGGGACATCATTAACAAAAGATCTGATCCATGAGGTGATGAACAACCACAAATCTCACCAGTGGTGGTGGAGGCACAAACTGTTTGGCAAGCCATAGCAGTAAAAAAAAAAAAAAAAAAAAAGGAAAAAAAATCATTTGTCATGTAGCACTGCTGAGCCCACGCACAACAGAAACACACTGCAACAGCCCTTCAGGTCATAGCACCCTCCTCCTGCACCCAACTGGTCCCGCTATGCAAGTAGCTTCCACTGTCAGCTGTGCAGAAGTGCTGTGCATGAGCAGTCACTTGTGGGAGAGAGAGTTTCACTGCAGTAAGAGAAAGAACGAAACAAGCAGAGAAAAATTAAGAGGAAAATGGGTCACTTAATGTTTCACGTGGGTGGCTTTTTCCAGTTAAAATATAAAAATCCTCATTTTCCCCTGTGCATCACAGGAACGCAGACAGGACTGTGAAATATAAAACATGATCCAGCTGGAAATCCATACTGCAGCACCGCATTTCTCAGGCTTTTTTGGATATATCTCCCTCTCAGACCTATTCCACACTCCACCTTGTCTCCTCCCATCTGAGCACCCCTTATAAGCAGCTCTGAAACTAGCGGGGCACACTGTTGAGGAAGGTGTCTTGGAGGTACGCTGCATGGGAGCTGCTGGGAAAAGTACCATGTGGTTGGATGCAGAAGTTTAGGGCAGGGCCACATCAGGGATGGGGCAGAACCACAAGCCTGCAAAGATGCAAGAAACACAG
This sequence comes from Platalea leucorodia, assembly GCF_965183815.1. Classification (NCBI taxonomy): domain Eukaryota; kingdom Metazoa; phylum Chordata; class Aves; order Pelecaniformes; family Threskiornithidae; genus Platalea; species Platalea leucorodia. The sequence goes on from NC_138826.1 coordinate 58,463,919, forward strand.
TAGTCAAAGGGATCACCAAAAGCCAGGTGGTGACTCTTCTCCTCAAACAAACATGAAGGACCATGTGAGTTTTCAGCCAACTGGCATTCATTTCTTTATTGCATAGACAGCAGCTTTCTATCAAAATGGTTTTGGCACTTGATGGTGCTTGTTTTTTCATTTTTATACTGTTCTGAACAAAGATGTCAGTATTTCAGGTGGATCCTGACCAAATCTGATTAATGCTTTCCAAGCTGAGAAATCAGCAACAAAATCCAAGCTCCTCTGGAATGCGAGTTTAAGGTGGCAGAAGGGAAGGGGGAGAAGCTAAATAAGGAACTAGAAGATAGGAGATGAAGTACTTTGGGGGTATCTCCTCATCTGGAAAACCCCAACAACTTCACTCCACTGCTGATTTATTGATTATGGCAAATGACATGCATTATCAAGCACAAAGCAGTGACACTTACCTTTTGCTACTATGCTAACAAGCAAAATGGTCCACTTAAACTTGGGGTTGAGCTTAGACAGTAATTTCCACTGCTATCCAGTTTGCCCTCCTGCAGATTTGCACCACAGGGATAACTTGCACATTGCAGGCCTAATTCCAGCGCATACAATTTCAGATTAGAAATAGTCAATAGCAGAAGACTAGCCAAAACAGGAGGTACTGAGGATATATATAAAATTGCTTTACAGGATAAGTAGTTGTTCTTTTTGTTTTAAGTCTTTCTGAGGCATAAGACCGGTCATTTCAAAGCAGCTTAATGTATCTATTAAAAGAATGAGTGGCACCTTCTGGAATATTGAAAGCCAGGTTGGAATCTGGACTTAGTTCTTGAGCAGTGGCCATTGTTTACCCGGTCTTCAGCAAAGCATTCAACACTGTTTCCACAGCCTTCTCCTGGACAGCCTGGCAAGATACAGATTGGATAGGTAGTCTGCGAGATGGGTAAGAAGTTGGCTCACAGGCCACACTCAGAGGGAGATGATCAATGGTTTTTACTCAGACTGACAGCCTGTCACAAATAGGGTCCCCCAGGGGTCGATGCTGGGCCCCACGCTGTTCAACGTCTTCATAAATGATCTGGACGATGGGACTGAAAGCACCCTCACCAAGTTTGCCAATGGCACCAAACAGGGTGGTGAGGTGGACATGTAAGAAGGGAGAGTCATCTTACAGAGAAGCCTGGACAGGCTGGAAGAGTAGGCTAGCAAGAACTGTATGAAGTTTAACATAGACAAATGCAAAGTCCTGCACCTGGTACGACGTAACCAAAGAGCCCAGTACAGGCTAGAACCTGCGTGGCTGGGGAGAAGCCTTGTTGAAAGGGACCCAGAGGTCCTGGTGGACAAGAAGCTGAACATGAGTCAGCAGAGCGCTGCTGCAGCAACAAAGGCAAATCGCATCCTGGACTGCATCCACAAGGGCATTAGTAGCAGAGAGAGAGATGGGATCACCACACTACTCGGCACTTGTCAGGCCTTATCTGGAGTGCTGTGACCATCTGGTCCTCACAATTCAAGAAAGATGCAGACAGACTGGAGAGAGTCCCAAAGAGGGGCCACAAAGATGACCAAAGGGCTGGAGAACCTGCCCTGTGAGGAAAGACTGAAGGAGCTGGGTCTTTTCTCCCTGGAGAAGAGAAGACTCAGGGGGACCTTCATCACAGTATGCCACAGTACTTAAAGGGCAGCTACAAAGAAGACCGAGGCTCCGACTTCACGAGGAGCCACGTAGAGAGGACAAGGGGCAATGGGTGCAAGTTGCACCAGGAGAGGTTTCATCTCAATACAAGAAAAAAATTTTTACAGTTAAAGCAATTAATCACTGGAACAATATCCCCAGGGATGTGTGGAGTCACTGTCGCTGAAGGTTTTCAAGATGCAACTGGACAGCATGCTAGATGATCTCATCTAGGCTCCCTTTCCCATGAAAGGTTCAATCAGATGTTCTTTCAAGGTCCCTTCCAACCTGGGCTGTTTTACAATTCTATGATCTTACGGCTCTTGAAGTCAAATTGAATTATCTGTATTTCTGAAGACAATTAAGTATTAAGCTTATCTGAAAACACTTCATTTTTTTTTCTGCTAAATCAGAATTGGGAAGAGTGAAAAGAATAACTGCAGGCATCAGTTTCTTAGTGTCCTATGTAAAAGAAATTAAAGTCATGTCCAGAAGAGATACTGCAACTTACAGTAGCACTAAATTAAAAAGTTGGACACACAGAAAAAATCTTAAACATTGTTATCTGAATTCTCTCAGTGCCAGGAGGCACACAAGGCACGAACATCGTTCTTCCACTTCGATCGGTCTGCGGCTGCGTGCCATGCCGTCAACCTCCACCATCCGACACCAGGTCGTTTTTGGACGACCCCGCTTTCTTCTTCCCTCTGGAGTCCATCCAAGGGCCACAGTGCAGTCTTCTGTCAGTTTTTTCCTCAGGACATGACCAATCCAGTTCCATCTCCTCCTCCTCACTTTGTTACTGATTTTCTCCATCCCCTCCATTTCTGATGCTCGTCGTTTCTGCAACTTTTTTTTTTTTTTTTCCCCCGGGAGGAGGTAGTTGGCCTCCTGCCCAACCCCCATGACTTGGAGGGCCAGTGGTTTTTCTGTCAGGGCGGCCTTCCCTTAGGCTGCGTTGGTTCACAGCACCTTCTTCAATTTTATCCGGTGCACCCTCCGGAGAGGGATCCCCTATCCACCACCCAGGGGACGCACCTTCTAGCCATGCAGCCCCAGCCAAAGGTAAACATTGTTATACTTGTTAATAATTTTATTAAAACATTGATATTGAAGGTCATACACTTCCTTTTCAGAAATAACTGTATTTAAATTTTTCCCAGGGTGATACGGACCCAATATATTTTCTTTAAACATCACCAATATTTATTTTTTCATCAGCATCTTTAGTAATAGCCCAGCCTGAGGTGTGAAGACAGTACAAAGATGGTACACAGCTAGGGGAATCTGCCCTAGGACGTATTTACAATACGACCACCACTGCTTAGTACACTGTCTGCTCAAGTAAGACTGCTAACTGAACACAACTGCAAGACTGTCCTTTGCAGAAGTGGGAGGGCATCACTGAGATTTCTTCCACATCAACAATAACCACTGCAAGAGCAATGCCAGGAGGACTGAAAGCCAAAAGAAGGGCAACAATACTCCTCCCATCAAGGAGAACCCTGTTCATATTGACAGTTCAGGCATATGCCTAAAAACCCCTGTATTATACTAAATGTTAACAAAGTTTTGATTTTACCAACACCTTCGTGAACCATCATAAAGAAGAGAGATGCTAGCAGGCCCACCTGTTTAGTCATGGAAATGACAGGAGACTTCTGCCCTAAAGTGTTAGGTTCTCAGGCTTTTTTATTTTTTAAAACTTAATGCTGACATTACTAAACATTTGTAGGCAAGTGCTCTGGAAAGTGCACAAAGATTTTCAAAAGGAGCTTCACTCACGTTTAGGCACTGAAACAAGAGCCACATTGTTGAAGCAAACCCTGTGCTGGAACTTCCACATCCTACAGAACAAGTCCTCTTGTCACAGACTGGAGCATCTCAGCTCCTAATGAAAGTGGCACAGCCATATGAGGCCACGAAGTTCTGAGGTCCCCATTTCACAGATGGGAAAAATAAGTAACCTGCCTGCGATGAGGTGCCTAGGGCAAAACTGAATCCACAACTCCTAACTTCGAATGAAGTACCAAAACCACTAGCCTATCCTTCTAATGAGTAATAATTTGCTTACAGAATTCAATGAACTTGTTACACTTAGAGCCATAGCTTACTGAGTCCATGATTTAAGAAAAATCAAAACACAGAATTCCTGTGCTGCAGAAAAATCACATTGATAAATCACATATTCTAGTTAATGCCCTGAGGGAAGCCTCAAAATTATTTTTCAATCATCTTTCTTAACAAATCAAACCCTCACGATCATATATTCTGATACTTTTAGGAAGATAAAAAATTAACTGAAATTTCAGTTCTAAGATCTATTAAATAGAAACTCTGCCCAACTTCAAGTGCAAAATATATTTGAACTTTTCTTCAGCTAAAAACACAAACTTTGCCACCAAAACATGTTAGCATTTTATAGGCAAATTCCAAACCTGAGCAAAATGAACCAAGCTTATAGATAAGAAGTGCTGACATGGTGATCTTGCTTTCTACTTTACATATTGCACTTTAGAATAGGGAATTCAGACTTAGATACTAACATGAAACCTACTTAACACTGTGACATGAGCAAGGACTTTCAGAGCATAGGACTGATAATATAAAATAGTCACAATTTTTTTTAGAAAAGTTAAAGAAAAATAAAAACCAATTTATCCATTTACATATGCATAAAAATAACCATGTGTATTTGTAATCATTATTTGCCTGTCTCTGAATCCGATATTGCCAATGTATGTCACTTAATATTAAAATGTGCTTCATCGACTATATAAACCAGCATGTGATTAGGATCAGATCAAGCCCAGTCTGGCATCAGGAAGAATTAAAATTATGAAATGTAGCAGGGACTCTGAGAAACAAAGTTTACCTGTAAATAAGAGAGGGCATGCAGTTTTAAAGTGAAAAGGAACATTTGACCTTATATTACTAATAATCACTGTGTAGGTACCTCAGTTACCCCCAATACTGAGATGAGGTGATGAAATAATAGTTCACAGATCTTGTCAGAAATTTCTTATCAGCAGCCCATGTGAAGAATTTACAGTTTCATGAAAGATATTCCTAGCTGCGGAAATCACTTGAGCCAACCACATGGAAGAGAAAACACAGAATGTAAGATTTCTAGCATTGAAAGAAAGTATTTTTCATTTCAGTAGGTCTCCTAACACTTTCATCTGGGAAAATGAGACCTGTGAAAGTTTATTCTGCTTTGTTATTACCTGACAAAAATTGAGTACCACTTTCCACAATATCTCATAAAATTGAAGTTTTTGTGTGTGCATGTACTTAAAAAAAATATTCCTTTACAGGCATGGGTTGAAGTATACAGCAAGTGCAAAAACAAAGCTCATGAGTTTTGTATCACCAACAAGCATTTTTCACACTAACATGTTAGGGAAGGCAGAGATATCGGGGCAGTACAAGACTGGGAATTTGCTTTGCTGGGGTCTTTTTCCATCAGCTACACCTACAGACTCACACTGCTTGGACAAGTCACATCAGTCAATGTTTTTCAAGGTATGTGTAAGGGGGGTTCTGGACTGCCTACCTTAAAGCTAGATTTGAAGCATGTAAAATGCTTATAAATTTCCACAGCTTCTGATAGTGGAGGGAGAAGAACACACAGTCCTTTGGAAAAATTGGTACAAGAGTATCTGAAATCAGATCCCTGAAACACAAGGCACCCTCCAATTTATTATTTTAAATTTATTTGGCATCTGCTTATTGCTGAGCTCCTTTTCTCATGCAACACTGACTTTTCCCCCACCTTTCCTGACACACAGTGTTATTAATGTACTATCACTGACCAGGATTGTGGGCTTTTTTTTTTTTTAAGACTAAATATCTGTCTGCAAATAGTCAATCTTGCTCCTATTGAATTTATCTAGTCTAGTGAAGCTGCTGATGCAAGACAAAAATAGGACTAATTGCCAGTCTGTACAAGTGACCTAGATGATGATTGCAATTTATTCCACCCCAGAACTAAATCACCTTCTCACCATTTGTTAAACTATAAGGCAGTGCTGGCAGAGATAAAATGTGCTGCCTTTTAGGAAAGGTTAATTAGGCCTTGCTATCCCTATACACACACAGAGGAGTGTAAAATTGTTCCTGTTTTTCTGCACATACTTACCACAATGCACTTGCTCCATCTGTTGTCCACTTGCATTTCTGCAAGTCCATCTACAGCTGCAATCTGTGTAAGAGCAATTGCTTCATCTTTAGGGATAGTTACGGATCTTTATGCCTGCTTGCTCACTCCTACCTTAGCCAGTACCACTACCTTCTGTACAGATCCTGGAAAGCACAATCAGTAGAGTTTAGGAATAGCTAGAGAGCCACAGATCTGAACCATAGAACTAGCTCAGCTTTAATCATAACACACTAGTTACTGAGAGCTTGACAAGCATCTGTCAGGAAAGTAGGATTCACTAGGTAGTTAACTCCTCAGCAAAGCGTCCCCAATTTAGATTATGGGATTAAGAGCAAATACGCACTACTCCTTTCCAGCACTTCTGCTAGGTTAGCACCAGGAATAAGGAGGAAAAATGCCTTTAATTGAAAGAGACAGACACTTCCACTGAACAGCTCTGGCAGCATCAGGGTCCTCCATGATATTCAGTTGTGCTGCTTGTTCCTAATGGCTGGAAAGGACTGACCTGGAAGACGGCAGCAAAGTACTGCTTGGCTCCTGAGCCCAACAGTAACCAAACTTTAAGCATTTGCTGTCACTGGGCTCACCCTGCTTTTCTAGAAGAGAGAATTTCTCTTACCCAGTTAATATGTACTAGTACTTTTCCTTCATGCAAGTGCCAGACAGAAGGTGGGGAAATAGGTCAAGCTTGCATGCCATGCTGAGGGGGATGTGGAAGAGACCTGAGGAAAAACACAACTATATTAATGAAGCATATACTTGCAGACACAGCACTTCTAATGCCAGGGGTCCCATCAGGGCCACAACTGCTTTCTGGAGCATGATAGAGTAATTGCAGCATCTGTGTTGCCATCTCTGAGCTGTGGGTCAATGCCCCCTCCTTTCAAAAACAGCAAACAGAAGTTATCTTCAGGCCACTTTATTGCACTAAGCTTGACTTCTCAACACAGGAACATCCATAGTCTGGTATCTGCTGCCCTCCCCTGCTCTGTCAGCATAACATGAAGAGCAAGAACAGGGAGCCTCTTCCCTCTCCCCCTTCCTTCTGTAGAGTGAGGACACAGCATGGCTGCTAAATTCTGCTAGAATAGCCCCAAGAAGGCTTGGGAGCTGACTAACAAGGTAACAAGGCAGTAGGAGGAAGGAGTGCCCTGTCATAGCCAGCCTGCCCTCTGTATGATGCTAAACTCAAGTTCCCTTTTGTATTCACCCACCCCCAGAACCTTTGGCCACCATAGCAGGACAAAGGCAGCAACTCCTGTTTGGCACAGCTCTCAAAGCAGGGCTCCTTCTCTCCAAACCCTTCTGCAGTCTCCATTTGCATCACTGGAGTCTGTTCCCACCATAGCTCCAAGGTTTCTTGAGCAGCAGAGTTGTCATATCTGCTTTCTTTCCTGCCCATGGGAATTTAAGGCTGAGGAGAGGTTGCGGCCAGCACAGAAGACAGACAAGGCAATTGCCAAGTGCCATGTATTACGAACTTTGAAAACTGGCAGCTCTGAAACAGACTGACTGCAAACTTGTGGAGGCGGAGCTGGATTGGTTTGGCATTTAGCTGGCATTTAGACACTTTCCATCAATGCCATAGACTAAAAAGTTTCCTAAGAAAACAAAAAAGCAAAGTGTAAACTTTAAAAACATGACTAGAGACAGTCAGTCTCTCCTCAGGCTGTGCAGACCAAGTTGACCATAGCGAACTCCCTTGCACTCTAACCTTTTCTAAAAAGGTACAGAGGACTCAACCAAGCCAGTCTTAGATGGTCTTTTCCCAACACAGGAAACACTGGACATGACTCAGGAAGAATCTGAGGTGTAATTAAGGCAGAATTTAGCCAAGGCAGAGCCAAGTACAAAAGGCGACTGGGAGAAGTGGGGGGCAGAATACACCTTAAAACATCAAAACAACTGCGAATTGGCTGGCAGCACTCCCACATTAACTGCAAAATGTTAATCAGTACACAAATAGCTCAATCTGCTCCACTCCCCACTCACTCTCAACATGACCATAAGACCAACTTTAAAAAAGTCAGTTTCTTCAGTATGCTTTTGTTTTAAGCCATACAGTTCTGTTTTCCCCATTTCTACCTGAATGTTCAGCTTTCTTTAGGACCTTTATACTGCCTCCCATTATCCCAGTATCCAAGACCTTCTGCGTGAAGGTCAATAACCAAAACCAGTCCTCAGCAGGCTTGCAGTTCCATGCACTTGTCATTCAAGTCACAACTCTGCTTGACACCAGAGTACTTTGGAGAGTGAAGGGGTTGGCTTTGTCTCCAGAAGCTACAATTTTAAACACACCATCAAAAAGTAATGCTTCTGATTAAAAAAAAGCAAGTATGGGAAACAGTGAACATTTATTTTAGCTCCATTGTCCTGGAACTAAGTATTTAATTTGTTGTTCCTATGCAAATGCCCCCATAGTTTCAAACAGGTACATATTTCCCTCCAGCCCAACTTCTTTACATGTAAACATGAGGCAGTGTTTGCTCTAACACTATTTTTACCCAACTGACTGCATGATACATGATCAACAACGACTTGATGAGTCCTGGGACCCTGAAGGTCACAGTTTTATTTACCTATCAGCCCTGGAAATGAGACAAAGGGGAAGGGAGTTGAAGGAAGAAAGACTGAAGCCAAGTTAAATTCTATTTCAGGTGAATTTATTGAGTTACAAAGAACCTGCCAGCTCCACCATATTTACAGAAGTTTTTAAGAGGATTCTAGAGCTATTACTGCTACTGAACCACAAGTTAAAAATGCATAAACAAAATCAACCACATCCATAATGTCAAATGTAGAAACAATGATTACCTTGTAGGACTTTGAGGCATACTCAATCAAACATGGGGAAAAATTTTTCCAACCACTGATTTCTAAAGCCACCAGCAAGATTCTTGTGTCTCCTTTGGGCATAGCTACATTAGAGGATCAGGCATCCTTATGCCACTGTTGATGGAAGTTGGTTTCTGTTCTTCAATATACATGTTTTATGAATCAGGAATTTAATTAGAAGGCTCTTCAAAAGCAAGCATTGCAAGGTGTTAAAATAATCTTAAAGAGCACAATGAAATACAGTTGGTTCTATTTGGTTCTATTGCTGCCAGATGTGCACCTAAAATCCTGTCATCGCTTTGGAGTCACAACAAAAGCAAATGAAGTCAAACTTCCCAGGGCACTGTCACTAGTCACATCTCAAGCAGAACTGTAGAAACAGTGCCACCTGAAAATATCACACTGCTGGTCTTCTCTTACTGTCCATGACTCTCTGAAAGGCTGTTTTCAGTCAGTTTCATCCATTCAGCTGCAGGAAGAAATATTAATGTTCTTTACTTTCACTCACCAACCTTTCCATTCCCCGCTCCATCCCCAGAAGAGATTGTAAGTTCTCTAAGAGAAGGGGAGGAGAGAGTATATATCCCAGTTCAGCTGACTTTATTTCCAAATACATTCCAGCTGCATCTCAAGTCCTGAAGAAGCTCTACATTACAATACCACAATACCAAAGGGATATGGACACTGTTAGCCAAGGCCTGTAAGCCCACACATCTGAATACATGCAGTTCCCACTGACAACAGGTAGCTCTGCTTGCCTTGTTAATAAGCCTACAGTAATTTTTACTTGATACTGAACTTCACACATTATTGAATGTTTGGGGAAGAATCTAATCACTTGAGTGCCAGTGGCCCTCCTCAGGGCATTGACAGGTGAAAATTTGTTGATCAACAATCTAATTCCATAACACAGACATGTAATGTATCAACTAAAATTCAGACTTACTCTATGCACAGAAAACTAAAAACCCAGAAAGGAATAAGTCAGTGTCAAATAGAGTAGCAGGGAAGCTGCTAATAGTATTTTGGAGAAAAAAAACACTGAAATATCCTCGCTTGTACAAAGCAAGAAGCCTACCAGCTTTATGTTTAAAAGAAACATTAACTTTGTTCCTACTGCAAGGGCTACAAAAACCAAAACCAAAGACAAGCCCAAGCATCATTCATTCAAGAGAAACTACCATATAGCAAAAGGTCTTTTACGGAGTACGTACTACACTAATGCGAGCTAGCATCAGACCTGGAAAGTCTACCTCCATATAGCAGGGAGACTAAGAGGCACACCACGCTGTCACACTTAAAAAACATCCTCTCACACTTAGGAAATGAGTTACAGGCTGCTCACTGAAAAGAAGCAGCTATTCTAGGATTTTAAGAGTTTATACTATCACCATACCAAGGGAATTCTCATCAACTTCTGAGATTGGTAGCTGGGCCATGCTGAGCACACATTCAGCTCAAACAGTACATACACAAGTGCCACCCATGTCGGGAACTGAGGTCAGAATCCAGATGCTCAGGTGTTGAGACACTGGGTCAGATCTAAATTTAAGTAACAGTTTCATATTTGCAAGTCATACACAGCATCATGATGCTTGTGTACATAAAGAGAACAAACTGCCTTACACACTACACTCAACCACAGTGTGAACCGGTCGAATTTAGTGCCAAACACAACAGCAAGGCCACACTCAGCAGGAATCAAGCTATGATTGTGAGGAGTTTTATAGGAGAACACTTTCAGGCATGGCAGAATATCCTTCTCTACCAGCGTGATGGCTGAATGAGCTGCACTCTAACACATCTTACATGCCTTATGCATCTCTTCCAGCCCTCCAGAGAAATTGATACAGAGAATGCCACAGCAATATTACTGTGGTACGTATTTATCAAGATATCTTTGCAACTCCAGAAAGCTTGGAGGAAGATTTTCCTGTACCTATTTTTACTGAGGTAAACAGGAATTATTCTAACAACTTGACTAAGAGATGATCAAACCTCTAGTACATGTTACTTAAGTGTTTCAAAGCTATTCACATCACTCACTAAGAGCTAAGTGATAATTTAAACATTGAGCAGGAAACCTTTGTGCTTAGTTTGTGGACTAAAGTTGAGTTAAATTCTATTATCGCAAGCCAGAAAAATGCAGTCAGTCATGCTAGGCTTTGCTAAGATGGTGGAAGAAAAGGTATTCCGTCTAGATTCCTTAAAAACTGAAACATAGTGTAACAAAAGACAACTACGGTAACTGAGTATCTGTACAAAATTCTCTTCTGGACCATAAACTGGCCTTGGAAGACTCAAAATAGCAAAGGCAGAGAGTTGTACAGCTGAATGTTTTGAAAGACAAAAGGAACTCCATCCAGAACAAATTGTCATGGCCAGGGACACAGAAGAATGATAGTGGGTAACACTGTTACCTGATACCATTTTATCAGTGAGGAAATTTTAGTGCCTGTAACAACCTGGACTTAATTAGTCCAGTAAGCTGGTGTTTTTTCCCTTAACAGAGCAGGACTGATTACTGGTAGACACCAATAACATATCCCTTTATTTCTGTACTGGGCCACCCTCAATCCTAGATCTGGGGCAGACTGCCCTGCAAGTTTCCACTACCCGAATGATCTCATGATTTCTTTTTCGAGTATCCATAACCTCATGCTGAGATGTAAATTCCAGTTTTTGAAAGGCAGAAGGTTAATCTACCAACCTGAGACTCAACAACTGTCCCTTCCCATTATTTAGTGCTTGAAATTGAGACTTTCACACAGTGCAACCTAGCAGTCATACATAAATCATCACTTATTACCACACTTTGAGAAGAGCTGTGTTAGTCTGAGATTTTACTTCTCAGCAGATTTTACTTTCCCTTGATCTTCCACTTTTTTGATGGCAGCTTGGATAGCTTCTTGATCACCCAGAAACTGGTGAGGGCCCAGAGGGTGCAGATTCTCATCAAGTTCAAGAAGTATGGGCACACCAGTGGGGAGAGTAACATTGATGATGTCCTCATCGGAGATGCCTGCCAAAGAAAAAAACAAAACAAAACAGAGTTACACCTAATGAACAGCTTCCCAACTGCCCGTCTAGCTCAGCCTTATTTCTGAGATTATCTAGTCTTAAAACAGTCAAGGACATATTCCAGCCTCCATCAACACCACCAGCTACTCAGGGGTGAATTCCCAGGTACACCACAGCTTGGTTAGTGCTTTAGGAACAGCTAAAGGAGGGAATTCCCATCAAGGTGAAGACAGTTTCTTCATTTTTCAGTCTACACATGTGAAATAAACAGGAAGAGATCGCCCTGGAGGCTGTATCTTTCCTTTAATACAGGACATTGAGGACAATAGGTTCTCTTCCACATCTTCTCAAGTCATGCATCACAAAAGAAGATTAGAGTCCACAAGTGCTACTCCAACATGAGACAGCTTCTGCTAAGCAACCACTACAAACAGCCTCTTTAAAAAGGCAGGATACCAAGGCTAATTTTTCTCTTCAATTCTCTATGCAAAGCTTCTCACACAAGCCATCTTAAAAATCAGTATTTAATTCTTCCAGTGTGAGGATCACTGTTTGCCCACATCCGATTTCTCAAAAGCAAGTTTATAGCACCTTGCCTACAGCACTATTCTCAGAATTACTAGATACAGGATATTAATTTCCACTTTCAAGTGAGGGAGAAGGGAAGAAAAAAATATGGGAGAAAGTCAACTTATACAACTTGGAGCATTTTCCCATATTTTTCCACTTCATTAAAATAATGTGTACCAAGGGAGAAAATTTATTTTACCTAGCTGTGCTTAATTAAAATATTCTGGGACTCTAATCTCAGTGAAATTGCTGGTTATTTTTACATCAGCCACACAAGTCTCCAAAGCATCCAAGTGAAGTTTGAGACCAAACCTCCTAGTAAAATTTCCACACAAGGTCTAAATAGCTACATTAAGCAGCAGTGACTGCAAAGACATTATTCCTCAAAAGTTTCAAGCAAAAGAAAGCTAGTGTCATTGGGAATGTCAATATTTCTTTTTTCTTCCCTTTTAGAAGCACTGAGGTCACAGCAGTAGCCTACTGTTGTAAAGCAGGACAGCTTCTAGTAATTCATGCTTAGAAAATGCACACAATCAAGCTTCTAAAACAATGACACTATATAAACTAGACCAAGGTGCATGAAGAAAACATCCTCTTGAGCAGCTGACAAAACAGATGGTTCTCAAATATATGGGTGCAAATTTACCAGTGATTTTCACATTAACTAGAAAAGCAGAGCCAACATATTAACAAGAAAAACCAAAGTCAAGCCACGCAGCAACAGCAGGATGACAACAGGTCAGAAAAAACAGAAATAATCATGAGGTGAGAATCATTTTATGCCCCTGCTCAGAGACTACACAAGCATGCAACTTTTGCAGTAACCTATTCTTGTTTTGATTAGGCTAAATACTTAGTTCAGCTATGGATTAGTCCTAAGTTTCAGAAAAGCATGGAGCAAGAGAAACAAACCCACCCTTGCAAGAGGCTTACACCTTGTTACATACTGAGCCATCAGTCCATTAAAAAAAGGCATACTCTGCCAGTTAAAGCAATCCCTGTATACAAGTGATAAATAATTCACTTGTAGGCAGCAGAATCACAGACCTACAGAAAACCACTCAGGAAGCATCTACAATTTTAAAACCACACAGAAATCAATGGGAAAAATACTGAGTCCATTTACCAGGCACAAGCACTATTCTCAAGGACTTTGGTTCACAAAACAAGCAGCCCAGCTGCCTGAGTTCTTATTTCAAGGATTCTTAAACATACTAGATTTTAACAGCATACACGTCACCATGTATCCACAAAGAATCTGGCCCTAGGAAGTGTTCTGCCCATGTCTCAAATTCAGTCTCCCAGACTAAACCATTCAGATATACACAAAGCAGATGAAGTCATACGGGAGAATTTAGGCAAACCACATAATGTGGTCAGCAGCCAGGATATTTAAAGGTTTCCTCTAAAGGTGGATTAAACAAAATAGCTGCAGCTACATGGATTCAGAAATGCATTTTACTGTTTTTACAGAACACAAAGTGACCACACCAATGTCAACTAGTATTGATTTACAAGCAAAACAGTGCAGTCTAGGATAAACAAGCTGCAGCAAGCATGTTGGCTTTCTCCTCAAGATTTTTCCTCATACAGAAGTGTTGCCTCACAGCCAGCAGGCTGGAACTACAAGTTGAAGTCAGATGAAAATCCTAAACAATAGTGTCCCATTGCTTTACTTCAGCACTGTTACTGTATTTGTATAGTATTTCTGTTCTTCAGGAAGCAAGGTGCTGATCAGGCTTGCCACACAAGCTCTTCAGTTGCAGGCAAAATACACTCAGAACACTCCCCACCCAGCGGGCTAGGAGAACAGTAAGGACATTACATCTTACACTCCAGCCATTGCAAGTGCGAGCTAACTGCTATCCAGTTACTTCATGTGCTCTAACTATAGCCAAGTGACCTTTCCTTGCACTTCATCTGAGCTGGTCTGTACCACGACCCCATCCTATCTCACCGGGAAGAAGGGTGAAATCAGGGCAAGGACTCAACTGCTGACTACAAGGTGCAATGAGAAATAAGACCATTGAAGAAGGAACACTCTTCCCTCCGGTATAATACTAAAGCCTGGGTCTCAGCACTGTGGTGCTGGAAGCAGTCTTTCCCTGAGAAGGTTTAAAACTAAGGTCCTACCTACTCACAGCCATGAGAACCCAGACATTACTGAAGTACTCAAGATGTCTTCCTCAGAACCCCAGATAAAATGCTGACTGGGCAACTACATTCCTCAAGTGGACATCTCCCATGTTCTCTCTCATGAGCACCTATTAAACATGGTTCCTTGACAGCAGCTGTATAGCAGGAAGCAGCTAGGTACATGAACATTGTAAGAATTTGGTACAGCACTTATTACAAAAAAGATCTTTCAAAAATCACACTCAGAATTCTTTCCCAGCTCACTTACGCTCCATTTAACTGAACTGGGTGATCAAGCACACAGAGACCAGTAATATCTCTGTGCAAGCTTAAGAACACACCTTTACCTGGTAGCCCATGAAGTGCTTTGAAATACTTGCACCCTGAAGAGTCCTATAGAGGCAAACCCCACTGAGCTTGACTTTGAGCACCTACAGCCAACCTCTACAAGGGCTGGCTCAGCTTCTCACTCCCTCTCACCTGTTCTTACCAAGTTCCTTCCTTCCATTCTTATGGTCAGAGCAACACAAAAACCAGAACAGCTATTGAGAATAGCTACATCCCTCCTCCCCTGCAACTATACCTGAGGCCAGATGATTCATCCAACAAAACACACAAGATCATATGCATAAATTCAGCCACAATTGGCTTGTTCTAGAACTGGTGCTTTGTAATTGAGATCCAAATCAGGTCATAGCATCCTTCCCACAAGCTTAATGAAAATACTGAAGCTTTAGCCTAATAAGTTAAATATTTAGGGCCAGATTCTGCCCTCCCTGCAGGCTGGCAGAGGACCCAGCTTCACTACAGTAGAGGAAGTGTTAGAATCTGGCCATTAATATTTACAGAACATTAGCTCACTGTGCAGATTTTAAGGAAAGAAGGAAGATGATGAGTGGGCTACAACCATGGCTGCATGTTATCTACATCTGTTTCACCCTTATGTCTGCCAAGATTTTCTATGTCTGTGTTGGGTTTGCATGGCAAGGCTTTGGTAGTGAGGGGGGCTATAGAGGTGGCTCCTGTGAGAAGCTGCTAGAAGTTTCCTTTATGTCCAACAGAGCCAATGCCAGCCAGCTCCAAGACAGACCCACCACTGGCCAACGCTGAGCCCATCAGTGACAGTGGTAGCACCTCTGCAATAACATATTTAAGAAGGGCAGGAGAGAAGACCTGCTGCACAGCAGCAGCTGGAAAAGACGGAGAATATATGAGAGAAACAGCTCTGCAGACACCAAGGTCAGTGAAGGAGGGTGAAGAGGTGCTCCAGGCACTGGAGCAGAGTGGTCCTGCTAAGGAGAGGAGTGATAAAGTAGCACGTTGGGTGCCAAAAAGGACTGTGGTGTGTTGACCTCGGCTGGTCAGCAGGTGCCCATGAAGCCACTCTATCACTCCCCTCCTCAGCAGGATAGTGTGGGAGAAAATAAGATGGCAAAAAACCCTCAGGTGTCAAGACAAAGGCAGTTTAATAAAGCACAAGCAAAGGCTGTGCACAGAAGCAAAGGAAAACAAAAGATTTCTTCTCCACTTCCCATCAGCAGGCAGTGTCCAGCCTCTTCCCAGGAAGCAGGGCTTCAGTAGGCATAGCGGTGGCTCCAGAAGACAAACATCATAATAACAAATACCTCCCCCCCTTCCTCTTAGCTTTTATGGCTCAGCAGATGTCATATGGTATGGAATATCCCTTTGGTCAGTTTGGGTCAGCTGTCCTAGCTATGTCCCCTCCCAAGATCTTGCCCACCCCAACCTACTGGGGAGGGGGCAGGGGGGAAACATTGGAGAGACAGCCTGGATGCTGTTCAAGCACTGCTGAGCAGTAGCCAACACACTGGTGCATTATCAACACCTTTCTAGCTACCACTACAAAGCACAGCACTATGAGGATTGCTATGGGGAAAAATTGACTCCATCTCAGCCAGACCCAATACAATGTCATTACATAAACAGCTCCTGATCATGGTCTGACTTTGATTGTGGTCATTACTGAGGCCATCCCAACATCAGACAGTTTAGGAAAGCAAACCATAAATCTATCATCTTCCCATGCAGCAGAGAAATCCAGCCTGCCTTAAACTCCTCAAGCAGTCCAAGATTAAATAGGCTGAGAGAGGAAAGAGATTTGCTACTACCAGCACTAGCTGTCAACTATGACATTAGGTGAGAAAGTCCCAGAAGTCTCAAGTAGAGACTCAGGCTGCACTACCATCCATCATATCCGCCCCCCCCCCCCCCCCCCCCCGGAACTCAAGGCAACACCGTGACAAATGGAGTTCTCGGAGCACGCAACCCTGAAGCCTACCAGCATACCTATTGCCCTGGGACAGGGCTCTGGCAAAAGGTTTCCCTCCCTGACTGCAGCACTACTGAGAGCCCCTCAAGCCCGAGTTTGTGGAAACCAGGCGCTAACAACTCATGTCTGAAACCTTTCTGTCCCAGCTGCAGGTCCTGGTCAGGCTGTTCCAGCCCTTTTGCACAATCGTCAGGCACTTGCCACCCCCTTCCCTGCGATGATTCAAACCACCACCATGACAGAAACCTACCCACTCCTTGCTGTTTCTTCTAGTTTACAGGCCAAGTTAACTTGCAAAAAGGCCCAACAAGGTCTCAAAAATAAGCAGCAGAAGCACAAAGCAAAGTCTGGGATGAATGACAGGGAATGCAAGACAATATCATTTCAGCAGCAGCTAGCTGTTAGATCTCAAGCTGGTTTCTGTAACTGCTCTCAGACACCACAGTCACATAAGCAGTATTTCCTTAAGAAGGTCGAGCAGCAAAATCAGTAAAATAATCTTCTTAGGTAGTCCTCAACACACAACCCACACTAGGACTCAATGTGTAGCTCCAGCATGTAAACTACTGGAATACTGTAACTGCACAAATATCACACAGTATCACAAAAAAGTAAAATCCTTGAGAGCACTGCTCTCCCTGCTCACCAACCGGCAAGACCAGCGTCAGGCCTTCCCAGTCACCATGTTCTGCCTGCGAGCCCAGTTCCAGAGCTCTGTCCCAGCTCTGTGACCACAACCAGACAAGCCCAACAGGTGCAACATCTGCATCTTTCTTCAAGGGACCAGGTAACTCCTCCCCTCCATTTTTTACCCTGAGCATGACAACGCTCAATGACCACCACACCATATCCAAGAGATGGCAACCTTTCAATAGGGAGGAACTTCTAGAATCAGGCCTTCCACTAGACCCTGTCTTGAGGTACTTAACGCCAGTCCTCAAGGTTAAATGGTCAGGAGGGAAGAAAGAAGTTGAGACGGCCCATCAATCCTTCTGCCAGTCACCTGGACTATTAGTCCATTAGACTTGGTCTCCAATTAGTACTTCAACATAAACAGGGCAAGCTGGTCACAACTATTACACTAATGTTGTATTCACAATGGGACACTGCTAAGAGGGTCTCAATCTGAAGTGCCAGTTATTAGATAAGAGAGCAAACTATTCCTCCTTCAAAGAATTGAGAAAATCACCTGTAAATAGATTCTGTGCACCTAGGATACTTATTTAGCAGATTTAAGCAACTGATGTTTTCATAATCAATATGATGTTTCAGTATCCAAAGTAAAATCTATCAAACAAGTCTGATATGGTTACTTTACATACCCTCCTCATTAACATCTTGTTGTCACTGCTTTTTCAATGCAACAGAGATGGTACACCACAAAAGAAAAAATATGGCCTGTCTAAAGTCCTGAGTTACAGGTCATGGTCCATACCAATAGGTGTCACAGAACAAAACAGTTGCTAAATTATGACACTTCCACCAGCAAGCACAAGACTGCTACCTGAAGAAGAAAATGTTACTTTTAGAGAGCCTTTCCAACCTCAACAACATGTAATGAAAACTGCCCTTTTGCTCTGCCAATTTTTAGTTGTGCCAATGATTCCTAGCATCATCCCATACATCACCTGAAGATGATGCAAAGAATAAGTGCTCCGAAAGGACTGGACAAGCTCAGTTACAAAGACTTAACTTCGATGCCAACATTGTATCTTTGACAGGATTGCACAAAAGAGCCACACTTGTCCTTGGTGGCATTTATCAAGTTCATAAGGATTATCTAGAAGGAACACAGCCGAGCATCCCCACTGGACACCAACAGCTCACAGGACTGAGATCTTCAGCAGCACCCTCTGGGAGAAATGTCACTCAGCCCACCAGGACAGAAGAGCAGGCTCTCCAAGAAGCTGCTGGTTTTGATCTCCAAGTGCGTACAAGAGTATGGTCCAGTTTGTGTTAAATACTATTTTCAGAAAGACTACTAGGATTTCACTTTTTAAGTCCTCACATGCAAACCATGACAGATCCTACGGACATTTCATATACTTTAATGAGGTCCACTCTGAGCACTGAGAAAACAAAAAATCCAAACCCACAATCAAAGCCTTGTTAGCCCAACATTTTGTAGCTCTGATGATTTTTGTGTGCAAGTAGAAAGCAGATCCACATTTCAAGCTCTTTACCAATTACTCATAACAAGGGAAAAAATTCAGATTCAGAGATCTGAAGGCCTGTTTCAAAAAATACCTCCTTGAAATAGTAACTTCAAGGACACTCAAGTCTTTCAGAAAAGACATTAAATTTCACACTGAAACAATTAGAATTGTTTCATCAGATCAAACTGAATTAAAACATTCATATTTATTGCCATGTAAAGTTTCCAAGCTACAGCTTCCAGGGTTAAGTTATCACTATGACTAAGACATTCAAGCAGTCATGTAAGGATTGCTGCTCGAGGCATTTGGAGCCCACTTTTCAAAATGCCAAAAACCATGGCTCCAGCTAAGGCAGAGGGGCCCAGAAACTCCCACTCAAGTGCAGGGGACAGCTTGTCTAAAAAAAGTTCATAAAAACAAAGCCCACCTCACAGTGGGTCCTATAAATACAGTAGACTGACAAACTTTAAGCACTGTTGAATCAGGTCCAACTCCAGCAAGGCTCCAGAGCAGCTCACAACTGACCACCTTTCAGAAGAGAAAGGGAGAGACAGTCAGCAATGTAGACAAGGAACCTCTTAGATCCAGCTAGGTATAGGTTGGAGCTCTAGGAAAAAAAAAAAAAAAAAGAGCAGGTTGCAGTATCAGGGGTCTTAAAGCTCTGTTCCTGCCACCCTTCAGGCCAGCTCTGCAGCAAAACAAATCTCCACTGCATTAAGGGGAGAAAAGCCAGCACATATCTGGCAATTGCTCCTGTGTGGGAGCTGGGGTAGCTGATGAACAGTCCTCAGTCAACAGAACTAGATCCTCTGCCAAGGATTCCTCACATTTTCCTATGTAAGCACATGCTGGGAAGGACAAGGTACAGTGTAGGACAGACAAGGGAGACAGCTCTATTCTACTTCGGTTGAGTGTGGGCAGCCCTTGAAGAGCTATACCTAACAGACTGTCCCAAAGAAAAGCTTTGCAGCTGCTCTAACTTACACTGTTCTCTCTGATCTCAATGCAGCAATGAATCCAGCCATATAACTTTAAAGTAACCTTTACCAGTCACTGATGCTGCCAGCTCTAGCCTTACTGCCTGCCTGCACAGAAAGCAGCCCAGGGTTTCTGCTGAAGCAGTAGTCAGCTTGCAGCATTTCACCCCAAAGGGCTTGTCCAGCGTGGTTTCATGGAATAGTTCAGTTCTTGGGGGGAGGGAGCATGGGAGACACCATACTTGCTGATCCCCCTGCCCCTTTTTCCTCTGTAATCCTTTATCATTTCACATAGTGTGGACAATCACTCTGACCACATCAGTGGAACTGGCTGAACCAGCCTTCCTCCTTCATCTAAGCAGTGATCTGTACCCCAGAATTCACAGCCTCTATAGTTCCAGAAGCCACTTGCACATGCTTATTCCCTGGGCTTCTGACTCTGGCTAAATATCAGCTGTCCTGACTGTTCCAGCACACCTGAACGCAAAGAGTGCTCAGCAGTGTCAGAGCTGTAGAGGCACACAGCAGAGGGTTTTATAACTAAAAAACTGAGTGGACACAATCCAGCCTGTGCATAATTGCAACTACACCTCTGCTAGTCTGCATTCAAACATGTATAATCACTAAATTCTACTCTACCCACAGACAAAGAAATTAATACAGTCCATCTTGCAGCTTAGGATGACCTAAAGTAGAAGCCATGTCATTAAAGAAGAGGCAGGGGGGAAAGAATCTAGCAATGACTTAAAGATAAATCACATCCTTTTCAAGTCCCAAATAAACAAGCAACCTTATGCTATGCTACAAACTTAGGTGTTTATTGGTAGGAGTCTTCTATATTGGGAAATAATACATTTGCATAAGCTTTAGCAAGTACCTACTGTCTGCAGAACTCCCTGTCACAGCAGCATTTTTAAGTAAATAATTATCAGGAATGAAGCCTCAAGAGTGACCTACCACAGTAACAGTCAAGAATGTCTTCCACAACCCAAAACAAGCACTTTATTCTGCTGTGTTATAGCAATGCTTGTTTAATGAACAGATTATGACTTCAACTCTTCTGACAAAGCAGCTGAATAAATCCAAAAATAGTCTGAGCCTGAAGAGTTTGTGTCTATCTAGACCAACCACAAAGTTAGTTTGAATACAGTAGTTTAAAATGAGCAGTGAGAAACAAGGGGAAAGCATCTGCCTCTTTTCATAACTATATTAAGCTAGTTCTCTCCCCCTTTGACATCCCCCAGTTTGATTCCTGTTCCAATAGGTCAGCTTTTTACTTTCTCCTCGGACACCACAGACATTAAGTGTTACATTGCCCAGGTAAGTAATATACACTACAGAATAAGATGTAAAGCTCTAAGGGGCTGAGTAAGGGGAAGAGGGGAAGGCTAAAAGGAAGACCCTTACCTTCCACATGCTTCAGCAATGCCCTGCTGCTGTTACCATGAGCAGATATAAGGATCATTTTGCCACTTCTCAGTTCTGGCACTATCTTTTCATTCCAATAGGGAAGGAGTCTATCAAGCACATCTTTTAGACTTTCGGCCTTTGGGAGATTATCCTGAGAGACATCACTGCATTTATACCGGCGATCATTGTATATCTCTTCATAGTAAGGATGAGATTCAGTTATGGGAGGTGGGGTAACATCATAGCTTCTCCTCCATATTTTCACTTGCTCCTCCCCATGATTCAGAGCCATTTCTGCTCTGTTGAGACCGATCAGTGCACCATAGTGACGTTCATTCAGTCGCCAGGAACTCTGAATGGGGACCCACTCTTGGTCCATCTCTTGCAGGACAAGCCATGCAGTTTGGATGGAGCGGCTGAGTACAGAGGTGAAGACGAGGTCAAACTCAAAGCCCAGTGCTTTAAGGTGTTTGCCACAGTTCTGAGCTTCCTTTATCCCATCACTGCTCAGCTTCTGGTCCACCCAGCTGCAGAAGCGATTCTCCTTGTTCCAGGCTCCTTCCCCATGTCTTAAGAGAACAAGCCTGTACTTAGCCATTTCGGTTGCAGCTTAGCACAGATGACAACTGGTCTGGCATCTAATAATGATGCATCTGGACAGAGATACGAGACAAGATACATCAAACATCCCATAGATAATGCATTACAAATAGTAATATGGCAGCAAAGAGTAGACAACTATCAGAACCAAAACCACCAAAGAAACAAGTGGCTGCTGAATACGCTCGTACCTTTGAGGTCTCCTGGCTTTGAATTCCTTCCCACCCTCATGTGGGAGGAAAAGCACCATCCTCCACCCAGCTTGTTGCAACTAGCCCACTTAACCAATTGA
Source organism: Platalea leucorodia (assembly GCF_965183815.1). Lineage (NCBI taxonomy): Eukaryota > Metazoa > Chordata > Aves > Pelecaniformes > Threskiornithidae > Platalea > Platalea leucorodia. The sequence goes on from NC_138826.1 coordinate 58,486,034, forward strand.
TCAGTAGCAGATTTGTACAAGCTGTTCCTGCCTACAGATTTCCCTCAAGTGCCTACACAGAGCCTCGCTCAACATCAGAGGCTCACAACCAGAGGGGCAGATCTCACTCTCACTGGTGAACTTACTAGGGTTGAGACATGGAACCCAAGCTCTTAAGAGCTGCGCAGACCCACACTGGCTCCAAGGGAACACAAGCACAGATAGCAACTGTGATACTCAGCCAGAGCAGCTGGAGAGGACCACAGAATTGGAACTGGCAATACATAGAACCTCATTAGCTTTCCTCAAAGGAGATGTCACTATCTCCAGCACCAGGATTAACGTTTTTACTTTTGCAGTAGGCACAAATGGCATATTTTCTGTCCTCATTAAATAACAGACAGCTACACATTCGTAAGTTCAAACAGCACCTTTCTCTGCTCCTGTTGACTAAGCAACACCACCTCCAGATTGTCTTTAATGAGAGAGGGATTTTGACCACTCACCCAGTCTTTTGTTACGTGGCCAAGGATCTTCTAGCAGATTGCGTGATGCCTGAAAGGTCCATCTAACACAGCACTGCAACTCTGAAAGCCCCACCTGATCACTCTGACCCAAGATGTCACAGACTAGATAGCAATGGACAGAGAAGGGGGAAAAAATATAAAAATGCAACTCTCTGCACAGGAAGGACTGCTGTATACTGAAATGAACATTAAGTGCTCTCAAAACCACAGACAGTGGGAAATGGGGTCTGATTTCTACACACCCAACTTTGGACTAGATTGCCATTAAGAGACATACTTATGGAAGCTCCCATCATCTCAAATCAGTTGGAGCTGCTTCAATCACACTCCAACTCTAAGTGTCTCAAATTCAGGCCCACTGTGACCCTGAATTAGGTCAGTAGGATGGGTTAGGCCCATGCACTCTGGGTTTTGGGAAGCACCCAGCACACCATCACCATTCATTTTTACCAGACTTTCAAAAAGTGTATAGAAAAGTTGAATTCATTAACAGCCTCAGTAATTTGATCTTGACTGTAACAGTGGCTTAGTTCTCCTTTAGTCCCACAGAAGACAGAGCCTACATCACACAAGGACAATACACAACACCTCCCTAGCTCCTCTAACTTCTGACTACTGGCACAGCTCAGGATTAAAAAGCCTTTGAGGACTGACAAATTTTCACAGAATATCAGGAGGTATTGTCTGACACACAATAGACAGTTGGTAAATACAAGGGAAAATCTTCTGTGATTTTATGCAAAGGAGGCCTGAATTTTGTGTACAACAAGGAACATCTCAGACAAAATCCCTTGCATGTTCCACTTTTTCCACTCACAATAATCAGCTGCACATTGATCAAAGAAATCAACTATTGTTAGGATTCAGGTGTCATGTCACATCAGATACACCACTAAACTACAGCCTTTAAGATACCAGGTTTATAACAACAAGGAGTATCAGATAGCATTTCCATCTAAAGCCAAAGTGATCTTTCTCCAACATCCCACAGATATGATTAAAAATTGCAGTGTGTTCACAGCATGAACTACTGCACAAAACATAGCCCCATAAAAAGCTCTATCTCTGCAGATACCCCACTGTTCAGTTTAATTGATTATGTAATCTGCTCCTGTGGATAATACAACTTATAAAACCAAATTAAGACCCAATACAAAAAAACAAGACCCAACAATAGAGGAGATGCACCTGTTTGCACACTTTCCTAATTGGGTACTTTTGGCCAAAAACAATAAAAACCTCAATGACTATAACAAAAAAAACCCGCTCATACAAAGACCTAAGATCATCTGGGGACCATAAACTCCAGTTCAGTTACATAAAAGATTAGGCAGAATCACCGTTCTCAAACAAATTTAGAAAGGACTGGCAGTCACAAGGTTGTTTAAATATCAGTCCACTTATGGAAGTATTTAAGCTTGAAAGCCTTAGAACAACACATGGAAATAATCCTACTCACCTTTCCTATGGCAAAGGAACAACCTACACAAATCTCAGCACGGACTCAAGAGCTGCTTTATACAGAGGCCACCACGCACTCTTGGCTAGTTACCTGCAGGAAGAGAATAAACACCAAGTGCTCACACAGAAAGAAACCGCAAGTACAAATGGTTATGCCAACCATCATTTGCTCTCAGAGCTGTAATAAAGTAGAGCACACAGCCCTTGTACGGGCTGGGAAAGCCACCAGCTTCCTTCTCCCAAAAAGATGCAAATGCACAGCTCCTGCATTTCCAACAAGGGAAAGTTTCTTGTCTCCCAGATGCCCCAGGATATCACTTGCTCCCCAAGATTTGTTTAGACTGCAATTACCATAGCAACTCCCCCGCCGCGCCCAGCAGCGCTCACACACACACACACACACACAGACACGCGAGGCTGCCCACGAGCGGGCCAGCAGCTCCCCCACGGACGCACAAACACAGGCGGGAGGTGCCCCGCAGCTACCGCCCCCTCAGGAAGCCCCCACCGGCCCCGGGCCCCAACGCCACCATCCTTCCCCTCGAGGGACGGACACACACACAGGCGGCTCCGGGTCCCGACACCCGCCAAGGGAGCCCGCCTGCACCCCCCGCCTCAGGGCGTCTCCCCCGGGCCCCGACAACCCCTCTCCGTAAGGGCCGGCGCGGGGTGCCGGCACAACGCCTCCGAGGGAGCACTCCCAGCCGCCCCGGGCTCCGGCGCCCTCCTCCCCCGCAGGGGGCGCCCCCCCGCCCCCGCACGACCGTTAACCGCCCTCCCCCCACGCTCGTCCCTCGGCGCCGAAGACTTCACAGGCTAAATCCGCGCTGCCTTACAGGGACCACCGCAGCAGGTTGCAGCCCTGGCGGCCGCCCGCAACGCCACAGCCGTGCTCCGCAGCCCGCCCCCGGGGCCGGAGCAGACGCCGCCCGCCGGCCCGCTCGCCGCTCCGCCGCTGCCGCGCCGGGAGAGGGGTGGACCCCGCGTCTTAATGTGGCCTCGGCGGCCCCGCGCCCGCGAAGCCGGCGGAGCCTGATTGGCTGGCCCAGAGGATGAGCATCGCCCTCAGCCAATGAGACCGAGCCTGTGGGCGGTGACGCGAGAGAGCGGCGTGGTGCCCAGGGGCGCGCCGAGACCCGAGCCAAGCCCGGCGCGGCCCGGCCCGGCCCGGCGGGGCCCCCCCCGCCCGCCCGCGCCGCCCCTGCCCGCGGGGCCGCAGCCCTGCGCGGGCTCCGCGTCCGGCCGAGCCTGCGGGGATGCCGGTGCCGTGCCCCCCGCCAAAGTCCCGTCCTCCGAGTGCGGGTCGTTTTCCTGCGAGGCATCACAGCAGAGATGTTGGGTCCCCCCGTGCTTCTTGACACGCAAAGGCAGGCGGCATCGGCGTGGGCGACGCTTACCGCTTTGTCGGCGCCACCAAAACGGAGAAATGAGGTCACGCCAGCGTGTGCACAACGCGACCCGAGGCAGCCAAGCCTCTGGCTTCTCCCGAAACCACCCCCCTTCCAGCTCACCCCGCAGGGGCGGCAGAGGGGCGCTGCCCCTCCGGAGCCCCGGCCGCCCCGGCGCCCCTCCACCGCCTCACCCCGGCCCGGGCTGGGCATCGCGGCCGCAGCCGGGAGGCAGGACGCCGGCCCACTCCTTTGCCAGGAGGCGAAGGAAGGAGCTGGGCTGCCCGCAGCCGCCGGACCCTTCCCGCGCCCCTGCCCGGAGCCGCCTCCGCGCCAAGGCCGGAGCGCGGCAGCACCAGCGCCCTGGGCGGCCCCCCCGCACCCCCGCGCCCCGTCCCAGCAGGCGAGGACCCGCGGCACCGGGCCAGCCAGAGGGGGCTTCTCCCAGGCAGGGCTCGCTTCTTCTTTTGGCTGTACGACCTTTTGGGTTTGGTGAGAAGCAAGGGTCCAAAATCTCATTACTCATAATGAAATCAGCAGAAAAAACATCGACGTGAGTCTTCCTAACGATCATACCCTCATACCCACGGGCTGTAATTCCGATTCAAACCAAAGTTGGAATTCCGACTGAAAACCAAGTGGATGGAGCAGCTCCGGCTAGAAATGGAGAGAAGCGGTGTGGGAAGGTGGTGTCCTTTACTGCTTCCATTGCCATGGCTCCGCTTTTATTTTTAAAAAGAAGCAGAGCACATCTTTTATACATAATCAGGTTCACATTTTCTTCTCTAAATGCTTACCCTTGAACCGCCACAATGTAAAGTTTAAAGGGCCACAGACTGAATGTATGCCAAATGTGCTTTATCACCCTCTCTGCAAGGGAGAGATAGAGGTGATCTTCCATTTTTAATAGGTTAAAATGATAGTGCATGAAAATGAAAGATGGGGGATTCCCATTGTGGCAGGAAAAAGCAACACGAGGAAATTTAAGAAAATTTGGGGCAGGGGTGTTAAAATAATGTCTCTGAAGTGCTGTGAGGAGAAAGGGTGTTTTGTTTTGCACTCATAGGGATTAGACCCTAACCTGTCAGTGGGAAAGAAGGACCAGCCAGATGAAACCCTGCTTCACGAGGCTCTCAGCACGGCACAGCACTAACTGTGCTACGTGGTAAGAGTGGCCAGGCTGTCGGTGAGCGGCATCCTGCGTCTTTTTGCTGGTTACTGCACTGACTTTGTCCCTCATGTATTTGGAAAGCTCTGGAAAGCATTCTGCATCTCAGGGAGAACATTTTCGATGCTTTTCCTGATAAAAAGAGCTATGCCTGACCTCAGTACAGAACCACAATAAAATCTGCTGCTTCTGCAAAATATTTCCACTGGGTGTGAATTGCACTTACAGTTACACATGTAATGCTTTTCATCTCCCCCTCTGGCTTTAATGTTAACAATTACCTTCCATCTCTATCAACTTTGTCTAAGCCAGAACCTACAGTATAAAGCCAGTCCAGCCTACGTAATCAAAGTAGTACTCGTAAGTTCACTGTACCAGAAGAGTTTGCTTTGCCACCCATCAGCTCCGACTGGTAAAGAGAAACACTCCCACATCACACTGCGTGATCACACACCTGCAGTCACCCTGCCTCCAGTCAGATCCAACCTGTCTCGCCTTGCACGAACGTACTCGTGGTACAGCTCTGAAGGTGGGTGAATCACAGGCAAACTGGTTGATTGACTTTGCAAGGAAAAAAACCAAAGGTCCTAGAGATAGAAAGAAAAATACCTATTCTTGAGTATCAGCACTATGTATTGGCTGTACTTTAATCATTAAGAATACAATTAACAGAAAGAAACATTATATGCCAATATGCAGTCATAACTACAAGTGAATAGACAGCAACCCACGCCACAAGCCAGGACCTCCATGGCCATTAAATACAGATTTCTTATCCCCATCAGTCTTTGAACAAGACCATTTCATCAGGATGGCAAAAATAGCCTAATGAATTTGATTCACATTTCAAATTACACACGGACGGAAGAGTGGAAACCACATCCCCGTGCATGACTTGTTGCAGACAGCTACACGCATTTGGCAGCTATTATCTCTCAGACCAGCTGGGCTGTGTTTTTCAGGGTCTCTGCTCTGGAGCCCTTCCAGGCTGTAGTGTTTAGCTGGAATGTTTATGGCAGAAGCAGTGCAGGAAACTCCTTTCTTCAATGCATAAACTTCTGCTGGGACACCACACACCACACCTGCACCGCACTGAAGAAAGACTTGGAGCTGAGCAAGGCAGAAACAGAAGAAAACAGGACTGGAAAGAAGAAAGGCCGATTAATAATTGATGAAAACTGTGGCAAACGGGAGCATTCTTCACTGATTATGCCCTTGGTACTTTTTCATAGAATAGTTACTTTGTTCAAAGCTAGATCAAGTATTTGCCACAGAGCACTGCAGGCATACCCATTGTAATTTCCAGAAGACCCTGAGCTCTTTGTTTATCCCTGTTTGATATATGAGCTGTCTTCATTAATAATTTCATCTTCAAAAGAAACTTCTGTAATCAAATCCTCACACTCTTTAATAACTCTGAAACCTGCTCTCTCAAACTTCCTCCCGGGTGTTCTTCTACTGTGTGAGCTTGTGCCTTCTCTCCTGGACTCTCCCTACTCCTTTCCACCTTTAGTTGCTGCCAGCAGCATGCCCCTTCTCTCTGCCAGCCAGAGGCGTGCCCAAGGAATCCTCTCCCTTTTTTCTGGAGGTGGGCACGTTTGACAGTGCTTCCTCTTCAAAAGTCCTAGATCCTGTCTTTTCTCTGTCTGTTATCTGCACTATTGTTGTCTCACATTTCTCTGCAACTTTTCCGAAGGTCCACTTTCATTCGAGGCCAAATTTGTACTGAGAAAGGTTTGGGAGTACAACACACTATGCAGAGAGGTAAACGTGTCTTTATTTCCCCAAGAGGACTCAGAACTGTTACATCGTAAAATTACTCTGGCTATATCCGTCTCCCTGCCCATCACCCCCCCAATACACTGGTTCTCTCCTCTTGTAAACTAAACACAAGCTTTATTTCTTGCAAGAAATCAACTGCAGTGTGGGCAGGGGCCTGGGAAGCCCACAGCGTGTGTTAACCTTCCCATTAGCAGGACAGTGCTACCCAGGAGGGACACCTTTCCGTATAACACCACAGCCATCTTATCCATCCATGCCTTCAGTCTCCTTACCCATTCTTTTTACACCTCTGCTTACTCAGTTTTTCTGGTTTAAAAGACCACTTTATTCACTGCTTTTTCAATATCAGCTTCATTTTTTCCATCCCAGGAAGACTGCAAGTCCACAAGATATCAACATCACGTTTTCACCCAAGCCTAGTCTCTAAATCCACTCGCTTAGCTGAATCCCAAGCAAACTTATGTGTATTCATGGACTGGAAGCTGTTTTCCTTGTTCCTGAGACCAAAGCCACAGCTCATGTGAAGTGCTGCACAGTCCTGTTGTCCTGAAGTCTGTCATACATCTCTATACACCAGACCCTGGTCTATAATGAAGGAAAATAAAGCCTTCTCCATCAGAGCTCAGAGAGCACGTAGCAGGCAAGGACATGCCAGTCCTACTTCTGTCTTTTTGTTAGACCCACTCACCGTGTCTTGGATTAACCAGACAGGTGGTTCTCAGAATTTTCTCGGCTCAAGCATGCCTATGTGTGGGTAATTTTTCATCACACACCTACCCCTATTTGCCAGTATATCACACCACCACGTCTTAAACCAAGCCTATTATTACCTAAAACTTGGGGGTGCACCTGACAGAGCAGTGAGGCGTACCTTGCACACCAGTTAGTCAGCCAATTACAATTTAAGCTCCTCATTAAAGGGCCTTTTTCACCTTTTGTTTTACTAGTGCCTAATACAATGCTGCTTTCACATGTAAATACAGTGGGGCTTTCATCCTGTTTGGGTATGGAGGCAACGTATAACTTCATGCATCTGAGTGGATTCTCTTTATGTCAAAACCAGAAGCATAAGTCCATGTGGAAGGCAAATAAATAAAGTATTCTACTTTTTTTTTTTTTTTTTTTTTTACTTGAACACCATTGCTTAGGGGGAAAATCTGCTCGAAAAAAAGAGAAGTGAGTGTGTAAGCACTTAAAATAATCCTGCATTTGTCACCAGAATCATAGATTTAGCCTTTAAGTAAATGCAGAAGTTTTTCTGAATCATTAAGTACCAAATAAATGACAGAGAAAGAGGAAGAAAATACATAAAAGCCTTCATTATATGCAAAACAGACAGAGGGAAGCTGCTATGTGAGGCATCGTATTCCAAACCCAAAATGGGAACTGAATTTCTTATGTAATCCCTATGGCTAGGTACTGGTAATGTTATTCTGAAGTAAAACATGTGACTTCTGTCTGTTCATCTGAAATCTCAACTCAAAAAATTATTTTATTTCTGCATGTCCCAAGCTGAAAACGTACACATGGAAAAAACCTTACATTCCCTACACCCTCAAAACGATTACGTGGACATCTTCAAATAAACACCTTACCACAACAGGTGCCTAGATGCTACAGGAAAGTGTGTGGAACACAATGTTCTGAAGGAGCCCTCACGGATACAGTTCTAGCCCCCAAAAATAGCTCTAGAAGAAGATGTGCAAGGTGCCAACGGCTGGGAAAACAAAATTCTTTTTCACAACCAAAAGTTTTCCCATTTCTAGAGCAAGAAACACAATTTGAAGATCTACAAGGTTCACTTTTAAGTTTTGTGGGTTTGGAGTGGTTTGCATTGCAGGTTTTGGTTTGGGGCATTTCACTGTTTTCTAGTCACAACACTGTACAAATTAACTTATTGTAGCAGTATCAAAAGCAAAGAAAATCCCGTGGTGAATCTGCCTTTTTCCCCCCCCGTGATAAACAAAGTGCTGCAGACATCAGACGTCAGTAAGAAACTGTCTGGGAAGAGATAATTTAAAAGGGCCTCTGAAGAAAAGAAAGCAGCAGGGTGGTGTCTAGTCAAGGCACGATAAGTTAGTTAGAAAACAGACTGGATAGTGCTGATACTAGAGCATGGTCACAGCACATAAGAATCTGGGCAAATATTACCAAAAGGGTAAAATGGGAACTCCAATGTCCTTGCAAAGAATGGGGAGAACAACAAACACACACAAGACATATTCGAGTTCACTTGTACTAATGTCTTTCTATGAAAAATTAATGGTTCACCTCAAAAAAGCTGCTCTAACGTTTTGTACTTCCATGTTACAATGAACCCTGGGTTAACTAAGAACTTGATGATGTGCGTGTGCAGAGCTATCTCTGTCTATATTTATTATGTTTATTTTCTCACAAGCACTCTACAAATCACAAAGATTTGTCTTGTGCTTCTTACCTTTCTTTCCATGGCATGTGGCTCTCTTGCAGCATACCAGTTTACAAAACAAGTCTGACTGATGTTTAGTTTGGTTTTGAATGGAGCACAAAAATGTGTTTCCTATATAAAAAATCTGCCCTATATGTCATAATTAGATAATATAAAGAGAAGGACTGAGTCACAGTGTTCTACTTTACTGTAACTTCTCAGAATTCAGTGGGGTTGCTCCTGACTTAAAAAGTAACAAAATTAGGCCTTTCTTTTACAGGATTGTTTCCCAGCAAACTTTAGAAGTTAAGTTACTAAATAAGTAGCTGTGTATCACAAGTTAATTCATGTTTCTCCCCCCCGTTTCTTTAACAAAAAAGGAGCATGAGTGGAAAGGCAGCCAAAACTAATAAATAATGCATGGATGGGGAGCCAGGATATCCAACTTCCCAGAATTTTTCAAGTCTAATTTTCATCTCACACCTGTTTTGCTCACACAGAAATCTATTCATTTAAATAATTGCGTGCCTGATTTCCACTGTTTTTTTTAATTCAAAATTAGTCTATTCCTCTCTATTGCCATCAGATCTAGCTGTCCACAGAAGAGCCTGAAAAAAAATATTTTTCCTCTAATTCAGCATCTCCTTTTTATATTACAAAAAAGACACTTTTCTGCTTCCCAGAGACACAAGACACTATCCAACATTTAGCATTTTGAATAGGTCAAGTGCTTGTTTAAACATTCAGTACTGCTGTCATTATTCTTCCCTGTGGAAGTCTGCATCTGCAATATAACAAATAATTAACTGAGCCAAGATCAATTCAATGGATCTGTGAGAACAAAACCTGGGCAGTATGGTCCTGCCCTTCTTAAGAAGGCATTTGCAGAAGTAGTGTGTATCTCATAACCAAGTATGTATCTTTTCTTTTTTTTTTTTTTTTTTTTTTTGGGGGGGGGGGGTGTTATAATACCTCCAGAAAGATAGCAGAAAATGAGGCCCGTGCTATCTGACCGAGGTCTCTTGCCCTTCTAAAGATATAGGTGCTCACAAACTTTAGACATGAAGAAGCCACTAGATCTGGTCTTCTGGGTTATACCTAGTTTACAGGGGCAGCTGGGAGCATACACAGGCCAAATTAATTTTCCTGGCTCCTGCAGCAACCCGCACCTGGCCACCATCTTCTCCCAGCCCCTCGGGTTACAGACATGTTCTGGTTACAGGACAAGCACGAGTCCCCAGATAAGAAAACAGCTGGAAGCATCCTGCCAGAACGATGTCCAGCTCATGGCCTCCTCCCTGCATGCCCTCAATTACTTCTGGAAATGACAGATGCTGAGAGTGCAGAAGCCCATCTGACCAACCCTACAGCAAACCTGGAGCACACAGCGAAATAACTGTGCAGATCCATGGATTAGTGAAGGACAATAAGCCATACTTTTGTGGGAATCACCGGACCTTCCACATCCCCACTAAATGTTCATATTGCCCACGGGTCCTGCCATGTGACAGGAGAAAGACCACATGAGGTTCTGCTCTCGTATTCACAAAACCTGAGTAACTCAGCTAAAACAATCTGGCTCCCCTGTTGTGTACGAGTTCAGGTTATAAAGCAATTTCTATTCATCTCTAATTGCAGATTCCACAGTGGTATTGTTCATGTTGTTCCTAATCAAGATGAACTCATTGGTTTTCCTGTGTGCTTCACTTTGTTTTGTTTTTCAAACATGAGGAAAATATTTCAACACTTTTGTGTTTCACAAATGGAAAACCTATCCCTTCCTCCACTCTTAAGGCATTTGAAGCACTTCTTTTCTTGCCAAAACTCGACACGACTGATTGCTGAAACTTGAAATGGAGCATGAAAATATTTTTCCACGAGGACAAGAGCCTCCACTTGGCAAGAAAAATAGCAGACCGTTCTCAAAAGTGACGAGCTTTGGAAAACCTAGTCTGCATATACGAGGGAGGAAAATCTCGTTCCTGTGATAACCTTGCCTGCCAACAGAACTGGACAGGAATGTAGGTCTGGGATGGGCAAATTTTCCATTTGTAGATGAGCTGGGTTTGGAGGCTGGCCATGGTGTCCTTCCTATTTAACTTAAGTTGCTTATCTCCTCATTACAAAGCCCATTTTTCCACAGGAACAACTGAGAAGGTACGGTCTTTGTTGATGCTTTGGTACCTGCTCTTTTCACAGGGCTTGACCTAGAGAAAATCAAGCAAAGTATTTGCCAGTCCCACATGAATCCACCTCTCCAGTCTATGATCAAATGGTTTCTTTTTACAAGTTCAAGAAAAGACACTGACACGCTTCTGCAGCAACCAGTCCTGGCCTGTGCAAGGAAGTTGCAGTTTAATTAAACCAGTTCAAAAAACTGATGCTGTTAAATTAATGCTAAGTCTGTGGGAGGATAGATGTTATTTTGCTGGAGTGTTTTCTACTGTTTTAACTGAAGTGGTGAGGAATGGATTTAAGCTAAATCAATATACAACGTACTTCGACTGACATGTGTCCAAAAAAGGCATTTGCATCCACATAATGAAACAGTGCAAGATTTTCATGTAGACAAGACTCAGAAGAAAATGTAACCATATTATACTTTGGGAATACTGTGAACATGCCTTGTTTTGCCCTTGTCTGCTGTCAACACCTCCTCCACTGCCTCCAGGGGTCTGCTTCCTGCTGCCTGACAGTTTTATTAACTATCTCTTCCTGTCTTATTTACCCTCAGGTACCTCCTTGTTGGCAAGTTACCCTTCTTTTTATCACCAAACCACCCCATTTGATGTAGCTCCCAAAGCTGTGGCTTCCTGCAGTTCTGCTGAGTTAAAAGGTTCCTCTTCAGGGTAGTTTCAAGCTGATGTTCCACAGGCTTTCCCCTATTTCCTCTCTTTGTAACAGTAATAGTTACTACAGCTTCAGAGCCAGACTGGCTGGGGTTTCCTCAAAAATGAAAATATATCACTTCAGGCTTCTTGTCTGACCAATGCTGTGAAAATGTCAGAATGTGACTCCTCCTTCTGGGAAGTCCATCTCTCTCCAGAGGGTCACACGCAGTGACTGAGCAAAAGTATAAAAAAGACCATAAACCATTTTTAGCAGCTCTGCTTTCTTAGCCTGGCATGCTATCCCAGTGCCTGTTCAATCAGCTTGAGCCTGCTGGTTTACACTACAGAGTAGGGAAAGTGCTTGGGAAAAGGTCGGTTCTTACTCTTCTTGCTGTTCTTGGTTCCTCGCCCCAGATGCCAGCACAGTCAGGCCAAGGATGGGATGCAGATCCTGAGGAATCTTGTCTCCCCCATTGTGCCCGAGCCGCCACCACCACAGCTGCATCGTGAGCTGCAGGGCGGCACCAGAGGGCATCTCTGGCGAGGAAGCACTGGAAAACGTACGCAGCGTTGAAATCGTGACATCCAGCCATTCTGAGGACATCAGGGCCAATATACAAAATAGGTTAGACAGGGTTTGGTATTAGACTGGCTGAACAAAGAGAGAACTAACACTGTTGGCAGACATTTTAACAAAAGGCTTGCTCCGATGCTGTTGAATCAATGTCAAATCTCCCAATGGAAGCAGCCTCTGGCCGCAAATGTGCAGTTAACAACCCAGCTCCGTACAGCGCATACTGCTTCCTGCGAGCTGCAGACAGCCCACAATCCCCATTGATTGCTGCAGTCAAAAACACGCTGGAGGTGCTGAGCGCATTAGAGTGCTACCGGTCATACTAAAACCAACCGTTCTAAATTTTAGACAGTCTTTCTGTTTCCCCTGGGATATACAACATGTCGTAAGTAAGTGCCCGGTTAACAGGAGGGAGAAAACAGACGTGATTTCCCCCCATGCATAACAATGCTTAAAAGTGCAAGTTTGGAACATCTTGAGAGAGAGTGGTGAGTTGAGGCAGGAAAAGCGGTCTCATGCATTTCAGTGCGAAAGACAGCAGGGAAAAGGAAATTCTTTTTTGTGCCTTTAATTTAAGGATCAGACAATTCAGAAAGTCCCTATGTTAGTGATAATTGCTAATTTCCTCTTCAAAACTCAGATTGTATCTTTTGAGTGCCTACCAGAAAATTTTCATGCCTATTTATTTATTACAAATGTAAGCCACCTTCATTTTTTTTCTTCTTAGCCTTTTTAGGAAAAGAGACAGAGGAAGAGAGATTTCCACCTTCTCATTATTACAAAATCTAAGGAATGCAATACGCAATTCAATCTGCTGAGAGATTATTGAAGAAATGCAACAGCAGCAGTCACACGCAAGTTGAACTCCGCCCCCGTGTGTGCAAACGTTAAAATACACCCTCCCATCCATTAGCCGGATCCTGTTCTATTTTTGTGCAAAAGGGTGTATTAGTTTATGACACTAATTATACATGGCATCTGCGATGACCATGTAGCTACAGGACACTTTTTCTCTTCTCTCTCTGCATTATGAATCTCTCCTTTATGAATGCACTGGCTGCTAACAAACAAGCCATGGAGATACACCTGTTGTCTGTACTAGTACAATAAGGAGAAGTAAAAGTGAAAATCAAAAACAGGCAACTCTGGAGTTTTACCAGAGGGATGGTCCTGTTAAGATCGAGAGAAAACGAGGACTTAATTTTACTTCTCAACTTTGCCACACGTGTCCTGGGTGAACTTCCCTGTTCTCCCCTGTGCCTCACTTCCCAGCCTGTGAAGCGTAGATACTCACGCCGAGGTTTCTCTAGCCGTCTCACCTCATCAGCACGCAGGGTCACAAGGCTCTGTCAAGGGGAGACCAGCCCAGGCCACCATCACTGTCATGAGGACACGCTGCTCCAGCCAAAAGGGCTCAGCTTTTCCTTGGCCCATGGCTCACAGCCAACAACCACACAGCCAGCAGCAAGAGAGCAGCTCCATGAGCTGAGAGACCTCTGCCTCATGCCCTACCCCGGGACTCCTGTTTATTGACTCATTTCGGGACTCCCCCCCGGCTTTACCGATGACAAATCGTGGGCCAAAGTGCCACTGAATGAAACAGGCTCTGCATCAGGTAACCCGATGGGGTGAACTGCAACAGCGTGTTGCAACGCCCCAGCGCGTACCACAAGCGAGATACACATGAACAACCAGTGGCTCGGGGACAGGGTGCTGCAGGAGCTGAACCCTGCACAAACACAAGCCGGACCAGGGCACAGCTGCCCTCAGACCTTATCTTTTGATAGGAACTTCACCAGGAAGAAAGGTCCGCAGGGCGCACCACTGCACGCCCCAGGGGAGTGATCAACTCCGCGATTTGTAATTGATTTCAGCTTTCACATTAACCTGTGTGAGTCTACAGACAAAAAGCCGCAGCCTTGTTTGCCGGATATGGGAGGGCCCAGAGCACGGGCACTGCCCCACCATCTTCCCCTGTGCTGGCCCGTGACCAGTCACTATTAAACCGGCCGGGCAAAAGGCAGCTGCAGTGGGGCTGCCCAGACAGCGTGGAGGGCCATGGCGACCTACACGCAGCTGAGCACCGGGGCGAAGATGCCCCTCGTGGGGCTGGGCACCTGGAAGGTAACGGCTTCAGAGAAAAGCACTGGCATTGCAGAGCTCCCTTGCACAAAACTCGGTTCCCCCTGGTTCAGCTCTGTAGAGCTGCCCTGGGTTTGGGGGCTCTGCTGTACCTGGCTGTTGGGCTGCGCCTGCGTGGGAGTGGGGCTATGGGGAAATGGCTAGAGACTGGCTTCAAGCCCTGGAGCCCATGTTTATGACTGCAAGAAATACTGTTCTTGTGAAGAAAAAATAACACAACCTGGGGGAGGGGGAGATTGACTTCAGTAAGGTGGCTTTCTTATTTTTATTTTGCTAGGATACAGGTATTTAACATGTACTGATTTGAGATTCTTAAGATTTATGCATTATGTTTAGTCCCCAGCTGGGCAAGTAACAGCTGCAGTGATGGCTGCCATCGACGCTGGGTACCGCCACTTTGACTGTGCCTACGTGTACCAGAATGAGAATGAAGTTGGGGAGGGGATCCAGCAGAAAATCAAGGAAGGTGTTGTGAAACGAGAGGACCTCTTCATCGTCAGTAAGGTAAGGATCTGATGATCTTCCACCTTGGAGCAGGGGTGAGGGAATGCTTTGCCTATAGTATTTTCATAGTAGGAAGCTTAAGTACTGGAGACAAACTTTATGCTGTAGGATAAAGCAATTCATAACATCATTCAAGTAACTCCTGATACAAGCTTACTGCTTCATCACGTTCTGTATGGAGAGTTAGGAAGGATACGCTGTGACTGCACCCTGCTGTGGTCTGGCACTCTGCTGAGGAGACCTAGAAGTGCTGAGGGATGGCTGAGGAAAGGCCACCTGCCGAGCACCGGTGCGGGAGAAGGGAAGCAGGAGAAGGCAGAGTGGGCCAGGTAGCACCAAGCAAGGCAGAAACCAGTGATGTCGAGGTCTGAGATCGCTTGGCGTCAGGGGCTGATACAGAGGCAGAACCAACTTGGTAACAGCACCTCACTGACTGCTAAAGCGCAGCAGAGGAGACGAGACCCGCAGTGGCTGCGGCTTGTTCCGGCTGCTGGGCTCGCAGCCCTGCCAAAGGGGTGTCTCTGCTGTGTGAGGAAGATGAGGCTCTGGGCACCTTGGGACAGTGTAATCTGCTCAGCACATGTCCCAGGGAAGGTGTGGTTGGCGGGTTCTCTTTCTCTTGCTTACTAAGGAAAACAGGACATTTAGCTGCATTCTGAAGCTACTTCTTACCTTGGTAAAGGTTGGTGCCAACCACTTCTTGGTGGCTTTTTTGTATTTTCTTGGCTTTGCCTGCTAAATTTTTTACAGGAAATGTACAAATGGTCTAATCTGACAGAAAGCTTTCTTGAGCTAAGCCATCCTCTTTTACACAAGTCTGACCTCGCAATAGTTTTTACTACAGATGTCTGATCATGTGTACTGCCACAGCACATACCACACTCAGTGTCATGGACCAGTCCTGCTCACGGAGCAAGCCCCATCTGAAGAGCACTAGGATGGCCTCATTCCACATCACCTTCCAAAGAAGATGGAGCATTTCTGTCCTGTGCAGGAGAGTACCTGAGAGCTTTAACCCAGGAGGTCACGGTGTGCCTTGGCTTTTTGTCTCTAGCTATGGTGCACATTTTATGACAAACCTCTGGTGAAGGGAGCCTGCCAGAAGACTCTTGCCAACCTGAAACTGGATTACCTGGATCTCTACCTCATCCACTGGCCTCTTGGGTTCAAGGTACAGTAACAGCAATGCCCTTGGCTTTCCCACCTGGGAGAGCTCCTCAGAACTGCCAGTAACGCTTGCAGCACTGCCACTGCTCCAGCCCAGAAAGACCACGTGCCTGTTGTGTGTACCAGCACTGCTCCGGTGCTGCTCATTCAGCTTTACTCTGGCCACGTGAGCCAGGCTCTTGATCTCTGCCCCTGAGACTGCTGCTTGCACAGCGTCCTCTGCCCTTTTGATACCAGTGAGGCAGACCTAGCGCTAAGATCAGGCCTCCCAGCCGCAAGCATAATCTACGCCACTTTCCCTTTCTTTTACAAATCCAAAGCATGCTCATCTGAAAATTAGCCCTTGCAGGAAGAAGGACTGTGCTTTGCTGCCTGATAGAAATTCTTTTGTCTGCATGTTACAGAATCACAGGGCAAAAGCAAATGCTTCTGTTTTCTATTTCTCTCTTTAATCACCAAGTACTTAGTATGGCCCAGACTGAGCTGACCTTGCCTGTAGGGGCCTTAGTGTTTTTTCACAGACCTTGGATTTCAGAAGATGAGGCTTTTTAATACCAAACTTTCGCAGACTACATGTACTTCAAAGGATTTATGTCAGTTTGTATATATATATACACATATACTCTTATCCTTTCCTTTCTGCTACACCCAGATCAAAATCTGTATTCTACCTCATGCCTTTGAGTTCCTCAACTTCATTTCTCTCTCTCAATATTGTTTTAGTTAGCTTTATGTGGACAAAGTTGTCAAATGAAACTGTATAATATTGTGGCATTTAGAAAATTCCAATCATTCAAACACATTGGCCATACTGTCTAGTTACAGGCTGTTCTAATTTTCCTAATAGAGCTTAAACAGTGAGCCTCCCCATGGGAAATCTGTCAGCAGTACCTTTTTCAGCAGATGTACTCCAGTATAAATGTGTACATTCACAGGACCAAAGTCAACCCTCCATATACCTTTTTAGAAACAACTAAAGAAGCTATTATTCATAAACGTGCATAACGGAACAATACTTGAAGGGAACTCATATAAGACTCCAGGATATTGTTCTACGAGTAAATCGCTTCCCTGCATGCATTTTGTGGATCATCACTTCAATGGGTCCAGCAGAAATACCTGTCTTTATTGGGACAGTAGCTGGCAAAAATGGCATGACCCTGCATGAGCTAAGAATAAGAAATTACTGCAGAATTAATAAAGTTACGATGAAAATTGCTTGAGTTTTTTTTCATGCACTATTAGATTTAGCTCCTTACATTCCTGTTTGGTTCTTTTACATAGCTAGTGTCCCAACAGAGATTATTTCAAGCATTCTCTTTCTCATTGACAGGCAGGAGACGAGCTGTTTCCCAAAGATGACAAAGGCATGTCTATACCTAGCAACACTGATATTCTACAGACGTGGGAGGTAAGTTCAGCCATAGCAAGAGAGTCATGTCCTCTGTCCTCATCAGTCTCTTCCATGTTTTCATTACTTTCAGCAGTCACAGAACTGTTGTCTCATGCGTGCAAAATTAGTTGGAAGGAACATAAGGCAGTACAAAGTAGCTTTTCATAACATGCATGCTTACTCATTACCTAGTTACTCCTATTTCCTGAGTGCCTTATTTGAGCGCCTGACCCACAGTCAGCTGCACAATCACTTTCAGTGGAGCTGCAGACCAGACTGAGGTTAGAAAAAGTTCTTTGCTTGACCGTAACAACTGTACAATTGTCTTCACCACAGTTCTTCTGCCCTTCTTGAATTGCGCAAATCCATTTTACAGAAATAAAGACATTTTAGGTGGAGAGCTGGCCCACAGCATGTGGCACTGCCTTCCAGTGCTTGCATAATACTGGGTTACTGAGTGTCGTCGTTCTTTTCCTTATGCAATTTGGTGTGAATTTCCACAAACCCAGGGAATGAGCATTTGGGCTTGGATGAGATGGCATTAATGTATCAGAACCTGCTTTTCCCTCAGAGAACTTTGTAACTCTAAATAGTTATTTTGTGCTGCTCGTGACAGGAAACAAACCACATCAGGAAGAACATCTTCATGACCTGTCTTCCATACTGGATGATGATTTTGCTTCTCTGTGTTAGGCCATGGAAGAGCTGGTGGATGCTGGTCTGGCAAAAGCAATCGGAATCTCCAACTTTAACCACGAGCAGATTGAAAGAATCCTAAACAAACCAAGACTGAAGTACAAGCCCACAAATAACCAGGTAAGCTGCAGAGTGACTGCAGGTGAATATTTTTCAGGTATTATAAAGATCTCATTGCAGCTGAATGAGGATATAGAAAAAGGGAGAACAAAGTAGAATACAGCCTGTACTCTTAAATCCCATTCTGAATATTTCTGGGTACACAAGGCACTGGGATACTTCCTTTTTTGTCTCACCTTGCTGAAACGCTGTTTACAAAAGCTGGAGTATTTCCCTGTGAAACATTCTTTCTGGAAGAATAAAGAACCCAGAGATGAGCTTTGTGAAACCTCTGCAGAAAAAAATGTATAAGCACTTTGTATAAAAATCAGTGTCTTCAATACTAAGGATGCATATTACGACGTAGGCCACTGGCAAATTAGGGCAAAAGGCAGCCTGTAATTGGATCAGGAGATAATCCATGGAGCACAGAAGTATTACAACAGTTCTGCCACTACCAGCCTCTGTGCCTTTGTGTTGGCAGATCGAATGTCATCCATACCTCACCCAGGAGAAGCTGATCAAGTACTGTCAATCCAAAGGGATTGCTGTGACAGCGTACTGTCCTCTTGGCTCTCCTGACAGGCCATGGTAAGATTGCTTTGCAATTTGCAAGAGAGCTGGCACGAATTATGCTTGAAACATTGAGACTACAAGAGGATCATTAATCATTCATCTAGATACGTACCTCCGTTGCTAGGTTGGATCTCTCTATGGAGGTTCCTCACCACTGATCTTAACTTTTGTCTGTGTAGGGCTAAGCCAGAGGATCCTTCCCTTCTGGATGACCCCAAGATCAAAGAGATTGCAGCCAAGCACAACAAAACCCCAGCACAGGTGGGTAGGTGCTGGACAGTAGTGGGTACTCCTTCCCGTAACGCAGCCATTAAGGAAACTACATCAGAAGAGAGGGTACAGCCTCCAGCAGTGTTCCCTGTGAACTGTGGTGCTCTTTTCCAGTGTTAACAAGCAATGCAGGTTGCTTACTATGCGGCCTGCAATATATGCTACTATCTCTTTGCCCTCAGCCAGAAAAAGATTCTTGACCCATCTTCAGATGTCACTTCCCCTCTCAAGGCCTCTTGCAGAGAATGAAAGCCTTGCATAGACTGCTGAGAGTCCAGGTGGGAAGAAAAGGAATTGACTGTCCCAAAGCTGGGTGGGAAAGGAGGCCTTCCATGGGGGCTCTTTGCTCTCCAGGAAGCGCTACCTAGGCCACAGCAACGGCAATGACTTGAAATGCAGCTCTGCAGAGGCGGTGTAGCTTAGGGAAAACAGCTGCTGGAACAGGCGCTGCTTCCTTCAGAGCAGGAGCCGTCCTCTCTCTGACTCAGTGGTCTGTTCCTGCAGGTTCTCCTGCGCTTCCAGATCCAGAGAAACGTGATTGCGATTCCCAAGTCTGTCACACCACAGCGCATTGTGGAGAACCTCAAGGTGAGTGATTACGAGTGAGCTGGGTGGTGCCCTTCAGGGATGGCATGCCTTCCCCCTGCAGAGCAAGCAGCGACCCTTTTTCACCCTTCCCAAGTCCTCCTCAGGCAAGAGGACTGGGCTTTTTCTTTCTTTATGGTTACCTACACTCTACTGAGGGTTAAGCCAGGCCTACCTTTGGAGAGGACAGATGAACAGGTCTTATATGACGTTTCCTGTTCCATGGCTTGCGGATGAATCAGCAGGCACAGCTTGCTTGGAGCCCACACACAGTAACATGCCAGAAAAGTCTTACATAGAATAAGCAATGTTCACAAAACAGTTCTTGTGTCCATAAAACAAGTTGTTCCTCTGACTGCTAATTCAGTGGTCCACGACTGAAAATGGACCCTCTGGTGCGGAGCTGCTTTCTAGTCTTGTCTTTCTTCACACTGTTTGATTTTTCAAAGAAGTGATTTCCAGCTGTTTCTCGTTAGGTGTTTGACTTTGAATTGACTGAAGAGGAGATGGCAACCATTCTCAGCTTTAACAGAAACTGGAGGATCTGTGCAATGAGCATGTAAGTGACACTGCCTGTTTCCTTCCAACTCTTAAATTTTGAATATTCTTTACAAGGAACTGTGTGTCACAGCTACTAGGTTGCATGAAATTCAGTTTAATTAAAAACATGCCAACTCAAATTCCAAGTGGTTTGTCCCAAAAATACTTTTTCAGGAGAGGGTTTAATATTTTCATTTAAAAAACAAAACAAAACAATGTAAACAAACTACATCCTAATTTTGAATTCAGTTTCGAGGAAACACTCTAACTTGAATTATAAAAAATGGGTTCTATATGTTCATTTAATCTTTGTCTGTATTAGAGAAATGAGGACACATATCTCCACATATTCTTCCTGTAATTATGTGATGCAGATTTTCCCTTGGTGGCTCCTCCACACACCCAGTACACCTGTATGTAACATTTACTTCACCCATGAAGATAACATTCCCTCTTTGATTTTTTTCAGGTCCAAAACTCACAAGGAGTACCCTTTCCATGCAGAATACTAAAGATGCTCGTAACATGGCCTTCACTAGACCTCTGGCGTCTCATGTGCCTCTGCTCTAACTTGGAGCTGTCTATTTATCTGGTTTTCTTACTGTGTTTGCCCTGCGCTGCCAGTAAAGACACAGGATGTTTATCCCATGAAATTTATTTGAGTTCTTTTTTTGGAAGAAGGAAAGAATATTGCTCTACAGAACAAAACGTGGGGTGTAATAATTTTCTGCTTATTAGAAGAGGGGATTACTACCGAATAGCCTGGGCAGAGCTGCTAAGCAGAAAATGGGGAGAGTTTGAACCACCATTCAGTGACTGCCTTCAGTCTTGCATCAGCAGAAACCAGATGTTGACAAAACACAAAAAAAACCCATGTATCCACAATTCCATCGGAAATGTCCCATATTTTAAATAAAATTAATTTTAAAATGCAAAAACATTATTGGCTGAAAGTCTTCCATCTAGTGTAGTAAAAACCCAAAACCCGCCTACCCAGAGACGCACAGAGAGATCGGCTGCAGCCACCTGCACTTCGGGGACACGAACCCTCCCTGGGACAACAAAGCCACTCGGCACTTTCCCCTGCGGGCACCAGAGGGCAGCCAGCCCTCAGAGGAGACCCGCGTTGCCCCCTCCCCGCCGGCCACCAGCCCCCGAGCTCCGGCCACAGCCCCCAGGGGTGCCGGGGGGTATTTCACATGCCACACAACCCGGGTGTCTGCCCCTCGGTCAGGGGAGGCTCAGCCCCTCGGTGCTGTGCCCAAACTGCCAGCACCTTAGGACCCAAAATTTTCATTTTCAGTTCACAAAGATCGAGCCCAAGACCATATGTTTCCCAGCTTCCTGAATGAAGCAGCCCATAAAGCCCTCAGCAAGCTCCAGGCGGAGGTAAGACATCCATCCTGTGAAAAAATACACCATGTTATTGAACCCAGTGAGGGTACAATATTTGCTATGGCATGGGAGCCAAACATTTAGGGAAGTTCTACCAGCCTTCGCAAACACGCTCTTTCCCTTGGAAAGCTCCTGCTCAAACGCTTGCTCTAAGTCACTGCAGAGCCGTCGTTGTGGGCACAGGCACACAAATCCATCCAGATGCCCCTTGGCTAAGGGCAGCACTTACTGCCCCATCCCACCCACGCTGCAGGGCTCTCCTGCAGCCACTGGAAGGGTCTCTCCTCTCATCCCAGGGCACAGACAACAACCTATTGAAAAAAAGGGAACATCAGAGGGGTTTAGCCACTTCATCTTGCTGAATCTGGCTTAGGTGTCGGGGATGAGAAGACAGGAGCTGCCCGCTTAGGGCAGGCAAACTGACCTGGATCTGCCACAGAGAGAGAGGGTATGTGCTCACAGTTTCGTCTCTGGAGTTTCATTTTAAATACACAGTTTTACCAGCTCACCAGATTAGTAGCCAAATACCAGAATTACCAAAGACTAAAGCCTTCAACAAAACTCTTGAGAAGACACAGAGATGGTGGTGCTACCTCAGAGTATGCTCCTGGCTTGATCTGAACTCAATGCAAGAAAGAGGCCAAGGTCTTAGAGTTGGATTAAACCTCTATCCTCCTATCTGCATTCCTGCCTTAATGAGCATCTGGAAGTTGAACCGATGCGCTCCATTTAACAAGATAAACATCCTCTTTCAGTATACTTCTTTCCCAGAGGCCCTACCATCATCTGACAACCCCAGCCACGCCTTCAGGAGAGAGAAAGAACTGACAGCTCCCGTGTCTTGGCATGATCTGGGCAAAGTCTCACACCAACAGGCGCAAACAGCAAAGCAAAATGCAAACCTTCTGCCCAAAATCCTCTGTTAAAAGACCACGGCAGCTCTCATTCAAGAAACCATTGGGGAAAACCAAGCACCCACCTTCACAGGAGAACACGCGGTCGCAGAGGAAGCAACACAAAAATCGCAGAAGAAAATGAGAGGAAGGGCAAATTGCATTTCTCAGCCATGCTCTCCACCAAGTCTCATTATCGGTCATCGCACCCTACCCAGCTCCTTGCCACAAGAACACAAGGCTCTGAAACCTCTCCCCAAAAAGACACGCTCAGAAGAATGAGACCAAATATTGCGGGGTCTTCTCCTCCTTCTCGTAAGAGATCCCACCTTACTGGCCAAACAGCCGGGCTTTGCAAGCTTTCACAGACTTGCAGAACACGAGTCTCTGATGGCACCAGTTCACCTTGGTGCTGTTCCAGTACAAAATCTGATTGATTCTGGCAGGTCCTACACCAAGGCTTGAAACCCACTCACCGTTGATTGCTTCTGAATGCGACACTGCTAACACTAATAAATCGCCAGCACAGCACCACAAGCTTGAGTGCCTTGGGAATACAAAGGAGAGCAGTGGCAAACTGGCACTTCAGCTGGTCTTTAGACTCACTTGAGAAAATGTATTGCAGCCAAGGCAAAATGTGTCATTTTGCATTTTTCACTGACTTTTGTGAACAAACCAGCCCCCAAGAAGCTGGGCACACTTAGAGCAGATCTATGAAGAAGAAATCCCAAAAAAGGATGAAAGATAAGCCCTGAGTTGTATAACTGTTACATGATTCAACTGAAACACCACATCCTGCTGAGGACAGCTGATGGCACTGACACAAAACAGGAGGAAGAGTAAAGAGAAAAAGTAATTATCTTGTCTGCCTTCAGAAAAATGAAGCAAAAAGAGCCTGGGCATCTGCTGTGGGAGAGGCACCTAGAGAAAAATGCACCATACTCCCAACTTATGCTTGTACCTGAATCAATTCTCCAAGTATAAGGGAAGATCAAAGCCTCCCAAGCAGCCCTAACATACCATTATGGAGTACTTACAGGATCCTGCTGATAAATCAAGTTTTTTTCACTGCATTGTGACCACCTCATCAGTACAGCACATTTTGCCTCTCCAAAATTTCAAAGTCAGTTTCTAATGTGAAATTAAAGGTCACCTACCATTTATTTCTACACTTGAATATTTTATTTTGAAATACAGTCTGCATCTCCCTACAGACAGAGGGACAATGTGATCATTGTGACATTCACTGACAACTCACTGCTCTTCTGCAGCTTTGAAAACATACTAAAAAGTACTTTCCCCCAACATTTAAAATGAAGCAGTTTATACTCATCATTTTCTAAATTACTCATAAGCTCACTTATCCCAAGTGAAACCTGCATTTGCCCCATCTGGAGAGGGGAACAGGGTGCTCCCCAGCCTCACAAGCCAGCCACACCAAGGCTTCTCTAGCCACCTCACTTCATCAGCACGCAGCATCGCAAGGCTCCTGGGACCAGCCCAGGCCACTATCACTGTCGTGAGGACACGCTGCTCCAGCCAAAAGGGCTCAGCTCTTCCTTGGCCCATGGCTCACAACCACCCACCACACGGCCAGCAGCAAACGAGCAGCTCCATGAGCTGAGAGACCTCTGCCTCATGCCCTACCCCGGGACTCCTGTTTATTGACTCATTTCGGGACTCCCCCCCGGCTTTACCGATGACAAATCGTGGGCCAAAGTGCCACTGAATGAAACAGGCTCTGCATCAGGTAACCCGACGGGGTGAACTGCAACGGCGTGTTGCAACACCCCAGCGCGTACCACAAGCGAGATACACATGAACAACCCGTGGCTCGGGGACAGGGTGCTGAACCCTGCACAAACACAAGCCGGATCGGGGCACAGGTGCCCTCAGCCCTTATCTTTTGATAGGAACTTCACCGGGAGCAGAGACCCAGAGGGGGCACCCTGGGGGGGTCAGCACCTCCCCGATTTTTAATCGATTTCAGCCCCAGCAGAAGGCTCGCCCGAGCCGGGGCTGGCCTGCCCTGAAGGAGCCGGTGTGAGGCCCGCTGGGCCCCGGCACGGCCGTTACGGCCCGGCTCTGCCGTGGGCCCCCGGCGGACGCCGCCTCCGGCCGCAACCGCCCGCCGCGCACAAGGGGTGCCCTGCGCCGGGCCTCAGCAGCCGGGCCCGCCTGACTGGGGCGTCGGCTCCGGTGGGAAACGCCGCTCTCGGAGAAATATCAAACCGGCCGCAGCGGGAGCGGGGGAGGAGGCGCTGGGGGCGGCCCCGGGGCGCGGCGGAGCCCCCCGGACACCCCCACCCGCAGGAAGTTCCCCCCGGACCTTACCATAGCAACCGGCGGGGATCCCCATTGGTTGCCCCGCTGCGCTGCTGATTGGGCGGCGCTGCCATCGGGGCAGGGCTTGAGCGGTGATTGGCTGCTAAAGGAGAGGACGACCGAGCGCTACCAACCGCCGGGGTGGGCGGGGGGCGCCGCCCGCGGGGAAGGGCCGTACCGGCAGCCCCGGGGCGGGACCGGCCGCTGCTAAAGCGCTCGGCGGGCGGCGCATTCCTGCGTGGGGCCATGGCGACCTGCGTGCGGCTGGGTGCCGCCGCCAAGGTGCCCCTCCTGGGGCTGGGCACGTGGAAGGTAACCGCGGCCGCGGCGGGTCCTCTTGCAGCGGGGCCCGGGGCCGCCGCCATGCCGCGGCCTCTCGCCCCCGGCGGGGGCGCAGCGCTGCCGCCGCCAGCGGCATCCCGGCCGGGGTTCCCCCCTCGCTCCGGCGGGGCCGCTGCGGCGCTGGGCACCGAGGCTCCCGCCCTGCCCGCTGC
The DNA here is from genome assembly GCF_965183815.1 of Platalea leucorodia. NCBI lineage: Eukaryota > Metazoa > Chordata > Aves > Pelecaniformes > Threskiornithidae > Platalea > Platalea leucorodia. Next base: position 58,511,230 of record NC_138826.1, read on the forward strand.
CCCCTCGCAGCAGCCCGAGCTCCTGCGCCGCTGCAGGGCTCTGCCCAGGGACGCGGGGCGCCGAGGCCTGGGCTGAGGCCCCTCCGCTGGGCTGAACCCCCCCAGCTGGCAGCCGCTGAGGGCTTCTCCTCCTGGAAGTGGTGTGGGGAAGCGAGGAGGCCTTGGCCCGGCCCTGGGGAACGGCCCCGGTGTTGGGGCCTCAGCTCTGCAAAGCTGTTGGGCTGAGGCCCGCCTGGGAGCTGGGTGACGGAGGAGCGGCTGGAGGCTGCCTTTGAGCTCAGGAGCCTGCATTCAAGATGTGTACAGACTCAAGGAAGCTTTATGGAGAAGCTCCACTTAAAGCCCCTTTGGGTGTTTATCTACTCGCTAGCTACCTAAGGAGCAGCTTGTGAGAATCCTACATCAAGACACATCGTACCCTTCTCCTTCAGTCCCCCCCAGGTAAGGTGGAAGCTGCAGTGATGGCTGCCATCGACGCTGGGTACCGCCACTTTGACTGTGCCTATGTGTACCAGAACGAGAGGGAAGTTGGGGAAGGGCTCCAGCAGAAAATCAAGGAAGGTGTTGTGAAACGAGAGGACCTCTTCATTGTCAGTAAGGTAAGGATCAGATAGTCTTGGATCATGGACAGACCAGCTTTACCTGTGATATTTTTACAGTGGGAAATTAAAGTAGCTTTATGCTGTAGCATTAGAGACACTCGTAATGTAAATGAGATCACTCCCAATACTACTTTCTTCTTTTACCCCATCAGCACAGTGATACAGTTTGATCCTTTCCTACCCACTGATAGTAATTTTTATTATTGTAGCTGTTACCCAATGGCAACAAGAAGAGAGAATTCCCTGAGCTTTGAGCAGAGAGAAGAATAACTTATCCTAACTCTCTGGTGGCAGCTTTCTTCACCAGTCAATCCGCTAGCACTGAGGGAACTCAAGACTGTGATTTTCCCCTCAAAATCTACTGAGAAGTTGAGCAGCACAGCCCTGCTGTGGTCTGGCACTCTGGTGAGGAGACCTAGAAGCACTGGGGATGGATGAGGAGGAACCTGGCCCTGCATCTCATAGCTCTGCTGGAGCAGAGCGGCCACCTGCCGAGCACCGGTGCGGGAGAAGGGAAGCAGGAGAAGGCAGAGTGGGCCAGGTAGCACCAAGCAAGGCAGAAACCAGTGATGCCGAGGTCTGAGATCGCTTGGTGTCAGGGGCTGATACAGAGGCAGAACCAACTTGGTAACAGCACCTCACTGACTGCTAAAGCGCAGCAGAGGAGACGAGACCCGCAGTGGCTGCGGCTTGTTCCGGCTGCTGGGCTCGCAGCCCTGCCAAAGGGGTGTCTCTGCTGTGTGAGGAAGATGAGGCTCTGGGCACCTTGGGACAGTGTAATCTGCTCAGCACATGTCCCAGGGAAGGTGTGGTTGGCGGGTTCTCTTTCTCTTGCTTACTAAGGAAAACAGGACATTTAGCTGCATTCTGAAGCTACTTCTTACCTTGGTAAAGGTTGGTGCCAACCACTTCTTGGTGGCTTTTTTGTATTTTCTTGGCTTTGCCTGCTAAAGTCAATGCAGGAGTTTTAGGCATGGTCAGGAATGACAGATATATGTCTTCATTTAAAAGCCACCTATTGCAAAGGCAGAGCCTGTGTAAAAGGGGGTAGCACACATAATGTCTTAACTACTGGAACCATTGGACTTTCTCTATTATGATCCTACTCAAATACATGTGCTGCCACTGGACATACTGCCTTCAGCGTGACTGGCCAGTCCTGCTCACAGAGCAAGCCCCATCTGAAGAGCACTAGGATGGCCTCATTCCACATCACCTTCCAAAGAAGATGAAGCGTTTGTCCTGTGCAGGAGAGTACCTGAGAGCTTTAACCCAGGAGGTCACGGTGTGCCTTGGCTTTTTGTCTCTAGCTATGGTGTACGTTTCATGACAAACCTCTGGTGAAGGGAGCCTGCCAGAAGACTCTTGCTGCCCTGAAACTGGATTACCTGGATCTCTACCTCATGCACTGGCCTTTTGGTTTGAAGGTACAGTAGCGGCAATGCCCTTGGCTTTGTTTCTTGTGACTACTGCTTTTGGGGAGGTATATGGCTTTACAGCCCAACAATTGCTCTGGCTGACAAAGATGATCGTGGGTCTGTTGTGTGTACCGTCACTGCTTGGGTGCTCAGCTTTACTCTGGCCATGTGAGCCAGGCTCTTGATCTCTGCCCCTGACAGCATTGCTTGCATACCCCTTTGATCCTGGGAATGATGGTGTGAAAACTAGGGGCAGGTCTCCCAGCTGCAAGCATAAGATAGGCTGCTCTCCCTTTCTCTTACAAATCAGTGTATGCTTATCTCAAAATTACCACTTGCAGGAAGGAGGGCTGCGCTTTGCTGCCTGTCGGAAATTTTCCTCTGTGTTACAGAATCACAGAACAAGAGAAAGTATTTCTGTTTTCCATTTCTCTCTTTAATCACAAAGTCCTTAATGCAGTACAGATAGAGGTGACCTTGCCTGTAGGAGCCTTAGGGTAGTTCCACTGAGACAGGAATTTAAAAGGTGAAACTTCTTGGCAGCCTAAACTGTCCCACAGATTAGTGAAGGAGCTGGTGTCTCAGGTTGACTAGTTCTAGTCTTAGCCTTTCCTTCTTCCTACAGTTTGATCAGTCTCCATCCTACCTGTTGCTTTAGAGATGCTCATCTTTATTTCATACTCTATTTTAGCTTTATATTAACAAAGCCATGAAAGTGAAACTGTTAAACACAGCTCAATCTTGGTGTCTTTTCATAACTTATACACAAAGGCTCTTCTAATTTTCCTAGTATTAGCAGCTTTACACTGAGCTTTGTCACAGAAGAACTGTCACTGCACATAATACCTCTTTTCAGCAGATCTGGTGTTGTATAGACCAAAGCTGCATGTTCCCAGTACGTAAGTCCCCTGATGCTCTTCTGGAAAAAGAACAGAACAGTTCTTCCTAAGGGGGCACAAAAGAACAATACGTGAAGTGAACATGTATGAGACTGGAAGCTATAGTTCTGTGGTTTGTTTCCCTGTAGGTGTTTGGGTGAGTCATCAGTTTGAGGGGTCCAGCAGAAAAACTGGTCTTTATGGGAATGGTCACTGGCAAAAATGCCTTCAATTCCTCCCGCTCCTCAGGAAGGAATGACTGAATGTAGACAAGAGTTAGTGTTCTTGCTTGTGCTAGAAGTTTAAGCTGTCGTGATTGTGAGCTCTCACGGTATTAAGTGAACTTCGCAACAGATTTTGAAGCATTTTCTTTGTCCCTGACAGGCAGGAGAGGAGCTGTTTCCCACAGATGACAAAGGCATGTCTATACCCAGCAACACAGATATTCTACAGACGTGGGAGGTAAGTTCAGCCACAGTGGGAGAATAGTGTCTTCTGTCCTCAGCAGTGGTGTTAGTTTCAGCCATCACAGAATGGCTCATGTGTGTATGCAGAATTAGTTGGAAAGAATTCACAAAAACTATGTGGTAGCTTTTAAAAATGTGCATGCTTAGTCAAGCTACTGTTCCTATTGACTGTGGATTAGCACCTCAAGTCACTGAGCTGCGCAGTCACTTTCAGTGGAGCTGCAGACTAGACTGAGGTTAGAAAAAGTTATTTACATGACCATAACTGTACGATTTTTCTTCACCACAGTTCTCATGCAGTTCTTGAACTGCCCAAACAGGTTTTGCAGAAATAGACACTTAAGTCGTGACCCTGCCATCCTCCTAGTGCATAGCCCTCCAGTGCTGTGACAATAGTAGATTTAGCCTTCTTTTCCTCACAGACTCAGTGAATTTAAGTCTCAGCAATGATTTTCGGCTTTGGTGTGATGGAAGACATGGCACGGATACTACCAGTACCCACTTTTCCCCCTGAGAATCAAAAACTTGGCAAGTCCAAACAGCTATTTTGTGCTTCCCATGAAGGGAAACAAGCCATACCAGGAAGAATGCATTCAGATCATGTCTTGTATGCTGGATGGTGCCTTTGCTCCTCTTTCTGTTAGGCCATGGAAGAGCTGGTGGATGCTGGTCTGGTAAAAGCCATTGGTATCTCCAACTTTAACCGAGAGCAGACTGAAAGAATCTTGAACAAGCCAGGACTGAAGCACAAGCCTGCAAATAACCAGGTAAGCTGCAGAATGACTGCAGGTGAAGTTTCCAGGGATTATAAAGATGTATTACAGTTGAATGAGGAGATAGAAAAGGGAGAACAAAGTAGACACAGCATGTACTCTTAAGTCCCACTCTGTGGATATTTCTTGGTACAAAAAGGACCAGAATCTTTCCTTTTTGTCTCACCTTGTTGAACCACTGTTTACAAATTCTGGAGTATTTCCCTATGAAGCATCCACTCTGGAGGGATAAAGAATCTAGACACGAGCTATCATTCTGACTCTAATCAATGACTTCTATAAAGCATCTCAGAGTAAAACCCCAAAAGCACATAAGGACTCAATATAAAAGTTGGTGCCCTATAGAATTCTAGTCTTGTATTGTCACACAGACAACATGCAGGGTAGGATGAAGGCAGCCTATAAGTAGGATTCAGAATAAAATCTCTGGAGTATGGGAACACTACAGTAGTTCTAAAACTATCAGTCTCTACTCCTGTGTTGGCAGATCGAGTGTCATCCATACCTTACCCAGGAGAAGCTGATCAACTATTGCCAATCCAAAGGGATCACTGTGACAGCATATTGTCCCCTTGGACGCCCTGACAGGTAATTTCCAAGTGGGTTAGTGTGGTTTAAGTTTGAAGCATTCAGACTAATTGAATCAGTAATGGTGCAGGGTGGGTTTTGGTTGGCTTTGGGTTTTTTTTTAAATTATTTATGCTAGGTAGAATCCTTTTGGAGTGATTCTTTGCCATTTCTTCCTTTTCATCTCTGTGTAGGGCTAAGCCAGAGAATCCTTCCCTTCTGGATGACCCCAAGATCAAAGAGATTGCAGCCAAGCACAACAGAACCCCAGCACAGGTGGGTAGGTGCTGGACAGTAGTGGGTACTCCTTCCCGTAACGCAGCCATTAAGGAAACTACATCAGAAGAGAGGGTACAGCCTCCAGCAGTGTTCCCTGTGAACTGTGGTGCTCTTTTCCAGTGTTAACAAGCAATGCAGGTTGCTTACTATGCGGCCTGCAATATATGCTACTATCTCTTTGCCCTCAGCCAGAAAAAGATTCTTGACCCATCTTCAGATGTCACTTCCCCTCTCAAGGCCTCTTGCAGAGAATGAAAGCCTTGCATAGACTGCTGAGAGTCCAGGTGGGAAGAAAAGGAAGTGACTGTCCCAAAGCTGGGTGGGAAAGGAGGCCTTCCATGGGGGCTCTTTGCTCTCCAGGAAGCGCTACCTAGGCCACAGCAACGGCAATGACTTGAAATGCAGCTCTGCAGAGGCGGTGTAGCTTAGGGAAAACAGCTGCTGGAACAGGCGCTGCTTCCTTCAGAGCAGGAGCCGTCCTCTCTCTGACTCAGTGGTCTGTTCCTGCAGGTTCTCCTGCGCTTCCAGATCCAGAGAAACGTGATTGCGATTCCCAAGTCTGTCACACCACAGCGCATTGTGGAGAACCTCAAGGTGAGTGATTACGAGTGAGCTGGGTGGTGCCCTTCAGGGATGGCATGCCTTCCCCCTGCAGAGCAAGCAGCGACCCTTTTTCACCCTTCCCAAGTCCTCCTCAGGCAAGAGGACTGGGCTTTTTCTCCCTCTCTGGAAGCTAGGGCTACAATGAAAACTACAGCTGGAGAAAAGGATAGACAGCTCTTGGAAACACTATGCTGATAAGGTTATCAGCTACCTTACATAGTGTCTCCTGTTCTGTGACTTGTGCATGAACTGGCAAGCAGGGCTTGCTTGGAGTTCAAGTGCAGTAACATTCCTCAAAATACAGAGTAAGCAATGTTAAGGGAAGCGTCCTGGTGTCCATAAACCACATTGCCCCTCTGACTGTTAAGTCAGGGGCTTTTTTATTGATACTGGACATCAAGATTTCAGAAGTAACATAGCTGGATTTATTGAAATATGAAACTCTTCCAGATGTTTCTTTGGAATTGCAGAGAAATGCATCTTCCACAAATAGAAGCATTCTGCAACCCTAAGTGCTCACCAAATATCTTGGAACAGCTGGCACATGTCACTGCAATGGGCAGTCTTTTTTGTTTGTTTCTTCCCTCTGCCAGTAGAGTCTTGAAAATCCAAAGATACTTCTTTTCCTTTTCCTGTCTCATGAAGCCATCACTTCTAATTGTGCTGGTTTTGCCTGGGATAGAGTTAATTTTCTTCACAGTAGCTAGTATGGGGCTGTGTTTTGGATTTGTGCTGGAAACAGTGTTGATAATACAGGGATGTTTTCGTTATTGCTGAGCAGTGCTTACACAGTCAAGGCCTTTTCTGCTTCTCACCCCACCCCACCAGTGAGTAGGCTGGGGGTGCACAAGAAGCTGGGAGGGGACACAGCTGTCACAGCTGACCCCCACTGACCAAAGGGCTATTCCATACCATATGACGTCATGCTCAGCTTAAAAGCTGGGGGAAGAAGGAAGGGAGGTACATTCAGAGTTATGGCATTTGTCTTCCCAAGTAACCATGACCTGTGATGGAGCCCTGCTTTTCTGGAGATGGCTGCACACCTGCCTGCCAATGGGAAGCAGTGAATGAATTCCTTGTTTTGCTTTGCTTGTGTGCACAGCTTTTGCTTTACCTATTAAGCTGTCTTTATCTCAACCCATGAGTTTTCTCACTTTTACCCTTCTGATTCTCCCCCGCATCCCACCAGGGGGGAGTGAGTGAGTGGCTGTGTGGTGCTTAGTTGCTGGCTGGGGTTAAACTGTGACGCTTAACCAGCACCCTTTCTGATGTGAACTTGTTCTTTAATCTTGTGAATCTTGCTTCTGATTTGATTTGTTCAAAGAGGTGATTTCCAGCTGTTTCTCTTGTTAGGTGTTTGACTTTGAATTGACTAAAGAGGAGATGGCAACCCTTCTGAGCTTAAACAGAAACTGGAGGATCTGTGAAATGATCACGTAAGTGACAGCTTGTTTCCTTCAAACTCTTACATTTTCAATAATCTTTATTCTGATCTAACAGGTACTGGTATAGCTGTTTAAATTGGGTATATTCTGAAATCATTTGGTGGATGAAACATCTGTTATTTAACATCTCAGTAGAGTTATATTTTCACTTTATTGACTAAAGGATGAGTATAAGTCATACTATTTATTCACTGTGAATCCTTTCTCCAGGAAACTTTGTGTGCCTGGAATTCCAAAAGGAAGGTTCTAGTTGATTAACTTTGGCTGTGTCCATATTGGAGAAATGAGCATTAGGCAGTTTTAAACTTATGGTAATTTTTTGTTGTGAGTTATTATAAACTGATGTCAGCTCTTATGTACGTGGTTGGGGGAGGGAATGACCATCTGAAGTGCAGTATGAAGAATGACTGCTTGCAGATGTGCATCTTGGAAGCCTATAGCAAGGTCACAGAAACAGCTGTTTGCTCTGTCAGCAGTGTGAACTTTAACTCTTTAACTAGAAAGTAATTTGGTCCCACCACTGTTCAGTGCCTGAATAACAGGAAAAGACTTTAACTTGTTGATCATGTATGCCATTTCTATACTAATAAGTCTCTTAAATTCATTCTGCAGTTATGCAGTTCAGAGCCTCCCTTGAAGGCTCCTCTATATACCCAGTGTAGTTCTATATAGCATTTATTTCAGCCCTGAGAGTAACCTTTCCTCTTTGATTTCCTCCAGGTGCAAAAATCACAAGGAGTACCCTTTCAACGCAGAATACTGAAAATAGTTTTATCCTGCCCTCCTGCAGGCCTCTGGGGACTAATGAGCTTCTACTGTTGCCTAGAGTTGTCCACTATGTAGCTTGCACACTGTATCTCTTCTGCCAGCAAAGTCATAGTATATGTATTCAGTGACTTTGTTTGGGTTTTTCTTCTTTGGTGGAAGGAAATAGTGAAATTGTTCTAAAGAACAAAACATGGGCTATAATAATTATCTACTCATTAGATGAGTGTCTCTGCATGGCTGAAAGCAAAGCAGAAAACACAAAGAATGAACTAGCAACTGATTTTTTTTTTTTTTTATCTTCTGTCTGGCATCAATACTACTTAAGGCTGCAGGGTAAGGATATGTGAGCACAGAGGATCCATCCTGAAAGAATGCACTACATAATCACTGCCTGAAGACAAGAAACAACAATTAACTTCACTTCTAAAGCACAGTCCAAAGCTTTCTGGGAAAGAAGAATAAATGGGGGAAATGTCCAGACCTACAGATGCATACCAACTCATGCTGGGCCTTATTTCAATTGGATTCTTTTAGAGGCTGAAACTGGACAGAGATTAGTGTTCAATTTTATTATGCAAAATAAAAAATGTTTAGATTACTGCTGGTTTGGAAGTTCTAGTCTAATGTGAAAAATTGACAAATGAAGCTACTTGCATCAACAATGTCATTGGAAACAATCATCTATAATCAATTTTAAATGATGTCACAGGAGCATCAAGATCTTGTCTTGATCAGAGGTTGAATAACTTGGTATAATAAGCTTTGGTTGACAGAGCAATGCTGACAAGAACAGTAGAGTATGACAAGCCTTAGTATGGACCTTGGATCAACAAGCAACAGGACACCAACCCCTGAAACTGCTGGAAGGCTGTACAGTGGTATCACTGTGGACTGATGTGGCTGCTAGCCTGTCCTGACATCTGGCTATAAAAACCTGAGTAACAGAGACTGGGGGGAGAGGGGAGACTGCGTTAAGCAGGTGTTTGATACTGCATAGAAGCAGAGGGTGCAAGGTGGAACTGTTAAGTGTTAATACTGAGCTTCTGCCCAGAGCCTGACACTGGAGCAAGTGTTATGTTCCCTCCAGGCTCTGCTGTGCTGACTCACTGGCATGGTAACTGGGACAAGTCTCTGTAACTATGTGTATGAGTAAAGCTTTCCCCTGACAAAGCCTGTTGCTCATGGTGGAGGATGCAGGTGAGCCTTGCTGGGCAGTGCTAGGATAGCTAGGAGGTGTTTTAACAACATGGCACTTCAGGGGTCTATATGTGCAATGTGCCTTTGGCTGGCGAACACAGGGCACCTGCAGTACAACTACTGTGTTCTGATCTACAACATCCACACCAGATCTAGCTGTAGGGTCTGACAAAAGCACATGAAGTTTGAGTTCTATCTTGAGCAATGGGGTGGTCTGGAAACTTCTTGAGAACAAGACGATTAACAAAAAAACTGCTTTTGTAATGGTTAATAGTATTAAGACCCAATGCTGACTGACTTACTGCTTGTGCCACACTAACTTCTGTTGTAATTTAGTGTGCAAAAAATGAATACACTTATACAAGCTTGAGCTACTTGCATTGTACATCATTAGTTTGTAAGTATGAGTGCATGTATGAAAGATGTTTGACAGATGACAGAAAGGCTGAGAGGTGGAATGCCACAGGAACATCAAGATATTGCCTTGATCAGGAGTAGAATAACTGGCTATAATGAATGACGGCTGACCAGGCAGTGCAAACGAGAATTGTGTGAGGAGTCTTGGGACATGTGAGCTATGGATGTGACAGTGACAGGAGAACAATAGCTGGAAGTGCTGGAAAGCTACATGGTGTGGACTGATCTGACTGCGAGCCTGTGCCGACATCTAGCTTTAAAAACCCACAATAAAGGGGACCATGGGGAAACATCACTACACAGATATCCAAAATTATGAGGACACAAGGTGTACTATTATCTGTTAGTGCTGAGGCACTGCCCAGAGCCTGGGACAAGTCAGAGTTAAGTTTTGTATTTCCCCCAGGTGAGACTACGCTGACTCACTGGAGTGGTGGATGAGAGACACATAATATTATACCTTGTGAATACTTCCAGGTATTGTTCTCCTGTAACTTTCACATCTGTAGCTCGTATGTACCAAGACTCCTTCTGTGCCTATGTAACACTCTCCCTGCCAGGCTATTCCTCCCTTGGTCTACTTGGTGAATTCAGCTTACCAGTGTCATGTTGCCTGGTGCTCCCTTACCCCATGACAAATGCAAAAAGAACTTAGTCTTTTTATGTAATTAAAAAAACCAAAGCTTTTGTTTTCAAATGAGGTGTGAACAAAACTTGCACTTTTGGCTGGAGTGTTACGGTTATGAGAGAGACAGGACAATGGACCTCAGATACATTACAGCTTTAGGTGTTGTTAGTACTTATTCTCATTTATTCCAACAGGAAAAAAACCACAATGTGCAAATATTCTGCTCAGTACACTGATATATTGAGATCACATAAGATATTCTAAAATATATATACACACACAAGTCCCTAGAATATCTAATATGCTTTTCAGATGGAGGTCATCCAAATATTTCCAACCAACATTTCCAAAACAATGTAACACGCAGCCTTAAGATGTGGCAAAAAAATATGGAAGAGGTATTGGAGCACAAATCTTAATGCTAAATATTACTTATCATAGGCAAACAAGAGAATCAGAATTTACAAGGGGCAGTGCTTGCCCCTTTGTTTTTTGGTGTGTTTGTGGGTTGTTGGTTTGGTTTGGTTTTTTGAAACACTTTTTCCATATTTGAAACACTCTGCACTGGCCATACTTGTCCTTTACTCCCAGGTCACGGGCAGCAGTCTCTCAGGGGGCATTCATCTCACCTAACCTTAGGTGTCCACAGTGTAGGTGTAAGCAGCCACCTCAGGGCCAACCTCTAAGCTCCAGTCACAGCCAAGAAATGTTTGGGCAAAACAAGGCAGCAGCATTCAGTGTGATTCAATACACCCAGCGCCAGGGCTGCTCTTGGCTCCGGCCCATCTTGCTCTTCAGGCTCTCCAGACCTAAGGCACTCCCTCTCCCTCTCCTGTGAACAGAGATGAAGTCAGCTGCAGTCACCTGCACTTAATGGACACAAACCCTTCCTGGGACAATTCCCACCAATAAAACCACGTGGTGCTTCTCCCTACAGGCATCAGAAGGCAGACAGCCCTCAGAGGGCCTGTCATTGCAGGCTAGGAGCGTTAAACCAGGCAGCCTTCCTGCTGGTAAAGATTGTTTCTGTTGGGACCTACCCACTTTGATCATTTTGAGTCATCTTCTTCTCAGATGCCAAACACTGCTCATCTCTTCAAGCTATGATTTTTGGTGAATTAGAATTACTACATGCAAATGTCAACACAACAAACCTGAAAGGCACTACAATAAGCATCCAGCTTTAGTGCAAAACCTTGCACACAGATCAACTCAGACCCTTCCTCACACACACAGTTCCTCACCTCATGCAAGGAACCCTTGGGCATTTTATCACGCACACGGTTTGCAATATTTCCCAGGCTAGCTGTCATCCAGTGACGTATGTGGTACTTCTTTCCCACAGGCCCTACCATCATCTGACAAGCCCAAAAAAAAAAAAGAGACATCAGAGGGGTTTAGCCACATCATCTTGCTGAATCTGGCTTAGGTGTCGGGGATGAGAAGACAGGAGCTGCCCGCTTAGGGCAGGCAAACTGACCTGGATCTGCCACAGAGAGAGAGGGTATGTGCTCACAGTTTCGTCTCTGGAGTTTCATTTTAAATACACAGTTTTACCAGCTCACCAGATTAGTAGCCAAATACCAGAATTACCAAAGACTAAAGCCTTCAACAAAACTCTTGAGAAGACACAGAGATGGTGGTGCTACCTCAGAGTATGCTCCTGGCTTGATCTGAACTCAATGCAAGAAAGAGGCCAAGGTCTTAGAGTTGGATTAAACCTCTATCCTCCTATCTGCATTCCTGCCTTAATGAGCATCTGGAAGTTGAACCGATGCGCTCCATTTAACAAGATAAACATCCTCTTTCAGTATACTTCTTTCCCAGAGGCCCTACCATCATCTGACAACCCCAGCCACGCCTGCAGGAGAGAGAAAGAACTGACAGCTCCCGTGTCTTGGCATGATCTGGGCAAAGTCTCACACCAACAGGCGCAAACAGCAAAGCAAAATGCAAACCTTCTGCCCAAAATCCTCTGTTAAAAGACCACGGCAGCTCTCATTCAAGAAACCATTGGGGAAAACCAAGCACCCACCTTCACAGGAGAACACGCGGTCGCAGAGGAAGCAACACAAAAATCGCAGAAGAAAATGAGAGGAAGGGCAAATTGCATTTCTCAGCCATGCTCTCCACCAAGTCTCATTATCGGTCATCGCACCCTACCCAGCTCCTTGCCACAAGAACACAAGGCTCTGAAACCTCTCCCCAAAAAGACACGCTCAGAAGAATGAGACCAAATATTGCGGGGTCTTCTCCTCCTTCTCGTAAGAGATCCCACCTTACTGGCCAAACAGCCGGGCTTTGCAAGCTTTCACAGACTTGCAGAACACGAGTCTCTGATGGCACCAGTTCACCTTGGTGCTGTTCCAGTACAAAATCTGATTGATTCTGGCAGGTCCTACACCGAGACCTACAACATCCAGAGTCAAAGACAACACTGGTGATATTAATAAACTGTCAGCACACCATCACTAACTCAAGCATCCAGGAAATACAAAGGAGAGAAGAGGCAAACTGGTACTTCAGCTGGTCTTCAGGCTGCCCCGAAAAAACAAATCACAGGCATGGCTCAACATGTTATTTTGCAAAAAAAAATTTGTGAAGTGCATATTGCATAAAATTTAGCAGTCATCAGCAAAAAGGGGACAGCCTACTAACAGTGCAGGTGATCATTCTGATGTTTCAAAACAGGATGACTTCTGTGGAAGGAGACAGTCTTTGTCAGGACAAGTCTCCATGTGACTTCTGCTAATAATTAAGACCAAGACAGAGGTCAGGCATGGAAACCTGTTCTCTTCGGGCCCAGCTAACACCACGTAGTCCACCTTCCCAACAGCACTCACTCTGTGCGCCAACTCTGCACCTCTGTTAACCTTAGCTCCGGTCCCTCGCCCTCCATCAGCAGCACCCAGCAGGAATGCCCACCAGACACAAAGCCATGGCTGGCACAGGGAGCTTTCCTAAAGCTCTGCAGAGGGCCGGTGTCTGTTTCCCTGAACTGATGGAGGGACAGTAGGAAGGAAAAAAGGAAGTGTGAAAACCCCTCGACTGGGATGGCAGCAGGCCTCTTGTGCAAACAGCTTGCTTTTAATACTGTCAACAGAACTGTGGAACAGGGTCAGGCTAATCACAATCTTTCCACTGATTTCACTGATGCCAGAATGAAACCCCAAGAGTCTGAACATACTCAGAGCAGATTTACAGAGAAGGAATCCAGAAAACAGTAAAAGGCAAACACTGCATTATGTAACTGTTTTGTGATACAACTGAAACATCACATCCTGCTGAGGGTGGCTGATGTGATGGTGCTGACACAAAACAGGAGAAAGATTAAAGAGACAACCAACTACCTTGTCTGCCCTCAGGTAAGCAGAGCAAAAAGTTTAAAGCTACAAAGCAGCCGGGCATCTGCTGTGGGAGAGAAAAATGCACCGTTACACTCCCAACTAATGCTGGCACTTGAATAAATTTTCCAAGCATGAGCAAGCAGCAAAGCTTCCCAAGTGGCCTTTACATAACATCCTGGATCATCTACTTGATCCTGCAGGTAGGTTTTTTTTTTGTTTTCCACTGTGCTGCAACTGCTTCAACAACACAGCATACTCTTATCTGCAAAATTTCAAAGCCAGTTTGTAATGTGAAATTATGGACCACCTACCATTTATTTCCACATTTCTATATTTTACTCTGAAATATGGTCTGCACTTCCCTGAAAATAGAGGAGCAATGTGATCATCACGACACTCATTAAAAACTCGCTATTCTTCTACAACTTAAAAAAAAAGTTAAGACACTTCTCCCAACATTAAAATAACACTGTTCTTTAAAATCTCTGTTTTCTAAATTACTCCTACAAAACAGCTCACTTTTCCTCTCCTGTTATCAGAAGCATAGGCTACATGCATCCCGCCTTCGCAGGGAAACTGAAGGCTGAAAGCTCCCAAATTCACATAGCCCACCCGCACCACGAGAGCTCTTCAAGAGCCTGGGCCACCATCACTGTCCTGGGGGCACGCCGCTCCAGCCAAAGGGCTCAGAGCCCTTCCTCAGCCCGAGGCTCACTGCCCACAACCGCAGAGAGAGCAGCTCCGAGGACACGGGAAGAACCAGCACCAACCCACCCCGGCTCAGCGTAACGGGGGGCGGCTGCGGTGAGGCGGCGGCTCTCCGCGGGCGGGCCCCGGGGCGGGGCGGGCCCGGCTGCTGTGAAAGGGGCTGGGCGGGCCCCGGGGCGCCGCTCGGCGGGATTTCCCTGCGGGGCCGCGGCGGCGGGCGCGCAGCTGAACATCGCGGCCTGGGCACATGGGAGGTCATGGGGACCTCGGTGGTGGCCGCGGCCGCTCGCTCCCGGAGGGGGCGGCCGCGGCGGGCTGGGTCCGCACCCGGTCCCGGTGCCATCTCCTCCCGGCTGGGCGGCGGGGGGACGCGGGGCGCTCGGGGCCGCCCTGACGGACCCCGCCTCGGGGAGGGAGTGTGGGAGGGACCCGGCCCGGCTCAGGGACCCGGCCCCGCCGCCGCCCCGGGCCCGAGCGCAGCGCTGCCGGCGCCACCGACATCCCGGCCCGGGCTGCCCTCCCGCAGCCCCGCGCCGCTTTCGAGCTGTTTCCCCCCAGCTTCTCCCCGTCTCCCGCCGCGGGGGAGAGGCGACGCTTGGGCCTCCCCGGGCCGTGAGAGGCGGCTCCTTCCCCCCGTCCCGCACCCCGAGTGCGGATCCCCACCCGCCGGGCTCCCGCGGCTGCAGCCGCCTCCCGGGCCCCTCTCCCGGCCGCTCCCCAGCCCGCCCCGCAGCGAGGGCCGGTGTGGCGCTGCCGCGGGGCCCTCGGCTGGCCCTCGGCTGGCCCGCTGCCTCTGCGCTGGGCGACTGAAACCCGGGGTGAGGTCACCTTGCATCACCTGGTAATTAGATACGGCTTTAGAAGAGAATTCACGTTTCGAGCAAGGTCTGACAGAGAGATTTGCACCACTGTTATGATGACTGCAAAATCAGACAGTGATCTGTACAATGCCTGAAAACAAACATTACGGCATTTGTCTGAACAAGGTATGCAAACGTTTCTTTGCGCGCAGCTCTTACGTGCCCTTTCAGGGCATAGAAACACATGGAAACGCACATCTCTCATATCAGCTGCTTCCTTCAGAGGGGGAACCTTCAAATGAGAGGTGGGATGTGCCCGGGGAGGAGCCCGGGCAGACCGTGGTACAGCGCTCCATGGTGATATGGATGACTGAGGTGTAGACCACTGCTATCAAACATGACTGAGGTGTAGACCACCTCCATCAAACTAAGATTTTCCCAGCTGGGCCTTTGCTGTTTCTCTTCTCAGAAAGAGCGCTGGGAAGCAAGGCAAGCGCTGGGCAAGAGGCACTGCAGAGCTCCCTGGCACGAAATTCGGTTCCCCTGGTCCAGCTCTGGAGAGCCGTCCTGGCGTTGGGGACCCTGCTCTCCTGGCTGTTGGGCTGCGCCTGCCTGGGAGCGGGGCTATGGAGAAACGGCTGCAGGCTGGCTTCAAGCCCAGGAGCCTGCATTCGGGAGATGAATATACCTTTAAGAACACTGCATGGAAGAACTCTTCTTAAAGCCCCTTTGCATGTGTTTCTGTAGTCTCTCGATAACTAGGAAATGGCCTTTATGCTTTGATTTGGGATCTTAACCTTCTTTTTTCAGTCGCCAGCTGGGCAAGTAACAGCTGCAGTGATGGCTGCCATCGACGCTGGGTACCGCCACTTGGACCGTGCTTACGTGTACCAGCGTGAGAGTGAAGTGGGGAGGGGATCCAGCAGAAAATCAAGGAAGGCGTTGTGAAATGAGAGGACCTCTTCATCGTCAGTAAGGTAAGGATCTGATGACCTAGGATCCCGGGGAAGGCCTGTTTTGTGTAGGACATGCTCCTAGGAGGAAATTCAGAGTGGTGGGGAAAGGCTGTGTGCAATAGCATGGAGTCATTCAGAACACAGTTCAGGTCAATACTGATGGAAGCTTCTTTTTGTCACTTTATCTTGTAGAGTTATCTAAGATATGTTCCACATCCTCCATTTTCATGGGACTGTTCAAAATATGTATTAAGCTCAAATGGTCCCAGAAAGCGTGCTGGGTTTTTTCCCCTCTTTATGCAGGAAATCCTGTATTTGGCTCACCACTGAAATGATTAACTTAAAACGAGTTCTTTAACCCATGTCTGACTGTAATAAATGGCTTTTACATGTCTTGACTAATGGAACATGATTAGTTTTCCAGTTTACAACCCTGTTTGATCACATAGGCTACCACAGCACATGCTGCCCTTGGTATCACAGGCCAGTCCTGCTCAGAGAGCAAGCCCCGTCTGAAGGGCGCTAGGATGGCCTCGTTCCACATCGCCTTCTGAAGCAGACAGGTACTCTCCTCTCAAGAACAGGACAGAAGGATTACGAGAGCTTTAACCCAGGAGGTCACGGTGTGCCTTGGCTTTTTGTCTCTAGCTATGGTGCACATTTTATGACAAACCTCTGGTGAAGGGAGCCTGCCAGAAGACTCTTGCCAACCTGAAACTGGATTACCTGGATCTTTACCTCATGCACTGGCCTCTTGGGTTCAAGGTACAGTAACAGCAATGCCCTTGGCTTTCCCACCTGGGAGAGCTCCTCAGAACTGCCAGTAACGCTTGCAGCACTGCCACTGCTCCAGCCCAGAAAGACCACGTGCCTGTTGTGTGTACCAGCACTGCTCCGGTGCTGCTCATTCAGCTTTACTCTGGCCACGTGAGCCAGGCTCTTGATCTCTGCCCCTGAGACTGCTGCTTGCACAGCGTCCTCTGCCCTTTTGATACCAGAGATGTAGGCCTAGCACTAAGTTCAGGCCTCCCAGCTGCAAGCGTGAGTTGTGCTGCTTTTTGCTTTTTTTGCCTTGTCTTCTACAAATCCAAAGTATACTCATCTGCCAATGACTTAGCCTCCTACTTTGTGGGAAAGGCTGTACTTTGCTGCCTGACAGAAATTCTTTCATCTGCATGTTACAGAATCACAGAGAAAAGGAAAATGCTTCCATTTTCCATTTCTGTCTTTAATCACTGAGTCCTTAATACAGTACAGATTGAGCTGACCTTTGCTGCAGGAGCCTTAGTGTTGTTCCACAGACCTTGGATTTCAAAAGATGAGACTTTGACATCCAAGTTTCATACTTCATGTACATCAAAAGAGCTGATGTCTCAGTCTATTTCTAGTCTTAGCTCTTCCATTCTGCTATAGACAGGCTAAGACCTTCATCCTATCTGTTGCTTTTGAGCTTATCAACTGTTTATCATACTTTCAAAGCTGTCCTGGTTAGTTTTATGTGAACAAAGCCCTTGAGTAGAAGTGTCGTGGCATAATACTCTGACATCTGCACAACACACTAGGTGTAGAGCAATATGGAGATGTGGGGATCTAGCTCTGTTCTCATATATCCGAGATATTCTGACTTTCCTAGTACCACCAACTTAAACTGAGGCTCCCCTCGCAGGAGACCTGTGTGAGTACATAATACATTGTTCAGCAGATGTGGCTCACCCTAGACCAAACTTAAATGTCCTTTGGACCTAAACAGGTCCTTATACTCTTCAAAAAAACAAATCTTAAAAAAAAAAAACAGTTCTTGTTGTCCCTTAATAGGCATGATAGAGGAGTACAGCAAGCCTGTTCGTTCTGCTTTGTTCCACAAGTGGTATGACTTGTTTATCTGCATGTGTTTTAGTGAGTCACCACTCCACTGGGTCCAGGAGATATACCTGTCCCTCCTACTAGGAATCACTGCTGGCAAAATGCCATAAACCTGCATGACCAATGTAGACAAGTATTAATATTTTCTGTACTAGAAGTTAAAGCTATCACGGTCCTCGGTTGTCTCGGTATTAACTTCCCAACAAAGTGTTTCAAGCATTTTCTTTGTCCCTGACAGGTAGGGGAAGAGCTGTTTCCCACAGATGACAAAAGCACATCAATACCCAGCGACACAGGTATTCTACGTACGTGGGAGGCAAGTTCAGCCACAGTGGGAGAATCATGTTTTCTGTCTTTGGCATTCTTTTCCATGCTTTCATTACCTTCAGCAGTCACAAAGTTCTTATGTATTTATCTTATTGTGTACAATGTAGCTTTTCAAAACATACATGCTTAGTCAAGCTGATAATCTTCACTGGAGCTGCAGACCTGACTGCTTGACTGTAATAACCACAGAACTGTTTTTACCACAGTTCTTAAACTGTTCAAATACACTTTGCAGGAATAAAGATATTTTAGATTGTGATCTTGCCTACAGCCTGGGGTACAGTGCTCCAGTGCTGGCTTGATAGCACATAATTATAATTATTTTCCACATGTAACTAACTTGGTGTTTCTACCATCTCAAGAAATGAGCCTTTGTGCTTGGGTGAGATGAAAGACATGGCACAAATACACCAGTGCACAGTTCTTCCCCAAAAGACAAACTGTGCAAGTCCAAACAGTTGCCTTTCCCTTCCCATGAAGGGAAACAAGCCATACCATGAAGAACATCTTCAGGCCCTGTCTTGTGTACTGGATGGTGACTTTGCTCCTCTTTCTGTTAGTGCATGGAAGAGCTGGTGGGTGCTGGTCTGGTAAAAGCCACTGGAATCTCCAACTTTAACCATGAGCAGATTGAAAGAATCTTGAACAAGCCAGGACTGAAGCACAAGCCTGCAAATAGGTAAGCTGCAAAGTGACTGCAGGTGAACAGTTTCCAGGGATTATAAAGATGTATCACAGTTGAATGAGGAGATGGAAAAAGGGAGAACAAAGTAAATAACAGCATGTTAACACCCTATGACTATTTCTGGGTACACATAAGGATGTTGTAGATCTCCTGTATCCTGACAGGGGATGAAGCTGTGGTACACAAATTACCACCATAATGTCTTAAAATACCTTACTTGTTCTGTTATTAGTAATAGCATCAATCTGTTATTAATAGCAGATAACTGTTCACACAAAACATGCATTTCTTCTCACACATGCATGCACAATTCACTCAGTCACCCAGTTGGAAA
This sequence comes from Platalea leucorodia, assembly GCF_965183815.1. NCBI lineage: Eukaryota > Metazoa > Chordata > Aves > Pelecaniformes > Threskiornithidae > Platalea > Platalea leucorodia. Next base: position 58,530,292 of record NC_138826.1, read on the forward strand.
TGGGAGGTCAGTTTTAACTGTATATGCAGAAGCAGAGCATGTATTGCCACACCAGTGGCTTCCTGGTATCTGCCCCGAAGACTTTTTTATTTATATAAAATAAAAACAAAGTGTGTGTATACACACATACAAAAAATCACCTAGGCTGTGTCTGCATGTAGCAGCCACTGCCCTCTTGTATGCAGTAGCTACATAACCTGCTGTAGATGCTTATTTCTTCAAGTGGCCTTGTACAGATTCAGACGTCTCTTAGAGTTCTGAATTCAGTAGTTCCTGCAGGTTCACTAAGAGTACTAGTCTCCAGATCTTATCAGTCCTAAGGATACTTTAACACTTTCTCTGCATGTAGTTACCAAAAAAAAAAGAGCAGGCTAAAAGAAGAAAATGCATCTCCATCCAAAACTACAGATATCTCTAGAACCCCTTCACACAAACTCACAAGAAAGGGGCTTTTATGACAAGACCAGAGAAGAAGAGAGAACAGAGCCAATGCAGCATGTCCTTCTAGTCCCACTCCACATTATTACTGAATATACAAGGCACTGGGGTTTGCAATATTTGCTAAACTACTGCTTAGAAATCTCAGAGAAGCACTTCAGAACGTGCCTTCTCAGGGCCAAAGAACCCAAAAATGAGCCTTATGAAATGCTCTTTCCCCAGAGCAAAGACCCAGAGATGCAAGAAGACTTACTGTAAAAGTAGGTGCTCTACAAAACTAAGGCTGAGTAACGCTTTGCAAAGATGGGCACATTAGGGCAAAAATTGAACTGTAAGTGCATTAGAGGATAATCCCTAGAGTGAGTTACAGCAGTTGTATTGCTATCAATCTCTCTACTCTTGTGTTGGCAGATCAAATGTCATCTGTACCTTACCCAGGAGAAGCTGATCAAATATCGTCAGTCCAAAGGGATTGCTGTGACAGCATACAGTCTGCTTGGCTTTCCTGACAGGCCATGGTAAGGCTGCCTTGCAATTTGTGAGGGAGCTGGTATGGATTATGCTTGAAGCACTGAGAGAGTAAGTGCACTGTTAATCATTCACCTAAATACAGATTTCTGTTGCTATCTTTCCTCTGTGTAAGGTTAAGCCAGAGGATCTCTCCCTTCTGGATGACCCTAAGATTAAAGAGATTGCAGCCGAGCACAACAAAACCCCAGCACAGGGACCTAGGTGCCAGACAGTGGGTACCCCTTCCTGTAACACAGCATAAAGGACAGCTAATGACAATGTAAAGGACAGCTGGCTCTTCATTCCCTGTCAACTGTGGTGATAAAGAGCAACGCAAGTTTGTTTACTATGTGGCCTGCAATGCATGCTTATAAGGGCCCTCTGACCATCAACAAGAAACATTTTCTTGACCCATCTTCAGATGCTGTCATGCTTTAGTCTTCCCATCTCAAGTCCTATTGCAGAGAATGAAACCTTCATAAAAATCCAGGTGGGATGGAAAAGACTTGATTGTCCCAACACTGGATGGGAAAGGAGGTCTTCCATGTGAGGCTCCACCATTTCCCTCTTTACTCTTCAGGAAGTGCTACCTGGGCTGCAGGGACAGGAATGATTTGAAATGCAACCCTGCAGAAGTGGATATAGCTTAGGGAAAATAGCTGTTGGAACAGGCTCTGCTTCCTTCAGAGCAGGAGGAATTATCCAGTTTTCTGTTCTTGCAGGTTCTCCTTTGCTTCCAGATCCAGAGAAATCTGATTGCGGTTCCCAAGTCTGTCACACCACAGTGCATTGTGGAGAACTTCAGGGTGAGTGATTACGAGTGAGCTGGGTGGTGCCCTTCAGGGATGGCATGCCTTCCCCCTGCAGAGCAAGCAGCGACCCTTTCTCACCCTTTCCAAGTCCTCAGGCAAGAGGATTTTTTGCTTACAGTCTCTGATTTGTTCAGAGAGGTGATTTCCAGCTGTTTTTCTTGTTAGGTGTTTGAGTTTGAATTGACGGAAGAGGAGATGGCAACTATTTTCAGCTTTAACAGAAACTGGAGGGCATATACAATGAGCATGTTAAGTGGTAGCATTCAGTATTTGTTTTTTCCAGACCCTTAAGTTATGAACACTGCATATGCGGATTTTGCATCTAAACATTGCCTAGAATGCTGAGAGCCTGAGTCACTGACAAAGTGACTTGGGTGTTCCCAGTGTACAAACGGGCAATATTCTGCCTGTTGCAGATAAAACTGTTACTCTTTTTCAAATTAAAACTTCCAAAAGACGGCCGTGAACAAAATGTGGCAGAGGGATGCAGTACAAGTATTTTTAGTAATTCTGGACAGAACTAATAGATGTTAGCCTATCACAGCCAAACAAATGAGAATTTCCTTGCTGTTCTGTTTTTAAGATGTACTTTGTATTTCAGACCCACTCTGCACAGCTGTACTTGGCCTTTGCTCCTAAGTCACAGGCAGCTGCTGGAGTCTCTCTGCTGGGGAATCATCTCCCCTAACTCTAGGTACTGACCTCAGGGCCAACCTCTAAGCTTCAGTTGCAGCCAAGGGAGAGTTGGGCTGAACAAGGGCAGCAGCATTCAGAATGATCTGTTACGCCCATGGTGGGAGCTGCCCTTGGTTCAGACCCAGCTTGCTGTTCAGGCTCTCTAGACCTCATGCACCGACTTCTCCTGTGAACAAAGGTGAAGCACACGCAGGTGGGCTGCAGCCACCTGCACTTCGGGGACACGAACCCTCCCTGGGACAACAAAGCCACTCGGCACTTTCCCCTGCGGGCACCAGAGGGCAGCCAGCCCTCAGAGGAGACCCGCGTTGCCCCCTCCCCGCCGGCCACCAGCCCCCGAGCTCCGGCCACAGCCCCCAGGGGTGCCGGGGGGTATTTCACATGCCACACAACCCGGGTGTCTGCCCCCCCGGTCAGGGAAGGCTCAGCCCCTCGGTGCTGTGCCCAAACCACCGGCCTCCCTACCAGCCCTGCCAGCCTCGGGGACCAATTCCCCAGGCAGCACCAAATGCTCTGAGCCCAGGGCACCCTGCACAGGACAGGCACTCAGGGATGATGGCCTATCCTGCTCCAACCATCTCCTCCAGCAGCCCCCTTCAACCCAGCTACCCCCTCCCACCACTACCCTGGCCCCACAGCCCCAGGGCTACAGCTGGGGGCCCCGAGTAATCCCATAGCACTGCAGCAGCAGGGGCTTGCTCACCCCTATGGCGGAGCAGCAGGGCCTGAGCCCACCCCAACCCCTTTGGTCTCTCCACCACCAGCAGACCCTAGCCCCAGAGGGCACAGTGCAGAGACACAAGTCCCAGCAACCCAGTGACAGCAGAGCCAGGCACCTGAGCTCCCCACACACCCCTACATGCACAGACGCCCACTGTGGAACATACCTGGCACAGGGGAAATGTGCAAGGGTAGGTCTCAAGGAATCGATCCCCAAACCTCCTTCTCACCTGACACTCAAACTCAAGCTGTCAAAACAATCAAGGTTCCTTTAACAACACCCATCGAGATGAGGAGGTATTTGCTTTTGTGGCTGTGTCACCTTTCTGTTCCCTCCTACTAGGCAGGTGACCAAATGCATAATCATAAAGCTGCATATCGGGTTTCATGGGAAAATGGTAAAACCTTTTATTCAAGGAAAGAGGCACCTTAGGACCTTCTTTCCAAAATTTCCACTTTCAAATCATGAACATGTAATCCAAGAACATTTGTTTTGCAGCTTCCTGAAGGAAGGAACCCATAAAACCCTCAGCAATCCCCAGGCTGAGGTGAGACAGCTCTGCTGAGACCAAATACACATTCTTATGGAACAATAAAGGTACAATATTTGCTAGAGTGCAGGGAGAGCCAAAGGTTTAGACCGCTGTCTTTTCAGTGGTGTACCTTCCCCAGCATGGGTCACCCAGTCACTGCACTGCCTTCAGGCGTTTCCTTGCTCCAGCATGGCTCATCCACCAGCTGCAGTCCCCTCAGAAGAAAGCCCTTTCAGCATGGACCTCCTTCAAAGAGCGCACCCGTTTCCAACAGTGTGTCTGAGCCAGAGCACCATGGGCTTAAATTTTGGCATGAGACAGGGTGTTTACATCTGTTTTGGAGCCAGCTGGAATTGGTTCTGGCTGGCACTGAGCAGTTCATGGTCTCCACACAGGTCACCACTGCCATCCCCTGGTACCCCCTGCAATTTATGTCCTTTACATTCCACCCTTCACCTCATTGAAAGATATATTAAGAATTGTTTCACCCTTATATAAGCTCTACCTTTAACATCATCACAATCTTAATGTATATTCATTATAAACTCCATCCCTTGTCCCTGCAGACCAGACTAGTGTGGTTAACATCTCATCAGTGTGAACGTAACACGTCACAAACCCACCCCTTCCCCAGCAGACAAAATTATCAGGATCAACACTGCAACAAGTCTTAACATATACTTTCCAACCCCTTCTAAAACTTTTTCCAAGGTCACCCATACCATTGGACTTCCAGCATTATCCTTGGCCATGCTGCTAATCTCCTGCCTGTCTTTTGGCATGCTCCCTCCAGTACAATACATGTAAGTCACTCCTTGGTGTCCCACCAGCTTATCAGGTGATACCAGAGAGGTGGTAGTAACTGTGCTCAGACCTTGGAGCTTTCAGGCTACAGTATCACTGATCACCACTTTTTCAGGGTCTCTTCCCCCTTGCCTGTAAACACAATCCAGCAGTCCAAGCAACTGCAGTCGATTATGTCCTTCTTCCCAGTCCCTCTGTGGGGGTGTCCCATCTGTGGGATCAGCAGGAACGGGCCATTGCTCCACACAGCCCTTCACTAGTGGATCCTAAAGCCCTCCTTGCTCATGCAGGGCAGTGCTTGCAAGTAGAATAGAGCCCAAACTCCCCAGAACTCTGCTCTTCCGAGACAAAAGCTGTATCCCATTTGCTGCAGCTTCCCAGCACTGCCACAGTCACTGCAGGGACACGAACTGCTGCAAGCGTTCAGCATTTCTGTAATTTCACTGTGAGCAAAAGACTGTCGAGAGAGCACTCACACTCTGGGGAGCAGCACTCCCATCTCCACAGATCTATTTAACCTTGCAACTGAGGCTGCCTAAAAGGGCTTTGTTTTTACTTCGCCATCACTCCTCAGTTTCCCCCCAGAGGTGCCAGGGTCCCCCTCTGAGGCGATCACTTTAAGACCACTCGCTGCTCCCTCAGCTGCAGCCTGGCCTACCTGGCTCACAGCTTTCCGTCTGGCCAATTCAGTGCTACTGCTCAATTCAGACCAAGGGCCTCCCCTTCACACTTGTTAATGCACATTACTCCAACAAAGATCATCAGCCTGACTCCCTGGCTCTGCTAAGCAGTCCTGGTCTTTCTGAAGCCCCGTTTGCAACACATAGCAAGCCCCAGCACACAGCCGCATCACAGCTGCACACCTCAGTCCCTGTGTTTCACAGCCACCCCCTCTGCAGCTCCCCAGCCAGTGCTTTTGGATCCTACATGTGGAGACAGCACTGCACCAGGCCACTGGGGCATGGGCTTGGAGGAAGCACCCATCCACCTCTTCCCAATCACCTTCCCACCCAGCAATGGTCTCCCCAGGTCCCTCCTTCCCCCAGCTGTCCGCACGCTGTCTGCACTTACCCCTGGACACACACCGGCTGCACCATTTCCACCACCGCGTATTCCCAGGACCAGGATTATGGCTCCTTCCAGAGTCCCTCTCGTTACTCCAGTTCTGGGCCGTGACTTCTCCAACAGCTACTGTCCCAGGCAAAACAGTATCATCTCGGGGCAATCTAAGCTGATTTATCACCAATTAATACAAACTTCATTTCACCGATTCAGGTACTGATAGGGTAAAAAAGAACACAGAAAAACAAAACACTTCAGTAAATGCCTTTCTCCTCCTTCCCCAGCCTCTGTCTAAGCCAAGCACCAATCCTCTGCCTGTCCCCGTCTCCGCTTCCCCCATTTTCACCACAGATTACACCCAGTCCATCCCAATCCCTCCCGTGAGGCGAGGGCAGCTCGGAGGGTGGGGCTGGGTGCCTGATGCTTCCCTTTACCACTCAGTCCTGCTTACTGTGCCTTAGTGCTCCCAGGCGGGCAGGCCGCTGTCCCCAGGGCTGCCGCTGCCGGGCGGGGGCGGCCCAGGCCGCAGGCCCCTCAGCAGCCAGCCCCTTCGGGGTGAGGTGCCACCTTCCTCCTCCCCTGGCAGCAGGACCCGGGGGGGGGCACGTAGGCTCTTCCCAGCTGCCGGAGCTCCATCACCCCGGGTGGCAGCACCAGTTTCAGAGCTGGCCAGAAGCGGTTCTGACCGGCCTGGGGCAGTTCACGGTTTCCTCCTGCCCAGGTCTCACCTGCGGGGCTAAACCTGCCCTTCCCGCCCAGTAACCGCCACGAGCGGCGGGAGCGCTTCCTCAGCGCTCGGCCGTGCCCGGGGCCTGGGTTTCAAGCAGACGGGATTAACGGACAAATACCAGCGCAAAGACAAAAAGCCTCATCAACTCTGAGAAGACAGGAGATCCACCAAAATACGTTCCTGGCTTGATCTGAGCTTAGAGCAAGAAACAGGCCAAGGTCTTCTACGGTGGGGTTCAGCCAAGACCCTCAGATCTGCCTCCCTGCGCACAGAGGTTGAACTGGAGCACCCCACCGAGCAAGATAAGCCTCCCCTTTTAAAAGCTCCAAGCAAGGGAGAAATTCCTGCTGCCCTTCCCTGGGATTAAAGCTTGAAACCCGCACGCCCTCACCTCAAAACACTGGCTTTAGCTATGCTTGTATCCGTCAGTACCCCTAAAGCCGCAGAGCCCCGCAGCTCTCCTCCTCACGAGTTGAGATGATCGCACCTTGCGACCCTGTCACCTCCTCGCTTTGCCTTTGTGCTTTTTCGGCAGGCCACAGGGTCTCTACCGGTAAAGACTGCCTCCACAAGGACATAGCCACTTCCATTATTTTGGACCCTGTTCTTCTCAGATACCAAACGCTGCAGGTCTCCCAAGTCACAACTTGTGCTGAAATTACAATTACTTAATGCCAAGTCAGCAAAAGAAACCAAAAAACTCATGATACTATGCATCCTGTTTCAGTGTGAAACCTCACTCATGGATCAAGAAAAAAAAAAAAAAGAAAACCCCTTCCTCCCCCATGCGGTTCCTCATCCCCAGCACTCCCTGCAAAGAAACAGCTGGCCGTGTTATCAAGGACATGGCGTGCAAGATTTACCAGGCTGGCTGTCACCTGGTGACACGTGCAGCACTCCTCCTTTCCCCGAGGCCCTGCCGCCATGCGATGGCCCCCGCAAGGCCTTCGGGAGAGGTAAACAGCGGAAAGCCGGCTTGCCTTACAGCTGTGAGGGGAAAGCCTCCCACTCATGAAAGCCAACAGCAAAAACAGAATGCAGAACTTCTGCCTGAAGCCTCCTGTGACGAGATAGAGGCATCTCTCCGACACAAAACCGCCAGGGAAAACCGAATCCAAGCAGCAAGAGATAAGCACTGAGTTATGTAATGGTTTCGTGATCCACGTGAAAACACATCGCACCCTGCCGGGGCCGGCTGATGGTGCTGACACTAAACAGGAGGAACATTAAAGAGAAAAACCAATTACCTTGCCCACCCTTAGTTAAATGGAGCAAAAAATACCAAGCTGTGGAGAGCAGGGGCCTCTGCCGTGGGAGAGGCACCCAGAGCAAACGCTCGCACCTGAAGAAACCCTCCACGTGTGAGTAAGCAGCAAAGCCTCCCGGGCAGGTCTGGTTTTTTCCACTGCGCTGCAACCTCTTCTGCAGAACAGCATACGCTTGTCTGCAAAAATTTCAAAGCCAGTTTCTGCTGTGAGATTACTGGCCACCTACCACGTACGATTACAGTCATGCATTTTATTCTGAACTGCCCTCAGCACCTCCCTCAAGACGGGGGAACAATTTGATCGTTGTGTCACTCATTGAAAAGTCACTGTTCCTCTTCTGCAACTTTCGAAACACTTTAAAAAAAACCTCTCCCAACATTCAAAATAAAGTCCTTTTTTTTAAACTCACTTTATCCTAAATTACTCCTAAGCCACAGCTCACTTTCCCTTGAAGTGGAAGCTGCGTTTGTCCCATCCGGAGCAGGGAACAGGCTCTCCCCAGTCTCACAAGCCAGCCACACCGAGGTTTCTCTAGCCACCTCGCTGTATCAGCACGCAGGGTCGCAGGGCTCCGACAAGGGAGACCAGCCCAGGCCACCGTCCCTGTCACGGGGACACGCTGCTCCAGCCAAAAGGGCTCAGCCCCTCCTTGGCCTGAGGCGCACAACCCGCAAACAGCTCTTAGGGCGCAGGGAGACACCTCTGCCTCACGCCCCCTCTGTCATCCCCATCCCGGGGACGGCCGAGATGGGACATCGTGGGACGGAGGTGCTGCGGGAGGGCCGCCAGCCGGGTGCGGAGGCACGACCGAGCACCGCACACCCAACGCCTTCCATGTGAAGTCAGCGCAGCCCCGGCTTAGCGCCGCCCGACACATCCCGGGCCGCTGCGCGACGCTCACCCCGGCGCCGGGGCCCGCAGACGCGGCCGCCCTCACCCGCCGCCCCGGGCCCCCGCCGCGGGCTGCGCAAGGCCCAGGCCGCGGCCACGCAGCTGCGCTCCGGGGTACAGCGCCGGCACCGCCCCGCCACCCCCTCCTCGGTGGGGCGGGGCGGGGCGGGCCCGGCCCCTATTAAAGGCGTTGGGTCGCGGCAGCTGCCGCGGTGGGGGTGCTGCCGGGTGGTGTGCGGGGCCATGGCGACCTACGTGCAGCTGAACACCGGGGCCAAGATGCCCATCCTGGGGCTGGGCACATGGAAGGTAACGGGGCTCGCGGCGGCAGGAGGGCGGCTGTGCCCGGCCCTGGCCCGGGCCCTGCCCGCCGCCGCCCCTGCGGGACGGGCGCCCTTTCCCAGCCCTGCGCTGGGGAGAGAGGGAGTGGGGCTGGGGGCGGCCCGGCCTCTGGGCGCAGCCGGGGCCGCTGGGGTCGGGTCTCGGCCCGACGCGGGGCCCGTCCCCGCTGCCACCCCGGGCCCGGGCGCAGCGCTGCCGCCGCCAGCGACATCCGCGGCATCCCGGCCGGGGTTCCCCCCTCGCTCCGGCGGGGCCGCTGCGGCGCTGGGCACCGAGGCTCCCGCCCTGCCCGCTGCCCCCTCGCAGCAGCCCGAGCTCCTGCGCCGCTGCAGGGCTCTGCCCAGGGACGCGGGGCGCCGAGGCCTGGGCTGAGGCCCCTCCGCTGGGCTGAACCCCCCCAGCTGGCAGCCGCTGAGGGCTTCTCCTCCTGGAAGTGGTGTGGGGAAGCGAGGAGGCCTTGGCCCGGCCCTGGGGAACGGCCCCGGTGTTGGGGCCTCAGCTCTGCAAAGCTGTTGGGCTGAGGCCCGCCTGGGAGCTGGGTGACGGAGGAGCGGCTGGAGGCTGCCTTTGAGCTCAGGAGCCTGCATTCAAGATGTGTACAGACTCAAGAATGCTGCAGGGAAAACTGAAGGGTTTTTTGATGCTGTTTGTGTTCTTTGCTTTCTTTTAAGTGGGCAATTGTTTTGAGTGGAGTGGCTTTCTTAATTTTATCTTGCTAGGAAAAAGGTCTTGAATATGTATTGATTAAAGTTTCTTGGATATTATTTTTTTCAGTCCCCACCAGGAAAAGTAACAGCTGCAGTGATGGCTGCTATTGATGCTGGGTACCGTCACTTTGATTGCGCCTATGTGTACCAAAATGAAAATGAAGTTGGGGATGGGCTCCAGCAGAAAATCAAGGAAGGCATTGTGAAACGAGAGGACCTCTTTATCGTCAGTAAGGTATGGATCTGGTGGTATAGGATCCCAGGAGACACCTGTTTTTTTCATAGTAACCCCCCAGTTCTTTAGTAACCCCCCAGTTCTTTAGTTTCCTACTCTGTGGTGCAGCATGGAACAATTCAGAACATCATTTAGGCCACTCCTGAGACAAGCCTCTTACTTTCCCTCATCCTGTATGGAGAATTATGCAGGGTATGTACTACTGACATGGGTGATGCTTTGAACTTTTCCTGGCATGAAGTTATGCTGTCTTCTTTCATGCAGTATCTGACCTTCTAGTAGGTGATTTTTAAATGAAGTCTTAATTAATGGAACCAGACTATTTCTACTGTCTGCCATGACACTATTTAATCATGTGTGCTGCCACTGCATGTACTGCTGTCAGTATCATGGGCCAGCGTTGCTCACAGAGCAAGCCCTGTTTGAAGATCAGTAGGATGACCTAGTTCCACATTGCCTTCCAAAGGGGACAGGCACTCTTCTGAACAGGACAGAAGGGTTCCAAGAGGTTTAACCTAGGAAGTCACGGTGTGCCTTGGCTTTTTGTCTCTAGCTATGGTGCACATTTCATGACAAGCCTCTGGTAAAGGGAGCCTGCCAGAAGACTCTTGCTGCCCTGAAACTGGATTACCTGGATCTCTACCTCATCCACTGGCCTCTTGGTTTTAAGGTACGGTAATAGCAGTGCCTTTGGCTTTGTCTGTTGTGACTGGCAGTTTTGAAGAGCTATATGGCTTTACAGCCCAGTAATTGCTCTAGCCGACACAGATAATCATGTGTCTGTTGTGTACCAGCACTGCTCTGGTGCTCAGCTTTGCTCTGGCCATGTGAGCCAGGCCGTTGATCCCTACCTCTGAGATTTCCTGCTTGCACAGCATCCTCTGCCCTTTTGATCATGGAAGAGGTAGACCTTGAACTAGGGGCGGGTTTCTCTGCTGCAAGCATAAATTATATTGCTCTCCTTTTGATTATTGCCTGTGTGTTGTCTTCTACAAATCCAGAGTATGCTCAGCTGACAATGCAGTGGTTCCCCCTTTGAGGGAAGGAGGGCTGTACTTTGCCTGACAGAAATTCTTTCCTCTGCATGTTACAGAATCGCAGAACAAGAGAATGTTTTTCTGTCTTCCATTTCTGTCTTTAATCACTGAGTCCTTTAATACAGTACAGATTGAACTGACCTTTGCTGTAGGAGCCTTAGTGTTCCACAGACCTTGGATTTCAAAAGGTGAAGCTTTTTAGTTCCTAACTCTTTTACTGACTGCATGCAAAGGAACTGATATCTCAGTTTGAATATTTCTAAGCTTAGTCTTTCTGTTAGAGCCTGATTAAAATCTTCTTTCTACTTGGTGCTTCTGAGATCAATTGCTTTTCATAGCATCTGTATTTTTAAAATTAGTTTAATATGGAAAGAACTAGCAAAGTGAAAATGTGTTGCAGTGTAATAATGTATCAGTAGCTGGTATGTAGTTCTGTACCAGTTGATACCTGGTATGTAGTCCTAACTGGCTGTTTTAACATTCCCTATGCCAGCAACTTAAACAATGAGCCTCTCTGTGAAAGACCTGTCAGCAGATCTGGTCCAATATAGATTGAGCATGTTCCAGGTCCAAAGTGGGTCCTTATTACACATGTTAATAAAACTTTCCATTATGTCCACATAAGAACTGTGTATTTTTGTAATATGGAAAGTAAACTTGTCAGCTGGCTATAATTCTACGTGTGGAGAGTTATGTTTTCTCCATGTGTATATTGGTGAACCAAAGAACATTGAATCCAGTAAGTACCTGTCGTTATTGGGATGGCTGCTGGCCAAAATGCCATAATCCCATGTGAAAGCAAAACAAAAGACTGAAAAATGTAGATAATAAATATTAGTATTATCTAATCCATATGTAGATAATAAGTATTAGTATGTCCTGCAGTAGGAGTTTGTGGTATCAAGATCTTCAGCTGGTGTTAACCTAACTTCCCACCAAAGAGTGTTTCAAGCATTTTCTTTGTCCCTGACAGGCAGGAGAGGAGCTGTTTCCCACAGATGACAAAGGCATGTCTATACCCAGCAACACAGATATTCTACAGACGTGGGAGGTAAGTTCAGCCACAGCAGGAGAATAGTGTCTTCTGTTCTCAGGAGTCTCTTCAATGTTTTCATTTCCTTCAGCAGTCTAAATTGTCTCATGTATGCAGAACTACTTGGAAGGAGTGACTGGTACAGCAGTGGGTTGTTGGGTATCATTATTTTCCACTTCTAACTTGCTGTGAATTTCCACAGTCTCCAAAGAATGAGTCTTTGAGCTTTGGTGAAATGGGAGACATGGCACAAATACACTAGTGCTCTTGTTTTTTTTCCTCAAACTTGAACATTGAAAATCTAAATGCTTATTTTGTGCTTCTTGTGAAGGAAATAAGCTATATCAGGAAGAATGTGTTCTTCAGGCCCAGTTATGTATACTAGGTGCTGACTTTGCGTTTCTTTCTGTTAGGGCATGGAAGAGCTGGTGGATGCTGGTCTGGTAAAAGCCATTGGTATCTCCAACTTTAACCATGAGCAGATTGAAAGAATCTTGAACAAGCCAGGACTGAAATACAAGCCTGCAAATAACCAGGTAAGCTGCAAAATGACAGCAGGCAAATGTTTGGGTGTTGTTTTTCTGAAGAATTACTAAGATCTTATTTCATAAGAAGGTTATAGAAAGAGAGAATGGAGTAGATGCAGCATGTTCTCTCAGTCCCACCCTTTAACTACTTCTGGATGCACAGAGTGCTGTTTTTTTAATGGACTTTCTGCACTACTGCTTGGAAATCTAGCAACAAGCAGCTCCAGAAACCCTTTTTTGGAGGCAGAGGGTAACCTCAGATGAGCTTTAAAACTACCTTGAAGTAGAGTAAAACTTAGGGTATATGTATATGAGGACCTAACAGAATTGGACAACCTTTTTGCAACTCTTCTGTGGAGAGGCTGGTTCCTGTTGTTGATGACTGAGGGAACTGAAGAGGAATATGCTTTATGGACTGCTTACAGACTTAATGAGCGTTGGGAGGAAGGAGGAAATGGACTTGCCATAGAGTAGAAGTGTCCAGGTATATAGACAGCACTTGAATAAAATCTTAGGAAAATTCAGATGGTAGGAGACCTTGGGAGATAATCTGCTGTAATTCACAGCTCAGAGCAGCATCAGCTGTGAGATCAGACCAGGTTGCCCAGGGCTTCATCCATCTTGAAAACCTGCAAGGATAGAGACTGCACAGCCTCTCTAGGCAGCCCTCCACTGCCTGACCCCCTGCCTTGGGTGTATGGGGAAGGGAGGGAATTTTCTTATATCTAGTCTCAGCCTCTTTTGTCTCAGCTCATGCCTGTTGTCTTGTCTTCCTGCCATGCACCACTGAAGAGGTTGGCTTGTCTTTGGATGACCTTCTTTTAGGTATTGAAAAGCTGCTACTAGGAGAACTGAAGCCTTCCCTTCTCCAAGCTGAACAAGCCCAGCTCCTTCAGCCTTTCCCAATACAGCAGATTCTCCAGCCATCCTGGTGGCCCTCTGCTAAATTCATGCCAGTCTGGCAATCTTTATTCTGCTGAGGGGGCTGAGAAGGGGGAAAACGGGACAGAGTATTATAAAGGTGGTCTGACAAGTGCTGAGTAGAGGCAGATGGTCACTTCCCACAATTTACTGCCTGTGTTCCTGCTGCCAGGGCTCACTACTGGCTCATACTCAGCTCAGCCTACTATGGCCCCCAGGGCGTTTCTAGCAGACTTGCTTTGCGGGCTGTCAGGCTCCAGCCTGTGTTATTGCCAGGAGCTTTTCCTTCCCAGGTGCAGGGCTTTGTGTGCAACCTTGCTGAATTTCATAAGGCTTTTGTTGGCCTGTTCTTCCTGCCTGAGTGGATCCCTCTGAAGTGTCAGGACTGCCCTTGACTGGTCCTCCCCCAGTTTGGCATCACCTGCAAACTTGCAAGTTGTTGATGAGGACAGGTCCCAGGACAGATGCCTGTGGGGTCTATCTAGATTTGTCCTTGATTGCTATGGAGTTCGAAGGACTGCTATTGATACCCGGTTACAAGAACTGGTTAGTTTATTGTGGTAGCTTGAGCGTATGTACTGAAAAGGGTTTTAACACTTTTTTCAGCAAGCTAGTAGGATTGTTCTCTAGAAGTCTGTTCAACATAAAACTGAAACATTCTGACAAGTGCAAAATTCATAATTCTCTACTGTGTATTTTCATTATCAGTCCCAATGTACTTTTAGGATGCTTAGAAGTTTTATGGTACCTTTCAACATCTGCCACACCTCATTGCCACTATCACTGTAGTTGATAATTACCCTTGTGTCTTGCATAGAGGTCACTGACCTTATATCTCTCACACTTGCAAATGTTCACAAGCTCCTGATTACTGTAGTCAAGTTAAGCTCAGAGCAATGGGTCTTCATCTCTGTGCTTCAAAACTTACTATTTCTGAAGAAATGCTTGCAAGCCTGAAAGCTTTTCTGTTATTAATGCTTACCAGTTGGCCTAATAGCAATAGTGCTTCCTGCAAACACTTTCTTTAAGCAGGTGTTTCATGTGTAATTCAGTAATCACCTGTATTTGGTGTCATTCCCATTCTTAATTTGAATGCAGTTAGTATGCCCATTGATTTCACTTGTGATGAGAAATTAATTTGGCAAGGTAGTAATTACATTACAATGATAGTAGTACTTAGTTCAGTAAGGAAATCTGACTCTTAAGTACTTGATCATTATCACACTGTGGATATCTTAAGATACTTGTTTAAGTGTACCTGATAGGCTTTTCACCCTGGTCCAAATATAATGTAGCTCAGAAGTTTTTCAACTTGAATGCCAGTGGACAGGTAAAGACTTTGCCTTGTTTATATGACATAAATTCTACCTATTGAATAGTTGAGAAAATAATCAGATGCTCTGTTACTCTTGAGTAGCTGTCTTTCTGGAGCTGCTGAAGCAAAATAAATGTATTATCTGTCCCAAAAATTGAGTTACGTGTCTTCTTGTCTAATATTCCAACATGCCCCAGAAGGGAAACAGCCATGCAGGCTTCTGATAATGGCAAGCAGCTAGAACCACAAATAAAGCACTCGAGGCTGTAAACTGATCACATGTTTGGCACTCACTTGCTCTGCCTGCCAGTAGCACAAGTTTCCAGGGACTTCCCTCAGAATGCAGCAGAAGGCTCAAATGACAGTGTAGTCAAAAAGGTTCTTGATATTGCATGCTGAAAGAGAAGTAGTGATCCCTGGTGTGGAATTATCCTGAAAGTTCCTCTATGCAAACTGTCAGATATTCATGTTCATTCACTGCCTCCTGACACTGGAATAATTCCTGTTCCATACTGCATATCTGTGCATTAGCTTGCCAGAATCCACTCCAGATCCACTGTTAAGGAGCCTGTATTCTGTTATGTAGATATTCTTACAGCAATTCATGGTAAGCATACATGTGTTTATAAAGTCTATAATGGACAGTAAGCTGAAGGTCTAAAATCTGTAGCAGTTAGCCATTCTCACTGTTTGCAGACTGGAGGTAGTCAGTGTGAGTACTGACACAAAGCAAATAAAAATGAATGAAACAATACTGGTATTGAAGTTAATATGGTAGTCGTAAAAAAAAAAAAAAAAAGACATTATGGTGTGTTTAATTAGGCATGAAATAAGAACTTTGTACTTACTGGTCTGCTATCCTTTTGTTATGATCTTACAGTTCTCTTGTGCATTTTGCTGAACTGTCCTATTTAAGCAATTATGTAGCTGGTGATCCCATATGTTGGAGATTATATGGATCAGCAAAGTTTTAAGGAGTGGTGTTACAGTCCTTGGACCCTTCACTGCGAGGAGAACTACTACAGATAGTAGAAAGAGGCTGGGGACATACAGAAAACAAAGCCTGCATAATATTGCACAGAGACTATAAGAACAAGAATCAGCCTTTGATTTGATTAAAAACTAATCCCTGCAAGATGTTAAAGCACTTAAATCACTGTCAGTCTTTGTACTCTTATATTGACAGATCGAATGTCATCCATACCTTACCCAGGAGAAGCTGATCAAGTACTGTCAATCCAGAGGGATTGCTGTGACAGCATACAGTCCGCTTGGCTCTCCTGACAGGCCATGGTAAGGCTGCTTTGTGCTTAGCAAGGGAGCTGGCGTGGATTATGCTTGAAATGTTGAGACTGCAAGTGCACTGTTAGTTATTCATCCAGATGCAGATCTCTGCTAGGATGGATCTATGGAGGTTTCTTGCCACTGATCTTCTTTTGTCTGTGTAGGGCTAAGCCAGAGGATCCTTCCCTTCTGGATGACCCCAAGATCAAAGAGATTGCAGTCAAGCACAACAAAACCCCAGCACAGGTGGGTAGGTGCCGGACAGTGGGTACCCCTTTCTGTAACACAGCATAAAGGACAGCTAATGACAATGTAAAGGACAGGCTGGCTCTTCATTCCCTGTCAACTGTGGTGCTCTTCTGTGGTGATAAATAGCAATGCAGGTTTGTTTACTATGTGGCCTTCAGTCTGTGCTTGTAAGGGCTCTCTGAACGTCAACAAGAAATGTTTCCCTGATCTATCTTCAGATGCTGTCATGCTTTAGTCTTCCCATCTCAAGTCCTGTTGCAGAGAAGTGAACCCTTGCTTGTATAGCCTACTAGAAGTCTAGGTGGTAAAGAAAGGAACTAAGTATCACTAAACTGAATGGGAAAGGAGGCCACCTATGTGGGGCTCCACCACCTCTATATTTGCTCTTCAGAAAGTGCTGCTTAGTATTCAGGTATGATTTGAAATGTAGCTCTGCAGAAATGGGTTAATTCTGCTGAATTGTACAGTTTACAGCAAACAACTGTTGGAACAGGCTCTGCTTGCCATAGAACAAAAGCCATCCTCTCTCTGACTCAGTGATATGCATCTTGCAGGTTCTCATTCGGTTCCACATCCAGAGAAATGTGATTGTGATTCCCAAGTCTGTCACACCACAGCGCATTGTGGAGAACTTCAAGGTGAGTCATTAGGGGTAACCTGGGTGGATGGCATGCCTTCCCCCTGCAGAGCAAGCAGCGATCCTTTTTCACCCTTCACAGGTCCTCCTCAGGCAAGAGGACTGGGCTTTTTCTCTCAGTATATTTACTTAGTCTACTGAGGGATAAACTTCAGGTTGCAGTTGGAGATCAGGAGTGAACAAAGCTTTTGGAAACAGTATGCTGATAATCTTAGCAGTCACATTGTGGGATGCGTGCTTCCTGTTCTGTCACGTGGATGAAGCGGCTGGCTGAGCTTGCTTGGGGCCTGAGTGCAGTGGCACACCACAAAAGGCTTATGTAGAGCAAGCACTGTTAAGAAAGTAGTCCTGGTGTCCATAAACCATGTTGCTGCTCTTGATTCAGTGGTCCTTAACTGAAACCAGTATTAGGATTTTGGAAGACCCTTGGTTGCATTAGGTGGAATGTGAAAGCCTTGTAGATGTTCCTTTGGAATAGGACAGAAAGATGCATCTTTCACAAATGGAGAATGGAGGCATTCTGCAACACTAAGTGCTCTCCAAGCTTCTTAAAACAACTGGCACATGTAACTGCAACTTGAGATTTTTAATTCCTCCATCTCCCTGCTCATGTCCCTCCCCAACTCCAGCTAGTGTAGTCTCAGAAATCCAGAGAGCTGTCTCTTTTCCTCTCCCTCCTTCATGAAACAGTGATTTCTTCTAACAAGCACCCTTACGCTGTGGACTTCTGCTTTAATTTTGTGAATGTTGCTTACAATCTCTGATTTGTTCAGAGGGGTGATTTCTAGCTGTTTTTCTTGTTAGGTGTTTGACTTCGAATTGACTAAAGAGGAGATGACAACTATTCTCAGCTTCAATAGAAACTGGAGAGTCTGTGCAATGAGCACGTAAGTGGCAATGGTGGTTTTTTTCAAGCTGTTAAGTTATCGGTATGTAATAGTTTAGTATATGAAGTTGTAGATACTAGGATTGGTTGAAATTCAGGACATGCAAACTCAATTTCCAAAGGGGTCATTTTCAAAATAACTTTTCAGAGGAAGATTTTAAATGTTCATGTTATGAACCAAATCATGACAAGAGTAAAGCAAACTTCATTTTCAGTTCAGCCTCCAAGAAACTTTTTGTAGCTGGAATTGCAACAGGAGGCTTCTTATCATAATTTTTATTTTCTCCATATTGGAGAAATGTACATGATGCAGACTCAAATTCTTGACTAATTTTGCTTGTGGAATTTATTTTGTCTTTCTGCCATAACCCTTAGGTATATTATAAAAACTGACTGTATGTTCTTCAGGAGTGGTTGGGAAAGTGGGTGAACATTCAAAAAGTAATATAAAGATTTGTAATTTGGAAGCCTAAAGCCAGATATTAAATCTTTGTTGGAAGGCCAGAAAAAAGGTCTTCCTGGCAGTCAACGGTGAAACCTTGAATTAGTTGTCTACAGAGCACCTAGGTCGCATCACCCGAAACAGTCAGAGCCCGAACAACAGAAGGCACTTAGGAATCTTTCTGTTCTCAAATGCAGCACATCACCAAGGAAGACAGAAACAAATTGACAGAAACAAATTGACTCTACTTTTATATGGTTCAGCTCCTCCCTTGGTGGCTCTTTACAGAAGTTACAGCTGCATATAGTATTTTTCAGACATGAGATAATATTTCCTCTTTGATTTCCTTCAGGTGCAAAACTCACAAGGACTACCCTTTCAATGCGGAATACTGAAGATGGTTTCCTGCCTTTCTCCAGACTTCTTAGATATGCTTCTGCTGTTGCCTACGAGTTGTCTACATAGCTTTCTCACTGCATCAGACCCCCCCCTTTTTTTTTTTTTCTTTTTCCCCCACAAAGATGCAGTATATGTACTTGGTGACTTTCTGTTGTTTTCTTTTTTGGAAGAAGGAAATGCTAAAATGGTTCTGAAGAGCACACTCTGTGGACTAGTAGATTGTCTTTGCCAAACTGCATGTCTGGAACTGGTAAGCAGAGAACATTGAGAAGATTTGAACTAGCAGTCACTTTTATTTTGGAATACTGTGAATTGGAGCTAGTGACTATTGTTGTCTGGAAGGACCAGGATATGGCAGATTTTACATAATTAATGTGAGGTCTGCTTTTTTCTGATTACTTTTAGGTTTGGTTTTGTTTCTTTTTGTAACACTCCATGCTCTTTTTTCTCTAATTGGAAGTGCTAGTTGATTTTGAAGTACAGCAGTTTCTACATGGGTAGCTCTTTGAAAAGTGTATAGGTCCTGGTTTCTTGGTGATATAAAAGCTGTTTTTGCTTATAATAAAATATAGTTTCATTACTGTGTGTAATGAGATGGTTATTTCAGCAATGCTTTAATGGTAGTAATGCTGGAGTAGCTGTATTATATCAGCTGTCTCCAGAGATTACACAAAAGCAGGGAAAATTACTGTCCCCCAAGAAATCATCTGGTGTTGATGTTAGCTAGCAGGAAAAATGTAAGAAGTTATCTGCTGTTCTCATGCTAGTGCACACGTAGGACACCTGAGTGTGATCCTGTGGCCATTGATGTACATGGTAACGTGCCTGTGGCCATTGAGTCTACTTGAGCCTCTCTTTAGAAAGAGAGCTGTTTTGATAATGTCTGACAGCTAATATACTAATGTTTAATTCGGTCTTTATTTTATTGAAGTGGTAGTATATTTTGGCTAGTAGAAACTTAATAAATTGAAGACATTAAGCCTGCTCAGAATCCTATGGGATTGTTTAATAAGGAGCAGAAAACTTGCCCTTTCCAAGCAATGCAGGAAAGACTGCTGTGCTTGTACAAGCAACCATTTGCAAATAAAGGAAAAATGGGTTTCCAAGAAACCTCTGTGTCATAAGCTAGCAGATTGGAAACTTATTGCTCTCTTCTGGGAGGACAGAAAAGTAGGCTTATACCCAAATTTTGACATTTGAGGTGTGTTTGTTCCTTGGGTTTTTTATGATTTTCACAATACTTGCAGGTAATAGTTTTAAAGTTGTTGCCTTCTGAGAACTGCTTAAGACTATTCAGAAAATGCATTTGGACCCTTGGAAAAACAGTGGCTAGGGCTAGTGTTGGGGTGATTTTCTTGTGTATTCTTGTAAACTTTTTTCCAAGGTCTGAGTTGATCTAGAGTGTGAACTGTCCTCTGAAGGAGTGTGTGTAGGCCTGGCAGAAAGAGGATTCTTTCTGAACAGATGAAAGAAGGGAGACACTAGAACTGTTAATGTATAACCACCCCCAAATGGTACATGTAAGGCAGGATTCTGATTCCATAACTGCATAGCATACCAGAAAGGGAACTCAGCTACGTTAAAACGCACAGTGAATGCAGTTTTTTCTCAAACTATTTGCAAAGTAGGTGGTTTGTTTCCTGGTACTGATAAAAAGGTACTAAGGAGTCATACTAATTCAAAGTTTTTCTTTCTGATAAATACTAACCATTATATCGAGAAAACAGGTTTTATCATCTTCAAATGCTTCTTTTAAATCTTTCTGCTATTGCTGAGACCAGACTTTACATGCAACACATTTTTGGTTGGAATAATTTACAATAGGCTGAACAGACAAGATTGAGTTAACTTAAAACAGAAGGAGGAGGGAGGAGAGAATCAGTGTCTGACTCTAAGCAATATCTGATTCTCCTAACATAAATTGATTATAATCACTTTAAATTCTGGGCTTAAAAGCAAATTCAAAAAGCTTCAGCTCTGCAAGTGTGTTTGTATATACATAATGCGATAAATAAAAGCCCAAAGGCATCTAAAAAAAGCAGAATAGCTAATGTTCTTAGATTAGTCTGAGCTGTGACAGAAAACTGTTTGGGGCAATGTTGACTTGCTTGGAAATAACACTTTTGTGACAAGTGTGTTCTGGCAAGAAGTTACATTGAGGCTCAGGGTTTCCAAAATAGTACATCAGGTTCTGTTAATTTCCTCTGTTTTCATTTTACTGTAACTTTATGAAAGTTTGTGCCTGAAATTTTCCATTCTCAGAGTAGGAATTTTACTGGAGAAGACTTTCAGACAGACTTCTCCGCAGCAGAAGAAAGCCTAGCTAGCACTCAGGGTGGAGTGGTATTGTAACAGGCGCGCTCTGTATTTTGCTAGATGACTTAGTGGGAAAGAATTTGGAAAGGGTCGTTCTGGGACACGGTGCAGCACTTAACCGGCAGAGGGCTTGGATGCTTGGTGAAATACGAGAGCGGGAATAGAGGAAAAACAGAAGCACCTGAGCGAAGGGGCAAAGATGCATAAGCTTGAACAGAAAGCAGGCTGTTGTCAAAAGGATGAGGAGTGGGAAGGAAGGAAGGGAGTGATAGAAAACCCTGTCACCCATGATCATTTTGGATTGCTTCTTCAAAGCCAGATATAACTAAATAAGGCTGAGATAGAGGAAGAGCCAGTCTTCTAGATTACAGCCAAGTCTTCATTTAATCTAGGTTGATCTGGGGATTGTTACAGTAAAATAAATGGCTGTTGTACCCCCATGCTTGTGCCACACTCCCTGCCTACAAGGGTAGAGATTTTCTTTCATCTTCTAAAAGGTAAAGTGGAAAGATCAAAGAATGAGATATCCGGAGCCTAGCATTCCTGCTAACAGCTCTTCCTGCTACAACTGTTCACAGCATTTGTTTTTGTATTGTGATTTGACGGATCTCTGGGTTTCTGATCAAAGAAGCTTTTAAGGACAAATATAATCTTGTAGCTCTTCCAATGAAAAGTGGTTGTTTTTTGTTTTGTGTTTTTGATTTAAGAACTTGTAGTTCAGCTCCACCTTGTTGGCCTCTCTTAGACTTTCTCAGGACTCTGGTGCAGTAGTTAAGCTAGTGTGATACTGCAGCACACTTTAGAAAGAGGAGTCCAGCCTACAGGAAGGATTAAGAGCAGGAGATGGAAAAATCATGTTCCCAGGACCCATAGAATTGGTACTTGCAGTCAAAATGTGTTTTACTTCCAGCTGCACTCTGACTGCTTCAAATGATACCAGATGACAGGCCTTTTTTTCATGTTAAAAGAAAATGGCTCTGACAGAACAGATCCATTTCTATAGCAGCAAAGAATGATGGTGAGCTGATTTATCAGAGAAAACAGGTAGAGAAAATCGTTGATTTTCTCACTGGAGAAGGCAAGAGACCTTTTTTTGAGAAATTTTTGGGTAGTAGAGGAGAATACAAGAAGCAGCTGGAACTGGCCTCTTGCCAGTTGGAGGTAGGACACCACAAATAGTCTTAGACACGGTATGTTTCAGGTTGCAGTTGATGTTTTGGGAGAATATGGCTTGACTTCTGATATTGGAACATAAATACACAAGCCTGCCTGGCTGGAATCACTTTTTATACGATGTTCTGTGACTTCATCTTTGTTTCTCTCTGGGGAAGGGGAGACAGGATCTCTCTTCTTGCTGAGCTCACAAGACTGACAAAAGTGCATGCTGTACCATTGGTGCAGAGTTGTGAAATCTGG
This sequence comes from Platalea leucorodia, assembly GCF_965183815.1. NCBI lineage: Eukaryota > Metazoa > Chordata > Aves > Pelecaniformes > Threskiornithidae > Platalea > Platalea leucorodia. The sequence continues at coordinate 58,552,502 of NC_138826.1, forward strand.
GGCACAGGAAACTACATTGTTCAAAACAGGGAAAAAAAAAATCCTGTATTTGGATTTTTAATCTGTATTCACTATGTTGAAGATATAACTAGAAATCTGGACTCTATTGCTTAATTGGGGCACAGAACAGTTGACTCAGGACAAATGATTTTATCTTTTTAATCACTTAATACTCCCGTAGTTTGTTGTCTGTAAACTCTGTCAGTAACTATTTGTCATCCCTCCCTTTGCCTTGTCCTTGGTCACTTAAAAAGTACAGAGCCCTGCTTTATTCTGGCAGGACCTTGCTCATTTGAGCTGAGAGGCAACTCTTAAAACTGTTTCATAGGCTACGTTGCTCTTGCATTTTAATTTGTTAAAGTGCATGGTACAGGAGCACTAGCAGCAACATCTGCAAAACTACATCTTTTTTCCAAATTCTGGGGGGGGGGGGGGGCGGAAGCTGAATATGCAATCTAGCTTTTCTGAACTGAAATAAGCCTGATTACAAGCCAGCTGATAGCTGCTCATAAAACAGCTGAACTGAATCAGACTAAATATCTGCCATCTGCAGCATCCTGTCTACAACTGTGGCCAAACAAGTTGTTGAAGATGAGTAAGTTGAGCGTTGCAGTGGTGTGTTCTTTAAATATTCTGACAGCAGTTTAAGCTCTTTCATGTTTAACAGCCATCAGCTAACTCCTTGTTCAGTTACCTTGTGAATCTGTTGCATTCTAAGGGAATGATTTTTCATGACCACACATCTTGTGAAGAACTGCTACCTCTTAATTGTTTTGCCTTGTCTTCTGCTAGATTCATTTGGTGCTCCTGGTTTTTACAGTGGAGGAGATAGCAACTGGTCTATTTCCAGTCATGCTTTCCAAGCTGCTCCAGGTTTGGTAAACTTCTGGCTTAGCTCCCTGTATTGACGTCTGGTCAAGGAAGGTCTTGGCCTACTTAATTGCTGCCTGTAGAAATTGTTCCCATGCCATTGATTATCCTAGTCAGTCTTCTGTAAATCTTTTTTAGGATGCAGAGGAAGGCATAGACCAGAACTTTTTGTGCAGGATTGAATGCAAAAAATTCATGGAATGGGTCTCTATCTCATTTTCTTGTTTGTCATTCTGTTTGCTTTTGAATTATGTTGACCTCAATATGAGAAGGCTTGGAGTTACAATAGATGGAAAACCTGAGCAGCAATGATCAGCAAAGGGTTTGGAATTTTACCTATTGTTCATTACCTATGTTTATCCTGTTTTCCCTCTAAAACATGGACATAATTTATGTTTTCACCCAGCCCCTTTGGAACTTTTAATGAAGGCCTGACTATGCCAGAATGGATGAACTGCACAATAAAAGCTCAAGTCATGGGACAACATGTTGTGATACAAAGGCAAAATGCTAAGCTATGGTGTTTTCCATTTACTGGGTTCAGTCCAGTGGCACAGATAATCTCACTGCTGACTAGGAAAGATATATCTGTGGGTTTGGCCTAAGAGCACTGTTACATAGCTGATGGAAACTGAAAATTATTTGGGAATAACGTAAACCTCTTGCTGTAGTTCCAACAGAAAGCCAGTGATGATGCTGCTGAGGAAGTAAGCACACATGAAAAAGAAGCTGCTAGTCCTTCAAGAAACTTAACTCCACTCCCTAGAGCTGGTTATGGTGACTTGAGCCTGTTTATGCTGCATCTAACACTGTCAGAATACTCATGTTCTTTTCTTGAAGTGTTTTGTTTGTAGCATGGCATGTTCTCTCCTGGCTTTAAGAGATGGCCTTGGTTTTTTTTCAGGTCTATGAAGTGCTAGACCTGCGGCCTCTTGCACATCTGCTCCTTGTGCTAGACATCCATCCAGCCTGGGGATTACAAACTAACAAATGCTCCATGGGCCACTGAAATTATGTGCAGACAGACTGTCACTGCATGTATCTTGAGGCTACCCAGATAGCAGCATGCAGTTGAACTAGTCACAACCACAGAAGAGGGAGTGAGTTAAATGGCTGTCAGTATATGCTTGCTTATTAACACAGGGTTCAGATGAATCTGAAGATGAAGATTAGAAAGCTTCCAGCACTTGTCAGTGTGTGGTGCTACCTCTGCTGCAGGTCACTGTGCTGATGGAACAAATAAAACCCTTCAGAAGACAGTTGCAGCTTGTCTATTCCTCTTTTCTGCTGCAGTGATTTGACTGACAAAACACTTGCTCTTCTTTAGTCAACTGAATTTACAACAGCGGCAAAACAAGGCCAAGTCTCTACCCTAGCCTGTCATGGCAATTTTTATTTTCTTGTAAAGTGAAGTTTGAACTCGGAGGGGAAAAAAAAAAAAAACCAAAACCCAAACAAACAAAAAAAATCCACACACACAAAAAACCCAAAACAACAAAAAAAACCCACAAAAGATGCAGAAAGATTTTTGGAATCCTCAAAACTGAATACAGGGGAGATCATGCTTACTGGTTTCTTATGTATAGATTGCAGATGCAATTAGAGCAATGCCCTTGCAGCACATGTGTTGGGGTAAGTGAAGTGGTGAAGCTATGGAGGTGTGCTTCTTGAGCAGCTTATAGCAGCAGCCTTACTGCCATTGTAGGCTGCTGTGATTGCTGTGAGGCAGCAATGGTCTGCTAGAAAGGCACATACTGTTTTTAAGTCATATGGCTCTAGCTCTGCTGCAAAATAGAAGGTACTTTGTTTTGCAGTAACTGACATCACCCAAACTTTTCTCTTTTTACCTTTGCTAAAGTTGCTGCAGCTGAAAAAAAAAAGCCATTGTCTCTAAACAAACGGACAATCTCTGGCTTCTAACTTGTTTTGAATTTTTTACTATTATATGACTACTGTGATCATCTAGTCCAACTTCCTGCCTACCACAGTCTATAAACATCCTGTAAATAACTTTAAGTCTGATAGCTGTGATTAAATTGGAATGTTGTTAGAAAATTCCTATGAAGTAGAGACTATTTCTGTGGCTGTATGCCACAGCCTGAAGTGGGTATTGCTCCCGCTGCTGTAGCCAGACAACCTGATCACAGTCTGAATGCCTGGAAGCACAGCACCTTCCATGTAGCTCATTTTCTAACTGCAGCTATGATGATATTCTGTAATTGATCTTTTCAATTTAGCATGTTTGGGGGGAGAAGAAAAGAGAAGACCTGTAACAGGCACCTTCCTGTCCATGCCGCTGCACTGTAACTGTTGGGTGTTGATTGCTGATTGGCTTTTCAGACCTCTTTCTCTAGAAGAGCTGCTGTAGGAAATCCAATTTGACAGAATTGCTCTGCTGTTTCTAGGGCACCTGTTATTCAAACAGCTTGCAAAGGTCTAAAGTAGCTCAAAGATTTGTCATCATTTCCTTTATAGACTTAAAAACCTCAACTACAAAGAAAATCAGTTGGAAAAGGATATCCATGAAGTGTGTATCCTAGCCCTGAACCTTAATTACACAATCATCCTTCCTCTCTGCAGGCAGTGCTGATCCACATTGTTCTTCTGCTGGGCTGGAAGAGCCTAAAGCAATTGCAGGAGTTTTGGGTCATGTGTCAGAGTTCAAGAGCAAGAAGTCTTGATTCACAGACACCTCACTGAAACTCCCGCAGATGGATGGGCTGCAGTAGCACAAACTTTTTTTTTTTTTTTACCAGAGAAAACAACATCCAGTGATATCCTTTGAGTCAAAACACAAGCAGACACTATCTAGGGAGCAGTACAAGAGAGTGAAAATTCACTGCTGGCTTCTATGAAGCTGCCCAACTTTTCTGCTTGTTAAATAAGACAGTTGCCAAACAAAATAATTCCTCTGTGTCTCCTTTATCAGACTTTGGATTTGCTGGGAGAGATTCACAGTCTTAACTGCAGCTGTTCTACTGATAAAGGCAGTATTTATATACTCTTGTAGATATGCTAAACCAAACATAGAAATCTCCTACCAGTTTATTAGTTTTTAGCAGTTCATAAATAGGAAACCTCATTAAGAAAATGGCTCCTGAAACATAGTTCAGCAGTGTCCTCTAAAGAGCTTTCAGTCTGTTACACTGAAATTACTGAACTAAGAATACCAAGCAGCATATTGTCTTATCTCATAAAGATCTTCTGATGTTAAATGGATTGTCTTATACTAACAACTAAAAGATAGTGTATGTTTTGACCTTTTGTCCAAAAATACAGCCACTAGGAGAGTCTAAATTTCTCTAAAATTTGTCAGGTTTTATATTTATGACAAAGACTGCTTTTCACAAATCCCAAAGATTGGGGTTTATTAAACTTCTTTAACTATCATTACGAAATGATAAGAGAATATATTTTGCTACAACTGAGAATTTTGCTACAAGAGCAGAGCAAAGATATAGACGAAGGACTGATATAACTGTGGTTGATAATAAGGGAAGCAAATGCACGCATGCTCGAGGATTACCCTTCAGAATGCCTGTGAGCTACCTTCACCCATCTTGTAATACATATTCCACTTATGTCATGACTTAATACATGTGGAGTGGTACAAATCGCTTGAAACAATGATATATGGTCCTGATCCCTGGAGGATCTGAGGACGATGCCAGGCTTCTGAAAAAGGATCATCCTTGTGATTTTTACATCTAGAAAAAGAGAGTATGATTAAAATGCTTTAAGGATGTAGTCTTAAGGCTAAGAAGAAAAAGCTTTTTTCCCCTGACAAAAGCTCTGCAGAACTAAAACTGTGAACTACAGTAAAAACACTAACATGAGTCTGCTTAGTTTACACAGGACAGTGGAAGTTAATGCTCTGTAACCTTCACGTGTACCAGTGACCTTGTTCTCAAAAGATAATGTTTCTTTTGCTTAGCTGAAATCGCCAAACTTCCCTGCAATATTAAACCGCTCTCTTGTGAACTCCTAGGTCCGTAGTATGCGATTAGATAAGCAGGTAACCTGGGAAAACAGAATAAATTGCAGATCTTGGTGAGTCTGTATCTAGACGCTGCCTTAATAACATTGGCATAAATGAAAAAATGTCATACAGTTACAGTGCTGGTGGGGTCTAATTTCATCATATTTGTCTCACAAAGTGGTAAATTTAACATCTCTTACTTGATGTGTTCTAATGAAGGACACCCGCCTTCTTACTTTTAAAGTAACTTTTTGCATTCCTAAAGAAATAACCTACATGTTATCTGACAGACAAAGTTTTTTTCCCAGTTCTAAGTACGAAGGGGGTACTTCGTTCCACCGGCAGAGTGGATTTTTCCGTGTAAGCTTTTAACACCATTAAGAATTTTGTAAGATATGCTCTTACCTTAAAATTGTCCTCGATACAGTGTGGAGTGACAGATTTGGGAATTACACTCACATTTCTTTGAATCTGGAGCCGGATAAGCACCTGCAGGAACAGATAGTGAATTACAGCTGAGAAGTTCTGCCTGTCTCCTGAAAGCCAAAAACCATACGTGCCGACGTGGTTACATGGAACAGCTCTACTGATAATTGGAGATGGCTCGCGTAGGAAAAGCATGATAGTAAACCCTTCCTCATTATTCCATGAGCTCATTTAATCATTATCTGTCTCTGAAGCTGAGATGACGGCATGGGAGTGCATTGAACAAGAGTTCAGGATTGGCCAGGGATGCTGTGCGTAGAAGTGGCTAGTGTGCCAATGAAAGCCCAAAGCCATTGGTAATCTTCTGTCCGTCATTACAACTAGTGTTGGAAATAATATTTTTTAAAGCATTACAATGCGTAGAGACACAGCTGGAACTCAGCTTTCCATAATACCTCTGTAAATAGTTACTTTAGCACAAATAGGAGAAATACGTGTCACCAGGGAAAATACTATGGCCAGTATTAACCTGAGCCAGGGTTTTGTTGTACTTGAATGCGATTTCCGTAATTTCGGGACCATCAAAAAGGGAAATATCCTCAGGCTTGGACCTGTGAAAATAAAAAGCAGACTTCAGCAGCTGAATGGCTCACCGTCTTCTCCGTCAGGCACTGTAGTGTAAGAGTATTATTTACATGATAAGAAAGCATCATCTTGCACACTTTAATTCACCATCTTCTCATTGCTCCAGTCCCTGCCTTCATTCTTTGACTTTTATCACAGGTTGACACATGAGAAGAGGCCTGTAGTTTCTAGTATAACGGGTCGCTGTAACATATTTCAGTCCAGCCCGGGATCAGGCTAGGACTTTCTTTGGTCCAGATCGTGAAAATTTCGTCTTGAGAATGGGCAGCTGTCACATCCTTCACAAGCACAGCTGCTCTGGTAAATGCCCTGTCCCAGGTCAGAGAAAGCCACGAAGACTGGAGTAAAAACAAAATTTCTTCAAGTCATCCATTTAAAAACCTAATCCATTTGTCTCAGTAGGACTGCAAAGCTGCTATTTTTGTAAGCATGTGCTGCTTTGTTTTTTGGGTATTTTTAGTTCAGAAGTTCTCTTACATGTTTAATAAGCTCACCCAAGCTCAGTTAAGAATTATTTTCACTACTTTCACCAACCACTTGATCCTTTTTCTCCTACATATGAAGCTCCAGTAACAGCACGGGTATGAATTAGTGGACTGAATATCGCAGTAAGTATGAGAGATGTTTCTCTGTGTGTGTCATTTTTAACAAATCAGTAAATATTTTTCTAATTACATCAGTTTTACTCTGTGGGAGTTTATCCACATCATAAGACTGGCTTATGGTAATGGCTCCAATCTGCATCTAAGAAAGAAGTCTCACAAAGCATTCTTACCATGGTCAGTTGGGTACTCCAAGGGGACAACATGCAGTGACAGAGATCCCTTGGGATTGGCCAAACTTAATCAGCTTTTCCTGAGGAAGACAGGGGTGGCTGCAGCTTCCTGCCAACAGAAGGACACAGAATGTCCTGCATCTTTCATTACTTCATGGTTTAGCCAAATAAATACAGGTGTATTCTCACACAGGTATCAAAAAGCACAGCCTTGACATAAAAGCTGTTTCACTGCCAGAGATGTTCCACCAAATGCAACACCCCAGACAGGCGTGATGTCAGTACTGATGAGTTGGAGAACAATTTACCTGATTATTTGCAGGTTTGTGTCTTTCTTAAGTCTGGTTTGCTCAAGAACCTATCTATCTTTTTGCAGTTGAAGTTGGAAGCTCCAATGGCCTACGCTATTCCCACACCCACCAGCTCTTCCATAGCCTAGAAACACTACAGAAATAGACTTGCTATTGAATTAAGAATTTTTTTTTCATATGGAAAAAATGCCTGTGCAAAGACTTCAGTGGTAAAAATCGTGATGGCTGGGATCCTCTTCTGATGCGGCGTTAGTACAGCACATTGAACCATGGGATCCTGGTCAAAGACACAGGCTCTCACGTCATGTATCATCGTACAAATAAATAACAGCATTATTCAAGATTAGCAATTATTACACTATGATTATTTCAGCAGAATACAACTATTCTGAAATATTATCCCCAAGCTGACCTCCTGCTCCAAAATAAAGGGGTTTTTTTACGATAATCCCTCAGCCAACAACATAATTATCCCATAATAAACAGCTTGTCTTTTGGAACAGAGCGGCTCGACGAGGAGCTGCTCTGGGAGAGCCAGGGCAGGATACCCGATCATCAGTGCCGCTCAGTTTCCCAATGGAGACACACCATTTAGCAGTGGCAGTACAGTATAAGAAGTGCTGTGCTCCCCCACCTCCATCTATTTTCTTTCACGCTAGCAAACAATAAAACAGCGAGGCAGCCCTAATTAGATTGGCACCTCCAGCAGGAAAGAAACAGGAGAAAATAATCTACTACCAGCCTCTAGAGCGGAAGATACACCTCTTCCAAAGCAGGAATCATTTTTATTTGAAGTTGCTATCATAAGCAGCAGCCTGAAATGTCCACTTTTTTCCTTTCAAATGAGCAACAGAAATGTGCCTTATTCTTCATCTGACAGAAGGGGAAAAGCATCAGCGAATTGTTCTGACTCCGGTGAGTCTCTCGTCCTCGTTCGACCTGGCCGTGCTGAGCAGCGGTGGGGGTGGAGGGGAAAGGAAGCCCAAGCCATCAGCCAAGCAGAAATTTGAACGTGCGCCCAAGTCTTGTCTCCCACGCAGCCTGCGCTCGTGCCTGTTTGCGTTGCGCACACAGCTTTAGCGATGGGCCTTGGGCAAGTTCCAGTACTTTCTAATAGAAAGGGGGAATTTTGGATGCTGTGGGTACATTGGCACAGGCGTGTTGGCTTTGCTGTGGTCTGGGCAACTCAGGTGCAACTAGGGATGGGTATGGCTACAGCTAAAGCCACCGATAAATGTCCGGAGGGTGGTGTGGGGAGTGAAGCAACAGTGCATGTCAGCTCAAGCCACTGCAGGGTACGCACACGGTCAAAGATTTCCTCTTGCCATGCCCACCGAGCCACTTCAGTAATCAGTAGGCATAAAAATAATACCTTGATTTTTGGCAAAGCAACACAAGAAGGAGCCCAAGGGCACAAAGAAATCAGCAATCTGGAATACTTCACATCGGAAATTCTCTCGGAACGATTCCCAAAGCAGAAACCTTTAAGTTTTCAGGCTGTTATTTCAAACTAGCAAAAACTTTTCAGCCTGTCAATGACCGTACAGCCCATGTACCCAGAAAATCTGTGTCGCTGGGAATGATTGTGCCATTTCCATCTGCAGGAAATAGCTCCTCTCCTGCCTATCATCACAAAAGAAAGGTGAGTTTAAGGGAAGCTGAATTGTAAGTAGTTAAAGAAATCACTTAGAAATTCTACAAGCGAATGGAGCTGGAGACACGCTGGATATCCTGGCTTATGTTTGTGTTGGGGAGAAGGGTGGCCACAACCAGTAATCTGTACGAACAGAGTAATCTTCAAGAAAATCTGCTTCTTGAGAATCTGTCCTGCAGGCAGAGGAAGGGCAGACACTTTTATGTGCCTCAGTCAGGTTGGGGGAAGGCCAGGGATGTGACACGATGGGGAAACAAGGATTTATTTAACCTGGGAGTAGAGAGAGAACAGAAAAGTAGGAACTAAGTAATTCACAACTGTTTGATCCTGGATAAGCAAATGACAGCCAAATCCCAGACTTTAAGAGGAACTTGCTCTGGATGGTAATTTGATCCATGACATGGAAATGCTGTGCAGGGTAAAATAAGGTGGTTTGGTTTTTTGTTTTGGTTTGGGTTGGGTTTTTTGTGTGTGTACAAGACCTACCTTAAGCAGTCATGGCCTTACCCTTCCTTCCGTGCAGAGGTTTGCCATTATGTCCTAATGAGGTTTAACAACACTCCTCATTAGAGAGGACTAAAGACAGGTCCAGACCCAAAGGAAAAATTGGCAGAGCTCTGACAGATGGCTCCCAGGAGCTGAAGTCTCAATACCTTGAATCCCATGAGCCAGTGCATCAGGTAGAGATCCAAATAATCCAGTTGGATGGCAGCAAGTGTTTTCTGGCATGCCTCCTTCACCAGGGGTCTGTCGTGGAAGGTGGGCCACAGCTGCAGGGGTAACGCTCAGCCCGGGAGCCGCTCTCCTAGCCCCACGGCCGCGGAGCATCCCTGGCAGGGAAACACACGGCGCAGGCACAGAGGCAGCTCCCGATATGGCACATCTTCTCATCTTGAGGAAGTGCCACTTTTGTGCACCTGATTTTATTTGCCGTACTGCCAGTTAAGTAAACTGAGAATGAGATACTCTAAAATTCCAACAATTCATACAACAATTATTAAACAAAATGAAGGAAAAAAGCAAAACTGGTGAAAAATTGACCCACCAGCTTCCACCAGATAGAAGTTACTTTATTTTTCCTACCATTGTTGTTGGGGGGAAAAAACAAAACAAAACATAACATATGGGAGTCAACAGGCTGAGGCCGACGGCGCAGCGGGAGCGACCACGAATACAATAGCCCTGCTTCTTATCTCAGAGGCAACTGAGAGCACGGCCTCAGTTCCTGTCTCCACGGCTGACAATGGATATGGACTACAAAAAAATCCCTCTCAAATCAAGCCATTTTTTTTTCAAGACTTGACCTCTTCCTTCCCTCCATCCACAAAACGCCTTGCCCTGACAGAAAGGAGTTAATTCCCAGACCAGCTTCATCCCCCGGCACTTTGCAGGTTGGCACCTTGTGTCTCCTCCCGAGAGCTGGCCTCATGTGAGACAAGTTATCCAAGGACATACCTTACTGACAATAAAGAGGTCTTCTTGCCTCACGACCTCGTCCCCAATTTTTTCTCGTAGTGCACCCCCAGTTTCACTCTCGTTCTGGTGCAGGTAGGCACGATCAAAGCGCCAGTACCCAACATCGATGGCAAACTTCACTGCATCTCTCCACGTTCCTTGGAGAGACTGAAACAAGAAGAAAAGTCAGTAATTCAGTAAATAGCAGAAAAAGAAGTTTGCTGTCCTCCAAATCTGGAGACCTCACACTCCCAAATACTGAGGTGTTCCAGTTTGGATCTTGCTTTTGTTTCATTTTCTGGAATAAAATGAGCCCTGTGGAACCGGCCACGGGAGTCACCGATGAGTTGTCTGAGCTGATCTGCCCTTTTCTAAGGATTGAACGTTCCCATTCGGACACCAGGCTATCTCGAAATAAGTTCTAATTTGCCCAGAAATTAAAAGCAATTATAGTATGAGATACTGGCGACACGAGGAAATGAATCACCTCGGGAGAGCTGGCTGGCCCTGCGCACAGAGAAGCCGGCTCTTGCTGACACGGGAGAAGGGAGGCGAGAGGACGGCAAAACGCTACAGACAGTGCCACCTCCTGGGTGAAATACACAACTTAGTATTTAATAGCAAAGTAAATCACTTCAGATTCTTGGCTTGGAGACACTGAAGAGTTGTTTGATGACTGCAGACAGATGCTGGGAAATGGCACTTCACACAGAAACACGATTCAAAACCGCGACCACCTCCTGCATTTAACTTCATTATATCCCCACCCATCATCTTTCTTTTTTTTTTTAATGATTTCACTTCTCCAAGTATTTCCAATAGAAGGGTGCTTGGTTGGTTCACTTAAATTAAAAAAAAAACAAACATAGAAACTGCGGCGGTTTTTTCCACAAGACCACACATCATAACCCAATAGCCAGTTTAAAGTTTTACACGTTTTCCTTTTTGCAGCCCTTTTCCCCATCCCACCCCTTCCTATGTGCGAACGCTGCAGCTCCTAGGGCGGCGTGGGAAAGCAGGCTAATGGCGATGCCGGCCAAACGCCGGCCATTTGTAGAGTACCTTATCTCTGGGTGCTGCCCAGGCAAAGCTGCTGCGTAGGAGTGAGCGTTCCCTGGTGGAAAAAAAGAAAAAAACACAACAGGGAGTGATCTGCAGGGCTTTTGAGTGGAGGAGTTGGTGGAGAGCAAAGGTGAGAGTACACCCTGTGATAACACAAAACTCTGTAGCGCGAGATGTTTTTCAGACAAAAATAATTCATTACTTCATAATTCATTACTTCATAATGAATTGATAATGAATTAATTACTTCATTCATAACTCATTACTTCATAATTCATTACATTTTACATGGCGCTCACTGAACAGGACTTCAAGTCGGAGTAACTGGGTAAAGGAGAGGCCCCATTGCCGCACCGAGACACAGGGAGTCGCAGCTGAAGTCGCTGTGGGAACCTTGAGATCGAATAGCTTTGACTAAGTAATCGCAGTGGGTTTGGGCCATGTTTTCATCCCATTAACAACACAAGAGATTTTTGTGGTGCCAGGGATCACGTGTCCAAAATTTTCCTTCTGTTTAGTCCTAACTGGTTCCTGTTGGTGTCCTAACAGGTTCCTTCAGAGAGCTCATCCCTCACAGCATCAGGGCCCTAAGAGGCCCCCCACAAGGCACACTGGGTTTTTTGAAGCTTGCTTAGTTACTTTAGGCTTCTCAGTGTCTTTTGCATCAGATCAATCAAGACTGAAAGGGTTAAACAAACTCAGCCCCATTTGTGCATAAGTTAGGTGACAATTAGCAGCAGATGACCAAAAAATATAGCAAGAATAACTTAAGATCATTTTATGCTGACGGGACAGTGTTTCATGGACTTGGCAGCTTACAACATATTTCATTTCCAGTCTCAAATCCAGGGGACAATCCACTTTTTTTTTTTTTCTTTCTTAAGAAGCTCGCTTTCTTAAAATTTTCAGCTCATTTCCAGACTCCTTTTACATTTATAAGTCAGTATAGCCTTAAATCTTCTGTCTTACCAGAAGTCCATTATATAACATTTGCAGGTAAAGACGTACCCAAACTATTTTCCTGCAAAGTGCTATGTATTCATCTGCTGCCATACAAATGAGTTGTTTTCAGTCTCTAAAGAGTTAACATAAATTCCCATTTCCAAATCCACAGATTGCCACTTAAGTTCCTATATCTGCATGCACTCATCAACGATGACGCCTACATGACATAATATATTCCCATATAATAAAAAATAAAAATATATATATATTTCTCACATAATATAAAATCCATAATGTATTTCCCACATATATAAAATTCCCACTTAAGTTCCTATAGCTACATGCACTCATCAACGATGACACCTATGTGACACAATATATTAATACCCAGTGCCAAAAGCAAAAAAGCAAAGAAAAACAAGCTAGGCAGAAGTGTTTACTTTTGTAGTATGTAATTTTTTTCTGCAGCTATGAAGAATCTCCTTCTACCTGCTCACTACCTGCACTAAGTGAGCACTACCTGCTCACTTCAAAAATTTCCGAAAGGACAGGTGTAAAGACCTACAATACCTGAAATATTTGAAAAGGCAAGAAATGCTGCACAGAGGATTTGCTGCATTTTCCTGACCTGAAGAGGAGATTGCTGTAAGTCTACCGCGATTCTCGGCAATTTCCTGGTGTCACCTGTGTGACCAGAGTCATGGGGACGAGGAGAGGTCCCCAGCTCCAGCAGGTACCTGCCAGGTCCCCAGTCCCAGGGTGGGCATCCTCACGCGGGTGAGCGGTGCCAGGCAGGCAGCCATGCGTGGTCCCCTCCCAGCCACCGCGGGCAAGGAGAGGCTGCAGCCCCTTGCAAAAGTTTTAAACAGGCTTTGCCCCTCCCTCCTGCCCGCTGGCTGGCTGCGGACAAGGCAAATATGGGCAGAAGGGCTATAATAAGCAAGGGAAGGCAGGGATTTTACCTTCATCTCCCCCTTTGGAGTATTTCAAAACTGATTGTGGGCTCCTCACATAAACTTGTTGAGTGAGCTTGTCATGCCAGTTACACATATTGCATTGATGGAGGTTGCAGCTTTTTGTATACCTCATGGTCTCTGCTTTTCTGCAAAAGAAGTGGTATTTGAGGAGTTTGCACACACCCCAAGACCAGAGTCTCACCTGTCTGCTCCTGAACACATCACAAGAAGCCACAAAGCTGTTTGTCTCAGGAGGAAGCACAGATCTGTCCACAGGAGGGATCATTGTTAAAAAAATTCCCAGTACTGCTTCATCCCCACAGCACTGGGCACCCATATTACATATATCCCCTCCACTACCCCCCCGACAGCCCATGGCTCATACTCACGAGCTGCCGGACACAGGGACAACACGGTCCTTTTTAATGAAGGGTTCCCCCAACTTGGAAGAGGAGCTAAGAAATAAACAACGCTTTGTCTTTTCAAGAGCCATCGTGTTTGCTCTGCGTGACTCAAATCTGCTTAATCTGCAAGATCACTAATGGCACACCGTGGCACGTTCGCGTTTCCTGGAGCAGCCGCTCTGTCGGTTTCTATACTTACCCACTTTTCAGAAGCCAAACAGCTTCGGGTGGCCTGTCCCTTGACGCTGTGTTACTGCTACTTCATGGCCTTTCCTGTTTGCATGCTGGCCTACGTTAGATTTTTTACCGTTCACAACTGAAAAACAACTTCTGCATAAATGGAAAAAAAAAACAGTTTTACAAGGCTCAGTGGGTATAGCAGCCTATTCTGGGAAATCCCGAACCTCTCATTTTTATGCAGAGTGGGTTTAAGCCCATCCTGGAGGCTCCTGGGTCCTGCCAGAAGGAGCTGGCATCCTACCTGATTTCAGAGCCCTGCCCAAAATTTTGCAAGAACTCATTTTAAAGATATGAGTGCTAAGCGTTTAGTGTTTATCTAGCCGTTAACGAACTTCCCTGTCGTTTCTTTGCCTGTTAGAGGCAAAACCAGCCCCAGGGTAACACCACGTTTCAACAGGCAGCGTCTCAAATGGCCGGCAACCTGGGGCAGGTCACTCTGCTCCGGCACTTTTTACCAGGTGCAGACCCCGCATGCAGAACACGCTCAACCTGAAAGCATAAACCTGTTGTTTTGAAGTTAACACAGCTAAAAGTCAACATAGCCTGAGGGGCTGAGCATGAGCACGCCCAGCACTGCCAGGGCAGACACCCAAAATACCCCCTCAGGCCAGCAGGCATCAATCCACCCTGCTGCTCCCTACAACAGGTCCCCAGTGGTACCAAACTCTTGTCCTCCAGCGCCAGATTTCCTTTAGGATTTTGTACCTTTTCACATGGGGTGGTTTTCCTCTTGTATCCTCAAGTCATTGCTCGCGCCCGTCTCAACCAGCAGCAGCCACCTCTGCCTGCAGCCTGACCTTTCCCGCACAGCTCTTCACCACAGATCTTCTCGCTCCTCGGTCCCACAGCCTGGCCTTTTCCCCAGCAGTCGGAGCCAGAGCCGGCTTTGGCCACGGCCACCTCAGCCCCACATCCCAGGATTTTAATTGAGATGCGCAGATCACTGCAGCTTTGGGACAAGCCGAAGGACACCCCTTTTAATTTTATTTCTGAGGTCAAAAAGAACAATCCTCTTCTGCCTGAATTGTGCAATGAAAGCAAGGCTTAACCAGCAGTTGTACTGCTCAATGTGCTATGTGGAGATTTGATGCGCTTAAACGGTTTCTCCTTATCTGTGAGAAAAATGGGTTACGTAGAGGAAAGATATAGGATGACCACGGCTCTCTGCATCACCCACCTGATGCCTTGGTGACAGAGGCTGCCGAGGTACCCGTACGGCTGCTCTGCAACCAAGGACGGGAGGAAATTCACTTCAGCTCATTGCAGAAACTCATGTAGATTAACAGCAGACTGGCTTTCCAGTATGGCTGTCGTGCCCCTTGTCCTTCAGTGGCACGTAGCTGCCTCCCTAACGAGAGGGACTCTCCCGGTTCCTCAACCTCCACTCTGCCCATCGCAAAGGCAGACATGGAGAGGGTTATCCCACTCGCTGCTCCGGCAATGCCTCACGCAGCAAAGCACATTTTCATACTAAATCAAACCGCATCCCACCGGCTGCCGAAATTTCAGTCATTAGTCTGTTTTAGGAAAACAATCATTAGCTCAGAGCACCATTTCTTAAGCCTGTGTGAAGGTCTTCGTTCACTTTGCCTTTATTTTTAAGTCCTTGTTCAGTTTTTCACAGCACTTATGACTTTTTTTTTTTTTTTAATTCAGGTAGATTTAGCTCAGAAGCATTTCTCTTCCAGTTTCTTGACTTCATATATGTCAGGAATTTTTTTTATCTGTCAAGCTTTCTAAAGCGCTGGTGACTCCTGAGCACATTTCCACAGGCAGATGCAAACAGTGCCGAGCCTGCCAACTTGAAGCTGGTAAAATATAAGCCAGCCATGTGGGAAACAGCACGGAGTCAGGGCTAAATAGCTCTCTTCTAAAAACTAATTGCTTCATAAAATACCTTTGAAAGGTTGTTTGAGGTTTCTGTTTGCGCTTGTGTGGAGAGTGCTGCCCTCTGCTCACAGCTCCAAGCCCAAGCTGTGCTACCAGAAGAAATACCAGCATGGACCTTAGTGGTAAAGCCGGCCCCGGCTTGACATCACCAAAATTTGCCTGGGAGAAATATGGCCTCAGTCAGGGCAGGACCAGAAACTTGGCTTTAAGTACAGGAGACCAGCGAGACAGGGCTGCCTGGAAGGCAGCGAAGGGCCAGCGCTGGCTTCCAGGAGGGCAGAAACTGAAGCCGTCCCCCAGGGGCTGCTGCAGGCACCGTCTGAACCCCAGGCTGCTGAGTCAAGACCGAGACGCGTCCGTGAGGACAAAAAGGCAGCGACTGCTGGTGAGAGAATCTGCTTAGCAAAGGTTAAACCTGTTGGAAGAGGTTGCCTTTGATGGCTTAAAACCACTGCCGTTCCCCTGCAGGAATATCATCACAGGATTTGCTATCGTGAGCTATCAGACACGACAGATTATTGCGATCCATGAAATTATCAGTAAAGCCATTATTATTAAAATTACTAGTAATGCTAAGTCCTAATATGATTTAAACATTTCATGGTAGTTTAGAGTAGCTACAGTCTTATCAACCCATGGTTTTTAACCTGTATTAGAATAGGTCCTTTTTTGAAGGTCTTTTTTAAATGTAGATCTCATGTGCAGCATTTTTGTATAAATACCAATGATAACTAGTTGATAAGTGACTCTTGTAAATTAAAACAATACTGGAAGAAAAGTATCAGAAAATTATTTCTCTTTTACTTCCACATATAATTTGGGGATTTACAACATATTGAAGTTTTAGAGATTACACGTGTGTGATATATATATTTATTATTATATATATTTATTTTTTTCGATTTTTCTATACTTCTTGAAGGTGGGGAATATCTGAATCTGAGGAGGAGTCTCTCAGAGATGAAGCAGAGAATGTGTACTTTGCTACTGCCCCTTCCCTTAAGACACAGTAATCCTCAAACAAACAAAAAAACAGAAAGGAAGAGTTACCAGGACCTACAATAATCTCTCCACGCAGGTACTCTTGGCTTTATCTGGCTTTTCAAAACCCTTGCTACCCGTGCTAGGCTTCATTCACACAGCGGCTCAAACACAGGACAAATAATCCTGACTCTTTTGTGGTGGCTCTAGAGCGGAAAATTTTTTTCTGGCAGAAATCCAGGTGGTGCTTGTCTGCAGCCAGCCCCTGGGCGAGCTGGAGTCCACGTTAGAGCTGGTCTCCATGTTATAACCGTCTGTCAGTACGCTAGCGCTGAATCCCACCCGCTTAGCTAAAAGTCATCCTCGGGCAGTTTATCCAGCGTACGACTGAACTTCGCTGTGGTCGCAGAGGCACCCAAGGTGACTTTTTGCAAAAGCAGCTCAGGTCAGGCAGACTTTTTAAACCTATACGCCATGCGGTTTGCACACCTCCCATTCCCCCCATGGCCCATCTGGATCTGGAAGCAATATAAGCTTTCACATGACAGCAAACCTGACAATAAACCCACTGTGTCTCCAGCACGAGGGCGAAGTGCCCAGGGAAGGTTTAGCCTCATTCCCTCATCTGTTGGAGCGAAACGTTAGCCGCAGCTCTAGCCTAAATACTTAATCTGAGCACACAACCTCTATGCATGTGGCCTGTAGCATCCCACTTGCATTTACGGTGCTTAGGAAAAACAGACCAAGAATAATCCACAAGACTTATTTTCTAGGGAATTTATCCCATACTATTTTATTCAGAAAACACTGATTATTTTTCATTGAGATACCAGCTGAAAAGATTCTTAATATATCTCAGCAATTGCTTCCTTGATGGGCGATATACCTGGAAGATTATGACACATTCAAGGCATTTTTCATAAGCATAACTCATTTTTAAACTTCAGGTTGTATCAAATCAGAAATGTCTTGTCAGTCTCATTAACTTCTCAATTTCTGGAAGTGTACCGTCTTTCAGCTACTTCACATATGCAAAGCACTGGATAAAGCAGACAGGAATTTTCTTACTCGCCCATTGCAAGGTGCTTTAGAAAGAGTGCAACGCGTTCCCAAAGGCAAATAGGCTGAAAATTCCTCATCCTGGTGACAAACAATACACTGAGATTTTTTTTTTTAATGCAGAATGAACAGTACAAATACAAGAGAGTTGAACAGAATAATGGACCTTGCTAGTACAGTGAAATAAATACCTGCTAGTTGATAAAAATGTAATTTCACAGCTATGCTCCAAGATTTCCCAATTCACCTTCCACATACCAACAGAAAACAGACATGATTTGGGAACTTCATCATCATTATCAAAACAAAATTAGGTTTTATATAGCTGCTATTATAACTAAATTAGTAATTTTAAAATGTGCTCAGTCCCACACAAATAGCACCCTTGTAAAGATACAGTCAAATAATACGTCAGCCTAGAAGGTTCCTTTAGGTCTCAAGCTACTGGAATCACTGATCCTCTCACAGACTGTGGTCCATCACGACTTACCACAATGAGTGCTTTAGAAGCACCACAACCAAAGTTTTTAACGTTCCTCACAGCTGAGTCTTGTGATGAGCTTTTAGAGCACTCTTCTTCTGATTGTCCCATGTCACCAACCTTCCTTTCCAGCTCTCTCTACGTTTTCCCTCCAGCTGTGTGGTCTTGCCATGGGAGCACAGGCTGAACCAACAGCAACAGAGTGACAGGACTCAACAAGAGATTTAAAAATTACGCACTTTCTTTATAAAATTGTTCTCTCCGGAACACTTTCTGCTTGAGGGACATTTCCACTTCACGGGCAGAGAAGGAAGGGAGAGAGCAAGACAATTCCAGCTGGCAACCAGCTGAAGAGTACTAAAGGAAAATCTCCGAAGTTCAAGCACATCAAGGCATCTCACTTCTCTTATCACATTTTATGGACTGTGCAAAATCACTAGCTAGCTTCAGAATCTCTGTTGCTCTGAATATTTTCCTCTAAACAGGAAATAAAATCATATAAATACCTGATAAGCATGCTAAAACAGTAATAATCTGCATAAATATATACAAAGTCATCCTGTAAGTTAGAACTACTACAATAGCTCCTGATTTAAAAACACCTCTTTATGCCGACACCCACTTTCAAACACATCTCAACCCCTGCAGTGATTCATTTTCAGGAAGGTTTTAAGGAGTAAACACTGATGCCTGTGTCATAAGGGTTCTGCTCCTTGTTCCAGCTCTTTCTCAAGACCTTTGGGGTCCCCTGCCCAGCTTGCCAGCATCCAACATGGTGCTAAAAGGGCAGATTAAGCCTCAAGCTCTTACGGTCTTCCTGGCTAGGTATGGCTATCACGGCTCTCCAGCCGCACCGCGTGCCTCCCTGGAACATCACGCAGGCTTTCAGGCCAAATGCTTCCCCTGTACTGGAACCTAGGCATCAGCATTAAAGGAACTAGTAAGTCAGCAGAGACAAGGACTAACTTTACTGTCTTTTAAGAGGAAACTAATATATAGAATCACATAAATATCAAAAATATACGAAAGAAAAGGTTTCTAGGTGCAACAGTTCTTAGATCCTTTCTCTAGCTGAGTCTCTCCTGCACTTTTTTCGTAAACAAATGTGAAGGCAGACATCGCTGACTGAGCGCAGAATGTCTTTCTTGTGGAACATTTGTACACGTCCACACTGGCAGAGGTGCTGAGCTCCATGGACAACGCACAGCTTCCCAAGACATTCTGATACTCCTGGATAAGGCTACTGAGGATTTTTTTTCATGTAAACCAAGAGATAGGCTGTTTCTCCCCTGTGGAAACAAAGAAAAAGCAAAACAAGATGTACATTTGAAGACCTAGGTTGCAAGTAACCTCCCAGGTTTGCTCCTGCTCAGATTTTTGAGGTTTAGGTCAACTGAACTGGCCCTCTCCACTGTTCCTGAGGCAGCATATAAAGCTGGCAGCGCTATAGCTTATAGAAGGGATTATCTCTCCCCACACCTCATTTTCTTATGTTGTATCAAAACAAAAAGCACAGAGGACTCCTGACTGACGTATCTAACTTCAGTCAGGATACAGGGTCCAAGTGGCAATCGTAAGTAGCAAGACCACTCCTGCAGCCCCATTTACTATTACTCAGTAGTCCTGCCAGCTCCCAGTATAGTCATATACAGTCACATCAGAGTAACCAGAATACAAGGATGCCTCTTCTCCTCTCCTGCATGCCCTGTACATCCCAGGCAATATGCAGTTCAAACCATTTGTCTTCCCTCTCTTTGCTACCCTCATTCCAAACCTCCGAGCAGCATTAGGTAAAAACAGAGATGTCTCTGCTTACCAATGGAGGTTGGAATGTCCATAGGTGCATTTAACATCATCCCACGATACCTAGAGAATAAAACACACAAGGGGAGGCTGGTAAAAATTCTTAATTATGCTGGTATTCATAATTCTTAATTATGCTGGTATTGTGATACCAGCATAGCAATCCTCATAAGAGTGGTATAAGTGGTACTTCCAGGAACTGAACACCTTTTAATACATCGGTTTATTGCTTTCACCCTTCAAGGAAAAACAGTTCCGTTACGTCTTCTGAACACATACATTAGACAGATCTAGAGTACCTAAAGCAGGGTATACAGCAAATGGCTGCTTCTGCAAATTGCAAACCAGAACCTGAGGCCTTGTTTGGTACAGAGGCCAGAGCCGCTTTGCCCTCAGCTCAGAGTACGCTGTAGCAGGGCAATGAGGTGCACAAAGCTCTGCAGCTTCAGTTTTCTTTCCTGGTTCTCTTTAATCAGCAGTCAGTCAGACTGAATGAGACCTGGAGAAGTGTCCAGGAAGCTACAAAAGAAATGTGCATTTGTCTCCTCACCTGGCAAACCTCAGAATCGTTGAAGCAATACCATTTACATTCTGTGAGACTTCGAATATAGGCACAGTAGTGTCCGTGACTAGTTGATCCTGAATGAGCAACAACGGCAAAAAGCTCATACTGCCAGGCAGCCTGTGAAGAGCCACAAAGAGTAACTTTCAGTGCAGCGATTCTCATTTGCCATTGGCTGAAGATAAGCAGCAGCCAGGACAGCAAGAATGTGCATTTTGTAAGGGAAAAGGAGAAAGATTAGATTGGCCTTGAGGATTTTGCCTTTTTCACTCCTACCCTCAGAGTTTTGCCTGCCAGCTATGGGCTGGCAGCCTTCCTGGAGATCACAGGAATGTGAAAAAGGCAGCAGGACAGCAAAGGGGTTGCTGCAGCCAGCACTGCACCAGCGAGGTTTTGCTGTTGCCACACTTTCCCTTGTTATTTCTCAGTACAGGGAACAGATCCACAGTGTGGCAGATCACTCTCAGCTGCTTGGCAAAACTGTCATCTCCCCGCTAACCTCAACTCTGGGGCAAACAACACTGCAAGGGAAACTGCCAGGAATGGAGTTCCCCTGTCTTGGACTAGTGACCTCTGCAAAGCAGTAGGTCTGCTGCTCACTGAGGCCGTTTTGCCCTGGAGGCTGAACCACAGGACCGAAGTTGCCTCTAAGACACTGTTTACAATGTCTGGATTTGGTCATCCAAATGAACTGTGTTTTCATCTTTTCTTTAGTATATTTAGAAATGGAAGAAAAAGTTATGCTAAACACTCTCAGAAAAAAAGGGATTGTTTGGGGTTTTTTTTGGTAAAGCCCATTTTTTGTCCTTATGGCAGAAAGCTCCAGTTATGGTACCTTTGGTGATTTAATCTGAGAACAGAAAGTTGAATAATGCCTGAACCAGTTAAAACCATGGGATGTGAGACAACACCAGGCACAGGTAAAGCACGAGACATACATTTTTACGTCAGGTACTTCGAACTGAGGCAAGTACTGATGTGATCTCTTAAGTTTTTATGAGAGACTTGAGCAGAGGGGAAAAGAAAATCTGCCCTTTTTAAACAGAGCATTAGGAGTATCTCACCTTTTCATTGTCATCTGCTTGGCACTGATTTTCTGTCAAGATTGCACTGAAATCAAGGTCTTGTGGGAATGGCAGATGGTGACTAAGCTTGTGAATGTAGGCTGATTTTTCGAAGCAGAAGCGCTTTAGGTGTATGGTCAGAGTCTGTGGCAGATGGACTAGCTTCATGCTCTGTAAAGCAATAAATAATGCAATTGAAAACTAAGGAACAAATCCAGGGGAGGTGGGGTGGAAACAGCCATTGCCACCCAGCGAATGTAGCACGGAGAGCAGTCAGTGCTACAGTGAATGACTGCCAATTCCACCTGACAGCAGATGCCGAACCTTTGTAGCTCATCTGTGCATGAGACATACACATAGGGGAGCTGTGGTAACCAAGTTTCTCAGCTTCAGCGTGATCAGCACCCAGCCTTGGGTGTCTCACGGGCTGCTTTGTTTCTCATCTGCTTTCTTAACCCTAGGCTGGTAGCACTAGGTTGGTGAGGAGAGGCAAGCCAACTTCCTGTGACATGTGGCCACTAGAGCTCCGTGGGGTGGAGCTGCCAAGCTGACAGCTCATTCCTTCCAGCACTGCCTTTGTTGATATTACCGCTGCTGCCATGGCTGCCACCAAGACATATGGATGCACTGTGGCCTCAAAGGTGGCCCACTCGTGAAAAATGATGTGGAAAGTCCCCTCCGAGCCTTGAACTGAGGCAGTCTCCCTCACACACCTCTCTCTTCAATGCACTTGCCTCTTCATGAAACAGCTAATTCATTGGCTGGCAGAGACCAATACTGTAAAAAATGGGGAGCCCAGTGGAGAGCAAGGAGGAAAGCAAATCACCCTACAGTAGCCTATTTTTATGTGTATGCACGGCTCCAGTAACATATTCTTGTCTACCCCTGGAGCTATGCAGCACAGTGGAAACAAAACAAAAACCAACAGAAGCTTTTCTGCTGGTACAGAAATGCTACATCCGTTGGTGACTTACATTAAAACCCATTAAAGCATTCTTTTGTTGCTAGAGCTACATCTACAGCAGGAAACTTCCTAACAGGAAAGATGCATGTGGTTTATACCTAGCTGACATTGCTCTGCTGACAAGTCTGAATTGCTGATCTCCTCTTAAACTGATATGGTTTCCCACCCTTCCCAGTCCTAAAGGGAGTTCTGGGTATAAGAGATGTATGCAGAAATAATTCTCTGATTACCTGCAAAAAAGGTGTTTTCCTTCCACACTGTTCACAGAAACACATGTTGTGATCAGTCAACTCTTCTGGATGGAAAAAGTATTGCAGACAGTCCTCCTAAGAAGAAAGAGATTTCTTTCAACTGAATTCCTTCAAGCTGGATTTCCATTCTACTAGTACAGGGTACATGCAAACAGCAAAGCTACAAAAGGCATATTTTATTCAAAGGACAAAAGATTGTCTGGCAGCCTAAAAAAGGGTACCCCCTTTTTCCTAACTGCTGGTGCGATAACATTAGTTGAAAAAAAATAGAGTACCACATTTTCAAAAATATGTTGATGCATAACTGTCTTTTATACCTACTTCAAAGCCTTACAGGTTTTGAAAGAGGCTCCTTTAGGCTGAAACAGTATAAAGTGGTCAAAGAATAAATACGGTCCAATGTCACCTGAAAAATCCACTCTCTATTTGTGGCAGCACCTACACAGCCACCATCACTGCTGTGTCTGGATATCAAACAGCAGTACTGATTTAACAGTAAAAGAACATGGCACTGGGCAAATGTTGTGTGTCTGGCCAGGGATTACAAGTTATCTAAGGGCACCTCACTGTGGTATCTAAGGTCTCACAGGTACACATCACTGTGTAGTATGAGTCTTTGAGTCTTAGAGAGTATTTAGTCAACACTGTTTTTAGAAAGGCAATTCAAGGACCTTATTTTTCCATCCCCCAAATCAAACAAATTTTTTGAGAAATTTAGAACCCCTCAAAACGAAGAAGAAATGTAAATGAGAAAAGATCACCTCAAAGCCCCAGACACCCTGCAGAGATTCTAGATGAGTCCCAGGAGAC
This sequence comes from Platalea leucorodia, assembly GCF_965183815.1. Classification (NCBI taxonomy): domain Eukaryota; kingdom Metazoa; phylum Chordata; class Aves; order Pelecaniformes; family Threskiornithidae; genus Platalea; species Platalea leucorodia. The sequence goes on from NC_138826.1 coordinate 58,576,089, forward strand.
ACCAGTGCTGCAAGAAGGCTCCCACAGTGAACAGAGGGGAATCTTCTTCCTAAGGAAACAGGGCTGCCGCTGAACTTACCAGAGTCTTCAGCGCGTGAGAATTGGAATCCAACACTGGGACTGGAAGGGTTAACATGCTGCTGTTCCTCTTTGTTTCAGAAGAGCATTTCTGACAGGCCAGGTGCTCCTGTACACAGATAGTGTACAAATAATTCAGCTCTTCAACCTGGAGGGGTAAAAAAAGGTCAAAACAAGGTTTATGAAGAACACAGCTGAGGTATTTGCCTCTGTGGGTGGGAAACCCCATGTGGGCACGTTACTTCACGCAATGTTACTGCCTTAAGGCTTGAACCCAGATCTGACATTGACTTATGTGGACAGGGCACTTCTCTTCTCACCATTTAAAGAACAACCTCCTTCCCCTCATCCCCTAGCAGAGGGGAGAGACACAGCCTATAACAAGATCAGACAGTTAAATGTCTGCTTTGACATAGAATTTTATTGTTCTCTTTGGAACTGTGACAGGAGCCTGTCTTCTGTATGAATAAAACTATGACAGTGGGCAAGGAAGAGTCACTTTTCTCTTATCTTACATAGCTCCCCTAGGAGGAACTGTCATATGCGTAACATACTAACAGTGACTAAATTATAATGAAACACACATGGCTGACTTCAAAGAATGGAGGAGCTGTGTCAAGACATGCCAATAAACGCTTAAAGAAATTTGGGGAAAAAAGAAACGCAAGGTAACTAAATTCAGTGTTGCAAGAAGATCAATGCTTTTGTTATTAATCAACTCTCCCATTAGAACAGAGACCCTGGCATGCTCTAAAAGTAGGATGAACAAAAGTTAACTGTGTTTCAAAATGTTGACGCCTATGAAATCAAAATTCCCTCTCCCACTTGAAAGATGAGAGGAAAGATTCAAATAGGGGATAATTTTAAGAATTTCATTTAAGACAATTGTCAATGAATGGGATTCTTCTTCAAGAAGTGGAGGAAAGAACATATGACAAGGGCCAAAGGACCTGGTGTTCATTTTGGTGACTGTCCTTACCAGCTCTGGCTTTTTCATCTGCCTCATTATCAAGTTCCAGAGAGTCAGGAAGAGCTGGGCAGCATCATACTGCACAAACACTGGACAAACAGAAAACACAGCCTCCATCAGTATTATGAACAGCACCAAGCACAGATCTCCCACAGATGGCAAAGGGAGATTTACTGTCCCCCATTAGATCCAGCCTCTTGTTCCCTTGCCACTCCCTGCCAGGGACAGAGCTTAGACTTGAGACAAGCTGCAATGTCTCCGTGTGACCTGAGCAAGTAGTGGGAAAAGATGGCTGAGCTCTACTGCCCCATCATACAACCCAGTGCAAAAGTCATGTCCTTGTCACCAGCTGCAGGGCCAAGAGTATACCCAATACCTACCAGAGGACAGGGCTCAGATATCTCATTGAGGTGAAGGTTGCATTTTTTTGAAACCTTCTTAGAAACAATACAGGGAAGATTCTATTCGCTTTTTCACCTTCATTACTCTGCAGACTTGTTTCCCTCCTCCCCTCAGCACTCCTGAGCACTGAGCGAAAAATGATAGGGAGGCCTATCCATACGTCTCATACACAGAATGCTATAAACCCCTTGATCCCTACCCAAGGAAAAAGCACAGTTTCAGCACAGGAAGCCAAGGATGATGTAGCAACATTATGCTTTGGCTTTCCACTCTGGCTAAACTGGCTGTCCTGGTTTCAGCTGGGATAGAGTTAATTTTCTTCCTAGTAGCTGGTATGGTGCTCTGTTTTGGATTTAGTATGAGAATAATGTTGATAACACACTGATGTTTTAGTTGTTGCTAAGTAGTGCTTACACTTGCCAAGGACTTTTCAGCTTCCCATGCTCTGCCTGGTGCATAAGAAGCTGGGAGGGAGCACAGCCAGGGGGGCTGACCCAGACTGGGCAAAGGGCTATTCCATACCATATGACATCATGCCCAGTATATAAGCTGGGGGGAGTTGGCCAGGAGAGGGGGACCGCTGCTTGGGGATGGGCTGGTCATCAGTCGGCAGGTGGTGAGCAATTGCATCGTGCATCACTTGCTTTGTATATTATTATTTTTACTAATAACACTATTTTACTTTCTTTTATTTCAATTAGTAAACTGTTCTTATCTCAATCCACGAGTTTTCTCACTTGTACCCTTCTGATTCTCTCCCCCATCCCACCAGGGAGGGGGAAGTGAGTAAGCAGCTATGTGGTGCTTAGTTGCTGGCTGGAGTTAAACCACAACACTGGCATATTAAGAAACCTAAGATGGTGGGATACAGCTCAATGCACAGCTTGCTTACAACAGCTCAGCAGAGAATTGCTTCAAGATTGAACTTAGAGGGGGGAAAAAATCTACACCCTTGAATGCAAAGAACTGATGTTCTCAGCCCACGATGAACTGAAGATTTAGGAACTGGGAAAAAACTACACATAGTTTAGCAAATCTTGATATTTCTGGACTACCTCTATACTTGATCATAGGTGAAACAAATTTTGTGGGATAATCCAACACCCTGAGGTGGAAGTGCTTTCAACTTCCCTGCAAGTCTGCAGGTACTGACTTCAGCTGGGTTCTAGTAAGATTATGGACATCCTTGTCTAGATGAAGCTCAGAAAATATACCTTTCCTCATGTCTAATAGCACATCTGTGATCCACGTAAAGCACCACTTGCTGGCATATAGGACTTTATGAACCACACTTGAATTTTAAAGCAGAAGGACAAGGTGGAAGACTGTCAAGCTTTACAAACTCTCTTCGGGCATCTCTCTCTAATTGGAAGAGAGAAGCCAGAATGCAGAGCCATTCAGTCTCAGGGAGAAAAATGATGCAAACAGAAATATTCAGGTTATGTCATGTTCCTCCTTAATACAGGTCTGGGCTGGCTACCAGCTGTCCCTTTCAGTGCTGTCCTGCTTTGGCTTTTATATGATAAAGATCAGGACATTTGGATATACCATGTATATTTGCACACATAAACAGACCCTCAGCATCCCATTGTCACCAGTCACCCCGTGCATTTAACAATCTCTCTCCTTTGGGATCCTGCCCAGATGGGAGGTTAAGCCAGCAAATTCTTCTCTCTGCCCTTATAACAGAGAACAGGAAGGATATGGTTTCTGTCCTCGGGGATCTGGGTGAACTCGGTATCTTTTCCACATGATTCCTTACTTCTAATGAGGAACAGCAGCTGTTTCACTACTATCGTGCCAGTATAGCAAGACAAATCAAGCTATAACCTGTCCTCTCTCTGCCCTGCACAGCCCTTTCCCTCTGGCCAGTAACAGTAGCTGAGTCTTCTAGCAGTCTTTGGATATCAGCAAGGATATCTGGCAGGGGCTTTTTTTTCTCACAGCATCTCACTCACAACTGGGAGACAGCTATAAAGAGCACTATGTCATCGTGTACATAACTTCTCACATTTCTGAATCTCTGAATGAGATGTCAGAGTCTGCACCGCTTGTTAGTGCTTGATAATTAACATCCCTGTTCTGCAGACAGAGGTGGGCATGAGACAGTGCTGCTTACATTTCACTCTGTATACTGAAAGACAGCAAGCGAGGTCTGTGGGAGAAACAGCTTTCTGCTTGCCATGCTGCATCTTCTCCAACAGCAGGAGCATTTGGTATGGGACATTCCTCCTCTTCTGCGCAGCACGTGGTGGCACTGTGATCCTGTAAAGAGAAGAAGCAACATGAACGGTAACCAAGTGGTACAACAGAGAAATATTAGACATGACAGCTAAAGGAGCAGAGGTTGATAGCACAGATAGCAACTCAAAAGGAATCAGAGTGGGCACGTTTTTAGCAAAAGAAGGAAAAAGGGGAAGCAGACACCTGCACTAACTCATCTCACAGTGCAGGCTGACAGTTCTAAAGTAAAAGGCCAAAATTTTAAGTTGCCGTGTTCCTGAATAAGGGGCAAACTGAACAGGACTTGAAGTGCTTTCTGGTCTCTAGAAACAATGTTAGTTACAGCCAGTTTCAGAGCTGTTCTTGCCTCCCACCTGTTTATGCCTTCGTTCCAACATACCCTCAAAATTTCATGGGCATGTATATCATAATGCTTGTATTTCAACTATGTACCAACTGGAAAGCTCTTTATCCTCCCTAAATTTATTGCAGTCCACAGGTTTTTCTAAGTCTTTCTTCAAATAACAATGGTAACCTACTGTCTACATTATTTAGCTTTGCCCATTTATGACACTTCTCATGTCTGCGTGTCTGTAACTTGTCTTCTTCCCCCTCTGCACACTGGTGAGTGCATAATAAATCTGGAGAAAGGAGGACTGAATAGAAATGATCCACTTAGATGATTAAAGCTGCAGAGAACTTAGTAAACTGAAAACAAATCAAACCAGTTATTAGTGTGGTTGGTAGGGAAGCAGAAGCCCAAATCCTCCTCACAAACAAGTAGAGCACACAGTCAAGCAAAACAAAATAACACTGTGTATTCACTACCAGCAACAACACTTACTCTTCTCTATCAGGTGCTAGCCAGAATAATCGGAGCCAGACACTATGGATCACAACATGTTTATGTTTACAGGCTTAAAGTTACAAAATTAATAGTGGATGTGGTTACACACAACACATCCTTTAGTTATAACAGCCTATGAGCATACCTGGAATAAAATCATATGCTGTTATGGAAAAGAGAGATACAAGTCATAAGGACTCAGTTCAGGACTGCAGCTTACCAGTATGCAAATGGCACATGAATCAGAGATTAGTAACAAGTCAGAGAACTGCAACTTCTACCTTTGCAGGCCCTAGTCTGTATAAGACAGACACAAGGCAGAGACCTTGCTGAGTGAGCTGAAAGCACTTTGCTAGCACCTTGATGATCCAAGCCTTCAAATGTATATCCCATACAAAAAAAAAAAAAAAAAAAAAAAAAAGGAGTGGAGACAACAGAGCAACAATGGAAGTATCTCAGGCAGTTCGAACGGGTGGTACCTTCGAAGTATCGTAGTGAAGTGTCTATTCATGAGGAACACTTGGAGCAGAGAGTTCAGACAGCAGCTCTGTCCAATGTTGTACAGTCCAATAGCTCCTGTAGGCACAGAAAAAGAGGAAATGACACCTGGAGATAGCTACAAGAAAAGAAAGTGAAAATTATTTGAAAGCGGCAAACGTCTCTTGCACATAGTCAGCCACTCAGTGCATAGGCTTGGTTCAGATCTTGGTCAGATCTGAGAAAGTGTTCCATCTATTCTTACGTTCCTCAGGCAGATAACACTTATTTTTGTTCAGCAACTGACAGGAAAAATCCAAGTAAGCCTGTATTATGATACTCATATCTCTCCAGCTCCTCTATTTTCAGTCCTCTCATAACACATCTAAACATAAAATTAAAAAAAACAGAAGTCAAAGGCTGCCTGTATGTGGATTTTTATTCAGCCTTTTACACAGCCAGGCCAAATAACAAAATGAGGAGCTGCACGTGGGACCACATGCTAGCTGTTCATCACACAGGCTATAAGTTTCCCCTTCAGCCTACCTCTGGTATTCTTTGTCTCAGTTTCAAAGAAAGGAACTAGCCTGAGAGAAGCGGAAAAAGCAAGTCACAGCAGTTCACACTGCACATAAAAATACAGCGTTTTGTGTGCCCCAAAGGGGTATAAGCGGTCAGAAATTAGTTTTTCTTCTGAAGTCATCACCAAAGGGAGAGAAGACATGGAATGGAAATTCAGAACAACTCTGAAATGCATACAGTCAGTTGTAAGGGTGGGCTATAGCTGGTATAGTACAGTATGTACACCTGAAATACTAACGTCAGCTTTTGAGAGGCCAGTCTAGTGATGCAGCAGAATAACTAAGGCCTAGTTCACAGTTTAGCAAATCCAGGAGCAATGCTGGCTGTGTTTGGAAAGGAACAGGGCCAGCATCTAGACCTTTCGGCTGCAATGGCCAATTTGAGGACTTAAAAGGGGGATAAGCTCCAATATACTCATGTAATCCCTTCCCAAAAAACCAAAATGGTTACTTAGCAGGGCAAAACGAGAATTGTCTGTATATTCCTCAGTGAAGAGGTAAAGAATAGGAGAAAATGAAGCCTAAGGACAGAGAATGGAACAGCAGACATTAGAAACAGAAAGTATGAGAGTGGAGAACAGACAAAACATTATTACCATTTTTTAAGTCTGCCACACCAAAGACTGATGCTATCCTCTGATCTTTGGCCTTCGGCTCTTCAGCTCCCTCTTTATTATTTTGTACTTCTGCTTCTGCCTTCATGGTCCCACTTAGTGCCAGCTCTGGTTTCTTGCTTCTTTCCTGACGTCCACTTCTTTGTCCCATCAACAATACTGTACAAAGACAGAAGGACTGCAGAAAGATAGGAAAGAGAGGGATCACCCAGAAACACGGGATTTGTCTTTGTATTTGATATTATCATCATGAAAAAGCTGGAATGTCAATAAAATTAGTAAGACTACTGCAACAGCATTTGGTATATTTGAATTAACATGGGTATTGTAGGTGTGCAGGCTACTGGCAAGGTAACAGACATGGAGCTTGATGGCAACTGCACATCCTGTCTTCCTTTTATGGCTAAAGAAAGAAATGAACCTTTGGTTCCACAGAAACAGCTCCACCTAGCCACAGAACTCCAGATATCCCTGTTCAAGAAGATTTGGTAAATTATATGATAAAAATTTTCCAAACGGCAGATCTTGCAAAACTCCTCTGTTCAGTAAAAGTAATGCTTTATCACCCAAAGTATCCCAAGTGTTCAAAAGGGCAAATTTCACCTTCTCTGGCCTTTTGAGCTGATAAGCATTTGTTTGTTTTCTGTACTGGGCTCTGCATTGTTTTTAAGCACCTTAGTCACAGCCCTACTGTGGCACTTTGGACTGTAATTTTTAAAGGTGTTTAGGCATCTAAATATCAGTTTCTTTTTATGCTCCTTCAAGTGATCACAGGCAAAGTAACTGTTTAATCAAAAGAACCATTCTAATGCCTAGCTTTGCAAGGGAATACTGAACAGACCATTACTCTGACAGTCTCTAATGACTCAGCTACTGGCTCTTTAAGTGAAAGTCTGGAAAAAAAAAAAAATCAACAAACTAAAGCAAAGTAAAAATAAACAAGCAAAACAATGTGACAAATGTTGGAATGCAATTACACAAAAATGAAACTTTATAAAAGCCCACCTCCAACAGGGAGGCAGAATCAGAAAAAAAAGCATATGCTTAGGGAAGCATTCGGGGGGGGGCGAAAAACCCACAGAACAAATGCTCAGAAATTGTTATTTTACAAATATTAAACAGCATCTAAAATCAACCTGAGGCCAGGTGCTGAAGGAATGAAGAAAAGCTCCCAAGAAAGGGAAATAAACAAAAAATCCTGGTTCTGCCTTTCACAAAAAGAAAATCTTTGCTTTAAAAGCATGTTATTTTTCAGGTTAACTGTGCCTGACACTGTTAAATATCAAAGTTCCTGAAGAATTTATCAGGCAGGGAAACTAGAAATGGATTAGTTTGTTTTCCCCAATTATTACTTTTAAGCTTAAGTATTACTTTTTCCAACTGTACTTTTGATTCTTTATTTTTGAAGATTACTTTTGAACTCAAAGTGTCATACGCTCAGATTCACTAAATACTGTTGAATTTGCTCAGGACTTTTACTTGGAAATAAAATAAACTCAGACGTTCAGAGATAGATTCAAGAATATTGCTTTTTATATCCAAACCCAGTGATTAGAACAGCTATGCAGGAAAAGAGAAATTGGATTCAATTCTGTATTCATCAAAATGGAGTCTGAACTCACACTGCCTCTTCCCCTGGAAATGATTTAACGAGGCATTCAGGTTTCTGGAAGCCCAGCTGGAGCAGGAGCCCATCTTTCTTTGCACAGCAAGAGCCAGTGGGCTTAGTTGGTATTGTATCAGCCAGAAAGTAAGTAAGGCTCACAGCCAGTGGGGATGCCAAAGGACACAAAAGGAGGGGGACAGGCAGAGCAGAGGTAGCTAAACAGCAGCTAGGGACCTACCAGGGACGAGGTGAACTTGGAAGACACAGCTTTTGGCAGGAGGGGTAGGATTAAGGGTGGGATGAAGGAGCAAGCTGAGGGCTAAAAGGCTTTGGGTGACCTGAGAAATAGGTAGAAAGATATCAGGGCAGGAAGGTGCGGGGGGATACAGAGATGGGAGGATTTGGGTCTCTGGTTCGATGAAACCCTCCCCCAGGCACTGCTAGCAGGAACCCTGGGGCGGGAGCCGGGACTCGAACACAACTTCCCAACCCTTGCACGGAGCTGCCTCATTTTGGCTATATCAGAAATACAGCATTCCTAAGATTTGCACTTGACCTTCCTTTCCCTGCATAAATGTATAAAAAAAACTGGTGAGTGAGCGTAGGAACTGAGGAGCAGGCTCCCCTCTTGCCTTTGCTTTCAGAGTAGCAGGGCCATTTCTCGGTTTCTTTTGCAGGCCAGGGGTAGGACTCAGCGCTGCTCCCCCAGCGCACGTGGCTTGGCCAAGCCCAGCGACCACGCTAGCCCCAGGCAGAGAACAGGTAGCCGCAATACCCTCCTCGTACCCGCCACCCCTGACCAGCTAGCCCCCTCACTCGCCCTCCCTCGGCCAGCCCCGCGTCCTCCCTTTCACCCCGGCCTGCTCCGCAGCCTAGCTGCCCCAACCAGACACCGGCCGCACGACAAACCCCCAGCGGTCCCTTCGCACCCCCGCACCACAGCCCCCGAAGCCCGAGGAGGGCCACCGCCCCTGTCCCTTGCCGCCTCTCCCCCGCCGTCGTGGCTCCTTTCCCCCGGCCGGTCCCGCGGGGGGCAGGCGGCCGGGGGGCGGCGCTGGGGCAGGAGGGGGGCTGCAAGGCAGTGGCCCCGGGGGGGAGATGGCCGCCCCGAGGCGCTGCCCGAAGCGCTGCCGCGGGGACTTGCAGCCCTTCACCTCCGCACTTCTCACGGATGCGACCGAAACGAGAGCTCCCACTTCGCTGTCAAACGAGGCGTTTGTTCGGCTCCCTTTTCTCCCTCTGCTGGTTTTTTTTTTTCTTTCCTCCTGGCCCGCTGTAGCTCTGGCTCGTCCCATCTGACAAACCGGCAAAAAAAGGTTTCTTACCAATTCCCGCAGGACCAGGAGCGCTCCCAGCCCCGGCAGGCGCTCCCGTTCACACCGCGCCCGCTGCCGGGCCCAGCCGCGGCACGGAGGAGCCCCTCGGTCCGGCCCAGCCGCTGCCCCCGGGGAGCCCCGCGGCCGCCGGCGGGGAGCGGCGGGAGGGCAGCGGGGAAGCGGCTGCGGCGGCGGCGCTGCCGGCGGAGTGGGGCCGACGGGGCGCTGCCCTCGCCGGCCGCGTCAGAGCGCGGCAGCGCCCGCCCCGCCGCTTAGTTTTCATTTCCCGCTCCGCTGGGCGAGGGGAGGAAAAGTGAAACTGCGCTCCGCGCCCGGCGGCCCCGCCGGGGAGGAGGGCGGCCGCGGCGCCCCAGCCCCTTTTTGCTCGGGGCCGGCCCCGGGGGGCCTGCGCTGACACGGGGCTGGGACAGCCGTCCGCGGGGGGAAGGCGGGGCCCCCCTCCACCGCCCCCCTGCCCTGCTCCGACACCTCAGCCTGGTTCAGTCTGGCTTCTTCTGAGCAGAGGCAAGAGCGAGCTTTAAAGGGAGGGGTGAGAAATTGAACTCTGCAGGAAAAAAAAAACCCACAACTCTTCTTCATCAGAGGCCGTGCCTCAGGGGGTTTGCTCTGCCCGGACTTCGTGTGGCCGCTTGTTGCCTCCCAAAGCCAGGCATGGCTTCGGCCTGGCATTTGTAGCCACAAAAGCAACAGAAAAGCCAAACTCTTGTCAAGGCCTACAGTAACCTACCTAGACGTGAGAAATAGCTCATTTAAAATAACCCCAAATAAGTAACTCGCTTAGAAACTTAACCCAAGTAGCGAACGGAAAGGCTCGGCAGTTTCCTGTCTGATGGCGGGCCGCGGTGCGCAGCGGGATGGACGAGTGGCAGCACCACAAATACTCCAGCGCCAACCCGAGCTGTGAGATTTCAGGCCTCGGCGAGTCACCTATGTCCGGACGAGCAGAAGCGCTTGGGTGGCCACTTCTCCAGTGTGTATGTTGGGTTTCCAGGCTTTCACCTTCGTCTCGTTCCTGGGCGTCTGCAGGAGGAACGGAGGGCGCAGCACCCCGTAAGGGAGCTTTGCTTGTCAGAGGCTGGCCACCAGCCCAGCTTTGCTCCACTGGAGGAGGTGGGAGAGTTTACAGGTGAGTGATGCCGCCCCACAGAGCTCTGCTACGTGTGTGAAATAGATTGTGTCTCTGGGACCCCAGAAGGGAGAGTCCTTGTGTGATTTGGCAGGGTACACCTGCCTGCTCTTTATGGAGGAACTCCAGCTGGGTCAGAGACACCACGTCCTTCCCTTGTAGCTGTCCCTAGGGACAGGTTCAAACCCTAAACCTTTCCTCTCTCTCTCTCTCTGCCTGTAGGATTGGTTTAGCAGGACATGAGCGGTTAGTGAGGGGAAAGGTGTTGCCCCCTCCCACAGGCTGTGTGGAACTCCTCACGGCTTCCGTCTCCCTTTCTTTGCTCCCTAGAAGCTCACTGGTGCCTTTGGGGCACCCCTTTGCCCCTTGGAAAAGCCCCTTCCATGAGCTGCTAACAAACTGAGTTCACATGTGCTATGCAAAAGCCTTCAGCTGTTGTCTCACTAAGTTACTAAATTCAAGGAATGTTACAGAAAAAACAGGTGTGGGGAGGAAAACCATGGCTTAACATAGCCCTGACTTGCTGGCTCCTTCCTGTATTATTGTGCTGGTTTTGGCTGGGATAGAGTTCATTTTCTTCACAGTGGCTAGTATGGGGCTGTGTTTTGGATTTGTGCTGAAAACAGCGTTAATAATACAGGGATGTTTTAGTTATTGCTGAGCAGTGCTTACACAGAGTCAAGGCCTTTTCTGCTTCTCACCCCACCCCACCAGCGAGTAGGCTGGGGGTGCACAAGAAGTTGGGAGGGGACACAGCTGTCACAGCTGACCCGCACTGACCAAAGGGCTATTCCGTACCATATGATGTCACGCTCAGCATATAAAGCTGGGGGAAGAAGGATGGTAGGACATTCAGAGTTATGGCATTTGTCTTTCCAAGTAACCATTACGTGTGACGGAGCCCTGCTTTCCTGGAGATGGCTGCACACCTGCCTGCCGATGGGAAGCAGTGAATGAATTCCTTGTTTTGCTTTGCTTGTGTGCACGGCTTTTGCTTTACTTATTAAACTGTCTTTATCTCAGCCCATGAGTTTTCTCACTTTTACTCTTCTGATTCTCTCCCCCATCCCACCAGGGGGGAGTGACCAAGCGGCTGTGTGGTATTTAGTTGCTAGCTGGGGTTAAACCATGACAATTATACAGACATTTAGTGGTTATAGAGGAAATTTAGGACTTGAATGTGGAAGTCCTTTGTAATTTTTCTGCAGCAAAGATGCTCTACAAGGCATTAAGTGACATAAGTGTTCTTATTATTAATATACTGTTTGTTCCTGTTATACCTTGAACTAAAAAGACAGCCCTTTGGGAGAGTGGCTAGAAGACTTCATGTCTTCAGAGCAGGATGAATGCACCCCTGATGATGAGAAGGGATGTTCGCTGCCTCCTCTCCGTTACGTAACACAGATCACTTTGGGTGCACCTTCTGGGGCAAGGGTTATGGTAACACGGATTTATTGTGGAGAGAGGCTAAACTGTCCACAGTTCTTCTGTTAGCACAGGTGAGGAGAGCATGCGCTCCCAGCCCTGGGTCAGGTACCTCTGCGCAGCCCCCACCCTGCTTCACTGACCCATGGGAAAGAGGCAACACATAGGAGGCTTTTGGAGGGGTTGTCTGGAGCCCATCAGAGCTGTCGTTGTTGCAGTCCCCACAGAAGAGGTCCCAGCTGCGTACCCTGTGGGCAGGTTATGGAGAACCTGCTCATACAGCCTGGCTCTGTTGGAGGCAGCACAGCTGCCTGGCGGTCCGAGCTCTTCAGCCAAGGCAGCAGTGGCAGTGAAAAGCTTCCTGAATTGTCACATGGATGGGTATGGACATCTGTAGAGGCTTGTGAGCAGAAGGGTACAAATCATCTTTGCTGTGACTCTGGCAGAGCCTCTTGGCAATGGTTTAAATTTTGTCATGTTCCCTTTCTATTGCTAGCTTGTGTGGCGTCTGCCCGATAGAAGGGAGGAAGATGGATAGAAGAACTGAGAGGCAGTAAGTTGCCTAGAGACAGTTAAATCACCTGGGCAAAGTGCAAACCAATACTGGAGATTAAACAGGAACTACATCTGACAGGTTTGTGGAAGCTAGTGAAGCAGTGTGCAGCTGAAGTGGCTTTTCGTAATGACCCCTGTGAGAGCCTGGATGCTTGATTAAGAGGAGCATATGTCTTATTTAAGAATATTTTAAGCTTTGCCTGTGGAAGTCAGTTGTAACACCCCACTTCCAAAACAGGTAACCGGCAGAAGTCTGAGCCCAGAAAGTGTGCTCAGATGAAGAGATGGCTGAAACTGAAATATTCAATGTTCAGGTCTCCAAATACACTGCCTGCTGAGTGTCATGGTGTAGTGTCACTTTGACAAAAGCTGCTAGCTCCTGATAACTGCCACAGCACTTCTAAAGTAATCTCCAAACCATTCCAAAGAGTGCATTGACTACTGTGAGAGCAGGGATCCTGATTCCTACGTGTCTTTGCAAATAAAATAAACCATAACCTTGATGATCAGGATGAGATTTAAAAAGCTTTCAGGACGTTAGGAGCTCCACACCCAGTGTTTTAGAATGCATCAAGTAATCCACACTAGATCAATAACTTCTACTTCTTCATTGCATCTCTTTCAGCAGTTCTTCAAAGAACAGAGCAAGCAATTCAACTGCCATTTTTTATCACATTTTTTGTCTTTAACTTGCCCCCTATTTCTCCTCTCTCGCTGGAAGAGCAGGGTCACTTCTTGGTTTGAACACATACATGTCTTTCATGTATGAAATTTCCTGTTTCTGGTGTTGGTCCCAATTCAGGACAGAACTGTGAGGGAAGCCATGTGAGAGTCTAAATCCCACTAGGCTGGGTAATACTTATTCATGTTGCTTCAGTTTAGGTACATAATCAAGTATATCCTGAAAAGGATGTTTTCCTAAATAGAGACATTTCTGGTACTCCATAACTTCATAATTTAGTAATGTACTGATCTGGTTAATTAAATGCATATACTGCATACAGAGTATACAAGCTCAATGCGATGTTGTACTGTGAAATGTAACTGCCAACAGAAATAGAAATCTCTACATGAAGAATCACAGAAGGCTGAAGTTGGAAGGGACCTCTGGAGGTCATCTGGTCCAACCCCTCTGCTCAAGCAGGGCCACCTAGAGCCACTTTCCCAGGACCATATCCAGGTGGCTTTTGAATATCTCCAAGGAGGAAGACTCCATAAGCAACCTGTGCCGGTGCTCAGTCACCCTCAAAGTAGAAAAGTGTTTCCAGATGTTCAGACAGACCTTCCTCTGTTTCATTTTATGCCCATTGCCTCTTGTCCTGTCACTGGGCACCACTGAAAGGAGCCTGGCTCCATCTTCTTTACATCCTCCCTCCAGGTATTTATATACATTAATAAGATCCCCCTTGGCCTTCTCTTCTGCAGGCTGAACAGTCCCAGCTCTCTCAGCCTTTCCTCATGGGAGAGATGCTTCAGACCCTTAATCATATTTGTGGCCCTTTGCTGGACTCTGTCCAGTATCTCCATGGCTCTCTTGTACTGAGGAGTCCAGAACTGGACACAGTACTCCAGGTGTGGCCTCACCAGTGCTGAGCAGAGTGGAACCTGCCTTGACCTCCCTAAGCACAGCATAGCTAGCCAGTCGAGGGAGGTGATTGTTCCACTCTCACTGCAGTGGTGCGGCCCCACCTCGAGTACTGTGTGCAGTTTTGGGCGCCTCAATATAAGAAGGACATCAAACTATCAGACTGTGTCCAGAGGAGGGCGACCACGATGGTGAAAGGTCCCTGATGGCAAGACTTAGGAGGAGTGGCTGAGGTCACTTTGTTTGCTCAGCTTGGAGAAGAGAAGGCTGAGGGGTGACTTCATCGCAGTCTACAGCTTCCTCAAGGGGGGCAGTGGAGGGGGAGGTGCTGACCTCCTCTCTCTGGTGACCAGCGATAGGACACAAAGGAACGGAATGAAGCTACGTCAGAGGAAGTTCAGACTGGACATTAGGAAAAGGTTCTTCACTGAGAGGGTGGTGGGTCACTCGAACAGGCTCCCCAGGGAAGTGGTCACGGCACCAAGCCTGTCAGAGTTCAAGGGGCATCTGGATGATGCTCTTAGTCATATGATTTAGTTTTAGGTAGTCCCGTGAGGAGCAAGGAGTTGGACTTGATCCTTGTGGGTCCCTTCCAACTCGAGATATTCTATGATCTACTTTGCCTAATGCAGCCCAGGATACCATTCACCTTCTTTGTAGCAAGGGCACATGGCTGGCTCATGTTCAACTTGGTTTCCACCAGGATCCCCAGGTCCTTTTTTGCAAAGCTGCTTTCCAGCTGGGTGGCCCCCAGCATATATTGGTGTATGCAGTTGTTCCTCCCCAGGTGCAGGACTTTGAGCTTCCCCTTGTTGAACTTCATGAGGTTCCTGTCAGCCTGTTTCTCCAGCCTGTTGGGGTCCCTCTGGATGGCAGCACAACTCTCCGGTGTATCACCCACTCCTCCCAGTTTCATGTCATCTGCAAACTTGCTGAGGATACACTCTTCCCCATCACCCAGATCATTAATGAAGGTGTTTAACAGGACTGGATCCAGTATTAACTCTAGGGTACACCGCTAGTTAATGGCCTCCAGCTAGACTTTGTGCCACTGATCACCACCCTCTGGGCTCTGCCATTCATCCAGTTTTCAGTCCACTTCACTGTCTGCTCATCCAGCCCGTACTTCAACAGCTGCTCTATGAGGATCTTATGGGAAACAGTGTTGAAAGCCTTATTCAAGCCTAGGTAGACAATATCCACTGCTATCCCCTTGTCTACCAGGCCAGTTGTTTCATGATAGAATGTTATCAAGTTGGTCAAGGATGACTTCCCGTTGGTGAATCCCTTCTGAGTACTCCTGATGATTTTCTTGTTGTTCATGTGCCTGGAAATGGTTTCCAGGATTAGCTGCTCCATCACCATCCCAGGGATCAAGGTGAGGCTGACCAGCCTGTAGTTCCCTGGGTCCTCCTTCTTGCCCTTTTTGAAGGTAGGAGTGACATTTGCTTTCCTCCAGTCTTTGGGCACTTCTCCCAATCACCATGATCAATCAAAGATTATCAAGAGTGGCCTTGCAATGACATCTGCCAGCTGCCTCAGCACTCATGGGGGCATCCCATCAGGGACATAGACCTAGATAAAAAGTGGCTGAGGGGTTTCCTAGTCAAGAAAAATTGTCATTGCCTAGCAAGATGTCAGTCCTCTAAATCTGAGATCTTTGATCACTACTTTGAATTATCTTTGAGTGAACATTCAAATGCCTATATTGCAGGCTCACTTTCACATGGTGCACTAAAGATTGCCACAGATGGCACAGTGGTCTGCTGGATAAAGCAGAGCTTGCTTCTTGCAGAGGAAGAACCATTCAGGTAGAGTAAGGAATACTGAAATGTTTTCAGTAGGGATGACGCAAAAAAAAAGTTGTTTTTTTTTAAAAAAGGAGAGAATTTTCTCATTTAAAGTGTTTCACAGGGACGCAGAAAAAAATTCTTATGCCTGCTGCAGCTCTACCCAAGCAAAAGGGGTACTTGTTTTCACAACACAGATTTTTATCCCCCAAATGTGGAAAAATTGCACTGCTTTAACATTTCTGAAGAAAGTATTCACTTTATCAGAAATGGTGTTTCAGAGAAGAGTGAAATGTCCCTTTTAGGTCAGTCAGCTGGAGGTCAATGAAAGGATAATAAAGCACAGAGCAGAGGACCCATTTTTCCATGGTCATTATTTTTTGACATGCCAACAAGCAAAAGGTGAAGGTATGTCAAATTAGAACTTTGAAAATGCTACTGATTCACTGTGCTCCATTATAAACTCGCATATATTGAATTGTAGTGGTTTTAGCATGTGTATTAGAGCTTGAAGAGGCTTACATTAAATGTGCAAGGAAGAAGAGCAAATCTGTTTGCATTGCTGGGAGTGGTGGGGCATTACTACAACTTATCGTATCTTACGGGACAATTTACCTGTGATTTATGGAATAAAAGATGTCTCTATATGACCCCTCCTAAATTTCTCTATATTATATACAAAAAAGGTGACCTAGTGGTAGACATGTGCAATAGAGTGATACAGAGACAATTCTATGCTCACTAGGAACAAAGTGTATTTTTAAATTACTCCCCATCATTTTCGTCTTCAAATGAGTCAGTTCCCACTTCTTCATAGTCTTTCTCCAGGGCAGCCAGGTCCTCTCGGGCCTCTGCGAATTCTCCCTCCTCCATGCCTTCACCCACATACCAGTGCACAAAAGCTCTCTTGGCGTACATCAGATCAAACTTGTGGTCGAGCCTTGCCCAAGCCTCTGCAATAGCTGTGGTGTTGCTCAGCATGCAGACTGCTCGCTGAACTTGGGCTAGGTCTCCGCCAGGAACTACGGTAGGAGGCTGATAGTTGATCCCAACCTGAAAACAGGAATATGAGAGAAGATTGTAAAAAGGCAAGAGCAGAAAGCAGTCAAAGAGCTGAAAAAAAGTGAGCAAAGTTACAGGTGCTGGGGTAGAGTGGTGCCACTATCAAAACTACCAGATGGCAAATGCCATAAAAAATAATGTCATAAACTATGATATATGGTCATTTTAGTGTCTGTATTATTCTTCTGTTTAATGTACACTGGCAACTTCATAGCTTTCGTAACAGCTACTCAACACTGAACATACAGTGTCACCAAGATGCTCTATAGAAACTAATACAGAAAGTTGGTTCCTAGTTAAAAGTTTTCATTCTTAAACCAGCTATTTGTATGACGAATGTTTTTCCACGGCTAATGTCTGTATTATTATTGAAATTATGTTTCCCAACACTGCTATGTAGCCAGTGGGGAGAGGCTGTATAATACTTCTGCATGAGGGTGTTAACTGACAGATTCTGTAATATCAGCATTTCCTTTATTAATTCTACTGGTTTTGGTATTTCCTTAGTTTTAGATGATGCTTTAGAGGGAACACTCACTGACTTTTTCAAAATTCACGTCTGAAATGAATACTGCTTTAGATTTTAACTCATATACACTTCAGATTTCCACTTGTGTAAATATTTAATAGTCTGTGTCAATGGGATGTCCAAAGGAGAAAGGGCGCATTTTAGACACACTCATCCTTATGTTCATTCATCTCACAAGTGGAAAACGTGCAAGATATAAAACTTTAAATACAAGTTTTCCACTAGACTGGACTTGCCCTTTAAACATCGAAGAGAAGTTGATGGCAGCCGTACTCACCTTGAAGCCTGTTGGACACCAGTCGACAAACTGGATCGTTCTCTTGGTCTTGATGGCAGCAATTGCTACGTTGACGTCCTTGGGAACTACGTCGCCGCGGTAGAGCATGCAGCAGGCCATGTACTTCCCATGCCTTGGGTCACACTTCACCATCTGGTTGCTGGGCTCAAAGCAGGAGCTGGTGATTTCAGCCACCGAGAGCTGCTCGTGATAGGCTCTGTCAGAGGAGATGATGGGGGCGTAGGTCACTAAGGGGAAGTGGATGCGCGGGTAGGGCACCAGGTTTGTCTGGAACTCCGTCAGATCCACGTTGAGGGCACCGTCGAAGCGCAGGGAGGCGGTGATGGAGGAGACGATCTGGCTGATGAGGCGGTTGAGGTTAGTGTAAGTGGGGCGCTCGATGTCCAGGTTTCGGCGGCAGATGTCGTAGATGGCCTCGTTATCCACCATGAAGGCGCAGTCCGAGTGCTCGAGGGTGGTGTGCGTGGTCAGGATGGAATTGTAGGGCTCCACCACAGCGGTGGAGACCTGAGGGGCTGGGTAGATGGCAAACTCCAGTTTGGACTTCTTTCCATAATCCACGGAGAGGCGTTCCATCAGTAAGGAGGTAAAGCCAGAGCCGGTACCCCCGCCAAAGCTGTGGAAGATCAGGAATCCTTGCAGCCCAGAACAGGCATCAGTCTAGAAAGCAAAAGAGAAAGTGAAAGAATGGGGGCTGAAGAAGAATGAAAAGTCTTCATCTACTATGTGAGCTTGTTCTGAGCTGAAGGTGAAAGCAGTCATCAGCAATACACAGCATAGCTTTCATGTCAGGTTTTCTTGAGAAAGGGCTGCTGATAATCCTATTCTTTGCTTCCATCACTGGCTCGACTTACAACATTAAAATTGGACTCTTACCTGTGGAGCTTCTCTCTCTGAACTTCACACTTCTTTTATTTAGTCTAGCTGAAACGAGCAATGTAGAACTGCCTAACCCACCCTTCTATATCAGTATTGGTGCTCCAGGGCTGTGCTAATAATGAAGAATTACATATTCAGAACCGCTTTTTAAGACTATCTGAAGGCATACAGCTGGGAAGTGAACTACTGGGCTTCTCTCTCTTGGGCTGGTAACGATGCCTCTGTATGTCTTGCAATCTCGTTTCTGAACCATTGGTCTCATCTGTAGTTAACAAGCTACCTGTTCTGCACTTCTTTCTTCTGCAGAATCCAAACTGCTGTTTCAAAACTACTGGGACTTACCAGCTTACGGACACGATCAAGCACCATATCAATGCTTTCTTTGCCAATGGTGTAGTGGCCACGGGCATAGTTATTAGCTGCATCTTCCTTTCCAGTGATCAGCTGTTCTGGATGAAAAAGTTCCCGGAAGGTGCCAGCCCGCATTTCATCTGAACAAGAAAGAGAAATTGTGAGAAGCTGCATAGCTGTGCTCCAGTGCCCACAAGTTCTGGTTCCTGTTGGCATTGATGCAAGCTTTCAGTCACTGGAGGTCATGGCCGCAAAAAACAGATGCTGATGGAGAAGGGAAAACTGTTTCCTAAGCATTTTTAAGTTGTTGCATTCGCTTGATTTATGTTGTGACTTGTATCCAGCCACAGAAGTTGTTATCTTCTGAAGAACTTGTCAGTTGTACAGCCTGTACCGATAAGAGGACAAGTCACCAGAAAAAAAGCGTGAAAAAAATCATGTTCCCCCAGCTGCCCCAGTTTTTAGAAATCCATCTATTCCTGGAGGGAAACTGTCAGGCTCCCACTTTGGATCCAAATCGGAGAAAAGCAGAATTTGAATGGCAAAAATGTCACGATAAACAAACCCCAAAGTTAAATGTTTGTGCAAAGAGAAGTCATACAAACCATGTGGACTAGCTATTAAACTGCTGAGGATTCTGCTGTTCCTATGTTTGTAACACTTATGGAGATAATTGAGTCTTGACAGAATCTAGCATTCTGTGTCACAAGAAAATTAATTTTATGCTGCCTAGTGGTAGACCAAGATCCAAAGGGTGTGCTGCTTTGTACCAGCGGAGACTGGTGGCACACCGTGGTGATATTAGGAAGAGTAAGTTCTTCTCCATTTTCCAGGTTTATTTCTATACTGACCTACTACAGTTGGTTCCAAGTCCACCATTACAGCTCGTGGCACATGCTTCCCAGTGAGTGTTTCATTGAAAAATGTGGTAAAAGAGTCATCATAGTTGAGTTTATCGTGCAGATCCTTGAAGGTGCCATCTGGCTGAATGCCATGCTCTAGGCAGAAGAGTTCCCAGCATGCATTTCCTATCTGTACTCCCGCCTGGCCAACATGGATAGAGATGCACTCACGCTAAGGGGAGAGAACAGAGACAGGGTTAGAAAACACACTGCACATTAGTCCTCCTTATTCCTAATGGTTACTTCTCCCCAGTGTATTGCTTTTCCAAAAAAAAAATGGTGAATTGTCGCTGTCAGCATTTCATTTGGTTGTTCAACCCCGTGACCACAATGAGGCTGTACATATACACACCAGATACTGGGACAGTTCTTCAAAAAATTGAGATCTTTGTGCTGTAATACAGGGGTACATGAAAACAGGCAGGAAAGAAATGTAATTTCAGTTACACAAAACCCACCTTTCCTCCTACGGATTGGCTCTGCTGAGGAGCACATCCCAGTTTAGTTTATTTTTACTCCTGGCTGGAACCTGACACAGCCATGTGGTATCCTTCAACCTTATGTAACCCAAGACAGGTGATGTCTTTTGATCCTTTTACCCTCTCATAGCAGGCTAGAGTGGAAACTTGGAAGAACTGCTTTAAGCAATATTCACCTCAGGAAATTATTTCAGATTCTGTCGGTTGAAACGAATGTTCCTTCAAGCTCCTGAGCAGCTATGAATTTTACATTGCAGGTCCACTGTGCATTCAGGCGGTGTCATTGCAATATAGCGTGTTTATCTGCGTAATTTTGAGCATAGTTCCTGTGGTAGCCAGGGACTTCAATGAAAAGAAAACTATGTACGTAACACCAGGCTAAACCAGGCAGGTGCCAATTGCTCCAAAATCCTTTACACTTGGAGTACAGGAGTATGAAGGGCCTGGTGCTGGATTTGGCAAGTTCAGAAACAGAATTATAAAGCAGATGCTTCTGAGTCAGTCCAGACGATTACGACACCGGGTGTAGTGAAAGGCAGTTTTCTAAGGAGAGAGCGGTTTCAGACACGTGGAGTTTTTCTGCTTCAGTTTCTGCTTTGGAGCAATTGTAATTATAGTCTTCTGAGCTCTGTCTTTGTGATCTCAATGGCCCTGGCTATACTAGGGAGTAAGAAAGAGTCACGTCATAGTACTGAACACTGGCCTGTGATCACCTGTGCTGACTGATAATTAGCACACTCCCTGGCACAGTTTTGGCTTACGCCAGTTCATACTTTTCCAGACAACGCTTGAGCGCCATCCGGAATACAACTCATGGTCAAGAATGGTTTCCAGTGAGCAGCTCACTGACCACTGCCTTGCTGAGGAGAGGGAAAGAGAATTCAGATGCCTAAATATGAAGCAGGCCATGCTACCTGGTGTAAAGGCCAGCGAATGGTCCTTGCTTATTTTTATTCAGTAATATCTAATTTGAGATATACAATGACTTAAGATCAGATTTGGCCAGTTAACTTTTTTTTAAAGTTCTGTAACTGCTTACCCTGCAAAATCATCCTATGACCTGCAAGTGAAATGCATCTTCCCCAAAAACTAAATCCTCAGGCAGAATGTGTGACCAGCAGCATCTCTGGAGCAGTGTTTTCTTCACAATTGACATATATTGACATTTTAGAAACACAACTAAAGATATTTTTTCAGAAGCAAGTGGAATTTTAGAAGTCACCACTGCCCCAGTTAGTCATCCTCAGAAGTTCAAATGAATATGGAAAGCCAATTGAAATATTTCATTCAATGACATATATTATTTCTATTCAGTACTCATTTGTAAGTTGCTGACTCTGCAAACGCATAGCAGCAGTGTGTGTAACGTGCTCTCAAATGTACTTGCACAACCCTGTTTTTCTCAATTGAGTTGTGCAAAAGTATATCTGAGTTATTTGAGTGACGGTATGTTGCAGTGGAGTTGCAATCTGGAGGATTACTCAGGAGACACTGAAGGCATATTTGGGCTTAGAGAATTCAATTAAGGCTGATTTTGCACAGGACAGGCTCCTGCTTTTCTTTTAAATCCCGGTGTGAATCTGTAAGCCTGGCAGCAAGAAAAGAAAAAAAAAAAAAAAGCTTTTTCCTTTTAAACACAGCAATGAGGACAGGTGACTTTTTAAAAGAATATCTTTTAGAGCAAAACTACAATTACAAGTCAAGCAATACTTGCAACCTAAAGAGGTGCTTTGCTCTGTTCCTCAGATCAGTAGAGGAATTAGTCTGTTTCTTCACAGATGCAACTAGTGAATGTTGCCTTAGAAAGTTAATATTGTAAAGCTTAGTATAGGACTATAGTTGAAGACTGCAGAACCGGTTCCTTTCCTTTTAGACCGATCTGTCAGCTGCGCTGGTTTGAGGCAGTATCTCAACCCTGCCTTTTGAGCCAGGCCTCTTGCCGCGACTCCTGCCTTCGACTCCCGTCTTCTCCTACCCCAGCAGTAATTTGGAAATATTCTGACAAGGAGAGAAGGCAATAACAAAGAGATTTCTAATTTTGCATGGTAAACAGCTTTAAAATAGATATCAGACTTTTAATAGGGAAGAGAGTGGGCCTTCTTCAGTCACAGGCAGAGTAAACTGATCTCTACGTGGTATTTAAATTTGGAGCTTACTCCAAACTCATGTTTCACATCCCATCACTAATGTACCAGGACCTGTCTTACAAACTGTAGACCTGACCTTTTATTTACCAAGAGACAGTAGAAAGGAACACATCCTTTGTGAAACTAAGCCTGGGACAGCTTTGATTCTATTAAAAAAAACAGATTACTACCTAGCTTAAGTATTTACTGTACAAAGGCAGACTTCAGTCTTCCAGATATTCCCAGCTATTCCTGACACATACTTACTACCCTAGGTCTGCCTTAAGGCATGGGGAGCCTGTGAAAGTGTGTATCTTATCTTGCCTGCAAAATGAGCGCTCTCATTTTGGACCTGGAGCTGTACTGGCAGAAAATAACGTAGTTCTCTGCACCAAAATAAGACTCAGTGCTAGACATAAATTGGAGTACAAGGTGAATGGATTTTTCACATTCTAAGAGGTTTTGAGAGATTTCTACAACTTTATAGTAAACCCCCAAATCTTAATAATGAAGGGCCTTTTTTACATACTTAAATGCATACACATATAAAAACATTCATGCACTCCAGAAATACGCATATATACACTGTATAGCTATGAATAGTACGGCCACTGGGGCCACATTAATTTAAAACAGACACAAAGGTAAGTAACTTTTTTGTTTTATTTCTAAAAAAATATTATCTGATATGGAAATGAATGTGTATTGAGAAAATATAGTCACAACAGAGAGTACTAAAAAGCTAAGACTCCAGATCTAATTTATCTTGTAATTCCACTAATTAGAGACCCTTTGAAGAAAACTTTGCTTCAGCATGCCTTACAGCTCCAGTGAGATTTTCTGCCACTCCTTTCCCATCCTCCTAGGTGGTAATCGGTGCGTGGGATCAGGGTTTTGTGGCCCAAACCACTGATGACCATGGCAGATGCCCCTGCCTTCCCTCGCCCACGGTCCTCGGGGTCCCCATAGGACTGGTGTTCCCACATCCCCCCTTACCATGGTGTCTCCAGGGGTGCTTCCTTCCCTCTCGGATCAGGGGTGGCAGGTCTTTGCAGGAGCCCGCTCTGGGCTGCAGGGCGGGAGGCAGCCTGGGCCCAGCACCCGGCACCTGCTGCTGCGCTTCAGTGTCACGGCGCGGTGGGGAATAGGTCACGGACTCCGCAGTTTCGCCCATGGCATCGCTGCCTCCCGCCCTCCCCGCCACCCCGCGTATGCAAATTCAGTCGGACAGGCAGGGCTCACATATACCCCAGATTTCAAATTTAGTCACGCCTGGTTTGGTGTGCTTATTAAATCTAAGCGTGGCCATGTAACACGCCGTACACTATACTTTCTAACACCTGAGTATTATCCATGTATATCACCTACAAGGCACATGCCATCCCAATTCCCTGTTCTGCCAGCACGTACATCTATAGACGAAAATCACTCCTAAATTCCAATACAGAAGACCAAGAGGGTATAAGAAAGCAAATTAATGAAAAGGAGAAGAATAGAAGAAATACCAAAAATAGAAAACTGGAAAGTAAATATAATTACCATTCTGAAGTGTTGTCTACCAGGGCTCTCAAATGCTGGCCTGACTTCTTTCTGTCCTTACTCCGGCTGCCTCTCTATTAATGTTTCAGTTTTCTTCTATTGCTTCTCTTTCTGTGTACAGTCATCCGGGCTGTCAGCAGTATGGGGCAGTATTCAGTACAGAGCCTAACTTGTCTGTCCAAACACAGAAAGAAATTTGATTCTCATTGCAGTGCTTATTGCAGGAAATAGCTGGAGGCATCACGCAAACATTCTCACACCAAATTAGGGCAGTTGCCTCCACCATCTTATTGTTTGCTCCTTCTGCACTAGCTCAGCTTTGGAAAGCAGGAGCTTCTCTCAGTGGAGAAATCCCCATGTTTGCAAGTCCTACATAACAAAGAGGAAAGCACCCTTAATTGCTTGAATCTGAGTATTATGTGTCCCCGGACTTTAGAAACATAATGTTTATTATGATATTTAATCAGTAGAAATTTAAATACACAATTCCTAAATTTGAGGTTAGTCTACTTTGACATGATTGTATTAATAGACTGTTCTGCCACTGTTGGCAACCAGCATCTAAGGATCTTCTCCTTTAACTAATGCCTACATTTTAACAGGTTCATACCGTTTTTTATAAACTCATATTTACTTTGCCATAGTCTTCATTTTGCTTATCTTTACATAAACCTGCAAATCACTACTCTTTGATTTTGTCTAGGAAAAGCTACAAATATTTTTTACAGAGGAAGAATTCCCGCGATAATTTCTGTCTCCTGCTTTGTTTAAGGTATCTGAGTCCCACACTTCTCCAGAAAACCATGGGATCATTGCTTTGAGGCTGAGGAATAGGTTGTTCTAGTGTTCTTCCTCCAGTGGAACTGGTAACATTCCAGCCAAGCTCCAGTGTTACAGGCAATCTGAAATGTTAAAGCTCATGGCTCCACCAGATGTAGAGCTCTGTGCAGAGAATCACCTCAGAAAAACGTCTCACAGCAAATACATTGAGCAGTCCACCACCCAAATCCTCTTAGGCACTCTTTGAGTCAACATGTCAGATCTAGCAGCTGCAAAACCTGAAAGAGCTCTCTGAATTACTAAATTATTTGCAACTTAGTCCATTGCTGCATTTTCTCTGCTCTTCCATTGCCCCCCTCCTCTCTTCTGAAATAGGCAGCGAGAGCACCTCTGGGAGTCAGTGTTAGTCATTCCTCTCTCCACCCCACTCAAACTCAACTGTCCCAGGACCCCTAGACTCACCAATGTTGGGTTGCCACACTGAACAGAGTCTGGGTCATGCCTCACCAGTCAAAAACTTCCAGGGAGCAGGGAGTGACAGTCTTGAGCAGCGTCCCTGGCTGGTGGGAACGCAATGGCTACGCCCCTTCTCTCTGCAACCAATTGAGCTTGAAGAGCCTAGGGATGACCCAGGTTACTGGTTTTACCTTTCTCACAGACACATAGCTAAGAAAGAGACCACTGCAGACCTGCTGTACGCCAAAGACAGTGGTTGACCTGCTCTGCCTTGAGATGATAGCCAATGAACTCAAGCGCTGGAAGTACGTGCTGGTCTGGGGTGATGGCCAGACACAGACGTAAAAGCCCTGAGGAAGACTTGGGCATACTGTTTTTCATGAGGTTTCCTTACGTTGCTCTGTCCACCTGTGTTGCAGAGTGCTTAGGCAGAAAACCCTCAGCCTAGATTTAGAGGGTGGGACCGTGCTCCCAGGTACCCGTGAGTTTTGTTGACTCCGGAGTTGGCCTCTAGGCTCTACTCCGTAGAGACATGAGGCAGATACAGCCTGGGCTGGGATTCTTGGAAAGAAAACCATCTTGCTCGATGCTGGCATTCAACCTGTGTGGGCAGAGGGTGAGTTTGTAAGGGCAGTCACTCAACCTCTCTGTCCGGCATAAAACAGGCTTGAGACATGCCCTGCGTGGGGAGGGTTGATTGATAGCCCAGTGACCTGGTCGAGGCCTGCCCACTTCAGCTTTTACCTTGCGACACTGGTAGATGATGACGAGAGCTAAATAGGGCTGATTATAAAAAGTTCTGCCATGGAGTCCTGAGGTGTGCAAATAAGCGAATTTGGCATGAGTGCTAGAGTGGCTTTGCTGGTACTGCCAGAAGGCGTGTGAATAGCCCATGCTCCTCGGGGTGATGCACAGCCTGCATGCAACTGGGGTGGTCTGGACATTCTCAGAGAGCTTCTCTTGTGCACGTGGACTGGGTGCTGTGCCATAGGCGCCCTCCAGAGCAACACAACAGAGCGGAGGAGTTGAGTTATTATCTCCAATTGTTTATGATACTATCAAAATCAGCCTCTTAGAGGGATTTAAAAAAAAAACAACCCTTAACATAGTCATACAAAACCTAAACCCTTTTTCTCTATTTAAAAATAGACACATCCCTGAAAATAGCATTTTTGAATAATCTAGAGCTTAGAAGTACTGTGCACCAGATCTTAGGCCAAGAGAACCATTAAATTCTGTCATCTATCTGTTCTGTTCTGACTAGAGATCGAAATACATCAACAGGCAAATGAAGGACAGTTAACTTCTTTATCTCCTCTACCAGATGCACATCACTTCCTACAGATCGGTTACTTAAGTGACTCACCAATAGTGGCAGAATTGTGGATAATTTTAGAACAGTAATGTGCCATCTTACAAAACAGTGCCTTCCTAAGAAGTTCTTTGGTGATCATACAAAAACCTCTCTCACTTTTAATTTGGTGTGTGAAAGTCTTTGCATTTCCCACACATCATAGTACCTTCTTATTTTAGGTGAAGATGTAAATGCTTCCCTGTGTCCCCTGTAGAACCGTAGTTCTACAGAACGTATTCTGTCATTCTGTTGCCACCTACTGGGAGAACTGACAGCATCTCATTTCAGCTATTTCTGAAATCCCAAAGGCTAGTATTTCAGTACCCACATAAAACTGCTATATTGATAAAATACTGGCTTTCAGGCATTATCCCTGAAACAGAGAACTCTGCTATGTATTTTTAAAATTACTTTTAAATAAAGTAAAATTAAGTACGTGGTGAGATACAGTTTCAAAAGAGTTATCTCCTTTTTGGTAAGAATTGTCATATACAAAATTTCTCCATGTATGTTAAAAATTATAGAATTAGATCCAGACTTGCAGAATTATCTCCCCTAATATAGCAAGTTCAGAATTATAGTTTCTAATACAAAGATCAGCAATTCATTTTGCAGATAAAAAGACCAGCTACATCAGCGATGTTTCTGGATGTGCCTGCTTTTCTTTATGACCTAATACAAACAGAGTTACTAGAAAGGGGACAATGCTCCTCAACAGTTTGGGCAAAACATAATGCATTTCTGTAGCCCCGCTGGAGTCGTATGCCGTGAGTATATGTTTCAGTGAAAACATGGATTATTTTTAAAAGAAATTTATGGAAGATCAATAGTAAATCCAGCATTAAAATAACAGTAGAATGTATTTGGTCTCCAGGGTGTCTCCCCTTCATCAGCGTTAAGGGAAACCTTCCAGATAACCATGAGCTCATACGCAAGTCAGATGCACATGGCAAGGTCGGCACAACAGGCTTATTGCCTTGCTGCAGGCGTTGTTCAAGCACAGGGCTGCTTGAGAAGTACCCCCAAATGGACACCATTTTCTTTACCTTCTGTTACCTTTCTCCTGCTTCCTTCTCCTCCTAAACAGACACATACACACACACTACTTTTTCACCAGTGGCCCTGTTCTGCTTATTTTACACCTTTATTTGGTAACTTGGTATCTTACACTCAAGGTGGGGGTCCCCCAAACTCCCCTTTCACTATACGTAATGCCCGGTAGCTTCTCCTGCCATTACCTCATTACTTTAGACACAGGTTAGGATTGGCCAGCCACTTCTCCTGTTCCGTTATCTGCAACATCCAACAGTTTCTCTCGTTATCCCATCAGTTTAACCTCAGGCCATGGCTGGCCAGCTGCCTGCTTGCCTTCTTAATAATATATTGTTCTAAAGTCCTAAAACAATGGTAATATACAAAAATATACCTTAAGAAGCCTTAAGCTGTGAAGTCGTAGCTGGTGTTCTTAGACATCCCACCCTATACCTAGCACACGCATTTTTTTGTCATGGTTCTGATTTATTGTGATGTCACTCAGTCTGATGGAGCTGGTAATGCTTCTGTCCTGCATGCCACAAGCTGGTCATTTTAAGGCCCTTACCTCTGTTACAGATGTTGTTCATTTGGCAGTTACAACGGAACTGTCAGCATACTTGCGCCTCCAGACCAATCCAGTTATGATTGTTACACAGTCGCTGCACAAGCATAGTGTCCTCTAAACTCCTGCTGAAGCTAAAAGTACCTGAATTGTGCCCCTGCTCACGGCAGCTGGCAAAATCACAGCTTCTAGCCACCCCGCACTGTGGATTCTGTAGAAGCAAGGGCATTAGGACAACCTGTATGTTCTTGGCACCAACAGAGTTCTCACTGCATCTTACGGCTTTACAAACATTATGTTTCAAATTTGTATGAAATAAAGACTGAGCACTGTAGGTAACTTCTCCTTACGTGTCCATAGCAAATATGTGGGACGTTTTGAAGCAAGAGTTCCGCAAATAATATTACAGCTACATGACTGTATCTTTGTATTGAATAAATGACAGTATAGGTGACAGAGATCCTTTCAGGATATATTAGCAAAAAATATGAAGCCTGTCACCCTCTGAGGCAAAATGACTAATGATTAGCTGGTCATATATCCTGCAATTACTGTCTTGTGATCTCATAGTGGAGAACTCATGCTGTTTAAAGTCTACTAAGATGGCAATGGACTTGGTGTGTGTGAGACAAGCAGAAATGCAGCCGCATGAAAAAAACAGACACAGAGACAATACTATGCAGAGAAAAGGGCAGAGTGGATTTTAAGATTCCTCTCCCTCTTTTTCTTTTTTGAATGAGTCAGTTCCCACTTCTTCATAGTCTTTCTCCAGGGCAGCCAGGTCCTCTCAAGCCTCTGCGAATTCTCCTTCCTCCATGCCTTCACCCACATACCAGCGCACAAAAGCTCTCTTGGCGTACATCAGATCACACTTGTGGTCAAGCCTTGCCCCGGCATCTGCAATAGCTGTGGTGTTGCTCAGCTGCAGACTGCTCGCTCAACCTGGGCTAGGTCTCCCCCTGGTGTAACTAGGAGGCTGATAGTTGATCCCAACCTGCAAATAACATAGAAAAGATGTAGGAATAATAAGAGTTATGAGAAAAGGGACAAAATTAGACAATAAACAGGGTAAGAAAATTGTAAAACCATTGGTGGGGGGAAAGGCCAAATCACATCAGTGTTAAGTCTAATGTCATTCAAGCTACTTTTTTGTGCACAAGTCAATTCCTTACCCTCACTCAAGGGAAAAAAAAAAAGGGGAGACGAACCAGCACTGGACTCTAAATGAAGAGGAACTTCTAAAAATATGTCAGTATGCATGTAAAAATTGGGAACGATGAAAAAAATCTCTCTTTGCGGAGATGTTGTAGGAATGTTTCACTTGACAACAATATATTATTGATAACTTCAGGGTTTTTTTTTGTTTCGTTGGTTTGTTTTTTTAAATCTCATGAAGGAACACTCTCAAGTGTCTCAGTGTCTTCAGAGTATAAACCTTACCTTGATCATTCTTCTAAAATGCAATTTCTTTAAGTTTAAAATCTTATAGGGTTGACATTCTGTTACTGAAAATAGAAATACTGTATATGCTTCCATTTATTTAAATATTTAGTAGTCTGTGTCAATTGGATGTCCAAAGGAGAAAGAGGCGCATTTTAGACACACGCATCTCTCTCATGTTCATTCATCTCACAAGTGGAAAACGTGCAAGATGATATAAAACTTTAAATACAAGTTTTCCACTAGACTGGACTTGCCCTTTAAACATCGAAGAGAAGCTGATGGCAGCCGTACTCACCTTGAAGCCTGTTGGACACCAGTCGACAAACTGGATCGTTCTCTTGGTCTTGATGGCAGCAATTGCTACGTTGACGTCCTTGGGAACTACGTCGCCGCGGTAGAGCATGCAGCAGGCCATGTACTTCCCATGCCTTGGGTCACACTTCACCATCTGGTTGCTGGGCTCAAAGCAGGAGCTGGTGATTTCAGCCACCGAGAGCTGCTCGTGATAGGCTCTGTCAGAGGAGATGATGGGGGCGTAGGTCACTAAGGGGAAGTGGATGCGCGGGTAGGGCACCAGGTTTGTCTGGAACTCCGTCAGATCCACGTTGAGGGCACCATCGAAGCGCAGGGAGGCGGTGATGGAGGAGACGATCTGGCTGATGAGGCGGTTGAGGTTAGTGTAAGTGGGGCGCTCGATGTCCAGGTTTCGGCGGCAGATGTCGTAGATGGCCTCGTTATCCACCATGAAGGCGCAGTCCGAGTGCTCGAGGGTGGTGTGCGTGGTCAGGATGGAATTGTAGGGCTCCACCACAGCGGTGGAGACCTGAGGGGCTGGGTAGATGGCAAACTCCAGTTTGGACTTCTTTCCATAATCCACGGAGAGGCGTTCCATCAGTAAGGAGGTAAAGCCAGAGCCGGTACCCCCGCCAAAGCTGTGGAAGATCAGGAATCCTTGCAGCCCAGAACAGGCATCAGTCTAGAAAGCAAAAGAGAAAGTGAAAGAATAAGTGAACATATCTTTAAATTACACCCTCAAAAAGAGACAGCAACACCCACACCCAGTGCACAGCACAAAAGTCAGCAATTTTCCCAGAAAATTTTCATTGTCTGTTTTCCCCTGTAAATCTCAGGCTTGAGTATCAATAGAGCGATATTGATTTTTTTTCTTACAATAATAATGCTATAGCAATACTTGAGGTTTTCCATTTAAGTCATCCATTCATATGAAAACTAAGATGGGACATCTGAGATCTGCATTCCTCTGTTCTGAGCCAATGACAATAGTAAAAGCAAAATGAGAGCCACTGTCAAAAAAATACGTATGTGAAGAGTTAATTCATTTCTGCTCTCCAAGATTAGTTCTATGCTGACCTATTAGTTTGCTCCAAGTCCACCATAATAGCCCAGGGCACGTATTTTCTAGAGCTTGTCTCTCTAAAGAATGTGGCAAAAGAATCATCATTGCCGAGTTGGTCAATGAAGGTGCCATTTGGCTGACTGCCGTGCTCCAGACAGAAGAGTTCCCAACATGCAGTGCCGATTCGAACTCCGGCTTGGCCGATGTGAACGGAGACGCACTCACACTGAAAGGGGAGGACAAGGGAAATGGTGAGAAGAACCAGTGAATATCGTAAAGGTCTGAAAGCTGATCTTACCTGAAACACCAAATCAACAAATGATTACAAAATTTTCCACAAGACTGGAATTAATGGAAAATATTCTGACACTTATTTACAAATAGGAAGAAAAATATTTTGCTGTGTGGAGAAAGAAACAATAATCACAACAGCTAGAGATTTGCAGCCATGCCTACACATGCTGTACAGTACACAGGATCTATGTGTAAGTGCACCTTAGTCCATAGAGATAGAAAAACTGTGTATAGGTACACAAAATAAACAACAGTAGGTCCCAGCTAAGGAATGTGAGCCAAGTCCAGTTATCCGGGACAAGACACAGCTATGCTGCCTTATTGATATATAGATAAAGCAAAGGGAATGAAGCATCTTCTGACCTCTCAGCCTTCTGTTGAACATGTGTGTTGGACAGGTGGAAAACAGGTTTGTAGAAATTAAAGGAACTAGAATTAAAGTGCGTTTAGTACCTTAATTAATTTCAACCACTGATTGTTTCAGCCTATTCTCTGGGTACTTTTAATTCAATTTAACATGTGAAGAGTTAACTTGGTACTCAAGACGACTAAGTTAATCTCCTGAGAAATCCTTCTCATACATACACTTCTGTAATCATAACTGTTCAGTCAATAACCAGTTTCTAAAGTGTTTAGTACTATGTCATGCACACAGTTTAGTAACAGAAATCTGAAACACAAAATATAGTATCATATTCTAAAAGAAAAAGTATGTCTCCTTCTGTAGATTGCTATGCAGACTCCCAAGTACTGTGAATTTAAAGGATTCTCTCAAAAACCACTCTTGTTGGACATGGAATATTTGAATATCAGTCTTTTGGCGGATGATTCCCATCCAGTCTTATGGAGTATCTAGGGAAATGTCCACATTTCTTTGCTCTTAATTTTAATTAGGAAGCTAGTAGGAAAAGGCCATTAATACAGGGTTAAACATAGTGTATTCAAAGTATGTCCGGAGTAGCTTCTACCCAAAAAGGAAAAATAAGTTCCAAGCCCATCCTTCTTTTTCTGCATATGACTTCCCTTATAATAAATTTATTAACACAAATGTAGCTGTACATATTGGACTCTAAATTTATTTACCAAGAAGCTAATACAACAGTTTGCTTGTACACTGTGAGCAACGTTTATTGCTCCCAAGATGAAGCAAAAAAAGTCACTTCAACCTTCCCACCTTCACTCAAATCTTGACCAGAGTAGGGGGAAACAGGCAGCCAAACTCATTGCTCATTACCTCATAAAATAATCTGATTCTTTTCTTACCACGGTTTCTCCTGCGTGCTTCCTGTCTTGATTGGTAGCAGCAGCTTTGGTCACTGATGTTTCTACCGTTGTATAAGCCGCCTGGTGCAAGGTGGCAGGGCACCCACACCTCGCTGGCAGGGGCCCCGCAGTGTAGGCAGGAGAGGTTATAACCTCTCTCAGGCGACCATCCCCTTCCACCCGCTCACCTGTTACACCAGCAGCCTGCTTGCACCCATGTACAGGACCCAGCCCTAAAGTCTGTTCTTAAGCAAGTCCTCCCAGTTAATTCTCCAAGATAAACCTTGTTTAAAAAAAAAAAAATTACAACTGGTACTAGTAACCCAAATTTTAATACATACAGACCATCTTCACAAATAACTGGTTTCTTTCCTTAAAACTCTAACAGCTGGTGAATGCGCTACTGATAACTCATTTAAAAGTTTATGAACCATTTTGGAATTTCTTCATTTACACTTTCAAAAGGTGGCATCATTTTTAAACACCGTCTTTCTGACAAAGGCGACTGTAGATGAATGGTGGACACGGAGTTAAGTTGCCTGAGTTCCACTGATTGAAAGCTGGGGAACAGGTTGAACTGCAAGGAATTCTGCTTGACTATTTGATCATCTGTGGACAAGGTACACGGGATTATCTTCTTGTCTCCTGGTGCTATGGCACCAAACCTTGTCTTTCTGCCAGGCATTCATTATCTTTGTGACCTCTTTTCATCTGATTATAGAAAACTGCTCTTCAGCCTTTCAGCTGCCTACAATATGGGCCAATACAAGTTTTTTGCATCTAGCAAGAAGATGGCGAAACAAAAAAGCAGAACTATAATTTGATCTAGTATCTGGAGTTACTAGCAGAAAGTTCACATACACATGGCACACGCACACATTCTCTCTGACGAGGCTTAAACAGTAGGATCCCCGTGGCTATGTCTTTTCCCTCCGTGATATAATGAGAGTGCAGAGAAAAACACAGCTAAAGATAAATACCAGGTACTTTATTCTTGGTAGTACTGGTCTTGGCCATCCCAAGGTACACAGAGACGCTTACATATTAGAAAAAAAAATATGCTGGATCTTTCACAGAAAGCAATTACTCCTCTCTGAAGTCCTATGAAAATGCAGACTTATACCCTACCAACATCATCAGTTGATTAGATCTTGTCAGATTCACACTGAACAAGTCCTCTAGTTAAATCAAATATGCCTGTACAATGAGGACATGTAGTGAAACATTTCCAGATATTATTTGAAAACTGTAGAGTATCAATACATTAAACGCAAATGTTTTCATATGCTTAATCACAGCACAAATAAGCAACTCTACAAAGAGGTAAATCAGTAGTCACTTTATTGTGAAAATTAAATATTGCCATTTTAGTGTTAATTGCAAAAAAAAAAACCTCAATACCTTGTTTCTGCCTTCTTGCCCTCTCATGATGAATTAAATACAATACAAATGCAAAATCAGTAGTACTCAAAAAAGTGAAGGTTACCAACCTACACTTAAAATCAAGTTGAATGTTAAAGTCCTGGTAAATGAGTGGCTATGACATTTAACAGCATTCTAAACATAATGTATGGCCTGCTCAGACCACTGGTCCCAACCTCCAGAATTGCATCTCTGCCATCTAACTAAAAACGTTAATAGAAAACTAGAGCAAAACACGGTTGTTACCTCAACAGTAAATTTGGTGGGAATTTGGCCTGACTTCAGAGTGAAGTTTGCTATTTCATTAACTGGCTTACAAAGGACTTAAAGGGAGGCCTTGCAAAGTAGGGGGCCAGTAGACACAACCTAGTCATTTCTTGAAAGAGCTCAACTCCAGACAGAGCTTCTGTGTTTTATTCTACCTGGTTTCCCCATCAACTGTTGGTTGCAGAGTTGTAACTACACTTACAGTTGGATTACAAGAACCATCTAGCAATATCAAGAGCAGCTCTTCCCTATGTGTGCAGAGTACATAAGAAATAACTTTCTAATATGGTGAAGCATTATGTGGTACTTATCCTGGTGTAAAGTCCTAAGGGAGACAAAAACTTTGGGAGGGATATGGGATTGTTTTGGTTTTTACTCTTGAGACAACTAGGCAAGGCCATTACTGCATTCATGAATGACCTGCCCTAGTTTATCTGACACTAATATTGGAGTATTTCTCTATTGGGATAATTCAAGAAGAAATAGACAGAGAACTATTTTTAGCAGTGAAGATGCAGACTGTTTTCAAAGTGTCCCAGTAGATAGCAAAGCAACAGATCGCACACAGTCTGAAGGCACCAACAGGCTGCTATCCATGGGAAGAAAACAGAAAAAGCCACCACCGCAGTGTATGGCTATTGCTAGAGACAAAGGAACACCCTGAAGGGGACCACTGCTGTAAGACACCACACTGGGATCTATATTGGCTACTTTTCACAGGTTTGGTGTGTGGGATAGAATTTGCCCACCAAAAAGGCTGCTTTGTTCAAGATTTTGTAGTTTGGGCTGACATCAATCAGCCTGCACCCTTTTGGCTCAGATGCTGGGATGGCGGGCTACTTGTTTGTCACAAAGGCTGCTTGCCTTTAACTTGTCCTCTCCAGCACACAACAGTTTGCTCCAGCGAAAGCAGTATTTAAGTAGGTCAGTGCTCTCTCCTTTGGAATTTACCCTTTGTCAATCGATGATAGGTGGATGGATGGAGAAGAAATGAATGTTCTACCCTAAACCTCCAATTTCTCCCCAAAGTGGTCGGAAATGGGGTTGGTCTGGTGACAGATCTTCTGCAAAGGTAATAATTTTCTTGCCACAGATCTGGGGAAGGTTTTGGGATCTCAGAGAAGTATCTCTTTCTACCTGTTAATAAACTTTTATTCTGAATGATAAAGCATTGCTAAATGGCTTCCATGTAACCCAGGACTTCAGATACTGGGGGCAGAGGGGGCAATTCTAGACATAGGGAGATTTTTTGACATCAACATAAACAAAGCAAGAGGTAGGGAAAGAGTAAAACAATGCAACAACTTCAGTTGTTCAACTAGACAATAATATAGAATATAGCTTAAAAAAAATAAGTCTATTTCCTTACCACCACCACGTGCTCCTAAGAATTACTATGCATCAGGCAAGCACGAAGTGCTGTACTTTGCATTTAAGAAGAGTAGGTGCAGCACAATAGTCTTTGTGGCTCACCAACTTAGCTTTCTGGCTTAAATATGACTAAAATCAAGAGCGCCTGTATAAAGAGGCATCAGTCACAAGAGAAACCATGGCTTTCAAAATGCAGTAGGCTTCACTTTCTCCAGCGTTTTTCTTCCACATGCTTGTCCTAAATCCCATGCTGCAGGAACTGGGCTTCTCAGATGTCTTCAGTCAAAACAGAATATTCCCTTAATTATTGGTACTTCGTTGCCTTTTACAGTCATGCCTCCAGGAACACTATTTCACTTGTTCAGAGAACTGTCCAGCATTTGCAAGGATGAAACCTGCTTCCATAGTTCATAACTGGCTACACATCCCTCACTCAAGAGCTACATCCAAAGCAAAGGGTTTGAAAAGGAGGATCCTTATTCAGTTGTAGATTACGGAAGGGGTGGCTTTACCCTGGTCTTGGACAGAACGGTGCTGTAGAGCCAAGCAAAATGTCAGGAATACTTGGCATGGCTTCAAAATTCATACACCACCATTCCCTGGCTGAAGAAATGAAGGCATCACCACACAGAAGTTCACAGGTGGTCATCTCAATTAGGACACTGATTTCAACAGTCCTTGAAGGCCCTGATAACATCCTCAAGACAAGCTGAAACTTTTACGGCAGCAGAGAAAAATGCATTCTGTGACAGAAGACACTTAGTCTTGAATTGGACGCCTATGGATTGGAGAAAATACAGCTGCCCAAGCCTGTCGGAAGAGCTGGACCAGTTTGTAAATGAATGGCAGTGATGTGGGAGAAGCTGCAGAACAAAACAAAAAGCAGAAGAGCCTTTCATTATAGAAGGTAAAACTAAGACACACTAAACATATTAAGAAAGAGCTAATCCCAACTAGAGTTAATCAAA
Organism: Platalea leucorodia; assembly: GCF_965183815.1. Classification (NCBI taxonomy): domain Eukaryota; kingdom Metazoa; phylum Chordata; class Aves; order Pelecaniformes; family Threskiornithidae; genus Platalea; species Platalea leucorodia. The sequence goes on from NC_138826.1 coordinate 58,612,442, forward strand.
ACCTAGTTGTCTTACTTCCTTCTGTTCAGTTCAGTACTTGGGCCTTCACTCAGGGCACTGCTCCCATCCCTAGCAAGCCGCCTTCAGTATTTTCCAATGGGCTATCTACAGAATAGCTACGGAGCTCCTGTCACACAGCAGAAGGGGAAACACTCACCCCATCCCCTCCACGCCCAGCCCGTTCTTCAGCGACAGCAGCAGCCAGCACCAGTGCAACTCCAGCATAAGCAGATCAAATGCATTCCTACATTGCTGCCCTGGGCAACTCTGCTTTCCTGACAGGACAGCCTGTCAGGCCATCACTCCTCCAGAAGACATTCACCTTGTAGCACATCAAGTGGACCGAGGCAGAGGCTGAGTCTAGGACAGCTCAGCCTGCCTCTCACACTCTGTACCTTGTCTGTTGGAAAGAGATGAGGATGGAACAACTGTTTTCAGAAAACTGGCTTTTGTAGAGCTACATCTTTCTCCACGAATTGCAAGTGGCAACATTAGAAACAAGCCTAATAGTAAGTTCCTTGTCACCCAGTTTTTGTGCCTCCCAAAGATGAGACACTTACACAGACCAGATCTATTAAAAGCAACTATGTTCTTCTCTGTAACGGAATTTAAAAAATTGGAAATCTTCATACTGTACCTGGGTCTAATCTCACCACCACCAGGTACAGCAGAAAAGTAGCCAAGAGCATCTTTTTGTAAGGAAGTAAATAGAAGTGGCTGGACATGGACCTCAGTGCTCTGCGTAGCAATGTCAACATGGTCAAGAGCTTTTGGGACAGAGCACCTACAATATAAGAACATAAAGGCTGTTAGGGCAAAGTAAAGTGAAAAAAGTAATCACGTAGATACAGATAATATGAAACTAAGACACTACGGTAAGACTGTTCTTAGTTTGATTGCATGAGAGTTGGGTTTTCTTTATAATAGGAAACAGAGAAACAGTACAATTTTGTAATACAATTCATTATACCTTTTTTTAAGGCATCTGCTTTAGTATAATATGATTTGATACCACAGTAGCACCAGCTTCTCTCCTGGGAGATAACATCAAGTGATTTACAGTTCTGGAGGAGAAGCAGTACTTCAAAAGCCAGACATGCATTGTTCTACACAGGCTCGACTGTAAATGGAGACAAAGCAGAGAGTACACAGAGCCAACAAAATGTACCCTTAAAGGACTGCTAGGTGGTTTTAGTTTCCCTTTTGTACCTTTTAAAAAAAAAAAAAAAAATTATTCTGAAGTTCTTTTGAACCTGTAAAATAATTCTCATCTCTTGACATCGGCAGAGACTAAATATGCTTTGTAATTGTCAGCAAATGGATCACTAAGTCTTCCATTTCCTTCTGTGATACAGAGCAGGACTTCCTCATGGCTGAGAGACACAGCAGGACTCCCTCATGGCTGGTTTGTCATGACAATATTCTTAATGCATAGTCAATTCTTACTACCCTTTGTTAGTAAGGGACCAACTAACTTGAAATAAAATTATAAAGAAGAGGAGCACAAACAACAGAGGGAAAGCCTACCCAAAACACTTTCTGTTGCTGCGTCTTGCTGCTCTTCAGCAGCCAAGTGCATCTCTTCCCGTTGAGTCCACTGACATCGGCTTTCACAAATGGTCCCAAGAAATGCTAGCTGCTGCTCGCTGTCAAAAACATCACAGCCGCGTACAAGCTCTTCTGCCCCCTCAAACCGGCCAAGTGGAAGCAACACATGCAGCAGATAGAGCTCCAGCAATGAACCGTACTCAGGGAGGCTCTTATTGGTTTGGTCTCTCAGCCAGCTACTGCCAACCTCCAGCATCACTTGGGGCTCTCTCACTTTGCTGTATAACAGGATACTGAAACAGAAGGAAAAAAGTATTAGAAAACACTAACTCTTTGTAAAAGTTGAGATCACGGACAGTTACTACCCACAAGCAGCTATCATGAAGGCATGTATCAGGGTCTACGCTTAAAACACAGAGAGATTTCGAGGCGGACAGTAGGTGCAGCCACTGATGTTACTTTCTCAGCATCACCTCTTTTGTACATTGTCACCGCAAAGCAATCTGCTGGCCTGCAGGCATGCTCCAGCACACACCAGTCGAGAACAGGCCCGTCCCAGGTTCCGCTTTCATCTTCACTTATACTGCTCAAAGTGAAAACATCACACAATATTCAAGTCTGGCCTGATATTAAACCTAACGCAAGCCCTGTGTATCCGACAGCCACAGACAGAAACTCACCACAGCTCCAGAACTTTTGGAGGCAGATGTTCGGGGACATGGTAATACTGCAGGACCCAAGACAGAACTTCTCTCCACCGGTTCATCTCAGCCAGCGCCTGAATCCCCACAACACAAAGGGAGCATTTCACTTCTGCAGAACTGGTAATGAAGAGACACCTAAATAAGCGCTGCTTCGGACCGCGTTTCCCCTTGCATCCCGCCCGGGGAGCTGCAGCCCAGCCCGGGTACCCTGCCGTTCTCTGGCGGCGGCTTCCCCTCCCTTCCCTCTCCTCACCCCCGACGGAAAGGCAAATTCAGCCCCCCGAGGGGAGCCTGCCTCTGCGGGGCAGGCGGGGAAGGCTGCGAGGCACAGCTCGCCTCCCCCGCCCACGCACGGCCTCCCCCGCCCACGCACGGCCTCCCCCGCCCACGCACGGCCTCCCCCGCAGCAGCACGCACGCAGAGCCAGGCCCTCATCGAACAGCGGCCCAAGCCCAGCCGGGTTTTCCAGCGTTACTAACTCGCTTGTCAGCAACAAGCGCCACCCTCCATTAATTTAGACAACCAAGAAAGAGCGAAGCAAAACCACAGCAAGGACCATCGCCGTTAGTGCCATTCATACAGATGATATTTATATGCGAACCTAAGGGGTTCCTACCCCCCCGCCAAAAAACCCACAGTTTATCAAGCCCCCCGAGCCCTCTGCTCAAACAGTGAAACGGCCCACAGGGCAGACACGGCCTGCCGGCAGAAGCCCGCCTGAGGCTGACGCCACACCGAGCCGCTTCCCAGCCCGCCCCGTCCCCGCTCCGCACGCCCGGCGCCCGCTCGCACCTCTCGGGGCCGGGGCCGGGGCCGGGGCCCAGGCTGTCGCAGCCCGCCTCGCACCTCTCCACGGCGGCGGCGAAGTCCCGGTGCAGCACCAGCAGGTCCGCCGCCTCCTCCAGCAGCGAGGCCGCCTGGGCCGAGACCGCGGGCCAGGCCAGGGCCTCGCTCCTCATGGCGGCGGCGGGAGGGCTGGCGGGAGGGCTGCGACTGCTGCTGCCGCCGCCGCCCTCACCGCGCCCCGCCGCCCGCCGCCCGCCCGGCTCCGGCTCCAGCGCCGCCGCCGCCCCCCGCGGGGCTCCGCTCCGCTCGGGCGGGCAGCGGCAGCAGCGCGGCCTCCCCCGGCCCCGGAAAGCCGTGAGGGAGCGCCCACCCCGCCGCCTCCCGGCAGCGGAAGGGCCGCCCCGGCGGACACCTGCTCCCCGCCCCGCGGGCCGGCGGGACGTGTAGTCCAGCGGTGCCGAGGGGGGCCAAGGGCCGCCGGGGCGAGGCGCGGGAGCGGGGCCGTCCCGCCCGCAGCCGGGGCGGCGGCAGAGCCGTCCCTGCCAGCATTAGCGGGCACAGGCCGGGGCGGCGGGCGCAGGCGGTGGGATCACGACGCTTCCAGCCGTGCCGGGACGGGGGTCGGTGCCGGCCCCTGCCAAAAACCCCTTCGGTTTCTCGCTTGTGTGGCTGCCGGGGGGAAGCGGCCAAGCCAACGCTCTCCGCCTCGGCTGCCCCCGTCAGCAGGCGGCTCGGAGCCCGGCCGCGGCCGCTGCCGTTCCCCCCGCGGCCGCCGGGCGTCAGCCCAGCCCCGAGCGTCTCCCTGCCGAGCAACGGGCCCCGGCGGCGGCCGCCTCGGAGCGAGGCCGCGGTGCTGCCGCTCCTCCCCGCGGCCCGGCGGCAGGGGACGGGGGTTTGGGGGGGGAGGCGGAGGGCGAGCGCTCCCCGCCGCTGCCCCGGCCGCGCAGCCCGGGCAGCAGCCGCCTGGGCGGGGGGCGGGGGGCCGGGCCCCCCCCTCCGGCCTCCCCCCCCTGCGTCGCCCCGTGCGCAGGGCGCTCAGCGGATCGCGCCGCGGCGGGGACGGGAGCCGGGGCGTAGCGAGAGCGTCTGCAGCGGCAGCAGCCTGCGGGCAACGCTCCGCGTTCTTCCTCGGTTGTTGTTTAAAAACAATAGGGTGTCCTGGTTACAAGGTAATTATGGCAGTCCGGGCTCACTCTCTGCAAAAACGATCCTCTACGGGAGGGGCAGGATTCATTTGTTTTGTAACGCTGACCGCCTCCTGTGATCATTAAATCACAAAAATAAAACGCGCTCGCGCAGAACGTGTTAAAAAGTGAAATACATCTTTTAAAGGGGAGTTTCTATGCCATTCCAGTGTTGGAAGCAGGGAAGAAGGCGTGGAGAGTATGCTTAAAAACTTGATCATAACTCTCTTCTTTTATAAGCAGCTGCTTCCAGGCGGCCGGGCCGCGCACCGGCCCCTCGCAGCCGCGGCGGGAGCACGCTGCAGCGGCAGCACCGCATCCAGGGGCTTCGCAGGCGGTGCCGTCAACCGTGAAAGAGGTTCCTGGAGGCCTCAGGCTGGTTAGGGCAAAAAGACAGCACAGAAACATTGTCAAAGGAAAGGCCCAGCAGCCAAGCAAAGGCGGAGATAAAGGCGTTTCAGACTTCTGTTTCGGTTGCTTGGTGCTTGCAATTTGGAAAACAACATTCCTTTTTGGGAACTACAAGTCCCAAAGTGCACTGTGGGAAGAACATGCCTCGTACCAGCTAGTGCCCAGCACAAATTCCCAAATATGGATAAGGAATCAATTTTTAAAAAGACTCGCACTGGCTGGATACTCCCCACTGAGACTCAGAAAAGGAGCGGGACAGCGCAAAACCAAGGTAGGTTTGTGATATGCAAAGATATTGTTCGAGAATTTCTTTTGTGGGGAGCAGCCAAGGATATTCTGTCCCTCCAAAGGGCAGCGCAGCATTGCACTGGTGGTGTTGGAGCCGGCTGCCGCGGTGATGGAAGCGACTTTTGAAACGGGACTGCTGTTTCAGGTGGGGAGGTGAGCAGCAGGAGCAGCTGCTGCAGAGTGAGTCAGATCCTGTTTCCCTGCAGATGCTCCTTAATAATAAAGACCTATGGAAAGCTATGAGAGCTGCAACGCTCGTGCAGTTGTGTTAGAGGCAGGGAAGGGTCAGGGAGAGGTAGGAGTTGCTCTAAATAGAAAATCTGTATGAGCTGCAGTGTGGTTGTTTAAGAAGCCAAGGTGGAACAAGCAGCCTTGGAATAACCATAATTATAGGTAAAATTCATTTCTCTGTAAGGCATGGTAGAATGTTTTTGTACTTCATCCCTCTTCCTAGAGGGGACAGTGTGGTGCCTCGAAGGCCAAACCTCTTGCAGCTCTCTGACCTGCAAATAACAGTAACTCAGTAACAGGACTGTTCAACTTCAGGCCAGGAACAATTACCTATTTTATTGGCAATTTGTTAAACAAGCAAAATGAAATCATTCCGAAATAGAATCACCTCAGTGGAGATGAGGGGTGCTCTGTCTCCAGGCTCGGGCACCCGCGAAGCCTTGGAGGCTGACCTGGTCGCGCTGCTCGCCCCAGCAGTCCCTCGTCCTCCTCAGGCGGCCCAGATGCGGCGCGTGGGCTCTCTCCTGCTGGGTGACGTCACGCGCAGCGGGTCAGCCCCAGCCGTCATCCCAGCACCCTCCTCCTGCTATGTAGGGCCATGGAGCAGCAGAGTCCGCAGGGCACAGCGCTGGGAATGTAGGAGGTGCAGCCCAGCCCTGGAGAGGAGCCTGAGGCCGTTTGGGCTAGCGAACCAAACTGTCACATGCACGCTCCTTGCCAAATAAGAATGATGCTGTTTTTCCATCTTTCCTTAAATGTGAACAGCTTAAACTGTTTTTAAAGCCGAAAGAGTCGCTCTTGTACCTGAATTAGCCTACACAGCAGGACTATACCGCTACACAAATACTGGAGGAAATCAGCATGTTTGCCCATGCTCCTGGATAACCATTTCTAGTAACCAGGAAAGCTACAGTCAAGCAAACTTGCTGCCAGTGACAGGTAGTAAGAGGGAGCATCGCAGTGGATTTTGTGTCCCGGGTGGGATGTTGATGCCCGGCTCCTCGCCTTTTATCTGAAATCAAGGATTTTTTTGCTGCTGTCATCCTGATTTTCTATAGGAAAAGAAAAGCGAGTTTCAGAGGGGCCTCGTTTGTGTCTGCATCAGCTGTGGATTCACAGGTTCCCCTCCTCCCTCTCCTGCCAGGCAGGTGAAGGAGAGTTTAGAGTTACAGGCACCTGTAACAAGGCCTCCTGAGGTAAATCGCCTCAAGCATTAATCCAGATCTGACCAGCACACGGTCACAGGGCCAGAGAGCTGGCAGTCAGTCTTTTCCGTGGTCTCTTCTGTGTCAGTAGGCTGTTAATATGAGATTAGCAGCTTTAGGGAGACTTTGAGCTAGAAACAGGAGGCCCTATGATTTGATTTGAAGAGAAAGAAACCCTCTTAAACCCATATAAAAACAAACAGAAGAGCTGGAAATTATAAAAGGCATTATAAACACAACTGAGGAAAGGATAGTTTCTAGGAAAGATGTAGAGTTTTACAGTACACCGTAGCTTACCAGCAACCCTTTAATAAAGCAATGAGGTCCATGGAGACCACAGGTCTCAGCGTGCAGCGCTCTGTCCTTATCACCATGTGCTTTTGTTTAGGTCTGGCTAGACCATGACATGCCGGAATCTGTAATTTGCTTGTAATTTCCATCAGCAGTACGTCCCTATTAAATATGAAGATAGCTGGCTGCAGATCCCTTCCATTAGCCCAGATTCAGGGCTCCCCTAGCTCCCGGCAGGCGCTCCTCAGAGCCCTCGGCTGGGTGAAGGGGAACGCTTTCCGGCTGTGCGTTGAACAGATGGCCGATCGGGACGCTCCGCTTTCTTATCTCACCGAGCGTGGTGGCACAGAATCAAACCTATTCCGGTGTTTCAAAAATAGAGCTAGTAAGAGGCGATTCACCCGATTCTAAGACCACCTGCTGATGTTCCTAGTTACTGTGTTTAAAAGCAGTTGCCTCTTATTTTGGCCACGTGAAAACCCATGTAAACAACAGGCGAGGATGGTAGAAGGCAGAAAGGGCACCTATAGGGGTAGTCACAGCCACAGGCCAACTGGGGGGGTATCATAACACAAGACTGAGCAAATTCCTGCTTTAACCTTCATCGCAGATGCACAAAACACTGTGTAACGTGCAAACGCTGGAAACTGGAAACACAGAGTTGTTTTCACAACTTGTCGAAACTTGAGTTTTACTCAGATAATGGCAAAAGCTTTCTGAAACAAAGGGCGATTTTAAGTTGATTAAGCATCTTTCTTTGCTCCATATCAACCAAATACCAGCATTGGCAAGGCAGCAGTCAAAGAATAACAACTGTTACTTTTGATTTCATTGTTACTGTTATAATAGCAATAATTAGTGCTGGGTGGGGCATTTCATAGCTTTAAGGTGACCAATTTGGTTGAAGGCCTAAGGCATCTTCTTTTCTGCAACCAGTTATTATCTGTGAGAAAATACTAAAGCTTGTCATCACTGTAGGTCAATTAAATCCTATTTGCCTCGCACAGCATCTCTTTGCTCACTGATTTAGAGTTGCAAGCCCTTCTAATAGTTAATACCTCTTCTCAGAGCCCCACTTGCCCACATCAGTTGTCAGCCATTAATCTCCACCTTTCCTCTTTTTCAAAAGCAAATGCACTCTCATGGCTGGGAGAAGTGCTTGACAGTGTGAATCCTGAAAGTATTTGCGCCATAAGGCAAATGAGGCGATTTGAGAAAATATGTTTCTTCTCATTTTTAACCTAGCTTCCTTCTCAGTACTTCTTTTTTCAGTGTTTTTCAGGCATCTGTCCCTCATTCTGAACACACATTTGCCGCAATCTCCTGTTAATTATTGCTACAAACAGGCAACGCATGTTCTGCATCTTGAATTGGAAATCGCAGAAAGTGTTACAGAAGTTAACAAACTCTTTTGCATCTCAGGCTGCGGGTCCTGGCTCTTATCTGGCCAGGTCTTGCGACGCTCACGAAAGTTGTGACGAGAGGTTGTTTTAGGAAAGCCAGCAGTGCCGCAGAGTTGCGTGGTAGCGGCGCCTGAGCCCTGGGAGAGGACCCTCTGGGAGGGGGTTCTTTGCTGATGCCACCGCTGTGTCTTGTGTTTGGCGGTGAGTGCACCCCCCTGTGCCCCTCTGGGAGGAGGACTGCAGCGGGCAGGACTCCCCTGCTTGCCATTTTGCTCGCAGACGTGATACAGTAACTAGAGAAGCTATTGCTTTCTTCATTAATTTGCCCCTGAGCTTTTTTTGTGTAGTCAATGAAAGTGCAGCACCTTTCTTTTGGGGAGGATTTTTCCCCTCCCTTTGAAGACCTGTGTGCTATTTTAGGGTCGTATTGGTTTGAGAGGTATGCTTATAGTTTGTGTAAAATTAATGTCTTGAGCGGTGTATTGGCCCCCGTTTCTCCAACAAGCTGATGTTCTCTTTCCCTCTGTTCCTCCCTTACTTGCTGCTCCTTCTCGTCTTTCTCAGCAATACCAGATGCAGACAAAGGTAGGATTAGGTGTCTAATTAGTTTATATAGCCTTAGACATATGTGTTTACTTCTTGGCACTGGGGGACGGGCAGCCTGTGAGGAATCTAACCCTTGTCTCTCAGTGAGGCTTTCAGCTTTGAGAGCAGCCTGAGCCTGGGCAGGCTGAACAGCCAGGCCAAAATTTTCTAGACACGTTTCCATTCCAGATGCCTGCTCATGGAGGAAGTTGAAAGCCCAGTCTGTATTACCAAATCTGAAATAATTTCTCATTTAGGGTTAAATCCAAAATGTTTCTTTCCAAAAAATGACTCAGTGTAGACAGCCTGAAAGAACTTGCTTGAAACATTACGGAAAAGCTAATAAACTGTAATTAATATCTTTTGGAAGTCTACTGTAGATGGGGCAAGTTGTATTTTAAATATTTTTGGTTTATTAAAGTGAGCTTTAAGCTGTAACTCTCCATCTCCCACTGCAGTCATCCTTTGGCAGATGTAACCAGGGGAATTCAGCATGGCATTCCCACAGTAACTTACTCGCACCCCGAATCAACACCGGCTCATCTGGAGAGTGGTAACGCAACGGCTTGTGTTAGTGCTTGGCAGCCGCTTCACTGCAAAGTCAGTGGCTGCTTTTAAGCCACCATTGAAAAGGGTCTGGACCAAGGTGGCTTGCTGGCTTTGCACTGAAGCGCTTGCGAGATCTTTTCCAGCATTTCCAGTATGAGAATGACCTGGCGGTGGGGACGAGGGCGTCGGGGAGCGGAAAGAGCAGAGGAGAAGTTGTGGGCTAAGGGTGAGCCCGGGGTGGGCAGGGGCAGGGTCCTCCCCGACTGGGGAGCGGTCACACCCAGAGGAGCTGAGCAGGGTGGGCAGCGTTGGGTGCTGATAACAGGTTTTGTCAACTGCACCAGACAAGGCGAGGTGATGAATCAGGTTCAGAGTCCATCCCGGGAGTCCAGTCAGGAGCAGCAGGAGGCAGGACTACGACATAGGTCCAATGTCCACCCAGGAGATAGAGAGAGGCCTGCAGACTTGCATGGCTACAAAGTAGCTTGGGCCAGGCCTGGGTGCCCAGGATGGGGCTTAGATGGATCCCCCCTTCCCAGGAGGTTCAGGGTGAGAGTCCTCGGTGAGGCTGGTCATGGCATTTAAGGTCTATTAGTGCCATTGGCGGGGGGGGGACGGGGATGGGACATGGACGGACACACAACACCTGATGATGACTTCTTAAGCTGCTCCAGGTGTTTCTAAGATGATTAAAGAACGATATAATGTAGTCATTTTTGTAAACAATTCTACTAATTAATAGACTTGCACAAGTGTCTTGATTTAGCTAAAAATTAAGTGTCCTGGATAAGTACATTTCAAGCATTAAAATTATCCCAAGTCATCTTGGATGTAGAGTTTATTGACTAGAGATTTCTTCCTATGAAATTTTTCTCTGAACATCAGCTTCTCTTTTCATAAAACAGAGGTGATAACGTCATTGTCTTTCCTACCTGACAGAAGGCTTATTAGTTTTGTAGTTTAAGTTGTATTTATGGAGTGTTTTGAGATATCTGGATGAAAAGAAATAGACTACTGTAAAGCTAAGGAGCAAGCGTACGCTGTGGCTGTATACACTAGCAAAATAAAATTACTCAAGAGCAAAGTAATGGGAATGAGATTCACGTATAAATTTTGACCAGACCTTCAAGGATGGAAAATGGGGTGGGTACTGCCAGAGACTGGGAGCTTAATTTTTGCACTCAGGGATAGGTAGCATCTGCCCTCATGTTTCTCATTAAGTGTATTTGTGAGGAAGTACTAGAAGGGTAGTAGACAGAGGAAGATGAGAGCTGCATGCTGGTGTGTCAGGCTGGCACCAGGAATACAACCAAGTCATGAGGGTGGAGGCCACTGTAAACATGAGGGAAGGTTAAGAGAAATAGGGGGATGAGGATGTCATGGTACCTTTGACAGGGAGAGTGGATGGACAGACGTGACTGATGATAGCTCTGGCACCTGGAAACGAAACCTTAAATAGCTCAAATTTGGTATTTATATTCAAGAACACTTGTCCATGCCAGGACTCAGCATCCGTCTTTCTGTGTCAAATTAAGCAGCAGTTAACATTCCCTGTGCCCTGGGAGCTGCCGGAACAATAGGCCTATTCTAAGCTCCCCTTGCAAGACCGTCTCATGCCAAAAGGTGTGTTCACCAGAAGAAATTCAATACTAGAAAGATACTCGGATAATTTTAGGAGATAGAATCAGTGCATGCTAAATCCCCAAAGGAGATGACTCTCAAAATAGTCTCACCAGGGAAGCGTGCTCTGTAAATCATTACCAAAAGTTAGGCTAAAAGCATTAGAACACTTTGCATAATACGCACATAGTGTCTGCCTTGATCTTCCAGGCCACCGTTGTTTATTTTCCTAAGCTTGCTGTGATCAAAGCTGGTTCTCTGGTCTCGCTATTCATGTGACAGCTGAAGATTCAGACTGGTCACAAACAGGACAATCATGGCACTAACTCCCTAGAGCTGCCCGAATCATAGGGTTAGAAGAGGACTGTGAAGTACTTAATAGGCTGCCTACGCATTGCTCAGCAAGTCAGAGGTTAACAAAGGACCTTATTCTTTGAAAAGATAATTGAGGCTGAAAACAAGTCAACCATCCCACAACTAAGCCGTGGAGATCATCAGTTCTTGTGAACAATAGCTGATGATGTTCGGGATTCAGTGAGTTAAGTGGTTAATCCTATACAGAAAGCTGCATCCATAATGGAGTTTAAATGGGGGGAATCCACCCAGTTCGACCCCTAGAGAATTGCTTCCTGCTTTTATGCTGATGGATATGTCTATAAATATCATGGCAGCCATCAGCAGATAAAATCTCGCAGACCTGAAAAGCCTCTCCCTATTAAATGATACATTGATCTCCATGAAACAGCAGTAGCCTGGGTTAATGAGCCACTGAAACCAATTTCCCTGCTCTCGCAGAGCGATTGTAGCCAAAGAGAAGGAAGACCCGTATCTTGTTTCCTTCTTGATTTGGTGAAAAAAAGTCAAAATCCTTATATACTCTTTCTTCCGTAAGGCTGTTCCTTACATTCTGTATTGCGCACTCAGGCAGCATCTCATCAGCCCTTTGCTGCAATTTGTTCCAAATTTATCATTTACTGTTTATGTCCATCAGAGAAAGCCGTCAGCCAGGACAGTCAGGGCAAATCTGCCGTTGCAGTTTGCTTCAGATAAAGTGGTACCCTCTGCAGCAGCAGAGAACGCACCGGCAGGTTTGTGTACGTCCTCCAGCACAGGTACTAATGGGTGGCAGACAGACAAACTTCAGCAGCCACTTCTGTTCATCCTCACCTTTTTCTGTCACTTTTGTGATTTCAGCAAAAACTTGCTCACAGTCCTGGTTTTTTTTTTTTTCTGCAAAGCTCAAAATCTTAAGATTTTTAAGCCTATTGTGTTATAACGCAAGGCCTGACTCATGATGTCGTACTCTCAGAGCTGTTGGTACCATGTAACAGGCACATACACATAATAGTGCATAGACTTAAACCTCTATATTTGAAATCTCCATACTACCTGTATAATGCCTGTATGTGCATACAGGTCCCAGGACAAGTATGCCACCCTTCCAGTGCTTTAACTAGCTCTCCTGGTATTGAGAGGTGCCAGCCAGAAATGAGTTAATCCACGTTAAGTGGCTCTGATTTCTCTTTTGTTTTCTGTATGTTTATTTTCTGCGCTGTCCATTTGTTTCCCTTTGCTTGTCTGCCTCCATTTTGTTCTTGGCTCCTTGCTCCTCAGCTGCTGACTTACTGCAAATCCCATCATTTCTCAGCACTGGGGACTGTGACTGGCAGTCGTGCTGGGCGAACCCCTGGACGTCACTCGGGGACTTATCTGGAGAACTTGCAACGGGTGCTTTGCGTGGCTGCCCCGGCTGGCAACTGGTGCTGTTAGCAGTCTTCTTGCAGAGTTAATAAGGGCCAAAAGACAAGAAGGATTAGAAGAAAGCAGGGCTTCATAGTCCCCCGAAAACCATGCCCATAGCTGCTTACAGTGTGAAAAGAGAGAAGGGGGGTAGTGAGAGCAGAATGATTACCGTGCTTTCCTCTCTTCTTTCCCTTCTCTGCATGGACGTTTCTGCTTAGAAATAGTCCTATGCTCGTCTAGCAGTGACCTAGGCAAAGAAGAAAGGAACATTACAGGGACTTTATTTCTGGACTTGTCCTTTGCTGCTTCAGTGTCTGAACGGGAGACAGTCGTTTTTTTCAGAGACCCCAGAAGGAGTTAAAGTAAACTGGAACATGAGAGATGGATCATGAGATTCACCAGCTCAGCCTGCCCCGGTTGCGCCCGCAGTTGGGTCTGCTGAGTTCAGTGACTCAAAGAGATGAGCTGTCATTACCTCTGAAGAGCCAACGCACTAAGAGAAAACGATTCCGCTCCGTTTTCAGCAATATCAACAAAATTGTTTACCAAGTTCCAAAGAGTTATATTTTTGGCATCCCTGTGGCCTGTTTTGGCCTGTTGAATGTTACTGATGAGTAAGAAGGAAAGAACTTGACTTGACTCTCAATTATAAAGCAGAATTTGTATGGCTGACAGTTAAAGAAAAACAAAGCAAACCCAGTATTTTGTACATTTACCTCACAGGATCTGGAGAGACGATAACTACAGAGCCCACTGATGTGAATTGGAGGATACGTCCTGGTTTTTAAAGTCATGTCTCTGGTGTCTCAAAACAGCTGCAACTTGAAACACCCAAAATCAATGCTTGTACATCTAGTTGTACATGGCCTGCTCAGAGTCATACAAGATGGTGGAGAAACTGGGAGGTGGCCTCAAACCTTTTTTAGGAAGGTGAGATTTCTGTCACAGACAAGCGTCCTCTTTGTCCTTGGAGGCCACATTAACCATGACTCCGCTGTAGCCTGTGCTCAGCCCCTGTGGCATCAAGAGAGCCCTGGTTAGGCTTCCTAAAGGAAGGACAGAACTGCAGATATTTCCGGGACTCGGTTGGGAAACCGATCCCCTTTTGGCAGGGGCTGCAACCACCCCTGGTTTCTGCCATTGTGCTGAGCGCAGGGAGCCCCCCTCTGCTCTCACCGCGCTGCAGGTGCGGGCAGGGGATAGGTGCAGCGAGGCTGGAGCCTGAGCCTGAGCCTGAGGGTGAGGTGAAAATGCTCTTAAGTGGATAACGGGGCGCAAGGTCTTCACTGCGAACTCGGGTTCCATAAAAGTACATGTGACGATGCCAGAAAAGCTATATATTCTTGAAAGAGCCACAGGAGGATGGTGTTGCTGACTGCATAACTTGGGCTAGAAATAATAGCCACGTTAGCACTGGCCACTGCCTGTGAAAGGGAGTATGAAAAGGAACAGGGAGAGCCCAGAGAGCAACAGCAATGAAATAAATAGTAGCCTAATAAACAATTCATGCCAAGGATTTATACAGTGCTTTACTTATTCAAAGCACTGTGCAAAACATTAGCTGATTAACCTTAATTAATCATTCAGGTAATTAAATGGAAGCAGAATGAAAATGGTTAGAGGAAGTTTGGAGTATGAAGGCTTCCTGAAATCATTAAATGATTTTGCTGTCTTTGATGGAAGGAAGAATTTCTTCCTTTAGGGTTTCAGTGTGCTCGCAGTGTGGGTGTTATTGCAGTTTTAATAACCACCTGCTTAATTCACTGGGATGGGAGATTACATGCCAAAGGTTTCTTGTTTGTTTGAGTAACTTTGGCAGTTATATGGGCCTAACAAAAATGAGAAGTATCACCAGCTCTGTGTTTCAGGACACAGAATGATGACCAGCTTCAGGAAGAAATCTTTTTCCTTTGACTTCTCACCAGCAGGATGGATCGGTACGCATTCCTTTGCAAAATTTAGCATTTGCCATTGCTGGGAGATAGGGTGCGGTTACGGCATGGCCGATTGCTTTAACTGAAGCAGGAGGGGAAGACGAAGCTGTTCCGTCATTCGATGCAGAGGAATCACTGAATGAGTGTGGCAAAAGACACTGAGAATGCTGCGAGTGAAAGCTAATTTTTTTATGGATTAATTCATTCCCTTGAAGTAAGAAGATAAGATCCTCTGGCAGAGATTCAGTGCAACTTGATTCCTGCCTGTGGCATATTTAGGTTTGTGTTGTCACCTGCTGCCCACACTTACGTAGCATAAACTCCTGAGAGAACCTGTGAAGAGCTGTGTTTTCAGTCAGCTGGCCTGAATCACTGCTTTGCTGGTGAACCCCTTAAGCTGCTGGAAGAAGACCTGTTTCATACCAGGCCAGCATGTAGCTCTGATTTCCTAAATTCAAAGACTGACTTACCACACTGTGTAAGTCAGGTTTTCAATTTACCTGCAACCTGAGAACTCAGCATCTTAGGCCGGTACAATGCAAGCAGTTGGTGCTGCAGATAAAGCCTACAACCTTCAAGAAAGCCGTCATTTAATAGACTGCTAATTGCTCTGATACTTTTGCTACCCTCCTGCAAAAAGACTGCAAAAGCCTGTGTTTCCTTCTGATCTGGGATACTGTCACTGTAAGCAATGAAAGCTATCAGACTTCTTTTTTCTCTCCCTTTTCCTCTGTTTAGTTCCCCTAGGGACAGGAGATCCTGGCAGCTAGACCTACCCCAGGCTTTTGCCTTTTGTTTTGCTGTACTTTTCTCTTGGCACAATTCAGAAGTTTTCAGTGTTGTGCTTCCACAATCACATGCTAAAATATTTGCACAGCTGTCTGATGACAGAAAAGGGGGGAAAGAGAAAATCCACTCTTCTGTTATTTGAAAAGTTTAAAACAAAACAAAACAAAAACCCCCAACCAAACAGAGTTTAACATGAGTTAATCATATAAAATCTTCCGTTTTCTCTGCTCTTGTATAACAGAATCCTTTTTCACCTTGCCTAGTTTCCCCCATGTCCTTCACCTTCCTCTTCTTGTACATACAAACCCACGTTTTCATGCTTCTTTTAAAACGCCTGTGGGTTAAAACGCCCGTGGGACTCCATTGCCCACCTGTGTGCACTCACTTCAGCCTGTTCCTGGTGTACAGAAATAGGACCAACTCCTACAAGCTATAATCAGGCATTCTTCAGGCAAATCTCTGACTGAAGGCAGTGGAAGTTTTGGCAGAAGGACCGCAAAACTAATTACATTCCTCCCCCATGTATATATATTGGATGGTGATGAGAGATGAGAAAATACTGCCTAGAAAGAAAGTCCATTAATAAATGAGAGCTAGATGTGGGGAAGAACAGTTGATTGAATTATTTATAATGCAGTTATAAAATTGCTGAGTTGCTGAGCTTTCCAGAAACCCATCAATAACAGGCATGACCATAGCAGCAGTTAACAGGAGTATTGGCAAGCAGGAGCAAGGATCTCCATGAAAATCAGGTGTGGAAATATTGTGAAAAAAGCCTAGCATATCCAAATCATTTAGCACAGAACATATTTTAGTGTGGTGATAACTTCCTAATAGCCTTGAAAACTTGTTGTGAGTTAATTTTACCAGCAGCGCACCAGAGAATTTCAAGTAAAAACTGGGCAAACGTGGGCCCATCTTTTAAAAATAGTAAAACATCATAGACACTTCCTAACAAGGTTAACTATAGATCATAGGGAAAAAAATTAAATGCAAATTTAAAAAAAAAACTGGATGGTAATACTAAGAGCAAAAATGAGCCTCAATGTTTGAAAGAACCAATCTTGTCACATAGTTTTTTTGTCAGAATTACCTAATTAGTGACTGGTGATACTGCATTAGATCCCTTGGTGCAATGAGTGGAAGATTCAACTTTTCAAATCTTCAGTGGCTAAAAGAAGGAGAAGTGAAAAGGCCAACAAGCTCTTTTTCAGCTTTGACATCTATAATTCACATGCATGGACTGCACTCCCACTACAAACAATCCGCTCCCTTCCTACACACATAAACACACACTCCCTGCCTTTATCTTGCTCTCGGACCACACACGCATCTCTGTCCACTTTCTGCCCTTCCCATCAGCCAGCCTCCTTCCTCGGACGCACGAACACCTCCTCTGAACCAGCTCCTCAATTAAAGGTGTGTTTCCACCATGGTCCACCAAGTTTGGGGTTTTTTTTAGGCTTTCTTGCTGTCCTCAGTCGTGAGCTCCAGACAAAGCCTGCCTTTCTGTGAGGGAACTTCACAACCAGGAATGTGGTCTGGACATTCATGCACAAGGAAACATTCATGTTCCCGCTCCTGTTCCTCTTAATCATTAGGAAGAACGAATGTGCTGTGGCTTTAGCCTTCCAGCTCAGTTAATGAAATCTATGTCCTCCTGTGGCCATACATTTAGGGTAGCTCTCTTTTTCTTTGTGGTTGAGACTGAAGTGTCCAGGCGCAGGGATGTACTCTCTCTGTACTGGCCTGGATCCAGCAGCCGGAATGTCGTTTCCAGCCCTTTAGCCTCTGAAAACGTCTGTTTGTGAAATTAGCCTGATGAGGCGACTGATGAGAAATTGGTGCTTATTAGCTGCTGTCATTTTTATACCCTGTTCCGTAAGTAATGGTACAGCAGCCCTCGTGATCCCATTAAATAGCTCTAGCTAGAGCTCTGACTGCGGGAAGATAAAGCTGCAAATGGAAAAGGCTTCTCGATGCTGCAGGCCAAGGCCAGCCACCTCCTCTCTCCTACATTCCTCTGCGGCTTTCATACCCCCTGCTAGCCCAGCGTTATTCCTTCTCGGGACTGCCTTTTTCAGGGGACAGCTTCATTTCTAATGGCTTCATGCTATCAGACCCAGAGGCACTAAGGCTTTTCCACCAAGTCAAGTGTAAAAATATCGGGGGGGGGGGAGCAGCAAAGCAGATATATTTAATTGTATGTGCCAACCAGCATTTTTCCTATGTAAGATTAAGTGTGCGGTTCAGTGTCTGATCTTACTGCATTCTCATTTAAGGTTACTGAAGAAGTATCCATAAAATGCCCAGGATAACATGAATTTTTATCACATGCCTTCATATTTTTAGTAACCTCATATCTGTGTGGAACCAGATGCTCAAGTCTGGGTGTACTCATATCTAATTCTGAACAAGCCACTAAGCCACCATGCAAGGAGGTGGGGGGATGCTGTTAAAGTCCAGCATCTTTAATATGAAGGCTCCAGACTTCCCGAGACTGGCCCTAGATGGGCTTACCTACTTGGCAGAGAGAGATACTCCTGCAGTGCCAAGTCTAGCGGCATTGTCGTGGCCATCACTGCATTTGGTGATGTTCTCCAAGTCCCACGTTTTAGAATCACGTAAGCATAGGAGAAACATAACTTTTTCTCTAAGCCAAATTAAATTACAATCCTTGTAGAGCTGGAGAAAAGCTGGAAAACTGAGTCTGAAGGCAGAGGAAAAGACAAGTAAAATGACTTGAATTGTTATTCTCTTTAAAGTCTGGGATTTTTTTAGCCCACTCACAGTTTTTTGAATCTGGTTCAAGTCTTTTTAACCCTTCTGGCTGATACTGCTGTTCTGAGCTCGTCCCGCCTCTGCTGCTTCAGATTATAGTGGGGCAAAAAGGTACTTAAACCCCCGTCGTGGTGGGATCTTAAATATTTGGATTTTAGCATCTGGAGGCCTGTCCCTACCCAGCAAGCTGAGATGAGCCACTGTCAGAGAAAGCTCAAACAACTTGAGTTAGAAGTGAGGATAGGAAAGTTAGTCAAGAAAACAAACGTGTGGTTTTTACTTCTGTGTGTTTGTTTTCGTCCGTACCACCTACGTGCGCACAGAGCTGTATTTGTTAGTGGCGTCCTGAGAGAGGAAATCCATTACCTTAAAAGAAGCACTTGGCATTAGGAGAGAATAATAAGGACAGCAACAAAGAACTGCTAGCAACATTTTATTAAGAAGATGAGATAAATAGTCTGTTTCGTAAACAAGAGGTATTATTTAACTATCCAAGGATTTGCTTTCCAAAACAAGCCTGAATTGTTCATTGTCCAGCAAAATAACGCCTGCTTCTGCAGTCCTGGCTTCTTCTCTAACTACAGCCTGGAGTCTGTAGTCTCTGCTGCTGTGGTCTGTCCTGTCTAACACTACTAATAATATTTATGTCAATATTACAATAAAAATATCTTAAACAAGTAGAAACCAGCAATATTAAGGCTCAGAAAGGGCAATGCCAAGACTTTACAGTTGAGGGGACAGGAACAAAGGAAATGTGCTGGCCCTGAGCTTCCCTGTAGCTGTCATAGGGCCTCACTGACACACTTGCACTCGGTCATGTTGGCAGAAAAAGACCTTATTAGTGCCTCAACTGCTCATTCACCTGCTCAGAGAAACAAAATTATGTCGCTCTGTCCTAGCACTTCTTCAAATACTGGTGAGCGTGTGCCGATGTTCAGATGTTTACCAGAACAAGGTTTCTTTTTTCCTGTTTTCACATGACACGGTATTTCCCAGAGGAAGTGAGTGGCTCTCTCGGGGTTATGCCAGCTTTCCTATACCGTACAAACAAGGTTTACAGATGCTGTAGAGCTCCATGAGTGGAGTAACCGAAGTGCGTGTGCGCCAAAGCCGGGAGGGGAAGTACTTTCTGTATAAAACAGCCTTTTTTAAAGAAATGGGTGGATTACCCAGGTTAGAGGAATCCTCCAAGGAGGAGGCAATCCATACATTCGGTGCTCCCATTGCCGCTCCCTTACCAAGCCACAGGGGACCACTGCTCTGTTACCACGGCAACAGTGACGAACTGGCAGCCAGACCCATCATCACACAGCCTCCCCGAGACCCTGCGAGATGCTCTGGGAAAGACGTACAGAAGGAGATTTGTATCCCAGATCCCATTTCCTTTTTATTTTGGCTTTACCCTGCAAGCCTAGAGAAAGAGAACGTTATTTGTGCCAGCTCTCCAGAGAGAAACCTGTGCGGAGGCAGGGGATGAGGAGTGGCGAGGGGGCTCTGATTTAGACGCCTGCCCTGGCAGAGGCGGGTGAACTATGAGCACCGGTCGGGGAGGAGCTGACTTGTGCGAGAAGAAGGTCGCTTACGCAGCCTTGCCCTGTGAGTACTGACCCAGCCGGCCTCTCGTACCTTCTGCTGAAAATGTTATTTACTGTTTGTTATGGGCTATAAAATTCTGGGGTTTCTTGTTTCTAAGGGGAGGAATTTTCTTTTGTGCTAGCTCTTCTAAATAGGCTTCATGCAAAATCCATGAATGCACTCCTCCTGGATTTTTTTTTTCTAGGCATGAAGTCCTGCAGGAGCTGCAGACTTACCCATTAGCAGCAGGTTTCTCGGAGCAAGCTCGATGAAATCTGCAGGGCAGTATCTGCAGTTTGCAGTGAGCACCGCACAAGCCGTAGCTTAATGCATTGATACCAGGTTTTGTACTCTAGCCAGCTGATATGGTACTACCCAAAGATCAGCTTTTTCATTTAATTCATGATTCCAGCCTTTGTTATACACACTAACTTATTGGTTTTGTTGAGATTAAGAATTTAAGCA
The DNA here is from genome assembly GCF_965183815.1 of Platalea leucorodia. Taxonomy (NCBI): domain Eukaryota; kingdom Metazoa; phylum Chordata; class Aves; order Pelecaniformes; family Threskiornithidae; genus Platalea; species Platalea leucorodia. The sequence continues at coordinate 58,632,534 of NC_138826.1, forward strand.
GTAAGTAAACCAAATGCTGCTTGGAACAGGTGCAGAAAGAGTATTTGCCCTATGGAGGATAGAGTTACAAGCAATTTCATTCCAGTGAGCCAAACAGATGCATCAGATAAACTGCTGATAAAAAGAATGATTTTATTGGCAAAGATCCACCACACTCCACCGTAGCACATGGATATCATAGTCAAGCATACAGACAGATAGTAGTCAAACATACAAAAGCCATGGGTAAGATCAATCTAGCATGGCTAACAATAGGCATCTAAAAATGTAATTGTGCTACAGAGCAGTATGATCATCAGTTTTAAATTCTTACCTGAAAAATATTAATTAAAGCTAGAGATCCATGAGAAAAATATGCTTTGTAAAAAATAATAATGCATTGCAAAAAAAAATAAGGAAAAACAAATCAAAGGGATCTTGTACACCATAGATCTGAAATCTTGATCAACCTGCAGCCTGCTCACATGAAAGCCAAGGAGATTTTTTTTCTCCAGATGAATTTGGTGCTTGTGCTGTTCCTTGGCCAGACGGCAGCACTGGGGCATCTCTAGCTGTAATCTCATTAAGACTATTAGGCTGTGATTGTGCTCGTGCTCTGTTGCTGCCATGGATTTAGGCAGACAAACGATCCTTGGAGCATGGATGGCTCTCACAGATGAGAGGAGATGGGCTACGTTCTCTCTCACGAGGTTTGAAAATCTTACAGCCTCGACTTTGGAAAGGCACTGTTTGTAATCCAGCCGGAAAGGCAAATAGGGACAGGTCCGCTCAGTCCAGGCACACAAGGGCAATTTATGAACATAGCTTCTGTTTGTGGTAATGGGAGTCACATGTGTAAGTTCTCCGCACAATAACAGCAGAATACACTCCCTTCAGTGTGTAAATAGTATAAAGCTGTGCCTGTGTGAGTGTTGGCATGAGAGGCTGGGCTACAACAGAAGAGAAACAGAAATCAGAAATGAATTATTTGTTCATTTTTCAACCCCCAGAACCAGTCCTGTGTTCTGCTTTGTCAAGTCTGTTATAACTAACACACGCGTGGTAGCTTTTGCTTTTGTGGACTGTTTGACCAGACTTGAAAATATTTTGATGGTAGAGGATGTTTCTGGAGTTGGATAGAAATTCTTTTCATTCAGTTTTATCCCATTACTCTTCACTGCAATTCCTCAGGACACCATAAGTACCTGTTCTTCCTTTTTTGTGTTCCCACATTGCTCAAATATTAGCAGATAGTTCTGCTCCTCTGCAGCAGTGGAGTTTAAGTACTTCTGGATGTAAATGGATTTCCAGCCCCCTCTGTGACCTCTGCACACGTGGACCTCTTGCACATAAACCCATACCGGTTTATGTCATTCGCGCATGAACCTCGGGAAGCACTTTGCTGAATGAATGCCAGTGTACCACACAGTTCATAAATATGTAAAAGTAATGGGCCCTATCCCAACAAGCTTAGATTCAGAAACGTTTAGCAGATGTTCTGGCTGTGGGGGAGGAAAACAGGAGATGAATAAATGCAATACTGCAATAACAAATACTTTGTTGATGAAACTGCACGTAAATTAGAATGACAAACACACCCCTACCAGGACTTTGACCTATCCATAAAACAACATCCACATAGTTTATTAATAGTAGTTCCACGTTCTCAGGATCAATAAAGTGACTTCATTGATTTACTTTCCCCTTTTTATTAATACTTCTCTAAACAGTGATGAATTTGGATGGAACACAGGTAGAGTCTTTTTTATTGCTTGTCAAAGGACAAATCTAATAGTACTAGTAAAGCAATACGGTTCTCAACCAAGGCCACCTTTTGCTAAAGAGAACCTAACTATGGGTAAGTCAAGAGTTTGAAGAAAACTTCCAGACCTGTTTTGAGATTCAGGGCTGTTGATTATTTCTAGACACCACCACAAGGGAGCTGCTCTATACACTTGGTTAAAGGAGTAAAAAGCTGTTGCTTTAAAAACAAGTATACAAAACATAGCTCAGGCTCTCCCCTAATCCAAACTCCAAATAGTAAACGTGCCTTTTAGACCTCAATGCATGCTACGTGGAGTAAACCAGTCCCAGGGGGAGCTGTGCACAGGCAGCTCTTGTGCGGAATTTGTATAGCTCTAATTAGGTGAAGAACCAATGATGTGTCTCAATGCTGACCTCGCAGGACTTTCTCTCTATTACATCTCACCACGGTATATTTAAATCCGTTCCTTTAGTCCTTCTTGGGGACCAGCTGAGTACAAGGAAACACTGTACTTCTGATTTTTTGTTTAATATATTAATTGAATAGTATGGCAACAGTCTAGCAGTATTTCATCTGGATCTGGTAATCTTCTTGCATATCTATATTTTGCTCACTGAACAGCACTTGTCTTACTGCTTTAGATGATCTTGCACCTCTTCACACACCCGAGGTGTGTTGTTGTTCTTAAAGGAAGCATGAAGTCAAACTCAGCTGGGCTACTCTTCCTGGCCCTTAGCATACTGTACGGTTTTGGGAGGGAGTTTTCTGCCCTTGTGTAGCCTTTGTTTTGGGTTACCTCTACTTAAAAATTTACAGTATAGTGAAGTGAAAGTTCTGTGTTTCTAATTAGCTTCTTGTTATGCCCACAGTCCTGAGTCATAGCAGCAAACCCAGCCACAATTTTACATTTTACTGCTTGCAAAATCTGTGAGCAGTGAAATTATCTACAGTGTGCATGCACAGACTCAGAGCCTCTCTTATTCCCAAAGTGCTCCCAAATGCTTAAGTTTACACTGAACCCTCAGCAGATTTGCATGTAGCCCCAGAGAAACGTTCCGTATTAGTTCCTATCTGAAAGCTTATTTTCTTAGCCTGAAGGGTTAGAAACATTTTTCTGTATGATCAAAGTTTACTGGATCCGATGTGCCAGCTTTTTATTTCCCTGTTGAACTGGAGAATTTTTTACCTAGCGAAGTTCCTACTTTTTCTTAGTGAGCCAATAGGTAGTTTTTTCAAGTGAATTAGTCTTGTATTTGTTTTCTTGTAATAAAACACCACCAGCAATTGATTTGGAACTCAGCTCCCACCCCTGCACACAACATCACTCCAGATTAGTGTGTGCATGTGTGTTCAGGGGTGGCGGAAGGGCTTAAATAGCATCATTTTATAAACATTACAGTTATTCAGTTGCTTATGCAGTGAATAACCACTGGCATCAGGAGAATGTTGGGTGGTTGATGACTTCTGCCTTGTATTTCAAACACAAGTTGAACACCTGTGTTATTGCTTAGGAAGTCAGAACTGGACAACTCTTCCTCCTAACAGTTGCAGCTGATGCAGGAGACAGCAAATTTTAAGACCTCTGTAGACTAGACTTTCTCTGCTGTCCCTCAGTTTCTTCTGGAAACATTTCTCCTCTTGGGAGCATTCAGCTGCTGGTTTGTATACAGATTACTTTTACATTAAAAAAATTTGCTCTAGCTATCCAGGTAGATGTGAGCATCAGAAAATAAGGTGATCTAATCCATCAAGGAGATTCCTAATTAAATTGCCTCCAGCAGGTAGCAACTTAAATGCAGTGACTTTTAGCAGAAACCCTTGCATACAGGAGATAAGAGTTCTGGTTAATGGAGATGCCATTCAGTGGCACTTTGGTTTTGTGTTGTGGCCTTGACTTTTACAAATACTGCCACGTATGTGGAAAGCAAAAGAAATCCTCTGGCACTGTAAACGCCAGACTAAGACGTATAAAGAGGAGGGATGTTTGCAGAGCACACCAAGTGCTCCTTCTGTTCTACATCATACTGGTAAGGCCTCACCTGGGAACATGCTGTGTGCCGTTCCTGCACAGGGAAATTCAGGAAAGACGTGAACTAAAGTGAGAGCCACCAAAGGTGAACATCGAGAATCTCCAGAAGTCTCACAACGTAACCTAGGAGGACAGGCAAGAAGAAATGGAGTTTTAGGTCTGGGGAATGTAATAAGAAGTGACATGATAAATCTTCATGCATATAAAAGGCTTTTGCAGGAGGCAGAGGAACAAATGTTTTCTTTGTCTGTGATGGGTAGGATGAGAAGTAGATGTAAATTATGGTAAGAGAGATCCAGGTTAATCATGAGGGAAAACTTTCTGAAGGCAAAAAGAGCGAATCATGAGAAAAGAACATCTTGCCTGAATAGACCGTGGTGTCTGCACCACTGGGGAGGTCTTTAAGGGGTGCCACAGATGGGACAGAGATGCTTTCACAGGGATGGTGTTAGATGACCTCTCAGTATCCCTTTCAGCCCTGTAATTCAGTGATCGCCTCCTCATTTGAAAATCCACTTGCTGTGTTTTTATTTGTTAATTCCAGATGTGGGGACTCCGCTCTGGGACAGTATGCTTCCAGTGGAATTTGCTGTGCTTGTTTTTTAAAGAGATTAGAAATTCCCACAGGAGCAGTCATGCACCTGGCAAGTTCTGAGCCTTGGAAGGTTGTCAGAACAGAATTCAAGACTCCCTGGCCATTTTTACTGTGAAAATAGCTTTGATGTCACGGAGATACCAAAAACTTTCTTGGATTTTATTCTGTAACTTGCCTTCCTTGGTATACTCCTTATCTAACTGTGAGCAGCACCTGGCCCTTATGAACCTTCAATAATTTATCTTAAAAACGGAATATATAAAAAAGTCAGGCCTTATTTTTATATATTGGCTTTTCAAAATGGGATGCTGTACCATACTCTGACCTTATTTTGAGCAGTAGCAGCTCACCTCCTTTTAAGAGCTGAATCCTGAACTGCAATATTTTTCCTTGTGTTGGTTTGGGACTGTTGCCTCAACGGCTGCTCTGCTTACTGGTGGTCACCTCTGGAGTGCCAGGCACCCAGTTTTACCGTGCTTGCAGGCACTCATTCACAGGGAATCACCACTTGGCTGTTACCAGTGGGTGACTGTTACCTAGCCCACCGCTAACCAGCAGTTCTGTAAAGTCCTCAGGGAAGACAGAGCGATGGGCTTACCTTGCACATCACCAGCCTGGAACATCAGTCTTCTGCTAGGCTGTGATGCAGGATTTCAGCTGTCTTAGCTTGCTCATACAAAGTAGCCCATTTTGTACAGATGTTGCAGCCCCTTGTTCTTGTGTGTGCGCTTTATTAGCCTAAAGTTCTGTACAGTACTGCCTTCCACCCTCCTCCCACTCTGAACACCACGTGCATGCAGTGAAAAGAGACATGCAAAGGAAGTATAGTGCTTTGTTTTTGCTTTAGTTCTACTTGTTTAAACCCTTCCTCTTACAGTGCATTGTGAAAACTCCTCTGGGAATCTGACAGCATAATGATGCAAATAACCCTGTCATATGACTAAGCCTCTCTGGTGCTGGATTCCAAAATACCGAGCCAAGACGTACAAGTCTTGCTGTGCATGCCATAGGCAGCCTCATGCGAGAGTGCAGACGTCTCTTCAATTCCCTAATGGGAATTGTTCAGGTCCTTATTAGCATTTTACAAAGATTACTGTTAAACTGACAGCCCTCCTCCTGACTGTTCAGAGGCAGAGCGCTCAGCCCGTAATCAACGGACACACTGTACGCATTGGCTTCTTTGAGAGCATTTTAAAATGTCTCCCCTATCACCATATGTAAACCTGCTCTTCCATCTGCTTTCATTTTTCAATAACCTAACGCATCCTCAACCTGAATCTTTGTAGAGGAGGACGCCTTGATATTTTGGTTATCAAGAGGTAATACAGGCTGCTGGCTCCCCTGCAAAGAGCTACTACGTCAGTGACCTTCGCTGACTTCAAAGGTGGAAATATCCATTGACTGGAGGAGCTCTTACTGCCCTTTGGTACTTGCACGTGCGCGACTTTGCGCATCTCCTCAGGTAAGGACAGGCGTCCTTGCCAGATTTTCCAACACGTAAGCTGAATCAGCAGGCTGCGGCTCTCAAGTGGTTGCAACCAGTAGCTCTAATTTCTATGCTCATGGAAACTCCATCAGTAAACAGGGTGGGCTGAGCCAAGTTTAGATCAGCTGAAGGCTTTCCTCCATCTGTTCTCAGAGAGGGATATAGATAGTGATTTGGGAATTGGGCACTTCTGGCTGGTATTTGTCACACCACACTGTAGCAAGAATTTCCTCAGCCGTGTCATGAGCTCATTTTATGCATCTCTTACGAACGGTATCTGTTTTGGTTTTTATCACATCATTGCAGTACCTGACTGCTTTTCATGCCAAAATCTCTAATGGACCATGGAGATCAAAACTTCTCTTAAGGTACAGTTGGAAGACTATGGCTTTGGTAGGACATTGGGACTGTGTGGGTCTGGATGTGAAAGACATCTGAATTAGCTCTGCTGGAAAGGCCTATTTAAAGGAAAAACGGTGTATTTTTGTATTACCATTGCTGTTATGATATTATCCTGGGTTTGTACTTGATTCCTAATCCCTGGGTCATTCACAGTGCTTCTGTATTGGTTTGCATTCCTGCTCTGTTCAGGTGCACATCGACTGGCTCCCTTGGCTGAAGAATTCAAGGGCATGCTCAGCCGAGTGCGGCAAAGACAGCACATGTGTGTGCATCACTTATACACACTAAAGTGGACAGATAGGAATGAAACATTTATATATAAACAGTAGACAAACATCTGCATATATGTATATGCACACAGACGTGGGTGTATGTATATGCTGAACTGACAATGCTCTTCTTGACTGCTAGTTCAGATGCAGAGCATTCAGTAAATAACCAGTGGCTTCTGAGAGCATTAAAAAAATTAAACAGATGTGCATACATATATGTAGATATAAGCCTACATACACACTAAAGATTTCTATGTTCCTCTCAGTACTTTCTTGAAGAACAGGGGTTTGTCATTTCCCTGTCCATCCAGTACCTATACTGTTACCTCAGCGTGACCTGATGGATTAGTCAATATTTGGGTCTTCCAAGTTGATTCAATTAGCAGGAGACAAGGATAATGGCAGCGGGCATTCAGCTGATGTAATTGTGTACATTTTGCAGAGCACACAGGCAGCGAGCTGTTTTCCCGAACGCAGCAGGATCCAAACAGGAGGGGTTGCTATGGCCACAGCTCCAAGCTTCTCCCCAGCCAACCCCGAACCGAAAATATATTTAGCCCTTTCTCATGACGATTTTATCAGCGTCTCTCCAGCCATTTTTAGACCCGATTTGCCACCTTTCTCCTGCCGGTCTCTCGCGCGCCATCGCTCCTGCGCTGGGCTTCACCGGCGTTTCGCACCTAGACGCAAAGCGCGCGTGGACACGGCCCAGGCGCGCTCCCGGGCTCGTGCCGGCGCCTCGCGGGCGGGCAGGGCGCCGTGCGGCGGCACCCGTTGTTTCCGCCGCCCGGCCTGCGCGGGGCCCTCGCGGTTCTCGCCTCCTCTGGCGGGGCTGCCGTCGCTTTGTCCTTGCGGGGGAGGGAAGGAACGGGGCGGTTCTTTGCGGGGTGCGGGTGGGCAGCAGGTTACTTCCAACGGGGGGTACCCGCTTCCCCCTCAAGGGGGTGGGAAACAGCCGGGGGGGCGAGGGGGGGGGGGGGCGCTCGCCCGGGTAGGTGCGATGGGAGCGGGGAAGGAACGGGGGGGGAGGGGGTGGGGTGAGGGCGGTGCCCGCCCTCCGGCCCCCGCCCCGAGGGCTCTGACCGCGGCTGGCGGGAGCGCGCACGCGCTCCAACGGCCCTGCGCGCGCCCCCGCCACCCCGGCGCGCACCGTCCCGCACGCGAACACCAACCCCGCCCGGGGCGCTTTAAACGGTTGCCGCTTCGCCCCGCCCCTTTTTTTGATCGCCGCTCCGCCAGTCGCGTTTGGCGCGCGCCCTGGCCCCGCCCCGCCAGGGCGGCCAATCCCCGCCGGGCCTGTGAGATTCGAGCGGTGGCGAGCGTACCACTGCCAGGGAGCGGGGGAGCGCCCGGGACGTGAAGGGGCTGAGGCGGGGGGGAGCCGCGTCCTTTCATTGTTCGCCGCCGCCGCGCTTGTTCCGTTCCCGTTGGTGTCGCTCTGCTCCCCTTCTCCCCCTCTGTCCGAGCGCCGTGGGCCCGGCGGCTGGAGCCTCCGCTTCCCGCCGCCCTCTCCGTGCCCCCCGGTACCGCTTTAGGGGAACGGGAGGGGTGGGGAGTGGGCTTGCCCGCACGCGCCCCGCCTCCCGCCCCGCCAACCGCTCCGCGCGCGGGGCGGGGCGGGGCCGGGGCAGCGGTAGCTGCTGAGGTGTGCGCGCGCCACCGCTGCTTCACCCGCCCCCTCCCTCCCTCCCTCCCTCCCTCCCGCAGCGGGCAGGGTCGGGCCGCTCCGCGCCGCGCCGGCAGCCTGACGGGCGGAGCGCGGCGCCCCCCGCGGCGGAGGCAGCCCGGGCACGACCAGCCCTACCGCCGCCGCCCCCGCAGCAGCATGAGGCGAAGGTAAGTGCGGCGGTGCGGCAGGTGGGGTGGCCGCTGCCCGGCCGCTGCCCGGCCGCGCGGGCGGGGGGAGGCGGCGGCGGCGGAGGATCCGCTCCATCCCTTGGCATCGCCCGGGGAGCGGCCTGGCGCGGCGCCCCGGGCGCTGGCAGCGGCGCGGGGGTCTCCGCGCGGCGCCGGGCCGGGGCGGGGGCCGTGCGGGCCCGCAGGGAGCGGCGGCGGCTGGGGCTGGCACAGGGCGGCAGGGCACAGCCGCGAAACCTGATCCCCGGGGCGGCCCGCGGCTGGTCCTTGCCGGCTCCCTGACCCGGTTACAGGGCTCGGCGCCGGGGCGGAATGAGGCAGTGGCGGCCGGGCGGCCGCCGAGCGCTCCCTCGCCGGAGGGGGGTGGCTCGGCGAAAGGTACCGGGGCACCTCCGTCCCCTCGTCCCGGGCTGGGAGGAGGCGGCGGCGGCGGTGGCTGTCCGGGGTGGGCGCAGGCTGCCGGCGGGGTCTGCCCGCGCCCTGCCCTGCCCTGCCGGGCGGGCGGCAGCGCTCTGCCCCGCCGGCCTGCTGCCGTCCGGTGCCTCGGTGGGTGCTTCTCCTCCTCGGTGCCTTTGTCGCTGGGAGCCGCTGTGCGGGTTCGGGTTGCGTTACACCGCGGGTGAACTTCGCAGCGGTGACTACCACAGTCCTAAAGCACCCCTAGGGCTTCCACCCTCAGATAGCTCGTGACACCCCCGCAAGAGAAACTGCGTACACCGGCTTCCTTCTATATAGACTGCTGCTTGTCCCGCAGACCTAAGCCCTTGGCCTCTTTATTGTTGTTCTAGGTATGTTCAGTACAAGGGATGTCCAGCTTTCTAATATTTTTTTTGTCCCTATTCTGGTTTTTTGTTGTTGTTTTTTTTTTGTTTGTTTGTTTGTTTGTTATGGTACAGATTTAATCTCTGCAGACTGTTGTCCTACGGGGTGTTTAGGGTGTTAGAGTACTTAACAAGGGTAACCACTTCTAAACATAGGGTTCTTTCTCTTATTATAATAAAAACCTGCTTATGCATTCACTGTAACAGCTTCATTCCATATTCCAAAGAAGTCTTACCTCATGCAGTCATCCATTTAAGGTTAGTGCTGTGGAGCAACTGACAATAACTTTTGTTGAGATGGAGGAATACTTTTCAAGCCTGGCACTACAAAACTTGCCACTTCCTTTGTTGTTTCTGTTGTATTGCTTTGAAAGGTTAACAAACTGAAGAATCTCTTGGAGTGTTAGGCTTAAGGCTTAAAATTAGGGTTCTCGGTTATTCTGTGCTTTAAATGTAGTGGATCGGTACTGGTGTAGAGGGCTTAGGGGAAGCTGAGCAAATAAATGGCCTCTCACTGGACAATCTGGATATACAGAAACTGACTCTCTGTTAGGCCCCATTTTAGTTACAAACTTTGAAAGCTACAAGTTAAACGAGCTTAAAAAAAAACCCTCAGGAAACAAGATTTCCTGTGTATAACTAAGAACTGATTTGAAATAGACTTCTTTTCCCAGTAGTTATGCTAATACCTCTTTCTGCATTTCTTTTAGAGAATGTGCTTATTCTACTTATTTTTCACTGTCACATTTTCAGTACTTGTGTTTGGGTTGGTCGTACTGCAGGGATGTGTTTGGTAAAAATAACTCACTGCATGGGAATTAACTTCTTTAATCACGGGAATATTTCTACTGGTCTAAGAGTCTGTGAAATCTTACTTGCACTAAACTAGATTTAGAGTTAGATTGAAGTTGGCAGTATCCCTTTAAACCAGCCAAAAGTCCACTACACATTCATCTGCAACTGAAAATGAAGTCATGCTACAGTTAAGAAAACAGATATGTTTGTGTTTAGCTTGCAGCTTGCTAAAGTACTTGTGTCCAAGAACACAGGTGGATATAACTAGATATACTAGACCCGTATTCATTTATATCTTAAATTACAGTTGGAAGGTACACCTTATAGCTAATTGATGAAGTTGGAAATCCTTTAGTTCTTAAATTAATGGATGGGGGAACTCCTCTGAGATGTTACAGGACAACCATAAAGATTGTTCTTTTCACAGTTATTTTTAAGTATTTGTGCAGGAAAAATGACTAATAGTTGTGCTGATTATGAATGACAAGTATCTGAAATGCATTTTTCAATAAATTTGAATACAAATCCTGTTTCTGACTAATCCTGTGTGTTAAGAAAGGATCTGTAAGTGGTATGTGGCTGTATATTCCTGATGTAAACCTAAACACAGCTGGTTGAGGTCGGGATGACATTTTATTCTAAGTTTTCTTGCCTGTCTGCATTTCAAATATCTTGCAAACAAGCCTCACATGAGAAATCTTAGTTACTTTGCAGGTGCAGGTTTCCTTTGATAAAGACTACGGCACTGTTACTTTTCCATGAGAGAGCTTGAGTTATTGTTGTACACATGGTAATGCAGAGCTGATGACGTGTTGCTTTTGGAGAAGGCTGAAGCAGAATTGGTCCTTAGTTGGATGTGCTCCTCGCATCTTGAAGGATTTCAAAATGACTTCTCAGTCACTTAAGTAATCCATGAATGGATTAGATTTTTTTTTCTCTTTTGCAAACACAAGGGCTGTCTTGCCAATGTAATCTTAAAGTAGTGTTGAGGGTAGTTCTAGGTAAAGGCAGAGGGAGACCTGTCCGTGCTGCTGCTGTCTGTCTTTGGTAGAGCCAGAAAACTTCCACTTTCTTTTGACTGTGCCACAGGAAATTGCCTGTGAGAGCAACAGCAGAGCCTGTGCTTGGACCTCCTTTGGTGTTACAGCTTTTGTGCTGTTGGTGTAGAGAAGGCTTAGGCAGCTGTGGTAACAGGTTGGTCAAAACTTGTTTCTGCTGTGCAGCTTCCAGCCCTGATGTTTTAGGAATCTATTCTCTGCCAGTTGATCTACATCTTAACAGCCTGGGGTGGAAAAATCCTTTCATTTGCAGCTGAGGCTAGGGCTACACTAAAATCTTCCATCAGCGTAGCTGTCAGTCAAGGGTATGATCTGTTTTATGTAAGGTCCTTGCACGGATTCAGTTATACGAGTAAAGCACATGGGTGCTATTAGGGCTTGTCTTCACACTGTGGTCTGTTGTTAATACATGGGTGTGAAATGCAGCTTTGCCAGTATACTGTATGACTGTTCTAATACTGCTGAGATATTCCTAGTGCAGATGTGATCCGAGACAGTTTTCCTGGGCGAGTGCTTTTACTGTAGCAGATCCTAACGATAATATCACCTTTCATTTAAAAAGGGGAGGAGGGGGAAGTTCCCACTGGTAAATCCAGGACATGGCTTTTTAGACGAGCTTCATCAGGGGAGCCTGGCCTGCGTTTTTCTTAGGTCTCCCAGCAGCACTGGGGCTAGAACTGACCTTAGCCTTGCAAACTAGCAGGATGTAACTGAGATGTCAGCTACAGAGATGCTGTTCATAACCTGATAGGTGGAAATAAAGCAGCAATGATCCTGATCCGGTGTTCGTGCTGCTATTTAGAAATTATGTGATAAGATACAAGAGACAGGCATTGTTTATTTACTAGGAGGGGAGCCCAAAACAGTGGAGAAAGAGCAAGAGGTAAGCTAGCATAGGAACATCAAATCACCACCCTTTCCTTCCTTTTTCTCCCCCTCCCTCCCCTAGCTGAATGACATCTTCTGTTGTAATTGCACAAGGGAGAGGGAGAAAGGGAAAAGTGCATCTGGGAGAGCCCAAGAATTCACACTCTTGGGAATGAGATCTGCGTGTAGACGGTGTTTGTGACTGGTATGAAAACATTTGGATTCCAACTGAGTTGGACATGCAGTCACCAAATTATTTGTTGTCTGTTCCTGCAGTCTTCTCCTAATTTTGAGGTAATTGGAATAGGTAGTCAGTAGGGCCCTAACAGCGTTTGGTTTCTTTGTGTAAACAGTAAACTGACATGGATCCTAGCTCTTCTCATTCTCCTGCCTGTATTGTATCTTGATTTGAAGAGGCACTGTGATGCTCTTATGTATGGAGTGGCTTGTGATAGAAACTCAGTGCCCAGACATGGGAAACAATTTAAGGAAAGGAAGGTTGCTCACCTGTGTGGGCAGCCTCTCTTCTAACACCCTCTCTCCCCCCTTTGTCTTTTGAAGCTTAATCCAGCAGCAATTATTTGGCTTGGTAGCAAGAGGAAACTGAAGGTTGTTTTTCTTTCTTTTCTGAGGTATTGAAATTGACTCAATTCAAAAGTATTCAGTGAGACTAGGAAAGGAAATGCAAGTTCTTGCTCTTCGTAGACAGCAGTAAATTAACAATAGAATTATTTCAGTTTCAGGAAAGAGGAACCTATTTCATCCCACACTTTCTAAGGAGAGTTCATAACTTTTCTGCTAAAGGTGTGCAGTAGCAGCATAGCTTCTGACTGAAGACGGAAATCTGACTGCTCCAATAGAGATCCACTGTTCTGCAACTGTTGTTTTTGCAATAGATAACATGAGAAATTGCTTTTCATTTTTGAGAAGGGGCCTTGAAGAAAGCTATGGAAATTGTGAGGAAAACCTTTTTACTGCATTCCTGTCTCTCTCAGCCTGTCATCTCTGCCTTCTCCCCAGATCTTTATCTGTGTTGTATGTTAACCTTTTTCATTCTTTCTCCACAATGTCTTTGAGATATGATCTTTTTTGTCTAGCCACATGGTTAAAACTAGTCTAGGCTGCCCTCACTTTTTGTCTGGGTTTCTTTTTGACGCTCAACTGCTCAAAACAATGACCATTTTTATTGAAAGTGTTGTGGTTTTTTTTGGTGGTGGTTTTTTTTTTTTTTTTTTTTTGTCTGCCATTAAGGCTTATAGCAAATCTTTCCTGTGTAGGGTCCCACAACTACAGACATAAGCTAATTTTCTTCTTGGTCCTTTTCGACTGTCATCTAGAGTGGCATACTGTGGAGAATTTGACATGTAGTCCCACCTGTTAATGCTGCTAACTTTTAGATATTCACTAAAGCCTTGTTGTGGTCTTTCTTTACCTTGTTCATCCTGAAAGAGGAGTGGCAGATAAATGCTTTTTACCCATCATGAAAAAGAGTCCCATAAGCATCTACAGAGGTACCTCATCTTCTGCCTTCAGAACTTCAGGGAGGTTCTTAATGCTCTCCCCCGCCATGAGCTGACTGAACCAGAACAGCCCGGCAGTGGACTAAGTAGGCCACTGCTTATCTTTGTGAGTGTTTTTGCCTTTTTGCTGTGGTCCCTTCTTTCTTTGGCTCCACTTGTCCAAGTGGAAAGGTGTGTTTTTCTCGTTCTGCTCCTATGTACCATGTTACATACTGGAGTTCTGGTTTAGACTGGTGATCTCAAACGTTATTGTAGGATACAAAGCAAAGGTAAAATCTTGCAGTTTTCTGTTTTCTGTGCTGACTGTTTCCAACATCAGTCCACAAATATTTGTCTTATGTTATGGGTCTTTTGCTGTGTTTGACTGCATTAGGATTCCAGTTGTACAGCTTAATTAAAATCTGGGAAATAACCCACTTATTGCATCAACTTCCTCTTTGGCCAGCAGGAAAATTGTTCTGTATTACTGCTTTCTGCCCTGCTGTTTGGAAATAATTCCTCTGAATCTGCAGTGCTTTGAAGTGAGGCAAGGCTTGCTGGGAGCTGATGTGGTTGAGGGAAGAGGACATTTTAGTACATTGAAGACTTTTAATAAATCTCTTCCTTTCAAGCTTTACTTCGTTATATCTTTTTATCATCATGGCTGCAAGATGCTTTGGAATGAACTTTGGATGGTGCATCTGAGGAAGTCTTAGGGTATAATCTTCTACTCTTCTAAGTAACTTTTGAACTAAAGTAACTTAATGCAGAGCATAACTTTTATAGTGACCTCCCTTTAAATTATTAAGATCTCTTTACCCTGAGTCTGTGGGGAGATTTCACACTGGAAGTTAAAGTGTAGGCAGAACAGCAGCATTTTTGTGGGATCATATCTTGTTATCTCTGCCACGCAAGTAAAAGCGCTCATGGCCATGTGAGTCCTATCTAACATTTCTATCTCTTTATGGTCTTGGTGGAACTGCCTTGGTTTAGCGGGATGGTTGGGAGGCCCTTGTGCTTCTCTTAGTCTTTCTAAATATCCTGTGTATACTTACACAACTGTTAAAAAGGGCTCCTCTTGTCAGGTCCTGTGAAAAGGATACTATAAACTCTGCTCCGTTTTTGTGAGATACTGCAGCTTCTAGTGATTTGCACTATTTAACACTTGCTTACGTTTTTTTCAGGGTTCATTAAAGAAATTGATCTCAAGGCAAAAAGAAACCAAATTTAGCTTGAACCCAGTTAAAGAGCACAAAACCAGTTGATATCTGTTCAGTGATACCCATGTAATAGACTACTCTGGATCTCGTGTTGAGAAGTGTCCTCTAACACTTGCAACATCATGGTTATGTGACTGAAGAAGCGAAGGGGAGGACAGTAGGCTTTCTCATCTCCCCTGTTGTGTGGTGATCTGCACAGAAATGAGGGATGGAGGCAGGTGTTTGCCTAGGAGTCTTGCTTTAAAGAGTCAAATCCACGAATGTTTCAGTAATCTCCTTTTTTTGTATGAGAAACTTATTTCTTTAACAGTCTGTGTACATTGTGTATGGTACTCCATCTGCTATAAACAGAGTTCTGCTCAGTTTGAGAAAGAAAAGCCAGATTAGACTGTGTCAGGAACGGTAAACGGTTTTGGGGAGTGTGGCATGCTTTTGGTGATTCGCTTAGCCATGCTAAATCCCTAATTAAGTGAGGCTTCCATTCAGAATTCTCTAGAGCTGTGCCTCTTTCTGTATTGACTGCAAAGAAAGACTTGTTTGGGGTTAGCCTTTGTGTATAGTTTCCTTGGTGAGCCTGGGGAGGCCAGTGTCTTGTACCTGGTATTTCACGTTTCTTCTAGATCTCCTAAGTGTCATTTGCCTTGCTGTTTATAAACAGAATCTAAACATACTGTGGACTTTCCAGGGAGAGTAGGACTGCTTACACATCCAGGAAATACGGGAAAGGCTGGGGGTCAGTGATACCTGGTCTGCTTCCAGTACTTCAAGAAGAGAGGAGTTTGTACATGTGAAAATGGAGGAGTTATGCAGAAGGCGGCAGCATCAGTAGCAGATCTCCACTAATAATCAGTGTTCCCTCAGAGAGAAAAGACAGCTGAGCCCATCATTGTACGTTACACTTTCCTTGTTGCTTTTGCATTATATATAATTATATAATATATAATATTATTTTTATATATATATAATTGTATATAGATATATAAAAATATATATTTTATATATATATATAATGCCTGTTGCGTTACACATGCCTGGAGACCCACCCAGGAATGTGCTATGCCAAATATTGTATTAAAACATAGTAAAGAAGTCCCTGCTCTAAGATTTTTTCCTTTTTTTGCTTAAATAAAGCAGATGAGAGTGGAAGAAAGCAGATATGATTTTTCTGTTGACGTTTAGAATGGCAAATGCTGGGAAGTTTTGAGTTCAGCATATTGAATAGAATATTATTTAACAGTGGATTTATTTCAGGATGTGAACCAACCTTCAAATTGTTCAGTGGGACACTTCTGAAGCTGCAAAATATAAACTGTGTGAGCTTATGAGGAGGTATGTATCTGTGAGAGGTATATATTTGCATGATCTGGGAACCTTTGTCTTGGAATAATGAGTTTGCATTCAGGGCAAATGTCCCTGGCACATCCTCCGTCATCTCTAGCTCCGCTCAATGGTGGAGCTCATGGTCAGGCTTCATGACATTCAGTGGACTTGCTTCTGAACTGTTCCTCAGACACCTCTCTGTGCTCATACCACACTTGTTCCCATTTACTTGGTCTCATATCTTACCTAGACAGTAAGTGATGGGACTTACTAAAATCAGAAGAGGGGTAAGGTATTCCAGGTGGCCGGCTTGTATGCCGAGCCAATTCCACAGTCTGCTGATATAATCCTTCACACAGTTGTGGTCATGAGTGTATTCACAGTGTGGTTCACAAGGGGAGGGAGGAGTCTCCTGATCCATGTTCCCTCTGGGATAGGAGGGAGGTCTTCATTGATGAGTATGCTATGTGTACAACATGTAGCCCCTTTCTCATCGCCTCCAGGTCTGCTTGTTTGGTTTTTGACTGTACTTTTCCCTCGCATCTCTTTTTGTACCCTTCCTACCCAGTGCCTCCCCAAGATGCAGAACCTTCTTCTGACCACGGTCAGACTGAACTTCAGTAGCACTAGGGACTGAGCCTGGCATCTCAGCAATGGTGGAATGTGTTTCTGGTATCTTATGCTTGCATCTCAGGTCATGGTGCCACTGGAAAACTGGCTTTTTGGGTGCCTTCAGAGAGCAGAGTGCGCTGTTCAGGTTCATTATTCAGTGTTCCTTCTGGTTTCCTCCTCCTACGTGTTTTCCTCCCTGTAATCCACTGCCCTCTTTTTCCGTTTCATGTTCCCCACAGGCATTTTCTTTTTTTCGCTCCTGGCTGTTCACTTTCTTACCCTTCTTTGGTGCATGGAGGAGAAACTACTGGATTTTGTTAGCAATAGCTGTAAGCCTGTTCTTAACAGGGGGAGCCAGTAGGAATATAGAATGCATCCAGGGCACGTCTCGTGGGCTGGATTAGCTGTGCAATTTGCTGTATTATTTTCTTGGAGGGGAATCGGTTGATATTAATTTAGAAATGGTATAGTCTCAGCTGTGATCTAAACCAGCTAAATTGCTTGGAGAGTGTCACTTGAGATGTTTGCTTCCTCTGTAGGAGAATTCTTCTGCTAATGTGCCCTTTTGTGGACGATTGTCTAGATGTCTCATCCGTCTGGAGAGGCTTGTTTTTAGTGCTATGGGCTCTCTGGAGAGTTAGTTGCTGAAGCAACAGTCTTCTAAAATGCTGCAGTGTTAGGATAAAAGGAATTAAAATGTTTAGTAATCCTCTAAAAGGGTAGATTGAAAAAAATGTATTTGTCTCTTCTGTTCTCTCAGGCCAGCTGAAAGTGTTGGTGAAACTGTATTCTAGAAGATGACTTGTTTACTTCATAAGTTTCTTCCTCAAAACTCCTCTACTCTAGTTTAAATTGTGAACATTCCTAAACTTAAATATTGTCAAAACCAAATGTTTTATTTCAGAACTGCTGTGCACTATCCTTCATTCTCTGCTGTAAAAAGATTACTTATTTTCGCCTGTGAGGAATTCTGCCATCTTGAGATGGGCTGCATCTTGAGATAGTCACCTTGGAACTGTAGCTCCCATGGAGCAATAAGGTGCTATTACACAAGCAAAATAACTTTACTTTTTTGAGGAGAAGCATTTTGTAAGTCTTCCTTCTTTGTGCCAAAAACCTGGGGACTTTACTGTTTACGCTCTGCCAGAAAATTTCAAAGAAAGTGTTTTTTTCAAGAGGTCAGATTTCCTTATCATGTTGTACTCCTGCAGCATTGTAGTGGTTCTACTTTATGTCATTTTCTTTTTTAATCTAAAGTCTTCAGATGAGTTCTGTTAGTACAAAAATTGCACTTAAGGAAGTTATTGTATTAATTTGAAATCATACCGTGTCACTGATAAATCAGATGATTAATCAAATGTTGCAGAATGTCACCTCCAAATATAAGGGGTTGTCTTTTTCCAAGTCCTCATTCCTTTGCTGCTCTATTCTTGTATATGACAAAAAGCCCTTTGTTGTTCATTTGACTGTTAAACTACGCTTATTTTATGCTTCATCGAACTCTCAATGAGCTCAAGGTTCATAATATCAAAAGTCTGGATCTCCAAGGGTGAGAGAAGCTAACAGGTTTCAGAAAGCTATCGGGATCAACCAGCATACAAGAAAACATCCCAGGCAGTCAAGGTTTTTTTGATGGTAGAGGACAATGGTGGTGAATTCTTTATTATGCATTTGTGCAAACCATGATGATAACTTACAGGCACTGGCGAATTCAGCTATGGGGCATAGTACTTTGGTTCTAGACGTTTAAGAAAGCAAGGAATTTCAGAATCGTGAAGTACAACAGAGCTGAAAAAGAGGGTGCTGAGAAGAGAGGAAAGGACAAGATGGCTGAGTAGGCTCAAGATGCATAGGTCAGACTTGACCCAGCAGGCCAGTGCCTGCTGCACACTAGCTGGTCTTGGTTGTTCCTTTCCCTGTTGGTGTCACAACAGAGGTGGATCTTGAAGGGAAGACTCTGAAATGGACTGGGAGTAAAGTGCTGAGAGATTAACACAGTAAATTAAGATGAGTGTTAATTTCTTCTGTTGGATTTGAGGATGAATTGCCTTACAATGCTGTGCTAATTATGGCAATTCAGGAAATGATTCACAAGAGTGGGTAGCTGAGTGTGGTCCTTCTAACAGCTGTTTCAGCTTAAGCTAGGTTGACTTATTTACTAGAATTGTGCTTCATTTGCTAAAATGGCAATTGCAAATGCTCAGTTTTAATTCCTGTGACTTGACTGAATGGAGTCCTCTGGCACCTGTCAGAAGAATGGGAGCAGCCTTCAGCCTGTCTACAAAGTCAGGAACTTTGGCTTGTATTTAGAAAAGTTTCTTTACAGTGGTATGGGCTAGAAGGTTTTTTCAGTGCTGTAAATTAAATGCTAGGCTGTGTAACACAATCATGACATTTAGTGTTAAGTTACACTGCATATTGCACAATTTTACTGGGGTTTGCTCCTTGCTTCATCTTGTAGGCTCCAATATGGAGGCAATATCCTTAATAAGTGTCAGGGAATCTGAGAGCAAGTAGATTCTGTGATTCTGTTCTCAAATGTAGTAAGACTTGAAATATTTTTTTTTCCAGTTATAAAAAACCTATATTCTCCTGTTTCCCCAAGTAGAAATGTAAAAGGTATTAGTGTTCCCATTTGATGGGATAGCTCCTGCTGTGCAAAATACAAGTTGCTGTAACATATCGGAGTTTAAGCCACAGTTACGCAGCAAACACATGCGCTGTCTATGGAGTTTCAGTTATGACAGCAAAATCTCTAGGTGGCAAGAACAAGGTCATGGGTGTGAGATTAACTTGCATACAGCAGTCCTTGTTGTGGAAAGGAATGTTTGGCAGGTGTTAACTTTTTATAACCTGACAATATTCAGGTGCTGCAGAAAAATTCTGCTTTCTGTGAAGGTCTTAAAAATGGTGGAAATATGAACCCTAGCCACCCCCTTCAACTCTGGGTTCAAAGGGGCTCTTCTTTAGAAGTAGAGGGGGGAGAAACATGATGGGCTGACCAGGGTTTTGATAAGCGTGTTATAATTTGTGACAACTTACTAGAGCACTGAAACTGAGCAGCAGCCCATTGCTGGAGTGTGTCATCACCTGCAGGATCTAGTTGTTCTATCTTAGAATAGTTATGGGAGGCTAGTGGTGGAAATCAGCTGTGACCTTCTCTCTCAGGCAGAGCCCGAACCGCAAGGAGTTAAAACTTGGAGAGGAATGAACTGAGGTCAGCAGCACGAATAGTCTGTTCAGTAAATAATTTTCTTTGTATACTAACTCCATTCTTTCACTCATTATTTGCTCCATTTACTCTTTTCCCTTCCTACACACACACACACACACACACTTGCCCATACACAATTTTTCTGGCTTTATTATTCTCTCTTGCCCTAGTTATCACCTTCCAATGGCCACTTGTCACTGTGACCCACCCTCTGGCTAAGGGAGCTGTAGATGATAGGTTTACTGTGGAAGAACCACCCTCAATCTGGGATGGACACCTATGTTCAGCTTAGAAGATGAAAGGCTGTTTTCCAGTTGCTCCTGCGAGTCTGCTTGCTCTGAGCACTGCAGTGGCTATACAGAATGCAGCACACAGGAGGGAGAACACTGTTCAGCCATCCACAGAAGAATTAAGGGCTGTTGCCCACCTCTTTTACCCCTTGGTGGCAGGCTGTGAGCTCCTGGGTGAGTGAACATCTGGTACGTGGCATGCGTTGTTCCAAGATTGGTGGGGAAATCCGTTAAATAGCTGCGCTGTTACTGAGAATTTGGGTAAATGTAGGACGAAGCACTGGTTAATGCTAGAGTCTGCAAAACATAGCAGGCTTTGATGCTAGTGCTTGGACGTGATGCTATGAAAAGAGAAAAAGCTTTTAAGGGTCCTGTATCGGAGGATCCACAGAAACCAGCAGCAGGAAAAAGTAGGATTTTGGGGGTTGAGTGACCTTGAAAGTCTGCTCCAGTGAAACAATCCATGTGTGACTGGTATTTAGGAAAATATTTGCTGGGAGGCCCTTTTGTTAAGGGGGAGCTGTTTAAATGTCCTGCATCTGTTCAGAGATCCATTTTGATTTTTGAGTGAAAGTGTTATAGCTGCTACTTGTCACCTTTGTATGTGATCTTGTAAATGCTGCTATCCCCAAGCTCCTGAAAGATGTGCTGAATCTCTTTTTGTGGGTATTAAATTGACTTCAAAAAGCCCCACAGACAGGATGAAATAGATGCTTAGCAGGCATACTGTAGCATGGCAACTATTGAGAAGACAGCCCATGTATAATCATGAATATATACTTTGGGGTTGGGGGGGGCTTTGGTTCTGCACCACTTAGAGATCTACGGTCCAATAATTCTTGCCTGCTGTTGGAGCGCAGCCTCTGTGTTCCTTCCCTTTCCCTTAGGGCACTGTTGTCTGCTTCATTCTTCTGAGATTTTTATGCTTTCCATTGTGTTTTTGTAAATGAAAAGGCAACTCTAGAAACAAACAAACAAAATTCCTTTCTTACTTGACTTGTGCTTTTCACTTACAAAAATTATTTTCCTTTCCCTGGTATGGCAGCATTATTAAAACCAGGACTTTTCTCAGCTAAGCTCTGTTACTGCAGAGCCAGTGGGGTAAAGTGAATATAGTGTTTGCTATGAGAGTTGTGTTTTTTTCCCCTTGGTTTAAATATTGATAGTAGTGAAGTTACCAATCTGAAGATTCAAAATCAAGACAACTGTTCATTGTTCTCTAAACAGACTTGAGATACAGCTTTCCTGTGGCTACATTGTTCAGTGAAGTGCATTCCTTTTCAGTAAATAGGCTTTAAGGCCCTCAGGTTCTTCAGATCTGAAACAATAGAAGCAATCATTAAAGCTAAATACAAAAGGAAAACAATTACAAAGGGGGAATTTTTAGGAGTGTCTTGGGCAGTGCCCCTAGGCCCAGCTGCTTGTTTTTTTTATCCTAGGGTGCTGGGTCCTCTTCTCCTCCTCTTGTCACACAGCACAGCTGTCTGGGTGTGCATAGAGTCTGATCAGAAAACTGATCTGGGTTTAAAAATAGCCTTGTGGAATAAAAGATAGTGAACCTGGTCAGGTTTACTGCGGAGTCCCACAGCTGTTGTAATGGCATTACTAGTCAGGTGGGGAGATTTGGTGGTAAAGTGAAGATGGGGCTATGGTCAGTTCTTCTGAGGGTATAGGAGAAAGCACAGTGAATGACAAAAGTTGTTGCTTGATGGTCTTGTATTTGGGAGGGCATACTTGATACTTGTGGAGAAAAGGGAGGAACATTTTCAAGAGGAGCGTTAAAAGGCTATAGCCTCTATGAAAGAAAGAGGCAACAGGTGCCAGTTAATAAAGGAGAGAAAACACAGCTAGTGGTTAGATGAGGTGCCATAAAATCACTATTTCTGTTGAACCATTTTTCTTATTTTTCTGGTGTAGGGTTTTGGTTCCTAGGCTTATGTTCTGACCATGTTATGTGTCTCTAGGGCCCCAACTGAGAGATGGATGGAGCAGCACTTCTGAAAGAACGTAGTTGTTCTGTTAGCTGCTGTCTGCTTTCCTCTTAGCTCAGTGAACTTACTTCTTCAGGTGTGCTTGTGCACTTGTGAACATGGTCACTTCTTCTGCCTGTATCTACTGGTTTTATAAAAAAAAAAAAAAGCCTCTTCCTGTACATGACCTTCTAATATTTTTACTAGCAAAATATATGCTAGTTGCTCATTCTTAATTACTACTGAATATGTGAAAAACTCAAGGCTGCCAATAAATGAAGAAATGACTGCATTTCCCTGTTAATTGGTGATTAGGAGCAGCTTGGTAAAATGGTTGGAACACTAAAAAACTGGTTTTTAGGGTGGGGTTTTTTTTTGTTTGTTTGGGTTTTTTTGGGGGGGGTAAAGCTAGTTTTCGATTGATATTCTGTGATATTCCAGGTACCCATTTGGGTTACACTGAGATGTTTCTAGCAATGTAGCTCCTCTTTATGATTCTTTCAAAGGGCTTTGCACTTATTCAGAAGGGCACCTGTTACTGTCGTGTGGCATCAGGATGGTGCTTTCATGTAAAAATAAGTAGGGGTGGACTGTATATCAGGACTTTTTTGTGAAGTGGTTGGGTGGAATTGACTTAAACCCTCGCTGTGCTCGAAGAATGAAAGGAGGTGATTTGTCTCACCGCTTAAGGATGAGCAGCCACTTTCAGGGATGGAGTTTCTTACCTCTCTGCAGAGAGACCTGAAATAAGATGCCCTGCCTGCTCTGTGAAGGAGTGTAAACCAGGTGTAGTCAGTGTAGTCTTAAAATAAATGCTAGTGAAAAATCAGAGGTCCTAACCTTGACGAGTCTGAATGTTACTCAGCTATACAAAGCCACCTAAAAGAGAAATTGAAAGGAAGTAAAACTGGAAAGGAAGGACCCAGCTGTCTTGCGTGTTTCACAGAACTTGCGTATGAACCGGGGTGGAGTATGCAGGAGAATGATACTGATGGTTGCTTTTCATTCTCCTGTACTTTGCTCTCTGGTTTAGATAGGCATTTGCAGCATTGCAGGATTTCTGTCTGTAGCCTGTTCTTATCTAGGAAAGTATCATTACCTTTTAAACCAGTGAAAATACTATTGATCTAACATTACTGAAGTTCTTTCATCTCTAGCTGTTCCAGCCATTTTACAAAAGGGGTAAAAGTCTGTGTCCCCTCAATTTTTGAAGGGAGATAAATGAAATGCAGTGTTACCATACTGTAGTTGACCTTCATAAGCTTAGACACAGCTAGGATAAGAATATAGGTCTCTTCCTGTTCCTGGGTTCGGTGCATTAAGAGGGAACTTTTCACTGTCTTGCAGATGTGATATATGTGTTTGTGGACATGAATAGCAACTAATGAATATTTACGCATATACTAACGAAGGCCTACATCTGTTTTTACATATGCATATGGTTATGGATTTGCAAGATACCAATGTGGGTGTGAATAGATGCAGGCCTGGGAAAATTGTGATAGCTTGTAACTGTGCCACTTGGCACATACAGTGTGTACAAACACATACTTGCAGAACAGTATTAAAAAGCAAAAAAAAAAGTCTACCTTCTCTTTCCTTCCCCAAAGAGTCATGAACCCTAGGATTTTTTTTTTTTTAAACATAACTACCACTTGCTGAAAATCTTGATATAAACCTCCTACTTCCTGTCTTTGGTGACTTTTTGAATGGGAACCACTGTTGTGTGACACCGTTTACATCCCCAAGTAGGCAAGTCTAGTAATGCAATAGGCAGGAAAGTGAATGGTCTTACAGTGAACCTGACAACCCTTTTTAATATACTCTGCAATTTAGAATCTGAGTGGCTGGTGGTGAAGTTGGCAGTTTCATTGGACTGCATGTTGGGAGTTATTTCTAGGAACGTATGCACTGAGCCTGTTCTGTGGCAAAGGTGCCCCCTCCCCCTGTGCTTGCTTTTTTAAGAGGTTGGTGATTCATAGTTACATTACAAAATCTGATCTGCTAAAAGTTGGGGTTTAGTTACAAGAATGCTTCCGAAATTGGTAGTGTGTTTTATTTGCCTACCTACAGTATTACTGAAGTCCTTCCTTGACATCTGTAGTGCTTCTGAAATTTGCATCACACCTGATGGTCCCCATGAACCACTTCTGTTCCTTTAACAAAATTATGTTGTAGCAAGAGCCTCAGTATTTGATTCTGAAATAATTCTGTTGGTGCAACTATCATTCTGATTTAAATGTTGAAAGACTGCTGATTCACAGGAGGGAACACAGACTCAGGTGAATTCTATGATTTTACTACAGAGTCTTGATAATTTGAGAAATGGGAATACAGTATTCTGCTCTCTCATTGTCTCTTTCTTGGTAGTCTTGTTTTTAAAAGGTGTTTGGTTTTTTCAGAGGACTGACTTAGTGGAGGCAGCCTGGTTTGCTTTTAACGTTCACAGTATCTTTTTTAAACTGTTGTTTCCGTGTCTATTCTGTCAATTTTGTCTGAAAGTTTCTATTGTTTACCCTCTGAAGCCTTCTATTCCTCAGGCCAGCCCTGAGTTATTAATTAGTTAGCCCCTGTTGTAATTTTGTATCATTAAGTGCTCTTTTTCAGGAAACCAAGGAAGAAACATTCCTGTCTTCAGTAACTCTGTTTAGTGGCTTTGTCAATGTAATGCACATGGATCTTGAATGCTGAGTATGGACTATATTGGGATTCTTCCCTGCAAACCTCCCAACTACTGCTTTTTAAAAAAAGATGTTAACTATATGCATAATCTGTGCCTGAACTCCATATAAATTTGCCAGTCTCCTCAGTTGAAATATGCAGTATAGCCGTTTTTGGTACAATACTAGTTCTGGCAGCAGTCATACTTGCTGGTTTCTTAAGGTCTCTTATTACAACAGATGAAAAAAAACTAGAGGCAGGGAAGATCAATGGTTGAGCAGTTTCATGCAGTGGAAACTTGTGAATTAATAGGCAGTCCAATAACAGGAATTTCAGACTTTAAGTGAATTGGAGTTGATATTTGAGGATCAATATGCACATGATCAGCCTTTTTGCAAGGCAGTGAGCGATCCTGTCCTTCATATTGCAGTATGTAGCATTCTGCTTCTGGTATGAGACAGTGCATGCTACATCTAGTTATGATGTTTCCCAATGGGTGGATTTCCTCCCTTGAAATCACTATGCCCTGGGGTATACTTTTTTAATATTGCCCAGTATGACTGCAGATGCTTTCTTCCCTCTTTGTTCCTGTGTGCCTTTTTTTTTTTCCCTGGTCATGCTGAGTTATTTGCTTGCAAATTAATTTATGGAAATGACTTCCACAAGTTATTAGGTAGTGTCTCAGAGACCTTTCTCTGTGTGCTTCAAGGTAACTGATAGAAAAGAGGGAGCTCAGTTTGCCAGGGCTAACGTATAGAAACTTGCAGAACTCTTTCTGCTCGGCGTGTTAACAGGGATGAAACATCAGAGGAACAAGAAAAAAAATGAAGCTGATACTACTGCCTTCAGAAGGGGAAGTAGGCAGAACAGCTTTATGTGGCTTCTGTCTTCTAATGCCAGCTTATTCACTTTAGTAAACCTGACTTGTCTTGTATTTTTTTTGTACTTTTGAAAGACTCCAGATTTTTGACTATTTTTAACGCTTCTCATTGAGAGGGGGAGGTTCTCCTATATAAGTAGAAGTGCTCACTTCTGGTTTTGTAGAATGATAATTAGTGAATGATTCCTAGACCACTATTGGCACTGGTGACGAGGCATAAAAAGAAATCAAAACAACCTCTAGACTCATCACTGTGTTTTCTTACTTTACTTAGGAGCATAAGGGACACGTATGAGAATGTGTAGTTTGCCAGCTGAAGGAAGTGTGTGTGGTGGCTTTTGGCTCAATTCTGACTTTAAAACACTTAAATGAGCAAATGACTTGCTCCTCTTCCTGATCTGGCTAGTTCTTTCACAGTCTCATCTGAGATGCATTTCACAAAACAGATTCTGAGTAGGGTGGTTTTTTTTGTTTGTTTTTTTTTTTTTTGTGTGTGTGGTGTTTTTTTTGTTTGTTTGTTTTTGGTTTTTTTTTTTTTTTTTGAATGGTTGACTTGCTGGATATGAAGGCACAACTTGGACTGCTTTGCTGGTAAACAGCAGTGGTAAAAAATAATACTACTAATGAAACTGTGTGCCCTGGCTGCTATAAACTGTGTTCTTGTAACTTCTCCCCTGAAGACAGAAATCCCCTCTTTCCTTGGCAGTTGGAAGAGAGGCCACAAATCTAAGCTGCAACTACATGTCTTGACTGGAGGCCTAGGAGGTATTTGTTCTGTGACTGAGCTATGTCTTCAGCCTCCATATGCACTCTAGATCTCTGGCTAAGGACAAGTGAAAGGCACCTTTCCCCAGTTCTTTTGCACTCTTGCAGTTGTAATGAGAATCTGCTGGTCTTGTTCCTTTGCTGTTGTAGTCCCTAGCACTTTCTGACGTGGGAATGTTATACAAGAAGTCTCTAAGCCCAGGCAGTGCTGCAACAGCAATCTGTGAGATAAAGGTACCTTCCCTACTCGTCTTGAGGATCAGTTTTGTTATATTACACAGCTGGTTGTATCCTTCCAAGTGGTCTTCTCACAAACCTGGATTCAGATGATCCATTGAAGCTGTTTTGGGACCCCAGGCAAATGTCAGTATTGTGCTTCTCTCTTTCTGGTATCCACAATGAGCTCTGAATTCTGTACATTCCACAGAAAAAGAAGATTCATGATCAGAAATCCAAGGCTCTGACCCCAGTGAAGTGTCAGACTTTAAAATACAGAGGGAATGCTAAGGTTAGTTAATGGGAAGGAAAAGGCCCACCATAATCATCGAAGTGCTAGACAGCTTCCTTTCTGTTGAATGGTTATCAGAGAGAAAGTGAATCATTTACTTTGTGTTTTTCCTGTAAGTGCCAGTTCTCTGGTGGGGGGGAAGCAGAACTGCAGATCTTGGCTGCGAGAGGAGAGGGCTGCACTTAGTGAAACAACTTTGGCATAGGAGGTTTTATCATCACAGTTGAAAATTTCCTCTGCCTTTCTGTGGAAGAGAGGCTACTTGGAAGATGCTTACTGTTCATACTGTGTTCATATTTTGTATGTTTTTACTGAAAAAGGCAAGATACTTCCATTTCCTACTATTGTTGCATGGAGTCTAGAGCAGCACTATCCAGGGCTTGCAGTTTGCATTAGTAAGACTCTTGAGTTGTTTTTCATGTATTTGTGTATGTGGAGCAACAGTTACAGTTTGAACTTTAATTACTTTACTCTTTTCCAGGCTTATGCTCACTACTTGTGTTATGGTTAAGCAGTGGAGGTTCATTGTGGCACACTGAAGAAATGCACTTAGGTTGAATATCTTGTTTCCTTGAAAATGCTCTACTGCTTAGAGGTTTCAACTAAAGTGTATGCTCTGCTAACAGAGCGAGTGAAATTTCAGTTTTATTTTTGTCAGCTTGACAGTGTGTCATGTTCAGCTTTTCTTTGCATAGCTGGTTGTCTCTTGTGCTGAGAAGACATTTATAAACATTACTAGAACAAGAGAACACACTGGATTTGAAGAAATTTAATAGGTATTAGGGCATGCGTGCCAGTTCTGAGAGCTTTTCTGAAGCTGCTTCTTGCACGCTGCTGTTGCAGTCTGGTTTGTAGAAACATTGTGTTCTCTGCTGCTTATGAAGTTCAGACTTTACAGCTGGGGATAGCTCTTCATCTCACAAACCTGCAGTTATTGCAGTGCTGTTTGGTTCTCCTATGAAATAGAAACAGAGGCACCAAATAGTCACATTTGACTTGGTGAGGTTACTGTGCCCCGTAGCTGAAGACAAGCCTGTTGACATGAGCCCAGTTCTGACATAGGTGCCCTATTCTAGTCTCTTTTTTGAAAACTGGTTTTAAGCATTACTTTCAGCAATAGTGTGTGATATAAATCCTGTCTAAATAAAACTTGTTCACAAGCCTTACTATGAATAAGAGATATAGGAGAAATAAGTCTCAAGCATGCATTAAAAGCATTGTTTTGAATGTGACAGGGACAGAATAAGTGAATCCTAAAGAAAACTTCTGCATGCCTGATTCTCTGCAGCTATCCCCCTAAATGAGAAGGGCGCAACTGCTTTTTGTTGTTTGCAGTGAGGTGCAGAAATACAGCATCTCGCTGACCGTGCAAGTAACAAACCTTTTCCTATCCTGTTCCGAAGGAATGCTCTAATGTTTGCAGTGTTATCTTACGTGCTAGGGCTATCTGCTTTACTGGGCCACAGCCCATAAACCAAAACAGCTGCTTCGCATCTTGCTCTCTCTGCCTTTTTCCTCTCATGTTAAGAAAGCTCCATGTTTGGAGGAACGCAAAGCACTCTGTGCGAGGAAGATAACTATAGAGTTGATGTTTTTAGGAGAGGGCTTGGCTCTATCGCCAGCTGCTGTCAGCTTGCCCTGGACTTTGTTACAGGACTGATAGTGCTCTTGAAAAGCCAGATCTTTGTGTCCCTGTGTTGAAGTGCTACAGGCTGGCTGGGGAGAGTTCTGTTTGTGTAGAACCTGTTTGTGCACGTGTGTTCTTCCCTTGAGTAGGGCACCATTTAACTGTGCAAGTGAATCTATACTCCTTGTGAGAAGGTCTGGATTGGCATCCATAGGAAAAAGGAAGGTTGATGGCACAGACTGAGGCAGCTGGGCAGTATGCAGAATGGGAGAACTTGGCTGAGGGTGTGTTTTTGTTTGGGATTTGTGGCAAATGTCCTTGATTATGACTTTGTTATTCTTACTGTGAAGAAGGTTTCTGGCAATGTGGATGGTTGTGTGGGTGGAACCAGTTCTCACACAGATCAGGATGTATTTGTGTCATCCTAAATAGTGAGGATGTGATGTTCTGCACTCCTTCTAGGTATGCTTCCAGTCTCTGAGGAAGCCTCTCCACAATTAGGCACAGTCCCAGCAGAAACAGCTGCCTTTTCATGGCAAAGCATACTTCTTGTAGGACTTCCTAGAGGGCCTAAGGAAAACAGGATTGAAATTGTGATGAGGCTTGGTGGGATTTAGATGTGCAGATATTTTAGGCTCTTCTGAAAATACCAGCTTCGTAGCCCTATCTCAAAACAAATGCTTAGAGCTGAGATGTGCATTTTGGAAAAAACGAGTAAAATCTTTTGTTATTGTAACTGCTTTAGAACTAAGTACTACAAAACCATGGTATCAGTTTTTAAAACTAAGATACCTTTGTATCTTAGCTCTAGCCATCTGTCACATCATTCAGTAGCTGTGCCAGTGTGATTAGCATAATTTGATACGTAAAGCTATTTTTATTTTTTTGCTCATGACTGGTTATTTTCAAGGAATAAGTTGGTGAATTCAAGGATAAGCTTGAAGTGAAGTTCAGCCATATTGGAAGCTTGAATCTTTGAAAACCTGGGACTCTGGAGAGATTAGTGTATTAGAAAGTAACTTCAAACTGAGAAACTTCTCAACTTCTAGAAAAAAATTCTGGGCCCTGAAATAAATACTTAGTCTTGGGAGTGTTTTCATAGCCCACTTTAGAACAGGACTCTGAATTAGGAAAGACTTGCATTAGGTGAGCTTGAGGGCATCTCAAAGTTTTTTATGTATGTGATAATTTAATCAACCTGAACTTCATTTAGAACTTCATTTAGACTTTGAAGGTCATAACAGGAGAGGTTACCTACACAGCTACACTCTTGTCTTTTTTCCCGTGACGTCTTGGATATCTTGCTCTAAACTGTTAAGGAGAAACTTTCCTGTCAATGCAGACTAGGCGTCGAATAGGTCTTCTGCAGAAGATCAGGAGCTAGTTTTCCTGCCCTCTTGTAACTGCTTACTCTTGTCTCCCACCACTCTGCGGGGGGAAGACTGCTTTGTCAAAAGCACTTAATGAACTATATTGCTGATAATACCTAATGGAAATAAATAAATAAATCCATCTAGGTAGAGAGGACTTTGGACTTCTGGTGGGATTTTAACAGTATAAAAATATGAGGAACTTTCTGCAGAGTCGGATGATCTGTTTTGCAGTAATTGTCTCTGCTGGGGGTATATTCAGACATGCAGCCTGTTCCATCTCTCTACACTATTTCCTCTGACTATTGTTGGGATGGTATCCTGCCAATTGCTGCCAGTGAACTGACAATCACATCCTCCCCCCAGTTCAGGAGCCAGGGAAGGTTTACTGAGGAGAGAGGGAGGAAGGAACGAGAGTGGTTCCACTCTAGTTTGAGCTGAGATGGTTCTAGCCTTGTCTTGCACATTGAACTTAAAGGTCCTGAATCATCTCCTGGTCCCAAGGTTACTTTCAGGCTGAAGGTAGAGAGAGCTTTAAGCTCTTGCTTTTAACTCCTGCCTTTCACAGTCTGTGTGCTGGTGTTCTTTTTCCCTTAATTTTTCCAGCACTTGTGCTAGTGGTCCCCATTTGAATCTTAAAATAATATTCTCTCCCAGATCAGAGGCTTAGACTTTGCTTTGCTTCAGTAGCCTTCGCTTGTTGTGGCTTTGTGCAAAACGAAATAAGCCTTTCTGTTAGACAGAATAAATTGTTAAGTCTTCAAAGTAAAGATGATGTGGGATAGACACAGAGATGACTCTACAGTGAAGTTCCTTTTCACAGGACAATTCTGTTTGTGCAGGAGTTAGGACAACAAACTTATGGTTTTGCACTTTACTTGGAGACTAATATTTGACTTCTATTCACTTACACAGTAAACATAGAGATAGTTCTCTCTGAGGTTGGTCTGTTTGATAAGACTTCACAAATAGATTTAGCAGATGCATAGCATAAGCGGTTGGGTCTTAAAGAAATATTAACAGTAGAGTCTATTCACCAACTGTTAACTGGAAGTATTTGCTTATGTAAGAAGAGCCTGTTAATCCATAGTTATACAAAAATCGTGTTGGAGGTGTATAGGATGGAAGTTGAAGTCTCCCCTTGGAAATGGCTGGCTAGCTGCTAATTATCTATGTTCTTGATATAAAACTACCTAAGTGACTCAATACTTAATGAAGCAAGTTTGCAAATAGCTTATCTACTCATTGCTAAGGCAACTTCTGGTCACATCCCTCCTCTGGTTGAATCCTTAGCCAATAGTTCTTTGAAGATTGCAATTAGTTGGCTTGTGGCCCTGAAGGGAGATTATTTTTCCTGACTTCTGTGCTTAAGTACCATAAGAGTCTGAGTCATTGTCTCCCTCATCTCCCCTTGTCTTAAAGCAGGTAGAAATATGGAAAAGACTATACTATTTTACACCCTTCCACTTGGGCTGTTAAGATAAGCTGGGGCTTCATCCTTCTATTAAGGTGTTATCAGTGTTATTTCTACAACTTTATCAGGTGAAGTAGCCTCTTAAAAGCACCCCTAGACACATGTTTGTTTAGTACTTACTGTAAAGCCTTCCTTCTGGATTCAGGAATCCTGTTATAAGGACTCTCTCAAAAGTTCAGGGCACAGTGTGAGTATTGTGTGGGAGAACAGGTTTGCTGGATATTCACTGAGTGGTTTCTAAGTGCTTGTGGTGCTTCCTGATTGAGAGAAACACTTGAGAGTTGCACCGGTTCATGAAGAACCAGGGAGGGTAGCTGTGCTGTCCAAAGAAGCTTATTTATAGCATCACCAAAAAAGATAGGCTAGGCACATGGCAGCTGCACACCAACACATCTCATCTTCTAGAAGAACTTGCGTAAGTCTGCTGATCACTGGCTTTTTTTTCCTTCCCAGTTAGACTTAGGCTCAGACTGATCTAGGGAGTGGCTGTAGATCTAGCTTTTCCTTTCCACTCTAGTTCAGGGAGGTATACATCTGGCATTTAATGCCATTAGTCAAGCAGTGTCCTTGTTCAGATCCTTGACTTAGTTTAAATGAATAAATAAATAAAAGTAACACACAATTCCCACAGGCTAACAGAAGGTTAAGGGAGCTATATTTAATGTGTGTTAGTGTGGGGGCCGGAGGCTTTGTTTTGTTGGAAATCCCTTGATTTCTTTGGCCAAGCAGTGGCTAAAGAGCTCAAATTGTATGTGAAAACATTGGCTTTTTAAGCAGGTTTAAACAGAAAATGGGATAATGCATTTTTCTTACTGTATTACTCTAACATTTGTCAGTGCTCTCTCCATCTTGCAGAGCTTGGTAGCCACCACTGGTACAAAGATTTGTAAGTCATGTCAACTCTGTTGTTGAAGAAATTGATTAAAAAAAAAATGCAAATCTTTTCTAGGTAAGTGTGTTAACTTTGAAACTTTAAGACGGTTTAGAAGCTTGGCCTTCTGTAGTCATGGTTTCAGGCTGTTCTAGAATGGAGAGAAACATGGTAAAACTAGTTAATCTTTAGGTTGTTTTAAGGTATATGTAAGACTAAAATGTTTCATTCCAACTCTGATGTAGTTAATCTAGAACTTGTCTACTATTGTGTGGAGATACCATAGTGAAGAAAATGCTGAGCCTTAAATATAAATACTCCTGATTTATGAGAAGAGTCTTAAGCTGCTTCTTAAAGTTGTGTGGTAGAGCTGTTGCCTTTCAGCTTAGTTCCTCCCTTCAGGAGTTTCATGGTGACCAGGTACCAACCTCAGTTTGAAGACTGGCTTAATTCTATGCTAGTGATACATTAGATGTATTCTGGGCGAGATCGGCTAGCTGGGTGCTAGACTTCAAGTGGTAGCTCTCACTTCTGCTTATATACAAAATAATTAGTGATAGCCTGAATCTTTGACTCTGCAGCTATGGCAGTCTGAATCCAGTCACATGCTGAAAGAAGTTAGGTTTGTCTCAAATCAACAATGGCTGCAAACTGCTTGCAAATGTTATGCCTTTCTCAAGACACACCATCAAATATTACATTTTATTCTTAAATAATAATTGTTTAAAAGAATAATGCAGCTCGTTTTAACTTGCATAAAAGCTTATGTGAGGGACATAGTGTGTGATAAAGCATGAAGAACTCTGATCTGGGATGGTGTTGAGTCCTGGAAATGCTGCTGCATTTGGTACTCAGCCCTCTTTAAGTAGCCGGGGTCGGGGGGGCGTAGGGTGTGGGTGTGTGTGTAAAAGGCTGGAACTTTAAATAAACAAATAACTGCTTTTGAATATGAAATACCTAAAGGCTTATGTGCTTCATAACCTGCAAAATGAGCATATATGGGAGCAAAAAAATGCACCTACCCATAAAAAATACTTCTGATATTCCTAGCTTCTCCCCTGCCCCCAAAAGGATGTTTCAACTAAGTGAAAATAGTTATGTGAAATAGCTTTTGTCAGGGAGAAGAGAACAAGGCCAGAAATATGACCTGTACAGGAAAGTCTTTGTCAGGATATTTTCATGAGGCTCTTGTACTAACCTGTTCTTCCTTGCTGGTGTAAAAATGTGGACTATGCAGGCCAGTCTTTTTTCCTCTGCTGAAATTTAATTTGGAAGTTCGAGGAGAAACAATATTTACTCCTTGAATCTCAAATAGCCCATAATGCAACAGGGCTAGTCATCATCCTTACATCTGAGTCTCATCTGTTGAAGTACATGTCAAGAGTTGATAATTTGAGATGCTGACTGCTCCTAACTTGTACTGCCATCGGTGGGAAGCAGGGCACTGGTCACCTGATAGACTTTGACAGAAAAGGTAGGTCCAGCATAACTATTTGATTCCACCTTCCTCCTGCCCCCCAGTCTGTGCTGAGGGGTATATACGATAAGCTCATGTGATCTCCATGGTCACATTACATGAGTTGAAATTGTGGCTGTATCTGTCTACTGTTGAAAAGGAGCCATCCCTCCTTTTGTTCCCTCTCACTTTCTGTGTAGCCTCCTTTCCCCTTCTCTCTTCTAAGTACCCGTATTGTCCTGAACTTCAAATTGGGTAGTGGGAGGGTCTGTCTTCTGTCATGGTCTTTTATTCTGGAGGCTCAGTGCCTGTCGTTGGTGCTCAGGAGTGGCAAATGTATTTTGCTTCTAGAAACCAGCACCTTTGTGTGTGTAAAATATGCCTTTGGGTAGAAGTGCCAGATAACTTGTTTTGAACAGCAACAGACCCAAATTCAGATGTTTCCTGCTCTGAAGAGCTTATTTGCAAATGACATTGCTCTCCTCATAACCTTCACTTAGTATCCGTTAGTCTAAAAATACTTACTACTTGTGTGAGATTTTCAAGGACTACTATTTTGCTTATTTCCAGCAGGAGGCTGATAGGGTTTTTAAAGATTGGGATTCATGTAATAAAAACAAGAAATTTTGGCTGAATGATGGAATACTTAAAACCTGACCCTTAGTAAACTGTTTACATGTTACCTATTTCAACGCAAATATTTTTGTTCTCAAAGAGCATAAATATTCATGTAGTTTCTCCCCTGTCCCTTTAGGCCACTTTTTTTTTTCCTCCCTTGGGTCAAGAATTGTTCAAAAGGGCATGTAAGTTAATACAAATTGAGACATACTCATGTGCTAGTCATCTTTAGGTCCCTGAGGCAGCAGTAGTGAAACAAATCTTGTGCTGCGAGTGTTTTCCTTCTCCCTTCAGAATCTTTTCAGGACCAAGCCATTCCTGTCTGCTTGCTGATCAAACAGTTTTGTTTTCAGTGTCTAAATGGCTTCAGAAATTAGACTTGAAAGGCTTGCTTGTTTACCTCATTTTGTTTTGTTCTGTCAAGGTTAGTAACACATCAACTCTGGAGAGAGCGAATTCAAGGTTTGTAGCACAGCAGCCTTGGAGGGAGCAGGTCCATGGGTGAATACTGCTTGGAGAGGCCTCTCATCAGAATGGTTAAAAAGGTGCTTGTGCAATATAATTCATCTTAAGAGCTTTACTACAGAAGAACAAAGCTAATTGTAGCTTCCTCTTTTTCTGACACCCAAGGCATACCATCTCTATGCAGCTAAGGTGCACCAGCAGAAGAGAAAGCTTTTGTCATGGTAACCTCTGGGAACCCTGTCATGGATGCAGGTCCTGTTGCGTTTGGCAGTCCCAGGGAAAGGGCTGACTTTACCATATGCATTTGTAGGGCTCAGCGTGTGGCAAAAAGCTCAGCATGGAGAACAGCAGAGTGCACAAACTGTCTGACACTTGGGTGCTCTTGGTGTTATGCTGGCAGAACCTTTTGGATTCTTGGTGTGGTTTTTTTTTTTTTTTTTCATTGTCCTTGATCTCTCTCCCCATGCTATCTTCAGAAAACAATGAGGCAGCTGTGCATCCCTGTGCTTGAGGATGGTGAGGGAGAAATCAGAGATGCTTCTACGGAAAAATTATTAAAAGGCTAGTGAAAGCAGTTACCATTAGTGGACTTCTGATACTCTGCTGCTTTAGACCTAACAGAAGTATTAAGTTGATGAGGTGTTGAACAAGCGGCACCTTTTCAATCATGTTCTCAGTGTAGTAAAGCTTGTCACAGGTTCTGTCTGTAACAAACTGGGGCTTTGGTATTAACCTGAGCTGAGACAGCTGGCAAGAGTCTGAAGGGGAGTGCTTTCCAGTTCATGTGGCTGTGGAGTCTTGATAAATGGCTGGTTGGCAGGCTGTGTTGCTGTAGCAAGGGTGGAGGCTATCTGCTCTGTGGTGTTGCCTGTTCCTTTGCATTTCAGGGTGGTAACTGGGACTGAAAGTGGTCTTTTTGTGGTTGACTTACTCTTCTGTTTTGTTTTGGTTTTTGTTACTGTTTGGCAGGTGATCTGCAGTATGATGACAGGAAGTTTTATAGTCCTTTCCAAGACTTGTCCAACCCTAAGAGCCAGAATTGTTCTGTCTGGCTGATGCTAAATTAATTTCTCCCGCCCCTTATTGTTCATTCCTCACTTCACAAGCTATTTGAAGACCAGAGTTTGACCATGTAAGTAATCCCCAGAGGGTGCGGATAAAATCTTAAGAGAAGTTGTCAGTCACCAAGGGGATTAGGGAATGTATTCTAAAATGTGCTGGGGTAATAGAAAATTCTGAATATTCCTGAGGAGGAAAGGCATGTCAAGATGAGGAAAGGAGAGTCTCTTCTAGAGGCTTAAAGATGACTGTAAAAGCATATTTACTAGCTCTTCTGTTTTTCTAGGGGAAATAACAGCTGCCACAGTTAGAGAAGGCTCCATTTTAAGAAGTCCCTGTATTCACGGGTTACAGGCTGACTTGGCATAGCTGGTAGTTGACATGTGGAGCACTTCAGCTTAGGGTCATCAGTTCAAACACAGCCTTGCTCAGCAGTGGAAGAAAGCTGTTACCACAGGAGGTTTTTTTTTAATGAAGTGAGCTGGCAATCTGTCAGCCTCTTAGGGCATGAGTTTCTGCAAAACTACCATAAATGGTACTTGCAAATAACCTTAGAGTCAACGAATTAAGCAGGTGTCAATGATACTCCAAAGAAATGAAGTAGGCATACAGGCAGTAACAGGCATTGAGCACTCATGCTTGTACAGCTGATAAATGGAGTGTTTATACATTCCTTCCTGAACTTCAAATAAGAAAAACTAGTCAGTAAAGCGGTGAGAAGCTTCTAACTACATCATCTACATTTTCACTGTCCAGATAAAAATAGAAACCCATAATGATAACGCTGCTGGGTAGGCTAAGCACCAGTAGAGCTGTGCTTTCATAGTCAGAATAGGCAGTCCTTGAGTTCCTTTTGACTTCCAGTCACCTTTTCCTGTGTACCAAATTACCACTTTTTTAGTTCCAGTGGCCTTTTCAGAGTCCTGCTTCGCTCTTACTTGTATACACTGTTCATCAGAGGTGCTGTTCTGCTGTGGTGGGATTGAGGCTGACTTCCCTTCACTGGAGTTGCAGCCAAGTGCTTAATTCCTGGGGACAACTAAAGACTTCCTCTGTCCTCTTAGGAGCTTTGCGTGGAACATCCTTGCCCTTCTGTCTGCTCTCGGAGTGAAGGACGAAGGCGGTACCACGCTTCTCTCTGCCTCTGTTGCCATTGTTTGGGGTTTAATTTAATAATTTACCTGAGCAGCTGAGGAGATTGTCTTAGTGTGGTGCAGCATTTGTAAACAGTATTTGCACAGTAATTTTCTAGTTGTCTCCTCCAGCCCACTTACCTCTTTTTCCACGTCCCCCTACATGCATGCTCTAAGCCAAGCTAGACAGCTCTATTCATGCAAACCTAGTTATTCCTTAGGGAAAAAACAACAAAT
This sequence comes from Platalea leucorodia, assembly GCF_965183815.1. Classification (NCBI taxonomy): domain Eukaryota; kingdom Metazoa; phylum Chordata; class Aves; order Pelecaniformes; family Threskiornithidae; genus Platalea; species Platalea leucorodia. The sequence goes on from NC_138826.1 coordinate 58,669,709, forward strand.
GAAAGCAACCGGCCCAGAAGCTTCTTACAGAGGATAGCAATGCTAAAAGCTGTTCTGCCTGGAGATTTGAACTTAAAATAGGTCTCAAAACAAATTTGCTTTTTCCTCTTCTCCCTTTCTACCCCAATCTTGCCACATTGTGGTCAGAAATCCTTTTTTTAAAGTTTATGACAGTTCTGGATATTTTCTTTGACTGAAATCAATGTATACTCCAAAACATATGCTTCTGACATGAAATCATCTACTCCAGGGAGAGAAGAGAAAGCCAACTGCCACATCACCAGGGTTCTGTCTGCCCCCCACCCTGTGTGTATGTGTGTGATGGGGAGAAAAAAAAAGTGATAGTATTCAGTTTTCACTAAAATGTCTGTATATACTCTAAGAACTTCAGCTAAGAGTCTTGTGGCTCACTTCTGTTATGCTTGCATGCTGTTTCTCTTGATCTACACTTGCCCTTTAAAATCACAGAAGATAGATTCCTGCTTTACACCTGCACCTCTTTCATTATCTGCCAAAGAGCACATAGTTTAATGGATGAACTGAACTCTTGTCTGTCCTGCCTTGATTGGTAGGTGGTGACGTAAGTGTGCATAATTGAAATGCATCGATTTCCCTGGAGTGCAAGACTGAAAAGCAGGAGGTTAGCCAGCGGGATATATGCTCTCGTTCTAGAGGAATAGTGAAGTAAGGGAGCAAAAATGCTGGAGCAGCTTGCTTTGCTGCACCACGTAAGTGACGGCAGCCTCACTTGAGAGTTCCAGAAGTGCTTGGAAATGGACAAATTTTGTGTTGCAATCAGACCTCTTCATAATGAAGGCTTTGTAGAGGCTGCAGTAGCTCTGCTTTAAAATGATGGTGAGCTGGCAAGACATGGGGATTAGACAGGTACTGGGAATGGGGAGAGACTTGAGGCCAAACACTAACTGAATGACACTAATTGAACTTAGTTGTTGCTTTATCTTGTCCAGTGCTTTTTCAGTAATCTCTCATCTTGCTGCTTTGAAGATGAGTAAATAGATTTTATAGTGAGGACAGCATGTGCTTTCCTGGCCGCAGGCTTGTTTCCAACTGAACTTATCTTCCTGTTTCTCTAAAACATCTCCCTTCTGGATCTTGGGTGTATGTGTTACCTGTGTAACTCAGATTTAATCATGCCACATGAAAATCCCTGCTGATTTGAAAAAATGGGGTCTAACCTGGGTTGTCTAGCCGAGTCATAACCCTTTAGAGGATCTGGAGGACCATGCGTTTTGGTTCTGGAAAGAAAGATGAAAAACTATTGTAGGAATTGTAGTTGTTCAAGCTGTGGTTGCTTTCTGCCTGCTTAGGCAAAGCTTAATTAGCTGCTTCCTTGCAAACATATAATCATTGTGCTATCTTTAGCTGCTTTGTGGTACAACTTCACCCCATGAAAGACAGAACATCACAGATGGTTTACATTTTCCTGAACAAAATATACTCCAGGAGAGTAGGCATGCTCTGGAGCTCTGCTCTTTGAGAAGCTTGCTGGCTGAAGATGGTAAATCAGTTAGGTTTTCAAGCTGAATAAAAGTAATTTATGGAAATAAGATTTTTTGACCTTTCAGAGCCGTATCGGTAGCTCACAACTTTCTTTTGTTGAGAGAAACTGTTAGTGTGAATAGAGTATGTAAGCTTGCGAAGTGTTGCTCTGAGTTCTCAGAGAATCAGAGGATGCTTAAAATAGACCATGAGCCAGAGCCTAAAGCTGTGGCCATGTCTCACGGACTTAAGGTGAGATGTACTAATGCTTGACAGTTCCCGGGATTTAGTGGTAGCTATGGGCAGGACAGCTATTTTCACGTACTGCTGCATTTGGCTGCCAAAAGATGACTTGAAATAAAATAAAAAAAAAACCTGGAACTGTGACTATGGTAAACTTGTGGTGATTGCGTGAGAATTGCTGCTTGTTGACACGGCTGTGTTGAATTGTGGTTCCTGATTTTGAGTGATGGAGGTGTTGATGGATGTAGGAGACCTGTTTGATGTGCTAGTGCAATTAGACCAGATCATAATGGGTAGTACGATACAGCCTTGATTTCAGCATCTTCTGACTTTTGAATGCATGGTAGGTGGACACCTTTATAATTCATTTTGTCTGACAGTATGTACTTTTTTTTTTTTTTAAGTTTAAAAAGCTGTTATTTTGGTAGCTAGTAGATATTCTTTGTATCAGAGGGTGGTAGTGACACAAGCTCTTGCAATAAAATACCATAAGCAGTTACTAGGTTTCTGACCATAACCTAGAAAAGCAATTCTGTTCATTCAGGAACTTTTCACCCAATGTAATGTACGCCACCAGAGATGGGCTGTGAAAGTAAGCCTCCTTTGCTTGCTCTTTTTTTTTCCTGTGCTTACGTCTACCTCTCCTTCTGAAAATCCTGCATGAAAACATGTCCATCAGCTGGCACAGATATTGTATGTTCCCTGTGTCAAGATTCCCAAAGAAACAGAATATTGTCTTCTGTCATGCTCTGTAGCCGTGCGTACAGGGGCTTGAGGGGGAATGTCTTGGGACACTTGGGGGAAGTCTCAGGTGTTTGTGTTGACCTGTGAACTCCGTGTGAGAAATATATTTTGTCAGGCACCCAACTACTCTAGAGCTCTGAGAACATTAATGGATAGCGTGGACAATACTGCAGTTCAAATGTTCTGTGTGAACTGTTATGAATCAAACATTATGGTAACTTACATCCCACAAGCTTATTTGCCCTTGCACAAAAATAAAACCGCAGGTATTTATCTAATTTTCTTGCAAAATTATAGGAAACATAATCTAGACAGGTAAGGCTTATTCCTCCTCTTATTTTTTAAATAGTCTAATTTTAAATGACTTGAACAACAGACTTCCACAACTTCCCTTGAATATGCCAAGTTGATAATAGAGCAAACATTCAGTTTGACTCTGTTCCACAGCCCTTCTGATGTGGGTATGAGATTTTCGTTACTGCTTTGTCACAGTTCCTGATGGCAGCCCTTTGGATTGCCCTAATTGATGTTCCTCCAGATTTTTTTGGGAGCCGGTTAGCTGTAGCCCTAAAAAGTCAAATTAAGATCCTGGAAGGAAATTCTGCTCAGTGTGCAGCTGCTGTGAGCACAAGAAAAAGACGGTGATAAATCTACAGGTTTTTAAAACTGAAATTAAATATGGGGATTTTAAAAGAGCAATTGGAACCTTTCTTAAAGGGGTAAGCAAAATGAAATGTGTCTGCATTTTTAAAGAGACGTTTCCTTAAAGCATCCAGAGGGCCTAAACTCAGTGGGAAGATCTAGACAAATAATTTATATTCTTTCTTTGACAGTAAGCAGGCTGGGTGTTCTTGGCTTTGCTTATGCAACTTCTAGTTAAACTTAGTGGTACTGCAACTAAAAACCAACCAACCAAACAACTTTTTTTCCAGACATGTTGTCATGCTGAGGTGATTGGAACTGCAGAATTTCCTAAAATACTGACATAAATATTTTTCTCTGCCAAGATCTTGTTAATTCTTTTTTTCAGCTTTCACCTGAGGGAGATTATTACATTTCTTACAGCCTCTTCCCTAAGGTGTAAGAATATCGATACAGTGCCTCTTCATGATTTGCGTAAAACAGCTGAAGATCCCACTGTTGCCTAAGGGATGGGCCCCAACTCACCACAAACCTTGTGTTTCTTTTCCCTTTCCATTTCTCTTGTGATAGTTGCGCAGCCACGTGGCGAGTTGAATCACATCTCTGACCTGACTGAAGAGGCTCTTCTTGTTTGGTTCGGGAAGGGTAGTGGCAGCGTGGTCTTCAGTTGAAACTCATTCTTATTTCCAAAATCAGGGGGAAAGGGAAACAAACACCTTTCAGTGGTAGCATGAAATAGTTACCCAAAATAAGCAGATTTAACCAAAGCATATGGATTTGTGTCCATGGAGATCCTGGATGCACCTACTGTTAGTTATTGCCTCTAATCGTACATTAACAGGAAGGTTGTGTGGCTAGGTTTCCGACCACGGAAGTGGTGTTGTTCCTTTCTGCAGTATCATTAAGTACTTAAATCATATCACTCGGTATTATTAATAAACCCAGTGAAACCACAGGACTGGAAGAGAAAGTTGTAAAATTCAGGAACTGGTTTTGATGAACAAGCATGTTGTCTGGCCTTTTAGAAGGCAGAAATGTCTGTTAGCACTTCTGTTTTGGGTACAGGTACTGAATTTTCTCTTTATTGTGTTTGACTGAGGTTACATTTTAAATGTTCAGTTTTAAGAAATGTACACTTCAGTGATCTGAATAAATTTTGAAATTTAGAATAAAAATGTATTAAGACATTAAAAAATGCTTAATAGACTGTTTTTCTTGTTCTGTTCTTGCAGTACTATATATGTAGGAAAAGCATATCATTTGGTGCTTCCAAGATACATTTAGAGAGTTCAGCGTAGCTTACTTGCCAGTGATGGGTAACAGAGCTTTCTCTCTGGAATCTCTAGTGCCATTCCAGTGCAATTATTGGTGACTGAAGTAGTCTGAGAAGAGTGTCCTTAAACTTACAAAACTAGCAGCTGATTTTGGAAGGTTTCTCTGTCCCCATCCTAGAAACTGTTCCCTGTACTGTTCATGGCAATATGAAATGGAGAGATAGTACTGAAAGGAATTGCTCTTCTTTCTAGGAGGGTTTCCACTTCACTGCAGGATCTAAAAAACAAAGAAAGAAGGAAAAAACAAAACAATACCAAAAAACTAAAACAAAACCAAACAAAAAAAAAAAACCAAACAGCTGTGGCTTTTCCTGCTCATTCTGTTTGTGGCAGATTCAAGCCTCAAAACAACTAAAACCCTGTTGGTTACCTTATCTCAAAACTGAACATCATATCATAATTATCTGTAAAGTGTTGCTAGATATGCCAAGATATGTTTAATTTGTTGGATTAATTTTTTAGTGTTTTTAATGAAGTCTAAACAAATCTGCACTCCTTTTTGTTTCGTTAAACAGTGAACTGGAGAGCTCAAAGAAGCATTGAATTAATTATTTTTTTTGAACTTAGTAATGGTAAGGAAGCAAGTTTTCAAATTGGGCACTTCTATTCCTTCCAAAATCTTAATTCAAAGGTTGGTGGTTGAAATGGGCCTGGAAGAGTGGAATTTTAAGGATTGTAGGAGCAGGAGTCTGCTTAGTAATTTGTAGAGCCCTATTAGGTCTCTTTGAGATGTGCTTTTTATTTACTACTTGAGGAGCCAGGTCACTGAAGAAAAAACTTCACATAAAATCTGGAATATTTGGTAATTTCAGAATTGTAGATGTGCAGATTTCTCTCTTTAAATGGGAACAAACTTGTTTTTAAAAACTGGGTCCCTGTAGTAGGACTGACTTTCCTTTTTATGCGAAGGGGAGGGTGGCTATATATATATGTATCAAATACAGAAGAAACTCAGTGAACACTTCTACAAGCAGTAGCTGACCTCTTTAGCCTAAAGACTTGAGTTGTTGTGCCATAACACAAGTTTTGGCTAAGAATTGTTGCTTGGGATATTTTCTTCCAAGTTTCAGCATAAATTCATAAGTTAGTGAACAAGTCAGCACAGTGATAGTGTATGGTAATGTGGTAGCTGAATTTAGCTCAGCTGCCCTACCTGGGCTGCCTGTTGTGAGAAGGGAGAGTCTGATCCTGTGTACTGATGACATTAGAAAAGGTTTCACTTTTTCAGTGCTTGTGGTATTCATGACTAAGCCGAGTGTTTTGTGTTTTTTTTTTTTTCTTCCCCCTGTAAAAGGCTTAGTGCTGCTTGCCCTGGTTGCCAGAGGATCTGAGTGGAGATAGTTGTTTTCTAAATACAGACACACACAAATCATCCTTGTTTTTTTAAAGCAAAAGTTATTTTCAATATAGACCTCTAACTGGAAGACTTCAGTGTTGTGATGAGGCTGCTGAAACAACCTGTGTGGAACACCATAAAGAAGTATGTTCTGTATCACCCAGCATCTGTTGCCTCAAATAACCATTGCCCAGGATGTGCTTGCCCATACGATTAGACTTGGCACTTACATGGCTTGCAGTTAGTTTCAGGCCAGTTAATGGAAGCAGTCTCACTCAATCTTTCCTAGGCCTTACCCCTTTAAAGGTGCTGAGGTGATTAACTTCACTTTTAGACTGCTGGCTGGAACATACTTCCAGCTTTGACCTGATAATCTTCTCAAATCCTGTTGCCAGACCCTCCTATTAGGTGATGAGGAAAGGAAGAAGGACCCTGGGCATAAGAAGGCTGACCTGCTAGAGGTTCTCCAGTCCAACATGCACGTGTGTAATAGATTTCCACTAAACAAGGCTTTTTTCTAAATCAGCTGTTTGTAGGGTCAGCCTACTCTGCTGGTTCCTTAACCTATCTTCCCCATAAATGACTTTTTTTTCCCCCTGGCAAAATCACTTGTTTTCTCAAGTACTTGTAAGTAGCTACCATGAACTGACATTAGAAACAACTTCTCATCCCAGAGGTGAACGTTGTTTTAATGAGCGAGTTTTTCATATGTCAAAATTAAAATGACAACCCTGCAAGAACTAAAGCCTCTTGATTGCATTAAAACTGAACCATGGGTCTTTGACTAAATTCTACAGATATCCAGTGTTTTAAATTGTATTGACACATTGCAAGTCATCTAAAATGTGGTTCTGTAAAGGCAAAGGTAGGTAATTTAATTATAAAGTGGAACATTTTTGCTCTGTACATCAGTATTACATTTCCTCACAGCCTTGTAACACTGACAGCACAGGATAAGAGAATAATCTCTGGCTTTGAACTATCTATTTAAAACCTGGTGGTTCAGTTGCCAGCTGAATAGCTATTCCCTGCGGCCCCACTGCCAGGAATTACACTCTACCCTTGCAAAATATAGCATGGATTTCCCCCCCCCCCCCCCTTAGGTGTGAATATCCTTTTTCATGTCATTAGGTACCTCTTTCATATTGCAGCTCATAAGAAACTCACGTGTTCTCTGTCAACCTCTGGACCAACATGATAATAATTTCTTGAGGTCCTCTTCAGTGTTATTTTTCAGATTCTTCCAGAGCTTGTTTACTGCAAATTCAGATGTCGCCAAACTTAACCAGTCAGAACTATTTTCAAGGAGAGGGGAGGCAGTTTAGTTGAACCCTTGGGCTAGGTGTTGCCTTTGTTTAGAAAGTAGAATGTGAAATGGGATTCACAGCTACAATCCCATCTACTAGAGAGTAGTTTCATGTGTTATCTTCATGGGTTAAGCTTTCTTTTGTTTAATGTTCCATGAGGCCTGGGAATAAACACTTCATTTTGTTTCAAGGTAAGGAGGAAATCTGAGGAGCTTATGAGTTTCATGAATATAGGGGAAAAAGTGACTTGCTGCTTTTGGCTCTTTTGACTTTACCTTTTAGGGTGATGTGTGCTGGGACTTGAGCATCTATCCTCTGTTGTATTCCTTGGTTACGTAAAAATTAATCTGCCTGGAGGTTAAATATCAGGTCGGTCTGTCTGCAAGGGATATTATGTTAGGTTTAAAGCATCCCTCGTGACTCCATCCTTGGAGATACTCAAAACCCAACTGGGCACAGTCCTGAATAACCTGTTCTGGATGCTGCTGCTTTGAGCAGTGGGGTCAGAGTAGGCAATCTCCAGAGGTCCTTTCCAACCTTAATTATTCTGTGGTTCTGTGACTCACAATTTCTTAATTTGACCTACTCCTCAAATAACCGTTTTAAACAGGGTAGATCAGTGCACTTCCCTAATCAACAGCCAAATCAACTTCCCTAACCAAGAGGAGAAAAGCGAACATGGATGCGTTTCCACCAGAAATGATCCTACTTCTTCTGCAGTCAAACATACTGACCCGAGGAAAGCTAATGGCGTGGCAGGCCTCCAGTTTAATATTGTCAGGGTCAGCTTAGTACTGACTCCGGTTGTTGAGTGTAGCCTAGTTGGGACAGACTAGTTTTTCTTTTCATGCACGTGTGCTGTTTTTCCATGAATGGATTTTAACTTCTTGTGTTCAGTGGAGGAAACCAGAAGAGGAGCATGCTGGAAGTTTCTCTATGCTAGATCTGTCCATAGAAAGGACTGCAGAGAGAGTGAGCCAGCTTGCCTGGACACTCCAGCTGGAGAGTGTCTTTGCTTTTCTGTGAAAGGAAAGCTGATCTTCTTCACTGCATGTGGTCATTTGTCCTTGAAGCGTGGTACATCTGTGGAGATTACACCCAAAACTTGTTGGGCTGACCTGAGGTCAGCTTGAAATAGCTGTGGGCACAGGTTGGTATGTGATGTTTAGTTATTAGGTGAAAAGCAAACCTACCTTAGATAATGGATTGAGTTTGTTTGCATGTATTTTGCATCCACATCTGCCTGCTGCAAGTAGCTGTTGTAGTGTTGTCAGCTTCTCTCACAGGTTCCGTACGTTGCTTTAAATTTTTCCAGGGAAAACAGCATTTAATAGCAAGGTACCTATATTGTTGGCCATTTTGATTAGGCATTACCTTGCTGTTAATTTACTTATATAAGCTGGTATTAATGTAATGTAGTATAACTAATAAATAGCTCTGTGCTAAAAGCGAACTGCCTTGTCCCCTGGAGTGGAGCTACATGGGAGTCTAATGCTTAGATATGGACATAAAGAGGCAGTAAGTGCTATGTTGAGTACATGGAGAAGTGTGTGGATACCGCTAGTGTTCTCTCCAGTGTGTCTTGTGAGTTACTGAAATATCTAGGTGTTGAGTAACCTTAGGGTTACACCCTGCAGTCTCTACAGAGATGAGCTCTGAGACACTCCATACTCTACACTGGCAGCCTGCTTTCTCCAAAGGTAGCAAGGATAATGGGCATAGGGGAACTCGGAAGCACTTTAACACATAGCAATCCAAGCTACAGAAGGGACCACCTCTTGTATCCAGTGAACAATACTGTATTATGCTTGTCAAGGACATAGCTTCAGATTTCTTTACAGCTAGATACTGTAAACTTGCTTCTGTGTTGTTCCCTGTTTCTCTAAGATACTAGCACGTCTCAGTCTATGACTCTCTAAATGTGCCAACAACTCTGGACTGAAGTAATAGACATGTATAAATACTGATCTTTCTGTTAAACTTGAGTCCCTACTGATCTGCTGTAGGGACTGTATGGCTGTATTACTGTCAGATCTGAGGAGTTAGCTAGCCAGGAGACTAATGGAAATGAAGTCACTGTTACATCGCATATATGGAAAAGGGAAAACCAAGCTCATTCAAGATCAGGTTAGAGCAGTCCTGAATCAACTACACTGTTGGTGTATTTTATGTATTTTTAAGAGCAATTCAAAGACACATGAAATAGTTTTTCTTCTCTTGGGATAAGGACTCCTAAGCAGTATACTACATGCTCGGAGTGCTAGAAGAGTACTTATCCCTTAAATTCCATGATGTAATTTAGTGAACAGATTATACCTGTATAGCTTGTAGTCATCTTACATTCCTTTATTAGCTGTAGGGACACAGATGTGGCATAAATTGCCTGAAGCATTTCTTGGCATAGCATATCTATGCCTTTGGGGGAAAACAACATTCAAATTTTATTTTCCAAAGTAAACAACATGCAGGAGTGTACCGACAGTTTTTGGTATGCTGCTTCTGCACCCTGGTGCACTACCAAAAGCACAGTTTTCTTGAAACTGCATGAACCTCTTTCACATCTTTCCAAACAACCACTTTGTTAACAGCACTGTTTCTTTCAGCCCTACGCACATAGGCAAAATTCTGGAAGTCTGTTGCCGCCTTCAGATTTCAAGGCTGTAATTCTTTAAAATAGAGGAAGAAGCGAAATTTCATCCATCCTGGCAAGGACACGGAGCTTCAAGTGACTAGGGTCACCTCCCTCGCACTTCTTCCCACCCCACACAACACATGCGTCAGTAAGAGGACAGGCAGTTACAGAAATGGCTACAATATCAGCTACTTAGACAGAAAATTCATCTTTATGCAGCTAAAGGCCTTGAAAGCTGATACTTTTATGCAGCATTATGAACCTTCAATAAGGCTTTTTTGCTGTTCATACCTGTTTGCAGTCATGATTAAGATCACTTGATTCTGGCTTGGCATATTAATTGTGCATATTGTCATGTCCACATGTGTACAGTAATATCAAAGCACTGGACTAGTTTGGAGGCAAATCCTAGGATGTGGTCTGTTCCTTTTCAGTCTCAGAAAACTGTATTCTATTAATAAACTGAGGAAGTCTTTAATTGCTTTGGGCTTTTCTCGTGGGAGAGTGCTCTAGAACCCCATTGCTGTGGTTTCAAACGTTGAGTTGCAGTCTAAACCGTAACACACATTTTTACTTCTGCAACTGTCAAGAAGTAGGGGAGACTGGAAGGGCTGATCACAAGTTCTTTGTTAGTTTGACTAGCTTAACAGCCCACAGGAGGCAGAATTGTATATACTTCCACGTGAAGCTTTATCTGTCTCCTGACCGTTAGTATTGCATTAATATTGCACCTCTTTTCTGGAGAGACTGCCGCATCCAAATATCATATCTGTTTCTTTCACAATTTGATCAGATGGATTTCTGATAGCCCTGGCACTCTGTTTCATCCCACTTCTGTTGCTCGAGTGCTTTAGGTCAGTCAGTTCCCCGTGTATGATGTTTTGATTCTCTGCTAGGAAGCACAATATTCTGAACCCTCTACTGTACCCACAAGAAGCTTCCTCAGATGTGAACACAAGACACTTCTCCGCTAATGAATGCGCTGTGAAGCATTGGTAGCTCTATATGGGGCATCATATAGTCTACTGAATGCATCATGCTTGTGTCACATATACATGAAAGGCTACTTATAGCTGATGCTGGTCAGTTGGGAAAACGAGCGAGGCCTGGATTTGGGATGAATACTGCACTTCAGAGTATCTTCCTTGGGAACAGAAAGTACCAAATGTGTTTAAAAGGGGAAGGAACTAGTTCTGGGGGGGAAAGATTACTGTTCCTGTTCTTTAAGGATGAGGGGTGTGATGCTACTCCTTTGAGACTAACTTGATTTTTTTATTGATATTCTGTAGAAAGAACTAGAACTTACGGGATACAAATGAAATTAAATTCAATAGCATAAAAGCAAGAATGAGACAGTCTGGTGTCCTTTAACTTGGAAATCACCAAGGAAGGAGAGAGAGTGATCCCTGTGATCAATGAGACCATTGAAATGTATACTAGAACTGGGCTGTAGTTGTGGAAGAGGCCAAGGCAATCCCAGAATTGTCAAGAGAGGGGCATACCCTGCAGTATGCACCCTATCATGCCATACTCTGTAAGAACTCATCTGACCAAACGCAGTGTACAGCTATAGTCCTTCACAAGATTACATACCCACCGCAAACGCAACGATGCAGGGCTTCTCCTTGGAAGGGCTGGGAAAAGAGTGCCTGTCTTACACTAGAAGAGCTTGATTTAACCTCAGTATAATGAAGATCAAGAGGGGATGTGGCATCTGTCTATATGCAGGGAGGGAGGGAAAGCTAATGTGTAGGTCTGTATCATCACAGGAACAAAGAGGTATAAACTTGGCCTGGAAATGAAAAGAAAGTTATTGATCATAAAAACAACTGGGTTCAGGAAGAAACTTCTGAGATAACAGGGATGGGACAAAAAGCTTTACTCATCTCAGTTGCCACAGCATGATATGGCTCAGGAAATTGCCCATTTCTGTCAGCCTCAGATTGTTCTGTCTGCCTTTTGGTCTTTGTTGTGGTTTAATCTCAGCTGGCAACTGAGCACCACACAGCCGCTTGCTCACCCCTCCTCCCTGGTGGGATGGGGGAGAGAATCAGAAGAGTACAAGTGAGAAAACTCGTGGGTTGAGATAAAGACAGTTTAATAGGTAAAGCAAAAGCCGTGTATGCAAGCAAAGCAAAACAAGGAATTCATTCACTGCTTCCCATTGGCAGGCAGGTGTTCAGCCGTCCTCAGGAAAGCAGGGCTCCATCACGTGTAGCAGCTACTTGGGAAGAAAAAAACCGCCATAACTCTGAATGTCCCCCCTCTTCCTTCTTCTTCCCCTCGCTTTATATGCTGAGCATGATGTCATATGGTGTGGGATATCCCTTTGGTCAGTTGGGGTCAGCTGTCCCAGCTGTGTCCCCTCCTAAGTTCTCATGCACTTCCAGCCTCTTCACTTGCAGGGCAATATGAGAAGCTGAAAAGTCCTTGACTTAGTGTAAGCACTGCTCAGTAACAACTAAAACATCAGTGTGTTATCAACATTATTCTCATCCTAAATCCAAAACACAGTACTATGCCAGCTACTAGTAAGAAAATGAACTCTATCCCAGCCAAAACCGGGAGAGTCTTCCAAATGAGTGTTTCCCGGTTATCCCTTATAATTACACGACATAATTCGGTAGGTAGCGTAGAAGGTGCATGCCCAGTCGGTGGTGTCAGCCATGGAAGGGAAATAAGCCATATTGCTTTCAGAATGACTGGAAAACCAGGGATGTTATAGAAATGAAAGGTTGAAAGCAAACCTTGCTTTTTCATTGTGGCCGCTCCAAGTATTTGAAGATCCAAATGTTAAGAGTTTTCCAGTCTACCCCATGGAATAGGAAATGTTTCATTACAGTTAGTCGGATCTCTCAAATTCATGGAGAACAGTCTACTTATCATAATTTCTGGGGTGTACATATGGGGAAGGACAGGGGAGTGGAGAGAGTGGGCGTATAGATTCCACTGGTGGCCTTCAATGTAATCAGGAACAAATTCTTCACATTTCTCAGTCTTCAAATTAGAGAAAAACAAGCCACCTTAATCACAGCATGTGCTTCTGTTGGTATAAACTAATGGTAAATATATGAATACTAAATTATTTAATACCAGTGAGCAACTGGAGGGAGGGTGGTTTCCAGACGTTGAAGGCCCCAGGTGGTTGCCTCTGGAGAGGAACTTACCGTTAACGCTGTGGTTTGCTGCACAGAGCACCGTATAGATTTCCAGGAAAGTGGCTACTGTCATGCTGTGGTTCTGCCACCAAGTGTTGGTCATCCCTGGTTTACAGAGCCATGTTGTGCTACCAGTCCATGCTGGCTGGCTGAGCCTGAAAGCAACAGCTGAATGAAGTTTAAGGAAGTATTTCTTAATTTCGGTCTTTTCCTTCATAAAGAGAACTTGTCACTCTGATTCTGAAGTTATTGTCTGCCTCCAGATAAGCTAGCAGCAGCCTGTTTGTATTACTGAGAAAGTCACGAGTTACCTTTAATCTCTCTTGCCTCTTCTTGATGCATTAAAAGCATTTTGAAAAAGGATTGGTCTGGTTAGTGCTCAAATACCAGATGGAGGGTGGAGTTAAGAAATAAGGGATTATGGAAATTACTCAGTTTGAGCCCAAGGTCCAGAACTGAATCATCTGCCAGTGGAAGTCCTGGAATGCCCTACAAGACAAATTCCAGCATGCAAGTGGCATAGTGGCAAAGCACTGCGTCAGGGCTGTCGAACCATGCTGGATGTTTCACGTTGTTTCACAGTGCGGTAGTTCTCTATGACCACTGAGAGCTTTAACAGTGGGCTGTTAAAGAGGTGTGTTTAGATGTATTGCACAAAAGGTGATTGTAGGCCCTTTGATGGGGGCTCTCAGACCTGCATTAAGTGAAGGGGATGCTTGTGCCCTCTCACAGACCAACTTTCTCTGCCAGATAGCTGGGAGATTCAGCTAAGGATATCTGCCTCAGACCCCCAGATATCCTTGCAGAGGAATGGCCTTTATCCAAAGGAGGATGGAATTAAAAAGACTAGACAGAAAGGTCCTTGAGGATGAAAGGCAAAGAGAGAAGCTTTTATGTGTGCTTGCTACTAGGAACAAATTCTGCTGAATGGCATCCCTACACTTAGATTGGATTAAATCTCTGACTAATTCGTACCAAGTCTTTTCATGTCCCCACCGGTGCAGCTGTATTTGAGCAGACTAGTAATGTCTGCCTCTGGAAGCGATGACTGCCATCTTATTTCAGAAACTGCTTGCCAAAGCCTCAGGGAGAGGAGAGTAAATCACCAAACCGCCTCCACCTCTTTCCTCTGTAGCTGATTTCCTAACAGATTTTCATTTGCTCGAGGCATTGAGCTTGGCATGGTCTTTGCTGAGAGAGGCATCTCCTGTGCATTCGGCGGCTGGAGGGGAATCGCTATCTGGCCAACTGAAACTGTTTCGGCATTTACTGAGAGTCAAATGTCCAGCCAAGTGGGGAACATATTGCCTGGTTGCTATTTTTAAGCTATGTAACAGTATGTGCAAATGATATTAACTTATGTCCAGAGTTGAAAGTTCTGTGTTACAAGTTTTGTTTTTACCGTACTATAACTATAATCTGGATTACCTTTCAAGTTTTTGGTATATTTTGTAGCATGAGAACTTCTTTATTCTACCTGTTTGTCGTAGTTTAGCCAAAATGTTAAACCGGTTATTTGCTTACAATATATTCCTGTCTCCTGGTAAAAGCTTTCCTTGTACCTGTGAGGAAAATGAATGATGGGAAGTATTAGACACACAGGATTGTGTAATAGAGATGAATTTTCATTAAGCTGCTAGATGTGATAAGTTGCCATTTGACAGTCTCACAGTGCAGTTTGTTAGTTGCTAAGGGTTGGATTTTGCTTTGCTTTTTAAAATTATTATTGTTACTTAAGATTGTGGAGTGTACCAGAGTGCAAAGGGTGGGTATTCTTATCTTTAGAAGAGGAAAGATTTACATGAGTAAATTTATCAAGAGTTAATACTAAACTAAGTTTAAGATACTGTCAAATTAAGAACTCCAAGATGTAAGTACAGTAGGAGAGTGCTTTGTGGAAAAGCCTGGATAGATATTTTTTTTTTTCCCCTCTGAGAATAAAAACATGTCTACAGGAATTCAGCCTGGGACAGGTTATAGAAGAGTTTTGTGGGACCTGTGGAATAGACCTCAGTTAAATGACCTAATGTATGAATTTGTGAAGAAAAAAAAAAAAAAAAAAAAGTTATAGGGTTATTGTGTGTGTTTTTTCTTCCTGTCATCTAATGAATTGGGATTTAACATTGTGTCCATTGAACACATCTTTTCTGTTATCTAGAAGCCCCCATGCCTTAGGAGTCTAGACAAATAAGTTCTACCATGAAAATGAGGCATAGCTCCATACTGAATCTTCCAGTCATTATAAAAAAAGAGAATTCAAAACATGATGGAAACCACTCTCTTTCTGGCTCCCTTCAAATCCTGCTTTGTGTCCTGCTCAAACTCTGTTTAGTCAGTACTGCTCTTGCTGAGGTGTCTAATTCCCTGCATTTGCAAAATGAAATGAAATTGCTTAATTGTATATTATGGTCTAATCTGGTGACTAATGTGGGAGGACAATACAGGCCTGTGATGGCCTGCGGAGCATCAAGAAACAGCCTGCTGTGTCTGCCCTAGATTGAGTTCCTTGCCGTTGCCATTCCTGGTTTTAGGTATTTAGAGAGACTACACAGCACACATTTTCATGCACAACTTTTATGGAGAAAGGAAGGGTAGGTGTAGCGATTTGAGCTACATGAGTAAGGTACACCCATCAGTGGTTATAAACACACGGTGGGATTTTCTTTGGCAGCAGTGAAACTTGAGAGAGTCAGCGTGCGGCTGGGGCTTTGGTCTGTTGGCCATGCAGGGGTTGGGGGCAGTGGCACATTGGGGCATGTGATAGCTGGGATACAGAGTGCTGGATATATTAACATGACAAGCGAAGGTATGTGGCAGGTAGTGAGTAAGGTGCTGGTCCTCATCTGCAGATGAGTCCTTGACATGCTGTACCTGGTTAGACATTTCTGGTTAAGGGAAAGGAGGTGGCAGTTCTGGAGGTCTGGCTTTAAGGTCCATTTTCTTAGGTGTTTTTTGAGCTCTGTGTGTCTATTTTACCTGGCAATTATAAAGGCTGAAGTTGCACCCACGGCTTGTAGCATGGTCCCAGCCCTTCCTGGACTTTTCCTAGAATAAAGCTTGGGGTTTGTTTTGTTTTTAAAGTTTAACAACCTCTAAATGAAGTGGTTTGTGGATTGGAGAAATCTTTATGGCTCTTCTATTCAAATGTGTGTTTACTTAAGTTTCTTGGCTCCCAAAAGAGTCTTGCAAGATCTGCATTAGGGAAAAAAAAAATCCAAAATTTTTAAGTCCCTCTGCTATCCATAGTCTTCCCCCACAGAAACAGGATATACATCCACTAAATAATCTGTTTGAACTGCTCTGGGCAGTGTACTCAATTTGTGATGCCTTGGCTAGTTGACTGTGTGTGGAGAGTGGAATTATGAATCTTTTAATCCTGTTTTCTAACTCACTTCTCCTCCACCACTTCTTTTGAGAAAGTGCCTGCCTCTTTTCCACACACATAACAGCTGAGAGTTGGAAGCAGCACAAATAAAACTTGCTTTCCCATGTACATTTTTAATGTCTGTAACTGGAATATTTGCTCTTTGTTTTGTGAGAGTCTGGTATTTACCAAAACACTGAGGAGCAAGCCTTGGAGTTAGAAGTCCAGGCAGCCATCTGCCTTGATTAGAATAAATGTTGGCACAAATGACCAGTCTTTGAGTGTGCTTCTAAGGTGTTAAGACGTTTCTTTTGATGACCCAAATGAAGGTGGCTTTGGTAAGTTCAGCCTAGTTTGGACCCCAGGAGTCTACGTGACTAGTCATCTTTGACCTGTGTAAGGCAGAATTAGGTAGCAAAAGGGAGAACTGAAGCATGTAAGTAGAGAAAAGTGCATATAATAGAAGGCAAGCATGTACTACATTAGATGGTGGACCTTTTAACTTTTCAGATCTCATGAACCATTTTACGTGCTCTTTAAAGAATGGTAATTTTTTTCCTTTTGTCACTTGCAGATCATGTGGTTGTATCTGTCCCTGTTGGTTATCTTTCCTGCATTAACTTTTGTGATCCTTGCAGTCTGTGCTTTGGTACCAGGTTCTGACAAACACAAGCCTTTGCTTATATAAATTTTTAAAAGTGTGTTCATCTGAGTTTCATTAGAGGATTTCTTTTAAGAGATTTTTTTTTTTTTTTTTTTTTAAAATACAGGCTCTGTTTGTTTTCTCACTGTGTTGTGGAATGGCTTGGGGTGATCAGTGTGCTAGTAGAACCTGAAGGCCTCAGAGGACTTGGCTCACTGGGCTGCAGAGGTCATTACAGTGTGTTTGTAGCCTCCAGTCTTCGTTCTGCTCAAAATTTCTAATTGGGTCAGAACAATGCTCTTGTTCTCTAATGTTCAGTAAAGCCTTCTGAAAACCTCATTTTCTTGTGGCATAGCATGTTGGCTCAGAAAGATTAATCAATCCATGTCCTATACGATGTCAAAAGCTGGTATGTCTTGCTGTGCTAAGGTGACTGATTTGTTTTATCCCCATTTGGAGTCATAGAAATAAAGTTTTGTGAAAGTGTCATTCCAGTCATTTCTTCGAGGCCTCTTCTTGGTATAGGAGCTTTCCTCAGGTTATTTGATAGTGTTTGAAGAACTCTGGGAAAGTCCACCTTGTGAAACTTGGTAGGAACTAACTTTTGGATGGGTTTCTGTGTTGTAATGTAACATCAGGAACAGCTTCAAAGCACTTCAAATGAGGGAATGACATTCAGCCTTCTTGCCCTGGTAAGTGGTGGAGTGAGAAACCTCCATGTGCTTCAGCCTGGTAGTGGTCATCTTCACCCACTGTGAAGTGATTGTACACTTACCGTAGAAGTGGGATATGTGTTGTTCATCAGAAAATGCCCACATTCTGACTGCCTACAGATGTGGGCTATGGTCTTCATGAGAAATGCTTGTAGACTGAGGGCTCCCTAGATTGAAACAGGCGGATTTGTGTTTTGAGGACTTGTGTTTTCTCAGGAGGATTTGTGGGAGATGCATGAATTTCACCACTCAGATAACAAATGGAGCCTTTGCTGTCGTATGTCATTGGGTTTTGGGAGGCCTGTAAAGGGAAGTGTTGCTCCTATGACTTGCTGCGTTAATGGCAACGCTCCAGAAAGTTTGTCATGAGAGTTTTGATTCTAATGGGATGTAGTACTTTCTACCATTGGAATAAAAGCACATTTACTTCTTTGAGAAATAAATTTTCTTTTGCTGTACGTATAGAGTACTGTGTGGTTCTTCACAGTATGGCGACAGTTCCAAGATGTAAAGACTGTCCCCAGCTTCCCAAACACACAGCTGCTGAGTTGGTGCTAGGTGAGAAGGGATCACTGTATTGGTTATTGGTCGCCCAATGTGAGGATTTGTGCTATGAAGGATCTCCCTGTTACGAGGCTGTGTCAGGTATTTAAGCTGGTAGTTCTTCTTGAAGCTTGTCTTACAATATGACAGCTATCCAGATGGCCTACTATTCCCTTATCATCTTATAAGGGGACATCTACCTCTTCCTTGGTATAATTTCTTTCTTTTTTTTTTTTTTTTTTTCTTCCAAAGAGAGATGATCTGTTTCTTGGCGTCTTTCTTTATGTTGGTGTTCATTCAGCATAGGGACTCTGCTGTGATCAAAGAGTCTTGCATGACAGAGCAGCAGAATAGTCTGTTTGTTGAATTCATATAGATAAAAGGTTTTATTTTGTAGGTCTAATGTTTTCAGTACTCATGTTGTAGCACTCTAAGAAACAGTTAGTAATGAACAACACACATGTTTTTATTCAGTACCTTGATATGAATTTGGGAACCAATATATTATCTGTAACTACTTCTGTATTTGTATGTTTCCATATTCTTGGATATAATTTGCATTTCTTTTCAAATCATTAGTGGATTGAGTTTTTCTTGATGTGAGAATTCTGTGAACTGTTTGTACATGTGCTTTGATCTTCTCCTTAAGAATGGATTCTTCTATTTGCAACCAAGTTCATATTTGATCTCTCTTTCTCCCACTTTCGTCCTAGCTTGGGAGGGGGAGTAGACAGGAAAGAGGTGGAGACCCAAAAGACTCACTCCCATATGGTGGGCAGAAGCCCACCAAACCAGGTTTGATAAGCGTATTAAAACACAAACATATTTTTGCCAGTATATTTGCTTGAGTATTGAATTTTATGAATGGGAGCAGATCTAAATACCATCTTAAAACATACTGTGGACAGTGCTGACGTTCCTTTTTTCCATCTGGTATAAAAGGGAAGCTGCAAACAATGGCAACCACGCCTTTGTCCTCCTGCTTTCCCATTCCTTGTCTGCATAATATGGAGCTAAAATAATTGCCAGTTCTGGCTTTAGCTTTTCTTGTCAAAATTGTCTTCTTTTTGCCATCTGTTCCACAGTCTTACTGCTGCCCTAAACCTGCACTTTTTGATCCCCGTGATCACTTAGAAAGTCATGAACATATTGTAGCAAAGTCCATTTCTTTAGTTTTAGCTAAAAGTAAAATAAGTCAATCCTGGAAATGAAAACAGAGCTTTTTCATTTGTTGGAATAAAGACTTTTTTTAGTGTGGTTTCCTAAAGAAGGGAGGCTTATGAATTGAGTCGTTTGTCCATCTGCTTTTCAGTTCATCCTTAATAACTTTTGAACAATTTCATCCAGATTTGACAGGGAATAAAAGTCTTGAAGGTAATTGGTTTCCTACAAGAAAACTGGAGGCTGGGTGGAGGAGAGAGACAAAAATAGGTGTCCCCACTGTCTGCAGCATAAGCTTAACAATAATCTGTGCTTAGGCTTTTGCTAGCCAAGTTGCAAGTGTGTACTGGCTGCCTAGGTACTACAGTAATCTCAGAGTTTCCAGAGCATGTTACTGAGTCTCGCTTAGGCAGAAGCTGAGGGGCCATGAAAGGGAGACAAGGGCATAGGGAATGTTGCTGGGGAACTGGAAATTTAGAGAAAGGAAATCAATGGAAATTGAGGCTATTGGAGCTATTGGTAGTTTTATGATTGATGGACCAACTTGCTTTCAGGTTCCATACAGTACTGCAGTTTGTTGATCTCTGACTTCTCAGAGATTTGTCTGTCAGGGTGCATCTGTGGTGTTTGCCTGGCTGTGGAATAATCACAATATGAGAAAGTATTTACATTGTGCTCAGAGAAAGTCAGCACTCTGAAGTGGAGCCGGGCAGTTACTTTGGCAAATGTTTCATTCACTCAAAATGCTGTCTTAAGCTAGACAGAACAAGCTGTGAATTTAGATGGCATTAAGTCGATAGTTTCCGCTGGAAAAAAAATGGAGAAGAATGCTGGAAAACACATTCCCATAATATTTTATTTTTACAGGCTCAAGTCATTAGTTGAATGAGCACTTTTAACAAAATCAGGATGGAAAATGCAGGGAGGGTGACTCCTATAATGGGGGTGTATTGGCATGGAATATAGGAGCCCTGCATTTGCAACGCTTTCTGCAGGAACTTGAATTTGTACAACCAAATTCATTATGTGTACCACTTGCAAAATCTCTTCCTATCTCTTGCATTTGACAGAAGTAGGGCACTGGACTTTTTCTCCTGTGTGTATTTGGTAAAATAGTCATATTCCTGCATCCGTTGGTGACTGTGGGAAGGAAACACCACCTGGAATTATTCATTGCCTGTGTCTCAGTTTTTCGTTGGTTTCTTTTGTCCTGGGCAAGCGCTGGAGATCCTGAGCGTACTTGCAGTCATGAGTCAGTGACAACTTCATGCTATTATTGTAAACAGCAACACGAACACTGTTCTTGCATGCGTTTTTTCACGGGCTTTGTCTTTCTCTCCCAACACTCCAGCCAAGGAATTTACAGAGCTTCTGAGTCAGCAATCAGCTGCCTCGAGACAAAACACGTAGGATACTGCAGACTTGCAGGATAGCCAACAAGGCATACAAATACCCTGGAAACCTGGCAAATAATTCTTGCCTGCCCTTGCTTTGCCTCCTGTAATTTCCATGATCTCTGACGTGTTGCTCACGGGTTCCAAGGGCTTTGGGTGTTTACATCAAGAATGCAGAGTTCTGGGGAGTGACTAATTGCAGTGACTGAAGCCTCTGTATTTGACCTGTGGGCATAACTGACTTCACAGCCTGCGTGAAATGGGATGTCGGCAGAACTGCTGTATAAATGTGCCGCTCCGTAAAATGACTGGCTTCTGCAGGTTTGTCTCCTGGCTTGGCAAACCTTGAACACAAAGCAGTAAGTTCCTAGAATGAAAGTGGGTTGGATTTTAACTTCAGGATCTCTCTGAGCAGTGGAGAACCAGTGCTGCTTCACTCCTGTGGTGAAAGAGTGCAATAGAAGCAAGAGTAAGGAATGAAACCTATGTTGTCCTTACATCTGGATATATCAGTAATGGACTGTGGACTAATAGACTTAAATTGCCACTCCACTGAATTTAGGTCGTATAACTTCTATTGCTTTTTCTTAGGAAGTGTCAGTCACCTGGAGCACTGCTGTAAAGTGAGTGTTTGGGTGGTAGAGTGCGGTGCAGGAGGTGGGGGAAACATAACACAAAATAGTATTCAACTTGCAACGTTGTGCTGATTAATGAGGCATATGGCTTTAGACTGTAGTTGTTTCATTGCATCTGTATTACACAGATGCACTGAAATTACTTCTTCATCTTAAGAGGTGATTTGTTGGAGCTCTTTATAGCATTCTTCTTGAGAACAGAAAAGGAGACACAGGCTTAAAGCACAGTGTCTTAGACCTCCGCAGTAGTGCAGTGGTTACCCTGAGGTGCAAGCCTGGAGCATGTTTCAAGCTTCACAACAGTGAAGTTAAGATTAAAAGTAAGGAAAGCAGTTTGTTCCATCCTGCTTAGTGCGCAGTACTGATATGGACATAGCATCACTAGCAGCCAGTTAGAAGACTCAGCACACATGAAGCTGTTTTTCTAAGGCAGTTGCCCTGAAAAAGTCAGAATCACGTTCTCCGGTATAACCCATTGTTGTACTGTGGCTTCTGTAGGAAGTTTTTATTTTTATTTTTAATAGCAAACAGTTTGTGGCTGTAGGTAAAGGTTTCCAGGTCTCCTTTGCTACTTCTAAACGTAAGCAATAAATACCATGTTAGGGTGAAATGCAGGAGTGCCCAAATAAACTGCTGCAGAGCTGTCATACGGGATGGGAAGAGACATGAGCTGTAATGTTTGACTTGGCTTCCTGTCTGCTGGAAGCAGGAAAAGAGCTGGTGAGAATCTAAAAGGTTTTATCCAAGTCCACATATTTCCTTTTTTACCTTAATACCCTTTGCAAAAAAAAAAAAAAAAACCACAAAAAAAACCACAAAAAAACCACAAAAAAACCACAAAAAAACCCAAACCAAACCACCCAAAAAACCCACAAATGACAAAAAGCACCTCAGAAATGCTTTCACTGCCATAGTTCCTGTATATGTTCCCATGCTGCCCTCCTATCTGAAGACAGAGAACTAGTCTTTCTTAGAGAGCAATCTCTTGTATGTATGTACTTCATATTATCTATAAAAGGAAGAAAGAGCTTTATTATATATAAAAGAAAGAGAGAGGGAGAGAAAATATCTATTCTTTAAACAAAATCTGCTATTTGTGATCCAAACAATTCATTCTGTAGGTCTTCAGGCTGCTTCTGAGGGATCCTAGAAAAGCAACTATGAGTAGCAGACCTCCTGCTAGCATATTTAATCTGCTGAGAAGCCCAACTACCACCTAAAATTTTATAGGGACCTGCATATCAAAAGAAGCTGAAAACCACAGAATAGAGGAACTACTATGAGAATCTTGTGAGGATCATGCATCAGCCACATTTCGCTCTTAAGCTGTTTACTTACTCACAGGAATATATACATAGTCTCTAGGTAAGGCAAATGTTTATACTGCTTGATGCAACACAGACAGGCTTTTTTCTTTTTTTCAGTCTTGACATCTTAAGCATTTGATTGCTATTAGCAGGCTTAACTTCCTTCTAGGATTGCAGTAGCCATCACTGGGTTTGTTATGTCACTGGACAAAAGCAGTGTTTGCAATGACTCTGATGGAAATATCAACTTGTGCTATGCCATCCTCTTTCCTCTACTCTATTTACCATGAGCAAAGACACATGTCCTTTTATAATGAAGGAACCCAAACTTATTTTACTGGTGGAATACCAACTCCTAAGGTACTTTGTGGTAGTAGTGTTTTTAAGACCAGCATGTAACCATCCAGTTACCACAGTGACTGCTACATTAGTAAGTCTATCTTTTGTTTTAAAACCTCTGCCTACTTACAAACATCACATAATATCTGCCAGTTTACTTGTAACTTCTCTGCTGTTCATGTGAAATGAGTTTTGATAAAACTTTCTAGGGACTGGCTCAGGTAAAGTATTTTGTGGTTTAACAGAGGCGAGATGTCCCACTGTCTGCAGTGAGGCTCAGTGAGCCTTGGAAGGCTCTGCTTCAGTCAGCTTGGGCAGGACTCCTTGGGTATTGATCAGTTGACTTACTTAGGACTGATGCTTTATTAGTTACTGGGAATCTGGGCTCTCAGTTCAGCAGGCTTAGACAAAATTTTGGAAAGTTAGCTCCATTATGGAGGAAAGCAAGCTCAGTTATGTTTTCTTCTTTTTATTTTTATAGGTTAATAATGCTTGTAAGCCAGAGGTGAAAGTGGCTCAGCAGAGCAGCATCGGGAAATCTGGCAGACTGGAAGAGAACAGCTGCCCCCCAGGGCAGCTGCGAAGTGTGAAGCATGGAGGAAAGTAAGAATGAGAAGGTGAACCAGGCTCATGTTCTCTTTGACAGATTTGTCCAGGCTTCAACCTGCAAGGGGACTCTCAAGGCTTTCCAAGAGCTCTGTGACTATCTAGAACTAAAGCCCAAGGACTATCGTTCCTTCTATCACAAACTCAAGTCCAAGCTAAATTACTGGAAAGCCAAAGCCTTGTGGGCCAAATTGGATAAACGAGGCAGCCATAAGGACTATAAGAAGGGGAAAGCATGCGCCAACACGAAGGTAAGAGATTTATTCACGTTGATCAAAACAACTATTACCCAGTGTGTCTCTGGAATACACAATAAAAATGTTTCAATGTAGAAAGACGTTTGCCTGGTGTCAGTATAAGCCCAGGGAAGATTAAGGAATGTTCTCACACGTATTATTTATAATATAGTCACAATTAGTTAGCATTTGACTCTTAATCAAAAATTGCATTTGCTGCTGCCAAATTTGACTGCCGACCTGAATAGGGGAAGCTAAGTGGAAATCCTTGGGAATTACCAGAATGTTTGTAATTTATTCAGGAGAAGCAGCCTGCAAGTTTATGTTTTTGTGGCATCAATACTATAGATGGGTTAGAAAAATCTTAATTAGTAAACCTTTAATCTTGGTAGGCTTTTTTTTTTTTTTTTTTACACTAGACAACAACAGGGACATGAAATTTGCTGTTGGAGTTTAGATAAAAAAATACGTATGTTTGGAAATTTCCAATTTTAATTTGAAAATTCTCATGAATCTCTCAAGAAAAGTGAACTTTCTTGCCAAGCTTGAAAAATATGCTATTTACCGTTAATTAGAAAGTAATCACTTGTATTCCAGGTTCAGAGAAAAAAAAATGCGTGGAATCTCATACCAATTCCTTTTAAAAGGTTGGTATGTGTGGTATTTACTGCAGGAATTCCTGCTTTTACACCCCACCCCAAATTTTTTTTTTAACTTGAATTATTGTGAGCTGGTATTTATGTGCTGCACTCTTGTTGGACTGTACAGTATGAGCTTATTTATTTGTTTTGTTGTTACTGAAAGCAGTTCTTTATATCATTCATCAAAATGTGAATGGAATAGGTTATTTTCGCAAATAATCATATACTCTTCCTTTTTTAAAAAAGGACAATAGTGCAGAATATGATAAAATTAGAACAGGATTCTGTCCTCCTTCATTGAAGACAATAGATGCTTCTTCTTCTCTTGAATATTCAGCTTTTGGGAGAAGGAAATATCTTAATAGGAGGAATTAATGACTAATTCCTCAGTAGAGAACTGAGAGGGAACTATATCCTGCTTAGGATATGTCTGTCACTTCAGATCTGTTGACTGAAGTTTAATTCCCCACTAGATACCAGAAAGTTATGTTAGTTTCTTGATTGTTTATTCTGTTTCACTTTCCAATGGCCATTTTCATATGGATGGTGGCATTTATAATTAATTACTACAATAACACTTGGAAAAATTACTGATGGACCGAGGTCTGCTTGTCCTAGGTCTTGTAAAGATAATGCTTTCCTCAAAAAGTTTACAATTGGTACATCAGATTATAGATAGCAGGTGCATATAGATTAACTTGGAATACAATAAAACAATTGGGCAGTGTTGGTCATCACAGTGGGCACTGGCTTTAACACTCCAAAAGTCCAACCACGGTTAAGGCTTATATTTTTCAGGCAGCATAAGAAAGGAAGGACTTACTGGAAGATAAATGTAGTGATTTTTGAGTATATTTAGGAATAACCTTCCAAGCACTGCGGACATCATGGGGGAAAAATTCAAAATTGTTTTTCTGAAAACTCGACTGCACTTTGCATTCCTTGGATTCAGGAATTGGTCTTATTTTGAATGAAACATGATGGGTAGAACTGAAATAGGGTGTTGAAGGCTGTGAAATGAAGACAGGTGGCTTATGTTTCAGTGAGAAAGAGATTGAGCAAGCTGCGGAAGAATGTAGAGGTATTTTAACTTATTTGAAGTAATAGACTGAAAGTGATTTTGCATCTGGGCTCTGAATATATCTTAGTGGGCAAGACTGTATTTTTTAACACTGAAGAAAACATTGCATCAATAATAGAGATGCAACACAAGAAGAGGCTTAATGGAAGAATAAGCATATGGCTTTGATAGTGCTTGATTATGGGGACACACAAAAAAATAGATATGAGTGGACGTTGACATTCAGCTGTGAAAGACATTCAGAAAATTGATTGTGACACTTACCTAGAAGCGGTGAGGTGAGTTTAGAAGGATGTTAGAGCTTCATTTTATCATGTTGGGCTTGAATTGACAACTAGGCAGCCATAAGGAGATGTCAGAAAGGTAGAGATTTTAGCTTGGACAAAAAGTAGTCAACTCTGAGTTGGAAAAGTTCTGTGAATCTACAGGATTGACAAGCTGATTGAACCAGTGCCTGTGAATGAAGTGATGCAAAGGCAGGTTGTAGAGGAAGATGATGAAGAGATGATGGGCAAAGCCCTGTGGGAAGTTGGTGGTGAGAGGAGTGGGAGAAATGAGGGAAATCCTTCAGATAGTGTTCTGAAAGAATAGCTGGAGATATAGTGGAGTACTGAGTCTTAAAAGAAATCAGAAAACGACACGCTTTCTAGAAATACGTGTAGCCAACTGTCTATAAAACATCTCTTCAAGGGCAGTCGAAAAGTGGGTAAAAGGGGTAAAGCATACTGGGAGTGATGTTTGACTAAAGAGTTTGCTAGAGATTTTGTATAGTCCCAAGGCTTAGCCTAAACCAAAGCTAAGATAGAGAGAGTGTAGGATGGAATTGGAGAAACGGGATCAAGAGAGTGATTGTAGAAGTGGCATGCAGTGATCTTGGAGATGAGATGGTGGCGAGATAAACAGAGAGACTCACGGGGTCATGCGTGACTCTCCCTCATTTAATGATGAGAGAGAAACCTCAAAACTTGCTGGTGTCAGTGTGAAGGACCAGAGGGGTGGGAGTGGGGAATGATTGCAGTGGACGTGTCAGCGATCATGCAGAACTGGTCTCTACTAGAGGAAAGGGAGGGCTTATTCTGTAGCCGCTCTCCTGTATGGGTGACAAGAAAGAGAGTAAAGGCAAAGAGGAAGGGGAGTGGAGGCAAGCCAGAGAGTAATTTGCCAGTGTTTCTAAGAAACTGTTGGTGAGATGCTGTATAGAAACACAAGTGAAAAGAGTGGATGATGAATAAATTAAAGGTGGCACCCCCTCTGCCCCAACCCAGAAACATGGACTGTGGATTCATGCCATTTTGAGTAGTGAAATTAGTAGCTGAGAGAAACTGAAATTTAGTTAATTTTTTTTTTTTGTTAGTATGTCTTAAAGAATATATACCTGTGATGAGAAATGATTTTTGTATGGCTTTACATGTAAAATTTGTTGAAATTCTTAATGTAAAGAAATGATAAATATATATATTCTTTTTATATTTTTCATATATGTTTCTGTTAATTACTTGTTTCGTATCCTAGTAGTATCTGCAATTAAATGTTTATATGTAATTCCTAAGACATAATCATAACTATTCAAAGTAGAGGCCTTTTGAGAACTGAATCGTATCTGATTTGATATTTCCTATCTCACTTAGTTTTATATTCCTAATGTTTCATGTAGTTTGGAAACCACTGATTGAAAAATACAGAAATTTAACTGTGCATGTGGAGATGATGGGATTTAAAATACAGATTAGGGTTTTAGCTATGTTATCGGAAAAGAAGTCAGTCATTTCTTTAGTAAGCTCAGCTTCTATACACTTGAACATATACCAGTTTTGAAGTTCTCAGCCTCTGTAGTGTAGCTCTTACTTGCCCATTTAAAAATTGGTCAGGGGTGAAGTGCCATGACTGGAGCTGGGCAGTAGTTAGGTGGTTAGTGCATCACGTGGCCAGCGTCCAGTTTAACCAGAATTCAGATAACCAGCGTTCATGAAAGCAAGACTTGGAGGTGATGGGTTGTTAAGATGTAAATAGTTACAAATAGTGCTCTCTCTTCATTGGTTATACAGAGAATACTGGATTTCAGCTTGCATTTAATGTTCCATTACCATGGTGTTGCTGCTGAAAACTTAATATAATCTGCCTGAAAGATATTGAGCAAGAAGTGTTTCTGAGGGGTGAGACAGCTTTAGTGCATGGAGTTGCAGCAGTTGCTTGGAGTCATTGAGGGGAAAGGGAACAAGGAACAGCAGTAGCTGCCTTTATTTACTTGGCTGTACTTGGCATCTCACGCAGTTACTGCTGCCTGTGAGAGTATCAGAAGGTAGGTTTCTATGAGAGATCTGAAACTGGATGAAGTGTTAGAGGTGGAAAAGGGAGCAGAGTATTTTCTTCTGTTTTTAATTGTGCTTAAAACTCCCTGTGTTTTCTAGCAACACAATTTAATATTTTTGTGATGGTAAAAAAAATACGGCAACTTTGGCCATGAGTTACTTCACTGAGTATCGTATATTTTACATCCAGAACATCTAGAGTCTTAAACATAACCTAGATGTTGTTAACCACATCCTTGTTTGGGGGCAGAGGGGAAGGTTGTAGAGAAAAAAATGGTTTTATATTTCTATGACAAAATTACAGACAATGAATTTATAATTTGATTACATAGACCTGAGTTAGAATAGTCTGATTTTAGTACAATTCCTTTGCTGTTGTGCACTCCATCATAACTATTTTATACAGCCAAAGTTGTCAAAGAATAAGTCACCCAACTCAGTGTGGTCTTGTTGCTTATTGAATCCGGTCTCTTTGGAGATGTCACATGAGCAAAATTATTACCTGAATAAATATTATACACACAGCTAATTTTCTTAACAGTTTAAAAAAAGAAAGACTAAGTGATGTTTGAGAGTTATACTTACCCACAAAGAAAACAATATTAAATGGGAAGAACCTATTAGATCCTAATTGATTATCACTTTTAACAAATGACAAGTTGGATACCTGTTCAATATACAAGTCTAATTTGGAATTTAATAACTCAGTGGTTGGGCTTGCCTCTTCTCCCATATGCCTTCAGGTGCCTGAAGCTACTAAAGAAGCAGTGCTGTTATTCTTCGCTTCCCTTTCCTTTAGACTTGGATCTCTGCCCTCAGATTTATGTGACTTCTTATCTTATACAGTAGTCTTACTTTGAATTTGCCTGTTGGTTGTTATATCGTCACTGCTGTATCTTGTACTGTTCTGTTCATCATTCAGGCTTTATATTTGAAGTTTCGCATCATTTGCAGAATTTATGCACCAGTGAATAACTGGTGAAAATGTGGCGACCTGTAAAAATGGGCATACGGGGATGATCAAAGAACAAAGAGCTTTGCTTTGGGATAGGCTGTTTATCAGAAGGTTGGGTTCTGGTTAAGTTTTAGCATACTTAAGAATTTCTCAAACGGTTTTGTTGTCCAGCCGTAAAGGTATGTAAGGATCTGGAAAATACTCACATAGCAGCAGCAGTCAGCACTGTAGTGAGGTCTTTATTCTGTGGGTCTGGTTTATACCCAATAGAAATCAAAGTACAAAAATGGTATGACAAAATGGACTGTGTACTATATTCCTGTGAATGCACATAAACATGCTAGCTTGCTTTGTGAACCTCGGTTTCTGTAAGTAAGAAGTGTCAACTGACTATCTTGGGTTTTTTAATCTTAAAAGAAACAATCTTGCTGTATCATTTGTTTCTCCGAAAGTACTTCCAACACTAGATATGCAAGTATTTTACATTCTCAAGTTGTGTATTAGCCTCTGATGGTGTTTGTGAATAGAGTGGAAAAAGATATGAGAAGATGAAAGACCTTTGATATGTCAAAGGTTAGGTTGGAGAAAACGTATTTTGATAAAAGTTATGTAGTCACACAAGGATCATATTTACATTGTATTTACTTTCCTGAAGTTTCCTTTGCTGCAGTAGTAGAAGCACCAGCATAGGCATAAGTTAGAGTGCTCTGACGTGACTACTGTCTATGCTACTCTAAATGATGATGTTTATAAAAACACTAGCATCTCTTGTATTTATCTGCCTTAGCCATTGCTATGCTACTCAGTGATGCCGAGGAATTTTTGGTGTTACTGAAGACTTTCTCAAGAAAGGCCAGCTCAGGCTTTGGAAGATGAAAGGAAAACACTACATCATCTCTCTCTCTGTCTCTCTCTCTCTGTCTCTCTCTCTCTGTCTCTCTCTCTCTGTCTCTCTCTCTCTGTCTCTCTCTCTCTGTCTCTCTCTCTCTGTCTCTCTCTCTCTGTCTCTCTCTCTCTGTCTCTCTCTCTCTGTCTCTCTCTCTCTGTCTCTCTCTCTCTCTCTCTCTGTCTCTCTCTCTCTGTCTCTGTCTCTCTCTCTCTCAGAAAAAAAAGCATATGGGTGGAATGATGGGGAGAAGCCTTCAGAAATACTGCTGTTCTCCAGGTGATTACGTAGCTTGGAGAGTACGCCTTGGGATCTCTTCTTAAAATAAGAGTTTAAAAGAGGCAGGTGACTTGCCTGCTTCTCCAAACTTTTCACTGCTCTGTGGTATGCTTTGTTTTCAGGTTGTAGTAACTGCTTTAACGTATCAGTGGTACAGCATGGCAGGTAACAATAGAAAGACTGATCTGAAATTTCAGCTTACGTTGCAGACAAAGAGCACTTACTCCTAAGAGCTGTGAGGTGCTTGGAAGCTGTGGTAAAAACATCTTTTTCCTCCCAGGACTGCAAAGTTAGTTACTCTGTGCTGGTTGTTTTGCAGTGTCTGATAATTGGGGCTGGACCCTGTGGCCTTCGTACAGCTATCGACCTATCATTCCTAGGAGCCAAGGTGGTGGTCATAGAAAAGAGGGATGCCTTTTCCCGCAATAATGTGCTGCATTTGTGGCCATTCACCATACATGACTTGAGGGGTCTTGGCGCCAAGAAGTTTTACGGCAAATTCTGTGCAGGATCCATAGACCATATCAGTAAGTAGAGCCGCTGCTAGACACAGCAGCACTTATTCTTCATAGGGGAAAGGTGATTGAGGGCATGGGGGTAACTCATTAAAATTCAGCCTGCACCAATCACTGCTCTCAAGTCCTCACAGTACAATTCAGCATTACCTTTGCATAGTGCATTTTGGGCTAGACCCAGCTGTGAAAGAAATACGTTGTGCCATGAGATTATCACACATGCAATATATATCTATCATCTCTTATACCTATTACTTTCAAAGGCATATCTTTTTCGTAAACTGAAAAGTACATGTAAGGTTCAAACCTTTTTTTTTTTTTTTTTTAAGTGGATAATTGTCATATTTTTGATGTTACAGTCCTGCAGCTACCACATTATTCTGTTTCTCTTGAGCATTGTAAGCAACTTGTAAAAAAGAAAAAATTACTGAATGCTTTTGAACATTCGTGTGAATGTTGATCTGGAAAAAGGAGGAACAATTTTGGCTTTGTTAATGTTTGGAAGAATGATGAAGATATTTTTAAGAACACTGTCAGCCTATGAATAAGTTTTGATTAAATAGAGATTTACATGTTAAAATTGAGAATAATTTTGATTCTCAAATTCTGAGAAATCAGTTTGCTTTGAAAACTGAATGCTTTAGTGGAGCAGGAGTTGTTGTTTTTCAGTTTTTCTTTTTTTTCCAAAAAGTTACTGGACATGGCACAGCCAGGTTTTACCCACCAGTCTGTGTTCTCCACTGGGCATAAGTGTAAAGTATAAAGTGGCACAAACATACTAGTTAAGATTTGGCTTCTTGTCCAAAGCAAAAAACTGCCTTTTTTTTTTTTTTTTGCAATGAATGGTAAAACTGGGAGATCTTTGGAACATCAGTCTTGCAGATTTGCTTTTTCCCTTCCAATTTCTTGTCGTTTTTATTCTTCCAGTACTTTATGCATGTTGTCTTCTTTTGTATCTCAGCACAGCTGAAGTTTAGTGTTCAGGTGGAACATTTTTTCATTTCAGTATCTGAAATGTGACAGTAAGGTGTCTTCCTTCAAATCAATAAAGTTTGCACACTGTCATTTTCATACCCGCTACCTACATTAACTGAAGAGGAAAGGGGTGGTGAGGAACTTACTATGCCCTCACTAACCCAGGCGTGTTAGAATGAAGGTGCAGTTCAGTATTACAGCTAGGCTTCTCAAATGCCTAGTTGCCACCTGTGACAGAAGTGCAATCCTGATTGTGCTCTCTTCCTTCCCTCTCCTGCAGTGCATGTTCTGGTTGTTTCCCTCGTTGCTGATTTGGGGACTGAAACATAAAAAAATTATTTACTTTTTATTCTTTGAAAAGGGCTGGGGTTTCAGCTGTATAGAAGTTTCTTGGCATGCTGTCATATTACACACCAGTGCTGCATGGATGAAGTGCTGGGAACACAGTGGGGAAAAAGAAAGTAGTAGCTGGCCTTTAAATGCGTTTATCAGTAATGTCAAACAGTGACACATGGGCACTTGTGCTCTTTTCTTTTTATTTCTTTATCATCTGCTTTTTTGCAGGTATCCGTCAGCTCCAGCTTATCCTTTTGAAGGTTGCCTTGATCTTGGGAATAGAGATCCATGTCAACGTGGAATTTCAGGGGCTTGTTTACCCTCCAGAGGATCAGGAGAATGAAAGCAAGTAGCATTGAAATGGGTAGTAGAGAAAGGGGAAGTTATGGTAGGATACAGACTCCTGCTCCTTAACCCTGCTTATGACTCTAAGTCCTTTCCTCGTGCTCTGTTAATAAGAGTAATTAACACACTTTTGCTTGAATTTTTAGTAGGATTTATTCTTTCTGGTGACAAATTCAAATTAGTTACTATATGAAACAAAATCACCTGAAGTACTACACAGAAATAGACCACAACACAGTAGATCGTAATTGCTCCTAAAATATTTAAGTCTATTACACTTAGAGGTCACCTTTTTAAAACAACTCCTTTCCTTGCATTCACTGAAGATACTTATATCAGTGAATGATCCATGTTATGCTTTTTGTATCTTTGTGAAACCTGTTCTCTGATCACCATGGGAGATGGTGGCTTACTTGTTTTTTGGCATCCTATTAGTTGAATGGATAGCAGAGAAGCTATAAGGGTTGTAGCGATCCTTAAAGGTCAGGGGGGTTTTACCGGAGCTGTCTCTGCCTCTGATTCACACAGAGTGGCTGTGCAGGTCAGCAATAGCCCTGTCAACAATATAGCTGTCCTGCAGTGTATCTTTACTGACCATGTGAGGAAGGGATTATGGATAGTGTGAAGTGGTTTTATGTATTATTTGTTCTATTATGAGCGCTGTTTATATTGTCATTAACTTGGAGTTTATCAACAGGAATAGGCTGGCGTGCATTGGTCCACCCAAAAACCCATCCAGTATCTGAGTATGAGTTTGAAGTAATCATTGGAGGGGATGGCAGGAGGAACACCTTAGAAGGTAATGGTGTGTCTGTAATTTGCCTTCAAATAGAACCTATTCTTAAATTAGTTAGAACAAAAATGGCCTTTAACATACCCATCAAAATCTGGAAAGACATTTGACTTGTGAAAGGGGAGATTAAAAGTCCATGTAAAAATCCATTTGTATCAAAAGACACGTGGGTCATCTTTTTCCTCTTCCTATCCACTAGCAATGGAATTAGGTGTTTTGACCTGGATAATTCTTCCTACATTTTTTTCTTTAGTTGAGTAGTGTTGTAGCTCTTACTTTTGGGAGTAGGAATTGAAGTGTTGAATGTTATTCTGTGTAGCAGAGAATTCTGTCTTACTATTTTTGATGCAAGTTGCAATTTTTGGAAAAGAAGTAAGAAAGAGAGGGGAGCTTTTTCCCTAAACAAGAGCTTTTCTTTTTCTGGTGAAGCAGTTGTTGCTTTCTCTGTGGAGGAGTTTGTAATTCATCAGATCCATTCTCTCTTTATTTTGTGAGGGCACCTGTCTATGGCATGCTGAGCCTTCTCTGAAGGTATGCTCTGTTTTTCAGTGTTACTACTTTATCCTTCTCATAGGGTTTCGCCGAAAAGAGTTCCGTGGTAAACTAGCAATTGCTATCACAGCAAACTTCATCAATCGCAACACCACAGCTGAAGCCAAAGTAGAAGAGATCAGTGGTGTGGCCTTCATATTCAACCAGAAGTTCTTCCAGGATCTACGAGAAGCCACAGGTTTGCCAGCAATTGCCAGATTTCCCGTGAAAACTATTTGTCTTTATTAGTACAACTTTGTGACTCAGGTATCATATTTAATCAATAAATGACCATCTTGTGCAAGGAAGTCAGTCATTGCTGTTTCTCTTTGAAATCTGACTTCCCCATTTTTACAGCTGTTCTGTACAGCTGTACAAAGCAGATGTGTATCATTCAGATGTGTGTCATTTTTGTTCAGAAGTGGAGAACTTATTTCCCTGAAGGTTTTCAGGAAATCTGAGACCTAAATAGGAAAGGTCTAAATCCTGAGTTCAGTTTCCTGCGCTCCACATCTGAATGCAGACCTTAGAGTGATGATAAATATATTTTTTAAAAGAGGTAGCTATATGCAGGTGAAATGTGCTGTTTATGGTTTTGTTCAAGATTGATGTTTTAAAGTCATCAGAAGCATGGGAGAAAGCTGCTTGGCATTCTCTCTCTAAGGCTTTCTAACCACATAGTTTCAATTTACTTTCTTTCAATAGAGCTTTTGTGTTATACGTAACATGTAACTTGTTCCTTCACTACCATGTCTTTTGTTCTGTCACAAGGTATTGACTTGGAGAACATTGTCTACTACAAAGATGATACACACTACTTTGTCATGACTGCCAAAAAACAGAGCTTGCTGGAGAAAGGAGTGATACGGCATGTGGGTATTACCTTTTCCTGTGCTCACTATAAACTATGATTTTGGTGCAATTTGCTTTCAGTATGCTGAAAGAAGGGAATCACTCTCTTCTTGCACCATGTAACGTTTTTATACAGGTGTATTTTAGACCTGAAATACATGTGGTTAATGCCCTTCTGAAGTATTTTGGGCCATCAGAAGAGCGTTATAAGATCTATCCTCTCCAAATATGTATTCCTTTGTAGATTTGGGGATTTCTATTGGAACTATTGGAAATATATCTAATTCTGACAGAAGGTGATTTAGAAGTGGTTTGGCCACAAATGAATAAATAAGGACTGGGCTTTTGTGCCTTTTATCTGCAGTGTGTGAAGAGAAATGCTCAGAATTTTCTTACCCCTTTCACAGTCAGAAATGATAGTAGGACTGATTACTGTTTGCAATAAAAGATTTACAAATTTTCTCTTGGAAGCATAAACACAGATAGAATGAAAGAAATTAGAGGGCAAACCTGTATCAATGGATTTGTAGGAGTTTTAATGCCAACTGTTGTATATACCAGTCTTTAAATAAACTTGTGGATTTGGCTATTTCACTTTTAATATTCTCTTTTTGACAGGATTATGCTGACACAGAGTTATTACTCTCACGAGAGAATGTGGACCAGGAGGCTCTGCTAAACTATGCCAGAGAAGCAGCTGACTTCTCCACTAATCAGCAGCTGCCATCGCTGGACTTTGCCATCAATCACTATGGTCAGCCAGATGTGGCCATGTTTGACTTCACATGCATGTATGCATCGGAGAATGCAGCCCTTGTGCGAGAGCAGAATGGCCACCAGTTACTTGTGGCACTGGTCGGGGACAGTCTCTTAGAGGTTTGTGTTTTAAACTTATCATGTGTAAAACAGTGAATTGAAGCATAAGCACAAGCTATTGCACCTATCACCAAAATGTGCACTGCCTATAAGATTGTTACTATAAGGAAAGCTGCTGTTTATTATATAATAAAGTGGGAGGTTTGAAGGAAGGGTAGGAGTGTTGGGAAAACAGAATACTGAGGATGGCAACGATCTTGCTTAAGAAAATGTGTGCAGAGATTTTTTTTCTGAAGTTATGTCTGTTCCATCTGCTTCTTACTGGGACAGTTAGACTCTACAGAACCTACTGTAGGCCTGTAAATAATTAGCATGTTGTAGTTGGTTTAAAAAGTACAATCTTGAAAAGAAGGTGTTAAGGCACACCAGGCTATGAATTGTTGTTGGAAACAGAGGAACACTGGCTTTGGGGGAGATCATGGGCAATTCACCATACATCTGGCTTCCACTACCCCAGTGGGAGTGGAGCTTTAAGCTAATTACTGAGCTATAATTTCCCAACAGATTACCATCTGAATATATTCTTTACATTTGTTTAAAATTTTCCCTAACTGATGCTTTTCCTTTCTCTGCTTTTTTTGTAAACTATAATATTAGCCATTTTGGCCAATGGGAACTGGAATAGCCAGGGGATTTTTGGCTGCAATGGACTCTGCCTGGATGGTACGAAGTTGGTCACTTGGAGCTAGTCCTTTGGAAGTTCTTGCAGAGAGGTAATAGAGAAATTGAATACACTTTCAGTTCTAATGTAATCCTCCAATATCTCATCATTCATTCCAGTTTCTTCTAGTACAAATATATAGACAGAATGGGAGATACAAATTCTCACTCTTTGTAGAGTATGATTGTGGGTATAATTCAATCGAAGAAAAAATTTCCCAAGGACCTAATAAACTGAAGTATATTTATAGAGGAGTAAGAACTGTTGCAGCTGTTCTTGGTCCTAGTTATAAAAGCAGATTAGACGAAGAGTCTTTTTTTTTGGTGCTTACTGATATTACATGGAGAAAATGAGCCTGGCTTACTGTCACTAGCCTTGCAATAGCAAAGCAGATGAAGATGTAGATGCCTTTAAAGTACCAGAGACAAAAATTATTGCCATCCCCTATTGTCTTGTAAATATCTTCTATGATTTTCTTTGAAGGAAGCTAAGACCTGCTTTTATTTCATGTTCTCCTAAATTGATCATTTTGCCAAAGAACATCTTGTGTTTCTTTGGAGTATGGAGTTCTTGATGTTTTTATCATCTTTGGTTGAGTGTTGTTTTGGTGACTCAAGGTGATATCTTAGAGATCAGAACTTGGGTAAATTAAAAGATGGAGTAAGTAAAAGCAAGGTCTAATAGAACCTATTTTAAACTTAAGGAACTGTACCTTCTGACCATCAGGAACTGTAATATCATTTAAAAAATTGTGTAAATGGCACAATGAATATTTAAAGTTCCGTTTGTTCGAATTTAAAAAAATGGTGAAGATGATAATGTTGCAGTTGGAGCCAGACTTCTATTGCCTTTCCATTGGACATTTGCAGACAGCACTAAGATCTTCCCTGAGCCTTCTCTTCTGCACACTGAACAAACGCAGTTCCCTTGGCCTCTCCTCACAGGGCAAGTGCTCTGGTCCCCTTGGTGGCCCTCTTCCTGAGTTGCTCCCATGTCTCAATGTCTTTCTTGTATTGAGGAACCCTTTCAGTTATGCTTAATGTATTGTTTTCTTCCCTCCTTTTGATTTCTAGAGTTGTATTAAATTGCAGATTTTAATACACTTATACTGAAACTTAGCTATTCAATGTCTGAAGTGGTTAGATTTCTGATCTGATTGTTTATCTCTCCAGGATTGACTTAGCAGTATTCGTAGCGATGCATCTCTTTTAAAAACAAAACAAAAAAACCACACCCAAAACCAGCCCTCAAAACCTAAAACTTTTTAAAAATTTTATTCTCCCAAGGGAAAGCATTTATAGGCTACTGCCCCAGACCACCCCTGAGAACGTGAGTAAAAACTTCAGCCATTACAGCATTGATCCCGCCACCCGGTATCCCAATATCAACGTCAACTTCTTGCGGCCACAGCAGGTAACTGGACAAATGGTGCTTCTGAATGCTTGTGATCTGTGTTGTCTTTCCTTAGGTGAAGCCATGCTAACGTTTTGGGAACAGATAGTGATCTGATGTGGCAGTATAGCGTGGAAGCAGTGAAAAGCAGATATATCAGTCAAGAGTAGACCTCTGTTCCTGCTTGAGAATTTTTGATTTTGGCAGTTTTAACCTTGCTGTAATGATACATAAAATCTATACGTGTGTGCATGTGCATGCGCGCACGTTTTCTTTGTAATAATCTAGCGTAGCAGTCTGTCGTTGCAATTTGATATCCACTGAGCAGCAGCAGTCAGCTAGACTATTCAGCACTGACTAGCTGTTCTTTGTTGTTCTGGGGTTCTTGGACTAGAGATTTCTGCTACATAAGTGTACTTATCTTCCTTTTTGTGCCTTGGGATGGCTCCTTCTTGTCCTGCTTTTTCTGTATGGATCTTGGGTGCAGGGCATGTTGGTCATCTTTAGTTTTTTGGTGTCATTTTAGGTACGCCACTTGTATAATACAGGAGACTTGAAAGACATTCACCTGGAAATAGAGAACTGTGTGAACTCCAGGACACCAAAGCTGACTCGGAATGGTAGGCCTGGCTACTGCTCCATTCCTTTCGGTATTCTGGATCAATGCAGGACATAGAGCAGCAGGGCTCTAAAGTATTACTTAACCAGTCTCTTTTGGTTTAGAAAAAGTATCCAGCAATTTGTTTCGTCAATGGTCTGATTTTTTCAATTAACATATAAATATATTTTTGTTTGTCTAATTTCCCTTGCTTTATAATCCTGTTATGTTTGAAGCATATTTGCTTCTGCAAGCATTTTTTTCCCACCTCCTTTATCCTATAACAATGTCCTTACTTCTAGTGCAGAAGCCTAGCCTGAATTCACTCTAACAGTAAACTTGGAATTCTTACAAACAGAAAGTATTTCTTGAGCAGTCTTTCATGTTCATGCTTTCTTTTACTTAATTTTATCTCTTGGCTTAACTAAATGAAACCTCACTTTGCTTGCATTATTCTGAAAGTTAGATGCCTTGTGATAAGCATTTCAGTATCTGTCTACTTGTCCTATACCCTGAGGGGGTGTGTTGAACTTTTCCTTTTGCACACCTTGCCTTTGGATGTCCAGATAGTGTCTGGACTCTCAGAATGGCACTTTGCTGCTAAGCTTCCCTTTCACTGCTGAATAGCTATGTAGTCTTTTGATTTGTTCTTTGGCCTGCAACCACGTCCCTTTAGGCTGTAATCTCCTCGGATCTTGCAGTAAGGCAAGGTCAAAACAGGTCAGTGCTTTTAAAGGAAAGCTTTCAAGAGAAAAGAAAAAGTTGCAGAAGTACATTTGTAGTTCTTCCATTAGAAATAGTATATCTGGGCTTTAGAGAGCATTTGTGCTATTGTATATCCTTTTGATCATGTTTAAAACAAGCCTTTGTGACTGCTTTATAATTCCTGGGGCTCTTTTACGAGGGCTAGGGTGAAAAGCCTGGCAAGTTATAACTTAGGTAATTACTTTTTAGCAAATTAAAAATCCTTTCTTGGATCCAAAATAGGTAAGATAGTTTTTTTTTTTTTTTTTTTTTAAATAAGAATTCTGTCCTGTATTGCTTATTGTAGAAGGAGCTTGTGTTTACATGAAGGTTGTATTTGTTGATTCATGTTTTTTATGTTGATTTTAGAATTCACGAAAAAGATGTTGTACATTTCTACTTCAAAATGTGATTTCTTACAGAGTCTGTAGCTCGCTCTAGTAAATTGCTCAGTTGGTGCCAGAGGCAGACTGATGGATATGCTGGTGTAAATGTGACAGACCTCACAATGTCATGGAAAAGCGGCCTAGCTTTGTGTGCCATTATCCACAGATACCGTCCAGACTTAATGTGAGTAACTGGCTGTTTTGAATAACTGGAAAGAGTGGAACACTAGTGATATTTGGAACTAATAGCATGGAGACTGAGGCAATGCATTTGTGACTTATGGAGAAATGGATTGAAACAAATTCAATTAAACTTGATAGAAGCTAACATATGCTGATTTACCAGCAGAGTGGAAGGTCATAATAGCTTGATGAATATGAAGATAAATGTGTTGTCGTTTTCCCTTCTGGATGATTTGACAGAATTAAGCTTCAAATTGGTACTGACTGGAAAGCATTATTGACTGACAGCTCTTTTCTCTGTGAAGTTAGTCAGGAATAGTTCATAGCTTCAGTTAAATTTCTCATGAACAAGTCTCTAAACAGCCCTTTATAAATCTCCTGTTTAACAGTCACTCTTTTTAAAGACTTTTAGGCTGCTCTTTTTAGAAGTAGTGACCCACAGTCTAAATAGAGACATTGCTACTGTTTGTGCACTAACATGCTGATTGGATGAATGAGAGAGGCGTCCTCTTACATGATATATTGGGTAAAACAGTGCCCAGATTCTAGAATGGGAAAACACTGGCTGGAAGAAGTAACAGGAGCAAAGACTCTGGTACTTTAATTGAAATCTGAAATGGCTTCAACGTCCCAAAGGGACATTAGAAAAACAAAATGCTAGAGCTGTATTTAAAGACATAATCCAATGTAAAGCATTCTGAAAAATTACTTGGTTATTCCCTTCCATGTGCACTGAATTACTTCTCTACTGGTGTACTCGAGTTAACCTGAGCTACTCTGTTTAATAGCTATATAGCCTGTGGAGAGTTCAAATAGCTTTTAAAATGGTTTATATAACGCTAAATGCTATAGCTTTTTATATAGTTTTTATATAGTTCTCCAAGTTTTGGAAAAAGCCAGCAGAACTAAAATATGGATCGGTCAAGAAAAAAGGGGACAAAAATGAAGACTTAATTTAGTTCCAAGCACACAAAAGATTTTACATAGGGGAAAACAGTACAGTATTCCAGCAAAGGAGGAAGTGATGATATATTTCAGAGGATAATAAAGTTTTTAAGAAGGAAAATCTGGGTTTGGAGGAGAAGCAAAAAATGAAAAAAGAATGCTTTGGAGCCAAAGTTCACCATAATTAACTAGCATCAGCTCTGCAATACAAAAAGGTTGCTGGCAAATAAATTTGAGATTTTGGAGAGAAAAAAAAGCAGATGGATCCCCAGGTTCTTTCAGAAGACTGGTTTCTGCTTGATTCAGTGCGCGCTGTCTTTCTGCCCTTTGCAGAGACTTTGATTCTTTGGATGAACACAATGTGGAGAAGAATAACCAGCTGGCCTTTGACATCGCTGAAAAAGAGTTTGGAATATCTCCCATTATGACTGGAAAGGAAATGGCATCTGTCGGAGAGCCAGATAAACTGTCGATGGTGATGTACCTCACACAGTTCTATGAGATGTTCAAAGACACCATCCCCTCTAGCGGTAAGGAGTTTGGGGCAGGTCTCAGATTTAAAGACAGCTTCAGGGTGAATGTGTGTGCTTCAGTTATCTTCATACTGCTTCTGCATAAGCTAATACTAGTCACTCGCTAACTTTACATTACAAAAGTTGGCTTCTTATTGGTGCTGATAAAGACCATGTTAGCAGCATCAGGAGCAAAAAAAATGAGTTAATACAAAATATGTTCTTAAAATAATGCCCTCAAAAATTCTAAACTCACTTCAGCACTACTAAATAACTTTTCTGCTTTCTTGCTATTATTAAGGGTTCACCTGTCTTGGCTAATGTGAGATGCCTTGCTTGTAGTTCTTTAGTAGGTAATGGCAGAACACTGGCCAAATTTTATATCTGTTTACCATCCGTGAATGGTGAGAGTAGCTTCAGGCCCATGAGGACTGAAAGATCTTTGATTAGACCTGAAAGACGTAATTGTCTAACACAAATCAATATGGCCTACCTTTAAGTATTAACAATGTTGTTATAGCTGTTTCTTTATTACTGATGATCTTAATTCAAGTCCATCGTTCTGGTGGGTAAAAAAAATTGTGTTTAATAGCCTTTTAAAAATAAGTGTGTATCAGGTATTATTTCCAAAGCTCTGAACTCTTCTTAATACTGATGATCATGATGCTGTTTAAATATGAAAGTAAATAGAGTAAACAAACACAGTATTTATTCTGCGTGTTTATAAACCCTGAAAGGAGAATTGATTTTGGCAAAATGAAAAAGCAGAGTAGCTGAGAAAGGTATTCATTCTGGACATTACAATCATTTTGCTACAGGGAATTTAAGAAAAAGAGTGTTAAGTTTAAAAAAAAAAAAAAAAATCAGTGAGTCCCTCAGTTGTGTATTTAATAATAACACCACAGAAATAATATCTTGGCATTCTCTTGTCCTACCTGTTTTTGCTAACAGATAGTCTGGACCTGAATGCAGAAGAAAAAGCTGCCCTAATTGCCAGTACCAAATCGCCTATCTCTTTTCTCAGTAAACTGGGACAAAGCATCTCTCGGAAACGCACTCCAAAGGTAACCATACCACAGTCTTGATAACACTTGTGTCTGTTAGGCTGCTCTCCGAGTAGGTGGTACTAAAAATGTCTGTGTGTTTATCTGTTATGTGTTTACAAAAGACCATGTGTTCATCAGCTCTTGGCATGGGACAATACATGACATTTATAATTGCAGAATTACATCTGTAATATGAACTCTCAATTAGCGGTATATTTCAGCCTTAAAATCCTAGCGTTGTGGTAGTATTTGGGGATATATTTTGTATTGGAACGTAACGGGTTGCTCAGTTCCCAGTTAGTTGAAAGTGCTGAAGAATGTCCAATTTGAAGGTAAGAATCCCCTTAAACAAATGGAGAATGAGCCCAGAGAATTAATCAGTTGTGTTGCAAAGCTTATTTAAGTGCACTGATGACATTTATCTCAGGCCAGAAAGGTATGAGAATCCTTACTTTTGGTTTTTTTTCCTCCTCCTTCCATTTTCAGGACAAAAAAGAAAAGGAACTGGATGGTGCAGGAAAGAGGAGAAAAACCAGCCAATCTGAGGATGTAAGTATTACAGTGAGAAATGTGTCAGGGAGGAAAACATATGGTACGTTCCATGTTCCCACTTCAGTCCTTTAATTTTCTATATACAGACAGAGTTTATATAAGATTTTTTTTTAAGATAAAAATTAATTATTCTTCAGAGGTTATGCTTTGTCATAGCTACAGTGCAAATATTTTACTGATGCTTATGAAAGAATAGTATACCACAAACTAAATGTTGCAGTTCCCTCATATTCTATTTTTACTGCAGTTTACTTGATTTGATGAGGACACCAAGAATAAAACTTTTACTTAGTAAAGTCATGCAGTATAGTCAGAATTTTCATTCATATTTGAACTTTAGCCTTAATTAGTGCAAAAAGCATACATTTCTAGTATGCCCCATGAGACAGTCCTTCACTTGAAATGTTTATAGCCAAATAGGTACAAGTGAGTTAAAATTTAGTGCTTTGAGTTGTCAGTGGAGGTTTGAAGATAGGCCTTTGCTTTGTGTCAGTGGATTCATGGGAGTGTTTCAGCTGTGGTCTCTTTGATAGGTAAGTGTATCAAATAAGGTTGAAAAGATAAGTAAAGTTAAACAGAACTTTTGATGACATACCAAAGGAAATTAAAATGTGAGCTTTCAAGTGCAGACTAATAGGTTTGTTTTCTACAGTGTTAGAAACCTATCAGGGCAGAGGGGCAGAGAGGAAAAGGTGATCCAGTTGCATCTTTTTAAATTTTGATATTGCTGATTGTTAGGAGGACATCCCGCGAAGCTACAGAGAAGAAAGGCCCACGCTGGTGAGTGCCCTGACAGAGAGGAGAATTGATGCTGCCATTGGGAATCAGAACAAAGTCAAGTCTATGGCAACCCAGCTACTGGCCAAGTTTGAGGAGAATGCGCCAGTGCAGTCCTCAAGCTTACGAAGACAGGTAGGAGATGGATAATAAAACCCTGTGTTTTGGAATTATGAAGGAAAATCATGAATAATAACATGCATTCCTTGAGATGGGGTGCTAGTGGTGCCCTTCTGCTTCAAAGGCTCTCCTAGGGAAGAGTGAAGCTTATTCAAAAGAGAAAAAAATTTAGATTTAGGAGTATGGGATAGAGAAGAACTTCCTAATAAAAGTCTATTTCCCTGTTATTGCCTGTATTATTTTATATAATCTCTTTCAAAAACATCTTAGCAGCAATTAGGTTTCTTTTATAACTGCTGTTGCTGCTGAAAAGCTTTCCAGGAACATCCTATTTCTAATGTTTAAGAGCTATCATTTAATTTCTGATTTGAACTTTTTCATGCCAGCTTATACCTGTTTGTTCTTGTGAACTTGTGATTAAGTTTTGTATGTGTGTGTAAGTGCAGCAGATAAATGCCTGGGAGTTTCTTTGCAATTGGGATATTTGTGTCATTCCAAGTGAGGCTTCCTGATGACCGCTGGTTATTCAGGATGGTATTCGAACTACTGCAACTGCAGAGCAGCTGCCTTTGAAGTTAGATTGAGTCACTTCAAGCTACTGCTAGCAGTGCACTGCCAGCAGTATAAGGCTCAGTATGGTTTAAGTGCCTGAATTCTTGCTCTGCTGCATAGTCTGTCATAGCTTGTGCCAAGCTCTGTGCTGCCATGGCCAGATTGTGAGTGGGACCTGACCTAGCTGCTTTAAAGCTAGGTTGAGTATGTCTATGCTACACTGCACGCCGGTGTTAGTAGTGTAACATAATCTCAAAATGGTGATGTTTATCCCACTCTTTACCAATCAAATGTTTCCTCAGCCACTACATATTATCTGGAATAACCAGGCTGATTTGAAGCAACAA
Organism: Platalea leucorodia; assembly: GCF_965183815.1. Lineage (NCBI taxonomy): Eukaryota > Metazoa > Chordata > Aves > Pelecaniformes > Threskiornithidae > Platalea > Platalea leucorodia. The sequence goes on from NC_138826.1 coordinate 58,713,735, forward strand.
TGAAAATAAAGGGAAGGTCCAAAACCAAATGTAGTTTCCCGTTTTTGGATGTTCTTTCCCTTTTTATATTTTACTGGCTAAATGAATTCTCCCCTACCTTATTTTTTTTTTTTCTTAAACGTTTGTCTGTCTTATTCTGTATCCCATTCCTTTGGCTTTCTTTGAGTTTTCTTTACTATTTTATCTTTCCTCCTTGGTCCCAACCCACTTTCCCTACAACCTGCATGCAGCAACCTGTCCTGCCTTATCAAGAACGTGTTCACAACCAACCATCCAGCAGACGAGAGCAGGGCCGTCTTGCTCCCATACCCCAGTGGAAACAGGTAAAGAAACTGATTATGAATACAATACATTGCCTGCACCCAACACGAGCTATCGCTGTCCTGTTTTTTAAACCAGTCCTTTTCTAGCACCTTGTGTGAGTCCATTATTTTAAATAATTTAACTTTCAATGAATAAAATCAACATCTACCTTTGCTAAGGATGCATGGTTTAATGTTTCAAAAGGACTTAGTCAAATTTTCCCTGCCCTCTTACGCTAGTTTCAACTTCCCAGGGTTTCAGTGGATGTTTTAGCAGAAACCTTGCCTATAGATGCAACCTAGTGTAGACATTTTATCATCCGGAGTATTTCTACATTTTTCTGTTAGAAAAAATTTGAAAATATGTAAGCAATTATTGCAACCAATGAGGTTAAAGGTGTCACACCATCTATGATATTAAAGTTCTTCCTTGATATAAATAGTAAAATCGGTTCAGTTTTGCTAGTCACATGTGAAATCTTATGTGTTCTGCAGTTACAGGAGACTTTGCTGTGGTTTCCTTTTCTGTATGACAAACGTAGCTATCCTTGCCAACTTCTCACATTCATTGCATTGCAGATTCCTGTATTACTGTGAATTAAGTAAATTCTAGGTTTTCTGCCACGGGGGGGTCAGAATAGGGATCAACAGCAGAAAAATCAGCAGGTATCGAATTTTATTTTCTCTCATGTGTTTTGGCCCAGTGTCATTGCCGGTGTTTTTCTTTCAGCAGTGTGTTTTCAAAAGCAAGGCTTGTGACAGACGATCTTTTCAGGCCGATAGGGATACTTATCTCACTGGCTTCCTCCACTGTTTCCCTGTGTAAATGGCCTCCTCATGTTTCCAAGAGTGCTGAGATACATTTTTCTGGCAGCCATAATTTGGAGAAATATCTGCTTCTTTCTGGCTTCAGTTTAATCAGAGCATACTTCGGAGTCAAGAGGAAAAAGATGACACTAGTTTGGAAATGCACTATTCTGCATGTTTATGGATTCATGGTGAACTTCATGTTCAAAGCATTCAACATAATTAGTGCTGCATGTCGTGACCAGTGCCATGATCTAGAAGATTGCTCTCCAAGAAGGAGGACCTAAGCCAGGGGAATTGTTGTCAGTAGGGCTGTCAAGAGATTCTTAAAAATAAGTCAACATATGTTTAGGTTTCCTGACGCAGTGTTTTTTCTTCTACATTCTGTCTCATCAAAATGTTCTTTATAGGCTAATGAGCACTTTCAGGTGGATACACATCATCCGTGATAAAGGCAAATTTCATTCCTTAAGAATACTTTCCAGGTAAAGAGGGAGAACCCAAAGAACTGATGCAGAAGAGCGTAATATGGCTGTACAATATTAAGTCAGTTGACGAGTACTGCTTATGTTACCCCACAAAAAAAGGAAGACAACCAACACAGTCCAGTTTATCTCAGTTCAGAAGGATTAAGATTAGTGTTTTAGCACTTGGAGAAGATCGCATCCCTGCAGCCTTGAGATTTGTATTTGAACCTGCTGTTGAAACTTTATGAAGGCTTTATAATTAAGCCTTTACGGTGAAACACAAAAGTTCTTATTGTCATCCATTTGTAATTGATCAAAAAAAGGACAAACTTTTGTTTCCTTCTTTTATGATGAGGCTTTTCTCCTCACTAGAGAGCAGTTTGTTCTTGTTTTTGCTTGCACTACACGATTTTTTTCAGAGGACTTACATTGGTTTATTCAACACTGACATTGATTGCCTTGTGTGGATGATTTCCCTCTGAAGATTACAGCTGGAGATGATCTTTCCTTGATAGGATTTACTGCGTCAACAGAAGATGGTTGGTTCTTGGGTCCAGGTTTCATGCTGGATTTTGCAATGCTTTTCATCTGACAGTTGAAATGGAGAAGAATAAAACCGGGTCTCAAGGATGCAAAATCTGCAGGATGCAGTAGGATCAAAGAAACAATTGGTATGGTCCCTATTCCAGAGGTTCCTTATTACTTGCCTGGGGAAATGAAGAACATCAGTTGTCTTAATTCAATAGCCATGGGAGTATATAGAATCATTTATTCTCGACTGATCAGAGATGAGCTGAGGCAGGAAGCCATCCACGGAGCCAAGCAGCCAGCTTTGCCAAGCTTGGAGAGAAATCTGTCCTGCAGGAAGCTCTTGCTGAAGCAGTGCTTCAACGGGCTCCTGAGATTCCTAATTCTGGTTGCTTAGGTACGCAGAATCTGATAGCTGTGAGACTGTGGGTTACTACAGTACTGAAACGGATTCCTACTGTGACACTGGGCACTCGAGCTACAAAGCTATTTCCTGGGCCACAGATTGCCAACAGTGGAGTTGGTGTGGGGTACCAGTACACGTTACTGGAGATACTGTAAAGGAGATTAGTATTGCTCCTGACAAGCTCTTTAGGGAGGACATATGTTTACTGGAAAGAGCTGTTCATGAAGCTATGAGAAAGGGTTATCTTGTTTGGCACAGGTGTCAGAGTTTATGAGCAGAAACTTCTGTCAGTGACCGCATATATCACATAGCGAATACCTTCTATTGAAGAGTCCTTTGAAGAGGAGCAAAGCAGTTCCTAAGGGGACAAAGTGGTGACATGTTATTCAGGAAAACCACAAGCTGTCTAATGTTCTTGCCAGTAGGCAGAATGAAGTTGAGGTCCTCGGGTCTTTGGGAGAAGGAAAGTTATGCGTCTTGTGTTTGATAGGTTTGGTCCTGCGTCTTGGAAACTGGACGGAAGAGGAAAGTATACTGCAAAAGCATGAGTGATTGCAGGGGAGAAACCATACAGTTGCAAAGGATGTGGTCTGGGTTGGACTCCCAGTTTTGATGGAAAATTTGCATCTGCTTTGGGCTATTGCCTGCCAGTGTCTGTCGGATGGACTTCCTTAACTGTACTTGCTTATCGGTTTAAGTCCAGATTCTTGCTTTGCTCTGGAGTTAAACAGTTATGAGACCAGCAGTTTCAATGAGTTTGTAAGGCAGATATGAGACCAGCAGTTTCAATGAGTTTGTAAGGCAGACTGTCTCTGTGTCTGTTGTACGGGTGGGGTAGGGGTGGCTTACGAAGACAGGATTCCTAGAAAGAGTGAAATCCTGGCAGCATCTGTTCTGAAGCAGTTTTTACTTTCATCACAAGACCTTTAATGCTATCTCTCTTGGAAAGGGAAAACCTTCAAAAGATCAAACAGGTTAAAAACCTCACCAGTCTGCTGCTCACAGCATTCTGTGTGGCTTGCATTTTCCTCCTGAATTGGATTACAAAGTTTGCTTTATTGAGCTACACTTTGGGAATGTTGATCTGAGTCGTCAAAATTGGGTTTGTGCTATTATGAGCACCTCAGCAGCAGCTAGTAATGCACGAAGATACTGTTTAGTGTACATGCACAGTGGAAATGTGTGTAATTTTTTATGTGATGGTAATATCTCCTAAAAAAAATGGATTGTGTTTCATGGTGTGGTGGTTAATCTCCTCAAATGAACACCTACTTGTATAAAAACATTTTCCATGGTGTGTTCTCTTGCTTTCCAAGCCATTTTGGCTGCTTTTGGTAAAGAGCATCTCATAAGGGATCATGAAGCCATTGAAAAGCCATGTGGTCTATCCAGAAGAGGATCTGACTGTTTGGGAATGGTAAGGGAGACGAGTCTTTTAAACTGAATTTTGTCCTAGCTTTCCAAACTCTCAGCTTACAGCCTTCAGCAGTTTTCTGCTATAGTTTCATAGGTCTCCTAACAGCAACAAGGTGTGTGTGTAGTACATAAGCTTAAATCACTGATGTGTGCAAAGATGCTTGTAAGATGGAGATCACATGTCTTTTGGTGCAAATCTTTTCTGACTCTGGACGTCTGATGCTTGTTCTTTTGAGATGGTCCCCTGGAGTGTGATAAAGGTGCAACAGTGCAAACTCTTTTCAGTAATACTATTGGAACTGTAGTTCTTGAAGCTACACAATGACTGAGATGACCACAGTCAGCAGGAGCTGAAATCTTAACAGAGGAGAACTTACAACACCAATGATTTCTGCAAATATTGTTTTTCATACTTAAGTTTCTTATTTAAATCTGCTGACATATCTTTCCTCTTTCCTGTAGCCATCTTTGCATGCTCAGAAATGCATCCTACTGGAGAACTGAACGTGTACTTTATGTACCTGTACAATGTTTTATTCTGAGATCTGCCATGGAAAAAATACACAAGTTTGTGAAAATGTTGAAATTTGAAATGCAAACTCAGCCATGGTCAGATGAAAGTCCATGAACAGCTGTAGTGGTTGAACACGTTATCACCCTTTCAGCTAGAAATTAGTGACTTCACAGCTGAGCCTTTTGAAACAGCGTATAAATGTTCCTCATCCACTTCAGTGCAAAGTCATGTGCTTCAGTTTAAGCTGCTTATAGCATCTGTTTGAATTAGAAGAGTTGATATCCCCCCCCCGCCCCCCAAGGAAAGAGAACAACCAAACAGATGTTAGTGCCAGCTCAGCTGTAAGGGCAGTAAGGAACATCTGTAATATCTTTAAACAGCATGATGTTTCTTTGGAGGCTATCTAACAGTAGCTTTGGATATGTAGCTTTTTTTTTTGCAGTGCAACAATTTCCAGATATACTCTGGTGAGAACTCAAAAAAAAAAAAATCAGGCAGAAGATACATTAATAATCAAGAAGTGGTGGAGAAAAGATGGTACATAGTAAGGAGGTACAGAACTAGAAAGGCATGTTTTCTGGCATATTAAAATGAGGACATGTATGTACATTGTATAATATTCAGACTATTAGATGTGGCTACATTTTAGCTATAAAACAGCTGCATTTCTGTTCTAGTAGAATGGCGGAGTACAGTTTAACTTGCCTGAGATGGTTTAGTATCTGTAAGTTAGAGGAGGGATCTGAAGCTGAGAACAGAACACTGTGGCTTGACTTGTATTGCTAATGAACTGCAAGCAAGAGTAATTAGGTCAACAGGATGGGTATCTTTAAACATTGCAAGGCTCAGCAATAAGTAATTTTTCATGAAGCAAAGAGCAGTCCAGCTGTGCTGTGGAGAGTTCCAAGTTGTACCTTTCACTGATTGTAAGACCTTGAGTCAGAAGCTCAAATGATATAAGTGCACGTTGGCTGCCCCTAAGAAGTACGTGTCAAATGGATATGTGATCGTGTGGCTATGGGTGAAAAACTTTGGTCCTTCAGCTTCAGATAAAATGTGGCTTTAGGTCATTTGTGAGAGGTGTGAGCTTAGGATCACGGTCTCTCAGTTCACGTATTCTAGCCTGTCTCACCAAAGCCAATGGTAATGTTATCTCTTTGCTACCATTATTATGATTTTTTTTTTTCTGTTTTAAAAAAAGATGAGGAATAAGGAACGTTCTCGGACCTGCCCCAAAAAAGTGATCATGCTCTCTTCTTCCTCTCCACCTTCCTCTCCACCGTATCCCAGGCAGCAGGTGATTCGCTCTGCATGCTCTGTCCCTCTCTCTTCATTACTGCTTGTACAAGTGACTAGATCAGTTACTGGATATCCCATTTACAAATGCATTTCCAATTTTCTTTTTTCAGATGGTGATAGGGCTTTTTCAACCCCTTAGATTAGAAACACAGGTTGGCGTTAGCTCACCAGAAGTATGATTATGACGATTATCTGATGCACTGGAGACTGAGATTTTACTGTAGGGTAATTTGTAATTACTGTAGCCTTTTCCAGTTTTGAGTTGCAGCAAAATAGAAATTAAATGTTTGGAGTAGTGCAGGGAAAGAAAAGGCACATTTTCTCCGTCTCCTCTCTTCATTTAAACAAATGTGAATGAAAATTTGCCCTCATATTCATGAAACTTTCAGGATTACTTGTATGAAGTGCCTTTTTAGAGTGTTGTAGTGGCCTGTGCTTGTCCGATGTGGTCTGTTTCCCCCACACCCAAGCCTTTGTCTCACAAGAGTTTGTGTTCAGTCTGTCTAAGTTTGAATTTGAAGCAGTGAGAGCTGTTCTGAACAGAATGCGTAAAGTGCATCTAGATGTTTGTGCACGTGTTTGTTGTTCTTCTAGTTAAATTCTGCCTGAAATCCTTTAGTATTTGTGTCTCGTTGTACATGGTCATTGTGCTTCTTTGAGTTGTATCTTTTCTTAATTTTTGTTTTGTTTTCCTAGTGCAGTAATAAATTCCACTCTTCCCTGATCAATCCTGAACTAACCTTGAGGTGATAAAAAGGCAGCTGCAGTTCCATAGACCTCCCATAACTTTAAATAGTACAAATAAATTTCCCCATAGGTGGAGAATGTTTCTTTGCTGAACATTTGTATTCCTATAAACTCTCTAAAGGCATGTTACCTTTTAGCAGAGTAGAGAAGACTTATTCTTGGACATAAAGTTTGACTTGCCTTATTGCTGTGATTTCTCAGTGTTGTTGCATGTTATATTTAATCTGGTCTAATTATTGTCAGCCTCTGGAGCACACATTCTCCACTGCATCGCTGGTGTCTGCATCTGCAAGATAGGTCAGGTCTGCTTACTGATCTGATTTAAAACTGTCCTGACAAAAAAGTGGTTAGTTTTTTGGCACGCTGTGGACAGCATGGTGCAAGAAAAAGGATACAGGAATGGACATCTAGGTAGAATGGGTGGGGAAAGCTCTTTTCTTAGCAAAACCCGCATTTAAACTGAATTGAGTGTAATTTATCAGGTGATGTGATAGCTAGCTGCCTTCCTCTTGTCAACATCCTTTGAAAATTTTGACAGATACATTTTATGTGCGAAGAAAGGTTTTCCCCAAGCTTACAGATAGAGAAACTAAGGCAGTTAAATGCTGAGTTTTACTTTTTAATCTGTGGCATGGGATTCATTTTCCATATAGAGAAATTGGCTTTCAGTCACTAAGGACCCCTTAGCTCTCTATTTTCTCTCCCTAGCTTCTTCAAGTGTTTGTTTGTCCTGTGTCTTTTTGGTTGCCTAGTTTAGTTGTGAGAGTGAACTCCTGCTGGGTCCGAGTGTACTTTGACCATTTTGTACATTGTGTCCTGTAGGAAACTTTTTTTGCATGTCTTCTTGCTCAAACAAATAATTAAAAAAATTTTGGCTTCCTCCTTTTAACTCTGAGGAATTTTTACCCCCTGTGCTACAGAACTGATCTATTAGACTCAGTTGAGAGGAGTCTGCTTTCGGAGACATTCTTTTTCCCTTAGGAATGATTTCTTTTCCTGAAATTGTCTTGGCCCAGGCCTCATAGCGAGTCAGATGGATCTATGTCCTTGTTACACTGATGTCTTTTAAAACCTGTACCTCTGCGCTCCTAATGCATTCATTCTGCCACTTCTTTTAAACTTTCTATTTCCTTCCTTTGATCTAACATCACAGTATGAGTTCTATTGAGTGACTTATCTTTATCATACTAACTTCATTACATTGTGGTACTATATTGTGGTTTACTGGCCTAATATGGATATATATGGACTGTTTTTTAAAATTTTCCCTACAGGATCCATGTTGTTATTGCCAGTTTTAGAATATTCTTCTTAATAAACTGTTCTGCTATCATTATGGCCTCTTTTCTGCCTGCATCAGAAGAAAAATCAGATCAAGTGTGTTTTGATTAGGAAGTTGGTCTGTGGTTGTTATTAAGCTCATAATTTTTGCCTGCAGAGAAACAGGGAACCTGGTGCCGACTCTCCCGGGGAGCAGAGTCCCAGACAGGAAAGGGTAAAGAGCATGAACAAATAGCATGGATGCTGATGACACAAGGCTGTGGTGGATGTGTGTAATACGGAGGGCAACTGTACTGGGTAGTGAAACACACTTATCCTAATGCTGCTGTTAACATGCTGGAACTGCTGAGAGTTAATTGGGAGTGATTATTTCTGTGTGATACCCACATAAATGCATAACAAGCCTTCATCAACAATTTGCTATATGCTTTTATTTTGCTGTAGATCTATCACTTAAGCTCTTCCCATTCTTCTTTTTCTCTTACACCTCTTTATTGAAGTATGCTGTGGCTGTAGCAGAACAAGAAGAGTTATGTTTTGTGCTAATTCATGCAAACATGGTTGCATTGTTTCCACTGCTTGCTTTCTGGATGGTTAAACAACTGGCATTCCATCCTGCCTCCTACAGGCCAAAGTAAAAGGAAAAACGATGAGGCATTATTTAGCACAGAGGCTTTGAAGCCTTCTTAACAATGAAATATTCAATGGTCTGTCTGAATGGCTCAGTATTATACAGAAGCATGGTAATAGAAAAGATAGGCACTCAGAAGAATTGGTTGATTTGAATTCATATTGACAAATTAATTGACATTCCAGTAAAGGCTTTGAATGAATTAAGTCATAAGTGGTAGCCAGCTATAAAACTGTTGCAACTTTCAGAATGTGTTCCAACAAAAGACTCTTGTGGCCCGAATGTTTTCTGACAGGCAGTAGAAAATGAATAAGCGTGTGTCCGCAGTGACACAGAAGCCCACAGCTTTATAATAGGCCCTAGTTTTAGTGAAAATGATGTAGTAGGAAGGAGTAGGTGGAACTGAAAGCAGCTGAAAGTAGAGAGTATTATAAATGTATCTGAATGGGAAAAGTGTTTCTCATAAATTGGGTGTAAACCCAATTTTCTGTTCTGCTTTGGAGGACAGCTAGCAATATGTAGCAGCACCCTGGCATTCTTGACAGATTAAGCCTGAGGTTTCTTCATGCACACGTTTGTAGTTCCTGGTCCATTTACTTTTGAACTCTACAAACAAATTAGCTGAAGGCTGTGTGATATTGCCGGTGATACTCCTGTCCTGTACATCAGGCCACAAGCCAAGTCTTTTTTCCATGTCACTAAGTACACCACACAACAGTCTAAGAAGATTGATATGAAAGACCAGAAGAGCAGAGATGTCAAATATTGTGCCTGGGATGTGTTGCCATGGCAGTGCAGCAAGAACAAGTAGGGCAGTGAAGTTGCAGAAGTAAAACTGGCAACTTCTGTGATAGTTTGGTTTTGCTGTGCTGTGTTTCAGCCAGCCAGTCTCATTAAGCATCCTCTCTTTGGTAAGCACAGCATTCACTTTTCATATACCAGTGGAGATGAACTCATTCTTTGAGAACTGAAGTACATTACCCTAAAAAAAGTGTTTTTGTGTACAAAATCTGAGAAACACAGGTATGTGCAGGTTTACATATGTAAAGGAAGTCCTTGAGAATTGAGAACTATGGTGAAATAAGTTGGTAAATAAGCTCCTTTGTGCATGATATAAAGCACCCCCCCCCCCCCCTTTTTTTTTTCTTTTCTTTTTTTTTGGATGGTTATGCCAGAGAGAGAGGCACACGCTTGTTTGGTTTTGGCTGCAGCAGTCCTAACTAGGAGAGTTGTGAATAACGACTAATTCAACTATTTTTTCTTGGCCTTGAGGGTCAAAACTTAGCACTTTGTTAGAACAGTACACATTGGAAAGAAATAATTTCCATTTATGGAAATAAAAACAGTCGGCACAGGGGAGCTCCTCTTACTGTTCTGCATGTGAATTTCATACCTTTTGTCTGGCATTTCAGTGTCTGTTCCTTTTGGGGCTTTTTTTTTTGCTGGTTTGTTTACTTCCTCCCTCCTTCCTCATCTCACAGAGATCTCCTCGTTTATTTTCTGATGACCAAGTGCCTGAGAATGTTGAGCAAAGGGCATGTCAGCTGGCTGCCCTCCTGGAGTCCAGACCTGCAGTGAGGCATCAGGTGACTACAGCCGTGCCTATCTGGTATCCTGTATTAGTGTGGGATTCTGGGTAGCGGTGACATCTGGGTTCAGAGGGACAGAAGAATTCACCAAAATACGATGACCATTGCTATAGAGTCATGTGGTTAAAAAGACATGGTCAAGTCTATTTTGTGTAGTGTTTTTATCCTACTTGCCAGTTCTTAACTGTCTCCTTGTTTGATGAATGACAATGTTTCTGTTTCTCAAAACATAATATAAGCAATAAGGTAAAAAACAGCCTCCAAGCTTCAGAGTACATGCTGAAAGCCAGCTGCACTCCAGATCAAATCATCTCACAGTGGTCGTTTACCGGTCAGTTGCTCACAAATTTTACTTGCTTCTGGAAGCAAGAACATTCGCATTTTCCAAGCATAATTCCTGGCTCTGAGGTACTACTTTTGTGTCCATGCTTCCTGTGTACTTATTTCCAACAGTAGAGTTGGCAGCTTGTGCAGATTTTCTTTGACGCCAGTGTACACTTTTGTTTTGTTTTGGTTTTGTGCTTAATTTTCTCTCCAGTGTGTCGTCTTTGGCATATGGGAGCATACCAGTTTGTACAGTGGTTTCTTTAGTTTCTAGTTGCTTGCCCCTATCTCTCTGTTCAGTTATCTTCAACAGCATTTGGCAAACTGGAGAGTGCTTTTGGAAAACACCATCTGCATAAGTGATTTTTTTTCATAACTTATTGTTTTGAGTTATCCATCCAAAATCAAGCTCTCTTCTTGGGCCGGAGTATAAACAATCCCAGAACTTTTGCTGGTGGGCATAACTTTTCCAAGCCATGTCAAAAGGAAATTTTATAATATTTAGGTCACTTTCCATTGCTGTTCTTTTGGGCATGCTGTCTTTGATGATAATTAAAGTCAGTGAAGCTGTTCTCGAGGAAGGAAGAGTGAACCTTTGGCTGGATTTGAGATGGAATTTGGGAACATAGAAGAAACCATGAAAGATGGGGTAAAAAGACTAATTTAAACGTATTACCATTCATTTGTTAACGGGTGACACAACTGAAGATCTCGGGCATGCTCATGTGCATGTCCTTACTCAGTTGAAATGATGATACAGAAATGAACATCTAGACCAAAACATCTTGCTCCTACCTTTTGTGTTGCTCTCTAGCATTTGTAAGCTCCTTTTGAGGGTGGAAAAGATTAACAGCATTACAATGCAAAGATAGACATTACTTTTGAAACTATGTAATTTCTGTATAGTGCAGAATTAAGGAGGAGAGAAAACAGGGGAGACGGAGAACACAAAGTAGAGGAAAGGATAAAGTGGGTAGGGCAGAGGAAAAAAGAGGAAACAGATGTTGGAACACTGCAGGCAATGATAGATTACGATGTGGGATTTAAGGGAAAAAAACAAGAAAAACAGTAGTAAGAGAAAGAAAGCTTAGCAAAGAAAGACATTTTCAGAAAAGAAGTTTGATTAAATGTTGATGATCTTAAATACAGAAAATCTGTGTATAAAGTGAAGTTGTATTTCTTTAAATTGGGGAAATTGTGAAAGCCAAGCTATTTTCCATTTTTTCCCCGGTAGGTTTAATCTTGAGGCTAGGCTATTCTAAGTGGCTAGAAATAGCTATTTTCGTGGGTCATGCAGCTACATCGACATTTATTTTTCCTTTTTATAACAGAAAACATAATTTTCTTGTAAAAGAGGGTCAAATATTTGAAAGTTGCATAATTTTTCTTTCCAGATTATAATTTCTAGGAATGCACAGTTTCTACCAGCGCTATTTGTCTGATACTTCCGGCTATTGGGTTTTTCCTATTTACGTTAAGTATTTCTTGGGAGACAGACATAATGAGCCATAGAGATAATGAGAGGGGTACGTTGGAAGACCAAATTTTGAGTTCTTCTGTGAGGGACCAGTTTCAGAAGGATACAAATTCTCAGTTTGGGATTTATGGTTTGCCGTTTGATAAGCAAGAACAGCAGATTGGTTTATATTGTTTCATTCTTTTTAGCGTGATGTTTCCAATCTGCTTACAGTAAATTTTAGGTTGGAAATTTGCTGCTAATTACTGGCAATGCATACAAGTTAATTTCTTTCTCTTCCATCCCCAAGGAGAGCGGGCTTTTGGTTTATATAGTTAAAATATAGAAAAGGTCTCACATGGCTTGAAATACAATTTTAGTGTCTTGGGCCAGTAATGCAGAACAATGGGAGATACAGGAGGAGCAGAGGAAATTGATTTGGGATCTTTGCCAGTGGCTTAGTTGGTTGGGTTACAGGAGGCTGGACATCTGTGGAAGTAGGTAACTGCTTCCAAATGGTCTTAAATAACTTAAAACCCAGTAAAGAGCGAATTAAGAATAACTTACTCTGCCTCACTAGGGAGACGGTGAAGATACACTGGACATTTTTCTCCGAGTTTTCCTGCAAGAGTCTTTAAGAAATTTTTTTTAATGGTGGGCAGAAGGGCCTGAGGTTTTTTTTTCTTCTCTCTTCCCTCTGTAGCCATGTATGATTGTTTTGATTCTTATTTTATTTTTTAGCCTGAGACTGAACCGTCTCGCCGATTCTTTGTTGACCAGTGGGAGCTCTCCCTTAGCCTCCGTTCTTCTAATCGCCCTTCTTCACCTTCATCTGACTCTCTTCGACAGGTAGCATTAGCCTGAGCATTGCAAGGTGCACTCAGCTGTGTTCGCTTGCTGCACCCTGGTCCCACCAGCCAAGGACACACCACAAGAGATGGCTAGGCTTGCAATGCTTCACCTGCAGAATGCAATGTCTGTGCGTATTCATGCACAAACGAGAAGCCAGAGGCAACCTGTGGCGTAGCTTGGTTATTGTCAGCCATAAAGCAGTTTAAATATATTTAACGTTTGGTGTAAATGAAAAGCTTGTGGTACATCTCACTCTGAAATCAGTTTTTTTTGAGCGCTGATAGTCCTTCTGGCTTTGCAGTAAAGCTTTCTTGTTTTGCTTGCTGCTTCTGTTGAGATCTTGGGCCAAACTACAGAATGTCTTTGTGCATATATGCTTAATGGACAGCGTGAAATAGAAAGTACTTTGGCTTTCTGATGAATCACTGAGAATTTGAACTAGTTGCAGTTGTCATACATAAACACCAGGAACTTGATTTGACCTAAGCCGGAGTGGGTTCTTTGCCCACTCTTGAAAATGTTGCAGAACGTTGTATATCTTGAAGGCTTTTGCCCACGGGAGAAAAGATAAAATGCTTCATTTAAAACCTAGTATTAGGCCAGATGTGATGTATAGCAAAAAAGCAAAACAAAACAGAAACACAGAACCCCAAATGAAAAATTCAGCAACTAAATTTCCCACACCAAATAGTCCAAGGTATTGTGAGTTAAGATTAGCATAATCACTTGTTAAGCATGGAACTTCATATGTGCCGGTAGAAATGTAAAGATCCTGAAGCATCTGCAGTTAAGGTTGGACGAAGGTTTCCAATCAAAACTTGTTCAGTGGAAACCTGGTTCAGCTAAAACAAAATTTTTCTCATGGAAAAGCTTGAACTGTCTTTTAAGAAAACTTAAAAAGCCTCAAAGGTTTCTGGTCTTTTAGAGGAAAATGGAAAACTCTTGGCCAAATGATTATGGTTGCCATTGAAGATCAGCATTGAATGAAAGGAAGAAAATTTTCCCAGCGGGCAGCATTTTAAAATGTAATATTTGACAAGATATGATGTATGACATTTGAAAAGCAATGGCACTGAAAGACCTGGAAAATTTTGGAAGACAAATCATGTGTTATTTCTTGCATATATAAATACTGTGGGTGCTCTGCATTTTGGGGTGGAATCAGTAGACAGGTAGAAGTTCTTTCTGGGTAGAAATAAACCCTCATTACTGCAGTGGCACAGAGCTTAAGAAATTCGGACTTCAGTGATAGCAGTGGTAATCTCTGATGGCTGAGCACTCTATTTTCAAAATCTTTTTCCTCAAAGTACCACCCATTCTGTGGTGAATTTCAGTTTTTGTGATGCTTGCTGCTGCTCTCATGTCTGAACATGTGAAGGTCTTAAACATTCCTAAACGGCTAATAACTACACGTATGAAATTTATGCTGTTTTATTAGTTGTGGGAAGTAACTAGTGTGCTTCAAACAAGTTCTGCTATATGAGTAACAGGGGTTTTGAGATACAACTTTAGTCCTTTCCTTCAGAATACTGTTATCCTTGGTATTTTACACTTGCCAGAAGCTGGAGTTCCTCTCTGATGATCCTTCATTTGCTGAGGAGACTCCAGCTAGAAACATTTATAGAGCTTCTTAGTCTGGAAAAGGAAAATTGCTTGGCGTACCCCTTGCTGCTCTGAGTCAAATACATGGCATTTGCAGTGTGATTGAGCTAACAGGGTTGTAGCCACGTAATTTTCTTAACCATGTAATTATTGCCAACGGTTGTAAGTATTTCCTGTGAAAAACACTTCCTCTGCTCCTGCAGTGACTGAACTTGGCTTGCAAACATTCATTTTGTACCATCTAAGGTAACAGCCAACCTGCCTAGATTTCTCGGAATACTGGAGGGTTTTTAGATATCCAAAGTTATGAGCTCAGTCAATACCCATGATGGAGAAAAGCCTAGTCATAAAGCAGTGTTCACAGTTGAACAAGTATATGTTCCAGATGTATGCAAGTATGGCTTTAATGCATTGGATGAGGCTCTTGCATCTTTTTTCATATAAACCTCTATGTATTTTTAGCATTGGAAGAATTATTTTTGAATCCCTGTGAGTTCCTTAGTTAAGGATTTCTTCCTGCTCTATGAATGCTCTGTAAATGATTTCTTTCCAGTTGTTAAGCATATAAATATGCTGTTGTGACCAGCATGGTACACTAGACTATGTAATGTGTCTTCTAAAAGATCTTTGTTTCTGATGCCAATTTTACCTGGAACCTAAAATCTTAACCTATATTTGGCCTTGTCTTTGAGAAGTGTCTATGCTCAGGTTTCCAGGTGCAAAATACCCCACAAGCAAAAATAAGATCTGCTTTCTTCATCATCATCATAGTATTTCTAGAGCAGTTACAGAAGGCAAAATGCAAGCCTTCTTTACTGTTGTTACAGTTGATCCTGGACTGTACTGGTGATTTCTGATGACACTAGTAGCTTTGCTATTACTACTTGTCACTTCATATTGTCCACTGTCTTGGCATGATTTGACCTTTCTGCACCTTTTCACCACCTAACCTATTATCATTTTAGTCATTTTTTAATTTGATTTTTTTTCCTTTTCTCACTGCCCTATTGTTTTATTCCATCCATCTGGTAGAAGTATATAAAGATGTACACAGGCGGAGTGAGCTCATTGGCTGAGCAGATAGCCAATCAGCTTCAAAGGAAAGAGCAACCCAAAACCCTTCTAGACAAGAAGGAACTGGTAAGACGATGTACAGAAGATGATGCGTGTTTGTGATTAGATGTACTGTAGATCTGAAATATTGTGAGTGTCCAGTTGTTACTACCACTGATGGAATCTGTCATAGCTTTGTGAAAGACTTAATTTCCCTTTCTCCATCTGCCCTCACTCTTGTCCTCATTTTCCTTGCAAAATCTTTTAACCTAATCTCAGCATCCAAGAGTTGTGCATAAACGTTTGAGAAACTGCTTGCCCTATTTATCATGATGTGTTTGATCCACTGGAGCCACTTCTGCGTTATTGTTTTCTGGAGGAGATACTGATTTTGATAATGTAGGTCTAAGAGTTGCTGTTTGAGGGATTTCTAATGGCTTTGACTTTCCATCATATGCCTCCTTCAGTCATTTATTTCAAGGTTGTTATTAATTAGTACTGGTGTCCACTCTTCCATCCAGAGCTTATTTTACTCCTGACACATGTAGGCATGGCACCCTAGGACCTTCTTCCTTGGACAGTAAGGTTAGTTTTTGGTGTCCTGGTTAGACCTGTGAATTGTGTCCAAGAACTGCAGCATCCATGTGTGAAAAACTGCAGCATCCAAATGCTCCTGTATCCGCATAAATGAAGAGAAAATATAACCATGCAATCTTGGTGAGGCTGGACACACACAAATTTAGCCATGCCTATTTCTGTCTAGGGCTCGCTCAAAAAGGAGTTCCCCCAAAACCTGGGAGGCAGTGATGTCTGTTACTTCTGCCGCAAGCGAGTCTATGTGATGGAAAGGCTGAGTGCTGAAGGCAAGTTCTTCCACCGCAGTTGCTTCAAGTGTGAATACTGTGCAACGACTCTGCGCTTGTCATCTTACGCCTATGATATTGAAGATGGTAAGAGAAATTGCCTTTTTGTCGGAATTCTCTTAACTGTCCTGGAAGTCTGTCTAGTGATTTCAGCTCTCTCTTTGCTTAAAAATTGTTTGGTGAGTTAGGGAAGAGAGTAACTTCCGTTCCAAAGACGCCATCTTTCAAACTGTTAAAACTGTATGGATTTCCTGTGGCCAGGTCATGCTGGCAGCAAAATAACTGAGCTGTTAGGCATTAATTTAACATAACAGCTGCTAAAATGCAAAGAAACAAATAGTGGTTGGGGGCTTTAAAAGGGTTTGGAGGCCAAGTTCAAAGGCTAGACCCTTTACTCTTACTTCAGTACCGTCAAATGAGGAAACTCTTAGTGTTTAATACCACTTAAGAGAAAATAACATGTTGGAAACAAATGGAGCCAGCTTTTTCTTCTTGAAGACATCGCAACTGTCCAACTCTGTATGTTTATTTTAGATGAACTAAAATAGGAATTTTATAATCAGAGGCTGTGGTAATAGCTCATTACAGACTAAGTTCTGTTTATATAGCAAAAAATGGAACATCGAAGTTGAGTAGAGGTAAGTCAATGTTATATATACAGAGAAAGTGTTGAAGTAGTTACTGAAGACTCAGTAATGACTCTTGTTTTCTGTATCTGATAGACTGAGAAGGAAGCAATATGATTACAAAACTTGCTGATGACTCAGTTAACAGAATCTAACATGCTAAGAATTAAGGGAAGCTTCAGATATACCTAACATATTTGAGAAACCAGACAATATGGCAGCAGATGAAACTCAATTTATCAACAAAGTGTGCATATTGAAAGTAATTATTTGAAATCACACATCACTGGTGAAGAGTAATCTCCTAAGAGTAGCAATGTGTTGCATTCTTTGCTTGAGCAGTGATTGACAGAAATTTCATGTTTTCTGAAGAAAAAATATGAGAAAGTATCTCAGATAAACCTTTATTTACATCAGTAGGTATGCCTTTATTTTCTTCCACAGCTGCCATTTATCTTTACTCCTATCTCAATAAAACATATGTGCGAAATGATGTAAAACTAGCGAGAGGTTAGGTGGAAAGGATTCTATACCAGACATGATGATGTAGAAACGAAAATCACAGGAGAAAAGTGTTAGTACTGATAGTTTTCCCCACTCATTGAGGCAAAGATGAAGTAAAAATTGTAAACTGATATGCTACAGGATGAAACTCCAGAATATTCTACTGCTGATTGAAATGTTATAAAATTGATAGGTGTCTACTGTGTGTAGCTAGGAAGAATCTTTTTGCATATGCTGGGTAGAATAATGGCCATGGAAACACCATCTAGGCTTAAGGGGCAAAAAGAACCAAAATGATGTATTGATGATGCATTATATTATGACTTAATGGACTTGCTCGGTCATGAAGAGTTGAGGAAACTTAGAATCATCAAACCCATCTCCCAGTAAGGAATAAAAACCCCATTATTACTTGGCCGGAAGGTCAGCAGACTTGGCATGTGGATTTAAAGGGGCCAATGATAATTTTGAAATCAACATCTAAAAGTAAAAGCTTCACCAGTAATCAAAGTTGGGGGAAAATCATTTTTTGAGCGCTGCTGTTATTTTGGGCATTCACAAGTAACTGCGTATCTGATTATATGATTAGCAATAACAGACTGAGCTCCTCTGTCAGCTCTATGGACTGAAACAGTTTTCGTTACCAGACTAGTGATTCCCTCTGCCAGGAAGCTTATGTATGCATTTATGGCCAGATAGTTCTCAATGAAGCAAATACAAAGCTCGGAGTTTCAGCACTGTTACAGCATTGATTCTGAAATGATATTACATGCCTAATGCTTGTGTATGTATATGAAGCAGATATGGCCAAACAGAAATATGTGGTATCCCATCTAATCTAATAATTGTGAAGATATAGCTTGTATTTCATTCTGAGTTTTCTTTGAGAGAAAAAATAACAAAGCTATACATGCATTGTTGCTATTCATCTAGCTGTTTGGACTGATGAGTGTTCTGCAGCATTCTGCAGTCAGTGTCCGGTTTTAGGCTTCAAAGTCTGAGAATTTTTATGTAAGAGCTTTTCTGTTGTTGCTCTCCTCAGGCAATTTGAAAGAGCAGTTTTTGGAAACAGTAAATATTAAGAAATGTTTATTTAGGCAGAGACTTATCGAAAGATAGGATTTCTCACTTTTCCATCGTAAAACAAAGCATTGTGCAAATACGAGTCCAGAGAAACTAAGAGGAGGGGACAAAGGTCAGAATAGAGGTTTGGAACGCATAGCAAAGCAGTAGGGATGCTGTGGGCTGCATATACCGAGCAGGATACGCTCACGAAGGTACACTGGAAGATAATTATGTGCCAGCCATTTGCTGCTATTATTATTATTTGTATTATGGTATTACTAGCGCTGCTTTGGCTTCCTGATAGTGTTCAGATGCTGGTGAAAACCCATGTAGACTTCTGGGGTGTTACTAAACCAGTAGTATCACAAAAGGTCTTAATTGTGAAAATGAATCACTGGTTGATTGTCCTTTTCACAAGTAGCTGCTGTGCATTTTTAGAGATGGTTCTTTGGGAGTTAACGTTGTCCTCTCCCACTTTCCTCTGCTGGTTGTATTCATTCTTGCTTTTTCCAAAAGTGCTTCTGCCAGCTTTTCATGTGATGATTTCTTTGTTCCTCACACACTGCCGCATTGTTAGCATGTGATACCACACAAGCCTCACAGCTTTGCTTTGGTGTTTGATAGGATTTTAAGCTAAATGGCTGTCAGGCACCCAATGGAAAGGAGGCTAGCTAGGAGGGGGAGAGAGGAGGGCTGGAGTTAAAACTTGAGCTAGTGTTTGCCTCCATGTGTGGTGAATAAACTAGATGGAGCAACAGGAATGGCAGCAGAAAATAAGTTGCAGTGAGGTGGACACTTATATTGTGCTAAACTGCTGTGTTCTCATTGCTGACTGTCATTCGTGTTTTATCTGCAGGTAAATTCTACTGTAAGCCTCACTACTGTTACCGACTCTCTGGTTATGCTCAAAGGAAGAGGCCAGCAGTGGGTCCTCTGTCAGGAAAGGTAACTCATTATTTTCATCTAACATGTCATGTTAATAGGTTTTGATTCTTTACATTGAAAAAGTAAATATGCTGAGTTTTTTTCAGAAAGTAGAAAAATTCAGAGTGCATTGAGTTGCTTTTTTATGTCATGAGATCTTGCAGTTCTATAAATTTTATTTAAAAGCAGTTCCTTTACCACTTCTCTTTTCATGGTTCTTATTTTAAAATAATGTACTGTCCCATTCAGAACAGGATTTTGATTTGTTTTCTTGTCAGCTGAAACACTAAGTCAGTCCATGCAGAGACTAAATGAATTATAGTACCAGTTTTGGTTTTGCTTTCTTTCTCTATGGTTTTTCTTAAGATGAAACAAATTATTTGCATTTCTTTTGAAACTTGAAGCTCTACCCGACTTGCATAGGCTACGAAGACGACCTGCCTTCATTTCTGAAGGTTTTATGTGAGTTAATGGGAACCTGTGTGGAAAGAAAAGATATCCTTTTTCCTATACTATTGTAATGGAAGCATTTGTGCTTTAAATACAGGATAAAGATCCACTGTATAATACAGAAAAATTTCCCAGCTTTTGTCATTACAGTCCAAGGCACTTGATTCTCTCCTCAACCCCCTTTTCAGTATTTTTTGCATACTCTGTCTGAGCAAACTATATGGTAGTCTCTTAACAAGTTCTGTTAAGCTTGTATGCTACAAACTCTCCTTCCTCCTTAAATTATATTTTCCTCTGTGGTAGTGGTGGTGCTTGTCTTTTTGCCTGTTTGTCGGGTTTTATTAGTACAAGCTGAAGCTGTACTCCTCCTTTTTTTTTTTTTTGGAAGGATAAGGGATCCATCACAGTATTTGTGCCATACTTCCTGCCAAAAATAAAGACTAAAAACGGTACTTGTTTTATTTCCCAGATGAGCAGACTTCAGGGATCTTACTGCTTTGACTTTCTTGGATGTCCAGCTTGTTTTTCAGAGCTTTAATAAAGCCATAAATTGAGAATGAACATACTTAGTTCCGACCTTGCCTTATGTGATGATTAAGGGGTATCTTAATTGCGAGAGGGATGTCTTCCAAGTTCAACGTGTTCAGTACATATAACCTCACATGGAAAAAAAAGAGTATTGCTGAGGCATTGTCAATTTTACTATGAATTTAATTTCCCCCTCATTCTTACAGGACACCAAAGGACCTCTGCAGGACGCCATGGCAAGTGATGGAAGCGGACGGGCAAATACCATCGCCGCCGCAGCAGAGAGGGCCCCAGGTAGCTCCGCTTCCTTCTTTAGCAGGGTGGTGCAGTACTCTCTCGGCCTCTTTGACAGAGTTAGGGTGGCAAGCCAGCGCCTGCAAAGCACAGTTTCCTCGATCGGGCACCAGGTAGCCCAGAACCCTTTGGACTCCTTTTTCATGTGTCAGCTGATGGCTTTTGGGGTTCCCTTTCTCTATGTCCAGTCAGAAGTTCTTGTGCAGATCCTAGGGGAATTCTGTGGGCAGCCTGCTGACCAGTAAGAATTAATGTGACCCAACTTTGAGCTGTATAATTCGTGTGATTTTGGGGTGCTGTGTGAATTCCGTGCGTTACGTGAAAGTCTCTATATATTATTTTGCACTGTGGCTTTGGGGCCTAGATGTTCTCAGTCCTTTCAAGGACATTATCTGGAAGAATTCCAGGAAAACACAGATGCTTGGTTGAGGGTCTCCTCTGAGTGGGCCCAG
Organism: Platalea leucorodia; assembly: GCF_965183815.1. Lineage (NCBI taxonomy): Eukaryota > Metazoa > Chordata > Aves > Pelecaniformes > Threskiornithidae > Platalea > Platalea leucorodia. The sequence continues at coordinate 58,734,715 of NC_138826.1, forward strand.
ATAAAGAGCCCTGGTCTGTAATGTATACAGCTCAGTGTTAGTGAAGTTAAAAGTTCTTCTGATGGACTGGAATAACTCTCAAACTGGATTTCTGTGTTTGCCTGAATTCTGGGTGTGGTTTCTTGTTCTCCCAAGCTTCTCTTCATTAATCTGGTACTTGAATGGGAAAGATCCCATTATCTCTGGATTGTTTCTCCTTTGGAATTCTGGGTGTCTCTGACAGTTAATGGGATCGGATTCCTTAAACCCCTTGAATTTCGTGGTGCTGGCAGGTCATGGCGCTCTTCCCTCACTGCCAGAATCTGTGCTGCTCCTAGCCATGGCTTTGGGAATGGGGTGGTGAATGTATGTGTCTTACTGTGAAGTAGTTTTGCCTTTTAACTTGAAATTCTAATTCCTTCTAACATGGGAGAAGTGTCTGTGCTACAAATGCTCGTTTGCCCAGCCCCTAAGTGCTCGTTTAGTGATGTCAGAAAAAGGAAGAGATTTGCTTCCTAATATTTGTTCCGGAACACTATAGATAAACTAAATCAGCTGCTTTTAGAGACAGAACATACTCTAGAGCAACACTTTGAGAAAAGAACGTTTTCACAGTGCTAGTTGAAAAAAGACCCTAACAACATGCAGGCAAATAAAAATCATGCTTTTGTTTGACTTTATGTATTATTCTTACAAATGTTTCTAAGATTGTAACTGAATGCAGTCCAACAGAAATTTATTCTTAGTGTGTGCAGTTGATTCTTGAAGTGTAGTTACTTTCATGGTTTCCTCTTTTGTTTGTGTGGAATTTCCATATGGCAAAATGGAGGAAAGGGAAAAGGTATGGAAGAATGACATTTGCAAAATGCTGTGGACAGATGGGATAACTACAGCATTTTTTGTGCAACTGGATAGACTTAAAATTGCTTTCTCTAAAAGTTAAGAGATTTTTTTTTTTTTAGCTGGAGCATATTCATTAAGATGAATGGAAACAAAATATTTCTTGGAGCATAGGGCATCTGATGTGAGAATAGGATGGTTTATGGAGTGAAGCCATTGGTGATGTGAAGTGGAAGAAGGAGAGTTTAGAGAGAGAGAGAGAGATATCTCAATGAGTTTATCATAGCAATTGTTGGCAGAAACTCTCCTTCCTCTGATTTAGTCCTTCCAACTGATAAAATTTAATTACTCACTTTTTATAAACGAGCATTCAGTAAATGTTATCTAAGTGAACACTAAGTAGAGCAAGCAATAGGCCATGGTTTGCTATAAACTTCTATAAATCAGATATAAATGAGCTATAAATCAGATGTTTCCATCTCTCCATATGTAGTGGTGGCACAATCCTGTAGCAGAACTGTAGTATTTCCAGAGGAGTAAAACAGAACAGACACCATTTTATCAAATGGCAAAACTTGAAATCTAGGGCTCCTTCTGTTTGCTTTCTGCTTTTCTAAAGCAGTGTGTAACTGTAGCATCATTTTTAAAGCTTTTGGACCTTTTAAAGCTTTGCCTCTTGCAGTGCCCAAAGTACATTAGAGCATACTCAGCTTAGCTGGGTCAAGCTAGGTCATCTTTAAGGCAGTGTATTGTGGTGCATTCTTGTGTGTGCATGACAGAAGTACATCTAATGGTAGACAAGTGAGCAGGAGCTCCTAAACAGTGAGCAGTGCCTATGCTGTTCTCCCCCTTTCTGCCAGAAAAATGCCATTAGTGACTGAGGTTTCGTTTTCTTTGTGAAGTAGGTTCTAAGTATATCTTAAAACTACTGGCTTAACAATGGTTAAGAAGTGGGAGGAGGCTAAATGCAATGTACTTTAAAAGCAAGCCACAGTGTCATTAAAGACAGGTCAGTTCTCTGTTAGCGTAACAGTCATGTCCTGTAGCTACCTACCTGTAGCTCTTCTCTTGCTGGGTAGGTAGGTCAGGAAACCTGTGATGTGTTTACAGTCACATATGGTTCGAAAAAAAGAAAACGAAACAAACCTTTTTGAAGTACCAACTTGATATTACAGTGGCAGAGTAGGATATTATGCCTGAATAATCTAAAGGCATCTATAAGATTACATCTCAGTATAACTCCTGACTTTGAACTACCTGTGCATATGCTTTCTTGCAATTTATTAAATTGTCTGTTTAGGAGACACTAGGCATTCTGCTTTCACTGTAGAGTAGACAAATACCTCGAGCAAAAAGCTGTCTGAAATGGAGATAGAGGCAGAGCTCTGCTTCCAAGACTCCACTTAACCCATCTGGTAGACTCATCTAGTACAGGTTATATATCTGAAAATGTTTGACCTCCCTTAAGGCAAGCGCCACCAAATGGATTAGGCAATAGCAATTTCAGAGACCCTGAGATCTGAGCCAATCCTCAGTAGTGAGGTAGATCTTGATGTGGAGTGTAAGTTGCCTCTAAAGTGATAAAGTAAAATGATTAAGTAAAAAAAAAAAGTGAAATGCGCAGGTTTGATATTTGATAGAGATGTAAAGACAGCTTGGAAGGCAAAAGGAAGGTGTACAGCAGAAATGTCAATTAAAGAATACACAAGACAAAAAACCCACTGTTCTTAAATTTTATACCTCTGAGTTAAATTCAGCCCTGAGTTAGCAAAGTGCTTGTTCAGTGAGCTTTATGGTGACTTGTGCAAGGCCTGCTTTTTAGATGCCGTGGAATCCCAAATGGATGTGAATTGCATGGGTTCTCCCCTGACACTCACTACCTCTTTTGCTATGCCACCAAATCTGGCCTCTTCTTTTTTAGCCAGCATAATGCTTAAAATGTATTCAACTACAAAATAACTTTCAGAAGGTTTGGTCAGCTGAGCTAAGATTGGTCACAACAAGCACTTGTGATGTGTTACTAACCTGATTGGCATGTATTAACTTTGCTAAAGATGTCAGTCCCTCACTGGGTGGCCCCAGTCTTAGCTGGCATTTAATGTATTTTGTCTGTCCCTTGTATTGTAATGGTGATAGTTGGAGGGCACAATTTGCGATAAGCAAGTTGAGGGTTTTTTTAGCAGTCAACTAGAATTGCCTGGTTTGCCAGAGAGCCTGCGTGGCATCTTATGTGGTGGTTACAAGGGATGTTCCCAGGGAGGTTATGGTCAAACTGGCTCTTGCAATATAGATCAACCCTTCAGTTTTGGAAGTGGCAACAAGCTTTTGAGTGATGGATGCCATTCTCTCAGGGGAAGGGAAGTCGGGGAAAGCTGTTACTCTGCTTTTGGTCCTGCTGAACTGTGGCATGCTTGTCGTAGATTCTGTAACCTTTCTCTGTACCCTGTCTGCCTGTTTTTCTCTATCTTCTGCATTTGCCTTTGTGCCAAAATTGCTGCTATTGCCAAGAGAAAAAAAAATACTTTGCTTTTCAACTGTCTTTCCCTTTAATAATCTGTAACTGCTGTGTCTTGAATTTTTTTGAATATTATTTACAGTACCTTATATGGTTTTAATGTGCTTGTAATGCAAATGCTGTTTTTCTGTTTGTTCTAAAGGTCTGTAAGAACATATTTCTCAACTTTCAGCTCTTTCTTGACAGATGGACTTGGAACAGTCTTTACTCCTATCAGCTTTATGATAATGCTCCTTGGGGTGACTTTAGCCGATAATGTTTTGTTGTAAGATGTTTCCCATTCCAGGCTTGTGTTCTCACAGCAATACATTTCTGGCCCTATCAGCAATAGGGAGTTTGTAAAGGAAAGACCTGCTAGGGAAACTAATACTTCAAAATGTACAGCAATAAAAGGCAAGTCATGAGACCTTTGCAGTAGTTACTTGACCTGTGAAAGATTTAAGAAACCAAATATAAGCCATAGTGGACAAAACTGAAAAATGCAATACAAAGTAGAGGCACTGGGTCTCCTGTTTTAAAATCACAAAAAAATATATAGTTTATATGATATAGATATGCAATATGAAAAGTTAAAAATCATCCTATGGATGTGCCTTAAATGTTTTCAGGGAGCAATGTTCTAAGCAAAGCCCTTCACAGTAGACTCTTAAACAAGTAATCTGTTGTATAGAGCAAGCAAAGCTGGACTTCACATGAGGAAGTCCTTTTGCTGACTTGGAGAGCTAGAGAAGGGTGGCTGCTTCCTCTAAACGACATGCCCTTTAAAGTAAATTATCTGAGCCACATTTTCAAAAGCATTTTAACTGTCTGTACAATTTTAATGACTCTTTATGAATGCATCCAATATTATTTGTACATAATTCCACTTCTGTGTCTAATGAAGTACGAATACATTTTATATATATTTCTGTATATGACATTGCCTCTTTACGGTTCTGTATACATTGAACATGCCTTACTTGTGAAAATGGTTCAGCTTGAAGCAATACTGTTTGCTTGTGCAAACAAATATATCTTCGTGGAATCCTCCACTTGGTCACTTCTTTCCATTATTATTCACATTTGGGTTTTGTTCTTGTTTTAATTTGGTCTGCTGTAAACATTAAATTACAGAAGATAGCAGCAAACTTAATTCTGTGACATCATCTTCTGGTTGTGGTGTCTTCATTTTAAACCACTGAACTGTGCATTTACAAGCACATCCATATCTCCCCCCCGTAGCCGCTCCCCCCACCCCCCCCCCCCCAAAAAAAAAAAAAAAAAAAGAAAAAAAGTAGTACATCCATATTTCAGGGTGCACCACCAAACTAGGAGGAAAGATAATTCCTCTACTACTGTGCCTTGAATGTTTTCTGTTTTGTTTGGAGGAGCTGTGGTGGTGTGTTTTGCAGGACATGGCACATGATACTGAACCCTTTTATGGGGTTTCATAGAACTCCAAAGAGATCTGATGCAAGATTTATTTCTTTCTGCTGGAACATTTAAAGTATAAACTTAAGAACCAGACCCTGTATTTTTGGAAGCTGAGGAGAGTGTGTGGGTTGCCCGATTAGGACCAAGGTTCAGTGCCCAGTGAATCATCGCTTAATAGCAAGCCAGGAATCTCTGTTAGGATAAGTGCTGACTGTTCCCAGTCCATCATGTTCCATGTCAGTGTTCTTATCAGGATTTGGGTGGCTTTGGCATAAAGGAAAGGAGAATGCTAAAGGACCAGCAATTTGAAACCCAGAAAATTTGGAAAGGCAAAGGCATGATGGAAAGGTTAGGAGTGGAGATGCAGCTGACTTGATAGACTTTCACTGAAAAATCCCGAAAAAAGTTTTGGGGACAGAGGAAGGATATACAAAATAGCGATGTGCTGAGTTTGTGCTCATGGCTGGATCCTGTTAAGAACACTTTTTCTTGGGAGTAACTGGGCTCCCGATTCCACCTTTCTCTCTGGCTTTCAGACCTGTAGACTTGTGCCACTGGAATATTTGTTTATTGTTTGTATGTGTATATTCTGAAGGGTGATATGAATTTTTCTGGGCACTTTAAGAGCTTCATTGAATGTTTTTGTGTCTTAGAAAAATAGTATCAAGTTTGTGTGAAGGAGTTGGATTTTTTTTAAATTGCAGAATTAAAATGTCTGGGGTTTTTTTTGAAAAGTGGAATCTGAGAAATGACCATTTTGAGACTGTTTCCCTCAGAGAACAGGAGGGAGTGTGCATAAAATAAGCTTGGTGACAGATAATGTTCAAGTGAGACAATTAGTGCTCAGAAAGGCTTCATGTCTCCATTGTATAGCCTCTTTGAAGATTTTGATTTATGCAGTTGTTTTAACCTGTTTTTGTTTTGGGTGTGTGTCTCTTTGAATTATGTAACACGTGGTTTTCCTGTTGCTGTGAAATCAAGACATTATTTGTTTAACTGTGTGAAATGTTCAAGGGAATAAATTCCAAACAAACTTCAGGTTTCTGAGTTTTTCTTTGTCATCCCCCTTCTCCCTCCACTGGTTCCAGGTGAGGGATGCTGCGGGGGATACAGAGTTGGGGGAGAGTGGAATGAATAGATCTGGCAAGCTCAAACGCAAAAGACGTTTTGGGGAGCTCTGTGGCACGTGCCGTCTGTCACTGCAAAGTACTACTTTTCGGGCTTCTTCTGTATTGTGCTTTTTTAAAAATTTCGCTGTTGTGTTGTGGTTTGCTCGGCGTGCAGGGCATACGCTGCACAGACAGCATGACATATTGCTGTAGAAAACCTGCTAAGGACGCCCCATACTAAATATTCTACTGCTTTGGCAAAGCTGGCTTTGGATAGATGCACTGGCAATGTTGTGGCTTCACTGATTTTGGTCAATTTGGGAGGTGGTTGTATGTGCTTTGCTGCAGGCCAGAGGTCTTTGTCGTACTCTGAAAGCAAGGCAGTGATACCCACGTGTGAGGGGAGAGGAGGAACATGGGCGAGTGCAAGTCAGCAGTTGGGATCAGGGAGGCATAGCCTTTGCGTGTGGTGTGACAGGGAAGCGTCTTCGCAGGATTTGGTTCCTCTCTTTGGTATAGCAGCAGCTGTGATGATGGGATGTTTCGGTGCGATGGAAAGGCAGAAAATCGGTAAATACGGAGCCTTGTAGCCAAATCCTGTGTCTTATGTTCTAGCTGGACAGTTGTCTTCTCTCAGCAGAATGGTTCATGAGGAGATGACCTCCCTTCCTCAAGACCATTAAGCGACTATTCTGTAACGTTCTCACCATGACAAACAAGTGGAGCTGGATCATAGTTTTGAGCTGCATTTTCCTGTTCTCAAAGATATATCAGATTAGTCTACATTAGGGACTTATTCTGTGTCTTTTCTCACGTTTCTCATGCTTCCTACTGCACCATTGGCAACTGAAAACTTGTAATAACAGATGACTTTGGAGAGTCTAGTTGTGAATGATATGTCTTCTCTTCTGGGTTTATTTGCCCAGAATAGTTATGTTTAAATGGCAGCTCACAGAACTGCAACCGTAAACCAATTCTATTGCATGTAAGAGTTCTTTCTTTGGAGGAAAGTAATCACTTTATGCCTTTGAAATTGCCTTTTATTTTTCTTTACTGTGATCCGTAGTCCTGATTTTGAGGCTAAAATGGGCCTTCACCATCAGCGTTCAGTGTAAAACTTAACGTGCTGGTGCCTGAACTAGAAATGTCATTTTGATGCACCACTAGAACAGCCTCCACTGTGCTGTATCAGGAAATCTGTTAACTTTGCAGCTACATATATGCTCTTCAGAAATCAAATGTTTGCTTCATGAATTAAAAAAAGGAGGGGGGGGGGGGGAAGGATGAAAGGAGGTGCATTTCCTGAACTCATCCCCATCAGAGGTGAAATCAGATTTCCTTGCTGTACCAGTATAGGAGACACTGGTTTCAGCTAAAATGTGGAGAAACCAAGTATTTGTGTGATAGGAGAACTCCAAGGCACTCTCACCTATTTCTCCTTGAAGTCTACACAGATGTCTCACACTCTCTGTTTCTGTGCCTGTGGTTCTTCTCTAGGCTCATGGCTTCTGGTGTTCTCTTAGTAACGCCTACGGGCAGAGTTGAGCTCTGTTTCCTGCCCCAGTGGGTGGGAGAGGGGTGCTTCCAGGGAACTCCTTCCGTGGCCCTGACACTCAAAAGTCACTTTCTGTTAAAGGCATTCTAGTTTAGTTTGTGAAACAAACTTCACTGCCACCCTTCCTCCTTGCTCTTATTCCAACCTAAGATACTTACCTTAAAATGATTTACTCTAGAGGAAACTATATTCTGTAAATAAAGCCCCAAGTAATACACTGTGTCAAATATCGTTCTTTTTAACCTTTGTTGTGCAAATAAAATGACCTGAAAATGAGGAAGAAAACTGGATTATTTGGGCCAGGCCATGTTCTTGCTGAGTGTACGTGCTTCTTTGCCTGTAGTTCTGTAAAGAGTTGATTTTTCTGTATATGCTATCCTGGGATCTTGAATTACGCAGACTTGTCCTTCTGTTGCATCTGTCACTTCTGAGGGTCTCTAACAGGACTTTTAGAGCTTGGTAAATAAATTAAATATTTGTCTTCATCTTATAGAACATGAGGTATCATGTACTTCTTTGCAGTTAACGTCCTCACTTAACATCCTCAAAAAGAAATTATCCACAGAAAATCTTATGCGGCTGCTAACTAACACCCAACTATTTATCCCAGAACTGAAATTGAAGGACTGAAATTCACTATATAAATAGTAATATATTAAAGGCAATTTTTAGAAACAAGGTATCATATTTATGTGTGTAAATCACTTTGAGTTACTGAGCCATTCACAAATGCACAAAAGTCTATGGGCAATGTGGATGTTTTGTTTCCTCAAAAACCAGATGACTTCCACTGAAGATGGACTGAATTAGCTTTTACAGGGGTTTGGAAACTGCATGCTGAGATATGAGCTTTTGGGAGTACTAAGAAGTTTTCCACCATGCATCCCAAAACAGCTTGCTTCATCAGATATATTTTGGTAGCAGTTTTTCCAAGAGGCATGTTGGCACAGACCATCTCCTTTGCCACACGCACCGCTAGGGTAGTGTAGAAAGCCTGCTGTGTACAAGTTGTTCTACATTTCAGACATATTACACTTCCTCCTCTGGTATGGTAGAAAGCAGAGTAACTGTTTCCTACAGATCTTTTTCTCTAATGTTCTGTAACAGTGATGAGAAGGTGTAAGGTACTTTTAAAATAATAAAATGAATTAATAAATGTCTGTTCACCTCTACACCAATTAAAACAAGCCAGTGATAACTTTACCACCTGCTTGTGATCAGCAGCATAATATATTAAGGTATGTAGTTGGTAATATATCTTAAAATACAAGGAGAAACAAGGGGAGAAAACCAAACTTAAAAAAAAAAAAAAAAAAAAAAAAATCTGAAGGGAAGGAATAGGTACACCAGAGTCAACATTGAACCTATTCTCCTGCTTCTGTGATGCGTCTTTACGGAGGATGGTGGAGTAGTGGTTGCTGAGCTGATCCTGGCAATGTAGATCTTAGCTTGGGCTTTCCGAACAAAACTGGGCAGATGCTCTTTAAGGATGAGATGGCACTTCTATGCTCTGTTTAGATGCTTACATCTTCTCTCAAAAACGTATGTTTAGTCTGACATTTCTCATGTTTGCTGTCATCCCAGAAGGCTGTGTTTTCTTTTTTAGGAAAATTTCGTAACTGTCCTTTCTGCTGTTAGAGAAGTTTATCTGATGGCTTGCGGGTAGAAGTGTTTAAAAATAGGACTTTTTTACCCAAGAGATGTTTCAAATACTTGCAGGCTTGGATAACTCAGTGATTTAAAACATCAGAACTGATGCGTAAGTTATCTTTAATCAGTAATGTGCCTTTTGGAAGCTTTCTTTTCAGAACTGCGACAGATTCTGAATATACCTAGCTATATACCTATATACAAGAATTTTCTTAGTTTCAGAAAAATTCCCACTAAGGTGTGAAGCTCTGGATTGCTTGGAATATTCAGTTGCTTTACAAGTTATACAAGAACATGTGGTATAAATGTAGATAATAGAAAAGTATGCAACAGAATGAGGGAGCAGATGTCGACACTTTTTGTAGTACATGGAGCTTTTACTTAGGGCAAGTATTCCCCAGTATATTTTCCTGTAACTGCCAGCCTCGGATTTCAGCCTGTTCCATTTGCAGCGCTTCATAATCTTGATACAAATGATAGAAATTAAGTAAGGACATGGTTAGTATCTAAATATATTTTGAGATCCAGTAATTACAGAAATCTGTAGTACATTGGAACAGAAGAGATAGTGGTTATTAGCTCAGCAGCTGAAAGGAGATGTCCATTTGAAAGCTATGTTTTGAATCTGATCACAATTTGAACAGGAAACTGAAAACATTTGATATTCCACACTTTTTTATTATGTATGATAAAATTTCTAGTTCATGACTGGTTGTTCTTTAATGATCAAAACATCATCCAGTATCCGAGGTGGAATTGGAAGTACCAGTTTATATAAAAAGTAGGCAATATTTGTATTGATAGATTCCTCTACTGCTTTTCGATGGAAATGTGCTTGGTTCAGCTTTGTGTTGTTTGCACAGTGGGAATCACCTGTCTGATCCCTCCTGGTGAAATGAGAGGTTCCGGAGGGCTGCTGTGTACGAGTGGCAAGAAATAGATGCCACAATGAATAAACTATACGAAGTCTCATGTAGTAGAGAAGATAGCAGAGGCTTTCTGTCTAACGACATAAAAGGGGGTTACTCTTTGGCTTGTAATTGGACAATCACTCTTAAATGTTAAATTTCCAGCTTACTTAAAACAAAGAGAGTACTGAACTTAAAAAAGGAGAAAACTTCAGGAGCCAAGGTCATGGTGGTTATTTTAAAATATAGCGTGGCCTTTCTCACCTTTCTTTTTTTTCCCTGCCAGTCCCTGGATGTGCCTCATCCCAGGTAGTTCTTTGAGGTAACATACGTTTAATAGCTTCCAGGACAAATTTTACGCCTGCAAAGTAATGTTATCTTTAGCCAGATTATCCTTTAGTGCTCTTCAGCCTTCCCACGCTCAGCTTCTTTCAGGAAATGGAAAGGAGGCCAGGCAGCATATGATAGAGCTGATCAAAAATACTGGAGAGAGCTCAGACATCTTAGATGATACCAACAAAATGGAGAATGACAGGCAATATGTTACTGACTTACCAATATTCCTGAGTAATAGACACACTGATAATTAACAGACTTAATATAAATTGATGTAAGGATTTTATATCTCTAGTATTGGAAACCTGTGGGCAGCAGTAAAAGTGAAATCTGTACAAATGTTAAGATTTTCTGCCAGAAAAGATGCAATAAGGAGAATCAAGCTTAGCAGTGTTCCCTGGGGCTTGGATTAGGTGACCTAATACCTCCTTTCCCCTGTTTCTTTTATCCACCCACCAGCTACAGCACTGGACTCTTTCCAGGAGTCAAAAATAGCTATGTTCCTCGATTATTCTATACCGCTGCTGTAATGAAGACAGCTGTTCTGTATTGTTAAACCATATGAGCTTTAAACTTTCGTTACATAATACTACTGCTTCACACATCCACATATGAAAAACACCATCTATTTCTCAAACATAACTTTACAGTATAAGTTGCAGATGAATTTTTTTGTTTTCAAGACATAAGTATAAATTACAGATGACCTTGAAATAAAGCTGGTTAATAATATTAACTTCCGGTTGCTTCCACTAAAAACAAAGAAAGGTCAGATCAGTCAAATTGACAACTGTTTCTAGGCTTTGCCCTACTGATGTTGTAGGAAGCAATGTTTTGTCGGTGTCTGTTTTGACAATTCTGAAAGTCTATTTTAACCAAAATAGTGTGGAGGTGGGGGAAAACATTGCAACATCCATAAGATAAACATGTAAGTTACTAATTTCATTCAGTAGTCAGTCCAATTCACTTTCATAATTATGAAGAAGAAGGAGCTTCCACATTTACTGATGGTATCTGAGATATGATGAACTTAATTCTAGCTGGAGGTTGTGGAATGTGTGGAGGAGGACTTACATCTTCGTATGTTTGTTTCTGGGGTATCTGTTTCAGAATCCCTTGAGTCTTTTAGCTGTCAGTTATTCCCATACACATAATGATCTGCAGAGGTCTTGGGGCCCCTCTGCTACCCATTGCTTAGGGAACCAGTAGATATCAACAAGAATCTCACTGATATTTATTTCATGTGCTGTGTGCTATTGAATAAAGTAATGCTATAAAACTTCTTGGTCAGCCCTGGGAGTGGTGCTGGTTCTTTAATAACTCTCTGCTGGGTACTTCTGCATCAGAGGATATTCAGAGAAAACACCTTTCTGTACAGGTTAATCTCCCCATTTCGCTGTTTAGGTTCCTGATTTGCTAGGAAGAATTGTTTGACTGACAGTTTGAGGACTGAGCTTTGACATGGTAGTAGAGGTCTCAAGCATGCTGGTTGCTCAGTGGCAAAACCCTTTTTCTTCTGGTAGGTTAGAAAAAGCTGCTGTTCTGCTCTGTGTCTGCTCCATAGTTCCCTAGATTTTAGATGTCAGTTTAAGGACAGTTGTATTGATCCAAGTCCAACCTGCATAAGACAGTTTGCATATGTACAATTCCTGTATCAAACTCCAAGAGCTTTGACTCAGTAGAGCATATCTTCTAGAAAGCTTAGTTAGTTACTATTTATTGTTATGATTGATAACGTCTGCATTACAGAAGAATTTCAGTAGGGCCATCTTCAGGTTTGAGCTCACTTTGAATCCTGTGCATGGACACTTTGGATATCTTGCTTATGAACAGACTTTATTTTTCTTATCATACTGTCCTTCTTGAATTCAGGGCTTTTATATTTAGCAGCATGTGTTATGGATCAAACTGGAAACACAGACATCAGAAAATTCAAGGTTTGATGGCTTCTCAACACAGCTGAGTAATTCGGGCTCCCTGAGGGCTTGGGAATACTCTAGGATAGTAAGAGAGAAAGTTGAGGCATTCTCTCAAAATAAGATTGACATTTGACTATTAACTATTCACATTCAAATAAATGCATTCTTGTTTCTATTTGAGCAGGTGTTATATTACCCCTTTTGGCTTTGAGGATACGCTTATCAAAATTCGGGGGATCCTACCAGGATCTGTGCAGTTCTGCAGTATGTGATGTGAGGCTGTGTGAACAAGCAGTGACAAGAATTTACCAGATCTGCTGGGCTCTTTCCAGTGGTTTCCTGGAGACATTTCTTAAAAGAGAAAATAAATTTTAAAAGGTGGATGAATCTAGATTTAAAACCTTAAACTTCTTCCTAACCCTTAAAAACTCCATTGCATTTAACACACTTCTGCAGGTCAGTTTAGAGTTGCCATCTACATGTTTTATATCTCTCTTACTGTGCAATATAAAACTTGTTAATGGTGGCTAGATACTAATTTTGGAGAGGATTAAGGAAAGGATTTCTGGCTACGTCTCTCAGAAGAAATCAGTTGCACTTATTTAAATGGAATGTCTTGACTGACCTACTATTTCAATACATGCAGCATCCAACAACGGGCCTTGGTACTAAGATTTTTTTTTTTTTTTTGTACACGCTGTGCTGAGCGCAGCGAGCGTCTCATAGGAGGTGTCATTACAACCTGCTCATGTAAACCATGTAATCATTATGCTTAAAATCTGACATATTTTAGTCCCCTTCTTACTTCAAAGTGTTTTGTCTTGACTTAGTGAAGTTGAGAGTAAAGGGGTTGGAGTTGGGCATTCTGGATCCTGTTTCTGCACTGCCACTAGTCTGTGGTGAGACTGCCTTGCTGGTATTTAATCTCTGTGTCTGGACTTGTGCAATGCCTCTACAGTACTTACCTTCTTCCAAAATAGGTTTGTTTTAATATGCTAATATTTGTAAAACATTTTGAGGCCCTTGGATGAGAAGAGGAGTTGGAATACAAAGAGGCAGTTAATGGAAGTGGGTGAGGGCGAAACTTCTGGGAAAAAACTGAAAGTGACATTAACACAGATGAAAAATGAGAAGCCTAAAAATGCTGCTGGATCTTGTTTGCTGCCTTCTCTATACTTCAGCGATAATATTTGCTGAACTGCAAGCACGCTTCAGAAACCTTACCCCAAAAGATATTTCTTAGAAATTAATGGCAACGGAATCTGAGGACTTTCAGCATTTCTGACTCCGAGCTTACTGCATCACTGTTAAACTCCCACAGAAAAGTTCCCATCTTCCATTTCTGTACTTTGTCATATCTAATATGCTGCTGTTTTCTATAGGAGTTGTTTTATGTGACATAGTTGTGTTCTCAAACAATTGTGTGGAGGTACAAGTAAATAAAGAGTTTGGGAAAGACAAGTGAAAACAAATGGGTAGTGTTTCACATTGTCTTGAAAGCACAAGATTTGAGAAATCCAGAATGAAGATTTTCCTGAGAAGTGTATTAATTCCTTCCCCCTTTTGCATGTGTTTCACAGTAGACTCCTTTATTTGAATTTCTGTAACTCCCCAAGGCCACGGCTGATTCTGTGCAAAATACTTCACAAGAGATGACATTTGACTTAGCTTGCAATCTTAACAGATTTGACTAAAAGGAAGGAAAGTCTAAAAAAGGAAGTCTAGAGGTACTGCATGATGAATGAAAAATAAATTCTAGTAAAATAGACAGGTAGTTTCCCTTTGGGAAGAATTCATTGTTCTCAGATTCCCAGTTTTCTCCTGCATCTTCATCAAGTGTTATGTCAGGGAGTAACCTTGGCAAGTTTTGTGGATGAAAAGCTGGACACGAGCCGTCAATGTGTATTCGCAGCCCAGAAGGCCAACTGTATCCTGGGATGCATCAGATGAAGTGTGGCCATCAGGTGAAGGGAGGTGATTCTGCCCCTCTACCCTGCTGTGGTGAGACCCCACCTGGAGTACTGCGTCCAGCTCTGGGGTCCTCAGCACAGGAAGGACATGGACCTGTTGGAGAGGGTCCAGAGGAGAGCCACAAAAAATGATCAGAGGGATGGAACACCTCTCCTTTAGATAACCTTTAAAGGTCACTTCCATCCCAAAGCATTCTATGATTCCTGTGAAAAAAGTCAACCAGGTTCAACCTGGAGAAGAGAAAGCTTTGGGGAGACCTTACTGCAGCCTTTCAGTACTTAAAGGGTGCTTATAAGAAAGATGGGGACAGACTTTTTAGTAGGCCCTGTTGCAATAGGACAGAGGGTAATGGTTTTAAACTAAAAGAGGGTACATTCAGACTAGGCATAAGGAAGAAATTTTTTACGATGGGGGCGGTGAAACACTGGAACAGGTTGCCCAGAGAGGTTGTAGATGCCCCAACCCTGGAAACAGTCAAGGTCAGGTTGGGTGGGGCTCTGAGCAGCCTGATGTAGTTGGAGATGTCCATGCTCATTGGAGGGGAATTGGACTAGATGACCTCTAAAGGTTCCTTCCAACCCAAACTGTTCTATGATTCTATGATTTCATCTAGCTCATGAGGATAATCTGTAGATTTTATAGAACAAGGTAGTACTGGGGGAAAATCGAGATGGGATTCCCTCTCAGGAGGAGCTTCTCAAGCTTTCCAGTAATTGCCAAAGTTACCAGAATAGGACACATTCATGTGGGCAAGGAGTGCTTCAGTGTAGGAATGTTATCTCTGATCATATGATTATCTTTACAGGAGACAGGTTGTGTCAAGGCTGAGACAAATAAAGGCTCTGGCAGCTTTCATGCAACAGCTAAGCCTCCTGTCCTGTTAAAAAAAACCAGTTCCCTTCATATCATCTATGTAATATTCATGGCCCACTGACTCTTCCAAAATAACGAATCAGATTTTAAAACATGTCCTATTTTGGATGTTGTTTGTGGATTTTTAACTGATCAGTTGATTGCATGAGAAGCTGCTCTTGGCTTTCAGGTAGCTCCCCTCTCTGGCTAGTAACATAGCTTTTTTTTCTAGCAAATGCAGCCTGATGAGGCATCAGCCCCTTTTCTCTCAGCTGTGACTAGTTGCAGGCTTTTGGCTCTGTGGGCCCAGATGCACTGACAAGGTAGAATGTCAGCTAATGGATGAGTGCACTCTGCAGCTATTTCCCACCAGCAAGCTGCAAAACAGCCTGGGGATACAACGTAATGATTTGATAGAAGCACCTTTCCCCTCCAGAGGAACATCAGAGAATAAGGTTTACCATCTACAAGAACTGCATTGGAATAGACCTTGCCCATGCATATGACATATAGGAGGAAATGAGGGCAGGAAAGCTTCAAATTTCCTTGTCCCTATTTATGGTTTCTTATTGTAGCTTCAAATGAATTGGTGTGAAGTTTATAACATAATGTGAGCAAACTGTTCATCATCTTATCACATTAACAATACCTGTATCTCACACTTGCTTTCATCCTTTAAGTATGTTTGTGAACTGTATTGCTTTTCCTTCTGATAGTTGATGGCTTCATGGTGCAGAAAGTTGGCTTATCAGTAGCATTTTTCCTGTTTCACATTTGGTAACAAGTTAAACAATGGCTTTGCAGCTAGCCAGATGAGTCTTCATGGCACCTTTTAAAAACCAAACCAATAGACCAAGTAGACCAAATAGTCTCTATAAACCAAACTCCTAGAAATGCCTTGCTGAAGCTGGTAATCAGTTGAGTTTTTGTATCATGTTCTCCGATGTAGAGCTGTTTTCTTTGCAAAGTGAAGTGGAGGAATGTGACCAATCCTGTATCTCAAGTATCTGGATATATAAATTAATTAAAGAAAATGCTGGGAATATCCTTCCGATTTCTTTGGTATTTTGAGGCACAGAGCACTTGTCAAGCTCACAGGACATCTTGGCTTGACCACACCCTTTTGCATTAAAGTTTAGGCAGATTTTCCATCGTTTCAGTTTTTTTAACACAGTTCCATTGAGTCACTTACTCCCACTTAGACTTTGTGCTGTGATAGAGTTGGTTTGATTCTCTATGTACCAGTTATACTGGGTCTTCATGATGAGAAGGGTGATGATGATTTGTATTTCGAATAACATACCTAAAAGATCATATATGTTCACGAACTGCATATAAACAGATGTCAGCTTAATTTTCAGTCCTCTTTTACCTTAGAGTGATTGCTGCCAGTCTTTCTCCTCACCCCAGACATTGCAGCATTGAAACAAGCGTTTGTTTTGGTTTTTTGATACTGTATTTCATTTAATTATATAGGAATAGCTTTATATTTCTTTTTTGTTTGTTTTACTTTGAAAAGGCTGACAAAAAACCCTTAAGATTGTTAGAAAACAAGAGGAGTGAAATAATGCCAGATGGATAAAAAGTTCTCGTTCTTTTTGTTGTCATCCTTTTTTTTCTGCTTGTGGACTTTGCAGCTGTGTTGGGGTATGCATCGGAAGAGAATAAGTTAAAAACAGTTTGTGAAAAGATATTTCTGTTGAAGTAGCTGAGCCTAGCTGATGGCTCTGTTGTGTATAAAGAGTTCCAAGTAGAAAAACTCTTGTTTCTTGATGATTTAGTATATTCCTTCTTTGTTTTCTCTCACTTTGGTGTTCTTGCATTACCCAGAGCCCTTTGGTTTTTCACTGTCAGCCAGAAGTGGCAGAGCAATATTCCAGGTCAGTTCCCCTGTTACTGTGAACTCAGGGTTGGGGAGTATAACCCAGATTACAAAAATAGATTTGGCTGAGGTGGTATCACCATCTAGAGAGAATGAAATGAAATGTGAATCCCAGCTGACAAGGCAGTCCAGTTCCATTAAACTTTGAAAATACTGACACAACATAAGGCTTAGCAGCAGGAAACGGTAGAGACCACAGTATCCCTGGAAATGCAAGGTAATGTTCCCGCCTGCCACCTGAGCAAGCTGCTGTGGTTTATACCATAAAGAAGCCCTGTAGTTCCAGCCGAGGGCACAGCAGCCACTTGCCCACATCATAGAAGGGTTCAATAATACTAAGGAAGAGAGAAAAACACTCCTGGAAGCTGTCTTTATGAGATTTTTATCTGTCTGGAGAGGGGTTGGAAATAAATGCTGCTAATCATGGCAAGGCCTATGTAGTTTTGTGTGAAAGACTGAGATGGTGCTGAGTGAGTAATTGCCCTGAAGAAAAGGCTGTTAGGAATAAACTGAGAACCTGCAAAGGATGGAGAATGAAAACAAAAACTGTCTTGGAGGTCAAAACGTGTGATGATAAAGTAAACGTTGCCAAAGCTCACACTGGGTTAGACTTTGCAAAGGAAAGGAAGGCAAACAGCTGTATTCCTTAAGCATGTAAGTAAAAGCAAAGTAAGGGAAGCAGAAGTGGGTCCACAGTGAAGATGAGGCTGATATAAAATGCAATTTTACATATATTCAGGCAATCAAACGAATGCTTGGCCTCTGATTTCAGTTGAGACAATGGCACTGGACATGGGAGCAAAAGAAGTCGGTGTGTAGAAAAATTTGGAAATGGGAATTAACCCAATGAAGCTGGAAGCAAAATTTAAATATTACTATACTGTAATGAGTGGAAATAAAATTTGACCAAATAGTTTTCATCTCAGAAGAGTGGAAGAATTGTACAATGAAATTGTGAGCTTTGTGGTAATAATTTGTGATTAAATCAAGCTATCCTGATGTCTCATGTACCTTAACTATCTTAATTCAGGGTAATACCATGTGACCACTGGGTGACAGAAGTATGACCTGCAGATAAACAATTAAAAAGAAAGGGGGGGGGAGGGAGGTGATCTGAACAAGTACATATCAGTTAATCTAAACAGTAGATAAAACACCTTATTTGAAGGAATGACTAAAGACTGCTAGTTCTGCAAGTGAAGTCCTTTGACTTTATGAAGGTAAGTGGTATAAAACGTGGCATGGATTCACCAAAGACTATGCCGGACTATCTTGACAGCTTTTATCGATGAAGTAACTGATTACCTTCATAAGGGAGATGTAGTGCATTTGAACAGTCTGGACTTCAGTAAAGCACCTGAAGGCTGCCACATGGAAATAATTATTTAAACTGGATAAAATGAGGGAGTAGTACATGAAGTATCAAGTAGCTAAGAAATTGACTTAAACGAGAGAGAGAGGCTTTATTGAAAAAGGAAATAATGGGGTTGGATGTCACCTACAGACTGTGGAGTTTCACAAAAAATGATCTGGGGACTGATCTTTGTAATGCTTTCACTAAGGTTACTGACAAAAAAAGGAAAAAAATCTGCTAATGAAATTCATTGCTGAGGCAACATTTCAAACCCTCATCAATGCAGAGGAGGATAGGCATGTCATACACTAAGAACTGCAAAATGTTGCAGACTGTAATATTAAAAATAGATATGTAATAGTAGAAAGTGCCAGGTCATGCACTAAGAAAGTGTTGAGAATTTTGGCTACTGACAAGGTGCTTATCAGTTGAAAGCAGAGAAGGAGAAAGATCTGAATATCAGTCAATAAATAAAAGCCACCAGTATTATATGGTGTATAAATAGGCAAGTGTATTCTCAGCGTGTATCAGATGAGAGATTTCTGGCAGGGTTGTATGTTACGCTGATAAGGCCTCATCTGGAAAGCTGTGTTCAATTCTAATCACGCAGGTTCTGGAAAGATTAATCCAAACTGGGACAGGTGCAGAGACCTAGGGGATGATTGGTGCACTGAAGAGGTTATCTCATGAGAAGGCAGCTTGGCTTGTTTAGCAAAGCAAAACAGAAGCTAGGAAAGATTGGGCTCTGTAAATAGTAAGCTGGGTAAGAGTAAACAGTGGCATGGTATTTAAGCTAAAATACTAGAATTTCAAAAAGAAATGCAGCTTAAAATTCCATTCATTGAGTGCCACAGTGAATGAAGCTCCTGTGTAATTTTCTCCAACTGCCTGGTTCACACATCCTTGCATTTTTCTGGGATTCATGGGATTTGTGCTTGCAAACATCTCACCTAGATTTTTCCCTGTGGTTCATTTCATCACAAACTCTGATTAAAAAGGGAATTAATTCAAGCCAATAGAAAGTTTTTAAAGTTTTGCCTTTTTCATTCCCTTCCTTCCCCATCTTTAAGTAGCAGTAGTATTTTTTTTTTTTTTTGCTCCCTGACTCTGTAGACCTACCTTGACTGGTAACAATTTTAACATTATGCAGCAGGGTGGCCCCATAGCATTCCTGCTTTTGTCCCATAGAATATATGCAGTCTGTGGTCTGGCTTTCCCCAATACTTATGACATAGGCTTCATTGCAGCCCTAGTTTTTGCAGCTAAAATGTCCTTATTTCCTCTCTCAACTAAGACATTTAACATTCTTTTTAGCATCTATTAGCCAAAACCACTAAGATTCCCTTTTGCAGTCTGGCTCCCCAGCAGGTTCTGCCAGTAGTGGTGAACAGGATAATGACATAAGGTATTCTCTCGCTTTATTTACCTCCCTCTGCCTCATGCCCTGTTTCTCCCAATTGCTCAATTTCCTTAAAAAAATTATAGTTCTGACTGTTGCATTTATTGTTTATTCACTGGCTTATTCTTTAGGTTCTAATGTAAATGGGCTGGAAGAGCCCAGCCTGGCTAAGCGGCTGCGTGGCACGCCTGAGCGGATTGAGCTGGAGAACTACCGACTGTCACTGCAGCGGGAAGAAGAACTGGAAGAGGTTCCTGAAGAGACGCTAGCAGAGCATAACCTGAGCAGTGTGTTGGACAAAGGAACAGAAGAGGATGTGCCCAGCAGGTTAGCGCACATTGCCCATAAGCTTTTTTTATACCCATCCCAACAGACTTCTGCCTGCTTTTTCCTTAGCTTTTTTTAGCATGTTATTTACGAGGTTGCCCTTTCTAAAGTTGTTGACAATGTTCTGCGTACGCACACAGGTATTTTATCTTGCAGTTTCTGTTCTTTTTACAGCTTACCACCATTCTTAGAAGACACCTATAGTACTATAATACCATGAAATTTAGTCCTAAGTTGGAAGGCATTCTTCTAATTTTTTTTTTTAATTGTAGCAAAGACAAATGAGTCTTTTGAGCAAAGAGAACATGAATTCAAATGGGAGGGGGTTCCAAAGTTAACTTCTTTTCTGTATGTTTTGTGTTACAATTCAAAAACACTTTTGATTTAAAGATTCAAGCTTGACTTACATGTAATCCTGGCTGAATGCTGATGCAATGCCTGAGAGAGATTAATTTGAAGTAATAGTTATGGCTGTTGAAAAACATGTTGTACCTTCCCAAATTTCCCTTTATCTGCAAAATGATGTTTAAGCACACCAGAATCCAAGTATGTGCAGGTAGAGCTACTGGTAATAGTTATTGCAAGAATCATTGAGAGAAAATACTTGACGAAGAATGCTTGTGAACTTTATAGTCAATCACACACTTTTTGCAGAGTCTTTATCTCTTAGTATGGTTTCTAATCATCTGGTTTTCTTTGTAGCAATAACAACCCTTACCTTTTCAGCTCTCGGTCTATCCAGTAGTCTTCTTGAAATGAACTCAGAAAATGCTGTTACTGGTTTCCTGAGACTTAGATCCTACAAACATATTCTATGTATGCATTACTTACAGGTATAGAGCTGTATGAGAAATTCCTTACTACATTTATACGTTTGAAATTCAGTCGGATTGGTGTGGCAAAGAATGCAGGAATAAAAATGTTCATTAAAATGTTTACAGGATTAACGTAGGACAAAATCTGTCATTTATTTATCTCATAAGCTAAGTTTGAAGATGCAGCATCTGGAAAGGAGTAACTTCTAGTAGCCTGAACTCAGCCTTGACAGAGAGTGTGTACATGTGAACTCATGAAGGTATAGCTTTCATATAAGTGCTGGGCAATTGCTAATATGTTGTACAACTGTTTCCTCTGAAACCTAAATAATACTTTTTGATTAATTTCTTAACATATTAATTTCTTTTGAAGATACTATTTTGTCATTTTACATAATTGAGATCTTATCTAGCGCTCTGGTTGAATAACCATGGGACTATTATCCTTCCTTTAACTCCCTGCTCAGGCCTAGGAATTATATCAACTGTGACAATATAGGCATTAATGATATTGAGGGGTTTTTAGTCCTTTATGTTTCTAGCTCTAAACCAAAATTTACTAGTATGGAGTATTATTATTATTGGTCTTGATTTCAGTAAATCAGGACACAGTAGGCCTGCTCAGTAAATGGCAGAAGACTTCCAAAGGAGGAGAAGTTAGCTAAAAAAAGTGGAATTTTGGCATGAAGCTGTTGGTCATCTCCAAGAGACATTTTGCGAGATTGTGGAGACTGAGGGCAGTATGCTATTAGGTTAGCGAGTTTGATTTCCTCTCATAGGATGCTACATTTATCTCCCTTTGTCCTACATACTTCCCTTAACCTGTATTAAACTGGCTATTTCTGTCTATAATAGACTGAATTGTATAATTTTGCATCTGAAAAGCAGTGTTTGGTGGGCAGCTCACACTCTATGATAGAGAGGAAAGAGAAAATACATCAAATTCCCTGTCAGTTTAACCTGGAAAAATTTCTGTCCCAAATCCAAATATGGCAAGCAATTTACTCAGAGCATTGATAAGGCTGTGCGGGCCAAATATCAGGGAGAGAATTTTCTAGATGATGTAGCTATCGGGTATCCTCTGTTCAGCTCTACCCGTCCCATGACATGTCACAGAAAGCCCAAAAAAAAAGAAAGGGAAAAAGTCTGACTACTTTTTCAGCAACAAAAGAAAAAAAAGTTTGACTTCTGCAACAAGCCAACCAAAGCCCTGATTTGATCATCTTCACTGTCTTGGTGCAGCGCTGCAGGGTTAGGAGCAGGCGGAGGAGATGGGGAACTTTTTGTTCCCTCCGCATCTTACAGAGCGATGGATTGGGCTTCAAGGTTCAGTGAGGTGTTAACTCTAAATCAAGCAGAGGCCATGCATTTTGGTGCACAGCTTCCCATTACGCACACACTTAGGAGCATGCGTGCTGCAGAGAAAATTTACAGAAAACAATACTCAAAGTATATTTTCTCAAAAGAGAGTTAATCTTGTTTAAGTTTCAACAAGAAAAAAAACATTTAAGCAACCAAACCATGACTACGCAGCTTTTGAGGTGTGGAAAACCCTTTAGCTGCCTCATTCATCCCCTTTAACTTGCAGTAACTCCTAGTATGTCATCTACAGTTTTGGTGTAATACCCTGCAGCCTTTCGTAGGAATGTCCTAGGACAGCTTGTGCCATATGGGTTTGTATGGCAAGGGAAGAGAAGAGCTTTGTTTCCCAAGTTTAGATTTTGGTTCCTCTCCGCAGCACTAAATTTGCGTAGGTACACCTTTTTAATGAGATATTCAACTGCTTATACAAATTCTATAAAGCAACCTACTGTGGTCTTTGATCTCTGCTTCATAGAAAAAAAAAAAAAGCTTCAGCTGTTGAATTAATTCCTGTGGCACAGAGCTGCCATGCTGAAAGGAATGCCCACTATACCAGGCCATCTCACTGCCATCTTTCAGCTTCTCATTTCTCAGCATTCAAAGGTCAAACAAAAACCAAGTTATAAATAAAAGCCAAAGAAGGTAAAGTGAGCTATGTGGTAAAGAATTTATGTCGTCAGTATTACATGCGATAAGCTGGCTGGTTGAAGAGCAGCAGCTCATCCCATTCAGCAGTCATGACAACAGTTTGAGCAGCAGTAACCCTTATTGACAGCACACAAAAACCCCAGTGTGCAGCACCTGCCAGGTTTATTTCCATACCAAAGGGTGGGAAGGTTAATCAGGGAGGAGGGGAACGTCACTTTTTATCTCTGTGACAATACCTGCATAAAGCCTTTGGAATATGCTTGGGTCTCCTGGAACATGCACTGAGGCCATGGCACGCAACAGTGTTTGCATTCAGTATTTACCATGTGAAAACCAGGCAACCTGTTAAAAATAAGTATTCAGTTTATGCTGTGAAAAAGTGGGTTGTAATTTGAGCAAAATAATGTTATAACTATGCAAAACAGTGAAGGAGAATTTAAAAGCCTATGGACAGAAGTACGTGACAATCAGAGAATGGAAAAAGTGGTGTTTTCCTTATTAGCTTTGCTGTCAAAAATAGTCTCTCAGACAAGTAGATGAATAAAATTATGTAAATATATGTTCACATAGTGTTAGACTAATGTGAAGTTCTCAACCTGAACATGTTTATCTGGAATAGAAGAGAAAGAGTGCTGCCATATATCATCTTTTTGGAAACTGTCAGTTTGTCACATACTGTAATAAAACCTGTATATGGGAAACAGACTTAGAACAGCTGTACAAGTTATGTTTTGTAGACCTACGTGAAATTTAAGCTTCATTATTTTCAGTTGTCTGTTTTCCCTCTCGTCTATCCGGAATGGGTTCTGCCAAAGGCTGTTAACTACAGTGATAGCTGACTGTCCTGGTTTCAGCTGGGATAGAGTTAATTTTCTTCTTAACGACACTGTCTTAAGGAAGCAGCAGAAGCAGAATACTGTTCTCAGATGATTCACCCAAACTTTAGCCATTCACAAAGTTTTCTCCTTCAATCCAGATGAATTTGGGCCTTTTAAGATTTATATGGGAAGCATCTAACTGTTGCTCTGATAAATGCAATTCTTTTATGACAATATTCAGGAAAAACAGAGGAAGAGGACCTTTTCACCCTGCAGATATGTTTGAATGTGCTGTAGTTCACATTCATTTTTCAGTGACAAATGCAACCATCTTTCTCCTCAGCACTTTTAGGTAGTCCAGCATGTAAGAGTGAGCTAGATTAAATGTCATTGTATAGGCGGTTACATTTCTTGCCCCTGCTGCTTATACTGAGGAACTGTTAGAGTTAGAGATGTCTACTAAAAAGCACTAATGAGTTACTGTTTTGCATGTTTTAGACTTTGCTGTGAGAATAATAAGCTCATTATTGTAATTATCCTTGCACTGCTTCCTACAGTTTCTTGCCACTATGTACACTGTGTGCTTAATTGGATACGTATTACAGTTCTGTCTGTGATGTGGAACAGTGAGGAATTTTGTGGGTTTTTTTCTCCAGCTCTCCTTCGCTCACATGCTGTATCCTTTGACCTGATACTTGTGTTATGTGTTCTGTCTACTCCCAAAGCCTTCTGTGGTTCACCCCGGCAAGTGCCAAAACCATCTTAGCTCTCCAAAATGCTAGCAGTAGCTGGCTAGTATCGAAAAACATGACCTTCTGCATTCTGGCACTGCTGAGAACTCTTGCACCGGTTTATCCAAAGCAATGTGATATGAAGAAAGCAGTTTCTTTCTGCTGTATTCAACTGTCGTGAACTGTAACAATTAATGCTGCACAAATATTTAGACTTGGCTTCACAGGCACTTTTCTGCTGCTTCACCCTCTTTAAAAGAAGCGGGCAAGGACCATACTGCAGCCCACACATAATGCTGTCACTACAACACCTATGAAATACTGAAAGCAGAAAATTAGTATTATGGTTTCCATTGTACGTTTTGGGCTTGTATGTATTGAAACAACTTGTCAGTGGTCTAAGACTTATCTAGGAAACATTAACTAATTGTTTCTGTATCTTTTTTTCTAAACACTTACAGTAGTTCAGAGTCTGAGATGGAGGAGGAAGATGAGGAAGAAGATGATGAACTACTGCCTCAGCAACCCCCTTCAGACTTGGGTGGTGTGCCTTGGAAAGAGGCTGTGCGTATCCACGCCCTCCTGAAGGGAAAGAGTGAAGAAGAGATTGAGGCTGAGGAAAATCATGAGATTGAGGACAAAGACGACGAGGAGGAGGAGGAGGAGGAGGAGGAAGAAGAGGACGAAGAGGAGGAAGACGAGGAGTCAAGCGAAGGTTAGACAGATTGATTTGTCCTTCCTTTCTGCTATACATCAGGGAAAACTGAGTTGAGTATTTTCCATGCAGAATGAAAAAGATTTGCCTTGGAAAACTTTCCCTCTTTCACTTCTTTATTGCTTTGATTTTTGAGGGAGTTATTGTCAAGGAAAGCTTTAGGTGGATCATTCTGGATACAGAAGATCTTTGCCCACAGGGCAATTACAGCACTAGTACCAACACAATATGCTTCCCATACACCATGCCAACATGGGCAATTCACAGCTTTGTGACACTGTATTGTTTTATTTTTTTTAAAAAATATTATTGGGAATTGGGTTTGAATGTGCCCTTTGTTCTTTGGCAGCAAGAGCTGGAAGCATTGTGGAGGCAGTGTTTTCAGTTTTGCAGAGTGCCTCACTAAGGAGTAGTGCCCTGTAACTCTCATCAGGGCATCCCAGAAGCAGCTGCTTGTAGCTCTCCTTAGTTAAAAGATGGCCTTGAGAAATCAGGGAGCTCAGGTGGTTCCCATTTTAGCTCTGAGGGATTTCTGTGGAAAATTTTAGGGAAAGACTCCTTCCCCTGTGTTTGTCTCAGTCATCAAAATGCAAAGTTTGTGCTAAGAATAGACATGTTTCCAGTGTTTCACCACCATGCCCAATTTCTTGCTGATCTTGTCTTTGTCTTTGTACTCACTTTTCCTTTTTGTGAAGACTAGTAGACTCCAAAGAGCTTCTTCGTAAAGGTCTTTGGCTGCCTAATGCAAAGAGAGGTCCAGTTTTTTGAGTCTTAGTGGCAGTTTTGTTGATGAGCTCAGCAGGCCGCTTGGCTACTTTTTCGACGTAGGAGCTGTATCTTCATAACTGAAGTCTGTGGAACTCAAGACTGCTTTTTAAGTATGGTAACATGCATGTTGTGTGTTTAGTCTGCTGAACTATGGTGTTCTTGGATGGACATTGTTTCATTCGAGCAGTTTTCCCGTCAGACACTTTGAATACACCGGGAGTACGGGGAGTTGCTGGATTTCCAGACAGTCTCTCTTTCTGATTCTGTCCTTTCTCTTTCTCTCTTTCTCTCTCTCCATCACTTGTGTGTGTACACGCGTGTCTGGTGTTTTATATGGATGTGTGGTTCCCTCTGCTGTAGAGGGGGAGTATTGCCCTTGGGAGAGAGAGCTGCAGCAAGGCCTCTGGCTTCAACGTCTCTCAAATGAAGAGGACACGGGTACATTTAAAGGTACCCGTATACCATCTCCACTTCCATTTCCCCAAAGGAGGGGGGAATGTTTTAAAGAGCAGGTCCCACATGAGAAGTTTCTGTGTTTCATTTAATTGCTTTACCAGCTCCCTAAAAACTGATTCAGTAGCTGTTGTTATCTTCATCTCCTGGTCCAAGTGCCATATATCAGGTCTGACATTGCCACTGGTTTTGGGAAAAAGATAAAGCTGCCAAGTACCTCAGGATATCTAGAAATCCTGGACTATTTGCTACTGTAGTGTGCCTGAACAGTGACCCCCACGGATTTAGGAGTTTCAGATTTGTTCCATACACATAGACTAATTAGTATGTCAGACACATGGGATACATCAGAAGTACTGCCTTCAGGTTGCCTGTGTCAGCAAACTTGCATTTTTTGTTGTTGTCCTTTGTGAGTTTGTGTCTGTGGGGAGAGTCTGTGGGGGAAGCTAATCAAGCTGTGGCGATCCCTCAGGATTTTTCAAACAGTCATATAATGGGCATAAAATTAATCTGACATTCCAATCTAACTGGTTGTGTTATTTTCCATGATGCATTCTCCTGCACTTTATTTCTGATGGTTGTTTTTTTTGAAGCACTTGGCTCTAATAGCTTGTTAATCCTTTATTCCCTCAATGTGGTTCATTAGAGCCAGAATACGTAAGAGGAAGATCCAAGTGCCTTCCTGCAGGTAAGAGGGCATATGCAGTTGTCGAACTGCATATTTTGCAGTTTATGGTTGTAACAACTGTAGCTTAGCTTCTGACCTTTTTTTTTTTTAAAAAAAAAAAAAAAAAAAGGAAGAGCTGTTACAACTTTTTCCAATTTAACTCTTCTGATGGTAAGAATGAGAAGTATTAGTAAGATGGCTGAAGAGCATGACTGAAGAAGTTCCCCCTGTTGCAGTTGTTAGTGTGCTTTAGACCTAGCTCCTAAGGAGTTGATTTGCGGGTGGCTTCTCATTCCATTAAAAGTTCAACATTGAGACTGCCCACTTCTGAAGCGCTGGTAGGTGCTACAGTGGAACTGGAGGGGAAAGCTGCCTTTCCAAATGTAATTGCAAATAATGTCCGGCTTCCTGCAAAGCTTAGCAGGCAGCCTTGAGGGAAGGCTACACCAGGTGTCATTTGAAATTCTCAAGCATTTAGACCCCAAGGAAATGTTAGGTTTGTCTGTTAGCCAAGCAGCAGTCCCTCGTCTTCCCTTGGGTGGAAGTGTTGATCTGCTAGAGGGTAGGAAGGCCCTACAGAGGGATCTGGACAGGCTGGATCGTTGGGCAGAGACCAACTGTATGAAATTCAATAAGGCTAAGTGCCGGGTCCTGCACTTGGGTCACAACAACCCCATGCAACGCTACAGGCTTGGGGAGGAGTGGCTGGAGAGCTGCCTGGCAGAAAAGGACCTGGGGGTGTTGGTCAACAGCCGGCTGAACATCAGCCAGCAGTGTGCCCAGGTGGCCAAGAAGGCCAATGGCATCCTGGCTTGTATCAGGAATAGTGTGGCCAGCAGGACCAGGGAGGTGATAGTGCCCCTGTACTCGGCACTGGTGCGGCCGCACCTCGAGTACTGTGCTCAGTTTTGGGCCCCTCACTACCAGAAGGACATTGAGGTGCTGGAGCGTGTCCAAAGAAGGGCAACGAAGTTGGTGAAGGGTCTAGAGCACAAGTCTTATGGGGAGCGGCTGATGGAGCTGGGGTTGTTTAGTCTGGAGAAGAGGAGGCTGAGGGGAGACCTTATTGCTCTCTACAACTACCTGAAAGGAGGCTGTAGCGAGGTGGGGGTCGGTCTCTGCTCCCAAGTAACAAGCGATAGGACAAGAGGAAATGGCCTCAAGCTGCACCAGGGGAGGTTTAGGTTGGATATTAGGAAATGCTTCTTCGCTGAAAGAGTAGTCAGGCACTGGCACAGGCTGCCCAGGGAAGTGGTTGAGTCTTCATCCCTGGAGGTATTTAAAAGACGAGTAGGCGTGGTGCTTGAGGGAATGGTTTAGTGGTGGGCTTGGCAGTGCTAGGTTAACGGTTGGACTCTTAAGGGTCTTTTCCAACCTTAACGATTCTATGATTCATCGCTGGCTGTGCTGCTGTTTGTTTACTGGGAAAGGCGAGAAGGACCTGTGTCCTAATCAGGACAGGCTCAGACCTCTGTCTAGAGACTTGTGGAGTAACTGAAGGCGTGTACGTTACACTGGTCTAAATCCCAGATCAATCCATTTTAAAACAATGCAGATCACGTGGGACCTGCTCTTTCTGAGCCTTGCTGAGTGACTATATACTTCTCAGCCATTGCTGGCAAACCTAAACCTTTTAACACAAAATTTTGTGTGGCAATGCAAATGCTAACTCTACTCATCATGGGGCCTGCATGCGAGTGCTTTGGTACGAAGTGAGAAAAGCCCAGGTTCCTGTCCCTGCAGGATGTCCAGTAGCTCTGGTAGACCATGTGGCTGTGCTAATTGATACAGAAAACTCTCTGATGAGGTGACAGAGACATAAAACTGCTAAATACTTGGCTAAATTGTGAATCCCGCTCTGCATTTGAGTTTGTGCGTCTGAACCCTTTTCCCTTTTAATAACCAGCTGGTGATTCTGTCCTTCCTGCAGTTCCTTCTGCCTGCTTCTTCTGCAGTTTTAATGCCAAATCGCACACATAGTCATTCCTGAAATGGAAGTCCCAAACACTTTGTCATGTCTGGGGAAAGCATGGCCAGGAGAGAGGAACTTCGTTAAAATGAGACAGCAGGAAATAACGAGTGCAACCTCTAAATGCTGCTGATGTTTCTTGTTTCCTTCAAACACTAGTGCACCATATGAAAACCTAACTGCTTTTGAGGTTCTAAACTGCTGAAACAGTGTTTTGCCCTACTCAGTGGTAATCCAGCTGTTGTGAAAATTGGCTTCCTGCTTTATAAAGTAAGTGGGTGTTTTCCTTTCAGGAAGAGTCATTTGCTTTTGAAGACCACTCCTGCAGATGCTGAACACCTGTCCCCAGTAGAACCAGTTATTTTATTATGGGTAAATAAAACCTGAGCTATAGTCCTGTAGCAGACAGCAATAGAGACAGGGTCTATGAATATAATACCTCAGGGGAGATGCTCCCACGATGGGTATTCCGCAGCAGTTAAACAAGTTGCTTATCAGTTGCTTTAGGTGCCCGTTGTTCCCTTTGACACCCCATAAGTAGCTGAGCTTTGTGTAGGCAGGTAATTGAGGAGTAATGAAATTTGTTTTAAACAAATTCATTTGTGCGATAGGAAGTCCCTTCTGGGGAGGTGGGGGGGCTGTTAAGTCATAATGAAAATGCTGTTATTCTTCAGAAAAAAAATCTACCCTTCAAACAAGTCAGTACAAAAGAGCAGGAGTAAACAAAGTAGTGTTTTAAGTGCTAAAGTAAGAGTGCGCCCATGTGTGCATATGCACATACACACACGTGAAACTCGGAGATCCACCATGTAATTTAATTCACAAAGAAATACGTAGCCAGCATAGAAAGGAGTGCTTAACCTAATAGTAGGGAAGGAAAGACCTTTGTTTTGGTGCATCAAACTACAATGCAGATTGTCCCTTGCCTTTAACAGCAAGATGTCTTTGGCAATAGTCGTAATGAATAGGCTGAAGGAGCTGGAAATTTCTGCTAAATTGGTATTTACATACCATGTACTGTTGGACACCCAGAGAATGTCTTTCATTTCAGCAAAGCTGCTTGCAATGGAGGTAATCTACAATGATGATTTTAATAGTGTCTCTCTGCCTTTGGAATGGCCTTATTCAGCTTTGATGGGAAGTATGAGGCGCGCTGTATTGGTGTACGCGTGCACACACGATGCTGAGCTTTTTCTGTCTCTCTTGCAAACTGATCTTAGCCAGTAATATTTTCTTTTCTTCTTTTCTTATTTCCTTTCCTATGATGTGTTACCTTTCCTTTCCACTGTTCTCC
This sequence comes from Platalea leucorodia, assembly GCF_965183815.1. NCBI lineage: Eukaryota > Metazoa > Chordata > Aves > Pelecaniformes > Threskiornithidae > Platalea > Platalea leucorodia. Next base: position 58,764,964 of record NC_138826.1, read on the forward strand.
CATCTTTTCCTCCCTGTCCTTCATACACCCTGCCTACAACCTGGTATGCCATGCCCTCCTCCTGCTAGCTGGAAACCTTAGACTGCAGCAGATTGTAAATCCGGTTGATCCTCTGGAGATCCTGGCAGATGTGCACTGGACACACATCCGTGAAAAAGAGGAGGAGGAAAAAATGGTCCCAACCACAAAGTCCTCCACCTCCAGAGGTAATCTCCCCCAGGCCCCGCACCTTCAGTTCCTGGATCATAGTTGCAACTGTTTAATTTTGTTGCTTCTGCGCCCTTCAAGAGCCGTGTACTTCAGCAGGGGCAGCAGTGATTGAAAGGAACTACTTTCAAATTACACAGAAATTACAGTTGGTTAAACATTTTGCTTTTCAGGTCAGTGTCTACTTAAAATGACCGCTTTCTCAGCTTTATAGTGGTGTGACTTCTTCTGACCCGTTTGTCTCCCTGCTTTGACTCCAGAGCATTTTTCCTCACTACACACATGATTTGATAGTGCTGGCAATCAGCCCTTGGTAACTGACTTTAGGGATAGTAATAGAAGCTGTTATGTGTTTTTTGTGGCAGTGAGGACTCTGCGCCTTTTTAGGGAAAGCTGAAGGGCTATGTTGTGTAGCTACTACAGCAAAGATTGAACAGGGTCAGCTTCCATATTAAGCATATTTCTCTGCTGCTCTTTCCAAAGTGTGTAAGCAGGGAATGATGGGGCTCAAAGGGCTTGCAAATCTGATCAGTGGTGGTTTTGACTCCCTGTGTTTAAGAAATGACAGTATATCTGTTTTTTGAAGTGAGGTGTTACCTTTGTGAATTGCCAGTTACTTAAAGGAAAACTCGGGGGGGGGGGGGGGGAAATGCCAGTAGTCTAGCTGCCTTGTAAGCACCTTCCAGCAGTCCCTGCTGACTTTATTCTAGACTATATTACAGCATCTCTTAAGGTAAGTATGTCATAGGCGCTTTACCTATGCAGAAGCCTAGTCTTAATAAATGTTAACCATGCAGTTGATGAGTAGTGGTCTTCTCTCAGAGTCTGTAACCATTGTGCCAGAATTGTAGAGGGAGTAAGTATGCTGTGGGAAGGGGCATCTTTTACAGCAAACGTGAAATTAAGTTAATGAATGATCTCTATTAAAAAAGCCTTGGGCTTTACTTCATGTTGCCTGCTCGTATTCCATTCCAGATAATTATCTTTTCCTCATTGTTCTAGGTGGTTGGTGGTTTATTTTAATCCTGGTCCAGCTTGATACACAGTTCCAGATCAGTTTGGCTATGCTTGTAGTTGCAGTTTGTAGAATGCACTGGGATTTTCTGGTGTGAAATCTGCTCCCCACAAATAAGAGATGAGTATTTCCTTCCCACTGCAACTACAGAAATAGGCTGTGTTCAACTGTCTGTAACATTCAGTATTGCTAGAGTAGTTGCTTAATGTTTAAAAATGCTAAGTAAAAACGTTAACACGGTTTCTTAAGCTTACTACAATTAGGGTTACTTTAGCTTCTGCTTGAGGATCTATATCAGTATAGTTCCCAAAGTTTTCTTTTGATTTGTATTTTATAATTCCTACTTTTCCATAGTGTATTGGTACAGCTTCCAGCAAAAGATGATCCTTCCAAAAATTGATTTTGTGGTCTTTCCAACTTCCTTTGGGAAGGAATGCAGTATTTCCTTTCCTTTCCTTTCCCTAAAACTGGGGCAAACTAGGACAATCCTGATCAATAGATAAGCTGCTTCAATTACTTCGTCATACAGTACAGGTACGTGCAGGCATATCAGCTTTTTTTTTTTTTTTAAAGGGCTGTTGCCAGTACGTACTTGTGGATACGCTGTAAGTTTTCAGCCCGAGTTCAATGACAATTTGTTCCTGGCTGAGCTGCATTCTGTGACATGAGGTCTTTGGAGAGCCCATCAGTAGCAGCGGCGATAGGGTTTGATGTGAAAGCCCGGGGTAGGGTGACGGTACACAGAAGCCCCTCTCATTATGCGTTGGGCGCTCTTCTTCATCTGCTGGCATTCGCACCCGGGCAGCGCAGGTTCGGGGACGCCTGTTACGACTGCCCCTCTCTTGTTGCTCAGCTCTTTCATCTCTTTGTTTCCCTCCTTTGCAGAGTTTCAAGTAGAGCACAGCAGCAGCAACCTGCTGGTCAGATGCAGTGTTTTTTCTTACTGTGCTGTCCGTATTTCTCTAACATTACAGATCTTAAAGGAAGATTAAGCCCCTGATATTTGTATGTTATCTCGATTTAAATCCCAAGCCTGGAATTGGTTATTTAACATCTCATAGGTTTTACTCCTGTATTTGCTACTGAAAAAATTTCCCTTTGTCACTCTTCTGTTTTAGACGCTTACTGATGGTCTAATTTTGATTTCTTACAATTTATTGTTTTTTAAATTCAGCATCCGACCTTCCCTCCGTACGCCATGAGGCGGTACAGGCGTGGCTGGAGACGGTCCCTGGAGGTAGTTTGGTGATGTTCTATGTATTCCAATGCACAATAACCCTGCCCGTCTCTTCTCCATGCCTTCAGCAGCTGAGCTGGTACTTTAACCCTGGAACTTACGGCCCTGTCGCTACTGCATGACTGGACATGGAGGGAGGGAGGAAGGGGGAGTGTGCATGCACGCCTTGCTCAGACAGTCCATTCTTGCATGAACTCGACATTTGTTGTAACCCTCCTGAAGGCAGGCCAAACAGAGAGGTTATCTTGGGTGTAATAAAGTAGAAAGGGGAATCTAGTTGAGTGCTTCAGTTTGCTTTGTAAACTGAAGACTGGACCAGTTATTCTTTCCGTAGCTCCTTGACTAAAACTACATGGGGCTTTCTCGCAGTCAGAAGATTAAGTGACAGAGGGTGCTTAAAGCAATTGCAGTTCTCTGTAGCAACTGCAAACTCTAGTTATCTGGTGAAGAAAGCAAGAAAGAAGAATAAGGTTGAAGCTGGGATCTTTAGGAATAGTGGCGGCTGTTGTGTCTCCTTGACTTGGGGTTCATGTTCTTTAGGAAAGCCTCAGGCAAGTTGAAGGATGGTAGAGCTCAGCTGCTTTTTTTATGTGGTCCTCTAAGCTCTATTACAAAACCGATGAGCATGAAGATTCTGGGATTAGAGTAAGGGAGTCAATTTATGTAAAGCGGTGAAGGTATCTAAATCAGTGGAACAGCAGTAGTTTGTGGCTAGGTAGTTGATCTACAGCTAAGTTGCTTTGGCACATCAGAATAGCTAGCTTGCCTATAAAACTTTGCTTCTGCTGCTGCTTTGGCAAGGCAGCAGTGTTTACAAGATGTCTGCACACGATGCAGTCTGCTCACGGCTGCTAGCTGATACGAACCAAGTGCTGATCCCAGTTTCTGGCTGCCATAGTGTGTAGCTTCTGAGTTATTGTGTGACAGCTTTTGGCCTCTTGCTCCTTATCCTAACTGCATATACGTATATGCACAGTATATGTATAATATAACCAGCCACCTGCGAGCTCTCCATGTCCCTCAAAATGGGATCCACCCTTGCACCAAGTTGTTACTTATCTATGCATCTGTAATCTTCTGTTGAGTTTTGTGTACCAACCTATCTAAGAATTGATTTTCTCCTCTCTCTCCAACACTCCCTATGTGTGTCCTGTCAGTTCAGGGTTTCTGGATCTGAAGACACACATATAAGTAGTGGTATCAGATATTCTTAACATCAGAGTTACATTTTTGCAAGTTTCGATTAAGATTACTCACATTTGCTGCTGCCATAAAACCATCCCATGACATTATTATTTCCAAACTAACATAAGCTACTGCATACCTAAGCAACGATGAGACTGGGACACAGTTTGGTTTTGTTCAGTAGATTCATAAATGCCCCTGTGGGCAGTCCAGCCTTTGCCATATGATTCAGACTCCTATGCTCGACATCTGTAAGATTCTGGATTTTATAAGCTTCTGACGTAAGGGGATAGGCCAGTGCTTTATCACAAGTAAGTGTAACTGCTTTTTCACAGTAGTTGACAGAAAATAAACTAGCCCATATGTTTGTCTGTCTTAATACTACAGAGGGGAAAAGCATGGAAAAAGATAAATTCTCAGGTTGAAGGAAGAAGACAAACCACCCACTGAAGGCTATGTTTTGAAATAAGCAAAAACCTCTATTAGAGAAAGAGGAGAGGCTGCAAGACCTCAATTTTAGGGAGGGTTGGTTTGTTTTCAAGATTGTCTTAATTAGCAGTGCTAGCATATAAATGGTTCCAAAAGCCACATCTTCACTAGTAAACAAAAAAGATCAGGGCCTACTCCCTGACTCAGGAGAAAGCTGGCACAGCGTGATTCACTCCCATATGGCTAAACTTTTTTGCCATCCAGAATCAGGGGGCTGCATCCAGACTGCCTGTGGGAATCAGCCTCTAGGCCTACCATGGGACCTAACTGCTGGGAGTCACGCCAGGAGCCCTCCTAAAGATGACAGCATGGCACTGTGTGCATTCAGGTCTAGAGACTTGCACCACTTAGTTTACTGGTATAGGTGCACCCAAGAAGGTTATAAGTATATGTGTTATCATTGTTATAGGACCATATCCTATGTGTATAATTAGCAAACATTGTGCATAATAATACATGCTGACTGTGTACACATTTGCAGTGGGATATACAACAGAGTTAAATGTCTGCATGTTGTTGAACATGAATTGATGCTAACTCGCTGCACAAATCTGAAAATGTAGTTAGTTGACTCTGCTGTGGAAAAAAATCTAGAAGTGCTTGTTTCTTTTTTATATTTAAATGATGTTTTATGAAAATGCTTAACAAAAAAAAAAAAAGGCAAATCATCCATAGCACTAGAGATGGGACAAGGTGTCATAAGGTTTAGGTTTTTTAAAAAAGTATCATTTAACAATGAAATTTAGAACCCACAGTTTGGTCTTGTCTCTCCTCCTGTAATTAAATCCTGTCACAAGTAGTAATGTCAAATGCCCTTTTCAGAGTTATAAATTCAAGAATCTTTTCTTTATGTTGACCCAGCAGATCAAATTATGATCTGTAACAGAAAAGAAAGTTTTGAATATATCTTTTTATTTACTTAAAAATATCTCAATTAATTTGTGTCCTAGTTACTTGTACAGCACATCAAGTCTCTTAGACCCTTTTACCAAAGACTACTGTGGCTTCACAGAGTTAAACAGTTTCCAAATGTAGTAATGATCAATCCCAGAGCTAGACTTTGTCTCTGACTTACACCCTCAAAAGCCCATTTCAATTTCAAGATGAACAGTTGTGGTACATTGCGAGATTTCAGTTTTCACCTAATACACATATGCTATAAAGTGGTGGTAACTGTTCTGGTGTGGTAAAGAAAAAAAAAAAGAAAAATCTTCCTGGAAAAACAGTAAACTTTATTCTGATTTTACGTCCTCCCGGTCCCCTTCTTGTTTAATTTTTCACAAGGCCTGTTGTTCAGAAAAGCCCTGGCTGCTTTCACTGCAGATGCCTTGGAGACTCCCCAAGGGCAGGCATTCCTTGATTCGTTGGAGTCTGGAAGTGTCATTTCACCATAGACATCTTTCTTGGTGACACACTTCAGGATTTCTTGTTTTGGCAGTAATTGATAAATATTTCCACTATAAACTGTTGGTACAGTTCAATGTAGAACCTTTTCACTGTATAGTTTGGTTTTTTGGTTGTTGGTTTGTGGTTTGTTTTTTTTTTTTCCCTCCTCAATATTTGAATATATTCTAGCTCCATGGGAGGACAATGATGTGGAGGACGAGCTGGGCACAGAGCCTGCAGACACAGAAGGGCAGGCAGGTGAAGAGGGAGACACGGGTGCAGAGCTGGATGACGGTAGAGTACCACTGTGCATCACCTTTTATGTGAACAGAATTGTATTGGCAGACAATACTTTGTATGAGGGTACTTAAACCTGATCTTATTTGTAGTGATGTAGGAGTTTGTTTCAAAATAGTCACGAGGGAGCCAGGAGTGAAGGACAAAAAGAAACAGAAGAACCTCAATGCCACGGGTTGTAGCATAAATTTCTCATGTCCTCTCACCATCTGGTAACTAGAGGGCTTGGTCTTGTTGTCCGTATTCAGTACTAATCCTGCTGAATAACAGAAACAGAAGTAAATTTGTGAAAAGTCCACAATATTATGCCAAAAATCTTCCCTTGCTAGTGTAAAATGAACTGCATATGCCAGAAAACATTCAAAATTTTCCAGAAAACTGGTAAGGTATGACTTCAATTACTAATTTAGTTATTTGTACTAATAGTCCATCATTTACTGCTCAAATGATTCTAATTAGCACACAAAAAAAGGAGTGAAACGTTTAGGTGTTCAGGTTATGAAAATTATTAGCACCATGTGAATAGAAAGAAAGGATTATGAAAGATTTTTAAATAATAAACAGATGCCCTGATGGACTTGTATCCAAGATCTCTTGTTTTTTTTCCCCACCCCATCCGTGATCAGATGACATTCCATCTGATGCAGAAGCAGAGTTTCGCTTACATCAAGGTGGCTTAGAAGAGCCAGAACTAAAAGTCTCTGAAGATGAAGATGATGAAGAAGGAGCAGAAGGTGCTTCTTGCAGTGTGACAGAAGGTAATAGCTTTCCCATCAGTGTCTGGATGATTGTAATTGCATTTGAGATAGTCTATACATTTATTAGATTTAAGACAAGACAGTCTCTTAGATTTGGACCATCTCACTACTCTCAGTGGCAAGGTATGTGCTTGTATTAACATTTTGTGAAGAACGTTCCGAATCCATTAATTACAGCTTCCTAAAGCATGAGAACCCATCTAACTGCTTTTTCTTGTAGAAGTTTTTACGTTAAAAAGCTTGTACCATTTTGGGCATTTAAAATTTTTTCTCTATGTTCCAAATGTCCAATCTAGAATTTGTAAAAAAAAATGAGAAATTTGTCACTACATGCTGTGTGTAACATTAAAAAAAAAAAAAAAAAAGAATATTAAGAGTCTCATGTGTTTTTCGCAACATTTTTGCTTTCCCTAGATCCATGCAAGCCATCCATCCCTATCCAGTCATCTAGTGACACTGTTCTTCCTCTGTCTCCGGTTGATAGTCCCAAAGCAAAACAAGCAGAGGTAAGAAAGGGCATCTTTTACGTTTTCTACTTACTACCTGTAGTTCAATAGAACAGTTTGTTGGATAAACTGATGAGGACTGATAGCAGTGGGCTTTCCTCCTTTCCTGTCTCTATAATTGATGTTGATCTTCTTGAAGTCTGACTACATTTAGACTTAAAATGTCACGTACTATCTTTCTTTCCTATCTTCAGAGTGTAGTGGCTCTGTCACAGTCACACAAGTTCCCATCACAAAACCCCCAAAAGAATTATATAGGATGTTTTAATTTCAATGTATAGTTAATAATATATATATAGAAAATGCATGAGAGGAGCCTTAAGTAAGGTGTTTCCTGTTTATCCTGGTTTGGCTATCTTTTCTGTACCAAAACCAGATTCTGTACAGTTGCAATTCAAAATTATATTTGTCTTAGTAGTAACCAAAGCAGTGCTTAGTTATTCCAGAGTAACAACATAGTTCAGCTTAAGGAAGTGAGACACGTCCATGATGTACTGTCATGTTTGTTGTCAGCCCTGGAGTCAGCGTGCAAGCATACTGTGGCGTTTCCAGCTACTGGTGTGTAAGAGCAGGAAGTACATGACCCTTCAAATGTTCAATTCAAATTTTTCCCTCCCAAGTGTTTGTTTTTAAGGAATTACTAAAAGATTAGACTTTATCCTAGAGAGTTTTGTCATAAACCAGTTTACTTACCAGGACACATTATGGAATAAGGCTGGTTTGTGGACAGCAATTGCTGTCAACATTCACTTTCTATTAAAATTAAGGGGTTTTTTTCAGGACCATCTAATGATTCTGTTAGACATAGTTATTGTTTATATCAGACAGTGCCTAAATGCAGTACTCAAGACCTTGGTGTTTAATATGTGTCATACAAGCACACAGATAGAGCGCTTCATGCCCTAACGGTCATGTGTCAGTTAAACCAAACTGTCTGCATGCAAAAGAAAGCTAGTGCAAAAGATGTCATTGCAAAGAATGTTACCAGAACTCAGTAAGAGGAGTCCACTGCCAAAGGGTTAAATTGTAAACAACAAATTGTGCTACGGCAGTAATATGGCAGTCTGGATGTAGGACATGAAAACCAAGACTTCTCAGACCATTAAGGGCCAAGGGAATTGCAGCCTAATTTACTCGTAACAGAGAAAGCACCCCTTGCTTTAAGAAAACATTACAGCAGATGCTAGTGAGCAGAAAGTGCTGTATTGACGAGAGCTGGAGAGACTTGCATCAAATCTGTCTGAGATGAGGGACCACCACAATACACAGAGTTGGAGATTCGAAGGAAAAGATAGAAATGGACTTCTGGAATTTAGTTTAGTGGTTTTTCTTCCAAGAATTAAATTTGCCTTGTTGTCATCTACAAAGGACGGTTTATACAATGGGGCAGAAAAATGAACCACACCTCACGAGAAATCTTAAGTCATGTTCCAGGCCTGTGAATGGGATGCCACATGTGGGTTTTTTCATATTTTGATACTTGGATGGTTTACTTATTGCTAACTTTGTTAAAAGCCAGAAAAATGGAACGGTATTCTAATGTGCCCAGTGACTACTAATATTTCCCTTTTTCATTTTTTGTAGAATGTAAAAGATCCCCTGGCTGAAGTATCCCGTGCACTAAAATCTCCAGAGGCACGCTTTTTTCCTGAGCCTTTCATTCTTGAGGAAGGACCAAAGGATGAAATTCCCAAAGACAGGAAAGTCAAGAGCCCTTTGGTGCCACCATCTCCAGTGTTATCCCAGCCGGTTGCATCACCAGAAGCCATTGCACCTACATCACTAGCAGAGTCTCAGTCAGCAGCACCAACATTGGCTTCATCCCCAACATTGGCTCAAATGCCTATCTGTTCCCAGCCTTTGCCTTCTGCTGAAACATCCATTCCATCCCCAGTGGAGCCTCCAGTATGTTTCCAACCTGTCCCAGCCTTAACATCTACTCCTTTAGCCAAACTCGTCCTTAGGGGCCAGGATAGTGAGGTGGAAAAACTGGGGAGTCCTACTACTGCAGAAGAAGCCCTGAAACGGAGTAACCTTGTAGAAGAGTTCTGGATGAAGAGTGCTGAAATCCGGAGGAGCTTAGGGCTCACCCCAGTAGACAGAAACAAACGCTCAGAGACGAACTTCACTGTATCTGCCCTTGAGACAACTCCTCTGAAGACTTTTAATAGTGAGAATATTTCAGGGGATGAAAGGATCCAACTTGTGAAACCCCAGCCTGCCCCAAGAAGACAGGGACTGTCCAAGTTAGAAAACGAGCAGATTTCTCTGCTCACTCCAAAATCTCCATCAGAAAAAGAGCTAAAGAGTTCCAGTGACGTAAGGAGAGATGTATCCAGCAGTTCTGGACTTGGCCTTCAGGAGAGCTCATCTAACATGAGAACTATGGCTAGCCAGAGCTTCAACACTTCTGACTCTACCATGCTTACTCCTCCATCAAGTCCGCCACCACCACCTCCTCAGGGTGAAGAACCAGCCACTTTGCGTAGAAAGAGGCATCAGGCAGTCTGGCAGAATGAGGTTGAAGCCAGGTCACCTCCAACACCAGCATCAACACCTCCTGCTCCCCCACGCCATGAGCCAACCTCTGCTGCCAAAGAGTCAACCCAGGCCAAAAAAGACGACGTGCGGAAATCTTTTGCAGAGAGCGTGGATGAGATTCCATTTGCTGATGATGTAGAAGACACGTATGATGACAGGACAGAGGACTTAAGCCTTCATGAGAAGTTCTTTACACCTCCTACCAGTAGGCCAAGGCCAGAGAAGCCACTTCTTTTGCCCTTGGTCAAAGAAAATGGTGGTCCACCCTCAATGGAGGGAGGGGTTAACCAAAAGAAGAGAGTGTTGCCTGAAATTTCTGCGGAGGCCAAGGAGCTTGCTGAAGAAAGAATGAGAGCCAGAGAGAAGTCTGTCAAGAGCCAAGCACTGCGTGATGCCATGGCTAAACAGTTGTGTAAGATGAAAGATATGGAGATGGCTGCAGCTGCTGCTGCTGGGGCCACAAGGGCACGAAAGGCATCTTCTATGCCCTTGAAGACCAAAGAGTTGTTTTATGACTCTCCAAAGCATCTGGCCTTGAAAATAGCAGAGGGATCCACACGAAAGCATGATGCTGCTAGTGAGAAGTTCTCCACTTCTGCTGCTGATGTGGCTGGACCTGAAGGGTCTGTCACCTCTTCAGAAGGCTCCAGTGGGAAGAGTAAGAAAAGAACTTCTCTTTTCTCCCCTCGTAAGAACAAAAAGGAGAAGAAATCCAAAAACGACAGCAGGCTTTCTGACAAATCTAGTGGTGGAACAGAGGAAGCAACAAAGCCTAGGTCGTTATGGAAGTCTGTTTTCTCTGGGTATAAGAAAGACAAGAAGAAGAAGACCGACGACAAATCCTGCCCAAGTACTCCCTCAAGTAGTGCCACTGTGGATTCTGGCAAGCACAAAGCTTCTCCGTTGGTTACAGCTGCAGGTATAATAGATGTGTGCCTCTGCACTGTGCGCTTTTCCTACAGCTAGGTATCCTTGAAAGTAAGTTTGGCTTACTTTGTCATTCAGCTACTGTGCTGAATGACACTGCTTCCCAGTGTCAAATGGGCAGATCAAGATAAGTGCTAGCAACTAGAATTGTATGTTTACATATTGACAGAATTAATTAGTTGATATGCCACTGAAAAAAATGGATCATTAAATAAAAGCTTCACTCTCGATATGTAAAAGGCACATCTATTTTCTGCCTTAGACTGATTTGAGAAAGAAGCACTGTTTGTTGGAATCAGTTGTTTGTGACATTTCATCTCTACTTTAAGCCTGATCCTCATCTTTTCCTTGGTTGGTCTGTTCCCTTTCTTTCAACCTGGCTCCGTGGATGTTGAAGACTGCAGAGATGCAGTTACTCCTGTAACTCATTGCAGTGATCTGGCAACTGTCTGCTGATCTATGAAGTGGGAATTCTGCGTCCTCATGTAAATCTCTCACATGCCATCAGGTGCAGGCAGAGATATTTAATGGCAACTTGTGATACAGTAAATAAGTTAGCCATAAATGTGATGAAAAGCGAACATGTTGCATTTCTCTGGCCTTGTACAAATGGCCAAAATAGTGCCAGCTGCTGTCATCCAAGTGCTGTATCTGTCGTAGGAGCATTGATACAGTACAAAGGGAGAATCACGACCATTATTTTTAACAGTGCTTGCAGAAAGTGATGCTCTCTTAGAATGAAGCTTCTAACTAATATTGATCATTTTGCAGAGCAGTGCTTCTTTGATCACTCTGTAATCCCAGGCGAAGCAACTGAGACTGGCATAAAAGGACTGAATATTTTTGAAGCTCAATCAAACAACTTAGCAACTGAGTTCTGAAATGTTTACAGAAAGAATAGTTACCACTTCTCTAACTTGCCCTTTTTATTCCTGGCTTCTCAGATTTGCAGCTCCGTCAACACCTGAGTTTCTCAGAGGACTCCGACCTCTCCAGTGACGATATTCTGGAACGTTCCTCCCAGAAATCCAAGCGAGAGGTAGGCAGATGGGAAATGCATTTTAGATGGATGTGCAGGTGATTGTGCAGGCCATTGTGCAGGTCCACAGGCTCAGAGAACCACATCGGAAACTTGGATGGTTAATTTTGTTGTTCTTACTGTTTCTTCTGTGGAACAGGCTTTCCTGTAAGTTGGCTGACTGTTCTGTCTAAAATAAGTTGGTTTCACTTGGTTTCACAATTGCAAGCTACTTCCCACTGTTATTATATGAAGGATCTGTTGTCTCACTGTGACGTTACTTTACCATGAATAGTGAATTTTGTCCCTGTTGTGAGCATGCCAGTGATCTACAGAAAACAGACATTTAATGTCAAAAAAGTAAATTTCACTGGCTCTAATGTTATTGCAAAAAAGATAACAATGAGTTAGTTCTCACTTTTTGTAAGGGTCCGATTTTAGGATATTGTTTTACCAGCCTCTTTGATAGATTGAAGTGGTAGAATTCCAAGCAAACTACAGACAGGAATGTACTTTTGCATACATCAAGAACATAGTCAAGACAGATCATCAAGAGGTAAACTACAGGCCGCAGTTTTGCAACTCATGCAGGTTTGCTTATTTTTCCTGGTAGAAGAGAATGTGTACAGTCTGAATTGGTACCTTCTCTGTTTGGAGAAAAGATGAGCCATCAGCTGTTTCTTCCATTTTGACCCTGTTTTCTTTGAGTACTTAGAATCATAGAATCATTTAGGTCGGAAAAGACCTTTAAGATCATTGAGTCCGTTGCTGAGTATGTCCATAAGTCTGTGTGTGTAGATCACAACTGTGAAGCTGAAATAGATAGTAGTGAGCACCTATGAAATGCCAGTATATAGGGGTTGGTCTTAGCCTGGTGTTCTCGTTCCAGCGTGGCCTGGTATGAACTCTGCTTCTTCTGAGAGCGCTGTTTCTTGTTCCTGACCAACCTTCCCTAGCTAGTGTTATAATGTCATATTGTAAGACATATCAATGGCTTTCTAGCCAAAATAGTTTCACTTTAAATGGTGCTTTAAGGAAGTTACTGAGGAGGAAAGAGAAGACATCAGTGGGTCTCCATAAAAGCCCAGAGAGGAAAACACATTTAGTTTATTTGCACATGTTTATATGTGGAAAATATATGGTGAGAGCCAAGTGCCCAAGTTAGTTGCTTTTAAACTATTTATTTCAATTTTAGGATGGCACTATTAATGCAAAAATAAGTGAAAAATGTAAGGAACTACTCAATCATAGTAATGGGGAAGAGCCCTTCTTTCATTCCTGAGAGCTTCTGAGCTCTGCTAGACAGTTTGCAAGGTTTGGAGGAATAAGTAGAGATTTCATTAACCCCACAGAACACTAAAGCCCTTCTGGTACTGAAGAATGAAAAATGTGTTCCCCCTGTCCCTTCCTGATGGTGCCTGGTTCACATGTTAAAAAAACTTGGGAAGAAGAGTGCACCTGAGAGGGCAGTGTCACAGGCACAGTGGTCTGTGCCTCCTGTCTCAAACCTGTCATCCAGTGTGCACAAATCAGGCTCAAATGGCAGGATCTAGTTGATACTTGGCTCAGATGGCAAAGGTATGGAAGTACTGCAAATTGAAGTGTCATAGGAAATGCTTTCTATGTGTGTATATATAGTGGAATGAATTAGGATCACTGATGAATTTAAGGCTGGTGGAAGCAGTTGATGAAGTAAGTAGAAATTTTCTGTATTTACTTACCTGTCTTTTAATCTCTCTCCCTAGTTGATCTAGCTCTCTTCTAAGAGGAAGATTATCTTGGTTTTATTTTATTCCATTTTTTCTCTCCCCCTTCCATTCCTCCTTGCATGCCCTCAAGGTGTTTCATGAGAAATTCTGCATTTTCCAAGAGATGCAGAAGAATGAGGTACCTGTGGCTAGCAGAGGACAGATATGCAATACAGGGGGTTCAGATAAGAGTTACAGAGTTATTGTTCCGCCTTTTAAGCTCCTTCAGGAGGAAGCAGGGCTTCAGTAAGGTCCATGCTTGTTTTCAGACTTTGGTATGCCTTGATGGTCACTTATTTTTCTGTGCTGAACTACTTGGATTTAAAATGGCTTTTGCAGAAAAAAAATCTCATCAATAAGCATTGGAGGGGATAGGTGACAGTGGCAGATGCCTGGAATCCTAATACTGAAAATATCTCACCAGCTCTGCCAAGGGTATGGTGGTAGTGTCTCATTTTCTCCCATTTGCTGTTGCTGAAGTTACATTAAGAATTGTTTTGCTCAGCATCTGCCTGTTTTCTAAAGAATAGTTTTGAGAATGAATTTATTTAGAGGAAACGAATCTGAGAACTCCACTTACCTAGTTTTATTGCATCCTGTCCAAGGATGTAGAATGTACATGCAAACACTGGAATGCCTTGCTGTCAAAAGAAATGTAACTGAACTTCAAGACTGACAAAACTGGGTTTCTACTGTTTTGGGCTGGGGGCTGTATTTTTTAAGTTACAAACTGCCTGCTACTTATGGGTAAGAGTTGTCTTCCCATGTGCCACGTAACTTTTATGTGAACCCCTTCTCTCAACTGAAATTCTGCTTGTGCTGCTTTTTTGGTAATTGTAGTGAGCTTGCTTCCCAGCCAGCTTGCTCTGTTAGGCTGCTCTTTGTGATCAGCAGTGAATTCATTCAGCGTTGTTTAATGTAGTGTCTTTCAAGAGAAGCATCTTGTAAAGAATTCCTAATGTAAATGCCCCGTGGGTCTCGTGTTTATAGGTGTGTATCGCTCTGTGTGTGTTTGTCATTGTTCCTGTACAATTGTGGTATTGTGATCAGACGTGCGTTTTACTGCCACAGGTAGCTTGCTTTTTACTGAAGTTTGCGTACATGCTGAAGTTGTTCTATGGCTTCTCATTTGTGATAGTTTTTAGTTAATTGAATGTGAAAATGCAAAATGCTGGCTGTTCACCCAGAATGGCACAATGCCCTCTGTACTTTATGACCCAAGGGAAATTTATCTCTCTTATAAACCCTAAGTAGTCTACTTGCCTTATTTTCAGGTACAGGGCAATGTAGAATGTCCTTGGACAGAGAAGGCAGTGATTTCTCTTCCTTTTCTCCTCATTTTCTCCTCCTTCTCATAATTTTAGTTCATCAGGCTCTCTGGAGGTTCTCTTTTTAGACAGGAAAATTCTATTACTGTAGGACACATAACCCACTCTGAGCCCATCTGTTTTTTCTACTGTCACAAAGCAGTGAGAAAGATTTATGATGTTAGTTAAATGCAAATGATCATTTCTATGAAGTAGAGGTAATTTAAAACCATGAAATAAACACAACTCCTAGGAGAAGCTGTAAATCAAATTATAAATGGGGAGTTGTGTGACAGAGTAATATATGGTTGGCTGAGCCAGTTCAGACCAAATGTGCCCCAGCATAAGCCATTATTGCAAATCTAAGCCAAGATTTTGTATGTGTATGTATGCGTACTTGTTCAGTGGACATTAAAACCATAGGTAGAAAGAGGCCAAATAATTCCTCTAGAAAAAGGTATTTCCAAGTTGACTGTATCTTCAAAGAGGCTGCCAAAGCTAATTGCCTTCAGGAGAGTGCTAGAAACTTGATTTTGCGGACAGAAGTTCCATTGTGCTTCATCAGTCTGGGTCACGTTCAGCATTTGCACAATTTTATGTTTCATTTAAAAAACAGCTTTGTTTTGTTACTGTGCATCTGTTTTCAATGTTGAACTGATTTTGCTTCATTTTGTACGTTTTTTTTATTTTTTTTTCCTTTACCATTCCCCCTTTAAAGTCGATTTATGTACCACACGCCTTGGCATTCAAGAGATCATATTCGTCAAAGGTAGTGTCTCCATTCCCACTAGTTGGCCATTGTTGCATTGCATGTCCCTATATTAACCCATTGAATCCGTAGCTACCCATCACATGTGCACTAACATCACAAACGTTGACTGTGCATGCGTGAGATGTTAGCAGACATGGGCAGCAAATTCTTTGTAGAGGTTGTCTACCAAAAATGCATTAAGCTCTGAATTGTCTGTCTGGTTAGAATGCATGCAATTATCAGTGCACAGCAGTGCACCACTGTACAGAGTGATGTGGATGATCTTTGAGCTTCAGAACAAATAGGTTTTCAAGGCAATTAAATATATATGCATATTCTTTTTTTAATACTTAGACTATGAGTTCAAGTGAATTGTCACACTTTAATCAGTATCCTTCAAAATGGTTGAGTTCACTGAAATCTTAGTGAAACCCTGTATCAAGCTAAAATCAAGACAGAAATTGCACTTCTATTTCAGGAATGTTGCTGCTTTCTGAAATTCTTATTGTTCTGTCTTCACAGTCACAACAGTGTTACATGGGATAGGAGCGTCACACCCTCTATCACTTTGTCTTCTGATTTGGGTATCATTGTGGATTTTGTGTTTTAAAAAAAGAAAGAAAACGTAAAGTGTTAACTTCTTGGAGCTTTAACGATGGTGCTTGCTAACCACCTGAGAGATTTTTAATAGAGCTGTCATCCTACCTTAAACTGCATTCACTGAGAACAATAAACCAGAGGTAGACTGACCAATGTGGCAGTACAATAACTAGATAAAGGAAATTTCAGGGTGTTCTGTCTTAACATTTTGTCCTTAAAAGTTGACTGTCCATGGAGAAGATCTCTTTCCAGAAGTGGAAGACATCTGTTTACAGCTGTCCCTTAAAGCTTACATACATGTATATGGAAAGAGAGTTCTTTTCTTCCCTGTAGGACATTTAATGCAATTGTGAAGTTTCTTTGACACTCTTAAAAGTCTATGAAAGGAAGCCCTCCTAGACTACAACACAACCAACTAGTATACCTGATAAGACACTAAACCCTATTTCAGTAATGTTAAAAAGTCTTACTTATTTTTAAACTAGTTTCACTGAGACAAAAGAAGAGGAGGAAATACCTTTCTTTTTCTATAAACATGGCCTTTCTCCTTTTGGATGGCTTCTGGTGTTGCAATATTCTAGTTTTAGTTTAGGGGTTGTTTTCTCTGTTTTACACCAGCCAGTTTTGTGGGGTTGCTCTTGAGATGGGATTTCCCATCTCACACCAGAATGTCATTCTGTTTTCAAACGTCTTTTTGCCTTCTTGATTCATAGAAGAGTTGCACAAATTTACACAGGTAGTCATTACCAGTTATACCAGTATAACTCCCAACTGTGGATGTTCTTGCTCCAGAATAAAATAGGGAGAGGGGAATACCAATACAACTACACTAATCTATAATAATTTCTTAGCTTATACTGTAACTGTTCATGTAGACATGCCTTTACCCTCTTTTAAAATGAAATCAAGGTGACCCCTCTATATGGTACTCATTGATTTAACTAAATCTATTTGGATAAATCTATTGATAAATAGAATAAAAATTTATTTGATCTTTGGGGAGAGGTTTCATGTAGCAGTGGAAGACAGGGGTGGGACATTAATTAAAATCACAGTTTTGCAGTTGGCTGATATGCTTCTTCACTCCTGATTTGACCCTGAAATTGTTGCTCACTGCACTGTGAACACCTTTGCCTACAGAAGCTTGACTTTTCACACAGCCATGGCAAAGACAGAACACCTCCCTTTTGAGATTTTTGGAAGAGAAAATGGTCATCCCTCCCCCAATACCTCTGAGCATGCAAATAAAATCTGCCCCCGTTCTTCCTTCCTTCAGAGAGCCTACACGGAAGAGGAACTGAATGCCAAGCTGACCCGGCGAGTACAGAAAGCTGCCCGTAGACAAGCCAAGCAAGAGGAGCTAAAGAGGTTACACAGAGCTCAGGTAGTGTCTCACAATCTTCTTGTCATGGCAGACAGTTAACTCTATGTGAAAGCACCATGATCCTGACATTCCTCTGAGTGTGTCAGAAGAGGATCCAGAAATGGAACTTACTTCTATTTCTACATGATTGTCCCTGCTCCTACTCCCTCTTCCAAATTTGATATCATGTCACAGACCTGGGAAGAATGGCTGAAACCTATCATGATAGTTTTACAGTGAGAAAAATAATGACCGTAATACCTTTCCAGCTGGAGATGAGTGAAGCATCATGCACTGAACAGAACAGTGATAGTCAGATAATACCTGATGAAGCTGCACCTATCATTGCTTTGCTAGATTATGCTGCTGGGTGAAGCGTTACCAAATTAACCTTTAATTACCGGAGAATCTGTTGGAAAACTGCTAGCATCACCTAGAGGCGATGGGATTTGTTTAAAACTCGAGGTAGGGGCTCAGCTGACTGAATAGCTTCACCTTTCACTTTGGGGTTTAGGAAGGTGATTGGAGTTGTAGCAAATAAGTGAGTATCAAGGTGTTTGCAAAATTAAGGGATAGGATGGAAGAGGGTGGGGTGGATGTTGTCACTGGAGGGACTGTGATGCTAGCTTTTGAAGCAGTTAGCTTTTGAAGCAGTGTATTGTTGAATACAAATATTTGTTTTCGAAAAGGCCGATTTGACTGAAGTCACTTAGTGCTGAATGAGTGCTGCAGGCAGAGCAGGAGAATTGCTGTTGGTGAGGTTCTGCTCCATTCTTCTCTGAACAGATCATCCAGCGGCAGCTTGAACAAGTGGAAGAGAAGCAGAGGCAACTCGAGGAGAGAGGGGTTGCTGTGGAGAAGGCCCTTCGAGGAGAAGCAGGTATCCATCAGAACTCGGTTTGGTTTTTAATGTTTTCTTATCAAGTGCTTGTGCAGTAGTCCATAGCTGCTTGGATTTTAGAGGCAATTGGACCATTATAGCCTAGGTATAGTCCAATATGAATCCATTCTCCCTTTTCTACTATCTTTTTGAGGCCTTGTTTTTCCTGTGTTTCTTCTCATTCTGGGACTTCCTTATCGGCAGAGACTTAGTTCGCTTGTCTTTGCCTGAGGCTTAGGAGGTGATTCTCCAGTTATTAATAATGGCTGCCTGACTGGTTCTGCATATTACTGGACATTACGGCTAAAAAATTGCAGGGATTTCCTACAATTCACATAAAGCTGTCACCGTAAAAGAACCCTGTTTGTGTGTTAAGGAAGTAATTGTGAAATTGTGTGTGCTTCCTCTATTGTGTTGGATTATCAAGGTAGTGTCCTTACAAGGGACCATCACAGAACATCTTCCTCACTGCACAGCCCAGCACACTGGCTACTTCCAACAAAGTTGTGCAGAGCAGAAATGCACACGTGTACTGAAAGGTATCCATGTCAAGCTGTTAAAGGAATGTTATGTGTACTTGAAATTAAATTAAATGAGTATCATCTGATCTGGCAAGCATATGAGTGGAGGAGTACTTGGTTCAGATAATGCTGATAGTAGTATAATGATTTGGAAAAAAGAATCCTCAATTACAAGGAGTCAAATATCCAACAGGCAAATGCAGTGTGTGTATACCTGACAGGCCCAGGATTATGTACCTGATTACAAGGGTCAGAGATCAGAAATGGTAATGGTGGAACAGGTGTTTGGAAACTGTTTTGGCTCGTTGCTTGGATTGAAGAGCCATGGCTGTGCCTGTGAAGATGGAACTTGATTAAGCAGTGAAGGTTCACCAGAGGAAAAGTCTGTTGTGACTTCCCGCCAATTACTACTCGGCCAGGATTAGGTATGTTTGATGCTCCATAAGGGTGCCAAAGCAGCAGGACTGAGTGGTTACCAAAGCAAGCAAATAGATACTACAAGTGTGGAGAACAATCTTGAGGACTTCAATGGTTTTGTGATCTGACTGGCTTTTTCGTTTGTGGGTTCAAAAAATTAGCCTTGTGCAAAAACTCTTTCTTTGCGGTGGTGCCTCCTTCCTTATGCTGTGTATTTCTGTGTCCCCCACTGTTCTCTGGCCTGCCAGTTTCTGCACTCACTAAAACCACCTCTCTTATCTCTAATTGTTCTTTTCCTTTTTCTTCTTTTCATCTGGAAGTCTGTCTTGATTACTCAGCTGCTAAATGACTTTCACGTAAGACATGTCAGGACAAGTGGGAAATCTTAGCAGCTGAAAGAACTTTCTTCATGATAGAGTGCTCTCACTGAAGAATGATAGAAGAATGCCTAAAAAACGTTCAGAGAGGGCAGAATATGACCAAGAATTGCTATTTTATGTGGAAGACTGCAGAATTAAACCCTTGTATAACTACCTTCTCAGTCCCAGCTCTCCCAAAATGGAAGCAGTCTTAGATGAGCTTGTGTGTTTGTGAATTTCCTAGCAGAATTATGAAATTGTAGGTCACTCTTTGCAAATGAATCTCTCTTCTTCAAGAATTCTTTAGGGTATGCTTTGCTCTTGCAACATGTTTCTATCAGCAGATCATACATTATGGTTACAGAAGCTTAACAGCGTCATAAAGAATTCACCAGCCTCAACTATTCCAGTTATTTCAGGGGATTAGCAAGAAACATATTCGGGGGGGGGGGGGGGAATCATGTTCTAACCTGTGTTGACTGAAACAAAAGATGATAAATTAATTCCATGCTTCACCTCTCTAGCCACTCTTGCATGGACATTTTACATATGTTTGCAGTAAAATAACTGAATTTCTTCTTTTTAAAGTCTGCGGCATCATATTCCATAAGTACAATTAATTTCTGCCTCCAATAGCCATTAATTATTCAGGAGGGCAGCATAATTTTCTTGTCATCTGCATTGCCTAAGATACTGACCTAACAGTGACCCCTGCATTCAGCCAGTACCAGTGTGTAAAGGTGTGGAGTCATGCTCTTGTCTCTGATCCGTCCCTCCCCTAATGAAACCATGTAAACAAAAGTTAAAAAAGGGAAGGGCGGTGTATAAAGTGGTGGTGTCATCTGAAGAAAAAAAATCTCTTTCTTTTTAATAAGCTTGTACAAGGGGAAGAAATGGGGGAAGGTGGGAGGTATGCCTCAAGTAACGTCTGTCCCGTAGACAGCAACCAGTATTAACTGTTCTAGGAGAACATATTAGGCTCTGTAATGAGTGGGTTATTCAGCTTTCCTCTCTGTAGAGAAAGAACAAATCACTCACTTAGACATTTAAATATGAAGTTTTACATAGTATTAGTAGTAGTTTCCTACTACTACATACTTGAAAATCCTGACAGAAGAAACAAAATTCTCTATTTTGTACTGATTCTTTTCTTTTTCTATTGTAGAAAAAGATAGACAAGACCATCTGAACTACTTCTCTCTGTCATTTATGATCTTTTAGCATGTTGCCTGTTAGTCATCTTTCCTGTCTGTAGAGAATTTCAAATTTTGCTTTTGTAGAGATCTTCCATAACTTTAATTCCTCAGATCTCTGGCCTCTGGACCTCTTTCCATTTTTATAAAAAAGTATTTTTCAATTGGACTGGTAAGAACAAAAACCAGTACTATAGGTAAGAATTTGTTTACTTAGAATAATTTTCCTTCTATTTTCCATCCATTTTGTATCATCCTTAATATGTTCTTGCCAAGTGACTTGTACTGAGAAGATTGTCAGTAAATTCCTCACAGCGATGCTCTGCTGTCTTCCTGAGAGAGTACAGTTGATTTAGATCCTAGCAATAGGTACAGACGGCTCAATGCTCTCTTCAGGAATTTCACTCATTATCTGATAGTTGTCAAGTTGGAATATTTATATGCTGATACTAGCTATTCAGCTAATCAGACTCAGAAACATTTTCGAGGTCATTGTCAACTTTAATTTTGACGAAATAATTGCACCTCCTTAGCTAGCTCTTTGTCTTTTCCTTTTTTAAATAAGCTCAGCCTCAGGCAAGGTGCAGTTGGTCTTTTATTCTTTTAAAAGCTGAATGCTCAATCTAACATTTAGTTTCTGATTCAGAAAATGATCTCACACCCTGTGATTACTTAATTGCCTTAATATGTTCTCTGTGATTATCTTTGAAAATCTCAGCCTTTGATAGTCACATTCATAGCAAGAATGAATGATTTGGAATGTAATCTCTATTTCAAGTGACAATGTAAGCTCTGTTTCAGGTGGCAAGTTTGTCATATGCAGGTGGTCTAAGCTTTTGTCATCCCTTTTTTTCCTTCCCACCTCCCGCCTGTTTCTTTTGCACCATGGTATTTCACTGTGTCATGGTTTAACCCCAGCTGGCAACTCAGCACCACACAGCTGCTCGCTCACTCCATCCCAGTAGGATGAGGGAGAGAATCAGAAGGGTAAAAGTGAGAAAACTCATGGGTTGAGATAAAGACAGTTCAATAAGTAAAGCAAAAGCCGCGCACGCAAGCAAAGCAAAGCAAGGAATTCATTCAATGCTTCCCATCGGCAGGCAGGTGTGCAGCCATCTCCAGGAAAGCAGGGCTCCATCACAGGTAATGGTTACTTGGGAAGACAAAACACCATCACTCCGAACGTCCCCCCCGTCCTCCTTCTTCCCCCAGCTTTATATGCTGAGCATAACGTTATATGGTGTGGGATATCCCTGTGGCCAGTTGGGGTCAGCTGTGACAGCTGTGTCCCCTCCCAGCTTCTTGTGCACCCCCAGCCTACTCGCTGGTGAGGCTGTGTGAGGAGCAGAAGAGGCCTTGACTCTGTGTAAGAGCTGCTCAGCAATAACTAAAACATCCCTGTATTATCAACACTGTTTCCAGCACAAATCCAAAACATAGCCTCAAACTAGCCACTGTGAAGAAAATTAACTCTACTCCAGCCAAAACCAGCACACACTGCAAAGGTAAAGTAGGATAATCTCAGTGAAGAATTTTCCCATTTTTCTGCGGTGTCCCAAGAGACACCTTGGATGGGATTGCTACTAATGTAGCAGTACTTCGTACTATAGTGCATTCGCCTGTTTGGACATGCTTATGACTTTGATTTCCTGTGTGGATTTTTCATTTTTTCAATTATTAACTTAAAAATATGTCAAATCAGAAATTTCTGGAACCTTTTCTTTCTCCCTTATCCTCCTTTATCCTAAACTTTGATAGTCATTTTTAAGAGCTGGGAAAATGTCTCCTACTGTCAGATCAATACTGAAAAATTTAAGAGCCACCTCTTTACATCAAGTGAATCATATGCAGTGAGAAATAGTGCTCTCAGTGCTCCCATCTGTCTCTTCCCCAAAGAAACGTTACACGGTGCTAGACTCATGGCGTACCTGTCTCTAGCAGCTGTGGAGGTACACGTCTCTGTTCCACACACTTCTGTGCAGGTTCTTCTCTGGCATAGATAGTGCATGAGCAGAAAGACACGTACCCATCTTTCTACGCTTAGGCGTTTGCCATTTGTGTCAGCGCTCAGTCAGTGCCTTCCACCCGTGTGCTGTATGCACACATCCTCCACTCAGTCACCTCCAAGAAATCAACCCTTACACCTTTCCTGCAGCTGACCTGAGAAATGACACTGTTTCCTTCTGACATATTGCTCAGCATGAAAGCAACAGGGTTAGTTCTGCTTTTCTCAGGAAGACCAGGAAAAACATCAGTGTCAGGTACTGGTGCAAACTGAAATAGGTGAAGTGTCTCTGTGTAGACTTCTTGATTTTTCCCCTTGGAAGTCCTTGCCTGCCTGCTGGGAATTTTCTCCTCATCTTCCCAATATATATGTTTGTGATATATTTGTGTGTGTGTGTGTGTGCATATATGTAAATATACAAAGAAAGAGAGACATTTTATATATGTATGTGCCCATGTGTATAGCTGCATATTTCTTGTTTGCCTTTTTCTTGTTTCTGTCTGTCTGTCTTTTTCTCATATATTGCTTTGACTGTGTGGGGCTAGGGTGGGTATCTGATTCAATAACTCTGTCTTCACCAATTCCTTGTTGTAGACTATTGGGGAGAGTCTTATTACAGTGACCTCATCGACTTGCATCTGGGTGGTATGTATAGCTGAACCTCCTGCTGACACTAACCCTGCTGACACTCCTCCCCACTCCTCCCTTCACCTAATTTTCCCATCCTTGGCTCACAACCAAGAAGAAACAGCCCTTGCACATGACTGGCTATAGCAGAACCCCTTTTCCAGCTCAGGAGGAGGAGATCCTGGCGTGCTCCACGAACCAGTGTAAGGCTCCCTCTTCTATTTTCCACAGTGCTGATTATCTCAAAATTTACTTACTGTTTTCACTCCAGCCACCTTCCCTGCTAGCAGTGGAAGGCCGTTCTGGTTTTTTTGCTTCTCCTTTGCAAAGTCCAACTCTACCATTGAAATCCTCTTTAGGAAAATATTTTGCTGCAAAGGGGACAGCAGAACTGACCTGCTGCCAAGACCTAACAGCACTGTACGCATTAGTCATGCCATTGCCTCCCTCTTCCCCTTCCGAGGCTCGTTTGCTTCTTCCAAAAAAGCCAGAGTGTGGTGATGATCTAACAAAAACAAAATGCTCCCTCAAGAGACTTTGGAAACACTTGTTAGATGACAGATACTTCTTCTTTCTTGTTTTGTCTTACTGAAAGGTTTGGAGAGAATCTACTGTTAAGAGTTCCAGTCATTTTTGCTGGAATCTGCTGTTAGAGTTTCCAGTCAGCCCAGTTTGCATCATTACACAGCTAATAAGCTTCTTGCTATCTTGTTTTGGTTTTGGGTTTGGTTTTTTTTAATATCCCATTTAGTGCTAAACATATGTTACATTGTTTAGCTCTTTTTTTAATGTAGCGATTATAATCTCGTCATCACTCTGCACCATGGTTCTGCGTTTCTTTAATTAATGTTACTTCCTGAATCCCTTAGTAGGTGGATAACTTTTGGGTTGCAAACAGCATTTGTTTAGCATTTGCCCATCTTGAAAATTTAAATTCCCTTTGCTAATTTAATCACCCTAAATCTATTCTTATAAAATGAACACACATCTGTCAGCGGATCCGAGAGAAAGCAAACTCTGCTCGGTTTTCTTGTCATTTGAGGATCTCATTTCATTTGTCTTTTGGAGTATAAGGTTGCTTGATCTAAGCTGTGTTTTTGTTGAGGGAGTGCCTTACAGTCCAGCTCCGTGGAGCAGAAGACCCACACGCTCTAGGCCTGATCCAAGACACATCACTAGAAGTCTTCCCCTGATTTCATTGTGTTCTGCATTTGATCCTTCAAATGTCATCTTGCCCAGGCTTTTAACTGTCACTTGTTCTCCTCCTCCAGGGGGAGGCTGTCCCACATAGTATCCATCTGTAGCTGTCTGTTGGGAATGACTCCAAATTGTCATGGCACAATAGGCTTTTATTGAAGAACATCCACCTGAATTAAGAATATCCACTGAAGTTCAAGTTTCAAAATGGAAGACTTTTCTCCTTAATAGACCTAATTTGTTGCCCGGTTCCCCTGTGCTAATTTTGATGATAGTTCTCCACTAGCGGTGTGCTTCATTCACTGTTCAGTCCCTCTGGCCTTCTTTCCTGGGGTGTCTTCTGCAGAGAGACTTTGAAACCCTCTTTCTAGTTATGCCCATCAGCTGGCACATACCCTTATGAGCACAGAGTAAGGGCTGTAAAAGGGTTGATGCTGAATTACACTTAACAGACCCTTATCCCTATTTAATGCTATTTCCACTATACCTCTCCCTCCTCCTGCTTCTCCTCCTAATGTCTCTTTAGAGACAGCTATCCCATCAAAATCACTAATAGTGGCTTTAAGAAAAGCAAAATAATCTTTACTTAAAGGGACACTGTCACTTAAAAAATTATTGTGTTGCAGAAAATCTTAATTGAAAAATTTAATTTACTGTTTATCTTTTTTGCGTGTTGGCTTTCTCCATTTCTCTGAGCTCAGACAGTCACCCCAGAGTGGTCGTTTTTGATCTTCTATAACAGGCTGGTTTTATTCGTATGGTGACTCAGTCGCTTGGGCTTCCAACAGTCAGAGACAATATTCACATTTTTTAAAAATGGTTGATAAATTTTAAAAATGTATTAAGTTTCTGCTCATCTCAAAAATACCTTTTTCGAAACAAACTTTAAAAAAAACATATTGGGCAGTATCCCTTTAAATGCAATGAGCCAGTATGGCCTGCTGGAGTATGTGGCTTTATAGTATTGTTTTGTTGCCTCTGTAATTTGCTTTATATTTGCTTTTGGGGCTGCCAGAACACTTTTGCCAGAAGGGATACATTGCTCTGATGATACTTGTCACTATTCGGTGGCAGATTTAGAGCTCAGCTCCAAAATTAATATGTCTGTGCGGGATGCTGCGTCTGGGTGGAGTGCCATTAGAATCCCCGGAAGGCCCTGTGGCTGCGCGGTCCTGCTGAGCACTGCAGGCAGCGAGGATGGCTGCGTAGTTAATTATTCTACTGGCACCCTGTGGCTCTGAGGCATAGGCATTGACTTTAGAGTCATGCAGTCAGTAGCATGATAAGCAAAATGGCAAAATACTTTGAAAAGCTATCTGTAAATTGGTAATAACTTTTGAATTATTAGGGCATTAATTTATTCTGGATTTTCTTTACACTAACAAGAGTTGCGTTTCATTTAGTTGTTACAGATTGCGCAACAAGTTCTGCAAGGGAGTGGTAACTTCTGACATCCTTGGTCAAGGTCCAGTTTGCAGGATTACAGATTGCTGTCTTAACTACCCCCGTTGCTCTGCTTGAATGCCATAATCCTCTCTTCCTGTTCTAAAATGTCGTGTACCGTTGCTGTAAAGCAGATGTTTCATTTCACACTACAGATGGTCACATTTAAATTCTGAGTAATTATTCCTATGTGTATATCGTATACGCGGTTATGTTAAAAGAACATTACCAAGGTTGCAAAGTCAACTGAAAATAAGATTTTGTATTATGTTGATATGTCAACAGATTTATAACCTTTAGATCCACCTCAGTGAACTCTGCCTCATGCCCTTATGGAATAACTGATAGCAATGCTAGGTTGTCCTCCTCTGTGTAGATCCTCATGGAGAGGAAATGGGACACTGGCAGTGGCTTTCACAGATGTTTGCTGGCAGCTGTGGAATGGTGAGACTTGAAAACACGGATTCTGAGCCAGACACTGGAACGATATAGTGCTCTGGTAGATACACATTCTTTGTCCCTTTTATTCCCTCTTCCTAGACAGTCCTCGTCCTAATCCTGTCTTTTTTCCATCCAAAGCTCCTTACCCCACTTCCATTTTCATTCTCAGTCCCAGTTTCAGCTTCTCAGGCATTTAATTTTAATCCTACCTTCTTGACAAAGAAATCCTAGTATCCTACCCTTCAGACCTCCTGTTCCTCCCCACTTAGCTGTTCCTAGTCCTTCATTCCTGCTCTGGTCTTCCCACTGACTCAGTCCCCACAGTCTCAATCCCTGCCTCTGGCCTTCTCCCAAAATTTTTTGGGCTCTGCTCAGTCTTCTACCCAGCATTATTTGTCTGGAAAATCATAGGTCATATCTTCTCCATGAATCTGCCTTCTCTTTTCACCTCTTCCCCCTTTTCCCCTCTCCTCTCTGTCTCTTCTCCTTTAGTAGTTTGCATTCTTAGTATCCTTGCTTAATTAGTCCCAGCCTCAGTTCCTCCTTACCCACCAGTTCCTTGTCCCAGTTTGCTCCTTGTCTGCCTGTGGAAAGTACCTCTGTTGTTCCCTCTGCCTTCCAATGAGCGGCTTCCTTTTCCTTGCACCCAGGAAGGGAATCACTGAGGAAACAGCCCCATGCTCCTGTCTTGCTTTGCTCTTGGCTGGAGTATGCCGAGACAGGCAAGAAGGATGTAAGGAACAGAGCTGGTGGGTTTGATAGTGCTGATTTCAGACATATGCTCTCCTTGACAAGAGCCTTATGAGCATCAGATAAACAGGGGAGGGAAAAAAAGTGCAATTGTGGTTTTTTTAATCCTTTGTACTTTGTTTAAAGCATACTCTACAACAACTTCACTTTTTATTAGCTTATTTACAATACTTAAGTTGACTGTGTCCTTTAAAGTCCTGCAGATCTAACTCTGCAGGGCTGGAGTCTTGATATACTCAAGTGGGAACAGTCCTATTTCTTGTGATTGGCAAACACAGCTCTCCTGGAGGAGGAGTGGAGTTGTAAGATAAACATTGTTTTTGCAGTCTGCAGCTGCTTTTGACACTGAAGTGAATTGGTAACATGTTTTCTTTGCTGTGAATTTGGAGCAGGAAAGAGCACTTGATAAGCAGAACTAGATAAGTATAATTAGAGTACTTGTTAGGTGCTGGAAGCAAGCAGTTACCATTTACCTGCTGCTTTCTGCAAACCTCTCACAACTGCACGCAGAAACGAAGCCTTGGGAGGCAGGGCCAGTGCAGGACTCTACTAATTCTGACTGCATTTTGAAGGGCCTTGAGGTCTAGTAGAAGCAGAAGACTTCTGTGCAGTCATTTGTGTGTGTACTCTGCTCCAACTGTTGCTTTCCCTAGTTTCTTTCCCCTCCCACCTTTTTTTTTTTTCCCTCTCTTCTGCTGGATAAATAAAGGTGTGGTTCAGTTTGCATGACAATTCAGTGGTCTATGAGTTTTTCCCAGGTTTCTTCTAGTGATGGTGCTTTAGAGAATATTGGGGTTTACAGTTTTAGTAAACTGTGAAGTCAGACACACTGAGTGATGTGCTTATGGGATAGTCGTCAGTATCCTTGCCCTCAGCTTCATACCTGCAATTGTGTGAACGCTGTTCTCCAGGAGGTGGCTTTCTGTATTCTTGCACTTTTACAGCACTGCTGTTGAACAACTTCACCAAATAGTAAAGTTGGAATGCTTTATTTTTCAGCACTGAGGTTTCTGACCAAAGCTGATTTTTAAAAGGTGGGAAAGAGGATATTTCCTGTGATCGGTGCACAGTTTGTCTTACTGATCTCTTTTGGACTGATCCTTATTTTAAGCACTGAGTTGAAATTAGAGCTCTTAGTCTGCCTGCTGAATGAATGATGGAATTTCTTAGTAGAATAAGAATTTCTGAAGTGTCACGCTTGTGAGGTCAAGTGCCAGCATAATGGTTCAGGAGAGCTGAGATGAGCCTCAGAGCTGGATTTCCTGCCCGGTGTTGCTGATTTCCAAACTGCCCTGGTTAGTCAGCAATACAGAACTCTAAGTCTTCGGATGTAAAGGTTGCAAAGGATGTGGTCCCATTTAGTCTGTGGTATATCTATTCAAGTCATTTTGATTCGCAGTGGCTCACCACTTCTCAGAAATTGTCACAGCTCTCATACCACAGGACATGGGCAAATAGTGAAGGGGATCAATATGAGCTGTAGCTTAGGGATAATGGTGTCTGCCACCTCAAACTTTCTGCTGTGCTTTCTTCATCCTGATCAATCATTTTTACCACTGTGCTTCAGATGAAGTGTTACGTAGCTACAGCACAAAAGGACAGAACCAGTCTGAAGCATTGCTCTTCAAACATTAGGTAAATGAAAAGTAGAAATGAAGACAACAGTCCAATGTAGCTTGTGTAACAAAGAACAACGTACAGTGGAAAGGAAGGTATATTTTCATGGTGGCTATACAACTTCTCTTCCTTGTTTTGAAGAGGCTTTGGAGCTATGGTATTTATTCTCGGCCTGGCTCTTGGTTTGCACCACTGTAGCAATGTCTGCAATCCCTCAAAGGTGCTATGACAAACAAGGTCTGTCTTGTCATGGCTGCATGAAAGATTTCCCAGAAAGATCTGGGAAAGGCTTCTTCTCACAGAGGCAAGATAATTCTAGTTACTTTGCCTTGCAGATTAGCCACATCTCATCAACAGAGCTTCTACCTCTCCAGGATGTTCAGTGTGCTTGGAAGCTGGGGCATGCTCCTTTCCTCAACGAGCTGCAGCTCCTGGCTCCGTACCCATCCCGCCACGTGCCCTTCTGAATGCCTCTGCTTGCCAGCCGCTTGGGCTGCTCACCTCCGCTTTGAAGGCTTTACATTCGTTCGGAGAAGTTGGCTTGTGGCATTGAAAAAGAACAGCTTGTGATTAACACAGTCTGTTTGCAGTTTTTCCTCTCTGGGGGAAAAAAAGTGCTAATTTTCTGTCCAGAAGCTATAGTCACACCTCACTTTTGTTGACAGCACAGAGGGAACCTAAGTGAACGGTCACAGAAGTGGTTCTTCTCTTACTCTGCAACTCCTCCTGAGTGAACCGCTTCAGCAGGGCAGTGGGTAGCTTGTACTGCCGGCAGCACTCTTCCCATGCTGTGGGTGAAGACCTGTGTTGCCAGACCTGGCCTGGGTTTTTTGGTGATGGAGGAGACTTAAACAGAAAGGGGATTGGTTTTTTTTGTTTTTGGTTTTTTTTTTTTTTTTTTTTTTTTAATTTGCTTATCAAAAGAGTTTTTCCCATCTGGCCCTGACTCCATGGCCAGGAAGACCATCTTGCAGTGATCATGTTTTTAATTTAATGAGACCATGAGGTGGTGATGTCTCTTCTCTAAACAGTAATACAATAATAACACTATATACTGTAGGATTAGTGATGGCTTTGGGAGAAATAAGAAGACATGTAAGGATTTTCCTTATGTAATTGGAGAAGTGATAAGGGCAAGGTAGATGACAGTTTTTAACACCATATTGTGAACCAGGTTCTCCTTTAAGTAGCGCTGGAGGAGTTCAGCCTTTTCCCAGGATTGTCTTTAATCATAAATACACACAGTGAGAGCTCTTGCTGTGAAGTTGTTTGGTTTTTTTGTTGTGTGTGTGTTTTTGGTTTGTTTTTGGTTGGTTTTTGTTTGTTTGTTTGGGTTTTTTTTGTTTGTTTGGTTTTTTGTTTTTTTAAATTAACCTTTACGGGAATGTGAATGATCTAATGATACATTCACTGTCTAACCTTATCAGCTGGCTGAGGGAATGCTTTTTCCATTTATCAAATGATCTTTTTTTCCCCCATTCTCTGTTTCTGAAACAGTTAAGAGGCCTTTTCTTGAAAGTGTTCATCTGAAGGGATAGTGAAATGTGTGACATGGAATACACTTAAAGATTTGTTACTGTCAGTGAAAAATCCTTCTCCATTTCAGGACATATGATAAAATAGTTTTCCTCTTAAAATTAGAAAGTTCCTATTTTAGTCTGCTTATAGTATCTGTACCACATGTATCGATACTCTTTATTAGCAAGGGTGGGGAGGCAGTTTTCATGACTATCACCTTAGAGAAGTTTTTAAAAATATATTTAAAATTCTACTGCGTGATATGTATTTTAGAGTGTAATAATTGGTGTAATTTTCACAGCTTTAGAGAACTATAAGAGGTAAGTTTTCAGGTTGCGCTTTACTTTGTCCTCGCTGTTTAGGACCTCTGGTACATAAGGAACACTTTTTAAAGCCTTGGTAATCGTCCTGGGCTGGACAGGAGTTGCTTCCAAAGCAATTGTAACAATCATATAACCTGTATTCACTGATGCAACTATAATTTACATCTGGAGTAATTGGAAAGGATCTTAATAGTGCAGGTTATGTTCATTATCTTAACTGAAAAGCAATGTTAACATTTCCAGTAGCAGGACTATTATAGATACCATGGACTACATAACTTGATTCAAGGACACGTTTTCCTTAGACAAGAGTGGGAGGATAATATTTCTGTTAAAAAATAGCACAGCTAAGAGCAAAGGAAGAAAACACAATTGTAGGGAGCGGGTTCTGTATTACAGCCTTCTGCCATGTAAGCCCTGTGGCTTTTTACTGGAGACCAGAGATGGTATCTTCTCCTAGGATCAGACCATTTGCTCACTGATGGCACAAGTTAGTAGTTGTGGTCATGTCACAATGAGATGAATGGCATTTTTCACATACCAGGTATTTATTTTCAGATCAAATATGGCAAATTGGGAATTCCTCACCAAGTCTATATGTCTATGGTTTGAAATGTATAAATATAGCTATGTTTGAGTTATCGGCATGCCATACACACACATGCACACAATTCTGAATGAAATCTCAAACCCTGAAAAATTGGAGTGGATTTTTCTGTATAGTTAAATGTCCATCTCCTGATCCCCCCAGCACCAAGTTAGAGCATTAAAGCATTTCTAGAAGAATTCATGCTCAATAAGATAGGATGTGAAATAAAAAATATAATAGGTAACATAGGCTAAATGCTCTGCTTTGTGTGGAAGCTTATTCTTCACAGTGCCTTTGTGGTTTGGGGTTTTTCTTGTTTGTTTTTGCTTTTGTAACCTAGTCTGTGAAATGGCAGTCATAGGAAAAAAGTCCTAGTATTTTTTCATTTTAAATGAAGAAGTTGGAAAATTCTGAACGACTAAAATTAAGGTTCTGGTACTGTCAACTAATGTTGGTACGATGCTTTATTTGTAACTGTCATACGGCCAACTGTGGCCCCTCTCCTAATGTTGCCCCTTCCCGCTCCCAGTACAGAGGTTTCTTCCTGTCTGAGAAAGCCGCGCTGCTCAGTCACAGGCTTTGAAGCCGCTGTGCTCTCCCTCTCGCTCCAGTGTGTCCTCCGTGTGCTGGTCTGGTTCTGTGATGGTCCCTTCTAAAGCCTTCCCCGTTCGCCGGTAGTCTAGTTCTGTACAGCTGTCTCCAAACCACGTATATCAAGCTCTGCTGACTTCTCCAGAATAAGCATTATTCTTACCATATTCTTGTCGTGGAGTTTATGCCTTTTACCGACACAGAAATGCCTCCTCTTTATAGATGCGGTTGTGCATTGAGAGCAGTAAGTGTTCCATTCTGCTAGCTTTGATGTTTCAGGCTCATCACTTTCCTGGTGCATATGTTCTCCTGTAACTATCAGTGATGTTGGTTATTTCCTAGTGTTTATCTCTGTAACGTTAAGTACAGCTGAAAAGCAAATTCTCAGCGTTAAAACAGCTGAACCGTTTTAGAGATGAGAAATGTTTGTCCTTCACTGGGTGACAGAAAAGATGAAAAAGATTCAGTAAGTCACTGATACTAACAGGATTTGTAAGCTTTAAAATGCTTTGTGAAATGAGAATGTCAAGGGAGAGCTTTAAATATACCGTTTTAACTCTGCAAAGCCCTCAGTTGGTCTTTGCCCCGCAAACCCTGATGTGAATCACTTTTTTTATCCGTGTAAAAGCCTTTTCCCCTCTAAGCACAACAGTCCAGTTGAGTACATGTGTACTCGCCATACTTGACACAGCAGATCCTGGCAGGCTGGTTCCATGTTAATCAGATTGTGCCTGTGATGTTCCTTGCCTGAAGAAATTATTTTGCATTAAAAAGGACACTTTTACCATCAGTGGATGCTGCTGTGGTGATAAGAGCATGGTCCTGATAAAGCTTTAAGGTAGGGTGGCTGCTTACAGCTGGTGTCTTATGCATGCAGGCGAGACTTTTTGTAACCCTCCTTGAAATTTGACATTTATCAGCAGGAGTTAAATATTCATCTCTGCTCATCCTGACATCCTGTTCACAAACCTTTCAGTTACAGACCATGTGATTGAAAAATGTACTTTAGGAAAAAGTACAGTAACAATAACCTCCTGCCTGGTATTTGTACAGCTCAGTAAGAGTTCACCAGTACCTCAGTCTACCTCTTGCCTGTTACCTGTGCTTATTAGGGACATTACTCATCTGTAGACTGTATCCCTTGTTTCTGCTTCTCCATTTCTTGTATTTTTTCTTTTCTTCTTGTGTTTCCTTTCTTTCTCACTCTTATGCTTTTTGTCCTTTGCTTGTCTTTTATTTCACCCCTTTCCTCCTCTTCCGTTCCACTTCCAACTTCCTCTTCCTCTCCTGCCTCTTCCTCTTCCTCGTTTGGTCCTATTGAAGTTGAGCCCAATGCCGGGACACCACGTCGTAGACCTCTCTCCTTCTGCCCTTGCTGTGCCCATGAAGGTAACGTAACCTCACACGCTCCCTGTTCTTGACCGCAGCTGGGTTGTTGTAGCAGCACTAGTCAGCTAGTGACCACAAGGCCCCCAGCCCCGTCCCCAGCCCTGTTCTTGCTGTGTCCCCAAACCAACCTTCTCAGTAGCAACCTGGTAACCAGCTTCTCTGAGCCTGTGGCAAGGTACTAAAGGTACAGTATCCCTTTTGCTAGTCCCAGCTGTGCTAGGGAAGGTGTAGCGACTGGGAGGGACATCGGGCAGCAGCGGTGGGAGCAGTAACGTCACATTCGAAAGTTTCTGTTTTCATTTGGTGGCTTCAATTTTTCTATTCCTCCTGAAAGATGTTTGGACAGCGGGGTAAGGGAAGAAAATCTACTTCTTTAAATGGCCTTTTAATTAGTATATATGGATTAAAGGAATACTGTGTCTTTATAAAGACTGGTTTGCAAAAACATCCTTGAACTTTAAAAACCAACAAACCTTAAGCTAGACCAGTTTTCCCTCATCTGTCTTGTTGAGTGCATTCTTTAACTGTCCCAAATGGAGTTTTCTGTAGATTTTCCATTGCCAAGGCATGGGGGAAGGGGTTGTTTATGTGTGTTCATGGTGTAATTTTGCTAACCACTTACTCTGCTTTCTGTGGTGCTCCCTCACATCAGTTGTCAGTGCTCCCTCTCCAATCCTCCCATTATTCCTCTGCTCATTGGCTGTTTAAAAATACTTATGTATTTCATAGGTCAGTAGCGTTGTGTTTTTGGCTTTTTCTTAGGCATTTGTTTTCTATACATCCTGGCATCGGAAAGGATGGGGAGACTTCCCAGTGCTTTCATGGCGCCACAGCACTGGACATCTGCATGTACAGTCTCCCTCTCCTGTTGCCACATGGGCATATTGTGCAGAGATGCTCAGAAAGGAATGCTTGGAGCTGAGCAACACACTGGTATAAAGTCCACAGAGCCGGAGGCTCTTAGGGTGCTACTACCAGGTCTGGGATTCCCCAAGGGTCTGCTATTATGATTTTCCAAAGGCAGGTATTCTCAGCCTAAGCTGCAGTTTAATAGGAGTTGTAGGCTCTCCTTTGTTTAGCTCCAGTCCAGCACTTCTCCGAGATCCTAAGGATGGAGGCAGGGCACAGGTCTGAATTAACTAGCCATTAATGTGGTATTTGCCAAGTGTTTCCCAGAGTTTGAATAGTAAGCTTGCTGGTTGATTATCTTTAGCGTCAAAATGACTATTTGAGAGTTTTTGCTCTTGATGTAGTTAGTATGTACCCATAATAACAAACATGGACAGGGACGTTAGTTACTTTAGGACGCCTGGGTCACGTGCAGTGCAAGCTGATAAGATGCAGCAATGTGAAAATACCGTTGAGGCGGATTTGAGGCCTTGCTCCTGCCTCCACTCCCACGCAGGCAGGCGCGTTGCGAGTGTCCTTGGTGGTGTCTGATGCAAGTCATAGCATTCGTCTGCAGGTAGTTCAGTGCGGAATCAGTGGACCAGACCAGGAGATTGCTAGGAGGGGCTTCCCTGGTAAGCTCTTGATAAATAAGCTTCCCTGGTAAGCTCCTGTTGATAAATATCAACAGAAGGCTTTGGGAACAGCATTCTGCAATTTATTCCATATAACTCCTGACAGATAGGAGATTCGTCAGTGGACTACTGAGTAAGTTTAGGAGTTGTTGTTAAAATAAATGAAATACCAACTAAGACTTCCGTACTAGGTGGC
The DNA here is from genome assembly GCF_965183815.1 of Platalea leucorodia. Classification (NCBI taxonomy): domain Eukaryota; kingdom Metazoa; phylum Chordata; class Aves; order Pelecaniformes; family Threskiornithidae; genus Platalea; species Platalea leucorodia. The sequence continues at coordinate 58,799,878 of NC_138826.1, forward strand.
CAAGGCCCAAGGTATTTTTATTCTGCTTTGATATTAGCAAATGTGTCTGGGGATTCTTTTTCTTTCCAGCGCTGATGTGCAATACAGTAGAAGTAGTTTCTGTGTTCACTGTGCAGAGGGGATCTTCAAGATGGATAGATACATGTGGCTAGGAGGAGCAGTCAGAAAAGACTTATTTAGCTATTGAAAAAAGAAAAGACGAGATGTTACTTTTGGCCAGTAAAATAAAAGTTTGAGGACATGCAATTGAAGAAAATAAAGGTAAACCGTGGAGTGGCAATTGAATCTGTTTCTGATGAGCATACATTTAAGTAGCTGGCATGAGGGTCTATAAAGCTCTTCTAATGAAAGGAAAAGTGAAATACTTACAGAAATCTGGGCTTTCTGCAGTAAGAGTGAGGAAGAAACAAGCAATCTCAAGAAAATCAGAAAGCAAAAAAAAAAAAAAAAAAAATCAGGCTCCAAAGAGAAGAGAATTCTTTTGGAGGTGACTTCCACTCTTCTGTGTGCTCTAGGCAAACTGAATGGACCCGGCTTGGGAGTGCTCTGGCAGCATCTTGCTCGGCTTTCTTTGCACATTTTGCCCCATTGTTGTTTTTGCAGTTTGGGCTTGTAAGGATTGCAGGGCGTTACCTGAAAACTTACCAGGTTTCTTTTTTGGCAGGCATGGGTAAGAAGGATGATCCCAAGCTGATGCAGGAGTGGTTCAAGCTGGTGCAGGAGAAGAATGCCTTGGTTCGCTACGAGTCCGAACTGATGATATTGTGAGTGAATGTGCAAAGCTTCAACAGGGGGATTATGTTACAAATAGCATTGGAAGATCTGTCAGTACTGTATTCCCTGTAATGCCGGGAGGTCAGCAGTCTCTCAGGCTGATTCTTGGCTGAGATATGAATCCAAGATATGACTCAGAAGAGTGGTAGAAGAAGGAATAGTAGCAATAGAGAATGAAAGTTCCAACTATTTGTGCACATGCAGAAGTATGGATGCATGTTTAAAGCTCTGAGCCCTTCCCAAGCCATTCTTGGATAAAACACGTCTTGTTCACACAAGTTTTTTTCGAGCTATGCAGACATAATGTATGACTCCTTCTAGTTTTGGTAGAGTCCACTTTTAAGTGTAGCCAAAAGTGTTTAATTCAGTCACCTTTGCCATGTGGCCCTCTGTCTGTAGTGGGACCCCAGTGCCTCTCATTTGGGCTCAGATGATAAGGCTTTTTTCCTGTTAATGAAATTGGGAGCTTTCTCAGTCCCCATGCTGCAAATTCACTGAAATTCGTTTCTGAGTATGTCAGCTGACCCAGGTAGTGTGGACGCTGATCGTCTTAGTCACTGTGTCAGAAAAACTCCAAGGTGTTGTCTGCATTGGAATTTGAAAAGGCAGTGGCCTGACATGTCTTTAGTTGATAAGTGATTTTGTCTTTAGAGCGGGAAGTGGCAGGAGATACATAGAGGTAAAGTATAATTTTGCAGTGATTGCGGATTTATTTGTTCCTTCACACCATTTTAGATTAATCCCACCCATAATCCGCTCAACTTTCTGTATTGCACTTCCTAACTGAAGGTAAAGAACCTGAGATGGTGAAAGTACATTTAAATGTCTAAAAAATACAGTTATATATCTTAGGTGTTTTAAGAGTTGTTCCAAAACAGATTGGTAAAACGCATAGCAGATATCTAGAGGGGGAGCAGAAATCGAGAATGGATATGAAGGAACGTATGGAGTATTTGAATATACCCAGAACTTGGATTCCTGATGTTTCCCTTTCAGCGCTCGGGAGCTAGAACTGGAAGACAGGCAGAGTCGATTACAGCAGGAACTCCGGGAGAGGATGGCAGTAGAAGGTGAGAGCAAAAGGGAACATTTCATCGATTGCATGTGCCTATTTCCAGCCTTGTGTATGCTGATAGTTTTTGATATCTCTGTAGATCATCTGAAGACAGATGAGGAGCTCTCAGAGGAGAAGAGGATCCTGAACGAGATGCTAGAAGTAGTGGAGCAGAGAGATTCTCTCGTGGCTCTCCTTGAGGAGCAACGGCTTCGAGAAAAAGAAGAAGACAAGGACCTGGAGGCAGTCATGCTTTCCAAAGGTTTTAGCTTGAACTGGTCCTGAGCTTAACACATTTACCTCTGCTGGTCTGTGTTGTCCAGTTGGCCTACCCTGAGTTCGCCAGAATTACATGGATAGGAAGATGTTGAAGGGGAAACCTCCGAAGGGTCCGACAGCATGCAGGGATTTGGTTTGAAGCACTCAGAAGCCTTTTGATAAGTGTGTTGGTTCCAGAAGCTTAAGTTTTACATGTCTGCAAGCCGAGTTGAAGATGATGAGTTGAGACTGTGGAGTCTCCTTGAGGTCCTATACAATGGATTGTATTTTTGTGTGTGTGGTAGGAGGGAGAGGAATAATCCATATGTGGGGAAGGAGGTTAAGGGAAGAAGTACCCTTAACTAAACTGGATTTATGGCAGTCCGTTCCTTTCCCGTTTGTACTACACCAGTCCTAATAAAAGGGAGGGAAGTGGCAACCCTCTCTGCAAAACCACAGCAGCCTGTAGCAGCCTGTATGGTGGAGTCAGCTGTCCAAGAGAGCTCCAGAAGCCCAGGGCAACACCTTCTTTGCTTTAGTCTTCCTCCCCACCAAAGAAACCGGCAGTTGATCATTATGCATGGATATGAAGAAATATGAAACAGAGAAGATACTACTTGTATGTGTGATGGAACTCTCTGCCTCCTGGTTTTGAGAGATGGGGGCATCAGAGGACTCTCTCCCTATCATAGCCTCCTAAATCTTCTTGTGGGGAGAAAAGGGGAAACGAAGAGAGAGAGAAGATGCCCTTCTGCTTTGCTATACACTGGAGAGACAGCTACTGCTGGCCTTAAGTCTTCATGGCCACAGCTCAGAGGCTGGTGGGCTTCTTTGTTCTGTTTTTGTTGTGACTGTTTTGACACTGGAAAATACTGACTGTGGGACAGTGGTAAGTGTGTGCTGGGGCAGGGGTGTTACCAGGCGGCATTCCCTGGCTGTTAGGCCCCTAAAAGGGAGAAGCCCTTAAGTGACCGAACCACCATTAAGACTTTTCAGTGTTTTTATTTTTTTCCTCTGTATTTTGTTTTTGCACATTGGAAACGAAGCTTAAGACCTGCCTGGGCCCTCAGTCACTTTGACCCTTTTATGTCAATTAACTTATTTTTTTAATACTTGAAAGAAGATTCATTTTTGTATCTTTTAGGAAAAAAATGGACGAGTGATGGGTGTGTGTGCCTGCTGCATCCTACAACTTCCACTTCTAAATTACTGGACGTTGTTACCTGTGGCTATTTATTAGTGTTCTTATTAATAATTTGATTGTTACACATTTGATTGCGGAGGGAGTGTTTTAACTCTGTTAGAGAAAGACACTACTGCGGATTGGTCCCTGCTTCACAGCATGGGCAGCCTTTATGGACCCACGGATGCATCCTGCCCTAGAAGTTTTCCTTTATGACAAAATCCTGTGCACTCATGGAGTTGTAAGAATCTATTTCTGTTCCTAGCATACTTTTCTTCTGCATCGCAGATTCCCTGTGTTGGACTAATAAACCTATAATTTATTTAAATTTTACATTTTTATAACAAGAAAGCCAAAACTGTGAGGTAGAAATATCCCTTATGTCTCTCTCTCTCACTGAAAGAGGGGACCCTCACACTCCTGAGATACAGCTAGAGGGACTTACATGAAAACAAAAATAGCACATTTCCTGCTGCATCTGTTGGAAGAAGCTCCTTTTGTCTCAGCTAGTGAAGCTGCTGCTTTTCAGCCAGGAGGGTAATCATTGTAATCATCTGTTAAGCAATGAGCAGGACATGCACTGAGCAATTCAGCGCCATTCACTGTTTGACAGATTCTCTGAGCGCACTATGTCCTTAACTTGTCCTGCAGAGCTGAAATAGCACTGTGCGTTGGGTATGCGTCCCGTCCTTCATGTGATGTGTTAAGAGGTTTTTTCCCCCCTTGGGATGCTGACTATGTTCTCTTCTTGTTAAAGAAGTACTAAGCCTGCTCCCCGACATCCTTGAAAGTGTCCCATTCCCAAGCGTGTTCATACAGCGTGCTGACTCGTTCAGCTTGAACTTACGCTGTTGGTGCGAGGTACCCAGGCAGGGCTGAACATCCTTTAATCTTTTGCCCCAGGACAGAAGTTAGCGTGGTTTCTTGCTGTTGGCTCTCTGCCTTCTTCAGAGAGGTCTTCTGTAAGCCAGGGTCTACGATTTGAATTCACCTCTGACTCGGGAGCATACCTCAGCCTGAGGAAGAACGAGTAGGACTGTCCCCAGAGACTCTGAGCGGTGCTGATTGTGAACTGTGGAAACATGTTTTTTCCGCCTCAAGTGTTCCCCCGTTATTATCACCCCTACTGTTTTCTGCTAAGGCATTACAAATTAAATCCAGATGCTCATGAAACCAAGCAGACAGGCAGCTGCAGTGCTACTTAGTAACTGTGCATGGCAGCAAGTGGTACCTGCTATACCAGCGTCTCGGCGCGTTGGCTTACCAACGGGATGTCCGGCAGAGAGAATTCCCCCCGTTTGCCAGTGCAGGGGCCAGCTGCACAAGTCAAACTGGCAGCGGTCGTTTACGTAGTCGGCACTTGAGCGGCCAGTGGGAGCTGGAGAGGAGGAGGGAAGGAAGAGGGAAGCTAGATACAGTTTTTTGTAAACTGTCTTGTGCAGAGAATCGGCCTCAGTCCATTTTGTAGTGCACGGGGTATATGGACCACGTCTAACTTTTAAGCAAAGATCATTGAACGTGAGCTGTAGAACGGAAAGAAATCCTGAAGAAATACCAGTTTACTACTTTTCCTTTTCATGCTGGGGGACGCTGGCCAGATCTCTGCACTGCTGAAGAGTGATATCGCTTGAGGGTGTAACGTGCCCTATTGTAGGGGAAAGCCACATATTCTAAAACCGAACTCTTTAGGTTATGCTGAAGTCCTCCAGCAGCGAGAATGAAAATGAAGAGCTAACATCGCACACACAAATTAATAAAAAATACACGAAAGGGAATGTTAAAAGGCCTTTTTATATCAAAGTGGTTGAAAAAGGCACAACTTGTATTTGCTGTTCAGTTGCACTTTAAGAATAAGACTTGCATATCAGATACTGGGTTTTTTTACTATCTGAATATTTTTAATTCAAATTTTGTATTTTTAAAGCTGAAGAAGGCTCTTGTGACCACAAGATCCCTTATTTGTATCAGAATCCAAGTAGGATGTTCTAGCTCTTTGTGCTGCCCAGCTGGGCAGCGGCACGTGACTCAGCCACGTGCATTCAGTGACGTGTCCCCATTTCACATATGAGGGGAGCAAAAAGGCCCTCAGCTTCCAAGAAGTGGGCATGCAAGGGCATCCGTCCCCCTGTGACACGGTCCAGTAGCGGGGGCTGGCCGCTTCCTCCCTGCAGTAGGGAGGAGGAGAGCCGAGCTTGGAACCTAACCTGTGTTCGTTTTGAAATGGGCACACCGAGGATGGGGCAAGCGCTTCCGTCCCCTGCGGGGAAGGGAGGGGGATACCACCTCCTGGAAACACCCGGGAAGCAAATGGGGATGGGGGAGTGAGGACTGCCAAAACAACCAATCTGCTGTTTTCATAGTACAGTTTTGTTTTTTTTTTTCTTTACTGTTCTGTTCCTTTTAACCATGTTTTCATTAAAACTCACAAATGGCTGTAAAATCCTGAGCTTCAAAGAACTATGCGTGGAGGTGGAGAGGTGACAAGACGTTTCAGCTCCAACTTCCAGACATGTTCCCTCTTTCAGTTAACCAATACCCCACAGTCTCGCTAGGGCATGTTACAAACTGCGTTCCTGAACATATTTTAGAGCAAACCGCAAGTTTTAAAAGTCTGTCCCTCTCTCTATCTGTCTCTGCATTTTATGTAAATATTTGTTTGTATGTAAAGACACCAGTGGATCCTTGGGTTACCCCCACAGTCAAGAATCTGAGTTTTGTGCAATGCCTAGGCCTCTCTTAGAACACGGTGCTTGCATAGAGCTAGTCACCACATTTGTGTGCACTCTGGTGGCTTTTAATATTTTTATACATCCTAATCCTGAACATTATGAAGTATTATAAGTGGTCTAGACTGCATGATCTAGAGCAGCCAGCAGCTCCATTTTCTTAGCAGCTGTTCCTACAATGTTCACAGCTACACCTTGTTTGGTTAACATTGTTTTAAAACGAGTTTTCAATTAAGTGTTTACACCAGGCACCAGTTGATGAGAAAGGTGTTGCATTATAAAATCTCCTGTGTACAAACTGAAAAGCCACAATATGGCTTTATGGGAATTTCAGTCATCACTGTCTGCAATAAAGAGAACTCTAAAGCATACTAAAAACCAGCCTGTATATAGTTCACAGAGAAAGAGATTGCTGGCTCTCGACCGTTGCAAAATAACAGAGATGAGCAGCTTTCCGAAAGTTCCTGCTTTTGGATTGCTCAGAGTACAGCTATGGGCAGGGTAGCCGGGCGGAGGAGGATGTCACTGAAAGCAGATGTGAAGGGGAGGATGCCATGGTCTGATGGCATTGCAGTAATTTAAATACTCTGTGTCTGTGCGTGCATGCGTGTGTGTGTGAAGTCTAATCCAGGTGAAGGGATCTGCTTTGGCACCTTCCCTTTTGTATGAAAGTGAACTCTGATATTCAGATTGTTCAAGGCTTTTACGGTTGGCATATATGGAGTATTAACAGAAAAGCGTATACCCTACCTGTAAAAAAAAAAAAAACAAACCACAAACTCTGTTCCAGCCTGTTTTCTTCTGTTTGGTTGTGTTTTATTGTTTGTTTTTATGCACACTTGCTTCGTTGGTGTTGAGATTTTAGCACCTCAGATGGCCAACTGAACTAAAAAAAAAATAAAGTCATTAATTATTTTTTCTTTTTGTTGGTGGAGTTACCGTTTGTTTCCCTTGCGTTCTCTCCCAGGGCTGATGATTAAAGAGGAAGCCGGGAGCCAGAGGAAGGTAGGTGATCTTGAGATGAGATAAAAAGCTAGTTGTTAAAGGGCCTGACTTCAATTTTTATTTTGCTGGAACACTTGGAGCCCATCTGAATTATCTGAGATACAAACAGATCGATCTTGATACAGCCCAAATACGTGGTCCTCCTTTCTCCATATTTTACATTGTTTCTTCACATTCTCTGTGAAGAGAAATTACGATCAGTAGCCAAGAAAGGGTGAAGGTAATTTAAATTGAATTGTAGGAACTAGGATTTCATTGCTGTAGCTGTAGCTCACTTCCTTAGCCTGCAGTACTAGCGTGAACATCTGACGCTGGTGTAGCAGCATTCAGTAAAATAAGGAGTGAATGACATCAACACCCCTGTGCTGACTTTCTGTGGTGTTTTAAGCCTCCACCACGCCGTGCCCATGTCTCGTCTGCACTGCGCCAGCTCAGGAAGGTTAGCTAGGTCATGTGCAGCGGGAGCTGTGCCCCTGGAACAGACCAGAAGGATTCGGAGGTTCAACCTCACCAGCTCGTGTGTCAGAAAAGGCCTCTCGCCTGGGTATCCCCTACTTGAAAGGGGCGGATGTTCAGCCAGAGTGGTGGGGGCTGGGTCCAGTAAACATCAGGAGCTTGAAGCCCAGAGGAATAACATCCAGTCAGCAGCACTGCTGTCATTAAGTAGACCGTGAGGGAAATCACAAGACTCTGTGCCTTTTCTCAACAGGCAGAAAACACACAGGATGTTGTGGGAAATCTGAGCCGGGGAAGTCCCAAACAATCAGTCTTACTTTCCTGCCCACCCAGCCATTTTCAAAACAAAGGATGAACTCGGGTGTTCCTAAGGTGGTGCCAGGGGCGGCAGGCCCTGCTGTAGGTGGCAGGAGCAGCACAGCTCGCTCCTTCGTTTGTGCAGCTCAGTAGGCTGGCAGTTCTTTGGGGACATTTCAAACCCTGCAGTTCTCCCTGTCCTCTTGGTCTCTTGCTTTCAAGTAGTAGTGGGAGAAAGCTGCGGTGACCCGGGAGGGATCTCTCTGGTGCCCAAAGGCCAGTCTGCAAGGATTTCTCCCTTGATGCCAAAAGAGAAATGAATATATGGGAAGTGGCCACTGGACTTGGGGACACAGGAGAGCGGATCCCATTCACAGCTTAGACCAGCCTTGTGACATTTCATCACGTTTTTTTTAATGACACTGCAAACTTGTTAGCCCCCGATGTCAATTAGGGACCCAGAGGTTCTGCGCTTTTATAAACTACGGACAGAACAGCCACTCTCAGAGAGACCTTCCTGTATTGCTTGCTTTGGCAAAGAGCTACGCTGGCCACTTCCTGCACAAATTAGCCACGTGTGCGTAAGAAAGAAGACCAGAAAAGGGCCCTCTAGCAAAGGCGTCCCGCCTCGGGAGCCCAGCGTGGTGGCAGCTGCTGCTTTCAGTTTCCATTGGTAATGAACATAGCCTTCAGGAGCCTCCGACCCTTTCTGCACGTGGCGTTTTACTCCCTCGAAGCTGCTTCACCCGCCCTGCGTTGCTCCCCTTGCCACAGAACCGTGACCCCCCCGAATCTGCGGGTGCAGCGCCTGGGTAAGGAATCGCACGGCAGTGACTGCAGAGGGAGCGGGAGCCTGCCCTCGGCTCCGAGGAGCAGCAGAGGAAGAAGGATGTCAATGGATTCATCGAGTAACATGCAAAGCCAAGACTGGACAGAGCCTCTTTTCGGCAGCAGCAGATGCACATTGTGTTATGCAGCTGCTCAGCCTGGCAGAGACCATGAACGTAACTTGTCAGGAAGAATAACTAGGGGGAAGCCGTGCCTAACACTAAGAGCAAAGAGCAGGTGAAAAACCTGGCAATTCTGGCTTCCCTCGTCTTTAACAGTTCTTGAAAAGTCCTCACCACGAGTCCTGTGACAGCTGCCAACGTTGGCGATTGCATTTTTAAGTAAGTCCTGCATATAGGAGAATGCTAAACCTAATCCTGTAAGGATGCTACCTGGCCACGCATCTCTCCAGGAAAAGCGTTCTTGGAGGAGATTCCCTTTAAGAATTCAAGCAGGGCCTGAGCGCATCTTCCTCCTTTAAATCCTAAGCGTCAGCAGCGACAGAGCTGTTACCAGAGAAAAGGATCCTACAGGTGGTAATGGGTGAGCGCGACAGTGCTGGCACATGGCTGCTCCGCCGCGTCGCAGCCGGCGTCATCCTCCCAGAGAGCCAGAGGGAGGGAGGGGGCCTCCTGCCTCGTTTTATAGATATTGCTCGAGGGAAGCGATGAAGAGTTGCCTCCTTCCTTAGCCTGCATCCTCTTACACAGCACTCCAAATAAGGAAAGAAAAAAAAAAAAAACACACAAACCTTGTCCAAAGTGAGCTCCGGAAAAAGTACCCTTTTCCCTTGGCATCTTTGCAACAGTGTAAATGCCTGTGGACAGCAAGGGCGTGGATAAATGAGTATTTCCAAACTTGCTGAGTATGTGGTGCTTTTCAGAATGTCTCAGACACAGGAATCACGTGGTTTCCTGTAAGCAAAAGACAAGATCACATCTCTTTTTTTATTATTAACATTTTCTATACAAATATATAAAATAATCTATATAACTCAAGATACAAAAAAAATGCAGATTTCTCAATAGAAATATATACACTTGGGGCAGAAGGAATAGAGAGTATGCATTTTGCCTACTTGGGGCTAGCAGTGCTGACTTTCCAAGCCCAAGTCGAACAGTTTGAAGAAACAGAAACTTCTCTTCAGTTCCTTGGAATTTACAGAAGCTGGCAGATACTCACGTGTCGCTTTTTTCCCCTACGTAATTCCCAGCGTGAAGCCACCCGATGGGCTGGCCAACACAGGTCTCAAACCTGAATCAGAATCAGTTTGGTCTTCATTTAGCAGAACCCCAGGAACTTCTTTAAAAAGCACTCCACAAGCCCCCTCCTGATCCGACATCCTTTGCGTGCTCTCTGTAGCAAAACAAAGGCTGAAAGTGGTACCATGACTCGGCACGTTAGGAAGAAAGAGCATGACAGGAAACCTGTGTTAAATACAAAGTAAGCATTGCTTTAAACAAAACTATGTTCAAACTGTAAGCCTGTATTAAATGAAAATTAGTTCAAGTAGAACTGTTAAACCCATAGGACTCTATTAAATGAAAAGTTAAGTTTATTTGGCAGGGATGCAAGTGCTTATAAATGGGACGCGAGGGGATTCAGACCGAGAAGCACAAGGTCGGGACCCATCCGAGTTCCAGAACAATCCCGCCAGCCGCGGGGCCAAAGGCGGGGCCTGCTTTACCCCCGGGCTGGTGTACCTCCGGAGGAGGCTGTGCCGGCGGGAGGGGAGCTCCGCTCGGGGGGATCCCCGACACCGGCCGCCCTTTCGGGTCGGTTTCGCAGTCCGGCCGTGACCCGGCCGGCTCCGGGCAGCCCGCAGCCCCGCCCAGCCGGCGAAAGCCCCGCACCCGCCCCCTCGGCGGCGGGCCCGGCCGCCTCCCCTCCTCCCCCCGGCCCTACCCGGTGCAGGGCCGGGCCGGGGCGAGGCAGCGCCCCTCCCCCGCACCCCGGGCCGTTGGTCCGCGCGGCCGTTGGCCGTTAGCCGTTGGCCGCCGGCCCGTTGCGCCGCGCCGGCCGCTGGCCCCTTCGCCCGCCGGGCGGCGCGTGCCGCGCTTTCCCGTCCGCCCCTCCGGGGCGCGCGGGGCGGGGCTTGGCTGCTCAAATAGCGGCGGGGGAGGAGGAAGCGCGAGGTGCCGAGCCCGCTCCCGCCGAGGTGAGTGGCGTCCGCGTCCGTCCCGTGGCGGGAGCGCCGCGCCTCGGCCCGGCCCGCGCTGCCGCTCGGCGGGGACGGGGCGCTCCGGGAAGGGCTCCGCGGGGTCACCGCTGCCGCGAACGGCAGCACCTGCCTCTTCCTTTCCCCTCCGCGGGGAGAAGCGGGGAGCCCAGCGCTGCCAGCCCGCCCGGGCTTGGGCGAGGGCAGGGCGGGAAGCCGGCGGGGTGAGCGTCGCGGCGTCCCGGGCCCACCCCGATCCCCCCGAGAGGCGGATGCCGTGCGGCCCCCGCCCCGGGAAGGGGTGCCGGCGGTAGCGGGGAGCGGGGCGGGCGTCGGGCCTGCCGCGGCGGGGCGGGCCCGTTGGCTCCCGGGCGGCGGGGCACTCCGCGCCCGGCGGCGCCGCCTGGGCGGCCCCAGGGCCTGACTGACCGGTTGCTTCTCGCAACCCTTCAGCCCGCTGGCTGAGGTGACCGGTCAGTGACCCTGGGGAGGGTTGCGTGGGGTTTCTGCTTTCTCTTACCGATGCTGGAAACTCTCCTGCTTCCCTGCAGATCCCCCGTTTCCTTTCTGCCTGCCGAATCCGACCTTGCTCTTCAGCGGTTCGGCTATTTCTTCCTTTGACTCTGTTTCCTGCTCGCTCCATCTTTCGGCCGCGCTGTCTCGGTGCGCGCCCTCCGTGCTCTGCTGCCCGCTGTCCCGCCCGTCCATCCGCGCTGCTCTCGCCCGCCTCGTGCTTGAGCCGCCGCTCTGCTGTTCGCTCCGGCCCCTCTTCTGCGCTCACCCCCCGGGATCAAGTCGCTCTCTGCCCCCTTTTCTCTCTTTCTGTTGCAGACCGTCCTCCCTTCCGCTTAGGTGGTATCTCGGAGACCGTAAAAAAGCCCTCTCTTGCCTTGTCCTACTTGGTAAAGTCCAGCATCTCGCCCTCAGTCTCTGGTGAGAGTTTTCAGACTGGAGGGTATTTGCTGGGTAGGGGAGCGTAAGGAGTTAATTCGGTAGCACCAGCTCCAGGGGGACCCGTGGTTGCCTCAGCTTTCCAAGCAACAGAGGGACGTGGGAGTGGCAGCTACAGCAAGAAGGGATTTCTAATAATAGTGCTGTACTTTGTAGGAAAACCCGGTGATTGATACAGATGAGTCAGTTCAGCGTGTGCGTTCCTCCAGTCCCCTCACCTTCCGCAGAGCTGTAGGTGTCTGTGGCCGCCTGTTAAGGTGGTGAGCGCCCGGGCTGCCTCTTTGTTTCCCCGCGAGCAGCGCTCACGTTGTTCCTGTGACCCAACGACAACGTTCCGTTCAGGGTGACTGACTGAAGGCTGGAGCGGGAGGCTGGGCGGTGTGCGAAGTGGAAAGGGGCCGAGTGGGCAGGTCCCCTTCCTTGGAAAGGTGTTTCTCTAATGACTGTCGTCAGGTGATGGCCTCGCTACCTTGGAGTGACAGTGGCTCTGAAACTCGTGGGCTGGCGGGCGGCGGGGGTTCTTGTCTTCTTTTAAAGCACAATATTTTGTACCTTTAACAAAAAAATAAGGTACAGGGCCTCAGAGTTATTTAAATAACTAAGGTCTTAGTCCAGAAAGTCCATGCTTACTTCAGGAGAAGTTGGCTTCTTGATGTTTCTTGGGGTATCTGGGCCAAAATCTTGTTGTAGGATACTTGTTTTGTTATGTTTTCAAAATGGTTAAAATGTTTGGTGGAGGAAGGAGCAAGGTGATTCCCCAACAGGAAATTATTTTTAAGGTTTTTGTTTTGGTTTGTTTTTTTGGTAAAGGACTTTTTGCAAAAGTCCACTTGTGGGGAAGACTGATTGGTGTTCTGTTCTAACTTTTTGTCACTAATCAGACTGAAACTCTGTTTTCACCTGCCTGTGGAAGTACAGCATCTTAAAAGGTATTAATTAAAAGCAAGGGGTTTTTTTGTGTGTTTTTTTTTTCTCTCCTTGGCAACTTCTTTACATAAAAAAAAATTTAACTGTGTTCAGTCTTCTTTAGGGTAGAGCTTTGCCACACCTACTTCTTGTGATATCCTCTGTGCCATTGGTGTTACACAAAAACACTGGAGGAATGCATTGTATAAAAAAGAAGCATTCTAGCACTTTGTTATTCGCTTGAATTTCTGCAACCTCTCTTCCCATTTCCCTGTCTTCTCTGCTAGGTCTCTTGTCTGTAATTACAAGTAACTGACTGGTAGGGTTTAGGGACCAGCCGAGATAAAAAACTTCCATTGTGTACATGCAGAGTGTAACATCTGATTGTAAGTCTTCTGGATAGGCTGCCCTGTACTAAGAAAGGTTGGTGTGAAAAATCTCCCCTTCTTATTTGGCTGCTCCTTGTTTGCATTTGGTGACATCTGCTGAATTTAGGAAGAAAAAATAAGACTGATTTTTGGTTAGGTGGTTTTGTTGGGTTCCCAGCCTCACAATTTCTTACAAGTAGATCAGGCCAGCTGGCGCTAGTACCCCTGAGACCCTGAGTTCAGCTCGGTTTCTCACTATGCGCTGTCAGCAGAACTGTCTGCTACACTCAACCGGTGCTGCCTGTGCAAACCTGGAGCCTCTGCTCTTGGGAATTAGGTGTACCTGTACCCAGCACCAGGACGCTATGCCTTTGGATAACGTGAGTGCCTTGTGCTCAGTGTGGCTCTTGATTTCTGTTAGCTCCCAAAACAGTAAGAGCTGTGATATGTAATTAGGGAAGGTGTGTGTGTGCACATGTGTGTATGTATTCACTGAGCACTCTCACGTGAGGTCAGTTATGCTGTGTTGTTTCCAAGTATTGTGTTTTTCCTGTGTAACAGGATGACAGGAGTCATCCACATTCAGCAGGAGTCTGAGGAGCTGGCAGATCAAACAGATTTCTTTTTTTCCTGTAATAGAATGAAAATGTTTAATCTGGAAGCAGGCAGGCACATAAATCTAGTAACTGCCACCTTTGGAGACCTTCCTGGAGTGGCCTGGCACTTAGAAGTTATCGCTTCCCTTATGTCCCATCGAATGGGGGAGTAGGGGCCTAATAACTGTTAACAGGTTTCTATGCTCAGTGCAAAGACTGCTGGTGTAACTGTGGAGCAGCAGCTACGAGGTGTTGGCTCCTTGATAAAGCAGCTCCCATGGCCCCTGGTTATGAACTAACAAGCAGTAGGGGGTAGGGGAATCAGCCTGGTCTACTGTTTTCTCTGCTGAAGGGAATGGAGTGCAGATGAGCGGGTTTTATTTCCACCAGTTAGCAATTCCTCAACTAGTAAAAGAACAGAGTATTTCTCTGCAAACTACCTTCCTCTGGTTTTCTCTTAGCATGCTGTGGCTTTTTGTCTGTGTCAGATTATGATGTGTTTGGGGCTGGAATTATCTTCGTATCTGTGTGCTATGCAAAGCCAAGTACGTGCAAATATTTCTAATTAGGGACTTGAACTCACGGCTTGGCCAAAGGTGCAAAACTCCTACTTGGAAGTCTGATCACTTGTTAGTTTTGGATGGCTTATCTTGGGGTTGGAGGGGCTTGCAGGGGACTGGGTTCAGCTTTAATTAAAACTCATCAGTAACGATTACAGAATGTGTACAGTTGGTCCCTTCCCCAGAGATTCTACAAGTCTGATTTTTTTTTTTTTTGACCCAGACCAGAGAAGAAGGATAGGGAAAGAAAGGGTACAATGTGAAAAGAAATGTTATGAGTCAGGCAGTGTCCAATCTCGTTCTTTGTGTTTGAAAGCAATCTGTTAAGCTTCTGTGATTGCTTTGATTTGTACCAGATGTCTGCAGTGAATGGTGTCCTGAGCTCTTGCTGTTACCTCAGCTTTGCTGGAAAGCGAACAGGACCCTGTAGTTGCCAGTGGTGTGCATTACACACCTCCTTATACCTGGATGAGGTAGCATGCATTGCTTGCTGCACGACTTTCGAAGCAACTGCACAAGCGTAGAGCGTAGTGGTGTGTTGATGTCTCTTTGGCACCCTTCTTTGCAACAGCTGCTTTAAGAATCCTTCAGTCCCATCCCCTTCAGTAGCCCCATGGCTTAGAGCATTGCTAGCACTGCCTTGGGCACTTGGGAACTTCAGTTCTTGATCCAGTCTGCTGGCTTTCCTGTCTCTTTGCACCAGTACGGCACCACATGGAGGTGACAACAGAGTGCTTCCTGGCCATGGTGGGCTTTGGTTGGCCTGCCCTTGCTGGTGAACACGAGGAGAGGACTGTACAGCTCAATACATCCTCAGAATGCTCTCACAGGAGAGGACAGTGTTGTTGCGGCTTTAAAGTCCTCCTACCCAGTATTTTGCTCACCACTTTTCTTTAAAATTTCAGAGCTTTTATTCAGCTTCACTGAAGGTATGAGCAGGGGAATTGGACTGTGTATGCAATCATTGCACACATGGGCATTGAATTTTTGTTTAAGTATCTGCAAACCTGCTGTATTTTCTGATAAAACACTGTGACCTTTGATCAGTTCCTAGTATTCCTGTGGTTTATGGTGAATGGGCAATGCCGAGGTCTTTCTAATGTATTGGGCTCTTTCTTTCATCTCCTTTAAAGAAGAAAATATGTTCCTTGGTCAGTGTAACTCCTGGTAGTTTGGTGTAATCGTTATTATACGATTAAGTATGACTTAATTTAAGTCATACAAACCAAATTCACTTAGCTCAGCTGGTTGCTGTATTTTGGTTTTATATTCACTTCCTGGCATTCAGCATTAATCTGTGTTTCCTCCTAAGCTAAAACTGAAAGTGAAATGCCTTGCATTATTTCATGCACAGTCATATGTTCTCTCCTAGTAAAATCAACGCTTTTTCACTGTGCTTTTAGACCTACAGCTAGAGAGCCTGAAGCAGCGTCCAGGGGAAGACTGATGCAGCGTGCTGAGGCTTCTCAGGTAACTGCGTAGGTTTGCCTCGGCAGTAGGAAATGTGTGCTCCTGGAGGCAAGTGTTCTGTAATTCTGCTGTCACAGTTTCCAAATGGCTCCTGCTGTGTTTCTTTGAAAGAGGATATTTTCTTAGCTGTGTATCATTGTGTTAAAGGTGTTTAAAAGAGATGATGCTTTCTTTTAGCCTCATGATGTTAATGAGGCACTGCTGTCAAAAGGCTTTGATCAGGGCTATGAATGTTACCATCACTTTTGCCTGCCTGGTTTGATGCAGTGTCCTCTTTGAGGTTCTTGAGAATGTCTGGGCTCCTGTCTTTAAGAGATTGCTTCAAGATGATTTTGATTTTTTTCACTGGCTTTATCAGTTTAATTATTGTGGTGGGAGTAGGAGGTTGAAATGCAACACAATGGGGGAGAATTCTCCGAAGGTCCAGTGCATTCAGTGTAATCGAAGGACCTGTGTCAGGCTTTCCTTCTGTGGATTGTCTGGCTGTCTGTACTGGTACACGGTTGTTTCATGAAAGTGAGGAATGTAAGAGGTGTTTATAGCTATGATACACTTGATGTTTAGGAGGAAGAAAGCCCATTTAAAATTCATTTTCATGTTTCGGAGAAGCTGTCAAATATTGAGACAGGGTTGTGTATGCTTTCAGAGCAGATAAGTGTGCTGTTGTGAAGATTTGTTTTTGTACCCCTTCTTCCATAACTGCTTTAAGTCTTCTCTGTATAGTGAATGTTCAGAGTTGGATAACGTGAACAGGCTCCACTTAGATTGTTCTGGGGAGTACCTGCTGGTCTGTAAAAATCCTCTTGAAAGTAAGTTGTCCCGTGCTCTGAGCTGTTGCTTAATAGCTCTGTGAGTGCCATCCTGGCTGTTGCACCAGCGTACTTGTTTTAACTAAGCAGGGCGCTTTTGATCAGGTTCTCTTATTATGTATTGTTCCTTGGACATGTATTCTCAAATGACCCACGCTGATCCAGTATTTAAACTTTCCCATTGTGAGCGTCTTTACAGCTTCTGTCTCTTTCAGAAAGCAGTGCAGATATTCCTGGTACTCACAAGTCTGGAAGAGGAGTTCTTGTCTAGTCATATGGCCTGAAGGTAACCAAAGGCAGAGAGAGTGCCACTGTTAGGGGCCAACTGTGCCCATACAGCCATCCTTTTGATATTTTTTTTTTTACTATTTTTGATCAGTTTCCTTCCTTACTCACCTAATGTGCCAGTCAGGCAAAGAAAAGACAGATTTAGATTCCTCTTTACTGTTGATAGCAACTGCGAAATGCATCTAAGTTGCAATATGAAGCGGCATTCCTGATTTTCTGACGGATGGATGATCTGTGCTCATGCTGGCACATGATAACAGCAGTACATGTGTTTAAAACTAAAATAAGGAGGATGTTCTTGTCCTCTAGGTGGCATGACAGTTATTGTATCCAGTCCCACTTTCTGAGGTCTTGTTTGGCAGTTCTTGTCAGAGCCTGTCCACGTGGCACCTGCATCTGTCAGAGGCACTGTTGTCAAGTGAGGGACTGTCCTCTCTGCTCCAGGGACTGAGCACTTTGTCGCTGCTTGACTGTAAAACCATGGCAGAGTGCAAGTATCCAGTGCTGATGCCCCAGCAGGGGCATCTTCTAAATCTGGAAGCATGTCTTGCATTTCTCTCACTTGACACTCACTTGCACATCACCAGTGATGGCTGAGCTTGTTCCAGTGCCTGCCACTTACCAACCTTACTGAGGAACTCCCTGCTCTTGGTCTGTTTGTACTTCTTTTGTAATGTCAAAAGACTGGAACTGTGATTCCTCAGTCTTCCCTGTTTTCCAGTCATTTCCAAGAGGCAAACAGTAAGAACAGCTTGAATAAGCCCTGTGACGTTACTGCAGGGTTGTGTTGCAGCTGCTGGGCTGATACTGTTGGACTTGTGAATACGAAGCTAACCAACAGTCTTGTGAGAGTGATGGTGCCTTTTCATCAGGGTTTGCTCTGCTTCCTCCTGCCAGGTCCTTGGAAAAGGTAGAAGTATTTTCTTAACGTTTATGAGGAGGTGAAATGCAAGGTGGGCTTACCTGACTGGAGGTACTTTGTTCAACACCAGAGGGGAAAAACTAAGCTCAGTCCCAGGTCCAGAAAACCACCTGCACTGTGGCAGTCAAGATCCATATCTTGCCCCTTGCTCTTAGGTGTGGACATGCCCACGATATGGAGATATGCAAATTCTGTTTGGGTCCAGCTCCAGTTAGCTGAACCCAAATCCCAGCTCCAAGCTTTGGGGCAGTTTGAGCTGCAGGCTTTCTGCTGACTCAGTTTCTGCCCAGCTGCACCTGTAGTCTGGCTTCTGAAGAATACTGAACAGTGTCATCATGCTGCCTTTATCACTGATCTGATATAGAAACCACAGTAATCAAACATCCCTGCCTACATTTTTTTTAGACAATTAGTAATACATCAGTGTTACTTCTTACTCACTGATGTGCTGCACAGGGGCTGGGCAACAGCATTTTGAGCCAAATGAAAATAGATTGATGAGGAAGTTGGATGTTTTTCCTCCTAAGAAGTCAAAGTACTGCCCTGATAACTAGAAGATTGCTACAATTCATGTCATCATGAAAAATAATGTGAAACAGCAGCAGACCTTGGGGAGCTGAAATAAATCTCTAATAAAAAGGCCAATCGAAACCTCTTTTTTAGAATTCTCTAAGAAAGTTTTTCTTTCAAAGAGGAAAAGAAAGCTCCATCAAACAAACAGATTTCTAAGTCAAAATACACAGCTGAGAGTACTTAGTGTCCAGGCTGAGATGTTCACTCTGTACTAAGGCAGCATAAAGAAGCAAAGGTAGAGATGCCCCAGCTGAGGAGGTAGTTGGACGAGCATCCATTGGTGTTGGGTCTTTGTGTTCCATTTAGAGTTTCAGTGCCACTGAATGCTAGAAGATAAATATATACTGAAACTGTTAAGAGCAGGAAGTATTCAGCATGTTTCAGTGTATTTTTGCATCAAAGGTGTTATGAGCAAACTGCTTTTTTTTATCGTTGCTGGAGTGATTGGTAGTGACATTGTTCACACCTTAAAGGGAGATGCAATCTGAAGCTGAAAGGAAGAGAAACAAAAGCTGACAGCTTCCAGAATGCTTGACAGTAGCGGGGAGGAGTGGATTTAAGCAGTCTAGTGGTTCCTGGCAAGCAGGGTATCTTTCCTAAAAGCCTGGCAAATACATTGCAAGTGTCTGGGGGATGGGGTCTGTCTGGTGCTGGGCCACAGACTTGCTGGCATCTCAAAGTATTCTGCCCATGGCTTGTCAGTTTTGCCGCTTCCAAAATGAAGCTGTTGATGTTATATCCTCCCTCAGAGGCAAATGCATGGAAAATACCCGTAGTTTGGCAGCTGTGTTCCCTATGGTGGGGAAAGTCCTGAGAAACTCCAAGCCAA
This sequence comes from Platalea leucorodia, assembly GCF_965183815.1. Lineage (NCBI taxonomy): Eukaryota > Metazoa > Chordata > Aves > Pelecaniformes > Threskiornithidae > Platalea > Platalea leucorodia. Next base: position 58,818,889 of record NC_138826.1, read on the forward strand.
TAGCTTTGGTATTAACTAGATGGTACCAAACCATCACTTTGGTTTCACAGTAGCGCATGTATGTGCACCCATAGGTGCACAAAGGGGCTTGTTCAGCCCATCCTTTACCTGGCTAATATATTGCAATGTCTCTGTTGCCCCACCACCCTGCTTCTCTTTCCAAAGCCTAGAATTGGATTCTGCTTTAGGAGGCTAGTGGGTTTCAGATGAGGCAAAATCTTGTGGCCTTCTAAGCAGTGTTATGGGCTGGCATATCCTTTGCAGGCTGAGTAATGATGGGGATAAGTTTTCTGTGGTATGATAACTTCCTATTTATTCATCTCGGCACTGTTTTGCAGATCAACAAGCTATCTTCCCTTTTGCTGTTGGTTTTCTCTCTCTCTCTCTCCCTCCTCTTGCGAAGTCTGAAGTGCACGCGCAGCTGCTGTGGGAGTAGTCAGCCTTCTCCCACAGCTAGAAAAATATGAGGAAAAGCTCTGGTATCTGATGCTAGCTGGGCTGTTTAGTTCCTGTTGGGTTTATGGGCTAGAAATTGAGTATGGCAATTGAGTATATGATGGGGATTCCTTTGGGGACTTCGGGCTGTATGATGTGGGATTTGCTTATGCTGTCATGACTTGAAGTGCTGCGGACAGCAGTCTGGCACAGCTTAGAATATCCTCGAATAAGGAACTTCATAAGTCTGTGGCACTGTTTCTCTTCCTCACTTTCCAGTAATGGCTGGTTATGTAAAGCAGTTGTGGCAAGTTTTCAGGAAGACAGTGAAATTGAGTGGTTGTGGATTTAAAATGTGAGGTCACATCAAGTGCCTCAGTTTCCCTACCCGTAAAATGATGCCTTCTTCTGTAAAGAGCTCTGTGGCTCAACAATGAAATGTTTGCCTACAAGACAGGTAAGAGCCACCACGTCCAGGAAGGGACAAAGGCACTGTTTCATTTCTTCCAATAATGATGTCATCCTGACTGCCAAAAATAAAGTTCTTATCTTTCAGCTGGCAGGCAGAGAAAACAGCACACAGGTTGGAAGTTTTTTTCCCATGTCGATGACTGATGCTTTATTGCAGTTTCTGCTTTGAAGACTTTAATTCACTCCTAACTCAAATGTGAGACATAAAGATAAGTATCTTGACAACTCGCACAACAGGTCCATTGACTGACAGTGTGTCTGTCCAGGTGTTTGTATGGGACATGTCTCGGAATCCAGACAAGTTGTTAAAGGAGTCAGTCCTACAGGCATGTGGCTTTGCTACTGGAAAGAGTATGTTTTCATAACCAGACAGTGTCTGATGCAGCTGAGAATAGTAACTCACAGGCTGAGCTGTGAGGAGAGGTGAAGGATCTGAGGGAAAGCCATGGTAAGCAGCAGCATTATTTGTGGGTAGATTCTTTTCTGAGCTGTCTTGAAGATATAACAAAAGTGTGAAGAAGGGATGAAAGCTGATTTATAGGGTGTCTTAGCCCTGTTGCTTTAGGGATTCTGGGACCTGGTCCTGTTTATGGCAGCCTTGAGAGCTATTGAGAGTTCCCCCTAACAGGTAACCATATGCTACCAGCTGATTCTTGCTGCCATGCGGGGTGCTGCTGATGACACGCTTGCAGTGCCTGGAGGTACAGCAGAACCCCACACTGGTTTCGGAGCAGGTGAAACCTTGCATGCTTTGCAGCTGTACTGTACCCATGTGTACCCATCTTCCCACCTAGGAAGATGAAATGTGTGGTTGCTCTTGAAATATGGAGTATGTGGCAATGGTATGGCAGGGAGGACCTAGTTCACATATAAGGTGTAAGGAAGAAATTTAGGTGTAAGGAAGACATTCGTCACCATGAGGGTGGTGAGGCACTGGAACAGGTTGCCCAGAGAAGTTGTGGATGCCCCCACCCTGGAAGCGTTCAAGGCCAGGTTGGATGGGGCTCTGAGCAACCTGATCTAGTGGAAGGTGGCTCTGCCCATGGCAGGGGGGTTGGAACCAGGTGATCTTTAAGGTCCCTTCCAACCCAAACCATTCTATGATTCTAGTTTGGTCTCTCTCCGGCACAACTATGACCACTGCTGCCTCTAGTGTTGCCACCCCTCATTGGTGGGCTGCAGCTGAGAAGAGCTGCTCTGGTGAGTTTCTTGCAAGCTTGGAAGGCTAATACAACTCAGGGATGAGAGGAAGAAACAGAAGATGGGATGGCAGACCTGAAGGACCCGTGTTGCTTGAGGAGAGCAGTACGTATCATCCCTCAAGATGTATTTAGCTCTGTCTAAAGAGTTGTGATTGCCTTGGGAGAAGCCTTGGAGACTTGCTTTGGGGAAAGCATCCACAGAATTCTCTCTTGTGAAAACTGGCATGTGTGGAGGTGGAATGAGGTCTTGTTTTGCACTGACAGGTGGCCGGTGGATGTGTTCCTCTGGCTGTAATTATGTTTACTTAACATATGCCTCTCCACAGTCCTGCGTCCCAGCACAATGTTGAGTTGGAATGGACGTGCCCTACGCTGACTCTTCAGAGCTGATTTAAGGGTCCTAAACTTGTGTTTAAAATACCCCCTCCCTTTTTTTTTCTAAAGAAGATGGAAAAAACTGATCTAAAAACCTGGTTGTCATCTTATTTGTTGAACACTTCAAAGCATCTAGCAGTTTCTCAGAGGCAGTTGTTAACACATGAAGCTTGCTTGTCTAATGAGTGAATTGAAAGTGTGAAAAGAAATAAGGTATTAAAATTAATTGGTATTTCAATTTAAAATCATACTCTTCACTTTTTTCCATCCACCAGAAAATGTCTTAATCTGAATCTAGAACTATGAGGATTCCAAAGTCTTAATGATTAACAACTTCAGGTCACATCAGCATGTTTGCATTGGACTGTTTGGGGTTTGCTCTTTAGAGGTCCTATGTTTTTGAGATTCCATTAGGGAATTTGACATCTCAGGAGGAACTTTGACTATCCAAACCCCTTGCATTGATTCAAAGTAATTATCTAAAATTTGAGGTTTCTGGAATTACTATTAACTTAAAAAAAAAAAAAATTGGCCCTGTATAGTAGTATGGAACCATTTTGTGGTGTCAGAGAAATCCTTTTTCCTATTCTCAGGTATGTTTTTGACCACCCAAGCAGAACTTTATTAGCTGAGGGCTGGAACCCCTCAGGGACTTTCACTACCTGGGTGGTGATTCTTTGATTCAAGGAATTCAGTTGATGAAATTATCATCTTCAAGCTTCCTTATCTTAATTTTTTACCGTATAAGTACTTTGGAGTGTGGTGGGTTTTTTCTTTTTTTGTCTTTCTGGCAGTTCTTATCTCTGCTTATGTGCAGGAGTGGACAAGCTTGCAATTTGCGACTATGATGGGTGACTTTTTTTTTTTTCCAGTGTCTCTATTTTTGTGGACTTGCCCTGAGGAGTGTCTAACTTTAAAGCTGAGATGATCCCCTGAGGGGAAGGGGATGGGAAGAACCCCTATGTATTGTAGGTCTCTTCCCCCTGCACACCCATTAACATCTCCGGGTGCTGCAGATACCCTGGCAGGGCAGGGGCTGCTCAGCCCCTTTCTGTCTGCATTGAGGCTCTTGTCCAGGTGTTTCACCTGTGCAGGGCACCCAGGGAGGACCTTTCTGCCCTGACCAGTGTATAAACTTTTTCCTCTTTTTGAAAAGCATAAGTGCTCTCGAAACACTGTATTTGGGTCTGTAGAGATACAGACAGGCACCTACCTTTCCTGCACATTTCCAGGAACTGATGTGAGGAACATACAGGCTCAAGCTCCTCTTATAAGCAGCTTGTAGTCACCATAGTAAGCTGGTGTGGATAATACACTTGCAGAGCCTTGTGCCAAGCTGCTATGCCCTGCCTTTCTGGGCCAAGCTGTATGGGCACACCCAGAACAGATCCAGATCTTTTTGCTTTACTTGTATTTTCTGCTTTGGAAATGGAGCAGTGTGCCTCTTTCTTTCCAGACTGGAGCAGTCTGTGCTGCCTCTATTAAAGCAGGGAGTGGGAAAAGACAATAGTGCATTTCTTTTTGGTTGCCTCTTTCGTGAGTGTTTGGACTGAATCAAAGGAGTTTCCTGGCAGTGTGAAATAGTGTGACAAAAAATGTAGGGAATCTGGGTTTTAAAGCCACATTCTGAGCTTTCCTTGGAAAGATATGGCAGGTGGCAAACCCCCGAAGGAAGTGTCTTGACTTCTATTTCTGTTCCATCCTCTTGCTGTAAGAAAAATTACGTTGGTCCCTTTGCAGGCTGATGCTTTATTTAGGCTGTTTATCACCACCTGACTGTGCTCAACTTGAATTCCAGTAAATTGCTGGAATTCTCATCAATGCGAAGTAGGTCATCCTAGCATGGTTTGGGTGGAAGAGGTTTTGCTGTAAAGTTTTTGCGAGCGAGAAATCTCTTTGGTGCTACTCAGCTAGTTTCACCAGCACATCTGGTCACTGGTGTGCAACTTGCAGCTGTAGTGGCTTGTGTTGGGTCACACTTCTGCCAGAACTGTGGGAGAACATCTGCCCCTCTGTGTATGTAGGGTGGTGTGAACAGGGGATGGTGCAACTTCTTGCACCTTGAAAGTCAGGGAGATTGTTCAGCCTGTACTCATGTTATGAAGTCAGCTGGCTATTATCAGCCCAAATTAGCCAGCATGGGTTAAGCTGACCAGCTGTAGAGTAATGCTGTGGTCCCACATGAAACTTTTGGCATAGGCTAGAGCTGGGTGGGGATGGCAATACTGGTAGAGCCCTAGAAGGTCGCTGTGATGAATGTGGGATTCAAAGCAAATGGGATGTGGGTAGCAGAGGCTCAGTACTGCTTCAGGTCTCCTGTGGTCTAAGCCATGATGGTTCAGGAAGTGGTGTTTACTAGTTGTAACATGAACACCTTGGGTTTGGGCTGAATTACTTTGAATTGAAAATAAATGTTATATAAAAACAAAATTTGTGCAAGTTGAGGCTTTGCCTAGCCTACAGAAATGTTGCTGATGTGGACAACTCCTGAGGAGTTTGCACAAAGCCAAGATCCTGCCACAGACTTCATGCTAAATCCCACTTTCCTTTTAATCTCAGGGATTCTGTCTCAAGTTCTCCAACCTGAATTAACATCTGTCTCTCCTCCAGCAAAGTCAAGCCCAGGAAGAGGGCTCACCCTGACCTGTTCCAGAGCCCGGTCAGGTCCCAAAGAAGAGGACGGAGAACACCGCGTTCTCCCCAGCCAGCACACTCTTTAGGGCGGAGGTGAGTAGCAGCAACAGGGATTTGAATGGAACAGAGGAAAAACACAAAGCAGCAAAGGCTAAGCCTGTGTTTTAGGAAACTATTAGTCTGATGTACAATTAAATGAAAAAGAGTTCATGGTTGCCTGTAGGCTATTGCGTGTGTTAGATGTATTTGAGGTTGTGTTTTGGTCTTGGGGGCTTTGAAGAGCCTTTGAAAAGTTGGGAAATTCATGGTCTCTTGAAATTATTACTGTGGTTTCCTTCAGAGTTTGACTTAATTTCTGCTTTCACTTCCTCCCTCTTTTCCACCAGTGCACTTAGTTATTTAAAACACAGTTGTGAGGGGTTGGTACTATGAAATAGGATCATTCATCACTAGCCCAGGTCTTTGATGGTTAGCAGGCTATCTGTTTGGGCTCCTTGGTGCTTTCACCCCATTTTTGGTCAGAAGCCAGGTTATTGCCTTGGGTGAAGAAGGCTGGGTGGGAAGGTAGTGCCCACTTTAAGCCAGGCCCTGCTCATCACAAGTTGAAGCCAGCTTGCACTAGAGACTTCTGTGTACAGTTGTGTGACTGTTACAGCAAATGCAAAGTTCACAAAGAGGATTCCTGTCCTCCCTGTCTTGGTAGTCTTGTCTTATTGGCACTTGCTGTGCTGCTTTCACATCTTTCTTGCTCTGGGACTTCCTGTATCAGACTGTAGAATAATAGTGTCCTGAGTTGGAAGGGACCCACAAGGATCGTCAAGTCCAACTCCTGTCCCTGCATAGGACAACCCCAAAATTCACACCATATGTCTGAGGGCATTGTCCAAATGCGTCTGAAATATTGTCAGGCTTGGCACCATGACTGCCTCCCGGGGGAGCCTGTTCCAGTGCTCCACCACCCTCTGGGTGAAGAACCTTTTCCTAACGTCCAACCTAAAGCTCCCCTGGCATATCCTCCTGCCGTAGATGTTACTACTTAGGCTGCTGGTCTGACCCACCCATCAGCTGCACCTCCCTTCTTCCTCGTAGGCCTCCCTGGAGGCTTAGCGGAGTTGTGCTCATGTAACTAGAAGTTTTGATGACACTTAGTCCAACCTTCCCTGTGCCTAGATATTTGTTGGGAAAGTATTGAAATAAGCCTGAGTCTACACATGTATCTCTGCATGGGGGAGGTGCACGTGAAGTCCTGCAGATGTGTTGCAACGTCAGCTGGGTGTTTCACTTCAGAATATGCTGCTGTGCATGCAGGCCTGAGCAGCTCACCTGCTCTCAGTAGGTACTCAGGAACTCCTCTGTGATAACACTGCTTTCCATTCCAGACTTTGGCATTATGAAGGGCTGTCCCTCCCTTCCCTAGCACCACCCCTTGGCTTTAAAACCTCATTTGTAGGTTATGTTGCTCCACTGTCTTCCACACGTCCATGGCAGGAAGGAGTTTCATGCCCCTCATTCACGTGAATAGGGCCCATCTTGCTGCAACAGTTGTGATTTTCTCAGCCTTTTTTATGACTGCCAGTGTGTGATGGGCAGCCCTCTCCAGAAATATGGATATGCATCACTAGAAAGGTCATTTTCTATGAGACGTGGCCAGACTCATGAGCACTGCTGCAAGATGTGGGCTTATGGGAAATTTTTTCCTTTCACCCTTTTCTTTCTCACTTTTTTGCAGGGCAAGGCCTTCTGGTCTGAAGCAGAGGGTGACAAGAGCTGCTCTGTCTGAGTCCGTCATGGAACAGGTTAGTTTCAAACATGACTGAAGTCGGTGGTTCACAGTGACCACTGGTTCTCTTGTGCACTTGTTCTGAGATACCTCAAAGGGGATGAGCCTCAAAAAGTGCAGGCTTGTGTCCGTCTCCTCTTCCTCAGAGTTTCTGCAGGGACCCCGACACTGCTCCTCTCCATCATGGATACAGACAAAAAGTGGATGGAACCACTTAGTTGGCGAGCTGCTTCCTCGTTACCTCAGTGTGACACTCGCCTTTAAACTGCAGGCTGGAGATGTAGCTATTGAAGAGACTATCATGTTTATTGATTAAGCTACAAACTACTAAAACTAATAAATCAAATTAATAGACGCACCACTGTGATCAATTTATTGCATTGTTCTGTGCAATATTAATCACAATTATGAAACTACTATTTATCACGCTTAAATCTTATTAAACTGCTATTGAAATGTCTATCATCCTTCTCACCCCACCTGGTGTTAGGGTACAATTATAGCCCTCTTTGCTCTGCCCTCCCACAATCCTTCTGAATATAAACCTGATGACTAGTCCAGTGGGTTGTTCAAGGGGATTGCCAGTGGTGTCCCAGTGAGCTTGGGTCACTGGGTGAGCTTCACTGCCGGTTGTAAACATCCGTGCTCAGATCATGGAAGATGTGCCTTCTGTTGATCTTTGACCGATCATATACCTTATTTTCCACTTGTTTCCATTTCGGGACTCTCCTTTTTATTGTCTTTGTTCCTCTCTTTCTCTGCCCAGTCTCCTCTCGAGTAAACAACCCATCCTTAATTACTTGTTATGCATTTGTCCCAATTTTGCTACTGTTGCCTAGGCAATACGGGTCCTGTGTGATGTTCCTGATATGGTTATGTAGATATAGGTGGCCTTGCAAGGTTCCACTCCCCAAAAGGTACCTGAAACTCCCTTTCAATTATCAGGTTCATCCTGTTTGCCTGTTGATTTCCTTATGCAGTTGGCAAGACAAACCATTCTACTTTAGCCTTGATTCTTCTCCCCAGTTACCTTATTAAGCCTAAGCATTTTCATACGTCATGGGCAGACAGTCTGCATACCAGACTAAGGATTTTTTTCTCACTTTACTTCTGTGCTTACACAAAATCCTGCTCCCTCAGCTGCTTAACTAAAATTATGGGACAGTTTCCTGGTTTTCTACAGAGGCTTTAGCTGGTTATGAGGCCCCACGTTGCAGTGGGACTGCTTACTCACATCAATCTGACTGCCTTTGTGGACCTCCTCAGCCGAACTAATTTGGGTGCTCTGTGCTGCCATGCTTGAAGGTGGCAGGGTGCGTGGCTGTGGAAGCAGCGTGTGCCTGTTCGCTGGGGGTGAATGTGCCAGTGTAGACGATACCAGGCACAAATGGTCTGCCATCTCACTATTCTTGTGAGCAGCCACTTGGCTCTCTACAGGAGCTGAACCGGTTTATGATGGAGCTAGTCGAGAACCCTTTGAAGAGGGAGAAGAAATGTGAACCTTGGGGTTTTTTGCAGGCTTATGCTATTCATTATCTCTGTTTCCCACCTTGTTACTGCTATGCTCTGATTACATTTAAATGAGGAGCTGCTGGCTTCATTATGCACAGGAAGTAGAATGCCCAATTCCCAAATACAGGGGTAAAAACCTTTCAAACACACGTCTGAACGGGGGAAGTGGGTGGTTTGTGCCAAGTACACCATCTGTGTCAAAAGAGAAGCTCTGATCGGGGTTTCTGTCACTGCCACAGCTGGGAATGTGAAGAGAAGGTGAGCTGATTCTGCCACCACTGGCTTGTAAGAACAGAGCCACCTATCATTCACCATCAGACAGTTCTGTGTGGGTACATATCCAGGAGTTAGTATGCATTTGCTGAAGTCTTGTGGACTCCCTGGCTAACACTATCCAGGATGCCCAAAGGAGGCCAGAAAAATGTGTTCAGGGTTGGAAAACAGCATACGCATAGACCTTTTGAGTGGGACTTCTCCTAGGCATGGGCTTAACAGTGATTTTTCTTATGTTTAAGATCAATGGATCTGTCCAGATGGAGAGCGTGCTGCTGTACACCTTCCTGGAGGTATCCTCTGACTGTAAGTTCAGAGAGCAACTGCATTCCCTGCAAAGCCGGGGGATTGTGCCTTTCGTGAAAGGCAGCTACTGCTATGATGATGAGGTGGAACTTCAGACCGATGGCAATCGGAGCGGCCACTTGCAGAATGGTGAGCTAGGTGAGTACTCTTCTCCATCCTACATGCCTCTCTGAAAGTGGTGGTTTTCTTTCCCCTTTTCCCGTCTTTGCTGCTGGCCTGTTTCAGAGGAGTAACGTTTTCTCCGTTGAGAAACTTCACAGTGTGTCTGGTGGTGATGGTGTTGGTTGGGATTTTAACACTTGGGATAAGGCAGCTAGTGCTTAGCACTTATCTCCCCATGGATTTCTAGAGCACCTGTCACCCTGGGGTTTTGTCTGCAGCACATCAGACAAGGGCCACAAAGCTGGTACTAATGATTGCTGTCCTCAAGGGGTGTGATGTTAAGCAGTTAAGCTAGGCCTCATGCTGCTCCTCAGGGAGTATCAGTATTCGGGCTAGGATTTTGGAACAACTCTTGTTCTGGTACTGAGTGAATCCCTTTCCGCTCTACCAGCGTGGTGGAAACTGTTCCTCAAATACTTTCTGGTACCGTTCCTGCTTCATTAGCCGTCTGCAGGATGGCTATTGCCCCTTGCCCAGGATGTGTCAGCTGGCACATTGACCTCAACCTAAGCAGGGTGAGGAGGAACTGCTACAGCAAATAGCCCTCCCTCATACAAATCTGCATAGGTCTCATGCCCTAGGTGACAATGGGAAGCTTTGCCAAAAGGAGATAGGACAGAGGGTAATGGTTCTACACTAAAAGGGGGTAGATTCAGACCAGGCATAAGGAAGAAATTTTTTACAGTGGGGGCAGTGAAACACTGGAACAGGTTGCCCAGAGAGGTGGTAGATGCCCCGTCCCTGGAAACAGTCAAGGTCAGGTTGGACAGGGCTCTGAGCAACCTGATGTAGTTGGAGATGTCCCTGCTCATTGGAGGGGGGATGGACTAGATGACCTTTAAAGGTCCCTTCAACCCAAACTGTTCTATGAGTCTGAGAAGCTGTATTGTACATGGTGCCTAAGAGACAGATCCTGACAGTAGTCACCTGCAAAAGTCATGCACACTCTCTCACTTCCCCTCTCTAGGCAGGGTGTTGGCTGTAGCTGTCCTGTACACATTTTGGTTGGAGATGTTCTAACCTCTCCTGTAGTGTTTTTTGGGCAGGGTGAGGCTGCACTTTACCTAAACTACAGATAAAAAACCTGTTTGCATGCTGTCTCAAGTAAATGAGTCGAGTGCGCACAAGGGAGTTGAAGCACGTATAGCGGTCACAAATGCACTATGGGTGGGGTGGGGTGGGAAGGAGGCTGTTAATGGAGATGGGCAAAATGCTATGGGTCAGCCTATCTGCACCGAACCCAGTCTGACTACAGCCTGTGAAGTAAATCCTGCTGTATGTGTTGGCAGTGCTTGCCCCTGAGGTAAATGAAGAAGTTGTCCGGATCATTGCTGCTCAGCTGGCTGAGATTGGAGACCAGTTTGATAAAGAAATCCAGGCAAGAGTAGTAAATGATCTAGTGCAGCACTTCCTGAATGAGAATCTGTCTGGAGAGGTGAGTGAAAAGAGTAGCAGTTCCCCTTTTAAATGTTGTGCATCCTTCCTGCTGTGACTTTGAAGCAGCAAGCTTGCAACATCTGTATCTTTGCTAGTTTGCTGCTTTAATTATTGCAATCTTAATATTCAGCCCAAATGCTTACCTTTGAAGATTTGTTAGAGGTGATGCTGTATCCTGTGGCAGCTGTTGCCCTTCAAATCGGGTTCCTTGGGCTCATCTCCTTTCTGCAGATTGTGAAATTGAGGTAGTTGTGGAGAAAGACTGGCTTTCAGAGGCATTTTGTCCTCATTTTGTTGGCTCAATGCCTTATCTTTGAAAATCAACTGTCTGGTTAGGGCGTAGTATTTATCCTTAAGATCTTTGGACTTTGGTGCTGAGTCCTGTATGTCTGCTGCTCGTTGTGTGGGTAAAACTTGAGCAGTGTTAGTGCCAGAGCTTGACTTGTGCTCGTTACTGAACACTGAAGAGACAGCAAGTAGCGAGACCCTTTTCTGGTGCCATAACCGTTTAGCTCATAGGCTGTCAGTGTTGGGAGTGGCAGTGGGTTCTGGCCTGGATGGGCGACCTGCTGAGAAGGCCTCTCTAGGTGGCATCTCTGCCTCCTTGATGCAGTCGCTCTCCCAGCAATAGATGTGATGTAGTCCCTGGCCCAGCATCTAATGTGCCTCACTGCTCTGCAAGGGAAGTAGAGGTCCCTTGTGTTAGACATCCCTCTCTTTTTCTTTTTAAGGATGGGATCCACATCTGGATCAAGAGCCACAGTTTGCTTCCACAGAGCCTTTTTGGCATCTTCAAGATAACTGTGGCTTTCTGGCTTGTTTGGGTTTCTCTGCCTGTGATGAAGTTTCCTATGCTCTACAAGCTAATACAGTCTTTGAATTGAAGGTCCACCTTCTGGCTGAAAAGGCGGGATTTAATGCCTTCAATCTTTTTTGGGTTTTTTTTGTCGTGTGGGTTTTTTCTACCAGGGTTTATCACCTGCACAGACTGATTCCAGCAAAGTCCGACCATTCCCCACTCCTGCTCTCTTGTTCTCTGCCCAGTTAAGTTTCAGGCCTTCAAATTTATTGCCTAACCTTTCAGCCTTCAATAAGGCTGAGACAAACCTAACTTCTGACCAGGTGGACTTTGCTTTTCCACATTAGTAGCATAGCTTAGTGTGCGCAACATGCACATTGTCCCTCTTGGGAAACTGATCCTCCACTGATCTTGGGAGCAAGGCAGTGTTTGTGCCACACTCGGACACCTTGTCTAGCTCCTGCCTATGTGGAAACTCAGTTTGCCTTCTTGCCAGTCCCGCCGAAGCTTGTACCTGTGACCTTCACTGTGGTTTAGGTGGGCTGCCCTGTCCTGGGAGCCCCAGGATTCCTGTGCCACTTCAGGACCCGGCAGGCTAGGTGCAGACCCGGGGGGGGGGGGCCTGTTGCACCCTGAATGTGTGAGGTGCTGTCTAAATTTCCCAGTGGTATGTGTGTTGTCTCCCTTTCTTTTTGTCTTCAGCGAGCAGCTGAGCTGAGAGATAGCGATCCTTGTTGCTGTCCAGGGTGCGTAGCGGGCAGGCTGCCGTGCCCGGGAGGAAGGGGAGCGGCACCCTGCGAGGTGTTAGAACAAGCCCATCAGTTACCGGCGCGCTGCCGGCAGGCTCTGCTGAGACCCCTTTCTCCCACAGCCGTTGCACTGAGATCCCTCTCTTCCTTCCGTACAGGACATAACCCGGCTCCTGTCAGAGGCGGTGGAAGGGCTTGCACAAGCCGTCCCCTTGGACATGGAACGGGAGAAGGCCATATTGGTGCTAGCAATGGTCTTAACCAAAAAAATTGCGAATACAATGCCCTCCCTTCTGCAGCGTGTCTTCAGCACCACTGTGAACTACATCAGTCAGCAGCTCCACAACTACATTGTCAGAATGGTGAGTGCCGTCAGGCAGCTCGGGGCGAGTCGCAGCCGGCCTGGTAGCTGGCCTCCGTTACTCCGGGAGGGGCGGCCCAGCTCCGCGCTGCCCGTGGTCCGCTGGTTTCCCTGCAGCGCTCCGGAGGCTTGGCCAGCGGGGAGCGCCGGTCCCTGCAGGGCTCTGAAGGTTGATGTGCTGAGTGAGGGAGGCCGGAGGGGGACAGGTCATGGCTTCTGCCCGCCCCACTCTCACAGCTGCCAGTGACCAGAGTGCTTTTATTTTGTAAGGCAGAGAAAGAGATGCAACTGCTCCTCTCCTTGCAGTCTCTTGGGGAAGGAAAGCCTGACCTGAGCTCTGATGGCTGCGTTTCCCAAACATCTTGGGCCTGAGGTCTTTGCTCTTGTCTTCCCGGGCTCCCCAGACCTTGGCAGAACAGGAAGGGGACAGGAATTGCCCCTGAGGAACAGCACCAGCAGAGGAACAATGAGAAATGGTCCGCTGGGAAAGGGCAGCTCCGTTACTGTTCTCTGTTGGTGCTGCAGCGGAGGTGGGGACACCAAGCAGCCAGCAGCCGAGCCGGGGCCGAGGCCGGGGCGTTTGGCCCCGGGGTCAGTAAGGGACCGGGAGGGGAGGGATCCCCTCTGCGGGCGCAGGTGTGCCCGGAGTAGGCCCTTCTTGGGAGGGAGTTCGAGAGCAGTCAGGGCTGTGGTCCCGCGGCCCCACGGAACGGTGGCAACCCAGCTGCGGGGTGCTGCGGGGCAGGGGCTGCTGCCGGTCCGTGGGACGCCCCTGCGGCGCCGATTGCCACAGGCAGCGCTGGCAGGGAGCGGGGGGGCGCAGCTCACCGGGCGCGGTGAGGGCAGGCGGCTGCCTGCCGCAGCAGCAGCGCCCCGGTCCCTGCCGGGCAGCGAGGCCCAGCGGCGCCGGCCCTGCCCTTCCCCGGCTCAGCTCCAGGGCCCCGTTACAGCAGAAACGGCTCGGTGGCCCTCGTGCTGCCTCACGGCTCCGCGGGGCGCTGCCACGGCAGGCCGCCGCACAGGGCGGGCCGGTGGCCGTGCGGCCACCCCAGCGCGGCGGCATCAGCGCGGGGGGAGCCGGGCGCCCGGGGCCGCTGGCGCCGTTAGCGGGGCCGCTGGGGGGCGGGGGCGCAGGAGGCGGCGGCGGGCGGGCACCGGCGCCTAACGCTGCTTCTGTTCTCTCCCTGCAGCTGCGCGAGTGAGGCCTGCGGCCCGCTGCGGGGAGAGCTCATGAAGACTTCTTCGTTTTCTGGATGTATGCAAATCACTTTTTCTTCTCTTAAATTCTGAGATACAGCTGTGAAAGGGAAGGCAGAGCTTCGTAGATAGGCTTTTGTAGACTAGCCCAGCAAAGACGGTAGTGCGAGCTGCGTGCCAGCTCTGCCAGTACCTGTAAGGAGTAGTGCTTGCCCCATCTCATTTTACAATAGTGTTTTGGGTTTTTTTTTTTTCCCTTAGCAGTAGCAGACTTTATGCAGACCCTGGCTTGTGCCTCCGGGGAAATGCTGTGGGCACAGAGCCTTCCCCCTCAGTATTTTTTTTTCTAAGCAGCAGTAGCATTTTGCTTTAGTTCCTCCCTTCCCAGCCCTGCTCCCGGTGCTGCAGCTGAGCCATGCCGAGTGTTAGTTGTTCCCGGGAAGGCCTCAGGCTGTAGCGTGGGTGGTTGATCAGCACAGATCACCAAGGCAGGGGGAGGGAATCAGGTCTGTCCTAGAGGGGAGCTGGCAGCAAGAGGAAACAACCCTAAAGGAGGTAGGGGTGTTTGGCCAGGTAAAGATGCTTCAGTATCAATCGCCATAAACCTGAGCTTGCTTGGAAAATAAAACTGAATGAGAAATTGTAAAGAAAAGGGCAGGGGTAGGGACAGGGTGAATTCAGGGAACACAACTTGAATATGCTTGAGGAAGTGTGTTTAGCTTTAGAATATCTTGCTATAAAGAAGGTACCAGCCTTGGGTGAGGAAGAATACCTGGCATCTCTTACGCGTGTACTGCAATCACATCTCAGGTTCAAAAACTTGAACTCAGGTTGTTCGATATGTACTTGCAATCACACACAAGGTGGCAAAGGCTACACCTGTGATCCAGCTGCCTCAGAAGTTCTGAAATGATGTAAATAGTCTGTGGTTTTTAACTTAAATAAAATTGTCAGTTCTCATGGCAATACAGCTCTTAAGAATTTCAATTTCCACCTGGATCTCTTTTTTGGTAGTGTCAGTTTTTTGTGCAAGTTCTTATGATGTTCCTCTAATTTGTTGCTGCCAGCTGCAGCATAAGCAGCAATAGAGACTGGTGTGGTCCTGACTGAGACTGACAGAGGGGTCCTGGCCTTGTGCCTTGCATAAGCAAATCTTGTGTAAATAAAACTTTTTTTTTTTTTTTTTTTTGTGCCTGCACTAGAACAGGTGGGGGGAAAAAAAGCCCAAAGTAGTCTACACAGTTGTTTTTGAAAACTGTACCATTTATTAAAGTGCAACCTGGGGGCATGGTCTTACAGCAGTGTCCCATTAGCAGAGGGAAAAAAATGCACATACCCCTTCACTTCAACGGAATATAGAACAATGAAGCTGGAAAGAACTTTCTTTTAAGGTGGAAACACTTTTGTTAACCAAATGGCACAAGAAGCTTTAGATGGGTTTTCCTCAAGAGGGCTGCACTTGCATATTAAAAGGAACAACAGGGCCAGTTCCTTGGACAGTGGGTGACTCGAGGACCAGTCAGGGTCTCTGCCCGCAGGCAGGCCTCTAGAGAACAGCATCTGAAATCCCTGCAAGTCTGGCACTGTCTGCTGACAGCCAGCAGCAGCCTGGTAGAAGACACCCCCTAATGTGCATGCTTCGGAGTCAGTCCCAGTCTTTGCTACTGGACAAATCAAGTGGCATTCTTTTGGTCTGAGTGGGTTTTTAGCTTTACACTTGAATAAAAGCTTATAATGCGAGTTAAAAATGGGGAAAGACCCCCTAAAGGTACAGCAGTGAGACACATCCTCTGCAGCTTGTTCTGTCCGAACCAACAGCGTTCCTTCCCTCCCCTGCAGATACGGCAGGGAGATCAACGGCAGCTTCCACTGGAAGCTAACTCCAGCTCCCCCACTTCCACAGCGTAACCATAGACCTCTAGCTAGGAGGAAGCAAGTCAGCCTCTACCTAAGAGACCGAGAGAGGGTCAGCTCGAAGTAGGAAAAAACGTGACGGCGTTATTTAACCAAAGCAGGTGGATCTGAGCGATGTGGTGCGGTGCTTCCCCCGGACGCACTGGTAACGCTGCAGCTGACCCCTTCCAAGCTGGCGCGGCTCGCGCTCCCCAGCCAAGGGCGCCGGTCAGCAGAGTTGAGAGTCAGGGCAGCAGGGGGCCTGAGCGGGCTCTACCAGAGGCAAGCAGCCGTGGCTTAAACCTTATAAACCCCTCCCTTTTTTTCTATGGCGATGCAGAGCTTGCACTTTGAAGCACAGATGCATACGTGGAGTCGAAGCAATGCTGTTCTTGTAACCTTCCTCGTGCTGAAATTAAGCGGATCACATAAACTCACGCACAGCTTCTGCCTCCCATAGGTACAGGCGATCACGTGCCCCGCCTCTCCGTGTTTCTCTGGGGAACACGTTCCCCTGTTGTGTAACCTGCCAGAGCAGACGCTACGCCTGCTCCGTGAGCCTGCTCCTCTTGGAGCGGACGCGTACGGATGAGTTGACCTTCAGTACGTTTCGTGCCTGGAATGAGACATTCTGCTGAAGACCTGGGCTCTGCCTCGGCATGGCAGCTGGGGCTGTGCTCACCCCTCCACCCCCCCATTTCACAGCAAAATAATCTAGTAATTACACTCTGGAACTCCGTAGCATGAGCTTGCTCTGGTTGAGTGAATGCGAGACTATGCTGCCAGAAGCACTTCTATTTTTTGCCAGAACAGCAACATCTACCTTAGCAGGGCTTTGCTAGTATGGCTATATCGCTGTAGCTGAAACTAAATGTAGGGAAGGCTTATGACTGCAGATTATCTTGTCTACTACAATCATTAAAATGAAAAAAGACCAAACTTCAGAACCTCGCTTGTTTAGTACTAGTGAAATTCTTCATTTGTGACCATTAGAAAGCATTAATCAGTTTAAAAATACAGTCCAGAGTGTTAGCCTCGCTGCGATCAGAACTACATGAAAAGGAAGGAAGCAGGGTTCTGGCAACAGAACCTTCCCCAGGCAGGAGCACACTGCACCACGGCTTTCAGCCATCCCTCGAGCCGCAGGTGCCCAAGCACAGCCCCCAGCCAGGATCAAAAAAAAAAATCAAGCCCTCACCCCCAGCAAGGCTGGATTCTTGGAGTAGTAATTTGCTCTCTAGAAGGCAGGTTAGGAAAGAACCGGCCAGCTGCAAACACCACAACAGGCACTTCACCTCCAGCCAGAAGTTAAACTCGTGTCCAAACCCAGGTGCAATGAACACTAAAGAGAGCACGTGCTTCCACTGCGTCGTCCGGCTCTGTGCTAGGAGCTTCTCTTCAGACTGGTGCATACCTGCAGCAGGCAGCTGCTTAACGAGTCACATCTGAATGGACAGCAGGCTGCAGAAATGTTGCTTTCTTGTCTCTAGTTTGTTTCATTGGGCCAGACCTAGTATTTTAGAGCTAAGTTATTTTCAGTATTTTTCAGCAGTCAAATTATCACCCTGAGAACCCTTGCTCAGCATCCACCTAGCCCAACAAGAACCAAAAGCTTAAGTTTTCAAGCTGCCACTCTGTGTGTGCCCAGTAATATTCCGATTTTGCCCTAGCAGAGCAGTTCGGCACTGCTGTGCCAACGGCAGCCCAACAGCCTCGATCCTCCGAAGTTTAAGGGACTCGGGAGGCAGGAGTCCACCAGGCTCTCGCAAAGCGCACGGCTGCAGCAGGCAGGGACGTGGCGCTGGGGCTTTTATGCAACAGAGGGATTCTGGGTTCCAGGCTTTGCTCCCAGCCTGTTGTTCCACAAACGCTGGCTGAAGAAAGACCTTGCCCACCTCCCAGCCACAGCGCCCAAGTGAGCAGGGTTAAGCACAACTGAAATTTAACTTGCACCTTATCTTGAAAGCCTTTTCCTTGCCAGCTCCTTACTTAGCATGCTACCCACGGCAGCTCCTTAAGTACTGAACGCTTTTTTCATAGATCCAGTCCTCTGCTGTTTTAGCATCTCAGCTTTAGGGTGTGCTGCAGACAAGGATAAAGTGAAGAAAGATTGGGTCTAAGGTAGATACTTTATTAAGGTACAGGCCACTCGAGGACAGGTATTGAGGCACTTTTGGGAAGGGGATAAGCAACACAAGTGAGAGTAATTCTATATGCCCTTTTGTAAGTATTACAGGTACTGCTTATCCTCTGCCAGCTGCGAGAGATCCCCTAAAAAGAGGTCACATCACACCGTTTGGGGTAACTAGACCCTGCAGTTTAGGATTACTTTAATACACTTGAAGACAGGGAAAAGAAAAACCCTTCAATTTTCTAATTCACACCTCTAATAGAGCAAGCAGCCTGGCACTCAAGTCTGTGAGAACGCTGTCATCTGAGCTTACCCGCCCTTTGGTGACTCCCACAGGGCCTCTCCCGGCTCTGACCGCAGGACTCCAGATGAGCGTTCCCAGAGGAAAGAGACGCATACAACAAATTTTCTAAATGCGTGGTCAGTGGGGTGGGGGAGAAGACGGTGCAAATTCTTGCTCACTTGTCAAATCTATAAGACCCTAAAATGAGAATAATATAAAGAAGGGACCAAGCAACCAAAACACACGGTGCAGCTGATGCCCCATTAAATGTAGCAAACACACCAGATACCCAGGCTTTCGCCCCACCATGAAAACGCTTAACAAAGTCATTTGTTTTCCTTACTGCTGCTGCCACCTTCTCCTCACTGCTGTGTGAGGAAGACGACACTTTTTATTTAATGCCCCACTGGGCTCCTTGTGCCAACAAGCTAGGGACTTCTTCCCTAGCCGTCATGGATTTATTCTTGTCTGTCCTGTACCCACCTCCCGCACTACTACTGAAACAACCACGCGCAGAGAAGAGCCAAAAGAACACCTGGCCTCCCCCCCCCCCGCCCCGGCGCGTGCACAAGTTATCCAGAACATCCAGAAAAATCCACCGCTGCTTCACAGTGCGCGTTGGTACTTCTGTGTAGGCTGCCGCGTGGCTACAGGTGGGGGATGTCCCAAATGTAGGTGCATCATCTCTGGGAAGGGGGAGGATGTAGGTCGGGGGAGGGACGGCCCCGTCTCCCACAGAGAACATACCCCGAGAAGTAACCAAAGCCGTCAGCAGAGCAGCAGGAGAGGGGCAGGCCCACCCCGACTTACCGGGCAGCCCTTGCCGCATAGGAACAACCGGTTACCCTCACAGGCTGTCTCGCTTGTCGATAAAACACTGTTGCGACATGTGAAATGAAGCAAAACTGTAAACATTCGTGCACATCTGTGACAAAAGAAGCATAAAGACCTCTCCTCTCCACGCGAGGGAAGCTCCTGTGCGGTGCCAGGAGAGGGAAGGCAGGCGCCGGGGAGGCCGTGGCGTGAGGAGCTCCCGGTGACCCGCTCTGGGCACGCGGCACAGCAACGGCAGTACCAGCAGGGCGCCAGGGAATGGCAAAAAAAGTCAATTCCATTTTGCAACATGGTAAAGGGTTTTGTTTTCTGTTAAGGCCAACCTGCTACCTTTTGCACATGGAAAAAGAGCAACTAATGATCAACAGTAGAGTCCAGCACTCCAGGGCTCCTGAGTTCAATCCCCGGCAGCAGTACCTACGTGACAATCCCTTCTCTCAGCATTCAACTTCACACACACAGAATTCAAAACCCAAGAAGTTTTCTAAAAAATCCACCCTCAAAAAAGCTTAAACAAACAAACAAAAAAATCCTCAGAATCTGCCAGGTTCTTACTGACTTCCCAGCATCCTGGGATATGGGTGGGATAGGAAAATGTCGCAAGAATATCGTAAAATAGAGAATGTGCTAAAATCTCTTAATTCTCAGATCACTTAAGAACAGGCTTATTGGGAGACGTACTCTAGATAAGGTTATTTAGAAATAAAGTACCTTGTCTTTGTGCTTCATGAAGAGTAAGCTTCCCGTAAGCTCACGTTTTGATTTTTACATTATCCTGAGTTCCCTTTCACTGACCTCCGCCTCGTCTAAGCCACGGTGCCAGCACGACCCCTCAGAGATGCCTCAGCAATTTTGCCTGGGAAGCCCAAGGTCTTGCGCGCAGAGCTGCTGCGTGGACAAGGACAGACACAAACACGCACGGAAGGAGGAACGCTTGTGGTTGGATCCGATGTAACTAATGCGTATAGCTATGCTTCAAAGGTTTCTCTTCACACACATTTGAAGTGGTGTGACTGCAGGAAGAGGGATTTACTTTTTGCCAAAGTAACTTTCTCATCATTTGTGAAGTTTAGCTAATTACAGATTCAGAGTCGCAAAAGAAAGCGCACTGAACAACACGCCGGGTCAGGTCAGGAACAGGCAGAGAGAGGAGATGTTTAATGCTGCTTTTGCTCAGTTACTAGAATCCATTGCCTTATGTATCTGGGATTCTGTCACAGCCAAGACCAAGTTAGGACTAAATCCACTCTGTGCTTAACCTGGGAAAGACGACACAGACTGCAGCGTGATACAGGACAGCATAGCGTTTAAACCTTTGAATCGCACAGGAGGCATCGGCCTCACTTCCACGTAGTTTTGCCGTACCTTTGCTGAATACACCCTGGTATCAGAGTACTGATCGGAACAGCACCGTATCCAGGATGAATTTTGCACCTCTGGTAACTCGAGGGTGGCAGTAAAGTGGGCCGGGCAGGCGCGGAGCAAATGGATTCTCAAACCAGCAAATGGCAGCGTCCCTCCCACCCTCCCGGGCAGCCGAAGCCCGTCCTGCGCCTGTCCCCCAGGAACACCAGGATGCTCAGAGAGAACACAGCTAGAGGGAGGCAGCATCTTTACAGGATGGGGCTCCAGTAGATGTTAGGGGCCGAAACCGGTGTGAGCAAAGAGGTAAGAATAAGCACTCTCCCACTGGGGCTTAGGAGGAACCTGCGAGGTTACGAGGAGCAGTGCTGTACCTGAGAGGAAGCCGAGACAAAAGGGAGACCGGCCTCTCGCTACAGGACTCGCGGTGGCTAACGTTTGTTAGGGAGGGCTCGGGCGCGACGGGGAGTGACAAGACAGCACAGCTGCAATAGCGGTCAGTCTGAGAAGCCAAAGACTCCAGGGGTTGGTAGCAGCTGGCTCTCCCCTTCCCCTGGGGATTCTCCGTTCCAGTTCCTAGAGTACAAGCACCCCTTTCTTCAGCACCTGCACTTAAGTTCTGAAATTTGCAGATTTTTTTTTTTTTTTTTTTTTAAAAATACCCCTGTACTTTAATCACGAAAAACCAGTCCCCGCCCCAATTCTACTAAAAACATGATTGTCCATAGCCGGAGGCTTATTGAACGACCTCACCCCATCACCATTAAGTTACTCAAATGTCCAATTAAACAGCAGGCAGCCCAACCTTTAGGTAACACAACTACAAAAATTGGATCGTGCTCTCTTCTCTCTCCCCCCTCCTCCTCCTCAAGAGAGCTCCCTTACTTTTTCCTAAGCGCCAGCGCTACTCCGACTGCTACAGCTAATATAGCTACCGCAGCAGCCCCACCGTACAGCAATATAGATTTCCCTTCCGGCAATAAGATAGGCTTCTCCTCTGCAGCGGAGGATTTCTCTTCTATTTCTTCCAAACGGCCCTCTTTCCCCACTTTTTTTTCCCCTGGAAGCAGTATTTTCTCAGGTTCTGGTGCAGCCTTTTCTTCTGATGGGGCTAACTTTGGGACAGGTTTACTTAATACAGGGATTTCAGGTTCAAGAAGCTCTTCAGCCACTTTTCCCTTTTCCTCCTGTTTTGTACGCAGAAGTGCAGAGGGATGTGCTTTTTCAACAGCAGCAATTTCAGCTTGAGGTTTTACTTCTTGTAAAGAAGCAGGGGTTTCTGGAAACGCTGCCTGCACGGTCTCTGCAGCGACAGCTGACACCACTGCTTCCTCAATCCCCTCCGGTATCTCTTCCTTCTCCACGTGAACAATATCTGAGTTGGAAGAGTTGTTCTCACTCCTTTCTTCACCCCCTCCGTTGCTGTCCAGGCTTTTGACTTCTTCAGGATCCATGGCCACTTGCTGCCAGGACTCGGGTCCCAGGGAGACAGGCAGGCTCTCTGTGTGCCAGCTCTGACTCGCCGACAGGGAGACGGGCAGGCTCTCCGACTGCCAGGACGTGGTCACCGTGGGGGACTCCGGGGGGCTCACCTGTCCCGAGTTGTCACTGGTCAGGATGTAGATGTCATTACTGTCCTCTGCGATGAGCCCGGGGTACTCTTCCTCTTCGGATTCCAAAGTAAAGACCGTCCCCTACAAAGGAAAAGGAGGACACAACACGTGAGCGATGGCTTCAGCATTACCTGCCCTGTACGGGAAGGAAGAGGACACCTGGAAACTTAGTGGGGCTGGAAGAAAGATGAGAGGCTCTCTGCAGAAGCAGCAGTTGTCTGACCTACATTTTAGAAGAGATTACGAAACCTAGCTGGTCCGGCTGGCATTTCCAGAGAATGGAACCACTTATAAGAGCTTTGCTGGGAGCTCCTCCTTTCCCTGACATGACTGCATCGCCGAGTACCTCACCAAAACATACCACGTGGGCATCGTTAACCAGAGAACAAGACACCAAAGTCTGAAACCAAACTGGAACAAAACAAAGAAGGCAAACACAAGTGCATGAGCCCAGCTGAATACCACTCACTTCCCTCTCCATTTTGTGCAAGTGCTCTCTATTGCTTGTCCATTTTCATCTAACAGTGTTTCTCTTACATTAATTTTATCACATTTCCAGTACTGTCTGAAGCCTGTATTTCTACTTTGTACCAACAAGCTAGAATCTGCAGTAATTCTAGTATTTTACTACAAACAAATTTAGCTATTCTTAAATGAGTTCACTTTCCAAGACTGTCATCATAACTTCGGCTACATAACTTAAGTTGAAACAAACAACGTAGCACAAACATCCAAAGATGCTGACAGGCTTTGCTTGGTTTTATTTATTTAGCTAGGAAAAATCTGTAGACATTCTAGAAATTTGACAGTGGGCTCCAGTTAGAGAAACTGCAAGTGTGTAACACCGACCGATTCCCTCCTTACAGAAAAAACAGCGTGTCGATCCTAGTCATGCACGGACTGCTGAGTACGTAACACAGAAGAGATTTGCTTCAAGGGGAAAGAGGCAAAAAAATTAAGTGCAGAAGAAGAACCTAAGATGGATGCAATACCAAGAACGTAAAAATAAGAGATAGGGGCAGAGAGGAACCCCAAAGTTTGCTATGCCATGTAACAGAAGTCTGTGAAACCATTAACAAAGATTCAACTACTTTCTTGCTCTTAACAAAAATTATTTGAACATATATCAAGTACTGCAGTGGTGGGAGCCTCTTCTGTGCAAATTCCTCATTCAATTATCAAGCTTTCCTGTACAGTCCCATCATAACATGAAAAAAATTTAAAATCCAGTCGTTCTCTTTCTCCTTGCTCCCTTCCGCATGCAATAGTTTTCCTAAAGCACTCCAAGCAGTTGTCCCCCTCTTTTTTAAGCCCTTCCTGACACCTGTGAATTTGAGGCTTGGTTTTGCTCCTACCGATGGTTTCCCATTCCAAGACACCTCCTCGCACAGCTTTTTATGGATCCATGCAGTGGTCTGTGTCAGGAACTGATCCAAGTTAAAACCAAACACATTCTTTATTTTGCTGAATTGTTTTTAACCCTGATCAGTGTCCAGTCTCGCCTCAGTGTGCGAGTGCGACCAGGGGTGGAGCAGGGCCAGCAGCTGCACCTGCTCGCACTGATGCCGAAAGACCCAAATCGATACCAGTGCCCTGCTTAGAGAGCAGAAGGAAAATGCATTTCAGCTTTGGTAACTCGCAATTATCACTTAGTTCCTAATATGCAAGGAGTTCAGGGCCTACAAGCCAATGGTTTCTAACTCTGAGTGGGCATACTCGCAGAGCTCGTAGCGCCTGGGCCAGCAGCAATCCACTCTTCTCTCAGGGAAGCACAAGAGGCCCAGCCTTTCCCCAGACATGGGCATACCCTCCCCAGAGACAGCAGACGCACCACAACTCCTCACTTCCCGAGAAGGGGGAAGGATCTACACACAAAAAAAACCAAAAACCACCAAAAAACCAAAAAGCAAGTTGGCAGGCACAGGAGAGACAGCACCAACACTGCTGGTCACTGGCAGTAACTGCAGTGAGAGCAAGTGAAGCTGGAGCGGACCCCTGGCGAAAGCGCTAAACTGGCACTTGAGCGAGCTGTGCAAGTTACGGCAGTAACACCTTCATCTTTCACGGTCAAAATTATTACCTTATCAATAAACTTTGTGAAAAGGGCTCAGTGGAGCCTGAGTTGAGTATGGGAGTGAGGTTTCTCTATCCACTCCCCCAAAACACCTTCCCATTTTGCAAAACTTGATGGACCCATTCCTGGAGACTTTTGTACAACGGTGGAGGCTGTAGTACAGGACAGCACTGGGAACGTAAGGATTTCGTAATGTATTTCGGCATGGGTGGGATGTAAATCTCATCTTCTCAGCCCAAGGAATTTTGGAAGATATTTGTGCATGAGCAAAGGAATCTCATAGAACACTTCAAAAGGAACTTTTCTTCATAAATGCCTTTAAATTGCTTGGATGTGGGAAACATCATCCAGCTTGGTAACATGTTCCTCAGGGGAAGGGTTAAAAGCAATCAAGCCGTTCACTGACCACTTAAGGATCACCATGAAGTCTTGATTCAGAATGAAATAAAAATTAATAAAGCATTACATTTGTGAAAATGTTCAGACACCACACACCCCCCCCGACAAACCCAAAGCAAGCCCTGCTCTGCAAGCAGTGACTGACAATTCAAGACTCCAGTACCCCCTTGAAAGCCATATTTCTAGTGAAGAACTAAATTTTTTTTTAAATGCATCTCAGGCCATTAAAATGAAACAGAGCTCTACGGCCAAGGAGGAAGCAACCAGCATTCCAAAGTAACGGCAATGGAAAAGAAGAGCCAAGAAACTTAAGGCAGAGGTTACCAGATCCAAAGAGACCATATAGCGAGCAGTGCGAGCCAAGGCTGCTCCGCAGCACGTGAGGACAGGACTCCACACGCAGCGCCGACCTGCCCGGTTCCAGGAGAGGCCGGAGCGCAGCACAGCCGGGAGTCAGTCACTGTGGTTGGCTTCCACCGCCCTGTGCCGAGGATGGAGAGGCAGCCTGCTGCCCAGACACTCTGAGATCGTACGTTCGCTCCTGTGATTGTCAGGATTTTCTCTGGATGTTGATTATGTAGGAAATATTCTCACTGTAATATAAGCTACTAACAGACACCTATAATCATAGCAAATTTTTTATTTCCACAGGCGATACAGTCTCAGAACAACGGTAATTAAACAACGAAGTACCTAGGGGTAAAACCTGCAATTTCATGAAACTCTATACTACCCTCCTCTCTGCTCAGCTCTACCCTTCCACAAATCGGAATAAATTCATTTCCCGTCCGCGGCACATCACAACAAACCAGACTACACCTGTGATCTGACACTAGCAAAAAGAACAGGGACACACACAACTGATAACAGCTCTTCTCATAACATACCACTGGAAGTGCACCCATGCTGCTGTGACAGGTTCAACATGAAGCATATAAAAAAATATTCCAAAACCACACTATGCTTCTACGGGCTTGTGAGATCTGGTGATTGTAGCAAACTTCTTTTCAGTAATAAACTAAAAAAAGCACCAACTAGGGCCATATTCAGACGGCCTAAATTCCCCTGAAGTCGTACGCTGTACGGCGGCGAGAGCCAAGCGCCTTTGAGCAGTGACTCAGCAGCCCAGGGCAGGGAGGAGGGAGCCAGCTGTAGCTGATGGGGACAACCGGGTACAGAGACTGCGGTAAAATTTAAGCCACCCTGATACTTCTCAATACATATTCCTCCAGCCTCTGCTTCTGCTCTATTCCTGATCCACCACTCTTAACTTTTCCCTTTTCTCTCATAAGGAAAATCTAAGTTGTTCTTTAGAGGGAACCCGCAGACGATTGGACCATGATAAAAATGAACAAGTAATATAGACAAAGTACCACCGCAGCTACTGTGTGGACCGTAGCTGCCCAGGCCCAGCAAAATATTGTAGCTCAGTACGATGTAGTGCTAGATCCTCAGCAGGTTAACAAACAGATCGGGAGGCAACATTGACATACAAGGATCGGGCATTAGTTATTCTAGTTATTCCCACATACCAGGGCATTTTTTAAAGGCCGTGTGCTTTGCTGGAGCACTTTCACTGGAGATACGCTTCTCACAAAATGCAGCTAAGGTCTCGGCGTATGCTGAGGGTAATGTGCAGGATAAACTGCTTCGGAGAGGGTAAGGAAATGAAGGGATGGTAATATGGGGAACATGGGCGATCCTCAACATTTGAAATACCTCATTAACAAGTGTACCAACTACACACCCGTCTTGCCTTCAGGAGAAGGGAGGGCCTAAGAGGCTCAAGCATTTTATTGTTCTTTTTCCCACGCAGACTGCACTGACCTCAAAAGTTACCAGTTGCTGGACCCCTATAAATCAGAGCCTTATAAAGCCTGGCTGATTCCTTTCTGTCTTAACAGACAATTTAACTTCCGTGTCAGTGCCTCAGGGACACAACTCCCCAAGCTTGAAGAGACAGATAGCCCGAGGTTGAGAAACCTGGGGGAAAGCTAACACACTGTGTGTCAATGGGTAATTTCACTACTTTTTCATTAAAAGCTTATCAAGTTTTTTAATTGAAAAGCCAGACAGTAATAGGCATTATTTAGGATACATGATTAATATTTCTTGAGCTGAATTAAGAGTTAATTCAGAAAGTCAAGAGGATAAAGCTAGGATTTTGTGCTGATTCGGTTGAGGTTTGCACTTTGTTGTTGTTTGGGGTTCTTTTTTTCTTTTAAAGCAGCTGCAATAAAAACTTAATGACATTTAGGACAGTTCTCTTAATTCATCTACAGATGTGACCCAGAAGCAAAGCTCCCACAGCCAGATTAATTCAGGACAGGATGGAACATGTGGAAGGATTTTTAATAACCTGAGGCCTTATATAAGCCCTACGCTTTAGATTTAACAGTAAATAAGGAATGTATGTAAGCATTTCTTTATCTGCTTTGTTTATTGTAAATGGATAGTCTACTACTCCAGACCAGAACAAGCAAGAGTTGCTCTTTTTCAAATTTGCGATGGGAGACTTGCAAACGTGGAGTGCTTTTCCTCATCCAGCATGCTCACAGAACCACGTCGTGCACGTCTAGAGAAGCAAGAGTAAGTCCCTCACCGCAGCACCCTGCCACTCCTGATCCCAACCACCGCCACTTGAGGGAAGAGTTGGCACAAGTTAGGATGAGGAGGAGAACTGAATAGTTCCCTTCTTGACCAGAACAGAACAAGGACGGCCCACAGCACGGGAGGCAGTCTTGAGGAGAAGATCGACTTAATGCTGTGGAGGTGGCATTTGCAGACCTCAAAAAGGAGCTCCAGAAGTCAATCACTGTCCTCAACCTATGGGGTTTGACTTGTAGAAATTTTATTCAAGACCTCTACAAGTGACAGAAAGCACTTTTAACAAACGTGCTAGACTAGCCCTCAGGGTAGGTTATAGCTGTTACGCTACAGGGTGAACTACACTACACAACTGTAAACTGGTAGCAAAATAATGAAAAAAATATCTGAAATCTCCTCTAGTAAGTAGAACCCATCAGTCTGGATTTAGCTGTAGTCCTGCCAGTGTCAGTAATCTGAATTTTGCTGAAAATCACTCTCAGCAGTGGATTCGGAGCACTACTAACCTTTAACATATAGTAGGAAACTGCTACTTAAAAACATCTGCCAAGTTTCAATTACGATTTAAAGACAGCAAACATAACAAAAAAAAAAAAAAAAGACTTGGAAACTGACGCTCATGATGACTATACTATTTTTCGTAGTTTTCTAGTAGGTTTGTAATTAATTGTATACAAACAAGCTGACTTACTAACTATAGTAGTTATTTTTGCTAAACATAACTACACATAAGAAAAAAAACATCCTTATTTACCAGAATAATTATTTCAGCCTGATTTATGTAAAGCTGCTTCTGGTGGAAATATATATTCAAATCAAAATTCTGAATGTCTCAAAGATAAAAGTAACTTTTTTTCCTACAAAAATAGTAGGAATAGCAGTACACACTGAATCCGTAGCGGAGATATTACTAGATAATGAATGGAAAGACATCGCCATTAAGGTGTCCAACAGAGCATTTACTGCATCTTAGAGAAGACTTCAAAAGCCCTGTCCTGTAAGCTCAGAAGACCAGACACAGGCAAACTGACTACCTCTAATTGCTGTGGACGCTGTGTGTATTCTTCTAGGGTTTGGTTTAGTTTTAAGTGTTCTGAAAAGCTCGATTGGTGTCTCTGCTTCAGTTCTTAGAGAAGGATAAACAGGCAGGTAACAGTTAAGTCTGTTCATGAAAGGAATGATGTGGTTAGGCAACCCACACAAAACTCATCTCCAAAGACGCCAAAAAGCCCCCAGAAAAACCTATACAGCCCAGCAAGCCACCCATACACCCCAGATCTCGATTTTGTCCAGTAGAAGCAAAAAATTCTGTATACGGGTCAGAGAGGAGTGCCACCTTGCAGGAAAAATTATCTGTGTTCCCTGAACTTTTTTTTTCTCCCTGAAACTAAACACACACACATAAAATCCCCAAGAAAAAGAGTGGCTTGAGATACAGGAGGAAATGCTGGCAGAACGCAAACATTCCAGGAGAGCAATCTTTACCACGATAAAAAGTTCAAAACACTCAACACAGCTAGGAAGTTTCTTGGGAGAGAGTACTGACTTTATCTTGTAACATAACCTATCGCAGAGAGAAATGAGGTTCAGTCATTACTCTCTTCACACTCTCAGTGTCACAGCGACAATATGAGTACTAGGAACCCATCAAATCCATTTGTGCTTAAAATCTAGTGTCCGAAAAATGGAAGGCAAGGAGCGATGACATGGACTGTGTCCGGAGATCCCAAGAGATCTCCCTCTGGGGAAATAAACAAATTTCCCACAATAACAGATTTCCCAGAGCAGGGAATGTGCTTGTCATACGATTTCTAGCTATAATAGAGGAGCAGCCATGCGCTGGTGAAGTGCCGCCTGTGCCGAGGGCTGAGCAGGCGAAGGCTGTGCCCACAGACGGCTGCTGGGGTCGGGACAGCTTCGCTCCCACCTGCGCTGACCGGGCTGCAGCTCCATCCGCTCCGTGCCTCCGTCCGCAGCCCCGCTGTGCCATGCCTCTTCAGACCCTGGCTGTGTTACCCTGCTAATCCTTCAGAGAAATGGATTATAAAAGGGGCAGCTGTCAATACCCAGACCTAGAACAATACGTTAAAAGAAAAATAAGTAACAAAAAGCCCTCAGGCATTTACTGTAGTATTCATCTTTGTGAAGCTATCAAGATAGGTGGAGCCACAAAAACAAAGCAGAGTCCACAAATAGGACTGTACTTTTTATTAAGGGGGGGGGGGAGAAAAAAAGGGGAAGGTCGTGTGAACCAAATCAAAGCACGCTGATATTGCAGCCACTGCTCTCATCCCTTCAAGGAACGCTTTGGCTACAACAGCCTGCAGAAATGATCCTATTCCTTCCCCTGCCCTCCATCATAACCTCTACTGCCTGCAGAGAGTCAGCACCAAAGCAACACCCTTTAAGGTTTCAGTCTTATTGCTTTAAATTGAAGTAAATTCAGTTATTTAGAGACCACTTCTTCAGACAGATTGATTTGAAGTTCTTGGAAGGGAAAAAAGAAAGGAGATCTAGTTGCTCCTTGACCATTTAAGTTCCTTCTCCTTCAGCCACAGTGCCTAAAAAATTAAAAATCTGTTACTGTACCAAAGAAGTTACAGACAAATAAAAGTGGACGTTTCACTGCAGTGTTCCATGATACAAGCGCAAAGTATAATTATTTTGAAAGGAAAACTCCTTTCTAGGACTTCTCTAATTAGATTGCCCTTTCTCGCATCTCTACCATGTTAAACTTATCTGTCCTCCAGTGGAGCACGTCTCTCTATTTCTGCATTGTCATTCTCAGGGCAGGCACCTGGACTGCTGCAGAGGGAGATTTTAATCTCCAGTAGCGCAAACTGACTGCCTCGCTTCCCCAAGATGACAAGTGTCTCTTTACTCTTTTTCGCCTGCAGATTGTTAACAGACTCTAGTACACAGATTATTCAATCGCCAGCAGCAGAGAAAATGTCAAAACCAGCAGAAAAGCCCAAGACAAAACACTGGAAACAGAGAACAGCTCTTCTAAGGCTGAGATACGAAACTGTAAATGCTATGCATATTTCAAGCAAATTTACTTTTACTCTCTTCAACACGGGCAAATAACTAGTTAAAATTCAAATCCAGATCTGAACATCAGGAGACAAGAACCCTGGGAAGGCAGAGACAATTTCAGCTATGGGTCACAAATACAAATACCAGCCTTTTACTGAGAGAGGAACGGTTATTAACTGAATACCGACAAACACCGATTGCATGCACTTATTTCACCTCTTTCAAACAAGTGAAAAGCAGATGGGCTTGTAACATGAATGTGAATCTGAGGAAAAAAAAAAGCAGCTACCTTCCAAGTAATCTTATACTTTTTTCTCCTTATAGACATTCCCAGACTATTTCAACATAGATGAAATCTGACCATGGAAAACAGGATCCGCAGAGCTTGAGAAGAAATAAATTATTTGGGAGGAGGGGTGGGAAAGGAAGAGGAAAAAATCCTTACCAACTGACTGGCCTTACTGTGCACTTTTCCAGGAGACCAAGAATTGCTTCTGATGCAGCAGCATTCAGCCCTGGAGAAGTCAGAGCAAAAAGGGAGGGGAGGTACGAGGAGGGAGGGGAGGGGAGAGGAGGAGGAGAAGGGAGGGAAGAGGAGGAAAGGGGAGGGAAGAGCATGTACACTGCATGTCAGTTTGTTGAGCCCTAACATTGCTTTCGGGAAAGAGGAGAACAAAGCTACTGCTAAATCAGGCTGGGAATTGGTTTGTGATGGTTCAAGATGATAAGGGAACGAGATCGTAGTACAACCATTTGGGTTCAAAACAGAGAGTCAGGAGGAAGAAATGTGTGCCCCCACATGTGTCTATTTAGAGAACCTGGAATGTCAAACATGCTTTTTGCTCCAAAAGAGAGATCATACTAAAACTTAAAGTCAAGCAGGGTAAATGTAAGAGCTGCAGCCAAACCTGTCACTGCAATTAGTGAAAGAGGGAGGCTGTCCAGAAGAAAACAAGATTTCCTTGCTTTACTACAGTCCTCCAAAGTCAACTTGCATCTATGTGCAAATCTAAGAGACTGTAAAAAAATGGAGTAGTCATTTCATCTCTTCATTCACATTTATGTTGCCAGCTGCATCCAAACACAATATGCAGTGCACTGCAGACATTCCTACTTGGAAGCCTTTCACCCTAAAGCAGTAAAACAGACCGAGGGGAAGGGGAGCAGCATGCACAACGGCCAGAATCATAGTATCAAAATATCGTATGCACTTGAACATAAAAATATGCCATCTATTCTCTCGCCGGCCAACCAACCAACCATTACATCCCAGTCCCACCCTACCATGAAAAGTTGGCTGAATTACAATTTTAGTGTCTGAAGGGAGAATGGGAGGGGAACACTCATTGTTTCAACACATCATCTCTGCAGGACTGGGATGAAAAATCAAAAAGCAACTTCTCATCTCAGAGGCTCTACCTCTAGTATCTCAAATTTCCCATTCCTCACAAGCCATGTCGATTTCTTGAAAGCTACTGCATAGCTATCCAATTTATCAACCTTTATTTCCTTGAGCTAGCCATTTTCCTTCTAGTTAACAGTTGTTCACCATCCTCAATCAGATGCTTTCCTGGACCTGCAAGCCTCCCGAGCCCACAAAACAACTGGAAGTCTTGCACACATGCAGAACCTCAGGAGCTCTTCCAGCCGCATCGTGGCTGCACAGCATGACACAGCAAGTGGTCCCACTGGATGACACAGCTCTGTAAAATTCTGAGTCCACAGATCCGCAGTGAGGCATAGGAAGGGCTCAGCTGACCCCTTACCTTCGACTGGCTACTTCCCTCCTGGCAATGGTTGACTTCAATCCAAAAATTGAGGAAGATCCCAAATTACATGGTGCCAAGGGAAGAGACAGCACCAGAGACACTACAGAATTTTTCAGGTCTGCCCCTGAAAAGCTGACTCCTATGAAGCTCTCCTCTGCTCCTGATCCACAAAAAACTAGACAGGCTGTTCTGGTATCCTCTCGGTTTTAAGTAAGCTCTTAGAAAGACCTATCTTCACACCGTTCCAGAATAACACAAAAATTGAACCTCTGACTGTCACAGCAACATAATTCACTGGAGACTCCCAGGTTTATACATTGCCCTTATGGCTCTAGCAAAGTATTACTGACAACTTGATCCAGTACATAGAGCCCCTGTGGCAGATTCTTATCTTAAAAAACGCAAAACACTTGCGTGATGGCTAACAGCCTGCCAGGCAGCTCTTCCCTGGCCCTTCTCAGAAACACAAACTCTCCCACCCTTACCCCATGCCCCGGTCCCAGCACTGCCATCCCCAGAACACCATCCCACAGACTCGGAACAAACAGAGAAGCATGCCACTCAGTAAAAATGAACATTTTCCTCACAGGAAAAAAAAAAAACAAACAGTAAAACCATATACTCCCTTCCTCTACATAAAGCCACAAGCCCAGAGGGCCCCCAACCCCATCCCCAGAGCAACTCACAAAGGGTTAGTGCAGCTACATTAATTCGGCTGGAAAGGATTTTCATCACCTTGTCTCTTTCCTCGCCTCTTCTGCTGTTTCAAAAATAGCTCTGGCTTGTTTGCTGTACCGCTTATGTCAGTCTGATTTTATGCCTGACTGGATGTATACAGACAAGCTCGTAGCCCATTAAACACGGACTACCCAGATCTGTACATACATGCACAGTCACGCAAACACAAAGCACAGCCCCCTCCCTTGGAGGCCATGCTGGAAAGCTGCTTGTTTTCAGAAGCTTTGCGCCATATTAAGTATGTTTATAGCAGGCCTCAAACAGGGGCTAGAGAACAGACCACAGCCTTTTCTAAGGTTAGATAAAAGCAGAAAAGCAAAATAGCACTAACATCCATCTGTCTTAAAGCTGAAAGTAAGGACCTTCCCTGTGATGAAAATACTTTGAAATATGAGTGTATTTATCAAATGACCTAAGGTCATTTGGCTGCACACTGTTAGTGTTTCTGTCCATTAAAGACAATCCCTCCCAAAGGCTTTGAAAACTATTATCCACGATTGCTGGGAAGGGAAAGGATATAGGAAGGTGCAGATGTGCAGAAATTCCGAAGCAAACTGCTCTTAAAAAAACTTCAGGTAAAGTCCTGAGTATAAGAGGCTGTCTGAATGAGATTTTTTCTACTAGCACTTTTTAATCACCGGGTTTTCCTGAACAGCTTTTCTTTTTAGAATAAATCAACTTGCTGGAGCCATTTCACTAATCCCAGATTAATTCCATTCAAATCTGGCATCCATCCCAAACCCAGTAATCTAAAGCTCAGCCTCCTTTAGCACAGTTCTGCCTTCAAGACCCAGCTCATTGGCTGTGAGCTGCCTCTGTGATGTATTTTTAAATGAAGCTTTCTCAGCATGCCATGACTCAGGAACATTGGTTACCATGAACTGAAGATTTCCATAAGGAAGTGCAGCACAAAGAAATCTTGATTGCTCATTCTATCCATGTTCCTATATAGCTATAAAATCCAATATGCATTAGCTATTTTATCACTTATTATAAAAATAAATTAGTACCTACTGACATTTCTGTATGACGTGCTCCCCAATTACTGATCTGCTAAAAAACCCTCTGAAATTTAAAAGGAAAAAAACCCCATATACTATTTCCAGCAGTCACCAGAGTATGAAGATAATACTAAAAAGATAAGCCTCTCAGGCACAGTACAGCTCTTGTTAAGGGTGTTTGCTTCTAAACGGCATTCTGTATGTATATTAACAGGAAAGAACATACAAACAAAAGCTCACCATATAGCAACAAATTAGCATCTTAACACACAATGTATGAAAACTAGTTGTTATTTGACATCTGAGGACCTCTTCAATTTCAACAGCCAGACATGCAAAGAACTGGAACAGACTGCCTGAGGAAACCGTGGAGTCCAATCACATAGGCCTTTAATGTCAGCATCAGAAATGAATGGGTAAAAGTCAGTTCTAGCTTGGGGCAGAGAGGTGAAATAGATGGCTGCCCGAGATCCGTTTCCAACTATATGGTCCTGACGTCCTGCTTTTCTTTGCTTTTTCTGGGGCATTCCTTCTGTCATCTGCTTACTTATAGCAACCCCTCTTAGCTTTCACTCCTATTAAGAGTAGTATCACACCTAGAAATAAGCTTTGAACAAAGTATGAAAATTAAACATTGCCTTCTTACCCATCCTCCTTGTTGAATGATATAGTCTGCAGAATAGTCTTCTAGATATGTCACCCCAAAGTTCACAAGTGCACTCAATGGTTCCTGGCCCCGTCTGGTTAACTCCATCAGAAACTGTTGTAGCAGAACCAGGGGTACCAAGACCTTCAAAAGACAAGAATTGTGAATAAATACAGAAAGCATTAGCAATACTACTGTGTAGGTAAAACAGAAGAATGCATGTAGTCCACAGAAAAGGTCTGAATCTACAAGTCCAAAGATATCAGGGACTCTACACTTAATTTTTGTGAAGACACAAGGCAGAAACACAATACAATCCAGTAAGAAAGAAGCACTCAATCTGATAAGCAAAACACCACAGCCTAACTTGAGAGTTTCACAGAACAGGACTGCAGTGCTTTCTTAAGCCCCATTTCTTTCCAGCACAAGATTCAGGTAAAGAAGCAGAACAGGTCCAGAACTTGCTACCCCAGAAGTGCAAAGATGCAACATTATAAATAGTTTGAAGGCATATGCATCCAAATTGTATTTAAACAGCAAACTCTTGTACATTCTTGAATAGATACGTTGTGCTAGACAGTCTCTTTAGAAGTTCACACTTGGCTTTCAGACAGGACAGAAACAAACAACTCCTCCCAGCAGCGTAACATTACAGACATGTTTAAAATGACAAACTCAAACCCCTCTCCATGTTAAACTCGCCCTCCTATGCCAAATTTAACACATCAGAATTCCCTCCCTCATTTCCTACTCCCATTCCTCCTTCCAAACCTTTTGTCTTTAGCTGAATGCTCAGCCTTACCCAAATGTGAATTGCTCTGGAAGATGCAAGGCTCTGTGAACCCACCTCCTTCATACAGTTCTAGACACTTCCTTCTGAAATTATGTTTGTGTTTGCCTAAACAACATGCAGTTGAACTTTTAAACTCTAAATTTATTCTCCTAGAGCACGCAAGTGGCCCTCTGGGCGAAATTTATATGCAGCACTTTGCCAAGTTCAGGAAACTGGTATGAATTGAAGTCATTAGCAACTGAAAAAGCGCTATTATGATACAAGAGAAAAATATTTGTGTTACTGCACCTAGTTTGTGACAACTGCATTGCACATCTATTCACTGTGCAAATAAGACCGTTGTTTCCCAGCTGCACAAGGTAGATGCTAATACTACTGCTCAGACTGAATTCCAAATGCCTCCTTCATTTCCCAGTCTCCTCCTCCTTCAGTCTGATTTTCTTTTCTGTAAATATCCTCCAATAATATTCCCAGAAATCACACCTTAGGATGCAAAGCTGGAGGAAGATGAATAGGAAAAGTAGGCTAGGTTTGAGATTTGTACTAAATCCATGGTGGAATCACACTGGACCTCTAAAAACAGATGGGGCCTGAAACTGCCTGTAATCTGATAAATTTAAGATGTTCCAGCTGATTAAAAACTGAGAGATCCAGTACTATGGCAGACAGGTTGTAGTACTGTTCTTCTGGGACAAACAGTTAACACTGCAGCCACTTAACTAGGAACGAGATGGTGCTTGAATTTTAAAAGCCTTGGGGTTTTTTGAGTTTCTTTTAATTAAATCTCAACTCAGAGGCAGAAGAGGTGCAAGCTTACAGTGCACAAACATAAGGAGCAGGTCAAGGTGAGGTAATTGTCAGAAGAAACTTCAATCTTTTTGGATCAAAGAAAAAAAAGGATGCTGTCAAGACTAGGCATCTTTCAGAGGCTTTGGGCACACCCACATAACTCTCCAACAGCATGAACATTGAGATCTCAAAATATTTGACATTTACTTTAAGCTGAAGGCAAGAGAAACAAAGGCAAAAAAAGGCTGCTTAGGAAATGAAGGGAGCTCAAATGTTGACATACTGAACATGATTGTTGCCATCTTCCTTTGCCGACTTAAATATCTAATCCATCCACTCCTCCCAAATTTAGCAAGCCTCTGCAGGCCTCAGGAGCGAGGGACCAAATTCAAACTCTTATATCCAGTCCCATGCAGACCAGCAAACACCGCCTGGTTTTCCTTTCCTGCTGAAATTATTGACACTTCTACCTTTGAGACCAGTAGGAACAGAAGCAGGTTTGCATGATACTGTCCCTAAATTCATGAAAGAAATTACTTTTACTGTACTTCTGTAAAGGTTAACAACAGCTCTCTGTACATAAGAGTAGCTATGTGAATCGTGATGAGATTTAACTAGACCAAAGTAAAAATGTAGCCTTAGCAATTCCAAGCAACTGCAGTTCCCTCCACCAGTACGCCTGGGAAGGAATGCTAGGGGCTATTTATATTTTGACTGAAGAAAAAGATACACATTATCAAGCACAGCATGCCAGAAAATAGTTGGCAGAAGAAAACTTCTAGGGAATCATTAAAAAAACCCACTTTACTATCAGAAGATTTCTGATTAATTGTGTAAAGGAAAGATTTCTGTCAATTATACTATTGCACTCCTGTAGTACAATATTACAAATTTAAAGGTATGCAAAAAAAAATACTACAAAGAATGTTCAGAGACTTTGAAGAAGCTATATGCAAAGTAATTGCCACTTCTGTGTACCTTTTGACTATTTCAACATAAAATTAATCTAATTCTTTACATGATTATTTCTTACATTTTTTGTTGTATTATTCTTTGGCTCCATTAATCAGTAAAAACGGGACATTAAGAGGACTGCTAACCTACTTACCAGTTCAGTTGACTCTCAGTATCAGTATTTGTTATCCTTTTATCTGATGCACAATAGTGGGATTATATATTTTGGAGTATGTATATAACACTCAATTTTAAGCAAAAAGCATGATTTTTTAATTACATTTATTTTATTACAGAAATATAAATTTCCCTAAGTTTGAGGTGGTTTTGGTTTTGTTTTGTTTTAACGAGAGCCTTATTTCAAATACAAGGTGAAGACTCCTCCTTTTCTTTACAGAATCCAATATCATGCCTGTTATTTTCACATCACAGTTTCTGAGAAATACATGAAATAATTTCTTTTCCTGAAATTGTTTTACTGAGAACCAGCACTTCTAATGTCTGTGGGAAAACTTTGCTTCTGTGGGATGTTAACGGAAGAACTCATGTTCCTGTGTGTTAGTTTACCCTGCAATATTTCCTCATTCAGATCGATATTCATGTTTTAGTGACCGAAAACATTCCTTTACATCCCATGTTCCAGTCAGTTAACAAATCTCTTCAGCAGTTCAAACATACCGCTGCACTCTGGAAAAGATCCACATTTTTAAATGGAAAAAATAACAGCTATATTTAGAAGTGTCTTCTTTCTGCTCATGCTTGTATAATGAATAGGTTCTTTGAAAACTGGTATGACTAAAAGTGACACCTTCCCTCCCAACTGTAAACCAGACAGATCAAGCTTTGTCCACATTCAGCCCCCTACCAGCTAGCCAGCTAGGTAATCCAGTACCTCCCAGAAGTATACGCTTACCTGTACGCCATGTTTCTCATACACATAACAAGGAAGATTTGCAAAGACTACTTTGAATCTGCTTTGTGCCACAGAGGTACTGGGCCTTTAAGTGATCAGTGTGGCTCTCTGAGTGCATCGCATTCAATATATTAAATAGGTGGGGCTTTGATACATCCATATGTATAATAATACATACCTACAACAGCAAAGGCTCAGAAATTTAAAGTGAGATTTTATATAGTAGTTCACAGGCTACTGAAAGCAAAAAGAACATCTTGCTGTGCAAGATGCCACTACTGAGCACAACAGATACAGCTTACATGTAACTGAAAACACATTTCATCTACTAGCTTCAGTTGTTTTATTTCTTCCAGTCTGGATCAAACCACAAGCCTTGATCACAGAGAATTCTGTCTGTGGGAAGGTATAGCCACATTTTTAACCCTTTGATATCTGCCACAGCTACTGTGCACCTTCAATTTCTGCTCCACCCAAGAAACCATAGGATATGTAAGGTCTGTGAGCATATAACAGGGAATGATCTATTATTCTGTTCAGCTAGCTCAGCTAGTTGTATGTTTTCCTATTATTTAGTCATAAGAGGGACTAAGCTTCAGTTCTCCCGATAGAGTCAATTTAAATATACATATTTTAGATTTTCACAAACTTGAGGCCAGCACAGTCTCATTTTGCTGCTGTATGCCTGCTAATTAGACCTAACGCTATGTCTATTTATAGCTTCTTTTAAAAATTATTTTTCTAACAGCTTCTTCTTTAGAGTGAAAATTAAGCTCGGTTGAGGTTGGAGGAAAGATATCTTGATGTCTTCTGTTATAAAATAAGATTCTGATTGAGATGATAAAGGAATTTAAAAGGAAATGAAACCAACATAAATGTATTCCATTTCCTCAAAACAAGTATTATTAAAGGAACTGCTAGGCATTCCTGAAGCATCAAGCTACCACAAAACCAATACAAACAGATGCCGTACTAGTCTACAAAATTTCCATTCTGGTTTGCTTGTGGACTATAAGTTTTGTAGCAACAAACGTCACGGGTAAGCAGAGATGATGACAAAGACATCTTCTGGATGATATTCTCAATCACAAGCTGATGGGGATCAAAATCCACTAGCCACAGGGGCTGCAGAAATGCAGCAGCAATGGAGGCTGAATCATACAATCCCAAATGCAGCTGATCCATCTACCCAGGGCTGTATCTTCAAGAGGTGTGTACCAACAGCATATGGAGACACAGCGGGCAACTGACAAGCTCCATCCACCTCTTCCCTTGCCAGCTGAGCCACAATGAATGGTTTTATGCTTGTTTTTAGTTTTCACCAACTGAAAAGTAAAATGTGCTAGCTTAAGCCACCTTCTTGATAACCAGGTTTCATGGCTGTTTAAACTAAAATGCTATGAATCACAAGATGATAAACTGAAAGCACACACACACCAATTATAATTGCTGGAGCCATGGGCAATAACTTGTCAAGCAAAATGTAATAAACTGCTTTAAAAGTGCCCACACGCTTGGTTAGATCATCAGTTTCTGAAGCAAGCAGGGAAATCTAGTTAAGGAAAAGTATTTCTGGAAAAAAAAAAAACGTAAAGGGGAGAAAAAAGATTTCTTGTTCCGTTTTAAGACTAAATTTTAACACTCAATTTGTGATTAAATTTGCAAATAGTTATTTCATTCTGTCATTCTTTTTCTGATGCCCACTGAACCCATCAGAGAATGATTAAGATGATGAATTTGAATAATTAATGAAAGATGAATCTGGGAACACTAATTCTACTCATTGTACATTAAAACTATTATAAGATAGTTCATTTACAGATTTGCATTTTGTTTTAAAAAGAAGCTTCATATAATTTGAGGTAACTACTCCTGAAACCACGTAGGCACACCATCCTTAGGTTTTCTGAACCATTTAAATATTGTGAAGATACTATCAATTTTTATTTTCACCATGTTTAGCACTTTGTTTTACATATATTTTGAGCCTGAGATGGAAGCAAAGAAGCAGTAGAGAAATACTATGAAAACATCTATCTCAGATTTCATTACCAAATTGCTAAAACAATAAATCTCTCTTGGGAATTTAAGAATGTTAATGATTATTGTAAAAAAAATATTGTCAAGCAACAACTCTAACTTTTCTTTTTACTATAATAAAGGAAGATTGACCTAATACTTCCATTAGATAACTTCTGGCTAAATTATCTAAAAACTACATATTATGTCCACATTTACTATTCTGAGAGTGAAAATTATTTCATACTAAAAATAAGTGGGTTCTTTTTATCCTTGCTGCTCTCTGAAGCATAACTGTACCTAGTGAAAAACACTGCGGACATCAAATAGATGCGAGAGATATCAAAGTGAAAGTCGCTTATTTGGTACCTTGTTCCATCCACTGGCATGAGCAGCCGTCTCTTGTGTGCGCTCTCGATATTCTTGATATGTCACTGGCCTGCAGAAGTTAAACCAACACTGAAAGTTATAAAAGGAAACAAAAGAACAAGAATAAAATAAAATTCTCAGTTTCCAAAGAACAAAATATTTTCACATGTATTACAGCAAATAATTTTCAAGAGCTAACAAGTCTTGAGTTTCAGGACATAAAACACCAGCACCAGATAGGATCAGGAAGACACTACCTTCTCCCAGTTATACAATTTCATATAATTGATTAAGTGAATTTCATAATAATTTGATAGTCTACAACTTAAAGGAGTTTAGGTAAGTAGGTTCTCTGATATGCTACCAAAATTTCTAAACTGTTGTGTATAATTTTTTAGAATCTGAGACTTTAAAGATAAAAAATTCCACTACAAAATTCACATGTGAGATAGAGGTCAATGCAGAGTAAATTTTTTATAAACAATATAGGCAATGAACCAAGACAGGCTGCTTGACCGCATTATGTTACAGTTGAAGCCTTTATTTGCAAGAAACAGCACTTTTGATGACAAAAACCCTTTGTATTTCAGTAGATACCTCTATTTTAGATTCATCGCATCTCTACTTTTCTGAATTGGGATGATGAAATTCCCCTCTTCCATACTCCTTCCTCCAAGATCGTACAGTATCTTAGAGTCAGTAACAATAAAGACTTTCTGCCAAGTGACAACAGAAGATGTGCTGCTTCAAAAGCAGTTGTCCTAAGCCAGACCATGACAAAAGGCAAGTTCAGATTTTAGTTTAAGGGATATAGTGGTAACTGGTATTGGACAGAAGACTGCTTATTGAACTCCAAGAACGTGTCATGATCTAACAGTACCATAAACATACTTGTTTATATGCATATAAGAGTACAAGAAAATATAAGCAAAATAAGTAAGTATTGCATCAAATAGCACTACTGTAGCAAACATGGGTAAAAGAACAGCGTTAAAGCACACTGAGGAAAACATAATTTGGGTTTGTCATTTTAAGTGCATTCTCTTAACTTCCTTGGTACATTAATTCCTTTAAAATGCAAATCCAAATGAATCAGTGGGATGAGAAGAGCAACAACAGCTGCAGGAAGGATATTATCAAGAGATTAAACAGTAGCTCTAGTTTGCCTTATAAAAAGGCATGCAGGTCAACACGTTTTCACAGGCATTTCACACTTTTTATGGATGTATGTATATAAATTAAAAAAATACTTAGAATGTAAGTATTTTCCCATAGAAAACACAAGAAGCCTAGAACATCAGGCTACTAACAAGCTAGAACCACTTAATTTACAAAGACCTCATCTCGGGAAATCTCCAAAAAGAATCAACCTAGAGTGCACCAGTTACGATCCCTCAATGTCAGTCAGTCAGCCAATTATCTACAACCTTTAAGACATTTAAACTTAAAATGCTGTTATTTCAATTTACCATTTTAGACACACGAAAAGTATGGGTTGCAAGGCTTACTGCTGATTTTCCAACTTGTCGCCAGGCTGGTTTTTTAGTGTGTAGTGAAGTATTTATCAAAACCTCAGTTCTTCAGAAGATACTAAGTACAAGTTTTTAAGGCCACACAAGGCAGATGCCTGGCTTGTAAAGGCAGAGAAGCTTCTGTCATTTCTGAACGAACACGCTAGCATATCTTTTGCCACTTAAGGAGAAACTTGTACCCCACATACTCTTTTCTGTGGGTAAACAATTGTTAGTTTACACAATAATGAACTTACTTTTTGACCCTGTAAAAACAGCATATAGAAGCAGACAGTATATAAGTTTCTGAAAGTTAAATGGTGAGTTGACAACGTACTTTTCCCTTGGATGACTCATGGAAAAAGAGACAACCATCTTCATCTGTCTGGTCAGATGTTATATGGCACCTTTGCTGTGAAATCCAGGTCAGAGTCATAGAATCACAGGATGGTTTGGGTTAGAAGGGACCTTGAAAGATCATGGGCAGGGACATCTTTCACTACATCAGGTTGCCCAAAGCCCCATCCTACCTGACTTTGAACAGTCAGTTTTAAATTATATTGGTCATAAAAAGTCAACCCTTACGTTGACTAGGGAGCTAGTTAAGGAATCACAGAATGGTTGAGGTTGGAAGGCACTGCTGGAGAACATCCTGTCCAACCTCCTTGCTCAAGCAGCGTCTCCTACAGCAGGCTTCCCAGGACCATGCCCAGACAACTTTTGAATATCTCCAAGGATGGAGCCTCCACAACCCTTCTGGGCAACCTGTGCCAGTGCTCAATCACCGTCACAGTAAAAAGGTGTTTCCTGATGTTCAGAAGTCTGCCATAAAGGGCATTACCTTCATGAGGGCATGAGATGCCTCTCCAGTGCATGAACGGAAGGCTTAAGCCCCATGCATCAGAAAGTTTACACTAGGCGCTGATATCTAGGCTTCCAGAACCTTGTTGTTCAAACAGTTCATGAACAGCTACGCAAACTCTGAAAGAGTAGTACTAGAGATTCTCAGCTTCTTTTGAGCCATATTATTTAAACCAATCCACAAAACATAGACTGAGATAGCTGCCTTCACAGCTGCATTTATGTAACTGTCCCTAAAGTAGCACCTTCCAGCTCCAGCTCTCTACAAATACATTTTGGAGGTCACTCAG
The DNA here is from genome assembly GCF_965183815.1 of Platalea leucorodia. Lineage (NCBI taxonomy): Eukaryota > Metazoa > Chordata > Aves > Pelecaniformes > Threskiornithidae > Platalea > Platalea leucorodia. The sequence continues at coordinate 58,861,467 of NC_138826.1, forward strand.
AACAGCCAGAAGTAGTTCATGTGGATCCGTTAAAATCAGGCTGGTCATTTGTAATAGAAAAACAAGCAACCACAATGATTTTACCAATTTGCAAAAGACATTAATCAAGATACTAGCATGCCAAGTACAATCTGCTATTAAAACAATAAGCTTAAACTGACGGGACAGCTCTTAAGGGACCAAGGTTAGCCCAGGGGCCCACATTTGCCTCAGATATGTGCCTGAATGGTGGTCATAAAGCATCTCACTACCGTCCTTTCAGGGAAACTCTCACACTCATCTTGAGCCAGACTACAAACAAACCTTCAGCTCTACTCTTAACTATAAGGTAAAAGAAGTTAATCTGGCTACAGCCCAGCATTCATGAAGTTGGCAATGGCAACTGCCAGCTGCCAGCTGCTAGTTTCACCAGCAACTCAAACTACTTGAATTAGTCTCAGAATTTCAATATTAAAAGCTTAGAAAAATTTTAGAACTTACATCACTGCAAAGAGCAAATAGCACAAAGAAGTATTTGCACATTAAAACACAGAACACAAAAAAAAAACCAGCCAGCAAGGAACACTGAAAAAGAAAGAAATGCAATACAAAATGTATTCCCATCTTTAGCATTTCAGCAGGAGTCACAATGCAAAAGGAAACACCTTCCCCTTGAAAAAGCAAATGGAAACTCACTTGCTAAGCAAGCTCTGCAGTGCTTTGTGCAGATGTTCTTTCAATTCCTGGGACACTTTCTCCCCCAAATGAGCCAGGCAGTCTTCTATTGAGCTCTCTGGATTGGCAGGACTGAACACTGGGGAAGTGTGGCAGTCAAATCCTGTAGTGGTAAATGCTGAGAGAAAAAAGTATACAAAATAAAGTAAAATAAATTCATATAAGAACATCAACAGTCTCAGATTTCTTATCCCACCAGTTAACACAGTTTACATAAGGGACGAAGAAATCACAACCCTATAGTCAAAGCATGCTATGAACAAACTGTAGTAAAACAAGTATGGTCCAAATCTATTCTGGAAGTGGTACTTACAAGCTGTAGATGACTTTGAGTTACATTTCCTCTCCAGCTCTGATTTAACAAATGCATACTAACCAGCAAGTTAGCTGAATGTGCAACTACTCTCAATTTTAAGCTGATGTCAACCCTGATGGAGCAGCAAGAGAGCCTCTTTTCCATGGTAAAATTTGCCCACGCATGGACGTATCTGCAGCAGTACTAGAGTATCATTTTTTAAAATAATATTTTGTTCATATAACCTTTTCCTTCTTGGTTTAAAACTTCTAAGAAAGGTCTGTAGGGATGAATGTAAACAGATCTAGAGCTCTTCTACTTCAGATTTCCAATTTGCAACACGCATGCAAAGCAAAGATTGTTTCCAAATCATCCCTTGCTGGGAGTCCTATAAAAGCCACATCTATAGGTCAAAGCGTGTCACACAAAATAAATCTGGTGGAAGTGAGAAATCAGATGGTTTAAGTCCACGCTCCCCTGAATGTTAGCTGCTGAGGAATGATTTCACTTCTGTCATCAACTGGAGCAGCTTAAGGGCTGCTTACATTTCATTATTTATAGTAGGCTATTAAATGTCATTCAGTTGTTTGCTTTGGCTAGACTCCACCGCTCCAAACCAAACGGTAAAGTTTAACTATTTTACTTCATGTGACAATGTGTAGAAATCTTGGGGGGGGGTAAAGAGATTCAATGTGTCCAAAAATCTCTTTAACTAGAGTACCTGTTACAAATTAACTACCATTATAGGACATAGAGATTATCGATTGAAATGGGAAAATCTGAAGAGCACCTTCCAAGATTTCTTCATCAAGATGTTTTAGCTCCTCCTCGATTTCTATTTTAATCTTCTCCAAAGCCTCTTTCTCCAAAGCATGTTGTGGCATAAGCTGTTGTTGAGTCCCTAAAAGAAACCAGAGAAATTATTCAAATGTAGTATTTCAAATAAGGTAGATAATGGGACATGATATTGAAATATTGACTATAAAGGAATTCAAGGTGAAAGTTCTATTTCAGACAGCAACATAAAAAGTATGATCTCTTAAGGGCACTTATTACAAAAGTTTTATTATATGAACCCAGAAACACATAAACTTCCGGGCCTATTCAAGATAGAATAGGTGCTTTGAATATTAATATATGAAAAAAAATTAGAACTGTAAAGACAAAAACAGAATACATAATAGCTTTAAAAACAAACTTATCTTAAATTTAAGACCAAAATCGAAGGAAGGCACATAAACAACCAGTCATTAAAACTAATACACTCATTATCAAACTACACCAAAACAAAGCAGACATAGGCATAAGCTTGATTTTTAGTAGCAAAATATAAAATTGATATTGATGCCTGTAGAATCTACAAAAATACTAAGAACAACTATGTAATAACATCAATGAAGAGTCCCGAAATCTCTTGACTGTGCATCATTTCATTGTTCATGAGGAGTCTACAGGCCACAATGAATTAATTTAAGATTGGGTTCACAAGTAACAATAGAGGCAAAGGACCCCAGAATTGTCAGTCAATTGTCAATTCTCATCTCCTAATCAAGTCATTTAGGAATTTGAAATGGCCACATATCCCCAGAAGTACACATGCTGTGGTTTGGGATCACAAATACATATTCCGTGTGCTGACTCTAGATATTTGGTAACAAGAAGCTGTTTCAACCATATCATTCAGGATTATATAGACTCTCAATCATCTTAATTATTATGCTGTAGCAAAAGAGAGACACAAAACTGTTTCTAAACAAGCCAAGGTATTTAAAACATTTGGATCTTTAAGGAACTGCCTGCTGATTATCAACCTTTCCAATATAAGGCCATATGGCAAGGTAACTACTCAAGTAACTGCTTTATGGGATGTGTACTAATGGAAAGACTAGATGTCTGGGACAGAGTTCCAGCTCAAAACTCTTGCTATTTAGCTGCTTTTTCTTTGGGTTTGCTCATCTTTATTTCTTCCATCAGCTTTCAAGCATGTCTTCAAATCTCTTTCTCAAAGCACACCACAAAAACTGTTCCATTAACTGCTGTCTTCTTTTCACCAAACATCACTGAATCAACCGCCAACACTGAAATTTTCTTCTTCCTTTCTTTCAATTCCTTGAAATGTCCTACTTGGAGATAAAATGGATCTCTGTTATATCTACACAAATATAAAAATGAATTTTCTATCAACCTACTCCTGAAATAAATAAGCAAACAAATAAAATTGACCATAAAACTTCCCTTTGCTAAATAATCTCCCTTCCAGCCATTTCCTTCCCTAAGTTTTGGGTCAATTATCAGTCCTCATTAGCCCTGCACTCTGCTACTTTCAACAATATCAGTGACTGGGTTACCCAAAACACATTCTCTTAGCTCTCTTACTTCTGAATATTCCTCAGAATTCCTTTTTGGGGACTTCATGATCTCTTGTGCCCACGATTTAAACACCATCTCCTGGCTGACCTTCTGGTAACGTTGCCCATGTCCACTGTTTCTTACTCATGCACCCAAATACTGACAACTCTCCAACCTATCTCACCCTCTCTGCACCTACATCAACTGCCTACAGCTCTACCTGGGCATCTAGACATCTCTACAGATGTTTTTCACTCAGTTGAAGAAAATAAAAAGGGAAAGGATTTGTATCCATAATGCTTGTATCATCTGACTTCATTTCTTCCTCATCACTTATATTCCACATCCAAATCTTCAGGTACGTTGTGCAACACCCAGTGTAGCTTTGTGGCCTATCTTTCTTTACTCCTGTTTTGAAGACACTAAATTATAATTTGGTAGTTTTATGAACAACTGTCTATTTTCTTCGTTTCATCTCTATTTAAGTCTGCTTAAACTCACTTAAAGTGCTGTATCGCCTTCCCATTTCCTTCATACACACAGTATCACTAGTTTTCACATCCAAGTGTGTGAAAACCATAAAAGCAACAATACCAGTTAAGACACACAGACACGTAGTAAAGTACACAGTACATTTTCTGTATTTAAAAAAGCACTACACAATAAGCTTGCAAGGTCTCCTACATTTGAAAAATTAGTTAAAAATCCACAGAATCAACCCACTGAATGCTGCTAATGCTTAAAAACTCAGCACTCAATAGATACCTGTGAGAGAAAATACTTCTAAACCAATGTACATGTCAGTGTAAAACGTTTACATTTATTTATGTGAACAGTTTAAAGGAACAACAGATAGTCAGTTTAATTCTGTTTTTCTTAACCACAGTCAGATCTTCATCACTATGTTCAGAATAACTTTATTGAGCTTCTTAAATTCCTTCTCAAACAGTCTCTCTTTGCCACTCTGAACAACAAATTCCAGAAAGAAGCAAATTGTTCCTCCTTTTTTTTAATGAACAGACACCCACTAATGCCTTGTCAGTCCCTCTAAGGTCTCCTCTTTGAATGACAAAACCACTGCTTCACAGTCAAGACAACAAGTACACGCAAGTACAAACTCTAATCTTAACCTGTGCTTCACCCTGTATATGGAAGGGATGAGGGTATTCAGAAGAGCACCCGTTCTCATGGGACTAACGTGATGATGATCACACATGACAAGCTGTCATACTTGATAATAAGTCACCCGGAAAATGGAAGGAAGAGAAATTCCATTGCTACCAGCGTACAAAAGAGCTGTTTAGATAATCAGTGCTGCAGTCAATGCTTTCCATCTCATAACACCCACAACTTTGCAGCAGCTGCTGATTCCAATAGCACCTGACTATTCAGTCATGCCAAAACATCAAAAACTTACCCCTCCCAGACCAGTGACTTTGCACTGGTTATTCCCCTAATTATCAATGGACTTCAGCTTTCTTCATCTCCTGTATATTGACCGCTGCCAACAAAAATTGCACCCCATGTTGGAGAACAGCGTATTCCAACAGCAAAGGCCCTAAGCGAGCGGTATCTTTTTCTCCTTTAGACAACTTCCAAGTCAGTTTGCAAATAGGTAGAATAACACAGTAAAAACAGCTTCTAGTAGATGAGAACATGTTTTCATTGTTTAATAATGCAAACAGTCACACCAGAAATGGTACTTGTAAAATCCATAAACATGGAATGCATTCCTATGCTGAAAAAACGGGTTTGCCATTACTGGCTTTTGGTAAATTGGCTCTGAAAGGCCTCTTCCCAACCCAAAGACACAACAAACCTCTGTTACAGTCTTACACGAAGAAGATAGTGCATTCTACTTTCTATTTATGGAATAAATGTTCCCTTTTGCACAAGCATGTTCTTGTTAAGATTTTGTTTTTCAGTTATTTGGAGGTAACCTGCAAAGTAGGGGAAAATGTATTCTAAAAGTCCATCAAGCACTGCATCACTGACAATCAGTGTTATGACTACTAAACAAATGTAATACTTCAGTAAAGCTTCACTGATAAGGCCATTCCAGAAGTTTAGTAACAATACAAGACTAACCCGTTCCCCAGGTTTGATCCCAGGAGGAGGAGGGATGGGAAGTCATTTATCAGAGCTAGAGAGCCTGCACATCTGATTCTACAGTGTTTGTGCACAACTACATCTAACAAGAGACAACAGCAACTATAAGGAGAGACTGAGAAGGTGTTATGCCTTTTTAGTTCAAGTCAATGCAGGGTGAATGAAAAAGAAAGCCACTGATGTCACAGATTGCTCCTGATTTTTTTTTCTTTCATGCTTGTAATTTTAATTTACCAATATCTCTGTTTCCAAGTTCTCCTAGATCTCTGTATTAACTTCTGTATAGTCAACATTGACTTAAAAATTTACTTTCAGCATGATTCTGTTATTTCTTTAACATCTCAGACTTTTTAAAACAATGAGAATAAGCATCTAAAATTTGTGTAAGCACTGAGAAGTGACAAAAATACACAAAATCTCTTTACAAATGTATTCATTTGTTTCCTTTAATGAAAAGTATATCCATTACCCCAGCAAACTCCAGAACACCGACTGCTGTACATAGATGTAGCCCTTGATTTAAGAAATATTTAAAAGAAGCTCTTTATAAACCATAAGAAGGCTCAGCTTAAAAGAAACTAAAAAAGTCCAAAACACTAAGAACCAAAAAGGTACAAGACATTGCCAACTAGCAGTCAATTTTTTTGTGGGCAAAGAGAAGGTTTAATTAAGTGGGAATTCATGTTCCTCGAGGGACCACCTCGTACTTCTCCAAGTCACACCCTAAAAACTCCCTTTCCTTGCCTCAGTTCAGGAAATATCTCCCTCATTACCATGAACTGCATTGGTCTGACCTACAACGTGTACCTTTTCAGCCTGTGACTTTTCAGCCAAAGGAGGTATGTTTTGCTCTAAGAGGAAAGTTTCTAAGGAATGAGTTATTCATCTAAGCTAAAACCACCTCAAAAACTCCTTCATTTCCTACAGATCAACTGTATGTACTATGAAGAGTAAGTGAAGATACAGGCATGGAGTACGAAGAAAACCAAGATATTCTGCAACAGCCAGTCAAAGTGTCACCCGATGACAGAAAATCTTGCAATGACAGGTATCCAACCCATGACGGCCAAAACCATATAGAAGAGGTACTACTGTGATATTTGGGATGGCCACTAAGGAGCCTTGAGCTCACCCACAACGCATGAAACCTGACCATCTCTGCCTATCTGTCCATGTATTTCCTGAGACGTAACAGAGTTCACTTCTAACTGAAGCAAGTGAACAAATAAACGTAAAACCCATTTCTCCCAGTAACCCAATTCAACACTTCTCAGCTGTAAGAACTGTGTGTGGGAAACCACTAAAATGCCTTGATCACTGACTATATACAGCACTTCAAACAGTAATTCCAAAACAGATAATAAATGGTCAAAAGAACACTGTGCACAATAATTGGATTGAAGTACTGTGGATAGCATGCACCTCAGAGAAACTGTAAAACTGTCAAAACCTTGTTCACCTCTTGAGTAATCTACGGCACCATGCAGTAGTGGCATTGATTATAAATCTTCCAGATGCTATGTGAGCTAAGGGATTATTTAAGATTTCTCATTCTGTCAAGGAAAACACAGAAAAGCTACTTTCCTTCAGAATCTTCATTATAGCCACAGGCTCATGGGATGGAGTCAAACCATGGGGAAGGAGATTAAAAGACAGCAATACACTAAAAGTTACCCCTTGATGAAACATAAAGAAGCATTTATAATACAAATATATTGAATCACAAAAACAAAGTACTTTGACTCACTTAAAAAGTAAGTAGTACTAACAACTGCAGCAGACTGGAAGCTTCTGTAATGAGCCTGAACTTCAGGGGGGAAAATGTAGAAATATTTTCCGATACTTTATATTTATTTTCTGTGTATGAACCAGTAGTTATAGATACTACGAGAGTTCTGAAAAAATACTAAAGCATCTCTCCACAATCTAATGAACAGGTAACTGAGAGCTTCCACACATTTAAATAATTGTACTTGTCTGTTGCCTCAAACCACATGAACTTACACAGATGATACCTTATCGTGTGTGTTTTATCAGCTTTATCTGAGCAATTTGTATTATTCACCTACCAAAAAGTAACAGAATTTACTGCTAATGGACTTTGCTTTAAATAAACTAAAGTGAGTGCTATGCAGAATCACTATTCTGCCAAAACTGTAACAGGAATAATCTCTCAAACTACTGCCCAGTTAAGTTTGCTGGATTTTCCTCCGGAAACACTGAAATCCACTACAGAATACTACACTGAAATCAACTACAGAATACTATAGAGCTGTAATGTTAAAAGATTGGTTTGTCCAATAAAACTGTCTTTTTTTCAAGAGCCTGAAATACTGTGGATGGTTCTCTCTTCAGTCTCTGCTCTGAAGAGAAGCTATCTAAATAAAAATTTCAAAGTAGTAATCAGATGTTGACTTAGATCGGCCGCCTTTGCTTGAAGCCAGAAGTGTTTTTAGCTCTTGTAACTGAAGCCATCTTTCTTGCAACAAAATCAAGACCAACCAAGAGATCCAAAAGGAAATATAGTGAGGTAATTTTCTATGTAATTTTTCTGAGTTTTCTCTTCATGAAATGAAACCCCTCCAAAAACCATCGGTCTTGTAAAGCATATTAGGTCTGCAAAAAATGAGAAGTTTTAACTTGATATCTAAAAAATATCTTAAAGATTTACTCTTACCTGAGTTTTTGGAACAAAGAGACAAACATCAGAAAAAGGACTCTCTAGTGCGAAATGTGGGAAAGCGGAGGTTTGTGGGAGATGACCATAGGAGGGAAGGGAGGGGAATAGACAAAAGCATTCAATTTCTCCTACCAGTTCTAGCAGACATAAAATAGTACCACTCCTGTTGGGAAAGATAGCTTTTTTGGTTGTTTCTTTAACCCATCGGATCTATTCTCTAGCTTAATTGGAGTGTTGAAATTTCACTGAAATCTGGGAGACTGCTGTAGGAGGAGACTCAAGGGAGGTACAGAAATACTAAAGGCACTTAGTGTGCCTTATTTCCCCACGTTCTGTATACATGCAATGGCAAGACAGAAGACCCTCCACTGGGTGAGACAAAGTGGCTGTAGTGAGGATCCTGCTCTGAACCGCCCTCTAGAGGAGTTCCTCACTCTCCGACACCGAAGGAGATGAAAGCGGTTAACATTAACGAGGGCAAACTAAAACTAGCCTTTCTGGATGGTCCCCTTATATTGTAATATGATACAGAAATCAGACAAAGACTAAGGACTTATTTGGATCTAAAAAAAAATACATGAAGGGAAAGTACCATATACCAGCATCAATAGCTCATATGAATGAAACACATACAATAGAGAAGCGTTCTGCAACTAAAATAGAAACGGGAAATAGCCAAAATCACTGCTTCAGTTGTTTCCCATGAAAGGTCTGTCAGCACAATAAACAAATTAAAGCAAAATAAGATTAAGTAACCGATACTTTGTATCGGAATCCTCTCAATTCATAAATCAACAGTGTTGAGCCATACAGAACAGAAAGACTACTGGCCAGCATTTCAAAGTACCACAAAAAACATCAATGAAAGTAACTTGGGATCAGTCAAGATATTGTATCAATGGCTGATGACAGTGCTTGAAAAACACACTGACAAGCACGATGTAATGTCATACTGTTATCATCCCTCATGTCTTCGTTACCAAAAACCAGAAGTTCCTTCCTCTTGATGGGATTCTACACAACAACTATTCGTTTTCATTTACTGGCTTTCACATCTCTTTTGTTCTAACCAGGTTTCACAGACCATGCTTATTACTGTAATAAATACCCAGCTACCTTCCAGCAGTGCATTAGGTAATACCCATTACGGGCTGCCGCTTCTCTCGCTGTCTCCCTAGGGGAGAATACAGAGCACACAGAGCAGAGTGCTTTGGTACAGCTCTCAAAAGCAAGCATCAGCCACATGCCAGACAACAAGGAGATACAGACTGTATATATAAATTACTTAAGACTCAAAGAAGATGCATACAGTACTTCAAAATAAACACATGGCTGTTACCACACATACCCTGGAAGTGCAGCTGAAACAACTGTTCAATTACAAGCAACAAGAGAAGTAGGAGAAAGGATTTTTAGAAAGTAACTCTCAGACAAATGAAAGCTGTTGGCAGCACGGAAAGCAGAAAAGCACCAGGAAAAGTGAGTCAGAAAAGAATGAAACAAATCTTGAAGCAAAAGGATAAAGTGTTTGCACTTAGTTCAATAACAGCCCGAAGTCCATCCAAGGCACTACAAAACAGAGTGGGAAACAACGTGGCAGATTAAAAGTAAAGGGAGATTATTTTATCCAGAAGCTTTGATCAGAAAGCAGCAAAAACACTGAAAGGGAGATCTAATTACAGTGAAAGATGACCAGGAGAGGAGAAGCTGTGGTCACTGTCTGGTTTTGGGAGTGAGGGTGGGGGAAATGGAGGAGAATTTCCTGTTTAGAAGGGAAGGTTTAGAGCAACAAGGATGAAAGAACAGATTTGGAAAGTATCAATGCTTTGGAGTTTTTTAATAGCAAATCCAACTACAGCCTGCTGTCAGACAAGCTAAGATATATAAGTAATATCTGAAAAGTAGACTCAACAGTTATCTTTACTCAGGAGCTTAAAAGTCCTCTTAACTGACTACAAAATTTGTGTTTAAGCATTTGTAGCTTCCTCTTTGTAAAGTTTTAATATTGCTCTTTAATTCAAATATTTCTTAGAGGTTTCAGTAACAAGAATCAGTTGAAAGGTTTCCCCTCAATTTGCAAATATTTCAAAAGTAACCACAGCCAAAGTATTAAAAAAAAAACTTTAAGACTAACAGTTTCCTTTCTGAGTCTTGCATTTACAGAACAAAGCAGAATCCTCCACATTGTAGCTTTATATGTACTCAATACGTTTCCAGTTAGAGCCCAGTTATCCCAGATGGGATATTCAGAATGAGACGTTATTGCTCAAGTAAGCACATTTTCCAACAAAGGGTTTTATGAAACAGCATCTTGGCACTAAGGTGCCTCTCCTTTCATGGACCACAGATGCAGTCAAAGTGGAAGTAATAGACAGACCTTAAATATACTAAGATTAATTTTATAAACGATATCTATTACAACCAGCATATGCTATGTGCTTTAGTGCCAAACTGATAAAATCATTTCTGTCCTAACTTTGATGCTATCTTTTCAGGAATTTCTCAATTCATGACAAGTAAGTTCAGTAAATGACAAAGTATGCATTCTTAAGTGCCTGTTAAAAAAAAAAAAGATTCTGAAGACTGTCTTTGTGTGTTTTTTTTTAATATGCCTTTCATCAGAATAAGTTCTGAATCACAGGAACTAGTAGTGACTGAAATGTCATTACGAAGTGACAAGCCACCAAAACAATCTTGACAAACAACATTATTTAAGTGCTTGCCACCACAAAATAAATAAACTTTTACTACCTAGGTCTACGTGAAACGCAATCTATCAAACTTCTTTTATTCTGCTTCCTATTTATTTATTTAACCTCCAATACGCATAAACCTGTTCTGGAAGAAACATCTGACTCCATCTGTTACTCCATGCAGTCCTTGACTTCTTAAAAATAAATAAATAAATAGATGCAGCATAGGCCAGGTTAAGCTTCACATCTCTGCACTACCACTGACTGACAACAGCAGCAGCATTTACATACTAGGGCAACAGTATTTAGAACATGAGATTGCTCAAGTCATCACTCAGAGTTTATGCCGGTAAACACCACCTCACCCCTGCTTACTTCCACTTGCTTCCCAAAAAAAGCAAGCATGGGCTCAAATTCTCAAGATGGCTCAACAAAGATAATATATACCCACCCCTCCTAACCTCAGGACAGTTACTAAAACCACTTATTTGCTTCATAAACACCAATCGGCCCTGGCACAGCTCAAATTAAAACGCTAATCTAAATACAAACAGCTTTGCTTCCATCAGCATCTCTTCCCATTATTTTAAATGAATAAAGTAAGAGACGCGTTACACTAAACATCAGACTAACACTCTGCATACGTGCACAAACAGCTGAAGAACGAATTGCAAATACAGATGCATATGTAAATAGGTACAGATGAACATGCAAATATTACCTTGAGTTGAAGGAGGAGGATGCTCCTGTGGCTTCTCTTGTGATAAAAGTCCCAGGTAGCTGAGAACTACGTATTTTGTTTCATAGTGAAATCCTACAGGCACAGCAGTAGAGGACGCCATCGGGTTGGCTTGCAATGCGGCAGTGCTGTTATGGGGCACGTAGGGTTTTCTCTGGGTAACTGAGGAAGACTGTAAGGAAAGAACAGAGTGTTTTGTTTGGTTTTTTTTATAAGGCTGCAATAGGTCATGAACTCATACATAACAAGGAATTATGTAACAAACGTGAAGTAATATCCAGGTTTTTGCCCTGATATCCTATGCATTCATATTTTAATAAGAACCATGCAGAGTAAAACCAACTGCCCCTGAGTCCAGCGCCCTGCCTACCTGCTGCCAGCAGCGGCATTTCTCACTCCTGCCTGTCATACATACTCTCACATTAAAGCAGATTGAACAGTTCCTCACCATGTGTCTGCCTCCTAATGCCTCCCAACTCAACCACACACAAAAATGCACATGTATTCATGCAAAGAGGTTTTGAGGGATTCTGAAGGTTTAATTAACTACAATTCGAGGTAAAAAGACAGGTTCTGAGGAGTCTCTCCTCCCCTAATCCTCTGATGAGTGTTTTCTCAATTCTCTGCTTTCTCAGATTCTCTATTATGATGCTTAAAAATTGTAATGCAGAAAAAGTGACCACAATTGCCTCGAATTCATTTTACTGTTCCAACAGCAATGGAAAACATATGGTCAACAGAGGAAATTCCACATTCATTGTAGGGACTGGAAGAACAGATGGTTGTGTGTCCTGGATTTCTCACCCAGACATTAACACAAATCCACACCTTACAGTAACACCTGGCCAAAGAACTTCCCTGTTTTACTTTATTTGTTTTGTTGCTTTTTTCAAACATCCAAATAAGTAGTTTTTCCAATAATGAAAAACTAAGGTAGAGAGAAATTAAGAACAGTCATAAAGGACAAGGGGAAGAAAATATTTCGGAAGGCAACATGGAAGTGGGGAAAAAGCCATACAACAGATTGAAAGGAAGTTTCAGATTAATCAACATCTTTTAGCTCTTTGTATTAGAAACAGCCTGGATAACTACTTCCAGTGCACAATCTACTTAATGAATCAAGTAACAATATTTAGGGCTTTAAGATAAACTCTCAACATTAAGTTCTCCATCATTTCAAAGAGTCTTTCCCAAACAAGTAGTAGTCCACTCTTGTCTAACTGAAAGGCTTGCAGAAAAGTTCATGCTACAGAACAGCTACTTAACAGATACCAAAGGAGTTAGACAATTTACTAGTGTGAGAGTGCAGTTACATTTAGAAGAAATATTTAAACCAAGTTTAAAGCATAAAGGAGTTTGAATGAGAAAAATGCTATATACATGGACCAGGAGTCAGAACATCTCAAGAGGGTTCCTGATTACATTGGAAATGCCTTAAGACTGAGAGAGAGAACCAGGTTTCCAAAACAAAGCACAATCTGCAAATGAAGCCTCGAGATTAAGAATAATAATAATAAACAGAGAAAGCAAACAAAAAGCATCAATCTGTCCAGCTATGCAAGATGTCTGGACTAACTTCAAACGCCTCTCCTCCCTGGAAAGGAATTCAGATTAACAGCGGTACAACCAGTTACTGAGGATAAAGAGAACTATAACTGTGCTGTGGCACGGTTACTGTGTGAGCAGATAGCTTGGCAAAGAAAAAATTATCCGTCAAAGTAAAAGCTGCAAAAGGAAAAGAGCTGGTGTAAAATTGGCTAAGTGTCCTTTCGTCAATCTTTAGCAACTCTCGTTTCTGAAACTCATTCTGTATTGAAAACGGGAGAGGACTCTTTCATGAAGACTATACTCTGGAAGCTCTGCTTCTTGCCATGTATTTCAAAATGCCTGAAATCCTTTACCAGAAAGATTCGGTTGAGTCTTTGCTACGGCTTAAGCCGAAGTAGTGATTTAAATAGGAAGGAACCAATGTCAAAACTTTGAGCCAACACTCACCCCTCTTCCCTTGGAGCAGTAATCCTACATTTATGTTGCCTCTTCCATTCCAAAGTGCTCTACAGGCAATGTATCATGCTTCAGAAAAGTAAGAAATTATAGCAGAGGATAAGCACAGATTTTGCACAATACACAGTTACTCTTCAGCCACTTCCATAAATTGAGACTTTCATAAAGCAGGGAGATTTGGAAAAAATAACTGCTCAGAAGACTTTAGGATCCTTTAACAACAGATTTGCTCTTCAGACCAGATCCCCAGATGCCATCACCATACCACATGTTCACATCACCAGGTGTGAAAGATGCCAGTCACCAAAAAGCAAAAGCTCCCCAGCACATTTCAGTTCTGGTTTGTTCAGTACAGATCCACAGTCCCGAAACCAACACGCTTCTCGCAATGCCTACACGGCGAATGGGAGCCCTTCCAGACAACCTGATCTGTCCTGAAAGAATCACTCTGACGAATGGTCCAGAGACATCCAGACACTACGCTGTGGATCAAAGAACAAGTCTGAATATATAACAAAGATTATTCTTCAAAATATAATTCCAAATCAACACAGAAAATGAAAGGAAAAAACCAGCCAATCAAAACAAGCGTGAGACTCCACACCAGCACAGAGATCCATGTGTAACAGTGAGGCCTAATTCACAAAAATTTCAGCATGCTTAGCTCAGCACCTCTGGAGGGAGGAGGGAGGAAAAAAAGAGAGAGAGAGAGAGAATCAGGCCACAGCTTATTTAAATAGTGGTTAATGTTTCCCTGGGAAAAGAACGAAGAAAAAAAGCTTTGGATGAAAAAAAAAAAATCACTTTGGTCAATATGTTCTGAGAGGTAGTTTTATACTGAAATGAGAAGGGAGACTTAAGAACTTGAATGGAAGAAGTATCTTCAGCTTCACTAAAAGAATGTCAGACTGGAAATGCACTTCAGAATCACTGGTCCTCCTTTGAGAGAAGCCCACAGCACAGCAACTGAATTACTCATTTTGAATTGTGAATGACTGTTTTTGTTTACAAAAAGAAATAGAGAAATATTGACTCAGACACTGTAAATATCTCAGAAAAGGCCATTTTTCAGGAATGAGTGGGACTAAAAAAAGGACATGCAGCTTGAGAGACCAGATCAGAGGAAGGAGAGCTTTCCACTACAGGAGTAAAATGGAAGAGAGTCCAGAAACTGTTTAAGAGAATAAGACAAAGGCTTGTATGGGAGATGTAATGGAGCAGAGGAAATACGGCACTATACAGACTACGCAAGCATCAAAACAAGGGCAAGAGGGTTACTTCTGGTGTAACAGATTCACTGCAAGAATATTGCCTCTTAAAAAGCTAAAGATATCAAAATTACTCCCTCCAAAAAATTTCACCCTTCTCAATTCCTGCACCCTTGGGAGAATAAAAGGCTATACCTGTTGAAGCTTACTTAGCTTGCTACTCCTCCAACCCTGCTGTCACTTGTTTCATGTGGGCTGAGCTGCTCAACCGACCTGAGAACAGGAGTTCCAGTCAGCCTGACATTTCCTCATGCAATCTGTCACATCCTAATCCACAGAAGAGTTATACGTTAGATAACGGGCAATGCAACTCTACCAATGAATACAGTGAATATAATCCCCTAGCGATAAGGCTCTGCTATGTTTCAGTCCTTACCTGCAAAATCCTAGCGTGCACCAAGCTACATTTACCGTGCACCATTCAAAAGACAAAATGCAACAGCATTACGATACTGCCCGTAAGAACAGTTCACCAGCTGCCAGCAAGATCTACTGCGCATCTATTCAACTGCTGCAGGTCAGAGACTTGCCTTTTGCATTGAGAGCTGTAGCCTTTTAAGGTATTTTGCTGCATGTTTATAAACAAA
The DNA here is from genome assembly GCF_965183815.1 of Platalea leucorodia. Classification (NCBI taxonomy): domain Eukaryota; kingdom Metazoa; phylum Chordata; class Aves; order Pelecaniformes; family Threskiornithidae; genus Platalea; species Platalea leucorodia. The sequence continues at coordinate 58,876,905 of NC_138826.1, forward strand.
ACAGTAGGTGATCAATATCGCTACAGATTTCTAATGCACTAAAAACATAGGTCCAGAAACAATAGCACAGTCACAGATTGCCCTCTTTTTACAAATAACACTGCCACCATGACCCTAGTTAAGTCCCACTTGAAAACAGAGTCAATCTAGGGCTGGATGCATTTCCCAGCTACAGCCCAGGTTACCAACACTCACTTACCGGCTACAAACCTAATCGTCCCAGACCACAGCTCTAGCAGAATACTTTCTGCTGCTGGAAAATTACTTCAAAGCACGCGTGGTTTCAGTCAGCAAGCGGTCGCCCAAGCACGGACAGGGAGATTTAGCGAGGCAACAAGACAGTAGCACCGGAGTTCAAATAATTTTTAGGGCAGTGTGCAACTGATATATTCACAGGTTTCAGTCATCCTCCTGATATCAATCTCTGCAACAGGTAACGGCTTTCACGTCATTCTAATCTAGAGCCTTCCGTTTCTACGGTGTTCTTTATTCAAATGTACCAAATTTCAAGGTCTACAAGCCTACAAAACCACACCCTGTATCAACAAGATGGAAAATATTCAAGAGCTCTGCAACCTTACCAGAAGGCTCGTGTGGGGATTTTGGATGAGACTTGCATGTGTGGACTAGTTTAACCTTGCAGCAGTTTGTCTCTGGAAACACTTCACATAACAGGTAGGACTTTCCAAAGCACCCAATCGCGATCAAGTTGGAAGATAAACTCTTCAGAGTACTTTTCCAATAAAATAGGATGGTATGACTAGGAGACTGGTTTTAATAAACTAAGAACTACTGAGTTCAAACACGTCGGTTCTACTGGAAATGAATCAATACTGCGTCCATTACTGATCCTCTAGTGGCACTTAATGGACAGAAATACTGGAAAACATGACGGTTGTTTATCTGGCCAGTGGTTTTAGCTGACCTTAGAGGGAAATGTAATTAAGCGAGCATTCTAGGCAAATGGTTTACTTTCTCTTTTAGGAAGAAAAACAAAAACTACATGAGTTAGCTACTATAAAGGTTTTCAATCCTTTCCAGCTCTAAACCGCCTTACCACAACATTAAATCACTACAAATCATTTCATTAACAAGTTTTCATTCGCTTTCTTTTTTAATTTGCCAGGGGCGATTTGAAAGCGGACAAGAGGACAGCCAGGTAAGGCAGAAGCCCTGCGCTGGCTCGAAGTTTCAAGAGCGTCAGACAAACGCCGAGCCGGAGGGGACGCGCAGCCTGCGAGAGCGCAGCGTAAGCCACTCAGTTACTACGGCGATGAATGAGATATTTATATCCGGGCAGAAACGGCGAGGAGCAAGAAGCCGGGATGAGTCAGCCGGCGGGGTCCGCGGGGGAGCCACAGCCTACGCGCCGCAGCGGCAGGTGCGGGCAGGCCGCAGCCCCTGCAGCGGGGGAGCCGCCGCCTCTCCTTGCCGCCGCCCTTCAGGAGCCGCCGGCGGGCGGAGGGGGCACAGCCGCTTCTCCCACGCCGCCGGGGAGGGAGGCGCTGGGGACGGCGAGGCCGCCGGCCCTGGGGGCTGCCCGGGGCGGGCGCGGCGGGACGGAGGGACGCGTCCTTCAGCCGCAGGGGGGGCGGGGGGGGTAACGGCCGCCGAGGGGCGTGGCCCCGCCGCGCCCCGCCCCCGCGGGGAAGTTCTCCGGCCACCGGCCCGGCGGGGAGCGGCGGCGGCCGCCTCCCCCCTCCCCTCACAGGCAGCGCGGGCGGGGGGGAGGAGAGGAGAGGAGGCGCGCGCGGCCGCCGAGCTGCCCAACGGCCGCGCCGCCCTCGTGCCCGCCCCACCCAACTCCCGGCCGGCGGGGGCGCGAGGAGAAAATAAATAGATAGATAAATAAATAAATAAATAAATAAATCGCCCGCCCGGTCCCTCCTCACCTGCGAGCGCCGCGGGGCGCGGCGGGGGGGAGGAGGAGGAGGAGGAGGAGGGGGGGCGGGTCGGTCCGGCCGGGCGAGGAGCGGCGCTGCTCCGGGTCGTCCGCCGGGGGTGGTGGGCGCGCGCGCGCGCGCGCGCCAGGCGGTGCGAGCTCTGCCCTAATTTGCCGCCGCCGCCGCCGCCATGATGGAGGGGCGGGGAGGAGGGGGACGGCGGAGGGGGCATGACGTCACGGCGGCCCGTGTCGCGCGTCACGGCCCGCGCCGCGGGGCGGGGCCCGGCAGGACGCCTCTCCCGCCACGTGACGCCCCGCGGGGAGGGCGCGGCCGGCGCTTCCGCCTCGGCAGCGGCCACGGGCGGCCCCGGCGCCGGAGCGGGTTTCCCGCGCTGAACGGCGCACGTACAGCAGCGAAACGCAACCGGAGGGCTCGCGTGAACCCCTCCGCGTCTCCCCCGCGCGTTCCGAGGGGAAGAACGGACGGCAGTGGGTTCCCGCGGCCCGACTCGGGGCGGCAGCCCCCGAGAGAAAGCTCCCCAGAAGGCCGGGGGGGGCGGCGGGCACCGGAGCCGGAGGAGAGCAAGCAAGCCTGACCACAGTTCCAGCTGGTTTAACGTTTAGATTGCGCCCGAAATCACTGTTAAAGTGTTCTCAAGCCCCAACATACAAGTTGATTGCCTGCATTGTAATGTAACTGCGCTATTGAAAAATATAAAGGTTACATATTTATTTTTATAATGAGCCTTTTCAGAGCAGAAAAAAGGCACAGTAAAAATTAACAAAATAGAAATAAGCTAGGAAGAAGCATGGATATGACAAATACCACATCTGACACTGATTTGTAAGGAACAGTTCTGTTTTTTTTCCAGTAACTGTACCTGCAGAATGGAAACAGACCCTGCCTGCCAGCTAGAATGAACAAACACTGCTATAGGTTATGAAGATTGCTGTAAATTTGCCACGAAGGAAGCAGTGGAAGCAGTAACAGAACTCCTGAAGAATCAGCACATCATTTGAAAATGGTCCTGAACATTTCTGGATGACAAAATGACAGAATAATAATAATAATAATAATGATGATGATGCTTTGAATCCCCACCACGTATTCCTACAATGAAATGCTGGTGCCACAGTTGGTAACCGCAGAAGTCCCGCCAGCCTGAGGGGCCCATCGCAAGGCCGTCCTCTCCCTCCCCTCCCCTCCCCTCGCCCAGCTCTGTCCTGCCTCCCCTTGCTTTTCCCTCTCTTTTCACCTCCCTCTGCCAGTCCAAACCTGGAAAACCTGTCAGACTGCGTAAGGAGCATTTCACAGCTCTATACAACCGACAGCTGAAAGTGACCTTCAGGTACCAGAGCCACCTCCCGCCCGCAGCGCCCCTGAACTCTGAGGCCCCAGCCCCACGCCCGCCGAGGCTCGCCGGCCGCCCGCGCGGCGGCGGGCCGGGGGAGCCGGGCGGACCCGGCTGCCTCGCTCCGGCTCGGCTGCAGGGGCAGCGGCCGCCTCTGCCTCTGCCGCCGCCGCCCCGGGGCCGGCCCCGGCAGGGAGGGCGCTACGGGAAACACCCGGCCCCCTCCCCGGCCGCAAGATGGCAGTCTGCCGCGCGCAGCGACCCGCCCCCGTGACGCCCTCCAGAGCTCAGGTTTCTATTGGCCCGGAGGAGCGGGAGGGCGGGGCGGCGTGACACAGCGGCGGCCGCACCAGCTGTGACCCGAACCGGATTTGATTCCACTCGCGGTCGCCGACGGCCCCAACCGCCTCCCTCGGCCCCAACCGCCTCCCTCGACCCCAACGCCGCCAACGCCGCCGCCGCCATGGCGCTCAGCGATGCCGACGTCCAGAAGCAGGTAGGGCGGCGCGCCCCGGCCCGAAGGCGAGCCTGCGGCCCCGGAGCGGGCAGCCGCTGCTAGGTCTGCCCCCTCCTCACTGCCCTCGGCCCGGCCGGGGGGGGAGCCGACGGGACGGACCCAGCGTGAGGAGGGAGGCACCGAGGGCTGGGCCGGGGCGGCGGAGGAGGCAGCTTCCAGGCAGCTTCCTTGCCCTGAAGCCGTGCTAGGTGTGGGGTTCAGGTGTGCCTGAGCTGAAGGGCCATCCGGCTGGTAAAAGAAGGCCAGTGGGAGCGGGAGGGGTACTGACAGCTCTGAAGCCCGCAACAGCAGAAGTGGCTGCAGCCAGCTGCGGCTGATTCACGTGTTGGCTGTGGAACAGTGGTGCTCTCCTGTGAGAGCAAGGGTCGGTGAAGGAGAAAGACCTTCTCTGGGAATCTTAGTGAGAAAGAGCAGTCTCTGAAGAAAGTGAATTTTTCCCCAGGGGGATTGATTGGCCACCCATTGGGGAACTTTGTTGAAGCATTTGGATGACATATTATGCCAGATTATAATGAAAGGGATCATGAGAAGCCTTTATGCTATCTACAGTGTTTAATTGCACTTTAAGGCAGATAAGTACATTGCCCTAGATAAGTACTGTGTTTTTAGATGTTGCTCTCTAGGGACTTTCCATCTCTTCTTTTCTTATAGCTGTACTACATCTCATTAGCTGTAACTTAACATTTGGGTAGGCTATTCAGCATTCTCGAATGCCTTTTTCACTTTTATATCCTAAGCAGAGTAGTGCAACCCGGGCTTCTCTTGCAATGGAAACTTACAACCCTGAAGTCTGACTGTGGACACTTCCTCCTGAGGCAGGACACTTTGTCCTTATTGACAGTAAACACTGCCCTTGCCTAAAAAAGCTGCTTTGAGCTGGGTTGAAAATGGCATGCTGTGTTAAAGACTGCACAGATCCAGTCAGCGCTGGTCTGTGGAGTTTCCTACAGGTGATGAGCAGATCAGCCGAGTTCCCTTTGTCCTTTGCATCGTAAGTGCTTCGTGTCTCACTTTCTCATTCAGTAAACATAGTCTCTTGGCAAGGAAGCATCACATTGAAAGTAAAATCAGTAGGTTGTCTTTCTGCAAAAGGGGAATTGTAACATTACGTTCTCTTGCCTTTTATCTGCAAAGCTTGTTTGTTTTTTCCTGCCTCTTCTATGAAGATAATAAAAATAAAGCTGAATTCGGGGCGGTCTTGCTCAGCCACCATGGACCTGAACTTCAAAGGTTAGTTCAGGATCTGTTGATATACTAAACATGTAATGCTAATAGCATTTCACATCTGCAACTTTCCTGTCATTGTTTTATACTTCTCAGCCTAGGGTGATCCTCTTAACTGGAAAAGAGAGTGCTGCTGATGGCATGACAGTTCTGCATGTGTATAAATCTGGTATGAACTTGCCAACTGGTCCTCTGAACTCTCAAATACTTGCCATGGCGTTTTCAATAATTTTCACTTTGAAAATCATCTCTAATTAAGAATTTTTCCCATTGATAGACTTTCTTGCTTTATTCTGTCAAAGGTGTTTAATAGATTGCTCTGTCTAATCTGGCTAGTCACTTCTAGCTAAAGCCAGTCTAACATCTAGAACTTCCCATGGAAAGGGTAATCACGCTACTACTGATGGGAAAAACCTTCTCATCTTTTCTGTAGGAGATACTACTATGCTGAAGTTATTAACTTCATTTAAAATTAATCTCTCATTTAAAAATGCATATTTTTGTCAGTGTTATTAAAACTAATCTATTTATAGTCGTGAAAGTCTCACTTAGGATCTCTTTCATTTCTATGAAAAGCGAAAAGGGATTTCAGTACAACAGATTTTGAAGGAAGTAACACGGTTCAGTTTTATCAGACTAGGGGAAATGGATGCCATATAAGCTTGCTTCCATCTTATTCTTCTTCGTTATGCAGAGAATATTTCATGAACACCTGGAACTGTTTAAAGTACTTTTCCAAAATTCAGAAACCAAACCAAACCGGAAGAAGTGACTCAGTAATGTAAGGGTTACCACTGCTATACAAAAGTTCTTAGTCTCCTTCAACAACAGGCTATTCAGCAAAATTATTTCCTTATTTTATATGGCTCTCTTGTCCTTTCTGAAATGCAGGTAAATCTAAAGCTTGGTTTAACCAGTCATCTAATCAGGCGAGCAGGATAGGAAACTGATGCTGTAAGTGGACATGGACTTGGAAGTGTTGCAAACTGGAATTAAAAGAAAAATTGCTGATTTGATTTTGAGGATGTAGACATTATTGTTCACCTCTTCCACTGCACATGCTTAAAATCTTCCACTTGTCTGTTCACTTCTGTTTTTTCATCTATATGGGCATAGCGCTGTTCTGCATGTTGGCTCATTTTTCATGTTGGCACCTTTCTTATCTCTTTAAATATTTCATTTTAACATGAGATTATATAAATAGAATCTTTTGTGCAAGTTTATTCAGACCAGATTGTCTGCCAAATGTGTCTCGTCACTAAGTGCAACCAAAAAGTCAGTAGGTTTTTATGGTGCACTCAAGTATATGGTCCACTCCATCTGCCCTTGGAAATGGCTATACCTGTTCAAAGCTGCAGTTTGGTTGGGCATGAGTCCTTACAGTCTGCCCCAAATGGGAACCTAAACTTAGGCCTGGTCACAGGGAGGCATGTGGTAAATAAGCAGAACTCAGTATAATGGCTTTCCTTGTCTAAAGTGTTGGAGCTGTGCTTTATAGTGTTTTGAGGTGGTTTCAAAAAGGTTCTTGAAGTAGAATATATTAGTGCATTCCAGGCTCTAAAGCAGCACGCGGTACACTTGATGTGGTCTCGATCAACTAGCGCTGCTATCTGTCTCCTTCCCCAGCTCCTCCAAACTAATATGCAACTACTTTATAAAGTCCTTTTGACTTGAACCATACAGCAACATTTTTAATCACCTTGTAAGTCTTTACAGAATTTATTACATTTTTTTCAAGAAAGGTTTCTCAGGTGTGTAAAGGAACTTCTGGTTCTGCAGATCTGACCAGAGTGGTCAGTAGCCCTTTGCTTTGCTTCACCGGTGATCTAGTGTGGAAGGCCCAGGTTCATTCAAATGCCATCTATGCCTGATGTAGAATAGGGACTCTATGTAAATCTTTTATGTTTCATGTAAATGTCATAACAAAGAGACTACTTTAATTTTACTGAGTGAGGATTTTAATTTTTTTTTTTTTTTTTTTTTTTTTTTTTTACTAATCCTAGGGGAAAAATAAGTTGTTCTCACTACTGAAGAATGAAAATACCCAGCCTCACATTTATACAAATTTTTTTTTTTTTTTGTATAGTTGCATATCTAAAGTACATTTTTCTAATGGCAGCAAGTGAAACAGCATTATATAGAATTATTTGGGGAAAAAAAAATAATTCTTGTTATCTGTGTTAAGATGAGCTGACTCTTTGACCTGTATGCTCAATTTAATTTCCTTGAAAAACAACATTATATGAATTAATAAATGGATATGGAGGGGCCTTCTGTACAAATGAGGAATATATACATACTTCCTCTCATCAAAGCCCTTTCCAACAGAAAATATTTTCTTTTCTTTCTCTTGTTACAGATCAAGCATATGATGGCTTTCATTGAGCAGGAAGCCAATGAAAAGGCTGAAGAAATAGATGCAAAGGTAAAAATGGAAGTTCAATGTCAGTAAGTGCAAAAGGAAAACTGCGTCTGACACCCTGTTTTGTAGTTGCAGTCAGAGCAGTCCTAGAACACTTCTGTAAACTACAGCTTACTTCACATTTAGTTATTACATAGCAAAAAATGATGCTACCAAACTAAGTTAATATTTCTTAGCTTTTGACAAATCAAAACAAGTCAGAGCTATTTTTTGGTCAAAGTTTTCTTAGTGGTTCTTAAATATAAATTTATCCATATGCAAGCTCACTCATTTATTTTAAGCAATCGGGAGAGCTGAGTGCTGAGTGGTAATGTGAATAGACTGGGTTAAGTGGAACACCTTCCCCCACCTCCTGTACATAAGTTGACATCACTGAGGATTAAAGGAGTTCTCTGCATAATTATGAATTCTGCGAAGGTTTGTCATAACAAGCTATTACTGGAAGGTTTAATTTTAATTTTTGCTTGATTTCCATAGTGTGTCAGGCAGAGACATTAGTAGTAAAAGCAATAATGCTAGTAATCTTGCGCAAGCGTTCATAAAAGTACCAAAATGATAAAATTAAAGTTAAACTGCTTGAATTATGTTGGTTAAAGTTTGTTTGTAAGCAGGTTCATAACTGTACCTAAACCTGTGTAGCCACCTGCAGGCATAATTCTAGATGTGATTTAGTAGGTATCCTGGGGAACTAAAAAGTAAATTTATATTTAAGGCATGAGTTGAATTACTTGCAGAATTCTTCACTTAGGTTAAGCCACGAGAGACTGACTTTAATATTAACCTGGTGATAGAATATAGATGTTTCCTAAAGAAGGATTAATGGTGCCTTACAACCCTAACAATCTGCATTATACCAATACTGAAATATCTTGTTGGTATTGGACTCAGCATATGTATTACTAATAATACTTAATCTCCCTTAAACATATAGAGCTACACAAATATTTAATCAATACTAAAGCAGGTATTCCTGATGATCTGCAAACAGAAGTCAGAAGTTGAGATTGGATTCTCAGGTATAAATAGGAAATTTTAGCATTTCACATGCTATCTGGCTAGGCTTTATAAAAAAAGTAATAGCTATACTGTCACTCTCATTGTCTAAGAATTGCTTAAAGTAATGAAGTTTGTAGACACTGAGGGCTGGGTAGCTTGTTTTAGGTAGAATCTCTTGTAGCCAGAAAAGAGACTGATTCTACAAAAACAAATGAGACGTAAAGCTCAGATAAAATGAGTTTTGCTTAACAATATATAATATATATTTGGTAATTTTGTCCCTGAGGAATAAATACTGCAAGGAAACATGTGTCAGTCAATTGATAAAATAAGCTGTATCTTAGTTAGCAAGGTTCTAGTTCAGCAGAATGCATCCTGAACTCCCTTTGACTTGAGTACTGGTTGAAATGTTTTGTTTATATGGAACCATAAATTGTATCATCGTAGCTTGTCTATGACTGTGCTCTGAAAGCATGGCTGTTTCATCTTGATTCTGTTTTTTTCAGCCCATGGAATCAATTTCCACTTCAGTTATTTAATTTTTACTATAGGCAGAAGAAGAATTCAACATTGAGAAGGGTCGCCTTGTTCAGACACAGAGGCTGAAAATCATGGAGTATTATGAAAAGAAGGAGAAACAAATTGAACAACAAAAGAAAATGTAAGTTGCTTAGGTTAGATGGCTGACTTCAGAGCCTGAGCTCTCATTTTATTGCTAATTTTATACAAAACTCTTTTTCCCTGGGAAATAGGCAAATTGTAGCCAATATATTTAGTTCTAATTATGAGTTTCTCGTTTTTCCTGGGGACAAACTATCAAAGGTGAGCTACAGTAGTATAACTGTTAGTAAGTGTGGTGAAAGAATCTTTCATATTTCTTTATGTAGTTAATACCTAGAACTCTACCCTGGTCTGTTACTCTGGGACAAATGTTCGTGTCAGGTTTAGTTTTGGTGGGTCTTCACTGGAGGATGGGGTTCTGCATTGTAATCGTTCATGCAAGTTCAGAAACAGATTCAAACAGGTGAACAGGCTTTGTTATTAAATGTTGTAGTATTGTTATCTTTAAATGTAAATATACAGTTAAATGTTGCAGCTGTTCTGTCAAAGTCTGATGGATTGATTCAACTTTATCATGCAACTTGCAGTCAGATGTCCAACCTGATGAATCAGGCAAGATTGAAGGTCCTCAAGGCAAGGGATGACCTTATTGCAGTGAGTATCTCTGTAGTAAAGACACAGAGGTTCTTGAATTCCTACCATCCGTTAGGAAATGTTCTTAACCATTCTCTACAGAAAAATGATTTGTGATTGAGTGATATTTGCTTCAACATACAAAAATGGCTTTCCCAGCTGCTCTGAAAAGTCATTAAGGATTTAGTCCAGCTTCAGTAGTCTGCTTTACCTTATTCTCACAGTTTCTATTACCTACTCTTTTAGGGAAATACAGTTCTCTGCCAGCAACATTGCAGGCAGCAGTTTTATCTATCATTTGGACAATAGCTTATTTCTTTAAAGAGTAGGAACTCTCTCTTGCACGGATGGTAGAACTTCAAAGTCCTGTTTGCCTGAAGCAACATTTATGCATTAAATCTGGCATGGCTTAAGCAAGTAGGCTTAAAACACCACTAACTGGGTTTTCCTGTCTCCTTTAGTGGCCCCTAGTATATGAAAGGTTTGCTTCTTGTTCTAGTAGGTGACCAGTCTGTGCGTTGATGTATAGGGTGAGTGATCATTTATCAGAACAGGCTACATTTAGTCTTAGTTCAGCCTTACTATGTTTATCTTACACCACGTGTAGTGTATTCTTATTCTGCTCATTATACGGCTTTCAGGTTTTCTGTTCTCTCTTACCCTGCCTCAGGAACAGTTTGAGTGTTCATATTCTGCTAGATGGTGCTGTTGAGCTATTGGAAAAGCTGTGAGACCTGTAGAAGTCAAAAATAAAAAAATGGGTAATGTTGCTCAGGTTGATGCTGCTATGAAAAAGGGGGGGTTAGCAGAAGAAAATCACCAGTTTATTGATTCTTTAAACCTAGTTTCAAACTTTAGATTGTATTCACAGAGAGGAGGAAGGTGGGTGGCTAAAGACTACCACTCTATTGTGGTAGTCTCTGCTGGGTAATCTCTTCCTCATTTATCAGCTGACTCAGCCTCATGCTTCTGAGTAATGCATAACACTCTTCCTCATTTTAAAACATTTAAAGTCACATGCTGCTAGCTTTTTCTTCCCTTATCATATCTTTGGCCTCTTTTATGAACAAGAGAGATGAGTAGTTCCAGAAACATTGTTACTCTAGGGTGCACAGTATAACTACATTTGACCATGACGTTAAATTGTGATAGTCTTACATCCTAGTACTGATTGTGTTAGCATGCACTCTTCTTTTAAACACTATGAGGCAGGACGGTAAAGAAAGGTTTATACCAAATCATATGATTTCTTTATCTGAAGTAATTATGATGGTTCAGTTCTAGGAGCTGTCTTTGAATTGACTCAAATTTCTTAAAAATTCAATCTCATCTGATACTGAATTGCTGAATAAAGATAATCAAAACCAGCTACTTCAAATTAAAAATAAGCTCTTACTTTTAAATTTTGACTTGCATTTACTTACAATTAAAAAATATGTAACCCGAATATTGTTTGATAAAAAGATAGATTAGATTTCTTTGCTTGACCACAAAGCTGAAAAAAAATAGTTATTTGGACAACTTTATTAGTTTACATTAGGCAATGATTTACGAAATATTTTAGTTTACGTTAGGCAAGGATTGACAAAATATTTTAGTTTCTCCCTCTGAATTAATATTATAAATACTATCCTTTTACTGCTGAGGTCTCCCTTCTTCATGAAAAATGAATTATTGTTAGGTTATAATGGGTTCAGATCAGGGCAGGGAGAAGAGAACTGTTTGGAAAGGATATTGTGCCATGCACAGAGATGAAGGTCTAGCTTGGATGAACACCAGCTGGAGTGTACGTTTACGTGTTGGCAGGGTGTGATAGCTATAATAGGAGTACAGAAAGTTGGTTAGGCATGAAACCAAATGCCAAACAGATGGGCTCTGCTGATCTGATTTCTTCTGAATGTAGGATTTGCTGAACGAGGCCAAGCAGAGGCTTGCCAAGGTGGTGAAGGATACTGCCAGGTACCAGACGCTGCTGGACGGACTAGTTCTACAGGTAAATATTTAAATTGTAACAAATAGATGATCACAGCCCCATCCTCCTAGGTGTCTTTCTTCAAACATAACCCGCTGGAAGTTAAGTTGTATTGGAGTCTAGATCAAATGTTGCTGGGTGATCTTTGAGTTTTAAACATCACTTCTGCTGTATCTTTCAATCTTGGATTCTGGATAGGTAGGGCTGCAGCCTATTTTGAGGTGTAAAAGCTGGTATACCAAGCAGCAGCTCCATTATAAGAATAACTGCAGATACGCTCACGTACATTGTAACATGCACGTTTAGGATGCATGCTTTAAGCTTCTGCAGTAATTAGTTGGATCAAATGCACTGTTGGCAAAAGCTGTTTCTCCAAACCTATAAGTCAATAGTTATCCGCTTTTAAAATCTTCTTGGCATTTGAGACTTATAAGTCCTGGCTTTGACAAATTTACTGTAGTATGGCATGCATCTGTGACAGACATACAAAGCAGAAATCAAAGCTTTACTTAGCTAGAATACCATCCTCAAGCCCCAGAAATTAACTGCTAAAAATCCAGTAAGCATTGGCCAGGGTCAGTCGTGCGACCACTGGTGCCACCTTCTGGTACGAATTGGTCCTTTTGCTATAAACTCTCACAAAAGCCAGCCACAAGCTCTCTGGTCCACAGTTTGATGGCAGAATTTTCTTAACGGTATTTCCTACCATCTTGTGCTTCCAGTTCAGTGTTGTTTCTTTGTCACGCCTAGGTCTGGTATTGCTGTACATCAAACAAACCTGTCTCACTCTTGCAAGCTGGCCACGTCTGTCGTGGCTCGTTATATTTGATCCAGTAAAGGATCTGTACTCATCAGTACTCACAGTTGGACTAGATGATAGTTGTAGGTCCCTTCCAACTGGAACTAAACCGATTCTTTTCTATTTCTATTTCTATTCTATTCTCATGTATTACTGCAGGAACTACAAGGCAGGACTTATTAGAACAGGCATCTGAAACTACTGCACGTCTTCTCCAGGAGCTGCGTAGAAGAATATCAGCTTGACTGCATGCTCAGTCTACTTAGACAGCAGTGATCCTATGTATAGGATCACGTCCATTGTCTGGGCCACTCAGTCCTGTGATACATAGGTTTAGTTGCACTTGAGTTCCAAACTTGAAGTTAACAAAGAAACACATAGTCCATAGCTATAGGCTCTTTCCCAGATATTGGTGCTGTCCTCTGAGAATGTCTGCATGAGGTGAACTTGCAAGCAAAGAACTAAATACAAGAGCCTAATATTGTCAGGGTTTGGTTTTCAAATTGATCAGCTCCTTTCCTTTCTTGGGGTTGAGTAATTCTAAGACAATTAAAATGTTGACTTCCTGATGCTGTAATGGTTATCTTGTGCAGGGATTCTACCAGCTGCTTGAGCCCAGACTAGTTGTTCGGTGCAGGAAACAGGATCTCCCTATGGTTAAGGTAAGACACCTAGAACAGTTTGACAGTATCCTGCTCACAAAAGCTGAGACGTGACTGCAAATGTTTGCTGCTCAGATCCCATCTGTGTGACATGACAACAAGCTTTGCTTGCTGCACTTCTGCTGCAGATACAATGCAAGAGAACAAATATGCTTTTCAACTTGGGGATCATTTGCTTGCTTGGATATTACCTAGGAAACTTTAGGCATTGCTACAATATTAAAAATAATAATTGGTTTTGGTTCAAAAGCCATACTGAAATACATTTGCTTAATTAAAAAAAAAAAAAAACAAGGGGGGGGGCCCTCAATCCCTTCATTTTATTACTACAAATGATTGAGTGACCAAACCCAAGTGGTGCACTAGCATTTGTCAATGCTAATTGGAGGTTTATCTTGTATCCTAGACTGCTGTACAGAAGAGCATTCCCATCTACAAAAATGCCACAAAAAGGGATGTGGATGTTCACATTGACCAAGACAACTTCCTGCCAGAAGAAATGTAAGGAAAATGGGAATCTTTTATACAGAGCACTAACTTAATGCAACTTTTCAAGCCACAGCTCCTACTAGAACAGTCTCAGAAAAATACGTATGGAATATCCCCACAGTGTGTCTGCTGCTGTTCTAGTGGAATTTGGCACTTCTTTGTGTTAATCAAGCACAGACTCTGCAGTTTCCTCCAGGCAAGCACTGTCTCAATCAAAAATGTCAGCGAAAGTTTTGTGCAACCTCCAGCCTGATTCACAGTACTGAAGTAGAGAGTAACTGTACGTAGAAACTTAACTAACTATGGGTCTTTTAAAGAGAGAGAAAATGGATGTAGCCATGCTTTCTATCTCAAGGTGAAGCAAATTGAGTAATAAGGTGCTGCAGGATAATCACTTGATGGGGTTTGTGTCTGCTATGTCTGCAAGGGTCTATTTCCATATACTGTGATAAAGAACATGGCACAAAGCTGTATATTCTGATAGTCAGTGATCTTTATGTATGGGCTAGCAAACAACACTCTTAGCACTCTTCCTTACTTCCCAAAATCTGAAAGCTATCTATTAATAATAAAATACGAAGTCTGAAGCTGTTTTGAAGTGACAAATTCCATAGCTCTGCTTGCATTTAGATCATGCTAATGAGGACCCTTGTGTGTAGCTGTGGTCTCTGATAACTCCAAAGATGCTTTGCACTGCTGCTTCACTGGATCGCTTTGTGCTGGCTCCTATTAAGACATGATCAAAATAAGTTTGTTTAAAAATAAATATCTTACCTATGTATCTGACTCGCCTATAAGCACTGATTTGGGATAATCTCTCTGCCACATTCGGACTTTGAGACGTACCATGGATTCCACCGATTATTTTTTTTTCCCCTTTCTAGTTCTGGAGGTGTTGAAATCTATAACAGTGATGGTAAAATTAAGGTTTCCAATACCCTGGAAAGTCGGCTGGACCTTGTAGCCCAGCAGGTAAGTTTCTCTAACAGCCAAGGTGAACAAGATATAATTAACTAGTTCTGTCTTGTAGTTAAATCCTAGTGTTTCCAAAGTGTTAACTGTCACAATAGTGTATGGGATCAGATTTCAACGTGGATGGCAAGTAAGAAGTTATTTTTGAATGCAAAGAAGCAAATTACCTACTGTTTGTGCTTCTCTACAACAAACATAGGTTTTGCCAGAGTGATGCCTTTTGAATTAAGCATGAGCGTAAAACTCTAGAAATTATGTTACTGAAAGTCTTGTTATGACTACACTGCAGCCAAGATGTTGAAATGCTGAGGCTAACTTGAATTACTGAAGCTAGCTTGAATACTAGAAACTTTGGCTGAGACCTGTTATACCCCAGTGGAAAAAACTAGCTCTGGTATCTCTTTCTTATGCTGCAGCATAGGCAGTCCTTTAAATCTGTAGGGTAGCCAGCAATGTGCAATCAGGTAAAGGCTTTAGAAAACTCAGATGAATTGACTTCTTACTTTTGAAGCCTAGCCTAGCCTAGCAGTGCCTGCAATGAGGAAAGTACAGCAATTGTGTTGCCCGTTGCATATAACTGATGTGCTCTTTCTCAACAGATGATGCCAGAAATCAGAGTGGCTCTCTTTGGTGCTAATGCCAACAGGAAGTTTTTGGACTAAACCTCTATGAGAGAAGGTGGGATCTGTTCCACTGCCATACTGAAGGGGATGCGAAAGCATCTGCTAATTTAAAATCTTGAAATATAACATTACCTTGTCATCCAATATCTGTTCTTCAATGGAATAATTTTGCATACCTGCTGTGCTTAGCCTCTCTACTTGTGGTTAGAACGTATTGCTTAAAGGATGTGAAGGCATACATATTCATCCAGCAGTGACACTAGGAAATGGAGGCGTTTGGGCTCTTGGCTTTCCTTGCACTGTTGTGGCTCTATACAGACAAGTGGTCCATTTAGGGTCACTCTCTTTGCTTTGGCCACATCTCTTTCAAGTTGTCTAATCTGTGAAGTAAATTACTATGCTGCCGATGGGAAATCCCTTTTCAGTTAAGGTCTTCAGTGTTATAGAGGGCATGCATTCCTTCCCAGGGTTAGTAGTTTAATTCATGTTACTTGGTCAGGCATTTTTCTGTTCTGTATATGTGATTTAAAAAAAAAGCCTGAGCCTGTAAAACTGTATTTATTAAAATAAAAATGTGTGTCTGTATGGAGTTCTTTGTAGCTTCTCTCTGGGGGATTGGCAGCAATCTTTGAAAAGTGGGCTTGTTTTTATAAGGACTTATTACTTGGGGGGTTGTGTAATAACCGTTCTGTGAAGCTAGAATTCGAGTGCGTGGAGTACCGTCAAGCTGTTTGCTTGAGTAATGTTGGATTGTACGCAAGCCTTTTGAATAGGACTCTAGGTTGAGCTTCATTCTTCCTGAAAAATGGGTCAATAGTTTTGCTCCCTCAGTCTTCTTTCACGAGAGAGAACTAGAGCAACACAACTGCGCTACTTAGAACAAATACTGTCCATTTCCAGTTACAGGTTTGTTGCTTCTGTGCAGGAGATCCAAAGCATACCCCTTTAGTAATCGTGTTTCAGGACTTGAGGAACAACAGCTGACTCTGTTGCAACTATTCTCTCTACGTTAGTAACTATTAAATTAAACAACAGTAACGTAACTATATTCATTACCTAATCTGTTAAGTTTTACTAACACTTACTTCTCATTTGCTTCTGCAGTGATGACTAGTATTGTCTCCACCTTCTATGGTGTAGGACAGAAAAATTTTGGAGGTGACTTTCCACAGTACAAGCCTCTGCCACAATACCTGACTCTTCACCTAGTGCTCAATTCTGAAACTTGTTTCATGGAAATAAGAAACTGCTCAGATGAATTATTGCTTGAATATGTTTTGAAATCATCTTCTCTAAGTACTGCAGTGATTCAGGAATGGTAGGCATTTTACATTGTGCCACGAAGAATACTTGCCAAGCTGCAGCAACACTGCTTTATGCAGTGTTTTTAACCTGAGGCCTTTTCTTCTCAAGCTGAGGTGCATGCCCTCATGTAAAGACCCAAAATGCTAGATAAGCCTTTCGCTGTCTCATTTCTCTAAAATGGAGACTGACTGCTAAGAAAATCCTGAATCCAAACTTATTTAATCTTGATTTCCTCTTGCAAAATAAGAATCTTTAGCAAGGTTGGGTTTCTTGTTTTACTGCTCCTCGCTGTTGCATTTAGGTACCAGTTCTTGTTTTCCACATAGATGGTTATGGTATTTATTCTTTTAGTGCTTTGATTTTTGATACATGATTCTATGACTGGGCAATAAGTGTACCTGGACTAAAGTCCTACTCTTTCTAGATTCTGGATAACCATTACAGCTTTCATCTTTGCAACCGTCAGTGATCAAGCTTCCTTGATGGCACTGGGCTCTGGTTTTGTGACACACCTGTAGTGAAGGAAAAGTCTTTACACATGCATGCTTAACCGTGGTGTTTCTTGGTTCAAATGGTACTTTTTGGAACAGATGTGTTTCGGTCCTTTCCGATGGTTTCATCCAGCTCATCAATAGGCTATCTGCCAGTGCTTTGGAAATGCAGTTGAACTTACTTGAGTCCTTATTTTCTCTACAGCTAGGGCTAAGAACAGAAACTCTAGATGTTGAAAGGGAGTGCAGTGTATGGAAATAAAATATTGAGGGGTGAGACAAGAGGAGGTTACTAGTCTTTGCTAAGTGGTAGGCACTATGAATATTTGCTCCATTGCTCAATAAAAAGACTTCAAACAGATCCTAAGAAGTGAATGGCCTACATCTGGCCATTGTTCAAAAGCATAGCTTTTATGTTGTCCTCGTGCTACTGCTTCCCTTGGAAAACTGATACAGGCAACGGTGTAATGCATGTAGATAAAGTCACAGACAGAATAAGCTAAAGGTTGGGACACGGAAGAGACAGATGGCTCTGTTGTACATCGCTCCGCAGTCATGGGCCATATTACAACATTATCTTCAGGTAGGTTTTATTCATTAAAAAAAATTGCATTAGAAGTTATCAAAACTTTCTCTGATACCAATAACATAAACGTGCTTGGCTGTGACATAAAGGGATTCTTCATACAGGGTCTGATGGTCTACTTCTTTCATGACGGTAGAAAGAGCTTCACAAATCCAGATCTTGTATATTTTTGAAAAGCAAAATAACAACTCTCTGACTGCGGAGCTCATAGTGGAACATATTGTAGTTGCTATTTTCTATTTCCTTTCCTCTATTAGTTTTGTATCTTCTTTTGTATCTTCCTATACAGAAAAGAGGAAGGAATAACCACTGTCAGAATTGCATACAAAAATTAGCGACCTCAAGAGTGTTTTTAGTGTTAGTCTGTCACTTGGGCAGCAGCGACTCAAAGCAGGTCCTCGAGAAATGATCCATACGCTTCATGTATATCGCATCTGAAGTCTGAGACTAGTGCTTGAGTACCCCCTGCCCCACCACAAGCTAACTGAAGCACTTACGCTTACTCAGTTCATTAGCAGAATTGCAGGCGCCCTTGGCTTGAGCCATGTCAGCTGTGACGGGAGCTTCCTCCTGCACCAGCAGTTCCCTGCGAGTGTGGTACAGGAAAGCACTGATGAACCTTAATACGGGGACAACCACATGAGAGAACTGAATTACAAAAATTGGTGTCTGCATTACCTGAAACATCCTTGTCCTTCATCCCAGGTGAAAGGGGATCTTACCAAATTTGATTACCTTAGAGATGCAGAGAAAAACAGGAATATCCCACCCAGGTTTACCTAGTGTAGTTAGCAATCCTGTTGTGTCTTCATCCAAGCTTCTTTCCAGCATTTGGACACAGGTTTTTACAAGTAATATGTGAAACAAAAGCAGCATTTCAGGTGGATTTCAGAGTTCCTACTGGAGTGCTGTTGCAGCACTGTTTTATTATTTGAACTGTACTGCTGATTTAAGCAAATGAAGTAGAATGCACAATTTTTTTTTCTTACTGATTTACCTGATGACCTAGGGCAAATCAATAAGGATATTGATCTTTATTCATCTTTGTATAAGCGTGTAAAATATTCCAGTTGGATATAGTAAACAAGCCCTAAGCCAGATCAGCACATTAAGAAACTGGACAAATACAGGGAACAAAGGAGGCATTAAATTAGGGTTCAGGTGAAAGAATTAAGTTGTGATGGGCGAGGCAAGCACCGCAGATTAATGGAGAGTGCAGAGCTGGTTCTGTCTAGTGCTGGAAAGAATTAGGGAAATAGATAATGTTGTACTTGCTCTGCACGGTTGGCAATGGAAAATTTAAGAGTGGGTTTGACACTAAGTGATCAGCAGAGGACTTAAAATGCTACTGCACATCTGAGTCACAACCCCTTTTTTAGTACTTAGTTTTTACAGCGAGAGGTATTAACGTTAATCAGAGAGACACATGCTGTATGAACGATCCCTGGAGGCGCGTGCAAGTGTCAAGGTGAGGGAAAGACTAGAAGAAAACAACTAGAAAATACCCAGCGCCAAGGCCTCGATGTCTTTATTAAGCCAGTAACAGTTGATAGAGCGGTAACTCCTGAAAGGAAGCCCTGAGCTGGCTGTCGGGGGTGAGCGCTGCCCATCCGCAACCTGGTAGTGACGGGGCAAGCCTGCTGCAGGGAGGCTGCTTAAGCGCCCAGCTCCCTGCTGAGAGCCAGCCTTGGAGGAAAGCGCGGCCGTGTTGTCCTTAACAAGCCTTGTTAAAAGCTAGCAGTGAGAGTCCAGCTTTCGGGTGAATCCTGCCATGAAAGCCCGGCTACAGGCCTTTGGGTGCTCGCTGGCCGGGGAGGTCACAGATCCCAGCGAGCAGCCAGAGGCACGCTGGCAGAAGGAGGGTACCTTGCTTGTTGCATGCCCCTGTCCTGATCCGCTGATGTTAGCAAGCAGTGGGAAATAAGTAACAGAAGAATGTGCGCCTCTGTCAGAAAATAGAAAAAGAGTGTTAGATAATACCTTCACAGACCAACAGCGTATGCAGTACAGTGAGGCTGGAGCCATCTCCACAGACCCACGGTCTGTGCCTAAAATAGTCTGGGAGTTTAAGATAAAATTATGCATTTATTTAATTCCAAAGAAATTGCAATAAATGAGGAACAGAAAAATTTGGAAATAAAAGTGAACCACCCCAGAGGAAAATTCAAAGCAAAAAATTTTCCTTGGTTAAGTGAACTCTGAGCTGCTATTCTGGGGAGCAAAGACTTGAGACTGCAGCAGAGCAACTTGGCAAAAGGTGTTTAGCCCTGAGCGAGAGCCCAGGCAGACTGCAGCGCGGTTTGGCTGCGTTTGCTGTTTGATACAGGCAGTTTAGACGGTAGGTGGGGGCCCCCGTCCTGCATCTCAAACATGTTTGCAGGGAACAGGCCGTGACAAGAAGGCCCTTCCAGGGCTGGGAAGTTCCTGCCACTCTCGGCCAAAGTAGAGCTGGCTGGGAAACCCCAAAGCTGTCTTCTTAGGCATCTCTTTCAGAGAATCCCATACGGCTTCTTTGGCTTTGCTTTAGAGAAAGCAAGAAAAACATCTGTACAGGAGCATTCTCAGGTTAAGAATCATACTGACAATGTGCCAAAAAATGTCATTTCCCAGGCCATGTTACATGGTGGAAATCAAAAGCTGTGGAAATCAAGGCTACCACGTTTTACATAGTTCAAGGCTGAATACGTTGGGAGAGACTGCATAGTGAAACTATTAAGGGTGGTCCCTCCCAGCATTTCCGAAGGCCCTTTCCCATCCTGTGTCCAAGAGTGTTTGCATGAGGTCAGCTCCTTTTCCCAGACAGTCCCTGGCCCACGCGTCCCCTGCCTAAACACCAAGTGACTGTAGATACCCCACCTAGCACCAGCTGCAAACCCTGGGGCTGTTCAGGATCCTGGATTTCATCCTACCATCTGCCAGTGGCAGAAACATCCTTATTTTTCACATGATGCCGTTAGAAGTCTTTTAACAGGGGGATTGGAAGATCATTGGTTTCTGAGCAGCTTTGATTTTATAGCATGAACCTCTATTTCTCTTCCTCCCTCTCTCCTGGCTGACCATATGGGTTCTTCAGCTCTGTGTATTAGCAGGGCCATTTCTTTCCCCATCTGCTGGCCTTCTCCCCTTAGCAGGTGGCTGCTGGTACAGAGCTGCCACCCCCTGAGTTTCTACAGCTCCACGATGCTCTCCATGGCGGCAGGGTGTGAAATACAGAGGCTGCATCTTGATGTCCAGCTGGAAGTGGACAGGAGGAGGAAGGAACAACTGGTTTAGCTTGCCCTAGCTGGTGAGCTGAACACCAATGAGGGAGAGAGGGACTTGTTGAAGTATTCCTGGTATTTGGAGGGGCAGTTATCTTTTGCAGAACTCTTATTTCATCCACACATGCACAGCCTCTACCTGGCATCCTTGGGACCATTGCCTGCAGCGCAATGGTAAAACCTTTCTCCTAGCAAAGGTCACTTTTACCAGAAGCAGCCCTGTATTGGGGACCCACCACAGACAAAACCTTGTTGGAACATCTTCTGGAGAAAGGCTGGTGCTTTCTCTTCAGAGGGCTCCAGAAGGAGAGGGGAGCCTCACTATCAGCAGCAAAATGCTAGAAGTTAGTCCCAAAGCAACTCTAGAGTGGGAGCACAAGAAAATTATTAATCTGTCTAAAAATGAAATTATGAGTATTTTTTTTCCCCCACACGCACGATGCTGAGCAGTTTAAGCGCAGCCGCTCATTCCACACTTCTGCTCTCAGCTCCAAATACTTTGAAGGAAGACAGTAGCATCACTAGCGAGGGCTGGGACAGCAGGAATTGGGAGGCTCCTTTCACCCGCTGCCGGTGTGGCTTCCCAGGCACCCCTGCCACCACCCCAGGCTCTGTGGGGTAGGACTGCAATAAGGTCTCCCCTCAGCCTCCTCTTCTCCAGACTGAACAACCCCACTGTCATTGCCGACAGTGCTTCCCCGCACCAAAGGGATTCATGACAGCACCAAGTGACAGCCTGGATGTCTCTCTGTGCCTCCCCAGTCCAAAGCAGGTCTCACCCCACCCGCCAGGATCCTGAAGATGAATTTCCAGCATCTTCAGGGGACAAGTAATTCCCAGTCAGTGTGTCCCGGCTCCTCTGCCAGCCACCAACATTTTGACTTTCCGCAGAGGACAGCCCAAGCACAACCACACCATGGGGACACGGACACGTGCGTGCACACACTGGGGCACCGACTGCAAAGACATCGCTTTCCTAGCCTTGATGGCAGCACGCACCCCTGCACTCACAGGTCTCCTCCCTGGTTCCCCGCTTCCAAAACACACTCACTTGCACACACTGGGCCATGGCTGCCTGGCAGCAGTGGTGTTTCTTGTCTCAAGGCATGAGAAGTCAAAAGCTCTGTAGAGAATTCAAATATTCCGTATCAGAAAAAGAAATTCTCTCCTGACTTCAGCTGGTGATCAGCTTTAAGTTGTGGGGCTCAAGATACCTCCAGGTGGGTTTTTTTAGCACTTAGAACTGGGGAACTATTTCACACTGCTTTTAAACACAGAGGTATTTCCTTGTTCAAGGAAAAAAAAAATCAAATTGCTTCTCAGATATCTTGCAATATGAGCTCCACAGATTGCTTATGTACTGGTTAAAAAGGCTTTATTTTAGATATGCCTGTTGAGATCACATACTTTTTCAATGCTAGGCTAAATTTGGGTTATTGAAACAACTATTTAATCATTTACCCTCTGACGGTTATCCTCGTTACTTAGGTCTAAACGCTGCCCAGGCAGGCAGGGCTCCGCACACCTTGTATGTATAGCCAGCAGCCCCTCACACTCCCTGCATATTTGTCTACTGATCAGTGTGAATCAAACACCCTGGAGGGGTGATACTGTTGGATCCACATATGCCAGAGTTGAGACACCTGAGATACCTACGCACCATCTGCACAACACGTAAAAGTATATGCAGCTGTCCCCATGGCTGTACGGGCACATTTACGTCTCCTCGCTATCATAGAATCGTTAAGGTTGGAAAAGACCCTTAAGCTCATCGAGTCCAACCGTTAACCTAGCACTGCCAAGCCCACCACTAAACCATGTCCTCAAGCACCACGTCTACCCAACTTTTAAATACCTCCAGGGATGGGGACTCAACCACTTCCCTGGGCAGCCTGTGCCAGTGCCTGACTGCCCTTTCAGTGAAGAAGTTTTTCCTAATATTCGACCTAAACTTTCCCTGGTGCAGCTTGAGGCCGTTTCCTCTTGTCCTATCGCTTGTTACTTGGCAGAAGAGACCGATCCCCACCTTGCTACAGCCTCCTTTCAGGTAGCTGTAGAGAGCAATAAGGTCTCCCCTCAACCTCCTCTTCTCCAGACTGAACAACCCCAGCTCCCTCAGCTGCTTGTGCTCTAGACCCTTCACCAGCTTTGTTGCCCTTCTTTGGACACGCTCCAGCACCTCGATGTCCTTCTTGTAGTGAGGGGCTCAAAACTGAACACAGTACTTGAGGTGCGGCCGCACCAGTGCCGAGTACGGGGCACTATCACGTCCCTGGTCCTGCTGGCCACACTATTCCTGATACATATTCCTGTGGCACACTCATGGCACAAAGGCATAGATGCGATATATAAAAAAAATGTATGCATGTGGGCAACCTCATACCAATACCCGCTCTCTCAAAGCCACGCACAGCATTTGCGCCTGTTAAGCCAGCATATTCACTGTGCAGCCTTTGCTAAGTGGATGCTACTCCAGAGTAGCAGCAGCTCTTGCAGCCCTCCCAGACTGCCGGTGGGATGACTTGGTGGGAGAACAAAGCAATGAGAAGTTTGGGTGGATGGCAAAGGCTCCCGCAACATCCGCAGTGGCCCCTCAGCTAGCCCACAAATGCTGGCTGAGGTGGGAGCAGTCCCTGCACAGAAATGGTCCCTAGGAGAAGAAGTGCTGGTGGAGCAATGAGTTCTCCCAAGCCTGCAACATCGCTGGACTTTAGGAACAGGCGCGCAAGAATTGTTAACATTGAGGATGTCCACGTCCTGCCCGTGGCAGTAAAGCACACGGAAGACGTTCTGCCACGCTGTGTCCAGGGGGAGCCATTCTTGACTAAGAGCCTGAGCGCTTCCTCACTCATGCTCTAAAATCTTTGCATTTTGAAATTTTCATCCCAGCGTAACAGTGGCTACTGCTGCAATGCAGGTTAAAGGTGCTAACCTATTAAAAACAATTAAAAATGTTATTACTCCAGCTATGTCAATGCCATTCTGCAACAGAACATTCTTCGGCCTCATACACATTGTGTTGGCAGGCACGAAGTGTTTACTTTCATCCAGCCTGAAGCATTTGCCTTTCAGTTCCACTAAGTGATCACTTGTGAAGTCATCTGGAGCTGTAAAGTAAATCGGAGCAACCATCCAGCTTTTTTTCCGTTCCTTATTTAATATATTGCTACCATATCTCCCTGCATCTGATCCATTTTATTGCTCTGTACTAATCATTCCTTTTTCATCTTGCATTTCCTTATTTATTTAATATATTATTTAATATATTGCTTATTTAATATATTGCTTATTTAATCATTAAGGTTGGAAAAGACCCTTAAGATCATCGAGTCCAACCGTTAACCTAGCACTGCCAAGCCCACCACTAAACCATGTCCTCAAGCACCACGTCTACCCACCTTTTAAATACCTCCAGGGATGGGGACTCAACCACTTCCCTGGGCAGCCTGTGCCAGTGCCTGACTGCCCTTTCAGTGGAGAAATCTTTCCTAATATCCAATCTAACCCCCCTCTGGCACAACCTGAGGCCATTTCCTCTTGTCCTATCGCTTGTTACTTGGGAGAAGAGCAAGGTTCAACTTACAAATTATCCATTGGCTCAGGCGGAGGGGACACCTGACACAGTGGGAAGATGGGGAAAGTGCATATTTCCCCCCCTCCATGCAACCCCAAATGGGAATCCCCCATCTGCAGCACCTAGCAGGGAGGTTTGTGCTCACTTTGGCTCTGTGCTTGAGGTCCCCGTAAGACTCCTGACCCCTCATTAGGTAACGGCGGGGGAAAAGAGGAGAGTGGCAAACCCTTGGAGCTGACCGAAGTGCAGCTGCTTTATTTCTGTAACATGGTCTCCGCGCTGCTGAGTGAGGTGCTGGTATCCAGGCATCCACCTTTGCTTTGATTTTAACCTTTGGCTGGTGATTTAGGGCAGTGGGCTCCAAACTTTTTTGATTGTGCACCCCTATTGATGAAAGTAAATAATTGGAGCATACCCCCCCATATATATATATATATTTACTTATAAATTATGTACATGTACTACTGTACTAACATTACGTACATTATAAAACATACACAAAAATAGAAATTAAAAAAGGATGAGATTAAGATGAAATAAATATTATTTTATTTATTTTATTTATTAATGGTACAAACAGTATGTTCTTCCTGCACCCCACTGGTGTTTTCTTCCTCACGCACCCCACTTTTTGAAGATCTCTGATGTACCGAAAAGGCTTTCTATGCCAGCAGGTGTAGCAGCCCCTGTGCATTGCCCTCGGTGCCTGGTGCATCTCCGAGGGTCTCAGAGCTTCCCCAGAGGCTGAGACTGGGAAACCCCTACAGGACTATGAGAAGATAAGAGGGCTGCAGAAATTTGCAGGGGACAAAGGTGGATGTCGGACGGTGATTTCCCAATCGCCATGTGGAGCCGTAACACCCCTCAGCTCCTCTCAGGTATGCAGGGTGGGGTGGGAGGTGCAGCGGTACCACAGAGGCCCCCCCAATGGGTCCCTTTGCCTCCTACCCCAAGAAGCAGCAAATCCCAGAGGCATGGAAGTGGGATGGGAAACCCGCAAAGCACGCCATGCTCACCCCCCCGCTGCTGGATGCTGTTAGTGGGAGCAAAGGGTGCTTTTCCCCCCGGCACGGCCTGGGTTGCAGGGAGTGCCAAAGAGGAAAGGGGGTTTGGAAAGCAAACAAAGAAAGGGAAGGAAAATATCTTGGAGAGAAGATAGAGAGCATAAGTTATAAGTCTTTTGGGAGGCACAGGGGTGTATGTGCGCATGAGTGAATGGAGGATGCAGTGAGCGGCAACTTTGATCTCCCAGGACATCTGGCATGTGGGCATCCGCCATACATCTGCCTATAGGGCAGGCCCAGAGACATGCGTGACTGGGAGAGGGGGATAAAAACCCAAAGCAAGATGATCGCTGTTTCCCATGCTCCGTGCACCCTCTCCTTCAAAGCAGGCAGGCGGTATCAGCCCCGGAGAAAAGGCAGGTGCTGGTGGAGCCAAGCGGCGTCCAGCCCTGACTCCCCACTGTTCCCATGCCTGCCAATGCCCTGGGGCAAGAGCTGTGGTGCCCAGTCTCAGCCCCCCAAACCCTTCTGAGCAACATGGAAGCTGTGGCTGTGGCATGGAGAGGCTCCTGGGCTGCAGGGAGATCAGCTAAAGCAGGGCCTGGGGAAAGGAGAGCAACCTTTGGGGTGTGTGCCCTGGGTTTAATTTCATTGATGCCTGAAAATGGGCACTCTGAGCCCAGACAGTGTGACACACCTGCTGGGATGGGCACAAGGCTCCAGGCAGGGTGGCGAGGAGAGGGCCGTGTTTGGTGTTTTGGTAGTCACAGACCCTAAACACCAGCAGGCCCGGGGCCAGCACCCAGGGTACAAAAATCTCCTGTACAACAGCCCAAGCCTGCAGCTGCTGGCCCTGTTCAGCTGCAGGGATGATCGCCATGTGGTGGGATGTCAAAGACGGTGAGCCCCAGCGCTACTGACTCAAGCACTTTAAATAAAAAACCCTGAGAGATTTGCTTACAAGGGAAAAGGGTTTGTTTCCCCTTGCCATGTGAGCAGAAGGGCATTCAAGATTTTCTTTACAGGCAACATTTTTAAATGGAAGATGACTGTCAAGTAACATCACCTGCAGCTTGGCAAACAGAGAAACCAGCCCTGCCCGGACTCATGCCAGAATCACAAGCTTTGGCATAAGCAGTGCTGGCAGGTTTCTGACCTTTCAGGGGGCTGAATTTGGGTACTTTTGTCCCTGCTGAGAGGAGCAGCCCCATCTCTGCAAGTCCCCCAGACCAGGGCAGCTTTCCCTGTACTGCTGCAGCAGAGCGTGCCCCATCATGCCGCCAAATCGCAGGCGTCCCCCTTGCACAATGCCCAGAGATGTGCCCATTGGTCACACACGTGGGACAGCAGCTAACACACACCCCCATGTCACGCTGATCACTGCCTTCTGCTCCTCCAGACCTGACATCTGGCTTGTGGTGGGTTGCACCAGCAAAGTAAGACCTGGTCTGATCCCTAAAAAAAGGCTGGTTTTGGTGATAGGCTTCATTCCTCTCCACCTGGAAAAGAAGCTGCCCCTGGTCCTGCCCAGGGCATCCTCTCGAGGGGACAGACTGGTGACAGGGGGGTTAGCTCTCTTGGGGAATGCCACAGCCTGTACTCAGTCCATAGCAGCCTCCCGGCAACTGGAGGAAAGCAATGAGATGTTGGATGCCCTCAAAGCTGTCACACCTGGGGCTCTCACCACCAGGAACAACTGGGCCCCATGGGGCAAAGGGCGGGAGGCAGGCCAGCCAGAGGAGGGGGGTTTGGTGGGCCAGGCTGGCTCTCAGGGAGCTGGGCGCCGAGCCAGGTGTTGGGGACATGCACGCAGACAAGGGCAGAGAAGAGGGTTGGGTTTGGTGCCAGTCAGGCAGTGGGTACACAGGTGTTAGAGGGGGAAATCAGAGCAGGAGAAGAGAGCTGCAGAGAAGTGACATCAGCATCCACAGGCTACAAAATGTGATGATGATTGACATGGGAGAGGAGGGCGATGCCTACGAAGAGGTCTGGCTTGTCTCCTACAGACTTTCTGGGGAGCTCGTGCATGGCTCCCTCTGAGTTGGAGGAGCTGCCTCCCCCTCCAGCACAAGGTTTTCAGTTCAAGATTTAAAAGGTCTGTCTCTTCTCCCCCACCCCGAGCTCAAAGGATCCTCATCAAACAAGGAACCAAGCAGCACATTTCTCCACATCGTGGTCTGCCATGCCTGGAAATCAGCACAGAGCTCCTTCCTAGAAAAAAAAGAGCACCCTGGTTCCCATGCAAGTGGTCAGGCTGGGAAGGCTGGTCTGGGCATTGCAAGGCCATGCTTGGTGTTACAGGAGGAGGCAGGTGAAATACTGAAACCCTTTCTTCTCACCCCAAAATCTAGGGGCTCTCCAAGGGCTTAACCAAGGCGGGGGGGTTGGTGACAGAGTAACTTCCCAAGGGAATCTGTATTTAGCAGCAGGGAAGTGCGGTAGGATGTGTTTCCCTAGGGAAGCGGAGATCAGAGGGAGGGGAGCCGGGGCAGGCGGCCAAGGGAAGCGGGGCAGACTGGTATGTGCAGGCTGCATTTCCTTAGGGGAGATTCGTTTCATATGCAGGTATGTCTTCAAAGGGGACACCCGGCTGCAGGGGAACATGTGCTCCTGGGATGAATTGCCCCCCTGGGAACTTGAGTGGAGAGGCAGATGCCTACAGGAGCCATTTCCCAGGGGATGGTTCCAGTTTGCCGCTGATTTTCCTAACAAAACCTAGTTGTGCGGGATCTTCT
Source organism: Platalea leucorodia (assembly GCF_965183815.1). Lineage (NCBI taxonomy): Eukaryota > Metazoa > Chordata > Aves > Pelecaniformes > Threskiornithidae > Platalea > Platalea leucorodia. Next base: position 58,904,967 of record NC_138826.1, read on the forward strand.
AAAAGCCCCGTGCAGCCTGGAAATGTCGGGGACCATTAGCAGCCGGGGCTTTGGAGATGGTAAATCTGCTAGCGTGTCCCATTTTGTCCAAGCTCCTGCTAAAAGTAGGGTCCTGATGCAGCTGGCCGGTCTGCAGGGCTGGCTCTAGGCACAAATCCTTTAAGACATCTTTCCCCACTCTGCTGATGCAGCAAATTGCGATCCAGCATCCCTCTTGGGAAAGAAAATTAAAGCAAACTCTTTCAAATCTCTCCGGCAGGAGCCTATCGTGTGGCACCCGTGGTGCAGTTTCCCTCACTGAACCCCCCATCGGGAAGCTTGAACTGTCAGCTGAACCGGCAGCGAGGCGTCCCCCTGCCTCTTGACAAAACCCGAGGGGCAAAGCGGTGTCCTTGTGCCCCCTGCCCCTCAGAAAGACACCCCCCATCAGCCAGCCAAAGGCAGCCCTCTCCCCTACCCTGGGTGCGGGCCAGGCGAGGGTTTGATGGATTGCAATCCTCCTCCGCCATGGTCAAAACAAAGGTCACGGCCTGAGGAAATTGCAAACAACTTTTGCCCACCGGCCCCGGAAGAACGGGTGCATTCGTGACAAGGGGGTGAACTTTTTACGATCCCGCCGCTCTGGCAGCTTCTTTGGGAAAGGAATTTAAAAAAGAGCAGTGGTCAGGGAACATGTGGCCTCCTGGCGCTGACAGAGGAGGAGGGGGCAGCCCTGAGACGCTGCTCCAGGCCCATGGTGAGCCTCTGCCTCTTCCCACCTTCTGCTCCTCCTCCAGCAAAGCTGCTCTGTCTCCTCTCTGCTGGGCAAGCACAGGGCCCTCGGGGCTCCCCATTTGGGGGCGGCTTTTAGGGCTCTTGTTATGGTCCAGAACAAGTTTGGCAGTTTTTGCCAGCACTCAGGAGACCCTAACATGCTCAGCCAGTGTCATTTGTTACGATATAAATACATATACAACGCTGCACCCTCAGACTGAGCTTATGGCTGGGAGCAAGGCATTCGGGTCCATTCCCGCCTGCCAGGGATGCGGGCTGCCCCGCTGGGTGAGCAGCTGTGCTTTTCCTTTCTGTGCCTGTGCCTTCTCCACCAAACAAAAATTGAAGCTTCGAGGGCTGGAGGAGATATAGGGGGGTCCCACCCCTCAAGAGAACCCTGTCTGCTTGGAGAAGTTGCATTTTACATCTCAACGTGGGACAAATTCAAAATCTTGAAATTATGAGTGGGTATATTTCTTCTAATACGTATAACAAAACATTTCCATGAACAAAAACCATTCATTTTAGGCTAAGTCTGAGTCTTCCTGAGCTACCCCAAATGTCCTCCCTTTCTGTGTGAGGTGGTGTCTCCCATGCTTAAGTGTGGTGACTAATAGGAAAATTCAAGACGGGAACTTCACCTGCAGGATTCTTTATTTTAGGGAAATACACAAAACAAAACAAATAAACCCTTCCCAAAACACTGATGGGTGCCGAGGACACTCCAGTTCTTCCCTCGCCATTAGGCACCCCCCAAAGATGCACCGTCCATCGGGTCTAGCAAAGCCTTCCTGGAATTGGAGCTCTCCCTGGGGGCTGCCCCATGATGGGGTGAGGGGCTGCCATTTATTTCCACACCCAAACTGGGCACTAAACTGGTCCCCATTGAAACCAATTCATCCACCCATCCTCAATTCAAGCCTACATGAATTAGAGAGCTGCTCTGAGATGGCTCGACAAAAAGATGGAGATGGAAAGGTGCTTGGAGGTGGAAAGCATCCCAGTTCGCAGGGAGAAGGAGGCTAGAAAGGAAGTTGAGAGTTTAAAAGCCTCGGCCTAAGAGCTCAGGAAAGCACTTTCTTAGTACAAGGGGTTATCTTTGCCAACCCATGGAGGGAAGGAAGGAGGAGAAGAAACAAGAATTGTGGACAGCAGAAAGTAGGAAGAAAGGTAAAGAATTAGGGGGACATGTGGCCTAGCTTGATACTGCCTGTTATATTCACGATAGCATCTTGTCGAGGTTAGGACGTGGCATTTCCTATAGCACAGATAAGCTTTGTCTTCGTCTGGGCTGCAAGGCAGCTCTAAAAGCAGCGACTTTCCGTCCCTTTCCTGGGACTGGTTCCAATTAGCACCGGCTCCGCTCAGCGCCAGCTTAGCCCCAGGATTAAAAATCTCCCCCTGCCAATCCCCTCTGACCCAAACGCTTCCTGGGACTGATGGGGCGACCAAATTCCTTGCTTTCCTAAATTGGACAGCTTGCTCTCATCACCCTGAACTCTGGCCCCCGCGGGGGGGGGAGAGGGGGAAGGGGGATACGTGACAGAGTGCAGCCCTTCGCTCACCCCCGGGGACAATTTACCTCGCCCCGGCTCGGAGGAGCCAACGTCCTCAAACAACCTTTGCAGGGCCTGGAGCTGCGGCTGTGCCGGGAAGCACCGACCGGCTTCACCTGCCTGGCCCAGGCAGCAGGGACAGCTCCCACACCCGGCTGGCGGTTTTGGGGTGCTTGAGATGTCAGGGTGCAGCAGATCACATCTCGGGCTCCTCTGAAAGCCCAGGGGCAAGACAGTGCCAACATGGGCTCCTGTGGGCTTCCTTGTGCGTAAAATATGCAAGTATGGGGCGGGATAAGTCACTCCCAGATCAAGCCACGGAGGGTACAGTGAGCCCCTGAATAGCCCCAGGAGCAGGGATGCGCTGGGGATTTACAGTCAGCTCTTGACCAATTCATTCACTTGGGCTCCTTTGCCCCTCTGTGTAAAATGCTGGTGACCTCAGGGGATGAACTCGCTGCTTAGGGCACACAGAGGGAAAGAAGAGCTACGAGGACAGGACGAGGCCCCAGGTTTGGCCAGCAAGTGTTGGGTTTCATATCACAGAGAAACATTTTGTGAGCATCTCTTTGCAGAGGCAGCTTTGGTGCTGTGAGCCGGAGGAGCGCGCTGGGCTCGGGGGCAGCCCTGGCCCCACCGAGGCCCCTGCAGGAGGGGCAGACGGAGCCCATGGTGTAAGCAGGCTACTCTGCAAAGCTGTTTTGGCAGGAGAAGAAGATGTGAGCAAGAGAATCTGTCACCAGCCCTGGAAGAGACAGAAGGAGCTTTCACCAGCTAGAGCTGGGGAGGAAAGGGAAGGCGCACGCAACGTGCACCTGGGAGCCTTCATGCCCCCGGCCTTCTGCCGTTTGTCCCCCATGCCCCCTTTTGCTCCACCAGCTTTTAAGGAAAATTACCTTGATGTCCTGATGAAAAGCTGCTGAATCAGCAAAATTGAGCACGTTTATTTATTCAGGGACCAGCTGAGCAAGGGTCAAGTGCAAGCTGCCCCCATGCACCTACAGCAGGTGCCTTCCCACATGAAACGGTATGGCCAGTTCCCAGTTTTGGTGCCAAAACCCTCGTGAGAAAGTCTTTCAACACCTCTCTGCTGGCAGGGCTGCAACCACTGCCCCATCTCACAGAGGAGATCTAATAAACAGCAAATGGCAAGCGCCGTTTTGGGTCCAGTATGCATTTGGACGACTGCACATGAGCTTGAAAGGCTTCCCATTCCTCTAACAGCCCCTGAGGGCCATCATACCCTATGCTGCTTATCATTAAAGCAGCACAAAAGGGAACCACGTAGGCTAAATTCATTCCTCCTTCATAGCAGCATCACACCTCAGGCTTTACTCAAGGGCAGTCACCATTTTTAAAGCAGAGAGAGGTTTCGTGCAAGTTTGGGGGAACGGTCTACCTGCAACCTAAGACCCTGCAGTGTTTTGGGGAGGGAGGCAGGCTTTCCAGCACACCTGGGCTGCAGAAAAACCCGCAGCCCACCAGGGACTCAGGGGGAAAGCAGTGACACCATCTCATTTCCACAACTGGGTTGTTTGTAGACAGACAGCTGTGTTTCGGAAGGGGAAACGATCCCAATTAGCTTTCCAGGTGCTCTCTTGTAAATGGCTTTCAGGTGGTACAACCGGGTCTGACTGTAGTCCAGGGCTTTGTCTCTCTGAAAAAAGCCCTCTGTGTTCCCCTCCCAGCCCCATCCGCTCCCCCCTTACAAAGGAAGAGGGAGACCATCCAGGAGACAAGAAAACACACATACAGCATAGGTGATTGCTATTTTAAGAACGTACTTTATACAAAATAACCAATTCATATGGAAATAAAATCTACAGACCTCCAAGGATCAAGCTTTTAAAAAAGTTCTTTAAAAAAATTACCCAACACACAGTATTAAACTAACTATTGAGGTAACTGTCGCTCTTGGGGAACAAAGGTAATCAGCAGACCAAGACAAAATATACACAATATAAAAATAAATAGCATTCCCCTTTCCAGTATTGACCAGGAAAGTTCACACAACTTTGCAGCAGCAGGAGAGAGAAGAGGATCCCTGACACTGTGCTCTATGGGACGGGGAGGGAGGCGGGGGCGAGAGCCGGGGCTCCTGGGCACCAGGCGATGGAGAGGTGCAGGACCTGAGCCCCCAATGGGGAGAGGAGCACTGGGGTGAGCAACTCCAGCATGAACTCCTTCCATGAGAAATTTGGGCTATCAAATCCAACCTTCCCTAAACAGGATGGGCAGCCGGCCAGCTCAGTTTCTAACTGAGCCGAAGACGAGTAGGACCAGCCTTCAAGCATTAAGTCCCACCACCCAGCAAAACACCCCGGTGCAGAGCCCCATGCATGTCAGATTCCCCCCACTGAAGGATGCAGGCAGGGGTGGTTTTCACAGCTTGGTGTGGGAGGTCTCTGCTGCAGCATCAGCTCACCCTCCCTGGGACAGTTGCAATCAGTTGACAAGGGCCAGGCTTTTGCCCCCATGGCCCCTAGACCCCCTCCCCGTCCAACAACAAAAAACACAGCAACATAAGAACAGCCTCACCCAAAAAGAGAAAGGCCCCCGTTTTCTCCTTGTGCCCCCAACAGACAGATTACATTCTTTACAAACTTACAATAATACAAAAAAACCCCAATGTCACCCACCTTCAGAAAAATGGATATAGTGGCATAGGCTCTCCCGCTACCTTCCCCATCAATGCCAAGTCAAGCAGCAGTGGGTTGCTCTCCTCCCCCAGATGCATTAAATCAGCGGTGCACCCACCCCTCGCTCTGCAGCAGCAACACACACCCCTCTTCCATGTGCTCTGCTTCATGGATGAGGCTCAACTTTACCAACTTGCTCCTTTCCCTTTCTACCTTCCTGAACACAGAGGAAGCAACCAGCTCTCCCCCGGCTACCTAAATCGATCCAACAGTCACTGGGAAAGCAGGAACGTGGCATAGACAAAATGCAGGGCCACAGAAAGCACCTTGCTTCCCACTCAAACTGTGAAGCTCCGCAGTGTTTCATAGCCATCTGCTCCCTGAAACAACATGGGAAGGTCAAAGTTGCACTGCTGCATGTTATTATTGCTCAGAAAAAATCAAGCAGCAGTGTTCATTGATCTATCAGGGAAGAGAGGCAACAGCTTTCACGGTTGTACACGGTATATATTTTTAACCTAAGCCCCCCTGGAGGTAGACACACCAGGATCATGCATGGGAACACTGCATAGGGGCCAGGAGCAAATCCTTGTGCTGGCAGAGGGACAGACATCACCGTGCCAGGATGGCAAGCCCCAGGCGCACGCAGGAGAACACCAGTGAGCCACTAAGGACACCTTAATTTCATGAGGAGAGTAAATGTGTACTCCCCACCTGCTTTATATATGCACGTGCAGAGGAGACAACTGGCAAGTTCAACCTTCCGCCCTTCTACTTGTGTGGGCAGTGAGCTTTCATCTCTGCACTTGACAGCAACCGACTGCAGCAAAGTGAGCAGAGGGAAAGAAACTTCAAAGCTAGGAAGCAAGGAGCAGGGAAGTGTTGGTGCATGACACAAAAGGGGGTCAGAGGACATTCCAGACCAAAAGTTGAGGCCTGAGCTCCTGTAGCTGCTTGGCTGGCTTCAGAAAGGGAGATCGCTCCTCTGACATACTCCACAGTGTTTGAGTGCACGAGGTGCCTGCTTGCCTCTTACTGATTTGAAGGCCAAAGGAGTCCCTAATGGCCATCTGGCCTAACTTTGTCCACAACAAGGGAATTTTGCCCACACAGAGTCAGTTCCACTTTTATTTACAAGATATTCCACTTATTACCCTTCTGCTAGTGAGCCAAGTGTTTCCAAATAAAAGGGGCAAAGGACAGAGGGACTTGCTAGAGTTGGTGAAAATCCCAATTAATCCTCAGCCCTAATTAATCGTTCGTCCCCTCTTCCACCGGTGGATGTAGCTCTTGCTCTCTCCTGGATGCACTGTCCTCTTTGACTTCCACATTTCAAAAAGAGGAAGACCTTTGCCAAAAGAAACCTAGGCTACTGCTGCAGATTAAGGAGGAAAAGCCCCAGTTGATGCAAGGCCAGCAGTGTTAAAACTACAAAACGCTCCACAGTCTCTCAAATACTGCATGTGAGCTGAGGCAGGAGAGTAATCCAAAAGGGTATGGCATCACACAGCTGGCTACACCTGCGGTTTGAAGGTACACTTGGATGTTACTATCTAGTTTGAAATACATACAACCCTGTCCTGAATTTCCTTGCCTAGGAGCGGACCGAGCCTTGCTCTTGTCATCCCAGGAGCTCCTATTCGGAGACAGCTGGAAACGGGTCCCCCCCAGCTCTTTTTCAGAGAGGGAGGTGGGCAGCAGAGAGTAAAAACCAGAACGCGTACTTCATTATGTGCTGGTTAAAAGCGTTTTCCTTCCGCATGGGCGGCAGGGGTCCTGCCAAGCCCAAATGTGCTTTACCCCCATCTGTATGTTAAACAGGTACAGATGGGGAAAGGCTGGAAGGTCAACGTTTGAGATGCTTTCTTGGTTACAATAAGCACATGCTCTTAAAGCTTGTCACATGGCCCGCAGCTGCAACGCTACTTTCATAGCCTGCTATCTCAATCTTGGCCTTGCAGAAAGGATACGGCACTCACACACCTGCTCTTCCACCACCAGCGCCGGACTTAAAGTGAAACAGGAATTCTGCAAGAGCAAACTCCTCTACCACCAATGCACCCCAGTAAAAACTTTTTAAGGGGTTGCTCTGATTAGGAGCAGACCCAGTCGCATGGTTGCTCTGCAGTGAGGGGAACCGGGGGCAACCACACTATCACAAATTCCCCTGTTTGTCCTCTCTAAGCCACCCCTCAGGATAGCTCTTCCCCATCACTCAGTTCAGCACCTTCTCCAAAACTCCACAATGCACAAGGCAACACCATCTCCTTGGAGAAGGAAAGCAGAACAAAGCCATCGAGAGCAAAGCTACAGCCCTGGCTGAACACAGAGATGCACAGAAGACTGACAGAGATCAGTAGAGGAAAAAAAGGAAGGTTGTTTCCTAATTATACTTTCATTTTAAATGGAGAAGCGTTGGGGTGAGAAGCTGCAGAACTGCCTCAGTCAGCAGAATGAAAGACAGCCTCTGTGACTAGCTTTCAGATAAGACATCAAGAAGCTGATAACTCTCCAGGACCCTGAGAAACCACACTTATAAAAATATACACAGGAGATTCGTTTTGGAAAGTCTGCATGGGAAAGGCATTTGGCAGACAATAAAGGATCAGAAGCTCTTCCAAGAAAAGTGTCTCCATGTACTTTAAAGTCACAAATCAAACCAGTTGGGCCTTGAAGCTTCAAATTTACTTTCCTCTTTTGTCCTCCTCATTGCAGGCTGGTGCCTGGGATTGCTACTGAGTGGTTTGGTGGGTCACACCATGGAATTTATAGACTGCAGACTTCTGCTGGACACAGCTAAAAATCACTGTGAAGCCTCAGTGACCGGCCTTCTTAAAATACTTAAGTTGAATTGCCAGAGCCTGTAGTGCTTAAGATGCTTGAAGCTTCCAGAGTCCCAGGGGAAGTTTATACAATGGCATTTATAATGGCAACTGAACATCTTGGGAACACCACACACCACTTGCAAAGGGCAAGGCGGTGGGGAGAGCAAGATGCTAAAGAGCCCGAGTCACATAAAAAGCTCTTCTGAGAATATTGGAAATTTTTGGCATGCTCAAGCATGGTCAACACATATTTGTTCTACATATTATATAGTCGCGTTTAATGTGAAATCCGTAATTACAGCAAAACATATCCTCTGTATGGGAAAAGTAATAGTTACAGGAAACTTTGCAAAGTCGCTAGCTCAAGATGCTTGCTGAAGAAGGACCAACTGGTAATATACTATACTACAGCAATGCTGGGGGATGAGAAAGAGGGCTTCCAACCAGAGTTCTGAATTCCTCTGTATTATGTTAAAATATTATTTAAGATAGTGACACAAGTATGGCACTCAAAAGCCAGGATATTTTAAAATGCAGCTACATTTCTCCTGCACTGTATGCCAACCCATGGCAAACAGTACCACTCTGTACATAAAGAGCTGCCATTTTACTCTCTTCTAAATCCCTCCTTAAACCTGTCTCTTTCACAATATATACAAAACAGCCCTGCGCAGCTTGGGTTGGGAAACCATAAACTATAAAATTCACATTTTCTGTGATTTGCTCAGATTGTACCTAGTGAGATAGAGCTCTGATTTTTGGGGCATCCCTAGATGCCATCATAAAAAGACAAAAAAACCCCAAACACCTATGAAAAAAGCATTTGAAAGTCTGGAAACTTCTGAGCTAAATTCCACAAGCAGCTCTCTTAGCGTGCCCTGTCCCCAGGATAGCCCTATCCCTGTAGCCCAGCCATAGTTACCCTTACGCTACATTAGTACTTTTCTACTATAAACCATGTGTCCTCACAACAGCAGCTTGTTAGTCACTTTAATAAGGATTACTGACTACGTCAAGAGCCATTTACCTAGAAAGCCTCCCAGGAGGAGTCAGCTTCACTACTCTGTTTTGTCTACCACCTGCAAGTCAAACCCTTCTCCCAGATTTCCATTATGTCAGGTAAGGGATAATATCTTCATGTCACACACTTCATATAGGATCCTCAGGGTATCTATCACTGTCTTAACACTCCACTACCCTCTCCAGGCAGACCACAAGCAATTCTTGCCTTTCTTCTTTGTCCCCTGTTTTGATCTGGGCTTGGTACTCATCCAGATGCCATGACCACTAGAACCATGTTTTCAGTGCCAGTTCCAGCTGAAGGCCAAGAGTGCTTCAGCTTGGTCGGGGTTTTTTTATAGCTTCTAAAAACCTCCTGTTCCACAAAGTTCACAATGAGCTGAATGAAAGGCACTTCAAATATTCGGGTAACTGTCCTGTGATACAGAAGACACAGGCTGAAGTATGGCAGGGGTTGTTTGCAGAATCTACACTCACATTTCCTGAATTCCGAATACTTTGCTACAAGTTATATTTTACAGGTCCTCTATTTTTAAATGTGCTATTTCAAATTATTTTTATATCTACAATGAACTAAAGATTGCTTTACAAGGAGAAGGAACTGTGTTTTCATTTGTCCCAGGTTTATTGTCTTGAAGAGCAGTTATACTTGTACAGTTTTTCATAAACACCTACTGCTGCTTCAGTACCTCCATTCAGGGAAGGATCCAGACCTGCATTTCTGACCAGCTGGGGCACCTCTGAAAACCCACTGCTAGCCGACGAGCCAGCAGCAGACCCTCAGATCTGGGACAAATTCGGATGAGCCATAGCATAATGTTCTTGGCTGGGGAGAGCAGTTACCTGCTTCTCAGTCAAAGGACAACCTTCAGGATCACCTGTTCCAGTTTATACCAATCCACCAGTGACAATTGCTCCCTGACAGATGAACACAAATGAAGAAAAAAAAAACCAACAAAAACCAAAAACACATCTCCCTTTCATAAGGTAATGGCATCTGTAGATAGATACTGCAAGTAATTGACATTATATTGCAGTCTTGCTTTGCAGAGGAGCCAGCTGTCCCAGGCAACTCACTGGACTAAGCAGACAGCAGCTATAGCTCACAGGCTAGCTGCAGCAGTAAGAACTGTGTTTATAAACATGCTTGTGGGAATACCTTGAAGAAGTTTAACTCCTGATAAACTTGGAAAATGCCTTGGCCCTACACAGCTCATCAGAGGCAGAAGTACTGTAGCAACAGAGCAGTGAGACTCATTTGTAAGAGGGCACTAATGTGGCAGTCCTTCCTTGTTCTATACTATTTCAAGAAAGAATATTTCTCATCTTTCAGGCTTTTTGTGCTTCCAAAAGCTTAGGACAGAAGGAGTACTGGCTCAGTCAGATGCTACCTGTCATTTGCTCAAACAGCTTTGCCAGCACATGGTAGATCTACACAGCAGGACAAAGGCGGTGCACCCATGCATGGTAGTGCAATCTAGCTAAAGATACGGGTGATGACACCATCCAAGACAACAAAGCAGCCAGAAAAATTCTCCAGAAACATGGAGACAAAGACCCTCCCCTAGCTGGTACCGCAGACTAAAGGGCATGCTGCTCTGTCCTCACTTCTGCTGCCACTTGTGCTTTTGCTAGCACACTTTGTCCAATGCATTGGCACACCCTCCTTTTAACCATACCGCTGTACCCTCAGTGCAACCAGCAGCCTGTGCCAGGGCTGCGGTCCCAGCAGGTCGTGCTGCCTGCTCAATCTTGTCATGTAGCAATTGCACCTTGTTTTACCCCAGCTCTCTCAAGAATCATCAGCTGTATTTCCTCCAAAACTCTTCTGTCAAACCTAGGTTTGAACATCAGTGCCTGGCAAAGCACTGACAAGGAGGGCTTCCCCAATGCAGTACTGCAACTGCGAGGAAAGCCCTTGCAGACTGTGCACAGCCTCCGAGGGAAGCTGCCACTAGCCCTGTAGGACTTGCTGCTACGTCATCAGTGATGACAAAGGTAAACCAAGTCAACTCAAGCACGGAGCCCTCTCAGACCTCACCCCCCGAGCCATGCCACCATAACATTTGATTTCGAATCAGTGCTTTCTGATTCACCTGCAACTTGCAAACGCCAAATGCAACTCCATAGGCCAACAAATGGCTCACACTGCAGCAAACCAACTGCTCCCCCAAAGCAGCCTCATGCTCCTCCTTCACAGGCAACCAAGAGTGGCCAGGAACCCCGGGGTACTTTCCGCTTCACTGCTGCTAAGAAGTGAATATAGCCAAGGGACAGAGAAAGAAAGGTGGGGACTTGGCTCCTCTCCTTGGGCAGCAGGGCAGTACAGATTTGCACAAAATTTGTTCTACTGGATAGGTGCTGCTCCACCCCCAGCTGCACCGGTTTCACTGAAAGAAGTCTAAGATGACCAGTTATGCCATTTTCTGTTTTCTAGAGCATATGTTTCTCCTGCGCAGGGAGAAGGGTACTATACTAGCAGAAGGGACAATGCCATGAGTGTCCTGTCCTGGTTTCAATTCCTGGTCCTGGTTTCCTTGTTCCCCCATGATGACAGGAGCTGGAAGTGCACTCAGGCCCTGGATCCAGAGGGGCGGAGGTTGGGGTGAGGAGGGAAGGAGGAAGAAGACAAGAGAAAGAGGAGGACACGTTATGCTCCTGAGCAATTCCTGCTATTCAGTTAACCAACCGTTGGGTTGTGTCTCGGTTGCAGAGGACAGGAAGGAGGACAGCAAGTCATCCATCACATGTTCCCTCACCTCTCCCCACTACCCTCAAATCCTCACCCTTATCCTGAAAGATTTCAGTGTGATATGATTGTAAACAGTTAAGGATTCCTCCAGTGCTAAGCCCACTACAAGCTGGGCCCACCCCCTCCCCCATTATGTACAATACATTCACCAACAACAGAAATTTATTTAAAAAGGCAACAGGTTAAATTCTGTAAACTGGATCCAGCTCCAAAACACACACGTTAATACTACAAGTAAAATTCCATCATCATCTTCTTCCACCCTGAAAAATATACCTGAGTTTAGCAGTCAATGAAAGTTTCCGCCCCCACCCCTGCCCTCCCCACCCAAAAAATCCCTCAAACCCTGAACGAGACGCAGTCTCCGGTCACAGAAAGCCACTAGTTTGCGATGCTCGCCCTGCGGTGGCGAGCCAGCTGCTCGGCTGGCTGAGGCCCAGCACCGCTCCAGGTTTCCAACACAAAAGCCGTCGCGGCACCGTGTTCCACGGACCCAGGAAGCTACATGCTGCTCGGGCGAGGGGAGGGTGGGAGGAAGGCCTGCCCCTCCTCCCCCTTGTCCAAATCAGGTGTGGCTTTCGTCTTCGTGAGGTCCTTCCTTCCTTGGACTAGCTCTGGAAGAGGAAGAACAAGAGTTGGAGGCTTTCACTGGCAGCTTTAGAAAGGAATAACCTCAGGATTGCATGCCACCCGTTTAAAGCTAGCACTATTGGTCCACCTAAGTTACGTTTTAGGGTCAGCTAAGACTACAGAGACATCCCCAGCTCCTCTGCAGAGCAGTAGTTTACTTCCTAGCCTCCTCCAGTGCTTCCCACTCTCATCCAACACTTCACCCCTTTAACTGGTGGGAAGGGAAAGACTCGCATTTCAACTCTGCTCTCTCCAGCAGCCCTTACTTGATCCAGAGGCAACGCTGATGGTTTTTGTGGCGTCAGATCTTCCCGGGACATGGTTGCTGTAGGCATCTTCGGGAAGGGAACTTGAGCCTGATGCATTTGCATTCTGGAGCCAGGTTGAATGGAGAGAGTTTTAGCACATGAACATCAAGAGCAAATCCCATCTACTTGGTTGAATGCATACATACAACATTCGCATACAAGCATGCATCATGTGTATTCTTCTTTCTGGCTTCCCCCCAAAACACCACCTTTAATCCATGCCACCCCTGCAATGGCTTAGTTGTAAGCCAAGTCCCCTGAATACTTGAAGAAGTATGCTGGGACTGTGACAAAACAGTAGCAGTCGAAGCACATTTATAAAATCTGAACAGGGAATTTTTGCAGTAGCAGAATTTTCCTCTTGGGAATAAAACGTGATACGCACAATCTCAGTGAGAAGTAATTTTCTGTGAGGGAAATTTGAGACAGAGAGGAAGGGCAAAGCAAGAGGAGGGGAAAAAGGGGGCAACATTAAAGTAAAGGAGTTCATAACTTTAGTTAACTACTCTGCCCCGCTACGAGAAAGATGCAATAAAATTCTTAAAAAGAAAACAGTAAGAGCTCATTTGATTAAGCAATGCACAGCCCTGGACAACACATTAACGAAACGCTGTCACATAAAACAAAGCACTGGTGTGGGGATGAGATGGATGGGACAGGCTAACAGGTCTCCACGATGGCTATTGCTACTTGTTTTTAAGGAGCTGCAACAAGACTCTCTCCAGCTTACAGAAAGGTCTAAGACACCTTTTACTCCAAGGGTCTAAGAGTCACCTGTTAGCCTCTCAACAGCACTTGCCATCTCCCCTGACTTCAATCCACGTCCTTTCAAGGGTATCCAACACTTATCGTCACCCAGGCATCACCCCCTCCCGCCTTGCCTTCTCGCAGAAAACACGATCTTACCCCGAGGGTCTATACAAGTCCTGGGGTGGCCCCCCCATGCCACCTCCGCTGCCTCTCTGCTCCATCAGCAAGGCCTGAAAGTGACCTACGTTCTCCTCCCGGCAGCGGTAGAGGGGTCCCTCCTGAGAGAGGCCGTTGGCCTGGCCGGAGGCCGGATGATGAGACAGGTGAGCATTCATGGGCGATCCATACGTCCTGGGCTGGAAATGACTGGCAGGATGCCGGGATGCATAAGGAGAGCCAGTCTGTAGCATCACCCCGTGAGGAGGGAAAGCCGACGGGCCGAATCCCATCCCCGAGCCCAGGTGCGGTGGGGGGGCTCCGTAGAGGAACTCCCCCGCTGCCACCGAGCTTTGTCGCTTTGTGGCCGCGTTGTGGTTGTCCAAATCAAGAAACTCTTTGGGACTCTCCGGTCTTTCCTGGGACTCCTCAGACTTCTCGTCTTCAGGCCCCAGATCCTGCCCGTCGCTCGGAGAAACCTCTTTGGCACTCGCTACGTCCATGCGGTTGGGAGAGGCCAGGGCGGCGCTCAGTGCCTCGCAGCCCTGCAAGCCGCTGGCGGACCCCCGGTCTGGGAAAGGGGGTCTGGCTAGGGGCGGGTGGGCGGTGGGGTGCCCGCTGGGGCTGGCCTGGGGGTGGAGCGGCCTCTGCCAGTCCGAGTAGCCCTGCGGACAGGCGTAGTAGGGCGGTCGCTGGTAGTGGTGGTAGGAAGGCTGAGGCTGTGGCTGGTAGGGGTAGGGCATGCCCTGGGGGGGCCGATACCGGGGGAAGACGCCGGGGTGGGTGCTGCTCGGCTGGAAGCCCCGCGGGGGAAAATGCTGGGGGTGGGAGGCAGGAGGAGGTGGCTTCCCCCCCATCACGGGACCAAACCCCTGCAGGCCCGGGTTGATGTGGTACCGCCCGGCCGAATTCGGGTATTCCAGACCGGGCATGTAGAGAGGGTGGAACTGGTTGGGGGCGGCCCCCATGGAGCTGGCGTCCATGACGGGGAGGCCACTGCCCTGCCCCATGCAAGGCACGGCCGCTTCGGACAGAGCTTTGCCCCCGCCGCAGAGGGGCTTCTCCAGCAGGTTGGCAGCTAGCCCCTTCCCCTCGGTGGCGGCTGCCGGGCCCTCGCCCGCTGCCCCATTCTCAGGCAGGGGACCCCCTCTCTCGGAGGTGGGCACCAGGTCCCTCACGCAGCCCGGGCTGCCGGTGTAGCCACTGTCCGCTGGCCATGCGCCCTTGCCCTGCCCTGCCTTCAGGTCACCCTTCACGCCGGAGCTGTCCCCCTCCCCGTCCGGGGGCAAGGCACGCCTGGTGCACTCCATGGGCAGCGGGGGCTTGGGATGAGGTAGGAGTTTGGCGTAGGCCCCGTCGGGAATGCCAATGCACTGAGCCTTCTCGTCCACGCCTGCTGGCGGCTCCACTGGAAAGAGAGGGGGGGAGAAAAAGTCACACATCAGTCTAATTTCGGAAATAGGCCCTCCCTACCTGACACATACACACCCCTACTCATGCTCACCCAAAGCACACATGCCAAACACTAATTCCTGCCAGCTTAACCAGGTTTACCAAAGTAGCCTCTCAGCATCCTCTTTTGCTGCTGACCCAAAGTTGCTGGGCAGCTCTGTCTGACAAGTCCCTAACATCTGGATGGAGAAAGCACCCACTTTCTAAACTATGCAAATGGAAGAGAATAAGGAGTGACTTTCTAAAGCCATGAAGGTCCTTCCATTGAAGGCTTCAAAGTACATGCTCCAAAGCCTACAAAATCCTGTCCTCTACTCAAACATCTCTACAGGACTGTTGGAGCATGGCACCAGGACAACTGCTCTTCTGTGGGGCTGCAGCCTCCCTCCCACACCCATCACACAGCCTTCCCTTCAGAGACCTTTAGCAATTCTGAAGTGCATTTTTGCAAAGTTGGGTAACATTTAGTGGCTGCTTCTTTTAAAAGAGCTCTTTTAAAAACTACTCATGAGGTTGCACCTGTCTTGGAAAGATGGCACACATGGACTGAACCCTCAAGGCACAGGCACACTGTAGTTTGTAAGCCGCTGATAAATCACACCTCCAACCGGAGTAACATTGCACACATGGGTTTGGTCTGACACATGGATGTGCAGAGGCTGCCTAATGGAGAGGCAGAGTTAGGAAATACCGCAGTGGTGTCCACATGACAGCAAGATAAGAAGCCGCGGCAATGGCAGTTTGATTTCAGTCTGTGTTGCCCCTTCTGGTCCACAAACCCCACTTGCCCACAGCTTGGTCAGAAGCAGTACCACACACCGAGATGCTGCAGAGCCGATCGCAGCCATATTTTAACCAACTGTGATTTAGAGATGCGACTACTTTGCCCTGCAATCACTCAACATCCTCCCCCGGTCTCTGTTCTGTATCCAGCACAGTTAAATGATGATGACTTTTAAGCAATGCCACACAAGGAAAGAGTTTCCTCTTAGTGCAAAGCACACGAGGGATTGATAAAAGATTCAAGGGTTTTGATCTCTAGTTTACCAGCTAGAATTAATGAAAAAAAAAAAATTTTTTTTTTTGATCTCTGGGGTTTTTTGATCCCTACTTTAGGTTTGTTTTATTTTTAGGTTTGTTTTTTTTTTGATCTCTAGTTTACCAGCTAGAATGAATTAAATTCAACTAGAAAGAAACTTGTGATGGCACACACGACAGGCTGCCATCCCACCTGAACTGACACGGCTGCTCAGGGGCTTTTGGGCAGTTCTGTTGTGTGAAGATTTTGAAATATTAAACTCACAAGGCACATGTGCATTTCAGAGAAGCTGTACTAACATATACTCAAAGGAGTGTTTTTAAACCATTTATTCACATAATGTCTTCTTTCCTTACCTAACTCTCTGTAGCTCCAATTTTTATATTAACTCCAAGTGAGCTCTAGAAGCATCACAGTCTATGCTTTGCATTTGCACCCCACGGCAAGCTGATAGCTTGCAGGTATAGCTGGGGCAGAGGGGACCTCTGGCAGGCTACAGTGAAACAAAACAATCTTAGAAAAATCTAAGTGATAGCTGGAGCAGAAAATATATTCCAATTCAGATTAAAAAAGACATGCGCAAAAAAGGTGTGTCCCACAACTATTTAATCAAAAATTTCATTCTTTTCTAGAAAAAAACGCTGCTTTTGTTGCTGAGTCTTAGCCACTGCTTAAAATTGACTCCAGTAAGTCTGAAAGTCAGGGCACAATTTTTGCTTATCCAGTGGCACAAATTCAAACAAAACCACATTTGCAGACACAGGTTTTGTGCATCTGCAAGACAGTTAAAGTTTGGGACCCTACAAGTATGGAGCCCAAGAGCAACAAAGCTGGCCTGGGGGTGCTCCCTTGCCCTCCTCACAAGCGTACTCCGGTGGGAAGAGGGTCTGCCCCGGCATGGGAAACGGTGATGCTGTGCAGTGGGCAGGAGGGATGCCTGGCAGCGAGCAAAGGTGCTGGCAGGGAAGGTCAAAGGCTACAGGCAGGGGCTGCTGCATTGGCAGGCAGGTGCTTGAGGGGTTACCTTGGTTGCTCTCCGGCTCCATGGTCTGACCGGTGGGATCCTGTGAGCTCCCATTCCCCACAACGGGTTTCGGAGGCTGCACACTGGTAGCAGAGGCAGCGTGAGCCAGCTGGGGAAAGGGTCCGGGGAGGTGCGGCGGGGGCGGCTGGCGAGGGTGGTAAGGCACACCCGGCGGGCACACACGGGAGGACAGCTGCTGCATGGCGATCATCTCCGGGCTGTCCATCATGGAGTCCCCGCCCTGGCACCCTCTTTGAACCTGAGGTGGTCCCCCAAACAGAGTGGCCGGCGGCTGCGGCATCCTCTGGCCGGTGGCTTTTCCAGGCGGTCTGATATACCCTGAGGGAGGCACCCCGTGAGGTAGGAAATTTGATTGCTCGGTCCACTGGCTGGGAGGCAGTGGCGGCCTCATGGCCCGGGGGTCCATCATATGACCCAGGGTGTGGGGCTGGAGCGAGGGTCCTGGCCCCATGGGCGCCTTCTCCTCCGGCCCCACAGCACCCTGGCTGGCGGGACCGTGGCTGCCGTTCCACAGGGCCGGGTGCGCGCGGTTCAGGTACTTGTAGGGCCGGTACATGTGCCCCGGGGGGACCTCCGAGCCCTCCGGCGGCCTCACAGGGGGCCCGTTGTGCCTCGGGGGAAGGAAACCCTGCTGGAACTGGGCTGGCGGGTAGACAGCGTCAGGCGGGGGGCCGCTCACGCGCCCCAGCTGCAGGGTGCCCGGCCGGGGGCCAAGGCCGGCGACGTGGGTCGGTCCTGCGCACGCCTGCTTCTCCGGGGCAGCCAACCTGTGCCCGCGGTGCTCGCTCAGTCCCACAGCCGGCTGGGGAGGAAGGAGAGAGAGAGATGGGGTGGGTCTCGGTGAGAGCTGTTGCACCAAAGAGCAGAGCAGACCTGCAGGTCCCGGGGTGCTGGGTCCCTTGGCTGCAGCGTTTCTTACCTGCATGGCAAAGTGCTGGTGCTGCTGGACTGGGTCTCCGGGATGGGGCTCAGGCACTCGTGGCGAGCCGTACAGTTTTGTGGGATCCGATCCACGCAGGGGACCAAACGTTCCTGGCACGGCTGGTCTCTGGGGGATGGGGAGGGGTGCGGGAGGGAGAAATAAAACAATTCATGAAGCACAGAAAAGCAGGAGAGCTGCTGCAGGTGAGGGGAAGCCAAGGCTGGAGGAACCACACAGATGAGCAGACAGGCATTTCGGAGATACCATGAAAAACCGGGAGTCTTTTTCCTACAAGGTGACACAGCTCCCATGCCAAAGCCAGTATCTCACACCTCAGCCACGCGTCCCTGCGCTCAAGGTAATACACTCAACTTGCCACCCAGCTACTTGGGAGGAAGCAAGAAGACTGGAAGGGACAGTGGTTCGCTCCAAGGAGGGGAGCGGACCACAACAGTATGCAAGCAGGACGACAGGGGAACATGCTGGATTTCCTTCAAAATACTCGTTGCCTCCAGCAATCCTACTGTCTCCCACTATCTGCATCGCAGGAATCACTCTGAACATTTTGTTTGGTCTCTAGCTAAAAGGGCGAGGGGTAGCCTGGATCTCAGAGGAGCAGCTGATACACCACACCACAAGACATCACTGGTTAAAATGGAAAAGGCAGTGAAGAATGGGTGAGGAACAGAGGGGAGGCAGAACAGGTGGCATTCAGAGAAATGTTGGGCTAAAGGGAGGTCACTGCTGCAGTCCAGGGTGGCCTTGTGTTTGATTTCGTTTACTGCTTTTATAAATACTCAAGGCATGAAATGCAGTAGTACACAGATGGTACAAAGTTACCAGGCATCTGTAAACAATTGAAACAAAAGAAGACAGGCTTCTTCAGCATCATAAACTGGAGGTTAAGAGAGGAAATGTGACTGCTTTCCCTGCATAACAGGGTAACTCTCCAAGGAGAGAAGAGAACTGGGGGAGCCAGGGCTGGCGCAAGCCCCTACGGGGATATGCTGGCCATAGGAAACATTAGGAGACTGTTCACAGCTAGTGTGGCAAAGACTGAAACTGTACCTGTTTAAATCTAAGGGCTGAAAAGTTTCAGTTGTAGAAACCACAGCCCTGTCTCCTTAATCTCTGGGAAAAGGTTCTTGACATGCAGTAGGGATTTCACAGTAGAGAGCTTCATTTCCCTTTACCTCCCTCCCTCCTCAGGCCTGATGGGTGAAGAACAGCAGAAACTGCTCCTTACCATCTGGCCGGGATGTGGCACAGGGCTGGGCATGCCGCCGTACTGCAAAGAGCGAGGGAAGCCTCGCCCATTGGAAGGGCCCACATCTCGAGGAGGCTGCATTGGGTTGCCACTTGGATCCTCTGCAGAGGACGAGGAGAAGGAGGAGGAAGAGGAAGAGGAGGAAGAAGCAGGAGCCCTGGAAGTAGCTCGATATGGTGGAGGTTTTCCTCCATTTTCCAGGCGTTGCTGCCTCTTGCCTGGTCCATCTGGGTCTCGCGACCGAGTCCAAACACTGCCTGTGCTGGAGCGGCCAGTCCGCCGGCTCCTCTTCTCTCGTCTCCCATCTTCTCTGATCCAAAACTCCTCATCTGTGTCTCCATCTTCCCCAGGGAAGTGCTTCATCATTGCTCGGTGGAAACATCTCTCTAAGTTGTAAGCCATCTTGGTATATTCTGCAGGCAAAAAAACCCAACAACATCAGGGACAGAGCCTTATAGAGTGAAACAATTAAGCAACGTCAGACTTCCCCCATGAGATAAATCATGTCCCCTCCACAAAGTCTCTCTGAGGAAGACTTCTGTTTCTAACTAGTCAACTTTGGTTTACATTCTTAAACTCGATAAGCAACGCAGCATCAGATTTGTTCAGTAACCCCACCAGAGGACAGGCACATGGGCATGACAAAGTACCATTAGCGGCACGGCCTGCACCGTCAGCATTAACTCAGTATTCCAGCATAGTGCCAAGAATTACATTATGAGAAGCACCATCTCTGCTTGCAGAGATGTGTGACCTGCACAGTTAGCCAGCAGAGTGCTGAGAGAAGAAACGTGAACTTCCAGCAATGCTATTTGATTACATTCAGAGGTTTTTCTTGGACTCGTTCAAATCTCTGCTGTATGCTACAAGACAGAGGAAAAGCAGCAAACATATTTATCCATGTATAGTTTCTAAAGCACTTGCTGCCCTGATGTGAAAGCTATTGCCAACACCAGTGTCCCCATTGCATCATTTCCATGGGACGGTTCTCCTCAGAGGGGTTCTTACTTTTCATTGGAGTGGATAGGAAGGAAAAGACATGTGAGAGGTGTTAATGATAAGGGCTTGAAGCAAATGACTTTCCATTTTTTTCCACTAAACTAACCCTGAAGTTCCTTGGGAAACAGACCTCTCCCAATGGCTGTGGCAGGAATGCTTTTACTTGGGGCCCACAGTGACAAGCCGGGTAGCTCTAACTATTTGCCCTGTCAAGGCGGTGCTGGTGAGACATAGTCTGCAGTGACGACCCACCACATGGGAACTGATTTCTTACCTAAGCAACATGTAGAATTTTAATTGGCATGGCAATTAAACCCAGGGTTTCCCATTTGCAGACTTGTGTTGCTCATTCATAGCCAAGGAACCTAAAAACTACATTTTCCATCCAAAGGACTACAAGTCTGGTTCATTCCCCACTTTTCTGTGATACTCAGCAAACACTGGGAGCTAACCAGACTTCAATGCTTTTCAAAGTCTGTGTTAGATATTATGAGAAAAAGGGGCACACAGACACACAAGCACACAAAGGAATGAGCTCAGAAAGAAACAGACTTTCTTCTTTTTGCATGTTCTGCCTTCACCATCTACCAACATGGGACTCCCTTAGTATGCCATGCCCCGATTCAGCATGACAAAATTATGCTAAAAACCTCGCTAAAACACCATGCCTTGTTACTCAGGAGCTCCTACTCTTTCGTCTGGCCTCCCAAAAATATGCTGAAAGAGAATAACTACAAATCAGTGGGTACAACTCACTACTTGTTGAGTAGGAAGAGATCACTGCTTGCTTTGACTGAGCACTGCAAATAGACGAACTTAGCATCTTACTGCTCTTACCACTGCCTTCACCATTGTACTTAAGACAGTTCCTGAACATGGTCTTCATATCGCCCACGAATTCTTCCTTGGTGCAGTACTGACCTCCATTCAACTTCTTCTCCATGCTAGAGATGTCCATGGGGGCCTGAAACACAACAAAACCTCCCTTCAGTTACAGCAAGCGTAGCAGGGCTTACACGGTTGCATAGCTAGCTTCCTCACAGAGAGGGGATGGGGAGCGGAGGCTGCTCTCCTGAGAGGCAGCCTCCCACCTTTGGTTTCCTTGACTTGTAAAGCTAGAAGGGACTACTGGAGTCATGCAGTTTGACTACAAGGGTAACACAGCCCACAAAACTTCAAAACACGTCCAAAAAACTGCATCCCGGTCAACAAAGCGCATCAGTCAAGATGGCTGGACTACTTTCCATACCTTAATGATCTGGTAGTAGTTGGGAGCATATGATTCATCAACAGGCTCCAAGAAGGGCCAAGAGTCCTTGTGAGCCTTTACCACATCTAGAACTGGCAGTAGCAAAAAAAAGGTGACTGGTTACACACACACGCCCAGGGGAGTATTTCACTTTGAGCAAGTCATGCAAAGGGGAAAGCTGGGGCAGGACTAACCTTTGTACATGGCTGTGAACTCATCATCCAGTTCAAAGCTGTAATGGGAAGCGCAACAGTGAATATGAAGACTGAGGACATATAAGACATAATTTCGTACTTCATCTTCCCCTTCCTCCCCATGCAGAATGCCATAATGCTGACAAATAGGCCTCATCACAAACAATCCTCTAGTGTGGACCAAATCCAGATGTTTCTCAGCTTACTCCTCGCTGTTCTCCAACCTTGCTGCTCCCTCCTCATTCCTGTGAATGATTGCACTCCTCTCCTTCCCCTACTCACTACTTCAACGCACTCGTGTGCTGCATGCCCAGCTGCATACTCACAGATCCTTGGTCCTTCGCTCTTCCCTGGTAGGGGAACTGGGATCCAAGTGGGAAAGCTCAGGGGGGAGCTCCTTCCCCTGTGCCAGCAGCCAGGCCCGCTCTTCACGAAGCTTCCTCCTCCTGGCCCGTTCTGCAGTGGGGAGGGGGGAGAGGTGAAAAACCATTCAGCACTCCTTGTCAACAACATCTTGCAGGGAAAACGAAGGCAGCTCCTGCAACTCTCAAGAACTCCAGTAAAACGTTCTTGTTCTTTCAGCAAAAGCAGCAACAGCAGAGGAGGTGAGAATACAGCGCACCATCCACACGCCTCTTCATTTTCCCTTGACTTCACAATCAATGATTTTGAAGCATTACGGTGATACAGATGCTCCCCTAGGCAGCTTCCAAATTCCTGACTATGGTGTGGTACAGAGAGAGTTCAACGCACAGACCCAGGCATAGATCAGCACTATGGAAAGAGCTGGCTTGTTAAGTTACCATCCTTCAGATGCTTCACCTCAGCCAGGTGAACTCAAGGCAGCTGGTTTTGCACCGAAGTGGATGAAGAGCAGTGCCGAGGGAAGGGTGAAGTTCTACCAGTTGGGTGACAATGAGTAACTGGGATCATCAATATCCTCCACCGCCACGGCTAGCTTTGGGAAGATTGCTCAGGTAGGCCTTCATGGCCAGCAGCCAGAGCGAGCAAGCTGCCACACAGGAGGGCCACTGGGACAGCTTTGGTTTAAGAGGTGAGAGACAGGAAGAAGCAACGCTGGTAATATAACCTGCGGTTTGCAACCAGACAGCTGGCTAACAGATTGCTCCATAATAGAAAGTTTATGGGCTCTTATGAACCTCATTTCCTTTTTCTTATAGGAAATCTGAATTCATTTGACTTGCTAAACACCTGCGGTTGTACCAACTTTCTGTAGGAGCGGAATTCTGTGAAAGTAATGTTCAAGGAGACATGTCACAGGAGTAAGACCCCAGAAAACAGGCCACATCGGGGAACACCCAGAGTGAAAGAAAGATGGGGGAGACTTGGCTAATACCCTCTAGTAGAGGCTCCGTCTTTGGAAAATGCCAAAGACTCAAGAAGCACCAGCTCTGGTGGAAGAGTATTAATTTACTGTCTTACTCTATCAATCAAAAACAAACTTGGGATGCGGGTTGAGGGCACAGGAAAACTAGGAATAGGTACAAGGTAGGTATTTCCAGGGAGGTCCATGGCCAGATATGTCAAAGACTGGTAAAAGAAAGTCCAAATTTCCCGTTAGAAGACTCTGGGTAGCACTGAAGTTGGGAGGACAGGACTTGCATCTAAGATGTCCTACAGAATCTAACAGCATCTATTATAATATTTAATGATGGGAAGCCCAACATCAAATTGCAGTTAACAGAGATTATCTGAGTCTGTTCAAGCACAGTTCAGTACTTCATGTTTCTTTCATAAAATTAGCATCACTTAGATGACATCGTAATGGATGTCTAAGTGAGAAAGCTGAGAAAAACATGAGGCAACGATTTGGGCAGCAAAAGGAAAATTTCATGGCAACAGCAGCCAAGAGGTAAGGTGATTTTAGAAATCCATCAAGGCCTGCCAAGGATCTGACCTGGTAAACTGACAGGAATCAGGGAGCGCTAACCGGTACCAGAGTGGAGCTCAGCCAGGATTAATGGCAGGTCCCTCTACCACTGCAAGTGATTAATATAGCATGGTAAAGATCACTGGCAGAGCTTGTTGTCATCCTGTTGGCCTGGGTTGAGTCCTACCCAGCAGCTTTCAAAATCTAACCAATGCCCTAAAAAGTACCTCAAACAGCTAGAAAGTCATATGTGCGGGAGATAATGTTGGAGCAGCATCTGGGAAGAGAACTGGGAAACTCTAACCTGCTGTTGTAGTAGAAATCTAGAAGGCTGCTTTAACTCAGAAGTTCAGGACAGTACAGATGGGCCCAGCAGGAGGCTCGCTACCTGGGGCGTGCGTTGGAGTGGGGGGAAGTGAAATCCCAGACTGGAAACAGGAATGTGATCTAAAAACAGGCATACAGTCCAAAACTGAGAAGCAGGTGGAGTGCTGATGAAGTTCATCAGAGAGCAGATATTTCACCCTGTGTTTAACATCACCCCTCCACAGAAGACCTTACAAAATTAATGTTAAATCCCAAACAGACTGCAAAACACAAGAAAATCTTTGTTACCCTAAAATCTCTGTTAACGGATGTCCAGTTTTAACAAGTCTGAACCAAGCAAAACAAATGACTTCATTTTCAAATCACCTTCTGTCCATCATAAGAACTGTCATGAAAGTAAATGGTAATGGAGAGTGTGCTTGGCAGTAAGAAAAGATGGTTAAGAAGCCCAAGTTTTACCTGGATAGCTGCCGTTTCTAGGGATGAAAAATATTGCAGTGATTTAACTGAACAAGTCAGCCGTTTAAATAACCTTTCCAAACAGCTTTTGCACCAGCTTAAAAGGAGACTTCTCCTGACTTAGCTTAAACTGAGTTAGTTTACACCAAACTGAAAGAAACTGCACAAACCAAAATAAAAGCATCTCTGCCAAGAAAAGCATGAATGTATGCTAAATTGGCTTAAAACAGTTTGTTGCCCAATCCCATGCCAGTTTCCTTGAGTGGCTCTGGTGCCTTTGCATCAGATGATGCAGTGATTGCACTTACCCAGAAAAGGACAGGGCTTATACCAAAACAGGACTTTTTTACAGGTACGTTTAACTTTGCAGCTCTTCTGGAACTTCAAGATTAATTTTGTCTATACAGATGGAGAATTAAAGCACAGAGAATATGCAATTTGCCAAGGTGAAACAGATATCTGTGGCAGATATGAAAGTTGGATGATTCTCAGTTTAAAGCACCGGATTAGCTAGGACTGGCAACCAGGAGTATATGAAGGCCAAGCAAGTAATTGGATTTTCTAAAGGTTAGAAAAGTAAGCAGGTAAAAGAAACTATTCTTAGATAACATCTGGTCTGCTACCAAACATCTGGTAGCAGACTGTTTCATCTTGGAAATTTTACAAGGTTTGCATGAACTTAATCTTTTTTCCTTTTCTGATTCTTTATCCTCTTAAGAATTCATGGTACTGATACTGCCACACATTACCACCACAGTCTTCTGAAGACGTTCAGCCTTTCCCTGGAACTGCAACAGCCCAGCCAGCCACTGCGGCAAAAGCAGCAGATAAAGGAATCCCCGTAAGGGAGGCTGACAGAGAGAAGGTGGTCAGAAATGAGCCTGCTCTTAGACACCAGTGTCTACATGTACTGGCTGAACGCCTGCTGTCTGTGCCTTGATCTGACATGTTAAAACACAATATATCTGTTTCTTGCAGAACAGCTTAAATCAACATTTAATTCAAAACCATGAAAAAACAAGACTGACACCTGACGTTGCCACCTCTGGTCGTCTATTTAGCCTGGCCCCCTCATCTTTAGTTCTCTAATTGATAAGGCCAGTAGCAATATAAAAATGCTACTCTTGCTGCTCCCATGGTGTTCCCTTCCCTTTCTCCTCAACGGGGATCCTTGTTGCATCATGCATTGGGCCAAAGGAACCAAATACTATTCAGCGAGAGTAAAGCCAGCTAATCCTGCACACAGGGAAATCCATGAGGAGGCAAGTGGGGAGACAGAAGAGAACTGAGGAACAACACAAATTGCAGGAAAAAAAAGTACAGCTGGGGCAAGGGAGAAAATAAGCATGATTTGAGGAAGACGACACAGTTGAAGGGTGCACTATAGAGAACAGCCACCAATACCAAGGGAGACAGACAAAGGAAAAGAAGCTACAGTCAGACCAATTTATCTGAGGTAAGCGCAAGAAATGATATCCCTGTTAGCAGGTCTGTCAGGGGAGGAATGCAAATGGCAGATCTTAATTCAAGATCTCAAACCCTGGCTTTGAAAGTTTCCACCCCTGCTTCACACTGGCCGCACATACCTTCCACTGCTTTGACCTTCTCCTCCATCTCTCTCTTCCTCTCCTCCTTTAGCAGCTGTTCCTGCTCCCTCTTCTGCACTGCTATAAGGATTTGGCGCTCCTCCTCTTCCTCTCTGCGCCTCTGCTTCTCCATCGAACTCAGCACGTTTGGGTTTACCTGTGACAAAACGGTGCACCAAAAACTGTAATGCATTGGCTTATTGAAGTCTGAGCAGAGGCACGTTTACTTTGAGCAAGTATTAAAGCGTACCTACAATGAATGGCTGGGGGGAAAAAAAGGAAAAAAAAGGATTTATACATATGAGTTCTCAGATGAAAAGCAACATGTAAAGGAAAGTTATTTGTCAAGCAATGAAATCCTACTGATACAGGGACAAAGGAAGGAGAAGTGATGGGTTAGACAAGCTGCCGCTCTGCCAGGGACACACCACATGTATTTCCCTTCTGGGCAAAGGATTCGGGCTGTTGACACCCCCACACAACACCTCTACCCCTTCCATCTAGCAGAGCCCTGAGTTGCAAGCATGAGCAGAAAGAACTACTCTGCCAAACCTGGCTCTGCTATAAAACAGAGTACTTAGGATAGGAAAAGAGACTGGTACAGCCTTGCATCAAGGTATCATTTGGAATGTTTTCCTTTCCTGTTCAAAATAAGGCCCACCATATTTCTGTGTGTTAATCTCCCCTGAAATAGCTCTCACTTATTTGTTTGGACAGTTTTCCTGCTGGGTCCCCCAACCAGTTTTCTCATTCAAGGACGCCTGGCTCTTTAGTGCCCCGCTTCCTCACCTCCCCACCGCCAGCCGGCGGCAAGGCTGTGTTTGATCCCACTTAGACTGCAGGGTTCCCAGACCAGGGATCGCTTGCTCCTATTTCTCCAATAAAGTGCGAGGTATGTATATGGCAGTGTAGAATTACCTCTATTAGCTTAACTTAATTGTAAGACGAATGAATCGGTCATCTACCAGGCACTCCCACCTCTTTGAATTCTGCAAGACCGAGGTATGTGTGCCTTATCAGCAGGGAATATCAACCAGAAAAGAACAATGTGCATACAGTTTTCTCCACCTTCATTTTCAGGGAATAACCAGCAACCACCACTTAGGCAGAAGGCATTTCCTGAGGATTAGCAATCGGCTGGGGTCCCTTGGCTGCTGCTCAGACCATCAACTTCTCCAGGCCCATTATTAATCCCCAGAAAAAAATCTGGCACCATGATTACTATTTTGTCGGTTTTTTATTGCCTAGAAGTGGAACCTCAGGGTGTTTTGATAAACACCTAGAAACGCTGTCTGGTTTCACTGTACATTCGTTCCCCCTCTGCTTCCCCTTCGCCTATGCAGCACTGCCCTACAATCTCCCCCTGCAGCTCTCCGTGGACGAGCATTGTGTATTATCTCCCTGTCTCCAGCAGCAACAATATATTAAGAGAATTACGCTTCAACCACCAACAGCCACAGAGAAGTGTCCAAGAGAGGGTGATGGGACTCTTGATGACGTTAGGACCATATCCTGCACCTAGGGACAGACTGGACAGCAAAAACACCTATTCTGTGCTGATCTTTTTAGGTGAAACGCACAGCATAATCTCACCACAAGGGAACTCTGCCCATCTTCTTTTCCTTTTCAGATCTTTGCCAAATACTAATACTTCACTCTTCTACCGCCTTCCTAAGGAAACCATTCTGTGAGTCTGCATGCCTTTAGGTTAGGCAGCTTCTCCTCACATTCAGTCTAAAGTTAATTTCTCATCCCCTCATTCCATCCAATTATTCCTAGTTACGCTCTTCTGGGCAAGCATAAATTCTCTTCTTCAGCCACATTCCAGCCTTTATGGGCTTCCTCGGATGCTTACACAAAACTCCCATGTTTCTGTAATTAGGTTAAATGTTTCCTTATAAAGCAACCCTTCCAGCTCCCTAAGCATTCCAGTTGTCTCTCTCGGACCTTTCCTCCAACTGATCAATATCCAAACACCAGGATGCCCAGGACTGAAACTGTTATGCCAAGTACAAGAGGTCAAGAACCTACAAATCCAGGTGCTACATTTCTGCTTTTGAGTCTTTTCATATCCCTTTCTCAATCACTCTACCATCCTATTTTCTACTCATGCACTGCAAACATTTTCCTTTCAGGCCTGATCCTGATTATTATCAACTAGTTTCCCTTTAACTTTCTTGATCAGTTTTTAAATTGCAATAGGAACCAAAAAACATCAGGTTCTGCAGCAATTAAGAAGAGAAAGAGGTGAGCAGGAACCAGCCACCAGAAGTTGGTACACCAAGATATTTTATTGAGGATGTGACCATCAGCCTCTAGGTTCTCCAGCCAGTAGATCTAAGCCAGCCTGGCATGCCACACTAATTTCTTCAACTGTTGGTGCACAGGTCAGACCTTCCCTTTCCCGGGATTCATACCGCTTCCACCATTCATGCCCTATGGAAACGTGAACTGAACATCCAAGCCGCAGCACTCACACCAGGGCCTCTCCAAGCCTGCAGGGTGCATTCAGCACCCTACACTGTAATGGCGCGACACAGAATCCATAGCATGTTCCACATCAACCCACCACAAACACGGCATTGACAAAGCAACGGGACAATCTGAAACAAAGGAGAGGATGTCATCCTAGCAGATTTAGGAAGAGAAGAAAAGGGAAAAGCAGAAGCCACAAGTGCAGTGCAGTGAGCACCAAGGGCTGCAGCAGACGCCCGCAACAACTGCACTTGCTCCCTGCAGCACTTGCAGGGCAGCAGCAATGCTGGCATGGGCTCTTCAAGACACTTCAGACACAGAAATAGCCAGATTTTCAGAGGGATCTACTGCCTGGTGTCCCACTTAAGCCCATTGGGGATGAGGGTGCTCAACTCAGGGTTAAAAAAATAAGCAAACACAAACAAGTAAACTCCTACTAGATGTGATGGAAGCAGACGCCTATTGGAAGAATAAAAGCAAGAACCCAACACAAGTTATACTTCCTTCCTGAATGAAGAGGTGGCAAAAGGACATTTCTCCAGCTTCCTCCCCACTTGGAGGATAAAAAACACCCCTCGCATCTGCGACCGCGGCATCACCGCCTCCTTCCCTCCGCCAGAGAGCACTCCAGGACACAACATCGCTGCCTTTCCCCCCTGGGACCCCGAAAGGGCCAAACTTCTGCCTTTTGCTTTGCTCTCCAGACAGTGGGTATCAGGCTTCAGGGGCAGAAGGCCAGGAGGCACGGCTGCCCAGTGCACCTCGGCCCCTCGCCCTCCAAACCTTCCCTGCTCCGGTTTCCGCAGCGCTGCCCTAATGAGGGTGCTGCTCAGGCGGCTCTTTAATGAGGAGCTAATCTGAACCACCTGTTGAGAAATCCCCCACAGGATTAGGAGTCTACGGAGCAGTTATATCTTGGACTGAAGCTGCATCCAGCTCGTGGAGCCAGGAGGAAGGGGTCACCCCTGCACTGGGCTGAGGTTTTCTCCCCCAGACTTGCCTGCTGCCCACTCCTTACTCGGCAAAAAAGCCATCAGACATGCTGGCACCTTCCCTGGCTCCCTACAGCAGGGATGGCTGCCGCGTCCTGCTGGGGAGCCAGCACGAGCATCGCCACCCTTGTGCTGGCTGGCTCCCCGTGCCTCAGTGCAGCGGGTGCCGGGAGGGCCCCCCGCTCGCTGGAAACGTTTCACTGGCCCACAGGCAGCAATTAACAGCCCTCTGCCGCCGCAGACCTGGAGCACCTGCGGTACTGATTAGCATCATTCAGGCTCCATGTGTTTCCCACTCCCCTCCTCCTCTGGGATTTCTGCTGCCTGTGAAGAAACACGTGTCCCCGCGCTTCCTGCATCGTGGGCTTTGCAGAGAGCAATTCTGGCCCCAAACTGACCATCGCTGGGGTCTTATTTTCCTCTCGGCAGGCTTTTATCTGCAGCATGATGAGAGGTTCTTCCTTCCTTTTATTTATCTATTCTAAGTAATTATATTTATTGCGGGGAGCTGCACTTTCTCCTTTGTTTTGCGGGAAGCCCTGACCCTGGCTCACGTGGAATATTCCCTGCAGTTTAATTTCCCAGGGTTTGACAAAACACCAGGTAACTACGTTTTCGTTACATCTGCAGTGAGAGATTATGCCACGGCCTGATAGAATCAAGCCAATTTTTTCCTCCAAAGCTAATCCTGTGTTGCCTGACCGATGGCTGTGGGTAGCAGTTGCCAGTTCAAAGACCCCCCATCTCCACCATACCATGCCCCTGGCTGTGCCAGCGTGACTGCTGGGGGCTGCATGGTGAACTGGATCAGAAAGCCGATCTACGTTAAAAATAACCCTGACCAAAGAAAAAGGTTATATTTAACTCCAGTCATTTTCCTGGGTCTGGTTCACTGCACAGACCCGCAAGCGGCAGCGCTGTTACACTGATGGGGTGGAGAGGAGATGAGGGTGAAGAGGCACGGAGAGAGCCATTTCAGCTGACAAGGCTGCAGTTTGATAAGCATTTCTTTAAGCGGCCTAAATTGTGACTTCCATTTCCAGCTGACCCCCTCCTAGCTCAGCTCCGTACCGCATCAGTCATTCTTCTCTCCCTCCGCACTATCTACACCCTCATGTGTTTGCAGCCTCACGTTTTCCCCTTGGCTGAATTTCTGTCATTTCCCTTTGTAAGCCGGTTCTTCTAGCCCTCTCATCCTTCTTCAACTTTTCTTTGAACTGCCTCGAATGTGCCAGCACTTTCATTGAAGTGGAATTCCCCAGACTGAGTGCAGATTTCCATATGCAGCTGCACCGGAGTCTGCGGCGAGGCCGGTTACCTCTGCGATCCAGAGGGCAGCACCTCCCTGCTCGCCATAGAAACCCCGAGTGTCAGCCTGCCTTTGACGGGCATTACCACCCATCTCTCTTTCAGCACAAGCACTTTCAAATGACTCCTTCCCACTGAATAGCGATGCTGCGGTTTATTTTTTCCCCCAGGAGGCATCTGCTCTCGCCTCCCTCCGTCGTCCTCCCCCTCGCACCCCCCCTCACCTCCTGCTTGATTGGTTTGATGGGCTGATGGTCAGACATCCACCTGGGAGAAAACTCTGTCCGCTGCAGACGCTTCTCCTGAAACAGGGTTGAGAATTGAGGGAAGGAAAAAGAGAGTGGAGGAAATTAGGGCACATCGGTGATACTGGCAGGAGAAACTCTGGGGGCTAGAAGTGACCATGAAATCCGTATTAGCTTTACAAGGGTAGCAAACAAGCAAACTGAACTCGGTCCAAGAACATCACGCTGACTCCAGAGCCCATTTTACAAAGCCATCTAGCCGAAGGATCCCATTCCAAATCTGTCCCACCTGAAAACATTCAGTTGCCAGAAAATACCCTTCGGAGTTTCGGGGCTCTGACATACCAGCTCAAGCAGATTTAGCCAGGACAGCTAAAGCAGCCACTGCCCCTTCAGCAGAGCCAGCTGAGAAACAGCAGTAAAAGTGGAATCACAGGCAGTTTGCATAGAAAAGCTAGGCTGTAAATTGCAGCAGTTCAAAAGCAGACAGAGATTCCCTGCTAGCAGAAAAGGGACAGAGAACAGGGCTGAAGACAGTAACCCCTTCAGCCATCCTACCTATGCTGCTGTGCAATCGCGAACCAGATCCTTAGGTATCGACTCTAGCCCTGCCGCTCCATGGGGGAGAGCCTTTCTCCCCCTACACACGCTAAACAGCCCCCGCATCCACGGCACTTGCAGGCTGGAGTGGGGGGAGCAGGACGGGGTGAGGGCTGCTTGGATTTAGCTCTCCTTCAATCAGCAAACGTCCATGCTCTTGGAAGCGGTCATAGAGAGGTAAACAGGATGCCATGTCTCCTCACCTTCTGTGCAATCATGTTGCAGATCTCCGGCAGGAAGTCTTCACTCAAGAGTTTGTAGAGCTGCCGCTCTCGGAGGGAAGTCCTCTCTCTGAAGCTCTCTGTGACCTGCCTCCACTCCTCTTCCGTCTGACACAGCAGCCACCATGTCCCACGGCCAGGCCCTTGGGACCCTTCAACAACATGAAAGGATGTTATCTCCACAGCAGTTACGACTAACAACTTTTCTTTATCCCTTCTCTTCTCTCCTCAAGGCTCGGGAAGAGCAAAAGATACTGCCAATGGCCACTGTTATGGGAAACATGCTCTTTGCTGTAGACCCAAAGCTCTCTTGATCCACCAGAAGCACTGCTACCTCCCCTACCAATGCTGAAAGCGATGCCAAGACACAGAGGAAGTACACAGGTGAAGAAGTAATGGTGGCACTTTGCAACGCATGGGTAGTGTGACATGCCTGTAGCAAGCCTCTGTTCCAGTTATGATGGACCAGAGAAAAGGATTTAATTTGTTTCTTGTAATGGAGGCTGTTAGCCAGAGCAGGACACTGGGTAATGCAAATGTCTGATTTAGTCTGGCAGCAGAATAAAAACATTGAAAATTAATGTTATTTGAAATAAGCCTTTTTTTTTTTTTTTTTCCTAGCACTGCAAACCTTTGCTGCGGTGAATAAAACCTACCGTTCTCCCCAAATGAAACATTTTGTTTGCAGGCACTTGAAAGAACAGAAGAGGAAGTGAAGGCCGGGCTTCATCGGGCTGCCAGATGAGGGGGAAGTTCCAAAAGTTCACATCCCACCCCTGCTCGATGCAGAGTGGGATCTGAAGCAGATCTCCCACCGCTCTGAAGCATGTCCCAACTACCAAGACACTCTGAGCTGTTCCGCCTTGTGTGGAACATTTGAATATTAATTGTGAAGGAAGGACTCTCTTGCGTGGTGGTTGGAACACCCACCTGGAGAGGGGGAATGTGGTTCCTGCTCCATAAATGTTTACACAGAGCAGAGAAGCCTCATGGGTTACAACTTGCATGCTTTTGCCCCGGGACACTCTCTAAGCAAAAAATGTTGTGGGGAGGGGGAATTTTTGGGGAGGGGGAAGACGTTGGTTCAAGCCCCTTCAGGCTGAGGGGTTCTCAGCTCCCTCTAGACTTTTCTAGGGCTAACCACAGACTACTGGAAAGAAAGCAATGGTCACCACCCCCACTGGCAGATGTCACACAGCTTCTCACCGCATTTTCAAGCAAATTAACTATGAAAAATATAAAGAAGCAAAAAACAGAGCCCCTTTCTCTTGGAAGCCGACCCTGGGCCCTTTGTGGATTTGAGTTGCCAGCGGCGCCGGCACATGAGCTATCAGGTTGCCCCAGGAAGACTGGAGAGCTGCAGCCTCCCTCCAGCCACCTGCCCTCTGTCGGAAACCTCCGTGCCGCAGTAGCGGCCCAGAGCAAGCATGTGCTAGCGCCAGGTCACAGGCCAGTGTGCAGCTTAACCCGCCCTTGGCTTCAGCTCAAGTTAACATACTGGGGACTGGTAATCGCCATGGTGAAGGGCCAACCATGTGCCGGTTTCTGCCGCCCTGGCTATGCAAAGCTGTCCCCTGCCCACCTGCAGTGGGGACCTTACCTGCACACTGCCCCCAGAGCCTGCCCCCTGGCTTCCCCTTCCCTTGCCAGCTGCCTACCGGCCACTCAAAAGCAATCAAGTTTCAAAAGCAATCAGGACTAAGGCACTGCTTTGTGCCACCAGAAGATTACTCCGCAGCTGAAGTGACACCATTTGCTGGAAGACAATGACCTGATAAAACCCCCAGTGCCTCACCCGGCTCTGCTGCCCAGCTCCGGAGCAGCCGCCAGGAAATCTGAAGACAAAGGGTGAAGAGAAGGAGGCAGGGCAAAGAAAATGCCACCCTTGCCTTTTATTGTGGGGGAACATGGGCAGGCTGAGCCCCTGGGTTATGTGGGAGCCAATGGATCTGCATGTATGACAAATGAGTCCCAACCCCCTCGGATTCACTTTCACATTATGTTGCCAACTCGCTTTTTCTGCTTGCCTCGTTAACCCTTAGGTGGGTATCCCCAAGACATCATTTACCGAGTTCAGCCACCCAATGGCCACCGGGAAGGAGAGGCAAGGAGAATCAAAAAGGTTCCTCTTTCCCTATTTTGGCATCACTGGCCCCACTCTCTTCCCTATCTGAAAAAATGCACCCGCTACAAACAGGGGCTTGTGTTCACCTCATCCCTGGAGGAGCAAGGGCCATTCACAGCCCATTTCCATCAACTTCAGTGAGTAGGTGGGCCCCCAAGACATAGTGTAACCCAATACATTACATTTCTTCATCCCAGACTAATCCGCTATAAGATAGGAAGCCCGCAGGTGCCCAGGCTCCCAGCTGCAAGGCAGCCTGTAATGCCAACCCCTCCTTCCAAACTTGGCCCCAACCACTGGCAGAAAGACTCTCCCTTTCCTGAGAAAGGCATCTCTCTGGGCTTTGATAATTTAAGAGCCATGTTAGCTGATCGTATCAACCCTGACCCCGCAAAATCTTTTTACCATTTCTTATCTGAGTCTCACGGATTAGCACGTTCTCTTCTGCCTTCTCCCTACCAAAAAAGAAAGAGAAGGAGTGATACAATAAATACATTACTTCACATCACTGAAATGCAGGCGCTTCTGAGGAGAAGAATGGGGGATGCAGCAATTATTCAGCACACAACAAAACCATGAAAAAAACCAGCATGCAGAACACATGTTCGATATATATATTCACATATATATTTATCATAGCTTCATAAAATTTTAAGAAGTGAAGGATGCAGGCTGGAGTTTGGCAAGGACAGTATTTCAATTCTTCCAGGAAGCATCACAAAATCTATACTGACTCAAGTAGCCAGGATTTTGGCTTCAAGCACCACGCAGTGAAAGTGTTCTTTATCAGGAGCGTATCCCCTAGCACTCCATGGGGGAACTGCATCTGAAGCTAGGCGGTCAGAGGAGTGATACCCACTGTTTCACCAAACTTGGCTTCCAGCTCAATCAGAATTTTCTTTGGAGAGTGATCAAAGCACCCACCAAGTCTGAGCTTGCTTCACTTCAGAGATGCATTGAAATTATGTCTGCGTGGTATATACATACTTATTGGGGGAACCCCAGAAGTTCATTGTACTTCCCTCTGGGAACATATGCATTTTACGCCTATTGCAGGAACAACCTTTCCGTACCTCAGCAAATTTTCTTCCAGTAGTTTTTTCCGCTTTGGGGGTCGCCCTCGTCTCTTGCCCGTCTTCCCAGGAACATTCGGGGTGTTTGTCTGCCCCCCGCATCCCCTGCAAAATGGCAAAACCACGATGAAATATCTGCTGAGCAAGGGAACTGCGCCTGGCAGGATGGGAGAAGGGCAGGGAAATTGGAACAGCTGCTAGGAACCCAACCAAAGGAGGGATTAAATCAGAGCAGCAACGGGACGGGGAGGGGAGGAGAGGAGGGATTCCCACTCGCTGGGAGCCTGATCTGGGAGCCGCCGGCACAGTGCGGGGCAGACAGGGAGGAATGCGGTGGGGCAGGCAGCATCGCTCCCACAGCAGGCTCTCCTGGTGCCACAAAGGCTGCAGGCTGGCTCCGACACAATGCGTGACGCGGGGCAGCTCGCAGTCTGCTTGGCAACTCCAGTCTCGCCCCGCACCGCCCCAGCCCTCTCCCAGGGCCCCCCCGCCGCCCCCCGACACAACAGCAGTCAGGCGGAGTAAGTCCCCTCCAGCCGGGCTGGCTGGGCCGCCCACCGCCTCGCCCCCCGCACCCAGACACGGGGGGCACGGGGGGGGGCTGTTACCTGTCTGGAGCCAGCTCTCCGTTGGTTTTCCCCTGCACCGGGTCCTCCTTGTACATCCGCGTGCCGTAGAAGTACCAGTACAGGGCACCGCTGCTGTCCTCGCCCAGCGGCTCCACGCGGAGGCTGTCGGCGTCCAAGCCCTGTGCCCACAGGGAGACCCCCGCCAGACGGTGACAAGTTGAAAAGCGGCCACATTGTCACACAAAACATGATGACACCCCTCCGCAAACACCTCCCTCCCTCCTCCCCTCCCACCATGCCACAGCAGCAGTACAGCTGCTCCTCCGGGCCGAGCTGGGAAAATGTTACTCCAGGGGGAAGGCGACGTTCCCTCTCTGTCCAGGGAGGGATTTAGATTGGCATCTCTAATTTGAATGGTCTCTCTCGTTTTAACATTTCATCTCTGGTGCTCCTGACAGGGAAGGTCTAATTAGTGCTGGCGACAGTCACGCGCAGCCCTGAAAAGCTCCCTCCCCCCTCCCTGCCACCACCCTTCCCCCAGCTCCCCCAGTAACTTCAGCCCCATGCTTTCATCTCACACCATCCCTCAGCAAGGGAGTCTCAGCTCTCACAGCCCTGCCATTACAGCTGGAGCATCTCCAAATTCACTCTTCACAGGAAGAGTAGCTAATGAAGCCAATTTACTTAGTGACTCCCGTGTTACGAATACATCCACACAGGACAAGGGCCTCAGGAGCAGTCCTGCGCGCTTGCCTTGGGTCCACTGCAAGGCAAGGGAGGGGATGGGGAACTGACGACCCACTGCACCACCACCGATGGCCTGGCCTTAAAATACACTTAATAGCATCAACCCTTCTCTTCCCAGGAAGATTCACTGATCTGGCCCAGCTCCAGCAGCCGCACTGTTTCCCCCTTCCCTGCTGCCCAAAGCACCTTGAGGAGGTCGAAGACGTCATCTGCATCGAGGCGGTAGTCACAGAGGCGGTGCAGGATCTCGACCCGGGTGCGCAAGGGCAGCTCCTGGAAGGTGGACTCCCGCAAGGGGTTGGGTTTCCCTTCCTCCAGCTCCCAGCGATAGTTGATGATGTCCTCCAGGTAACTGTGAAATGTCTGGGATCTAACCAAGGAAACAAAGTCCCACACGCTCACTGTAGTTCACTATGCCAAAAACACCTGGTGCAACCAAGCAACTCGAACAAACACAACACAGAGACAGCTAACACTTGAAGGAAAGTCATGCCCCATGACAGCTATGGTTAGGTGCAGCTCTGTAACTCAGGTTCCCAAAACACAGCAATCTCATTGCAACACCATGGGATTTCACATTATACACATACAGCTTACAGGACTCTGCATTACTGTTATGTCTTTCCAAGCTGAAAGAACAAGCTAAATATGGTGCTAACTCAGCCTCATCCCCTTTCTATCCCAACGGGCAGTGCCTTGTGCTAGCACCAACATTGTTCCTTTACTAAAATAGGATGCAACGAAGCTATGAGCCTGATCCCCTTCCGCCTCTCCCCATTTCATGCAGAGACCTTCTTCTTCAGCTTTCCATTTGCTCCTCACATCTGCCATTGCCAAGCCCTGCTCCTCCCTCTGCCTCTTAAGTGGTTTTCCATGCCCTGGTTCAGTGGCCTGAAACCTTCCCTAGCTGATTGTCTCCCCCTTGCTTTGCTGCTTCTCATACTCCTATTGCAGCCCCCATTCTCCTCTCTCTCCATCCCCAAAGATGCTGCCACTTTCTGCCTGTTCCTCCACCAGTGGCTCTACTGGGACATCTGCACCGCCCGGTTAATGGACGTGGCTCAGACACTGCCACACAACACAGCTCATTCCCAACATGAGCATATCTCCCAAACAGGATTCAGCCCAGAGGACTCTCTTCTCTAGTCTCCCAGATGATCAAGCTGAACACTCGAGCTCTTCATAAACACTGCGACTAAAATGATCTTTCTCATTTGCTAGCTGGGCCACATTAAGTCCCCCTTTCGTTGCCAGCAGTTCACCATATAACCCAAGGAACGCATTTCTTACCCTCCTCTGGCATTGAGGCGTGTGTCCCCATCTGACACACATTAGACTGCTGATGGAGCTTAAGGCTAAAATAACTCCTGTCTATATTTTAAGGAAACTTAAGTCCTTATTCTGATTGCTTAAAATTTCAGGGGAGGGAATGAAAAAGGGCTGGTGAGGCTGTGTGTCCCTAAATATAAAACCTTCTTAAGATCTGTCAATGCCACTTTGAGTCCTGAGACTTGCGAGGCTCGCTCAGCCTGCTCGAGCTGTGTACCCTGAGCAGAGCGAAGGGGGACCCCCCCATGCCCCAGCCATTCTTGCACACACGGGAAGTCCATATGCCGGCAAGAACACCACTGGGTACACATTCCCACCAGCTCTCAAAAAGGCAGCTCAACTTGATAGGTTTTTGGCACAAACGGATTACTCTATATGATTAATGGAACCGTGCCAATGCTACAGAATTGCATTTGCCTGAGAAATTACTAACTACTACAAAAGCTATTATTTTTGAACAAAGAGATAGAGGAGCACAATCCAATTGGAATAGGATTGTTAGAAGTCAACAAGAAGTTAGCTATTAGACAGCGGGCTTCACACGTTTGGTAAAGACTGGACTTGTTTGCAAGGACCATGACTGGCTGGTGACTGCAAGAACGAAGGAACAGATGCCACATGATTCCTCAAGCCATGTCCACCTGGCAGCATTCCCCTTCCTCCTCGAGTGGAGGGAAGCTGATGCTACCACCCCGCAGATCGCTCCCCACCAGCCTGCTTCTTTCTGACGTCAAACGCAAGCTGACCTCCCAGAGATAACTCCTCACACCGGAGGAGTTTTACCAGCTCTCCGGTTGTATTTAACAACAGATGCCTGAATGTACCCGGATCTAGTGCCTTCTGCAGCCTAGAGTTTGCTCTTTTCTGCATGACACAAGCAAAGCATCAGTATTTCCAAGTGTCGTCATTTTGCCCCACTAATATCAGCAATCAAACAAACGCAACTTGAAAGAGTTTTCTACACTCACAAAGTTCAGTCAACACAATAAAGGAGGACTGTTTCATGAAGTGATCTCTGTGCTGTCTCAAGTACTAATTTTAGGGTAAAAACTACAGCAACTATCCATTTTTAAAATGAAATATTCAGTGCACAGTACACCCACGTGAAGTAGCTGTGCATTCCCACAGTGCTATCCTCATATACCTCAAGACCCAATCCAACTTCCAGCAAGGACTTCAGATTGACAAAAGGCGTGATACTAGATTATCTTTATAGACTTTTTATTTTTAAGAGTGCTATTTGATCACACACAGCTTAAATATTAGATATTTACTGAAGCCACTGGATTAAAACAAAAAAAAAGAAAGGCAGATCAGACTCCAGCTTTCAAGAACAGAAACAGTGATGAGAATATCTTTTCCTGAAAGTAGGAAAGCAACACCTGTATTTGGATGCTTAGTCCTTCATAGAAGGGGAATGACTGTAAGCTCTCAGAGAGCATCTGAGTTTCAGCCCCCTGAGTTCAGTTGTTCAACTCTGTCAGAGCTCAAGGCAGAAGATTATTTAATCAGATTGATACAGAAGCTCTGGCTATTTCCAATAAAACTGACTGAAAAAACAGCTTCCCTAGGATCCTGAAAAACTACTGGGTGACATGGGATGCCAGGAAGAAGCAATAAAAGTAGCAGGGCTTTATCTGCTCCTATTTTTCTGGGATCAGACAGATACTTTCACCGCTTGCGTGAGTTCACTTATCTTGCTCTACCATTTTGGCTGTTCTCAAAGAAAACTGATCCAGGAAGCCCCTCAATTCCAGAAGATCATCTGAAATCTTTGCCTCATGTAAGTCTCATTCTCCCTGGGGACCGGCTCTGTTGACTTAACCAATTTGGTTTGAGTTTGACTTTCAGGTAAGTGGCTAACACTAGAAATTTCCGCCATCCACCCAGTGTCCGATACATTACAAGCTCTGTTCTCAAGAGTACTTTGAGTTCCTACCCCCATCAATTTTCAAAGACAGCTACTGTGCATTTGTCATTTTGAATAAGGATAGAAATGAGAACCAGAGATGGGAACCAGATGTCTCAAGGCATTCCCAATCACTCTCAATCTTACCCAATTTATATTTTCCCTCTTCATGGGGGCCGGCCTCTTTTCTCCAGACAAATGTGGGGTGCTCGCCTTCAACCCACCTGCCACACCTACGGTTAGTCTCACTTAGCCTGCGTCTATGCCATTTCCCTTTGAAAAAGGTTTCTGAAACAGCCCCCCTGGTTTGGAGAAGAAAACCGCAGGGAGCACAGCAATCGAAGATCTCTGCCCTTGGGGTTCTTCCCTGTGCAAAGCAGAAATGCTCAGGACTAATTGTTTAGCATTATCCATAAAATTCAAAACCAAGAATCAGAGAGACAGGGTCCAGGAGTGGAATGACCTGGATGCAGTTGTCAAATGGCCTTTTTTCAAGCTCACAAATAGGACGGTGATACACCTGTAGGCGTGGCAAGTCCTACAGTCTCTGCTGCAGCTCAGAACCTCCGAAAACCCTTTTGTAGGTGGGAAGAAGGCAGGGAGGAGATCACTGGGATGAGGAGACAGATGTAGCTCTTCTCTTGAGGTTCTCATCATCACTGAGACTTGTAACAACACTCAACCAAGAGAGGCAATGTTAAGTCAGCAATGTCCTTTTCTCTACAAATCCAAGTATTCCCAAGGAGAATGGACTGGTACATGGACACATGCTGTTTCAGGGCACATATCCAAAGCAAAATAAACTCTACCCTTAATGTAAATTGGGGTTCCTAGAAACAATTTTTTAAAAAGTGTGAGACCATGGGCCCTGATGTTTGTCACCATACCTCACACAGTTCTACCTCCCCCTGCTATACAGCAAAAGTATCTTCCATACAGCTTATTAACCAAGGAAAACTATTACAGAAATCACCTACAAGAGGTCAGAAAAGTTACCTTAGAGTACTTTGTAACTGTACAACTTCGTCCTTCCCAGCGACTGCCTTTCTCCCCATCCCCATTTCTCCCCATTCACTAGCACCATTAATATTTCAGAAAACTCAGACACAGTTTCCCTCACTTGCCACAACATCCCGTACTTTGCAGTTGCCGCCCGATGCGCAAAGCAATTTGGATAGCTGTAGTGGGGAAGTGGTCGAATAGTACATGCATATCTATGTGGTACATCCCAAATGGATGCAGGGGATTTCTCGTGAGCCCAATGCAATTCTTAGTCTCATCCCTGGCTGTGCTCCGAAACCACAGGGTCGTTGTCAGAGGTCCCTACCTTTTTTTGCAGTGATTAGGAAGGAGGTCAAAGCTGAATTGCACCTGTGGTTGAAAGTTTTAATCATACGTTGTGGACCTCTACATATGCAAAAGGAAATCTGGGGCACAGGGAAGGATGCGACCTAGCACATCAGTGTTGAAGGGGAAGAATAACAGCAGACAATCCACAAGAGCACCAGTGAGGCTGCAGCTCAAGTTGCCTGTGATCTTTAGTAGCAGCTGCAAAAAAATCAGGGCATAAAGACAACAGGAGCAAGTTGAAGGAAGGGCTCCTCCCCAACACGGGTATCAGCGTCCAGAACAGCCAGAGAAATGATACACCCCCCGAGAGCTCAGCGCTGCAGCCCGGCCATCTGCCGCCCGGCTGCCTCCCAAAGAGGGAGGTTTCTCTGTGCTCCAGGAGAGGGGAGCTGAGGACTCCTCCCCCTGCCTGGCAATCCCAATTCGGCAGTCTGCCTCGGCCGTGGCTTCCCCTGCTTGCAGCAGAGGCACTCTTCCCATCGCCTGGGGTTTTAATGCACGGGGCCACACTGCTGTTGGAAAAAGAAGCTTGGCCAGCATGTGGAGTGAGCCCCCATCCTGCTGCTCGTCACCATGCCCAGCTTCCCGGAGGGCCTACTTTGGAGACCTCTGGAAGAGAGAGTGAAAATTTTGCAGGGTTGATGGGATATATGGAAAATTTTGGTTGGAGCTTCTGGTGTGCACGCTTGGGAAGGGACAGCTGCACCTAGAGACCCCAGCCCCACAGGCACCCTGCAGGGCAAACTCAATGTGAAATGCCTCCTGGGCGAACCCAGCACTGTTGGGGCTGGAATTATGCGTACACACACACACGCTTTTTTTTTTTTTTACCCTCGTGCCCAGAGGAAGCAGAGCAACTTGTGCTTTTGGTTTTAAAGTCTCCAAAGTAAATCAAATCTTGGCTGGGAAACTGTAAACAAAATCAAGCCAAAAAAACAGAAGCAAAAACAAACACTGATTCAGTGAGAGAGTCCCCGTGTCAATCTGCACTTCCCGCAGGCAGCATGCCATGGCCGCAGTGTGGAACTACTCTCACAGCACACTTCCCTATCTGGTCTATTGCTACCAATGTTGTTAAAAGTCGCCCCCCCTCCACTCCCCTCAAAAAAAAACCCTACACCCCCCCCCCCCCCCCAAACTCCCAACCCTGTGGGAGTAAATACTAGATTACCCTGTGGGAGTAAATACTGGATTAAAAGAAACATTAGGGTAAGGAGCTGGAAATATTGGAGACAAAA
Organism: Platalea leucorodia; assembly: GCF_965183815.1. Lineage (NCBI taxonomy): Eukaryota > Metazoa > Chordata > Aves > Pelecaniformes > Threskiornithidae > Platalea > Platalea leucorodia. Next base: position 58,946,967 of record NC_138826.1, read on the forward strand.
ATCCCTCAATGATGCTCAGATGCTGCCGGCACACACAGATAAGTCTTCTGAAAGTTCAGATTCCCAATAGTTGCCTGGACCCACTAGCTATAATATCTGTCATGTTGACAGCGTTTTAAGTCTTTTGTTTCATTTAATTTACAAAATGCAATGGAAGAGTAAATACCGGAACGCTCTTGAGCTAAAACTGCTGGGAAAATGGCAAGCCTGACCTATGGCTTATCCCAGACAGTATATTGTTCTGTACTTCAGATTAAAACCAAGAACCCTGGCAAAACCAGAGGATGACAGAGAGCAGGAGCAACAACAGACCTCCTCCACCTCCTGCCCAAGAGTCATATGTGGGAGGAACATGGAAAACAAGACTGGGAGAGCTCAGCCTTTCCCTCAAAGACTATTTAAACAGGAATAGAATTACTCTTTCGTTCCTTTTACAGAGTTAGCCACTAAGAAAAATAATAGAGGCGATACTTCTGTCTGGTAAAAGCTTTAAAAGCTGAAAAAAACTTGGATTCCCTCAGCCACCCAGCACAAGCGGTGCTTTTAGAAGGTTCTCAGTAATAAATGAAAAAAGACTTCTTGGGCATCTAATTCACAGCACACAAGACAACTGGTTTTGCCTCTGTGATCTGTCTAGTTCAAAGAAACAACAACAACAAAAAAAATCAAGGTTTTATCAGAACAGACGTTTTATCATGGAATTAATTTTATGGACTGAAGATATTTCACCTTATGGGCTGGCACCTTTTAAGTTCTGAATTGGCAAAAAGGCACCAGCTTGGTGTTGGGAGTCACTCAGGTGTTAATGAGAGCATTAACTGACAGATGGCATTCAAGATATTTCTCCCCTGTCCAATGAAGACAGCTTCTTTGCTACAGCAGAGATCAGGAAAGCTTAATTCTTAACAAGCGTACAATGCTTTGGCATAAAAGCCAGCCCTCTGGAAGGCAACGGGAAGGATTCAGGGTTTGCTGGGATGACCTCAGTCAAACATCATTAACAGGGGCAGGAGAAGCAAAGCCTATTTCAGAAGAAAAAAATAATGTAAGGGTCCCTGCGATCAATTTATCGTGGCTTGTCAGAAAGAGAAAGCTTAGGCTGACCTTAGAAGCAATATGAGTTACTACTACCAGCCTGACCTTGAGCTCTCATGTAACAATGGAGACTTTTTTTTTTTACTGTATTAATGAGCTTTCTTATCTGAGGTGGGGGAGGAAGCCTTATGGACCAGCTTGTACTTTACCTTCAAACAATTTACCCTACGGAGAAACTAAGTCAGGCATGATGCAGGGGGGAAAAAGGTACTACCCCATCCTTGTGGGGGAGAAAAGGGTGGGACAGATATATTCCCTGTTTCCTTCCAAGCCCTCTGTGTGCGGCTCGCTCAGAAGGTGTGCAAGCCAACAGAAAGCACGTATTCCTCAGACCATGGGCCAACTTGTCATCAGTGCGATCAGGCTGGTAGAGGCTCCAGGGCAACATGCACCTGGAAGGGTCCCTCCTCAAAACACTTCACTGAAGCAGAGCAAAATGACTGAGGAGCTGGAGATCCAGGAATCATGACCTCAAGCTTTAATATCCACATTTCATTTCCAATTCAACTAGCAGCGCCACTAGCTGCACCACTGGTGGGGACAGACTTCACAAATTCCAGCCAGGGACAGTCTCCAGGGAAGCAGTAACTCCTGTCCGTGCCAAACTGGTGACAGACCTCAGCAAGGTCCAACTCCAGCAGAGCCCTCGTGATGGAGGAAACAAACACTCAGGCTTCTCCTGCTTTTTAATGCCCTCTTTTGATTCATGCCTGGAGAAGATCGGCCTGCCTACAAGGGGCTGTGAACAAAAGGAGGACAGCTTACGTTAATGGACCCTGAATGAGATAAAAAAATGGGGGGGGGGGGGGGGGGATTAAACTGGGCTTATCAAGGTTCCAGAGTGAAGTTTCTCCTCCCAGAGCTGGAAAGACAGCAGAGATTGCTGGAGTACAAAACCATCACAAGGCATGTACAGGCCTGCCTCTTGTCCTCCACTTCTAGCTAGAACTAGTTTTCTGAATGCAGACACTGCCCAAACCCCAGGTGATTCTGTGGCTTACCTGTGTGGCCGTCAGGAGCATTGGCAGTGAAGAAGAGGAGAAAGACCCTCGAAGAATCAGAGTGTGGATTCCACTGAACTCTACATACAGTGACCTCCAACTTCACCCTTGATGAACTTTCTACATTACAACCACAGTTTTGTTTCAAACAATAAGGACAAAAAAATAGCTTGTTAGCAAATGCTAAGCAGCGGCAGCTCTTCCCTAAAGTAGTCTGATCTAACTCCTGGATTTGGCAGTCTGAAACATGAGTGATCAGAAGTTTCCACATCCATGAAGGATACTCCCAAGTTTTCCACACAAGTAGAGGACAGCAGAGTAAATTCAGCACCATAGCAATTCCTGTTCACCGCCCCTCACTTGTCCACCCCATAGCTTGCTTCTAGAGCTCAAATGTGGCACTGAGACCACTCCCAAGAATATGCTGAAGATGTGCTTAGAGAAGACATCAGGGTTCTGGACCTTTCCTCCAACACGGTAATACGAAGTTACGACAGGAGGTTCTCCAGCTGAAGGGCTGCTTGATCTTGCTAAGGAAATCTAATTTACGTGGTTGGATGCCAGGGAATCCACTGCCTTCCCAGGTGAACTCCTAAACTGTTCATGTTTAGGAGAGGGAAAAAATCAGCTAAGAAAAACCAAGGCTGTCAGCAGCTAAGAATACTCCACTCCTGCTCCTTGTCTTCCTCCATCTTACCTCGAGCGATCTTCCATACAATAAAAACTGGGGAAGCTGGAAAGGGAGCTGGCAGATATGCTGTATCCCACAGAGAAGCAGAATAGGAACAGCTATGGAGCGAGGCAGTGTCTCCAGGGAGGCAGAGAGAATGGAGAGCTGATGTGGGCTGTCTAGTCTAATAAGGGATCACACCACAGGAGCATGTGCTGGCTTGACAGAAGCAAGTGCAGCCACTTAACCTGGGTATGACAGCTGAAGTGGGAGCGTTGCTTTGCTACCCACAAAAAAGGGGAGCACGAAGGAAGAAGGGGAAGCCACGAGGTCACCACAGCTGCCCACCCTTCAAGGGAGGTTCCAGGTCTGCTCATGCGGACTTCTCCCCCCAGCCATGGCAGAAAGACTGAGCAACCAAGGAAGTTTCCAGCTCAGGCTCTTTAGCAGTACCAGACCACACTCACCAACTCTTGAATTAGATGGAGATGCCCTTTTACATGCTGTGAGCTGATACGTGCTGCCTTCCACCCCTTTTCCCTCACACAAAGGACAGGAGGCAGCAAGTCCACCCCTCCAAAAGGAGACGCCAGCTGTAGGAACTGAACTCATCTCACACGCCAGTGTGGCAAAAGGGCATGCTCTGATCTTCCCCAGCTGCCTATGGTCCACGTTTCTCCTGTGATTCTGCTTTTATCTAGCAACCACCCTACGCATGTCACAGCCGCTGGGAGTGACTTGTTTGTTATTTTGCTGAGAGAAGGCAGAAAAGCAGGAGAGATATCAGTGCAGATATAGCACAGTCCCACGTTGGTCTGTTCTGAAAGGGCCCTTCCCTTAGGCTGGCAAATGCCGGGGACAGGCAGGAGTGCTGAGATAAATGTCTATTTGATCTTTTCTCCCCCATTCACCCTGGATTTTTCACTGCTTTATGTTCACAAAACGCCAAGGCAGCTAATCAGTGCTCTGTGACCCCTGTTAATTGGGCTGTGTGAGAGAAAGGCAGCACCGGCAGGAGAAATCACACATACCTGTTACTTTGAACTGTCCTGTCATTTTCCATCTCCCTGCTTGCAGGAGCTCCAAGCACCTTCTGTGAGCCAGGGCTGCTCTATTTTCATCACCATCCCCAGGATTAGCAGGAGGGACCACAAGTCCTTCGTGTGGTTGTCCTACCTCTAACACCTCAAGGTACTAGGAGCCAACAAAGAGGCATGTTGTTGCTTCTCCTTCTGTGTGAGAAGGTGAAAGTGATTTTTGGTGAAGGAAACACAGTTGGAAGGTGCTGATGGCCCTTCTTCCACCTACACCCAGCTGCTCCTCACTGCCCTTAGCTGCCTCTCCGTTGCTCCCCCTCTCCCTCCCCGCCACAATACCAGGAAGAAGCGAACAGATGCCCAGCATCCATCTCCCTGTCTCAAGTGACCGGCAGCCTATTTGGCCAAGTAAGCCAGAGAAAGAAAGCAATTGGTGTGAAGATGTGAAGCATTGGAGGAAAGAGGGGTTGGATTTGCCAAGCCTGGTGGATTATGCAGTTCTTGGAGGATGAGGAAGACACATATGGTTAACTAGATGCACACTGGGTGCGGGGCCCTGCATTTGATTTTTAGGTAGGAGCAAGGGCTGCTTGCATGTTTTTGTTGTTTGATTAGGGAAAAGAAGAAATAAGAATATGAGCAGCAATAAAACCAGAGCAGCCACAAACATCCCAAACAACATCTGAAGGCATATGGTACCAAAGGAAGAGAAAGTCCTGGGGGCAAAGGGGATGAGCAGGAGGATGCGTACGCTGCCCAGACAGATTCAGAGAATATTAATGGGATTAAAATAAAACTTAAAACGTGATGACTACCAGTTTGTTTTTCAATGCCAGCTCAATCTTTTCCTCAAAGTTAGCGAGTCTCTGCACAGTCTCCATGAAGTGAAGACCTGTGCTCTCAATGCATGCAGGGTTTTGGGGTAGTGGTAAGGATAGAGAAGCAGGAACCCCCTCCCCCACTACTGATGCTGCAATTTGAGTGAAAACTGATAATGACAAATCAATGGGTTGGATAACTGAATTAAAAAGGGGGAAAAAGAATTCTGCTAAAAGATCCTGAAACATCACTGTGGTGAGCAAAGAGTATTGCTATATATATTTGTGAAAACATGAATTAAGGTAGCAATAGATGAATAGAAAGGATTATTTACCTTGAATGAATACAAAGAAGAGACTATTTGAGACAGTTTTTAAAATTGTCTTTTTCCTTAATTGTAACTGCATAAATATGATTAATTAAGTGTGATTATGCTATTTTCCATGGGCATTGTTGGGCTTGATTCAGGATGACCATGTTCACACCAAAGGTGTGTTTAAACACACCTGTCCAGCTTTGCCAACATATTAACCCCACAGATATTCTGTACTTCACTGTTTATTCAATTTTATCTTTAAGACACTGCCCTGAAACTATTAGTCAAAGGGTGCAATAACAAATCAGTTGCCTTCAGTGTGATGTACAACCCATGAGAGCAGCAAGGGGGGGTTAAAACTCCAAGAGGAAACCAGCTCTGTAATCAGCCACTAACATGCATTTTCCTATCTGCCATTGTGTTGAAACATGCACCACAGCTGCAGCATGGAGGAAAGCAGATGATATTGCAGCTACTTTTTCTCTTCTTGCCTAAAAATACAGACCTCAATTCCTTGAGATTATGGCTGAAATTGTAAAATATGTGCATCTGGAAATATATAGGAACCTCCAGAAAACTCCTGGTAAGATGGTCTGTCAGATATCCTGCCGGTCTGAATGGGAGAAAGATTCAAGTGTCCATCAAGCAATAAGTGGTTTCTGCTTCTTTATCAGACGTTGCAGTGGACAGTCCATCAGTCATAGGGGAGACAAGATGCATGTCCCCAGCAGTGTCAGCTGCTCTTTTCCTTCCTTGAGGAATCAATCTGTTGAGCTGAGGGAGCCCAAGAAAGAGGCAATATCAGTTACCGAAGCTTTACTCAGAAAGGGAGGCAGAGCTGGTACCAGAACAGAGTGGTACCAGTGCTGATGGCATCACACATCATGCCCAAGGTGGAAAGGACCAAGGAAAGAAGTTATCTCACCCCAAGCACCTAAGAAAAATTAATGACAGAACTGAAAATGTATCATGCCTGGAGAAAGTTTGGTGTCAAGCTGGCATGTGATACTGTGGGAGGATACAAGGGAGATGTCTAAGTGTATGTCACCTTTTACCATGTGACAGCATTGATCTTGGCTGGGCAAGGGCCAGGGAAAATGGCTTTCATTAAGCTATGAATTCCCTGGCATGCTAGTGAATAGGGTCAGAGAGCTGAGGAGAGCCAGAGCCCAATGCTTCCCTATCTAACAAGATCTATCACAAGCAGCTAGACTGGGAACATGAATTTTTCCCTGACAGTATGCTCAGATAAAGTGGTAAGAATCTCCTGAGACCCTGAAGTGCAGCGTTTTCTGTCAGGCTCCAAATCAGAAACCAAGTAACAGATGTCACTGGCAAAGGCAGAATGGCAGGAGGCAGAAGAGAGGTCCCGAGTCTCAGAGCCAACACCAGGGTGTGTACTGAAAGCACTGGGGTGTAGGCTGGTACCGAAGGACCAGAAGATAACGGTGATGAGATGTCACGATGACTAGTACTGAGGTTGGTGATATCGGTACACAAGACAGAGGTGCTAAGTAAAAGAGGCAGCTGGAGGAAGAATGCACTGATCTGCATGGCACAGCTCGTCTCCTGGTGAAGCATAAGATCACCAAGAGAAGATTAAGCAATGCTGATGCCAAACTGGAGACTTCACAGGCACATCAGCAGGCAGCAGGCTTGATGACACCGACAGACTTAAGAGTATCAGTAAATTATGTCACTTTTTGGATGCAACGGAAAAGCAAAGAACCTAGGTTCTCCTCAGAGCACGTGGTTCCGAGGTAATAAATCTGAGACACAGCAGTTCCTGGGGTCAGTTTTAGAGCTTGAGGAGCAGTTCCTGGACCTCAAAACAAAACCATCTCACCTGGACATTTCTGAGCACAACTTAACAAAGGGAAGTACCTTGGCCCCCCACAGGCAGGAGGCCAGATTTTTGTCAGCCTCGTAAAGAAAGTCAGACAAAGGCAGGAGGGTCCCTAGGCGGGGTGAAATGCTGATCCTGAAAGGCCCTGATCAGCAGGTGAAACTCCTCCAGTCCCAGCATGGATGGATGCCTCCCAGCACCCCTCAGGAATTCAAGTGCTGCATTCTTCTCTGCCCAGTTCTTCCCCAAGGCTTATCAGACACTGAGGATGGGAATCACTTATAGGCATAACGATCCCACAGGCAAGACAGTGTTTGAAGCCTGGGGGCTTCTGCATTGCTTCTGTGTCAAGTACCTTGCGCTTTGAATAACAAAAGGCAATCTCCTGAAGGATCAAAAAGGAAAACAAAAAGAACCAGTGTTAGAACTATTTATTAACTAACCCAAGAACTAGTTACAGGCTGTTAGATACAATAAAAAGGGAGAGAGAAGGATCTGGGTGCTCAAGAGGGAAACAAGTACCTTGGGGGAAGCCAAGTCTGTCAATCAGTGCAGGGGAGGGGGGGATTTGGGTAACTGCTGCTGTGGGGCGAGAGGCCTGGTAAGACACAGGCTGTTGGCTACTGCTTTGAAGGGTTCTGCTAAGGGAGACTTTGGCTCATGCACGCTGGGTGTGTAGCCAGCACATACTGATATGACCTGGAAAAGACGTGCAGTCCTTAAAGGAGGGATCTCGATAGCTCCACAGACACAATGAAGTGTGAGAACCGCTGCTGCGTGCTCTGCTCTTGCCACACACTGCCTCCGTGTACACACTTTGACTCTTAAGGCATGGAGGTTTTTTCCCCCTTGTTTTGTATCTTCCTCTGTGTGACCTTGACAACCACCACGCAGCGTATGCCCAACAACAAGCCACTCTGGATGTGATGAAATGAAGGTCAAGCCACAGTAGTCTCTATCTCAGGAGGGATGAACACAGCCTTCTGGATGGTCCAGAATAAAGGAACGTACCTAGAGCCCAGCTTTCACCTTGTGAACTGACCTGGTAAGATAGCAAGGGCTTTGGTTGGTCTACGACGGCATTTCACTTCTCCCATCAATTACCTTCACCTACATCTAACCAGGCTTCAATCCATGCTCGCCAATTTTCATCCACATGCTTCTTTCTTTCTACTACTGTTATTTGATGGTGACCCTCTTTCTGAAGAGAAGCAGATCAGCCCTTGGGAGTTGGAGCTGATTAACTTACAAAAGACCCAAATACATCTCCTATATTCTGAAAGAGCAAATAGGAATGAGGCTCGCTGTGCCCTGTATTCAGACTCGAAGAGGATCATTACTTACTATTCATCCCTGGATCCTTGAAGAACAAGTGAAGCCAGCTTAATGCTGCATTGTTCATTCCTAGTGCCCATCAACAGAAAGCATGCTCCCAATTCATAGCCATAAGGAAACACAACAGTATTGCTGCACCATAAGCTCTTCTGATTGTTTAGGGGCTGTAGAGAGGACCTTAGGGTATTACAGTGATGATGAGCACTGTGGGGAAGAAGCTAGAGTTATTGTCTTGATGATGATGGGGAAATAGGACACATGCGCGTATTATGGCACAAATCCATATGAAACGAGCCCTTATGTGCCTTGCTGCTCATAGAAAAATATGCTTAATGTGGGAGAATAAAGTCTCTTCTGAGGCAAAAAATACCTAGCATGGGGTTGCCTTGAAGCAAACAAGCTTGTCAGATTCATTACTTAGAACTAGCCCCACATTTTACAAGTTTCTGGAGACAATGGATAAAAACAAGTTCTTACAGATAAATAAATGAGCCCTAAAGAAGTCACTTTTGGGATTCATTTCGGAACAGGGTTTTCCTCTTCTTTTCTCTAAAGCTTAAACTGCTGCACTGATCGAGCCAGAAAGAAACCGACAAAGGATGGAAGGTAAAATGAGAGAAAAATTAAAAGTATAGGTGACTTAGAACAGATACTGACATGACACACCAAATCATCGTAGTGGCTTAGCAGCTCGCCAGCAGCTGCCCCAGCTGTCCATCAAGCTCACTGGGGCTAAAAGGCTCAGAGAAAATAATTTCAGAACTTCTCCAATATTTACCCTTGGACTAAAGATCAGTTTCTGAACCTGGCTGAGGTGTCCTGCAAAACCAACTGTGCTGGAGCTAAAAATCCTGCACCGGTGGTTTGGAGCATCGCTATATTGAAATGCAAGTCTCAAAAGTGAGAGCGAGGTTTCACGTGGAGAGAACTTCCACATCCAGTCCCTCTCTCTCCATCACTCTTTGTCTTCTTCCTTCTACTTGCCTCTCATCCATCTGCCCCGACAATAACAGCACAACTTTCACGTTCTCTTTTTCTTCCACCATTTTCATTCCTTATTCTCCACCACACCTATGGAATAGTACTTCCAGAACGTGCTACCAACTTTTATTCAAACTCTTCTTTAAAGATTTATTTTATCCATCTGAGAATCAAAGACATTTACTTAGCTTTATTTATACTTGAACTCTATAATTTTATTCCACTGTGCTACTCATTAATCTCTGAATGACCGTGTTATTTTACTGCTGTAATCTCATCCTTCCTTTCCCAACACCTGCCAGCTGCCTCGTTTTCACTTTTTACCCTTTAAAAGGCTCACCTTGCATGGCTTGGCTATTACTATAATAAATATTAATATTAGATTCAAGATGAGCAATGTAGCCACTTCATCTCCCTTGCCCCCTCACGGTATCTCCTGTGCTGATGATACTGGGTCGATTCCAGAGGCCATCCACCCATCTCCATGATGTATGCAAGGCAGCACTTGTTAAAAGTCAGACTGTAAATAATGCTGATCTTGTTGATATTCACTTGGCATTCATGAATATGATTCTGAGTTAGTGAGGTGCTTTGTGGCTGGGCCATTGAAACAGTTGTTATAATCAAGGTCACTGGCACAACTGCAAGAGCTGGCTGCTGAAACTCTTTCTGAAAGGTGGTGGTCCCCACGTCTGCTGCGACTGAACTTAGGCTGCCCGCCCCAGATGTTATGGCACGACTGAAGTGTTGAATTCATTCAGATTGTCTTAGTACCTTGGCTTAGCTATTCCTTCAGCCCGGTTCACCACAGTATCCATGAGACTGAAAACTTGGCATTAGTTTGCCAGCTATCCCAGTTGACCTTTATCCCCTAGACAGACCAACATACAGCGGTTCTTAAAGGACACAGCTCATGCAGTCACGTGCAGAAGGGCAGTTTTAAGATGTTAAGTGTTTTATTGAGTGCACTTCTACCAAAACATGAGACCTGGGGTAACCCCCAAAATAGCCTGTAAAGACACAGTCCACACAGAATAAAGGACAAGGATGGACAAAAGTGACAAAGCAGACGGAAGAAGTGAAATACTCGGAGCTATTAAACACAGTCCTCAGACATTCTGCCCCAATGGGTTAGAAGATTTCAGATTATCACTTATCTCTTTCTGATGAAAGCTCAAATAAGTGATTACAGAAAATAAGCAGAAGAGAGGCAATATTCTTGATTGGCAATTCAACAAGTACAGAATGTAGCTCTTCAGATGCCATACTGGAAGTATTTCTCAATCCCACCACTAAGGGTATGAGAGAAATAATAATTAAGACAATTGTGAGGGAGGGAAGAGGAGTTAAGGAATATCCTCTTATGATCCATATTCACAGAATCATAGAATCATTTACGTTGGAAAAGACCCTTAAGATCATGGAGTCCAACTGTTAACCTAACACTGCCAATCCCACCACTAAACCATGTCCTCAAGCACCACATCTACCTGTCTTTTAAATACCTCCAGGGATGGGGACTCAACCACTTCCCTGGGCAGCCTGTGCCAGTGCCTGACTACCCTTTCAGTGAAGAAATTTTTCCTAATATCCAATCTAACCCCCCTCTGGCACAACCTGAGGCCATTTCCTCTTGTCCTATCGCTTGTTACTTGGCAGAAGAGATTGACCCCCACCTCGCTACAACCTCCTTTCAGGTAGCTGTAGAGAGCAATAAGGTCTCCCCTCGACCTCCTCTTCTCCAGACTGAACAACCCCAGCTCCCTCAGCTGCTTGTGCTCTAGACCCTTCATCAGCTTTGCTGCTCTTCTCTGGACACGCTCCAGCACTTCGATGTCTTTCTTGTAGTGAGGGGAGCAAAACTGGACACAGTATTCGAGGTGCAGGACGATCACTTCCCTAGTCCTGCTGGCCACGCCGTTTCTGATACAAGCCAGGATGCTATTGGCCTTGGCCACATGGGCACACTGCTGGCTCATATTCAGCCAGATGTTGACCAACACTGCCAGGTCCTTTTCTACCAGGCAGCTTTCCAGCCACTCCTCCCCACACCCGTAGTGTTGCATAGGGTTGTTGTGACTCAAGTGCAAGACCTGGCACTGAGCCTTGTTGAACCTCATACAGTTGGCCTTGGTCCGCTGATCCAGCCTGTCCAGATCCCTCTGTAGAGCCTTCCTACCCTCCAGCAGATCAACACTCAGGCCCAACTTGGTGTCATCTGCAAACTTCCTGAGGGTGCGCTCGATCCCCTCATTCAGATTGTTGATAAAGACATTAAACAGAACTGGCCCCAGTACTGAGCCCAGGGGAACACCACTTGTGACTGGCCACCAACAGGATTTAACTCCATTCACCACAACTCTTTGGGCCCAGCCACCCAGCCAGTTTTTTACCCAGTGAAGAGTGCACCCGTCCAGGCCATGAGCAGCCAGTTTCTCCAGGAGAATGCTGTGGGAGACAGTGTCAAAGGCCTTACTAAAGTCCAAGTAGAGAACATCCACAGCCTTTCCCTCATCCACTAAGCGGGTCACCTTGTCATAGAAGGAGATCACGTTGATCAAGCAGGACCTGCCTTTCATAAACCCATGCTGACTGGGCCTGATCCCCTGGTTGTCCTGTATGTGCCGTGTGATGGCACTCAGGATGATCTGCTCCATGACCTTCCCTGGCACCAAGGGCAGACTGACAGGCCTGTAGTTCCCTGGATCCTCCTTCTGGCCCTTCTTATAGATGGGCGTCATGTTTGCTAACCTCCAGTCAACTGGGACCTCCCCAGTTAGCCAGGGCTGCTGATAAACGGCGGGAAGTGGCTTGGTGAACAATTCCGCCAGCTCCCTCAGTACCCTTGGGTGGTTCCCATCTGGCCCCATAGACCTGTGTGTGTCTAAGCAGTGTAGCAGATCGGTGTAGCAGATCGCTAACCATTTCCCCTTGGATTATGGGGGCTTCATTCTGCTCCTCATCCCTGTCTTCCAGCTCAGGGGGCTGGGTACCCCGAGAACAACTGGTCTGACTATTAAAGACTGAGACAAAGAAGGCATTAAGTACTTCAGCCTTTTCCTCATCCTTTGTCACTATGTTTCCTCCTGCATTCAATAAAGGATGGAGATTCTGCTTAGCCCTCCTTTTGTTGCTAATATATTTACAGAAACATTTTTTATTGTCTTTTATGGCAGTAGCTAGATTAAGTTCTAGTTGGGCTTTGGCCCTTCTAATTTTCTCCCTGCATAATCTCACAACATCTTTGTAGTCCTCCTGAGTTGCCTGCCCCTTCTTCCAAAGGTCGTAAACTCTGGGTTTTTTTCCTGAGTGCCAGCTAAAGCTCTCTGTTCAGCCAGGCCGGTCTCCTTCCCTGCCAGCTTGTCTTTCGGCATATGGGGACGGCCTGCTCCTGTGCCTTTAAGGTTTCCTTCTTGAATAATGTCCAGCCTTCCTGGACTCCTTTGCCCTTCATATTAGAACAAACCAGGTGCAAACTACAAGCCAAGGGCTCCAAGGTTAGTTTACAGATCCAGAAAGAATTTAAGGTGGGAGCAAAACAGATGATCCACTTGGGAAAAAAAAAAATTCCAATGCATTAAGGGAAGAAATAACAAGAAAAAAAAAAAAAAATTGATGTTCCTAAGGAAGCAAATTCCATCTATGGTGCCACAGAAGTCAATTAGATAGTTTTCAGCTACAGTGATGGACTAATCTCCTGGGGTATAAGAAAAAAAGAAAAATCTCATGGGGCATAGGCAAGAGCAGAGATATTGTTTTTATTCCTCCTCACTTTCTGGCACCTTTGTCTATGTCAAAAAAAAATAAAAAATAAAACGTGTTATAAGAAAAAGCAATTAAAATGTTTTTCAAGAGACAATAGCAGCATACAAAATGTCTCCCAATGAGAAATATGATAAAGTCTTTGAAACTTTTTATGCCATCACATTAGAAAAATAGCAAAAATGCAATAACAGAGCAGTGAAGAATGAGTTTCACCCAAAGAAATGCTGAACAGCGGGAGCTTTTCTGGATTATTTTAGTTGAGTGTACACATCTATGTCACACCATCACTTCTTACTTAAAAACAGCTGCAGAAGGCTCCTGCTGCGGCTGTTGCCGTTAGCTGAAGCTCTGATCTTCCTGTCTTGATACAAGTCATCAAGTCGCATTTCCTGCTGGAATTAAAGTGGCAGCCCCTAGGGACTATGCAGCTGCCCAATTTATATCAGAGAGAATCTGAAGCAAGCACCAGTGTTTTTTTCAAACTCCTTAATTTTTATTTATTTATTTTTTATAAACCCCAAATTCTAGTACGAGTTTTCTCCCTCATCACTCCCCACTTCCCAGGCAGTTGCATTTTGAAACAATTGAAACAAAAGATAGACATTTCAAGGCCTCTGTACAAAAGCTAGAGGCAGGAAAAATGTATGGGTAAACTCACTGGCATCAAACCAAACGGTGCCTATAGCATAAAACTGAGCAGAGAGATCATACACAAAGCTTCAAGAATATTAGTTATTACGTGGTTAGTAGCTAGATGGTACAGATGGTATATGAAAACCATGAAGGCTATTTATACAACAACAAAAGCTGCGGATCGTGGCACAAAAGTATTTTGGGTCAAAGCAAAAAGAGGAGAGCAACAGCAAAACTGTCCTGGCCAAGTGTTCGAACCAGCCGGTGCCAGGCAAGGACAGCTACGGGGTCATCGCTAAAGATGCTAGAAGCCAGAAATGCAGACTACTGTCTTTTTTGTTCTGTACTTCTACAGTGCTTAACACAGCAAGAACCAGGTAATTGAAAAGTGCTCCTAACAGCTATGATAGGTTATGATAAGTAAGAATTTGGAGAATATCATGTGGCATCCCATTAAGTAGTCTCTGTAGTTAAACACAGATATCCATAACTCAAAGAAAGTCTTAAGTTACCAGACATTCAACACTCCTTAACCATCAAGCAGGGTAAAAAAACAGTCTCTCTCGTATGTAATTATTTTTCAAAAAAACGTCCATCATAAAGAATACCAAAACCAAGGCAAAGATGCTCTACTTCAAAACCGAGAATCACAAAAACCCTACAAAAGTATTAATCTCATTTTTTTCAAAGAATAATAAGCAAATCAAACTAGAGTATGTTAAATTGTGCATTAGAAGGGCGCTCAGCTAGGTTCCACTTCCAAAATTACTTGAGAGCACATTATAATTAGCAAAGGTATGTGACAGTTTTATACCCCTCTATGATGCATGATTAAAGCCAGGCAGCCCAGCTCCGCCACAAGTTCTGCACGCCGTCAAAACAGATGTGACAAGAACTACAAGCTGCTCCCAGACAGACTGTGAGAAAGCATAGACAGATAACATTTTGGCCATCAAAGAGGTAAGACACGATGCAAAACTAATTAAACCTCAAAACCCCTCGGAAAGGCAAACCGTGTTTTGTATGAAGTTATATGAAGCATCTTGTGCTCGAGCTGCAGTGCTCCAGCCCAAGAACAAGGATGAGAACAAGCTCCTACCTTCCCCTCTGAGGTGCAACAGGGAGCAAAGTCTGCAGCCTAAAGCTTAACAGCCCACAGCCTCAGCACAAGGATGCGGAGCACAAACGACTGGAGAAATTGCTGCTGTAACGCCACTGTGATGGTCTGTTAAACTGCTCATTTTTCCCACGCAAGACGGATACCTACTGTCCGCAACAGAAAAATATGGAGTCCTAGCCCATTATGAAAAGCCAAATCTAAACTCTACACAAATTCTGCCCCTTACATTTGCACATTTTTGTCCGCTGAGCACTCAAAAAATGAATTAGAGGCTCAACTCCTTACCATTAACTGGGGCCTCTTGAACTCAGGTTAGAGGGAACAAAGGTGTTGGAAATAAATGTGTAAGGAACAAGGAGAATTTTAGGCTTTAAAAACACACATTCATTTTGGATAAATATTCCATGGCTGATTTGTAAGTGTGAAACAAACAGTGGGGAAAGTTTGTTTCCAAGAAGTGTACCCAAGCCATCTTTTTTTCCTCATTTATGTACAGATTTCCATGTTTAGACTACATCTTAATGCCTCTTCCTTCGTGAGGTCCCTCTGCATACAGCTCCTTTCCCTCTTTTTCCAGGTAGCCTCCCCCATTGCTTCCTCTGCAGAGCTTCAGAGCCCACCTCCCTAACATCCCAGGGGCTCCAGGCAGTTTTCCTGATATATTCCTTCAGCCATTTCCACCACGCTGCTCCTGCTGTGCTCTTTTTCCCATCTCCTCTGCTGAAAAGACTTTTCTCGTTACTGCCCTGCCCACGAGGCAGTCCCCTTCTACGGGAAGTGCTGTAGAAAGGGTGCAGCTGGTTTCTGCTTCAGGCACCTCATGTTTTCCCTAGCACTACCATTCGGGTGAGGTGTAAGTTCTCACAACTTCACTTCGTGACTTCACACTCTTCCTTTTCCTACGGCACCTCTTGTACACGGACAGACACACAGCAACAGCTACATAGGTGCCTACCTATGCCACATACGCACCCTGACTAGCCTGCACAAAACCACGGTTGGGTTACCAGCTCTTCCTTCTGCAATGATGTTACCTCCGTGCAGCTTTTGCATCTCAGAGTTAACCAAGGCTGTATTTACACAGGCACAAAGTGGGACCTACACGCAATATGGAATAACTACACGTTGTTGAGCTGCCAGGTGAGTCAAGTAACTGCACGAGTCTATACACATGTGTACATGTGTAACCTTCCCCAGACAGACAGAGAGACAACTTGCCAGTGCTTAACAACTCACCCATGAGTCATCCCTGACTTTTGTTAGTTAAAACATTGAGAAAGGGGAGGCAATTAGATGATGCAACTGCTAAGTGGACACTTCTAGGTCTGGAGAGTTGAGAAGATCCTCAGATTGTTGAATTTATCAAATTTATCAAAGACAAATCTTCCACTGCTTCTACAAGGCTGAGCTGATTAAGGTGGGCAAAACATTTAAACCACTACTTTCTGGTGCATGTTTATAAGCAAGATTATATTGCTCTGTGGTTATTTTGATGAGGGAGGTACACACGATTGCAGTCCCTTTACAATCAAGCTTCTCATCAGATCAATTTCATTCAGAGACAGTAAATGCAGTGCAGCTGCCTGGTTCAGGTCCCAATACCCACTTATGCTGAATGTCAACCCAGCAATGCAAGAGAACTTACTTAAGTGGCAGATATATACAAAAAAATAAACTATATACATTTTGTTGAACATAATCCGTTAATTAGAAATAGAGCTCTCAATGCAAGCACCTATGGTTATGCTTATGCGCCAGCCTAAGCCTCACAACAGGGGAATCTTAGGGAGCAGGATTGCTTAACACCTCTTCTAAGCAACTGCAACTGTTGCCAAGCTGTCTTTGTCTCCACAATTATGCTTCGCTATTAACATGATTCACAGAACAACAAATAAAACACACTGCAACAAGCCTTCATTATCACTGGAAGCACATTTCCCTGCGTGAGTGGTGATCGTCTAAAGAATGATGTTCTACAGATGTCTCATTTTGGGAGGCTACTTTGGTGGACACTAACAAAGTGTCTCTGGATGTCAAAACATCACGAGAACATGTCAAATCACTTTCCAACATCCTGCAACTGAACTGATTCCAATACTCCTCTTATTTCCAAGAAAACAATTACAATTGTCCCTCTGTAAAGCAAAGGAATCTTCCATGCAAGTGAGGTGGCTGCAAAGCAGCAAGTTTTATTCTACGCAATACATATAAAATGTTGAAAACATATGTGATGATTTAAAGACTTACTGTGATATCACTAATTTGACCAAACAGAGCGCAGAGCGTAACAGCAGATGTGAATGTTCACTGTGTGCGCTAGTGCTACAGCAGAGCACCAAACAGATTTGCGTAGGATCCGAACAAAGAAGTTTGCTTAACAATGGGTCTGTAAAATTAAAAACCTACGACTCAACCCGAGAAGAGCTGGAATTCCCTTCCACTCGGTGAAGCATCTGGCCTGATTGCTGGTGGCTGCCGATCACTGCCATGTCATCACTTTAAAGCTGTGAAACATCCCCACGACCGTGTTAATTAGCTCCCCTTGCAAAGCGTTTAAGCCGTAGAGCGAGGTTACTCACGTGATGTCTCTGCGCTGATAGCAACCTTGAAGAAGGCAGGCGATCAGGTCGCTGATAAACTCCACATCATCCCTGTGAAGAGCAGCTTCCAGTTCCTAATGAACAGAAAGGAGAGAAAAAAATTCCAACCATCAAACTAATTCCTTAAAATTTACTGCTGGCTGATAAGGACCAAAAAAGACCCGAGCAGCCTCAAGTGCGTGTACAGCAGCAGAGCATACACTGGGTATGCCGACCTTCCCCATCATTAAAAACACTGCTACTACTACCTCTTCATTGCAAGAGTTCATGGGAAGACCTTGAAAGGCTTTTACTGAATGTCACTCTCCAGCCAGAAGACTAATGGAAACAGAAAAATAGGGTTCAGTGAGGTTGAGATACTAGAGTCTAATAAGAAACCCATGATTTCTCCCACGTCCAGCTGATGGGCAGGAATCAACAGTTTCACTCTCCTGCTTTGCTTTCCACTCACTAAGGCTGGTGAGTTCATTTAAAAGATGTGCTCAGAAAGCGTGGCCCTAAAAGCCACTTACACAGAGAAGCAGCAGTTTCAGATGGATAGCCAGAAATGGCTGAAAGCCGCCAAGCAAATGCCTCAAAGAAAAGCAAGCATTCTGATTATTTAACTTATTTCTCTTTGTTTTGTTTGTTTGTTTGGTTGGTTTTTTTGCTTTTTGTTTGTTTGTTTGTTTTTTCTCCTCCAATAAGAGAGAAAGAAAGGATGGAGGGATGTCAGACCTCATGACCCAAAACCTCAGCCCTTGGTGGAGGGGTGGAGAGTATCATGGCTTATTTCAGCACGATGGAGTTCATGTAAAGGTGCGAATCAGGAACCGATCCACAAAAAGGATAAACTTCTGAAATGTAGTTACTACGAATTTCACACGTGTTGTGAGAAATATCTGTTTTTCGGCTAGAAATTTCAAGCTTTGTGTTCAAAATATTACTAGGTTAACTAGTTTTATTTATATGCCAGAAAATCATTCACAGTAAGAAAAATCCACTTCCTATAAGAGTTATCATCAGTAGCATACAGCAGTTAACAAGATTTAATATGGATAAATAACATAGGCATAAGAAGCTATTCATTTTTGGTTCAGAGTAAATAATGGATTGAATACAAATTCCTACTTGAATGTTACTCAACAGACTGTTACACAAATGGCTAAGCTAATGGCTACAGAATAAAGGTTAATGGCCAGAGAATAAAGGATAAACGTTTTGGCACTTACCCAATAAAGAAGAGAAAGTGCTTTTTTATTAGACCACAGTAACTGTGGTAATAAAATTATTGATAACAGATTGCAGATTAAATGCCGCTTGTAGTTTTTTATTGGAAATGTATTAATGGCATATTTTCATTATCAACACTGCTCTTATTTACCTCTTGCGCGATACCCAAAGTGCTTCACGAGCGGAAGCCTGACACGTGCCCCGTGAAGAATGTATTAAACGCATCTATTATACGTGGAAACTCGAGGCAAGGAAAGGGCGGCGGGCAGCCAAAGCCTGACACAGCGTCCCTGCCACAGAGCTAGGAAAAGTCCCAGGAATCTCTGTTCTGGCCTCTAGACGACTACCCTGCTTAATGACAAGTTAATACAAAAACTGCAGTTGCTGCTTGCCATCCCTTGGAGAGAGTGATATTATTGTTGTATAAATAGTAATCACGCTATGTAAATAGCAATTACTGAGTGAATTCACTGGGTAAGCGGCTAGTATTTTGGACGTGTTGACTTATTTTATTGGTAAATTACTTTAGTGGACATCTGACCTCTAACAAAACATACCTGACACGGAAAAGAAAAAAGATGTGATGTGCTAAAACATCCCAGGTATGTTACCACGGTAAACTTTAGCTTGTGAAAAATGACATGTTAGGACCCAGAATAAAGGGGGAGGGGGAAGTAAGTCTCCAGGATATCCCCCCCATTCAGCCTCTCCCTTATCCACATATACTCGTGCACTAAAGCTGTCAGTCAGCAGCCTGCCTCTGCTAGGATGCGACAGCCTTTTGTATGAAGGAATATTTAAATTGCTTCCCGTGAGCCTTTTCAGCCTGCTGTTTGACTAACACTCCTTAAGCAGTGGCCACAACCAGCTCAGATAGCCCCTATCTCCAGCCATTGTTTTCCAGGCCCAGGAGTGACCTTTATGTTTTCGGAGCCGGCGGGTCACCCTGGAGCTGAGGGACATTCCTCGGGCACTGGGCAAGGTGCCGTCTCCTGGGCAGGGACCTGCTGGTCTTCCCCAAAACACCTGGTGGGGGAGTTCCCCCCACTTCATGCTGCCCCATCTCTCTCAGACGGGTGCTCCTCGTCCCTGCCTTCATGGCCAGTGCCGAGCAGATTTGGGAACCCGACTTGGCTGCAGACCGATCTTGCAGCCGTTTACTGCAGGCACTGGGCACGCAGACCCACACGGGGCTGGGTGCAGAGGCCCGGTGCCACTCTGGGTTAAGGGGCTCTGGCACAAGTCAGGATTAATGAGCGCACCCATAGCATGGGGCTAACGAAGGTCTATCATTAGCAGGCACGAGGCTGTTAGCGCCTCTGTAGAAAGGTGCTTGCACCGCGCTCCCCAATGCCACCCGTGCTGCCTGTAGCCCACTCTGGTCCTTTTGTCCCTATCGACAGTCATACCCGGTGCCAGCAGGTTATGGTAAAGGCACAGTCCGAGTATTACCGTGATTATTTGTCTTGGAAAAAAGATACTGACATTGTCCTGTAAAGTTTTTGTCTACTTTTTTTCTGTTACTGCTTTGACAGGGCAAGAGCAGTGCAAGGTGCTTTAATTTCTCAGGGATAGGTCCATTGGCCCTGTTGAACTGAATGTCACAATTTTCTATCCCACTGGATTCTCCAGCTTTCTGTCCCCAAACACCTAAATCCTGGACTTTCCCCACACGCCCAGAGTGCTGTGGGAACACCGGGGACCAAGAGGATGCGATGCAAATCTTAACATCTCGGGACCATGAACGAGGAGTTAGGATCCCCCCCCCACCTAATTCTTCAGCCCAGATTTTGCAGGAGGAGGAATAAACCTTGTTTTTCCAGGCCTCCAACAACAGACGGCCGGCAAAGCAGCAGGGTGCTTGAGTGGCGCATCTGAGCAGAGGTGGCCGAAGGGACCCGAGGGACTCCCAGGAGAAAGAGACCACCAAAATCCCCCTGGTCCTGAGGGCAAACCCTGCCCGGGGCGCCCGTCCCTGCGCTCCTCTGGCCTGGCCAGGGCCAGCGGCGAGTGGCTGGGCTTCCTCCCCGCCACCATCCCCCCCACGCCTCCAACCCTTTTGTTTTTCCCCTTTTCTCTTTGAGCACTGAGCTGTGAGCACAGAAATCTGAACCTTGCCAAAACGCTTTGGGGACGGCACAGAAAGGAAACAGAAGAGGCAGCAAATCAGCAGAGGAAGGGGGACACACATCTCCTCCTCCTCTAGCTGGGGAGAGCAACAGACAGGAGAAAAGCAGGATTCTCCCCCTCTCCAGCTGGCGTCACACCTCATTAGGGAAAAGCCTGTTTAACGTCTCTCCCTCCCCCCAGCCCCGGACTAAATCCCCCCTGAGTCAGGCAAGGGCTGTCGGGAAGAGGCTGCCGCTGGAGCAAGGGTGACCACCTCGCCCGGGAGGAGCGCTGGCCCGAAGCAGGGTTAGCCGGGGTGGGCGAGAGGGCACCAACCCGTCCCTCCCCGCTCCCTGGGAAAATAGCTGGCAGGGGTGGGCTGGGAAGAACCGGCTGCCCCACGCCTGCCTGCCCCACGCCTGCCTGCCCCACGCCTGCCTGCCCCACGCCTGCCTGCCCCACGCCTGCCTGCCCCACGCCAGGCGCTCTGGCAGGTACGGTTAACCCCTCCGGCGTGCTGCTGGCCAAGGTTTGAGTCCAAAAGGAACGCTGCTCCCCCAGAGCTGCTGTGAACACGTATTAAACCCTGCTATTACCTGTGTTTTGTCGCAATTGCTACTTCGGTCTGCTCTTGACAGCACGCAAGTGCTGTGGCCTCTGCACGTGTGACCCAAACACCACGCTGCCTGAAGTATGCTCATTTGTGGTATCTGCCCGGACTTCTAAGAGGAAAGATGGTTGACTTCCCAGGTAAAAGTAAAGGAACGAGTCCACAAATGTGACAGCAGTGACACCAATCACGAACACCAGTGCAGAGGGGACGGCGGGGCTGCTGCATGTGCTGGCTTTTTGCACTACGGAAAGCAGCCGGTCAGACTCCAGCTCCTAGCGAGCTGTCTGCTCAGAGGGTGGCATCGCAAAGTTTGGGGCCGTTGTTTCAGAAGACAGGCTCCTCCAAAGCTGCAGGGAAGCCCAGCATGTGTGAGAGCCTGGCGTGAGCAGGCTGGGAGCTGAGGTACAGGACTGCAGTTCAAAGGCCTCCTCTGTGCTGGAGCTGAATCATCTATAACCGAATCTGATGGACATAACCAGTTTAAGCACAGCTAAGCCTTGTCCAAGTTAGCCATCAGTTTAAAAACCCCAATCCCCTCAGCTCTATTTCCATACCACTGCTGTTATCAGCTTTCCATTGCAATGCTCCCAAGTGACTCAACAGGCTTTTGCAGAGGCTTTAGGAGATCACAGAAAGCTACCAGCGGGCTGTGCTGAGCCAGCCCCAACCCATGCGCTGAAATTTCAGCGCTGTCACCGAATCAAGATGTTCTTTTCCCCTCGCAGATAATTAATGACAACAGATACCTGAGCAAGAGTTAGGCGAATTCATGCAAAAGAGTACAGTTACCAGGATTGGGCAGGAAGATGGGAAGTCAACTGCAGGTCTGAAATGCTTCCAACAAGCATCATTTACCCCTGTGTTGCCTGAAGCCAGTGTGTGTGCTTCACCTCTCCAGCTAGGAGCTCCTGCTGACCTCCCCACTGAAGACCCAGCTGTCCCCTGGCTGCGAGGAGGATGCAGGGACTCAGTGAGGGACCAGAGCTTGCCCCAACATGTCCCAGAGGGGAAAGTGCAGCACCCTCCTTGGAGCCACAGAGCACACCCAGCCAATTCACCCAAAGCAGCAGCAGAAGGCCAACGCAATGAAAAGCGGGATGCGGTCCCAAAGCTGAGGTGACAGGATCCAGCTATATCACATATATTGGTTATATGTATATATATAATGTATATGTATATATATAATGTATATGTATATGTATATATGTAATATATATTGGTTGCTCTGCCAAACCCCAGTCTCAGCTTGTTGGTCTGTCGGTGCGCTCAGCCCCTAGGACGTACTCAGCACGCCTACAAAAACCATGGCCCTTCCAGCAGCCAGAGTGGCTTCTGCAGCCCAGTGCCACGCTCTCTCAGCTTGCGATTGCTGCCGTCCTATGGAAATAGTTTTCAAAATATGAAACCTCTGGAGACTGTCTGACTTGGCATGACAAGCTGGGAAGGCATTGCAGAGAATTAGGAGTATTCCAAGGGCCACAACACCCTAGAAGCACAGACAGCGGTGGGTTTAGATGGCTGCCAGAAAGTCAGAAAGAAGTTATAGTTTCAGATCCTGATCAAGTCTTGCAGGCATGTTATCTTAATTTTAGTGGCTAGTTGGAGACATCACCCATTACCTAAATCTACCATTGGATGCATCTCTCCCAGCTTCCCCACAGTCCTGCAGGAGCCTGCACCCTCTCTCTGTAAGATGCTCCAGGGCTTTACAGCTTCCTGAGCCAAAAGGACCCCGTCTTCTCCGCTCTGCCTTTGCATTGCAGGGAGAGCAGATGCTGAACGCCCTCCCTGCGCTCCTGACAGCAGGGACCAAGTCAGCAGCTCTCCTCGAGGAAACATCATCAGCTTCACCTCACCCCCTGGGGACCACGAGTTCAGGGGGAGCCAAGCTGGACTTCTAGAGTAGCTCTGGGGGCGCGAGGCGAAGAGGTTTAGTGACAGTGTGGTTCTGAACCACAGCAGTCCCAGCTCTTACCTGAGCTGCCAGACTGGTGTGTGCAAGGGCAAGGGCTGAAAAGTAAATACATGAAGACGGAGAAAAGCTACCCTGTCAGAAGCAGACTATCATTTGGGGAGGGGGAAAAAGCAGGAACAGCAAAGGTCGTCTCTTTTCTCATTTCTTCAGGTACCCCCTTAATGTCTGTCAGTGCCTTCTGAGATCTCTACCTCCCTCGACTTTCTGTGAGCAGACTTTGAAGGCTATTTCAAGCGCATTGTAAATAGGGGCATAATGTTACTCTGAGGCTAAGCAGAGGTGTGAGATGACAGCTTTGTATGAGGGAGATGGTTATAAACAGAAAGCCAGGGAGAATTTGTCGTATTGCCTCCACATTACGGCTGTTTGCAAAGAACAAATCCCACGTGCTCCCCCCAAGTGCCGGCAGCGTGACGGGTAACCTCAGCTGTCCTCTCCTCCAGCATCTCCCTTCAGCTACGAAAGGGGATGCACAGACATTGAATTCTGCTTGGTTCAGCCCAAGTAGGTTTGAAAATGCAAACTCTTTCCAATGTCGATGGACATTTTTGGTCAGGCTAGAATTTTCTAGGCTTGGTTTATAGGCATACTCCAGTTTTGTCCTCCTTTAGCCTCTCTATCAGGATGCTTAAAAATCTGAGACCACCATGCTATCTATCTACCACCTATCCCACTGGCCAGAACGGTTGTGGCTTCTTGTTCTCCACCCATGTTAACCTGCTGCCTGATCTCTCCTTTGGGACAGGGACCCTCCCCTGTTTGCACAGCGTGCCGCGGCTTGCTCTCCAACTGGAATTTTTCACCGCTGTGTAATACAAACAAATATGAGCAGCTCACGCTTGGTGGCTAAACTGTACTGAAAAGAGATTTCAGACTGATCAATCCAGTCTCCCTCATGCCCCATAGCAGCGTACCGGTGCTAATAAAGCTTTCCTCTCCTCCTAGCTCATACTGACTGCAGTGCAAGCGATTTTGGAACAAGAACTACATTTGTTATGAATTTTATGCATTGTCAGCGCTTAAAAGCTGTAAAACTGCTGCTCGTTCCATTTCTTCCCCCTGCAAAGTGCCTTTTCAGATGGACAGGGTACATCTGAAGCTCTGAAGTAACAAGCAATTAGTTTCTGTTTAATAGTTAGACATTAGTACTTTATGCCTCTAGAGCAGCTTTCATCCTAGAGCATCAAAGCATTTAAAGAACATTCAGTAAAGCTTTGCAGCACCTGTGAAGGAAGGGGAGGCACACACCCATATGTGGAGCAATTTTACAGATGGAGAAACTAACACAAGCCCCAGCATCCTCACCAGGGGCACGCTTCACTCAGTGGCGAGGCTAAGAGAAAAGCCATAAGGCTTGACACTTGATGCCACTGCCATCGTCTTTCTTTTTCAGCAGTTCTATTAGCAGCCAAAGCATTTGGAGACTGTGATATTTTCCCTCCAAAGGATCATTTCTCCCTTTCAGAATAATCCTCTCTTCCTTCAGAACAGATAATCTATACCATTTACCATAAGCCAGTTATGCTGGCTGAGGGGCAAGCATTGCACTGGGCACTGAGCTGGTTTTACATGGGAGAGACAGAAATTTCAGGCTCAGAACTGGTGGTCTCCAGCCTGTGGTTTGCAGACCTCTTGCAGACCCCGTGGAAGACTTCCAAGAGGCCTGCAAAGGGCAATTAAGAAAAGCAAGCTTAACATCAGTCTGCTTAAATTTCTAATCAGGGGTCCATGCCTTCATGGGAAAAGTACTGGGGTCGTGCCCTTAAAAAAACCCCAAACCGAAACACCCCCACAAAGTGGCTGACCATTATTGCCCAAGCCACAAGTTCAACTCCTCTAGCTGAAAATAACCTCCAAACACAACAGTATGAGAGGAAACACAGTCTGCTTGAATTGCATCCTGTTTTCCTCACCCTCAGAAAGATATCATTTATTATCACCCAGAAAGGTTCTCTCCCAGTAGCTGTGCTAGTATGGAGTATTAGATGTATTTGGGTCGTTGAATTACTTGTAGATTGTGCTGGTTTAGGCTTCTGGGTTTTTTTGCTGGGAAGACAGGCTGAGAAAAGTGGTGAGCAGACAGCTAGAGAGTGGGACCATTCTGAAGTTAACCCATAATACCACATAGATTATATATTGTTCAGCTCTTACAGTCCCACGCCAGTAGTACCTTGCTGGTAAAACCAAACTAAAACAACCCCCAACTCCCTCTCTCCACAAATGCTGTATTTAGCATTCCCATTTACAGGCCAAGTACTACCAGCAGCTAAAGACTAAAAATTTTAGCAACTGTTTTTACATAGCGCCTTGGGTGAGCACAATCATCACGTTGGTGGGGAACAGCATCAGCACGGCTCTACCTGTTCTTGAAGTTGTTTCTGGAAACAACATCACCGAGTTAGCTATGGTCCTTCCCCAGACGATTCGGCTGCACGATAAATAAAGCACAGCTGATCCTGCCGTGTCACCATCTCCTGCGGTAAGAGGCTTCCTGGGTACCTAGTGGGAGTTCTGCTAAGCTTTTAAGCCCATTGGCAACGTGGGGAACAGTCTGTAGCTCCAAAGCCAAGAGGCTCGAAGTAATAATCCGATTTCAAAGCTCCTCCTCCTCTCCAGCCAAAGGCAGCAAGGGGGGATGAGATCAGACTGTAGATGCTCTTCATTTTAGGTCTGGCCATTGCGCTCATCTGCTCAGCATGAGCACAGGGAAGGGAAAGGATGAGCGCCAAAATCTGGAATGGATTGCTTGGCTAAAGTTTCTGCAAAGATTTCCAGACTTACTGGGAAAATAATTTTTTAAAGGGGATTTTCACCGCTCTCAGTGTATGCAGACTGGCCCATCTAAGCTAACGTCCACTTTCCTAGTTCACGCGCTGGCCAAAACTCCTGGGGGATTTACTCCCTGCCATCGTGTACTGCTGATGCAACATGGCGTGCAAGCTGTGCAGCTGGTTTGCACTCGTACCATGCAAATTCTCCTGTAACAGCAATGAGTGGTGCTCCGGCATTTACATCACTCCCCGCCTCCAGGATGTTATTAGCTGCCAGTTGATAAGCAAGCCACGAAAAAACTATCTCCATGGGCATCGAAATAAACAGAAAGCCCAGATCAACCCTTATGGGCTCAGGTGATTCCCTTACAACCCTTCTGCCCCTCAAAGAAAAAACAATGACCTTGCTTTTGAATGGGGGAAGAAAGGTCCCTGCTCGCCCTTGCCTGAAAAAGCAGGATGAAACAGTAAAATACATTAAGATAAAAAGAGGCTGTAAAGCCTTGCTTTTTCCCTTTAATCTGATCTCCACAGCCAGCCATTCTTCTGCTTCCCCTTTGGACGCTGCGCGGAGTGCAGCCCACAGCGTACCCACCACAAACAAACCCTGGCTGGCGGCTCAGTGGGGAGATCGGCCTTAAAGTGCTATCGGCATTAAAAACTCTTCCTCCTCGCTCCGGGTCAGACAAAAGGAAAGCCGCCAAGAGAGCCTGCAGCCACACACAGGTACCCCATGGGTTTCTACCACTGCGCGTGGCCGAGATGAATGGCGGGTGAATTCTACCACAGTGCCGTGCTGAAATCCAAGTTCTAGCATTTTTTCTATTAATTTAACAAAGAAGAATTTGCAAGAGTACAAAATAGCTGCCTACCGGTATCAATCCTGATGAAGCAGCCAGCCAGCCAGCCACTCAGATGCATGAACTGCCTGTTTGCAACAACCTTAGTCTCAAGCCTAAGAATAAGTTTTAAAAACACACATCTATTCCATGGCATAACAGTTTGTGGAACCATAACTAATAGGTCTCTTTCGTACTCTCAGATAACTGTTTGCACTACTCTGGATAGCCAAAAGCACCACCTTGCTTATCTATCAGACTCTCTGAGCTTTTTCCAAGCTTACACAGTCCAGGCATACTTCAATACAAAAATTAACGGCTTTTATACAATTTTTTTATTATTATAAAAAACACAGATGCTACCACCCTAATGAAAGATATATGCGCTAAGGGATAGGCTTGTCATATGAAATGGCGTTTCACGCCTGTCGAATACCGTAATGCGAGTCACAGTTCCTTACACAGCTCTGGCTTCATAACGCACGTCACCGCAGGATCCAATGTTGAAGTAAATACGAGAAATTACCTCTTCCAGTACTCACACTCCACCTTCAGCCCTGTCCAAAAAAATCTGTATTTCATTGGATATGTGGAAAAGCCCCCCAGAGCTTTTAAAGCCTGGTCAGGGGCCAGAGCCTCTGCCCCCAGCGATGGCTATCTAGCACGCCTTCCCCGGCCGACCTCCCGGCTTCAACGGGAATCCCATGCTTCCTTGGCTGTCCTGCTGAACATGCAGGCCTGCCCTGCTGCACTGAGCCGTCATCTTCCACAGGATGCTAGTAAAAACCCAAACAGGACCCAACAGGGTTGCCTGGTGACGGAGGTGGCTGCTCTCGGGGCTGGGAGCAGCCGAGAGACGAGCCGGGAGCCCCGTGGGAATTCCCGTCCCCTCCCTGCAGCTGGGGAAAGGCAGAAGGGAGAAGGGTCTGCTCAGAAAAACAAAGCAAAAAGCTGGCAGTCCCAGGGTTTTTAGACTGTTGGGTAAAGCGTAAAATCTCAGGAGCTGCTTCTTGCGACATACTGTGAGCAGCTCAACGTTCGCACAAGTGTCACCAGTGCGACTGTCCTGACTACGGCCCCTCGGCCAGAGGTGGCCGTGAACCACCGCCTCGGCCCGCGTCTGGAAGGAGCTCAGCTCACATGTGTGTTTGCCAAGGGAAATGATACAGAGCTCTTCGTGTGCTTAGGAGACGGACGCTCCGTGTTTTACTCCACATCTGGCAATGCTGCTCCATAAAAAAGGTGATGGAGTGCTTGTAGCTCTCCTTCCAGAGCACAGGATGAATATCTTCTTCAACACACACGCCATACAGGAATTCTCTAGCTTAATTTAATGCCGTCTTTATTGCCAATAAATTTGCAGATTGCTACAAACACTTGGCTATTTACGCAATAATAGTTATATCTGCCAGAAATGGCAAATTATTATTAATGTTAATTATTACTGTTATGATGTTCATAAATGTTAATGCTAACTACACTCTTAAAACACATATTATAAACAGCATCGTAACTTGAGAGAAGGGCAGTAAACTATTGCCCAGACACAGAGCAAACCAGGTCTATTGCTGTAACACTTATTCTACAAACATTATTTGGAGTACCTTTTTTTTTTTCCTAAATTCCTTCCTCCCATCCAGAATAAGGAAAAAAGAAAAAAACAGACTTGTTTCATTACATTTTAAAAAATGAAACGAAGGTCTGTTACGTCTTGTAAACTGGAATAGCCAGCTTTGTTTCTGCAATTCAATGCAGAAGTGATGGCACTGGATTACCCAAAGATCCACACAAAATGCTTCAGTTGGATGAAATAACTGATCTGCCTGAAGTGGGGGAAAAAAAAATATGGTAACAGATAATTATATAACCAGCTTGTAAAAGTGTTATTAGTAGAGCATGGGATCAGGAAAGCCCTGGCTTTTATTCTCACTTCATGCATTCAGTGATGAGAGCTAAATCTCTGTCCGTCTCTCTCTCCTCCCCCCACCCCCCCCCCCCCCCCAAGTTAGATAATCTTTAGCCAACTCTGTAAAACACTTGCAATCTTTGAGTAAAAGCAAGGCTGAGGTTAATGTACTGCTACTTCTCTAACATTCAGATGCTGTGTTCTACCTTGATAACAGAAGAAAACTGGAAAAAAATTTCCTCTACCATTCAGATAAGGTAGCTCGAGGACTCAGGGGTAAACTCTAAAGTTCAACATTTTAGTTTGAAAGGACGTTTCCAGTCACCGGCTACTGGAATTCAGATCTTCAGATCTTGACTAAGTGATAAAATGCAATAAAAAAAAGCTTAGCCAGAAGGTATCTCTTTCAAGGAAGGAATGGGAACATTAGCCATTCTGTACATTAACTAAGCATAGCAAAAAAACACACGTGGACCTTGTTCTCAGTTATCTGCAACTGGATGTTTCTGGAAATCTTTCCTCAGGAGTACAGTTTTGCTCCTCCTTTCTCAGGAATGACAGAGGTGAATCCAAGCAGGAGAAAAATTAAACTGGTGGCAATGGACCTTGAAGGTCTGACAGTGACCTGCAGTACTGAGGTCTTCAAAACCACTTTCATTTGCCAGAACATAAATTAGATTCCTCACTAGGTACGGCACCAGGGTTAATGGGAGCTTTATAAAGCCTTCTTTGAACATACAGATTATCCTTTTCAAAAAAGACTAATCTTGTGGTTTAAAGTACAGTACTGGGAGCCAGGAAACCTATTCCCAGCTCTGTCAGGCTGGGTGACTTCAGGCCAGCCACTTGACTATTCTCTGCTCTTTTTCAATATGCACAAAATAGAGACAAATACCTAAATCTCCCATGAGGCTTAATATTTGTAAGACAACGAGAACCAGCTTAACTATTCACAGATCCCTTGAAGCAGAAGAGGATGGCAGGCCCTTTTCTACACAGGCTTGCTCAAACCTCTCCAAAGAGATAGCAGCAAGGACACCTGCACCAGGCACTTCATACGGGCAAGAATCCTGAATTACAACATTACCAATTACATTTTTTTCAGCAGTGAAGGAAGTGTCTCATCCTGTCCAGCATTTCTGTCCAAAGGAGACACTCAAAAGGAGCAAAACTGAAGAACTAAGAAAAATTCTAGTTTAGGGAAAGCTGTGCTGGCTAGGCAACTGTCAAAGAGCAGCCTTCCTCTACAGGATCTGATTTCACTGCAAGAATGTTAATAACAACTTAAAGACAACAAAATAAACTCAATTAAAAAAAAAAAAAATCAAGCATTTCAAAGGTAAAATACAGCAAACTACCAAAAGCACGAGATAACACAGAACATTCAGTGCTGGTAACAAGGGTCACTACTTTCTTTCCAAGAATAAATTAATCCTAGACAACTCCACTGTGAAAACCAATACTGGCTAAGGGTCTCCTCTCAGAAGGTGCATGCCATTCCTCCCAAACTGTCATAGTTACATACTCTTCATATTGTAGTTTCCATATATTAGTCTCCTTCAAACTTTTAAATAAAATGAGGGAGTCTAAGTCATTCACAAACCAGCTCCAAATAAGTACTGTGACATATCTTTGGGTTTTGTTCTTTTGTTTTTTCCAAAAACTGAACTGTACACTGATATATGACAGAGTGCCCATCAAACATTTGAGTATAAAACAATCCCATGATTTCCAAATCTCCTTAAAAGAGGGCAAGCATTTTACTTGTGTTATGCATTACAACATTTCAAAGACTCACATCTTTTAAGACTGACCACAGCTGTTTTCTGCACACCCCAATATTTTGATCGATGCATTTGTATGCTGCTACTGTTTGAAACACCTACTTGCCCATGAGCGCAGGTGACTCTGACCTGGTCACTCCCAGAGGACTCAATGCCATCGTGTTGATGGGTGGTAACTTTTCCTGTGACTCAGCTTCAGCAATAAAGCTTTAGCAAGAGGAACTCTAAAGAGTGTTTCCCAACTCATTCCCTTCTAGCATGCAGAAATCTCGGGAAGTCATTTTAACTCAATAACCTCCATGCCACTTCCACCCAGTCGAAACAGAAGAAGAAAAAGCAAACAAACAAACAAAAAAATCACATCCTACTCTGCACACTACAAAATTTACTCATTCCAGAATTTCTCAGAAGAAAGTTATCCATCCACAACTATGTAATGTCACTTCCTTTTCCTCCGAAATAAATTCTGGTGTTGAAAAAATTCCACCTATGCATTTACTATGGGCAGTCTCAGTCAACACAGGAGCACATCCACAGCCAGCAATCAAGGAACAGCATTCAGGACTACCTCTGTATTGATTTCTAGCTGGGGTGCAAATTTAGGAATTTGCTTCTCCCCACTCCATCTGTCCATTGATCTGACAAGGAAGAAAAAAAATCCAAAAATGCCCAGACACACTTTTGTATAAACTGAGGCATCATAATTATTTTTCAAATAAAAAGCAAATGATTATATTTTCCTAACAGCACTTGTTGAAGAGCTAGGGCAGTTTGATCCATTGCTATTCATTCTTTCGAACACACATCCAACCTTTCAGTCACTCTCTGCTTCTTGGCTATGTAGAAGGTAGAGCCGTGAGGAGCACTAAGGGATTAATTCTCACAATAGCAGGAAGCAGGAGTCCCGGCTTTTGGGGGGGCAAGGGGGGGAGAAGGATGAGCATGTAGGCTGCATCCCTGGTCTTTGGACTTCCTTGCCATGATTTCATCTTCTGCCTGAAGCTATCTTAAAAGGGAGCTACTGTGGAAAGGGTACCCCCACGACTTAAATGTAAAAAGCGTTATGGGAATTTTGTTTTAAACCTGCAAAGACTACGAGCAGGGGTTACATGCGAGATGAATGCGAGGCATGGCTCAGCAGGGAAGGGAACAGCGAAGGCACAAACAGTCCGTACTCTGTTTGTTGGGAGTCACGCAGTAGCTGAATAGATTTATGATTCAGATGTTTTAGTGTTGGTTATCAGCGATTAGCTCAAACTTTTAGAAAAACAGAGAGAGAAAGAAAGATTAAGCTTTTGTCTGCCCCAGCCCTCATCCTTCCTTCGCCTGGCAGCGGGGGTTTACTGATTGTTTCTGCCCCTTTTTTAACATCAGAATGGCTCTGAGCCACGCTCCTTACAGAAGCCGATCACACTGCCAATATAATCACAAACATTAGATTCAACAGCTAATCATTGAAGTGCAACATCCTTTATTCAGGTACAGCCTATGCAAGTAATATTTGTAAGATTTGGTTATATGGGAACTTTTAAGAGTGGCGTTTTTCCAACCATGGAGATCATTTGGGACACAGAAAGGGCTGACAAAGAGGGACCGCTTTTGTTAACTTTATCTTCCACCTCTGTATAAGCCCAGTAACATATACACAAGAGGACTTCATGCATCTTTGTGGCATTTAACCTCACAACAACCATGTGGGCTTCTCACAGATAAGCTAAGTGACTTGCCCAAGATCACACAGGAAGCCAAATGCAGAGCACTAAAACCGAGCTTAACAACTTTTGGAACAGACCTCTGACCATTGCCGCATTAATCCATTTCTAATTTAGTTTAATCAAACTTAATGCTCAGCTAACAGATTTATTCCAATCCACTATTACATGGGTGTGGAGCTGTACATCAGAGGAAGAGACTCAGACTTTTCTGTGAATCACATCTCTACATGTAAATGTAATGATGCAACCTTAAGTACAGAGTCCTCCCCAGCACCTGCACAACCAGGGGGCCTGAAATGCTGCCGGCCTTCAAAACCGCGCTGCAGCTAAACTCTGTGGTTGTGGAGGACAGGGGAAGAAGGACACTGATCCTGCCTCACTGCATCCACAGAATGATGTATACCCCTAGCTCAGACCAAGGTCCCAAGTCCATATGGAAGTACCTGAACACAATGCTCAATTTTTCAAATGCTTGGAGCCCATAACAACCCCTTTTTGCTGAAAAAGTAAGGGACTCCATACTTTTAGCGGAGAGGGAGGGAATCAGGGTAATTTAATAATCTGTAATGGGGATGTTACAACTCTAGGTTATACTGCTGCAAAAACACCGAGTTCCCCCATATTACCTTGGTTTTGGTTAAAACACATGGCAATACTAGGACTTGCCCAGGAAGGCACCCGATGGCAGATTCCTCACTTACAGATCCGGCCAGGACCACTCATCCAGGACAATTCTGGACAAACGCTTACGTGCTGACCCCGCGTACAGCGTAAGCAGCAAACACGACGCGCTCGGTACGTCTCCAGCCTCACACATGCGTGTTCACTGCTCACAGAGTCCGTCTGTGCCCCATCCAACGCGTCTGGAAGGCAAACAGGCTGTACATCTGCACATCAGTGGTGCAGCAGGTCCAACACAGAGAAGGAACATCAGGCTTATTATACAGAAGTTATGCAGATCATCTGAGTGATTTCTATCCAAAAGCTCCTCGACAGGAATAGAGGAGGCCCCAGAATTCCCTGGTCTGCTTCGTAAAAACTTGCAATGCTGCTTTCCTTGAGATGCTGCATGCAGCGTGAGTAGATTAAGCTCTATTAACGTAAGACAATTTTAAACAGTGCAAACTAGAACTAAACTTGGAATTAACTGGACTGGTGTAAAATTATACCTTAATGCACACAGAAACCAGATTAGAAGACAGATGGTGAAGAGGAAAGGAGAAAAAAGAAGAGTGGATTGGATATACATATGTGGATTTACATTCTGTGAGCTTGGCACAAATCTTAAGAGGCAGTTTTTTATTTCCAGCATAATAGAAAGTTGCCTGACAGTGCTGGTACACTAGATAAGGGGAAAAAAAGAGCAGATGCTTTTGAAGGGCTTTGTAAGTATGAATCTTCGGCAGGAATTTAGAGATCAAGGTGGGTAGGAGCACGGGAGGAAGGAAGCTCTTTCAGATATGGTGGAAGCATAAAAAGGGAGAAGCAAGAGGAAAAAGGAAACTCTGGTGAAGCAAGAGTAACTGTCAGGGTCCAGATCGTAAGCAAAAGTGCAAGGGAAATGCTCAGCAGAGACGCAGCTTGGGCAGCAGCGTGCAGAACCCTGAAAGCAAAAGCAATATAGTGGAAGCTGTCAAAAATGAACTAATAATCGTGGGCATGCCGAGGAAAGGACCGTAAACCATCATTATACCTCTGTGTCAATGCAGAGTGTATCTACAC
The DNA here is from genome assembly GCF_965183815.1 of Platalea leucorodia. Taxonomy (NCBI): domain Eukaryota; kingdom Metazoa; phylum Chordata; class Aves; order Pelecaniformes; family Threskiornithidae; genus Platalea; species Platalea leucorodia. The sequence continues at coordinate 58,980,831 of NC_138826.1, forward strand.
CTTGAACACTACATGCAGTTCTGGTCCCTACATTTGGGGAAAAAAAAGACAGAAGAACTGAAAAGCTAGAGCAGGGCAACAACAGTGATCAAAGGCATGAAACAGCTTCTGCAGGAAAAACAATTATGTGAAACAATAAAAGACTATAAAACCAGAAATGGCATGGAGAATGAGTGCTCATAGTCCCTTGTGAAAAAAGAATGGACAGAAATCAGATGAAATTATCAGGATAAAAACAAACAAAAGGAGACACTTGCACAAGCAATAATTCATCTGCCTGTCTCTTTGCTGTGGAATATTATGGATGCTAAAAGTGTACATGGGTTCACAGAAGAAACAGGCAAATTAACAGAAGGGGGGTAAAAAAAAAAAAGGAAAAAAAAAAATCTATCCAGGGCTGTTAAATACAAAAGGAAGTTTCTGAGCTGCAAATATGAGCCGGAGGCTGGGAGCACAGTCTAGGGAAGTATCATTGCTCGATTGCCCCGTTCTGACACTCTTCCCTGGGCATCCGCTGTACAACAACAGACAGGATGCCGGGCTAGACAGACCTTTGATCTAACACTGTACGTCCATTTTTGTGTACAAGGCAGAAAAGGGTTTGTATTCCACACTGAATCAGGCTGGGGATAGTAAAATTTGAACAGGAAAGAATGATGTAGATGGCAAATGCAGAAAAGACTGGTTGCCTAGAGTTGAATGTCATAGAGGAGGGAAAATGTGAGGCTCCTAAAAAAAAAAAAAAAAAAATCTTGTTACAGCATTAAAATGAAGGACAGAGATGAAACTTTTGATGGCGATTATGTATGAATACAGAAAACTGCATTTCAGATGTAGAAGGGAATAGAGACTTGATTTCACACAACTTGGGATGTAAGAAGGGAGGCAAAAAAAGACGGGATAAAAGAACAGTATTGAAGAAGACTCCCAGGATGAAAGAACAGTGTTGAAGAAGACTCCCAACATGTAAAAACTCCACTCTCCTCCAATGCCTCAAGGTATAAGCAGAGGCAAAAGAAAAGAGATGAAAAATGCAGTTTGGCATGCTCATTCAACTTCAAGAGATGAATCTGAGATGAGGCAGTGGAGATGATCACGTAATTAAGGTAGTGGACAGACACGAGGAGATCAGAGTTCATTTCCCAGCTGCGCCACAGGCTTCCTTCACGATGTTGGGCATTTCACTTTGTTGTTCCATAAAACTGAGAAAATATTTTCTTAATGCACAGGAAAGCTGTGAGGCTGAATTCTTTAAACATCTGAGATGCACTGTGGTGTCAGAAGGAGCGCGGTTCAGATAGCAAATGCCAAGCGCTCGCATGACAAGGACCAGGTTTCACAGGCTACTGGGACCAGACACAACGTGGGATGTTACCCCAGCACAGAGCAGCAGGGACAGGGAAAATAATTCCATCGCAGGAAATGAGCTCAGGGAAATCAAACCCAATAAGGTGTGAGGGGAAGAGGTATTGAAGCCAGTCAAAGTAGAAGACATGGAAAGCACGTTTAGGGAGCCGAAAAGTTTGCAACACCACTGAAAAACAACTCTGCGAACTATAGGAAGGAATCAGCATGACACTACAAGGGTGGGAGATAAGTGGGGTGATTGGGTATAATGTGCCAAGTACTGCAATATGTCAATCTACATCCAACATGCACTTGAGTACTTAGAAATAAAAAAACAATGCTTAGCCTAACATTTTCAATGCTTTCTACTGAACTTCCACACACCACCACCACCACTCCCCCCCCCCGCTGCAATCAGGAATATAAACCTTAAATCGTTTGAATATTAACTGTGTCACTAAAGGAGATATAAACAGGCTCTGACTTGGGATACCAGCACCAGTGCAAAGTCTGCAAGAACCGCAATACAGGCTGTTTTGATCCACTGAAACGTTACACTCAAATACTTAAGATACACTAATACCTTTAAAACTTATCTAAAGCTAAATTTGAAAGGACTATAACCAGTAAGAGCTGAAGCTTTCTCTCACTTTTAATCAATCCTTTAAATTATACACAAAAACATCCAAACCCAATATTTGCCAAGAGATGTAAAACGACTCCCAGACTGAACTGGCAGAAAACACAGAAGAGCCCAGAATAGACCTTACTGATAGGATAAATTGAGCCCTGACATGCGTGGAGCCCATCTGCGAGTGGTGAAGAGAACGTGCTTAATTTCTGTTTATTCCCTTCATCCTGGATGAAATTTCACGGGTAACTTTATAGCAACACTGCCAGGCTGGTGCCCCACTCCCCTACCTGCGTCCCCCCCTCCGCTCACTCACAGCTCTGCAGCAACTCCTGGGCATCACCAATGACCAGGCACGGGGAGGTTTTAGGATTTTCAATCCTAAAAGCGGTCAGCCGGTTGAGTTTTCTTTGCTGTGTTATTCTAAAGGCGGATCAGCCTTTCTCTGCCCAATTTGCAGTCACTGATGGCAATGCAGCATAGTGCATGGGAGGACGTGGCTGCTGCCAAGCACCTACCTACAACCTGAGCACAACCCTGGGGAGCACTGAGCTGCAAGCCAAAAAGTTACTTTCTTCTTCCAATTTCTGGATAAAAACCTTTATGTGAGATGCTGAGATGTTGACTTCATAGAGCCCCAAAGGACCTGAGGATCCAAAACCAACCGGGTCAAGTTGGCTAACTGCAGTAAATCAGTTTTAGGTGCAAAGCATCCCATTTAACACAATTTAATACTAAACTGCATCATCAAACTGATTTAAAAAGTTTTAGTGCATTTTTTAATTTGATTTTTTAACCAAAAGCACTGTAATACAGGTCATAAGCAAATAGTTTATTCTGTAAAGAGGAAGAAACAGTTATGATTTTGTAACATAAAACATTGAAACGAATCCAAGTAAATGAACATCAAAGCCATAAATTGCTTAAACATGTACAGAAGAAAATACTGAATTGAATGCAAAGACTGAATTTGGCTGTAAATCTCCAGACCTTAGCAAGATCCAGAGATAATCCAACTTTCACTAACATAAAAGGCAAAAAATATTAAAATCATATGTAAACGACAATTTATTGCTTGCTTGTTTGAATTAAAAAGTGAAAATCTCCAATTTTAACAAACCTGTTTAAGCTTCCCAAGAGTTTGAGGGGAAGGGGTTGTCAAGATACTCGGAAGACCTTTTCAAAGCACATCTCCAGAGCAAGAAGCATACAAGAGAGGCTGCGCTGGCTGCACCAAACAGATCGGTATTGGAGGGCATCGCGGTCACAGAGAGCTGAACCCTGCAGGAGCCCTTGACGGGCGCCGGTAACGAGCAGTTCAAGAGCAGGCACTGTAAAAACCCAGGGCAGCCTGCCACTGATGCCTGGAGTCACATAAAATTAATTTAAATTGGAAACAAACTGGCCCGGGTAGCACTTGCCCGAGTTTCAAACAATGTTAAGAACGAAGCGGCGTATTACGTATTTTGCTGGCAGCTCAATCATTAAAATTAAATAGGAAGTGGCAAAGCTGCAGGGCAGGCGATACCGTGCACTTGAGTATGAAAAGCAACAGTGAGCTTGGGAATTACAGACACTTGTAAACCTTACTTTAGTACCTGGTAAAATGGCTCAACTGGGTAGTTATGAACGTTAGATTAATGCCATACAGGAGGCACAGACTAGCGTGGTATTTCCCTAAGAAAAATGGGCACCTCCATATTTCCTATAAGGAGAGTCAAGACAGTGGTTAAAGAAAGACTGGTAGATGTAATTAATTTGAATTTTCAAACAGCCTTTGGTAATATTAATCACTGGAGCCTATTAGGGAAACTAGTCATGGGGTGAGAGGTAAACATCTGTCAATAGATTAAAGCTAATTTAGAAAAACCGAACAGCATGAATAAATGGCCAGTTTTCAAGAAGGTTAATGGGGGAGGTCCCAGGGGTGGATACTATGATCAACATTTAATATATTAAATGATCTGGAAAGGGGCATATACAATGTGAAATAGGGAAAAAACAATTGTTGATGGTACTGCTCTATAGGTTAGTGAAAACCAGTGGGAATTAAAAAAATTAATCTGAAGGATCCACCCAAGTTACAGCAAATAAATGTTAGTACGCATGAGTGCAAGGTTATGCAAATTGGCAAGGAGAGTTTGAACTAATTGTAGACATGGATGGGTTCCACATTAATTGTAACCATTCGGAGAAAGATCTAAGTGCCCTTGTGGACAGCGCAGGGAAAACATCTGCTTAGTTTCCAGTCATTGTCAAAACCGCAAACCAGATGTGGAGCTTTGTATTAGAGACAGATAAAGAATAACACGGAAAACACCATTTCAGTCTCGAACATTGCGTTCAACCCGGTTGTCTTTGTAACAAAACAAAATATCAGAAACTTGAAACTCCAGAAAGAGCTGAACATAAATTAGAGCCGCAGAAAGATGCTCGTCTAAGAACTCAGTTACAAAATACACAGATTACAAAACTCAGACTCGTTGAACCCTAGTTAGCATGACTTTGGACGGCCTACAGTCCATTAAAAAGTTTGCTGAATAAGAACTCTAATTATTTTCAAATTTCTGGGCTACGTTCAAGGGGCGATAAGTAAGAGGTGAAATGATCCAAGCATATGATACATAAAGCAGGCAGAGAAAGCCATCTGGATGCACTTATTCTCCATTCCCACCCTCTTTTTCTCCCAATAAGACAGGAGCAAGGAGTTGTCCAACTAAATAAAAGACAATAGATTTAGAAGTGATGAAAGAAAATACTGCTGCACCCATACAGACAGAACTAACCCACAGAACTCTTCTCTGCAAGGTACTTATTGAAGCAATAACCCTAATAAGATTAAAAACCACAAAACATCAACAATGTCAGCAATTGGAGTCAAGAGAATTCTGCAGTTTTCCCGCTTGTCTTTGCAGGATTTTACTCTTTCTTCCAAGGTATCTAATATTAGGCATGACTCAGGACAAGAAACGAGAACAAGCTGGGCCAGTGGCCTCATCCAGAACCTGCTCAGAAGGTTCAATGCGAGGAGGCAGACAAACCTTGGACATGAAAGTAGCTCAAAATGAAAGAGGAAGGAAACAGGGAAGGCATGATTTTAACTTCATTGTGTGAGTTGCATTCAAGGAAAAGATGGTTTAAGTCACCACAAGAATAGCTGAAAAAAACGCTGAGAAACAGAGCTTTTCATGTCTAAAACCTTCAGCCTTCTCTGAAAAGTAGTAAAAGGCAGCATCAACTCTACAGTTACTATCACTGACTCTCTCATCCAAACGAAACAGGAGGCTTTTTTTGCCTAGGTTTTGCCCACACCTGCATATCCATTCAGATTAGAGAGAGGACTTAAAAGTAGAATAGCTGTTGTTGAATTGTAACGTGCACAGGCAAAACTTGGAGTGGATGTTGTCGCAATGCTGAAGGGGAGAAGGTTATGTGACCTGCACATCTGTCCTGCAGGTCACATAACACGGCCCACATCATGTCATTTTAGGCAAAGAGAAAGGTGGATGTGAGATTACCAACCTGATGTCTATCCACCTCTGGAGGAAAAAAATACCCAGTATTTGAGGAGATGCCAATCTTTTCCCCTATTGTTGAGGGAAAACATCTCCATCAAAAACTGACCACTGAGCACAGTCAGCCTACGGAGCACTGACTCACATAGCAAGATCATTGTATATTTGCCATCTAATTCCTTCTCATACCTTACGGTAAATCCGTAGTCACTTGTTTAGTACTTAACCCAAGGCCACAAAAGGAATGCATGTCTGAAGCATCTCCACTCTCCTGCTTTGTCAAATAATCCCGGTATTGGTTACTGAGATGATCCCACTACTGATTCATGATACTAACCATCCCCTGCTTTCCAATTCACTTTATTGAGCATAAAATTCAGAGACACAAAAGGCATGTGAGATCCTATTTCTAAACCTGGACTATCTGGGGGATATTCTCTGCTACCTCTGTCTCTCCAATGTATTTGTCTAGTGTAAGTGTTTCAAGGGCAGAGCTTCCTATTTCTGCTCAGGAGCCCTTCCTTGTCTTCAGAATCAATTTTCTCCTCCTCGAGCTCAGCCTATTATTTCTATCACCCAATTTCCTTGGGTTCCTTGGTGTCCATGTCCTTTAGATACAGGTAAGCATCCAATATATTGAGGCCTTTCAATCTTTCTTTACAATAGGATCATTCTCCCACTGTTATTCTGGTTGATACTCTACGACATCCACAAAATTTTAAAATCTTTTTGGTATTAAGGTGTTCAGAAACAAGCACACCACAAGTGTGGTTACACAAAAGGGTAGGGGTTACCACCAGTCTTAATACATTTTATGGTATAACATTTCTTTGTACACAGTCAGTAGCTTTCCTTTGTATCAACACACATTTAAGAAGAAAACATCATGCAACATTATGCTCTTATAGCACCTCTTGAACTAGTGGTCTGTTTTACTGCTCTAAAACACTCAGAACAAGGTGTCAAGTCCGCAGCAAACATGACCTATTGGATTCACAAAATTTTTAAAATGATAATAAACACTGGACTCAATTTGATTCTCTAAACTGGGGGTACACTTGGACCATATTTTCAAAGCATCTTCAAGAACTGAAGAGTCAAGTAAAATATGAAATACTGATTTTGACCAAAAGTCACAAGAGATGGCACACTTGCTCTCACATCTTGAGTCTTCCCACTGACTAGCTCTGGTTTAGATTATTTATGTCCAGATGTGATAGCATATGAATTTCTTTATCTATACTTTTAATCTCTTTCTAAGCCCTCGCACTTTTGAGTAGTACTCCTTTAGCATTTTTAACACCCATGAACTTAAATTAATACACTGCTTATTTCCTTCTCTGAATCATCAGTGAATTTGAGACAGAAACTACTTCTGATCCCTGTGGCACCCTGATACATATCCTCTAGCAGCGCAGCATGGTTTACAGTTACAGGCTTGCCCAGGGTAGGGTGGGAGGACCTGAGGTTTTTTCGTTATTGCTTTTGCAGCTCTCAATATAAATTAAGCAGCATTATTGAGATAAATCAAGTGTTTTCCAATAACAAAGCACTATCTACCTTGAATGACAGCCCTTACTACAATGTCATATTAACAATGCTTCACTTAAATTTCTAAACCAAAGGAAACTGCAGGAAGCATAAAACTAAAGAAAAGGCTAAAAGTCAAGTTATTCTCCATCCAAGAATTACTTTATGTACCTACGTGCTATTATTAATCAGCATTAAGTCTCATTTTAAGTCCACTTTAAAAGGCACCGTGTTTTGAATGTACCAGAGAAAGCAGTTGGCAGATGAGGGCAGGTTACTGGAAGATGGGACTCACGCAGGCACAAATTTTCTGGAAGCTCATGAAGCGTCTGGAGCCCGTCCACGAACACCACGCCATGCGCTCTGCAGAGCACCTCGTGTGCTAGCAGGAGAGTGGTCGAGCAGCCCAGTTTTCTTCCCTTCCCCACTGCCCCCCTCCCTCCTTGTGAGCCCACCTCTGTCCTCTGCCACCAGAAGACCTAGTCCAGATTCTGGTTTTTTGCTTGCAAAAAAGGGACATAGAAAAGGGACTCCAAAGGGTCACATGCATCTCTACACGGTGTTAGCATTTCCTTAGCAAAGGTGGGACGCTGCCGCACATTCTGTCTAAAGCACAACAGATGAATGTACCCGTGGGACTGGGTCAGACCAAAGGTCCATGGAGCCCAATATCCTGCCCGAGACAGCGACCAGCAGCAAATACTTGGCGGGTACGTAAGAATGGCGCAAGCATGCCATACGGCTTCCCCCCTACCAGCTTCCAGCAAGCTGTGGCTTAAGACTTCCTGTGCCAGAGATTGTATCTTTGTGCTTAATTGCCCTCGATGAACTTCTCTTCCATGAATTTGTTTAATTGCTTTTTGAACCTATCTCGACTTCTGGCATCCACAACATCCTGTGGCAATGAATTCCAGTTTAATTATGTCTTGCATGAAAAAATACTTCCCTTTTGTGTAGGAAATTACTTCCTTTAAAAAAAACAAAAACCAACCAACAACTACCACTATGTAAGACTACAAGTTCTGGTAAAATATTGCAGGGGCTTTAAAAGAAATCACTGCATTCAGTTGTCCTCTCTGGACTTCTGTAGAAGGTTACTGCCCAGAGTAGACAAGGCTGCTGGTGAAAACGATGAAATGCTACATGATGGTGGTAGAGTCCTATATGAGTTCAGAACTTGCAGTAAATGAAAAACAAATGGGTTGCCTGTGTTCCTGACTGTTGCATGCACTTGCTAAAATCCAAAGTTACAAGACAAGATTTGTTCCCTGCTAGATTGCAAGAAAGGGTCTACTTTCTAAAAAGTTTCTAGTGTCACGCTTTTAGAACTTAGGCACTGCAACCCACTGCAAACGGTGACAAAGAACATCATTCTTTGCCTTGCTCATACTATTATTAATTTTTGTGGTTTTAGTGGTTATTTATTACCACTGTTTCAGGTCCACAAGAAATAAACTGAAGCATAGAGAAAGAACGTAAAGATAATATTATATGAAACCCCTTTCTACTTTCCCCTCCTTTCCCAATAATCCAAGCCAAATAGCAGAGTCTTTCTATACATTGGGTTTCTCTAATATAGGGCAAATTTGGCAAACTGCACCCTCTTTCCAAAAGTGAAAGGAAGGTATCAGAGCTGAGAGCCATCTCTATAGCAAACCAAAACAATGACGGTCTTTGCAGGACCACGAGGAGAGCAGGCGCGGCCACCAGCAGTTCCTCCTTACTGCTAGGCAGGGAATTAAAAGCATTGACTAACTCCCTATCTCCTGCCCCCCTAACCTGCAACAGTGCTTGAACCAGGCCACTCTACATTATAAACTGGTCTACTTAACTCAGCTGAACATCATTTCACTTAGCCCAAAATGAGTGCAAGTGGCTCCCCTGCGGAGTTACACACCAATTGCTGGATTCTTGCAGGGGCTACTCACACCACACTTCCAGGGACATCTCTCAGCTCTCATGCCATATGCATAGCTGTTCCAAAATTATTTCCCTATAAACTGCAGAAGAACTTGTTAATGTTCTGGAGACACGAGATGAATTCAGGAAGGTGCTAAAGGGCCTTGAGCACTCAGGTGTTTTAGCCTCTATCTTTACAGCGAAGTCAGAGGGTTAGCAATCTGAAAGAACGCAACGCTTCCGCCGCAGGTGAGCTTTCTTGCCCTGTGCCAAAGCACTTGCTAAGCTCATCGCAGACCTTGGGGCAGGGGCATAGAGGAGAAGGGGAAGGGCAACACCCAGGGGAAATCAAATTCTCCAGGTAAGATGTGCTCGGAGCTGAGAGCTGGCAAACACTGCCTTCCACATGTTTCAGAGCACTCCTCCTCATAGGTAGCCTCCACGTTTTACCTATTTTTTACATATTTATTGCCAATGTGCCACAAGAGCTAGGCTTGGAGCCAGCTTCTGTTTGGATGGGTGACAGCAACCAGATAACTAAAAACAACAACAAAACTCAGTATTTAGTTCTCCTGAAGCCAGGCCCTTGCTCTTCATCAGCTGAACACAGAAGTGCACTCAAACCCCATTTTATTTATTTATACACGTTGCCTTGCTCTCTATTCCTGGCAACTGGTGCTCAGGACATAGTGGCCTGGGACATGCTGGAACGGGGCTCTGGGTCACCTTGTAAGTGGTGGCAGCAGCTGCCTCCTGGATCAAGCAGTTATTAACCAGCAGCTCGGGAGGGCTCTAAATTAAGTTCTCTGCTCCGTTCCCACAGGGGGGGAGGGAGAAAAATACGCCGCCACCAAATCCCTATTTGCTTCCAGCAGGACTTGCTGAAGTTCCCCCACTGCTCCCTCCTATCCTTGCCAAGATAAGCCGCCCAAGCCCAGGTTTCCGTCAGCAGCCGTCCGGACTATAGGAGACCGCTCGCCGTTCCAGCTGCCACAGCTTTCCACAAACTACATAGCCTTTTTTTGGTTGATGACGGTGGTATGCGGCTTCTCTCCCGGCACAGATCCAGCCCTTGGACCACCTCTGCCTCTGAGATGCCTGCGCAACGCTGTCCCTACAAATCCCAGCGGCAGAGGGTTGGGCACCGAGGGTGCTCCGGGCCCAATATCAGTCGTTTGGGAGGGGAGACTGTATAAATAGCTGGCGTGCACATATTCTGGAAGAGCAGCAGGGGAGGGAGGGAGGGGGATCTGAAGTGTTGGGCCCCAGCTGTGAACTCCTCTTGTTTTTGTTTTAGGGTAATTAATGTTCCCTTGAATAGAGCCAGGGCATGGGCTCCTGTTTCTGCAGCTTTCAATGCTATCAGCAGCCCTTATTGGACTGGGCTGGGAGCGGCGGGGGGGAGGTTTATATTTCCTGCCATCCCCATTAAATGAGGTAATGCGAGCGCGGGGGGCTCGGGGGGCTGGAGGCAGGGCACAGGCAGGGGGAACCCACCCGAGCCCCAAACCCCGAAGCCCGCTGGCCGGGGGGAGCGCGCCAGCCTGCTCCTGAGAAACCTCTCCAGAGAGCCGCCTGCCTCTTCCCGCTTCTCCATACTTATTAATTTTGCTGCCAAGGCAGGGGACCACCGTACCCCCATCCCACCGCCCCTCTGCCTGCTCCCCTCTCCCACCCCAAGCTCCCCTCGCGCCTGAATTAGATACATTCCCCCTGCGCTCCCAGACGTCTCCATCCCCTCGTCCCCTGACAGAGCAATCATTTATCAAGTTGTTTCACGCGTTGTCGGGGAGGGGGGCCCCGGGGGACGGGGGTTTGTTTCGTCCCTTTGTTGGAGCTCCACAGGACCGTCCAGCTTAGTCTCCAGCCAACTGCTGAGAGTTGCCGGAGTTCGGGAGCAAATGTTAAAGGGGCTGCCTTTCATCTGCAGGCTGATCCTGCTGCCTTTTCATTTTATTCTTCCAGCTTCTGGGATGTTACTTGCCTACACGCCCCCACACCCACCCCGCTATCATTCTGCATGCATGTTTTTGAGGGAGCAGGAGCTTATTTTCCATGTGCTTGTCTCTTCTCCCCCCTCAGCAGCTTCTCCTGTCACCAGCCCACTCAGCCTCTGGGAGGTTTTTCTACCACTGGCCTTTGTCTCATCCTTGAATGTAAGATATCATAAACCAAACTTGGTTAAAGGCAAGTCCTGCTCGTGCAGCCCATCTCTTCCTCGCACGCGCTTTGGTGTATTGCAAGCTTTTATCCCCCCGCTCTGTGTGCCTGAGAGATGAGTAACTACCTAGAGCATACCACCACCACAATACAGTATTTTAAAAAAAGGGAAAAAAGAAGAGACTTTTTGGCAAAAGAACTAAGTAGCACTAAAGAAAAAAGAAACGTTTCGAGCGCTCTCGTGCTTTTAAGCGCTCTTGTGTTTTCCACATGTAGGACTGGAAGACAGATGATCTGGTGTGTAGCGCAGGCTGCCCACGCTCACGCAGGAAGTTTGTGGCAGGTCACCCAACCCCTCTGCGCTGCACCGTGCCGAGCCTCACCGGCAAGACCAGGACGCTGCCCGGCTCCCGGTGATCCTGCCTGCCTGTACTCATTAACCAGCCACAAACACCCTTAGGATTCCCAGCTGGAAGGAAACATGGAAATACGGAGTGCATTAAAGCAGAGACGCCTACCTGCACCCCAAAGCAAAGTTCTTAGTTACCTGCTTGGGAACAGCTGAATAACCAGAGGGTAGCCCAAGGAGCTGTGAATCCAAACACACCATTTCCTTCCTTTACCAAAGCGCATATGAAGTGCTCGCAAATCTTATGGCTGCATTTATTTTTGGACAACTATAGTTAGTTACAGTTTGTTTTCTAGCGAGCTGCCAAGACTGTCCTCTGTGCTTATGTGTGAGCATTTCCTAGCTGTAGCTTGTTGTAGTCCTTAATTTAAAGGATAGGCAGAACTTAAAGGCCAAAAAAAAAAAAAAAAATCCTACTTGCTTAGCAGCTAAGTAGCCATTGTAAATTCCACACATTTCCACACAGTAGAGAGGGCAGGAGCTGCCCGAGATCTGATGTATTCCTCTCACCACCTTGCCTCCATAACTCTTCCTTGTGGAAGAGAGCTGGATTCATTTGCTTCCCAAGTCAATCAACAGAGTTCATGAGTCAGCCAAGGGAATGCTGAAAAGCAAGAGGGTAGGCTCCTGCCCCCAGGAACTGATTACACTGCCTCTTAATTGTTCCCAGATTCTATTATCCCCAAAGAGACGGAGCAGCACCAGCACCAGTCAGCTTGTTGACAACATCCACTCCACAGAGCCTACCTCATCAGACATACAGAAATTTGCATTTTCGCAAACCACGGGTCTGTTGAGACTACAATAGTTAGGTTATTAAAAAGTCACGTCTTACAGACATCTATAAGAAAAATCATCTGTCTCCTGAGTCAGAGCTGCATATCCTACAATTTTGAGTCTGTTGGTAATCACATGGTCAGAAAGCTATCTGATACCAGGACAGTTCGAACCTATGCCCAGTATGATACTCCGCATCTCTCTGATCCAGACAATTCCCTCTATTCACATTCTCTACCAGTGCTCATTTTTTCCCCTGTTCCCTCCTGTCCTCACCCAAACGAGGACACCCAAAGCTTCATTTCACTCTTCACTCATTGTTAACAGAAGTATTTTGGTGTTTACACTGCCACACAGCTTCACTCCTTACTGCTTCTTTCGTATCGCCTGGGCAGATTGTTGACCCTCCCTAACAGTTCAGGTGACAGCATATGAAGAAGGAAACGCTACATTTAGGACTGTAAAAACAACCTGAGGACTGTCCCATTATTCAAACCCTTTATAGTAGTTATTAAATGAGTAATCACATACATCTCCATTACACTTCATTCAGTACATGGGAGTGTGAGACTAGGAAGTAGACAGCTGTTCAATATTGATTTTTATCCCTCTTATTCTTTATGTATCCCTATGCCTAATTTGCTACATCGCTTCCCAGCCCAGCCACCAAATAAGCTATTAATCGCTTCACAGACCTTTTTCTGTGGTGGCCTCCACATAGCATCTCAATCCAATAAGCATTAATTCTTTTCTCAACCTATTTACAAGTTAATGATTTTTAATCTGATTTGACAAATGAGAAAGTGGCAAAAAAAATAATGACTAATGCTGGCAAAATTCACCACTCCATTTAGGAATCCAGTGGCTGCACCTCTATTTGAGATTGCTCCCCAACCCCAAAAAGAAGCCCACAAACCCCATGCTTGGCATTCTTATGTCAGCATTTAAAACACTACGGAGTTTTAATTGTCATTTTTCCCATGACTATGAGAAGGACGGTAGGTAGCAATACACCCTAGAGGCAGGGAAAGCAAGGGAGAGAAAGGTGCCTTGATCAAAGCCGCCCTCAGAGAACCTGTGGCAGAGGCGGGCTCTTCCCTGCAGCACTGTTACCAATTTCAACTTCAGCACCGAGCTCTCAGCACTTTCTAAAGCCATAGTTTGACAATACAGTTAAGATAGCTTCAGCGGGTTCAGTACTGAACCAGAAGTGCCACAGAGCACTACCAAGCATAAACTCCCTCTGCCATTTTTAACACATCTCCCCAGTTTAGCTCTGTACTGCCTGGCACCCACAGCAGTTCCTCAGCTGGCTAATTCAGCAAATGAAAAACACGCCCTTATCTAGATCATCTGGATCACCAGCAGCTGGGGATGGAGGCATGTGAAAGGAACCAGGGCCCCAAGCCAGAGCTCTGCAGCACAAATGGGGGGTGAAGGAGCCTTTCCCTCTGTGCTACAGCCAACGCAGTAACTTGTGGGGCCTGTCTGTGACATGATCTGGGACCTCATGCCAGTCTCCCCTGGCTTCACCTATGCTCTTTCCCAGCCCGCACAACAGCTCGCAAACAGTTGTGTTGCCACAGCTGGGTGGAAGCACACATCCCAAGCTGCTTTGGAGGAGAGCACTGCCAGCAATGCGGGTAAATGATTATTTCTGGTGAGAAATGGGGCATAAGCAACTCGCACAGAGCCATAAGTCAGTCTGGGTCTCTGCAACAGAGATGAATGCTGAGACTGAACATGCAACTCTACATCAGTATGTTTCTCTTGGCAAAACCTATGCTTATTCCTCTATTCCTACACCTCTTCCACTCATTTGAGGGCTTCATTGTAAGGCAGACAACCAAAATAATTTCAGTTAAAAAAAATAAAACCCCCAAATTTAGTTTCTGAAATCTGGATCATTTCTTTCCCCCGCCTCCCTTTGTAAGCATGGCCCCACAAAGTTGAACTGATGGATGAAAAGGGGCTGTAATCTCTTAGAAGAGAGGAGAGTCAAGGACCTCACACCTGCCTTGCCACTGGCTAGACCGACACGGCACTACACCCTCACTTAGGCAAAAGACAGCCTTTCTTTTCCCACAGCAGCCCCCCATCTTTCAGGTCCTGCCCACCTTCAAATTTCTTCAGCAAATGAGGTGAGAACCACATAGCTAACAGCTTCGTTCGGTGTGTAGCCTTGATTTATACTCTCAGCACCATCTGCCCTACAGAGCGAGCACTGCCATTCTCCCACTGAAAAAGCGTGTGACCCTGTAATTAAAAACAATCATCATCTGCAGGTACAAGGCGATGCATTAAAGGTTGCACAGACAACTGTAAATCTATAGTTTCCTGTCAAGTAATTGAATTTGTAATCATTTAGCATCAGTTTCAACACAGAAAACAATAATGTACAATAAGCCCCTTGCTATCCTGTCACGGCAGTGGTTTGAAGCAGACACCTTCTCTACCACTGTTACCACTTGAGCTCAAGTACAAATTACATTATCAGGCAGAGAATATTGCTCTTTGAAGCCCTCACTGCAGGACAGAAACACTGAAAAGCGTGCAGGAACAGCCCTGTTTTGTAGGCAGCCTACCCAAAGGCAAGCAGTTAAAAGTGGGGGTTTTTTCCCCCCCCAGAGCTAATAATTAGCTCTTCAACCAGTTACGTTATGGTTAGCAGTTGGATTTTCGTGGTATCGCTATTGCTTGCACCTGCCCTGTTATAAGGCTGGGATTCTCCTTCTAGCTGGTGACATTTTCTGTATTTACAACAGCACTGAAGGTGAAGCATTATGAACATTAATTAGGCATGATGATATTTTCATTATTAAAATATTAGAGTCAAAAAATGAGGTTTAAGTTTCATGTCTTGTCTGAGCTGGTGCACTCAGTTCCTCTTCATCATCCACAGAGTAAGAGAGAACACCTTCAGAGTGATTCATTCCAGTCTAAAATAGACTCCTCTCATCTCTCAAAGATCAATTTCTTTCCACTGACAGTGATGAACCCCTGCATGATCAGCCTGACATGACAGTCCACTTTGAACACTAAATTATTCTTGCCCCTTTTCTCATCCCCACCGTTTATTCCAACTCCTACGCCATGGTATGGCTGGCACAACTGTTTGCCGGGCCACTCTACGAGCCAGCTCATAAAATTAATCCAGGCAAAAAATAACTGGATGGAAAGGGAGTTGAAGTGTTTTGCTATTTTTTAATTCACCAGCCAGATCAGCTCCCTGACCTATCTCAGTGTGGCCCTACAAAGAGTTGTGCTGGCACACCTGAGAAAGTCCTGCTAGGCATGCAAGGACTAGAGAGTCACCTAGCTTTTGGGCACGTAGAAGTAGATCAAATGAGTTAGGTCTTAAAAAACCAAAGGCCAGAACTCCTGGGCTATCTATTCTCAATAATAATAATAAAAAAATCTTCCTGTCTAGTCTAAGGCATTTCTGGCAAGGCAACAGCTGCTATTTTGTGTCTTCCTTACCCACAGGTCCCATTTGGAGTGCTTGCATAATGACTCCTGAAGTAAGGTATCAGTGCACAGGCAACAACCATCCCTCAAAGGCAAACTATTCCCTACAGAATGAGAAAAAGAACTGGCAGTTTCCAACCCTGTCTTATTACCAGTTACAGTTTGAGTGGAGTTTCAAAAAAAAACAAAAAACAAAAAAAAAAACAAAAAACAAAACAAAACAAAAAAAAAAAAAACAAAAACAAAAAACAAAAAAACACCAGCAAAAGGTGTATCCCTGCCTCAGAACTAAACACCCTGGCTTCCCAGCTCTCCTTCTGCCTGAGCTGAATTTCAGGAAACAGTTTTAGACCATGCATTGCTAAATGTTCTCTTAAAACAACTCTTGTGGCAATTCTGCTCTCTTTTTTGGGGGGTGGGAAAAGGGAGAAGAACCAAGAAAAGTATTATGCATTTTTCAGACCATGGTTAGCCTGATCTGCTGTTGGCAACAGTCTCAATCCAAGCAAGAGGTTGGACTAGGGACTTCTGACTATGTATTTTTGTGATTCTATATTGGGGTTTCCTTATCAGTCTTTCCTGAAATCAGGTCTTGAGTGGCTTTCCCTTCATCATCGTCTTCACAGGTCATTTACACCTTCAAGGTCTCAGCCTCCATTTAGCATCACCTCTCTCTGTTCAGACGCCTTCTTTCACTCTTCTCCATGTATGACACAGCACAAAACCAGGTGCACACCATGAATGGTCAGAAAAGGCAACAAGCAAAGCCATTACACCCAGGGTAGGACACCAGTGCAGCAGTGCTCCACCCATCATGATCAAAGGAACGTGATGAACAAGCATTTGGGGCTGGATGCATGTGTCTATATGAATGCTAAGAGGTCCACGCAAAGTTATGGTCGAGTAATGTTCAACACACCTCGGACCTTTTGATGGAAGAAGGCGGCATTAATTTACTCAGGAATGAACCTGTCTCCAAGCTGCAGCAGGTGCCACTCTCCATCCCGCATCTTATCGCATCCGGGAAGAAGTAGAAAAAGAAATCAGGGAAACCAGGATGGTTCCTTACTTCCCAGCTATAGGAGAAAGGGCAGCAGAGGAGAGGATTCCTCCTCTTCAGTTGCAGAGGAGAAAGCCATTCTTCTGGTGCCACAGGTCAGACCTCGTACACCCCTCCTACAGGGGGAGGAATGGAGACTCTCACTTGCCCTCTCTCTGGGCAGGAGTCCCAGACTACAAATAAGAGGTTTTATTTGGCAGCTGGGTATCTGTCCTACAAGAGGGCTCTGCCCTAGATAACGTCAAGCATCTGCCTGTTAACCAGGAAACATCACAGAAGAAAACATCACCCAAGTACACTTTTTCTTCTGCTTCTAAAGAACCCAGAAACATCCCCACACTGTTCAGCATCTCCTACCCACCCCTCTGCTCCTCATCCTGCCCCTGCCAAGCCACCAGGCTAGGCCAGGGCTCACATGCAACGCGATAACTTCTGTGCAGTACGCCCAGCTAACTCCTCAACATCCAGGCACATCCTCTTGGCGCAGCTGTGTAGAGCCCTGCTAATTTTTGTGGGTGGCAGTGGGGAAATAAGCACTCAAAAAAAGAGAAGATGGGGAGCTTGCAGAGCCCTTACCATTTGTTTAGCTCAGACACAACTTCAAGCACTGCTGTAATTGTCTAGAAATCAAACAAGTGGTTGATAGCACCAATTAACACCTTCCAGCATAACAATACCTTCATCTCATCTCTCCCCATTCTCTCAACGGCTTAACATATTGGCACCCTGAATGACTTCTCTCCCAGACAGCAGACAAACAGTAATATGGAGGGGAGTGAGGAATTAAGGTGTACACAGTGCTCTAGCATGAGGAGAGAGGCAGCACAAAGTACTAGCAGTTATAAAACCTTATACAAGAATAAAAAAATAGGAGTTGACCTGAGACAACCAAGAAAGTGAAACTAGTCTAGAGAAATACTTTTTATCGAGATTCAGAATATTTTTTGTTAATAGCTACCAGCTGAGAAGATTTTTTTAGACAGACCTTCTGCCAAAGAATACAGTACCCTCTTCACACGAGGGGAAAAAGCCATGAGCAAGTTAATCAAACCAGGGGAAGATTTTTTAAAAAAATCTTCAGTTTTTCTTTAGTATAAAGAAGCAAAGACAAATAAGTTCTTATGCTTATTAAGTTACCTCTTTAAGCTTCTTGTGTAAACTTAAGTTTGCCAGTTCAACCACATGCAACAGTCTTGCATTACAGGAGCACGTAAGGCTGTTTCTGTAGCACTCCATATTCAGCGTACAGATTGGGTACCACACGGAGCAGCAATCTCCTCCAGTTAACAGGCAGGGGATATCCCAAAGACAAAACTTTGGTTTCAGATGAGACACTGCTTTCTGCCATTACAGCATAAATCGGAGTACATTGACTTGAACCCACTGGACTTGCTCCAAATTTACACCGCTGTGGCTGAACACAGCATTATGCCTGACAGGGAGAGGAAAGGGGCAAAGGCTGGTTTTATTCAATACACTGTTTTATTAAAGTAATAGGACTGTGGAAGTGAGATTCCCAGGATTTAAAGCAAAGCCAAGTTTGTGGAGAGGCAACATCTATTAGATCAGCAGCTACAAATGGGAAAAGTCAACAGCTTCTGGATTCAGAGCTGTTGTTTTTTTTTTTCCCCTCAGAACTTGTGCTACCATTTAAAACAATTAAAAAATTATCCTTGCCTGAAAAGAAGGCTAATTACCCTTCACGGTGACACTGCCCATCTACCTTAAGATTCAGCTGGAGGGATAGCTGCAGCTTGGGCGCATTCCAAACAGGGAGAAGCCTCAGGCTTTGCTCCTCACCAGAGCCTGGGAAGGACGGCTGCTGGGAAAGGAGCAGTAATCCCAAACCGGCTAAGCCAGGCCGCCTTCCACCACAGCCTAAGGGCCTTCGCCTCCAACATTGAAATGCTAATCTGACTTTGTAAACCCATAAACAAAAACAAAGAGGAGGACGCAAGAGGTAAAAAACCTCCCTGAACTCCAGCCCCAAACCGAATCTCCAGCATTCAGGCTCTGTCCTACCGAGCATGATTTTACCCACGGGAGTGGGTCCCACTAGCTCCGATATCAAAATTGCTGGCAGGCAGCATCTTTATGGTCAGATGCATTCAAATGGCCACTTCCACCACACACCAGACTATCCTTTGTTTCAGAAATCTCCTCAGAAAATGGCTTTTTACTGCAACAACAGGCCAAGCGCAGACCTGCTAGCCTTACTTATTGCCCTTTTACAAGAGGACACCATCAAATATTAATAATACTAAAAATAACTAGCTGCTGCAGCTGGGCTCAACCTTGACCCTGCATGTGTTGAATGCACTTTCCCCGCCTCCCCCAAACTCACGCTTTTAAGACCTGTGCCTGCCCACTTGCTCACAAAATGGGGGCAGCACCTTTCCGGAGACCCGGGCTAGGAGTCGGAGGTGGGTACCATGGCTCTGGGTCTGCCACAGGTTGGCATGGGGCGCGTAGGTCAGCTGGTGAGGAGAACAGGCCCGAGAGCTTCCCTTGGAAGCGGAGATGCTAAATCTCAGGGATCAACAGGGACACGCGATCCCAAGGCTCGCTGGTGCTTCTCTCTGCTTATTCTGCTCTTCTTTCAAACCCTGTCAGCATACCCACATCTGTAGAGAGTCAACACCGGGGATCATTTCTCACCAGCGAATGCTCCCTACCAGAGGGAACACTGCAACCATCTAATTACCCTGAAAGCTGCCCTTTTGTTTCCCATCCTCCCTGTTTTCTTCTGTCTCCTGACCTGTTTTCGCAGGCATTTCAGGCTGCCTGTCATGTGGAAGCCAGATTTTAAAGACAAAGCAGCAACTCAGACATTTATCCCTCCACTGAGGTTGGGCTGACTTCTGAGGGCACTGCTGCTACCACCAGATCTTCAGGGGAGAGGAAGAGGATGGATCCAGCAATGCAGACCACGGGTAAGGGGAGAGCCATTCCACACACAGCGAACAGAGGAGCAGCAATTCCTTACTCGGGTAGCTGAAGCCAGCTGTGGTTAACTTAGGCCAGAAGGTCCAAGGGCTTTTCTCTGCCAAGTTTAGTCTTGGATGACAGTGAAATGTGCTTAATTTGACAGTTTCATTTTAACATGCATGGGCAAAGTCTAGAAGGAGACGGCAGCAGCAAGGAAGCAGAGTTGGATCATTATAAGGCGCCTTTCCTGTTGCCTCAACCCACTGCTCAGTACTAAAAATGGATACCAAAAATTATAGATGCTGACTCTTCACCCTGGAAATGAAATAATTAAACACAGTGTCTTCAACACTATAACAATATTCTCACAGGTTATAAAAATTAGCCTTTCACTATAAATGTCAAACTCCATGCCACACCTCTGGCATTACAGAAGCTGAAAGCTTGGGTGAAGCATTGAGGCTGGAAAACAGGGAAATTTTCTCCTTATTACTCTTTTCACATTCTTTTTTAAAATCTATAATAAAGGAAAGCTATGACATTGATATGACTTCTGTGTCCTCCTCAAACTGTAGGAAATATGCTTGTATTTCTGTAAGCATGTGGAAAATGCAGTTCCTCAAGCAGCCACTGAAGCAGTAGAGAAAAATAAGTGGTCAACAACAAGTTTAATTAGTGGAATCCTGTCGAATGCATGGAGGCAACCTGGCTTGTTTGGGGCTGTGCGCCAGTGGGGACAGGGAAGAAGAACGCTTTGAAGGTACATGAGAACACCTGATCTCTGCTTGACTGCTTCTCCTGAAGAACTGTGAAGTGCATCTTTCTTCGTCAATATTTTGCTCTTCATAAGGTGATACAAAGCCATCGTCTGGTTTACAACGCATACCTGGGCACCAACTTCCATAAGCCCAGTGCATTCTCCAGGCTATTTGGGGATGAGTTTTTTTGAGTATGTCTGGCAACACTCTTAACATCGCCTACCAGGTAGGCCAAACACCGGCTACACTGCAGGGTATAACTGTGCTATCTTCTCCTCTCTGGGCTCTTGATGAGAAAGGACCGTCTTGGCAGTTCAGCATGGGCCACTTTGCAACCATCACCCCCTTCTGCTTGCAGTCCCCACATTGGGGAAGCTGCCCTCTCCATTTCACACAAGTGCACCCCAGGCACGCAGGGCAGTGAAGGGTTAATTTAATTAGTTCTGTGTGTGCTCGAAGAATTACAGGCAACTTCATTTAATTATTAAGTAGCCAATCAGGTAATCTCTGTATCTGATTAGCACGCTAATGAAATAATGTCTTCCAGTTCAAAGCTGTCATTCCAATCAGGAGACAGCCCTTCAGCTAGAAGGAAAAGCTGGCCAGGTTTCCATGGGCTCAAGGCTTTGGATTTTGAAGAGGGGATGGGAGCAAGGAGTGGAAACCTTTCCGCCTTCCCTCTCATAGTCTCTGTTCTTCTGCACAGCAGACAGAGTCTCTCATAGTCTCTATTCCTCTGTGCGGCTCCCCCTTCCAGACGGGCAGGCACGTTAGCTCCAGAGAGGGTCCCTGATGCTCCAGGCAAGCGTCCTGTGTCACCACCACCACCGTGCGTCCCTTCTCTCCTGCTCCCAGGTGTCCAAGAAGACTCCAGTCAACCAGAGCCCAGAGAGTGCCAGGCCGTTAGCGTATCTCTTAGGCACTGCCAACTGAGAGGTCTGCTAAATATGTGGGGCATGACTCTGCTATGGTCCACATGGGAGAAGAGTCACACAGCAAAGCCATTATAGCACTAAGAGGAAGCCAGAAACCCTCCTCCCTCCCCCATGCCGCGCTCTGCTCCTGTGTCATATGCAGTTATTTCCAGCCTGGGGAAAAGTGCAAGGCAGCAGCTGTCACACGAGGCGAGGACTTGCCCCTTTTAAACAGGGATTTCAGGACTAAATGACCCATTACAATTAACACAGCTGCAAGAACTGGGACACTTCCACACAGCCCGAGAGGGGCTTCCGGAGTGGGGGAGGAAAAGAGGAGACAAGCAGAGGGTTAGGATCATACTTCCAAGACCTGGCATGGAGTCTCCCACCCCTCCAATTTTAAGTATTAGCTCAGCTGTCTTCTTCCAACTGCTACTGCTCTGCCTAAGCCCAGCGAGGCAGCCGAGCCGGGGTGTGCAGCCCAGCCCAAGCCCACCACACCACCCCCTCCATCGGCCCCTTACTCGCACAACCGCTCCTGTGCAGACCCAGCTCAGAAACTCCCTTTCCCAAAGAGCAGCACCAGCTACTGTGCGACAGAAGCACGGCTGCTTTTTGCCTAGCCGCGCACATGCTAACTTTTAATTAGCTAGCCCAGGTTTATCAGAGGAGCTGCAGCAGGATGTGGTTCAGCACGACCAAACTATCCCAGCGTTTATCTGAGGAGCCCAAAAGATGTTGCTGTCCACGCTCAAGCCTGTGCTGCTGCATCTGTACTTCTGTACGTCCTCTACTGCTGGTTTAAAAGCTAACTCAGCTCCAATTGCCACAGCTGCCAGCGTGCCTTTGCACCGCAGGGTGGGCATTCCCATTTCTGAGCACTAGATCACCTTCACAGTGATGATTCCACTCTCCCGGCGCATTTCCCAGGAAAAGAGTGGAGCCTCCGGGATGCTCACACCAAACAGCACTAGTTTTTTTTAAGTCACCACGCTGAAAACAAATACAGAGAGAATCCCAAGAGGAAGCAGAAAAATTGTGAGCAGTCCCCAGCCGGCCAGACAGCCAGCTGGCTTTCTATGAGAACGCTGAAGTGTTGACACTTTTTGTTGACCCTTTTTTTCCCTGAGCATATCCCATGAACAAG
The DNA here is from genome assembly GCF_965183815.1 of Platalea leucorodia. Lineage (NCBI taxonomy): Eukaryota > Metazoa > Chordata > Aves > Pelecaniformes > Threskiornithidae > Platalea > Platalea leucorodia. The sequence continues at coordinate 59,003,377 of NC_138826.1, forward strand.
GAACAGCGCTGCCGAGAAGAGCTGCCTCTCTTCTCTCTGCTGACTACAGCCATTCCACATGAAGGAAACCGGTTAGATCAAGAAATTCAGGCTTGGACAGCACAATGAAGCATCCACTAATAATCAATCCCTTCACAGCAGCCTTCCTGCCAACTGGCTACGGACTAGGCAATGATTATAAATTGTAGTTACTCCTCCAAGAAAAAACAACACAACATCATATGGCGGTCCATGCTCATCCTTTAATTCTGAAACCAGTCCCACTTACAAAAAAGTCCAGTCTCTCTAACTGCCCATCCTGAAAAGAACCCAGCCCTGAAATCCAAAGCTGGGTTCCTCCCGGCTTGTGCTTCGCTATTCACAAAAAAAACCCCAAAAGTGATAAAGCTTGTGTCACTAAAGTCAGCAGAAATTTCTAAAAATGCTAAGGGGGTGAGTTTCTTTGCTACCAAGATACTAATGTCACCCCCATATTTCTGGCATCCTGCTACCTCGGGAAGCGCACAGAGGAGAACCTGCCGAGGCAGAGCTGCCCCGCCACTTATTAACCAGCAGGCAGATGCAATTTGAGCCCGACTTAAGCGCAAGCGACTGAAGCAGCCACCTGGGGACCTGCATTCCTTGACAGCAACGCAGTGTGCATTCCAGCCCCCTCGTCCCCTGGCCCTGAAACCAGGTCAGGGAGGCACAGCATGACCTGATCTCCACCTCTGATAGCACTGAGCCCTGTCCCATCCCTTCTTGCCACCCTGGCCACAGTCAGGCCACATGCATCGCCTCTCCCCCTGCCGAGAAGCGCACAGCAAGGATACAGATACCCATCCACACATGTGAAGGGACTCCCTCTCAATGCCATGGCTATTTGCAGATCAGCCATCATCCAAAACTTCCCAAAATGAGAAAGTCCAGGCGTTTGGCAGGTCAGATGCTTACTACAGTGAGTAGTTTGTTCTGCCGAGCGACTCGTAACACCCTCCCAAATTACACATTGCCCTTTACGGGATGCCGCAGCAGCTGGAATCGGCTTCCTTCTCACATTCCTTAATAAGCACTTCCATCAGAGAGCAGGGTGGATGCAGGGCATCAGCTGCAGTTAATCATAACCAAGAGGCGGGCTCCCTTTCCCCATGCTCTGTGGCACTATCTGCAGTCCAAGAATATCCAGCACCATCCGCCCTGCTGGGGCCGGGGGAGTCAAGTGGTCCGAGCTCCCAGGCATTACAGGTCTCCCTGTTACAGGAGACTTTTACTCTGCCTCCCCCAAGAAGCAGCAGCCTTCAGCAGGGCCCCTCGATAGCTGGTTGAGATCCTACAGATCATGGAAAGATAATCCATTGCACTACTAATACACTACTGCAGCTGTCCATGGAGAAAATCCCCTTTCAACCAAAAAAAACCCCTCAAGCCCTTTGATCCTCTCCAACACACAATTATCTTAAGGGCAAAATAGTCTTCTGTGCCTCGGCACCTTGTATTGGGCTGAAAGAAAGGAAATCGAGACTGCTATTCCCTGTTTATTCTACATGGCTGCCCTGTCCGACAAGACAAGCTGCTCAGGCTTCTTCAGCACAGGCAAGCAAATCCCGATGGATAGATACCTGCATTGCTGGGTGACCAGAGCCTAAGGCAAACTTTTTGGAGAAAAATGGTTTGTGTTTTTTAAAAAGAAAAGCCTGAGTTTCTAAGAAAGAATAAGATTTTACACTATTTTGTTTTTGTGCAAGACTGTCAGCTACAGTGAAGTTTAACCGATTTCAACTGCATGTTCAGATCTGACTTTGGGAGGAACAATTTAAAGGATCACCATCAACTTCAATTTAAAGTTTTTCTAACCAGAATGTTAACTTAAAAAATAAGCAAGCCTTCATATAGTACCAAAAAACAACCCCCAAACCCCTTTTACAGAGGCTGATAAGGGTTCTTTCCCAGGTGCCCCCCTTGCTTCATGACCTCTTGTTACCTGCGCAGTCTCACTCCACCTGCTACCCAGGGCTGCAGTGCGATAAGCATTTCTTTCAGCAGAAGGGTCAGCTATAAAAAGCCCTTCCCCTCCCCGCTGCCTATTTCCATTCCCGTGCCACTGCTTCACTCATGCTGGTACAACCCTTTTGCGGGGCTGCGGAGGGAGCCGGCTGGGGGAACCGCTCCTGGTTAGACGCAGCTCTCCTAAAGAAAAAAGTGTTGTGGTTTTTAATCCGGGTGAGCAGTTTTACTGCCATCTGTGACGGGTGGCAGGAGCTGCCGTGGGAAGGCAGCTTCAGAATTGATGTCCTCTGGTTCCACCAGACATCACTCATGAGTCCACACTAACAACACAGGGAAAATGGCCACGTGATGTCAAACCCTCCATAAAGAATACAAAAATAGTAAACAAACAACAACAAAAAAACTTCTTTAACACCCTAAAATCCTATTAATTTTAGAGGTACTCACAACTGCATTTTATACAAGGATTTTTAGAAAACTCATCTAAAATTCCCAACAAAGTATTACTCCTTGTGCACATTTCTCCATCAATCAGCCATTAATAAGTTTTGAATTCTTGGCTGACTCAACGAAAAGCAACAGGAGTGCTGGAGGCTTGGACACACAGTTTCTATAGAGAGTGCTCACCATACTTGGCTCCTGCAATCATCCCAAACGTGTACATGCCAACACACACACGTGGCCTGGGAGCTGCATGGGACAAGGCATGATCTTTGTGAGAGGAGGATGCAGAAAAGAGGAGAAGAGAAGCACTGAGAAACATCAGACATAGGGATGTGAAGGGCTGCCATGCTCCATGTTCAGACTGGGAACCCTTCTGAAACCAAGACTCACTTTTACTTGCAAGTGCAATGTAGTTTGCATTTGGAAATGCATTTCACTTTTACAGAGCCCTTAACGTCACTTATTGAGGTGCCACGAAGCATCCTATGTGTTGGGGCAGCAAAGGTTAGGCCTCAGTGAGGTCCTGAAATACCACAGGAAAGCACGGAAGGGGTCTTGCTTGCTGGGCTTTTTTCTCCTTGCTTATTTTTCAGCATTTGAACCTTCCCCGCACACCAGAAGAGGGAGCCTTTGACTCCTCTCCCATGCTCATCATTTGTTTTATATTAGCAACAATGACAAGCTCTATTAAGAGTCAAGCTCTTTAAGTGAACTCTCACCCTTTGCCTCCTAAAACAAACAAAAAACCCAAGCAAGGAAGAAAAACCCACAACCCTCTTTGCCTCGTGTTATGGATATATAAACATTTTTGCTGCCACACAACTCCCCGTGTACAGGGCTCACCAGAAATGAGGAAACTAGCTCTGCTATCCAACCTTTTGGCCGTGCAAAGCTCCAGCCACTTTACAGCAGGCTTAGCTGGAGAGTAAGAGCCAGAGAATTAACGGCTTTACCAACGAGGAGGAAAAAGACCCTCCGGAGCTCCTTTTACATCACCCGCCCCAGCAACCAGAACTAAACCAAGGCTAGAGTTTCAAGAGCCACAGCAGATCAACCCGGCAGCTTGCTGCTACCAAAAGCACAAGGTCCCGCTCCCACCACAGTACTGCAGGGCTGCAACCCCCCAAAAGCCCAGCCAGGACACAGCGAGCAGCTGGGCTAGAGCCAGGGAAGGGGCAGACCACAACATCAGAAGCACAACCAGGGCAAAAGCTTGAAAGGGACCGAGATTGTCCTTCTGGTGGCTGGCAGCCCCCAAAACCAAAGCTTCGGGTTTTACTGCTCCTTCAGCAGGGTGTGTGCTCTCCTTCCCACCAGGCTGAACATGCCAGCTCGACCACACTGATGCAAAAAACCAACAGAGACACAACCACCACCCCCTGTTGCTGAACTACATTAATATAGGGAAGAGCTGAACCAGTGTAAGTATATCTAGGGTGAAGAGCTTGCACTGTTTAAATCAGATCAGTCCCAAAACTGTGTTAAACTGGTGGCCTGGCCCAGGGCAGAGGTGGCCTGAGGACCATTACACCCCTCATGTTTCAAATTGTTCAGTATTACCTTTACATACTGCCTTCTCCAGCCAGCCTTCAAGCAGCCCTACCCTGCATGATACCAGCAGTTTTGCTTTTTCAGTGGAGAGCTGGTGGTTTAGCTAGGCATTTACAGGCTACAGAGAGTTCATCAAGAAGTTGAGCCAGGTCTGAAAGCAGTTGCCACGTTGGGCTGCGAGGCCACCTCGGAGCAAAGCAAAGACCTTGACTGCCATCAGCCCATAGTGTCAAGTTATTCCCCCATCCCCCGTAAAGGCGGACTTAAAAGCCCCCAAAAAAGCAGAAAAATGTGTGTTCAGGCAGTAAAGCAAACCACACTTTTCCCCATCAGCTGTTTTCTCTTCCTCACACAAAAGGCCGCAAAACCCCTCCTAATTGCAGGAGCCTTCCACCTAACAGACCCTGCTCCCTCCTCCCCAGGAACTGGGGGAGAACTGGGGCACAATAGGAAGGAGACCGGCTAAAGGGAATAGATCTGTTAAATTAACACATTTTCTGTCAACCAAATCAGCTGCCCCCAGTGCTATTGTTGGTGAAACAATGGAGACCCCAGGAATGGGCACCCATTAAAAGGAACAAGCCTGCTGAAAGGATACACTCTGAGGCACAGCCTTGTGTGTTTAACAGGATTCTCTACTGTAAGGAAGGAGGAATCACTAGGCTGCATTGTTCCCACCACCACAGCAGATGCTGTTGCTTCTGGTAACGAGGGGAGGGGGAGAAAAAAAAATAATTTTCATACCTACCTACAATAAGGTTTACACGATAAACTTTTAATTCGGGAACTTTTAACTGCCTGGCTGTTGTCATTTCTGCCTATAGCCCTTTTCTTGAGGAGATTTTTGCCTGAAAGAAGTCTATGAAAGCATCCATTGCCATTACAAAAGTTAATTCTTCACCCTTCATGCAGGCACTTAACAGATGCCAGGGGCAGAATGGCACAGCTCTGCCGGCATTATTCGCTGGGAGAGAAAGACCGCAGTTAAGCAGGTCTACATATAAAGCTGCAACACTTTAAAGGTGTTACTTTTAGCTGGTTTGGTTAGAGCAAATTCCAAAAGGAACAAACTTTTGAGGCCTAATTTAGATGCACTATGCAGAAGTTTACATCAGCTGCATTGAATTGGTGCAGGTTTGTGGTAGTGAGTCTTTGTAAACAAAGCAAACTGCGAAGTCACATTCAAGCTACTACACAAAACATTTTTTTTTTTTTCTTCTTAGCAGGCAAAGACTTGCACCAGATTATCTTAAATTGTTTTTTAAACAAGTTCAGCTTAAAGCGTTAAACTTGTGGGCGCACAAACACGTCAGCTAACACCAGACGTGATTTTCGGAGTCAGCTGCGCTAGCGGAAGAGGCAATTGCCTCTGACTACTAACACCGCAGAAAATCTGTGACATCGACCTCCACGTACTCCTTCCAAATCTTACGGCGTTCCTCTTTCTCTTCTGCCTTTGACTGCTACAGTCATTCCCCAGCTCCCCTATCACCTAACTCAGATCCATTCAAAATGTTGCTGTCAAAATAACCTTCCTCATCCATTGTTCAGACACCCTTTGGCTGCGTGCAGTCACTTCGTGTTTCTTTTCATAGGCTTAAGATAATGTTTTAACTCACATCTCAGCCTCCTGAACTACCTATTCCTTCTTTTTGTATCCAGTTACACTAGAGTCTCATTATATAAAATGTAAACACTTGTTAAAAAGTTTAAAGATCTACAGTTGGGAAAGATGTGACTTGCATTTGAAATGGAAACTGATATAATGCTTTCCAATTTGCAGACCACTTGAAACAACAGCTCTGAGAAGTATCTCTCTGCCTCCCCCTCCATTAATCTCAATGAACTCTAGAGCCCAATACTGACATGTAGAGTGTTAATGATTCTATTATGAACAGAATAACTAAGGCAGCAAAAGTGAAGACCAGCAAAGTAAGAACTGCTGCTGGAACAGACACAGGGAGGGGGATGAGGCACTGGCAAAGCAACTAAACCAAACAGTGAACGGGACAGGTAGGAAGAACAATAAAGAAACCCTGCTAACCCTCCATTTCATTTTGTTCTTTAAACTTGATTTTCAAACAACAAATACCCAACTCGCACTCTCCACTCCGATGAAGCCAATGCTGCCCAGGGGAAGCAGAGCCACCATAGAATGACTGTGGTATACAACCCAAATTCATACACTGGTCCATAAATGGATCTCTCTGCACAACGGGGTTGACACTTTTTCTTTTCAGCACGTTTGAAGTCCATCATTTCTTCCAACCCTGTCTACTCGCCGTACAGTGCCTCTCCCTGCACGGCCAATTACTCTACCTTTCCTCAGATAATTTGCTTCTTCTAAAGCCAGGTGCTTTGTGGGAGAGTGAAGTTTTACTGAGCAGGTCCATCGTTTGCTCTCGTTTCAGTCAGTCAGTGCCTGCTCCCTTCCACTTTAACCTTGCCTACCGCCAACGGGCAAATGGCAAGAGGGACGGACATCCTAATGCCCAAACTATTCTACCAAAAAGGTGTTTAAACTAACTCAGACTTACCCTCTCTGAGTAGAGCTGACCTACATGAATTCACTGACGTTTTGGTCAGCTTGCTGCACCTACTTGTCACATTTATCTTAACTAGATTCTAAATTCTTCTGATTAGAAACTGTCTGGCCATCTCTGCTATCATACAACACTATGAGGCATCAGCAGATGCTGTATATGCTACTGTAATACAAATAATAATGCAGTAGCAGACCAGAATAGCTATAGAGTGGTACAGGCTTAGCACTCAGGTACTGTACCACACTGCCTGTGCAATTAACCCCATACAAACCACTGACGGAACAGGAAGGTTGTGCCATTTTGGTGTCAGGGATCACAGGGGACCCACCCAGAGGGCACAGAGCAATGGGCTCCACACAGAAATTTTAGCAGGACCTAACATGACAAGACAGTGGAGGTCAAAGCACATACAGCTGTCCTGTCTTCACCAGGAAACATAATTTTTTCAAAGTATTTAAATCCTAACACATTCGGAGTTTACCACGTTAAAAAATATTTTTTGCTTTTGAAGCTGTATCTGGTTTGCACAGATAGAAGAAACCCTGTTCTTTGCCTTTTCCTTCACATGGCTGCAGCACAGCTCTCCCTCTCTCCACACTCTTCCTCCTCCTGGGGGACCCACGGGAGCAGTCGCAGCCGCTGGCTTGAAACAGCCTCATAATATTCCTGACAGAAAGAGCCTGTTCAAGAACCGACATGGCAGATACCGCACTACAGGAGGAAAAAGGTGGGCAAGAGCAGCAGTGCCCTGTGTGTGTGTGGGAGGAGTGTAGCTAAAGGTAGAGCCAGAGCCCGAAGTGCTAGGAAGGGGCAAGAGGCGAGGAAAAGCATCTTAAAGCCGTAGTGAAGTTAACAGCAGAGGCAATTTGCCCAAAGGCGCTTTTAAAAGCCACAGGAAAAGATTTATGTTTTCCCTGTGTAATGTGGCTTTTCCCCCTTTTCCAAATAAACTAAGTTAACAACAATGTTTTGACTATTTTCAAGCACGTTCTGGAAAGTCACCTCCCCTCGACCTACCCGGGCAGAAGTTCCTAAATGTTTTAGCCCACAGCTCCTGGGAGCACATGCCAAAGAGCTGGGTGGCCGAGCCATGCTGGCTTCTGTCCAGTGTTTTCAAGTTGTGCTGAAATACGGTTGAAAACGTTAAATATTCTCCTAATATTTTCGACACAAACAATCCCTGTGGCTGCCAGGAGGATATTTCAGTTGCAGAGGGGAGGGCACACGGCCAGGAGAGACTTTGTCACGAGAGGTGTCCCACATTACAGCCCGGTCTTGAAGAGGGAAACAAATCACTCCCTATCATCGCCTGCACTAACTTGACTATGGAAAGCATCCTTTCTGTCCATCAAGGCAATGCCTACCAAAAAAAATGATGTGCCCTATACAGCCAGACCTTCTCCCGCTGAAGTACTGTTAGAGTAGGTACAGACAAACCCACTCAATGCAGATTTTACAAACCACCAAGAAAGAAGCCACAACAACCAAACCAACACAAGCAAAAGCCCACTTTTGAAGTGGCATGAAAGTTTTGTACAGCAGATGGCCGACAAGGCAGCCATTTAAAAAGGGGGGAGGGAAAAAAAAAAAAAAACGACGACACAAAAAACCAAAAACCCACCCCAGAAGGCAGAATTGCTCTCTGCCATCCTCAGAGATCCACGTAAAAACACGGCGTGAAGCCGAACGCGTCCCGGAGCACCCGTTCCTGGCCCACTGAACTTTTGACCCGCTGGCGGTAGCTGAACCCCTCCTGAGTCCATCGCCGGGCGATGCTGCGGCGGAGATTTGAAAAGAGGAGCCCTGCGCCTCGTCAGGCGCCTGCATCTGCCGGAGCCAGCATGGGGGCTGGCTGCGCCCACCCCCTCCCCGAACAATGCCCAGGGCCCGGCCTGATGGATGCGCTGCTTTCTTTCGGTTTTGGACACCCCTTCCCCATAGTCTCTGGCTACGCGCTGGTCCAAGCAAAAAGAAAAACAAAACATCTGCGTCCCAGGTTTCTGACATCCAGCTGCTGATGGCAGCCCCGCATCTGGAAGCTTCACTTTCTTTTGGGCCAATCAGTAGAGGGCAAAAGGTTTGCATTTAAAAATAAAATAAAAAAATAAAAAAGAGCTCTGTGCTGCCTCCCTGTACTAAAGCCCCCAAACTTCTCAAATACCGTCAACAAATCTGCTCGGCACGGGAGGGATGGGTCCAGATGGCCTATCATTACGGAGCCTTCCCGCTAGCTCTGGGCAGACCCACCAGAAGAAAAAAAATCAGTGAGGGGGGGGGAGAAAAAACACAAAACAAAAGATAACTACAGCTTTTTTTTTTTTTCCTAAACATATTGAAAGATCAGGTTTTGTCTGGTTCGGGGACTGCAGAGACTGTAGCAGTGAAACTCTAACCTCACTCTCCCCTAAAACTGGGGGGAGGGAGAGAGCAGAGATTATTTGTTACAAGCAGAATTACTGTTTGTTTAAAACTTTCACTTTTTGTAACAATGTTGTTGAGTTTAGTGCTGAACTGCCCGCTGGCGATACACTAGTATCAGAAAAAGAAAAAAAAAAAACAAAGCCACCAACCAGGTTTTAACTTGAGAGGAGCTCAGCCCTCCTAGGAAGAGGAGAATATCCTCCTAATCTGACTGCGACCGGCCTAAGGCCATCCCTTGGACATACTGACACAGTCGGACAGACATTCGCCATGAACCTCGAGGAGTTTGAGCGCGACCCCCCTCCCGCTGAGACCGTGCGAGGCGAGCCGCCCCAGCTCTCCGCTTCTGCTTCCACGCGGGGGAAAACAGGTTCACTCAAACCACCTGTTTTACTTTGCATCCAAATGGACCGGGGCCCCCTCACCCCTCCGTTACCCACCAGGGACAGTAACTTCTCAAGCCGCTCACATTCGGCCCCAAGCACGCCTCCCCACAGTAACCAAAGCTAAAGCAAGAAAATGTCACTTGTAGATGAGCACAGCTTCAATTTTTGATGGCTGGCTACGGTTTTATTTCCCCCTAATATTTGCCTCAAGTCCTAGCGTTGCCCCAAGCTCCTAGAAGAGCTGACACCTCTGTTCCATTCGGACACCCCTGGTGCTCAAAGCCCATCTCAGAGGCAGCAGTGAGACAGCCAGAACGGGCACCAGCATTATTAGGTCCAAAACCAAGGGGGGAGCCTTCTTTAGGCAGCCAAATAAAGTACAAACCAAAAATCACGCAGAGCAGTACTCTTAGAGAAAAGAGAAGTACAAGGCTCTTCTCTGACCATCGGTTTCACACCATGAACTGTTTGGGCAAGCTCTTTGTGCAAAGCACCGTTCCCAGATATCCCTGATGAGACTAGAACAACTACGCCAGGCGAGGGGTAACAAGACGGGGAGCTTGGAGGAATGGCAAGTTTTGAAACCGCCTGCTCTGGGCTGCTCGCTCTGTGCCGGGGAAGGAGATTTACTCTGCGTGCCTGAAGACGCGGGGTTCTGACAGCTGCATCCGTCCTCTCACAGCATCCCAATTTTAACCGCGATTTCCACCGTCCCTCAGACAAACGCCATCCTTTAAAACCCGTTTCTGCCAAAGGCTGCAGGCCATCCACGCGCAGAGAGGTTTTTGGCGAGGTTTTTGGTGGGCCGCTTCTGCTCTGCGACACCCCCGGCCCCAACCCACACGCACTCCTCCTCCCGGGCAGCCCCCCCAAAAAAAAGCAAGTTAATTTGTTCCGAGCGATGTTAACTCCCCCACCCCAAGCGTGCTCTGGGAACCAAAGGGGAGCCCACATTTACTTCATTTGTGAAGCAAGCCAGATGCTAATTGCCTCCAAAGGTGAAAGGCTAGTGCCTTGGCCCTTTTATCATTGTAAATTCAGGTTCCTTCAAGACTTTGCGCTGCTGGGCCCGGAGAGCCTCCCCCTGTAATGGTTTGGCATCAATAGGAGGGGGAGGGGAGTTCCCTTTCGCAAGAAGTTGCATCATTGAGAGACCTTATCCCCTTTCAAGATTTCGCACCGCATAAGGGATTCCCCCTCTTCAGAAATTCACATCCTGCTCGAGGAGTTTTGCTCTTTAGGGCTTCGCGCATCCCATTGAACTTTTAAGCATCTTTGGAATTCGCATTCACGGGGCAATTACTGTCTTTAAAAAACACACGCCAGCACGTTATTCACCCGGTTTATTGCCAACGCGCTGGCAAGAATAGCTTTTCACAGCAAGCACAAAAGATTTCCTACCAGGACACACTTTGTTTGTAACGTTTGTAGCCGGAGCACAAAATATTTACGGAACATTAGCCGCGCACACGAAAATAAGAATTAAAAAACCAAACCAAAACACAAAGCAACCCACACAAGAAAGTTACAGGGGAAAACGGGTAAAAAGGCAGGAAAGCCCAGAGTTTTCCCTACGCGGGGGCAGCGCGGCGGTGAAGGCACCGCCGCTCCCCGGAGCCTCCGCGGAACGGCACAATGAGCGGCGCGGTGCCCCGCGGAGCCGCCCGGCCCGGCTGGGGCCGGCTGGGATGCGGGAGAGGCTGCACCTCCCGCCGCCCGGCTCGGCCCGGCCCGGCGGCGACCCCCGCGCCCCCCCACCCCGCGGCGGCACCGGCCAGGTGGGGACCTCCCCCCCCCCCCAACAAAAGGGACCCCCCCAACAACAGCCGCGGGTACCCCCGGGGGAGGTGGGGGGTTACCGGGCCGGGCCCGCCTCTCGCCGCCACCATTTTGGGCACGGGGGACCCCACCGCCGGCTCCGTGCCGCGGCCGTCTCCCCCCCCCCCCACCTTTGTGTGCGGACACCGGCCCGGCGGAACAATGCGGCCCGGCGGCGGCCGGCCCCGCTCCGCTCCGCTCCGCCCGCGGCCGCCCCCGCCGGGCCCGAGCCGGGGGCGGTGGGGGGGGTCCTGCCCGCCGCCGCCCACCGGCGCCCCGGGACGGGCGCGCCGAAAGTTTGCGGACGCGCCCGGGAGGGACGGGGAAGTTGCTGCGCCTGCCGCAAGCGGAGGGGAGACGCCGGGCTGCACCGCGCCGGGGTCCAGCCGCTCGCCGGCTGCGGGGGGAGGCGCCCCCGCCCCACCGGCGCGGGGCACGGGGAGCGGCGTGCGGGACCCGGGGCACGGCGGGGACGGCGCCGCGGCAGGGAAGCAGCCGGCGGGCCGGGGCGAGAGCGGCGGGCGGCTGCGCGGCGGGGCGCGCAGCGGGTGGGGGACGGCGGCCGCGGGGCTCTCACCTCGATCTCGAAGTCGGGCAGGCGGAAGGCGGTGCGGAAGAGGGAGCAGAAGTGCGCGATGGCCGGGACTTCCCACCAGGAGCGGAGCTCGTCCAGCGCCACCGCCGCCTCGGAGCCGCCGGTGCCGGCCACGCCGCCGCCGCCGCCGCAGCCGCCGTCCTCCTCCGGGCACATCTCCCGCGGCCGCCGGCTGCCTGCCGCCCGCCCGCCCGCTCGCTGCCTCACTCCGCGGGCGGCTGCGTGCCGCCGCCGCTCGGCGCTCCGGCTCCGCCCGCCCCCCGGCGCCACGCCGCTCAGCGGCCGCCCCCCGGCGGCCCCGCGCTGCCCCCTCGCTGCCGCCCGCGCATGGGGCGGCTCGGCGCCGGCGCGGGGGCGCTAGGGCCGGCGGGGGCGCTGCTGCTGCCGCTGCCCCTGCCGCGGGCGGCCGCCGCTGCGCGGGCCCATCCTCCTCCTCCGCCGCCGCCCGCGCCCTGCAGCGCAACCGCCGCGCCGCCGGGAACAGATGGGACCGGGGCGGGGGGGGGACACGGGGGACGCGGGACCCGCGAGGGGAGGGGCGGGGCCCCGCGCGGGGGAGTGGGCGGGGCTGGGGGTGGCAGGGCGAATGGGGAGGCGAGAGCGGGCGGGGGGCGGGGCGGGGGCGGGGCGGGCCGGGCCCGGCGGGGCGGGGCGCGGGGAGTGGACAAAAGGCGTGAGGGCGGGGTGGGCGGGGCCCGGGCGGGCGGGGGGCTGCGCGGCCGTGCACGAGGAGGGGGCGGAGCCGGCGCTCATCACAACAACAGGCCCCCCGCGCCCGCCCGGCCACGCCTACCGGGGCGGGGCCAGCGGGGGTGGGCGGGGCCGGGCGCTGCCGGGCAGTGGGCGGGGGGGCGGCGGCGGCCGTTGTCCCCTCGCACGCGGCGGTGCCCGCGTCCCCCGCCCGGCGCCGGGAGGGACGGGGCGCCCCGGCCTCGCCCGCCCGCTGCCCGCCGGAGCGAGGCGACGGGGCGCAGCGCCGCTCGGGGCTGAGCCCCTCGGGGCGCGTCCCCGCCGACCGGGCAGCCTCCGCCCCCCGCCTGCGGCCTGCCCCTCGCCTCAGGGGTCACCCGCCTCTGCCCCTCGCCTCAGCCCTCGCCTCGGGCCGCGCTGCTGTCCGGCCTCAGCCCCTTCCCTCAGCCCGGGCGGATCTCCTGCTCCAGCCCCCAGGGCGCTGTGGCTGGCCGCCGGGCTGCCGGGCACAGTGCCTCGGCCCCGGCGCCGGGCCCGCGTCCCCCCGCCGGGCCCTCTGGCAGGTCACCGGGGGCGGGGGCGGCTGCTTGGTGTGGCGGCAGCAGCTGGGGCTGGCTCCTGGGTGCAGCGAAGGGGGAACCCTCCAGGATTTGTTCTCACTTTGTGTTTTGGAGCGAGGGAGCCCAGGCGGCGCTTCTTCTTCTGCCCCTGCCGCCGCTGCCACGAGGAGCCAGACACCCTCCTCTGCCCTGAGGTGCTTTAGCGTCTCACCCGCACCTCCATTTCTCCCGGTGGTTAACACTGCCCTGTTTTGAAATCTATTACGGAAAAACATCCAGCAACAGTGAGGATGGAGGTTTTTTGCAGGACTGCCCTAATGAGCCATAGAGCTCCAGCGAAACACCAAGCTGCTACAACTTTGCATGCCGTCACTGCATCACTTTACAACCTCTCAGTTTGCCTCTGTAGTCCACCTGCAAAGCAGTTGCAAAGTATCACTGTGCACAGCTGCACCAGCTTCGGGTCTTATCTCCAGCGAAACCATTGCAAAGCTGGTGTTTAACCACAGTTTAGGACTTCCATCCTTCTACTCCTTCCTACCGTCAGCTGGCCGGGGCCGTTTTTACACCAGTCCCACTTTTCCTAGCTTTTCCTTTATTCTGTTAACTTTCTCATCTTTAGCCTCTCCCCTGCACACCTTACATTCCCTTGCTGTTTCCAGTGCCATCTCCAACTGGCCGAGGGTGGCAGGCAGGGGCTCAGCGCAGGACGGCAGAGCGGAGGCGTGCAGAGCTCAGGCTGGGCTGAGCGTGATTAGTCCAGGACTGACTGGACAAATCCCACGGCCTGGGGATCACAAGCGTGGATGCGAGGAAGCAGTGAAATGCCTGAGACAGGGTTGGAGGGGGAGCGGGACCTCCCCTTTCAGGAGCAGGCTGAAGAGCGGCTGGATCAGGCTACGGGGAAACCTTGCAGATGTCCCGCTCTGTCTCTGACTTCGAGGCATCAGAGAAGGAAAGGCCAGTGGCATCAGTCAGCATCATCGTATTGCTGCTGAGCTGATACCAGCTGACGCAGAGCAGTCTGATTTCAGAGCCTGCAACATCAAGCATGTACTTTTGAGACTTTCAGGGTTTCCTCTCCCTGTTTCCCTTCAAAATGAACTTGGCAACAGAGAATAAGGTGAAGGCATAAGCTCTGTGCTGTGCCCTAGGCCACTGACTAACAGCCTGACCCAGGAAAACTTTGGCCGAGGGTGGGAACAGCTCGTTTAGAGAAGAAACAAATCAAGAGACAGCGGCGCGGCTCGGCAAGAATGAACAAGCTCTAATTTCATTGCCCTTTTCCATATTGCAGGATCAAGGGATACCCAGCGAAACTGGAAGGAAGCAAATTTAAAATGGTGCAAGGAAATATTTGTAGCATGTGTAATTAACACATGGCATTTGTTACCAAGAGGGTTCATTGAGGCCAGGAGATTAGCAGGATTCAGAAAAGGATTAGACATTTATATGGATACTGAGAACATTCATGGTCACATTAGACAGGATATAAATAAATTTTAGAAGGGATATAAAGCATCAGGGTTCAAGGCACAACATAACCACTAACTGATGGCAAAGGATTAGGGAGAAACTTCCCTTGTGGGCAGGTTATTCTATAATTGCCCACTACGGGGTTTCTCACACCTTTCTTTGAAGTATCAGAGAGTGGCAACTGTTGTTGAGAAGGCTGGATAAGGAGGGCTACTGGGCTGGGCTGGTACGGCAACTGCTGTGCCCTTCGGGGGGGTAGGGGCTGTGAGGGCCACTTGAGAAATGGAGCAGCAAGGAGCATAAAGTGTTATGTGCATACAACATAAGAGGCAGCATCAGGCCTCTTCTATCATTCCTTAGACGCAGACCTCACTCTCCTTCGCTGTAAATTTCACACCCACAGCATAAATGTCCCAGGCCTTCCTCACCAAGGCGTATGCCAAAATGTGCACTGCTTAATCGGTTTATTAGCTACCTTTCTGAGTGCAGTCTTTGCGTCTGTTTTCCCCCAAAACCTTTTGACTTAGTTAATTTATTATTTGCAGGAAACCAATATGTTATACTGAGACCCTGACTCTGCTTCAAGGCACAATGACTCCAAGACTTGATCTTGAGCAAGGCAGTATCTGATCTCTCGTGTATTGTATCTGTCTGCGCTGGATTGAGCCAGCTCCAGCTACAACACAGTAACTGCTGAAGATGAGAGTGCAGGCTAACTTATAGTACTTTGTCAACACATAGGATCACTATAAAATACCAACAGCTCTGTGTGAGAAATCTTGGGGTGACAAATCTTCAGACACAGTTTCCTTTGGGCCAGTTACAGAACTCTACAGTATTACTTAATGCCCGATTCTTCATTGGAGCAATCTTTTTGTCCTCTGGCCATGTAAGGGGAGTTTATGTTGCGTTTCTGTCTTGCTCTATCCCGACATTCCTCCCTGAATTCCTGTAATGTCCAGCCATGGCTTATCTTACTGCCGCATCTTTGCTTGTTCTTGACACTAGGTCAAATAGCTTTGTAGTATACCCACTCTCTACCCCACTAAGAATTTTGTGAACCTTAATGAAGACTCCTAGTTGCTCTTTTTGTCAGAAGAGCTACAGTCCCAATTTTGCCTAATGTTTTTTTAAATTAATTTGGCTCCCTCTATCGTCCCCATTATTTCTGTCAGACTGTGTTTTCTCTTATATTGTTCTTTTTATGCAAGGGTGCTGGGGGCTGCCCACAATCACCTAAGGTTGCTTCACTTTGCCAGGTTCTTACACTGTTCTTAAATTCCTTCTTTAGATTTATTATTCAAGCACAAAAATCTCTGCTCTCCCACCACTGTTCAACAGTAGGCAAAGACTTGGTGAGTACAATACGGCATTTCCTCTTCTTTGATAAATATCTCCGTTCACAACTCTGTGTGCTTCTCCCCTTCCAAGCCACCTTTGGTTATGAGTTTCCTGTTTGTAACAAAACCAAAGCCTGCTCTGACCAGTGCCTTTTCCCAGTATGCTATATTCTTCCTCTTGATCATTTTTTTTTCTAGGCTATTGGTAAGACTTCCCCTACCTGCTGATTTTTCAGCTCAGTATCCAATCCTGGCTGCTCACTTCCCTCCCTACTTACACTTCTCCCCTATCTTCTGTGCTTTTTCTCTTCCTATCTTCCCAAACTGGCTGTAAGTCGAGTGCCTGTACCATGTAGAGCCACACTGAAAAAGAACTCTGAGGCTGATGGACCAAATCAAAGCCTCATGGTTTTGTTGTTTGAGGTCATCTCTGGTTTCTGAGCTCATTACCTCGAGAAAAAAATGCCAAATTCAAAGTGCTAAAAACAAATAAAAAGGTTGTAGGAGATGCAGGGACTGAATGTCCCCATTCCTGTATGACAAAACCTTTCACCTGGAAGCAAAAAGAAGGGAGAAATGTTTTCCATTTTCTCCAGAAAGACCTGCAATATGTGCCCGATTTGGCAAAACTTAAATGCAATACTAGGTTAATGACAGGTAGATCTCTTGTAGCCCGCCTCTGAAAGAGAAGGGATTACTGACAGGTACAGGTCAGTTTCTCACCAGCTGAAGTCATAGTATCATTAATAAGGATGTCTTTTAAAAAACTCTTAACGTCCTTGCATTTCCACTTCGTGGCCTTAAGCTGAAGCCCCACTGACTAGGTTTCTATAAACTAAAAGTGCAGGAGGACCTGCAGTCTTCCCTTGTAAGGACTCAAAAGCACTTGCAGAAGGACCAGCCAAACCTCAGACCCTGTTCTCACTGGCAGCACATTCTCAGAAGCACGGGGCTTTGGGAGGTTCAGGTTTTCCTAGTTCAGGGGAAACAATTTAAGAATAGATTAAACCCAACATTTCTTCAAAACAGAACTTTTGCATTTCACTGTGCGAATTGCTTCAGCTCCTGTCTCTAGCATGTCTGAATTTTATTGTTCCCCTGTTTGTGTTGACCTCCCTCAATAGTCTAACAAACACCAGCAAATCTCACTGCCTTTGCTTCTTTTTGCTCTCTGAGTTATGAAGTAGAAGACAGTTGTGATTTAGCCTTCTCCTTTCACCCCAAGCCACTTCTACCTTCTAGGTCTCTTTGTATTTGATCCATCTTCAAGTTCCTTGTTCCCTTTTCAAGGCCTTCTGAGCGAAGAGATTTTGTGGTTTGCACAGCATGGTTGAAAAGCCTTCCTGAACAGAGCAAAGACTGAAGTGGAGTACTCAGCATCGGGGGGGGGGTGTCTGGCTTTAATCCCTTGATCTGCCTTTCTGACTCGGACAACAAGTCAAGGAAACTGAGGCATGTACGGTGAAAATGAGGGCGCAGGTTTTTCTGGGTAGTGGTGGAGTTGGGGTCATGGAGGCAGCTGGAGGGATCACAGAAAATGTGTGAAAGCAGGTGAGAAACTTTGCTTCCTGTAACTACACTGGGAGAGTTGAGAGAAGAAAGCCATGTTGGGTTTTGATAATTACTTGTTTTGAGTCACTAGTTGTGATTTTATAAGCAGGGACAGCAGTGGTGCACAAGGGGCTGAAATAAGATGCATGAAAGCCAGCAGGAGTGGAACAACAGGAAATGTCCTGTTTCTTTGACCAGAAAGTGCTGAAGGAGAGGAAAACAGATTTGGAACAGAGGACATCGGTGCAGTCAGGAGACTGTGTAGGATGAGAGACACACAAGGGAAGCAGGGGATGAGAGAAACTGGTAAATACTGTGAGAGGTGGGAAGTGGAGGAGTCTATACATCTGTTTCCTAATTAGGAGGGAGTATGGAAAAGTCTGTAGTCACAAACAGTCAGGGATTGGAAGGAGCGGGAATGCTGTGAAGAAGAGCGGGGAGTGGCTGAAAGAGATGGTAAAGTCAGGGAGGGAGAAGCTGAATAGAGAAAAAGGAAGAAATGCGTAGTGAAGGCAAGGTCAAGCAGGAGGCTGGGCTGGTGAGTGGGATGCTGCAGGGTTGAATGCGAAGGTAAGATGAGGAAGGTACAAAATGTGAGGTCTCAGCAGCCTAACAACGTGAGAATTTAAGTTATCCTCAGGAGAAAAGATGAGGGAGTGAATAAAAAGGGGAGCCAGATGTTAAGGCAGAGAATGAATGGGGAAGAGATGGGTGGGCACAGACAACAGCTGCTGAGTGGAGGCACGAGAGAGAACAGGGTCTGCCTGGACAATGCTCGAAAGTGTGGGAGGCAGGAGTTGGAAGCAGGAGTAGCACAAGAAAAAACTGGCATTCTCACTTATTCGGCACTGTGCTGCGGTGAACCAGCTTGCACGTGGTCTTTTGCTGAAGTCTGGTGTATGGTATCGATACAGCTACATTTAAACTTCAGCTAACATAAACAGGGCTGCAGATTTAGCTGGGACACAAACATTTCTCTTTAGCTTTGAGTAACCAGGAGGTTTTCCATGATTCCTGCAGCCTGCGTCATGGGCAACGTGGACTTGAGGCTCATCTGCTCAAGAACCCGTTGCTTGGTCAGACGTATCCTCCAATTTCACACACGCAGACCCGAGCTGTTACACTGCGGAGCGTGCAACTGCAAAAGAGCGGTGCACTATTTGTTTCATCTCCTGGACATACACATTCAATTTGTTCAATGTACAAGTTAATGTGAAAGCAGTCACTCCTGCGAACCTGACCTAGCATCTGAAAAACTGACCGATGCTCTTTGTAATATCCCAGATATTTACTTCACAACAGTGAGCAAACCATTGGAAAGTAGGAGTAATTTCACGTTACTGAAGTGTATCCAGTCTTTCCATGAAGCATAACAGCAGCCACACACATCACTGTCGGTTTAGGCAGAAAATTAGCAACATCATGCTATTTTTGTCTTGCATTATCTCTCTCAGTTGAAAAGCATCTACCTACTGGGAGTTTGGCTAGTACTGACGTGGCAAAGCATCCTTCATCATGGCTCCTCTCCTGTGTGCTTTACTGAACTACATATCAAACCAAGAGATCTAAGCCTTAGGTCTCAACGGACTTTCTGCTCCTAATCCGCTGGGGCTGAAAACCACAGGTCGTAACTTGATGTTTTGTCCCCTAGAGAGCAATCAACAGGCAAATGATAATCTGTGGCAATGGATTTAAAGCCAGGGAGTCTGGATCTTTCCAAATCTTCCCCAAAGGGTAGCACTGAGAGGGGCCCACCGCGTACGCATTCGTTTGTGGTCAGCCGTGCCCACAGCTGCTGCTGAGCACTGGTCTGTACATCTGGCAGGGAGACGAGTCAGAAGTGGGCTGGCTTGGATGTCTGCAAAACAAGATGGGGAGCTAGCGATCTGCCCTGGAAACCCTGGTGGGAAGCAGAGCAGGGAGACATGCAAACCCAAACGCTTTCATGTCTCTCCAGGTCTGTTGTCTCTACTGCTGTCCGCAGCTATTCCACAGGCAGCAGTGCTACGGCGTAAACAAAGAGATATTTTAATTGTTTCCAGACCAGCGGTTAGCAATGGTGCTGACACGCATACTGTGCGCTCCAGTACTGGTTCCTATAGACTGCCCCCGAACACCCAGCGAGAGGCTCATTGGGATTCACTGCTGCAGCCCAAGCTTGTTCGGCTCAGGTGCAGTGCCGCGGAGGCAAGGCGCTCACAGGCAAAGAGAACAGCCCCAGATGAAATGCAGAGGATGCTTCACAGCAGGGCGGTGCTCCATGCGTGGAGGAGCTCCCCATCAGTCATGCTGGGAGAGAAAAACTACGTTCCTTTAGGGTAATTAAAAGACAATTTTGCTTACCACCCATAACGATTCAGCTCGCTCTTCAACACCT
The DNA here is from genome assembly GCF_965183815.1 of Platalea leucorodia. Classification (NCBI taxonomy): domain Eukaryota; kingdom Metazoa; phylum Chordata; class Aves; order Pelecaniformes; family Threskiornithidae; genus Platalea; species Platalea leucorodia. Next base: position 59,023,118 of record NC_138826.1, read on the forward strand.
TCTTAGAGGGGGATTAGAGGTATCAAAGCAGCTCTGGCAGGGCGGCTGAAATTTTCTTTGTTGTAAGCAGCCTTCCGTAGTCTGGACCTAAAGACGCAATATGAGGGAAAACTTGATTTCTTGTCTAAAGCCACTGATCCCATACAGCTACAAGAGGTTTTGCTGGGTACCTACCTGTGCAGAACAAGAGGGTTCCCGTTCAGAGCTGGTGCCAAAGACGCGCCGTCCCCACGGAGGCTTCTGGGCCAGATTCAGTGTTGATGTAAGCCACTAAGTCCATATAAATTAAAAAATGGGACAGTTGTGTGCATAGCAATTACTACAGCCATTGCAGGGGTTGGAAAGGCAAGACCCGGGATGGTTTAAGCTAACGCAATCCTTTCCAACACTTCGTTTCGCACCCACCTGTTAGTTGCTTTTCCTGCTACGCTGCTTCTGCGGTGAGTGCAACTCCTGAATGCTAACTGTTGCGACTTCATCAGCATTCATTTTCAACCTCACCGACACCTCTGCTTGTTGCTGCTGCATTTGCCTAGTGAGATACTCAAATCCCATTCCTTCCATAGCAGTCAACAGAAATTAAAAGTAATTTATTTCTAAATCCTGCTAAGAATGGGATCCTAGGTTACACTGATGCACGGGTCTAGAAATAAGGCAGAGCCTCACGGAGGGCTGAGAGGCCATCCAAACATTAGCAGGACTGGGTTGTGGTTCCAGCTCTTTCACTGAATTGCTCTGTGCCTTTGAGTAAATAAATTAATATACATTTTCCTCATCTATAAAATGGGAATGGTCATATTTAGATACCTCAGGGAAGTTGTGAGGCTTAATTAGTTAATGCTAGAGCCTTGTCAGCTCTCATTACTATGGTATCTCAGTGTTTATTGCTTTGAAATTGTGAAATGCTACGTACATGCTAAACATTGTTATTCTAGGTGAGATGGAGAGACTTAATCCAGTTTTTCGGTAAATACCAAGGGCAGGGAGTTGACATTCCCAGTAACGGCTTTGGTATGAGGTCTGGCCTACTTGGAGAAAAGTTTCCCTGACATATAAGAAAAAATATTTATTTCCAGACCCCTAATGTAGCTGCTCTTGAACCAGTCTAAGCTGCACTTTTACTGGTTTACTTAGTTCAGTATACGTAATTAAACTCATCCAGCATAAACACAATTTAAACTGGTTTAGACACATGCTTCGTTCCAGTGCAAGGAAACCAGCTAGGATCGCTTCCTCTGGCATAAATAACCCAGGCAGGTCTCAAGCAGAACAAGGTCCATGAAAGGCTTTCAAAACCTGTTTGAATGTCAAGCCGCTCAGAGAAAAGTGATTGTAGGCAGCTTGAACTGGCTGGCAGATTTGTGGAGCGAAGGGATTTTAAGTGCCCAGCCTCAAAGGGAAAGAGCTAGTGGGTAATCTGGTTAGTCATCTCCAGACCTTTCCCAGAACAGTCCTGCTTCTAACTAGGGAGTTTTAAGATACTCCGCTTTTTCTGTTGACCAGTGAAGGGAAAGCCTGACTCTCCACAGGAGCACAGTCTTGACCTTAAGGGCTATTTCCATTAGTGCCAAATGTGCATTAGAACAGACCTGAGATGCTGGCAGTGGGGTCAAGGAGCTGCCTTCACCCCTTCTCGCCCCAGCCTCTCTAGCAGCTGTGTCTAGTGAGGCAGAAGGTGCCTGGCTAGCCAAGGGGTGACAATCAGGCTGCTCTTCCTACTGCACGTCCACAGGGGCTGGGAAATGCTTTTATACTTTGCATTTTGCAGACACCAGCTTCATTCTTCCAAGGCACCAGCAGCTCATTGCTGTACCTCGGGCCGGTACCAAGCCCAGAAACATTCCTCCCCGGGGTCTGACGCAGCCTGAGTGCCGCACTGTGAATGCAGGAGGGCTGCAAGGCAGCGTGGCTGTTTCCATTACGCATGCTGCAGTGCACAGGGTGCACTGAGCAGTACGAGTAGCAATGTGGGGTGCTACTGTCTCCTTAGACCCCCAGGTTCTCTTGTCCTCTCAGCATACTGCTTTGTACATGCAGCTAATACTAAATCAAGGAAGCCTGGGCCACTGGTATGGTTTTGGACGTGCTTGTGCAAGGTTTTGGCTCCAATCGCCATAAAAATTGATGTTCTGAAGCTGCCCAAAGGATTGCTTCCTGGACATGATTTGCATGGCAGCGGTCTCCTTAGGGATGAAATAACCGTCTGCTGGGAAGTCGCCCTGCTTGTCCGATGGAGCCTTTGTGTCCTCCATGGCAACTCTACTGTTCAGAGGCTTTCAGAGGTGTGGACTTAGGCCATGCAATGTATTTAAGACAGGCCACACAATGACAGCAGCTGGTCACCTCTCTTGGTCGCTAGTCCAGTTTAAACTAGCAGTGTAGAAGTGGTAAGACGAGACTTGCTTGTGCCATTAGTGACACTATCATCCATTGACTCCTCCAGCTGGTTTTCATTTACTACCTCTCATCAAACACTTGAGGCTCAGCTCCAGGGTTTCCCATGCTAATAGTATGTCAATACAAGCTGCTAGCACTCCATACAGTCAGGCATTAGGCAGGAGGAACGCCGTAGGCTCCTGAACAGAGATCTGATAAATATATCACAGTCTTGGCCAGAGGAACCTCTAGGCTTCAGTTCCCAGCTTCCCAAACATCTCTGCCAATGCCCCTCCGTTTTTCCCTGTATTCAAGATGAGGGTCCTGCCACAACCGACCTGGCTGTGGTGGAATGGTTGCTCCCATGGAAGCACCTGAATTGTTTTAAACCTGTGACTTGATGAAAATACGAGAAGATATGTAATGGAGAAAGGCCTGCATTAGCAGGGAGAAGGGCCAGCTGATTTATTCTTTCTTCTGCACTTAATAGCTTTCAAGTTTTGGGTTCCCACATCCAGCCTTCCTGGTTCACCTTCACGTCTAAGCCTCATTTTTCTGCTGGGAAGAGAGGGATATATGCCAGCAGCTCTGTCTGTCCGCCTCAGCCCCCGAGATGCCATCTGCCCTGCTAGACCATGGCATCAAAAAAATCAACTGCTTGAAGTTAATGTTGTATGTAATCACCTAGATAAACAGTCCGATTTGCAAAGTAATCAGCACCCAACCATCCTGCTGGTTATCTGAGTGGCCATCTTTGCCTTGCCTGTTCCCAGGGCCGACTCCCAGCAATACGCAGACAAAATGGGGTAACTTTGCTGGCAGCTGTGGGGGTGACCCCACTTTATGCTCTGGGTGAGGGCAGAGTCTGCCCCCGAGCCCTGAAAGGCAGCAGCAAGGCTTTGATTTATACATCTAGACAAAGCCCCACAGGGAACTGCTGTATGGAAATAAAAAACATTATGCTTTACAATTAGAGAAGAAAAAAGACTTGGGGGGGGTTACAATATGAAGTGGTCAAGCTATTAACCTTCTCATTTAGAAGCAATGGTCACTAAATTATGGGGCATGTCTCCTTCCTCCTCCTCCAAAGAATGGGCCTTTGAAGATGATACTGGTCCGTTATGTGAACAAGTAATAAAGCGTAATTAATCCTGCTCTGAAAATATGATCAAATACCGGCAGTGAGTCACAGATGAGCCTGAGGGGGTTAAGGAACTTAAATCAGAGAGCCAGCACGTCAGGCAAATAGCAAATCCTCCCACTGCCTCCTGTCACCCCGAACACCCAGCTAGGGCTGTCCCCATCAGTGACATGAAGCCTGCTACCTCACGTGGACTCCACAGGGGGAAAGCTGGGTTCGTGCGAGCTCTCCTTAAGGTGGGCTGGCTCTGTATGGGACAGAAGGCCTCCAAGGGAGACCTAGGAGAGCACGGGAAGCACATCCAGAGTCAGCAATCTTCCCTCTGGGTCACTGCTGGACCAAGTGCGGCACAGTGCTTGGGGGCATGTGTGTGTTTGGGAAAGAAAGCGGGACGGAGTTTCCAAAGATCCTATCTTTCAAGAAGTAATATTGTATATAGGTCCTAGCGAGTCCTGGTGGTTAAAAATCCCCTGGCACTGTTTGGGCACACGTGTGCCGGGCATATTGCAACCTGAGCAATTGCATTTTGCTGGTCTTAAAGCAATTCCAGACAGCTTCAGCTGGAGGAGAAATTAATCTTCCCCTTCCCTGGTGAAATGTGCCCTGCTGTGCATGGTCTATGCTAGAAGCAGCTGGACTGCTGGGAGGTGGAGAAACGGCTTGTTAGTACATACTGCTTCTGGGTGAAACATGTTTCGTACATTCGATTGGCGGACAGAGGAAAGGGGACAGGGGAAAGTCTCTGGAGACAAGACGGATCCTGCAGCCCCCATTCAGGCGAGTGGCAGCGCGCAGCTCAGGTATTCTGAGATGTGTATACGGGGCCGATCACCTTATCCTGGCCCACTTGGCTTTCAATGCCTGCTCTCTGCCAAATGCACTGCTAGGGCACATGTGTTCTCTGTGAAGCAATAAGATGGGAGAAAACCCTTGGCAGCGTGAGGGAGATGTGGCAGAGAAGCGCTCTCTTGCTCACCGCGGCTGTGAGATTTATGGCGCACAGTTCACACACCATAAGATCATGCCCATCCTCCTGCTCCTCTGGGCGAGACTCTACAAAGAGCAGAGAAACAAAAGCCACCCTTCTTTTTGTAGAGTATCATCTGTCAAGAAGCATTGCCTAGCTGCCAGCCATACTTCATGTTTAAGTCCACTGCTCTTTCAGCTGGGGGTTGCGAAGAGGCAGGAGCTGGGCAGGCAGTTTTTTTGGGCGCACGTATCGAGCTGTACCCGGTTCAGGCAGCTCGGGCACCTCCTGCCAAACGCCTGCGTGTGTTCAGAGTGGAGTGGGATGGAGAGCCTGCCTCTGAGCCAGCACGTGGAGAGCCGTGGTGAAGAGCCAGCAGCGTAGGCTTCGGCACGAACTGGACCAGCCCACTCGAGTATGAATTTGGTTTATCAGTGACAAGTATCCTTGTTATGTTATGACTCGGCTGGCGAGCTGGCAGCTAGTGTGGGCGTGCCTGCCCTTGCCACCGTCACTCTCATTTGACTGTGTAGGCACACCTGACGTCAGCGGTCTCCAGTCTTCGCTGGCCCAAGGACATGAGCAGTAACGTACTGCAGGCAACACGGTGCTTTGCTACCTTTGTTGGAGGCGGGAATGATGCCAACAGAGGATAAAACATTGCTCATTGCAGACACCTGAAGAGCTGATTTTTTGTGGGACCTACTCAATGAGCTTTTTGGTTGGGATGACCATATACAATCTGTTGTGCTTTTTCCAATTGAAGCTTCTAAGCAGCCACTGCATCTTGCAAGAGTGAGCCCTCTTCCCAGCACATCTCGTCCCTGCGTCCATTGGCTGGGCTGCTGGCACATAACATTCAACTTTAGCTTGTGCTCTCCCATCAGCCCCGAGGCCGCAACTAACAGGTTGCCTGTGAGCTCTAGGCTGAGGCAACCACCTAAATGATTTCTGGGTTTGTGTTCCCAGCTTTCTAAGGTCTCAGAAAGGGGCCCCACATAAGGCCACTGTTTTCTGGGGAGTCTCTTTGCTTAGAGAGGCGAAACTTCACTACTTTTCCTTTTCTTTCCCTCCCCTCTCTTTCTGATGTAAATAGAGTCTCTAAATACCCATCACAACTCTACCTTCACCTTTCCAAAGCAAGTGCTTTTCTCAGCTGATTTTTCTTTCCCATTGTTCTGAGGTAGCATAGGAGTCAAATTGAAAGCAAAAACAAGCAAAAATTCATGTAGCAAAACATTCGGATACCATTACAACAGTGATATTAAATATAAACCAAACTGACAGTCAAAAATTCCTCTGCAGTCTTCCCAACCCGAACTTTGAAGACCGTGCTGGGGAAGATTAAAAAACAGAAAGAAAAGTGAAGATGACTTGAAATTAAAGAAAAGCCAGCCAAACTAATTCCTTTGATCCAGCTGAGAAAAATTACAGGGGGGAAAGAACTAGCATAAATAATAACCCTTTTTATTTTTAATGCTATCAGTTTTAGTAGTCCAAACTGCTGTTAGTAAAAGTGATCACTATGCCTCAAGATAGTTGTCTGTGAAATGAAGATGTTGACATATAGTTGTAGCTATATGCAATTTTATTAACAGGTCTTTGTTAAATGCCCTTAGATACTATAGGTGGAAGACTATAGAGGGAGGCAACAAGTGTTCTAATGAACTGTCAAATATGTTACTGGTTGCTACAAGATCTGCTGAACTGTGTGTTACAGACTCCATACTGCTAATAACCATGCTTTGGCTTTATTGCCTGTGTTCGGAGCCTACATGGTTAGGACAGGCAAGAAATTCTTACAGTGTTATTAGTGTGAGGAGGCCTGTGCGTGCATGGGCACATATCTGTGCGTGTAGACGTGTAACCTATATAGACTCTCCCTTTTTAACCATTCTGCTTAGGAAATTGCATGGAAACCTCAAAGCTGCTGAGCTATCTAGCAGCTCAGGCCAATCCTTCATCTGAAGCGGCACGGGAGAGGGCAGGGTTTGGGGAGAAACGTTTTATTGCTGGCTATACCCACAGGCTGCTAGGCAGCTCGCGTCGATGGCTGTCAGCCCGTTACATCTATTCCTGACATCTCCATGTCAGTGATCAATGCCTGGTAAGAAATGGTCCTCAGAAAAAAAAGTCTGTGAGCAGTAGCTGGGGGGTGACTTGAAGTCACTGGTCACTTGCTGATTTAGTGGCTCGTTGCTGTACTATCATTTGCGTAGCCTGCCCTGGGGAACTCAGGGGGTCTCCCTAACTGTTCTGCCCTGATTGCAAAGGATGAATGAGAGGCAGGATAGCATATTTTTGGTATACCCAGTATAATTCCCAATCCTGGAAGGAGTGTCTTTCATGCCAGGCTCCACCACTGGCCTTCTCTGCCCCAAATTTCCTCCCACCTGCAGGGTGGGGGACACAGAGGAAGGCAGAACTTCTCTGCAGCCCCAAGATTCAGTCAGAGTCATGAAGTATTTTAAGCACTCTCCATCCTTTTCCTGCTGCTGGCTGCTGCAGCTGCTGTGCCCCATGCTGTTTCTTTGTACCAGAGAGAGAAGGACAGAGGCATATTTTCTTTTCAGCACTTACTGCCACTCAGTGTTCTTCACCATCTCCTGGCTGCGGGCAGAGCAGTTGCTGCTACTCCTCTCTTGTCCTTTCCCAGACAGATGCCTCCTATGGTTTAGCACCAATTTCCTAAAAATAATAATGAACTTTACTGAATAAGGAATCACAGATTTATTTCTGTTCTCTTAGTCCACCTGCCCATTTTGGGTGAATCCAGTGCATAAGTGCCTTTACTTAAAGGCTACAAACAGCCTGAGGCAGTGATTGATTTGTCCCACACATATGTGTTGTACCTGGCACCCTGGGCTCTAGACTGGGGCCTGATGCACTACCACAGCTGAAAAAAAATACCTGATCTGAGAGAAGCCTTGACATAGAAAGAGAGAAATACTTGTATGATAGCACAGGGAATAGTTTTGGTGCTCACTTACCCCTTGTGCCCTAACTTTAACAAAAAAAACCCCACATCTAAGATTTTTTTTTTTTTTAATATATATTAAGCTGGCAGCTGGCTTTGCTTAGCTCTCTGAAGTTATGGCTATGAAACATCAGATCAGTGCCAAGCTGAACTCTGTCACTGCGGTCATACCCATCATGCCAGAGCCTCCCTCTATTCCTGTATAGATATAGTCCAGGAGACGCTACCAGCAAAGCACTTATGGCACAAAACCAGCTAAAATTGCAGTGCTGTGCTTTGCGGTGCTGTAACAAACCTCTCCCCCTCCCAAAGTTCCCCTCCAGATCTGCAGCTAATAGCACCTTGCAGGGAGATTGGAGTCTGCAGAGGAGCAGAAGGAGCACGGTCAGTGCACCCAGCCTCCTCGCACCAGCATCCTTCCCAGCACAGCCACCGCTGCCCAAAGGCACCCTGCTCCAGGGCCAGGCTGCCTGGGGCCCTGCTGCTGGGACAGGCAGCCACAGGGAATGAATCTGCCTCTCACCTATTTATTCTGGAGTCATGTGGGGGTTAATGCTCCTCTTTCCCAGTTGCAGAGTGACCCAGGTGGGGCTAATGAGTGCTTGCCTTGCTTAGCTAATTAGAGGCACTGAGAGCAGCAGACTGCAGTTCTAAGCATGGGGCACTTGCAGAGGGAATATAGTGTGGGGGGGTTTTATTTCCAGCCTTTTTTTTTTTTTTGTCAAATAACCTCTGGCAGGACTAGCACAGCACAGATGGGAAAGAGCAGTGAGATGAGGCTCCATAGCACCCTTCCTCTTCTAATCTGCATTATTCTGCGGTTTCAAGAGGAGGCAGGAGCAAAAGATTAGGAAGGCTGGGCCATTTGTTCCCCTTCAAAGATAGATTTAGTATCTGATCCAAATTAGCATAGTCCTTTGGAGTCCAGCCTAAGCCTCCCCACTTCCAAAACTCACCTCTTTTACACCACCCATCATCTCTGCGGCGTCCAGCAGAGCGTGTCCCCGTGGCACCTGCAGCCTGGCGGGTGGCAGCCCTTGCTGATGCCTGTCTCTGCCCAGAGGCACACAAAGCTTATGCTTTGCATAGGACACTTATGGACCCCAAAGTGCTCTGCAGGCCGGTCAGAGAGCGCTTCACCCACCCTCCCTGTCAGAAGTGCAGCTTCCCTACGAGTGGGGCTGTCCAAGGATGCTGAAGGATAGCCTTCCCTCTCAGAAACGGTGCAAGAAACCAAGGAAGCCCTGATACAGCTGCTGGGCTCAGCAGTCTTGCCCTGATCCCTCCTGCTTTCAGCCCCCAGAGGCTTTGCCACTGGGGTACAAGACCACGGACAGAGAGACGGACAGACAGTGTGCACCGCAAAAAGCACTGCCACCAAAAGCCTTGCGGCCAGGAGGATTTGGGGTGTGGGAGCCCTGCATAAGGGACCATGCTTGCCCCGCGTGGCTTGGCCTTGCTTGTTTGGGAGGTCACGGCCAGAGCTGCTAACGCTGCTCCAGGCCACCCCATGTGTGGCAGTGGGCTGGCCAGCGCACGACAGCTCGAAGGGATCTGGATTTTATTACAACATCACCTCTGTCATAACACACGCAAAGAAGGCCCTTAGCTGCTGACGAGCCTGCCCCGCACTCACAGGCTTGACCTCAAAAAGTTGTGGTCTGAGCTCTCTTTTCCTTGCCTGCCCAGCCCTTTACATATAAATAGGAGTCAAAACCCAGCTGCTGCTGAAAGGTGCTTATTTTTCCTCTCACACTTGCAAGCTGCATTTCCCTTGCCTCTTTCAAGCCATTATTTAGTTCCCTTCATGTTGTTTTCCCCTGGCTTCTCCTTTGTTTCTTTCCTAGGGAAGCAGCACATCATTGCAGCTGGTCTTTCTCTAGAGCTCTCCTAGCCGAGGTCATTACTTAGCGTGCGAGATCCAACGAGGTTGCTGTTTGTATGGCTGTGAGACCTATGAAAAAGCAGCTAATCAATTCAGAAAATCATCTGGGTGGTAACCCCACTGTCAGCTTATTTTCTTCCCTTCTACTTAGACATCAAACTGGCTGAAGAGGGCTCTGGGGAATGAGGCAGGCACTGAGAGCTGCTCCTCTGCAGACACATCTGTGTCTTTCATCAGCAGGGCTCAGGGAATACCACTAACCCGAGAGGGGAAAATCTCTTTGGAGCTGAGAGGCTTGCGGTCTCCATCCTCTCGCTCTGAAGAGACCCTACCCAGTGGGGAAGCGATCGTCTGAAAAGTGGCTAATGCACTAACGTTGTTTGGCAGAAACTGTCACATTATAGACAGAGCTGGGGGAGGACGGCGACAAAACACACAGCAAGGAGGGTGGCGTTAGGATAGCCTCACGTCAGCGAGCAGACCCTGGTTGCCAAAATAGCTCGTGATGGCTAAGTGGAGAAGCAATTGGCAACAGCACAGGCAAACGGTCTTCTGGCAAATGAGCTTACTAATTGTTACACTTTGCTTTCACCCACTCTTTCTCTGGTTTGTGTCTTTGGGGACTACACCAGGACAGCGCACGGTCAGAGCCGTAAAGCCTTTACCACCACCAGTTTTAGTAATTAGAAGTATAGATGCACAGCGCCTCGTACGCTGGGCCTCGGTGGTGTCACAGCTCATTCAGCGAAGATAAGTCACATCTGAAAGGCATTCTCTGGCAGACCAGCTAGCCCTTTGAAGGGTGGGGGTGGATCTGCGTGCGCGTGTCCTACCCGTGGATTTGGCCAGCAGTCTGGAAAATGTCAAGGTTAGGAAAGGCTGAGCTTCATTTGCTTTTCACAGATCCGGGTAATGAATTTTTCATTTTAAAGTATTGTTCTAGCTTGAAAAGCAAGTCTGTAGCACTGGCATCATGGGGTTCCACATCTGTCTCTCAGTTGCTCCGGACCACGTTTCCCTAACGTACTAAAAAGGGAATTTTTTATGTTTTGCAACCCTGCAAACTAAACAGGAGGCCTGAGGCTTTAGCGGGCTTTTCCTCTTCGTATGCCTTTATCAACGTGGCAGATTTTGCTCGCTAACCCTTTATATTAATCTCCTACGCTGGCGTTGCTTTTGCATGGAGACCAGGCAAAACCAAGGTGCAGGAAGGGGAAAAGCATCAAGAACTTACTTTTGTCACTAGACGGAGTACTTTTAATTCTGAATGCAAATGGGAAGCAGAACTGCACAATAAAAACAGAAGCATTTTCCTCCCCATCAAGGGTTGAGTCCAAGTCTTTTTTTCCCCTCCTTTCTGGCTGCAGCTTGATAAAACTCCATAAAAGAATGAGCAGCTTGAAAAGATTCACTGGGAACTCATCCCCCTGTTTCATTGTGTGAAATGCAGAGATATTCAATTACATTAGAAACAGTATCAGGACAATTAAAGGCAATATCTTTTCACACCATTCACATCTTACCTGTGCAACTTGCTTCTGCCGTGTGCGATGGAGCCCAGGGGTCTTAGCAGGAGTCAGAGAAGAGTTCAGCAGGTCTCAAACATTTTTACAGATGATATTAAAAGCTATAATTAGAGCAACAAAAGCTTCTAGTGATGTAATCCCTGCTTACCAAAGCAGAATTCAACCTTCGTCTCTGAAGTTTGGGAAGGGTTTCATAAGTAGGGATGTTTTCCTGCTCCTACCTACTGGAGGTTTTTGTGTCCCTGCCTGTGATGCTGACCCCTGGCAAAAACAGCGCTAGAAGAGAGGAAGAGTTAGTCTGATCCAACATAAACCAGTTCCTCTATTTCTACTTTAAGTGTCAAGTATTGAATATGCCCACTGTAATCCTGAACAGCCCTGAGGGCGATGCAAGGTTAGAGGGATGGCTCGAGGGTGATGCCTGCAGGGTTCTTACTCCAGTAGGGGCTTGTGCTAGGGGCTTGTGAAAAGGTGCAAAAAATCCTTTGCCTTAAACAAATATCTTGAGGCAGCAAGTTCCACGGCTTAACTACCTGCTCGAGTGGGAAACAAACAAGCAAACTTTCTTTTTATCAGTTTTATTTCTGTACTACCGGCTCAATTGGGAAGAAAACAAGCAAACTTTCTATCAGTCAGATTTATTTCCCCCAGAAGTTGGTTTCATTGGCCATGCTGCAGCATTGGCATTTCCAAAGAGAAAGTTCCCAAACATTTTCTCTCTAAAAGTGTTTTACCCATTTTCAACATCCCTGAAGGGTGCCCGCATCACACCAGCAGTGTGCACGTACCAACTGCAGTCACTAAAGGGCTGCTGGCAGCCAGAGCACGATTCCCCCATGTCACTGGCTGCTGCAAGCTGTAATGGAGACCAAGGATTTACTGGCGTCCAAAAAGGGACCAGCCCGGTGCCTGCTTGATCATATGAGAACAACCAGAGTTAAACCACCATACCCTCACACTTAGTGGTGTTCACACGTGCGGTGGCCTGTGGCAAGCCAGCAGCTGCTGAAGTGCAGCGGATGAGTGATGAGGGAGAAGAGCGGTGCCCCGGCCATGGCAGGACCGCGGGAGAAAGCACCAGGGTCGCAGCGTAAGCAAACCCAACAGCAAATGTGAGCGTGCGTTTAGGGGCAGTTCTTAGCAGAAGCCACAGCAACTGCTCGTCGCGAGCAGATTGTGACTAACCATGAGCATCGCCGGCAGCGGATGGAAGACCAAGGCATCCTGTTTGTCCTCGTGCCTTTCTCCTGCCCATTGCTGCCCGCTCTGCCTGGCTGTGCGGGCAGGAGGCACACGTGGGGCCGCCTTGCCCACCCTGCCTCGGCCGGGCGTATGTAGTTTCCTCCCAAGGTGCCCACTTGTTTCCCGGCTGCTGCACGCCGCTTGATCGGCCCCGCGGCTGCCGAGGGGGCCGAAGCCCTGCAGGAGGAGGGCGCAGCCGAAGGGGCAGAGCACTGAGCATCCCCAGGGGGGCCGCACATGGGATTTGGGGGGGGGTGATTGGAGGTGGGGAGCAGGTGGCGTGGTGCTGAGCTGCTCAGCTGTTGTGTGGCTGGAGAGAGACGGATGCAGCTGGGCGAGGGAAGGGAAGAGCTCAAGGTCTGGCAGTCTTTCTGCTTTACAGGTCTGTAGCCGGCACAGAAGAAGTGGAGAGTGATCCAGCTGGGACATGGGGCCCTGGGTGCTTACGGTCTCGTGAGGGGCTGTGCCGTGAAGCACCCTCGCAGGGGTGCGACATGCGTGCATGGGGGCCGCGACAGCCTCACCCCGAGGCCTGTGCTGCTCTGTGCCCAGGCGAGTAGCCTGGCAGCAGCCCCTGCTGTGTGCCAGCAGGGGCCCTGGCAGCACTCTCCGGGGCATACATTTATATCTGCTCATGCAAATAACCTGGAAGTGTCCCCCGGAGTGGGACAGCTGGTCCCCGGCAGCGTTTTTGGGAGCATTCTTTATGTGCCCGTGTAAGCACCCTGGCGATCTCTTTTGGGGCTCGCCAGCAGGGGCCCTGGCAGAGGCCAGGAGGCAGCGTCTCAGTAGCTGAAGCCATGCCAGCTGAAGCTTTCCAACAGCAAAGCTTTCTTCTGCCCCGAACAAAGAGCCAATGTGGCTAGCGTTATTGATCTGTTTCATGCCTTGCTGCTTTTAACGTGGCAGGAAAATACTGAGAGGAGTTTTAATTTGTCCAGATGATTTTAGACAAGGTTAATACAACTCATCGATAAATGCCGCTTTTTATTAAGTTTTAATTACAATGTCATTTCAACAGGCTGGACATGCCCTGCCTCCTCAGCGTAGCCGGTGGGGTTTTTGTTTAAGGTGCACTTCCTTGAGCTTCGGTGATTAATTTCCATTGCAGACCCAGGAGCTGACAGGCTGCCGGAGAGCCCGACTGTCTCAGCGCATTCTCCTTGGCCCCAGTCCCCGTGCTGGCAATTACAGCTTTACGTCAGCGCTGCCATCGGCGATGCACGCTGGGCTGGGACTGCGGCGGGAGAAGGTGGGCTGGCGGTGTCAGAGACATTAAGGTATCCACAGACTAAATGCAGTTGTTGGATCTTCTTTCTTCACGCTAATGGAGACTGTCCCTTCCAACAAGCTGCAGCCTGGCTGTGTCTCAGTGCCTGTGGCACAGCCCTCCATGTGTTTTATGAAGCCTGATTTCTTGTATTGCAGTAGGGCCTCGCCAGGGCAGAAACGGGATGCAGAGTTTAGACCAAAATCTTTGAACCGAGCACACTGCTGTACCTTGATACGTCTTCATCTTGGCCCAGAAAGGGTGCTGGTAGCTGCTAGCCCCCTCTTCTCCTCAGGGCCTGGTGAGGATGGCACGAATTCCGAGCGTTTCGTCTTTCCTGTCATCTCCCAGAGGTGGGTTTTGAACACCCAAGAGAGATGCAGGTAAGATCTGGTTCAGGTCCAGCTCACAACAGGGTGAATAAACAGAAACTACCAGACGCACTGGAGTCAGTTAGAAGTTCAGCTTGGCTTATAGTTATCCCTCTCCAGAGCGAAATCGTGAATACTCTTTTAGCATAAGAAGCTGTGTGTACGCACGTATTACCCCTGAGGCAGAGTTCCCTCCTATGCACTGCACTTCTTTCTGTCCCCAGCACCATTTAAAAAACTTTGTTAAAACACAGTTATTTTTACATGGTTGGCAATTTCTCTATTCGCTTCCTTTTTTTTACAGCAACTTTCCACATCCTTTCCATGCAAGCAGGATCTTTATAAGAGCGGAGAACTTCACTGCTGCAGCAGGCACAGGGGTGCCAAGCCACTGCTTGGTTGTAACGCTACAAACTATCCCTCTCTCCACTGCCCTGTACCTTCCAGAAAAGCCGGGGAAGTGGCATTGGTGGTACTCAGCCTTTAGCTCTGCAAAGAGTGCCTTACACAGATGGGCAGGGAAACTAGGGCTCAAAGTTGCAGAGAACTCACAGCGATGGAAAAGAAATGGCAGCCGGCCTTAAGTGGCACTTGCTGTCAGATCAAAAGCAAGAGGATAAAAAAGCCGGAGGCAAGATTTGGTGAAACCACAGTAGCCAGGTACTAGTGCATGGTTTGCCTCAGGTTGTATTAGGGCAGGGCTTGGTGATGTTCAAGGAAGCAGAACTGAGGATCAGTCTGCTGTACGAACACCAGTTATAACACAGGCTCGTCCCAGCCAGGCAGAGAGCTTGGAACAGAGGTGAGGGGTGTCTGAGAAGAGTCTTTTCCTTTAAAATGCCTGCTGCTGTTACCATGGGCATTTGTGATGGGGTGGTGCTTGAGTCTGGAGATTGGCAGCAGATTATATTAATCCTTGGCATCTATACCTGCCTTGAGAAGGCTTACACAACATGGCAGCTAGTGTCAGGGCCCCGAGCACATCCCCTGGGGGTTTGGCTCCCTGGGCTCAGGGCTGCCTTAGGTAATTGTGCAGGTGTCTGACGTTGAAGACGGCTCTTCAAGAAAGCTCTGCTAAAAAAGCCTCAGTGAGGGCCTGTTCTGCTGTTCACTTGCAAGCTGAGGCTCTTGCACTTGGTCCCTACCTGGGCTACGTCATAGCTGTGTTGCAGCCATGCCTGTGCCATGTACCCTGTTTATGTGGACCTTGCCTGTGGACTTCAGTGCCTGACTTGACCTTGGATCTGTCTCATCATCGCAGGCTTGCCCAGCAATCGCTGGACTCTTGGCTGAGCCTGGTTACCATCATCAGAGCTGCTCTGCTCTTGTTGCTTGGGTATGGAGGGACTGTGCCTTTGCCAGGGTGGCCGCTGCCCCGTGCCTGCTTTGCTGTCGCCCCCAGCTCCAGGCTCACTTTCCCTCGCGGAGCAGCTGGCCCTTGCTGCTTCCTCGCAGCTGACATGCTGATTGATGCCTACGTCCCTGACGTTGCTTGTGATTTTGCCTTGGCTGTCACGAACGGAGTGAAACCACAGTGGGAAATAGAGTTGTCCGTCTGCAGAAGACATATCGATCAGGCAGAATATAAAGGAAGCAGCTCTCACATATTATAATGCAAAGCAGCGATGGGCAGCATTCCTGCACGTATGTGGCACATACCAAAATCTTAATGTGTGCTAGAGCTATGAGGGCTGTCTCTCAAACTGAAGAAGGCCATGGGAACGGGGAATTTTAGGCAGATGGTGATAATGGCTCCCTAGGGCTCCTAACATGTCACTCTGGAGGTGGGGGGCTATGCTAGATGTGGAGTGGGATCCCAGGGAAAGGCAGAGGGATTGGTCCCTGCAGCCGTGCTTCCTCCCATAGCTGATGATCCAGGTTACACAGCGGACCTTGTAGCAGCACATTCCCCATCCTGTCCCACAGTGTATTACTCACACAGGAGCCATTCTCAGAGCTGACAGTGAGGTTCAAGAGCCAAGGCTTGTTCACCAGTGATTCAAAGAAGGTGGGCTTGAGCTCTCTGTTCTCAGGGTGAGTTGAGAAGTTGTTGTATCCTCATGACTACCAAAAGACATGGGCTGTTTGGCTTGAAGACCCTACAAGCCGTATCCTTGAAGCCTCTGTCTGTGCCTGACTTTGGGAGGTCACTGATCATATTGCAGCTTGTTGCTGAAGGGCTTTCAAAACTGACACTTATTGTGTGCTTCATCCCTTTCTTGTCACCCAGGTTGGGACGGGTGCATTGAGGACTTCTCTGCTTGCTGTGGTGATGCAGGCAGTGCTGTAGGGCTTTAGGGAAAGAGCATCTCTTGGGGCGATGCAGCAATTTAAGCGAAGGTAATATTGCACTCATCACTACCCGCAGGTGAGGGTTGGGTGGTGCCAGGGGACAAGAGGCAAAGTGTTATGGGCTGGGCTGAAATGCCTCTGAAGAACAGGATGAACAAGTCTAGGCATGCCAGAAATGCCCTGAGTTTTTTCTGTAATGATCCCAAGTGGCTGGGCTCTGCTGTTGAGTGTGTACCCTGGGCAGGTGACTGTTGCTGCGATGAGCACCCTTCACCTTGCTTTAAGCTCTGTTGCTCAGGTGTTGCTACAGTTGATAGCAATATAAATCCCCGCAGAGTGCAACCTTTCCTAAGAAGCTGGGTAACGCTTGGGGGGAATGATGTTTTGCTGGCAGCGCTGCTAGCTCTAACTGGCTTGAGGCCAGTGTCTGCATTTGCGGTGATGGTGTATGGAGGTACCTGTAAAGGGAACAAGGCAGAAGCTTTGTTTTGACATATCAAGGCTTTAATAAAGTTTGGAGGTTTGCCGAGGCAGGATGAAGCTTGGCTACAAGACAGACACTTTAGGGGAAAGCAGTCAGTTTTTAACTCAAATGTTTCTCACTGCCGTTAATTTTGTAGTATAAACCTCTTCTAAATGCCAACTTGCTTGCCTCATGCACAGGAGGAAAAGAAACCATACACAGTGGGGTGACTTCTGAGCAGCTGCCGGTGTGCTCCCCAGCCTTTGCTATCCTCTCTCCCAAAGCATTTCTGGAGCCTTAAAGTGTATGATAGAGCCATAGCTTTGGGATGCCGTGTAGCGTATGTGTCTTCTGGTGGGAATTCCATGAGAGCCCGGGGTGAGAGAGAGAGAAGCCATGGTGCTGTGCCACTGCAAGGCCTCGTACTTCTTACTGATCAGGCTTGAAGTCTACGTGACGGTGGAGCAACCTGAGTGATGTAGATGCAGAGAAATGGAGAGCCAGTGAGAGAAGATGGTTGACACTGTGGAGACACAGGGTGTCCTGGCAGAGGTCACAGGGATGCCCCCACCTGCAGAGTGACCAAGGATGAACTCAGATCTTCTGTATCAAGGCCTGATGGACTTCTGGGGCAGAGGTGGGGGGATTAGGAGTCTGGGCAGAGATGCGGTTTGTTTTAGGTTCTGGCTGGGGAAGCCAGGTGGGTGGAGCAGGAGCCAGGGAGCGAGGGGGATGTTTAGATGGAATATAGCTTTTAGGAACAGGAATTTTGCCCTGCTTGTTATACTAGGGCCACTCCCCTTCAAAAATAGACAGCCCAGGGTGGGCAGGAAACCTGATGTGACTAATGCAAAAAGCAAGAAAACACTTCCCACAGTGGCACTGGGCTTCTTCCCTCCCTAAAGTCATTCCCTAGAGTGAGTCAGATACTCTTGCTAATCCAGGATGTTTCAGTTGCCTAGTTTGCTCTCATTTTTGCCCCTAGTAGGTAGGCAAGGGAGAGAATACAAATAATAAACTCAAGACTCTGCTAATATTCTTTGGGAGTCTTTGCACAGAAACCTTGGAGACAGCTTGGGACCTGCCCTGGATGGTGCCGAGCCTCTTTCTCGAACACCCAGGGCTCTCAGCTCCTGCCCTGGGAGCCCTTGGCAGCTTGCTGTTTGCTCCCAAAGCAACAGTGTGCTAATACACACTGTCTCACTTTGTTTTGTCCTTCTCCTTCCCAGTCCTCTGCTGTGGGGTGACAGCAGCAGGGAACAACCCTGGGGTTAGGGATTTTGAAGGAAGCCATGACGTTTGACTTACTTATTTGCAAGCTCAGCTCAGCAGCAGCGCAGCAGCAGCCTGGCATGCGTGCAGGCTGCTGCCGGCGAGCACTGCTGGCTCCACTCCAGAGGGCGAGTGCCGCTGAAGCTGTTGGGCTCCCAGAGCTATGAGCCCTGCTCTCGTGAGCAAGACGGATTTGAATTTTTGCAGGTGTGCTGGGAATAGCCCAAAGCACCTCGTCTCGGTCGCTGGTCAGAGGAATTCACGGCTATTATATTTGGGAGCCAGGCAATGATTACAAATCAATGACTCCACTCCCCGAGTGATTCATTGTTAACTTGGGAGTTTAGCTCTTTCCCTGGCTCTCTCCATTCCGAGTTCCAGTTCTTGTAGCATCTCAAGTGTCTTATTTATTTTAAATCATCAGAGAGCCGCAGATGTAGCTGAGGAGGAGCAGAAGGACAGATGGACGGAGGCATGGTCAGGCAGCTAAGGGGAGGGAGGGTTTCTGAAGGGGGATGGAGCACCTTGAGGGTGAGCGGAGCTTGGCTGTAGGCTGAGGAGCAATGCTGCCAGCATGACCCATGGCAGACCAGCATCCTCTCTGCTGCAGGGCTCCCACTCACCTCCTTGCTTGGCTGGTAAATGGCCCATATTTTTGCCTGGCTGGGCACAAAGTGTGTGTGTGTGTGTGTGTGTGTGTGTGTAAAATAGAAAAAAAAAAAAACAACCTGTGCCCAGCCAGACCAAAGCAGAGGTTATTTAGCAGGCCAGTGGGGAGGTTTTACTCATCCCAAACATCCTGGGCCAGTCTATTCTTAATAATAATTTATAGCACTTAGCACTTTTACACATTCTAAGCATTTTGAAGGCATTAACCATGGGCTGGGACTGCTCCGGACCAGGGACTGGCACTGCGGTCTCTCCCAGGCCTAGCAGAGAGGTAGAGGTTCAAGGAGCAGGTTTTCCACAGCCTGCCCTCGTTCACTGCCGCGTCTCCCCACGTACGGCTGTCTTCAAGCCCCTTGTCCCACCTCACAGTTTTCCTTGCAAAACTAGAGTGTGTCCCTTATGCAGACTTGCTTTAAAACCACAGTCATCTAGCTGCTGGCCTGGGGAGTGTGGCTATTTCACCAGCAGGTACAGTAAATAATCACCACTGTCAAGCAGGGCAGCTAGGTAGGGAATTGGTCCCATTTCACAAATGAGGCAGCTGGCAAAGAAAGGATAGCTAATTGGTAGAGCTGGGAATGGATTTCCCAGCTCCAACTTTCTCTTCCAGGCCTTACAGTGATATTTACAGAGCATGGTTTAGACTTCAGCATGTTCAGAGAGGCTGGGAAGCTAAAAGATGCCCTGACCCTCTGTACTATCAGAAATACACCTTCGTTTGGATTTGGCTTACGCAAAATGGGTTGCCCACACAAGAAATACAGCCGGGTCCGCACCACCCCTAGGTCTAGCCTCTGCTGGATTTGTCATCACTGTAGCTTTTGATATCATCTACACACACTGCAGGGCTTTAATCTGGGGCTGGTATCCGCAGCAGCACACAGCAAGCTGATCCTCCATGCAGAGGCTGCAGCAGAAGGATGGACTTTGCAGGACGCTGTAAAGCACTGTGTGATATGGCGAGCTGAAAGATGAAGTGAAAAACACACGTCCACAAGCCTGCTGCTGCCTCTGCAGTCTGCCTCTTCCCCCCTTCCTGCACTCTGCTGCTGGGGACGGTGCCCATGCTCCCTGTTGCACCGCTGCTGCTGCAAGGGACCGAACGGTGGGAGCAGACACACAGCTGTGGCGGCAGCAGGGAAGATGCGGGAGGGAGAGGTGGGGAAACGTGCTGGAGGAGATGGTAGCTGTCGCCTCCAAGAAGCTCGGAAGGTTTGAAAAAAACAGGTTCGCATATGGAACTGAAACTGAACCAAGGGGAATTCACTGAGAGTGCTAAGTGGTGGCCACCAGCTATTTAAAGCTTCTTATGCATCTGATGAGCAGCTGGGCATAAAGAAAGGGTGTGCCTGCAGCTTGCACATATGTACCCATGACAGCTTTGAAACAGGGCTTTTGAACACTGCTAGGTACAGCTGCAGGACTCGAGAGGTCAGCATGGGCTAGAAACCACCCAAGAAACCAGGGAATAGCTGGGGCATTTGAGGAGGGAGCAAGCATGACTGGTGCCCCTATCAGCCCTAGCTAAACAGCAAGTGGGACCGGAGCCAGGGAGTTTAAGATTATTTCAGGAGCCAGTCAAGACTGGACAGGAACTGCAATCGCGGTCTTGTAGACAGACACACAGAGCTATTACACAACCTCCAGCCAGGCTACTCACTTCTCAGCAAGAATTCAAACTAGCTAAGAGATGCGTCGGTGTGGAAATGACCCCCGTAACATTCCTTGTTGGTCCTTTATACGGGACAAGTCTTCCTATACCATGCTTTGGTTCCTCAGGAGGTCTGAAGCCAGAGCTGTGAATGCCTGCAGGCACTAGAGGAACCCAGGTCCTCCCACAAACCGGGCTCCTGGCTGGTGGCAACCATACCCTGGCGTGGGGTTGTCCTGTTCTCCCTCCTTCCACCCTCCATGGCCAGACAGGTCCTGCCTAAAAGCAGCTGTGGTCTTATTTCACCAGTGCTGGCCCCCCATGATTTTTGTTTTCAGAGCGTAGACCACATTTTAACAGAGAGAAAAGCATCTCAAACACCTTCTTATTTCCTGGCACAACCCTTGCAACATCTGTACAGCACTCTCCTGGCCATGGCTGCAATTGCTTACATGGAAAAGTCCCATTAAAGAAGTGTTGTAGCACTGGACTTTGGTTTTGTTTTTCAAACTCGATTTGATGGGATGAACCAGTGCTGCAAATCTCTGAGGCACTCTGGCAGGCATTTCCAAGACCCCTGCCTGGCTCTGAGCTGCTATTTGAGGTCCTTTGCACAGCGTTTTAACCCCTCTCGATGCTCCTCCCTGGGAACCTGTCTCTAGCGCCCAATTTCTCGCTGCAGAGATGGCTTTCGAACTGCCTAGCCTGAATTCAGTTTTATGGTGCTAATGCCAGGCTTTACTACTCCAAGATAATTAGAGCAAATCCCTTCCCTTGCTTGTATTGTTCCCTTGAAGGTATTTGTAGGCAGAATGCTTGTCCTTGCTGAACCATCCCTTTTCTACTCCACAGACTTCCCTTTGCAGTCTCTCCCCATACCTCCTTGGATTGCTTTCATCAGCTATGCAGACCGTTGCATAGCTGGGTCGTCTTTCCGCTCCTCTGATCTCCCTTTGGGAGCAGGATCACCTCGGGACTCCAGAAAAACCCCATCCTGCCGAGGAGCGGGCAAGGGGCCGCAGCCGCCCTCCAGACATGCTGCCCCAGCTGGGGCTCAGAGAGCACTGGGGCATCCTGGCTGATCCCTGCGTGAATGCTGGGACTAATCTTGGTGACAGCACAGGGTGAAGGGACCAGGAGAAGAGGGAAAGCTGGCGAGTGTCCAGCTGAGATATTCAGGGGGGCCTCTCCACCCTGCTTTCAATCTGTTGCAGTGGTGCCAGCTAATGAAATTTAACATATTATTGGCCAGATTCTACTTTCTCGAAAACGGGCTTTGTGACTGCTGTGGGTTGTTTTCAATAGCTCTTGTCTTACGAGATCTTTCTTTTTTTATTAAAAAGAATTAAAATCGTTCAAATTTTGATTAAATTAAACCAAATGGACTTTGTTCTCCACTGGAAGCTGTTTATGTAACATCTGCTTTAAATAACTTTAAAACTCAGTCCATTCAACTGTGCAAAATAAAATGGTGAAATTACAATATTTGCTGTGATTTTTTTTTAATAAAATCAGACTGTACCCACCTCCACCTGATTTAGTCCCCAGGAGCAAGTTTAGCCCTGTGTGCCCAATGCAGCCCCGGTGTGGCTGGTTGGATCGACGTCTGCCTAGTTCACACAGCTGGCAAACAGTGGGCAAAATCATGTAAAACTACTTTCCCAAATTACTGTTTTCTCGGAGAAAAACCCATTAGTAAGTAGAGTTTGCAGTGTTGTTGGCATTAAATACACAGTGTTCTACATCAGATTAGATACCCAAGCCCACGTGTATTCTTGGGACAGCCTGAGCGGGGCTCAAAAGTTTCCCTGTACAGGGAACACGTGCCTACACGTTTCTTCCAGGATATTGAAAAGCTGCATATGCGTATCAGGGTATGGGGAAGGGCTGCACAGACAAGCCCCTGATCGCCTCGCAGGCAGGCAATGACGGGTTAAAGAGCCCACCTCTATCCTGTGCAGGAGCTGGAGGGGTTCCCTTAGATGACCCCGCTGTTTTGGCCCCCCTTGGTTCCCAGCCGAGTTCCCTTCAGCTGCCTGCCTAGGCGCCTGTGTCCTGCTTTCTCATAACCTCCCCTGCCTCCTCCTCCTCTTTATATATTCATGAAGCGGTAGGGACGGGGATAAATAAAAGCTGAGCAAGCCAGAGCGACAGCACAGGAAGAGGAACTGTCTGCGCCTGCGAGTGCCTCGCTCTGCACCGCCAGGACGGATCCTGCCGCTTTATCTTTGCTGGGACAGTGCTGGCTTGCAAGAGAGATAACTGTTCCCTGCTCTCTCTCGGGCAGCAGCTGGATGAGCTCTGGATGCAAGGAGGAGGAAAGTTAACAGTAAGTGAGTCAGTCTCACCAGGGATAAGATAGTGCCTTCTAGGATGTTTCTTTTACTAAGTTCAGAGCCAGGCCTGACATGGGGCTGCATCTACCCCCCTGCTCTGTTCCCAGCAGATTGCTCCCCCAGCACATCTTCGTCTCCTGGGACCCACTGGTGGGGCAGAGGCTGAGGGGCTGGAGGCACCACGGGTGGAGGAAGCAGAAAACACATACGCAAACAGGGACTTACTATGTAATTCACAGGGGACCATTTCAAAATGTTGAGCCTTTCTCCAGCCTGCTTTGGTCTGGAGGGACTGGTGTAGAGGGTCACTAAAGCCTGGTGTTGAAGGATTATATTGCAGCTGTGCTTTTTTTGGGAAGGGCAGAGTTCTCCGAGTTCACATGTGCCCGTCTCCTGTGATCTCTTACTACTTCTGTGGTCTCCTTTCTGTCCTCTTTCTGCTGGGATTGCAAGGAAGAGACACACCTCTGTCACTGCAGGGGAAGCCAGGGGTTTTCTGCCCATAAATTAACCCCTCTGATAGCTGGAATATACTATAGGGGTGCAACAAGGTCTTGACTGTAAGGAATCAGGATCTGATTAGCTCAAGCAAAAAACAAAAGCACCTCAAGTGCTATGGGCCCCTGCTTCCCTCCCTGGGATGCTGGCAGCACGGCCGGCACCTTGTCACCAGCACCCCTTCTTCTGCAGGGGGTCCATCCCAGCTTGCAAGCCAGAGTCCTGACCTCACCACTCCCCCATTCCAGGGCAAGACCTTTGCCAGATTGCAGGTCTGTGTGATGTGCTGCCAGCCTGATCCAGGGAGCAACATCTCCTCTCCACCCTGCACACAGTCTTGCTGTGTGCAGACAGCGTCATGGGGAGTGCGTGAACGCACAGTCCTAAATACAGGGGATGCAGGTACCAGATGCTCCCCCAGTACTGAACATCCAATTAACCCACTACTTCTGCAGGATGGGCCAGCAGTTTAACATGCCAGTAGGTCATTGCTAAGATGTCACCTTCTGACCTGTGCTAGTGCTCCAATTTTCTGTTATTCCCCCCTCAGGTGCAGTGCTAAGATGAAACCTCCATCTGGGCAAGGCATAAGGTTGGCATACCTTCTCCTGAATTTGGCTTCCCTCTGCCTTACCACCCCACTCTGGAAGGACCGGGACTCCCTAATGCAGGAGGAGAAAGCCCATGAGACTGGTGGCAATCTGGTGCTGAGTAGACAGGAAGAGCAGCTCAGTACAAAGCTTGTAAGCCTCAAGAATGAGGAGGTGGCAACAGCCATGACTACGGGACAGTTTCCTCCAAGCATGCACTTCTTTCAGGCAAAAGGCCTCATTGATCAGAGCACAGTGTTCAGCATCTTAAAGCGCATGCCGAAAGGTAGGCTTGGCCTAAGGGTTGCTCATCTTAGTCATCCTCCTCTCGCCTTTTCCTTTCTATGCTAGAGCTGGGACAAAGCATGAGGAGATGTGGCAGACCTTTGGTAGCAGGCGAGCTTTGAGAGCTGTAAATCGTGCTCGCTGGGTTGCAGGAAGAGCCCTGCCTCTGAGCTTGGGGACGGGGCAGGGGGGGAAGAGGAAGAGTGGGATGGATTGGATGAATACACGTTTCCAGCAATTGTAGCATTGCTATAAACTTACAATATGGATCCTTCAGCCTTTCAAGTGTGGAGAAAGGGCAGAGGAAGCAAAGACAACAAGACATCACAGGCACTCTCATTTGTTCAGCGTGTTCCAGCCAGGGCCTTTCCTTTTTCCACACATACCACAGACATGCTACCAACCTTCCCTTAGCCCACTTCGTAGTCAAAAGTGCTGAATCCCCCAATAAGTTTTTGTATGGGTGATTCTGCAGCAGGCCTGGAAGTCTACTGGAAAGTCTGGGGGCACTAGAGGAGGAAGGTGCTACCGCCAACACTGCAAGTTTTTTTTACTTATTGAATGGAAGTCAAAACCTGTGTTGATGTGACCTGCAGAATATGATATAAAAACATATTCTCAATATGATATAAAAACATATTCTCTCACTTAGTCTTTCTTAATCAGGTTCTGTTCTGTGCACTTATAGGAGATCTCTGCTTATAAGAGCAGGCATTTCTCCTCGTCTTTAGTTTAGAGATATCGTTTCTCCCCTGTCGTGCAGCAAGCTATGTGCTAATGGGCTGCCATGCCCTATACCAAAAGGGGCTTCTGCACTCTGCAGTGCACACAGTTTTTAAGGCATTTGGAACATTCTAGGTTAGATAACGGCATGAGATTGTCCCATACCTTCACCATGTCACCCTGTGCATCCTCTGACAAGCAGCTGGGACACAGCAGCATTTGAAAGCTCAGTACTCTGGTTTGTCATGGAAAGGAGGAAAATATATTTTTAGGCAAGTAGAAATCCAAGCTGCCTAGGTTGTATAGCAGGAGGCCTGGTGTCTCCAGGTCCCTGAGCCACTGACAGTTCAGCAGAGAGCAGGAGGTTGAGATGATGACAGGAGGAAGGCCTTGACTCCTAACTGACTGGTTTCTCCCTCTGCATCTCTCACTCAGTAAGGACGCATTTGAAAAAGGTGCCTTCCTTAACTGAAGATATGAGACAGTTGCAGCAGACATTGCCAATACCCCTGTGACTCTGAACACTATGTCCACCCTTCCAGGCAGTCCCTCTTTGGATGCAGAGTCTCATGGCCTTGCCCATGTGGCTGCCTGGAAACAAGTTGGTGGCCTGCTTTGGAAGATTTGGGAGTCAACTTCTCCACAGAAGCATTTTTCACTTGCAAGGCTGTGGCCCATGTGGCCCATGGATAAGAGCCATCTTCCTCAGTTCCCAGCTTCTCCCTCCCAGCCTCTGGTGTGGGATGAGGATCCCTGGCTTGCAGCATCCTAATCTGTTGCCATTACCCTTTCATTGCTGAACTGAATAGTAAGGAACTTAAAAGTAACCCCCCCCTCTTCAGTGGGGATCTTTGATACCAAGGAGGAATCAAAACAAACAAACAAACAAAAACAAACAAAAGTTTTCGATCCAGGAGATGCTAAAATGGGTTCTCAGAATCTTTGCAAGAGCTATAAGCTTTTAGGGCCAAGATCACATCCTTCTAACTGCTTGAGTAGTACCTAGTCTTAGAGGCCTCAGTCTTGATCAGAGCCCCTGGGGAATTACTGTTGTTTCAAGCACTATTGTAATTTCTATTGCTGCGCACATAGGAAAGAGGGTGGCATTGCCAGCGAGAGGAAGGTCAGATCTAGACAGCTGTGGCGCGCCCATTCTGGCACACTAGCTCTGGTGAGAGCAGTAACCACAGTTGCTCAGCTCAGACCCTCTGTAGTGAGAGATTATAGACATTATAGTCTATATTAGATTAGTCCACTATAGATTATAGTCTTGAAGTTTGTCTAATGTCACATGCGTACCAGTCTTTTGTTTTGTTCCTCTTACTCATGTTCTCCCTTTACCCCTAAGGGCATCAAAGCTATTTTGACTATGAGGTCTCCCCTAGGCTAATAAAATACATATCTGTAAGACTTCAGCTCTCACAGTATCTTCCCCTAACAAAGGTGAAGTTTAGTTCAGGCACGAATAACGTAAGAAGTCTCTGTGAAAGGAGAAATTCTAGCAAAACAAAAGGATGGGCTGAGCACACAGAGGACGCTTCCTATGCCAGGAAGACTGGGAGTTGCCAACGTACTGCACAATAACAGAGCATCCCAAAGGCCCTTCGTGTTGGCCAGCAACAGATGTACGATGTAAGTGAGCATGCTTTTGATAAGGGATAGAAGTAGATGGTATTTCTGCATCTGAGTGCAATTCCCCGGTATGTCATGGTCTGGGATTTTTGTGTACGCCAGAGTTTCAAAGAGATGAAAGAAGAGACACAGACTAGATAGATACAAACATTGAGGCTGGGGTTCAAACAGCTTAGATACAGAGGCTCGCTTCAGGTCTGCCACTCAGCTAGTATGCCTTGTAAACTGCTGCCTACTGTGCGAGTTCCTCTTTAAATCAGTGGGGCCTGAGCCAGCTCACAGCAAAGTCTGTCTGAAAGACCTTTAATAACTCGGAGCATTTTCCATCCCAGTGGAGAAGCAGAGCTCCCTATTGATTTCCCCCCTCCCTCTGCTCCCAGGGAGCTGTCACGCTCTGCCTGCCCCGCATTTGATGTGGAGGGGGCCACATCCCCCGGCATGGGGGAGGCAGAGCAGCCACTCCGTCTCTCTGCTGGGAGAGGTCACTTGCAGCCATCTAGAAGCATTTCCAGATGCCTCGGGATGGGCAAACTCAAACTATTATCACATTAAAACTCTGTTCCTTCTTTTCAGCTGCCTTGTCTCATTAGGATATACTTTTATTCCCTCCAGGTGCTGTCTTACACCTGCATGACTATGCCATCCTGAGTGTGGAATGGCTGGTGTACAATGCCACTTACCTCCCCGACTGCTACATCTGCTTCACCCACACGGGCACCGTTCGTTTTCGCTTTTCCAAGCCTCACCCTCCTCACCCAGTGCCAGCCCAGTGCTCCCAGTGGGTTTTGCTGGAGACTTACCGGAAAGAGCTGCACAACGTGACCGAGTTCGATAGCAGGTGAGTGAAGAGGAGTTGCAAGCCTGCCAGTACTTCATGAGAGCATTGTGTAGCTGACAGGATCATCCTGGTCCAACTTTCCCATTTGCTTGCTGCTCTGAAAGTGTGGGAAATCTGTTTAGGGCTGCATACATAGAACAATCAAATAGCAATATAAGAACTTGAAGGCTGCAGCATTAAGTACACCAGAGTTAGAGACCATGAAAATTGGAGTTTTCTGTGCACCCTCACTCTGTTCCTTTGCACAGCTGTGTTGAAGACAGTGGCTTAAGTAGGTTTCTGTGACCTGCCCCCACCTCTCCTCAGCACCCAGGCTGGATGTGCTCCCAGCATGGGACAGGGATGCATGGCAGAAGACCTTGCCTCATCCACTGAGGTACCCAGGAACAGGATGAAGAAGTGGGGTAGCTGAGGAACGGGCTCTCCCCAACAGCAGAGAAGTCATTTGTGAAGTCATTGTCTTGATTCAGAAGCAAGAAGCTGGGCAAACTACTTCTGTTAGTGCACTAGCAAAAAAACAAAACAAAACAAAAAACACAAAGCAGCCCAAAAGAAAACCCAACCCAACCTCCCCCTCCGAACACCATCCTTGTTTTCTGAGGGCTCTCTGAAACCCCACTAATACCCACCACACTGAAGCATGGGGCACTCATTCCCAACAGGACCCTCAGGCACCAGAAACTGTGACTTGCCCTCCTACCCTCAGCCAAGGGCTTAGGTCTCAGCCTGGGCATTGGCAGAGCCAATGAACCCTACACACAAGTCCTCTGCCTGGTAGCACTCCCCCCTCAGCATGCTCCTGCTAACAAAGCTTCTCCCCTCACAGGTGAGGCCTCCTATAGCAGTCCAGGAGCTCACACCTCAGATGGCTCCCCAAGGCATCACTCACTCTCTTGCAGGAGCTCTCTTCCCTGCAGGCAGCTTCTACCTTAACTGCTGGCAGACTTTTATCAGGACCAGGTGTTAGTTGGCTGCTCAGCAGCCACCTACCATTTAATCACTTACAGGTGGGCGGGAATAGCCTGGCTCCCCCTCCAGCCGGTGGCCGCAGGAAGAGGGAGCCCTATCTCCCCAGCCAGGGGCCATTGATCCTGGGACAAAGTCCTGCCGAAAAGGCCGGAGGAAGAGCATGTAGTTCTGCGTGACGTGCAGGGGGCTGGAGAGAGCATGCTAAATAATGCATGAAGTCAGTCACTGAGTGATGAGGACAAAGGAAAATATTGAGTAGTGATCCATTCAGAGGGCACTACCATCCGTGGCGCTCCAGGGGGCTGGGGTCCTGCAGAAAAAAATAGTATGGGGTGTCATGTAATTAAAGACAGTATTGTCATACCAACACATGAGGAGAAGGCTGGATTAAGGTGATGCAGATGATCCTAATTACAGCATTTCCTAAGTGAAACTTCATGTTTTTTACAGTAGTGGTCTTCAGTGAGGGTGCGTGCTTTTAAATAGAGACCTATTAACACTTACGGAGCTGGTATCCCCTTCACATGGAAGCTGTCTGGATCTGTGCCCTACAGATCTGGGAAGGAGGTCACGTTGGGAAGCTGAGGAGCTGCCAGACCTTTGGCATGGTATTGCCTTCCCTCCCCAACAACAGCAAGGGGCAGGGCAGAGGGAGCTGACTCTCCGGGGCACCCACTGCCCCTCTC
Organism: Platalea leucorodia; assembly: GCF_965183815.1. Lineage (NCBI taxonomy): Eukaryota > Metazoa > Chordata > Aves > Pelecaniformes > Threskiornithidae > Platalea > Platalea leucorodia. The sequence continues at coordinate 59,051,777 of NC_138826.1, forward strand.
CTGCAGAAGTTTGAGCACTTCCAGAAGAGAAGGAGAAGGTAGTGCCAGACCCAGGGCTCTTGACCTTTTATACCCTGAGACTCAACTGCCTTGACATGTGATGGAAGAAATAAGATCCAGTGAGAAATCACTTATCTATGTCTTCCAACGAGAAAACTGGTTCCCCATTAGCTCCCTTCCATTTCTACTGGGGGTCACGATGAGTGAAAGACCATGGCACCAGCTCTCTTCAACCCCACCAGGGGACCCATAAATAATGAGACTGGATTTTGAAACAGCTTCACTTCCTTAAAGCCCAAGCATTTGCACTGGGTATTCCAGAACCATCTCAGGAGCAACTCTTTTTTGTATTTGTTTTTGGTTGTATTTCCGTAGCGTGACATCTCTTTCTGGCTGAGGCTAGAGACCACGGCACCCTATACACCTAGGAGGGTGGAGCTGTGCACTGGTTGGTTCCCTATGGTCCTGTTTGGGAACATGACTTCTTTTCAGAGGCGGTGTTATCACATTCCTATTCTTTTGTATTAGTTGTCCGACAACATCTAGTAGCCACAAGTCAGATCAGGACTCCAGAGTGGCAGGCACTGCACAGGGACAGAAGACAGACCCCACTACAAGGGTCTCCCCAAGGGCAGAGGAGAAACCGAGGCAGAGACCAATGAAGTGATTTTCCTCAGCAAATGCCTGCCAGAGCCAAGTACAAACTTGGATCTCTCACATCCTGGGTGCTCAGACTTACTCATTTGAGTATGTTTTCCTTCATTTCTTGCCCTTCTGTGCTCATCTTCACAAAATTGCAGAGGAGTCATTGCACATAATGTGCAAACACATGAACAACAGCCACATTGAGGCGCTTCCCCTCCTATTTTCATCTAATCCCTGGGTACTAGTCTAGGGGTTAGGAATGTTTTTTGGCCGCCTGGAAATAGGTCTCTAGCCAGGAATAGGCCCCAATCTGTTCTGCTTCTCAGTTTCTGGAAACTCTCCCAGTCTCTTGAACATGTGCATCCCAGGCTACCTCTTTCCTGCACTCCTCTTTGCCCTTGAGCACTGACAAGCTGAGAGAAAGCAGATGTCAGAGGAAGGAACGGATGGATAGTTGGGAGGTTTCAAGGAAGTGTCAAGGGAATATGGCAGCGGGAAGGGCTCTCATGCAAGACACGGTGGATCAGCAAATGTGAAGGGAACAATGGAAATGTTTCCAAGAGGCTGCGCCTCTTTCACCTTACTGCATTCCTGACCAGGAAAGGATGAGGAAGAGAGGTATCTGCATTACATTTTTGCTGTTTGCATTTTTAGGTACATATGCATACATATACATATGTGTGTGCGTGTGTTTTGGAAGGAAGTCTTTTTGTTTGTTTCCCTCAAAAGAAGGTTTAATCATTCCTATTCAAAACACACATCGTATGGGCCAAGACCCTGGAGTATTCTGTTACTGGTAAGCTTCCAAAAGGATGCTATTACAGGAGTCAGGAGACCACAGGCCAAGAGACAGAGAAAGGAAGGGAATTTTGCTTTGAGACTTAAAAGAAAAAGTAATCATCACTTATTTACTTCACAATCAATTACGATAGAGGAGAATGCCATTTTTTTCCTCAAGATGCAACATAATGGCCACCGTCTCTAAAGCAAGAGCATGCCCCTAGATATTTAGGGAAATAGTGCTGACATTCCAGATATTTGTAAAATACCACCGCACACACCCCCCCCGCCCCCAGCAGCCCGAGGATTAGGGCCGTGCCCAGCAGCGCAGCTCCGGCGGCCCAGCGGAGCTCTCTATCACCAGGATGAAGTCATCTGTGAGGGAGCTGACACCATGGCCGAGGCTGCAGGGACAACTCCCCTGGGCGCTAGCGGCTGCCTGGACCGCCATCACCTTCCCCTCCATGTCCTCCAACTGCCTTATCTCACGGAAAAATAGGGCAGTGTGTGCATTAGAAGGAAAAAAAAAAAAAGAATAAAAATCCACTATAGAAACAAAGCACTCCGCTCCCTCTACAAGTCACCCCTTGGGGAGAAGGAGAGGGGACGAGAGAAAGAGAAAGCGAATGAACCACATGTGACAGATGTTAGTCACACTATTTAATGCACCACTGGAAGACATTCAGATACTATGGTGTGGAGAGGGGTATAATTACCCATCGAGAACAGAAAAAGAAGCAGGAAAAAGAATCCCTTTAAAAACGAGGCAAAAAACCTGTTCGCTTTGCATTATATAGCGCAAGAACGCAAAACAGTTAGGGGGAAAAAAAAAAACAGGAAAAGAGAAAGCAAAACCACAGTTGAAAATAAATAATCCTTAGCTGGTCGTTTTAGCTGTGCCCCTTTGGGCATATGCATTGCAATAGCATTGTTCAGTGCATATATGACATGACATGGAAGGCTATTTGTAGTCTGCACCTGATCACTGGCGAGGGCCCATTCCAGAAAAGAAGCAAAAAATGTGTTTATGAAGCTTTTCTTCATCTGCATGAGCTACTGATGGCAAAAGCCCCTGAACCCTTAGGAGATTATCCAGTTATCAAGGATGGATCACTATTACGCAATAAATCTTCAACAGTTATAGGGATCAATAATCAGTCTCAAAGCGAAGGGGATTATAAAAAAAAGTATGATTTGATTTATGTGCTTTTAGGAGCAGGGTGGTGTGGGGATTTATTGCTTTTTGTAGCCCAAGAGCACAGGCTAAGTAAACAACCACAAGTTTGTACAGCTAGATTTAAAGGCAGGGAGGGGAGCCCCGTGTGCGCTCGTTGCTGGAGGAGCCGAGTTCTCACAGGACAAGGGGAGAAAGCGGTGGGAGCCCGACTAACCGCCCCTCCTTATCTGAAATGAAGCTGCGTGGGGTGGCGAGAACGGGCTTGCACGGCCTTTTGATCCACGGGGAGGTTTCTTCCTCGGTGCTTGCAGGGCTGGTGGGAACGGCCCCGCTCGGCTCTCAGCTTCAGGCAGGTGCTCTCCGCCGGCGAGCGGGGCTGGAGGGAAGCTGCCCTTCGGCCAGGGCTGAGGCCAGGAGAGGAGCGGATGAGTCTGCTTTCTCCAGCTCTTCCCACACGAAACCTCCTCTCCCCTTCCCGCAGAGCTGCTGCACACCCTCTCTTCTCCGGCAGCTGGATCAGCGCTTTCAAGATGCCCCTGGCTCCCGCATTCCTGGTTTCTAGGGTGATGCTACGGTGTTTCCCGCTCCTGCATGCTCCCCACTGCCCGCCCAAAATGCTGCCCGCCCCAGCCATGGTCCAGCTGGGTCTGTTTGGTTGCATGGATTACTGAACAGTAGCTGGGGTTGCCCAGTGTCCTGTGATAATGGCACCAAAGCCCCTATTGTAATGCACAGGAGGGCAGAGCCAAAGTTGCTGTGGAAACCTTAACTCTGAATTTTCCTGACTGTTGAGCATTTAAAATCTCATCCTTAATATGGTATGAGCGTCTCTTTATGTACAGTTTTACTTCTAAAATTGTTCCCGGCAAAGAATTTAACAGAGTGAAGAAGAAATGAAACTGCAGCCACTGGAAGAGGGTCCTTAGAGAATGAAACAGCAGGCAGATGCTGGGGGAATGGGTTCCATCTTATGTGCAGGATGGAGGGATTCAAAAGGGATGTCCCTGCCCAGGATGTCTTAGTTCATGAGTTTGGACCAGATCACATTTTAGGTCTGTAGGAGGGAGGTTTTTAATTCCATCCACAGAAGTCTCCTGGAAGAAGATAATAAGAGCACAAATCAAACCCACATCTCCCATATAACAGAGCAGAGCGCTGCACGAGGATGGGGGGCAAGACATCAAACATGAAACATTATTAAAGATCAGTAGCTGTTATTGAGGGGAAACAGTATACTTGGATGAAAGATGAAGCACGGTTGAAGGTATTTCTATCTCAACCTGCTTAGCCCCTGACACTAGATAAGCATCAGGCCTGGCCAGACTGGTAAGCCCACCTGCCTGCAAGCAGCCGGCTCTGTAGCTTGCTGCGATGGCTTCAGTTTGTCCGCTCAGGAATGAAGTTAATCACCCCTGTATTGCCATTCAGACTTTGCCTACCAGCCTGAGAAACGTATTACAAACCCTTCTTCAGGTGGCCACCAGCGGAGGGAGAAGAGCTGTTGCCAGAGGCAAGGCTTCGGGCGGGATGAAGGCTACCGGCTTGTCAGAGGACAGCACTGCCGCACAGACGCTCGCCCTGTCCTAAATGCAAGCTGTCACCCGCAACTAGATAATCTTGCAATTATTGGCTCCCTTAAACTCTGCTTGATAAAACTACCCGCCGCCTCTCTGGATTTCTGAAAGAGGCTTAGAGGCCAGCTGAGTCTATGGAGGAAATAAATACGTTTCTGTCCCGCTAAGGAAAAGCCAGGACCTGCGATTCTTATCAGTTGTTTCCCAGCAGACAAATCTGAAGAAGTTATCTCAAGGCAGGCAGGATATCAGGTTTGTTACACTTGGGGGGAAAGGATTTCTGATCCACAATCATTTTCCCCCTGCTTATATTAGGTGACATATTTTGACAACACAAAGGTACCAGGGCAAGTTACAGGCTTAGTAAACAGGTTGATGGTGGCCCAGTACATGGCATCTCCTGGAGAATCTGGCTGCCTTTAGGTGGTGAACAGAGGGCCGTGTGTCATAACTTTTTACATGCATTGAAGATGTTTGGGAGAATATATTGTCTGCAGGAGTGATGTACTAGCCTACTTTCAGATTAAGGATACCCCTGGGTAGCAGAGTGCAATTCTTATGATATAAAATCATCATACTTCCTTTTGTAACTCTATTACTCCTCAAGATTTTGCCCTCAAAAAAGGAAGGGGCAGGTTTTGAACACCTAGTCTTACCCTGCTTGTAGCTCAAGATGTAGCATGTGACTTTTTACCTGTCAGCTATTATCTGTACCAGCCATTGGAAGAGTAAATATAGGTAGCAGAAAAACGACCTGAATGCTTCTTAGTTGCACCAGTCGTTGTTACGCTCACGTGTATTGCAGCGCCAACAGGTTCCGAGTTAGACATTGGGCCCCTATTGTGGCAGGAGCAGTTTTGCACCTTTTCGTGGTCCTGCCCGAAGAACACGTGCCTCTTTCAGCACAGCTGGGCGCTGCTGCACCCCGGAGCATGTGGGTGAGAGAGTGTCACGTCCACAAAGCTTGGTCTCGGACAATAAAACTCACACCGATCTTGGAGGAATCCTGTTTCTTCCTGCACTGAACACCCAGCTGCCAGCCGACGGCTTTTGGCATGCTGAAAGCCAGTTGACTTGTTTGTTCTTCTCATTCTTCCTCTTTCCCTCACCCTTTTCTACAGCTTGCTGAGAAACTTGACCCTGGTGACGGATGCCCCTGAGCTGGCCTACCCTTCTCAGGCTTTCATTTGGAAAAGATTTGAAGAAGTCTTTCTCATTGCCTCTGGACTTATCTGCTATGCACCTGTGTTCAAGGCCTATTTCTACCAGGGGCTGCTGGAGCTCTATGAAGATAACATACAGTATGTCGAGATAAGAGCTATCCTGCCTCCGGTACGTACTTTTTGGCTTCTCTAGTTATTCTTTTAAATCCTTATTTCTCTATAACTTTTCTCAAGTCCTATCTTGAATTTAGTTTTTGGATGTTTGCATACCTGCCGTTCTAAGGATGCTGGAAAACCTTGATCATATTCAAAGGTCTTTCTTTGTTGGAGATTTGCATAGGCAAGGGCTTGAAAGGAGAGATACTTTGTTCTTAATGGTTAAGGAAGATACGTACCGTGGCAACAGCAAAAAACTGCATTGTACAGTCTGGCTGGGAGCTGTGTCGAAGTCTTGCTGGTTGGGAAGATGTATCTCAGCTTTGCCTGCGCCAGAATCACCTGTTCTGTGGCAGCTCTTCTGGAACAATTTCCTGCCTTGAACAGAGACTTTTTCTGGAATAGTTACGTTATTTTAAATCCACAGCTTATTTCAGAATGATTTCTCTGAAGAGGCTAGTAAACCAATTGGCAAAGCAGAGTCTTCCACACTTTGCAGACAACCTGAAATTTTGGCTATGTATGTGAAGTATGAACTGCTCCTTTCATTGCCACTAACACTAAAATCTGTTGGTAATAGTTTAGGCATTTCTCCCTGCGTGTCACCCAGAGCCAGTGAGATTGTCCTACAATCCCAGGCTGCCCCAATGCCTTCCCAAGCACCAGCAGACGCCGCCACCCTTCTTCAACTATACCGGTTCCCACTTTCCCGGTGGCAGTTTTGACACTGCAGGCACACCTTTTCCATACAGCTCTCCAGACGCACTCCAAGCAGGGCAGTGTGGGGTGAGAGCTCTGTCAGAGAGGCAGATGCCTTATCAAAACAAACAAACCAGGGCCGCTGCTTCTCGCTACACCACCTGCCTCCATGGTCTTAACAGTCCATTGCAACGGGAAAGAAGCTGCCGTGCAATGTCCATCCGGCAGCACCTGAAGGACCAGGTGGTGGTGGCGGGTTGTGCATGGGAACGCAGGTAGCAGCTTGCTGCTGGCACCACGGCATCCAGCGGACAGAGCAGCCATGCTGACGTCCCACCGGTGGCCTGCCAGCAACTTCCTTAAATCATTGCCCTTGCATGCAATGGCTGGTGGGACCCAGCCAGCTGCAGATGAATGTCTGTGCCCCAGCAACCACCGCTGCTGCTGGGCAGGCCTCCGCAGCCACCCTGTCAGCAGACAGGCAGGTGCTGTGACAAATTTGGAGGCTGATCTGGCTTTGTGCATGCCTCCCCTCCAACAGCTGGGGAGCGGCGCTGCTAACCCTGTTGCCGCTCAGGCTGGCCCCATAAGAAAATAGTGCTCAGTGTCAGGGCTGCAGGCTGGCACTCTATCGTGCCTGCGATGAGGAGGGTATACTGAAAAGAAAAAAAAAAAAGGAGGGGGAGAAGACCAAAAAGCTTGTATGTATCTTACTTTGCTGGGGGGTGGTCATGAGCTAGTTGCTCTGAACCCAGTCACCATCTGTCTTTGGGGTACCTGGAAAGAGAAAACAACAGCAATGTCAAAATTCCTGTGCTGTGAGACAGCGCAAGTGCTGGCATCCCCCCCGGTCACACAGGTTTCCTGGCCAAGAGTATCTGCGATGATACGAGTGCGTGGGCCTGACTGGAAAATACCCTGCATTTACCGGCAGCCTTTAGACACAGTTGTAATGTCTTTTGAAGAGAGGCTTGGCAGGGAGGATTTGCTTCCCATCCAGCCCCTAATGCTGGCTCCAGGCCTGGGAGCCTCCAGAGCCCCCGGGCTTGCTCGCAGCCGGCAGCTCGGCACGCAGCGAGGTGCAGGCAGGCGGGCTGCCTGCAGCCCAGGTAGCGCTGCAAGGGCTGCGAGGAGCTGGGGGTGCGCTGGGCTGCCAGCCCCGATGGGCAGCGCAGGCGGCGAAGCACCAGCTAGGCTGGAGCCGGGATGAGAGGGAAGGGAAATGCTTCGCCGTGAAAGTCGAGGTGAGCAGGGTGTGACGGGAATAGCGAGATGCTTGTGTGCCTGAAGATCCTCTACAAGGCTTGGACAACAGCGCTGACACTCTGCAAAAGCTCGCCTTGCAGCAAAGCCCGCCAGAAGCGGCCCCTGAAGTAAAGTAAATGAAAGTCGGGATTTAGTGCGAAACAGCAAACATTGTGGAAAAGCCCCCCAAACCCAGCTGTGTTTGCAAATTCAGCTGTGTAAAGTCTCACATTCCCATGGGCTGCAGCAGGGGAAAATTCCCTCTGAGTGTCTGCAGCCGACCCACAGCTCCTGGTGCCTGCAAGGGGGACGCCACAGCGTGACGGGGCGCAGGGGCTTAGCGAGGGGCATCGCTGCAAGGGCAGCGCCGGAGGGCAAGTGAGAAGGGGGAGTGGACCAGTTAAAGGGTAGAGGAGAAGGATGAAGGAGAAAAGAAAGGTGAGAAGGATAAGAACAGAACGGACAGAGTGATTTCAGCCGCTGTTTGCGAGCGACTCCAGGCTGAGCCTTTGTGGATTAGTATCAACCAGGGAGCGCAGGGTCTATGTCCCTGCTGAAATCAGGGCAAAAGCCCTGCATATAGGCCTGGTAGCGAGGAAATCACAAAGTAAGTTGATGAGACAGAGCATGCCAAAAGGATTATTTTTCCCAGTTTGCAGCCAGAACTGGGAAACCGTGGCAAGAATGACCGACTCAAGGTCACAGAGCAAACCTCTGGCAGAGGGGAGCAGAAGCCCAGCTCAGCTGGTAGCTTATGGAGCTCAGCCCTCGCATGCCTTGGGGCTGCCTTGGCTGACAGACTGCCACCGCAAGGCACAGAGTGTGTGTGAGCCGCCAGACGGCTGGACAAAGCGCTCCAGCATTTGATACAGACATGAGTAAGAGGTCATGGTCTCCTCTGGGTACTCAAGGGCACTTGCTTGCCATGTCTGAACATGGAGAAACTTGTTTCTTGTATCACATACGAGGGAGGAAAACCACTCCTTGGTTCTTGCCAGCTGGTAAAGGCTTCAAGAAGAAAATGTTCTGCACAGATTTAACTGCTTTTTTCTGCCCTGTTGCCAGGACCACAGCACATTGCTTCTACCCAAGGTTTTCTTCAGTTCATTTCTCCTCCCCTCCAATAAAACCCCTCTTCCAACTTCTGCTTGCCATGTGCTTTTTGTCCTGCAGGTGTACGAACTGGATGGCACCCGGCACAATAAATCGTGGTCCGTGGCAACCTATCGGGAAGTGACCAGGCAGTTCGTGAAGGAGCACCCTGACTTTCTTGGAGCCAAGATTATATTTACAGCGCACAGGTAGAGGCTGAGCAGGGCTAAGAGCGGCTGTGCGTGGCTGGCTGTGCTACGGGGGAGGCGGGGAGAGAGGGCTCCAGGCCAGGAGAAGCGATGCTGAGGGCTGGGCTGAAGCGCCACAGTTGGTTAGCAATGCCTGCGTGCATCGTCAGACCTGGGGTGTTGACTCCCAAAGCATTCCCTGGCACGTGTAAAAGGCTGAGGATGAGAAGTCATCTATATAAGTCTGCGTATGTGCGAAGTGACCAGGGTTTGCTCATGGCGTGTGCCGGCAAGACAAGCTACTGTGAGCCCAGGGTGCAGGAATGAGCAAGGGGAGGGCTGCTTGTGTGTGTGCGTGTCCAAGCCGTGCGTGCTGTCTTCCCGAGCCTGGACATACTCCTCCTCTCTGCAGAAGCTGAAGCAGTGAGAGCAGTGCCCGAGTATGGGCACTCAGAATTGCAAAGGTCCTTGTGGGACCCTGCAAACGCTCTTCTTCCAGCAGCCTTTGTACGGTATGTTCGTGCTGCTGTTCGCAGGCAGGCACAAGGCTGCTCTCCAAGTCAGCCAGTTGCCATGAAGTCATGCGAGGTGATCCTGAGCAAATATAACAGACCTCTCAGCAGCACTTACTCACTCCGGCTCGGCACGATGCCGTTTCCAGTTCAGATCTGGCTTGCCCCTGGCCAGCTTGGGTATGGACAGAGTCTGTCTGCAAAATGCACTGTGATGTTTAAGTCTGATAGGGCTGGAAGAAATCCAAATTTCTTTTCTCTCTTGAAATGCAGCTACGGTCCCACCTCCCAGCAAAACAGTTGAGAGAAAAAAAAAAAAAAAAATTTAAACATTTTCTCTCCATGCTGTTGTGTTCCCTGCTTGGTAGATGGGAAAGCCAGTGAGTCTTAGACAAGCATGCCTCAACTCAAGTGGCAGCAGGGTCTAGCCAGGCATTTCCTGGTCTTTCAGGGGTTTCCGTTCATAATGTCAATTTTCTACTGCTGTTACACTGGAGACTTGAGGCCGCTTGTCAGATTCAGGAGCAACTTGCATTTTGGAAGTACCCCCAGGGGCCCTGTTTCACAACTCAAACCCGAAGAAGGCAGGCCCGTGGGAGTGAGCCTCTGCACTGCTCTCTCTCTCTCTTGCTTTTTAGGATGCTGAACGTTTCCCAGATTAAAGAAGCCATCGTCACTGCCATGGCACTCAGAGCCCACTTCCCAGACACCCTGGCAGGCTTCGACCTGGTAACCATATTCCTTCCGTGGCTTCGCGTTAACCCCTAGAGGTGCGATATAACTACATGTATAATACACCATATGTTTTATACCAGAGCCAGATCCTCTGCTGCTGTACTGAAATAAGTGTAAATGAAACGCAAATTCTCCAGCTAAGGATTTTGTTAAGGGCAATTAACAAAATCCCCTGAAAGAATCAGCTCCCTACCCCACAGCGCTGTAATTTCAGTACAGTTGGCACGTCAGTGATATACAGCTGTAAGTCCCACCATCTTCCAGAGCATGTTCAAAAATACCTTTCCTCTTTTTCCCAGGTTGGTGATGAGGATGAAGGTCATTCTTTATGGGACCTGAAGGATGCTCTGACCATCCCGTATTCCCTGGGGGTCAACTTGCCATACTTTTTCCATGCTGGGGAGACTGGTAAGCACGAGGACTCAAGGCCTGTTACTGCTTGCAGATGCAAGAGGTGAAGTCTTGCAAAGCACAGAAGAAACAAGTCTGGCTGTATCACGATGATGTGTGTGTGTGTACACATCTATATAATTGGTTTTCCCTGTGCTTCTCCCCGTATCATCTTGCTGCTGTAGCATTTCTACACGGCTCCTCCCCTACCTGCTCCCTGCTCTTGACTGTAGGCGTCTCATGTTGCTCAGCATCTTTGCCCTGTCTGTAACATGGAGTCATGCTGCAAGAGTGATTGCTGGTAGCCATTTCCTCCTCGGAGCAGCACTCACCTCCCATCCACAGCGGCAGCAGAATTCCTCGACCATTATTTTACATTTTAAGGTGAAGGAATGTCTGAGCCAGCCTCAAGTCAACTGAATACGCTCAAAGTAACTGATCATTACCCTTCAGTCCTGGGGAAATGTATGATTATTGGCAATACATTATTCAGTCCATATGGGTGGGATTTATCCTAACCATGCATGACAGTTGTGTCTAACTTGTGTGTCATGCTTGTTGCATGTTGACATCTACAGAGAAGATGTCTACATCTGAACTAGTTACCCTAGGCTCCCTTTATGGCCACGGACAGTAACAAGCACTTCTAAGGCACAATACATCTCATCCTAATGCACAGGCTACTCCCCAGAAATTATTACTTTTCTCCATTGACTATGAATGGAGACCAGCATGATTAGCTTAGCTGTGAGAGCAATACTGTGGACATCTAAAGCCAGGTGAGATGAGTGGGTATCTCTATGCTGGGCAATCTCCTGGGCAGATGTGGATCCCTGTTTCACTGAAAATGCAAAGTGGGAAGTCAGAGCATGAGCAACCCTCTCACCTTGCAACTGAGACATTTATTAACAAGACCATCTAGCAGTTTGAGAAGATATATTTCCTCACAACACTGCAGTGATTCTTACCTGTCTTTGCTCAGACTGGCAGGGCACCTCTGTAGACAATAACGTGCTGGATGCACTGCTTCTGAATACCAGCCGGATTGGCCATGGACTTGCCCTCATTAAACATCCAGTAGCCAAAAATTTGTCTCTGAAGAGGGATATTCCTGTAGAAGTCTGTCCCATCTCCAACCAGGTATGTTGGGAAAAGCTTAGGTCTTGGGACTGGGACACTGGAATGGGATTTACCGTAACAGCTAGAAGCAGCAGGGAGCTGGGGGACAGCTAGATGTTTTGTTGCACCCGGGCTGGCTCAGTTTCCTTTGCACCACATTACGCTGCGGTCTGCCACATAGACACACGCTGTGTATATATAAAGGCTTGTAATACCAGTCAGCTCAAAATCATTTAAATTCCTGTCCAGAGCAACCTGGGAAGGCAGTCCTCGCTAGTGGAGATGAGGCCCAGAGCCAGGGAGGTGCCCAAGGAAACATAATGGAAAATACTTCAAAGCCAGGAGGGCCAGAGGCTGATAAACTGGGATTGTAACTGGAAATCTTTTAGTTTTATAGAATCACAACCAGGGGGAACTCTTTTGCAACACATTAGCATGGTGTGCATTGTCCCCTGGGCGCAGCAGAAAGGATGCTCTGGGATAGAGGTACCACTGTGAGCCTTGAGGGAGAGAACCCTGATACCAGCTCCAGATGCCCTGGGATAAGTGTCATGGCGAATACATTACCAAAAGCTTGTTCCTGAAACGCTCACGGTCAAATTGTTATAAATAAGCAGAAGTTATTCACCCCACTGGCCTTGATTTAGGTGATTAATTTAAGAAACCAATCTCTTTGTATAGTCAGTGGAGACAAGCAGGCTCCTCCTGCACCAGTTCAGAGCAGAACACCTAACATGCTCTGAACAGCCCTCTGGAGGCTCTTCCTCCCTGATGACTACCTGCTGACACAGGCAGCTATAGCAGGTACGTGGTGTGATGGGTGCTGTAACGCAAACACAGCTACAGCAATAACCCAACGTCGTGTTGTCTTCCACCCTTCCCCACTGAGGTCCTGCTGTTGGTAGCTGACTTGCGGAGCCACCCCGCAGCCACCCTGATTGCTGAAGGGCACCCCGTTGTGATCAGCCCTGATGATCCCCCTATCTTCGGGGCAAAGGGTGTCTCCTATGACTTCTACGAGGTGTTCATGGCCATCGGAGGGATGAATGCTGACCTGAGGACCTTAAAACAACTTGCACTCAACTCCATAAAGTAAGTTCTTCACCTCTCTCATCTAGCCATAGTAATGCTAAGGGGACTATCAGCTTGCTCCCTGGAAACCCGCTGTATTTGGGTTTTGGCCCCAGAGTCTCCTCTGCCACATGAACTGGGCTTCCATTAATCCAAAGTCCCCTCTGTGTGTCTCCTTGGAGGCAAGGGCAAGACACAGGGACCCCAGAGGCTCCTCTGCCCGTGCCCTTGAGTGCCTTTCTCTAACTCAGTGTCTCGGTTTATTCCTCCTTTTCCATCCTTTGCGAACTTGCCTCCAGCATCTGGTTCTGGGTATGGAAGAAATGTTGTGGTTTTGTATCAGTTGTCTTATTTCTGCCGAAATCTGACTTGCTGTGGTGTTTGCCATGGCCCACTGGGGGAACACAGGAAAACAATCTACCAGCATGTAGTTTGGGTATGTTTAACTGCTTTTTCTGTTTATCTGGACAGCTCTCAATGTCCCAAAATAGTTTGGATATGGTGCCCAGGGTCTTTCTGTACATTCCTAGACTCTTGACTGTTTGCCAAATCCTGTGCCAGTCCTCATGCCAATCCCAAGTCCCCACGTGGCCAAGGACACAACAAATACTCTTATTTCCTACCGACTTGGACCAAGCCCAGGGGACATCCGAAAGCAACAGCAGCGCTGCCTCTTCTGTACTAGTCACTGGGTGCCACCTAGCAAATCCGTAGCTTATGCAGACTGAGCTGTTTGTCCTCATGGCACAGGACTCGGTAGCTGTCGATATGGCCACAATGCTCCTCGTCCCAGCGTAAGCACAGCCGGCAGGAGCTCAAGCTCTTTACGCTGTTACTCTGTGCGGTGTAGGTATGTCCTGCAAGGGTTAATCTGTTGCTGCTCCCTGCCTTTTAATTTTGGCCACTGATCTTGAAAGAGCTGCCCTCTTGTCTCCTGTCTGATACTGACTTTTCTCCTCCTCACAGATACAGTGCCATGCTACCAGATGAGAAAGCCAAGGCCAAAGAGGTCTGGCAGAAAAAATGGGACCAATTTGTGGCTGACCTCTCTGATAGCTTCTTGAGGGAGCTTTAGAGGGGAGAAGACTCATCTCAGAAGGCATTTGGCAAGCCAGAGTGAGCCAGGCTTATTGCTAAGAGGGACACTGCTTCTTCCATGTGACCTGAGCAGACGAATGAACCTCAAAGTCTCACCTGGCAATGGGCGATTCTGGTCAGCTGGGCTTAATGCTAAGAATGAGCTGCGCTATCCTGTGAAAATCATGGACTGGAGGTAAAAGGGAGCAGTGAGCCTTTATAGCAACAACAAAAGAACACCCCACTCAAAATAGTCAAAATGATTAAAAATTGCCAATGACCAAATCCTGACATCCTTATTCAGGAAAAACACTCTTTCTAATTAGAGTTAGTGGGAGATTGCCAACACGAGGATCTCTGAATTTCCCCTTATCATTACAAAATGCAGACCTTGTCCGGAAACAGCTAAGACAAACATCCAACCATTTGGGCCACTGACCTTCAGGAAAGCAAGGACTGAAAATGACTCTTGTTATGTTTAACCCTGGGCCTGCTGCCAAAATAACACTGCTAGGTCGAAGAACCAGTCATAGGTCTGATGTCTGCCATATCAGGACCTACCATGGCTGGAAAGGAGCTGATGGAACTTGCTCCCAGAACATCTAAGCCTGGTTGCACAGTGATCATAAAGCCAAAAAGAGGTGCCTCAGTTGCCGACATTTTTTTTTTTACTGCAAAATCTTTTCCTGTCCTCTGGTCACAAGGAAGCCACAACACTTTTCAGCTGAGAAAAAAAACCCAACACCCTGGCTTCCTAGATCCAGCTTAATTAAAACTGTCCCCCTGCACTGGGCCATGTTAACACAGGCCTCTGCATTTATAGGAAACACCTTTTGATTTCAGGGGGTTCCACTACCAGCCTTTGTCAGCTAACTCAGAGTGCAAACGTGCCCTTATTCAGCCTGTCAGACAGATTTTCACCTTGGTGGAGAACTACTCTCACACTGTGGATATCCACTGTGTTCACTTGGACCTTTGTAGTTTCCAGCTCTTTGGCAAAAAGGTATTGCAGCAACTACACGATAAATAGTGTCTGGACAAGCAGATTCCCTTTTTTAACATCATCAAACATATCGGGAGAAGAACTAGTTGCAGGGAGATTAAAAAAAAAAAAAAAGAAATCTTAATCAGAATGCTAAATAAATTCAGCAAAATCCTTTGGCACATATACCCCAAGCACGCAGCCAGGATCAACCGGCGTCTCTCCCTGACTTCAGTATGATCATGATGGTTTGCATCAGCCGAGGGAGAATTTACAGAAGTTCCCGCCAAAAGACGTCTCCCTCCTCTGAGCCGCAGACTTGCGAGGACTGTTTCCTGATCTGACCAGCTTGGGCAAATTGGCTCTCTTTATGTTTTCTGTTAATTGTCTCAAGCTGCCTGGCCATAGTGTTTATTTCCACTGACCTTGGTTAAAACACCTTAGCAGGAGGCAAATATACTTACTACAGAAGTGGATCAAGCTGCACAGCCCGTGCGTCCTGTATTAAATTGCCCACACTTCACAGGCTGCTAGTTCATCTCTAGTTATCTAGTTATAGAAAAAAAAAAACCCACACTACAAACCCCATAACAAAGAACAAATAAACCCACAACAAACCAAAGGTGTCTACATTGCAGAAGCCAGCAACACAAACCACAGAAAGCAAAAAGCAAGAACCCATTCACACACCTTGCTAACCGAGGGGGTTGAGCGCCTCACACCCTAGCCCTTTTCAGCCACAGCTGCCTCTGCTCCAGCTCTCTGCGCCCACACACCCCACACCTTCCTCTGAAGCACCAGCAGCTGCTCCTTGCAGGCTGGGCTTCCTGGGCCTTGCTGCAGATTTGGTCCTGGGATAAGGTTTATACTGGAGGAGGAGCCAGAGCAGAGCCACCTTCCCTCCTCCTCCATGGGTGTTGCACATAGAGCTGTCTGAAGTCCCCAAGGTAGGCTTTGGTCATGGTCAGATTATAAATGCTGACTTGGGAAATGCCTTATTTGTAATGCTGCTGAGGAAAACTGCGGCAAACGGGTGGCATGGCTGCTAACTAGTGACCCAAAGCCATGTCCCTCTGAGCCCCCTGATCTTTCAGCTTTGCTATATGTGGATGGAGGAAGAACTTTTATTTGCCGTGAGTTAAGTGAGTCTCTGCTGCCAAGGTGAAGCTAATCATTACAGAGCCACTGTGGGAGGAGCTGAGGTCCTCAACACAGGTTGACCCATGTCCCTTCCTCTTCTGCTGCAGTGGAAAGGTTTCAGCTCTTCCTGCACATGGTCTCTTGAGGGCTTGAACCACTTTGGTTACCTGTAGTCCTTCCTCTTTATTACCCGTATTAGCAGCAGGGCTGGATCTTCTGTTTGCCAAACACTTGCCGGGACCAGTTTACCTGTTGTGTCCAGTTTGTTCCTGCCTTCCTAGGAAAAGCCTGTTGTGCACTTGGCCATTTACCTACTTTGTATCGGGAACCGTGCCGTGATGCGGCCCAGTGTCTGGAGCCACCAGTGAGTGATGCTGTTTGGGATTACAGCACAGAAATCACTGGGGGTTTAAAATTCTACAGGTCCGAGGTGGTCTTCAGATGAAGCCCTCAGAAAGGTGAAACTTGACCCTACAGGGCTATGTTTGCATTTGTGACTAGCCTAGTGACTCCACTTCTGCTGAAGGTATCCATCTTAGGGCTGGTCAGATAGCAGAAACTTTCCTGTCCAGATCACACATTTTTTAAATGGGAACCTGAACTGCATGGAGATGCCCGACTCCATTGGCGTAGCCTTCCCTGGATCCCTGCTTGAACAGGGCATTGCTGTGTGCGGTGACTGCGGCTTCCCAAGAGTCCTCTGGCAGTAGATGGGCTTTAACCATTTTTAGGGCCTTAGAGTCAGACGGGAGGAGAGCCAGCCTGCTTTACTGCTGGGGATCAACTCTTCCTTAGAGTGTGTCTTATTTCGGAGAAAGGTGCAAACTGACAAACCCAGACTGCATCCCCACCCCTCTAACTCTAGCTGTGCAAAGAAGGAGGGATTTAGGCTGAATTGCAGCCATTAAGAAAGATCAATCCATTCGGATATCCCCAAAGCTTCAGGTACATTTGGCTACAGTGCTCCACTGGGACTTAGCTGTTAGCATTCACAGTAACACAGCAAGGATTTTGCTGCCAGTCCATTCCCTTACCCTTACCTTGGCTCCCTGCTCACGTTTGTTGGCAAATGCATTGCATATAATGATTCCTTGCCTGTCTCTTTCAGAACATAGTATATATTTAAATTTTTAAACCTGTTTTAATTGTGGCGGTTTGC
The DNA here is from genome assembly GCF_965183815.1 of Platalea leucorodia. Lineage (NCBI taxonomy): Eukaryota > Metazoa > Chordata > Aves > Pelecaniformes > Threskiornithidae > Platalea > Platalea leucorodia. Next base: position 59,068,681 of record NC_138826.1, read on the forward strand.
CTCTGGGTTTTTTTTTCTGTTAAAAAGAACTGGGGATACCTGGGTTTCGTGTGAGGTTTTAATCTGGAACGTGCGGTGGAGGGGGCATGTTTTGCGTCACTCTGCCTGGAGTACAGTTATGAGGGGTGTCTGAAACGTCTTCACAGCATGCTGCAAAGGGCAATTTGATCCAGGGGGCTAACACGCTGTGGAGTCAAGCCCCAGCCACCTGGCAGGGACATGACACAGGTCCCCCAGCCCCCCCTTCCCCAAACCACACGGTAGCTGCATCCAGCTCTGAGCTGCGTTTTCATACAGAGACCACCCGACGGACGTGATTTGCTTGTGTTACCTCTCCTACCAGCTACAGAACCTGAAGACCCGAGATGAAAGAGGTATTTGGACAAGCAGGGCTGGAGGCAGCCACGAGGGTGATGGGAGGCTGAGCAGGGCAGACCTAAAGGGGCAGAAAGTGCCCTCCTTCGGTCTCCATCCGGACTCAGGAGCAAGGAAGGAGAGCAGAAAATCCATGGATGTTTCTGTGCTGCTTACTTCAAGCAGCCATAGGAGTACAGCAAGCCTTATGCCTGTTATCTCCCCCACCGGGCTGTCCCTGTGGCCTCTTCAGGTTCGATTTATTTAAATGGAAGGTGGATGGAGCTCTGTTCGCAGCACACCGTGTCACAGGTCTGGCAGTGTTTTGTTGCAGAGCAGCTTAGACCGCCTTTGGGGCACTTTAGCAAATGAAATGTTTGCCTCTTGGTCACTCACCGGCAGGAAATGGCTGATCCAGCACTAGTCGTTCCTGTCAAAAATCATGCCAATAAAAACAGAGGAGTAAAGTAGCTGGCTGAAAATAGAGATAGGCCCAAGTGAGCAGCTGGATCTATATGTCATGTGAGCCTCCATCACTGCAGTGGGATTACGCAGACGCCAGATGCTAAGCAAAGCCCTCTGGCCATAAAACAAGGCTATAGAGGTGTTTTCCACCAACTCCTGACGTTCAGCCGGCTTCAGGTTTTTCTCCTATAAGTCTCTGAATTAATCTCTTCACAGGTAGCAGAAGGACATTTCTTTGGCCAGAAACTTGAAGCTCTAATTGGCTCAGTACTTAATTCCTTTCTTTGCAGGCTTGCAGCGGTTGCAATCACGGCAGGTCTATCGAGTGTTTTCTGTCCGCTGAGGGACAGGCAGGTGAAGGGTCTGGCTCTCAATTCTTCTGGCTTGTCATTTTTATCAGGCTGTGTCCTCCCCCTTGGTCATTACAGGATAAGAAAGGCATTTTACTGTATTTTCTCAACCTTTAGCTTGTCCATCATTCCATGAGCAGTCTGCAGCAGAGAAAGAGAAGAGATAAACCCGGGGGGGTGGGGGGAGGGTTGGTCCAGGCCATTAGAGCCTCTGCAGTAAGAAAAGAGACGGAAGGTAGGGCTGCTTTCGAGGGGGATGTTAGAAGGTCGGGGGGGGGGGGGGTGATGACAGGGCTACGAGTCCAGGGAAAACAGAGCTGCAAAGTTTACACAGGAACCCACGGGAGAAGGCTGTGGGCAACTGCCTGTTTTGCTTGTCTTTAAAGGCAGCTATGAAAGAGGGTGGGGGAAACATCAAAGTACAGTGTAGGCAGGGGAAGAAGAGGGAGTCTCCTGTGGGCTGGCGTGAGAAGGGCAGACAGGCCATCTCTAGGGGTGTTAGGGGATATGGCTGTCACCAGACGTGCCTGCAGCAGAAATCCTACGGTCCCTCCATGTGTAACATGCAAAATGGGAAGCTCCTAATGGAGTCACAGAGAAAGTCTCAACTCTGGAAGGGAAAACTACACAACCGGGCGCCGAGCGCAGGGATGGCGGGGTAAGGCCTGGCTGCTGGTGCCGGGAGGACGGGGGTTCAGCAGCCCGAGCAGCCGTGCTCGGCAGCCGGGCCGCCCTCGCTCCCCGCCAGGCGTGCCAGGCTCGGCCTGCGCCCCACCGCTGGCAAACTCCCTCCCCGTCGGTTTAAAAATAAGCGTTGTTGGACAGCCTTCCTTGCAAAAATAAGCGCGGCGGCTGTGCCAGCCTGCCGGGACGGCTCGGGGGCACGCCCGCTCCTCGGGGGCACCCCCGCTCCTCGGGGGCACCGCGTCAGCGGCGGGCAGCCCGGCGGGGAACACGGCCGCCCTCTCCACCCACCCCCCTGTGTCGGGGGCGCGGTGTCCCCCGACAGCCCCGACAGCCCCGACAGCCCTGCCTGCGCTGCGGCGGGGCCCGAGCCACGACAGCGCTTTCTGCCGCGGCGGAGACAACGCCGCGAAGCACGCGAACGGCCTTCACCTCCCCCGGGGCCGGGAAGGTCAGGCACCGCCCCTCCGTCGCCCCGCACCCCCAAAGCTCGCTGCGGAGCCAAACAGCGCCCCTGGGGCAGCCCCGCTGAGCCGCGGGCAGCCCTACGGCGGGGCGGAGCGGGGGACGGGGGACCCGGGGCCGCAGCTGGGGGCGGCCCCGCCCCGCCCCGCCCGCGCGCCGGCGCCGTGGAGCAGAGGGGCCCCCTGCCGGCCGCCCCGCGCGCCTCCCGCGCGGCCCCGCCCCGCGCGCCTCCCGCGCGGCCCCGCCCCGCGCGGCTCCCGCGCGGCCCCGCCCCGCGCGCCTCTGTTCGCGGCGCCAACAAAATGAGGGGAAAAATCCCCGCTTCGGGTCGGCCGCGGCGGGGGCTCCTCCGCCGGGCTCCTCCCCAGCGCCGCCATCAAAGCATCGGGGCTTGGGCTGCAAGGGGGGCGGGGACGCAAACAAAAACCACTCACCCAAACCCCCAAACTCAATGATATTTAGATAAGCTAAACGTTTTAAAAATCAAGTTCTACGATAGGGAACCGGCTGGATGTCTCTCTCAGCGATTTGTCAAGCCTCAGGAAGAGGAAGAGAGCAAAAGCATCCTTACAGTGAAAAAGAAGGGACGGACGGACCTCAGCAATCCAGTTCGGTCAGCCCGATCCCAGCGACTACAGGCCCGTAACCAAACCAACCCATCTAACTTGCGAGTGGCCGTATCGTTAAAACGCCATGAATCCACGTTAGGCAATACTGAAGCACAGGTCGCAGTGAATCAATCACAATTTTTCTCTGCCAGGAGCAACCGCCTTAGCGGAGAGCTGAGAAACGCTTGAGACGAGGTTCCTGTGGTTGTCATTAGCTTCAGAAAGCCTTTGCCCCTCTCTCTGGCTGTATTTTTCATTGGCGGCCAAGGGAAAGGAGGGCTTCGGGTGGGCTGTCCCTAGTCTGTAAGCGGGTGTAGAAGTAGTTGGGAAGGCATACTTCAGAGTACCGGCTGCCTTGCGCCGGCGGAAGAAAGTTTGAAGCCCGGTTCTGCAGGCCCTGCTGGAGCTAAATACTTTCAGTAACGTCTCCAAGACCAGCATAAATTTTGCCAGAGCAGGAGGAGCTGCAAACACTTCCGAGAAATAAAAGTGATCTTGGCAAGTTGGGGAAATTATGTAAAATAAACAGTAGGTAATTCAGTTAAGGAGGAATAAGCACCTGTACAAATGTATAACCCTGCGTTGCCAGTGCTTTAATAGCTCTGCAGGAAGGGCTCCGGGTGTTAAAGTGGGTCAAAACCGAATTAACGCTGGTGTTCATGGCAATGGAAGCATAAAACCAAACAATTAGACTGTTTGTGTAATCGATGCCTGAAGTCGTACGTGTTAAACCTGCCGTATCGCGGGAGTAGGGAGATCTCAAGCCTAGCCAGAAAGCAAACAAACATTGTTTCATCTCCACGGACGTGAAGTGAACCTTTTGCTTTCCTCAGGTCTGGAAGGGCCTCAGCTGAGTTCAGCGTCAAGGTTCCTGTGCCACGCTGCAGGAAAGAGAGCGCGGCTGGGACTCAGTCCGTCAGACAGCAAGGAAAACGACCAGAGTTTTAGAAAACTTTACGATCTGTAGGAAGAAGACCAGAAGACTCGGGTTTGTGTGGAAAAGACTGAGCAAAGGCAGGGCGGCAGCTCGCAGTGAAGACGCTCGCCTGCGCGCTGCAAGCAGGGCGAGCTGCAACCCGCTTAGACCGACACCGGGCTGCACCGGGGGACGCCTCTGCAACCGCACGGCACCGGCGCGGCTTGGCGCACGAACCCGAGGGGCTCCCGTTCGTCGGTTTTGGGAACGGGCTAGGCAAACCCGGTGCGATTGCTCCGGAGGGGTCTCAGCCTCTCGCTCCCTCCTGCCCGCCCCTCTCCCCGTCCGTGCCGCGGCGGGGCCGCTCGTCCCCGCAGCGCTCCCGCTCCCTCCACCGCGCCCAGCCCCGCTGCCGCTCCCGGCGCCGGCTTTTGCAGCCACCCGCCGTCCCCGCTTTCTCTCCCAGCCCTGCCCAAACCTGCAGCCCTTCGCTCCGGAGCAGACGGGACACCGCGCCCCCGCGGCTCCCTGCCCGGGGACCGCGGGCAGCGCCTGCCCCGCCGGCTCGGGGCGAAGGCCGGCAGCCCTCCGCCGCGCCCCCCGCTCCGCCCGCCCCGGTCCCGCCCCGCCGGGCCGCGCTGGGAGCTGTAGTCCGGGAACGACGAGCCCCGGCGTTGGCCGCCGCCGCCGGCCGCGGGGCCGGGCGGGAGCGGCGCGGCATGGCGCTGCGCGGCTGCCTGCGGGCCGGGCGGGGGCTGCTGGGCGCCGCGGGGCGGCGGGGGCCGCCCGCCCGCGGCGGCTGCTCCGGGGGCCGGGTGAGCGGCGGCGCCGGGGAGCCGGGCCCGGCCGCCCGCGTCCTTGCGGCGGGCCGGGAAGGGCGTCGCGGGCCGGGGCCGGGGCCGAGGCCGGGTGCGGGGCGGGGGGAGAGGGAAGGGCTCCCGGCGGCGGGTGACCTTCCCCTCCGCTCGCCTTGCAGCCGCCGGCCTTCGGGTTCCTCTTCGACGTGGACGGGGTGCTGGTGCGGGGCAGCCAGGCGCTGCCCGCCGCCCGCCAGGCCTTCCGCAGGCTGGCGGACGGCGGCGGGCGGCTCCAGGTGCCCGTCGTCTTCCTGACCAACGCCGGCAACTGCCTGAGGTCGGCCAAGGCCCGAGAGCTCTCCCAGGCGCTGGGGCTGGAGGTAACGGCGGCAGGCCCGCGCCCCGCCGGGCTCCTCACGGCCCGGCGCCGGCGCCCGTTCAGGTGTCCCGGCTTTGGGACACCGGGAGGAGGAGGAGGAGGAAATGGGAGCCCCCCGCCCCCCGGCGCGACTTCCCCGGGAGGGGTGAGGGGCTGGGGGCGGCAGCACCGCGGAGTGACCGGTCCTGCCTCGGCCTGAGGGGGTGGAGGGAGGCAGGTGGCAGCGCGGGGAAGGGGTGCGACCCCACCGCAGGGGGAAGGGGGGAAATCTTCCCCACGGGTCCCCCGACCGCCTCTCCTCCCCCCCGCAGGTGTCTCCGGAGCAGGTGATCCTGTCCCACAGCCCCCTGCGGCTCTTCAGCCAGTTCCACCGCAGGCGCATGCTGGTGGCCGGGCAGGGGCCCGTGGAGGAGAACGCCCAGAAGTATCCTTTGCTGCGCGTCCCGCTGCGGCTTCCCAGCTACGCGCCGCTGCTCCGGCCCTGCCCGCGCCCCTGGCACTCGCTCGGTCAGCTTGTAGAAGCGCAAGGAAACAGAAGGGCCGTTGGTCTCCTCCTGCGGGGAGGCACCCTCGCGGAGAGGCGCGAACGCGGGCGCTTACTGTTGATCTCCATCTTGGTCGCCTCCTGGCTGTCCTTGGTCTGTGTTTGGCTTCTCACTCCCATTACCTCTCCCGTGAGCTGCTTTGCCGTTCCTGCTGGTCGGATGTCACCATGAGGACTCCATCCGCTTTGGGCCTCTCTCACTTTTGAGATAAAATTGTGCTCCTTCCCGTTCTTTCTAATGCATTAGAGACCACTCCCAACTCTCCCACAGCTAAGGTTTTCCCCAGGAATCTGACAGCAACTGAAGGAACTCAAATATCTCTAGAACCAGAGCGTCCCAGTACAGGGACATGGTCTAAATGACAATTCCACATGCATATGTGGCATGCTGAGGCGAGGGCGCAGCAGGTCTGACGTATCCCGTGTCTGCAAGGAGGTGAGAACTGCCTGCAGGGTCTGCGATGTCTCAGCCTGTGCGCACAGAGTCACCCCTTGTACTTAACATTTGACTTCATTTGGGACAAAACCTTGACCCAAGGCCAGTAGGGTGAGCTAAGGGCAGTGTTCTGAAGGCAAATGCAACTCATCCTTCACTTGCATTGTTTTATCAGCACAGATCATTTTCCTTTCACTAGCTAAGCTGACCAGAGCTTCACTGATTCTCCTCCTAGCCAAGAAGCCTGACCAGCCCCCTGCACTGCACCAGTATGACAGCGCTGGCCTTAAAGGTCTCCCAAAGCACATCCGTTCTGTCTTGGAGTGACCTCTGCTCTTTGCCTAATTCCAGGGATTGCTGATCACAAACTAAATCACCCCAGTCTGGTCTTTTTTGCAACCGCTGGGGCCACCTTTAGGTTGAAGCACAGCATACAGTTTGACTGAAAGCCAGAAGGTTATGCATTACCAGGTTAAATAACTGCTCTGCTATTAGGACTTGTGTTCCTTAATCCTGTAGATGCTTTTGCAAGTAACTTAAAAAAAACAGTCACTTAAAAAAAGTCAGTCTCCACACTTTCCTTGATGGTCTGAAATAGCCTGGGGTTCAAGAACGTGGTCACCATTGAGGCACTGAGGAAGGCATATCCCCTCTTAGACATGGTGGATCAGAGCCGGAGGCCAAAGGAGCTGGTAATTTCCTGATGCATCAGCAGAAGGGGTGGGCTGGCGCGGTGGTGCTTACAGCGTATAGCGTGGGGCGGAGAAGCTGCAGAGGCACAGAGCAGCTGGCTGCTAGTGACTTTCTTTAGCGAGAGCCTGGGACTGGTACTGAGCAGCCAGCATCTCTGTGCTCTTTCCAGCGCTGGCTCCTGCTGGAAGGGCAGTGACTTTCCCCTTCCCTTTCTCATGCCACGCCTGTCTTTCATTGCTGTTCCTTGCAGTGAGTGGTAAGATGGTTTGGTTGACATTTCTAGCTCCAAGACAGGAATGCAAGATCTGTGAAATCCAATCTGGGATAGGGGGGGTGGGGGAAATCTTTCTTCGGGATTCCAGGTGGCCTTGTCCTGCCTCTTTATGGGAACTGCTTTGGGGACGGTCTTAGGTTTTGCGTTACTAACCTGCCCTTTGCTTTTTTTCTGGCAGCCTCCTCCAACCACTGGCTTCCCTACTATAGAAGGTAAGCAATAGCCTTTGTTTACATATGAACAGCAAGCAGAAATAAGTCAGGCAAGCCAGCTGGGACGGGAGCTAATGATGTGCTGTTGGCTCATCAGTATCCACAGGCAGCTTATTCAGAGGGTACAGTCAGGAGGCAGCCTCGCTGCCCTCGTGCAGCATGAAGCACCGGCTGATGGGAGCAAAGCCAACTTTTCTCTGTGCCATGCTCCAACATCTGGAAGCAGTGGTGCACGTGGTACAGTGATACGCAGGCTGGAGCCCTGGCACAAGCCATGTTCAGACAGTAGCCATATAAGCCCTGGCATCCCAGCAGAGGGGTGCTTTTGCTAATGGGACTTGTACTTGGACGCTGTAAGTTCCCAAGCATCTCTTGAAATCTTCCAGGAGTGATTCTGTTTGGTGAGCCAGTGAGGTGGGAGACAAGCCTGCAACTTATCATTGACGTACTCTTGAGCAATGGGAACCCTGGGGCGGAGCCACAAGATATACCTTACCCCCATCTGCCTGTCCTTGCCTGCAACATGGATCTCCTGTGGATGGCCGAAGCCAAAATGCCCAGGTGAAAAGCATGTGTGGTATTTGTTTTAGCCTATTTCATACATCTCTCCTGCATATGATCTTTTCTTACATACTACATTTTTTAGTATTAGAGTCTTCCTGTATGGCTTAACTAGCAGCAGAGACATGAAAACTGCATGCAAAACAAAGACTAAAACTTTCAAGAAGCAAAAGTGAGACCACTGCCCATGGAGGCATGTGTGTGTAGATACCGTGTCCAAACTAGGCAGTACCCTGGCTACAGCAGATGGTCCTCCTCACTGAGGAGTGTTTATACGTAAGTGGTGTGACTGGAGATACTGATGACCTCCTTTCTGGAGCAGGTTTGGCCATGGTACTTTCCTTCTCTGCTTGGAGAACATCTACAAGAAAGTGACAGGCCGGGAGCTGAAGTACGAGGCCTTGATTGGCAAACCCAGCACAGTCACCTACCGCTATGCCGAATACTTGATAAAAGAGCAGGCAGAGAAACAGGGCTGGAAGTCACCCATCCGACGCCTCTATGCAGTTGGGTAAGAGACTTTTTCCTGCCGGTTTCCTTACGGGGTTGCGTACTGACTTCTCTTAAGTGTTTGGGTTTTTTTTTAATGGAGATTTCTAAAATGAATACCAAAATCTCCATGGTGTCTCTGGAGCTTCACATTCTAGAACAGAGGCTTGCTAGCTTTTTGCACCCTACGCTTTTAATAATTTGAAAGGCACTGTCAGCCTAGCAAAGCTGTTACTGTGGGATGCAGAGTACATGTAGCATGGCTGGACTAAAGAAGAATTTACATAAAGAGACCCAGATGTAGTACCATTAGCCCCGTTAGGCCAAACACTTTGGGATTGTAGGGTATACATTACAGTAATGGCTGAAACTGCTATGGGTGCTTTGGACGTGTCTTTTCCCCTTTGAAAGATGTTTGTGGGGCATGTGGCCTTCACCACAGCTGAACAGGACACACCAGTAGGTGAACTCACTGGTCCAGTCTGGGTGGTTCTCTTGATGTTACAAATATCTTGTGCCCCTTCCTCCCTCAGTGCTGCCTTAATGCCAGTCTGCCAGAGCCAGGAATCGATGCATGGGCTAGTTTCTCATTTCTGTTTCACACTGTGACCTTATCCAGGGATAACCCTATGTCCGATATCTATGGGGCAAACCTCTACAACAACTACCTCAAGTCAGCTCACCAGAACCAAGTCCAGACTGGGGTGAAGAGGAGCCCACAGGCAGCCGCTCCCCAAACTGAGGATCACCTCGAGCTGAGGAAGGACTGCAGCAATTCAGTGGAGAGTTGCGAGTCGATTCTGGTCTGCACTGGGGTCTACCGCCACAATGCAGATGTTCCCAGTAACACGGAGGAGTGCACGATGGAGACAGTGTTCCATGGCCATCGGGACTTCTGCTTTGACCCCAGCCTGGTGGAGGCATCTTACGTAGTTCAGGATGTGAATGATGCTGTGCAGCTTGCTTTCAAGAAGGAGAACTGGAGCTAGGGTTAAGACAGGTGTGCCTAAAGATCTACTGTCAGGGATTTTATGTACTGGAAAGGGAAGAGGGGAAGAATGGGGAGAGACCTGGGGTGATCTTCTAATCTAGCCAACATGAAAGAAAACTCCCTGTCTCAGCACTAAAAGCCCCTTGCTTTTATTGGTACTCATCTGCAATCCTGACAGCTGCCAGCAGGCTTTCAACTGTGAACGTTCATTGCTGCCATCAATAATTGAGCCATAATGGAAACAGGGTATAAGGAGAAGGCTTGTCCCAGCAATCCCAGTTTTGTTCAGCCATTGGAGTTCTTTCTTTTCCACCCTTTGTGCGTGAAGATCAGGCAAGCCCGCCCTCCTCCTCACGATGCGTTTGAGGATGAAGGTCTTCCCTGTGCAAGGAGCCACCGTCAGCCAATGTACATTCATACAATGTACTGTTTGTCCAGTCTGTGACGTGAGTGCACCAGAAGCTGTGTTGCGGTGACACTCTGCCAAGGGAAGGCTTTAAGTCTTAATATTCTCCTTATGAAGAATAAGTGCCTATGGACTTTAACAAATTCTGTTTGCTTGGGGATTTGCCACTGCATCACTGTCAGTCTGAAACAAAGTCCCATTTTGCAGTTCTCCGGCAGCTATGGAGAGGCAGGGCCCCTCAAAGGAAGCTGCAGTAGCCAGAGCAACTTGCTGCAGGGCCGAGGGGAAAGTTATATTATTCCCTCCTCCCCGCTATTTAGCATTCTGTGAACACTTCTGCCTTTTCGCATCCCGATAGGGAGCCAGCAGCCTGCTCTCAGTAGCAGAGGAAACCACCACAGATTCTGAATTTCCAGAGGTGTCTTTGCCGGGAACTCAGTGTTGCAGCAAGAGGCTGTTTTGGCATGTACCCTGACCCCAAATGCTGCAAGGCTCACCCACCTGCTCCAGCTGGCACAGCTTCCAAAGAGGGGCCCCTCTTTGGAGCAAGGGCCAACCAGAAAGAGTCACAGCCCACCTTTGCTTCCTCCTTGTACGCAGGGATTGAAAGAGGAGTACCATCCTGGCTTGATGATCCTGAGCCCCAAATCTCCTATCCTCATCTTTAAGAGTACAAATGTGTCTGTCCTTCACTTCCTTTTTTCCTCTCTTCCCTCATGTGGTTTGCAACTCAGGGATACCCCATATGGTCTGATCCCTGTTCCTCCTCTTCCTTTAGCACGCAGACAGAGTCCCCCTAAGATGAATTAGCAGCTGGGACTTGCCTGCCCAGGAACATTTCCATGTCCCTAATGACATGCACCTTCCATTGCGTCTGTTTTCCTAGCTTGGGCTATCCAGAGAAAGATCAAGCCCTGTGCCTCCTTAGACAGTCCAAAGAAGTTAAGCAAGCATTGCTTGAGAAACTCCACGTGAAAGACTGGCTCAGCAAGGAGTGCCTTAGTTCCAGAGGAGCATTGTGATTTTAAAAGCGTATATCAGCCTGCATATCTGATGGAAAGCCTTTGGAGCCAGCATAACTGAATTGGTGTTCCTCGTTATGCTCAGCTCACACCACACAGAGATCAGAAATAGGTCTGCTCTGCCTCCTCTTTCTTCCTTCCTGCTTTACCCGGCAGCTCCATACACAGAGTACAAACAAGATGTTCTGCGCAGAAGTTTGGGTTGTTCTTCATTAAAATCTCAGCATCCATGTGCACTGACATTCTGCTTCAGCAGCTCTCCATCCTCTCGATACTGATGTATCTTCCTAGCAAGGCCACACTGCAGAGCGGGCTCTTTTCTTACGTTATGCCAGGCTCTGTGTCTGAAGGGGACTGGGTGCTCTGTCAGTGACCCAGGCAACGAGGTCCTTCTCCGTGGCTTCTTTCTCTATACCTTATTTTCTGAATAGGAGCAGAAAAGTACCCCTTTGGGTGAATTTCCCTCCTGTGAAATCTATAGTGGGAAGCAGTCTCTTCCTCTCTTAGCACTAGCTAGTGCTTCTCCTTTGTCTTATCAAGACAAGAATTGCTTGGCTGCTTCTAAAAGCAGCTGTAATATGAGGAACACAATCTTAGATTTGAATCTTTTGCCTTTCACTGGGAGGAAAAAGAAATTACCATTTCATCTGCCTACACAAGACAAGGACTTGTCTCCAGTTCCCAGGAGGATAAGTACAGGGAAAGACTTTGCATATAACATAGGGAACGTCTTTTAGCTTTCAGAGCATCTCCACAGTCACAATTGTGCTGTAGACCCAGTGTGCAAGGCCTGAAACCGGAGGCTCAAAACCCATTTATTCATAAACTAGCTCCAGCGTCCCTCAGCCTCACTTTTCAGAGGTGACATCCAGTGCAGAAAGAGGAATGCTCCCTTTCCTTGCAATAGTTGCTAACTTGGGTGATAGCTCTCATAAGATTAATTGGGAACTGTCTTCTAGGCTGTGATTACATAGACCTCAGAGAGCTGGTTGCCGGCAATAACGTCTTCAATTTGGTAGGTACTTATTTGCAGAAGTACTAAGGTCTGTCCATCTGTGTGCAGTAACCTTTGGCAGAGCTCTTTCTTGTTACTTGTTAAGATGGTGATGTCAGTTGCTCAAAGACAAGGTGCTGCTGAACCAGTGTTCCCTTAGGGGTGTAGCACTGCTGAATCTATCCCCAATGGGGCCAGATGCACGGGCTGCTGCTCCGATGATGGCGGTAGCATTGTGGAAGGAATGTGCAGAAGAATTTTGAGAAATCACAAGCGGTTTGTAATTTCATATCAGCATGCATGGCACATCTCAGCCAGAAGCGAGGTAGGTAGCAAGAGGAAGGAGGTAGCACCTCCTTCAAGAAAGGAAGAGATTTGCATTTGCTCATAGAGTGAGCCAGGCATCTCTGTCTTTGGAACAGCAGTGGAGGTGAGCTGGCTGATGTGAATCTGCTTCAGATTCCAAGTCTGCTTTTAGGTCCAGTTTTTTTTTTTTTTTTTTTTTTTTTTACCGTGGTGGTGGTGGTGAAACAGTGCTCGGAGTCTTAAAAATGCGTAGGAGGAACTTCAGTGATAAGGAATTCAAGAAATGCTTCACTTGCGAGTTGAAATTGGACAGAGGGGAGGAAGAGGAGAAATCTAGAAGAAACTTGTACCCTTTCCCCAGTTCTTACCAAATAAGGGTGCATAAAAGGCCCTGCTTGTTGGTCTGTGCACCGATTAGTCAGATGGGCTGAGCAACACTGAGAGCTTTCCCCTCTTCCCCTGCTCAGCTCCTTGAAACAGTGCACTTTGTCCAAGTCACTGCCCAGGAACTGCCTGGGCACAGTGGATGGGTAGGAAATCTGGGTTCCCCAGCTGCTGTTGGATATTGGATTGTGGAAGATTTTTACAGAGGAAAGAGCTTGCGAGGTATCCTCTCTTCCAAGCATTTTGTGCTAGAGTGCTGTGCAGGCTCCTAGCTTATCTGCAGTTCATTTATGGACATCTGTTATTGCTAGAATTCAGTGAAATCCTTTTTCCTTGGAATTGCAGCTTCCTGGAATTAGCTTCAAGTGTGGCTGGAACAAAACCTTTCCTTTGTCTCATGTATTGCACAGAAGTGGTATTTCTGAAGCCGTATTTCTCTCATTTGGAGCAAGCATACATCTGTGCAGGACCAAGCAGGAGAGGGGACTTCACTTGCTGATGTAATACCTTAATATTTATATGGTGCACTGCCCTATACAACAAACATGGTGAAGACCCGATCCTAACAACTCCATCTTCCACAGATGGATGGGTTTTAGTCAAGCCTAAAGGGAGTAGGCAGTGAGGTGAGGCAACTGAGAATAGCAGGGAGGAACCAGAGGAGGAGTAGACCTTGTTTTGGGTCTGAAGCAGAGCTCTTTTGTGTCACGCAATAACATGGTGGGCAGAGAGGCCAGCTCCTTTATTCCACAGGACGCATGCAACTACTACCCTGCTGTTCAGGGAGTCGTATAACACTACAGTCCCCTTTCTTCCAGTCTTAACCCTGGTGTGTCTTTTTCCCTCCAATAAATGGGTAATGTTTCAGATTATGTCACGTAGACTGTAGCAGAATGATTACCTATCATACAGAGAAATCACAAGCTCTGATTGTTTTAGATTTCATATTAATTTTGACCCGGTTCCAGAGTTGCTCCGTTGATCTAGCACACATAAAAATAATAAAAGATGTTTCCTTTGAAAGAAATTTTAAGGTGTTGTGTGTACATTTCATGAATATTGTCCCGATCTCTTTCATGTCTTTGCCCTAGGAGACTATCAGGACAAATTCTGTCTTTTGTTCTGTTCATCAAGCCATTCTCAGATTTTCTTGAGAGAACCACCCTGAAAGATACCGCTTCAGTAGTTCTTTTGATTGGGCTAAACTGTAATTCCTTGTAAGCTCTACACCTGCCATAGTCAGGCGAGATGAGTGCAACTTTGACCGCTCCCCCTCTGAAGGGGAGAAAAAAAGGACATATCACGAGCTACGATGCCCTGATTGACTGTTCACAGTCAAGACTAGTTTTGGGATGCCAGCCCATATACAACGGGATGCTTTCAGGGTAGGCGTTTAGTTGTGACCTGACCTAAGCGGTTGTTTGTAATGGTTACTTCTGCTGGGTGGGGAAGCCACAAGCTAGATGCCACCAACTTAATCTGCTATTGTAGATGAAGAACCAGCCTAAGGGCATATGGAAAGCCGTCCTTACCGCGAGAAGCTTACTCGGCACTGTGTTAAACCCTTTGTGATCATAAAAGAAACCCAGTTTGTTTGACAAGGGCTGAGCTCTGGTACCGTCTGAGAAAGGTGAGTGGAGTTAGGGGGACGTATACTAACTGGCAAACTTTCAGATCAGAGCCAAAAGCTTCCACTGATTTCAGCAGGTGGAAAATTAAAGATCCCAGCAGGTGAAAACCATCAGCTTTAACGATCTAGAAACAGCCAGTTCACTTGCATTGTTCTTATAAGATATTCCACCAGAAGGTTTTCCATCTACAAAGTTCACAGCTCACAAGAGGCACGTTAGACAGCAAAACAAGCATGATTCAGAGCCCTGAGAACTTCTCAATGCTGAAAGGAACAATTGATAAAAGCAGTAAAAGCAGTTTTGGAGGGACAGGACAAGGATTCCCGTTCTCAGCAGAGAAAGAATCGAGCTGTATTCTACATCCTGAAGAAACGACCTACGGCCCCGACCTCAAATAATAATAAAAAACATTAACCAGCCCCCTCCTTTTATCCAGGACTCGGGTAGTTGGAGCACTCGCCCAAGATAGGGTGGATCAAGGTTCAGTTAGGCAGAAAGAGATCAAAACCTGAACCTCTCAAATGCTTTTAATCACTATAGTATTGTCAAAGCAAAAAGGCAGCCTAGGGTGAAGGTGTCTCTTGTAGGAGACAGCCTTAGCTGGAAGCTAGAGCCCCATAGACATCTTTAACCAACATAAGGAGCAGAGTTAAACACTGGCATCATGAAACCCTGAAGAACGAACAACTCGAAAAAGAGGGACCGAGAGCCCTGTTCAGGTTGGAGTTCGCTCCCAGGTAGATGCAGTGAGAAATGCCTACTAGAGTAAGCCCTGAGAAGTGCTTAGTCTATGGAGCCTGGGGGGCCTTGAACACAAGCTGAGCAGTTACCTGCTCACCCTGGTACAGACGTTGGCCCTCAGGGGCATGCCCAAACCCTTCCTTTACTGAATCTACCTAACCTCAACTATAAAAGCACAAGTCTTTATGGATTTTTTGCAGCCACACAGGCAATTTGATTACAATTATGCACCTAAAGACCTTTATGGATCCAGGCTGCCACAGTGTAAAACCCCACACCAGCAAGGCAGCTACACGTTCTCTAGGAACCAAACTGTTCCATCAAGAAATCACTTTTCTCTAATTCACTGTAATAAACCTGCTTTTCCTTTTCAGTCAGTTCAGCTGCTAAGATTGTACACTTTCTCCTCGAGGTCAGTTCCTTTACACGCTGTGTGCTGAGACTAAGCGCAAAACACTAAGAGCAACCTCCCAAATCCTCTTCACTCTCCAAACCCCTGCCCTGCTACAAGCATGAAAAAAAAGTCTCTTTGCATTTTATGCTGGTATCGAAAGCTCTTTGAATTGAAATGTCATTACAAGCAATAGACTGTTACACTTCTACACCCTTTTGAAGAGTATCTGTATTCCCCAAACCATAATACTGGATCAGCAGTTTAGTTACAAAGACTCTGCATTCAGAGGCGGACGAACCGAGGCGTCTTTCTTTGAATTTTGGTGCTGGCCAGGTGAAACTCTTCTACACTTCTCTATAACTTCAACCCTGATGGTTTGAGTGGATTAGGTAAGTGCAGCACAAAGCCTGTGTCAGAGAATCCCAAAACCTTCCTTTCCCACACAAAAGGCATTTTAAGTATGGTTAGAGCAGATTACTCTCAAACGCACCGAGATCAGCTTTGCCTCCTTCCCTCCCACTGCTGCCAGTTTCTGACAGCTTACTGCAGGGTATAATTAGGGATTTAGTTTCAGGTCTTTCTTTCAGGCATATATTTGCCTCTTTTTTTTTTTTCCTTCCCCCAAGAAATTGAGTCATTATTTTGTTTCCTCTTGAGTTGTGCCCTCAAGAAAGTTTTGTCTTTCCCCCAGCAGGGGTATTTTTGAGGGCACACTACTTGTTTCCACTAGGAGTATAAACTAAAAATGGTACCATTTTAGATATTCAGTATGATTATTTCACAAAACTCTGTTGTCTGCTGCTTGCCTTTAGATATATGTATACACACAGATATCTATGCATACACATAAATACATAAAGAAGCCAGAAACATAGCTTTGGAGCTGCTGAAGAGTAGAAGCTATTTATAGTTTAACCTTTTAATGTTTTAACAGTAATGGTTAAGCACTAACGCTGCCAAAAACTGCACATTGCATTAAATAACTGGATCACATGGGAAGCATCAGCTTGTCATATCCCATCCTACAGTGTGCTACAAAAAGCTCTTCAGTGCTTTCTCAAGTAGAAGACGTTTCTCCCCTCACTCCCATTTTAAGGTACAGGCACAATTTCTGCTTCCTTCCCCACAAATAAGCTCTTCTCTCATTCTCCCCTGTTTGTCTGGGTTGTGTTTGCCCTGCTGGAGCCCATGATCAGTCCAAGGAAACCCTTGAGCTCCCACCCTCCTTCCCAGTGCTCCCCCATCCCTGCTCATAGCTCCCCTTGCCCTATAGCCCAGCTCCCTGCTCCCACCTGCCTACCTTGGACACAGGGATCTTCCCAGCCCCGGCAGGGATCCTTCAGTCTCTGGAGAACCATTTCCATAAGGCTCCTCTTGCCCTGCTCAGGCAGCCTCAGCCCAGCAGGATCACGCTCCCCAGGGTATAAGAGGTGCAAGCCCTTCGCCAAGCACGTGCTAGCCCAGGCAGGCCCACTTAGCACCCAGCTGGCCCCCAGGTGCCTTGCTTCACCCGTTCCCCTGGGCTGAACTCGCCCCATCACCTGGCTGGGGTGTCAGAGCCCATTTCCCCAGGTGGGCAGGCCAGCTGTGGGTGACAGACCATCCCTCCCGAAGCCCAGGGACCCCCATCCAATTGCACTTACCCCAGCAGGTGGGACAGACACCAGTCCGGTAAGAAACGCACCCAAACCTTTGTGAAACGAGGCTTCTTTGTGAAACGAGCCTCTGGCCTGAAAGCAGAGGAGACGCGAGTGCCTCTGGGCAGACTGCCAGGGCAGCTAAGCGAGCACGTCCAGCCGGCGGCACCCAGGGAGGCGCATTGCCCAGGAAACCTGGAGCACGAGAGCCAACGAGGCAAAGCCGTCACCGTCTGCTGCCCAGGTAGGGCAGGAGCAACCCTCTCTGCGTGAGGGCTGTTGCCCTGAGCGGCCCAGATGGATGCTTGGTTTTCACTCCATGTCCTCTCATAGAAGTGAGGAGAGAACTTTTCTTGCAGTGGAATAGGTGAATGTGGTAGGAGCAAGACCGATTTAGCTAATCCTCAGGACTGACCACACATTAATCATGCCAGTGACACAAGTGTTGGCTTGCCCTGAAAAGGGTCAGGTGAATGTACCCACCTTAGATAAAGGCCAGGATCCAGTACGTAAGAACATGGTTTTACCCTCTACCCTTGATCACACACACACTTACACTGCTATCTAACCCAGCCTTCCTGTGGAAACAAATTAGGAGACACAGCTGGTGTCGGTCACAAACCCTCGCTGCCACCCTGAGCCATCCTGAACTGGGCAACCCCTGACACCAGTCAAAGAGAAGTAGCACTGGGCCCTGCTCGAACCTGAAAGTGCAAGGCAGCCAGCAAGCACCCTCCTTGGCCACGGCCTCGAGCCTCACGCTCCCTACGCAACAGAGAGCAGCTGACAGAGCCCTACGCAAGGTGGTTGTGGGGTTGCACAAAAATTGTAGTCAAAACAATCATAGAATCACAGAATCATTAAGGTTGGAAAAGACCCTTAAGATCATTAATTCTTAATTCTTTGACCATGTTTTTTTCTTTGGCAGGCAAGTCTGTCAAAGAGAGAAAGCTTTGCCAGCAAAACACACAGCGCTCGGTGGCAGAGCCCAGGCGCAGCGCTTTCATCTCCGACAAAGTCCATACACCTTGAGAGGCTGGAGAGCAAAGCAAACATGATGGGAGCGTATCTGGCAAGGAAAGGAGAGGCGGCTCGCTGCTCGCTGTCTTCTTGCATCTTGAATAACCTCAGACTAAGCTGCTCGGCTGAGACTGGTGCAGCATTGCTTCTGTCACACACAAGCTTGCCATTTTCTCGTGCTGGGTGGCAGCGGGCCGGCACCACACCCCAGCAATGCAGAGGGAAGAGTGTCCCCTGCGTCACTGCGGAGGCAGCACCGTGGCAGTGCCTCCGAGGCATCGACGTGGGATGTGGATCATGGGGAGGAGCCCCTGGGGAAGGGCAGCCCCATGGATCCGTGTGGCAGAGGGGATGCCAGAGCTGTGACCCCTGGGCCAAGCGCCTTGGCAGAGGCCCAGGAGCTGCCCGGACTAAATGTGGGCAGCGCTGTACAGGGCTGTCAGGAGCCTGCCGTGAGAAGTCCTCAGCCTCAGGCTGCCATGCAGTCACCTGCCGGAAAATAAATGGCGACAGCCCTCTTTGGACTCACCTGATCTTAAACTTGGGAACGCCAGTGACGCTTGTCACAGTTACAAGGCTAGCGGTGCTGCCTGCTGCACCCTGGTCCCTCTGGGCGCATCTGCATGGGGGTCCTGCCTGTTTTGCCCTGGGGTGAAGCCTCGTGTCCTCCGTCCTGGCACCATGCTAGGATACACCAGCCCATTCACCGCCCTCCAGGCTGGACTGTTCTTTTGAACACTCATGTTTCTTATGATCTGCTATAACTCCTGACCTTCTTGAAGTGTTTTTATTTGCTAATTGAAATATGGAATTAGGGAGACAGCAAGAGAGCGCATGCGTGTTCAGTCTCATCTGATGCTACATGCCATGCCAAGGTGAGTTAGAGGAAGGCAATGAACGCAAGTAGCGCTGATGCAAGGTTGACCCTTGGCAAGTGTAGCCTAGCATTGAAAACACAAGGTGAGTGCAGCAGAAAATAGGTGTCCCCCAGCCTAGCTGCGCCCCAGACACGCAGGTTACGGCAGCAGAGGTGCAGCAGCGTGGACCTTAAAGCAGGATAGCAACCAGCGTGGGAGCCCATGGGAATGCCTGGTTGTTGCTAACCCAGTTCAGAGGCTGTACCACTTCAGTACTGTGCTGCCCAAGTAACTATATTAAAGCTTGCATAGCCTCCAGCTATCTTTTTTCCCCCCGCTGTTTTGACCATGCTTTTAGAAAACTAATTTACCTGTGCCCCCTCACTCCAGTCTCCATTGACAGTAATGCGTTTGCTGTGATTCTTCTTCCCCTGCTTTTCCTCTTGATTATTGCTATGTGTCTAAAGAAATCTTTGTGGCGACCCACCACAGGTTCTCCCCTTCCCTTTCTCAATTATTTCTTTGTTTCAGGTTTAAGCATGAATTCTCCTGGTACCCCAGACTGATTTCTCCTTGTTGCCAAGAGCAGCCAGTGACATTTACTGGAGTAGGGCTCCTCAGGGGCCTACACCAACATGTATTAGATGGTTGTCACTGCTGTCCTGGATGTCCTTTCCCAGTACTAAGCATCTGGGGTTCACTCAGCCCCTTGTGTTGATTCGCAACACCCTCAAAAGTCAAGCTATTTCAGATCTTTATCACGAAGTGTAGTTAATACAGCTTATTCAGTATGCTTCACAGCATTGACAGGCAGCACCCGGCTCATCATCGGTGGGCACAGGTAGGAACGAGGGACTGGTGATGCCGAGCACCAAGCCACTTTGCACCATGATGTGCCAAGTCATTAGTGCTGGTGCTGTGGCAGATCCCGCCAGCCCAGCTCAATTTGAGGCTACTCTTAGCAGGTCAATAAAGGCCCTGACAGGTGCTTTCAGTGGAAACTGGCGCGTTAGGGCTATTCACATCAATTTAAAGCCACTGCCCCATCAGGGCAAGCTGGGCAGAGCCCGCACTATGCGGCTTGGCTCAGCTGAGGAAATCGGGGGGGTAAAAGCCACTTACTTTGATGTACAATTACTTAAAACAGACAGAGAGTATGGGCAGCCAAATGTCCAGCACCACAGATGAGGAGCCACAAGAGAGTTGCTTGGCTGCGGGCCCTGCGCCAGGCCACTGGCCCTCGTCTTGGTCAGCCTAGAGGGACTGGGGGAGACTGAAGTACTTCTGATTTTCTGGAGTGGGGGTCGGGGGGGCTGTGGCACGTCCACGGGTGACTGGCCCAGGCCCGGCTGGCCCCGCTCCCGGGGGCCTGGGGGGCAGGAGGCAGCCGGGCCGTGCTCCCCGGGACCTGGCTCTATGGCAGCCCCGGGGACGGGGCGGGGGGCGCCTTCCCCCCCTCCCCTTCTCGCCCCCCCTCCCCCGGCCGCACAGCCGCTCTCCGCCCCCCAGCCCCCCCGCCGCCAGCGGCGACGCCCGCCCCGGCTCCGGCAGCTGCTGCGGTTGCGGCTCGGCGCCGCCCCCGGCCTCCCCCGCCGCGCCCCGCCGGCTCCCGCCGCTCGGGCTCTCGGCACCGCTGCCGCTGCCGCTGCCGCCGCCGCTGCCGGTGCGGCGGCGCGGGGGGCGGGCCGGGGGCGGGCCGGGGGCCGCGGCGCGGCCGTCGGGCCCGGCGCGCCGGCTCGGGGGCCGGGGAGGACCATGCACCGCGCTGCCTCCAACCAGCGCTCGGTCTCCTCCTCCTCGGGCTCCTTCCAGCCGCCGCCGCCGCCGCCGCCGCCGCCGCTGCCGCACGCCGCCGACCGGCAGCCCCTCTTCCCGGGGGGCTCCAGCAGCGGCGGCAGCCGGCGGGGCTCGGGGTCGAGCTCGGGCTCGGCGCGGGCCCGCCGCCCCCGCAGCCCCCGCAGCAGCACCGAGGAGGAGGAGGAGGAGGAGGAGGAAGAGGAGGAGGACAGCATCAGCATCAGCAAGCCCCTGGTGCCGCCGCCCGCCGCCCCGCTGCCCGCCGCCGCCTCGCCGCTCCCCAGCAGCAGCAGCAGCAGCGGCGGCGGCGGCGGCGGCGGCGGGAGCCCGGGCCGCAGCATGACGGCGGCGGAGCTGTACGGGGCGGCGGCGGCGGGCGGCGGGGCGGCGGGCGGCGGGGCGGCGGCGGGGGCGCTGCTGGGGCCCGGCGGGGCGGCGGGCGGGCGGCGCTGGGGCTTCCAGGCGCTGTCCCTGGTGCTGCTGCTGGGGCAGGGCGCGCTGCTGGACCTCTACCTGATCGCCGTCACCGACCTGTACTGGTGCAGCTGGATCGCCACCGACCTGGTGCTGGCGGCCGGCTGGGGCATCTTCTTCTGCCGCAACAGCCGGGCGCGCCGCCGGGAGCGGCCCCCGCCGCCCCCCGGGCCGCCGCCGCCGCACCCGCTGCTGCTGCACGGCCCCCCCGGCGGCCGCGGGGCCGGGGGCCGCGGGGCCGGCGCCCCCCCCCGCGGCGGCGACTTCGCCTACGCGCACCTGGCCTGGCTCATCTACTCCATCGCCTTCACGCCCAAGGCGGCGCTGATCCTGGGCACCTCCATCCTGGAGCTGATCGAGCTGCGCCTGCCGCTGGGCACCACCGGCTTCCGCATCACCCTGGCGCTCTCCGCCCCGCTGCTCTACTGCCTGCTGCGGGCCATCGGCACCGAGGGCGCCGGGCAGCTGCTCCTGCCGCCGCAGCCGCCGCCGCAGCACCGCGCCGCCGCCGCCTTCCTCGCCACCTGCCTCGACCTGCTCGACAGCTTCTCCTTGCTGGAGCTGGTGCTGCAGCCCGGCCGGCCGGCGCCGCTGCCCGCCCCGCTGCGCTACCTCCTCATCGCCGTCTACTTCCTCTGCCTGGCCTCGCCGGTGCTGTGGCTCTACGAGCTCAGCGCCGCCCGCCCCCCCGGCGCCGCCCGCCTCGCCCTCCACCTCCTGCTGCCCGCCGGGCTGCTGGACGCCCCGCTCCTGGCGCTCCGCTGCCTCCTGCTCCTGCGCTACCAGCAGCCGCTCTCCCTCTTCATGCTGAAGAACCTCTTCTTCCTCGCCTGCCGCGGCCTGGAGGCGCTGGAGACCTGCTGCCTCCTCCGCCCCGCCGCCCCGCCGCCCGCCAAGTACGGCCCCGCCGCCGCCGCCCCCGCCGCCGCCGCCCCGCTGGCCCACGGGCTCTCCGACGCCGACGTGGGCCCCCACGGGTACGTGAACGCCTTGGCGGTCACCGCCCAGGGCTGAGCCCCCCCGGCCGCCGCCCCCGGAGGGGCTCCCGCCGCCCCCGGCTCCGCTCCCCGCAGAGTCCCTCTGCGTTTCTGCTCAGGTTCCCGCCGCCGTGGCCGCGCAGGGGAAGGGGCGCGGGCTCCCCCGCCGGACCCTGGCTCTCCTCCGCCCTTTCCCGCGGACAAATCCACCAGCGGAAGCTCGGCGCAACCCCGGCCGCCTGCAGGAGCCTACGGCCGGCGCTCGGCCCCGGCAAACGCACCCGCCCTTCCCGACGAGTCGTCTTCTAGCGCTTCTGCCCCTCCGCCCCGTTTGGAGGGTCCCACTCTTCCCCTCCCACTCCCCGCAAGGACATGGTGTTGCTTTGTGACCATAAAGGTTTAGTTTTTCCTTTCCCCCCTAAACAACAGGGCCCGGTGGATTTTGTCCCCTCCTTTGAGGACTCCTGCTGACCGCGATGACGAGAGGCGAGCGGGGTCTGACCAGCAGAGACGTGCCTTCGGGGTGCGGGCAGGACAAAAGGAAGCACGCTTTGGTCTCGCTGGGGCTTGCAAAGCTGCCGCCTCTGTCTCCCAGCAGCAGAGCTGCAGAGGGTCTTTGCGTGCCAGCCGGGGAACCTCTGGGAGCACGCCGGCCCTTGGGTCTTTTCAAGCCTAGGAGCCACTTTCTCCAAGCCGAAAATGTCTACCTCTGTGCTTCAACCTTTTGCATCTTACGTTGACTTCACGCACTAAAGAAACACGTGAATCCGGCACGGACATAATCCAGGGGCTTAGACCCCATTTTGCTATCACTGAGACACTTACTTCTGGTGAGAACAGGGTTTACAGCAGCCTGCTGCTTGCCTCAGACAGCAGCACCCACGTGCTGAGGCTCTCATTTCTCTGTGAATATGCATGTTTATGGGATCAGTGTTGGTTTTCTTTTACGCAGAGCGTAGGGACTCCCTTTACGTAGGCCGGGAAGGCTGGAAAGATTTCCTCTGGCCCCCCTCCGTGTCTGTTTGAGAGAGCAGAGACGGGGCTGAGCCCGCAAGCTGCCCCCTCTCAAACAGCAGAGCAGAGGGTGTCGGCGCTGCTCGGGGTGGGCCCTGCGCTCGGTGAACCTCACTTTCCAGCACACCGCTCGCGAGCTTTGGGGAAAGCCCACGCACCAGCATCCTGTCCTCCATGTGCATGTGGTTAAGGACGGGTGGGGAAAAAGTTAATTGTTAGTAACCTCTCATAGAAACACAGTTATCTTTGGTTTTAAGCTCCATGAATGTTCGGTGGGGGTTAAGGCCTGCTCTTCTGCCTGGCTGCGGCTGCTCCTGAAACCAGCCAAATGGAAGCAGGAGCACAGAGGCCATGTTTGGAGGAAGGACTTTGCCCCTCGCAGGCTTATATTTTGTTATCTGGGCAAGGCTGCACTCACTGGGAAAATGCCAGTTTCCTGTCCCGAGCCATTTCTCAAGCTGTCCTGATGGGAAGGGGAAATAAAGCACAAGCAGCTGCTACCCAGAGCCAACAGCAGGACGGCAGGCGCGGCCCAGACTCCTGCACATGCATCCATTCCCTCCTTCAGGGCTGGGGCTCCAGCGGGACCGAGCCTCTGTCCCACCTCCCTTTCACAGAGTGGGATCGACCGCCTGCTCCAGAGGACTGCTACAACAAAATGTTTACAGCCTGGCATCTTCCAGCCCCCGCAGGCAGAAGTGGGGGTGCCGTGGGGCTCTTCTCCCCCAGCTCTCGGGTGGCCGATGGATTTCGAGGGGCTCGAAAAGCCCCCGGAAGAGGTGGGGCAATAGCGCTGTTGTGTTCAGAGCTGCGGCTGGGATGGGTGACTTGCTGCTCTCCCCCCGCCAAACGGAGAGTTGGCAAAGGCTAGGCTTAACTTTCCCACCAGTGCTTTATTTTTAACCTGAGCCCTTACGTGGGCAATTGTGTGAATTTTGGCCAGTGGCCTTTCTCTTCAGTAACTTCTTTTTGTCTGGACAATCTTGGTGCTGTGAGTGACTGTGATTGTAAAACTTGGTACTGTGAACTTTTCCTATGTGATGTGAGATGTGTCGAGGGGATGCTAAGTTCCTGGCCAAAGGAGGTGTAATTACAGGTATATTACGCTTGTACAGATATTTGTTTCCTTGCACCTTCCTTTTTCAGCATTAAACAGATAGTAAAAGCTCAGAAAGAACTACAGAGGGAGAATGAGACGATACGTGTACCTAGGAACACTCCATGCTTCAGTCAAAGAGCTGAAGAAAAAAAGAAAACAAACAAACAACTTTGCCAAAAACAAGGTAAAGGAAAAAAAGCTGCTCACCCCCAACTATGTTTTGCTGCTCCTGTGGCCAAGTTCACGATAGCACCCAAGCGTCTACAACAACATCCCTACTACACTGAAGCGTAAGCATAGTTGAGACACTAGAAGAGTCACAGCAGAATTATTAACAAGTCTTACTTCAGTACCCCTTCATAGCACATAACAAAGTTGCTGTTTCAACAGTGAGTGCCTTTTTCCATTGAAGACATTACCGAGAAAATGGCATATTTGAAATTTATCTAGTCACGGCACATTTAAACCATTGACAGTGAAATCGCAGTTCCAATTTGTCTGTGGATGCAAAGGTTGCCTGGGACAGATGACCCCGCAAAGTGATGCTTCTGTTGCACAGAACTCCTTTGTAGAAAGAGTGGTTCTCTGTAGCGCCATGGTTCCTAGGTTGTTAGTAAGCGTGCTGTTTGGAGAGTGTGAAGCGCTCGTAGTAGCTGGCCGTACAGAAGCTCCCTTGCAACTAGAAGGGCAGCTCTGCTGCCACTTCAATTACTACAGAGAAACATTCAAAGCTCTTCAATGTCTTGTTTATAAGCCTGCTCCACCTTTTGAATTCCCTTCTCTTTGGTAATTGAGCTCTCACTTCCATTTAAACCCTTCCGCCGCATAACAGATCCGTTTGCAGGAGAGACAGACAGACAGTGGTGCCATTAAAGTGCAAACAATACCTCACCCGACGCCCCCTGCACACCTACTGTATATTCTGCCAACATTAAGTTACTGGTCCAGGTCAGTAACACTTTGCTAAATGAAGTTGTGCCATACTAAGACCTACATCCCTTGGGATTCTGTACAAGCCTTGTAACACAACTCAGCTATTTAGCATGTTATCGCTCTGTTTGCTATCCTGACAAGAGAGACGACTGCTCCCAGGAGGGGAAACTGAAGTGAGAGATAAGGCCTGCGGCCAACGGACACTTGGCATCCCCCGGCATTAATCAGAACTTGTATTTTTTAAAAAGCAAGATTGTTAAAATAAAATTAGAAACTTGTGACGGATTTTGCTCTTTTCTTCCCTCCTTTGAGTCTTGCTGGCTATTCAGTCTTGCATTCACGACCAACAGATGCATTAAAATGACTTGGTTTCCTCATGTTGGATTGCTAAAATAGCATCTGGATTTTTCCCTCAAACAAACTTCTTGTAAGTGAAAGTGAATTGTAAAAGCTGTAACACCAAGGGAGTTATCTGAGAAGGGAATGACTAAGGCAAGAGAATCCACATGACACTTCTGAGCTTCCTATTTAAGTGATTTACAGGAATTCATACCACTTGAAAGAGGCTCATGGGGGGGGGGGGGGGGGGAATCAGATTTACATGTTAATTGCTGTAAGATAAAAGAAACTTTAAGAAGTGGGATCATCAAGATGACAATTATTCACATAATCTGAGAAACGAGTTCTCACTGGAGAAGCATTGGGATCACAGCTGCCTCTCGCTCAGCTCCCGCTGGGCTGGGTCCTGCACAGATGGGAAGCGAAGGTGGCACCCAGTCTTAAGCGTGGATCTGGGCAGGGACTGCCCCTTTGTTAGTCTTCCTAGGCATCTGGCTGCGGAGAAAGCAAGTTTTCTTAACAGTCCTGCCTTACTGGCGAGCCCTGCACAGAAATTACAAACATTTAACTTTGTTAACAGCCGTTTTGAAAGAGCATGCGCTTCCCATGCGTGAGGGCCCTCAGCTGCATCCAGCAGCGCAGTGCTTCGCAGGAATGTTTTAGTATTTGCCAGCCAGTTCAGTTCTGGTTCAGGTTTTCCCTCAGATTTCTATAATACTAACATAAAGAGTTAGGCAGAATTGAGGACACCAGTAAATATATCCAAAAGTATTCTTGTTTTTTAATTTAAGAAGCAAACCACAAGTTATAAACAAATAAAATTATAAAATATACATAATACAATATTGGTTGCAAGTCAAGAGAGCAGATTATCTTCTGAGATACCAGATTTTTAAAAAGTTGAAGTAAAATTCTCTTAAGGATTTTTTTGACAAGTAAACTTAGAAGGACAGGAAGATGACAAGCTTATCTGAACACAAAGGAGAGAGGCCTGGATGTATTTACATCTCACAAGCCGTTATCCAGCAGGCCGGACTGCAGAAGCCGTGATAAATAGGGTAAACGCCAGCCTCGACTATTCCGCTACCCAGTCAGTGCTACGTGGGCCAACGTGCAATCGCTCGCAGGGAACAATTTTTTTCCTAGTGCATCATCCCAATCTTTTAAAAACACTGGAATTGATACAGTTACCATCACTGTTCCCAGAAGATGAACCCCTTAGTCTATTAAGTATTTCACAATGGTTCGCCTGAATTACCTCTGCTTGATTTTATACCCCCATAAGTAAATCTTACACTCCTTTTAGCTCAGCCTCCCCAACTCAGTTATAATCTCCACTCTAAAACAGCATCTGCTGAAGCTACACTTTTTCCCCCCTCCAAAACAGTCTTTCATTTCCATAATTGCGTGTCACTACCCACATCTTCAGTTCAAGTCTTTCTGGCGCTAAGATGTCCAAAAGCAAACAGCCATGCGTTATAGAATACACCAGACTCCCCTGATTCAGTAATTCTGTATTCAGTCCCAGATTCTTCTTATAATTGTATAATAAGCCTGAATCCCATTTTTTGATCTATTAGCCCCTTTTCCCCCTTCCTCCTATGGCTGATTTTCAAGCACATCCCTTCCAGCAGGGAGGGTTATGGAGATTCCTAATTAAAAGTTTATCCCACTGACTGCTGAGTTACTCCATTTCTGAATGGCCATGGAAATGCAGTTGCAAATGAATGAATGAGTGGCAAAAGAAAAAAAATCTCCAGATACACATATCAACCAGGCAGAGAGAGCCCTAACCTAGCTGAAGTTTAAGGCACACATCTTTAACACAGTATTTACAGCAAAATATTTAAAATGTGTATTAAAACAGCAACGCAAATTTTGCCATATTATCTAAATCTGTTTTCCAAACCCTGGCCGTGACTTTTATCCAGTGCAATAGAACCAGTACAGCTGGAGGGCATTTTGAAGGCACAAGTGGATGAGCTACAATAATTTTTCTGCCATCCATCCGTCAGGACTCAATGTAATGCATTTCCCCAAGGAACAGAACTACTGCCTGTTCTTTCACAGGGGTGGCTAATATTTCTTGCTTCTCTCCGCAGAGACTGGAAGCAACGTTACCAGTCTGCTGGGCAATCCTGTCTCCTAGCAGCAGACAGGAAGGTCCCACCAGTAAGTCATTCACAATACAAGGACAAGGATGGTGTTGGAAATGCAGTTTCAGCACTGTGCACGGTACCACCTTCCATCCCTGTATTTCAAATGGAGCAGGTCCCAGATAGCGCCTAACAGTCCTCCAAAGATTGGCCAATGTCCATCACCTCAGCTGGATACCCCCAGTCAGAGCTCCGTTGAATGTCCTGGAAAAACAGCTGCTGCTGGAGGCTCTTTAGACTGTTCAAGACCTCTGGAGAGAGCTCATGGAAGACCACCTGTTTTTCCTGATCCTCCTCCTCTTCTTCCTCCTCCTCCTCCACAAGGTCATCAGGAGGCAGAGGAGAACACCTAGAGATGTAGCCCTGGTCTGACTGCACTGACTGTCTTTGGTCTTTGCATTGGTCATCAAAAACCAACTGGTGTTGCTGGTTAGCCTCCTCTTGGCAGAGAGATGGCTCTGAAGGAATGACACTCTGCTGATAAAGAGAGTACATGAGTCCATTCAGATGGTGTCTCAGTTCACCTGAGAGGTTTGCAGGACTCTGGTCATCTATTGCTGAAGCTTCAGAGTCATCGTGGATGATGATGCTATTCCTCCTTGGAAAGCTTGTCTCTAAAAGAGGAACTCCTTCCATACAGTCCTCATTGCTCAGCACATGATGACCAAGTATATTTCTATCTTCCATGGAAGGGACTGGCTCCACTACCTGAACCAGAGCAGTCTCATCCATAGGAAGGACCATAGTCTGAGAAGTCGGATCCCCAGACAGATTAAGCTGAGGCTGCAGTTTAGAGCCTCTGCTTTCACCTTCATGCATGTGGAGGTTGATGACATAACAGCAGCTAGGGTCAGGCTCCCGTAGGTGCAGCTGGTGTTTCACAATTCCACCCGGTTCACTTAGCAATGGATCCACCTGGCTCTCTCTGTTTAGAGACTGCAACTCTTCATCATTATCCAAGCAGATGGTTTCACTCTCAAACCAGTCTGGGTGCTCCGCCTGCCAGTTCTTGAACTTTTGTACTGCCTCTTTCAACTTCCTTCCACTAGGGGTATCGATGTAATTTTCAGCTGTGATTTCCTGGATTCGATGGATGCGACCAGGTTCAAACTTCTCCAAATCCTGAATCCGAAAATAAATATCCTCAAACTTGTCCATCAGTTGGTACCTGGATGTGACGTTGAACAGATCAGGTATGTCTTTCTCACTACTTATCCCCTCAAAATAGCAGACTATATACATTCCAAAACAGGCTGGCTTCTTGAAATCTGGCAGGATCAAATTCAAGGCTGGGGTGAACAGGTCTCCCATTGGCTTTTGCTGATCTTGCTTGAGACATACAGGCTCACTCCCAAGCATGGCCTGCCATTTGGCCTGGGTGCCCCGTGAACATAAGATGATGATCTTTGAAGATAGGTCTTCCATTTCCTTCTTCTGTCGAGTAAGCCAGGGTAATGGCCCTAACTCTGAGATCTGATGATCTTCTAGCAGATCTAAGGCTACAGCAGTGCCACAGACCGTCATCAGAAACTCGGCAAACTTCAGCACCACATCCACGTACAGCAGGTGATCAGCAGAGTACACAATCCAAACCTTTCGGGGCTTCAAGGGTGGCAGAGGAACGTCGATATATGGTGCTGCTGAAAGACAGAAAAATATTCATCCCAGCCACATTCCCAAAAGTGTAATAGTACAATAGTACAAGCCGGCAGCAATCAACATAGGAGAACATTAACAAAAGGTTCTAACAACTACCAGTTTTGAAGCTATTTTGGCTTCATTGTAGAAATTTAATATGAAAGTCCAGACAGTGGAGCTGTGATTTATAATAATGCCTGGATGGTTCATGGAATTTCACCACACAAGTAATACACCAGCTTCAAGAGGCTTGCAAATGTAGCTATATTCTCTGCTGGAGAGCTGAGTGCATCCACCCCAAAACAATCTCCTATTGCTATGGCTTAGATGATTAGCAAAGGTTCTTTTGCCAGTACAGCCTCAGCTGGGTCAAAAGCCTCACCACTTCACAAAGCAATTATCTCCCATCTGCCAAATACAGCATTTCAACTTCCATGTTCTCTGTCCGAGGCTATTGCATATTACAAAGTTTCTTTTAGCTGAACAGGAAGGCTACATTTTGGTTTTGAGAAGCACCTATAGAGTAGCAGAGCCTACAAGAGCCCCTTCTGGACAACTGCGTGAGACTTTCAGAATGCGTTAAATGTGCTTGATAAAACACAGGCAGGACATCTTACCAGTCTGCAGATCATTGTGGTTGCATTTCCCTCGCCAATGTCCTGGAAGAGAGAGAAAGTCACTGTCAGTTCTGAAAACACAAGATAAGATTAAACTCTTAAAATGAGAACACCTTCCAAAGATTAGGTTAAAAAAAAAAATCTTTACCTGTGCAGGGATAAAACCATGAAGGAGAAGCCTAGTAAAAACATATACTAAATGAATACTCTTCTACAGCCAATTTTGCTATGTACTTTGCTACATTTTTCCTTTGAGAGGAGAAGGAATGCACTCAAAACCAATTTTCTCCATCTTCCCCAGATCTGGCCAGCCTCAAGAAGTACAGAACCCTCAATTGTTCTGCTACCTCTCCTTAAGGAGAAGCGGCTTTTTAAAGATAGCTTTTTCTTAAGAGGCTTCTCTGGAGATGCAACTAAAATGTCCCTAGCTACATCTTATCTATAAGTTTGATGTTAAGAAATTTTCCAAAAGATTTCAAATTACTCCTCTCAGGTAAAAAAAAGACCCAGTGAGTTGCAATTTCACTGTGATAACTGCCTCATGGTTGCAGCACAAAAGACTAGGAATTAGTCCTTAAGTACCCAATTTTCCAACCTGCTCAATGTCAACCTCTGCATCCTGTTTTTCTTCTTCCTTCGTAATTGAAAAACATTATTTAAGCTCAAAATAGTATGAAAATGAATTTTGTAGACACTTTGGGGGACAGGGGAAAGACTACAGTCTGGACAAATAGGAAGCTTCTGTCCTGCAAAAAACTCTTATGCAATGCAGGAGAAAAATAAATGGAAGAGATATCTGTAGCAATTTGCAGGAAACAAAGGGTTGAACTATGAAGTTCCTTTTTTCCCCTCGTGACCTCTGAACTGCTATGAAAATAGAGTAGCAGACAGCATAACCCATGGAAGGCTTTACTTAACTAGGTGGATGGTATTAGGATGTTACAAGTCCTGTGATGTAAAACAGAAGAAGGTGTTTACATAGGCATTATCTCAGTGGCAAGACATCAGAACAGCAAGGAAGAAAACAGCAACAGGAATAGGTACAGAAGTAGGAAAAAATATAGTATTATTATATTGACTCTTTTCTTCCTAGCTGGTATGAGTCTTACCTGCTCGTTTTTTGGTGATACAAATCACACCTGCTATGACTGATCCCACCAGTAACACACAGATCCCAGTGATACACCAGTAGAGCCATATGATCATATCACCTGCAGTACAAAAATAGTGCTCAGACATTGCTTTACACAAGTAGTTCCACCAAAGAACAGAAGTTTCTTGAGCAGCAGGGGCCAAGGGAGAAGGACCCTGGCTCTGCCCAAAACCACGGGTAGTTCAGCACTTCCCCCTTACAACATACCGCAGTCACTTCTCAAAATTAATTCCTGCTTTCACGATGATGCTCTACACCATAAACTTGCCCCACAAAGAACCCTAGGTGCAGCACGTTAAAGGAGCAGCAGCTGCCTGAGCATTCACACACCATTCAGGGAGTCGCACACACACCACCCGAGACTTTAACTGCTAGGACCCACGTCCCTTCGCAGCGGGCAGCTCCAGTGAGCTGATGGGCGCCCCTTTTCAACTCCTCACTCACACACACACTCACCCTCGGGCGCTTTCTCTCCCCTCAGGCTCAACCCTAGGTTTCCCTGAAGCAGAGTCTCTGACACGACCTATATCAGGCAAATTTTTTGAGTGGTATGGTAGTGAAGAGTAGCTTGAGCTGGATGCCTCCGGGGGGAACCCCAAACAGAGAGATCCCTGGGCAATTATACCCTTACAGTCTAGAGTTCCCCTCCCCTCACACAGCGGTTTGGTCCAATAGTAATATTTGGGCCTGGGGTCTTCTTGTTCCTTATTGAATCCTTCCTTTGCCTCCAGGCAGGACGTTTCCTATCTTGAATAGCTGCAGCTTCTGCTGATGGTTTCGGCTACCTTATCTTCCCAGTTTGCACTGGTTTCAGAGCCTTCCTTCATGTAGCTAAGCAAGAGTTCAGCATACAGTCAGTGTATCTAGGTGTGAGTTCACAGCTTGCGGTCTAAGGTTCCAACAGGCCTTGCTGCTAATGCTATGTATTGGATTCTGTTTGAGCTAGAAAGTGACTTCTACAACAAGCACATCGAAAACACAGATCAATAACCTTCCCCTGAACAGCAATGTTTATCCAGCTTTGACACGCATACCACCCATGTCCTGCCCGTTCATGTAATCCATCTTAAAAAAAGAAAAAAATCACAGTTTTGGGTGATGTGCTTTTTCAATCTACAGGTGCTTTTTTTCTTCTTAAATCTTGGTCAAACTAACTCCTTACAGGTGTTGTTGCAGCCAAAAAAAGATGTCAAATCATTATGCACATGATTTATCTTGACATTCATAAAAATGAATATATGCAAGCTATTCTCTCCAAAAGCTGCTTTATATTATGCAAATTTTTTAACACTGAGCAAAGTGACAGAAAGTATTTTATATTAAGACTCCTCTTGTCAAAACTGTTTCTCAAAGAATTTTATGCGAGTGAAGTGTCTCTAAAAAACTTGCTCTTTAAGGTTCACACTGCATACAAATACTTGCCTTGTATAATCATGGTGAAGTAACTCTTAACACAATTCACTCTGAATTCAGTGTTACAAGGGGACATTTCCTGCCCATTGGGTCATTCCCAGGGAGGATCATTTGTTACTCTATATGACAGGAAAAGAGCAGCAAGAAAAGTTTCAGGGTATTGGAAGAACTTCTTACCTGATGGGTCTGTACCTGCAAAAGACAAGAGTTACATTAAAAATTCAGCTCTCATCTGTAAGACAATGGCAATCTAGTTTACAGAAAAGCAGTTCTCACTTTGAGCTGGTGAACATGGGATGAAAGCAGAGTGTCTCGGACAGTCTGTGCCACAGTTTGCAAAGAACGGCTGAATCTGCAGTTGAAAGAAATTCAGAAAACAGAAGCTATTCTTAAAAGCAGTTCTGTTCCCCACTTTACTTTCCCCCTGCCTCTACATTCCCTGTATCTTAGCACAGGGACACAGAATTCCCATTTCCCTTCAGAAAACAAGATTAATCAAGAATTCTTACACTATACATTAAGAAGGCAATGAGCTCCTGGGGTTGCATACTTGCCATTCCCACTCCATAGTCTCTGACTTGGCAACCCTATACTAAGGAAAAAACACTGTCTACAGAGAACACCTATATAAAAAAAACGTTCTTTCAGCCATCATCATCATTTCCCTGTTACAAGTAATTAGGCATAAGGCAATCTCGGAACAAAACACTGTGTAAAAAGCATAACATTCCTAAACTGCTCATTGTGGTGTTGGTGAAGGAAGGACACAGGGACAACAGTGAGATCCTACCTGTATTCTGTAGGTGCAGCAAGCTCTTATGTTCTTCTCCATTTTGATTGTGACATTCACTTGCTGTTGCAGTCCACCCTGCAGAATCAGATGCAAGTTATAAGGGAAGGAAGAAAGAAAATGGAATGAAAGCAGGAAAAAAGAAAAGGAGTTGACGTGACACTATGGAGTGGTCCAAAGAAGCAGAAATTTCTTTTTTTTTTTGGAACAAGAAGCCTACAGAACAAAACGGATAAATGGTCTGGCCACCATCACTGCACGTGTCCTGTGTGACAGACATGGTAATAGAACAAAGACAGCAGGCGAAGGTTGCACAGGTAACAGGAAACAATTAAGCATTTACATTGTAAAACTTCAAATGTGTTAACTTAAACTTAGTTTCTTAGCAATATAAATGTCTTCAGTTATTTAATGTGTAAACATTAACAAGCTTCCTCGTTTAATTAAAAAAGCTGTCAACACTGCTGCTTCTGACACCAGAACAGACAAATAAGTTGTCCTTGTTACCTGCTGTATACAATCAATATCATGACAATCTAAATATATTCTTGACAAAGACTAACAGATACATAGTCCAAAATGAGGTATATACCCCTCTGCCAGGGCAATATGCACACAGAGCTGTACCAGCTGTGTCAGCAATAACTTAATACATATTCATGCACACGATACAAAGGGTTTTATATGTGGAAGGAATGGAAAGATTAGGCAAACTGAATGCCAATATATCTGCTCTCCCCCAAGGAAGGGTGGGGACCGGTACCAAATACTCAGCATTTCTCCTCCCTCAGATGCCTGAGGGGGAACATTTCTTATGTCAAAAGACACTCTGGATCTACTCTGAGCTTCTCAAAAACACAGGCTGTAAGACCTACAGGAGTTGATTCTCAGTTTGATTGAAACATCTGTTACAAAACCACTCATTCTTGATCTTGATTTATTCATACTTTGCACCTCAATTTTGGCTGATTTAGTCTTATCCCCCAGGCATTGGCTTGACAAAGGCAATAAAGCCCAGACAGTCAAGCACCAAATTTCCGTTTTCTTTGCAGATCTTTACAGACTGCTCCGTGCATTATAAAACCACTTCTTGCTCTTCTATCCACCAAATTCCTGAAGTAAAGTTCCCCTTTCCAAAGGTAATTAAAAATTTGTGAAAATAATCCCTTGAAAATTGCTGTACAAGTGCATTTGTTGCATCTCCTACATTAGGGCTCCAACTCCTTGCTTAGTAACCATTAAAGAAATGTTTGTCTAAATTACCATAGAGGATATAATTTAGGAAGGTAGTTACCTCAGTGAAATCATGTGTGATCGTTTTACACTTCTTCTCATTCAGGAAACTGTCCACATGAATTTGGTATCGGGCTGACTCCATCCATGGGTTAAAGCTCACAAGCAGAGTTGTATCATCTAGACTTTTACCTTGGATCCTGGGCTCCCACAAGCTGCCTGGAAGTAGTACAGATATTCCCAAGTTTCTCAACTGTCAGAAGTATTCACAGGCACTCATGTCTACGTGACTCAAACAGAAAAAATTTTACCTGTCTTTATACATGGGATGGTTCTTTTCATTAGAGAGTCCTTGCAGTCTGCAAGAAAGACCATCAGTGACTAGTCAGAAACATTGTACTTCCATTTAGGAAAAACACCCATTTTCTTATCAGAAGCCAGACACCTAACTAAGCCCTCCTTGATGAGGAGAGAGCTTTGGGAGAGACCTTTGTTCCAAAGCAGAAGCAACATTCTGCTGCAGAATAGTACTGGTTTCCAACGTATAAACTAGCCCTTCCACTGATTTTATGGTGTTTTTTTTCCAGAACAGAGATAATTAATAAGAAAAGACTGAAAACATACAATACTGTTATAATAGTAATATTTGACAAGTCTCGCTAATGTAAGACTTGTGCAGAGAGGGTCAGAGTGGAATTAAAACTTCATATTGATCTCTGGACCTTGGGAATGCCACAGTGGCAGATTCCTCCAAAAGCATTCTGCCCCAGGAAAACTAGGAGGCTGGAATCTTTCTTGATCACAAAACACTGTTACACATTTATAATTCTCTTTGCTTCATTTAGCAGATTGGCTCTGCTCTTTGGGACTTTCTTCAGAGTCAAATCCAGAGTTACATATTTAACATTTAGCAATGTGGGATTTACAAGTCTCAGCCTAAACTATGTCTCTCCTCCAGGGTTTGGACACAAAGGGAAAGGAACAACTCCCTGCTTAAACAGCTGAAAGAAAACATCACATATCTTAAATTTCCAGCTTTCAAAGTTGGAAAATATATAGCCCCTCTGTAATCCACAGGTAAGCTCTAATCAGCAAAGCTCCCTGCAACTGCTGAGCTTGACACAACGCACTAGGTTTCTGAAGAGCAGTGGAAGATAAAAGCCAGGAAGCTCTCAGCATGACCAGGTATAAGAAAGGATAAGAGGGTTGAAAACCAAGTGCCCCCTCTCCTTTTACAGCTTACGTTGACTGACACACCACATACTTTGCCATTTTATAACTAAATTCATGTTGACAACTATAAGCAAGTTAAGAAGAAAATTATGAACCAGTTTATTGAGTGCCAAATATTTATAAACTACTCAGTGCAGCCAGAGGGCACTGCAGATGCTCAGCATCTTCAGGGAAAACAATAAAAAAAAAGTTCTTTTTAGTTATAGGAAAATTTTCATATACACAAGAAAAGGTCAGGCACTCAGCTCTATCAAGTTTCTTGGTAAATTATGCCTAACTGTGCCTTTGAAATCAAACTTCACCTGTCTAAATTTAATATTAGAAGCCAAATTTTACTCCTTCCAATTTGGAAATTCTGGCCTGTACTTCCAGCTTCCACAAGCAGAGGGGCAACTTTGATAGATTTAAAATTGAGTAAAAGCTGCAGCAATAGCCTGCAAAGAGCGTGAAAGATTACTCTACAGCCCCATTCATGTAGATGAACTATCTTTGTGCCTGCTCCACTGATGAACATTTCAGCAACAAAATCCAGGAGACGTATCTTCAGACAGCCTCTCAGAGGAGCACCTATACTAGTTTTCAGATTTAATTACGAATTTCTTTTTAACCATAGCTGTAGCAGAATTCTTGACAAGCTACAAATGCCATTTCTCAGAAATCAAAAGGCCCAAGTCCAAGGTTTTGTCCAGCCTCCTAGTGAGCACATAAAATTTCTGTAGCAGTATCTTCCATGTAGGAACTACAGGCAACCAGAATCAAAGGGTCCGGCCTTCACAGAATAGTCCCTCCACATGCACTTTATTCCAAGCAGAGATTTGACAAACTTCTGCACACAGGATGCCAGAAATAGGGATGGTGACTTGTAGCACATGCAGTTTGGATATATACCACAGGGGTACTGTAGATAACGCTAGGACCATGGACTTTCTAAACAGCAATATTCAGAAAGGACAACAGGTTTTTATAATACTGTCACCCTACTGCCAAACTTGCTCACATTTTATGGGTCTGGTCTGGAAAACAAACAAACCAACCACCCACCCACCCACAGGTCCACAAACCATCAAAGTGCTAAGCTCAAGGCCTAGGCAAACTAGAGCATCTCTTACCAGGTATTCTGAGAGACATGGACTTGTAATTGTAGTCTCCATCTACGCTCACTTTGGGCAGGTGGTAGACAGTCACCTGGTAAGTCTGGCCAGGTTCCACTTCAAAACGGTCAAAAGTGAAATTCCACTGAAAACAAAACACATTCACAAGGACTTAAAATGAAAATGATGTCCTATAAGGCACTGAAATTAACAGCTGACTTGGTCCTGTTCCACTGTGTTCCCTCACCCCATATAACCCTTTTTCTGAAACTTGACTATAAAAAAAAAAGTGGAACTCAGGTGTATTAAATATACCAGTCCCTTGGTCTATCTCAAATTCTTCTGTTTGGAATGAGAAAAGTACAGTTATTTCTTGGGATCTCTGAACTGATACAAACAGTCTCATGCCAAACAACTGTGTGGAGTTTCCACTTAATTACATTCCGAACTGAAAGGAAATGAAGCTAAAATATGCAGTTTTGAGACTGAAATTCTAGTCTAGTATGAATCTTGCAGTGTTGTGCAAGTGCTAAGCATTTAGAACTGCCCTTATACATATATAGTTCTGTACCTGGCCATTCCATAAATATTTTCTTAAATCTATACTGTTCTCCACATATCAGCAATGCTGTGCAAATTCTGGGAGAGGCACTGGCTTCATATGGTAAGCCAACTATGGCCCAATTCTGTGTGATAACAAACAAACTCCAGATTCCTGTTGTTCGTAAAGGGAGTTGTGGATGCTCAGCATTTTTCTGACAAGTTTCCTAGACCGAGTGTAAGCTGAAGAACCACCCCCAAAGGTTGGTGCTTTCCTCCACAGCAAGACAGTACAAGAAAGAAGTGGAAGTAAAAGGAAGGGTTGAGTTAAAAAGAAGGCTATGTCACAGCTGTCAAGCAGAATGCAAAAACTCCTACAATTATTTGCTTTAAGCAACATCCAGTATGATAACACGTGCTAGGCACGGCGAACAACAATTCTTAAAACCTGAAGGATGGGAAGAGTGAAAGAGAAGCCAAGACAAACAAGCAGCTTGTACACAGTTACACACAAGTGTAAAACAAACTGGAAATGACAGCAGGTCTCAAGCCCAATACCTTGTTTCATCAACTCTTCTAACCAGTCTGTACTTTTTAATCGATAACCTTGCTGTATGACAGTGAAAGCAGAAACAAACCCATGGACTAGAAAGAGTAGTTTAGAGCCCTTTGCACTCACCCGGCCTCCATCCGGACGGACCTGAAGCGGCAAGCTGTTCTGAAAGTCAAACTGGGCACAGATCTGTTGATTGCTGTTCACTTGCATCACAGCCAGCTCTGCCCCTCGGAGACACCGGATGCTAGCTGCAGGCACAGGGACAGAGAGATGCCTTTTCCCATCATCTGCACGGGTAGAGGTTGCAGCCTCCACAGAGATTACCACTGTGCCTAGCCTTGTCACAGCGTTACTCCTTTGAAGTGCTGGGGACCCCAACACAAAGACAACTGGCTATGAAAAAGTGAGTGTGCAGGGTTGACTAACAGCACTTTCAGCTTAAAGGTTGTCCTGCACGGCCAGAGCTCCATCTGTGCAAATGAAGGGGCAGAATAGAAGGCAACTTCATTCTTCCAGACACCCTGGCAGTTCCACAGGTTCAGTGTTGTGTTTAGCTCTGCTTCTCAAGGCTGCTTCGTGCACTTTGGGCACCGGAGCAAATACACTTTTATTTTGGTATTGACAATCCCAATGAGAAAGTTTATAACCATAGCCACACAAAATGACTGGGTTACCCGAGTCACACCTGCTTCTACACTACTGTAGCTACACTGAGATAACAACTCTATACAGCCCTCAGACACAGGCCCTGCAGAAGGAAGAAATGAACATATTTAATTCTGTCTTGAATCAGTGCAAAACCATAGACAAGAGCATGCAAGGGAAACACTGTATACAAACAAACAAAAAATAATCAAATATAATTTGGAGAGGCAGAAAACATGACTTACTAGCACTCATTTAGGCTCTAACAATGAGACAATTATTCCTTTATCAAGACACATCTGCATATATGAAACCTAAGTTACAAGGACTAGATTACTCAAAATGGGAGGAACTTGCACTGGGTTAACAGTGTATAAGTTGTTTGGGCTCTTTCAAATTAATTCTCATTTGTTCAGTTCACAGATGTAATTCCCCTGTGTGAGACTGCTGTAGTCATTACTATGCCTTGAAAAGTGCGACCCTCCTTTCTCCCCTCGCTGCCATGGTAAAGGTGTGAGTCACTTGATTCCATTTTTATCTGCTTTTCCAATTTTAAATATCATTATCCCATGCTAGTGGAAACATTTTAAGTTCTTGAATACCCAGGACACACAAAACCCCAATTCGGTCACCAAGAGAAAGCAAAATCATCCCCCAAAACAAAATGAAGCAGCCAAACCCCCAGATTTCAAACCTCTGCTATCATGATTAGATCAGTAAAAGACTTCAAGTCATAGTTCTCCTCCCTATCCTTACTAGATGACACCTAATTCCTTTGCTCCACATTCACATTAAACAACCGCCGCTTACCATCAGTGGCTACTTTCCATTCTATCCG
This sequence comes from Platalea leucorodia, assembly GCF_965183815.1. Taxonomy (NCBI): domain Eukaryota; kingdom Metazoa; phylum Chordata; class Aves; order Pelecaniformes; family Threskiornithidae; genus Platalea; species Platalea leucorodia. Next base: position 59,107,827 of record NC_138826.1, read on the forward strand.
AAGCACAGGGAGCAGGCTTCCATCCATCTGACGGAAAACATCAGAGGAGACATGAAGACTGCTTGGAGCAGAAGGAGTCCACTTGGGAACCTGCAGCCAGCTCACCTCCATGCAGGTACCTGTCCAGCAAATGCAAGCCACCGTTTAGAGGGAGGCCGAGGAAACTCTCCTTAATTGCAATTATGTTCTGCCCTTTGGGTTAGGGTGATTCAGAAGGCAAAACTGGGTGACAGACTGCTTCACAGTTCAAAAAGGCAGTTTTCAGCATGCAAGGACTTTATAAACTGCCTGTAATATTCTGAACTCTCTCATTCTAGTAAATTACACTTCCTCTTTTCCTTAAAATCCATTAGTAATTATCACAATCAATGTAGTCAGGTTAAACAGGTCAAGTAAGTTTACTCATATCTCCTGCAGCAAGTCCACACCTTGCTGCTGAAACAGACCTATGTTAGAAGACTAGTACTAATTTCCAGCCTTCCAATGATAAGACGACTATCAGATACCCAGTGAAATTGTTCCAACAGTTAATTACTTTCTGTTTAAAAACTGCCTTACTTCTCATTTGAATATACATCTGAATTTAACTTCCAACAACTGCTTGTTATGCCTTTCCTAAACTAATGAACTCTCTGGACAGAAAAATAATTTATGCTAGTCAATACAGTGTTAGGGAAAACTGGTCCCGTAATCTCATCAGAAAATGAAATCAGGTATGACAGGCATTAGACAGACATGATCTACTTAGACTTTTGTAAGACATTTGACTTATCAGTGCATATTAAAAATAGCTCTGCTGAATATCAGTGAAGCACAAACACAGGAAGAACTAGGCTGACAAATCAAGGAGGAGTTGCAAGTGGGAAATCATTACTGTTTGAATGTTTTAAATAGCTCTGTGGGGGTGAGTGTAGGCCCAATGATATGCATATTTAAAAAAAGATCAACAATCTAGAAGTAAATATAAAATAACTGATGACAGAGCGTATGACAACTTGAGGGGAGGGGAAGGCAGAACCGTCAATAAAAACAAATCTGAGTCACTTTGTATACTGGACCCATTCAGACAAAACACTTCTTGACACACTGTAATATACATCTGAGCACATGTAGCACAGGCCATATTTACCTAATGAGAATTTATAATGGTATTTATTTATAACAGCACTGCTGAAAAACTAGCAGAAAAACTACAGAACATGGGCTGTGTCATGCAATCTGTGAATCATATGAACAGGCTAGTGTGATCACTGAATATATCAAAAAAAGAAGAAAAAAGGTAAAACGGTTATACAGGCTTCAGAGAGATTGGTATGATTTTCTTTAGCTATTTGTTGCATCCACACTCAACCACTGTAATACTGAAAAAAGAACAACGAAGAGAATAAATTTGTAGGTTGAAATCCTCAAAAGCAAAACGTTTTGCTACCAGTTTCAGCTGATAGAAATTCATGTTGCTAATGAAAGGTTGCTCTCTTGGCTACGTTTTCCGCTTATTCCCTTGCATGAGTTCAAACAATCACGTGGCTGTGTGATGATCTGGTTTGTAAAAATGACCCAAACAAAGATTTCCCCCTTTCCTTGATGGGGAAGGTGATGAAGCTACTCCATCAGGGGCACTATCCCTTCTTGGTTCATCCCAGCATCGTTTTAGGCTTAGGAAGTAATTAGACAATCCTCAAATGCTCATGCTACCAATAAATATCTATAGAAAACCTGATAAGATTAAAGTACCTTTCAGAAAAGAGTATTCTAAGCACTAAAAAAAAAAATCTTCCCCCTAGAGCAGAAAAACATAACAAGAACCCTAAGGCAGAATTTAAACCAAATATTCAAATAAGGCAGCATTTTAATGGTGGAGCTGCAGTTTGGCTTAGCCGTGTTTTCAAGCTGTATTCCAATGGCTGTCTGCCAGTGGGAAATATGATCCAATCTGATCCCACCCAATCCCTCTCCTGCCAAAAAAGTTTAAAATCTGGTTATTTTCAGCCTAGTCATCTCCCTGATCTGGCACGTCAAGCATGGCTGCAAAAATACGTGTGCCAGTACGATACAGGGTTGGACACCGAGGCAGAAATGAGCCTGCTTAAAACGACGACTGCAAAGAAAAGCCGAGGAGCTCTGCAGTGCTGTCCAGACGGCTCCGTGTACCAAACAGACAAATGCAGAACATTCTCCTTTTTTTAAGAGCACTACCCATTATTATACTAAAGTGTTTCAGATGTGTGCCATTGCTAAGGCTTGACCCCTTACACCTGATATGTCCAACACATTTGTTCAGTGGGACTTACAGCAACTCTAGCTTCCTTTTCCAAATCATAGAATCATTTAGGTTAGAAAAGACCTTTAAGATCATCGAGTTAATTCCTTGGACTTTATGCCCAATAATTTACATTAATTGCTCTCAGCTGCACCCCTTTATGCCCTTTTTTAAATTCTAGTTCATACATTAATTTTTCATCAAGTACTATCATAGATATAATAGCTTGCAATGAACATTTATTGACAAACTTGTCCGAAAATTCCCATTTCTTTAAAAACTGACCATCCCAGCTTTAAATAGAAATTAAACAAGTTGTGTTCCACCCACCCCCACCGCCAAACTCTATCCCGAAAAAGACAACTTCCGATTCCTCTTTTCGCTGGAGATGATTATGGATCAAAGCAAAAACTCCCAAAGCAAGGCATGATAGCAGTGCTTCACTTTACATCGCTCAGATTCTAGTGGGAAGAACTTGCTGTATGAACCCAGTTAGGAAAAAAAAAAAAAAAGCATGATTCGATGAGAAAACCGCAGTGAAGAAAAAAAATTACTTACTATTTCTTACGAGGCAGTTTAAATCCTGTGGGGGGGAAAGAAACAAGAATATTAGTCTCAGAATAGAAACTGGATTGACAGTAATTTGCTTCTGCTTGGTGGCAGGAGAAGGGCAAGAAGAAAACAATTCAGTGAATAGTGACGCATACAAACTGGAAGAATTAACCATCAAGAAACATTGCACAAAGTTGTTAATCAGAAAACCAAAGGACGCAGGGCATGAAACCTGTGCACACCCGAATTGCATATGTGACAGTAGTATTGCAATAATGGAAAGAAATTGGAGAGGCAAAAATGCAAGATGATGATAGTAAAAACCTTCCAAAATCCAGAACTGTGAAAATAGAAACCAGTGTGACATGAAAGACTGCTTGAAGTAGATGGGTATGGTTTTTAAACACCATTGCTTTAAGTTGCTGCTACCCAGCACTGATCTTGCTGGTAACGTTTGCGAGGTCTAAGCCCATCTGACTGCAAGCATGAGCTCTCTGCAGCTAGGCTTGCCACTGAAGTACTGGGTTACGTACTGCCTATTGCAGGGCATCCCCTTCATCTTATGTTTAGGTTCAAAACCACTATGTAATAACACTCTAAAAACGTAAATTCAATAAATGACTAGTAGCACACAGTGATGAAAGGTCCTGTATTTCCTGAACAGAAAGGCTGCATCAGTTATGGCCGGTCTTTTTCCTGATGCCTCCTAAGAAAAAGGGAAGGGAAAAGACAACATTTAGTAAGCGCCAGGCTTGTAAGTAGGATATGGTGATTTTACTTTCTAGAAATATATTTGAGAGGCAAACCATGAAGAAAAAAAATTAATCAGAATTAGACTGTTTCATATTAAGGATAAAGATGTTCTGAACATAAAGAAGCAACCAGAAGGTAAATGGGCTCTGCCTGGTTTCCCTCAGGTACATTTCATTTACACTGGAAAACCCCATGGTCACCGGGAAAAAGCACGTAAGCTTGCTTGATTAATGTGATGCAAAATCCTAGCGATAAGGAAGTCTGAAGTTTTCACTGACATAGTAAATCAAGCTGAGGGCTAGGTTTCCTCCCACTTGTTTCCTATGCCTTGACATATAAAAGTGGATATTATTGTCACAGTGTTGCCACAATATAATTCATTCCAGTGGAGGAGGCAAGGCAGCAGGGTTTTTAATCTCTCTGCAACTTGTTAAGGTCAACTCCGAGTGTATTTGGGGCTTAGCTTATTAATGCGGCATAGCCAAGGCTATCCAAGGTTGTATTTACATTTTCAGGGACAGATGCTTATAAAAGCCAGCTATGCCTTTTCAGTAGTGAACAGGGCCTCCAGAGCGGCACGGAACAGGGAAGTTTCACAGACGCTAAGCTGGCATTAGACACCATCGCTGCCAGAGATGCAGCCCTAAACCTCCCTTCACTGACACCCCAGCACTGCAGCCTGCCCTGTGCTGGCACAAGCATGCGTGTGACCACACAGGCACCCGGCTACAGCCTGAAACCGACTCAAGGGGAGGAAGGGAGGTCAGTTGTGAACCAGATCTTCTGCCGTGCCGCACCTCTGCTCCTGCTTGTACAGGAGAGGCTGGGAACAGACCACCAGGTCTGGCGGGCACTGCTCTTTCCCAGCTGTGCTGGCTTTCGTCTGCTTGTAACAAGCCAGAACTACATCCTGCCTTTGAAGAAGTCCTAGTGAAAACAAAACATCACATCAACTAATAAGCTTTTTATTATTTGAAGGAAATACAAAGTATAAGCAATTGATTAAATCGGATATCATACCAGCTGTGCTGAGCAACACGTTTCAAACATGAGTAGAGTTCTACTATGAAAAAAAATACTTCCGACATTAACACTCACATTTCAGCTAATATTTGTTTTCCTACAAACCTTGAGTGAAAGCAGGCAGATTTGGCATTAAGCTCCTCATGCTTACATTAAAAAAAAAAAACCAAAACCAACCAACCAACTGAAAATCTCTTCCAGACTTTTGTTACACAAGTCAAAACAATACACAGGTATAAATCCAGTCTTCAGGCACCCTTCACGAGTAATACATCCACGCTCCAATAAGCAGTACTACAAATGTACCCAAGTTACGGTACATTGACAAAGATTCAGTGCAACACCCAGGTTGTGTAATACTGACCAACTTTATTATAGTTTAGGAAATATTTCAATCAGTTCAAAGGAAGGAATCTGCCTAATTGGCCACTCTGACCTTCTAAATATATACAAATCTATATAACAATTTGCCTGAGAACTAAACTTTGGTGAAGAATTGTTTTCCTACCAGACAGCTAGTGACATTGTCTTTTTCAAACTGAAATCATCTTTGCTGCACTAAGTTAGGACTAAGGCAACACCCCAGAGTCAGAACAAATATTCCGATTACTTTGCACTGTTAATCAAAGTTTCTTTTATAAATGAGGAGGGAAGGGAGATAAACAGTGACAGACTTAACCTTTCCTTGCCGTTCTCTCACTCTGTTCTCTTCCTTTCTCCCCCGATCCCCAGATGTTAGCAGCTCACCTGCAGAAGCCACCTGCCTTCTCCCTTATCTTCGTTCTGGATCTTCTTTCAGAGTTTTCAACTCACCATTGGATCCCCAGCCTCACTGCTAGGTTGTGGCATTAACAACTCTGGAAACACCCAAACAGGGTCTGGCTAGATGGGAGTCTTGGGACAAATGGCCCCAAAAGCTCTGTAGCAGTGCCTGTGTGGTGCAGAGGAGCTCTAACATAACCAAGAGCAAAATAAATCTATGAACTTAATGTCAACGTGTAACAACATGTAAGAGGTACTTTTCATTACTTTCGTTGTGCTCAAAAGGTCAAACCAGCCACAACTAGGGGAATCAACTCGATCAATTTGAATATAAATACAATTTAGTCTGAACTGTACTTTAACTCTTATACTGCACCTAATTATTGCAGGCAAATGTACTGACAAATCCTCCATTGAGTATTTAGATCCTGTTGGACTTAAGGTGGTTACAAGCATAGTTATAGAAATGTTATTGCAACTTTGCACCTCCCAAATCAGGTTTCCTTCCCCCCCCCCCCCAGCTCGAAACACTCCCACATAGCATCTGCAACCTAAATCCTTTGATAATGGGAAAAAACCTAGAGAGCAAGCAAGCAAATGCTCATTAAACCAAACCAAAACTAGCTAAACTACAATCACTGAAAAAGAGAAAAATATAAATTGTAACTACCAGTATGGAAAAGCAGATTAAGCTATGAAAAAAAAAAAAAATTACTCCTAACACTTCAAATGCTTAATCAGACTTTCTTAGGTAAATTATTTAGCCTGATAATGCTCCTTGCATAAACAGGTGCAGTGGTTTTGGCTAGGATGGAGTTAGTTTTCTTCACAGCAGCTGGTGTGGTGCTGTGCTTCGGATTTGTGACCAAAACAGTGTTGATAACGCAGGGTTGTTTTAGTTATTACTGAACAGTGCTTACACAGCATCAAGGCCTTTTATGTTCCTTACACTGCTCCCCGCAAGCAGGTAGGCTGAGGGTGCACAAGAATTTGGGAGGACGCAGCCAGGACAGCTGACCCCAACTGACCAAAGGGATACCCCAGACCATATGACCTTGTGCTCGGCAATTAAAGCTGAGGGAAAAAGGAAGGGGGGGGCATTCGGAGAGATGGCGTTTGTCTTCCCAAGTAACCATTACATGCGATGAAGCCCTGCTTTCCTGGGGATGGCTAAACATCTGCCTGCTGATGGAAATCAATTCCTTATTTTGCTTTGCTTGTGCGCACAGCTTTTGCTTTACCTATTAAACTGTCTTTATCTCAATCCACAAGTTTTCTTGCTTTTGCCCTTCCAATTCTCTCCCCATCCCACTGAGGGGTGAGAGTGAGCGGCTGTGTGGGGCTGAGCTGCCAGCTGGGATGAACTCACAACAGGCAACAAAAATAGTTGGCTACTAACCATGTTTTTTGTTCGTAGTTTAATGACTTCTATTAAAACCTATCACTTAATATTCAGTCATTTTGTCCTTGTGCTGTTGCAGTTATCAGTAATTATTGTAAATTGCATAATGATAAAACCCTTATATAAATTATAAGGCATTATTTGCCTGAAGAGCAGCAACATCTGCTTTCATTTGAGTGCTGGTGTTTCTGTTTATCAGCATATAAGACATGGTTAAATGAGGAAGTGCTGCATTTCCCCTCTTTTCTTTTATGATCAATGTGAATATTGAACCAGCACAGCAGATAAATGGATTCTCTCTTCCTCCAGGTCTATTGTCCCAGGTAAAGTGTTCGCAATGATGTTCCCAGCATGAATGAGGCTGTGCCCTTTCTGACAGTCATTAAAAAGCCAAGAGCTTAATCAGGAATCATCAGTCAGTTGATGAGGATTCAGAACTGAAACTTGACAATATATCTCTTACCTTGCAACACTGGGTTTCTACAGGGACAAACAACAATCGTTTTTCTGGTGTGTCACTGTTCCCCAGCCCTACTCAGGATTTTCAAGGGGCTACCTACATATGTTTTTTTCCTGCCCCACACTAGCCTGTTTATCTGCTGTGCCAGTAACATTTTTTTAATGTGCAGCTGACTATGTTGGAGTGTTTTAAGCCGCCACCAGTTAGTCAAGAATTTAGCAGGTTTACCACAAGAGGGGGCAAAAGGATTCTCCCACCACACGGCAGCCTGCACCAGCTCAATTGTTGGTCCACTCCCTTTGCAGTCTCCAAAGCACTACAGGGATGACCTAACAGCCCAAAACGCCCACAAGAACAATTCATCCAGCCAGGAAGTCCTTGCTATTGGCATAAGAAAGTAAAGATAACAGAAGACGACGATAAAGCCACAATGCAGGCAGAGACAGAACAACCCCAAAGGATACCTAGAAAGCAGTCACCAGGAGAACCCTCATCTCCTTTTTGGATACTGCCCAGATGAATTGGTCTGGGCTGCAGCTGAGGGCACACTTTTGTACCAAGAAAGTCTAACTCCAGAGAATGATGTCCAAAAGTCAGGAAGCCATTTGGTTTTGCAGTAAAATAAGTCAACTGCTTCCAGATTTGCACTGGCTACCTTCTCAGCACCGGGGGGAATACCTGCTGGTTCTCCCTTGTAAAGGTCCAACCATCCCAAAACCTTATCTGATGCATTGGCTCGCTCAGAGTGCATTAACAAGCTGTGGTCAGCAGAAGTTCTTAACCTAGTTTCCCTACTTGAGCAAGCACAAATTTAGATGATACAATAGAAATAAAATCACAGCGCTGATTGTTTCTGCTCACCCACATAAAGCTAGAAGCACGTTAGAAGCGTTGATGGAATTGAGATGTGTGTAAGTCCGCACACAACAGACAAGCGGAGAAATGGGAGGAGAAGAAACAAAAACGAAGAGCTCTACAGAAAAACTGAAAATGGAGCCCCACAGCCAGGCAACACGCTCTGCCTGTTATTATAAAAGAGGCTTAAACTGAGATGCTCTCTTCTCATCAGCTTCCCATTGCCTTGCAGGCCCAACACGCAAAGCTACAGACATGGGAGGCATAAATATGAGAAGAACACGATTGTGAGGTGATGCCTGAAACTATTATCAGCAGAAAATGACGGGCACAGTCACCTCTTCATGTTTACTTGCTATGTTTTCAAAGAAAGCTAAGCAACTATTTCTTTCACCCTTTTTTCCAAGATTTTTCTTGCTTTTGACATCAAAAAAGAACAGACCATATGCTGTGGAGAATCGTACGAATCTGAAAAAAGTGGGAAACTGATTAACAGCACCATGGCATAACAATTCAATTAAATTAATAGGAGGCCAAGATTTCCCAGCAGGATGCTGTGGTAACTAGCAAAAAACTGCTGTGAGCTGGGCAAGCATCCAGTTTTCCTTTAAAGAGCGGCTGCTGAATGGGAAGGACTCTGGCTTCCCAAAATCTCCCTTTCACGTAATGAGCCATTCCACATATCTTCTGGGGCTTGGCCAATTTGAAGTTTACTGCAGTTCCCCTTTCCCGAGTCCTTAGTTAAAAGAAGCAGAGATCAATAGGACATGAACACATTACAGGAATAACTGCCAAAAGATGGTTTGTTTAAGGCTGGTAGGAAACAACTATCTTCTACAAAATTGTTTTTATTTTTTAAGCATTTTTCTCTATAGTTTCTAAGTTTTTCTCTTGCCCTCATATAAGTTCTCAGCAAAATCAAATCCAAACTCAAAAGTTGAAGCTTCTTCACAAAAATCAGTTTTAAAGTTTTCTTTATCATATTTTGGTAGTTTTGATCACTAACCCTTTTTATGCTGAAGTTCGGTGGTTTTCATCACTAATCCTTTTTGTGCCAAGAAGCCCAGAAATATTTTAGCAGTGCTAAGCGTCACCATGGTTTATAGTAACATTCTACACAGCAAAAAGACGACACAGAGGGGAATGAGAGAGGTCGGTCAATATCAACAGCAAAATGAACACATTTGTAAAGGAGGACCAGGAAAAGTCTTCTTCACATGCACCACCATTGCTCATCTTCACAAAGATGTTGCATCGATTGTTCTCCAGAGACTTTTAGTGAATACCCATCAAGCTGGCAAGATGGATTTCAAAGACCAAACTACACACACCTATCCAGCCCCTTAAAGATGGCAGGGTTACAAACACTGCATTCCTCCAGGACACGAGGCATGCTGTACTGTGAAACAGTTACGGCCCAATGACTGAACACAGTGATTAAACACTTGATGGTGAACAACCCAGATGGGTATTTAAGCTGTGGGATGTTTTTCCCCAGTGCATAGAAAAAAAACCCTGAACCCTACCTCCCTGCAGAGGACATATTCAAATAATAGTTACTAGAAGGAACTGGATTTGCAGGTCTACTATTCAGCCTTACATCTAAGCAGGTTTGATGGAGTGGTGGTGAATAAGGCCCATTAAGTGCATTTGTTGGCATTTTAATAAGATGAGCTGTTAACGAGCATTTAGTTTTACTTTCGCAATTTACAGGTGTCTACCGATACTGATATGGCACCTTCCCTCCACCACTCCATCTCCAAAACAGCCTCTGCCACATGAAAGTTTTACTGAAAAAACTGCTGTTGCTCACCCTGACCTACTCTGAAGCTCAGCAGCAGCAGCAGCTCGAGTGTAGTGGGTTAGAAAAAGGAAGTGGGTCTTACCGACCCCGCTCAGCAACGGCTTCCCTTCTGAACCACACCGCAGTCACTCACTGGAAGGGTTACTGAATCATCCTCTGAAAACAGTGCAACCGACAGAAAGGGAAGGGGAAATTGCTTTCAACTATCATAACTTCAGTTGATGGTACTTTTTCCTATATGTGTCAGCAGCTTCACAATTGCTTCTAAAGAGGCTGCTCATTGCCTTAAGCCAACTAACTTTTCTTAAGTCTCTCTGCATTTTAGAAAGCAGCTTACTGAAAGAAAAGGCCAAAGTAGCAGGCTTACACGTTCACTGATCTATGAGCACACCCAGAGTGTGGGGCAATGCGTTTCTGCAGTGAAAGTCGGTGATGTACTGGTGAACCCCTCACCAAGTTACTGTGGTTCACGTTCCCTAAAAAGAGAGGTACAGCCAGGAAGACAAAGTCAGTCAAAGCCCAAGCATCCAAGGACTCACAGAAACTCCATAATGTATCGCTCTCAAGGTCTGTGTGACTAACAGTGTTTGGGATATCCATGGTTATGTTAGATGCCTAAGCAATATTGTAATGCCCTCTTTCCCCTTTGCTAAGATTTTGCATTTTGTAATTCCACAATGTCCAGCCTAAAGTAAAAGTGCAGAAGTGAACTATTTTCTTGGGGTAAATATGAGTGAAGGCAGCAGAGCAGAGGTCAGGTAAAACAGGAGTAAGGATATGGTCAAACATTAGGAAAGCAGGCAGAACAGACAAAGGATACGAAACGTGTACAGGAAAAGATTATGCAAGCTTTCATCCCAAAGGACACATTTTAGTTTATTTATGTCTATAGCTACATCTGACTAGCTGCCTTCTCTAGACTGCTGAGAGTGCATCATGACATCTAAAACTTTCTAGCTTAGAAGACAGCTGCCCATTATGCTGTTTGTGCATGTAGTGCTATTGTTAACAGAAATAAAAAGCAAAACTAGATCTCTTCGTCCTCCTACACCCCCTTTACATGTATCTTAAACAAAAAACAAAACCAAACAAACCAAAACAAAACCAAACCAGAACAAACCCCAAAAATCCCCAGAGAGAGAAAGACCAACTAGGAGTTCATACTTCAGGCTGCTGAAGTTACCTCAGGTTGGTTAGTTCACTTTTTCTATAGACACCACATCTGCATCTCTCAATCTATATCCTCTCTGGCTGGTTTCACACTGAGAAAAGGCAACCAAAATCTGCCTTTTCAAAATTTCAAGTACATATAATGTTTGTTTACCTACTCCTTCAGCAGAGATTCCCTGCTTCCTCCTAAAAAACCCTCAGCTGCAAGGAACAGGTTAAAACATTTAGGACATTAGGCAACCTCAACTATTAGCAAAGACTTACATCCTGCTCAGTAACTTCAGGCAGTTTTCGCAAATCTCAGCCCCAGCTGCAGCCCCTCATGTTAGTGACAGGCATTTCCTGGCAGCCAGGCTAATTCTGCAGTATTTATAATTCTAGTTTAACATTAAATTAATGCAGTTGTGCGCTACGTACAGTTGCTTTGATACATATAGCCCACATCAACCACAACCAACCAACCGCCCCCCCCCCCCCCCCGTACTAAAGCAAGTACCGGGTCTTAACTGAGCAACACAGAGTGACGCAAGGATGAGGTCAGCAGCAGGACCATAACCGCCACCGACCTCGGACGGGCCGAGGGCACCCGCTGCCGGCGGCGAGAGCTCGGCGGGGGGGGGCCCGTCCGCCGCCACCTCGCTGCCGGCCCGGGCAGTTCCCCCCGCTTCCAGGCTCCTCTTCGGACCGGCGCTCGCCGCCAGCTTCGCCCCGCCAGGGAGCGCTGCCCTCCCGCGGCTCTGCCCGCCGGGGCCGCCTGCGGACGCGGGGCCACGGCCGGGACTGCGGTGGCTCCGGGGCCGTTTGCCCCAGCGCCACTTGCCGCTCCCCGCTTGTCAGGGAGCGGAACGGGCCCAGGCCCCGGCCGGGGGCACCGCGCCCCCCGCCCGACAGGCGCTGACGGCCGCAGCCCCGGCGGGGAAGCCGCTCCCGCAGCGCAGCTTCCCGGCCGCCCCCGCCCCGCCGGCTCCTCGCCCCTCTCCCGCCCCGAGCCGCGCGGGGACGGCCGCGCGTGGGACCCCCCGGCACACCGGCGGTTAGCGCCGTTGGCGGCGCGAGAGACGGCAGGAAGCGGGAAACCCCCGCCTCCCGGCCGGGCCGGGCCCGGCCCGCTGCGGAGGCCGCGAGGACGCCGCCGGCCCCGTGCCCTGCCCGGCCCCGCCGCCCGCCTGCCGGCGCCCCCGAGTTCCCGGCTCTCCCGACCCCGCCGCGCTTACCGGCTGGGAGCAGGTGAAGGGCGGCGCGGCGCCCAGCAGCAGCCGCAGGGCTGCGCCGGCGGGCGGGATGGGGGAGACGACGAGAAGGAGAAGGAGAAGCGGCAGGGGCAGGGGAAGCCGCCGCGGCCCCGCGCCCGCCATGGCCCCGCCGCCAGGGCCTCGGGGCTTCCGGGCTCCGACCTGGGCGCGGGGCGGTGCCGGCCCTCACCTGAGGAGGGGCCGTGGCGGCGGCGGGGCGGCGCTGAGGTTGCTGCGGGGCGGGGCGGTCGGTGGGGCGGCGGCCCCGTCCCGGGAGCCCGCCCGCCAGTAACCGCTGGGTCGGGCGGGCGGACTGGGAGGGCGCGGCCGGGCCGGGCCCGACCCGGCGGGCGTTGCACCGCCCCGGCCTGTGCCCGCGACAGGCGGCGGCTTCCCCGGCCTCCCCGCCCTGCTTCGGGTTGCTGTGAGCCCCGAGCGAGTCCTGACGGGAGGCGCGGCCCCGCTGGAGGCAGCTCTGTGGGCAGAGGCCGGGGCCAAGGAGCCAAACCTGGTTTTGCCCGGGGTTTGTCTTGGCGTTCACGAGTAGACGGAGGGGTTCCCGAGGTCTGCGTGCTCATCGTCCCTGCCGCACGCCCCTGGCTTCGCCTAAATACCGTCAGCATTAAACGCCGGCATCAGCAGCGGTCTGCAACCACCCCATAGAAAGCATTGTAGGTGTACGCTGTGTTTTTCCTGTCGCGGGGCTATTCTAAATGCATCCCGTTCACAGGGGGCTGCGCAAACCTTTCGCTCGCTCCTGACGCTCACCGCGTTTCAGCTGTCTCACAGGTTTCGCTCAGGGGTTTCACACCGTTCTTCGCACTGCAGGACACCCGCAGCCAGCTTTCACCCGGTTTTTGCCGTGTTTTTCACCGCATGGTTTTCACACAAAGCTGTAGCCTGGCCCCAGGGAGCTCAGCTGGGTTTCCAGCTCAGCGAGCTTTCCAGCAAAGCTGACCCGTTTGCTGGGCTTCCACTGACAGCCAAGAGCACGGCGGTTTCGTATGGTTTTGTGGTAGCAAACGTCTAACTGAGGGCTGGGCTGAGCCTGGAGATAACAAGGTTTCTGGTGATCGTTCTGCCATTCCAACGCCTCACGCTGATGACATCCACAGGTTTTAATCACCTCCTGGGTTTTATCATTTTGTGACACCACTAATAATAGTAGCAGCAAAGCCTGCAGTTCTGACATTTGCGTGCAAATCAGGGAAAAATATATACACACATGTAACTGAAGAAAAACATTCTTTTTTTTCTTTAGACATTATTTCACTCGATCTTATACCAACGCACTCAGCCTGGGTACACTATGATTTACAGTGCTGCGACAGCAAATGCAGTGCTCAGCTGGCATTGCAGCGTAATTGCTTGATAACCATGGTAGAACAAATTTGTTCAATCGAAAAGTAAATGCGTGGTATGTTACTTGTTATCGTCCCATTAACTTTGTGGCTTACGTATATACTAATTACGCTCTATTTAGGCTGTGGGCATTCATTTTTTGATGCATACACGTGGTGAAAAAGAATCCTGTGGAGAAAATGTTGCGTAGTTATGCGTGAGTCACACTTTGGACATCACGACACGGCAGAATTTCTGTAGTGACAACAGTACAAAGAGTGATCGGATTTCCCAAGTTACTGTTTAACGGGGCAGGCTGTGACTGTCCAAGACTGTTCTGCAGGCCCTGAAACGCATGAGAGAGAGCCCTTGAACGGCAGCGGGACTGGCGATGGGAAATAAGGGGCTGCAGGAAGCTGTCTTATTTGTCAGCCACTGCTGAGAGAAGGGAGCAATGTCAAAGAAGTTCTGATAACATTTACAATATTAAACAAATCTGGACATTGTTTAGAAATTTATTAGCAATTTTAAAATAACATCATTCCTTAGATAAAAATGCAATCTTACAGGAATATACATTTGTCCCACACAGAGATGACCCTATAGCTCACTGGCGGGCCATTCACTCTAACTTTCCTCTGTTGATTTTAAAACGTGCGAGAGGGCAAGACGGACTCTGGCACTGATGACAGGCTTACATGACGGTTACAAACTGTACAGCATTATTTACAAAAGCATTTCTGTGGGTTCATGAAAACTAGATATAAAATTGTGGAAGGAGGTGAAGAATTGAGACGGGGAAGGGCTTGGGTGGAGGTGCAAGGGAGGGCTGGGAAGGTGGGCAGGGAGTGTAGGGAAGAGTGGGAGAGGAGGTTTATATCTGGACTGATTTATACTTGAGAGAGGTCATTTTACAGCTCCGGGCAATTCAAATGAAGGCAAAACACTTATATTTATCAACATTTATAGCTGATGATCAGAGCAGGAAATGATGCTCCAGGGCCTGAACTTAAGAGGTGCTGAGGAACCCCATCTTCCCTGAAGTCACTGGGAAACACAGGTATGCAGTACCTTGCCGGGCCAGACCCAAACCATGCAGATGCAGGCCAGATACAGTACCCCCCAGACCTTAAAGAGTTTTGATCCTGCAGTGCTCAGTCATTGGCGCTGATGTGAATTCAGACTGAGTGAGAGATCAGCTCCTAAATTACACTTTCACTCCTGAAACTGGACTAGATTTCCAACCACTTCTTGCCAGAATTCACCCAAAGCGACTTATCCCTTGCTCTACCAAGCGGCAATCGTTTGGAGGGAGATTCCATCATTCAGAATTGATTTTTAAGGCAGTTTTAAAAGTATCTCCCCCTTTTTTTGTGTGTGATGCAGCAATGTTTGTCAAAGAGATATTTACAATCTCACTCCTCCTCTGAAATCATCCCACATTCAAAC
The DNA here is from genome assembly GCF_965183815.1 of Platalea leucorodia. Taxonomy (NCBI): domain Eukaryota; kingdom Metazoa; phylum Chordata; class Aves; order Pelecaniformes; family Threskiornithidae; genus Platalea; species Platalea leucorodia. The sequence continues at coordinate 59,122,890 of NC_138826.1, forward strand.
TGTCAAGACTGAATGAGCTTGAACTTCTGTGAGCAATCGTAATGTTGATGATGTTTAGGTAGTATTGGCTGCCAGTCTACCTAGGTGCTTGAGATGGGAGCAGACTGGCTTAGGATGCTTAAAATATTAAAAGCATTACAGCCTGTTTGGGAAATAGCTTGCATTTTGCCTGGCTGGACAAAATGCAAAATGCAACAGAAAACCACGGGTATTTCATAGTCTGAACGATGAGGCTAATGAATGGTGTCTGAGTTTGTGGGTCTGTCCTGAATAGGAAAATGCTTTGGAAAGGGGCTGTTCCAAGAGTGGCAGAAAAATCTGTTGTTGGGTGGAGCGACGCCTGCTCTCGCCTGGGCTTGCCCCCGCTCCGCTGGGCCTGGGACGCAGCCGCTAACCCTGGCCTAAGGTAAGGGCTGGGCAGAGCGCCGTCAACTTCAGGCTGCAGGAGCGGAGGCTGTCTGCCTGAAAAACAACAGCATGGGAGCACGGAGATGAGCTCCTGATCGTGCCTAACTAAGCCCTTGGTAATGCTAATGAAGATTCCCTTATTACATCAGTCATTGGTGCCGCTCCTCTCAATTAGCCCTTTAGAAAGGGACTTGATTAAGTTGCCTAATTGTCTCCTGCCTCCTGAGAGCTCTGCCATGCAGGTGGGGCTGGTAGCTGTGACACCAGCCCTGGGGAAGAGTTGTGTCTTTCAGGACCAGCTGCTGCAGGCCGGGCAGAGTACTGGTGGGTATCTCAAGTGGCAGTAGGTGCCCACATTTAGGCAACTGAGTCCAGCCCTGTGCCCCTAAAGAAGGCCTGGTTCTTATGCTCAAGTGTTAACAGTTAAGTCCCCTGTAAGGGGCAGGGGGAGAATGGAGGATTTAACTAGAACACTAAAGTTCATAGCAGAAAAGGTTTTTTTTTTTCCCATTCCAGTGTGATGCTACTGACTTCTCTGAAAGCAATTGGAGCCCAGTCTGTCTTCAGTACAGGACATATCTCTCAGCTGTGCTTCTGCCCTCACCCGCCCCATCTCAGGGCTCGTAGCAGCAAGGCCATAGTGGTTTCAGCTGTCCAGAAACAAAGCAGCAACAGAGAGCAAAGCTCCATGGACTGAGATCCCATTGGAAACCTTTTGGATCCCTGGGCTTGCTAACCCAAAATAAAACCTTAAAAACTTTGCAACATTCAAAAGAAGAAAAAAAGAAACCCTGTGCAGCTATTGAAATTTATATTTCTTAGACTGCTTTGGAGAAGAAAATAAATGGAGGAAAGATATAATCAAATTTTTCTGGGCTCAGTTCTGTTTTCCACATTCTTTGCATCAATACAACCTCGTTGGCCTCTGGTGCCCTCCATCCTTGTGTTAGCAAGATGGGAAATGGGGCTTCTGACAGCCTGGAATGTTTTCTTTATATGCACTACAGTTTTCATTATGGGAACTGATAAAATCTCACTGCTACCAGAAGATCCTGACTGGATTTACTTATTTTATCAACTTTGTTGCGCTCCAAATTCCCCATTCAGTGTTCCTCTCCCCCACCCTGCCCCTGCCACGGGGACGGTCACAACGGGACCATGCATATATCTTAGGATACTCAGTTCTGTCTCAGTAGGGCTGCTTCACTGCAGCTCACTGGACCAACGGATTGGGGTTTCTCATCTACACGTACGAAGCAAGGCCTCCAACTTCATCTATGACACAGGTGAACAACCCCACGGGCTCGCGGTGCCGTCACCTCGTACGATTGTGTCTGTGTGCAAACACGCATACTTTTCATACAGCAATCTGAAACTATCAGGCAGAAAAGACACAGGAGCCTGGCTGAGACCCATACAACTGTTATATTGGCGTCAGTCTAAAGAAAGCAATGATACATTGCTTTGGAAATTATCAAGAAATGTAAAAAATGCATTTGCCCTTTTTTTGTTGTTGTTGTTGTTGTCATCGTTGTCGTAGTCATCGGGGGCAGGGTTCTGAGTCAGAAAACAAAGCAGAAATAGATGCGATTCTGTACATGGCGCCTCTCTGGCTGTCCCTCCGCGCTGGGGTGTGGTGGGCAGGGTAATAAAACAGGCGGGACCCCTGCAGTAGCAGCAGCATCTACACCATCATTGTTCACATGTCCAGCTGAAGAGGCAGATGATGCAGAAAAGGTCTGTGGATAACGAAACTCCAGCTCTGGATCATGAGTTCCACTTTCTTCCCCATCACGTCAGCCACACAGAAATAAGGAAGAAAAAAAGAAATGCACCCGGTGTGGCTGGCCCAGTACTGCCTGGAATAATGAGCAGGAGTGATACAGGGAGGAGGTTTGTTGTTTTATAAGAAACGTCTTTAGTCTGCAGCGTACTCTTGCAAGTCAGAGATGCTCAGTGGCAAACAGCAGATCATTTTCCTCATTCTTTTCTTTCCTTCCATGCCACTCCTCAGCCATCGGTCCCTTCAAAGCTTCCATCCACAGCACAGTGATTGTACCCACCATCCACTCCCATACATAGGGAAAGAAGAACACTCCAGGAACTAAACCTGCCCCCGCCTTCCCACCGTCCCCCAGACGCCACCTCACCTGAAGGAGGCAGTAGCTCTTTGCTCAGGCCTGTCACAATGTGCGCATTGGAAGTACCTCAAATGAAAAACAAAAAAAAATGCTGCCCTCCCCAGAAAGAGAAATTTGCACAGCCGGCACCAGCAATTACTAAATTTAACACCTGCCCCTCAAACTGCAGAAGTAATCTGCATTCTCTGCTAGCCACGTGTTTTCCACTCTGCAGGACCTAAGGGGTCTTCCAGCAGAGAGCGGCGTTTCCCCTGGCCGTGGTAGGTTCTGACCCCCACGGGAGTCACAGCTTTCACTGGGAATACGTGTGGGGCACAACCCTTTCCACCATTTTCCTTCCCATCAAGAAAAATCCTAAAAGATGACATGCACCATCAAGCATCCAAAACGCCCATTGCCACCACTAATTTAGATCAGCACTTTATTTCTCAGGAGCAGAGAATACCTCTGTCTCCCACCGGGAGGGTCAGATGGACTTTCTAGTGGAAGGAAATGAGATAGGGAGCCCTTACACTGATTTCATTTTCAGAAACAGCCAGGCAGAGCATTATTTCCCTTCAAGTCACTTGGGAGCACTTCAGCACTAGCAGCAGCAAACTCTCAAAGGGAGACACTCTCGCATGCCTGTCTCGATACAGGCACGAGGGATGGAAAGGATGAGCCTGACTGACATCAGCTGGTTACTTTCTCCAGGGAAGTCTTGAATTAGGACTTTGATGCCAGATGGTTGTATAAATGGATTCATATTTCTCTAGTTTGAAAGGATTTAATTTTTTTCAAGGTACCTTGAACGGCTACTGGCCGGTTCAAAATGACACTGAAAAAAGTGCACTGTCAAAAATACCCTTTGCTATTTCTGCTTTATGCCTCAGAGAATCAAGAAGAAAAACAAGGGCATTACAAAAATAATGCACTCAACATATGCAATAAATGATGTTCTCAGACATCTGCAGAAGCTCAAGATTTGAATGAAAGTTTAGCTCTGAGTCAGATCACACCTCTTAGCTCAGCACTGATCTGCAAGTTTGTGAACCGCCTTGAGGAGGGAGAAAAAACAGCAGTAGTCTAGACAAAAATCAGTTGCATAAAATCTAACAACACCTGCCTGGTTTTTCAGCCTCTCTCACGGGTTAGGGCCGAGTACTGGTGTGAGGAAAGTCAAGAGAGGTTCACACTCATTAGTAGGGAAGTATGGCTGGGACATGCTGTGCCGTCAGATGTTTTGTGACTTAGAATCTGACCCATCCACTAAAGCCTGGGAAGAGGGATGAGACCGTGCATAGGAACACAAAAAAGCCATTTAACACCTGCATCGTGACCAGGCTGCAGCAATTCTCCCAAGCAAGGATCCGGGGCTCTCTCCCTCACTTACCCTCTGCTTTCAGTCCAGACCAGAGTTAGATAATTTTACTTCGCTAACGATTCTGCCTCTTGCATTTGCTCATCCCAGGATGCTGTTATAATCAATCAGGGCCAGCTATTTAATAAAAGAAATTTGAAAGCAGATTTTTATTTCCCCGCTCCTTGAATTGCTGGTGCCAGCTGAGTATGTAGGATGGATCTGCCAAAGGGCCTTGGGGGTCTTGTCACCCTTGAGTGGGACGAGACCTTTAGAGAAACTGAGCAAAAGGAAAGAGAATAAAGCCTGAATAAAATGTCCCGGTCTCGGGAAGAAAGATTCTCTACCAATAAAGTCATCGTGCATGTTTAAAGGGAGTGAGGAAGAAGGAAAATGAACACAAGATATGCAAAATCAGTAACGTTCAACCTGTCAGTGGATTGCAGAATAGTTACTTACACCAGGTACACTTTGTTCATTGTACAAATTAAAAAAGGAAAAAAAAAATAGTACCCCTTTCCCCAACCACACGTAGAAAAGCACTTAAAAGTTCAAAGGTAAAGCTTGGCACATTCCAAATACGAAATGATTCACTTGACATGCAGCAAAATATACAAGAAGTGATTCTTTTTTTTCTTTTTTTTTTTAAACAAACTTAATTCAATTCATTATCTTTGCTTGGCACAATTGCAATTCATTTTAAAAAAATATTTGAAAAATACTGAAACTGACCTGAATTCAAGTATAACGGTTTCTTCAACAGAAACATTATCAATGCAATAAAACATCACACGGAATATATCGAAGCTTAACGCCTTCTGGTTTTTTGTTTCCCCCCACCCCCGCAATTTTTTTCTATACAGTTTTAATGCCAACACAACTTACAATTGTATTTTAAAATTAATATTATTGCATTGTTTTTGCATATCTTGTGGAACAGAAAATGCAAAGAGTTACTGATTCCCCTTTCCAAAGCAGAGACAGTGGTTTGTTTTTGCATTCAAATGGCCCCAGATACAGATCTCCTGCAGCTCAAACCGGGATGCGGAGAACTGCATGCACTTACACACACATGCGTGCGCACGCACACTCGCTCTGTATTGCTCCCACACTCACAGATACGCTTAGCACTAAAAAGAACCCAAATCAATCACTCAAATGTGCAAGACTATATCAAGTGCATTGCCTACTATCTTTAAATTATAAAACAACAACAAAAAAAGGAGGTTTCAATTACTAGCAAATAAAATTACAAATTCTCGGTGTACATAATGGTTGGTAAAACTCGTCTATTGTTATACTTCTACCAAATTTCAATGGAGGAAAAAAAAAACGGTTTAAATAATACAACATGATCAAACCAATTTAACATTTGCAAAGGTGAAAATAAACCAAAACAAAAAGGTAGGTGATTACAAAATGCTGTAAACACTCCCTTCTCCCTCCAAAAAATAATAATAAAATAGTCAAAATAAAAACTGCAACATGCTTTCAAGAAAATACCAAACTGCAAAACGAGGAGAGATCTACACAAGCCCACCACCACCTCAGCGATGCGGGGCAGGCGGCTCCGCCCCGCCGCAGAGCCTGCTCCCCGCTCTCCCATTGGCTGGCACGGCTGGCTGTCTGAGCTCTGATTGGTCGGCAGGAGGCTGCCGGAGCTCGGATTGACTGGCAAGTGACTGCTCGAGCTCTGATTGGTTGGCAGGAGTGGCTGCCCGCGCTCGGATTGGTTGGCAGAGACCGCTGCCTGGGAGTCTGGGCAGGGCTGGGCAGCGTCGCCGCCTGCCCCTCGGGCGCCCTCGGGCTTCTTCTGCTTCCTCCTCCCCTTCGCGGTACGGGAATCCACAGCAGAAGAAGTCCTCCTCCCCTTCCGAATCAAAGGGCCTTGGCTTCATGGAGACGGTGAGGCTCATACAGAATATGTGCAAAATGATTTTTACAAGCAAAGTTGAAAGACACCCGTTTGACGCAGGGTCCTTTTGGCTAGGGCCATCCGCAGGAAGCTGAGGCTCCCCTTCGCGCTCGGGAGGCAGTCCTCGTTCCTTGTGCAGGGACTGAAAAAAAGAGGGAGCTGGCTCTCCTCCGCTTCCTCCTCCTCCTCCTCACTCTTTCTTCATGGACACGTGCTCGGGTTATATCCGCTCCTGAAAAGCTTTCTTACACCACCCAACTCTGCGACTCGTCCCAACAGAAATGAATGAAGAACGCTGTTCCGGTTACTCCAGGTCACGAGAACAGTGAGGCACTTCTGAAACAAACCCATTAGGAACATTGAAACAAATAAAAAACCAGCATCGCTTCCAGCCCTGGCAACTACAGGCTGCTGATATAAATCCTGCTGTCCTTGAGCTCCTCCTGACTTTTTCTACAATCCGGGTTCTGCACCTCTTCCTCTTCCTCTCCTGCACTGTCCTGCCCTGGGTCCCTGCAGTTAACAAAAGGCAAGAGGTTGCCATTGGGGCTCTGCTTGCTGTTACCATTGAGAATGTTGTCTGCTGCATTTTCCATCTCTTCTATCGTCATGTCACAGGCATCTGCGAGCTCCTGGGTTGTGACCTCAATGAACTTTGGATCTTGAGCAAACTGCATCAGTCCTTCCGAAATCAAGACCTTCAAAAGCAGGTGAGGAACCAGAGACAAAGACATACGTTAGTACTCTGCATCACCAACCCTATCGCATCCCATCACAACCCTCTTTACCGCTCTATTTTCCCCAGCGGTCCGTCTCCCATTCATGCTGCTAACCCCTGCTGGGAGATGGGCTCTCCTGCTCCTCGGCATTGTGAGCAGGAATATATCTGTTGCCCTGCTCTTCCGAGGGCCGCATTTCTAGTTGGCCTCGACACTGCTCGTGTCCTTCGTGACCCTGCAGTCTTACCGCTTCGACCAGGCTGCCAGCGCTGCCGTGAAACTGCCTGCTGCTCCCTCCGGTCTGGCTGGGGACGGTGAGGGAGACCGGCCTGGCTCTCCTCGGGCTGCTGCAGCCGGTGTTGTCAGTGTACCGAGAGCCGCAGTGGACCGACGGGAAGCTGCTGTTGAGCTTCTCACTAGACTCCGCCCCGTCGAGGCGCAGAGTCGGGATGGTCTGTTGCGGCCAGCCACGGCTGCAGGGTGTAGCAGGGGGCGTAGCACAGAGCCGAGAGAACATGGTGGGGGAATGGCTTCGCTGGAGCAGGGGACTCAGGCCGGCCACTGCTAACGCCTGTGGACAGAGGAGGAACAAGATGAGTGAGAGCCTGCTCTTAGCAGCAGGGCTGGAAGGAGGAGGTGCTGGAGAAACTACCTTAAGAAAGGCCCGGAGGGTCTCGAGGCTTGTGAAAACAGCTGCCGGCTGCGGGAACAGTTTGGACGTTTCCTGCAAACTCATTTTGCAGGCTTTCCTTTAAATGGTGTATCCTGCACTCGTGCCAAGCACCAGACTGAAAACTCTCATGACTGCAGTTCTTCAGCCTTGGAGCCGCTGTACTGTCAGGAGGGATGCAGCCCCACTCCCCACGGCCTTGCCAGAAACACCACCTCTTCTCCAGGGGGTGAGACAGCGATTCATTTTCCCGCCCCTGCCACCACCCATACCGCTAGCTTTTACTGCCAATTGCTGTGTTTTCTGTAAGTATCTACTGTGGAACCTGACCAGATACCAGATGTGAATTTTAGATGTGTCTGCAAGCTGGCAATAACTACAAATCTACCACTGGATTTTAAGGCATCTGCTCTTGGTGGGAGGACCAATATCTGATGATTATGCTTCGAGCCATCCCGTCCTTCCTGTAATCATATACACAACCGCTGAGTCATCCAGCCTCCTTTTATAACAAATTTCTCAAGAAGCCCCTTGTTGCACAGGGCTGATCTGATGCCTTATTCATGGCGACTGCTGCCTTTTTCCATAAACAATGCCATCAGAGTCATAAGCTCATCTCATAGAGCTCACTACTGCCTAGTATGAGCAAATAAATGCATAGAAAATACAAAAGCACGTGGATTGTGTTGCAGAGAATCCTCTTGTTCGGGCTGGGGTTAGTCTCATCCAGCTTCAGCTATCTGAAGGCTATGTGTTTAGTGTAAGCTAACTACTGTGTAGAGACGCACCGGCAAGCCTCCTGCCTCTTTTGGATACCTGCCTGAAAATGCTGTCTGGAGGACAAGACTCAGACAAGACTTATACTTGCCCTTTGGAGGTGCTCTTTCCCTCTGTTGACCACAGTGAGACTGAACTGACCGGTTTAAACTAGACAGCTAACTTTAAGGTATCTAAAGTTAAGTGAAGCTTGGTCCATCTGCCACTGAAATCCCTGGGAACTGATAACCCATGCTGTGCTGATGATTTCAGTGACAGATGAACAAAAGAATCAATTATTAGTCACCTACAAGCTTCACCAAGATTTTCTCAAGAATTAGATGTCAGACTCCTATCAAATTTCAGTGAGGAAGCAAGCTCTTAAGAACTCATCTGTATAAGTCATGCCCTGCAGGCTACGATGGCCTCAGCACGTCCCTTAAACTGCTGGGACTTCAAGGAGAGCCCTGGATCTGTCAGGCAGGACAGAACTGAACCAGTTTTTCAGCTTGCCAGCAGAAACATTTACAAGGTGTTTTATCCAAAATGTAAGGTACTGAGGAGGTTAAAAGAAGCTCTTAGGGATTGCTTTGAGCATCCGCTGCATATATTTACATATCATGATGTATGAGTATTTCGTGAGAATACCCCTTCAAGCATTCACGAGGAACTGAATCCATTGCACTTAGCAGAGGCAACCTTTATGTTCTTGTTTTAAGCACTGTTGCAGGCTAACATTTTTGTAAACATGTGAACACTGCTGAGTGTTGTCAGCTGGAGGCCAGATGCCTGTTTCAGTGTAACCCTTCAGTCTGGCTGAGTGACGCTGGGGCGGATAGAGCCCCATCCCTCTAGGTTTGGAGCTGCATGGTGGGATGAGGAAGGATGAAGTAGCTCCATCCTCTTTGTACAGGTTGGAGGGAGGTGATTCTGCCGGCTGGGTGGGATGAGAGAGTGGGAGGCAAGTGTCCCCTCTGCCTGGCCTGCTGTGGGAGGGCAGGGAGTCTCAGGAGGGCTGTTGCTGCTGTGGGGAAGGTGGGAAGCTGCCCACTCCTCCCTGCCCCAACACATTTGATAGTTGTCCCTGCCACAGCTGCACCTCTCTGCGGACCACTGCTTTCTGGACTTTGATCCTTAAAGGATAACTGGCTGGGAGCGGAGGTGAGAAAAGCCGAGGAGCCTCAAGTGCGCTCATCTCTCAGTCCTCTGCTCTGACTTCTCGCTCCTCCTGCCCCTGCCGCGTGGCATTTTCTGCCCCTGTGGCAGCTTAAGGAGGTGGGAAGGCCATTCTGCCCTGCCCTGGGGGACTGCAGAGAGCAGGACGCCTCACTTGCAAGGCTGGCACTACCATCTGCACCTGTTTCTTTTATGGTGACAAAAAGTGGCATCATCGAACTAAAAGACACAAATCTACTTTGGACTATGACAGCTGGCTAATCATCTAGGTACGTGCCTAGGCATACATTTGCTAGGCTGCTGAATGCAGTTACAAAGGGCTTAAGAAGCTGATTAATTACATGTAATCAGTTTATGTTTTAAAATGATTAATTACAGTTACTGGTTACCTTTAATTAATATGAAAGTAGACCCTGCACATTTTATTCATATGCATACTACCATCAAAGCCAGTTGCAGCATGCAATTTAGGTAGTTATTTTTATCTTTTAGCTAGTTTTTTTATTTTACTCTTTCATGGACATCAGAAAATGATAACTCTGCAGACTCCAAAGGACATGTTCCTGTGGCATTCTTCTGGGAATGATAAAAGTCTTGAAAGTAGGAATGAACATGATGGCAAATACGATTTCTAAAAATTGGACCTTTGATATGGGTGAGAAACTATCCCAAATGTTTTTTAAAAAGTTGGCTGGGATACAATGGGGGGGCACTGCAGATGGTAGGGTCTCAGTTACATTGCTGCGCCCTTTGTGGATATTAATGCTTACCTGATGATGTACCAGATGCAGAGGCAGAACTGTCTTCTGCGAGACGTCTACGCCCTGGTTTTTCTGTCTTTTCAGACACTCTAAGTGAAAAGATGCTCTTCGACCTGAAACAGCAATCAATCACACACAACTGTGTCCATCACTCATTCTACACTGCAGTTAATCTGATTTCAATTTCTTTTAGTGCAGTCCCATTGGAGATACAGCAAAGACACCCACATTTTAGGCTCTGTCCACTTTCCCTCAACACGTTGCCCTTTCCAAAGCCTTTATATTTACAAAAAGCAGTCACGCATCAGGGACCAACCAGCATTACCTTCCAAGCAAGCTGCAAGATAAAATTCTGGATGATGATTTTTATTTTTCCTCTTTTAAAACACTGTCCTAGTAGATACCACGCAGCTGATTTCCCTCCTAAGCAGTGGAAGTGTTCTCAAACCTCTCTGGTTCAGGTAAAGCCCTCAGCAGGACTGATGATGGCAGCCGAGGCCCTGGTGCTCTGCCTGGCTGTACAGAACGTGCAGGAGGGGACGTCAGGCTGCTAAGGTGACATCGGCCTCCCGCTTGCATGTGATCTGTGTCCCTTAGCTGCCAGACATACCACAGTTTAAGAGGCTGTGTCTATAGCAAGGTCAAGTGGAAGTGAATTAATGGCTGAATTCACCGGTGAATAGAAGGCTGCTTATATAGACATGAAGCATTTTCAAAATTTGGAAAGAAGGAAAGAGCAAAAAGCTTTTTTTTCTTGGAAAAAAAAAAAAAGATTTTAGGGGGAACTACTGAAACAGACGCATTGTTTACTTGCTGTAAAGTTAAACTTTACTTCTGTAAATATGAGGAAGGTACTCCTTATGCAGGAATTTAAAAGTACTGCAAAGTATGTTTATGAACAAGTGCACAGGCTTTACTTCTGAAGAATGGCAAATAAATCCAGTATTAAAGATAGAGCTGCATGGCACACTAAAATAGTTTGTGGACTTCTTCATCCTGTTGATATTTTTCTAAAGAAGGAAAGAAAATTAGAATTCTGAAAATAGCAAGTATCTATAATATTGATTTGTTGAGAAAGGGCCCTCTCAGGGGTTGGAGGAAATGTGTTACAACCCTGAGAACGAAGGGTACAATGCAGATAAAAAGTATTTCCTCATTCTAGAGAAAAAAAATGGTAAAATGAGTATGATATCACTGTATAAATATTCACCAGAATGTAGTTAACGAAGCATTGTATCAAGGACTGACTGCAAATTTGGTCTTACAGATAGGTATAGGAATGGTCATTGCCTAATATTTTAAGTTTTGAAATAAAGTAAATGCTTTTACAATACTCAATTGTACAAGCATCCTGAAGGATTTGAGTGAAGACTCAGTAGCCTCATTTTAAACATTACACTACCTAGTCTCTCACTTTTCTTTTGTAAGGATATATTTTATATACAGGATTCTTTTTAGTTTCTCCCCCAAATATCCTTCTTCTCCACACCAGTACTCAGTAAAAAGGCTGAAAAATATTCTACATAAAAGAGCTCATTTTCTTCCAGACTCTGACATTTGTCCTGATACTTTCATAAAATCTCGTGATGCATGGATTTCGCCTGAGCATAGTCTGCACGCTCAAGCACTTGAAAATCTCCAGGTACAATTAGAGCAGAAAGCAAATTTGTATTGTATTAACTTAATCTGAAATTAACTGTTTTCCTCGTAGCAGACAAAAGAGACAACATCTCCTTTCTCCCTGTTGAATACAGACAGAACAGAACACCATATACTCAAGGCTAGCCCATTCGGTGACTCCCTGGTGATTGTTTGGAGAGTCTACAGTGCACTAATAAACTGCCCTAATTCCCAGGCAGGCTTAATCAAACAGACCACATGGACTATCCAAACAGCCACAGATTCATCTACCGAGTGAGTGTGAAGTCAGTAGAGTCATGTGCATGATCAGGATTGTATGCACGCCGTGGGATTCCTGGTCTCACGAGCTAAATGCAGCAAACAGCAACACCTGTGCCCACACATGCTGGGATTCCTCCAGCAAGATGTGAGAACTCGGTCGAGGCAAAGGAGAACACAGCCCGCATGTCACGCTGGGATGTTACCTAGTGCTGAGGAGCACAGAAACCCTTTCTTCGGAGAGTGCCGGGTGTCCTCTCCTTTGTTGTTTTCTGGTGGAGTAAGTTGTCTGTTTTCATCATCTTGGTATGCAAGCCTGGAAAGGAGAACAGAGGGATTCTAGAAAAGCAGCTGATATTGGACAGAATAACCCCTCTTCCAGCAGAGAAGCCAGGAAGATCATGCTATCAAATAGAAGCAATAGCGAGCTAACTTTGAGCTATAACTGGTGCAGGAGCAGTGAGAGAGACCACGGGACAGAGAATGCTCTAAAGATGAGATCTGGGAACATTAGATGGTAGAAGGGAATGGGCGGGGGGAGGCCCTGCAGATCCAGACGTCTCATTCAGAGGAGAAAGAAAATGCTAGGTGAAAGATATCCTTTTCAATGTTACTTCTCAGGGCTGAACTGCATTTTTTAAAAATTATTTTCTGATATTTGAGTTGTCTGACTAAAGTCTTCTGGCCTTATCCCATAAATTGGAATTTTTGTAGAAAAACGGCACCTCTTCCCACCTCTCCCCCTTAATTAAAGAACCACCCAAACACCTTGACTAGCTGCAAAGCTCACATTTCAGTAGAGAGCAGACTTGGTTCACTACAGTACTCAATGTCTTCGTTCAAATTTTCATCATAAGTCTCATCCTGAGACACTTCCTCTTGGCAAACAATTGCCAGCTGGCTGTCTCTGGAACTGGAGCTAATGAGCAAAAAAGACAAGTCAAGATATGGAGATGGTAAAGACAACCTGTTATAAAGACAAGAATGACAGGCTCCATCTGTCTTAGTTTATTATAATGTTGAAGAGCTATTAGAGAAAAATCAATGACTGAGCAGAGCTGCAGAGTTCACAAACACAAAGCAACAACCTTTGCGTCCTCTTTCAGAGAAAGAGTTTCTTAAATCAATGCTGCACAATACTGCAAACATACTGTTGTCATTTGTGACTACGTGTACTCTATAAATGTGCACATCACACTGACCACATTCCCAAAGATACACCTCACTGAACTCAAAGTAAAATCCGAGATGGGCTCTTGCAAATACAGCTTTTTCCCTTGTTGCAATAGCCTCGGCTATGAATTTCAGAGAAGCCTCCTAGACACTAACTGTAACCCTCTCAGCTCTGTGGTGTATGGTGTCTGCCTCCCAAATTCCTTACTCCGCACCATCTCTCCCCTCTGCCTCCTGCTCATGTTCTCGTTCCTTGCTGTCTTTTCCATCTTTGGTCCCTTTTTTCTTATCACTAACTGCAGAGTGCTTCTACTGAATTCAGTAGGATCTGTGCAAACCCTTAAGCGTGACAGCCCTTAATTCCCTGCTTGCCTCCTCCTTTTCCCTCTGTTTCATGTCTCGGCCCTCATATTTCACTTCATTCTGAGTTTGTGTTTTCTGAGGAGTAAAGTAAAATCTGAAGGTAGTGTGAATCTTTGAGATACCAACATGGAGGTATTGGAGCCAATATCAGTCTGTTACTAGCGTCCACAGAAGAGAGCAGTGTGGCAGGTTTTTTTTCATCTTTCAGGGACTGGGTAGGATACATTATTTTATCATTTGAGCAAAAAGTACTAGGAGAAATGTGCATATGCATGGTATAGCACAGCCTGTAGGACAGTGCTGGAGTGACCTTCCTTCTGAGATGGGAGGCAAGTAAAATTGCTAAGGTGCAGAGGGGAGAAATCAGTACATGGCAGCTCCCCCTATTCAACAGTCTGTGTTTAGCCAAAACCATACAGAATTTTTGTATGAACATGCCAGGGTGTACTTCACTGTGCTGTGACCAGAGAGTGCCTACATGTGTGAGCTTGGCTAGAAACTCTAAAAAAACCCCAAATCTAGAAACCAACTAGAAGCAATCCATGCATCACTACCTGCCTGTGGGCAGAAAAGCCCTGAGTTGGGAGTATTTTCTGGAGATGTCATGGTGATCGTTACCTCTTTTTCAGCCCTACTGACACCACAAAGAAGAGCTTATATTCAGCATTAATGAGGATCTGGACTTTCAATGGGACAAACAATGGGTCTTACACCCAGAGAGCATTAGAGCATGAAGGAGAACACGTACCGTCCCAGTGTTTCGTAGTAATGCGTCCTAATTCAAGGAAGATACCCAAGGAAGCAAGGAGAGAAAAGAACACCATGTTAGCAGTGTCACATCAGCACAAGTCAGCAAGGGGGAGGGCAGATGGTAACACATGTTGTGCAACTCCTGAGGCCTCCCTCAGGAAGACATGAAATAGAAAAACCACTGGACTCTGCTTGGGCAATTCTGCACCCACTGAATTTCCTCCATCTTATTGTCCTATTCTGTCCTTTGCTGGGGCAGCATTTCTCCACTTTTTCACATTGCCCACTCTCTGCACTGGAAAAAATTTTCCATCTCCTTCCTGCTGTTACTGAAACAGTTAAAATAAATCCCCCACCGATAAAAATAATACTCCTTTTGTATTCGTCATCTGTGTGTAGACAGCCCGAAAGCTGCCCAGAGAAGGGGATTTTTCTTTGCTTTGCACAGTATTGCATTTCCGAAAACCTTGCCTCCCTCCTCCCAGAATGCCTTTGGTGACCTCTGTAGGGATGTGACCCACTGAATGAAAAAGCACTGACTTCCACAAAGCTCCCTATTGGGTGCTGAAGAGATGAATTGCAGTCCCTTTGTCTTTCAGTTAGCAATTGATAAAACACCTCCCTGTGGTGAAGGAGGGATAAATAAGGCTCCTTTTGGTTCTTACAAAGGTTTCTTCATGATAAAGCCCAAAGAAATCAAGTGTGTTGGTCAGTGAGAGTGCTGCTTCTTTGCAGTGGTCGACTGATGCATGTCTGTTGCGGTGTGGGCTTTACACAAGTGGAGAACCAGAAGGCTCAATCCAGGCTGAAGGCTGGGTGATGTCTGGTGGGCAAGTTCAGCTAGGCAGCAGTGTTCTGGTGTTTGCATGCATGTTCCTCTCCCTGGTCCCTTGACCCACTCTCTGGTCTGTGAAACTTACCTTTTGGAAGGTAGTTTCCAAGGAGCCTCCTGCACACGTATGGTGGGTGACAAGGGGGTCCCGTGGCCTTCCACTGTGCTGACAGTGCTGGGGTAGCTGGGTGGGCTGGGGAAGCGGCACAGGGCAGTGTTGTTGGCATTGTTGATGTTGGCATTGGAGCCTGAAGATGAGTAGCTGCTGGGAGTGAAGGTGGAGTCCACCAGCTTCTCATGAGATGGAGACTCGGTATCTCCCTGGTTGTTGCCAGACTTATTGATGTGCAAAGGTCGCTGGGTGGTGAATGTCTGTGGGAACGCACTCCTGCCATCGCTTTGGTAATAGCTGACATGGTTTCCGAACAAGCCTCCGGCTCTCTGTCAGAGAAATAGAAATCATTTTCCCCTTGTGAGTGAGAAGATGTGCAAGGGCCCTGGTGTTTCCTGCTTAGCCTGTTGTTGAGGAAAAAAAATGTGAGGACCAAAGTGTGCATGATGGCACTGGTGCTCTCTCTGCCAGAGGATAGTGCATGGACTTCCCTGTCAGAGAGACTAAGTACACGTAGGTTGTGAAAGCTTTAGCTTTCTAAGATATTTCAGAAGACTGGCGAGGTGGATAGGTGAGGTAAAGGTGTCTCTACACCTCCCACCAGTCATGGGAGTACAGGACTGGGTAGGGATGCAAGAATCAGGTAACTGCTCTCTGGTTTTCACAGTGCAGTTGCAAAGCAACATTTAGACATGAGAGGGAATTTGAGAAAAGCACCAGAAACTATTAATCACCTGGAGGAACCAATGAAGAAAGATTTAATGAGCTGGTTGTGTACTGTTTAGATGATAAGTAATGAAAGGGACCGACAGCATCTTTCTGTAAGAAAAGGAGGAAAATGCCAAAGGAGACAAAATATTACCAGAGGAGACAATTATAAGAAATAGGAATGAAATAAGAAAGAGAAGATTTAGGTAACTTGCTCAGAAAATTTCCTTCTTCCATAGAAGCTCTATTGGGTTCTGGTGTACTTTTTGGAAGGACGCTACTTGTGCCACTGAAAGGAGGAGTGACAAAACACCAAAGTGTGCTGCTCTGCAGACTGTAGGATGGCTGAACTGGCCTGCTCTTCAGACTCTTTGGCCATTCTCATTCTGATTTTATTTAGGTTTTATGAGGAAAACTTCCATTGAAAAGAAAATGGGATAAAAACTGTGCAAAGATCTCAGAACCTGGCATTCTGAGTCCACCACTCTAGGGTCTAGAAAACAAGAAGGAGGGCCCAGCTGAAATACAGAGTGCATAAAAGAGGATGTAGCACTCTGAGCTCAGCTACTGGTCTAGCCTGAGCTTGTAAACTTGTTCAGCACCTACCCGGAAGATATCATCTTCAGAGGCAGCAGAAACAGCTTCTTTCATGGCCTTATCTAGCTCTTCTTCAGCTGTCAGGTCTCCAGAAATTGCTCGTCGGATCTCTGGCCCAATGTCGTGAAGTGTGCGCAGACCAGCCTGCAAAACAGCAAACTATAGAGCTTCATATCTCCGAGTGGGTATATGAGAAATAAAAGCAGTGCTATTTCTTCCTAAGCACTGTGAAGCCCTTTTACTTAATATAGCATCCCCAGCTCCTAGGAAAACACCAACAAATTCTGTCATCTCCAGCTTAGAGAGGGAAAAGCTCTTAGCCATTCAACACCAGAATGTTTGTTGCTAGTCCCCTGGCTTCATCATAACAGAGGACATAGACATAAATCCCCAGGCTTGACTAAGCAAGTCTGTGTGCTTTCAACTTTGGGTTCTCAGATCCACAACCAGAAGCCCTAGAGCAGCCACAGTTCCAGCTGAACCATGTACTCGGTGCCTCTGAAAATCCTCTTATTTTTAATCAGCAGCTTAAATATGTATTTAATAGCTAAACTTCTGGCATGTGGACCTGGACAGTCCTCAAACCCCTCACTGACTGGAATCCGCTCCAGGGACTCCATCCAGGGAGGTAAGCTGTGGCTATGCCAGGACCTCAGTCTGTATCTGTGCCTGCGTCACAGCACTTTTTAGCTTGCTGGAACCCCAGAGTCACCCTTCTTCCTTACTGTACACTCCAGGGACATAAATGGTGCTGCTGGTACAGTCAATGGGGATTTCTCATTCTTTCACACAGCCTGGTAGTCCACCCAGTGGACACGTAGCACAGTGGTGAACAGATCCCAGGTCTCAGAGCCTGATGCTCGGTCTGTTTGATGGCCTTGGCGTCCAGGTATGCTTTTTGCGTTTTAACTGATTTTGCCTCCTGGCAACATGCTCTCCCTGACCGTGTTATAGTGACTCCCCTCAGAAAGGGCAGAATGAATGTGGGAATAAGCAAATGTCTGCTGGACACTTCATACCAGTTCTCTAAAAGGAACTCAAATTTCAAATATTACCAGCAGATTGATGAACTGTGGATATACCTCACTTGTGCCTTCCACCTCCAGAGCTAAGGCATGTGGCCTGTCGTACATACATATTTATCCAAAAGGATTGATGTGGTAATTCAAGAGGTCTACAAGCTCCTTTCCAGTGGGGATAGCCCATTGCAGCCCCCAGAATGGTTGAGAGGGAAGTGGGGTCAAATGCCTCTACTGTACCACCCCTGTCCGTCCTGTGCCCGCTTGTCACCTGTAAGGAGAGTGCGTTGCGCTGGGAGGGCTTGCCCACCAGTCCCTGTTCTTTACGTTTCTTGAACTTCCGGAAATACTCCTGAATCAGGAAAGTGGCGTAGAACTTCCCGACGGTCACCTCATCATCTGCAAAGGGGTATTAAAACAAATATTAAATTAAATACGCAACTGATTTTAAACAGTGTATTTGCTAATGGGAGCCTTGCAATTCACAGCAGAAACACTAGGCACCGCAGTACATCTCTGCTTTTTATGGCATCAGGATGCAGGGCTGAAGGAAAGGATTGCTCTGCAGCCAGAGCTTGCTGTAAGTAGTCAGGAGGAGAGGTGCATGTGGCATTTGGATAGACTGGCTCTGCTGGCAGAGAACCCCTACAGCTCTGCATCTCTGGATGTACGTTGTTTATGGTGAAGTGTCTCTAACCTTTGCAGTCTCTATTGGTTTACCACATAGGATCTTGCTATAGCAGCAGCCTCCCAGTCTGGGTCAACAGATACTGCTCTGTCTTGTGATAGCCTGGGGTAAAACATACTCAGAGTCTGAGCTCACCAACAGCATCTGACTGACCATCCATCCCAGACCTGATCTTGCCCTTCTCTGCATTGAAATTCTGTCTGGTTGTGCCAAGCATGGGTGTGAGCGAACCAAAATGATCACCTCTCCCCAGAAATGCAGTCATTGCTGTATTCTCACTCAATACAAACTGTCAGTGGGCCAAAATGTGCAATGAGGTTTTACCCAGGTAACTCTCCTCCCTTCTCCAAACCCACTGGCAATTTTATAAGACATGGTCCACTGACTACAGAGCAGACTGAGCAGCATTCAGGATCTGGCTGCAACTCTTAACTAACTGCCAAGTGTTGTTTTGTGCTATAGCCCCTGGAGCCACCTGGAAGGCCAGTGAAGGCCACACTGGATGCCCATGCACCTGAGGTCCTAAGAAGACTAGCAAAGGAGTTGCCTAGAGGCCTGGTAATTACAGCTTACCAGGGACACTGCACAGAAACCCACAGCAATCTGTTACATCAGTTCAGACTGGCTGAGGAATATGCACAGGTACATGAGTCTCTGACAGATATCATAGTATAAAGCAGTTATGTGAGTAAAAAAAAGAGTTATATGCCATAGTAAAGGCAGTTTTGCTAAATATGAAGAGCTTATAAGATGGGGCTGCATCCTTAACTTGAATGTAAGGACATAGCTCTTATGCAGTCAGATAAAGTCCACATCATCCTCCTGGAGCCACTCAACTCTGCCTGCTTCCTTTGCCTCCAGCAGGCACCAGGTAGCATCCAGGGGAGCAAATGCCTATGATCAAACTGGGGCGGGATCTAGGAATAAAGGTTTCTAACTCCTATTGATACACCTTTTCTTCCTTCCCTGATTTCTCAGCAGTAAGAACATGTTATTCATGTTAGTACAGGCAGAAACAGATCTCAGCCTGATGAAATACAGGTAACAGCTTGTAGAAGAAAGCTTGTCCCTCACATTCCACCTGATGATCATGAGGTGCAGTTAGAAATGTCAGGTGGGGAAAAAGACAGAGATTCAGAGACTGGGACAAGATCCTGCACTCACCACCTGCGGGGGGCACCACCTGGTCCAGCAGCTTCATACTGGTGCGCTTCCAGATTTTCTTAATTATTGCTCTCAGCTCTTCGTTGGCTTGCTCCAGGTTACCTGCAGGGTGAAAATCATCAGAGACAGGAACTAAGCAGACCCTGCAGAGGAGCAATTTCACGTCTGGCATGGCAATCTTAGGAGGAAAATATCAGAGTTTTTTCAAGAGTGGAAAGTTTTGGGCAAAGAGTTGCTCTGACCATTGCTAAAGCCCCCTCACAGCAAGAGGTCGTCTTCCTAAATATGCATAGTCATCTTAGGGTAGGAAGGTGACTGTGTTACTGTTTGATAGTCTGCAACAGCCAGAAACAACAGAACCATGGTGGTACTTTATCCCGAAAAGCAACAATGTCATCTAACACTTCAAATTTTAACTGAGACTGAGTGAAGGTTAAATATGATGAGAATAGAGATCAGTTAATGGAAAACTACAGATTGGGGAACACAAATAATTGGTGGTAAAGATGCATCTAGAAATCTGAAGGGCCTGCTTGCAGCACTTCCCAAGAATTACATGTTGCAATCCCTGCCTCCCAGCAGATATCAAGTTCTTCACATGGTGCCAAGAGTCTACCTTGGAGAGTCTGCACAGTGCTCTGACAAGGCACTCCAGGCATGAGCAAGCCTTTCACTGTCTGACTCAGAGGACTGTCCCAGGTTATTCGTGTTTATTCTCTGAAGAACAGCACAGGCTGTAAGAAGCCTTTTATGTAACTGTCTGAACTTAGACTTTACATGTTGCTCCAAGGGGCTCCGAGCTAAATGAGGCATTAAGCAAGCCACACTACCCCTTTGAGAGTGAGTGAAGCAAATTTGGTTTATATCCTTTCCCTCTAGATACCCATTTCCTCCCAGACAACTCACCTTCAGTTTAATTTCCCGATTTATGTACATTCAAACCCCTTATAATTGAAGCTTTCTTCTCTCTCTAGTTGTGTGGAAATCACTATCTTGTCCTCCTAAAGGTGCTGTTCCTGCAGCTTTTCTTACTGCTCCCCAGCATTAAGGCTCGTCAGCGTGCTTCACAGGGCTCTGCATGGCAGTAGCTCTCTTAACAGGATGCAGTGAAGACAGGGACACTAAGTAACTCACTGGGGATGAAAGAGGTGGACAGCATCGAAGGCAGAAATCTGACTCAGGAAGGCTAATTCCACACTCCTGCCCTAACCATTTACAAGATCCTGCTAAGGCAAGAAAGAAAGCAGTTTGAGGCTTTAGGTGGTTTCCCAGGAGTTCACTGGCAATGACTCCAAGAGTTTGAGGCTAAAACGGGCGAGAAAATTGAGTCTTTTTCGGGTCTCTGTTACATAAGACACAAGATGTCCTAGAGGGGTTGCGGTTGGTTTTTTCCTCAGGAGAACCTCTTTGGCTACAGTCAAGTTCTGTTTAGTGCAGTTTTCAAGGCCTTAATATAATTTTTTAATTTTACCACTTTTTTTTTGGCTCAGCTGTCTGCATAATCCTGGCACGGTAAGCTAGGGTTCTGCTGGTCTCTGCTTTCCCATGCCTGAAATATAATGCAGCCACTCCTGAGGCAGAGGTGTTTAGCTGTGGATCACAGATGTACATGCTCTTTTAGAGCATCTCATTAATACACGAAGCCAGGTTTTGACTCAGGACCAATATCTTTCATTACAGCAGGTGACAGAGTGCAACAAAGGGGACTAGCTGAGCCCAAAATCTTGTCTGCTTTCCCCAACTATACCCGCTGGTCTGTGCAAAGCTATTAACAGTCCCTTTGCTTCTCATCTGTCTTTAGGCCTACAACACCACTGTCACTACAATGTGATGTCAACTCATGCTAATGGAAGCACAGGAGGAGTTTTAGTGAGGTGAGACCTCAAGTCCAAGCTCTTTTGCCTCCCTTGGATTGGAAGATCAGTGGCAACAACAGTCAAAAAGTGGCCCAGCTCTGCAGCCAGTTTGCACATGGGGAGGCTTCTTTGCCCTTCTTCCTTCTCCTGATTGCTGTTTGAGCAAACATTGATCTAAAACTTTTAACTTTGAGACCATTGTAAAGAATGTGATCAATAATCTGAGATGATGCCATGGGAAGCACCAGCTTTCTAGGAAACTGGTAACACTGTTCTCTCTCTAGAAGATATTATTCCTCCAAACATCTTTACGTTGCCTTTTGTACCACGTGCTGCATATGAGTAGCTGGGATCATTTTACACAAGATGTCCTTATTGTTGTATTCCAGCTCAGCACCCTTTGGTGTGAACACTGCTCAGCTGCCTTTGTACCCTTGTGGTCAGCAAGCTTCTTACCTTCTGTCTTGATCCTCAGTGCTGTTCTGACCAATGCAAAGAGAGTGGCATTGAACATGACAGTCCCATCACTGTTCAGTGGCATATTCATGGAGACAAGGCGCTGTGGAGTAAGGAGAAGAAAGAGAACAGTCATACTGCAGACACATGGACTGAAGCATGCTCTTCCTTATGCCCTCATGATGCCCTCCAGACCTGCCACCCCTCTTATGTGAGCATCCATGGCCTGTAGATTTAGTTACACAATTATAAAAGTACTTCTCATATCCACCGATGGTCCCAACCATGGTGTGTTTGCCCTGGGGTCTCTCTCCCATTGCTAGATACTCCATTTTTTTCAATGTGGCTATCACTTTCTAACCTTTGTTTTCCTCAGTGGCCAGCGGGCATTTGCCCACAGTGTATTACACGGACAGAGATTTGTTCCAGTCCCCAAACCATTTGGCTTTTAAATGACACCTTTTTTTCTTATCACAGCAAACTGATTTCTTCATGCCTCACGAGGCACTTGCAAACTCACCTGCACTAAAGCTGTGCCTGGTGCAAACGTGTATAAACAGAGAGCCAGAATTTTTTTTTCAGGTGACAGGCTTGAAGAAAGGGGATTAGCCGAACCTGAAAGCTGGTCTGCTTTACCCAGCTATTCCCCCTCTCCCTTTTAAAACAAGGCTGTATCTGCGCTGCAGTAATTCTGTAAAGCCACGTAGGACAGAGAGCGAGTGCTGAGTAATGTTGCAGCTGCAGGATGAACTTCAGCGAGACCAACGACATGCCTCTGAGACAGATGTAGCAGAGTCACCAGATCTTAAGTCCTTACTTCTGTCTCAGGAGGCAAGAGACACCAGGGACTTGGTTTGAGCTCTTATGCTTTCAGGGGTTGATTTTGTTTGAGCTCTGTCTTCTGCCACTTTCATGCAACAGGCCTGTTTGGTACCAAACTGGAGGAAAGGGTGTCATCCCCCATCACTACCACTGCAATCATAGACTGGGGGATTTGAACCAGATTGAGACAACAAACTATTGCTAGACAGCAGACTGAAAGGGATCGGCTGTAGGCCACAGAAGTCATACATTTCTGTGTACAGGCCCCAGGCTCTGTATTTTGCTCTGAGACTGAGATAAAAAACAACTACAAATGTCACATACAAACTCTGGGACTTGTGAGGAGATGAACAAAGAACTTCAAGTGAAGGAAGCATAAAGGTTATAAACATGCCATTATTCACTAGAGAGAGCCCCTTTTCATAGCCGGAGTCTCACAACCAAAGAAATGAGTACGACATTTTCACAGTAAATCTGTCCTTGCCCTTCCTGTATTTTAATACCACGCTCACCTTGCTGTTTAATATCTGTCGTTTATTTAAGCAAGAGTGAGAGGTTACACTAGATTTTTTGGTGCGCTGCTTAGTCCAAAGAAAATCTCAGAGATATTTTTGCTTGCCCTGTTATTTCTGTCTGTCCTCATCTGTCTTGGTACGTGTGGTTGATACTGCAAACATATGCGTGGTTGATTCAGTGCTCGATATTTGAGAGCTGCAGTTAGCACGGATGCTCTCTCCTAGCCACAGCGAGGGCTGGCGCTGGGCTGATGTCTCCGACCAGCGGCCAACCCGCCTGCTGGTCACCCTCCAGCCCCGGGCAGGGCTGTTGCCGCCCAGAGGAGCCGGGGAGCGGCGCAGGGCGGCCGGGGGGGCGCCTCAAAGCCGTGCGGTTGCCGGCTCTGCCGCGGCGGGGCAGCAGACGCCGCCGCTCCGGCCCCGCCGCCGCCGCGCCCCGGCGGGACAGCGGCAGCCCCCGCCCGGCGGCCGCGGGGCGGAGGCGGCCGGGCTGCGCGGCGGGCTCCGCTGGGAAGTGCCATCGCGGGGTTCTCGGCGGCTTGCGACTTACTTTGCAAGCCACCCGGTGAGGGCAGAGCTTCCCGAAGCCCAGCGGGGGCTGAATCCGCCGGAGCAGCGTCACCACGTCCAAGTGTTTGATCCGTCCCCTAAAGAAGAAAACACCGTGAGGGTCGCATCCGTAGCGGGGGGGAGCTGCTGATCCGCCCGCAGAGCGCGGGTGCACCTAGAAGCATCCCTGAGATCTCGCCAGCGCTGCGCTGCTGCTCCCCGTAGCCTGGGCATAGCTGAAGGTAGCATTTCAGGCCTCTTGCATTCGGGGCATCCCTCAGGATTTGCCCAGCACTCATGTAACTCCTGCTAGTACAGAAACCCCGGCTGTCAGTCGCACACCAGTCAATACGCGCAAGAATTGACTTCAGTGTTTTGGATGCTGCAGTTCTGTGCATGAATGGACCATTTGAGGTTGTCCCCCTCAACCCCGACCTGCTCAAAATCTACAGCTGCTTCTTTACCTGCCAGTCTCAGGTCTATAGCAGGCACAGAGGTGCAAAGGGCTTCTTTTTTCCTGGTGCTTTACCTTCCACATAAATAGCCCCAAGCCACTGTCTTTTGATACGTATTTGTGCTTTGGGCTGTCACCGGAGCCAGTGCAAAACAAAGCGCTGAATTTCTTCCACAGCAGCAGCTGGGTTTCTTTTAAGTTCTGTAAATGGCATCTCAAAAGAAGAATTTTCTCATGGAGGGAGGAGAGCTACCAGAGCCAGAAGTGGGGCTTCAAGCATGGGACGTGGATGGGGAAGAGGGAAAGAAAGAGCTTCCCATTTATAGATGGGAAAGAACAGGACGTCATCTCGGCTGTGCGGCTATCTATTATATGGCTTCAGCCACTGCAGTCTTGCCTTCACACAAGCACCAATAGTAGCATCTGTTTTGTTAACAAACAGTATATTTATTAGAATTCTGTGCTTATCCCCTATCCATATTAAAAGTCTCTCTGGGCAGTCACCACAGATGGGAAGAAGGCTTTCAATTTATGTATCACTCTGATAATGTGACATGGCCTCACATATTGCAGAACCCCAGCCCAAATTAATCTTGACACTATGTCTCCTAAAGAGATCTGCTTTTAGTTTACGCCAAGGTCTCTTTCCACAGTTTTTGCATTATGAAGGGGGCTTTGCAATTACAATTGTCAACTGTACTGTAATGCCATAGGGATCTAACTGCACTTTAAGCCTAAGCATGTGTCAAACAGAGCATATAATACTGAATGTCAGTTAAGCCCTTGTGTGAGTTGTTCTTGTGTAACTTTAAATCCCTGCAAGTCTGCTGATGTGAATAACCCTGCAGACAATGTAACGCAGCCATGTGAAGGTACAGGTTGTGATGGGCCTATATGACATATGACAAAACGGAGATTTCAGCGCAGCAGCTCCACTGTGAGTAGAAAGTCAAATAGAAGAGTCACAGCTCAATATCCCAAACATACGCAACAATAAACCAAACCTCTACCCTCCTTTGCTCAGTCTTCTGCTGCCCCTCCCTAAACAGTCTGTATCTCCCCCTGACTGAAAGTGAAACAAACTCCTGCCAGGTAACACCCTAAATACTGGGATTTTTGTGTGTATCCTTGCACTGCTGGCTTATGGATTCACCAGCAATACCTTGGGGAGGTATCTATTTTAGGATTTTTTCAGAAAAAAAAGTGTTCCTGCAGGAGGAACATGGCACTTACTGCACTGGGTCTAGAGAACAGAAAATAACGGGCCTGTTCTCCTGAGGAGCTCTGATATCCAGGCTGGGTTACTTACTTGGCTTCAGGGTCATACTCTGCCCAGATCCTTTTAAACTCATCCAGGTGGTGTGGTCCTAAAATGGACCAGTCCCGTGTCAGGTAATCAAAGTTATCCATTATAACAGCTACAAAAAGATTGATGATCTGCAAACAAGGACAGAAATGACTTGATGGATGAGGCAGGTAACAGTAGACTTTACCGGGTTCTCCATTTAAGGTCTGGATTTGGACTCATAAAACTAGGAAGCCATTGGGGGTGGGTCCTCTGTTCCCCCATGCCAGCCCTGCAGTTTAAATGGGAAGATCCCAGAGGCGGGATATTCTCAGCTGGTCACATTTTCCCTTTCGCTACTGAATGGATGAGGCCCAAGTTTGCCGAATGCTTAGACATGCTGTGATGGCTTTTATTTACCTGTGTCTTTCCCAGCAGAACGGGGTAGTGGTGGGAGAACCTGGGATTTATCCTCTACAGGCAGTGGGGCTGAGGTAAAGTCCTTTCTTCTGGCCCAAGACCAAAACTTTTAAAATGTTGCTGCTGTTCACTGGGAGAGTTTTGCGCACTGATGCCAGCTGCAGAGCATGTGCTGTCGCTCTGAGCAATGCCGCATTGCCAACACGGAGCAGATGCAAGTGGGATATGTGTATTCTCACAGTCATTGCTGCTGGCAGGGGAGGAAAAACCTGCTCAGCAGCCAGAAGGAAGGTAGGAGGGAAGGTGGGAAGTGTGGCTGAGGCGTTGCTAGCCTCAGCACAGCCCACAACACGCTAATTTGGTTTTCTCATTGAGGGGGAGGGGGCAAGGGCGATCCTTTGCTGTGCACAAAGGATTGGGATTGGAAGCAGAGCATCCCCCACAGCTGGAGGGAGGCAGGAATGGCAGTGGCCAAAGGGAGTGTTGTCACTGAAAGGGTGCTGCTGGGAAAGACCTCATGGGGAGGTTTCCCCTCTGTGAGATCATTCTTCTGCTGTGCAGTGCTGATATCTGGGGAGGCAGGGGCTCAGTCTGACAGAGGGCAGGTTTTGGTTGCTGGGGCGGACTCACCAGGAAGGCACAGAGCATGTAGAAGCTGATGAAATAGAAGACGGCAAAGCTGCTGCCACAGGAGTGATCGGCTTCAGTGGAGTTGGCCGGCTCCGACTCCGGGTCACACTTCTTGTCTGGGAGACATGCCAGCATGATTTCCTGCCAGGCCTCACCAGTGGCACACCTGGGCATGGCAAAGGGCAAGGGGAGACGGCAGTGGTCTTTGATGTGAAAGAGACTGGCACATTAGCAATCTGTTCCTGCTCCCATGAACATTAATGGGAATTTTCCCACTGAGATCAGTTAAGAGCAAGTTAGGCTGATGGCCGGGCTTTGACATACACTGGCATACACTGGTCCTCTTTTTGGCTTTGTTGCCATCATCAGTGTGTTGTTCCTGACTGGCTTTGCCTAGTCTGGGTACAGGGCTGTCATGTTCCAACCAGCCAGAGTCATCAGGATGCCTGTGACATAGCTATGGATTGCATGAGAAAACTCCTTGAGAACAAGGAGAGAGTGTTTAATTTGTGCCACCTCCCCACCCCTTCAGCACCCCTCCCTGGCCCTGGCACACCTGGCCACAGCTGGAGCAGGATGATGTGCTAAGCTGAGCTGGGCATGGCCGTGCTAAAGCACGAGCGGGAGTTCATGTCCCTTTCCCTGCTAAAATAAGCTGGAAGTCATACTGGCTTGATTTGAACAAAAGGAGGAGTTTGTGATGCATATCAACGTTTGAGAGCACTGAAAACTGGCTACCTTCCTTCTGAGTAGGAGGACTCGCCTCCCTCCCCAGCACTGAGTGTTGGCCAGTGTCAGCTGGCAGGGTACGAGGCTTAATGGACTGGTCGTTTCATCTGATGTAACTCCTAGGCTCCCCCACTACGGGACAACATGTTTCTACTCACCTCGTGAGCGTGACACGGTAGAAGGAGATAAGCTGTGCCCAAGAGCAGAGGAATCGTGCTCCCAGACTGACACAATCCAGAGCTGTCAGACACCCACCTGAAAAGCAGCAGCACTGCCTGGGGGAAGGTCTGGAAGTTGTTGTTGCGGTTGATTTCTGTGGTATCGTTCAGCGCAATTTTACCAAACACCTGGCAGAGAGCAGAGGTCTTTTCAGGTTAGCCCTGCAAAATCCCCAAACCTCTTGTCACCTGTAGCTCTTGGCCTCACTCTGACTCTGATATTTAACAGAATCTGCTCTTCTCAAAAAATCTTTTCCACAGGTCTTTCATATTTGCTGTTGCTTCCCTTGCTTGTGCTTTATCACCAGAAAAGCACAAATAAGTGCATACGAAATATGTAACAAGAGGCATCTTTTCTTAAAACAAGACATCCTTCCTTATTTCATACACTGTGAATATGTGATATGGGGCCTTATTTTAACAGGCACTCATATGGGGATGGGATCCAGCTGAAAGAAATGAATAACACAGAAGAAAAGGCTCCTTCCGTCATTGCTTATCTGTCTTCACCAGGGGGAAATGATAGCAAAGACCAGCAGCTGCAAAGCCTTGAGCTCCCAACTCTGTGGGGTGCCTTGGATCTTCCCAAAACAATGTAAAGTACGTTGCCTTGGATCTGGAGATTGTCCAAATGCTTGCCCTTCTAGTAGCCACGCTTGTCACCAGCAGGTGTTTCAGGCCCCCCACCCAGAATGCAGCAGTGTGAGGACGATGACTAGATTTGCCCAGACAAGGATGGCTTACAGCTTCCTTCCACGCCCAACCCACCCTCGCTGCACCAGCTAGTTCATCCAGCCACAGGACGAAGCCTGCAACCATCAGCAAACCTTTTTAGGGGCCTGCCCTCAGATGTGAAGTCCCCAGTGCAGGAGAGTTTCAGGCTTCTTTGAAAAAGTCATATATAGCTTTGGTACTTTTGGGCACCGGGACTGAGAGCTTAACAAAGCTTGCCTGGCAGAAAGGTCTCTGCACAGCATAGTCAGTCAGGACTATTTATTCCCCATTGATAGCAATGTGACAGAGATCTCAAGGACTGAGAGCTGTAATCTCGTAGCCAAAATGAGCAGCAGGAACAGAGCAGCTCTGAGACAACATGGAGCTTCTTTTCAAGCAAATGTCACCGATAATTAACACCCCAAAAGAAATGACGACGTGGAGAGAAGCGCAGGGACAATGGTGGGGAGGCCATGCCAGATGGGAGGGAGGGTCTGCACATGGCAGGCTTTCTGCAGGGGTTCCTCACGGACGTGTGGGCCTTCCCCAGCCCCGACCGCCCCCACGCCGTGGGTAGCAGTGACAGCCCCAGCTGCACTGAGGAGGAGCAGGAGGACAGATTAAATGCTCAGAGGCAGTTTGAGCTGAGGCAGCCCATATTTTTCACTTCAGGCAAGCGTAGGCAAGGGAACTTCCCATGCTGGAAGTCTGATTTTCCTTTCGACCCTGAGGCTTCCCTCACACACAATGCACTGGCAGCAGCTACTATGGGTGCTTTGCAGTAGGCACCTACAAGGAGCTGCAGATAGAGGTTCCTCCCTCATGGCCTCTCCAGTCTGCGCCTCCTGGGCCCTGATGTCAGTGGCTTCATCCATCAGCATCAATTTGGATTTTTCCACTTGGGCACATTAGGTAGCGAGGCTTGAACGTTGTTACGCTCCAAGTCAGGGCAGTAGCTGAGATAAAGTAGTAGGTCTCCTTTATGTGGGATATTCTTATATTTTCATCAGATCTGGTACATCTAGTCTTTCAAGGTAGCTGCTTAATGGAGTGAGGAAGGATTTTCCTTCCTATGTGTCCCTATGTGTGAGGGAACTCTCTGTGTCAGCAGGTTCAAGAGAGCAGCACACAAAACGTCTGAGATGCCATTTGGATGAAAAGTAATGATAACAGGTCTCTGGGCTCTAAGCAAAGAGGGAAATGAGAAAAGTTGGTTTTCTCATTGGAAGACAGAAGGGCAGGGAGCGATCTAGTAATCTAGATCAATGTGAAAGACAGATGTATGATCTTCAGGCTGCTGAGATGATTAAAACAGAGGCTTGAAAGTAAGCCAAGGATTAAATAGCCAACTTAGAACTAGCTGACAGAAAAGGGAACAGAATTACAGAATAAAATATCTAGACCTGGGAGCACCCTGATCATTGTAGACCCCATTTGCCTGGGTGCTTGGAAGCCATTTTTAATGCTTTGTGTAGCTACATAACACTAGTGTAATACTTTCAAGTGATTTTCTGTATAGCACAGGTAATCCTGTAAGATCTTGACCATTTGAGCTAGTTAGGTATTAAAGGCAAAACTGCCAAGTTTACAGTATGAGCCTAGTAGACTAAATGACAACTATAATTACTGGGGGCAATTGAGATAACCTATGATAAGTCAAGAAAAGACTAGTTTTATTTTTCAAACTGGGGGAGGGTAGATGGAGTCTGTGAAAAGATATGATTATAATAACAGGAAACAAATGAAAACGAGGTCACAGAGGTCAGATGAATTTTGTTACAAATTCTGTCGGCATTGTGAAACCAAGAAGCCTGCCATGTTTGAAAACCTCTGGAAGCAATTATACCATGCCTTTCTATACTTTGGTCTCTGGTCCCAGATGGCTGACTTGTCTGAGATCTTTGATTAACACTGAAGTGGAACGTGAAGCTTAGTTTGAAAAGCAGCACAGCAAATGAGGCTGGGACTGTCACAGACTGTGCCTATATCACATGCGTTCTTCCATGGTCTGTATGCAACATCAGTTCCTTGCACAGATGAACGCTCAGGCCAGTTCCAAGTTCAATTTGCAAACTGAATAGGATATTGTATTAATGCAGGTTCCTGAAGAACTGGCACAAACACAGAGCATCGGTATGTTGGGTCTGATCCCATATTTACCTTCATGGGTGCAAATCAAAAGCTGCTTTTTACAACTCAGTGGAAGTTACACCAGTGTGAAAGTGATGCGAGAGAAAAATTGGGTTCGTTCAGTGCAGCACGGCCATAAGCCCACTGAAACAATTATTTTGAACCAACGAGCGAGGCAGTAAATCTCCTTTGCCACCGCTGCTGGGTATGCCTCTGAGAGTGTGGAGGGCAGGCATGGTCTTTTTACTGTTTGCATATTGCATTCTGCCATTAAATGGGTCATTTTTTGTGTTTTTTCTGGAGCACGTTGTGCTCCTGTTGGAAGTGCATAGACAGACAAGCTTTTCCAGCCAAGGTTAGCTGCTGTCTTACCTTATTGGGCAAAAATATTCTTGTAAGCCCCTACAACCATACATTGATCTAGTTACTTTATAAGTCAGTTCCTAAAACTCCTAACAGGAGAAGACAGACACAATTAAGCTCTTTAGCATCACTTACCTGCATCCCGATCACAGCGTAGATGAAGAACAACATCACTATTAAAAGAGCCACATAGGGGAGAGCCTAGAAATGAAAAAAAAAAAAAAAAACAGAGAGCACTGTGTCTCCACCGAGTCCGGGATGCTGGAGCCTGGTTCATGCTCCTGGCTTTGGGAAACGGCAGAGGCTGGCCCCAAGCGTGGAGTCTGTAGTTTGGCCAGGTGGCCACTAGATGCCTCTACAGGCCCATATTTGCTTGCTCTCCCCGCCACCACCCTGCTGCCACCCAGCTCAGGCAGGCTCTGATTCTGCTCCCACTCGTGATGGTGTAGCTCTGCTGCCTTCAAGTCACTGCTGCCCTTGACGGAGTGAAGAAAGCGAGGGCAAAACCAGTGTCTACACCTGCTTACCATGAGGAGAAAACTCTCATAACCAGTGTTATCCTGGGACTAATGGCAATGTGATTTTTTCTGGATCCAGTCTGGTGACATCAAAAATGCAACAGCTGCCGAGATCCAAATTCAAGGCTTCTGCTACAATGGCTGGTACCATCCTAAGTACCTAAAGCAGCATCAGCTTTGTTCCCTGTTCAGTGTCAGGTGTCTGTGACGGTGCCTGCAATGCACTAAGTGTCTGTGATCAGCTGCTGAAGAGGAAATGCAGGGCCCTGATATGCAGAGCTGCCTCGTAAGGAAGAGGCCGGTGCAATCAGCAAAGTGTTGAGTGCTATCGGTTTCCTCCGCCACTAGCAGGAATCAAGGGCACAGCTCAGGACCTCACAGGCTCAGGCTTTTGAGGAGGAATTTTCTACTCTGTTGCTTTTGAAATATATAGCGCTCAGACAAGAGATTTCTAGACCTCACTTCAGAGGCGATGGGAGGACACATTCATTCTGAAAATGTGAGTACAGTCCCTGATCTGGATTTTGAACACCCCATTTCACAGAGTATAAAAAGCCTACAACATTATTTTTTTTTCATATAAGATTATTTGCACATTTTATGTTTATGCCTAAATTCAACAGGGCTAAATCCTACAGGAAGAATCAAGGAAAAAATTTCACTGACCACTATGGAGATTTGACTAAGACCTGCAGAAATGTCTGCAGAAATGCAGAAACAATGTCTGTAATCATCATCTTGAGGCTCATGGGCAGATTGCTCTGTGTTTTATGGGGTCAGACAAATCTGTATGATTACCCCACAATGTCAGTGGAGATACACCAGCTCAGAATTGGGCTTCAAACATTTTGGGATGATCTAGTTGTGACTTGATACACAGAAGACCTAAGAAGAGCTCCTGGGATAGTGTCCAGACAGGACCTGAGGTGCATAACCTTACCAGTTCTTCTATCTTTCAAACAGGGATTAGGAAAGTGTCCTCTCCTGGCCGTCTGGCCCTCTACTTTCTTTCTATGTTCTTCCGCTCAGCCCACTCTTCTCCACTGGTGCACCTTCCTACTCATCTCTGCTCCGTATTCCCCATGGCTCCTTCGGCTCCCCACCTCCCATATTCCACTCGTCTGGCTCTGTCCTCCTCCGTCTCCGTCCTCCCCTGGCTTTACCACTTTGTCCTTGTGATTCCCACGGCCTTGCCTTGCCCTCAGCACCCCTCTCACTTCCTACTCCTCCCACTCGCCAGCCTGGGCTCTGTTGCTGTCTCTGCAGGCAGAAACCCCGCTGAGCATTTTCCCACCACGCGCTCCTCTGACTGGTGCCTCAACTTGTACGTAAGCCCTGCGTGCCATGCGCAGGGCACATGATAGTTACGATGGGCTCTGAACTCCACCGCAAGTTCATTGCTTACTAGGCTGCCCTGTGTGAGCAGAGACACTTCCTGGAAGCATGTGGGGACACGGAGAAGAGCCCGTGCCAGACAAAGTCTGCAGGGATCCCAGATTTTGGCAGTGGGAGCGGCTGAATTAAGAGCTCTGCAGAGTGGCTATTCTTAGCTACCAAAGGAGCCTCCCAGTAGTTGCAAGAGGAGGAGCTCTGAGCAGAGAATACCATGTTATAAATGGCTAAAGGCTTTCAAGGGAAAAAGCACTTGCTTGTGGTGCTATTTCCCCCCCACCCCCGCTCTGAAAGATACCTCCCTTGGTACTTTCTCCCATCACCCTACAACCCTGCCTAAAAGTGACTCTCCAATAAAAGAGGTCTGAAGGTCACTGGAGGGAAGTACCAGGCACTCCCTTTCCCATCCATCTCATCCTCTCCAGCCAAGAACTGTGGAGAGCTGAGCTCAGGATAAGAGCGAGCGATTGCTAAAGAGGCTGGAGGGGCACAGGGGCAAGGGGAGGAGAAGCAGGAACTGGAAAGTGTGACTCTGTCCCCTGCATCAGGGATGGCTGAGCTGTGCCAAGGGAATCTCATTCCTATGGATGCAGACAAAATGGTTCCCACTGGAGCCACTCAAATAACAACCTGGAAGTTAGCAACCATGTAAGCAATGGAAAAAGTTGCTTGTGGTACAGATGTGTCAGAAAATTGCCGTGCAATATTAGATCCTCTAGCAGTCAAGGAGTGTGCAAAATAAGAGTCCTTTGCATGAGCCTGGTGGTCTGCCTACCAAGACCACCTGAGAGCTGCACTGGAAAAGGTCCAGATTGATCCCTGGTGTACACGTGTGCTACTTCTGCTGACAGAGACAGAAGTTGTGGTGATCTACAGCACTGCAGGCTTTGGTCCCAGCTTGTGTTGTAGCTGGTGAGGTTTAAGTTTTAAAGCATGGATCAGCTCCTTTCCCATTTGAGTCAATACAAATGCTGTTGACCATTTAAAGCCTCAATCTGAGGGATATGTGGTTGATTTTTAAAGGCTTGTGTGTTGCACAAGTTACTCTTTCATGCTTTTATCGAGTGGCGTCCTGCATCTTTTCTCATGTTTAGACCATCCTTTGTATTCCTGTGCTGTCTTTCCCCGACACTTCCTCCAGACCTGACCCAGCTAACATCCAGGTTGTGCTGGCCCAGTAAATCCAGGTCAAGTACTTGTAAAATGCAGGAATATGCTATGCTTCATCTCTAACTACCATTTTCTATGCATGGCTAGGTTAGAGGCTGGTCTAAAATCAGTTTTTCTAGCAAATAGCTATCTCTTGGTGTTTGTTTTACCCCAGAAGTGATGATTCTTATCCAGTCTGGTCTCCTTCACCTTCCCCTACCTACTCTGGTACTTTATCTACCACTGAAATGCAACCTGCCTCCAGGGCAAAAGCAGAAGCAATTTAATAACTTGGCATTCTTACAAGGGCCAAAGGTGTGGGGCCAAGAAGGTGAAATTCTTCCTGGATGAAAGCATGGGAGTCACACACCTCTAATACTCACTGGAAATCCTCAAAACAAGGCTAAAGGGAACCTTAATTGAGACCCAGGCCTTCCCCAGAGCTGTGTATTTTGCTTAAAGCAACAGATATAAAATACAGCTAAAATAAAAAAAAAAAAAAAAAAGAGGAGACTGCAGGGTTACAGACAGGCAGTAATTGAGTTGAACTGAACTATCAAGGCTGTTCAGGAAGGTCTCAAGCAATTACTCATGCTTTAAAGATGAAACTCATACCCAGGCAGTCATCCCCTGTGAGCCCCATTTACTCGAGTCTCATTCGTGCCACGCGTCACTGGCGCGCACAGCCCTGACCAGCAGCCTTTCAGCCCAGGCACTTGGGTGAAACCCCACCCCGAGAGGCCACCAAGGGGCAAAATACCCTGTTAGGTCTTACTTAGAGATAAGCGAAGGAATACCTGGAAGGACTTGATGAAGGTCCAAAGCAGCGTCCGGATGCCCTCCCCTCGGCTCAGGAGCTTCACGAGACGCATCACGCGGAAGAGTCGGAAGAAGGTGATTGAGATGCGAGAGTTTTCCTCTGCGTTCTGGAAGCCATTGGCACAGAGGCAGGAGTTACAACAGCACGGGAGGAACAGGGGCCCTGGGCCACAGAGGACGCTACGCCGAGAGCTCACTGCACTGTTCCTTGTCCTGGTACCACTCCCTGGGCTTGCACTGCCCCGGCACCCCAGGGACGGGCCAAGGCTGGTTAAGCCTGCCCTCTCTCCCATGGTGGTGAGGTTACTCTACAGGGGCTCTCGAGGCCATTAGCCTCTCCCTTCAGGTTGCCTGGACTTTTGGGGATTAGGGATATGTTATGCTATAAACCCCTCCATTACATCTCCTCGCATTGGAAAGATGCAGTTCTCCTTTGACATTGTACTGGAGGAGAAAGATGCTTTCTCTTTTGACCTGTCAGGGATGTTTTACCCCAGCAAGTGCCTCAGCGAGCAGTTCTGGTGAATCTGGTGTCGGGCATTAGCCACGTGCCGCTTGCTCTGCTGGGAAACAGTAGCAGGTCCCCGGTCTGCTCCGGGGTGCGAAACCCCGCAGGGGCACGGCACGCACTGCCCCTGCCCGGCTGCTGGCGTCACCGGCACCGCTGGCAGCCCCGCTGCCCTGCGCGGCTCTGGCCGTGCGTCTGGGGGCTGGGCCGTGGTCGCTCGCTACCGCTGCTCTGCATTCGGGCCTTTCGCATTTCTCATGACCCCTTTGTATTTCCCACAGTCTGCACACTGATTTTTTTTTTTTGATTTTTTTTTGAAAAGATTTTATTTTGGCTTCACTGCTACTGTTCAAGCGTGCAGTATTTTAAAATAGTCTTTCTTCTGGCCTGTTTTTTTCTCACAGCATCTGCTTTCTCCCTAAGCATTTTCCCCTGGGCCTGTAACCAGCTCTGACGTTCCTCAGCCTTCGCACATGTGAAGGCAACGTTGGTCTGAGCGCTGCCGTGGCGGCAGGCTCACCTGGGCCTTGGCGGAGGACCCGCTGCCTAGCTGGAGGGTAGGCGAGGCACAGCACAGAAAATGCTGTGTTTCCCAGTTTGTTAACCCCTTAAAATACTGTGCGAAGCCTGCCGAGCTGGTGGCTGCCACTAGCAGCACTGTGGGAATGTGACCTCCTGTCACAGGGGGAGATAACACTGTCACCCTGCCACTTGACCTGCTGTGGAGCAAAGAAGTGCACAGAAGCCCCCTCTCTGTCCCCGCCCAGGCTGCAACCACTGCAGTCTGAGTCTGAACACCACTGAAAGAGCAACATTTAGGAGGAAGAAACAGTGCAGATCACCCCTGCTGTTAACTACTCACCACTGTGTAAACCAAGAGAGAACAGACCCTTTGGATTTCCTGTCACCGGGCAGCGAAAACAGCAGCTGCTTGTCTGTCTGCTCCTGATAAAACCCAAGGGAACCGCCTGGATGTACGTTTCTGGGATTAAATGTCCAGATGAGGACGTGTACCTGTGTGCTGTGTGTGCTCCTGTTTCCAACCCAGGAGGAGCAGATTGGTGCTCAGCTCTGTCGGCCCCCGGCTGGGTCCATGCCTCAGCTCCTGCTGCGCAGCCCTGGGGGCACACAGGGGCCATAGCTGCTTGCTGGTGTCTGTGAACCCCGCTCGCACAGAAAGCTCAGCGTTGTGTGCAGTAGTTCAGGATTGCACCCCAGTTGCAGTTTGTCTGTCTATCTGTGGTGAATCACCAGTGGGTATTTTGGGTAGCTTCCTCCAGTTTGCAGCAAAGGCTGACGCTCGCTGCCTGTGCAGTAACCGGGTGAAAAAGATTAGAGGAACGGGCTGTGTCAGGGAAAAGCCTGAGTGCTCCCTGCATCTTACATCACGCTCGTTTTCTGACTTGGACAACAGGCTGGGGGCTTCAGTGAATCAGAGGGAATTGCTCTGAGATGCAGGAGGGAGTGTGGCCTCCAAGAAATCAAAAATCATGGCATTTAATACTGTCAGCACTACAGTCCCAGAGGGGCTAACTATAAGGTCACACACCTCTCCCAATCCTACAGAAGTCCTGTCACCTCCCTTCCACTTTCTCTAAGAAGCTAAACTCCAATACCACCTTAAAGAGAGTTGAGGTGCAAATTTAAAAGTTGTGTGGACAGCAGTACTGCTGTGGTTGTGACCACACACACACACAAAAAAAGTGTTTTCTTATTCTACCTGCTGCTGCTCTTGTTGGCTTGGCCCTTTAGATGGCACCAAGTTCGGACAGGGGTCTGGACAGAGGTTTTAGCATTCCTTCTTCTTTCCTTGCTGAGAGGAGGCAGCTGCTGTAGGCAGAAAATTATCCCTGTCCTCCTAGGGTCCAGGAGTAGGCAAAGTCTAAGCAACAGGTGAAATAGAACAAATTCCTCCCTGATGCAAATCTGAAACTTACTGGCATAAAACCACTTAGCCAAAAACACTCAGCGATGCCTCAGGAGATTACAGTCATTTTAAGACTAGGTGGCTACAGATTAGCCGGTGCCTGAGTAGCCTTGCTTGCTTTCGCCTGGCTTTCATCCAGCTTTTTGAAGGTGTATCCTTGCCAGAGGAGGGAGGTTCTGCAAAGTGGCAATCAAGAGACTGGAGTTACTGCAACTCTGTTGGGGTGGTGTGGGAACTGCCTTGTACACCAAGGCAGCAGAGTTTGTGTGCACCATTGCACAACTTACTCTTTCTGTGCAAAGTACAAACTCAAATGTTACAGTGAATCACGTCATTGAAAAGGAACTTCGGAGTCCCAGTCCTTTCTAGTCTGGAGGCTTGGACATGAAGTCACAGTGCAAACTCATTCAGCATCACATTGATAGTGACATAGTTTGTTGCTAACAAGAAATCTTACCAGGTCTAGTTCTCTCTTGGTGAGCCATTAGAAGGCAGAACGACAGTTAACTTGACCAAAGGAAAGCTCAGGATGCACAAGAAATACACATGTGCAGCATATTCACAGCTCATGTGAACACCAGACTCACACCAATACACAACATGGCAGCTTCATGCACAAATAACTAGGCTGGGCTTGGAGAGAGAACTTGTGATCACGGGGAAGAGAATAAAGGAGTGTGTTAGAAAGAGTGTCACAGAAGCTGGGAGGGTGGTCTGTATTTTCGGTCTTACCATAGAGGAAGAGCATTGGGTATGTTCAGCTGGCTTTAAAGAAAGGCAGACAGAAATAAGCTGTAATAAGTCTCCAATCAAGAGCCCTAGTACACTAGGTCTTGGCTAACACAGGAGCAACAAAATGGCAGGAGAGGGCAAAAGGGAATTTGAAAGAAATGCACAAGAGGCTGGGCTTATTCCCTAGGATGCCCAGGATCAAAGCTGGCTGTGGCAGAAGTAGGTACAACTCCCATTGAATTTGATGTAAGCTGTATCCACTACCACCATATGTGAATTGCACCCAGTATCTCCTGAGTGCTAGACATCCTGGCATCCAGGCAGTGGAGGTACTGATATTGTTAAAATGTTTCTTGTATCACTGTTATCAAGTTCAATACAGGATCTGATTTAGCTCCCCAACTCAGATCCAGGCCATGTCTACACAGGGACCAGCCAGCTTCTAGTGCATCAGTCTGATTTGTAAACCCATAATATCCCAGTGCTAAAGCAACACTTTCTATTTACATATCCCCATTCCCTTACATGTAGTTCTGAGTGATAACGTTGTTACTAAAACAATGGGTTGGGACAGTCTAATTGCCTCTTGGCAACCCTGCAACACCCACCACCAGCTGTGGAAAGTGGGTTGGTAAAGCTGGTTAGCTTGCTGTACCCTCACCCACCTCATAGCAAAGCTCCAGAGACCCAATGGATGTGTCCTTGGAGGCCAAGCTGAGCTGAGCTGAGCCCTGGTCACGCCTGGAAGAGCCTATTTGCTGCAAACACTCTGCCTGACATTCCTTGATTAACTTCAGGGGCCATTTCCAGTACTGAGAGCAATTCTAAAAAACACCCAAGGCTGCAAATACCCTTAGGTGTAAGAAGCAGAATTGAAAATTAAATAAAACCAGCTTTATCAGGAATCCTTCAATTCAATAGATTCAATAGTAACATAATCCTTCAGGCCTAACCTCTACCATATGCCCCATATGCCAACCCTGTCTGTCATTACTTCTTGTGACTACATTAGCAAAGCTGAAACTGATGTATTTCTTCTTCTGCCAGTGGCAGAATTCACCTCTAGTGCCATGGAGGACTCCTGCAGTGTGCTCCTGCTCTCCAAGGACACTGCAGTAACCAAACTGTCATTGTATTACCTAAATAAAAACTGTAGTCTGGATGCACAGCCTATTTGGTGATATAGGCAAATGAGAACAATTAAAAACCCAAGGTACACCTAATCATATAATAGTGTTTTGGGTAGTGTCAGCTTTCATTGCTTTTATCCTTCTCTTTCGCATGTTTGCTCTTGTGTTTTCTTTTCAGATCACATACAGGCAAAAGTTGACTTGAATACCAAATTAAGGAGCGGTGCCCATAAAGACATTTCTTACAGACCAGGCATAGATTTAGATTTTGTGTTACTGGGTAAACATCTCCTTTCCAGCAAAGAGTTTCTCTGTCGCATCCCCCTTCCTCTTTCTAGTTTTGCAAATCATCTTTTCTAACAGTAGAAGGACCCTTATTCTGCTAGTTGCTGCATTCCTGGTAGAAGGTACAAAGCTCTTTCAAACTAACTGAAGGAAGCCCAAAAATTTTCAGCACCTTTCAGGATTCTCCATCCTTCCTGGCTGACAGTGTTGGTGCATCTGTGACTGACTGGCTGAAGAAGCCTTGTAAGTTACTGTGGAATATTATACCTTAATCGCCATTTTGATATTGTTGGTATTTCATCAGAAAGCACAGATAATAGTAATGTACAGAGTAAAAAAATCTGTATAAAAGGATATGACTATATAAGGCACTGTTGATATGGGATGCTCAACTTGGAGGAGTTGCCATCACATTGAAAAACTAGAAACCAAAGGTTCTGAGTATCTTTGGCACTGCTAAGAAAGTGGAGTAGAGGTTGTCTTACTCATCTCTTATTGCCTGAGCTAACTGGCCTGTGTTTTAAGATGGAGTCAAATATGTAGCAAATTATATCATTACCTACAGTAAAGGCTCAAAAGCAGCACAGGAAAGTTTCCGTTAATGCTGGCAGGTGGTATTTGTACAAACTGTGGCACTGTGGGCTGAGGTTCCTGATATGCTTGTGCATACAGTATTTTGTGCATGAGTATGCCAGGGGGAAATCAACCCACAGCTGCAGGTTGCTGAATACATTTTCTGATATCCACTGATGTTTCAGAGAGGAGCCAAATCCTACCATTTTCCACCTGTGCCAAAAAGTCACCAATGGACCTGAGCACGGATATCTGAGAACCCATTACTGGGACTTTCAAGCCATTCCTAACTGTAAAGCCGAGAGAGCTATTGCTAGATTTTCTGAGAATCTTCAACCTTGCAAGTGATGTGGGTATGCCAATTTTAGGGCAAGGACAGGCACCCGGCACCTGAGAATGTAGCAGTCACATCAGTTGAGAGGGATGGAGGCATGGTGATAGGTACTTGGAATTAAAGCCAGTGTCTAATGCCCATCTGAAGTGGACAGGATTTCACTTCTACAAATCTCAGAACATGTACAAAAGCGAATCCTCATCTGTTTAATGTCTTTGAAGGAGCTTCTGAAGAAGCTACACCACTTAACAGAAGGCAGCTTTCGCTGTACTCTGTTTTACTTGAAGTCATCTGTTCCCCTGCATGTGGTCTAACCTGCAAAAGAACTTCAAGTATTCTACCCTGCTCTTGCCATTTGGGGCACAAGTAGCATGCACGTAACTGAATGAGAAAGGGCAACAACAATAACAGCGAGATCAGTCAAGACATGATGCTCTGCATAATTTCTATCATAGCGAAAAGGAACCTGAAGTATAAATCACAAACAAGTCCAGGGGCATACTAAGAGTGATGTAGAAGGGAACCTGCAGGCTAAGAGTGGGAAGAGAAATAGGTGAAGCAGGAAAGCAGGATGCATCTGTGTAAAGACACTCAATGGGGACGAGTGCAATGAAACTGCTTGGGCCATTTCTTTTTTTTTTTTTTTCCCCTCTTGATGTCACCATATTAAAAAAGGTAATAGAGATACTAAGGAGCAGAAGAGGTCAAGAAACAGAAAAGCAGGTTCTAGAAGCCAAAGCAAAGATTCAGTAGCATAAAGACTGAGGGATCCCTGAAGCATGTCTGAAAAGCTCCTTCGAATATTGTTGCCTGCATATATCTCATTTTAACTATGTTCAGTGTGTACTAGAGCACCAGCATTTAAAACAGACACATTGCTCAAGCTGCTGCTAAACTGTGTGCGTCCTTAAAGCCCCTACAGGCACAAAAGCGAAAGGCACAGCTTATGCCCATCATGAATTCAAGATCCCAGGTAAGAAGGTCTCTGGGAAAGAAGACAGGTTTATTCAATGGAGAGATACTTAAAATCTCAGAGACCACAGCACTGAATAAGGTAACTGTACTGTGTTCCTGCTAATCGTGCTTCACCTGGGTAGGTGGGAGTGAGGCTTGCCGGCAGCTATTTGCAAAGAACATACCACCTCTGGATGGGTACAGGGAGCATCAGAGTCTCCTGAACCTCCACACTGACTCACATATCAAACTTGGTGTCTGATCTTGCCATCAAGTCAAGGAAAGTTTATAACAGGTTGTGTTTATGGGTTTCCAAATCCTGATTATAGCATGAATGCTTTGGAAGCTAGGAGAGGATAAAATTTGCACTCCAGGAGAACCAGTTTCAATGTTTCAAGGGCAATACGTAACAATCAATATCATACGATGTTTGTGCTGTAATGTAATCCATTCCAAAATTCTGAGAAGGGATGACTTGCCTCTTCAGAGCTGTAAAGACAGGAGCAAAAACATGAGCAAAAAGACTAAAGGCTTTGTAACATCATGGTAGTATCAAAGCCCCTTGAAATATCCATGGCTTAGAATATCTACCAGATAGATAAAGATTTGGCAGAAAATAATAACGTGTGTTAATAAATAGATTCAAATGAAAGCTTCAGTAGAAAAATCCTGAGAAGAGATATCAATCCCACCTCAACCCTGTGGAACACTGGAGATGGAGGACCATGTTGAGAGGTTCGAGTTCCCTGGGGTTTTTGGCTGGTTTGCTGACAAGTATAATGGCTATCCAGAGAAGTAGCACCTAGAAATGCCTGAAGGGGAGCTCCATTAGGTTTGTACAGCCTAATCAATATATCCAAGGAGGCTCCTTGACTGCTGGGTAAGGATGTTTCAGTAGTTGTAGAAGCCTGACTGCCACTGAGATGACAGTACAGGCAGGCGGCATTCCCATTACCAGCACTGTTGATGGTAGTGATTTTTTTACACCATGGGACACACTGCAGATGATGAGTTCATCTCCTTCAGAGGATCCAGTCTTTGCTAGGAAGTCCAAACTGATTTCTTCCCAATGTTTGAGGAGTAAAACTTCCTTACTGATAGTTTTTTTTCCTTTCTAACAAGATTTCTTCCATTCATAGGGGCACAAATCTCTTTTGGCAAGACAGAATCCTTTGAAGACACAGTCTTTATGTTGTGGAGAACTTTGGCCTGGCTTGATCTGGGGACCATTTAAGCAGCCAAATGCACAGTGTTATTGTTGCTTTGTTAGTCAGAGTTGTCTCAGTCAATGCAGTTGTACAATGGCAGCCTTCTAATTTTGCCCGGTAGCCCTAGCTTTGAAGAGATGAGAGGAAATCTGTGTTTGAGACTTTGGCACCATGATATGACAGAGTATCTTCATATTTCTCAAGAAAACAAATGGTCAGATGCTTATGTTGCCTTTTGTGACAAACAATCTATAATGGCATTTCTCCACTGAGGAAAATATGGCTTGTGGATGAAGCTCTTAGGAGACTACTTGCAGTAGTTAGTTGTTGGTGATGGATGTCTCCTAAGATGTTTCCTTGATTGCTGTTGACATTTGGAAAATGAAAAGTTACCCATGAAGATGCCGTATGTGTTGGAAACTTGTCCATTGGTCTGTCAACCTTCTCCCATGAGGAAGGAGGTGATAGATGTTCACTTCTTGCTTTTTGCTGTTCATTGCAGGAAGGGTGCCTCTGAGACTCCGCACTGTAGAGTTCACCTGAGGAGGCTGCAGTGATGTGTAGCTCCTTTGCAGTTGTGGGAGATTGGTCTTTTCTAGCTCAAGTTCTTTGTATCTAGAGGTCCTCCAAGAGTCCTGCCTACTTTAGCCATACTGCATCTGTGACCTTCTTGGACGCAAAATGAAGGGTGGAAAGAAACAATCTGGGTTATGAACTCATTGTACAAACACAGATAAGATTTTGAGGGGAATTAAAAGCAGTTTCATTAAGGGATACGTGATGAGGAACAGCTATTTGATTTTGTTGCTACAGGGAGTGAGAAAGAACTGAAGGGCTTTTTCAGCTGCTTGACCACTTTCATCTTGACTGGATGTAAAGGGCACAAATAGGGCAACTGCAAGCCAACAGCACTACTGTTCTGGAGCTTTTTCTTTCACACTTGTGGGTCACACGCAAGCTGAGATGGGATCTGCAAGGACATGAGCTTCAAGAAGGACAAGAATTTACCAGGGCATACGAAAAAAAGAGATTTAGAATTTATCGGTGCTGTGGAGACATGATAAAAGAAAAGCCACTAGACTTTTCTGGCATTTGTAGTATCAAAAGTCTGAAGTGACCTCAGGAAGCTGTCTGAGTAACAAAAGTCTTTGTGGAGAGCTGGAAAAAGTCGGGGTTTCAAATCAACCTGGCTGCTGGCAGGTAATAGCCTGCCATTACACTGGGGAGTTACCACAACCCCCTCCAGAGTCATCTGTCTGCCACTGCTGCGTGTGGTTTTAATCACAAGAACTCTAGAGATAATCCACCTGCCACCGAAGTCTGTGAAGTTATTATAAGACCAGGCAGAAATGTATCTGGTATTTCTCTGACAGGGAGTATTACTGGATTGCAGATGGCATAATTCTCAATTCCCACAACCTTACGGTGAAATCAAATTATTAGCAGGAAAAAAAATAAAAAATAAGCCAGGCAAGCTGCTCAAACCCTGAATTCTTCCATTAAGTGTGCCGTTCTTTGAGAATTTCTGGGAATATTTTGAATAAAACTAGCCAGAATTATTTTGTTTCTACAAAAAAAAATTCCATTAGAAGATTGCTGATGCTGAAAGTGAAATGTTCTGTAGAAACATGTCAATTTTGAAAAAGCATTTAAGAAATGTAAGAATGAAATCTCACATTTTCTCCTTGCACATTTTGAGTTTTCATTTCAATTAGAAATGTTATATAAATATGAAAAAAACAGTCCTAGACTAAACTGCTTCTACTTTACTTAAGCAAATGTTTTGATTTTCCTCAATTATTTCTGTTGGAATGATCTTTTACTGAAAATATTGCAAATTTTAATTTTTATTCTATTTTAAAACAGAAAAAAACTGTTACAATTACAAGGAGCTTTTGTGAAACAAAAAATCAAGCTTTCCTGTAACCCTAATCTGGGTGAAGCACTAGAGGTTTTTTGGATAATTTTCATAAATTGAGGTTTGGGTTTAGTGCCTGTTAGAAAAGGGTGCCATCTTACAGGAAAAGAGGGACTAAAGGTGTATGATGCTGCCTCTACTGGGGCAAATGGTGAACACCTTGCTGATTTCCCTGGAAAAAGCCCCGAGTTGTTCCAGTGCCATGTAACATGGTAATCCTCAGACAGCTCTGCAGAAGAGACTGAAATCTCTTGCACTAGGGAATTAAAATTTTATTTGATGCAATAAGAGGAATTTGGAAAAATGTGACACCTGCAATGAAATTTGCCATTACATTTCTGCCTGCACTAACTCATGTGGGTCAATAGACATGAAGTGTCAGCTCATACAATGCA
Source organism: Platalea leucorodia (assembly GCF_965183815.1). Classification (NCBI taxonomy): domain Eukaryota; kingdom Metazoa; phylum Chordata; class Aves; order Pelecaniformes; family Threskiornithidae; genus Platalea; species Platalea leucorodia. The sequence goes on from NC_138826.1 coordinate 59,167,063, forward strand.
ATGTATATGCGTTTATACTTCACATAGATTCCACATGATCTCAGATCTCGGGGGAAATATTAGCATATCTGTATGCAACAAAAGCCTATTTTGAATACAGTTAATAAGGTCAAGGTAACTTTTAAAGCAAATGTGTCCTGCAGCTATCAGGTTTTTTCCTTCATTTCCTATGTATTCTAAGATTTTGAAATTCTAGAGCTTGCTTTTCTAATTAGCTTCAACTATGCAAATCATACCAATTTGAATAGCTTATTAATTAATTTCATATATATACCCATGAAATTGTCAGACAGTAATCTTATGGTTCCAAGTGCTTAAGGTAAATATAAGGAAAGTCAATTGCTTTAATTTGGTTATGCAGATTACCCTAGATTGACAATTACTGGACAGTTAATGGAAGAGTCACTTTTTACAGAGCTGAAAGCTCTATTTTTTCCCATGACTTTCAGAAAAGCAGAACAATTGGTAAAGTATGTCTATGCAAATTATTCTTAATTTTCAGGATGTTTTAATAATCCTTCTCATTAGCTCTGGGTAAATGATGAGTTCGAGTCTTATGTTAATCAAGCCTGGGGGGCTCCTGAGAAACAAGCAGATATTAAACACTGTCAAAGATGTAGCGCTCATCTTCAGGTACAAGTACCGGTCTGACTCAGAGAGGCACGGGCAGCTTGCCTGTGTTTTATTATTTGTGTTTTGTGGGACAGGTAGCCAAAAAAAGCCCCAGAACATCTGGATAGGAAGGCTCTGAAGATAAACTGAGCCACGAAAATAAATGTTGAAAGGCTACTTGTGTGCAGGACCTTTTACTTTTGTTTTACAGGTGGATTGACTTAAAGGATTTTCCAGTTTGAGTATCAGCTGAGGAGAGGTTTTGCTGATTTGAACACCTCTGCCAGAAGCCATGTGTGACAGAGTGGACTCTCTTCATTCAACTTGCCTTTGCACTTGACCAATTCTTGATCCACAGGGCAAGGGCTCCCAAAGGAGGCAATCAGGCTGTCCCAGCCCAGAGTGGACTGAGGGGGATGACCCTGGGAACAGACCAGACCACTGAGCAACACAGACAGAGAACAAGCGTGAAAATTTAGAGTTCCCAGGTTTCCAGCTTTCCTCAGCTCTATTACCATCCATGCCAATGGTTTCATCATTGCTGTTCCTAAGTAGTCCAACTTGCCTCACTGCCTTTCCTTGTGGCAAAGTTAATATGGCTTTTAAACACCAAACCCAGCAGTGAATTTATCACTGTGCTGAAAAGGGCAGTCTTCTTTTCCTCCACCTCTTTAGGAAGATTTATGTTCTCTCTTACATTGGTCATTATTCTCTTCTCTTTTTTTTTTCATTGTCTGGGAGGGAAGGAGGGAGGGAAATCTGTGGGGCTGGTTTTCCAAAAGGAGCACAGCCTGTATCTGGTTTTGACTCGTTCCAAATGACAGTTCTTTTCATATCCACATTCTCCCATCCCAAACACCCAAATAAATCCATCATCTTGACTTCTTATCTGTAGCAGTGTTGTGAAAGCACAGCTGCTCTGGAGGGCTGCAAGTAGAGAGATGGTCTCTGACATGGCTTGGCCTGCTAAGGTTCTTGTGTACTAAGACCATGCCACTGATTTTGATCTTGAAATGAAACAGAAGAAAGAGACTGTTCAAAGCATTCATACCGGTCTTCGTTACTTTAAAGACATGCTGTTGTGTGCTGTATAAGTTATCGATTTTTCCATTACTTGTACCATCCCACAGCCTGTCTTGGAAAGGACAATGGCAGCAGAGTTCTCCTCTAAGACAAATTTCCTGAGCCATAGGTAAGCAGGAGCTTTCCTTGTCTCCAATGCTTTGCAATACTTCATTAGTACTGAGAGGGTGAGTAACATCTACTGGCTTCATCTTCCCTGGGGGCTGATGATTCCAGGAATTAAGCAAACTCCCAGAAGCATGTCCTTCTTCTGTCATGGCTGTGCTTGTCTTCAGTGCACTGAGCGTTTGAGCACTTCTACAGCTATTTGTTAATTACTTATTAATTAGCTGATAGGATTCCATGGTGTGGGAAAAGGATAAGGAAGAAGGAAAAATGAAGCACAGATTGAAACTTGTTGCCCTCTGTGTATTGGTATTACTGGGGTTTCTCTGGGCAGCCTCACCTGCCTAGGGCAGAAATGAGGCTAGAGACCTTTGGACTTCATAGGGCTCCATCTGTGAAGAGGATGGGAACTCAGTATGAAGGGTTTACTGTGATGTGGTTGGCAGGAGCATGTGAATCCAGAAGGAAGCTTCAGTAGCATCTTTGCAACTCCTCTATAACTGATGGGGAATTACACTGGTGGTGTTAAGGTCAGAAACGGGCCTGTGGTCTGCAGCAACTCCACTCCTCAGTGTAATAACTCTTCTGGGGACTAATGGAGCCAGATGGAGACTAGATCATGAGCAGGTTTTTCCAGGGAGGAAGGCGGGCAGTCTACCAGCTCAAAGACTCTGCATGCAGCGTTGCCAGGATCCTTCCTTTGGCAAGCCCAAAGGCTCTGGGACAGGGTGAAGATGAATGAGCCATCTTATGCTTTGATGAAGGTGCTGAAAGAAACTACACATGCCATTGAAAACAGGAGAAAACCCCATCTGCCTTCATTCAAAGGCAACAGGACTGTGGATTGCAAGAGACAGTAGATACAGGTGAACTAGCAGCCCCTGTTACTTTTGGGTGATGAATCTCTGCTCAAGGGAGGATAGGCAGGGATACCAGCAGCCCAAAGAGAGAGTTTGTTATGGACTGTTTTCATTTGAGATTTGTAGCAGTTAGTATTTAATTCCCAGACTGTGTCTTTTCATTGGCTTTTAAATTAGAAAGTTATTTAATGTTGAGGCAGAATGTTTCGTAGAATAAAGCAGCCTACAGAGTCATATTGGATTTCTGTATGTTCATATGGGATACAATAAAGCCTGAGAGCCTTTCTGGGATTGGAAATGCCAATCACAGGCATTATCAGAGCACATTAGAGGTGGTCATATGGAGACTGCAGCCAGCTGTTACAAAGCTACCGAGCAAGAGATTTTTGTTCTACACCTCTTTCCAAGAATAAATGATTATTGATTTGATGAATTCTTTGGTTAAAAAAATAGGAGGGATAGTCTGGATGATATGTAATGCTCACTGTGTGTGACATACTGTGTTCAAGTCTGGGCAAACAGTTGAGCCTCAAAATCCCTAGCTCCAAGTATCAATTTGTTTTAGTGCCTTTCTATTAACAAGTGTTTCTTTACTGCTGAGGCATCTTTGCCTTCATGTCTGTTCAGCTTAGGAAAAGATATCACTTGATCTGGCTTTGGGCGAAGCAGATTTTCTCCCAGTCACTCAGACAAGGCTCAGCAGACAGCACGGCTGACTGGTGTCTCCGAGTTTAAAAGTGGGTTTTGAGAGAACGACTGGGATGTGGCCAGCTGGGATGTCCCATTACTCTGCAACATTGTCAATTTTACTAGCAATTAGAGCCAGAGCCACATTTTTGGCTATCAATCAGCTGACCATAAGCAGCAATCCAGTCTCTACAGCTAGGTCATCTGGATGCAGCTGGGAATGGGTCCCATTTAGCAGATGTCTAGGAAGATATATGAAGCAGAAGTAATTTTGTTGGCATGTTGTGCCAGATGGGCTCCACAAAGAACAGACCAGCGAGGGACAGTAAGAGCACTGCCATTTTAAAAACAGTTGTCTCATGAGAAATAAAAAAACCCCACCTTATGTTTGCCTGGCTGGTACATATGAGGGTAGAGGGAGCAGGGCAGGAGCTAAATGAGGGTGCTGTACTGACTGTATTAGAAATGGTAAAATTAGTTTACATGTGTTTACCTTTGATTATAAATCTGGCAGGGAGGCCACATTCTCTTGCCTACCAGCAAAAAACCCACAATCAGGTCTTTACTTAATGGGAAGCTGAAAAATTCCTGTTAGTCTGCGCATTTGGGTTTGCAAAATGGTACCCATCACCATGCTGAACTGATGCTGAGTGCCTGGCACAAAAACCTTCCCAACGGGGAACAGCCTTTCCCCCATTCCCAAGATGGTATCTTGGCTGAAGACAGACAGGAAAAATCACTGATACAATAGGTAGAGGGAAACTAATTACTGCCTTGCTGAAAACTACTGCTAGTGCTCCTGGGAATGGGAAACATGATCTCTCCTACCCAAGATTTCAGCAAAATTTGGAGAAAGTGACTGGGCATAAGAAGATGGGGGAGAAGAGAAAGTTAAAGAGGAAAACAAGGAAAATACTTGTGTGTGTTTTCCCTTCTTCCGTCACATTCATTGCTTTCATTGCAACTGGCAGTGCAATCTGGAACCAGTTAGCAGATCTCTAAATATGCATAATAGTAAGAGGGTGCACGCAATGAGGTCTTGGAGAACCGATGTTAAAAGGTCTTGTAATTTGGATGAAGAACAGAAGCTTTTACAGCAGAACTGAATGAGTGAAATACAAGGGATTGTGCACGCTTTACTACTTCAATCTGCGTGTGGAGAACAGCAACGTTGGAAAATTCCTTAGGCATTCTAAACAAAGTAGGTCTTAGAAAAAGGAGAATTAAATGCCAGAAAACATCTTTCACTGCTTCAAGGAATTGTGTTAGGTCACAGAACTAGCTGGATTTGAACTCACTTGAGCACATTTTTGACCATCTAACTTAGGGTGCCTGGGGAGCTATCATTAATTAACATTAATATATTAACAGATGATCTAAGGAATCAGATTTTCTGTGGACTCATATAAACTTGCAATCTTTACTAGAGTTCAGGGAAAGTTAAAAGAAACATTTGCTAGGCAAAAGGAATGATTTATCCTGGCTAGTAAGCCAACGGAAAATATAACCACCTTAGAATAGTTCTAATGTTTTTTATTGTTTTTTCTTTTGAATGTTTTAACTAGCTTTGTGGAAAAACATATTGGCATTAAAAGGAAAATGAAATATAACTGTATTATATCACAAATGTTGATGCCAGAATATTGTAGCATTTTTTTAAAGTGATGTGATAGAAAAATGACAAGAAAAATTAAATACTGCTCAGAAAATCTGGACGTAGCTTTTTAAAGAGCTCTTTGTACTGAAATGTAGTTGCCACACACTTGTTTTACCATCAAACGAACACAGGACAAGACCTGTGGTACTTTGTGTTTCCACTATTAGCTGTTATTGTTACTGTAACAATAATTTATGGTCAAATAAGAAATCAGGACTCCTTCCCTAAAAGCCTTAAAGCCCAACGAGGTTTTGGGCATGTGAAAGCCTGCAGTGATTAAAAGCACAGTTCACACCTCGGTGCAGTCAATGAGATGCTGTGCCCCACCGCTTTAGAGAGAGCTCTAAACATTTTCACTCAGAAGGACTCCAGACAGGTTTGTGCATCAAGCCTTACAGCTATAGGGCTATCTAACTTTCTTTTTACTGCTTTTACAATTAGCTTTTAAGAATTTGTTCTCCTGGATTCTTTATCTTCAGTTTCTCGTATTTTAATTAACTAGCATGCGTGTGGTTATATTTATCCAGTATGGCAAATTTATTTTTATGTTGCTTTTAAATCTCCCCTGCATTAAAATATGTTCTGATTATTCCATGCACCTGGAATAACGTCAGAAGCCAGGTATAACAAGTAGTTTTGTGGAAATCACAATATCGAGGTATTTCCTCAAAAATGGGTACTATGGAGACTCTTTCAAAGTGGTTTTCCCCATGGAAACTACATGTTTTCTTCTCACGGTGCTAATATTGCCGGTCATCAGTAACAGCTCTACTCAGGTAAACTGAGGAAAGAGTAATTTGCATTCACTATCCCCTTTTCTGCAAAAAATACATACATTATTTTTCTGTTTGCCCATATTTCATATAGAATTCCTTACAGAAGAAGTTGTGCAGTTACCAAAATCACCTCTTTGAATGGGCAAATCGTATTATGAACTCTGGAAATGCACTCAGAATACCAACATTTTTAAGCCAAAAGAGAAAAAGAAGAGGCCCCATCTTCATGACAAAACTATACATAAATAAAAACAAAACAACCCTGTTCAAACATGGTTGTGGTCAGACAGTCTTACCATACTTCTTTCTCACCAACACAATGTGAAAAACATGCACTAGAATTGTTGATTAAGCATGGGAGGTGATCAAGTTCAAATTAATCTAAGCCTAATTTGGGGAAGAGTTGAAGGCAGCTCTCCTGATGTTCACCAAAGGCAAAATAAACTTGTTTACTAGCATTTGCCACTGCTACAGCTCACAACCATGCTTCAACGTGGCTACCTACATACAGAAGCTGGGGCCACTGTGGTGTGTTACCTGGATTATTCTAGTGACAAAAACACCACCAGATATTAAAAAAAGCAAACTAAATCCACCCCCACATCAATTTTATCAGTAGTTTTTTCAAAAAGAAAACAAGTCATATATACATACATATACACGCACACAGGGATAGCTCAGGACTACATACAACTTCTAGGATGGCAGCAGTACGGGTATGACAACACAAGATGTCAAAAGAAGCCACTGTGCTTCTCCAGCCCTTTGCTACGTAATTTGGAGGCCTCTGCTACCCAGATGGCATTTAAGAAAGAGAGAGAGGGAGAAGGAGAGAGGGAGGGAGATGTTTTCTGCCTCTTCTGGAAGGTTTGGGTAAATGAACTTGCAAGTTCTAGGAATTGCAAAGATTTGTGTCCAGTGGCAGCTGATGGCCAAAATCTGAGCAGCAAAGGGCATGGAAGCGGAGAGAACCAGACAGGCAGAGACAGAAAGACAGACAGACAGACGCAGCGACAGAGATGAATGCCAGTCCCAACTGAGGTGCAGGCTAGATGTATGTCGTCCTTCCACCGATCCTTGCTCCCATTGCGGGGGGGTGTGTGTATAGGACTGTGTCGCAGGGGCCGACCGCTCCAGTCCTTGCGCAGGCGAAATGCCCTGGGGCAATTCTGCCTGAATAAGGACTGCAGGATTTAAGCCACTGGTTCTCTGCCTTCAGACACATTGATTGAGGGTGAAAATGAACTTGTGAGGTTTAGTGTGGCTGGAGACGAGGGAAAGGAAAGCAAGGGAGAAAAGGAAGAAAGGCAGGGGGTGGGTTAAAAGGGAGAAGTGCAGGAGAAGGTGAGAGGGAGACTTGAGTATAAGCTGTCAGATATTCCAAAGAATGGGAGCAGGAGCCCATGACAAATCATAGGAAGCCTCTTGACACCAAAAGCATGATGACTGTAAGGAAAGGCCCCATGCGCCTGGTTTAAGCCTGAGCTGCTTTACTTCAGAAATAAAAAAGACTAGAGGAGAAATCACTGCACAGGTCTCCAAGCTCTTGGGAGCTGAATGCTTTAGTATCTCTCTGGCCTTACTGCACCAGTACTCAGGAATCAACCAAGCTGCAACTCTCTGCTGACTTCCTACCAGAATTTGGAAAACTTTTCAGAAGTGCAAGATCGCTCCTGAACATCTGATAGACAAACGCCAAACCACTACCCAGCAGGCCTGGGCACAACAGACCTGACTAACATTTTCTAGGGGAAGGAATACAACAAGATGGGTTTTGGGTTTCTCTAACATTCTTCATAGGGGTGCTACTCCCTGAAGCACCCAGGTCCTATGTCTCCCAGATGCCACCCTGGATCAGATCACACACCACATTTTACATTCCTGTTTTCTCCTCTTGTCACCTCTCCCAGTAAAAACCCCACCATTTCCATCAATCCTCAGACCAGTCACAACGCTCACTCTTAGGGAAACATGTACTGCTACAACAGGAGGGCAACTTATGCAGGGAAATACTCCATTATTTCACAAAAGCCTGCAAGTCACCAATTCCCTGTCCCTGATAGTTCTCATCTCGTATCCATGCACACCTCCCTGGCTCGTCACATCTGCTGCATCGCATTGCGTACCTGTCACGGGTACCTCCTCCTCCTCCTCCTCTGTACTTCCTGCAGTGTTCACAGACACACTCAGACATGCAAGCATGGTCACTGAGTAGAACAGGTGGGATGGATACCAGTCCAGATGGTTTTGCTCAGTCATCCGCATGCACTCCCAGACACAGCTGATGAACACAGAGGTACTCACACATGCAGACACGCTCAGAGGCACCAGCACAAGCCCTCGGCAACAGGCTCGCAGGTGGGCGCAAACCCTCCCTCCCTGACATCCTTTCAAGACAGACAGAGTCAAACACACGACATCCCCACTGTACCTACGCCGGTGCTCTGGAAACACACATGCTCCCACCTGAACATGCCTCCCTAACTCTCACACATCTGCCCACCGTGAACTGCCCACTGCAGCTGGATGGGCCAACCTCTCGGCTGGCCACAGGGACTCATCCAGCTCAGTGGGCACTGCTATGAGCAACACTTTGGTGGCAAACGAAGACTCAGCCACAGCAAGTCTTTGGTCTGATGCTGGCAGGGGAAAGGGTGACAGAAAAAGGACCCTATGGACCAGAAAGGTGTCTGCTTTTCTCTCCGACTGAGAGGAAGGATATTACTTTAGCAGCTTTCCCAGTGACTCAGGGTCTGACTGTTTTTCTTTCATCACTTTGGGCACCATAGCACAGAGCACAAATTGAACTTGATTTCCCTCTTTGATACAGCACAACAAATAGTAATGAGCAACTTTCTTTGCCTGGACGAGGGGACAGCAGGCTGTCATTCAGCTTCACAGCACTCAACTCCAGGCTGTGTCTACTGACGTGGAAAGAAGGAAATGCAAGCCTGTGCCTGGGGCTACTTCTGGGATGACATATTCCAAATTTGCTGACTTTTATTCAACTACTATAACATTTTCTTTCCTATTATTATTATTATAATAGATAGTAATAATTTTTACCACCTTAATGTGTTCTTCTGAGGAACTTAAAGTGTTTTGTAAGCACTAATCACAATGCTTTCTTAACATAGGGAATAATAACAATCTCCAGTTTACTGATGGGGAGACTGAGGTATAGGGATCTTAGTCAAAGTCGAAGGAATACAACGCACAGGCCCTACCTCCCAGGCCTCATATATTACATCATCTTTCATCTTATTCCCCAAAACCCATTCTTGGTCTTAGCATTTAAAGAGAGTTGACACATGTGGTGTCTGCCTCAGAAATTCTTTTTTTAATAGCAGATTAAAAAGTCCTCCCCTCCCTCTTTAGTTACTTAAGAAGTGGCTTAAGAGTGGCCCAAAATAGAATCACTGAATATTTCCAGAAGATTTTGAAAAAATCTTCATTTTGTGGCTAGGAAGTTAGTTGTGTAACATTTACTGAGAAGCAAAGCTCTGAAAATGCATCGTGAAAGTAAGGCAATTTGAAAGTGAATTTAGCAGAAACTGTGCCATTCTGAAGTTTTCAAACCCAGCAGATTTTAACCTGCCCTGTGCCCTTTGCACTTACTCAGTTGTGTGAGATGCTCCTCTGTGTGTTTGTGGAGCTGGCTGGGGGGACTTGGGAGATGTTCCCAAGTTGCAGTAAACAAGCGGGCCTAACGTGATGCAATTGGACTTATCACTTGACATATCTCCACACCATGAAGTGTTTTAAGTGGAGGCTTCCTAAAGGACTCAGAAATGCTGAAGGCAACCTGGGGGCCTACCTCATGAGTACATGCCTTCCCACTATTTTTGAATGCACAGCCATGCTAACAAAAATATGCTGAGCTTGACATGCAAGTGTACACTCACCCACAGGCATGCAGATGAACATGCCTGCATACAGGAAACTCTCAGATAGAAACACCCACCCGTAAGCAGATCAAACTTGCACAGTAAGATAGCTACGTTGGCTCAGAAAGCATGTTCATAGACTCAGTTACATACACAACAACCCATGTGTCTCCATCAACAACCATTCACAACACAAATACGCATGAAATACGTATGCTTGCATACACACTCTCTTCGCCCCCCCCCCCCCGATTCACGTCTGTACACTCTTCCATGGATTTGTAGCCCATCCACAGGCATCCAAACACATTCAGGAACATATACTACAACCAATGGAGTGCACACACAAAGACCCACCCATGCACACTCACATATATCTTAACGAAGGTTTTGGTCTGGGAAATTCCTTTTCAAGAAACAAAAATAATTGTCAAAAGGAAAAAACAGAGCATGGGGAACTGCACAAATAGATGCAAGCACATACCTACACACACACTGTGGAGCTTGTCAGTCAGGGTTCCCACCACAACTACAGCTATTGCAGCTCAGCACCTGCTGGGTATGCTTCCCCTGAGTGCAAACGTCTGGTGAACCTCACGGAGATTTCAGGCTTAGGTGTCTATGTCCACGTGTCAAACTGACCTGTTCCAGGTTTCTCTGTCTTCCCTAACTGACAACAATGAAAGCTGTCCCTTAGCTCCAAGAGCAGCACCTTCCAAGAGCCTACCGCAATCATTCTTCGGCTTCTAAGGAGTTGGGCAGAAACATCTTACCTGCACCTGACCAGGCTAAACATCTCCAATTAGTGGAGTTTATTGGCATTTTAAAGTTGTTGGTTGTTTTTTTTTTTCAGACTCCAGGTCTCTTGGAACAAGACAAGACAGTGTACAGAAACACAAGGCAGGGTTTGCTCAAACCCACAAACAGCAAGAAAGCAACAAGCTCCTGAGGAGAAGGGGAGAATTGTATCTGACAAACTGCCTCACACTGCTCGGGAAGGTGACAACTGTCCGTCCAAGATGGGCTGCTACTTCCAAAGCCCATCTGCTACAGATGTAACAAATCAAGTGCTGCTAGCAGGAAGGGAATCCAACAGGACAAACCAACATACACAACATTCTCTTATTCAATAAGGGTTATAAGTGCAGAGGGATTTCAGAACATTTCAGAACAAACTTCATCCATAGCTGCTGCTCATTTATCAGTGCATCAAAAGATTGTGCAAGTTTTTAGTAACAAACATTAGAAACTAGTAGCAAAGAACTTGTCTAGATAAAAAGAGAAGATTTAAACATGCCAGGTAACAAAAAGACGTGTGCAGAAGTCTGTAAAAACTGTATAGAAGGAAAGGATTCTTTAGAGGAAACAGAGGGACCATCATGAAATGCTGTTCATAACCCTGACTCTTTAGTCAGGGCCACTCCTGCTGCCTCCTCAACTAAGACAGGTGATGGCTGTTTGGACAGAGGCATACCCTCATTTTTCATAGACTTCTGCAACCAAAAACTGGATTCTGGGCCTTGGCTGACACGAACTTGAATTTAGACAGGGAATGGAAAAGAGAAGGAGCCTTATCGGTGGTAATTAAACACACCAGTACGGATAGCCCTGGAGACTGAAGCTCTGAACACAGCACAGTTAGCAGCAGCGTGCCCTTCTCAACAACATGCTAAGAATGAACGCGATTTATCCTGCTTAAATTTAGCGTCTGAGAGCGGGGTGTCTAGACAAACCTAACAAACCTAGACACTCTCCAGTCACTGGATGGGCACCTCCAAAGAACAATTCATTTTCCCTGTCACAGGCGTGTACGGGGAGGCACCAGTTGGCGTGGGGAGGTGTGCATTTCTCTCCAATAATTCTGAGGAAGCCTGGGTGACTATCTGTCTTCCTCTCAGACGACTAAAGTTTAATGAGATGTATACCAAAGTGTCTTAAACCATGACGTAAAAAGTTGTTTAATTTATTGGAAATTACTGAGAATTTCTTCAAAAGGATGCATTAGATTTTCCCTCCAGTACAGGGTTTCTGACTATGATAGACCTCCATTTATTTATCAAAACACAAGGATTTCCCTCCTTTCTGCTTGGAAGACTTTTGTACGGATTCAAATACATCAGTCAGGAAAGTCTTGTGGATGTTTAGCATAATTCATCTCCAGTTAATCGTACTTATTTCCTCAATTACCACAGACAGTTCTGCCTCTATGGATGAGAATTGAACTGTTCCACAATCTGAAGGCTACTGCCAGGGTCCCCATTTAGTTTTCTTGTAACAAGCGTGGCATAAAAAAGGCTTTCATTTCATTCTTTAAAATTAACAACTTCACCCTGCTGATCATTGTAACTTCCCTCTACAAAGTCAGCCCAACCCTAATATCTCTCTAGTAAAAGGGTAACCAAAATTGTTTACGTCATTCTGGGGGAAATGCTGCAAACAATTTTTTGTGTCCAGAAAGTAGGACATTTAAGAGATGTAAAATAAAAGTTCATTTTCAGTTAGAAACTATTTTCTATTCTCTCAAAAGACAAAATAGACTAGTGTCAAATAAAATATTTCATTTATTCTAAATCAAAATATTACAACTTGGATAAATGTCCCTCTTTCAGAATTAAAAAAAATGAACTTGAACAGAAATTAAACTAGAACCAAGATATGAAAACATTTTGTTTGATAAATTCAAAGTAAGGCATTTTGATTTTTTCAAAATGTTGCCTATGTTTTTCCCTAAACACAGCACTGAGTGAAAACTATTCTGTCACTTTTCTGCTTGCGCTGGGTTGCCTCTACAGTACACAATTCCAAGCTGGAATGTTTATTCAACAGCCACATCATTTTGCAAATTCATGATTGTTTTGCTCTTCGTTAACATATTTACAGAAATTTTCTTTCAATCTTTCTATCTTCCTGGCCTCACTAATCTGGATTTTGCAGTGCAATTTTTGTCCATGCTCATAAACTTAGCGGGTCCTTTGTAGTCTTTCATTTGAGAATCTGTGTGCTTCCTGCCTGTCCTTTGTCTATTTATCCTGTAATTCTATATCCATCCACCTCCAAAAAAAGAGAGGAAAAAGTTTGCCTGAGGGGATTTATTCCTTGAACACCAGCTGCTCACTTCAGTCTCCGTGGCTCATTCAATCCTTCACCTGTCTGCTGAGGTGGGCACCAGTGGGGCCAATCAGTGTCAATTGTGCTGGTGGAATTTATCAGATGGAGCAAACTGGGTTGCAAACCCAAAAAACTGGGTTGAAACTCTGGCGCTTTGTTTTTCTTTGGGCTTTCTGTTTTGTTTTTATTTTATCTACCTTTTTCAAATTAGAAACTGAACATTAGGAGCAGGTTCCTCTAAACAGAGATGATTTGGTCTTTATTCCTTGTGGAGGAAGCCTGGGTAAGGAGGCACAGGGAGGATTCCTGATTTGGTTCCCGCAGTTCCACCTCGAAAGAACTGACCTTTAGATCTCTGTGGGGTGGAGAGTATTGAACTGCCATGGGAAGCAAAACATAACACTGGGTAGACCAAAGTGCTGGCCTGGGACTATTCTAGCAGCTTCCCATGGCGCAAATAGCTTATTCACTTACACTCCACGTTTCCCATCGCTTTTCCTGCTATACAGTTTAATTCATGCCAGGCGGATTATGAAGGGAAGAAAATGATGCAACAGTCAGAAAGTCCTTTAAGTCGTTCCAAAAATTAGAACAAAATAAAAAGAAAACAAAACAAACAAAAAAAAGAGAGAGCTTCAAAACTAAACAAAAAGCTCTGAAAACAAACTCAAAAGAAAGGAGGAAGGGGGAGGAAAAAAAAAAAAAGAACCCGGGAAAGACAAATGAATGTTAGAGCAGGCACGATCATGGACAGACGCCAGCTACTTACGTTCACCTCGGTGATTGCTATATCAACAATGCTACCCACAACAATCAAGGCGTCAAATGTATTCCATGCATCACAGAAATAGTGCTGCATGTGGCAGGGAAGCCAAGGAAAGAGAGAGAGAGAGAGAAAGGAAGAGAAAGGAAGAGAAAGAAAGAATGAGAGAAAGAGAGAGAGAGGAGGGAGAGAGAGAGGGAAAGGGAGAAAAGAGGGAAAAAAAGTAAAAAGTAAAATAAAATAAAATAAAAAACAAAACAAAACAAAAAAAAGCATGAAAGAGGGAGAGAAGAGGAAAAAAATAAGAAAAGAAAGAGGTTACGTGGGCATATTAAATAGTCTCTTACCACTCTACAGTATTGGTTGCTCAAACCTCTGTAACGTTTCACATGATGGAGGGTATCAACAAAAGCCTGGTTAGTCAGAAAGTTACACTCAAGCATATCTACCTTTTGGAGGGAAAAAAAGCACACACACCCCAAACTCTGTGCGCTTTCACCAGTCACAGCCTTGGGGCAAGCTATGACAAGTGAAAAAGAAGGAGGCATTTCCCCCCCTCCTTTTTTTTTCCCTGGGAGAAGGAGAAGGACGACGGCAAGTTCAAGAAAAGCATGACTAGAGGGAAAAAAACCAGAAAAAAAAAAAAAGAGAGAGAAAGAAAGAGAGAAAGAGAGAAGGAACAGCAGAGGAGGAGGAGGTGGTGGTATCCTGGGGAGGGTAGAGTAATACTCACATTAGTTTCACTGAGAATGACGTCTATAATGCTGCCAATTACGATGAGGAAGTCAAAAACATTCCAAGGATCACTAAAGTAACCCTACATAAGGAAGGGGCAGGCAGGATGGGGATTAAAAAGGAATGTTAGACAGACAAAAACAGTTCAAAATTACCATTAGAATTACTGCCCTGATACCTCAAGGGGTTTTCCTCTTAAGTCTACTTGTTGCGTCTCAAGCTGTAGCCCAGTCCTGGGATCCCTGACTTACGTGAGCAGTCCCTATCCAGCTAATGCGATCCCAGGGCAGCCAGTCCTCCCTTCCAACTCTGGGACGGAGCAGGGGGCGAAGGGAAGCCACACAGAGCACTTTGAGCATGGCTGCTCACAGGAGTAGGGTTTGTAGGACCAGCTCCTCCAGGCATCTCCGATTCCTAGCGACACTGCACCCTTCCCCATTTGGCTTGGATTTGGCGGGGGGAAGAGTACAGGAATGGTGTCATACGGTTCTCTCAAAAAACGTCTCCCCTTCTGCCAGTGTGAATATCAATCCACCAGTCCACATTCCAGATGTAACACTCTGTGTGGCACTGGGAACAGCCGGCTGCCGCGTCACGATGGAGCAGAGGGCACAGTTGAGCTGGGGACGTGCTATTTAAACCTCACTGGTTGTCTCCTTTATCTTTACCCAGCCACAATGAGTATTACAACAATGATTAACCTGACAGTTTCTGTTACTAATGCTTGAGCTCCTGTCATAAAACTACACAGCAGGGCTGGTATTTTTGTTACTCTGAAAGCACGTCTGCACCACAAAATGAAGGTGTGAACGTAGCATGTGCTGGCGCATCCCACCAGAAAGGGGTAAGAATGAGAGCAAAGTTGGCTTTAGCATGTGCTTAGAGACCTGTTGCTCACTCATGCTAAAGATAGTGTCACAGCATCACTGCAACGTCAGCTGTCTCGGACAAGCTATGGCACATCCGCTACCATGTGCTAAACTCATACCTTCGCTTTGCTGTGCAGAATTACTTTGGGGGCTATCTCAAACATCTCATTGTCCTAAGCAGGGCTCAGGAGATGCTAATCAGCACTGCTTGCCATTCCCATCCTGCATGATTTTGGCTGGATGGGCCATAAGGATACAGGACCCTTTTGGAAAAGGTGCCATTCAGCCCAGGAGGTGAGCTTCTGTATGTAAACTTCCTGTCCCAGTCAATGCCACAAGCAAAGAAAACTTATCGTGGCTCACTGAACACCTGCGCCAACCTCTTCCCCTTGTTCTGCAGTCCTAAAAGGAGGCAAACATACAAAATCCTCCGTACTCTTTTTATGTGTTTGATTTTGTGAGCATAGGCTAATCTGACCTCCCTGTTTCCCAGCTGCAGCATGTCTCCAGTGAGACTGAACCCAAGTTGCACTGTGACTGCTATTCTTAGCCAGAGAGTCAGGTCATGGGTAAAGTGTGAGTCTGTGTTCCCAGGCAGCGCTGCAGAAAGCAAAAAGGAGAAAAGAAAAAAAAAAAATTTAAAAATCCCAGCACTGGCACTGCACAAGCCAGGCTTGGGAGCCTGAAATTACTGTGGGTTCAACCACCACATGGAGCAGGCTCTGGCAAAAAGTATCTTTCTAAACACTGAAACACTGCCTCCAGGGTGCTTTGAGACTCATGGTTACAAACTGCATTATGTTTGGGGCAGGAAAAATGAAAAACAAACAAAAAGATGAAGCAGAGAAAGCCACTGCCCAGCTGGTTCCACACCAGTGAAGGGAGCTGGTAGAGTGGACTTTGAAATCTCCTCAAAATCAGAAAAAAACCACCCTTTATTCTGCAGCCTGAAACAGGCAACTCTTAGCAGATCTACATTGGGAGGAGTAATCATCCCATGGCTACACATTACTATGCAATTAGCTACAACAGGGAGGAAGGAAACAGGAGCAAAAGCAAATTCAGAGAATATTATTATTCAGCGTCCAGCCTAGAAAATACACAACAAATATTAGAATGAATTCAGCGGTGATGTCCAGCATCATTAGCAACCAGATGGACCTGGAATAAAACTGTAATTAGACTTCACCAAGAGGAAGGGGAGGGAGAGAACAGCAGATTAAATTGTAGAGGCAAACGCATTTTGAATAAATAAAGGACAGACACAGACCATATAGAGTTGCAAAAAGTGCCTTTGCAGCCTGATGAGGCCTTGGCAGAAAGTACACTTGCAGGATCAAAGAGAACGGAGTAGAAGACGACAGACCCAATCCTCCTGCCCCTGTTCATGTGCACAGTCCTGGTGAAGGCAACGGCACTGCTCACATGCCAAATGAATACGTGCATTCAACAGCATGGCTACCTTCCATTTCCTTCTCAAATTGCATAGTTTAGGAACTATTAAGGATTTCAGCAAGAACCCAAACAACTCCAAAAAAACAGAGTTTGCTTTTGGGCAGCTTCAAGGGTGAAGATCCAAAACATGTTCAGGTTTTGCCCATGAAAATGATGACTGTCTATTTTTAGATCTATGGTGATAGATAGGTGGTTATGCTTACTACGATTGGCATCATACTGCAAGAAAGTTTTTGGTGTAACCATATTCACAATCTCACAATTTGTTTTTACTGAGCAACTCCAGACATAGAGCCCAATAGCCATTGCTGCTGGTAACACAGCATTTGCTGTTGGTACAAAACCCAGGTGAAAACCAGCATCAAATCCTGTCCTTAGATGACCACTGAAGCCAGTGAATTAAATTTTGCTCCCGGTTGCAGTAACGTAACCTCACTGGAAGCAACGACACTGCACTGACACAGTTGGCAC
Organism: Platalea leucorodia; assembly: GCF_965183815.1. Lineage (NCBI taxonomy): Eukaryota > Metazoa > Chordata > Aves > Pelecaniformes > Threskiornithidae > Platalea > Platalea leucorodia. The sequence goes on from NC_138826.1 coordinate 59,184,131, forward strand.
ATCTCAGGAGAGACTCAGGCCTGGAAAGAAAAGGTCCCTTTTTCATTGCTATCGCAAATAGATGCTTTGGACCTTTGTGGCACTGCAGCACATCTGGAGTCACTCTGCTAACTTCTGTGGAGTTGCTCCAGATTTACACTGTGAGCTCTTTCTCCTGGAATGCTGTGCTGAGTCTCATCAGCCAGCTCCTTGCTTGAAAGTCATGGGCTGCTCTGCTCTGGGATCACAGAAAGAGCATTACCATGGTATGTTATTGTGTAGCCGTAAGGTGGACTCATAGAGCTTTTTGCTTCCTCCTGTACCTCTTAGATGAGTGATAGAGAGGAACCATGGATATGAATGCAGTTTTACTCAACCCCACATCCAATATGCCATTGTTGAATTAAGGAAACACATGAATTTAAAAACCTTCCTTTCCTCCTCACCTGCTCCCTCTGTGTTTCAAACAGAAGTGTGAAAAATAGAAAGATATTATTCACAGCAAGAGAGCTCAAAGAAAACAGAACATAGATGCTTCATTTGCGTGCAAGGCAATGGAATCCTTCCTTAAAAAGCCACCCTCTTAGAGACATTTACCTATGAACAGCCATGTGGTTACTTAGCTTTGGATCGGACCTCATAATCTTGTCAGGAGTTATGAGTACATATTGAGAGTAAACTACACCCCTTGGGGACTTGCCTCTTGCGACCTCAAAGTACCTCTTCAAGCCACATTCCTCGCTGGAGTGTACCAGGGTGGCTAATGAAAGACAAGCTGAATGAAGGAAGAGCTTTCACTCCAATAAAGAGGTTGTATTTCCAAACTATTTTTCCCACCAGAAAGTTCTGTATACTTTTCCCAAGGGGGTGGAGGTCTGACTGGAAATGAATTGATGGCACTGTTTGTTTTTGCAGTACAGGAATTTAGAGTGTAATACCATATTTTACCCTTAAAGGGAGACGCTTGACCCTGATTTAGCTGTATAATTACATGTCACATAATGGCAGCCTCAGGGGCTTACTGGGGAATGGTAGTCGCCCTCTCTTGTGGGATGTCTTTGGAGATCCATGAAGCTTTTGGGGAGAAAGAGGACAGAAAGAGACCAGGAGGATTGGACTGAATATTCAGGAAGCATGAAATAGCCCCACCATTAGAACACGTTTTTTCCCCATTTTTTTATTTCCCCAAAGGTAGCAAAGGATAGTGTATCATCATGTGATCAATAAGTTAATGAAAGGCTGAGCATAAATATGCAGTAGCTGACTGGAATGGAATCTCATTTGTGCAAGGGGAGCAGACATCGTAGCATTTCAGAATGAGTATGCCAATCATTTTTAGGTTTCCTAGTTGCTGAGATTAGCTATCAAAGAAGCTGTGGTTTGTTTTGCTACTCATGGAGCCATTGAAATCTCTGGAGACCATTTCTTTTACATTTTGTGAATATGAAATCCTAAATGCAGTACCTAAGAAGCCTCATTAACAGCAGAGAAAATTGCCCACTGGAGTCTATCTGAAGGTCTGAGCTCAGGGTCACCTGGGGCCCATAATAGGAACATGTGGTGGCTGGAGAGCTATGCATCTACACTGAAGCACAGAAATCCTCAGGGGAAGGGTGCTGTTGAGTCATGGTACCAGCTGGGTTTTGAGCATCCAGCCCTGTGGGAGCTGCAGGGTCACTTGTGTGTTAATTGATGTGCAGTTATTTATCTGTTTGGTCCCAGGTTTTCATTTCCATCTCTTGTGAGGTGGCTAGCAAAAATTAAAAAAACCCTCTGAGAGAAAAGCCTCTAAAGATGAAGAGCACAGCAAGGGTCAAGGTTATTCACTGGGTAGGATCTGAATGTAGGTTAGATAGTCCCCAGTAGAAGACGCTGCAATGTCATAGGAAAAAAGGGAAAGACAGAAATGAAGCATTGAGTAGGAGAAACGAAGACATATAGATAACTACACAGCCTAAAAGGAAAGCAAACTACACGAGAACCTTGCTAACACCTATCTGAAATAAACCTGCAAGTTAAAACAACAAAAAAGAAGCATCAATCTTAATCAGCTGGAAAGTATATGGGAAGGAGAGAAAGGGGCTGATACCCTGATATTCAGTGTGATTTCTTAGGAAAAATTTCCTGCTGATTGTAAGGGGCACCAAAGCTGGGGATCTGCAAAATGAGATGAACTGCTAGCTTGGCTGATGGTTGCTTAGCATGCAAATTCGTTTCTGAAAATGCTGCAAGCTATTTGGAGCTGTGAGAGTCTGTTCTCAGACTTCATTAAAGGAGGCTTTCCCTGAAAATATTTTTGCAAAAGGGACAGTTTCATTGGAAAACAGTATCGAATCAAATGACATTTACACAGTACCATGGCTCTTGGCATACCTTCTCACAGCAGATTTGAGCAATTCGCATGTATTCTGAACAATCTTATAAAGCTACAATAGCTCCCGACACCAAATGGAGATTTGTGTCAGATGCAAATTCTGTTATGCTAAGATACATTTAGCCATAACAGCAATCAGGGAAATTAGCAGAACCTAATAGAGAAGGAATAAAGTGGAGGATGCAGCTGCTTGGATCTCCTGACAGGCTGCAGTAAAACAGCATCTATTTACATACTATCTATCAGCTCTCATCCATTGATGGATTAATTCTGAGACACAGACTCCCTGCAGTTCACCTACCAGTCACTGTAATGAGTCACCGCTGCAGCGAATTGCACAAGGGCCCCCTGTACTCCGTCAAATCTTTCTGCAGACAGGGAGTGAGGAGAGGAGCTTTTCAGCTCCCCAGACTATTCCAAAGGTCTGGTCAGTTCTGAAGAAGCCTCCTGCCTCTGTCTGCTTATTCCATAAGAAAACAAGACCAACTTGTAGACCAAGATAGGTGCTCAATAACTTTGATGTCTTCCTTTATCCTGTCTCACTGTTTCATGCTCTCCCTCGCAATGAGGTCATTGGTGAAAGCAGACAGGCATCCCTTGGGGTACGAGGGCCTGCCTAGACATACTGGCCACTCTGCTTGATGGAAACAAAGGAGTTGGAGGACTTGAATGGCTCTGTGATCTGGAAAAAAACCTCAAATGTTTATTTCTAGGTCACTGGTATAAAACTGGGGTAGCTTGTTACTGGTTATAAGTGGCCACCTTCTGATTATTGTTTGAGAGCCTGTAGGTCCTAAAGAAAACTATGGGTCTCACCTGTGCTTCTAGTGGACAAATGGAAAACATCACAGGAAAACAGAAAAAACTCCACTGTCTGAACCAAGGTCCCCAAGCCACTATTTGACAAACTTAAACATTTATGGAAGCTGGAACTATATAATCTCTTGTGTCACAACAGAGCCTTTCTTATGCTCTCCACACCTACTGATAATTGACAACATCAGGGGGCCATGCCTAGAAAAGTCTTTATCATACCTGTTCTGTGAACTGAGAATTCCCATTTCCAGATCTCGCAGCCCCGTTCATTCCACCAGAATTGTATTTTCTAGATGGTCCCAGGAGCCCCTCCATGCCCACCTACATGGTGGTACAGTTATCTTACATCTCTCTGTATTTAATTTACTGTAAAGTGGCTAGTAGTACACAAGCACTCAGCCATGTAGAAGGCTTGAAGTGCAATGTTAGGGTCCCAGGTTCTCCAAAGACCAGGAAAGAAGCATAGCAAAGGCAGTACAGAAGCATTTATCATGAAAGTATCTCTTAGATGTGGCAAAGATTGTATTTTAAGGCAACATGCTGAGAAGGCCTAAGAAAATGATAACAGTAAAACATGCTGAAACTGGATGATTCAACTAGCTGACCCTGATGTAATTTTTGGCTTGGATTGGTCTTAGCTGCCTTTGAAGGGAGGGTGAGTAATGCCTCAGAACAGTAATGCCTAAGGCCTCCTTGATATAAATGCATGAAAATGGAGGCAGAGTAACAGAAAGCTCTCTCATAAATTCTGCTGTCCACCTAGAAAAATAAGATAAACATTCTTGATTTTCCTACAGCTATGTTGTGGTACAGTGATACCCTGTGAGGAGTTGGGCTCGTTTCCTTATGAATAGTAATTACATTGCAATCATTTAACAATCACTGTCCTTCAGTCAGAAACCAGACGTTCTCAGCAAAAAGAAACAAAATCAACACCAGTCTTTCTTACTGGAAAGACTGAAAAGTGAATGTGACGACTTGCTATGTCTGAAGAGATCATTTATCACAAAATGCATTCCGTGAGAATTTTGCTGTCAAATTCCATTAGGAAGAAGCTGTAAACGCTCAAAGACTTTGCAAGGTCTAGAAAAAGCCAGTCTTGATAAGAGCCAACAAATAACTCTTGAAGGCAATAAACCAAACCAGCAACATGAAACAGTCCTATGAAAAGAGCAAAAGGATGGGCTTTGCTGTTTAAGGTAGTCTACCTTCTACAGTTGAACTGACATCCCAGCCCAGGGAAGAAAGATTCAAAAGAAGTAAAACTCAACCTGTAAAAACAGAAGTGACACATCTTTCAGAGTGAAGAGCCACTTACTGTTGTGGGAAGATGACACAGTGGCAAGGGTGCAGAAGCATTCTGAATATGGGGCTGGACTTGGAATAGTTTCTGTGTCTCCATATGCACCATGGAAAAAGGCTATGGACTGCTCTGACACAGTTATTGTGTGGCTGGTGGATACTCACGGGAAGAAAGGCATGACCTTCTAGAAACAGGCCGGTAGGTATGAGCAATAGGTTTTTGCATAGTTTCTTTTTTTGTAAGTTACCTCCATTTTCAGAAAAGGCTTGATTTTATATGGATTAGAGCAGTTAATAAACTAGTGCTTACTTTCATGCAATCCACCAATCATAACTTTCCAAAAGAGGATGGTTACACTCAGTTTACACTTGGGGAAGCAGAAATGTAAAAAACTAAAGTTTCCAAGGTCCTGCAAAAGCCAGATGCATGATAGAAAAATCAACTCTCGCAGAGCTCAGCAAGGTGACCATTTGGCAGTGGAAATGTCATTTCCCACCATGATGAACAGTTCCTAACACAGTCTGTTACCTGGTATCATTCTTATGTGAAGAGAAGATTCATATCTGTGAGAACTTTTGACCCTTTAAAGGAACCTCACAAGAAGTGATAGAGGCTTGGGATTTTTCTTCTGAGAGTGAGAGCAAGTCACTTTTCCCTGGAACTGTTCCTTTACATGCTGTTGCTGACGCTGTCGACGCTGTTGTGAATGAGACCCCAGTTCACCATCCCACTGGGCTTTTAACACTGTGTGAATAATTTTCTGTATTAAATAATTAAGTGTAATAGCTAATACAGTACTTCCCACACTGCTGCATTGTGCAGTCATATCATTATTTTTGATCATTTATAATGACATTAAAACCCCCAAGTGCCAGACTGAAAATAAATCTGTCACAATGTTGCAGCAATATGCAAATTTTCTGGGTACGTTTGCTGTGAAGGAAAAGGTCCTCTCTCATTGAAAATTGCATACAGCTTCTTTAACAGTTTTTTCTGCCTACTGAATTCTCCATTGATCCTTCAGAAAGCTGAAGGATTACATAGCTCTGGCTGATCAGTGTTAGAAATTTCACACATTATATATAGTAATTAGAGGATCTATTTGTGTGCAGAAAATTGCTGGCCTCATCCTCCAGGAAGGAGAACACCCTGCATTTCAACGCGTGTAACATTGGAAGCAGCAGATCAAACAGCCTTTTTGTCCCTCACCAATTGGTTCGACCACAACATGAAAGGACAAGTTTTTTTGCACAGAGGGAAGTTTGTTCTGTATAGTCATTGCATTCTTGGCCTCTTCTTTGGGGGCACCAACGAAGAAACCAGTTGGGATCAACTCTGCTGATGCCTTTCCACAACATACATTTTCCATGAGGGTATGGGAAAGAGACCAGTATACTTCATACAGGATGTCAACTAGTGTTCAGAAGGAAGACTTTGGATGCTTCCTGAGCCAGATTCCACTAGAGGTATGAGCTAGGATTTACTGTGAAATTCCATTTCTCATCATCCATCTAGTTTCTTCTGTTACATTCACCTACCAAATGTTTTTCACACTGCATGACTTGTTTAGGTGGAGTCACGCCTATGCCATCTCAGAATATAAGCATATGCACAATAGAAAAACTTTAGTCTGGCACTACTTTCCTTTCCTTCAGAGTGTCAGGAATGGCCAGACTTCCCCTCCCACACACGCTCAGGAACTGGTAAGGAACTCAGTGAAATCTAGAAGTATCAAAGAGGATTCCCTGTACTTTCACATGACAGAGAAGGCAGTTACTTGCTTGCTGACTCCTCATTTGTGGAAATTGTTGCTAAATCAACCTCATCCCTAATGTTCTGTTGCAAATTTTCTGTACTAACTGGAGGATTTGTTGTTACATCAGGTATACTGTTTAGCTTGATGGGCCAGCACTCTAGGATGTGGTTCATTCTTTCAGTGTCACTTCCTTGTAACATGTTGGCAGCACAGACTCCTGAGTAGTTTTGATTTAAGGCTTGGAATAACAAAAGCAGCTGCTTTGGCCTTTGGCTGGTGGGATGTCCTTCCACGTTCTATGAGAAAGTCACAGCGCGGAGCTGCTGCGAGAGTGTTGTGGCACCGACTGTGCTGCAAGAGGCCCAGTTGCTTTTTTAGCCTCTCTTTTCTTGGACATATGGGCAGATAGAAATTCTGTCAAACAAGCAGCATCCAGGAGCAAGCCTACCGATGATCCTCTGGTTCCAACGCATGGATAAGTATAAAGGATTGGGATGACCTGATCATCTGTCCCGAATAATTATCCCAAGTATTTCTTCACATTAAAGTCACCTAAACATGCTGCTCTGACATACAGTACTTTTATTATTTACTTTTGCAGGAAGGGCTTGGAAAAGAGGTGCATTCTTTGTCCCAGACCTGGGGACCTGAAAGACCATATGGTCAAATCTCCACATGACAGGTATGCTATGCAAAATGCATAGTAATGCAGGTAATCACAGTAAAGAGAAAGTAGAGGAGTGATTAATGAGGTGTTAAGATTTTTTCACTTTTCTACTGTATTTTCAAAACCCTTGAGCCTGATTCAGCAGTTCCTTGAGAGCCTTGGACTGACTGCGCACATACAGTGCAGTGCCTGGTCGTGCACTACAGAGATGTCGGGGATTTCTGGTCAATGTGGCTCCTGGGCTTGTTGGAGCAGCTGAGATTAATTCCAGCTGGGCTACTGGCTGTACAGAAGATCCAGAGGAATATACAATATGTTCAGACTTCACCCAGATGAATATTTGGGGTGAAAAAGGAAAGCATTTCTGGGGTCACTTGCTGATGCATTTTGCAACGGGGCTGAGATTAATCCACAGAAGTAGGGAAATACATTGCACCCAACTTTTATTGCAAATTATTCTGGTGAGACAGTATGCAGGGAGGCTCTGTGGCTGAGATACCGATGTGTTTGAACATGGAGACCTGGGATGTCTGCCAGGGAACTTCAATAAAATGTAGAAGCAAAAAAAGATGTTCATTAGCTTAAAAGCTATGGGTTTTAATTCAGTTTTTAATTTTCTAAAAATCCCTTTCCATGTTTATTTTTTCCTTTCAGCCTTGTTTCTGTTTTTCTTTTCCTTGCATTATTTTTTTGTCCAATCATTTCTTTCTCCATTTTATTAATACTTTCCTCTTTCAGGGTCTTTGGTGTATTTTTTTTTCTTTCTGCTTTTAAGGATATTCTGTCCGTTCACACTCTCCATTATCTGTGTATGGCTTTTCCTTCCCTCCGGGTTTGGTTTCTCTCTCTTCCCCTCCAGGCATAGTCCTTCCTGTTTGTTTAGTTCTCTTTTTCACTTTCTTCAGTTCACACAGTCTTACCTGACTATTCCTAGTTCTGTCCATGCTCACTATTTCTTGCCCAACATCAAGAAGAGCTCAGTCTTCCTTTCTGTTGAATGAGGTATATTTTTTCTCCACCCACAGATCCTGAAACATATTAGCTTTCTCACCCCTTCTTTTGCCTTTTAAAACACTTGTTTCAACCAAAGGCAGGGTGGTGGTTGGAGACTGCCCTTCCTATTGCATGGGGCAGATGACTGCAAATGCTCTGTGTGTAGATGCTGTCCCTCCAAAACAGAAAGGGTAATACTGAAGCTGAGGAGAGGAAACAATTAGATGACTACTTAGGTTAAGAACCTGCCAAAACCAGCAGAGAAAATCTGCAAAGTAAGAGCCATTTGACAACTAGAGTTGTGTGGCCAAACTCCATGAAAGGGAGGCAGCTGCCTGCACCGTGGGCTCACGTATGCATTTATACAACCTAAACTACTAATTTATACCACCATACTTCATCCTAGACCATATGATTTTTAACTAAATATGACCCCATGTCTGTTGGATGGACCTGAATTGTTTTTCAGTGCTGAGTAAAAGACTGCTCAATTGTAACCAGTTTTCCTGACATTTTTCTGAGTGCAGAATGTCTTTACTTTGCTTTCTCCGTATCAGCTGGAGAAATAAAACTGTGATGAATGATGCCAGGGCAGCATCCTAAGCTATATAGGTGTTTCTAAAGGTACTAGAATGAAGAAGTGCCAAAAGCATTAGATTTCCAAAATTAACCAACCTTGTTTCTGTAGTGCAAGGGGATAAATTGGATATAAATTTCAGTTGTTTTTGAAAATCCTGAAGGCTCTGTCCTGACCAAGGAATGACAGATTATGGTTACAGTGAGAAAGAAGAATGCAAGTAGTATGAAGTAGCCAGAGTGACTTCAGGAGAGATTACTCAAAGATCTGTTTATAGGCATAAATGTACTAGAAATGGAGTAGTAAAAAGGGAACAAAAACAGATGAGTCATTTTGCAGTTTTGAGAAGAGATATCAGTGCATCAAATGCATGATAAATGCTGACTGAGAGGAGCTTTAAGAGGAATAAAGAAGGGCAAATACATCAGGGGAGAAAGAAGTACTAAAGACACATAGATCCTTCAGTAAATGGAGACTAAGAAATAACCATGGGCGACACTCATGACTTTCCCTACTTAGAGGGTCATAGCTCTTCCTGGGATCACATGGGATTATATGCCTTGTACTGAATGTGAAACTTGTTTGAAACAGTGCACAAAAATCTGAACTCTGCTACATGAAAATGACATTAAAGAATGGCAAGAATTCAGAGTAAAGTAGCAGTGATAAATGAGGGACCGAACTAACAATCTGAGACAGGACAGATGGCGTTGTTACAGGCTGCTTTACAAGTAACATCCATAAACACCCAGGGAAGAAAGGTGCTGACAGTGTCTGGTAAATGGAATAGACTTGTGATCTGTAGTCTCTCTGATAGTCATAATTCCACACAGGAAATCCCCAAGATTCCCTTTCCACACACAGACCTGGATTTGACAAAATATATGAACATGTGCTTTACTTTATGCATGGAAGTCATTCCACTGATATGTCTTGCCTACTTCGAGATGACAGGGACAGCGGTAGAAAATTCATAGCTCTTGGATTGCTAGTCCTGCCTGAGCTAATAAGAGGATAGATGAAATGTTCCCTGAAAGAAAAAAAATAGATGTGGTTTGTCAGTAAAACAGCCCATTCCAGGAAGCTGGAAAAATCTGAAATTCCTGGAGGAATATCCATCCCCATATTAGCACGTACGTTGACAGATGGCACAGCTTCATATCAATAGGAATTTTAAGTTGTTGTCTTTGAGTTGAAAAGATAAACCCTAGGCAGATTTTGTAGACCAGCTGGTCCTTCATGGACTGGTGCTTGTGGGGATTTCTTCTTTAAGACACTGGGACAGTGGTAGCTGTGAGCACCCCAGAGAGCACAGAACCTCTCATTCCCTTTAGTAGTTTTCTCTGGAAAAAGCACGAAGTAGCAGCAGCTTGCTCCATGCTCACCAGACTGGCTGGAGATTTTATAAAAAAAGAAAAACAAAGCAGCAAAAGACCTTGGCTCAACAGCATTACTTTTAGACTGTCTCTTTGAAGTAACTACTCTTGAATCAGTTTATGAGCATCAGCCAAGACAAACACTCAGGTCCGTTTGGGAGTTTTGCTTCAGAGCAGCACATTAATACTCTGTAAGGAGATGCAGGGCATGTAAGTGGATGTTTTCTTTATCAGCAGCCCTAATCATCCCAAATCTTGCTTGCTCATTGTTAGCACACCCCCCTGTCAGGGCTGCATCAGACACAGATGAGCTGTCTTACACAGTGCTTAGATTTATCCTGCAAAAAAACTGGGAGAACTGACCGTTTCCACCAGAAAATGCAACATGGGGGCTCTCAGAGACTGGCCTTGTCCCTGCCTGGCATATACTATATATACCAGCAGCAGCTGCTCCAGCAAATGTACCCCTCTTCTCTATAGCCTCCTTGGAAGCTAAACAAACCAAAAACTCCGTTCACAGATGGTGGCCAATAAAAAGGACAGGTAGCAAAGGGACTTGCTGACTAGAGCAACCAATCTCAACAGTAACAGTATGTTTAGTTAGGAAAGCCCTTGTCTTTCTGCCCCCTTCACATACTTTCTGTAAGTGTTAGGAGATGAGCCCTGACTCAGACTTGGCTCCTTATTCCTACAGCTGGCTTTTCAATGAGTAAACCCTTGCTCCTACCAAAAGAACTAGTTGCAGGGCTGGATTATCCATGTCAATTCTTTGCATTCAGGCACATACGTGATCCTACTTAATGTCTGTGCAACTGGCTGCATTTGCTTTTTTTACCTTTACTATCAAGAGTAGAAAATAAGAAGGACGTGTCTCCTCACAGAATACCAGTGAAAAAATAAAAACTGGATACAGTAAAAAAAAATCTATTCAGTCAGAGACTGCCACCTTTTCTGTTGTTACGCATGTAATACACAGGTAGCGTTGTAGTGCATTGTATTACTTAATATAATAGTGATTGCCACACCGCTGCCTGCAGCAGGAACTCCATGTATTAGGAACTTCAGGCTTCCCCCAAAACTATTTGTCATGGGCACATCCCTGTGGTGACTTCTGCAAGAAGCTAGGGCAATAGCAGCTCTGAGTACGTCAGAGATCTGTCCCAGTTCCCTTAACAATTCTCTGTGGTAAAGGTATGAATAAAGAGCAGCTTGTTCCGTCTTGCACAGATGGAGCAAACCGTGGTCCTCTGTTGCTGCTGCAGACCATTCATTCCAAGGTGCCTTTAGGAAGTGACTGTGCAAGGGAGAGCTCTGTGGCGGCTGCTTCAGAGTTACAAGTCAGTTACTGCACTGCTTGCTGTAGCTGAGGGTTAGCTGCAGCACCCACTGCTGGGCTAAGCGACACAAAGTTGGAGAAAACAGAGCAAATTTTACCACCTTCAGTTCTGTGCTCAGTTCTGTTCTGCCACATTCTGCTGGGGTTTGTCGCTAAGGCGAGGACACAACACCTTCAGCTACCCAAGTTTCCTGCTTACTTGTTGTCAGTCATGAAGCTTACAGCTCCCTCATTTTAGGGTACTCTCAGATAGAAAGAAGTGATGTTTGGGCACAAATTCAAAATGAGACAAACAGCTTAAATGAAGGCTGGTTTGTGTTTTATTGCTCTGGAAATGGCAGCCAAATCTGTCTTCAGCAGAGATCTCATGAGCATTTAAGCTTGCCATTTCACATCTGGGAAAAACTAATATCACTTAGCATCTCATTTCTTTGTCTGTGTGACTTGATTGGTTAGAGGGAAGAGGATGATGATTGAGTTGTAGTGATGTTCACGCAGAGGACAATGAAATCCTTTTGGACTTTTTCAGCTGGCGTTCCTGAGGACAACCTCCATCTGCAAATGTATGATTTGCATTGCTTGATAGGAGGACACAGGACACAAGGTCTGGCCAAGCAGAGGGCTGAGGTAACAACTTTTTGCCATGCTGGGAGACTCCCACATCAGAACATATTCTAGGCAAATTCAGGTTCAATCCCAAATGTGCAGCCTAAAGAGAAGGAGATTGTGCCCCCCAGCGTTGGTCCACATCAGTCCAAATGGTACCGAAAAGCCAATGGCAAGTTACACGAGGCATTCTGATGTTTCCAAACTTGAGTCACTGAACTGGTTCTCAACATCATCCAGTGTGTATATACTGCTGCAAGCGAGTCTTTTTGCTGTATCAGTTGTTTTCACAAGTTCATTCCTGTTATTCTTCCCTGTAAATCCCATGGTTCTGTTTTTGAAAATGTTGTTTATTTTCCTGAATTATTTAATTAAAATAGCAGTTTAATAGTTAGCACTATTTTTGGCATACAGGCCAGACTAGGACTTGAAACAGATTTATTCTTTTCACTGGTTGTTCTTTCAACCCGAGGTGGTTGTCTGATCCTTAGTTGAGAAGACTTTATTAATACTCTACTGTTCTGGTCAAAAGGAAAACTTCTTTTATATTCTCACTTTTACTATAGTGTAGTAGCTGGGGATTTAGTTTGGAAATTACAGAATCATAGAAAATTGGGCTGAGAGGGATCTCGTGAGATGGTCTAGTCCATTCCCTTGTCCCATGGCAGATCATACATTCCTAAACTGTTTCTCATGAAAGGTTCCCCTAACTTAATCTTAAAACCTCAAATTATGGAGATTCCACAATCTCTTTAGGCAACCTGTTCCAATGTTTCACTATCCGGAGGATACATGTTTACCCTCAGGTGATTTTGTTTAATACTTTGTTGTGCAGCAAAACTTGAAAAGGAGATTGAACACAGGAAAGTAAGACACAGGGAGCAGAAAGGACCTCCAATGTCATCAAGTCCGATTTCTTGCTGTTAGAGGCAACCATGTCAGGTAAAGCCTTCCTTGTATATGTACAGAGCTCAATATTTGAACTGGTTGAACTTTTCCCCTAAATGCTCAAAAGAAATTCTGCTGAGAATCTCATCTTTCTTAAAATTAAGAATCTCCTGTAAAGTAGAACCATGAAATCAGAAGAACATTACAAAGCTTGTGAGATACATTTTTGGGTATATAACGTGCAGATAATATTTTTACAAAGTGCCAGAAAATTTACTTGCTAATAGACATGGCAAAGTCTCAAAAGTGAAAGGTAGATCCCTCCTGAAAACTACAATCCTTTCTGAAACAGATAATGATACTTCTAAATTTCCAAAGACAGTGTTTGAGATCTCACAAAAAAATAAAATCAGTCCTTCACCAGGACTGCACAAGATGCTCTTAACTTTCAAGAGAACTACATCTGAGAAAGGATAGTGATATTGGGCTCAGGAAAGAAATAAAATTGTGACTTAGAAGAAGAAGTCCTAGAAAGTGTGGAAGAAGAAGAGAGAGGCTGGGTGGGAGTAAAGTCAACACAAAGTTAACAAGAAAAAGTAAGACCAAATTTAGCAGAGTTGGAAAGCAAAGTTTCTGAGCTAAGGATGAGGAAGATGTTAGGTTAGAGCTGAGAGGAGCTATTAACTTCAGTGATCCCCTAAATGTTTAACATGAAGGACAAGAATGACTATCAGACATGATTTTTCTCATCTTTACCAATGTCATAACTGATGCTTCAGACAGTATTTGCCAACTCCAATGTATCAAGGTGTCCTTCAAGATATAACCCCAAGGTATCACTGAAGACATGAAATAGCATGAAGTACCTGTGTTTAGGTATCTGGATTCCACTCCTTATGACACACCACTGAATTTAAACCCCAAAGAAGAAAGCCTCGTGTCATCTTAAATTATGTGAGGTCAGAATCTTTGTCCTTGTCTTGCAGCAGCTGTGCCAACTTAGTTGGAAGAGCTTGTAGGTTATAATCATACCCCATGGTGCACATATGCTAGCAGAATGCCATGGCCCTATGGACAGGACAATACTTTCAGACAGGACCTGCTGGGGTACTGAATATTATCAATGAAGTCTTAAATTCAAAACTGAAGTAACCCAAACTATCATTGAGATGTAGCCCTCCCAGAAGAAACATTTTTTTCCAAAGCTCATAACTCAAAATGCGTCATGCTTGATTAACTTCACTTGGGCCAGGAGACTAATCATGGGATGCTATTTATAGTGTATTTAAGGAAAGTCAGAGAGAGCATTAGAATAACATTCAGAATGGAAAACATGTTATAGCCTTAACATAGTATCACTATTATAACTTAATGAAAACAGAAAACTAGGAACCTTCTCTATTAGCAGGTGTTGCCTTTTTTTTTTTGTTGTTAGTGTGTCTACTCTCCAGTGAAAAAGTTATTAAATATATGTGAGACTCCAATCCAGAGAGCAACTGTCCAGCTCAGTTATTGGTGGGGTAATAGATCAGAAAGTTTCACCTCCTCCTTCTCCTCACAGCTGCCCCGCACACATGCGCACACACACAGAGGCCAGGAAACTCTACGCCTAGAGCACCTACCTTGGGTTTGAAGGCGATTAATTTCAGGACCATCTCAACAGTGAAGAGGCCAGTGAAGAGCATGTTGAGGATATTCATGGCTTCCTTGAACATGCAGCTCTGACCGTAGTGCTGAAAAATAGCATCCCGGCAGCAGTGTGAGGAATGGACACACCAGCTAGTTAGAAATCCACAGGGCCCCTCCTGACCTCCCTTCATGTTGAGGTTCTCTAAAGAAAACCCCAGCACGCTCCATTTTTTCAATTTAGAATTCCCATCTCCCTTCACATATAAGCATTTCCATACCTCTAGTAATTTTTGCCATCTGGCTCTGGATCTCCTATCTTTTAAAAAAAATCTTTCTGAGTGGGGATTACCAAAATCGCACTTATCATTCCAGTTGAGGGCTCATTATAAATTTGCATAATGGTACAAGACAGTTGCCAATTGTGTTTGTTATCTCACCCTTCCATAACACTTGGATTACTTTTTTGTTTGATTGCTACTGCACAGTGAACAGGGGTTTCATTGAGCTGTTCATAATGATACCAAGCCATTCCCCAAGTAATTACACTTAATTCAGGATTCTGCAAAGTACACGAGCAGCTCACATCATATCTTTCCAATATGCATTATCTTGCATTTGTCAACTCTGAATTAAATTTGCAATCATGCTGCCCATTCACTTAACTTTATTAAGATCTTATGAAGTTACTCTCTGTCTTCTATTAATTAATTCAAATAGTGTCTTCTGCAAGTGTTGCCACCTCACTCTTCATATCCCTATTTCCAGATCGTTATACTTGAGACTGATTGCACTGCCTTATTCTAAGGTCATCTTCCAGGTCATAAGACCCCATTTGTAGCTGCTTAACTTTGAAAAAATTTAACCAGCTGGGATGAATTTTCATATTCTGCATTGGCTCAGGTTAATCTATTTAAAGGAGTTTCAGTTAAAACAATTCAGCTACAGCTGAAAGCCAGGCCAGGGAAAAATACATTGTTGAGGCGTTTTCAGAATTTCTTGTAACATTTTCCTTGAAAGACTCTAGTATCTGCAGGACTCTGCTTAAAAACCTGGAATTTTACTGGAATGTGGCTTTTGTGTTTGCTGTCCCTTACGTTGTTTGATCCAAATCTGGCCACAGTATAAGCCTTTGAAAAACTGTACTTTTCTCAAGATGGACATAGACTTCCTAGAATCTCCAGAGATGCTGTGCTGCCCGTGGGCTCACAAACATCTCACAGCTTCTAGCCCTACCTGCCCTGGGCGTGGACCATTGTCACAGCAACTGAGCATGCTTCAAAGCTTCAGAGTGAACACAATAGTCCCTCTCCATTGCTTCATGACAGCAGGGCAGTAGATACTTAGCTAAGAGCAGAGCACTTTCTTGTGCTCATGCTGCCTCACTCCTTTGTTGGTACCTTACACAAGACAGCAGAGGAAGCCTTTTCAATAGGGATGGTAAAGAGCTAGACCACATGAAGAAAAATTAGAGGGGGTCAAGAAATCTGGTGAGATTGGACTAGAGGCAGTGAAAGAAAATAAGGTAAAAGCTGACTGTGAATACAGACTTAGACTGTTAATGAGTGACAGGAAACTGAGGCTAGTTTTGAGGGGAGGCTGGGAGTGGGGCAGACTGGGATTGATCCAGCGGAAAATGTAGTGGTGGGATGCTAAGGTCAAAAGGGAAGTTGGTGTAGGAGTGCATGGAGAGTTGGACTCACAGTAAGGGACAAACCAGAGAAGGGAAAAAAGTTCAGTAGGCAATCAAATGGAAAGGGCAGAGACAGACCAGAAAGGAGGTCCTTGGAGGGGTAACTGCAGCTGGGAGTCTGTGTAGAGAGGAGAAGAGAAGGACTGGTTGAGGGGTGGGATCTGGACTGTCTGGGCCACAGACCAGGGAAGGGAGTTCCGAGACTGACTGGGTGAGGAAGAAGGATGGGTTTCAGGGAGGAGAGTGATGGGAAGACTAGCTCTTAAGCAGACAGAGTGTAGAAAGGAATGGGGCTCAAGTGGCCAAGGAAACTGGGAGTGCGGAGACAGGCTTAGCAGGTGGAGTCTGGGACTAACTGAAAATGGAAGGGAGGTGAGGGAGGCCTTGGGCAGAGACAGACTGGAAGGAACAAGCCAGGAAAGTACAGATTTAGGGAAATGTACAGAACTGTGTGTGTCTATGAGGGCCCACTTCCTGACTGAAAGGAACGTAAGACTTCTTTTTTGTAAGCTGGCTAATTAGTAAAGGTTTTGACTCCTTCCCCTTTAGTGCTGTTCCACCTGCACACGTTAATCTACTACCTCTGTTTGCTATTCTTGTAGATTCAGCTGCAAATGTTTCTTTGGTGGATTCATATTAGCTGTTTAGAAAATCTTCACATCGTAAGGAAAATGAACGCACAGCTTAGCAGGTAGTAAGGCAATCAGTAGCACCAGTAATGAAGCAAGTTAGGCAAACACCTATCAAGAAATGTTTTAGGTGGAGCTGATCCAGCCTTTAGGTGATGGGAAATGACAATATGGCCTCTAGAGGTTCTTTCTAGACAGTTTCTATGGTTCTTAACACAGAATAAAGGAGATACTAGGGCCTTCCTACCCTCTATCCCCAGTTTCCTTGATTGCCTTGTTTGCCAAAATATTTGCTCTCTACTTTTTAGCACAGAAAAGCCCAACATTTAAGATTCAGATCTCAGGTGAGTGGCAGTTCCAGGCTTATTCCTGCATTTCATAGAAGACAAGTCAGAATTGAGAAGTCACTTGTTATTATAGTGGCCACTGAATTGGTCTGTGATGTAACTGTTGGGTTTTTTCACTTGTTTGTTTTTAAGGAGTTAAAACAGAATTGTTGAAGGTGTCAGATATTAGCAGGAAGAGGAGGAGAGGCAGATTCCTCGTTTTAACTAAAAGTCACCAGGAATGAACGTGGTACAATGTTTTTTATCATGTCCCTACCCCTCTCCCTCAATACATGGTGTGAAGGTGAAAGTAGGTCTCAGCCTCTGCCATTTCTACATTTTCCCCAACAAAGTCTAATAATTTATCACCTGTAAGGTTTTCTGCTTGCTTACTTACTTGCATGGCCAGGCAGATGGTGTTCAGCAGGATCAGAACGAACATCAGGTATTCAAAATAGGTGGAGTTGACCACATACCAAACTTTGTACTGGTACTGGTTTTTAGGGATGTATCTCCGCAGGGGCCGGGCCTTCAGGGCATATTCTACACACTGGCGCTGTGAAAGAGGCAGGGTAGATTTAAAAATAAGAAACAAATTACAGAGTTTGTCAGCTACTTCCAAATATAATAAAAACACAACGTGTTTCAAGTTTTTTACTGAAATGAAAATGCTTGGTAGAAGAATTTCTTCTAGGTCATAATCTGAATGTGTATATTCTACCCGTTGAAGAGTTCCATAAGCATTTACTCTGGCCAGGCAATGCTGCCATGCTCATCTAATCTCAGTGAACCAAATGGTACAGCACACATTTTTAAGTAAATGTTGTCCCTTGAGCAAATCTTACAGCAAGATTTTTTTTATCTGACTCCTGAAAGATGGCAGTGAAGCCAGCTTAGTGTTTTATCTTGTTGGCAATCTTCTCGTGTTCCTCTCCCAATGTATGTATTTCTCTCTTAAATGCTTACTGTCAATGTATTTTCTACCTTTGGTGGCAACGAGTTGTTGTAAATTACCTGGTTTTTGTCCAGCTCACAGTTCTTGTACTCCTGTTCTCCTTGTTCCTGAAATGTGACGATGACGAAACCAACGAAGATGTTCATCATGAAGAAAGCAATGATGATGATGTAGATAATAAAGAAGATGGAGATCTCAACCCTGTGATTATAGATGGGTCCCACATCCTCCATGTGGGAATCAATGGACCTATACAGCAACCTGAAAGCAAACAGGAGCCCAATGCAGAGAAAATCTGCAACTGCCTTGAGGCCTTATAGGTGATGTTATAAAGTTTAACTTTGTGATTTTCTTTTACTTGCATCAAAATTACTTCACTCACAGATGCACAGACTTGCACTGATCTGAGTGTAAACTCTTGCAAAAGAGAAGACATGGCTCTTACTAACTTTACACATTTGAACCTGTTCAGGGGTGAAATGTTTTCACAGTTGAACAATTAAAATTTAAAACAAAAGCATGCCCTTCAGTTAACAGAAGACAAGAGAGTCTGTGTTGTTGGGAACTGAGTTTTGTGAGAAAACGGGATCTTAGTACTTTTAACATTTGTTAACACTGCTGTTGGCATCACCTGGTGACACAGTTCAGGGTCAACCTCCTGATACCCTGCATGCCCATGTCACTCTGACAGAGTGGAGCTGTGAGAGTCCTTGGCCCCTGTGACACAGACAGCACAGCCTGGTAAGACATCCCATGCCTGCCCGTACTGCAGAGATAGCACTGCTGTGTTTCATATTGCCCCGCTGGCTCCATTGCAAAACTTGCAACACCTAGCAATACGGGTAAGTGCCTGACAGGCATTTTACATGCATTTATATACATAATATTTGTAACAAATATTGCTATCACTGCTACTACTGGCAATCCTTTTTTAAGAGCTAGAGACAGTGCTGTGCACTGTTTACAAGTACAGGAACAGCAATTCCTGCAGGCCCTGAGGAATTTACAAAGTACATAATACTACAATGACTGCTGCTACTATTGCTACATTTAATGCTTTAGACTTATTTAAATACTCAGAATGGGAAAGACTATGCTCTGTGTTTGAATTTTCTCTTTTGAAATGAATGAGGACATTGCTAGTGTTGCACTGGCCCACGAAGCACTCACTCTGGCCAGCCCTCAAAGGTTGAGACAGTGAAGAGGGCCATCATGGCAGTCAAGACGTTGTCAAAGTCAAACTTGCTGTTCTCCCAGCTCCGGGGCTGTATCATTGGCTGGTTGACCTCTCCATCCTTGTATGTAATGTAGTACCCTCTGTGGATGGAGAGCAGAGAGAGAACATGGCAGAACCGCACTTCCAGTACGAGGCCCTGAGAGTGCGTGGCCAGTGAAGGGGGCAAATTGGGAAAGGTCAGACTCACCTGCATTCTGCTGCCGTCTGCTTGGAGCTATCAGTGCAGCTGTACAGCTTACCCTTGAAAAGGAAGAAAGAGGAATGAAGCTTCCTTTCCTGACAGTGCAAGGGTTAGGGCAGATCATGTAGCAAGGAGACTGCATTTACTACTTGCTTAACCAACTATGAGTATGTTTACATGCTCTTTTGCAGGTAGATGCAAACTCGATTGAGAGTTGCCTGCATCTGGCTAGTTCAGAGCGCAGGCTTCCATCTGCTTGCACAGTACTTTTATGTGTATGTCCTGAGGTACATGACCACTGAGTGCTGCAGAACAGTAGTTGTCAGAAGGGTGGTGAAGGGCAAAGAATTAAAAGCAGACATAAAGAAGTGAATGAATAACCTCCCATGATTATCCGGCATGCCCTTTCCTTTACAAGATGGGGGGCAGACAGTCTGAAAGTACCAATCCTTTAGAACAGCCCCCTTCACCTCCTGGGCACTAAGTCATGCCACAGGCTAAAAGAAGAAGGTTACTGATGTTACTGATGATTTCTTACAACTACCAATGAAGGGCAGGAATTCTGAATATGCCTGGTCCAGTTTTGGGGAACTCCTGGTAGCAGGAGCCCAGGTAACACTGACAGTGCCCCAAATGTTTTCTCTTTCACACAGAAGATTCCATCTTCCCTTCCTCAGGCTCCTTCATGCTATTTTTCTTCCCACCACGGAATACAGCTCAGTGTAATGGATGAATGAATGGGCCCAATGGTTTTACCTTAAACAACTGAACTCCAATGCAGGCAAACATGAACTGCAGCAAAGTGGTGACAATCACAATGTTTCCGATGGTTCGGATGGCGACAAACACACACTGGACCACATGCTGCAATGGAAGATAGGAACAAAAGTAACTTGCAGGATTGTTCTGAGCTGCTCTGGCTAAGGGAGAAGACCAAGACTAAAAATACAAATAAAAGAATTTCATTTAACTATTGCCCATTAAGTAACATCTCAGGAAAGGGGAGAGAGGACCAACTTGTTATGTTCCTCACTGTACTCTTAGAAGCAGGCAGAAAGGGATAGGAAAATACCAGAGATCAGCTCTCTGAAACTTCCAGCAGCACCGACTTACATAGTTGGGCACCCACAGCCCACAGGAAGGATTTTATCTAATACAGCAAGGCTATGTTAAAACAGGCTTGTAAGCCCATCTATAACCCTATCAAACTATATCATTTAACCTCAGTGGTGATGCTGGGCCACCCTGCTGGAAAGCAGCTTGGCAGAAAAGGACCTGGGGATCCTGGTGGACACCAAGTTGAACATGAGCCCTCGCTGCAAAGGCGGCAAATGGTATCCTGGGCTGTATTAGGCAAAGTACTTCCAGCAGGTTGAGGGAGGTGATCCTTCCCCTCTACTCAGCACTGGTGAGGCCACACCTGGAGTACTAGGTCCAGTTCTGGGCTCCTCAGTACAAGAGAGCCATGGATGTACTGGAGGAAGTCCAGTGAAGGGCCACACAGATGATTAAGGGACTGGAGCATCCTGAGAGAGCTGGGACTGTTTAGTCTATAGAAGAGAAGGCTTGAGGGAATCTTGTGTCAATGTATATAAATACCTGAAGGGAGCGTGCAAAGAAGACAGAGCCAGGCTCTTTTCAGTGGTGCCCACTGACAGGACAAGAGGCAACAGGCTCAAACTGAAACACAGGAGGTTCATCTGAACATCGGGAAACACTTTTTTACTGTGAGGGTGACTGAGCACTGGCACAGCTTGCCCAGAGAGGTTGTGGTGTCTCCCTCCTTGGATATATTCAAAAGCCACCTGGACATGGTCCTGGGCAACCTGCTCTCTGTGGCCTTGCTTGAGCAGGGTTGTTGAACAAGACAACCTCCAGAGGTCCCTTCCAACCTTAATCATTCTGTGATTCTGCTGAAACACTACTTGAACCATTGAAAAAGTCCTTGTAGCTTGAAATAGCTTGACTTTATATTTTTCAGAATGTATTATGAATCCTCTAACCTTTAGTCCTTTGGCTCTGTTGATGGCCCTCAGTGGTCTAAGCACTCGCAGAACACGCAGAATCTTCACCACATTGATGGCACTGGACCTGAAAGAAAGTATCGGAAGGTTTGAGAGATACCACAATATAGGGGGTGTGCTGCAAGGGCAGATGAATTTCACCCACTCTTTCTTGTTTGAAATCCTACATAGCCTTAGACTGCTTAGGATAGTTAGAGAGTCAACAATTTGCTACGGCACTTCAGGGGTAAGGAACTACTCTCTAATGTTATCTTCATAGGCCTTGCTTCCTGCTCTGGGCAGGCTCAGTATTACATTCTCCTGGCTTTCACCATCTTTCCTGTATTAATGAAGGGAATGGAACATGGGCAGGTTATTTTTTTAAGCAGGGCAAGCTGCCAAATACTCTGTAGATATATAATGGAAATTGTGCCAAGACGTAGTCATCACAAGACATTTTCAGATAAGGGTCAAAGAAGCACTTCACTGAAATATTCACAGCAGAGTGGAAACTCCAGGTGACTCCAGCATTAAAGGTATACTCTCCACCTGGACTTTGATCCTGCAATGTGTTTGACCTCTGATCCCACAAATCAATTAAGTGTGTACATAAATTTAAGGATGTGGAAACTCCTACTGAATTGATTAAGATGACTTATGTACTTAATTTTAAGTACTGAACACAACTATCTACTACAACAGAGCTCTCTGCATCTTCCAAGACTAAAACCCTGGCTGAAAGTCTTCTCCATGCTGTATGACGTCAAGCCGTCCCACTGATTTTGGGAACAGTTTTTTTGCTAACATATTAAGAGTCTGGTTAGTTCTGTAAAAAAGAAACAGCAGGTCAAAATGAGCACTGTGCCATTCTTAAGATCTTGACTGAAAGCCCAATGGACCTGACAAATTGTTCTGCTTGACTTAGCTCTGGAACATAACATACATGAGCTGCTAAACTTTAATGGGAACAATTGGGAGCTTATTTCTTATCAGATGCTATACTATTTAGGAGACTCCTCATCCAACACATTGAGTTCCACATATTCAAGTAAATCTATAAATTTATTAAGCAAATTAACAGATCAAGCAACACAAAGTGGCACGACAGGAGCAGGATCAACTATCACTGCCACCAATACTCTGCAGTTTCTCACACAGCTCTTCAAGTGCTTGATGGGCTTCCATTGACCAAGACCCACAACATCTTAGGAAGCAGCAAAACATTACCATTTCATTTTCCAAAGACCTTATGAGAGCTCTAGGAGGGAACAGTAAGTCACTTAACTGTCCTGGACTGATACAGTGAATCAGAGAGCTTGGAATAAAGCTAAGTGTCATGATTCCCAATGAACCAAGTTTCTTGTTCTCATTTGCTCTTTCTGGAAGATCCCCCCCTCGAGGTCACTACTGTAGCATTTCCCAATTATTTCCTCCCCTCTTGAGGATGAATTTTAATGGTCTTGAATAATTTGAGAAAAATACCTCCAGGCTCATAAGAAAAATCTTACCCAGATAAGACAATGAGACTGAGGTATCACCTCCCAACCCGGCCCTACAATCCCAAAAAAACAGCCAGTTGAAAATAGCTCACTCACTGGATCCCAAAAGAGATGAGAGAAACGCTGACCACCAGCAGGTCTAAGATGTTGAAATAGTTTCTGCAGAAGGAGCCTTTATGGAGGAAAGCCCCGTATGCGGTCATCTGCAGGAAGGCACATGAAGACACAAGCACACTTTGCCATTAGCATGTGTTCAGGAACCAAACCCATCTGGTTATGCTCAGAGCATATAATTGGGGAGGGGCAGTATTTCTAACATAGCAGGCAATTTACCCCCAGACCCCAAAGGAGAAGTTGAGTCCCCATTGAAAGAAAAGAGAGTGAAGAAGACAGTAAGATAACTATGAAAGACTAGGGAAAGCCAATACTAGGTTCAGTGAGAAAAATACGCACTTTGAGTGTATAGAGCACATAACTTTTAGAATCAGCAAAGCAGCAGAATGACTGCTTGCAAAAACTGCTCTTTGCAATCATCTGCTTTTCCCTTTTTCTTCAATGGCAGAGGACTTTTGTGAATATGACGCTTTTATTATATAAAGGCCTCTTTAGCTAAATTGAATTAAAAATATATTAAAAAAAAGGCCCCTTTTGTAATGTTTTTCAGTGCTTAGACCAGCTGCCATGGACAGTTGAGCTCTCTTCCCTCCATGAAGAAAAACCAGAATTCTTCAGGGATTTGATGGTTTAGAGCTGAACTGAAGCACCAGGAGGAAGCTCTGCTCTCTTTAGTTTGCTCCTTCTGTTCAGCTCAATTCTCTAGCCCTTTTCCTACCCCTATCCAGCTTCCTCCATTTTTATTCTAGAAGCAGTTGCATTTTCCCCAGCCCAAGGTAAGATTCCACAAGACCGAGTGGTTTCTTTGTGGAGGTAATCATTATGAACATCACCCAGTAGAGGAAGGGAAAGATTTTACATATTTTACAAGGGACTCTCTGCCCCTTCTGGGTATGAAGGAGTACTGAATACCTGCTGGTGTTGGGGAGGATGTCACAGCTCCAGGATTGGATTAAGTGACAGTGTAAACAGAAATGGGTCTCAGCCACAATGTCAGACCTAAACACTTCTGAGCTCAGAATTTGAATTTTAGACTGAGCTCAGTTACAGAATGTGACTAAATGAGTCTGGCGTGGTTACAGAGTGTGAGGTGATGGGGGTGTTTGTACCACCTACCTTAGACTCGGTGAGCGATCTAAAGTAGCTGCTTTGAAGAAACCCCATCCCCACGAATGCTAATCTCCCTCCATTACCTGGGTTAGGAACACAGGCTTCTAAATTTGGTCCTCCGTATCTCATATAAGTTAGATGTCTAACATAACTTGAAGCAGACTCCATGAGACTGTTACTCAATGATGAGCTCTAGCCAGACTCCCAGCTGAGAAGTGTGGACTAAAAATTCAAACTGGAGTTTTCTAGCTCGCGCTAATAGTTCAGGATGGCATACCTGCTAGTGGTTTCAGCCATGCCTACCTGTGACAACTTTATTCAGAGGAGGGTGGAAAGGCACATGGTATATTAGATTATTGTTTTCACCAAACATCCATGACATCAGGGAACTGACTGTCAGTCAGTCAGACAGAACTTAGAAGGGGAGGAAGTATAAACTCTGGTCTTGGCTTAGAATTTATACTCATAGACACATTCAATTAGGGAAGGGGGGAGGGGTTCTTGCCATAACAAAGGTGGTAAAAGTGCCCTTTACTGGTTAGATTTTGTATGGCAATCTTGAAAGAAAGGAGACACCATTGAAATCAGGAGGGGAAGCTCTGCTGAGTCTAAGTTCTATACAAACTGTGGTTTTCTCAAGCCTGTTGAGAGATTTTGTTATCTCAGAAGAGACTCTCAAAGAGTGTATAATCTATGCCTGCCTCCCATCTGGGGCATTGAACAAGCTTTTAAGATGCCAGTTAAAAAAACCTGGTGGTCACCTTGCTAACATTCACCAGACTCCACCATGGCAGTGTGAGGCTTGCAGCTGTCATCAGCAACATGAGGGCAGATGAACCTTGTTTCTCTACAGCCTTGAATGGCCATTTATTCTTTTGTTTCTTACCATTTACACTAACTTTGCTGTTATGCAAAACATTGTGCGCAGTGCAAGGCAGCAGAGAAACACGCCCTGAAAAACCAAGCAACTTGTGAGGCAGGAACTGACAGGGTAAGAACAGAAGAATTTCTTAAAACATTTGTAGGCCTTGCACTCTTCTCCCACTTGAACCCAGAGAATATCCAGGGGTGTTGACATAAATCCACTGAAGTTAACAGGAGGACATCGGGAAGGCTCAGGTACTATGCAGTACACTCCCCTGATGAAAACAAAACAATATGCCAATGGGTTGGGTTAGGTTCTGCTTCCACTGAAGTCATTACGAGTGTTACCGTTTGCTTCAGCGGGAGCAGAATTAGTAATTGCAAGTTCAAACAAGTGCCTTGAACTATAGTTTTATTGTTAAATGTTGCTGTTGAGATGTTTTCCTTTTTTGACAGGCCTTTTTGATCAGCCATTTGGTATGTGCACGTTCAGATTTATTGTGTAAACATAGATGCACACTGCACAGAAGAGTAAAACGTACACCTCTGTGGAGAACATTATGGCTTTGGTGATTTTAAGTCATATCAGAAAGCACATTTCTCTACAAAAATATGCAGGGGCCACCCTGCTTGCCAGCCTTCAGCACTGATACTGTTATTAGGGTCTTGAGCTGTGAGATTTGAGCAACTCTAAGGTACTGCCTGCCAGCACTTAGAACTAGCTTGCTGAGAAAAAAATCCAAGCTGCCAAGTGAACCTAGCATTTACAAAGCCAGAACTTTGCTCAATTACTGTTATTTAAATTATTAGCCTACCAATTTGGGAAAATTAGAGTTAAGAACAAGGCAGCCTATTTTTATTTTCTTCAGAGCTAAACCATTCTCCTGCACATTTCCCTTGGTATAGAGCATGTTCCTGGGAAACGGGAAGCTGGGTTTCAAACAGGCGATGCAGCAATTCTCATTCGCAGCTACAGTCCTTGGTATTTCAGTGATTTGTACTCTTGGTTACCTCTCCACACGTAAAAAGTGAGCTTCTGCACTGCGGTCCCTGTCTCCTACTTGACTGTGCACCCTGTAACCTTACAGAAGTCATCGGCCGCCCTCTGGCCCAGCCTCATGACTTGTGCAGAACAGAGACCTTCTCTTTGGGTTGTAGCACGTGTAAGGGGAGGTGTATGTGCTCAGGGTTCCTTGCACAGCAAACAAATCCTCTTTTGGAAAGACTGGCCAGGGCAGAGAGAGAAATTTATGGGGTGATGGCCTTTTTCTTGGTCCCCTCTTACTTTTTCCCTACAGGATCATCCCTTCATTGCAAATCTCCTAAAAAGCATTGTTTTGATATAGGCTCTGAATTACAAGTTTGACTATCAAAATTTCACAGAAGACTTTTTAAGCAACTACCAAAACGATAAAATGAAAAGATAAACAATCCCTTGTGTTGAGATAATAATGGGTTAAAAAAAAAACAGAAAAAGAGAGTGATAGAGAGAAAGACAGGAAAAGAGAGAGAGAGAGAAAGAAAGAGAAAGAAAGGAGAAAACAAGTGTATTGCTCAGATTGGTTACCTTAAGAATAATTTCTAATGTAAAGATACTAGTGAAGACATAGTCTGCATTGCCTAGGATCTGAAAAATAAGCACAATCGGGTTAGTGGTACTGAATGTGACCCAGGAACAAACAGGCGTGTGTGTGTTAGCAACAGATAGTGGCAGAAAACTAGTAAGCTTGTGAACACGTTATGGTAGAGAAGATGGGCACTTTACCTTCAGAGCAATTTCAATGGTGAAAATGACAGTAAAAACTATATCAAAATAAAAGAGAATCTGTAAAAACAAAAGGGAATAGGAGCAGGGAGGGTAGACCAGTGACTGATCACTTGAATGGGAAATCACAGTTCAAAATCAAATACATATGCCTTTTAACAAGGGAACAAGGAGGACTATATAGGAAATGGTTTTGTAACAACGTCCTGTTGAATGCAATGAAGGTACTGGCGCAGAGGACAAGAAGCACATTACATGAAATCTTTTCCGAGTTACAATCCCATGAGAGCTCTAGAGGCAAAATAACCTTTTGGTTGTTGTTGTAGGATTTTCTTCAGCTTTTTTTTTTTTTTTTTAAATCTGATAAAGAACAGACAATTAAAGGGTTTTCCCAAATAGACTTCCAAACTGAGAATACAAGGATGCCTGGTCTCTCAGTGGAAAACATGAGATTCCTTCTTATTAACTTATATTCTGGCTTGTCTGTGCCTCTTGCAAAGGAAGAAAAGCAAACTGCAAATTCATGCTCTAGCACTTTTTTTTCTCTATCCTGATTTGGCTTGGATTAGGATGAATAACAAAGACTCTGCCAATTGAACAGAATCCCGGCTCTTGTATTGCAACCATAATTTAGTCGTGTGCTAAAGGTGCCTAATTTCAATCTTGCATCTTTCTATTGGCATCCTGGATAACAGGCAAGCTGAAACACTCATCATTCCCATGAACTTAGACCTAGTGATGGGGATACTGCTGGCATGCATAGCAGGCCACAAAAAGTGGCCCTAGAGTGTCACAGAAGGCAACAGCAAGTCTGGAAGCGTAAAGTGATTTTCAAAGTAACAGCATCAATGACAGAAACATCTTTCGATCAGTTGACATCCCACAAAAGCAAATGGGAACTTTCTCATTGACTAACAGGACCAGAATTGAACTCTTTGTTTCCAATGTATTCCAGTATCCCAAGCCATTTTAGTGTTATCTACACTACAAATGGTGAAAATCAAAAGTATCATGCCCTTGGATTACTGTTCTTTTAGCTTAACCAAGTTCTAAACCGGAAGGTCAATATATGGAAGCTGTAGAAAACTGATCATTTGTGAAATTTAAATCTTTACTGCTAAAACACTAATAAACATACAGCAGTAAACTGTCCTCTCCCATCCCACAGGTGTTTATTGTATCTCAATGCCCGTACCCTAACTCAGATTTATAGGTGGCTAGATTCTGACAGCATGGTATGCCATGGGCAGTGGGGTAGCTACTGCAAACTACAGGGTTATTTTAGATTGCACTGTTTAAGCATGATCCAAATCTGGACTGATTTGCAGACACTGAATGTCAAATAGGGGGATGTATCACTTACTGCTACTGTGTAACTTAAAATTCTTCAGGTCATTGCTCAATTTTTGACCCCAAGTTGTTCTCGCTTCTTCAAGGCTGTCTTGGGCTCTATCAATTTTTGCAACTTAGAGAATTCAAAAAGGGCCATTTCAAGGATGGACAGATCTCAATTGCATCCTATATTAATTTACACACATTATAACTGGAAATGTCCCCTTGCATTGCTGCCTTGTAGGTCCTGACATTTGGTTATTATATCAATGGAATAATTTTATAATCAATGGGTCAGATTCATGGGTACTCTCAGGCTGCTTTGCATGACTCCACCAACATAAAGCAGCCATAAACTTGATTAAAGTAGATGATTAAGCTGTACCTGCAGCTACTTTACATCACGAGAGCACTGCAAAGCAGCTAGAGCATACTGGTGAATCTGGCCCCAAAGCTGCAGCTAGTAAAGACATCTCTTATAGATGAAATCATGCTTAATGAAAATGATCACTGCTCCACCTGTGCAGGCAGTATCATTTATCAGTAGGCATATTTATTATTATCTAAATATGAATTTACTCTAGAATATATTAAAATGAATGAGCACCTTGCCAAGGTGCAAACAGGAGAATGTTGTGAGCGCATGAAGTCTTAGGACTTGCTTGGGCTTTAAAAGCTGTTTGATCAGGCTGGGGAGGCACTTCAAAAAAACTTGCTGCCTGAGCCCTGTGTGACACAAGACAGACAAAGACGCAGCTGCTAGCCCACCCCGGAATAGAAGCAGCCTCCAAGTCTCTTTGCTAGCCCATGCTAGAGGGTGTTCTTTCTGTTTCTGTCTTCCTGCCCTGGACAGTTTGTGTCAACAGCAGCACTAGTCTGCACGAGTCCTTGAGCACAGGTTAATGCCTGATTATATTGTCCCAGAGGGAAGGTAAAGGCAGTTGGTTTGCTTTCAGCTTGGTTTCTTTCTTTCCCTCCCAGGCCTCTGTGTGGGCACAGGACAGGACACAATCTTACTGTTCTACTGTCAAAGTGTAAAGGCAGACCACATTTGCAACCCAAACATCTTGTCTGTGTCCCCTTGTATGATACATTTTAAACATCTGTACCTGCAAAAATTAAACACAGATTTTCATGCAGCATCAGTGGCTTCAAATACACAAGACAACAATTTGCTCCAAACCTTCAGCTCTTTTATCCAGGACAACCAGCTTTGACTACTTTTTTTTCTCATTTAAATGTCTCTGCTGCAGATTCTGCAGCAGCTTCCGTGGCATGTCAGAAGCCCATATACCAGCTGACATCATGCTGCAGTGCTAATACATATTGACATATGTTTATCCCTACATGGTGGGCACACTCAGCCGTGTACTAGTGGGTCATTGGAGGCACAGGTTTGACTATTATTTAGCACCCTACTTCAGGACAAAATGGAAAGCAGCTCTGAGATAAGCTCAGGAATAAACCTCCATTAACACCTTCTCTGCATGCACATATGTGTTTAAATGCATGCTCGGGTCAGGATATTTCAGGGAGGTAGAACACTGAGCATTAAATTAAGGTTTTATTATTAAACAACAAAAAAAAAATTGTCCCACTCTTTAAGCCTAGCAAGCTCTTCCAGCATAATGGCACCAAAATGCCATTGCAGACAGCAGAGATCAGAAGTCTCACATATGACTACTGACTCTTCTGATTTCTGCAATGACCCCAGATTAATGGAAACAATCACTGGCAAAGTTAAGGGAGCACTGAACGTTTCAAAAGGCTAATCAGAATGGTCAGGAAAGAAGGTGAGAATGTATCTCCATGCTGAATGCCTTCCTCTTCTCCCCCCAGGCTGGTGAGGAGAGGAGCACAGCATATTTTCTGAGGATTATCTCAAATTTAATGATAGCTTTGCAGCTTACATTCAAATAGCCTGATTCTAACCTTGATGACACCAATTTCCCCCAGAGTGACTGCATCAAACTCAAGAATGTTACTCCTGATTTACACCAGCGTGAACAAAGCAAAAATCAGGCCCTGAACTTTTTAGTTCAAAAGAAAGCACGCGGCAGGAGAACCTGCAAATAATTAGAATTATCTGTATTCCAATCAATATTTCTACAGACCATTTCTAATGCCTTAATCCCAGGGAACAATAATTTCGCTTCAGCCTCCTGTCCTTCCTTCCCCTGCACACACTTCTGAAATGAATTAGAGGCCAAATTCTGCACCGACTCATGTTCCCTGCAAAGCCCAATGATTTCACACGCAGCCTACAAAAGCACAAATCAGGGAAGAGAGTCACTCCCAAAGCCTCTGATGCAGTCTCTTCTGCCTTTCCTGACTTCAACTCATGATCTGTTTGTACCACACACAGCGAGGGAAGGAGGATGGGAAGCATACTTGGTTCCTAAAGGAGAGGTGTCGGACGGGGTCCTCAGCTGCCAGGGAGATGCTGCTGAGCAAGATGAAAAATAGGATCAGGTTGGTGAAAATGTTATCGTTAACGATTCGATGGCAGTGGACACGAAACCTGCAAGAGAGAGGAGAGGAATAACTTTATCTCTCAGAAAACAGCAAGACCTGGGAAAAATTCCCCCCTCCTTTTTTGCCAGCAGGACTGGCCCCGGAGGACTGTTCTGCAGAGCAGCTTCCCTCTGCCTCAGCAGCAGGGAGATCGATGGGCCCAGGCAGCTGTGCTTGGCCCTGCTGGGTGCTGGGCAGCCTTGGCTCTCCACGTCATGCAGTGATGCACACAGAGTGATCGGCTGCCTGCAGGACTCACGCTTGGTGCGTTTGAATGGAGAACAGTCACTCCCTCGTGACAGAGCCTTTTGTGATTTAGATGTGGTCTGAAACCTGCCAACCCAAAATTATATCCCTTGCTTTCATTCACAGAACCATTGCCCATTCATTTAGGGGGAAAAGCAGTAGAAACAGGCTCCGGGGTGGCCGATGTCTTTTTGAGCTGGGACTGGAGTGTCACTGAGCAGGAGTAATGTGGGAGCTACCTTGCTAACAGCACACAGATCTGGCCAAATGGATATAGGGCATGCTGGCATTTGCAAAGGGCTTCTGGGAGGACATCGTGCCATGCAGGGCATCTGCTAAACATCACTGTAATATAAAGCGCTTGGTGCTCTTAGTGGGAAACTAGCAAGTAAACAAGTAGCAGTCTCCCATCAACAGCAGTATATTTACTGGAGACCATTACAGCACCTTCCATACACTGGTATCAGGATACGAGGAGTTAAACCTCATAACAGTCCTATGCATAATTCTAGAGGCACTTCATTAATCTATTTAGCTCTACTTTTGGCTGTTAAGCCTCCAAGCCACTATTACAGCAATTTTACAGATGATTGCAGAGGTTAATTTACTTCTTCAACAAGCGACAGTGGGTGGGTGGCAAAGCTGGCATTAGAGTCCATGAGTCCCAATTATCATCAGTCCCTCCCTGTTGCACATACCCAAGGAGGAGTGGCACTAGCCCTGCTGTGGAAAGACTGTCTCTGAATTCAGATGTACTTTTAGAGCCCTGCCTTACTTTGGGGCTGTGTTTGGAGGCCAATTCCCCAATGCGGGGGATACATGGTATTGCACAGACCACCGGGCAGTGAGCTCACTTCTGCACCCTTGGGAAGATATATTCCCCTGTGTCATAGCTCAGCCTGCCACTCACAGTATTGGTCTCGCACATCCGTGTTGGAAAGACAGGTAGGGCAATGTGAAGCCACACTGCAGGAGCCAAAGGGAAAAGTGTGAGAGAAGAATTAATCTTCTCAGTCTCCCCTCAGAGCTATGGACTCTCATCCTCCTCCCTTTTCTTGTATGCTTGTCCTTGACGCGTAAGAATGAGCAGAGACACGTGAACTCCCTACTGGGAGTGGATTTTGAGCAGCCATTAGGACAGGAAGCTCCTACCTCACGCTTGACTGATTGCATGATGGCTTGCTTGCCATTTGGACCTGAATATGTTGGGGAATTCCAATTACTGACTTGCCTCCAAGTCCCTTATTTCTGAAGCTTTCATGATTTGTGTCTTCAATCAGCCTTGCAGGTGCCATGAACTCCCACTGAATATTGTTAGGGGGTTCCCTACAGTTGTGCTTTCATGAGGATTTCATGCCAGGGCCTTTAAAGGAGTGACCGGTCAAAGGAGGTCTCTGATATGAACTGCTGGAAGGGAGCTCTACACCACATAACCTTTGGGGCCCAGCATGGAAGGGGTACCTGCTCTTCGCCTCCTTGTTCCAGCTAAGCAGTCTCTTAAATACCTGTTGTTAGGACTGAAGATGAAAAAAGCACTGGCATCAGGCATGGGCACAGCCTTTTCCTTGAGGTGCAGCTCAGACATTGGGCGAGGCCGAGGGCCGACAGGCATCTCAGGTTCTTCCTCATCTTCCTCTGCTGCAAGAAGCATTTTTGTCTTTTAATGCAAAACACAACCCGTTCTGAAGTGCTGGGGCATTTGTCGCTGTCATAACTAGAACTAAAAACTAAGAATTATTGAAATAGGATGATGAAAGCTTGAGGTTCCTTGTCCACTTCCTTTCTCCAAGGCAGCATCCACTGCCCAGTGCTTGCCCTGGCAGACATTGATCTAGTCTCTCTGTAAAACCATTAATGCTGTACATGCACAATATCCTCACAACGGTCTCCTCAGATGGTTCACTGTCCCTTCTGCAAAAAACGCTTCTTCTAATGACTGACTTGAACCTTTCTTGCTATGGTCTAAATCCATTACCTATTCTCATATTTTCCATGGACACAGAAAACAGAGAATTCCCTTCCTCTTGCAGAAGGCTTTTACATACTTGAGAACCGTTATCATGCCTCTGCGAGGATTTCTGGTTTCTAGAGCAAAACGACAACAGTCTTTCCTGAGGTGCTGTGTTCCTTAGGTCTCTGATCATTCTCACTACTTTCCTTCAGTATTAACTGCAGGATTAACCTGCAGTTGAGTTTCTACTGGTGCAGTGGAGAGCTGGATTACTTCTTATATTTTATAATACTATCTTCCTGTTTAAATGTCCTTCATAGGCACTTCTTTTCATTACACTCTGGCATTAATTTGCCATCAGGTTCTGATGTGCACAAAGCACAGATTATTTACCACAGAACGGCTGCCTAGCCTGTCACTCCCCTCTTTGCATTTGTGCTGCTGATTATTCCCAAGAGTGGCACTTTGACTTCATCCTTATGGAACTGCATCTTATTTTCTTCAGACCATTCCTCCAGTTCATCAAGATCTGCTTTCCTCCTCTTTGGAAGGCTCTCCATAGAGCCACTGCCACATCTGGGATTGTGTCTGGATGAGCGCATGTATGCTCCAGAGCAAACATGGAACATGGCCACTTTGACTTACACCAATCAGAAATTCTTAAAATTGTCCCCTTTCATAATTCAGTGGGGGGAAGATTGAAAAGGTACAAGGAACAAGGCTGACACTCTTGAACCTGATGCCTGTGGAGCAGATCTCCAGGCACTGTGCAGATCAGTGAGCACCCTCAAGGAATAAAACACAGAGATGCGGGCTAAGCAGTATGTGAAAGAGAACCTTCCACCTTTGAGGATTTCTTCTACCTGCTGAAGTCAGATGCTGTTTTGTAAATGACATGATAGGATTTTGCTATTTTAAAGATCCCAATCCTCTCACTTAATCAGCAAGACAGGAGAAAATATTTTAAGAAAGGAGCCTGACAGGTTAGATGCAACTGATTCATCTTCCAGCCAATGCAAAGGAGGAAACTCTAATTAAAAGGTTTATCTTGAGTCCATAAAGTGAGGTAAATTCCAGAAAGAGCCTGTTCCTTTAGGGTCAGGTACTGTACTCGATCTGGTAATGGACACATCAGAAAGAACAGATGAATCAGCACAGATCCTAATCTAGATGTCAGAGACAGGAGAAAAGTGGCCTTTTCAATGCATGCCATTATTGCATGCAAATAGGATTCTTTCTTTACACTTCTAGTAGCAAGAGTTCAGCTCAAATTCACTTCATAGATTTTTGGATAGATGTTTAGCTGGTACATAGAGCTTGTACTTTTTAAGGCAGTCTATTTTTTAACAGCTCAATTTTATGTTGTAATATACTTTATAATGCTCTTTCTACAGGCTTTATTAGTTAAAGAAACATTCTTTCAGAAGTACTTTTATGCATAGTACTTGTAAAACTGGTGTTAATGCTCATATTTATATAATATTACAATACTTTGCACTTGCACCTTTTATCTACAGATTTCAGAGTGGGCTGACAACGAGCGAGGTAAAGAAATTATTTTTCTTCTTTAACAGTCCAGAATACCGATGCCCATGATCACATAGGATATTTGAGAGAGTGAGTACTAGTATGCTGAATAGTATTCTGAGTCCCTGCTCTGTGCCTTCACTATTAGATCATTCTTTTTCTTTTACTTGGAGGAATGCTTAATAAAACACTTTTAAATGGGTATGGAGCAACGTCTCAGGAAAACGGACTCCTAGCAGAAGGATCAACCCCATAAAGACCATAAAGAACACTGTTCCTCTCCTCTTTTTCTTGTGTCTGCCATACAGCAAGGAATATATTAATGACTCTGGCAACCACATACCTTCAGACTGGAAAACACATTCAGTTCCTCAGCCATAGATAAAGAATAATGTTCTAAATATTTTTCATTTAAAGTAGGGTCTAGGGCACAGAAGAAAGGAAACACTGAGGCCCAAATACGCAAAGAATAATATCATTACAGCCTTAGCTCAGGTCACTACCTAAGCTATCTTCCTGCATATAGAAACAGTATGTTGCACACTTGCCAGCATTCCTAGAAGCAAAGGTCAACATGGTATTCACAGATGGGCTGGGCAGCACATCGGCTGCAATCCAACACTTGTTCTTTGACTGTTTTCTATACCTAAGGTATATTTATGTTTAAAAAGTGACCCTTCTAGTCAAGCTTGCCATGAAATCATAAAGAAACATGACTCAGAGCTGCCAAGTTCAGATCTAGGTTTGAACTCTTCTAAAGTTCCAGGAAATTCAAATCTGGGACTGTCATCTTGACTTGTCATCTTCATTAGAATGGTGATGTCCTTTGGTAGTGAAGCTGTAAGCACACACAGGCTACAGTGCAGCATCA
The DNA here is from genome assembly GCF_965183815.1 of Platalea leucorodia. Taxonomy (NCBI): domain Eukaryota; kingdom Metazoa; phylum Chordata; class Aves; order Pelecaniformes; family Threskiornithidae; genus Platalea; species Platalea leucorodia. The sequence continues at coordinate 59,219,245 of NC_138826.1, forward strand.
GTGAGAAATTCGACGATGAGGATTTTTTTTTTTTTTTTTACTGTACAAAGACCAGAACTCTTGTGTAAGGACATTGCTTTGCTTCAAGCTCCCATGAATCATCACAAGCTTTTACCTTCATCTGACGTTCTGAATTCTTTCTCTGTTTCTGTACTAGACTGCAAGACTAGCTCCCTGTCTTCCTATAATAAACATATCATCATAATAATCCTTCTAGTGTATACAAATCTCTGCAAGAATTAGTCTCTCCTTCCAACAAAGAGGATAGGTAATCTGATGAGCTGCGAGTACACAGAGTATTCTGAGGGCTAAGAGGAACACTGTGTAGCAAATAGAGTCAGAAGAGGTTATTGAGAAAACTGGTTGAAGCAGCAGAAACAAATAGGAGATTGAGCAACGTAGGTTGAAAGAATAAAGGGAAAACGAAGTGACCATTTCAAATTGTTTCTGAACACTGAGTTAGGGTGAAGGATGTTTTCAGAGGATGGAATGGTACACAGCCATGGAAAGGTCACAGGCATTAACAGCTTAAATCATAAACAGAAAATAGGTAGAACCAGCTGACTGCATCTAAGAAGCAATAGGATGCTTCACTCAAAGCACAGCCGAAATGGATCCACACGCAAGTGGGCAAGAAAAGCTGTGTTCCCAGATGGGCTGTATATGGCTGCACAGCATCTCCTGTACCACAGCTGGACCCATCAGCAATCAGCAGGATTCTGGACTGGTCAGATGGCCACAAGGGAACGGGACAGGTGTACATGTGGGCACTGGGAAATTCTTTCTTGCTAATGCCAAGGAAAGACTTGGAGCCTTGTTCCCCAAAACTGACAAGGCAGATATGACATGCCACATCAGCTCTGAGAGGGCCTGAGTGTGTCTGAGCTTTATACAGCAAAATGGAATAGATGACTATGGTAAATCTGCTGTAACAAGGAATTTACAAAACTTTACTGCATCTGAGTCATGGTTGACTTTCATGAACTCTAAAAGAAGTGGTCAGGTAATTTTGTGACCTGTTAGAGATCAACTTCACTCTTCACAAAGAATTGATACACAATTTAGAGAATAGGCCTGGTTAGAAATGGCATCATACAATGGCAAATAACCAAGATGCTGTTCCTTTGCATTTCTAATCGGAAACCGGACAAAACCTGACCATCCATTCAAATTTTAGGTTCTGTTCAAAAGTATGCCAAGCCAGGGATTGGCACCCCAAGGCAGGAGGAATTAAAAGTGTTTTTACTTAATTTTCTGTGCTCTAATCCGATGCACGGCTGCAGATAAAATGTCCACGACACAAACTGTAGATGTAGTTTTTGTCATATAGTTCACATGCCGGATTATTTCTAAGCTATCCGCAGAAGGTAACTAAAACACAATTCTATTATCAGTAGGCTGAAATTTGATATGCAGGTGACTGTACCTTCACTTGAAAAAAATGTAATGGTCTGCAAATCCAAGACAGCTGTTTTAATCTGTGCTTCTGACTAAAGACTCCCACAAACCCCTTAGCAACTGGGGATGTGTGTCCAATAAGTGCCTCTGCCTATAGAGGTGCTGGGAAGATTAAAGACAGAGTGATCTGCCCCAGGCAATGTTAAAACAGTATTGCATGGTGTTGAAACCACACTCTATTCCTGAGAAGTGTGCTATAAACATGGATGAATACAAGTATAGCAAATGTGGGCATTTTTTGTACTGAAAATCAAATGCAATGAACAGTTTTCCTTTTCGCTTGTCTGAAACCCTTGTCCATCTATTTAAAATGAACTATTGTGTCTTTTTTTACCCTATCACATCAACCTATTATCAGACATTTATCAGGAATCATGGAATTGAAGACTGTGTTTTATTACCTATTACAGCCTGTTACATAATCATAGAAATGCAGCAGAGCAGGAAAGGATCACAAAAGGCCCTCTGGTTCATGCCTCTGCTAAGCCAGGATCAACAAATTATTATACCTAAGCCTTTTCTGGCAGATATTTTTCTGACCTGTTCTTAACAACATTCAATGATGCTGGGCTTCCACAACCATCTTCAAGATCTTTTCTAGCCTCACCATCAGAAAATTCTCCCCTGGTGTGAATCTTAAATCTGTTACTTCTTCATAATGGAGATCATTCCCCTCCTACCCGTAACAGGCTTTCATGCATTTGAAGATATTTCTCCTGCCTTTCCCAGCTCAAGTGACCACAATTCTTTCAATCTTAGTTCTTGCTTCCTACTAGCATTGTTTTCACCATGCTCTTCTAATTTCCTTCCAGGTCAGCCCCACTTCTCCTAAGCAGAGCACCCAAAATGACATATGATATCCCACCTGAGATCTTATCCATAGTGAACAGAATAAAACAATTGCTTTGCTCTGGTTAGCTTTCACTGATCAGTTAGAAGAAACCCATAACTGGACTAAGGGTCATGTTTTCACTGTTTATAAATCTCACTACTTGCTTGCCTTTTGAAAGACAGCAAAATGTTGTTGGCACCTGTTGAGTTTGTGATCATAAGATTCAGATTCTTTTCTCAAGGACTGTTACCTAACTAGCTGTCACCTAAGATCCTTTATTTGTGAATTGTTTATTCACGTCTACGTGTAGAGCCTGGCACTTTCAGTTTTATTTAGACCATTTATCCAGTTCCTCAAGAGCTCTTTGAATTCTAATGCTGCCCTCCAGCATGCTTCCTGTCCTTCCTAGCTTCACGCAATCTGCAAATGTAATAGGCATATTTCCTCTTCCATCATTCGGGTCATTAACAATGAACTGAACTGAACTCAGGACAGGCCCTTGGGTTGTGGAACCTCACTTGGGTCATCATTACTCTCCACATAAAGGGTCTGACCAATTTCTCTCCCAATCGTCTAGACCATGTTTTTCTAGCCAGCTTATAAGAATGTTACAAGAGACAGTCAGAAGCCTTAGCAAAACTAAAGAATATGACATCTACTTCTTTTCTCCCATCTACAAGTCTTGTCAGCCCCTTTTAGAAGAAAATAAGGGTGGTTTGACGTGATTTGTTCTTGGCAAATCTATGTTGGCTAGTTATCTTCTTATCTTGCAGTCATATAGTTTGTTTAATCATTTGTTCCAGCACTTTTCCAAGAATGGAAGTTGAACTGACTAGCTTATAATTCTTCTGCTCCAACCCCAGCCCCCTATTCAGGATCTCTTGAAGAAAAACTACTTGAAGTTCTGAGATTTCTTCAGCCAATCTTTTAAGTATCTGACGATAAAGTTACTTAGGTCCAACTGACCTGAAGACTAGCCTAACTAATGATCTAGCTTGTTTTTTCCAATTATAGGCTGAGATCTAATGCCTTTAGAATTATGTTAATAAGTCACACTGTCTTTTTTGATTAGAAAAAAGTGCAAAAAGGCATTCAGCACTTTGGCTTTCATGAGTATCTGTTGTGAGTCTCCCCTGACTGCTGAATACTGAGAAAATGGACTGAAAACAGTCATATGTATATTTTCATATACAGACATTTGTATATAATTTGATTTGGTTCTCTGTAAAGCTCTGTATTTCCAATATACCAATCAGTATAGGGACTGCAAAGGACCAAGTCCACACCTGTGCAAACACAGGCAAGCACATCATCCTGTCCCATCATGAAAGCATTACATGTTCAGCATATCTGTTATCACAATTTGGCTTTATGTGCATTAGCAACTGGAGCTTCTCTTTGTCGAATCAGGGCTAAGAAGAAGAAGATACATACCTGGTGCTTCTGTTGTGGGATATGGGCTCTTTTCTTCATTTTCATTGGGCTGATAATCATCCACGTTGATCTGACAGAAATGGAAGAGAAGCAAAGCCTTTATCAGACAAGGCAGAGGGTTTTCATTCCCTCAGAAACTCAAGCTGTTCATGCCATCACTGCACAGAGAGCGCTGGCTGGCAGCAGACCTTACCTTGGTAGCAGGCGGGGATTCTCCATCAGCAGTGATCGATTTCAGCTCAATTTTCTCCTCCTTTGTCTCCTCCTCCACAGCTGTTTTTTCTATCTCCTGTTTCTTTTCAGGACTAGCAGTCCTAACAATTTTACAAGATAAAAAGCAAAGAGTTGCAAAGGTGAAAAGCTGTTTCCCTTTCAGGAACTTCACGTAGTACAGCACACACCATGAGAATGATCAGCTGCCTGGCACCTCCATTCTGAGTCCAGCTCACATACCAGCAGCTCCGCCTTGTCCTCATCTGCAGGCAAAGGCAGAAACTCTGCTCTAATTCTATACAGCATCCTTTTATTATATAGCTTTCTCAATGCCATGGGTTTGTGTGTGGGGGGTGCACGTACATGTGGAGGAAGTATGTGCTTGTGTGTTTCTGCACATGCGTATTCTAGGTCTGTCAGTAGAGATCTCTTTGTTCACCCAATGACAAAGGCATGAACCATTTTCAGCCCATATCTTGTGGACTTCCACTAGGTTGCACACAAGGTTTTGCCCCTCGCTGCACTCCCAGAGCCAGGGAAACCTGCTGACTAGCATACAGGATGAAGCAGAAAGATCTGCACAAGAGATCCCCCCCAAGCATCCTGGAAGACAGTGAATAGAAATAACCAGTAAGGAGAGGCTTCCCCACTGTGGGCAGCTGGGAATGACAGAGAAGCTCTAAATCTAGCTTGTGCCTCCTCAGAGTCTGCAGAAACACTAAAAGAACTGGCAAGAGAAGAACAGCATGTGGCATCAAAAGAGAAGGAAGCTGCTGAATCTTGTGGGGGGAACGACGGGTCTGAAAATATGCCTTGTGGTCCAAAGCAATCAGAAGGTAACAGGGAGATTCAAATGGGATTGTGGCATTGACACCATTTCACACTCATTCTCTGCTGATGCCCTGAAAGCTCATCAGTCACCCAGACTTCCTTTCTTCTGCTCACATCATTGCAACTGTAGGGAATCCCAGCTCATGACACCTTTTTGTCCTTTAGTTTGAATTCTTTTACATAAAAATTTATATATACATAATTCCATATATAATTACATTAGTCACATATATAATCTATACACACCTGCACAGAAGTTATATATTACATGTACACACATACTTACTTGCACATATATATGTGCGTAATGTGTGTAATTATATTCACAGGAATGCGTGCATGTGAGTGTAGATCATAGAATCATAGAATCGTTAAGGTTGGAAAAGACCCTTAAGATCATCGAGTCCAACCGTTAACCCAACACTGCCAAGTCCACCACTAAACCATGTCCTCAAGCACCACATCAAAACATCTTTTAAATACCTCCAGGGATGGAGACTCAACCACTTCCCTAGGCAGCCTGTGCCAGTGCCTGACTACCCTTTCAGTGAAGAAGCATTTCCTAATATCCAACCTAAACCTGCCCTGGCGCAGCTTGAGGCTGTTTACCTCTCATCCTATCACTTGTTAACTTGGGAGCAGAGACCGACCCCCACCTCGCTACAACCTCCTTTCAGGTAGCTGTAGAGAGCAATAAGGTCTCCCCTCAGCCTCCTCTTCTCCAGACTAAACAACCCCAGCTCCCTCAGCTGCTCCTCATAAGACTTGTGCTCTAGACCCTTCACCAGCTTCATTGCCCTTCTTCGGACACGCTCCAGCACCTCAATGTCCTTCTTGTAGTGAGGGACCCAAAACTGAACACAGTACTCGAGGTGCGGCCGCACCAGTGCCAAGTACAGGGGCACTATCACCTCCCTGGTCCTGCTGGCCACATTATTCCTGATACAAGCCAGGATGCTATTGGCCTTCTTGGCCATCTGGGCACACTGCTGGCTCATGTTCAGGCGGCTGTCAACCAACACCCCCCAGGTCCTTTTCTGCCAGGCAGCTCTCCAGCCACTCCTCCCCCAGCCTGTAGCGTTGCATGGGGTTGCTGTGACGCAACTGCAGGACCAGGCACTGAGCCTTGTTGAATCTCATACAGTTGGCCCCAGCCCAACGATCCAGCCTGTCCAGGTCCCTCTGTAGGGCCTTCCTACCCTCCAGCAGATCAACACTTCCACCCAACTTGGTGTCATCTGCATAGGTGTATCCAAATGGATTTACCTAGCTAGCTTTTTCCTTTCTTTTTCCTCTTCCTCCTCTTTCTGTGCAGACGTTAAACTCTCAGCATCAGCAAGGTTGTCCACAGCAATGGCCAAAAATACATTCAGCAGGATATCTGTTTGTGTGCTACTTAAAGAAAATGGACTTTGAAAACTGCAGAACAACATTATACCAAAGGTTTCTTAATTGAAATTTTTTAGCAACCTGTCATCAGATCTCTTGTATTTTCCAAACTTCCATTTCACATAAATGTTCAGGATGTGCATATCCAGCATGCACAAACCTACACCTTCCATCCAAATGGCTAACACACTGTGTGGGGTTTCCAAAATTTCACAACAGAATGACTGATATAAAACATCTAAGTCCAGACTTACATTTTAGTTTCCGATTTCCCAAACGAGTCTTACTTTGTGCAACAAATCCCACTGAAGATAAGGGAGTGCCGAATGCTTTGCATCTTTGACAGCTTAGGTCACTTTTTTTAAGACACTTATATTCAAGAACTTCGTACCATAAGGAACCTGCGCTTTCCATTTTTCGTCTATGTACTTGAGTTGAACAACCTCATTATAGGTATTCCCATAGACATGAGTGGATTTTATGGACAGCAAGCATAGCACTCTCATTAGCATTTCTGAGGCAACCAAAAAGAAATTGATTTAGTCTGGGCATTGAAGGGTTGAGCTTACAACTCTGCCATCTCCTAGCAGAGAGTCCATGCATGGCCAGTCATGCCCATGTAGCTGAAGGGCAAGGAATCACAACTGTTTTCTTGTCTTGCCAGTCAGCGTTCAGATCTCATGTTACAAATATGAACATCAGCTTCTTTTATAAATTTCTTAAGAGTGGGTCTTATTACTCCATGATAACTTTTACGTAAACCCCAGTTCAAGGCTTAGTCTGGAAATACAGCCACCCCCCTCTCTGGGCTCCAAGGTCTAATGGCTCCAAAGTCAGCCAGCATGTAGAGCTGGCTCACATTTTCCTCTGCAGTTCACAAGGAGATCCAAATTGTAGCTTTTTTAAGCTGGAAGGCAGACTGCCTACCTCGACCTTCAGATAAGTGGAATTGCACCATCTCACTTTGAAGAGAGGGCATGTAGGTCAACTGAAATGTCAAATACCAGGGTTTGAGAGATCTGAGTTATGAGGAAAGGCCAGAAGAGCTGGGCTGAGACTACAAGGTGGCTTTATAGAAGAATCAGTATAAAAAGAAATGTCTCCTCTGACACAGGAGGGCCATTTATTAAGGAAGCAGAAACTAAACATGAACAAATTTGGAGCAAACTGAGATATGGAACAGAACCACAGCTCTATGTTATATGCAAATTCCTGTGAAAAGACACTCACAGCCTAATCATGCAATGTGCTTTGTGCCTCCTCGGATATGTACAGTGCCCTCACTTCACCTTGAAGCCAGAGAGAACTGAAGTTACTTAACACCAGCACAGGCTGGAAGATAACAGAGCACGCGATTTTCTGTTTGAAGAACACATAGATTGCAGTAACTGAAATGGAACGCAGTTCCTGTTAGTTTATACATGAATTAATATATGATCTCACATAAATCAATTATGTCAAACATATGTTACTCCTATTACAGCATTTGTATATAGCATATTGTAGATTATACATATTTTTATTCCACATAAGGCTTGGATGAAAGCACATGGAATATATTACTGAAAAGGCAATTAAAGCAAAAATATGCAGTAAGTCCGGCAGGTACACACAGAGATTAGTTTCTGGAGGAGGCAGGAAAGAAAAACCTACGAGAGAATTAAGGGGAATGAAAAATAAGAACACTAAACATGTAAAGATACTAAATAAAAGCTAGCATACGGACCTGGCATGCAGCTGGCTCTTACATCTGTTTATATGCCTTAGCACTAGCTAAAATTAAACAAACTTGTTTAACTTTTGGCAGTGCAAAGCCAAAATTCAGACCTAGGGAAAAGGTAAAAATGTAAGGTATTAAATTCATTATTTTCTGACATAACAAAGTAGTAAAGGGTGGCTTTAAATTCAGCCCCACTTGGAGAAAAGAGTAGCATCAAAGGATACAGTTTCCACAGATGAAGAGGATGATGAAGTAAATACAGACCAACATTCCTGGAAAAGAGGGGCCGCCATAAGCCATGATCCCATCATACATCACCGAATTCCAGTCCTCCCCAGTCAGGATCTAAATGACACATTCCCACCAATAAGGGATACAGTGTTAGACCACACAGAGAATTTGAAAACCCCATTAACACAAAGATATCTACTATCCTAGAGAGCACCCCCTCCCCCAGGATGGTTGGAGATTCTGGCTGTGTCCATCTAGAAAATTAAAAAAAAAAACAGAACAAGGAGAATGCAAAGAGGGCCTGTGCTCAAAGTGTAAAAAAAACCCCAGATGTCCCCTTGAAGTTGATGGCTGAAGTCAAACGTCTCTCCCAGACAGCTCTGCTGAAGTCTCCCCACCTCTCACAGGCAGTTCACTCCCACATGTCTGTTGTTTCAGACAGGCTGCACAACCTATAGCACTGAAGACATCCCTCAGCACAGCCCTCCCTGCCACTTCCCTTCAACTTGCACATGAAATCATGATGCCGATGCTCTCAGCTGATCACTCCCAAAACTGCAGTCAGCTTAAAGGCCATTTGATTACTTCTCTGGTGTTGTGAGCAGATACTTGTGCTCCAGTAGTGTGGGAGGGGGGAGAACAACTGCAGGGTTGGGCTTTGGCATGCAGGTGCTGCCCTGGGAAATGGCAATAGCCATTCTCTTGTCCTACCCTGCTAAGACCTGGTGGCCTTGCTACACGCAGGGGCTGTAGCCTTGGTTCCCCAATTTGGGAGGGAATACCCCTCTGCTGGCAGCACAGCATGGTGCCTTGCTTGTGGAGCTGTTAGCCTGATGTCCAGTCTTGGGGACTGTCTGGCTGCAGGGAAAGGGTGCAGGACCTGATCTCTGTTTCGCCCCGCGTAAACACAACGTGTTGGCCCCATTGGGACCACTCTTGCCCTTACCTGAAACACAGTGAGGAGGGACTGGGGGAAGTTGTCGAATGTACTCCTCCTGGTCTGCATCTCATCAAAGTTAAACTTGCCCCCAAAGAGCTGCATCCCCAGGAGTGAGAATATGATAATGAAGAGGAAGAGAAGCAGCAACAGGGAGGCAATGGAGCGAACTGAATTCAGGAGTGAAGCCACAAGGTTACTCAGGGAGTTCCAGTATCTGGGAGAGAAAATAGAGACAGTTAAAATTCCTTCAATCCAAGACAGGTGCTCATGGACTGCACAGGATATTGGTTCAGGCTGCCTTCTGCGTATAAGGAGGCATTTCCAAACACCCTGTTAAGCGGTGAATCATTGATGTGCTTCCCTAAGATAATGAGACCTACTGCAGCTAATGAGTAATTTTACTACCACACATATACATACACAATTCCCTCCACCCCCCACCCCATATGCACACCCAGAAGATTATTGCTGCACTCTCCATCTAAGGCTCTGCAAATCTTATATCAATATACGGTGATTAGTTCTTGCTGCTTCAGTGAGTTACATTCTCACCAACCTCATTACAACAGTCACAGATGTTATGGCAGCCAGAATACCTCACTCCAGAGAATGGCCTGTAATAACTAACAAGAGCAGATGGGGAAACAGTTTGGATGCAAATACAAACTTGTCCAAAATCTGGTGTATGTAAGTATGTGCTCGGGCTCACTCATAGATAGAGGTTCCTAAGCTTTCCTGGATTGAGAGGAATGAGAAAGATATTAAAGGTCCTTTTACATGGACCCTAAAAGAGACTCCAGATCTGCACCCGTAAAGTCCAGAGTTTCCTTTGCTCTTGGAAGAGTACACCATCACTGCTTTTTTGGGTATCAAACCCACTATACTTCCTCAAACAGGCTGCAGAACACTTTGGAAGGGCTTCATTCAAGAAAGAGGATGGCTAAGACCTGTTCTCCCAGTGTATTCAGGCTTGTGCCCAGATCAGACTGATGTATCATGCAGAGAAAGGATCTTCTTGCCCTTGAGGTCCCACTTTAGGGTTCAAAGAGATGCCAGCAGCATGCTCTGCTGCAGCATGTCAGTTTGCTTGCATTCTTTGCCAGCCTGCAGAGTAGCCATGTGTTGGAAAAAGGCTCTAGAAAAAATTTCTAAAGAATCCACCACATCACCCTTGAAGCAACTTCCATGTTGATCTTGCATCTGCTCAACCACTCCTAGTCTACTGCTTAGCTGGTCATGACCACTTCTCTTTTATGCAGTTTTGAGTCTGACAGAGCTTTAAGACTGGGCTGAAGATTAGCTGTCATCTTCCAATCACCTCATTTTGAACGCACATTACTAGCAAGCTTCAACAGCTTTCACAGGTCAGCAAGCCAGTAGTTTGCCTGTGATCTCCAAGTCTTCCTTCTAGCACCATCTCTTGTGGCCTACCACCATGCTTGGAGATTCCACCATGGCCAATGTCCTCCAATCCCTTCTCCCAAAGCCCATAACATTGAACCTTTCTTTTCTTAGAGGACTCTGAATTTCTAACCATATTTTCCTCAGAGACAAAAGTTCCACTTGAGAAGGATGGCAGACATGTCTAATGCTCTCGGTCCTTTGAGGAAAATCCTTCAACACACAAATCTGTTCTGAAGGTACTATAGTCATTAGAGACAAGGGTTCTTAAAATTCCAGTTAAATTAATATTTTTAAAATGTCAGTGTAAAAAGATGACTTTCCTTGTCCCGTGGAAGACAGGAATGTTTGAGCAGCCCAATCACTTTATGAAGGTTAGCTATCTGATCTGCAGGGGGACACCGCCATGTCCTCTGAAGTTCAGCAACTGGTTCATCTCCAAGGGCTGAGCTTCAAAGAGAACTGTGATGTTTTCCCTCCAGCCCAGCTTCAGCACTTCAGAGAAAACTAGAATGCTTTAAAGTTTAACTGCAATTAAAGAGATGAGCAATGAAAAACTACAGAGCAAAGGTAAGGGCATGGAAGCTGTGGGCTCAGTGCCACCAAATGTCCACGCTGAATGTGCAATATAACAGCTCGCTGTATTTGCGTTGATGCTTACAGCTCACATACTTTCACACTTTGGGAGGAAGGGAAAGTGACACAGGAAAAGGGGAAAATTCATTTCTGATGAAACTTGACTGGCTTTAGCATCCTTAAACCAGAAACTCATGGGGTCCAGAATATCTCTCCAAGCCCTCCAATGTCAGCCAGGACACACATTTTCTAGGTCTTTCTAGCAGTGCCCTTAAGAGGCATACAGTAGAGCTGTTACCCATCTAAATAGTCCCAGTGACTCACTTTAAGCTTATTAAATGGCTTGCTATCTCAGAGCACAACTGCACAGACTTTTATCAGCTCTGTATTTCTTACAAATGGCTCAGTACCTGAGATTCAGTTTCTTATGTAACTATCAAACTTAAAGCAATTAATGAAGATGACCTGGTGATAAGATTAGTGCTGTTTTATCTGTGCACTGAGTGCTAGCTAGAAATACAGCACCATTAGAAAAGTAAACAAACCAATCAGGGAAAAAAAAAAAAAGAGAAAAAGGAAAAAGAAGAGGATAAGGAAGGCTTGACTTGACTGGGATGTGAAAATCACAATTGTCTTATCTTAGTGTCCTAGAAGCCTGAACTGTTACCATCTGTCACATGAGGTAGTTGCAGAAATAACATGAACACCATCTCAAAGTGAGATCTGGGGTTACTCAATGAAACACAAGACTTTTAAGCCAGGAATGGATGAAGCTCAGACAAAGAAAAAAGTTTCTCTCACTACTTTGTCCTCTTCGGTTAATATACTACAAAGAAAAAACAGTTACAATAAATCTGATGGCATTGTTGGATAGATTCAGAAGGTTTGGACCAAGCAGCATATAATGGGAGGTATGAGAGGAAGCACTGATGCTTCCTCAGACTTATAGGGAAATGAATGTGCTTCTTAACATCTCCCACTTGCAGATCTCAGACCCTTGAGGATGCCAGTGAATGAGGCACTGCAAAACCCCAGTGAGCAGGACGTGATTATGATCCCTGTTTCAAAATGGACAAATGATGCAGAGAAGTTAAATGGTTAGTTCAACATCTCACACAAAAATCAATTACAGAACTGGATTAAAACTTAATGTGTTCTTTTATTCTCTTTCCTCTCCTCTCCATTGCCTTCCACTATGTCTTTATGATACTGGCAATCACAGATGCAGAGCTTAAAACAGCAGCAACAGCTGGCAGTCTTATTGTAGAAAAGCTTCCCACAGTGTTCATCCAATATAAAACCACTTTGAAAGCAGGTACACAAAAAAAGGTGCCCTGTCTCTACTCCCTACAGTTAACAGTGACATATCTAGTGGCAGGATTAGGTATAAAATATCAAATTTCAGTATGCTGTTGCAAATAAATTTATTTTTTAAGTATAAAGGACTAAATACAGGGATTTATAAAGCAGTAAATGATGATTTATGAAGAGAAAATAATTTGTCTTCTCATAGCAAAGGGAGATTTTCTGCAGAGCCCTGTAAAAATTAGGGAGAATAAAACAAACAGTTTATATTGTCTGCTTATTGAATGTACAAGACTAAATGATTCTGAAGAGTATTCATAATTTTGGAAGAACTATTTGCTCTTGAAATTCTAAATGTGGTTTCTAAAATGATGTGTTGTTCATCAGATGGTGTCTTTATTTGTTTCTATTATATTAGGGAGCTGTATTTGTGTTATTCCTAGAAGTGTATCATCTTGACACACCCAGAATTTGTTTGTGCTTGGTGTTTACCATGGAAAATCCATACAAATACATAAAGATCAGGTTACCTACTGATACACTCTCATCAGAGTAATTTTCCTGCTTTGTGCCTTTTTAATGCCCTTGATTATCACTATTTCCAGCTCCACTGTATGTCCCCATGTCACTGCTCATGACTATATATTTGACATAAAACATTACACTATCATCCCTCCTACCCTTCCCAGCTTTCTAGGATTGTATCCTTCTGTATTATCATTGCACTAAGGTGGTGTATTCCACCAGTATTGATAACGACGTCAATAAATCATTATTGTATTTAGAACTGAGTGAATAATGGAAAAATATGTATTTTACTGGAGAACATCAGAGGTAAAAGTTTTGCTTTAATGCCAGCATATTCTCTCCTGCAGTAAGACATGAGTGGGCCTAAAACACTGCTTTGGAGGCTTGTGCTAGGGCCTTCCACATGAGGGTGAACTTCACCCACGGAGGGGAAAAATCATGAAGAAAATTATGAATAATTAAAAAACACAGATAAATCTGAGACTACTGCAACCTACTTGCCAATATTTTAGGAACGGGAAAGAAGGCAAAATCTGATTAATACATTATTCATTATGAGTTATTCCTCAGCTCTGTGCTTTACATATAGACCCCTGTACAAATTGCAGGAGATGTATTCCAGGTAACATTTGCTTCCATGCAAAATTGTATTTTAGTTCTGCTGCAGAATGAAGGTAAATATAACTAGTCCTACTGCTGGTTGGTTCCAACATTACATCTCTGCCAGAAGCTTTAGGAACATTTGAGTACTCCAATAGCTCAAGCTTCCTAAAGTATTAATGATATTCTCTCAGCATTTGCTTTCTATTAGAGAATTCTCTTAGCTAGATTATATGTTTTGTGTAGAAGTGGAGAGATGTCTTGAAAAAACAATGACCTCTCCAGGATGCTATGTTGAAGCTTATGCTTTTATAGCTATTGGTATGTTGCCCTGGGTGTATCTGATTACCCAATGCCTGAAACAGCTACTGGTTTCCTCAGAAACCAGGCCTGGAACTCAGTGATGATAGCTTTCAGACCCAAAGATCCAGGAAAAACAGTCACCAGACCAGAGATCCCCACTATTTCTGAAAGGGCAAAGATGCCTTTCTTGCTGGAAACTCTTGTTAGCTGGAACATTTTTCCCTCTTTTATGATCACACATCTAAACAGACCACTTTTTTTTCTTTTTTAATAGTTGTAGGCTTGCTTCGGCCTCTCTCTCTCAGACTGCAAAATGCTTTTCTGTCTCCGCCATCTGACCTTGAAAACAACCCACCCTGCCAGAGCACTGAGGCTCAGAAGCTTTAAGGGTAAATCTTGTATGATGCACAAGTCCAAGTCTGTTGTTTTTTCTGCCTTACAGCTCTGCCATCTTGACTGTCTTCCAGTTTTGGTCTTGTTTTTCTCATGTGCTGTGTTTTTTATCTCAAATTTGTCAGAAATTTCCTCTGGGGGAGTTTATAGCAATTCTAGGGACATATTCATAGCTGAGCTTGCAGAAAATACACTCTTTCACCACCTCAGTCAAGCTTTTTATAAGGTGCTGACTGGTGCCCACATGGGAAAAAGCAGGCCCTGCGCTGCTTCGGGTGAGCACTTGGATAAATTTGTTCCAAGAGCTCCCATCTGGGTAAGCTGGGAGCTGCTCTCTCCTACAACCTCCCCTCAAGCTGAAAAATTCCTGCCAAACCAAGCTGGTGTTTTGGAGGTACCTGACTGCAGGAAGCAGCAACTGTTTAATAGACACCACCGTGCCTTTATGCAGAAGGAGAGGAGAAAGAAGGAAAAGGAAAAAGAGGGGTGACTGGAGTCTGGAAAAGTCTGGTTTCTTTGTGAAGCTGCTGCTTCATGCTGGACGCCTCTGAAGGAGAAGGGCTGGCAAAGTCCTTTGCCTATAGCTGCTGGTGTTGACATTATTTCCCACTCAGGCCACTGTTGAGTCTACTGGAACTGGCATGGGCTCCCCAGTCCAATGTTGTTTTGGCTCAAAGCAGTCTTTCAGGCTCCTCTCTGTTACCATAAAGCAACAGAAAAGGTCACAAGGCTATCTGCTGTTTTGTTTTCGCTTTCCATTTCGCAGGGAACCCTAAGAGCCCACACTCAGCTCTCGTCACCCTTCCAGATTTTAGTTTAACAATTTGAATGGCATCAAGTGTCTCCAGCCCCCTATGCCAGACTCTTCACCGATCCTTACCATTCACATCAGGGATATCCAGTCTGTACAGCCCTCCCCATCCTGCCACAGACTTCAGAAGATGAGGACTGTCAATCTAGCACTCTCACTACCCAATTAGTAGTAGAAAAAGTGAAAAAACAGGGATGTGAGTGACTTGTACCTATATATGTTGTGCATTGAGCAGTAGCCCTCCTTCATTCCCAAAGAAGCACAAAAGTACCTTGTGATTTTAAATATTCTTAGGAGTCGAACACATCTCAACACCGAAATGCCCAGTGGTGACATGATCTTTGTCTCAACCAGAATCGTTTCCAGGATTCCTCCACACACAATGAAACAGTCAAAGCGGTTGAAGAGGGACACAAAATAGGCCTGGAGACCAAGGCTGTACATCTTCAGCAGCATCTCTGCCGTGAAAAGGGCTAGCAGCACCTTATTGGCAGTGTCTCATGAAAAACAAACAGAAACGGATTAATGAAACTTAGTCAAAAGATCATCACATCTAACCACCATAGGCCCTTGCCTATAAGAAACCTCTTCTGGGATCAGTTTGAAAGGTTAACTTCATATCAGCTTGGGTCAAAGAATGGACTTCAAAAGCATGGGCATCTCATTCACAGAAATGTTTTACAAAGATGCTTACAGCAATTCTTATGTACTGCACATACAGCTGTGGTGTATTACACAACCACACAACCTCCATGGCAGGGACATGCCTTCCTGTGCACGACCTCCCATCACACTTGTCATCTGCAGATGAGAGTGGGAATAGAAGAGCTGCTGTGCTACCTACTGTTGCTTAATTAAGCCTTTCAGCTGCTCTCACCTCCAGTGAGGATTCAACTGTTCTGCAGACAGAAGAACTTTACAAATCACTCTTCCTTCCTCACCTCCGTGGTAACTAGAATTTATCATAAATGCCATTTCAGGGAAAATCTTGGAGAAACTGTGGCTCCCAGTAGCTGTCCATAAATTGGAAATCCAGTTGCTGCAAACATATACTTAGCATAAACTCCTGATTTCACCTACACCCAGTGGAACACTGCTGGAAACAAGGAACTTGCATTTTCCCTGAAACTTCTCCCACTGCAGGCAGATATTTTGTTGTATTATTTAAGATCCTCCACACACAGAGGACTATTCGGAGCTGTGTATGCTCCTTTTACGTTGTGTGCACTAGCTCCTCCCTCAGCCCCCTTTTTTGACACTGACCACAACAAACAGAACCATCAGCCTCTCCTCACCTTGGACCTCCGTGAGCCAGTCTGGCTGGTTGTAGTGTTCAGAGGCAATGGTAAGGGTGTTGAGAAACACAAGGAAGATCACCAACCAGTAGAAAACATTGGACTTGACAGCGGCACGGCACTTTCTCCTGCAGAATCGATTCCATCGGCGCCAGTAGCGACTTGAAAAATTGGAAAAGTTCTTTTCAGATAGAGATCCTTAGGCTATTGCAAATCTCTGTCAAGAGAGACTCTAGTCTTGATTTATTGTTCAAGAGTGGTAGAGAATAACATTAAAGTTCACCCTGAGAAATGTTGTCTCATTCTCATCTGAGTCGACAGTTATGATCATCCTTCCTTTAGCTATAGGAATAAAGTTAGTCTTAAGCTAATTTGCAACATTGAAGGGTGAATAAACCTCTTCAAGCAATGTTTTAATCCGATTAAGACATCCAACGCAGCTACCCTGAGAGGTTTTTTAGCCTAGTTCCCACAAAAATAATTATTCTTCTTGTATTTAGTGCTTGTGGCCTGCAATGGGACCTTGCCCAGCCTCAGGATAGTCAATGAAAAGATACCCTCTATATACTATAGACCTTTGGATTAAGTCCTTGGAGAGATGAGGTCAAATAAAATCCATGGAACATTTCCAACATTCAGCAATGTTTAGGAGTAAGCCCGATATAAGAGCAAACTGTGAACAGAAAAAAAAAAAACTTAGGGGACCTCAGCATCTCACCTTCATGCCTGGAACTAAGGATACCATTTGCTAATCAACAGACCTTTTAAAGTTTGCCTTCCATGAACACATCCCCTTGTGTCACTGATTTCTGAGGGTAATTACTAACCACAGAAGATATTTAAAGCTAATTACACACCTCCTACTCTTCAGAATTTAACTTGCATAGCAACCAGTTTCCAGGCAACACTTGTCACTGTATAATAAATCTAATAGTTTTATATAGATATTATATACATATATGTGTGTGTGTAGTGCACGCATGCACAACATTACATGAGGAGAGAACTTTTCTTGGCTAGTCTTCTCTTATCTGTTATTTCCAGTGATAAACTATGGCTGTGCTTGAGGTCAGGGTTCAGCATCTATATGAACTAAAGCCAGGCAATGTGAACATTGCACACTGGCCGAGAATTTTGCAACATTTTAACAGGTAATCAAATCCAGGCTGTTTTAGCTATGCAATTTATAAAGGCACCCAGTCTAGCTAGCACAAACATTTAATAAGGGTTGTGTGTTTTGCAGTGGATTTGGGACAAGAAATGATCTTCCCAACTTTCAAAATGGGCACAATACTTAGACATTCATGCTGTCATTAAATCATTAGCAATCCCACACGCTTTTGTGTGTACTTGTGCACAAATGTGCATGCACCTGACCATGTGAGGATACAAGTGGTTTTTTGTACTTACACCTACATACAAATAAATCTGCGGATTGTAGGAATGTGATCATGTATGCAACTCTATGCACAGGGATGCGTATAGGCAGTACGTACACATATGTGCATTCCTGAATTTACATTACTGTTCGTTATTTAGGTAAGCTGAAGGACAGAGTTGCTCACGTGTTCCAGTTATTCTGAAAATTAATTTAGTTTTTTTATAAAATTGACTTTGAATTCAGAGCTATGGAGGCAGCTGGGCTCTTACTGAAGAGGCAGAAATGGCCTGGGACCTCAGTAACCAAGTTCCATGAGTTCAGTCAGCCTTTGCAATGGAAACCCACAGATGACCACCTGGGGATGGCTTCGCATTTGCAAAAGTTTTAAGTCAACAGAAAGAGAAATACCACCAGAAAAACTCCACGTCTCCCATGGTGAAAGGGAGCATTTCACAAATAAGATGCAAGCCTCATCAGTTGAAAGATTTACAATCAAGCAGAGTAGAGCAACAAAGTGTAGGAAAGGGAACCTTGAGCTGACAAGGTTGATTGTTGATAGATGTAGTATCATTATGTGGTTGAACTTTTTCCTTCTGCTTTTATATTTTATGGCTTGAGATATGGAGGTAGCAATCAGATAGGTACTTCCGAGTGAAATACTGTCAGTAGTCCCTGCGCCTTCTCATTTCAGTATGAAACTAAGAAATCTTGATTTTTGGTAGATGACTGACTAAAACCTGACAGGTTTGGCAGTATGTCCTAGAATCACCATTGTGTCCCACAGGTCCAGCAGTAAACCACTTCACAAAGTAAGGAACAAAGCCAATGGAAAGGAGGAAAAGCAAGTCAGTTTTACTTACCTAAACTTTGATTTTGAGATCCGATGCCTGAAAGATAAGAATTGCCATTAAAGTCTCTGAAGCTGTCCCGTACCTCCCAGGCTTTTAGGAAAGTAGCAATAGAAAAAAACAAAGTTAAGCTCAATTTATTTTTTAATGGATGCTGTTTTTCTCTTGAATCCCCTGTAAGTCAATGTAGGTACTGGGCATGGCTAGAATTCCCTGATATGCAGATCTTGGTTTTTGGCAGGAGTCATGCCGTGATGGGATTCTACCACCTACAGACATCAGTGAACTAGCTTTTCTCTTGGGTAAAAGGCTGGCCTAATACTAGGGGCACTCTACATCTGCTACCAAATTTATTTTTCAAGTATTACTCTCTTTTCTTTTAGTCACTAGTTTTTTTTCTTATATTAAAATATGTATGATTTTATACAGACAGACTTGTTGCTTTCACACATCACCTGTCACTTCAGGATATATAAGCACGTTATGAAACCATGGGGAAAATAATTCTTTTTTTCCAGCAATTGAAGGAAAGACAGTGCATGGTGGATATTTTCAAACTTAGAGACTAACATTTATTTTTTTAATCTATGTAAATTGGTTTGAACTCAAAAGGGTCCAAACAATACCAGATTCTGTTGCTATCAATGAAATTTTGGGAATTAAGCATTCCTGAAAATTTGACCATGTTCCGCCTATGTATGTTTTTAAATATCTAATTCCATGCACTTGGATTTATTCACCTAAATAATTTCATTAAGCTTTTACAAGAAGTCACAGGCAAAGCTAGAGATAGACCCCAATTCTCTAACCACTGTCTTGCTCTGCTTGACACATCCTGTGAGGCCTTTGAACTCTCTGGCTGTCTATTGGTACGTACATAATGGTGTGCAGAGAGAATTAAAGGCATGTGGATGCAATGACATGAGTCAGAGGTGATTTAGGAAGCTGCAAAATCCACTACCAATAACAGAAGAAATGAGAATCTGGGGAGTGACTATGAACAAGATATTTCTTCTGGGTTGAAGCATTTCTTAAGGTTCCCTCTATGATAGGAAAGTGATTCATTGTTGACAACAGTCAGCAAAGGTCTTACTGTACTGGCTTAAAAATGGATTCACTGTTAGTAGACATGAGACAAAGTAATTCTCAAAGCATCTCACACTACTTTCTGTAGCAGTCTTAAAAATGCTTATGTCCCTGTTTGAGGACACCAGTCACTGACAAGTAATCAGTGATGGGTCAGTTTCCTTATGTGGAAGAGATTTTAGTGATAGGAACATTTCACAAGCAGATGGTCCAAGCCAAAAAAAAAAAAAAAAAAAAAAAGCCTTTGCACGGAATGCATCATTCCTGCTGTGTCACAGGCAGCTTGTCTAGGCCACATACTAGGCAGCAGTGTGGTTACAGACACATGCAAGAACTCCTTTGATAAAGAAGAAATAATGCACTGGCTGAACAGAATGCTAAATTATGCTGCAGAGACAAAGTGAGCTTTAACAAGGATGACGAGTGAAGCACCTACAAAGCACATCCTTAATGTTAAAGCTATCCCAACTTCTCATTGAGAATTCTTGCTTGATAAGCACTAGCTACAAACTGTAACGGGTCAGATTTACAGGCAGCAGGAAAGATGGCTCAGACAAAGACAGGGGAAAGAAAAAGAGGAAAAAATCACAATGAAGGAGAAAGCTGGGCACAGAAAAGGAGATTGCGAGGACTTTCATAGGAAAAGGTGGGGGCAGGAGGAAAAGAGAGCAAGAGAGATGTCATGGGAAACCTGCCTGGTGAAAGGTGAAGGACAGGGAGTGTGAAGTCCTCTGGTGACCTCTCTGGCTAATGGTTTCCCAGCAAGGGAGCTGTATGGCATTTAAGGAATCTTTTATTTATTTAAGCAAAAGAGATGTGGCAGGTGTAGTACTCATCATGCATGTGATAATTATATCTTTGGAGCATTATGAGCAGCAGCCAAGTGCATTCAGTGCTCCCACAGGTTAGTTACAGCCCCCCCCCCCCCCCCCCCCCGCCTTACTGCTATGGCAGAAGGCTTTATCACATGTGGGTGTGCTATATATATAGAACAGGACAAGGAAGGAGGAAGAGATTTATATTTAGAGGCAGAATCCAAGAGTGAAATGGAATTTTGGAAACATGAACTGTACAATAACCGATTCTGAAAACATTATGCCTGAATCTGAGACACATTTTTCAACTAACCCTTATGATCAAGAATCTTTTGTCTTTCAGAACCAGGGTTAACTATGTCATATAACAGAAATGCCTTTATAACATCACTAGGGGCTGTCAAATAGTCTGGATTTGGGGCTGTGCCATGGCCTCTTTGTGACACTCCAAAGTGGCACTTGCCAGGGGTTCAGGGTGGACCAGATTCTCTGCTGAGTTTAAACATGGATCTCTCACATCCCTGGTATCCTGGGAGCTTTATGTCACTGGGAGAAAGAGAGTGTCCCCATTTGTGTCCAGCTCTGGAATATCTTGAGAAAATATTGTTTAAAATCATGGTATAGGAGTCTATATAAAAAACATTTTAGATCACTACTGAGTGTTTTTATCATAGCAACTATGTAAATCAGATTATCTTTCAGAAAGACAAACACAAAAATCAGACCTCTACTCTTTGACCAGCTATCTTTTAAATTCTCTAAAACTCTTCTAACCTTACATAGTCATGTACCACATACAGGTAAGACAGTGAAACTTTCTATCAACATAAGCTCAGGATAATCAGCATAATTCAAATGTAGTAAGATATCCCACATTCTAAGAGATAAAGTCTTCATAACTCCGTTCATGGTGGACACCAGAGAAGAGAAACTATGCACTTGTGAAGGATGTGACACTCTTGTATAACAGGGATTGAGGACTTTGTGTAATTGTACACACAACAAACAATTCTGGGAAAATCTTGTAGGTCTCCAAGCATGACACAAAGGCCATGTTACAGTTGTTTTCTGGGTGCAGAAATTACTAAACACGCCCATGAAATTGTCTGGCATGCTGGTCACAACTACTTTTACACTATATGATCCCGCCTATAGGCAACTATCTTCATAAGGACTTACAAAAGCCCTTGGATACTAGTAAATCTCAGAAAATCAGTAACACAGAAATTTACTTACTATGCCTCTAGGTTATGCATGACTTTGGGGAATGTCCAAAGAGCTGCACTGTGCATATCTTACAGATTTTAGAAATGTGAGAACACAGTCCTGGTGTGATATTGATTCTGTTTTGGTGCAATATGGTCATTCGTGCCATTACTGGTCAAGCAGCACAAAAATTTTTCCCTCTCTCTATTCCCGCTGATGATATTTCATTGCTTCTAGTCAGGATGCTGGCATCCCCGAAGAGATGTCCATGCTAGGGTCCTTTTTCCACATATTACTGGGACAAGAGCATATAGTGACTTGGCATTTTCAGGAATGTATGCTGCATACCTGATAATCTCTCAGCCTAACAAAGTGTTAGGGCTAAGTTCTACCCTCAGCTAAGCCTCTGCGATTCACACTGAAGCAATGGGCCTCCATCCTTCTGCCTGCTATCCTCCATACAACAGAATTAACACTGGGCAGTTGTACAGGGACATGAAATGACCATTTCTCATTTCTGACCATTAATTAAAAGCTTCCAGCAAAGCAGAACAGATGACTGGCCCTGGAGAACTTGTGTTCTTATGTGGACTGAGATCCTCCTGCTGGGGCAATCACCAAATTTCAGCAGAGTCTACACAGCAATGCCTCTTCTCTTTTTTTACATTCTTGCCCTTGCAGAAGCAGTGGAGAGCATGCCGACCTGATGGGAGTGATGCTGGTTTTAAGAGAGAGGTGTTGTTGGCCAGCAGCAGCAAGAAGCTACAGAACATCCTTAAGAAAACTGGATCTGTCTAGCTTAGAATTGAGCTGGTTTGCTATTCAACAGGCTTTCTTACAGGCTGGGAAAATAGGCCAGCACTTCAGCATTTAGTGAATAATCTTGCTCTCCCTGTGGCAAGTCACAGGCAAAGCCTGTCACAGAATTCGAAGTAGGAAGATAATTCCTCCTCCACAAGGGCATGCTATTGTCCTTTAGACGCATATCTAGAGCTGACTGTGAATATCAAAACCACCTTGCTCATAATAAATCGGAGAGCAGTAGCTGAGGCTGACACATAAGGGTTGATCCTGCTGAAGTCAGCAGTGGTTTCAGAGCTTTTGGCAGACTTTTCTTACCACTGCTCCTGATGTGATGTGGACTTTGGTCCTCACAGAAGGAGGCTATCTTCTCATTAGGTGAAAAGCAGCAGCAACTATAGCGAACCTGCAAGCAAACTGACTCTTTCGCCTTTACCACTGGCTTCTACGCTGATTATTGCAAGAACTGCATAGGATCTATTTTCCCAGCCAGAAAAGCACCAAGGGAAAATCACTGATGGTTCAGCTGCCAGGGAAAGCTTCCATTGTTCATAATATTTTCAGGACATGCTGTTTTCAGTTGGAAAGCCAGTGTAGGTTGTTCATTTTGTTTTATCCTGTTTTATTGTTTTAACCCTCTTTGATGGAAAAGCAATTGAACTGTCCCCCAAATGTATGGAAATCCTGGCCAAGGTGAAAATGCCAAGTGGCTTACTGTTTCAATGAAAGCAGATAATTTTAAGCTCTCTTTCCCTTTGAGCTCAATTGCTTCACTTTTCTATTGAGGCTCTATGGAACATTAGCTTCCACAAAGGTCTTTTTTTTTAGCTAATACATATGTATAAAAGCAAGCCCTATTGTGGCACTCCAGATCTGTATGGTTGTATTAGAAAATTAACATTCTGGTTGTATTGGAAGATTGTATATGCTGACATCCCGCACAGAACAGATTACTACTGATTATGAGAAATAGCCTGCCTTCAGGAATCTAAGTCCTGCACAGCAGTAACCACAGAGGCTCAGGAAAACTACCCGCTATTGGGAAGTCCTGCGTATAAGGCCTTCCTGTAAACAGTAACCCATTGCTCCTAGTTCTGGGTTTATCCCACTGATGCTTGCTGCAGAGGGAACACGTTTCTTTGTACCCAGAGGCAACAGGTTATTAAATCTGTGACACATCAGAAGTAAGATAAGTTCCACTTCCAAATGTTGTCCTTGAGGATAAAAGCTGTTGTGTTTCTACTGCAGGGCAGATATCAGTGCAGTACAAGGCAAAACCATGACAGGGATGATAGACTGTGGAAGTTGTGGGATGCTTTTCAATGTCCTGTGGAACCCTACAAAACCTTTTTCAAATTCAGATGCCTGATAAAACTAACATCCATGTTAGGAAGGGAACTACTCCCCGCCACAGCTCTCCTGGTGGCAACAGAATTACACCAGGAATGCATATGAATGAGGGTTTTTTGTTTTAGTTCTAAGAAACTGGATTTACACAATAAGCAAAGAGAGATTAGATGTTAGATTCCTCCTGAAACTCCTTTTGCTGGTTTGAAGACTGGCATTGCTCCAGACAGCACAGCTGATGAAGGCAGTTTCTATAGTATGGATACTATAGAAATAAAAGCTTCTTTGAGACAATTCATCAGTAGGAGATAGCTTGTGTTTGAGAGGTACTCTCCTGATCTCACATAGCATATGTCTCTGTGGAGCTGAGAAAGGCTGTCAGGGAAGATCTCCTTTTCCAAAAGGCATGCTTGAGCCTGGCTTCTCAAGCAGATCTTTCTGTCATTCACAGACCCAGCCTTTCAAAGCTCTACAGCTTTTTATAAGAACAGAAGGAACAGCCAGTAATTCTAACGTCAATAAAAGTGCTTTTTCTTTCAGTCTCCTGGGTACTTTTTTCGTTTTATCACGAGCACATTCTGATGACAAGGTCAGCCTGTAACCATGGTGGTGGTGCTGGGGTGGTTAAATGCCCTAGCAGCCTGATGCCACTAAATAAATAAATATATTACCTTTGACTGGAAATCTCCCTGTTGCTTCAGTCATGTCTGGTTGCAGCCTGCCCAGTGCAGTCTCTGCCCTCTGGGAAAAAATGTGTTTATAGCAAGGCAATGGGGACTCATGGCCACTAGGTGATTTTAGCAAGCTGGTAAAAATGAAGACTTGTCTGCAATAGATGAAACTCAACAATTGAACAAAAAACTTGTCTAGCCATTTCAACTGTAAAAACAAAATCCAGAGGGCAGATGACTGCTCAAAAGTCCGGGCCTAATCTTCAACTACAGTAAATTAGGATAGCATGACTATCATTATTAATGCTTACTGAAAGTCACCACTACTAGATAAGGAACTTACTTGAAAAGCTCAGCCAACTTCCCACATGAATTACCTCTACTCTTGAACACTAGGCCATATTCTGATGCTTTTAGTCATGTTCCAATAAAGGAAAATACTCATTTGAATAGATTTTTGCTTACATTTTATATGTTCCAGCAGGAATATTGGCCTATGGGAGGTTTAAATGAAGACTCAGTAAGAAGAAGTGGACTTAATACTTCTTGAAACCAGGAAAGCTGGTTTCTCTCTATGCATGAGTGTGTGATACAGTTACAAAACCAACCAGAAAGGAGTCCAAGCCTCAGAATTAAAGGCAGATCTGAATTTACCCATAACTGAGGAATTTGCAGCTCTACAAGTTTGAAGCAAACATTTTACAAAAGCAGAAAGCACTGGCAGAATTTGTATCTCACTCCAGAATTTAAAATACAATGACCAACCAGGAAAATGAATGGCTGTAAGGAGCCTATCCATCTCTTAGAGATGAAAAGCAGTCTGAGTGAGGCCTTGAGGATCTTAACTGTCCTTGGGTAACGGGTAAAAAAACCCATCTCAATAACAGACTTCAATTCCCCTACTATACATCACTCATTTTCAAATGAAGTGGAAAGTGGCAAGGAAACTGTTTATCTCCGTGAATCCTACATGTCCTGCTCTGGTGAAACTTAGGGCCTTGTTTTAACATTTACAACATGGGAAGAAGAAATGAAGCTCTATTTTCCTGTCATTTTCCTATGTCTTCTTCCCTAAAATGTGTTGGACATAGCCATCACTTCTTCTAATGCCAGGAGTGTAGTGATAGCAGTACCAGACTGCAGTACTGCCACTCTCCTGTGGGCACATTGGGCTATTTTAAGTAAATTCCATTCTAAGTCACAATTACGTTTAGAGTTGGGTTTAACTTCAGCTCTCCTGGCCACATTCCAGCTAAGATAATTATGTTCTGCTTGCCAAAATTCCCCATGCAGTTTCAGTGCAAAACAAGCTATCCCTCATACATCTCCTTATACACTTGTGCCCTTTGTTTTTAACCACCTGTCACATTTTACCCTGAAGGTAGCTGAACTCTAATGCTGTGAAAACAATCCCTGCATTTACAGTTCATAAAGTGCTTTAGGATCCTTTGGGATTAAGGACATTAAATTAATGCAATCTGTAATATTAAAAATATATGCAACTTTATAGTAACAGCTGCCATTGTTGTTGGCACTGTGTAGCACCAGGGGACCCATTGTGTTGGGAACCATAACTGCAGAACAGAGGTGGTTCTCCAAATTGGATCCAGCTGGAAGAAGTGGTCACATATATCCAGCTGCTCCTTCCTGTAAGGCAACAAGAGCACAAGCAACTTGGCGGGGTGCTAAAGGGAGGGCTACAACTGCCTCAGTGCTGTGAATAGATCTAGCCTGGTTCCTTCAGAAAAGAGTTCATAATCTAAACTAAAATGCCAGACTCAGCAGGTAGGCAACAGCAGGCAGGTGAAGGAAAGCTATCACAAATAATTTCTCCTTGGGTTTGTAAGTCGCTGGCTGACACTTACAGGAAAGCAGATTGAATTTACAACATATTCCACATATTACATCTTGTAATGCAGATAAGACCTCCTCCTCTTCAGTTTGTAGAGGAGAGAGCCAAGGGTGTGTGTGTGAGATACAATCAAGGTTTACAAAGTCATGAAAGTGATAGATAAGCTGAATGTGGAACTCTTGATCACCAAATCTCACAGTATTAGAAGGAGAGGACATTGACCAAAAGTAGTAGTAGATCAGCTTAAAATAGATGCAAGAAAGTACTTGTCTACGCAGCAGGCAGTGAACTTCTGAAACCTGTTGCCACAGGAGACTATGAGGGCAGACAGCCTCAGTGGGTTCAGATAAATCCATGGATGACGGGTCCATAAATGGGCACCAAAGGCAAAAAGCAGAAGTGTGGCCTCTAACATCTCTAACCCAATAATCATAAATTTGGGGGCAGTAAAAGGGGACTGGAAAGTGGGAAACGGCCAGGCTTGCACACTTGCCCTCCTGTCACTGTCAGGACCTGAACACTGGGCCAGCTGAACCGCAGGGCTGACAACTAGAGCATTTTGTGTGTACTTAAGACCAGCATTTGACCAACACTGAAGGGCTCAAGGTATGCCCAAGGACAGGACAGAGCCTCAAAATACTGCAGCATGGTACAATGTGTAGCACTGATATTCTTAGCCCATTTTTCAAGGAAATTTGGAGGGACTAACATATTCCGCCACAGCATAAAGTCCATTCTTGTTCAGGTCACTCAAAAAGGAAGAAAGGACCCCCCTTGCCTATTCTTGCTCTCTGTGATGCTAAAAAATACACTATATAATATGATGCTATCTCACACATTCTTGAGCATCTCCATTAATACAATGGTGCAATTTCAAGGAGACATTACTCCCTCCCAACTGATGCATTTCTTTGTCACTACAGTATTGTGTTCAGCATTTAAAGGGTATAATTCAGGCTGCAGGATGGGAGTTATCATCCATGTATTTCTATTACAAGACACCGAAAGGACACAAGAATCATTAAAGAAATTAAAATAGACCAGTCATTTCCACTCTTTGGTCTACATATACTGGATTTGATTATCTATCACCAAAGAGGAATTTAAAAATAAGAACGCTATTATCCATCAGTTCTTCTTTTAGCTATTATGCAAAACCAGATCTGCTTATCACGGGCATTCTGTGCCTTATTTACATCTATGTAAATCCAGAGGCTCTCCACTAACGTCCAGAGTGAATTTACACTGCAATTAAGATAAGAACCAGGATCAATATATCTTACGCACTCTCTCCTTTCACCCATTGTGGGGTTTTCTTCCCCTTAAAAAGCCTGGCATTTGCCCTGGCTTTAACCCACCAAGCTCAATCCAACCCCTAAATACATATATCTGTATACATGTACTCACGCTAGCCTAGCACCGCAGTTTTCGCCTTCAATATCTGCTCCAGGGACGTTGTCTGTGTTCACGGACTCGGTCTCACTGGTGGGCATGCTCACTGTAAGAGTCAAAGGGAAGAAAAAGAGAAGGTTGGCCATTAGAACCTGGCACATTTATTAATGAATCACATGAGCGAAGGAACTGGCTTAATGAAAAGACCCTCAGCTGCAGCTCCTGAGGATTAAGCAATATGCCGAGCAAGTCTAGTGCCTCCCTGCACAGGCCAGGCTGGGCAGGTAGGCTTCAGGAACATACACAGGTTACTCAAATGCTAAAGAAAAGGGAAGAAGCAGCGCTGTCTTTCTTTCAGAGTCAGTTCCTGGAAATTTTATGAATGAGAACCATTGAAAATTAGAGAACCTGGCAAAGCCAACAAAGAAGCTTTTGCTTGATTCAATGGAACACTTAAAAAAATGCCCCTTTACTTGCACCAGCCCAACCATCTCACTGCCCTCCCCAATCTCTTGCGCAATGAGTAGAGTGCAAATAAAAAGTACCGGATTGACAGGTATTCATACAAATGGCTTCTGTTAGCCTGATAGCAAGTACCACATAAATAATACTGATGGCTCATCTGTCATATACTAACTATTAATGTGTTTCAACCTTACACTTATAAACTAGACCTACAGGTATAAAAGGGGAACTCAGACTCTCTGACCCATTCAGATATTACCAACAAAGGAACTAATGAACATAGACTATGGTGGAGATTTTATGTTGACGCCCACCAACTGAGAACTGGACAGAATCTCACAGGCTTTTACAGAAGTATCATGGAACAAACATCAAATGAAAGCAACCTCAGGTGTGAACCTATCTCATCTGGATCCAAGGACCTGTCACATCTTCTATCTGTTAACAAACCTCAATATTTTATTTGCTTCTACAGATCACAAAAAAAAAAAAAAAAAAAAAAAAAAAAAAAATCACAATTTCCATTCCACCAGTTGCTCCCAGCTCCTGTATGAGCTCTAATAACTCCTTAATATATAATCATTGAACATAAGTTAGGACAATGGATAGATCCAACATGTGCCCTCTTCCCTCCTCCCCCCTTTTCAAATACACAAAACAAATGAAAAAAATGATACTTAAAACTGAATTAAACAGAGTTAAACAGATCTCCCAGATGCGTGGTAGAACTTCAGAACATGACCTGTATTAGTAGTTGGATATATATCTCAGATGAGACTTGAAAGCATGCACTATTAGGCATGCTTGGACAGGCTTCTAACAGCCTGTAAGCAAGAACATAACTATTTGTGGATCCTTGGTACAAAAAGAGGCCACGTAGAATAAATAGGTTCTGCATTTCAACTGGGCAGATGCTTAACGGGCCATGGGACCGGATCTTCTTTCAGAGGCTAGAAAGATATCAGAAGGTTCTTCCAAATAGGTCCTGGGTTCCTGCTTTGAAAGCATTATGGTAGAAATGTCCCTCAAAGTGAACTATCTTTCCTTCATCCCATCCCAACAATTCACATGCCTACAACATACGTCTTGGGAAATCTAAAGTTCTTCTGCTGTGTTCTTAGGACCATATAAAATAATGGACTCTCTAGTACTCTTGACATAACTATAAAATATTGTACTCTAATGGTGTCTGTTGCTTTACAAAGACTAGATGTTTTAATAATCTTGTCTGTTTGGAAAGGCAAATCAAGGAATCAACTGAATTCATATTTTGATGCACATGAAACAGTAAAGTAAGCTGTAAGAAAAAACAACATTCATAATTAAAATTTTTCGTCCAGACTAAGCCCTTCAGGAAAAAACCAAAACATCGATATTTTGCAAGTCATCTTTGAAGATGAGGTAAAGCACTTTCAAGACATATTTGAGCTTATTTGCAAATGGAAAACAATTTTGAAGACATCAGCATGAGATCGATTTGCAGAGCAGCTTATTATCTTGAGTGCATGAAGAGGACACTGCGCAAGCAATAGAAAAAGCAAGGCACGCACATGCAGAAGTATACAAAGCTATATTATATGTCAGTCTGTATAGAGATATATAGACACACACACACAGAGATATATGCAGTGTGGACACCGAGTGCAGTGGAACATTACCATGGGTTTCTGTGGAGTGACTAAACCAAGCAAATTTTCCTTTCTTCTTATCGGGCAAGCCAGCTGGAGTGTTTCCTTTCACAGACAAGATGGTCAGTGTCAAGTACCAGGAACAAGACATCAATAGAGAACATGCAGCCAGTGACAGGCAAAAGAAAAAAACAAGGAACTCAGCTTACACATGACATCCACGTCTATCTGAAAACTTCATCATGTGAATTAGAAGTACAAAATTAAAAACAAAGGTATATGGAAGTATGAAATATTATAACAGATCATCACCGGATAATTCTTCCTTGCTTTCTGCTCTTTTTTATACCTGACTTTTGAGAACATGAAGTTGTTGAATCCAAGTTTATGGGTAAAATCCTTTCCCCAGTGATATCGATGGCAAAATTCATCTTGTTTGACTGTTAGACCTATCGAAATTGATGAGACTAAGGCAATCGCATTTTGCCCCCAGGCTATCTCCTGATCCTAAGGGTCAGAATCTGGACTAGCCAATTTTTGAATGAGGTTCCTTGGCTTTCTTCCTAAACTGCTCCAATATCTAGGAACTCTCAAAACTGTCAGGGCTGCTAAAGGAATGTTGTTGGGGTAATCACATTTCTCTGTCTTCATCTCTAGAGATTAACAACCTTCATCAAGCACTCAGATGTACACTGCCTTACCCAAACTAGGATACCCCTAGACTATGTCTCATGATTTCTATTTGAGTTTACATCTGGCACTGGCCCTCTGGTGTCCTTCTGCTGGATGGCTTTTCATGGCATTAGTTAATGTTGATCCTCTGCCTACCGCGCACAAAGATCCTCAGCCCACGCAGATCAGATGTGCATGCACAGAGAAGTCTTAGATCGTACTTCACACTTCCCTAATCTTACTGCTGCAGAAAGCCAAATTAAAGTGAGGGGTGCAGGTGCAGTGGCACACAGGCTGAAGCGACTCCTGTGGTTCAGGCTAGCGTGCTGCCACGAGCTCACAGGCATTCATTACACTGCACTGATGGAAAACGTTAAGGACAATAAAAAGTATTAAGATGGTATCAAGTATAAGAGGAATGATGGCCTAGAAGTTAAAGGTCAGGACAGACAGGAGATTAGGACTGTATTCCCCAACACGGTATGCTCTCAGCGGGGCAATCGCTTATTTTACGTGGCACCTCACATCACCTTCAATATCAGGGGATAATCATGTGTGCAGATGCTGTGAGGTTCGTTCAGGCCAGTTAACGAAACCTGAAAATAGAATGCTGCAGGAGAGATGTATATAAACTGGGGCTGAATATGAGAGGAAGTAAATCAAATACTGCCCAGATGGCTTTGTTATCTGACTCAGTTCTCAGAGACACAGACCTTGTGCCCACACCCTGGCTCCAGTCTAGAAACAAGGCAGGCATTTTTTGCAGTCTGGGTAATTAATTACTGGAACCATGTACCAAGAATGCTGGTGGTAAATCCACCACAGGAATGTTTTAATCAGGAAGAGATGTTTTTTCTAAATGGTGGGCTCTAGTCCAGACCAGAGTTATGTTTAGGACCATGGTATACAGACTATGCCATCTCACTGACCACTTCCTCCTTGAAATTTTGGGAGCTGAGACAAAGGCAAAAGAGAGGCAAATGCAGATTTGCTCCCACATGGGCACAGAGCAACTTAGCAGTGGAAATCCTGGTGCCTCACCTCCTATGCCATGTGTGGTTCTCTGTCAACTTCAAGAAGTCCACCGCTTGTAACCAAATCAGCGATCACCAGGGGGCTTGGTTCTGCCAGAAGTAGAGGGCACATTGTCTCTCTGTGGGCTCCCCACCTCCCGCCTTGAAGCAGACCATTTAATCTTCCAACTACCACATACTTTGCATTGAAGGCGCTTCAGTGTCCAAACTGCAGCATGGGCAAGGCAGTGATCGATCCCTGTGTGTACTATTCAACTGCCCACCTAACACCCTCAGGTATTAGGGTTAAGCAACTAAATACTGATGTTCTATATAGGCTCACTTCAACCAAACGAGCACAGTGAACCACTAACAACAACACAGGGATAGGTCTCATAGAAGATATTACATATTTCATAGAATCACAGAACGGTTTGGGTTGGAAGGGACCTTTAAAGATCATCTAGCCCACCCCTCCTGCCATGGGCAAGGACATCTGTCACTAGATCAGGTTGCTCAAAGCCCCGTCCAACACGATGAACACTTCCAATGAAGGGGCATCCACAACTCTGGGCAACCTGTTCCAGTGTACCTGTTCCTGGGGCCAATCATGGTGGCTTTGCATACATGGCAACATCTCTTTTTGGATTTATCATCACAGCCATAATTCACTCTGGTTGATGAAATCTCCCATTAGTTACATATTCTCTAGATAGCATAGTATAGCATTTTTTTTAAAGGGAGGTGAAACAACTTTTTAAAGGCATGCAAGTATTTCACAGTTTCAACAGAGTGCAAACCCTAAGGACCAGTAGGTTTTATACTCTCTCTACAGTTTCTTCTGAAACCTTTGCACTTTGCACTTCTTGTATCTTGCCACAGTGTGGCCCATTTCTGAAGGTAGACTTTTCCTCCTGGACTACCTAAACTCCAGTTTCACATTACTTACATAGCATTCCTGCAGCAGCTAAAGCAACAACAAAAGCTATGTAGCAGCTTCCTTAAAAATAAATCTGAGAAATTCTTCATGTTATGTTAATTCTATCTCTGAGACCCAACAGACAGAAATAAGGACAAAGCGTCTGCAGTCTGTGACTGGCTAGACAGACAGATGTGCAAGACCCTTTGAGAGCCTCTGTTCCATGTCACTGGCATCAAGCATTTACACTCGCTCTACTCTTGCACTAACATATGTCGCTCCTGCAACAAAATGCCCCACGGACATACAATGAATTATTAGATGGCAGGTTGCCAAAAGACAGCCAACCACTGAAACAGAAAGCTGGCACAAGCAAATACCCTTCTGTGTAGCCCTGAGATAATTTTCCCTTTACACACTTGGAGAATAATATTTGCTCCGAGTTCAGAAATATCATTACCACTGTTGAGTCTTGCATTTATGACATATTTGTCATCTCGGCAGTGGAAGTAATTCTAATATCCAGGTTTATCTCCATGGATTATATAATGTTGCCACACTTGTTGCTGAATCTCACTTTAATACTGTGACAATTTAAGACCCAGAGAAGATCATGCCTGGGCAAAGGGTGCCCAGTTCCACAAACACAGACAAAGCATAAATTTTTCACAGATTTTAATGGGACATGTTACTACATGACTTTGCAGATCTGGGCATTAGTTTTAGAACTAGGTATGTCAGAGGCTATTCACATTGCCTGACTTTACATCTCAGATTTAGCTGTTTCAGTTAGGCTATAGAGGCAGATAGATTCCTATCACAGGATTTATGAATGCCATACTGATGTCTCCCTCAACCGTATGGACAGGCTGAGCATTTACCTTATGCCCTTGGGTTAGGTACCTGACTTGAAACAGTATGACTATCCAACAGTATGTCCATTCATATCGAAAAAGACCCACAGTGGGTTTTTTAGATTATGAAAAGCAACAATACACTTGATTGTGTTTTCTAATATGGTCACTTAGATGCCAGTTTCTCCAACACGCCAGTTTCTACTGGTATTGAATTACTTTGCAAAATATGGGTCTAAATCACACCTTTTGCCCATGACGGCATTTGAGGCCAGAAAGACCTGACGTGACTCCACCACCATTTCACCTTCATGTGTCACCCTGGCCATATGACCAAGCCTTTCTACATATCTGTTCAGTTTCTCTAAAAGGAGGATTATAATTCTGCACTCACCTTGCAAATCTCTCTGAGTTCTGCAGATGAAACACATTACAATAAGCGTTAAGTACTATAGTTATTGCTGATGCTAATGTCTCCCAAGTGGGACTCTGCAGAACTATAAAGCAAATCTAAAGAGCAGAGTAGTCCTGTGAATTCTTCAGCTGGGATTTAAGATTTCTTTTTCCATCAAGCACAACAAGAATAAATTGCAATATCTAGGCTGCTTCCTTTACCAGAATGCGCATCAAGTGAATGACTTTGTCTCCAGTAAAAGCCCTGCTTCCCGTGGTGTCTCTCATGGCCATCATTTCATGAATGAGTCTATGGGCAGCTGTCAGTATATCGATCGACTCATATTTTTTCAGTGGAGAGCTCTCGTTTTAATTAATACATGAATATTCCCTAGCTTTCCTCTTCTCATTGCCTGTTTTGGAAATGCTGCACTCATTCATCTTATTCATTAATTTAAATAAGATACAGCTTTCATTCTGCTACATGCATACAGTGTCTTGGGAACGATCAATGAGTATGTTTTTAAATGCAAGCAGTATGCAGAAAGTAAACTGCAGAGGTATATGATTAGTTTTCTCTAGATCTCCTGATTTTGTCAGGAAGATATACCAGGTATGACTGGGGAACTCTTTTGGGTTTTCTGTTTTGAAAAGGAGTTCTGCAGTAGGAGAGCTTCTACAGGAGAAGAGGCAAGGAAACTTGAACTCTACGTAGGATCTTGGTGGCTACGTACCTCCCAAAGTTAGACAGAATGCCAACAAATCTAATGCAGTAAAAAAAATCCATAAAAATTGTGAAGACACTTTGAAAATGCCTACCAAGGGCTCAGAGGCCAATGCCCATACAGACAGTATTATACACACAATATTACATTAAATACATGTAATATATGCACTTTGCATGACCTAATTTTGGGTTACGTACAAGTGAATGCAATTGCAAGGAGAGAGCTTGATTCACACTTTCACTCAAGGTCAGCCACAGAATCTAGGATAGTAATAAAGAGCCATAAAGTGATTGCCAGCTGTATCCACTTCAGTTAAATAGAAAAGGGTTTTTCGGTAAAACGATCTTTACACCAGTGCACCAGCAGCAAAGATGTTGCAGCTAGTATGTAGTAACAAGGCTTGTCATTACAGCGAAACCAGGCTGGGCATTGGACTGCATCACTGAAGGCTGATGCAGTGTAGCACAGTTTACTGAATGGAGCAGTAGAAAGTAGAAACATTGCTGATACTAAGATGGAGTATCGTATGGTCAAACCTTTCATTCACAGATAAATTATATATTTTATAATATAAATCGCAATGTTTATTTTTTTATATAAAAAGACTTGCTTTTACATGTCCTCCTCCCCTTATGGAGTGTCACCAGATGCACATGTACATCCTATGGTGCTGAGGGGACATAGCCTCGGGCTAAGTGAATTTATACCATACACAAAGAGGAATAGGAGCGATAGCAATATGTATCAATTGTGCAGGCATGTGATTAACAGATCTGTCATTACCACATGCAGGTTACTGCGCACCTATGAATGCGTTACCTTGCCACTAATTAATCTTCCTGGGACTTACTTTAGTATAACAACCTCCTCAGCTACTTTAAATAGCTACCGGTTTTCTTCTTTTTATAGCAATATTGACAGTAATACCCAGCGTCCCACAAATATTTGTTCATTCCAACCGGTAAGTGGAATGCACGTTGCACAGAGGACCACATAATGGGCACAGTCAAACTCCTGGCCCTGCCAAGAGATGGCCTTTGCAAGCCTCACGCATGTTCTGTTCTGTATTTGAAAGGAAGAACTTAAAATCCTCTTTGCACTTCTCTGCCTGAAAAGCAAAGGTATTCTTTGCATAATCTGTGGTATCTCAAATGTCTTGTAAACACAGGATGTAGGACTCACCCAAACAAGCAGACTTTACAGAAAGGAGTCTAACTCTCTGCTAAAAAGGGCAAACCGAGCAATCTCCCTGGGTAACTGGTTCTACTGCTGAGCAAACATCTAAGCCTGTGATAGGAGTCCATTCACTGCAGAGTATCTGCCTGCAAGTGCAATGGAAGTAACTCTCTTAATCCCGGTGGCTGAAGAAGGACAGATGGGCTGGGTCACAGGGTGACAGAGCTGCTACCAGAACAGATCTTGAAAGATGTCTCTCTCCTGAATCTGGATCCTCCTATGGCATCCTAAACTGGTTTTCTTGTCTGATAAATGACTTGCATTGTTTGCCTTGTTAGCAGCAACAACTAATGTGCCAAAGTGCAAGGCATTTACTTGCCAGGACATGGTTTATAGCGTAAGTGTCTGGTGTCAGTCTAATACTTTTTAGCAACCCCTCTGGTTGCCCACAGAATTCTGAAGCAATTCATTAAAAAAAAAAAAAAAAAAAAAAAAAAAATAGAAGAAGAAAAGAAAGAAAAAAGGAAAAGCAAAACAATTGAGGATCTATGACTCTTTCAACAGTATTTTGCGATGGTGAACAAATCACAAACAGCACATTCTGAATGGTTCTGCAAGATTTCTCTCTCATTCTTTATGATTTTTAGTAGAGGAAGGTTGGACAAGCAGCAGTGCCATCAAATGCACCTGAATCTACGCTGTAAAATGATACATGGGCACAACAAGCAGGAGCATCTCACTTGAAAACCAGAAGGATTCTATTACTGCAGGCTGGTCTGGCAGGCGCCTTAGATATGGGGGCATGAGAGCTGCAAATACTCCAGATAATGCGTTGGGAAGTGATACAAATGTTGATAACGAACAAAACAACTAACCACAAAGAAAGTGCCCTCAAGACAGTGAGACTGACAACTAAAAGAAAAAATCCCTCCTGCTTTGATTGCTTTTGTCCCTCTAATAATCATGACGCTATTCATGTTTTGCTCACTAGCATTGTTGTTAATGAAAATAACCAGCACAAAAGTTTCAAGCACAAAAGTGGTTTTAAAGCTGGCCACAAGTTTCCTGAAATTCCTGTGCATGGGGGAACTTCTGCATCGGCCCACCCGTACAAATATACACCTGGGTGGTGAATCAGTAACATTGATGAGGACGGCTACTTCAGCAAAAGCATCTTTCTTCTTTCAGTTCACAGCCCTGTGAATTCACCTTCCCTGCAGAGCCCAGAAGAAGCAAAAAAATTACAGAAGCTAGTTCCAGCTCAATCTGCTTAGGTCATCAGAAACTCCCTGGGGAGAGTAGCTACTCGCCACCTAAATTGCTGAGCTTCAAAGTGACAGATACAGCTCTGGCTGTTTTACGACATTCCTGTCTGTCACAAGCCATTTCAAGGCGGGTGATGCCTGAAAACTCAGTGAGTGGCCTACAGTTTGTGAGCTACAGCACATAAGAGGATACATCAGGACAGCAGGGACGGTTTGGATGGTGCAGTGGGTGGGGAGTCAGGCCCTGGTAGCTCACAATGGAAATCATTCCCGGAGGGAGCTCGCACAACCCTGCAGCCAGGGAGCTCAGGCAGGAATTGTGCCAACGAGAAGGTAGGTCTTTCTGAGGACTATGTCTGGTATAGAAGAAGGAAACTATTCTCCTGGAGGCTGGCCCTTGTTGGCAGAACATCACAAAAGAAGGAAAAGTGAATGTGAGGGAGAAATTGGGCTGTATTATTTCAAAGGACAGGCAGGGCAACTGGGCAGAGGCTGGGCCACAGGTGAAGGGACTGTGGGAAAGAACAAGTGACCAAATATTTTCATCTGAAATACCACTCTGCAAGCTGAAAGAGTAGCGTATGCTTCCTGCGTCTGGGAAGACTTAATTTAGGAGTGACTTGCTCAAAATATTTAAGCATTAATATTGTCAAGAAAAGAGAGCTGCAAGGCCCTGTCCACCTGAGCAGTCCCGTTGCACAGGCAGTGCCTGACAGAGGTTAATTCTCAGCAAGTGCAGACATTTTCTAATAGCAGTATTCATGTGGGATGTGTGAGAAGGCTTCTGGATGATGCCTTCCTTGATGGTAAACAATCAAGCAATTCAGTTCACTGATCAACAGGTACAGCAATACACACATCAGATCTAGGTCACTCTGGAGCTAGGGCTGTGTGAAAGCGCTGGACCCCTGTAGTTGCATTCATGGATCACACTGAACAGATTCTATTCAGCTTCATGATCTGAAATGGAAATCACCTCTCCTATTCTGAAATGTGCATAAAATTCTGTTTTGAAACCCCAGTCTGCTACATTTCTTCTGTGCCTAGTAAATAAAATGCTTGTGATTTTGTGTGCTGCTCCTGCATGTGGTGTTCTTTCAGACACTTTTGCTAACATAATGACTAGTCTGATACTAGACGCTATTATCACAATATCATATGAGTCAGAAGCATGAGACATGCTAGCTGGGCAGGCTGTGTGTTACTGTGCAGCCAGGAGAAAAGCAAAGAATTGAAGTTAAAGAGTTTTGCCCTTAAAGACAGCTTGTCAAACCTGTAATTAAAGCTTTTACACCTCTTGAGTAGGGCACTGAGAATAGGTCAATTACCCCAAGCCAAAGAAACAGGCATTTTACAGTGGCCTTGAAATAACAGATTCCTAGTTTGCAAATACTTCTAGCATGCAGGAGAATGAGGGACTGATAACAACAGCTTGAGCTAAGCTTAGTGTGGGCAGGTGTTATGCAAGCTTCCCTCACACAGCTGTTTTAAAGCAAGTCATTCGTGACCTGGCATAGCCCTGTTATTCTGCTCGTGGTTCTTCAAACAGCTAGATAACACACTTACATTTTGATCTGCACATCTGTGAGGATCCACGCAGCTCTGCACTGCATCCTTGTTCTGATGTTTAACCCTTCTGCTACTTAAGCCTTCGGATTTTAATGTAGTTGGTAACATCCTCATCCTGATCTCCAGTGACCCCCGTGCTACCTGTCGTTGGGTCCACTACAAGATCTCTATAATTTGTACTTAGAGGGACACATCTGATTGCAGTCCTTCCTCAAGTGGACAAGGAGAAGTGAGATGCATCCCACTGTGGCTTGCGAACTTTGTAAATGGAAACGAGGACGTGAGCAGCACTACAAACACCCATGCGCCCTAAAGCTGAATTTGAATTTAGGCCTCAAGATCTGAAAGGCCAATTCTCTAATCTGTTGACTTATCTCTACAATCCTGCTAACTGAAGAGCTGCTGTAATCTGCAGGCAGACTCAGTGCCACAGCTATTTTCAGTTCGGTTCCCCAGTTGGAAACATTTTCCTTCCCCCGCCACCTCTCCAGGCTTGATGTTGTTTATGAGATAACTGGGATGGAGAGACCTGCTTCTCTTCCCAGGAGCAAATACAACCGGAGATTTTTATCCTATTAGCAGTCTGTACTGGAGTGGATGGGAAGTTTCTCACCCAATAAGCGGAAGCGAGCAGGCACAGAGCGAGAGTGTGACTGCTGCTCCGTAAGAGCCGTGCCTGTACTGGGTCCTGCTGCAACCTTCCCAGGCTTCCTACCAAAGTGCTGAGAAGGGCTGGGTGCCATTCACAACTGCTAGTTCTTCTCAGCTGCACCAGCACTGGCTATCAATTTGGTAACATACATACTAGTTCAGCTGTGTAATGTCGCCCAGACTCCTTGTCTCCGAGCTCTGCCGCAGGAACATCACAGCGTCACAGACCTCCTGTCAGCTACAGCTCATCGCGCTGCTCCACTGCCCTGCCTTCACAACAGCAGGGGCGGCTCTCTAACCCCACTTGCATTTAAAACAAAACACTATTATCTTTGCATGCTTGTGTGCTCTCTTGTGAATCCATTTAAGAAAGCGATGGACTACTCGAGCTACCTTGCAGTCAGGGGCAGGGAAGATGTGACAGTTTCCCCGGGAGAGCTCTGCTAATGTACCTCCTGCCTCCCTCAGCCTGTCCTGGTCTCTTAGAGGCTTCCCAGTTTGACCCCATCCCACCCAGAGTTCTTGGTCTGGGCCAAGGAATACAAGGTCTGGACCTCAGTATTTATCTTTCTGCACATGAATCTTCAAGTTATAATATAAAATACATAAGGAAGAAAAAGAGATAAGTAGATAAGTCATGATGAATACACACTTAGACCAAGGGGGAAAAAAGCTCATATCAGAACAATTTCTGTTACAGTTGGTCCTGTCGCATTTTTCTATCTACCAAGAACATTTTAAAGACATTTAGCTTACAAGATCCATATTGAAGGTTCTAGTTGTACTAAATTTTCCTACATCTCTTTGGATTAACCACACTCAGTTGCCTGCTCTGAGGCACTGAATGGGATTTTTTGACATCCCACCTGGGATATGCCCTTCCAACTATCACACCACAAGAGCACAAGCCCCAGATGCTGTATTTTATCTCTCAGTCTACAATGAACGTCTCAGGTACCACAAAGTGTCTAAATTGGCATGAGATGAGTGTGTTTAGGCAGCTGAACCCCACCTATACCAGCTTTGGTTTCCTGTAAAAAGGAAGTACACACATATACTTTTAATTTGTGTATATACAGTGTTAGGCACACTGTGGCTTTGATCTCGGCTGGCATTACTGTAATACAACTAATTCTCACCCCCAATGGTTGTTTCTAACTCCAAACACATGCTCCATGTCCCTCAGCTACCATTACTGAACACCACAACCTCTCTCCTGACAGTTCTTTATACCATGTTAAAAAATCCTCAGGGTTTCAGCTGCTATCAGTCCTGCTCACCAATGCTTTCTTCTCAATGAAGAGACTCTTAAGGCTACATCCTCAATGATAACTGATTTTCAAACACTGATCATGGGCCATTCTCACTGACTTCAGCAGGAACTGCTGAGTACTCCACAGTTTTTAAAACCACTTTATAAGTGCCCTTATAAAGATTTAAGCACATGTTAGGCATCTAAAAAATGGCTTTGCTGTATAAATACTCAGCCTGGGGGTTCGTGGCATTTATTCCTAAAATTTTCTCTGGAGATCCTGATACTGAATGCCTTCTACGCCTCTCTAACCATGGGAAATAAAGCACGTTCAATTTGTCAGAAGGTATGGCAATGGCAGTTTTCTCATAGACTGTTTCCTCTAATGTCCCTTCTTGACAAGTGGAATCACAGTGTCAGTGGATAAATCCTGCCAACTTCAAGAAGTTCTTCCCAACAGGGCAGACGGAGATTAATTTATTTGCACAAAGG
Organism: Platalea leucorodia; assembly: GCF_965183815.1. Classification (NCBI taxonomy): domain Eukaryota; kingdom Metazoa; phylum Chordata; class Aves; order Pelecaniformes; family Threskiornithidae; genus Platalea; species Platalea leucorodia. The sequence goes on from NC_138826.1 coordinate 59,259,981, forward strand.
TGGTGTCCCCAGCTATATAAACAATGGATTCTCTCTAAAGCCTTACCTTCAAAGATATTTCTCTCTAACATATTCATACTATAAGAGGATTCCTACATCAACATAAGTCTCTCTTCCAGCAGGCAAAACAGAGGTGTTATCTCACCAGACAGTCTCTGCTAGGGAAATAGCTTTTACAGTAGATAAACTTAATGCCCTGTCAACATTAATGTCAGCCTCTATATGCTGTAGCTGGTCACACATCACTGCTCTAGCAGTTCTCAGTGTAATGTTGTTTGCACTCCAGGTTACAAGAATCAGGGAAGGGAGAAGCTGGAAAAAACTGTAAGTTGAACAACACAAGCCAGATCCTCAGTTGCAAGAGAGCAACAGCACAGGTAGATCACCACAAAACTTTTTCAGTCACAGAGGATCTTATAGGAAAAGTTTCTTTCCAGGCATGAACTATAGCAGCCTGGGAGCTTATCTAATTTATGTAGCTTTTGATGCCTGCAAGGGAGTAAGAAATAAAAATTAGCCCGCGGGCAGAAATTAGCACAGTTTTGGAGTTTGCTCTCCACACTGCCCTCCCTTCTTCCACGCAAAAGTGGCAGCAGTGGCACAGAGATTTGGTAGATGCTCACTGCCGTGACCCTTTCAGGGTCAGTTAGTTATCTCAGAGCTGTCACTATTCACCAGCACTCACTCAAGAAGCTGGCTGCTGGAGTCAGACACATGCCTGAATTCGGCCCACCTTCCCCAAACTGAAGAGCTACTCTGCTCTACTTTCTAGAAATGCTTTTCCCCCTTCACCAAACAATATCAGGCCTTCTGATGCTATGTTGGAACTTCAGAATTACTTCAGAATTATAGATTGTAACATTGGCCACAGCTTTGTCCTGAGGCTTCCTGAATACCAGCAGCTCTTTCTTCTTTTGCTCTCCATTCAAACAAAGGAAACAATTTGTTTTCTCCATACTGTGCTGTGACATCAAACACAGGCTTGAGATAAACAACTTCTACATCGCGTTTGGTTAGATGGGATTTACCTACCCTCAGCAGTAACTATCAGCAGAGAGGAAGGGGAAGAAGGATTTCAAATGGTTGCTTGCTTTTTGTTTTATGATCAAAGCTTCCTTTCAACCAGAAAGAGAGAGAAAAACTGGGAAGTTGTGAAATCTACAGGACAACGAACCTAAATGCTGCTTTTTGATAAAAGCTGGGTTGTTAAATTATATTACTAATAAAAACCAAACCTGTTGATTAACTTACACAGAGCGAACCATCTACACATTCAGGGGAACAAGAAAATTTTATCTGTTGAAGTGATTAAGATGATTATGGTGAATTCCCAGAGAAGGAAAATAGTTCAAAACCACCCTGATCAAACCGGCAAATGCCTTGTGTGATGCAATCCAAGGTCAAAAATCTGGTCTAGAGGGAAGAGAATGGTGTGAGAGACTCCGGCACTGAGAGGGCAGGTGACCTTGAGAACACCGTTTAGCCTTTCTGTGCCTTTTTCTTTAAATTAGGCAAAAGAGCCCAGAACAACATTTCTTCCCTCTCCAAATATTAACCTGCATAAATATTTTAAAGAATCAATGTTGTATATGAAACTTCTAAGCACAACTTGAATGCCAAAGTTTTTAATTTCACTTTGTTGAGACAACTAATTTTTTCCTCTCTAAGTATTTCCTTTTTTCTCCTCTTGGAAAGAGGGAGGAAGACAAAACAATCAAGGATAAGGCCCTACTACTTCCTTGCTTTTTCACTCACAATGAAAAAAGAAAGCCACATGTGAAGAGAGTCAGGAGGGAAGTCTACTCTCAGTTTTGTTTTCATTCCAATAGGAAAAAGTCAAATGTTGGCGTCATAGTTTTGTTGACATTGATGGAACATGGGGCAAAAGTGGAAGCACAATCACCCTAAATGATCTTTATTCTGCTACTTCAGCTGCACGGAAAGTTACACAATGAAAGCGACACTTTTAAATGGCAGCTTTACTTTCTCTCACCTACAGCGCTGAATATCGTTGCCCTAGGAACTCTGCTACCGCAGCTACCTAAAGGGTCACTATGAAGCCTCACAAATGCTTTCTCATTCTTTTCTAACATATGTTGTTTTTCCTTTTTAAGATATAAAAGTTTATCTGGGTCTGATTCCACATTTCCTTAAGTACAGCTATGGAAGCAAAATGTTAGTAACGACAGTGGGCCAAATTCATGCCAGATATAACTGCATTTTAGCCTGTGGAATTGTGCACTGGGCAAACAGTATTATCTGGACTATTCAGTTCTGTAAGCAATTTCAGATCCTGAATACCTCATGCTCTCCCTTTGGCGGACGACAGTTACACAATATTGAAGTCATGTGTGAGCAGAGAAGCCTCTGGCGCATGAAGACCTCACATTGGGCAACATTTTCAAGCGCTGACACTTGCATGTTTTGTTACTAACCTCAGATGAAACAGATTGGGGCCCAAGTCCTTACCCAGGCAAAATCCCCAGCAACTTTAGTAGGATTTTTGCCTAAGGACTGCAGGAGTGATTCAGCCCAATGTGAGAACTAATGTCCCTGAAGCTTTTTCTAGGCAGCATGCTAATTATAGACTCCAGCTTGACATCTGTAGCACAAACCCATGCAGCATTTTGCAATCTGAGCTTCTCTGTGAAGAAGAGAACAACCACACAACAAAACCAAAGCTGACTTATCATTTACAAAGGCCTTTTAGTAAGTGCCCTCAAAGTGTAGTATTTATATTAAGAGCAGCGTATGAGCTACTTCAAAAGATAGCAAGGTAGAAAAAGGCCACTGGGACCGTTTTCTACAATGCATGCATTGGGCACAGCACACGCCTGGGAGCTGCTGTCACTCCTGTCCAAGCAAACCACGTTTTGGAACCTCCGCAGCTGAGTACATGGAGGTTTGTTTTTCCCTAGAAGAAACTGGTGGTGCAGCAAACACCAAACCCCACTTCTTTTGTCCCTCTGTCTCCAGGTGAAAGAGAATAAATCTCTCACAGTTACTAAACTCCTTGTGAAACACCTATCAGGCGCCCTTGTGAAATGCCTACACTTGCTGGCACTGCAGCTATTCTTTTCTTAGTTACCAGATGATTATTTTCCACAACAGTGGACAACGATAAAGGCAGATGACATTGTGCTTTCTTCCGCTTTAGGTGAGGTTTTGACAGATAATAAATCATTTTACAACACTGGCTTTTATTTCCTTGTATTTACGCATGGAAAGCAAAATGCAACCAAGTTATATGATACCATTCTTAAATCACCAACTAGTGTTGGAGGAACTAAACTGATAAAGGTTTCTTTTTCCAGCCTGTGCCTCTTAAACCTTTTGCTTAGAGGATCTTAAATCCCATGCGAGCATCCTGTGGTTTTTTTTAATTGCTTTTTGACAATAGGCAAAAATCCTATAAAATATCAAGCTGTACATGCCTGTCAAAGGGTGGTTGCCCATGTCCTTCCAGGTGTATGTGAAATACATTGGGTCAAATTCTGCACATGAAACTAGAAGAAATCAGGGTGAACTGACTTGCTGTCAACAGAAAAGTTCAAGTGCGTTTTAAGTGTGTTCTGTTAAACAGGAAACAAAAATTAACTCAGTACATCATCTTTTTGCTCGTAGAGTAAGAAGACACAATTTTAAGACAGTGATGGTCAAGACCGAGTTTAAAATAGACACCTTGTAAATATACTTTCTCATTTCCCCCCTCTACATCTTCCGTGTTAATTTCCTAGCTGTGCATTTCCCATTATATTTCATCATAGAAAATGCACCAAGAGTTTTTTAGGCCACCCTGAAATTTTAGCCTGTAACCAAGTCTTTGAAAACCCTGTTATGTACTTTCTGCCTTAGACATTATCCCATAGCACCATGCTATTTTTTCAGGTTGAAAGTAATAAGCTGCTTCGTTGTCAGCACACTAAGCACATGATTCGGAGGCCACAGAGCAAGCTGACATATGAAATGACTAAATGTAAAATTTGAACAAGTTGGTGTTCTTTTGTCTTGGTATCCCGATTAGATCCGTGCACAAAACTCTCTCTAGCCAACAGCTTCAAACCGCTGCCTTTTCCAAAGGGTTGCACAGGATTTAGTGACAACTTCCATTAAAGTCAATGGAAAGTATTTGGTACACAGCCTCACTGAAATCAGCAGAGTCTTCTTATGGTATAAAAGTTGACTTTGCAAGAGGAAGTCAAGTCAACAGGAATTTGATAGATAAATCCTAAAAAGCCTGAACTTTTAGAGAAAGGTGGTCATGCTTTTATCCCTGTTATATAATAGAGTCAAACTACTATTGGAGCTTTTCGGAATAAAACCCTGTTTGGGTTGAAATAACTGAGGCTTCTATTTCTAGATTTCTCAAATTTCTCTTTTCCTATTTGAACCATCAGCTCTCCTGTTCTCATTTCTGTCCTGATGTTCAGAAGCACAAAATGTTTCCATGAAAGACACAGATTTTCCAAAAGTTCTAGTGGTCCAAGAAGTCCCAATTTCTCCTAAAAGTTTTACTTTTGCAGCTGAAAACTCCCTCCCTGTCTCAAAATCGTTTTCTCCTAGGGAAGACTCTCATAAGCCTGTGATTAAATGCACTCTACTGCCCAGTCATGACTAGTGCTGTTCACAAGTAACACTGGTTGTAGGAGTGAGACAAAGTTTGTGGTCCACCAAAAAGTTATGTTGCAGTTGATTCCTTAAAGGTAGTGAACTCGGATGTTAACAAACATTTCCAAAGGTCACTAAGGCACTAAAATAATTGCTCTAAAGGTGAAGATTCAAGACTATTTATTTTTAAACAGCTTAGTTTTTTACGTATTTTAGAACCTGCCTGTATTTCTGTACTTTTTGTCTTTAGTAGGGCACTTTCTATTTCCACTTTAACTGAGGCATAAATCTGCATGTACAGTCAACCTCCCTCCCATACCTTTCATTATTTAATGTACTGTCTGAAGTATTGCTATATGCTTTTGATAGGCAACGCATTGATTTGTATTGCTTTTTCTGCTGTGTTACATTAAAACCTGATTATCTACAGTCATCAGTCCTATTACAATAGAGCCCTGGAGTATGATTAAACTTTAAATTTTTGTAGGGTAAGCTACTTGTGAATCAGCTCTTGAATTTACAGTACTACCTTGGATATAACTTAACTAGAAGAATGAGTTGTCTTGAATCACAGAATGCCTTTGTTATCAGATCCCAGGCCAAGCAGTGGGCTGTGTTACTCTTAGGGACTCTGTTGACATTAATGTGGTCATACTGACACTGCAGACAGCAGCACCAAACAGAACTGAAATAGAGGGAAACGAAGGGAGGGCAGAATCTGAGCAGTCAGAAACATCAAATTACTTCTCCCTGCCCATTCACAGCTTTTTCCTGACCCCAGTGCAGTCAATGGGAGTTTTGCCAATTAATTTCAATAGGAGGAGAATCTGGGTTGGATTGAGGTTTCCTGCTTCTGCCCACAGCAACACAGATGCATTCCAGATCACTCTCAGGAAGAAAAAAAAAAAAAGGGCCAATTCCCAGTTACTGTAGCAACAGGAGGGATGGTTCTCTTTGCTATCATGTAATTTTGAAATTCAGTAGCTGTTTTGTGCCATGACATGTGTTTCTCTCCTCTGTCAAATTAATGTTTTCTTCCCGTGCGGAAGGCCCATCAGGGAAAGAGCATAGAAGAAAACCATCAACACAAACAGCCCCCAGAAGCCTTTTCACATTTCCCACCTCACATCTGCCATAATGGCAAAATCATGTTTGCAAACAACAAGGAAAAACTGCCTTAAACATGCACTTCCCAAAACACAGAGAATGAATTCAGCCTGCTCTGTGAATGCCCCTCTATGCATGTGAGAGACAACTGGTAATAAACTGCCTCAGAAGAATGCCAAGACCTCTGCTACGGAGAGCATCAGCTAAAGGCTGCACAGATTGTCCGACTCTGGCTGCATTTATCTTTCTTTCTCACCCTTTCCTCCACTAAGGCTCTTGTTGTTGTAGTCCTTGGACTTGTTGACCATTTCATTAAGGGTTGTAAACACCCAATGAGACTTAGGGCAAGGTTTGACAGCTTCAGGAAAGCAGTGGCATATACAAAATATGACTGATGATGCCCTAAGGACTGGCACAGGCAGCCAAACCAAATGGGGATGCAAGTGAATTTCTCTTCCCTTCCACCTTGTGTTCTCTGTTTTAAGGGGGCAGTTCCTATGCTGACAGGCAGGCAGCCCTCTCTACAGAGTAAGAGGACAGCAAAACCTGCCTCTGCAGCCAAGGACAGAGAAGAAACTGGAAACATATGTTCTCTGTGTTTGGGATGATTCAGTTTAGGTAGACCACCTGGGTCAGAGCCCAGATGCTGTAAACTGCTGAATCTTAGAGTTTACATTAGCTGAGACTCTAGTTTAATAAATATATTTTAATTAAACTTCTGAACTCTTCTGATATTCTTTATAGAAAAAAAACCCAAACTTCCAAACAACCTCCAAGGGGAAACTGAGGAAACAAAAACTGATGTGACTTCTTTAAAGTAACGGTGTGAGTCACTGTCAGAGTTCAGGCAGGAGCCCACAGCTCCTGAGCATCAGTGCAATATATCTGATGCAAAGGCAACCCCTAAAGCATGTTAAGCTAAAACAGCAGCTTTGGGAGGTCTGAAATGCCCTGTGCACTTCAGTGAATTGATATCTGAAAGGCTGAGGGCTGATACCTTAAAAGTCAACATTATTAATTAATTCATACCGAACAAAGTGTGCTGGCAAGAGGCAGTAACACTCTTCTGTGGAGTTTGGGACGTTGTGCTAGAGATAGAAGGCAGTGAGCTTTGAAGAGTGCTTGAGAGAGAAGCACACTGAAGCTGCATATGAAGCATCTGAGCTTTTTCAGCAAGAGCTAAACACAAGAAGACATCGGACCATCAGCAATGCAAGCTCAGCAGAGCTATCAGGTGGGATTCAAATTTCTTGGGGGCAATCAAGCCAAAGAGATTCCTGAGGGCATTTTCAACTCTGCCTGAACTGCTGTGCCGTCTGTCCCTTATAGTTGGCGTTTATTTTGTACATGGCTTTTGGAAGAGAATTAATACCATCTTTCTCCCTCAGTTTAACCCTACTGGTGATTGACTGCTGGCAAGAATGCCAAAACATTCCACACAGTAGATAACACACACAAAAAAAACCCAAACAAAACACCCTGTCACTTACTCATGGCACCTTTTCTGTGGTATTATCTTAAGCTGAAGCCATTAAGGAAAGGGCCTCTAGTTCTCTGTTTGATTTGGTTACACAGTGTTCATTCAACCCATTTCTAGCAGGTATCTATCAAGCCCCAAGAGCAGTACAGCGGCAATGTGACACAGCTTCAGGAGAGCAGACAGGCCTTGTCAGAGCTGGTTAGTAAACTAGTCTCCAGCACCTGCCTGGGTTGAGATGGTTCTGTGAAAGGTATGTTCATAGGTGGTTAAGATAAGCAAGATGTGGAATCACATAGGTAGGTATAGTAAGTATACCAGCAGTTTCTTCCCATATGACATACATGACCGATAAGCATGTCAACCAATGAAGTGAGTATGACATCTTAGGAGAGGACGCCTGCAAGCTATTTGGCTTTGAAAATACATTCTCACTTCTCATGTGAATAAAGATTGAAATTCAGAAGTATTAAGAAATACAACAGAGCTTAAACAATACGGTACCTGCAATTGTGCAAAAGTAAATACAACAGCCAGAATGTGAGCTCCGCAACTCTGCTGGGTGGGGGCATGCATCTGGGTATTTTTATTGGCCTCGTGATGGGGTGGGGGGTGTTGCTCTTTATCATCTGTATCCAGAGGCTATTTGCTTCCTCACCAGAGGACAGCAGCACAGAGACCCTTTACTTCCATAGTCAAAAAAGCCTGTGGCGGGAAGAAGGCCAAGGTACGGCACTGGATAGTACACCAAAGCTAGAAGATACATTAATATAGCATTCATAGATACAGGCCACAGGTGCTAAGAAGAATACTGCTAGCAACAGCCTGCTCTAGATGGGGCACATATGTCAGAAGAATAGGCAAATAAACTTCATGGAGTGACCTGTTTGCTTGGTCTCTGCTATTCTCTGGTGCAGAGACTTTAGTTAGCATGACCATTGTTCCCAGTACATGGCCAAAATCAGTCCATGGCCTTCCTTTGCATCCTGAGCAATTCATCTCCACAGAGGTATAATTCTACTGTATAGCACTAAGCACTGAGATATCTGTTCCGAAGCCTGGTCTGTCACGTAACAAAAACAGATAATGTGACCCAAAACCACAATGTCACAGAGAATGATATGCTGTGTACTAGGGACTGGTCAGCAACCACTGCCCTTAGACCCGACCCTTGGAATCAATGGCATTGAATCATAGAATTCCAGGCTGGAAGGGACCTCAAGGGTCCAACCTTTCTTGGCAAAAACACAGTCTAGACAAGATGGCCCAGCACCCTGTCCAGCCAAATCTTAAAAGTGTCCGATGTTGGGGAATCCACCACTTTCCTGGGGAGATTATTCCAATGGCTGATTGTTCTCATTGTGAAAAGTTTTCCTCTTCTGCGCAGTCGGAATCTCCCCAGAGTAACTTGTACCTATTACCCTTCATCTTTTCCATGTATTCCATCTTTTTCATTATTAGTTTGGAAAACAAATGGGTAACAAGTTAGTTTGCTAATAGCATGCAATTCTGTCATTAACAGCCAACTGTGAAACTCTAGAGAACTTGTGAGATGTAAGAGGACTGATTTTATAAACCATATCTTACAAAACTCGCCTTATTAAATTGAATAGGAAGAGCTAAAGCAAGCTGAGCATATTCAGTTCTTAACTTTACCACCCATAAAAGGAGCTTGTTAGCTCAAATGTGGATTGACACCACGCCACAGCACATGCAATGAATCTACATCTGACACAGTTCACAACTCTTTTACCAAAGCAGCATTATGTTTGTGTTAATTAAAAAGGAAAAAAACTTCAAATCTGCTAGTAACCAAGGCAGGTTCTCATCATGCTACCTTACCAGTATGCCCACACTTTAGCAGGCGTGTCCCTAAGAGGAAATGTGATAAACATGACCCAGTTCCCACTGAAGTCAAGGGAAAGCCTCCTGGTGACTTCAGTGCAGCTGTGTGTCAAGCCAGCCATTGGCCTCCCCACTCAGATGTCATATAAGTATACCAACCAGAGACTACTGCAGTCAAGTTCGGCTTTTTTTTTAAATAGGAAATTCTATCTACAAAGTAATTAATCTGGATCACCAGACATCACCTTCCGTGTATGATATGCATCAGAGCTGCAAATTTTGGCCATGAATAATAAATTCATTTCTGAGTGATTACTGAGGTTAAATTGAGAAAGTAAGCTATATGTCCTATGAAGCACCAATATAAATAAAAACAACCTGATTTGGGGAAAGTCTGAGCAAGTCACCCCAGTGAATCCTTCAAGTCCAGACACTTAAGTATCATGGGTATGACCTGATATAATGACCCCGCTTTTTTTTCTAAAAGAACTTAAATGTTCTGGCAGCAACAGGGAGCAGTGCTTACTCCCCAGATCACAAGCATCTGATACAAATCTTCCTTTACTCTGTAGGCACAACTTTCCCATGTCCAATCTTCCTATTACTAGGATATGTTTCTGATTGGATCATCCCATGGATTTTACTTGTTTGGTAGGAAGGGTGATCTCTAGGGAAATGTTTCATGTCTTCTCTTCCAAAATCAAACTAGGAAAACGCACATTTTTGTAATGAAAGCTAAGCGTAGAGCCAGTGTCCATTAACAACTGTGTAACTGTCTAAAGGTTCCAACTCTGACATTTCCCAAGTGCATGACCCACAATGATAACTGCTAGGTGTTTCTTAAGTGTTACATAGCCTGTACTGGTAAAAGAGGAGGTAGAAGGAGAAGATTCAATGAAGGTAATGAAATGCAGGGAATCACTGCTTTCTTCAAGCCCTTCCTTCCTGAGGATTTCTAATAAGAAGAAATAGTTGGTGAATTCGCACTTTCCACAAACATCATCTCAACTCCAGAACAGAAGAGTAAGAGATAGTTCTATTACAAGAAAGGTCTGAGCGCTTAATTCCAGCCTGGCAAAAGCAAACACAATTCCACTGATTTCAACGGAGTTACAGATGGCCCACTTAATGTACAACAGGGCTGATTTGGCTCTTCTCCCATACTGTAGCACTGCTTTGCCTTGAAACCTTTGTTTTCGAAGTAATTAACCATGTGTCAACAGTCTGCAACACTAAACTGAGACTAAATAAATGGAGATAGGTGTATATTTTAAAACTTATCCCAGTAGTGGACTTCTAACAGCAAGTACCGATCTTTTTTCTGTTTAATATCAGGATCTTATGTCAGTATCACAAACAAGAAACTGAGGATCTGCAGAACAATATAAATTATTGTACACGTATTTCTCCCGCCCACAGTTTCCTACAGGAATTAAACTGGAATAATGTATAAGCATAGTGAGAGTCTCAGGAATAACTTGTTCTTCCTTATAAGCAGTCTCAGCACTAGAGCAGGTGCGCACGGGCTCCCTTGCTAAAAGCACAGAGAGAGAGACAGACAGAAGAAAATTGCTTACTGTTTCGAGGCTTCTCCTCATCCATGCCTTCATCTTCATTTTCTGGGTCAATATCTTCTGCTTGAGTTATCCAGTCTAAGTACCCTTTCAAATCCTCCTCTAGCTGTTGTTTTTCCCGTAACTTCTGGAAATCGCCCCGAGCCTTAGCCTTCTCTCTTTCTTTGGAAAACTCCCTAGCAAGAGGGAGGGAGGGTCAGGGCATGGGCAGAGGGAAGGAAGAGATTGAAAAACAATGGGTTAGATTCATATCCACTAGAAAGTCTTCACATCCCGTGTAGCACATCCAGCTTTCTCTATTCTTTCAAGACAGACACATAAATGGATTATCCTTGCTAGATACACATGTAAAACAGCTGGAGTGTCCACATTTTTACCAATGCTTAGGAAAAGATGAATACCTTTTTTAATCCTTTCATTCTCCACATTTGATTGACAATTCAAATAAAACGCATATGTAACATTTATGTACAACACCATACACTTTCTTATATTCTTGACCACTTGATATTCTCCAACAGTTATCCATAAATACCTATATGAATAATGGTTAATTTAATTCAATGATGAACTGCTTGACAATAATCTGACATCTGGAGAGTGAGATGGTGGCTCTAATTTTTAGCCAGGCTTCAATCTGTCCTTAAGATTATATGTATAATCACAACAATATTGGGTTAAGTGTACGGGTAATTAATGGTACTCACAATTCTGTACACACTTAATTATGGGCAATTTCATCCACAGTACCGGACAATATATTTGAAAATTCAGACCTCAGTGTTGTACTGCAGACTTTCAGTATTCAGGGCTGTTACCTGACATGAAACAAGTTTTTCAGATCTCAAACTGGGTAGACAATCATGATAGATTATGTGTAGACAAAACTAATAGTTTCTGCCAGAAAGCGAACTAGTGTTGACAGTTGATAGTTTTGTGAAAGACCACTGTTGGGAACACAGGCTTAAAACAGAGGGCATAGGAACAAGAATTTCATGTTCCTTAGTTATGAACATGGCTGCTTGCTTTGCCTTCTTTTTGGCTGTGGTGCTGCTTCTTCCTGTCTTTCAGAGACATCTATACTGCATTATTTTTTTTTTCCAGAAATACTGACCTACCTCCATTTAGAGACTCTCCTATGGTTCTAAACCAGGTTTTAAACACTTGTATTTTAAAAAGTAGAGCTTAATGGTTGTGAAAAGTGCTGGAGCAAGAGTACTTAAGCACTGTCTTATATCTGCTGAAGCAGATCACTACCGAAGATGCACATGGCAGATAATATGGCCCTTCTGTCTAGAAATGAGAGGCAGTCATCCTTTCCAATGCATTATCCATTAACTTTGCTCATGACTGTCAGCAACAAGTGGATTTAAAAAAAACTCCACCTAATATTTGTCTTAGGTTTGCTCCTGCAAAAACAAACAGGAAACCTAACGCTAACTTTGGTGGGATAATATTAGGATTATGAAAATCCTACCCAAAATGTTAATGAATGCCACGTGAAGTGTTCTCAAGCAACTGAGATGGAGGCAAGTTTCTAACAGTGATGGTGAAGTACTTCTCTCCTGTCTGGTCCAAAACCCACAGAAAGATTTCCATTGACTTCACAGGCTTTGGATCAGGCTTTCAATATTATCAGCTGTGCACAAATCAGCACTGCAGCAGAATGAAAGTAAGATGATGCCTTTATTTCAAGCCAAAGTATGTGACAAAGTATGCTTGTGTGATCTTCACCCCTGCCACATTGCTGAGGGTTCAGCCCATCCCATGGGACTGTGATAATGAAGGTGGAAATAAAGAAGAGAATCTTTGGCTTCTCAGGCCTGAAGGTAGATCATAGTCAACCCTGGGACCAAACTTAATCGCAAGGCAGAAACAGCTATTGCAAGCATGGCAAGAATGAAAAATCAAATTTTCTCATGCTGGTAGCGATATTTTGCTATTCAAAATGTAAACCAAACAAACAATCCCCAACAACAATAATAAAAACTGTACAAAGACTTTTTAAAAAATCCAATCAATACTAGTTATATTTTCTGCTTTAATAACATCTTTCCTCTGGGTCTCACATAGTGCCTTATCCAAATTAATGAACTCACTCTCAAAGAAAAAAATAAATCACTGAATGAAGCTATATATTATTAAACCTGTTTGATAAATCAAATCCTAATATTTCAATAGTTGACTCCTAAACTGCTTTTTTAGAATCTAGAACAAATGGATAACATTTTGAAAGGGACTGAGCCCTCAACTCCAAGTGGCAACTATTTGTATTTGCATGGATATAACTTGCAAGGAGCTGTTTTAGAAACCAAAGTGGAAAACATCATGAAACAGCCCAGCTTACAGAAAGTGAAATTCCTACTGTGCACTGAAATGGATCATTTATGTTGGATGCATCTAAGCTGCCTGCCTGCTTGGGTCTTTTCATTCCCCACTTATTGCCTTTCTCAAATGGGACTTGGGCTGGGGGGAGAGCTGACTACACTGACGTGAGATTTTAGCATGTCTTTACACTGACTGTCTGCATAGGAGTGAATTTGTAACCCAGTATTTTAATGGCACAAGTAAAAATACTGTGATTGCCTAGTCTAAACAATCTGCAATTGCATGTCTTTTTCCTTTGTAGAATGTATGATATTCCACATTCCAGATGACTGTCCAAAGAAGACAACTTATTTAAATTATCTTAACGTCTATGCTCTACTAACATTAAACCATTGAGAACGGGTGGCTGAGGGAATTGCTAATGCAATTCAAACCACTTCCCATGTGGAATGCCAGGCTGTACTCAGGCAAATGTGGTTCACTACCAGTGGTCATTTACCACCCCATGTGAAATGAGTCGGTGACCTCAGTCCAGTTCCTATTGCAGGCAGGTGTGCACATTACCTCTGCCACCTTTGCAGTTGGCAATAAATGGTCATTGTTTGCAGTTTCAGCAGGGAGGCCAAAGACCAAATAAGCTTTCTGATGGAAGTGCCATCTTAAGTCTGGAGGTGGTCTTCTCAAAAAAGACTGCAATATCATGTCAGGATAAGGTCGACAAAGGCTTGCAGAACTACCAAGCAGTCTGTATCTTGACAGTGAACACAAGAACATCAGTTTAAGAGCTGGTGAATCTGGTTGTTTTTACCAGAATTCAGTTTGTGACACCTTCCTTTGCCTCTCCCAGAGAATTATAAGATATATATATTGCCATATTGCCAATGGAAATACCAAAAAGCAGAGTATTCGGGAGAGGTGTTTTCTCTGTGTGAAGTTAAAGTGGGTCAAGATCATAAATATAAACACCCAGCTCTGTATCCTGTGCTGTTCCAGCAGAAAATTTCTTGTGCCCACCCTGATGATGGACTATAGGTAATTCTTATCTATATCTGATCTCAATATGATTTTTCATGTTTAGAGGAGTAACGGAAAGTGAGCAAAACAGCAGAATTCTAGCAGTTCAAAACTCTTGCTTACTACTAGAAGTGCAGCACAGTCCTTCAAACCTCATCCACCCGGACAAGCACACCAAGGAATGGGAAGGGTTGGAAGAGGGGACAGAAGACTAGGAAAAAGTCCTGAAAGGTGGCAAAAACTGCTCCAGGAGGAGCTACAACCATAGCCAGCCTCCCATTTCCCTTCCTTGGCAGTAAAAGCGTCAAAAGCAGCCAACTGGGTTTTCCAGGATCCTCTCAAAGCAGAAGAAAAGGCTGTTCTCCTGCCCTCCATTCACCCTATGCAACTGCTTGTTTGGCCTGTGTCCTGGGATTTGCATCACTGCTAAGCAAAATATAAAAGAAATGTGAATCTATATGCTTGGGCGTGCGGGTCTGAAAGTTGAACCCACGTTGCCGTTTTTTTTCCTCACTAGCTGACTGAAACAGATAACACAGACGTTGAACATCTCTGATCTCAAGAGACCTCTAAGAGGGACTTCCCTGCTCACAGCAATGATGTGGAATCCTTTTGCCTGGGCTTCAGGAGATCTACTGTGTGATCTGCTGACTGGATATTTCCTTTGGAATACATGAATTTTATATTGTGCTCAGTGAATATAGGAAGAGGATTATAGCTCTATATATGAATACTCTGTCATACTGTTTAGCTTAGCATGTGACTAGTAAATTCATCAGAAGGACCATGAATGGATGACATACCTGAGGAAAAACAAATTACAAATGAGCTCTTTAGGCAGAGCAAAAGTCAGCATTTGATTTTGCAGGTGCAATCAAAGTGTCTTTGTGAGTACAATTAATTACACTTACATATTCAGAAGTGATTAAAAAAAATAAGCTAATCTGTCATTGACGAAGTCTACCTACACGACATGCTTGGTGAAGTTCCTGAAATAAATAAATGGGAAGAAATCAGAGATGCCCAGAATGGATGTACAAAGATTCCCAGGAATGCTGCTTTGTATCTACATAGAACAGACAGGTGGATCATCTACATAGATCAGACTAATAGCAATAACAAGTCTCTAAAAAAAAGCTGAGTCTGCAAAGTGAAGACACTTTCCAACTCAGCAGAATTTAGAACTGCTTTAGAAAGTTAATTGTTTAAGAACTGCTTATTTAACCCCCCAAAAATCTGGAACATTTCTCCCATCATTTCTGTTTCGTTGGTTTTTTTTTTTTTTTTTTTTTCATGGATGCAAACTCTGAAGTTTCTTTTTACTTTTCTCCAGTTGGGAAAAATTTTGCAGAAACAGTGCAGCTGTCATAACACTGTGAACACAGCCAGAAAGAGTGACTCACAGCTTAAACAAGGTGAACTTCATCTTTGGTATCAGTTCTCTCTACAGACTGTTTCCATCTCTTACCACTAGCTGTGGTGGTCTAGCTGCAGTATGTCAGGAGGTGGAAGATCTACGCCCCAAAACACTTTCTTGAGTTGAAAAATGAGAGAGAGGAAATTCAATTTTTAATTATGTACAGACACAAATCCAAGCGTGGGTAAATTGAATCAGGACTGCTTCAACAGTATGCACTCCTCAGGGCTGGGGTCACAGGTACTGTTTATCCAACCAGACACTATATAATCTTTAACCACTATCTTATATGGTCCTTGAGTGCACCTATGATACAACAGATCACTTTCCCTCTGTCAGCTGGTCATCCTCCTCCACTACTGCTGGCATCCTTACCTGCTAATCAGAGTATCCATCTGGAGAAACGAGGAGTTTACGTTTTAAAATTGTACCCAGAGTTATCACTCTCCAGATATCCAAACACAGACTATTGCCTCACACTTCATTACTGGGGATATTTTCCTTCTCCAGTTACTGCTTGGAAACCCTTCACTTGCAGCAGTTGTCTTAGCTGCATGTCTCCTTCAACGGAGTAATGAAGATGGTAGTAATACCTCTTGTAGATTTGCTATTACCTGTCTCTTTGCAGGATGGCCAATGGTGGATCTTCTTCTCTGGTCCTGCTACTCCCCCCTCCTATGTTGTTGGCCCAAGTACTGAGGACATAATTTCGGTGAGGCATCAAGTCCTCTCTCCTGCTCAGAGATCATTTTCCCTCTCTTATGATTAAAAGACAGGGGACTTCAGGGCTGCCCACTCAGGCACCAAGTACAGGCTCTGACCAAATTCATTTAGAGCTCTTTAAAGTAGGCAGGATGTTAGAAACAAAGAAAAAGAGGATACATAAAAGTCCTCATGCTGTATTTATCCATGTACATAGAATGGCTGTAGGCACCCAGTCATGCCCAAATATGGAATTAGAAGCCTAATTCTAGGAGATCTTTTTTTAAAAATATTGTGAGGAATGTTTGCTGGCTTGATTCCTCTAATTATGTGGCTCCCCAGTGGCAGTAAAGTTTTTAACTACTGGGGACAATATCAATTGTTTTAAATCAAAGCTACTAAAATGATGCTTTGCAGTGAGGGTTATACTGCAGAACTGAAATACAGCTATATGTCTTAGGGATGCTTAAACACTAGAAGGAATTCTCCTGCTTCTCTGTTCATCCTTAGAAAAAGTTAAAGGGAAATGATCTTTTCTCCCTGCATCATGCTAGGTTTGTAATCCGCACAACAGAGAAGATGTGCTTATTGAAGAAGAAACGTGCCCAAGATGCTCTCCAGGGAAAATAGTCTCCCATTAGGCTGTGCTTTAGAGATACTAAGCAATATGAAAATTTCTCATGTGAGAAGACATAATTTGGCAGGAATCTCATCCCACAAATGTGAAGGGATTTATCTCATGCTCTCATTCCTCCTTCAGTCCCACTGACTCTTCCAGAGATTTTACTATAACCCCCTTCTTCTATGGTGAATGGTATGCTTTGCCCACAGGGGAGCATAGTGTTGTCCTCTTCCCACAGAGCACAGGCAGAGGTTTTAGGGAGAGGAACACGTTATAGGCAGAGTTGTCTCATATTGTTTTGATTTAGTCAAAAGCCTCCTTCTATGCCATTAGGAATGCCATATTTTGCTACTGGCACAGCAATAGCCTAGGCCTTCTATTAATGTTCCTGAAATCAACCCACCACTGCCCGTTGTTTTGGTAACCAGAGAGTAGGAATAGAAATACAAATTTTCAAAAATAAACAATAATAAAACATTTTCCTGGTACTGCTTACCCGCTAAGTACACCGAGAACCAAGTTAAGTACAAAAAATGACCCTATGATGATTAGTGTAACAAAATAGATCCAGGGCCAGTCCCTTCCTATGGCATCATTGACCTGGAAGAGTGGAATGATAATTAGTGAGACAAGCTCAGATTCTGAGCACTGCAAGGCTCCAGCCAAAGAGATCCCAAGTCACCAGCAGTAAGATTTTTTAATAGCCATTTTTTTTGAAATTTATGACAGGTTAACATTAGCGATTTTGAATGCCCTGAAGTTGAATTGCTTTGTCAGAGAATAACACCTCTTTTGTTACCTGTCTTATTTGCAATGTTTGAACATTTTGTCAAAATATTTGAGAGCTGATGTGAAGCTTCCTTGGATTCAGATTTTTAATCCCTCTGAAAGAATCCTGGTGACAGGGAAGAACCCTTATTATGGAGTCTTGCCCTGTAGCATTGGAAAAAGGACACCAAAACTGTCAGCTTACCCGCTCAACACACCAAGAACCAGATTTAGAACGAAAAAGGATCCAAAGATGACCAGACTGACAAAATACACCCATGGTAACTCATAGCCCATAGCGTCCTGCATCTGGAAAGACGAAGGAAAGTTAGAAGACAGAGAGGGAAAGCAGAAATGATCAGGCAAAGGAACAGATGGAAAGGTTTGTAAACAGAGCCTGTGGTTGGTTTACACATAATCATAACAAGTGTTTCTGTATGTTCTTTCTGATGTGACCACTTCTTTGATTGCTTTTTTCCTCTAGCTGTTTCCTTACAGACAGTGATTAATATAGGCTGAGATATAACCATGTGCCACAACAGCACTTCTTTGGATGCTCAGAGTTGCAGACAGTCACTTTCTGGTGTTTACCCACAGCACCACAAGGGTCCATCTGATGACTTCTAAACTTCTATTCTAACCACCGCACATATGTATGACTCTTTGCTGCCAGTGAAAATATTGCTAGGTTTTGCTAAGCATTGCCAGAGCGTGTTGTCAGATCACGTTTACTTCCCATATGTAGCGCAGGTACCTGTACCTCCGACAGAAGCATGTAGTAACTGTGGGCAAATACTGATCTTTCCCTGGCAAAGCTCTGGTAATCTTCACAGTTTGCCACAGTGAGGGCAGTCTCTTTATGCTTTTGAGGAATGTCCTTTCAAGGCCCACCATGTTCTGACCTGGTCAAAGTGTTTTCTAAAGCTTTCTCACAACCTTCCTTTCTCTCCTGGAAGGATAAATCTGTCCTTCAAAATGTGATTCGTACACAACTTCAGAGACTTTGAGACTATAAACTGAATGACATGAGCATAGATCTGGCTTTCATACTACGATAAGAATCTGCAAATGAAGCAGGCAGACTATTGTTTTAGCACCAGAACCTGTATGATGTGTAGAGCAACTCTAGCACATAATAAGATATTGTATATATTCTAAAAGCATCTAGTACATAAACACAATTTTATCTTGAAATCTCCTTCAAAGTTCAAAATTTTGGAAAGTTGCTGGATACTTTAATAGAATCTCACTTTCATGATGGTATCAAAAATATCAGTCCCTTCTTCTTTACTTTTCATAAACACTTATCTCCTGAGCCAGACATAGCATCATTAAAGAAACAGATGGTGGTTAACATTTTCAGGAGCACTAATATGATTTATGAATGTAAATTGCAGACTTAAAAGTACCTAAAGGCATAAAGCAGCCCAGGTTCCTTTGTTTTCCGTGCTTCCGAAAATTTTATCTTATGTTGTCCTCTCCTTCCAGGAAAACACCCTCTCCTTTGCAACCTAAGCATTTGTTGTGATCACAGAAGAAATATTCTTCCATACATGGGCACCAAGACACACTTCAGGGGAAGCAATCTGACTCAAGATTCATAACAACTCAGGAAAGGAATTTCAGACCTTCAGTAAGACAAGGCAGGAGAGTAACACTAATATAATCAGTTCTTTGCGGATGGAAGTCCATTATCCATTTTTCTTTCAAAGTACAGCCACTAAAGTCCTTGTCTGGCAATAGTCCACAGTCAATGGGCCGATCCAGAACTCTATCTCAGGGCTCCTTCAGTTTCAACTGAACTGAAGTAGACTCATTAAAAAAATAAGCTCAAAATGTGCCTCTGTGAGAACAGTTCATCAGCTCCTTCCTCACAGGATTAATATATTTGGTGGTCAGAAGAGAGTTCCTGAACACCTCTCTTCAGTAATCCAGGAGTCCCTCTACCATTCCCTAAGTATATTCAGTTTCCCTTTGAATACTTTTGTAGAATTGTTCAGTTAGTTTCTAAATAATACTAATTATTCTTTATGTTTGCAAGCCGTATTTCATCCCACATGACCAAAAAGTAGACACCTCTGGTGTGAAACATCAGTGCTTTAAAGAGAACAAAACATCATAGTACATAAAGATAGAAGCAAATATTCACCTGAAATCATAGTGGAGAAATCAGGCAGGCAAAACGTAACTACCCAACTGGAATTAAGTAAGGAAATGAGACTTAACATCCTCTCTCTTCTACAAAGAACACCACTATCTATATAAAGCAATCCACACAAACAATAAGTATGGATGACTTTGAAAAACTGCCATAAGAATTTACCAGTGCAGGCACAATGATGACTTGACTTCCCTCTAATTATGATGGATGGTGATTAAAAAAGCTTCAGCTGTACGGTATTTATCTATCAACAGGGTTGTTTTCATCAGCTGGGAAAGTCAGCTGGAAAAGTAGAACTTCTCAAAGCTGTGGTACAAGTGAATCCTAAATAGCAAATGCCAGGGTATCGGGTACAGAATTCTGGTGCCTGTCCTTTTGTACTACTCTGGCATGAAGAAATTTCCAGATGGTAAGAAGCTTCCATCGTGGCCTGGTAAAGTACATAACTAGAGTATAGCGTACTCTGGCTATTCCCAATGCCTGCACGATTGCATAACGATTGTACCAGCTAACATCAGCACAAACTAGTCATGAAAAATAGACCTACATTCTGGTATAGCAGAGCATTTGGGACTTCTCAGACTGAACATTCAGGAGGTTAGCTTTTCATCTCCTTTTTATTGCCCAGTCATATGCGTAATGGAGAAGCTGAGAGGAAGAGACAGTGACAGTTTCTCAAGTGAAGAGAACCCATCGGTATCTGAGTACTTACTGTCTCTCTGTTGTTGGACTCCCTATGTTTGGTGCTCTCTCATCTAATTTTCTTTAGTAGAAGGTGAGATTATTCCATACATTGTGGGACTGAGCCACAGGTAACAGGAATGTATGTTATATGTTGATATAACATTAGGTATTCGGTAAATTATGTTAAAAAACCCCTTTGACAAGGAGACAGTACATTGTGAGCTTACTATTTGCTCTTGAAAAACGTCTGCAGGAGAAATGCAGACATATAGGCTGCTTGGCAGAAGTTGGGGGAAAAAAAAGAAATAGACTTACTCAAAACAGCAACAGCAACAGCAACGTATCAACATTTAAGAAGTATTAAGTTCTTGGCTAAGATTGTATCCTTCCAAATATCTGGAAATGCTTCCTCCAAAATGGAAGTATCCTGGAAGTCCAGGACGGACTGTCTTCAATTGAACAATGCTCCCATGCAGTTATCACTAAAAAACTTGCACCTGTGTTTGAAACGGCTTCCTGGAAACTTATCATCATTCTGCAAATATGTAGCTATTAATCATGTGTGTATGCATACGCGTGTCCTGTTGACTGCAGCTGGAGGCTTTCACTTGCAAGCATAACTTAGGTGGTAGAGCTGATTTTTCTAATTATGCTATTGAAGTGGAGAAGCTGCAGAGGGTCATGACAAGACCAGAAGGAGTGTTACCTTTGGTACACTACTGAGTGCAGAAAACGAGGTCTGCAAAACATATTTTGTACTGTTGTCTACAGTGAACAGAAAAGGGTTCAGTTATAGGTTACCTCTCTAGGACAGACAGTAGAACTCCAGCACTCTGGTCACTGAGTGTACTACTTCTCCTCAAGTGTTTACTATTAACTATGCAAATCTCAACAGAAAAGGTGGATCATCTTCTAAATTTACAGTTCTGAACAAAGACTATCAGCCAGTGTAGGTCTGAATTATAATATTCCAGCTACAGTAGTCAAGATGATTGCAACTTGATGTCAACTTGAGCATGTATGGGACAATTGTTAGGTCAGCTGGAAGCACAGCATTGGTGGGAATCTACAGATTGTAGTTTATAGAAATAATTCCGCTTTCTGAGTCAAACTGCCTGACCTTTCACAGCTCACATCTCAACACTCACATCTGGCTACTCGCAACAGTGACAAAGTTGGTACATTTCTGAACATTAATGCCTCATCTCTCAGAGATAAGGATCTTAGATTGCTTCTCATGATTTGCTACATACCCTCTCTGGCACTGTGGGGACATCATTTTGGCTCACTATGCTTCAGCTTCCCAATTTGCAAAGTGGGATATTACCTGGCCTCACTGGGTACTGTCAAAGAAACCACTCAGCATCATGACAAAAAGAGAGTATTTAAGCATATTTGAGGTCTGATGGATCTTGTGTACTGGGGAAGAGCTCTTCCTTTCCCAAGCATTCTTAATTGCTATCATGACTACAGCATTTCAATATCCAATTGAAGGCTTTTCTCTCAATGATACAGATAATCTCCTAGAAATAGCACCAGGATTTTTAATTCTGTAGCTTGCTGATCACAATTACAACCAGCAGTTTCCACAGGGGCCAAGGAATAAAAGTCTATTTATCTCTATAAATAGACCTTTGTGCCTATGTCTTCTGGTTTTTCAGAAGACAAAGGTGAAGACACAGTGGTAAAGCCACAGGAGATATGCATGCTTCACTTGCTTAGAGATTTTTTTTTTTTTCCCCACGGATAATAGTCTGGTACATTTTGCAAGTATCTCATTCACTACACAGGCAACATAGTTCAAAGATAATGTTAGAGGCATATTATCTATTAAAATAAAGGTTGAGCATCACCAAGCACATAGTGGAGGTCTTTCAGTCACTTAATGGGAGGGGTAGTAGCAAATTCTGCTGACTTTACAGTTCACACACCCACACCCTGACACTTTGTGCCAAACGTCTTTCAAAAATAACTGAAAGTTACAGGAGAAGTTTAATCCATCATAGAAGGGCAGCTGTCACTGGAAAGCAGCAAGCTGAAGAAAAAAAAAAAAATGAAGTCTGTCTTGTTCAGTGCACAATACTGGAGAGTTGCAGCTTAGTGGAAAGTAAGTTAGCTAGGACTCCAGGGCTAGGCTTCTATTACTTGAATAAATTGCTAATTGATTTCTAATGACTATAGAATGTTATGATAGCCTTTTTCAAACACAAGTCAAGTGCTTCAAGTATTCTATAATGAAGTGTATAACCTTTCACAGAATAACATTAATCAAGAGGAGCAGAGTACTCAATAAAATTAAAGGGCAGTAAATTTGGAAATTTTGTGTAGAAATTCTATTTTATGCAGCCTATCTGTGGAATTCACTGCCTCAGGAAATGATCTAGCCAAACGTAACGGTTATGGCCAGTAGCAAAATCGCTAGTTGAAACCAAGTCTTTCTTGTAACAATATAAAATTGGAGAATATTGGGAGCAGGAGACAGCAGAGAGAAGAGGTAACAATTGTCAATGAATATATCTTCCTGCTTGAAGCCTTCATTTTGAAAACCATCTTTTTCAGGAAAATTATTTAAGCACCTTCATAACTTTAAGGATGCGTAGAAGTGATTTCCTCAGCTTAGATCAAAGATCAAATGGTAGCCTACTGGCAGGCATGGCTCAGTTGATACATAAAGGGCCATGCATATACTAATGTGGGATTTAGATATTTATCATTGATCAATTACAAAGTAAAGAGATTTAGATTAAAACATAAATTTTCCTTTTCCACTCCCTCTTTCCTTCTCTTCCCATGAATATCTGGGTGAATGCATTTCATTCACACATACGCTCATGGAACTACAACTTTAGACTCTGCTTAAACAACGCTAGAAACTTTTTTTATAGGATGATGCACTGTTTTGCACTGTGAGGGAAAAATGTTTCCTCCCAAATTTTTTAGTCAGAACTCAGGTACAAAAACAATTAAAATAAACGGGAAGTTCCAGAGGATGGAACTTCACCCTTCACAGCTATGGCTGTGTTGACAATTTTAAAGAAAAAAAAAAAAATTCTACATTATAGACAGTCAGTAAATCCTACATCTTGGGCAAGGGCTATGTGGCCTAGAAAGGAAAGTACTCCTACTCTTCTATTATTTCTTTGGCTTCCATTATATCTTCACACTGCTTTCATGATAGTTAAAGCTTTGCTTTGTTTCTGAAACTTCACAGACTGACTAAAATGTTTTGCATCCATACAATCAGTGAACAAAAAAGGTCTCATAAAACCAATGTAACACTTCAGAAGTAACTAAGGTGGGGTGAATTTCCCAGAAAACGTCTGGATAAATTTGTCCAGTGAAGAAGCAAAACTTTGAAAGATTCATTTTTCTACCTTTCCTCATGCTAGATATATTACATCAGCAGAAATAGCTGAGGAACAAAATATTCATCCCAAATGCGAAAAAGGATATTGCTGGCAGTTCCTAAGAACATCCAGCTAACAACTGCAACTGGCAATAGCATGATTTTTGAGGCTGCTCTGCAAACAAAAAATAAACTATTCGTTCAACGAATCATTCTCTTCTGGTTAACTTCTCAACCGCAGAGCTGATTTGGGCTATAAGAACACCTTGGCTCTGCAGTACTTGCAGTCTTTGCCTTGAAAGTTCTTGCTAGTAGTCAGAGCAGGCAGAGGACTTGTGATGTGAGGGTTTGACTCCTTTCTTTCTCTTGACGACTTCTCCTTAGAGATCTAAGACATCTGACAACTCTCTCTTTAGGGGTCATGCTCTTAAACAACTCATAGGCAGGTAATTGGACTGTGAGTATTGAGACCATGACACAAATAAACCAACCCCTAAACATGCAAAAATTTAGTATTGTTGGTTAGCTCTGGTAATAAATCCTGCACATTGTATTTTTCTCTGATCTCTAAACAGTACACTGCTTATGTTATACTGGTTTTTTATGTAATACTTGTGATAAATATATTAATTATGCATTTTGCAACTTATTGTAAGCCCAACTGCTCTTAATATTGCTTTTAACAAGGAAATTACTCATTGTTATTCACGATTTCTAACTTTTTCACAAAGCTATAAATGTTTAAGAGAAGCCTCAGAAAGATTTCAATGAGGTGACACAGAACTAAAGGTACAGTAAAAAGGGGCACAGTACTAAAATTGACTTTCTATGTGTGTTGGGCACCATAAGCACCTTTTCCAACTTGTGGGGCAAACTATGAGATTGCTTCTTTAGCACTGAATTCCTACACATCCTGAATCTGCTGATTTGTTTGAAGCCTGAATGGTGTGAGGCTGCTGCATGTCATGTCAATAAAGACATGAAAAAACCACATTTTTGCTTGAGAAATTCCTGGCTGGTCTCCACATACACCTCAAGTAAGTCTATACGCAGTATGTACCCATCTGACTTCACCATTCACAGAAGGAGCAAGAAAAGGACCATATTTCTTATTACCCATCATATGTTCTTAAAGCTGGATTTAGACTTAGTGCATTATTATCCTAAGGATGAAGATTCCATCTCGCAGATCCTTCAATATTTAAAATCTAATTAGTTGTCTTTGCTTGGTTGGTTTTTAATCCAATACTCATGTATGTGCCTAATTTAAGGCATATGAATAATTCCATTGAAGTCAATGGTCAATATTATTGTTACCAGCAGAAATGAACTGATATGCATAAGTGCTTTGCTTGAATGGGATGGGGCACAGGTTGGGAGAAATAAATGAGGAGGAGCTCATTTTCTGAAATTCCCTGGGAAAAATTAGAAGTTTAATGTACATGGTGACTAAAAAGTGACAAAAAGATTTAAGCATTTCAGTCTAGACATTGTAGTGCATCATGAGAAGTATTGTAATTTATCTTGTCAACCTGAAATACTCTTTCAGCCTTCCTGAGTTTTTAAGTGATAAGGAATGGGAATTTAAGGTCTCAGAGCTGACTCAAGGCAAAAGGACAGAGATGGGTGTAAAAAAATACAAAACTCCAAACCTTGTAATTAGCAAAAATATAAGAACTAAAATAAACTAGACTTACTTTTATGGACTTAGGAACAATGGAGTAAAATTGCTTCTGGATGGCTTAAAATATAAGGAAAGATCTCCAGATGCCTTTGCTCTTATTCTGTGTAGAATTTCTTTCTAAGCATCAACATTCTAATAGTCTTAAAGGGACTCCAAGCCACGGTTGCTCCTTATGACTGTTCTGAAATACTCTGCGTTTTGTAGCTGGCACTATCAGATGGATGCAAAGGAGAGACTGAAGAGTTCAACCCAGCTTCAGTCTGAACTGGTGACACTCAAAGGAAGGAGCAGCACTTGATCAGTTGCTCCTGTCAAAAATTATTTGACAATCACATTTATTTTTAAGTACTGAAGGAGAAGGCAAATTTTAAGCTCAGTTCTTCTCGCCAAGCACTTATTTTTAAGGGTCTTCTTACCGTGTTACCTCAATTATAGAATTTTACAAATTCCTTATGTGCATTCTATATGTACATATAGACATCTATAACCTTTTTTTCAGGGTGTCTTCAGGAGAAAGGCAAGACAGAGCTGGATGAAGACAAGTGTACAGGGATCACGAACCAGGGCAGAGAATGCTCCAGACAGGTTATTCTGCTATACGGTCACAGTAGGATAAAAGCAAATAATGTAGGTGAGTTTCATCGTACATGGGCAGTGGGAAGAATAATATGATTCCTATGTGTACCTTGGTTCCCCAAATATTCTGTATGCTCTGTAGTGATGTAAAGAAAAAATTAAAACTCCACTCTGAGTTAGAAATATTGGCAATTTGTACAGAACTCTCTGCAGGAGCTAAATGGAGCCATTAACTGAGAAAGGACTGCCTCGATAAGGACAACAGAAACATCAAGGGAGGAGATTAATCTGCAACAGAGAACCCTTGAAAAAGAATCAAAGAAACTGCAGCAATGGAGGATGAGTCCAGAAGACAGAAGGGGAAGGGGGCAGACAGATCTGAGAAGATGGAGTCTGCAGAGGTTGCTTCTTCACCTCTGCTAACAAAGACTATGTTGAATCTGCTGTAGATGTCCTCACCCAAGGACACCTGCTCTGATCCAGGTGAACCATAATTCCTGGTTTATTTTAGAAAAACTTTGGGTATAGCTGTAGTTCATTGCTATGCTGCCTGATCTCCCTGACAAGAGGGTGAAGTCTCCAGAACTGACCAAGCTTTCCACACAGCACTAGAGAGAAGACAAGTGAAAGCAGTGCTGGGCTCAACCTCAGAGTCGTGAGAGCACACACTCCTGCAAAAGATACACAGTGACTGGCATGAACTTCTTGGGGAGACACTGTAAAGGCAGGAGTCCTGCAGAAGAACCCTACCAGGCTGCTGAAACCTATGCAAGAACACAGCTAGAGCAGAGATACAGAAGCACTGCCTTATAACCATGTCAGCTGCTTGATGGCAAAGTGAAAACACATAAAATAGTTGTTTGAGCTTCTCTGAAACTATGCAATCACAGTGGAATGCCATTTTGCTGTTAAATGAACACCCTTCAATGAAGAACACATAAAAGATTTGAAGCAAACTGTATTTGCTTTTTGTTGCATACAGTATGCGGGAAGTGCATTGCTACCAGTAGAATTTGCCAAGCTTATTTCTTTATAACAGCACTGAGTCATATTCTCATCGCTCCTGAAATACTGGCCCCACCTTTTCAAGGATACACTTTCTCAGCTAGGAAAGACTGTATAAAGTCTGAGACATATAAAAAAACCCAACTTTCAACCACCTAGCTCTGGATTACTGATACTATATGCTGACAGTGAATCCTTCCACTGTGTTTTTTAGCCCACGGTATATAACCACTGGACTCCACAACATTATTTCATTCTTTAGTGAAGTTCTATATTCATATTTCAGCTGTTTTCAATTTGGGTGCACATTGGTTTTTGCAGTCAGCTGTTCTTTAACAGACTGAGCTATTATGGGAAATATAAGGTCTCTGTCTGAGAGTGGGAAGAGAATTAAAACGTGTATTCAAATACCAGCAGGTCAGAATGTCTGTGGCACACAATGATTGCGCTGAACTGTTTTTTCCACTGCAAGCTATTTCTGTTGAAAATGCTTACTGATCCCATACTTCTACAGCACGGTAGTTTGTGCTTGCTGGAGAGGTAGGGGGACAATATTGACTTGGATGTATTTACTACTGTCTTAATTAAATCTGTAATTTTAAATGGCCTTCACACAAGTTTACTGTACAACTTCAACTGACAGCAAAGGCCACTGGCATTTGACTTCACAATTTTCATTTCAAAATAGAGGAAAAAAAGTTAGGCTCTCCCTTGACTTAAAGAAAACAGCAGTGTTACTGGGTTTTGTTCTTGAAAAGTTGCAACATTTATTAGCACTAGTAATGTTCCAAATGGACATGGCTTACCATGGCAAATTAACTATCTGAAAATTGGATTTTGCTGACAAAATCTCAGCATATTAAATTTTGTTAGTGCAAGGACCACTGGGAAATTCCTATAGTCAACTATACTAGGGGAGGGAAACCAGAAATAATCAGGAAGCTACCATTTACACCTCCTCCCATCCCACCTGTACTCTTTATGCTTTCTTATGGGACTTCTCAATTTTTCTGTGAAAACTGGAGGGGGCTACGTACCTCTGCAGCATGTTTGGCAATACAGGGATTCTGAACTCCCACTGAAAACATTAGTTACACAGCGAGAATTCCTTACATCAAAGACAAATTCTGAGCTCCAATAAGCCTCCTGCTTTGCCACCTCACTCTCTTTCTCCAGGTTTAATACGTAAAAGAGTAAAAAATAATTAAATGTATTTCAATTCAGTTTAGCATAGAACACGTTACCCAAAAATGAAATACTGATATTCATTTATTGCTAAGTGATAAAGCAACTGACATTTTAGAGTGTGCTGGAACAGTTGCACCTTGAGGATGTAAATAATTCCCTCTAAACTATTCCCTCAAAAGTGTTTATTTGTTTGGGGTTTGTTTTTTCCAGTGGTGGCTCAGGTCACTCACTGTCTTCATTGAGGCTGACTGTGTCATACAGACTAGCTGGGAAAGAAGAGGCCATACACTGACCCAGGCAGAGCTCTTAAAGACACCAGGCCCAGACTGAGCAGGTCTTCAGGACTTGCCACAAACACGGCCTGGAATCTAGTACACCAAGCCCTTGCTCTCGATCCATTCTGCTTTTTGATACAGATGGCTGACAGACCATTTTCCCTACCTCTTTCCTACTCAACAGCTAACTTCAATAGTGACATTACTTTTGCCTTCTTATTACACTACTCTTGGTTCCTGAACCTGAAGATCTACTTAAAGGAGGTTCATGTCATTGATCCATCTGCAGCGTTCTGCCAAAGTCAGGTCCCTAATACAGGTAACAGCACCCATTAAGGCTCTCCGTTCTCTCACATGACCAATTACATGAGTGGGTTAGCTTGTTGGGTGAATTTGCAATTTGCAGAAACACCACGTAGCGACCTCCAAAAATTATTTGGACTCGTGCGACTTAATCAGGATTTGAATTCAGGCCTCCAGAGACAAAAGTCACAGAGCTTTATGTGAGTTGCTTTGTTCCTATGTAAGTGTGTATAGCTTTTTTTCCCTTTAAAAGGAAAAGGTTGATCTTTGAAAAAGTCCAAAAGCCCCAAGGCTATTTAGCCACAGGGCTGATAGTTCTTTCATTACAGCAGTTCCATCTCTTACTGCTGCTCAGTTATTTAAAAACCTTTCATCTTTTAAAGGCTTTGGAAATTCACTCCAAAAGAATGAAGTGCTAATTTCAAGCATGAAAATACCCCCTAGGATGGTGGGTTTCCAAATCTAAAGATTTCATTTCATCTTAGAATTCTGGGCTTTCCCTTCCTGTCTCTGTTTATTTTGTATTTACATTTGCACAGCTGATTATCCAGAAAGGATTTGCTGCCTGTTTTACTGTATTGCTGTTTTATAGCTGCTTCTATTTATCTCAGTGCAGACGGATAGCAAATTCTACCACAAGTATATCAGAACAGCACTGATTGCTGCATGCGCAGGAATACACAAGCACATAGTGTTCGTAGATTTACATAGTCAATTAAGTCCTTACAAATAAAGATAATGAAAAACAGTACTGTAAGCTGTAAGTAATCACTACCTTCTTTACTAAGTGGAGGCATGACTGTTGATTCTTTTTTCGCACTTGATCAGTATATCCCAGTTTCCTTTGTAGCCAGTTCCCAATCTATGATATTCCTAGAAATCCATTCTACATTGTAGATGATGAAGCCTGCTTTCAGTTGTGAAATCACACCCAAAAGTATCAAATAAAACGTACAATATCTAGAACTCATAGCACACAGCTAATAAACCTTCATCTTACAGGCACACTAGCTACTCACAGATATTGTATAAGCACCAGAGGTTCACTGGAGAAACTACTATCAAAGAGCCTGAATGAGGTGCAACTGCATTATCAACAGACAAGACTGCCCCTTCACTTTTTCTTGTGAGTCTTATCAGCAACACCAAGTAGGCAAATTCAGCATGATGTCCAGGACTGATTTCTTCTAGATATGCTTTAAAAATCCACAGTGTGGGTGTTCTGTGGTAAATATTCCCCTGATTGAGTCCTAAACTCTTAATTTTCTACTTCTGGTCACCTTGTATCTTTAGGGACATGTGCCCAATATTGTTCTGAGGCCTCCAATTTGGGTGCAGTTCAGAGGATTGGAGTTAGAAGGAGACAGCTCTAAAGGAGGCCACGGGTGCAGCTAAACTATACATTTATGATGGTATGACCACCCATCATACTGAGCCCTCAAGTCCTGCTCAGGCAGAAATCCCACTGAAATCAATGACTAAAGCCAATATTACTGGACCAATTCTCTTTGTAGGCAGGACTGTAAGATTGGTGAGGGATTAGTTATATTGCCCTTTGTCCTGAAAACAAGATGTTGAAATAAATTAAACTGAAAATAAACATGAGTGTTATAAATAGTCAGTTCTAGAGCCACCACTTGTGTTCTGACCTTGGGCATACTTGCCAGTCTTTTTCTTTCCCAGGGTCTAGATAATGAACCAAAGTCTATTATTTGTGAATCTGTCTAGTGGATATGGGTCCAAACTTAACAACTCTGAAGACGATTGTTTCAGAACACAACAATCATCAGTTCTTGAAAAACTGGTAGTAAGGCCCAAGCAGTGCACCCACAAACAGCAGCACTCAAAATCCTACATCATATAGAAGTGTCCCAGTAGCTTAGCTCTTAATTTTATAGCTCTGGGATCAAAGATTAAAGACTAAAGACAAGGAAGGTCTCTGTGGTGATTAGACAGCAGCAATTAGGGAAAAGACTAAGGAAGAACAAAAGAAGAAAGAAGAGAGAAAGGGCAAGAGAAAGACAGGGCTATTAAAGAGGTCCTTCCCACGCAGGAGCACTGGGCAGAGGGTCTCTATTAACACCTTCCCATAACCAACCCGAAGAACCTTATTTTTAATGGAGAGTTTCTTCCATATAGAGGAAGAGGGCTGAGAGCTCCGAAGTTGAGGTCTGAAGGGCTCACGAAAATTTCATTTCACACAATAAGTGCCTATTTTGCGTTGAACAAATGTTCAGCAGCAGGTTTTTGTGGCAGGTGGCCACCAGCAAGTCACTGCTGTTCCTCGCTTTCAAGGCAGCAGAACAGGCAACTGTGACAGTTGCATGCACAGTTGTTAATGAGAAAAAGGAAAACAGATTTAGGTCAGCATGTTTGCAAATTAGGTGTGGACACTGCTTGTTCATTGCATGAATGCTGTGGCCCTTCAGTGCTCTGAACTATGGGCCCTCTCCCCTTACCCACCACTGTTACAGCAGATGGAGATGAAATAACCTCTGCAGTCACAGAGATGGGTTGCTCATACTTGCGTGCTTATTCTTTGTAAATTTTTCACATCCATGCAAAACCCTGCCAAAAAGATGATTAAAAAACCTCGACCCCACAACAATAAAAGCCCAGCATTTTCTTGGAGGGGTGGGGGTGGATGGGGAATAAACACCATGGAAACATGTAGACAGATATATTCTTAGAATCAGATCATTCTCTTGTGTGGAAAGCCTTACTAATTCAAGCCTAAGTGCTGCAAGAATAAAGGGTTAGAAGGAAAAACACAGCTGGCGAAAATTGGGGGTTGCAGCTCTGTGTTTAATGTCTTCCACTTTGTGGCAATATCTCTGTATTCCTCACAACATCTTCCTCATTGGCTGCAACAGGCTGTGGGGGGATGAGAAAAGCTCACAAGAGATGTCAATGCTGCCAGAAAAGTAAATTATATCTGTTGTCCAGTTTGTTCCGTTTTGATTTCATGATGGGAATTGTAAGGGTGACTGTGAGTTCCAGTTTCAAGCTCATTTAGTGGCTCTTGAAAGTATGATCTCACAGATTCAGAGATGGAATGATCTTCCAGGACAGCCTGTCTAACCCACTGAGTCTATGTATGCTACTCTATGCTGTCCTTGGGGATGTGATGCTTCTGAATGTTTCCACTGATTCAATCTTACTATGTTGTGGCTCTCATTACATTGTGGTGGCTCTACTGCACTGTTTTAGACTACTAAAACGTTTTCTTGCCTAGGGACTGGGCAAGCCTACCAAGGATTGTTCAGTTAAATTTCAGGGAGTCAACTTATTATGTGCCAGTTCAGGCATCTCTTCCAGGGACAGGTTAGTGCCCTGGATCTCACCCAGACCTGGCTTTAGTCCATCTAGAATAATACCACACTCTTCAGTTTACAGTTAGAGCCTTGAGGTAAACTGTCCCTGGAGGCAGTGCATGTTATTTTCAGAGACTCAACCAAGTATTCTGAAGCGTTGTCCAAATGACATGGGACGAAGCCAACACTCCAAAAACAATGGCAGGCTCAAGGCTGCTCGTTATTAATAATCATCAAGCAGATCAAGTAGAATTATTTGATCCTAGAATTCAACCTGTAATGGGCAAGCTGTACACAGAACATCTCAAGACCAGGTTCTCCACTACCCAGCAGTAGGAATAGCCCAATGCAACAACGTATGGTTGCGTTTTGCACTTGCTCTGCACTCTGTTTTCATTTCTATACATGATTGTTTAGATGCAGGGGAGTGGAGAGACCAGGCACGTAAAACTGAGGCTGCAGTGGGCAGTTTTGCATGCAGTGTCACAGGGCTCCAGCTGCAGAAAGCAGATTTCACACAAAGATGAAAGCCTTTCTAGAGACAGGGCACTGTCCGAATTGTATTTAACTCAGAAGTGAAGCTTCCCCTGAAGGACAGTAACAAACTGATTAAAAATAATTAAAAAGAAGCCCCATTAGGGAAGGTTGAAAGAACTGAATCTGCTCAGATTAGAAAGAGATTAAGGGAAGACAACAAATGCCTACAAATACTTAAACAGGATGTTACAAACTGCTCAAGGATTATTTTTTCTCCTTAGTCAACAAGGCAATAAGAAATAATGGACTGCAGCAGAGACTAATTACAAAATACCAAATGACTCAATTTGTAACATTTGGATTTGCATCTGCTGCTGGAAGTTCCCAAGACCGAGGGGTCTTCAGAAATGGATCTTGGTGCCTGCACGAGGGAGCTAGCTGCTAACGCTGGCTGATCAGACATTAAGAAGAATTTTGAGAATAATAAGCTCAATATTTCTACAATGCATCAGAAAAATTATGATGTAACATATCATAAGTGCCTGTCAACTCAAATGATTCTATGAACTGGCTGCATGTGAGACCAAGCCACCTGGCAGTTATACTGGGGCAAAGTAAACCTTGTAAGACTGAGGCATTGTAGGAGATGTGCTCCTATGAACACTTAACGTTCCCTTCAACAAAGATCAATTCTTCAGCGAAGAGTCAACAAGGCTGTTTTACACAGATTTTCATCCGGTCCAATATAGGTATTTTACATTAAAAATTTGGCTCCTTATAAGTAATTGCCTTACCTGCCGCTATGGCAGTGTCAAACTGTTTTTGCTAACATTTTTCTTTCACATTTCAAAAGAAGCCAATCTACTCACAAGTCTTATCTGCTGAGTGAAAGAGGAGATTGGAAAGTGTATCGATCTTACTAATGTCAAGTCCTTCTAGGGAATAAAAGTTCATTGCTTTCCCATCTCTGATTATCTTTTTGTGAGGATGTGGATCACAGGCTGGGAAATAGTACTCCATGAGAGAGGAGACAGGCTTCACTACAGATGTGAAAAGCTGAAGGAGGTATGAGGGGAAGCACGAAGAAGGAAGCAGGAAACTGAAGGTAAAATTTGAAGAGCTACTAAGCGGATTAGGAGTCCAGGGCTTGTGGAAGGTCATACAGCTTTCTAACTTTTAAACATGCAGGTTTAACCTTGTGAAGTGTGGCATAAGACAGAGAGGTTTCATGAAATTACTAGTATATTTTTCAGGGCAACATGCTGAAATGTGCTAAGCTCCTTCCATTCCCACTGAGAAGAATGCAGAGATCTAGGTACCTTTCAAAAGCTATTTTTCAGAAAATAGGAAGATATAATTAAAAAGCACTTATAGAGAAGTTCAAACCAAGGGAATTGCTCCATTGGCTAAACATTTCCAGCTAAGTAATTCAGCCCAGAGCTTTATCTGTTGTTCTGCTGAGTTTTAGGTCAGGCTCTTATTTTCAAATTTAAGGAGGGAGCAAAGAAAACTCCCTACATCCACATGTATGTCCTTGGAAGACTACCACAACAGACACCAAGGCCCTGATTAGGCATCTCTAAGTCCTCATATTGTGCACATGACCGCATGTGGAAAATCTCAACAGCATGATCAAGATTTTACAAAATAGAAGGTGAGATCCTGACCTTTTGAAATTAATTGGAATTTTACCATTGACCTCAGCAGGACCAGATTCAAACCTTGGTATCTACCCTGAATTGCAGAGATGCTAAGAACCTAACAGTCTGCTTGAACTTTGAATGTTCAGCACTTTTAATATGAACCCATTAGCTTACATCATTAAGTTTAAGCAATGACTTCTGCAAATCATCACCTAAAGTTTTCAGCTGCAAAATTTTCTGATTTTCAGTCAACATTTTCTTATACCGTTCTTGAATCTGTACTTTCCTTTCAGCGTAAAATGGACAATCAATTCTCTGTCTCAGGACGTAGTTGGAGAGAGGGGATCTTTTAAGTCTGGATTTCTAATTTAATTAACTGTGCAGATTTATTTTCTAATAAAGCAAATTTTAATTTCCATGACCTCACTGTGGAGCCAGGAGATCTTTCAAAGTGTTGTCTACTTGAGAAGAGAATAGGCTCCTATCTCTGCACTCTTGTGGAGATGCAGCCCCCAATGGGTTGTCTATGACAAGTCTGCTCTTCCTTGGCTGAAAAGGCAAAGGCCAGGGAGCAGAGTATATATCAGTCAGATTTCACTAAAGAAACAGTGGCTCACAGGAAATTTAAAATATTTATTTATACCCTACCCCACTTACTAAAATTCTTCCTTCACTCTCAGAAATTGAAATGTTGAATCTTTTCTATTCTTTACTATCCAGAAATACTCTTCCTTTTGATCTGCCTGGAATGCCCTTTGCATGGACTATAAAACTTACTGTATAAACCACAATAGATATGGTTTGAAACACCCACATATGAAATGACAGTGTGAATGTTTAGAAACTCTTTCTACATATAAATATTAAAGCCACAATGCTCCTCATAGGTGTGCCCTGCAGTAATTGCCCAATCAACATCTGCCCCCGGCGTAGCACAGACCTCTCTGCAGAAGGAAATACCCGTCGCATCTCAGATACCTTCTCTACCATATGGCAAACACTGATTGGTGCTGGCTTCTATCCACTTTGTCAATATAACACAAAGAGGCAAAAAGTCATATGGCACAATAATACTCTTAGGATTGTTTACAGCAGCTTAACCGAGTATGTCTGTCATCTCAGGCGTTCAGGTATTTACTCAAATTTTGTATTTCATGGCCTTTAAACATGGGTGATATTTTTTCCTTTGCAAAATAATTTCCTCCTCCTCAATTACTGAATTTTATCTGCAGTGCTACCTCTTCTCTTTTGTAGTCTTGTCTAGGAATAACTGGGAACTGATAATAACAAATATTTCTTTTGTTTCCAAAGCAAGCATTCTATCAAAGCCATAATCTGAAAGGCTAACTATATGGATGCCCCTAAAAATAATGACCATCAATCTATTAATTTCAGGTCTCAGTTCACCATACTGTCTCTAAAGGAAAAAGAACAGCTCTGGAAATCAGTGGAAAAAGCTGGCTGAATATCAAACAAAAGGCAACAGCTAAAATCCAGGTTGCTGCAGGGATGCCATAAAAAAATCAGACCATCTGCAGCAGTCATGGTAGAAAATCATTTAGCAGTGAGTATATGCTTTTGGCTCCTGTTATTAGAAAACTGTGTTCTGAACAATTCACATCCAGTCACGCAAATGACGCATGGAGCCAAAAGTGTGGGGATTGGCAGGGTCTTTTATAACACGTGCCTTTGGAGAAAATTGCGATAACTTGTGGATAGGTTTCACAATACTAAATGGTATACACTGCCAAAGCTATTTTAATGTTTATTTCTGATATCTTTTACTCTCTCCTATTTCCCTTGAACTACCTGTTAATCCTCTCAATCACACAGACTGGAGGAATGCGAGCTAAATGTGATAAAAAGACAGGTATATTATATATAGCCATAATTGAGCAGTGGAGTAGTTTTGCCCAGTTCCTTTTCTGACTTAACTACTGTTCTTCTTCATTATTTTATTAATCTATACCCTCTTTCAAGTAAAAGCAATTTTTGTGCTCTGAGACCCAGACTCCCCTTGTGGTTTGATCTCTGCCCTTTTTCTCAGGCATTATAAGGAAGCTAGAGTCACAATTCTAATCTAAATTTATGAGGATAAAGAGACAACTGCTTGCTGTTCCACATTGAGAATATCTATTTCAGATAAGCTAAATCTTCAAAGGGAAATCTTGTAAACTCTAACTTACTGGTGGGTAGGAAGCAGCTTCAGGCTCATGTTTAAGAGAGAAGCTGATGTTGATTAACAGTGCAAGCTGCCTCAGTCCAGTTTATCCTTTTGTGTGCTTTGGGTCTTCTTGAGTTAAATTCCATCATACATTGTAGCACATCCTACCATCTTGGAGAACCAGGAGTCATAATATGCCAGTCTTCAAAGTTAGTCAGAGTTCAGGTTAGTCTTATACAGATGGGACTGGGCTGTGTGTGAATTAAATTCCTGGACCATAACATATTGTTGCAAAAGTTGATAGCAAGAGCTGAATCCAGAAACATGTTTATATCTGGTTTACAGGTGAAGGCTAAATTTGATTTTAACTCCTACAGTATAATTGTATTGCCATTGAATTTCCCAACACATTAGGAATTACAAGGTAGAAACTAAAGCTACTGAAACTTCCAGAATTAGGGTAAAGGACAAGATGAGACTGCATTTAGATTAAAAAATAATATCATGTTTCGGCTGAACATGTAACCATGATTGATACCAAGATCAGAGTCAGGACAATTTATTCTAATACTATTATGATGAAAGTCATAATCAGAAGTAGTGCTGGCATGAAGAGGGATTTCTGAGGCCTTATAAAACCTATGAGCTGATCAGTGTAGTGCCTTTGTAACATTAATGCTATGGGTAGAGCACAGAGTTATCTGTCACAAATACTTCTACATCAGTAATCCAGAGATGTACGAGATACTTCACTCCTGCAGAGAGGGTCTTTACATGACATTCTGCTCAACAAAGGTACATTGCAAATCTTCAAACCAATAAGCCACATGCCATCTTCCAACATTAAAATACCAATGGAAAGTCAACATTTACATTTGATTTAACTGTGCCAGATAAACCCTCCCACTTTATCCACTAATATTCTGAGTTAATTAAAGCTCCATGCTAGCAACCATGCCTTCACTATATAGAACAAGCAAGAAAGCCAAAGCCCCAAAGTTTCAACATAGCCAGAGCACATGAACAGGCCTTTCAGCTTGTCATTTTCGGATACGTACCCAGTACAGTACATCTGTCCAGCCCTCCATCGTGATGCACTGAAACACCGTCAGCATGGCAAAAGCAAAATTGTCAAAGTTCGTAATGCCGTGCTTAGGACCCTCCCAGCCTGCCTTGCACTCCGTGCCATTCTGACACTGCCGCCCATGCGCAGACTGGGGGGCACAGGGAGATGGATCATCTTCTGCAGGCGTATCTTAAAGGAGAGGAGGGAGAAAACGGCAATGAAGAGAACTAATTGCTATTTGACACACTGGTAAGCAAGTGAAAGATAGCTGATTTTAACACATACATTTTTGCAGTGAATTTGACAGATTCCTCCAGGAGTACACAAGGAACTCTCTTAATTTTAATGGGTAGAGGGATGTGTTGTGCTTCACTTTCTTTTTGTAAAAATAATGGCCGAACTGTCAAATTTTGCAGTCAAAACTGAAATGTCTTTCAACATGAGAGGGAACATTAGAGCAAGTCTATTACATTTCTTTAGGCTGTATGTTATGGCTGGTGTTTTCATACCGCAGTCACCTGGCATCTGGGTTAATCCTGGAAGGGAACTGCAGCACTGACTGGCACTCTGTTGAAGGAGGCCGAACCCCTGCAGCAGACACGCTTCTCTCTGGAGATAGGCTGATATGATGCTGGGCCACTGCTAAATTACAGCAGAGAGTCTCTGGAGCTCTGCTCTTTTGGAGTTTAGAAGCTGTGTGGCATTTTATCAATAGCCCAGTAGCACTCAGAAACTCTCCAAGACTCTACTGCTTGATTATCCACCCCTTATTCTGTACAGGTGTTTCCAAAGATCTGAGAACCCACACAACAAGCCTGCCTAGATGCTTTGGTATATGTGACATGTTACAGAAAACATTTTTATGAGTACAAAAATTCCTGCAATAGGATTTTTTTAATATATGGATTTCAGCACCTATCGCTACATTTATAACAGGTGCAGGTATGCATGTGTGTGGGAGCAGGTAAAATGTTTGTTTCTTATATGGCAAAAAATGTAATTTTCTAAAAGTTCTGATCATATTCTGATCATTAAAGCATGCCAGAAATAGCAGTATTAGAATTAGATGCTGTAATGTATAATAATTATAATAATTTCCAGAAAAAGAAATCTACCAACTTTTATAAAAGTAGAAAATATAGAACTTCTGAAACAAATTCCTGCTGTACAATATTTTCTTGGCTACCAACTGAACTGGGTTCTAGACATTGGCACCCACTACCACATGGGGAATCACTGCTGCTCAAGTTAGATAAAACAAATTAAAAAGAGCAGATGGTTAGGTGAGTGAGTGACAATACAATTGAAGTATTTTGAAACATGAATATTTCTTTCTGTAAATAATTTGAAAGCTCTTTCCTGATGGATTTGGTGTAAAAAGTTTCTTCCCATTAATACACTTTTCCTTTCTTATTAGCTGCACTTCTAACTACAGTTGCAGCCTGTGATTAAAAAAAAAAAAAAAAAAAGGCTTCTAGACCTCAATTAGATACTCCTTTACAATGATGCCAGTTTAAAATGAAGAGGTATTTGTGTACAAGATTAATAATAAAATATAAGAGTTGTTCATTTCTGTGATGCCATCTCATTTGCAGCTCAGTCTACTAGTGGTGAAATCATCACTACTTTAGTGTTGCTTGAGCCTCTGAGAGATTTGTTAAAGAACTCAGGCTGGCTTGTAGTGCCAAAGGTCCACATTAAAAAGTCCACCACTCCGTTTAGCAGGAATTGACAGTTCTGCTTGTAGCCTTTACAGACAGGCCAACAACTGAGTGCCCAAGATGAGCAAGCTAAACTCTCACCGTTAGAGACAGTCTCTCTACATCAAAGGTGATTCATATCCAAGGAGCAGAACAAAGGAATCACCACTGTGAAACCCCAAACGGGTACACAGCAGGGAGCAACCACCACCCGTCTCCTGTGCCAGCACAAATGCTTCATTATATAAGGGAAAAGCCTCCCTCAGAAAAATCTTTGTATGCATGATATAGTGTTCCCCTTACCTATAAGTCCCCCTTGCACATGATAGCAGGTTTTATGCATCTTCCCCATGAATAACTCCAGTCCAATGATGGCATAGATAATAATGACAAACAGCACCAGCAGGGCAATATGCAACAAAGGGACCATGGCCTTGATAATTGAATTTAAAACCACCTGGAGACCTGCAGAGAGAACGGAAGGAAGCACTTATCAGCAAGAGAACAAAATTTAGAGAGGCGATAAATTGCACAATAATATGTCATTTTTATTTCATTCCCCCTCACCCGAACTCATTATCTTGATGATGTAAAGACGTACATTTACAGATCACCTCCCTCTAAAAGATCCCTAACATTTCAGAAGTTTACCATTGCAGCCTAGATCACAGACTAAAGTAAAACAGGTATTACCTCACCTGTCACTGACATACCACCACCCCAGGGAGGGAATACATTAGCTATTTTGCCTGTTCTTGAAAACCAGACCTAAGCTGATCCCCAGACAGTACTGAGGAGAGTTAAAGCATGGAAAAAACAAAGAACAACCAGAACTGAGGCAGGACAAGAAGAACAGTGAGACACACAAGAAAGCAAATGCTGGGGTACCACAGAGCTGCACCCCAGAGCATGGGGAGAGGTGGTAAACTGACATTGTGTCCCTACTCTGATTCTGGGTTCTTCCAGAGGTCAAGTCAGTCTCAGGCAGAGCCTGAGCTGCTGAAGGCCCACCAAACCCATACTGACTGGGAGCTCCTGCCCTCTTAGGATCTCCCTGCACTTCAGATCCACCTCACCTTCCTCCAGTCTGAACAGAGGGAGAGTCAGAACCAGCAGTGCTGATTTTGCCCCAGGATTTAGGGATCACTCTATAACAGTGGTCGTTCAGGTCCCCAGAAAGGGGTATGAACAAAATACTATTACATGGCTGTTGTTAAGGCATGGGACTGGTGTAAGTCCTAATCACGAGTAAGCCACACATTACCAGGATGGTCCAGGGAAGGTGGCTTGTAAACAAGTTTGCTAAAGTGCTAAGCAGCTGTACCTTCAGATACAGTTAACTCAAGCTGCAGATTCATGGGCTTCTCTGTGTCTCCTTCTCCTCATTTGTAAAACCAGAATAACAACGCCAGTCTCATAAGCCCTTAGTAAGGATTTGCATTTACAAAGGTCTTAAAGTTATTATCACTGGTGGCAGTGATGGCAACCACTGTCACTGGCAAGTTATTAATGTTGGAAGTATTGAGAGACCTCTAGAACTCTATAGTCTACAAATAGCCAGATCAGAACAATTACGAGCTCATGATTTTGCAATGACTGAGAGCCAGAAGCCATTAATGTCTCCTGCAAATGCTGTCATCTCCTCACAGAAGTTGATATTAGCTGTGATTTTTGAAAAATATGATTCATGAGTTGTAAATGTCTGTTATGTATCTGCCAAGAGAGTTTGTGATAACTATTAACGTTTAAAATCTATCATCTAAGATCTTAGATTTTCATTTTTATTACTTTTTTTTTACTAATTTAAATACTTTCTAATAAGGATGACACATCTCTTGACAAGCACTTTCACTCGTAGGCAATCCACTTGTCAATTCACAGCTAAGGCTGAGACTTTGCATTTGCTCCCCAGCGACGGTGGAATGCAGCAGAAGCAACCAAAGGTGGCATCAGCTGCCAGGCCAGCAAGATCATTCGCTGCCTGCTAGTAACGCAAAGCTCGCTACTAGCATCCTTCTAGTCAGAACAGTTTTCCAGGTGTCTGCAGTCAGTTCAGTTATCTCTTAATGGTTCATGCTACTATCCAAAGGGAGTGATATTCAGCATGAAATATTCTGACTTTCACAAAGAGATCCTTACATGAAGTATGATACTGACAGGATCAAAACTCATCCTGTACAAGAGTGGGATGTCCTGCTCATTCAGTTACCTCTAGGTACTTACTCTGGATAAGCAATGTCTTTGGCGAAAAAAATATTGCCATGATTACATGAGGCATTCAACCTTTTCTCCTCATTCAGTCTAGTAATTCTAAATATGTACAAAACCAAATTGTACTCCGTCTCAACATCACTCCAATACTTACAGCAGTCAAAAATGTAACATTCACCAGAAAATTAAAAAAAGGCTCACCTTCTCCCAAACAACATACAACAATACAAGAAAGTTAAAAGACTACAGATGTCTATGAACCTGAAAAAACCCCCATAACTTTGCAGACTGAAATATTTGTAGCTTCAAATAAAGTTACGCAAAAGCAAATAAAGCCCTCCATCATTTTTAGTGATTTTTAGGAGCCTTGTTAATCTAAAATGTAGCCAAGATTCCAAGGTCAAGAGTTCTAATACCAGGCCTTACGTAATTTACTCTTTATTATTATTATTAATTGATTTAATACTCATCATAGGATATACCCACTGCTCTTGAGAGGGTAGCGAGGACAGACACAATGATGAACAAAAAGCTCTCTCATCT
Organism: Platalea leucorodia; assembly: GCF_965183815.1. Taxonomy (NCBI): domain Eukaryota; kingdom Metazoa; phylum Chordata; class Aves; order Pelecaniformes; family Threskiornithidae; genus Platalea; species Platalea leucorodia. The sequence goes on from NC_138826.1 coordinate 59,301,783, forward strand.
TACATGTAGATTCATTATCACCCATGCCATGAAAGTGCTTCAGTGTATTGCAGATATCCAGAAAAGATAACAACTGCACAAACCAATGCCCTTCGTGTTAACAAAGCAGTGCTTGTGAAATCGAAGGCTTGCACCATAAACATGAGACGACAAGGTGTTTAGACAGTCAAGGGGAACATGTACCACCAGAAGATTTACAGGAGCTTCAGCTAGCTTAATTAGAGAAAAGCTTCTTGACTATAATAAACCAACTTTGAAGAAGTAGTGAGCTATTGAGTAGTGTTAGCATGAATTGATGTGTGTGCTGTGCAGTACCCTGTTAGGACAGTCTAGTTTTAAATCCAGATGATTCCACTAATTAGCAAGCTTACATACATTACCATTAAAGTGTTCAGAAAGTTTCTAAAAGTTCAAAACATCTAACTATGCAGCAACTTTAGAAATGTCCTCTCAGAAGATGTAACGAATGCTACTTCTGGAAGGGCAAGGGATATATGTGCATCACCGTGCTTCCCGCATTGCTGTCAAGCCTATTGCTGCAATATAGCAGCTGCCAGTAAGTTACTTTAACTTCAGTTCAGGCAGCCACTTGCAACATGAATAGCTGTTGCAGGGAGTTGCATGAGGAATCAGGCCTGGACAATCAGAAAAGTTGGTGTAGTAGCAAGGGGGGAGAGAGCAGATAAAGAAGGATTAAAGCACTGAGGGAGAGCCATGGGTAGGTACAACAGAGACTTTTTTTTAATTAAAAACCCACATGCTTCAAAACACATCAAAACTGTGTCCTGAAATCTGAGAGGTGCAGATCAGTGTCTGGATGATCAGATGCATTTCTGATCAGGGTAAATCAAGGCGGATCATCCCCTTACATGCAGACACACAGCTTTTTCTAACCAATGGTGAGAACTTCAGCACACTTTCACATGCTCTTTCCCAGTGCAGACGAAGAAAAGGCAGTTGAAGTTATAAAAAAATGACTTCTCTGTCCCAACTCATGCACGCTCTTAATCTTTGCACACTGCGACACACAGATATCACTGAACACGGGTGCTCACAATATAGGAGCAGTACAGTCCCGCTTGCCTGATGCTCTCGCTAATACATCATTGCACATCTTTGGCATTTTCTCCCTTGCGGAGGTAAGGCTTGCACTTCTAGCGATGAGCTGTGCAGCTTATAATCATGATTAAATCAGAATGCCTGGTGACCTGTTCAGACTGAAAAGCTGGCATCTGGATTTCAAGTAGGTGATGCCAATAACTGCTTTCCCACAGCAGAGCGAAAAGCTGTTTTTACACTGCTGTACAGAGGCTGGCAATGCCATTATTGGCCAACCATAACCACAGAGTCCTGAATTTATGTCCCAGCAAGTAAATATAAAAATAAATGGTTTTCAAATATTTGGCATTCTAAATGTACTTATTCATTCGTGGAAGCTCTCTCCATATGCTAGACACTCTAGAGACATCCATGAAGGCACAGTATCTGCCTTGAGGAGGTCAATCCAGGCTGGACAAAGAGGTAACTTCACAGAGGTTAGGGAAAGTGCCACAAAAGGGATTGTTTGCAGTTTTTCAGCCCATGCTTTTCTTCTGTTAATAATTGAAGATCTTAAACAGCTCTTAGTATTTATTTTAAAAGCACTTTAGTTTACCTTTAAAAAAACCCAGCTTGGCTGCATTCTGTTGGCTGACATTGACTCCATAAATGTTTCAGTAAGCAAAACATGTTAATGCCATTCCCTGGGCTCACAGAATTTAGCATTTATTTACACTGATAAAACATTTTAAGTATTTATTACATGTGAATAACATTGCTTTTTATACCAGGTCAAGCCCTTTTCAGCCTCTAGAAAACTGCGTTGAGCCAAAGGTTTAGGGCACAACTGGGGAGTAGAGAGAATGGGGAAGAGAGAAAGAAAAGAGCTTATACCAAGCAACATTGATCTTTCTCAAAGCTATGGGAAATACACTGTTAGGGATGCTGCAGGTGTTTTAGAGTTGTCATATGATGCTGTATTTTTCTCTCAGGAAGACAACCATGAGAGGTGCTGGTTGCTGTCTCATCAATTCAGGCAGCAACTGAGGAATGTGCTTATCTCTAAGCATGTAAGTGTCTGCACCTAAAGCAATAGGATTACCTACATACCCCATTGTGTACTTACAAGCTTTTTTGGATTTCAACCAATGCTCAGCAAGATGGCACAAAAAACCCTGTACACAGGACCCAGCTGCTAAAATGCACTTGGCATTGTTGCACTGTGGCACATATCCAAGGAAACTAATGGTAGGTTGGTCTCAGAAAAAACATTTGGGCCTTTCCAAGCACAGCTACTATCTCACATTTTCATGTGTCTTCAATTTTGGATCAAACTTGGTTTGCTGAACAGGGTGGTTTCCTGTTCTAATCTTTTAGTAGTCCAGATCTTCAGAGAAAGCGTATCCTGAGTCTACTTTATTGGTTTTGCAGGGCTACATTTTGCCTACACCATGGCATTGCCTGAACCAGGAGTATGAGCAGGCACAATTTCATACAAATGACCTTCTGGGAATGAGCAGGATTAAAAGGGAAAAGAGAGGACTTTCACCTCCTTCCATACTGCCCCCCCGATACATACACACACACACACACACAGATTTTCATATTTAAGCCAGTGCCAAGGGTGTGGGAGGTAATTATTTTTCTGCTAATATAGTTCAGAAGAAAACTACTACTTTCTGCAAGGCAAGGAGGAAGCAGATTTGTGACTCAGCACAGTGCCTGAGTCAGATCACTTCTGGGAACCACTCTTAAGTGGTAGATTTTATGCACCATCCCCAGCCACAAGCTAGGCCTACCCACAAATCACAGTTATTTCTGATGATACACTAAGAGACTGCCACTACAGTTATCTCTATTTCCAAAGCACAAGCATATAACCAGTAATATTCCCCAAAGTAGATGTTTATCATTTAATGAACATAGGCATTGGCTAAGAAAATTGAAAAACATTAAATATTCATAAATATGAAAGGTTTTATACCAATTTTAAAGGAAGCCTTCAAAATGACAGACATTTTTATCACAAAACGGTCCACAGTCATGGCAAGATATCTTAGATAAGTATACCTGCAATGATCTGTGAAGGAAAACACTGAGGACTTTCTTCACCAGTGTTGCAAAGGGAACTCATACGGCACAGTTCAGTTAAGGACAGCTGTACAGTAACAATTTGGGGAGGTAGTCCTTTACTGTCTTGCTGGAGTCTCAAAATACTAGTGGCAGATTGCTAGATAAACCAAACTCTGTGGGTGTAGTACAGCATTCTTGGGGCTTCAGATATCATTTCTATTTCAAGAATAATAGAGAAGATCTTGGAATAGGAAGGAAAGACACAACACAGGACAGAAAAGACACTTTTCAAGATGAACAGTGACTGTTTTGGAGGAGGTAATGCCCTTTAAACATATACGAACATACAATTCAAAACCATGTGCTGGAATGAAGAGAAAAAGAAAGTTTTTGGCATCTGCTCCCAATGTTCTCATTCCTCTATTTTCAAACCATGTTTTCATTGACTTTTCAAACTGAAATACACACACACAAAAGGAGATTCATACAAATGGGCATGTGTATGCGAACACAATTGTTTTATATTTGTCAAGTCTTGCAATACCACCCTTGCCTCATCCTTTGAGGTGAGAAAGGAACAGCAGAACAAAAACAAAAGCCACAACAAACACCAGCTCTTCCTTCTGGATCCTTTTCTCTTGGGAAGCAATGCATCTTCCGTATCCTCTGCTTGTCAGAGTGACCTAACTTAGACAGCCAAACAATACAGCTTGCCCTCAGCATGGTGGCCACACAGCCCCAGCTTTTGGCTGCCTGGGGAGGATGGTTGGATAAATGTACACACTGCCTTAGGCTCTTTACCTCTCTGCTGGAAGAAACCTCTACTACTACTCGTAGAAGCATCTCTCTCCCCTCCTGGGGGGCTTTAACCTTTTTTAATAGCTTTTTGTTCAAAGTATGTAAGTGTTCACTTTCTTATAAAGTTGTTTGCTGATCTTGCTCATCTTTCCATTCTCAAGACATTAGGTAGCTCCTACACGCTCAACTTTATTCTCCAGCCATTTGATCCTAGCTCAGTTCAGCTGAGGATGAGGTCCAGGCAAGATCTACAGACTTTCAATGTAAAAAAAAAAAAGGCATAGTGTCCCTCCCATGCAGCTACCTGTGTATAGAGAAGGAGCATGGAGAGAAAAGTGGCAACTAACTTCCTACTGAAAATTACACATTACAGAAAGACCATTTTGATCAAAACCACAAATGAAGTTCAGTAAGTTAATTTTGAGGCTGTTTTGAATAAGGACCACAGTGTGTTGTAAAGTAGTCTTATGCTGAGAGGGGGGAGGATGAGTTCAAGTATTCACTGCCAGACAGGGATTCCTAAATATGGACTGAAAGTAAGGCAGGTAAAGGGCATGCAGAAGCCCTGCCAATTCCTAGGCCGACAAGGATCAGCTGTCACCCTTTCCCAGGAAATAGCTTTGATTTTCTGCTGACAGGATGATCATGGACTCAGAGAAAATAGTTCTTGCGCTCATTGTAAAGGTTTTACCTATACTTAACCACTGTCAAGGATCACAAATAGGAAGAACTTTTATTTGCCCCTCTCCCTACAGAGCTATGCAAAACCAAAGATGGTCTGGCCAGAAGACTGCACCAGTTCTCAGTGAAATGATCCATCACACTTCCACTTTTTTTAATTTCTTCTTGCTCAAGCACAGCTGTGACAGAGAACAGTCTTTCAAGCTCCAGTACAGAAGCAAATATTGGCCTAGTCCTGTGCCACTGGATTCAGTCGCAAAACTTGTATAGGAATGTGTCAAAATGCTGTACTGTCATTAGACTGGTCACGTGAGCATAACCCTCCCGCCCCCTCCAACCCAATAGTTAAGTAACCTCTGAACTGAGATAATGATGAAAGAGCTTTGTTTCAGAATGCCAAATGCTGTTTGTACGCAGCTCTGAGGAATGACTACACACATTTACTGTGTCCTAAGGATGTAGTTTTTGAAACAAAGAACTAGGGACACCTGTAACTGCTAAACCATCATGGTAACAGAAATGGGCTCAGAACACTTGAGTCCCAATTGTGCGTGTACCAGCATTTAAGTGGAGCACAAATGCCTTGGTAAAGTTGCCAAAATCTCAGGGGCATGAGCAGCGTTATTTTTAACTGTTTATTCTCATACTTCCCTGGGTAAGTGGACATTAGCTCCTTTTGTTCATTGCTAAATAATCCTTTCTGTCTTATAAATAATAAAGAATCTTTTAGTTGCCTGAGCTCTTCCTCCTGAGGCTCTAACTTACCACTTGTGAACAGGTTTAGAAAAGGTAAAAGCTAGGAAGGTAACAAATGTTAACAGGGATCCTGCAAATATAAAAGTGCACTGAGGGATGATAATATTACAGTCTTGTAGTACTTGGAGAAAAATATATTGATGACAAAATTTGATCTTCTTGCAGGTTAAACACTGCTAAACACTTTCTATCACTTTCTCGTGATAGAAAAAGTGCAACAAAATACCAGATAAACCCTAAAACTTTCTCTTTGGATGGCCATCTATGTAGAAGCGCAGCATCGCATCTAACAAACACAGGCTATATAGCCCTGGAGAAGGAAACCCACCCCACCTCTTAACTTGGGATAGTGCTTAATGGGCAGAGTTGGGACTAAGCTCTGGAGAGACATAGCATTACATTGTCAAAATCACTGCCATACAGGGTTTTCAGGAATATTTTGAGAACCTAAAAATAGAAAGTTGCCTGATCAGGTAATGAAGGAATTTACGTGAACCACACGATGTGCGATCACTGCTGTGTTACTGTCTTGATGCACACATGGGCTTCGTTTTCTCATTTTAAACTACTAAAAATGATGTTAATGAAAATGCATGGTACAATGCCAAAATCCTTGAAAAGACGTGGCCAGACAAATCTGAACAATTTTGCCTCTTAGTTTTAAGACAAGGTTTGGATTTAGGGACTCATCTATTGAGTGGTTAAACACTCTCATCTCAGAATCCCTAAAACTCCAGCTTTTTTTCTTTTCCACACTAGTAATACTGTTGCTTTTGATCTTTATAAATCTGATTACACTTAAAACTCTGCTTGCAGACATCAGATAATAAAATAGCTTTAGGGGAAAAAATGCCTTCTGATATAATAAGCAAAACCTCCTTTAGCTCGCTAGGTAGCTCCAGTATGTTTGGACAGGAAAATTAATGGTTGCAGTTTTCACAAAGATGTATTTGTCAGATGAAAAAAATGGTTCTTTATTGATATTTACTTTCTTTGTAACTTTCTTTACCACTTCCACAACTTAAAAGATTTTTTGTACAGATTGTATGTATTGCTGGAATGCCTTGGAACTAAACATTTATTTATTTTGAATTTCCTTTTACATATAATAAGCTGTCAAGAGGGAATCATAATAAGGCTCTCCTGCTGCAAAATGAACAGCTAAATTAAATTATTTACAAATACAGAAATCTACAAATACAAATCTGAGTGGAATTTGGCCCCCTCCAAAGTAAAGACTTTAAGTGAAATAACGATTTCAACACTGGAATGTGAAAAGCAAAAGATGGGCTAAAGCTTGAATTTAAATTTTCACACCTATATTGTGAGGGCAAAGGTGAGACTCAACCCTTAATTCTTTCATTGGGCGCTGTTTATATTAAACATCAGCACTATTACATTTAAAACAGGCCTTTGCAAAGCTTGTGTGTATGGATACATGACATATTGGTTCGATTTCTGACCAAGACATCAAACCTGATTAAAAGGAACTTTATCTTCTGTTAACTTCCAATACATATTAAAAAACAATGTACAGCAACAACCTACAAGAAAACATCAATTGCAGAAACATGCTGAACAGCAAAGAACGGCAGTTACCACAGAAAAAAATTACTAAACTCAATAGCCAACGCAAAACAAGACAGAAATATCAGCCAGGCTGCTAGTTTAATGTGTTAACAGCAATATAAAAGAAAACAAACCAACAGATTATGCTTCTAAGATATATAGCATTTGCTGTGTCCCATGTGTGTGCTACCGCCTTCAAAAAGGGGAGCCCTCTGCAAGAATGGTATCTGATTGAAAGACGAGATGCTTGAAGAAAATTTAGAGAGGAACTTTTGTAATCTGATAATGAAATTGAATTTCTATAGATCTTTCCACTCCTAAAGAAAAGAAAATTTAGTAAGCCTTATGAAAAAAAGTGACAAAAATAGGATTTTTATAATTTTTTCTATTTATTTTATTCCATGAGCTACTTTCTGAGAAAAATGCTTCTGATGTAAAAATGTTGATCAGCTTTAGCATTACTGAAGTTAAAAAAAAAAGATTCTTCGCAGAGGGCTAGCAGATGTTTTCTGAATTGTGATTGATGTGGCAGGGCAAAGGAGGAGAAGATAATCTAAAACTGAAAAAATAAGAGGCATAGCCATTCAGGCAACTCAGAAAAAATAGTTGCAACAAAGGGCAAAACCCATATGGGATAGGTTATTGTTACATGTGTTAAACAGGAATTGGATTTGCTTCTGGGAAAAAGGGAGATTAAGAAAGATGTCTGATCTCCTTCCCTTTTCCCTGGCAGAAAGAAAAGTTTGACAAAATGTTAAGAGACTTGGCAGGTTATGTGGGCTGTAGTTTAGCTTTGGTCAATACTTCCCCATGATCAGAATAACAAATTATTTGTTCCATCAGTGAACATCTTAAGCATGGAAAAGTTTATTAGTTGTTCATACCAGCCAATATTCTCGTGTTCTCAGCTAGCACAGTAATATCAAGCAGACGTAACTCAGAAGGCAGTAGCTGATTTTGGAGAAGCTAGATTAAAGAGAACAGGGAAGGTCTCCAATAGATTTATGTAGCCACTGAAATTTTTAAATATATTTCCTCAGATTTGCCTCCTCTCAGTTCAGCGTGCCTTGTTTTTTTTCCTCCTATAGCACTTGTACAAGATGCAACATTATTACAAATTCAGATCATCACTGAAAAAAAATAATTTATTTGGAGACTAAACAGGAGACTTGAAATGTATTCACTGGTTGAGAGAACTGACTGGTCTGCTGCTCTGTGCTTTGCTGATATTTTGATAATATTTTGTGAAAATCACAACAATGACCACGGGCATCTAACAATGCTTTTGGAAGGCTGGGGCAAACAGATTATTTCAAATAATGCCAGAGTCACAGAGCATCCATGTACCACCTTGTGTCCTGAGCAAAACACTCTTCTATGAACTCTCTTGTGTCTTCTTCTGAGACAAACGCTACCCAGTGTGTGTTAGTCACCTCTTCAAGAGAGGACGAAAAAGCTTCAGGCATGTTGAAAAGTCCCAACAGTTCAGTAACAGATTAATAGACATTCACTTTAGAGAAAATGAACAAAGGACTTGAAATAATTCCTTACAAGATCTTAAATTAATAAGCAATGCAAAATTTAGCCAATTGGAATCAAAGTATGAAATGACATTTGATGTAAGCTTAGGACGACATCAGATGCAGTAGAGATGTCATCTGGGAGAGAATGTAAGAAGAAAACAGAGTAGATCATACCCTTACTATTTTGATCTGGGACAGCAATATCTTCCCTCGCCAATCATGGAGACAGCAACAACCAGCAATTACAAGTGAGCAACTGGGAACTCAACACACTCCCGCTGACACCAGTTAGCTACAATCTGTATGTATACTTCTGCTCCTTTATGGTCCAGACAAAAGCATATCTAAACAACAATGCAAACTGTTCTTAGGAGACAGCAGATGGTATTCTTAGATTTTCAGATGCTTTAGGACAAGCATCTTGATGGCATGGGCTCTCTCCCAGAGCCATGCCCTATACCCATTCTGAATGAGAACTCTAGGCATTACTAGAGGAATGAAAAAAAAGGTGCTAGAAAGAAAGTCTGATCCATCCAGAGCACTTCTGAAAAACCTCTTCCTAAGGCAAGCTAAGATTTTTTGACTATCTCCACGTCTGCTTTTTGATGTCAGCGTGGGTTTTATTTTCTTCAGTTGGAAGGGACTGCCTACACCCTGATGTGGTCCCACATTATGGTATTGGGATTTTTTGTTTTCTTCTGTTGTGAAGACATGTTGAATAATCATGCCAGTATGCACAGTAATTGGTAGGATAAAGGCTGACAGAGTTATTGGGTACATTTGTAGTTAGTGCTATTTTTAAAAGAGCTACATAGCCAAGATCAAATAATAAATATTTCCCCGTTTTCACTGGCATTCCTTAAATATGAGAGAAACCTTTATTACAACAAGAAGCCTGTGCCTCTGTGAGTAATCTTCTTTATTAAGACAAACCCCTTTTTACTACACTGAGTTAACCTCTTCTGCCATAAGTTACATCATTCTGCAGGTTGTACCACTCAAGGAAACATGCTTTAGGTCCTGACTGTGTAAGCTCTACTCACAGGAATGATCTGTACCTATGGGAGATGTTACGCTGGAATCAAATTACTCCCTTGAGTAACAGTGACTTAAGTAAATAAAGGCCTTGCAAGCATGTGTAGAGTTTTAAGCTAACTATGAAGAAGCAAGCTTAATGAGGACATTTGGTTCAGACTGTTCTCTCCTTTTTTCTCCACTCCCTTCCCATTTGTAATGAAAGCAAAACAAATTGGCCACTTGAGATTAAAAACAGCTAGGCAATGACATGGGAAAGGTGGTGCAGCTTGTCCTCACATGGTGCTGTATGTGCTGGAGAGATGGTACAGATGGTTGAGAAGTCCTGTTCAAGAATGAAGGAGGACGTAAGAAATCTGCTTGAGAGCACGTTTCCTACAGCTTTTAGAGCCCCAGAGAAAAGAAAGGAACTGGACTTGGCAAAAGCTGACATTATTAAATGCAACAACAACAAAGTTTAAGGCAGAATTAAGATTTGGAAGCCAAATTTTGCCCAAATATATTTGCAGCAATTCCCTCTGTTGTCAATGACCTTTATCATATAGGTTTGGTGGAAGTAAACTGCCAAGTATACTGTCTCCTCCAGCTTACTCTACTCTTTTTTACCTACACACAAACCTTTCACACTTTGGAAGCTTTGATCAGGCCGCTTCTCCTGTCTCCTCACATTGAAGGCAGGCCAGAATTCTCCACTGGTATGCTGTTTATACCATAACCTCACATGCATCAGGAGAGGAAATTTAAGCCCCTAGCTCCACTAGTGACAGTGTATAAACACAAACTGTGTGCAAAACAGATGACTGTCAACTATACTTGCCAGAAGCATACACATTTTGAAAAAAAAAAAAAAAATTGTCTTCCTGACTGCCAGTTAGTATTTGCTTAAAACTTAAGACTTAATATGTGCTATTCAATGTATAGAAATAGGCAACGGCTCACATTTCTTTGCCATAATCCAAAAATGCATGGTTTTCAAAAGAGATGTCATTTTGGATTTCTTGAATTCTCTGTGTTTATTACCTCAATTACATTATTTCCTCAACTATGTAAAGTGGTGTTAATTTTCTTGGGCTGTGCAGAAAACAATGAGAAATTACAGTTGAAAATTTCAATTGTGCACTAAAAAAAATAAATCTCAAATGCAAGCCAAATAACTGCATTAGGTGTGTTTATTTCAACAGCTACAAAATGGAATCATTGCAATAGACTGAGCTGCATTAACTCAGTGGCTGGCAAGGGCATCACAAGCCCAAGCAGAAGGGCAATCACAGGCCAGATAGTCAGGTGCTGGGGATGGAATAAGGCGAATGTCACCGTGGCACGCCGAGATACAGAAAGAACTAACAACTTGTAGAGTTGCTCTAGGTCCCATCCTCACCCTCCAGTAAAGTAGTTTAGCACACCCGAGTCGACATGAAGAGAATAGTGAATTTCCCCTGGGAGAGGGCATTTGAGGGTAGTTAATCACCATTTCATTCTCCCTGCTTTATACAGTACAAGCAGAACATAAGATTTCAGGAGCAGTGTGCCTGCAGCAGGAACTGGGATCTCTGCATGGTGCTTGATCCTTATCTACTGGCCTTGCCTTCTCCATACACAGGGTAGAGTGCCTTTGAGGATGCTTCAATTACACCTGCCTTCAATTTGGCCTCTGGACAAATTCGGCTTTACAAGGATTACAAGAGAGAAAACATGTCTGTTCCCCCCAGTTAGGTACACTACCTCCAAATCAGGTGTAGCTCAAGACTAAGTCTTCAGTACAGTACCAGTTTCTAGCTCACAGCACTCAAAGGCCTTCTGATAGGCAACAAGCATCAAAACCCCATTTGTTATAAATGATTCAAGAGCAAATTCAGAGTCCTGGAATCAAACATGAAATAGAGGATTTGCTTAGTCTTATGTAAGGAGGATTACCATGGTGAGTCTGACATGTCCCTACTGTCTTAAACTCTGTAAGTTACTCTATATTTTGCTATAGAAGTCCCCTCATACTTTTCTTTCAGTGGGGGTTATCTCTGAATTATGAGATCATACAGACAGAAGTCCCCTATGATTTGAAATTGTTAGATTAGATCATGCTCCATAAAAAGGGGGCTTAAAAGAAGAAATATTGCCAGTCTTAGAGTTAAGAACAATCTTCACTGGAAAATGTATACTATAGCCTAAACATCTTGTAAGCATCTGTAAGCCGTTTTCTCCTCCTTCTCCCCAAAAACTGACTGGAATTTAGTATGTACAATGTACTTATGCAGTGTCCCACACAGACGAAACCTAGACAGAAAAAAACCAGTCCAATCACCCCTGGGGTTTCCTTGCTTCACCTACCTGCAGCAACATGGCAAATTAACTACAAACCCAGCTGGATCACTTTTCCAATCCAGCATCTCTCAAAATGTGCAAAACTTTCCTCATGCATTACTCTTCTCATAGAGCCCTCAGGGGCTTTTTTACTTCTCATCTTCATTGCTGTATGTGGTGAATGTGACATCATATATACACACCTGAATGGCTCAGATCTATCAGGATATTGCAAGTAAATACAGGATACTTTCTTACATACTACAAAGTTCAAAGAAACAATCTTATTAATGCCAGAGAGTTTGGGATAAGGATGGAAAAAGACTGTGGTAATGAGAAAAGACTGCAATGAATATGGGGCAGAGAACATTGCTGAGACTGAGAAAGCATTGTACATTTTCATGGAGAAGAGCATTTCAGGGCAAATGAAGACTAATTGTAATGACACAGACCAAAATCTAAAAATGTCCATATTTTTCATTTACCTTGTCTGAAGGTGCCCAATTTTCACATGAACTCAGAGCAATCATGGACTTCAACAGCATCATTCCAAAAAATTAGTTGCTCTAGTTAGTTATTTAAATGCACGTGAAGGTAGTAATCTCTAGGCATTCATACATGAAAATTCTGGTCTTATTTAATTTTAACTAAAAAAATATACTCAGCCAGTTACATGCTGTTGTTTCACTGACAGAAAGACATTGCACCGTCATGAGGGGGGTCTGGCTTAGGTTCTTTTGCTCATACCCTCTGTTTCACAGTTATGCGACTGTCCCATCTCCAGCAGACCACGTAAGCACTGGGTGCTAGAGACCTACCTACACTGCCTTTGAGTAACTCTCTCCTGCTAGGAGACTCCAGTGAAGCTTAAACACATCACAGGCTTAGCTTTTTGTGGTTCTTTTCAAAAAAAAGAAAAGACAAAAATATGGCAAGTTTTTGTCCTAGCAGAACAGTCAAGTTTCCTCGCTAGCTTTGGTAAGGATATTATGGTCTTCTGCCCACATAAACCTGGGGGGTCAGCAGAGGATCTTGTTGAAAACACAAGTCTGAAGCACAACATCTACTCAAATTATATGGCTTTCAAGTTATCTAGAAGAACTTTTAAATTAAGTTCGGCAAATATCAGGCAGGCAATAACTAGTGGCAACAATGTAGGTACATGAAGACGAAGTGCAATGTAAAGAGGATGAACAGAATGTATGAGCTGGTATAATTGAACAGTATGAATAAAAGTGATATAAATGGAATTTAATGAGTTAAATGGGCGTGAGTTAGCATGTGTAGGAGTAACTGCTCTTTCCAATAGTCAGGAGTGATTTTCTTTTTTAATTGGATCATGCTTCTTCATTGCCAAATCAGATGCTTCATTTGCCCTCCTCAAGCACAAAATGTTTAAAACAAGTTTTAAAATATTTAATAATGTAAAATGGAGATAGAAGAGTAATCAACAGAACTCCTGACAGAAAATGGTTGACTTGATTCTGTTCCTAGAAAGCTTTGCAATGCTTTACTCCTGCCAAAGGAGATACTGGGTAACAGTTTCCAAGACACTAAAGTAATTAAGTTTTGGTATACATGCTGATTTTGCACTTGTCTACTTATGTCCGTCAAGGGAATTGTTTTCCTTCTCTATCCTTTTTCAAGCCAATATATTGATCTTAATGTCACATTAAGATGGGTGCTATGATGCACATGTGAAGTTGTTGGTTTGGGGTTTTTTTGTGTGTGTGTGTGTTTTTTTTTTTTTTTTTTCCCAAGGAGACTGCTTTGGTACACCAGCAGTAAAGTTCTTTCAGCAACTGAAATAAAGTATGCACTACAAGAATTAGGCTAGTATGACAGTAACAGAATAGTTGAACAGTGAAGTCTAGCCTGCATATCAATGATATAAAGTGCTTATGCCTAATTTTCGAAAGTGACTTGCCACTGTGAAACCTAAGTCATCTATGTGCTTTTGAAAATATTCACCATTAATTTACAAGTTAATGCCAGGCTAAACAAACTGGAAGTGGATAATTTTTCCAGCAGCAGTATAACTTTAAAAAAAGTTAGAAATAATTAAAAAAAGAGTTTGCTTAATTATCCCATTTAAATTTTATTTTGTTCACAAAGCAACTGTCAGCACTGGAATGAGAGCTATGTGAAGTATCTAACCTACTGCTCTGCCAGGCACCTCACACAGTCACAACAAAAACTGTACTTCTCACTATAAAAAAAAATAAAAAAAGTTTTCAAGAAAGGAACTCAAACTACTTTTTGTTTGGTTTTGTTGTTGTTGTTGCTTTTTAAAAAACCCCAATCAATCCCTATTGCACTGCTTGGAAATGTAGAAATACTTAACACCAATTTTTGAAGGTGTAATGGGAACCCAAAGACATTAAATTCAGTGCCTTTGAAGGCTTCTCCCATGACACTATGATTGCTTTTGTGACATGGGTAAAAAACGTCTGTCTCACCTTTTAAACAAAATGTCTCCCTCCTTCCTTATGACAAGTGGTTTTGTGAATGTCCATATAACCACAAAGAATAAAAGTATCATCTGTTCTCTTTAAGATTATGAAATATTTACTTGCCCTTGACAGTCATCCAGACGTAGTCTTCAGGCTTTGCTGAATTCATGACCTCAAACCCTTTTGGTTTTAGGATGCACTAACGTAATTTTGGGGCTGGGGCAGTTTGATCCTAACAAAGATCGTCAAAGGTACCTTTGCTTATCTGCCTGTGGGTGAACCAACTTTGCTTGCAGATGAATCACTTTCTGTGCTGAACAGTCCCTGAATTCTTCGCTACACAGCTGAGACGTTTTCTGGCAAAAGACAGCCAAGTCCCAGGAACTGAGCATGGATGGGACTTAGAAAAAAGGGATTCTCAGCTCTGAGGCTAACATCCTCTATCCATCTATTTGAAGCTTTCAGATACTCGTGTTGGCCCAGGTATCTAGCACTGGTAGCCAATATGAGACATATAGAATTAGAAGGCCACTTCTGAAAGTGTTAAACCTTGAACTTCAGTCCCTATCTGCAAAATGCAGACACTAGTAATTTACTTTAGATGGCAATTCATATGTTTTCCCCTACTTCTAATCATACTTATGTGGAAACTCTCTATATTCTGAAACAGGTCTTTAAATGCTCAAGCCTGTATACAAAAGATGTCCCTTTTAAATTGGATTATTTTCTATGGATTGAGCCAGAGGGAAAAAAAAAAACAAAACACGCAAACTCCTTTTGACTCAGAAAAAATGATTCCATGCTGCAAGCCAATCTCCCCACCTCAGACAACCTATTTCCCAACCCAATCCTGAGGAGTTTAAGATTTGCGTGCAAAAATTAACCATGTGCTTCATAAATTTGGTTTATAAGAATTATTGTGCTTTACACTTTTCTTTTTTTCCAAATAGTGGTAGTTAGATCTGGACCTCAAGCCAAGCAGCAGATGTTGGGCTTTCCATGCAGAAGGCGGCTGCCAATGACCCAGAGGATCCCCTCTTACTAATGAGATGCCGCTTCCATATACTTACAGAGTCTGTTGAAAGAGAAGAAACTGCAGTGCATGTAACATTCATGTAATTTTAGGACAAATCTGTGTGGGTCATCTCCTCACAGACAAAAGTCTACTACATTTTGGAAGGGGAAGGAAGCAAAAGGCATTTTTTTATGGATGGCAAAACACAGCAAGTGCAATGTCGGTAACTCATCCACTGGTGTTTATAATGTCTCAAGGACAGAACTTGAATGAGACCCAGAGATTTGACTTCTAAACCTCTGCACTAACTTATTATGTAATAATGTAGTCCTGTAATGTACTATTTAGGCAATCTCATCTAAAAGGCCTCACGAGAAAAGTTACGCTCTAATACATATGGATGTGATAACATCTATCTAGGCTAATCAACAGGCATTTGTACAATTCAAAAATGCACAGTGAAGATTGAGGCTGTATTAGCTACAGACCTCAGGAGGGTTTCTGAAAGCCACACAAGCCCCAAAGAAGCCTGGTTCAATAAATACGTCCCTGGTCAAAACCATAAAGTCTAATAGAGAACGCCTGTCAGGTCCAGTTGATGGTTTGCCTGCTTCACACTGGACTGGCATTTCATTGCCTAGACCAAATATTCGTTAGCATGCACCAGGCTCCCTTGCTCTGCTCTGGTGCAAATTAATTAATTCTCTTGATGAGAAAACCCACAAATGGATGATTAGATAGTCTACACTGGGATCGAGATCATATATGCATATGGGTATGAACTGTGTCACATTTGACTCCCTCAGCTTCCTCTGGTCCTCTAAGAGCAGTAGTCAAGAGACTTGAACAGCAGTAACAAAATCCCTTTGTCTTGGGGAACACATGTTCTCCAAAACAGCAAGAACTAAAAGCACAGTTAAGCTCAGCCTATGTCAGAACAACACTCAGAATACGTCCCAGAGTAAGCAGCATCTCACCAAGAATGCTCCAGTTCATAGATGTTGAAATTCAAGTGCCTTCCCCTTACCGTACAGTGGGCACGCAACTAGAAAGCACCAAAAGACTTAGATCAGAGAAGGACTAGGAAAGAACAACAAAACCTTAATTTACAGCCAGGAATTAAGTCGGTGCCAGTGCAGACTGAAGACCACAGACAGAATACACTTCATGAGACAAATCTGGCCAAAAGCAGAGCTGCATTCTGAATGGACTGAAGGTATCGCACGGTACACGATTGTCTGCATGAATCAACCCATGCAGTAATCCCAAACAGAGGTGGCATGAATAGTAGATGTTAGTTCTGTATCAGAGGGGAAGGTCCTTAGTTGCCTAATAGATAGCATTTACTTTTCAATATTTCCTACTCGCCCACTGATGCCCAAAGTAACCCCAAGCTGGGCACAAGCTGAGGCCTTGCAGACAGGTTACCAAGCATGGCTTTTTATGAGACAAAATAGTAGTGCTGTCAATTGTCTCAGTATTTTTTGCTTTTATCAGTACTTCAGCTCCTCCCACAAAGATTCTTACCTCTGATTTAAAAAGTTTCTACCCTTTATGGTTGTGGAGAAAAGCCTACAAACATGGCTTTAATATAACATAGCGCGTCAGAAAACAAGCCAAAGAAAAAGAACCTCACGCTTTTTTTCCCTAACAAATAAATCAATATTTTTAAGATTATCTCAGAGAGTTTATGGTAACTTGACTCAAGTTTTTTGAATGACTAAGGTTAGAAGTACTTTAAGTTATCAAACTAGCAAACTCCCCAAATAAAAATAAACAAAGCTCTCTCCCCAGCTATTCTGGAGAAGATTAACTCCTTTCCTGCTAACTACATCTCTCATTACTATAAACATGGAAAGCAATGACAGCTTTCAACTAGCCCTCTGTCCAAAAGGCCAATATGTCCCATCTATAAAAAACTCTCAAGCCAAATGATATAATCCCCTCACACTGTGATGTGCGTATTCCACCTTCACATTAGAATTACCAGACTTCCAGTTACTCATACCTTCATTGTAAATAAGAAAATGGATGTCAGACTATCAAAAGCTGCTTGAGGACTTTCTCAGAGGCATTACAAATAATTTAAACAAATAAGACTAACAGAGAACATGACTGTGTCATTGCCCTATGTCCTGGTGGTTCTTAATTGTTCCCAGCGCTCTTGATCAGAACATCACATGCAAAGAGGAAAATGCAATTTTAATGAAAAAGCTCCTCTCCCTCCAAAATCAACACAAATGACCATACAGCGTTTCCATCAAGGTCAAGTATTTATAATACCAACAATGCGCTATAACTTCACAATTATTTAAAGGATCTTTTGCTTGAAATAATGAAAATCTTGGATCTCCCACTGTCATTGTTTACAAAGGTTGCACAATCAGATTGAGGTACCAAGAAACTTTCATTCCCCTTCAGCTCTAGTTTGGTCACCCTTTGATTAATATCACGTTTATCATGAATCTACATTAATTCGAAAAAAGGCCTCCCACACACACCAAAAATAATCTGCATCATGCTCCATCTTCAAAACTGTTACACAAATTACTGCTGTCCCATGTCACACCACAGACATACATAAAAGAAAAACAATGATGTTACTTACTAGGAACTCCAGACACCAGCCGTAACGGACGTAATACTCGGAAAGCCCGCAGTGCTTTAACATCGAATCCGGCACCTTTTCCTCCTATTGAATTCCCCCCATCTGCTTTGGTTGCTTGTTCTAAAATTGCACTAAAAAGCCTGCAAAAAGAAAGAGGAAACAATCTGTAGGCAGACAGCAAGGCTTGGGCTAAACAGGAACAGAGATCATCGTCATCATATCACCCAAACTATCTCACAGACCTGTGAAGAGTGTCACATATCTCAGTCGACATTCGCATATGGTGGAGGAGAGACAGACTCTTCCCATATGCAATAGCCTAATGGTGATGTCTATATCATTTGCAAAACACTTGTTTCTGGAGCAGACTTAAACATGACATGCTCCTCCTTCAGCCTCATGGCTCCTTGCAGCCAGCTATAGACTACCCCAGCGACCAGCCTGCCTGGTGGCACATGGAGGGGCGCTCCCTGCCCTGCGCCCTGGGGCATGCCGGGTGCTTCAAAATGGCCATTCTGGCAATGCCTCATGCTGAATTTAAAGGATCACCAACAGCAGAGCATGTGAGTCAGATTTTGAAGGCAGTCTCCATGCTGTCCTTACCAGACATTCTGGACATACTCAGTGGGAGTTGAGTAGAAAGGCAAGAAAGCACAAATTTTAGGTTTTGCCCTTTCTGCTGCCAATACTTTGCTATCTTTCTTAACCAACAACCCACCTTGGGGAAAAAATCATCATCCATAATTAATCCAATCATTAATTATCTGTCACCTATTTTTACAAGGAATTAAGATTCACCAAGGTCACTGCAGGTAGAACTTGGGGTAAAACTCAGGGATCCTTCAAGGTGCAAATTTTTAGGTAAGGGAGCATGCTCAGATTATCTGCTTGTGTATCCATCTGTAAATCCCCTGATGCATTGGCTAGGGAAAGCACAAAACTGTAGGAGTCTTATTATTAGAACGTTTTATTATACCAGTCTTAATGTTTTATCTTGGCTAGTAGGAGTAGCTGCTTTAAGGAGATGATGTCTCACTCAGAACACATTTGAAAAGGCAGAGCAAGGCAGAAAAGACAATGTTCTTCTGTGAAAGAACTGAAGGCTCACCCTATGTGTTAATAACAACTTCATTTAATAAATTAGCTTTCAGGAAACAGTTTCCATTTTTCTGGTAAAACATTAGTACCTTTGGGGGAGGGTGGATTCCTCATGAATTTGCTAATGACATTGCTTTCAGCCTTGAAGTCATCAGCTTGAACCCAGCCAAATTCAGTAGACGTTAAAAGCTGTTCCAGTCTAAATGGATGTTTGGTGCTCTGTAGAAAAAGCTTGCCTGCGAGTGGCAGAGACCCCGTGGCCCATAGCATGCCATGGAGGTACCAGAGGTAATTTTAAAGGAGCTGCCTAGGATGCCAGAAACAGCCTCGTTGGAGTGGCCTGGATTCAGCACTGACTGATTTTTCCCTCAAACTTTGCAGTCTGCAGTGCCTCTGTCAGGATCTCCTCTATGCGCCCTGACTGCCATATTCCACAGAGAGCCCCCAAAATGCATCTCAAGCAGAGACTGAGCTGCCTGATTGCTTTACAAGGAGCTCCAGTCCCTGTAGTCTGTGGTTAAAACTTACTGATAGGGCCACAAACATAGGGAGATTGCCCTGGATAGAAAAAGGAGGATTCATTTACTGAAGCATCTAAGCCAACACATTTCCCCATCACTAAATCCACACAAAAATGTGGATTAGGGAAGTGCAAACACAAAATTAGTTTCTTAAGCATTTGTTTTTTTGGTGTTTTGTTTTTTTTTTTTTTTTTTTTTTTTTTTTTTTTTTTAATTTCATATAAAGTCTTATAAAACTTGTCAGCTGTGCCTGAGGAACTCCTAACTGGATCTATTCAAAGCCTCAACTTCAAGCACTGCAGAAAGATTTAACAACTAGGTAACAAGCGTGGGAAAAACTGTGTGTGGGGAGGTTGGATGCCGAGTTTGTAGGTGTTGCAGACTGAGAAGCAGGATGCAGAGAAGACAAAAACAGAGCCTATGAGAAATACAGCGTTGACTACAGATACCACAGAGAGAGATAAACAAGGGCTGATGAAAAGAACATGAATTATTGGAACGTATGTATTTCTTGAGCTGCGTACACAAATTATACAGTTGCAATTTTCTGCTGGTCTTCAAAATAGAAACACTGTAGGTCAAATTTGGCCTAATGTATTTCCAGTAAGCTAGTGATTAAGCTCTAGAAATGTACTCTGTTTCTTATTCAAACACTTCTATCTTCCTAGTCAACAGAATTCCTATACCAGATGATGAGTGACATACCTATACAACAGTCCCAGTCTCCTGGGATCCTCTGGAGGAAAAAGAATTCACTGCAAAAGGTTTCTTATGCCATTTTTCAGCTTTCTTGCAACACTGAAGACAAGAAATCTCAAGGAACTCTGAGTCAGCAATTGTGCAAAACTGAGAGTCTGTTCTCCTGGTCCCCATCATCAGGGGCCCCATATTTTACCAAACAGCAGCTCGTGGCAGCTGGCACCAAGGGCGTTTCTCCCACCTCTTATGCAATGAGCAACCCATGGGCTGCTCTAGAATTCTGCATTCTAAGAAAAGCTAAACGTGCTAAATTAATTCAGGAGGAGCAGAAACACAACCAGTAGGACAGCTCGCTCCACTGGAGCTAGAACCTGCCTTCCCAGACTTATGCAGCTCCACTGCAGGCCAGCCGGCCCTGTTTGTGTGCTCCAGTGTTGACGTGCTAAACGTGCTGTCTTGAGGTACCCCCAGTCATCTGCCTACTATACTTCAGGAATAATTTGCAGTAATTCCTGCTGCTCTTCATTTAAAAACCTACATTTAAACTTGAATTGCATTACTCCTGCTAATCCTGCTTTAACGTATTTACTCCATGCTTAATATCTCCCTCTGTACTAATCCTGCTTTTTACTAATGCAATACTACTTTTTATATATCTCATTTATTTCATTCTCTTACCCTTTTGTATTGGGACCTAGACCAATATGGCCTACTGAATCTCTACTCCACTCTTCAAATTTATAGTACATCTTGCCAATCCTACTTCATTGTCCCTATCATCTCCTGAGTTAGAGCACGGACAGACATCTATGACTCAGAGGCTACAACTACCACATGCTTTTTTGGCTATAACTCGTTATGAACCAGAGGGGAGGAAAAAAAATAAAATAATAAAGTGTCCTGTTCAGAAATAGCACCAATGACAAGACACAGAAGAAAGGTAAGGCTTCTGACAGCCCCTTCCATTATCCTCTATTAAGAAAAAAACCACAAGCCATATACAATTTGTAGTTTCTATGAGCTCTATAGACTCATTCTAATTTTTCAGCTAATTGTTTTCCAACCCTAAAAGAAATAGATAGATGTTAAGCTACTGATATAAAACAGGAGGCCAGAGTCCTTCTACCCTGTATTTACATGGGAAGACCTGCTCCTTGACGAAAACCTCTGGGAAAAGCTTACAGCAGGTATGGTGGAGCAAGGTGCAGTTCTTTCCTTCTCTTCTCAGCAGGTGAGTTAGCTGAAATGCACACTTCAAGCATGGTGTGAGAGAACACTCTGCTGACGGAGAAACCAAAGTTTGGATGGTATAAAAATGCAAGAGGGCTAATCTCTTGTGGCCACTGAAAATCTCACCATTTAAAAAAAAAAAAAAAAAAAAGAAAACAGAAATCAATTTTATTTCCTTCCAGCTAACTACTTTCTGCCAGCCTAAATTCATGCCCCATTTTCATTTGGATATAGTACTTTCCACTGACAAAGCACAATTAACAGCATCTTGATTTCTGAATTTCAATTGTGACATGATTACACCTAAACTAAATTTATTTGACACACATGAACTGTAAAGCAGAAAATAAATTTCTATCACACACATGTATGTATGAAGACACTCCACTTTTTTTTTTTTTTATTTACCTGTGAGGTATGAAGCTAGCCTCACTGTTTTTCTTTCTTATATTTTTGTTTCCCTTTTGACATCTGAAATACCAAAAAGGTTTTCACTTGGCTAGATGGCCACAACAGCGTGATAAGGCTGTAACCTGCTCTACAGCTCTTCATCTCTTCCTCTGTGGGAAAGGCACACTGATTTTTATAGCATAAAAAAAGAACTTGTCAAGGGCCTCCAGAATACAAACAGAAAACAGAAGACTTGGTATTTCTAAGGCCAAGAATCAGCAGAAAAACACAGCTCACAGAATCCTCATAGGTATAAAGAAATAATAAAGTACAATGATTTTTTTCATGATGTTTTATAGTTCACCTGTGATTTGTGAGTGTGAAAGTGTTTGGGTCTGCCCTTTAGAAACTCCCCACAGGTCTTCAGAAAGACATACACTGTGACCACATTTTCCAGTCTGCTCTGAATTTCAGATCCTTTCCAAATACCTTCACTGCTTACCTTCCCAAGTAAGACTGCCTTTCAAATTACAAAACCTTTTTTTCTGGCAGAAGCTATGGGTCCTTGGAGAATGACTGTGCTTGGCCGACAAACCACAGCATTGCCAGGAAAGACAGACATTCTTCTAGCACAACATTGTCAAGTTAGCCTTCTCTCAAGAGAAATTTCCTCCAACAGCCTAATATTAAAGGACATCACTGTTATACCTGAAAGTTTTAATGTTTTCCAAAAGAGGAACAGTAAAACTGAAGGAAGCTGGAAACAATTTGACTAATTGTTACTGTTTGTGGGTTGTGCCTCATTAGGCAGCTTAGGGGTGTGATCTCTACACTTTAATAATGTTCTTATCCACAGATCCTCTGATTGATACCCACACACACAGACATTTTTCTTTAAAGCAGCATTTAATGGTCTGTGCTATAGCAGGGTCATAGGCTATTTAAAGATAAGCTAGAATCAAGCTTTAAAAGACTTAGCTGATGAATAAGCAGATCTCCCACGGCGCAAGAATGATAAACTGTTACATGCTTACAGGTCTAAAGTGCATCCTTTCTCCAGAAAACGTAGCAGTTGCGTTCAGTGCTCCCCTCTGCTGCTGCTGCTGCTGCGTATTCCTGTGGCCTTGTTAGAACCACTGACTAAGGTCCTTTTGGATACCAGGGACCTATCTTCAGAAGGCAGGGGAAAGTGTACAGGCACATTTTTATAAAAACTGAGACTTCCCTCTAGAATTTATGCTTGCTCCTACACATGTTCCTTTTCCTCTTTCTCTACTGACTTGTATATTTTAACATAAAGGAAGACAGTTGTGGTGTATTATCTCTTCAAGATATATGTGGTAAGCAGTGTATACTAGGTGGATTTAGAGACAAACAAAGGATCTAAAACCTGTCTTATTTTTGCTCCTTTAACTTCCAATAGTACTTGAACAAATACTTCCCACCTATCCTTTCTATTTTTTGTAGCAAGGACAATCATTGAAAATGAAGATGATTCCTAAGGCAGAACAAGCACGAATGGCAATTACCACAGTCGTTTTGGGACTTGATGCTTCCAGTATGAGTCCCACACCGTCCTTTGCCCCACACACCAAATAAATCCCCTCTTCCTAGTGCTATAGCTGTGTCCAAACTACTCACTTTCCCCAATAGCTCCATCAATAGGCAGAAAAAGGCACCACAAGGAAACGTTACCAGCACTTGCTTTCTTCCTCCTCTCTCTCTCTTTAAAATTTATTTTAAATCTTTTCCATGGGACTTCCTCCCTGGCAAAATATTAAAATACACTGAAATTTAAACATAAAGGGTTTTTGAGGGGTTTCAGGCAGCCCCTAGGAAAAGACGACAGGGCAGAACAGGAACAGATGGTATAGCCATGTAGATTTTGCAGAGGGGTCGTGGAGAGAAAAAGCAGTGCACCAGCCTAGGCTGTGGTACTGTACGAGTGTGTTTAAACAGATAAACATCAAAGGAACCCATCTGGCCTTGAAGTGGAATCTGTCACTTGAGATTGTTACTATTTAACAGAGACCTTGGGGGTCTTGGCCATGTTTATTATACTCATCTAATCCCTCCCCAGCTACATTTTTTGTTCCCCATCTAGTGACTAAGAGCTGCTGGAGGCAAGAGCAGATAGAAGAGCTGAGAACTGCAGCTTCTGTCAATGGCAAGGGAATTAATTTCAGTCTGAATATCATCTTGCTGATTAACTGCCCTAGTAGGAAAATTAAAAAGGACTGTACTTACACTCAATATAATGCTGCCCTGTGATTTCTGGAGCCCTGCTCTTTCACATTCCAATGGAAGAACAAGAGGTAACGCGTCCTCTCTGTGAAAAGTCTCTTTCTCATAAAAATGAAAAGGGAATAATCACATTTACAGGACTTTTGTTCTCCAGTCTTTCTTCAACTTAAGTAGCAACTCCTAACACCATGTGAGATATCCAAGGGCATTCAAAGGCAGAACCAGCTACAGAATTGGACATCAATGCCAGGGGAGGGGTTGGGGATTTGCCAATTTCCAATTAATAATTTGCTGTGGGTAGGAATGAAGGAGAAAGACAATTGGGCACTGCCATAAGAAGAACTGTTATGCCCACGTGGAGGCAGAGGTCTTGGGACTAAGAATAAGTTCCAGCTTGTCCTCCCTCCCCCTTACTGGGAATTCTCCTTCCACCCACTTTTCCCCATGATGATGGAAAGTGGGAGGGATTAGGTAGCACACAGCAGTATGCTGACGTAATTTTTTGGGGCCACCACAAAAATGGTTAAGAAGCTAGATGGACTTTGTTTGGGGGCAGAAATTATGATGGGGTTGATGACTGAAAGTGTCCCTTTTGATGTTGTCCCTAGGAGCTGACGTAGGGTTTCCTTGGTAAAGAGGTGAAAAGACTGCAAGTTTTCGTGGGCGATGAAACTCTTTAACAATGGAGTGGTGGGAGGATGGGACAAATTACTCAGGCGAAGAAACACTTGTTCTCTTTGTCTTCAGGGGTAGTTTATCCTTAACCTCTTCCCTTCAACAACCACAATTTGAACCCCTTGCTTATCTCTTACCCTCAGGTAGAAAAAGCAGAAGGTGTTTTATTTTGCTCTTATTTGAATAAATTAAATGCCAAGCTTGAAAAATACAGAGAAGAATAACAGGATTAGAAAGGTTGCAGCTCAAAGTGGCAATTTGATGTACAATATTAAAATTAGTCTTTAAAAAGGTTAAAACATTAAAAGGGTCATCATCAAAAACATTGAAATCACCAGCAGAAGAGTGCAATTGAACTGAAGAACTTATTTTGGTTTGTAAGTATGAAAACCTGGGATTTAAATTTTTCATCCATTTTAAGAATACGAAAAATCAGTAAAAGTTCACAAAATAGCAGAATTTATTTGTCATACAACTTTAATCTTAATTAAAGGATCCCACCTAGATATTCTTTTTTAATATTCATGCAGATTTACAAACAAAGGGATTTTCTTCCAGTTAAGCATATTCAGGCATTTGACTTTGTCCAATAGCTTTGCACTACTTCCTCTTTTTATCCCTGTTCCCAAAGAGCAGTTTAATTTCCATGTCTTGCAAACCACTAAGAGCCTTGGAAAAGGCTAAGTAACAAGGGATACCAGACAGAAAACATGCATCAACTGATTGTCAATCCTTAATATTTACCTGAAGATAAATCGCTGCTACACACTGAATGAATTAAGCATGAATCAAGTTATACCTGCAGAAGACCAGTGAGTTAACTGTATTTTCAGACTACACAGTAATACTTGGTAAAACACATGGAGTCTGTAGAGGTCTAACACAGGAGGGACAAATGGTGGTGGTAGGAGAAACATGATGGACAGCAACCTCTAACATCACCCATAAGTAATGTACCAAGCATTCACCCACCCTCGTGCTCCCAAAGTTTCCCAGTGTCCCCACGTGTGCAGTGTGTTCAAAGACAAAGTGTTGGTACTCACCCTACTACCACAATTATAAAATCTAGTAAATTCCAGCCATTGCGGAGGTAAGCGTTGGGGTGAAAGAGAAGTCCATATGCTATTACTTTTAAAAATGCTTCCACTGTAAAAATTATGAGAAAGAGATATTCCACTCGTTCCTGTGGAAGATAAGAGAACAAGAGAGACAATGGTTAGCATGAGTGACAAACCATGGATAAGGACGTTTTCTTCTGCCACAGTCCACCCATGCAGCCTCCAACTCTCTCACTCATCACTTGGGTACATCTAACATGCAAGGCTTGCCAGAGGGCTTTTCTCCTCATGCTTGCATCGTCTGCAGCCAGTCTGACAGGATGGTGGCAGTAACTTTTGATTAGGCTCTGAAATTTACTGCCCTTGCCTTGGTAGGGACTGACCACTGCACAGGCCTGTGCAAAGGAGAGGGTCAACAGGCACGTTCTAGCAGTCAGCTCTCTACAAAGTACATTGCCAAAGTATTGTCAGACATCAGAATGAACTGCATCCAGTCCTTTTCTACCTCTGGAGAAGAAACATTGCTGGATGCAATGCTGTGGAGATAAACAGGGAGAAATAAAGGGAGTGGCCCACCCAAGACTGATGTGTGTGTCAAACTGTGCCTTCTTTGGGATTCCTTTTTCTGTTGCTGGGGAAAATGTAGGCTGAATATTGGTGAAAAATGATTTACAAATCAGGCTGAGTAATGCTAGAATCTTTTAGTCATTCCATCAGAAATGTACATGTCCCTGTGAAATGCAGGCTGCAATTAAGCATATCCAAACAAAGTCACTTCCAGTGACAGTACAGTCTGATTCAGGACAAGCAAGAAGGCTTTTGGAGTCAGCACACAGGCTCACTGTTTCTCATATCTGAGTTTTTAGCCCCAGTGTGGAAGAAGGACAGTAGTGTTGCAGAAATGGTAGGGACCTCCACCTAAGTAGGAGGGAAACTGCAGCATTAGGTAATCACTACAAAAGTGCTGCGTGGCAAGCTGAGTGGGAAATAAGTACATGACAACTAGATGACAGCAGAGGGAGACTAGGTCCCTACAAGGTTAAACTACAAAGTTATTAAAAGTTCACACTGAAGAAATAAAAATATGAGATAAATACAAATTAAAACATCCTAGGCATTCCTAGTCATATCTTATATGGTACCCTGCAAGACAATCAGGCAGGTCACTACTTTAGTTTTCTTTTCAGCTCCAAACTGCAATTGCCCTGTTCCTCTGTCCAGCTGAATGCACGTATGACTCTTTCATATGATACAAAGTGTGCAGGATTACAAAAAATCATTCCATCATTTAACTCAGCTGCCCATTTGAACCTCTTCCATTCAGCTTCAGGTAACTAACAACTCACAAGCAACCCATTGATCAAAAAAGGCAATTTCCAGTTCGTCTGCATGTTCACATTAACATGTTATTTTACACAACTGAGAAATTCCATCTGACAGTAGCAGGCACATGTTTGTGCTTTAAAATATTGCGGTTTTCTCTCAGACAATGCTTTCACAACACCTGCAGTATTATTCCCCAGTGCTTGGTATGGGGAATACCTAAAAAAGAAGTGTCATTCTATAGTTATCTGATTGTTGTAAAGCTTTTGAATGTGCCCACAGCACAGAATTTACCCATTGTTGTCCCAGGTGGAGATGGGTCAGCACACTAAGGACTTCCCTCCCTTTGAACTCAGAGAAGAAAACATCAGTATACAATATTAGTGACTACTATGTCCCCAGCTCTACATATAGTAAGTGAATTATTTTATTTAGCACAGGAATTGGCACATAAAAGAGCTAACAACCAGGAGTCCAGCCATGGGCTTGGCCACAGAAAAGAGCTCCATAGTGGCTTGCACACTCCTAGAAGGGACTAACCTGGCAGTCCTTCTCTCTCCACTGCCACTGACAACTGAATGGGTACTAATTGGTGTACAAACCATACTAAAACAGACCCAAATGATCAAGCTGTATGCACACATCTGTAAAGTAAGACGAGCTGTCACAAAACTTCTTAAAAAACCAACAACAAAGTCATTGTGTGATAGGAAATCTTTACACGGTGTCTTTCTGATTGCCGTGCACCTTTGTGCTGCCCCATGCTTCTATCAGCATGGCACAAGGCCAGCTGCCAACCCGCGCGGCAGGCAGATAGCCTGTGGTAGCTCTGCCTGGGAGGCAATGCCCTGCCTCTGAAAGGACAAGGTAAAGACCGTATGGAGGCTGGAGGAAGATGGAAATGGGCTCTGTGGGGGAAGAACATGCCCTGAACTGAGGATGGGAGCAGGCAGCATTGCATCTGGGATGGATGTGGCCTCGCTAGGGATGAATGAACACATTTTAGGATGGAAACAAAGATTTCTCTTGCTGCAACCCAGTCCACTAATGGGTCTCGCTCCCTGTTTCAGCCAAGGGCTTTCCACAGTTGTGGGTAAGCTGTCTTTCCCTCCTGCAAAAAGGGTCACAGTAGGTCCAAGACCACTCTCTCATTCAGACTACCTTTGAGGTTGCCCTGTGCTTTCAATTTATCTGGCATCCCACTCTGTAAACAGAGACATGGGCTCATGGAGAAATGCTGTAGGCCCTAAAAAACAGACTTCCCCCAAAACCTCTCCTGGCAGTCACAGCCACAGCTGAGACAGCTACCAAGGGGATGTTGAGGAGGCTACCCTCTAATTTAGTAACTCCAGGTCCGATTTAAAACAGACTAGCAGAACAGTTGAAGAGGAAGACTTAAAGCTGCTCCTATGCTCAGTGATTTAACAGCAAACACTGTCCTTGACCTCCAGGTGCCCTGGGACAAACGCTGCTGCCAGCTCTGTGTCTGGCTTCGTGCTTCTGTGGCCACCGTGCTGTGCTGTGCAGGGCTGCCCAGCCAGAAGAGCCTTTCTACTCCATGAATTTCATTGAAATACCTGTACTAATGCGATCAAAAGTCCAAAAAAGCAAATACTTGAGAAAACTCTGGAATAATTTTTGTTTTTGAAAGATTTAATACTGCACAGAGCAGCCACTATTTCAACAACTTACAGGTTCCATTTGGTTGGGTTTAGGAGCCTCATACCTGTTTGCCTGTAAAGAAGCCTATGAGACTACAGACTGCTGTTTTCTTATTGTAATAATGCTGCTTGTTGAACCATGTTATTGAGGTAATAATATGCCAAAATATTACACACACATGCATATGTACACTTATACATAAATATATGTGTATATACATATACAACTACAAACCGTTTGAATAAATTCCTTACAGTGCTCTGCTTAAGGTGGAAAGATCCATAAAAAATAAAATTCTATAAAAGCCTCTGAAATGAACATAAGATACAGAATGCTGAGCAGAGGAGAGAGGTTTTATGATCCTCTCCACTTAAATTAATGATTTCAGGATCTAAAACTGAAGGAAAAATACTGCCAAGATTAAACAGTGCAGCTACTCCAAGACCATTTCAGTAAACTACTCCTGCTTAGACTTGAGAAGAATTTGAAAAGCCTACTAATTAGTGTTCCATTTTCTCTTTGTATTATAAAACTCAAGAGCTGTTATGAACACAGCATAACTGAGTAATGACGTAGCGTAACCGGGCTCCCAGGAACCTGGGTGGCAGTCCCAGTTCTGATGCCACCCTGCCTGGTGAACTCTCAGATGTGACTCAACCACCCCCTGCCTCAGGTTAGAAATGAGAGGAGGGCCTGTTGCCCTCAGCAGCCGCAGAACGATTAATTTGCCTCTTCTAAATGGGCTTCTACACTGCTGGCTGCTCATTTGAAGCTTTGCTCTCACAGGTAAGGCAGACTGGGCCCAGTGTTTCAAGCTCCCAAGGGACATAGCACTGCGAAGTATCCATAACCCCCACTCTTCTGAGAAGCCCATTTGGTGCCTTTTTAAAAGAAACCAAGCTAGGCAAATATTGGCACTTCTCTTTGAGAGAGCTCCGTACTGATACGGAGGGAGGGAGCTGCCTGCTACCTTTGTGGGAAGGAAAGGAGACAGCAACAGCATTTCCCCTTGAAACACAAATTCAAACCACAACATCAAAAGAGAGGGAACATATTTTGGAGCTGTAGAAAGGGGGAACAGTATTTTTTCATTTGTGTCTTAGAAATGGGAACCATGCTGATGTGGCTGAGAGACATGAAGCGTATTGCAGGTTGCAGAATTACAAAGCAGGAGCTTTCTGCTTGGGCAATAGTGATGAAAATGTTTTGAAAACCAGAGAAAAAAAACCCAACAACATATGAGTGGAAGAAGAGAAAGGACAAAGGTTTTAGAAAACTGACCAGACTCTGGAGCATACACAGATGTTCTAGGGCTGCTCTACCCCTGTTATTTTTGAGTTTGTTTTGTTTTTCATAGGTATAGGACATGAGCATCAGCTGCCCTAGCTGTTGAATTAGCCAGGACTAACATTACCAAGAAACAAAATGTACATCATCTTACTCTTAACAAAGAAACAAACATTAACTTACCGTTAAGGCTCTAAGATATATTTCCAAAAGAGGATTACTGTATTAAGTACAAAACCCCTCTAATCCCATTTGCCTTCCGAAGACGTCATAGGTTTGTTTTTGTTTATAATTTTTAAACCGTACCTAATGACAGCCCGGGTTCACAAAAGGAGTCTGAAAACAGGAAATCCAAGCAAATTACTGTAGGGTGCCATAAGGCTTTTCTCCCATCAGGAGAGGAATGAGTGGACCAATGCTGTTTCTGAGAAACGGTCCTCAATGATTCACTGTATCTTGATCCTAGCTCTCCAAACCCCATCCACCCAGCAGCACCACTAGGTTATAACATTTTCTTTGCAAGAGCTACTCAAGGCTCAAATCGCAATCAGGTCCTCACCTCTCATACACCCCAGTCTAAAGAGTTTACAATCTAAAATTCAGTCACTACAAGGTTTTCTCAAACTTTGCTGTCTCTCTCTAGATCTTTTATATTTGAAGTAATGTGCAGCAAACCCTGCACAGCTAGAACCTTTATGAAGCTGCCCGTTTGACCTTAGACCAAGTTACGTCAGTGTCTGCGTTATTATTCCCTAGTGCTTCCTTAAACATAAGAGAATACATTTCTTCAGTAATGCAAGTACTCAGTAGTCCAAGGAAAACAGCAATATTTTAAGGGCCACTGTCATATAGGATATTTTGGCATTAATTGCATAAATAGGCTATAAAAGATACAAGTCAGAGTGGAAGCACTCAAACTTTTTGCTAGTAGGGAAAACAATCTTTTCTGATGGGCAATAAGGAGATTAAACTGCAGTGCTGGGAAAGATGGCCCAGAGACTTTATGAAAAAAGGTTCCATGTTGTTGGATTACACGTTATCATCACATCTGAGATATGGATATCCTCACTGTGTGAATATGCTGACCTGAAGGCTACTGTTAGCATTAATAACTTTGACCTTTGGTAAGGAAGAGCCACACGTGTGCACTTAAAGAATCAATTCAATAAAACAGATGTTAAGACAGGTTTGTTGACGTTGAGTTACTTCTGAACATACTCAGTTACTCAGGAGACTTTTTCAGCTAAGTATGCATGAAAATAGTACACAAGCACAGGAGGGAATAAAATTTAAAGGAGAAAACATGTTTGGATTTTTTTTCTTTCTTTCTCCTTAAAATTAATGCCATTGCAGAAACAAGTGGCCATATCTATTTGTTTGATAAAGAGAAAGGGATGATAACATAGCATGCTGCTGAACATAACTCAATTTGCTGTTACTGCTGGTCGTAAAACACCATGTCCCTTCTACCTGTTCCCCAAAAAGAATATTCCCAAAAACTAAGCAAAAGAACACTATCTGATTTTACCTGACAAGGATAAAGTAAGCCCAAAGAAGGAAGTAAGCGATTAGCAATCAACTAAACATAACCCACCGTGTTGGTGAACAGAAATCAGAACAGCTTCTGAAAGGCTGGATTTCCAAATATGATCAGCATTGCCTTCTTTCCACGCCAACCAAAGGCAGTGTCTGTATAACATCAGGCTTTACAATGACCAGAGTTAAATTCACACCAAGTGCTGCAGAAATACTACCTTTTAACTAACACCCGTAAACGGGAGATACTCTCGCGTGCAGCTACTTTAAAGGTGTCCAATGCTAGAACAATAAATCAAAGGCAGAATTCTCACTAATTATAAAACAGGAATATAATGCAAGCCAGCCTTTGGTACTTTATGATAATTCATAACACGCCCACGATCCATTTAAAGAACATCCACTGAAATGAAAAGACATTAATAGTTTTGAATGATTACAGACCTGATGCCCTATATTCATGAGTTCCTTGGCAAATCAACGAGTATTTCATACATCACTCTCTTGTGGGATCTGGTCTAAGCTCCTTATTTTTCTTACAGCACTTTGGCATGGATCAAGTTGAATTTATTTATGGGTTCAGTGGAATTACATTTTGTGTCAGAGTCCAACTGTAATACAAAGCCAAGGTACAAGGGGGTCAATCCCTGTGCTACGTACCTTGTGCAAACACACTTTCCCTTTCAGTGAGCCATATGTTCCTTATTTACTCAAACCAAAATAGAGACGATGAATGCCATTACTGATCTGATTTACCATTATTTCACCTACAGTTTTTACTAACATTAGGTGGAGAAACAGTCTTCAGCTATACAGAATAATGTAATTATTGGAAATCCTACATTTCAGAAGGGGTTGACATGCTAATATCATTTGGACCACAATATGAGAGGAGCACTATGTTGAAACCTTTATACTAGAGAAGATTATGAGCA
Source organism: Platalea leucorodia (assembly GCF_965183815.1). Classification (NCBI taxonomy): domain Eukaryota; kingdom Metazoa; phylum Chordata; class Aves; order Pelecaniformes; family Threskiornithidae; genus Platalea; species Platalea leucorodia. The sequence continues at coordinate 59,334,288 of NC_138826.1, forward strand.
ACTTGATTTAATTTTGAAGACAGCCCTGCTTTGAGTTGGAATTTGGACTAGACAACCCACAGAAGTCCCTTTACAACCTATATTTTTTCTGTGACTCCATATGCATATTTTATCATTCTAAATGCACCTCTAGTCCTCAGAATAATCTAAAAAACTCACTGTTTCCTTTCCATTGCACATCAATGCTTCCCAGCGGGATACCTCATTCTCCACAACAGACATGGTCAAGCGTGCACCTTTCGGGATTCATATAAAGGATTATGCATCCAATTGGACTTAAAATTTGGACTCTGGTACTGGTTAGATAATGTCTAACCTATATAAGATTTTTCTTTACGGTGTTTGGCTGACAGTAGCAGAAATCTCTTGGGTGTTGTTGCTCAAGATTTCTTCTTTTTTGGACTGAAATGGAACAATAGGATCCTGCATATATATGAGTTAAATCCAGAGAATATATTCTTTATAGACTCAGTTTTTCTTTGGTGCGACTGAGAATTGAAGCCATCTAAACAGGCCGTGTACAAACATTCCAACCTGAACAGCTCTGAAGAGGCAAAGAATGTCGTATCCTAGTTTCTTTTGGTTTTGGTCCACTACTCTGATTAAATTGAAATAAACTGTCACTTTATATTCCAATCAGACCAATAAGAGATTACCCTTCTAGGAGGAAACAACATTAGGGAAGGCAGCATAAGGTTTATGACTGAGGGAGCCTCATTTAGGATCTCTGGATAGAAATTAAAAGCTGGCTAGGTGTTGTGTTCTTACCATGCCTAGGAATTAAATTCACCCCTAGAAGAAAGCTTTTACAAGTTTCCTTTATGCAGTTTCAGAGGCAGTGAGGCAGTCCAGTGTCTCCTCCCAAGGTTAACACAGCCATTTAAAACACCACAGTCAATTGTCCGTCTACCAACCACTGATTAAGGACAGGGTACCAGAAGCATCCATTTAAATCAGAGCAGCCCCAGTATGACAGCTACATCTAATAGATCAGCACAAGGTATATCGTGTCTCATCCAGCTCCCAAAATGACTCAAATAAGTTAGAAATTGGCTACTCACCATAGTCAGGTGTTTGAACTCGATCATGTATGCAATGAGATATACAAGTCTATCAGCCATAAAACATTTCAGTGCTCCTTTTTGTTAATATTTTTTATTATTATTAATATTAAAAAACAGTGCCCTCTAGCATAACCTAACTTTTCTGTGCTCAAAACCATGCTAGTGTTAAATATTGAGCATTTTGTCGCCAGGCAGAGCAGTAAACGTATATCCTGCTTTAAGGAGGAATTCTAAAAACACTATCGAATTAAATATTAACTCACTAGGACAGTTTCTGAAAGGTCTCCTTTACAGCGCATCACCTAAGCACAATACACAAGCACACTTGCTTTTGGAAACAAGCTACATGACCTCAGCAATAACTATTCTAATGATTTTATTGTTTTGCACCATCTATGGGCTGGTTCCTAAAGTCACAGGTCCAGAGTTGTTCTCATTATATCATTTTAATCTGATCATCATTACACGATCAGTGCTTTCAGTACATTATTTTTCAACAAGTCTCTCAACTTCTTAGTGGTAGCAAAAAAGTTTAGCAAAGATGAATCCCAAGAGTCTGACTGCTGAAAAGAAGTAACCCTGTCCCCATGAGATTTATTAATTTCAAGTCAATCACATAATTTCAGGAGCTGACGATTTTTTAACTGCTTGGAATCAACATTACCACAACTGTAGTTTGTCTGCCTTGTAAGCTTAGACTGCTGTCACATAGAGAGGCATGCTGAGGAACATTCATGTTTGTATTCAGTCATCTTTTCTAAGAGATCACCGAAAATTCAGCCCCAAAATTAAGGACTGAATTTCCAACAGAGCTCAACGTGTGAATAGTGAGTTCCTTTGGAAATATGCCCATAATGAGACTTTCTTTGTGCCAAGGGTTTTTACAATCCCCTCATGGATAAGGGGTGTGGAGGAGTTGCATTCCGTACCCTTAATTTAATGAAGCATCTTTTCTCTCAGAAAGCTTTTTTTTTTTTTTTCTTTTTCAAAATTATCTGCTCCTACAAGGTTTTGAGTAATTCTAGTACATGCCAGGTTAGACTAAAATATAGTGTAGATCAGGGAGAATTTTCCTACTAATTTTAACATGGAAAGTATTATCCTCTTAGTAGGTAAGGCAGTAATTGTCTACAGGCCGAATTCCCCTTTTCTCTTCATTCTCTTTATAACTTCTCAGGTGATGCTAAAGAATTAGAAACCTTCCCTAAATTGCATTGCAGGGGGAACCCCAATTTGAAGGGGGCACCACCATGTACTGAGCGGACAGAATGACTGACATTGCCTCTCTCGTGCAAGCCCTTGACATAGCGCATGGTTTTAGACAAGTACAGGGCTGGTGGGGAAAGACGAGAAGAGCCAAAGAAAGAAGTATTTGGGCAGCTAGCATGGGATCAGATGTCAGCAAACATGGGCTCCTCAAGAAACCATAGCCACATCCAGCACAATTTAGACCCTCTGTGAATTACTCTCAGCTACTGAGCTGAGAACTAGAGAGCCACAAGAGACCCCTTGCAGAAATCTGGCCCTGAATCTTTGTTTTAATAGGCTGCTGAGCACAGACTTTTCTCTGACTGACCACCCAGAAGAGCTCATCAAATCCCACTTTTAAAACATTTCTGTCAAATGTATTTTAATCCAATCACTCTTGTGCATTTTATGATGCTCTAATTTATGTTTTTAATCTACTACAATTCTTTTATAATTGTTTGTGCAGTGCAGTGACGCCTGACAGGGAATGCCTTCTAAATAAATTGAATTTATGACTATTTATAACCTCTCCCTCTTGAAACTTCTAAGCAAATAAATTGGTCCCACAGTTCAGTGTTCTAGGGCTGGGGTGTCTCCGTAACACATTCATACAAATGCACGATATAGACACATGCATGAGAGAAAGAAAGAGAGAGAGATGGAGTATGTACGTGTGCGTGACCTTTTCTTTCCATGAGTAACTTAAGGGCATATTTAACATTCTGTTCACACTGCTCATGGCAGACAGGAAAAACACAACTGAAGGGAATGAAAAATGAAAAGTCCTTGCAACTTCTCCACCTCAGCCTCTGTCTTTGCTTTTGGGGGGCAAAGATTTCCAGTTTTTGTATACTACCTCTGAGTAAGTTTCTATTTGTTTGCTTGCTGCTTGAATAGACAGGGCACATGAAATGAGGCAGCTATAAGAACCTTTGACAAGCAGCACATAAAACTCATTTTATTTCCTTAATGGAAGTCTAATTGGTAATTAAAAACATGACTGTGACCTGTGCAGTACCCAGAGAATAGAAATGGACTTTAAACAGATAAAGCTCACAAGGCTGCAGCTCTGCAGAGTAGCAAGATTTCTTCCGGGCAAGCAGAAGTGAAAGAAGTGCTTTAGTTTTTAGCAGGTTTTGCAAATTTAGGCTAATCAAAAAACCCCAAGCAACTGATATTCTTTGCCAGTCCTTCTGTCCCTTGGTTGACTCCCACCAGCCACTCTACTAACCCTCACTGTAGCAGCTTCTGGTGTTGAAAGAGACCCAGGGACAAGAAGCTGGAAAGTGGAATTTGGATTCTTGCCCTGCCCCCTTCCCCGTCAGACTGGGGCATGTATTTCCCTTTCTTGTAAGACAAGCATGTGTTTCATCCTCATATGTGTGCGTATTGCAGGGGTAAAGGGGCAAACTAATAATATTGCCAAACACCACCACCTTCCATCCAGTTAGGCTGGGGCTCGGTGTCAAGTTGGTGGAACTTCAGCCTGCAGGACACTAGATCACCCTCACAAAGCCCACAGCAGTGCTTGGGTAGGTGCAGAGTAATGCAAGGTCATGTCATAACAAAATATTTGGATTTGCTTCAAGCAAGCCAAACACATGAAAATCTGGGAATGTTAACACATTTTTGTTCAATAAAAATGTTTAAACATAATGCTCTGTTATTTCTGCACTGAAATGCTCTGAGAACTTTCCTTTAGGGACAGTAGAAAGGGAGAATATCACATATAGAACCCTTCAACTTTTCATTCTAACAGTCAACAAAACCAAGTTTCAAAATATTGGAATTTCCCAGACAACGCCCAGATTTCCACCAGCCTGACTGGCAAACCAGCAGGAGGGAAAATGGAAAGAAGAGAAAGCTCTGAAATGAGTTAATGCGTGTTAATGCATTTAATTCATTAAAAACAAGGAAGAAAGATTTCTAATGAAGTTCAGGCATTAATAAGGAATGAACATTGCACCCATTCCACTTTTTGCAATGAAAAGTCTGCAAAGAGCTATAGTGAGCTGCTAATTCTCATGCCAGAGGAGAGGAGAGGCAGCCAATGTACCTGTGTTTTCTCTTACTATGGTAAACCCTTAAGACAATATTTATTCTCATGTAGATATACTTAAAATAAAAACTATGAAAAATATTAGACTCTGGACAGTGCAAGGTCAAGAATGTTATTAATGTCCTATAATGCTCTTCAATTAAACTCAGCTTGATTACCATCTGGGTAGTTTGCAAAAAGGCATACTCTTCCTACATTCCCTGGTTTCAGGGGTGGCTTTATCTCCTGCAAGCATTGCAGGCTGTGGGATCTCTGTCTAAAGGGAAAATTAGGTTTCAGCTGGCCTGTCTGAAAAAAATCTAAATCCCACCCACAACGAGAATTCCCTTTCATCAGTTACGGTCAAATCCTTATGACGCCCATCAGTCAGGAGGTCACTCCCGGTGAAATGATCTCTAAGAACTCAGCCAGATTTCCTCTACGTCAGACAGACTACTGCTCAGGGCTGGCAAGCGTTTCGCCAAATGGACTTGGATTTCAAAGATTTTGTGTTCACTTGATGAAAATAAGATGTTACACACTCTGTGTTTTCACTTACTCTGTTCCCAAGGCTCCCTCTCTCTTCAATCACCGTCAGGCTCTAAGCAAACAGGATCATATTGATCTGCCTGAAAATTATTTTTAATGCTATTAATGTTATAGGCTGCTGTACTGGATGTCTTCCAAGTTTTTCATCCTGACTAGCTGTTCTGACTGATCTGTAATACACTAAACCCATCACTTTCGCCTTGCTGCTGGCCAAGTCCCAGCTCACACCACAGAAATAAGACAGCCAATGCCTGTACACGAACTTCGGTGGGGCAAAAGTGTTTTATTGTGCTCAGTACGTACTCTTCATAGCCTCGCAGACTCTGCACAGTGTCATCCCATGACATTTTCTGGCTTTTTACCCCTCCATTCCCCCACTCTTCTTTCTGTACATTTTAGGTCACACATAGTAAGGTTGGGCTCATTCCTGCCAATGCAAAAGTGGCAGGAGCTGGATAAACTCCTGGATGCTGTTTTAAGACAATTATTCTCCTATCATATTGTTATCTCCCAGTCAAACATGCAATGATTAGTGTGTTTAACTGAAGACTACCACATTAAATTCAGAAACGTCAAATCAAACTACATATTTAATATTGCAAAAAGTAATACCTTAAACGAGTGGTATGGTATTGCAGGTAAAGCTTAAAATGTATCTTAAAAGATACATTGTATAATAAGCTTAGACTCAAAAAAAAAAAAAAAAAAAAAAGAGGATAAACCAGATTTTGCATACACTTAAAAAAAATCTCTCATGGAACAGATTTTAAATGAAGTCCTTATTTGGACATAATTTCCACCAACTTCTAGAAGGTCTGCATGAGCAAGAACCAAGTAAGTACAGTAAGCTTTAGCCCAGTAATACCAGAAATGTTCTCTTATAGTAACATTAAATCAAATTGCACAGACTTGGGGGATTTTAGTGTTTTCTTTTAATTATCTACAAACTGCACTAAGGCAGTGTTGTGCTAATGTTTGAGCTCAATAGTGGAACTGATTAAAAACTATAATTAAAGGGAATAAGCTGCTATTATTTACAGAACAGCAAAAAGGGTGTAAAAAGGAACAAACGTAGAAATGGTGAAAAATAATTTCAATGTTACTCTTTCATTCTGTTTTGACTATCTTTGGTACCACTAGTAAGTAACACATAGATGGAAAGAGAACAAGTTTTGCAGGTAATAAGCATTGCTCAGTCCACAGTTTCTTCTAATCCCTTGAAAAACTGTAAGAACAAACACAGCAACCTAAAATTTTTTTTGTAGAATATTTTATGGATGGAAAAGGACCTTGTGATTAAATTTTTGCAAACGCTTTTATACTTTGCTGAAATCTTCCCATTTTAGTTTATTGGTCTAAACTGAAATTTTCCAAGGTCTTTTTTTTTCTCTCATAACCATTCCCTCCTTATAGGATCCATCAAGATTCAGGAAGATGTACAAAACCATTAAGTAAGATAGCATGTCACAAGGACTCCAGGGTGACTCCACAAGCTACTTTCCACAACTTATTTTCCAGTCATGTCTGCCACTTGCATGTCCTCTGTTTCACTCTCCTATGCTGTCTCACTCTGCTTTATTTCAAACTCAATTTGTTTTTACAAGGAGATGAAACAAAATAAGTAAGGAGGACTATAAATCCACTGGCCTATGGCAAAGGCCATAAAATAAAATAATTAAGAGAAATTCTTTAATTTTAATTAGCTTCCTTTCTGCAGTCATTCCCTTCATGAAAAGTTCAATTACCAAGAACTGATGCCATTAGATTCACTGTACTATATTATGTTTAGTTGGGCTGTTACACAGAAAAAAGGAAATGACAGTGAAATCTCTTGTATAACTTGCCAGATGTGAAACTAGTAGGGCTAAATTATCCCACAAGTCTTCCAGAGCTGACTGAAAGGATGAGATTGCCAGGGATAAGTTTGTCTCATCACCTTAGTGCTTTAGATCTTCAGAAAAGGCTCCAGGGTTTATAGTCAATCACAGACTGAATGTGACTCAATGTCATGCTATTGCAAAACAAAAAAAGCAAACAACATGCTGGGATGTGTAAACAAACGTACAAACCACAAGACGCAAGAAAAAGTCCTTCTGCTATACACAGCAGGGGTGAAAGTTCTGCTGAAATTCTGTGAATGAAGGAATACAGGGACCGACTGGAGAGGGACTGGGGAGACCAACAAGGATCTTCTGAACCTAAGACAAACAACCTGAGAGGAAACACCGTTGTGAGGCTGTTCAGCGTAGATAAGGCAAGACAAGACAAGGCTATAGACTGCTGCAGAGAGGCGGTGAATAACCCATTTGCCTGCATCCACTTTGAATACGGCAGGAAGTAATGGCTTTACACTGGCACAAGGAAGGCTTAGGATGGACAATAAGGAAATGTTTCCTTGGGATGCTGGTACTGGTGATAGGGCTGTGCCAGAGTACACTGCCTGGGAAGTTACAGACTTTAAATCACTATAGGTTAAATCCTCCTGTGGGGCAGAACGACTAAATGGCCTCCCAAGGTATCTTCTAGCCCTAGATTTGTATTCCTGAGGCTCTAACAGATGTCCGTGGCCACAAGACCCAGCCAGATTTATCTCATCAGGGAGGCAGCTGTCTATTGGTTTTGGACAGACACACACCAGGGGACAGTCCTTCTGTATTCATGAGTGAATAGCCTTTCAAAATGTCTTTGACACCCGTGCAGCTAAAGCAGATCAATGAAAAAAATCTGTTAGTCGTTTGGGATTTCAAGGAATGCCTCCATATGTCATCATTTGAAAAAGGAGCTCAATAGCTCTCTTGTGGGAAACGGAATTCAGGCTTCTCCCCAGGGCTGATCAGTTTAGAAATACCATTGCGATCGCACTGGAATGGAGTAAGTTTTTCTGTTCTTATAGCGTAGTTTCAGGGTTTTCTAAGATGACGTAGAGGCTAAGTTAAGCGGAGGTATCTTCCCCTCTCTGAGAAGACTCTCAAGTATTATCGTTCTGACTGATTCCCATCTGGGCTGGTGATATTCATGGTGGAAGTTTCTCTTCCTCAGTGGATACGCCTCTGAAGGGCATTTGGGAACATGACCTTGTGAATGTTTAGTCTTCTTTTGATCTGTTTTGCTTTGAGTCCACAGAGCCCCTGTAGCAGAAATCTATGAGCTTTGCTGAGCATATTTTTAATTAATCCTGGACTTAGAGAAATTTGGGGATTAGTGGATTGCTGAACTCCTTATGTCTCTGGAGCAATGCTAGAGTTTCCTTGTTACAAGGAGCAGAGAAAGAGTCAGCATTTGTTGAGACTTTGGCTTAGGCCACTGAATCTACCAATTTCCACGTATCAGAGAAGCCTTCAAAGCAGCAATACTACTAGCTTGAATAAATATAGTCTCCTTCATCCAAGGGTTGCAACAGACTTCACAGACAGTAACAAATGAATTAAAATATAAATCATACCACACGGGTAAAAGAGAAACTGCCTCTGTTTCACAACTGGGAAAATTGAGAAATGCATAGGATAAAGGTATTTGAAGATCTGAGGTCTTCCAGTTTCTAAGTACCCATTTTAGGACAATGACAGCCTGATTATTTTTTTTCAGAGACACCAAGTGGTTTGTTGACTAATTGGAGCGATGATGCCTCTAGGGATAGGAGCTTGGCACGCTGACTTGGCTGACTTAACCAGCTAACGAGCTAATAGCAATTTAGAGAAGATGAACCTCTGACAAGCATGAAAAGAACTTGTCTAAATGTTTAAAAATCTTTGATTAATTCCTGGTGGATGAAAACTGAGATGTTGCTGTCTCTGCCCCTCTTTGTCCCACTCGGTTGCTTCCACTCCATCTCCCGCCTCCTGTTTCTGCCATCTTTCTATGCTTTTGTCTCTTTTTTGTTGCTTTGTTTTGCACCTTGCTTTTCTTCTCCCTGTACACAAGGATTTCCAGAGGTTCAGCTGAAACCGCAGGTGTCTGGGTCTCCATCTCCAAAACACAAGCTGTTCAAAACTGAGGGACAAGTTTGGAAATTGGACATATCTGATTACCACCTTATCACAAAATCAGGAGTGGGATGGTGGAACCCTGGGAAAATACTTTGCTATTCCACACCGTAGCTAAGGTGTACTTACCAGGCAACGTTCATGAGGTGCTAAAGAAACTTCATTATCTGAGAAGGGTATTTTTTGGGTCGTTTCTGTAAACTATTCTGATATATAGCGCTATAGCAACACACACGTTATTTGGTGCTGTTTGCATTGTAACATCAAAACGATACCAAGACATCACAAATACAACCGCAGCACCGATGGGGACCAGAAGCGCCAAAACTCTCTCTCAACCGGCAAACTATGTCTGAACAAAAACCAGTCAAAACCAGTCTAGCAGCCTTCTGTTGCCACACTGGTTAAAAGCAGCGAGGATATGATATAACATATCACAGCGTAATGAATTTATTGTATTGTAGCTGGTATATAGTTTCATTTGCTAAAACCTCACTACTGTTTAATCTACAATCAACTGCTGACTGGGGTGCAGAAGGCTGCAGCATGCCTTGCACGGTAGAGGTATGCTGCATTTACACTCACCAGAGAGGGAGCTGCAATACTTTTTGCACAATAGAGTTCTGCTGCTCTCTTCATAAACCCTGACTTGGCTGCCAGGGTCCTAATGAAGTTGAGTTAGACCCTGTGCATCAACCTGCCGCTCCTCCTACCTGTTGCTCTGTTTTTTTTTCTCTGTGAAACCAAAACGTCCCTTGCGAAATTGTGCTTCAGTTCGACTAAAACAGTAACTGACAGGATGCGCTCTCCAGGGCTGCAACAAAGTAATGTGGTAGGCCTCTGCTCTTATAAACGCAGAACAACGTCCAATCATATAAAAAGACAGTGCACCTACTGAGTGCACAACGAGGTGTACGTCTCTAGGTCTCTCTTGTAAAATAGGCACAGTATAGCTCACTGCTCAGGCTATGGCACTCCTCCTTAAAAGCAATCAGAATTCACTCTGTGGGTAGATTGATGAGAATGGAGATCTGAGATCAAATTCTGAGCAGATCATAAATAAAAGGAGATAATATTGGCTCTCTGTTGACAGTATGCATTCTTCCCTAACGTAAACTTACCACACTCCCTACAAATCTGTACTGGTGAGCTTTTGGTAAAGCTGGTGTTCTGGGGCATTGCAGCGTGAACAAGGAAGACCTTCACAAGGAGGGAAATTGGGGCCTCTTATAAGCAGCAGTCGGTGCACCAAAAAGATCGGTGGGTCCCCAGAAAAAGGGATGCGGCATCGTTGCAGCCTTAGCTGTGTCTGCAATGCCCTTCCCTCACCAGGGCTCCAACTTTGTACTCTCCCAAGGGGAGCTTTACAGCTTTCTAAAATAATCTTTATGGGGCTGTGTTTTACCAGGCAGTAATTTCTGAGAGGAATACTGCAGTTTTAGCAGCTATTCTTAACTGTTTAAGAATATGCTGGTGTTTAGGAAAAAAGAACCCAAGAGTAAGCAGGTACTATCAATTTCTGATTATCACTATCTTTGAAATTCATCTCAGTTAGGAAGGAAAAAAAAATATGTGCTGTCACACATAGAAGCCTATGAGCATCAATATGTTTTAATGGATAGATTTTTCTCATGTATCTAGCCTCTGAGTTTTTCCACCTCTGAGCAAGACGTAAAAATTTACCACATCGTCTGTACTGCTTCGTAACCTGAAACCCCAAGTCTCCTTAGGAAACTTTCCTTCAGAACAATTTAATAAGATGTGATATTAACATCCCAATGGCTTTTCCCTCATGAGTTAGAAGTGTCACTCTCTCTGTTTTGACTAATTTCTGCTACATAAATACAGCCTACCTTGATTAGAGAAATTCCCATGTTCTGCATTTTTTTGACTGGTGAGGCTTTCTTTACTCTGTACCCTGAGCTCTTAAGTGGCTTTGCCTCGTTTAAAAGCTGTATCTCTGCCCAGCATGCCTGCATTCCTGCAGAGAGTTGCTTAATCCCTCTGTATACTCCCAATCTGCCTGCCAGGAATGCAGAGCATTCCCAGATCTTTAAATGGAGGCGACACAAAAATCTATTTTCTTTTATTACTGGAAAAGAATCCCTGTACTATTTAAAACAAACAAACAAAAAACCCCAAAAAACCAAACAAACAAAAAAAAAAAACCCAAAAAAACCCCCCAAAAAACCCCAAACAAACAACAAGCCCCCTCCTTTTCAGTATTACCCTTTTTCCCTGTTTTACTCAATTATAGCTGATTGGTTATTAACTGCCATGATGTATGAGTCATGCAGGATCTAGGACACAGGATGTGTTCAGAGTTGCCTAATCATGTTCTAATATTTAACATGTACACTTGTTTATTAGGTAATAGAGTTGTGCATCATATTTACATTGTCCTATATTAATTTGGGATGTTACCACTAGAAGGGCCAGAGAACGATAAACAAAAATGATACAGGCAAATGAGGAGGAAGAAAGAAAAACTAAACCAAAGCACAATGAGAAACAGACTCCCAGGGCATGGGAAGGAAGAATTCGCATTCAGACTTTTCTGTTGGGGCACTTGTAGGTCTCATCTCAGTTATACGCATTTAAGCTCAGCCTAACTTCCTTTTCATTGTGCTTGTCTAGTTTTACCCTAAAGCAGCCAACCTTTCTACACCTCGAATTTTCCTCAAAAATACCTAGCTCCCAAATGCCCCTAAAATTGCTTCAGTATATGAGGACAGCCATCTGTGCACCAGATCATGACTTTTGCTGCCTGTTATGAAAAGTGCTGACATCTGCCTCCAATTACATGAGGAAAGGGACATCCTATATGAAAAAAAAAAAAAATAAAAAAAAAATGCTTTTCTCTGTTCCCTCTCTCATTCCAGCAGTTAGCTCTCAGTCAGCACAGCAGACACAGCTTTCGAAAGAGCGCACAGAAGGAAGCCAAGCTGTCTCAAGGTGAGGCAGATGATCGCAACATTGTATTCAGTGGTGGTGCATGCATGCAGATGAAAACACAATTTAGCCTGAGGGTTCCACTCTAAAGAATCGTTACCTTTTTCATCGGTAAAAACAATAAAAATCTAAATAAGATTACTTAGCTGTGAAACTTACCCAGGAATGACAAAGCTACATAGGCAAGATGGAATAAGAGAACAGAAATAAGATGTGCTTAACGTATGCAAGGGTATTGGAACTCAGGATACTTAAGGAAGGTAAGGAATATGCAAAAGCAAAAAAATGCTATTTGGCTAACTTCTCCTGGAAGCGTTTGACAGCTGAACGTGGTTTTGAAAGGCCTGAAGGCAGTTTACCGCAGGGACTGAGTCAAGACAGCTTTGCATGAGAGAGGACGATGGCATTCTGCAACACACAGAGGGTAGATGCCTATTTTAAGGAGGCAGTTTGCTGTCTCCAGAGACCCTTGATGTGGATACAAGACAACATGGAGGACTGCAGCAATAGCAGTCATAGAAGCAGATCTTAACTTGGAAACTGTTTTGCAAATTAATTGCTTGTTACTTCAATTCTTTGTTTTTCTTCCTCACACTTGATGGCTTTTGTCTCTTGTCCTCCTTCCTGTGACTTCTCCTATTTTCATCCCACTTTACTGCCCCTATTTAATTTTTTTTTTTTCACTTCTGTCACACTGTCAGCATTCCCAAGCCACTGATAAAACACTACAAGCACCTTAGGGTAACGATGTTTGTAATCCCTAGACTAGTTTTTTTTAACAGAAAAGTACAAGAAAAATGTATTCCTTGGGAGTCATCAGAAGCTGACAAAAAGGCATGAAAAGTCCAAATAAGACAGCACCAGGAAAGCATAAGGTACAAAGCCAGACTCAGTCTGGAGAAAAACAAGTGGTCTGAGGATCGGTGGTGCTCTGGCTCTTCTTTAATAGCATGCAGAGACCACTGGTGCTGGCTCCATGGCTCATTTCTAGCTCTCTTCCCCTGATTTGCAGAGAAATGCTGTGATGATACCATGCTACTGTTCGTTGAACAGAGGGTATATGGACAGCAAAGTATTCTCAACTGCTGATCCAGACCTTTGGAGGCAATAGCTGTTAAACTTCTAACTTGTATTATGGACAAAATGACTCCCTAGCAATTCCCAGAAAACAGAAGACCCCACAGTCCCACAGCCACATTGCCCCATGCTATTACTAGTCCTGCAATGGGCACAACAGTGAATCAGAGCCAGTATTTTAAGGCCACCTGTCCAAATTCTGGCTTCTCTGGCTGTACCAAAGCACCTACCAACATTTCCTGAGCTATTCAGTAGCTTTCACTGTCTTCAGTGGGAAAAGGAACAGGGTTGTGTTTCCCCAGTAAGCAAAGAATTTTGCACTTTGTACACCAAAATTTTACAATTATTGTGTTTGTGGCATATATGTATCTTATTCTTTTCAATTCCCCCTTATGCCTAATTTCCAGCAGCAGTCCCAAATTGGTCCACTTGGTCTTGAACCCAGTTGTTCACCTAGCTGCCCCCAAAAAATCTGCTTGCTGGGCACTCTGGGGAAGACTGATCAATTCTGCAGGCATCCCTCATGTCTGTTCCCCATCCCTGGGCTTCATTTCCATTTTTTCTATTTTTTCCCCTCAACCACCAAGCAGTTTTCTTGTTAAGCAGTCTCTAAACAAAATGCACATTTCCCCTTCCAACATTACAAACATCTCAATGACATGGCAGAAAAGCTAACACACACAGCGATTAAGATATCACTTCAATTTATTGCCCAATTCAAGTTATCAAGGCCCACACACTCCTGACAGTTCTCTCAGAGAACAGATTCTGATGGGCACAAAACTCGTACCTCATCTCTGCAATGCTTGTCCAGAAACGTTACCACTTTAGTACATCACAAGCGATCACAAAAACAGCAGCATCTCCAATACCATAATACAGAAGAGCCTTATAAAAATTGATTAGATTTAAGGGAGGAAAGACAACCAATAGATCTATGTCCTCCGTCAATCTGCTAAAGGAAAAAGAGTAAAGCAGACTGGTTTACAACATTGGAAAAGAATTAATCTGACTCATGCAATTACTAAAGGATATTTGTCTCCATAACCCAGTAGTCACCTGCATTTTTCATCCTGTTGAACAGTATTTCCAACTTTTGCTTTCTTTGCCTTGTTAACAAATAGCCCTTTTATAGTCTTACTGGTTTTCAAGTGGTATTCAACTAAAAAAAAGAAACATGAAATAACCAGAACATGTATGTAGGATATTTGCTACAGGGGGTAGATGATGGAGGGAAGACATTGAAATCCCCTCAGCCTGGTTCCTGCAGGGAAAGAGGAGAGAAACACTACTGTCTTGAAGCTGAAAGCCAATGTTCAGGGACAAGAGTGACAAGGGCTGTGGCAACACAGAAAAGAAGCAGAAATTAAGGAATGTCACTTATCTTTGGTATGCCTAGGGAAATATAAATTAAACCTACATAACATTGTGAAGCCAATGGAGCTCCTTACAACAAAACACTTGTTCTTTAGGTGCGTCAAGAGTACCTGAATGAACAAATTTGTCTATATGAAATTACATGCCAGCAGAAGTTTGCTGTTTTGCCTGGATACTAGAAGTGGTGTCATTAAACACTCAGCATTGACACCCAGTTACCAGGGAGAAATGACCCTTTTTTAACAAGTTCTTACCCATTTGCAGAAGATACACCAAATTGTAGTTCCACTCTAATGGCCACTTTAAGCAAAACGTTAAGATCTTTCATAACCCCAAGGATTTTTCAAGTTCAATTAAAAAGGAGGGAGGGGAACCTGGGGATTTCTTCTGTCCTAGGCTCCAGATGAGTGAAGGCTCATCAGGCACAGCGATGTTTTAAATGGGCCACTCAGCCCAAAGCAGCACTGAATTAGGGCAGCTACTCTGTCTACAGCAGAAAATAGCACTGCAAGGCTGGTTTTGTGAGTAGCTCTTCTACAGTGTTTCAGGCCCACTCAAAAGCTCCACACACACATGCAATTTGTTGCTTAAAACTGGGCATTCAACAATGAAAACTCTGGCCTATGTGATTTACCCAAATCATACGCAGTGAGCTGAGGCTATTGGAGGGCACAAGCCAGAACTCCTTTGTCAGTCCCCTGTTCTACCAACACCATCTGCAAGGCGCACTGCAAAAGTGCTGAGAAAGAGGTAAACATCTTCTCACATGTGGTCTTCTCTCAGCAAAACAAACATACTGGTTGACTTCGAACTGCAGCTATTGTAAAGTTAATTATTGCTGCTGTTCTTATTATTTTCCACCCATCATCTTTCCTGTAATGATTCACTAGCTTCCTTGGAGAAAGAAGTGTGTCTGCGGGTAATGATTTCACTGTTTTTCCTCCTCTGCCCGCCTCTCAATCGCTCTTTTATATTGAACAATCATTTATATGGTAGCTTAATTAGCTAATTATGAACGTGTTTGGGTATTTTAAGGAGGAAGAATCATTGTTTACTTGCTAGTAATTAAGTGTGTTGCATTTGATTTTGGTGCCAGGAAATTTATAAGTATTATTTTTCTGGGTGGCAGTACCAAATATTAAAAACATAATTATTTGCTTATATCTTGGTACACTGAATGGGGAAGTAAATTTCCATGACTGTAGGCTTTGGGCTTCTGGTGGATTATCATTAGTATAACTGATCTGGGTATAGTTATTAGGATGCAGCAAGAGCAGTCGAGAAAGGGACACTAGTTACAGACAGAAAGCCTCACTGCATTTTGAAGGCGTTGCAGAATACGCAGTTCACCTGTTTGCTGTCAACGCCAGCACAAACAGCTTCCAACTCCTTCCTCCCCCTCCAAGGGTGTAGGCAAAAGCAAGCATCTAAATGGGTCTTCTATGGTCCTTGTGATCTGTATGCAGCAGCTGTACTTTAAAGTCAACTTTCATCTTGTGAGCCCAAGAGAAGCTCTGCATACAGGAAGGCTCTGCTTGATTCTCTTGACACTAACAAACAAGACAGGTTACCAGAAAACAGCAGCAGGCCTGAGTAGAAGGAACAGAGGCATAGACAATGCACTCCACTCTTAACTTTCAGCATGATCCTGAGAGAGGGAGGCAGTAGCGCATCCACCGCGATTCTGCTCTGCCACAAATGGCAAGCGATCAGATTTCAGCAATCCCAGTAAGATATTTTTTAAAATGCACAGACTATGAAGGAAGACTAAAGAAAACCATGTGAGCCCAGTCATGATGTACCTCTGAATACTGCTATTAATTTCCCAGGATCAAGTCCTTCTTGTGGCACTCATCCTTCCTTTCCAATGGGGGACAGCATGGAATGAGATGAATGATACAGAAAAAAATACAGTAGGAAGACTCTGGCCTCCTCAGACTTTTACTCCATTGCTCAGCCTCTCAATTTGAGAAACATACATTACTCAGTCACTCCAGCTTAACTGAGTATGATTTTAAGACCTTCATTTGCCAGTTGCCAGGACAGCAGAGCAAAACTTCTGTCACAGGTGAAGCCCCTTCCATCATCTGTACTCCACAGCTCACACCGTGAAAGCATTTAGAAAACAGCAACAGGAGAAGTATTAAGTTTTTGGTAATGCAAAACAAGGAGCAAAAGTTAGTGCATTGACTCAGAGTGAGAGAAAAAACACATTCCTGCCAGTGTACTTTATGAGAGAGCTCCTACAAGGAAGAGATGCCTGTAGGATATCTACAGTTCAGTTCCCTCCCAAAGGCTGACTTCTGTTCCCAATAGTGAGAAAACCAGCACAGCTCCTATAGTTTCCAGTAGCACTGCTTCCAGCTTCATTAATGCATAAGAAGGAGGATAATTTCTTTAAAAAGCAAAACAAAACAAAATCCCACAAACAAAACCGCCCTCTAATGTCTCTCCTATTTTGTTCCTTTTCAAGCAAGTTTTAGGGGAGATTATAAATCAGCTCTTCCACACTCCATTTTTTACTTTCTTGTATACTGCTCATTGCTCTTTTCAAACGTATTTTTCCTATGAACTCTGTATCTATTTCAAACTAGTACATACTATAACTAACAGCAAATAAATACACAAATCCTGAATTTGCCTTAAAAGGATCTATTAAGAACAGCAGTAGTGTGTTTATAGTTCTGTTTCTTTGATTTATAGTTCCTGAGGCTTTACTGCACATTTTCAAACTTTACTACAAAAACTACACAGGCTAGAATTTTACCATTTTTCAGACCAAAGCTGAGAGCAACGTAATTGCAGAAGACTGGGCTATCACAAAATAATAAACTACTGTGAAACTCAAGGTAAACCTGTGAGATTTAGCAAGATATGCAGATTAGACTAAGCATGCAAGCAACGTCCATCCTAACCCACCAGAATTCATCCATACCCAATTCCTATATCCAAAGGTCCCAAAAATTAAATCCATCTTGCAATGTGAATTGAAGGTCATTAGAGATGGGTCCAGCTGCAACAGCAGGGGGAGTGAGCCCTGGACCTGGGCTAAATATAACCTGCCATCAGCTTCATTCTGCCTTAACCTCGAGGCCATTATCAAAGCATTCCAGTGAATTTCAAGTGCCTTGGTATCATGTGAGAAGAAAGTTGCTCTCGGGTATTCATATCACTGTAATTCACAACTTCACAGTTTATTGATGACATACGTGCAGTGAACTTAGATGTATGAGAATCAAGCCTCCGTGTCCTTACACCACTTCCTCAGAAGTACAATATTTTATTTTTTTTTTAAGCCTGGAGTGGAATTACAAATTGAGAGCAGAGTCCATTCTAGTATCTCATGGTTAATTAATATCTTGGCCATACACACAATATTTTATCACTTAAACACTTTTAAAATCTAGTTTATATACATTTTCATAATCTAATTATCAATAATTGGTCTCCCCTCAGTCGTATGAACATCTGAACTGACTAATGAATATTAAAGGCTAATACTTTATCAAACATCTTGAGGCCATATATCGTCAAGATCTAAAGCACTGTGATAGCTGCTAAAGTATGCAAACTACGCACACATACATCCAATAACTTGGAGGTATGTTCACTGAAGAGCTGGCCAGATTGCAGAGCCACAGAAGACTGCTGCAAGCGTACAGTTGGAATTTCCTTCACAGTTGGGGCAAAACCCTCCAAAATTTAAGATTCCTTGGAATCAAATAATGACAATTGCCTTGTGCAGAGCCCCCCCATGTTTGCAGGGTCATTGCATTTTAAGTCAGTAACACTACTATGTTTGAAAAAAATCACTTTGGAGCAGGAGAAACAATATTGTAACTTTGCTCTCAACAACATATGTATGTGATCAAGAGTCAGGAAGACTCTTACGTTTCACAATATAAACTTTTAAAAGCTTCACCTTCATTAGGAAAGTTTCTTATTCTGCCTAATCAATATATGCTTCAGCCCAGGTGTTACAGCCATTATGACCCAAGATTTGTAGATTTCTCTCAAGTTCCATTTCTTACAAATATTAACACTGGCAGACAAGGACAGAGAAATTTCCACAATGCCCCATTAACCATTGTTTTTCAGCCTCAAAACCACAAGAGAATGTGCTGCTGAGCACAGAGGCCCCACAAATGCTATATATAAAACTTCTATTTCTGTTCCTATTGTTGACAGAGTCGGGGAGAATGAGGGAGCAAGGGGAGGTGGAATGCCTTCAGAGATGAACAGACAAAAGAAAGAGATATTTCCCATTTTTTCACCTCTAGTCTTGAAGGAACCCTATTTTCCTCATTTGATGGTTAACACCACACACAGAGACATGAACTTCTTATCTTGGCAGAAGCAAAGCTACTAACAGCATAGAAAGGAAAGTCAGAAAAAATTTAACAGTTGCAGATGAAGAAATAGGACTGAGTTCTACAGCATATTCTCCCCTGCAACGTCCAGTCTACTTTTGTTGTATTATACACATGGAGCTTCCACTATTTCTCTTCCAAGCCTCTCCTACAAGCCAGGCAGCCTCAGAATGTTTCCTAACACTTGAGTCATCATTTTATTTGTCAAATACTGCTAGTTTTTACTCCATTTCCTTCCTCCAGATGAGTTTCCAAAGCCAAGGACTTCTCTTTTTAGTCTTTTGGGAAAAAAGCACTAACCAAATACTTCAGAAGTGTCGCATTTTTTTCTGCACTAAGAAATCAACCCTTTTCTTATTCAATGCTTAGTAGCAAAAAGAAGTCTACCAAAATAGGATCAAAGATTTTTTTAAACCGGGGCGGGAAAGGGAGGACAGGTGCATCCCCAGAGTCTGCAAAATAGAAATGAGATTGAAAAGTGAATTAGGCTCAAATAAAGTCACCTTGATTCAAATTACACAATCACATGCTGCAGTAGCATTAGAAACGTGGCCCTGTGATGTCTAACTAGAAGTTACCATTCCCTTACTAACACAGCATGCAAAATAAGCCTGTAACCAGAAATGAATATTATATTGGATGTACTAACATCCTCAAATTAGCATCCATACAGGCAAGCTGCAACCCACAGAGCACTAGCAATTACCTAGGCCAGCCCAAGTTGTGTCAGCCTGATAGGTTACAGCAAACAGTTCAGTTGACCCCAGGCTGCTCAGAGAGGCAGCCCACCTCCCAGTGAGGAGAGAGAATGTCATTTCAAGGGAAGACCTCAGTTCTGCCCAAGCAGCGGGGCTGCAGGATTGTATCTTAGCTAAAGGTTCATCAGCTGGTTTAAGGATGAAATTAGTGACAAGATAAGCAAGACCCAAACACAAGTGGTTTTGCTGCTGCAGCTGGAGAAAGCTAAGCACCCTCCCGCCACGGGGCTGCAATCAAGACAGGATGGAAGAGCAGCCTGGATCCAGCACATAAGGCTTGATCACTGGGCTATAACTAAATTGTGATGTGCTATGCAGCACACCTCCATCTTCTAGTCCCCTGTTGTCCACATCAGAGCATGCCACAGGTGCGCTCTAAGTCCTTGAGCCTGGATTTCCTTCCCAGGAAAAGGCCACGTGCCTCCAGGCATAGGGTCTGGAAGCAGCCAGGAAATACATTTAGACCCAAACAGCGCAAAGCACACTTGGACCTCACTGTGTGTTTATAGCTGGAGCGAACACAAAGATGGATGTGCATTAAGCAACGCCCTGAGGACTGGGATCCTGCCCAGTGCACTTGCCCTCTCCCTCTCATTCCCAAAAGAACAACAGTTCTTTGGATCAAGGCTTGCTGTGCAGTCTGAAGTGATGGTTATGCTAGAAAGTATATGTCTGTACTTTTGCATGCTAAGAACTTGTTATTTTGGGTTATTCCTAAGTGGAAATTACATGAAGCTGCAGATGAAGCCTGCTTTGTACAATTTACAATTTTTTTTATGTTTGGATAAAAACAGTGGTTTATAGATAAGTGTATCAACCTTTTCCTTCCAAAGCCAATCCCTCCTCTCCAAAGACTGCAGGAGCCTGGGCCTGGTGTAGATAAATGGCAGTCTCTGAGGTGGGCAATATGAACATTTCAAAATTTTAATCACTCTCAGGTACATGCACCTCACAGCTTGTACAAAAAAGGACAGAAGATATTCAGCTCATAAAAGAAGTCTTTTCCATGGAGCCATCTGTCATAAATTTATATTAAATCCATTTAATTTGGGAGCTGAAGATTATGGAGTTGGAGAAAGTCATATAGCTAACCACAGTGATTTGGGGACTGCTACTACTGGATTGGAAGGAGATTAAAAAGGGGCAGAGCTTGGTTATTTGGTTTGTCTTTAGCCTCTCCAAGCTGGACTGTTCTGGACACTCAGTCATCAAAGGAAGCAAGAAGCTGGATTTAAAGTTGTTATGACTTCCAGATAGGGGTAAAAATGAATCAGAGGAGATCATTATGTGTCATTTGCACACTAAAGGGGGAGTACTTGCAGTGACTCGAAATATGGTGCATTTGTCAAAGGAACACAGTTTCCCGTGACAAGCTGAGGCATCTTGTACACAACTCTGAAAATGGGGTTTGCCTTGGGGTTAAAGTTTACTTTGTTTTCAGCTGAAACACTGCTTGTGGTTTTTCAAGGTTAAAAGAAGAGACTTTGTGGAGTCCCAGATGTGAGGTCTCACTTAACCTAAGGACTGCCAGGGAGGCTGGAAACTGCTGGTCTCACACTCTATGGTCACATTTTCTGAAATGTTTTCCATGCAAGTAGGCATCCACATTAACTGTCTCACCAACTTCAGTAGGTGGCTTGGTGGCATTCATTGGCAAAAAATTGAGTGTTGGGGGATCTGGAGCCTCTGGACTGATTCTCTGGGGCTGTCACAGCTGATGAGCTTGCTCCCCAAGGTGGCCTGGCTACAAGTACGTGTCTGTTCTCTCTACAATTACACACATGCACACTCACACCAACATTTTCTTAATAGGCAGCTGACAGGCAGGAAGATTATTTCTAATAACTTGGCTTATCATCACAGCTCCTGATGACATAAAGTGACCCACATGGAGGATAGCATGTTCATCTGCGACCTTCACCTACGTCAGCAGGAGGAAGGACAAAATAACCAAGTGCAAGGACAGCAAAATGCAATATGCAGAGTCTCTAACTTTAGACCAAAAAGGTGCAGCCTGGAGGGAGGGAGCTCAGGTGATCTAAACAAAGCCACGCAGAGCAGAGACAACCTGGACTTTTCCTCTGGCTCATTGCTAATGCAGTGAGTGCCAGCAATTTAATCCTGGGAAAGCTCCAAGCCAGGCCTCACAACAAGAGATACCAGACCCCAGCAGCTGCACTGGCAGAACATGCTGGCACGCTGTTCTCCTTTTGCTGTCCCAAGGTGGCTGGGTGAATGCAGTCAATCTTGTAACAGAGGGAATTTTCTCAGGACTGTTCAAACAGATCTAGGACATTTCACAAGCCAAGTTGTTTAACTCCCGCTTGCCTGATCCGAAGCCAGTGTGTGACCTTCTCCTTCACAATTAATCTGAGACAACTTGGTTATGTCTGATGTTGGAAGGTTTCAGATCAGCCTTTAGACAGCAGAGACCAGGCAGCTGCTTGACCAGAGTTATGTACATTTTGGAAAGCATCAGTCATCCCCTCTTCCCCAAGTCCTGACTGGCATGATGAGAAACCAGCTGGTACAGGGGCACAAGTATCTTACGAGATAGCACATAAGCAAAATGAAGGTCCTTTTTTAACTACAGCTTTAAGACCATCTTATTGGTCTGCTGCTTTTTTGCTCCCTCCTGTCTCACAAAAGGCCCCCTTTTCTGTCCTTCCCATAATATCACACCCCTATCATTACAATATCCTTCTCTGCAACTTCAGCCAGCTGGAAGAACTATCCAATATCTCCCTACTTTACTCCTTGCAAAGTCAGTGAAATATGTGCATGAAACAGCAAAAGTTGGGGAGAATGGGAAAATGGTGTATAAACAAATCACTAGAGAAACTGGCTTGCCAGTGCAGAAACAGCAGATGAAGACAATTTCTTTCTATCGTGGAGCTTAAGCAAACGGGGCAGCTGCTAGCCAAATGCAACCCAGGGAAGTACGGCTCTTTCCATCAGTGGCAACTCAGCAGGGGTTAAAAGTTCAACAGGAGAGGACGCTAATGTGCACTAGATAAATCTCTTAGGACTGCAGTAACAGGAGCAATAATATAAAATTAGAGATACCAGCAGGTGAAAAATTTGCTCAGAAAAACACAGGCCGGCAAAAAATAAGACAAAGGCATTCTGGTTTCCAGCTGAGGACAGCTAACTGGGTCAGAGCCATATAAAGAGATTCTCTGTGTGGCTATCTTATCTGCCTTCACTTGTGAAAGAATTTGTGCATTACTGGTATTAGTGGAAGACAAAGATATGCTATGAAATAGTTTTCTCCATGTCCCAAAATTTATCATCATGGTATAAGATTTTTTTTGCTTATCTAATTTATTTTTACAACAGTTTTCCTAGGTCAATAATTTACTGATATTTGTCCTAAACAGAGATTTAAAGAACTGATATTAACAATGAGTTTCACCGACTGTTCTTGTGAGGATATTTCATGAAGAAAATGAGGGATTACAAAGTAAGACAAACCTTACTTTATTCACTTGCAGGAGACAGACCTTGCAAACAAACAAACAAAAAAACCAAACCTGCCCCGCTTGGGTGAAATAGAATAAAATATCTACTGTAAGTATGAATATTGGGGAGGGGGAGAAAAGAAAGTATATTTATGTTCTGCAACGTGAGAATTCAGAGCAACTTTTTTGCCAAAATGACAAAGAAAAAATCACATTCAAAAAATTGCAGAGCATGTAAAAAGGTATGAGAAAGCAAAGCTTCCAATGTCTGAAGTTTCTTGTATTGATTTCTGGAAGAGGTAGAAAAATGGACCAAGAGATCTCATATTCAAGCTGCCCTGCTTTAGTAAGGGAACTTTTGACTGAGTGAGCAATGTGATTCCATAGTTTCAGGAAGCATTTTTGGAAGAAATGTATTGGTGTGGGGAAAAAAATGAAGAAGGAATCAAAGCCAAAAATGGGTAGTGAAGAATAGCTACAGCTTAGAAGAGACTCCATCTTAATGCCTTAGTAATTGTCTCCAGATCAGAAAAACACAGAACCACCAGAGTCAATACTTCCTTCCCTTCACCCGTCTCCCATCTAGAGATCACAACACGGTCTGCAAGGCTTCACTCGTCCCTGTGGTAAAAAAGGATCAAGGGGAAAGAGGAAGATGGCATGAGGCAAGGAAGTACTTGGGAGGATAAAAGATCCTCTCCATGCTGAAGAATGGAGGGCACGAGAAGGGAAGAAACGAGCTGTGGGCCTCTGCACAGAAGGAAGGAATGCCTAAAGCCCTGGCACAGAGAGACTAAAGGAACAACCTGGCCTCTGAGGGAAACCAGGGGTGCAAAACTACAGACACAGGAAGAAAGGGTACGGGAAAGATGCACAGAGCCCGTGGCAAGAAGGGAACGAAGTCGCAGGACTGAAGAGAGATGGGCAAGTAAGACAGGTTGCTCAGAAGGGCAGGAAAACACATGAATGCAAGAAACCCTTTGAGTGTGCAATGTACTTACACACCTATAAAGCACAAGCTGTGTGACTGCACTGACGTTTACTCTGGTTTTTTCTATATGGCAACAAACTGGAACAGACAAAACCAGGAAGTCTAAAATAAGAGAGGAAACAACAATCACAAGGACAAAGACGGCATCTTACCAGGTAACAACAGGCAAGATGCAGCAAGAACTCCTCAAGGAGGTAGGTATCTCCATACCGACTAGTAGGAGGCCAGTACAGTGGTCTGTGTTAGTCTTTTCTACTCTCTAGCCCTCCAAGAAGAATATGTAAGCCTGGCAACACACAGAGGGAGAAGTCCCTCTATGCATAAGAGGACTGGAACTGCAATGACTCCCAGCAAAAGCAGTGGGTATAAAAGGCTTGGAAAAGTCCTTTGTAGCTCCCTGTGTACATCTTCAAAGGCCAAAGAGATGCTTGAGCTTTCTTATCAGGGTATATTCTGTTCTGCAGGGAGGTCAACAGTTTAATGCAAACTAATTAAGACACAACACCCTTTCCTCTTGCTATTATACAGATTACTTTCCCTTTTATTGGTGATCACAGTCCTGTAGCAAATAGAACAGCTTATATACATGACTAATATTAAGAAATGTGTTTAATGTACTCTCCCTGTAACAAAATTTAGTGTCTAGGGGAAGAGACTGCACTTTGTGACCAGACAATTCTTTGCAGACCACATGAAACATAGAACTAGGGTTTTGCAGACCATAGTCAGTCAGCTCTAATCTACAGAATAAGAGAACAACTTTTTCAGCTGCACTAGCTTCTAAAGAAGAAAGACTGCCAGAAAAACCTGAGTATCTCTTACAGAATTGTAAAATTAGTGGCTGTAGGGAATATATTATACATGATGTATCTGAATTACAAGCATTTGACAGAGCAGCTCAGGAAATATTACTCACAGAATTAATTCACTTCAATCTTGATGGGAACAAAATCATCCAAAGCAAAACCAGACTGAATGGCAGTAAACAAAAACCAGTTTTTGGCACTACATCAAGTTTGCGCACTTAGCTTACTGGAATATTATAGGGAAATACGTTACTTCACTATTTGCCTAGCATCTTCATCATTGTTCCAGAAAAAAAAATAAAGTGTCTATTAATAAAGAATGACACAGGTATAAACCGAAAAATGGTTTAAAACATTAGTCAAATCAGAAATGAGAAAAAGAAAAGAAAGGTAGCTTTAAAGGGTGGAACCACAACTAGAAAAAATGAGACTGAAATGAGCTCTACATAGAGGCATCAGCCACTGTCACAGACCGACTGCGAGGATCATATCTGGTGGCGTGGATTGCAACAGTGCAAAACTGTCACTTCCAAGTTCTCTTCCACATACCTTGCAAGAATGTCACTGTCCCTCTAACAACCTTGAAAAATAGCTTCAGGGCTCAAGACGTGCAAAGTAACCCCAGCATAGCTGAGGATAAGGTAGGGCTGCCTTAAGGATTTTGGTGGCCCATGACACAACTGTGATTAAACATCTCTACAACTCCAGACAGACACATGCAGACAGCAAGTCTGGCTACATTCACACAGCATGTGACAGAGTTCAGACGAGCCTCCACACTAAATTCAACACACCACACTTGCTCTGCGTGCACAATTTATTTGCACAGGTACATTAGCAGCCTTTCCAAGCTGCGAGCGCTGGCTTCTCCAGCAATAGAGGAAAAATTATGTCAAATCCCTTATTACACAAGATATTTTACGCATATGGGAAATCCTGTAATAAATAGGATATCTGGGAATTCCCACATTGGTTCAGGGATCTTTTGACCTTCTCACTAGCCCATGCGTTAAGATGGTTTTGCATTTGGGGCCAGCACATCAGAGAACAGGTCTGAAGTCTTTCAGTCCCTGTTTCTAGAACACTCAAGGATATTTCATTCATTTTGAGACATCTCATTAACTAAAACAAAAATCTAGCTAAAGCAGAAGCAGAGGAGAAACAAGAACATCCAGGGGCTGATTTAAAAGGAGATGCTAAGAAAATGAAATAGACAGACCTTGGCTCAGAGACAATGAAGAAGAAGAATATAACAAGAAATGACAAATACTTGAAGGCTATAAACACCAAGAAAGGAGAGGAATTTTGGGTTGTGCAAGAAGTAGTAAACCTATGAGCAATAACATTAAATTAAGAAAAGATAAACTTGCATTGAAACAACAATTTGTCTTTACAAGTAGTTCTAGTATGATATCAAGCAGTCTTCCAACAGAAAGTTCAGAAGATCCATTGCTTTAGGTATTTAGGAGGATTTTAGACAAATAACTGAAAGTGCTCTGTAGGAAAAATATTCCATACTGAGAGCCAGAGAAGTTGCACGATTTAGCAAGGTTTTTTTTCTTACTGTGACTACCCTGAATATCTGTTTTGAAACAAAACATTAGAATGAGATTTTCTAGCTCGAAGATGGTGAAAGTTAATTTGTCTTCTCTTGCTAAAGAGGTCCTACAAATTATAACAGTATTATACATTGCTTATTAGATACTCTTTGACATCACTGCATCTAAACTCATTGTAACTGATTTAAAAGGAAAGACTATGAAAAAGTTAAATATGCAGACCTTGGCAAAGAGACAATGAAGAAGGAGAACTCAACAGAAATATCTGTTTCATATCTGAAGGATATAAACCACAAGGAATCGGAGAAAAACACACTCAAGCAATAGCAGCTTAAATGACTTCCTCAGAGTGCAGAACTAGACAATGGTGAAGCCAAGAATCGATCCCAGGGGTATCTCGAGAAGCTGGACACTCTGGATTCCCTTCTTAAATCAAGGTATCTGCTCATGTCATGACTAAAAGCTCATTCCCTCTAAAACAAATGTACTTTGGGTAAATCTAAGCTATAAGAGGTACTAAGAAGCATGCTGGCAATCACAGAAAATTAAAGACGTGTTCAATTCCAAACCAGTCACACTGTGGAATGGACACCTTTAGCTGTATCAATGTAATGTGACAACTAAAGTACAAACACTTTTATATCAGAAGTAACAACAGCACCTTTCAAATGAACAGGACCTTTATAGCCCGAAGGGTCAAAAGTAGAAGAATTGTACCTGTTACGCGTGACCAAACTTGAATCCATGAAGCATGTTCTCATTCAGGTATTGAAAATATTTGGGTGATTTTTATACCTGCTAGAGAATTGAACAGAGACCTTTCTGACCTCAAATGAGATCATTTCTGCTTTGCACTAGCAAAAACAGACTCAGTGTAGCTAAAAAGCACTCACCAAACCTTACTGTCATAGAGAGGAGATACCATGCTTGCATGGGCAGCTGAACATCAACCACATCCCATTCTGCTAAAGGTTCTCCTGCCAGCGTCGGCAACGGCTGCAGATAATCCAGGCAGCTAGACTTAGAAATCTTCTTTAAAAGCCTAATGATTAATCAAGTCTAGTTTTGCAGTATTAGTACTGTCAGGGGTCACAGGCAGGCTGATGAGAAGAGCCCAATCCCTTGGAAATTAATTCAAGTCCTTCTAAAGGGATGAAGCAATTGCATCACCAATGGAAACAGAAAGCACCAGCTGGAAGTCACTGCTCACTGATGGAAATGAAGGACAGCAGCTGGATCCCACTGGCTCACTTTGTAGTTGCGTGCAGCTCTCATGCAGTGTTTTAGTCTCCAGGCTAAACATGATGCTGTGCAAGTACTGCTGCTGGACACTATTGAAGCTATGGCAGCTTAAGGCAGCAGAAAATTAATGCAGGATCCTAAATGGGGCCAGAGTAGACAGGATCTAACTGTAATCTCACCTAGGAAATAAAACTTAGTGACTGTACCTCTAACAGCAAAGTGGTGCTGTGCTCATATTGCTGGTGGATACCTGGCACAGTGACCATATAACTGCTGGCTCAGTGCGGCATCTGCATTTCCACAAGATGAGGCTTTCTGTGATGGCTTCTCCAGTTAAAACACCAGCATGGGGACAGTGCCTCTTCTTTACACCTGAGAGAAGGGAACGAACTGCCATTTGATGGGCAGACATAGCTCCCTGGCCCTCCTGTCCAGGCATGAGACTAGGATTACAGGGGAAAGCGGGGTCACACCAGCTGTTGGCTGAACCATACTGCAGTTTCCCTGGAGCCCATCCTCATATTGCGCTCTCTGCTTTGAGAGGTGAGGTATCCCAGGGAAAGAAGCTCTGGGCTTGAACTTAAAGGTTTTCTAGTCTCTGCAAAACCTGCCTTTTCCTTCAATTTAATACTCTTTACAGGGAAGTGGAAAGGATGGGGACTGGAGGGTGCAGCATTATTTACATAATAAAACATAAACCAAATAAACAGAAAAGGAAGCATCTGAGCTGTCAGAGTCATTAACACACCAGAGCCCAG
Organism: Platalea leucorodia; assembly: GCF_965183815.1. NCBI lineage: Eukaryota > Metazoa > Chordata > Aves > Pelecaniformes > Threskiornithidae > Platalea > Platalea leucorodia. The sequence goes on from NC_138826.1 coordinate 59,362,521, forward strand.
GGCTGGCAATGGGTGTGCCACACAGCTTGCCATCTCCTCTTTGTTTCCTTCTTATCTTGTGCCCATTCTCAGTTTCCCCTCCACAGCATGTGCATTCATACATATTCTTTACAATGCCATGGGGCCAGGCAGCCCCCACGCTGAGCCTGTAGGACAAACTGCATCGCTGCTTTTATTCCATGCAGCTGCTCCAAGGTGAACATACTGAAAATGCATGGCTAGAGGAACACGCTGAAAACGTGCAGCCACAGGAACCTCCCTCCAGTACAGACCTGACTGGGAGAGCCAAACTCCAGCACAGCTGGTGGCTGCCCACCAGGATGCACCCCAGGGCCACCTCAGGCAGCAGGCGGGGGAAAAGGGTCACGGGAGAAAGAGCTGAGGGTGGCCGTGGCTCTGAGATGAGCCTGTGTGTGGAGCACTGCCCCTCTCCCCTTGGGTACAGTGGTGAAATTAAACAAGCTGGGGGCTCTGACTGACCGGCCAGGGAGATGGAAGCCCCTGTCTTTGTCACTCTGTGGAAGGACGCTGGGAAATGACTGGGCAGGTTTTTGGCCCACAGTCCTAATTGCACTCACCAGCCCCCCCCATGTCCTGGCTCGCTTTTCCTTCTCTCCTCCCCACCAGTGCAACATGTACCACTGCACAGGTCAAGGCAGGCAGGAGGGGGAAAAAAAAATACGCAAAGTATCACTTTTCATTTGGTAGTTGTACCAACTGAATGCAGAAGTCTTTTTAATGAAAAAGCTGAAAAAGGCTCAAGGCCAAGCCTTGGCCAAAACATGAATCACCATAAAACTACACTTACAAAGATCCCCATATAAGGAAGTTTAAATAATCAGCCCAAGCCCCCTGCACATTCAGATACCCTTGCGCTAACAAGTGGGACAGCTTTACTGAGCTGAGTGCATGTGTGGGTATTCACACACACACACGTGCCCATTCCTGGAAAGTAATAAGAGGAAAAAAAAAAAAAATCTGACAAGAATATAAGAAAAATTTGAGGCAGTAGTCCTGGAGCAGCAAATCTATAATAGCACTACATGCAAACAGGGAAGTCATATACCGGTCTTGAAAAAAGTCTGCAAAAGTAAAGATCATACCCACCAGGTTTCTTTGTAACTGCGCTGTACTACTAAGAGCAGTAGTATTTGATCTGCCCTGACCCCCCGCTTCCCCCCACCTTGGAGAAAGTCTATACTGAGCTCTGCAGAGCCATAATACAGAAGGTGACAGCACTGTGCACACACGGAGACTGAACACAGACACCATTCAATTTCTGACCACTTTCTTCTGAAAAGAAGATCCCCATATAAGGAAATCTAAGATTTTCCCCTTTGGGGCTCAGGCAGTGGGTGGCTGTGGAGGGATTACACACACACACAGGCTCACTCTCACAGTTCAACATTTTAACCCATTCCTTGGTGATGTGGATTTGAAAGTGCTTTGCTATTGTGGTTCCCAGGGCTGAGGAGGCAGGGGAGGGAAGCGAGCGAGGAAGGGGCGGCTGCTGGGGATGCCTCACAGGAAGCGTTGGGCTCCTGCCTGCTTGACGACCAGGCTGTCCTGACCTTGCTTGCGGTAGGGCTGAAGGGACGGCACATTTGGCACAGCCACCCCACGCACCCTCCACCATGTAACAGAGCCTATATGCTTGGCGAGGTACTCGGAGGAGCCCCAGCACTACAGCATTTGAGTCATACTCTAAAACAAAAGGCAGACGGAAGGAAGAGGTAGAGATGCAGTTGATTCAATACAAACAGCTATTATTGGAAGATGATTTCATTAATGAATTATCCCAATTGCAGCTTAGCTAGTGGGCATGTGAGAAGCCCAAAGTCATTGGTTAAAGCTGAAGTGATTTTCTTTTGTTCTGTAATTTAGCTCCTTGGGAAGTGTCAGTCTCCCAACAGTTTCTAGTCACACACGTGCATATAGAGCTCACTATACAAACCACATGCTAATTTCAGCAGACAAACTGGAGGTGCCTCCCATACTCCAAAATGCCTTTCTGATGGCAAGATGACAACATGGATGGAAAAGGGAGGACAACCACTTTAACGAAGTTGGGGAAGGGGGAGGGCATGAAGAGAAGGTGACATTGATAGGATACTCTTGTCCCCAGCAGCTATCCTGAACAGAGGATAAGGGAAGAGCTGCTACCAGCACTGCCAGGCAAAGGAGATCTTCCTTTGCTCCAGCATTCACACCTGCCTTTTTCCTGCTGTGGGAGAAAAGTTCTTTTCCTACGTCTTGGGTGGGAAGGGAAAAGTATGATTTATCATTAACTGAGCCTGCCCTCTGCACTGATTTATTTGCTGTCTGGACATTCCTGGAGGAAATACAAAGGGCAACCTTCATGCCTGTCACCACACCAACATACACATATTCCTAGCTCCGTACAGCAGCACTGCTCCCTTAATCGGCATGGATTGCACTTTGGGGTGAATTATACCAGGCATTTGTCTTTTCTGCACATCCCTTCTCAGAGAAGCACTGAGAAGGAATATAGTATTTCCTGTGGAAATAGAAGAGCAGAGGCTAAGACGGGAGACACAAACATTAATTGGGAAGAACCAATAGATCAAGGGAGGAAAGGAAAAGAATGGAAGTGGAAGGAGAGTGAAGAAAAGGAGAGAAGTGGAGAGAACTAAGAGGATGGCTGCTCATGTGATGCAGGACAGCAAGCATTTTTAATGGCAAATGACAGTCTCTTTTTACTGTGTATTTTTGAACTTATGTAACCTTAGCACGCTCCCTTATTACAATACATTTTATTGCTAATAATTTCCATCTGCAAAACAATCTCTTACTGAGACAAACCGTATGGAGCATATTGGAGCTGAAGTTACGGCCACTGATTTGGTAACTGAATCTGGATTTTCTTGGGATTAGGAAAGTTGATTGGGTTTTTGGCACTACTAAGAAAAGAAATCCACAATTTTTAAATCACTTTAAAAACATCCATCAGGAGTATTGTTCAATGTCTACATTCAAAGTTTGGAGAATTATGGTAAGAGATAATTTTTAATGCTTTTAGACCAAGGCTGGGTGTGAACATGCAGCGACATAAATAGCCTAAGAGTTATAAAATAAGACAAAAGTATATTGTTATGCATGCACAAATATATATGTGCATAAAGGACAAGCCTCCCCAGAAGACACTGATATATCTTTAGTCAGCTACTACTAGTAATATAAACAAAAACGAAACAAACATCAAACACTGTGGGAAACCTTTTAAAATCATTACATATACATGTAACAGTTTAAAAATCCATGTGGGCATAAAGTTTAGATTTTAACTGCACAGAAGTCAAGAAACATGGTTGTGGCAAGATATGGCTTATTGGCTTTCTGTAAAGCTGCTGACCTTGTATAAACCAATATGAAATACCCAACATATTTGTTCAAGATACAAGTGATGAAGAAAAGTATATTAAGATATACTTTTACCATTGAAATCCTTAACCTACAACTACTCACATTTGAACCTGTTTTGTTGGGGCTAACATAGCACGCTCAGTTCTACAGACAGTATCATCAGAAACCTGTATGTCCCATCTGCACTTATGTCTGCTTGCTCAAAGTATTCCTCATTTGAAATAGCTGGAACAAGAAGAAAAAATGAACCTACAACATACGACATGTGACTATAGGTTGGTGTTTCACCCCAAGAAGCGCAAGAATGAAAAGGATTCTCCCCATTCTAAGGCAGTGTTCCTACACAGCTCTCTTGGGCAATATTTATTCCTATACCTTGCACCAGCCCAACTTACATCAGCTTTGAACATTATTTTGGTAGTAAACCACATCAGAGCTCTCCCTGGATATGTGCATCAACCTAAGTGGCACCCGTTCATTTCCTGATGGGCAATAAACTGCTATATGCTGTGTTTAAGAGTGCCAACACACAGAGCCAAACTTCCCTAGAAGTATTAAAAAAAAAAAAAAAAAAAAAAAAACCATCTTTTCCACTCAGTTGCCTGCAGAATCTATGAACTCTCTCAGCAGCTTAAGCAGCATAACTCTCAAAAACACAGTTCAGCTGTGATTGAATGCAGCTGGCTACCCAAATTACAGATTACCTCCTTTTGCACCAATATAAAAAGCCAGGCAATGGCTGTAGACATGAGCAGGCCCAGCAACTGAGAAAAGCATTTTGTCTTGTGGGAATATGCTGTTGCTATGTGAGGGGAAGAGGCAAGTAGCTCCTTATATAGGGAAGGAGGCTGCAACCTGCAGCTAGGTCCTAAAACTGAGCCCCAGGTCCCGAGGCTTTGGTGGTTAGACCACTTCTAGCCACAGTAGGAAATCCGCCTAATTAAGGACCACAACAGAGACAGCTTGTTCAAGTCTACCTACCACCTCAGGTAGAAAATAGAAAAAGAAATATCCCTGACCTGATTACAAGGTCCCTAAGCACTTACAAATCTCATTTGACATTAATAAAGCTGTAGGTGATCAGGTCTTCAGTAATAGCAGTTGTTTGCAGAGGCTCACTCCATACCTCAGACTAGTTGGACTAGCGAAGTACTTTGAAAAACAGCTGCCTAAAAGTGAAATGCAGTAGAAAGTATGGCAATAAAAAAATATAGGATGAGTCTGAATGAAATATTTTGTTAAAATACAATGGAGAAGGACATTTGTTTGCATCCTGTAAAGAAACTGCATTCCTCTGTATCTTAAGCACTAGCAATAAGACTGTTAATCAAGGTCTAATTGTATCTTGGAACTATACATTCTACTTGAACCAAGAAGAAGCCAGCTTAGCTCTCAGATTGCATTTTCAAAACTGGCTGTTATGTCAGAAACACACATACACGTCTCTCCACTTATAAATCAAAAGATCTGGTCTTGAGTAGGGACAGTATCGAACCCACACAATACAACTTTTAATCCTTTTCATTTTATATACAAATACTACCCAATGTTGTTGTTCTTCAAATACAGTACAAAGCATCAGCAGAACAGGAACTGAATATTAGTTACCAGGAACCAATAATTCCTAACGACTTGGAGAAATTGCTACTTGCATGTACTGGGCCCAAGTCAGTTCTCAAATCCAAGAAACACCATGTGTACAAAAACTGTGCCAGAAGAAGGCAGCAGTGGTAAACTTGCAGCATAACCTGAATCCCTTCAGACTCCCCATTAGGATTTTAATCGCGACCTGCCCTAGGAAGTTTGCAGCAGAGCTAGAGTTGGAAAGCAGCTCCCCAAGAACCCAGGCTCGTTTCTTAAATGACAGCATATTTTAAAACTAGTCAGTGGTAGGGAAAATGAGGTGCCTGGGATTATTAATTAGTGATGGAAAGGCTGAAACCAAGAGTAAGAACTGGTTTTGGCTCTTGGATCAGCCCTCTCATCGAGCAGCCAAGGTGAATTTTGCCTCTCCTCTGTTCTCACCTGCACGCTCCTGCTCTGGGACATGCTTCTCTCTTCAGGAGTCGGGGAGGTGTAGAGCCCACTTGCTGTGGCTGACACACAGTACTCAAGGATACTTAATACAGAGGATAACAGAGAAAGATTTTCAATACAACCTCCTAAGCAGAAGCAAAAAGATCCAGAAATCTGGAGTAAGTAAATTCTTACTAAGCTTTCATAGAGACAGAAAATGTAAACTCAACTTAGAGATGATGCTGTCTTAACGAGGTATGCGAGATCACATTTCCTAATAGCCTCCAGAAAAATCCACTTTTTCCACTCTCTGTAAATGGTCTCAGTTCATGTGTGCAGAAATTGTCACTTGTTTACACCTACCTAATATCTGGAGAGACAGTCAGAGCCGCTTCATGTGCAAATATGCACTTGAATGCATTCATGCATTGCTCTGCAAGCGTGTTCATCCACTGACATTCTGCACAGTTTTGGCAACTACCTGCAAATCTGACTTTTAAAAGTCAGTGCCAAAAGCAAAAATTAACTTGGATCGAAAGGTCCAGATTCACATATGTCCTTATTTTATGTCCCGGCTGGTCTAAATTTGGGGGGTGGTTATATATTAAAGGGAAAATAATTAACTGATAACAATGTATTCAGAACTCCACAAGTACACAGATTTTTAAAGCCATGAATTTTATTGCAATTTATGCCCACTGTAAACAATGTTTACAATTGTAATTAATTCCTCTCTTCACAAAGGAAAAACGCACATTGAAATGAGAAACGTGAAGAGAGTTATAAAGAAATCTTTGTGCCTGCTCTGTAAGCAGCACACCCTTCTGGAAAGCACATCCATTTAAACTCATTTGGTCTCATGTGGCAATTTTGTTTTAATTCCAGGCTCTTGGGATTTAGCATGTATAGTACCTCCTGGTACTTCTGTCAACACACCCACACTCTCCTCTGAAGCACGGATGTCCCAGTGTCTGAGTGCCTCTAACCAACACATACAGCAACAGCAGCAGCATAGAAGCAAAAACCTGAAGACAGGCAGACAGAATCCAGGACAAAAATGCATCCTTCAACTCACAGCTTCAGAGAATTTGAATAAACATATGCTTAACCTAGAGGAGTTTACATTTCCAAGCAGGAGGGCTGTGCCAGCTTTTGGAATGGGCTGCAGCCCACCAGGAAAAACTGGAGGGCTCACTTGGCTTTTTGCCATCGTGGCTAACCTGAAGGCCAGCGTATTAGGTCCGCAAAGCCTCTTGGTGTGCACAGAGTTGCCCAGTGAAGCGTGCGCTAGAGGAAAAAGCATTCCTGGAGACATGCAGCCTAGCTGGGCTCCATCCACAGCCGGAGCTCTGAGCCTCGGTACAGCCTCACGTCAGCAGGGAGGAAGGATTATCTGGCTGAGCTGTTGAGTCAGAAGCTGCGAGAACGCTGCAGGGCATCGCTGACTCCTGGCAGCGGGTGGGCTTGGCCCTTACTGGCGTACCATAAGGAAGTCCCTACATAGATATTCCCTAGAAATCACCAAGTCTGGCAGGGAGTTTTGGGCAGGAATTTATGATTAAAAGGTCTGCATACAAAATACCAAGTCACAAAAAAGGGACAAGTTTCAACACTATCCCTTGCATTGAAACTCTGGGAAAGCCAGCTACTAACATTCATGCTATTTCATCTTTAACAGCATTACTGAATGCTGACATCTGTGGTTTAGGTTATTTACCCATCAATCCCACCTCTTTTCTAACAGGGAACTTTTTAACTTGGCAAAGTTTTGTCCCTCCCTTCACTTTCAGTGAATCAGAGTTAAATCCCACAGTGAACTATAGTCTTCCATATCATGACTTCCCACCCCAGTGCACAGAAAGGACGATTTCTCAATCAGTTGAAACTACACATATCCATTTAAGTAATTCCTGGCTGCACCATGCACTTCTCTGTAACAAGAAGATGAATTCTGCTGCCCAGTTCTGTGGCTGCAAATCGAGGGCAGATTATTAACAAGATTGAACAGAAGAGGTCTAAAGATATTCTGAGCAAGGTCTAAAACATAATGTTACTCGGTCTGAGAGATAGTCTTGTATCAGCTAGGGCTATCTAGGAGGAAAAAAAATGCTTTTAAGAAGAATTTATCATTAGCAGGGATCTCAAGGAATTTCTCAAAGAAATTAATCTAATCCATGAATCAGTGTAAATACATTGGAATCGCAGAACCCTGGATCCATGCATGGCAGCTTGGGTGACCTTTGTAGATGTCTGCAGACAAACATATACAGCCATCTGGGTGCGATGTCTTAGCCACTCCATTCATGATATTTCAGTGTTCTACTACCATCTCTTTAAACAAACCAAAAAAACCCTCATATTTTTGATTGGTAGTAGTCTTCCATTAATCTTTTATTTCTATTTAAGCCCCTATTCAAATTCACACCCGTTTATCAAATTAAATAAGGAAACCTGCTTGTTTATTTCAGGCTTAAAGGCCTGAGACAAACCAATAGAAGACTAATAGACTAAACAGCCTTTTTTAAAATGAAGGCAATTAGTATGATGTGTAAAACAAAAGCGAGAACAGAAATGAAATCCCCAGGAGTCTCTCATAAGGCATGAGAAGACCCAAGATTTGTTCTTATAACCAAGTACCAAATGAGAACCACACACTGCTCTAACATTCACCTCTGGAATAGCAGAATGAGTATAAGAGTGCAAAGAAATCACACAGTTGAGGGAGTCACTTCAGTAAGGACAGGGACAGGACCTGCTCAGAACATTCCCAGAGAAGGTAACAAGCTAGGTGAACATGTTTTGGCCCCAGTCTTGAGAACTTCATGAACTTCTAAATCTTATTGTTTTTCCTGGGCTGGTAGTTTGAGAGCTGGAGCTGCAGCTGCTAGAGAGTATCAAGAGCGGCAATTAGTCCATTATCAGGCACCAGTACATGACAGTTCACTGATCATGCTCTGTTACGTGCACCTACAACATCTACTACTGAAGTGACTCTTTTGTCCTTCCTTCTCCTCGACATTTGGTTGAAAACATACCTATCAAAATGTACCAGTTTAGGACCTGTGTACTTCATGTTACTGCCTCTCCAGAAGAGGTATCACATCCAAATATGATTTTGTAAGCGACTGTAGTGTCGCATAACCCCAGAAACTTCCTTGCTCATCTTGGTCATCCTTCAGCTTGTCCCCATGGGACTGTACAGGACTACACTGCAGCTAGTGCTGGTGTTACCTGCAGCTCCCAGAGACATCCTAGCCTGTAACACTTAACCACATTCCCAACAGAAGCAAGGAACCCCAAAACTCTAGAATCTTCCCGCACAAAACTGACAGAAATAATTTTCTCTTCAGACCAATTAAAACCTTTCATTCCAATTTCGTGTTTTTGTTTTATATTGTATAACATCAATATAGCTGTTGAAAACAAAATAAACATTTCAAAATAAAAAACCAAAATATTCTGCTCCAAAAATCTAGAAATAAAGTGTTAGAACGTTCTGCCTCTGTTCTTTCTGTGTTTTATTTATTTCGTCTAAGTTAACACACATCTTTCAAGCATTTCAAGTTTGCTGAAATTACTTTTTTAGAAGTGAAATCCTTCCAGAAAATGTCTAACCAATTTCAGCAGCTGTGTCAATCACTACTGCTTGTCTGTCTCTGCACAGTTGGGTTAAGACACCCAGTGAGAGGCTGTAAGCCGTGAGTTTGAGATAGTTACATTGGTAGCTGGAGATTAACTGCTGTTGACTAACCAGAGCATGACATTTAATTATCAGCTGATTTGGCACAAGATGGAAACACCAAAAGAGCTGTTTGAACTCTAACTTTTCCTTCTTTATATCTAGTTAGCTCAGATTTTGCAGAAATACAGACCAAATTTCACAGTGATATTAAATATCTTGCCTTTTGTGTTCAACGTTGCATGGCAGCAGTTATCCTTGAAAGGTGCACTGAGTATTAGATTGCTCAACAAACAAATAAAATATATTTCTGTATATGAAAACAGCATGAACATTGAATTTTGGAGGAGGATCTGTTTAAATTTCAAAATAAATCACTCTCATTTGTTATTTACTGTGTTTGTCCTAATCATATAATGCCAATGCATCTATAAATCGCCTTGTCAGAGAGTAACTGCTGAAAACGATGAAAGCTGTCACTTAATCAAAAAGCCTAAATTAATCAAAAGGAAAGGAAAGCATAACCATTGCTAACATTAAGGCTTTTTCCTGCTCCACCAGAGATGACAGACATGACTGAGGGAGCTGCACAGTTAACAGACAAAAACGATGACAAAAAGGAAGAGGAAACCTCGCAGGCCTCAACACAAAAGCAGCTATGCCGGCTGTCCCAGCATCTCCTCCAAAACACTAAGTCTACCCTGCAGTGTTAAGTAAATTTGATCTTCACCTCAATTCTTCTCATGGTGATAACAAAACACTCTGCTAAGAAACCACTGTATCCCACCACAGAGATGGAGCTTCACTTCAGCAGTGGACAAATAATCTTCCTATCTAGTTTAAACATCATTTTGCAAACTGCTTTCGGATTCACCAAGACAAGCAGCACTACAGAAGTGACAATATTTCTTCAGAAATTATTCTCTTCTAGAAGCTGCTGACAGACCACAGGACTGGGTTTGCACAGAAGAATGACTCATCACTTCTGATTAGAGGAATGAAATAAACATGGGCTTTATCAACACTGAAAGTTTTACCACTTCAAATTCTTTAACGCACAGTTCCAAATTATAGGGCTACATTATTTTCTCTTGTAAAGGAATGCATTTCCACTAATGCTGGGGTGAGTTTGGAATGTAATCTCTTCACCTGAGGCTAGCCAATAATAATATTATACTGGGGGTCCGTAATTGCTGTCTATACACAAATCATGGTAAATACTAGGGAGGGAGAAGACCTATTTAACCAAAAGGACACAGTGGCTCAAGAAACAGCACGTGCCTATGCTTCAAGCAGGAATTAGAAAAAGATTTCCAACCAGAAAATAAATGAGGTTCTAGGACAGCCTCTCAAATAAGAGTCATCAAGAGAAAACTGTTGTAAGATGGGATTTGATCAGTTTATAAAAGGGATTATTCTGTGGTTTGCCTGCAGCACTAGGAGACTCAGCTTCAGGGACCATGGAGGTCTGTGACATTCCCAAATTTTGCTTTTAGTCTTTCTTTCCCCAGAATAACAATTAAATCGATACAGACAGAAACTCTCCAACAACGTCAGCTACTCTGTATGCAAATACAATGAAAGAACTATAGAAAATCCAAATCGAAGTACTTGACCTACACAAAACCATACATGCATAGCTGCATACATGCATGATTTCTTTCTGATGCCAGCTGCAAGTTCCTTAAAACTCAGGGAGCTGACATGTTTCTAATCTTATCCCAACCAGATTAATCGCTATTTTTATTCAAATACAAGTCCAATCTTCTCTTAGTAACTTATTTGCCTATTTGTAACATAGGTCAAATTGCATATTGCACAGAAAAGTATCTTGCTTTATTGTGTTGAATTTGTTTCCTTTCAGGACATCCACGCTCAAGCCTCTCTGATATCAGACCAAGTATTTTTTAATTCAGGCTGGCAGTGATGCTGCTGCCATGTGATGCCACATGTAATGGAGAGCCAAGGCCCAGAGAATAAGCTAAGCTTAATCAAACCAGAAAGGAATCCAAGCCAAACCCTCACCGCTCACCCCTCTCAGGATACTCTGGAAAATAAGTCTCACACAATGGCATGATTTCTAGAAAGGAAAGAGAATGCTGGCAGAAGCGGGCCAGCTCTGTGTGACATGTATCTGCACAGGACACTGTCAATTGCATGATTAATCCAGCATTTTGTTTTTTTTCAACAATGATGTATCTTAACCTCCCTCCAAGAAATATAATAATAAGCAAAATTACTAATGAAGCCTACAGTCTGGCATACAAATAATTAAGGATGCCCTAACCTTTCTATTTCTGCCAGACATTTTTCAGCCCAGCATCTCTTCTCCCCTAGCTGTTCATCCTCTTCTGCTTCGTTCTCTTACAGCTTTCAACCAGAAGCCCCTTTTCCTGCAGTTGCCTTACAGTTATTTGACTAGCTCCTTCACACAACTCAGGCTCACGTGCTCTCCTCCATTTCTACTTACACTGCAGATTCCACCCTATGCCTGTCAGCATTTCTCAACAAGGTAGTGGTGATAACACATAAAGAACACTCCTTTTTCTTCTCGTATGTGCCAAATGCACACTTTACTATCATGAACCTTGCAAAAGACTGATTTTGAATCCCACTAGTACAGAGAAAATCTGGTCGCTATTCTCTGCTTTCTAAAGGTGTCACCAGTAACAAACAACATGGCATCTGCTATGTGTTTGCTGCTAACAAAGCCAATGGGCTACTAGAGCTCAGCGATTTCTCCGTACAGTATTCCAAATTAGCAACGGTTTTCTATTTCCATTGATAAGTGATGGATAATCAAATTGTTTGGTTTATTTTCTCTTGGAGACACCCTACCAAGTGATTCAGCAGTATTGTTTACAATGTCCATTCCACATCTACAGGCTAGTGCTTGTCCCCATTACAAAAACTGGCAAAAAAGAAGTGCTCTGCCTGTAAAAACTGCTGCAATTTTCAAGCTTCAATTATGGTACTGCTCTGCCATGTCTGTTAAGAAATTCATATTGCTGAACAGAAGAAAGGGCATTTTCTTTCCCTTTTTGTTGTCATGTCGTTCACTTTAAGGTTTCTCAACAGACCATCCCCCTGCCAAGTCTCTGAAGCTGTGCTGCATGTGAACTCAAAGATCCTCCTCCTAAGGAATTCCTTCAACTTCTATCATATCTTGTAACCAAGCTAAAAAGGATCCTCTGGATTACAGGGAATTTGTGGAAAGTTGTCACTCAGTGTCGCTAAATCCAGAAGAAAGCCCTGCTACTAGAACATTCTTGACAAGAGAAGATCATTTCTGATAGCCAAGCTACGTGCCTGAACCACCCAAACCACCCTGTTCAGGAGCAATGACAAGGTGATTCATGACTATTTTCTTAGGTATTCAAAGCTACCACCTCCCAAACCCCATTCTCCCTTTATGAGAGAAAGTCTGAAAAAAAAAAAATCAACCCAATTTCTAAAACTGATCTTCCACCCAACTAATGGATAATCTGATTTACTGAATTTATTCCTCTGCCCTCAGAAAGGCAAAGATGTTACTAACAACCCCACAGCCTCTGGTAATACCGACTGTGTAACTGAATGCTTTCCTTGTGGACTAGAAATAACTTACAAAAGTAAAGGGATTTGAATTTAGTTTTGCAATGTGTTCTTTTTTGAGAACACATTTGTCAAAAATATCTGCAAACTTTTAGTTTGAGAGGATGTTGTCTTCCGTTTGCAATAAGCCAGCTATACCAGACCACAAGAATTCAAATGTCTTTGATGAGCTCTTTTGCTCTGCCAAGCAACCAAGAGACCCAGGGAAGGAAGATGTAAGAGGAGATTATGTGTTTTGGGTCAGCTGAATTAAATCATCTAAATACTGAAAACAGTCAAGGCCAGACTGAGGAAATTCTCAGCGCCAAGTATAGAGAAGCAGCTCGGGAACAGGCAGCGTCATAAAACGGGAGATCAAGGCCCAGGGCATAGGGACACTCTCTGGCTGCAGGTGACCATTAATAATTTTAATTTTTATCAGCCAAAACGTCAGTGAGCAGTTTTTCTGTTACTTGTGTCATCTGCATTGAAAGTAAACACATGAGTATATGGGACAAATAAACCCAAAAATAAGCAATCAGAATAGATTGCAAATCCTCTTCCAGACAGACACAATTACGTATGGTTTTCTTCTCCCAAATCTATCACTACAGGGCAAGAAATGAAAAAGATTGCAGAATAAGGCTATTTCCACATTGAGCAACCAGACAGGATAGGCACCAAAGATTCACGCAACTGTTAAATAATTCACATTTATTTATTAAAGAGAACTGGGAGTTCTGCAGCTGGCGTAATGCATAAACACACCTAACACTGAAAATATGCCCTGAAGTAGCTAAATTTGGTGACATACACAAAAAATATTTTTCAGTCAAAGAGCAAATATATTTTTGACTAATAATTGTTGACAGAAATCAGAGTCTCTGCCAAAATATTTACACTCAGTTTGATTACAACAATGATCAGAGAGCATTGTTGAATTTACTGTGTTCATTCAGTTTTGGCAACAACATCAACACAAATATGAAATAATTCTCTCCAGATCTTTGATATGTATTTAGTACACATTAATTTCTATATTTATGCATGTGCATAATTATGTATATTTTTGTACACATTCCAGTTTGTTAAACCTTTTCATTTAGCACAGAATCATACCCAATGTTTCTGACATAAAGCAGCGAGCACCTGGGGTAAGCTAGCAGTTCTGCACCCTCACTAACTTGGCACTAACCAGATCTGCACACAGGCCACAGTTTTTGCTACTGCCTTGAGAAAAAACATGTTCTAACTATATGTGAATTTTTAATTCCACAATATTACTACGTAGATCTGTTTCAAGATTATATTGTGCAGAATAACAGAGGTTATTATAAACTAGCCTTTTGCATCTAACCCTCTCACCCTTAATCTGTCTGGAAACCTCACGCGAATCCCTCTGGAAAACATGGAGTGCGTGTTCCTGAGATAGAAAGCTCATGACCACACCAGCATACCTGGTTGGCGGCAGCCATCCCTCTAAAAATGGCCTACCATAGACCAGAGCCAGCTTTGTGAAGGAACTTAACAAACCAAGACTTTAGGCTAGGTTTGCTGCATTGCACTGAATCTCTCTTTGTAAATAACCCAAATACCAGAAATAGACTTTGACTGGGTGCAACTTGGTTGCTCTGAATTTGATGCAGGTGGCAGGATTCACCTGCCTGCTGAGAGGACGGAGAAAGGACACCGCTGCGCTGCTACCCATGTTGCCCTCTGTTTGAGCTGGCTCTCACAACATGTCCAGTGAAATGGAGTCCAGACCTTAATCTCAAATGTTCCCCAATATCAGAAGTATGCCATAGTTAATACTGACCCATCTCACTCCTGCAAAATGTTGTTAACTAGTACATCCAACAACCTTGGAGTCAATGCGTACTTAGGAGGGAAAAAAGGATTGGTGGGTGGGAAGATTAAATAAACTGCCAAGAAAGAGAAGCTCTGATAGTGGAGGGGGTTTTCTTTGGAGCTTTCATAGCAGCCACAGAGCACTGCTGCAGAAATATTCCAAGGTGCTGTGAGGTTTTCCTTTTTTATCAAATAGTGACTGCCAAAACATCTACCTGGCTCCAAACGATTTGGTCATTAAAGGAAGCTCTGGCGTTCCTCCACCTCCACAGCAGAGTAATCTTTTAAAGAGGATTTCTCACCTTGGGGTGCATTTTCTGCTCTGTTTACAGCAACAGCCTGTTGTGAGATCCTTAGCTTGGGGCCTTCATTTCTCATTAGGATTCTCAGTTTCATGGAGAAAGGTTTGAGCAGCAAAAGCTTCAGGCTCTGTGCATGTCAGAATGCTTTCATGGCACGTTAAATTCAAACGCAGCCATAAACTGAGACTTCTCTTAAAGAAACTGGAGTTTCTATTAACTGCAGCAATTACCGAAAAGTGTCTGTAAACGTTTCAGTGTCTCGCTCAGTTCTTTTTTCTGGCTGGAAGGTTAGTATAGGATGATAGACTAAAACACCATGCAGCTTCAATAGCTTGCAGCAGAGGGTTTTTTTAGTTACAAAAAAATAGAAGTAAGGAAGGTACGTACGTAGTGTTAAGAAATAATAGCAGCATTTTACTGTGCCTCATATCTGCATAGTCCAGAACAGTTTTGAAACATTAATTAATTAAACATTTCAGCAGCCTGGAAGATGAGTAAGAATTATTCTCATTTATGGATGGTTAAACATAGGCTCAGGGAAGTTAAATGTCTTATCCTAAAAGACAAAGCCAACCAACTGCAAACCTGGGACTTGCTTTTTCACTACCAAACTCTTGCCACTAAATTAATCTTATGTCTCTTGGAAATAACAGTGCTGTGACAAAGTCATTTTGGGGCTTGCTAAGCTGTGTGATGCCCTCGGTAATGCAGGAATCTGTCACAAGTAGCACTGTTGACAGACATGCTACTGTGTATTAAGGTGCATACCTGCAGTAGGTCTTCCTCTGCCTACTTTCCTAAGTCTTCTGCCACGTGACTTCAGAATGAGTATCCTCTCCAGTAAGAGAAAATTTACTTCTACTGGATTATTCCATGTCCCTGCCTTAAATATATTCCCCCTTGGGCTTCCTCTTACTCTGACTTCATCTATTCAGCACCCCAACCACTTCCATAGCTCCCTTAACTTTATGAAGCCTTAAAGCCTTATCTGCTGTTGTCCCTGCCCCTATCACAAAGATTCTCACTGTACATAGCATCTTGTACAAAGTTACATGGAGAACAAAACAACTGGCAAGGATTAGACAGGAAAAAGATAGTGTAAGAGATTTCAGTTTTCTTGCATAACAGAGAGAGTATGTCAAGGTTATCACCGAAGGCACTATGCTATGGAAATGAAGAGTAGCTGGTGGGACAGTATGAACCTCAGTATCATACCACATGCAAAAAATGCAATACAGAAAACATTGACTTCGGAGCTTAATGAGTCCTATTGTTACCTGCCATTGATGCTGCAATTTTGTCTTAATTTCATAAGATCAGTGCAAATGTACTACAGCTGATAAGAAAATGCAGACTAAACGCTATAAATCAAACTTGTCTGGCATGGATGAGGTAACAAGAAGCTAGAATCTCTAGCCATGTTTTCCAACTATGCTGTTGAAATGGGACTTCACAGCAGTTGCTTTCTCCTCTTCCTCCCCTCCCCCCCCCCTTTTTTTTTTTTCCCCCCAGTTCTGACCTTTATTGTCACTCCTCAGCACCCCCATCTCTTCATCCGACTTCCAGGATCCTGGTGATGACTCCAAAACACAGATTTAGACATTTATCTGTATAATTAGCAATCTTGGCTCCTTCAGGCTTAACACCCAATGGACATTTAAGGAATCTATTCATGGACATTTTATTAATTCTGTAATTTGTGACCCATGGGATGCTTCGGCACAGAGTCATCTATAGTGTTGGGTACCTCCCATGCCAAGAAAAATGGACACTTGTTAAACCTTGATGCTTCTCTTGGTGGGATGGCCGAAAGAAGCTTCCTCCAAATTGTGTGCAGAATGCTGGGATGTGAACAGTGGTGAACATCCGCACAAGGAGACAAAGAGGTCAGAAGTTGCGCCTTTAGCTTAAATGTCATGGAGCCCGAAAGATATGCAAGAAACATGAAAAGGCTCACAAAGACTCCTGAGCAGGCCTGGACCTGACTTCATCGCTCAGAGGTCTCATGGAACTAAGAAACCCACTGAGAAAGGAGGAGCCTGGCTAGTTAGGACAGAAAGAGACCAGATAAATACAAGGAAGAATCCATACATATTATGAGAGTCTCTATGCTTCAGTTATTATATGCCACTCTAAAAGCCCCTTATGAACTTGCAGATATATCATAAGTGGATCTACAGAAAAGGGCATAAATAAGCATGAGGCATAAAATACCTGGGTTGAAGGCAGGGGACAAGTGGTCAGCACTGATCCTGAAGAGAGAAGGCAAATCAGTTGCACATTACAACGATGACTAGTAGACAGAGAACTTCTACCTCATAAGTATTGCAGAGCTCACAACTTCAGTTAGCTCTGTATCAGGAAAAGTAAGAGCACATGAACAAGTAGGCTCTAGGTTGTAAGATGAAAACACAGCAGTCTAGTAAGCATTCAGATGAAGAAGCTGTAACAAGGGCTGAGGCCTCAAACAAAATGTGGCTATCATACCCTGGTAAGAAAATAGGAGACTGAATAATCATGGTTTGACAGGCTAAAGAAGTTTTATATCTTTTAGACGTAGTGCTTTGGAAAACTCAAGTCGGTCTTCACTCTGACAGATGTTAGTTGAGAAGTACATGATTTTGGAGAGCATAACAAAAATAGCTGTGGTGTTTGCTGCAAGATACCCGAGTTCATTTAGAAAATCTCTTTCTGCAATAAAAATTTACACATCTTTCTGATACTTATTTATTCTACAGACTATGAGCTCTTCTTTTGGATCTCCCATAGGAACCTTTCAAAACATTAATATAATAGTACATCACCTCAGTCCACAGCCTGGCAAGCACTCACAAAACACATATGAAATCTCACGAGAAAGTAAGGGAGAGGAGTAAAAATGCTCTTGAATGTGTGTGCTGCAGTTATGGCAAGCATAATTCCTGATTTAAGGGTCAGGATTGTTTCTGAAGAAGTTGCTAGCTGTGTAACTATAAGAAGGCCACAGAATTTATCTTGTTGTGCAGGGACTTATTCTTTTTTTCCAGATTACGTAAGTGAATAGACAAAAACTGCAGGCTTTTCACTATGAAACCACCACCAAAACACGTATTCTGCTTCAATGCAGCCTTCCATGCTGGTCAGTGACAGGCAACATCTGTGGCTGTGCAGAGATGTAATTTTCTGTCTCAAAAGAACTAGGAGTATTAAAAAAAAAAAAAAAAAAAATCAGTTCAGGTTGCTTGAAAGATTTAATACTAAACTTTCTAGTTTCAAAAAGTTTTTAATAATTAGCTTAGCTTTCTAAAGGAAAGGTCATCTTGAAATGAAAAAGCACTATTTTTAAATCTAAAAATGTCAGAATGGATGTATTGCAAATTTGGAAAATTTCCGCTCCCCCCAAAATATTTGTTTTGAAAAATTAATCAAAGCTAACTTGAGACTGTGAACTGGTTCAGTTTTGATGAATCCACTTGCTCTGAAAAATATCATTTTCATGGAAATATTAATGACTAGTTCCATGGTGTCACTAGTAGTACAGTACATGCTGTAATGTGTCACAGAGCTGGAGTCATGAGTCTTAGTGGGCTATGCTTTGTTGACAGAGAAAAAAAAAAAAGGATTAAGATACTGGAAAACAAAAATGTTTTTGCTAGATTGGCCTCTCCCAATAAACTGAAAGGCTACTTTCGCTGAAATCAATTGCAAAACCTTTTTAAAAGTACTATGTAGGTGAGAAGTTGGATTGCCTCTATATTAATTTGGTTACTTAAAACTAATCTCAACACATAGTCATTAAGTTGGGCTAACATGACCAAGCAAATCCCCAAAGCAAGAACAAGGGAATCTCGAAGCCCAAACATCTCTACCATTAAACAAAGTCAAGAAGACAAATTATATGCACTCTTCAATTGCATTAAAATATCAATAAGGGAGCTTTAGATTTTGCAATGAAATATGACACAGCTGAGCTGCAGATCATACTGAGAAAGGGAAGGCATTCTGTTATAAGCATTTAATAGGAGACAAGCCACCTTCAACCTCCTTTAATTTTGCCATTGGATAGGCATGGAACAACTCCTCCTCCACCAGTAGTCCCTCTGCCAGGAGGAAACAGTCCCAGTCGCTCAAGAATGAGAGACTAGCCATTAATAGTTTTGGTGCAAATAATCAAATTTAAGTAGCTAATCATACAGGCTTAAAGCTGAAGAGCTAAGTTAATTCTCTTCAACATTTTTCTGCCAGTTAATTGCACGGCCCCTGTGACCCTGCCAGCCAATTTTTAATTTGAAAGAAACCTTTCAGGTTGTATGGTGAGGAAGTATTATGGAAGATGGAGAGTGGGAGACAGGATACCAGGCTGTGGAGCACAGGCTGGAATACTGTTCCAGGTGGCACTCTGATTGCAAGGTGGAAGGAAGATGACTGGGTACAGGGTACCAACACAGCGTGTGAAATCATATGCTGTTGCTGAAAGGCTGAGAGAACTCCAGGGCAAAGCCAGACTGTTGCTTGCTGGTGGCACAAAGATCTCAGACGTACAACAGGAAAGGCAGCTTTCCTTTTCTAAGCGTTTTGCAACATTCAATTAACCGTATTCTCTTGCGATGCACAAAGACAATCTGCCACTGCAAACGGTGCTGATTATTTTTCTTTTCTTAGATTGCCTCTTAACACGATCACAGTAAAACTCTCAAGGCTAAAAGCTTGCTCCATTTATGATACAATGTGAATAGAAAATGACAAAGAGATAAGAACTCTTTTTTAAGACTTCCCTAAAAGGCTGAGGATTCTAAACAAAGGGGTCTTGATTATTAGCTCAGGACAACCTATCATCACTGCTACATGGACAAATTGCACTGCATGCCAGAGCACACTGAAGACACAATAATTTACCAGTCAGAATGCAGAAAATTGTACAGTGCATGGTGACTTTCCAGATCACATTTCTTCCCTGCATGTCCTCCATTTCTGTCTTAAAGAGACATTGCAATGCAGTGTAAGGCTAAAATGGAGTTTGGGAGGGAAAGCAAAGAAAGGCATTACATGGAAAAGCACCTAATTTTGAGCACCAAACGTAGATGCCTAAATTAGGGATTCAATCTCCCTTTACATTCCCTAGAAAACAGAGGGGCCCTACTAGAGGGTAATTCAAAGCAAGAGTCAAAGCAGTCTGTGAATCACACTCTGATAACGCGCGCGCACACACACACACGGCGCCCACCTCTTTCCATCAACTATTCTGAGAGCCTACAGAGGCTAACTGCTGAACTTGGACACTTGAGTAAGGTAGGTGATGTGAACGAATACCCTCTTGCATGTCAAATTTGGGACAATTGCAGGGAACTTGTAGAAACAAAAACACAGATAGGGAAAAAATCTGGTGGCATTACGTAAAGGGAAAAGCTAAAAGTATTCAGAGTTCTTCATTTTTCCACTCTTCACAATTTAGGGTGGGAAAGCAGCACAACAGGAAAGTAAAAGGAGTGGATCTCAAGAGACCACACTTCAGTAATCCCAGAAGATCGTCAGGAAAGACCTCCAGGGGATGGACTAAGTAAAAAGGCATTAAGGAGACATGGAAGCTCTTGAATATAACAACTCTTACAGCCTTAAGTGCCAGCTGTTTCACTGTGGAGAAAAAACAAGTCACATCGTAACCTCGACTAGACTGTGAGCTCTTCACTGACCTGAAGCATGAAAAGGAAGCAAACCAGCAGTGACAAGTCAGATTACCAAGCAGAAGTATAAAAACCCAACAAGATTACATTAAATTACAGTGTTATTCCCTAAGAGTGTCCAGGGTACAAAGTTGGATGTAGCCAGCAAGAAACATCAAGAAATCATTCAATAAAGGCATTAACAATAAAGGTAGGCTCAAGAGTAGTCTGCCATGAAACTGAAAGTTATTGATGGATGATGTCAAAAAGGTCAAGTTGTTGAATGCTTTTTTGTGTGGTGATCATCACAAGAGATAAGCTTTCATCAAATGGCTATCATATCTAATTCCAATCACAAAACAGCAAGATCTAAGTCTTTGAATAGAAAAAAAAAAAAAAACAAACCTCCACAGATTAACAAGTATTAGTTAAATTAAATTGTTTTCAAATTGCCCAGACCTAATGAGCTTCATTCCAGCCTAAACCTAAAGGTTTGGCTGATGATATCTAGAGCTTTTAGCACTTATTTTGAGAACTCATCAAGACTGGGTAAGGTATTAGAGATCACATTTACCTTTCTCTAGTCTTCTATTTTTTAAAAGACACGAAAGGAGAAGCAAGGGAATTAGAAACAGTCAGTTTAACTTCAATTTCTGGAACAAATTATGAAATGTTTGTAACTATATGGAAGGTAATTACTAACATCCAGCAGGGATTGGTTGTGAAAAAAATTATGTCACACCAATCTAATTTCTTTTTAGGACCCGGTAACAGCCCTTGCAGAGAGAAAGGAAAGATATTAGATGTCGTACGACTTGACTTCAGTAATGTATGTAATGTGCTCTTATGTGCCATAAATGTAGAAAACCAGACTTAGATGAAAATAGATGCAAACTAGTAGGAACACTATTTTAGAGATTACTTCCCAATATACAAACAATATTTATCACTGACAGTGAAATATTGATACGTATACGAAAAGTTAACATGCAAAAACATCCTTCCCTTCTATTGAACAACTGGAAGACTTCAGGTCTGGGTGTCCATTTCTGGGTACCACATACGAACTGATTAAAGTCCAAAGGGAGCAATGGAAGCTATGGGAGGACTCAAAAACACCATCCACAGAGGCCTACCAAAGGCACTGACACTGATGATAGATTCTAAGCATCTTCCATGGCAGAAGTCTCCAAATAGTAACAAGTTCATCCTTTCAATAAAGGTACAGAAAAGCAGTAACTGTCTCTATCTATTTCGCATTTTAAGATGAACTCTACCTTACCTACAGTGGAAAATTAATCTTTTGTGTTACATGTGTTTAAGTCAATGAGCCCAAAATGATTAGACGCTGTCATGGCAGTGCACAATTTTACATTATATATGTATGTCTGTATATATATAAATACATATAAATATATGCATATATACACACACAAAACAATGTCAGTATGTCCTCAGAACAAGCCTTATGCTCTTATATTTCTTAGAACTGTCCTTATTTATGCTGAACTATAGAGGGTCAGCCTAAAATAGCTAGATCAGATAAAATAACGACCTGACACGCTGCAGCCCAGTATAAGTGCTAACACTTCCCATTAATAGGGCCACCTCAGATCTCTAGAAACAGGTTCTGCCTCGTCCCCTGATGTCTGCATGGTTAAAAGCCACTGCTTAGCCCTAACATCACATCAGCATTCAGTCACGAACTCAGAGCTAAGGGAGACCTCCATGTCCTGCAACTTGCTACCTTCACTCTGCTCTCTTCACCAGCTTGCTCATTACCTAGTCTCCATATCCGAATACTCTTTTCAATTAGCTACATTCATAGGTTTTGTATTCTTAAATTCACCATTAACAATTATTAAAAAAAAATAAAAATTACACACTTAAAGACTTTTTTTTCCTCAATAGTTACAGCTGGGATGTGTTGAAGTGTTTTAAGATGTGCCCTTTCTGTGTTGAAAGCTAGACAGTGGCCTGCCCTTTCAAACAGCCTGTTGCCCATGGGAGGATTTATGCCCTGGACGATTCCACTGAAGCCCAGAGCTGCCCTGTGAAGGGGTCCCCTTGTGAAAGGCAGGAGAGACTTTAAAGGATCACGACTGTACTTAAAGATGCCAAGGCCTGCCCTCTGAGCTATGTTATGGCAATCTACACTTTTGACTATGGCCGGACTTCTCATGATGCCCCTTCCTCTCCCCTGTAAGACAATCAGACTTCCAGATAGAAAAACTTCCCTTTCATGCCCTCAGCTAATACTACAGCTAAAACACTCGCCGTTTGCAGGAATGACAGCTCAGCTAATTTCCTGCTGTGTTGGCTCCAGCCCAACTCTTTACCCCCTCTCTGCCTGCACCCCCCCTTTACCACCGCAGCAGCTGCAGAGTTGTGCCACCCCTAATTATTCCCAGCAGTGCCAAGCTGGAGGCACCGCTGTCACGGAGGATGGCAGCAGAGTGCAGAGCATGACAACAGCAGCAGCAGGTGGGCAGAGCAGAAAAGGCCAGATTACTGTCTATGTGATTACTGTCATTTATCTCAAGTCAGGCAGAAGGCAGAGCGTGCTCTGCCTTTGCTTGTTCCTTCCCTCTGCTGCTACAGAGCAATTCCTGAAAACACTGCACAGGGATGTTATGCACTTGTTAAGCATTGTTTTAAGCACTGAAAACCACCGCAGTCAGAGCAAGTAATTGCCCCTTACAGCAGTCACAGGTTTCTCTCGAACACAAGTGCTATGGGAAAATAAACAAGGAAGCTTCCAACGTTAGGTCCAACTTGAAAAGATGTTGGATTTTTACAAGTGTATATATTTCTGTCTTTCAACGTATTGGGCAGAGCAATGTTTGAAATGTAAACGAGAACTTTATCCTTACAGCTCTGCCTTCTCAAGGCAGCAGGACTGTGATGCTGCCAGGGCAGCTGCCTGCTGGGAAGGTTGCAGGAAAGCCGCTCGACTCCGGTGCAGAACGGCCAGTGCACAGGCGAGAAAGGAAGCACTCCCCTCTAATGCCGGGATCAATCTAAAACATGCTCTTACATCTGGTTCTCATCTTTGCTAATTCTTCTCTCTTTTCTCCCTGATATTTAACAGGGTAATATTCTGTCATAGCTAAGTGTTTTCAATTCTGGCTGTCAAATTTCTAAATGAAATCCATATATTTAAAAGCATACGGATTTATGTATCAATGCTTTAGACAAAAATGTCATTTCTGAATCTTAAAACAGACTTTCTAAATTTAGCCAGAAAGCTTAACACCATCACAAATACAGTCTTCATCGCAACACATACTTTCCTCCTCCAAAACTGGATCCAAACTTTGCTCCTTGGCCTCATCATTAGGTTAAGAACAGATGATAAAATAAGACTCAGCTAAAGCCTGTGTCCATATGAAATATAAATCTATTTTGAGGCCTGAAAATATTCCATATGCCCTGATTTTCATTCCATTGGTCTTGAACTAGAAGCAAAATTGAGAAAAGATTTGATTTTAGGGGGAAAGATTTTCCTTCCACATTAAGGGAGCAGAAAACTCTATAGCCCAAATGAGGTTTAACAAAAACCTACTGAATAAATCTATGGGCCTCTTAAGGTTTTTTTAATCACTCAGACAGAGGGAGGGGAAGAATAAATGCATCTCAGAGGCATCTGCGTGAATCCAAGACAATACGTATGAAAAATGTAGGGGCATGTTAAACGTATTGTAATGCTCCATTTCTCTACTGGCTACCTAAGATTTTCAGGGCTGCCAGTTTCATATGAAGACAGCCTACTCATCATTGAAAGCAAAACTTATTTGCTTCTGCATTTTGTAGCATTTTCTGCTTTAAAAACTAGGCAGTTAGAAAGCTCTGTGTTAAACTATTAGGAAGGAAGTTCCTGGTAGAACATTCAGAAATCATTATTAACATGGGTTAAGCATTGGCCATTTTTAGTCAACAGTGTAACTAAAGCGGCTTCACCTCACAGGACACACACCCACAGCTAAACAACTATCTTCTGGTTGCATGTGCCACTCTGCCCTGAGAGCACACAAAAGCCCTGAAAAGATCAACATAAAGAGTTTTCAACCTATTCTGGGCTTAGAAAATATTTCCCTAATTCCTGCCTCCATTGTCAGTCTTCCTTACCAGCCTACTCTTCACAGCCATTCCAGTTTCAAGCTAAACAAGTAGTGAGTGTATGAAAGCCCATTTAAAGAAGCTCTGAGTACCGGGTTGCCAGAGCTACACTTCCTTTTTTGCAGCTCCAGGAACTCCTCCACGCTTTCCAGCAACAGGTCCTTAACACCAGCAAGATTCTGCAAGACAAGCCCAATGAATGCACAGAGGTGGTCTTCCTGGGGCCTTCCTATGTCACCCTATCTTCTGTAACAACAGACCCCAAACATGACAAGCTACTAGAGCGACACAGCAATGCTTGTGAAGCGTGTGCGAGAGCGAGGGAGGAGTGCTGAGACTGCACGTTGCTGTGCTCTGTTTTGCCAGGCAGCCCTTGGGCCGGAAGAGCAAGGAGGCAGCTTCTCCTTCCAGCCCCAGATTTCACAGCTACAGAGGGCCAATTGTAACAGTAATAACTGCGCCTAAAGGTGTATCCTGCTCAGCTCCAACAGGGATAAGCAAGCATGAGCAAAAAAAAAAAACAAACCACCCCATACAAGCATACACCACAGCCTGCACAGCTGGACCAGAAGGCTAAAGGATACCACCTACTCCACCACTCCGAGTAAGTTTCCTGGCGCTTAGACGATGAGCGATTTGAGAAAGAAAGCGTGGACTTGAAGCATGATTTCCCAGTTCCCCAGTTGATGCGCGCTGTCTGTCCTGCCCTCCCTCCTGCGTGAGGGCCACCCCCAGCCCTCCCCGAGCTGGGCTGGGCTGGCCTGCTCCTCTCGCTGCGCCCAGGCAGCAGGAAAACGCCCTGCCGGCGCCGTATTGCGGACGCAGCAAGAGCTGAAGCCGCCAGCGAGGAAGGACTGATGGCCAGAAGAACACAGCTGCACACCGGGGAGGCTAAGGGCAGGGTCCAGAGCATGCACTAACTGTGGCCAGAGCCAGCATTGAGCCAAAGCAGCCTGACTAACCACGCTGCGTTCAGGGAACCAAAGGCACAGCCTGTCTCACTGCAGGGTTAGCAAAGAGCCACTCGGAGCAACAAGCTGCAAAAGGATCTCAAAAAGTACGTGGAGCCATGGCTTTCCAGCTCTGCTGGCTGCTCACCAGGAGGGAAACGGGGAGATTTCCCCTTGCTGCAGGGTTCTGAGAGCACCCTGCCTCCCCACGCACCCACCAGGCAGTGCCGCTTCCACTTGCCCTTTACTGCCAGCTCCTGCCATTAGCCTGATTAGCAATTATTAAGAGACTGATTGACTTTAAAGGAGAGGAAAAAAAAAACCCAACCCAACAAACCCAACACCTCTCTGGTAACGTATCTGCCTCCTCCTCGACATATTAACTCCAGATACCACAAGCTGCTGCTTTCAGTCTGCATAAGATAAAAGGTGCGACAAGCCGACCTGAGGTTGCCATGGAGACCAAAATCTTTCGCAGTGCCATGGTAACTGACTCCGGGATGTGCTATGAAAAGCTGACTGCACACCCTAGTTGAGCTTTTTCATATTTTTAAACCAATTAACTGAGAGTTCAGTTAAATTAGTTTCTGTTTAAAGAAAGGCACTGACAAAATGTAAGGTATATTAGTTGCTATCTTTTTTCTTCGCAAAACAGAAGAAAACAAAAGCTTAGGGATATTACCGAGGTCCGTTGGATTGTTTTTGAAAAGCAAAAGCCTTATCTTTTCACATAAGAAATTCAATTTTTATATATTTATACTGAATCAGAAGAAAGAAAGGTTTGAGCAGCTCTAAACCAGCTTCCCTTAGGGCACAATGCTGTACTCCTTACATGACCAAGTCTCTGACATCACTGGAAGTTTTGAATGGACAAGAAATATGCTTCTAGAGGAGAATAAATAAGCTTTCAGTAAAACATTTAAGATAAACATCATAAAGCTGTGATGGCAGCTGGACATGATACAGCAAGCATCAGCCACATGCATACCCAAGTCAGTGAGAATGGAAATTCTCAGGCAGCCCTTTGACTTCTCTGTGCCTCTGTTTCCCCCCTTTAGTGAGCCGTGATTCTTCCCTCTCTTTACAGTATCCTGCGATATCAGTGGACTGAAAACTCCCAGATATCATCAGTAGGTACTTCAATTCTTTCTTTTTTTTTCTTTCTTTTTTTCCCCTGCTTTGAGCGTCACAAACATATGCTCCTAACTGTGAAACGTGATATCCGGAGTTTTCTGCACATGAGGCTACTACTGATAAACCAGGAGTTTCCAAAATGCTGCTCCATCCTCTGATGACAAATGTGCAGTGTGTAGGTGCTGTTGCTTCAAGTTAGTGAGCAGGGAATATAACATGGCTTAATCTTTCCCACATGACTAGGAAGGAATGAAAGTGGACAGGCACAGGAGAAGTAATGAATCTGCAATAACACACTCTCCAGGGTAATACTGAACCCGCTAAGCAACACCTGGGGAATACCTGCCAGTATGCAGTGCCACATATACTGTTTGCAACGCTGTCTCCACAAGCTGAGGTGAAGAGAGCTCACGTCAACAGCCATGTTCCCATGCTTCCTAGAGTGCTTCCCAGAAAAGTCTGCTAATTCAGAAATTTGGTTTGAATCCAATTCATGTATTTTGGGGGTCGGAAATCTGGCCCTTGAAAGTGAGAAGAGTTATGAAGAAATAAAGAACATGTTGTTCATTTCAGGGATGTAGGTGGCAGAGCTCTCCTACTGAAATTGTGTAAAAGACTGTCCTCGTTTGACCCAGTTGTAAATGGATATCTGGTCATTTGTGCTGTGGACTGAAAACTGGGCAGCTGCAGCAGCAGTCACACAGCATTCCAGGCAACGAGAGATGCAAACCCAATCTTGCCTCACTTTGAGGTGTGCCTTTTACTTGTTTACCTGTGCTTCAAACTCATTTTTACCTTAGCAAAAGCTTCAGCAAGAAATGTCCCTGGAACACAGCAGTAAACACTGCACAGCCACTCTAGGCTCCCAGCAAGTGTCATGAGAGAGGCCAGGCAGAAGAATACCAATTCTGGAAGTTTTGATATGAAAACTGCCATTGCTAATAAACAGCCTGTAATAACAAAGAACATTTTCTCTGAGTTTAAAGTGAGCAAACTCAGGTTTCTATATAAGGCAGCTATTGCATCAGGAGAAGATGTACTGGGTAGGTCTAAAAAAAACACCCCTACAGTCTGTCTTTGTTCAGAAGACAATTCCTCTCTTAGTTTTAGTTATTCTGCAATAAAAAAAATCCTACTGCATTAAATACACAGAAAGGTTATTTTGTCAGAATTAATATTAGGCACATTCCTGCAGTATCACAAAAAGCCATGCAAAGAGAGAAAGGGACCTCTTACACAAGAAAAATACAAGGCAGATACTACAGTAAACATGTTGCAATCACCATGGAAATACACCCCTAAAGTTTTTGACAGGTATTTAAACAGCAAATCAAGAGTCTGGGGAAAAGACATCCAAAGTACAAGCTAGAATTCATAGGTCTCCTTCCCCAAAAAGAGCGAACACTTGCTAGGAGATAAATATTACAGACATTGAATAGAAAAAATAGGTGAGTAAAGAGTGCTAAGGAAACAGATAGAAGATATTTTGATGGCAGCTACTGGAGAACCCAGCATTGGCTGATCAGCAGCAGGAATCCATCTCAGAGTTTTTCAAGAGATGCTAAAAATACTCACAAGTATAAGATGCCAAACCAGCTAGCTAGTCGAGGAGAAGCAAGAACAACAGAGGAAAAATCCCAACATGTTACAGAGGCGACTTATGAAGGAGAAGCCAGCAGAAAAAGCGAACTAAGTGAGAATATACTCCCATCTCCAGCTGATATTCTGTTCTGCCTTATATTTGCTGCACAATTTATTTAGAAAAGGTTTTCTAAACACTTCAGTGAATGTAAAATTGTGGAATAGGCATTTGTTGTTAGAACAGATTCTTCAAAGAGGTTCCACATTGCAGAGCAAGCGCTCTAAACATAGGGTTTAACCACAAGGCCTAAATACGCTTAAATGTAGTCTTATCTCAACGATTTGTACACTGTTACTCCAGGGACAACTTTTAGTGGTTATCCTCTGTTATGCATAACTACATCCTCAATTCTACAAAAAAAAAAAAAAAAGCAAAAAAAAAACAAACCCAAAAAAGTAATATCTCATTCTGGGTGGCTTTCCTTTTATCTGTCTAGGATGCTAGTTAAGTTTGTCTTAAACCAAATGATTAATAAGAGAGTTAAGCACATGTCAGACTGAAGTACAGATTGAAATATTGGCTGGGAGGACAGATCTGTGCTTCACTAATGAACCTACAGAAACCAAGTCTTATTTTGTACCATAGATTATATTTCTTGAGATTCAGAATTAAATAACAGACGGAGATAGATGAAGTATGCCTGTCCCTGAAAATAGCTACCCATTCTTCTTTATCATATTATAAAGTCAAACATACTCTTATGAAAATATCCTGCGTCCTGAATTGCTGTAGCTATGTGAGGAATTGCCTGCAAGTTCTTTGTGTACTATGAATGTTCTAGAAGTGGAAACTTTCCAGATGTAAGAGAAATGACCAACGAGGAGATTAATAACAATAAAAAAAAAATTTCACATCTCCATTTCCTCCTCTCCTCACTAAATACAATGCTAATTGATGGTCAGGAACAGCAAGATGAAAATATTACTCACTTTGAAGACACAGAGATTTCATTTTAAATAGCTGTCATTTTGGCATAGGCAAATGCTGTCATACCCAAAAAGAAATTACCTGCACTTTTGTTCTCATCTAAAACAAATCTCAAAACTTCCCCAGCTATTTTTCGATCAGTCAGGAGCCCCACGTTTATGCTACTTGCAAGTTTCTACACTTCCATACTAGTCCTCAAAATACGATGAAAAATGCTACTGTCAAAACACTCTAGCCTCCTTCGAAAAAGGTTATTTCCCAAGTTATTACAGGGAAGTGTGTTCCTTTGAGTTTTCAAGCACAGTGCCAATGGCAGATGCCTGTAACTACAGCCTCCTCTGAGAGGACGCTATTACCATTTGGCTTTTCAGCAAAATACATCCAGGTACGGTCTGCCACCATTTACACCTGAAATCCCGCTGACGCCCAGGAGCTCGGTCAGGTATGACTAAGGGTAGAATTTCCCTTGTAGTGTTTCATCAAATTAACTGACTTTACTGCTCCTTTCTTTTCAGCTACCCTGACATTTTCCCTGTTTACACTAAATGCATGTTAAGAGCTGTATAAACAGCAAAAGGGCAACTGGCAGACCCTGTATTATGCATTACCAATCCCAACCATCACTTTAAGCAAGCAAATGAGCAGCATCAGTAAAAAAAGAAAAGAAATTACACAGGTTGTAGGTTTTTTTTTTTTCCTCCTTTCATCTTGTGGTAGAAAAATCAAAGGAATGCTTCACGAACTGACATCCCAAAAAGGGGAAGACAACTTTCTTAAAGGCCTGTTTGGTGAAAAAAATAGTACCTCCAGGTACATTACTATGGAAAAATTGTCATCCTGAGCTGCTCCCTCCAGAGCCAGCCGGAAATTAGTCATGGGAAAACTGCAAATACCTTGAAGATTCAGACGGGCATTCAGAATGTCTGATACTTATCATAATCCCTTGGGTCTGCAGAATAGTCTTTATTGCGGTTTCTTGATGCTTCTGCACAAAGTGCAGAGATATGAAAAATATGAAAAATTAAGGCAAAAAAGTGGCCAAACATTTCTGAATTACAAAAAGAGCTCCATCTGAGTTTTGTGGGAGGATTGCAGTTAGCTCTTATTTTATCTAAACTGGCTTATATATCCTAAACTGCTTTCATGGCAGGACTATTTGGAATTCTTATAATCCTTTAAGCTACGTACACTACCTTAATCAGATTTTAACCTGATCTCTCAAAACTCTGAAGTACCATTTTTTAATGCAGAAAACAAACAAAAAATTGCATATTTTTGTGTGTGCTGGCAGAGAGATTTCACTGATTTGGGAAAAAGGTGGGAAAAATGGTCACAATCATTAGCTTTTTTTCCTTTTAACTTGGGAATAAAGGTATAGTGAAATAAGAAGTTTTATAGCAGTGAATCCAGAGAAAGAATCACTGCTGTGTGCAATGCACTACA
The DNA here is from genome assembly GCF_965183815.1 of Platalea leucorodia. NCBI lineage: Eukaryota > Metazoa > Chordata > Aves > Pelecaniformes > Threskiornithidae > Platalea > Platalea leucorodia. Next base: position 59,393,177 of record NC_138826.1, read on the forward strand.
ACATCTGAATATAAGAAAAATGAGAAATAGCCAGAAAGACTTGTACAGTCTACAGCTCGGTGCAGAGAGACACTAAAGCGAATATAACAGTAACCATTCTTATTACACCATTCACATACTAAATTTCACCCATTGGACTGTATTCAAACATTACTCAAGCAAAATAGGCTTCGTAGAAACATACAACATGGGCATATTTTTCCACGGCTTATCAAAACTGTAGCACTGCCCATGGATCTGAGAAATGAACTAAATAAAACGTTATGCAAAACATGAGGGGATAAGTATTTTTCTGAACTGATGGTTACGTGATGGAAAAAAAAGTCTCTAACCCTGATAGATCAGTCTCCTAGACAGAGCTATTGATGTCTATGTTCCTAGGGGAATTCCATATTACGAAGCGGAATTTCAAACCAGAGCTGGTGCAATGATGTATATTAACAGGGGAATAAAAGGAATAGGGAATTGAAGCAAAGAAGAGAGAAAAGAGCCATCATACTGGGCCCAATCACCTTCTCCCAAGAAAGTTTCTCATATAAAAACTTTCTATGATCTATTTTTTGTTCCACACAATAGAAAGAAAAGAACAGTTCTGCTGAAAACAAGAAATGATTCCATTACCGTGTTTCTAAAGACAATCCCTTTATGAATTCACAGTGAAAGAGGAACTAACTGTACATGGAGCCACAAAAAGTTTATATAAGGAGTATTTAACTCCTTGCACTAGTCCAGTACTAAATCTACTTGCTCATCTAGTTTGGTATCTTTCTCTGTACATTGCATTTGTTTCTTGTAAAAGATCTGTTGAGCTTATCTAAAAATAATCTGTCTTTGAAAAGTGGCCTCTTGCTTTTTTTGGAAACAAACAAACAACCCCCCCAAAAAAAACAAAAAAAAAAGCCCAAAAGCAAAGGGTTTTAAGTGATTCTTTATCTAGAAACTGCCTAAAATGACAGAATTTTACATGGAAAAGTCAGAAGAGTGAAGAAAAACTGTGTCTGAAACACAGACAATGCAACCTGCTGTGTAGTTCTACTGGTAAGTCAGGCTGTGTAGAGTGAAGTGTTGCAGGTACATCCCAAATCCTTGCAGCTCATCACTATTAGGGAACAAAGTAAAAAAATTCTCTCTTTAGAGTCTAAAATGTACTTTTTGAAGCAATAGTCCAGATAATGGCACAAGTTTAAAAGGAGAGACATTCCAGAAAACCACAAAGCCAAGTGCTTTAAAACTTAAAAGTACCTTTGAAGACACACTTTGCCTTTACTGTAATAAATAGTACCATTTCTGATACGTAGAAAACCAAACAAAAAACAAACTGTGTGGTAGCATTGCGCTGCTATAGGGCATTTTTTTCAAACAGTCAGAGTCGCTTCATTTGGAACAGATCTTTTTCTGAATCACATGATAAATAAAAAGATTACCCTCACTACAGCCTTTTACAGAAGTAGAAAGTGAAAAAGCAGACTGCAATACTGCTGAACTGCTTTAAATATACAGGTACAGTTTTTCGTCACATTGATTTAACATGAGAAGCTCAAATAAAGTTATTGTAAAATGGACAGCAAATGTAGCTCTATTTGCCTGGCAAAATGAAGATAAACATCTTGATACTAAATGCCTTTACTGAGAAAAGAATGACCAGCCTTTGTTTCCAAGCACCAGGAGAAGTTTATGAAAAACAGCAGGAAAAAAACCCAAAGAGTCTGTGACACCAAGCCAGTATGAGTTTATGTGTAACAAAAGTTTAAGAGCTTTTAGTTTCTTGAATAGTTAACGGTCTAGTGTCCCAACTTCGTGGGTGTTTTTCATGTTACCAAAGCAACTTGCAGTTTATTGAAAAGTTCAAAAAAATTCAAGTTCCAGAAGAGGGGTGAAAAAACATGCAAATCAAATATTTTGACACCAACTCTATGACAAACAGCTGAGACAGAGCTTGACTGCAAGGCAGATTGAAAGAAAATACTAAGCTCAAGAAGGATTGCTAAACCAGTGTTCCCTTAGAAGACACAGCTACTCTACATAGAACCATTAAGAATAGTTTTGTCTCTTCTCTACACTTGTAGAATTTAAGCTCCATGAGATTATCTAAGAATAACTAAGGGCAAAATTTGGTTCATGCAGTTTTTATTCCAGCTGTCTGTACCCAAAAGATGTATCCAATTATAAATTCACATCCATTCCTACTTTTGTTGTACAGGAAGTCCAAAAAGAAAATAAAAACCAAAAACACACAACAAAAGTCTTTATTGTATTTGAAGTATGTGAAAACAGATGCCCCAGACAGTTGAGAAATGACCAACTCCTGCATTGTTCAGGGAAATTTAATTATAAACAACCCAAAGACCCATTTAAGCCACATGTTTTGATTTAAAAAAAACAGGGTAAAAAACCCAGATATATTCTTCTTGTTACCTTCTTGCTTCAGGCCTCTGTATCTATGGTAATACAATTACCATCCTGGGACTAGAATTGATCAGAATTTTTTTAATTACATTCAAACCTCACAAATCAAATGCCTTTTTCTGTGTTTGGTGGTTTTTTTTTTTTTCCATTTGAGTTTTATAGAGTTATTGTCTCAATACTCTCCGCCTCACCATAAAATAATATTTTAAAAATAATTGCTACTAAATGGTTTTCTTTTTCTAGTCCTCTTTACTATGAATCCAATCAGCCAGAAAAATCCTATATAAAGCAGCGTTGGCTTTGGATTACTTTCTGTCTCTTTCCCTCTTTCGCCTTTGATCAATTACATTTTATTGAAAAAGCATACACTCGGCATTAGAGAAATGTAGCACAATGAAACAGCAAGGGAGGTTTGAAGGCTTGTCTTATCACTAGGCCTTCTACAGTTACAACATTAATTTTGCTGACTTGCAAAGTGATTTTGTTTCATCTTCCAGTTTTCATTCGCTATTTCATGGCTTTTATTTTTAATGATTAAGCACTTACGTCATCCATGTAATTCCCTTTTATAAAGGGATATCCCTAGCCAGTTCTCCCGGACAAGGAGCATGCACTGTCTAGCCTTATTAACAAGTAGAATAAAGAAAAAAAAAAAATCATATGGTCTCCTTCAGTTGTAAGGAGATAGTGACAACCAGAAGTCCATGCTAAGAATGGAAAACAGAATTGAATCCATGATTTACAAAAATAGGGAAAAGAACTAATTTAAACCAGGTAGGAACCTCAGAAGTGGAGAAGCCAGAGGAATACCATTGCCTTTGCTCCCTAGACTGAGTGGGAGCCAAGGCAAGAACAGCTTAGAAAGGTCCAGGTTTTAGACTCCCTGTGAATTGCTGAGGTGTAGATCGAGTAAAAGCAAATGCATGTATGTATCACACTTGCTAACTGAGTGTCCCTCAACCAACAGCGTATCTTATTTTCTTATGCCTGCATATTAGTTCATATGGCAACATACATACCTCACTAAACGGCTTACCACATTGAGCAGATACTATAAAAACACAAAAGAAAGATGAATTCTTGGCTATTGTAATGGCCTGCACAGTCTGGAACACATGCCTATAAACTGAGAGGACAGATAACTAAACCTGCCTGTTGGAAATCACTGGAACTTCCCCAACACCCAGGGCATACAGGACTTGCCAGGTTTCTAGAACAGAGAAAACAGATTTTCAGCTCCCTTAGCCAAATGTTCAAAGCTATTGAGAAGACTGAAAGGGCTAATAGAGCCAAGTGAGATTTTCAGACACAACTAACCAAGTAAGGCATACATCTCCCAGGCCCTAACCTGCTTAGGCACTTTAGAAAATCTCATTAAGCACATGTCTGCATCTTCAGATACCCGTATGTTTTGAAACTCTGGTCTCTTTTCTCTGACAATTCAATCTTTTATCTACTTGTTGCCTATTCTTGCTTACATCTAGGCTTTCACAACAAGATGCAGTAGGCTTTTGACCTTGGAAAATGGATCCCGGAAAGCTATTTTACAGTACTTTTTAAAGGAGGGACTAAGCACAGACTAATACTTCTCAAAAGAATAGATCGAACAGCATTTTTTTTTCTGTTTAACTAGCACAGCCATAGATTATAGGGAGTTTGGTTTCATTATATAACAACCCATCATTGTTCCCTAATACATTATCTCATCAGGAGGCCTCATTTCAGAGAGGCTACATAGACACACGTTTCTTAATAGCAGAGCTAGCGGCGGCATGATCTAGTGGATTAATTACATAACTGACAACTAAGCTTTCCTTGTTGTAATAAAATTTTAAATTTACATCTTTAAATCAAGTTTTTAGACAACTAAAAAGTGCTTGACTTCAAGAGATCTATATCTAGCTCATTTGTTGAAGAAAAAAAAAAATCATTTACCTCTTTAGGAGCTCCTTTAATCATGTTTTTCCTCACTACAAACAGAAACTTCTGGGACACCACATTCATTTCAAAAGCATACAATAAATACCTTGCAAATTTCAGATATGGAAGCAGAAGCCCAAATATATGAATTAAAATGAGACATTTGATAAAATTATTATCATTAGTAAGAAAAAGAAGGAGGAAAACTAAGTGGAATCTCAGAGTGCTTACAAATTTTTGCCTTCAGAAGGAATTTGTCTGAAAACGCCCAAGTAAAGGACTTCTATCGAAGTTGCACCCAGTTGCTGATAGGAGTAAAAGCAGCGATATTCTAAGAGATCTTTGGGTAATGCTTTTCGTTCCCCACCTGGAAAAGCTTTACATTTTTTGTTACAAAACATCGTATGAGATTATGCATTTAGCACACACTTTTAGATCTTCTCCATATGGTACCAATCCTTCTACAAATACAGACAACGTGGCTATCAGGATTTATGAACAATGTGTGCAAGCTATCAGACCACTGAAGTGGATTCTGAAATAAAGCATGGTAGATAAGTAGATCCCATATAAATTCTTCCCCAGGCTTCCTCTTTTTCTGCATTTTTCCTCAAGCTCTGCTAAGAATCAATACAGAAAGGACTTTTACTCTTCTGGAGTCAGAGCACCTTATCAAATTATCCTAAGTGGTTTTCCTACAAAATTATTTTAATGCTCTAGACATGGTTTCATGCTGACATTTATGAAGGCTTGCAACAAAATTTCACTTTTAAAACAATGTTATGATGTACCTTTGTACAGTGGGAATGGAAGAAAACAGGATAAAATCCCACTCTGATTTTTACATCAGTGGCAGAGCCAACCTCAGTAACAAGAGTCAATCCAGTTTTGAGAGCTGAAAGCTTTCAGCCTGCTCCTTTTGTCAGACCTACTTCTTATACATTTGTTGATTCTGTTTACTCCCTCTCTGGGGGGGTTGAATATGAATGTGCTTCTTTCACATCTCCTCTTATTGCCTGCAGCTTCCATCTTATTCTCTCCAGATTAGCAACTGAATAATAATTGTATTGATTGATATACATTATCCTTCACAATGTAAATTGCCCTATTTGGACAAATTTACAAAATAAACTAACAACTCATGGTCAAGGTAGCTGCTGCCAAACAGTCAACAACCAACCCTCTACTTTCCTTAACCCATAACCACCGCCTCTTTATTCATGAGAAGGATCTTCTTGGCTCCTAGCCCAGGCATAAATTAAGCCTAAACCAGATTTTGGATCTCACAGGAAAGGATCATTTCCATTCCACCTGATTCTAATCTCATTTGCATTGACTTTTCACTAGTGTTAATTCTGCTAGTTTTATTAGGGGTGTTTCTAAACTTCATCATTGTAGATAAAAATCAGAACCTTATATTTCAGGTTTGAAGATCTTTTTCCATCTTGAAACATTTGCAATTGACTCTAATCCTATCTATATTAGTGAAAATCTGGAGTAACTCCAGCTGGAGACTGTAACTTTTTGGCAAGCAGATAGTGAGAGAAATTTAGCAACAATTTCTTTTGCTCATGTAACAGAAGGCAGCTCCAGTAAAAGAAAAAGTATTAATGGTCATAAACTGTAAATTCTAAAATCTTCTCTTTTAGCATGGAAAAGAAATTACACATCATGATAAAACTATAGAAAGTAGATGCTTTTGTAGTCAAAGACTAAATTGTCATCAGTCAAGTGATAATGAAGCTTCCAGAAGACGCTTTTACCAAATCAGATTAGTTAACAATACTTAAAGAATACTGGCACAATATATTCAAAAGGAAAAGTATGAAATTTTTTAGCAATAATTTTTATTATTTCAAATCATTGATACGTCTGTTAGGACTTGCTGCTAAATGTTGCACAACGGAAGGGAAAAAAAGGCTAAAAATGTTGGCTTAAATTGAAAGCCATCCCTCCCACAGAATCATTTTTGATAGGTAAGATTACGCACAGTGTAAGTTACAGGGTTAGTAATGTAACTTGAATAAAACTTAACAATTATCTCTGAGCTACAGATTGTCACAAAGTAACACTTGATGGACAGAAGAGAAGAGACATAAGCGATAATATTTAATAGCAAAGAATCCTCTACTTGTCTAATATTTGAAAATAATCTCTTAGGTCGTCTTTTCTTTAGCAGATATATTGGTTCCTATTATCACTATTCAAATTTTTTCCTTTGGATGGAGAATAGTCAGAATGGATTCAGGCTGTTTGCTACTGAAAGAGCAGGCAGTACACATGCACTAGACCAGACAGACCAAAGGACCCAACTGATGGGGGCCCAAAGGAAGAGAAGTGAGCCCAAACCAAGGGGTCCTCCCTCCATTTCTTGAGTTGGAGTCCATGCCCTTATATTTCATTTTTCCAGACCTGGTCTGAACAGAGTCATTCTCTTTTTCACCTCTCTTGTATGTCCTCCTTCCCTGGTTTTGGTTTGTTTGGGGGTTTGTTGTTGTTTTGGAGGGTTTTTTTTCCCCCATGAAAACAAAGGGGCCATGTTGTTGCCCTTGACCTGGGTGTAGTACAGGCTAGTGATGGCTCATTTCCATAAACTTTTTTCTCTGAACAGTCTAATCACAGCATACAAGATCTTCTGGCCTTATAGATGTTCCTCTAACATTTTTTGCTATGCCATGTCATGCTGGTATTAAAATTTGTCCAGTGACATAAACCAGCAACGCTACACCTCCAACCCTCTGCTCTCATACAGCTCTTCCAAAGTACCACAGTCCTGAACTCACTATTGCTACTTCCCCAGCCCTTGTTCAGTACTGCTCTGCTGACAGAAGCATACAGGTCTTTTGAAGAGGTGCAGAAGGTTTCTCTACGTAACTATTAACAAAAATCAATGTTACCCTTATGTGTAAAGAAACATAGCTTGGAATCACCCATTTATCGAAAAACAGTGATACCAGTCTGACTGCTTTTGCAAACCTACAGTGGTGCACACAATTATTACAGACAATTTATTTAACCAATTGAGGAGTTGTTATGAATTGTGCCCCACACAGATCACAATATTTACACTTTCCTTAATGGTTTAGTATATTTCGAATCTATGGATTGCTGGTTAATATTTTTGCTGATCTGCATGATAATTCAAATTCAAAATTATCCTGACATCTACTATCAACTAACTTGTGTTGTTTCTATTCCCAGATCACCTGGATTAATATTATAACCATATACTTAATGGTAGATTAATCTATTATTTCTGCTTCCACCTGAAATTATCACATTTGAAATTAATTTTAGCTCTGGATCCAAAATTAGTTTTTTCAAATGTTCTCATGAATAAATTTTCACTATTAGAAGATTTATTGGTTTTATTTAATGAATTTATGAAGGGGTGCAGTTTAGGGTTGAATATGAACTAATCAAAATTAAATACAGACTCCACAAAAGAACTTTTAAAGAATATTTCTTATAATTTTCCTGGCTTTAATGATTGGTTTTGCTTAAGCCTGGCTTTGACATGGGCATTGTTGTGATTTAAGTAGCTTTGGCTTGAGATTGAATGACAGATCAACAGGAGAACATCAATAGGGAAGTCACATGAATGCAATAATTTTGAAATTGTCCAGTTAATTAAATGTCAAGCAAAACAAGGATGTAACTGGCCTTGGTGTAAAAGCCATGGGGAACTTTTAATATTTCTTTTATCAATTTCATTTCAATGGAATGTGAAGTCAGATGACATCTGTGGTGAGATGATGAGTGGTCAACCAACCTACTTGAAGAAATGACCATTCAATTATGCAAAGTTAATTTCCTTTTATTAATCTCGGCATATCACATGTCAGCGCATATCAGTCATCAAAAATTGGCATCCCTTGGCTCAAAGAACCAAAATGACTACCATCTTTAAAGGCACTTTTCATGAAACAACTATGTGCCAAAACACGTATGTATTACAATGCACAAAAGTTCCATTTTGGGGAACAATACAGACATCCATCAGTAACTGTTGTACAGAGTCTTCTGTTCGACTTCACACACTCAGCAACATCTTTGTGAAATGCTGGCTCTGATTAATCTTCTTGACAAAGGCAATGCTTTCTAGAACTTTTGTTGAGGGTGAAGAGACAATTGAAATTCAGATGAGCCGTATCCAGTGAAGTCTGGATGGGTGTTCCCTATTGTTATGTGGGAAAATACTAAACTTGGATGAATCTCGTCATACATCTTGATGCCTCCAGCAATGAAAAACTGATGTACCCATTACTGTTTACAAGACAATGTCCTTATCCAGGCAGCCTTTCAGTTTGGACATTTCTGCATTGTCAGTTGCAGAGCTAACTATGCTGTTGGAAATAACACCCAAGTGACCATAGGGCAGAAAAAGAAGTGGCTCTTGAAGACACGTTAAGAACAGACAGCTCCAAGAACGCAGGTACTTCAAACAGGTTTTCTTGCTAGTAATAGGCTTTAACTTTTGGTCAGCCCTAAAGTGGTCAGGCAGTTGGACTAGATGGTCATTGTAGGTCCCTTCCAACTGAACTAAATCTCCTAGTCACACGGAAGATATTTGGCTCAAAAGAAGCCATGCACCACTTCAAGTCCTAGAAGAGCTTAACAGATGATATGAATATTACAGACATCAAACTAAAGGCTAAATAAAAGGCCAATTGCTTTTATTTTTTGAAAATAATTGGAACTATTTCACTACATGTTTAATTCAGTTCTGCTTCATTTACAGGCCACTATTTCTCTAAATAGCTCCACGAGTTAGCTGTCCAAATCACTTCATGGGACTTCTTTGTCTTGAACCAAATCTGATGGGTACTCTCAGCATACTAAGCTCTCACTCAGCTTAGAAGCTCATGGAGGTCTTCAGAACTTCTCTTTAAATATACAGATATTAGAAAATGCATTTTCTTTGCATCACTTAGTAACTTATTCTGAAGAAGAATCTCTGGATTCTTAGAGATTCACGTGATTTCTTCACCCAACAAGTAAGTAACTTTAATCTTTATTCTATGGCTTTCTGCTAAAACTGACCAAAAGGCAGGCAGCTGATGCTGTTTGTGTTCCCAGGTGGTCCAATGAGACTTAAGATCACCAGTGTGTGCTCCTCTGAATACCACCATGCCTTTTAGTCTTTTGTGATTTAGATAGCTTTTAAACCAATGACCTTTGAGTAATAGTATCCTTGTTTCATTCCTGAACTGTTGAGCTGCCAAAGAACTGTTATTCCATTACTAAGCATTCCAGTGTGGATCTGTATCTTGCATTTACTTATTAAACCTGATCCCCAGCTCAGAATCCACCAAATTTTATAGCTAGTTGGATGTTTCTGCCTTCCTCAGGAAAACTCTGCAAATGTTGGGACTGAACATCAATTTGTAGTATTCATCCTTTTACAGGCTACTGTCACATACCTAGATTACATGTTATATGTAGCCCTATGGCTATTAACAGTTTTCCACTGTCATTAATAGAGTCAGAAAAAGGTTCCCGTATTAGCATTTGAAAATAAAAACCGAAATACGTTGCAAAAGAAAACTTCAGGACCACATACACCCCTGTGTATTTGCTGTTTTAATGGAATTTGCCCTTCCCAGAGAGACAATTTCAGAAGATAAATTTAAATGATTATGAAATTCTCCTCCCTGACCCACACCCCTTCTCTAGGCTTCTTACGTATTCCAGCTTTTACTGTGGGAATAGCTATGTCACAGCAAGAGGATTGGGTGTCCTAGAAATACATTCACTAACCAATAGACAGAGGATATGAAACGAATAAGAAGGGTGACAAGCTATCCCTTTTCATATACAAATAGATTAGTGTAGTAAGTAACAATTTTGGGACAAGAGTTTCCTGGGAAAAGAATCCAATGTGAAGGGTAAAAGGATTTCTATTTATACATTATGTTTCCATTTGTATTGTTCACCAAGTATGAAACCTCCTTTTTAAAATCTATGTCTCCTGGTGTCTTGAAGAAGAACAGACTATTCCTGCCTGTCTGACTCATGTATCTCTGGGCAGTAAGACCTTCTGACTCATTGGATAGTCAAAAAATCTCAGATTAACAATAGTGCGTGGCTGCTAAAAATAGGAACTGTAGACTCTGGAACTAAACGCAAGCAGAAATAAACACATTTCCTCTGAATATGTGCAATCAGTGAAACAAGAACAAAAGTGTTTGCATTATGCTTCTTCACTTGGATTTCATTAATTTTGTTAGAAAAGCAGATCTCAAACTGCCTCTGCAACTGTTTCAAAACATCAGTAGAAGAGACACCTCAAGAAGCAATGACCATGTATCTTTCTGACCTGTATACCTGATCTGTTTAAGAAAGAATGCCTGAGCTGATAATGGAGTGATACCTTATCTTGCCACCTAAACCTCAGTCCTTTTAACAGGTCTCTCAGAATACACATTCCAGTGGCCAAACGTATTAGCAGTATCTTTGCTTACTTTTTTTTTCTTTTTGCCTTTGTTTTGTGCTAGTAAGTTAGCCATTCTTGAATTCATCAGGAGGACAGATTTCAGAAAGATACACTGAAAAAGATGATTTGTCTATAAAAATTTGCATATCTTGCTCCTAACTTCTGTAAGTGGTGTGATCATTGTGATATAAGTTATAAAAGCAAATTAAACCATAACCTGGAATGCAGTCCTACAAAATTTTCAGCAAAATTCATCATGAAAGGCACAAAGACTATTCATATCGCCTTTTATCCTGAATCAGGTGTTGATGCTGAGGCCAATAGTTAACTTGTCCAGAGCACGGTTAATTTATGTTAGTATTTCAATTACGTTCATTTTAACCAATAAAAAAAAGTAGTCTACCTATATGACAGAATTTCACAGAATTGAAACTGCAACTATCTTCTGAACTGATATAACAAAAGAATTCTGTTCAAATACAGAATTGGGGCATGTGATCAGCAGGAACTCCTAAAGCTTAAACTTTTGGTGTCCTGCATCAGCACATTTTCTTGCATAGAAACTTCAATATCCTTGACACTAGCTGCATGCTCCTATCTTGTAAAATGGCCCATGTGAGTTACTTAGAAACTACTACCATCAACGCCAAGCAGCATCTACATGATCAACTTAATGGTTGGGAAGGATAGAGAATTACTATCTTCAAAGAGAAATTAAGTATATGAATTTAAGTAACTTCTAAAGAATCCTACCAAAATGCCAGTCTTAGGAACCAAAATTTTAGGCTTGAAAAAGAGAGTTTAAGAACTGTCAGAATTCATCAACAGGCAGCAGTGCTTTAATCAGGTTCTCTATTTTAAGATGTAATCTTAAAAAAAAAAAAAAAAAAAAACACACAAAACCCAAACAACATAACAAAAAAAAAAAACAACTGTAGAGCAGAAAAACATTCTCCAAACATATTTAAACTTTTTCTTATCCGATCTAAGTACTCACACATGTGCTCATGACTGCCTCAGTTAGGCAGCCTTCTTTTTAAAATAGTTATTCCATGTTGTTTCGAGGAGTATTTTTTGGCTGTAATTAGAAACAATGCTCTATCTGGCAACCCATTTTTGCTGGTCCCTGGAGTAGCATTTTAAAGGAGGCTAGGCTAGAGAGAAAGAATGTGATCATGCACAGCCGGCAAGCTGGAAAATAGATATTGAAGCAAAGGTGGAAAAAATTCCATAGAATTCTGAAAAATGAAATAAGATTGGCAGGGATTAAGGTGATTCAATGCCAGAAAAGAGTTCTGCAACCCAAATAGTCCAGTCTTTGACTGCTTTCTTAACTCCTGTCAAGTCTAGGAAACAATGCTTTGTAAAAGAGTGCCGAAAACTCCATGTGGCTGCCAAAAATTATCAAAGATTGACTAACAGACTGAAATTGCTTCTATTCAGTGCACCATTGAACTGGCTCTTGAGAGATGTAAGTAGACAGCTATTTGGACATAGAACCTTTGGCAACAACAGAAGTTATTGTATTTATGTCACAAGTAACAAAAATGAGGTGCTCTTTCTTAAAGTGTTGGTCTACCCAGACAAGAATGTCACATTTCTAAAGAGCATTCATAGTTGATTAGAACATCAGCTTTCCATCTTCTTTAGATGGAATTTAGGTTGAAACTGTAATCCTTCTGAATTAACCCACAATTTTATCAGAGATTCAAGGAATTAAATACAGGAATTAAAGTTTGCTCATTCTGGCACAATCGTTGTTAACACTTGAGAGCATGCTCTCAGGTTTTGAAACTTCCAGGGGGCCTGGCATCCAAATGACCTTAAAATATTTCTTTTTTTTTTCCCCTCCTCTCCCTCTGTTTTTTTTTTTTCTGAGAAGAGTCTGAAATTACAACCAAGAAAACAAGAGGAGGCACTTGTAGAAGTTACTAGGTAGTGTCAAATTTATCACTTTGACATTGGTCACATGAATTGATAGGATGATACGAAAGAAACAGGTGCAGAGGTCCACAGAAAATCCTCAGTCATTCACAGAAAACAAACTGATGGCTGGAAACAGCAAGAAGCACCATCGTTCTGTCAACATGACTTATACTATATTTGGAAGAAGAAACTTGAGCTACTTCCTATCATCATCCATGTCTGGATCATGTATCGAAGAGATCTTATCTGTTACAAAGGGTTTGTCTAAAGATGTATTACTATAAAGAAGTAAGTTGAATTCTTGGTCTCATTTCAGTCCCTACCATACTGTTATCCGTATATCAGTCACCATTATTGCCAAGTGGCCTTCTTCCTGGCAATCTTAGCAAGAGACAGACTCATGAGGCCAGTAATGATATTTTCTTTGTGATTTATGCTGAGGCAGTTTGTACTATTGCATACTTACCCTGGACCCTTCATCCTATCAAAAGCATATGTTCAGCATGAAAAACTCATGTTGAGCACTAGTGCTAAACATACTTCAGAATATATTTTTCAAATATATTTTAATCTTTAAGAAATCTTACTTTAAAAAAAATCACTTTAGAATGAATTCTTCACTGTATTTATCACTGTATTAGAGTACAACTCCAAATAACAACAGATAAGATTTTCCAGAAACCTCTTTGCAAAAGAATTAAACTAGATATAATTATGCCAAGCACACCCTTAGTAATAAAGATTCAAACATGTATCTATGAAATTATGAACCTCTTCTTGACAAGAATCAAATGCAGCTAAAGCGGTTCATGTTTTGATAGATATAACTAGGTTCTATATAAAATGCAATCAGTTTATAGGCCACACACCAGAACTTCCACATTCAACAGTTAAGACTTTCCTGTGTCCCAAGACATTTAAAACAGGTTCTGCTATCTTCATTGGGACCATAGTTTTATAGCATTGAAGTGATAATATTTTTTAACCATCTCACTTCATTAGCTTTTTTCTGTTTCAGAGAAAAACACATGCATCTTGCATTTAAAGCAGCACTGATCTGATCATCAGCGATGTGGCAAAATTCAATGAGTACTTCCACACAGGACAAGCCCTATGTAGCTTCTACACCTGCTCCAACTCCTTTTCAGCACGTCTGTTAGAAACTTTGACCCATAATTATCTTGGGCAAAGTCTCAGCTGCAATTAATTATTGGATTTGCCTGTATACATGTGCACATGGGAGCATACAAGAACAAGCCTAGCCATGCAGCGCAGTAATGCTTTGCTTGTTCTATTTCCCTGTTATTGATCCAATAGAACCGTGACAAAAATAGAAGCATATATATTAAAAAAAAAAAAGCATTGTCCTACCTTCTGAATGGATGTAAAAGTATCCTGCAATAAAACTGAGGGTTTTTTTTAAAAATTTTGATTCAACAAGAACTAAATGTTTTTCTTTCTCTGCCTAGGATAAGTTGGAAATAGGCATTCCTAGGGTCTGAGTTTACATAAATATCTTAAACAGATGCTAAGCAAAAATACCTTATGGTAGGTATGCAGAAAAAAAGGAAAAAAAAAACCCAACAACTCATTAATCAGTTTTATCATGTCAGCTTTTTTCAGAGTATTTATTTCTCTAGAGAGGAAAATTTCATCAGTAGCTCTATACAAAATCTTTCCTGGTTTCTCAGTGATATTTTCTTTATCAATACATATAAAGCAAGCCATGATTCCTTTTAATGACCACAGCAATGTTCAACCAATGCACCTAAGATACAAGGCCAGAGCAATTCTTTCGTGTGGAAAGAAGGGATAAGCTTAGGAGAAGGAAAAAAAAAAAACAAAAACTAGAAAACAACCACAAACCAAAAAAACCAAAGAAACTTCTTAAGTAGAGAAATGAAAGAATGGGGGGAAAAAGCAAAATATGATTTTAAATCTCATTTGAAAATATAATATACAGGCCTAATTAATAATGGTGGATTCAAACACCTCAAGTGCTGAAAAAACACGAATCTGATCTTTGTGCTTAGACCTATCTAGAGTTTTCTGATCTTCATAGCCAGATGAGAGGTACTGAGGGATAGTGAGCCCTGTATTCAGAAATAGCTCTCTGAACTTGAGAGAACAACTGCATTGTTGGGGTTTTTTTGCTGCTGTTTTTTAAAGACATTTGTCAGTACATCCTCTTAAGCTCCAAATCTCTGACTACACCAGAAGCTGCAACCATGCATCTTTTGCAAAGTATGAGTTGCATATGGTTAAGCATGAGATCAGAGTGTAAGTAGATTTTCAACATAATTTTTTTTGCTGTGGTAAAATGAGAGAACTAGACATTGATATCTGGTGCTAAAAACAGGCAACTCTCTATGAGGAGCCCTGACCACTGCTCAATTACCTTGAAAACATTAGAGAATTAGCAGCTTTCCGCTACTCATCACCTGGACACACAACCAGTCATGGTAGGTGTTTAACTAGCAATATGAATCACCTTGCTAATGCCAAAGCGATCTAGATGTCACATTTGGAGAAACAACGCTAAAAATTAGAGGAAAGTGGTGATTTCTCCCTGTTCAGCACATGTGAGGCTACATCAGGCTCCCCACCAAAGATACAAGCAAGATATCAACATACCAAGATGATTAGGGGGCCAGAGCAGACGATATACAAGGTGATGCAGAGAGAACTGAGTTTGCTCAGCCCGGAGAAAGCTGAGGTTGCAGGAGGAGGGTGCAGGGGAGATGTAGCTGCAAATGAAGGCAGTAACTAGCTAATGGGAGGGTGGATAGGTGGTGGAGCCAGACTCTACCCAAAGCTACACAACAAAAGGACAAGAGGCAATGGCCACAAGGCAATGGCCACAAATTATAGCAAGAAAAATTCTGAAACAAGGACTTTTTTTTTTTTTGCTGGTTGTTTTTTGTTTGTGTGTTGTTGGTTTTTTTTGTTTTGTTTTTGTTTTTTTTTGGGGGGGGTGGTGTTTTGGTTTTGGTTATACAATAAGGGGATCAAACACTGTAACAGGCATCTAGAGAGGCTGTGCATCCTTTGGATACAATCAAACTTCAAATGAAAGAAGCATCTGAGCAAGCTGATCCAACTTTGATGTCAGCAGTGCTTTGAGCACATGGTTGGGCCTGACGACCTACAGAGGAACCTTCCAATCTAAATTATTCTATGCTTTTGTTATACTGTATAATTTCTTAGTTTTGCTTTTTCTTTTTATGTTTTTCACTCAGAAAAGCATATTTCTTCTGTTGTGCATCCATTAAATGCCAGCAACAAAGATGAGCCATTACTGTAAAACCCAGGTTTAAATTATGTAAATATGTGGTCATTTCCTAAAGTATGGGCAGTGCTTCTCACTTAGGCATTGGTCCACTAAATGAACTGAGTAGTTCATGGTGCACTCATGCACTCTAGAGACATTTTCATTTGTGTCTGACTTCCAGAATTAGCAGCCTTCCTCTATTACTGAGGCTAAACAGGAGATTTGTTCATGGAAGACTTTGAAAACTTCCTGTGCTTTGCTATGCTCTGTCTTACATAAATGCTTTTTTAAAGAACTGTCTGTAGGGTACAACATTTTATAATTAGTCTTTGTCCACAGGAGTGAGCTAATGTTTCTAGCCAGTTTATAAGTTACATGAGGAGAAAAATACAATATTTTCGCATGTCTTTCTGCAGAAACATTGAGTAGCTATATAAAAAAATTACTACAACCTTAAACACCAATGGCCATTTAGCTTAAATTTTGACAGCAATGACCATTATATATTTTTATCCATTAAAAATGAGTGCTAGAGATTAACCTAAACTGAAATCTGAATTTCAGATCTGCTCTGCCTACTTTGCTTTGCATTGCTCTAGCGGCAGTTCTGTGGCATCACAGAGTGAGAAGGCCAGGAGAAACTTTCAAAAGCCATTTATTACAATAGTTTTGATCTTCTGAAAAGCACATCTCTTTTGGATTATACATCTTCTTGTAACAATTAGGTGAATAGGGGCCAAAAACTTCGAGGTCAAATGGTGTTAGGCATAGCCACTGCTAACACTTCAAGACTCGTTGAATTCAAGAGTAGCATGACCCAGAGTTTGAAAATCGCTAGTTTATTTCATTCCTTTAAGCATAATTTACTCCTTCTCCATGTTCCAAGGGAGAATCAAATATACTTACATCATTTTCAACAGACATTTGCTTAGTCTTTTGGAAAACTTCCAATGAAAGAGACTCCACAGCCTTCTTTGGCAGTGTCTTTCAAAGCTTCACCATCCTTATTGTTAAAATTTCTTTCCTAATATCTAGTCTGCACTTCCTGTCTCTAGACTAAACATTCCTAGGCTGCAAGTCATGCCTTGATCATTCTTCCTCTACAGTTGGTGCACACCCTTCTTAAACATGTACTACCTAGGACTAGCCTCAGTGTTTCATCTGAAGTCTTACCAACGCTCAGTAAGATTGAAGGGTTCTGTCATTTCTTCTGCAGCCTATTCGCCTGCTCATGCACCTCAAGATTGCATCCACACTCTTTACAATGGCATAATGGGCTACATAGCTCTGTGCTGGCTTCCCAATATCATCTTCCTTGCTTTTCCTGTCAAAGATGCATCTTGACTTTGCCTCAACAATTTCTGGATGCCAGAACAGCCATTTAGGTCCCCAGCCACCAGGGATATCAGTTACTCCTGCTGTGAGCTTCTTACACTGGGAACTAGAGCAGTTCCCAGCGTACACCACAATGCAGCTATGTCCTCCAAGAGCACCGAGCAAGCACAGCCTAGAAGGCAGTGGAAGACCTAATCCTGAATGGGTAGCCACCATCAACAGCAAAAAGCATGAACAGATTTCTAGGTACATTAATCCCTAATGCATTTCTCTAGCTGCAAGGCAAATAAAATAAGTCAATCAGCTCTGGGTTGGTTGTATTCTTCTTATATCTACAGGAGGCACATGCATACAGGCTACAGAGTTGCCAAAATAACGATTGTGTAACTTCCCAGGATAAATGCTGCCAGCCTTTTTAAATTATTTTCTGCATTTAATTCTTTTAAATTTGCTTCTGGGAAATTAAATACAAAAATCTAGGATGCTATAACCTTATTTTTCAATACTAAACATTCCTTTGCTAGAAAATACAGAGGTTAACCATATTAAGGTAATTTGACCTTAACTACATGTCTTCTTTTGGATAACTGGTATAAAGTGAAAGATGCAAGTTAGTATATAGTCTGTGCTGTGCAGGGAGCTTGATGTTATAATAGAAAATTTAACTTCTACATTTCCTCACCTGCTGTATTCAATTATGGAATCTTAACATGAGCTTTGGCAAGATACACGTATTCTCCTCCTCCTTTTCCCTTCATTGCTCCTTGCCCTCCTTTCCTCTCTCCTCAATTCTTTCC
Organism: Platalea leucorodia; assembly: GCF_965183815.1. Classification (NCBI taxonomy): domain Eukaryota; kingdom Metazoa; phylum Chordata; class Aves; order Pelecaniformes; family Threskiornithidae; genus Platalea; species Platalea leucorodia. The sequence continues at coordinate 59,411,268 of NC_138826.1, forward strand.
CTTTATTTTTTCCCAGAAGGTGGAACAATTAGGTCTTTTCTGGCTTGTTGTTCTGAACAATATAGCCACTTGCTCAGCCGAGGCAGGCAGCCCTCTCTTGACTTCTATGGAAAGTGGCTGTTGCTTTGCTTACCACACCTTTAATTTAGAGTAATGAAGCACTGTAAATATGTGATTACAGGCTATAGAATCAGACCTTCCAATGCTTTAAATACCTGCTGGAGTCTTTTTATATTCTTAATGCCTTAATTCTTAAGAGGTTTAGCTGCAGCTCCCATCAGAAATGGAAACATTTCAATAGCCCTGCGCAGGCCTTTGGGATGATTGCTGTCAGACTCCAGAATAATTTTCATACAGCATGCATTCAGTGAAATGGCCACATCACTATTTTTTAGTTTCTGAAAGGAAATAAGGAGTTGCATGGTAAGTAAACATTCTCATGGGAGGTTAATTGTATAGGGCATGAGGATCAAGAGTGTCTGCATATTGCAAGTAATGATGGAAATCTGAACTGTGCATTTCGTAAGCAAACATGACAATAATTCTGCAATTCCTTCTTGAGTTGTCTAGTTCTGTTCTTGTCAGTGAATTTCATAGACACTAAAGGCAGATGCCTGAAAAAAAAAAAAATTCTTTACAAGCTAATTCACAGGTGCCTACAGAGATACAAGAAATCCAAGATATCCAGTAGATATAGCAATAAAACATAAGAAAAAAACCATCTTTCTATAACGTGCATGTAATTTAGAGTAAGTCTGGCAGTTACATACTTTATTCCTGTCTGCAAGAAGTGATATTCTGTAATTCTCCTTCCAAGTCTCCATTATTTTTTTTATTTCTGAAAAAAAAGAAAGCCTCCTTCTCCTATACAATCCAAGGGACTATTTGCTCTTTACTGGTAACTTCCAGCATGCAGGAAAACGCTAGCATTGATTCCATTAACTGAGCTTGGGGCAAAATTTATTTTCTACCAAAAGCTTTATGAGACCTGTATGAATAGTAAGCGCTATATGGAGGACTCAAAAATCGAAACAATTACTGTTCTGGAGGAAAGGTTTGGGCTTCCTTCTAATGCATTCATTAGTAGAGGAGAGCCCGATGGCTTTAATCCTTCCAAGACTTCAATAAGGAAATCAAAGCACTACGTCTCATGCTTACTCCATGACGTTTGCCAGAGAGAACGAACAACAACAAATAGCAATATTGTTTTGCTTCACTTGAGCAGCAGAGGTCTGGGAAATTGCTCTTTCACTTCCACAGTCCTCATTGGAGGAGTCCTCAAGAATCAGATCTTTCCTCCACGTTACCCACTGTCTGTACAAAGCTGCTGGGAGAGCCAGTAAGATAACAAACACTGTCGTGCTGGCAGTCTGTGAGCCAACCCACAGCTTTAAGTCTCCTTTTTATCACATGTAAACAGCACCATCCCTCAGCTTTCTCAGTGCCTCTATGAAAACAGCACGTGGAGGCATGGTATCTACCTACAGCTGAACAACCTACACAAGACTGAGTAACATCGGTAAGAAGTAGCTTTTTTTCTCTCCTCTCAAAGACATTTGTCCTCAGATTTTCTAACTGGGTTATTTAGTCTCATCTGGATTCCTTAAGACATCACCCAAATAGCCATTGTAGCAAGAAAGCCCACTTGTGTGCATGTCTAGAAATAAAGAGGACCAGAGAGGAGAACATCACCTAAGTATCTGTAGACACTGCCATGCTTATCTTAGAGCTTTATGCAGTCGGCAGCACAAATCAGAAGCACTTCCCTGCAATATTCTGTTCCCTATGCCAATAGTTTGCTGGATACAGAGGTGAAGGTGTCTGTTCAGAAAAACAAATCTTCTTGGGGTTATTCTTGCCATGTAGAACTACCCTTTTCCCTTGTCCAAGCCTTTCTACAACACCTACCTTTCACTGACACCAGTGAACAGTGTTTAAACACCAACTAATGATGTCACAACTTTCAAGGCAGCTAAGCCCATCTTGTAAGATTACACTTACAAGAGGGAAAACTGATCACACTCTCATTAGATTCAGAACCAAATTCATTTTTTTTGTCTGTTGAGCTTTCCCTTGACAAATTTCTACCCATCCACAAGCACAAAAAAAATGAGCAAACAACAACAAAATCCTGTGACTGAAACAAGCAGTTCCTTTCTCCAAACCAGAAAGAAATTGACCGAGACCATTAATTTCTGAATATTTTTTGAGATATACAGATATCACAGTCACATAGGCTATACAAACACTTAAGTGGATAGTCTCCAAATTATGCAGTCATAGATGAGAGTATAAAACCCATGAAGTAATCTGTGTGAGTCCCACTGCAGTAGTCCCAGAGGAAAGACTGGCCCTTTCATCCTAGAGAAATCAGTTTATAGTAACTAGGTCAGATTAGTGGCTAGGAAGGGATTACTTTTAGAAACCTTATGAAAAACAAAGTTGTAAGCAGAGTCAGTGGTTGAGATTTATCTGTCCCTCGTGGTAGGGATAAGCAGAGCCTCCATAGTGCCCTTCAGCAGAGCGTGTGCAAGCAAGAAAAAATGGACCCAAGAAGATTTGCTGTTATTAAAATATTTAGGGAATGTGCAATTCCATAGGATAAGGCTGCAGTCACTTTCAGACTCAACCATGCTGCGGATGAACTGCCAGCTACCAAAGCTTCCAAATAATGACTCAACCCAGTAAATGAAACTCAGTCACTGTCAAAACCTCTGAGTAAGAGCTCAAATAGCTGAAGACATCTCCCTCTTCCTTGTGGCTTTCCAAGTACTTGAAGTCGGTTCGTGGCAAATGAGGGTTTGCTTGCTTGGTTTTGTTTTCAAAGATGAAACAGCTTAAACTAGAAGGTAGAGAGGACTATACAGGTACAAGTCAGCGTATACAATTCTGGCTCATCCTGATGAGAACCAATCTGGTTTGGGGACAACTCTGTGGGAAAGTGTTTTATTTATGACTGATTCATGGTTATTATATAAAGACTTCTGCTTTTCCAAATGGGTCTTGTGAGAGGATTTTAATAATACATGGTGACCCCAAGAGGGATAGGTTACAGTGCTATTAATACATCAGAACATGAACATCTTTCATGTAGCAATGGATATTGTGGACTTCTCTCTCTGTAAGGTGCCAGCTGGGTAACAATTTTAAGAGACCAGAAAAGAAACACATCATTGTTTTGTAACACAAACTTCTGAAACCCCCTAACTAATTTTCTCAGCTGTTTTTATCTTTTATAGATAAAACTATTTACAGATTAAAGTAATTTTACATAAATATTTGATGCTAGACTTCATTATGAATCTGGGTTTAGTAACACAGTCTAAGACAGAATTCACAGGCAGCATTTTCCAATACAAAATCATTTAAGCATCTGCCGGCTGCAAGAATAAACGTCTCTACCAACTTGTCAGAGCCTGTCAGGCCTATAATTATGTTCTACAGCATTAAAGAAACTACTTTTGATTGTGTGGGTACAAATTGCAGAAACAACAATACCAAATTACGAAGGCTACAAGCAGAACAGACTCAGTGGGAATGTGAGCACTGTTTACTGACCAAGGGCTCCTTATCTGTTGTGCCCCTCTGATGTATGCATGGGCCCTGGCAACTGTTACCTCTCATATATCATCCTACTGCAAAGAATTTTTATTGCAAAGCTGATATGCACCTCCCCTGCTACAGTGACTCCAGTATCTCAGCATACCACTGACAGCCTACAGCCATCCCACCTGACACTGCTATATCACAAGGTCTTAGGAGCTGAAGAAAGTCATATTAGGTCAGCTGCTTAATGGAAGTCCTCCAAAGAACATATTTAGCATTGGCCATTTAGGAGGTGACAATGTTTTCTGTATATGGCAGCATGGTCACTGTTCCCACTCAGTTGATTAGAGGGTGCCTTTTGAAATTCTCACTGCAGTTTCAGCTGTAAGTGGTATTCAGCCTTACCTCTCATCCCAAACTCTTTGGTAGCATCGCTTTGTGCTGTTGTGGAGCTTTCATATTCATCTTCCTTTGCACCCCAGACAGCTAGCTACATTTAAATAGTATCCAAGCAGCTTCCTTATATCCTATTACCAACATGAGAAGGTAGGGTTATGAGTTTCAGTATTTACTGACTTCAAAGAACAAGGGCAAATATACCTTTCAACAATGTTGTTTTTAAACTGAAAGAATGCATTTCCAGCTCACTAATCCAAAACACATTTCGATTCCCAAACTTTTTGATTATACCTAGGCACAACTTGCATTTCTCTCACTTGCAGAAGGCAAAAAGAAGGTACTGAAAGAATTAGTAGTTTTACTGCTTGTAATTAGCATAACAGTAATATTATAGATATTACCTAAGTGGTACAGTATATGCTAATTATATGGATAACAAAGCTACTCAAACACTAAACACTAATTCAACTTCAAATACTTAATCTAACCACTTGAAAAATGTCCTACATTAAACTTTAAGTTTTACCCAATCTCCAGAAATAACCATCACTTTTAGTTAAAAAATGAATTTCAAAGCTATGCTGTTAGGATGTCTATTGTCTTGTCTACTATTTAAGCACTTTAGAAAAACTAACCTACATTTGGAAAAAACACACCACCAAAACCAACACATATTAAAGGCTTATGCTGTCACATTGACATTAAATGACATAAGACAAATTATTTCTATGATGCACTTTTTCAAGAAAAAGTGTGACACTACGTTAGGCAGCAGATAGAGGTTAGTTTTGCCAAAACCCCCACAACACCGTAAGATGAGCAAAGAAAACCCGCAGGAACTCACACCAAAGAAACACACTCCCTCTTTTATCTCCATCCTCAGACTGTCATTCACCTGGAGCCTAGTTCCTTTTGCACAGAATTCAGTGGACAAAAACCCCAACTGACTTCAGTCAAAGTGGAATTAACCTGCTAACGTCCAAGACCTCAGAGTCATCACTTTCTTTCAAGAGACAATTATCATTCAAGACCGGGTCCATATGGTCTTGTTTTGTTACAATTCTGCTGGTACTTAAGGAAGTTCTCTGTTCTGTTATAGAATAGAGTTCTTACAGAGAGATAAAAAATGGTGTTGCAAGGAAAATAATGTTTAAGTCAGAACTATAATCTCGATGCCGAAACAAGAGAAAAATCTATAAAAGTAGCTGCACAAAATACGCAGTGTAAAAAAGATTTTATTTTCTCAAGAATTCTTCTCATTCTTTGCTGCGTTGGCTGTTTTTCAGTCTTGGCACATAGTCAAAACACTGTTCATGGCTACTCTCAATTTCTTTTTTGTTGTTTCATCACCCACAAAAACCTTTTATGGCTTCATATCCTCCTATAGCTGAACAATACCCCTTAACTATTTCTAAAAACCCCTCAGAACTAAAAAAAAGGACCAGTGTGTTTTAAGAAACTACAGCACAAACCGCTGAACAAGTCAGAAATCCATGACCAGCTTAAGGGAAACAATGCTTAAATGGGGAAGAAAGCTTTTGTCCATTCCTTTTAACAGCAGCTGAAGAGGATAATTTCATCAAGTGGTCTGATAGTTGTGGCAATCCATACGGCTGCAAACTGAGTCACTAGTCAAAGGTCATTTGAATGGAAGCAGCCCTGCTCTTCCAAACACAAGCCTGCTGCAGCACAGAATGGGCAGAAGCAATCTGTAGGAAGCTGTCAATATTTTCTGTATTTCACTTAATGGAGAGATAAGCTCATACTTGACCTACTTACAATCATCCAGCCACCTCTTTTCCCCAGAAGTACTGTGTTTCTTTTACATAGAAAAGAAAGCCAAGCAATGACCACCACGACTCTCATTTGCAGTGTACAGCAGGGTCTTCCAGCCCCATGAGGGCAGATCTAAAGACCCTTCCTTTCCCCCTACTCACCCCTGCTCCATCCACAATCCCTCCCCATGGCATCTAATCCACCCTTCCCAAGCCTATTCCCATCTGTGTCAAGCACAATCAGCTGCCAAACATATCCCTTCCCACAACATTGCAGAGCTCTGCTCCTTCTGCCAGTGCTGGGGACACAAGGAATGCTGGCTGATGCTATGAGGTGCCATTTCCCCTAGTGGCATCTGCCCTCTCCTTTTTAGTCTCTCTCCGAGCTGCAGCAGAAATGGCAACAGCAGTAGCAAACAGCACGCTCAGGCAGGCAGAGAGGTGTTGAAGTGCTCAGATAACATATTCTGCTCAAATGGCTATTCCCCATCTCCTTTGAGTAAAATTTAATAAGTTGAATGGAAGTGTTTTCAACTAGCAATCAGGCCTACTGACATATGTGATCATAGCTATTTTATTCCAGGAGAAAGTATTCTTCCATTTTCTTATAAGGGATTATATGAAATGCATGATGAGATTCCCAGCTTTTTGGTAGATAAGAGAGAGGATTCATCTTTATTACAGGTCTGTATCAGAGATAGTCAACCAGATTTTTTTTTTTTTTTAAGTTGGTGGCAAGTAGAAAACACTCCTAGGCTAAGATTCAACCAATTATTTGAGACATCTGCCTTCAAGCAGATGAATCTCATTTTAGACATGGACTGCCGAATCCTACCCCACACAAGCTGACCAAGGAAGTACAAATGGATACGCTGGGTTAAGGAGGCAACCATGCTTAGCTTTGCTGTTTGTTTAGGTGAGGCTGCTAGAAGATTGGGATTTCAGTAATCATTCAGAAAAAACCCTAAGTGGATCAGTGGAACAGTTTAATTTTTGTGTCTCAGATTATGGGACAGTTGTTCTTTGTAAGGCTAATTTTCTAGAAAATCAGGAATAAAACCTTTTAAAGTCATTACCATGGGTTTTCGTGGGGTTTTTGTTTATTTTGAACTGGTCTCTTACTATATGACAGCTAGGTCAACTGAACTGTGTACTAGCATCAAAAGACAGTTTGGATTTTCAGGAAAAGTTACATTTTAATTAAAACCTCATAAAATGGCACGAAGACCACAGGAGCGGATCTCAATTTTACAACCGTGCTGCAGTCAAACTGAGAGTATGCAAAGAGAGGCAATAGAAACTGAAAATGCAACATGTATTTCTCATATTTTACTGCATGTGCAGCAGTATCTTGTGGGTATTTTGCATGACACCTAGAAGCTAAATGTTATTTTGCTACTACAAGTCTAAATAGGAAGGTAGAAAACGTACTAGTCACAAAAAATAGCACCATCTGAGCAGAACTCTTATTTCTCAAAAAAGTGGTGGCAAAGCAGAGATCAGTGACCTTGGCTGAAATATTTGACAACATGCAAATATTCAGGAGAATGTATGACTCCAGCATGGAAGGCTTATCTTTGGGCCTTTGGTACATAAATACACATACAGTGACAGACACAGAGGTTAAGAGAAAATGCGATGCAATTCCTACCACAGCAGGGGCGGGGAGGGGAAGGAAAAAAGGTAAAGCAATAGCAGTTTGGTTTAAGAGTTATGAGAGATGATGTGGATAGAGCTATTTGAACAAATACATTTATGAAATGTTCTTTTCTCATTAAAGAGATCACATGTGGTATAAGTCACTCACTTGGACATGCTACTGATATAACATTGCATTGAGGATGCTGTCATGCCATTACTATCAGCACTTGCTATCTGCTACTATCTGCTTACTACTAGTTGGGCAATGCACGTTTCCTTCTGTTTCAGTAGGAGGTAGGAGTATATATAAATTATTATTGACATATTGAAGTCTTGATGGAGTTGATTGGTATGAAATATGGGAAATTTTCTGCTGCAGAGCAGACTGAGTACACTGAGGCTGGAATAGTGTAAACAAAGGCTAGAACTAGTCAAAAATGGGAAGTTCAGTACTGTCATTTGGTATTTCAGAACTGTTTTTTTAATCGAAGAAGCATGCCAAAACTCAGTCAAAAAGCCAAAACATCATGCATATTTTGTAGAACATGAAGTACCGGAAAATTTCAACTAGAAACACCAATATTTTTCATTTAGACATTAATGTCAAATTGAAACTCAAAGCTATGTTTTGAATAAAAGCATTTTGTTTTGCATGGAATATATGAATCTCAAAGTACTGCAATGGTCAAAGGATATCACAACAGAGAGTGCCCCAAGGAAAGGCCTAGCCCAGGAAGCAAACAGTGACATGGACCATCTGAATTGGAACACACAGAAGGAATCACAGCAATTCAGGTGAACAAAGATTAACATCAAATTGACCTGAAACATGTTGGTTTAATAGCTTGACTATACAGGGAAATGTCAATTTGAATTCCAAAAAGAAAAAAATTGAGACTATGGGTAAAATTGTAGATTTCCCCATATTGTAGACGTTAGTAGAAAATTGCTAATGCCTCAGAAAAAAAGAAGAGAGTGTGTGTATATACACATATACTTACATATACAATATGCATTTTATAATATAATCTCCCTATATAATCTATAATTTTCCCCAAAATCTGCAGAGCAGAATAGTTTCCCTGATTGCAATGGAAGTAGGTGGCAAAGAAGGGTCAAGCAGGGCCAGCAGTTATATTAAGGGGGCTGTTGCTTCCTCCTTCCCTACTACACCGCCTGTGGAGCCGCCCAACAGCTCACCTTACCGTGGAGAGGCAGCATCACTTTGCAGCCTTAACGCAAACCACAGCTGCTGCCAGCCCCAGGCACAGCATCTTCCCCAAAAGGTGGCTGCTGTCTGGAGCACCTCCTTTATGCAGGGTGTGACTCTAGAATTGCTGTTGACGAAATTGTCATCTTTGAAATAGTTTATCTCCAGGCACCAGCAAAATGGGTTCGGAATTTGCTTCATCTGATGCATGTTGTGAGTCACACAGCAGCTTATGTTTCATTGTGTAGACTTTCAGAAGCAGGATGATGTTTGTTAATTAGTGCTAAGCCCTGGTTTTTTTGTCAACATTTGTTTTCCATTGTTTTCACTAGATGCTGTTTTATCCTGCATCTTAAGATTTTATTAACCTTTTTTTTTCCTGAAAGGTTTGCTGTGTTTCTTTTCTGTGGAGACCCTGTATTTTGCTTCCTCTGCGTAACACGCTACTTGTTGGGATTGTAGGGGTCCCTAGCTAGGTTCCTTCATCTCTAGGATACATAACAAGAGGTTGTGAGCCCTCTCTCTGATGTTAAAAGTAGAATTAGGTTTAGTGGGTTTTGCCCCTTAAGTAATCTCAGATCATATCATCCCACAGACTGAACATGTGTTGATTTCATAATAGAAATGAAATATCTTGGCAGTTCATCTTTCCTCATGCAGCACTCCATCCTCTGTGTGCAACAGTCAAAATTATTGTTTAACAAGGAAAGAACAAGATTATTTTTGTTAACACCCATGATAGCAAGATCATCAGTGATTTCCTTCCCCTTGCAGGTAAAGGAACAAAGTCACTCAATTGTGTTTGTTTTTAACACAGTTGTTTTACCTTGCTTGGTATTAATATAAACAGTTAATTACAGGCTTACAGGCCTGGTGGTGGTGGCACTAATTAAATCTTGCAGCAATCACATTGCAAATCACCTTCAAGTTGGGCACGTGCAGCCCCAAGTACAGTTACGGTATGGGAATGTTTGGGAGCAATACAGTCCCACTGACCACCACTGGCAACAGCTGGGAGACATTGTGAACCTAGCCAAGGAAATTTGCTGTTAGGTAAAGCAATTTCCTTTAGGAAAGAGGAATTAAGTTTTAGTTTCTTCCATACTCTGCAGTACCCTGCAGAACCAGGTCAGGAAGTATGCAGATGTCAAGGAAGAGGATTTACGCATTGAGTTGCAATCACTTCTGGAGTGGGTGGGCAGGGGGAGCAGCAGCAAAAGTAATCCCCCCCTCCCTCTCCTAAGTAGAGAGGAATAGGAACAGGGATTAATATTCAGGAGGCATTTGCTCATTTGCAATGCCAATCTTTAACTCTGTTTCTTGAGAGGAAAACTATTTAAAATTATTTAGCTTGGCAAGGCTGAAAAGCTTTTTTTTTGTTTTGTTTTAAATCTCTCCAACACTTCTCCTTCCCTATTATTTATTCTGTGTATGCCTGGAAACACTTATGTGAGACTGGCTCTTAATTCTGCTTGGAGGAAGCAGCACATGAGACAAGTAGTACAAGATCTGAGATCTCCTCTCTTTTCTCTTACTGGACACAGCAGCAACTCTCACGTAGCACTCCAGTGGAATTTAGGCAAGATAGTGGTCAGATTGAAGGTATGGGTGTCAGACCATTTATTTTACCCTTCTTTAGGGTTGTCACCAAATAGTTGCTGAGGATTTTTTCATAAATAAGAGGGATAATATGTCGATATATTTTTCTATTCACTTTAAAGTGCTACATATGAATAACAAAGTATAGCAAAAGATATTTCTTTAACCTAAATAGACCAGGCTAATCCTAATTACACTGCAGTGTTTCAGACACAAAATGCCATTAAAGTAGAGAGTAAAATCTGTTGCCCCAACATCATACCTCCTCAGATCAAACCCCTTGCTTCTCTTGGAACCTTGGTCTTCAATGGTATGCATAATCATACTGCAGTTATACCTAAAATTAGTAGGAGCTAAAAAGTAGCAAACTGAATAAAACATAACATATCCTTTTAAATGTCCAGTAGTTTTCAGTGGTCAGGGAAAAAAATTCTTTTTTGGAAGCTATAACTTTGCCCACATGAGGAATGGAGCTACACTTGTGCAAAGTCGAGTACCATTACTGTACCCTCAACATCTTGTAACAGCAGAGAGATAAGATGGTAATCTTATGTTACAAGAAAGCTCAGTCTTGCACTTGAGACCAGAGTTCCTCAACAGGTTTTAATGAGATTCTGGTTTTCCCTCCACTGGCAGAGGGACTCAGGAACATAAGGTTGGGTTCAAGCACAACCTCTGCCTCTCTGGACAGTTGGCTAAAAGTCAATATTGCTCTGTGTAGCCAAGCCTGAACTCCAGCACAGCTACCAAAACCAATATAGATATATCCATGGTGAAATACATCATGGAGTAACTGGGTGATCAAGTAGCTGTATTGCAGTTCACCAGCACAGTCATAGCTTTGCAGTGTAGCAGACATGACAAAAAAAGAGCAACATACTCATTTATCAAGATACAGAGCTTATTTAAGTATACACAGACATACCAAATAGTATATCTCTCTCTTTGCCCAAGTCCTGACTTCCTTGCAACGTTATTAATATATGATGTATGCTTATGAATCAGTGCTAGAACTTCATGCAACTATTACAGAAATATATCTGAAATGCTCCTGTGGCCTGTTTTAGAATGTGAAAGACAGAAACAAAATGGGTGAAAATATGATGCTTTCACATTTGGGAATATTTACCAAATAGTTTATACATTCTGAATGAATCTTATGTAAGAGCCAACATGTTCAAACAACTAAAAATAGGTCTGAAAAACTTTGGTGAGCAAATTCACAATATTTCTTTGGAGTTTTATTCTTTAACCCGTTAAAGACTTGATACATTTTGCCTACTTCCTGCAGCTTTTATTCGCCTCCTTCTAACAGTCTGGAAAACACCAATATTTCTAAGGATTTAAGCAGGATCCTAGGTGGAGAACTACACCTCAGTGCCTGATATGTAAATATGGGATTATTTCCATTTACTTTAAAAAAAAAAAACAAAAAACAAAAAACAAACAAAGAAAAAACATACCACAAAGAAGTCAAGTCCCCTAAGGAGGTGGTTTGCACTCGGAGAAAGAAAAGTTGTACATGATCTTCTAATTATTCTCTCATTAATGTATTGCTTGAGCAAAGTAATGTGCTATAAAACTGCAGCGAGCTAGATTAAGAGGATGCCATTAGATATAAAATGATGTTTCTTACCCAAGGAAACAGGTGTCACCATATCAAAACTCAAGAGAAGGAAGATCAGAAGTAAAAAAAACTGTCGAAATTCAGACAAATGACACACAGAACTTAATGCAAAATTTTGGGTGTAGTTTGGAGCCATTTTTTCTAGTTATATTGTTGTTATTAGTCAAGAAAAAGAATGATATTACAAATATTCTTACAGGCATGAATTCATCTTATTTAGATGAAAATCTAAACAGTGACGAGAAAGTGGAAGAAATAGTTATTGCTTTAGATTGGTACAAATTTCAATAGAAGATTCAGCCACTGCCCTGGACACCCTTTCTGGTCTTTTCACAAATCCCTGTGCCACAACTCAAATAACCAATAATAGTAATAAAAAAAAAGTTAAATAGTGAAGCAAACTACTGAGGCACAATTTCTCTGTGCCTTGATGTCATACATCAAGCATGGGCTCCTTTGCTAGAAGGTATGTTCTAGTTTAAGCCTGACTTGGTAGTGGAAATTACTTCGCGAAATTCTGCAGCCCATGGAATTCCAGAGGTCAGAGGAAATATTCTTGATGGATCTTAATCTTTCATCTGTGAATACAAGTATAATGGACTAACATCCCCTCATACAACTCCCAGAGTTCTGAACATCTGTGATAGACCTGCATGTATTACCTCATCAGTGAGGGGAAAAAAAGGGTTTCTTACTGCACACACTGAAGAATAAGAAACCTAAGAAAGTCTGACCAGCCAAGCTCCTTTATCTACTTGCTCCCTTCCCCTTTGTACTATTGCTGCCTATAATAACAAAACATTATGGTAAGAGAATAAGTTTCTTAGACAGTAGACCCAAACTAGAGAAAGTTTCACAAAAACCATATACAAATATATCTGAAAACCAACAAGAGTTTGGACTGACAAGGACAGGGCTAATATGTTCATTAAAGAAATAACAAAAGTCCTTCCTGCCTGCAAATCACTGCAATACCCAAACAGCTTTAAGGGGTAGCCTCACCTAGAGTTCATCAAAGCAGGCTACTCAAAGTGACAAAGACATTAGTAGACCACACTCCTCATCATCTTAGTTTCTATTTCTAGCCCCACTAGCAATGCTGGGAAGAGGAGGATTTATAGATATTCTCACAAGATCTTGCATACTTTCAGATAAGTACTATTCGTACAGAATTGATTTGCAGTGTAGCCAAAAGTGAAAAACCAGTAATACGAGGAATTCACATTCTCCCTAGAAAACAGTAATTGTATTGGGTAAAAATTGGTGTGATGTAATGCCTAGACAGAAGAGTTACCAGTAGTTTTTGAAAGAGAAGAAAGAATATTTTCTAATACCTTATGTTAGTAGTAACACTTGCTGCAGAGTAAACACAGCAGCTTTTACTTCAAAAGATTTTAAATTACCCTGCAAAACATACTTCCAGAAATCATTGCCTTCTCCCTTGAAATAGATCACCTCTGGGGTGCAAAGTGACTATAGTAAAGGGGATTAACCATATGTGCACGAGGAGTTGGTTCAAGACAGACTGAGCTGCACATCAGCGGGAAGGAAGTCAATAACCTCATTAACATCATCTGCAAAAATACCTGAGATAATGCAAAGGCCATGGTCATGGTTTAACCCTGTATGGGGCTAACCCATATACTATTCTGCTATCAAAAGACATGGGAAGAGACAACAAAGGCTACAGTAAGGTTTTAACGTAAAGCGCTTGATCTTGGCAGAGAGCAATTTCCAGGACACGTTCACAGGGCAGAGGCTGGTGTCCCCAGACATTTCACACAGTGGGAATAGAAGGGTGATAAATTCAGGAAACGGAGCAACAAAAGCTGTATTGTGCCGAGTCGGGGCAGAGGGGAACCGCAAGGTTCTTTGCTAAAAGAGGTCCAGGCATGGGGACCTTCCCAGGAAGTGCACGCACTCAGAAGAGAGGTCCTGACCCACAAAACCACCACCAGGAACAAATGCTGCATAGCATTTTAGGACTAGAAGCGAATACAGTATGCAGCTGTAACTTCACAAAAATTCAGGCAGGGGAATTTACTTCCCTGAATTAGAATATGATTAGCATATATGTATGTACAAAGCTCCTATCCTTGTGAACAGTTCTGAGGTATCACTGATGGCCAGAAATGCATCTCTACATACTATTAGGTCTCCACAACTCGGTACGTCCAAACAGAAGAGGCACACTAACTCAGTATTAACTTAAAGCTAATGAGAAAGCTGTCACTGACACAGCTGTAGTCAATGCACTGAGAGGTGAACAGTGCAATATTTTATTTTGCTATCCCTAATGAAAAATTTGGAAATCAAGTTCTTCTATAGTTTCTTATTCCGCTTAAGAGGACTGATTGCCTGCCTGCATTCCCTGCAATGCATGGGCCAACACAGCTCTGTTTTGCCTACCTTCATGATGTACCTCAACTATTCATGACAATTTCTGAATATTTTGAACATTTATTTGACATGTCCTGATGTTAATCTGAGGGCAATTTGTAAACCAAAGGGCACTTTCTGCTTGTATTTGAAATATTTTCAAAAAGCAATTATTTTAGTCCACTAAGGATGTGAAATTGGACAATTTGTTCTGTTCAGCCATAGCTATGTAACAGGGGAATTCCTCTAAACAGAGAATTGAACAGAAGAGGAATTAGGACTGCTTTAGTGAACATGGCTAGAAATATCTTAAAACTAAGAAAGAAAAATGTAGATATTTTTGTTTACACTAACTTACATTAGTATTTCTTTTATATACTTTTTTCTAAACACAACTTTGGACTTGACCCAAATTGTCCCTTGGCTCCTGTGAAGCTTCCATTGTCTCCCTTTGTTAAGTATTTTCTTGCATAGCATTGGTGCAACTTCTGCCAGGGAAACATGTTTGTGCATGCATATTGATGGGACTCCCGATGAAAACCAAAAACTATATTGCCTGGATTAAATCCCTGGTTCCAAAAGCACTACCTTCAGAATAGTTCCTGAAGCTGGAAGGCAGTAAAATGTCTTGTCCTTGTTGCTCGGGCTGCAGATTGTCTGACCCAATTTCTTCATTCCCATTAATGCTCTTTAAATCCTCCCCAACACCTGGATGAGCCCTTTCACTTGCCACTCATGCAAACTATAATCTTATGGTATCCCTGTAAGCTCATCCTTTCAGGCTTCTTGGTAAATCTTTTTCACTTGTCTGAACACCTCCAGAGTAATAAAAAAACATATGCAAAATCCACATGGATAACGCGCACGCGCACACACACACAGAGCTTGCCAAATTTAGACGTTTAGATGTGCTTGCAGACTAAATCCTTCAGGTATAGATCTCATGCTGTTTGCCTGCATCATGACACCCAAGTCCATTGGACATTTCCTATTGGACTTTGACAAAATTATGACAGGTCAAACTTACGGTCTCAACAATAATACCCAACAGCTCAATCTGAATGGCTGTGCTGAGGTTTGAAATTAAGCCCAGCATAAAACAGATGAAGTCTGGTGAGACTTTTGAAAGTATCACAGCTCAGTACACTGCAAGTCTTTTGCATGCATGAAGTCAGAAGGCCAGGTTCATAACTTCCCTTGCAACTAATCATAAAAAACAAAATTGTATCTTGTACCAAAAGGGTATCCTGAAATTTGAGGGCAATTTATTCTTGGGGGGCAGGGGAGAGAACATGATAAGAGCTCCTACAGAGATATGAGGTCACATTTCTCTCACACACAGAAGGTGTACTGAAGTAGCACATTACATCAGTGCTCTCCTTAGCCAAAGCCCAGGTCCTCGGGGTTTGTTCTGCACACCACCTTCCTGCCCTGGCAAGGGAAAGGGAGTAAAGCCTGTAATCTAAGTCTGCCGTCTGGGCAGTCTTTATGCTCTTGAAATAGGTGATATCATAATAAGAAAATCTTGCTACAAATGTGTAACCTAATAACAGTGTCTATTTCCATCAAAGGCTTTGTATTTGTCAGTTTTAGCTTGTGTAGAAGATTACTCTATCTCTTTTATAACACAGCCAATGTGGCTGATAAAGCAAACAACCTTTAAACACGTCTGGTAAATGCTCCTTGTCAATAGCGCAGCTCTCTGTGCTGACAGCTAGGGTAATTTCCCCTTCTCGCCTTCCTCATCATTGTGGATAATTGACATTAAGAATTTAGACATGTCAACCAAGAGGAAATAAGCAAGTTCAGAAAATTTGCAAATACAAATCAAATTCAACTTGCCTGTGTTACATTATCAACATTTTTTTCACCCAGCAACTAACATACCTCTTTCCACTCCCATTCCTTTCCTAGTTGCAAGATCACTGTGCCATTCACAAGTCATTCCTGAGAAGTATTGGCACAGATTTTGGGCACCCTACTTGAAACGTTAAAGACTCGGTTAAAGACTCTCAGTTCAAAGTGGCCAAGTTGCATGAGCCTAGTTTATACATCTCAAAAATCTCTGAGAACAAAATAATCTGACATTCCTCTTCCCAGCTTTGCTGCAGCAGAAATATTGGGCTCCCTAGCTATTTAGAAGTGCAGATTCATGGGTTGCAAGCTTACTTAAATACCTGTCCTCAGATTGGTTTATTCATCTTGTCTAAGCTACTTGACAGAATAATGATCAAAAGGCTTAAAAATTATTTCTTCTGTTTGTCAATCCTGCTCTTTCCACTTTCTCTGCTTCCCACGCACATAGACCACCATACCAGTCAAAGGATAAAGATAATTGAATATTATATGTGCACACTGAGGCACCCATATTTTGGGCAAACATTTCTACTAACTTGGAAGCAAACCCCTATCTTACTAAACCCTATTTCTCTAGGGAAATAAGCATTACTTGCTGAAAGTTGTCCACAGGGTTCATTGTACAAGTTATTGGAATAAAGGATCTTATCACTACCTGGCATAGAGAGTATTGACAATGACAAAGCAAATAAATGCATAAGCCTTTAATTTGTCAAAACTTTATTTTTAAGTACAATGTCTTTACTTCTACATGGACAAGTACCTAATGTCTCAGACACCTGAGACTTGACAACACTACTCTCAACCTTTTAACATTGGAGTTGGAGCAATTTCTTCATCTATTTGCCAATAAATTAATGCCATTTTTTGGATGCTTCACATACAGACAAGTATCAGTTTTATCGCCAATGAATAAGTCGGGTGAGACAAACAGAGTAGCTCAACATAATCTAATCTTGACAACAAAAAAGGAGTTTGCCTATTCATTTGTATTTGCTATGCCTTCACTGTCACCAGGACACACACATTTGTACATGTACCCACAGAGCCACACATGCAGTTGCAGGCTCTTAAGCTTCTTTTAGCACCTGCGACATACAAGTCCTATTAGCAGGTTATTCACGCCAAGCTTTCTTTCCCCTAACGCAGCCAACACTCAGTTATCTCACCAAGATTATCTCCACATTAAATTACGGAAGTTGTTCTCTGCAACGTCTCCAGCTCACTACTGCATATTTTTGACACTGTGCATTTCTGAAGTCTGCACCGGCCAGAGTTTCAATTCGTGAATATTAAGGCTTACGCATTTTACAAAGATTACTTCCATTATTAGCTCAGTTTTCTATTATAAAACATATATTACTTCCATTATTAGCTCAGTTTTCTATTATAAAACATATATTACTTCCATTATTAGCTCAGTTTTCTATTATAAAACATATATTAAAGACAGCACTGCTGCTAGTGACCAGTAATTTTGTGAGCTCATTTGGACTGTATTGCAGAGGTACCCAAAGCCATTTCTGAGATGTCTGCTTTGCACGGCTGGACAGGGCACACCGAAGGAGGCATCTGGCATAGGAGCCACAACTCCTGCTTCACAGAACCCAGAATAAAGTATCTTCACTTCTCTGCCTATGTTCATTACTATATAAGGAAGGGAACCACTCAGATATTTAGCAGAGCTAAGTCAATTTTTAACTAGCCAATGTAGTGCAGTCTTATTACTAGAAAATTCTGAATCAATGAAGCCAAAATTTTTCATAGAAGAGGGCTGGTTCCAAATGGACTTTTTTTTAGGGCTTTGATATAATTTCTATGCCTTTGTATTTATTTGGGAAGCCATTTAATAACTTTTTAATACATGAAAGATCTCCAGGATACAAGTTCATTTTATTCTGACAAGGAAGTTAAAGGGGTTCTCTCTTTGGTGCTGAAACTAATAAGTTCAAGTAGCCTGATCAAAGTCAATTTAGAAATTCACAGAGATTAATATTATCCCATCCCAAATAACTAGTTTTTCATCAGCTGTGAAGGCCCCTACACAGAATGCACACATTTCAGAAATATAGCAGATCTCCATAGTTTGCCAAAAATTACTTATAAACATGTCTGATCAGCCCCTTGCAAAAGAAAAACCCTTATCAGCTACAATTCATATTAAAAGTGGTAATGCTTTAGGCTTAGATGGATTCTGATTACACATTATCAAATATTTAAAACAAAAGTCAGTAGGCTCTTTCACAAAAATACTGTAGAGAAAAGAAGATGTCACAGTCTTTTTTGTTAAGTTTATGTGTAAACATAAATTTGGATGAGGTATTAATATACTAAAACGATGCATCTGAATATTTTTAGATATTAAAATAGGATTAAAAGAAAAATCTCTTCAGAATTTCTGGCTCAATTAAGTTCAGTGTCATTCATTTCAGAGGCAAGGGTCATGTTACACCCGGGATCAATGAAGAAAAAAAAAAAAAAATCAAGAGAAAATATACTCAGGAAAGATGAGAGAAAAAAAAGGAAAAAAATTTAAGAAGTTCACCATTTAGGGTGGGACCTCACAGACAAAATTCAAATACATTTAAGTAGCAAGACACTAAACAAACTGCAGTAACTGGCATATCATAGACACAATTCATGAGATGTGTTACCAAGGAGATAATGTTAATAGGGAAGAAGCAAGAGAGTAGGAGTGGAAATAAATAACTATTCTTTATGCCTTTCGTGTCGATTGTGTTCATGTATATGGAAGGATAAATAATCTATTTTAAAAAAAGAAGGGAAAAGCATAGCTCTATCTTTAAATATAGTTACTGAAGAGCTAAAGCTTTAGCTCAGCGTAAGGGTTTTTCAAAGAAATCAGCTCAGGCAGGAGGGTTGGTTTATTTTTTCCCCGAATACCTTTTATTTATGAGAAGATGAGTACAAATGGTTTAACAGCAAGCAATTTTTGGCAAAAATAATGGATGCACCAACCTCGGAGTACTTCCTCATGTCCCCATGAAGTGACAGCTATAGTATTAGGGTGCTCAGCCTCAGGATTTTCTACATGATCAGCAGCTTTAGGTATACTCCCAGCATAAGAAAGCCCTCATGCTGCAGCAACAACACCCTAATCTTTCTCAGGTCTGGCAACTAATTATTAAATTACTATATTTATTGAATGACAGACAAAATGAAACAGCCTGTCGAAAGCTGTCTGTTTAGAGATATTTCAGCTTCAAATGAATATACGCCTTTTTTTGTACAGAAGTTAACAGGAACGATTTAGATTTAGGAAGGATTTCTCATCCATTAGGTGGTGCTAGCAAGTTCTCCAGTTATCTAAATAGCTGGCATAAGTATTTCAAAAAAGAAAGAAAACCCACCAAGCAGAACAAAACCCAATAGTCTGTCAATACAAGGTTTCTAAACTACACTTATATTTAATATCTTAGAATTGTTACTTCCCTTTGAAATGTTCGAGTTTCATTTTAAAAATTTCTCCAATGTTTTCAGCAAAAATACGTCTGATAACATCAGCTTGTGTGTGGCTGCATGCATGTATTCTAGTGAACAGCTATTCTACTTTCAAATTTCTGCTGCTATTTCATATGCCCATCGTTCCTTAAAGTGAAAGGGAATTTGATACTACCACAAAATTTGATCTCTAGCCTACTAAAATGATATTATATTCTCCCTTTTAAGTCACCACATTTTTTTTCTAATCTTCCAATTGTAACATATTACTGAAACAGGAACTGGCTTCTTGAGGAATGCATGAAACGGGGAAAACTAGTATCCCATTCACTGATTTTTAGGTGTCTTATCATTTTGTTCATCTGTCCTCCGAGAAACAAAAGGTACATATTTATTTACGTATAAGGTCAAGACTAAGGTATATCTTCATGTAAGCTGTGTACCACAAGTAAAAAAAACTAACCCGGATTTGCATGAAATGAGAAAGAGGGGTAAAACAATTAGAGATCACAGAATTTAGATTTAGAACCAGTTTTGTGGCAAAATACTCTGCAAACAATTGGATTAAAACAATCAAAAACCCCAAAATGACACTACCTTGATAGTTGAAAGAATTAAAAACAAAATTGATGTCAAAATACTTGCGTTCAGAATAGAATATTTCAGCTAGTCATCAAATTTAAAAAAAAATCTAAAAAAAAAAAATCAAGCCTACAACACATAATGCAATATTTTAGAATTAAAAAAAGCTTCAGTTTTGGAGGAAGTCCAAAAAAGTGGGGTTTTTTTGTTTGTTTTTTTCCACCTACTTATTAACCATACACAAAACCACATTCTTCATATTTTTGCTCATTTTCATTTTTCCAACACCAGTTTGACACCTAAGTACAACTTCACAGAGCTCAGTGGAGCTATTTGTCTGTGTGACTAAACTATAGCCTTCAGTCTCCAAATTTATACACTAAATTATCATTTCTCAGATCTTTCATTATGAAACACGTGAAAAATTCCTGAATTTTCTTAGGTACTAAGTAAATGAACAACACTAAAACAAAAGCAAGCATAATGCATCACGCAAAGTACTTAATTTATTTTCCAAATGTCATTTATAGTGTTAGTTATTTACAATAATATATCATAATGTAATAGTAAATGTCCTTTGGCTTATTTCTAAAAACAATGAAGTCTTAAGTAATAATAATAAAAAAAAAGTCCTCACTGCAGCATTCTGCTATTACATTTTTGCTAAAAGTGGCAGGGAAACCATAATTTTTTTTTGTGGGCAAATTAGCAAAAGGTGTATTAGTGAGGTTCCTTAAATCTTCTAAGAGCACTCTGGCTTCTGCTACACTGCTTTAGATTCAACAGTTTCTGAGTATCCTTGAATCATTAGCATCACAACACCTCCTGAGAAGGAGGGAAGAAAGTAAAAAAACAAAACAAAACAAAAACCCCCAAACCCCAAACATTATTTCACCCATTGCTGAAGCCCTCCCCACCTGAATTCAGGGAGAAGAGAGTATTTGTAAGAACACTAAAAAACAGTATGTGAAGCTTATTGTATCCAGCCAAAAGAGCAATGTAGGAAAGAGGAGTGCATTTCCTAAAGTTAAAGCAGTTAACGTCCCAAATCTTACAAAGAAGCGCAATACATGACCACAAACAGGTTGAATGCTGTCGCTTTCAAGCTACTGTTCACAAAGCCAATATCTAAGCACAGGCTGACACCCAAAGAGGCAGCCCTGCCTGCTTAGCTCCTGATCCCCAGCCACACATCCCCAGACTCTTCCCATTCACCTGAGCAGGGATCAGCTCTGCTGAAAACCAGTCATGGCTCTCCTACAAGTTTAGCTTTCACCCTGATTTGACTCACCACAGTGCTGCAAAAGTATTAAGTGCTGGCACAAGAGACATGGCAGAAAAACATAGTCAGAGTCAAGAAAAGAGCAGGCGTACCTCTTTGGGGAGGACCACAAATGATCATTGAACTACAGTTTTGCTTTTATTTGTCTGTTATGCTCAAACAAAACACAAGCCCTGCAACATTCAATCTCTCCATACCCTCAACATTCTTAACTTTTTTTTTTTTTGTTCAGCTTTTCTTCAAGTTTGCAACATACTGTGACCTTAACACCACTGTTCCGGAAAAACACATATCTTGATCTCTGCTACACTCCCCAGCTGTTGTGCACCTACTTGGCCACTTCTGGCCCCTTCTGGGAGATGGTAACAACTCCCTAACACCATGGGAAGCAGAAGAACTGTATTCCTTGTAGCCATGATTTATAGTTCATACAAGGATCTGACTTTGCTTGTAAATACAGGAAGTACGACCCAACAGTATTACGTGATGAAGCTGCGTGCTGGTGGAAATGCTGCAAAGTTACCAAATTGAAACAGCTTCCATATGTTTTCCCAATAACTTCCTTTGGGATTTGAAAGATACTAGCAGTATTTTTTTTTTTTTTTAAAACAGAAAAAAATAACTCACCCTACTTGACACAGGTAGGAGGACAACAGATCCAAGACCTGCCAAGATAAGTTGAACACATACCACACAAGGTTTGTTCCATACTTCACTCTTTGCACACCTGTAATGTCTCTAGCTAATGCTGAGTGGGCTGACATCTTTCAGATGTTCTTATAGCAACAACAGTTTTCCAGAGCCCCTTCCTCTCCAGATTATCAGAGCAGACAGTATTACTCTTCCTCAGAGCTGCGTGGTAAAGATAAAATGTATATCAAAATGGTCAGAATTCTGGATACCACTGTTAACATGGGACCTATGAATAACCTTGACCTTGGAAGAGCAAGACAGAACAAAGAGTGCGTTTTCAGTTACTAATGGGTTAATTAAATTCAGAAATTATGCTGTTGAATTCCTTAGACTCCTTTGTAAATCAGCTTTAATACTATTTTGCATAGAGCCCAATCAGCAAACTGAAAATAATTGGTAATGGGTTAAACCTGCACTTTCATACCGCAATTAAAATGCATCTACTACAGACACCCCATTGCATTACCTTAAATCTATAGCACAGTCATACTCATATAAATGACTTAGCAAGAAACACAACTACAACATTAGGTAGCCATGATCCCAAATGGCCCAGTCATCCCTGCCCAAAGTCCCTGATGTCTATGAAAAATCACAAAGTTTATAGGCTGAAAAGACTTCTCTAAGTCAACAGACATCTACGTAACGGTGATCTTGCACCTCCAGCCCACTGTGCATCTCCCACCTTGCCCTTTGCCCTCAAGCACTCCTAATGCACAAACTGTACTTGTCTCACAGTCTCTTTATTACTCAGGAAGCTTCAGCCTGCCAGGCACAACTCCATCCATTGTGGTGTTGCTTCACAGGGCAGACACATTTAGTGCATAATTATTCAAAGGTGCTGAATTTCAATAAACCATATTTTTCAAATGGGTCCACTTTGTTACATGGAAACCCTTTTAGTTTGACTGGCAAGTTGACAACTTGGCATCCCCTCATTTTAATGAGCTACATAGCTTTTGAACAGAGTTTAATTAAAATTGTCTATACTACATACACTGCCCTGCAGTTTATAGTATAATTTTCAGGTCAGATGTACCTATTAGCACTACCTTTTGACAGTCACAGTTCTTCCAACCAAGTATTCTAAATATTACTTGACAAAGGCTGTGAGAGCCACTAGATAGCAGCAAATCAAGCAGTGTGTTCATTAGTATGTATGGTATCCTCTCCCCCACCCGTTTGTTGCATACACGAGCGGCTGTACTGTTAACGTTCACTGTGCAGCCTGTACAAAGAAATACTTGTAAATGGAACAGAACACAACAAAAAAATATAGGCTTCCCATAAACTAAATAAACACCAGAAAAAAAAAAAAAATATATATATATATAAGATAACAACCAAAGGCTGCTAACAGGCAAAGTATCAGCACTCTCAATAGGAGGAATACAAGCTGCAGAAAACGTCCTAGCTCAGATTACCAGACAGATGCTATACTCACACGGGTGCTCCTGCAGAGGGGCCAGGAGGACTAGGAGCTGTCACTCAGCAGATGTCTGTCTTAGGAGGGAAAAAGGCTCATCTCTATACAGAAAGGAAGGGGAGCCCACCCTTATCTCCCACACTGCCCCAGGGAGGACTGGCTCTTTCACACCTCTAATGGGAATGGAGAACACCTGGGCAGCCCTCTGATCCTCAGCACAACAGCCTGAGTTACGCCTGCCCCCATCTGGGGGGAACCTGCAGCAGAGCCCCCTCTCAGAGGCAATTTGCTCTAACGAGAGTAACCTGTGTTGGCCAAATCAACACAAACTCCTGCCTGTGTTCATTTCAACTTAGAAATGAGTCAGGTTTTGCAGGGAACACACCCCTCTGAAGGTCACCCTAGGGACCTTCTGTGACTTCTAGAACCAGACAAATGAAGACAGACGTTTCTTCACCATGGTTTTCAGGCCTTTTGCTGCTTTCCATACTGTGCCATGGAGGGTAGCAAGTGGTCTTGCCCTTTCATATTTTACTGGACATCAAAGGTAGTGCTGCACTTGTAGAAACCTTGTGAAACGAAAATGACCACAAAGACTCAGTAACAGGCACTTCTTACACATATGAACAAGAAAAAGTCCACATAGGAGGGAGAATATAGAGTTGGGCAGAAATTTACTACAACTTTGGTACCAAACACAGAACAACAGGAAAAGGGGAATTTCACTGGCTTCTGTAAGAGGCTGTGAAAAGATTAGATCAACGAAACAAAGCCAGTATGGTGATATTACATAGTTCCTATTACCTTGTCGGGGACAGCTGGGGTCAGGCTTGTCCCTGCAATCACTCAATCCGTGTTTTGTTCCTCTTTGTGACAACTGCTAAGGAGACATGAAACACTCAGGCCTTAACTCCCCTTGGTGGATAGGCTCCGTAAAGCTTCAGTAATGTCAATACTGGTTTTGAAATAGCCAGCTATATGACAGGCGAACCCAAAGGTGCACTTCTCCACTCCGCTGGAGGGAGGAAGCAAGCTGCCAGAAAAGATCAATGAGGAATGAATTGTTTCCTGTTAGGGATGTTTACAGCATGAAACATTTAAGGCACTCTGACCATAATGGAGGTGACTTAAATTAAGACTGACATACACTTTGGGAAGCAGCTATTCCTCACACCAGAGCCTTGCTCTGAGCCTCTGTTTGGAAGACCACATTAGCTGCAAAGTTTCAGATCAGAAACTGAGTTTTTCCAGCTTCAGGGTGTTCAGAGCTGGGCTTTCAACTTGAAGCAGCTCTTTAGCATACGTCTTGGAAAAAGATGGTACACCATTTTGCCAAATGATTGGCATATAAAGATAAGGAAGACTCTCTAGCAGTTCCATCTTCCACAGAAGGAATCGTGTGTGTGCTCATGCAGGTGCATTTGCTGCATGTGGGTGGGTGTAAGAATGCATGGGTGACTGTGGGTATATGCATGCAGGCAAGTAAAAGATAAGAAAAAACTATTATTACTAGAGAAAACAATTTACAGATGTTTGTCAATAACATAGAACATTATTAAAGAATGTCACATAATGCTACAAATGAAAATGCAGCAGCACCGTAAAAAGTGCTAGACATGGAGGAATTACAAGAGCAATTAAACAAGCACAGTGATTGATCTCTCTTCCATATCCTATCTCGTATCCAAGTTCTTTTACGCCCCTAGATAAACCATCTGATCAATGAAAATGTTCACTGTCATCGCAGGGACCGCAGACTCATCAGTACATGCAAAATGATTAGAGCTAAATTTCAGGTTACATATCAACAGCAATCAGGCCACATACTGCAAATGCTTACTACTGAAACTATTTATTGGAAGAAGCAATTGGTAAGGTTGCAATATGTCATATTCACAGCTTCATGAAATCTACCCTCAATCTTCAGGAGATTGAAACAACCTGTAAATTGAAATTAATCAGTAAGTTGAGGATACAAATACATCCCCTCATGAACTCAAATCCTGAATTCAAAATGACTGATCATAGAAAGAGATACACATGCTGGGTAAAGCTTTTTTGATGTTCTGACAGCAAAAGTCCATCTGAGTCAGTCAACTAAAAATATAGCTTAAAAAATGGAAGAGGTGTGACTTACTGACAAGTCTTCTCACCCACTCTTTTATAGACTTAGAAGATGATAGATAGAAATTGGAAAAACGTTTTGGTAAATTGTAATTAGGACTCCACACACAAATTAGTAATAGAACGGTGAGGGAGCTCTGGCAATGCAACAGCTCAGGTCTCAGCTAGGAAACACAGCGAAGAGGACGAGCCTGAAGAGGCCCCAGAGGGGGAGGGGACAGAAGGAGACTCGCTGGATCCTGCTTCACCTCCAATGCCAACTGTCCTGCTGCAGCACTGATCTGAATAGAGAAAAGATCTGTTAAGGGAGCCAGGAATACAAAAGTGAAGCCTGAGGGACTTGGTCTACTTAGATTCTCACACAATTATTTTTCCTTTCCTTTTTTTTTTTTCTTTTCTTTTTTTTCTTTTTTTTGGATAACTTTTAAGATAGGGTTTCCAAAGCCTCCTGTTCTGGGACTCCAAATCCTCTAGACAACTTTGAAAATCTCCACACTGCTATGTGCTTTGTTTACTTTAGCAGGCATTTCAATTGTCTCGCTCAGAAGGAGGGCTAATAATTCAACTTCTTTTGCCCGGTTACAGGGACTGAAAAGCTGGGGTCCACTCTCAGGTGTTTCTGCTCAACTTGAACATTTGGAGAGCTGTAATATCAAAGAGGAAATTGTTTCTAAACTATACTGAAGGATGATGTTCTCATTCCAAATACCTGTATTAAATCTAGACTTTACATAACTTATATAAAGCACCAAAAGGATTTCTTGTCTGTAGATTGAAGTTTCTCAGTTGGTTCCCTTTTTCTTAAATCTTCAGGGATGCAGAAAAAATTCATGTTTTCCAAATAACCTATTTGGAAAGGAATACAGTCCTGGTCCCCAAATTCTAGTTTTGCAAACAAGAGGGTTCACTGAGGGTGGAATCAGGTCACCATGATGGTGAAAACTGGTCAATAACAGTTCATGCGAGAGAACTGTAAAATTAAAATGATATGCACAGAACCACTGTCCATATTACACAAAAACAGAAAAAAGCAAATGTACAGAAAATACTTTGTACTAGCAGGAATCAGGACAGCTAAACCAGACACAAAAAACTTAAAAACAGTAGTGAAAGGCACACAAGACCAAAGGAAGACAGGGAAATTTGACAAACATAAAACCAACTCAGGAATACTGTAGTATGCAAGTCATTTAAACTGGCTCATATGCTTAAGAAAGGGAACCATCCTATTTACAACCACTGGTGTTTTAATAAGAAGGCTATGCATAGCTGTACCTGAGCTGGCTGGTGTTGGGATCAGCTGGAAGCTGTCAAGTATTCTCCTTAAATCTGTCTCCCTGTGTCCAAATAAGGCTACCTACTAATCCCATCTGTCCTTGCAGCAGGTGAGTTTGGCCTTTTTACAGAGGACCACAGGACATCTTCTATGACTAACACCAGTGGTGCTATGGCATGACAATGACAGATGGAAAGCATGGAGTTACTTCGGTCATGAACAGCGAGCTTCTCATAGTTGTTAATGCACACAGCAAGTGCATGGCAAGCCATGCTCAGTGTTTTACCCCCTGAATATCAAGTGGGTTCACCCCTAAGCAAATATTGAATGCATTTCTGGTGTTTGGTCAGCAGTTTTAGCTTTGGGCCAGAACTCAAAGCAACTCTTAAAATGCAGAGGAAAATGTATTCTCAGGGAATTAGCAGTTTCATTCGGCTTTCTTTTTGTTGCCTAGTGGAAAAGCTTTACATCTGACGCCACAACAGAGTTCAAGAGTTGAATAAATGGGAGAACTTAATTAATATACAATGAAAATAATGTTGGCAAATATCTGAGGAAAGAGAAAAGTCCCAAGAGTAGCTAGTCATTGAACTAACCACAAAAATCAATACACTAACAGCAATTGTGTGCTTCAGAAATTGCAGCCTACCTGCCAAAGCATGGTGGTCAAAGGAATTTGAATTATATTTATAGTCTTCTAATAGGTGTTCTAGTCTGTGTTGCAAGATTTCTTACCAGTAAATGTGGTTCCTCTTGCATTTATTTCTTCATACTTGTGCACTGAGAATGACAACCAAGAACCACCTCTCAGGCACTTTAGTATGTAAAACATGATGAAGGATAAGGCTTTAATAATTAAATATTTCCAGCAATTATTTCAAATGACTTGGAAGATGTTAAAAAATGTTTCAAATTGTTGAACTATTTCTGTTTGACACCATCCATTGAAAAAAGAACTCTTTCTTCAAGTTTGATTTAATATTAGTGTGAACTCTTGCAACCTGTCTTATTGTTTCTTAGATGTGTTTCTGGTGTTTCATGTCAGTCACACATGATAGGCCATGCTCTAGAGATTACATCTCCCACGATGGACACTCAGTGTACAACCAGAGAACAAGCTGTAAGTGTGTTGTAGACCAAGGCTGGTCCCTGCAGGAGGAGGGAGTCAGCAGGTACTTCAACTACCTCTCTTGTGAAGCATTAAACCAGCTCAGGAAATTAACAGTAAATAAACTCAAAGGGAAGATGCCCCTATTCAGTTCAACACAATGACAAACTTTTTTTCAGGTTAACCAGACTCAAAATGAAATACTTCGTTTGCTTTTTCTTCCAAGAAAAAGAAAATACTGGTAAAAATTTTCTGAAGGAAAATATAAGTTTTTCAAAGGACAGTTTTTTTGTTAAAATGGTGTTTGCAGAAAATGTTGTAACAAATAGGAATACAAACAAAAGAAATCCTCTTTCATTTGCAAACTGCTTGAAACTGTCACAAAACCTAATCCTCTCAGGAGATATCTGGTTCCTAAACTACAAAAACAAATCACTTGTGTGATTTTCAAACTATTTTAGCTTCCAAGTTCAAACCAGAATAACGAAGATAGTTTCTGAATTGGAAGCTGTAAGGGCAAGCATAATCAAAATTTTAGTTAAACAATATCTCAATTTTTACTCTTTTCTAAGCTGGATCAAACATATTTTATATGCTATCAGAAAATTTCAGATGTATGTCTTATCACATAACATCCCAGCAACCTTACTATGTGTTCTCGAATCATGAGTTTTAACAGCAGGCCCAAATTTAAAATAGAGGGATGTGTGAGATGCCCATTGCTATATTAATACGTGAGTATCAAAACAACTGTCCATGATGAAATATTGCTGCTGAGACATCATAATACAAAATAAAACACAGAGACGTCATGTATAGAAACAGAACTTAGCAACAAAACCTAAGTGGAAAAAACAGTCAAGAGATTTTGCAGAGGGCATGTTACCAAAAGCCTTTTTAACTGTTGTGGTAATAGCTGTAATAAATAGCAAAGCTCCCCTTAAAGCTACAGGAGGACAGGCATACCAGGAGCCCTTTCACTTGCCGTTCCTTATGTATCCCATTGTGAAAACTTCCATCTAATCTTTGGCTTCACGCCTCTCACCCCAAAACAAAAACTGAACAAAAGAATATATTTTCCTATATATTTCTGTGTTACATCTGCCTTTTAGTTATGCACCCAGAATTCCCAGTACCATAGGGGAAAAGCTTGCTATTCCTTCAGAAACAGATTCCCCTGAAAGATGGTCCTCAGAGCCATGAGAACATTTACGGGTGATTAAAGTATGCTTAGAGAATTGTTTTTCTTGGTTTAAGTTCAACTTGGATTCCAGCTCAGAACCCATTCTGAAGGAAGGACATTACAGACCAACCACTTGAACCAAAGAAAACCCCAAATAAAGCTTGTTAGGAGTAGCTGTCTCTTTAGTTCAGACATTTTGACTCTAGCGTACTCACAAAAACAAGTTGTGCCAGACACTCTGGGTATAAACATTTCAAAATCAATCAAATCATAGTTTATGGTAGGAGTTATAATAATATTTAGGTAACAGCATTATGACCAGATTAAAGGTTGACTGTGAATCTAATTTTATATTTAGCAGGTCCCTTAGCTATTCTCACTTTTAGTGCTGAGGTAATAGGATCTTTTTGCTAATTAAACGTTAATATGCAACAAAGGAGAAGCACTGGAAAACAAATCCATTTTGGGGCGTCATATAAACAGCTCTCTTCGAATACAATTAAAGTGTAAGAAATCTAAAGCCAGTCTTAATGGGCTAACAAGAGAGGTGATAAGCCACAGACCAAACTCCAGACTCACTGTAACCTGAATGCTGGATGGGCAAACCTCATTAGCTTAATATCCAGATGCAGACCATCAGGCCAGTAGAATATTATTTTATAAGCTGAGTGCTTCCCATTTAAAAGGAAAACCCTAGTGGTACAGCCCCTGCTGCAGGCTGCCCAGGGAAATCAGGAAAAGCCTGGAAGCAGGAACAGGATTTGAGATGCAGCTCTATCACCAAGTCCCATCCCCTCACCAGCCACATCTTTTTATTCTCTGACTCAATTTCTCTATTTATGCTGTAGAACTAAAAATATTTTCTAGCTTATTTCATAGAAATATTATGTCAATCATGTAATGTGAGTGTTAAATCTTGTTAGTACAGGACTAAATAAACATTTGGTAAAATGTGGTATTGCTAATTATTATTAATAGTACAGTAACATCCAGAGGTCTCACCTGGATTCAGACCTTCACAAAACAAGGCACTTCACAACACGCTACAGAATACAGTTTCTTTACCAAAAAATACAGTTCACAAAAATATGAAAACAAGTGGATACAGAAAGGAAGGGGAAGCATAGAATCACTTAGGTTAGAAAAGACCTTTAAGGTCATTGAGTCAAACCATTAACCTAACACTGCCAAGTCTCACTAAACCATGTCCTCAAGCACCACATCTACATGTCTTTTAAATACCTCCAGGGACAGGGACTCAACCACTTCCCTGGGCAGCCTGTTCCAATGCTTGACAACCCTTTTGGAGAAGAAATTTCTCCTAATATCCAATCTAAACCTGCCCTGGCAAAACTTCAGGCCATTTAGCCTCATCCTATCACTTGTTACTTGGGAGCAGAGACCAACCCCCACCTTGCTACAACCTCCTTTCAGTTGTAGAGAGCGATAAGGTCTCCCCTCAGCCTCCTTTTCTCCAGACTAAACAACCCCAGCTCCCTCAGCCGCTCCTCATAAGACTTGTGCTCCAGACCCTTCACCAGCTTCATTGCTCTTCTCTGGACACGCTCCAGCACCTCGATGTCCTTCTTGTAGTGAGGGACCCAAAACTGAACACAATATTCAAGGTGCAGCCTCACCAGTGCCGAGTATAGGGGGACAATCCCTTCCCTGGTCCTGCTGGCTACACTATTTCTCGTACAAGCCAGGATGCCATTGGCCTTCTTGGCCACCTGAGCACACTGCTGGCTCATGTTCAGCCAGCTGTTGACCAACACCTCCAGGTCCTTTTCCGCCGGGCACCTTTGCAGCCACTTTTCCCCCAGCCTGTAGCGTTGCATGGGGTTGTTGTGACCCAAGTGCAGGACCCAGCACTGCGCCTTGTTGAACCTCATACAGTTGGTCTTGGCCCATTGATCCAGCCTGTGCAGGTCCCTCTGTGAGGCCTTCCTACCCTCCAGCAGATCAACACTCCGGCCCAACTTGGTGTCATCTGCAAACTTACTGAGGATGCACTCAATCCCCTCATCCAGATCGTTGATATGGATATTAAACAGAACTGGCCCCAGTACTGAGCCCAGGGGAACACCACTTGTGACCGACCGCCAACTGGGCTTAACTCCATTCACCACAACTCTTTGGGCACGGCCATCCAGTCAGTTTTTTACCCAGTGAAGAGTACGCCTGTCCAAGCCATGTGCAGCCAGTTTCTCCAGGAGAATGCCGTGGGAAGATGTGATAAGGCAAGTCTCACCACAGCTCTAAGGAGACTTTATCATCACACTCATTTAGGTAAATACAAAAGGAATTGAGACATATTTTTAAGATGTGCACTTAAGAATAATACTTCACATCTACAAAGTACCCTTCATCTGAAACTGTTCAAATATTTAAAGATGATAAATTGAGCCATCCCACCTTTGAGGCAAAAGGAATCATTATTGGTTTTAGAATAGTTAATGTATATAAAGACAATGGATTCAGATGAAGAAGCTGTGACTGTTGAACTCGGTAGTTCTGTCACCGATTTCGGTCAAAGCTAGGATTTCACTCAGTACTGTGAGGCTAGAAGAGACTTTTACGATAATCAGATCTGTCCTGGTGGATGAACTGAAGCACATTTTTCCAAAAGACATAATGATGAGTTGCAAATCAGCATGACTTTGGGATAATCATATTACTGAAGACAACAAACAGCACTTTGTTTTGTTTCTAAGCTAGAGGCTTCTCACTGCCGTTGGCTTGCTGACACTTGGGTTTTGATTCTCTCTGTAGGAAATCTCTCACCAGAGTTTGGTTCCTGCTGGAGGGGCACCCACCTGTATCAAATCTGGCCCTCAGCTTGCTCCATTTATTTGTCTGCACCCAAGTGACTGGAGAGAGATTCCCAATTCGGCTATATTTCAGAGGGGCATCTTTTCTAATAATCTTGTGGGGCTGCAGATCATACTAGTCGTTGTGACACGAGAGAGATATAAGGTGTAGTTCACTAATTCTGAAAGTGTGTCTCTGCATATATATCCATATAACATATTTAAATGTATATTATAATGATATAGTTATAACTTGATTATAGTAAGAAATTCTAACTGAGGGAGTCCTTTTGACACTGTACTTAAGCCAAATTTCACCAAGTAAATGACAGCTGACAAGATGTCTTTGTTGAATAATCAATGAAAAATCAACAAAGAAACCCAAAAAGCAAGGCTGGAATTGACGTGTTCCACCTGAGAAAATATTGAATGGGGCAAATGTGGCATGGCGTAGGGACAAGAAGATGCCTTGGGAAAAAAAACCATCATCATCATTTTGGAGGCACAAGCCCATTCACAATTCCCATATGCAATGAAATACTGTCTCAGAACGTGTGAGATGACCTTAAAAATGCATGCAGTAAAATGTTTGTTTTAAGTTGTTTAGGATTCTGTTTGGAGATTAGCAATTTTCCCGGTATGGGGTCAGCTTTCACCAACTTTTTCCGTGCAAACACATGTTGTTAGCAACATAAACACGCTAAGCTTCTTTAGTTAGAAGTTACAGATTTCATTTTTATGATAGTGACTAATACTCCTAGCCTGTAAAAAAAAATAAAATATAGAAGTAACTCACTCCAACTGCAATGTGTATTATGGAATTTCATAAAGTATATTACATTTCAGAAATAAATCAAAATAGGATGTTGAATGTGTCCTTTATTATTTGTAGCTTGCTTTCTTAAAGAAATATTAAAGACTTATGCAGCCTTTCAGATTTATACTCTATGAGTTGTGAAAGCTCCAGTATTCTCCTGAAGAATGACAAAATGTCAGTAGATCAGTCATCTAACAATTTTTAACTCCCAATCCATATTTCTAAGATCTTTCCCATTTTTTTAACCTTATTAAAAACAGGATCCTTTACATGTTAAATTATAAGATTATCTGCAAGTAATCCCCTTTATTTTAATAACTACATTAATTTCTTGACCTTTTTTTTTTTTTTTAAATTACAGTTTTCAATTATTTGTGGGTTCATAGATCTGGTCCTGCATTCCTTAAGGAAAGTCAGAACCTGTGTAGCATGAAACCATTATACCATCCCAGGAAACTGGAAGAAGATTATAGCTTCCCCTCAATGTTTTAAAACCTTTATCAGGATAAAAAGGATTTGCATTTGTTGTTCTGCTTAAACATCACAAGACCAAAAGAGTTAGTTTCCCTACTGAGACCTTGCGTGTGGCATATCTGAAAAGGAAAGAGACTGGGATGGTATTGTCTTAGTCTGCATTTATTAATTTTACAAACTCAGTGTTTTAGTGATGGTCTCAAATCCAGATTCATGACAGGAATTGCTCTGCTAGGGAAGTGTGGTTTGGGATTCACTCTTTATGACTGTAGACTATTATCAGGTTTGGCAGGACTTGACAGGAGTGACAATGTCTCTTCAAGTGAGGCCTGTGATTCAAATAGCAGAGCTATTACACAGGTCAGAAGTGAAACACATTAGGCAAACTATGCGAGAAACTCTAAAAGGAACAGAAAAGGCTTTTGCAGATCACATATGGTAGAGGTAGTGCACACATCTGGAACAGCAGAAATGAGGAGAGTTGAAATCAGAACGTGAGACATGGTCACAGAGCTGGATGAAGGTCACAGGCCTGAAGTAATGAGGTGTCGCAGGCCAGGATGAGATGCCTGGGCAGGTCTATCTGACAGCAGCTTTGACTACATAATAATACAAGCCATTGCAAAAACATATTTACCCTAAAAATGTCAAAGAGTAAAAACTGAAAATGTTGTTAAGTCTCATAGTCAAATGATGACTGCTGAACAGTGACACAAATTCTACTTATAGGACATATGGCAATAACTAATTCATGGGCAGATCAAAATAAATCAAACCAAAAGATATATTAAAAACAAAGCTATCAGTAAATACATTAAAATAAGACTATATAATATTCTCTCTCATTTCTCTTTTGTGAGTTTCTCTTTTCCACCTAGAGAGTCACTGATAAATACGCACAGCGAGGCAACTGTATACCCCAGTCAGAAACTTAAGATGACTTCCAGACTTCCAGTCATTTGAAGTACAAAAATGTCCAGAGCAATACTAAATCATACCTCCCCACTCAACCACCCACTTACAAAATAAGACATCCCAGGTCCCAAATAACAGATCTAATATTTTTCAGTATCCTAAATCATGAGATTACAGTATCTCCATGGTCTAACACAGTTTAAACAATAAGGGGGGGGGGGGGGGGGGGACGACGACGGACGACGACGACACCAAAAAAACCAAAAAAGGCACAAGCACACAAGCAAAAAGTTCCTCCTAGCTCTTAATAAGACAACCAGAGTTCAAAGGGTATATAATCTGCCTGTCTGAGCTGTCATGAATAGGGCTCTAAAATCTCTGTGATAAGATTATGTTTTCTGACAAAAAGAAAAAACGCTTTAGATAATCCCTGCAGATGAAAGTTGAGAAATTCTGCTCTAAGTATTGCTAATATTTTAAAAATGCTTTGCAATAAGAGCTGAGGCATTCAATGTACTTTACAAACGAATTCTCCCCCTTTAAAAGAAGAAACTGAAATAAAAGATTGGCAGGATGGAAAAAATGAGGACGGAAAGAAGGAAATCTGCAAGTCATCATTGCACAAGTGACTCACAGATTATCCTTCCATCTTCTGACTCTTTTCCATAAAATGTGGCAGAAGAAACATTGCAAAGCAAAAGAGCAGAGAGCTGAGCATGGAGCATGTCAGACAGCTGAAATTAAATAAGGGGTCAGCACTATTTCCAGGCTGACATGCCAAAGTGCAATTTCCTTTGCTGAATTGAAGGTTAAGTGGGCCAGAAGAAAGTCCACAGTAACTGGAAAATGCAAAGGAGGGAATGGAAAGGAGAATAGAGGAAAACTTATTTATGAATGATACATCCCAGCAAAAGAGTTCAGGGTGGGAAAGAGGACAGGAGATTTGTCCACAAAAAAAACTTTTCTAGACCTTAATGAGTGCAGTTACTACAGAATGGAGAAGGAAGAAGACAGACTGAAGTGGGTTATAGGTGATATCAGACAGGAGGATGTGGCACCTGGGGCAACAGCTGCAATTTATTAACTCAGTGAAGTTTTCAGGTGAAGCAAAAAAAGGTACAAGGTGGAAACCAGAGGGACAGATGAAGTCACAGAGAAGTTGTTTAATTAGAGACAGAAAAGAATCCACCTGCACTTTGAGCAGAAGAGGTTAGAGGAGGAGAAGGTAGCATTAAGGCAAGATGGACAGTTAATGTTTTCCTTTCTGAATTGTGACTGTATGGCTAAGTGCACACGCAGGCAGCAGGTCTGGTCTTGTTGATTCCTTTCAAGCCACATTATAAATCAAGTAGTAATCCCTATTACTATCTCTCTGAATTAACATTCCCTGAGGGCATCTAAATTTCTTCTGCATATTGAAGTAATTTTGCTCATTGCTTGCTCTCCAACAAGTTACTGGCTGGAGCATTTTGTAACTGTCAGTATTTTGACAGTGTGTGAGCATTTAATTATATGCTGTCTTTACCCTAGAGATTAAGCTTCTCACTAGCCTGCAGCACACTAGCCAAGGACTCATCAGGACCGCAAGGAAAAAAATGGGTCAAAAAGTCCAGGTAGAAAGAACATTCCAGTTCACCGTATTACATGAACACAGTCTGGAAGGGCCACTTCCCACTTCATCAGAGTGTTGCTGTCCAGAGAGCCACAAAACTGTAGCTTCCATAAGAATTTTGCTGGAAGCTTTAGGTCTAGTCTCACTGAACTATACTTAGCATTGAGTTTATCGGTAGCAAAAGGGAAAAGAAGAGACTTCATGTGCCTTTTAAGAATTAAACCTATGTTTATATTCCTGGTAAGAGAATGGAAGACAGGAGACGTATACTCAGATCTTTGGGAGGAGAATAAAAGCATGCTTGGATCTCAAAGAATGAGGCCTCGAGAGTCCATGTATGGGTTTTAGCAGAAAGAATCTACCTTGGCCCTGCAATGAAAACAGCAAGGGATTTATAAGTGGATTCCAGCAGAGCAGAACTAGGCAGACAGAAACAGAAATCACATGCCTGTATCCTAGCAAGAGGAAGCTGATGTTGCACATCAAAAGTGCTTTTTAGCAATGTCATTTACAGGTCGTTTGTGCATGCTGCCCCTTACCTATGTAGCAAATCATCAGTGATTTTGGGCAATTAGGTGTGCCTGCACTCTCTGGCTGATGAGACCCCTGTTCATTTTAGGTGACAGAACTCGATTAGTAGTGTTCCCTACATGATTTAGGAAGTCAGTATTTCTTCAGATCTCTCTTACATAGGAAACTTGCTGCATTTTTATAATAGGATTTTCAAACAGCTGATTCAAAAGGCCTCCCTTAGCAGACAACAGCATAAAACCACTGATTTCTCTGAAAGCAACAAATTCTCCCCAATGGTGCAGATTCCCCACAACTGAAGTTGTCAACCAGAAAAATGTTCCGTCTGTGTGCAGGGCTCTGACCCTTCTTCATTTCTTTCATTTGGTTAGCCAAGCTTCCACATTGCAATTATCTATTTCAGGCACTTTTGTTTGAAAATTCTGGAAAGTATGACTTACCTGGAGCAAGTTAGTTAGAACGCCAATCTCTATGTTTCTCACACTTCTTGCACTGGAATATATTCCTCCCTACAGGGCAAAATACATTTCCCCATCTATTTCTTTAATACTATAATTCTCAAATGGAAGCCACACACTACTGATAAACAGCGTATCAAAACTGCCACAGAAACAAATTCTGCCACTTTGTTTTGTAGGCTCAAGTCAATGGAACAGTATAAGCCACTCATCCTTTAATCTTTTCATAGTAGCAGAACACTCAGAAACATACTATCCTGAATTTCCTTTAGTAGGTGTTCAGTAGCAGCAGGCTCCCATTAAACCAGGCTGCCTTTTCTTCATGCTGTCACTGCACTCACACCAAGGACGAGAAGGGAGCATCTGTGTTTCAATCCTAAATGACCTTCCAGAGCAGGAGTAATAGCAATTACATGTTACCACTATGAGCACTCCCACTAGGAAGACAGGTTAGCATTTTATATGTCATTTAATTTTGTTTCGTAGTGGCAGCTAATACCTGCTCTTTGCCTGCAGAGCTGGAAGCATGAAAGACTATTGTCCTATGACAATATTTCCCATTTTGATCTTCTATGGCTTACCTTATTTTCAACCATCAAGTGAGGCTCTAGAACGCAGTACAATATCCCATCAGGTTCAGGTAGAAAGAAGAATTAGAAAGAGAATGGCTGGTGATAGTTTTACAACAAAACTGAAAACCCACTGGTTAAAAAACTGCTTTCTTTGACTATGTCTACATGAGAAAGTTTTCTAACACAACAGAAGAAGATCAGCAGGTCAGAGCAGTCAGTACTCACGCCCCTACATCTCCACTGTACGAAGTTCCACTGTTACTTCAGATTAAATTTAATCTGTTTTCCTGGATCAAAACATCCCCACTGTGTATGTGGTGTAAAGCTTTCTAGCAGATTGATCCTTGGTTCAGATCCCCATGCTCCCTTTAGGATTTTAAGTCCTCTGAATATGTACCCAGATTAGAGCTTTTGGTTGCAATTCTACTGAGAAGAATCTATTTAACATGAACCAAAACCACACAAGAGAAATGTACCAAGAGGTGGTAAGTGGGGACAATCAGAGGACTCATTTCAAAACTGCACTGCTTCTCTGTATCAAAATGCTAATATAGAGTCACCTTTCATTTTGGCTGTAACGGGATAATTAAAAATAAACAAATAGCACAGAAAAAAATAGTTGAACAATGGGAGTAAGTCTGGATTGGATACTCAACGTAGAAAGGTATAGAGCTGTGAAAAGAGGGACTTACACCGGAGTACTGTGATGATTGCATGGATTCATTCATATCACATGGGAAACCTGGGGCCCATCACTTAATTGTAACGTATGGTTCATTTATTTTGTCTGTCACAGTGTAGACAGTGAACTCAGATTTTTTTTTTTTGGTCCCATTTTTTCAGCTGAAAAAGTACTATCTGAGGAGAAGCATACAAAATTTCACAAATATATGTCCTGCATCATTTCATGATCAGCAAAGAGATACTTCTTTGACCTGAAAGTCTACCCAACTGTTGTACTCACCTGAATATGCTAATGGAAATACTGTTTTCCCAGTCTGGGATCCAGCAGTTTTCAACCCTGTTGGTTTTCCAACTTGTTCATTTTTTTCAGTCCAATAAAGCCATAATATTTGCTAAGAGCATTCAACCCTGGTGGACTAAGACATTGTGGTATGTAAGAGCTAAATTATTTGGCTGAGTTTTGGAAGTGATTTGTGGCCCTGGGAATTACTAACTGCCAAAATATTTTAAAAGAGATGTCTGTACAAAAAAGAGTATCTATCAAAAATATTCTTGTTTGAAAAAGTCTTTACCTTTAGAGATGTTAAATTATTTCTTTTTAGAAATAATTACAGCAACAAAGTGAACATGGAATTTTTTTGTTAACATGAGGTCAACTTGACCCTTTATCTGTGTATTAAAATGTTAGTCAAGATTCCTGTTCTCAGGTTTTATGAATGGACAAAAACTTACATGAATGGTATTCTTATACTCTCAAAAGCCTGACAGTGATTCTGCAGGATGGGGAAAATGTAATTCAGATGATACAGTGCTTAACACATCCTTCCATAGACACATACACTTCAACAGAAAATCAGACAGTTTTAATATCTTTTAAAATTAACTCATATGTAGTAATATCATTAAAGAGGCTACTGGAAGTGCTAACACAGGTTTCCTTTTGAGTGGTATGATGACATGAATTCCCTGTGTGGAAGCCTAGCATAAAGCTTGAGCCCTTGCACTTCTTTAGCTTTACTATGAGCATTATAGGCAGGGTGGGTGTGATACATAGGCCCTAGGTTGGCTGTGAACATTGGCTGAGGAGATTCTGTAAGTCAGCTAGCCACTTCTGTTTGGCTCATCAAATAACCTGCAGAAGCCTGAGAAAATATTTTCAAAAAGGGCTGAACTTCTCCTCAGGTTGACAGTTTTGCCATAATCAAGTTTATACTCAATACAACACATCTGAGTCATTCTGTTTATAGGGCACAACCAAATCACTAAGCAAAGGACAATATGGAAAATCTAACAGCTTGAAAACTATTACTATAGAAACACTACATTGAAATTTGCACTTAACCCTGTAACATGACCTTCCAAGGAGGAAAGAGAGGTGAAACAACAGAGTACCAAACTGTAAAAGCCTATGCTACACTTTGGTTTCACCTGTGGTTTTCTTATTCTAAGTTGTCTGGTCTACACTAAATGCTAATAAACATCTACAAGAGCTTAAAGGCCTCTAGACGTTAAATAACCTATTTGGTACCTAAATTAGAACTATAAACTGAAATACAGAGATTTAATAATAATAATGGCAGCCAAACCAGTTCAAAAGTGCAGTCAGGAGGGGCACTGAAAACAGAAGCATGGAACAAAGTATGCAAGTCTACAAGGAAGAAAGCCTACTAACCCAAATCCATAGTTCTGATCGAATCTGATCCAGATCTATAGTTCAACTTAGTGTATTTTGAAGTAGAGGATGCAAAGACAGGTATTACTTACTGCAAACATGAGAAAAATTAGAAGGAACTAAACAACTCCTATCACCATTTTAAACTTAAAATTCTGTAAATTTAAAAGAAACCTTAAAGTATTTTCTCCTACTCTTTCTACACTAAACTTGAGAAAGTAATTCATCACAAGAGGAGGCCAAATGATATGCAGTAGTTGGATAACTTTGTCAATAACATCTGGAAAAATGCAAGCTATTATCAGTGTCCAAAATGCACTTCCATGGGAAGAGAACTCTCATTCCTCACCCCAGAAGGATCACCACATCCCTTGAATGTTGGGGGGGACAGGGACAGGGGACACACGTTTATGTTCCTCCGATGCCTTAAATGATGGCCACTCCCAGGTAAAGGTACTAGACTTGAGGAATGAACAACTTGATTCAGGGTTGCAAATCCAACCATACCCTCCCTATGTTCTTCAGAAATTGCTCCTAATTCTTACAAAGTAACTGAAAAATAAAACGTAAAGGAGATATGAGATCCAGATCCCTGGCACTGCATTCTGTCATTATCTGTTCATCTAGAAACAATTATTCCTCCTCCTCTTTACCTTTCCCAGAGCTGCAGGAAGACTTTTTTTTGAAATCTCTAGGAAAGACGAGATTCAAAGCAATATGACCAACAGCCAACACGTTCCAGACACGGGGAATACACACACAGTGTAGCCAGGATCCTATAAATGTCAAAGATAATCTGTGGCAGTTTCAGATACATATTTGAGCACATTTTTTATTCTGGTCCCTGCTTGGGGTGTTTATCTGAGAGTGCACCAGGTGCATACTAACTATGGGCGAAGTGCTTCCAAGCTATTATGCCAAAGCAGCAGCTTGTTACAGCTTTCATTTCACTGCTTTTATTGTTACTTGTGGTGATGATAGAAGAAAAGTCAGTGAAATGGCACAAGGCATTGCTTAGGAGGCTTCTGTACATCTTAAATACTACAGGGGTTAGGAGGACATATGTGGAAGAACAAAGGCTGTTTACAAGCAGCTGGATCACAAATTCCCACTGAGATTCCAATTTCCAATATAGTTAACAGACAAACCCCATTTTTCAGAAAGGGGCTTAAATTGCCTGGTGAAACAGGTGCCAAAGCAGAAATTGGGCCAAAAAATATATGCTTGACACAAAAATGTCCTCTATTTGCTAACTCTCCCAAAGGAGTGTTAGTTTGTGTGAGCGCATGCCTTTTGAGAGCAGAGTGAACAGAAATGTTTATTTTTGGACTGTTGAAAGGACTGTTATTCCATATACCTCCCTATTTTTCTGTTTCCTGACCAAACATTTTCCTTTCTCCTAAGAGAAACAGTGGAACTTTCTTACTGAACTAAAAATGTATTTGAAATTTCTTAGAAACTTTCATGGTTCAGAGCAACAAAACTAGCTAGAGTCCATGATGTTTATTGTTCATGTTCCTTCCACATCATTTCTATGTCATGTTTAAATATAAGCGAAATTTCCTAGTATCATAAGACATTCTCTTCCATCTTCTAACCAGCAGAGCCGGAAAGTATAAATTCCATTTTATGGAAACTTCGCGTATTTCTTCTCTTTTTTTTGGCCCAGATTAGAACAAAACACAGCCCCTTCCTGCAGTAATGCTCGTGATTATAGCAGTCACATGCATATGAGAGACCCAGGTTTGAGTACATAGTCCTTAGCAGACAGAGGTGGAACCTGAATCTGTGGTTTCCCTCTTCTTCCGTCTGGAAGTTCCATGCAAGCCCCCAGAAACCTCTTCCAATAAAGATGTAAATTAAGATGGACAAAATTAAAACAAAATTTATGACACGGGAACATATGACTCCTACGTTCCCCACCTCAGGTTTTGTTTTTACACCTAAGCAAACTGGGAGAAGATGAGTTCCTGCTCAGATAGCTATATAAATGCATGACTAGGTACAAAGCTGTGTGTTCCACTACTTCAGTGATGTGAGCCCATCAATTCTTGGAAATGATTGTGAGCTCATTTTTATAAATTCTTATTTAACATTATTTTTACATGTGTGTAAAATGAAACCCTTAAAGCTGGGAGAGCACTTAGGTTACACAGCCCAAGGAACTATTTTATCACTTATTGAGAGGGGCATGCTTTTGATTCTGAAACAGTCCATATACGCAGAACTCCAAATGTCACAAAAGAGATGGCAGCCAGGCACTGGCACTTGAGACATAAGATAAAACGGACTAAATTCCAGAGCGTTTTATCCTTTGGCAGCAGAATAATCAGGTTTTCAACATAACATAATAGGATAAGACACAGTCACAGAGCTGTGTTAGCTATCCAACAAGAAGATTGCTTATAATGACACTGTTTTTAATTGGCTCTTAATGTGTATGTTACACCATTGCTTTCTGTTGAACAGAACCCAAATTTTTTATGGATGTGCAATAGCCCTTCCACTTCCACCGATATGAGACAGTCTCTCATTTAACTCATGTGGTTTGTGCTGTTGGAACAGCAATCGGTTTTACTGCAAGATGTTCTCAGCCATTACCATGAAGTTCTGACTGGCCGCAACAGGCAAGAAAATGAAGATGGTGAGGATCTGATGTGGTGAAAAACTTGTTTTAATGCCTTCAGGTCCCCTGCCAGCAGCTGCCCTGCTCATTATACATATAACTATGTAGAGTTACATAGGAAAGCAGAAAGCACAGACAGATATACAAGGAAGGAAATCTCAACAAGACAGAACAGGAGAGGTATCGGGAGACAGTGAAGTTACACTGTGGATCTTGTGAACTAATTCAGATTCTTTTTTCTAATATACAGAAAGCACTCTTCTCCTTAGACCTAAACAAATGTTAACTGGGTTTTTTGGCTTAGACATTAGCGGAAAACTTTTTTTTTTTTCAGGTTGATGAGAAACAACTTGTTTTTCTTTTTTTTCCCCCAGCAAAATTAAAAGCTGAAAACTTATTTCAAGTTGGGTGAAATATTTCCTATCATTTTGTATATCAAAATACATACAATCTGTTTTGAAAAGAATGAAATATTTTTACTTTAATTTTTTTGCATTTCTTAAAATTGAAATTATTTAACCAAATTCAGCACAAATACAAGTATATTTTTTAGCAGTTTGAATTTAGATTGCTTTGGGCTAATATTGCCCCAAATTTCAATAATTTATTTCATTTACTGTTTCCTCTAGTGAGCTTAGATATGGAAAACTCACTACTATGGCTCGCACATGTAGAAGGTACATGTTTGTGGATACAGTGTAAAGACTCCTGACTAGTTCCCTATAGGGAACTCTCTGGTCCCTCATTCCCCTGAAAAATGCTTGATTTTAAAGATCCGTTACAAAAATAAATCCATGGCTATGACACCACTTTCAGTGCAACTAAATTAAAGCTTTTAAATGAAACTTTTTTGTATACCATTCTTTCATTGCGTGAACATTTATTCACAAAAGCTGAGACCCAACAATACATCTACTTAATATTGTAGAAAATATTGCTAGAAAGGCAATGCTTAGTGAATATTTTAATTCTCTGAAACAAAAGTTATAACTTTAAAATCAAATTTCCTGAATTGATTTAGGCAGAGGCTTCAGACTTCAGTTAAAAAAAAAAGTTTGATAAAAAAAGAATCCATTATTTTAGTTGAAAACCTTATTTTATTCAGTGTGCTTGTTTTTAGAAAAAAAAAATTCTTTATATTTTTCACTTTTGGAAAAAGGGAATGTAAATGCCTTTCCACTATTTTTTATCAATTAACTTCCCTGTAAGGAAAAGAAAGTTTAATATAAGAAAAAAACAGAAGAAACTTTCAAACTTTCTTTCATCATCAGAAGAATGCAATAACAGAAAGTAATTCATTTCCTAAGCTTGAAAATTTTGCCCTCGATTTTTTTCATTGCCCAAGTATGGGGAGTTACCCATCCCTGCTGCCAAATTCCTAACCTTAGTTTTCTACTTCCTTTCATTTTCTCTGTTTCTTAGTCAAAAAGAGTGTTCAGTAGCTAACAAAGAAAAGGAGAAAACCCTAAA
Organism: Platalea leucorodia; assembly: GCF_965183815.1. NCBI lineage: Eukaryota > Metazoa > Chordata > Aves > Pelecaniformes > Threskiornithidae > Platalea > Platalea leucorodia. Next base: position 59,455,078 of record NC_138826.1, read on the forward strand.
ATAGTTCTGTTTTTTATACTTCTAAATGCAATTAAAATTTCAATTTGAAACAAAGGAATAAAATAATTTCACTTGTAGTTCTTTCAAATAAAACAAATAATAGTTTTCAAAAAATTCTACCATTTGGAATACTCTGAAGCCAGAGACAACCAAAGACTTAAAAAAAAAAAAAAAATTGATAGCCAAGATTTCTTCTTGTTTGAAGCATTACCATAGACTTTCTCAGCAGCTTTGGCCAATCTTCTTAATCATTCTGCTCCTCATTCTTAAAACAGAAGTAATAATATTAGCTTGCCTAACAGGGATGTGATTGATATGGTTTTATGCACTACAGAGAGTGAAGTTCTTGAGGAAGTTTGTTTTGAAGTCAAACTGCTGGACACTATAGATAATCTGAAGAACTGCAAAGCAGTGCCATCTTCATTAAAAGGAGGACTAAGAAAAATGTTTTTATCACCGTGCTACATGTTTCAATAACCAGGTTTCTGAAAACAAGCTTCTAACTCATATTTAAATATTTAGAAATGCAGTGTGGTTTTAAACAGCACTGATCCCTGTAGCTCCCCATCTAGGATGATGAAAGATGTAGAAGCCTAATTTTCATCATGCCTTTAAACTTTACTTAAGGCCTGGACCTAGATTTTCTTCTAGTTATATCAGCTGAATTTTCTGTCATCTGCGTATCTCAAATATTTCACTTCACATAGAAGTACAGACGAATATTCAAAAATCAGTTAGTCTTTTCCCCCTCCGTGGGCATAACACAGCATTACTTTCTGACTTTAATGCAATGGACAAGAAGTATCACCTGCTGTTACTCCTCGCCTCACACTCCCCTTTTGTGAATGTTCAGAGATCAAAGGCACAGCCTGAGCATCACTGGTAATGCTCATCAGACAGAGTAAAGCCTGCATGCGGATAACAGAATTTGTGCCAGTAAAAGAAAACAACTCTCATTCATCAGGTAGTGCCACCACCTTTCGTTATGATCTATTTCCTATGTAGGATGCCAATGAGCAACATATATCACCTGTCAGTTTTTATGGTACCAAGGACCCAGCTCTTCACTTGCAGCTAGAAGCTAAATATATTGAGGAGCAGGAGTGGAGGAAGGGCTTCAACTTTGTTACAAAGGAAAGGAAAGTTTTCTTGCTCATTGGCCATGCCACCGGGAAATGTTCCTTGGAAACAGATCAGAGAGATTCCAGGCATTCCTGCACCGTCACCACGGCTGCGTCTGCTCACTCTTGCACTGGCCTTGGACTAAAGGTGGGGGGCAGAGGAGAGAACACCATGAGCTTGATTTATTGTTTCTTACAAAGGATGGCACTACAGCGAGTGAGATTAAGAGAATGTTCAGCATAAACAATCTGAGCAGGAATGCAAAATGCGTGGATGATTATCCTGCAATGGAGAGTCTGCCTGAGCCATTTTAGGTGCTTTTAGATTTCAAAATAGCTCACGAGTGTTAAAGTCTAAATCTGAATCTTTCCTGAGACGGGATTGTAGGAGCTAAGCCTCTGTGAGTAAGGGATGCCCCGGTAAAATATGAGAAGGGGAAAACTCAGGGCCTTATCCAGAGCTGAATTTTAAAGAAGGTTTCTATATTTTTCTCTTCCTTATTTTTGCACTGAATTTCAATAGCCGTTGCCTTTCTGAAAAATCAAATGAAGATGAGGACAGATGGATCTAAAATAAACACAGAGCTCTTATTTGTTTGTCTAAAGTACACAGATAGCTGAAGGCAGAATCTGTACCTAAATTATTGAAACCTGTAAGTTTTAATTAATACTGTCATAGGATCCATTTTCAAGCAAAGCAAAAACTATTGGAGAGTTTGAGGATTGTGACCGATATCCAACCACATATTCACTCAGCAACAAAGACAGCAAATGCAGCTCTGCATAATGAAGCGTCTCAATGTCCCAACACCAATATGATGCACTGTCATCCCATCCTGTAAAAAAGCAGAAGCTAATCAATTCACAGTGAGTATTAAAAGAACTGATTTGGAAAGCTCACAGTAAATGCTTTGGGACAGATTCTCTACCACCAAACTGCTCTTCTGCTGAGAACAGTATTTAAACAAGGAAGCCACCAGAAGGCAGACAACTGCCCTGGCCAGCGTCCAGCCAGCCAGGGGTCTGAACTGCAGCAAGCAGAGGGGAAGAAAATAATTGCAGCACGCTGTATGCCATATAGTCTGTGAGCCCTTACAAACCACAGCTAACAGGGTCAGGTTAGAGCAGCCTGAGAGCTGCTGTACTCTCTACCACGATTGCCACCAAGATTCAGGGACATAGAGAGTGTATCACAGTATCACCTGGCTTGGGAGAAGGAGGCGGAAAGCAGGGACAGAGAGAGGGAGCCCACAAAGACAAACACAGATGGAGGGCTGGGCCCAAAGTATGGAGGACAGAGGAGTTCCCTACTAACTTGAGCACTTGGGCAGACCCCTGAGGACAGGGGCCAGCAGCAGAAGGTAGGGCACTCAGGATACGGCTTGCAGACCAGTTGTGTTTTCAGTTATTGGTCTGACTAAACCAAACTGAACTGCTTCCGATATCTCATATTTTCTGTCATCAGTCTGTTCTCCTTTTTTTCCCTATCCTTAGCTGCTCCAGGTGTCTCTGGAGGAGAAGGGGGGCTGCATTTTGGCAGAGGCACTGCTGCCCCAAGGAAGATGTAGGTGATGCTCTCCCTTTGACTTCCACAGCCTGGGAAGGAAGTAGGGTGCAGAACAGAGAGCAACTGGATTCTCCTCTTCTGCTACCGTAATACAGCTGCAGCTAGGAAGGGACAAAGCTGCACAGATCACTCTCATCTTACAGGACACAGAACAGGGCAGTCATGGGAAACAAATGAGAGTCAGTGCTTCCGACTACCTCTCCATAACAGTGAAGCCGATCTGAATATTTCATTACCAAATCATCAGGCCCAGTTCAGTAAATTTATTTTCCATTTATGATCCATTCAAAACATTCCTCTCAAACCATCATCAACAAGTTGCACACCTCTGATCCAAAGACACTTTCCAGGCAGAACTCATTATATTCAACTTAGCTTCATCAGATTCCGAACACAGCTGATTACTGGCACCAGACTGAGCAGAAAGTCTGTTGCTGCCACTGATCCCAGTCAACAGCTTTTTTAACAGTAGGAGAAATTTTGCAGGGAAGGATGGCGTGCAAGGTCATATGGAATAGCTGACCAGAAGCTGCCCACCCAAATAAAAATGGTGGGAAAATTCAACAACTATTTTCAAACTACCTAGAAACTGGGTTTGGATTCAGGCCAGATTTGATTTGGATGGCCTGGATGATCTGTTTGCAGTCTAAGAGATTCTGAGAATCCGATACTGAAAAATTTAATCATGCATTTTCTTTGAGAATTTGTTCAGGATTTACTATAGGGAGCCAACTTTACTTGCTGGAAGAAGCCTTTAAAATCAAAGCATGTCAGAAACTGAAGAGGTGTCCAGTTTTATTTTTGGAGGAGAACCAAGGGACAGAATGAAAAATCTGGAAAGCAGGGTAAAAACAGAAATAGAGAAATACGCGGCCTTTTTCTGTTCTGAACGTTTCTTAGATTTGTATGTCCTCTGCTAGCTATCATCCAGATATGTGTCAAACCCAATTCTAGCAGAGTGTATACCTCTGGAGGCAGGAATCAGCAGACAATGTATCTTTTGAACAGAAGCTAGGCAGCAAGGAGAATGGAATAGTATTAAGTTCACAAAGTTAGACGTCATTAGGAGGCAAGACCATCTCCACCTTACCTGAGTGTGAGGACTGAATCCTCCCAGCAGCTCTCATGTGAATGATATTAAGGATGGTCTAAGTGCCACATTTGAAATGTGAGCATGGAGTGACACTCTGAAGGTGCAGCTCCAAAACAGGACTTGTTCTTGGTAAGCACATCTCACTCCTCTTAGTTGTTTTTCCCTTTTTCATGTACAAACAGGGAAATATTTCTGAGCCCTACTATTCAAACATGGAGCACTGCAGGAGGGAATAAAACCTCTTAAAATCAACTGCAAAATATACTTATTTTAGTAAGAGAAATGAATAAGCTTTAGAGCCAGGAAGGTCTTGAATCATACTTGTAAGGGAACTTGGGATTTGAGATTTGTCACAATTACCGATGATGGAAAAGATTTTGTTGATTTCTGCGTCTTTAGATATTGTTTATGGTATTTTTAGACTCTTCAGTATTCATGAGGAGGACCTTCTTTCCATTTTATCCTTGGCCTCATGTTTCTGTATATTAGAGCTTTTCACCTGTAACTAACCTGAAAGAGATCTTAGGATACTTCTTTTCCTTTTAATTTTTTTTTCTGTTTTTTTATAGATCAAATCCTGTCCCTACTAAAAACATGGAATAAACCTCAATAATGTCAGTAGCATTAGCCGCAGACCCCATGAAATAAAATTCAGAGGTCTAAAGAAACTGCTGGCAGGTCCTTATTGGAAAGCCAAAAAAGGAATGAAAAAAAGATAGATGAGCTAGTAAATCACTGTTAAATACCCAAAATGGCTGTGAATCTTTCAAATCAGTCATATTGTTTTCATAGTATTAGCTAGTAGTACCTCTAGCTGAATGAGGTGGGAATAGGTCATTAAAAAATGGAGACTATGCAAAGAAAATAAAATAAAGTGCTGCAAAAATTGTTAGTGAATTAGTACTAGAACTTGGCTACATTTGAAGCATTTTGTGGTTGCAGGTAGGGACCACTTTTCAATAGCAGCAGGAGGCTTTGTATCAGATCTTTCCTAACAAGCCCCATCTATTCACAGAGCATGTTTGTTGGCCTGGTACCTCAGCTAAAGTCCAACCTAAGGAATTATTTCTGAACTATTTGAAAAAGTCAATTTTTCAGATTGACTCCCGGAAAAGTCTCGTCTAAAATTATTCTGTAACTGTGGGTACTTTAAAACAATTAATCTATTTTACTATGGAGGTGACTACACATGGATTTGTTTGTTTGCCAAACAGACAAGCCCAACTTTTGCAAATAGTGGTTAGATAAGAACTTGGTTGGGTGAAATGTGAATGTATGCCTATCATGCTGCATTGTCTTGGATTATACAGGCCTGGGAACTGGAGAGGGGGAAGGGGGGGGAAGAAAAAGTCTTCAGATATCTTTTGGCTTGAATGAAAATGATTGCATGATGTTTTGCTGTCTCCCCACTGCATCTTGTGCCGTATTACACCAGCCTGGGATGATGAGCATCTGCAGTCCTGTGATTACAGAACTTGGCGACCACTCACTTGGGGCACTGATGAGGAGCAGAAACGTGGAAAGGGTGGAGAAAGAAAAAAGCACTTTATAAATTTCCCAGCCGATACATTGGATTGGCAGGCAAACTGCTTGGAAAGGTTGTGGCAGAGCCATCAGCATCAATACGAACCAGAATGTTTACTTTAAAAGAAAGAAAAAGAAAAACAGAAAAGAAAAGAGAAGTGACGCAGCTGTGTTGTTCTGCCCATTAAATTACATTACACAGATTCAAAAGATGCACTCCAGGCCTTTGCTGGCACCAAGCTCTTTTAGTCATCAATCTTCCTAATGCAGCCAATGAACTTTAGAATTAAAGAATGTTATCACGGGTTCTGTGATTCCTTACTTTTTCCAGTTCCATACAGCTCTTTAGCTGTACACACATAAATATGCACTTACGCTACTCCAAACCTTTGATGAGTTCAAATGATGTCAATTTACAAAAGAAATTATCTTACACACTAAAATGATGTTCCTGATCCAGAAGAATGATAAATTAAGAGGCTAGAAATACCCTAGGTTTCTTTGGCACACAAGATGCAGGTTTTAGTGTTGGGACAAGATAGGAAAAAAACATCCCCATATATCAAAATCCTGCTATGACTGCAAGCACATATGTTAAATGCAAAGTTGTTTTGTTCATGGAAAAAAAGAGGGAGTAGGAAGATCAAAACAAAAACACCATCTCAAACCTACTCTAACCTACATATTCACACACTTTCTTTCTCACATAGATGCTCTTATTCCCATCTACCTCACCAAGCCTCCATCTACCCACCTAACTAAGATCCTCATCACTGCTACTAGCGCATATGCACCACCATAGACATATACTCACTTTCTCTCTCACCCACATATACATATGTAATCCATAGGCTGTCGGTCTAACTGTCACTATGCTTTAGCCGTGATACAATGATATTACAACAGCTAGAAGACCGAGAAATGTTCATTGACTTTCATGGCAACAGAGTAAAGTCTAGCCAAATTGACTGTAGTTATTTATGTGTTAGAGGCTTGGACAGCAATCAGAAGATACCACACCATCCTTGTTCTTCCTAAGTGACCATAGCCTGATAAATTCAACGATACTGACAGCATCCACATCCTTCATCTCCTGCATTAACAGCAAACTTTTCTGGCTGTCAGTGAAGAGTGAATCAGGGCAAAACACACACATAGAGGTGACCCAAGGCACTGAGTTCCCTTAATCAATGTCACTGTTACTACAGATTGTCAAAAGTTTCCATCGGATCCAACCTTGCTTCAACCAACGCAGTAAGGGCAGCACTGGCAAGACTCTTCAAAAGTGCAAAAATAGTTCAAACAAAAAATGCCCCCAGCTCTAAACTTCATTGCAATCACTGGGAGTCTGGCTGAAGAAACTTTGACCTTTGAACTACAGAGAAAATGTGTATGACATTAATCTAAAGTCAGCTTTTTTTTTTTTTTTAATTCACTAGTAGGAGATTTACGAGCAAAATGACACCGATAGAGAAAAATACTGTATTGAGAAAATATGATGCTTAGGAGGAGAACAATCAAGCATTACAATTGTTGGTATTATGTCTTCTTTGTAGACTATAGATCAAGCAGAGTAAAGAGTTATCATCCATAGCTATTTGTGTTTCATGTAATAATGCCTTAATGATTCAATTAGCATTGATTCTTCAGCTGCAACAATATTTTCTGACTGATCTAGTAATTTAGCTCTCACTGTTGATTGATACAATTCCTATGAGTAATAAAGCAGTTTGAAAGAAATTTATTTAATAATTCACAAAATGCTTTAAAGATGATTTTTATTGCCTCTGCCACTAGTAATCCCTAAGATTTCAGAAAGTGAGATATTCCTTTTAACAGCTTGGCATTTGTAATGGTGAGTCTTTCTTTTAAGAAGCCTTTTTTCCCACCTGGGATGGCTGTGGTAACTCCATTTTAGAACACTTACCAGCCTTTAGGTGGAGAAGATTAAGACAAGGATGGGTGATCTGCAGATGAATGTGCATTGCATATAACGTGCACAGATCATGTAGAAGCAACACAGGCAACTTGTACAAAGTCAATACATAGAATCTGGTTTTGAATCTCAGCCAGAAATCTCATTAGCTCTAAGGAAATATCTTAATATTAAGTGTAATCATATATTAGAGCAGATCTGCACAGACAAGGTTAAAGCTGTTATTGAAGGTGGTCAGAGAGAGATACTCAAGCTGTATGACACAAGGAAACTTCTTCTAGTATGGAAATGGTAGTATATAAATGAATTATAACATCCTCCTAAGTGTTTTGGGGGAAAATGACTGCTTCAGAACTTCTGAGGCACAGACTTAACCAATACCAGCTTCATGATGCTTCTTGATGCAGTAGCAAAAAAATATACAAGGAAAACTTCATCGGCCTTTCAAAATAGCATCCTGCCCATGATTTGTGTTTGCCCATGCTCTACAGTGCCTCATAAATTTCCATGCTGATAAGTAGATTCTGTCCAAATGAAATGCTCTTTTAATGAGTTTGTACGTGTCTCTCTGTGCATGTATTTATACACACTTCTTATTTCATGATGGCTCCCTAGGCAAAATCCCTCATTCTGCTTTATTAATTGGCTAGTATTTCCTGGGGAAAGCAGACAGTTCTGAAACACAGAGATTTATCTTTAAGTCATATTGTTTGACATTTATTTTTAACTCAACGGGGAACAATCCAACTGAAAAGACAATGTGAGAAAAAAACATTTAGCAAACAAAAAACAAATCAGAGAAGCCTACATGAAGCTCTGAGTAGGATAAATCCTCACTGGGATATATCATCTTCCCTGTTAATTTCAGTCTTTCAAGGAGGATGAATAGCTCTATGTTTAAAACACAGTACAGGGAGACTTAAGACATCAGTTCTCTTCCTCACTCTGATTAAACTCATTACGTGACCGTGCAGAAAAAAGCTTTTAGTTTGAAACTGCACTCAAGTTACCTGCATATACATGTATCAGCTTTTTGCAAATATACATGTTCAACAGTTGACTGCTTTGCTATGAGATAGTGCTTTCACAATTTGGGGTTGAAATTCAGAGCCTTAATCTGCCCGTGCTTTAATGTCCTATCTTGCTCCTGCATAAAACAGAGATAATGACTCTTACCTCGTTGTACTTCACAGGCATGTTGCGAGGCTCCATTCATTCATACAATATTCATAAAGCTTTCTGAGATCCCTAATAAAAGATTCTACATAGCTACAAATTATTATTTAATGATGGAAAATTGAAACATGGCATGTAGAATGCAAATGAGAGTGAGATATAGTGGTTTTGCTCTGACAGACTGAGGTTGTCTCCTTCAACTGAGTGTCAACCAGCATGCAAACATGAATGCAACAAAGCTGTGTCTAACCACTGTGCTACAAAAAGCCTGTTATCACAAGGTTCTCAAGAGCAGCAGAAGTTCTTTCAAACAAGATTGTACAAATGGCAATTATGCTACCAAAAAGGAAAAAAACCCTGAGTAGCCATTGTAGGTTTGTTTGTCCCTCTCCTCCTGTCAGCTAAGGAATTCACACGTACAGTTATGTTCCCCCTCCTTTACTTTTAATTGGTATTATTAATATATCTAGGTCATTTAATAAAAACATTTCTTGGGCAGGTGAACAGGAGGTGACACAAAGAATTGGCTGCTACACAGTTGCTTTCATACATTTTTAGAATTAAAGTACAGAACACAATAAACATTAAATCTTGTCTACTCTTTCCTCAATCTGCTTCAGAAATCACTATTTAGCAATGGACAGCCTTTCAGTCAGTCTTGCCCTGTTTGATAGTGTCCTGTGAACTCAGGATGTCCCCAGTTTCCTGCCCTTCCTTAACTACAGCTACCAACACTCACCCATCCCAAACATTTTCCTCCTTCCTACGTAATGCCTCCACAGAGCAGAAGTTTTCTTCACCACTCAGTTTTTTCCCTCCTGCGTATCTTTCATACTTGACAGACATTGCTCCTGAGCTTAGAGGCATCCTGAAACCTTTCTCCTTCTCTTTATGTGAATCTAGAAAAGAATTTAAAGCATTGAAGTACACACTCAGAGATTCATTTTCAGCTCCATCGGACTTGCTGAAGAGCAGGTTAAACTGCCTGCCGTATACCCTGTCCCTCCATGCTTGCCAAGGCAGAAATCCCCATAAACCCCACAAAAAAACCTTCATAGCTGCAGTGGTAACGTGCACTTCAGTGCATCAATCATACCATGCGAGCATGACTTTGGTGAGGCAGATCCCCCTTCAGCCCTCAATACTGAAATGTCCCAGGTAAAAACAAACCTAGAAGAGCCATTACCTCAAACAGACATCATCTGGGACCTCGACTGTTTACGACACCATGGATTAAGTGTTTATAGATCCAAAGCCCTCCCAACCCAAAAAATGTTCTTTCTGCTTCAGAACTGAGGCATGGGATACTCAATTCCTGAGAAGCGAGAAAAGCTGAGTATTCACTATTTTCCATTTAGGATGAGCAACTCATGTCTTAATGCTCAACTCAGTGTAAAAGAAGGAAAAACTCCTCAGTACCATTATTTTTAATCACAGGATCTCATGTAATATTCTCTCATGAAAAGGTATCACCATAAGACAGGTAAGGAGCACTGTAAAGAAAAATTTAAATAAGAGACAGAGTATTAGGTTTCCACAAGTCTGCTTCCAGGTGATTGTCTATTAGCGGAACTACAATACTGAACTATGTCAGTACTTTGTTTCTTCAAAAATAAGCTCAGTGGCATACTATGTTTCTTTATTTTGCTTCTTGGGTTAAAATAAAGCTATCACACCTCTGATGATAAGAATTACTTTGTCTTCTCTTGTTGGTAAGTATCAGAATTTCAAGGAGGTTTCCTACCATGTAATCTAGTCAAATATTTTAAGAAAGAGAGCAGATGCATGAAATACTTTTTTGCTATATAAAATTTAGAAATAATGAACATTACATATGAACAGGAGAACATATTTTCCTTCTAAGCACTGTGACTATGAATCTCAAAACATACAATATCACAGAAAGGTAATTCCCTTTGATTTGCTATAAAGTTTTCAAATATCATCTATAATTCACTAGCTCTCTCATGAAGTCATCTGACTGTAAAGCCAAGCCATATATTTTCAGAAAGGCAGCAGGATTCTGGTGTACATTAACATAATGAGGATACCTTACAATCTGTTTTGAACTCCACTCTTTTGGATTTCACCTATGATCTGTAATGTTCCTCACCAAGAAGGCCTGTGGTAGTGTCCCAAAGGAAGCGGCCAGCTCGGTGGCTAGCAGAAGGGAGAGGAGTAGCAGGAAGAATGTGCTGAGAAGTGAAATGTCAGAGTGAAGAGTGAGAATTAGTAAGGAGGAAATCCTCAAGTTAAAATCATTTTAGCAAACTGAGGCAAATATAGTAGGGAGAATTTTTTTCTTACATTAAAGACTTTTTTTACTTTTTTTTTTTTTACATTAAAGACTTTTACTTTTACTCAGCTATGTTATAACCTTAAGACTGGTCAACCGCATTTTAGCACATTCCCGTTGCTGCACCATGTTTGTTGTTAGCATACAAACTCTCTGGACAACAACTGACTTCTCCTATACCTATAGAATGTTCAGGACATTTTGTATACCAACAATTTGTAAACAATAAATTCCTGTTAGTGAGAAGTGAAGACCTTATCACATGTATGGTAGCTGCAAAATATCTGGACCTCCTTGACGAAAACAAGTACCAAATATAAATTATTTTTATATGTCTTTGGAAAGGTACTTTTCCCTAGATTTACGCTAAGTTCTTACACTTGACCTACAACTTCAATGTCAAGGACCATTAATTATCTTTCAACATGTTATACTAAAGCAAACACAATTTTCTGAAGATTCGCTTGAGTTTAAAAGGATAAACTAAATTAGCACAACTCAATCATATAAAAAAGGTATTCATTTGAATGTATCTTTTCATTAGATGGCAGCTCCACCACTCTCAAACTGTCTTGCCTGCAAATTAAAAATTACCTTTTTGATAGTGCTGATTGTTTTCAACGGTCTAGTATTGGTGATTCATGACTGTACGATATTGACAGGAGGTTAAGAAAATACCAAGATCAATATCTAACAGATCCTGCTGACTGCTTCCATAGACACATTCCTTCCTTCCACAGTTTCAGTAGGTTTGCAGATTCAGAGGACCACATTTGAATGCCATTCCCTTCTCTGAAGATACTTGTTGAGTGATTTACTAAAACTGAACAGGTTAGTGCCTTTCAGGTACAAAAAGATAAATTACCACCGTCTATGCACTCACTAGGTGCAAGTCAGCAGAGAACCTGGTGCCCTTCAAGACAACCAAGGACAGTGGGTTGAAATCAAAAGCATAATGTTTGAATGGAAAGGAAAAAAAAAAAAAAGAGAGAGAGTAAAATTTCCTTTGATAAATAGGACAAATTATGTTGCATTTATATTAAATATAAACATGTTTAAAGTGAAATAAAGTTCACAATAAAGTATATTAGAGAACCTGACAGTCCTTTTTAAAAGACTCATTACTGCATCCTTTCCATCTCCTTGAGCACAATGTCAAATTGTTCCCTATTGTACATTTATTAACATTTTGTCCAGTCTATATTTAAATGTGTCAACAATAGGGTTCCCACCATTTCTCTGTTCCACAATCTATTCCCCTCAGGTCTAAAATTACCCTGTTATAATTTCCTGTCATTATCTCTATTTAACCCTCTAGTTCCATCATAAAAATGTTCTCTTTAGTGTTAGATTTACATCATTCTACTGTGTCTCCACGCACTCTCTACTATTGGGCAAACGGGCTACCAGAGGTGGCAATACCTTTGTCAGCAACACCTAGTACAAGGCTGTTAAATGCCTCATATTAACAGTCTTTCCCACTGCTTATTACTGACATGTAACTGTCTCGCTAGAAATTTTTCATCCTGCCTCAAGCTGAGTTTGGGGGGATTATTTTTTTATTTCAGTTGAAATAATTGTGCTGTTAGCCAATGGGAAAATATTCTTTCATCTGTGTCTAAGAATTCCAGTGACTTTTCTTTTGAGTACCCCTAGCATGGCTGTTTGAGAACAGAAACTTGAAATATGAATAATCTTTTCTCCTGCTTTTCTCTTTTTTCTTTTTTTTTTTTTTTTTTTTTGGTATACACACTTAATTCAAGTAAAACTTTTCTTTATCTCTCAAGACAAACTCAATACAAAAAACTGTATTTCACAGACAGCCACCTATTGCTTTCATTAGCACTGTGATTACCCTTCTGTGCTCCCATTGCCTGGAGCATTCACTTATGGCCTGTCCTGCAGGGTACTGATTATCCTCAGCTTCCACTGAATCAGTGGAAGCCGAGCACTCTACCCCCGACACAGGAGGCCCTCAGTCACTGACAGGAGCAGGTACTCACAGATTAACAACATATTGACAACATCACAGGAGCAGCCACTTGCTAATAATAAAACTGCCCTTCCAAAAAAAAAAAAAAAAAAAAAAAAAAGGAGGTCTTATTACTGATGCATGTGGGGCCTGCTGTATTTAAAGCATGTTATTAACTGTAGTGAAATACAGTCAAAATGTTACAGCAGCAAGGAACTTAGGGGGAAAGCGAAAGAGAGGAAGCGTGATATATAGCATGTGCTTTGCACACTGCACCAGCCCATCCATCATGGGACACAAAGTCTTCCCTGTTCGTGCCCTAATAACTGCTATGGAAATCAGCTGCTATGCACAGGGGGGGAAGAGGAGAGCGGGAGAAGGGGAAATTTGACAAAAACGCACACTTCGGCATATGTTATAAAGCAACAGCAACAACGTGAAGTACCGTGGGACAAAGATCGGTCTCTATGGCCCATCAAGTCCAATTTAAGGCTATTTGAACTAATTTATTCCTTCCTACAGCCGAGTATGTCCTTCAGAGCAAAGTGATATCATGTGGCTGTCCAAACATTATCTGATCTTCTACTTGAGTAACTTTTGTACAGCTCCAAAGGTTGGATGATCTATTCACTAGGAGAGACCGGATGGACTGACAGATTACTAGTCCCGCAAAACCAGCAGAGATGAATGAGTGTGAATATAAGACTTGTACGCAAGCCTTCCAGTAGATAGTTCATGTGTGAGCATGTGTGAGGTTGGATATAATATGATGATTCCCACCAGTTGTGTAGTGAGTCTCAGATAGAAATAAGTGCCACTGTAATTCCAAATTAAATACTCAAAGCAAACCGCTATGGAGTTCAAATGTTGCACACATCCAAATAGACCGAATAGTTTGAAATCTGCCTTTCAATAAAAATACTTGGGGGTAGTTCTGCTTTTACCTGGTTTTGCTCCGGAAGTTAAAATAAATGTTCCTCGACTTGCAGAATAGTTTCGGTAAGTGAGGTTTTTTGCAAAGCATAGCAGTGAGAACTTGCTAGTGGAATTTTTGCGGGGGAAGCCAAAAAGACAGAAAACAGGAAAACTATGGGTTGTGATGTTTCCAGATGCTATGGAACACTAACTATTCTACATTAAAAACTCTGATCTCCCTTTGGAGTGTCTTGATATCTTACTGACTCATTAAAAACTGTGTGGACCACATAATTTGCAAGTGTTAGAAACTGTTACATTTGTTAGTATTTTACTTTTTAAGAAATAATGCAGAACTGAATGAGAAATAGGAATTACAAAGTAAAATTCAATGCAAAAGAAAAATAGGAAACACTGCTGCAGCAACCTAACTCCTAGATGTTTACACCATACCTTGCATTAAAAAAAAACCCTTATAATCTCACATAATTGTTTAGACTCCCAATATCTAATTATGGAAGACATTTAAGAATTCTCAAAAGACATAGAACAGAAAATTGGCTATTGGTCTTATAAGTGAAATGGAGATGCTCTTTAATGCATTTCCATTTTGTAGGTACAATAAAAGTCAATTAGATGTAAAAGGTCTATAATAAATGAATGGTCTGGATTCACACCATCTATGAGTAAAAATGCTCTTCGTTATCAAGTATTGCCTATATGATGCCAGGAATACCACCAACACGTTCATTTGGAAGAACTTTGAGTTTCCACTACATATGAGCTCACAGCAACTGCAAAATATTCCAACTTATCTTTCACAGAAGGAGAAATGAACAATATAAACTACTTTGGTTTTGCTGTGGAGAATGAATGCATATGTAGAGATCCCACTCCTAAGTGGTGCTAAATCTATTTTTGGAAGCAGATAAAATATGTATCTCCACACTAGTTTCCGTGTATGAAGATATACACACAGCTGTGTTCACACAGTTATGCCTGAACATAGCTTACAGATGTTTGACTACCAGCATGGCTGTGGAATCCCAGAATGCCAAACAAGCTGCAAAGCTTTCCTGAGAAGCTCAGAAAATACTTGGGCAGTTAGCTTGACTTGAGCTCTGTGCTGCTGTGATTAAAGAGCTATTGCTAGTCAAGCCATTCAGTTTTAAAGATAGCTCCACTACTTTTGCACAAGCTACTCTTATATACATCATTGTTCAGAGATCTGTCAGCTATTTAGATTAAACAAGAAGCTGCTTCTGAGTCTTATAACTCCCAAGAGTCTTTACATTGTGTGTATTTGGAAAATACTTCCCACTCTACAACCCTCAGTAGTACATGTAGAAACAGGTATTCTTTTCTTTAAGGCTGCTGGTGATTTGAGCATATCAGGCCAGCACTTCAGTTTGGAACTAGACAATTTAGCACTTCCCTTCCTGGCTCCCTCTTTTGTGGTCCTCCAACATTTCACAGAAGTTGAAAGCAAGTGAGCTGAATCCTGATGGCAATTTTGACTCTCTCTTTCCAGAGATGTGAATACACGATTGAAAATGTTTTTACTGTTGCATAGTTTGCATATACTGTGCCCTTACTTACCCCATGGCAACCTCACATCAGCAACACGTGCCTTGGTCACCACGTGGCTGGAGGTGCTGTAATTCTGTCTTTGCACGGCAGCTCCAAAGCTTGCAGCTTGTTCAGAATGGATTAGCCCATCTGCTCTTCTTTTCAGCGAAGAGCCGTCAGATTTAGTCTGCCCTGAGTGCTCTCTGTGGGCTTCTCAGAGTGGTATTTTGACTTGAAGGTGATCTCATTAAGTTTTAAAACCCCAATTGGAAAGGCCCTATATAACATAGAAACCTCTGTGCCGACTTGACATCATCCTTGTTCCAGGGATTCCACTGCTGCCTGTTGAAGTGGTGGCTCTTTGTACATTATCATGGCTGATTTCTTGACAGTGGAATTCCCTACTCTACAGCACCCATTTCATCTTATATTCTTACCCATTTTTTATTAAACAAAAGCCTTCAGCATTTTTTAAATATCAAGGGAAGTTTTTAATGATATTTATTTAATGATTGCTGCTGGCCTTATGTTTATTAATGCTACATCTTTCCCAGCCTCCCTTCTGAGCCTGTGAATGTGTAGGAGAGAAAGGGATAGTAGGATGCTGCCTTTGTTTTTAATCTGTTTGCATTTTAATACTATGTTATTTATTTAGTATTACTGAATTTTTATGTTTAAATTAACAATTTTTCGTTTAAACAAACAGAATAAAACAAGAAATGGAGAGTGCTTTATAAATAAGAGCACTATTCTAATTCTGCTGGCATCAAAACGATAGTCTAGGCAGGATGGGGCTGCTGTTCTTAGGCATTACCATATATAAATAACCACAGTTAACATCGGTAGCAGCCCCAAGACTCTTGAGGCAAAGGTGAGTTTTTCCCATCAAGAGCTAAATAGCACCTGCTCAGAGCGACTCATTTCATAGCTACACAGTGGTCCCTGAAAAAGAAATGCAGCTGTTACCCAATCCAGGGACCCTAAGGGCTGTTCTCTTTAAGGTATGGAACAAAAAGCAAATCCCCTGGGAAGCCTAACGGAAAAAGAGGTAGATAAATTTAAAAAATTCAGGGACTTAAAGGGAGGGCATGGAGAGAAATATGCCTGGCAAAAGGCCAGCATCACCAGGATCAAGCAAGCACAACCAGAACTGAAAAAGAAGATAACTTTGTCTTCTGTAAGACCTCAAATTTTGTATGGAAGTGCCCAGGCCTGTACAGGCCACAGACAGTGCAGCTTCCACCTTGGGGCTGATTTTGCAGCATTGCAGAGAATGGTGAGTGGGTTCCAGGGTTCAGATATTTTGCATGAAAACAGTTTTGCAAGGTGGTTTCTTCGTCTTCTGTCATACAAAAGGCTGAAGCTACAACCATACAGAACTTCAGTGCAAACCAAAAATGAAGGCAGGTCAATTACCGTACAAGTTAAATCATTTGCAATGATTTAATCCATTTGATCTACCCATGATTTAATGTGCACTGTCTCACCCATTAAGTGCTACTACAGCATTAATGCATACATATAGCATATCCGTGCCTATATCCAGATACATAATTACAAATGTTTTGTCACACAGTAAAACATGCGTAGAAAAAGGGAGTAGGAGAGAGGACAGACTTCCAAGATACCAGTAAGTCCTACTGAAATTACTCTGCCATAGCAAAACCAAAGAAGTACACAGGTTGCTGCAACCACCCCTCCCTCTACAGCATTTTGCACAATGAGCAGATGCACTCGGTAGATAGGACAGACCCACATACAAGTGCAAAGAACCAGCACCCTGTGCTGTGCCAGCCATCCCGAAAGAGTTAAACCTAGAATTGATCTAAAGGGATACCACACACACATCTGTTTAGCACACACTGACTAATTGCAGCGTTGGCAGAGCATGGCTGGTTGCCAGCCCCTTCGCTCATGCGCAATACGCTGGTTTATGCATTGATCTGCTTTTCTTGTGTGGGATTTAAATACCCAGATAAGCCTGCAAAGCTGCAAGAAGATCACATCGATATATTTACCCCACAGGCTTCCCTCTCCCTTCCTGTCATTTTGTTATGTGTCTACCAAAGGTCTGTTGTGAAACAATCTCCTGAGCCCTGTTGTGTTGTAGCTTTCTCTAATGTTAACTGAATTTCCCTTGGTAACAGAGACAGAGTATCTCAGCAGTGTTCCCACTCTCTTCTCTGAATAGCTTATCATTTGATAGTGGAGCTATTCAAAATGGCATCTAGCGTTTTCTTCGTAAGACTTCACTGCTGAATTATTGATGAATTAGAGTGTAATTTTAAAGAAGCTGCAATTTAGCAAAACAGCTGGGTAAGTGATAAATAGAGGGTTGGCACATTTGCTCTGTGGTAAATTTTGCCTATAACAGTACTACATCCAATTTCAAGGTCAGGACTCTCATTCTCAGGCAGCATTATCTTTAGGAAGAACACCTACCAAGGCATGAACATAAATTCGTTCACCCTCACAATTTCAGTATGAGGCAGGCAAGCATTATGATCTCCATTACCGAGGGAAAACAACATCTTCTGAGAGACAAAAAGTCCTGTCCAAAGTCTGACTCCAGTCGCCGGAGAGAAAGCATTTCAACCATAGTATATCTGAAAGCTAGCTGAAGATTTTCAAATAAAGTATTTGTTATTTTTTTCCAGAAAGATGTTGATAAATTAAAGTCAAAACTTCAAATGAACATCTACGCCTGTATCAACAAAGATGGATTCTTGGACCCAAAAAAGGAGAATGGCTCAGCCAAGCTCAATTTGGCAGTAAGAGAAATCTAGATAAGTAGAAAATAACTTGTTATATTCTAACGGGAGAGAGAGGTTTAAAACTTTGCTCCAAGCAAGCATAGACCCTAACATGGAAAGTGAGTGCCTTGCCTACTGCTCTAGAAGGAGCACCTTTACTTGGAAAGACTTGTCCATCTACAGAATGAGTCAATATTTGAAATGCTGCAACATCTCACAGTCTTTTCTGCCCATTTCTACTAATGGCTTCTGAAGACCAGATCAAATAATATCCACAAAGATTTGCAGAAAGATAAATGAAGCTGTCATGATTGGGGAGCAGTTGTCTTGATATGAAACTTATATCTTAGGAAGCTTATTAAAAAAAAGAAAGCAAAATAAAACTGGCTTATTTCTTCCAGCAAGTGTTCCAGCACCAGATCAGAATTAGAGCAAATTCTGCCTCACTGTGAAGTAGGGTAGGATTTGTACAACAGCAAGGAAAGCATAATGAGACAGGGATTATTTCTGACTAAGAGAATCTAGTTGTAGAGAATACAGACTGAATAGAGGCAGGAAAAAGACTGATTCAATTTCATGCTAATGTGAGCATACAGTACTGGAAATTGCAGGTTTAAATTTATCAGCATCTATTTTTAAATTATCAAGTAATAAATACATTGTTAAGATTATTCTTCTTGATCAGTTCTCCCCTAAAATGTAATTGTTTAGGGAATGTGTTTTAGTACAATTTTGTATGTTTTTGCTTCTGCTTTATTTCATCCCTCATTTTTATCAACTTCCGGGGCGGGGAGGGGAGAGATGTATTTAAAACTGGTTTTATTTGTGGATGAATTAGGTTAGAATAAAGCGTGGGACCGTCTTCCATCTCCTACACAAGTTCTTTCTTTTTTTTAATTGAAATTGAAAGGATTTTGGAAAGGAATCTCTGAACTATGCTTACCTGTTTTCCTAGGAGAGGGAACCAAAGGAGGAAATGCTAACAGTTGCTTTTAAGCTCATTGTATTAACAAAGGTCAGTCCAAATCACTCTTGTAAGCACTGCCATTTGGTACATGTGTCTTAGAGTTTCTATTGACATCCTTGTGATCTGCAAATATGATCCTTAAATGTGTCGTCCTTTCCCTGCAGCCCTTTGAAAGAACCTCACTTGAATTGTTTCCTGATCATAGAATCCTTTAGGTTGGAAAAGACCCTTAAGATCATCAAGTGCAACTGATAACCTGGCACTGCCAAGTCCACCACTAAACCATGCCCCTAAGCGCCACGTCTACACATCTTTTAAATACCTCCAGGGATGGGGACTCAACCACTTCCCTGGGCAGCCTGTTCCAATGCTTGACAACCCTTTCGGAGAAGAAATTTTTCCCAATATCCAACCTAAACCTCCCCTGGCGCAACCTAAGGCTGTTTCCTCTTGTCCTATCGCTTGTTACTAGGGAGAAGAGACCGACACCCACCTCGCTACAACCTCCTTTCAGGTAGCTGTAGAGAACAATAAGGTCTCCCCTCAGCCTCCTCTTCTCCAGGCTAAACAGCCCCAGCTCTCTCAGCCGCTCCTCATAAGACTTGTGCTCTTGAGCCTTCACCAGCTTCGTTGCTCTTCTTTGGACACAACAACATGTCACTGGAGACATATAGCAAGCATTTCTATGCCTCAGCTCCCTCAATCTGGACTAATTTATCCAGCTGTTTCTTGGCCTAGTTAATTCTCACTTGAAAAAAACCCACAATTTTATCTTATTTTTACTTAATTGCTAATATAATTCCAGAATATGACTCTGATAAAAGTATGGAGAGAATGGTAATGGCAAAAGGAAATCTTTAAAATAGAGAAACTTCTGCTGGCTTCATATCCTAAGTTACCATAGCAGCAAATTCAACACACTACCTGTAGACTGAAGAGCAACAGATAAACAAAAGCTGGGAGAGATCATATTAAAACCTAAAGGTCTGTTCAGCAGATTCTCTATTTGTACCCATGAAAACAAGCAGATACGTGTGTTGTTTTGATTCCTGGCACCCCTAACACAAAAGAACCATGCAGAAGGTCTCCTTGGTCCTCATTTCCTGCGGCAGTATTCTGCAGGCATCCTTTGTGAATTAATTTCTGGTAGATTTATATAATAATACAGCTCCACAGAAGACATCCTCTCTGATGATGAATGTTTCTTTTCAGTTTTCCATGAATGAAAAAGAATGCTTAATCCCAGATGCTATCAACTCACTAAAACTAACCTAATCTTATGTGACATCAGGTTGCTCTCTGAATTGAAGGCAGACTGTTAATGCTTATCTAATGACAGTGATTTGTGTTTACAAGTCTAGGAGGATACCTCATACGTATTTTATATTTTACATTCATACATATACAGCATTGAAATCTATGTGATAAACTGTATATCCAGGTGATACTCAGACGATTGATTCAGTCATCAATCTTTTACATACCAATGGTATTTTGTTTTAACATTTCAAACCACTGGAGCCTTGTTTACATGGCACAATTCAGCTGGATGGCATAACATCTAACAAATCACTATTGTATCATTGGAAATTGTCATCCATCAGATTAGCTAATCCAGATTAGCTAACCATAGTCATATCAAGATGTTGGATCCTGCAGCCTCCTTATAGCCAATAAAATAGTTTCATTTTTTAAGTTAATAAAACTAACAGACTAATAGCAAAGAGCCATCACTGATGCATAGGTCAAACACAGTTCAGTTTGGCTTCAGAACAAAGTTTTTCCCCAACTTCAAAAACCTCCCCAGCAATACGGAGGGATTCTTGCTTGAAGTTTGTTGTTTTTAAGGAGTTATTTCCTCATTGTTACTTTGCTGGGTCCAAGTGAACAATACAGGGCATAAATAGACCTTCTCAAAGGTTAATAAAGAAAATACTTAAACTGCATGGCTGGGATTCTTCTCTGCTACTAATGTATGTGACGACTATTTCTCTACGCAAAATGGAAATCAGGAAAGAGATTACCCAGTTCAGTTCTACAACAACGTTAATGAGATTTAGTCTCAGTGGGGCTCTCTTGGTGTTTGTCAATGTTTGTCAATTATGGCACTTTACCTGTCCTTTTGGCTTTTATTTCTCCAGTGACTGCTCTATGCGATTTGCCAAATAACAAAGGATAATAGTAATGAAAACTTCCATTTTAATGCAGGTTTTCTTTTTCAAAAATAATCACACTGCAACAGAATATAATTCAGGCTCTGGCTACAGAAGAGTGCTTAAGAATATGATTAACTTTGGGCCTGTGCAGCAGTTCTACAAAGAGACTGAAGCAAATGCTTAAGTACTTTCTTGAGTAGGTTTTGTACAAGTTTTAGTCTGCATAGTATTTTTCTATATCCCCTATAATGCAGGCATTATTATTTTTCCTGAAGCTTTATCTTTTTTCTATTGAGAGTGCTTATGGAAGTTCAATCCCCATTACTTCAAAGATCATATTTCTACATCAGCTGAGACAGCCCCTTTCTCAAAGATATTATGATGTTAAATGGGCAAGGAAGACAAATGTGAGAGAACTGAGGGCAATAAAACAGTAACAGTAAGTAACCATCAACAGAAAAAGAACTGGGAGAACGTAGACCAAAGACATGTAATATGCTTTCAGCTGAAAGAAAAGAGTGGAGCTGAAGGATGCTAATGGTGGGAAGAGAAGGCTAATCTGCTTTCTTGCATTCCCATTGACTTCAAATAAGGTATATCGAGGAGTTTAGACTTAAATTTTCGTTCCTAATTTTTGCTGGTTTGGGAAGTTAGATCTCCTGTCTTTAATATTGAACCATGACCTTGAATATGAAAATGTCTGTTCAAATGCAGTGCTATGTAATTGCTTAGAAGGACAGTGGAAGTGTGCAGCAAGAATTTAACTTTTCTTGACAGATTCAGCTGTTCTTAGGTAAAGTATAATCTATGCAATTTTTCTTGTGTGGAAATTAGTGACTGAAATATATGACTAAATTAAGTTGTACGTAAAGATACCAAAGTCATAAAAGATGCATTGAAAAAACTCCTGAGTAAACCTAAGACGGAGGAGTAAAGGGAAAAAAAAAAAAAAAAGGCAAAAAAAAAAAGCTCACATTATAGAGGTCAAGCAATCACCTGCCAAGTGTCAATCTGTTCAGTCATCCAAAAGCATTGATGACTGCCCGGCAGCACTTCGAAAAGACATAATTACCAACTAGTCCTAAATCTCAGTTTGGGCAATGATTGCAAATTTGCATAATTAAGAACAGCCACTGTAAAGCCCAAATGGTTGTCAGTTTAGAAAAATCTCGCTGCAATCTGCTGAAGTTTGTGTGCTAAAAAGAAGTGTCATAAGGATTGGCAGGATGGTCTCACAGTTTAAAAGGGAAGTTTGTTTGTGAACTTGGATATGTCTGCTTCATTTGAGACCTTCAACCTGCATTTCAAATACTATTTAATTCAATTTCTTATCTGCAAAGTGTGTATAACATGTGGCCTTTTTCATAAAGCACTTCATGATTCTTGACTGAAAGGACCTATAGAAGTGTAAACTATTTATTATTATGCAAACTGTTGTTGAGAATGACCCTGTGACAGCTAAATGTACTTTCTTCACTTCAAAAACACATCCTCTCTTCCAATGGAATTCTCTCCTAATCCCAAAACATACTTTCATTGTATTAAATTACCATGAAGAAGCATCCAGGGGCAAGTTCCCACATTTTCATTCGTTCCTTCTTCAGTCAAGTTAGTAACATGTCTGTTTAAATAATGACCAAGTCAAAACTGATTAAGGAAATCAGGATTGAGCCAGGAAAGTAGCATTTTCCTGTGCACGTGGCGGGGGAAGGGATTGACCTTCCTTAGAGATTATCTTTGTTATCGTGCAATAAAATGGATTTGGTAGATTTTCATTATTCTTAGTTAAGAAATACACCTCTCGGGAGCACATAATATGCATTCCAGCTGTCATTTTACATGCCAAATATATTTAGATAGGTTTTAAAATAGCTAGAATTATTAACTCAGAAAGTTAAGTGTATCAAAGAAACAAAACTCATGGTTTTATTCCTAAGATCTTCAGGAGCATCACTAGACAGATTGATTAAAAAAAAAAAAAAAAATCAAGATTAAAAGATTCCCGAGTTCAAAATGCATTTGGAAAAAGCACATCCATGACAATGTTTTTATTTTGTTCCAGTTCAGCATTCATATCTGAAAAATCACATATCTTAACCACAGTCCCCTAAAGCTGATGAACATCTTTATTTTGACTAAACTACATCTGATAGCCAGTCTCCAATGCCTTTCAAAGTCCACTTAAATCCAGAATTTTATTTGCAACATAGAATCATTACTCCATTCCCCATCTCTCACTTCAATATAGAGGTACTGCTAAGCAGATGACAAACTAACAATTTTGTGGTATATAAAATTCTGCCAACTGATAATCCCACTTTCTTGTCCAAGTTGAAATACTCTACAAGTCATGCAGAAATACCTTAAATTCAATCTTTGATCTTCATGCATTTGGATAAAAAAAAAAAAAAGCAAACTACACATCACCATGAAGTCTCTTTTAAGACATTCAACACTGCAGTTATCAAACAGGAAGCAGTATTTCTTAAGAAACAGCAGATCTCTGCAGAAGATTTTCTTTTCTATGAACAGATTTTATTTCAGTTCCTGGATAATAGGTAAAAATCAAACTTTCTTGAAAAATATTCTCTGTCCTTCTGTTTCACAAGGAAAGGTAGCAAGTTCATTTTAGTCATAAAACACACAGAAGGCTTGCCTGAACATCTCCAACCAAATTCTGCATGTTTACCTCCATAGCACATAGAGAAAAGCCCTGTTACAAGTTGCCTGAAAGAAAACAGAGACTTTCCCCAAACCGGTGTTTTCTGAAGTTTGCGTGATTCAATTAGCTGAGTAGGCTATTACTAGAAAATTCTCCCACTTTGCTTAATTTGCTTATTTCCATACAGCCTAAATGGCCTAAGTGCTCCCTCAATCCATTGCTTGAGCCTAAATTGTCGCTGTCTCCTGCTCTTTACTTCCCTCCACTGACTGCTTGGTCCCTTCCATCACCGTGTGATAGACTATCCCTTCACTCGCAAGAAAGTGGAAAACAAAACAGCCACTTTTTCATGGGAGAGTGGAATTGAGTGGGGCCTTTGAAGAGCCTTGGACTATGCACCAAGACACAGATCCATTTCCTTAGGTTGGGATGGCAACCAGAATTAACATTTCAGAGACATATAGCTAGTCTGCGTCTTACTTGCTGGTGATTAGCAGAATACAATTTTTTTTCTACCATGCCCTCCCCATTGCTTGCAGTTTTCTCCCAGATCCTATCTTTCAGCTTTCCATCTTCAGACACCTGATGGCTCTAAGTTTTTCAGACATCTTTCCATCAATGACCTTCAGCTCAACCCTCATTCTGGGACACCAGTTACAATCTTACAGTATTAAGTATAGGTTTGCTTTCACATTTTATTAGACATCAAAATGTAATAAACACATTTCAAGATACTTCACTCCTGTGAAAACATTTTCTTCTAATCTTCCTGTGAATACTGTCATCCTTACTGTGTAACAGTTCACTGTAGTCTTAATTCCTCAGCGTCAGGAGTTGTTTTATTTGCCTGTAGAGTGCCACAAACATCTGTGGCTCCGCATGAAATAATGAAATTCATGAAAATACGTGAAATGAAATTAATGAAAATACAATATTCTTATTTTTTCTTAACAGCTTCTCATCTCTGTCTCTCACTTATTAAAGCAAAGTCAACTTGAAAGTTTATCACAAGTAGACTGACCTTCACTTTAGGTTTTGTCTTAAAATAGGCATGCAGTATTGTAGAACAAGTCAAAAGCATCACCCTGTCTTCTGCTGGTTTGCTACGTGTCAATGGCTCAGATGTCTCACTCTGCTGTTTCAAGTGGTTAACTGCATTATCTAAAGTAAGCCTTGATTGTCAAAGCTTAAGCCCATATTCTTCCCTGTTTTATCTGAAGGTAATGCAATTTCAGATAACTGATTATTTCATCTGATGAGAAAAAAGAATGACAATGCTCTGTCTAATGCACTGAAAGGATCTGAGCACTAATGTTTTAATACGCTGTAATGAACATTAAGAAAGTATCTTTTCATCTTGTGAAAGGGGAAATTTTTGATTGCAAAAATGCATCTGTGATAGCAACAGTATATGGCATTGCATATTCAGTCCAGCCTGATGATGCTTACAGAGCACACAGCACACATGATACAACACAGCAAAGCACTTTTTGGTTTTTTTATATGCTTTTGTTCCTGGATTTTAAGTAAGACGTTCAAGGAAAGTGTGAGGGCAATATTTTGAAGTTACATAACACACTGTCAACCCTTCACAGTTAAAAATAAAAGGATTCAGGCTCTCCTCCATAATTGTAAATTACAATGAAGAGTTGCATAGATGCATTCTCCTAAAGAATTTCAGGATTTATTCCTCTTTTTAGCACTGTGAATCATAAAGGCCCACTGGCTCTCTCTTTAGGCAAGTTACACACCCAGTGACTTTAATGGATTAGGAATAAAAAAGATCAATCCCAATGTACCCTTGTTTTCTGCTTTTGTTGCTTAAAGGCAATTGATGGGAAGGTAAAGAAAACTATTGGTACACCCCTCAAAGCTACTGTTGGAATGCACCTCAGGTTCTGCTTCTGCCCCCAACTTTCCCATACCCTTGTCCTCTCCTAAGTGCTCCCCACAGTTTTGACGTGCTGTATATTTGCAAGGTGTATTTATATCCCAGCTATGGTAAGAGGCTTCAGCATAAGAGAGGCAGAGCGGGACAAAACAGAATTCAGAAAAAACTGGTAGGAAGCTGCATGTGGCTGGCAGGGGAATCTCCTAACAGAAAGGTACTGCCAAAGCTACAGAAATGAGAGAGAAGGAACATTTCTTATTTTTCAAGCATCCAGTTTCAAGAATTGGGATGCCAAAAGAGAATAAACTGTGGCTCAGCCACAATTACAATTCTGAATATATTTCTAAAAGTCTACCTGGACAATGGTCCTTCCCCTTGACAACACAGTCCTATTTGTAATAGCTGTATTTTTCTATGAATTTTTAAGGCTTTCATTCCCAAAGGAATGATGAACTACAAGCAGCCACTTGCAACAAAGCTATTATTGCAATAAGAGTTGTAGCTTGGATGTATTCTAAAGCATCTTCCATCCTGCCGACAGTTTGTTGGATAGATTATGTTATTGAGAGAATAAAGCGTTTACTATGTCAGCAGGGTAATTATATCCAGAGAAGAAACCCCACATGAACATTCATAAAGTCTCCCAAAAACTGAGTTATGTGCTAAAATAAAGAATGATGGCCGTATGAGTAATCTCAACTTTAAAAGAAGTTTCTCTTGCAAAGCTCACAGTAACCTATCCTTTCCTCCCTATCTTCCAAAGGTGTCAGTCATCTTCTATCTTATCACTATGAACACAATGCAGCCCAGCGCTGCCAACTTCTTATCCTAGAAGAGCATTTGAGTGATTAGAGGTTTCTCTTTTGTTTCTCTTTTGTTTATGTATTCTTTCCAATAGCTTCCTCACTCTTAATAGTGAAAGAGACATTTTTTTCTGCTACAAAGTTTGTCTAAGGTTTCCAGTGACAACTTCTACAGATACCAAAAAGACTCCTGATGTTCCCAAGTCTTGTGTTAAGGGCTTAAGCTGACTTCTGGAGCCCTGAAACTGAAGTAGAGGCAATAAAAATCATAACCTCAGCTTTTAAGTGTTAAAATGATAAGACTCTTGGAGGTATCTAATGAGTAAAATATGTCTTTAACATAAGATAACCTTAATATTTCCAGTGGCCTGAATAGGATCAAACCGTGAAATTATTACCGAAGATTGCAAAGGCCACCCAGTAGCTCCAAATTGTACTGTAATTTTTGGATCAAAAAGGAAAGGAATCTCTTTATAAATATTTGATTGAACCTTTTTAATTCTTTTGTACTAGTTAAATTCTTTTAAAATTCCTATTTATTGTGACTTCCACAAATCCTTACATGAGAACCTCAACAATCTACCAGCGAAATCTAGACTCAGAGTAAAGATCAATTACTGATGGAATGAGATTGTAATGATTGCTATATCACATAGCTAAGGAATTCACAATAAATCTATGCTTTCACAGGCTTTATTTGAAAAGTCATCTCCCATAAGTAGGTCACTATCGTGATTTAGGAAATCATTTAATTCACGGGATTCAACAATGCAGAGCCCACCAAGACCCAGAAACAGGTTTTACTCCCACTGATGCTAAACATAATACTCTCAATCAGTGAGTATCAATTGGAACTTTGTCTGTAGCTTTATAGCAAATCTTTTTTTTTAAACTCAATCTAAATTAGTAACTGCAGCTGCTTCTAAGATGCATATAATCATCAACATATTTCACATGTAACATAATACAGCATTTCACCCATGAATTATGAATGGTGTAGAAAGCAAACAGTACAAATATTAGATCTCATAATTTCTTGTAGTATATACACATGCACATTCAAATTCCCCCAAAAAAGTCAAAGTGAGATAACCCCAAATTTTCTAAAACAAGACATGTATTCTAGAAATTCATGACTTCTCTAGTTTGCACCAACCCAGGAATTTCGGTCAAGTTCAAGTACAGAATTGAGCATTAGCGCTTGGTATTTTCTTGCTGCTAACAGAGGTATAAGATGAGAGTTACTAAAATACCAGACCAGTCACAGAATGTTCTATTCCACTGACAGATAAGGGAAATGAGCATATCAATCAGTGCTTTTATGGGCAACTACAGGCCCTCAAAGTGACATGACAGGAAGCATATCTGGGTTTTAATAGCATATATTTGGTATTGTTGGGTAAAAATGAAAAATATTTCACTGTTACATTATCAAAACCCTCAAAGCGGCATTACTGAACCTAACAAATTGTAATGTTTAGAAAATCTAAGACATGAAAATGTAAATAATAAAAAAAAGCAAAAAAGAAAAAATATCCCAAACCTACCAATCCAGATTCACGATGAGAAATTTCAGCAAACATCAGTGATCTGCCTGCCAAGAATAGTGTATCAAATGGCATGCTTCTTTCCCAGGTAAGATGTTGAATATTTGAATATGCTGGTGGAAACTCAGCAGGACCCAAGAGATGTTGCTGTCACTCACTTCATGACTACAAGGCAAAGCCTCCCACTGAGTTCTGAAAGCAGGCCCTGGGAGGCATTTGCCCTCACAAATGTTTTTGGAGGGTGCCTAGTATCCTAGATCTGCCTTTGTGCTGGCTTTGCTCTGTGCCACTTAGTACCTGCTGCGTTCGACCATTAGTGCACCTGCCATAGGCTGCTCCCTTTGCCCTAAGGAAACTTGCTTTATAGCTCCCTTACACATTCAAAAAGGCAGTCACAACATCAAAGAACTTCATGACACATTGTTTATTGATCAATTTGGTTACACTGACATCAACCCAAAAGGAATGGCAAACCAGCAGGTATTGTATTTAAATGAGAACTGTTTAGAGTAGCCTTTCGGTTCCCACAGAAACTTCTGTGAGAAAAATCAAGTTTTGACACCAGCAAACTTCCCAGGAAAGAAGTCTGCTTTTCTGTAGGTAACATTGATTTAGTTTTGACAATGTTTAGTAGCTTCAGATTTTTGGAAAACCAAAAGAAAATCAGCTTCTGATTACCAGTTTGAAGGCATTCTTTAACTTAGTTTTTCTTCTATTGTTATAATTAGTATGCCCCTCTGTTTTCACACGACAGGGGGAAAAAAAAAACACAGCATGTTCCAATCCTCAGGAACCCCCCCTATTGCCATTACCTTTCAGAAAATAATCAAAAGCAGTCTCACAATGACAGAGGCAGCTCCCTCCACTCTCGTGAGTGCATCCCACCAGGTCCCATGGACT
The DNA here is from genome assembly GCF_965183815.1 of Platalea leucorodia. Taxonomy (NCBI): domain Eukaryota; kingdom Metazoa; phylum Chordata; class Aves; order Pelecaniformes; family Threskiornithidae; genus Platalea; species Platalea leucorodia. Next base: position 59,483,926 of record NC_138826.1, read on the forward strand.
TGTGTATGCCCATTTTGTTTACATGCTCCCTAAACTGATCCTCCCCTATGGAGGGTAAGTCTTCATCACTCCAGACTTTCCCACCAGTCTCAGAGGCCTGGGATTCCTGAAGGATGGTCTTACCAGTAAAGACTGTGGCAAAGAAGGCATCAAGTTCCTTGGTCTTTTCCTGTCCTTTTTAACCAGGTCACCTGCCATATTCAGCAGCAGGCCCACATTTACCCTCCTCTTACTTTTACAGCTGATATACCTGTAGAAACGCTTCTTGTTCCCTTTTCAAATCCCTCTCTGGATTCAACTCCAGGTGGACTTTGCTTTTCCTAACACCATCACTTCAAGCTTGGACAGTGCCTCTGTAGTCTTCCTGGGTCACTTGACCTATTCCACCTATTGTATGCTTCCTTTTTAAAATCTGAGTTTTGTCAGGAGCTCTGTGTTCATCCATTCAGGCCTCCAGCCACCTTCCATTTCCTGCATGTTGAGATCAACTGGTCTTGAGATTTGAGGCGGCGATTCTTGGGAAAAAACCAACCAGCTCTCCTGGACCTCCCTGCTCCCCAGGACCATCTCCCAGAGGATTCTTCCAAGCAGATCCCTGACCAGACCAAAGTCTGCTCTCCTGAAATCCAGGGTTGTGATCCTGCTATTTGCCTTGCTCCATCTCAGGATCCTGAACTCTACCACCTCATGGCTGTTGCAGCCAAGGCGGCCCCCAACTTTAATATCCCTGACCAGTTCTTCCTGCTTTGCAAGTATGACGTGCATCAGAGTGTCCTCCTCTTGTCGGCTCCTCCATCACCTCTGGCAATAAGTTATCACCAATGCACTCCAGAAAATTCCTGGATTGCTTGTGGCCTCCTGTATTGCCCTTCCAGCAGATATTGGGGTGGTTTAAGCCCCACATGAGGACCAGAGCCTTTGAACATGAGGCTTCTTTCAATTGTCTGAAGACCACCTCATCAGCCTCTTAGTCTTGATCAGAGGGTTTGCAGCAGACCCCTATTACAAGGTCACCCACATGGGGCTTCCCTATAGCCCTAACCTACAAGGTCTCAGGTGGCTCATCAGAGGCAGAGCTCCTAGGCAGAGCTCCATGCACTCCCACTGCTCCCTCACGTGAAAAGTAACTCCTCCCATTCTGTCCTGGCCCATCCTTCCTAAAGAGCTTGTACTCATCCATTACAGCGCTGCTCTTTTGTGTGCTATCCCATCATGTCTGCAATTCAGATGAGATTGTAGCCCTGAAACTGCACACAGACCCCTAACTCCTCCTGTCTGTTCCCTACACTACATGCATTAGCAGACAGACTCTTCAGATGGACACTTGGTCATGCTGATTTCCCAGAAAAGGTATGAAAGCTTTCCCTGTAATGCCGTCCTGTAGACACTTCCTTACTATGTGCAAGGGGCCCCCTTCAGGTGGGCCCCCCTTCAGTGTTGTGGATTAAGAGCTCTCTCCTGTCTGCAAAACCCTGCACCCTTTGTTTACGAACTCAGTCCACCCCTTCCTCACTTAATTGTGGGTCATCATTCCTTTCCCCTATTGCTCCTAGTTTAAAGTTCTCACCCAGTTGGCCAGCATGTTGGCAAAGATGCTTTTGATCCCCTAAGTAAGGTGGATCCCATCTCTCCCTAGAGTCCTCGATACTCGAGGAGGATCCCACAGTCATAAAAGCAGAATCTCTGTTGTTGAAACGAGCTGTGCAACCAGTTGTTCACCTGCAGGATCCACCCACTCCCCCTCAAGCCGCATTTAGGAGTATTTCAGGAAAAACATTTTCTAATGCAAAACTGCCAATCACTTCTAATTTGCATGAGCCATGCAAGGAAGAGCAGTCAGGCCTGAGTCATATTCCCCTGAGTTAAAACCAAGATATGGAAGCTGGAGCAATCCAAAGCTGGTAGCAAAGCTAGCAATGTGTCCTAACATCCAGGGGAGAGAATGGTCTTTGTCTAACAACTTTCTCTAGAAAACTTTCATGCCAAGGTCTAACTTCTGAACTAGCATTAAGTATTACATTAATTTACAAAAGGACGAATAGCTCTTTCCTGTTGGGCTAGTTTAACCTCATCATATTAAATGGTCAAAGTTCTGCTCTGGCTTACAACCTCAGCACTGAAGTCCCAGGTAAACTCTAGCATCAGTGACAAAACTACCACCAGTGTCTTGCAGAAGGTACAATGCCAGGCATGAACCATCTGACTGTAATCAGGGCATGTTCTAGCATCATGGGCTGGGTGCCTCTGGCTGAGAGAAAAATTCAGAAACAGTAAAAGAAAAAGCATTTTCAGTAAGCAGAGTAAGGAACACAAACAGGTGCCAGTGCAACTGCAGTTGTGAACTGAACAAAGATAACGAGCGTATCGAGAGTCTGGATAACAACTCAAGAGGAGATGAATTTGACAGGAATAGCTCTCTATTTCCCAACAAAAATCTGAACCCCAGGCAACAAGTTCCTTCCTTCCCTCTCCTTCCACCTCTACAGCACGCAGGAGGGCCCCGGCAACACTGCAGCATCTCGAGTGAGCAAGCAGTCTGTCGGTTTATGCCTGTCGGTGGCCATAAAGCTACTGCAGCGCTCTATCTATCAGAGGGACCCAGACAGAACAGACAGGCTGAGCCTCACTCATCAGCGCAGCGTTGCCATGGCAATCAGCTGTTGCCAGGTAGCCCGCAACTAAGAGAAGACTGAGAATTAGCAAGGCCTAAAAATAAAGATGTCGGGGTTTTTTCCTAGATGTTCATGTGTAACAGGCAAAATAATAATAAAACCCCCTCAATATCTAAGCAGTTATGGGGTGTTTATATTCTGCAGGCTTTGATCACCTTTTAAAATCAGCACATTTTTCTAAGCAACAAAAACAGCCAAAACATGACAGTGGGAAGATTTTCCAAATCAATGAAAACATGAGACTAAAAAGCAGGAAAGGAGATAAACTGTTCTGAATATTCAAAGAAACTGACAGATAAAAGGCTAAAAACCTTCTAAATCTCTACAGCAGCAGAGTCGGAAAGCATGGCAGCTCTGCTGGTTTACATCATCTGTGTAGGAACTGTCCTGCAGTTAAGAGATGAGAAAAAAATGGACTTAATTTCCATCGCTTAACATTCCCTATGCATATGGACCCTATAAAATAAGAGAAAATGCAACTGAGAATATTGTGCAACCAAACACATCAAGGGCTTTGGCATTCTCAGATTGAAGACGTGATAGGAATACAAGATATGCCACGTCTAACTGCAACAGGGTTTAGGAAAGCAAATGTTGCAAAGGCTCATCAGAGAGGAAGGAAAGGCTGTTGAAGCGAAAAACTCTTCAACAGAAGTTAATAAAAGTTGCAACTACGAAAACAAAAGGTGGCCTTCACTGCTTCTTCCTGGTCAGTACGTGGACACATGACAAAAAAAAGCCCCTAAAACTCAACCACAACTCACCCCAAGATCACATGGAACGACAGATCTGCAGCACCTTTCTTCCCAGGAGCAAGTATTTTAGAGGAGAGAAAGCTGTAAGAGTCCCTGCAAACTAAAATATCAAAATCAAGTCTAATCCTAACCAGTAGTGTTTTACAGTTATTTACTCCAAGATCTGCGTGGCTTTGTGCTACTGGATTCCCTGGAACCATTCCTTGGAGGTTTCAAGGGATAAGCCCATGGCAGAAATACGTCAGGGTTGGGCCAAACTGCTTGTCCAGCTGACTCCTTTCACAGGAAAACTAGACAAGGAATGAAATATTGAGTCTAAGTCCATTTCAATGTACAAAATAAACAATTACTTTCGGTTAACTAAAAAAGGAATTTTATTTTTTCATTTTTTTCTCATTTCAAGTAAGGACAATCTGAAGAAACATTAATTCTTTCTACTAGGAAACATTTTTCTTCTTTTTTGTAAACCGAAAACAAGAAGTAATGGCATAAACCAAAACGGAATTATGAAATGGAAAGCCATTTCAGATTAAAATAATGTAAACTTTCATTGCTTAAGATGCTAGAATGAAACATTTGGTGGTTTTTGAACATTGTTGCCTCAAATGAATGACTTGGCAACAAAAAAGGAATTTCTAAAACATCTTGGTGTTGCAAAATCTGTATGTTTCAATAGCAGTAAAATCTGAGCAAAATATTCAGTCCTCTACCACCTCAAGCACCCAGCCCAGACAATATTTCTCTCCTAAATTCTATGCTGTACATGACTCAGTGTTTAGAAAGACACAGCATCAGTGCACATCAGTTGCACTATGGTGAAAATTATTCTCTTTTTTTTTTTTTTTTTTTTTTTCTTCTTCTCCTCCATGTTGCAATAAATAATATATCTGCTTCAGTGTATATTGGGAATCAATGGCAAGTGGAAAATGTCACAATAAACACTCAATAGTGGCATGGTGGATTTGAGAAACTGGAATAACATCCTTGTACACAAGGACCTTTGAACCAGTGACATAAAGAAGCAGTGGATTTACTGAGAATATTCTAAAAAATATATTTTTAGACACCCTACAAAGGCACTAGATTAAAAAAAGCCAAATTTGAGTGGAAAATTACTTCCAAAACTGAACAAGAACAATACAAAGAAAGCTAAAACAATGAGAGCTGGATTTCTTACTAGTGACTGTTTGTTTTCAGAAAGGACTTAAAATGAAAATGTCTCTTCTAGTTAGAAGAATCATTCTTATCCTCTTCCCTTTGTTCTGGCATCCATCACTGAATTTTATGCAGTTTGACTTGCTGAGTATCAGATAAGATTAATCTATACAAACATAGCCAGACACACAGAACACTTAATATAACTGTATCTTAACTCTGCTGATTTCAGCCTAGAATTTGATTTTTGTCCGGATGGGCTTCAGCTGCCATAAAAACACAAAACAATTGCAAATATGGTAATAACGTTTAAGGAAGCCACAAACTCAAAATACTGAAAAAAATCTGACTAATTTTCCCCTCTTGTTGCATCCCCTTGGGAAACACAAATACCCATCCAGGGACAGTTTCCAGAGATACCGTGTTTTCTGATGTTCAAAAGAGTTATTTTGGACTCTCCAAGTTTCTTAGTTTTGTTTCTAAAGTATAATTTGGGATTCTTTAGCCTGAGCCAAGTTCTTGCGTATATGGAGATGCCAGTTAGCAACTCCCCTGAAGAGGAGCACGAAGTGGCATGACTTTATAAAGACATGCTGTTCTCTGTGCCATGCACGAGACTCCATTTGTCTCCACGCAGCTTAACTAGTTAGAGCGAAGTGCTCCCCCAATGAGTCTTCCATGGGAAAACCCTCAGCAACACCCAAACGTGGCACCTGAACGCTGCCTTAGGTACACAGAGCAAAGCCCAGCAATGGCTAATAGTAACGCTGGAGCACAGTGTCCTCACTTGGTATCACAGAGGCAGTTGGGAGGGTCGGGAGGCAGGGGAGGGAGAAGGAAGAAGTGAGCTCTCATTTTAATTTTAACATGTACAGTATTAAGGGCAAATACGGGAACAGCCATCATCAAGTGGTCTCATTATGTCTTTCTTTTTTTTAATTCTCCTGCACTTCTTTTACCTATAGTAAGTCTTTCTTGTAGTACCTTTTAAAGCTAAAAAAAAAAAAAAAAACAAAAAAAACCCAAACAAACAGCAAAAAAACCCAAACCAAAACAACAACAAAAAAACCCAAAAACAACCCACAAAAAACCAACAGAAAAACCCCCACAATGGCAGAAAAGTTCTTTTGCATAAAAATTATTTTATCAAAATTGCAATGTTTTGCAGAAATGTTGTTATCAACTAAATTTTTGACAGAAAATTGTCAAAGCTTTCCACTTCAGATGTTGAACATAGCAATTAATCTACTCCTCCTCATATTAAACTATTAATTGTAATTGTATATGTAAAAATAATATATATTATGCTTAGCGAGATAGTGCAATATAAAAGTGGAAATTAAATTAATCAAAATGTTTTGATACCATTAAAATGATTGCTATATTTTGAATCTTCACTCAAAAAATGTTGGATGTGTATTCCAACTTGAAATTATTTTCTACTCGAATTTTGGGATTTCCCATGGAAGAGAAAACATAGTATTTTAGACACAAATAACTATCACACATTCACATGAATCTTCTGGGGAATACAGCTGCAGCCCAGGAGCATTAGCTAAATTGAATACACTCAAGAAAAAGTGATTATTAATTTACCTCCAGAATATTGGCATTAAAATATCATTTAAATTCAAACAATTCTGCATATAGCCTTCTTCTAGCCTCAAGATGTGTTTTATACTTTTTTTTTTTTTTTTTTTTAAATCTACATTTTATTTTATGGTTAAAACAACAGCTGCCCCAGGAAATACATGAAAAAAAGCTGCCATAACATTAACCTATTTCACTGCAAAATAGAAATAAAAGCTTTGTGTTCAGATAACAAATGAGAGGAGCAGGGGAAAGCATGTAGTTGGAGTCCCACACCAGGAAGCATGCAAAACATAACAAATATTTCTCTATTAATCTAAAATTCAGAAATTGCATACTGGAGGAAGAACTGCTGATGAGACCTGCAGCCAAAACACAACATAGATCTCATTCTTCTGCAGCACTAGAATGAGGATATGCTAATCTCATCTTTCAAATTCTACTGGACCATTGTTCAATTTCAGAAAACTTGACCTTAAATGCACTGTAAAAGTGTTATGTCATCTGAGGAAGTATGTTTTGTTCTAAATGTATTGGAATTGCCTCCTGCATGACTTTCTCTGTTTCAAATAATTAAGTATTATGACCATCTCTTACACCCTTAGTTAGGAAGGCAGGAGCACTTAGTCATTAGAAGGCCAAATCTCTCTGAAATGTCACCATTTATATGTGTACAGAAGTTATACAAAGTATAGCAGCAAAGTATAAATTTAAAATAAAATAGGTATTCTGGAATACCTTCCCATGAGGACATATTTATCCTTTTCTTTCACTAGACTCTTCTGTGGTTTTGCTCAGTTGTAACTAATTCAGTCAGTTACAGGATACTCTACCCTCGTCCCTTGACTGGGTAAGAATTGTAGAATTTCTGACCCAAAACTACACATCTAAAAGGGTTTTTACATGAATGCGTATACATTTTGGTGTGAACAATTTTTTTGCCAGTTAAACTCTAATTAAACCTAAAACCTGGAGAAAAATCCTCCCTAGAATCATTGAATGGCAGGTAATTTCCACTAAAACCTTGTAATTGATTCAAATAAACTTGGAAGATTCATAAATCTCTTTACAGTTTCTCCTCTACAAAGCAACCCATAAAAATAATTTTATCAACATGAACACCTAGCTATAGAACATTGTTATAAATAATTGCCTTAGGTGCTGCTTTAAATTTCTTTTCTTCTTTCTATCAATGAGGAAGAAACGTGTCTGTCAAAGTCAGACAGGTTCATTTTTGGCTTATATATCAATTTACAGGTTTCTATTGAAGTGCCAGATCTGGAAGTTTATGGCACCAGTAAAACTACACTGAAACAATGGGCTTGTATAAGTTTCATTAAGAGTCAAATCTATGCTGCAGAATATTACTGGTGATGATGCACAAGTAGGAAAGAATCAGGCTTGTCTTTCTTTGCTAAGTCTGCAAGGGTGACAGCAAAAATATCTGTAATCTAAATATATTTGATCTGAAGATATATAGAGAGAAACATGACAACCTATCACATCTTTTTTTCTTTTTAAACAAAGTCACATTTCTGAGAAGAACTGCAATTTAAGGAGTCTTTCAAGTTTTGAGGTCTGAGTCAGTTATGAAACCAGAAAGCGGGCATAATGAACATGTAAAGCTCCAGCAGGTATCTTTAGATTTGAGTCAATCATTTTATATGCCCCTTAGGAAGGTTGCCTTTCCCTCAGAGAGATATACAGGATAACTGAGCAGAACTTTGTCCTTCAGGAATGATCACCACCTCCTACCTCCTGGGAAGCTCTCAAAACCAGGCTAGAAATCAGCCTGTTGACCCATTGCAGTAGTTCTGCACCATTTTCCTTCTGACAATTACTTCATAAGAGAGGCCAGGAGACCTGCCAGACTCCAGCCAGCCTCATTCCCTTCTCTCCACTCTACGGCTTCAACCAAATTTCTTTACAACATCCACAGTGGTCCACTGTTGTTTTCTCAAAATGATTCAGGGTGCTACTACATAGGGATGAATGCATTTTGAAAACCTGATACACCATTTTGAAAGGCTAAGATCACAAGATCACATAGAGATCTATATTTTCTACTGTTTATTATTTTTTAATCATCCTAGCCTATCTCATTGAAACAGGCTCATCACCTTCAAACAACTGTGTTATCCATATGGAATATTGGTAAGGCTGGCAAGAAAACAACAAATTTACATATTGAAAGTGTTTGAAGTTTTGATTTCTCTTGTTTTTTGATCAGCAGATGAAGGACTTGATCACATATCTCCCACGCCTTGTGTATGCACTAATTTACACTAATCCGTACCTGTTTTGCTGAAATTCTGTCCAAGATTTTATGTAATTGTCATCAAAACTGAAACTTATTACTTCTTGGGGAGAAAAGGAAAGATTTAATCAGCTTTAGTTATGGCTTTAAGTGAGGAATAAACCAACATCACATGATAAATTAAACAGCGACTTCCAAGCACCACCTCAAAGATTTAAAAAAAAAAAAAGGAAAATAAAGGTAGCATGATGCATCCTTTTACTTCAACTAATAAAAGGCACAAAGGAAAAAAGAGAGATGTTGATCAGCATCCAAAGAACATGAGGTTCTTGAATATGGATATTTCTGACTTTTTTGAAAGGTCTCTGACATAGCACAAATCTCTAATTTACAACCTTCAAAGAAAATTTGAATGTGACAAGCAAAACAGAGTCAAATTAAACCCCAAAATTATCTTCTTTCTCAATAATAGAGTCTGCAAATATGCACAATATTTAAAATAAAACTTCTACAATTCAAATCTATCTTTGGGATGAGGACCTTCATGCAGAGATGCAAGCACTAAACCTCTACCATATTCAGCTCTACCTAAAAGGAGGAACAGTGCCCAACCCTCTCCCCCCCTCCCCCCCAAAATAAAAGGGAACAAATGGCTCCTGAGGCAGGAGAACTAATAAAATTGGGGTTCCAACAGGTTTACACCAGATGTCTTCTGCCTCTTCCATTTCCATGACAAGAAGCTCAACTCACCCCATGTTTCCTAATATACTTCCATTAAATCTTCCATGTTTCCACAGATACTTGCAATACCAGTTACCCACAAAAGACCTTCTGTTCCTCCCCATATTCGCGTTATTTCTCCATACTGTTCTCAATGTTCCTTTACCCCATCTCCTAGCAGCAACATTCCTCATTTGCTCCAAACCTCATTGACTTTTCTTGTTTGAGCAAGGCATAGCATGAGTTTGTCCGGAGCCACAGATGCTCTTTGCTCATGTGCTGGTTGCTTGACTTGTACACTTGTGCTGACTGCCCAACTGGCTGTTGCCAAACTCGATGGATAACGGCTGAGTTTTCTCTGCCGTTCTCTCAGTGGGGCCATTAACAGGGTTTCTCTCCTTTAATCAGCCACCCTTTTTGGTAACGGTTTTAGGAACTTAACACCTTTGAGATCTCTGTCTACATGCTAATTTTGATTAAAATTTGCCAGCAAACTCAAAACTTACTAGCAGAAGACTGACAGAAAGTGCTATCACTTATGCTTTTTTCTTGAAGAACCTATGCAAAAAACACAGTTCAAAGAGCTGTCATTCATGGCATTCTTTCTTTCACCACAAAACTCATCTCAGATTCTGTATAACTTTTCTTGTGATATTGCACGTTTTTTCAGAGCTTCATACAGAGTTACAAGAAATTGAAAGGTGTTTTGCACAAGGTCATGCAATTTGTCACTCACACAAGTGGGATTATAGTTTCTATTTCCCTGTTCAGTCTCTCTCCCCCTTTTCTCCTCCTTCATTCCTATACCAAAAATCTTCTGTTTGCTTTTTTCCCAATACTGGAAAACACAAGGTGTGGCCCTGCATTGGTCCTTCTAAGAGGATGTGGATTTCACTTTCTTTATAGAACAAAGGTAACTAAGAATGTTTAGGAAAAATCTGGACAAACTTGCCTGAAAGGTATTTCATTCTAGTTATTAAGGCAGTTCATAAAGGAGGAAAGCTTTTAAAATGACTGAAATGCTGCTGCAACTTCTTTGATGGGATTTTTCCATCCTAAATGTGATTAAGCATTTTGTTTCTGTTACATGTTACCTTTAAACACTTCAATTGATAATCCAGTATAAAATTAATAAATATACAATCAAGAATGTTGTTTGTTTTCTACCACAACTTTCTGCAATGTGTTAAAAATAAATACATTGTCCCCTCTTCCAAATAGCTGACTCCTATTTCAACAGATTGAACACACAGCACTGTCCCTTTTGTTTAAATATATTGCACCTCAGAGTCTTGAATGAAGCAACACGAGAAGGTCATAATATTTCATGCCCTTCCTTGCAAAACAGTCCACAACCTTATTTTTAAATTTCTGTTGTATATACATCAAATGCAAAAAAGATTAACTGCAACAGATAAAAATACCCTCCTAATTTCATTATATCGGGGATTTACTTTGTGTGGTAAATACCTCATTTTAAATAGCTATATGGTTTCTGAAAAATGTGTTATTTTAACAGCACTTGTCACAGTATTACATGCTTTCATTTCTGTTATTTCAGGCACATAACTGTTTTCTGGCTAGTTCTACTCTCTGTCCTTGTTGATTCTCCAGCTGTAGCACCAATAGGTCTACAATTGTAGGTCTACAATGACCAGTACTGAAACCAGTGACTTGCAAACTATAACCGATAGGCCACTAATGGTCCCTACAGACTATATGCAGAGCAGTTTCTGACTCAAGAGTGAAATATTCTTTCTTCAAGAAGCAACAATTCATCTGTAAAGAATGACAGAAATTTTATAAAATGTCTTTCCTGCCATGTATGATTTTTAAGATTCAGAAAATTGTTTGCTTTAAAAATGCAAAATACTTCTGATTTTTTTCATCTAAAAAGAATTGGAGTGCTATACTGTAAGACCAACCTAGGTATTGGGCAAAGAATGCCTCTGACATGTAGAAAGCGACATCTAAAACCCCTTCCCACAGCCAGGACAATAAAGGTTTTAATCCTAGGTAGTCTAAACTCAGCTGAGGACTTAGCCACAGCTGTTTCTTTCTGGTGTCTCCTGTTGTAATAGCCCTATTTTATATGAATAAGTAATAACAGGAACAGAAAAATATAGTCCTCAGTGTTTAAGAGTCTCTTGTGGGATGAGGATAACCAAGTTTCACCTGCTCACTGCAACGAACGGAGCTGCACTTTTCCAGCAGTTGAACCATTTCAGCTGAAGTCCAGTCCCAGATTCCCAGTAGGAAACAGCAGAGAACTTGAACCCTTGTTTCCTGTGCCCAAATCAGCGCTTCATCCACAAGAACGCTGGCTATGCTAGAAGTGCTTTCAGCCAGGAATCCCATCCAAGATTTCAGAACCCCTTCTGGCTTAAGTTTCATCAAAAGTGCTAGGTTCCTACAAAAGCTTTCTTTTCACTGAACTCATATTTTCACATGGAAACATTTAGCTGAAAAAAAAAGTCCTGACCAGCCCTATTCACAGTTGTTATGCAATTGTTTTTAAGGAATTTGCAGACCCTTGTGAAAAAACAGAGTCCAAAAAGCAAGCATTTATCAGTACTTTGCTAAGTTTAGATTTCCTTTGGTGCTTCTTTAACACTGGCCATATTTGTTCACAAAATGAGAGGACCAGGAAAGCCTAATAACATTTCAAAGTGACCTTGAGATATTAGCACCTCAGGGATGCTATCATTGCTCGCAAAGAAGGGGATACTGCAGAACATATACAACCTGGTTTTGTGGAAACCTACAGATCTACAGCATCTATTAGATGAGCTCACTTCAGTTGTGACCATTATTCAATTTACTCCAACCCCTGAGAAACCATCAAACCCTACTTCAAGTGACAGTTGCAGATGCAATGGATTTTGGACTCTACTAGGGTATAAAAACAAAGCAGTTGTGCTGTCCACAATATTTGAATGGGACACTCCAAGTGTATGATTTTATACTATTAGTCTTTCTGCTGTTCTAAAGAGAAACATGGACATCAATTTAAGTAGGACAGACTGTGAAAATGATGTAAATTTGTCACCACAACTACGTAACAGCAGAACATTCCTCAGTACTCATAGACCTGAGCTCCTTTCGCCTCCCCAAGATGCTCACCCTCTGCTCAGCTCAGCCTCCACCATTCCCCTAGTACCAGGGCTTGTAGCGAGGACCTTGCACAATAGCGTAACTTGAAACATGCATCTGGGGAAAATTCTGTTCCTGAGTTTTTCTGGGGTTATACTGGCTACTTAAGAGAGATGGGGGGAAGCACACAGCAGAATCTCTACAGAATCTTTGTAGAAAGCCTCATCCATGATTCAGCACATGGCTTTCTCTTACAGAAGCCAGTACTGATAAATCAATAACTGAATGACTGATCTGACGAACTCTTAGAGGGTGCTGTGCTGTTATTAACATAGGCACCATTTTACAGCTGAAGGTCTCTAGCATTTACAGTCACTACAAATCCCACAGTTCTACGTAGAAGACATCGCTATTCATGCCTGTTTGAATTATTACCTTCTCTGCTTCAAAATAAGTGGTAGTTGTTCGGGTATTAGTGAGGAACGAAAAAAATTGTCTATTTTTTCTATGTAAAATCATACACAAATTTAAAATGAGGCTTAACAGTGTGATAAACTATTTCCCCAGAAATGTTATAAACCATTAAATTATCCTTTAAACAAAGTATTTTTCTCTTTAGTACTTATTTCCTGAGAACTTGTAGGCAGTAACTGTACCTCCTCTCCAGCGTTGTTTTGTTAAGCAGGACTAGTGAAACTACGGCAATCAACTTGACAGATAATGGTTTCCATTCTCTTATTCCTCCTATTACACCCTTCCCCACCTTCTGTTTCATTCACGTCTGTCACTAAAGATCACCGTCTTTGGGGTACCATGTATGACAGGGTTAATACCTCTTTCAATCTATTGGACTTCTGTTGACACAAGTTAACACATTAACCTCCTTCTCAGCTAAGTTACACTGGAAATTCATACTCATCCTCTGGTCAAACTGTAACTATCTTAGCTTTTTCAAAAAAATGCTCTTCCAGATGATACCAGAAATGTCGTCTTCTTAGTCCTTAAGGCATGACCTTGCATTTTGTGCTACCAGACTACATCTGATTTTTACTACTTTAATCTAATCATCAAGTTGTTCTCATAGCAGATCTTCTTTCATAGTGATAATGCCTCATAACTTTAGTGACCAGCAACTTTCCTCAGCACATTATTTTTTTTTTTTATTCAAAGTCAGTAATGATAAAGAAAATATTTAACAAAACATGTTAGTTTTCAGGCAATTTCCATCATGGGAAACAAAAACAAGCAAAAAAACCCTCCTCTGGTTGCATGGTAATATGGAGAACAAAGTGAAATCATTCATTTCATAGTTTAATCAAAATTCGTTGTAGAAATCTAGGGTTCTACCTAGCTCTGTGTACCTATATCGATATCCCTATCTGTATGCACATCTAGTGAGAAACATTTGCTTATCATAAACATCCTGAAAATAAAAGCTGGTTACTTTACCCCTTAGTGTAGCAACAGCATGCCTTTAGTTTCCATCTGCATGACATGAGCTTGCTAGACGTGCCACATATCTCCTAGGCACAGTCCTGCAGCCAGTTACTAACTCCTGCCTCACATGTCATTGATGCAAAACATTATATACAAGCCAGGGTATGTTATGCACTATCACGTGCAAAGGAAACAGTATCCCTGCTGGTCTCTAAACAAAAGTATGTTTAAGTATAAAATATTAAACAGATGTACAAATTTCACATAAAGACAAGAGGTATTTCCAGCAGAGAACACATTACATAAAGAGAGCTGTGGATGTAATGAGCAATTTCCAGGGTGAAACAGATCTCTAAGGCCAGTAAAGCTCTACAAACCAATCAATTATGTTTGAGTCTGACAGGAAGAAAGGATTAATTGATACATCCATCTTGGAAGTGCTTTCCTGTTTTGTGGGTGTTTTAGCATGGAAATAGTACTGCTCCCTAACTAAATGTCAAACCCCAAAGAAAGATAAAATCTAGATTCCCAGATCATGTTTTTGAGATCTCTTAATGTTTTCTTCATTGCCTACTCCAGAAAAGAATTCACAAAAGACAAAAAACACTAAAAGACTTTGTTGGGTCTCTTACACACATCCAAATCTACTGGCCACAGACTCCTGCTAAATCTTTGATTAATGATGTACTGGCAACCACAAACATGTTAAAACATTCTAATTATGCTTCCTATTTTGTCAGATCTAAATGGGACATACATGCTCTCTGCGTTTCCAGGGCACATCTAAAACAGCCTTGAATGAGAAGTAAGGAACTGACAGAGATGATGGAAGATATGGGAATATTCAAGCTGTGAATGTGTTTATACTGAAGATTATGAGACTTTATGAAATGGCTTTCCTCACATGACTAGAATGCTATCATCTCAGATACTCTATTTCACCCTATTTGTTCCGTCTTCATTCCTAAAGCAATGACACTTAGCATCATAATGTTCTTCCTTCCAGGATCATTCAAATAAGCAATTTGCATCAGTTCCATTTTGAGAAAAAAAAAGGAGAACTATTGTTACTCAGAAGGTTTACAGAAAGGAGGAGTCCAACATGTTCTGGACATGGACACCATCCAAGAACAATGGTGGCTATGAACTGAAATAAAACTAACAAGAAGTGAATGCTTAGTTCCCTAAAGCAAGGGCAAAGTGAGCAGGCACATCTTCGCAAAATTAAGTCACATTAAGCAGCAGTACAGGTGAACCAAGGTGAAATCAAGGAGCCAGTGCAAAAAATGCCTATATAGGAAGGAAAGCTGTTTGGCTAGAAGAGTCTCACTCAAGAAATAAAAAACACTGAAGATAAAAAAAAAATATATATATATAAAAATATATAAATATATATGTACATATATTTATCCCACAGAAAAAGGCAAACACCATGAAACACTGTTAGAAGCCACCCAGAACACAAAAAAAGGAAATGTTTCTAGCGTTTCTTACCTATATGCAATTGCAACTGAAACTGACACATTCCTCTAAAACCTTTGGTATAAAAAACATTAAATAGGAATAGTCTGACATAAAAACTGAAAATTTGATTTCTAGTCCTTCACTGCCTACATAACAGAGTTAAACATACAGATATTTAATTCCTGGCACATTAAAAAAGATATTTAGATAATGATTTCCTCTATATATAGACTTTGCTGCTGCAGAGAACAATATGATTTTTCACAGGTATATATTAGCATAGAAATATTAAATCTAAGTGTTTCAGATTTTGTTCATCTTTTTAGTGCAATTTTGGATCACATGACCTTATATGTTCATAAAAAACTCATGCTAATGAAAAGGAGACAAACTTTTCCTTAAGAAATAATACCTTCCATTTTGGTGCCCCAAAGAAACATACAGATGTTGAAGACTAAGAGTGAAAGAAAAAGCTATCTAGTTTCTAAGAGTTCAGACACTTCATTTGCTTTCTCTCCTAATGTTATGTGCCTAAAAATTATTTATAATGGAAGTATTTCCTCTACTTTTGTAATTACAGTTTGCCAGAAAAAAATGGAATAGAATAAAAAGAAATCGGTATTGAAACCTTCTGAATTATTAGAATGAATTGCAAACAGTTTCAAACTACATATATATCCTTTCTGTCATAGCAAGATGTAACTCAGACCAGACTTTACATATATAGAAAACCTTGCCACAGCATTTCTGATAAGATATTAGGAAAAACACTTCATCACAAATGTAGTCAAGCTGACAGGCTGTGGAATCTCCATCATTGAAGAAGATCAAAACTCACCTGTTCATGGCACTGAGGAATCTGATCTATCTATGAAGTTCAAGCTTTGAGAGGAGGCTTAGACCAGATGACCCTAAGAAGTCCCTACTAACCTAATTTGTTCTGTGAGTCTATTTTCAAGGTCAAGCTTTCCAGGTTAAGGACAGAAGCATCTTACAACTCTCATGAGTACAGGCTGCATTTATCATCATACTACGATGATTCTTCACTGAGTTCCACCCGCTGTTCTTTTGCGAGGCCTGTTTTCAAAGCATATCTTACATTGCATGACCACCTCCCCCAGCCAGTCATCATCCAGGCTCGCACGTATTTCCAACCCCTCTAACTTTTTCTGTGGGCATCCATCATCTCACACACCTTAGAGTCCTGAAGGAGGAAGGACCCTGATGGAATTTTGCCTGAAGGGGGATCTTGTGTGCTTCTGTCCCATTCAGCCAATTGCATCTGCACCAGAATTGTGAGCAGAACAGATGTCTCCATGTTGTGGTTCAAATGAGTAATACGTAGCTGCAGAAGTCAGAAGATCATGAGTTTGAAACTAGCTGAGGAAGTCACAAGCAAGTATGTGAGATAAGAGACATCTGTGTCAAGAGGTAGGAATGATATACATTCATAGGACTTATGCCAATGGTCTCTTCAGCTTTGCTAGAATTTTTATTTTCTTTTTAGTGTTGAAGGTCTTGTTATATGTAATAGGACAGTTTATTCTTGACTTTGAAAATGACCAATGAACATGATGTGACAGTTAACTTCCTACAGATAATATATTTTATCATCAATGTTCTAGAAACTCCATTAGTTTCCAAAGATCAATCTTATTAAGAAGTAGCTTTTCTAAAGAGAATTATCTGCCAATATGTTAGAAGGGGGTGGGAAGGGAGAAGAGACCTCGAGGTACACGCTATCATCATAATAATGCAGATAATATTAACTATCACTCCAGGGAATGTAAACAAACTTTATTCTAAAGTAAATAGTTTTTCTTTTCTTTTTAAACAGTCAATGGGCACACAACTGCTAACCTACCTCCAGTGTGAGAACGACTGCATGACTACTTCTGCTCCACTGGTGCTTCTGTACAGTTGGTGCACAATTCATGTCCAGTTCTGTGCACCTCCTAGGCTTCATTCTTCTACATTGCAGGAGACTCCCATAGTTTTTATCTCATAACCAGATTATGGGCTATAGTATCACCCAGTAGACATGACTGAGTTAGATTGCTGTGGTTTACTCCAGTTAGGACTTCATGATCAGTAGTGCTGAGTGAGAGAACAGGCTTCCAAAATCCAACCTTTAAGCATTTGCCGTGGAGGGAGTGCTGTTGGGCCATTCTTTATTTTCTGCTTGTTCTGATTTTTACCTGGCTGTCCCAATTAGGGTAAATATGTTTGTAGAGTAAATACTGAAATAACCTAATCAGCGTACCATCCCTACCATCATCTGTCACGCCACTCCGAAGTCTTACTCACTAATTGTCTTGAACAACATATGGAAATAAAGTAGCATGAGGCAAAACAAGAAGTACTATGATTTTATCCAACTACTTCCTAATGAATTAGTCTTCAGATATCTCCAATGATTTCATTCTTTTAATCTGCCATAAGCAAAAAGATTATACAAATGCAACCGGCATGGGCTTTACTGCCAGTTTCCTGGCCGCAGCATGTGGATCACTGACACTTATTAATTAGTGTTTCAAGAAAACCAGACAAAATTCTCACTTCAAGAGTCAATATTATGTTTCGCTGTGGAACCGACTCTTTATGAAGTTATTATGATGTTCTAAAAGAATGCAGAGACTGGCTTTCTGATTGCATGCACGCACACACAAGGATACTGCATTTTGCTTGGCACTGTTGAAGTGTCAGCTCTGGCTTTATTTTATTATCACTGAGGAATATACTTCTCTGACTTCATCTGACCTTTAAGGAATTGTCCGCTAACGATAATAGCATACTACTGTGTCTGAAGCACACTAAAAAAAGAGACTGGCTGCTAGATACGCATAGGACACTCAAACAAGGAAAGCCTTTTTAACTCTGAACAGTGATGGTCAAACCACTGGAGGCCTGAGGTTGTTAAGTACACCAAATGGCTGATTACCCAAACCTTTACCAAACCTCTTTGGTCTTTTAATACAGAAGGAAGTCTTTCAAGAGCAGATGTGGGAATATTTGTTTCTTGCTTTGTTTTCCATGGGGAAGTTTCTGGTCCCTCCCAAGTCCGGTCTGACTGTCATAGCTACCGTTCCATCATGCGGATTTTGCACAAAGGGACATCACTAGGACAAGGAAGTGCAGAGTGCATAAAAATGAACAAAAGTGGATTAACTTAACGAAATTGAAAGATCAGACTCCTGAATGAGTGATTCCAATTAAAAACCTGTGAGAGATTTGACAGTTACTTCAAAAGTAATCTGATGTAGGTTTAGTTCAAGGACTTGGTAAAGAACAGAGTCAGTTCTAATTTTAACTGGACTGATTCACCTGTTTGTAATGGCTGTCCTACGTGCTCTAATAACACAGCCCTGTGGATCTTATACCAGCACTGTTACACAGATGTCAGATTTTTAAGACCCTGAAGAGTTTTTTTGCTGACAAACTGGCAGCTTGACCAAGCATATCTTACTAGCTCCCATTAAGGGGAACATATTGTGGAGATTCCCTAGGGCAAAGCAATAGGACAGCAGGCAAGACAGTATGTCTCATAAGGAAAACTTAAAATAGCAGCCAAGTCAGAACAACTCAGAGCATACAACAGGTTTACTGTATTAAAGGTAGAGAAAACACCAGCGAGTGTTAGAGCAAAGTAAAGAATTGCAGAATACATTTTCTGTAAACACCCAGACATAGAATTACTACTGATACTATTGTCCATAGTACTGAAAAGGCAGCAGGAGAAAGTCAGGATTGTATAGTCCAACGCCCTTCTTTACATTCCTCAATTTTCATTGAATTTTAGTTTGGACAAAAATGAAACTTTTACAGAATTAGAAATCAAGGGGTTTTACCCAAAGAACATCTGCACCAACGCTCACCAAAACCCCCCAAATTCCTTGCCAATGTTTTTTAACATTAGCAAAGAGAAACTCCTTTGAAAGGCATTGAGGACAATCCTGTGTGAACATGTTCACTCAGCCAATTATGGTCAACTGTTAGTGGTGACTTTTCTGACGTGCGCAGTACTGATGATTTATAGAGAGACTATTACTGTAGCAGCGAAACATTTACTAGAAACTGGACTGGGGCCACCAATTCATTTCACACAAGCTATTGAAGCAGTAAAATGGTCTCTTGTCTCATTACTAATTTGAGCCAACATTATTCAGTTCCTTTAAATCAATGTTTCTCATTAGCCTGCTTTGGGTTCAAAAAGGCTGCTTACAATATTTCTGACTATTTATAAGACTTTTAAGCACTTAGTTTAGTGTAGTTCATTAAATAAGGGTTAAAGTAATTGAAACATCCCAGTGAAACATACACAGGCCTTTTTCTAAATTTTTTCCTCTTGCTATACATTTGAGGCATTTCAAAACAGCGAAGGCAGTTTAATAATGCAAACGGTATTGCTGTTATTACTGGCTTTCATCATTCTTTCTGACCATTTATATGGGGAACTGCAAAGAGAAGCCAGCTACAAGTAGTTTGGTATATAGATGCACAGCCTTTGTCCACAGAGGGTCATAATGAAAGAGCAGCAACAGAAGAACATACATATAAAATGAAGTGGAGCCATCTACCATCTTTAACACTGAGGCACCATGTAATGCTCCACCTAGACGCAAATAACTGAATCTAAGCATGAAATAGGTCCCTAGTTTCCTAATGCAAGAGTTTGAAATTAAGTGAAACAAATTCTTCTTACAGATGAGGGTGTTCTGGAGTCTACAAGAGAAAACAGAGAGCCCTTACCCGCTGCATAACCAGTAGCTCTGCAGCTGATTACAGCATTCATCTTGGGTTTGGGAAATCCCAGTACAGGTCTTTACTCTGCTTATTTAAGGATGTGAATCTTAGTTTTTTAAAAGAATGTCTTAGCAACTAGATTACAGAATTATTCTCTCCCAAGGTTTCCTGTTGGAGATATCTCATTATATATAAATGATTGACGCATTGCAGACCAGGCTTGAATCTCTTTTGCCTATCTTCAGTGGTCGTCCTAACTGTGGACATGGATTCAGTCCCCCTCACTTTTTCCACTCTGTATTTGATTATGTTCACCAAGAATATCTCCGACAGGTAAAAAGCCAAGAATGATTCTGTAACCTGGTAGTTGGGGTATTTGCTGGGTAGAGGAGGCATCACTTATGTTGCTGAGCTGTTTGAAGACTTGAATCTGAATCACCCCCATCAAGTGAGCACCCTGGACACTGAGCTCTCAGTGGCCATTTCAGGTTGTGTATTTTCTCATCTTAGCTATAAATTCCACTCTAAACCTGAAAAGCTTTTCCTGCAGAAACTGGTAATGTACATTGCTATAAAAAGTGCCTATTCCAACACATGCACTAATCAGAAAATTCCAGTCTGACATTTATGCAACCTATATGTTGGAAACTCATATTTCTCCAGGCTGGATCGGAGTTGGAGGACACAATTGCTGGTTCTCTGTCTTAAAAATGAGGCTTCTATCAAAAAATTCTCATCTGCTGCCTTGATTCCTCCATCTCTCTACAAAATAGGCTACCACAAGAATCTAGGTGTCCCAAGTAAAAAGCTGGCACATCTGAGAAATATGATGGCAAATATGATGATGCCACCTCAGGCAAATTCAACTACCTTCCTTCCACTCATCATTTTAACAAGCACACTCTGATGATGGTGTTCCTAATCTCCTTGCTCCTCATGCACTGAGGAACACAGAGACTATGGAACTGCCAAAAGGAATAATCTCCTATTCCTCTACTGTTAAATTCTTTCTCCCCTACAGCCAAAACTGGGACAGTGCGCCATTCCAAAACTAAAGTTTGCAAGCAAATCAAGGAATATCATTACCTATCTTATATAATTTGCAATATATATCAATGCTTTTTAACATTTGAAGGCGCTTCTGAAACAGAACTGGTACTTCAAAGAAATAAACACAACAAATGTCCCAAATGACCTTTTACTGCAATATACGTAAGCTTAATATTTTAAAATTTTACCTGGGATGTGACTGAGGAGCAGTTAAGTACCAAATGAATTACAAATACATACTGGCAGTACAGTGTCTGTGCATATGAGACAGAACAACCATTGGCTCAGTAAGAGATAACATACATGTATTTCTCATTGGATAAGACAGCCATACTTTAAACCATAACATTTAATTTCACAGCCATAAGCATTAAATTTGCTTTAAAAATAGTGAACCCCAGTTTGGAGCTCAGTGTTTCAGGAAGGTGAGGCAATCAATCAGATAAGAAACCCCAAACCTCCCCTAGGCAAAGTTCAGTCACCATCTGAAAGATATTTCCAGAAGATCTTTTCTCACTCAAACAGCATACTTCATATGACTCAGGTAATACACCCTTAGTTTATGTTTGTGCTACATCAACCAGTCTCTGAGGATAGTCTCCTGAAATATATTGTAACTGCACAAATAGATTTTGTTCCTTGGTATGACTGTTAAAGAAAAAAGACCACTATGTAGGTGGGAAGACTGCAGGAAAGTAGTAAAATAAGAAAAGGCCCAGGGAAGAGGAGCTTATAGGTAGGTTTTTCCCCACCCTCACCACAGTTAAGTTTGTTTTTAACATGACAGCCATGTTTTCCAAGAGTTATAACCTAGTCCCATTGAAATCTGTGGGGTTACACCAGTTTACACAGTCTGAGGACCTAGCTCCAAGACTGGGGCTTTTTTTTTTTTTTTATTGTAAACCATTTCATCTTCACAAATAGCTCATCACCATAAGAGTCTCATATGGGCAGAAATGATCTCATCTCACTAGCTTTCCATGAACTGTAATTAAATAACTTATAGTAGGAGTCCAGAGGCTCCTGCCTGGTTTTAATTGTGTTTTCATTAAAGCAAGCATTGCTATTGTCCAAGTGAACTGCGAGTTCTGCCGCGTGGCCTGAACTGCCTCTGCAGAACCTATGTGAACTACAAGCTCCAGCATATCCTAGCTGAGCTATTATACTGTAAAGAAATTAAATGCTACAGCTAGAAATGTAGATGGTCAATTTTAAAGCCACTTGATTTAAAAGAAAGCACCAAACATAGTTGTTATTTCCTTCTTTTACTTTACTGCCAGGAGAAATAATCATGCTTAGCCACTGCTGAGGAAAGCAGCCTTAAGCAATAGACAAATGGCACTTGCAAATACGCATACAAGTCTCACGTAATGCAGGCACAATACCTTCCTAATAGAGGAAAAAAAGCACGATACTTGAACAACACACCTTCCAACTGAAACCTGGCAAAGAAAGTAAATAGTTTGCACATAAAGTCTAGGCTATGCAGTTTTAGTTTAACATCTGCTGCAAGAGTAGATTTTCCCCTAAAGCCCCTGCAGTTATTAATATTGAGAAAATAGGATTATTGTCTGAACAGCACGGAGATGAAAAACTGTTTGTATCTGCAAGCTGTCTGCTTATTTAGAAAGCATTCGAGACTGTTTCTCTTGATAACACATTTGAAGAACAACTTTGGGAAAATGAACCTTTTGGACTATTTTTTGATTTCTCTTCCTCCCTGCAGATGACCTGTGGGTTTTTTTCTAAGTGACACAAAGCACACAAATTCTTGCATCTTCTTACACATGCATGGGAAGGGTTTCCAAGAGATTAAATTCAAGGATTCCAAATCATAATATTAGAATAGTAAAAATGATTTGGAGGGCTTCCTACCACAGTAAGCTTGCCCTGAGGTACATAAAATCAGCTATTGCCATTACATACAGCAGTAAGTGTCTCTCAGGCTGTTTTTATTTCATACCCTAGCCAGAAGAAACTGGAAAACACTTCAAAGGGAAAGTGGATGAAAATACTGACCCTGATGATGGTTGCTAGGCACCAAGCAATGCAAAGAGGACTACAACAAGCCAAGTTTCAAGCAGATTTAGATATTGTCCTAATGAACATAGAGTGTCATTAAAAAACAAGGGCTGGTTTAAACAATTTTGCCTAGACTATTCAAAAAGGAAGATGATTTCATCTTGGCTTACTCTTCAAAAACAGATACAATACCCATGTAGGTGAACACACTGACAGTTACAAACACACCAACTCATCATACTTAATTCCCAAATAAAGGAAGATTAAATAGCATTCAAGACTCCTACTGAGCACAAGCTCAGTGGTTCACTTGCAAAGCATCTGCTGCAGAGTGGGAATCCAAATCCTAACCCATCCATCCTCACTTCACTCCTGGAAGCATTTGTATCTTTGTGGCTCTTGGCTGTACATCCAGCCATCTTGGGACCCTACCCACCTTGTGCTGCCTTGCTGGGGGGATCGGGCCAACTGCCAACAAACACACCAGTCAGCACGCTCCCTGAGAGGGACACTTACGCGTGGCAAGTTGTACCATACAAAGAGGCATTTCCAGGGGAGCTGCAATGTCTTTGAGTTCATATGGCACAAGTTCAGGGTAAAATGTACCTCTTTGTGCCTACTTCTAGGTTGGAAGGGACCTCTGGAGGTCATCCAATCCAGCTTCCCACTCAAAGATGGGCTCTGGGCTCAAAGCAGACTTCAGGTCTTTAAACAATTCTGTCCTTAAATAGATTCAGTTTCAGAGTCTGAACAGTTTGGGATTTTTTTTTTTTTTTTTGGCAAGTTCAAGTCTTTGATCACAGTTGTTTTTGTGGATGCATGATGTTTCCTCACCCATATCTGCCATTTCTTTTCATGCTTTAGATCTAGAGACTGACTGGAAACAAAATAATATCCTAAATCATCCCAGATTTTGGACTATAGATCCAAACTTCTCAGTTGTTGTCCATCTGTTCAAAATGCTTCTGTGAACATAATTTGATTCTGGTGTTTTCATTTTCCCCCTATATTCTGATTATTACTATAGGTACTTAAATAAAATTAAAAGTCAGCAAACTGCCATCACCCCAATCCAAAAAACCGCCAAGCAATCTTGAGCCAGACAAGGAGTAGACCAAACTGCAAATACATAAAGAGACATGAACTCTATTCCAAAATTTTTATCTTCAGTTGAGGCCATACTAAACTTCTCTATTTAAAAAAAAGCTTTTAAATGAGCAATTTCCTCAATATTTTCTGCAATAGAGAGAATTCTCTAGGTCATCTGCTACTAGGGCAGAAGCTTCTATTTATGTATTCAGTTACCTTACATCATATCTTCAGAGCACTTTATTGTTTGTATTTATCTTCCTATCTTTTAATAAATACTATTTTCAGGTTGTGTCATAACTTGTGCTCCAATCTACTAATGGTGTTTGGACAGAATTTCCGTTTTTTAAAAGTTTTTTTAGGCTCTAATGAATTAGTTCTCCTCTGTGATTTATTGTGTCAAACTTCAGACCTTTATTTTGTTTTTAATTTACTCTTGTAGCAAAATGCATTTAAATGGCCATCTCCAAGATGATTTCTTAGTTTAAGATTTCTCTTGTTTTTTCCATCTTTCAACCACATTTTAACTATTTTTCTTCAAGTCTCACAATAATGAAACCATGTAAATTCCATCAAAACACCTCTGCTAATAAATTAGAGTTCCCTCACTTAATAGCTCGATTACTCCTAGCCCTCTGTAGAGAGGGTTGGTCTATGAATTTCTGCCACTGTAAACTGGTAAAAATTACCATCATTATAAGAAGTAGTTATCAACCTACTATCTCCAGCTATTCAACCAGTTCTTTGATTAAGTTGTGATCCTGACAGCAGCAGTATTAGCACAGGGAAAAGAAAGAGGTAATGGGGCAGTTGAGTGTAGCAGAGGAACAGGCATCCCTTGGGACCTGCATGGACTGGAGCAACTGGAGGACAGGTGCATTGTGCTCACTGCTGCCCCAGGTGGAGAGGAAGAAGAATCACAGAATCGCTAAGGTTGGAAAAGACCCTTAGGATCACTGAGTCCAACTGTTAACCTAGCACTGCCAAGCCCACCACTAAACCATGTCCTCAAGCACCACGTCTACCCATCTTTTAAATACCTCCAGGGATGCGGACTCAACCACTTCCCTGGGCAGCCTGTTCCAGTGCCTGACTACCCTTTTGGTGAAGAAGTTTTTCCTAATGTCCAACCTAAACTTCCCCTGGCGCAACTTGAGGCCGTTTCCTCTTGTCCTATCACTTGTTACTAGGGAGAAGAGACCAACTCCCACCTCACTACAACCTCCTTTCAGGTAGGTTTGATTGAGTTGAAGAGTTTGAAGAGTTTGATTTCATAAGCAAACCTGGAGATGGTTGAATATGGCAATAACATGGATTCATCCAGTGTACAAGCCATTGCTGCATCAAATGATCTGCTCTGTCATTTCACATGACTGCAGATAACTCTCCCCAGAGCTTGGGCAGCAGCATGCGGAGCATCTGCCAGTCATTCAGCAGCCACATTTCACCATCTAGTATACCGGCATGATTCCCAAGACAGGTGAGCTTACCTTCCAAACTGAAACCGGTGGCCAAGGGAAAGGCCCATTATTGCCACCATTTGGTAACTTCTATGATGCCCTAATTTGCCTCCATCAGTCCCAATAAGAAAGTTCCAAGTCCTCCCTCTTCCTTTATGTACTCCAAAGCCAAATATTTATTATGTTGTAAAAAAGCATTTATTTAAACTATGTCCTCATGTGTTATTCAGTCATTTAGTATAGGGTAAATTATAATAATTCCTTCATGCTTTCATAATAGATTTTAATCTATTATCACACAGGTCTTTTCATTATTTAGATTCTGGCATGATGTGGTATACTTCTGCTATTACCTATGTTCACTCATATTTGTAACCAAAGCCAAGAATTTGTAAAGCAACTACTTGAAGCTAGCATTCTACATCTATACTTAGGCATCTAAAGCAGTGGTTTAATTCTGAAAAGTGCTGAGCATACAGCTCCAACTTTAACTTTCAGGATGAAGAATAAAGGCCACTGAAATTTGGATTTTTTTTTTTTTTTAAGAAAGTGTGTTTTTCAAAGTCCATTTGACATGTTTTGCTTATATTTTTCACGATACAGCTAGAAAATTTGACAGGTGAAGCAGAAAAGCCTTACTAAATAAATAAAAGCTTTTATATCAATACTGGAATTCATTGGCACTAGAAATGAGGGAGTTCAGAACTTCAGTGAGGTTTTAAAAGGAATGCACATGAATAAAATGTCTTTTAGAGCCTAAGCCAACTGGTATGAGGAAAAGTATTGCTTGAACATTATAATGGCTTTTCTTCTTCCACTCTTCTATTCAGACACCATTACAGTCCTCTACCAAAGGAAGGACGGTGAACATGAAAGACAGTATCTTTTGTAATGTGGCAACTGCAATGTTCTCATGAGGGACCCTAAAGTTCACTACAGCACGACTCTGTGCTCATTCTTAAAATCCTAAGTTCCCATTCTGAAGTTCAAAAATCCCTCTTAGATTGCACCATATATGGACACAAAAATAGCTGTATTCTTCCTTTTTGGTCTTAATACCAGTGTACAGCCAAGAGTTTATCAAGAATACAAATTTTGACATTCCAGATCAAAGACAACAATATTCAGACTACTGAATTTTAAGCACAAGCACAGGATGAAAGCTCCACCATCGCAATACACAGGAAGTCAGAAAAGAGAATAATAAACTTATCCTAAGAACCCATGTAATATCCAATACAGTCAAATCATTAATCTAGTCTGATAACCTACATTGGGTAGTGGCCAGTTTCTGAAATTTCATAGGAAAGCACAAATTCTTCATCATACCCTTGGATGAGATTAGCAATTTGTGAACATGCGGGAAGTATAGAGATGCAAGGAACTTCACTGATTCCCACAGGCAAACCTCTTATGTCAAAGTATGTGGCATAATTAAACTGTGATAGTCATTACATTATTGCATTGAAGTCCAGCTACCACATTGTTTTATCAGTAAATCCTACAGTTTGATATCTTTATAAGTGTTTCACAAATTTCTGCACACATTTACATGCGAAGAAAACAAAAACAATTGTTTTGCTAGCAAATATGTTTACCCTTAATACAATTACATACTATAAGACCTATGGAAAACAAAATGAAGGTAAATCATGCTCAAAGTGTTCTTCCTTGTCCTGGCACAAACTAGAAGTTGCCCCTAGTCAATCAGTTAGTTTTACCTAATGTAGCTGGAAGAGTGTCAGGCCTGTCAAGGAGATAGACATGCTCACACCTCTTCTCTGCCAGCTGCACAGTTCTTCCAAATGACTTGTCGTGCATGAAGAAAAGATGGAAGAGTCTGGTTTAATCCACTACTATGTCAGAACATAAAGTCTTCAGGACAGTGACTCACTACAATGACTGAAGTTGAATTACTATATTTTTTATTTGAATCACTCTCTATCTAGCAGAAAGCTCTCATTCTCTGTGCTGGTCCTACATCAACATTTTATACCACGTAAATGTGTAATAACAGATCTCCCTCCAAGTTTTAGACTTCAGGAAGGGGATGCAGAATTTAAAGTGTATATATCCCACTTGCTGTAAGAGGTTGAGGAAGGGAGGAGAAAGCAGAACTGCAAGACACACAAAATAAAGATGCAGCTTATCTTGGTTACTTTATTCCAAATTGCTAGTTACAAACAATTCTTTTCTTAATGGGCATTCTTACTATTTTTTAACAAAGTTATCATAACGCATAGTTCATAAGAAACTGTGCCTCATCCAGTCTGGAATTGTTATCCACCTGTGAAGTATCTGAAGGCAATGAGAGGCTACTGTCCTCATGCCTATTGTTCCTTCTCTCCACCTAGACCACTTTCCTGATTTATTGTTAATTCCAGCACCACAAGATTGGAGAATTTTAGTAAAGTAAAAAACAAATCTTTGGCCACAGTCTCAAACCAACCACTCAAATTAATTTAAAAATACTGTAGCTATATCCATGATTCTTGGTGCTTAATCAGTTCAAATTGTGACATTTCTCAAATATTAAATCACAAAAATTAAGGAGGTTTAGGCATAAGGAGAACCTGAATATAAAATCTAAGCAGAAATTTTGTAGGAAGTGGACTGGGTAATTATAGTGGGAATGTTCTTCCCTTCTAATCCTCAGTAAGCCAGTATGGGGCTAGATACACAGGTTCTGAACCCTCACCAGCAGTGTAACATAGTGGAATCTCATGACCTTTATTGCAGGCAAAGGGAAAGGGTCAGTAAAGCCTGGGCAAAATCCCACTTTATGAGGTTTTTTTGTTTGGTTTTGTTTAGTTTGTTTTAAATTTACTTCGTCCTCTTCTGAAAAGCAAATGACATTTGTTCTTCCATAGTCCTATCATGTTGCCCTACCCATACACAAGCTGAATAAGAACGTAGGGTACTTCAAGGAAATTCTAAAATGAAAGTACGCCCATCTCTGCCAAAACTCACTTCAAGCAAGTGGTCATGTGTATCATGCTAGCCTTTCAGAATGGCTGATAGTTGGAATATTAAACATTAGAGAAAGCATACAGGCAAGGAGGGTCCCACAAGTATGTATCAGCAATTTCAAAGCCATAACTAGCTTTATTCACAATAAGACAGGAAGGAACACCTGCACATGCCACTGACTGGAACCTCAGGAGTAACAAGCCTAGCAGTGCATGTAAGCAATACCATCTGTCAAGTCTCAGCCTGCTGCCTTAAATTTAAATGTGACATGCAGTAAAGGTGGCACAAAACTTTTACTGTGGGGTATCAGATATTGCAACTATTAAGGATTCATCTTCTGGTGGAAAAAAAAAAAAAAAGGCAGCAAAGTAATATTAAACATGGCCTGAAGATAACACAAACACCATTTTTTTTTTCCTCTTCACAAAACAAAGAGAATCTGACATGGCCTACAAGCTATTCTATTGAAAGTACTATAAGATCATTGGCCTAATGTTGCATATTTTCTATTAAAAATTTCTTACCCATATGTTTTGTCTTACATTCATTAGATGCAGGTGAAAACAGCCATCATAATTCAGAACTAATTTTATAAAGGACAAAAAAATGCCAGTAACATTCTTATACATTTTTTTTCAAGGCAATGCTACTTTATTGTACTTCTAGACATGCAAGAGCCAACAGACACCTCTTCTTCCAATTGAACCATGTAATAAAACGTAGCTTAAAAAAAAAATCCATATTACACTAATAGTTATAGTGCTGTTACGGAGTAGTCCTAAACCCCCTCCTCCTGTTTTGGTGACTTTGCACAGCTTAAGAAACTGAAAATGCTATGTAAACTCACGTGTTCTTAAATATAGGCATGTAAAGCAGTAATCTGCTATGATATATGCCACTTGCTATGATACGCATCTCTTGCTTCGAGACAGCTCTTGATACTCAGATAAACTCACTCAGATATCAGCTTGTATTGATATATACATTCTCTGTTCACGTTCAGGAAAAAGAACCTAGCACTTTGAGAAAGCTGTTTGAGTTACACAGGATTGCTTCTTCCAAGCACTACGCTGAAAGATTTAGGGCAGGGATCATCTTTTATTCTCTATAATGCCTAGCACAATGGGGTCTGGCCTACCACTAAGGCTCCTATCAGCTTTGATTCTTTAAATAATTTTACTGCAGTCTAATGGCATAGATAGCGCAGATCAATCTGTGCACTACTCTGTGCTGCTAATGCAAATGCTATGTGCTACTCAAGTGTTATTTCACTGTGTGGCTGCACTCACTCAAGATAGCAAACCCGAGAAGACAGCTTCACCTAAATCTGTATTGAAGATATTTTCATAAGGATACACAAAATGCTTCTAGAATCAGCTCCAGCCTATTGAAATTCAACCTACTCCTCCAATTCTGAAACCCCTGTCAGAAGCCGACTGCTACTAAACTGCTTTCACCTGAATGGTGATGACCACAGACTCTCCTCCACCCTCCCAAACACACACATAGACATGCTGTCCTAAACAGCAAGCACTAATATATGTTCAGAACTAATATCTTGCCAACCGTACCACAAACGTTCGTATCAGTAATGGAAGGGACATAGCACCTCTGAGAGCATCAATATCACTTACAAACAACAAACCAACTCACAATTGGTAACAGTTCTAAAAACAGTATTTACACATTATCTTGCTCGTGTTATTCAATATAGTTCCATGTTGCTTAAAAAAAATCAGATAAATATTAGTAAATGCAGCTTCCTTATTTTTTCTAATAAAGTTCTTTCAAGAAACAAACACGTAATTTATATTTCTAGGGACTATTTTTCTGCTAATGACATAATTTCATTTGGAGAGAAAAATAAAAACATTTTCTTCTGCAGTTTTGAATTAGTCTTTTAAAAAGTGGTTATCAATGTTTATATTCAGAGCCTTCTCAGAGCCTATAGTAAGTGTTATTCACATAATCTAGGTCATATATATTTTTACTGGATTTATTTGTCCTGGTTGAATTAGGACTATCAGTTTGAATCACTTACTGGAAAATTTCAACTCAAGCATTTTTTTATAACTTTATAACTCTTTTGTCCTATGTACTATCAGAGTCTTTTCAAAAGTGTATAATTAGTGTGCCTAATAGAACTAAACTGCTTTTCTTCAAATCACTACATTAACTATTATTAAAATGACAAAGGCATTGTCATGATACATACACTTATAATCTACAAGTGGAAAATACTATAACATCTCACAGATGATGATACTTCTATGGGCTCTGCAACCTTCTCTTGACATTGTTAAAATTGTGGTCTTGAAGAAGTAAGTGTCAAACAGGAGCTGAGGCCTGTCCTAAATCCAGGTACCTACCTCAAATGCTGGAAGTGAAAGCAAATGTGATAAAACAATTAGCATACCACTCATTTCCTTATTAGTTGTACCTAGATGATTGTTTTTTCGTGACAGTTCTATACTTAGAAAAGTTGTGAAAATGGGAATGAAATGACAAGAAAGGTTCTGGTCAGATTTCTAGGCCATAAAAAAAAAAGAAAGTAGCTTCATCAACATTTTCACATAGGGATTGAACCTAGGATAAGTCCAGGTAGAGGATCTGGTGACCTGAAGAGTCATTATAGGACCCTCTTGATCTTATGTGATGCGTTGCTGTATTTCTGTCCTGTTTTGAATCTGAGCTTCCCAAAGGTTCACTGACCCAGAAAGTGGTTCATGCTAATCACCCTCCACATCTGCTGATACAGAGAGCGCAATGGCCAATTAGAAGTCAAGTAGATCCAACCACAGATTATGTAACACAGCAGTTTTGTTTTGCCCATCTTTAGAAATTCAGAACAGCAATTCCAAGTTTCACTAGATTAACATCCTCAGGAGATCAGTAGCAACCACTAGTGGTCCATAAAAGAAACCTTATCAAAAAAAGATAAATTTAACACCAAAATTTAACAGAAGTGTTTGTATAGAGAAAAGGATCTTGATTTGGAAATGCATCAATGTCTAGATTCTAATGGTATCCTGGTGATATATTAGTGTGCTAAAAAAAAAAAAAAAAAAAAAAAACAAAACATTTTCAGCTTCTTTTTATTGGCTTTCAGAATAATTTTGCTGAACTGTCTTCCTAGAGAATCTGAGAAATGCCAAAATCAAATGCAAAACCAGCAGGATATTTTCCAACATAGAGTCAGCATCCAGACCTTCAACTCAGACAACACTAGAGACTGACCTAGATGCCACAGAGCTCATCCCAGGCTAGTTCCTGAGCCCAGAGAAATTCCCTTTCGTTACTAATATAGAGTGAATGCAGTTGCCTCAAAAGTTCTTACATACCCAGTGTTGAATGAGTTGCAGTATGACCTCTGCACAGTTGGTAAACTGGCAAAGCCACCTTGGAAAAATGTCAAACCAGTGCTGTGCTTACTTTATGTAGAAAGTGAAAAGACTAAAAGGGAAGCAGATACGTTGGTAAAAATGGGTAGAATACCCCTATGTGATTAGAGCTGGCACTTGTTGATACCATGTGCAAGTAGTAAGCATAGGCTGTTCCTGTAAGCTGTCTTCTAAGAAAGTTCCCTGGTCAGGAACTTTATTGGAAAGACTGACAGGATTCTGTTCAAGCAAGGTTTCCGAGGCCTCAGATCCATTTTTCTGATATCTGGGACACTTATATCTGGACTCAAACTTGCTAGGGAATTGATGAAAATAGGGACAGTATCTAGACCATGCTGCTAGGTCTGTTTTCCTTGGAGAGAGGCTGAAATGTCTTGGGTCCTGCCATCTCCTTTATAGTCCTTGTATGTGACTCTCCACTGAAAACTCCTTGAAATAAAGCTACTGAAGGACATCATGAATAGAAAAAAAGTGTCACAAGTCTGATGGTGTGTTGTCACCTTCTTTGTGACACTACATTGCCATGACTCTAATGCAGCATTTGTGGTATCAGTTCACAGATTTCCAATTTCTCTTGCTTAACTTCAGTGTGAAAACAAAATTAGATTTAAAAAGATATGTTTTGAATAGAGGGCTGTATCACAAATGAACAAACCAATGTTGTGATATTATCTGCCTCCCTCCCCTTCAATTTCTACCTGAGATTGCCATCTCAGCTTAATACCACTCTTCCAACTCTCTGTACCATCCTGAGATGAAGAATTTTTGCTGAATACTCTTTCACAATTACTGAACTCCCAAAACGAAGACTTCTTTATATAACAGGAAGACCACTTCACTTTCAGTGCTTTGGAGAATCCATGACAGTATCCTGAAAGATTCAGGAAAGCACAGAATTTAGTTCTGCTGTTAGCAACGCCACCTTAAATATATCTGGACAGTATTATCTCATTACAGGAGTCACTGGTGCTTTGGGTTTACAAGCCACAGCTTTGATGACCAGCCTGATTAAGAAACCAATAAGAGGTAATTCAAGTGATGTTCTTGGGAAGAGTTCTCCCATGTGAAGGGATGTGAAAGAAGAAAATTCCCTATGAATAGTTTTACCAGGTACATTCAGATTTAATTTGCCAAATTCATTCAGATCTAAGTCCACAATATGTATGAAGCCAAAGCTTATTGCCAACAAAACTGGCAATTTGAGGTAAAAGCACATTTTCAGATGTCTACCTGAGTTTGGTGGTTCCTGCATTATTGTCTCAGGATGAGCTTCTCAGCTGACACCTTGAACCTTCCTCCTTCCTCATATTTAATTACAATAACAAGCCACAAATCTTCAGCTTTACTTACACTTATGTTCTGTTAAGCCAAATTCACTAAAACGCAAAAGACCTTAAAAGACAGTTTCAGCATTATGAGTCTCAAGTATT
The DNA here is from genome assembly GCF_965183815.1 of Platalea leucorodia. Classification (NCBI taxonomy): domain Eukaryota; kingdom Metazoa; phylum Chordata; class Aves; order Pelecaniformes; family Threskiornithidae; genus Platalea; species Platalea leucorodia. The sequence goes on from NC_138826.1 coordinate 59,517,234, forward strand.
CAAAATACATTGCTTCCTTTTCTTTTCTTCCTCTCCATGCCAGCAGAAGGTTGGCCACTAAACCATAAAACAAAAAGTCTTGGACTCTTTCTGGATTTTGAATCCCAAAGCTCTGGTTTTCAGGCTTCCCCACCCCCCCGAAAAAGGGTCTACCTCAGTACTGTGCCTCCAGGAGTGACCATAATCAAAAGCCAAAGGAAGATCAATGACTGGAAAGGCATGTACCTCTTCCACATACTCTCCCAGCCTTCAATTATTTTCAGTTCAGGGGATTTCTTCAGCCTGATGCAGTTTGGCTATTTATTAACCCTCAATGGACCTCCCTTCCAAATTCTTGTCCCATTCTCCCCTAATGTAAACCTTCTGCATTCTTATACAACAGTCATACTTCAGACTAAACCTCTTGATTCTTCATGAAGTAATGTCAGAGGGGAATGGTACAAAGAATGAGTCATTTCTCTCTTCTGACTCAACTTTTGTCTGGGAATGTTATTTTCCTATGAAACTATAGGGAATAGGTAGAAACTACTGCTCCTTGCACAAATCAGTCAGCTCCCAAGTGCAAAAATTCATTTTAATAAGCTAGCAAAACAAAAAGCTTTATTGAGAGTCATAAAAGGCTTCTATGTGTTGGTCATTTTCCATCTTTAAAGTGTATAGACTTCTCTATGATTCACTGAAAGCAGACTGGAAAATGAACTTTTGCTCACTGAAACAAAACATCACTGAGTAGCAAGAAAAACTCTACCAATAACTCAATCTATTTATCAGCAGTCCAGTCTAAGATTATTTAACATAAACTAGCTTCTGTTGTCACAGGATTATGAGTATTTCAGCATGAAAAAAAATAATCTAGGGTGAGAAAGAGTCATCACAACCATCATATTCTATTCCTGTTTAGCACAGACTGTATCATTTCAAATGAAGTTAGGAGTCTACTTTTGGTTTTTTCCAGAAAATGGTGAGTCAATGAGAAGATTTTAATTTTTAAGTAAATAACATCCTTGTGAGAATACAGTGCTTTTGCTTTCCTCCTTCCTCCCTTGTCCCTGTTCTAGCACTCAGTGATGGAAGCAAAGACAAGTATAAATCACTATATGCCATCAAGGCAAAATTGTCCCTGAGAGTCTGGCATCATGCCCAGGATTTTACTCACTCCATGACAAGTGGTGTTCTCTTCAGCTAGGATTTATCCAGCCTCATCAATAAATACCTCGAGCATGGTCATTTGATGGACATGATGAGATTAGATTCCAAAACATTTAGGGCTGTATACAGTATTTCACTATTGTAAAGAAAATGGCTAATATCCTGAAGCAGGAACAATTTCTTTTTCCTGACATTAAATGTCTGAACAAATTGTTGTACAGTCTTTGTTGGCCAGTCATAACATGAGGGCTTTTTAAAATTCACTTGGTGCTTTTTTTCTGTACGTTATTCTATGAGCCATTTTCCCCTCAGTGTTTGCTTCACAATCATCACTGCTTTTCTCACTTATGCATGATGAGGGAGAATATGTTCTCATCTGTGTCTTAGGAAGAAAGGTCTGATTGGTTTACAAGCTTTCAGTTCTTGCTTTTCTGATTCCGACCAGGAGATCTAAAATAACAGGTTTTAATATGGCAATGAAATACAACAGACTCAAAGCCCACAATCAGTCTCTCTTGCTCTCCAGTCCAATTAAAACGTATTTGCTGATAGCAGAACAGAATAACTACGTAATTGCTTGTATACAATGTGGGGCTCCAGCAGGTAAGATGGAGAGAAGATGTAGAGACACAATAGGAGTAGCCAAACAGCAGAAGAAACACAACATGTTTTTTGCAAGCTGTTTGAGTGAAACTCGCTTACCAACTGAGATCCATCTGAATGCTTCCGATTTTGCAAAAGCAGTGCAAGCTGAAGAGTATTTATCAGAGAATTGGGAACTATTGAACAATGTGTTTCAGCATAGCCAAAAACAAAGGCATATGTCCGAGATCAAGGAACGTAGGCCAAACTTATCAAACTGTCATTACATATTGGAGAGCAACAGTTCTTCAGGGTAGCTTCCAGATCACACCCAAGGTCAGCTGAACACAAGCATCAGGGCAAAGCTGTTGGAAAAAATGACTAATAAGATTCTAGGATGCCCAAGGAGAACAACTGAATCAGAGAAGAGTTATTACCTTTCTATGCTATGCTAGTGAAAGCATTATTGAAAACTTATCTACCTCCAATGTCCATCCTTCAGAGATGATGCTGATGAGTATTTTCAGAAGAAAAAAACCCATAAGAATCGTCATCAGGAAATAGTGAAAATATAGAAAAGGTTATGGTCCTTCTAATAGGGACAATTAAGCCATGACTCAAGCATTATCTGTCAGAATTTACATGGAGTTAGGAAAGACATGTTCATTCTTGTAAATTTGTATAGTAGTAGAAGAATGTATGGAGGAATGAAAAAAACTGTCTTTTTTCAGGTTACATTATTCTTAAGCAGCTTTAAATTAGAATTGAGGTTGTCCTTACAAATATGCTATACACATCTTCCCTTCTCTTCATAGAGGAATTGCTGCACAAATTTATACAACCAGTGGAAAGCAAGACTAGATGCTTGAAATCACCACCTCCCACTTTACAATATAGTCTGATCTATGGGGTTTGCCTCCAAATTTGAGTTTGTGCTCACCTCTGGGTCCTGGTATGGTCTAGTTCATTTGGTCTCTCCCTAGTCCCTCAGGGTCAGACATACTTTCAAGAGGTCATAGCGCCACTTTATTTTAAGCAGTTCAACAAAAAAGGAATAATTTTCAGCTCCCTATGGATTTTCATGCTTTCAAAAGGTCAAAGGGTCTGCTGAGCCCAGTTTGCCTTCTGGACTGGAACAGCAAAGGCACATAGGTTTCTATAGCCAGAGGCACACAGAGCAACGTGGTTATCACTGTATTTAGCTGTGTCCAGCCCTCTGTCCATATATGCAGATGCATCGATTAGAGAGAGTTTTCAACACTCTACTGATCAAAGCTTAAAAGTCACCCATGTGAGAACAATGAAAGGCCTTACCTGCTCTGCCACTCTTCCAAAAGCGAAACAGCCTCCTTTCCCGCACAGACTGTCAAATGGACCTGCTACCCATCCCAGTGAGACAGGAGGGAAGGTGCAAGGAAGAGGAAGAGGCACTCCTCCTACACACGCAGCTGCTGCTGTGTCTGCATGCGGAGACAAGGGAGAAGCCTCCAGACTGGTGCCTGTTACCCTGAACGTCTGTGTCAGTATGAGCGTGTACTTGTGTTAAAGACAGGGAATGACAGGGACAAGGCCTACCTCTGACAATTACACAGCCTCTCGGTGGTGTGAGTTGCTGTGAGCACCACCCAGCAACATCCATAATCCTGGCCTCCAAGAAGATCTCAAAAGTGAATCCTAGCAAAGGTGGAACCATGCTCTTCATGAGTTCTGCTTCAATGTATTAGTTCAACAGAGACTTTTAAAAAAAGCCAAGACATACTGAAGAACCAATGATTAAAAAATCCTTCTTTGGAAATTATTATTCTTTTAAGAAAAGGAAAAAATGTATAATTTATCATTCAACAAAACCTTTATTTGTATTTTATTGACAAGCAACAGCAGGCACAGAGGCTGGGAGCCATGTTAGTTCAGGTCTGGATAGTGGAGAGGGTGAATGAACCACAAAAAACACTGACTGTTTTAAACACACTCCTTCAGATTCATACCAGAGCCCAACAATATTACCTGCCGACCATGGAAAATGGCTTGAGTAACCAAGATGAATAGAGCAGAGAAGCACATGAGCAGCAGCTTCAATACAAGCTGTGATCTCTCTTCCTCTGAAAGGGGGATCAATCTCTCTGTGGTATCTTTTTTCAATACAGTATTGAAATGTGAAAGCAAAGGTAAACATTTCCAAAAGGAGCTGTCAGCCAGGACTGAATTTATTTCAAGAGATATTTATCAAAAATATTTCCATAGTCCTATCAGCACTTACTTCTCTCAAATACTGCATTGCATTTTCCCTACATTAGCTACTACTCTTTAAACCTTTAAAACACCATGTCCCTCATACAGCCATATCCTCTTTAAGGTGACTGCTATCTATATGCTTAAAACTTAGCAGAGAATTAGACCTTCTGAGAGTTACAAATACATTTCAGCATATATTTTTTTTCCTCCTCTTTTTCTTTCACTCTAAGATTTCAGTACGGAAAGATCATCCAAAAGACTCAAACACATTCTCATACTTCATGGCATCTGAAAGGCTAAAACATTCAACTTTTCTTCATCTGCTGCTTCCTTTTTCCCCTACGGACTGTCAAATACTTGCATGCAACAGCCTAATGCTTCAAAAGGCAGACAAAGTAGCAGCAGTGCTGGTTTTATCATAGGGACAATGAAAATCAGAGACAAAATAGATTTTGACACTAATATTTTTTTTTTACATTGGATATAAATAAGAGGCTGAAACTGGAACGTAATTTTTAAGTGTGTCATAAAATGTGTTAAACATTTAATTTGAGTAAGTAAAAGGTAATGCTGGAGTTAGAACTGCTATGAACAACTTATTTATGTCAGGATGAAAGCATCACACCCCTGAGAAGGATAAAAATTATATAATTGTCAAATGAGAAGTAGGATACAGTAAAAATGTTAAATAAGATAAGAGGTATAAAAAAAGTCAGTGACTTGATTCACAGCTAAAACTTGGTTCAGGCTGAATAAGGGAAGAATAAATCACGGTTAATGACCTATAAAAATTAGGATACAAGTTGTTTGGTTTAAAGGAGATTCATCAGTTTCTTGCTGGTAGAAATCAATGCGACATCAGGTGTACACCACAGCTGCACATCCAGCCTGGATATCTATATGCAGATGGCAACTTCTACCTGCTGTTCTCCCTACTTTGACATACTGCACTGGATTTCATAGAAAACTCCAGATGAAAATATAGTACTGCTCCGTTACTATAGTTGCACATGATTATTCAGTATTTGCACAAGCAAATGCTTAGTTAGCTTCTTGGACTCATGAGGCACCTGAGGCATTTAATAAAAGTAGGAAGCTGGAAATCCTCTATTTCCTTCCCTTTGTTGCAAGGACAGCAGTGGCTTTAAAGAGGAGAGGCAGCAGATTTCCTTGTTCTACAGAAAAACAATCCTTAACACAGTTAAAAGCCCCAATATCTGTCACTACAGTGGTACAAATCTTATGTGCGTTTGAGATCTTAGTTTGTCATTGTTATGATTTAGCCTTAACAGCTAAAGGATGTGAATAGGAGCTGTTCATTCTCTTCCATGTTATTTCATCTTGCAGTCTTTCATGTCAGCCAACAACTCCTGAAGGGCACTGATGTGCATTTTGTTCAGATTCAAACATTATCTTGGTGACCATAATGAGGAGAAGCTTTCTGTTTGTTTGTTTTTAAATACAAGTTTAGATTGTGAAACAATTATGCAACTAGATCTTTAAAAATCTTTTGTAACCACATGTTTGGCTGCATAATCTCATTTAAACAGAGATTCTTGTTTTAAAGTGACTCTAACAAACAATAAGGCTGCACAAGGATAACAGCACTGTAAGTGGTTCGCAATGGATGAAAATACAATAATAAAATAACACGCAAGTTCTGCTTTTGTGTGAGGTTTTATATTTGAGGGTATTTAATAGAACTAAAACATTTTAAAATGTCCACATAAGAAGCATTCACCATGCTTCAGATCAAAGAGTAATAGTAAGAGATTAAGTACATTTTTTGCTAACTAGAAAAATATTTCAACATACCAGATGAAGATAATCATATGCAAAAGTTGATTGCTTCAGTTTCTAATATAAGCTACCTAAATACAAATTTTACAAGCAACAGACAATAGCAAGCCAGCAGAAGAGGAAGAATTCCAAAACCCCAAACTCTCCATCAGTGTAAGTTTATCAGGACAGCCTAAAAAACAGTTGCACGCTTGCCAACACAGCTAGCTGGGGAACCGCATACACGCCGCTTCTGGAAAGCTTATACTGTGGGAGTAGGGCGTCTTGCTCCTGCCGTTGCCAAATTCAGTGCATGGGGCTGAAGGTGTTGACACCACTGTTAGAGAAACTGTAAAGAAACTGTACTACCAGCAGCCACAGGAGGGTAACAGTTTTCAAAGGGCAGGTATGCTCCTTTAGCCAGGTGTTCTGCATTAGAGCCTAAAGTCTGCACGGATAAGCTCTCTATTAGCATCAAGACATCATTTTACATCATGCATGTATAAAACTTTACAGGTATATGTCATTAAAGTGTCAGCCGAGCAAAATATGCATTCCTTGATGTCCCACAGACCCATCACAAGTTATTAAGGTTATAGCAAAAGGTTAGAAAAAACACTGCAGTCCAAAGATGGTCCAGCTCCCTTGCCTGGGCTTAGGTGCAACAAAACTTGCTAAGGATGTCTCAAGGAGACAACCTGCTGTGCCAGCTTCCCAGCATCTGCCAGAAATGCAACATGCTGAAGAGATGCTAATGAATATTTTCTGCTGCTTACTGGAATTCTTTCCCTAACTGGTGAACTTCCAACATCATATTCTTAATAGAGAAATATCATTGATAAATACAGGCTCTTCATGGCTATTGTACAAGAAGAAAAGAGATTTTGTTCCATGAGGTTGTAGACAAACTCATTTATAAAATTGTCCAGCATTTCTCAAGAGTGAAATTCAAGGATGGTCTTAGCTTACTTTGAAGTACAAGCTGTCTGCCAGTCAGCCAGGAGGACTGAAGAGCTGCTATGACATATGGACCTTCATGTTGTAGGAGTTAGAAAACATGGGAAAAAATAGGAATTGTCCCTGAGAGGAAGAGCCAGTCAAAACTTTGACGAACATACAAAATATATTCCTCCCTTCTGGCAGTTCTGCCCCTTGGCAAGCAGCACATCCATTCTTTTATTTCTAAGGGAATTATGAAAAGTTGTTGGGGTTTTTTCCAGTTAGCTCAAGTACAAGGAGTATTGCCTTTAGAGTCAATGATTTTGTAGATGTCAGCAAAGCCCAATGTTGCAACAATTGTTTGTCAATGGCATACGCTAAATCAGTGGGTGGATTTGGGTCACTTAGCCAAGTAAACTCCAGTGAAGTCAACAGGAAGTTTGCCTGACTAAAAGCCCAAGAATGTGGTATAATACAAACTATACATAAAGGAATCTAAAGATCATATGTAAAACCATCTATTGAATTTCTAGATAAAGATGCTTAATTCCTATCATTAAAAGGATTCTGATGAACTCATGAACAGAAGTCTAACATCCCACAGACTTACAGAGGGATAAGGATACTTGTACCAAAAAGACAATACAAAAAGTACCTGCCGTTTTGGAAATTTTCACCACTTTTAAAAGACTATATTACTTTTGCAGGAAAAGGAATTAGACTACAGTGAAAACCACAGTACTTAAAACCTCTTATTTGGCCTGCTTCCACATTTTTCCTCTCTTTCCTGAACAGGAGGGAGAGAGGGAAAAAAAAAAAAAAAAAAAAAAAAAAAGCATCCTACAGTGAACTTGAGGTTTGATAAACAAGAATAATTACCACCTGAAAAAAAAAAAAAATCTAAAATACACTTGATAAGAGATTTAGAAAGCTTACACATAAAGAAAGGGAAAATGATAATCAGAGCTGTCTAAAGAAATGGGATAAATGGTTTAATGTTTGGACTAAACCAACAAACTTGCTGTCAATCAGAACCAAAATATATAGTTAAAATTTCAAAATCATTTACACAGAAACATACAACCTGCAAGTTACTATTTCCAGGGACTTGGACTAATTTGTGTAACAGAATTTTTTTTTTTTCCACAACTTACACTTACAGTCCTACTGTAGGTGAATAGGAGCATCCATTTCTCCTATCAGTCTCGTAGCTGTTTGTACAAAGGTCCTTCCTCTGCAGCTTCTCCAAACCAGGACAGCCCTTCTTGAATAGTTGAATTTTGCCTCAAAGGCACGTATTCCACTTTCAAATCCTATCTGAAACCTACTTTGTCCCCTTGGTCTGTATCTCTTAATCCTCTTCTCTTTACTACATTATATACTGCATAATGTAAATGTACTTGATATCGTTACAGCATTATATATAATTCATTATTTAATTCTGAAAGCCTATTATGCCACTTTTCAATATCTCACTGATTCAGTGAAGCACCGGTGTTACATTTTAATATGGAAGATATTAATGGAGGTGAATCTCTAGCACTACTTCTGTTAAAGCTACCCAACACTTCCCATTATTAAGATACTGTTTTCAGCTGCTTTTAATTGTGATTTTACCAGTTAATACTACAGTTTTCCAGGCTGGTTTCTGTCTCAGGCTGAATATTTGTGCACTATTTCAGACAAAACAGTTTAACAATATCCATTGATTTACCCCAGTTTAAAAAGAAAATCTCAACAACTATTTTCTTTAGTGACCATATTCTTTGCAACAAGGTCATATGAACTGCCAAATTAATGGCCTTTATGTCAGGGCTGCATCTTTTGCCTTGCCTACCCACTTAAGTTTGGCCAGATTGGCTCCATCTGCAGAGGCTCCACAGAGATTTGCTAAGGCTTAACACTCAAACTGTCATTACAAATACTAATCAGGCATCTTACAGCTTCTGCAGACTAGAATGTATGTGTCACATCCACAGAGCTGAGCAAGGGGTATAAAGGCTTTCAAGGACCCATGTAATAACTGTTCTCAACTGGTCTGAATCAAGCTGGAATAAAGCAACTGAACTTTGAATTGGGACTGCTCTCTCAGTATTTCTACCGCTGGTGTCCAGACATCATGGGGAAGGACACTACTGATTTCAAAAGCAAAAGGGCTAAGGCTGAACCAGGGACAGGGTCAATGTGGGAGGCCAATGTGTTGAGAATGGAGTTGGAAAATATGAAAGAAGCAGCTGGAAGGAGCACTGGGATTGCTTGGTTACAGAAACCAGGTTTAGGAGCAGAAAGGAGTTTAAGACTAGAATTAACAAGAGAAGTGGTCAGGGAGCTGAAGCTGAGCGAGGACAGCACTGAGATCAAATGAGAAGAGAGATGAATAATATATGAAACCACTATGGAGGGAAGACTGCAGCTAGGAGGAAAATGGGAAAGCAAAAGGGACAGGTCTGATGGAAGCTGGACTGGAAGAAGAAAAATGACTTGGCAAAGCAAAGAATGAATTTAAAAAGCAACAACAAATAGGGACACACAGACATGAGAGATCTCCGAGCAGATCAAGAGATGGTAGACAACAACAAGCACAGACTGGGTGAGGACACTGGGACCACTGGTATAAAGAGAAGCAGAAGGCTGGGATTTGATTGGGACTTAACAGCAAGCCCTGTGCAGGACAGAAAACTGCTAATGAAATGGTAGAAAGATAAACCTAAAGTATGGACTCTAAGTCAAGCAAAGAAAGAGAACAGAAATGGCAGAACTGAGGAAGAGTTATAGCTCAGACAAGTGTCGCTGAGATAGGGGGAGGTTCAGAAGGAGGCATTATTGGAAGAGCGAGCCAGAAAAGCCCTTCTTCCAAAGATACAGAAGAGCCCTTCAAGTATATTCCTTTCCAGAGCCTGGAATAGAACTTGGCATTCCTCTCTTGTGGGCGAACACCTCTGAATCCCTCTGCCAAACTTCCCAATCCTATCCTCACCTGGTCCACACAGAGAACCACCTCTTACCACTGCTGATTACCCAGCCAACTCAAGTGACAGAGGCCTGCCCAGGGAACCCAACAGTTTTGGTCCTGCTAGTAACACGTATAGGTGTTAATCTCTGCTTTACCAGTTTTGTCTTCACAAAGCCTAGGAAATGACACCACAATGTTAAAAGGAAGATACAAAGGCTGCACATTTAAGCATCAAAAGCTAAGAGTCCCCCTCAAATTAATTCAACACACATGAGCAAATCGTGACGATGCAGTCCTATGCACTTCTCTGTGGAAATTAAATTCTGCCCCCACCAGTGCAAAGGGAGGCCCCTGTCCTACTTTTTACCGTTCTTGTTCAGTTAGCAACCACTGGCTTGGAACTGATTGCTACAGATTTTATTCTTTTCTTGACAGTCTTTTCTACAGCGTTCCTGGTAATGGTCTGCATGATGTAAGGCACTGACTAATTACCTTCACCGTGAAAGCAGTAACCAACCCACTTTATAGATGGGAAAATTGAGACAGCAATTTATCCAAGACCACGCAGTTTGCCAACACCAGAACCAGCAGACAAGCTTGAATGTCTTCCTCTCAAAACCAATGCTTATTCTTCCTCCCTGTACTTCACTACTGCTAGAGATGCTGAGTATCAGCCTCTCCCTGCCAGAGGGAAATACTGAGCCATGAGTTCCATCCTATTCAGCTTCCTTAGCATCACACTGGCCAGTGATTTGCAGTCTTTCTGGAAGAAGTCCTCAAGGATTTTTTGGAACAATCTCCTTTCTTCTTCTCCTCATCCTGACTCCAGTCCCTTTCCAGCCTCCTCAGGTCTTCTCTTCCATCTTCTGTCACCTACTCCTCACTTTTCAAATTCTACAACTTCCCCCAGCTGTAGCAGTGCTGGCATGAGGCCCAAGCTAATAAACCTATCAGAGCTTATTAGCTTGGTATCCACTCTGTCCTGCCCTGCACCTCACCCCTAATGTTAGCATATCTCATTACTGCACAAAAGCTTTTGGTTCTCGTGTCATTGCTATCGTCCTCCTGTGTGACAGTTCCGAACTAGCAAGTGAATACAGTATTCTTCCTTATCCTTATCCAGAAAAGCCATCCTTTCTTTTCCTGACCCCCTGACCCCCACTTTGCTCTCTAACTCTTTCTGACTTTGCACAAGAAAAATTGAGAGACTGCTCAATATGCTGACTCCTGAATTCTCTGATATAAAAAATGCTGGTTTGTTATGCCAGTATCTAGAAATGTAATATATATATAGCCACATCCACACCTATTGTGTCAGTCTGCTGCAAATGCAAAAAGATTAAAAACATTTTCTTTTTTGTACAGGAATCACCTGCTCAACTGGATACTACCATAATCAGTTAATAAAGCAGCCATACCTTCCTGAAAGGCAAGCCCCCTTTCTATAGGCAGGCATTCCCACAAACACCCGCTGGCACAAGCACTGACAAGCAAGCAGAAATCCCATCTTTCCTTTCACAGGGTCCTATTTCGGGTTCAACAAATTAGTCTGAAGGTGACATCCCATTATAAGCTCACATATAAACAGAAGAGATCTTTTTTTAAATTTAACTAGTGTACAACAGAATTTCCTTCCTGTAATAAGGACAAGGGAGGGAAAGCAGAGCTAGCAAAACAACACAAGGAATCTTCTCCTGCTATTTATCCAAAGCATAAACAACCGACTGAGTCACCTTCCACAGAAAGTGTGGTAAACCTTGGTCTTAACCTTATTATGTTATCGCCATGCTGTGACATTGACCAGGCTTGTGCCATTTGCAATTGCCAGTAAAGTGACAGAATCATTTTCCTCTCAGCTTCCTATCTTCGGCAGTCTATAGTTTTATTCCTAAATGTACATTATCTCTGTTCGAATGCATAATTGCAGGGATAACAAGCAGAAAGCCTCCATATCAGTTGCAGCCTCTCATTCAGGCTAACTTTAATTCCCCTCAACCTAGCTCCAATTTTCCTGACTGCATCAAGAGAATGCATAACTGTTCTTTGCACAGGGTCATGCATGAGCTTTCTTTACTTGTAAATTTAAGCAAAGTCTCAACAGAGTTCATTAATACCAAAAAAATTTTGTACCCAATACAACTCCCCTCCATTTGTGCAAGTTCAATAGTTTTCTAGTGAACACACTCTAGAAGTAAAACATAAAAACTGCTGAAGCCAATTTCAAGCATTTGTTATTACTACATTATGTTGTTCCAGCATTTTTCTTAAAGCCAGCGACAAAGACACTGCAGCAAGCACAAAAATACAAAATCTGGATTTTAGTATAAACATGCATTTGAAAAATGAAACTGCTTCACAGTCCAAGTTACCATCCCTAGACTTGATAAAAATGGCTTGAGGATTTATAAGAATTATTATTATAGGAAGCCGGACTGCAGAAAACCAGCCAGAACATCTGTGTGGTATTTGGCGTATACATGTAATATATAACAGCTAATCACAATTCCTCGCTAACACAAAAGGGAAGGAATCATTTATTGGACTCTTCTGTATTTAGTTCCAATGCTCATACTAATTACTGTGGCATCCTATCAAATAGTTCTTGCACCTAAAGATAAAATGGAGATATGACTATAGGTTACTGGTTTTGTACAGGCAAATGAGACTCTTCAAGGCTTCTGTGGAAGGCATACAGCAATAAGTACACACTATTTGACCAATGGCTGATCACAGCTGTGAAATTCATACAGAGCAGTTATTTATCAAAACATTATTTAGCTATCATTTTTCTACTTTTACAGAGAGAAGGAAAGAAGCCACTTGCACAATTCAGAATTCCTTTCTCTTCTCTCACCACACTCTGCTCTATTAGCTTGTTAAAAACAACTGATTGAATTTTTACCTCAGCCCCCAAAGAAAACATTGCTTGAAAAGTTATGATGAAACCATGGAGAAGGAACACTTGGACCCTAAGGGAAAAGTGGCAGCTTATTGGAAAACTGTTGTGTCACTTTCAGACTTTGTAAAACAGTTACTATCCATCATCTGTTTTCTGTAGATAGTTTCTTCTTTTCTCAGGAAGTTAGGGATGGCTCAGGAAGCCAGCGATGTGGGAGTTTCTGTGGTAGCTTTACCCCTAAAAAAACCTAAATTGCAGAATAGAAAGGAATCAAGAGTTCTTACACAAGTGAAAATTTCTTCTGGGCAGCTAGGAAGATCCTGTACACATTTGGTCAGACTCACACTTCTGCACAGTACAGACATCTGTGCACACTATTAACCTACATGCACACATTGCAGACATACACTCCTTTCCTGTTTCAGATCATAGCCTTGGGAGCTCTAGGCTTCATGGCTACAAAATAAATCTGATTGCAAAATACATGCTTACAGGTGGTGGTGGGGGGGAAATCAAGTGAGTACATGAGCTTTTACAGGAACACATTATTAACCCCAGCTTCTTTCTAGTCATTTCCATGGATAGTTTGGCTCTTTGAGCATAAGGTCCCACTCTTCTGCAGTTCCTGCCATCTGGAATAGCTTTCCTTTAACTCCAAGTTTCATCTATTCTTTCATCCCATTCCAACACAACTAACACATTTTTTCACCGTTATCTCACCCATTTGCCTCCATTTCCCCTCCCTATTGCTCAGTACTTTACTCACCGATCACAACATACAACTCTTCATAATTCTGTGAAAAGTTTCAGAACTTTTGCAGCATGTGACATATAATCAAAAAGTTTGTTTCCCAACAGCAGTATATATGCGCCAAGATACATGTATATCACCCTGATAAAACAAACCCAAACCACAAAACACACAAAACCCCACAACCACAAACAGGGACTAACAGGAGATCACAGGACCAAAGGCTACTGAGCAGTTGGAGCTCCAGGATTTTATCTATAGTGTAGAATACAGCCTTAATTCCACTAGTGCAAGCCCCTCATGGGATACTAAGTATCCCATTTTCCATTTTTAATTACTTTTTCCATTGAGACCCAAAGAACAAAGCGTAGTCATGCAGATTCCCCATTTTACTTTCTTCTCCCCTTACTTCTGTGAAACAGCTATTTAGATAAATTAACAATGCCTCCTCATCTTCAAGGCTATAACATTTCTAAACTTTCCTGAGATGATGATTCTTGCTTGGCTAGGGTTTTTGAATCCTACTCACAAATAACATGAGTGTTTTGGTAGACTGACCAAATGATGCAAAAGATGTCTTGGAAAACAGATGCAGAATGTTTGCACTCAGCTCACAAGGTGCATATATTTTCTCATAATAGAAGAGTTTCAATATACCTTACTCAGTTATGAATATACTCCCAACTTAGTATTAGCCAGCAGTCTCCTCACTGAAATAAGGCAAATACCCACACCCAATTAAACTCAAGACAAATTAAGAGTCCTCTAACCTTCAACTCTGTTTCATTTTCCTCATTCAACCTTGCAGCTCAGAATGTGCAATAAACAACATACTGCCTTTTATAGCCAGAGGATCAATTAAATCTGCTTTATTTTATTAAAAGACATTCATTTTTTGAAAGGTGCCATACTGAAATGTTGTAAACATATCCACCACAATTCATCATTGTTAAACACTAAGTCAAGCTAACAAAGAGAGAGCAACAAAACAGAAACAAGACCAACTCATATATTCTGTAAATATAGAGAATAGTTAAAAGTTAACAATCACTTATCTCATTCTGCTCCTATTTTTAAACTTCTTCAAGGAGTTACAGTGGAAAAGCACTATGCTACAATTTTTCTGTTTATTTTTTTGTTGTTGTTGTTTTGGGGTTTTTTGTTTGTTTTTGTTGGTGGGTTTTTTGGGGGGGGGGGGGGGGGCGGGGCGGGGATTAAACACAGAAGCACTGTTCCAACAAAGTCCTGAAGTTTGCAATTTGTTTTATACAACTTCAAGAGATATTTAATCAAATGACTGACTTCCAAGAACAGCATGCATCATTTTAACTACAATGTCTGTCAGCCTACTTTGGAAATAGGCTTTTGTTTTCCTCCTCTGTTGCTCTAAAAGTTCTTATGTCTCAGTAAATTTTAATCAGGAAATAGCATCCCAGCTCTTAAACTCTGGGAGCAAGTTTTCATCCTGATCCAACCAGACAAGTAGGAGATTTGTTCACATATTTGAGAAGAAAAATGTTTTCTGCTAATTCAGTGAATTGCGTTCCAGAGCTGTTTTGTGTTGTGCCCTTACTGAACAAAACTCTTTGCTATGACTTCATGCTAAGCCAAACACTCTCGCCTTTTTATATAGACAGCTCTATCCCAAAGTACCAACATTAGCATCAGTGGTGACAGAGAAGAAGCTATATTCCCCCAACAAGAGGGAAGGAAGGGAAAAAAAAAACAAAAAAACAAAAAAACAAAACACACCACACCAAAACCAAACCACACACACAAAAACCCAAACCCACAAACGTTGTTCAACCAAACACATGCGTCTGCGAAATGCAAGCATTAATGCACTTCCTAGAAATTAGTCAAGCTGTGCTCTCCCGTATCACCTGAGAGGACGACAGTATAAATTCCGCAATGGCACTTTGTAAGACAAAAGCCACCATATATTCCATGATTAAAAGATTTCTTCCACAAATACCTGCAGTTTCAAACTTACCAAGCACTTTTGCAGCGTGCAGAAATTTGTTAACCAAAACATCACATGCAACACCCGCGCAATTTTTAGAACATTCTTTTCTAAAGCCAGCTCAACTGAAACAGGTGCTAACATGAATAGAGGAGACATAGCACTCAAAAACAATTTTTACTTTATTATGTTCTCAGCTTTGGTGGATATATTTATGTTCCCTAGCTTCAACGGTCTCTCTGATCACTTTTAAAAAGGACTTTCAAAATAGTGAGACTAAACACCATCAAGGACTTACCAGATTGGAATTGGTGGCATTGGAATCATCTTCTGGAAAGGGGATATAGATAGCTAAGGCCACACAATTGGCAAAAATAGTCAGTAAAATAATTATTTCAAATGGTCTGAGGAATGGAGTTAAGGAAATTGTTCCAAAATGTGCACACACAAATAAAAAAGAAGATTTATAAGAATTCTGTTTAAAGAAAACATTCCAAGCCCCTTATATTCTGAAAAGAAACATATGCCTTTTTAAGTGCTTTTAGGAGCTCCCAGCCAAGAATCTTCCTAATATGTCAAAAGGAGTGTAGGCCAGTCGCGTGCCAGAGTAAACACAGATTTCTTAAAAGTTTTTTCTTCTTTTATTTATTTAGATCGCATTTTCCCTATTTTCTTTCAAGTGTGGCTGTACTATTTTTAATAACAGAAGCCTGTTCTAGAAGGACTGTCATCTTTCCTCTTACGATTAGTTTCTCTTGGTCTTTTCCATCTGCATTTACAAACCCTGAAATAGTTTTAACAAAAGTTTGCGGGGGGGGGGGGGGGGGGGAGTGTTGTATTTTTATTTCCCCTTTCTCAATCTCTCTCTCATATCTCAAAATTAAATGCAAGGGCTCAAGAAATGCATGCATACCTTCAGTTAGAAGACATTTAAATGATGATAAAGTTTGTTAAGGCAAAAAAAATGGCTTTGTCCAAAATCTGCTTATACTGCACATTGCCATGTATACTTGTTTTGCTTAAAAATTATTTGAGTAAGTATTTCTTCCTTTTATTTGCATTTCATTTGGCACCACAGGGAAAACAAACGTGCCTATGTAGTATATTAGGGACACCTAATTATATTAGGAAGCCTAATATATATATAGACAGTATAATAGGGACACCTAATATATATTAGGAAGCCAAGAGTTCCTTATGACGGAGAAACTAGCAGCAATTCAGGGGCGTTTCAGCCTGGCATCAACTTTGGGGGAGGAGGAACAAACCACAAACTTTTGGCATGTTCAGCAAACAAATCCTGCACAACCTTGATGCCCCACTGACTGTCCATTGGAATCAAAGGGCGTTTCTCTACTGACCAATATGCTGGCACTGTACTTCATCTACTTGGGTGGACTCCTTAACCTTAATTGCTGTGAAGTGTCTCCAAACTCAGACTAGAGACCACATTTAAAGTCTGTCTACATTTACTTGCCTGCAAGAATATCCTGGAGGCTAGCTCTGGGATAACTCACCAATATTCTGGAGGGGAATGAAGAGCAGGATAGGACAGGGAGTGTCAAGTATAACCTCTGCCATACAGTGCATTTGAGCATGAATTTGTCTACCATGGGACTGGCTTTGCAGTGTTGCCAAATGTCAACACAGCACGTATGATTTCTGTCAGCAGACTACTGTTCTCAGCAGGTTTTAGCAGGAAAGAACTGGAGATCAGGATGTGCAGCAGCCTGCACTGCGAGATATCCTGACCACAGTGTACGCTCAGATATGTTCTACATTTCACATGTGGGAGAGTCAAAGGGTTCCAAACTCGGCGGACTACTGTGCTTAAACCTATGAATAATAGGAG
Source organism: Platalea leucorodia (assembly GCF_965183815.1). NCBI lineage: Eukaryota > Metazoa > Chordata > Aves > Pelecaniformes > Threskiornithidae > Platalea > Platalea leucorodia. The sequence continues at coordinate 59,534,333 of NC_138826.1, forward strand.
ATATATGATAATATGTAGGAAGAGGAGCAAATCAGGGTAAGTAGATTACATGTGAAATCAGTGGGACTCCTCAGATACCTCAGGCTGTATATATACTGTTTACTGCATAAAGACCTGAATTTCCATAGGCTTTCCTTAATAGCTTTTTTCCTAGACTTTTTGACACAATTATTTTCTATTAACTTATCACTGGTTATGCATTTTTTTTTACTTCTATTCTCTTTTTGCACTGTAAAAATAAAATGGTATAAAACCTACAACTACACTGCACACATAGCAGAAAATTAAATACATAGCTAAATCTTTGCTACTATGCTTAGACTTTAGTGGTTCATCAAATTAAACTAAGCTTTCTTCAATAGTTTTTAGAAATTAGGAAAATTCAGAGTATAGAATAAAATTAAACCTTATCATAACCCTTTGATATTGTTATTTGTCATTGAAGCGTTTCATGTTTATGAACACTAGATGTCCAATGAGAGGTTCTGAAGGGGAAAAAAATACTTCCACCAACTCACCTAAACCCAAACAAAACCAGGAAAATGCAAGCATCAGCATCCTTGCATTGCTTTAATTGCATTGTTTGGTCCTCTCTTGATCTCAGCAGTGCTGTATCCTGTTTTACAACACATCATTCCCATCATTCATTGCTGATCTTATTCATTTATCAAATGTCACTCTGTGCTCTTTCTCTAAAGACATGTGGTTACTGGGGTGCTGGCAAGTAAACCAATATTCAGCTTCATCCTGTTAGTCATCATCCATCATCTTATGCTTAAAGTATCACAGCTATGCCAGAAGGGATAAAAAGTAGCAAACTTAATCAGGGAGATTAAAAATTAGCATCTGAAGAAGAAAGGAATAGGCAGGCAGGTAGTTTAAGGACATCTAAGAATTGACAGGAACATTTTTAACAAGTTCTTAATCTGAAAAATATGTCCATGTCAGCAAGGTCTAATATACTATGTTTTCGTCTTTCTAACATCCCACCAGGCCCCTAGAGGAACAATATTATCACATTGTCGTAAATGCCATCATTCATTTTTTATCATATTATCTACTGCCAAGTTCTGTACTGCCTTCCCTTGACATGCTTATCTATCCCTAACAACATGCTTTTTCCCTTTGTATTTACTGAAGAACCCCATTAGCTTGTGATTTACTGACAATGGCTGTTCGGGGTTAGACTTGGTTTCTCTTTGGGGAGGCAAGGGAGGTATATTTTATTTCACTTTGTGTTTCACGCCAAATTCTCAAATTCCAGCTTGCGCTGATCAGACTTGGGTGACTAAAAAGGCTTTGCTCCTTCCACGTGATGAAGCCAATGGCCAAACTCTCACTGACTTTCCAGGGAAGCAGCACTGACCCTTACATTCTGCAGTTCTGCGTCAGTGGTTATCATCTATCATTGTAACACAGTCTGTCTCTTGTTCAGACTACTAGCTCTGGCCCTGTAATGTATTTGTGCATGTTGCAGGATTACTTTAACTGTCTTTCTTTTTCCCTGCTTCCAGATAACCAGTATCTCTTACCATACATTAGTGAGCCTTATTAGTTTAAGTGGAATTCCAATATAATTAACAGACCTTAGCCCTGTTTCAGGGTCTTATTGCATACATTTGGGGTTTTTTTCTCCACCTTTTGTCCCATTCTTTTCTCCATACTGTAGAAAGTGTGATGCCACATGTTTAACAAAAAACCATATGATTCAAAGTACCAGAGCTGTTTAAGTGGTGGCACCTCTTTAAGTGCCTGCAAAAAAAAAGAAGGGAAAGCTAGCAACTGCTATCAATCCCATAAAGTCAGTTCAATTCTGGCCTCAGATATCTTGCATATCTGCCATCAATTTCAGCCTGGGCCACGTGTTTTTAAAAGAGCAGAATTCAAGCCCTAACCTTTATCATTTAAACTTCTAGTGGTTTCTTACACAAGGGTATAGTTAAGGCTTCAGTCCTAAACTTCTTTTTTCCCCAGCATAAATGATCTCAGTTAAGACATCAAAAACTATTTGTGTACTTTACGTTCCCAGTGGTGCCTTTCAACTTAATGTATTGATTTCTTCACCCTTATGAATAGCGCCTGATGTGCACAAACAATTTGCTGTTTTCCAAATGAGAACATCAAAAAGGATATTTCCATTCGACGATGCTGATGCATGCCCTCCGGATGGGATTTTTCAGTGTTAAACACAGCAGTGCCCGGGGAGGACGTGTAGCTGTGGTGGTACCCTGTTTTTTCTGTTTCCCATACTGCTGCCGTTTTCTCTGCGTGGAGCTAGCTGTGGATATTGTTGCATTGCCAGCACTACCCATCAGTTTGGCTTGCCTGGCAGCATCAATCGCAGCTTGCCAGGACAGAGCTGCCCCTGGAGTAGGAATATGCTCTGGGGCAAGCCCTGCAGCTGCATTGGCATTCATGTTGGCATGAGCTGGACGGGGACTCCCATAGTTGGAACCTGCAAAAGGAAGAAAAAAAAAAAAAAAAAACAAAACACAAAAACACAGAAATTTGTGAAGATGTTTTTTAAACAGCGGAAAAGAGAAATAGTGTTTTTAAAAATCTTAAGTATCAGTAAAATCAAGAGCTAAGGTTAAGGATAAGTGTAGGGTATCCACTTACTACCAGCTTGTTCCGCCAATTCAAGTTCTTCATTTTAAAGTAATACTACTATGCAATCGTTCACCTTGCAGCAGTCTCCCAACAAGACCCAATGGACACTGAGCTGTTAGACCTGCCTCCAATCAATTCAGTCTCCAGGGATTCAGAGAAAATAAACTGTCCTCCTTTTTCGTTTTTACCAACACATTTTGCAAGTTGGGTTGTTTGAAAGCTCAAAAGGTGAGGCTAGTTCTCATCACTTTATCACACAGACGTGCAGCACTATGCAATTTAGTACGTGGCAAAGCACCCAAATGAAATTCTCAAGTCCTATCATAAAAATCCTTATGTTTTCAAGATTGCCTCAAGGTAAAGAGAAATTTTAACAATGAGCTTAATTCTCTCTGCAAACGGTACATATGTATAAGCGTAAGAACAGCCTGACTCGAAGGTATGCTGAAGCAGAAACTGGAACACAAAGGCAGGGTTCATGGCTTTTGTGCTTTATAGGATGCTGTGCAGATAGTTTAGGCCAACCGACATATATTTAGACACTGGAACTGATTCCTTACCCTGATAAGCTGATTTTAAGATAGATGAACTATTGAAATCAATGGAGTAATGCTTACTTAAAAAGCATGTATTAACAAGAATGTTGACTTAGCAGTCCCAAGTTTTGCACTTCTTTTAGCCAAAACTGAGGGAATATATTCTTTTGCCCAATCATAATAATAGAATATATATGTCAGGTGACATGTGGCTGATATTTAGATCTCAGCAGTACCAAAAAGTGAAAGTCACACTTTCAAGCTAGTACAATTTTTCCGTTGTTTCAGTAAAGACAGTTAAGTCACCCATGTCTCGTCAATAAGGCTTTTTCAGTGACTCAAATTAAAACCTCAATCACTTCAAAATGAGTGCATTTTCAAACTTCAAAACAGATTCCCTTACTCTTTGGAGTACGCTTCAATTGAGATATGTGAGAACTTGTGAAAGATTAACTGAGTTTCGCCACAGACACTTCATAGAAGAAAATATAAACCATGTTAGAAAAATGCAACATAAAATCTACACAAAGTCACAACAGCAAACTTTAAGTAAGAAGAATGTCCTGTTTATATATGCCCTATATAAGATTTAAAAGACTACTTATCTTTTTTTGTGGACTTGCAAGTTTGCCTGTGGCCCATTTGTTGAGATACAGGTAAAAGGAAGACCAAATGGTCTACAGATCTTATTCCTTCACAGGCTATGAAACCAGAGTTCAGTTTCAAAAGACTGCACACTCAAGAGATTGTGTTTCCCCTTACATCTGATCAGCAGAGCCTATGCTTCCGAAAAAGTGTACATACAAGAGGCAGACAGTAGAAACCCAGTAAAGGAGTTAGACCACCTTTTATTTCAAAGCAAGCTTGAAGTCTACTATTGACCGTGTTCCACTGTAGATTAATATAGAAATCTGTTGTTACTACATATATCAGATGGGCTCCTATAGACTGCTGGACAATGCAAACAGAAGACCAAGCGACACACTGTTTTCCTTAAAATATCGGATGAAAGACATTGAAAACCAGGGAACTGGCAAACCGTTCTTGAACAAACATAATTACCCAAGATGCATATTTCATAGCTGGATGTGCAGTGCCAAGATATCATAGCAATGACTGCACTACAAATGAATTAAAGCAGGTAAAAAAAATACAATCACATTGACACACAGAGTGCAACAGGATATGCCTCTACCTAGAAAGCATGCAAGGTTTTAAAATTCATCTCACTGAATTGCAAGGAAGGACATGACAGAGTCAGATGTTACTTTATGTCAGGCATTGCCATAAGATTTCCAGGCTGTTATAGTTTCATTGCATAGCACAAAAGTGTAGAGCTTCTCTCTGCTCACTGAAAAACCTCCTAGTTGCAAACCAGCCAAAGGAAGCTGGTGAGTAATACGACTGATATGTGAAAGGGAAAGCTGAAAGAAACAAGAAATGGGAAATAGTTAATTCACATCCCTCAGATTTTGAAACTGAAGAAAAAGCGCTTTCAGAATCACACAAGCTAAGCAGATTTCCTCGATGAAGCAGGCAATCAACTGGCAGACGAACTTAGTTTTCTAAGACTAAGCAAATTGTACACAGCACTGCTCATGGGATACATATTTATTTTCAGACTAGTTCCAGCTGCAGTTTTTCTCTTTAACATCTATTTGACCTCCCTAGCCTGAGGCATGCTGGAAAGAAAAATAAATGGAAAATTACTCTAATTATTCTCCAACTCCAGCTCTTCTTTAATACTGACCTATTAGATTGGATAAGAAAGACGTGTGTGTTTTCCAGTAAAAGCAAACTTGCTGATCCATTGCCACTGTGTTCTTATCATGCTGACTAGACCATGTGGTCCTGAAAATAAACAGCTGCAGCATCTTAATGAGGACTTTTCTGCAATTTGGGAATGTGTCAAGCTTCTCCATTATTATTGCTTATTAGTTAGGTTTCACATAAGGATTCAAGTCTATGCATTTTGACTTTGATGTGCCAGCAAAGTTAAGGATACAGCTTCTGGTGGTTTCATTGCTTTTGCTTCTACCACGATCACCAGTCCCATAATAAAGTGCTTTGTCTCAAATTAATTTCAAAAGATGAGTCAGTAATGACAGATTTATATTAACAAATATTACAGATATTGATTACTGATCAGGATCTGTCTGTTTTATGAAGCTCAGAGACTGCAGACTATCTGTACTAAATAACTAATGGCAGTGACGAATGACTTAATCTACAGGGAGTTTATAGAAATAGCTTGAATTAAAGAGTGAAGCTCACACAGCTTCACAGAAAGTACATTCAAGAACTGAGCAAAATATTTTCAAAGACAGCATAGCCAGACTTTGAGAAAGAATGAAATTCTACCCTATAATCTAAATGCTTAGTGTTAAATCCTACGAAGCAAGCAGAACACAATTCATATTGAACTTGTGAGGCACCATGCTAAATTTGACCTATAGCTCTCATTTCTGCCCCACCACAAAACTTTGCTGTAACCCGAGAGCTGCAGTTACTGGATTTGCTATTTTAATTTTGCAATGTAGCAGTTAAAATACTTCACTCTGTTTCCCCCACTACAAATAAAGTTTCACGATACCTAAATCACTTCAATCATATTTGTTTACACTGTTACTAAGATCGAAGTTGACCAGAAGTGGGAAATGGAGATTCAGCCCCCCTCCCAAATGCAATAACTCACTAAGCACTGTGATCCATAGCATCATCACCCTGCTAATCCGTACCACCCTTTAGCAAGAATTTGTACTGTTGACTATGTCCAGCTGGTACACAAAACTCTTCTCTCCCAAGTAATTCTGTGCTACAGATCATGAGTTTTAAGCATTTGAATAGTAATTAAACATAGAAGTCCATATAAGTGAACAAATTTGATTGTGCAGTCTGTAGGAGACACTTTCATTTCTGCAAAAACGCAAAGTTGCAGAACTACTTCAAATGCAGCCACAACAGAAATACAGGTCTCAAAAATGAGAGTTAAGTCAGAAAAGTAACAGACAAGGTTGCTATACAACAGGAAACAAACCATGTTGCACAAAATACCTGACATCATAAGCTTACAACTAAATCACCAAAAAGATCATCACCAAAATCACTATTAAAATATACAGTGATGACCATTAATACCTTTATAAGTGCTATTTGCATTCTAATAACATCTGTCATGCCACCTATTAAGTATTTCAAAAGCATCATTAAAAAAAAAAAATAAGCAGTGACCATTCTATATGAGAAGGAGGCAAGTTAATGACACAATGGAACTGCAACTTTTGAGTTTCTTGACTTCATCTGGTTAGTCACACATTTATTTTAGAGGAATTTGTGCTTAGATTAATTATTTAAATGAAAACAGAGCTATGCCAATGTGGAATGTCACTGTTCTTTTTTTCCATCCCTTTAAAAACATCAGAATCCTAAAAATGCAGACCTTGAAACTGGGTTGCACAACTGTATTTTTCCCCAAAGCAGAGGAGAGATGGGTACAGTAAAAGACAAAACTGGTTAAGTTATAATGTCTTAACTGAACACTGAAAGAAAGCAAACAGAAAGTAGGAAACTGGTCACACTACTAAGATCACGTGTACGACCAATGCAAGCACACAGGAAAAAAAGTTATGAGAGACTGAAGCGAGAGGTGCCTAATGAGAAACATGAAGAATAACACCAAAAAAAAGGTCAGTGTATGAGATCATCTGTTAATAGGAAGAAGAATGTGGAAAACATTGATCCATCAACCAACGGAAAAAGGAGAGCATTTGATAGATGATTGTAAGAAGGCTTAAGTGTTACATGACCTTTTTGCATCAATTTTAGTAAAGTAAAGCAGGTGACTAGCACAATTAATCCCCAAAGCAAAACAGGTATCATTTCCAACTGTAAAGGGGAAACAACAAGTTATAAAGTACTTAGATAATGTCCATGGTTTCAGCTACTTAGGTACCGCACCCTAGAATATCCTAGAATATTTAAAGAACTTTCTGAAGTAATCTCAAAGCTGTTAGCTGCTGATTTGAACTCAAAGAAGACGGGAGACATCTCAGATGACTGAGAAAGAGTGAACAGAGTCCCCAGTTAAAGTGAGAAGGGGGGAAATTTAAATCCAGTTGAACTTCAGTCTCCAGAAAAAAATCTGGAATAAGTAAAATAAACAAGTGTCAGCAAGTACTTGGAAGACAAGGAGAAAAACAGCAGCAAACATGGATCTGTCATGAATATATTGTGCCAAAGAAAATTAATTCCTTCCAGAACTGGGTAACAGAACTCACAGGCAAGATGGAAGCAGTAGGCACCGTGTCTCCTGACTTTATTAATAGTTTTATGAGGTCTTGTATGACAATTTCACAAGGATGCAAGGGACATATGAGCAAGAAAAAAATTGCTATAACATTAGGACAAAAACAGTGGATGCCTGAGAGCAGTTATGATTGGTACACAGTCTAAAGTGGAGGATGTACCTGGAGGTACCCAAGTGCCTGCCCTGGATCAGATTCTGTTCAATGTTTTCGTTAATGATCTAGATGATGAAATGGTGAATGGTGTTATTAAACAAGCAGGTAACTATGAAGCTGGGAGGCAAAGCAAATACACTGAAGGACGGGATTTGAATTCAAAATTAACTTCATGAATTGGAGAAAAAAAAATCTTAAAAATAGAATGGTGTTCAGCAGGGACAAATGCAAAGTATTTAAGCAAAATGAATCAACTTCCCAAATTATTTTCAGAAAAGCCTTGAGGGTTATATTGGATCCCCAAGAGAACAGAAGTTGATATTGTCATACTGCCTTCTTCCCACAAAATGCAATCATCGCAATATAGTATATAAACAGGGTAAAATCTATGCAACGCTACAAGTAATACTTCTCTTCAGCTCCACACTGGGAGGGCTTCAGCTGAAACACGGCGGGCAGTTTCAGGTTCCACACTTCAAGAAAGATGTGGCTCTGTTCAGGCTGCCCAGAAGAGAACAAAGATACCAACCAAAGCCCTAGAAAACATGAGCTATGAGGCAAAGTGACAGAAATGGGAATGCCAGAACTTGGACTGCTGCTCCTGAGGATGTGAGTGGGAGGAGGGTATGATAACAGTCTTTAAGTGTGTATATATTTATACATATCTTATATATGCACATATATCTTATATATATGTTTTTAATATATATTTATAGATATATGTGTATGTGTATATTATTTCAAAGAACAGAAAGGCAATGTCGATCACCATACTCACGGTGAATAAGCAGAAGCAATGGCTTTTGCAGTAAGAAAAATTCGGAATTTACCTTAGGAAAACACTTTCTAAGCATAGTGACAATGAAGCACACCTATTGACTTCCTGGATTGGTGGCAGTACCTCCCACACTCTAGGTCTTTTAGACCCGGCCAGAAAAACATTTCTCCAGAATCACATACGTGAGGCAAGATTTATAGTGAGAAGTAGTTTCTTTTGTTAGTCTAAAGCAAGTTTGACCTGAAGGATGGCCTTTGCACAGAAAGCTTATGTATTTCTTCCACCAGTTAATTTATCAAAAGAGAGCCCTCCGAGTAAACCATGCTTCACTCGGACCTTTAGATCATCACAGCTACATCAGCACATTGTAAGACTTCTATATGCATGTTCATCACTCCACGGTGGGGAAGATGAGGGCCCGCAGTCCAACTGACCTGGAACCCTGTTTCTTTGGTTTTAAAACCTCACTCTGCAAATATATTTTTCTAAGTCTAAAAGTCTTTCAGTATCTCAGGATGATAACAAATAGCCATACACAAAGTTTAAAATCTTGAAGTGAAATAAACACAGTTATTTGTACGGGAAAACAGTCTTTTCCAGAAACCTTTATTAAATTTTCAGCTGACAATCCTGGAAATTTCCCCTAGAAAATGCAGGGCTGCACACATACAAAACTCACTTTCTTTAAAGCATGATTTGGATATTTTTCCTTATTTGCCTCTAAAAAAAGAAAAAAAGTTGACAAGATGTTAATTCTGACAGCTAACTGCTAAAGTGACACTAGATTTTTCCAAAAAGAACATTTTTGGAGGTAATTTGTAAGTAGAGATAGGAATTATAATGAAAGCTTGATTGCAACCTGAACTATGGCTTTTTCTATAACAAAATTTATAATATATACGTACACGTTTAAACATCATGTCAGACTAAAACTCAGTGTGTAGTTGTTAGCCCAGATAAGAGAGTTACAGAATTTTTCCTGTAAATTGTTTTGGGGCTTCAGAACACACACATAAAAGATACATGATTTAAGACACTTCGTTTGCCATAGTTGAGACTAAACATTTTTTAAAATCTAAACAAAAAAATCTTATTCAAGGAGCACGCTTCATTTGCAACTAGCAACTTTGTTTTCCTTTATCTCCCCCCTCCAAGCAGAGGGGTTTTTTTGCTGCATGCCATTAACATAAGAAGACGCAATGAGCTACTAGCAATGTGAAAAAAACAAGTCCATTTCAATAAAGAAAGCAAGTGCACAAGCTCCTCTTACTTCAAGTATTGAATGTCTCCAAGTTAAAGATTTATGCTTGAAAAGTAACTACGGACACTGCATAGTAAGTTATCGTAACTTTGCCAACACTATTTAGATTTTGAATTTTCTGAGAAAGGGACAGACTTTTATTCTATATCGGTAGATCATCCAGCACAACAGATTCCTGGCTTGTGAATAAGGCACAACAAGAATACAAGCAATAATAATTCCCTGTCAACACTGGAATAAATCATGGGACAACTCTTCCCTTAAAATCACCACATATGTAGTTCTCTCCATGCAAGAATACCTTGTTTCAGAGTACATTGGAAACCCATTGCTTCCTGGTAAGATCTTTCCTTCATATATATGCACTTAGACATGTAAAGGATCTAGGCACCAAGATACAAATTTCTAACATTTCCCTTACTTTTCTGTTTGAAAATGCTCTGGTTTTCAATGAACACAATTCAGGTGTTTGGGGTGTTGGGTTTTTTGTTTGTTTGTTTGGGGCTTTTTGTGGGGGGAGGTGTTTGGGTTGCACTGGGGTTTTTGGGTGGTGTTTTTTCTGTTGTTGTTGGTTTTTGTTTGTTTGTTTTTTTAATAAAAGACACAATCCTGGACTTGTAGTAAAAGCGTGTTTACTTATTTACTGGCAAATTTGGTTTTTTACAGCTCAGTCTACAATAACACCAATGATAGCATCCCCCTCCTTTTAATTAGCAGGTGATAACAAGCTGTCATCTAAGATTTCATCACTTGAGTGTTCCTTCTTTTACTTTTCTAGTTTTATCTTTCCATTCTGAAACAAAACAAAGTAAAGCAACTGTCTGTTCAACCTCCTTCAGTGAAGAGGCATCTTGTCAAACCTTGCTCAGAAGAATCTAGAAAGCCACAAGTTTGAAAATCCTCAGCAGTCACAAAAATCCATCTAGCTTCTGACTTTCTCTTCTGTAACTATGGATTCAAGAGAACTAGACTGGGAGGTAAGATTTTTTTTTTTTTTATTTATGCTTTCCAAAAGCATGGAGCCTACTAAATGTTAAGCCCCAAGGCAAGTGTCTAATATGAGAAGTTTGATAATTGATGTAGCTATCAGGAGAGACAGAGAAGTCTATAATACAACTCAGCTGGACTACAAATTCTATTAGAAGATAAATTTATTAGGCTGAGGGTGGGAGGGTGGGGGTGTGTTAAGAGGCCAATCTCCTTTGGCTTGCAAGCTACAAGAAAACACAAAGAAACCCACAAAGAATTCTTTTTGGTTTCTTGAGACATGTTTCTGGTGGTATCTAGATTAAGCTCTCGGAAATCAAGCCAGGGAACACTTTCCTTTCCTTCAACCATAGCTCACTGAAACATTCATAACACTCAAAAATAGCAACAGAGGACTGGCAACTCAAAGATCCTTTTTACTAATAACAGTATTTGTATTCATCTCAAATAAGCCTGAGAGAACCCAATTAGCCATGTATTTGAAGGAATGGCTAGCAAGAGCTTTTACGTAAAACCATAGTTCTGCTGTGATAATGCATCTCCCACAGAATGCAAAGCACAAAGGCATTTCTAACGTCAAATGGCATATGAATTAAAAACCAATGTTCCTCGCTTGAGGCAGTTATAGATGCACGCCTCATGGTATAGCGCATTGATACATCTTTTTAAAGTATTTTAGGGTACCTATCAGTACAAAACCATTGCAGTAACGTGCATACACGTCATGGGGAGTTTCTTGGAAGAACAACATGCTTCTTGGACAAACTCCAGGCATAGATCCTCAAATGGAGACACCAAGAGAGTGCTTTCTTGCTTAAATGTATATTTTTGCACCATTCATCTAAATTAATGTTACCACCATTAAGGATACTGGGATCAAGCACATCTTTGGTAAAATTTCCTTGACTTCAGTAAAATTCCTCTGGAGATTAACTGTAACTCGATAGATTGGATTCTTCTGACAAAGTTGTCAACTTAACTGCTCATCAGTTTCTTGTTGGTGAATGATTACTCTTCACTTCTTAGTTAGTAATCTAAATATAGCTTCTTTACAGAAAAGAAGCTTTTACAGGTTTAAAATAATCTTTACTGCATTAGATGGTCTCCAGATTCTTTGTCTGAGAATGCAGAGTGGGATAGAAATCAATACACAAACCTGTTAATGTGATTTGCCTCACCCTACCCAAACCATTTTAAAAAAGGGATCTTGTCTAAGCTTCGTCTACAGTCAGTGCAGAGGACCATTTCTTCCATTCTTAAGACCGATGTCTGAAATACAAGTGAAACCAGATGCTGGAAGTGCCAATCTCTCTTCAGATTGTACACAAGTAATCTAAAACATAAGTTTAATTGCACATCAAATTTAAGTGGATTAAACGAGATTAAATGACTCCCACTTATGTGTGGGGAGTATGTGCATGCACATGTGTTTGTGCTCAAGGTACAGAGCAATTCTGTAGCTGCTTTTGGCCCAACTCTGTAGCTGCTTTTTGGCCCAAAACATGACAAAATTTGGAAAATATGTACAACATATGATATCTAAATAATTCAAAGCCTGCAATTTCAATGATTCTTCATCCTAGAAAAATCAATCACAATTCTTTCACAACTCATAGTATTCTCAGTCCAGAAATAGCAGTCTGTTACCAGTTGCATCAGGTAGATGATGACTAAAAAACACAAAAGACATCTCCATATACGTCTGTATCTGAGTTACAGACAATATGAATTTCAATAAAGACACACACGCACACAAACCAACAAATCAAAACAACAACAAAAAAAACCTTTTAGCATCCAAATCTAAATGGAGATCAGCCCTGATAAACAGTACACAGTGCAAATTCTTACAGGCTGAGTTTTTTGCTTCCTCTTGCTGTTTATGGGATCAGTGTTCAGCTGCATGAATCCAGACAGCAGGCAGTTTGTTAGAAAGAGCTTAGCAAGTGTATAAAAGGAGAGTGTATATCTAACCTTCCTATACAAGCCATAAGTACTCCCTGCCAGCCCTCCCTCCCAGAGGTGATACCCACATCAGAAAGCCATTAATTCACATTATCATACAACAACTTAGTTTAAATGGGACCTCTGAAGGCCATCTGGTACCCATCCCTCCTCCTTCTTAGCCCCCTCATTCAAAGTGGTCAAATTTCATCAACCTCTTTGGCTATCCAGCACCATAGCTTGCACCACTACTACTGTCTCTCAGTCTGTGGGTAGGGTTGCAAGGACTGGTCACAGCAGGCACCCAAATCAAAGGTTCATTCAGGTATTGGGCATACAACTTAAGAGAATAGTGTATACCTAATTTTAAGAGGTACCTACTACCTTATACTTTGTCAAAACCAGACATCTGTAAATTATATCATTAGCACCCACACAAAACAGAGCCACCTAAAAACTATTGTCGCTTTTCGGAAAGGCAGAACTTGGGATTTATTTTAAACTGCATTTACCTGATTTTAGATTATGCATGCAATATCCTAATAAATTAAAGATGCACTCCCTTCTTGAAATGCAAGCAGTTTCAAAGGAAAAGGTATTAAAAGATGTTTCAAGTGTCAAAACTGACTTTGATTTCAGCTATTAATCTTAGTGTTCTAAAAAACACATCTTTCTATTTTTAAAACACTACTTTTTTTTTCCCCCGCTGCTTGGAGTAAGATCAGCAATACATCAGAAAAAGCTAATGTACAGGAAAGTTTTGAAACAGACTGTGCAAAAAGTTCTACCAAATCCTAAGAATTAAGGAAGTAAAAATAGATAAATTTGGGCTTTCTTCTAATTTCAGTCATCTAATTAATGTTATCTTATTTTGAATAATTTTAGACAAAATAAAAATATTCAAACAGGAGGACTCTTTTTAACTTGGCACCGTTAAAGTGCTAGAAAGAGATCCTGCAGAAAATAGCAAAATTTGAACTGAGGGAAGAAAAAAAAAAAAATTATTCTGCCTCAGTCCTATCCTTCTATTTCCTTTTATCCACAGAATCTCAAGGGGATGCTCTATATGCAACATGCTGTGCAAAGCAAGAAAAGGAAGCCCTGGCACTTGCAAACCTCCATTAAAACAAACCCACAGAAAATTACTAACCACATGAATAAAAACCATGCTACACAACAAAGGAAAACAGTGGCTTGTTTCAGGGTGCTATTAAAAGGCAATTTGAAAAAAAAAAAAAAAAAAAAAACACACACAGAAAAAAACCCCAAAACACCAATCTTTTATTCAAACTAGACCTTTGTGATTTAGAGTCATATTTTTATAGTCACTTTGCATAGAAGAAAATAATTTTACTGAGTTGTTTGATATTTAAAGTAGTATATTCTAACATGCAGACTTTTCTCTAACATTATTTTTTATTTACTGGTACCCTCTTGGAACACATTCCAAGTCTGAATATCAAGCATGTGTAATATCCAGATGCAAAAACAAGCACTCTTGACTTGCTCTGCTACTTAAGAGCACTTCCAAACTAAATAAGGCACTAAATCAGAAGATTGCAACTGTAGCAAAGTGGGGGGCAGGGGGAGGAGATAATAAAAGGTGGGAAAGATTAGCAAAAGACAATCTTTGTAAGCACCTGTATGAGAAAAAACAGCATCTGGCTTACATCTTAGGTTGAACACTGTAACACGTAACCCTGAAACAGTTCTTATGTCACTGATTGTCTATACAAACACTGTTAACCAGCTTCTCTGTGACCTTTTCTGCAGTAGATGCAGACAAATGTTTGAGACAGTCTTTATAGATTCTTTCTAAAAATAAAAAAATCCTGCTTATATAAAAGCAGATTCATTGATCATTACCGAGTTTACACATACAAGGCAAAGGTGGCAAGAGCAGATGCACACCACGTTTGTAGAGCACTTGCTTAGAAGTCAGGGGGCAATTTTTGTGCACTGCCATGGAGTTAGTGCTCCAGCCACTGCTCCAGCTCCATCTTTCTGATAGTTTTCAGATCACCTCGAAGGCAGCGAAAGCTGAGGCTTTTGCATTCCTTTCTTGGGGCGCTCTGCGTGTCGTAGGATCAGCATCATAAAAGAGGCAAGAAATTTCCCACAAATCATCTACTCTAATAGCATCTGAACACTGTTCAAGAGATTCTACATTTCTACTGCTCATTAAAAAAACAAAAAAAAAACCAAAACAAAACATCCAGCCTATTTACAAGGAGCAGGCATCTCTCATTACCTCTGGAGCTTGGCATCGGTATCGTGCCCTCCCTGTTTGGAGGCAGAGCATGCATGCAAGTTAGCTCCTCTTTCATGACTGAGCTGCTTCGTCCTGAGAGCAAGGTGGCTGGCTTTAACTCATGGTCAGAGTGAACCAACACACAGACAACATGAACCTCAATGAGTTTCAACCTACATGTGAGCCTAAAAGCCCAGGTAATATGGCTGTACAGAGCATTACTATGGAACACAACATCGCAGGCCCCGGTTCTAGAATCCACACCTCAAAAAGAATAATAAAATAGTTTAAACAACTGAGAAAAAGAGGTACAAGAAAATGTAGAGTGCGATATGATCTTACAATGAGAGACTAAAGGCATCTGAATAATTTAGTCTTATATGAGACAGTTTAAAAAAAAAGATCAGAATTTATCAGCATGAGCATGCAAAAGATTTTTGACACCACATGACCCTTTCAACTGGAAAAACCCTTATGAGATTAAATATTTGGTAGCTGTAACTAAGTAAACTCAAATGACTAATAACATATGCATTGCTAACAACGAGGAAGCCCAGCAAGTGGAAAACTTAACTGTGAAATGTCAGGGGTCACTTCCACTTTGTCTCCCCAGGTCAGGCCTG
Organism: Platalea leucorodia; assembly: GCF_965183815.1. NCBI lineage: Eukaryota > Metazoa > Chordata > Aves > Pelecaniformes > Threskiornithidae > Platalea > Platalea leucorodia. The sequence continues at coordinate 59,549,783 of NC_138826.1, forward strand.
GGTATTTCTCTAATGTCCCTGTTGGTGCTCAAACAGAAGGATTCAGAAACTGCTGGGTGAGATTCTTCAGCTTGGCAGATGTCCTCAAAAATCTGTTATCCACAGACAGCCCAAAGACAGTAGGAAACAAAAAGCTATTACGATGATATTTAAAATACATCAGTTGGCAATTTCTTTGTAAAATGGTATCTTTTGCAACATATTGAGGCCTGTAGCGGGGATAAATGCAACATTTTCACATAGACTGGGGATCCCCATTGTTGTCCTTATTTCAAGTTATTTGCAGCACAATGGCTTAATCAGAAAAGTACTGTTACAAAACGTTATGTTATTTTAAGTAAATTACGCCCACTTAAATTTATACATTTTTCTGAAACATTCTCTTGTCTCAAGTTTTGAGTCATTGTATCATTACCAGGCACAGGCAGTAAAAGAGCATTCAAAAGCAAATGGTGAAATCATGACAGAAAGCATCATAGACAACCCTATGCAAAATTATAGAGTAGCTTCCCATAGAGGCATAGCATATGTTTGTGATGTCTATAGAAAGTTTAAAGTGGAAGCTGCTGATGGGAGATACTACATTTTTAAATTGTTTTTATTCATCAAAAAACTCCCCTTTCTTCCTATTTTCAAAATTCAATTTTCAAATTCGAATTCAAAAAGTTCAATTATTTTATAAGCACCCCGCAAGAAAGAGTTTGTTTCAAGAAGGGCAAGTATCGCTTTGAACTGGTCTACCCCATCGCAGATGACAATTTCTGTGAGCAGAATTTCTTGTTGATGCTCTTCAGGAAGCTCCAATAGTTGCTTCGCATACCGTAGCTGCCGCAGCACAGCCTTTCTTCCAGGGCACGGCAGGTGTTTGGTCACTATATAGCTTACGCAGAGGGCAGCACGATAGAGTCAAGGCTATAAATTCTGGGAAGAGAGGCTCTGAAGAGATAATAGGATGATACATAAAGACTTCATATCCCTGCTTGTGGCAGTGAGAGGAAGAAATTTTGAAAAGATACATGTTCTTTGAGATAACATAGTATTATAAAGATTTAAAGAAAGTGTGTGTATCACCCTTTATTTACGATGATAAAAACTTGCCCTGCCGAGTTGGGTTAACCTTTTCTCCTGATGTCACCAGAATGAAATACCTTTCTCCTTCTCCTCTAGTTGCATCCTGGAGGGACAAGGGCTCTCCCTCTTGCTGAAATCATGGACCCAGCACACTTCGCCCGGTACTCCAGGCTCTGGCAGGCAGAAGCCTGTTTGCCAATGCGTCCAAAGTTGCACAAAGTTGCCAAGTTAACAAGACCAAATGAATTTTGCACCTCAGTTTACCTTCTCTTTGGGATCCTGTTACTGTATAAGTTTGCAATGATTCAAAAATGGGACTTTCAAAATTAGGCATGCTGTGTTTGTTCACCCGAAAGCACAAAACACACAAACCACAGAGTTACTGCAGAGAACTCTTTACATTGCTACTACCTATTAATCTTTCCTTGTAAATTTTTTACATTCCAGCCAGCCCAGCTAACCACACTCGCTAGCTAGGAGAAGCGGATTAATCCGATTGCTACATGGTTTCTCTGATGCTGTGTCTTCTGGCATGCTTACCATTCCTCGCTGACACCGCCTGGAAAGCCCCGTCTCCTTCCTGAAGCTACCGATTTTGCACTCACAGTATTCTCCACTCTTAAACATAGTCCTGGGAAAAATGAATTGTTCTCACCCCAGATGGAGACAGGGATATTCCTCAAGAAGCAGCTTTCCTCAATTTCCAAAAGGGATTTTTTCCTGAGTTATTGTTTGTCTTGTCATGCTTTTCTTTAACAATCTCTTTTGTTTAATGGCATGTATTCAGGCAGGAAGTATATATTTAATCTATTTGCATTCACACAGATCACCTGAAAGACGGGTAACTTACTTACTAAAACCTATTATAGGCACATAACTCCCTTTCTTCACACTACACTCTTGTTATTGACAACCAAAATTAGAAATCAACACACATGCAGAAGGTGGAATTTATTTCACTGGTTCTAGCAATCTAAAATCTGACATTTAGTCTAACTTAGTCTTCAAAGCTTTATCTACATAGTCAAGGCACAGTTAAGTACTTCCAAAAAAGCAGTCCGTCCCACCTATTTTAGATATCTATAATGTTCTGTGGCCATGGCTGCCTTCCTCTCCACTGACTACATGTGGACTCTAGATGATTAGCTCTAACTAGACAATTTAAACAACTGCAGTGAGGTAAAATGAAATCTATGACAAATGATTAGTTTTACTATATGAAGAATGACAATTTGAAAACATAAACCATTTCTCTCTTATTTCATGCTATTGTGTTTCTTTCCAGATCTTACATAACACAGCTAGATCCTTCCAATCACAGTCACTTATCCATTCTGGTCCGCTAAGCAAATTATACTTCTGCCTATGTATATACACAACTGTGTAGGCACAGTGCAACTGCAGACATCTCTGAGACATTCTAATGGTTCCAGAGCATAGATAATTTTTTTCTAACTACTTGAAAACAAAAATAAAAACATCCCATGATACACACACTGGAAAGATGGCAGATAAAACCAGAAATGCCTCTATACCTAGGTTGCTATTCAAGCCCCGGTGATGTCTACTGATAAGTATGCGTACAGTTGGGAGGAAGAGAGAGGTGTAATTCCTCTTATCCATTAGCACCAAGTACACTGTGTGCACACCACATACTACCATGTGCAGTCCCTAGGGACAGACCAGACAGCAGTCCCCTTTTCTATCAGATTCACGTTTGATCATGGTAACATTACATTCAAGAGAAGAACACTTTATCCCTGCAACTTACATCCAAGAGTGAAACCACACACACCCTGATGATAAAGTATCCAGTTCAAAATTTGTACCAAGATCTCTGCACTGACTCCTCATAAACCTGTGGGGCTCTGACCAAACCTGCCTGATCATTTGTTTCCAGTTACCTAAGATATTGGTCTCCTTCCATGACCATTACATCTCCTAACTATAAAACTGCTGATCACCAAGGAAAGATTGTAAGTACAAAGAAGAGAATCCTCTTTACTTATTAATATACGGCACTCACTTGCTAAAGTTGACTACTCAGAATACTTGGTATTAGGGCTGCAGGCAGATTACACAGTCCTGGCCTGGGTAACTGAACAGGACATGGAAAACTACTGGATATGACATGAGAAATTACCAGACACGACAACAGAGTGAGAAGCTGACAAGAGTTACAGGTAGCATTGTGAGGAATGGCCAGATTTCACACACAGTTAAGAGGGAGCCGAGTCAGAGATGACCAAACTTCACAGTTAGTTGAAGTACTAGAGTCCTGTTGGGGAGTATTGCAAGGCCAGCAGTGCCCAGGTAACTGTGTCAGTAATGCCAAATAAGGCCAGGATTACTGAATACAAGTATCAGAAAAATGGATTTGGGTATGGATGTAAAAAAGATGGGACCAGTGGGGAAAAAAAAAAAGTAACAATGGGTGGGTTGTTCATTCTGGAGAAGACTGGACAGAGAAGGGAGACACAAAGGCAGAGAAAAGGAGTGAGCAGAACTAAAAAGGGATAATGCAAATCATGGGACAACAGTCGTATGGGGGTACCCATTGGGACCCCTGCACTTGATTACCACAGCTGGACCAGCACAACAAACCAACCTGTTGTTCTGACCGTACCACAAGATTCGAACCTGCTTGTGCAGTCAGCAGGACCAGGGCAGGGGTTGCTCTCCCTGGCTTGTACCCAGACAGACGGATCAAGCATCCTAGTATTGCCATGTCGATATCTGTTACAGGCTCGATGACATCAGTATCTACACACCATTTTATAACACTCATCTCATTAAAATTAAATGCCATGATAATTTCTTTGCCTGCACCTCCCAGAGTAATATCTTCACATAAGCACACACAACATAGCTAATGAAGAAAAAGAAAATTAATTTTCCAAGCCTATTGACCTGGCATGTTGGGAAGAGCAATAGTGTTTAACACTGGGAGATGTTCATACTACAGGGATCATGACCACGTAAATATATAAGAACATAGGTAGATAACTTCAGAGAAAACATTTCTTTGCCAGCCTTACAAAAGGAAAGAAATATAGCCTTTGCAGAGGTATAACAGACTTTCTGGAAGTCTACATCCTAACACAGAAATAAATTAAAATACAGTCTGATCCTCTAAATGTCCGTACACAAGTCCTTACATTAATCTCCCAAATAGCACCTGACAATCTGTCAAATCTCTCTGTTCAGTGTTTTGTAGCTGCAGAATCAGGTTTAGATACTCTTTATTGCTGTTATTAAAACAACTAGCTACACGAACTAGAGGTCTAAATCCTAAGATGACAAGTGGGGCTTTCCATCTTCTACAGTAATTCTATCTTTAAATAGTATTTCAAAATAGTATTTCAACACTGACATAGGGAGACGAGTAATAAAATTCACCAACATATTAAGCCATCTGGATAAGCTTACATCACATTCCTTTTGAAGTATCAAAACACCACCCATACGTGCTATAAGAATAAATTTCCTGCCCTCTGATATTTGTAGAATTGACTCCACATAGGGTTTCCCCATCCATATTTCTCGTAAATAATGCATCCTCTGGCCCTACAGCATGCATGCCAAAATCCTTAGCAACATTCCGTCAAACCTAGCTCTGTATTCTATGCACTAAAACTCTCCATGGGAAACCACCCTAAAGCACAACAGGCAAAAATCTCAAAAATGCATACCCCAAAATAAAAGTAAAAAGGTTTTCTGGTGAAATAAGAGCAAAATCAAGGAAAAGCAAGATAACAGCAAAGTTCTCAACAAGAATGCTAAGTACTAGAAAAATAGATAGAAAACTCCTGACGCATACGTACCGTAAAATTCAAATGAAAATTTACTTTAATGCAAGCTTTGCAGTAAGACAGCAGGATGTGTGTTCTAGTCAAATACATATCTATTGACAGAAATACTCTAAGTTGTGTAACTCACATTGCAAATTAAAAGCACTTAAGATGTCTAAGCATAATGTTTCATAGGAAGTAACGGAAGTTGCATTATCAGTGTTAAAAACGTTTTGCAATGTTTTGTTTAATTATTTGTATTTTAAGATGTGATCCTTTTTAAAGCGCTTCAAGTTTGACCATGTGCTAAGATACTTTCTGGGGAATTCTGCCAAGCACCTGTAGAGCTCTATGCTCAAATTTTCTGAAGCTTGATATCTGACTTTTTTTATTTTATTTTAAAACACTTAATTAGTTGGTTTTAGGAACTGCCAGCAGCAAGTACCTCTAGTTATTTTTTGACTGACTTCCTGGCATGCATAACAGCTTTTATCACTGCATGTGAATTAGGAAACAAGTCTTCATCTCTTAGGATCTTTCTTGACACCCTTTGCCTTAAAGCAGATAAAAGCCTTCAAGCCATGTTCATCTTAATCTTTCACTCTCTGCTTTTATTTCTGACTTTTGCTATAATGGCCAAATTGACAAGAGATACTCTCCTTATTCCAGTCACCGCTGCACCATTGCATTGGCTTTCAAATCGAAAATTAAAAGTGAACTATAACTCTTTTGTTCATAATGTAAAACCAAAAAAACAAATTAAGAATTAAGCTTCAACATAGTCCCTCGTGAACGTGTCAGGAATTTGGGATTCCTCCATTTCTGATTTAAGCAATAAACTTCATTACATTTAACAAATAACAAACAATTCTCTTCAAAGAAAACTGTAGGGAAATGTGTTTCAGAGCTCAGCAGAGAGTGTACTGCTGTGTACAGGACTACCACATCCCAAGCACCTGCTAACAAACATTTCACACTCACAGGATTTGTGCACTTGAGCCAAAGCTAGTGAGAATCTGACAGACAAAAGATATTAGAATTATATCACTGAAGCCATTCACCGATTTAGGAATTCAATTTTGCCACTGCCTGCACCAGATCTAACTGATGTCTGCAAATCTCAGGTTTTTCACTTAAAATTTTCATTTAGGTGAAAGTGATGTAAAAATTTCATATAATTCACTCCTACCTGATGCTCCTGAATACAGTCATACAAAAGTTCCATTCAAACCACAATTAAACCTGATCACTTTCAATTTTCACTCTATAAACGCATTTTACTTCTCTCTAAAGACACCAATTCAAATTTAAATTACACCTGAAAACTCTCTGTGCATCTATACAATTTATAAAAAATCAGCAATAATAGGCAATTTAAGTATCAGATGGGAATTCCAGCACACAGATGAAGCTTTCCTCCCTACACATAAGTCTATTTGTTTACAACTCGAGAAAGTAATGAATACTATGTATTTCCTCTGTTTTCTTAATGGCACTTGGGCTTATCTGACTTAATTTGCTAACTTTGCTGTCAATATGTTAAATTCATCCCAAGGAAATCAGACCCCTTGATGCTTAACTAAAACCAAATTTCTAGTATTTACACACAGGGTCTGCATAGAAAATATTCTTTTGTGAACTATATGAAAGCTACAACATAGAACACACAGAAAAGTTTGGCATTGCATATCAGTTCTAACTTTCAGCTTCCTGACATTTGTCGATCTGTATCAGACTTAAACATAAGTTCAACATAAATAAACTATGCAGTGTATTTAAGTGCAATAATTCATTTTTCCACTATCTTCAACAAACATCAATTTTAATTCCTGAATTCACCTGGATTCCATTGCTTCTCACACAGTCCATTGTAGCATTTCTGTATCTAAAATTCATGAACTCTACTACTAACAGCAGTATCATACAAGTTTCAATTTCAGAATCATTATTTTTGTCAATAATGCATGAAGCAGATTATAGCTGGTACCTAACAGAGTTGGACTGACTTGCAAGCAAAGAGACAGAGGTACTCTTTTTGGATATTTAAAAGATTATTTCATCTGACAAAAAGTGTTAGAGAAACATCTGATGTATCAAAAATACATATTAAATTTTAAAAACTGAGGAATCTTAAGAAGTTTTACATCTAGCCAGCCATATTGAAGAATGAAGTCTTTTTTTCTCCTTTAGAATAAAGAATCTGAAATCTGATCAGTAACATGAATTCGTTCCTACAATGCCTTTAGGAAGAAATGTTGAGTTAATTACTCAATTAGAGCATATTTACTTTGTAATTATAATGTCATGTTCAGTCATATTTAATTGTTTTTTCCAAAATACCCAAAGGCAACCATCCACATCATGGGCTGAAAACCTGAAAAATTTAAGATGAATAACAATACCATTTAGAGAAGCATATTTTAAACATATGATAAAGCATCCTTTAAGGTTAGATGGCTCTCAGACAATATTTTCCTTAAAACTATTAACTCTTAAGATTTATGTACAAAATGCAAAGAGAGTTCCCATGGGATGACCCAGATTTTTTGGTCTCATTTCTGGGTCTAGTTTGAAAACCATTAAGTCTCCAGTCACCCTTAAGAATTACTTTATTTTAATCTTCTGTTTTTGATAAAAGCAGCAAATTTTCCCTCCCTCTTATCTGTGCCAAGTTTGCCGGTGCCCAGTTCACGAGACTGATGAATCTCATGGTTTTCTTCTATTTCCTTACAGCTGCCAGTTTAAATAACTTTTTTTTTTTTTCCCCCCCTACATATAAGGCTTTAACTGGTACTCTGATAACTCCTCCCAGCTGTTGAAGAAGATTCAACTTGCTGGTCTCTTTTAATGGATTCTGAATGCTTTGCCTGCTGAGACAGCCACTGAGATTTAGAATTTAATATCTGGGACTAAAAAAAAAACCACAGACACACACAGAGAGAAAAAAGGAACACTGCAGAAGTCCTCTACAAATACATAGTCTCAGGGTTCCTATATAAGTTTCTACACCCCCGTAGAACATCCATTAACAGTTATCTCAATTTTCTTTAGTCAGTAGGGAAAAAGGAATCTAATCGAAGTTAGGATCCCAACCCTGTTTGGATTCAAGCCCTATAGTCATCACTTCCATGGTGATTTTATGTGTGGGTATATATATCTCAACAGTAAGTAATTAGATTCAGCTAAATGTTTGTAAATTATAGCAGGATTCATCTATTGACCTGATATGTTAACATGTATTGGAACATTAAGGTGAACTACTCATAAATTTCTACTACCTCATCATTATATATGCTGGTCTCCGTCTCTAGCCACAATTCTGCATGAAAGCTATTCTAGCACAGTGCAGGAAAACAACCCACTTACAAACTCAGTGCGTCTGTCAGAGCAATTGAGACACCAGGGTTGTCTCACCTCACTTATAAACTATGATAAGATTTCCAAAAAAACAAGCAAACTACTCTGAAACTGGTGTGAGGCATTGAGGCAAAAGTCCCTCCATCTCAAAGTTTCAACGAATGGCCACTATGTCTGATTAAACACAGAAACGTGGTTGCAGTTTAGCTATTGGCTGACATATATAAATTATCTCCCCATCTTAAAATATACAGATTTAAATATACAGAGTAGATACTAGGAAAAATATCTTGGTTTTTTTGTTTGTTACCATGAGAGTAGTTAAATACTGCAACAGGCTGCCCAGTGAGTTTGTTGAACTTCTGTCCTCGGGGACATTCAAGATTTGACTGGACATGGCCCTGAGCAACCTCATCTAATTAGACCTGTTTTGAGCAGGGTGTTGAACTACCTGGCCTCTGCAGGTCCCTTCCACCCTACGTTATGATTTTATTTAATCCTCACTCCTTAGAAATGCAATTCTTTGCAGTGAAGCATGTACCAGTGAGAGCCATGTCTCAAAACTATCCTTTCTGAGAAAGATGCCTGGGAAGGTGACATACAGAGCAGACCAGCTTCAAAGCCGTTATCAGTGGGTTCCCCTCAATCTAAGCTTCTCTTGAGAATGAACCGTGCTAATAATCTCTCAGCTGTAGATCACAATAATTCACCTTGATATCTGGACAACTGCCAATATGGCAAAATAAAGACAAAATGTGATTCCATCGAATCTTCTGTCACCTTCTACGATACATATCTTAATCTTTTCTCCTTTTTTCCCACCACACCCCCCATGGACTGTCAAATGCAACAATCCAAACCATACAATCTATTAATGTTATATTTAGGTTTCTGTGAGAAATTCAACAAGGCCATCCATTCTTGAAATCTGTATACACAGTACAGAGACACCTGTGACTCCTCCAGTTGAAAGAGAGCTACCCTGAATCCCTCTCAAGTTCTTAATGAAGTTTATATTACTCTCATCAATGGAAACTGATGAAAACCATTTCAGACACTGTTTTGGAGAAAGATTTATACATACACTATCGACTACTACACCCAGATTTATTCCACTACAACCTAGCAATAGCAAGGGGTGCCCTTGCGACCATACAACTTCATCACTGTGTTTCAGAGCTCCCAGCAGGACCATTCTACCACCTAAAACTACACCTGCTCTCTGGCAGAAGCACTGTAAGCCCATCACCATGCCCTCTGTTCTCTGCACAGAAGACTGACTGTGGCTTCCTCTCCCATAAGAAAAAAAGTGAAGGATGAAGAAAAATAATCCTCAGGTAGCTTAAATGCACAATAATTCTTTTACTCCAATAAAGTAAAAATGGTAAATATTAATTTATTTTTTTAAAACTTCCATTGGTAAAAGTTACAAGGAAAAAAAAAATTACATTAGGTAATAGATAAACTATGCCAAAAGAAAAAGTATTCAGTGGTAACCAATAAGTCTGAATGTTTAATAGTGTCATCTTTTCTTAAAATTAATGATGCTGAAATCCAGCAACAAATATGTTAATTAATAAACTTTCTGTCAAATTCATCTTATCCCCACTATTTAAATAAAAAACACAGCATTTCAGATAAATGATTGACTCAAAAAATACACTGGGTTTGTCTACAGTCTTAAAAAAAAAAAAGATAGGCAATTGAATGATTTAATAACATTATGTTTTGTAAAGCATATATCTGCCATTGGTAAAAGCTTTCTTCAGTGTTGATCTGATTTGTTGTTTTCAATAATTTACTGCACATAGTCACATCTGTTATGTTGGTTGATAGACAATAAATTTAGAGAACACATTTGCTCAGAAGTGATCTTATGTTTGCTGTTCCTGAACTTCAGCGAATCTGTTCCTTGAATTAATTCCCAGAAAGGGTTAAACAGGACAGTTCCTAACAAGTCAAACAGCCACGATGACAATTCGCACATGCGCACACACACACACCCAAAAAGTAAATTTAAGAGTGATTGCCATTCAGATGAATCCTGTTTTAAGTATGGATGCAAACCCATTTTCCACAAACTTGAAAGAAAGTAAGCCAAACCTAAGGGCACGTGGTCATATTGCAGTTACCTGACATGTTCTCTAAACTGAAGTGTTTTGAGGAAACAAAGCAAAAAGATGAGGACAAATAACTCAAAGTAAATATCTCAGTAGGATAAATTAATTCCATATGGCAAGGGTGCGTCACATCTGCTGCAGTGAATTACATAGATGTAACCCCAAAAACATATTTGACTGCAGAGCAGAGATGCAACCAAGAGTGGGTTCGTAAGGGTGTCTTGGTTGCAGAGAGCATGCCAGCTAGCTCTTCAAAAGTAAGTGTTCGTGATGGCAGAAACACAGAAAGTTCATGAAGAACCAGTCAGCAGGAACACTGATGATGACCTAACCCAAATTGGTCTCTATGACTAAAGATGACTTCAAAGAAAATCTTTCAAAAGTATATACACTTTAAATTCCATGCCTTTAGCAGGATATTTAAATACTCCTTTTAAGGATAGGGAATGGTTGAAAGCACTTAAATACTTTTCTGAAGACTCTACTGGCAACTTTCACAAGTAAGTGCAGTGCACTGTATTATGCAAAATGTTTAAGTACTGTTATTTAACATTATTTTAAATATTTTTATATTACACTGCTATTTCATATTATGTTGAATTAAAAACTTAATGCTTATTGAATGTGCCAAGTACTTTGAGGTAGAAGATCATACTTTATAAATACAGGCATTTATTGTTACGTCAGTGGGGGCTGGAATTTTAGTTCTGCATTTTAAAACAGCGATTCAGATTTTTCCCCAAAAAATCCTGAAGATAAGCTGTTTCAAACCACTTAGCAGTATTCTTTGTGCCCCACAACTAATGCCTGTTCTGACAAACCTTTACAACAAAACGAGAGCGTAAAACAAATACTCAAAAATGAAGACTCAGTTTGCTAATCTGATCCCTTTGTCACCACGGAAAGAGCACGGTTTCTCCTACACGTAAAAGCATTGCCCCCCAAAATTACAGGAAATAAAACTGGCGTTCTGAAAATAGAGCAGAAAATTAAAGCAAACATCCAATAAATTCTAGTCCGTATCTCCAATGGTTTTGTCTTGTAGCACAGCATGAGACAGATTTCAACCCTTCAATTGAAATCAGCTGTGAAGTGTACACAATCATCTGTGTATTTATACCTGCAAAGTTAAGGGGAATATTTGTGGGTTTGACCCTCACTTCAGGTCAGAAAATGCATTAGGGACTCTGCTTGTCACTTGACCCTCTCACTATCAATAGGTTTCCGAGAAATAAAGGGAATACTAATTAGTTCCTAATTTAACCGATACAAAAGATACAAGGACTATGAAAAGAGTGTCTTACAGGGGAAGATTTCAAGAACAGAATATGTGCAGGTTAGGAAAGGAGGTTGCAAGACGACCTAATTATGGTTGACAAATACCTGAGGGGGTTCTTTTTTACAAGCAGCAGGTAGAAATCTGTTCAAAATACGCAATAAGGACAAAGCCCAAAGGCATTATCTGAAATTGAAGGAAGGGTAGTTCAGACATGGGATCAGAAATGGCTTTTCACTCATTACTATAGGATCATTACTATATGGAATAAATGACCTACCGGGGGCTCTTCAATCCTAATGAATTTTATTCCGGGATAGATACGTAGCTATCGGTGCTATGTCTGGCCTTTGCTCCTGAAAAGCAGGGGATGGATGAAGCAGACCTGGAAGTGTCTTCTGCCAAACCCCTCTGGAGCGCCGCCAGGGCTCCTGGCTGCGCAGCCCTGTAGTGCCACCTCCTGGGGGAGGCAGCGCCCGGGACCCCCACCCGCTCTCCTTCCCACCTCCCCACCTAATCCCTGGAACTGGAATAACGCGGCAAAACTACTGGGTTTGGTTCATTTCCTGGCCGGTCACCAGATCGCACCAGGAAAGATCCTGCTGAACGCCGGAATCGCAAGCAGCAGAATTTAACTAGATGGTTAAACTACGCTTGAGATTCAAACTTGCGACACCAGAGGCCAGGTTGACTCATTCTGGTCCCTCCCTTGAGAGGGCTGTAAAACGTGGGTTTGCAAACTGATTTTCCATTTTACATTACGAGAACAAGTTTTCAAAATATTATGAGGACACGCATTAAAGATGCCCATCTAGGATTCCACCCAGTCCCACATGTGCATTAAAAGTGATGTAGTTAGTTTTGAAAGCTTTTTCTGCTGCTTGTCGGGCAGGTTTTTAAAATTTTCTAGATAAACACATGCTCTATGGTAATAATGAATAATTAATTGTTATAAAAATACATTCCATTGTGTAGCAAAAATAAACATTGAAAAGTGTCTCAGCATCAACAAATAATACTATCAGCTTCCCTTTCTTTGTGCAATAGGAGACTGTAATGAAAGCACAGTAGACGTACATTTTAACATCCAAAAAATTAGGAAATTCTTACTTTAGGGGGAAAGATTTTCAGTGTATAAAGTCACATTCAAAAGCATGAAACAAGTCTATTACACACCTACCCAAATTAGCAGCTAAGAAGTCAACAAAGCACTTTCAAATACAATTTCTCTTCCCCACAGTCCTCACAATCTAACTAATGGCCTCCAGCAGGCTTTATTTATTTATTTTTAAGGAAGCCACTATTACGCTGGCTCCCCTGCTGCCCAGGCTCCCAAGCATAGGGCTGTTCAGGTAGGCTGATAAGGGGCTGACTGAGAACAGACGTGTGCAGAAAGCAGCTGCCGGCAGAGGCCTACTCGTGTCAGTCACATTTTAAGAACAGACAGAAAAATTTGTCTTGCATCGGTAGTACCTGGAACATTCACCTTGCTGCCAGCAACTGAGAAGGATACAAGAGTAAGGACTTATCCAAATCAATCTTCCCTCTTGTAAGTGAGGAGCAGACCAGGATCACAGACCTAACTTTGCCTTCTGCTCACCTTTTTTATCTCCACCTTGCAACTGGGAATCTGTGGTTGCTTTAATTATTCCATTCCACATTATGATTGGTTTGCTCACATCTCCTTGCGACCAGGTTTTCTTGACTACTGATCAATTTAACCTTTCAGGTGCTGTTTGCCCAAAATAAAAATAGATTGTAAATAAATGGCAGCCCGAGCACTATCAGGGAACAGAACTTTCTTCCACCTGGCTGATTTTCTGTTTGCTTTAGAAGTTGGTCTTTCACCTGGGAGTAATGACAATCTGCATCAAGAGACAGATGCAAAACTGTTCCTCCAATTATATAATCACTGCAGCTGATAAGGAGGGAGCTGGATTTAGGTTGCCATAGCGTTGGCATATTGCTATGGAGGCTGAGCTCTTCGTCCACTTTATCAGCTCTGGTCCAGGAAAAGCAGCCCAATTATGCCTGCTGAATGCATGTGCTGTGGACCTGCTCCCACTTGGAAGGAGCACTCTGGATCAGGGGCTCCTTCCTTTCCCCTCCCACCTCATTTCGATAGAGTGGCTAGGGGTGGGGGTGCTGGTGTGGTTTTTTGTTTGTTTTTTTTTTTTTTTCTTTTTAATCTGTATTTAATCGGAAGGAGGGTGGTGTCATCTCTGAAACCCGCGGCCCCTCCACCATTAAGGGCTGCCACAGCACTAACGCACCCTTGGCTGCCCCTGCAAGGGATGCAGGGGTCGGGGGCACCTGGGGAGCTCCCCAGGGATGGGGGCCCCTGCCAGGCCGCTGCCCCCCGCCCGGGCGCCCTCGCACCCAGACCAGGTGCTCAGCCACAGCGGGCGGGGGCACGTTTGCGGGCAGGGAAGCTGGCCCCGGCCGCCGGAGGGAGAGGCTGCCCTGCAGGGCGAGGCCGGGGGCGAGGTGAGGAAGAAGCTGGCCGCGGCTGGGGCTTTCTGCTGGGGGGAGAGCGGCAGCCCGGCAGCCCGCTGCCGCTGGAGCGCTGCTCCCCTCTCGCCGAGGGAGGAAATGGCTCTGCCTGCTCTGCCATACCGGCGTGTGTGTGCAGCCCGGGCGGGAGGGGAGGGGAGGGAGGGAGGGAGGGGGTGACAACATGCAGGTAACAGGATAAAAATAACTTCGGGAACGGTAGATCGGGGTTGGGCGGGGGAGGGGGGGGGGAAAGGCTTCTGGAGTTTGGACAAACAAAGTTTTACTACAGGGAATAGCTGGGGACGTTTGCTAACGCCGAGGAGCAGCAGCACGGGTTGGTGTCCATGATGCGGGCGATCCTGAGAGGAGCTCGGCGAGAAATCACTGCCCCAAGTAAAATCCAACTTTAATTTGAATACAGGCGCTCCCCGGTGTCCCTCATTCTCTCAGGATGTCCGTGTGTATGTGTGTAAATAGATAATTCCTCCTTCCCCTCCCATTTCGTGTGAGAGATTAGGAATAGCGTAAGAGAAGGGAAGGGCTCCTCTCCCGGTGCCTTGGGAAGCCGTACCCAGATGGGGTTAGGACCGGGAGGGCGTTAATTGGGAAAGATCCCCCAATCCCGGCGGCACTGCGAGTTCCTCTTCCCCTGACGCGGGCGAGCGGCGGCTCCGCGGCTTCACTTCGCCCGCGGCCACGGCGCGCAGCCCCTGCGCCGGGCGCCCCTCCTCGCCCCTCCGCTTCGGGAGGCGACGACGGCGACTTAAAGCAACTTTTCTTTGCCCGGCGTTTCCTACGAAGCACCCGTTCCCCGAGGGGCTGCGGGGGTCTCCCTGCAGCACACCCGGCTGAGGGGAGCTGGGTGCTCCGAAGGGAAACCGGTGTCAAAGGCTGTCCTCCGCCCCGGCCCCTCCGCCTGCCGCTGGCGGCGGCGGCAGCGGCTGAGCCGAACCGAACCGAGAGACTACGGACAAAGGCTGGGGGAGAGACCGGTTGCTAGATCCTCGGAGGTAAATCTCAGGCTTACCTTGATGGTTTTCTTCTGGAATGTACATCCTCTTGTTTTCATTGACCATTTAAAACGAGTCCAGATAAATCCCTCCGAAAATCGGCTTGGTAAAATTCAAGGAAGAATGGAGCTGCAGAATTTCCCCTTTTATTATTACCTGATTCCCATTATTGCATCAAACACCAAAAACTGATCCTTTCCACTACTGCCTCCTTTAGTGAAATTGCAATGCATCCTCAGTACATCCGGGCCCCTTCCAAGAATTTAGCACAGCACCTCTGGCTGTTAAACCATAAAAAAGAACAGGAAGGGGGGAAACGAGAGAGAGGGGGGGAAGAAAAAAAAAAAAAGGAAAAAGCAAAAGCATCCAGGACAAACCTCTGAGGGTTAAATGTTTTTAAAATCCACCAACTACAAGAGTAAGAAAAGGAGGAAAAAAAAAAGAGAGAGAGATGTTCAAACGCTGCTGCTCCTCCTCTTCAAAGCCATTCTGAGCGCGTTGTGTTGGCAGGGAGCTGTTTCTGCAGAGGAAGAGAGCACAGTCCCAGCCCCTTACTCCCTCCCCTCCCTCAGCGCGCTCGCTCCCCGCTCTCTCCCTCTCGCCGACAGACAGACATACTGAACGCTTCCAGATGTTCCAGCTGCGGCGGCTGCACGCAGCCCCCCGCGCGCGGCGTTAGGAGCCGCCGGACTTGATCTGAAAGTTTAACACGCTGCCTGCCGCCTTCACTGCGCCTGCCGAGGCCGTGCTACAGACATGACGTCAAGGAGGCGAGCTGGAGCCGGCTGCCTGGAGGAGCGGGGGGACAGGCGAGGGGAGCGCCGGGGGCCGGGCCGGGGGACGGCGGCGGCACGGTGGCCCGGCGGCACGGTGGCCCGGTGGCCCGGCGCCGCGCTCGCCGCCCGCCCGCCCGCGCCCAGCACCCCGCGGCAGCCGGCGCCGCCGTCCTCCGGCCCCGCTTCGATCCGGTTTCTCAACAGCGTGGGCTCTGCCCTGCGGTTCCAGTAGGGAATGCGCCTGTGAGCTGCATCGCAAGGAGGAGAGCATCGCCTGCCGGAGCGTTACGGGCGGCACCGGGTGCGAGCCCTCAACGAGCGGGCAGAAGGCGCTGCGGCGGCGTTTGATCCGTTCCGGGCAGGCGGGCAGCGGCAGGGCGGGCGGGCGCCGGCAGAGAAAGAGGTGCCCGGGGATAAGTTGCACAGACGGGAGGATGCACAGATGTTTAAACAGATTAATCAAGCTAGGATTTGCAAAATCCTTGGTGGAAACACCAAAGCGCTGCGCTGGTACCCCACCGCTTGCCTTAATTATGCCTGTCATTTGGCCCTCTATAATGGAAGCCTCCGCAGAGAGCGAAAATGACTTCTTTAAAACGAAACGCGAACTGAAGGCAGTGCATGTTAAATCTATCTGGACTCTCCGAGCTGCCATGTTAAACAAGAGATGCAGAGTGCAAAACCACCCCTCAGGAACCACTGCAGAAACTGCCACAACCTGAGAAACTAAACCGCTCTGACTCACGGGGGGGTGAACGTCCAGAATACCGTGTCCTCCGTGCAAACCCGTGGCTCTAAATTCCCATGATAACAGAGCGTCCATCTAACATCACATGCATGCAATACTATTTGTGGAACTTAAAACACAGTGGCTCTTTCCTTTCAAGTGGTTTTCCATTTCAACTAGAAAAAAGAGTATTTTAAAGTTGGTAATACCCCTATAAAGGAATTACTTTTGAACAAACTGAGTGCCTTCCCTACAAATGGATTTCAGTGGGATGTATCAAATATCTGTCTCTTTCTGAGGCTTTCCCCCCACCACTTTAAATGAGCTGTCTCTCAGATAGAACTCAAAATACCATAGAAAACACCACCACCTAACAGATTCAGGCAAAGAAACAAGAAAACAACACATCCGCTTGCAGCTACAAGAAAAACTGGAATAGATGTAAAGCACTTACCAAAAACTGGATGCAGTCAAAGCACTTGTCCTAAAAAAAGGTCATTTTGATTTCTAAGAACCACTGATCATCACAACTTCTGCGTTAAATGCTGTTCAAAGCGTAATTCACCAACAACATATTGCCATTGACAGCAAGTAGAAACGCAGCTTTATTTCTGACTCAAGGGGAAGAGTTCCTCTGAGCAATTAAAATACTCTGTCCTCTATTGCCTAGTTTTTCTCTAATAATGTCACATGCACTTACCTCGTTTAACTTACCAGATCAAGCAAGATCACAGCTAGAGGTGGAATGGCAATATATTAGCTTTCATTTTTAATTCCAGTTGCCTTTTTCTTTAAAAAAAGGTCCTCCCTTCACCATTATAAGAAGGACTGAACAGCAAATCCTTCACTACCTATATTTGTTGTGTAAACACACATTTTATTTTTCTCCTTGTGACCACAAATCCTTGCCATTTTGGATTGTGCTAACTCCCATTTTTCCCAGCCATGAGTCAACCAAGAGTTGCATGATTCACCCTTGCATGGACATAATCTCTAGGGAAGTCATTAAGTGCATGCTGATCGGTCTTGTACAGAAATCAAACACCAGTGAGGCACCTGTAAATATTTCTTTTGCCCTTCCTGGGTCACATTCACAGCTAGATAAGGATTTATATACAGTATTAGTTAAACAGTTAACATCCACATAGCCTTGCTTTATGCCAGCTCACATACGTATGCAGCTACATCCACAAGCTGTCCCTGCCACCTACAAATCTTTTTCTCCGTTCTTTATCCCTCTCTCTCTGCCAAGCTCCCCCAGGGGGACCCAAGTTGGGCCAATTACCAAAAATCAAATACAGAAGAAAAATAGAAAAAGAAACAAGAATATTGGCTGGCATTAATTTCTTCAGCATAAATAAAATTCTACTATAACTTGAGATTTCCTTATTCAGCAATTCTGATGCAAATAATTTTCTATACAGATAAGTCAAAAGAAACTGATCATAGGATTAAGATGGAAAGGTCCTGCTAATGAAGGAGAATGAGGGGACATAGGTGTGAACATCGCGCCTTTCCCTAAAGCATTTGTTCCATCAAAGTACGCTGGGAAGATATAGTCCATGAAAACAGGTTTGGTAAAGAGGTGGCATTTGAACTAAAGGTGCTCGTAAGATTTTTTTTCTTAACAAAGCAATTACAGAAATTCACATTTAGTAATAATTCTCACAGGAAAGAACCCAAGCTGTTACCCTCTACAGAAACCAGAAAAATTCAATTGGCCTTAAGTTTGTTTCTTTCCATTTTTTACACTTTCTTTCCTTGTTTCACACTTTCTTTCCATTTTTCATAGAAGTAGTGCAGAAGGGATTTTATTAGGGATTCCAGAGCAGCAGCTTGGAGACTTGAGGGAGGACAACAGCCCTTTCCTGCACGGCCTCTGAATCCTGAGCTCTCCGATTGCGTATGTTCTGGGCCAGGACTCTAAAGGCAAAGCGTACAGCCTAAGTGAATTAGAAGGCTTTCTATCATTTTTGAACAACTGATGCTCTGAAAAGCTTTATGGCCTTCTGAAGGGGGAGCATAATTAGCCTTCTTCAGAGTTAGATCCCCACACACGCAGCCCAAAGATGAGTATACAAGTGAGAGAAAGGTCTTAAAAGATTTATGAAAGGATTATTCTTTCAATACAAAAACAATTAGAAAGTTCTTAGTCCCTGCCTGATATGGCAGCCAGCAGATTTAGAGGTAAGATGGACAGTGTAATGATCAGACACAAGGGTATCTCACACCAGGCTGAAGCCGTGCTTGTAGACTTCCTCTAAGCAGATGACCATAGATTGGACAAATGATCCAATGTATGTTCAGCCTTAGCCCAGCTCTAAAGTGGAGATACTGGTTTTCTACCCCACAGGAATGCTGCGAGGAGAAAAACTGTTCTGCAGTTGCTCTGAGAACAATAGTTATGAGGGCCATATAAAGCACCAAGACAGAGAATTCTGAGAAACAGCTATTTAAAGTTACAAAGTGGCAAAGATGATTTGTAGGGTGCATGATGTGAACATGCAACAGTCCATTCTGCATGTCAGGAATTTTTTTGTTCTGTGTACAACGTAGTATTCCTTCCCTCTTACCCAGCCATATATAGAGTATGCTGGGCACAACAGCTTCTTCAAAATCCAGTATCAGAACCCACATCCATCTTCAGAACAGAAATTGCCCAAATAGGTTGCACAGGAGAGTGTCTCCTTGATTCAAAAAGGAAGAGCTACTGTCATGCTGTATTTAAAGATGGGGCTAGAAAGCAATGGGATGAAAACAGACAAGAGCAAACAATAACGCTGCATTGAACTAGTCTTATAACTTATAAAATTATTTGAAAGGCTCTTTTAAGCAGTCTCAGTACCTTTTAAATGATCTAGGGTTTTCACTGGGCCTACTGCATAACTTATCTAGCTATCTAATTGCAGTAGATTATATTCACGCTTTTTTGTCAGTAATGCCTCTTACTATAAAATAAGAAGGTAAATTATTCAAAAGTGGAAAAGAAATGTATTTATCCCCAGAAATAGTATTAAGGCTCACAATGCAAATGTGCTTCTTACCAGGGCCAGCTCAGAGAAACAGTGCCAGGGATCTTTATTACTTTGCTGAAAGGTATTTTTTTCCCAGAGATTTAAGGTTTTGCACCTCCGCCAACAGAGAAGGCTTCCCATAAGAATCAGCACTTTCTTGCACTGAAAAATATGGGATTTTTTTTTTTGTCACTGATTTAAATAAATGGGATCTAAACACAGTGCAATCTTTGCATGAAGACTTCGACCTTCCTTTTTTCAAAGGCTAACATGTCAATAATTCTGGTTTCTGTCTAGTGTCTGTTTCCTTCAGAGCATTGATACCTAAAGTGACAGCCTGATTAGTCCTGGGTACATTAAAAGAATCATCATGCATGAATAACATAATGCTCTTAACTTCTGTCATTTCTGACAATACTGCATTGTCGGTCCATACACAGTATAATAGAAATGTTGGGTATTTGCTGGTGTTGCGTGACTACAATATATTTTGGGTTTTGATCAAATATTGATGATGATAGCAAATTTTTCTCATATTTCAGGGCTGCTCTGTTTAGAATTGTTCTCAAAGTTATTTTTGATTCTTCTGAATTACATACCATCTAAAAATGTGAGTATCATTCTCTCCATTTGAACTTCCTAGTTGTTACTGAAAAAAGTTCCTGTTCACATTTATGAGTATGGATTTCTAAAAATGACTTTTTTTTTTTTTTTTGGTAGCTTAATTTTAATTGGAATGAAAGCAATTGATAGTCCAAAGCTATTCAAAGTGTGGTCAGGAAACTGCAGACCTTTCAAAACTATCTACTAGCTAGACAGATGATGCTTATCAGACTCGAAGAGAACTTGTGGCGGTTTTCACTATGCCACCACCATCACAGACACCCGGCCACAGCACTAATTAGTGCACTGAGGAAGGTCTAACATTCTTCCAGAATTTCAAAACAGAAGTAGTCTCTGTTCCTCAAAAAGGGGCAAAGGTCAATCGTTGACTTTGCCATAAAAGCTTAAGGGAAAGACTTGAACTTAACAAAAAGTGTTGCACTGTTTGTATTTTAGATAAGAAATAATTGGGCCTATCTAGATTGGGATATGTACTGTACAAAGAGATTTAAACTCAGCAGTTCATCATTAGCTACTGCCAATTAAATAAATTAAAAAAAAAAAAAAAAAACAGAAAAAAGCAAAATAATTACTGTTAATAATAGTCTAAAATAACCAGTCAAACAAAAGACATGACCTAATAAAGTCTACAAGGAGATCTACAATGAAAAATTAATTTTTAATCCAACCAGCCTACACTTTGTCAAAAAAAAAAAAAAATCTTAATGCAAACTGTTGAGGGTATCTTAGATACTTGCCACAGCTTACACAACAAAAATGAGCAAGTTATTACCATTCTAATCTTCTAACATAGTTCTACAAAACACTCAGGGATATGTAGTTTGTATCTAGTTCGTAACTAAGTATCATGCATAAGCTGAGACTTAGGGCAAGTACGAAGAAAGACCTTTTTGGAAGGGATGGATTCTTCAAAGAGCAAATTTTTGCAAGCTGTTGAGAAAGACTTTACATTGACTAGAAGGATTACAGGATGTTGGCATTTGGAAACATCAGTGAATCTAATTATTAAACAATGAAAACTACACAAAGTTACAATAAGAAGGCAATGCAGAAAAGTATATTTAGCCAGAACAACCAATTCCAAGTATAAAAGTCATAAACTGAGCTCAAAAAAGAAAAACAGATAGATTAAATGTAGGGTTGGGCTATAAGACCAAGTTCCTTCCTTCTCTTTTGGCATATAAAGTCTTGGAACTTCTAAATCTGCTTTGTCAACATAGAAAATTATTGACAAACTCAAGGAAGCCAACAATTTGGAATTCTGACAGATTTTGGAAGATCTACAATAATCACTAATGAGATAAAATGGTCTAAAAATACAGTCTTATGTGTCAGCCGCAAGGATGATGATTAGATTAATTCGTTAGTATAGTCAGCTACTGTGATATTGGCCTTACATACAATGTCAAGCATTTCATTTTGCACAATGGGTCTTTCTATACTGAAGGACTAAATTTACTTAGTATGTATATCTGGTTATAACGCAATCTTTGCAGTGTTCTTCTGGCTTTTTTCATGATTATTTCTTTCCAAAATGGAGAAGTTCACAACCCACCCGGCAATCAGCCTCTGTTTCAGCTGCAGCACCTTTAATTCATGTAATCTTAATATCTGCTCTACAACTTGCATTTCTCCTTCTGCCTTCTGTTAAAATGACTGGTAACTGTGTTTAGCTGCATAATGATTTGTGGTCAATTCAAATGGGCGCTGAGTTAAAGACAACTTTGATGTGTAGCAATATTTGATTTCAATCCCAGTTTCCAGAATTGTATGGTTACAGACTATAGTCAATCCAGGGTTATCTCAGTACCACCTAAACCTTGCATTCAAGTGATCTAAAGCCCTTCTTTGCAAACCGTCCTTTAAAACAAAATTAGTTCCAATAGATCGCTCAAAATAGCTCTCTTTATTTCCATAAAAATCATCATCAAAACACCACAAGCGAATGCTACGCAGACCCTAATTGAATTGGTTAAATCATCAACTTTAAAACTGTACATTTCATTATGGTTCCATCTTGACTAATCGTTCTCCTAGGACATCCAAAAGCTCATTTAGTGGGACTGTAATAAAGTGTTACAGAAGTTCTGGAAGTGTGAAAGAAAGTGTTTCAAAGTGTGTTTTGCTAGAGACATATTAAAGGCATCCTGGAAAGGTTCCTGAATAACGTATAAATTAAATCTGCTTCAATAGCATGGATTTGGGCTTGCACACAACAGTGATTCAAATAGCTTTAATTTCAAAATGGTTGTGTGGCTGTCACTGTTTCTAAACTCCTCTACTGTAGAATATTCCAAATACTTGTAGCAATATCTAATGGGTGGTTTCCTGAATATGTGCCTTCGAAAGCTTCCTTAGATGCAGTGGAACCTTGATGGAACAGAAGCAGTAAAACAGATGAAGTGACAGGCAGCAAAGCTGAGAGCATTATTTGATTTGGGGGATAATACAGTAAGGTAGGTTTTGAATCAACATAGTGTAAGAGGTATTTGTTCTGTTTGCAGTTTCTCAAAAGAATCTGTAGCTTTAGAAGATGAGAAAAATGTTATACCGTTACTTAAACTACCCCTCCAGCGTGCAATCCAAACAGTTTATTTATGTCTCCCCTATCATTTCTTCCCATCTTTGCTTAAACATGCAGACAAGAAAAATGAAACAAATAAACAACTCTAAAATCTTTACTCACTAGTTCCACATGTTCTGAAGGAAATATTTATATTTCCTTAACATAAATAGCTGAGTTCAGTTATTTTATAATGCCATTGATGTGTACAGTAGTTTATAAGAGTTGCCTCTCAAGAACGCCATGAGACCAAGAATGACCAAGCTAAGCTCCTAACACACACACACACACACACACACACACACACACAGAGGCAGTTTCATCCGAAGGAATGCATCACAAGAAGTAAGCTTTCCAGATCAGGTTTAATATCACCTTTGATCTAGGATGAGAGTAGAGTGAGAACTAGAGGAAGACCACCTTTTGCTGGAAATTAAAATAGTAACAGCATTTAACACTGAGAGGAAAACTTGTTGCCTTCTCACCAGCTAATCAAGACTACACTATTCTGCAAAGTAATAAAATAGGTAGGTTTCATAATAGTTTACATCACCAGCTAAAGCTGCTTGAGCTGTTATTCATAACGCATCCTTTTTCAGAGCACCATGGAATTTTTCAGTCTTTATTTAATCCCCCCTTTTACACTATGGGAAGAAAAAATAATAATTGTTTAAATATGACTAAAGAAATCAAAAGAGAATGGAAAGCTCACACCAATTACACATATAGCAAGCATACACAATTGCGTCACCTCATTCCTTGCCTTTATACCTCCTTCCTGTCCTGTCCTCCTCACCCTTCTGCATTGTTTTCTTAAACTGAAAAAAACAGGAGTTGCATCTTATATTTTTTGTAAAGAACTCAGGCCTTAATCCTGATCCAGAACTTTGGACATTAAACCAAGAAACTGATGAAATATAATAACACTTATCATAAGTAATCTTACAAATTGGGAAAAAAAGAATAAATGTCTGACCCAATGTTGCACGAGCAACAAGCTGTAAAGAGAACAGAAGAGGTCACGCTTCCCACTTTGTTCTCCAATTGCCTTTTCAGGAGATGTCCTTTATATCTCATTTACTTGTGTTTCCATGAGACAGTTTGAGTCTTCTGACTTCAGAAAAAGACTGTGTGAGTGAAAGCCAGATGAATATTTCAGACCTAGCTCCTTAACAACTAAATCCCTGAAGAAGTCTCCCTATCTAGTTCCTTAGTTTCTTCTTCTAGACTTCCAGAGCAAGACAGAGCCAGGCTCTTTACAACAGATACAAGTCACAGTGGCCATAAACTAAAACACAGGATGGTCCAACTTGGCATACAGAAAACTTTTTTCAACCTGAGAGCTCTCGGGCACTGGACCAGGTTTCTCAGAGGGGCTGTGGTATGTCTTGCAGGTTTTCAAAGTCACCTGGACAAAACCCTAAGCAAGCTGGTCCCTGCTTCAAGCAGGAGGTTGGAGTAGGGGAGCTCCCAAGGTCCCTTCCAACATGAATTGTTCTGGTTCTAAGACTGAAAGAGGTAAAAATGCCAAAAATTTTATGAAAATTGACTGTTGTTTCTTTTATTGTAATCAGTATAAAATGTCTATTGGTATACTGAAATTATGAAACAAGAACAGGTGAAACAAAATTATTCATTCACTTTCAACTGTACTTTACCATCTTCCTTTTGTCTGGAGGGTACTTCTCTTGCATCAAAGGAACACAAAAGGCTCAAAATCTTACTCAGTTCCATCTGTATCATCATAATGCAACAGGCTTGCTCATTCTATTTTTCAACTGAGTAGCTGTTGGACAGAAATAAGGAATTTTTTTTCCCTTTTCAGTCTCGTAATAGAGTCTCTGACTTCTACAATTACTGTATCATCTACTGCCATCTCCTGCAGAAACACAGCTTGAACTTTGGAGGAAGACAGAAGAATGGAGGTATCAACATTCTGAGCTTTCTACTGGTCAGTGCTGCCTGTCAATCCCAAAGGAAAAGCGTGGTCTGCAAGTTCCAGGTTGGTAGAATTTGAGAATGTAGAAAACGAATCTTTAAATAATATGGGACTATTACATCCCTCTGATTCCATTTCTCTTCCATTCAAGTCTGTAGTGTTTATGGCAATTGCTGCCATGCACAACAGGGGCTGCTGGTTTTCCCTGCAGCCTGAGGAAGGAACTCTTATCAGCACAAGCACAACAGTGGAGCTTATGCAGTATATAGCAGAGCAAATCCACAGTACATGGGCTGCACAAAGAGTACCTGATTTAATAAGACATGTGACTGTTGTTCTAACATGAATAGGCATAGACTTGTGCCCAGGGGATGGACTGACAGATTTCACATTTTGAACATCTGTATTTAGCTGTACATTACTGTACTGCTATTTTGCAGCCTGACTGATGTCTAGAAGTGAAAGACATCAATTAATTGAAGAAGGAAGAAACTAGAATAGAAATTCTGTTCTCAAAATAAAATAGGTTGATGGAAGAATGCTACAGAGAAAAAAAAAAAAAAAGGAAACAAAAAACAAAACAAACCCTGCTTGGCCCAGTGACCCAAAGACATGCCAGTAAGATCATCCTGACCACAGCCCGAAATGACTCCATATCTGTACTTACATAAACCTTCCTTTTTGTGCTACTCTAGTGTATCGGATAGCTTCAGTTTACCAGAAATAGAACTACAGAAATAGACCTATAACCATATATAAACAATTTTTTCTTCTGTGCTCCTCCAGTTTTTAAAAATCATTTAAAAATCATTCAGCTATTTTTAAACTAGATTTTTGCAGCTTAACTGGCCTAGCATATCAAAACAATGTAGTCATCAAGAGAGTTACAAAGATAGAGGAACAAGCACGCTGTGAAAGAATGGCAGATGGTATTATTGTCAAAATGGAAGCGGGCTGGTGGTCAAGTCTAATCATTCATTGAAAGCTACATCATGCCTGAACTTTCACACAGGAAGAGCACATGGATTGAACATGTTCAGTGCATTTATTTTACAAATATTCTACTGGTGAATAACAATCAGAATCCAGACATGCTCCCCAGTGCATGGGAAATCCACATACTTTTCAAGGGAACTAAATATATGCATTTTCCAAGACCAAACCTATTTCCAGTGAAGCTGTTGAATCTGACAAGATCTCACACAAGAATTATACTGATGTAGGTCAATCAGTTTTACCAAATTATTCCCAACTTACATTATTACAAATGAGATCAGGATGCCATTTAGTCTTCAATGGAAGTAAAATCTAACCCATAAAGATACATCTGCACTTCAGGATTCAGCAAAATGGAAGTGATGAATCACACTCTTGCCCTAAGAGTGACACAAAGGAGCAATCAGCCCGAGCTGATGTTCTGGCACTAGTTAGGAACATACTCATGACTCCCCATGTTCTAAGTTTCTCAGTCCTTGAGATGAAGCTCCCATAGTCTGCAGCAGCATCAAATACAGTCACCGATGATATTCAGAGTGCCTTGCATCCAAAAAACTTCAGAGCACACAAAAATTGTTTAAAAATAATTTTACTAGTCACAAAGATAGAATTGACATTTGAGTTAAAGCTTCATTTTGAACTAACGCTGCACCATACTTCGAGACTGGAATTGAAAAATGCCACGTGAAATTATTTAGCTATTGTAAGAATTTGGTCAGAATATAATTATAAGAATAGGAAATTAGCTTGGTCCTCTAAATTTTACGAAAAGATTCAGTGAGATCTATAATGACCATAAATTGTTGAGCTATCATCAGATGTATGTTACAGTTACAGAAAGGTAGCATATTAGGCAGCACAGTGAAACCCAAAGCATATAGTTTTATTGGCTCAGTACTTCAGGAGAAGAATGCAATCTGCTCACTCGCTTTGCTACATCTGGTGTCACCCTAAATTCTACTTGAAGTCTCATTCGATTAATAACTATGACTGATTTTGCTTATTTTGCAAGAGTTCAATTCCCAGTAATATGGCGAGCAGAGCAATTAATAGCTGGACTACACTAGAGTGAAGAACCAAATTATAATGCTGACATAGCATTTTTAACTCTTTAAAGCATTGCAAAGCATGGGCTAATTAATTTTTAGAGCATCTATGAAGGCAACGAATAAGATCTTGTGCTTTATGCTCAGATTCAACCAGACTAAATTGCAGGGATCTTGGAAACTTTGCTAGTAGCAAAACCATACTTATGGAGGTAAGATCAAATGTGTTTTCAAATAAAGCAAGGGTATCAGGTCAATGATGTGTTAGGAAATAAAAAGGTGAGTAGATGGCTGCCTAGCAGTATTCTTACATGCTAACATTCCTCTCTCTATACATAAATACCTCTGAGAATAAATGTTAAATGGACCCTCACAGAAGAGTATATTCCTTCAACTCTGTAGTTAAAAAAAAAGTTCGTGTGTTTTTCAAAAGAAAACTTAAGTTCTAAACCAGCTTCCACCTATTTTTTGTTTTTCTTTATATGCTTAGTGCTCTAGTACACAACAAATATTCTCCTCTATCAACCAATACACTTACAAGTATTAGGTCTTTCAATTGCAAAATGAATGCTAGACCATGGGGAGTCAAGAGTAAGGGGTAAAAGGTAAATCACAATTGTACTTCCAATTAATTCGCTGTTTCCTGTTAGCTGTGACTAAAGAATACAGGCCATCATTTCCAAGCTGGTGGAGCCAGATGGTGTGATGTGATACAGTTAATATTAATGGTTGCATGCTGCCTTCTCTTGACTAATCAAGAGCGCTGCTTCACGCTGTTTTTGGGGAGAAGGCTGCAAAGCCAAGGAGATCTGTCGTTCTAAGGAAATATGAAGCAGGAATTTCCCTTTGTTCAGACAGGCTTTGGTTTCTGTAGTTAGTACCCAAAGTTTTAGGCAGACTTTTTTCTTCCAATTTTTATTTAAGAGAGTTGTCACAGTACCGGGAATATTTTCAAATATTGAAGAAAGTGGAGCAAAGTCCTCTTCAAAATGCATTCAGATTTACATTTTTGATTTGGAGTTGTGGATCATT
Organism: Platalea leucorodia; assembly: GCF_965183815.1. Classification (NCBI taxonomy): domain Eukaryota; kingdom Metazoa; phylum Chordata; class Aves; order Pelecaniformes; family Threskiornithidae; genus Platalea; species Platalea leucorodia. Next base: position 59,577,621 of record NC_138826.1, read on the forward strand.
GCTCCAAGGGCACTTCCCTTCCCTCCCAAGTGTGCTCTAAGATAGTATTTGAAAAGTCACAGCAATAACTCGCAACAGTCATTTCTTTTACTCCCTATCACAATTAAGCATTTTACAAAGAACGTGGAAGTTTCTTTCGTTGAGCTGAAAAACACCACAGTGTGTTACATTCTTTGCCTGAGCCTTAAAAGAGAAACACAGGATACTTTTTTACTCTTTCAGTCCCGTCAGTATATGATTTCTCAAATCAGGAACCATTTCCAAATTTGGATACACTTCTGATACTGGAGCACTAATGATTGCCACCACCTTAAAATCAATTGGGCCACATCCTGCAGTACTTGACATTCGTTCAGGTAAAATGTTAATCAACCTGAATAGTGACTTCAAATCAATAATGACTTCAGGATTCCACGTATTGTTGCTTTTCATTTTTAATAAGGATGGATTTTGAAAGTTCACATAAGCTTCCCTCACAAGCAATTAAGGAAACTTTTGATCCTAAATAATCCAGTTTTTAATTTTAATCTAGAACACATTTTCATCTTAATTTATAGCACTTTGTTGGTGATAGAAGGGAATCCCATCTTCCCATAGTAAGCAAAACTATTCTTCTAATATCAATTGCCTCTGTTTTAATTTGAAAGATCTAATTTCTATGGCATATTTTCTGATACTTGGTATATTCTCTTCTTTAATAAACAGTAATTCAACTATTTGTCTTTGTAACCTCTAACTACAGAAAATACAGAATTTTTTTTTTTTTCTTTATAACATTTAGTAACACAAAACCACTCCAAAATCTAGACTGGAAGAAAATATTTTCAGCTAAATTACATTATCGAATTTCATGCAATTTCTATTAATAATATCAACTAAAATCCAGTTTTGTTTTTCATACTGAAGTGGTACATCTGATCTTCTCAGGCACAAATGCTATTTTTAAATAAAAAACTGCTTCTATAAATACTTCAGCTTTAAACACCCATAATTCAGTTTCTCTTTTTTTACATCTAGAACTGCAGCAGGGCCTTGAAGAGGTTAAACAACTACAAAAAACCCGAACACCCACATAATGACTGCTAGTAGCATTTCCCCATGTTCAAAGCAGACTGTCCATAATTTAAAGGACAAGACAAGGTCACTAATAAACATCAGTGAACTGTGTCTGCTTTTGCAAGTTCCACATAAAAATAGTGCATCCCTAGGAACACAAAACAGACATAATAGATTGGTTCACATCAGAACACATATAAACACAAGAAACTAATCATCTTTTGATTGCAACAGGCTCTGACTCAATTATTTTGCAACAATAGCAGCCCTCTCCTTTGTATAGGGTTAAAAGAAAGGAATAAAGTTGTTTTGTAACTTTAAACAAGTAGAACTAATGCCAGGCCCAAATTCAGCTCTTTGTAGAAAAAAGTATAAGACTGCATTTGGCCTGTTATGGTCTGCACATCTGGCAGAACTGGACCTGAAAAACTACAGTGCACATCATGAATGCGTCACCAATTGAATTATCATCTCCCACCAGAAAACATGCATGCAGCAGGGTGGGAACAAAGATGTTTTCCACCACCTTATTCCTTCTGAATGTAAGAAGTGATTCCAGGAGGGACTGAGGGTACCACTTACCCGCAGCTATCTGTGTCACAGAATATCTGACAAAGCAAAAAGCGCTCTCCACACCCCTCTCTATGTAACCTATCTTGAGGTCTGAAAGGAAAAAACACCCACCAAGTGAACGGAGCCATGAGTTATAAGGTGGGGGGAAAACTACTGGGTAATTATGAACTCACTGAGTAAAATGGCAGCCTATGAAGGGCCAACACATGGAAGTTACTACAAGTGGTACATAAAGAAGGTGCTCCTGAATCATTTACTCTCATAATAACAAAATATTGAGGAAGAGAGTGTTGTCATCCTTAATACCCAAGTGACAATGACTGTTGAATAATCAGAGAAAGATCAATGACCTCTGAATTACTCAAGATCTTTGTTGTTACAGATACTTCCTCTTATTCAGTAGCTTACTAAACACATGAAAACATTTCAAGTTCCAAAGGATAAGCCAGAGTATATCTTAAAATATGTTGTATTTGAATAAAAGAGATGTACCAGCTGTCCTTCCTTCCCCCCCTCCTAAAAAAAAAAAAAAAAAGGGAAAAAAGAATGTGCAACATATTTTATTTTTGTTTCTTCAGTACTTGGCACTATTTAAGGTATCATAATGCATTGCGTCTTCTGCATACTTTCTTCTTAGTTTTTCATTTTCTGTGTTCAGATCACATTTAAAGTACCATAAACAGAGAAAGACAATTTCTTCCTTAATATTGGTTTCAAGACATCTCTTGACTTAGCCAAACTGTCATGTCCTCCACCCTTCACTTCCCAGCCACCACATACAGTTAGTAAGGATGTTTGCACTGACATCTTCCCGTCTTTCCCCTCCATCTGTGAGGCACCGTGGAAGCTAGTGTGTTCCCAGCTGGGGGTGGGAGGAGTAGATTTGTAAGTGCAGAAACTTGCAGAAATGGAAAGAAACACTTGACATCTCCTTGCTAACTTCTAGTTGTATCTCTGCCTAGGTACACCCCCAAGATTTTTAGTCTCTTGTAATACTATGAATCAAATTGATCTTTCTCCTCTATGCTCTGTGTTCCTCTCCCCATAGATTCTGGTCTCCACATTTCACAGGGAAAGAGAGCACCAGGGAGACACAGTTACAAGAATGAAACCTGATCACGGCATGCACGTGGCTTTCTATGGCTAAGCCTACGTTTCACATGAGGACATGCAGTCTTCCTGCTAACCTCAGGTGGAAAAGATTTGGTTTGCAGGAAAAGTTTTGTGGATTTTTGGAAGTAATGAAAGATCTAGGAGAACACAAGGCTGCAAACACGTTTAATCTTTGGGCAGATTTCATCATGACAGGACGCAGTGTGCTTCACTATTTCTTTGTATTACTTTTCCCATCCATCCATCCATCCATCCATCCATCCATCCATCCATCCATCCATCCATCACTTCATCTCACTCTCTGAGATTGAATTTTGACTTATCTGTTTCCTATGTTTTGCTAATATCACCCAGGCATTTGGATAAACAATGATGGGGAAAGCTACATGCAAGTAGGCCTCCCTTCCTCAGATTAGAAAACTAATGATCAGAAAATAGATTTTTCAGGAAAGTAACACACATCCTAAAAACCTCTGAAGAAGCCTGAGGATGATTTGGGAAAAATAGTGTCCCCACGGACCCTAGTAATTCACTGACATCTCAGTGAGGGAAACTGCATCATTAACAGGCAATACTGGCAATATTTCTACTAGAAAACTTTCTGAATACTGGAAATATTTTTGAAAAAGTTTCTCATTATATTATCACCAGCAGAAAACTGTCCAGACAGATGATGTATTAGGTATCTTCAGAGGTATTTCATTAATGTGGGTAAATCCTTGGTTGTAAAGAGGTTAATAACTTCACCAAGCTACATGAGATGAAGAACTACTGACTAGCGCATTAGAAATAAAAGGTGGAAGTGATTACAAACAAAGAACGATGCTGATCATTATAATAAGAATGAAAAGCAAAAGGTAAACAAACAGTATCAGTGTTGACTTTTTAAAATTATTTCTAAAAGATTCAGGCTTACAGCTAAAATATATTAAAAATTTTCCCCATACAAATTTTTGCTTGATAGTGTCCATTTAACTTACAGTCAATAGACTTTATTTAAAGAAAGGGCACCAAGGGAGTCCTCTATTAGGAGCCATTCAGAATTATTTCCAAGTTAGTCTGTGTGTTGACAAGTGCTTTTCTAGACAACAAGATGTCACAGGTGTTCATGGTTTCGCACTAACCAGGCCAAAATGATGGAAGCAAATATCTAAAATACTTGTTGATTCACTGACCAGGCACCTGGGCAAGACATGCAGAGCATTACCTACAAAGGAACATGGGGCGGGGGCAAAAAAATATAGATTCTTGTCACTAAGCAAGATTTTGTGACTGTGCAAGCAATGATAAGAGATCTAATTCAAAACTTACTGAAGTCAAAGAGTCACAATGACTTCAGTGAATAATGCAGCCATCCTAAACCAAGATGGAATTACTAAGTTTATCCCAAAGATCCTTTCAGAAGGAAGAGCTGTCATTTCAAAGGTTGGCAGGAAGGACTTGGTAAGTTATTTCATCTCTAACCTCAAATGTATGTTGCCTCTTCACTCATATTGACCAACTGCAGCCTTTTCCCCCCTATTTTTACTTAAAAATAAGATAAATATAGTATTTCTGCACCTCACTGAGATAATATTTGTGAAGTTATTTAAGATCTTGTAATGAAAGAACTGAAAATCCATATTAGTACACATGAACTATGGTGTTACTGAATGGTACACTGTAATTTGATTTTCATTTAAAAATAACCCTCTTTTACACAACGTAAGTACAAGGCAACACTACTACAAGACATTCTTTTCAGTTTTTGATAGCAAAGTTTTAACTGTTTGGATTTAAATTTCTCAGGTTGCAGGTTGAACTTATTCTGCAAATTTCGGGGGGAAAAAAATCAGTAATTTCTAAGAGAAGGGTAAGAAGTGCTTTTTCTTACAATATTCAAAAATTCATATACTAGAAAATCCCAGTGAAAATGGGTAATAAATGCTTCAGAGCTAGGACTTGCAATCTGACAAGCAAAATTGCCCAGATTTCAAGGCCTTCTGTCACGTACATGACTTGAATCTAGTCAAATCAAAGTTCCATAAAAGAATTGCAGCTTCCATACGCTCAGTATGGAAAAAGAACAAGCTATAGGGCCAGAAAAATCCCAGACTAAAAGAGTCACTGACCTCAGAAGCTAGACTAGAACTTCATACCTGGATCTCTAGCACTCTTCTGCTCAGAGAGAGTAGTTTCCACATCTTCTGCAGGTGTAGTCCCTGTTTTCTCTCCAAGGCTAACATGACAGTATGATCACCTACACTTGTTACCAGTTACTCCTGTTTTTCAAATGGAAAAATAAGGGCTATGAATAGAAATGTTTCAGCTGTTTTAATAAACTGTGCAGTAATAACATTCTATATCTTTAAATTTGGGGGTGGGTGAAAGTGTGTGTTTCAGGAAATGCATAACAAGAAAATTATATCCAAAAGACTATGTGAAAGAAACAAGAATTAAGCCTGGCTGAATAACCTTGTAATTCTGTTTCCATGGAGTTATGTCTTATAATACTTGCTATGTTCAAGTACTACTTTCTGAGAGGACCGGTGGAACACCTTACTTCTATGATACTGATTTATCTTCTCTACCTTTGGAACCAAAGGACTGAGTAAAGAGGTCATATTTACAATAAAATTTCTGCCCCTAAGAAAAAGGCACATCTCTATACTGAACCAACCTAGTATTACTGTAGCTTCAGGCAGCAGTCACAGTCCTTGCTGATGGACAAGTGGGAAAGAGCAGTCTGAACACAGTTGTTTTTAAACTATGATGTCATGGCCACTCGGAGATAGCCACCTTATCATTTGGTACTCCAAATCAAGATGTAATCCTTCTTCATAAGCAAGAACTTGTTGATGGTCCAATGAAAGTGACTAATGAAAATTAATTTTCCATCAGTTATAGTGTGACAAAGACTGTTCTCGCATTTACATCTCTAGTAGAATGCCTTGATGGCCAAATTCATTAAGAGTTGAAAAAAACAGGAATTTGAGGCTTGGGAGACAGAACTCAACTTTTACAATCCTCCTGAAAATGCGATTTTTCAGCTGCTGATTATCAGCTGTTCTTCTGGGACACTAAATACCTCTATGAGCCTGGGCCTTCAATGACCTAATTATTTGGTCTTATTTTTCAGTAATCTGCTGTTTTCCTTGCCCTTTGGTAGGATAAGGAAATGTCCTACTTTTTGACGGTGCCCTCATGAACGTCCTATCCTCAAAAAAAAAAAAAGGGGCGGGAGGGGGGGAAACCCCAACTATGTGGAATGCAGGAGATAGATACTTCCAATAATGAATCTGTGCATATAGATGATGTACAGTAAGAATACAGATAATGCTGTTCCCATTTTATAACTTGTTGCACTTTCATGTTTGTAACATAACAAGGACTAAAGGAATATATATTTTAATTATAAGGTTGAATATCCTGAGATCTAATATTCAGTGCAAGAAATAGTGTTACAGGATCGATATGGCTGTGTTAAGTGTACACTGTTTGTGAAATTAACAAGTTTTGTTTCTGAAGCTTTATATCCTTTCAAACATGCAATAGCTTGCACTATATCATGTCCTAATTTCATCTCTAAGTATATAACATGTATGTGCATAGTTGACTTATTTTCCCACAGGACAAATTTCTGGTGTTCTGGACAGTCATAAACTTCAGTTTTCAAATTGTAAAAACATTTCCCTCCCTCATTTGCTTCCCTTCACTTTGTTTAGAATGAGTAAGCGAAGCAAACTGATCATTTTCATAACGCATGAAATAATATCTTAAAAATCAAATATTTGCATAAGAACATGCACGTGACCAGAAAACCCTTTTCTAACCTAGTTTGACAAAGGTTACTAACTGCTCTGAACAGACATGTATAATAGGACATTCAAATACATGTACAACATTTCTTGGAATACTATGTGGAAAAAAATTCTTAGTATTTGGTTCCTCGGACCTCTCCTCTCTAACGTGCATATCGTAACAGCATGCTGGGCCTGCATTCCAAAAAGTCGTCTTGATGGCTCCTTTTAGTCCACTTGCCTGGAATAATGCCCTCTGATACATGGCTCAAAAGTACACACTGGCCTTCCTGTACTGGGCAACTCAACAGTTGACCATGTAAAGTCAGTTCACTTCCACAGAACAAACAGTGATACCTGATCCTATTAGCCTTTTTACTCTCCTGAGAATCTTTATGTAATGTTGCATTAGTCGCCTTTACTAAATTAGAAAACCAAAAGGGAAGATAAATCAATATGAATGTACGCTTGCTGATATTGATTTTTCCCCTCATAGTCAGCATGGGAATATTGTGGCTCCTATTAATATAAAGACTGGGAGAGCTTTAAACGGTTCTGTCTGGATAGTTACCCATAGTTTTGAAAACTTATTCAAACTTCTTCGGTCTGTAATTTTGAACTAGACAGTTCATGAAATCAAATCCTTCTCATCAATAATCACGTTAAAATGTTGATGACAATTTCTTGATGCAGATTATCAATGAGATGACTAGGAGAGGCATTCAACCTGTTAGTTATGAAAAAGGATGAAGAGCTAGGCAATGTGAAGGCCAAGGGCAGCCTAGGCTGCAGCAAACATGACATTCTGCGGTTCAACATCCTGAAAGAAGTGAGCAAGGGAAATACTGGAATCACAGCTCTGGAACTCAGGATATATTTCAGCTGGTTTAGGAATGTGCTGTGTGGGATCCCACAGAAGACTGCCCTGCAGGGCAAAGTGGCCCAGGACAGGCGGCTGGTCCTCATGGACCCCCTTTTCAGTGCAGAGGAACAGGCCATTCTGATATGCAAGGGTGAAGCAAGCATGGCAGAAAGCTATCATGGATGAACAGGAAACTTCCATCTGAGCTCGAATGCGAAAAAGTGAGTCTGCAGAGGGTGGAAGCAGCAACGGGGTACCCAGGAGGAATACATGGACATGGCCCAAGAATGCAGGGGTGGAGTCAGGAAAGCCAAAGCTCAAAGGGAGTTGGAAATAGTGAGAGACATGAAAGGCAAGAAGGGCTTCTGTAAGCACATTGGCAGCAAAGGGAAGGCTGAGAAGAATGTGGACCCACAGCTTAGTCTGGCAGGGAAACTAGTGACAGAGGACATGGATAAGGCTCAGGTACTCAGTGCCTGTTTTGCCTTATGTTTTTGTTTGGTTTTTTTTTTTTTTTTTTTCCTTCCCAGTAAGGTTTGTCTTTAGGCCTTCCAAGCCTCTGAGCCCAGCGGCAGTCTGTGGGCGTGGCGCACTTAAGCCTGCTGGGCGTACACAGATCCTTGGAATGACATGAGCTGTATCTAAAGGTGTGGAGAGAGGCGGCCAATGTCACTGCAAGGTCAGTCTCTCATTTTTGAAAGGTCATGACTGTCAGGTGAGGTTTTTGATGACTGGAAAGACAAACATCACATCCATCTCCAAGAAAGAAGACCCGGAGAACTGTGGGGCAGTCAACCTAACTTCAATTCCTGGGAAGATTATGGAGTAAGTCATCCCAGAAGCCATATTCAAGCACACAAAGGACAAAAAGGAACAGCCAGACTGCATTTACCAAAGGCAAACCATGCCAGACCAACCTGACTACCTTCTATGGTGAGATGACTGGTTCTGTGGACAAGGGGAGAGTAATGGGTGTCACTTACCCGGACTTTAGCAAGGCCTTTGACAGTCTGCCATAATATTTTGTAGCCAAATTGTAGAGATGTGGACTGGATAAGTAAGAAGGATGAAGATTTCCCCAGACTGGCATGTTCAAAGGGTTGTGATCAGCAGTGTAAAGCCCTACTGGTGACCAACTACTAGTGGCATATGTCCCTCAGGTATTGAAATTGGGACCAATACTGTGTAACACCTTTATTAATAATCATGATTATCAGAGGGAGTGCACTCTCAGCTAGCTTGGGGATGATACCAAATTGGGGAGAAGTCAATATGCTGGAAAGCAGAGCTGCTATCCAGAGGGATTTCAGCAGGCTGGAGAAATGGACTGACAGGAACCACATGAAGTTCAACAACGGCAAGTGCAAAATCCTGCAACTGGGATGGAATAATCCCATGCACCAGTAGAGGCTGGGAAGCAGCTTTGCAGAAAAGGACCAGGTGTCCTGGTAGACAATAAGCTGAACATGAGCCAAGTAGCATGCCCTGCCTGTGAAGAAGGCCAACCACATCCTGGACCTAATTACCAAGAATGTTACCAGCAGCTCACAGGGAAGTCATTCTGTGAGACCACAACTGGAGTACCCCATCTAGTTTTGGGCTACCCAGTACAAGACACTGACATACTGGAGGAAGTCCAGAGCCTCAAAGAAAATTAGGGGGCTGAAGCACATGACGTATGAGGACAGGCTGAGAGAACCAGGCTTGTTAAGCCTGAAGAATTTACTAAGGTAGACCTTGTTGCTGTCTCCAGGTATTCAAGGGGAGAGTATAGAGAAGTTGGTGCCAGCCTCTTGTCAGAGGTACATAGTGAAGGATGAGAGGCAGCAGACAAACCAAAGGAGGAAACTCCAATAAGACATACGGAAAATAATTTTCATTATAAGGGTGGTGAAACTGGAACAGATTGCCCAGAAATGCTGTGGAATCTCCACTCCTGTTGCTACTACTTTTGCTTTAAATCAAAGATCTGTTCAGAGTCACTTTTATGGAAAAGGCAAATTCGGGATTTTTTTTTCTGTTACTGTAGCAGTTTACATACAGTATTCTCATTCACAGAACAAAGATCATATTCCTCAGTACCATAGGACACCTCAGAATCAATGAAACTACAAATTTAACATGGTTATAATTCTCTCCTACCATAGCAAGATGGATTTGCCATGTGAAAGGAAAAGCCCATAAGCCAAGCCATCTTGTTCACTTACACTGAATGAAAATGGAGTCATCATTGATGGAGTTAACGCAGATAACCAAATGCTAGAGGAAATCAAACTTCAGAAAAGCTTTACATCAATTCATTGCTTGAAATTTTTAGTGACAAGTAAAATGAGCCTTTAATCCTGTTTTTTTTATTTGTATACAAACACACATCCATATACTACCTAAAGCTCAGACAAAACAGCTTGGTTTACATAATTTTTTGCAAACAGCAATATCCAAGATAGAATGTTAAAAATAGTACCCTACGCCTTTTCCTCCCCCTGTATCCTAAACCACATTTCAAACAGCAGTGTCTATTGACATACAGTTACTTTTAGGATAAAATGTAACTGCTATTTATCAGTTGGAATTAATGATATGAAGACATTTGAAAATGTTAGACGGTATCATCTCTCTTGGAACTGTATAGGGGGCTTTTACATCTTGTGGCAACTGTTGCCAAGTAGTAAGGAAAACAGAGATGCTTTCTAGCAGGCTTTATCCTTTCATAAATGCTTCCTCAATAATTACAACATTTCTCTTGATAGTCAACCAACTTCTACAGCCCTTGAGTCTATGTCCCTTTCTTCCTCAATCAGGCAGAGAAAATGCCTGTTGTTCTGTATCCCTCAGAAACCACTCAGAGACAACAAGACAGAGAATGTATGTGATGCTGTATCTGGTTCCTAATTGCTCAGTGCTGCATGCGGAGAGACTCTCCATACGTTCTGTTCCATAACAGCATCCTCTTCCAACTAGGTCATGTCATGAGCAGTGATTAAAGTGACCCTAAAAATGGTCGTGGCAGAAGGGCAGTTTCCAGTAATGACGGCACACTGTTTACCCATCCTTGTGATCAGTATTTCATTCCATCAAAACCTCAAAACACTCCTCTTACTCTACTTCCAGTTATAAAATCTACCTGAATTTTTCTGCCCCAAGATCTACACAACTCTGCCCTTTCCATTTCATTTTATTCCTAGCAGGTGTCTCATTCTGGCTGCAAGCCTCCTTCAGTTTTGCCCCCATGCTAATCCTGCCTTCCACTCCACCATGGCAAGCCTTGTTTCAGCTCTGCCTCCTGTACTCCATCCCATTCTTCCTAGTTCTTCTGTCCCCTCATCTCGTCAGCTGTGCCTCCACATGCGTCCTGCTTCCTCAGCCTGTATGCCCATGTATTGTATCAACAATAACACAATACTATCACTAGTTCTCTTCCAATCCTTCTCTTTCCTTTATAAGCCAATCTACCAAGCTGTCTCATCCATTTTCTCTCCCTGTCCCCCACCTTTTCTTTTTGATTCGGAGATGAAACCAAACATGATGGCTCTTGCATCAGAAAGGGGAAAAAAATCATATTGATTAGAATAAGAACTGAAGGAGCTGTTTAAGATGTCAAACTCCTGTTTAACAGAGTGCATCGTCAGCAAGTTTGCAAATGACACAAACTAGGAGGTGTGGCTGATACACCAGAGTCATGCTGCCATCCAGAGCAACCTCAACAGGCTAGAGAAATGGGCCAACAGGGAAGTGAAGTCCAACAAGGGGAAGTGCAAAGTCCTGCACCTGGGGAGGAACAACCACATGCACCAATATATGCTGGGTGCCACGCAGCTGGAAAGCAGCTTGGCAGAAAAGGACCTGGGGATCCTGGTGGAAACCAAGTTGAACATGAGACAGTCATGTGCCCTTGCTACAAAGAAGGCGAATGGTATCCTGGGCTGCATTAGGTAAAGTATTGCCAGCAGGTCAAGGTAGGTGATCCTTCCCCTCTGCTCAGCACTGGTGAGGCCATACCTGGAGTGCTGTGTCCAGTTTTGGGTTCCTCAGTACGAGAGAGACATGGACATACTGGAGAGAGTCCAGCGAAGGGCCACAAAAATGATTAAGGATCTGAAGCATCTCCCATGAGGAAAAGCTGAGAGAGCTGGGACTGTTCAGCCTAGAGAAGAAGAGGCTCACAAGGATCTTATCAATATACATAAATACCTGAACGGAGGGTGCAAAGAAGGCAGAGCCAGGCTTTTTTCAGTGGTGTCCAGTGACAGGACAAGAGGCAACAGGCAGAAAATGAAACACAGGAGGTTCCCACTGAACATCAGGAAACGCTTTTTTTTTACTGTGAGGGTGACAGGTTGCCCAAGGAGGTTGTGGTATCTCCCTCATTAGAGTACTGGAGGTCCTGGGCAACCGCTCTAGGTGGCCCTGCTTGAGGGGGTTGGACAACATTACCTCCAGAGGTCCCTTCCAACATCAACCGTTCTGTGATTCTGAGAGCACCATGAATTACATTGTATTATCTGATCTGTTAACTCCCTCAGAAGCCATGTAAAACTTTTTCAGAAAGATCTTTCCTTAAAGTTGAGTAGTAAGTCAAGAATAAATAACAGAAGCACCTAACAAAAATGTCCCAAACCTGTTTTAGTTTTACAGGGTCTTGTTAAGTTTACTGGTGCTTAAATGACACAGCAATTTCACTGTAGATCACAAAGCAAGTTCAGCTGAAGATTATATTTATAAGATTAATTTAAGATGATAATAAAATTAACAGATTTGGGCAAACCAGCAGGAAAAAGAAGAGGAAGAAACAAACCTTGGCCTGTTACTGCTTATGGAAGTCTTTCTTTAAAAAATCCATGCAGTTCATGTTTCTGTCAAGCAAGGCAATACGCCTGTAAATTTAATCTGACAGAAGACATAGCACAGCATCACCAGAAAATGACAAAATCAGATTGTAGGAGAGGGACTGCCAAACGCCTTCACAGCTCTCAGAATTCATGGGGGGAAACAAATTCACACAAGTGTAATACACCCAGACTCAGATACCCACTGGAGGTTTGTGGTGCTAATACCTTTAGTTTCCACTTCAAAATCTCATTCAAAGTGCTTAAATCTTCTACTGGTTGCCTGCTGGAAGGTGCCTTTGCCCAAATCCATCCCTCCTAAAAAACAGGGATAGACTGCATTCATTGTTACCAAGGGCAACACTTCAAATGTTATCAAATTTTATCTTCTGGAATAGTTACACAAATCTGAGCTCCTTTTTCTACCCAGGCCTTTCTTCCCATACCCACAAACCCTAGAGTAACACAAATAATAATCAAAATGAAGAAATAAAATAAAAATGAAGCATTCTTAAGTTTCAGGAAGAAGCAAGTAATTGCATTTAAAGCATAGAGGTAATTGTGGATCTTTATTGCAACATGCTGCATAACAAAAGAAAAAAGTCAATTTTCAGTTTGAAAGGAAGTTTACGTTAAAACAAGTATCTCATTGATATTTGCTAGTCAAATAAAGCCAGTAACAAATAAAAATGATCACCCAAAGTGTTATACCAAAATGTAAAGATCATACTATTATAAGTTAGGTGATGTCACATTAAAAGATACGTACAATAGCTTTTAAGCCTAACTTTAACTACAGAAGATTTGTGAGAACCTTCACAAGCTCTTACCACCTGCAGGAGCAGATATGAAATAGTCATTAGCATCACAAGAATTTCCCCATGGCAATTTTCATGAGGAGCTATTAAAAATACAAAAAGATTGGGGGAATATTTGAGGCAGAAACCCCACTTTACTTGCTTGGTTATTTTAACTTTAAGGATCCTGCCTTATATCATCATTTACCTGTTGTAGCTCTCTAGAATTCGGTACTGTTACAACACACTAACTTCATTCACTTATGCTATGTCTGAAGCTATGAAATCCTTTATCAGTCTTTAATAAATACCAACATTCTTCATTAAACAAACAAACAAACAAACAACAAAAACCCCCAACAAAACCCAAGAAGATACTTCTGTCAGTTGGGAACGCAATAATGCAAATTCTCTTCATAAAGTAGCACTGTAACAGCTACAGGTATAACAGTTATTCAGAGTTTCTCCTTACTTCATCAGTTAACTCACAAAAAAAAAAAGCTAATTTGATCATACAGAACTCATTTTCCTATAAAGATGAAACCACAGGCACAACTCCCTATGCACCCCATCCCAGCCCCCTGGCCAGACTCAGCCCAAGTACTCCTCCAGCCTTGCTACCAGCTTCTTTACAGCAGCAACAGTAGCGCATCTTTGTGATGACTCCACTTCCTTAATATGGCAAGAGCTCCTATGCCAAGTGAGGTGTAAAAATTAGGTCCTGACCTAATGTAATTATCTAATGGAAGTTTTCATATCAGGAATTAATTAAATGAGGCCATCTTCTCTGTAACTAGTTGGAAAAATAGCTCTTTTAGAGCTACAGGTGTTTGATTCTGCCAAATTAAATGGTGATTACCAGAAAGATGTGGTTGGAAAGGTATTATCTTAGGTAAGATATAATTACTATTATATCTTATTAACCTATGGGAAATAGCAGGAATGCCCTATCCTCATCAGTATTTTGGTGGTTTGTCTAGACAATCAACTGTGTAAAGAATGACGCTGATGGATCAAAACAGTTTATGGCAGTTTATCAGGATAGCAAGAAGGTAATGGCTACTGACAATATTTTATTGATTATAAGCACATACAGTTGTGGTAACAAAATTACTGAAGAACTCAAATACTGGCCCAAAAGGGTTGCTTCTCATAATAAAATCCAGTGTCAATTTTTTTAACTGTAATTAAAATAGCATGGGGGTGAAAGTAAAGGAACTTGTAAAGTTAAACCTTATGAGAAATATTACTGAAGGAAGTCAGTGATTTCTGCTACATTAGATAAACAAAGAAGGTGAAAAAAGCCAACAGGTTTTGAAGTATTTTCCCTTTATTATAGCAGGAAAATCAACGATGTATGCTTAGAACATTATCAGCATTAGGGAGAGACTGGAGGATGTAATCTAGAATTTTATAAAGACATCTGACAGAATCGTACTCACAAGTGTGTACTTATAGAAGTCAGGCAAAGTTTATGGATAAAGGTAACACCTTTTATTGTATCAACTGGTATAACTGGGAAAAATTACTCCATGCACAAAAATCTTTTTTTAGGTTTATCATTTTCTCATTTCTGCTCTACTGAAAGATAAGACACTGAAATCATATAGTCACTTAAAAGACTGAAAATCTAACACTGATAAAAATCAGAATTTTTACTGATTAAATGTACACAAGAAAGATTTTTTTTTTCTGTATAAGACTATAATTCAATGCAATTATATTGGTACAGCCTCTCCCTTCCTCCTTCTGAAATAGTCTTTTCCTGGTATTAATTTTTTTTTTTTCAGCTCAGATTATGTCCTCTGAAAAGTGATTAAGCTGAATCAAAAAGAATACTTCACTCCAGAAGAAGAATATCTACATAAGAAGTCAGAAAGAAAAAACTGTAGTTCAATTAACAATAGTAGGGAACTTTCCTTTAGTTCTCCTCCAACTAGGCCACTAACAGAAGCTGGGCCTATAAAAAAGGTAAAGCTCAGTATCTTGTAAATAAATGTACAGCAAAAGAAAAAGTGTAGAGTTCCTTACTACCAGAATCACTTAGTAAAATGTAAGTCAAAGAAAGAAACAGTCTTTTGGTAAAAACCCGGGCTCTTACATGCAGAAAAAAAACAACTTTCAACTGAAAATCATAGTAAATTATAGTTAATTATTTCACACACAGTATGTATAATACCAGAATTTCAAAACCAACAATACCAAAGAATACTATCCCATTCTTGTGTGGACTAACATTTGTAGAAAATCTCAAAATGGTGTCACAAACTTCACCAGGGAGCAACATTAGAGACACACATGCATGCTAATAATTTAATGCACTGGGGTTTATTTGAGGGCGGGGGGGGGAGAGTTTTTTTGAATTGGAATGAAAGTAACTATGTTTAGTTTTAGCTCAGAGAGGTATTTTTTTAATAACTACACAAGATGAAACTATATAGTCTGGCCCTATACTTGTTAAGGAACCTTTAGCAAGTAATAAATTACTAATAGAAAGACTAAAATTCCTTTAACCATTAGGACTGGAGTTAAGAAGTGGTCCAACAGTACAACAAACAATTTCAGCTTTTGAGCATGAGGAAAGTACTCTAAAGCTAGCTACTGAGAGCCTGTAATAAATGTGGTCTGAAAAGACTGTACATTTCAACAGTGTCTGAGAAGGGATGCAGCTAGCCTCCAGCACAAACCACAGGGGCACTGGTTCCCAAGTGGTGAGAGGTACCATGCTGCAGCGTTGTGAGCACATCCCCAGAAATATATGTGGAGCATTGGTAACCAGGCCTTGTGGGATCATCCTGGCTCCACAAGAGCAACCCACTGTTCCCCTGGAAGCCAGCACACTGGAAAGATATTCAAGTGGCCCTGGATGGGGTAAGAGGAGCTTATTAATACTGCCTCAGCACCCTTTCTGCTAGCAGGGGCAGCAGTGGTGCCACCAGTCAGAGTGAGAAGAAAATTATGGCAGCCTTGGGGAAGAAATAAAAAGGAAAAGGCAACTACTGTGCAATTATAGCTCCAAAGGGGCTGGAGATGAGGAAGTGAAGCAAATGAGGTGCTCAACACTACATTTTCTCAAGTGATTCCTGCTGTTTATTAAAAAAATTGCTGCTCAGAGAAAGGACTGAATGTGAACAGGTAGGAAAGTAGTCATTTGAGGCTGTGATCTCAGCAGCAGTATGAACACTTGTTTTTCAATCAGTTCATTTTCCCAGTCTGACTGGTTCGCACTGTGGCCACTCATGCACTTATGCCAGTACACTACCAAGGTGCCAGAATGGCAGGACTGAATGGCTGGGACCTGGGGCAGGGGTTGCGTATGCGCAGCAGTGCCACCAAATATATTCACATAAAATCATATCCTCAGTGTCGATAATTTGCTGTAGGAGGCACGGCTTAGTCTTTACAAGTGCCATAGATTCTTGAATGTGAAGCAAAGGCTTAATAGTTGTTTGAACCATTCTGGTGAAAAGGTTTGGCCTAACCATCTTAATGTTTATTATTAATGGAGACCTTAAGAACATCATGCTGTGTGGATTTTGCCTTAAATCGGTCTGGATATTACCTTCACAAAATGCCTTTCATACCATGTCAAAAGCATAGGTGTGGTTTTTTAACAGAATAGTATCCAAGTGGGTGGAAGACAAAAATGTCACATTCTAATTATATACTTCATGAAATTATGACATTTTGAAAGCTGGAAAATTACTTTGTTTCATAAACAAATTACAGCAAAATCATTCTAACTCGATTTGATAGTTATTATGGACTACTAGATTACTGACTGTAAGCAAATAACTGCAGTTTAAGAATCAACCTTTTTAAGCTGTGACATTTTTGCTAAAACGTCCTTAACTTTTTAGATGCAATGAGAATTCACAGTGTTTCTCTTCTCAACAAGATCTTGTTTCATTGGAAAATTTTTAGTCTCCTATCAAGTGATCCCATAAAGCAGGGCAGAACTAATGGCTTTATTAAGTACCTTTACTTCAGGCTAAAAGGAAGGAGCAATTACATCCCACTTACATAGCAAAACAGCTGGAACCAGCAGAAGCTACCTCACAGTGCAACAGAAAATATAAAAAGGCCTGATCAGAAGCTTGACAGGTTCGCTCACTCAAAACACAGGGCTAGGGAACAGTCTGTCCAGCTATGTTAGAAAGGGATGCAGTAATCCAGAAGGGAGGTCATTCTAAAGAAGCATCCACAAACAGGGCACCGAAAATAGGGAAAATTTTTGACAGGCCTACTTCAAGATATTTAACCTCACAGTTTGGTTTTCTTTCACAGAGCTCAAGGAAACAGGACACTCTACAGCCTTTGTATGTCAAGAGAAGGGCACAGGAGACACTCTTGAGCCGGTCAGTCTGTCTCTCTAACATAACAAATGTGCAAGGCTTCAAGTATTGGTTACTACTTGGCCTGACAAAAGGGGCAACAACAGAAACAAGGTAAGTTGAAAAAGTTGAAAGACACCCTATTTCTGCTTCAAACATTTTTTTCAGTTGGAACAGGGCTGCAATCCATCTTCTAAATTCTGTATACTGCTTTCTCCTACCTGATAACAGTTATGAGTAACTATTTTCAGTTTAAATAAACAGCCTTTGAAATACAGTTTCTATAACACATTCTTCCTTATGCGACTTTGCAATACCCCCTCCCCACTACCACCAAAAAAAAAAAAAAAAAAAAGCACGGCACCTTTTTTGTAAGTATTATTGTTAGAGGGAGCAAAGGCATCCGGAAAGGGAAACTCCAGGAGTGGGACTCCAAGAGTTTGACACTTCTATGCCTTGGTGACAAGTTGGGACTTTTTGTAAGCAGGATAATTGCCAAAGAATTGCAGATGAGATGGTAATAAGAAACTCCAGCACATGAGGAGAAATGTGGTTAGGTGTGCCTGGAACCTGGGAACTGAGGACTATCTAATCAGCAAAAAGAAATGATTGTGCATCTGTTCACTATTTGAGCAACATGACTTATCTTTCCTACTTACTACTTTTTCTTTTTTTGCCATTCTACTCTGGTCATTTCCAGACCAAGGACAGCAGTTTCCCTTGTCCACCCTGAGCCCATATATCTTCCTTGCTGTTACAGAATCTGTCAGTCAGCCGGAGCTTTGCAATGGAACTGCTTAGAGCCATTTTCCTGCCATGAGTATACCAAAAGCACTTTAAAACTTCTAAACTGTAAAGCTGTGTTTCATTACAGCCCCAACTGAAACAAGGTGGCTTTCGAAAAAGAGGAACTAAGAGCGAGATGGATTATAATAAAAGGGTATGTATAGAGGTTTCCTCTCCCACTGTATGCTTGCAGAGCAAGCTGTAGGTCCTTATTCTTAGTAACACAATTTTTAGTGGCCTTCTGGGCTACAACAAAACCTACATATTCTCTCCTGAGTCCCAAAGAACAGTCTCTCTTTCTGTTCTTTCTGAGACCATGCCCATTCCTAACTCCACTCAAGAGACTCACTGTCCCTACATTTAATACTATGAATTCCCAGCTTGCTGTCTCTCGGTTCTCTCCTATCCCCACTTGACACTATGGAAGCTTTTTCATCTGGGCTTGCCCATTTGCTCTCAGAGCAGATGCTACTGCTCACTCTATCCCACAGGCTCCATCTGGCCTAGAGTGTAAAGGAGGGAAGAAAACAAAATGGCAGTCTTCATCCCCTATGTCCAGCTACTGCCCTTTTAAAAATGTTGTGTCAGGGATATTGCAAACCAACAAGATAGCATCCGTTACCTTTGACTTTAGTTCTTCCAGGGTATCCCATTCTCTGGAAGGAAATATATTGCCCTATTGCTTCTGTATACAGAAGGTGGTAACTCCTTCCAAAATTGCTATGTTGGTCTGAGGTGATGAAGTAAAAAAAAATTTGCTCTCGCAGGGGTTCAGGCTGGGCGGTTAAGCAAATCTTTTAACTGTGAGTACGTATCGAGTTTATCTGCATGTCCCATAAAGCTCATGTATTTGCTGTAAACTGTTGATATCAATAGATTAATAATAAATATGTATGTCTGATGGGAAAATATGGTAACTAAATTCATGGTTTTGTCCATCTGTTCCTCTGCTGTTTGTATATCTTCATATCATAGTATGCTTGTTTATGCTTCAGCTGCTTGTCACATGTATGTTTGTATATATATATGTATATATATATACACACCAGGGTTCTATGATGGCTTGGTTTGCACTCATGTTCTTTTTCCCTTAAGCTCTATGTAGAATTCTTTGAGCGTATGTCAGCAGGTACAGACTGTGTATATTCATCGATCTGAACCAACTTCTCTTCATGTTTGAGTGTCGTGCATGCATTGCCTTGGTGCACCTGTGAGCACACAGGAAGCCCACACCTCCTAACAGATATACGTGCTTACAGATAGGCGTGCTAACTTCGCGCAGTCTCACGCGTACAACCTCTCCTCAGGTACACCGGTGCGCCCAAATGCTCCCACGCACACGCAAGGCCGAGCCTACGTGGCTTCAGCTCCACCTTGGCGTGTGGCTCCCTGCTCTCCGGAGGCTTTGTACGTTGTGCTGCCCACCACACCCTCTCCCGCTTAGGCTAACGGGCACACAGCGCGTCTGTGGGGCTCCCTGCTCGGCACAGCGAGCGCCCGCGCCCTGGCAGCACTTCCCGCCGAGGCTGGCCGGTTCTCTCAGGCCCGCAGCCGCGGGAACCATGTTGTTCCTCGGGCGCGCAGCTGCCGCCATGGAAAGCGAGCCAGACAGCGGCCTACCCAGTGGCAGGGAGAGGCCTGGAATCGAAGAGTGACAGCACCGAGAGAAAACGAGCCACCAGGGGCGGGTGGCTGCCGGAGGAGGCGCGGCGATGCCGGCGGGCCCTCCCCGTCTCCCCGCGGCCGGGGCGGGCCCCGCCCGGCCGCCCCTCAGCTTGCCCCGTCGCCAACGGCAACAATCCTGGGCCGGCGGCGCTCGGCGCTCGATTGCGGCGGCTGGGCTCCGACTCTCCCGCCCGCTCTCGCTCCGACTGGGCGGGCGGGGGGAGCCGCCACCCTTCCTCTCGGCCTCTCGGCGTTGGATTAGTTGCGCCTACTAGGAACCCTGTGTTGTTGTCGGAGGCAAAATGGCGGCGGCGGTGGCCGGGGCCGCCCTGCTGGGCAAGGGGCTGGACATCAGCCTGGCGGCGCTGCAGCAGCACGACCCCTACATCAGCAGCATCGTGGACGTGGCCAGCCAGGTGGCGCTCTACACCTTCGGGCACCGCGCCAACGAGTGGGTACGTGAGACCGCCCCGCCCCCTCCCGCCGGCACGGGCGGGGCGGGGCGAGCAGCGGCCCCGCCCACGCCGCCGGGGGGCGGGGCGTCGGGCGGGGGGCGGGCGGCGAGGAGGCCCCGCCCCTCCGCCGTGTGCGGGGCGGGGGGGCGGGGGCCGCCATGGCGGAGGTGTGAGGGCCGTGCCTCGGCCCGGCCCGGTGTCCCGGGGGTGCTCCCCGCTTTCACCGAGCTGGGTGAGGGGTTGTGCCCGGCTCAGCCTCTCTGGGGAGTGTAAGAAGCCCTGTGGCGCCTGGGAAGCGGGTCTTGAAAGGCCCGCAGGGCTGTGAAAGCTTTATCCTGCGGGGCAGGGCTGTAGGAGATGGGGGTTTGAGCCTGGGTGTGGGCCTGAGGAGCTCCTCTGCTCTCCGAACATCTATAATGGAACCAAAACATGTACAAAAGTGTATGGGAGTTACAAATACTAAAAAGGCTATTTAAGATGAAAACAATTAATTAACTTGGGGAATCTTTTGGTAGTTCAACGTTCTGGCTATTTTGCGAGTGGTCCTTGGTTTGCTATAACGGTGGGGCTTAGGGCCAGCGTTTGAAGAAGCTGCGCAATTTGCCTTTTGTGTGGTTTCCCCCTTACCCGTCCTCGGCGCCTTTTGGAAAATCCTCTCCCTGAACCTGGCCTGCGTGTCACCCTCAGGGGCCACAGAGAGTTAATCCCGCGCAGGGTTTAGTCTCGTGGTGTCGAGCCTGTAGGCTTTTCGTATCTCGTCATAAAACTTGGGTCAGCTGCACAGCGACTTGTGCTAGCTCTAGTGTCTCCCCACCAGCTGATGAAGTTGGGTTTAGTTATTTTTTTTCATGGCTTAGGTGAGAGAGGTGTAACTGATGGTATTGGTAAAATAGAGATAAAGGGGGGGCTCGCTGATGGCTAGCAAAACACTGCCCAGATTTCAACTTTCTTAACTTTCCTTTTCTTCAGGAGAAGACTGACGTGGAGGGAACGCTGTTTGTTTACACAAGGTGAGGATGTAATGTTTTAACATCTGCAGGTGAAACCTGTGGATGTGGAAAAGCTAGGGATGGAGCGTGGCTGAATAAAGTAAAATGCTCCTCCTTGTTCAAGGGTGAAAACAAACTGAAATTGGCAGAGGCAAATGTGGGGAAGAAAACACCGTGAAGGAGACATCACCTTATATTTGGATGTTCCAAATGTGATTTAAATTTCAATATGGGTAAACCATAGAAATCTGTTATGTTGTTTTAAACAGGATGTAGCATTTGCAGTTTAAAAGGTGTCTGAACAAAAAACAAATAGTGAAATAAATAATGGTATTCCTTAAAGTGAGGGAACGGTAGAACTTATGAAGTATTGTGTTCCCTACTTAGGGAACTTTCATATTAATTGTGTCTGATTATTCATTTTTCATGCATATTTCATCCAACATTTTGGATGTTTTTAATGCTTTCTTTTAGCAGCAGCTCTGGTTGCGGCTTTTCAGAGCATTGGTTTCATCATTTATTCTAGCATGTACCTTAGATCTGTTGGGAAGCCTGCCCTACATTTGGGTTTCCAAGTTAGTGCCCCAGCATTTCCCCATGACTGTTGTTAAAATCAGAAAATAATAGAGTAAGAGATCTTGCAGTGGCTGCTGGGATGGGACACCAAAGCAGAAACTTTCTCCTTCAACATTTATGTTGATGAGGATCTGGTAGGAGAACTGAGAAAGCAAGAGATTGTTTTGAGAAGGTGAGAGATGTATGTGTGAAGTGACAGGGAAGCCCAAGAGACTGTGAGCTTTGTGTGAAGTGGGAACGCTGGTTTTAATCTTCTGGGCTCTTTTGTACCAGCAGTGGAAATCGTCATCAGTAATTTTTCTAAGCTGCTTTCAGGTAAGTGGAGATAAGATGCTGGCATAATTACTACCACAGGAGGAAAGAACTGGCCCTTAGTTGTGCTAGCAGTAGATGGAGGTGGCTAGTTGTGTACTGCAAAACAGAAGTAGTATTTCTCTGGTATGTTGGTTTTAAAAATCCAAAACTGACAACATGTAACCTGGCACTTACAGCATCTGTGATTGTTCACTGTTCTTTTTGTTGGCCGAGGAAGTTTCCAATTACAGCAGAGATTGCTACCCTCACTGCTCTATAGGCAACAGCATGGAGCAGGTTGCGATCTGTGAGTAACGTCATACATTGCCCTCCCCATCAGTTTTAACTTTAATTTCCTGTGGCTTTGAACAAAGTCAGAAAGTCTTGTGGAAAAAACATTGCCAACAGACAGTAGGTTGGAGACAGCTGTTGTTGCCTTTGTTGCTTCTCATTACTGTTGTGACAATGTAAAGTAGCGTGACCATTTTACTTGAGTTGACTTATCACCTATCTCACCTTTGCGAGTTGTAAGGAACAGTCAAAAAATCAGACTTCCAATGGGGTTAACGCCTGTGGAAGTGGACTGTTTTTTTATTTCTTTGTTTGGGTTTTTTTAAGTGAAGTACTGACTGTTACAAACAAGGATTCTTGTTAAGGGTTCCACTTTTGTTTAATTTTTTGTTGACTCCAATCCTGTAATGCAGGTTCCTGTGGTTTGGATTTCATAGAGAAATCCACCCACGAGCAATTACCAGAGTTGGCACTTTTCCCAAATGTTTAGCCATAATCTTTTCCTTTATTGTCATACTTTGTCTGAAAGTAATCTCCTGTCAGGATCGTGATGGGTTTAACAGCTCACATTAATAAAAATTATCTAACTGACTTGAAGTATAACCCCCATGAACGAGCATTATGATTTAGAGTCATAGAATCATAGAACAGTTTGGGTGGGAAGGGACCTTTAAATATCATCTAAAGATCTGCCGCAGGCAGGGACATCTTACATTACATCAGGTTGCTCAAAGCTCTGTCCAGCCTGTCCTTGAACACTTCCAATGATGGGGCATCCACAGCTTCTCTGGACAACCTGTTCCAGTGTCGCACCACCCTCACTTTTATGCTTTAGATGGTATGGAAAATCCTGTCTGGGATGACTGTTACTATCTGCAATTGTTAACCTGAGTGTTGAAAAATATACTTGCTCTAGCCACGACTGAACCGTTCTAATTGCCGTTTTCTGTTCCAGCGAGAAACTATAGGGTAGATGGTGGTTGGATAACGTGATGCTGATGGTCTGGGACAAAGTGGCATTTTGTAACTGCCTGTTCAGAAGTTGTAGGCCTTATAACTTGAAGTGAAAACTGGACATGCAGATATGATTATGCTGTGACTAAATCATTGGACCTCAAACGGTAGTATCACAGATGTGGCATGCTCTCTGTAGCTATTGTGAGACCAGTGGTGCTTCTGTTATTTCTCATACATAATGTAGGGTTTTGACATAATTAAAAGGATTGCATGAAACACTGCAAGAGTCAATTGTTTTTTCCTTGGCAACAAAATTAGATTTTTTTTAGTATCTCTGAGAAATAAAAAAACAATTCTGGAGAACTATACAACAAAGAAATTCTAGTAATGTCTTTTTTTTCCTAAACTTGATGTGATTTCTAATGGATAATTTTCAGATCAGCTTCTCCAAGGCATGGCTTCACAATTATGAACAGACTGAGCATGGAAAATCGAACAGAACCTATTACTAAAGACCTCGATTTCCAGCTGCAGGACCCTTTTCTACTGTACAGAAATGCCAGATGTAAGTATGTGATATGTTGGGTTAAATACTGAAGAAGTGAGCTCCTCTTCAGAGTCTGTTCTTGGTTAAGGCAGTCCAAATGATTAGACTGCAGTTTTCAAGGGCTGAAACTAGCTGGTTAACAGTTACAATGGAAGGAATACATTCGGCTTTTTGACATGCTGAAAGAGAAGAGTCACTCAGTGCTTCCTAAAATGCTGCTCTTCTAAAGAAAGTATTAGAACGTGCTTAACAGTAATCTCTTCATTTAACTGACAAATAGCAGACTTCTATGTTCGTGTGCATTTGATGGGCATAAGAGACTCACACAGATATTGTGTGTTCTGAATACACCCCAATCAGTGTTGGGAAGTGTCGCCATAAAGCAGATCTACTGAGGGTTGGAGTAATATTTGTAGTCTTGGTTTTCTGCATAAAAATAGACAAATGCAGCCAATTAAAACCGTGTCTTCTTCTCCAGCTCCAAAATGCTGTCCTTACAGCAAGCTGGAAGGCAGGTTACTTCTAAACTATTAGGGATAACTCTTGACAACGTGGTGTTGAGCCTAATTTAAACCCTGATGAAAGACAAAGTTATTACTCTGTCTTTCTCTGTATTTGTCTTGCATGATTATCTTTATACAAGAATTAGCACGTGTCAGGCAAACTCAGAAATAAGTGGAAGACATGAGAAAGCTGTACTTTTACATGCAGATATACATACAGACTGTTACAATGTGCAATTATATGAGAATAAGCAGTTATAAATATACAGTTTATATCTGTACTTGGGAGCAGAGCTGTAGTATGATCTATACTTTGTGCTTGATGCATAAAAACAGATTGTAAAAATGTTTTATGTAAACTGTGATGCAGAAGCATTCCCTCTGGATAAAGTAAAAGCAGAGGAAATTCATGGCATAGAAAGCAGCCCAGTTTGATAATCTACTAGACCTTTTTACTTCATAAACTTAATTTGGAGTTGGAAAGTATATCAAGAGGGAATCCTGTTGTTCACACACACTATGTGGTAGAAACAATAGAGAAATAACATTTTAAATAACCTAAATGAAACTTCTATTTTTGAGAGTATTTGATAGGCTGACAAAGAAGTGAAATTCCCAAAGAAACTGAAAAGAAATGCAGACATCTCCACGCTAACCTAGACTAGACCAGACATTAGGATTTGAAGTACCATGAGACCTATTTATCCCATCTGATTTTGAAGAGTCTTTCCTATGTATATGTAATCTTTTTTTATCTCATTTTGAAGTTCCATTAGGAGTTTATGTATGTACATACTAATATCTACCTTTTGAAATCTGATCTATTAATTTTTAATTTTTGTTGAGACAATTGGTATAAAGAGTAATTAGAAGTTGTCATAATTGTATGCTGACATGAAGTAAGACAGTCTTCAGTCTGAGTACTACCCATAAACTGTGATTCGTTTGTTTTTTTATTAGGAGAAAAATTGGGGATTTTGATGGGGTGTAAGCCGTTTGTTCACTAGGAGATGTCAGAATTTTAGATTTTGCTTCTGAGCAGTGGCCCTATGTTCAAGTACCTTGTCCAGGGCTTTTTGGCTAGTTGCAGAAGGCTGCTTTTCTGCGTTCTTCTGTCTAGGCAATGGTTCTTTTAGGGTAGTTACTGCTGAACTGTGTTTGCACAGCATCAAGGCTGCCTCTGTTTCTCACACTGCCCTGCCAGTGAGTAGGCTGGGGGTGCACAAGCATTTGGGAAGGGACACAGGTGGGACAGCTGACCCCAACTGACCAAAGGGATATTCCATACCGTATGACGTTGTGCTCAGCATGTAAAGCTGGAGGAAGAAGGAGGAAGGGGGGATGGATGCCATTTGTCTTTCCAAGTGACCATTACACAAAGCCCTGCTTTCCTGGAAATGGCTGAACGCCTGCCTGCTGATGGAAAGTAGTGAATGAATTCCTTATTTTGCTTTGCTTGTGTGCACAGCTTTGCTTTACCTGTTAAACTGTCTTTATTCCCAGCCCACAGGTTTTCTTACTTTTGCCCTTCTGATTCTCTCCTCACCCCACTAAGGGGAGGGAGTGAGCAGCTGTGTGGAGCTGAGCTGCCAGCTGGGGTGAACCCACAACACCTATGCTAACAATTTGCCAGTGGCAACATGAAAGTAACACATTTCTTTCAGTTTAGGATCTCTCGGCCACAAGATCTAGTAGCTTCTTGACCTCGTGGCACTCTTTACTGTATCATTCCTTTGAGTACAACCATGAAAAAAAGGAATAACAAGATCCCCAGCCAGCGTACTCCTGGTTTTATAAAGTCATCTTCAGCCTGAGTCTGTGGGTCTGATTTTTTACCACAGTTAGCTGTTCAATCTAACCATGGGTAAATCTGTATCTGTTATTTAATTTGAGAATTTTGTTTTCTGAGAGAAGATTCATGTTTGCTTTACTAAAAAAATCCACTGGTTTAGGATTTCCGTTAGTATCAAATATGTTCCAGGTATAGGGATATGTTACCCATAGTTATTTATCTTCCTAAAATACTCTTACAAAGGCTTAATCATTAGTTCTTCAAGAAAACTGAAGGTCTTGGTACTTCGAAAGACAAACTTTTGTTTTCTTAGATTTTCACGGAAACATCTGTGTTTCCAGAGCAAACTGGCATTACAGACCCATAGAAGAGAAGTTATTTACCGACTCATTTGACTTTTCCAGGTTTTCTTTAGGTCCCTGCAGATGGTTCATATAGTGATTTCTCCACTGAGATGCAGATACCTGTAGCCCTTTCTTCCTTACTGTGTGTTTCAAAGCCTTTGCTACAGAAAATAAAGGAACCTCCTCAGCATTAAGTATCTGTTTTCACTACGGTCTCATCCAAACATGATTCTGAGTATGTCTTGAATTTTCTGTATGAATATTTTCCTTGTGTTTTGCTTTATTATACAACTTGTCTTTATTATTTTTGCAAAACTAAGGCTTCAGGCTTCTTCATTATTAAATGGAGTTTTCATCCAAAACTGGGGGTTTGAGGCCCTAATCTTATGATACTATTTTTATCGCCTGCTTCCAGATACTAACAAGGAGTAGTCAGTAATAGCTGTTTACTTGGCAAAACAGTAGACGGTGCGGCAGTAATACTTAACGGGATCTGGAAACATGTTATCTTTTTCTAACCTTTTGTTTGACTTGGTTGCTTCTTACTCTATTTTTCATACATATCTTGTTATTAGATATAACAAAACTAGCAGAGTTTCCTCTGTTTTTCTAATTGTTATATGTGAAAGTGACTATACCAATACTTACATTTGGGTTTTGTGACAATGTAAATTTCAGAAAAACACAGAAGCAAGCATTTGGAGGAATAAAGAAGTCCTGCCCAGTGTTTTGTTTCTTCCAATATTCTGAATGTTTGTTGAAACCAACTTAATTTCAGAAAATTTAGTATTATTTTCCCAGATTCCAACACTGCAAAGATGGCCAGTGGATGAGAGGAGAGAGAGAGAGAGAGAGAGAGAGAGAGAGGGAAGTTTTGCCAGCTGTCCAAAGAAGTAGCATAAGTTTTGGGGTTTGTTTGCGGTTTGTTTGTTTGTTTGGTTGGTTGGTTTTTTTTCCCCGTTGGTCATAATTATTTATATATGAAAATTTTTCCAAATATATGCTTGGGGGCAAGTGATTGTAAAATCTTTAGGAAAATATAATGGTGTATATTTTTCTTAAACTATTATTTTTCATTCTTAAATTCTATGTTACAGCATCCTAGAGCCCTCTCAAATAGAACAACTCATCTTGGAGACTGATTGTGGCTCATTTCAGTTCACCCTTCTAAGTAAATATATCCTGGTAAAAAATACTAAAGGGATAACAAGTGTCCCACTTCTGTAGGCATTTCTGAAGACCCATTGACCCTGCAAGTAGCATTTCTCTTGTAAAGGACATCTTAGTTTGAAGGCAATTAGAAATTTACTTCTGAAGGGAAAGTAGGAGACAACAGTAATAGAATTTGTGTGATGTGTAAAAATGAATATGTCATGAAAAAGTCTTCTTTTGGATACTATAGTGTCTTTTTTACTCTGAAATATATTCTTAGTCTATACTACATTATATATTCTGTAATTCAGTATTCTACATTTCTTCTTTCTTCTGAAAGGTGGTTTTATTTGAGAATGAAACCAGCATTTGGTGGTTAAATTTACTTGTGTATATATTTAGATTCAGCCCTCTGCATATTGACCAATAAACAACTACTTGCTCGATTGTTTCCATTCAGACAGGCAAAATAGATATTCCAGGCTTTGTTTTTACAATGTAATAGAGTTTCTGTTTGGTTTTTTGGTTTCGGTCAGTTTAAAATGGAGAGCCTTATTTATCAGCCTCCTACCTGCCAACATACAGTATCGGGTTCAATAACAAAAAAAAACCCAACAGGATGAACACAGTAAATTGAAATGTATATTCAATTGATTATTCCCCAGATGCTCATTGGTCTTTTTTAATTTTGAAACAACTACCTTTAAATGTTTTTAATTTCATTTAATTTATATTATTTTTCTCTAAATTCAGTGGTCTACTGATTTGGAAATATTACATGACTTTTTGTTGCTGCATCATTAAGCAAAACGCAATGTTTTTGTCACAGCTGAATAACTGAAAAACAGTCTTTTTGAGGTTAAGTTTCATTGCAAAATTATTATTCTGGCCTGCTAGAACCTGCATGTTTTGTTGAAGAAAATACTTCTGTAGTTCAAAACTCTTTGAAAAATGTTTGTCAGTTTGGAACAAAAGTGTTTGAAAAGTGAAAGCTCAGACTACAGAAATTGAAAGTAATTTTGGCAGAATGGCCTTGCCCTCATTAGAGGTATGTTCTTCTCAGCCTGTCGTTTGCTAAACAGATTTGGCTAAAGCTTTTTTTTTAAAAGCTTGCCTGGACTGACTACTGCCATTTGTTCAGAATACAAATGCTTGTGGTTTACCTGAGGTTCTGTCCTTGGAGACATTTTTGTCTCAGAGAAATAAACAAATCGCGTGTCCTTCTTGCTATTCCACTTTCTCTCCTTTGATCAGCATTATAAAAATTCATCATGCATCCAACAAGACAGAACAGTAGCAGAGGTCACGATTATCTTCCCTGGATGTTATTGACCTTGAAGTAAAACCTCAGTTTTGCTGAGCGCGTTGGAATGTTAACACTATTAAGCATAGATATTATTTTCCTTTTTCAAATTTAAAAGGAAAATATGCATACTGAAAATACATTAAGGTTGTAGTAAGTGTTGATTCTAAACGCAGAAAATTAAGGTCGCAGTATGAGCTTTGTCATGTTGCTTTTTTTTTTTTTTGAAACCTGTTTTACACTTTGTGTCTAACCTAACTATTTTATAGCTTGTCACATCCAAATTTTCTTGAGAGAAGCAAATAAATAGGAGCAGGAAGAAATTTGCTTACCAATCAGATGCATAGTGACAATAATTTTTTGTTCATGAGATGCTGTCTAGCACTCAGTTTACTGGCTTCCTTGTACGTACACTGAGAAATTACCTGTTCTTAGACCCGTTCATAAAAGCATTACTAATTTCCTACTACTTTGTGGTCTATATGTCAATCTACTAATGATTTTAATGTGCTCAGAATATGGTAAAAGTTGTTTCAGAATGTCAAGAAAAATAATAAACTGACCCTTAGAAATTGTATAGATATTGATTTACATTTTATAAATAAAAACATGAAATATGTACATTTATATATCAGATATTTGTGCTTTCTGTCTCTCATTTTAATTTTCAAGGATGCCTAAAAATCTTTAACGGTTGCCTGTTGAGATATAAAAATATTATTGTAACTTGATGGCATAACTAAACACTATTTTGCAGTTGTGTGGATGGACATGCAGCAGTGCTGGCTCAAGGCAGGTGATTTTTAAGATCGGGAATCATGATCTTGCTGTCTAGTGGTTAGTTGGCTTGCCTGTTCTAGAGTATACAACCTGATACGCCTGTCTTTGAAATCTGTAATTAAACCCCACTTCAGTCTATGGAAGCAGGAGTGGATTTTTAATGTAGTGAAAGGGACAGGATAATTGTTGTAAAGAAATATGTATATATGCAAATTACTTTAAAAAAAATAAATTGGCTGAAAAAGTGCCCTAGAATATACTTTTCTGTACTAACTTGTAGTTGATCATAATTTCTTTTTTTCCTAACTCTCTATCTTCCTGAAGCTAGGCCTGTTTTGAGCAGAAGGCTGGGCTAAATGACCTGTGAGGCTACAACCAAACTAAATCATTAATGTGATTCTAGGATTAGCAGGTATTGGTTAATTCTACTTTAGGGTGTTTGGGGTTTTTTTGTGCTTATTGTGGAGTGTAAATGTAGTTCTGTGATTTAGGTTTTTAAGGTTCAAATGAAAAAAAATCAAAACAGAGAAGAAACTGTAATATCCCTTTTTTTGTTGGTTTTAAAGCAAATTGTTTGAACTAGTAAGTATTTCTAAATTTATCTTTTCCAGGGCTGCCTTATTATTAATATTTTCCTTTAAACTAAATACAATATATGTTTTTCAGTGGAAATTGTACATGCCAGTTGTGAAGGCCTTAATCTTACGATATAACTTCTGAGGCGTAAAAATTCCCCTTGTCACCCTGCCCAGCACAGATATTTCTATTCAGACCTTCCTGAAAGGATGTTTTTGTTGTTTCTTCCTCACCTTTCCTACCCTGAGGATTTGGTACCAGTCGTGGAAGTCTTTGACTGAGCAAAGCGAACAATTTGGAATGTTTTGCATTTGTAAAGTGGCTTTTCACAGTTGTAACTATGATGACTACAGCCATCTTTTTGCTCTAATGATGTGTTTCTGTTGTGTGATAAAGGTGGTAAAAAAAAAAAAAAAAAGTGTAAGGAAAAGAAGTGCAGTAATCCTAACATAGGTTTTCAGTTATGTGGAACAATATGTGGAGTCCAATCTGAAAGTCAGAGAAACTATATGTCATGTGAGAAGAAACAGGCTAAGGATCTAAGATAACAAAGCTATGTCGTTTTTTGATGGCTGGTAATTATTTTGTGTATGGTGGAACCGTATCCCTGCCTGGGCAAAGAAATTGGTAGGAAAAGTATATGGAATAGAATTAAAAGCATGTATCAAGCATCTTGCAGTTGTGGATGAGTTTCTGTATAGAATGGAAGGAGTATAATACTGCGTATATCTGCTAGACACAGTCTTTGTTTCCCATTTATGGATGTCAGCATATAAGCAACATATTAGCTTGTCTGGACATTTACTGCTGAGAGTGTACTGCCAGCGCTGGGAATTCCGGACATCTTTTCAAGATAAGATAGGCATATGATGCAGTAAATCTCAAGAGTTCAAGTTGGAACAGATAATTTTTTTGAGAGAGGTTATTTTCATGTGACTACCTGTATACCCTCTACTTCATACACACCTCCTTGTATAGCATAAAATGGTAGATGTTTCTAGATCAGTGTAAATATGTCTGTGAATGCCTACGTATTTCTTCTGCGAATGAAAATATTACAGAGCTAGTTGCTTTTTAGAAATCTCTCGTGTAACCCCCTTTTCAGATTAGTCCCTTCACACGCACACATATGCATTTAATATTTCGAGCTTTTGTATGTTTTAAACTTCTTAGCCTCTTTGTCTACGAAAAAACCCTTTTTCTTTCTTTTTCCTGATACTTACATGCCTTTTTCTTTTTTCTTCTCTCATGTCAAAGTGGAAGTGGGAAAGCAATGTTCACTAGGTGCTCAAAAGACAATATATTACCAAGAGAAGCCGTCTATCTACTTAACTCCACAGGTTTGAGATTTACCAGGATTATCTAAATTATCTGTGGTAGTGTGATCACACATACAGGACTTCACAGTACATTATCCCCAACTATTACTATAAGTTATTAGGGTAGTTTCATACATTATACAGACTGTTCTATTTAAATAGAAAGGGAATACTTACCCAGCAGGTGGATACCAGTACAGTTTGCATGTACACAACTGGGTAATGTTGTCTTACCTCCAGGTTTGATGTAGAAGCAGTTTAGCTGAGTTTCATGCACCAGCTTCCCCTTATACTTCATGTCAGGTTCCCCTGGCTGGTGGCTGGGTAGCGGGTGATACGCTTGCCGAACAAAGGCTTGAAACATTTTAAAATTCCAAGGAGCGTTGAAACAGCTGAACCTGAGTATATTTTCTATATATAGTAAAGGTAAATTCCTTTTGGTCAATTGTTTCTTACTTCAGAGTTATTTTATGTAATAGCCTTGTATAGAAATTAAAACCTGAATGTTGCTTTAAACTACTGACAACTTGGTCTTTTAATCTAGAAACTATTTTCCAGCTCTTTGAAACCTCTGCAATATCTCTTGCATTGTCCTTCCTTTCCTTGCTCTTCACTCCTAATCCTTTTCTTGTCCTCTGTGCCTTATGCTCAGTTGGAGCCTTCTCCTCCCTCTGTGGTTTTTCAGGAAAACTTGGATTGAGAAGTGAAGATAATGGGCGCCATCCACCCGTCAGCTCATCACCTCACCGAGCCATGACGATCTCTGGTTTCTGTATATCAGCACGGACTTCTCTGATAATATCCTCTTGTGTTTGAAAAAAAATAGGTTTGTCTAGTAGGGGGTGGACTTCACTCCTGACATAGCCAGAAAACTTCTCTTGGAATGTGAGCTTGCTCACTAGCACTCTTTTATATGTCTGTGTATATATATAAAAATATTTGTAACCTTCTCTCAAAACATGGAAGATAAATATGTGAGCAAGTATATCCCACAGCGCATATACAAGCTGCTCACTTCTGTCTAGTATTGATTTAATACAAGCTCTTGAGTGCCTCATCAGCTCTCTCTTCATCAAAACAAGCCTTAAATCGGCAGTAAACAATACTTTTCAATTACGGGAGGAAAAAAGAAAGAAACCCTTCTCAAGTATAAGATGGCATACCCTTTAAAGGACAAGGAATGTGTTCTATACGGAAACACGGTGCAACTGTTCCAGTGGAATTACACTAAGGCTGCAAATGCAGTGTTGCTTTTTTGTCTTAACCTACGTACAAACTAGTAACAGCACTGGGCTTATTATTTGCTATCTGCTGTGCTTTAATGGTTGCGGCTGCAGCCCACTTGTTGGTTTTGCAATGCAGAGCTTGCTTTAATAAAATTTAATAAAATATAAAGTCTTCATATCATAATGTATTGCTTAAAATCAGTCTTTAAAAAAAAAGTGGGTTTTACCTGCTGGCTTCGTTATTTTGGACATACATACTCCTAGGTCTTTTGGAGCCTGTTTCAGTAATCCTTTTGCATAGCAGAGAGATTATTTATATGAATAAAAAAAAACAGAGATCCCGTAGCCAGGCAAAAAAAAATGTAAGTGATGTAAGACACATGCTTCAGGTCAGAAGTCAACAATAAAGGGACTAGGAAGATTCTTCCTGTGAATCATCTGGTGCTGGTCATTGTCTTAGACAGGATATGGACTTTCAGTTTGATGAACTCCACCAATTCTTTTGTCTCTGTCAAACAAACTGCCTTTCTGTAAAATTTCAGTATTACTTGCTTAACAACATGCAGTGTTAAATCCTCTACAGGGGAATGTGTAGCATCTCTCAATGAAGAGGTTCATGAAATTTCAAAATAATTAGGAAAGGAGAGCAACGTTGGATTTTTATGTAAGGTATCATATGCCTTCCTGCAGTGCGTTGCTTCTTTTTTTGTTGTTGTCATCGTCTCTCTTCTGTTTTTATTCTGGTTTCTCTCACATGAATATTTTGTACATCCCTTTTAAACAGAAAACAAGGTAGAGGTTCAAATTTGCACAGAGAGAGTTAAAAGCTGATGGAGGGGAGAGGCTGAGGAAGCAGAAGATGATTACTGATATGTTTTATTCCTAAAGGATTATGCATGAACCAGTAAAGTACTGCTGACTTCTGAAGCAAAATGAAATACGCACTTTTACGTTCTGTGTGAAAATAATACAATTGCTGTAATGAAAGTCACCCAATGCAAAATGCCAAGTTTTTGTTTGAATTTAAATGTATCTCTGTTCTATATTGAGGGATTCAAAATTGCAGGGTACCTCCCAGTGCTGCTATTGTGAAATGTCTAGCTGCTAATATAAAATGAATTTGATAAATGTGGTTTTTTTCTCTGTTGGATTACAGGTTTAAAACAAGGAAATGCTTACTGCTTAAATTGCATTTTCTTGGTGACAAACTCGATCTCAGGAGTACATTCTGTTTCTCCCTCTGTACATATACCCACACAGAATGTCTTGTGTGCACGAAAGTAGAAAAGTCAGTAAACTGCTAATGTTCATAGTAAGCTGAACACTAACTTCAATAGTTAAAATAACTTTTTAAAAGATATACATTAAAAAAGAATTACAGCAATCAAAAGAAAAAAAGCGATAGGGTAGTTCAAAGAGGTGGTATTTGTATCTATCTTCATGAAAGAAATGACTAAATTGCAACTTTCACACGAAAAAAGTAGGTCGTAAAATATATTTTAAACATTTTTATTAATACTTCGAGATTAAATTTAATGGTCCTTCAGTTTTCAAGCATGTAAAAATGCAGTGGCCATATGTGAATGATAAAGGGTCCAAGGTACAGCCATCTACTGAAATTTAGCTTGTGAGCAGAGCGTGAACCTACCCACAATGGGAGTAAACCTATTACTGTTTGCCTGTCATTATGTGAGAACAGTGGAAGTTCCTTCTGTGCCCGTGAAATTGTATTGTATCACTCAAAATTGTACGTACTTTTTTTTTCAATTTCCAATCGCAGCTCTACAGATAAGCAGATGTTATTGAAGGCAGCGTAACAGCTGACTATAAGAGAAAGAATGGCTACAGAGTAGTAGGGAAGAACTTTTTAATGTGTTGAATATAACATGCTAACAGGCTGTGGCAAATCAATAAAAGCAAATACATAAGATACGCTGTAAATATGAACTAAACATCTGAAATTTCAGGAAGAGTGGTTGACTTTACCTTTTCCTATTTCTATGTGGATTTTTTAATTCTTTTTCTAACCATTTCAGAAGTAGAGATGGTGTAGGAAGAAATTGCCTGTAAAAAATACAAAGTTTGTTTTTTTTTTTTTTTAATTCTGTTAATCTTGTGGTATTTCTTAGGGGTTACTTATTACAAGAACAAGAATATATATACAAGCAACTTAGACTTTCATTGTTGTAGGTTAAGAACTTAGTCCAGATCTGCAAATGTATTTCCATTACTTAGGATCTGAAGGTATGCAATGAACAAATATGAGATGAGATCACAACAGTCAGAATTAGAAACATCATCTATAGTTAAGGTTGCTTATTTTCCTCATGAAGCCCTTTTTGAAGTTGTTCATAATTTTGTGGGAGTTAAACCATTTGGGGTGACAGCTCATCAGACTGATCATAGTAAAAATTCAGGTTTCAGGAAAAAATAACATAAAATAACATGCTATTGAACACCTATTTGAGGTTAAAATATTCTTCCTTCATTTTTTTCTTCTTTTCTATTTTACTAAAAAAATGGCATGGGCAGAGCTTCAAAAGAACTTGACCTTGAACTTGACTGTAGCTCTGGAATTGAGAGATGTACTTTGACCTTTGGCAGGTACCTCAGAGATGCACTTTAAAAATCATTGGGAACATACTCTTAGATTTGGCTAAATTGTGAGTTAAAACCATGATGTTCAAATCCTGATGAGTCCTCTACCAGCCGTGTATGTCACATACAGTGCAGCAGGGTCTATCCCCACAGGACTGGAAGCCCAGATACTCCACAAGAAACATAACAGAAGCTGCTGCTTTTCTTAACCTAGTGGAAGGCAGGATGGAAATAAAAAGGCTGGAAATTGAGACGGTGAAGGCAGCTCTCTTTACTATTCTTTAAAAGAAAAGCAAACTTTTTTTGCCTCCGGGTTGGAAAGGCGGTGTTGTCCCCTTCTCCTTGATTGAGGAGAGTTCTCATTGCTTTTAGCTACTAGGTACTATGTGACATGCATAGAATCAAGAAAAGAGCATGGTTTCTAGTTTAACCTCTTCCACTTGTGATAGTGTTATGTTAGTGTAAGCTTTTCTGCTAATAGAAGTTATGGATTTGTGTAATGGCATTTTTGTGTTATGTTCAGATGATGCCTTAGATCAGGGCCTGGCTTCATTTCAGTGCATTGAAGACATGTTTCATGGTTTGCTGTAGAAAGTTAGCAGAGAATATAGAGCACTGGTAAGCTAATACAGGTAATAGTTTCAGCTGTTGGGGAGTTATGTTTCTTTTCCACTGCGCCATTCTCTGCTGGAATTTTTTTCACAGGAAGGATGTTTTTGTTGACTCAGGATATTTGGATTTAGTTTTTAGCCTTGCTGCAAACTTTTTCACTTACCTTTCTGAAGTCAATGTCTATCATTTTTCTGTATCAAAAATGGAACAGTACTTTCACCTACCATTTGTTTATCTTAATACGTCTTCACTTAGCTTTTACACTCCTTGAGTGAGACTGTTTAATTATTTCCATTACAAAAGGCAACGGAGCTCCAGTCCGATGTGGACATTTCAGAATTCTATTGTGAAATAGTAATGAGAACCACTTGTTATTTAAGAACAACTTCTAAATAAGAACAATAAAGGATTTGTTAGGAACAACTTGTTATTTAAGAAATTGATAGTCTGGCATCTGCAGACTTCCTGCCTTAATTTCAGTGTCACGCATCATCATGATTTAAAAATTATTTGGAACTGATGATGCAATGGCAGAGGATGCGACTGGAAAACCAGTGGTGGGGGAAAAAAAAATGCACTAAGCCAGATGGATCATAACATAGATGCTATTCCTGTGTCGTGACTAAGAATTTCTTGTAGCATCAACAGAATGTGATTTTAAGGGAAATCTTGCAAATTCAGTTTGCTTTTGGGCTCTTTTCCAAAAAGTAAAGAACCTGCTGATGGACTCTTGTATCTGCTGAGCTTTAGGGAAATAAATGCATCAATGGGCTTTAAAGTTTCCTACAGTACTAACATAACTTTAGCTTTGAGGCTATTTAAGGGGCATTCTAGTGAGCCAATCTTGTTTGTCTGCTACAGAGTTGATGGTTTTTTAATAAAGAATTCCTGATAAATTTTGGCTAAAAATCTGCTTGAAGTGAGACTATCACAGTAGAGCCACAGACATGATTTAATGAACAATCCACCATTTCTGAGTTGTCCCTTTTTTGTCTCATGAAATCAGAAATATTTGCTGGCTCTATCTGGAAGTCTGCAAATTGGTCACCCAACTTTAATGACTGGTAGAAGATGGCAGGGATATTTCAGAGTCCATCCTATTAACAAAAAAATTGTTTCTTGTGTTCATTTTTAAGGCATAGTTCCAGGCACAATTAAACAGATGGTGGTGGGGAACTTATTCTTGACTTCAGTAGTGTTGCCAATCATTGCCCACTCTTAAACCATCTGCTTTTAGGGAAAGGGGTTTTGAGGGGCTTTTGCATTTTGTTGGGGGTTTTGTTTTTGTAATTTTTTTGTTATTTTTGGGTGGGTTTTTTTAAGAAAGTTGCTTGAACAGTTCCCTCCTCACTTGAATTTGACTAGTTAAGCTGAAAAACAGCTTTTTCGCTCTCCATGTGTGATCATCAGTTTGCATTAAGATGTCTCTGAGCAGGGTTCTTTTCGCTTTAATAACTGGCTTTTTTTCCTGCTTGTTCCTATATAATGTTTTAAGTGTTTGAAATAATGGAAGCATCAAGTCATCCTTTTCCCTGTCTATATTAAAAGTTCCCCAAGTAAGTGGATCAGGAGCTTTATCAGCCTTTAAATGAAAGAACAAGTGTCAGATGATTTCACTGTTTGGTTTTTTTTTCAGCAGCTTTTTAGGAATTTAAGTTAAAATACAGGGTTTTGTTGTTTGAAAAACTCCTACCTTCCTTCAGTTTCTTGGCATTTTTGTGTCTGGGACATCATAAAAATTTTGGTTCCCCTCTAAGAACTTCCAGAAATAACAGGATATATCTAAGCTGGATTTCCATTATTTAGGAACAAATATGTTTGTTTTACATATATTTTGTATTGTGTTTACACAAGAGAAGCAAGAGACCTAAAAGTTCCAGACCTGTTGATAAGCCACGTCACTGTCACTGTGGTATAATAGGATAAAAATTAATTTCTTCTCTAGTGTTTTGTTTTTAAATACCTAAATAGCTAAGCAAAATGTTATGTTTGAAAGAACTTCAAGGCTGTAAAAACTAAAAGAACTTTAAGGCTCCTAAACTAACAAATACCAAAATTTAGGTTGCTTGTGCAATCTCTCCTTTTTGTTTATGGAATTTTAAATTATGTGATTGTCTTCTTTTGCAATAAGGACTTTGCTTCAGTTATCGAATAGTCTGAATGTAGTTCATGTAAAAAGCAGCTACTCAGTATTCTGTTTTTTCCTCATTACTGATATGTGGGTCTCTTGCTTTGACTGTTACATACTGCTGAAGTTCTGCACTAGGGACAGAACTATTAATTGCTTTTTTCTCGTTGTTATTTTCTGTGATACTAATCAGTATAATAGCTAATTACTCATAAAGAAGCTGAACTGTTGTACCTTGCTCAGATTACAAGTATTATTCTTCCCTATCAAATGCTGGGAAATGAAACGTACACAGTCAGTGACAGCCACTTAAGATGACATTTCACAACTTGCATATCATTGCATAATATCTCTGGGGCAGCGTCAGAGATGGAATTCAGCTCTCCAAGACAGCATGCAGCTGCCTTAGCTGCAGGTTTTTTATATCTTCTTTCCTTTGTTGCAGTCCTCTCTTGCTTTATGCTGCAGAGCAGGATGTCGAGCTTCAACAGGCAAGTCTTGAGCCTGAGCAAAGTGGAAGGAACATCGTATGCTTGTATCGTAATTGTAAAGATGGCATCGTGGACAAAGGGATCACATCTGCATTGGAATAGAAGAGCAGAAAATTAGCATGGCATACTTTAATTCATGTTTTAAGTTAAGAACTCATAGATTAAAAATTATTATTGTGGGTGTAACTTCGGTTCTTTTTTCAGTAGGTACTGCAAAATGGAGGCTGCAATATTCTAAAAAGTACTAGAAAAAGAAATGCAAACATTGATAGTTTGCTGAATAGTCAAATATTACATGAATGATAGATAGCAAAGAAAAAAGGTGACCAACATAAAGGAGTCTGGCTGCCTTATAAGATATGTGTAGAGAAACTGCATTTTAATATAGCCAAGTGTGGATTTACATATTCAAGAGCAAGAGTCTAGGCCATACGTAGGGAATAAAGTACTTTAAGAAGCATGATATCGAGAATAAAACATAAAAGTTGAAGAATTATTTATTTATTTATTTTTAATACCAGCAAGTGTAAAACAGTTTCTAGGTGCAGGGGAGTCTCTAGTCAATAGTTATGATATTTCTGTGTTTATTTTTACCAAGCTTAAATACTGTATGCAGTCTGTGGAGCAGTAGCTTGAACACTGAAAGCAAAACTTTGATAATGGAAACATCTATCCAGAAGACAAAAATCTAATAGCTGGAAGTTGAAGCTAGGCAAATGAAGAGTAAAACAAATAATCCTAGAGAAAGTGCCTTCCTTTTTAATAGGATACTTAGCATGAATTATGAAAGTTGATAAGAAATTCTTCATCATCATCATAAATAAATAAATGCTTCAGGTTTTGAGAGGTTAGAAATTGTCATCTATAATTCTGGTAGATAGCAGCTGTCAGTTTCTGCTTATAAATAGTATCAAGTGCTCTAGTGTTTGTGAGGACAGGAGAAATCCGTAGCCAAAAAATGGAAATTGTAAGGCGGAAGCTGTAGAATTGGCTCTGAAGTTATGATTTAAAAATTAAATAATATACTTCCTGAAATTCAATCACTGAGCTATATTAAATGAGTTTCACAGATTTTGTTAAAATTCTTCAGTTTTGATTTTTGAGTAACCTGCCTTTTTCAAATTCTAAAAATTCTAAAGACTGATATCTCTTAATATTTAATAATTTCAATTCGATGATTTAAATAATTTATTTAGCTTATTCCCATTCAATATTAATTGTATCTTGTTGATTTGATAGATGCATTATATCCTTCTAGTTTTGTGTAATCTTGTTAACAACATCGTAACTTTGTTGCCTTTTTTTTTTTTTCCTTTAATGTGATCAATTCATTACTGAATCTCATTTCTTTTAGGAAATGACTTCAGAACTGTTGAAAGTGCACGAGTAGATGTGTACTGTCTTGTCAGTATAAAACTAGCTCTCCTTATTGGGCTTTTGTTAGCTACTTTTCATGTAACTGGCTCACTTGGTTAGCAGAAGATACTTGACTTTGATTTGTTTTTTCTTTTTCTGTTTTTTACAATAATCTCTTCTTGGATAACTTTATAGCTGAAGCTGGGCCTAAAAGTGACTTAATATTTCCTCTTTTGTGCTGCAGTGGAAGAATTTGATTTGTGCATCTGCTGTTTAGTGATACAGTTCTGCCTCTGCTGTTTAATGATT
Source organism: Platalea leucorodia (assembly GCF_965183815.1). Taxonomy (NCBI): domain Eukaryota; kingdom Metazoa; phylum Chordata; class Aves; order Pelecaniformes; family Threskiornithidae; genus Platalea; species Platalea leucorodia. The sequence continues at coordinate 59,618,010 of NC_138826.1, forward strand.
CATTTTTAACATGTGAACATTTTAGTGAAATTACCACTCTACAGCTGATACTTAGATCAGGATTTCCTTTTTGTCAAACAGTCTGAAAGAGATGGAGGGCGGATAAAAGTAATCTGTTTAGATTTAATTCTGATAAGACATGCAGTGTTTTCATGCTGGTGGAAAGCTTGTAGTAAAATTTGTATTGTATGTGTATTTAGTTTTTCTAAGTTGAGAGCGTGCCAGGTTCCTAGCTTGACAGTTATAGTTTGTAATCATCTTAGGTTCTTTTGCTGGTCCTGGGTTTTTATGTATTGTCATACATGTAAAAAAATTTTTTTTTGCCATTTTGTGTTCATCATTAATCAAGAAGACGGCCGTTAATACACATTTTTACTGCTATTATTTACATTTTTGTTTCCTTAAATGTAGATTATAGCAGAATATACTACTGTAGTATGAATTTACACCATGGTTACTCCAGGTGATGAGCACCCAATATATATGAAAACATACATTAGTGTGCTTTGGATACCCGGTATCTCAAATTTCTACCAAGTTATTGCCTTCTCACTGGTACATCGCTCTTCCATACATGAAAGAGCTTGGAGTACGTTGTGCCGCAACAAATGGAGCGGCTGTGTGATTATTTCTCAGTGTGTTTCTGAAGTGTTCATCTGCTCTGGACAAATGGGAGGAGTGTGGAAGGAAGAAGAGGAGGACTGTCCACTTCTGAAAGATTTCACTACTGAAAGGGTGAGCTGTAAGCTCGCGGATGTTGGGTTTTGGTCTTACCTTGCTTTCAGGTGTGCTTCCTAGTCTGGGTTGAAAGTACTGTTTGGCTGAAAGTAAGCGTGTGTGGGTGGGTTTGAAGCTCGACTAACATCTAGACTAAAGGTCTCTGGATCTGCATTGTCCTGACTTAAAGCTTCAGTTAAGATATGATGTATTGTTGGGGTGGTCGTTTGGTCTGGTGGGACAGACAACAATTAGTGTCCTTATTCTGTGATCTGAAATGGGCATGCATTTGTTTGAATTGTATTTTAAAATATTAGTTGTAGTTCTGTAACTGAATTGGTCTTTTTTACTGGTAATCAGACAGTTTATTTGTGTTTGTCACTGAGTTAAGGTAGACCAGCTTGTTTCTGCTGTTGATTCCAGTCTTTCAACTTTTAATGGCCAGAAGCTCTGCAGTATTTCCATGGGACTGTCAGCTTTCAAATTTATCAGATATTCATAAATAGCCTATGACATGTTTGATCAATTGGCCAAAAGGTGAAGCTGTTCAACCTGTCTTGCATATTGGTGATGGCACCAGCTGTCGCTGACATAAAAAAAAATTGAGAGGATGGAGCAGATGGCCCAAGTTTCATCAATACTCTTCTGCATTGCAGATTCTTTTATAGCAAAGAAGAATTTTGATTAAAACAAATTTGACTTGTGTGGGGTTTTCAGTCTGCTTGCTACATTGTAATATGGACAACAAGAAGTCTGCAGATGTGTTTCGTCAGGAGGATGTGTAGTGTTGCGTAATAGGTATTTTGGAACCTTGCGAATCATTCAGACACTTTTCTACAGGTTTGTAGTTTGTTATTGAATGCTTACTGGAATATGCTAGAATATTAATGTCTATTTTAAATGCATATTCTAATATTAATTCTATGTTACAAAAAGGAGATTTTTTGTGCAGTTCATATCAGCTCTTATGTTGCACATTTGTAGAACCACTGGCGCATATTATGTTACTTGCCTTTTGTTAGGTGAATAATAGAAATCATCATCACACTTTTCAAAAGTTAATCATAAAAAGGACTGTACATCTTTTAAAAGTTATTTATTGTATGTCTACAGGATGGCTGTTCGTTTGTGGGTTTTGTTAGGCTTTTCACCATTATGCCGTATTAAACAGTTGAACCATTTTTAGCTATATAAAAGACAACACATGGCTGAAAATCTGAGGGGGAATGGAAATAAGTATTACACTTGTGTCTTACAAACAGCTGCACATTCGTTTTCTTTCCAAACATTAACAAAGCCAACTTGTACTTTATATGCCACAATTTTGGTTCTGTGGAATTGAAGAAGTGATTGCTTTTAGATTCTGCTAATTTAAGGAAATATTACATGATTGGGGTCAGTGTTGCAATTGTTTTTAAACAGGTACTTAATCCATTTGTGTCCCTTTCAAACAAAATCTAGCCCCTACTATGTTTGAAAACATGTTAGGAATTGCCATTCTTGGTAAGATTAAGGGAAAGCTCTTGCCTACAGTATGGTAGGAAGGGGAAGGGGGAAGAAACACGGCGGCTACCTGTTTGCTACCATGTCATGTAAAGGGAACATGAATGTTACACCAGGTTGTGGTGATAGAGAGGGGAAGATCCGTGTTAACCCTTTAAGTACTTCTCCCTTCCTCTTCTCACAGCAAATTTGTGCCTGAGGTTAAAACTAGGACAGTTACCCTAACAAATGTTTTGAGACAGTGTTGTAGATTTATTCCCAGGCTATCTTACAAGAGCTATGTGGTCGTGAGTGGAAAAAGCTGCCTGTTTATTATGGTGGAAGCTGCACTAACTACAGTTCCATTATGGCTATTACCATCATGATGGTTTCATTAGTGGTGTGTACGTTTGAGAATCTTGAACTACTTGTAAACTTAAATATGTTGTTGCTGTGCAAAGCTGCAGGCACTTACATTAGTGGAGGTCTGAACTTAGATATAGATTTTCTAATCCTGGGGTTGGCTACAGATAATTACTTCTTTGGTGGTGAAAATAATGGGCAACATTATAGGAAATCTGCAGGGAGGCAGAGGTGCGTTAGTACTACTCTAACAACTTTGATGATATATAAGATAGGCCTGAAGGCTGTTGAAAACTAAACAAATCTTGCTTGCTTATATATGCGTGCAACACTACCTGCAGTACGCTAACCACTGGAGTCTAATGGATATGATATGACAACTGAAAAAATGGGCAGAGGAAAAGGTTTTAAAGAAAAAAACCCCTCTCGTTTAGTGTTCTGAAGAAAAGGATCAAATACCTCTGCCTTTATTGAAGGTTCAAGAGCTTGTAATTTGCATCCTTAGAGATATGCCTTTGATCTTTTTTGGTTTTGGAGGATCTGAGGTGTCATTTTTATGTTTATAGATGGGGAAAACATAAGACAGAAATAAATTTAAAAATTCCTTTACAGGTCACTTTTAAATATCTACCAGGTAGAATTGCTGTTTGAGAAGATGCTCATAGTTTGTGTTTGATGTGCATTTACAGTGTCCATATATGGGATTTGGTTTTATGATAAGGAAGAATGCCAAAGAATTGCAGAGCTCATGAAAAAGTAAGTGATGGGTAAACAAGACTTTTTGTGCTTTTTTTATGTATGTATTTCTGTACATACATGCACATTATATTACTAGGATGGTCATACCTTTCTACTTTAAACCTATTTTTATAGACTTAAACCTATTTTATAGACTTTGTTGCAAGTAAAATTGTCACACACCTGCATTTTGTAAAAGCAGAAATAAGTCACTGTATTGCAATACTTTTTCATAGCTTTTCAGCTACATCAGAGTGTAACAGTTCATCTGATTTATTTCCTTATAACTCAGAGATCTGTTTTGAAGAATTGTATTCTTTGGGGTTTTAATATATTTTTCAGTTTGGGGAGATTTTCTTTTTTAATGTTGCTGTTACCTTTTTTTCCCTATATCGATGTAAGTGAGGGCTATCATGAAGGCATCCTGTAATAATACAATTTCTGTGGTTTTTATCCTGTTTCTACATCATGGTTGAATTCCCGCTTCTTCATTTCTTAGCAATATGTACAAAATTCACTTTGTTTTTGGAATATAAAGCAAGACTATAGCTCTGAATTCATTACTTTTAGGTACATAACTATTATTTTACACAATCTTTAATTTTGCAATCAAGTTAGAGATTAACATTTCAAACAGAACTGTATTCTCAGCTGTATTTTAATCTAACAATATCATGGATGGTTTTTTCACTGTCACTGCTTTCTTTACATGTCCAGGATGGACAGGGCTCATTCTTCTGCTCTGCCCTTTGGTTGGCCTAATGATGGGCTTGTTTGAAGTGATCCCTCTCTTATGACTATATTCTGCAGGTTTTCATGTTTGTTTGGAGGAGGAAGGAGCTGAAGTCTTAGAGATTTTTATCAACATACGCAGTCTAAATTTTTTAGAGGTATATCATGGAGGATATAGTAAAGGGGCCCGACAGGAAAGAACAGAGATCGGATATACCGGTTGCCTGCGGTATATAGGGTTGGACAGATCATTGTGTCACAATTCTTTTAAGGGACAAGAGGAGGGATGATGCAGAGCCAGGTCTTTGTCATCCCAAGAAAAGCCATGGGAGGCGGATACAGTCAAGCTGACAGCGTTGGGTACTAACAGAGCGCAATGCAAAGGCACTGTCAGACCTGTGAATCTCTCCTTTTCAGGTCATCTGTCCCGTTCTTAACAGCTTCTGTAGCCAGAAGCATGCTGAGGAAGTGACATCAATTTTGATTGCCAAAGTTACCAAGTGCCCAAAAGCCCATTTATGTGCCCTGCGGCACAAGTCCAAACAAGGCTCATCCTCACACATCTCGATCCATAGCAAAGTGCTTTAACTCTTCTACCACTATGTTCCAGATAGGATTTGTTATAAAATACTGGATGGGAAGGTAGTCATGTTTCCTCTATATCTCTTTTTTAAAGTAATACCTGCTGCTTTTCATTTTGCAGTGACAAAACATTGTGAAACACAAACTGTGACAACGGTGGGGGCTTGTTTAGGGGTTTTTGTTGGTTTTGCTGTATATCCTACAGCTCAAAAATGAGTCAGTTGTGACCAAAGAAATAATTGATGGGAATGAATTTACAGAAATAAGAAATAAACCCTAGGAAACCCAGGTTTTTGACAGCTAATTTTAGTTAACTAGCTCAAGTTTCAGTTGGTGGTGATTAGGTACTCTCAAACTGGTAATTTACTACAATAAAAACTAGTTTTCAGAGGATTCGTGCAACTGTAAACCACATGTAGTGGTTTATAATAGCAGTGTTGCATATAGATAAAAAACACCCTGTCGCTCAGCCAATTGGCTGTGTGTTTTAATTCTCAGCATTCTACAATAATAATAAAACAGCTGGGGCAGGAAATTGGTCATTTGCTAGTAGTTAATGACTGATTTGTGTGTGTTTGCCATCCTCCACCACTAGCAGAACTGAATAACACTATAAATTCCCTGCTCCTTCTGGTATAGAAATTGTGACTGAGTTCCGGAAATTTTACTCTATAGCCTAGCGTATTCAAGATTGGAGAAAATGAATCTCATGCCTGGTCAAATTATGTTTTAATATAGATCTTTTAATAGGGATTTTTTTATACGTTTTAATGTAGATGGGGGAAATATGAAAATATTTGAATTTTGATTAATTATTGTAAAGTAGTTGTGGTTAAACTTTTTATATTTTATCCGTTTTTTGTCTTGTATATTCTCCTCTCACCTCCAACTTTCAGCCTAACTCAGCAGGAACAATTCAAAGCACAGCAGGGCACAGGAACAGGAGTGTCCCCAATGATCATGAATTCTGCTAATAACAAAGAAGTGGATATCTTACGGATGCTTACCAAGGCCAAAGATGAGTATACCAAGGTGAGACTTGCTGTTTATAAAAAGAGAACATTTCTTTTTGTTCATAGTATGATGCCAACTTGCTTACACTTTACATTTTCAAACATAAAAGGTTTTGTTTTGTTTTGTTTTTAAATAGTTTTACTCAAAGTAAAATTGTTTTGGATGGTGTGCTCTCTCATTTTGTGTAGAAATGGCTGGTAGAAAAGTTTTGTCAGAATTTGCTAAAGATTCAGAAGAAATGAATGCTGTCAATAAAAACTTCTGAAACGAGAACATGTATATGATTGATTATTTGTTGAATGCTAGGAGGTAAGAACAAGTATAAATTGGCTTTCATTTTGACCCTTAGAGCTCCTGTGCTTATTGGTTATTGAGTAGCACCTGGAAGTTGTGTCCTCTTTCTGGGTGGAGTATTCAAACCTGCTAATAGTTTCTGTGGTTTGTACAAATAACTTCCTTCAGAGAAGACCTTTAACAGTGAAGTTAGTGCTTTTAATTGTGGTTGTTAGCTACTTTCAAACACTAATGGAAAGAAATGAAAAGGTTGCAATGTAGTATGATTTCAGCCCATGTGCTGCTTTGGTCTTCTGAGGCTTCTAAATAAAGAAGTAACTAATGGACTAATAATGTTCTGTATTATTGAGCAATCAAAAACGTTTTACTTTGGGGAATAAAAATCTAATAATTTTAACTAGTCATATATACGCTGCAGATTGTTACAGAGCCTGCAGGTTCCTGCTGCTGTTTCCTGTATTTCATATGTGTCGTCATGCAATAATAAAGCCCATAAGTGTTCTGAGTCTAGAAATATATATATCTTAAACATAAGCAATTTAAAGAAAGAAAAGTTCTTTTTCTGAAATGTGGCTACTAATAAGAACCTCAGAAAGATAATAGCCAGCTATTTGACTTATGGTGAAATGTAGGCCTTTTTGTGGTGGTATAGCTTCTTTTGAAGCTTAGGACCTTCAAATTTTCTGTAATAGGGATTTAATGTATTATAGTGGACAAACACCTCCAAAACCCGATATCTTTTCTATGTTTTAATACTGAATCAGTATCTAGTCTTGGCATAAGAGAGTGTGATTTGAGATACTATGAATGTTTAAGCATTTTTCATAAAATAACTTTTAAAATAATGGGAAATATTAGGCTGTCTTCAGATTCTATGAGAAGGAGGCAATAAATCTTTAAAAAAGTTACCTTCCATTTCTACATGAGCACACAGAAAATCAAGACAAAGTGGAGGAAATTCTAGAAGATCTGTTGTTTAAATAATATGTTTTTGAAATCTTTTTCCTGCGGATAAGATCTCTTGCAGATTTGCTTCTTACTTCCTCTTTAATCTTTCTACACTTAAGTGCTTGCTAAGGAAATAACATGAAAACTTCCTCTTCAGCTGGAACATAAATACTAGGAGTATCTGACCTCTTAAGAACTGGATATGTGGGTTTTTTCTTGTTTTGTTAATAATATAAAATTAGGAAGGGTGTGATAAATAAAGGCAATGACAACCATTTTTGTATTTAATACCAATATATTTCACAGCAGTCATGCTTTTTTGGCTGCTTTATGACATCTACATCCTTGCCAGTGTATGTCTTGTGACTTAAAATGCTGATGTGCTGAAATCAGTTATGAAATATGTTGTTCTCCTTTTCTAATTCTGTGTGGTTTTGGAGAAGAGGGTGTTCTAAAGTATTGGGAGCTGTAAAATAAGAACATCAATTTTCAAAGCATCTAAGGAATTTTGCTCAATTTTTAAGTCCTAGGATGAATTTATTTTTTTTAAGAGTGTAACTAACTTTGAAGGGTATATCTTATTCCCAAATTAAGTTACACATTTAGAAGTTACATGAAAAATAAAATACATAGCCTCTCCCCTCCTTTTTTTGTTAATGGAGCTTTAAGTTGCTAAACCACTGAAGTATTTTTTTGAAAAATGTACTTCTAATGCACACTTGCCTTTTCTTGATTTCTGGTAAGAACAAGTGGCATTAGCAGGCCTCATAATGATAGCTTGGGAGATAAACAGTTGAAGAGCTGCTAGGGTACAGAACAAAGCATGACAAAATGTTTTTCTCTTTAACCACTGTGCCTTGTCTTGTACTACAAGACAAGCTCTGCTTTTAGCTCTGTGCTGCACAGTTCTTCTACAGCATCTACCCATTTACTACAGCATCTTTGACCTATTAAAGTTCAGATTAGGTGGACATCCTTTGTCTCGTTGATGTGCCCGAAATAACTGAAGCTTCCTCTTCACTACACACAACCATTTGATAAGAACATAATTTCTGGTAGCGAGCAAGCATGGTCTCTGGGCTTCTATTTCTGTTCTTTGACTGCTTCTTCACTGTCTTTCAGCAAAATGTTCCAGTGGTATTGCCCTGCCCAAACAGGAATATAGTTTCTAAGTTTTCAGGTGCTTTAGCTTTTGATTTGTTAACTGTGTGAAAGACTTGATAGTAGGACCCAGAAGGCCTAGCTTTCCTGAGGGTACTGTGTCATACTCAGCCTGGACGATGCAGAGTCTACGCTACTCTTCTTAAACAGTATGAATTGGTTCTGTATGTCTCATTTAAGCAGGGCTCTGACTGGAAATCGTTTCTGCTACTGCTCTTCTTTGAGATAGTTCTTGTCCTCCTTAGCCCCTCTCTTCTGCAGAGCACCTTGTACACCTTCATGTGACTGTTCATTAATGTTATCTTGTGGCTGCTTTACATCAGCTAGGTAGAAATCCCCAGTTTCCAGGTCTTCTTGGCTCTGTGCTCGAGCTCTGACCGCTTCAAAACTTCATCACTTTCAGCATAGCCATCTATCTACAAAGCTCTTCTAAGTTCCGTCAGGTCTTGGCTGGCCTTCTCTCCTTGTATCAGATCTTCTAGCATCTCCTCCTTGTACCTGATTGATAGGTCTTTGCAGTTCACGTGTCTCAAAGTCAGGTTTTTGCTGCAGAGCATGAGATTGAGATGTGACGTGATATTTGCTTCAGAACTACAATACTGAGGTACCATGCTTGTTCATTGTTTGTTTCCTTTGACAATGTTCTGTTCAGCTTGAGCTTCATATTGTACAGGTAGACTATGAAATCTCACAACACAGAGCAGTTGTTTGCCTCGGATGACTCTGACTATACCAAACTTGCCTAAAACATCCTAAGTGGTGGTCTTGTTCTTTTTGATTGACATTCACCACATATGTCTGGGTTTTTTCCAATGTTGCTTAGCATTTCTTTGACTTGATCTTAGAATCTTTTGATTTCTTATGCATCTTTTGTAGGAGCATAGCTTTGAACAAGACACGTGACTAAAGGACAGACCTGTGAAGCAAGTCGTAGTAATCGTCAGAGGTTGTAGCTGATCAGTACTCTTCTGGTTTTATCACTAAAGAGCATGGTGACATTTCTTTCATGCTGCTTTTTCCTGTTTGATGATGATGGCATCTGATATCTTCTTTACCTATCCACCTGACAGTTGCTTAAAATGTCATGCTGGTGCTCCTAATGTACTCATCAGCAAGGCCATGCTACCCATTTGGCAAAATGACTTTATATTCTGAGCTCCAATAGTTACAGATTCCTTTGAAATCATCACAGGCTTTTTTGCTCTTCAGCATACTTCCCTGCATTTGATACCAGCCTACTAGCCATGTTATCAAATCATGGGAATGATACCAAGTCAGGTCAATGTCATTCTCTGTAGGCCTTTGTGTATACTGCTGTTCGTTTTGCTGAGGAATTTGGTCTGAAAATTGTTCATATAGTGATAACTCTGTTAAACTCTACTGCTTCTCACCTCGGTTTTATGTGCTTAGTTCTGTGATCATGCAGAGTATGACAGTGGACTAAGGTACTCATGATTTCTGAAGAAGTCAGCCTATTAAAATATCCTGGAGGGCCAAATTAATTTATTTAAATTCTGCAGAACTCATGGTGAAATATGCAAGAGTATGTTATCCATCATGATAAAGAAAAAAGTTTAAATATGTGCTTATATGTTTTTTGACCAAAAAGCTATGCTGAAAAATAGCAATAAGAAGGAGAAATTTTAAAGAAACGGCAGCATCCTGTAGGAGGAGAACAGTTTGGGAGAAAAAAAGCTATTTAATCTTACTGAAGTGTGGTTTTGTCTGTGTATTATCATAACGGGTTAGGATCTGTCCAATCTAAAAAAGAAAATGATCTTCACTTGTTTTAGTATAGATCAAATAGGGGCTACAGAAAGTGCTTATTTGGACTATGAAAAAAAACTTTCATCTGATGATTAACTGGGTAAGATGCCTAATTGTCATTAAGTGAATGAGAGATAACATACGTCACCAGTCAGAAACTGGGTGGGGAAAGTGACTTAAGAATAATTCAGTCATTTCTTCTAGTGTATTTAAAATTTTTAAAAAGTTGAAGAGATTGCAGAAGGCTCTGTACTAGGACATTGTTGAGGGTCCATATGAACTGCCTGGAAATGATGATAAAATAAAGCTTGTAGAAAACAAACAAAAAAATAAAGTTACTCAAATTCAAGGATAACAACATGTAAGAACCTAAGAAAACAATTTGTTTGAGCAGTGCATTGATAAATTTGACTCAGAGCTAATAAATGGAAAGGAAACTTTTCCTTAGTGTAAAAGCTTTGATAGTTATGTTAGTGTTGTAGGCTTGTCTTCTACACTTTTTTTTCATGGCTTCTTTCTGTTATGGTCCTTCATAGCAATTCATTCATAACTATTTAAAATAAGAGTTGCAAAGCAAAACTGAAACTTCAATTAAGTGTAGATTTCTGTCAAGTGCTTCCATTAATCAGGCTTTGAATCATAGAGAAGGGAGGTAAGCATGGACTAGCTTTAAAAGAAAACTGTTTTGCTTACCATGAATAGTCTTTGGACTTAGCTCTTTATTTGAATTTTGGGACATCTTTAGTGATCAAAGTTGCATTGCACTGTGGGATAGGTAGAAAGGCTCTGGGTGAATGAAATAGTAAAATTCTAGTAAAATTATTTCTTTGATTCCCCACCCCCACCCCAGAAAGGGCAAAAGATGTAGCTGAGTTTAAATATATTTCTATGTTGAACGTGGCCTGCTCACGTTAGCCACAAGGCACTTGCTATGTGGATTTATATTTAAGTGAAATTCAATTTTGCTGTGAAGTTCTGCATTATTGCCAAAGTCAGTACTTCGTTCTTCATGTTTTTTCCAATCTAGTGCTTGAGGAAGTTTCTCACTTTATGCAGTAGAGGTATACAAGGAAAGAAGAGACAGGTGCTTGTTCTTTCTTCAAACCAAACAGTTAACCACCCTATGGCATGATTGTCTGTGCATGCTTTAAAGTTATTTCTAAGAGCAACATTTGAACCAAAAATGGTCATACAATAGAAGAAAGCCAGGTACATGAGTGGAACTACACTTCTACTTTGCAAGATTGTATCTTCAGAAATTCACTGCAGAAGTCCTTAACTGTCCAAACACCCACAAGGTGATTTTTCAGCAGAGACTCACAAAATCGTTGAGATTGGAAGAGACCTCTGGAGATAGTCTAGTCCAGCCTCTCTGTTTACAGCAGTATCGATGAAAGTGGGTTGCTCAGGACCATATTAAATCAGGTTTTAAATATCTGCATGGACGGAGACTCCACAACCTCTCTGAGCTATCTGTTGCAGTATTCAAACATACTTAAACTAAAAAAGTTTTTTTTCTTAAGTTTAAACAAGATTTTGTATATTCTATTTTTTGCCTCTTGTCTTCACGGGCCACCACTGAAAAGAGCCTGGCTTGGTCGTCTTTACTTCCTCTCATCAGGTATTTATATACATTGATATTATATCCTGAGCCTTCTCTTCTGGAAACTAAGCCTCTCCTTGCTTGACAGGTGCCTAAATCAACTTCATAGACTTTCAAAGAACTCACTCATGTGTCTGCATCTTTCTTTTCCTGGGAAGCCCGGATGCTGGTGGCCTTCTTTTGCCACAAGGGCATGTTGCCGATTCGTATTCAACTTCTTGTCCACCCAGGTCCATTTCTGCAAAGCTGTTTTCAGTCAGTCAGCACCAACCTGTACTGCATAGGGTTATTCTTCCTCAGTTTCCCTTGATTGAACTCCATGTTCCTGTCAGCCCATTTGTCCAACCTGTCAAGGTCCCTCTGAATGGCAGCACAAGCATCTGGTCTATTAACTACACATCCCTGTTTGATATTGTCTGCAAGCTTGCTCTGCCCCATCATTCAGGTCATTAATGAAGATGTTAAACAGTATTGACCCCAATGTCAAACCCTGGGTACACCACTAGTGACTGGCCTCCAGCTGGACTTCATGCCAACAATATTTTGAGTCCAGCAGATCAGACAGTTTTCTGCCCACCTCACTGTCCACTTACCTAGTCTGCATTTTATCAGTTTGAGGATGTTATGGGAGACACTGTCAAAAGCTTTGCAAAAGTCAAGGTAAACAATATCCACTGCTCTCCCATCATCCACTGAGCCAGTCATCTCACTGTAAAAGGCTATTGGGTGGATCAAGCATGATCTCCCCTGTGTAAATCCATGCTGGCTACTCCCAGTCACTTTCTTGTCCTTAATATGTTTAGAAATACCTTCCAGTAGGAAGCCATTTGTTTCATCACCTTCCCAGGGATAGAGGTGAGACAAACTGGCCTGAAATTCCCCAAATCCTCCTTCTTGCCCTTCTTGAAGATAGTACTGGTATTTGTTTTCTTCCAGTCCTTGAGAACCTCTCCCAATTGCCTTTACCTTTCAAAAACAGTGGTTTCACTATGAGAGAGGCAGCTGTCTCGGCTCTTACGAGTGGATCTTACCTGGTCCCATGAACCTGTGCATGTCCATTTTGCTTACATGCTACACAACCTGATCCTCCCCTACCAAGGGTAAGTCTTCATCACTTCAGACTTTCCCACCAGTCTCAGGGGCCTGGGATTCCTGAGGATAAATGTAGCAAAGAAGGCATTGAGTACCTCCTAGAGCACTTCAAGAACTCAAGTTCTGTTTTACTGAGCAGCCCTGGAACCAGTGTGTCTTTGTTTACTGTTGCGGTAGGTGTCAGAAATGGATTAAATGATCAGTTTTGTATATTTGAGAGTGGGGGTTATTTTCTCACCTAACACATTTGCATCCTAAGGAGTTTGTCTCGGAAAGTTCTGGAAAGGACACTGACATTTTCATAATCCCACAGCAGTAGCTCTGCTGTGTGTCTGTATGGCAGTCTGTCCAGTCCAGAGTTCTGTCCCCAGTAATGCACAAGACTGGGCTATTTGGAGGAAAGAATGAGAAACCAAAACTGATCATTCCTTACCCAACAGTTAGTCCTGCAGCATAAAATTTAGAGCCGATCAAATTCAGGTAATTCAGTGTGAATATTCTTGTTAGATAGGATTAACTTTTTGTTAGATAATTCTTAAAAAAATCTTTCCGGTTTCTTGGTTTCAATTGTATCAAGCAACAATGACTTCCAATATACTGTTTTCTTTTCTACTGACAATAGCGTTCCTTGTATACCTAATGCTTTTTTTAGTTTCATTGACTATATTCTTATTTTTTGTACAATGTAAATAAGACCATCTTATTCACCTTTTCCTATACCATTTATTATTTCTCTTTAATGAAGCATTTTCTGTGTGTTTTTTCTGAATTAAATCATGCCCTTCTCTGTTCATATGTCAATTATTCCATGCCTCTGATCAGTTTGTCATCTGTCTCTGCCCATCTTTTTATAAATATTGTTATTAATCCTGTCATATTTAATAAGAAAACATACTGATTCTACAAACTGATTAGATCTTCAATTATTTTTCTGTGCAGGTGTATGCGTCTTCCAAGTTCCCACAATGCGGAATATTTATGTAAAAGAGTTTGAGTTATAATTCCAGTTTTTAACAAAAAGCATTTTAAATGTTCTTTATGGGCACATTAATCCTTCATGTATCTCAACTACTTCTAGCTGCCTACTGATGCAGGAAAAGCATGTCTGTTGCTTAGTTTCTAAGGTGTGCTTTTTTAAATTTTTTTTTTAAGTGCTGGAAAAGCAGAAGGTAAGAAAGACAACTGAGATTTAAATAGAGGGAAGCCTCATACTCAGGGAATCTGGGAATCAAGTGCTTATTTTTACATATGCCTTGTGGTTTTAGAAAATTATGTTGCAGTTGTTACAGTTCTTTCAATGGCATAACATTTCATAATCAGTGCTGCAACTAATATTTTTGGTTATTGAGTACTTGGCGCTGGATTTTACTACAGTGGAGAACTATGGGAAAAGATATTGTTCCACTTACTAAAAAATACTTCTTTTCTGTTGCAGTGTAAGACCTGCTCAGAGCCAAAACAAATAACCAGTTCCTCTGCAATCTATAACAACCCCAACCTAATCAAACCAATTCCAGTGAAGCCTAGTGAAAATCAGCATCAACGAATATCTCAGCAAAGCAAGGTAAAATGTTTTGTGTGTTTTCTGCCTAGTGCTGCTATAATCAAGTAGCCATGTAGGAATATTTATTTGAGTCAGAAGGTCAGTGCAAGAATTTGAGGTGGAACCTCAGTAAGGAATTATTTTAATGAAAAACTAATCTGTTTTATAGAAAGCCTCCAACCCCCACCATATAATGTGGAAGCATGGAAATTACAGGTGTGCTATCCTGATGCAACGAAGAAACACTAGTCTTTCAATTTTCAGATGCTGCTTTGATCGCAAGCTGATCTAGTCAATTGCTGGATCACATTTTTTTGTGTTCTTTTTCTTCAGGTGAATTCAGTTAATCTAAATAAAGAAAAGTCTCTTGATATATCTTCAAGCTAAATCACACTGCAAAATCCTAAAAACTGAATTCAGCTGTGACAGGGAGATGCACAAGAAGTGGCCCTACTTGACACAACAGGAGATTTCTGTCTTTTACTAATATTGTAGCTGAAAGGGAAGGGTTGGGTGAAAAGGAAAGATGCTCTTCTATGGTATTTAAAGTGAAGCCACTGCTATCTCTCAGATTCACTGGTTTTCTCCCACATTAGCAGTTTTGCAACTGTCTTCTTGCCCTTCCTATGTGGCAAAACTATTAAAAATCCTCTTGGGAGGAAAGAGCATAGCAGTTTTCTCAGCTTTTCCTTGAATACTGCTGGCTAAATATTGTCGCCACTTAATGTAACTTATGCATGAGGGAACTATGCTTACTTTTTTCCTTTGTCCCCTCACAGAATGTGGACCCTGAACCACAGCACTTGTCTTTGACAGCACTGTTTGGAAAACAGGAAAAGCCAGATGTCTCAGAACCACTTAATAAACAGCATCAAGAGAATCTTCCTGTTAGGCAGGGTGTGGTACGTTCACTGTCCTACGAAGAACCTAGCAGCCATTCGCCCTCTGCAGAGAAACAGCTTTGCCCCGCCATTCAGAAGCTTATGGTGCGTGGGACAGACCTTCATCCACTTGCTGAGTTTCCCGAGAACCGACTCTGT
This sequence comes from Platalea leucorodia, assembly GCF_965183815.1. Taxonomy (NCBI): domain Eukaryota; kingdom Metazoa; phylum Chordata; class Aves; order Pelecaniformes; family Threskiornithidae; genus Platalea; species Platalea leucorodia. The sequence goes on from NC_138826.1 coordinate 59,633,086, forward strand.
GAAAATGGCAATGTCCACCCTGTGGGTGAGACTTTCACAGGACTCTTCCAGCCTGTGACTTCTCATGGTATTGCAACATCTCATGTAGTTCAGGATACTGCTGGCACTCAGAGCTTATTACAGAAATTACAGGGTCAGTCAGGGTCAGTGACTAAAATGGACCCCAGCGCAACAGCATCTGTGAACTCGACAGCTTGTGTGTTCAGCAGGACTCCTGCTGCTGTTGGAGCACCAGCAGCACCGGTAAACAATATGAGCCAGCCACCTTTGGTATATTTCAATGGTTCCCTACCAGGCCAGACTTTAGAGTCTCAGACACTTGGTAAAGAACAATCCAAACTTCCTAGACAGCCACTTTCTCTCTCTGGCAATCAAGCAGCCAATTCTGGGGTTATTTCACCTCAAGAGTTATTGAAAAAACTCCAGATAGTCCAACAAGAACAACAGTTGCATGTATCCAGCAGACCAACCTTGGCAGCTAAGTTTCCTGTTGTTACTCAGAATACCAATACACTGAAACCACTGGATTCCTGGATAGAAAAGGCACCGGCTGCAGAAAAACAGACCTCTCTCTTTCAGGTAAATGGGCAACTTCAGAATTTAAAACAAACAAATAAATGAAAATCTGGTAATCTTTTGAACTTGGAGTTTTGTGAGGTTAGTCTTTGTTTTGTTTTGGCCAGCATATTCTTGTTACTGTCTTACTATGTGTTGCACATCATTCATTTTGCAGGTGGTAATTTAACAACATCAAGTAAGTTATGACTTACCAAGCTGTGATATTGTAAATACTGAAGGCTACTTCTCTTGCATATCAGTAATGACCAAAAATACTGCAGTCTTGGGTTTTTCCAGAGGCACTTTGAAAAGTCACCTAGTTTTCAGTTGCCATACTTGGTCTCAGGCTGTTGTATGTAATTGCTGGTTATTGAGTGTAATATTTTGGGTTTAATAATTATTTTTTCTTACAAAATTAGTCATAGCTTTCTCTGTGCAGGTATGCATTCGTTTGTATGCCAGTCGCTAAAAGTGCTAAAGGTGCTTAAAAGATCACTTATTTTCTAACAGCAGTTTTTTGAAGTATTTGTGTATTGCTGAATTAGTTATCTTGTGTTGTGCCTGAATGCCTTGCAAAAACTGAAGCCCCTTAATTCTGGTGATTGTGACCCTAAAAGTCAGATTGGTGCCTTAAAAAATTCAGGAGATGTCAAGAGACTGTCTCTCTCATGAGTGAATTTTTCTGTTCTTCAGAAAAGCATCATGTGCAATTACAAAATGTCCCATCCTGGACAACTACTGTCTTTGTTAACAACTTCATTCTCTATAGGATCTTTTACACTTGAATGTCTTTAAATGTCCTGTTTGGGGATAAGCAAGCATCTAAGCCTCTTTTAACTTCCTTTATTGCGGAAGGACTGTCTGCAAGACTTGTGTTATACTGGAGTCTGAGTTTTATTGTATTGGAGTCTAGAAGTTACTTATCCAAATCATAAAGCTTTCACCTTTTCAATGTATAGTTCAAAAGCTGCTTTTCTATTGCAACTTCTTAAAAAGCTGAATGAAAGACTACAGAATACTTCAGCATGCTCCAAGAATCCTCCTTATTCTAGAAAGTTACCTTAAACATAAAGAGGCTGAAACAGTTATTGAACAATTAAGGGCCACATCTGTCACTAAAACTGTGATGGGTCAAGATTTCTAATTCTGCGAGAAAGGTCAGAGGAAGATGAATTTGATATAGCAAATAGCCATCATTATTTTTATTCTTTTAATTAAAGCAGCATGACTTTGAATCTGTGTGAGAGAGTTTTGGGGGGATTAGTCATTGAAATTATTCAGGATCAGTTGCTTACAGATGGTAATCTGACTTACCAGTGGAGTACTAATGAATAAAAAGAGGATCCAAAGTCACAAAAATTTACTTCTGTTTTCACTGGGAATGGAACTTGTCTGCTATAAATGAAAGAAATTGTCTGATTCACTGGTAAATGTACTGATAGCAGGGAGACATAAGACATTCCTACTTTGAAGGTAAAAGTGAAATGAGGCAAGTGCCAGGCTATACATTATAAGCCAGTACGTGTAAATAAAAAATGGCAAATACGCTGATTTATTTTCAAATGAAAAATCCATATTGATGGATTTGGCTATGATGATATGGCTAATGACTTTGTGTATATTTGAAAAAGAAGATTATGCCAGCATTAGTTGCAATATGGAAAGGGAATTACTGAGGTCTGACATAATGCAATTTCAATAATTTTATGCTTGAGTATGAATAGAACAATAGCTTGAGAGAAGAGGGAAGTCTTCACTGGAACAAGTCTCATTCACTGTGATAATTGCTGCAAGTTTGCCTTAAAAAAAAAAAAAAAAGGGGGCAACTAAGGAGACTCTCAGTCTCACTTTGCATGGCTGCGAGCAGACCAAGTAGATTGAGACTGCCTAGGAGTGGCTTTATGGACTGACACAGCCACAGCTGCTATCAAAACAGTATTAGATGCAGTTCTTCCAACACATTTACTATTGTTTATGAGACTTAATACATAGAATAAAAATGGTGATGAAAGTAAGACTAATTATTGTTAGGACACCTAAAGCTCTGCAATCTGGAAGGAATGGCCTCTCTTACATGCAGCAGATTGGAAAAAAAAGAAAAAAAAAAAAAAAAGGAGAGGGGGCTAAAAATGAACTAACGAGTCTGTATTCCTGTAGAACGCCATGAATTAGCCACATGAAATATTCCTACTTTTGAAAAAAAATTGGAAGATAAAAATTTGAAACAACTTTTAAAACCAACATTAATCTTTTTATAATACCATCCTTGCTGTAGACCAAAGGCTTTAAGTGCTGCCATGCCTGCAGACAGACATTCGAGTGAAATTGAATTGGCACAAATGTATCTGCACATGCTCATGCAAAATTGATCAAAGCAGATCCTGACAACAAATGCAGCAAAAGGTTTTGTTCTCTGTAATTATTTACCTTTTGGTATTGCCTCTTTTACTACAATTCAGCATACAGAAAAAGCAAATTCTAAAAAGTCTGACAGGAATAGAAAGGTATTTGGACAGTCTCTGTTGTTGGAAAAATCGTATTAAAGGAACACACTAGATCCATCAGCAGCACTGAGAAAATGAAAGCAATAGTCTTTTCCACAATTGACACATTACAAGTCCAAGTTTAAATTGGCTTCTGCTGCATCTCCATATGGTGTAAGAACTGTGATCTCCCACATGGAAAGGAAGAGACCAGTTACCAAGAAAAAAAAAAAAAAAAGAAAAAGAAGAAGAAAAAAAGCAAAAACTGAAGAATAATACTCGGAAGCATTCAGCCTGGTCTGGTGCCAGCCCTGTTCTGTGAAGTATTCCTTATGCAGACAGTGAGTAACGTGTGCTTAAGGTGCAATAAAAAAGCATTAATCTGCAGTGGCCTTTTAAGCATATGCTTAGTGTTAGGCATGAGTTATCCTGATTATAGATACATGCATGCTTAAGTGTTTATGTTAATCAGAATTACGCTTTTGAAAGTGCTTACAATAACCTTGACACAAATTTATCTTTTCTTCAGAAGGCCACTTATCTTGCAGCCCATTTTTCTCATTTCTTGGAGTATTTTCCATCACGAATGTATTTTGTAACTTTATTATTACATCTTCTGAATACATGCATGGTACCTAATATCTTTGGTGTGTGCATCACACAATTACCTATCAATTGCCCTGACTGCAGTTTCAGCATGAGACTGTAAACATGCACAGGAGGAATGCAATAGGTACATTAAACTTGTTTTGAACAGTAATTTAAGATTCTGTAGTTAAACATCAATTAAAAAATTATGAATTAATCTTTAAAGACAAAGCAATGTTAGCATTGTAGCCAGCTTTATTTTAATAGTGTCTTTAAAGTTCCTGAACCATTCTTAGATATTAAATGTTCTCAGTTTTAAGTAATGCCACTAAAAACAGTTAGAGGTCCACAGCAGCCACCGGGTGCTGGTGTTCCAGAGGAGCACTTGATGCACGTGGGATTCTGCACGCGTAGGAAGCAAAAGTGAGTGCCAGTTTGCATTACAGGAGAGCCAATGCATTCCTTAGTTCATGGTGTTATGTGAATTTGCCACCTATCATGTCATCCAGCTGCCAGCAGCCACGCAGAATATCAAACAGATATCTCAGTGAGCATTTGTGCTTCAGAGAAGGAATACTAATATGCTGCAATGATTATTTTGTGCAATTTTAATTGTTCTTACTTCGTTGTTGCACAACTGATAGTAGACTCCTACTCCATTGTTAGTGACTCAGAGATTCAAGTGTTGACCTGATAAAGCTAGAGATAATTCAGTAGCGGCTGGGTGAACGAGCAGCTCAGGTTAGATTCTGTGGGAAAGAAGTTGATCAACAGCATTTTGGAAGGGCTGTTATGTCTTGTGAGAAATTACTCAAAGCTAAAAGACTGGCCCAAAGGCTATTATGTCCCTACAGAGCATTATCGGTGCTTTCAGCAAAAGTATGGTGCTATAGGAATTGCACTAGTAATGCCAAGATCAGCGTCCCATTTTCTGGTGGGTGTCCGTTATCCCAGTGACTGGAGGTGATCTAAACTAAATCTGAAATGAAATTTTGCCTTTATGTTTTTAAAAAAACACGTTGTTTATGTAAAAGTTTGTTAAATGGCAGAAGCTTTGAGCACGAACTGTTAGCAAAGAATACATTTTAATGTTTGCATACAGAAACAAATGCTATGCACTGACAAAATGATACATATCTTTTCTATTCTTCTGAGAAATATTTCAAGTTTTGCAGTAACCTGTAGATATTAGCTGTGTCACCAGTAGATGGCAATATTGCTTATTCCATATAGCTTCCATATGCTTGGCAAATCCTACCAAAAAGCTGTTCTGTCCAGGGAAAACAAATAATTTTTAATGTGTCTTTTAAACCACAACATTGTACGTGTTTGAGAGTAGTAACTCTGTATTATTAAGAGCACAGTTTGTCTCAGGTTTTGTTTATTTGCCTTGGACTCTAGAGACAAATGTCTTTTGATTTCAAAGGACGTGTCATCTAGGTCTTTGACATAGTCTGTCGTAGAGTCAGCTGTATTAGTGGGACAGTTTATCTCCTCCAGCTGCTCACCACCATCCCTATGCTGGAGGTTCCTGCCCTTGGAGACCAGTTTGTATATGCATTGTTTAAATCACATTAGGGAGAATCATATGGTTTAAGCAAACCCTGTCAATTTTGCTTGAGGTAAATTAAAGAGAAGTTACTTCAGCTGCATGGATGAGTAGAGCAAAAGCGTTGTGATAAGTATGTGGAGGTATTCAGTCTTCCACAGGCAGGAGAACAATCTTCTCACTTACAGGAGAACATCTGTGCACAGTCTGAAGGTCTCGCTCCACAGAGGGATGTCACTTTGGACTTATATTGGTTTTCTTCTAAAACGAACATTGTTTTTCAAGCATAGGTGCACAAACATATGCGCTACCTTACTGTTTGAAGCAAACCTACAATGAGTCAGGAATACCTTAACTCATTCAGGAGCTTGTACCCCAGACCTGATGACGGCTGTTACAATTACATGTCATGGGGTAGGAAAAAAGCTGTAGGTCAAGAGTTTTGTTTTTAGGTAGTATTCTAAATGGAAATAATATTTCAAAACATGAACTGGGAGTTTTTTTGCATTAGGTGCATATTGCATGCTTTCTAATATCCATGAGTCTTTCCTGACCCCTAGTCTTTCTGCTTCCTTCAATTTTGTGTAAAACAGCATGAGATCTCAGTCCTCCTCGTTTCTTTCTATTGCTATTTGTATTGTAGTCTAACTAACATTGTTCAGAAATGTCTCGGGTAGAACAATCATAACTGGGAGTAAGACAAGCTACAGAAATATGAATGTTCTTTAATATTAAACTACGTTGTTTTGCATACCTGGGAGATAAACCTCATTTTTAGTTTCTTAATTTTAATTTTTCTTCAGAACTGAAATGTAACCCAGGACACAGAGTGAAGTGATTCAGTAGCCTTTCACCTTCATACAGGAGCAATAAATCATGCTCCAGTCCAAAAGAGAGGAGCTTTGCTGAGCTTGTATCAATTCCTTTGTATGTTCTGTTCTTTGAAAAAGAAGATCGAATACTTGAATAGCGAGCGGTGGCTGATTAGGATTAAGATTTATTACTAGAATTACCTGGAGAGAGCTCCATTATCTGCAAACTGAGTGAATAAACTTTCCGTTATGTTGTATATTATATCTGATGGTATTTGCTAGTCCTGCATGTTTTACAGTTCCAAGATGCATTGCGAAATTTAAAAGTAAAAATTCTTTGACACCTATCTTTGCAGGTTGGCATGGATATGATACTGAGGAAACTTGCAGAACTATTGCAGCATCAGGGTGTTCCTTCTCTTTGAGGGCCTTTTTGGTTTTGTCACCTGAGTGTTGGTTGGGAATTGGTTCTCTTTCTGACAGTGCCATCAGCTCACTGTGGCTCTTCAGATAAATCACTTAATCTCTGTTTTCTTTCCCCTATCCTTAAGTAAAAAGAGAAGGAAAAAATATATACATATGTATATATTTATAAAGTAATTTGAAAGTTATAATTGGAAAATATTTTCTAGTATTAGGTACAATGATTAGTCTTTAATAGTGATATTTGCATGCAAGTATATTCTCAAAGATTAAACTTAATGACTTACTATCCCTATGTAGAAGACTTTACAGCTGCATTTTCTAAGAGTGCTGATATTTAATAGTAGTCTGATTTCTGTAATAAAATGCTCTTGTCCTAAGATCACTTGCCTATCAGATAGGCTTAATCACACTTGAATCCATTGCTGCAATCTCAAACTGGATGGAAGACCTTTTAATCTGGAAATAGATCATACAGGTGGTCCTGAACTGGAGTTTCACATAACTGTATTGATGTCCAGCAGTCTCTGTACCTGTTGCCAATCAGTCTGCAGTTTTGATCATCTTTATTCCCATAGAATTAAGTAGATAGGTTTAATTGATGAGTTTATTTTTATATGAACAGGTAATCTCACCTCAACGCATTCCTGCCACTGTGACTCCTACCTTGTTGATGTCCCCAATGGTGTTCGCTCAGTCCACACCTGCTCCACCAAAAGCAAATGAAAGTGGGCGATTAACAGCAGCAAACCAAGAACCTGCTGCTAGCTCAGCTAGCCTTCTCCTGCCACTGCAAACCCCAGAGCCATCCGTGGTCAACAGCAGTTCAATGACGAAGATGCAGCTGCAGGAAACACTTCTGCACCTGATCCAGGTAAAGGGCCAAGAATTCTTCTACTTTGCTTAAAATTCTGATTCCCATTTTGATATAAGCACCCTATAATTGTTTTCATCGATCTGTCTAGAGGCTAAATGGGTAATTAGAATGTATGATGGAAGTTGTGCTACTTAAGGCTGCGTGTTAACAGAGCACTACGGCGTAGACCACATGTGATAGCCTCTCCTTGCACGCTGCTGGCTTAACTGCATTTTGATTAATGTATCTGGTTTGGGTTCAGGAAAGATAATAAATTTGATGGAAAAGAACAAAGATGACTGAAAGCTTCATAAGGTCAGCCTATGAGCCAGAGAGCTATCTATTATATTTTTAGCTAAGGATAAATAATGGGTGATTATCCTAGCTGCCAAATATTTCAGGGATGCATGTTAGCAGTAACAGGAATTCAGATGGGAAATTAAAATTGCAGGATAAGTGTAAGCAACTTCAAAATATGGGTTAGATAACCTAAAAATATACTAGTTCAGTTTATTCAATGTAATTCTTTAGTTCAAATGCTAAAATCCATCTTGCTGCAGTTATTCAGGTTTAAATGTAACAAAGCATTAACAACATTATGTATGAGATGATTGTTTACTGCTCTGGCATGATGTCAGTGATTATGAATATTTTTTTCCTTAACTTGCCATGTGATGAATATCTGAAGAGTAGAGGCTGAGGAAAGGTTTTATAACTAAAGGTTTTGTAAAACTAAAGTTTTATAACTAAACTTTATAACATAAAGCATAAGAAATAAAGACACAGGTTTAAGCGTCCAGTTTGTAGGCCAAAACTATGTGCCTGTATGTCTTCAGAATAAAAATAAAAGTTGTTATTGGAATGTTGAAGTTACTCACTTAAAATGCGATTTAAATTATAGACCCAGAAAAAAAATAGTCTCTTCAACAAATTAGAAGCTTTTCTCATTTTCCCCTGTATTTTTAGTTTGGGATTAAAAAATAAAAATATCGCATTTTCCCGTCTTTACGTAGTTTGAGTATCTGGATAGTAGGAAAACCATATATGAGGTTAAAAAGGAAACTAGCCAAGGCAAATCGGATTTTACCCTCTGAAACTGTAGTTGTATATTTGACCCTGCTGTTCTTCATGGTAGTTAGGATTAACAGAGTTATCTGGAAATTACTGCCAATTTCTTACCTGTTACTTTCCATTATATAAAACTACAATCTCAAATGCTCCTGATTTTCCTCAAATAGTATCTTGATTTTAATTATCTTCATAAATTTATGTGAGCTACTTAGGATATTGTTTCTTAATGCGGGTTGACCTGTTCTTGCAAAATGATCTTCAGAAGGAAAAAGTTAAACAGGCATTAGAGCAAAAGGAGCAGCATCAGTTTAGGAGCATTCAGTCTAAAAGAGCTAAATAAGATGCAAGGGTTTGCCCAGGTAGGATTTAGTATAGGATCAAAACCCAGGGTGTTTCACTGTTCCTTCAGATATGCTTAGAATTATCACTGACCTAATGGAGGAGATGACTTAAGGAAATCCTTAGGTAAATGAGGGCAGAGGGAAGAATTTACAGGATTGTATCGTCACTGCGATATCATTCAAGAATAGTGGTGCACTCAAGTCAAATCCACTGTGAGTTTGGAAAATCTGCTTTCTGTGTACTCATTCCTTCTTACAGAAATACAGTCATGTTTGCTGCAATAAAGTTTGTATTCACATCCAGTTCTTCCAATGCTATTAGCAAGGCTTGGAAATAATACATATTTTTGGAAAAGGAAATAGCCTTCCTGTTGCTTGCTTTTTAAAATAGAATACGGTTGAAAAGTATTTCATCCATGAAATGGAAAAAACTTCTAAGCTCTTTACTCAAGAACACCTCTTGTGCACTAACAATTACCTGGTTTGTTTTTCAGAATGATGACAACTTCTTAAATATCATTTATGAAGCATATCTCTTCAGTGTGAGAAAGGCAGCAATGAAGAAGTCTGTGTGAAAGATGATTTCAAAACTCAATTTCTATTGCTTCCTGAACTCCAGGAAAAAGGTTTCAGATTTTTCAAGTACGTTTGCGTTTAAAGAAGTGAATGGTCTTAGGCATTTTGCATACACATAGATTTTGCTTGTTGGCAAGTACATGCCGTACTGAGAAAGAGCAGCGGAAATGGATTGTGCCTTTAGGGAGGGGAGTGTCACAATAATGAAGACTTAACCACAAAATATCTTAAATTATTTTTCTTATATTCGTCCATACTTAGAATTGGTTTCCCTGCATAAGGACTCGGTTCTCAGAATTCAGTCTCCGTTTTCACTTGCAGCGTGGTTATTCATTGACTAGGTATCTGTCATGGATTCTCTCTGAGACGTCATATGCAACTGTCGCGGCGAACGTGCTCGTCTCTGACCACATGGTGGCAATGTTGGACCGTTTTTAGGAACGCGAAACTCCGGGTGGACTCGGAAGGGAAAGCCTTGGGAAGGCTGGTCTATCATCGTAGTTAGTTGTCTGCAAAGCAATTTAGATGAAATGTCATAACTTTCCCCCAAATTTTTGTAGAAAAATCTTTTTCTATTTTAACAAGAATATTTTTAGCGATCTGTAGAAATGGGACTCTGCAGGTGTTTTGAAGAATTGTGGGGGAGGGTTTGTTTGTGAATGTACTTGCGATCAGCATAGCTCTGGGGTGGCACTGGATTCGTGTTTCTATTATTCCAGATTCGATCTGCATTATTATAAGCAATGTACAACTTTGTTAAGGGGAAGGCTACCTGATGTAAAAGTCTTATTCAGTTTTTTTTTTTTAGTGTGTTCCTGGAGCACAGTAATTTCGTTGATCCATTTATAAAGAAAATAAAATGGATAATCCCTACTATGTGCTGATTTCATTTTATTGTACCATGGACTATGTACTTAGAATTGTTGGGTCACTTGTATTTGTATGACTTTAAAATGTTTTTACACTTGGCAGAAGACACATGAGGTTTTAAATCAATTAGAATAAATGATTGAAAGAATTTTTTTTGTACATTTTTATTAGCATCTGCTGTTGAAATGCCAGTTTACTACAGTTTAGGAACCCAAAGTTGTCACTGAGGAAGCATTTCTTTCGTGGGCGTAGAAAACCCAATCTGTAATCCATAAGTGAGTATACAGTCTTCTTTTCTATGGGCATTGATGTAGGCACAACTCAGTAGCCTCATCTATGAAGGTTCTTCAGTGTAAATTAGCATGCAGGTTTCAATTATATAGTTGTAATCATTCAAACAGTTGCCCCCACCCCCACACATCTGGCCTTTCTCTAGTGTAAGAGTGTGATTTGCAGGGACAACGGGTGAGGGGATTTGCTCACATTCCTTGGGAAAGGCTGTAAATCAATACTAAAAAAAAAAGTCAAGAGCTACTTTCTTTACACACAAGTGAATAACGCCAAGAGACTTGTGCCTACAAAACTGCTAGACTTTTCCTACGCTAAGTAGCTCATAGAGAGCAAGTTGTATTCTGGTTCCATTTTATTACCAAATTGCTTATGATTCTTGCAGATTCGGTGAAAAGAACATGTTGAGCAGATACCAGGAAGGGCAGACTTTAAAGACAGCAAGTCCTAATTCTAATCCCGCAGCCATAATAATTTATGTAGTCATTATAATTTATGGGATTCTACTGAGTTAATCGGTATTATTTCTGAATGAACTGGTGTGGAAGAAATTGGAATCTACACAAAAGAGTTTGTATGAGATTAAATACATGCATAATTGGTGTCTGTGATGCTGGATTATCTGAGAATGCAATTTAAAGATGATGGGGACACATAGTTAAAACCTTATTTGACATGTAGAACTTCTGTAATTGGTGGGTAAAAATAATCCTTAAGCATCTCGAGCTGTGTTTGTGATGATAGGTTTTCTAGTCATGGGGGAAACAATTTTATTTACAAAAGAGGCAAGTAGAAATTTTAAAAGCATCCTTATTTATTGCTTTTCAGAGTAACATATCATTTACAAAAATTAAAGGCATATTTTTTAAAACATGTTCTGTTAACTCTTGATGTTTATGACAACAGTATTATTGGCACTGTGCTTGACAAGCTGAGGCTTATCTTAAAGCAAACAAGGACAAAGCTAGTTCAGGGTTTCTTCTCACTGCCCTCTCTTCTGGTTACATGTACACCAAGTAACACTGATGGATTTGGATGTCTCTCACTGTGTTATGCTATAAGGGATTTCTGGGATTGTTCGGGAGGCATAAACCTGCCTTTTGTGGAGTGAAGAAAAGAACATTAGTCGCTAAAGCAGGGAGTGCTACTTTAGTTGACTTGCATGCTTACCAAGAACGACAGAGGTAAGAAGACAGAACAGGCTCGGAAAGAAACTCTGAATTTCATAACAATAAACACAGGAGGAAAAGTAGTGAGAGAATTCTATGGAGAAACAAAACCAAACTTGTTGTCTACGTTTCCATTTCAGGTGGCAGGGTCCACTTCTTCAGAGGCGTCTGGGGATTGGAGACTGAGCTTGGAGACATACTAAAACTGTGCGGTGCCCCTTTCTTCTTTCTACTGCAAACTGAAGTATCTGTCTCAGAAAAACACTTTTTCCAGAAATATAGTCAGAGCCTTCCAGTGCCATGGAAAAGCTGGAGGATCCTCGCGTAGCACCGAAAACCTCATCTCTGCCTTTTTGTATCGTTAGCAAGAATTCCAGAAGTTGCAGCAGTGCTTTATGCATTAATCCCAGTCTCAGCATTGAATTGATACTCGTTTTCAGTGTATTTCCACTTGACCACTGTCCACTTCCTTACAAAATTCCACACCTATTAAACCAGAGTGAGAAGACAAGGAGTAGAAAGTCAGTGAAATACTGAAGCATTGTCTCTGTCAGTGTTTATCATGGAAATCCATAATATTCAGTGAAGGCATCCAAATATTTCCTCAGGCACTTCTCACAGAAAATTCAAATCCTTAATTTGATTTTTATTCATTAGCTCTCTGTTGCTCCTCTATTTATTCCTCCTTGTTGTAGCTGCAACAGGGATAATTAAAATTGTACAGCAAAATAAAATTTTCCAGGAGCAGGATGCAGCTGAATAGGCAGGATGCTTCGTCTCCTCTGACACCCTATTTAGAATGTGTTGAGCTTTGAATTTTGGTCATAAAAGCAGTGAGTATTCAAGATATCTTTGTCCCTTTAGGCTATTAAAATCATAGTTTAATATTTTAGCAAACTTGGAGACCTTAGCTGAGGAAAAGGCAAAATTAAAAAACATTTTTCAGCAAGTATTTGAGGCTCTAATGTAGAAAATGTTATGAGACGGGAGCTTTACCCAGAGGAATTTCTGAAACCTAGAAAAAGGCAAAATTCTAGTCCTGGAGATGAGTAACACACTAAAAAATTAATCCTCAGTTAACCTACAGTAAACTTTACTACTAATCCAAAGGACTTTTAAGAGACTCTTACAAGTCCTTGCCTTTTCCAAACTGCTACAGATACCTCTAACAAGCTTGCTCTGGCCTCTAGATGTAAATCTGTGCGCAGCTGAGTTGGGAATATAGGAGGAGGGAGCTTGGCATATACAAACAAGAGGAGGAAAATGTGATTCTGCAAGACACTGAAGAAACAAAGGCTGTAGCTTTATAAACACTTTAAGCTGGCTCTGCTGCTGAAGAGGCAGCCCGTCCCAGCCACCCACTCCTAGCTGCTCATCCCTGCTCCCACACCAGGCTTTCCTTCCTTTTTCCTTTATTTTTCTCCTATTTTGTTTTGATTAACGTGGTAAAATGTGTTGCAGCAGAATTAGTCCAGGTTAAGACTCCCTCCACACCAAGGCTGGTTTTAACCCAGATGAGTTCAGTGGGCAGCAGCCCAGGCACCCATACCCGTGTATGGATAGGGGTGCACAGCCATGGGGTACGGGCGTGGGATGTGGGGAGAGGAAAGTGAGGCAGCAGACTTGAGCTGCAGTACTGCCTTAAACTGACTTGAAGGTTTTGCGAAACTGTGATTTAAGGGCCTTTGCCTCTTTGCTGATATTAAGACTCGGAAGATGCCACAAAGATCAAAATGTGACTTCGTTGTTATCGCCTACCTTGGCTCTGTGTGGAAATCCATGAAAGTGTTTGCAGATACCACCGCAAAGGGTAGCTACTGTTCGTGCGCCTAATCTCTCCAGGCTCTCTGCAGAGCCAGTGGAAAGACAGGATCCTCTTGAGGGCAAGTCTCAGTACAAACCTAATTTAGCCTGGGAGATTAGATTGACTAGGCTAAAGTTAGTCTTTGCAAACATCTTCCCCACCACCACCGTCTTGTACTGAACCAGTACTGACATCAGAGTCAGCCCCTACCTTTCCTCACAATACAGCAGATGTTTGGGTGAATTTTCCCTCCCTATTTTTTTAATTTAATGGAGACCGTACCACCAAACCTGAACAGACTGTTCAGATGTAAATCTGCCCAGCATGGAAGTGAATGTGAAATGCAGGAACCAGATTGCTTTTGTATGTGTAGCTGAGAAAACTACTGAAACAAGCAGGAAATAAGCACTGGAAAGATAAAGGGGTGAGAAAAAAGAGATTTTTAGGTCATTTTAAAGAATAGCTTTTGGAGAAAGTGTGTCCAGTGTATGAAAACCATTACTTTATAGCTATTACGGAAAGAAAAAAGAAAACTGTTATGGAAAGGAATGGTTGCAAGTAATTTCTATGCTTCTTCCTTTTAAAAAGTAAGCAACGTCGTAAAAACTTCCAAAGAATGAATTGAGAATAAACATCTGCTGTACACAATAGGAAGCCACCACACATTTTTTGAGAGTAGCAGCTTCAGTTATACATGTAATAAAAAAACATTTTTGAAAGCATTTGGGGTATATATTAATTAAAAGCCCCTTTTACTATATTTGGACACAAATTCCACAAAAAGCAAAGGAAGCTTTGAGTTCAGAACAATGTGTCTGCACGAACACCACCAGTCAATAAAGGCAGAAGAAAAAACCCTCTGGCATGTGGTAACTAAACGAAAGTCAAGAAATAGAGAGGATGACATCTTACTATCAGCAAGAGAATAGAATAGACTATTTCAGTTGGAGCCTGCTTTCAAGCCACGAGGGAACTATAAAATGATGGCAAAGTCCTACAGCTGCTGCGGCGTACATAGAGGGATGCTAATCCCATCGTTAGATCATACCTAAGTATTAACGCTTTTCTTGCCCGCGTGCTGGCAGCCTGCTCCATAGGCCCGTGTGCCGAATGCCGAGCTGCTACGCGTTGGCTTGAGCTGTGCTGCTGCGCATCTCTGTTACACCACGAAGCTGTGGGTACAGCCACTGGTACTGTATTTCTTCACCCGATACCTGAAATCTACTTCTGAAATGTACTAAAATAGAGAGATTATTATTATGGCGCTTCAAAAACCTACCCACCTGTGTGTTTTTCTTCAGCACTTGCCTGTAAATAAACGTTTAGAGGGAGAGAGGAAAGGAGCATGTGGGCTCTTGGCAGCACTCCCAGCGCGGGGCTACTCAGGCTGGGAACAAAAGCTCTGTTTTCCTTCAGTTTTACTGCTGCTTAGCAGCTTGGCTCACTGACAGCCACCTTCTTTCCACTTAGAGCAGTAGCCCCAGACCTACCACTTAGTAAAAGTGCCTGCATTTCTCATTCATCTAAGAAAGGGGGGTTTTATGCCTGAGGCTCCCCTCTCAGGTCCTTATCAGGGAAGTCCTGCCTCTCCTGGCTTCTCCCATGGATGCAGCGAGCTGTGGCCGAGAGTTTGAATTCAAGGATCTGTCAGGCTGTAGCATCATAACATAATTCAGGGATCTTGCTGTTTGGCAAGAGAGGTATAATTCCCATCTCTTTTAGAGCTATGTTTGCAAGCAGGATCAACCGCTTGTCCCTGCTCTCTCACCCTCACGTGGTATGCCTTTCCCTTCCCCTGTTTCTGTACCTGAAGGCCCAAACCTAGTGCTTCCATGTAATGTGTCCTCTTTCCTACCACTGCCTCAATTCCTATAATCCCCACCTCCAGTTCCCCCAAAGCATGTTTGCCCATGTCTGCCATGCAAGCACAAGCCGTCACCACATACCACTTTCAAGTGGATCACATCCCACCAAAAATGTGAGCCACAACTTAGGAATGTCTGGACAATCGCAACAGCACCAAAGATGAATATGATGGCTCCTATAAAAAATAAAAGCTTTGTTATCTTTGAGAACAGTCTCTGCAGGAATCACAAAACATGAGTTTCATCAAGGGAAGTGTAGAAGGAATGAGTAGAAACACAAAGAAGATGAAGCATCTCCAGTTAAATCCTTTGACTAAGAGGTATGAAGAAACACTGGCTGTGTACAGTAAGAAAGGAGAGGATAGTGAATAATTATGTAAACTGAAGTGAAAGCTGGGAATTTTCAGCTCTCCTGTAGGGACAGAAGTGAAGGGGTGGCAATTGGAAGAGGAAGCAGGGAGGTGGAAAAGCACAAATGAAACGCGGTTTTGTTCAGGAAAACTTTCACTTCCTTGTATAAAAGCAGAAATTTAGAAAGCGTTAAAGTTCAGAAGAAACACTAAGCTAATCCCTGACTGCAGGGGGCTGCTAAATCCAGCAGACAAATGTTCTTCAGTGTCAAGTGCATTGAACCAGCCAGATGACCAAAGATGAAGACGATAAGCACTCATTTCTGAGACATCAGCAGACAGTCAAACCACAGCCAGCTTTGCAAAGCAGAGCACTCTGCAAGTGCTACTGTGCATACCTTGAAGAAATCCACTCATGAAATGGGAAGATTTCAGAGATAAAATACCAGCTTAAGAGGTGATAGGAGAAAAGTTGGCGGCTCTTCTTGTCACACCATAACAACATGTTTAACTACACTGGTGCTGAGGGAGCAGGTCTGAGTATACAAGATGGTGGGGCGGGGAAGATGGGCAGGTTCAGGTACAGAATGGAGCGACACAAATAGTCTGGTCAATATTTAACCCAAAGCGATCTGCTGTTGTTTTGGAAGGATGACAATAGTGGTGATTTCGTAATCCACTTAAACATCTTTGGATGAGAACTCTTACATGATTTTAAAGGATTTCTATTTATTTCTTACATATGTTTTCTATGTCTTCATCATAGCTCTAAAAGTGCTTTTACACAAATAGCTAGACATGTACAAAGTATCTAGAAGTGCTTTTTATACAAATTACCGTTGCAAAGGAGAGAGAAGGAAATACTATTTCCATTTGAAATGGATGTGAAGAGTGGTTCCATAATGGATTTATGGAGGTCACAGATGAAGTCGAGAGGCAGAGACCGATGTTCAGTTGTGCCTCACTGGGGCTTCGCTCCTTTCTCCATCACTTCATTTTTGTTTGCAGCAAACAGAAAAATCCCTCAGTCCAGGCCAAACTGCTCTGTTTCCCAGATGCCGCACTTCGTAAGAGATCAGCATGTTGTGTAGGTGGGGAAAACTGGAAAAAACAAGGAACAGATAGAGGCAACAGCAGCAGCCTAGCGACCAAAAATGAGTCCTGACAAATGCAGGATTTCTGATGTTATATTTTTCCCTTTGCAGGTGCTATATGACCCAGCAGGAATCCCTTCCCCTCCCTTCCTCTGCAGCATCCCACAGGCTGGCGTGCGACAGCCTGGTGTGCCCTGTGCCTGTCGTCGGCCAGACGAATGAACAAAGCCAGCAGGAATGAATGGAACAGCGACAGTATTTTCATATGCAATTCCTGTATTGATCAAAAAATAAATTACCGTTGCTCCAAAATGTGCTCTCTCCAGCTGTGTAATAGAGACCATGCTGAAGAGGCCAGTCGGTGCAAGTTTCCCATTATCCTTCCTGTCCCATTAGCATCTGCTCTTCCCTTGGCTCTTTGCTCGGAGTCTCTGATGTGATTTGCGATGTGCTGCTGACAAAGCTGCTGTTGTGCTTCCTCCTTAGAAATGTTTTTCTTCTGCCAGATGACTGCATCAGCTTAATGGGAGTCTTAAAGGCTTTTTGATGGTCTGTCCAGAGGTGAGCAATTGCTATTGGCATTTCAGAAAAGACTGGAATTAACAAAAAGTCCATTTTCAGTGGGAGATGAAAGGGAAAAACCTCCCATGTGTTAGCGGCTTCGCCAAAACGCAAGTTTGCCGGAACAGGTTGGGCTATTGAGCTATCAAGATCTGGTTTTGCCCCTGTCCTTTGCCACTCTGGTCTTCATGCTCCAGAGAAAGCCCACAGCCCAGCATAGCACTGCTCAGCAATGCCGAAAACCACTGTAGATGATAAAATATCTTCCTGACTCCTCAACGGAGCAACTTTCCACTTTGTCTGCATAGAGCCCCTGTACAGAAACTCAGCTCGCTGTGTGCTCTCAAGCACATTATCTGCATTTGTTTCTACACCTTATTGGCCCTGAACTGCCATACACACAACTCGCAATTTTCTAGTGCTAATAACAATTTTCTACTTGGTTAACATGTGCAGCACCATACTAAATCCAGCTTATCAGTGTCCTCTCTGCCAAAAAGCAGGAAAAGGGCTCCACGGCTATTCTAGCCTGTCAGTTTTCCTAGCCCTCCTCAGCAATCAATTCTAAGGAGTTTTTAGTTTAGTCAACCTCCTCTGCTTCCATCTTATTCCATACTAGATGTGTTAGGGGGGGTTTTATATATATTTTAGCCCAGATATGCCCAGAGGTATGCAATATTTGAAAGCATGCTCGCCTCTCCCCAGCATTTTGGGAGGAATGTGAAAGCAGTGAGCTCCTTTCTTTCCTGATCACCTTCAGCAGATGTTCATGTCAGTGAGATGAGAAAGAAGAACAGCCTGCCCTTTGCTGCTGGAGACCATCCTTGGAGGGAAGGCTTTGGAAGTGAATAACCTTTGCATTTTCTGTTTCTGCCTGGATAGATGAGGAGGAAGCAGCTGTTGGTAGATGTGAAGCCAGACACTAGCACACAGGAAAAAAAATCAGCAGAGCTCTGGAAAACCTCTAGAAGATAAGTAGGATCTTATGGCACTTTAAAGATGGGACAAAGCTGATGAGAAATTGAGGACTGTGGCAATAGCCACAGCACAGTTTGGAGGTGCCCCAGGAAAGGACTTTCGAAGTCCTGGGCACTGTTTACATCTCCAGGGTGTGTTGAGGAGTGTTGGGTCTCTGGCCTTGCGTACCACCCTGCCGCGACCAGTTTCAGGAATTCACCTCCTAAACGAGCTGGAGCCTGCAGAGTGGAGGTGCAAGTTGAGTAAGGGGAATTTGCTGGAAGAAGAGAGCAGGTGGAGTGTCCTGGCAGAGGCGGCTGGCCCTGTGCCTCGACACCAGGGAGCAGATAACCGTAAGGCTGCATAACAGCGTATGCTGTAAAACCCAGCTGTTGTGTTTGGTCGTGGTTTCCCTCCAGCACTGGGCACCACATGGGTATGTGACACTCAGCAGCTGGTAGAGTCTTATATAGCTGGAAACTGCAGGGGGAAACTTGAATATGACCTGCCTAATATAATAATTTAGACTACGTACACCACTAATGCCGAAAAGGCAGGTCCCTGTGCAGCACCACGTGCCGGGTCGCAGCCCCCTCTGCACAGCCACAGCTGCTCAGCTGAGAGTACTTGCGTCCTGGCCTGCAAAGGAAATGTCACCTAACTCAGCCCAAGGCTCTCCTGCGACACACCACCAACAGCATGATAGGTCCCCCGTGCTGGCAGAGGCTGCCGTCCCTCTCCCTCCCAGTTAGGTACAGCTCTCACGTACCCTGCGAGAGCCACCACAGGGACCTGCCCCTTCCAACCAGCATTTGCCAGCGCTCCTGGGTCGGCATTGCCGGAGCAGCTTTGCTGACTCCACCCATCACGGTCTCTCAGATGTTGTCTTCGTTTCTTGCAACGTACTGCATTGGAAATGGACAAAGACATCGCAGTCTAATGGCTGTTGTAAGCACTCAGAGCAGAAGTGCTCCACCAGAATTACCAGCATACAAGCTGCAATACCCATTTCACCGCTGCCTGCTATGACATTTTGGCCGCTACACGGACATAAAATAGCTTAGTGGCTGTCGGAGTGTGAGACTGTACGTTAGAGTACAAGAAGAGGCAGGTAATGCTTTTTCTTTCTAGGGGATTTATAGGCCTGGTCAGCAGAGTAGATCCAGGTTTAAACTGCAGCTAGAAAAGGGAATCACTCCAAACTCAGAACACCAATTAACTCCAGCATCACTTGAACGAATTAAGCTAAGGTCAGAGCTGCAGCAAGCAACCATCACTAATGAGATTTCGGTGCCGCTCTGCCTACTTTATGCACATCAGATTTCCTGCAAAGGAATCCCTCAGGGCACAACTGTTTGGCTTCTGTCTGAAACTTCAGGAGCCTCTGGCGCAGAAAGATGTTAACTTCAACCCCAGTGCTGCACTAAACAGAAGGCAGGCAGTTGGAGTGCTTCTTTAGCAAATGGCAGATGATTTTAGACAGACATCATGTCTTGGAATTCAAATTTTCCTTTTTTGCAACATATGCATGCATTATTTATTTACCTATACCTCTAGTAATCCTAAATTCCACTTTTTGTCATGGACAATGAATGCTCGTTTTAGTTTTATTTCAAGCGTGCTGCAGACCACTCTATCCCCAACCCAAGCAAATGGTTTGCCGAGCTGTCCCTATCTCTCTACTGACTGTCCCATGTACTACCCAGATGCTGACAACAGGAGGAAGCAGAATAAGCGAGGCTGCTAGAAAGTGATTTTTTCAGACATATACTTTGCACACTGTTACATCTTCCAGCAGTAAGAGAGATATTATTTGCTCTCATAACATATGTGCCTAGGCCAGGCTAAATCCTCATGAGCCACTCTGTCCTGGGGGATTGATGTTCTCCTTGGCCAGCACCCATGTCAGGAGGAGAAGGCTGCAGCCTGGAGAGATCCTCACCCACTGCGGGGGGCTCCCGGCTCCATCATCCCATGCTGATGGGGGTTAAAAACATGAACAAAAACCGCTAGCAAGAAATGCACTGGTTTGCTTCCTCAGCTAATTTGTGCTCCTTGAAGGAAATCAAAGAAGGCGTTTAATGATCCTTCTGGGCACAACATGATTTGTATATCTTCGTTGTTTCGGGGCAGGCTCACAGCATGAAAATCCCTACGGTGGAGGGGAAATCTCTTTGAAGGCCGCTCACCGAGCGAGATGCTGTCAGATGTTGAAGGGAGGAAGAGTGAGCGTGCGTTATGAAAGTTGGCAGGTGACTGGGCTAATTACGGACTCAGAGGCAATTTAGGGTGACGGGAAGTGACTTGAATTGTAACCAGAGGTTAAAAGAGTTTAAAAGGAGACAGTGCCGGTGCTGCCACGCTCGGATGGGCTGAAGACCGTTCCCCATCAGCCCATTGAGCATCCGTAGGTCAGGGGAACACCTTTCACACGCACGACAGAGTAATTGCGGAGCAAAATGCAAGCTGCTGCAAAATGGTGTTAATCGGATGTGGAAAGCCTTGCAGGCCCTTCCCCCACCCCTTTCTCTTCTTCAAAACTGTCAGGGTATTTTTAATAACAATTGCTGGTTGCCTAAAATCACAAAACATGTTTTCATTAATATTCATGAAAGAATGGACTGTTTTTATCTACACCTACATCAATGTGTGGTAAAATGGATCCAAAGCCCAGCTTTTATCTTCAATCACACAGAAACTGATCGCCTCTGATTTTTGTGGGGAAAAAAATACTCCTGTTTTCAAAGGAGAAAAGCATGAAATGTTATAATTTGTGACCCAGAATTTTGGCAAAGCTGCTCCCTTCTGTGAAATCAAAAGGAAGGGGAAAAAAATCAAACTTTTAAGAATTTTTAATTGAGTTCTGAATATTCCAGCAATGCTGATATGCATTTCTACAGTAGCTCTTGCCTGGACACTCAGTATCAGCAGCAAAAAAAAATATAAAATTAACAGAAAAGCTTTGAAAGATTTAAAAAAAAATATTTAGAAAGGCTTTCTGCCTAGACATTGCCCTTTATTTATGCTGCACTAGCATGCAGCAGCTTCCCCGGGGATAAGGCAAGGCTGCTGTATATATTGCAAACCCGCAGCCACAGAGCCCATGGCCCACAGACGCTATGCTGGGGATAGTCAGCTCATCTGTACTGATGCCATTTTTCCTGACAGGCAGATGTTTAATGCCCAGATCACTACAGAGAGGTCTGCAGAGTGCTGCAGCCCAGCTCTGCTGGCTCCCTGACCCACCTCCATTGCCAGGGAACAGATAAAACCATCCTGTGGGCTCAGTCCAATCCCTGGACCACTGACAATGTGATCCAAATAAATCAGGGGAGGGGAGGGGAGGGAAGCGGAGTGGTTTGCTGCTTTGCCCCTATAGATCACTTGCCGAGCGAGAAGACAGTGCCCGGCCCTGGAGGTTATGCTGTCTCCTTTTGCAATTAGAGAGCACTCTGTATTTCCAAAGCACCCTACAGCCATTACCTAATAAATCCTCATCAGGATTTCAGCAAACAGGTGAGGCCATAACATCAGACCATGAAGGCAAGTAACTCATCTCTGCACCCTCCACATCTGTTGACCCTGACAGGGGAACACATGGGAGGAGGGACCCTCCTTCCTTCTAGCCCAGGCAGGCTGAAGCAACCCTAATTTGGCCCAAATACCTCTGTCCTGATAACCTTGCGAAACTGTGAATCCTTATTAACACACTGAGTAGGGAGAAGGAGGTGTTTGTAGTGTGTCCTCTGAATAGGGTCATTGCATCATGCATTTAATACGAAGGATTTGGCAACGTAAATGATGTTGCTAGACGTGCACTGAGTCAAGTGTCTGCAGCCATGGAGATTAGCAGAATAAGTGGCATCATTTATTTAGTCACTTGAGGCACCGCAATTCCTGGGGCTCCCCATGAAGCAAAGCCTCCTCCCTCGAAAAAGCTGTTCTAGTGCAGCCACTTTATCACAAAAGGCTTTAATCTCTTTTAAAACAGGGTTTCCCCTCCTCCTAATCAAGTTCCTTCAGGTCATGTGGACTTGAAATGGAAAAGATTAAGTTTAACCCTTTGGCAGTTGAGAGATAAGGATAAAGTTGACTTTCACTCTGGGTGCCTTTGTGACAGCACCCAGGAAAGTTGCTGTCTGCTCACAGTTCTCCTCAAACTGAGCATCTGCTTTCACTTCCTTTTCCTTTCCCCTTTTCTTTATTCTTTGGGTTTTTTTTTTCTTGCCTTGCCTTCAGAGACAGTGGGAAGATGCTTCAGTGCTCTTTGTTTCCTGGGCATTCTGCTCTCCCTTGGTGTCTTCCTCAATGCCCTAAATTTCCTGCTGCTTAGAACACTGTGCCTGAGGAGGGTTTGAAATGCTGCTAGCAAAAAAAAAAAAAAATGCTCGTTTCATCTTGGAGTATTTAAACAAGTCTAAATTTAGAGCAGAGCTGTGGAAAAAAATAAAAAGGAAAAAAGGCAAAGTAACCAGCCAAAGGCATTAATTAATGACACCTATGTGACTGCTTCTATAAACAATGGGGAGAACATGCGGCTTGCAGATGAATGGGTCTGCAGGCAGATATTTACAGAGCACCTGGGTGGAATGTGGGCTCTAAAAGGACACATTTGGTCCGAGTCATCCTGCTGACGTCCGATGATGCTCTGCAGGCCAGATAATCATCCGTTATTCACTGCTCCTGAGGCAACCTGAAATGAAGAAAGTCAGTGGTATAACACCTGCCTACATGTCAGTCGGTGTACGACTCCCTGTATATCCCCGCTGTGTTACACTAGGGATGAATCTGTCCTGCTCTACAGAGATCCTAGTGAGGTATCAGGTATGCAGGTATTAGCTGCATTCCCATGGTAAAAAGGCTTTTGTGTACCTGCTCTTTGGAGTCATATCAGGGTCTCCTTGTGACCACCAGCACTTGTCAGCCTGGGCTCCAGTGGCAGAGGAACCCTTCCACACACAGCTTCAGAATGCGTAAAGCATTGCCCCGTCACCCAGATGGTGTTAAAAGCAACTAATTTAACCCAAAATGCACCTGGGAGTGAGGGAGGTATCATTTTCCCACAACGACTGCAGTGAGAAAGGGGCACTCAAAGAGGCTGTGCTCACCCAGCACCACCCAGCACCTTTCAGCTCTCACCAACCCAAACTTCCCGGGTCCCAGGCACACTGCCAGTCACGCGGCCAACCCAGTCCTAGACCAAACAGCATCTTCCCATGGCATTGCAGCTTCCCGGAGCTCAGCTGGGATTGCACAGGCCCTGATATGACCAAACCAAGAGGGAGGGCAGCGTTCAGCTGCAGGGACACCTCCCCAGCCCCCAGCCTGGGGCCTGCCTTCAGCAACGGCACTCATGCAGAAGCGAGTCTGCAGCCCTCTTCCCCGTCCCCGCTCAGCTATTAAATCCGCACCTCTGCAAACTCAGCTTGTGAGTGCTAATTCTCCACAGCACTGAAACCTGATCAGAAGAGATTTGCATGACCAGCCAGTAAAACCGTGACTAAAAGTGCTTTTCCATCGGTGCTTCTGGCAAGGGCCCCCTCCTCCTGGCAGCTGCTGGGACAGGGAGATCGGGTTCTCTGGTATTGGCAAAACACTGCACGACTGCTTTCCAAACCACTCTGAGGAACAACTAAACCTACTCAGGCAGGCCAGAGTCATCATCCTCATATCTCCCAAACAGGACACAAGCTCAAACACCATTGAGAGAACAGTTTCACAAGCAGAATGTTTGACCAGGGTAGAAAGGAGCTTTTGTACCCAGATACTTATCTAAGGATTCCTGCCAAGAGATAATGAGAGGCACAAGATCATGATCTCAGATAAATGCATCTGCTGTGAACAAGATCGCATAGTTTATTCCCATCGTGCCTTGTTTTAAGTTATTCAAAATCAAAGCAAATTATTCTTATTAAGTGATTATGTCTCAGATGTTTTAAGTTCAGGATCATGAGGGAGCAAAGACTTGCTTTGATGTATGCAGTGGTGGCAGGCACACAGCAAGATCCCAGCATCTCCAGAATGAAAAACAAGTCAGTGCTGATCTCTGGCAACCTCTTCCTCAGTCCTGATATCTACAGTGCAAAAAGGATCCTGATGCTCACTCCATGTGGACCCTGAGACACTGCTCCAGAGTACCCAGAAAATAGGAGGGAGCACCCCTGCCTCACTGCATGGGCCAGCTGGGAGATCAGTACCATGGGTGCCATGGGGAAGAAGTGTCTCTGGCGACCAGCCTCAGCCCAATAAACCTCCTGGCAACAGGAGTAGTATCACAACGCGCTTGATGCCTGACAGGGCTGAGACACTGTCCCGTCTGCTCTCCATCTCCACGAAGCACCGTACTCTTCTCTTTGCTGTGTTCAAGGTTGTTGCCATATTCCCTGTTCCAGCTGACTTTCTAACAAAGAGACACTTGGCTGGTACAAAATGTGCCTTATTGACCAGTACGGCATGGAGGGAGGTTGCCTCAAGAGGTTGTGCCATGCCCGGCACATCTTTCTAATCAGCTTTCTCTGACTTTCAGTGTAGAGTTCCCCTTTCTTCATTTTGCCCTATACTCCTTATATTTATCCCACTGTAAGACTACACGTTATTCTGCTCAGGCATTTCCAGGTCAGGGTCACCACATGAATGCATTAAACAAATGAGGATTTCTACTGTCTTTAATAAACTCTCCTCATACACTGCTTACACCAGTGTTTTGATGGTACTTGTTCTTTGTCCAGTCTTGACATTTGCCAGTATCTTCTCATAACAAGATAATCCAAACTGAACTCAGGTTCTAGTCAAATCAGAAATGGATAGAGCTGGTAAATCTCCCCCCTGCCTGTGACTACAGCACAAAATCACACTGGCATTTTTTTATTGCCCCATGGTTTTACATATTTAGCTCTAATTTGCTGTACTCGGTCACCCCATATCTCTTGCAGCCTTAAATTCTCACTCCTTCTTATGTGTTTCCTTTCATTCTTTCTCCTAGGATTCATTTTCTTTTTCCCCAGTTAGACCCTGCCATCGTTTATGTCCTCCCCGTGCTCCAACTGTGCCCACACGCTGAGGTGGCTGAGCTCTGCAGAAGTAACTGGATGCACGCTAATCCCATTAAGGGCCCTCCAGTCACCTGGGGGTTTTCAGTTTTCTGTGCTATTTTCATTTCATCTTCAAATCCCACTCCCTTGCAACTTTAGATCATTAAGGGGTTAAGTGAGATATATCCAGTAAATGAGATAAAACCAAATAAAGGGATTTGGGTCTCCCTGTTCAGTGTGTTGCTGTGTCTCATTGCCTTTTCTATCAGTGTTTCAACGTTTTCCAAATACACCCAGACAAGGGCTCTTGCCAGAACCCATCTGGATTAAACTGGGTCTCAGCTGCAAATAGCATGCAGTGGCTGGAAGGGTTAGTGAAAAGATCCTGCAAAAATCACTCACAATAAGTATTTGCTTATGGTTCCTTGCAAAGTGGAGAGAAAATGCTATCTAAAATGTTGATTCTCCTGCCTTCAGATCTCATTTCAGATTTTTTTCGGAACACGAATTTTTATCATCTCTTCCCTGAAATACCCAGACAGGGAAGCCTGCCACCCTGGACGCTACTCCTCATTTTTAATCCTGGTAAACATGGAGAAATGGGACCTTGATGGTCAGCCTTCCTAGCCCCTCCAAGAGCATCTTCTCCTTTTTTCAGGCTGCAGAGGAAGGAGGAAGCAGCAGGAAGCCCCGTGGTCCCCAGTCCCAGCAGCGTGAGGCCGGAGTCAGGGGAAGGGCAATCAGCTCCTTCTGTTCCCATGGGCAACACACTGCACCCCCTGTCTGCAACGAGCATTTCTGGGAAGAGAACATCGCCTCCAGATTCTCCCTGGGGCCATCCGGGTCTCTATGTACCCCTTTTCAGGGCAAGAGCCCCCACACCACATTTTGGCCATTTGAGAAATGGATTACTAAGATCCAGATCTGCTCTGCCTGATGCCTTCATATGCTGACTATGGCATTTGCTGTACAGCCGTGTGGTACCTTGAAGGCACTGTCTCTAGAGTGTTTGTGTGTGTAGAAATGGATTTTTTGTAGATTTTATAGTCAGAAAGAACCGTTTCAACCTTCCTGTGTAACCCTTTGTACAGACTTAAGAACATCATCTGGAAATTTCCGCCCTTCAGGCCCACAACCTCTGCTTGAAGAAGATCATAACTTTAAAAAAGATGCTCAGTCTGGAGTAAAGATTGTAATAAATGATGAAACCATCCTATCCTGAGGTGAGTTATTCCTGTAATTACTTAATTGCTCACCCTGGGCTTTCAGCCTCTTCATCATACAATTTAACCTCTATTCCACGTTTCACGGTTTTATTCCCTTCTCTATATTTCCTCTGCTGCTTCTATTATCCCACTTAATGTGCGGCACCAATACTGCACTCAGTAGCACATCTATAATATGTGCCTTAGTTTTACTTCAGTGCTTTGACAGCCAGTTTCCCCCTCCACATCCTTACGAGAAACCTAACAATCTAGCATGGCTTTGCATTTTATATTAAATAAGCCATTTGTAAAGGTGCAAAAGATGATTGGAAGATACTCTAATAAATGGGTTAATCCATAGCCATAAAGTCGAGCTGTTCAACAGGTCATTCTAGTCATTTATAATCTTTCCGCTGCTGTATCTATAGTTATTTATAATTCATACTTCTCGTGATGATAATGAGCTTATATAGTGTGCCCCTCATCCGAGCGTGCAGTTTGCTACTTGCTGCTATTCATCAAGTTCTGCCATTGGGCTCCTTTGATTCATTGGTCTCTGGACACAGATGAAGGGATGGCAATCTCAATTGAATGTTGCCCCAACGGAGAGGTTCGACTATTAATAAATAATCACTCACATTAGGAGGCGATCAGTTAACCGACAGAGTCCTTTTTTTCATGCCATTTTTGCTTCCCACTGACCATATTCTCTCCTCTCCTCACGCTTGTGTGAGGTCCTCAGACATGGCTTGGAGGACAAGCACTTTGGTAGAACCTCCACTGGATGCTGCCAGGGTGCCATCTCTGCCCAGCCTCATCGGTCCTCTGCAAACCTCAGCGCCAGGTGGGGCCATGTGCCCCACGCTCCTGGTCCCAACCCTGGATCCCCAGGGGGGAAAAGATGGTGCCAGGGTGACCTGCCAGCATCCCACCGTCAGGGAGGCCTGACAGACAGAGATCAAAGGTCGGGGGGGGAGGTGGTTCGGGGGTGTGGATGTGACCCCTTTAAAGCAGGCACGGCCTGACCTCCAGCTGGAGAAGCCAAGACCCGTCTTCAGGAATCAGAGTAATCCTGGGTGATTTTATCCCACTCCACTTCCCTAAATCTGTGGCTGCTGCTGCTCGGCGAGGGGATTAAGGGGCTGGCGGGGGATTACGTAGTCGTTGCAGCTCCCAGCACGGAGCTCCCTCCTGGCGCGGCCGCTCCTTGGGGCGCAGAGACACACCGCACCCGTGGGCGCCCGCAGACGAGGGTCCCCGGTGGGTTTTTGGCTGCCTGCCCGGCGCCAGAGACCCCTGACGGCGCCTGGCAGCAGAAGCGACGTCCCCGGGACAGAGGCAGCCGGGGTCACCCCGGGGCTCAGCCCCGCAGCAGCAGGGCACCCAGCCCGGCAGCATGGCGGGGGCCGCATGGGACCCCCCCCGGGGCAGCAGGAAAGGCGGGGAGCCCCCGCATGCTGCCGGCCGGTCCCCTTGTTGATGGTTGGTGCGTGGAGGATGGGGCCCAGGGCCGTCCCGTGGATGATGCTCTGGCTCTTCTGCCTCCTGCCCTCCACCAGGGCTCAGACGAAGATCCCGCTGGAGACGTAAGTGTTTCCCTCTCTCTGGTGTGGGGCGTTTCTGGCGTGGAGAGGGCAATGCCGCGGCATGGGCGGGTGCGTGGGAGTGCCTCCCTGGCGGTGGCAGGCACTGCGGGTGCAGGCTCCTCTGGCAGGGCACGTTGCAGCAGGGGGGCTGGCATTTCCTTATGATGGTGGCAATGGCAGCAATGGCTCCTGGAAGAGGACACGGGCACGGGAGCCACAAATTCAGTTCCCAGGTCTAGCACAGATGCAATGCCTCATTTTCCCCATTCGTCAAGCAGAGCAACGATACTCATCTGCTTTAGTTAAGCACTTTGACATCTATTAATGCTCTGCTTAATGCACTGGGCAGCAGAAGGCAAAACCAGTTTAAAGACACATTTGTAAAACCCCACCGCTGGTGCAACTTGTGGAGATACAGCCATGGAGGCAGACATCAGCGGTCCTAGTTTAGCAGGTCCCCAGTTTAGCAGAGTGGTTCCAGCAGACGCTGCTGGTTTGCAGCCTGCCGGGGACACCCCAGGGGTGCACAGCACTGGTCAGGATCTGGCCATGGGAGGCATACGCACAGGTGTTTGAGCAAAGAAGCATCTCTTCAACACACACGAGATCCAGATCGTGCAGTGCAACGTTTGCAGCTCTGAAGCTCTGATCCCTTTTAGTGGTCTGGTACACTCACTGCTGAAGAAAGCCTTTGTGCGCACATATACAGTCTGGGTAATACATACACACATGTTTATTCATGTGTGCAGATGTCAGGGGATGTTAGTGGGGGAGGTTAAATAGAGAAAAGAGGCCACGGCACCTTTTCTTGCTTGTTACTGCTCCACCTTACTACAAAGGGCGTAGTAGCCCTTCCCAGAGCTCTGGAGCATAGGAATGAAAAGCTGAGCTGCCATACAAAGCATAAACAGCCATGTTTTGTGCATGCGCCGTCTGGGTCCGGATTTGGGTCCAGGTGCTAGTGCACATGCAGGGAATCTTGACGCACCTTTTTGGATGTGGGTTTGCAGGGTACCCACGCCCGCGTGCGTGTTGGTGTGCACGAGCGGCTCCTCCAGCATGGTCGCTGCTGGAAAGCTCCCCACCAGCAGTGCAGCCTTCCCTGGCAGCCTGCCAGGAGGCTAACGGCTCTCAGCAAACCCAGTTTATAAAAACTTCACCTTGTTAAGCTGATTTAGGCAAGTTAAATCCTTTAAGGATTAAAAATGTCAGCACCACAGTTGGTAAAAGTTGTTGTGGGGCAGCTTCTCTAGAGCTGAGATAGGTCTGTCTGTGCAGGACAGCAGGTTGGTCTGGAGAGGAGACAACACTGCAATCCAGTTTCAGGAGGAGATATGTCCGATAAACTCACAAAAGTCAGCTCGAGCCCTTTCCTGAGATTAAGAGAATATTTTATATTCAAAAACTGACAATAAGACCCTTGCAGATGTGCTCACCAATACAGCCCACGTGATTACCAAGAGTTGCACTGACTTTATCCCGGGGGGGTCTCAGGAAACTTTGCCACCAATTTTATTCTTGGCTGCACTGTCAAGCCCTTCCTCAGCAAAGTGCTTCTGATTTGGGTTTCACAAAAAGGACGCAGAGGTTACACAGAATAAAATCCAACTTCTCGTAATTCCAAACCGTGCAAAATAAAAATTGACTTTCTGTGCCCAGGGTAAATACCGCATGGAAATACTTTTTGGCCTTGAAATCCGTGGCATTAAGAAGCCAACCCATCCTTTCTGCTGTTTTCACCACTGAATACAAGTGCAGGGATTACCGGCAGGCAATCTCTGACCAAATCCTTTTCTGATGTGTTTGGTTATAATGTGATAGCCCTTTACTATTGAGAGAAGAGTTACATCACTTTGCACAATTTGGAACTTATTCATGTACAAGAATAAAGAATAAACAATAGAAAAAGAGCTTTTTCTCCCCTGGTACTGAAACCAGAACAACAGCTGAATTAATCCCTGGTGTTTCAAACCCGCTCGTGAATTCAACTAGAACACAAAAGTTGCCCTTTTCAAATGAAATTTCAGTAGAATACATTGGCCAGAGGACCAAAGGGAGTAAGTCACCAGAAAATGGACCTGCTCCATAGATTACACAGGGGCATTTTGGGGACACAAAACCAGAGACTTTTGAACACCAGCTGGGTTCAATCACAGTTAAGTGACACAAAGCTAAGTCAGCCTGTGCTGCTCCCCAAGTCATGCTTGGCTTTGCGGCACTGCGCTTGGTTCCTCGCCAACTTATTCACATCTTTGCAAAGCTCACTCAGCTTTAACTCCAGCGGTGCAAAAAATCTGCTCAGCCAATTACTAGCAATGTGTCTGGGGCACAGGTCCACCACAGAAGCCACCTCCTTTTTCCTCCTGGCCACCGCTCTGCTCATCAGCTGGCCATGGCATGGGCAGGAGTGCTTGCAGTTGTGAGGATGGTGAGGATTTGGGGCTGGCTGCTCAGCCTTTGCTTCTTGGGGTACCGGGAACATCAGGAAATGCTGGTGGGAGGTGAAGATTGACCTGGTATGGCCTCTTTAGGCTGTCCCTACTGCCTCTGTATATCTGCTCCTGAGTTCATGGAGCCAGCAGCCTTAGATGAAATTTCTCTGCAACCTGATGAATTTTAGACTGACCTTTTCTCTCACTTGTTTATGAAAAAAATAAAGAAACCTATTTAAATTCAGCAGGCTGCCCTTAATTTCTCAGTACTCTAAGGTCACTTCCTTCCCTGGCAAATAATTGTCTTTTAAATATGTGAATGCCAGCATATTTCTGCCTCTTCACTTGCCTCCTTTTCAACTTCCATGAAATGCCACCATATATTTTTAATTACCTACTCTCCAGCCCTGTCACACAGGGCTTCGGGACCTTTGTGCCCTCTCATTCCTCTGTGCCCCCTAACTTTCCAACCAGCCCTCCAAAGCTGCCGATCTCTGGCTGTCTCTCTGCTCCCCCCTGCCTTCGCTCCTCCTTCCTCCTCTCCTCCTCCTTATGCCCTTTCCCTCTCCCAGGGCAAGCAGGTTTTGCAGCATGGTGCCTCAGAGAGCTGCTTTGAGATCAGCAGAAATAACAGCCCCTGAGCCGGAGCAGTGGCTGAGAAGTGGCTGTGGGGCTGCTGGGAGAGCCGTCCCCAGCTGAGCATCTGACACTTAGGGCACCCGCGTAGAAACTGTGAATTTACACAGATCCCAACCTTTTTATCGTCGAGTTCTGCTGTTACTGGAAGTTTCGAGGTTCATATATTTAGGCTTCTTTTGCCACATCCTCAAAGGCTAAAAACCGACCTTCCCTTTTACTGTTTTTATGAAAGTGGAGAATCCCAAGTCATGGTGGACTTCAGGACTTCACAAACAAGCAGATCCATGAGCAGCAGGGCCGGGTCTGCTATGAAACTGTGTCTGTGGCTGGCCTCTCTACTGACTGATGGTTGCAAAGCTCGTATTGCAGACCTTTTACCTCAACGATAGCATCTTTCTGCTGAAGCTGCCCAACAGCACCCGCTAGTCAGAAATTAATATCACAGACTCTTCCACCCTGCTGGGTTGAAAAATGATGAGGGCTGGAAGGAATAGGGGCACACACACAGCCACAGCCACGACACAAAAAAAAGACCAGGATGATGCGCACCTCATTTTTTGGGGGAGGAAAATGGGGTAAAAATAAACCTCCCTGCTAAAATTCCTATCATCATCTCAAACGTCATGTTTAGGTTCTCTCTTTCTACAGTAAGAGGTGAAGAGACTGGAGAATATTAGCTAATGTCAGCACAAAACATCTCATACATAAAAGTTACAAAACCAGCAGCAGCATATGTGCATCGAGTTAAATGCTGATTCAGAGATCCTCATACCTCAAGGAACGCGTTAGTCGCTACAACAAGCAGGAAAGCATCCCATGGGGTCCCTGTTTCTGGTTTCCTCTTTTATTCTAGGCTTGCTAGAATAACTCTGATATGGGGCAATAAATCCTGGTCTCCTAGCAAATACCCGTGTTCTTTTTTTTCTAAGAATGAAATGAAGAGATGAAAGCTCTAGCTGTCAAAATAAGATGCAGAGCACAATGTAAAAAAAAAAAAAAAAGAAAAAAGAAAAGAAGCCTTGTTCCTATTGACTTCAGCTGGTGCTAGATCACACTCAGTGATTAGAAATGAACACCTCATTGCCAATTAATGAGTGATTTAAAAAGGCACCTGCTCACTTATTATGCTCCTTTTCTAGGCAGTAGAGAGACGTTCAGTTCAGAGCAGAAGCCTTATAGTATGCTCCGAATCACCCCCTATAGCTGCCTATCTGTCTCTATTTGCAAGAGGGGAAGCCTAAACAGGCTTTCCTAGGCTAAAGTTAGCTGTTGTGATTATTTCACCATTGCTGTGCTGGCTTTACTCCAGAGCTCATCTCTATGTTGGCGTATTATTCTGCCATGAAAGTGGTGCAATGCACTGGGAAATCAGGCCCTGAGGTTAAAGTCTGCTTAGGACTGGAAGAAATCTACTGGAAGTCATATGCAAGACTCTGCACTCCATAAATAAGTAGTATATTCTGGTAAGTGGAGAAGGCCATTTATTCCATTAAATAAATCTCTCCTAAGTGAATCCTTGTTGAAGGAACTGCATGTAGGTGGAACTGCCTAATGTGAATCATGTAACAGATTTCTGATGAAGTGCTCTGTCAATTATGAGAGCCATCTATTTTGATTTGGATGGCTCAGTGTTCAGGCTGCTCTTCAACATCCTTATGTTCTCCATGTGGTATTGCTATCATCAGTTATTTACAGGATGGCACAAATGCGAGTACTGTTTTACAATGATGAGGTGCATAATCTACTCTGGCGTTATCAAGCCGTAGTATCTCCACTGAGAGCAGTGAATTTGTCTGGCTTGTTAGTCTCTGCCCCATGCAGATCCAGGAGCTGGATCCAAGGGGTGAATCTTGACAATTTCTTTCAGGTCTGACACTTATTTCTCTTCAGGAGTCTTAACATTAGGTGTCTAGCCCTTCACCCCAGGCTCCGTCTGCAATCAGTGAAGACAAATAGGTGTCTGCAGAGCTATTTATTTCACTTTACTAACAATAGAGGGAACCAGATGATATCTAAGACCAAATGTACAACTTTTGCTCCTCTAAAGTTAGGCGAGACAAATTCCACTCTGAGTCAAAACATAGTGACCAAGAGCAGCAGAACTCAGTGTTTCTCCTCACTGAGCGATGTCCTGGGCAGAATGTCCAAGAGTAGCGCTTCCCTCCTGCCTTACTGTTTGTCTGGCTGGCAATCTGGGGAGAAAGCATTGTCATTATAGCAGCTTAGAGAAATACAGGAGGGGTTCATACTCACAAAGATGGAGTTTTCCCTGTCTGAAGAAGTAAGCAGTTCTGCTGACTTTGAATTATTAACACTGATTTTTCTTTTTTTCCCTCTTTTTAGGGTGAAGTCTTGGGCAGATGCCTTTGGTGGGGAGCTGTACTCCATTGTGACTAAGTATTCGGGCTCTCTCCTGTTGCAGAAGGTAGGCAAAAGCTGCAAGGCTTCCCTTGGCTTCGTATCACCTCCCCATGTAGCGCTCCAAGGTTTCCCCCTGGGGTGGAAGAAAGCAAAACACACAGGCCACCAGCTAACTTTCAAAACCATGCAGGTTCATATCCATAAGCACAGAGTGATGCCTTGCGGCCATTATCCATGAACTGGAGAGGGGGATCCATCTAACACCTTTCCTGCTTTCATTAGCCATGGCCAAACACCACCTAAATTGTCTTATTTTTTAAAAATACTTTTTAACAGTACTCCTCATGTTTCCCCTCTGATGATCATTTCATGCCCTTCCATACTGACCCTTAACTCTTCCCTTCCTAAATGCATATCAGTCCCTCTGCTCATCACTCACCTGCTCATTGTCACCCCATCGTCCCCTCCTGCAGCTCTCCAGCTGGCACTCTTGTTTATTTCTTCTTCCTCATCTGTCTTCCTCCAGTCACTCATCAGTTCTTTGAATTGTGCCTTTAAAACTCTGCTTTGGACAGGGTTTCTGAGGCAGATGCCCTGGAAGCCGTGATCTTCCAGAGGTGCAGAGCTCTGCCTCCTTCATGCCTGGCTCAGTCACCGAACAACAGGCGCCACTGCGCTAAACTCTGCCAGCATTAAAAGGTGTAGCCGGAGGGGCTTTAAATAAATGTTCCCATTTACAGCTGTAGAGAAGTTGCCCTGTTAACTTTGATTCCTGAAGTCAGGGGTGAACGGCTGCTCCTCTTTCAGGGTTGGTGAACTCTGCACTGCAGCAGCAGGGCCGTATGGATCAGCACCTCCCAAGTGCTGCTCGGGGGCCTAGTGGCTGCTGAGGGGGATGCAGTCCCCTCTCCACCTCATGTGGCTGTCCAGTTCCTTTTCTTTACTCTTTCTCTGATTCTTCTCTTTGACGCAAGCTGTACATTGCCTTTTAGGTGTCTAAATTCTGTCTTCTGTCTAGTAATAACGCCCACTTGCCAGTGCAAAAAGGGATCTGGATATCATTTGGCTTGCCTTGCCCTTGGTTTCCCTGTCCCCACAGTGCTGCTTTCTGTCTGGAGGAAGGGAGCATCTCCTGCAGCACCATCTTTGCCAGGCTTGGCCAAGCATCCACCACAAAGGTCTATACTGACCATCAGCTCTTCTTAGGAGGAATGTGCCACCATGCAATAAAAAGTTGTCAGCACTGGTATAGGTACTTCATGCCCTAATCATGAGGCAGCTGTGGTGTGGTATCAATGCAGGGAAAAATTTGGCTTTGAGCAGTTTTGATGATGTTTCTGCATTGCCTGTTCTTCTGTGGGGTCCCCAAATGGTAGTGCCAGAGGCAAAGTGACATGCTGCAGCATCTCTCGTGGGCACTGGAGCTCCAGTGGGCAGGAGATACAGATTGGGGATATTTGATAGTCAGGTATCTGTGTCTGATGCTCTATAGGTATTTGCTGACCAACAGAAAGTCTGCAGATACCAGCTGCTTCTGGAAGATGCAAAGCGTGTCACCTTATTGCGTGAAGAAATACTGTAGCCGTTATGTCTTCTCCTTCCTGCTTCAACACAGCCAGCTTGTGCTGCTTCTGTGGCTACCTCTACTGACAGATTAAGGGGGTTCACATTCCTTAAGGTCCGAAAATCAGTGGGACTAAGCAGAACAGTCCTTAGCTTGAAAATACCAGTGTTGCAAAAGTTAACAGTGGAGGCCGAGGATGGCAGATACAGCACTGAGGTGGGTATCAAGATAGCTGTGCTGCGTTGGCCCTCTGGAGATGTTGCACCAGGTCATTTCACCTCCCTCTGTCCACACTATGTTTTGACTCTTGCAATCTTGATCTCTTTGGAGTAGGGGTTATATTGAGACCTGTAGATGCTGCTATAGTACCACTAAAAATGACAGTCATGGCAACCAGATAGTGAACAAAAATTCACAACTCTATCAGCTTTTGGTGTAATTCACTGGAAGCAAAGAAAACTAATTTGTGATGAAAAAGAAGCCTGAATGTAACCAAATCCAATCTAGCATTCATGTCGAGGGGAGTCAAGGCAGAGTTATATTTCCCTGGTGGTCTGAAGCCTTATAAAATAATCACGCTTGCCTGCCCCAGTCCATGTCCACATGGTTTTGTTCTTGGAGAGGGGAAGGTGTCTGTTTTGCTCTTGCACATGTTGGGGCCTGGATGCAGCACAGACCGATTGTGCTTTGCATAGTCTCTGGACACCCCTGAGTGAGACAGTGTCACCTGTGACTCAGAGGAAAAACGTCCTTCAGTGGGTCACTGTCACCACTTCCAGCAGCGGGTACAGGCGAGCTTGATCCAGCCTTGCTCTGTTAACACTTCAGCAAAGAGTCATCTCCTAAACGCATGTCCTGCCCTGCCCTAACTTAAGCAGTTTAAACAGCTTAGGTTTACCTTTCACCACTCAAGTCCCACTCCTTGAGCTCTTTCATTTCCCATTATTGCCCTGGGACCGGGGAAATAGTCCCAGGGACACCCCCTTATTTCCCTGGGACCAGGGAAATACGGGAGGACTAGCCAGCACCCACTTCTTCAGTCCTTCTCTCAGCCTCCATTTCTTTAGCAAGCACTGGGGCAGATACCTTCTCACATATCAGCATCTCAAAGCAAGGGACCATCCTGGAGGTCTCCCTCTGCATCGCTGACATTTACAGTGCTGCAGAAGGACAGCTTCAGGAGGGTGCAGACAAATCTTTTACTAACAGGCAACATTTTCATGCCCCATGAGATGCACCTTGGCAGACCCCGAATGGTTTTATGTAGATCACTGCACTGGTCCACATTGTGGGCAAGTCAGGCCTGGGGAGCCAAACGTGCAAAGTCTGGAAATGCAGCCACATGTGCTCCCCAGTCACCTTTCTCTCTTTGGGCCATCGCCTCTTTTTCACATGAAATATTTCTGTGTTCATGAGTATATGCAGACCAGCAGAAGGGTGGGGAGCACAGTGTAGACACCCAGACAATTCTTTCCTCAGTGCTTGTTTAAGTCGACGGGCATTTTGCCTTTGAGGAAATACAAACTGAGAGATAACAGCACCATTTCAAATTTGATTTCATGTCTCCCTTGTGCCTAATAAACTTGAAGTAACTAGCTTATTGTTGCTTTGAGAGCCATAACTTTTCAGTTACTGAATGTTTTGCATGTAAACTTTCTCTTCAATATTTAGCATAAATTTCATTTTGTGGTTTTGGGTCTGTTTGGATTTCTTTGAGTTTTTTTGTTTGTTTCCCTCAAAAGAACCCTAATATCGAGTTGCAAACCCAAATTGTCTATTTCTTACCAGGATTTATTGTTTCCAGAGACCTGGTGAACCAGTAGACATCTCTTGAATCCACAAAGGCAGGTTCTCACCCTGGATCAGAGAGCTTTGAGAAAGCCCCTAGATCACTCTCTGTCCCAACCAGTCAAGATATCATCAAATTAAACCTCACAGAGGTAGCAAAAGCTGAAGAGTGGTTTTGGTTTGATGGCTGAAGCATTCATTGTATTCTCTTGACTATTATGCAGCAGAGGTTAAGATAAGCTTGTGCACTTGTCTGGCATATCAGCCTGGCTCAGAGATGATGGATCTGTATTAAAATGCTGGCCAGGGTCTAGGACAGCTGAGGGAAATACAGTTAGAGCAAAGAGGCAAAGTGAAAGGCTTAGTAGGAGGAGGGCAGTAGCATCTCCTAGAGCTAAGGAACAGAGAGCTTGAACCTGTGGCTTGTTAGGTCTGTCTGCCACAATCCTCCTGCTGCAGTTGGCCAGGCAGTGACCAAAGGCCTGGGGCCACTGACTGTAGCCATGCCGGGAGGACACCGTGGTGGTTCTGGGCTTCTCAGGGCTTGCCTTGGAGTGATAGAAATACCATCAGCTTCAGCAGACCCAAAACTTACTTTTTCTTCTACTATGTTAATGATGCATTATAAGCGTTCCTGAGCATTACCTCCTGCTTCCTTCTGTAGCTGAGGGGCCGATTGCCTTCCCCAGTGGATGGGGCTGAGAAAGGACAGCAGGGCTTGGCTCCAACTATGTAATTACTAGAAAGCACTACAAAAATAACTACATGGCAAAGAACAAAAAAATTAAAGAAGTGCAGTCAAGACACTTTCCTGGGTGAAGATGAAAGGAATGTCTTTCACACTCTTAATATAGTTTCACTAGCAGTGAGTAATGCAACACTGTGTACTTCAATGGGCTAAATTTCATGGAGGTGGGAACAAGAAAATATACTTGGTGACATATCTCTGTTCACAGATAAAACTTAGGATACTGAATCCTGGATCTTCCACTTCTAAATCACCACCCCCATCACTGCGGAAGGAGAATCTTAATGAATTGCTCCTGCTGTTTTAAGGAAATACTAAGTACTAGATGAATATGAAAAGACTTTCTGTTAGATCAGAGTTAACTTTGTGGCCCATTTTCAATGTCAGATGCTTTCAGCCAGTTCTCCCAAGCCTGTAGCTGATTCCTGTTCTGTAAATTATAATGATCTGGTAATGTGAACCCTAAACTCAGGTTGTGCAGGTTCAGCTACAAGCACCTGTGTTGACATTTGCTGCATGCTTTCAGCCATGGTGTCTGGTAACAGTATTGAAATCACAGGTACCACTCTGTTGTCCACCTTTGGGAACTCTTGCAGTGAATATTCATTAATAGCAGGAGATTTTAGCGGCAGGGATACAGATACAAAATGGTTTGCTGGATCATTTGTAGGAAAAAAGCTCAAAGGGGATCTGAGCTCAAACCTGGTGTATTCCTCGCAGCCAACTGAATCTTTGCAGAAAGTTTTTTGGGTTTTTTGTCTTCCCAGCTCTGGCTAGTTCCCAGGGCTGAGACGTGTGTATGGTATTAGCAGACTGCTCCTGATTACTTTTACCCTAATAACATCTACTTGTCAATGTGTCAAAAGCACATTAAAAAATAACTGAGAGGTAAGGAGCCCTGTTCTTTTTAATTCAAGATATGACCCAAGGTAACCGATGGCAGGTCACTTTGTAAAGCGCGTGATTGCCTGTGCTGGTGTGGTCCTCCCCCTTCGCTAGCTTTCCCAGGAGAGATTACCCTCCTCCCCCCAAGAAGGTCCTGATTAAAGCCCAGCCTGGCAGAGATCACTTCCCTCCTGACAAAACCATGACATGGAGCTAAATGGGACAGGCACCAGCTGGGATGTGTGCTGTGGTCTTGTCAGCAGCCAGGGACCTCAGTCGGGGGGTGGTTGTTGCACATCCCTCTTTCGGCAGCATGGTTACGCTAACCTTCGTGCTCAACCTGACCTCCTCCTCCTCCCCCGCCTGTCCCAGCTACTCAGCCGCAGCAGAGGGGATGTGAGGCCTGGCGTTTTTAATCCAGTAAAACCCTTGCTGTTAATCATGCCAGGCAGAGTGAGCAGCCTCCCCGCCATGCCTGCTGCAGGCTGGATGCTGCTGCTATTTCTGTCTGACCTCCTCAGCCTGCCCCATCCTTAAGGCATTTCTTACTCTGCCTGTGCTCAGCCGCCCTCCTGGATGGTCAGTGAGCTTCTTGAACAAAAGGAGCTCTACTTGGTCACCCTAAAGACATGCAAAGTCGTCCCCCCCATACTTTCTTCTAATTCAAAAGTGCCACTAAAGCCTCCGCCATCCCCCTACCCTCTTCACTGCCTCATTTTGTACCAGCGCAAGAAGTCCAGCCCTGGCTGAGATTGCTGCTAGAGTGCTAATGGAACATGAAGATGGAGGGGATGTGCATACAGAGAAATTATGATGAAGGAGCAGGAAAATTCACACTTCAACAAAACACTCTCATTGCTGGGGAGATAAGGCTCTGTCTTTTCTGAAATAGGTTAATCATATTGTGTCCTTTTGCAGTTTTTTTTTTTTTACTGTTTCTGCCTATTTCTGTTAGCTTTGGGATTTTTTGAAAAGGAGAAATAAAGGCCATTTTATCCAGTCTTGAAAGGGCAGATTTAGGGATGCAGATTAGTTACCCAGTTTGGGAGTACTCTCAGGTTTTTAATGACTAGGTTATATGAAATGTGGCCAGAAGAAACTGGTTATCTCTAAAGCTGTCAGACCCAGATCCTCCTCGTTATGGCATCTCTCCCAGTGGGGGCAGTACTAAGTAGCCATGCTCGTAATTCCTAGTTTCTGGGAAGTGCCCCTCTGCTGCTCTTGGCCCAAAGCATGCTCATGTGTGCTGAATAAGTAGCATCATAACTGTCTTGCTGACCTTTCCTTGGCAGTCTCTCACCTAAGCACTGAGCAGACCCTACTTGCTGCAGACTTGACCAGCTACCCTACAGATATGATGGTGCTGTGGGAGCACGGGACATGCACTAGCATGACATTTCTCCCAGTGGTGCCTCAGAGCACATATGACATAGGAGGCAATATAATGACAGCATACAGCTCTGTTCCCCTGCCCATTCCTGTGTCTTAAGCAAATTTCAGGTGTCATCTGATGCATATAATGCTATTATGGATGTAAGCACAATGTGTATTTTAGGCTTTCAAAAGTCGCCCTTCTGCTTCTCTCCCTTATTTTCAGGCATAAACAGGTTCAGGTACATTGCTGTTTTCAACAGCCACGAGCTCACAATTAGATCAGTTCCTTTTACTTAATCAAAATGCTTCGTGTTATGGACAGTGATCTGCACATGCCCAAATTATGGGGTGAAAAGGGAGGAAAGGCAAAGATGGGAGAAGGTGGTAAATCAGACCAGTTCTTTCAACACATCTTTCTCCACCAAAGGCAATACCCAGCTAACAATAATAGATTCACCCCTCTCCTTACGAGTCTCCTGCTCAGCAGGATTTTCTGCTTTCCCTTGGGTAGAAGTACAAAGATGTGGAGCCAACTCTGAAGATCAAAGAGGTGGATGGCTTGGAGCTGGTGAAGAAGTTCTCGGAGCAGATGGAAAGCATGCTCCGCAGGAAGGTTGAAGCCGTTGAGGTATGACCATGGGGGCTATGGGAAGGAAGTCCTCTCCCGTCAGCCCCAGAGCAGTAGACGCAGGCCTCCCGCCTGTAGCAGGAGTGTGTGGGCGCAGGGGTTGCGTGAGGACTTCCTTGCCCAACCAAATGCCTGCTGGTGCAGCTGGCTCACTCTGAGCTTTAAGTAGACACTGGTGGGAGGATGTGGGCGTTCAGACAAGGGAATGCTGGCTTCTCCTTCAGCCCAAAGTAGGAAATAAGATAAAAACAAAGTCTAGGAATAAATATGAGGGAATGAACACTCTTTTAGGAGAAAAGAGGCTTGATTCTATAGCTGTTTAAAGAGAAAAAAGCCTCTCACAAGTGAAAATAAAGTTCATCCTTGCATAATGCCCTCTGGGCCATTGAAGACTGGTAGCTTGTTTCAGATGTGTGTGTGGCTCAAGGGAATTTCCTGCAGCCCCTGAACGTGAGCTGCAAGGAAGGTGCTTGGATTTCAAGATGTGTACATGGGGAAGCGTGGAGGAGGTGGCAAGAGGTCTTTATCTGTTGCTGTGTTGGAGATCAGAGCAGGTAATTGTTATGGCCCCTCTTGTTGCATCTAAGGATCTATCATATTCCCTTATATTTACCCACTATGAAAAGCATATTACTGTAGCCACAGAGCCTTTACTGTTTAAAGCGTCTAATGTGGAAAAGTCATCCAGAAACACATCATTTGAATCTCAAAGTGAAATGTGGGCATATTTAGGCCCAGAGCTTTGGCCCATAACATTAAATTCATAGCCAGACTTTTCCAATGTTTGGATTGCCTTATCCTTTGTAAAGGAGCAAAAAGTAGTTTTGCTGAGACTGTCGCTGAAAACATGTACACATTTAGCTGTATTCATTCCCAGTCTGTACCAATTGAGAATTAGTGCCCTGAAGCATCATATTGGAGAATACTAGTTGATTATATTGCCTTCCATAAATGGTAAGAGCTTATAAATGGCCACAGCATTGCTGAGCCCTTTATGAAATCAAGTCATGGTCTTTGTCTCTGTAACAATACCAGACTGAGACTCCCACAAGGCCTTTTCCTTTGATGAGATACTGACATCAGGCTGGGTCTGAAATGCCTTTCCCATGGCTTTTTGGAAGGGTTCACGGAAAATGAAATTAGATCTCTGGCTGTTGTTTCTCTAAATGGACA
Source organism: Platalea leucorodia (assembly GCF_965183815.1). Lineage (NCBI taxonomy): Eukaryota > Metazoa > Chordata > Aves > Pelecaniformes > Threskiornithidae > Platalea > Platalea leucorodia. The sequence continues at coordinate 59,674,715 of NC_138826.1, forward strand.
TGTTTCTGTTTGTATATGTCCTGTGATATCTAAGATTGCTCAGGGGTTTAGTAGGGACTCTGGAGTAAGTAGGTGTGAATATACTTGGCAATAAATAGCTGTGAATACACCTTCCAAGCTGTAAAGTTGCAGCACAGAATGACAGGTCAGCAGAAAAGGAGGGAAAGAGGGAAGTTTATAGCCCCGTGACTCTGTGTTGTGGTGAAGGAGGCAGTCATGTGTCTTTTCACTAACTGTGTGAATGGCTGATGCAGCTGGAAGAGCTTCTGGAGGGCTTTCCACGGCACCCCCTCATCTTTCTTTCTGTGTGTTTGCATTAGAGGTTGGTGGAAGCAGCAGAAGATGCAGATCTGAACCATGAGTACAACTCCTCATTGGAGGTAAGTTTCTCCTGGTCAGTGACAAAATATGACATGCATCCTCAGGGAGACTAGCCAAAAGGCAGGCCTAGCAGCACCCAGCCACCTCAGGTTCCTGGACAGGTTAGGAGTTCCCTTGTCTTCAGGACACTCAGCTTGTCTAGAAACTACTGTGAATAAGAGACTCCCTTGGCAGATCCCAAACCTAGTAGCACCAAGGATGTTAGTCCCTTTGGCTCTGGGAAGGGAAGGATTTGAGAAAACTTTGGGTTGTGTGATGTTATTGGCATTACATTTACTGCACACCAACATTGTCATTATGTGACGTACTAGTGCAAATTAGCTGGTGCTTTGTGGGTTATTTGACTGGAAAATGAGCTAAAAATTGAGTGTGTATGAGCAATGAGGAGGATGCTGTAACAAATACCCATAGCAAACCATTAATCCCAATGAGCTGAGTTTCTCACCATCTTTCTCAACAGCTCCCATTATCTTTTCTCTAGCCTGCAGACACCCACTTGTCAGGACTTCTCGTTAGGTGAATGTTTGGTACTGTCCAAGCAATTTGGATAATTTGCTTTCTGATAATAACTGTTTGTTGTAGTCAAGCTATGGGTTTATTGCTGGTAAAGGGAACTGGAGTGAAAACTCTGATGAAGGAAGTCCACTGTCCGCTATACAAGCACAGAGTGCTTAGCAGTACAGGCTATCCCTGCAAGTACACCTCTCCATGCTGGGCAAGGGTGGGAATGAAAACGCCTCTTGAAATCAAGCTAGCTACCAGTTTCACCTCTCCCACCTCTTTATTTAAGAATCATATTACAGTCATACTAGTTGGGTCGTAGAATCATAGAATCATTTAGGCTGGAAAAGACCTTTAAGATCAAGTCCAACCATTAACCTAGCACTGCCAAGTCCACCACTAAACCATGTCCCATCTACACGTCTTTTAAACACCTCCAGGGATGGGGACCCAACCTCTTCCCTGGGCAGCCTGTTCCAGTGCTTGACTGCCCTTTTGGTGAAGAAATTTTTTCTAATATCCAATCTGAACTTCCCCTGGCACAACCTGAGGCCGTCTCCTTTCGTCCTATTGCTTGTTACTTGGGAGAAGAGACTGACCCCCACTTTGCTACAACCTCCTTTCAGGTAGTTGTAGAGAGCAATAAGGTCTCCCCTCAGCCTCCTCTTCTCCAGGCTGAACAACCCCAGCTCCCTCAGCTGCTCCTCATAAGACTTGTGCTCTAGACCCTTCACCAGCTTTGTTGCTCTTCTTTGGACACACTTCAGCACCTCAATGTCCTTCTTGTAGTGAGGGGCCCAAAACTGAACACAGTATCCACGTCAGCAGCGTTCACAGTAAGGGTCACGGGTGAGTTGAGGTACATGACTGTATTTGCACACACAATTTGTACCCCATGAGTACTGTTAGTGTTTGAACATAAATCCTTAAATAACCGCTGCCCTCAGACAAAGTCAACAAAAATATCTTAAAAACATGTGTTATCCAAGGGTGAAGAGTGTCCTGAAGATACTAAAGTGACGGTAGAGGCTAAATCCCCAGTGGCCTTCACAGGGGGAAAACTGCGTTTTCTTTGAGCACCTTCTGCTCTATCCTTTGCGCTTGACAAGTGCCTGCTGCGTGGAGTGACAGAGTGAGGGGATAATCCTGGCTGGATGTACATCAGGAGTTAACTGTAGTAAATGACAGCTGTAGAGACAGGGCAAGTAAGGTCAGCATCAACATGCCCTGTAGCAAACCTGGGAGCCAGACTCAGTGAGACACTCCACCTCTCTGGCTAGTCACTTAAATACCTCTGAGGGACCACAGGAGCCTGCCGATGTGTCCCTTTGCCCTCAGGTGGCTCTTCTGCTGCTGGTTATCACCATGCTTTCAGTCATGTGGGCACCTGACTGGGCAGAAACCATCATTTGGGCAGCTTGACACTTTCCAGCTGATAACGGCTCTTGTTTGCTGTTCATCTTGATCCTATTTGAAACCCGAATTCTCCAGATGTCCCTTTTTTAGAGTGTTTTTTTCAGGCAATGCTGGTAATAGTCTGTCTTATACTCTCTTGTTGCCTTTGTCTTTTCCATTGTCTTCATCGATAGTTTGATTACTACAACTCTCTCCTGATTAATGAGAAGGATGAAAATGACAATTATGTGGAGCTTGGAGATGAATTCATTTTGGAGCCAAATGAGCATTTCAATAACCTGCTGGTGAACACAACATACAGTGATATCCAGCTCCCCACCAATGTCTACAACAAAGGTAATGGCCTCTACTGGCCTCTACTTTCTCACTACTAGTAGGTTGCTGTGGAAACTACCAGTAATAATACTGAAAGAAAGGATGGGAATAGAAAAAAACAACTGACACAAAGAAAACAGGGCTGGAAAGGTACTGTCCCAAGGTGCGGTCATGTCTGTGCTGTAGTCTATCACTTGTGACAGGGCTTTGGTATAATCTGCTTTTGGAAGACTTCTAATGATGGACAGTCCTTCATCTTAGGCAGGCAGTATATTCTCCTAGGGTTCATCTACTCAACCAAAGATGCTGTGAAACAAACTGTGATCTGAATTTATTGGCAATTGTTACTCTGTACAAAGGGTCAGATCCACCAAAGTTTTCAGGTGTCAAGAACCTCATTGATTTCAGCTGAGAATTTAGACCCCAAGTACCTTTGTGTTATGAAGCACTAACACCTCACAAGGACACTCTTAACTCCCAGTGAGCATATCGATAGGGGACTGGGGGTAATTCACAACTGCTACTGGGACATGACTGTTCTGAGCTATTTTCCATTCTCAGCAAGCCTTTGGCACTCTGGCAGCTGCAGGAGCTCAGGGAGGCACCAAGGCTCACATGGCCTCATATGTGCCCAGACTGTGTCCTCTCCTCCTGTACATTCACACCACCCCAGCTACACACCAGAAACTAGTCCATCTCCAGGCTGGTCAGGACACTGCCAAATCTGCAGGCTGAGACACCAGTTGCGATTGTCCTAAGTTTAGTGCCCTTTTTGGCCAACATTCAAAGCTGCCTGAACTGGCTCCTTCCCTGCCTCCCCATCAGCTCTTCCCCTTGCATATGTTTTGGCAAGAAAAAAAAGTGCCATTACTTCTTTCTTAGATGGAGCTCATTTACAATCTTCAGGACCAGACGGGGCAGGCGCTGGTGACTGTGCTCACGACTGCTAAATTATTTAGAGGGACAATAGAGGGAGTTCTATTTCTCCCATGATTTTAAATTAATTCCATCTGGTCTGACAGCCCCAGACGCTAAAACCTTGCTCACAATAGAGACACCAGCAGAGCTGGCTGTGGGTAGCTACAGCAGAGCTACACAAAGTACGCTGCTGCCTACAGCAGCACACTGAAAGAGGTGGCCAAATGGCTGCTGTCAGAGACAGCAGAGAGGCACTGCCCAGCTAGCTGATTTCTTGCCTGTACAGCTTGACACAAACCATCCAGCTGCTCTGGCTATGGCTGGAGGATGAGCAGCAGATAGAGGAGGAAGAAGAGGGCTGCTTCCATGCCCAGGGCTCCTCCTGGGAGAAGTGCCTTGCAGTACTCACTCCCTCTCTTGCAAAAAAACTGCAAGCCTGGCCCTCCACAGCTCTTCTGGCTCCCTTCCTGCATGAGTTACTTTGGCCTCATCACTGGGGAGTCACAGTTCAATTTTTCCCTTATTTTGACCAAAACTGCCTTTAGTAAAGTGACTAAACAGGAAGTGGTAGGTCAAAGCCCCATCCCTTTCAACATTAATACAGTTAATCCTACAATGACCAGTTTCTTATAATTCCCTGTTTCTATTGCTGCTGCTCTGTTTGGTCTCCTGAGGCGATGAGTCAACACAGACACCAAATATATGCTGCCTCTTATGAGTTCTTGCAAGTCTGCAACTTCCTATTGATTCTGATGAGATCAGGGGCAAGGGAGGACAGCTCAGACTTTGTGAAAGAAAGTGCAGGCAAAGAAGAAAAGAAAGAATTGTTGGGGAAAAGAGGAGAGAGAGAGAAATGGCATGTAAATCCTAGAGCTCCTCTGTCTTAGGTAATTACATCTCACATAAATTTAAACACTCTTTGTAGAAAGGCTGTTCCACTTAGTGGTGCATCAGGCAGTTGCCTTACAACAGCCACACATCCCCCCTTAGGCAGCAGCCGAGTCCTGCCTGTGTGGTGTGCCAGTTGTGCTCAGCAGACTGCTGGTTTCCCTGGGTCTCTCGGAGCCCTCTTCCAACCCGACATTAATGCCCAAGGGCAGGCAAGGCTGGAAAAAGAAATGGGGATAATAGCATATGACCAAGCTGAGATCACCTGTGGTGGCCAGCGGTGACCTTCTCTCCAGGATTTACTTGAATGATGCATCCAATTCCTGTCCAATGTCAAAGCTTTGGACAAGACTGCATTCCTCCTGGGGCTGCCTTTTTTCCCATCCCTCTCCTCCACTGGGGGTGGTGGGTGCCCTCCCCTCTTTTGCACACTTTTTTTCCCCATATTTCTATTCTTTCCCCCACAGACCCTGACATCCTGAATGGTGTTTACATGTCAGAAGCCTTGAATCCTATTTTTGTGGATAACTTTGAAAGGGATCCCACACTGACCTGGCAGTACTTTGGCAGCTCCACTGGATTCTTCAGGCTCTACCCAGGTAAAAGAGCAGAGATCAGCTTCGCTCTGTCAGCGCAATGCAATAGTCTTGCAGGACAGGGTCCATGCCGTGGAAGAGCCCAATCTGGGAAGGTTGGGGTCAGTGTGGGCCCATGAAGGGCAGGGTACAGTGAGCAAAATACTCAGTGCATGGGCTGCTGCTGCTTAGGCTGAAGGAATAGTGTCCACGGCAGGCATAAACCCCTTTTTCCCACGTGGACCAGCTCCCCAGGCATGTTACCCTTGCAGTCCCAGAGGAGTCTGCTTGCAGGGGTGTGCCTCGAGCAGGCTGCCCTCCAAAAGCTCACAAAACACCATGGAAGGACCTGCAAATCTCACAGGCAGGGTACAGAGGCTGCAGGAGGGCTCCCTGCCTCGTGCTCCCCTGTGGTTTTTAGTGGCGGCCACAGCTTCTCTCCACCTCTGAGGCCACACGTGGCAGATGCAGCTGGTCGGCCTGACTTGTTATCCACTCGCCAGCTGCAAGCGGCACGTAAGGTCACGGTGCAAGAGGGAGGCCCCGTGCTTGGAGGAACCCACGAGATCCTCCGCAGCTGTAGCTTGGCCTGGTGGCCCCTTCGTCAGATGGCTGCATGCCCTTGTTCTGTGACCTGTCACGTGTTGTGGAAGGGGAAAGCAGAGATGACTGTGAACAGAGCCTTTAGCAGGAAATCTAGGACACGTCCCTGTCACTGCTGCTGCTTTTTTATGCTCTCAACCACCCTTGGGGAGAAAAAGATGTTGTTGAGAACTGCATCAAAGTGGCAGAAAGTTCAAAGTAAGTGCAATTGCTCCCCAAATTCGAACAGACCATGCCTAGGTACATTTTTTAATAGAAATTTAATAAGCAGTTTACTGAGAACTGCCAAAGACCGTGCAGCTCTGCTTGTGTTTCTGCAGAACGGCTGCTGCTGTTGCTGGCCAGACTTGCATGCCCCCGCGGCGTAGCCGGGTCTCAGCAGTGACAGCAGAAGTGTGGGTGCCTGGGGAGCAGGGAGCAGATGCCTGCCTGGCTGTGTGTGTTGATTGCTCCTTTTGCTGCTTCCTTCAGGAATAAAGTGGTTACCAGATGAGAATGGAGTCATCTCCTTCGACTGCAGGAATCGTGGCTGGTAAGAGTTTTGGAGAGACTTGGCCAAAGCACCTTTCAGTTTTCCTCTCTCTGCCTCTTTTCCAAGGTGACACCTTGGTGAGTTGCTGATCAGCAGATACCGCCCCATACTGCTCGTGTGAGAGATGAGGGTACATAAACGGAAGCAATATCAGGTTAGGAACCCCTACCACCTGCCAGCGCCAGCTTTCCATATGGCATCTAACACATGCCACATGGAAATCACCACCAGTGTATCCTTCCTCTGTCCCATCCTCCTTATAATTCTGTGACTGGCGGGATGGGGCTGTTCAGACTCCAGAAACGCAGGGCAGTTACTCGGTCTACTCAGCATTGCTAAAGGAGGCTTTGGCAATTGTCGCTCTCAGGTGAATCTGGACATACATCTGCAGTAGGCCCAGCACTTGCCAATGTGGGAAGTGAGATGCTGGGGCCGGTGGGAGAGGCAGGTTGGTAGGAAGGGACCCATCGGATTCCCAGCCTGACCCTGCTGGATAGCTGCGCTTGTGGTGCACGTTATGCTGCGGCTAGCATCGTGTGACAGCAGCATACGCAGCGTTCCTCCTCCCTGTACGCTCACCCTGCTTCCTTGTATTCTTTTTATAAAGGTACATCCAAGCGGCCACCTCTCCCAAGGACATTGTCATCATTGTGGATGTCAGTGGGAGCATGAAGGGCCTGCGGATGACCATTGCCAAACACACCATCATCACCATTTTAGATACTCTGGGAGAAAATGACTTTGTCAACATCATTGCAGTAAGTATGTCCTATTTTCAGTGCTGAGTTGTCTTCCTTGTGCCTCGTACCAACCCTTTGGTCCCCTTAGCAAACTACAGGCATTACAGTGGCGTAACAACAACACTTAGCACCTATGTTGGATGGGGGATTAAAACCAATTACCCTTAGGAAGTCAGCTTCATGTGGTCAGCTAAGTCATCTCACCCCCCTATGGAGGATGTCGGGTCTATCCTTTTGCTTACTTAGCAATGTGACTGCAACAGATGATAAAAAAGTGCTGTAGAGAGACACCTGAGCTAACAGGGACCTGAGTTCATAAATTCACCTAGCATAGTATAGCGTAATCCTGTGTTTGGGTCCAGTAGCAGTATAATCCTCAGGATAATGTTTCCAGGCTAGAAAATTACCACCATATGCCTTTTTGTGCACCAGCATCCTGCAAGGCTGCAATCCAGTTCAGAGTCAATCTGCACAGGCCTGCATGGAGTTTGGTCAGGTTGCCTTGGTGTTACTCTCTCCTTTTTTAAGCTCTGGCCAGGATGAGGATGGGCCGGTTACCCACACAGAACCAGCACCACTCATCACAGAAAGCTAAACTTTTCCATGATCCACGCCAAGACTGGAGGGGTTGGTGCCAGGTTAAAGGCAAATGGCTACTTACCTCCTAATTTTCAAAGCTAATTCAAGCACCATCTCTTTCCCCAGGCTCCTTTCTATAAAAGTTTGCCAGGGCACAGTCACTAAGATATAAAGTCTACTTTTTGTTGATAGCTTCTTATTGTATAAGATAGTTAGAAACTCCAGTGGTGACAGCTCTGTCTTTATATGGCTGGATAGGTGGAAGAGTGAATAGTGTCAGCAGAAAAATGGAGGGAAATCATTAAGGAGTTTGAAATACCATCTGTTCTTTAAAAACCATCCCAGAGAGAGCATATAATACATATTCCTTTACTGTACTCACACCAAGAACCTACTGGCTCAGACACATTATAGCCTGACCTAAGCACCTCTTGATCAGCTGAGCATCCGTGGCCTCTTAGCCATGCTCTTAGGAATTATGCTCTTCTGAACCTTGCAGGAAAAGGTTTACACTGACATGTTTTACCTCACATATGTATCAGGCTAGAAGCATACACCCCACTAATTATCACAGTTCGGTGGATGTGTGGTAACTTGATAGTTATCATTCAGCTGTGTGCCAGAGGCATCAGACATCAGGCTACAAAACCACTTGCAAGGTTCAGCTGGTGACTGGGGACTCACAAAGTCTTCAGAAGTCAAAAACATGCAAATAGTGCTAGAAGCAAGGCCAGGGGCACAAGCTAATAGACTGTGGAGAAAATCTCTACAGTGCGAGTGGAAAAAAAAGTAACTTTGTATGTGTAGATATGCCCAGATAGGACTCAGCAGAACACCATAATTAACACATTATTTAAACAAATAAATATGAGATTTATCAAAATTATAATTTGCCATGATCACTACAAGCAATTCTTAAGGGAAATATGTATAAAATGGCATAATGCTCCATACTGTTTTCTGAACATCCACCTAGGACATGAATCTGTTTTGTGAATTTTCTCCCATTACAACCCCTTTCTTTTCATTTTCTCTTTGCAGTACAATGATTATGTTCATTTTATCGAACCCTGTTTTAAGGGTATCCTGGTCCAAGCAGACAGAGATAACAGAGAGGTGAGTACCAGGCTCCTATCGATGTTATTCAGGTAGCTCTCTTAATGTAAGAAGTATATGGGGTTAAGGTACTGTGGCATGAAACTCCAGGGGCAAGAAACAACCGTCTCCCAGAAGCATGTGGGTTTGCATTTCAGAAACAAGCACCAGTTCAGTGGTGTGTGCTGGCTCCGTGGGTCACCTTTGCTTACACGAAGCGGCTGTAAGACGGGGTCAGCTGGCTAGCTGAACAGCAGCAACCAGCTTCCCTGTGTCACAACAGACTCGGCACCACCGCTGCCAGAGCACGAGGGGACCTGGGCCAGACCGCTGTGGAAAAACAGCGCACAGAGGTCAAAGGTTCTCCATCTTTGAAACCCCACAACCTCAGCCCTCAGAAAGGAGAAAAACCAGCCCTTCCCTGGTGAATGTGTTCTCAGCCTGGCCTGATCCTTCGCCAGGGTGGACTGCCAGCAAGCTTCCTCTGATGAGGGGCTTTGCTGCCCTGATCCAGGAAGGCTCAGGAGCCCCGAGGTGGTCAGCCTGTGTCTGGCTGCTCCACTGCCTTCTGGGCTGACTTGTATTTTTAGCTCTTCTTACTGGGTTTTCTTCTTCCTTTTTCTCTCTATATTAATACCACAGAGGTAGCACATCCCTCCATGTCTTCAACAACCAGAATTCTCTCCAAATTTCTTTCCCAGCTTAGCCCTGGGTCACAGAGCATGACTCCAGAGGGTGATGACTCCTGCAGTTTCCCAAAGGATCCCCAAGCCTTTTGGACACTATGTGGAGAGCACTGTCTGAGGGTTTCATTTACAACCAGATCAGTGTCTCTTAAGTAGTAGATAAGCAGTCATTTTTTTTTTCTTTTTCCCAATCCTGTTGCTCTTGCATGCACAGGAATGTTTTTTTTTCCTGAAGGGGTGGATAAGGCAAAGTCTGATTTCTAATAGTTTTGTCCCTTGCATGGTGTTTCATGGACTGCCAATGGTTCACAGCCCACAGGCTGAGAAATGCAGTCCTGCCGTGGCAGCGTGGGCAAAGGTGCAACATGATGGCACTTCCAATGGAGCAGCCCCTTGACTTTCCCAGCTCCATCCATCGCGGTACTGCACTGACCTGCCAGCAGTGGTGAAGGATCAGGAGCCCAAAGGCACAGACTTTTCTAGGTCACCCTTTCCTCCTCTGGTCAAAGGGAGCACCCTGCCTGCAACTCATTGCTGCCTTTTTCCCCTCTCTTCTTGCCAGCACTTCAAGCAGCTGGTGGATGAACTGCAGGCAAAAGGAGTGGGGACTGTGAACAAGGCTTTGACAGAGTCCTTCAAAATCCTGAGGGAGGTAAGAGAGTCAGAGCCGATGCTTGTGTCGGGCACAAGTGTCACTGCCCACCCTTACTTTCCCCTCTACATCTAATGACTTAGCAGATCCCTCACGGTGCTGCAGGGGGGAGGTGGTACGAGCTGATGTCACGGGCCCCAAATTTGCAACAAGCAGTGTGCCGGGGTGACCTGGCTTTGGGGAGGGAGGTGTTGGTTTGTGCATGATGCCCTGGGGCTGCTGATCCCTGCCTAGGAGGAATTAGGAGCTGGAAAGGCTGTGGCCTCATGAGTGTTTCCTTAACGAGCCCCACAACTGGGCATTGCCCAGGCACCTTGGTTATAGATGGTGGCAATAAAATCTAACTGATCAGCTGAGGGCAACAATTCTGGTCATAAGTAATGTTATTAGTGAGCCTTGATAAGTAGATGATGATGAAGATGTGAAAGATTATTCTCAGGCTTCAGATTTATTTCAATGTCACTTTGCTGAATATCAGTGCTTGGGGAAGAAATCATAGGTACTGGCGAATTAATCAGTCAGTCTGATCATGTCCTGTGATAAGAATCATAAATGATTCATTGCCTTATATGAACAATTGGGACTTCAGTAGCCTGGAGGTAAACATATGACTTAACTCTGTTTCTTAAGGAATGTTAACAAAAAAAGGACCAAGAACCAGCTGAACACCCCTACCTCCTCATGGCACTGTCTATAGTGGGGTTGGCTTAAAGATGCCAGTGCCTTTGGTGCTGACGAAAATACGTACGTGGCACGATGCTAGTGGCCGTAATGATGGCATTGATGTTAAAGGTAGTGTGCTAGAGGTATTGACACCCTGGGAAGGATTTTCTACTCTTTCTTATTTTACAAACTGAAAGTTTAAGTTTGTCCGCTATGGTAATGCGGTTCCTAATTCATGCCAGTGCAAGCATGATCAGAGTTGAACCCAGGAATGGTGGTAGCTGAGCTGACTTGTCAGTGGTAATAGAAGCATAATGGTGTTAATGGCAACCTGAGAAGAGTGTGGTGCAGCCTTGGCATTGCAGTAATAGGCTGGCAGCACTCCTAGTAATGGTTCAGCATCTTTGGAGGAAGGTAGTTCCTGAAAAGAACCAGGAAAGCAGTAATGATATAAACCTAGAACAATTACACGGACTAGATGCCTGATAGATTTATCGACATGTATCCTTGCACTTCATGACAAAATTAACTTTATCTTTAAAACCAAAGATCCAGAGCCTATATAGGCCTGTGTTGTATAAATCCAAATATTTATACAATTTTTCTACCAGAGGAAAAATGATTTCTTAATATCTAATGTAGCACTGGTTATGCACAGTGACAACAGGTTAAAGAAGCCCAATGCAATACAACTGCAGACTCTCTCAACAAGCACAGCTTTGAAGGTCTCAGTGGAGAATAATGGAGCATAACCCTAAAGAAAGTCTGCTTACCCCAGCTGAAATAGCAGCCAGTCATGCCAGGCACAGACACCAAAACTGGTCTGGTTCCACTAATGAGGAGACCTCGCACCTCCTTTCTGGCAGGCATGGCTCACCCATTAGACTAGGCAATCCTTGAGCCTCCAGGAGGCAGGACATTTATAAAACCCTGCATACTTTAAGCCAGGCATGCCCATGGGAAATAGAAGGTACATGGTGGAACAGCTGAGACAGAAAAAACTGTCCTCCGCTAACACAGCTGGACCAAAAATACATCCAGAGAGTGATGTCCATGCAGCCCAGTAGACTAATGTAACTCAACTGCAGTAATAGAGAAGAAACTCTTTGGCGAGTAGAGAAAATATTTTCCCTCTCTATTTGGCATCAAAAATGCAGTCAGCAGTTTAAGTAATCATCACTTATCTTGATCCTTGCTGATTCTCCCTTGGTTAAGGAGCTCAAAACAGCTCTGAGATTGCTCTTAGACAGTACAGCACCCAGCAGTGAAAAAACTTCTGACGTTATTCACTCACAAGGTGAGGTGCTGCTTCCCTCATGCCTTTCGTTATCACCTCAGATCTGGGGAGAGGGCAACTGACTGGGGCATTTGAGCATCTTTCCTTTGAGCATCTGCAGATGAGGAAAGGTGGCTGTTGTCTCAGTGACTGCTGGTGTCACACTTCTCTGCATCTTGGAAGCTGCTGTCCATGAAACAGGAGTTCAGAAACAGTAAATTCATTGTCAAAAAGAAAGGTGTGAAACAGGCCTATATACCTCTCCCTCCCAGCTTTCCTTTCCCACCCAGTAACACTGGTTGCAGCTTTCTTGCAGCATCATTCACTGGAGCATGGACCATGATTGCCTCCTCTTTAGCAAAATGGGACCTCAGTCCAAGGTCACTGAAGCCATCAGCTGGGAGCCTTGTTTGCAGCCAGCTGTGGGACAGCTGCACATGCAGCAGGAGGCCTGCAGGACCTCCTGCAAGTCACTCTGCAGCTTCATCCCACGATTTCTGTCTGCCGGGTGACATTCAGAAGAGACAGAGATTGTGTCTCAGTGCACACGCAGCAGCACCAGAGGCTGCACGTACATAGACGTGCAAGTGTAGAAACAGGCCTGTTGTCCTGCAGCAGCCTTCCTCAAACTGTAGCTTCCCTGGTAAGGGCTCATGTAGAGAGTGCCTTGATATCACCAGCTGGAGGATCCCAGGCTCTGCAAGTACCACAGCTTAAGACAAAAGGGTACTACTTGCCAAGTGCTCTTATGCTTTAAGGACTCTCTGAAATCTTCTCTTAGAGCTTCTTAGATCCGTATCAGTAACAGGGGAGGAAAAGGGTTTCCATTAGTGTGCCCTGAAACAAATCTATGCTGCTGCAGTCATGCAGGCAGGAGAAGGGGGAACTTCGGTGGAATTGGCCACCCCCTTCCTGTCAGACAAAATTCACATTCTCAGCTTGTAATCGTAGCCGTTCCTCACAGACTGTCCTGTTATTGTTCACAGGAGCATACGCAAGACAATGAAAATGAAAATTGCTACATCACACTGATGAAACAGGCTTTGCTGATTACAATAGACAACCAGTAATAATATCTGTAATGAAAGTGACTGCAAAATTTCCCTGGTAATTTTCCTCAGTCCAATTGCTCGTAGAATTAATAGCCCAGTAGAGACCTACTGAATGAGGTATGAGTAGCAGAGAGGGGCTGAAGAAGAGCACGATCTCTCACCGTCTTTGTTTTCCTCCATTATGTTCTGGGGTAAACAGGGCATATTTTAATCTGTGATGCAATTTGCAGAACAGCTTCAGAACTGTTAGCCAGAGCCTCCCCTGCCCCTCTCTGCCATGCTCAATAAACCACTTAAACTCTCTGTTTCAATTTAGCCACACACCAAGTGGTTTCGATAAAATATGTGTCCTAGGGAAACCATGGTCTTAAGCATACATTTATAAAGTGCTTCAAAATTCTCAGGCGTCAAGTGCTCTCTTTTGAGCTCCTTTCTTGGTTATCAAGTTTTAGTCTATCTTACTGCTATCTTCTCTTCTTTGTTTCAACAAGCTTGGCACGTCTTGTCTTCTCGCCCTTTTCCTGTAGGATTTATACCCCTTTGTTCTGGCTGCTGCTCTGCTCACGGCCGCTTCCAGGCAGGCTGCCTGCCTGCCCTGAAACACCATCCTCCCAACAGTATGTAAGTGCTGCAGCTGAGAGCTATCAAGTGCTAAGCAGAGCAGAATAATTACCTTTCTTGTTTTACACACCACAGTCCTCTTAACACAACGTAAGACAACAGCTACATTTCCTCAGACACTGTCATATAGTTAATTCAAAGCCAGCTGATCTGCCTCTGCGGTATTCCTTTCCAGCCAGTATTCAGCCTCCTGTTCGGTATTTGAGCCTCTGACTGTCCTTTCCAATGTACGTGAATTGGAAAGATGTTTATATATTTTTATAGACATGCCAACTATATGTGTGTACATACATTTATATATACATACACATACATATGCAAACACACCCCCCCTAATCCTAAGAGAGTCTCATATATATATTCATATATTTGTTACACATGAATCTTTTAGGCTTAGATAGTACAAAATCTGTGACTTTTATGGGTCCTCCTTTCTCAGGACCTGCTCAGAGTAAGTAGGTCTTTTGAAAGCTGATGTTTTTCTGACCCTGTGGAGGAAAAGAAACCCCAAGTTCTGTTCTCTGAGGCCACCTGGGAATGATGTCTCCTCCTGACACCAAGCTAGTTTAATGGTGCCTTGACTCACTGCTGAACTCAGAAATGACATAAATTTTGAGGTTAATTATGAGTAGGTCACTCCAAAATGGCTATAGGTGAAAAAATGGAGAAAACTGGTAACAAATGGGATTTCAGTGAGAGGTAAAATTTTGTGTAACTTGAGCAAACTGGTGTCATGAAAAGAAAGAACCCATCTGCTGACGTGAGTAATCAAAGGAGTTTGTGGCCTCTTATGCCCCACCTGTGTGCGGAAGAATTTAATTTGTGCACTCACAAGAGGACTGTGTTACTAATTTTTCTAGCGACATGCTAGATATTTAAGGACAATTCACCTATCTAGTTTCCTCCCTTCTTGTAACACATGTTTTCTGTTGATTCCCTCTTCGTCCTTTGGGATCTCATACAGTCCCAGTCAGGTCTCATCCCATGAGGCAAGCAGTTCAGCAACACCTTCTGCAATTCTTTCCCTTCCTGCTGAGCACAGATTATTCAAATGCTTTCAATTAACTTTTTCTTTAACCCTACCACTTTGTGACCCTGCCTGTAATTCATTCATTCTTTTCTTTGTTTCTTATCACTTTAGTGGGTAGCCTGCCATTACAATATTGTCCTTTTGATGATGAAGTATGGAGGCTATAAAGCATCTCTGCCTGACCATTTCCCTCTGGTTTTTATCATCTGGCGACATACTCTTTTTACTCCCTTTCTTGCTCCTTCTCTGAACATTTATAAATCTTTTCTTGATTCCACTCGCATTTTTATGGACCTGGATTCTGCAGCATATTTTTCAGGATATGCAAAGCTCAGGATTTCCTGTTTACCAGTTTATGACATTTTGCTTAATGCCATCTCTCGTTTCTTCTTCGCTGGTTTTCTGTTTCCTTCTCTACTGCTAATTTTCTACCCATGAGGCACTTTCCACTAAGTTTGAATTTTCAGTAATTCTGTAGGCCACTCTGGAGGCAGGTCTGCATAAGAATGGGGCAGGAGGAGACAGAGGGGGGCTGCTCAGTCATCTGGCCAGATGTGTATATAATCAGCATGCGTGCCAGCGCATCACTGAGCTATGCTGATGTTATATTGCTTCACTAGTAACTCTGCCAGGCTATAACTGAAAAATAAATGACAATGAGCAAACGAGAGTAAAAAAGACTATGACCCTGAATTAATTAGATCATGCCTGTTACTCCTGGCAATGTGACCAAAGTTATACAGGAGAATATGTAGCTCCGTGCCTCATTCACCGACCACAGCTCTAGCCCGCATCTCTTCAGACATCTGTTCTGTGGACATCTTGTTCCTCGTCTCCCCTTCTTTCACGCTTCTGAGACTTCAGTCAGGGCAGGGAATTATGCTCAGAGCTTGATGTGAATGCTGTCAGATCATTTGCCACAGCTGCAGCCAGCCACAAAAGGACCTAAAAATCAGGGATTACCTCTTGTTCAGTTGTTTTCTAAATCTGTCTTTTTAATCTCTATTTCTATGACACTGATGATCTCATTTTCCCTGTTGAAAATATCATCTACTCCTGTAATTAGGAGATTGCTGGTTCTGATACAAGATCTAATTTCTCAGTATCTCAGTATTATGAGGTCTGAAGTAAGCTACATGAATAGATGTCTTAAGTAGTTTGATGAAATGGTGGCCGACCTTCATTAAGCGTTAATTTAATAATTGTCTAAACAAAACATGTTGTAGATTACAACAGCCTGGAATAAGCTGCTTTTGTAACTACAAGGTTTGCATATCTGTGATCTGAACCTCATTCTGACAGCATCTCCCGCAGCATCGTAACCCTATGCCTCCCTAATGGACGCTCACACTAGCTATTCTCTCTGCTAATCTGCACACAGTTGATCTCTGTTCTAGGAATAGCTCACTTGAGACTCCTTCTCTTCTTCCTACCTGATGGTCTGCAGCAGAATCCCATGCGGCTGTCAACTGCTTTTCCCCTTTCGTTTGCACCTAAGAGCATCCTGTGCTTGTTCCGGTTGTGCACCTTCAGCCTTTGCCCTGAGTCTCCTTGCTGAGCAGGGGGCATGTGTGCTCTGACCCTTCCTGGAGCTCCAGTTGCCCTGTAGCTGGCACTGATGGTTTGGGGTTTTTTTTGTGGTATAATGTGTAGAAGATTTTTGGATCCCTGGAATTGTCAGACCTTGGGGACTCTGTAAAGAAAGACATGGGAGATCCCCACTGGCATGACCACAGCAACAGAGGTACAGTCTGTCTCCCCTCTGAGTGTGCTGCTCTGGTGATATGAAAGAGGAGGAGCACGCCCAACCACCTCATCCTGATTCAGTAATTCACATGGACGTTTTGCATGAGAACAGCTAGTTAGAAATTACCCTGTCACACCACCCTTCTCTCTCATGATCATCTGTACTGGTTCTGGTCAGTGATACAAGTAATGGGATTCTCATGAAACAGGGAGAGATGGGTTCATACGTGTGATCATTCAGAAGCTGTTGAATCCACGCTTACCGCAGTAGAGTAACAGGTACCTCAGTGGTATTAAGAGTAATGTTGAAGGAGGCAGGACTGATAACATAAATGGTGGTGGAAGGAGATGTTATGGTGATATTAGCACTGAACCTGGTAACTTCATAATAAGGGACAATCACAGAGGTAATTGTAGGAGTGGTGAAATGACTGGGGAAATCTGGACTTGGAGTTGGCTTCCAGGTATTGGTGGTCATGATGTTAATCTGTAGTGGAACCGCAGTACCATCCCTGTTAGTAAAGGCATTTGCCTTTTGTCCTAACATAGCATTACCAAACCAGAAGGGACTTGTGAATTGAACCCTAAAACATCTAAAAAGTCCCAGTTCACACACTGTGCTCTTATTCTCCCATCCAGTCCTTGCTTTTATTTTATGCAATTAGTCTTACCACTTGGATACCTTTTTCCTCACTTGTAAGATATAACTACCCTCTGCAGTTTAAGATTGCTGCTGTGTTTAGTATAACCTTAGTCACCCTTCAATTAGTCTCATGTAAGCTCTCCATCTCATGCTGTTGCCTCTCATTAATCTCTTGTACAGAGTTGTCATATCTTCCTCTTGCCATATTTTTTTACTCTGCAGCAGTTTTTGTATCCTCCTTTGTTGATTAGGCTTTTCCTAGCTCAGAGCGTAGAAGCGGTGAGATGCCGTGCAAGGAGAAGTGCATACTGACGCTGAGCTGGGAGCTGCAGCAAAGCAGCTGCTTGTTTTTGTGCCTTGATGGCCTCTGCTACCTCCTCTGGTGACTGCTAATTCAACACCTGGGTTGGTGCTGCATAAGGCACTTGGTTCGCTGGAGCTGGTGTAGCTGAGGGTGTGAGAGGCGAACACGGCTCTGCGTGCAGGAGCACTAGCTAAGCGGCATTGGAAGGCTGGTCTTCCTGGCTGAACAGGCAGGGTCTGGCTTGCCTGTAAGAGCACGCCTGTTCAACACCTCTCCGTGTGTCCTTGGGAGCACATCAACATTTGTACCAGAGTCCCAGCATACTTCCACTCTACCTCAAATATCACTTATGCACAGATAACAGATCATCTGTCATTACAGTGTATGGTCTTTCTATCTGGCACATTCATAACCTGTTTCAGCTCTGATGGCAGTAGCCTTCTCTTTTCGTGTGCTCCTGCCTTTCTCTGCTCTTTTTTGGCAGCTTGATGGATTTACCCTGAAATAATGAGTCTGATTTCCACCCTCCTCTCACATTTTCTGCCATAAAAAGTGACAGTTATTGCTGTCAAATCAGAATTGCAGTGTTTGCGGTCAGTCTGTAGTCGTTTTGCATAAACGAATGCGACTGTGCAAGATGCAAGGCAGCAGGGAATCACGCTCTTGCTCCACAGCACTTATTTTCTCCTTATTATTTTACTTCTGTAAAGCCTCCTGTGTCCACATGTGCTAGGAAGGGCTGTATAAATAAAAAAATTATACAAACACAGTCCTTATTTAAACAGAGCTCTTTCTGAGCACAGTGTGAGAGTTGCAAGAAGTCAGGATCTGGCCCATCGTGAATAAATATGCTGCCATTACACAGAAACGGCCTGTGCAGAGGTAACTAATGCTCTTCCTCTCTGTTTGTAGTTCAGAGATGCCGGTCAAGGAGGCTTGTGTAACCAAGCTATCATGCTGATCACAGATGGAGCAGTGGAGGATTATGAAGCTGTGTTTGAAAAATACAACTGGCCAGATCGGAAGGTTTGTCTGGGGAGTGATAAATAGAAAGGGCAAGGAAAGGTGCTATCCTGCTATGGTGGGAATAGAAGGGCGTGAGCCAGGACGACGAGCAGAGTGGAGCATTCACGTCCTCCACGTCCTCATGTCCAGCTGTGGACACAAAACAAAGCAGCCAGGCAGGAGCCTGCTGCGGTGATTTTAGAGGTGGTAGGATCACAAATGGATATCTGTGGGTCAGTGAAGATTATTTTTTTTTCATACGCTTCATTTTCTAAAGGTGTGGGCAATCAAAACATTCTCCTGATAAGATAAAGACCGAGCTGAGTATTTAAAAAAAAAAAAATTTTTTTGCAAAGAATTTTAATCCCATCCAGGACTGTTTATAATTAGTACCGTTTGGGAAAGGTTTGGCTATTACCAGCTCTTATGGTGGGCAGGGGAATGGCCCAGACAACCTTTCTAGGTGTCTTCCAGCCCTATTTACTTTGAGGTCTGTGATTACAGGCTTGTACTAGCAGAGCAGACTGAAAGTGGAATAAACCAGGGCTCATCCTAAACCCTCCTGATTTATTTGTTTATCTCATCCCAGCTAGCAGCAATGCACAAAGAGAGAGAAGCAGGCTACTGAAAGACCAGAGCATGGGGCTGTTAAAGCAGTTTATTTCAGGATTGGCTCTTTTGTTGTTGGTCAAACACAAGAGAAATGGTGAAGCTTTCTCTAAATGATTCATGCGGCCAGCTGTTCCTCTGGGTAAAGGATTCCTGTGAGCTATAAACCTCTCTGCATGTGGTTGCTGAGTGCCTGGCAGAGCTGCTATCATAAAATCAAACAGAATTTGCACTTCTGCCTTGTTATTCAGATGATCCCGGGTGCTACTTGGCTTTCTGGGCTTATTGTAATTGGAAATGAAGTTCCAGCCCACAAAATGCGAAACAAATGGAGCGAGAGGCTCCTGTCTCTGTGTGAAGGCAGAGCTATTGCTGTGCACCACAAACAGGCATTCACACCAGTGTATAGCAGGATGCCAAACCTCGGCCATTTGGATTCAGTAGTACATTACAGCCTAATTCTTCTATCTTTGCGTTCTTGTTCCCAGGTCCGGGTTTTCACTTACCTCATTGGACGGGAGGTCACTTTTGCCCCCAACGTGAAATGGATCGCCTGCAACAACAAAGGTGCTGTATGGGAATGGTTCCCCAGCCCCAATCACACACATCACACGTGGGCTGCAGGCACGGGGCCCTGGACCCCTCTGAAGCTTCCCCACTACAGCTGGGGCCCACGAGCCCTTGGCTGGAAGACGATCTAAGGAAAAAGCAGACCCTGCTAGTCCACGTGAAGCGTGCCTGTGTCCAACTAACGCAAGTCCTCTGTGCTGAGCCACCACATTTTCCTGTCACGGTGCCAAGGGACACTATGACCGAGATTCATGCTGGCTGTAGTCCACCTAAGTCCTTGTGCTTATTGTGTCCCAGATGCTGGCTTTTGACAATCTGTTTAAACCTCTGTCAGAAAGCCTGACATCTTTTGGCTGAGATGTGAAACGAACATCTCTTCTTTAAAGATTTTACAGCATTTTTCACAAGATCTGCTGGTTAACCCCTATATCCTGGCCAAATTCTTTGTGTGTCAGTGGTTTCACTGAGGTACCAGAATAGCTTGTTAATCCCAACCCAAAACCAATATTCTCTCTAGCTGGCATGAAATGCCATGAATGGGAAAATCCATTCAGAGCATGTGTGTCACCGCTATGCATTTGGGGCCAGTTAAATGTCCAGTTAGCCCTATAAGAGTCTGCAAGGGTAAAGGCGGGGCGGGGCAGGGAAAGTCTGCCCTGTTTGGGCATGACTTGGCTTCAGTGTGTCTGGAGACAGTGAGCAATGCTTGCTACACCAGTATCCTTCTTAAACAGGGAAAGGAAGGGAAGACTGAAGTTGGAGGCTGACTAGCTATAGGTATACCGACTCTCTTCCTGTCTGAGCAGTGGCTCCAGCAGACTATGAAATGCATGGGTGCATTTGCTACTGAAAATAATTGACAGACAAGAGTTGCTGGCCTGAAGAATGTGAGCTGTGAGCTGGGGAGGTTCAAGGCTCAAGTGTTCGTTTATTAGCACTGTGAATCACACGTAACATTTTTAGTTTTTGTTGGATGAAACAAAACCCTGGATTTCAGATCACATATTCAGCCATGAGATTAGTGACAGGGAATTCACGGTGCTGTTGGTTCACCATAAAATGTGAGAATGGATTCTCCTGAATAACCAAACAGAGAACAAAAATATGCTCTTTGCACTTGAATTCTCACTTACCAGACTTGAGCTCTGTGGAAGGCTCACTGATTTTGTTTCTTCTGTTTCAACACATTGTATAGCTCTTGTAGTCCTTGTTTTCAAGCATACTAAATCTGTTTCCACACCACAAAGCTTATCAGATCATGAGCCCTTTCACGTGGCAGTGTTTTCCTAGTGGTAACAAAAGTTTCCCATCTGACATACTCCATCCTATACTGAGTACGACCAATCAGTTCCATGTGGTGAGAAGAAAGACAAGAGTCCTCGTGACATTACACTCTGTTAGCATTTCTAACCAGTTAAGCAGCTAGTTTAGAGGACCTTTTGATAACTTGAAAACATTCTTCCCCTGTACTCCTTGTTGTAGTGTTAGACTGTTATGGGTCCATCTGCAGGGAGAAAGCTCTGGAAATAGGTAACTTAGTCTTTGACATCCAGTTTTCTAGCTTTGCACAGACACTCATTTTAAAATATGGAAGATGTGTTAGCAGAGTGATTCACACCTCTGTTTCTCCATGAAGGCTACTACACTCAGATCTCCACGCTGGCAGACGTCCAGGAGAACGTGATGGAGTACCTGCACGTGCTCAGCCGCCCCATGGTCATCAACCACGACCATGACATTATTTGGACTGAAGCCTACATGGACAGTGCGGTAAGGACCTACAGCACAAGTCTTCAGTCAGCAAACAGTAGGGCGTATGGGCCAAACTGGCAAAGGTGTTAGGCACCCAGCTAGTATGTTAGGCATACAACTTGTCCCAGCTTCGCATCTAAGTATCTTATGTGTATCAGAACCAAATAAAGTCCGGAAACTTATGTAAAACCAGGAGTTGGTTGATTGATTGATAGAAATTACTGGTCTCTGGCCCTGCTGAGACAGACAATATTTCTTTTCTGCTCACTCCTGGAGTTGAGATGTGTATGTAGACTCAGGTCTGAATCTGCAGTGATCCAGGAGCTCAGGACTAATCACACATGCACAGCATGACTTAAGTAGTGCTTCTGTGAAAGCAGGTTACCTTCTAAGGGATTATTCACAGGAAAGATTATTTACAGCTCAGGATACAGGTCGCAGAGATTTATCTCCTCCGGCCCAGTAGCTAAGTGCATACTGCTTGCTACTCAAAGATACAGATCT
Organism: Platalea leucorodia; assembly: GCF_965183815.1. Taxonomy (NCBI): domain Eukaryota; kingdom Metazoa; phylum Chordata; class Aves; order Pelecaniformes; family Threskiornithidae; genus Platalea; species Platalea leucorodia. The sequence continues at coordinate 59,696,371 of NC_138826.1, forward strand.
CAGTTTGGGAAGCAGGCTCACTCTTTCATCCCTTGGGCTAGCAAGAACTAACGTCACTGCAGTGGCCCTGTGAGTAAAGGACATATTGCAAAAAACCGGAGAGTCAGCACTCCCAACACCCCTTGCTTTGTCTCAGGCCTGCCCTACAGGAAGACTTAAGACATTTGGACCATGAGCAGGTGCTATTACAGTGTTGTGTTGCCAAGGCAGCTTTGAAATTCAAAGGAGTAAAGGGAAGGATAAAGGAGCAGACCACCACTGAAGGAGCCTTCCCCTGCACTTCCCCAAATAGATGTTCCTCAATCGTCAATTCCATCCCTTTCTACATTGCAGAAAGAGAAAGTTACAGTTCTTCTTTTGGGGCTCTCTGTACTTTCAGGGAGATAAAGTGGGGGTTTTTTTCCTACACTGGACTCTTCACCCCAGAGAAGCATCTGCATAAGTGTGACAGTTAGAGCTGACCAGTAGTCAGATTCCCCTCTTCCAGAAACAAACCTGAGGTCTCAGGACTATTTATCCTATCCGAGGGGAAAAATCTTGTAGAAACATTGATAATGTTTCCATACACAATCCCACTGTGGGACTGAAATTATTAGCCCAGGTCTGGCCAGCAGCAGCTTTAGGCTGTCTGCCACAGCCCTGGGGAGCACCCACAGTCTTCAGGTTTAAGATCCGTGGTGAGAAACCCAAACACACTGAGTTGGAGTAAAACTAGGGATACTGAGCTTAGCTTTGTAGCAGGAAACATGGAAGTCCAGGTCACACATGGCAGTGCTTGACGCTGTGTTCAGAGTCAAGACCACACAAACCCCAAGAAATACCTCCAAGGCAGCCAGGCTTGCACCATCATGGTGCGTAGGTGCTGTGCTCTCACGGGAAGAGCCTGTCCCTCACCTCTGTGCTGTGGCTGGCCACTGCGGCTGCAGCTGTGGCACACTAGCTCTGTGAGGGTGACGTGGGGATGTCTTCTGTTGCAGGAGCTGTGCCAAGTGAGAGCTGGGAACATGGTACTTGAGTGTGCTAAGCAAAACCTCCAGAAACGCTACTAGCTACCCAACAAGTTTATTCTAATAGCAGGCATGCCACCCCTGGCACCAGTGTATGGTGTCATGCTTCCCAAGGCAGCCACAGGGATTTGTTTGCTGCACTTTTTTTGCTGCACCTCTTTTCTTACCTCTTGGCTTGGCTTGCCATTCACTTCCTCTGCCCCAGCCTCTCCCATCTTTGATTCATTCCTCCATTCATGTATTCATTCATCTGTTCATCAATGTTTCTCACTAGCTGCCACAGTCTGAGGAGGTAAATGCACCCCTGTGTTTTGCGAGCGTGCTGTTTCCCTTGTGCCAGTTGGTGTGTCAGTGCCAGCACTCACAGCCACAGCTGGCCTGTACATCTGGAGGGGGGTGGGGGCTGCAGCACTGAAGGAGCCCTCTTGCACTGGCAAGAAGAGGAGAGGAAATGCTGGATGTACTGGAGAGCTGTGCTGTGCTGTTGGTTCAGACTAGGTAGGGGTGTCTGTGTTGTGCTGTAGTTTAGTTCACTGGATCTCTTTTTCCATATGTCCAGTAAGTGCTGGAGAAATTTACTTGCTGTGTGTTGGTGTGTGTGTTGCTGTGAATGAGAAGTTTCCACACAGAATCACCCAGACCAGTAACTGAAGATACCAAGCTCAAATCTCCATCAAGCAACTGCATAATTATTGACTGGCTCCTTTATGGCTCCTAGCATGTACAGTAATGGAGACAGGAGGTCATTTCTTGCCTTGCTACTTACTTGACTAAATGAGAGATAGAAGGGGGATGCTACTGGCATGGAGGGATTAGGTCCTTTTGATAGCTAGGCATGTTTGGGAGACTCCTTTGCATGTGCCTTGCCTGTTTTACCTCCTTTCGTGTGTGTTTTTTAGAGCATCTGTCTTCTGCAGTACTGGGAGCATCTGTTACCCCGTTACACGTGCATGTCCTGTATCCCCTGCAGAGATAGCTCACCATGTTGTATCTGTTTGGATCATGATTTTGTCTCTGTTTTTCCTAAGCTTAGGTGCTTGAGTAACAAGTATATATAAGCAGGCTCTGTGTGTATTTGTGCCTTTTAAATATTTGCCTGTGGCGTTTCTCATTTGTGGTGTTCATGTGTTTGCAATATAGATGATAACTTGTTTGTGATTTTGCTCATATTTGTGTTGCTTTTCTCTATTCTGTGCTCCTTGTGTTGGTGGTTTTTACACTTGTTGCATAAGTGCTCATGTCTGCACTCCCAATGTGTGGTGGGTATAAATTGTGCCACCACTTCTACAGGTTCCTGTCTCTTCATTAAAACAGCTCTTTAATTTCTCCTGCTTCAACACATTTCACTGGCTTTCATCCCATCCTCATCACCCCACACGAGCAAGCATCCATCCCACGATCCTCTTGGATACAGAGTATTGAAAAGTGCTGCCATCTGTTTTTAGAGGGGAGTGGGAGGCAAGGAGGTGGCTAATTGTAATCAGCATCTGGGGTCCTTGGGAATTCCAGTGCCTTGCGTTCGGGTTATCTGCGGTATTGCATTTGCTAACACACGGCTCGTTGTTCTGTGGCAGCTCTTTGCATCTCAGGCTCAAAGTCTGTTGCTCATGACAACAGTGGCTATGCCAGTCTTCAGCAAAAAGAACGAGACGGTGAGTGCAATGCGGGCTTTGCTCTCCTTCCAGCCAGCAGAGATGAAAGGATGCAGTGGACCTTTGCAGGGTTTTAAAGCCAATGGGTCTCTGAAAGAAGAGCTGGCCATTAGGGACTGCAGTAGACCTCCAGCAGGATGTGTGGCTGATAATTTATCTGACAAAACGATAGTCTGTCATTTCCTCTGAATGCTATTTCTTCAAAATACCCCTTAAATATGACACTTCTCCCTGTTTTATCCCTTCCATTTCCAAACCTAGCCTAGTTCACAGATGCATAAAGTTTCAGGCTGGAAGAGATCACTACCTTGTCTACTCTGTGCATTTTATTGCAGACCTTTACGTTTCATGTAGACAGTCCTTCATGAGCCCAATAACCTGTGTTTGGCAAAAATGTCATTGAAGAAAGGCATCCAGCCCTGAGGTCTCCATCGTGGTTTCTCACTCTCTGTTAAAAACTGGTGTCTAAATTCCACTTTCAATTTGTCTGGCCTCACCTTCCTGTCATAACATCTTTCTCTGCTAGATTAAAAAGCCTATATACCCTTTGGTATCTCCTCCTGGGAAGCATCTTCTACATTGCAATAAAGTCAAACCTGTCTATCTTTTGATAAGATAAAAAGGTTGAACAATTTAGGTGTCTTTGATAAGGGCATTTCCTCTGGGTTTTGAAACCCTTTAGACACTCTTTTCTAGACCATTTCTAGTTTCTCAGTATCCTTTTTAAAGTGGTGGACGGTACCTTACCATTGTGTTCAAGGGATAAACTCTTCATCCAGATCCTACAAACAATTGTCCTCATTCTCCACCTAAGGCTGGCCTTAACCTGTATTAGCACAGCACTGCAGTGCGAGCCTGTGTATCATTTTTCCATCGTGCTCCCCAAATGGTTATTAAACAACCAGTTCCCCATTTCATGGGGATTTCCTGCATTCCTTTTTCCTAGGTTAACAATTTTGCATTTGACATTTGGTTTAGTTGGCCCAAGTTATCAACCGATCCATGCTGTTCTGCATGATTGCCTTGCCGTTACTGTTATTTACACATACTGAATGCAGGATTTTGCCCTCAAAACTTCTTGTCATGATTTTGTGTTACTTCTGAATCATAGTCAAAATGCTGACTAGTATTGGGTACAAATGCTTCTCTCCATAAACACTGGAGCAACCCCTTGAGACTTTTTGAGGCATGTTAGTTGGTTTTGAATGAATATATTCATATAAGCCTAGAGAGAACATGTGAGAGACTAGTAGGAAGGCAATAATGTGTATTCAGGTAGAGAGCTACCAAAGTTTGGCTTCTGAAAATGGATTCTCCTTTGTTTTTAAGCGATCTCATGGAATTCTCCTGGGTGTGGTGGGCTCTGATGTACCCCTGAGGGAGTTGTTAAAACTTGCTCCACGGTATAAGGTAAGACTGAGATAATGCAATTTGTTAATTTGCACAGCAAAGCCACTAGTCATTCTTCCATGGGCATGACTGAAAAATCATTCCTCTGCCTGTAGGAAGAACTATGAGCATAAAGCAAAAGAGGCTGGATGCGGTGATGTGTGGTTTCTATATAGCACATGGGAAGTCATTCACTACTAGAAGCTCTCAGGCTGCTTCAGAAACACAAGGACTGGATGATCCAGTAGACTGGCAACAGGTCATGGAGCCTTTGCATATTGATGGTCACCCATCTAGATCCCTCAGAGATGATACGGATCTGACAGCCTGTCTCAGAAGTTTTAAAGTTTTATATCCAGTTCCCAGTGGACAAAAGCTGCCATGCCAGCTGGCAAAAAAAAAAGACTAGTTTCACTGTTAATATTCTTAGCAGAAGAACTGAGGACTGAATGGACTACGGAGAGCCAACTTTTCTGTCATGCCTAGAGGTTCCTTTCTCCAGATCAGCATGAAGATTTCTTGGCAGGACAGTGTACAGGAAGTTGGCTCTCACTCGCTTGTGCTGTACCTAGAGAGAGTATTTGCCCTCCAGAATTGTTAGTCCAACAACTTTTCATTAGCTCTACGTTCAGTATATCTAAAAAAAATATGTTCATCCATAGGAAACCCCCCACAGAGATGCACTGTTTAGTTTGGTTTCTGCTGTAAATTCTGTGCGGTGACCTTTGGTTCAGTTTGCACATCAGGAAACAGCAAGCACATCTGAGGATCATCACGAAATCAGGCAACTTGAGCCATCATTTCAAGTTTTCAGTTGCTCTTAAATAACTATCAGACAACTACTAGCAGTTAGGCAGTTGTCCAAAATCTGATTGCTGAAGCCTCACAGGACTGAAAGTGCTGTCAGAAGCTATGAATTTGTGTGGCACTTCCAGACATAGATGCAGGGCAGACCATTCACGTGAAGCTGTAGGAAATGATCCTTCAGGCCACCCAGGAACGATGAGTGTCGGGGTGCATGCACTCAGCATGCAAAAGCTAGCTGGTTCAAGTCTGGGGGAACCTTATCCAGGAGCTTCAATTTTTATACACATTTATTTTCTCTATAAGACTAATACCTTTTCATCTTCCTCCCTCCATGTCACTCAAAGGCCATGTATCACAATAATCTTTCTTCTGGGCCAAGGAGGGACACTGGTCTTTCCTCCAAGCAGTGCCAGGGAAGGAGGGAAAATTATCTGAAGGATTTCTTTATATCAGAGGCAGGACATGACTTCCCAGAAGCTCTTCCAACTCCAGACCAGTTTGGAAACCTAGGATCCTCAACTTGAATCCCCTGGCATACAGGTTACAAAGGACCAGTTCCAGAGTTATAGCCCTTGAGAGCTCATGCATTTATGATCGCACTTACTGGGCTGGGAAATTTCAGCTTTAATAGGCCAACAAAGAAGTTTGCTGTAGTCCTGATCCAATGTCTTGGATTCATTCTTGCCACGCTGAGCTGAGCTCAGTGTGCTTTGCAAAAAACTGTTTCATGTAGAAAGAGTCCAAAGTTTTGATCAGGGATGTGTGAAATACAGAATTCATTCCCTCCAAAAAGGCACAGACGGATTGTAAATGACTTACCTCCTCCCTTCCCTGTTGTTATCCCTCCAGGATTGTCTCTATAGGAATATAAAGTTGCAACATTTTTTTGAAGATAGAAACCTTACCCATTCTTGTTTTCCTTGAGACACCTCTTGTTTTGGCAAGTGCAGGCTATCAGTGGGTTTTTAGCAACTCAGGGTTTAGCTGGAATTTGTATTATATACGGGCTTGATCCAAGTAATTGCTCTCTCTGAAATCTCTTGCAGATCAGGTCAGCCAGCGTCAGCTCTTGTTAGATTATGCTATTCCTTAAAAAGCGTTTTAAGACTACAGGCTCGTACAATTGGCCTAGGCTAGGTCTGGTCTTGCCAATACTGAAACATAATGCAGAGCTCCTCTGAAGACCTCCCGGGTTTCCAGGGAAGCCATCTGTGAGACTCATACTCACTTGTTCATTCGCTGCTATGCATATGTAGTGATGGGCATACGGGCCTGTCACCGCTGTTTCTGTACCGTTTATGACATTCCCCAATGTTGCCCATTTTATGTGCAGTACTGCTGTGCCTGCTGTGGAGAGCTTATTCTGCCTGTGGGTGGTAATTGTCCACGAGGACAATCAGACTCTAGGAGGGCATCTTTTTCTGACTGTGCAAACAAATCAACTACCTGCCCATCCTTTTGTGCATCCAAGCATAGTCAGCCTGCTCAGACAGAGCCTCCAGAGATCCGGAGATAAATGGTTTGGGATCGACCCTATTTTCTGCTGGTCAATACCTTTAAAAGGAAAATATTTCTGAATATTGGTGGTGCCAGGGTATCAGTGGCACCCATTACACAGCAGTGTTTCTACCTAAAGCACTAATTATTCTAATGCCTCTTTCTCCAGTTGGGTGTCCATGGATATGCCTTTCTGAACACCAACAACGGCTACATCCTTTCACACCCAGACCTCCGTCCTTTGGTATGTATAGCTGTGAATTTGAGAACCTTTGCTTACTTGGAAACAGTGGCTTTCAGGGATGCTCCTGATTTCTTGTATTCTATTGAGTAATGAAGACTACCAGGCTCTGACATACAGGCACCCAGGAGCACAAGGGCCAGATAAACCAATTCCACGTGCATAGATGTATATATGCACACACGTGTACGAAGTGTAAGGTACCCTGCCTGTCTATTCTCCATAAGAGCGCATGTGAGGGCTGTATTTTTGTGCACTTGCTGTACTGTGGGTGCATGTGTGTCTGTGTCCATGCAAGGTTTCACTGCCGGGCTGAAGAAACAATTCCCCTCGCTCAGGCATATCTCCTACAAGAAGATTCAGCATGAGTAGCACCCCAGTAATAGCTACCCAGCGGCTGTAGTGTTGGACATTTTGGTAATCTGAGGCTAGCAGGGTCCAGTACCACAAATCTTAGTAACATGTTAAGTCAGAGACAATTTAGAGCCCAGCAGGCTGCAAAGAGCTTCTGGGATTTGAGGTAGCAGACACAAGGACAACGTTTCTCCCTCACGGTGCCACCTGGAGCTCCAGACCGTGCATCTGTCTGCAGAAACACAGCTGGCCTCATTACTCAGCTAGATACCCAGGCACACAATGATTTTACATTTCATACACATGCCTGTTGGCACAAATCCACCTGCACGCAGCTATAAGCGTTAGTGTGGTTACTGGCAAGGGAAAGTGCCACCACAAGGCTTCACAGCAGCTGTCTTCAAAAAGACCGCTTTGCACAGGGAGACCACAGGCATAGGTAGTTACTTCGCTAGGTGAAGAGAAGGGACACATCGCGTTTCCAGGATGGGGCAAGGCAAAGCTAGGCAAGGGCACTGCTTTATCCTCCATCTGAAATTGGCCTCTCTTAGTCTGCTTCACACCTTTTCCTTCACCTGGAAGATTGCAGGGAACTAGATCTCTTGCATCAGCTAGCCCTAGGTGAAAAGCCTACCTTTCTGTCAGTGGAGCCAAAGCCTAATTCCCATCAGAAAAGATCTCCTGCTGGTATTATAGTATCAATGGGATTACCCTCTTAGCTGTGGGGAAAAAACTGGTTTCCTGGAGGCATGTGTATTGTTCTGATCTATTTAGAAGAATATTCTCACAAAGGAGGCTGTAGCCTTTATCTGCAAGTTTACCTGTGTTCCTGCTTGTCCCTTGCTCCTGGAACAGCCTCTCCCACTTGAACTGCATAAAGAAATACATGGCACGGGACCGAGACACCCATGGGCACTTGCACCCAAACACTGCCTTCCCAGTCAGAGAATAAATGAGACACCTCTATTTTTCAAATTAGATGATATAAACTTTTAAAGGGATAGTTTAGGAAGTTATCTAGCCACTTACTGGAGTATTTTTCTTTTTTTTTTTTTCCCGTTAATAAATGTCAGTATAAAGAAGGAAAGAAACTGAAGCCTAAGCCAAACTACAACAGTGTAGATCTCTCAGAAGTGGAATGGGAAGACCAGGATGAAATAGTGAGTATCAGAAAGTGAATTTAGCCTTTTTTGTAGCTCTTTCTTTCTATTATTTTGTGTTCTTGTATGGAAGGGGTGGGGGAGCAGCCGGCACTCCTGTTTTTTTCTGTGCTGGACTGGCCCTGACTAAGAGGGTCTACAGGAGGACAAGAATGATGCTCCCCCACAAATGCTTGTCTTCTTTCGCAGTATGAGTTCTCCTTCTCATGGAACAGGGAGGGAAAGCGCTGGCAGGAGGAAGGAAGCACTTTGGAGGGTGCTCCAGGGAGCCAGTCTGTGTGTACATGGCCCAAATGCTGCCTTAATACAAAGCCAAGACAGCTTAGGAGTACGGCGGTGTCCCATGATGATACCCATACATGTAGTATGTGAGATATAGCTGAAGCCCCTCAACTAATGAGATCTGCAACAAGGAAGAAAGTGCATTCAAAAAGAGGCTAAAGCTTGCAGTCACTATTAATAATAGACAAAGAGAATAAGGGACTTAGACACTTGAGAAAAACAAGTCTCCAGAAACCACCGTATTGCACAGGTGTGGAGGTACTGAAAACAATGGCTGACCAGAAGGAAAAGATTAGAAGATACCTTTTCTACTGTCTTTCGAGCAAAATTATTAAAAAGTGGTAAACAAGAAACATCATGCACCTTAATGGCTGCACATTGCCACATTGCATGACTAGGAACCCAGAGATAATGAGAAGGTGGAGAGGTTCCTCTGTAGGTGGTTTTCTTTTACTCAGAAGAATTAGGAGAGAATAGATACTTAAGTTACTAAGATAAGAACTGAATTTGGAGTAAGATAGAATTAGCTGTGGGACACATGCTTCTGGATTACAGGGGAGACTGCTGAGATAAACGGATCTGATGCTATAGATATCCACTTAAACAGGTAGGACAACTGAACTGCCCAGCAAGAGGATCAAAGTAGCTGCTGTCGCTAGTGCAGGCCAAGTACAAAGGGCTCTGCTCCCATTGTAGTTTTCTCTCTCACTGGAGCCACTTTTAGAGCTGCTTCTCTTTACCCAGTTTGCTATTTTACAAAAAAAACAACAACAACAACAAAAAAAAAAAATCGAGGAAATGAGAGGAATTCGCTTTGTTGTCATATTTATTTGGCTAGCAGCTTCCTGTGTGACCAAATAACATTGATACCTGAATGCAAATATGATGCAAAGTGTAAGGCTTCTGTCCGTAGGCAATCAGAGTAAAACTATCCAGTGAAAAAAAAAAAGTCAAAAGAGGTATGAAAAACAAAGACACTTTGTGTTCCTGTACTGCATCTTCCAGAAGAGAGAAAGGTTGCAGTCACCGAGGGTACAGAGACATTCAGTGACACGAACGATATCTGCAGTGTGACTTCAGCAAGTCTAGAGACTCTCAAGATACACCCACTGCAGCAGAAAGCTGCCAACATTTCAACACTCAGATTTGCAGCTATGGTATTAGATCAATGACAGACTCAACATCGGTTGCAGTATAATCTCAGCAACACTGATAAGCAGCAAATTCAGACTGGAAAAATATGCCCAAGTGCTAATGATGTGTAATACAGCCAGCTGCTAAAAAGAAATGTAGGGGAGGGAAGATGGCACTGTCTGGAAAATCCCAATTGATGCACAATAGTACTATCTGCAGCAAGGAAGTCTGGGCTTGCTCGTAAAGCAACACAGGGATATTTTCAGTGTGAGGGGGAAAGGGATTCTCGGTTGAGGGATCCTGCCCAGCAGCTGTCACCCAAACATTTTCTTCAGCCTTGACAGAACCACTGAAGAAGAAATTAGCCTGCAAGGATGTTGAAACCGAGTGGCAAAACACCTAGATGTTGTGAGACCCCTCAGGTAAACTGTATGTCTGTGTTGGTTTGAAACTACACAAGCAGAGAGGGAAAAGGACTCAGCAGCACTCGCTGCCAGTGATGGGGACGGCAGAGACTCATTGCCCTGGAGCAGCAGAGTTTGCCGTTTGGGGTGTGGGAACGAGTGCTCCAGCATGCACCAGACCACCCCTCCGTCCAAACTCTGCTACATACTTTTCAGACTTGAGGCCAGCTCTTGCCAGAAGTGTCCTGCCTGAAAAAGACCAAGCATTATGGAGCCTCCCAGACACTAGGACAGTGCAGGAAAAGCTATTGAGGAAGAAGCAGCAAGCCAGGATTGTGGCACCAACGTACGGCCGCTGTCACCTGGGGGCTGGGCACAGGAGAAGTAGCCTGCGTGCAGACCAGCTGGAGCTGAGGAGATCCAAGGAGATCTCAGATATCCACTGATTTACTTCTCCACTGCCTTATGGGGCAACAAGAGATGCCTGACATTCAAGAACATGTGGATGAAGCAACAATATCTGAACTAAACCCAGAACGCATAGAAAATGCTGCAGGCTGTCAGACCAGAACAGAGAGTATGCCGTGGCTCTGGCAGGAGGTCAAATGCTCTTAGCCATAAAGGAGTAATAGTACCAGTCAGTGTTTTGATTTCCAAGGCATGGGCCTTGGGAAACACAAGCTTTATATTCTAGGTCTGTAAATAACCCACATCAAACAGCCACAATAAACAGAACTGTGGCCTTGTAAAGCAAATGTTGTTGAGACTGGCCAGCACCTGAATGGAGGCCTGTCTCTGGAAGTAAGGAAGCAATTTGTGTGAATGAATAAGTTACTTCCCACCTTTTTTTTCTATCCAGGCTGAAGCAATAGGCTGATATGCTCTGGCAGGCTGGATATAAAGTTAAAGCCTCTGCACTTGTGGAAAAATTCCCTGGCTCTTTCTTGCAAGAGGCTGAGAGTCACTGTGAAAATTACATTTTGCCTTTGGAGCCTGGATTGAATAAAGTGGTCTTCTCGCTGCCTACCCTGCTATCATACAGTCTTGCTTTGCTGTCTTAAGCAGCTGCTTTGCTGCACCTCAGAAGTGGTGCTGAATACAGCCTATAATTCATAAATCAGTTTAAAAAATGTCCAAGATCTTTGGAATCAGTCTGGGGGAGTTAGTGGGTTTCTCAGGTGTCTCCTCTTCCAGGCTTTCAAAGCACCATGCTAATGACTTTCGGGCTGTCAAACCGTGAAGTCTGAAACTTGGACTGGCAATTTCATAGCTTCCAGATCCTTTCCTTTCACTAAAAAGACATATCAACAGGCTTTCAGCATAAGCCATTATTATTCTGTGTCACTTATCAGCTTGACTGAACAAGGATCCTGACCACTGAGAACAGGTTCTTAGTTCAAAAGAAGCAAGAAAGAGCTGTGGGGGGAAAAAAAAAACAGTCACTCTTTTCTGCCAGCCCCTTTTCGCTAATGACAAGCGGCTCTATTAATTCCTGCCCTGCCCTGCCTGGAGACACTAATACTAATCTTGTTCACCTCTGCAGCTGAGAACTGCCATGATCAATGGGGAAACGGGCTACCTCTCTATGGATGTGAAGGTCCCTGTGGATAAAGGGGTAAGAAATTATTCTTCTTTTCAGGTCACACAAGAGAGGGGATGGGAAATGGATGCTGAAGAACCATGAAGGATGTGGTTTTAATGCTCAACATTTCTGAGTGTGAGGATTTTATTGTTTCACCACATATATAACACATGTGCTAAAGACATAAAATAGAGCATTATTAGAAGTGCTCTTTATACCTACTGACATTCTGCTCTTACAAAGGTATTGGAAATGCCTCACAGCTCCCTACTTTCTCCAGGCAAGGCCAAAAACCATGTTGTTCATTGTTTATAGGGCTGTGAAATGAATCGGAGATCTTCAAGAGTTTAGAATGAGGAAAGACTATGCTGAGCTGACCTAGACAGAAAGAGGTTTAGAGGCTGTTTTGCAACTCCTTTTCCCTACCCAAAAACACTCATGAAAACTTTGTCCCTCATTCTGTCAGAATGCGATTTCCTCTATCCAGGTCCAGGATTAAATTTCTATGCAAATATTTACAGACGTTTTATGAAAAGTCCTACTGAAATGGAGACTTTTGAACATTCCTTACCAGTTCTAATGTAGGGTTATACATCTTCCCTTGGAATCAGTGCAAAATTGCCTTGTACATTTATGTTCACTGGTACTTTTTCATTCAGGTTTATTTAACTCACCTAAAGATTTTGGCTTTCATCATTTCCTGTTAGGAAGTGTTCCAGAGTCCTGCAAGTTACACTGCTCAGAAGTCTTCCATATTTCAGGAAAATTTTCCATCTTTTATAGAGAACATTTTTTTCGGCAATCAGCCTGGCTGAACTGCTCCCATGCTAAGCCGCAGTCAGCACCAATTCCAAAAAACCGACGGCTCACAGCCACTGCTGAAATGAGGCCATTTCCTAATGAAGACACCCCTCCGTCTCCTCTGAATGGTTGTACTGCTAGATCCTGTAACTAAATTGGCTTTCTCTGTTCTTGATGTTTGCAACTATCAGGTACCTGTCAATGGCTTTGCCCTTCCTCTCTTGGGTATCGCCAACATCTGCATTTGAAATAATTGCATGCTTTTCAGTCCAAGCAGTCCAACAATTATTTTTGTTCCCTTTGTCTCTTGTATCATTTTGGGTACACAAGTACCAGGGCTTCACTGAATTATGAGTAGCGTTTCCCTGTTGCTCTGTAGAGAGCATCTGTTCTCTGCAATAGGATATTTCCGAACAGGGAGCCCCAAGTCTCCTTTCTGCTGTCCCTTCAATTTTTCCTCCCTTCCACAGTTGCACTGGAACAGCTGCCTTGGTTTCTGCGTTTCTTAGCTATTTTTTCCAGTTGCCATTTTTCCATGTGAATCCCACTCCTTTTTGTCTAGTCTTTCTAATTTTTAGGGCTGTTGGGACTTTTTCTCAGTATGCAGAGAAATGTTGTTCTATTTTGTCTTACAGATCACTGTACATAAGGGCTCCTAAGACAGAATCTGTCTGTTCCTCTCACTAGATCTTTTTCCCTCGATGCCCTGCTGTTTACTGGTTTTGTTTACAGTACTGCAGCTGGTTCTCACTTCACATCTTATGTAAGCCCACTTTAACTGATTCTTTAGAATACAATTTCGTGAGAAGCTGTTTCAAGTGCTTTATATAAACCCAGATACATTGCATGTCCTTTATTCCCTTCATCCATTACCTTTGTTATTCTGTCAGAAAAGCAATCAGGGTTTTCCAGCAAGATCTATCCTTTGTAAGTCTAGATTGGTTATTTTGCTAGCTTAACTTCTTTCTCTGTCTCTGTGCGCCCTCAAATAACATTTCTACTGAGTCATCTGAAGATACCTTTTTAGTTCAATATTTTAGTGACATCTTTCTGCTCCCCTACTCAGGGAAAAAAAGATAACAAAAGGTAGCTTTGGTAAGAGATATTACCTGTTCTATTCTGCAACTCTGCAAGCGTTATGAAGCATAACAGGAGACTGAAGCTGAGTATGTGACAGTTTTACTATTACCAGAATACACACGGAGCAAGGACCAGAAGTGAAACTTAGCAATTCCCACTTATACTCTGCTAGCTGATGAAGCAGAGCAGCGCTGAAACAAAGAAAGTGCTGACAGAGCCTTGAAACAAAGAGAATGAGGCAGGCAGATGACGGAGAGAAGGGCTGAGTGAAGGAGGTAGAAATTATTCTGTCAGCCACGTAAACGTTGATTCCCCAGGTTGATCTCAGGAAGGCACTGAGAGCGGAGTGAGATAGAGAGGGAAGCATAAGGACCAAAGACAAGGGGCAGTTGTTAGAGGGATTTAGTGGCAAAAATGCCTTTGCTTGCAGCTAGTGTACAAAAGGGTTGTGACTGTGAAAGTCCTGCCTGATCATCCTCAGCCCCGCTTGGCTCAAGGGTGCCTCTGCTTCTCTTCCTTCCCATGGATAAGTGGCGATACCTCCAGCTGTCTTGGGGAGGGCTGGCCACCCATCCCTTCCCTCCCTCCCTCCCTCCCACAAGGCGCAAGTGCTGAGTGGCTGCATGTGCAGAAGAGGGGCAGGTCAGGGGAACAAAGGAGGAGCAGAACAAGCCCTGCTGAAGGAAAGGGTCTCAGAGTAGTGGTGCCCCTGGGCCATTTTCTACTGCATCCTTTCCCCCAAGAGCAGGCCTACACCCCCAAGTCTTTTTCTTCCCCACGCCTCTCCTCCTCCACCATCAGATCAGACTGGCAAGGAAAGGGAGGCTTGATACCATTTGTACCTTCCCCACAGTCACCAAAACACCACCATGCCGTGTTCCTTGGGGGTATCACAGCACTTTTTGGAACATCTCGGCTTAGCAAAAGGCTCAGACCCTGTTGTGCAGCCGTACACGATTGCCATGCATGGAGAGAGAGGGGAGGGAAGGAGTTGAGCCGTCTGCCACTTCCTCACCTAACAACAACCCCCATCCCCACCAGCGCATCCCCTGTGTGCACAAATTTGGGAGACACGGTGGAGCTGACGCTGGCTCACCTTTTGTGCCTCGCTCCACTTCCACTGCTGCACGGCTTGAGCAGGTTAGAGCAGGCACGACTTTCCCTGGGGGACACAGAGTTTTCTGTGTTCACTCCCTGTCTCCCACACACATCCTCTCACCTCGTTTTCAGACTGGGGCTGGGATTTTAAACATATTAGGGTTCATATACTGGCACAAGGGTTGGATAGAAACTTTCCAAAAACTTTTCTCCTTTGGAAAAGAGTTCCACTGAAATCAACACTTTCCTACAGGAAAAGGCCAGTCTGGCAAACAGCTGAAGTTCTGAAGCAGCTTTCAATAATCTGAAATGTCTTCAGTTGAAATGTCAGTCTGAAAAAAATATTTTCATGCGAATCAAAGCGGCTTGGATTTCAATCAGCACTTTTTTTCAATTTGAAAATGTAATTTTTTTTTTTACTGATGTTTTTTAACAAAATTGGAATATGTTAATGTTTTGTCCCAGTTTGGCATGAAAACAAATGTCAGGAATCTCAGCATTTCCCACAGGAGTGGGGAGACTTGGCCCCGGCTGCCCACCCACACAGTGGGTAGGTTTGCCACCCTGCCTCTCCTCTGACGCCACATCTCCTTCCTACCTGCCCCACTGAGCCCCCCGTCCTGCTTGGGATGATGATGATGATGTGCAAAGCCATCAGGGTTGCTCTGTACAGCAAAAGAGCAGCAGGGCCCCAGCGCGTTGGCTCGGAGGGTGCAAGAGGGAAGGCAGCTTCCCCCCACCCCTTCCTGCAGCCTGTGCAGGAGCCCTGCAGCAAAGAAAGGTTTAACTGAAGCCCTAGATGAAAAGACAGAGTGGCTGCCTGGATCCTAAAAGTCACAAGTTGCTGAATACGCTGAATACTGCACATTCATCCCTGCCTCCAGCCAGCCCTAGCAGGGTGTGAAGTGTTGGTAATGATCAACCGCTTTGCTTAGCCTTGGGGACGTATATCCCAGGTCCCCATCATCACTGTGCCTTGGTCTGTCAAATGGGCTCTCACTTTATTTTCATGCTCTTATTCCAGAAACGAGTTCTCTTCCTCACCAATGATTATTTCTTCACGGACATCAGTGGCACACCCTTCAGGTGAGCAAGGACTCTCACAACACCAATATGGTGTATCAGAAGTCTGCGATCAGGGACAGCAAATTGGTTCCTTTTCTTCATAAAACTGGCTACAGCTCATGAGTAGAGCAGGGTGAATAACTGAATTCTTTGTTCCTATAGCCATTAAAATATTTTTGGGGGTCAACTTAAAAGGAATATTATGATTTATCTGAAGTTCAGTGTCCAAAAACTATACCTTAGGTGAAGCATGTTGTTTCATTTCAGAGAAATGAGACGTCTTCAATTTTCAGTTCTGGTGTATGGCTCTAAAAAAAAAACATTGTTATAAACTGAAAATTATAAAACATCACATAAGAAATCAAGCAAAAATTCTTTTGCGTTTTTTTCCCCGGCTGAAATGGTTTGAAATTGGCACAGATTTGGGAGATGTTATTGCTATCCTGAACCTACAACGTTGGCCAAAAAGATTGTCACCAAAAGTGCCTCATAGCTCTACAGACAGGTTCCTTAGCCTCTTGTGCTGAAATCGGATCCTCTTTTGATGATGTTCTTTTCTTTAATAGCTGTGGAGGGAGTTAATGTCTTTAAGGGTTGTAACTGCAGGGAACGCAGTGCCATGTTTAGGGATTACACCTCTCCTTGCTGACAAGCCCTCTGCTTTCCTCCCTGCCTGCAGCCTGGGTGTAGTGCTGTCCAGGGGACACGGGGAGTACATTCTGCTGGGGAACACTTCAGTGGAAGAAGGTAGGTTAATCTGGAACAGCCACGCCGTCCTAAGGGACAAGGTAGCCGCTCTGAACCTCACTGCTTCACTTCTCCTTCACAGCCTCTATCCGCCTGTCTGCTACCTAACCAATTACTCTATGTATTATCTGGTTTCAGGTTTGCACGACCTGCTCCAGCCAGACTTGTCTTTAGCGAATGAATGGTAAGTGGAGCAAATCCTCTCAGTGATACAGGACTTTGTCATGAGATTTTGGCAAACTTCCCAGCAATTTGGCTTGAGCTCACCGCCCTCTGCAGCCTAGAGAAAAAAGCAGTGTTGTTCAGGAGCTGTACCTGCAAAGACCTGGTTGTCCCCAGGCAATTCAGTTCCACCTCTTCCTTTGGGAGATCCCACCAAGGCCTCGCTCATCCCTCTGCTAGGAGACATCTCCTGAGACTTATCCTCAGTCTTCCGTGCTCAGACTTATTTTGTTCCTCCTTGTGTTGCTCAGAATTGTGCTACAAAACCTACAGTATGTCAGACCTGTCAGGAAATTTTGTTGCAAGCTTGGTGAGAGATTGAAATGCTTTTTTAAATCCTAGCTTCTTTTTGGTTGGCATTCTTCCGAACTGAGCCTAGACCTAATTTCTAGTGAACATGGATGTGATTTATGACCCCTGTTTCAATAGCAAGCATAATTTATGGTTTTGCTTTGTTTGGATATGAAACAGGGTGAAGCATGGCACTTTCCATTTATTGCTGTGAGATTTGGGATTGTCAAGAACCCAACATTCAGTTACACCCAGGCACATGAACCCAGCCTGTATCAAAGCCAAAATAACTATATTCAAGAAGCCCTGCAGCCCTTCACACCTCTCATTACACTGTCAAGTTTCACAGGCAGTGCATTTGAGACACAAGCGGTGACTTCTCCTTCTTCTACTCCCTACTTGGGGTGTCAGCTTACCACACTTTACATATTCATTTCTCTTAGACTTCTCTCCTAAATAACTCCTTTCAGCCCTTTTATGACTTGTAATTCTCTCTTATAACCCCTTCCTCTCCATTGTCTTGACAATGAAGCCGTCAAAATTGGAAGCAGGATTAGAAGACTGGTTTCTTTTATAATACATTTGTAATATATTCTCCCACTTCTCCCCAGACTGTGTCCTGAGGCTCCGGCAGCTGTGTCCCTTTGGGAGAGGTTTTGTTGCCACCGTATCATACTGCAAGCTTATTACTCATCTCACATTTTATTTCTCTGTCTCTTGGTTTACCTGCTCCCAATCCATTTTTACTCACATTGCACGTGACCCTCTGCTTTTCAGGTCTCTCCATCACATTGTTATTGTTTATATAGACACAGGTATATATCTTAAATAACATATAATACAGATAACTGCTGGAAGTATTTGGGACTGCTACGTTGCATTGTGAGCTTATGCTGGAGAACATAACAGCAGTCCTACTAAGAGCAGCGGTCAGATTAATTGGTGTTTGGTTTATTGGTAGGGTTTGACTTACAGCCACATTGTTAGATTTTGAGTGGGCATGGCATGCAGCAGCAGCAAAATCTTTGCAGCCCAAGCCTTCTTGCTGAATTTTCGTTTGCAGTTATTATTTTCCAGGAGCATTTGCTTGATTGTGGTTTCTCTTCGCCCTTGCGGGCTTCTTCTCCCCTCCCCACCAGGATTTACTGCATCACCGACATCGATCCAGACCACCGGAAGCTCACCCAGCTGGAGGCTGTGATCCGTTTCCTCACCGGAGAGGAACCTGACCTGGAATGTGAGTCCCGGGCACCAGAAGGGCTCTGCTGGGTTTTTTCTGTACCCATCATGGGGGAGAGAGGACTGTGACAAACTGATTGGTGTCAGACTGAGCTCCTGTGGCACCTGCTCACACAGGCGGGACTGAACTCAAGCCCAGCTTAATTCACATGTGGAAATGAGCTGAGGATCCACTTCCTTGCCTCTGTCAGAGGATTTTTTTTTCCATTTCAAAGCTGTCACATAACTCGACCTTATTGAAGGTCTCAGCATCGGAAATACTGAAAAGTGAAAGGCTTGAATGGAGCTTGGCGGGGGCTGCACACCAGGTTTAAGACAGACTGGCAGGCTGAGCTAGAGCAGGTGATGACAGGAGAAGCCAGGAAAGCTGTTGTGACTACTCTGCTGCCCAGGGCCCCAGCCAGCATCCTCCAAGGGCTGCATGGTGCCATCTAGACAGATGGGTTCTTTCAGAACAAGGATTATTAATTTTGTTTTCCAAACAGAACGGGTAAGTGATTTGGGGAAAAAATTGTCACAGAATTATTATCTTTCCTGCTCCCCCTGCTGCTCATCCCTTGCACCAGGTCCCATTCTCCAGGCAACATGTAGCCACGCAAGCAGCTGATACAGCACCGCTACGGAGTGGGATCTCTGTCGGGGGTGGGGGGGCAGAGGTGGGCAGCTGTGCATGGGAACCTCCTAAAGCAATTTAGCTTTAGGATGCCCTTCAGCCCACCTCACTCTCCACAGCTTCAGCCCCCTTAGTTGTGCCAAGTACAAGCTTTTGCATGTAATGCTCCACCTGACGGGCACAAACCTTTGGCACGAGGATGGGAATCTCTTAAAACTAAACCAAATGTAATCCAATAATTGTTCCTCTCTTGCATGGTGTGAGCAGACCCCTTCTGGCCATCTTTGGAGGAGGCTGAAAAGAGGAGATGTATGAGTTGAAGAGGCTAGGGAAGAGGAGGAGGAAAGTTTCAGGAGAGCCCACTATGAGAAACATGCAGACTTGAAAGTGCTGTGGAGGAAAAAAAAATATGATTTGGACACATCCTAGACATATGGGGCCTGGGGAGGGAAAGAGCTGCTGGTGAGCTCTAGTTTTGAGGTCTGAATGACAGCAAGGATGGCGAAATGGATTCTGACAATTGTGACAAAGAAAGGAGAAAGAAAGTTGGAAGAACTTGGGAGAAAATATTAGGGGAGACCTTGGACCTCAACCCAGTAAGTGGAGGCAGAAACACTGAAATGGGGGCGGGCAGAGTGGCTCCATCTAGAACAGCACTGAAAGGGGCATATCTGCAATATGACAGCCATCACATTCTCACAGCAGGAAACAAATGCAGCCAGGGCAATACAGAAATGAAGCAGGTCAAATAAATGGGATCTTAGAGTATGCCATTTAGCACATGGCACATTCGAACCTTCCTAAACACCTCTCGGTCCCAATCCAGGCTGGACTAGACTGGTAGCCTAGACTGGCTTGAGCATCTGGAGGAAACCAGGACAGGACGGCGTTTTGTGAAATTTACGGGAAGGACAGAAGGGTAACAGAGAAGGCAATGAACACAAGGACAGAGTAGAAGCCATGAAGAAGTCACTAGGGTCTTTGAAGAAGCTTCTGGAGTGGAATAGGGTGTCTGGTGTCCTTCTACAGGGCACCTATGAGAAAGGTCAAAGCAAGGATTTGAGGCAATGGTTGTGGACAGCCTGTTCGATCAAGGAGAAGGTCGGAGCGAAGGCCTAATGAATAACTTCATTTGAAGGCCTCTCTCTTGCCCACACTTTCAAACCCAAACCCTTCCACTGAGTTTGCAGGAGAACCAGTCTGATGATCTTCGCTCCAACATCTGTTCTTGTGCTCTCCACCATCCAGAGCGGTAGGTCCTGTTCTCAGCCCCGCAAGGGAAGGCTTCTTTTTGCGCCATGTTGCTTCACTGCCCTGGGCCAGGCAGATGCTGCATAATAAGGAACTCTGTAAGACATCTAGGGAGGGACATGTCTTTCTCTCCTGATTCTCGTTCTCTCTTCTTCTTAGGCGATGAGGAGTTGGTCCAGGAAGTGCTGTTTGATGCAGTGGTCACTGCACCCATGGAGGCCTACTGGACAACACTAGCCCTCAATATGTCCATGTAAGTGTATCAGAAAAAAATATGAGCAAAACACCATTGAGGATGCATCTCCAGATGCTATGGGCTTATGCAGTGCCTGAAACAGTCACAGATCCTTGCACAGCATATAAGAAACTTTAGAAATAGCTCAAAAAGCTGATAGAAATAGTTCAATAGCTTTAGAAATAACTCAAAAGTGTCTCTTAGAAGTGGACTCCAGCTGGTTAGGCCTTTCAGGGGAGCCTTTAGTTTGGTGAGTTTATCTGAATATCACTGGAGGACAGTAGTGATCCAGATGTCCAGATGTGTCACTGCAAGAGGTGTTCAGCACCAGTTCTTTGCAGCAGCTAGCTCAGATGTACTGCATTTGTCTCTTTAGTTGATATCTCAGGGCACCTGGGACCATTTCAGTTTAAAGTTGTTATGAGTTATTTCCCCATGCATCAGTTATCCCATTGAACAGCAGCAGCATGGTTTCACTCAACTTCCTATATGACTGTAGCAGAAGTTCCATCCCAGGTGGCAAGCAATTTGCTCCCTTTCCAGCAGTGAAGAAAAGGGAGTTTGATCTTGTCGCTGTTGGTGATGGCTTCAGACCGAGCCTCAGGAAGGGAGTGGACAGGCTGGCTTCAGTAAACAACCTTCTACTATATTATTTGCAGTGAGGCACATGTTGCTTGTAGTATCTAGTATCATGTCACATAGATCTACTTTCAGCAGACAACATGCTACTTACACAGATGTGTGGCCATGGGACTCCCGTCCCTGTTTCAGTTACCAGTACCCCTACCACTAACAGGGCTTGAGCCAGCGGCAGTCATACTAGGACACCCGATTATCAGCATACCTTTAAACGGCTGTACCAACACACACTCCTCGCTTTAAGGCCACCACACTGCAGCAGGCTTTCCACCATGTAACTGTACCATCTGTGCCCTTGATTCCTCCAGCAAGACATCCAAATCAGTCTACTGCTTCAGAGTCAGTCTGCTACCCTGCCCATCCTGTGTGTGCCTGAGACAGCCATTCTCTGCAGTCCCTCTCCCTCACTTCAGCCTCATGCGGGCAGTCTGGAGCAGGGCTAGCAGGGGAGAGGAGCCTATGGTCTGCTTAGAAGTGAATCAAATGAGCAAATTTCAAAGGTGTGAATCTAGGCACAGGTCTAAACCTGCCAATTGTTACCCAGTACCAATGGCTTGCAATGAGCAGGGAGGAGCGAGTGTCACTCCTGGTGCGAACGGGTTATATTGCAAATGAACTTGGGACCGTGGCTTCTAGTTTGGAAGGCCCTCACCCTGGGGCAGGGAGATGGCTGTTCTTCTGAGAACTGTTTGCTTCTGCTTGTGTGTTTCTGTTCCACAGGGAGACTGAGGCAGGTGTTGAGATGGCGTTTCTGGGCACTCGGGCTGGACTCATGAGGAGTGCCCTATACGTGGGCTCTGAGAAAATTTCCAACAGGTAGGTCCCTAAACTGCATGATGAGGTTTCTCTCAATGTCTCTGAAGAAGCAGCACGAAATCACCACCAACCTTGGAAATATATTTGGGGAGACAGAAAGGAAAGGAGCGACACCTTGAAGGCATTAGTGCTGATTTTACAGAGTCCTGGTAGGGGTCCTTTGTCTTCCTCTGGTCCTTTTGAGTTTTTCTTAACATACTGTCCCTAAGTGCATTCCTTTCAATGAAAACCTTCAATCATTCCCTGACTTCAGTCAGCTAACAGAGAAACTGTCCACAGTTACTATATATCCCCAGGACCATTTTGCAGTGCAGAGGCTCTGCACTCCAGCGCCCTGGTGACATTCCAGCTTGGCTAGGTTTGATCTTTCTGTCTCAATTCCTCTTCCAGGTTTGTTCTGTTCTGCCTCATACATTGCCCACGTCGCAGTAGTATCCCAGTGCCTTCCAGTGAGGCATTAAGTGATGTGACTGACATCTGTCATATATGATTCATTCTCTTGTCCTCTCCCTCGAGGCAAAAGTGTGTGTTCAGCGGAGGGTTTTGACATGGAAAGGGTATAGTTTGCATTTTTGTTGTGTTTTGAATACGCAGGCTGGTGCACGCTGCTGTAAGAAAGGACAGGTCACAGAGGCACACCAGCAGATGAAGGGGACAGTGTCGGTGGTGGTCCTTAGCCTCTTGGTAGCTGTTTCACTGTCTCCGAGTTCCCCAAATAGGACTTGTATGTTCAAGGCAGAGAGCTCTGCTGTGCCTGAAAGGTGACACTCCTCACGTTTTTGAGGCAGTCCGGATAAGTCAGAGTAGCCAGGCTCTGGCAACAAGGGAGAAAACGACGTGTGCTGACGGTTCCCTATCCCGCACTGCTCATCTGGAGTGTTGTTCAGTGCTTTTAAACAGCTGCAGCCACCACACTGCAGTGACAGGCCCCCGTACGCCACACGAGAGGCAATTCTGGAATCCCCTGAAAGGAAGGAACCGTATAAATGAGTAGTTATCATTATGTCAAAATATACAGCAAAACGAGAGACTGCAAACAAAGGGGATTTGTCCGGCAAGACGCAGGGACCTCCAGGGAAGCCAATGACCTGATTTTCACGAGGTCTCTCCTCTGCACCACTGCCTGCCTTGCCATGCCCTCAGGACCCACCCTCCTGCCTTCAGGACCAGCCGCTGCCTCAAGTACTTCAGTCCGTGCATCTCTAGGGGTTCAGTATTTAGCCACAGCAGCACGACCTTTGGGGTTTGGTTTTGTGGTGTGTTTTGGTTTTTTTGGTTTTTGTTTTTTTTCTTTGTAGGAGACCGTCTAATTCCCGTTTCTCACCTGCTCCCCATTCTCCTGCAGTAATTAACGACCTCCGACTGGCCACACACCAGCTCGGCTGCCCTCACGGCGTAACCCGCCAGGCCTCCCGCGGGGCAGGCGGAGAAGGGGGACATCTTCCCTCCCGCCCTCCCCAGCCCCCGGCGGCCGCGGGACGCCGCCGCAGCCCCCGCCCTGCCGCCGGCAGGAGGCTGCCGGCCCGCGGCCTCCCCTCGCCCGCCCTGGGGGCCGGCGGCGGCGGCGGCGCCGCGGGCCTCGGCCGGGGCAACAGCGGCACCTGGCGGGCGGCCGGCAGAGGCGCGGCGGCGGCGGCCCCGCTGCGGCGGGGAGCGGCGGGGAGCGGAGCGGGGGCCGCCGCCGCCGCCGGGCCCCCGGGCGCTGACGGCGAGTGGCGGCGGTTGTGGCAAGGGGAGCGGGCGGGGTCTGTCCCGACCCGCCCGGCTGCCGCTGGGAGCGCCGAGCCGCTCCCGGGGCCGGTCGCTGCCCCACCCCGCCGGGAGGTGCGAGGCGCGGGGCGGCGGGGCGGCCGCCTCCGCCTTTCGGGAGGGAGGGGGGCCGCACAGACCGCCCCAGGGTCCCCGGGGCGAGGGCTGCCCCCCGAGGAGCCTGGCGCTGGCGTGGCTGGGTCACCCGGGGGTCCCTGGGCTCCCTCCGCCGCAGGGGAAGCCCCAGGTGATGAGATGCGGGTATGTCCCAGCCCCGGGGTCCCACTGCGTGGCCCCGAGGAGGGCTGCCGCTCCTCTGCCGCGGACAACAGGCTGCCCTGGCTTTTCTCCCGGCAGGAAATTCCTGACGCGGAAGGACAAGGAGAGTATCTTCACCATGGACCACTTCCCTCTGTGGTACCGCCGGGCGGCCGAGCATCCCCCCGGGAGCTTCATCTACAGCATTGTTTCAGAAGACGATTCAGGTAACCCCAGCCTGAGCAGCAGAGCAGAGGAGAGAAGAGAAAGCTTTTCACATCTCGTGTCCCGTGCCACGCCGATCTCTTTATTGCTGCCTCTTGCGTAGTGGGAAGAGCTGAGACCTGGCCTCTTGGCGTTATCTTCGCACCAGCATAGAGATGGGGGTCATGGCCAGGATATGGGAACTGAATGCAGCGGAAAGACAAAGCGGGAAGCTGCGGGGAAGGCAGTCAGGGCTGCGTAACGTCAGGTTGCAGAGGCGATGAAGGATGCGTGGGAACGCAAGGCCTAGGTAGACCGAAGGATTTAGGGACGCGGGATGTGGGGGAACACAAGGTACTTGTAGGGCTGGAGGACACATGAACTGTGGGAAGGGGAAGGTAAAGGTATCTCAGAAAGAGTTAGACACATAGGTGTGGCCAGGCCTGGGAGGGAACATCATCGGGCATGCTGGATGACAGGAACAGCTGGGACTGACGAGGGATCAGCAAGCACTCAGTCAGGAAGCGTACGCTTAGAGGGTGTCATTTTTTCCATCACCACTTTGCATGACAAGAAAGGATGAGTTTGTTATGGAAGATGGTGGAGGAAAAGGGGGGAAGGCTTTTCCATAGCTTCCTCTTGGTGAGGGTGTCTCATTGGTACCCTGCGTCCTTCCCATCATACTAGTAGACTGTGGCACCTCTTGTCCAGCTAAGGAGCTCAAGCACGAGAGGAAAGCAAGGAGTGGCTTTTCAGTTTCTCTTGCTTAGATTGTTGGTTCCTGTGAGTTTGCAGGGCCAGCCAGGACCTCCTCAAAGGCTGGAAGAGAGCAAAAGAGCCTAGAAAGAAACATTCAAAACAAAATACTCATGTGAGACTCCTACACAGAAGGCAGAAATCCCCTGTGTGCCTCCCTGGCCCCTAGCTCTCCATCTCTGTCGTGGAGCTTAGCGCTTTAGCTGCTAAAGCTTTTTGTGGCGCAGTGGTGGGAGGCTGGTGGGTGGGAAAGCAAGTAGCAAAGAGCAGAAAACCAGACTGGGAGGCAAAAGATGAACCAGGATGGAAAGAGAAAATACTTGAAACCTTCCGCAAAAGCCTCTCTCTGCCCAGCACCTTTACATCTCACTTAAAAGGCAAGTGTGGAAAGAGGGGGAGGCATGGCAGGAGGGACCTTTTACTCCCCTGCATGCCACGGCATTTGCTCTTTGGAATAGAGCATGGGTTAGAAAACCAGGCAGCGATACCCTGTGGTGCTTCCTAGGGCAGCCAGGACCCTGGCCACAGTAGTCACTGCTGGCTAAACATTGGGGTTGTGGCCTGATGTGGCTTTCTTAGAAGTCACAGGTAGTTTTGCATGGATAAAGACAGAGGACAAGCAGCTGCCACTGTTTTTTGTATTACATGGCTATTGGTCAGAAGCTTCAATCAAGTCCAGGATCCCATTCACCTGGAAACCCTACAGGCACATCGTAAGAAGTAGTACCTGGCCCTGAAGACCTTATGCTCTAAACTGTAAGGGAGATTATTAGTCTCTTCAGAGATGAGCAGCTGGTGTTAGAGAGACTGTGATCCATGAGAACACACAAGATGCCTGTGAAGAGCCAGGAAATAATACTCAGTACTTCTGAGCCACACTGCTTCACTGTCAGAGCAGAGTCCAGGGCCTTCCTTGACATCTGATGAAGCAGGCCCCACCTTTTGGCCAGAACAGACCACCCAGTTTCTTATGAAATTCTTCATGATTAGATGCTGAAGTCCCCTTTTCATGCTTTCAACATGACTGAGTACATGCCTGGCCTGTGACAAGAGGTTTTCATGACAGATGTACTTCTCATCACATAAGAGGGAAGAGCCCAAAGGCCTCCCTGTTGGGGAGAAAACCAGCAAGAATGGCTGCAGGTCATCAGAATAATTTATCCAGGGCTCCTCCTTCCAGTGTCCAAAAGTCCCAGAGAGAAAACAGCAGGGAAAGCTCTCCAAGTCAAGTAGAACTGTTCTTCCAGCCCAGATCTCTCATGTGTTGGGTGTCTGGTGTTCTTTGGTTTGTCTTTTTCTAGGGTTGCTAAGTGTATTTTCCTTATTTATCCCATCCTAGGGACAGCAAGAAATTTGGGGTTCACCAAAAAGGCATGATTAGGCTCAAGGCATGTGAGCATAAGTTGGGTGGGTATTTGTTTCACAAGGGCTTTACTATTTCTGACATCCTTGAGCAAGTTAATCTGGCTTCAGTCCAAAAAAAATGAGTGAGCGAAACTCCAGGCTAAATTGTGGTGGACACAGAATCACGCTCAGGACACACTGGGTACCAACAAGAATGGTGAAGGCAGAAATGGAAAGCAGTAACAAGTGCTGGAGCTCTTGGGAAGGAAGGAGTCCCTGACCCATCTGTCTGAGCAAGAGATTTCTGTACAGCACACAAGGAGGGAGCCAGTTGCAGGCTACATCGATCATCCTGACCTTCAAACTGTCCCCTGGCAGTTCCAAAAGAGGTGCCCCAGCTGAAGCTAATCTAATCGCTTTAAAAAAATACAGAAATGGAATCTGTCACATGGACAATTGCAGGCTGAAACAACTGCACTAACAAAGAGAGGGGAGGTGGGGTTCAGTTGCCTAAACTTCTCCAGCCATGCTATTTTAAATGCCCTGTGGGAGCTGAGAGATCTGCACGGGGCTGGCAGATGTGACACAGGACCTACAGGATGCTTAAAGCAGCAGCTAAAGGATAATTGGGAGACCCTGAGGTATAACAGAGTTTAGGCAGCAAAGTCCCAGAAGACTTTGTTGCTAAAATGGAGTGCACCCTGGAAGTGCTATGTCTGTCTCTCCAGTTTGTAGTCCTGGCCTGGCTTGGGTAACAGAGCTAGGTTACGCCTGGCCTTTGCTGTGCAAGAGTCGGTGTCAGAATTACCTGTCCTGCTTTCCTCTGTCTACAGAGTTTAGCTGGTGCATGAAGCAGAGCAGCTTTCTGGCCTAAGAGAAGCTCTACATGCCCAAAATTGAAGAGGCCAGTCCTTTACATTTCATGCTGAGGATGCTATTTTCATCATGGGACATTATCTAGATGAAAAAAATCTACTCATAGCCCTTTTAGTTGCTTATGTGTCTTGAAAGATGCAGTCCTCTAAACTCTTGGATGTTTCAGGGTTGAGGCATATGTACACACTGGCCTGCATGCGAAAGTGTGTGAGCAAGCTGCTCCTGCTGTGTTTTACTCGTCTCTGGTAGTAAGCTAACCAAGCCTGCTGTATTTGTGTCTTGACAGAGGGAGGTGGCCTACCAAAAGTGGTGACAGTGAGCACGGCCGTGGCTGTGGCTGTGGATGGGAAGATGGGTATTGCTGCAGGTAGGACGTTCTGGTTTCTCTTTTTATCTTGAATGAAACGGTTGCATCTTGTATGGAGAGTGGGAGCTGAGAGCTGTTAGCTTGTCATTCAAGGGAAATGACGAGAGCCACAATAGCTCGTGATGTTGAAAACTAGGCAAAACAGAGAATACTAGAACAGGAACAGGTACTGATGGGCTGATAGGCTTTTGAAAGGGAAACTGGCTGTTTGAATGGAAGCTTCCCATCTCCAATGCTGGTGAATTTGTGGATTGAGACTATTTCTCTGGAGCATAAGTAGGTTGATAAGTCCGTGTAGGTTTTGAACTGTTTGCAGGAGACACTTTTGGTTTTGGAAGAACAGCACGTTCTTGCATCTCCATCGTTATCTCAGCTGAAAAATAACTTTTGCAGGTGGAATGGGATTGTTGCTAGATTTCCAACTCAGCCATAGAGATTACCAAACTTATCTTTGTATCCGAGTTTTGTATCTGCGTCTACTTTTGGAAAATTCGTAAAGCACATTATTTCCAACAGAACCTCAAAGCTTTTGAAGCTTTACCATTTTCTGCAGCAATTGCTTCAGCCTTTACGGAAGTACAATAAACTCAGAAGTGAAACAGCAGCCACTTAATGAAACAAACCAACATTAATCAATAATGCTGGCATCATATCCAACTTAAACACTCTGTGTAGGCGTATTGGGGTAAGAGAAGCGTGGTGGAATTTTTTTTAGACCTGGAAGCGTTGACTAAGGGAAGAGGTTGCTGAAACAGGTAATGGAGTAATCATCACCAGAAACATGCCAAGATGCAAAGCTGCTTGTGAAAGAATGGTTAGTGTTAATGGAGTCCTGTATGGTGGAAGGAATGACTGAGTAGCATAGATACCAAACGATGACTTTGTTATAGGAGTATTCAGTAGAGAGAAGGCCATATAGCAGATACCTTCAGATCAAGAGTCAGCCATTGCTTTTGCCTAGGCTGGGTAAGATACAATGAATGGTCATCAATACTACTAGTCAGTAAAACTATGGCAGTTTAACTTCATCTGATGAAGCATTCCTTAATTTCCAGGCTTTCATTAAGTCCCAGTTGAGAGTGGTACTCTTTAAGTATCACTTGGGCATTGAGAAAGTACTTATAAGCTGAAGGACGGGTGTTACGAAATAGCACTTTTCATTAATACACCACCATTTCAAGTCCAAAGCCAGAAAATTATTATGAAGTCTGTCCAGAGCCCCCTGTGAAATAGAGATAGTTTCAGTAAAGTTCATGTGAAGTAGGTGCTTGGGTCATAGAAACTGCTCTCAAAACTGATGTTAACTGGCACTGTTATAAATATACCCAGCAGAAAATGAAATAGCATTGAAACTATACCAAGGGTCTCCATGTAGCACTGGAGCATTTTTCTAAGCATGAATTTGGGAGGAGAGAAAACATTTTTTTAAAAAAAAAAGCTTGTTTTTCTTGGTTCTTTTCCTTCCCTTTCCTGACCTGTGAGTTAGAGCAGAGGCACGCAAGCAGTTCATCTGGCATTCGGCGTAAATACGAGGAAGGAAACTTCTGGGTGGAAGAGCTGGAGCAAGAACAAGTGGCAGGAGGATCTGCCCCTGACGGAGCCATTTCTCTTCTGTCAGCAGTGCTTTTCACAACCCCTGTGGAGCTTTCCACCCCCTCAGTTATGCTGACTGCTGAATCGACTGTCTGTGTGGACATGCTGTGAAGGGGCAGGATCCTCTGCAGAGGGAAGAGGAGGGTGGAGAAAGCAGCAGAGGATAGGGAAGGAAATCATGTTAAAACAGTAACAATAAGGTAAAATTTCTGTCATTTCTGGAAATGATACAGAACAAACCAGTTTCCTCGCTGGTAACCACAGAAGTTGAGAGACAGAAATGAATTCTCAATTGTTTTCGTTCCTTAAAGGTACCACGGTCCCTGTGACTAGCAGGAACGTTAGGTGACCTGACCACAAGCATCTTCTGCTTACTTCCATACATGGTACATTCAGCTGGGTGTCTTTATTCCCCGTTTCTTATGCGTTGAGGAAAACTACCCGTATTCCATCCAAAGTATGGGCTGCAGGGCAACATTGAGGGAAATAATTTCTCCCAAAGGGTCCAAAATCCTTCAGGCCCCCAGCCGTAAGCCTCCATTGACTTCAGTGGGAGTGCACGGGTTTGCTGATGTATGTCCCATCTCCTGTCTTGGACGTAGGTTTACAACACATTTTGGGGGTTTCAGGGAGCAAAAAGGTACTATATTATCATCTGCTTTGTTTCCAGTAGTGACTGGATTCATCATCTGAATCTTTCATAATACCAGTAGTGGTTGAAACAAAGAAAAAAAAAAAAAAAAGAGAAATAATTGTGGTCACGCTACCTATGGCACTACTGTTTGATCTTGACGATAGCGGCTTTGAGAGTAAGAATGTAGGTCTATCTTCATCTCCCCTCACACCAATGTAATCATCCTCAGTGGCTGGGACCTGATTCTAGGGGACTTCACCCCACAGCGGAGGCTGCAGTGCAAATGATGCTGGACACTGCTGAAATACCATCCTGGGTACAGGAGAGAGGTGAAGGAAGAGGAGTGAATGGAGACAGAGCAAGAGGCAATCAGAGCAGAATGGGATGCAGATTGTTGTTGTTGTTTTTATTCTGATGGCATTGGCCCGCAGTGGGCTTGATACCATGTTCATTTAGAGTTAGGATATTACCAGAAGTCAGTATGGTACCCAGCATTGGTTCCCAGAAAGCCAAATATCTGGGTAGGCTTGTAGTTTGTGGGTAAATGTTGTTACAGTTCTGTAAAAGGGGAACAACAGAGGCTTGTTACGTGCCCCTATAAAAGTGCAAGTGGTATGAACTGGCCTGTCATTCTGCCACTGATTGTTACTGTCACTTGTTTGACTTGACAGTGCTTGGGGGGGATTTGTAAGCGCTCTGAAATGTTTGCTATGCATGTAGTGAAAAATTAAGCTCTAGGATTTACAGCCATGCCTGTGGGGAGGGAGCACTCCCAGTGTCCCCTTGGGGAGGACGCCAGTGACAGGGAGCGTTGGGCCCCTTTTCTTCTGGCAGCTGAATGGCAGTCTCCAGCCAAGGCGGAGAAAGGCGAACTGGTAAAATCAAATGTCTAGGAAGACAACACAGGCCTGGACACTGTCAGGGTGTGAGGGAGCAGTCAGCTGGGATTAGAGAGCAGCCAGGCTGGAGGGCTGAGGGCAGAGATGGAGGGGGAGCATAAGGGCCTTCTTCCTCCTGTTTCGGTCTGGCTTGGCTCAGTAGGGAATCCCAGAATGGGTTTTGGGGGGAGACCGAGATGCTTGTCTCACCATTACAGGGGCTAGTCCACACAAGGACATGTGGGGAGGTGGCCAAATTCAGGAGGAAAAAGCAGTGTCCTCTGCCCTACCCTACCCTCTCCCTTTTTCATCCATCCTTCTCCTTCCCCTGTGGGCCAAGCCCCTGTACCTGGGGCTCAAGGGGGATGCACAAAGGGTTCCGGGTACCCATAGGTCTCTGGGAGGACATGGTGGAGCCAAGGCAGGGTCCACTTGTGTGAGCTGAGTTGGTGTGGTCTCTTTGGTGGGAAGCCACAAAGGCAAACCTACCCCTGGCTCAGCTATACCTGTTTCTTTGATGTAATGATATCTATCTGCTATATTGTGCTTTGGCACTTCAAAGCACTATGCAAACATTAAGTAATGCCTGGATGATTAATTATAATTAATTAAAGGCAGCTATTCTCCTGGGATGTCAGTCCAGCACATCTCACGCACACTAACTTTGTTGGAAATGAAAAATAAGGAATTGTGATGGCACTCTCCCCAAGCCAAGTCCTGTCCCAGATAGCACTGTCATCTGCTCCCTCCCATGAGTCAGAAGCCTGGGGCTTTCTGGTCCTCAGGGGGTGTGTGGCAGAAATCACATGTAGCTGCTGACAGAAGCTTTTAGTGATTTAAAGCCCCGGTGAAACTGCTGGAATCTGCGCAGGAATTTAGCTGTCACTTCGGGCTGTGTATGACGTCTCTTTCATTGCCTGACCTTCTCATTGTTCGATTTACGTGGCTGTCAGCTGGCTGCCAGTCCCAACAGGGGCAGGTAGGGGTTTCTTTCCATTAGGTTCCTTGCCATGGTTGTCATGTCTCAGGGATGGGAAACAGCCGATACCAGCAAACCTTGGGGCATGCACAGGCTCCGTGATGCCCGATAAAATCCAAACAGGCACTTGGGAGATGCAGGTTTATTTTATATGATACCTTTCTCCTCTGTTTATATTGAATGTTCCTGTTAGTTCTCATCTGCAGTGACTGGACCACAGTGAAATCATTATCCCATGACGCCAACAGTATATACTGATGTATTTGGGGAGAGTCCTAGGCAAGCTCAAACAAGGGTGAGAGAAGAGAAATATTGTCTCTATTTTACAGAGAGAGCTGGGACACTGAGTTATTAAGGCCAGTATTTTCAGAAGAGCTCTGTACTCACAGGAGGACCAGATTTTCAAAAAAGCTTAGATTTTTTTTTCAAAAGTATTTTAAATCAATCAGTCTGAAAAATAGATAATGGGAAGTCATTTTGCCATTATACTGCTGGTTAAAATCCAACCTCTATCAATCTGACGGAAGCTCTTCATTCGAAAAGCAATTACTGGCCAGCTTGATGTCTCTTCATCCTCTTCCTTGGTCCCCAGTTTCGGCTACCTGCTGTCTGTTACCAGCAAGCAGGGAGAGGAGCTGCAGGTGGCTTTTTCAGCAGTTCTGTTGCTGTGGCATCTTTTCAAACTAATCTACACACAATTCTGTATTCCTACAGTTTTGTTGCTTGAGTGGATAAAACATTTCAACTTCCTCTCTAGAAAGTGACAGTTGCATCTGTAGAAGCTGCTAAAATGCATGGGAATAAGCTACAATAGCAGAAGCACCTTTTACACAGGAATAACTGCATCCAAGCTGGAGAATTAAAATGATTTTACTAGACTGGCTTGGAAACCAGCATAACATTATCCATACAAAACCTGAGAGCAGCTGATCTCTTGAACGTGTGCTGAGGTATTCAGAAGGAATGCTGCCCCTCGTTTAATGCTGAAGGTTGTGCCAACATTGTCCCAGTGCAGGGACTTCTGTGAGCTCCCGAGGCGTCACCTGGGTGCCTTTATGGAAATCACGGTCTTCCTTGCATCCAGTGGCAGCACGGGTAGAAAGAAGGAAGACTCAACTCATTTTCAGCCCATCACCTGCTATGTTGGGTTTCTGCCTGATGCCATTCCCTCCTCGCAATCCCTGAAGCCCAAGCAGTTTCTCAGGCATCCCTTTGATCTGACAAACTGAGAGACATCTGAAGGGGCTGTGCCTTGGAGCTCAGTCATAGAAAGTGTTAGGGACACTCAGTAAGGCAGAAATGCTGATGATTTTAGTACTAACAGCAGCCATGCCTTCTCCACCTCTCAGGACATCTGTCTGGGGGCTGTTATCAGTCAGTACACATTTGGCTGGCCTAAGGGTTGAGCCAATACTCCGTGGGCCAGGGAATCAACATTACACGGTGCCAAACCCAGTGTCTCTTGCATCCTTCATCCATCTGCTTGCCTGCCATCCATTGCATTCTACTTTACATACTGATCCTTGGGAGAGAGACCTGTAAGCATAAAGGCTGCTTTTTGGGCTGTTCCTGGGGCAGACACAAGCTGTTCAATGAGCCAGACAAAAGTGAGGTAGTTGCCATATTTTGCACTCGCTCTGATCTTACAAACTCTGCTTTTTGCCAAGGTTTGGTATCAGTGCTGGGGCCACACGGGTCCCTGTTCAGAGCTATCCTCCAGCCAGGTCAGTGAACAGGCAGAAAGAGCAAGCATCTGCCTGCAAAACTCCATATAGATGTCTCCATGCATAGACAGCAGCTGGTGACAATGGGGTCAAATAAGTTTATTTTATTGTCAAAAGAATGCTAAAGATAGGTATGCGAGACATCTTACCATAGCATTCTGCCCACCCTGGCTGGACATCAGTAATTTCCTTTTCTTCCAAGGTGTATCTGCTGTCTGCGTAGGCTGTAAGATCTTCAGCACAGGGATAGTGCCTCCTCCCTGTGTGCGTGGACATTGCCTGTTGCCTTGGGAATGAGCCCTTGGCTAGGGGAAAAGAGAAGACAAGAGCCAATTCTGTAGAATAAATATTTCCTTGTAGCCTCAGCTGAGTGCTGGAATTTGCAGCTGCACCACTTACTGGGAAAAAAAACACTAAGTGAATCAACTCTCCTTTCCTCAGCCCATGCAGGCAGCGCTTCACCCCGCACAGAGGGAATGCCTCCACTGTGGGTGCGTGCCTGTGCCCAGACCCTGCCCTCAGCAGCTGTTTCAGGGTGTTTTCTCAATGGTGTTTTCTCAATGGGACACCATAACAACTTGTGAGCAATGGGATTTCTCTTGTGGGGTCTGATGAGACATTTCTCTGGGACACCCCCAGTCCTGGAGCCTGATCCAGGCTGGAGCTCCAGTCCAGGAGCCCATTCTTGCCTGTGCATAGCAGAAATCTTCTAGCCTAAGGTTATCCATCACTGCCGCTTCTGTAGCTCCTCTGATTGCCATGGCTGTCACGCTTGAAGGGAAAAGAGCCCTTGACACTTGCTCAGGAGAGGCTTGCATATAGCTGGATTTTTTAGATTGGCACCCGGTGCCTTTGCCATGTTCCCTTTGCTTGCAAATTATTTGAAATCATTTTAATTCTGAGCCGAATTAGAGCAGTGCACGAGTAGTCATGGCAACCATTTCCTTGTGCCTTTTGGTCTGACTCATTGCAGACAATTACTCTCGCGCTCCAGGATTCACAGATGTGATAGGAGAAGAATCATGTGCTGGGCTTTCAACTTTTTTTTGCTTTTAATTTCCTTCCCAGCCTCTCTTGCATTAACTCCTACCTAGCCAGCATCAGCAGGGACCTGTATCTCTGCCCGGCGCCACATGGGCCCGTGGGAGTGCATTGCATGTAGAGTATGTGTAGACGCACAACATGTGAGGGGATTTGTGCATAGGTGTGTGTATTTGCGTACACAGTTTCTCTGCAGTGCTTTGTGTGGCTGTGATTGATACCTGTCTGTGTGTGTAACTAGGGGTGTGCACAGGTGCATATACTCACAGAGCGATTTGCACTTATTTCTGTCTGTGCTGGGGCTACATACACAAGCGTGTTTTCTGTGTATGCACATGAGTAACCTGTGTGGATGTGGAAGTGTACCCACTGTGTAGAGCCTGTCAATATGCACTGAGTATTCAGGGGGACTGACAAACTGCGAGGGTTGTGAATGGGCCGGGACCTTCCATTCGGAGCTGCGTGAAGATCTACAGACTGTCAAGCAAGTGGCATTAACACCTCTGACCAATTAGGGTGCAAACCTAAATCTTGTGTGATTGCAAGGCCAGTGCATTGCCTCACTCAAGTGTGTCCCCCCACAACAGCCCACACCTATTTAACGGTTGGACTTGATGATCTTAAAGGTCTTTTCCAACCTAAATGATTCTATGATTCTACGCATCTAAAGTACATGGAGGAAAGCAGTGTTGTCCGTGCAAGGACTGTAACCTTAGCGGTATAATTGATGTCATGACCTGTGTTAGGACCTATAGTTCAGCAGAGGAGCAAAGTCATGTGAGAAGATGCTGAAAGGGATCACAGATCCAGTCTGTAGATGTAGGGATGAAGGGGGTAAATATTACAGCAGAGGAGGTTGTAAGAAATGTCTTGTGAGATGGTTTGGCTTAAATTCAGCCAGAGCACAAGCAGACAAGTTTAGCAGGGTGAGAACCACAGAAACTTAGCAGATCTGGGGACAGCTCCAGTCTACTCCTAAGATACATTCCTTTTACCACCAAACTCAGCCTGTTTCCTTCCTGAGTTCCTCTTCTCCTGCCCTACCTATCTACTTAGGGCACAAATCTCATCATCGTATGGCTATGTAATGGGCCTCCTACTACCAGCCCATTCCCCTCATAAGACCTTTTGCTTCTCCTCCTTTTCCTCACTGGGATACAGAAGTCCATTCACAGGACCATAGGATAATTCTGGTTGGAAGGCACCTCAGGAGGTCTCTAGGCAGCCTCCTTCTCAAAGCAGGGTCAACTATGAGGTCAGACCAGTTTGCTTAAAGCTTTATTGCAATAATATTCCCAGAAATATTCCTTGTTCCTCCCTGATGCTCATACACACTGCTCCCACCATCTGTACTGTGCAGAGGCTGTACTGATAGCCATTCTCTTTTTCTCTCCCTATCCTTGCTCTGCACGGGGACTATCAGCAAATCTTCATGCGGAGGTGCTGGATGCAGGGTAGTTTGCAGTGGGTATGGGCCTGCTGTTGGGTGGTGAGGCACGGAGGGTGCGAGAGGAAAGGAGAGTTGGAAGGTGGGCGACCTGCTCCTGCCTGCAGGAGAGCTTGGCTGGGAGCCCTTGCCTGGAAGCCCTAGGAAGTGCCAGGCTTTCCCAAGGCAGTGGGAAGGCAGGGGAGAGATGTTTTGTGTGCAGGAGGTAGGCAAGATGTGGACAGCACTGCTTGCCCAGGGTGTCTGGAGGGGGTGGTCTGCTTCTGGCTCTTGGCACTGCTTTCACAGGCAGTGCAAAGTCTGGAGTGTGGGGAAGCAGCAGTTCAGCTTTCGGGGACACTGTGGAGCCGACATTTCTGGGAGGAGTCAGTAAATGGCGATGCCTGATTCTGTTGCCCTCCATCTGTCTGCCACCGCAGGCAACTGCTTAGGCTCCTTAAGCTGGCTCTGCAGAGAGCCTTTGTGGAATGGAAAAAGAACAGACAGCAAAGAAAGCTGTGTCTTAGAGGTCAGGAAATGTAGGGATAAAGTGAGGATTGCTTACAAATCAAGCTGAGTTAGACCTTGCAAAGGAGATTAAAACAAACAGCAAAAGGTTCTTCAGCTATTTGGAAAATACAGAGAATAAGAAGTGAGACCACTTCTGTGCAGTAAGAGTGAAGTCAAGATCAAGGAGACTATAGTCTGAGTCAAAACCAAAGAGGACTCTGTGCCCAAGTTATTGGTAAGGACAGCAATATCGTCCTTGGGGAAAGAAACAAGCTGACTACTGGGAATAAGCAGCTCAAGCTGCTTAGTGCACTCACAGTGCCGGGCCTGGGTGCTCTCCAGCCCTGGGAGAGCTGGCATGTGGAAACAGACTTATAGCAAGGATTATTATTTTTTTCAACTCTACCTGCAGCGGTGATTCCATGCAGGCTGGAAAAGTGAAAATTCAGCAGTTAGGATTAAGGAAGGGAGAGAAATAAGTTTGTCTGTCTCAGACCTGTGTGACCTCTGTAATGTTTATAGCACTTTAGAGGAGATCTTGAAGGAAAGTATAATTATTACCAAGCAGTTAGGGGAAAAGGGATTCAGGCAGTATGAGTTTATCAATGCTAGATCATACCAGACTAACCCAATAGCTTTCTTTCAGATGATTGTTTTCCTGGAGACAAAAGAAATGTCAAAGTTCTCAGCTCTGTATTTCAGTAAAGCACTTGATACAGTGCCACATAAGAAACAATTAGTTAAACTGGAGGAGATCAGGAAAGGCAGAGGAGTTGTAAGAGGGAGGGACATAGAAGTCAATCTGGGAAGATGGCAGCAGCAAGATCACCTATAAGCAAAAGGTCACTTGTAGCACTCCCCCATGGTCAGCCAAGGGATTAGTCTTTGCTAATATTAACCTGAGACCCTGACTGAGGTAGCAATACGTAGTGAGGAGGTGTCCTGATGATTCAACACTAGAAGGCATTGCTAGTACAGGGAAGGACCAAGATATCGTAGAGAAAGCCTTATTTGACCTTGGCAGGAGTACCAGAAACAGAATGAATTTCAGTAGTACGACAGACAAGGTCATATGCTTGAGAACTAATATTAGAAACCTTCTGTAAGCTGGGAAGTCTGTGAGATCTGGCAGAGAGCACAGCAAGCAGGACTAGAGGCAGCCCTTGTCTTCCGGGAACTGTTGGGCCCATTTTGCTAAGTCTCAGTGAGGCTCCTCAGCGTAGGCTGCATTGCCCCCTGATGCCCACATAAAATTCAGGGAACCTTTGTCCTCTGCCAAGTTCCATCCTGAGATCCTTGCCGAAAGGCAGCTGGGTAGACTCAGTAGTAAACATATCCTGAGAACGCTCAGGAGAAAAATGCTGAGAACTTCTGTATTAGGTGATGGTAGGATGATGGTGACTGATAGTGGGATGCAGTTGTGGACGAAGCAAACGTTGTCCTACAACATACCTGGAGATGTGTTCTCAGTGGGGATGGGGATGCATTGGTGCTCCTACCCAAAGCCCTGCGAGACCTCTCCTCTAGTTTGTGTTACAGTTTTGGCCAAAGGAATACAGGTTGAGACAGGTACAGACAGGACAGAAAGATGATGAAAGGGAAGCCCGACTTCGTGAGAGGAGCCTGGGAGAACCCAGCTTGTTTAACCACATGCACAAAGGCTGAGGCAGATAAGATTGCTCTAATAAATGTATCTTGGAGGAAACATTTAAACTAAAGCACACGGCTTGTATGAAGACAGTGTAGTATAGATAGGCCATGAAAATATTTAGGGTGGAAAACTAGAAGAGGGTTTCTAGCTGTTAGGTTAATGCAGCTTTAGCCGGAATCTGAGGTAAAAAGATAAATGGGTTTAAGCTGGAGCTTGAAAAGTCTGTAAGAAGGTGGTGGTGCCTTGAATAGAAAGAGATGAGACTCTGCTGGCCTGCACTCCCTTCTCCATCACCAGGGAACAGCTGAAGTCCCTTGTCTCATCATGCCACAGTACAACTACCAGCAAGCAAGCGAGCCACGGGGCAGCCACTCAGGGCACTCCCCATTCACCACAGCCCTCCCTTTGGGTACAAGGCTGGGCCTTTTTACCATATAACTCACACACTCCATGATTTTAGTCATGACTGAATAAAAATATGCTTGTTAATGCAGCTGAAAGCCCCAGCAGAGCACCTGGAAGGCCAGAAGTTAGGGCTGACCTAAACCCCTCTCTCAGCCTTTGACAGCGTGGTGGTTTCTCTTGATTGATTTGGGTTTTGCGAAGTGAAGAAGAGTGAGCGAAGAAGCCCCTGCTTATGGTAACAAGCCTTTAAAAAGCAGATGGGGATGTGGGGGCTGGCGTTGTTTTGTGGCAGCTGAGAAGTGACAGTTGAGGAGATCAGAGAAGGGAGAATCTGAAAAGCAGCTGGTCAGAGGCAGTCACTGAAAAGGGATGATCAGTCACAAGAGGATGAAAATAAGGGGGGGAGAGAAAGAATAATTGGGGAATCAAAGACATTTATGTCCAGTGGGAGAGATGTGA
The DNA here is from genome assembly GCF_965183815.1 of Platalea leucorodia. Taxonomy (NCBI): domain Eukaryota; kingdom Metazoa; phylum Chordata; class Aves; order Pelecaniformes; family Threskiornithidae; genus Platalea; species Platalea leucorodia. The sequence goes on from NC_138826.1 coordinate 59,734,831, forward strand.
AAGATAACCATATGAGACCATGAGTGGATGAGAAGGTGGAGATTGCTAGAAGGGAACCATCAGTTTAAATAAAGGGCTAGATTTTTCTCTTGCCAAGAATTGCATAAATCTGGAGACTCTTGTTTAAAATCCAGTGAATTTATACTACTATAAAGGTGGTTATGAGTGGGATCAGAGCCAGTTTCTCATAATCTGGCTCCTTCAAAATGACTTGTTAGGGTTTTGCCCTAGCATTTCCATATGCCTCCATCTTCAAAGTAGGAACAATGTTCACACAGCCTAGCAAGTGTGCTGTGAGACATTGCTTGGTGGGGAGGAGTAGGGAAAGGTGATATTTACTATTGTATGGCAATAGTCAGGTAGTATCTACAATACAAAGCACAGATTTTGATGGATGAGGAGCATACTTCTAAAAGGAGGAGGAAAGATTGCAAAGAGTGCAACAAAAGGCTACAGTGCTGTTCCAGAGGTGAGGAAATGCTCTACAGCAAGAGACTTAATGAACTCAATCTGCTTATCTTACCAAAAAGAAGACTGAGAGATGATTTGATTAGAGTATAAAGTACCATCACAGGGAGAGAGGCTGGTTACTGAACATTTGTTTTTTTAATCTAGGGGAGAGAAGCATAACAAAAACCTGTGACAGGAAACCAAACAGATTCAAATGAGATATTAAGCATGAATGTTAACGGTGAGCATGAATAGTTATTGTAGTGTGGTACCAAGGGAAAAGGGGGGTCTTCATCTCTTGAATGGTTTTTAAATCAAAGGTAGATGCCTTTCTGGAAGATTCACCTTAGCTGCATGTAAACATTCACTGTTGGACTTTCTACAGGATAACTTCTCTATTTTCTGTTTCATAAACTAAACAGATTGAGCTCTTTAAGCCTTTCACAGCAAGGAATTTTCTGCCACCCTCAAATAATGTTTATGGTTCTTTTCTGCATACTTTCCAAGTAGCATGCAATACACAGAAGGTCAGACTGGATGATCTAAAGTCCCTTCTGGCCTTTATACTCTCTGAATCTCTGCCTCTGTGAATTCATTAATGTTTGCAGGCTCCCAGAGAGCTGCCAAAGGCAAGCACTATAGAAATGCAAAGCATTGTTGTTACTCTGGATATTTCCCTTGAGCTTTATGCAGAGCTGGTTGAATATCTCAGTGTATCGTCGGTGCATATTTCCTCAAATAAAATACCTGCATTTCTCCCTATTTTAATGCCCTTTACGAGTTGATTTTCTGCAGCTGTTCTAACAAACAAGTTTATTCCCAAGTTAGGACACAGAAAAAGCAAATGTGAAGGGCCAAATCTCAACTTGGAGCCCCGAGCAAAGAGCGGCATGTTGTTGTCCTGCCCCAGAAGCTCCATGCAAGGCAGAGTTATTCTTAGCATCACGCTTTGCTTTCTCCTTGGCTCCAGGTGCCCTGCATATGGCCTCTGCCTGGCTGCAGCACAGTGCCACTGTGGGAAGGAGAGGTCTAGCCACTGTTGGTTGCTTCTCCCCCACCCTCTAAAGGGAGAAAAGCTGTCAGGATGCTGCCTTGTCCCCAGATTTCCAGGGCTGCTACTGATGTGGAAAGCTCCCCAAAATGACACAGGAAATCTTTATTTGCTTGTGTTCCATTCTGTAACCATACTCATCAGGGAATGCTTATTCTTTTGTATGTATTGCATGGTGTTCTCAGAGGGAAGGCTTTTTGGTCCTCAGAAATCCCATGCTAGGACTTGCACTCATCTAATCAGAGGATAGAAGCTGACCCTCTGACTTGTGCTTCCAATCAGGGCTAGCAAACGCTGTTCCAGCCAGCACAGCAAGCTGCTAGTGAACAAGATACTGAGGAGGAATTGTATTTTATATATTTTGCATGTATTATGTAGACATATACATAATTACATGTTTATATATATGGTGTTACATGTGTGCGTGAGTAGATATGTATGCAGGGCAAATACATTTGCCAAATGAAACATAATCAAATTGCAGAAAATCATAGCCTGCTCCCAGATAATTCATGAACTGAAAAAGCCTAGAGTCATCAAATGAGTGTGTTGGCTTTGCTTTTTTTCTGCTTTACATTTCTGGTATTATATGAATTGCTTAGTAGTATCTGTGTGCACTCCTCTACCTACATGGCAAAATTAGATTAAACTATGTGTCATAGACACCATACTGTTAAACAATAATGGTGATTCTCTTGTGGCACATACCTTTTCAGCAGAACAATTGCCTTAGCTGTTATCAGATTAAGAGTATCATCTGGGTTCTGCTCCCAGTTTCTCTCTGAAGATCAGACTGAGTATAACAGGGTGGCCGAGTATAGCAGTGTGAGTACAGTGGCACAAGTGTTTGCTTGTGGTGGGGTTTGACATCTTTTGTGGTTCCACATGCATCAGGATGAGTTTTTTCTCACAGGAAGAGTATGTGGTGAATTGTGTATGTTTAGCGCTGAAAGTGGAGAAGTGGGGAATTTAAACTTCTTAGCTGTGTGTGATAGACCTAGCCAGTGAACAGCTGGTGGAGAGCTCTTTTAGCTGTAGGGGTGACAGCTTGTGTACTTGGGGGTGCAATAGGATTAGGTAGCAATTTCCATTCATTTCAAAATAACCTTGCTCGTGAGGGTCAGGAATCTGGAGGTGGAGGAACCCATAGCTCACTATTTGTTACTGTAAGTTTTATTGAACATTATGCTCTAATTAAAAAAAAAAAAAAAAAAAAAAAAGCTTTTGGAATCAAATTTGACCTGAATATAGCTCCATTGGCTTCTGCGTTCTTACACTAGGGATTAATTTGGCCCTTTCTACTTTTATGTAATGAGCTGATTGCCACAGTATCTTATCCTTGTTACACAATCGCCCTTGTCTGGCTGTGTCCCTGGAGCAGTGTGTGTGTGTGTGTTTCTAGATCTAGGGTCTCACCTTCACTGACTGTGTATTTAGTCCTACAGCCTCACCCCGACTACAGGTACGTGCTTGCCTAGGACTTACACTGATGTAGTGTGTGTGTGTGTGTATATGTGCATGTTCATTCCAAGTTCAAACACTATGTACAGACAAGTGTACGCATATGTGGGAATTAAGGGGCTTTTTTGTTTGGCTGGCCGTATCCCTGCAGTGTTTGCTTTTGCAGGGGGTAGGGGAGAGAGGGAAGGTTACTATCAGAGATCTCATTTAAACAAGAAGGAGCATAGGAAAATACATTCTTTATTATTCTTCTGTAACAACAAGCCAGAAATATAATATACCTTTAAAAATTTTCTGTCTCATGCCAAAGAAACCTCCATTCAATCATTTTAGAAAATCTTGTTGCTCTCCCTCAAACAGTAACGAAAATAAAAAGAAATTACAAGTGCCATCTGTTCCCTGCAAGAAATGTGCCTGCCTGTACCACAGGTGGGTGTGTGGGGAAGGGGAGCAGGGGGAGCAGAAGGGGTGTTTCTGGTGGCCCTGCCAGCCCCTACATCACCCCGGCACGTGTTGGACCCACCTGCCCCAGAAGACCATTTCCTGAGGGCAGGCACCTACCTGTGGCATTGGTACACCTGCCTGCAGCAAAGGGTGCGTTCAGGGGGATTCCCCTGATGCCTAGCCATGCCTTCAGGGAGAACGGGGGCCCCTGTCCCCACACACTAGAGGAACCCCTTGCCTGGGCACACAAGGAGCGCTGGGTCTCGTTCTGTATGCAACATCCCACAGGAAAGCTTCGTTTTTGACCACGCTGGGTACCATCTTCCCTAGAGTGCCTGTGGACAGTGCAGCAGCTCAGTCACACTAGGGCAGCCCGTTTTCCAGGTGTACTAGGGAACAGTAAGAGCCTGTTTGCAAACGGTGGTATAAAGGTGGCATTTCCCAGTGAATGCTGTTACTCTGCTCTGCGTGAAAGAGGACAGGTCCTTGTCGTTCCAAGCACAGTATTTGCTTTCCAGTGGGACTCCCCATAGCAGCCAGCCTTCCTGTTTCTCAGCAACTCTCTTTTCTCCCCTTTCCTATCTTCTCCTTTGCTGGGTGGGTTTCTAAACATAGCAGTCCCTTGTCTAGGGTTGAGATGAATCCAGACTTTCTGCCTTATAAATGAAAACAAAAAAGGAAAGGATGGGCAAGGTCATCATCAGCCCCACAACACAAGATATAGAAAATACTATTAGCAACAAAGAAAAATTGGTCAGGGCAGGAGGAGGTCATAGGGAAGGTGCAGGGAAAGGAGGACTTCACCCCCCCCCCAGCTCCTGCATTGTCCCCTGCCTCCCTCCCATTCATTTTACCTCTAGTCTATCCCCTTAAAAACAATCTCTCTCTCACTCTCTTGCTCACTCACACACACACGCACACACATACACACACATATATAGATCCCATTGGTTTTGTGCAATATTTCACCATTATCTGATGCAAGTAAAATATAGATCTATAAATATACCACTCTGACTCAAGTCCCATTTCAAGTATGATTGCGGAGTCCAGTATGGTAAAGGGAGAAGTTCCCCTGAGAGGGAGGTTGGGGGGAGGTTTGGATCCAGCAGGCAGTCTAGTCCTGGCTTGCTGGGAATGTGGAGCAGAAGTAACACGCATACGGAGTCTGCAGTGCACCAGTTCTGCCCTTCAGAGCGGGCTACGGTTGCAGCAGATGGGATGGTTGAAGTGGCTATACAGTGCATGGGGGAAGAGTCCTTCCTCCTCGCATCTTGCCAGCCCCTCTCCTCCTCCTTCCTCTTCCCCACGAGCGGTGTGCTGGAAGTGGGGGTGCAATGTGTGCGCACACTTGTGGGTGGACTGCTTCTCCCAGTCCTTCTTCCAGGGCAGCCTGGTCTTCTGCTTCCTGAAGAACATCCGCCTCCGTCCCAAGCGTCCCTGTGTCAAAGGGCAGTCATGGTAAAATAGCCCAGAGCATCCTGTCTCTTTGCCTCTGGTGGCCCTGGGTAGACCAGGAGGGATTTTGCCATTCCAGGCTTTGATTAAAGACTTGGCATTGTGTGCCCATGGGTCAGTACAACCACCTGTCTGGGACCAGAAGGGGGTGAAGAGCCGGCATGCATCACTTCCACAGGGATCCAGCAGCAATGAGCAGGAGGGCTGTGAGACATCCAAAGGCATTGGGATCCAGCTGGAGCAGGGGAAAGAGGTGGCGTGCCCTGGCAGGGTCCACCTGCAGTGCGTGCTGGGCTCTCAACACGGGTTGCTAGCGAAACACCCTGCAAAGCTGGGCTGGCTGCCAGCTTGTTTCCTGATGGCAGGGATCACACCATCCACAGGCACTGCGGATGCACGACCTTCGGTGTCATCTTCCTCGCCCAGGAATACCCACTGTGACGGGTTAGAGCAGGTTACCATGGCAATGTGCGCTCTCCCCTGGAGACAGCATTTTATCCCACTTCCAGTGATACAAAATGAGTCCTTATGTTGAGTTCCTTTCATTTTTTTTCCCCTCTCACTTTTTTTTTTTTTCTTCCTGTCAGGTTGGAAAGAGCTAAGACTAATAGGAGGCACTGCAGTCTGAGGGCTTTAAAATCTGGTTGGGGGAAGTCACCCCACGTGACGGTGGCAGTGTGCGCAGTTGTGTGTGTGGGCACGCTCATGTGCAGCTGTGGATGGCAGTGAACACAGCAGTGATGGTGAGGGGAGCGGATGGGGGCTGTGCTGTGTAACGTGTTGGCCCCTTCCTGGGTTCTCCCACCTGTGCCACGCTGTGGTTCAGGTTTCAGCCTTCACCTCAAGACCTTCCAGAATTGTGCACCCTCTCTTCAGTCACCCCAGCTGTATAACCCTGCTCCATACACCGTGCTTGCCCCTCTGCCAGCCATGCCAGCTCTTGGCTCGTGTGTCTTCTCCCGCCACCTTTCCCTAGGCTCACACTGCTCCGCAGCAATGGCTTACACTGCTGAGGCCGGCAAGCCACCTCCTCCCCTAGTCTTTCCTGATGGCCCACTTCTGCTCTGCCAATCAAACATTTCCAAATGGAGGCTTCACGTCCTTACCCTCTCTATTTATCATAGAAAACATAAAATAGATAACAAGAACACACCTTATTTTTTTCATGCTGTGTACTCATTTCCACAGACTTATGCTGTAGCCTTAATAACTTTGCCTCTCTCCATCCTCTCCTGCCCATTTCCACTGGCTCTGCACTATGGCTGAGATGTTTTTGTTAGCTCCTCAGTGGCAGGGTGCATGTATTTTTTCTGAAGCAGAAGGTGCTGTGATTAAGGTAAAGTGGCTGAATGTATTCGTGGCTGCATGCAGAGGACAGATCAGCATGGGCACATGTGGCTCTGCATGCACAGGTGGGGAGCCTGGATGTCTGGAGTTGGGGCTGACTGTGCACATGTGTTGGGATCAGAATGAGTCAGTAAGTGTGTGTGTGTGTACAGGAGGAAGGTTCTGTATCTGTGCGCCTATAATGAATGATGTGTGTGTGTCAGCTCGCAGATTTGGACTTGGCCAGGAGCAAGAAGAGGGATGCTGTGCTCCCTGGGAGCATGTTAGAGTGATACAGGTATCTTTCCACCTTTAAAAGTGAGAAGGGAAATCTCCCCCTGACTGCTGTCATCCCCTAGGGACCTTCCCTCCCTTCTGATGTGCTCTCGGCGACACTGACTTGTAGGGTGGGCAGCAACTTACTGTCACACAACAGCAGTGATCCTAACAGCAAGGCACGGACACTTCTGGTGTCCTGCTCCTCACACAAGCTTTCACAGAGCTGCTTTCTCAGTTTGCAGAGAGCTCTTGACAGGACACAGGATGACTCAGGACTGAAGCTGAGAAGATGACACAGGTTCCCAGAAGGTGCCAGCTGCCTCCACAGCAGGCATGCGAGGGAAGCTCTGTGCAAGGGCATGAGGCACAGTAAGCACTCGAGGTCTGACTCTACTTTATTTGTCTGGGAGGGCCCAAGGGTGAAAGGGCACAAAATGGGCCTGGGGCAGAGGAACAGAAGTTGAGCCAGGTGCCCTGACCCCCCAGAAGCATGTTGCACTACTTGGGTGAGTGGAGCAATAGCACAGTCTGTCTGTCTGTCTGGGAAGATGTATTTTGGGAGGACCCCATGCTTGACTGCTCTCAGGTACCTTTGTTCATTGCTGTCTCTTCCTTCCTAGAAGAGTTTCATGCCACAGAAGAGATTTGTTTTTGCTCTTCATGTTCACCTTCTGTGTCACCCATGAGTGGCTGCCTCTTCTTCAGCTCCCGGTGGTACTTGGCCATAAGGGAGGCATAGATGCAACCATAAGCAGCTGCCACCACCATCATGATGCAAACAATGCCACAAACCACCCCTGCGATGATCACAGTGCCAATAGCCCGGCGCACGCTCACAGGCCTATATCGCTGTTTTTGAGGGCATCCCACACTGGGCTCCACTTCTGTTTCTGGGCCCGATTTAGATTTGGAAGGAGTTGGGCTTCCTTTAGTGCAGGGTGGGCCAGTATTGTCCAGCACTGTAGAGCTGTTCTCATCATCCAACTGGGAGCAGTAGTTAAACATCTCCATGGGCACCATTCGCATGTCCTTCCCTTTCAGCTCCTTGGGCAGGGTACATGCCAGCTGGTCAATTTTCCCACCTGTCCCAACAGAGATAATAGGAGTGAACCACGGCTTCATCCTGATACAGTGACAGCAGAGCTTACCCCCTGTGGTGGGGTAAGTTCCTATGACTCCGTTCACACCTGCTAAGGATTTGCCTTACAGAAGTCAGGCATAGCAGCATTATGGTTATCAAGCGGGGAACAGTTTTATTATAGCAGTGTGGCTATAAAAGCCAGTCCCTCATGTGTGAGTGCATGGCTGAGTAGAGAGAGTATTCAGAGAGCTTCTCCCATCCCCAAAAGGCAGCCATGATCTAGTGCAGGATGTTTCTAGAGTTCAAGGGTGACACTGAAGTCAGGAGGTGCTGCAGAGCCCCGTGTCCTGCCAGATCCACAGTGCATGTCAAAGGTGGAGGGAGGAAGTGCACCTTCAGGTACCAGGCAGAAGCACATGTGATATCCTTTAAAATTATTGTTTTGCCTAACTTGGAGACATTTTGCATGCCTTAGCCCTCCACAGCTGGAACAGCTTCAACCATGGCAGCTGGCTGGGATGCTTCTGCCTAGGTTGGATTTGACAGTAGAGCTCATGGTGCATGATATCTGCATAGACATCTTTCAGGCTGAGACATGAAAGCCCTCTGAAACCGTCTATTAAGTCAGCCTCATACTGTTTAGTGAGTTATGTAAGTGTCAGTAGAACCATTTTAGAAAAGGAGAAATTAAAGCAAAAAGATAGGACCAGGCTGTATCTTCTCAAAATAACAACAGACACACAGTCCCATCTTCTAACAACTAATCCATCCCCCCTCTGTGAAAATAGTGACAGATGTTGAAACAAATGCTTGAGCGAGTTTGGGCAATTTCTTTGGAAGGGGAAAAAAAAGCAAAATTAACTCTGTGTGCTTTCCATCGACTCTGTGATATGAGAGTCAAGAAGGAAAACAAACAAAAAAAAAAACCTCAGGAAAGTGGCATTTGTATGCTTGTTTGATTCTGCTCACACAAATGCATATTTCAGACTGCAGTATAGCCATAGGCATAGATAATCTCTTTGCAGCATGGCTGTGATCAGCAGGGATGTGACAGCTGACTGTTGCTATCCACATGATTTGAGACCCTTTCCTACTCATTGGCTCCAGCGACAGAAGGTCAGGCCTTCAATCGTCATTCCTGTAAAATGTGCCGTCTGTCTTTGAGTCACAGCTCCTGAAAGCATGTCATCCCATCGGCATTCATGCTAAGTGATACATACCTTTCCAGCCTTCCATATTTTGAGGAAAAGATGGAAATACAAATGTGTCAAAAACTGCTTGTTTTGAAGTGACAATTTTATAGCCAGTGTGACTTGGGGCCCCGCTTGTTAATTTGAGCTTTAGTTTGGGTTTGCCAATATTAGTTGCAGTGTTTTCCTAAGTGGCACTGTTTCCTATGGTTCTTTTGTCGAAAGCAAACCTGATGCTTTACAGCCAAATCTGGCTTTTACTTCTCCTGGCTTAAGGAAGAGAACAGGATGGTTATTTTGAAGCATGAAAAGCATTTCTTCTCTTTAGGCAGAAAGGGTAAGGGGAACTCATAATCCTAAAATTTTGATGTTATTTGAGGAAAGTTCTTTCCTCTCAAAAAAAAAACAAAAAAGAAGTGATCTTGCAGATTAGAAACAAAATAAGGAAATAGGATATCTGGGGCTACAGAGGACTTCTCAGCCTGGCGGTGTTGCTATATGAAGGTGCAGTGGCACTAAACTGTCTCTTAGCATTGTAGCATGGTCCTCATGCTCCTTGGCTAACATCTGGCATTTGGGTCAGCCTGACCTGCCAGAGGTATCTGCCCGTGCTTCTTCCCTGCCTGCCTTTGTCTGCCTTTCCATGGAAAAACAGTGCTTCCACTCTTGGCTCCCGCTGCGCGAGCACCTACCTCGGTAGGAGAACCACTCCATCCAGTGCTTGAAGTCTCGGAGGTTGCAGTCACATTCCCAGGGGTTGTCCCCAACTTGGAGTTGCTGCAGGCTGGTTAGCGGTTCGAAGGTCACCCTGTCCAGGCTCTGCAGGCGGTTGGACCTGAGAGAGAGGGAGCGGAGAGCAGGCAGATCGTCAAAGATGCCTGAGGGTATCTGGGCCAAGCCATTGATGGAGAGATCCAGCTGGCGCAGCAGGGCCGTGTGTTGTAGCAGGTCCTTGTCCAAGGCCCGGATGCTGTTGTTCCTCAGCTGGAGCTCTGTGAGGTTCCCCAGGTCGCTGAAGATGTTCTGAGGGAGCTGGTCCAAGAAGTTGTTGGATAGATCCAGCCTCTGTAGGGCAGAGAGGTTGGAAAACACTGCTCCCGGCAGGATGCTGAGTTTGTTGTTGAGAAAGAGGAAGGTCCTGGTGTTTGTGGGGATGTCCGAGGGGATGGAAGAGAGGCCCAAGCCGCTACAGTCCACTTCCAGGTTGCCACTGTTACACTTGCAGGAGGAAGGGCAAGCAAAGAAGGACTCGGCAGCACATAGCGACAGCCAACAGCCAAGCACTGGTAGGTGAAACGCAGGGAAGAGAGAGTGCATGTATTACAGCAGTGCTTTCCCATCCTCACCCATTGCCGCCCTGACCACAGCTACGGCTACAATATGACCCTCACAGCAGGACTCTTCACTGCAATGCCCTGCAGTGTAATGAGCTTCCCCACAGATACATCCCTTTACTGCTGGCCTGCTCCCTGGCAGCATGGCTTTCCTCTTAGCCTTTTTTTTTCATGAGCAAGCAAGTAAATATCCTTCCAGTTTCACAAGGAAGTAAGAACAGTGCATCCCAGAGGACTTCGCTGCCAGATACTAGAGCACTGGAACATGTCAGAGGAGAATGGAGCAGAGCGCGGTGCAACGTGTCACCTCTGAGAAAGGACAGCTCTTTCTAAACAGTCAGGGTTGAGAGAGAAGGGACTGGTGTATATTTAAGAAGCTCTATTTTTTTCAGAAATAGGCATGTTAATGAAAAGCTTTTAAGAAAAATGAAAACAAAACGACCTACATCATCTCATTTGTGCTCCTGCAGTTTGAATCCTAATCTTTGTGATAGATGAGACTCAGGTCTAAGTTAGCCTCTGAATTAGGGTATCATTTGCTTTCCATATCCACAGTGTGTTGTGTAGGCCTTGTAGCAAGAGAGTTTTTTATTAATTAGATTACATTACAAAAGGATGACCAAGAAAGCTATTAAAAAAGCAGCAAGGAGACCCTAAACCACTGGACACCTGGTACTTGCCATTGCTCCCAAAATAGTTTCTGAATCCCACAGCAATAGCCCCACAAGCATCTCCTCTGACCAAAACTGTCCATAGCAATGGAGATGAGGAGAAAAATTGCAGGTTGCTAGTTGAAGAAGGGGGTGTTAGGAAAACGGTTAGCATTTACCTCCCTTTCTCCTGCAGTGTCTCAAAGATAAGGTTGGACAATCCACAAATGAGCATTTTAAGAGCCGTCGTGGACCACCATTCCAGACGTGGGTCCAGATCCTGTGAGTGGTGTCAGGGCAATAGTTGCCAGCCCTCCCTGGGAGCCAGTGGCTTTTAAAACTATCATTTCTGTGACAAAGAAGCATCAGCAACAGGAAAGCAAGCTTTGTGCCTCCTGTCATTAAAGGAGTAGGAGTTATGTTTAAGCAGACTATGTAAAACATTTGCATCCTTCATCTTAATTCCTTTTGTGGAATTTAGAATAATTTCTGCAATGTGGGAAGCAAATTCAGCTCCCTTGCTGTTTGGTAAGGTGACAAGTTTGAGCATTTGACTATAACTGAAGCAGGTTTGCCTCTACGTCATGCCCTGTCCTCTCCATTTCTCACTTTTCTGCAGAGAAGGCAGTCCCTTGGAGTTGATAGAGTCTTTTTAGGAGTGAATGGTAGCTAAAGTTGATGCCTTTATGGTGTTGCCATTCTTGCCTGGACTGGAAACCGGATTCTTCTGACCTGTTTTTTCCAAAGAACCAGCAAGCAGGTGTTTTGTTTCTTAACCCCAAGGGAATTGTGAAATCGTGTCATAGGAAAGGGAGCCAGTAGAGACCCATGCTATTTAGAAGCTCTGCCTGGACCAGCTCTGCAGTCAGCCATGCTCTTCCTCTCTTCCCTCGCAGCACTCTCTCTAGAGTTTAGTCTGCCCCGTAGCCCTTTTTCTCGTATCGACTTGGTTTCTGTCAGTGATGCTGCCTTCATACGCAAATCCTGTCATCCTGTGTCAGGTCTTTTTGTGTTCCCAGCGATCCTTGTGAGAATTGGCAGATTTTTGGACTGGTAGTCTAAGGAGACTCCACAGCTTGGATCCTAAGCTATATGACTTTATTAAGGACCGAGGGACAAGTGTTCAGAAAGAGTGTCTCTGCTCTTTTTTATTTCATCCGTCTTTCACAATTCCTTCAAGAATTTTTTTCTGTCATACAGTTGAGATCTCAGGTTAGGCCGTGCCAGTCTGTGTGCTCTTTTAATGATAATTATGGATCCTCATGGTGAAATACAGGAGAGATCTTTACCCTGAGTACGTCTGTGCTTTCTTGTCATGCAAAGGTTGGGGTCAACAGCAGAGATTGCCATGAAAGCAGATCATAGCCTGTGGACTGGTGCAGTGCAGGTACCGTCTGTCTGGCTGATATTTAATTCTGTTCAGAATACATCGCGCTCTTGTTGTAGGGAGAGAATTAAAAGAATGGGAGCTAGAGTGGGGAAGGGAGAGAGCCGTGAGTCACCCAAGTGACCCCGTCTTTTCCTGGATGCTTAACAAAAGTACAGTATTAATAATAGATTGACAGCTGTGATGATGAGATAACACTTAGCTGCTTTGTACACCACGAAAGGCAAGAGCAGACCGTGTGTAATGCTATACAGGTGGCATTCTGTTCAGGGCTTATCTCTCAAAATACCTACCCGCCACCGGCCCCAAGTGGGCAGCTGTGGGGTTCCACCAGTATGTATGCTGGCAGTGGCTGGTAGGAACAAAGTCTCAGGCAGCTGGCTGTGGTTATGTTCAGGAGCTGGATTTATGCCAAGTTTCTGCAGCCGTGTAGGATGTGCCAAAAATGTCTTCTTGTTACCCATATATTGCTTTGTGCTCTTGGAAATATTTTGCTAAAATCATAGAGAGGAGAAGGTCTGATTTCATTTTCAGTTCCTGCAAGAGATGCATCACTAGGATGTGAGCCGAGACCAAGGAATTCGTCACACTGGTTAGGATGCAGCTTTACAGGGAATAGAGGCAGGGAATCGATAGAAAGAACTTGAAGCTGTCTTCCAGCCCTACAGAAGGATGAGTAGTGTGTGGTTTTGTGTTAGGGGAAGATGAAGTTACTTTGTGGGGTGTTGGGTGACTCTAGTAGGTGGCAGAAAGCTGATCCAGGAATATCAGATTAAGTCAAGACTCAGTAGCATTCATTGTAAATAATTTATACAGCAGTCTAGTCTGCAAGGATGGATTACAAAGATGCCTGTTTTCTGGAGAAGGAAATCATTCCCCCAGCTTCTTACAGTGGTAGCCCCACATTTGGCCAGGAGGACAGGAGCAAGGGAAACCACAGACCCACTAGGCTGCCTGGGCATGCAGTAGTGATGGACACTCTCCAAGTGTTCCCTTTCCTCTGCTGCGGTCCCCAGATCTTCCCTCTGAAGTGCGGGTACATTCCCTGAAGCCCCATATTGCCCTAGCAGTCTGTGCTCTGCACTCAGGGATACTGTAGCAGATGCCTCGGTCCACTGGGAAGATGCACAGGCTGAACTTTTACAATTTAATTTAAAAGCGATCTTCTTTATTTACTCCTTGATTTTCACTACATGTGGCAGTGCCCAGTAGGAGAATTCTGCATTAGCATCCTGCATTCCCTTCTAAAATCTGTCATGACTTCGTCTGCCATGGAAAGCTGGGAGCTTAGCAGCCTGTGTATAAACCCCTACCACAGAGAGGAGTCTGCATCTTACAGGATGCCGATCTGAGAAATGTTCGGAGTGGATCTTTGTGTGGTGGTATCTGTCTCGCTGTTTCTCACCTGCCAGGCCCACTGGAATTCAGAAGCAATCATCATTTGCTGTCCCACTTTAAGCCCATCTTCAGCTTTAGAGTCTCGCTCTCCCTCCCAACTAGCCTGGCCTCTAAAGGAATCAGGAATTAGTTCAAACATCTCCATTCTTAGCTGTCCCTCTCCCCTATTCTTAACCCTGATGTGACCTATTTTCTTTCCACTCCCTTGACAAACAGGATCATCATACTTAGTACCTGAGTAGGCATTACTTACGACAAGCCTCTTGCCACCTCATGAGGAACCTGCTCCTCCACCGGTGGCCAGCAGTTGTAGGCAGCATTGTCGTCTTCTCCAGCGTGTCTTCACATCCACCTGCCAGCCTGGCACACGGCCCCAGAAGGAGGAGGAATGACCTTGTAGCCTGCCTGCCAGGTCCTGGAGGGGGAGAGCAGAGCAGAGTGGGTGGGATTCAGTTCCCTGGGTGCAGGACACGGGGCTGGGCTTGCTGTTGTCCTTTCCCCTCCCCAGCGAGAGTTTTGCCTTTGAGGCATCAGCTCTATTTTTGAGGAGAGATGGAGGATGTTTCAGAAGGTGCAGTATGACGAAGGTGCAACATTAATTCACTTTGAACCTCGCAGTGCAGAAATAAGGCCTGATTCACCTAAGTGCCAAAGAGACAAGCCTGTGCTTGAATAGCCTGCTGCAGTAGCTACATTAGCTTCATGCTCAGGGTTAACCTAATGAATTGCTGAGGTGACCCTGCCAGGGCAACAGACTCCAGTTCATCCCCTCTCGCCGCTGCACAGGCTGGTACCACCTGTGCATCCTTTCCCTGACGCACAGCTCAGACTCACTGAGGTCTGGGTACCAGCGGCTGCCAAGCCGCTTCTCCCCCCCTCCCTGTATTCCCCACCAGTGCTTCCTTTCTGTTTTAAGGTAAAATGGATGTGGTGCCTAGAGCAGGGCTGAGCAGAGCACAGCTTCAGCTTGGGGATTTCACACTGCAGCAACTGCAGGAGCTGAAGAGCAAGCAAGCCTCGGAGGAGAAGGGAGGACCTGGGGCGGGGGAGACTGAGTGGGAGTGTTGAAAAGAGAGGAATTACATCTTAATTAGAAGAAGGAAAAATGCTCAGTCTAATTAGAAACCCAAAGACCATAAACTCTCCCCTGACAATAAGTGACTGACAACAGGTTCCTCCTTCCTTCCCGCTTCCCTTTTGGATACAGGCAAGCAGGAAAAGAGGAAACACCACGGACCCTCCTGTCCCCCTGCTTGCTCTCTGACGTGCCGCCCACAGTCACAGCAGCAGTTAGATGGACACATTTCAACCAGGGTACAAAAATAAACCATCCTCCCTCCTCTCTGAGGGGCTCTGACAACATCCACAGCCCTTATTTTAGCTGGGCGCTGCACTCCCACCGGGACACTCTCCCCACACACGTGCCAGCTGCTCCCCCTCCCCCAGGCTCCCATGGCTGATTGATTTTATACAGGAGTGTAAACCACCAGGAAATATTTAAATTAGCATCTCGGTGAGAAAGACGAGCAGGTTCAGTGCCTAGACTAGTACATTTTGCAAGGCTGTTTAGATCATTTACCCAAATGCCAATGCACCAAATAGATGAATAACTCTCACGGAACCGAAACCAATCCAACCTTCACCTGCTGCAGCCCCCCCACTCCCCAAACCAAGCTGGAGCCCCTTCCCTGCAGTCCCCACTGAAGGAGAAGCTGCAACAAATAGCTGTCCCCATTCGGTGCTTGCGCTTGCCCTGGCTGAGAAGGAGACTTTCAGCCTCCCCCATATCAATGTCTCCATCCTAAATGTCACCCCTGAAGTCTCCTGTCCCCGGCTGTCGGCATCGACAAGGAGGATGAAAAGCAGCAAGCACTTACCTGGAGGGGCTCTGCCCACAGCTACTTCCACCCGATTCCCCGGGCACTGCCCAATTACAGTCTCTTCCTTCCCTCTCCCTCCTTGATTTTCACTCCCCGGCAGCAGGCTTTCCGTGTGCTCTATTTAACTCCCTACAGCACAGGAATAAACGGCAGAGTTAAGCTGACAGCCACAGAGCCTTATCTGCCTGCTGGATAGCGGGAGTCAATCAGCTCCAAATCCCGTTGCCGAACGATCGCGTCCTTGCTCTCAGCATCAGGGGCTGCCTGCCACGCTCTGTCTTCCCCTCTTCCCCACCTTCACTCCATCTAACTTTGTCAGGGTTATAGATAGCTCTGTTCCTTGCGCTCTTGCCTTTTGGCTCTGTTTTGTAACACCCCATCTGTATCAGCTGGCTCGGCTCCAATCAGGGGGGCTAAGCTTTAAAAAAAAAAAGAAACAAAAACAGCTTCCTGGGGTGCTTCGTGACACGGCTTCCCTCTGCGGTCTCCCCTCAGCCCAGGCCCCCGCTCAGGCCATGGGCTGGTGTACCCCCCACCCCACTTGCTGCTCTGTGCGGTTCAGCCACAGCATCCCCAGGTGACAGTGAGGGGCCGGAGCAGGACCGGCGCACCTGGGCGCGAGGACGATGACAGGGTCGGGGTTTCTACCCCTAGCTCCTTCTGCTCTGGCAGGGCAAGTCCAGCTCTTGCACTGGTTTCTGGTACCTCACAGGCACCTCTTCCTCTCAGGCAGCGCCAAGGCTCAAGCACAGAGTGCAGGGTGGGAGGAGCAGCCGTGTATAAATAAGCCCTTTCCCTATGTTTAGAATTTATTACAGTGCATAGTGATTAACACCTGTTCAGGCTTTAATGCTGTCTCCTGCGCTGCAACACACGCAAAGATGGAGGTGCCTTGATGAACCCAAGATTATTAAAAGCATGTCACATAAACAGAGCACTCCCCGCCCCATAGATAGCAGCCACCCTTTGTGCACTCATACACATGTTTCTAAGACTTAAAAGCAGCTATCTTCATGTACATATGCAGATATAGTTGCCAATCTGGCGTACATTTACAAATGTGTGCACAGAGTTGGGCTTGCACATGTACCGGGGACTCTTCTGTGACCCGTATTTATCAACATCCATGCCTTGCACAAAACTGCCTGCTTCTCCAAGCATAACATATGCTCAGGTGGCAGAGCTGTAGATGTGGAATAGGTAGAGGTTCCTGACTGCTGAAGTGAAAGGGCCAATGAGCTTCTGCATTTATACCTTGAAGTAGTATGTTTATGGAGAAATTTTAATTCCAAGGATCCAGAAAAACCCAGTTTCTCCCATGCATCTATTGCCCATAGCACATTAGACCCTTAGTGATTAATATTTTGCATCCAGGAGAGAGCAAGTAGGCAGAGAGGATTTTTGAGAGTCTCTTTTATAAAGGTTTTCTCTGATTTGTCTTGAATTCTGACTTAATTAGCTGTTTCACTGTGGCCCAAGAGATGCCTTCTGCTCTGCAGAGCACCAGGCCAGCTGCACTCACTGCCAACGCAGCACTGGGAACCCTGTAGGCCTGGAGCAACCGGCACCTGCCCACACCTCAAGGCTCTCCAGAGCACCACCAAATCTGTCTGGCTGCTTTCAGCCTGACAGCCAGGGACTTTTCCAGCAGTGAGGACTCTGCCAGACCTAGGAGTGCCCCCCATACACCCTCAGCCCAAGAGGAGAGGCACTGTACCATCCGTTCTGAACTAGCATGGCATTGCCTGGGTTTGGGGGCTCAAGGCTGATTGATTGATAAGCATTGCTGGAGCTCTGAATGCTCTGAAGTCACCCAGGGGCTCCACAATCCAGGCGTTAGTCTTTCTTCCAGGCTTACTAGATGGTTCCTTCTCCCTGCAGAAACATGTCAGCCGAATGCCCTGTGATCCATGGGACACGGTGTCCAAAGCTTTCTTCCACATGCTTGGAGTTGAATCTCTTTTCCAAATATTGGAGAAATGAACAGAGTAGCCTGTGGGGCTGGTGATGGCCTTTTCTCCTTGCCATTTGATATAGGACAGTAAGACAACTTTTTTAGTTTCAGCTCAAAGCAACAGAATGAAATCATCCATTTCTGGCCCATGGGCTCCAGTGGCCAAAAATACACTGAGCTGAAGTGCCACTTGGACATTTGGCCTCCTGTCAGACTCTAGAGGACTCTCTAATGAGGATTCCCCTAATTAGCTAGAACAGGGAACTTTACTGCTGGGGGGGATGCTGAGGAGACTGTAATGACTCTGCAGCATTTGCCAGGACATAAAAGTTACAGCAGGCACTATCACTATCTTGTGCTTCCTTTCTCCCTGCCCAGACACCAGTAATGTTTGCAGTATCACTCTAAAGCCTTAGCTTTCGTAAGTTGGGTCCCAAAGAGCATACTGTGAGGGTGAGGAGGGTTTCCGTTTACTGCATCCACATACTGTTTTAGTAACACTTCCCAATTCTGTGACACCTTCTATCCAAAGCTTTCCATCTGCTCTACGAATGGCTCTTACCATGGTTGTAGGTGGTGTTGTCATTATTTT
The DNA here is from genome assembly GCF_965183815.1 of Platalea leucorodia. Lineage (NCBI taxonomy): Eukaryota > Metazoa > Chordata > Aves > Pelecaniformes > Threskiornithidae > Platalea > Platalea leucorodia. The sequence goes on from NC_138826.1 coordinate 59,752,766, forward strand.
GTATTTAATGACCCCCAGAAGTAAGGCTGAGGTTGTAGCCACTAGTGCCTCTGCTCTATGTAGGTGGATAAAGTTATCTCATTTTCCAGATGGGGACACTGAGGCTAGAGAGACAGGTGACTGTGTCACTAGGATGAGCTGCAGTCAGAAACAGAGCCCAGCGGCCTCTGTCTCTGATTCTCTCTCCTAGTCCTTTGCGCTAACCCTTGGATCATGGCTCAGGGATCAGACTCCGTTAACAGCCTGGCTTACGACCATTGGCAGGGCATGTGGGTGACCTATATTACAAAAGGGTGGGTAGCAGAGGCTGCAACAGATGCCAGCGATAAATTATCAGGAAGTACACGCAGACGTCCATCCCTCCCCCACACTCTCCTTGACAAGTGATGGTAAAGTCCCTTTCCCCTTTCCAATGCTGAATTGCTTTAGCCTTTATCAGAAAAGCAGCAGGGTGAGGGAGGGCATGGAGGACACTTTAAGGAGATTATCTTTTTTCCCTCCCCTTTCCTTGTTGCTTTTCGGATTCCTGTTTGTTACCGTCACCCATAATGTAGGGGGACAGTGGTGCCTCAGAGTCCGGTGATTAAAGCACGTTGTTCTGTGTTTGTTCCTTCATCGGCCCTTGGGGGAGGAGAGCTGGTACACAGAGGGCAGGGAGACACGACAGCCATGGGGGCCGATTACAGCACCTGGAAGTTCATGAAGTAACCTGGCTGATGAGTCCTAGTGGGGAATCCTGCTCCTGACAGTAACACAAGTGCGTTTAGATGGCATGGAGATGATGCCCATTCTTGGTCTCCCAACAGACCTAGGTCAGTCGAGCAAATTATTGACGACAAGAGGTCACCTTGTCTCAGCAGCAGCTCCTCATTTGTTTTCTATTTGGACTGCAAAAGCACCCAGAGGTGGCAGCCAAGCTCAGCAGCGCTGTAGAAACATACGGTGTGTGTCGCTGCCCCAGTGAGCTTCTAAGCTAAATAGCTGGGGGCTTCATTGCCAGCACTTGCTGATTTATTAACACATGTGTTCAGGATTCATTAGTGTTATGCTGTCACAATCAATGGAAAGCACATTTTAAATTCACACTAGAAACCCAGCTGCAGAAGAAATGGTGCCATCTGACTTGCAGTAATCGATCACAGCTAAGCAAAACACCTCACACAGAAAGAAGTAAAGTAAGTAGAAAGCATGCAAAACCCACTCAGTATTGTAAAGAATTCTGCCACATTCCTGACTTGGTGTGAAAAAAACCTCACCCTGTTCTTTGGGATGTGAAGAGGTCAAAAAGCTTCTGATCTTTGAAAGGACAATGCGTAGGCACCTCTGAAATGCAAATGTGGTTGGTGTTAAAAAATGTTTCCTCCCCAAGTCCCTCTGAGAAAGATCAACTTTATCCCCATTTTATGGAGAGGTAAACTATGAGAGAGGTAAAAATGGCTGCTGAGTTTGGCTGGCTGAAATTTCAGCTGCCCAGCTCTTGCTACCTCATCATGAGCCCACATCAGCTCCCCATTCAAGATTTTCAAAGCTGCCAAGTGCAGCGCTTGTACTGGATCACTTGGGCTTGTAAATGCTCTCCTGTCCTGCAGAGGTGATCTGTAGGGCTTATCAATTATACAGAATAAAGGAGTTTTGGCCAGGCTTTCCCAAGGTATCCTGATGGGCCTGGGGCAAAATCAGGAGAGAAGCTAGTTTCCTTGATTCCTCATCCTGTACTTTAACCAGAACACATTATTTGGACCCCAAGCCTCCCTGACCAATGCACAATAACAAGACCAGGAGATGTTGGAGGGGCTGGAAATACCAAGGGCATCAGGCCTTCTTGAACCCTCTGAGAAAGCACAGAGCATCCGAAGGGGAGCCAGGGCGGGTAGCACTGATGGGAAAGACCCAGATTGCTGTGGAGAAGTGGGATTCCTTGGGAGGCTGTGGAAGCAGGTGGGGAGACCGGGATATCCAACACCGGAGTGACAGGAAAGTCCCAGCACAGCGAGAGTGCGGCATATGGAGGAGGCCCAGAGCAGCAGCAGGAGAAGAGCTGAGGGGGCAGTTGACAGGAAGAAATCCAGCCATGTGTGTGCCAGCATCTTCTCTGAGTATTATTGAACGCGACAGACCACGTGCAGGTTTCCTCCGTGCAAAACGGAGGCAGCTGAGAAGGGAAGCGGGTGAGGGAGTGGGAGAGGGGCTCAGAGGAGGGACACGTGAGCTGGCTACCCAGTTTCCTCCTCGTTTTCTTGCCACGGAGTGATGTTTTTGTTCTTCTCACACTGTTGGCAAAAATTGGTAACCGAGTGAGATGTGGAGGGGGGTTCTACATGAAGACTGAGATAACATTTTCTGATCCAGCCGGGAACAGTTGGCTGTGGGTGGTGGCTTGTCACCAGCCCTGCCAATTCTAATCCAGATCCCAGTTTTTCTCTCTCTCTCAGCTGTGGAGTGAAGAGCCTTCTCTACAACTTTAATTTCCTGCAGGGGTTAATCCCATGGTCAGTAGTAGCTCAGGCCCTTAATCCTTGCACTCAGCCCCTCGACAGAAGGACTGCAGCCGCTCCCAACCCGGCAGGTCTGAGGGAGGCACCCTTCTGCTCCCAGCTCCCCCTTTGCACCCTGCGAGCATCCTCCAGCTCGCTGGCATTTAAAATGCCGCTCCCCGCTTCCTGCCAAGCCTACCCCGGAGGTGTGGGTGGGTGACACACCCCAGGGGGAGGCTCCAGGCAGAGAAAGCAGCTTGGTGGGAGAATCCTGGTTCTGTGGTCCTCATCCCCCTCCCTACCCGACACGCAGGTATTTTCCGCACTTCTTAGTGGAATGGTGCTCCAGATCCCAAAGTAATCTCTTGTTTTTATTGGGGTGGTGTTCCAGAAGAAAGGTACATAAGGACCCACATTTGTGAAGGATTCTCTGAGGGCTCAGAAATCTTGAGATCACCCAGTACCTTCCCTGGGTCTCTCATTAGGGGCAAAGGATGCAGCAGATCCATAACAGGGAAGGTGCCAGCCTGCCTGAGATGAGAGATGCATTTACATGCTCAGAGTAGTAGATGTAGGTGCATCAATTTAGCAGCAAGATTAGAAAATATAAGTTTTTTTATCAATATAAGCTCTCAGTTCACAGTTCTGTTCCTGGAGTGCTAGGCCAGACGTCTGTCGAACAGTTCGGCCAGACTGCCAAATCAAGGGGCTTCCAGATCAATACCAAGAAATCCCTGTTATATCTTATGGGGGCCAAGGCACTTCAGCCATAAGCCTTTCTCCTTGTGCTTCCTCATTCCTAGAATCAGGTGAGCTTCTGCAAGCCTGGGTGATCCCATGCACACAAAGTGCCCCACACCTGCTTATTTGCCACCATTCATGTCTGCGTTAGCCCAGGGACTGGTTTTGCCTCTTTTTGTAGTCTGTATTCTGAAATACGCCAGGACCCCAAGATCACTAGCCTTCCTACTGCTTGACTCTTGTTACTTTTGCTTCTGGTGGAGAAGTGAACGTGATGGAGAACTGCTGCCACCTAAGCTGCTGAGTGAGAGAGTCCTTCCCCCTCTTCCTCACCCAGCACCCTGGCTTCCCGTCTGCGGCTGCCGGCCTCTCGGACTCAGACCACCGGCTGCAAGGGTAGTGGCTTGCCACTTCAGCAGTTGGAGCAGGAGGAGGGAGAGGAGGTAGAAAACACGATGGGACAAGGGAAGAACTTTACTACCATCTAACTTCACAAGCCTGTGCCCCAGGCATGTTCACAGGGGCAGGGATCATCCATGCATGCACAGTGGTGGGGCAGAGCACAAGATGCCAGTGGTAAAAATCCTCTCTGCTCTTATCGTAAGGGGATCGGTGACCCGGCACACACACAGCTCCTGGCAAACTTCCCAAGGAAAGGCTGACTGTCATTGTTCGTACACGATGCATTCATACTGAACTCTGAAGGAGACCTTTTTCTGCCTTAGTGAGTTGCATAGATCTGTTTCACTTGGTTGCCACTGTGGCACGAGGTCAGCGGTGCTGCCTGTTAGAGAGAGCCTGGATCTCTTCTTCCCCTTCCCCATCGCCCCCATCACCTTCTCAGAGCATCCAAGATGGGCATCCCCACAAAGTCCACACAAACTGCATGGGGTCCAGGCTGCTGCCTGCAGCTCCGGGGGTGCCTGAGGATCTCTGGGAAACTCTTACACTCTTTACAAACTGGGAACATTGCCCATAGCTCAGCAAGATGTGGTGACGGCTCTCACAACCCAGAGCTCCAGACAGGATCCTTGGATGCATCTGGGCTAGCACACACATCACAGCCCTATGCTGCAGAGCTTGCTGAGGCTGGGAAAGGTCTTCAAATTTGATGTGACTTTAGTTTTCTGGAGGGTTTGCAGCCACAGAAGAGATACGGGCGTGGCAACGTTCACATCTCATCAAAATCACTAAATGCAAGTGGTGTGGAGAGCAGGACCCACCTTCAGCCCCTCTGCCCCCACACAGGTACCTCACAGCAAAGCTGCAGCAGCAGCACACCCTGCTTTGGGGAGCACCGGCAGCAGAGAGCTTCACCAGGAGTGGAAAGAGAGCCCAAATGATGAATGCTAAGGCAAGTTGCCTCTAACAGCTCCTTTCCAGACTCAGGATGCGGTCCTACTTTTTTTATTCCTCGTGTGAGGGCATGGTCCATGGGGAAGGAAGCTTCCCAGCTTCCCAGCCTCCTTGGAGTGAGGAGGAGCATGGTAGGAGGGCCTGTCTTCACAGTAACAGCCTTTGCTTACAGTCAGTGGTGAAGTTCAGACTTGTATGGCCCTGCTGTACACTTAGGTCTCAGTCCTTCTTGTGATGGGTGTGAGGCGTTGCAGTGTATAAATAATGGAAAGTCTTTTGTTTTCCCATTCATAAAAAAAGAATCAGAAAGGGTCATTTTCATTTTTAAAAAAAAATTGCCATATGGTAAAATATGCCATTTGGCTTGCAAAGCCAAGCACTTAAATGTGAGTTAATGCCTGCATAACCTTCATTCAGCCACTTGCATGTATGCATTACAACACAGCCTTTGCTTATCCAAGCAAGTACTATTTCTTTTTTCACAGGACCCTGTCCCATACTCAGTGCAAAGGACACATGATACTCAAGCTAACAATGAGGATGTTGTAATAAATAAGGCTATTATTTTTATACGGCCAGCATTAAATATTAAACTACGGTTTTGGCAGGTGGCCACAGTCTGTACATTCCTAATTTTGCGGGTGCCCAACATGAGACCCTAGGGGCCATTTTGCAGAACTGCTGAGCACTCACAGCTGTTTTCAAAAATGCTGGCAGCTTGGCCAGTAAACTGGTACAGTCTCGAGGACTCAATGGCACTGAGAGCCAAGAGGCCCCAAGCTCTGGTCCTGCACCTGCTGCTCCTTCCCTGTGTGGCTAAAGGGGAAGTCTCTTTTCCCTTCAAAAGCAAGGAAAATAACTGTTCTCTCTTGCCTCATCAGGAGTATAAATTCTCTATCATAAGCTACGAGGCAACTGTAGCAGCGAACATCTTCTGAACACCACAAGACAATGAATAACGATGTATTGCCTGCAGGGCTTGGATGGCAGGCAGTAAACAAATAAAACAGGCACGCACTTTGCAGTACCAAAAAAACCCAACAGCCCCCTGCTTCACTCCCTGAGCACCGTGTAGCTGGTGCCCTGAATGAAGCAGCCTGTGAAAATACAGCGTGTGATCCTACCAGTCAGGACTGCGACCTGGTGCAGATGGCACGCTGCCCCGAATCCCGACACTTCCTAACTTTCAACTGCTTGTTTTTGCAATGTGAATAAAACCGTATTTCATATAATCCCACCCCTTGCAGGTGAAGCAACTTTTCCTTCCATCTCTCCAGCCTGGAATTGAACTGCTTTATAGAAAAAAATTTTCTTCTTGCTATTAGGATGTCCTCAGCCACACAAAGCATTTTTGTGAGCCAGCATTTTGGTAAAGCCACAGCAGGAATAAAGTATGTGTTACAAGGTATTTCCATGCAGTAGGGACAGAAACAGCCTAGGACTCCAACTCCAGCTCCTTCCCACTGAGAACTGGAGTGTGTGTCATGGTGTAGCACTCTGGAGCATTACCCAGCTGGCAGGAGCATCCCAGTATGGTCATTCGAATTACGGCTTGAGCCACCCAGGGCTGGGAGAGATGTCAAGCGGTCTAAGCAGCTGCTTGTAACCAAACATGGCAAGTGAAGGAAACTGCTTGGTCTCTCTTTTGAATCAGCAACAGGCAAGTGCTGAAGAGTCACCGAAGAACTGCCCAGAAATAATCTCCCGCAGGCTTGAGCCTGTCCCTGTCCTGTCCCACGCGCAGCTCCAGCCTCTGCCGCTCCTGGATGCTCCTGTCCAGGTATCCTCACAGATGGCCCTGTGCTGCTGCTGGCCCTCCCTGTTGCACCGAGACGCAGGTCTGCCTTCATCAGGCTTCTGTGGTGCTGAAGAGCCTACAAAATCCTTTCTGCATCAGGCTTAGAAAAGCCAGAGGAAGGGCAGAAAGCTGGAGCAGCTCATGAAGATATCTGAGCTGGGAGTGCACCTTGCTAGCGTGTGGCATTCACTTTGCTGGAGGCAAGGGTAAAGCTATGATCTGGTATAAAAATTACATAAGAGGGCTTCCCCCCTTTCTCTTTGCAAAGAGCCCCTTTGCTCAGGGTTTACCATAATTCCTCCAAGTAGGCAAGATGCACTAACAGAGACTGCACTGATGTCTGACAGGGAGACAATTCCCGCAAGCCTTTCTCTCATGTGGAATAATTCCCTTGCAAATGTTGTTTGCCCACAGCAGTTAGAGGAAGATCCATCCCCCCGCCCCCCAACAGACCCGAGCGACAAAGCTCAGAAGAAAAATGTTCTGCAATTCTGGTAAGGCACCCCCTCCTCCTCACTGCTAGAAATGTCCCCTGCTTTGTGACAAGTCCCTGTGTGCCTTTAAGGGTCCCCCTGTCTTTTAGGGGTTTTCTTCTTTAAACCCTGCAATAGCAGCTGCTCCAATCCTTCCCCAAATGAGGTCTTCATTTCCCCCTCCATCCTTGGGTGGCAGATCAGGCACCGGCAGCAGAGCAGTGCTGTACCCTGCTAACTACCATTGCCATCGGGGATGCGCTGTACGTGGCACATTCAAGCTACCTGAAGGTCCACATGGTGGGCCTGGGGCCCGGCTCAGTCATGACTTGGTTGGAGCAACAGCTCCAAACATCCTCTCTCCCCAAACCGGGAGAGCTCTGATTTTACATGTCTCTCTTAATTAGCATGAGGTGCAGTGGCAGTAATAAACTGGGCAGGCAGCAGGAGAAGGGAGGCAGGATGCCCTGAGTGGGATGTATATGTGCACGTGTCTGGGCATGTGTATATATGCACACACACACACACATGCTAACGCTTACATATATGCCCCTATCCATAGGCGGCTTCACATCAGCTCATTCGGGACCTTATTCTCCCCCTTTCCTCCCAGGCAGGGCTGGAAAAGGCTGTGAAGTTTCTCTGTGCTGTGTTTCACCCCCGCCCTCAGTGCTGTGCCTTCCGCCCAAAAGTTCAGAAATCACAGGCTCAGCCTGCAGGGATGCTGGAAGCAACTTGGGACTTATTTTTGGCTCTACTTGTGATATGGCATCCTGCACTTCATGTCCTGTGGTCTGTGAGCTTTGTGCGTGAAATTGTACATACACACATGTACACACCCTTCATCCTAAAGCCCGTTTACTGAATGCTGCACCTGTCCAGTTTCAGTCCTCAGTTCTCCATTTTAGATTGTTCTTACTGAAACAGCTGAGACCAAAATGATACCCAGCAAAGCCACCACAGGTCAGGTGTGTGGCACCTCGCATGCTGGCCCCTCTCTGCAGCCCTGAGGAGGGGACAAAAGCCAGGGCTCACCGGGAGCTGCCTGGTACCCGGTGACCACAGCACCAAGTGCTTAGCCTCAGAGCTGCACCTGAGCTGCCCGTGCTGCAGCGAAAGACGCTGATGCCATTGACAGCTGGGAGAAGTTGCTCCCAGCTCCCCGCACTGAAACTGGACTGGAACCAGTACCAGCAGCCTCTGCGGCAGGGTTGTCGTTCTGCCTTATCGGGAAGATCGCTGCCCGTCAGCCTCGCACAACCGGGACTTCTCCGCCGTGCCGTCTGGCAGACGGTGCTGCCCCCGACCACCACTTTCCTCCCCAGGGAAGCCGGTTCCTGGGGGGCAGCCCCACTGATCTCGCATAGGCGGGGGGGAATACAAAAGAGAGACGTCTTTACTTACCTCTCTCAGGCTGGGATGGACCCTCCTGTGAGAATGGCAGCTCTTCCAGCAAACCTGGTACAATCCCAAAGCAAATCCAGCAGAAAGTCCCTCCGTTGCCAGCTGGGCTCTCGGTGGACCCTAGTTGGCAGGAGCCCCTCCTAGCCAGCCGCTCGCCCTGCGCGGAGGGCAGAGGAGCCTCACAGCGAGATGGCAGCGTGGGAAAGGGACTGTAATCCTCCGTAAATAATAAATAGGGGGAGAGGGAAAGAGAGAGAGAGGCGGGAGAGGGAGCGACTGCACGCAGTGAAGTGACAGCTGGGGGTACATCTGCGATGGCAGCAGCACACGCACAGGAGCGCACACAGTGCAGAGGAGTCACCCCACCAGGCACGCAGGATCTGCTCCGAAACACCCAGAGGAAGGAGCTCGTGAGGTTTTCATTTCTCTCAGCCCATCCTGGAGAAAGGGCTGTTGCTGTCAGTCCTTCTCTCTCCCTCCTCCCCCGCTTGCCGCCATCCCTCTCCAGGTGCCGGGAACCGAGGGGCTCGAGGAGGGCTGAGGAGATGCCGGGGCAGGGGGAGCTCCCCGCAGCCCCTCGGGAGGCAAATTGGTCAGGCACAGGTTATGAGAGGAGGCACCGAGCCGAACGCCTCCTCCCCTCCCTCCATCCCTCCCCTGCCTGCTATGGCTGATGACAATAAACCCAGAGAGAAAGGCGTGAGGAGGAGAAGCAGCAAGCCCTGGGTTTTGTATAGGGGTGAGGTGAGCAGCTGCTGCAAAGGGGAGGCAGCGGGGGAGAAACCGGGGGGCTTGAGAGCAAGGCACCCCCTTCCCACCGGTGCTCCAGAGACGGCGGGGGGAGGCAGTGCGTCTGACGTAGAGATTTGAGTGAGAGGTGCCCACCGTGGGCTGGCCGCATCCTGCCCGGCCACAGCGGGCGTCCCCAGCAGCCGAGCACACGGGCTGCTGGAACGCTTCCCTGCTTGGATGCAGCACGACCTGGTAGTCTGTTTCCTTGGGGCTTCAGGGAGAACTGGAGGAGTGCTGGTAGGGGGTAGCTGGGATGAGGGGAATGGGTGAAAGAGGAGCGTTTGCACCCACAGTTTGATCCCCTGAATTTGGTGTGTGGCGGGGAGGGTGTGCTCAGCCGTATGTCCAGTGCAAGTGTCGGGTACAGTTACATCCACGCAGTGACAGAGGCATCCCCTGCCCTCCTTGACACAGCCTGCTGATACGGGGGTGTGGTAAGCACCCAAATCCAGCCCACTCCTCTGTCAGGCTTCCCTCTGTTCTCTCCCATGGGCTTCTGCAGCCTGCCCCCCCAAAATCAGACTCCTCGCTTGCCTTCCTCCAGCTTGCCGAGGACCTCAGTAGCTTGTGTTTGCAAGAATTATTCTTTTGCTGATCCACTTGAACTGCCTCTTCTGTCAGGTCCAGTACCATAAGCAGGCTGCCCTTGGTTTGGGCTTTTTGTTTGTTTTAATTTGCCTGGAAGTTATTTTTTAAGTAGAATTTTTAGGGGACTTCAAGTAAAATTTTGAGTGGGGCAGCTCTGCTGCTGGCTCGAGAGGGAAAATGGGAATATTTCAGAAATAGGAAATGGGGAATGCAAATGGACAGCACGGGCAGGGCTGCTCTGCTGCTCTGGCACCTTCTTTCATTTGAATCACAGGTTTTATTTAACCATTGGACTGGCTGCCATGAAAACAGGTTGTGAATGGCAAGGTACATCTTGATAAGCACTCCACAGGATGCAGTCTTGCGACTCTTTGTTATGCCTTTTTGTCATGCGGCAGGCCCAAGAATTATATCTTGGGGAAAGCTCCTTATGAGAACAGCATATGGATAATCAAAGACAGAAGCCAGAGAAGGCAGACAGAAAGAGAGACAAGCAGAGGATGAGCTAATGAGGCAGACATGCTCAACGGAGGGATGAACAGGTGGAGGGGAAGGCTCTTATCTCCACAGTGAATGGCAGCACGCAACCCTGGAGAAAGCCAGCTGCAGCCATGCAGAGGGCACTACTTGGGTTTGCAGGCAGGGTGCCTGCTGGTGGGAAGTCGTGCACAGGTCTGGGTAGCTCATTGACATGGTGAAGCAATGTCTAACTATGCAAGGTGTGCAGCATTGCTTGTCCTTGTGTTTTATTTCATTCCTGGGATGCTACAGTTGCACAGGTTGTTTGCACATTAGTAGGAATAAAACTATTAGTCATGGTCTCTCCGAGGACTCTACGGTCATTGCTGTGCTGCACACCAGAGCCGCTCATTTCACAGACTTCAGATCTTCCCGCTCCTGCAGCATCCTCTTTGCCACCAGAGCAAAAAGGCTCATTAACGATCAGTTATACTTCAGAACAACCAGAGAGGGGTTTATTCCAGTTTTCTCCCTCTGAACTCAGCTGAGCTGAGCTGAGCTGAGCTGCAGCAGGTTTCCTCCTTTCTCGCCGGCCTCACCAACAGCCTGAAGGCACCCAGGGGACTATTTGTTACTAGCACTGGGAGGGTGATTGTGGCCTGTTTCTCCTCAGCTCCCATGTCTTCCTGAGGTCAACTGAATGCGTGGAAGTTTCTCACAGTTCTTGCCAGGAGCTGCCAATCCACCCCGACTGGCGAGGAGTAGTGCTGCCAGGCAGGAGCATGGAGCGATCCCTCTAGTATGGTTCCCTGGGATGGGTGCCATCCAGACAGACAAACCTGGCTGCAGGGCAGGATAGCCCCCAGCTTTGCTTTCAGTGACCTCTTCAGACTGTGCCATGACGTGAGGAGGAGAGTGGTGCTCACCACAGCTCCATGGGGAATAGCTAGAAATGTGTGCTGGACCACTGGGAAGGAAAGAGCAAGCTAGTGCAGAGAAGATGAGTAAGCACAAGCCCTACAGAGAGGTTAGGGCTGCAAAGATTGCATCCAAAGGACAAGGCTTGCTGACAGATGGCACAGATGGGTTAGACATGGCTGTGAGCAATGTGGAGAGAGGAAGAAAAGAGCTGGGAGACTCTGCTTTCTGTCCCTGCCGCTGGCCACCAGTGTGAGCCCCCAGGTACTCTCCTTCCTCATGTTGCAGGCAACTCTGTCCAAGTTCGATACGTGCTACTCGTGCCTCCTGGGCAGAGGCAGGGTTTTACAACCAGGGGCTAAGCTGTCTTTGAAGAACAGTTTGAGGCTAGATGTTCCCTCTGGCAGAAACATGAGCCACTGAGTAAGTCTGTGCATTGCAAGGTCAGTTATGTAGGTATCAACTCCTCTTCAAGTCTCATTAAAAACTATATGTCCTGGCTAATGCTCAGTCCCATTGATGTGATCTGCTGTGATAAGGGGAATAACTCTTTCTTGAGATGGTTTTAAAGGATAACGATGAATTTATTTAAAGCTACATACCAAATCGGATGTGTGGGCCTCATCGGACTCAGCAGCAACAGCACTGTTTGCCTTCTGTCATGGACTGCCGATTTGTCAGCAGGGGCACCAAGCCAAACCATGCCTGCGATAGCCTCGCGCAAGCTGATGAATCTTCACTCAGGCTGGACTCAGCCCCATCCTTCCTCCTTTGTTTGCATTCTTTGTCTTGTCTGGTTCGTGCTCTTGCTTAGGGCAAGGCAGCTCTACAAAATCATTCCTTTCCCCCACGTACAGGCAGTCAGACTCAGTCTACAGCAGGGAGAGCTGGGTAAGAAAAGCGCCTGTGAATGGGATTTTGTAAGATGTATCAGCAGTGAGAATGTGACAAGGACACTGGTATAAAAGGCAGAGCTGATGCCATGTGCCAAGGGTCTCTGTACATGCTGCAAGAAAATATACCATTGCATATTCCAGTTTTAATTCATACCCATCTGAATTAGAGCATCAGATCATACTGTTAACTTAAAAGCACCCACACGGCATGATTCAGATTTAAAGGATCTGTTCCCCCCCTTTGAAGCTCCTGCTAATTCAGAGGAAATCTGTAGAAACAGCAACACTTCATCCGCCCGATATTGGTGGTTGTGAAAAAAGGCTCAGACTCTCCCTCTCCCTACTTCTTTTTCTCCCTCACTTGCACTTTATATTCTATTTCAAGGTCCCGCTTGAGGCTGTAATTCCTGCAGAGCTCTTGGATTCAATTAGTTGACACACAGCCCCGTTGTTCCCCGTCACCATGCCAGGCTGCGCACGACTGCGCTGGTTATTACGTGTGCTTGTAGGCAACCTCCCCGGGGACAGCTCGGTTGTTCTGTCGGGGAGACCCTGCACCATTTCTTCTCCTGTGGAGCTGTGCTTTACTTCAGGAACATGATGGTGGGAATAGAAGAGAAATTAAGCCAAGAAATTAGGACGCACTTCATTAAGAAACACGCACGCTTTTGCTTAGCGGAGCGTGCACTAGGCTGGGATGGGGTAACGAAGCACTACTTCTAATTGACACTGTTCCATCAAGTGGCATTCATATTTGTGTGCTTTCATAGTGGCTTAGGAGAAATCTAAATCACTATGGTCTCCCCTTGAGACAGGTGGGGTTTCAACTGAATCCCTTCCTCACGCTGGCCTACTTTATTTCTGATTGATGCCGCGTGGTGCAGGAGATGAGGCTGGGGTGATCAGAAACATCTGCTCTGGCCAGGCAAATCTAGAAAAGACAAAGATGAAAGCTCACGCGCTCACTCTCCTGGGTTTTTTTTTGGTGGTTTTTTTGTTGTTGTTGTTATTGTTAATTCGTTTGTAGCTCCATAGTGTTTAGTGGGAGGGAGGTGTCGGTACCTTGGTACAGTAGTCAGTGTCCCCTTTTGCTCTACCTTGTTAAACCTCTGACTCCCACTTGGCAGTCTGACTCAGCGCTGATCCCCCTGTGCTTATCGTTCGCACTTGGAAGCAGGTTGCAATTGTGATTTCCATCCCATCACTTCAGGCAAATATTTACCCTTCCTTTCCTAACTTGTGTTTGCCTTTCTCTCTCTCACACATTCCTCTTTTCATCCTCCCCCCCCCCCCTTTTTGTTTCCCATAGCGGTGGGTGTGCAAATTAAGCTGGAGTTGCTCCAACGCAAGTTTTGGATGGCCATGCAACAGGTAGGACCATCAGCAGTCATGCAGAGAGACAATTTAATGCTCTGTCGGTTAGGTCGATCCTATGTTATATCATACGATGGCATTTTGATGAGGGCTTTTGTGAAATTCATATTAAAAGATTTATGAAGTAGATTAGTTTGAAGTCACACATTTCTGTAATCCTTTGACGGCACTAATGCCGTGTGAGCCGTGAGTCTGTTCCACAAATGCCATGTTGACAGTGTCAGCATCCTGGCCTGGCATTAGCTCTGCTGCATATGACACATTTAATTGTGGAAATATGTTTTGTGCTCATTCAGCCTTTCAGAAACCTCATGGAAATACACAATTTTGGGCACATGGAAAAAAAATCTACTGCCCTCTCTTATCATCTTGATAATGGTAACAAAATGCTACCAGCTTGCCAAAATAAAAATTATTTGCTCCAGGGATAAGCTGTCAGTGTTGTCCTAATTTTGGCCACACTTGCTGGACTGAGAGAAGTGGAATAATTAAAACAGCCCCCAGTCTGAGAGGCAGGAAAAGTGAAACACCTTTCCCTTACCACCCAGGGGCTTTCCTCCCAGGCTTTGCTTTCGGGGAGGTATACGGGAGGGGTGAGACTGATGGGACCAAAGCAGCACACAGTAGAAGTGGCTCTGCTGTCAGGTGAAGGAACTGTCATCAGACGAGGATGACAGAGAAGATAGGAGGGCAGGGGGCTGCTCACTGGGAGCGGGCACACGTGGGAAATGGAAAAGCCCAGAGTTGGCCACGGTGGCAGGAGCATCCTCACAGGTGGGAGATCACGTAAACCTAACCTGAGCTAAAAAGACTTAGGCAAAGCACATGAGCACATTCTGTAGCATCAGCAGAGAGCTTCATTTTAAAAAATCTCTTGAGGGCCATACCCAGGCAGTTCTCACACAAACAAGCCCACATGGGCGTTAAGTGAAACCGGCAGGGCTTATTAAAGAAGCTGAAAGGAGGCCCGCGTACCAAGTGCCTGCATGCTGTGGCCCTGGTAGGTGCTGGTATGAAAAGAGCCTGCGTATGGTTCCCCAGGACACGACCGCCGTTTGACAGAAGAATGACTAACAGATTTTGTTTTCTCTCTCTCTCCCGCTTCACCGCATGCTGTGTCGCTCTGGATGTCCACGCTGTGCCTCCCGTCTCCCAGCCCAATGACAGTGATGTAAGTAGACAAAAGCTGGGGATGGGGAGGCATCCTGGTGTGCCTCACCGCAGCTTGGCTTCATAATTGTGTCATTTGTGTGCCAGCATATTATAGGCACTGTCCCTTGTCTGTAGCCACTGGAGATGGTCCAAGCCTGTCCTAGGCTGTGTTTGTCTTCATAGTAATTAAGGGTCTTTGGCAAAGCTGAAAGTACTCTGGGTCACAGCATTTCAGAGACCTGACCAACAGCAGGAGGATGCTGTGAGGCAGGCTGGTCTCTGAGGAGGGAGCTGTGCCCGTAAGGCAGTAGATGTGGTCTCAGAGTGACCAGGGAGCTCAGGTTCAGCTCTGCCCCCTCCTCAGGGGCTCCCTGCAAGCTGCTGGTGCTCTCAGATCAGGCTTCTCACTGCAGTCCCGCTGCTGCATGGCCAGCCCAGCACCGGGCACTGCTGGAGCTTCTCCAGGTCTGGAAGAGCAGTGGCAGCGAGACTCGGTCCTCACACTGCTGAGGAAGATCTTGTGAGACATGAGTTCTTCTTGTGGGAAACCACTCTGGTTCACCTAGGTTTCTGTTCTGATTTCCAAGCTCTGGGCTCTGTATTTGTTATCCCCAAGGCCATAATAGTGGTTCGTTGTGGCCATATTTCTCTGCTGACCAAATGAAGGAACCCACCAGGGATGAAGTACAGGGCCACCTCTATGCGTGCATCCAGGGAGACAAAACAACACGATGCTGTTTTGTGGTGAGGCAAGAGTGAGGTGATGCTTGCAACTGTGGATAAAGGGATGTTTTTAAACCATCATCCCTAGAGCCTCAAAAAGCCAGTCAGGATTGGAGCACGAGCATGCGATATTGCAAAGCCACAGGGCTTGAAACAAAATCAGGCATCTCTGAGTCTCTCTGAAGTTGAGCAGACGGATGGAAACCTGAAACTATTGGTTTTGTTCTGCAAAACTCTAGAGGAGAAACAAATTCTAACAGAAAGTAATGGTCTTCTTGTGGTTTGAAATGGCAAATTCACCTCTTGTTTCTGAGAATCATCCAGAAAGGCGGCTGGGGTTTATGTATAAGAGTTCTGTGGAAATAAAGGGCAGCTGGCCAAGAGCAGACAGGCTACGCGACATGCCGGTGTCCTTCCCTGACCCTAGAAAAACTCTGGCAGGAAGGGGACCCCGTGTACAGAAATGGCAACACCATGTCAGCTTTCTTCCCTCTGCTGGTAGAGAAAATAGCACTGAAAAATAACACAAAGAGACAGACACATGCAGCAGTGACAAACTCGGAACAATTGCAAAATCAATAAGCACCTGAAGGGCTTTGTTACTCACCACGTAACCCCTCATGTCCCCACCCAGTGCAGTGTTGTGAAACACATGTCAAGTCCGGTACACAGAAATCCTAAATGAAACAAATGGATGGTGCCTTGGGCTACACGAGCACCGTTCACATCCTATTTTATCATTAGCTGTCTGGAGAATAAAGAAACCAACAGCAACAACAGCAAAAAAATCCCTGCCTGAGAAGAATCCTGATCTAAAATACCATGCCATGTGTTTAGTCCAGATACTAGCAGATGCTGAAATGCATGCTTGTTTCTCACTGGTGCACAGTAACCTTTGCTTTCTCAGGCAGAGAGCTTGATGCTGCCCCCTTTCTTCACAAGTGCCACCTCTGCTCGAAGTGCATAGGTACTGCTGGAAGCGTGGCAGGGAGGCAGGGGCAGGATCAGAGCCCTCCGCAAAAGGGACGTTGCTCAGAGAGGTGGGGAGTACGCAGAGCCGCTGAGTGGCCAACTTGGGGGGTGCTAGCTGTGCATGCTGTAGAGCTCGTCTTGGTGGAAACACCAGCTAAATTGCAGAGCTTTATGGGATGCTGGTATGGAGACCTTTAGCTCAGCAGTCCCAAGGGGGAGACTGTAAGATGAGATCACGCCACGGTTAATGCCCCGCTTTTCCTTTCCAGTGCAGTGCCTTGGACGGTGCCTGTCCACTAAGCTGTCAGGATGATGTAAGTTGCCCAGATTTCTTCTCTGTACCTGTGACAGGTCTGATTGACTACCTGCTGTCTGGAGGTCTTTGTCTCCCCCAAAATCGGGTATTGCCGGTCGTTTCCTCACAAGAGGTTGCACAGCTGGGGCAGGACCTCATGCTGTTGAGACAAACCTGCAGTTTAGGTCTTCCCCTCAGCTGTGAGATGTCAGCTGAGCCTGGCCAGGGGCATGGGGATTCCAGCCAGTGGCTCTAAGGAGAGTCCATCTCCTCTAAGGGTGTCTCATTGGCATCCCAGGTCTGCCAAAGAGACTGGATGTCAGCATGCCACACGTGCTGGGCACCCTTCTTTGCATTTACGCCACTGCTTCATCCTTGGTCTCAGGCATATTTGGGACAGGAGCTCCTCTGCCCTGGAGAGTGGGATCACCAGAGAATTTTCCTTCCATGTTCGTGTAGGATTTCCTCTGCATCCTAGTTTTTCCCTGTGAGACCTAAAGATTTTCATCTAAACTCTGTGCTTCCATTTTCTGCTCTGCAAAATAAAAATAAAAGACCAGCACTGGTACTCAGTGGTGAGGTGAAGGTTATTTCAAGAGTGGTTATAAAACTCTGAAATCTGAAGATGGCAAGCATCCGATACCATTTTATTAAAGAGAAGTGCTCTCCAAATATCCTGCTGGTTCCTGCAGGATGTCTTGTCTTCTTGAGTGTGGCTCAGAGCCTGCTAGGCCTGCACACAGCCCTGGCAAGGGACAATCTCTGTCACAGAAAGCTCACGAACTAAATGCCTCAAAATGGAGGCAGAGAGGGAAAAGTCAATTGTCTAAAACCCGTGGTAGCTGAGCCGTGGGACTACGCATGGAAATGCCAAGGCTGTTGCCATAAGCACAAGCCCACACCGCTCCATCCCGCACACAGCGGTACGTTCCAGACAACCATGGAAAAAGCTGTCTTTAATGTTGCTTCTCTTTCATCTCTGCAGATTCTGAATTGCTTCCTCATTGATAATAACGGCTTTATACTCGTTTCCAAAAGACCTGCAGAGGTAAGAGAGCATAAGAGAAGAAGGAGAATGTGCTTGGCTTGTTCCTAAATAACCCACCAGAGCTGGTTAAAACAAATGAAGTTCTACTGTGTAATAAGGGGGAGGGGGCCGCTGTATAATTAAATTCAGCTGTGCGGTGAGGGGGAAGCCTCCTGGCAGAGTGACAGCATATCCTAGGTAAGGAAGGAGTTTGCAGTGATAAGGAAGGAACTAGTCAAAATATCTTTTTATCTAGAAGTGAGGAAATTATTAGACTCCTTTCCCTCGGTGCAGATGCTACTGAAAGATGATCTGAGACAGTCCCAGAAGGCAGGCGTGCGTGCCCTGACGTGGGAAGGGAAGGGAGGGGAGGGGAGGGGGGGGGAGCAGCGCTTTTGAGCACCTCTGAAGTCGAAGCAGGCGTTCTTCAGGGAAGGAAACTGAGGGGCTGGTAAGAGCAAAATGCCAAAGGCAAAAATGAAGACAAAATCATTTAAGCAAATTGGAAACAGGAGCACACCTGAAGAACTGGAAGATTTACTGGACTCCCAGAGGTGAAAAGAGTAAGGAAAAAGACTCGGAGTAGTAATGAAAATACAAGCAGCAAAAGTTGTTTCCTTTCCTTCTGCTGCCGTGCCTCCACGACCATTTCTAGGGTGCTGAAGAGGCACAGTTTGTGATGTGACATCCATGGCAGCCTGGGTAAAGTCAACACTACCAGTCACCGCATGGTTTAGCTATACTTTTCTGCTCTCCAGTAAACTCACCACAGAGCTATTTGTTTCAAAATAATAAAAGGCCGTAGATTTGGACGTCAGAAAGCGACGTGTTGGAACAGTCTCATAAACTACAAAGCAATAAGTCAATAGCAAGAGTGGGCTTATACAAGAAATGGGAAATGAAGCAGTTTTGTTACCGACAGAAGTGTGGAGTTTCATTAAAATTTCCATAGTACTGGAGTTAACAAATACTGTATGTGTATTTCCAAAAGGCAGTAGATCCTATCCCAGAAATTCCTTTCTTCAAGATGTGACAAATAGATTGAAATAGAAATTAAAAATAAGGTAACAGGACACCCAATGTATGTGACTGGGACAAGCAGCACAGCTTCTATAAAGGAAGAAAACCTATCTTATCAGCTATAGTTCTTTGAAAGTGTGAGTAAATCAGGAGATAAGGGGGAATGGATGACCTACTGCATTTCAGTTTTTCTAAAAGCCTTGAACAGAGTCCCTTACAAGAGGCTGTTAAAGAAGTTCTGGTTAAAGAGTGAAGCGTGAAGTAGTAGCATTGATCTCAAAGTAGCTGCGACAGAAAAGAAAGAGGAGGAATTTTTAGATGGATATTTAGATGGAAAACGTCAGCTATATGAGTCCCGTGGTTTCCCATCTGGACTTGTGTTGGTTAGCATATTCAGAATAGGCTGGCAAAAGAAAAAGGTGAGATCGTGAATTCTGCAGGCATTACACAGTAAGTTCAGAGAGGCCAAGATGAGAACTGTTGAGACTCAGAAAGCAAAATGAATCCACAACATAGTGGCACCGGGGGGTGATACAGACAGATATCACGGGGGGCATATTGCAAGGAATAACCAACCTCTTTTCTGTTGGGAACGTGACCTACGCGGCGCACTGAATATTCCAGTAAAAGTGACCCTTCAATGATGTGGTGTGCCAAAAAAAAAAAAGGAAAGAAAACTTGAAAAATAAAGGAGCAAAATGCTGTAAAGTTGTATTGGCTCCCTACTCTCGGAGGCCAGGTCCTGCTGCATGTTTGGGATGGGTTGGTAGTCCTAGGAGTCACTGTTTCCTCCTCTGACTGCCATGGCATTTTCAGAGGTGCTTTACTGAGTCCTGTGGCATGTGTCCATAGATAAAGGCAACTACGCCCTTTAGGTACCACGTCTACTGTTCATCCTCAGCACCTCCCTCCTGGGTTGTATCTCTGTATTTTTCCTGTATCTTATGGCTTTTTTTCCTGCATCTAATGGGTTTTTCAAAAAACTCGTCTCTGAAAGATGTGACTAGCAGAAACATGGCATTATAGTGGATTTGGGTAAATTATAAACATTATCCACATGCCTCCAAGATCAGGCATTTTGGCAGGCACCAGAGCTGTCATCTCCTCCAGTTACCTCCCCTGATCTCAGAGAGTTCTCCACTACTTTTCTTCTGATTTCTTTATCTTGTTCCAGTTACTGCTTTTATTTCCCAGTGGCACCATGAGTGTCCACACTGTTAAACCCTACAGGGGATTCAAGACAGCAGTGGCATTAAATCAATACCCTGGGTTTCATAGCCTTGCCACCTGGATATTGCTGTGTGGGATCCCTTGCTGCTATGTGGCCTGCCCTGCACTATCCCGCGCTCTTCCCTCAGTGCATCCTTTATCATAATGCAAAAAAAAATGCCATACCTGGATTTTTGTGGGGGTTTTTGCCTTTCTGGAGAAGTCAGCTAGTTCGCTGCCCTCCCTCCCTGCCTCATACTTGACACCAGGACCAGCAAGAGTGGCTCAGCTTCCCAGGTCAGCGTTTCAGCCCAGCAGTGGGGAGAAGGGCAGCCTGCCCGCATGCTGCCTCTTCTGCCCCACCGGCCAGGATGGAGGGGAGCTTATCGGATGCCAAAGGAGCGAGGGTGCACAGGCGAGCCATCCAGCACAAGCAGGGCCCCACATGCATCCCGGCTTCCCCGAGGAAGGCAGCCAAGGAACTTTCATGTCCAAAACACCTGCTTCCCGGGGCAAAGTGCAAGCTAAAAGAACAGTGGAGAGGTGCCAAAGTGCCCGTGTCCTTATAGCCCCTGGGCGAGCAGCTGGCACTGGAGACCTGTTCTGGGGGCTCCGAAATGTTTTGTTTTTTCTCTCTGCTCGCTCCCTTGGGGCTGCCATGCTTTACAGTGCTCTCAGCCTGCCGCCCCCCCAGGGCTGCCTGCCGCCCTCACCTCCTTCCCGTGGTGATCACACCAGAGTGGCTTGGGTTGGGGGATCAGCTCTAATAACCTCTGCCTGAAGGCAGCAGAAAGCTTACCAGCAGCCAGAAGCCACCATGGAAGAAAGAGGGACTCAGGATTTTAATGAGTGAAACGTTGGAGGCTCCCTGCAGGATTACTTGGGGAAGAATGGGTAATCTCTTAATTCAGGCTAATCCCCCCATCCAGACTCATCATGGAGGGAGCAAAGAGTTAATAGCCAGAGGCAGGAGAAGGGAGTGGGTGAGGGAGAGGAGAGGCGATCTAGGGCAGGGGAGGAAGGGAAAGTAAGTGGCAGGCCCAGGCTGTGCTGCAGCGAGGGCTGCTCCACGCTATGGTGCTATGTTTCTGCTCATGGCCCCACGACCGCCCCTGAGTTTTTAGCTGCCTTTTGCTGCCAGCCAGAGGCACAGCTGTGGATCAGAGGTCTGGAGCTCCCTCCACCTGCTGCGTCCAGATGTCCCCTTGCTCACTAAACCTCTTTCTCTAGGACTGCTACCTTCTCCCCGAGGCAACTGCAAGCTCTGCCCAGGCGGGATTCCAGGGACAGGGTGAAGGGTGGCAGCTAAAAGGCCAAGATCCCACTGGGGCTGGGCAGAGCTTGTGGAGAAGTAAGGTCTGGCTTTGTTTGAGACATGCAGCGAGGAGCCTGCCCGCTCGCCCAAAGCCTGGCCCATTTGGCAGATCCCATTTGTCTACAGCTTTTGCGTGTGCCAAAAGTACAAATTGCTCAACGAGCCAGCAAAGCATGGACACATACATGTCTGTGAGCAGTGATGTATCTTGTGAGCCATATGTGTGCTCCAGGATGCATCTCTTTCCTGTGCATAGCCTGCACGTGTACTTGTGCGCTCTCAGCTGCAGGGGGATGTGGTACAGCGTGTGTCACGCAGGGTGTCAGAGTAGATGCTTTGTGCTGTGAACCTGTGAAATTGCAAGGGCCTGTGGAAACCTGCCCAGAGCTGGGAGTTAGGAGAAACACAGCAGAGGGATGCCTGGGAGAGCAGCAGCCAGTCACTGGAGGAAGCAGGTTGTAATGACAGCTGCTTTGCCAAGTGTCGCTTCAGTACAGGACCGCTTTGGTTTCTGCCAAGTGATGCTTTCCTGTGTTACTACCTGCACAGGGTACCTAAAACAGCACCAAGCTTTGAATGTCTGATTCAGTGTTAAAGGCCGGTTTGCTGATGCTTTTCTGAACACGTTCCCTAGGCCTTACTCCCAATTACACTAATAGCTCCTCATACTTGTACCTATAGGAATGACATCCTGCCTGGAGAAATTCAGTCAGACATCAGCATCTCTGGACAGGGTGGGCCCCATTTACAGTCCTGCAGTGGCCCTCTGCCCTTGCCACACCGGCTGCAGCCTGCGCTGCATTAAATCCTGCTGGCTCCTGCTGGGGCTGCAGACTGGTATTAAATGGAAGCAGCTGGCCTCCTCACCACCCTAATCAGATTGAAAGAGCGAGGGAGGTGAAAAAAAAGTTAGCGCTTGCTCAGACACATTTGACTATGTCTGAGACGATTATAGCCTAAATGCTCAAAGGAGAGTTTATGTTATGTATCGATTTATACAGTGAAACACTGTCCAAAGCCTGTTGGGAAGAGGCTCATAACCATGTAACACTACTGTTAGGTGATTACCATATGATCTTAGGTAAATCTGCCTAAGGGTTGGGTTTTTTTAGTGGAAATACCCCACTCAAATAAATGAAGTCATCTGTCATCTGCTAATAAGTGCTAAATGACTGCTAACCTATCAGTGGAAAAGTAAAATGCCCCCCCAAACTGCATGAACAGTTCCATAACATATGGGAGGTATTGACTGTGTCAAGACCCATGAGACAGAAAAATAGATGGAGGACAGCTCGTATCTGCGCTTTTATTCTTTATGAGTATTTTATTTACTTGCTTGCAAACAAAGCAGTGGACTTGGCAGATTCGAAGCATTTTTGCAATAGATTTGTCATGGTTTAGTAATAAGGAAAGCCAGAACCATTGTTTGTTTGAAGAAGTCTTTTGAGCAGCAGTTCCAGGATTTGGGATTGGGACCGTATTTGAGGTTATCGACTCCAAAACATAAATGGGACCAGAGGACCATGAGCTCTGCTTTTAGTCCAGGCATGCAAATGCAACTTTAGCTAGGATGGAGTCTGTGCTAGCACAGTTCTGGCCGTGCCAGTGCGTAGTGTGTAAGCTAAAGGGATGGGTCAGTGTGTGTTGTGTCGTTTGTGTTACTGCCTGCTCAGAACTTGCACAGCAGGGGGTTGTAAAATTGTGTTTGCTACCTAAGTAAATGTGTATGGCGCACTTACGCCTGGTGAGTCAGTTTGCCTAGGGCAGGAGGAGAGCAGAGGTTTCCGAAGCCACTGCGGCCGCAGGCTAGCCGAGAGGCTCAAGCAGAAGAGACTCAGGCGTTCAGATCCAGAGAACGTGGATTCACAAAAACCCACAGGAGAGCCTGGGCTGCCAGTGAATGAACGTGCCTGGGTCTCTGCAGCTTGAGAGTCTGCCTTTTTCTGTCACAATCTTCAGGGACTTACATGGGCTAAATCATTTCCAAGCACAATAGGAATGGTGCAGGATGCCAGCTGGTGATGGAGGAAGTCCTCCCTCAAGCTTTCCAGCCAGCCAAAGGACAAAGCTCGGCATTACCTCCTTATAAAACACTCGTTATGTGTAGTAGGGCTCCAGACAGACTGGATCAGCTGGAGCCATCAAGCATTTGGAAATTTTACCATTGACAGTTTATTCTGTTTTTTTCCTTTCTTGTGCTTGCAGACTGGAAAATTTTTTGGTGCAGTGGATGGCTCAGTAATGACCCAGCTGCTAAACATGGGCATGTTCAGGCGGTAAGTGGGGGAGCTCTGCACTGTACTTCTCTTTCTTCGGCTGGTGTGTGGGTCAGAGCCTACTGGTCCCCCTAAGCAGCACCACTGAGCAGGGGAAAATACACGTGCAGGTGCATGTGGCTCTCTTATTTGGCTACAAGAGCTCCTTTAGCTACCTGCCCCCTCCCCTGACTTGCTCAGCCATCGTCACCACACACTGTTTCTCCTCATCCCCTGCTCTTCCACCTGCTGCAAAGCACCCAGAGAGACAGTAACTCCTGATCTCCGTTTTGCCAGAAAGCAGCTGCTCCTCTGTCTTTTCCAGGGCAAGATGCTACGGGAAACACTTCTTGGTGTTTCGGGTGGTTCCTCCTGCCACTTGGAAAGCCTTTCTATGAGCAGTTGTCTGAGAGCCCCCCAGATGTGGCGTTGCAGCTGGCTGAGCACATTTCTCTCTCTCCTAAAAATACCTCTGTTCGTCTCACTCCACTCCCCCAGCCCATGCCAAAAGAGAGTTCAGAGTTTCAGTGGCTTGAAAACAGAAACTAGGGGGACCTGAGGTAGATGATACAATTATAATTCTCCACTTCACAGCCTGCTTTACTCACCATCTGAAATTAGGGACATATTTCCTCCTGTACTGACCCAGTTACATTAATCCGGGGCCTGTATTTCTCGCTTTGTGAAATCCAGCCCTCACCAAACAGCAAAGACATGTAAGCAGGCCACTGCGTTAGTTCTCCCATACAGAAACTTTTATAGAAAAAGTAGTGCACGCTGACGTGTGTGTGCCGTAGGCAGTTGCATTGCTTGCTTTTGACTGCTTGCTTGTTTTGTGTTGATTGCAGGGTGACCATGTATGATTATCAAGCGATGTGCAAAGTACCCCACCACCACCACAGTGGTGCCCGGCCTCTGCTCAGCGTATGTATCTGTCGGCACGCAGCCCTCTCTGAGCTTGGCTGTGGAGGCTTTCTCCTAGGATGTCTCCAACACCTTGGTGTAGCATGGTCCCCAAAAGAGCTTAGGAGCTGTTTGCTTTCAAGTGATGGGAATGTCCAAACTCATCTAAGGCAGATTTCTGAGGCAGTGGTGGCCACTGACAGTGGTTTCCAATTTGGCTTTCTATTGGCGTATAGGATCTCACTGACAATTGGAAGGACCAGGGAGAGGACAGGAACTAGACTATGCCAGGCTTCTCCTAAAAGCTGAAGAACCAGCTTGCAGCTGACATGAACAGAAATGCTTTTACAGGGCATGGTTTTACTCAGCAGCTCAAAGAAAGAGGAGAGTTGCACTGTCAGGGAACAGAGCATCTGAGAGAAAGCTGTCAGCCTCTCAGGGAAACGTGAGTGGGCTTGGAGCAACGGAGAAAGGGGTTAAAGCTGCCGAGAAACGCTGATAGCCCAGGGAAACAAGCTATCAGAGTGAATAGTTTTGCCAGTACCCAAATGCAACCTCTCTCTAGTCTGATACAAGCTAATAATCTAATCCCACTCTACCTTCCTAACCTGGCCTTGAACAGGCAGGACTAAGTAATTACTCAACACTCAGGCCACTTCAAACTAAACAGGGATGTGTTTATTGCTGTTATGATTGCATTTTTGATACTTTAAAATGTGGTGTGCTGGAAGTACATCCTACAGCATGACATGGTCGTTTTTTTCCAGTAAAAGAATTTTCAACAAAACATTACTTTTTAATAATGTGTTACATTTTTAACAATATATCAGTTTTGGTAATAGCTGTACTTAAGCTGGATAGATGATAAAATATTGCGATTGCAATGAAAATATTTGCTTGATCATATCCTCAAGAATTTTGATTACTGAAAGAAATGTCACAAAATACGAGCGGCCAAAAAACAGGTGAATGAGGAAGAGAATAAAAGGGTGAGCATTCGGCCTTCATCTCTCCCTTTCCCCTCTTAGCAAAACCCTCAAAAAGGAAGAAACAAAAAAAAGTCCATTTTTCATATGCATCATTCAAAGGAAAAATCAGTGAAATTCCCAACCCTCTGTGCATTTTACTATTTTCTGACTTATTTTGGTTAAGTCAGTTAGCAGTAATGGAACATTGTCTTGTGTCCTGTGACTGCTGCATCTGTTTTGGGTTTGAGGATACAGGCATGATTATGAGAAGGAGACATGAAAATTAGACATGGTTACCATGAAGAAAAGCAGCAGCAGGATCCTCTGCAGATTAATTGTCCCTGGGACAATGCTGGGTTTCCAATTTGTAGCTGAAAAGCAGGAAGATGACAGAAGTCATGCCATCTTGAGGAAAAGCTGGATGAAAGCACAGTTAAGCATAATCAATCAATGGCAGATAATACTAAATCCTGGGCAATGCTGTCACTTGTCCCAGAAACACCACTTGCTATCAGAACATAAAAGCATCCTAAACTGGTGGTGTCCCATTTAGCTGTGTTTCTCTTCTGCTCTGAGCTCTCAAGGTCATCCATACTGGAGAGAAATCATCAAGCAATTACATCTTCAAAGTCCTTCATACATTTGTGATAAACTCCCTGACCCTGACGGGGAGGGGGTGAGAAGATATTATTAGTAGCAAGGCAGCTCCTCTGGCTTTTGATGTATTTTGAACATTTTCCAGTGATGCTCAGACCTTGAATTTCCAGCCTGTCTTCAAGAGCTCTGATCAGTGGAGGGAATTGGTCTGAAACGTGGGGTCCTGCATAACAATTATAAACTCTCTGACCAGGTCCTTATGGTATTTCTCATTTCTTCTTTTGTTCTCCAGCCAATTTATGCCTTTCTAGCTGCAGTGAAATGGCTGATAAGTGATTTCCTCATGTGAGTACCAAAAGATGGGGGTGTTTGGGAGGCTCAGACCAAGGGGGGCGAGAGCTGAGA
The DNA here is from genome assembly GCF_965183815.1 of Platalea leucorodia. NCBI lineage: Eukaryota > Metazoa > Chordata > Aves > Pelecaniformes > Threskiornithidae > Platalea > Platalea leucorodia. Next base: position 59,778,880 of record NC_138826.1, read on the forward strand.
AAGCTGCAAGCAGAGGCCTCCGCGTAGGGCATTGCTCTCAGCCTTCTCCTGACTTTCAGCTCAGCGCCTTGCTCCTGGGAGACAGAAAGCTATTACTATTCCCATTTTGAGAGGCAGAGGCCTGGAGCGGGTCTGGGATTTACCTGAAGTCACTCAGTACAAAGTGGCAGAGTCAGAAATAGGACTCGGGTCTCCCGGGGCCCCGTGCGGATCCTTGATGCAAAGTCCTCTTGCCTGTCTCCTTTGCCCGTGATGAGCAAATGCACACCTTCGCTTTGCAGAGGGCGAAGGCTGAAGGAAGGAAGCCAGGGAGCTCAGGTCTGAGTGACAGGCAGGGGAGGAAGGAGGGGAGGCCGTGAGTCAAGCTCCGGATTCAGGCTCACCTCAAACTGCTGGGGGTAATCGGAGTGCAAGTTCAAATTAGGATGAAAGTGCCGCTGCTCAGCTTGCTGGGTGTGCAAAAGGCAAGGTATGGAAAAAATCCAGCTCCTAGGGCTCGACTGTGATTCAGAATAATTCATGATGTGCAGCTGCCTCCGTGTAGCCAGTGTACGGGCTCCCTGTTGGCCACCTGTGCCTGCTCCTCAGGTGGGTCTCATGGTGACTGAATCCCCTCCCAGCCTTGGGGGCTGCTCAGTCCTTCCTTCACTGGCAAGGCCTCCGCAGAGCACGCACTTCAGGTAAAAGCCCATTCAATTATTCCACAGTACCGATCCCATGATAGAGAGCTACACTCTCATCATGTGGAGAGGAAAGAAAAAAAAATTAAAAAAAAAAAAACCCTCAGACTTCCACTGCCAGCAAATTCATAGTAAACATTTTAGAACTGATACTCACTGGGCGACGGGGCCATCTCCCTGACACCTGCATCCTTCCAGGCTGCTGAAAAAGCATCCTCTGTTCTTGCTCTTTTGACAGCTTCCTTTTGGAGTTTAACATGAGTAGCTTCTGGCACTCAGACAACTTGGCAGATGGTGAGTACACAAAAGTCCAGCCGCCCCATAGCATGTGAGTGTTACAGCCGCTGGTGGCAGAAGAAGCTGTACAGGGAAGCCTCACAGGAGGCCACCATCTGCTCCACCACCTCTCCCTCCGTGGACCCTGGAATCCAGCTTCCAGGTCCCACCACCACCTCATCTTCCCCCACTCCCACCCTCATTTCAGGCTACCACATCAGCTGAGCAGTCAGGGCGAGGTGTGTGTGGCTCAGAGCATGCTGCTTGCTTTCCTCAGGGTAGCTGCTGGGGTGGGGGGAGGCTCTTCTTTCCAAGGACCCCCACCCTACAGGCAATCAGGTGAGAGAGACCATCAGCTGCAAAGCCCTTCGGTTGGAAACACTCCCTTGAGTCTTTCCTGAGGGTGGCCTACAGGACCGGACAGAGCAGGGCTGGAGCAGCAGGATCTCCGGAGCCTAGCAGGGGTCCCAAAAAGCTAGTCAGAAACCTGTAAGGTTCAATAACACATGGAGGGTCTTCGCTTGCCCACTGGACCCCCCTCTGGAAGAGAAAAGATGATGGCACATGGTATTGCACAGCAGCTGAGTGCAGCAGAGGGGTATGTCTGGGTTGAAATCCAGTGATCTGCCCTACAGCTGCAGTGCTGCCTCCTAAAAACATCCTGGGAGTCTCTGCAGTCCCATCCCTGGCCCACAGGCGGGGGGATATTAATGGCCCTGAGGTGAGCCGAAGGGAAAGGTGAGGAGTGCTCTGCACAGCCACGTAGGTGCCGTTATTACATCCTCAGTAATTATTCAGCACTACCGGTGCTTTTTGTGGAGACAGCGGTACCTTCCCTGCTAACTGTGGGGCTGAGTCATCTGCACTGAACTCTCCTGGCGTAATGGGGAAACAGTCATTTTTAGAAAGCATCATCTTCCTTCTAGTCAGAGAACCAGCCCAATGCCTGGGTACTGTTTAGGTCCCGCTCACCTCCTCCAAAAAGGATCGCCAGAGACAGTGGTAGCAGTTGCAGGTATCCTCTGTGTGGCCCTGGCTGCTGCTTAACACACGTCAGGATAACGGGAGTGGCCCCATGCAGAAACCGGTGGGGAAGAGTCAGATGAGCAAGTGCAGTACTTGGGGCACTGCAGGAGGGACTGCTCTTTCTGGAGGACAGACAGACCTGGTGTTCCTCCCACCTGGAGCTGCTGTGGGTGCTAAATGCCTGCAGTTTGATTTAGTCTTTGCTTCAGGTGTGAGAAGAAGGGAGGAGGGTTCTCGCTGCTGCCCTGCTCATTGCCATTTCCTTTTGTGCTTTCTTCATCTCTCTCCTACATCACCTCCATGACTGCTGCGTGCAAATTCATCTCTTCGCTGCGCTGTCATCATGTGAAACTGTCACGTGGCTCCATCTTCATTGTGTGTCTGTGTGTCGTGCGACTTTTCCAGCCAAGGCTGTCTTCCATCACTGTAAGTAGAACTACTTAGCAGTGAAAAGAGGAGGATTTAGCTAGAAATCCCAGGCTAGGAAAGACTTTTTTCCACATTTTGGACAATGGGGACTTGCAGAAAGGTGTGACAGGGACAAAGCAGTGCCTGGCTCTGTTTCCCTGCACTGCAAAGAAGCACGCGATGCTGTTGCTCATTTAGCTGGCTGAGCTGGTGATTGAAGGTCTGTCACTGAGAAGTCAATAAAAGAAGGAGCACACCAGCCTCCTCAGTGGCTGCAGGCACAGACAAAACCATCACTTCTTACTATGGCATAGATGAGCCTGTAGCCTGTGTACCATGGCGTGTCCTTAAGGCACTGTGGTTCCCAGCTGTCCCGTTCTTTTCAGCCGTTACACCAAAACCAAAGACCAACCCGTGCCTTCTCGCAGCTAAAACTGTACAGGTCTCGTAGACTTCAGCTATTAAGAGGCAACTTAAGTCTTCTTTTCCACACCCCGTGGCTTAGCTCCTTCTGATGAATCCCAGCCCAGCTCCAGGATAATGCAGAATTACTTTCAAGCAGTTCAGCTGATTGATAAGTATATGCTTTGGCTCATAAATCTGCTCCTACAGGCTAGTTAGAAATCCCTCCAGACAGAGTCCAGACTGTGGCGGTGTTTGTATCTCCCTGCTTCCATATCTAGCTTGTATTCGCTGAGTTGCTCTCTGCCCAGCGAGACGTATGTGTGAGACAGAGATAGAGAAATAGAGACAGTTGGAATGTGTCTTGCTGTGTGAAGAAGAGGAAGAGAAAGAGAGGGTGACTACGGATGAAAAAAATGAGTGTCCATGTGTGTGGGGGAGTAGCGGGGTGGAAGAATACTATTGGGACTGGAAGAAATGGATTGCACATGTTGTTAAGAAGGGGCTGTAGATTTTTGCCAGAGATGTTAACATTTTCTTGACTGCATGCCAAGGCTAGTGTATGCAAAAAGCACGGAGAGAAGGAGACATTTTGTGAGAGAGAAATGGAGCGCAAATTTATTCAGGGATATGGGCAGAGGAATTCATGGTCAGGGATCTAATGCCTGACTGTGCTGTGCACCTCTGGCTCTGCAGCACTGAGCCTATTTCTGCTTCCCAAGTTCTCTTGCTGTCTGGGAAGGCAAGACTTGCCGTTGGAATATGGGCATGGTGTATTCAGAGTGCACTCATCATGCAAGTCTGCTTTTCAGAGGTGGTGAGAAGACATGTTTGCTTCCACAGATTTTTCACTGCTCTCAGCATCTCATTCCTCTTGGTGTTTGTAAGGGCTTCTGCTTTTATGGACATCACCACAGGTTTTAAAGCCATTAATTAAGCCAAAAATACTTCCAGCCAAGGCATACAGCCTAGAAAGTACTATTTCTAGAATTCTGTAGCTCAGAAAAGTCTCTTTTTGAGAGAGTAATCAAGAGATGGTAATCTACACAGAGGATATTTTACAAGATAATTGATTAAATTCTGTGGTTTGTATTTGTAACTAAAAGTGGCAGATTTTTGTCTGGTGTCCCAGAGTAAATCCACTGACTTGGGTGATTTCTGCTGATGGGAAAGAGTTCACAATCTGGGCTCTATAGTTCATAGCAAGGCACGGCGGCTGCCTTTGCTACTCAGAAGGATTGGTTGCCAAATGTCTGACAGTCTTTCTGGAAGTGCAGATGGTAGCAACGACAGCCTGGAATTAACTCACTCTTTGCTATAAAGTTTGCAATTTGTTATCAGCTCCTCTGACTGTTTGCTAATCCCTGACCACCAGACTCTCAGAGCGCTGATAACATTTTGATGTCCAGCATGTGCATGCAGAGGCTCAGCTCAAGCATTTTGCTGATGATGTACATGCTACTGGGCTCCTCTGAACTTCTCAATACTGCTGCAGCTGCATTGCTTCCAAGCAAATTAAGCTGCAGTAGGCTTAAGCATAATCTCTGTCATAGGTCTTGTCTCTATGCAGAACTTCGGAGATTTTAAAGTGGCTTCTTTTCATTTAGCCTGTGCCAAGAAACTGGTTTAAGATGGTCTGTGCAGGGGACTTGTGCCAATTTAGCACAGTTTAAAAATATAGCTTGGTGCCCGTGATGAGGTTAACCCAGAGCAAGTCAAATTGCAGATGTTCATGAAAGATTGCAAACAGAAACGCAACTTCTGTTCATGACTTAGCCCATACTGCACTGCAAAAGTGCCCCTGAAGGGACTAAACCCGGTGCACTTCCCACCGCTTACCTCCGGATGCACAGGCTGCTCCTGTGAGTGCCACCACGGCACAGTTTGGCCCAGGATTACTGCTTAAGTGTTGCCTCTCTGGTCCTGTGTCCAGAGCTGAGGTACAGCTCTTGCCCATGTGTGCGGGTCAGGCCAGCAAGCAGTGCTGGTGGGCACTGGCAGAGGGTGCAGGTTTATCCTGGGTGGGGGTCGCGCAGTCTCTTTAGTTGCCTTTCCCCTTGAGGCCCAGGTCTCCAAGCCCCAGTCCAGCAGAGCAGCGCCTGATTCAACACTGGCTGAGGCTGGGAGGCCTCAAATCTCCTTCCATCCCATATTTTCCAAGCTGATGGTCTGATTCACCCCCTCCCTGCACCCTGTCCTTCACACCACTGTTTTTTATATGGCTTTAACTCCATTCGCTTTGATGACACTACATCAGGAAGCTGGAGCTAGCGGAGAATGTCATTCTTTGCCAGGGACAGGAGAAAAATGAGGACCTGGATGAAGTCTCTGCTATGTCAGGACCCTTTGCCACTCCTGACACGAGCAATACGCTAAGTTCTTGCAAGCAGTTGTGCCCCAACTTTATCAGGTCAACTTTATGGTCATCACAGCTGTTCTTCTGAGCAAAAACTGGCACAGTCCCTTGCCGCCAGCTGTGCTGCGGTGGCAGCCCCGGTCACTCAGTGCTGTGAGTCCAGGGGTAACACACCAGGACTTTGATGGTTCGTGGCTGAGGGACCAATGCGTGGTCTTGCCACAAGTGTGTCCCTAAGAAGGTCTGTCCCTGGCCCAGCCTACGATAATCTGGCCACCTGTTTCAGAGTTTGGAGCTGTTTTCCCAGCCACTAGTACAGTGAATTAAGGCTGAAGGAAGGGCTCCCGCTCTGTTCCTCACACTCCTTTAGTTCATCAGGGACTTCACTGGCCAGAATACCCTTACCGGCCTTGGAGCTGGTCTGAGCTGGAAAGCATTTGCAGCTTCTCTCCTTTCAGCATAAATGGGGATATTCTGTGTATTTCATCAGAAATGTCTAAGCCTTTGAAATTCACCTCAGTAATAGGGTCTTCCTCTGCTCATCCCGAATGTCCTCAGGACTGTTCGTCCCCATGACAAGTACTAGGCAGAGCCATTCTCCATTAGCAAAGATGGGAGGGGCTTTTCCGTGCTGCTGCAGTGTGGGGTTTGCACAGAGGGACAGTGAATGGTGACAGAGCACAGGCAGGCAGCTCCTGGCTGCTGGCAGAGTTGCTGCTGGACCCTGAAACGACGAGTTTAGTTGATTAATTAGTGTGAATCCAGGGTGAACACAGGACAAGGCATCATGCTGAAATCAAGCCTTGTGTGCTTTTGGATCTGTGCAAAATAAACCTAGCCATGATATTGAAAGGTGAGTCCCACCATCTGGGAGGATTTAAGTAGGAAGCTGCCTTGTGAATGACATTTTTAGAGAGTTCAGAAGAAAACCACAAGGCACAGCTACGGAGGACTCTGGACTGCAGGGATGTGTTTGAGTACCCATCATATTCACCTGGGGAAGGCATTAGAGGGGAGACTGGGCTGCAGCTCCTGGCTCTTAAATGGATGTCTTGTGTCGCTGGATCACCGTGGTGGAGAGAAAAATCAGAGAAAATCATCCGGCTTTTCTCTCTCTCACGTAAGCCACATTGTTTAGACAGCAAGCTCCACGGGGTAGTGCCTGCCTCTTTCTGTGTGCTCTGGCAGTGTCAGGGGAGACGACACTATAGCTCTCAGTGAGGGTTTTACAGTGATGCAAATTACCCATCAGGATCATGGATGCCCTCTTGGTGCCTTCTTACCATACATTTACTGATTAAAACCCATGCTGCTGCATTTTTTTCTATAAATCTTCAGTGTCGCTGCTGCAAGGGATAAGTTGGTCGTCCTCCACATCAGAAGGACTCTCTTCTCTGTCCGTCCCCCCGGCAGGGCTGCCTGCAGCCGCTGTGTGGGTGGAGGGCTGTGGAGCGAGTCTTTTGTGCTCAGATCCAAAGCTGATGTAGAAACCACTTCTCATACTTGTTGTTGGCTGAGCCACAACCACCTCTCCCCTAGCAACAAAGCCTCACATTTCCATCGGCGACGTTCCCCTGTGTCTGACAGAGGCAGGAACTGACTTTGCTACCTCTAACTGCAGAAAATAATTGCCAGAAGGGCCCAAGGCGGTAGTTTCAGGCAAGGCAGACTTCACTGAACTCCTAGAAAGGATGCCCTTGCTTTGTGAGGGAGGCTCAGTAAGGCAGTCCAGCTCCCCGCCATCCCCAGATTAGTTTGGGAGTCCCACAGAGTGTGACTGATGAGCGATGGAACCGCTGCTCCCTGCCTCTGCGGCAGACGGCTCCCTCCAGGAGCCAGCGCCACACGTTAGCTGGGTCTCCGCTGGGCCTCGAGAGCCGTCGTCTGCTTCCCTGTGCTCTCAGGCCAGATCTCTTTGCTGGCAGTGTTTTCTTTTTTACGTGGCACGTATTCAGCCCCTCAGATTGCCTGCTGTGGGCTCGCTCTGAAATGTCAGAGGGCTCGGGAAGGATCAGCGGTTGATGGAGAACCCCACCACAGGCACACAGGGTCCCGATAGGGGCAGATCCCTCAGCACAGGCACTGAGGACTGGCCCAGTCGCAGCTTTGAATGTTTAAAAAAGTGCGTGAACCAGGGCTGGGTTAGGCAGGAGGGACTTTATTGATGCTGCTGATTTGGTAGACCCCCCCTTCTTTGAACACGGGGGTACCGGTGCATAAATGCCCCTGTGTAACTGGCCATGGGGGTCCCTGGGGTGCTGCGGCCACTGCGGCCCCATGGCTGCAGCTTCAGCAGGGCAGGGTCCAGGCTTGCTTCGGGGAGGCGAGTGGGAATATTGGGCACATTTCTCACATAGGCCGGTTTTCCCACACCACCTAGTGGGACTGGGGATCACTGCCTGGCTGCTTTCTGCAGCATCTCCTTCTCCTCCTTCTCTGGTAGGCACCTGCTCTTGGCCACTGTCGGGGGGGATGCAGGGCTGCTGCTCCAACCTACATCGCTGGTCTTAAATACTTCCATCTCAGTGCAGACTGCTCCTATACGATCCTCTGCCCTTCGTTTCTCACCTTGTCTCCTTACCATCACAGCTCACAAGCACAAGAAGCACGACACCTTGCAGCCCTGTGACACAGAGTACCCCGTTTTTGTGTACGAGCCGGCCATCAAGGAGACCAATGGGCTGATCGAGTGCGGAGATTGTCAAAAGTAAGAATTGCAGCTTCCCTTTCATTTGCGGGCTTGCACACCTATCCCCCCCCAGGTCGTGACAGCACGCGAGCCTGGTCGCAGAGCCCACCGGTGATGGCAGTAGCTTGAGAAGAGTCGCCTGCTGCAGTGCCCATCGCGTGGCCACTGCCACATCCGCAGCTCTGGCCACAGAGCAGAGCTAAACAGCCCGCTGGACAGCGAGGAGGTGAAATGACCAAGTTACAGCTTAGCGATAACTTTTTTAGAAAAAAATTAAAAACATCTGTTAATAAGCAGAGGTGGCTGTAGAATGAGGGAAAGAGCATTTAAATATACATATATCTTTCCATTCCACAGATTTCAGAAAGGAACTTTTACTGTTTTCTCACGTTTCTGGCAAAAGTTTTCTCCTTAGAAAATTTTCCTTTTTGCAATGCTTTCGGCTTTCCTTTTCCTTTTAATATTTTCTCTCTTTTCTGTTTTTCTACAGAAAAGAAAAAGCAGAAAGGGGGGAAAAAAAAGTGGTGTTAAACTGAAAGAAATGAAAACACAGGTCCACTTTTTTACTTTCCGTTTTCATTTTAAGAGAATGAACAGTCCAAAATAACAGAAAAATCATTGTGAAAAGAGGCCATTTTCAGCAGTTGCATAGCACCATCAGCAATGACTTGTGGAAAGGTGACAGAGGAATGAATTTCCACTGGTCCAGCTTTTCCTAACATGAGGCGTCCAAACAGATCTGACTGGAATCCCTCTTAAAAAAAAAAAAAAAAATCCTACCTAGCCTAACTTCAGTCTTGGACCAACCGCAGGAAAGACTTAAAGGTTAGGAAAACAGCCTGCGCTAGTCAGCATGACTTCAGGAAAACCAGGCCTTGCCAAACATTGTTTTAGAAGAGATTGCAATTTGGTGACAACAAGGTATATTGTGTCAGTACAATAAGCTCTGGGTGGATCCAGAGCAGCTGAGTGCCCCAAAGCAACCTGTTTGTGCATTAAGCTGTTGCTGCAGAGGTCTCCACCACCAGCGCAGCCCAAGGCTGAGCCCTCCTTGATGGAGCCTGGCACTGACCCACCCACCCTCCCTGGGACAGCTAGAAGAGGTTTCCACCATGGGTATTTTGTACTGTGGTGGTTACAGCAACCCCCTGAGTGGTGGGAGATGGGGAGGGGGGTTGAATGATCTCAGGGTGATGAGCCTAAACCCTGTGTCTCCTACTGCCCGTCCTGCTTGAGTCACTGCCTGATAGTACAAGGGGGGGAGGCAGCACCTTGCCAGCTCCAGCAGCAGCAGCCCTTGCGTCCTGCTCAGCTTCTTCATAGTTACAGGTGCGGGACTGGATTGCACCCTCTGGATACCCCACGCCATCTCTTTTGCAGCTTTCATGTTCAGGAGAGAAACACGTGCCCCGACACAGGCTCTGTGGAGCATTAGAGAGTGGCCCAGTGGGACGTGCAGGCTTTCCCCATCACGTTTTGCAAGCCCAGGTGGTTCCCAGTGGAGCAAGGATAGGCTGGGTGCTTTATTCTGGGCAAAAAGTTGGCTTGTGGATTGGTGCATGGGGCACCTCTATCCTGGTTACAGAATTTGTGCGTGGGTTAAAATCTGCTTGTCAAAGCTCCCAAAGCAGTCATCAGCCAGGAATACTAATGAAATGGTCGAGCTGCAGTGCATGACATTCAACACCTCTAAAAGTGAATACAGAAAGCCCTGGAGGCTAGAAGCTGGCAAGACTAGGTGGTGAATAACCAGGGAGACAGGGCGGTTAGCGCAGTGGGTGCATCCTCACAAACCTGTATTTCTAATCCAGAAGCCCTCTCCCTGGGCTGAGAGGTGGTTAGCAGGACCGGGAGTGCACAGAGCCACGTACCAGCTGCAGTATTGTGGCCCTGCCACCAGCACAGGCACACCAAGCCCACCGTCCCTGGCCTTCCCTGTGCCCAGCGGCCCCAGCCCAGGCTGCAGGCTCCTTGCCAGGGCTGTATGGCCGCTCGGTGCCCGGCGGCAGCGCAGCCTGCATGCAGGCAGTGGAGGACGGCAGCGTGGGCAGCTCAGCCTTGCTTCGACTGGCTGCAGGCTCTGCGCTGGTAGAGGGCAGGCAATGACTGCAAGGCATGGGGCAGGGGCATGGCGCAGGCTCTTGAGATGCCCAGACAAGTACAGCACCTTGCGATGACACCGGCGTGCATACGCTTGGACACGCACCCTCCTGCCACCCCCGTGCTCACCCAGGGGGGCCGCAGATGGGCACGTGCCAGTGTGCAAACCCAGAGTCACAGGCGCATGCAGCCTTGTGAGCACAGAGACACATCTGAGCTGCCCATGCACACCCACGTGCACGCACATTCATGAACAAAACCCTGCACGCTGCCGAAACACGTGCCTGCCCTCATCCTGCTCTGCCCACGCCAGCCCTCCACCGCCGGCAGGCACAACCGGGCAGCGGCGCTTCCGCAAGCCGGCACGTGCACGTCCTCAGGCAAACACTGACACCTAGACACAGCCTCACCGGCACGTGCCCGTGCTCGTCACCGGACCTTTCTGTAGTCTGCTTGGCTGACGGGGAGGGGAAGGGACAGGCGAACTTGTGGCTGCACAGGGAAGCTGCACGTTTTCCATGCCAGTAGGCAAGACCAAGCACCTGTTGGTCAGTCCCATCACACCGATGTAATGTGCGATGCTATTGGGATCCTCGATTTCTCACTCCAGTAACATGAAATTTAGCAAAACTCTGCCCCTTGCAGGACCATATAGTACATACATCCTTGCATTGTATAACCATATGCATAAATATACATTGAATGGGCATTGACACAACTCACGTACTGTCTGCTGTGACACAGTGCCCTATTTGGGGAGGGCTTGTGTCGGGTTTTGTTTATTGGTTGGTATTTTTAGTTGGGTTTTTTGGGGTTTGATTTTGGCTTTTGGGCCTAGTGTGGGATTGTAAATCTGAGCCAGTTCAGAGCTTCCTGAGGCCAAAAAGGTGTGCTAACGCCACCACCCCGTGCTCGCTGTCTCTCCTGCTTCCTGCTGACATCCCGTTTCTGACGATCTCTGTTTTCTTTGGATTTCTTTGCTGTGGGCCAGGTGGTGCCGGGGCAGCTGCTCTGGCTTTGCAGTGGGAGGGATGTGCTTTCTCCCACCCGCTCCTTTCTTCGCAGGATGTTTGTGGCGCAGCAGATCGCCAGCAGTAACCTCCTGCTCCTGGTCACGGATGCCACCTGCGACTGCGGCATCTTCCCACCTGTCCTGCTGGATGCGAAAGAGGTCAAATATATCCTTCCACGCACAGCAGGGACGCACAGCTCCACAGGCCCTTTCGTCTCCGTGCTTGCTAGGGTGGAGAACCTGCTCCCAGGACAATTGCCATGGGGGTGGAGGGCATGGTCTGACCTGTGGGACAGCCAGGGAGAGAGAGAGACGGAGCGGGCAGGGTTGTGTTGTGGTGGAGAGGAGGTAACAGCCCTGCCCTCCAGCTGCCCAAGAGGAAGCCAGCCTCAGATGCGCTGTACGAGGGTGAGGGTGGGACAGTCCAGGAGAAAGGGTCAGTGGTGGCATGAGTGCAGCTGGGCTGGCTCCCCAACACTGCTCCCAGGTGCTTCTGTAACCCGGCCCTGCTGGGTCCTCATCCCTCACTCCTCGTAAGGGCAGTGACGTGGTGCGGCTTGTCACTGTGAGGCTGAGCCCTCTCCATGCCTTTTGGCCACTTTCAGCTGCCCGTCATTCCTTGGCCCCTTCTAGCGCTTGGAGCTGTCTCCAGCCCATGCAGGGTGACCAGCCCTTCCCTTGTCCTCCCTGCTCTGTCTCCCAGGCTGTGCAGACAACTTGCATCAGGGCCCTCTGGGTCTGTGTGGCGCTCGTCCCCCTTTTCTTTGCCTGCCACTGCCAGCATCCTTAACAGCCTCGCACATAATGCTTCAGTGAAGTGTGAACGGATGCGGTCCCAGAAGCTGAGGCGGCGGCCGGACACGTGCCATGCGTTTCACCCCGAGGTACCCCGGGGCAGCGCGGGAGGGAGGGAGAGCACAGGGCTGGGGTTCACCATGGGCACGCCTGCACCCATGTACACCTCTCCTCCTGCACCCCTGCGTTGTGTGTGTATCGTGTGCCCATCCTGCTGGCTGGACCCAGACACAGCCACGTGATGCCCCAAGAGGCTTCCTAGCAGGAGGACGGTCACACTAGTGACACGTGGGAAGGGCTTGAGCTCAGACATCACACGGTTGCTGGGTTTCTTCCTGGGGGTTCATCTGCTGGAACAGCCCCGATTCCTGTAACCAGCCCACGTGACCCGGGCTTGGTGCAGCCGCAGGCAGCTCTCCCGCCTGCTGGGCTGGCAGGAGTTGGGTCTGGGCACCTTCGCACAGCATGCGAGGCAGCCTGCGGCCTGTCCCTGCCCTGTGGGGCCAGGAGCCGGCACAGTGACCCGCTCGTGGGCAGGGGACTCCAGAAGGAGCTGCAGGAGGGATGTGCAGGCAGGAGCCACTCCTGCTGCATCATTTGAGGCTGAGGGATGGGTTTCAGGGTGTGAGGCAGAGCATGGCAAAAGCCGAGGAAGCGAATGGCTTCCTAGCTTGCAAGTAGCCGCTGTGGCCCACGGACATCAAACCAGCCCCTTCCTTTGCCCCCGGTGATCCTTCTTTTTGGCCACAGGCATTTCTCCCCCTTCCAAAGGCAAAGAGCGGGCTCCCTTCCCTCTGCCAGCAGCCACCCTGGTGCTAAGAAGCTGATGCCTTCTCTCCCATCTCCCAGGAAAATGCCCAAGACTGCGGTGGCGCTGCTGAGGTCTCCATCTCGCCGATGCTGCTCCTCCTGCCCCTGGCGCTGCTCCTGCGGTGATGCTGCCTGCAACAACGCGCCTTACGCGGCAGAGACCCAGGAAGACGGGGCTGCCACTGGCGGGAGCGGCGGGAGGGGAGGACATGGGGGCGCAGGCCATTCTGGGACACCCGCTGCGACTCCCTGGGGAGACGAGGTGTTAACGACAAGGCACAGATCCTGTGTCCATCACCACAAGGTCCAGCGTGGTGCCGATGGTGGAAGCTGCTCCCTCCTCGAAAGCCCATGGCAAAGACCTCTGCAAGAACCAGCAGGGTCGTCTCCTGGCACACCACCTACTGAGCTGCTCCTCCTGGCCATCAGCTCCCAGCCAGAACGGCCGAGGTTGTTGGCGTGACTTGGATTTCACCGTCACTCTACCTCTCTCGGAGCCACTTTGGGGTAGTTGGCCCCAGGAGGCAGACAGCTTGGTGGAGCAGATCTGGCCTTAGGAGAGCAGGAGGGGTTGGGGACGCTGTCTGCCTGTCCCTCAGTGGGAGCCGCTGGGATTTTGAGCACCCGGGATCAGAGCAGTGCAGGCACAGCCCTGCCAGAACAGGGCCCTTAGAGGTTCCCAGCAGGGAGGCAACATCTCTTGGTCTTGGGGGTGGTCCTCGACCAAGACCCCAGGGGCAGGACATGGCACCTAACCTGAACTGCACTAATGTAACAGGCAACCAGACGATGGGAAGTAGCACGGCTTGACTAATTAGCAGTAGCTATGCCAGCTCTGCCGAGGAGACCCCTCCTAACACTGCTAGCGCAGCATCCAGATTCTTGTCTAGATGTGGACTTACCTCTGGGAAGGGGTTATGTATGAGCCACCAAAAGAGGGGGTATGTATGTTCCCCGCTGCTAGTTTCACTGCAGACGCAGCTAAGAAACAGGCGCTCTTCCCCTTGGAGCAGCACTGCCCTGCTCATTGAAGCAGCCCTTGGTTGTCCCAGGGTGAGCAGTCGCCTGCCCTGAGCCTGGCGTTCCCAGCTGGTGGGCGTGGGCCGTTTCTCACAGAGCTTTATGGACAATGGGTGGGGAGCACCCATTTTTCCTTTTTTTTGTATGAACTGCTCCGTACCATCTTGTTAAAAACAAATATATGGCATATTTTAAATAGATACTTAAGCTTCAGCATGTCATGTTTGGTGCTAATCACTGCCCTACACTACATCCCAGAAACCCCTCTCCCTGCCGAACGTGTTGTGACAGGGTGCAGGTGGAGAGACTGCAAGCAGAGCTGCGGTGGCCTGGCCATCAGAGATGTGCCAGCGACTCGCAGGGATGCCAAGAAGTGCTCCTGGTTGCTGCACCGTTGTTTTTACCAGAGCTGCAGGAAAATAAGCCCCTGGCCATGTAGCACGCACTGTGAACCAGCCGGCTGCACCACACAGCCCACGGCTCTCTGGTCACCCCTGAGGCAGGGTGGGGGGGTCCCAGCACCGGCGGAGTACATGCCGGGGTAGGGATGCCACAGCCAATGGCTACAGAAGGAAAGTTCTCACCTTGAGCTCCCCACCGTCCCCGTCTGTAGCCACCCCAGCACCTGTGGGTACACCACAGTGGCACCAAAGGAGCAGGCTAGCAGGCAGTGCCTTGCCCTGGCCTCCTCTGCCAGGTGAGCCAGTTCGGGAGCCCCCTGCACCTCTCCAGGCCCCCTGAGAGCTGTGTGGCTCATCACACTGAGCTGCCCTCCTGCAGGACAAGCGCCCGCACCCCCTTCGCTCGCTGCCTGCAAGCAGTGCTGCCTGCGGTGCTGCCCTCTGCATGTGCTGGCCACGTGGAGCTGCAGGGCTCCTCACCGAGCTCACCAAGCCACCCGCTCCCGCAGCCACTGCCACGGGGGTTAGACCCACGTGCAGCTCCTGCAAAGGGCAGTTTTATGGGAAAGGGCTTTATCCTCACACCAGGGCTGTCCCCTTCCCTGCACGAGCAGGGGCCCACAAACGCACCCCAGGTGTGCTAGGGTCAGTACGGATGCCGCCCCTCCTGCCACCAGTGTCACCCGGCACTAAGGGGACAGTACCGGTCACAATCAGGTCCTGATGGGGACCTTTCGGGATGGTACAGCTCCTGCTGTGGCGGGTTTTGCCTTGTCAGAGGGCGTATTAACAGCAAAGAGGAGAGGAACAACTGTGGTACTGGAAGTAAATCTGGAGGTGGAGATGGTTTCCAGGCTTCAGATGCAGTGACCTTATCAGAGCCAGAAGCAGCTGAGGAAGATGAAAGCACCATGGAGGGAAAAGGGGCTTATGTCAAGGCCAAGGAGCTCAGGAGCCACTCACAGACAGAGGAGCCACCGGTGCAGGGCGTCCCCACCGGCTGGCACAGCTCCCCCAGCTCTGTGTGCCTGCCCTCCTGGGGCACTGCTCTCAAGGGTGACCTCCCTGTCAGAAAGGATTAACAGTCCCAACTCCACTCAGCTAAAAAGATATATAAATACACATTGCCCTCCTGCATATGAACCATGTTTGATTTCAGGTGCATTAAATCCACAATAAACATGGTCCTGTAGAGACCTGCACTGAAAAAGTGAAGACATGAATTATACCCAGCTTAGTTGCTTCAGCAAGTTTCTGTATAGGTTGTAACTGGAGGCAATAGGACAAGGGTGAGAACTAGATTATTTCTTAAACCAGAAAATAAGAGTGAAGGTTTGCCCTGACTTAAAACCCAAGCACACACTGGGAACCAGACTGCAGAGCCACTCGCATTGTTTGCATGCTGCAGCATCGAGCTGCTGCAGCGAGCAGCAGGATGGACGTCTCCCTCCGTGCAGCCAGCACTGGCGTGCACCCGGCTAAAGCAAAAGGAGCCATTCCCAGAGCTGCTGGTGCCTCCGTGCTGGGGCCTCCCCAGGCACCTGCCAGGCAGCAAGAGCCAGGCTGTGGGCACAGCTGGCCGGTTCACCTGGGCCCCGTTGGGGCTGGCAGAGGATGCCAAGCACTTGCCTCAGCCCGCGGCCTCGGTCCCACAGATCGCATCCCAACCCGCCAGCCTGTGCTGCCTCCTCCAGCGCTCACCAGCTGCCCCCTGAGTGCCCTCCGCGCCCTGCAGCAAACGGCTGCCCTCCCACCCATGCTGCAGGGCTTGAGCTGGGGATTGGGGGGTGAAACCGGATGGCAGCTAATGATCGGGAGATTGTCTGGTGTGTCTCCAGAGAAGAGCGGCCCCTGCGAGGGGGCTAGGGTAAGGCATGACCCCACAGCCCCTCACCACCTGAGCTGGGGCTGATCTGGGGGTGCCCCACTCCCGTGGCAGAGCTCCCCAACCTCTGGCTGCAGGGCCCTGGGGGGAAAACATCTTCTCGTGGCCCTCACTGGGCCGCACCACCGGCTCCCGCTGTGCTTCACACTCGTTGCTGGATAGGGATGCCCTAGGCATCCCCCCTTGGCCATGTCCTGCACAGGGGGATGGAGGAGACCCCAGGGTCCCTGGGAAGCTCCAGCAGCACCGTTTGGGCAGTGCCGGGTACCCGTCTGTGGGGAACTCCCTGCTGCCTGGGGAGGAGGCGTGATTTATAGACCCACTGCTGGAGCTGGGACAGCTGGGCTTGCTGCAGGGAGCAAGGAGGGGAGGCTCCTCAGCCACCCGTACAGCTGCCCTTGAAAGCCCAGCGGGTGTGCTTGGCCACAGCGGCTCCCGGGGGCCTGTGCCACCGCTCCCCAGGGGATGCAACACACACATGCTGCGGCACGCAGTTTTGTGACAGAAGCTCCTGCTTCCGTGCCTGAGGTTTGTCTTAGTCATTTATTAGGAGGCAAACACAGCCCTGTTCTTCCCATGGTGCTGCTGATCCACGGTGGGTTGAGCTGTGCCCAGGTATGGCTTGCTTTATTTTTTTTTCCCCAACAAAGCAGACTCCAAGCACACCTACCTGTTTCTTGTCTCTGACATGGAGTTAAGCAAATTCCACCGCCTGCTCTGCTCGCCTGGCAGAGATAGCAGCTCACAGCCCTACAGCAAGAGAAAAATCCCCAGGAAGAGCAGCTGCTCCAGCTCCCAACTTCTTCAGCCGTATGCTGGGCACAGCAGATGAAAATAGGTCAGCAGAAGTAGAGATCTGAGGCCAGAGGATCCAACCAGCAGCGGAGCAGCTGTGAGAGGAGCCATCTCTCACTTCCAGCCAAGCAGCATCCCGCTGCCATCCTGATACGGCGCTATAAATCACAGCTGTACCTCCTGCAAGATCCCGTCCACCCCTGTAAGTGCGCAAGCTGTAGGCATCAGGGTTTGTTCTATTAAGGCAAGACTCGACGTGAGAAAAGTCACAAGAGTGCTCTGCAGTGAGGGGCGTCCGTCAGACCCACCCAGCCACGTCTGGCTGCCACACAAATCAGGGGCTTCACAAGCCCTAAACCTGCAGCCGGTTTCCTCCCAGGCAGGTGGAGAGGGAGCCGGGAAGAGACCTGAAATCTCTCTGTCACACTCCTTACAGGCTTCAGAAACACTCCACTGCAGGCTGAGGTAACCCTGTCCCCCCCAAATGCTGTGGTGGGCACTGAGGGCATCCAAGGCGCGGGCAGGGACACACACCTCGCACAGCGTCGTGTACACGTGCCCTCCCTTGACTCATGCCTTGGGACAGAGCAGACAGATGACTACACCTTTGAGTATGACCAGACAGGGATGACTTCATCCTACAAAACAGTAGGAAAATCAGCCCTGGATTTACAGCAGCTGTTTGCAATTGGGAGCAGGCACAAAAGCAGCAGCTTTTCAGCAGGCTGGCCTGAGTCGGCTTGTACTTAGCAAGCCTGGCACATTCCGGGCTGGGGATGGCAGCGGTCGTAGCGAGGAGCCGCAGGCTCCAAGTGGGTTAAGAGGGGGGTGCCCTTCTCTGCCCCAGCGAAGTACCAGTACCACACTCTTGCTTGGTTTTATACGTACCTCTCAAACTCAAGCTCCTCAGAGTATTTTCCAGGATGCTTTTTTTGCCGACAAAGCCCACTGGTACTTTCTGCACAGAAGCACTGTGCTCTCACAAGCCTCTGCTTGCCGGGGAGGGGGGACCTGAGGGCAGCCAAATGTGGCACTTTTAACTTTTGCACAAAGCAATTTTTTGAAAGCAAGTGGGGGAGGAACATCAGACTCCTGTGCACTGAGTGACTCCATCGCCAGCTGGACCCCCGCTGGAGAGGGTCGCTGCTCCTGTCTTCCCCAGACACTGGGGAGCTCCCCCATCCCTTGGTGCAGGCTGTTGCCCACACCTCTGCCCTGCCCTGCCCCAGCTGCAGGGCCCCTTACGCCACCTCTGCCTGCACTTGAAAAGAGACTTTACACCTTCTGTCACTCAGCCAGCAAACCCCGCCGTCATTACCTCCCATGACATCAGCCACAGCAACGCAGTTTGTCATCAGCGTGTAACGCAAACTGTAATAGCCCCACTTGAACGCCACCAGGCACGTTTCTTCAGTAAATACCTCCTGGGCCACGCACGAAATTTCATCAGCTCTTCCTGCTTTGCTTCCTGCTGCTGCCTCGCATTTTGGGTGCCCTGGCACCCCGTCTTTCCCCAAGCAGGCCCCACCGACGTTAGGAGGAGTTACACCGGTGTAATGCTGGCGTTACTCCCCGGTTTGGCTCCACCGGGGCCGGGCAGCCGCCGCTGTCCCTCCCGCCGGCGTCATGAGGAGCAGCGCGTGCATTGCATGGGGGCGTGCGAGGTGCTTCCTCGGCCCCCCTCGAGGAAAGGCTGCGGGGCCGGTGGCAGGAGCCTGTCACACCAGGGGCTGGCCTCTCACGGGCAGCAGGGCAGGGGACAGGGAGCTGCCAGGGAAGCCCCCACGCTGGAGAGTGCGAGTACATCGATGCTGTATGTTGCACACCAGCCAAAAATCCAAGCTGTGCTTGCTCGTCTAAATTTCAGCCAGCAGTGGCTTGCTTCTGTGCCGCGCAACCGGCCCCCCCGCAGCAGGGGCTGGAGCCTGCTGTCACCCCCCTCCTGCCCAGCTCTGAGGGACACTTTCAAAACTGGCAGGAGGCTCCCTGGCAAAGGCAGCAAACCCAGCCTGGCCGCCCCTGAGGGCAACGGGACACGGGGAGCTGGGCCAGAGCCAGGGCAGAGCCCGGGGCTGGCTGCCACAGCCAGGAGCAGGCAGGGAGGTGGTGGCAGTGGCTGCTCCCTCCCGGGAGGGATGGCTTCCCATTTCTCCTTCCCAGCAGCAGCTGCCGCCCCACCACACCGGCTGCTCCTGGTCCAAGCGGGAGGAGCTGGCTCCGGCTGGCCCCACAGCCAGGCGTCGGCTGCAGAGAACAACTGCTTCGCTTTAGGGGAGCTTGGCGCCAGCCAGCACCAAGGCAAACCTCAAGCCATACGCACAGGTTCAGCATGGTTAGAGATGGAAACAAAAGATAGCTACTGGAGCGGGTGTGGGTCTCATTTGCCTCTGTTAGGGAAACGCATCGTTGCTCTGGGAACCCAGCCAGGCCCATGATTTTCCCATCTTATTTACAACTAGACCGGTTCGTTTTTTATGCCAACTGTGAAGAGCCTCTGTGCCCAGTTGTACCACTACCAGAGATGAAGCTGCTAAAAAGCAAGATAATCTTGAAGCTCCAGTGCAAACATCTCCGAGCTCAGAATCAGTAATGGCTCTGTTGCTCAAACATGAATTTTACTAGAGGAGAGAAGGGCAAAGGTGACGCTCCTGGAAATGCCAGAATTAAGACCGAGCAGGCAAACCATCCCCTTGCGCACACGCGGGAGTGCCAGGCTCGCATCCCGCCAGCCCTCCCCAAGGAGCCTACCTTCCCGACAGTGAACAAGAGGGCGAACACGGGACCAGCTACGCTGCGTTCCTCTCACAGCGGCTGAACAGCAGCGCTGCCCAGGTGATGCTGGGCAGAGGGTTTCCTCGTGCACTTCTCCGATGTTGCTCGTTGTCAAAGTACTTGAAGATGATCCAGTGTGACGCGCTCGACCTTGCTGTGAGCTCAAGGCCGGTATTCCTTCTTCATAAAGAGCAATATGGACCTAGGAATTAACACACATCCTCTCCGAGGAGCTGATCTTTTTAGAGAGCTTCCTTCAAAGCACATCAGTGCTCAGCATTCCTGGAAATCAGCCCGGAGAATTTCAGCTTGGGCACTCCAGACACATACAGAAGCACTGGCCAGCAGGAGAGTTTGGTTCAAACAGATTGCTTGATGCCACACAGGTGGGGGGCGGGGGGGGAAAGAAGGGGAAGAAAAAAGAAAGGGGAAAAAAAAGTCAGTTTTGCAGGGAAGCCTCTAATAGCTCCAACTAAACTAAACTCAGCTCCTCCATCCTAATCATATGCTTCATTTATTTCCAGCTCCTTAAAAAGTTAGGCAACGGCCTTAGACACTCACCTCGATTGCAGTGCTTTAATCCACACTCAGGGTAAGTTCACCCTTTGCAATGAGCGAAGCGAGTGATTCTTGGGAGAGGGCAAAGCATGGCCACGACTCCATGCAGCAGAGGTAGGACGGGCAACTCCAGCCTGCCCAGGCAATGGAAGTATCAGTCTGCTTCTTGAAAACAAAATAAAATAAACCCAATTCATATTCAAACGTGGCAGCTTCTTTTAGTGTAATTCGTGTGTAATCTGATGCCGAAGTTCTCCATGCTCCTTGAATTTGCTTTGCATTTTTAAAAAGAAAAAAAAAAATCCATCCTGAGACCTCAAGCTGTCACAGGTCATTTACTAGAGCTGGCTCTCTTACAAGGCACTGCAAAATGTGTATCTTGAGTCAAGTAACTGATAAACAGCACAGCTGCAGATGCCCAGGCTCAGTGTCAGCCAACACAAGAGGAGGATTAGGCGTATCTTGCCCGGGCGGTTCACAGATGCTTGCTGACAGCCAAGGACCGGCGATGAAGCAGCAGAAGGCACAGGGCTGATCTGGTCAGCGCCAGCCGCACGCCCTCCCCAGCCAAACCTGACTTCTTCCCGCTCCTGCCAGCCCCTAAGCCTGCACACCAGGAGAAGACGATTAATCCCTTCCTTGGGTACAGGCCGGGAGGCATTTCCTCTACACCAGGAGGTGGAGTCCAGGCCTCCTGAACGTCTCTTCTCCATCTCCACTTACCTAAAAATTTGCCCACAACCACCAAGGTCTCCAGCACCCACCCTCCTTCCCCCCAGCTCTCGTTCTTCACACCCTCAGTCCCTCCTGCCCATTTTCCTCCTCGCAAGCTCTCACCCCCCAGTACTTCACCTTTGGCTTTCCAATACTGTCCATAAATCACAGCTTCTGCTCCTTCCGCCACGCCCCACCCGGTTTGACTCCTTGGCCAGTTTGTTCCTTTCCCCTGTCTGCCTGTTACCCCCGGCACCCAGCCCGCAGCGGTAAGAGAAAGCCCTTTTAAACCTTCGAGCGAGGAAGGGGACAGTTCGCCAGCAGTCTGCTCTAAAACCTGCGAGACCAGGAACGGAAAACTGAGCCACCGAAAATGAGTGTCTCTGAACACACAGCAACAGATAACCTTTGGAGTTACAGCTAGCCTGGGTTCAGATGGAGGCTTGGGGGATGCAGAGAGACCCGACAAAGGCCAACCAGCCCCAAGCCCCCCCTGCGGCTTCATGCCCTCGCTCTACAGCGCGGGCTCAGCTAAGCTTTCCAAAACAAAAGATGAAACTTAGCAGTAACAGCAATCCCACTTTGTTCTCAAGTTACTTTTAAAATATGGCAGAGGTCAAAAACAAGCAGACATGGGATTGGATAAGCGTTGATCCAAGCTTTTCATTCTCTGCAAGTTCAGAATAATGGTATGTCAGGGGAGTTCTTATGACGAGCAGCTTCATGAAGCGGTGGCACCAGACACACCTAACACCACCGCCTTCCCCCCACCGCTCTCGGCCGCCTACTACAGCTGACAACTCCAGTGGGCATCGAATGAAAGTCTAGACTTTGGAAAAACAATTTTCCCTCAAGGTCAGCACTAACTAAGAGGCAGCACAGTCCATGGATACCTTTGCCTGCTGCAACATTTATATACATTAAACAGTATTGAAATCTTATGGCAAGACCAGGCACAAACTTGATGTAAATTATAGACATCAAGAGGATGCCACATAGCAGAACTAATGTTTCAGTCGCACAAACTCCCACCCGCTGGCTTTTGCTCGAGGGTGGGAGCAAGCATCGGTTCAACTGTCCATAAACAAGCATTTAGGCATCCGTTTGGTTTCTGCACCAGCAGAAGTCTTTTACCTACAAAGTGTTGCCTGTAAGCGTTGGGAAGGAAGAAAGGGAGAGTGACTCTTTCAAGCTTCGCACGCAGCATGGAAAGACCCAAACTAGACAATATTCCATTTGGTTCTTTTATTAGCAGAAGTTAAGAATACAGCAAGTAATAAGATCCCATCTTATATGGAACCATCACCAGAGTCCCCAACCATCAAAACCCTAGAATGTGCTTCATTGCTTTCAACAGTAAGCAATTTTTAAAAAGAAATATACTGAACAAGGCCACTATTTAATGGGGAAGGAAAGAAGCTGTAGGTCCTAACTATTCTATGGCAATAACCTGCACACAGAGCAAGCAAGCCTCTGACTGCTGAGAGTAAGGCATTCAGGTGCCAACCTGGGAAGAGTTCTCAGCAAGAGCTACAGAAAAGTGCACAGCTAGGTTGTTTTTATTGGAACACACAAACTTCTCGAACGGAGAGACTGACTGGGTTAAGAATAGCAGGTGGAGTACTGTGTTTTTGTAATAGTTCTGTGCTGTGTAGGACCAGGTTACAATCACCCTTCAAGGAGTGAATGTGGGATGATCCAGGATGGAGACTGCCACTTCTGCTGGTACTGTTACAGAGGTATCCCAAAGCGCCTTACGGACAACTCTGAATCTGATATGCACCACGCTCTTCTCAGACACCAGTATACTTCCTGCCAGGCAACTCGACATCTTTGTCAGGGATGCCAGTGCTACTAGCCTTTACATCCAAGTTAATACTGCTCTTTACTTCATTTGAGTGCCACACAGACCTGTGATAAAACTTCTTCTTGCCCTACAGGCATCCAGTGTAGTTATCCTACTGAGAACACGTCCCTCTAAGCTCGCGGGCTCTGCTGCGGCACCTCTTTCTGCAGCTGACCTTGCTCTCAGAGGCTTTACAAAGACTCCATTTGAGAGGTGAAGCCTTAATATCCAGTCAACTTTCAGAAGGCATTCTACTTCTACTTGACTCCATTAGGCAAAGTAACTCCCCAAAACACACTCCACGATATCCAGGGTATGGGAAGATCTTTGCAATCCACATTTTTCTCTTGAAGGATGAAAATTCAAACTTGCAGGAGCCTTAAAAAAAAAAAAAAAACCCACAACAAAAAACCCACCCTTTACCTTCCTTCCTCGTGAAATACAGCATTTTATGAGCTGTTTAACTCATCTCTGAAAGAGGTAATTGCTCTGAATTTCCAACTAAACACTCCAAGCAATACCTGTGCCATAACAAACAAAACGTTCAAGTTTCATCTTACAACTCCAAAGATTCTCCTTCAGTCTAGCTTCTGACTGGGCTCCAAAGATCAAGCTACATCAATTACACAAGAGAAGGGTATATAGCTCCCCTTATATAGGAGGTGCGTCTGCTCCACAGCAATTCAACTGAACTCTTAGTTTTAGGTTTAAGAAATACCAGCAGTCCCATTGCTAAAGCACAGATGGGAAGCAGACCTAAGGAAAAAAAAGAAAAAAAAAATGGAACTGCATTGGGCTGATTGTGGATTTTTCCTCTTAAAAAGAAAAACCTGCAAACTCCCTTGGCGTATGGAGCCTGACACATGAGAGGGTAATGTGCTTGAGGTCTGCAGTAATGTTAACTTCAAGTCCTGCAGCACACAGCTTCCTCTTTCCAATCTGTCTTAACCCCACCTCTGTTTCCCCTCACATGCTCAACTATCTTTTGACAAGTGCATTACCATCATTTGTTCAGACAAAACCGGGCAGGCCTGCAAATGGCAACCATCTACTCAACGGGGGCCTTTGGGTATAGGCAGGCACTGATGGAGTCGGACTGTTTGCCATTTCATGTGCAGTTATCCCATCATGCTCCAATTCATATGATGAGAAGCAAAACAACTTACTGTAAGATCCACTATCCAAAACTACACAGGCCACGCAAGCTTGGAAGGCAGCTGTCCCACACGCTTAGGCAGGGCACAGATGTATCTTTCAAGTTACTTGGGTAAATAAACTTGCTAACGCTGTGACCTGGATGACAACATGATTAATCCAGCCTTCACAACCCTTGTGTACACGTACTGAACCTACTCCAAGTGCTGGCCAGGACCCAACATTGCCCAGGGCATGCTGGCCACCAGGAAAATCTGCAGGGCCAACATGCTTCACTCCTGGGAATTTTACCTGGTCCTCCTGCAATCATTTATTTTGTGCAAAATTGAAACAGTGTGTGGTACTTGCATGTTGCATTCTTTACAAAAACCCTTTTCCCCCCACCCATTGTTTAAAACATTTATATAAATTTTATTTAAACAGAAAGTTAGAAATCTTATTTACAATTTGTTTTTCTCCCAAAAGAGCATCTAAAATGAACTCCCAAACCCTCCAAGAGGATATAAATTTAACCTTGATTTTTTTTCTTTTTAAAAAAAAAGGAAACTGCTAAGCTATCCCTCCCCACTTCTACAAATAAATATGGCATTGAACAGAAGCCGATTTGGAAGGGTCCTCTGTAGCTCAATCTGTAGATCCCAAGAATAAATTAGGGTTTCAGAATTTCCTGGTCTTCAAACTGATTCATTCCATTGCTTGAGGTATAGAATTTATCTTGGTTAGTCAGAATCCCCATGAAGCTCCATGCTCCATCAGCTGAAACTTGGATTCTTCTTAGGTATTCATTTTGCTAGCCTGTATGCTTCAACCGCGCTTGCGGTACTGTTTTGGTTACGATCTTGGGCCGAAGGCTGGTTTTACTGCATCCCATCTTCCTCTGTGCAGCCTCCTCCCACCGTGAAACGGAACTCCTGGAGGTTCGAAACCCCGTGGAAGTGCACGAAAGCGCCAGCCACGACAAAGACGTGAAACAGCTGATGGGAGTGGAACTGTGGAAAAGAAAACACTTCTGTTCAGCCGGGGTACTTTGGGTTCTAGTGCTACCCTGTCTCCAAAAAAGCCACACATTCAGCTGAAGTACACAGTAACACGTAGCAGTACCTCAAACCACAAGCTGCAAGGTTCTCCAAGTTGTGTGTTAAAAGCCCATCCCTCTCCTATCATTAGCAAAATAATCAAATTCCCCACGCACACACCCCACCCTTTCCTTCAGTCATCTTAACCAGCTGGCCAATCAACAAATACACTACATAAATGATATAGCGCATCTTCGTGAAGGGACAAGGATAACTTCAGAGCTTTGGGCAAAAGGTTTAAGCAGGACACTTAAAATTAGTTCCTCCACAACACACACTGGTGATTTATTAATAAAAAGGGCTATCTCATACAGCTAACAGGTACAAGCTCTGCTCTGGTCACAGGCATAAATTTTACCAGGTGGATTTGCAGAATGTTGTTATTTTTTCTCTGCCACAGAGAAACAGAACGGAAAAAAAAAAATTGTATTATTTTAAAACCGGGAAACAACCAGATGTTCTGAACGAATGCGCAGGATGCTATTGATTATAGTACAGCCAAATGAAAACCATGAGGGATCTACATGACAAAGCATGCCCTTGTTTGAGGGAAGCCATACCAATATGGATAATCTTGAAAAATTTCTACAACTGTGCATTTGCAGGCTCCACAGGTAGCTTAGAAAAGAGTTGGTGGTACATCAGTGCTTTTGGAGCCTAGTTTATTATCGTTACAAGGCTTTGGCCATTTAAACAAATCTAGCAAACTGGTGCTGTGCAAAAGCTACTCAAACAACCCAGACCTCATTCTCACTTCTCATCTTCTTTAGGGGCCTTAAACTATCCTAGTGAAAGTACAATGGCCTTCCAAAAGTTCACCTCCCTCTCATCTCTACTTTTGCTCCACCCAATTTCTTTCTTTACATCTTCCCCACGTATTTGCCCTCTACAGTCTTCATGATCCTTTCGCTCTTCCCAAGTTTCCCCCACCCACCCACTTGCTCACCCCACTTTCCCTTCTTCTGGACCAGAGATCCCTCCAAAGTCTACCATCTCTATCCAGCATTTTCACTGGCTGCACAAGATGAGGTGCCAGATGTGGTGAAGATCCCGGAGAACACACCGAACATCAGAGAAATAACCATGCACTATTCTGCACAGAACCAAGGCAAGATGTGTGTTTGCAGGATCCTCAACACACACACAAAAAGGTTTGCAAAGTTGCTTACCCATCTATTAAAGCTATCTAGTAGATGTGCTGGGGTGAATTTGCATACCAGCAGTTACCTCAGACCAGGCAGCCTGTGATAACTCAGCAAGAGAGGCACCAGGTAAGCCAGGCTCAGAGAGCCCACAGTTATTTGGCCCCTTAAGACCCTATGCTTCTGGTGGAGCAGTTTGATACTTGCAATAAGAAAACATTGACACAACATCCTGCAGCCTCAAGGGGAACCAGCTTTCACGTTGGTCTCCTCATCCAGTCATTCTGTAGACTCACCCAGATGTCACACTTGCCAGGGAAGAATCTCTCCGGGATGCGGGCAGCATATAGTGCAGCACCAGTGATGTACAGGCATGCCATGA
Source organism: Platalea leucorodia (assembly GCF_965183815.1). Lineage (NCBI taxonomy): Eukaryota > Metazoa > Chordata > Aves > Pelecaniformes > Threskiornithidae > Platalea > Platalea leucorodia. Next base: position 59,805,180 of record NC_138826.1, read on the forward strand.
GTGCCAGCCAGCCTATCTGCCCCATTGTGGCTGCTTTCAGGAGCCCCTCAGAGATGACAAAGTGCAGGGTGGGAATAACCCCACTAAGACCCAGACCTAGAAATACTCCTGGGAGGTAAAGAAAATGTGGGAGAGTCAGATTTGAACACAGTGGCGGTAAAGGGAGACAATGAAAACACAAAAGCTATGGAGGGAAAACTCAGTATTTGCCACAGCAGCAGAAAGGTGACAACTCTTGAAGCTGGAGGTCCCCAGAAGAGCTTTATTGGAGAGGAAGGTAAAGAATGCACAGACTTCCTTCACATACCAGAAGCTACTTAGTTATATGTTCCAGCAGATACTGAAATATTTCGTTTAATGATTGCGTCTGCCAGCTTTAATGTAGCTTAAGCCAGTTACACATCTTGGACTGTAGAGGGCACCGAGACTACATGAACTATGTCTCACTTTACCAGAACTTCTCAAGAGCAAGACAACAAGGAGAGACGACAAAGAGATTATTTATCATATACTGTACAAGTAGTCCTAGGAAACAGAAAAGTAGCATCTAAGGGTCATCTGATCTCCCATATATAAGAACATGGTTTATTCATTTAGATTTTAGCAGGAAGTACAGAAATCTTGTAAAAAAAGTATGTGTGGGGGGAATAATCATGTCCCATCCATAGATTTTAAGTTTGGAAGGCTGAACTCTCTGAGCTTGTCCAGGAAATCTAGATTTACTGTAGACACCATGTGCAGGTTAAGTAACAAGAAATATTACTATTCAACCCAGCTGTGTTCAGATTCCATAGCTGCCCCCTAAAGCTTTCTCTTTCTTCCTACCTCAGAATGTGAAACCAAACCTGTTTTTGTTCTTTTGGTCATGTGAAGAGAAAAACTAGGCCCTTTGTCTTAAATACGTACTTTATCTAGGCAAATCATTCAGATTAATTAAATCATTCAATGATTTGCTAGTGTCTGAGCCTAGTATTACAAAAACAAACAGTAAAAGGAATATACACATACACACACCAAGCAGTCAGTCATTTTTTGAGAGCGCAAAGTTGCTAGATATAGCTAGAAATACTTTGCACTACCTTTCCTACTGCATGTGTTACTGTCCATTTCAGGAATGCACTTCCAGGACTTGCACCAGTCCTTATCTGTGCATCCAGGTGGCTATAACCAATGCTGAAAGAAAACCCATCAAGCTCCCAATCCAAGAATATTATCTCTCTATAACATTAAGCTCTCTTAAACCTTCCCAAGACGGTTTTTTCAAGTGGCAAGTAGGAAGGAAGAAAGGCAGTCAAGAAACAAAACAATTAACTTCAGGTCTTACCTGCCCTTACACCCCGGTATTCAGGGGTTGCAAACATGTCCCATTGTGAGACAATTATGGCTGCGATGCCCAGGACACAAATCACAATCAAGTAGATGAAGCAAGGCTGAGGGTTGCAATAGAAGGAGTAGTACAGCCATGGTACAAAGCTGCCCATTATGAGAAGTGCAATGCCAGAATAATCCAGCCTAGAAGGAAACAAAAATCAGTTTGATAAGACATGCGAACTTTTTTAAGTCCTCATACAAACATTCTCTTCTTTAGTAGGCCAACTGTCTACTTCTCACTGCAAAATGAAGTTATTCTCACTATTGCAACTTACTTGCTGATGGCAACTTTTCGACCAATGCCCTCCTACAGTAACAGATTACTGTGACAGCTAGTAAGGCCATTTTTGGACAGTCATCAGCAATACATACAGCAGCCTTTAGACCAAAGCTTTTTGAAGGAAACTCAGACTTAAGCTTCAGATGAGGAAAAAAGCAGCACAAGAGTCCTCTGAACACAAAAAAGGGCACACAGTATGTTGTGAGAGCACAGCCAACACAAGCACTTCAGTATCTGACAAGCACGAGTTAGTTAGGCATCAGCTTAAGTGACCACTGGGGAATAACGTTGCAATTTATCAACCACGCTGTTTTTCTATATACCAGTGAAGAAAAGGAATTCCTACAGCCATTGCTTTTTACCACACCCTGACAAAATGCTCCTACAAAAGATAATGGAGCTAATTTTTCAGTAGGAGATTTTAATTGCTGGGTTACTTTAGAGGTGGTCTTGCAGATTACACAATCCTAGGTCGAGTCATCTTAGGAAATACAAGACATTTATCAGCCAGCCAAAAAAGAACACGTAGTAAAACCAAAAGACCAAGACATCATACACATTGTGGAGCTGTCTTATAAAAGTTTAAGATTCAAAGTTACTCAGAATAGTTGAAATGACAAGAAGTGACAGTTGCATTAAAAATTCAAACTCCTGCAACTAAGCTCTAGGTATATTTATTACAGCAGCAAAATGCATGCACACGCCTGCCAAACAGCAGAAAATGAAGGAGTTTTAAGACTAAAGCAACAGCACAAAAACTTATGCTGAAACAAACAGTAATTAGAAGAAGCTGCATTGAATCTCTGCTCGATTCTGTTCCAAAGTACGTGCAGTCATGCAATGAACAACTTCAACACTGGGGCTCCAGGCATAAATCGCAACCATGTTTTCCCACCTGTTTCCTATTTGGCCTACCCTGTCCTCTAGGCACTTACTTGGAGAAGAGCCGGGAAACACCTTCTGAGTGGCAATAAACTGTGTGGAAGAGCCATGAGAAGGAAAGGCAGAGTATGGCTCCCAAGAAGAACAATCCAACAACCACTTTCTCCTGCACAGGTGCTACAAAAGACATGTTTGGCCGAAACATGTAGAAGATTCCCAGACAAAGGAAGAACACGCATCCTGAAAAACAGTAAGGCAGAAAGGTGTCAAGTTCACGCATACGGAAAGCCTTTCTTTCTAAAAGCATGAGTTTAATGTGCAGGAGCACTAAACACAGGAGCTGCATGACAACCAGCAGCACACATGCAAAATAAAGTACTGCCCTACTTCAGTTACGCATTCCAACCGCATTTCTGTCTCAGACTGATGCAATACAGACTTGTGTGGACTCTGTATTTTTAATTGTTTTGCAAGATGCCTGACAACTCATTCGACATTCTAGAAAAAAAAAAAATCTGTTGCAAAATGTAAAAAGAGAAGGGCATAGTTCAAAGAAACCCTTTCCCTTCAAGGCTCCTTGCAAGTTGGAAACCACTCATACAAGGCACAACTAAAATGTGTTCCTGTGGCAAGAAATGTGATCTCAAGTAACACCTACACACTTGGGAATAAAGAATGTCTACTGATAATTTATTAACAATTGGGAAATTTTTAATTCATTCCTTTGTATTGAATGCCATAATTAAGGAAGTCCCATCCAACCCTGGTGGGATAAAATTAGGAGAGGGATCCCAACCTGTTAATTTAACAGGTTACTAATGGAACAATAACGCTGGCCACCCCACACCCCTTTTGATCTTGCTCTCAAAGAGAGCAATGAAACAAATTAGCATTAGAGCAAACTGAAAGTACCGAGAAGATGTGTCCAGATGTTACCAGTCTCTGTATGTATTCTGAAGATACTCTTGAAACAAGCCCGGAAGGAAGGCATGGGTGGTCTGTGTCCATGCAACAGGTAGTCATTGTCCTTTAGCCAGTCAGGCAGAACATCATGGGGAATGACTCTCCACCTGCCCTCCCATACCTAGAAATTAGAAGATTTTAGTTAAACACAGGGAATTGAGTTCCACTGATGTATGGCAAAAGTCAGAAAACTCGTATTAGTAAAAGTGTTAGAGTTAATCTATGAGTACAGTAAACAGAAAAGCGTTGATGGGACATCTCTGGGGAAAAGGCTTTACACTTGAAATACAATGCTTAAGTCACTGTTCCTTCTTCAAAACGGTATCATTATGAAGCTGAGCTGCACCACCAGATAAAGAAATACTTGAGCATTTCATTGAACAGGAAAGCTGTTGGGCTTTTTTACTGCTAATGAAGGGAAAGCATTTAATTCATTTCCATGTTCTGTTATTTTCACAGATCATCCTTTCCATTTAATTGAAGAAGCCTACATCTAGTTCTCTCCAAGAAAGAAAAAAGTAGAAGTCCGTTCTTCCAACCACAAGCCAATCTGACTATGTATCTGCTAGCATTTGGGGGAGTCTAGCAAAAGAGCTACCCATCAGCACTAATATGGGCCAGAAAGCATGAAGTGGCAAGAGTCCTGTGAGAAGTGTCCAATCCCTATCCAGGTTGGAAAAAAAAAGAAATGCTCCCACACTCCCAAAACAAATGGTGACAGATCAGTTAAGGCAACAGATCCATGACACTCAATTCCATCAGATTTCTTCTTTAAAGGGAGAGAGAGCATATGTGCACACATCTATTCTTGCAGCTGGTTCCAAATGAAAAAAAGTGTGCACAGGCGTTCTTAGCACTGCTTCAGTAACATAAGATACGTGTAGTCTTCAGTTTGGCTTCAGAAGCAGCACTGCCAAGCAGAGGGGTATCAGGGAACTGCTTTATGTACCGGGGTTGTTTCTGCAGTGTTCCTTGGATTTGTCGTCTGGCTAGTAATACAGCAGCGAGCCTGAAGAATCCTGAAACACTAAGTTTAAAAAGCTACATTCTTATTTCAGTTTCAACAACAAGAGCCCAGAGTTTTTATATCAATTCTCCACACTCCTTCATGGAAGCAAAACAAAACTAATCAGAATAACCAACCCAGCTGAAGCCTGGGTTCTTAAATACATTAAACAAGAAAATAATTGGGAATGAATCAAAAAATTGAATTGAGGTAGCAACAGCAGGAGGGAAATCATTTTACACAATCCACCCTACAGAACATCTAAAAAAGGGAAAAGACACACAGTAAAAAGCAAACAAACAACCCCCACACAAAAGCCAACCAAGTAACTAGGGTCCCCTCTGTAAAAACATCAAAGAAAAGTTCATAAAACCAGCAGGAACAAGTGTATAAAGGGGCAGCATTCCTTTCACCAAGAAAAGAGGGCCAGAGACTTTAGAGCCCCAAGGCTCTAAAAGGTAGCAAAAATTGAGCCAAGGTCAGCAATTACAAAATTTACAATGGATTTACTTAGATATAGTTTTAATATAGCTTTGTTTTCTTTTCAAGTAAGGGACAAAGCTTATTCTACAATGGATGCAAATGGTGTGGGAAAAGCAAAATATTTGCAAGTCTGAAGAAACCTGGAAAAAAGTGACCTCGTAAACTAAAGTGCCTTGAACCAGGCGGCTTTTATTCTGCTTTGCACTCACAGGTGTTTCTCAAGAGAGACTCCTCAGTTGCATGATCAGCTTTAGAGTTTCATTTGTAATCCCTGTTGTTCCATGCTTTACAATTTATTCATTTATGACAGATTGAGATCCTGAGAAGCTGTAGTGTTACCAGTTATAATAAGAGACGGCCATTCAGTGATGGTGTGTACCTGCTCTCCCTTACATTAGTAGTGCAGTTGCTGCAGGTATAGTCTGTTGCCCACTGGAGCTTCCTAAAAAAGGAAACTACTTCAGCAGTTTCCATATGCCCTTACCTTACACACAAATTCTTCCATTCTCTCCATAGCATGGTGGGCTTGTAGAAGAGGTGACATACCCATAAACCCTTCGTCTTCTTGAGGTGATTCATCATGGTGTTCATAATCCTCAGAACACTGGGGGGGGGGGGGAATAAAAGAGAAAATGCTTTGTAGAAAGATGAACAGACAAAGGTGATGTCATTTTCCATACAAAACTATGATTTGAGGTTTTGGCAAATAAAGAAGTCTTCTTTCCTTGTACAGCACTGAGGAAGGAATTCAAAAGAACCAGCAAAAAATTTATTACATTCTTAGGAATCTGAGAACAACTCACATGTCTAATCCATTTTGCACATGTTTTCACCAGGTTTGGAAGAAAGCAGTGTTCTTCTGTAAGTTACGCTTCATTAAAGCCCAGATATGGAGTCTGAGGCTTGCAGCCTACCCACCTCTAGGGAAGGATTATTTCCTATCTTATGTTTCAATGTCACTATGCCTGCCTTAATGCCTCTTATAACATATCTGGCATTTTAGGATAATAAAAGGCAAACCAAGGAGAGGAATCCATTTACCTTGTTATCAATGCTTCACCTCAATTTTTAGTTCAAATCTTAAGATCTATTCTGTTTAACTGACACTTCTGTTCAGCTCGTAATCCAGTAATGGACATTTACTTATTTGTTTGACTTTCAAGGTATTTCAGAAACTAGTATGAAACTTTTGCCAGTTAGACAAAGGCAATTTATCAAAGAAAAGCAGTAAGAGATATCAGCGTTTTAAACAAAATTCAAAGAGAAACATCATATCCCCAAGGTGTACCAAGAGAATTATGAAAACAAAACCAAACAAAAAACCACTAAGCCTGGATATTCAGCTGGTACACATCACTAATAACTTTATAGCAATGAGGTTTGGTAGTTTTCTACCCTATGTTGACTTACCACATCATCTACATATTATGATACACTTTAGATTTCCATTTAGAAAAAAGCAGGGGGGGGACCACAAAAGTTCTACATTCCTGTTTGCTTACTACAATGCTCATGGTCCATCAGAGACTCCATTCAACACTTCAGCTTCCAAGATAAACAAGTCTGAGAAAGCTAGAAAAGAGAGAATGAGCCTTTTGTACCCTTCAGGCTTGGCAGAAAGCTGCCACACACCTTGTGACCAAGCCAAGAAAGCCCCACAATCTGTATAGAGACTGGCCTCCTCCATATTACAAGCCACAACACTTTTTCTCCCTCCTATCTCCATATCAAGGTTAACAACTTTAAAAAACGAGATTACTTATCAATAATGCCAACCAAAGTGACAGAGAATCTAGTATATAACCTCACATACTTCATCTATGAATTATCAGTAATGTTCAGGTTAATGTCCTGAACTTCAAGTCAGAGATCAGATCTGGCTGTGCATTTGTCCCACAGTAGAGCTCTCTCCTTCGCGTAAGGCCTTATTAACTATTTCCGCCAACAAGTTAACTGAACAAGCTGCTTAAAACTTTCATTTTTAACAAATAAAAGAATACTTCTTCCAACGTACAGTGAGCTATCTAGATTCTTCAACATTTTTGGTTTTTGAGAAAAAGAAATTACATGCTAATACTTGCTTTTGTAGTGCAGTAGTCACTGAAGTTTCATCTTTTGAAGAGGTTCCCCCCCCCCCCAATTCTTGACCCAATTTTGCTTATCCAGAATGCAGATATGTGCTATGTAATATATAGTATATATCCTTCACATTTTATGTATGACCTCACATTTCTCCACACTAGGACAACATGATTGACTAAATGAATCTTTGTACATAATCCATGTCCCTTGTACTGTCTACTCGCCTTCATTTATCATTCCAGCCAACATCCCCTCTGAGCAAGTCTGGGCAATGATTTCATATTTTATAGCAGATGATTGATATAAATATTGATCAGCTCTAGGCAGATCATACAGCAGTATAAGACAGCACTAAATACACTCTCACTGCCTAGATTATCCCATTAATTCTATTGAGAAAGGCATCAGGCAACACCAAGACATAAATCGGTTTAATATCCTTCTAAAATAGGCACATGTCCTCTTGGACCAGAAAGCATATTAATAAAAAACAAATTTTATTTCATTCTGACTCAACAACATTCACTGACATTATTTCCCACACTGTCAATTGTACTGGCTTTTTCTACTAATGGATCTCTCTGGTTAGGATTCTCAGTTTTCAATATTATAAATAATTAACTCAAGGTCATAGAAACACGGAATGATTTGGGTTGGAAGGGACCTTTAAAGATCATCTAGTCCAAGCCCCCTGCCACGGGAGTCTGGATAAGATGTTCATAATAATCTGCACAATCTTACAAATCAAAGAAATCTTCCGTTTCCAAGAATACGCCTTACAGAAAAGCAAGGCTGGTGTTTAAGTTCCAATGTACTTGATACAAGAAGCACTGCTATGCCTTTTAGCTACCCTAGAATTTCGTCCCCCAGCACCACACAATGACCAGCTGGAATGGGGTGAACAAGTTAGTAATCCTCAATTTACAAAACTGGGTGGACTGAAGGAAAAAAGGTCCCTTACAGAATCAAAGCCTGCATTCATTGCAGTCTGCCCAGTGACTCAAAGCCAAAAAATGTTCATTTCCCCCTCTCCACATACTCCCCATTTCTAGAATGCTAGGTAGGTTTAAATTTGAACAGACTGTAAAGCTCGAAGAGCACAGCTATTTATGAACTAGTCCAAAATCTTTGCATTTTGGCAATGTGCCTGCAAGCAAATCATTACTGAGCTTCTTTTAGTGATAAAAAGAATTCATATCGTATATACAGTCCAGATTACTGCCAGAAAATGGAACTGATTTTACTATCTCCTTCCTGCCATTAAACAGCAAAATTTGCATTCAAGGAAAAAAACTAAAGCTGAGCTTCTTAGTCCTTTTCTTGCTATGGAGGCAAAATGAGGTCTGTTCTGGAACATCCGCCCTCTCTTGACTCCTTCCCGCAATGTCCCATTAGAAAGAACAGTAAACTGTGCTTCTTGGAAGCTGGAAATCTATAGTTGGAGCACACCACCAATGCCAGTTTTCATTTGGAAATCTGAAGGAGTCTATTGACCTTCAATTCTTCAGACAATGACTGAAGGGAAAAAACACCACTTTTCTGTTGAGAAGGCATATTGTTGTAAAATTTCCACTGTGACAAGTTCCTTCGTATTTTAGGATTCCCATATTCTCTCTTCTTTGGCTGATCGTTATCAGAAATTCAAGAATACTTCTAGAACATAACAACATAAGCAAGCATATGCTTTAGGACCTGTTTTCAACTATTTAAGTTCTGCCCACAGAATCACATTTTAAAATGGGGAACACATTGGGTAAATAACCTCACTTGCCTAAGACCATGCAAGAAATGAGAGCCCAGAACGAAACTCTGATACTCCCAACTTTTAATGCAGTATGGTATATCCTGAACCAAGTGCTTCCAGAATAATTTTTGCCTTTGTACTTTCTAGATCATTGGCCAAAAGCATTTTCACTTGACTAATATTTCGGCTGTTCTTTTACGTCATCTAATTTACTCAATTTCTTTTAAAAGCAGTCTCAAATTTTGACTAAGTAATTCTGTGAAGTCTTTAGAGCATTTTAAGAGTACCTTGAAATAAAAATCCTCATTCACTTGTAACAAGCAAACTTGTTGCAATCACCAGCTGTCATTCTTCTGCTGCACATATGCAGCAATGCGCAGAATCAGTCTTTCATACAAATCAGAAATCATGGCTTCTGTACACTTATACTCTAGAGTGTCTGAACACTTAATTCTATGGAAATGCCAAACAATCGTTCCAATTTTAATCCTACCCCGGTTGCAAATTCAGAGAGTGATATAGTACTAAAACATAGTACAGATATCTAATGAGATGGAAATCATACAACAGAAATATAGATGCATCCCAAGTTGAATAATAGTACTAGAGAGTAAACTAAACCTGAAGGGCAAGTGACAATGGCCAGAAGAAAACAGTTTTACTGATTTATCCGTATTCACTTCATTTTGGGAAGTTTTCCAGATTCTTTTGTGATAACAGTGATAGACAAGAAGGTAAAAGAAAGAGGTAGAACAAGAATTTCAGAGTATGCTTTGGTAGGGATAGAAAAGGTTTAATGCCAAAACCAAGACTTAGAGCTCCATACCAAGCAAAAGCAAGAAATTTAAGAGCCCAGTTGCACAGTGCCCATCATTAAATAAGTTTATTTTAGCATTAAAATATCCCTCTTTTATAGCAATGGCACAAAAGTTTAAAAAAAGGTTTACATTTAGTACAATAAATTGTTGCCTGAATGCAGTCCAAAAAAGTCAGATCACATAGCCAAAGACCCTGTAAGAGACAAAACTGCAGTAAAACCTGCTCTAGTAAATGCAATATACTTCTCTTGTCTACTACAACAGCTTATCCTTCTCACATAGATTAACAGTTTTTATAGCACTGCTCTCAAATCTGTTAACAGACGCACTGTCCTTTAATGCCCCTACTATGGAAAAGCCTGTCAGAGGTCAAAGCACAATGGCAGAAAAAGATTCCAGAAACCCTTTTCCCACTTTTGAGAAAGTTGTGTTCTCTGGACTTGAAGTGGTGTAAGTGTAGTTTCTTGAGGTCTGTAGTTTCTTGATGTCAATTTGAAGATTCCTAGAAAGTTTGAGAGTTTGCTACTTGCACAGGTGACAATCAAGCTCTTGTTCATCACTTGACTGCAATTTTGCTAGAAAACATCATCAATCTGTGTTCATTAGAGCATGCAAACTGAAACATAAGTCAGACTCGAATGAAGCCACCTAACTTACTCTGTCAAAAGCAGTCCTCTTCTCCCTCACCCCCATCTTCCTTTACACTGCTTCTAGCACCCCTCCGATCCTTGGGCTGATTAGCTGATCCAATACTAATCGGCAAAAATTACTCACATTTTTGCTAGGTGAGCTTCCTATTAGATACTAAGGTTGGTTCAGGTAACCAAGGGATTTAAGGAGCTCAACCAGTGCAACAGAAACAAAGAGAGCATCAGCTCCCATTTTATTGAGATTCACTACAGAATACTTTCTGTGGATCATGTTCAAGGCCAAGTTTCTTTTAGATACAGATCAGTTGGATGCCAAATGATCTCCAGTCCCCCTTTTTGTAGTGTTTATCAGTTGGAAAGGAGCCTAAGAACCTAGCTAGGCATGGATTAAGGAAAGTTAAACTAATGATCACTTCAATAGGCTGCTGCATTCTCAAAAATTCTAGCAGCTTTCAGGACCACACTTTCAGAAATGTGAGTTTTCATTGGTTGCACATATGGTATTTGATGCAGAACCATAAGTGCACACATTAACCAGTAACACTAGTAACTGCAATACTCCTAAACCCCAGAAAAGGCCAAACTCTTCTGTGTTAGGGTTCCTTTTTGGGCAGAGTCATCACTCAGTTACTCGAGGACCTATCTGACTGTGCACATACCTATGTAGTAGTAAGCTCTGGAGTTAATCAAGTACCATGTCTCAAAGCTCAACTGTTTGTGATGCCAATTCACCATCAAGATGTCACCAGTGCCCTAAAGCTACCATCACAGGAATTTCCAAAGCATGATGCGTAATGTTCTTGTTGCTTCCTCCAACTGCTGATAGATGCTCCCCCACTCGCCTCTTGATCTGTGTCCTGACAGAACTCTGCCTTGGTACAAACACATCATTGTAATACAGGCAAGATAGTTCAGAAAAAGCAAATGTCTTGGTTAACGCTGAGTCGTGGGATATTATATGACTCAGTACTTATATACAATTCTCTTCTTAAAATGCAAGTTAGAAAACATACGTTGCTGCATTTACAATACCACTGTTACCCCCATATTAAACTGAAGTCACAAAGTCTAGACGTGAACTTGGAGTTCTTGCTCTTGTGTATCTTGATCTCATCAGATGAATGATTAATAGTGTTTAACATGACATTCAAGTTATTTAATGTTTCTTGGGGCAGCATGCCAGATTCAGTAACTCGAGAGCATTCAGCATAATGGCCAAGATATGTTCAAGGCTATAATATAAAAATGCTATTTTTCTAATCGCAGTCCTGTAACATCCTTTTCAGCTAGTCAAATTGCTTTTTTCAGCAACTCCTCTGTGCCCATTCTGTCAACTGACCTTTTATCAACCAGTCTTTCGTAAGAGGAAAGCAGCAATAGGTGGTGCCACGCCACGCCACTTCTCCTAACAGACTGTTGCACATTTTTCAGAATTTTGTCAGCTTATGTTCTTTGGATTGTAAGTAATTAACTGGAAAAGCACAGCATCTTAAAACTTTCCCTGACTTCCCCTAACTTCTGCACATACCAAGTTATTTTAAAATAACAGCTTTGTCATTCAGAGTTTACATTCTCTCTTAATCTGACAGGCTTGTAAACACAGACACACCACAGTTTCCAAAAGGCTAACTACATTCGCCCTCTAAGCAGGGTATGCAAAGCTGTTTTTGCTGTCACAGGACCAAAAAAAGTCTTTCATTAGCACTGTGCCAAAGACCCTTTCAGCCTGTTGGTCAAAATGTTAAGTACTTGAAGGTTCCTGGCGTTCAGTATTTTTCCTTTGTAGGTCACCTTCTTATAAAAGCTACACTCCATTTAATATAGCACTTGGAAACAGTTTGATACAACTGGTCATGGGTGACTGATTGCTGGCACTCATTAAAAACAAGCACTAACATTTAACACTGGTTTAGCAAATAGTCCTAGGACAAAGTCACATTTTGGCTTCAGCAACCTTGCTAATACACCCTTGTTAGAACTAGCTTCCTCGTTAAATATCTTCAGATGAAAAGGGTTTGTTGAGTCTCTAAGCAGTAGCAACTACCGATTTTCTGTCAATGCTCAGTACTTGACAAGGACCAAAGACGTCAATGTGCTCACCAGTACACTTTGGGGACAAGCCTGTAGAAATTGCTTCTACTACAGAAGATTCTCATGTGCCATTTTCTGCTTCTCTGTCATTGTTAGTCCTGACAGCAGAAAAAGAAAACAAGCATGCTGGGCTTATTGGAAAAAAAAAAAAAAAGCTCTGTTAAAAAAAATAAACAAAGGGAGCCTGAAAGTGTATTGCTGAACTTAACATAAGAGCAGAGTCAAGCAATCTAAAACAGTTGGAGGAAGATGCAAGTTAACCCACCAGTACAACACTATTTTCCTCTTCTATCACTGTGAAAGGCCATCCAGTCCCCCACTGCTGCCCAAATCAGGCAGACCCAATCTCCAGGAGAACAAAGGCCAAAACTGTGGAATCTAACCCTTGTCCAGGGAAACAGTTGTGCCAGTGAGTTATAAACAAAACCACTCCCTCCCTCTCCCAGTTTCAACACACAGCACAGCAAGCAATGGTTACAAAACCAGCTGGCAGGCAGCGAACTCAGCAGAGTACCAACACTTCCCCTCTCAAAGAGCTAAGACTCTCCAGACTCAGAGGAGACAGTTGAACCCAGCTGCAACTCAACAAGCCATAACCTATTACAACTTTCTTGTTAATTCACATGAGAGTTTTCTGGGAGATAGGGCAGACAGAGACATGGCCGTTTCCCACATCTTACCAGTCTTCTGGGCCAGAATACTGTCTACTCGTGGTTGACTAGGCACCAGTTTCTGTCTTTTCTGCAGACATTCAAGCTCTAAAAGCCTGTTAATAAACCAGGCACATCAACTATCAGTGAAGGATGCATCAGCATCTGCCCAACTCAAGCCTGCGGAGCCTGGAAACCATCTCCACAGACATATCGCATGTCTTCGTGCTGTTTAACTGGGAATACTTGGAGATACTCTCCTCTGTGTATCTAAAAATGCTTTGCTGCACAAAAAAAAGGCGTGTTTGTAGCGAAAGATACTAGATTCAAGCACTTAACTTCAGTGACTAGCAGTGTGAGTAAAATATGCATTACTTCCAGTGCTTAGAACAACATCTGAATTTCTCCTTTACTTGCTAAGATCTTTTGACCTGAAGTAAAATGCCAATTCACATGCTTTCAAAGAAATAATGTTCCTTCCCAAGAGCTGCAAAAATGGAGGAAAGGAAGAGGTGATAAAAGTAGTCTACAGAACAACAAATTTTGAACATAATCTGCTTTAAAACAAAGGCAAACATGCTTTGGTGGGACCTCAAATTCTGTTATGCCAGGCCTCTCCCATACACGCTCAGAAGACAACCTCTACCAATAAAACCTATAATGCAATGCAGGAAGAAGGCAAGTACAGAAGCAGATAACAAATTTTTAATCATAACTCCAAGTACCAATAGTAAAATGCTAGATTGAAAATAAAGCTAAATGGTTTCAAACTTTACTTGAAAGTAAATCTATAAAGGAAAAAACTTAAGGTGATCAGAATTTATGAATATCATCTCCAAAAAGACTATTCTTAAGGCTCAAATGTCTACCTTTCGCCTTCAAGACTTCACCTAAATCTTTTTCACTCAGATAGCATGCACCATAAAGACAAGTTGACAATTCCATGAATTTACATGCATCCTTCTGTAAATACCAAAACTAATTTTGTAGTCTATTTTTGTAGATAATACATACACACTTCTGTAACAGAAAAGGCTTTGAGTAAGTTATACAATTCAAGTTAAGTCTCAAGTCATTTGCTCACCTTCCAATTATTCTAAAACTTTTCTTTTGTACCTGAAAATCTGTTACATCCTTCTGTCTCCCTCCTTCAAGTCACTTTGGTACTTATGCTCTAGAAAGACTCCTGTAGCTACATGCAGGTATCACGAAATTTGTCAGAGGTCAAGTAAGTTCCACTTGAAGTCAAAACCCATGCTCCCTGAGAAGCAATCCAGACGCAGTATTTGCCCAAATTTCTTCTGTCCATTCAGGTGACTTGAGAGCTACACATACCTCCTCCCAAACCCTTACTACAGGTTATCAAACACTTCAGAGCAAAGGGTCTCCACTTCATGGGCGCATTTCGGTGCCACACAGGACAACTGCACAACGCAGCTCAACCGCATGAAAGCAATCATCATTCAGGAACACAAAAGCCTGATGACTGGAATAAAGGCAAAGAAAACGGTTCTTCTGTTTATCTCCTGTCACTGACAGGTTAAAGTATAAAAGGAAAGAGTCAAGCACAGGTTTTTAGGGCTGCAGAAAGAGCCCATTCATCAGGTTATAAGAAGTCACGTGCATTTGATTGTGTCAGCTTAACAAAGCCACAGTAAGAGAGACTTCCTTAGGAACTATCAATGCTGGAATTACAAAGGCAGTTGAGACACAGAAACACTAGGACAGGAGAAAAAATTATGTCCCAAAGGCTAGGCAATCCAGTGTGCTACAGGAGGGAAGCATTTGCTGAAGAATGCCTTATCAGCACATACAGAGCACATGTAAACTAGAGAAAGGAAAAAAGTTTAAACTGCTGAAAGAGAACAATTATGCAGCTTGGCCGATCCTTTTCTCATCACCAGATCCTTAACATTCAGATAAATGATCACTATTTCTCGAAGTCACAGAAGTCACACCACTGATCTGCCACTAAACTAATTGCATGTTTAAACAAGATAGCAAGATGTGTATCTATTCTTTGGAACAGATACTTGGAAGAGGGGATAATCTACGAACATATTTGCACTCTAGAGAGTTATGGGATAAAATGCAGACTAAGAGGTTCAGGTGTAAAAGGATATTGATTTTATATGATACATATCTTCTTATAAGCATCATTATAAAACTGGCAGATTAACAGCACTGGCAGAAGGACGCAGCTGTTTTATTATTATTTTGGATAAGCATGCTCAATACAGTTAGTAAATCTTTGCTACATGTATTCAGTGAATGCCACAATTTACAGGAAGTAGGATCTTTAATGTAATTTTGCAGCCATCCGGGTAGGTTACTGGTGCCGGGGACAAAGGCCTCAGAATAAAACTTTTAGGACTAAATTTGATTTCTTAATACCACCTCCATTTTTTTCCATGAAAATGCTTTATATCCAAGAGGACCAATATTTTGGCCCATCAAAATTAGAAACAGATAGTATACAACTCAAGCTCTGCGGGAGATGGAAAATAATTCTAAACAATACAATGGTATGCTTCCACACATCTCCTTAGAAAAGGCTATTGAAATAATTCATGAAAAGCAACAACTACCTCTTAAGAGCTCAGACTGCTTCCTCCTAGAGCAGAGCAGAAACTGGATATACAAGTAAGCAGAGGGAAAGGAATCTTGTAAAGGCGAGTTTGGGACAGACTTTATATAAATAAAGAAGCTGCAATTATATAAATAGGATAATAGGAGGCAACAGGAAAAGTAAACAATGCAGTATTATCACAGGATAAAAATACACATTTTTACACTAATGCCTCAAGTCTTAGGCCCAGTAAATTTGGGGAAGTATCGTATCTATTAGAATACATCTATATTATGATATTCAAGAAAGTCAATACAATTATCTTGTCAACAGTAGAAGCATTAAAAATCATATTAAATGACTATGGTTGTTCTACCATCAAGACACTATATAGCCCTCATCCACTTTCCTTCTCCAACATAGCAATTCCTTGATTGTTACCATCGGCTTCAACGTGGTTGCATTTAGCCACTAGAACACTAATGTAGCAGGCACCACTTGAGTCCTTTTATAATGCTATGCTTAGCTTGTGTACCCGAGTACTATTGCCATCTACAGAAGAACAATAACCTTATATTACTGTTATCTAAACAAGAGCCTCTTCAAAACCAGAGGAAAATCATGCTTTTGAACTAATTAGTCATCTCTACTGAGGCAGTTGCACATAGCCAGACAGTACAGTAGAGCAAAACAGTGAATCCTAGCTGGCATTTGAGTAACAGCTGTGCTGAGGCTTATACAAGCCAGAGGAAGATATATAGTGTAATGTTTTTTCCAGATTATTTAGAACACTGCAGTATGTCACATAATAAAGGCCATTTGGCAAGCTAATATTGGTACTTTTGACAGCAGAGTGTTTTGGGATACTCCATCTGAAGCATCAATTATTCAGCCTTTTAAGAAGAAAAAAAATTAAAGATACCACAGTATTAAAAACAAGAAGTCAGAGGATAGGAATAAAAGTTCAGGCTGAAAAAAAAGTCAAAAAAGCAGGAGACCATATAAGGCAGAGAAAGTGATGCAGTTCAAGACAGAACAGCAAGGCCCAAATGACAAAAACAAATTTCTGTGGCAGCATTTTAGGAGACTGGGAAAGAAAGAAGACATCAAATACAAAAAAGCTAAATATTTGTAGTGAGCCAAAGCAAAAGAAACACATACTTTTGTCATAAGGATGAAAGCAAACACACACACACACACACACACAAAAAGGACTAACACATGCTAAGAAGGCCTGAAAAAGCAGGAGAGAATGAGAATACTTGAATCATTTTATTCCCAAAATTCTAAAACTAAACACTTTGACTCATCCAAATCATTTCTATTTGGCTAAGCAAATGTACAGAAAGAATTATAGGCCATAATCAGCTACAGGCTTTTACTTTGGGCTATTCCATCTGTAGGCAACCGGTAACTCACATTATTCAACCAGGAAAGTCAGAAACAAGAATGAAAACAGCCTTCAAAAAAGATGATCCCAAACACAGTGTCAGATAAACATGTGTATGTTCAAAATATCTGCTAGTACAACTCTTCTTTTTTCTAACCTTAGCAAAGTCAGCTATTGGCTAACACTTTGCACCTTATACACATGCTTTACGATCTTCCACATAATGCAAAAAAAAAAAGACTGAGTATTTCCTGTTACCATGATACTGAGAATGTCCTACAGAAGTTTTAGCAGTGTACAACTTACAGTGCATTGGCTTGGCTTATTAGCCATGAATACCTGTTCTGACTTCTCATTACAAGGACACTTGAGACTAAATTCAGTAAGGGCTCAAACTAATCAAGTTAAGAACCTGTATTAGCCTAATACAGGTTCTCATGCCAGCTGAACCATGACAGTGGTCCATGCACACACCCAGAATCTGTGGCAAATGCAATTACAGCAACACCCCAACTCTTCTGCATTGAAGGCTATGTTAAGTAGCATCAGCATGTTTTTGCTCCTGGCTAAAACCACACAGTTGCTGTAACTGAGCTGATACAGTAAACTCATTAAGACATGATAAATTTAATAGTGAGCCTAAGCTGAATGCCTCTGCCACTTAACTGTGCTGATACCCATCTGTATACAACCTGGGAGAAGCATTAATTACAGTTCTGAAACTCCCTAACCAGAAGGTACTTTTGTCCAATGCTTGGAATCATTACCTGCACACAACACCTAATTAAGCCATGGAACGCCTTTCCGCAGGATGTTGTAGCTGCTAAAATTTACAAAGGCTCATGCACCAAAAATTCAAAAACATTGCCACTGGCTCAGGAAATCTGTGACCCACCAATTACTAAAGGCTAGGAGAGTGTCCTCGGGAAGTAACACAACATGCTTCCCCATCTTTGTACTCTTCCTTATGAGTCTGTTACTGGCTACTGTCTGAGACAGGGTATCGCTCACTGTGGATGTTTGGTCTAAGCCAGTATGGCCATTCTTCCAACAAGAATGCTTGCAAACAGATTTTTCTGTCCTAATCTCTGAGACAATAGCAATTAGCCAAGGTTCAGATTACATTCAGCCAGAGTCAATATATCTTCTGCTTTCACTTATAATTAATTGGAAGTTACAGAACAAAAAAATCTTTTGATATGAGCAGCATCTCAGCAGAGAACAAACCAGTACGAGTCCCACTTCTTTGAGGAGGGAATAAAAAAATATAAAGCTGGTAAACTTACACTTCTGCCCCGTCTTGTCACCCAAGTTCCCATACACTCAACTGAGTATTTCTGGCATCTTCCTGGTTTTATTACAATTAGTTAGCAGGCATAGAAAGGTTGTAGGCTCACAGTTCACATTTCTGGAACTTATTTCAAGCACTGAAGCACTTATGTCAAAACTCATTTTTCCTAGCAAACCTAACAGATAATCATAGAACTTACGTTTTCCTGGTCAGAAGACAGAGGTGGCTCCACTAAAAGAAGCCTCTGCTCAGACCTGTCCTCTTCAAAGGCTGCCTGTGTTGTTGCAGTGTCAGACATGTGTCCTTTTCTGAGCCGTAGACCTGGCTCTGGAGAACCAGCATTATCGAGTTCCGTTAGTTCATTCATGAGATGCTGGGAGCCTTCTCAAATATTCTGGCTTCCTCTTGGTTCGGTTTGGCTGATTATGCGTTGGCTCTGAAAGACAAACAGTTTGTATAACTAAACTGAAGTTAAAAAGAAGAGTGTAAGAGTTGGCTGGAAGAAGATCATGCTTAAAAGGTACCAAACAGCTATGACAACTGCTTTTATATTTGCCCAAACTCCCACAGGATCAATTATATAGACTTCTACACTGCTGGACAATGAATTCTGATCTTGTGACCACTAATACTTTTGTATCCTAACACAAGTTAAACACAACTTTGAAAAATGATAGAAAGCGAGCTCCATAAAACAGTAAATTCACAAAAGCACAGTGGTGTTTTTATAAAATATTACTTTTATTTTTGCAAAGTTGCAAACACTGGGCTATTAATATTATTTACAAATAAACTACTTATCACAGACACTCTATATAATTATCAGCTTTTTGTGGGTATGAAGGTCATTTCAAATCATCTGGGCTAGGCTTCACTAAAACTAGGACACTAAGTACTGGTACAGCCGCTCGGGTAGTAGCAAGCAAGCAGAGCACAAGCAGCAACTAACTTTAGACAGACAGTGATTATGTTTCCCTTGCTTAAATCAACATGTTCACAATTACTGCTAGCAATAGGTCTGTACCTTTCCTTGTATAAGGAATTAGACTAGACAGATTTAAACACCATTCATTACATCACAGCAATCAGAAACAGATAATTCGCCCAGAAAACCATAACCCATGCTTTCTTCTCAGAAAACTAACTATATTTTATGCCTATAACACTGCAAAAAGGATTCGGGGTAAACTTAAGATGCTAAAGAGTAAATTTGCAGAAAATTACCTAATGACAACCTGTTAATCTGAGCCCTCATCCAAGAGCATTATTGGTTACCTATTTATCTTGTACATCACTGTGTGGTGGTCACTTCAATAGCCAGTCAAGAGACACCTGTTTGACACCGGTTGCCTTGGGAAGCACAACAGCCAGAGCATTTTGAAATCAGAGTGCCAGAAGCCATCAGAATGAATTAGCATTCAGCTGAGGCTTCAGAATCGCTTTGAATGAGAATCTCTTCATTTTGTACTAATCACTTGGTGTCATTCTATTACTGTAGCATCTAAGTACTTAGATGTGACTAACACATAACATTAAGATAACCCATCTAACAAGTTTTAACTTGCCAGGGTGCATAATTAGATTGGAATTTTAGTGCCCAATAAAAGATGCTGAACTTTGTCATAATGTAGGAGGGCAAATTAAAAATATAAGATGGAGGATAGATATTGGTAGTCTTGTAATAAAACGTCACCTGCAAAAAGCCAATAAATAATATATTCCTTCCTTTCAGGGTCTAATCTCATCTACATATGATCACTGCAAAATAATTCTCAGCTCTGACAAATGTGCTATAGTTAATTTTGCTGCAGAAGTTTGTAATATTATATCCCCTCAGCTGCCTGGCAATCCCCACAGGAGAGAACTACTAATGAGCCGGTACCAGACTTTGCAGAACTAAATGATACCTCAGCTCTCCGAGTTCAGTATGGCACACTGCTTTAATCACCCAAGAAGGTAAGTTTACAATATGACAGCAGAGCAGATGGTATGCCCACCTTCCTGCTAACTCCACTACAGGGTCAGTAACCTCCATCTGAGAAGTACCATCTAAAATAGCCACAGCTGTTTACTTGGTAAACACAAGAGCCAGAGGACTATCACCCCATGAGAATTAAGCCAAGGTTTAACAACATTACACAGGAAGCCCAATGAAGAAGTTGAGCAAGTGGATTTTAAGACCAAGAACAAGTATTTAGAAAGCCAAGTATTTAGAAATCTTCACTGTTTTTGTTGTATTTTGAGCAACCAATTCACAATTCTATTTTTACGAGAGAAATGTGAAGACATTGTCACATTGCCATTTGGCAACGCTGATCTAGGGAAGAAATAAAAGAGTATGCAACAAGAACTACAGTTTGAAATGAAACTTATTGGGCATCTTAATTTAAAAGGCAACATATAAGGGACTAATTTCAGTACAGTATGCTGTACCAATTTGAAGGTGTAGGTAAAACAAAAAGAAATGCAAGTAAGCAGAGCAGCTGTTTGTAAACAACAGTTACAAACACACACACACACCCCTACCTGATATTCCACACAACATTTCAAACAGGTAGTTAGTTGAAACAGCCATAGTTAGTTTCACAGATTGTTCAATTTGCATTAGGCATTTAACCAGCAAGTTTTACCAGTTTTTCTTTCTACCAGCTTTAAGCAATAGAATTGCTATTGTGTGCTGCATTATCTGCTATATTGCCTAAGAGCATGTCCTTACATCACCTCCATGACACTGTGGGAGCAATGCTCAAAGAGACACCGTAACAACCAACACAACAGGGTTAACCACATTTGGCTAAGATGCTTGCGCAAGGTTCTTCTAACACATGAAGATACAAGAATGGCAAGAGACTTCTTAAATCAGGCCTTGAAGATTTACTTCAATAGCACTCACTGCCAAGCAATCACTAAGGTTAAAAATAAAAGTTGCATTTAACCTCCAGCAAGTGAGATTTGCATTCAGCAGTAGAGTTGAACTTTAGAGCTCTGCATAAATACAAGTCCCCGTTCCTTGAAATTACAGTGGAATTGCTCAATGAACTAAGATGTTTCCGTTGTCCTTCGCGGAGGACCCTTTTAGTGCTAAATATGCTTGCCCTTACTGAGCATGCAAAGGTAAGCAAGCCAAAAGATAGTTCAAAAGCATCGCTGCTGGTTTTTAATCCTTTTTGAAAAAGTACTACGAAAGCCAAAACCACGTTCCTAAATGCAACACAGAGTTGCCAACAGACAAGTGCTAATAGCCAGCACTATTTGTTCACAAGTGAAAGAAAGCAGTCCGAGATTATGAACAGGAAACACACAGATGGTCTTTACTTCAATTATAAAGTTTCCATGGCTCCACAGTTCAGTGAAGGGTTTGAATGACTAGGATGACCTTTTCCTAAGAAAACAGGGAGTCTAAGTATGGTCAGTAGCATCTAGTGAGAAGACGACGGTTGAAACATTGCGAAGAGACTTATTGCCCCATTCTGTCTCTAAGACTAGGCAGTTTGTGAAATAAAAACTAGAAAATGGAAAGCTATAGAACAGTGGAGGTCTTGGAAGAGATTGTTTTGTGTTTCACTGAGATTATAAATCTTATATATAAGTCCTTTAACTTTTTTGTAGCACGCAACAAACTAAAAGCTTTCATTAAAATTATCTTCCATTTGAAGAGGAAGTTGCCATGTACAACTTAAAATCTACTTAATGATTGCATATATAATAATCATAATAAGAGTTTTGTTTGGTTTTTTTTAATACAGAAAACTTCTAAAGGCTAAGTTAGCTTTTAGAAAGGACTTACCAGTTTAAAACTATCATAGTTCTAAACACAGCCTATAAACACAAAATGTAGCACTCCTTTAGTCAACTTAATATGCTGCTTCCACCACACAACCTACAATAGCCTAAGTTGTCATCACTCCCAGCTGCTCACTCCACCCCAGCTCAGAAGTCAGCCCCACAGCGAGGAGAGCCAGTGCCAGTTTCGGGCTGTAGACAGATACTCATCATGTTTCTGAAAACAGAATGAGAAGGCAATACTATTTCAGCAGTTCACTGCAATTGTGCAATGTCAGAGGAGTCAACATCCATAATTACAGCATATTTAGGACACTGCTTCACTCCTCAAGATGACAAGGAAAGAGTAGTTACACAAACTGAAGCACCACAGGATGATGCTACTATTCTTTGTACAATCTTCCTGGATATTCACCTGGATAAGTGATACAGCCCTTCGAACCGCCCAGAATTCACCTGGCCATGAGGACTGATTTTCTACCTAAGATAAACAATGCCACATCGTAGCAAAACAAAGAAAGCACACTAAGGGTCCTGTTTGTAGTTGAATTTAAGAGATCTGTCACTCCCTTTTTAGGATAAAACACAGTCCCGGATTGTCAGACTACCTCCCACTACCCCTAAGCAAAGCAATCTCTCCAGCATTCAACTCTTCTCAGTATGTTCCTCCTATAAGCAGCACAAGAATGATCCCTTCAAAGGTATTTCATTCTGTCTGTAGCTGGTATTTGGAAGAATGAAATATGCATTCCCCTCTCATTGATCCAACAGCCTTTCTGACAGAAACTTTCCTGTTCAGGAAGGCAATGGCATTCACTGTCTGCTCTTTCCTCACTAATCCTCTTCAAAGCACCCATTAAACTATCATAAGCAATGTATACACACTAGATGAATCTTCATAAGACTAGCTCATTCTCCCTAACAGAGCCGAGTTATCAAAAGAACAAAAGGTTGTCGTGAAAATTTCAGGCTACATCATTTCTCAGAACATTCATTAATATTTAATGAAGGGCCTGAGTGCCTCAAAAGTCTTGTAAGAGATACTATCTCTTATTCAAATACAAACTTTGCCTTGCCTGTGTCTGCGTACCATCACAGCTACAACAGCATCACTAGTTGCTAGCTACATCCATGCCAATAGAACGGCAAAGCTAATTGAACAGTAAACCACCTACGGGTTGAGTAACTTTACCAAATCCAAAGTTGTTTAGACTAGGCCTTAGTAACAAAATAGGCACAACTCCATTTCCAGAACTGTTAGCATAGGTACAAACAGCAAAGCACTTCCAGTACAATCCATGGGCAGATTGTTCATGATAAGAACACAGCTTATATAGGGTCATGGAGGGGATTTTTTTTTTTGCCTACAAAATAGTTGATTCTGAGTACTTTGACTGAAATAAGGGATACTAAACAAAATGCAGCTTTCTTGGCACATTGTATTTCTACTGCTATCTTCTGGTAGGGAGGTTCTGTCACAAGTAGTCCCTCACAAACGGTATAGTAACAACAGTATTCAGTAACACTGCACAAAAGCTTAAATTATTCTCAGGTGACACTGGCATCATCCTATCGCCCATCTGGTTCCCTTACTCCCTAGCACCAGTACTGATGCTCAATTGAGTTCATCAACAGTGAGCTGTTGGCAAGGTGTTGGGCTTTGTGCTTTGGGGCTTTTTTTTGGGGGGGGGGGGGGGGGGGGGAAGACAGTCATCTTTCACTTTCTGCCTATGTGGCACCCTGGTCCGTTTACTGGGGAAATTAGGCAAGCACCGGTGTCAATGCAAGGCAGGCATATATGGTTTGGGTAAGGGAAAGAGGAAGAGGAAGTCACGACAGCAAGCGCTGTGTCACATGAGTTAAGACTGCTGTTGGGTGTCACCCATACGAGTGGCCTAGCTAACCCATGCTGGGTCACTTATTAACCATATGGGGTATCCACTGGTTGCCTGCTTTTTGCATTATGCATAAAGCAAAGCAGAAGAGATAAGAAATACATGCATTTTAAGTAGATTTGTGAATTGCCCCTAAGTTAGAAGGCCACAGCTAAAAAGTTAACAAAACAGTAACATTGAAAGATTCAAGAGTATAACTTGAAATAAGGGGGTTTTATCCTTTTTTTTTTTTTTTTCCTTAGAGTCATTCAATGATTGAGCTGTCTTTTTCAATTACAGAGTTAAACATCCACGGCAACGTTCCAAATATTCTCCAAAACTACAGTCAAAAACAAAGCAAACAAGGGTATGTATGAATGAGGGAAGGAGGAAAAAAAAAAAAAAAAATCACAGAAACTCTTGTTTTCTTAATGTACCCTAAAGGAAAAGCGTGAATCAGGCTGTAAAAATTCTTTGGAGGTCATCTTTAACAATGAGGCACAATGAGGAAGCAATCCAGCACCTCTTCTCTTAGATGTAATTTCCCTAGATAAAGAGACATCTACAAAACAAAGATTAGACTCCCGCAGAGGGTCAGTGGCCAAAAAGCTGTCTTTGTAACTTGTAAACTGTCACTGGACACTTCAGCCTAAGCTATTTCACAGCAGGCTGCAGAGGCAAACAATCAAGCACATTCTGATGCATTTGGATCCAAAGAAAGGGAACAAGCCAGCAGCCTGCCTACATTAGCGAAATGCTTCCATTTCAGAGGATCCCATTACATTGTTACAACATTTGTCCAATTTGTACTGCAAATTGGACCCCATTTTTGTAACTGGGTTAAGCGTTATGTCACAGGTTGGCCCACCCCCACTGCACAATGTCCAGTTGTTACAGACCGGATGACTGCTGGAAGTTAGTTTTACTCTGCAATAAACCAAAACCAAGAGAATTGCCACAAAAGCAGTACAAAACGAGGAACAAAAGTTCAAGTTCTTTTCACATCATGTTCCACAAAAATCCACAGTCCGGACCTGAAAAATTTGCTTTTGGTTCGTTTTTTTCATTAAATGGCTCAGTTCCTCCAAGTGAGAAACATTCCATCTTTGTGCCCTTTTATGATTTTATTTCTATGGCATGTTACTAACTCACACCAACTTACTTCACGGTTGCCAACAACAAAAAGATGCAGTTGGTTTTTGTTAGTAACACTTTGGATCACAGACTGTCTAAAAGTGAAAGACTGAAATTAGACATTACTTTCCTCTTAAGTGAAAATTTAGAATACATCCTTTTAACTACTGCCTCAAGGACATCCAATTCACAGAACTATTGGGTGAAGACAAAGAAACCAAAGTCTTTGGAGCAGGCACTAAAATCCAGAGCTAGACTACTAAACTGAAATTACATTCATTTAACCCCTCCAGACAGAGAATATTTGCGTGAGAATGCAAATGGCACTAAGATCAACAGCAGCAATCCAGAGAGCAAACATTCCTCTAGCCTGGCAGGTACAACACTCCCTCCTCGGAAGCGTGGGTTTGAGTCTCTCTGGAAACTGAAGCCAGATCTTTTGCAACTCAAGAAAACGCTTCAATGCTTGGAGCAACAGTACAAAACCGAACACTACCACCTTGCTTTTAAAACCAAAGAGGACTACAAACATTTTAGGCTGCAAACTGCAAGCAGGAAAGCATTTAAGACAGTTGCGTTCAGTGCTTCTTACTGGGTTGAACACCTCTCAGCTTAGATGCCATCACTGTGCAGGTTTAAGGGCTGGCTGGTGCCGAGAGGGGGCAGCCCCACTCTTCCCTGGGTGGGCATCAAACAGCTCCACTTCTCATCGCTGCCCCCCTCAAAGGCACTCTGATGTTTGTCACAACCCATTCCAGGTGGCAATCTGGAAAGATCCTAACCCAGGGAGGGGAATGAGATAATCGTTTTCTATCAAAATTAGCAAACTGAATTGGCTCAATACACTGTCAGAGAAACAGCGTGGACAACATGACTGAAAGGGTAGGACCACGCACCCAAGATTTTAATTCTTTACGTATTTTATAGGCAGCATTTTCCTAACCTGTTAAGGACTGACAGTTATCTGTTGGCCCAAGTCTTTAATTGTCATATCTGTACATACCATGGCCTTTATTATGACCTGTTGACCAGCTGTAGACCACACCTGGCATAGCAAACCAGACAACTTACCAAGATTACGGACTTTAATACAGCGGTCAGGATTCCAGAAGCTTGGTTGCAAAAAGCTGACCATCACACTCTTCCCAGTTTTTGGAAGCACCTACCTTCTAGTTTTGCTGATAATCTTGATAAGCTTTATTCATGAGGTTGTAAGATTGCTCATCAGTGTTTTATTTTGTGGCCGACAGGTTTGGTCTACAAAATATGTTTGCATTCTTGTATTTGTAAAAATAAGAACAAAGAAAACTTACTCCTTTACTAATGTTCAACAATGGCATTTCTTCAGTTGAAAACAGCATATGTTCTACTCAAAAACCATAATGTTGTTTTGCCACAAGCCAGACAACTCTAAAAATTTGCTACTTTTCTGTAGCAAAAATGTTACAAGAACATTGTAGGAATAACCAACATCCACACCCACAGCGTTGTATCAGTCTAAGATGTAAAGGGTGGTGCAGCAGTTTTTTCAGATACTTTCTTAACCACCAGAACTCAAGCAAAAGACACAGATCTACTGTAACTAGACTGCATCTAATGTATGTCAGACAGAAGCAGATTTAGTCAAATGGCTGAAGTTCTAGACAAAACCAGCTAAAGCTACTTAGTAATTACATATCTTAACCTCCTTAATGCAATAGCCAGAGAAAAATTTGGTTCTTAAAAGATAATCATTGTTGAGAGTTAAGAAATAAGCTGAAGTCAACTTTTAGTCTCCTCTACCATTTAGTGCCACTCTTGCAGATATACATTTCTTTCCTGGTAACACTGTTTTAAATCATCCCAAATTCTGAAACAAGACCAAGGACACCGATATCACAATACATCACTGACATAATGCAAAAGCAGAAACCTTAAGTTAATCTTTTACTTTCTACTGTCCTATAACTAAGGAGAGATGGCAAAACACCCACGGTCTACTTATGATACTCTGTGAGATTACTGCTAAAATTCTAAAGACCAAAATTATTATCTGTATACATGCAAGCCCTATAAGTAGGGATGCAGCTTAAACTCAGAACACATCTACAGGACCTAGACCAAGACGCTCACACAAAAAGTCATCCTGCTGTGGTTTGTTTTACCATCTTGACATCACAATTTTTGCTAGTATAACTGTGCTCCCTGCAGAGGTTTTTGCTAGTATAGCTGCAGCCTGCAGTCTAATCAGCACAGCTATTTTCAAGTTTTAAATTTTAAGTTTTAAACTTTAAGTTTTAAACAGTTTAAGATGATAAACATGTTCCAAGTTGATTTTCAAGTAACCAGGAAGCATTTCAGGAATATACACATTAGATTTTTTCATGACTTGATATCACGTATTGATGCATTCAGATACCCATATGGGGGGGTGGGGGTGGTGATCCATGTCTCTTCCAACTCCAAAAAAAAAAAAATAAAAACAAATCCAAAAAAGCCTCCCAACCATACAGCATTTTTTTTAGACAATTCCAGTGTAAGTGAGCCATGGCAATGAGGAGCACTTCACCTCTATATACTTTCAGTGAAAAATATATTGTCCCTACTTGGAAGCATGTAACTGCAATCCACCCTTTGATAACAGAGCTACACTGCTTGTTTAGTAAAACGAGGACTGGCTGTAACATTGGATGAATGACAATCATCAGCACCATTAAAGGAAAATAAAGATTATTTTGTTATGTCAAACTATTTACAGTAGATAACTCACAACAGAAGATAGTGACTACAGGAGATTAAGCAATAAATTCCTCAAAGGAAATAGACATAATACTTATGCTTACAAAAATACCTTATTACAAAACAGAAATAAAACTGTAATTTCACATAAAACAGAAAAAGTTGGAGTTAGACATCCGACATCCAGGTTGCCTTTATCATGCACAGAATACAGCATTTACTGTAATTATAAAATTCATAAAAGAAAACACAAGACTCATGTGAAGCACTTACACTAAGTAACAATGGCTATATAACACAACAAAGCACTACCAGCTACCCTCAAACCTACACAGGTCACCACAAGGCAAGAGAAGACAGAAAAGAGAGGATGCCTCCAGGATCCTTTGCTTAAGGACCTTAAGTCATCGGAGGGTTTGCAACACCCTTCCTGACCTCATGAGTGACAGGCAGCGATCTGTGGACGTTGAACAGGGGGAATCATAACCATATAGCCCTGCAATACAGCACTACCAGTAGGCCATAAGCTCCGTATCAAGCCACAAGGCCTTAAGACCAAGGCTTGTCAGGCTTGCTCTGTCTGCACTTTTCTTGACCTGCCTTTTACTCGGTTTAGCTGTGACAGCAACTTTTCTAATTGACTGGATGTCTATGGCTAATTTATTTTACTGTTGTTTGCCTTGGTGTGATATAACCTCCAGTTATCCTCCATAGAAAGAGGTATTTACAACGGTGTCAGGAAATACTGGCCTAATATGACAACAGAGCCCCAAGAAGTGGATAGACAGGATGCGGTGCGGAGGAGTACAGGCGTGGGACAAGAGATGGGGCACAGTCTTGCCACCAGAGACCCCATGGCCATAAACAACTCACTAACGGTCAGTTAAAAAAAACAAAATGCAGACCTGGAGTTGGGCAAACCCAGCTTTAGGGATAACAAAGAAACAGTGACTAACACACATAAAGGGCACCATATATTGTAAATTCAGAAATAATCTGGAGCTGTAGACCAATGAAGAAACAGAAGAGGTGTAAAAGCATGTTAGCAAACATACAAAAAACCCTCAAGCAGATCCTAGAGGAAGGAAGAAGAAACGGGCAACATCAACATCATACTCCTCCCAACAAATGACTCCCAAGGCTGACGACCTCCTGGTATCCCCTCCAGCAGTCCAAAGCTGCTGACTTAAAGACCCAGAGCAGCAATGGAAGGGTGAAAGTAACTCCAGGAGAAGGGACAGAAACCAAAAAGTGTGCATGTTACAATTTTAGCTACGTTTGGCAACATTTTCCCATAAGTAAGTACTCTAACTGCAATATTCTTCTAAACTTTTATTTAAGAATTAAATCTAGACTAATGATTCTTGAGTCAGACAGTTAAGACTTCCATTACACCAACAATAAATTCTTGGCTTTACTTACACCTTATTTTCATATACACACAGACACATGCACAAGGGATGCTTCCTCTTTGCCCATAAACAAGAATGTAACAACATGGATGGAATCCTCCATTCCTTCTCCCATTTTGCAACTCTGAAGAGCATTGTTAGTCTTTAAAGTGTTACAGGAAAATTACAATATAATAACAAAGCCTGAAACAGCCCCAGGAAAAGCAACCAAATGGGCCATCTGAACTTGTAACACATTCTTTCCCCAGAGGGAACTCTGTGCCAGGGTGACGGGTGACCTGGTCAACGTTTTGTTTTGTACCAAAGGGGCCTTCATCCATGTACATACAGTCCTATGACAGCATCTAAACACAAAAAACAGCGAGTTAAGCAGTCGCTGCCTGCACTTTGTTTGCAGAAAGAAGTTCTAGACATCATAGAAGACACTTGATTTCTTTAAGAAACCCTAAGAACAGGAAGGAAGCATGGTCAAGTTGATAAGCATCCATGCTCTTAAGAGTAGGAAGGGTAGGAATTTGGGTTGATTTCCTGGACAAGGGCCCAGAGAGGAGGAGCAACAGCAGAGAGCAAGAACTGGGTCAGCAAACTACTGAATAGTTATTTGTCCTAGTTTTCAAATACTCACTGAAGGTACTCTTACTCTAGCCCAACTGCATCTGTAAGGGGTGTTAATACATGCAGAACTATTCAGATAAACTATTTTGGAAAGATGAAAAAAAATTACGTTATGCTGACACAACACCTACTGTCAATGGAGTTAGCAAATAAGGGATCTCATTCTACAAGTTTGTCACTCTTTCTGTAAGAAAAATAAGCTATCTAGTATAATTTTGATGCAAAGACTAACTACCATGTCTGTGGCTGTGACTGAGACGCAACGCAGCTCTTCAGATTGATCTGATGTGCACAGACAGCTATCATCAATACTGAGAAAATGCAGGCCAAGCTTCTCAGTAGAGACTGAGTGCTACACGTAGGAGCCAACCACTAATCTGTATGCCAAAGATGTACTTGGAAACCTAGCCGAGAACTCTATACAGGGGTCAGGTGTAAACAGAGCATAAACACTGCCTTATGCACTCCTAAAATCCCCAGGTATACTATTACAAAAAGCATGAAAGGTTCTTCCAGTATTGACAGCACAGTAGTGGCATGCATGCTTTCAGGAAAAAAAGCAGACACTGACAGATTTGTAAGTCCTAAGAAAAGTCAATAATCAGTGTTGTGAATTTAGTAGGTTAGAAGAGAACAGAAGTAGAATCTTGGAGGACAACTGACCTGCCCAGATAACCAGGCAAGCCCCATCCTATGTAGACAAGCAAGCATCTGTAGCTAAGGAAACAAGAGTATGAAGTGACACAAGCCTCGCATTTATGAAATACAAAATCAGATATCTATTCTTACCATGTGCTAGTTAATCAGTAGCAGTTCAGATGTTTTACATCACATTTTACACATTTACTAAATGATTTGAGAAAGGATTTGCTTTGCAATAGCAAAGAAAGTTTTAAATAAAACCAGAGCTGACCACTCAAAATTGCAGTAAGATTTCAACACAGCACAAGGTTTCCCAGTCTTCACATCTACAACAACCGCACCACCACCCAAAACAGCAACAAGAAAAAGTGAAAATACCAAGCATCACCTGTCATCCAAGGTAAGGTCACAGAGTTAGCAGATGGTGACCTCAAACACAAAAAGAAGTTGTCCTTGACACAATAAATAGGTAAACCTTGGAACTCCTTGCTACAGCATGAGGATTTGACACGGAAAATGGACAAACACAGAGGAGAAATCCATCAAAGGGTATTAAGCACATGAAGCCACCACTAGCTCTAGAAGACCCTAAATACCAGTGCACGTCTATTGCTTGCATATTCATGCTTAGAAGCTATTTTTCTTCCTTAGGGGATGGGCATCCTTACTAAAACCTTAAGAGTCCTCTCTGAGAAAGGTCAGGAAGGGGCCTAATGAATAAAAACAAAACAGGGAAGAAGTCAAATGATTAGGAGAGAGAAAATTAAAAACCTCAAAGAAGAAAGGATGAGGGTCAAAATAGAAAACTTCTCAGGGACACCACGCAAAGCACCCTAACAATGCCAGTAACTCACCAAAGGCATCCAAGAAGCCAGCAGGCACTACCCTGAGACACGCTGGCCAGCAGCTTATAAAAGAGGACAAGGGAACAGAAAAACCCCATAGCTGCCAGAATCTCATTTGCCAAGTTTGTTCCTTCGCCCCTGAATGGCCAGCTTGGCTGGGACCAGTAGGTGGTCCTGCAACTTGGCTGGGCTTCAGACTCAAAGGGTATAAATAGAAAGGTTAGGGACAAAGCACAGTCAAAACCTCAGTAAGCGGTGCTGCAACCTGGCACATTTGGTATACGCACGTCAGGATTTCGTGCTGCAGCAGGGGGACACATCAAGTGAACCGTACCACGAACATGCCCATAGCACAACTTTCACACTACCCATGAACTTAACTTAGCCCCAGTGAAACACAGAATCTGCTGAGCACAAGCCAGCCCAAAGCTTCTCAGTCTCTCTACTTCAGGCAGGAGGTCTTGTCACTTTGTGCATGGGTGGGACACAAGGGCAAGAAAACTGAGCAAGTGGAGCACGAGAATGTAAAGATGTTTCTGTAGCATGGCTTGGCATCAGACTGGGTGTACATCAAGCAGCCTACTTGGGTTATACATATGAGGGTGGCCAGAGAGTCTCATGGGGCAGAAGCTTAAGCAGCAGCTCCACAATCAAGGTAGGATCCTGAGCTAGAGGGATTTCTAGTTTGACCCAGCCTAGTTTATGTTATAGCTATTCTGGAATCCCAAGTTTCAATAGAATGATTCACCCTTTTTCAGAGATTCAAGGAAATCAAAACACTCAGTGTGCCCCAATTTTGATTCTTACATACAGATCAGATAAAATGTTAACCACTGACTATGATTTTTACCTTCTTCCATGAATAGTGTTTAAACTCTCACACAGCAATTTGATGTCATTGATTTCCATTGACAAAGTCAGAACAGTAAGAGCAAAGATTTAAGGAAAAACTTAAAAAAAATACCAAAACCAAACAAAAAAACAAAACCCCACAAAACCAAAACAAACACAACACAAACCTGAAAGGAAAAAAAAGAACAAAGAAAACCCCACCCAAAACCGCAACCCTACCAAATACCTGATACACTGCTACAGTTTCCCTCCTGAAGGGGAAAAGGAATGAGTAGTTCAAGTTCTGTCTCTGACTGGTTTATACACTCATGCATGTACCCAGCATTCACCTCAACTATCAACTCCAATTTGGAAGCCAAGTTTGTCACATTGTCACCTTGTTTCAGAAACATACAAATTTCTTGTAAGCCTTGGTCCTGAGAAACACAACTTAGAACAATGAAACAAACAGATCTTGTACCTTCCCTGTGGAGTAACACACAGCAGTTATCTTAACCACTAAAACACATTTCCCCAAAACACCAAATATTCCTAATCTCTAATTTGTTACTGCTCTCTGACAAATAGCTGTGCTACCTATGACAAAGCAAAGATCAATTTCTCTCACCTCAAACTTGTCACTGTTTCTCGAAGTTTGTATTCAAGCTTGGGAAGGTTACAGTCCAAGACTCCTACAAGACGGATGTGAAATCAACATGAGGCTGTTTCTCCAAGTTAGCTTAAAACTAGGTAATAAATATACGGGAGTGTGGGGGGGAATCCTTAGAGTCTGCATGCTATACAGCAGCTATTAAACATTTACAGTGGATGACAAAATGCACACATTCCATTTAAATTAGAATCCTTTGATTTTTGTAGGCTTGCTCACCAAGATAACAACTTGACTTAAATAAAACTCCACATCGTTACAGCTGAATTGTACAAAGATGCATCAGCACAAAACCAAGGAAAGCAGGAATTTTTTTAACCATCTCAGCTACAGCATTCTCCATAAAACATTCAATGTAACTCCAGATACCATATTTTATTCAAACTCTCTGCCAAACAAATCTCTGCCTCTGTACTTGTTAAAACTGATTTATTACTGTCAAATACATTAATCCACATGTTAATCTGCCCCAGGTCACTTAAAGTTAGTCAAGCCATATACAATGTTGCTTTTGGTCCACATGGGAGTTTGAAATCAGAGCTTGGGAGAGATCCTCTACGACATAAATACTACAGCATGAAAACAGCAAGGAATGTAAAAGACTTCTGTTGTAATCCGTTTCCATTTTCTCTGCTTCACTTCATGGCACGTTGTTAGAGCCTAAAAATTTAACTAAATGAAGGCTTTTAGTTATATACTTATATACTTATATACTATAAGGAGTATATCTTAGGATCTTGTGTCACTGGAGTTGTAAAGCATACAGCATTCACATGCCAGCTTCAAACTGACATTCATTGCACTCCAGCAGAGGAGGAAAGGCTTGTAAGTTATACAACCTACTTCATCCATACTGCAAGTAATCCATGAGACAGAAAAGCTGGCTCAAACACTACACGTATTACATTATGTTCAATAAGTGCTGGTAATATTTCTATACAAAGTCTTGCACCCAACAGTTTAAAGCCTTCAAGTTGTATGGCTTCCCTATTCAGTATTTCCAACAGAAAGCACAACTGGTTTTCACTAACAGACCTCTTGCCTCCTAGTATAACCAATTCTCTAGATCACTTACCAGATTATCCAAGACTTTCAGCACAATCAAATCAAAAGTTGAAAGACAAATAAAGACGGTTGGACAATCACTGAAGAGAAGCAGTTTCAGCATATACATCCTGCATGTTTGCTTAGCGACTGGATCACCATCAGCACGATATGCTGATACAGGTCTATTACCTGTCACATCCCCTGAAGAAGCAGTCTCCAATGCAAGCAGCACTAAGGCATACATTCTACACCTTTCCTTTTTATGTCTGCCCAGTAATTCATTTTAAGTGCCAGTAATTCTCAACTACTCCATCATTAGTATGACTAAATGTCATTCTACAATAGGAATTATGCAACTATGCTTTGGTGAACCCCAAATACCACCACTGTCACCTGTGACTTTGAATGTTGTAACAAATAACATGCCTATAAACTGTTCATTTATTACAAAGACATAACTTAGATGACCACCCAATTCAGGAGTGCCTTTGGCTTGAAATGAGAAAGTGTTTAAGTATTCTGTTACCTCAGAACAGGATCTCTAAGAAGGGAGGACCAAGTTTTAAGGGAGTTTTAATCTCTGCGTAGGATAGAGCCTCTCAGAAGGTAATAAGATTTCAGATGGTACTACAAGAACTACTGGACACATCATACTTACTGCTAAAAGAACAGGAATGTGGAATTGTACCTTCTCAAGGATGACCTTAGACTGCACAAAACATTCACATGAGTCCTACAGGCAGATAAGCCCTCAGGCACTTACATAATAATGAACTATTGAAACAGAGCCAAGACATGAGTTTTCAGAGGAAAACAGTCATGGGTTCTGCAATCATGCTTTGTTTTTCACAATGACTTTACTGTGATGTGTAACAAGGGGGTATTTGAACTGGTTAACTAATACAGAAAAAGTCAGCTGGAAAGGGCTTACATGGAAGAATGAAGAGCATCTTGTACCACTTTTCCAATAGCACTTTAAGACTCCGCTGCTCAAAACCCAAAGCGGACCTGGTTACCCACAAGTCATGCAGAGCTGTACTGTAAGTAACATCAACCCTGACCGTATCTGAATATTTGAGATTTTTCAGTATCGTCTCGGACAGTCTTGTGTAACATCTCCCTTTCCCTACACTGACCCATATACTGGAGTCCTTCCAGATCAGTTGACATAACTGGCATTTTCAAGAGCATCACGCGCTAGTTAGATATTTTGGACAGAAACATTCATGCAAGTGCTGCAAAACTTGGTCAGCCTCTCTCGCTCTCTATCAAGGACCAGCTTAACCTAAGATTCTGAGTTTGCCTTCATGGCAGAAGACAGGAAATATCCCACCTTTACACTCCAGAGTATGGGATCAAGGCCAAATTAGAAGAGTTTTACAGATACAGTAGCTGAACCCAATATACATCTTCTCAATTATTTTAGCAACGAGTCACCTCCTACTGAGTCAAACACTGGATTTTTGTAACCCAGAAAGTTTTAATACTTGATTACTGATTTTCCTTCTCTACAGTCCTAGTTGACATAAGAATGCCAGAACACCTATGAAAAATCCTAATAAAATGAAAAGGAAGCTTTGGCAAATTATATTGTGTGTTTCTGGAGGATGACTTAAAAAGAGAACAAAAAAAGCACCACCAAAAGTTATTCCTTTATATCCTTCATAGGAGTGAAATGAATAATTCATAACTATCAGGTGGTCCAAGAAATTTAGTATTCTTCTTCTATACCAAAAATGTAGTAAAAAAATTGCCCCTTAAGAAATATCTTACAAATCAAGTCTAAGCTACCTAGCAACTTCCTTCACTGCATTAGTGAAGCTCGCATAAAGGAAAGGTTTTTTATAATACATCCATTATTGAACTATTTCTGTAACACTGCAGAATTCATATGGTTGCCAATTATTAAAAGGTCACCCAGCAGGAAGTCAAAGAGCAGTTGCACTTAACCATGGACATTAAGATCATCAGGACACAAGCCTTTTTTCAGCATCCTCCTCTTAGCTTGGACTATATAAAGGTCAGAAAACCACTAAGTAAAGCTTTTGTTTACTTTGTTATGCTTTTCTCAACTCTCAGGACACCCACCTCACAAAATAATCCATTTTGTTCCTCGCTGAAGGTACAGCAGGCAGAAAGCCAATAGTTGGCACTGTGTCACATAGCTACTTTAATAAGAATTATGAATAGGCTCTTCCTTTTATTTCTTCAGTCATGTTCCATTAAAAAAAAAAAAAAACCACACAACGATCTGCCTAAAAGGTTAATATTGAGAACAGCAGAATATTGCTGTTATCAGCCTTGCAATGCTATATGTTTTTCTAGGGAATACATAGACACACAAATAGCCACTTAAACTACAGCAATTTGCAAAGCACACGGTTCTTCACAAGCAAATTGGTTGTATGATCCCATAATGTCAGAAAGCACCAGATTCCACCACCACTAACTTATCTCCACAGTACTAGTATTTGTCTAAGCAATACATGCCCACAAATTCCACCAGCCAAGGAGACCAAGAGATAAACGAAAGCATTAGGAAAACAGAAAAAGTACATCCTTCAGTTTACACTAGGGAATGGCAGCCACTAAATCTCTGAAGCAGCCCACTAGGAAATGCAGTGCAGTATTGTTCATAACAAAAACATACCTAAATTGTCAGCTGAGAGAAGCTGAAATGCATGTTCAGTGGCTCTTCATCTCAAGTCCTACTAGCCATCCACTTCCTTGTCCCAAATGCCAAAATACCTTTCCCTGCAGGTAAAAGCTTGCCAATACTCTCAGGACTGAGTGTATAGCCAGTGTCAGCTATACTTATTTTTGCACTGCATGGCTTTTTAAAATAGCTCCCACTGCAGACTGGGAGACAGAGATACAAGTATTTCTAGTACACGCAGGAGTTAAAGATTAGCTAAAGGAATTTTAGCACTAGCTAAAGGAATTTTACCATTCAGATTTAATCTAAGAAGCCAGAGGTGGTATTTGCTCTCAGAAGGCAGCCTTTACTGCTTCAATTCAATTATTCCATTTTCATCAGAAGTCCTGCATTTTACAAAAACTCAGAAACAATGTATAGACATATGTTGGCTTGAAGTCCTTATCATGGTAACAGGTCCCAACACCTAGCATCACCCACCAAGTAGTTTGCACAAGAAATCAAAGGAGCACAAATAATTGCCTTTAATTAAGTCTGCAGAATGATGTGAAAAAAACGTTTCATACAGCAAGAAGGTCCATGGCATGTTCCCTCCAGAAGAACAGCCTGTTTATTCAAACATCCATAAATATCCAATTTACTAAAACACACTTATGACAACATTTTGAGAAAATCATACTAGTCAAGCAATAAACGTTACCCATCAGTAAGAAGCTAAAGCAGGAACCTCACCAGAATGCTATCATTAAAACAGAGAAAAGCCCACTAAAGGTTCCTACCAACAAAACCCTTACCTAGAAGCGGTAGGAGAACTGCTTAACATACCCAGTGATCTCCTAATGAAATCTGTAGCGTATAAATTGTCATCCTCTAGACCTAAACAGAGCAGCACAATTGACCTTGGTTTCAAACAAGGAACAGCAGTCTGCAATCCTCTAAGCAGATGGAACCAAACAGGTTGGGGAAAGGAGCATTTAATTTGGCTAAGAAGAGAAGGAGGAAAATCGGATGAACAGATATGAAAAATGGCTTTGGTGTACTTCTGATAAGTCAGCCTAGCCACACCTTACCTTGGAATATAGGCAGATGACCACAGCTACATTTAGAAAAACAACAATTCACACTGGCAACGACAACTAGACTTTTAAAGGACGTATTCAAATGTGGGCAACGCTGTAACATTATGACATCTACACGTAGTATAAGTTTCATTTTCAGCATTAGATGAAGAAACATGAATGCTAACCATTCTGAGACAAAATACTGCCAAAAAGAAGAGAATAAGACAGGGCAGAAAAAGGAAGGCCTTTCCTGCAGCAGGCCCCAACAGAAGTTTGCAATGTACTTAGATCTGCTGGCAGAACCCTGCCATACCCATTTTACGTATTCAGACTTGACTTCCAACCCATTCTGCAAGTAAATAGTCTACTCTCTTGCTTACTGCTGTCTAAAGGTACCTTAGAGCCAATGATTATAGCTCTGCCTGTTCCAACGCTTTCTTCCTGTAAATAGTGCCTGACTACTTTCTGTTCTCACAAGGGCTTAATTAGTCCTGTTCACAGAGAGCTACAGCAGCTGGCACATCCCAGCAGACTCCATCGCATTTTCACAGCTACTGAAATCCATCTGAAGCGCACTGCAAATTTTTCTATGCTGACAATCACATGTCCTGTGAACCTTACATCTACCTATACACATTTGAAGACACCTTACTGCAAGCAATTTAACCACAAGGCAGCCCTGAGAAGTCCTGAAACATTCGCTGACTCGCGTACAGTTCACAGAAGGCCAAAGAATCCTGCGTGGCCAGAAAAAGACTCTCTCCTCCACTAACAGAGCAGCAGAGATCTGTAACTCTAGAATACAAGAGTAATCATGGCTACATGCAACAACAAACACAACTGCCATCTAATTTTATTTTATACCCATCACCCCTACAATATATTTCATCTGCTCAAGAGACCATTAAGCTACAAATAAAAAAAAAAACCAAACCTAGACAGTAATTTTTTTCCTACCCTGATCATAACTCAAACAGATGTCACTTAACAAAAAACAGCAAAGGACAGAGATATTTCCATGAGGTTCTGAAAATTCAAAATAAGTTATAACTGAAAATCATATTAAATCAGAGGGCAAATTGGTATTAAACAGATAGTATTTCCTCTTCAAAATTCTGAGCACCTCAATTTTGCCAGCACCTCCTCACTTCAAGTTCTTTGCTACTTCTCAAATCAAGCAGCAGCAGTATAGACTGTGGCACCTCCTTTCCTGAGAGAGGCTGTCTGCTTACCACCACACCAGCGGCCACATAGCAGTGTGGTGAGCAGTCTTCTGTATACAAAGAGATTGTCACTGTGCCCTGAAAGGAAACCTTGAAGTTCATCTTCAAACTGGACTAAGATAAAGATTTTATTTTTATGTCAAACCATTGAGACAAACTTTGCAGAAAACATACGTAATCACTGGGCAAGTCAAACTCCAGCCCAGTTTTACAGTTACCTGGTGATAAAAGTCTGAATCTCTCACTCCTAACAGAAGGCAGGAGGGCATTCTTTTCAAAGCACTACAACAGGAACTATGTGGAAACAACTCACCTCCTGCTTCTTATTAGTTTACATACCGATCTGCAGCATCCTACTTCAAAAGTAAAATGTTATGATAGTAGGAGCATATTCAAATAAACAAGTGAAAGTTAAAAATGTTTTCAGAAATCTGTTTTCTGAAGAAGCGGAACTAGTACCTTGTTTGTCACCGTATTCTTGATTTTTGAAAACGAGTTTCTTTATTGAACTTGTCTTGACAAACATATTGCTTTAACAAGCAAAGCCAGACGGTCACCATGTTAAGTACAACCATCTGAAATACAGTGTCTTGAAGAAAGGATAAGGCATTTACAACAAGCTTTATCAGAGAACAATACAGTTTAAAGTAATAGTCTTCCCCTTAAACACTGTCCCAGATACTTTTTCATAATCACTACCATTATCTTGTGCAACGTCTTTTCAAATCCAGCAACACCGTCTGCCAGAAAATTCACTGAATGACTCAGACACAGACACTTTCAAATCATAAATACTCAAAACTGCTATTTCCATTTCAGAACTACTTCTATTTAAGCATTTGAATTGCTGATGGCATAACAATGCAACGACCTCCTGAAGTTTCCTTATCAAGATTTTCCTCATGCACAGACAGCATCTCCTCTGACGAAAGCAAGCCTTTTTTCTTTGCACAGTGTCTTGGACAATATGGTTACGCAACCAGAAACCTGTAAAACTTGCAAAATTTTTAGTGTCTAATATTGAGTGTCTCTGTACATGAATGCTTAACACAGCTCCTTGAACATGCAACTGAAAACATAAGATAACAGCAGAGATCCAAGCATCAAGATCACCGGCATTACATGCCCTGCCAATTCCCATTAATTTTCCTTCATGACAAATCAACAGAAACTCTTGCCTAGAGCAAGCACAGGCTTTTCGAACTCCAGCCTTTTTATCCTGTACCCAGGAGTCAGGCTTCGAGTCTGAATCTCACCCACAATTGCCAAAACCACCGCTCACTAGTCACTTGACCAAACTTGCAGTAATGCCACCAGTTCAATAGTACTGACACAACTCCATCAGTGTAAAGACTGGGATAAGGGGGAGCCCTTTGTTTGTGGCTGGCTTTCTTGAAGACCTGATACAACGTAAGCTCCTATACTCATCACATTTTATATGTATGTTCTCAAACATGCATATAATACATAAGAATCTGTTGAAGGAATTTTCACCATGAAAGGTTTTGCCAAGAGTACACTCTTTTCCTTCACACCAGATTATTTTTTCTTATCTGATTTATACTCAGAAAACACCATTTTGAAGACCTGGACTGAGCTGGGATGCAGCTTTTAACTCCTCCATCACTAACTCCGATTCAGTTTTCCACATTAGCAACTATTCTCCATGTTTTTCACCATGAAGCTGCCAATAACCTTATCCACAGGCTTATTTAACCATATCTAGTTGTCAGCTCAGACAAGGGAGTCATTTCCATATGTTAAGCCACTAATCTTACACTTCCAACACAACAATGAGCTTCTTTCAAGTTGCCTACTAACACAAACTCACAGTCTTCACAAGCGTCACAGTACAGCTGAAGTTTACACATAAGTTATCTCTATAATCTAAGAGCCACACCATAAAATCTTCATAACTGGAACTTGCTAGTACCCCTACACAACCACTTCCCTTCTTCTATAAACAGTATTAGCTCATAGCTGAAAACAACAAGGAAAACAGGCTGTGTTTTATGACCATGCTGCACCCGTAACTCCATGACACAACATCTAGTTCTGTCGATCATAAACACATTTTCCTCTGTTACAGCAGCTACCACCAAATTTGAAGTAGTCTCATTAAGGTGCTGCAGAAAGCAAGCACCTTGCTACTGAAATGCTACAAAAAGGCCTCTGAAAGCTGAGGATTTTTACAATATAACTCAGAAAGAGGACTCTGCAGTACATAGCTCTTCACTGACTTCCAGATCTGTGAAGCCCACAGCCAGGACGTAACCAGGAATTTAATATTCCCTGACACTGACTACAGCAAGGGAGTGAAAACAGGAGTTTAAATTACACATTAAGACCTCAACTCTTGAAAACCAGATTATGCCCAGAAGGGTTTGCCCAGAGGACCTGGCCAACTTTATAAAACCTGGTCCATTTTAAAAAAAACACAACACAGTTGCAATACACAAGACAAGTCAACTGCCCAAAGAACTTCAGTGCTGCACTAGCAACAAAATGTACCTTTAAATAAGGAATAATATCTAAAAGCTTTTCTGCTATGTGACAGGTGCATATGATAGTTTACATCCATGAAGTGACAAAGCCTGTATGTCAAATAAGTTATAATTTAATATTAACAGCTTGCTTAAACATACGCCAGCACACACATCTGCTAAAGCCACTAAACCAACTGACTTGTAAGGCTAAGGCAGGCACAAAAAAAGAGACCAACACTGCTTGAAAAGCTCAGTAAGAACAACAGCTGTCATATCTTCTTTGTCTTCTAGTCGATTACCATATGTTTCAACAGCTTTGTTGCTCATCCTAAGCAAACAAGAGATGAATACCTGATCCTCTCAGAAAAAAAAACAACACCAACTTTTTAAAAAGTTTATTTAACTGCCATTGGGAACATCCAAATTGTGGTTACACTAGCATCGAATATTTACATTATCTACTGTTGGTAACTCCAGCATTTATAGATATATACATACAGACACAGAGTGCTCTATGGGGGAGGCAAGGTTCCCATATTGTGCAAGCTCAGGAGTTGTTATTTTTATCGCCTCCATAAAAAGATTTTAGGGGCAGCAGCAGATTTCCCTGTCCTGACAAACAACAAGTGTACAAAAGGCAACAAACAAAACCCACTTACAGTGCTCTTGACCCACTTAGAGTGCTTCGCTGGCCTAAAGCCTCCTCCAGCCGAGCGTTTCCAAGTGCTCCTTCGCGCCCCTAAGCAAACACCCTGACCACGAGCCCGGCTCACCTCTGACCCCGGCCAACGGCCCTCAGGCCCCTCTCCCCGCCGCGCCGGCCAAACCCGGCCCCGGCCGAGGGCAGCGCCCACCGCCGGCCTTTCCCCGACACCCCGGCCACCCACCCGCGCCGGGGGCACCCGCCACCCCGACCTCCGACCCCCGCCCCACCGCCGCCAGGGCAGGAGGCGCCCTCCCTGCCGCGGGGGCTCCCCCTCGCCGCTCCGCCGAGCGGGCGGACGCCCGGCCCCGGGCCGGGACCCTCCCCCCGCCCCGGCCCCGCGGGCGGCGGCCAGGCCGCGCAGCCCCCCCAGTGACGGGGACTCACCAGGCAACGGCCGGCGCCCGCCCCGGCGCCCGCGAGGTGCTGCCCGCCGCCCCGCGCGCCCCCCTCCTGCGGCAACCGCTGCCGCCGCCGCCTGC
Source organism: Platalea leucorodia (assembly GCF_965183815.1). Taxonomy (NCBI): domain Eukaryota; kingdom Metazoa; phylum Chordata; class Aves; order Pelecaniformes; family Threskiornithidae; genus Platalea; species Platalea leucorodia. Next base: position 59,847,632 of record NC_138826.1, read on the forward strand.
CCGGCCCTGTCGCCTCCTCCCGGCCCTACAACGTCATCATCGCACGAGGCCGCCGCCGCCAATGCGGGACGGCCCCGCGCGCCTGCGCACGGCGCGCCGGAAGGAAGCGCGGGGGGCGGGCCCGGCTGCATGGCGGGGAATGTAGTCAGGGAGGCGCCGCCGCCGGCGGGGGGCGCAGGCGCGGGGGGCGCCCCTCCGCCCCGGGCCGCGCGGGCAGGAGCCGGCGCTGATTGGCTGGGGGAAGCGAGTGACGCTTGCGCGGGCTTTTGTTCTCCGCTGGCGGTTGCTGTGGCAGGGGCGGTTGGTGGCCGTTGCGGGGGGGGGGGCCGGCAGCCCCTCAGGAAGGGTCGGGCCTGTCGGTGCATCCGTCCTGCCTCCCGGGGGAGGGGTGAGGGGCGAGCGACGGGCAGCGCGGTGGCGGGGGGTTCTCCTGTGACACCGCTTCCTCCGGGCCCTGAGCAGGCGGCAGAGCGTCACCCTCTCCTACAGAAAGCGGCGTCACAGGAAACCCCAGGCCACACAGCTCTTCCCGCAGGCGTGACGGAAAGAGGCCCGAGAGGGGCCGCCCATGGTGACAGCTCGGAGCCATCGAGGCTGAGAGAGGCAGTGTGCAACTCACTGGGGTGGGGAGGTGTGAAGTGTCCCCGGGGGTCGCCTCAGCTGCCACAGGTCCTGCTGAGGCAGGGAGAGGCCCCACTGGACCGGGGTTTAATGCTGGGGACAGACCTCCGTGCTCTGGGGCATGGCATGGGGTGGGCAGGCCACAGCCTGTGCAACGCCAGAAAGATGATGAAAACCAGCTGGTGTTACCAGGCCTGGTGCTGCTGGAGGCATCTGGGAAGCCTGGCTCTTGTGACAGGGCCCCAACACCTATGTCTGATACAGAGGCACAGAGAAACAACACCAAAGAAAACAAGAAGTTCCTCTGTTAAGTAATGGGAAGCATAGGCAGAACAGCAGGAAAACCCATGTGACATGGAGATCTCTGTTTCTGAAATCGTGTCCTTGGGGAAAATGGTGGAAGCCCTAAGCCTGCACATTGTACAGCGAGACTAGTCAAAACACTACAGAAACACTGCCCTCTTAGAGGACAACCTTGAATTGCCAAGGCTGATCTGGGAGGACTTGTGTAGTTTGTGTGGCTCTACACACTTCAGTGCTCTGCTGAGCCACACGCCAAGACACTCGTACCCATGCCCAGAAATTTTAGCTCTAACCGGTGACTGTGAACAAGATAGATAGTTTATGGAAGCAAAATTATCCCTATAAATTAATATTTGAAATGTTTTGATCCCTAGTAACCACCAACATTAAATGCATACTGGCCATTCCTTAAAACTCTGTTTATAAAACTATGATTCCCTATTGTCTCCTTTAAAATATGTCCCATCTCACACATTTGCTAAAATCTTTATTATTGCGAAGGCAGCAAGGTAGTTACTGAACATCACGGTTGCACTATTACATGTATTCACGTTTCTCTCGTCAATGAAGATGCATTTTGACAGCCATCAGGCAGCAGCGCAGAGAGTAGCAGCTGCAGCGCCTGCTCCAGCTCCACCCCGTGCGGTCGGGTGAAGTATTTCCTGCCCCGTCTTTCAGTATTTCATCTGTAAAATGGTCCTAATGATTTTAAAGTATTTTGAGCTCCGTTGACCAAAAATATATATAAAAACTGCATGCCATTTTCGGCTGTCATTTCCTGTCACCGTAACTCAACATGCGCTCAGCCAATTAAGAGGGGAGATTGAGATAGGAATACTGTTTCATTAAATATTAAATAAAAGGAATTAGGGTGGTTGGTTCTGGTTCGAGAGCCTGGAAATCAAAAAGGAAAGCTGTGCTCCGCCATATGGGGCAAACCATTCAGAAAGACACATTTTAAAAAACTGAGTTATGTACTTCCCGGGCATTTCCTAGAAATCGTACCATTGATATAAAATGTTTGTTGCCTTAATTCCATCTCTGAATGTTTTTGTCCTGAATACCTAGCCCTGCGCTTTGTGAAAGTTGGCAGGTCATTAGTTAACGCTGCTGTTGTTCCCGAGCAAGTGGGAATGAATTTGCCTGCGGTAAATGGAACTGAGACTGGCCAGACTCATCACAGTGAATTGCAGAGGGCTGCCACGCTAAAATCCTGGTCTAGATGTTTTCTCGGCCTGAGAAAGGTAATGGCTAAGCACTTGTGCGGCTCCCTGGGGCTGTGAACAAGGCAGGGCTACACTTAGCTCCGGCACAGTGACTGTGACGGTCATTAAGTGACACTGCGTCTACCCCACTTTTTTTTCCCCCCCGAAAGGCAGGATTGCAATGTCTCCTTGCACGGCCGTGCCTCATCCCGGCCATCCCGCGTGACCACCACGCTCTCGCAGTCATGCGAAGGACTGACGCAACTCTGTGGCGCTCTAGGAAGAGCCAAAAGACAAATTATGATTCAGAATAAAACTGCCCTAGGGTGAGGAAGAGCCTGGACCTTTCTGGTTTGGTTTTTTTTTCAGGATATGCCGTATTGCTGCAAGCCTTTAAACTGTTTCATCTCTATGGGCAAACATACGTGAGCGGCTCCCTTCTGAATTCCCCAGGATGGCTGCCACCGTGTGAGTGCCATGCGGCCCCGCTAATGGGGAAAGGGCCCGGGGGAGGTATTATCATCTCCCTGCCTCCCAGTAAAGCGGTGCCTGCTCATTCTCTTTGTATTTCCTTCCCTATCAGAGTCTCCTTCCCCTCCCGAAGCACGAAGGGCCTGACCCTCACCACCCGCTCTCGAAGGCTGGTGCTTGCTGCAGCCACCACGTTCCACACAGCCGGAGCTGTTGCTGGTACCATGGGGCCCTCAGACCCAGCTTGCTTTGGGCAGGCAGCGTGCAGAGGGAACGGTGACACTTAGGGCAGGTGTCCAACTTGAGCGTCACAGGGCAATATTTAGTGCTCCATTTTATGTCTGCTGCATTTTATCGCTGCTCACAGGGAGAACTCCCGACCCTACCGCTTGTTCCCTCTTTCTCTCTTCAAGGAAAAGCTATGAGTAGGTCATGCCTTTTTTGCATCCTAATGCAAAAAAATAGATTTCAACTGTCATTTAAACAGAGCTAAGAAACAAGAGGGTATAGCAACAGCTTCAGGCCCTACAGGAAAAGATTGATGGATGGAAGGCATGAGCATGCTGTGATCATTGCATTATACCGGGGTTTTTATTATTGCTATTTGGAGATTTACAATGGCTGATCAGGATTCTTTTTGTCCTTTCTGGCATGTGCCCTGTTGGCCACAGAAATCTGTTTTGCTTATCTTTGAGGCTGGTTATATTTAGACTTCAGAGCTGGTATGCTCATGACGTGGCCCGCTCCCAAAGCCACCAGCTATCTACGCTGGAGCTGGAGCTGGGACAGGCTACCCGCTCCATCGTCCCCACGTCCATCAGCCTTTGCACACAGGGTATTGGTGCCTGCGCTACCCTGGCAGGGGGTCAGGATATGGCCAGGATATGGCCAGGATACACAGCCGGACCAAGGAGATGGGACGCATCTCGGGGTCCCATGGATTAGACATAGCCAGAGACTACCTTTGAGGAGAAGGAGATCCAATATTATGTTCATATCTGCTCGCTGTCTGTCGTATGGCAGTTCCTTCAGAGCCTGCCATTCTGTGACCTTGATTTCACAGAGTATCTTCTAGAATCTGTTTTACCGGAGATGTAGTTAAACAAAAGCCAAATGAACGTGAATGACCACATAAGCAGTAGGTTCTGGAAAACCTTGTGACAGACACGAGAAATGCCCTTTAGTCGCTGGGAGGTATTTCCCAAGGTCTCCTTGGGATGTTCTGTGTCTGTGTCAGCTGATGAAAATACCGTCTATGTTGCTGTAGCCACAGGTGATGAGGAATTTCTCCCACAGCGTAATTTAAACCTACTAGGTTTCTCCCTGGACAGGGTCAAGTGAGAAGAGAGAGACCCTTGCATGTTTGATTTTATATGACTGAAAAAGATCTGCTTCATTTGTGCTTTGTCAGGGCTACAAAGCTTGGGTCCATATAGAAAATGTCAGTTACGCTCCCGCTGCGTGGCTGGGTTCAACCTGGCTGCTTCCTGACTCGCACAAGGCAGCAGTCGCTCTGTTGCACTGAGCTCTGGGTAGGCACAGACTTCTTGCAGACAAAGAATGGCAACCTCCAAACGATGCAAATGGCCTGGAGTCCAGCAGTGTTAAAAGGTTCATTGACATTTTCTCACAATCCTGCCACTATCTTTTTACCATAATCAACATCAAATGAAAGTTTCCATTTGTTCTGGGATCAGCTATTGCTTAGCTTACCTTGCAGAACATACTAAGGCCTCATTCATTCACATTATAACTTATGTATTACTAGCCAGTCGGAAAATGATGACAGATTTGCATCCTGTTCTGCTCCGTTTAGGAGCTGATGTTCACTGACTTGCAATAACTGTATATTTGCACAGTGCCTTTAACTCCAAAATATTTTAGTTTTACATGACTTGCGGGTGGTCATTTCTATCAGCCTTGAGGTGCAGCGCCTTCAGGGTTGGAATGTGGCAGCCGGCTACCAGCACACACTATATAATAGCGTATTGTGTGAATATCTTATCCATATGAAACTGCAAACAGAATTTGAGCAGGCAGGTATTTGATTCAGAAACCAGGCTAACCTCCCTAAGCCTCACTCTTGCTCCCAGGTATTCAATACCCATAAATAAACACGCCCTGAGTTCACCTCTCTTTGGTAGAACGGCCTTCCCTCCGGCTTTGTGCCGGAGTAGGGCTTCGCTGCAACAGACTCTCCGAGGCTCCCGCTGAGCACCCCAGCAACCACCTCCGAGCCTCAGACCCTCCGAGGTGCCGCTCAGCCTCTTTGTCCCGAATTGAGCGTGTCCCCGCACAATGGGGATACAGCTGTCTGCCTGCCAGAGTTAATGAGCGTAGAGGGTAGGCCTTCAATTACCTTTTTTTCAGCCATATTTCTCAAAGACCTTTACAGAAAATGGAGGTATTCTGCTCCTCGTTTTATACAGGAGGAGGCTGGAGGCTAAAATGCAAAGAAATTAAGTAACTTGTTGACGATTACAAAGCAGATAATCGGCAGAGCTCACAATCAAGCTTAGCTCCCCACCACCACATGCCTCTACCACTTTGTGCACCTAACAAGGCACAACTTCAAATCCACCACTTTTTAACTTTCATGGTAAAGAAGCAGTTCTGCTACAGCTTTCTGTTTGACTTTCTTTGGCTTTGCATCAAACCAAACCGGCTGTGCTCTTATTTTATACTTACTACCACCCTAAGGAGGTTCTTTTATGTGAAGGCGCCATAGAAATTAAGTTTTAAGCTAGAGTTTAGCAGGATCAAATTTTTGGACACAAAACTCCCAGAAAGTCGAGAAGACTGAAACCTAGGTCTTGTAAAAAAAAAAGGGGGGGGGGGGGGTAGGGGGGAGAGAAATCCAATGGTCACTTCTCTCCTATTGCTCTATGGTCCCAGTCCAACAGGAACTGCTGCATCCAACCGGGCTGCCAGAGGTCCGGAGTGCTGGGACAAAAGGCCAAAAATCATCTTTATTCCATCCAGACAGCATTTTAGGTGGAAAAAGAAGGACATATCCAGGGACACCCAGATGAATAGTAGCCCTAACAATGCCAACTTTTCTGCTCCCAAAATTGTTTACACCCACAAAATTAATTGTGGTGCCAAACTGCAAGGAGAGTTGCGACTCCCTTAAATGTGTGGTCTTTATCGGAAAGGCCAAATGAAATCATTTTGAATTATTAGACACATTAACAATGCCTGAGGGTGTCATATACAAATAGCTGACACCTTTTAAGTACCGACGCAATAAGGATGGACAAGAACATGAGGTGAGGGTGGTGGGAGGAAAGGTCTTTTTTAGAAGTATCCAAGGTAGAGTAAGTTTTATTACTGGGCTAGAAACGTAGAGTATCCCAGGAGTAAATAGCTCACACATTTGATCTGATCTTGGGCTCAGTCCAGCTCCCACTGAAGTTTAATGGGAGTTGGATCAGGCCGTTGCACTCACATTTTTTCCATGCATGGAAAACTATTTCCGTTACTTTGAATTACAATACCACTGGCTTTGGATTTTATATAATAAAATAAATCTAGGCCACTGTTTATATTCCAAGAAACTGTATTCTGGGATGCCAGCAAATATATTGCCTGTTGGATTAAAAAAAAAAAAACAACCAAAAAAACTGGACACATTGGTTTAAAAAAACAACAGCTCCTAATTATTAAACATAATTTTTCTTCCTTGTGCTTTTCTCGAGTCCTCAAATATTTGAAGTATGAAAGGTACATACAAATTCTTCTCTGGTGGTTGAAATGGTGGAATCTGTGAAACAGCAATGCTTTATAGGAAACAGAGGTTTAATATAAAAATAATAATCTTCATGACTGGCTCTTTGCTTATTGGCATATTTTGCGCATTTTAAAATTTACAGTAAAACAACCCCACACCCTTGGAATGTCAGTAACAAAGGGGATGTATATTAGCAAACCCTTATATTTTGAGGACTGGCTTCTCTTGATTGCTCTGACTGCAAATGAACTCTGCAGATGCTGAGAGGCACAGGAAATGTCTTGTGCTAGAAACAGCATTTGTTCCCTGCTTTATGAATTGGATTCTACTAAAATTCCAACGTGGTAAGACTGATTAGCAGACTTTGGTAATGCCTTCTGCCCTAGTACAATTTTATTATACTCTTTTATTACCAAGGAAAAACACAGAAAAGACTTCCATCGGTGAACATACGCCCACATTCTGGGAGCAAACGTATCTGTGGTTACCTTACGCCGGGGAAGAGCACGGCTTCTGGACTCTGAAATACAGAGCAGCAAAATAAAAGACACTCCACCAAAAGAATAAAACAAAACCACACATATAAACAAGCAACAGAGGGAAAGAAATGTCATTGAGGGGTGTTTAATGTTAAAGAGAAACTATACATCTGGGATGGTGGTGAGGAGGATTTAACAGAGCTGAACAAGGTGACCACCTGCATCCACTTCAAAGAGGAAAACCAGCAGCGGTGTGAGGAGTGCTTGTGCAGTCATGTGCACGCATGTGCGTGTGCAATGCTTCTTTCTACTGACAAAATATGAAGTATATTGCCTTTGCAAACATCCCTGGGCACCGGCAGCTTCTCCTCTATACAGACAAATTAAGTTTCAGCATGGGATTAAAAGGGGGGGAAAAAAAAAAAAATCTCCCTCATGCACATAGCCATGTAGTCTGAGTTGGACAGATTTCCCCCTTGCCCAGGCCGTATAGAAGAGCTAGGTGCTGGCTTCATGGGAACTCTCGGGCTGTGCCCTGGTCAGCCGCAGGTCACACCCCTTCCTCACAACAGCAGGTTGTAAACCTTCCTCCACCACACTGTGGCCTGTGCAGCATCCAGGAACGGTTTACAGGATTCTGGATTTTAAGCCATATTCTTGTAGAGGAGCCTTGGCTAACCTTCCCTCTAATGTGACAAAGCCCTTTAGAGGGACCAAGAATCGGTTCCAAATTCCCCAGTGCGTTTAGTGGGGTGGAAGGGTTTGAAACTCAAATAACTAGGACTCACCCACGTTTGGCTGTAATTTCAGACGTGCAATAACTACGCAAAATGCTGAGATTTAGAGATGAGAGAGCAGAAAGAAGCCACCCTTCTCCTCCTTCTCGCTGGCTTTGTTTCTGTAACAAAATAGCGTGTGCTTGTGTGCAGGGGGGAGTTCGCTTTGTCAACACCTCCTCAGCCTCTTCACCCTGACTGAAATATCCAAGGGGAAATGCGCCCAAAGGCAAATTCCCCAGCAGAACTGCAGGAATGGCAACCCAGCCGGCCTGATGGGGGAAATTTCAAAACGAAAATGTCTCTTAAATAAGCTTCTTTAATTATTATCATCATCTGTTTATTTATACAAATATAAAATATATTTATATAGATTTATATAATATAGATTTGTTGCTTTGGTGGCTCTTTTCATTTACAGACGTACTGGTCAACGATCTCTGTGCACTTTTTACACTTGACATAACAGCACCAATGGAACTTGCAGTGGCAACGCTCCACCTGGACGCTCTTGAACTGGTCATAACCCCGTCCGCAGCACATCAGCTCACACCCATCCATGCCCTCTGAGGTCTTGTTGCACAGTCGGCCCTGAGTGCCCAGCGAGCCAGTGGTCTCATTGCGCAGGCAATAGTCCGGGCTGGGGTCGACGTAGACCAGGTCCTCTTGCGTCGGCATGTTGAAACGGTTGTTCACCAGCTCCAGCTTGCCCTTGCGGCTGATCCTCATGGCGGCGGCGCTGTCGTACTTCTCCTTCAGCAGGTCGCCCACCTTGCGGAAATCGGCCAGCTGCAGCCAGCAGGTCTTGAGGCTGCAGGAGCCCGACACGCCGTGGCACTTGCAGGCCACGTCCGCCAGCTTGTACACAGCCTGCGGGGAAAGGAGTGCCGTCAGGCAATGCTGCATTTATTCCTGCTGCACTGGCAGCTGGCGTCATTACAATGAATTCATCACGTTTTCATAACGGCTTTCATTATCCCCCAATTTCTGTTGTTTCGCCCTTCAGAAGAGACAAAAGTCTCCTTTTTCTCCTGTTGCGACTGCTGTGTTCCTGTTCCCTAAATATTTCTATTTCTGGCCACACTGCCTCCAAACATGACTTTCCCACCCCACCTTCTTTCCCCCTGGCAGATTTCTGACTTGACAGCAGGCTCAAGAGCAGGAAAGGAGAAAGAGCCCGCTCCACATGGCCTCTGGAAATTCCCCCAGTCTCACGGACCACCCTGGTATTGCATGTTTTTCCCTTCAGAGCTGCGAAAAGGGAACACCTGGGAACCTGCCCATTTCCTACCACCTGCACCAGGAACCGACGCCGTCGTTGCACGGATACATCTGCATCCTTTTGAAATAAATCCACGGACCCACACCCTTTTCCCTCCAACTCTGCTGAGAGGAGCTCATTCAGGGGCGGCGTCCAGAGGAGGCATCGCCTTCCAGAGAGGAGCAAGCAGGGTGGAAAACGGTGGTGAGAAACATGAAGACCTCTGCTCTGGAGCAGAGCTGCTCAGCTCTGCTCGGGGTCTCACCCAGGCGCCCTCCTAGAAGAGCAGGGCCGAGCTGCAAGCCCTGACTGCGAACCTGCGCCATCTTGTGTCCAGACATTTCCCTGCGCTCACAGGACATTTTAAACATTTCAAACAGCAAACGCAAAAGCTTTCGGGGCTGTCTTTTCCGAGATACTTTCAGCTACGTTTTCAGAAACCTGCGGGGGCTGTAGATGCATCATACTCCCGAAAATACGGCATCAAATAGTCTTGAAAATTCAGGCCAGTGAGTGTTAAACCCTCAGCACAGCAAGTATGGGGTGTAAACGAAAACGGTGGTTACTCTCCTTCTCCCCACACCAGCTGGGAGGAGAGAAAAATATTGAAAAATATTCTAGAATAACAAAGCTCAAAACCTAGGAAAATGAACTGAAATGCAGGTTGGGTTTGTTCCTTCCATTAATTTCAGAGACAGGTACAAAACCGCAAATTATGTGAGATCCCGTCGGCGCTCGCAGACACTGACAGAGTTTGCAGAGCGAAGAGCTGGCATCCCGACGCCATCAGAGCCACGCCGGGTTACAGCAGCTTACCCCCCTCAGCCCTGGCTCTTCACCCTCTCACCGTCAGGCTCACATCTGCTCTCCCGTGACCACCCTGCACGTTCGCAGGGCAGCGCCCCTGCCAGATCCCGCGTGCCGAGCAGAGCTGTTCGGCATCAGCCGCAAAATTGCCACCAGCTGCATCTGGTGGGGGAGATCAAGGAACGTGAGAAAAAACTAGGATGTTCTGAAGGAGGCGGCGATATGTCTTCTAGCCAGGTTTTCTGGTGAAGAAAGCAGCCAAACACTGAGGTTTCTTTTCTGCCTCACTCACCGCCACAGAAGAAAGCTTCCCAGCTCTCTGCATTCGCTTGCCAAGGAGCCGGTGATTAAGGCAACTGAGCATAGTGCAAGCAAAACCTTCTGCCTATGACTACGTTCTGGACCAGCAGTGAGAGGTCCGAGTTCTCCGACAACAACTGGTTGCTCCTGGTCTAACTAACGTCTAGTGCTTTTGACAGCTAGTGAAGATTCAATTTGGCTTAATGGCTAAATCGCATGGAGGCCAGTCGAGCTCCCAAGAAAGTCAATGGAGTGAGTCCTTGAAACAGAGGAGCTTTAGTTCTGCTCCTCAGAGCTCAATTTACTGAGGCAATCCCTCACGGTGCAATGTAACAGCTACAGGCTGGGAGTTAAGCACTTGTCTTGGATCGAACTACAACTGCAGAGGACCAACCACGCTGTTACTTAAGGATTCCTGCTGTACTGTAACCAGACAGAGCTACAGCTGAATTTCCCGAGCCCCAGACACTTACTATATCCTCACTGCATTGCCAGCCTGCTTGTTATAAGCTTGTGTTAGCACTTTTTGGTTATGGTTCTGTCAAATCCCAGGCCACTCGTGCCTCCCTTGCCCTTGCATGTGTTTTTATAAAGTATTATGATTCTTCCTAATCCTGGGCTTTGTTCCTTTAGAAAAACACTGCAACTCGATCCCTCTCAGTTAATGTCATGGGACTGAGTTCACTCCGACTTGGCTTTAAGCAACTGATGCTCAAAACATCTGGCCCATGTGGGCAGTAGCTGTGCTGGGGAATGCGAACGCTACCAGTTATCACAGGTAAGCATGGCGCCACTCAGCCCCCACTATCAACGTCCCATGGAGGTAACCATAGCTTCAGCCGCTAAATGGCTCTCCCGCTCTCCCCCTTTGCTGCCCGGATGGGGAGAAAGCAGAGGAAATTGGAGAATCCCTCTCTGACCGGGCTCAGGTCAAGGTAAAGAATAACAGACCCCACATGCAGCTCTGAGGGCAGGGGCTGATCGATGGCCATGCCACTTAAACAGGTTCAAAACACCTCTAATGGACAGGCTTAAAGCCCCTTCCCATAAGCCCAAGTTCTCTTCCAATTCTTTTCTTGTAAGAATGGGAACGGGAAGAGAATTAATGGGGAATTCCTATGTGGTCAATTAGCCAGACCCCTTTCCAGGCTCTTCTGGCAGTGGCTCAAGTGACTGATGACTGAGGCCTGCCATATGCCGACTGGGTAAACAGCGTGGAAGGACTGACTGCCACAGTCTGCCAGACAGGGCGACAGATAAGGAATGGGGGAAATAAGAGAGGGTAACGGAGACCGATTGGAAGAAAAAGACAGATGGAAGGAAAGGACATATTGAGATAACAGCCAAAGACAAACAAACAAGGGCAATAAAGCCAGGAGCCACCACCACAAGGACGGTGATGCGGAGTGAAGGGGTGATGGGGTCAGGACTGCCTGGAAGATAAAAGACCTCTGGTCCCCTCCAGTCCCTCTCAGCTCCTTCTGAGAACCACAGAGAGCAGGGAGATGATCTTCTCTTCTGCCACCAGAGCTCCTCGGGGTTCAAGGAGAACTTTCTCATCCACAGGAAACTGAGCGAGGGGACATGCCAAAAGTCTGCCTAGAAATCAGAAGACATCAACTGAAACACCGGCTGGGAAAGCAGGGCAAGGCTGTATGTGGGATGGCACCTGGTGGCCACTTAGCAATGCTCACTGCCGTGTCTCCTTTCTTTCAGCATCAACTTTTGGGAGTATGGAGTTACACGTGCACCTTCCTACTTCCAAAACCAGAATCTCAGAAGTGAAAACTTAACATTTAGGAATGCAGGACTAGACGGGACCTCCTCGGTTATTAAGTATGATCCCTTGCTATTGTAGGCACCACTTCAAATAATATTTTCCTTAAACGTATAGAGTGCTCTTTTAAAAGCAATTAGGTTTTCAGCCACCATTATTCTGATCACTATTCCAATGATAAAGTATCTTTTTCTAATTTCCAGCCTAAATGTATTCACTTTATGCCCATTTGCTATTGTGCCAAATTGGCCTTTTGCTTAAAAAGTACTTTTCCTCCCCTATTATTTCTCCCACTAACACAGACATCAGTCATATCCTCTCTCAACTTTCACTTTGCTAGGCTAAACATGGCAAGCTATTCTAGACCCCTTTCTTAAGAAAAGATTCCTATCCCTTGGGTCAACCATAACAAGCCTTTTCTAGTCTGAGGTCATTTTGCTTGGGAATATGAGAACATACAATATTTTGCGGCCTCACAAGAGCTTAATACAATGGCATTAGTATTCCCTCATGTTTTATGAAAAGACTTTCCCTAGTACATTATAGGATATTTACCACCTTCCGAGCCACATTACACCTGCAGTCATCTGCAGCTGACTGCTGTGCCCAATTCTTTTCTACTCATTTCCTAATGACTACAATGTTTTTCGTACAAGACCTCAAATGATGGTCTTAATGCAGTTTTATTGGATGTCATTAGCTGCTGTACAAAATTCGGATTCTCCTCTGTATTCATAATACCTGCCACGTTTGCATCATCAGCAAATTTCATCAGCTCATTCCTAATTCTTGTGTTGAGGCTGAGAAACAAAAATACTAAGTGTTGGTCTTGAGGCAAGTCACTGAAGACCTCTGCTAATTAAGCTCTGTCAAGATCAAGATATATCCTTTCACACAACTTACTGACATCTTTCCTTGAACCAGTTTCTTGTCCACCTCATAGCTGCTGCACCTTTCCTTATCTTTCCCAATTTAACCAAGTGTTTCCCGTGTGGTAAGTACATTAAACGTCTCACAGAAGTTCAGATAAATGAGACCTATCATCGGATCTATTTTGCTTTTTAGGAAATCAGCGATGTTCCAAATGATTGTGTGATCAATCTTTGAGAAATTCTTCTCAGATTATTTCCCATTTTGCCTCTTCCTCTGAGATATCCCTTCCCCCAGGTTCTCCTGTAAACGCTGCCAAGGTCACACTGCCTGTGCTGCCAGCTGCCAGCTCTGTCAGAGTGCCAGGAAAGAAAGTGGGCGCTCCCTGTGACTTGAGAGCTTTACGCTACCTGAGTTTTGCTTCCGCCTTGGTTGTGATAATTTCCATTTCCAGCCTTTCACTTTTGCTCCCATGCTAATATATTTCTAAAAGCCAAGAGGAAAGGCTGCCCTGTACTGGCCAACCACCACCCTGACCAAACAACCCTGGAACCCATAGCAATGCCATCTCAGAGCCACCCCGGGTCTCATCTCCATCCAGATCCTTTCATATTCATCTCCCTTCCCAATCCCAGCACCTCCATTCCTCACTACCCCCAAATCCTCATCCACTCAGTCCACCCCAAAGGCCCACTCATTTACTCCAGAGCCCCACTATCATTTATTCCAGAGCCCTCCGGTCTTCCAACCTTTTGCTGCCACCCGACTCCCATCTGAATCATTCGACCCAATCCCGAACGCCCCTCCATCAACAGCCCCCTGCACCATCCCACCCATTTCAGGTCCACTGGCCCCGAACTTCACTACGTGCTGCTCAGCTCCTCTTCCTCTACCTGTCTGAACACCACAGCTGCCTCCTCACACCTTCCTCGCTCCCTCAGGGGGCCAGCACCATCGGCCATTGCCTACTGTGACAGACCTTGCCTGCCCCTAGGGCACCCTGCCTGGCTTCCCCCGAAAAGCACAGTCCTACGGGGATTTAAGAATCTAACCTACAAGCACTTTTTCCCCTAGGCAGAAGTGTTGAGGACAGAAAAAGACGTCTCCATTGTGCAGCAGACATACCGTACCCCTCCCCACAAGCAATGCCCCCCCCCCTTCTGACTTGAAGCCCCAGGTAAAGCACTCGCCTACTCTGGGGACCAAAACTACTCTGTCTTTAGACTCAGCCCCATCCTCATAGACTAGCAGTCTCCTTTCTTCCAATCTCTTTCAATTTGCAAAGTTTAAAAAACCTTCGCTGTTTATTTTACTACCCTTTGCAAAGTCTGACTCAGCGTGATTTTTTACTGTTCTCACTTCATCTTTACACTTCTTGACCTCTAAGACAGAGCTTTTCGTTATTTATTTGCTATCAGTTCTTTTTTTTCCATTCTTAGTAGGCTCTCAGTCTATTCCTAACAGCTTCTCTGTGGTAGTTATTCATTCAGTGAGGTCTGGATATTCTTCCTACAAGCTTTTTCCTCTTGCTTGGCATGCAGAATTGTAATGGCTTTAGCATCTTTGACTTGAAAAAGTTCCAGACCTCCTCCACATCGAGTTCCTCGGCTGAGTTTACTAACCGGCTCCCTTAGTTTATCAGTTTGTTCTTTGAAATCCACAAGCTTAATTACACACTGTTTATACTACCATTTAATTTAATCTAAAATGACTCGTGTTCATTTAAACTAAGGTTTTCTATAGCCATCTGCTCTACAGAGTCTACAAAAACCAAGCTTGAAATAACCTTCTCTTTTGCTGGCCCCTTTGGAAAGCATTTGTCCAGGTCCTTGTGGAGACACAGAAATCACCTTGAGAGCTGGCCTATGGAGTCCCAAGAAGCATGGGCACTGTAGCATTCCAAGCACAATTTAAACAACTTTCTGCACTGTAGTGCAGACAGGCACGTAAGTGGCGGGACACAACCGGTTTTAGCTCTGTCCTTAAAGCAGGACAAAGCTTTCTTCCATCTAAAACCGTATCATCATCTGAAATCACAGCTCAGTGAGATTCTTGCCCATATAACAAGAATAACAAGATAGGGTAGTGTTTTACCCAGGCTGTGGAGCAAGTGTCTTCTGACTTGATCTTCCAATACAGATGTTACTACAGTTCAACTGGCGCCTCAAACTATTGCCCATATTCTGTCTCTGGATCCCTCAAGGCAATAGGACTGGCTGTTAAAAAGTCTCACGACATGTTCACTCCCTATTTTAGGCAGGGTTTTTATTTGTAGTAATCCAAGTTCATGACTCCAGACATGCAAGATGTTCAAAGCAAGTAATGCAGAGAAGAATGTCACTTTCAGGCTACTACTCCGTGGAGGAATGCCCCCCCATTTCTAAGCAAATGGCAGGCCCTCTGCCCTTCCAGGCAAAAAAAACCCAACCCAACCCCAAACCAAACCCCGCTGAGTTCTACAGCTTTCAAGTCCACAGTTTTCCACCTACTGCAAATTTACCCTGATTTGATTTTGCAAAAGAAGCATGGAGTATTTGCAGTGCTTCAACCTGACACATTGATTTCACAACCAAAAAAACCAGAGCAAATCTTCTTTGGTGGCAAAATGAAGCCGAAATTACATGCAGAAAAGACAGACATACATGGGAAAGGGAAAGATAATTCAGTAACAGAAATAAGAAAGGGCAGAAAATTGATAAGGAAACTAAGGATATTAGTTAAGAATGGGCAAAAGAGCAAGGCTAAGTACACTTAATAGGATTTTTTAATATGCATTAGAAATAAAATTAACCTTAGAAAAGCTCACTATTAGGGAAGAAAAACAAAAATTTTAAACACCTTCTGGAAAAGGCACAAATGATCAAGTAAGTATTCCTGTTCTACATTTGGAAAGAGGCAGGATTGCACAGTTGCACCGCATACGAAAGATGCTACACCTTCCAAGCTATTAATCACAGACAGAGGAATGGTGTGAAAAACAAAGGTGCATATACTGAACACATACAAAGGGGGCAACTTCACCTACGTTTACACCATCACTGAGACCAATACTAGAACCCAGCATGTCATTTTGGTATCCAGTTTCTTAAAGGATATGGGAAAACTGGAAAAGGTACACTAAAGTGATGTGAAAATGATTTGATGGCTGATGAGAACATCTGAAAGTGAGAGAGTCTTCAGTGCTCAACCTACTTTGTCAAGAAAGAGTGGTGAATAAATTACAGTAGATAAATACTTCTATGCAGAGAAAATTCTGATTATCAAGAGGCTATTGGATCTAGCTGTAAAAGTCAGAAAAAGAAGTGACTGGAAGCTGACGCCAGATAGATTAAAATGATAATGAGGTACAGTGTTGAAACAGGGTGATTAATGACGGTAGCGTACTACAAAGGGAAGTGATGGATTCTCCATCCCTAGAGGTCTCTAGATCAAAACCGTGTATCTTCTCAGAAAATGCCTGTCACCTAGACGTGAATTATTTATTTTGCCCGATACCAATGTAACTGAGCAAGGCGTAAGTTTCAGAGACAGCCAAGTAGCCTGATTCGATGTTTGCTTCTGGCCTTATATTCCCAAAAATCTGAATAATGGCAGTAGAAGAGAACTTCACATGCCAACAGATTCTTCTTTTCACCACCAGCCTGCCATTTTGGCAGCTCTGGGAAGCCAGTTTCTGAGACGTAAACATTGAAAGTGGTCCATGACAGCACCTAGTTTATTTGGAAAGGGCTTACATGTCTGCATATGTGTACCATACAGTATCTCAACAGACCCCAAAACTCACTGGCTTTAGCTGGCAACAGAAGCCTGCCATTAAAACTGGAATATGATATTGTCAATATTGTCTGCAATATTCACAAAAATGCAAAGAATGTGACCATACACCGTTACTGGGGCATCATTGGACTATCCCTCATCAAACCTCCAAGTAATTTGGTATCTAGCTATCTCAAGCCTTCTGAATCTGCCTCTGAGAAAGAGGAAAGGGCCAGCATTCATCTTACCCTGCGACCGGCCTCGTTGTTCTGCAAGTTCATCAGCATGCGAGCCTGCTCCTCTGAACCTCTCACGTAGTTCTTCTCCCTCTCCTTGGCATCCACAAACTCCTTGGCGAAACGATATCCATACTCCACGTTATCCCCGCAGCCACCCCACAGCCAGTCTCGGGGCAAGTCCTTGGGCCGGGCGGTCCGGCTGCAGCCACAGCTGGAGAGCTCTCCTTCACGGCAAGCCCGGCTGATCGCGTTCACCACCCCGGCAGCACTGACGGCGTAGGTGAAAGCAGTCTCTCTGCTCCCTGTGAGAGAGACGTGAGAAGCAAATTAACGAGAGGCGGATCTCATTTAACAAATGCAACGCGCAGCAAGGAGCAAGCAAAGGGGCTCCGCACGGTAGGACACGGTGTGCTCTGAGAAGGTGCGCAGAATTAACAGGAACACAGGAACGGGGTGGTCAAGCGCAAGGGCCCCTGTTCTGGTAGAGGGGGAGCTGTCGTAACACATGCTTGCATCCCGTTTTTGTTTTCCTTTCACAATAACAGCTCCAGTCAATTGACTGTCCAGAGCTGGCAGTTTCTGTGTAACCAGGATCAAACCCAAATCTGATTTGCTGACACACACCAGGGAAGGGGCTGAGATTCCTGCTGTTGCCTGGAGGAATATTCTTGGGAATAGTGTGTTCTTCATGAATTTGTTACGTGCTGCTCCTCCAGGGTTATTATTTTTATTATACTTACGTTTGACCATTTAAGAGCCCTGGAAACTTCAGGCCTTGCCCAAAAGAAACGGCAACACCGTAGGCAGGGAATGCTTGGCCTCCTTCCTCTCAGATCAACCCTTCAGTACGCTCTCATTTTAACCCAGAGGAAACTCTCAGGCAGCAAGAGGGTTATTCACTCGCTGAAAATACAGCTGCTGCCACAGAACTTGCCAATAATCATTGAGAACAACCAATGAGTTTGGGTCTGTGCAAAAGGAGCGTTCTGGTTAAGCCAGATATCGCTCTGGAACGGTTTTCATTTAATTGGGACAAGCGTTCTTTGTGGGCTCCTCAGTTCATCGACCTTATTTTGGTTTACATAAGGTCAGCTGAGAATTGTTTTGAGACAAACTGAAGGAAACCCATTTTTGCACTAAAGCATCAAGGCAGAGGCTCTCCCAATGCCTACAGAACTGCAGTGCTGGAACAAGTAAAACTTTCCCATGTAGACAATAATAAATGAAAAGACTTTCCATTAGCAGGTTTACTAGAGACTGCCCTGCTCGGAGTGTATGCTCTATACAGCTTAAGAGTCTGAGCCAAGCAGCTGGATCGGGTCTCCAGCTATGTATTCCTGGCAGTGATTCAGCCCCAATTTGACCGGGGCACCAACGCAGCCAGAACGCTGCATGAGGCCAAGCGTGCTGCACCAGCGAGTGCTGTGGGTCTGAAGGGGAGGGAGTGGGGGGGGGGGGGGGGAGGAGGAGGAGGAGGCAATGCACACCTGCGCTCTCACCACCCGGTGTAATAAATAGCTAAACTGACACCTTCAGAGTCATTGTGTGCACCACCAAACTTTCAGGTGACAAAGAGAACAAGTGCCAAAGCTTCATTGGAATAAGCAATCCAATTGTCAAGAGCTACTTACACCAAACCCCAGCAAGGGCGACCCTCTAATGCTCTCAAGCAAATCTGAATGACTTCAGAGGGCAGATCCTCCAAGAACAGTTTGTCACCAACCCACGAGGCTCTCAGTGCCAGCTCCCTCAGTGGGACTGAGCTGATGCTTTTGGTATGCTCTTGTTCCAATTTGCATGTGCTGACAATCTGTAATTAATAGCAGCTTATCACCAGCTTAGTGGTAATGACCCAAGACAAAGGCAAGGCTGTGAATGGCATCCACCTTGCAGAACAACTTGTGATTTCCCCCCCTCCCCAAATGAGAGTTGTACACTAAGGGCTTCTGCTCTGGCGTACAGCACAAGGCTGATAAAATGCTATGGGACGCATAATACAGAAGAGAGGGCCTTACTAGCAGGTCATAAGGAGAGGACTGTGCCCCCCAAACCTCCCTGATCCAAGAGGTAAAGAGAAGTGACTCCTAGTTAAGGTCATTCAGCTGAGACTAGCCCATAAGGGAGCTATGGTCATTTTTCAGCAATCAAAATCAAGCTTTTACTCTCTAGTTTGTTTTGCATGTTATGGGTATTTTAAGGTAACGGTTCAATGTGCAGTTTTGCCCCTACCAGTCCGTGCCTGTACGGTGAGAGCCCTGCAGACACACCAATTGCCCTGTTAAGCGGAGCACTCCTGCTTCTACAGAGATGAAAAAACATACAAGGAAAGGACCTTCCAGTGTTACAGCCTTTGCAGCAGAGCCTGCATGGCTCCAGGTGCTTAGCATCCTTACAGCTTGATTGAGATGCCTGTACTGAAAGCACAGACCGGATTGCCACTGTCCATGTTTTAACCACCTCCAAGTTTCAAATGTAGCAGCACGACAACTCCATGTGCAGCCCCTGGATCTGCATGAGGAGTTCAGGCTGCTGAGGGTGGTGGTGGGAGAGGCTGAAGCAAGTCACGGTGTTTTGTTTGGTTTGGTTTTTTTTCCCCCTTGCTGCCCACAAAGCAGAACAAACCACGGTGCTTGCTAGATGTAGGTTTGGAAGACTGCGGCTTGGTTTGAGAGGCGGGATCAGATGTGTGAGCGAAACCCTGAGCTAATACAAACCAAACTTGTAGCTGGCAATTGCGGGCTCACGCATCCTAGTCTCCTCTGCTCTGCTACGACACCTTCCAGCCTTGGAAAAGCGTTTGTGTTTTTGCTCATCATCTCAAAATTCACTCTGATTCCACGCCACCGTGCCGTCACCTAAACAGACCGGGGTGTTATTCCCCATATTCGTGCAAAGGTGAACAGAGGTTACAGAGACGGTCAGGCAGCAACCCCCCTCCTGCCCCCTCGCACGCCCCCGCCCAGCCCTCCCGAGCGCTGGGCCGCAGCCCCCCGGGCCGGCCCGGGGGCCCGGGGAGGCTCTGCCGCCGGCCCCCAGCGCCGCGGAGCTCTGCTGCCCTCCTGTGCCCGCCGGCCACCCGCCGCCCGGACGGGGACCCCGGGGCTGCGGCGGCTTTCGGGGGGCACTGGCGAGGACGCCGGCATGAGCTGCGCCCAGGCAAGGTGTCGGCGCCCGCCGCCTGCTCCTCTGCAGCTGTGTGGGAAGGAGATGGGAGAAGAACGGACCCCAGTGGGGAGACTGACACAAAAATGATAAAAATGTGTCTCTAACTTTTTTGATGAAAAAGTTTTCGTTTCAACTGATTTTTTTTTTAAAAGCATTTCCCTCAAGTTTGCCAATCTCGAAGAAAACCAAGGAAAAATATTTCTCTTTGTTCTCTTCTTTTATGACTCCTTTTTTTTTCCTTTTTGCATTTGAAAAGGCAGAAGAGATAAGATCTTTGGCTCCTGAAATGACTGGACTAACCTGGAAACCCCGGCCTTGCGTTTAGGATTGCACTGAAGGAGATATATTCTCTCCCCCCCTGAGGAAATTCTAACACGACCTTTCTGGGTGCTCTGTCCTCTCCCTCATAAATGTAGAAGGAAGGAATGTGTCTGTATATAACGTATAGAGAGAAATATATACACACACTTGCAGTCTAAAATCTGTATTGACAGAACAAGAAGCAACTTCAGAAGGATAATTTTTGTACATCGCCAGATATCATTACTGAATAAACCACATTTAAAAGAGCAATTCTCGCAACACCACACACACTAGGAAAAACCCATGCTAAAAAGCAGCCTACTTCAGTGCTACGGATGCCTCTACAAAAGCTTTGTATCATTGGACTGCCTCACCTCTATGAAATGCACAAAATGAAGGTGTAATGATTAAACACAGACCAACCGGGTCTCCCATTTCCGAGCTGAGCCAAGTTCTGCGAGGGGGAAAGGAAACTAATCTTCCAGGTTTCTGAGTGAACGCTCTCCCGAGGATCTCCCAGGCTTTGGACTTGGCCAGGGCAGGTTCTCCTCCCCTCTCACAATCTAGAGCAGCTCAAGAAATCATATAATACATGCCATGCCTGCACTGGTGGGTGGGCAGTCAAGGGTTGTTGGCACACTATGCACCTTCTGGGTCCTTCTTATCTCTTCCCTGCCCCCCCTCCACAACACTCTGGCATGCCTCTGCACTCTTGCAGATATTCTGGTCTCCAGACCTTTCTTGTGCCATTGGCACAGAGTACAGAAAAAGGGCTGTGGTCCAGAATTGGGGCTCAGAGGTTGAAAACAGGAGACAGGCACACAGTATGAACCCAGGGAAGAATGACTTGATAGTTGACATGACCTGAGAGACTGAAAGGCTTTGTTTTCTTCCCCAGCGTGGAAAATAGATTTGCTGAAATGATGAGCAACGCCTCATTACAAAGTAAGAAAAAGTAAAAGTGGAAGGTGGAACTAAGAGGCGAGGCAGCATCCCCCCCCCCAGCACCTTATCCCCGACATAGGCAACAGCGATGAATCATCACAGGCCCTGTAACACCCCAGGCCACCACTGGTGACATTTTTCTTACTTCTCTTCTGTGCCGTCTTGTGCTGGAGTATAAACATCTGAACATGCTCTAACTGACCAGAGTACCTAAAGGAGTTCAAAACTCTTTTGTTAGTGTTTTTGAACAGCGGGCAACCGCAGGCAGTCACCTCACAGGCACTGCCATCAGCAGATTCCTGCCAGAGATACAACAGCAGTCCCAGCAAACAAGGGCACGCAGACACAAACCAAACAACCGCAGCAGGATATACCCGTCACAGACCCACACCGCCTCTTTCCTCATCAAAACCCAAATCTACTCCCAATCTAAACTAACAGGATCAAATTCATTTCAGAGAGGAGGAATCTTCCCTCTTCCACTATCCACTCTAGTCCCTTCTTCCCGTACACCCTCTGATCCTTCCTGACTGCTTTTCATCCTTTACCTCTGATCTTTGCTTTCCCTTACTTCACCCTTACTTCTTTTCTCCAGGTGTGGACTCACCCACTGGACCAACCTGGGGCTGCAGGAAGGTACTGAGGAAGAGGAGGAGGCTTGCTCCAGAAGCGGAAATTCCTATTTTCTTGCGTCCTTGTGTCATCACTAGGATCTCTTTGGGGGATCTGAAATTTACCCCATTCTTTGGGATAAGTTACATGGGAGGGAGGGACACCAGAAGGGAGAGATGGAGGTGTAATTTCTGTCCTTTCCCTTTGGTGGCTGAAATTTCAGTTTTCATACCCCAAAGCACGAGTTTTAACAATCTGGGATTGCAGGCAGCCTCATCTGGCCACCACCCTCGCTATCAGAAAGCAAGAGATCAAGGATGCGCAGATGCCTTGGATGTGTGTCAGGAGCTGAAACTATGTTTCAAGAAGCGGCATTTCCCAGGGGAGCACCCCAGAGAAGCGGGGATTTGTTGGAGTATGAGCTGGGCGAAAAGGGAGGAATTAGAATGGCTCTGGTGGGCTGGATTAGGGATTCCGAAAGGTTGAGTAACACATGCAAAAAAGTCCTTACAATTCTCCAGGATGACACATAAGAATTTCAGGATCAAATGGACAGGATCACGGGACTTGGCTACCCTGGTGCCCTATCGCCTTGACGCCCCAGAGGTATTAAAGATGCATCGCTTGCTATCCTGCTGCCTGTGAGGGGTTTTTTTGAGAGTGAAGCCAAAAAGGTGCAACGAATGCTGGGGGCAGCTGGGGGTGCAGGAGCTGGAGTCTTTTTCCATCCCTTGCTAAGTGTTTTCCCTGACCTTACAACCAAGAAATAGTGCTGGTTCTGGATTCTTCAGTGTAAATGATCGGCTTTGTGGGTGGGAAACAAAACCTGGGGCTGATGAGAGAGTGCGTGTGTGTGTGTGTGTGTGTGTGTGTGTGTATGCGGCTGTTTTAACACCTTTTCTTTATTGTCCTGGCTGTCGGACACATCAAACCAAGCCCGGATTTCTCAGTTTCTTGCCATCAGATGATTGCATTTCAAAAGGAGCTAGGACAATGTAGCTTGGTCACACCTCGATTCAAGTGCAGCAATGGCCTGTCAATGTGCCTCTTATGGCCAGCAGGGCAGGAATTATAAAAATCTCTTCGGTTTACACAGAAAGTGGCAGAATGGGGGGGGGGGAGCGGGCGGGGGGGGGGGTGGGGGTGATCCCATGCTAGGGGAGCCCATATTTCCCACATCTCAGGGCTGCATTCCCTGTCCAAGCGCTCTCCAGATGCTGGGAACGATAACGTGGGTTCATTGTTCCTGGCTCCAGCTTCTTCCCTCCCTACCTTCAAACAAGCACACAAAACCAAAGCAGCCCCCCTCTCCCTGGCCTTCCCGTGCCCCCTAAAGAACGCGTGTGTCCCCCGTCCCCCCTGCTGCGGCTCAGGTGCACGGCTGCCACCCGCTCAGGCACAGGCAGCACCCAGGCAGCACCAGCGCACCAGGGAATGGAAAAGCTCGTTAAAGGCAGCTTTAGGAGCGGTGCTAATGGGGCTCATCGCTCCTGCGTGCCTATTTGAAGAAAGGGAGAAAGCTGCGCAGGGAGAGCCGGCCTGCGCCCAGCACCTGCTCCGTACGGGGTGCTCCTACCTATTTTCATGACCCTCCCAAAGACAGAGGTGTTGTCCACCGTGCTGCAGTTCCACCGCCGCTGCCGAAACTGGTACTGGCACTCCTTGATGGCACTGCGGGCCCCTTCCCCGATGAAGACCATGTGCTCCTGGTAGAGCTGGCAGAGCTTGCGCTGCCCAGGGGAGAGCCCCGGCAGCTGGCTGCACACCGGCTGAGCGCCGATGATGTACATCTCAGGCCTCTGGATGGGGTTCATGGCCAAAGACCTACGATGAGAAAAACATCCGAGGGAGTCGGGAGGGAGAGGCCCCCTCCGCGAAATGCCCGGCACCTCTCCCCGCCAGCCCGGCCCGGCCCCGCTCCCAAAGCCCGGGCGCATTTCTCATGTCAGCTGCCTCCCTCTACGGCTCTGCCAGATGCGAGGCTTTTCCACGGCTCCAGCGGGAGAAAAGCAGCTCGTTTGTAACCTGAGTTTTAAACACAGAGGACACCCGGGATGGGGAGGGGGCAGAGAGAAAGCTCAGCACTTTCTCTGCAAAAGAAGAAAGTGAGCTGCTTTTTTACAGCGAGCGATGCCTGCCTTCAAGCCAGGCTTATTTTCCGCTCTTTAGGGGAAGGGGGCTCCGCGGCTGCTCCCAGGGCTTTTGGCAACGGGTAGGAAACCTTCCCCATCCTCTCCTCACGCTTTCCCCGCATCCTAAAGCCCGGCCGGGATTTCAGCGAGCCCGTACAAAAGGAGCCCAGAAACGCCGGCAGGAGAGGGGCTGCGTCCCACGTCCCCAGAAACTGGGCAGGGACGGCGGGAGGAGGGGGAGAACCTGGAAAGAAGCGGGCAGCTGCGAAAGAAGCCCGGGAGGCAGCGAAGTTCCCGCGGGGAGCGCAGAGCAGCCGCCCCGCTCCCGGCCCCGTCGGTCCCCGCTCGGTCCCCGCTCGGTCCCCGCTCGGTCCCGGCCCGCGGCGGCGGACAAAGGCGCGGCCGCCTCCCCCGCGCCCCCACTCACCACCAGGAGTTGGCGTCGGCCACCGGCGAGGTGCAGCTGCAGAGGAGCGCGGCGGCGAGGGCCAGCCTCGGCCCGGTCATGGTGGGCTGCGGGCGGCGGCGGCGGCGGCGGGGCTGGGGCAGCCCCCGCAGAGCCGGCCGCCGGGACGGGGCGCCCTGCGGAGAAGAGCCGAGGAGAAGCCCTGGAGCGGGGCCTGCGAGCGGCGGGGGCGCGGCGAGCACAGCCCGGCTGCGGCTGCCGCCCCCTCCCACCCCGCAGGACCCTCCCCCGGCCGCCGCCTCCCGGGGGCTCCGCCGGCGGCCCTGCCTCCCGCCCGCCCTCGGCCCCGGGGCAGGGGCCGCGCTGCCGGGGCTCCGCCGCCACCGGCAGAGCCTCCCCGTCCCGCCCGGGGGCAGCGAGGGGACGTGGGCGGCCGGCCTCGCCCCTGGGGGCGTCGGGAGGGGCCCCCGCAGCCTCCGGGCCGCCCGCCCCCGGTGCCCCCGCGGCCGCAGGTGTGCGGGAGCCGGCGGGGCACATCAAAGCGCCGCGCTGGCCCCGCTGCCTTTGTAATGCAGGGCCGGCTCGGAAATGAGCTGCCCCCTCCCCAAAACGGCCCCCAGAAGGGCCCCGCGCACGGCCCCAGCCCCGCGCCCCGGGCGGGGGGGCGGCGGCGAGGCTGGGCTGGGCTGCGGGCGGCGAGCGCAGATAGGGCTGGCACCGGAGCCTAATGGCTTTATGGGCAGGGGAGGTGGACAGGAGAAAAGCTTCAAAGGCTCCTCTTGTCCAAACATCCCTCTCCCTTCCTCGCTCGACCTGCCCGGAGCCTCAAAGGCGGGGGCGATCTGGCAGCTCCTCAGCCCTTTCCCCCCCAGACACCGGCAGAAAGCAAACGCAGGCACCCCAGACCCCTGCGGGTGCCTGCAACAAACGCTCTTCGCACCCTGCCTCCCTCAAGCCGCAGGGACACGGCCACCTTATCGCACCATCGGCGACGACGCTGCTGCCTCCATCTCTGCACGGCCTCCCACCCTCCTGTCCTACCCTGCGCCGCCCGGTCCCCACCTCTCCACCACGGACAAATGCCCCCTCCTCTCCCACGCAGCCTCCTCGCCGGGCCTGGCGTCCCCCCGACCCTGCCCCTGCGGCGGCGGCTCCCGGGCTCAACGCGGGCCGAACGTACGGGTCCCCTCCAGCAACTCCCAGGTTGCGGCCGCGGCGTACGTGGTCGAAGACCCGCGAGTACCCGGCCTTTCGCTTTGCCTCACGAGCAGCGCCCGAGACATGAATCACCAGACTCAGCAGCTCAGACCGCTGAAGTATATTTTTTATCGAATTCCTCGCGCCCGCCACGGTGGACTTGCTGTGTTTGTTTGCAGCACGCTTCGCTGCCTCCCCCATCCAGATGTGCTGTACCTGCAGCTGGTGGCCCATCTCACCTGGCAGGCAGATGTGGGGCTGCGAGTGCCAGAATTAGCCTCAGGACAAAAAAGCCTTGTGTGACCCAGAACCTCGGCGGGAGGGGAGTTTTACTGCTCGGGCACAGCAGGATCCACGTCTGAAGAAAACAGGGTGACTTTATTCACATCTTCTATACCCTCCCTTTTCCTCCTCCCACAGCCCCGAGCGTTGCGAAGGGACGGCGAGGTGTATGTGTGCGTAGCCACGCATACATGTTTTGGGTCTGTTTCTATAGGGAATAGACAGAATGGAAAGTTTATCTCCGGGAGTCTGGGGAGGAAGGAAGTTGTGTATGGATGAATGGCTTTTCCATGACAAACAATGAGTCTGCACAGACACCGTGTGATGTCACCTAAAGAATTTCCAAGCCAGCCTCAGATACAGAAAACCTTCTCACTGGCAGAGATGAGAGCGTCCCACCTTTCCATCTCACCACAGCCAGAAAGAAGAACTAGGACAAGGGGAAAAAAAAAAATCCCTCGCTGTCTCACACATGCACACAAGGCATGCACCATGTAAATAGATGACACGATGGGAGAGGTGTATCTCCAACCTTCGCCCTCACCAAGTCTCCTCACGGATTCTGAGAAAGGAGCAAACCGTGGCGAGCCGCCCCGGTGCCTCTCCCAGCCAGGAATGTGAGACGGCACCAGCTGATGAGGCACTTCCACAAATACGGGTGATGTCAATGTCCGCGTTCGTGCGAGCTGCTCCGAGCGCATGTGCGCAGCTGCAGCACTCCACGGGGCAACGGGGATGTCCCACCACGCGGCACTGGACTGGTGGTCCACCTCCGGCACTGTGGCGTGCTGGAAACGAAAACCTTTCCAGCTGGTAAAGTCTGGGAGATGCTCATGCGAAACTTGGTCCAGAAACACACGGCATTAATTAAATGTCTCATTTTAAGTCCTAATATTCGAAGGCAGCTGATGATCAACAAAAGCAAAGTGTTGTGAATACTGCTAGTAGCAACTCAACCTCCAAAAAGCACCAGCAAGGCAATGATCTTATTTTGAAACACGAGACACAAAAATTGCCATACGGGATAAGATCTTATCCAGCCAACCTAATATCCCGTCAAAGGCAGCAACTAAAGGAAGATGCTTCAGCGGGAAAGGTCTGAAACTCCAAATTCTACCCAAATTCTGCTGCTGGCAAGAGCGACTGCCATTGAGTTAAGATGTGAATTATGAAAGTGAGTCCTTTTTAAGGTGCTGGAAGTAATTTCTCCACTGGCTGTGTTTATGACTTCAGATAAAGTGGTAATAGCAGGTGAGGCGTTGTTGGAGGGATTTAGCTTCAGCCAACAACTTCCAGACCAAAAGCTGCAAAGCGCTTGGCCAGTGGTCCACAGAATACTGTCCATCCCTCTTCCTTACGCCTGTTTCTACTTGTTACCAAAATCTTGACAGCCAGCTTTCAATTTTGTAAATAAAAAGCTTGGGTTACTTTTTTAAGCCCAAACAGCTTTGGCGAGGTGGTTTGCCAAAGCAGGGCTGGGGGGGGGAGAAGTCAGTGAAATTTTGTGAGGATGAGAGGTGGGGTGAAGCGGGGCTGCTGGAGGGCTGGGATGAATGGAGCCAGCAAGGTGTCAGGTAAGAGAGGGGGGTAAGGAGCTGCCAGCAGGTAATCCCGAATGACCAACTGGGATGCTGGGAGAGTCATCTGGATTCGGGTGGCTCAGGGGAAGGAGACTAGGAGTGAGCAGAGCTTTGGGATGGCTCCATATCAGTGACATGAAGGGGTCACTACACTAACAGGTATAAGGGAGGCCCTGAAGAAAGCCGCTCTCACCCATTCTTCTGTTCCCTGGCTAACCCCTGTCTCAAATCCAGGAGAGCCCAACCTGACCCCAGGCAGACTGCCCTGGCAGACTACCCCCAGGCAGGGCCATCACCCCTGTCCACTCTCCACCACCCAAGTGACTCCCACTTTCATCCCAAACCATCCCTCCCCTGCAGCAGCCCACTACACCAACTCACACCAACTCACACCACTCCTGCTACAGGAAGGGGCAGTAGAAAGAACTCGGAAACTGAGGGTTGCTCTTGCTTCTGCTGTAAAAGGCCCCATCCCACCCCTTCGAGTGGGCCTGGCTCACTCAAACAGCAGTAGTGAACCCATACTGCGCCCCGAGTGCTGATGCTTTCACCCAGACTGCTGAGGGTCACCTGGGCCAAATAGGGAGCTGTCACCTGAAAACGGGACATGAATCTCAACCTTCAGATTAAAGGTCTAATGCTCCCTTCTTAGGTCTAGCTGGTCCCTTCTTAGAGGGAAACGCAGCGGCAGCAAGCCTGCGTCTTCATAAAGCCTTGGCATTCTGCTGCGTTCAACAGTCTGCTGCCCTAGGCAACTGTCTACTGTGTTGCCTGGCTGCCTAAAATTAGTACCTGTGTTTGCCTTTGTTCGATTTGCAGAGGTGACAACTGTGCATGAAGCACAAATTTACACATCGAGTTTCCAAAGTCACGGTGGAGCAGCTGGAGAGCTATCACCGCTTTCCCAATACCGTCCCTGCTGCGTTTGCTGGAGGGAAGCTGCAGGACTCCAAGAAAGAACGGGAGGTCATGTCCATGAGATCATTTGCAAAGATTTGGCAGACCGTGAAAAAAGTTGAACCCTGGCTGGAAGACAGCCCTGATACATTAGAAAAGGACTTACTCATGCAAACTCCTTGTCCTACCCTTATTGTTTTCCAAAAATTTGGGATGTCCCCAAGTGTGACACAGATCTTTATCAAGTGCTATAAGAAGTGCTGAAAGAAAACGTAAGTCTTTTTCCACGTAATTTCAATGATCCTCTTTTCTGCATCTTGTCCAGTTTCTCCCGGACTGGGGAGAACTGGAAAACATTCTTGATCAAGAGCCTCTTTCAAGTTCCTGTTTATTGCAACTTGACTGTGGTTCAATGCTTGTTTTCAATGCCTCGCAATGTCCAGTGCATCCAGAAACATTTATTGCACTCTCTGACATAAGACACTTACTCAAGATGGGAAAAATATTCACTGAAGTAGAGTCTCCTCTACTTAAGGAGCCCGTAGAGATGGCATGACCCGGGAAGGAGGGCTTACATGTACTGCTGAAAAGGGAATCCCTGCCCTCCAGTTCTGTGCCATGGACTTGCTGGTTGACGACACCAAGAGAGGTACCGTACCGTCCTGCTGTACATCTGCTTCTGGCAGCCAGGCTTGGTTTTAACCACAGTTCTTGCTAAGACTTTAGGAATCTCATTAAAGTCACATACCTCCCCATTCAGCTGAACCAGTTTTAGAGGGAGTGTAGATTAAAAAAAAGTCCCTTGAAGCTAAATCGCAGCCCTCACACAGAAACCCAAATCGTCCTTTATCCCCCCGCCCTCCCACTCATGTGGTGCTGTGCTGCTCCCCTGCTGCCGACCTCCCCCTCTCTCAGCACCATACCACCATGTTGCTGTACTGGTGTCAGCCTTCCCAGATCTAAACGTGTTCTTTTATTTGTATAATGATTATTACTTAAACAGCAACTGAAGTGACCTCCAAAGGTCCCGATCCAGCTGGGGTGTTACGGAAGATGTAATAAAACCACCTCAAAGTATCCCAGCACATCAGCCCTTCGTGTCCGCCTCTTTTGTCTTGATATTGCCTTGCCTTGTTGAATTGTTATGCGCTGTCTGTCTCCGCTGGAAGGGCAGATTATTCCTGCCTATGTCCTGCTTGTTTCTTTTGGTACTTATACACTCAGTTTTATCTCCTGATGTGCTCATGCGCTACCTTTTTCTGCATCTCATCACCTGTCACCCCTGCTGACAGATCCAGATTTCCTTTCACCACTACCTTGCTCTTTCATTTTTCCATGACTCCCCTGGCCAATGACATCCAGTCTCACTGTCACCAGGGCATGTAGTGCAGCAAATCCCAAGATATACCTGCCAGTCTCAGCCGACCCAGTGACAGCTGTCCCTGAAGTGCCTCACCAAGGAGAGCAAGAATGGAGGAAGGTTGCAAGTGAAGCAGAAGTATTAGACAACAAAGGAGGCCAGATACTAAATATTTTCACCATTTAAAACCAGAATAGGTAAAAAGGATAGTGATTCTATGAATAAAACAGCTTCTCATTAGCAAAAGATACAGAATACATGTAAATCCTTATGAACATTGCCATTTATGCCACAATATTTCACATGACAGGCAACAAGCTCACCTGCAGCAAGACCATCTCACCCACTACAAAAGAAGCAGCAAACGCCAAGGATAAACCTGGACATGACCCTCCTCTCTCTCAAGGTGATTCAATGGTAGTTGTACTCTTACAGCAGATTAAATCCCAGTGTGAGCCAACCTGGTCCACTGAGACCAGATGTCCCAAAGAAAAGTGCAAGAGACTCAGCAGCAACCTGCGGAGCACCTGCAGAAGCTGCGTGTGCTGAAACACAATCGATTTCAATTTTTCAAAATCAAAAAGGAAGCAACATAGAACCATCCCTGCAGGTACACGGCTGCCTGGAAACCTTCCATATTTCCCATATCCCCAGGGACGGATCCAAGCTATCCAGTTCCCTTTTCCACGGGAACTCTATTTGCGTGTTGGTGACCTCAGTCGAGAGCCAGAGACCTGAACCAGGACATGTCTGGCCCAAATTTTGCACTTCTTGTTCCCACAACTACTAGAATACCAGGGTTTCTGGGGCTGCAGCAAATCGTCCTTAATCACAAACTGAAATCTTCTTAGCATCCTTTATTTACATGGGCAAGCCCTGTAAGAAATTAGATGAGCTCCGCCATGTGTAGTCATAATCTAACAAATCACTAAATGCATATATTTGAAAAATATATCAAGCATTATCCTCTGATGACCGTTCAGTGGCTTATTTAACATGCCCGCGGTGTCACAGATTACTTGCCAAACAGGCACCCCATCTCCTTAATTTGCACTAACAATTTCTTCTTCAGAAATTGTTTCCCAGACCCCCTCAAAGGAGCCACGGGAGGTCAGGTTGAAACACAAGCCCAGGCAGGGTTAGGAAGCCCACGCTGCTGATCCCCAACATCACAGGTTTCTAGGAATGAAAGACTCCAACCCTTAAGGCCATCTAGCCAACACCTTCCCCAAGTGTTAAGTTTACATGGAGGATTAACCATCCTAGAGGGGAATAAGACATGAAGAAAGTGAAAAGAAGAAAGCACATCCCTCCTTTATTTGTTTTCCAGGGGCCAACCCTGGGAGCTGGATTGTTACCTGCTGTAGGTGACCGCAGCACGGACCCCTCAAGCAGTGACGGGAGGGCAGCCCGCGTCCTGCTAGAGAGCTGATGTTGGCTGCAGGATTTGCGTGAGAACTCTGGACTCAGATTATGGTGGTTACGAGCACGTACGTCAGCCCTCCTTGAAGATTAGGAAGGATAACAGGACAAAGTTCTCCAACAGCGTGAGCAAGGAGGCAGCAAAAGGCGATCCAAGTCAAAGCAACTTCTCTGCAGAGATTTCAGAACAGGCCAGGGGATGGAAACAGCTGGATGTCTTTAAGTGTTTTCTTCCTTACTCCGATCTTGCAAGGCACACAGCACCCTTCATCCTCCCGAAAGTGGTGTCTAGCTCCCCTAGTCCCACTGGAGTCATCCCAAACCAAGGAGATTTATGTCTCTGCATCTCACAGGCCTGGACCTCATTTTTGGTCTGAGTATATATTCCTTTTAGTTTGTTCCATACTCTGTAATAATTACATTAACTGGCAAAGACAGTGAAATATTTAAAATACAGTTAAGCTGCTGCTGCAGTGGTTCTTAGCTCTCCAGGAGTGAATGACCAGGGGAAGCATGGAGTCACTGCTCTGTCTTGGACATTCAACACCTCGGTGTAGGCCACAGGGACCGGTGTCAGACTGACTCGGATCTATAGCCTCCTGTCAGTTAAATCATTGCCAGCAAAGCTTGATATAGACATTTCCAAAGGAAACAGTAAGCCATGGAATAAATTCAAATTGAATTTAATTTCTCTCTTTCTTGTTAGAGTCTTCAAAGATGTTCTTATAAAGTCCAGTCTAATGAAAATAATATTAATGATCAGCTTCCTCCACTCTGGAATTGCAAAGCAAGCACATACGCACCATACATTAGACCCCACAACTCTAACAGGCGCTATTTTTCCCTTACCTTACAGAAAGGGAAAAAGAGGTGCAGGAAGGGCTGAGAAAGGTTCAAATCAGTAAATCTGTGGTGCAGATTGACCTCCATTCAGCAAAGCATTAAACCAGGTGCTTGAAAGTAAGCATACGCCTTACTCATTTTTGCTGAATCAGGATCAAAATTAAAATCTGCTTGCTTTTTCCATTCTTTCGGCCACCAAATACTTCTGCCATCAATTAAATGTTGTTCCTGCTCAAATACAGTGCATTCAAAGTACAAGTAATAAACAAAATATTTTGGGAATAATGCCCCAGTGTATCAACTGTGTCATCTACATAGTTATCACAAACAGTTTCCCAACCAAAGAAAAAACATTTTTCAAGCATGCTTGTTATGCTTTAGTATTAAAAAAAAAATATCGAAAAGGCTGAAACACTATAAATAAAGCCCTATCTATATCAGAAGATTACACTGATTTAACCGATTTCAGAACTTATCTTCGATACTGTCACACTTTGCTGTAGGAATTTCCTGTTAATTCTGGATGGAACAGATTTAAGCTAAACCTGTTCAAACTGTCTTGGGAATAGACTGCATGTACCTTTGTACCAAAAAAAGGATTATTTTATATCTCACCTTTATTCTAGCACCAATCACATATGTGCAATTCTAACTGCAGAAAATAAAGTATCCTAGTTAAGATCTTGTTTGTAAAATGCTATTATAACATTATTACCTGCTTAAATAAAGAGTTTCCAGATACATTTTTTCAGCAAAATGTGCATTCATGCAAACCTAATGTGGAAGAGTTATATCAGTATATCAGTGTTGTGTAGGTTAGTTACCCTTTAAACTAAAAGCAAAGCCTTCAAAATTAAGATCTGTGCTGATTTAACTAGACTGTCCAGTTAAATCACGGAATTTTTTTTTTCTTTTTAAGTAGATAAGGTCTAATATTAGGAACAAGGGGTTGTGCCTCTTTTCAGTGACACATCATAGGACCCCATATAGAAACTCAGTGAGCATCTTGAAAGCTGTGGTTTATTTGGGGTCCCTACTCTGGCATCTCACTATGCAAAAAGCTGTGACTCTTTCTCTAATTTCCAGTCTAAACTTATTCATGGTCAGCTCACGCCCATTTGTTCATGTGCCAGCTTGTCCTTTAAAGCTCAGGATGCCAAAACTGAGGCCGGAGCCTGACAATATGGTTCTGCTGGCAGCATTACCAGGGTAATAAAGACCTCCCTGTCCCACCCCGGGGGCTCATCCCAGCCCTGCGCCGCAGGACACTGCTCTTCCAAGGTGCAGCCCCTTGACGACACAAGCAGTTAAAAGGACGATATAAGGAGTTGAAAAGATTAAAATTAAACTTACAAAAAGAAAAGACCGGGTTTTACTTCTTTTAACAGCGTGGGCTGGTTCATGTGGGAATCGGAAGCGCAGTGAAGCGGGGCAGGAACGCGTGGCTGGAGGGGGCTGAGCCACGGCAGCACCACCTTTGCCTCAGTTAAATTCTCATGGAGCCACACTGGCACTTTAAGAAAAGTTATATTCCTGGGAGGTTTTTTGATTGTGGATCCGTTCCCTGACCGATTTCACAGCTCACTGCTGCAGGCTGAGGGCACAACTGCACAGAGGGTGCACATCAGCTTCTTGGCCAGGAACTACCTAAACCCATATTGCTGCCAAAGCCTCTGTGTTACCAGGGCAAGGCCTGAAGTACAAGAACATGGTAGTAAAAAAACCCCAAATTTAAATCTAAGTCTTAAAAAATTAGTAACAAAGCATTAATTTGAAAGATGCCTCTGTGTAAAATTACCTGCTTTGGAACAGATGAGGTTTCCAGTGTAGCACCTAGTATTTGCTGCTTTGTAAATCCTTCCCTGAGCAGAAAGAAAAAAGAACTGGAAAAGTAACTAAAATTGCTAGCACACTTTACTCAAATTTATTCTTTTTCAATGACTTTGAATTTGACTCAGTTTTCAAAGCATATTATACAGATATTTTAACTGCCAAAGGTATCCAAAAGCTTTCCAAAAAAAGCTACGCTTTTTTCCTGCTTCTCTCCTCAACATGAACTGTAATGTGACATTTTTGCTGGTGGTACAGACACAAGAATAGCACCCATCTCCTCCTCCTACAGCTCTGCTGGCCCAGCAGGGCTGATGAAAGTCAAAACTTGCTTTACATCAACACAGCCAGTGCAAGTTGTCACCAAACTGGCTTTCCACCCATCGTGAGGGCTTCTGAGCACATCCTGCACTTCACCGGTGGGGACTTTATCCTCCAAAGAGCTCAGCCCACACCTAGGCTTCAAAACAAGGAATCGGATTTCAGGAGTGCCTGTGGAAAACTGAGCTTTCCCTTTCCTGCTTTTGACATGAAAAATGTTGTAACCACCAGAAGCAAAACTCCAAGGGGTTAAATTATCTGGAAAATGTAGGTGCTTATCTAACACCTCATCTACTCAGAAAGTGCTGTTCAAGCTTGTGGATGATGGACACCAGAGAATTTGGCCCTAAGCTGTTCTGAGAGTCCAGTCAGCAGTACTCACAGTTTGCAGCTCTTCAAATACGCATTTAAAAGTCACCGTTCCTGCAGCAGGTGCAGCTGGGCTGGATAAGGGTACCTGATTCAGATCGCTATGATCCCACAAACTTCAGAAAGGCACTTTGACTTCTAATGCCACCCAGTTTTTCAAACCAGTTTGCTATCAAGAGCTGAGGGAGGGCAGGACTGCTTCTTTTGACGCAATATAGGTTGATGTCATCTTTGAATGATCGCACACCTACAGCGGCAGATGGCGTGAGATTGTCACCAGGTCTCAGAATCACGCTTGAAGAAGGAAACAAGTAACGACCGAGTCATTCTCGTTCCTGGTGAAAATTCGGGTATGTATATGATCATGTGCTAATTTATCAGAGGGAAGGACATTTTCCTCAGAAGCAACCAGAGCTTGGAAGACGGAGGCTAAAATCCCCTCCTGTGGCCAAACTTTACCCTGGGCACAGGGTGGACATCAGGTCAGGTCGCCTGCAGGGACAGCCAGCCTGCCTGCCTCCCCTCCCCGGTCACACTGAGGCTGCATCACACCTTTATGCTAATGGTACTCTCTGGCCATGTAATGTGTGACACTTAAATTGCACTGCATTGGCATTTCCAGCGAGGAGCACGTACAAAGCCGACGATCTGGCACCAACAGTCCTCGCCGCAGTGACTTCGTCTGGAGCTCTGCTGATCTAGACAAGGGGGGGATCTGACCCCGTGTCTGGTGACTACAGCAAGGGGTCGGGTCGGGACCTTGTCTTCCCAGCACCGCTGCTGATTTGCTTAGCCACCTTGTTTTGGTTATAACTAACTGTGACTCTGAAATTCAGTTTCTTCATCAGCTAAGGGGAGGTAAATTTATTTCAGGACCAGTATTGTGATCTTGCCTGTGGATGCTGTGATACGTTACAGGCGCTAATGCATTTAAAGATCCTTCAGCGAAACCATGTAAATGGAGTTATTATTAACTCCATATTCATAGTAATACCTCAGGCAGAACTTACCAAACACAAGAGAAGAGTCTATAGGACACAGCTTTTTTTCAAAGAAAGAAATGTGTTTATTCTTCCCCTGAAGCTGAAGGGAAAACATGTACCCAGCGGGAGAAATCCAGTGGGTTAAGTTCTTCCAATTGCCACTCAAACAGAGAAAATTAAAATTATCTATTTTATGCTGTCATTGAAAAGGACATTTACAGTACCAGAGTGTTTTTTTCCCCATTATCTTGAACATATTTATTCTCTCTGGGCAATATGTTATTGAATATGTTGACTAGATCAGGACTAGGGAATTTCTGTAGGTGGAACGGCTGTACATCTGGAATGCAACCTTGGCTTTTTTTGACAAATACAAAGTTCCTGCAGTGAAAAATGTGTTTGTCCTGCAAAAAATGGCGTTATTTGTAGAGAAGGTAAGGATTGCTTGTCTTGCAGGTGAGGGAAGCATGCTGTGTTGCATAGAAGGGTTATCCTTGTATGTGTGTTAGCAGTTGTGGACCACAGAAAGCTGGTCTATGAGGATATATGCGCCCATCCCTGCAGTGGGCCGGGTGTAGGAGGAGAGACGGAATTGCCTGAGTCTCTATATTGCAGGGAAAGCAAGAAATCCTATTAAGGATTTATGCTGTTCCAGCGAAATAACTTCCTCACTTGAAGCAGAAGCCAGCTTTTTCATTGTCTTGACTTCACTCGTGCTGACAGCGTGCAGTTCTTCGGTCAAGCCCAGTGCTGGTTTTGTACCAAGAGATTCATCACTAAGAAACAGGGTACCAAGCCTCCTATCTCCTATTCCTGCTCTCGGTCACAATTACGGTTGCCTTTGAAAAGTATTTCCAATGTGGACAGGCCTTATATTGCTAAACACTCATCGAGTGAAAGCAGTTATTTATTACATGAATGGGTTTGAAAATATAGCGACATGCACGTCCAAAAATATGTTCTAGAGAAGCCATGTATGGGAGATGTCTGAGAAGACATTTGTGCGTGGTGCGTAATAATTATAATATGTTTTCATTTACACAGTGTCTCCTCCACGCACAAGGGAATATAACGAAATGTAACTAAAACCGCATAACCTTACAAATAAAGAGAGAGAGCGCGTTACATGCAAAGGTTAAACAAAAAAATCTGTTTAATGTCACTTTGGGGATTAGAAGAACTGGAGTAAAAAAAACATCCAGAACAAACTTTGAGGGGTTGCTTCAGGAAAAGCACGTGTGTGGGTGTGTGCCATCACATCTGCATATTCAATACGTCTTGCTGGGACAGCTCGAGGAAAATAGGAAGCTGGAAATTTTCAGTGTGGGAATTAGATGGAAGAATGTGAACCATTCTAAACAAAACACAGCGAAGTTGCCAGCTGACTTGCTAAAATGCCAGTGCTCTCTAGGATCCCTTGAAACGGAGCTGAGGACTGGCCTTGCCATTCAGGCAGTGGGTAGGGAGCCAGGAGATCTGGGCTGTATTCCTGGCCCTGCAGCAAACCCAGCATGTGATGCTGGAAAGTCATTCGGCCCTAAGTTTCCAAAAACTGATTTCATGCCTATACTTCTGGGCACCTAGCGTGAGACAGCGTGAGCCCCAACAGCCAGGATTTCAAACAAAGTTAAGCCGCAGGTACTAACTTCCCATCCATGAAGAGGATGTATTTTGGGGCTCGGTTTCATCACGGATGCAATGGGGCAAAAACCTGCGAGGCAACCCGAAATGCCACACAGCTGCAGGTATTTCATGATTACATAGACCTCTCATTTTGCCAAAAGAGAGGTGCCCTGGATACGCAAAGGAGTATTATTTAGTTA
The DNA here is from genome assembly GCF_965183815.1 of Platalea leucorodia. Taxonomy (NCBI): domain Eukaryota; kingdom Metazoa; phylum Chordata; class Aves; order Pelecaniformes; family Threskiornithidae; genus Platalea; species Platalea leucorodia. Next base: position 59,884,697 of record NC_138826.1, read on the forward strand.
CCTCTTGTTTCCCACGTCCTGGCAACCATTGCCATTCTATAAATATTTTCATAGCTTTCGATACATCTGAAAATTTTTGTTTATGTTTCCCATTTCAGGGCATCGAGGAATACTCTCCTTACGAAAGGATTCACTGTTCCAAAAGGAACATAAAGAATACAGACCGGGACTGCTGGCAAAAAGCGTGGAACAACATCACCGACAAGACTAGGAAAATAGTAGATCTCAGGGGTGAAATAGTGGAAAGAAAGCAGCTTTTCCACATAATTTAGTCAGCATGTACGCTGGGGGGAAAAAAAAAGGAGTAAAAGCAGTATTTCTAGCTTACATTTTCCTGTGCACACACATTTTTTTAAAAAAATTGGGAACCATCTGGATTAAAGAAGGTTGTGTTCTCATTGTACATGACAGGGCCCGGTCACACAGAAGATTAATTTACATTATACCATAGGCAAAGGATTATTGTGTCTTTTCTGAAGGGTGTAGAAACAAGTTGAAAGAGCTAGTTTAAAACACAGGTCCTTTTTTACCCATTTATATTTCCACCTCCAACACGGTGAACTCTGTACTTTCTTCCCACCCTGTTTGCGTCTGCCCTTAATTTTACCCCCGCGTTTTCAGAGAGGATTTTCAAGATTTTTGTCGTGCACAGGTAGATAACACGCGTTGGTGAATTTAGCAGTTTGAACGGGGTTTTAGAGTGTCCACACCTACCCAAGAAGAGAAGCGAGAACGAAAGCAATTTCTGAAAGGCACCTCCTTTTGCCACCACTTCTCTGTGCATCCATTGGAGTTGCAGCAGAAAACTTTCAGAAAATCAGGGGAATTTAGCACCAACAGTTGCTGCGTTGTTACTTTTAGGAACAAGATGTTAAAGTAACCTTCCTTTGGCCAGAACTAATCAAAATCCTCCATTAAATATAAAATTGTATTTTATATCTTTATCCTGCCTTCCATCTAAAACTGTATTTTGTAACTCTCACCTGCAGTTTGTGCTGGGCTCTAACTGTGACTCTGATTTTCACAGCATGTTTCCAAAACAGTATTGCCCTATTTTTCAGTTTTCCGCTAAGAACTTACTTCGGAGCCGACGCTCGTAGGGCAGGTGACATAACTTTGTCCAATTCTAGTAAACGGCCAATTTTAGAATGCTATTTACTACCTGAAAATGTGCTGGTGGCCACGGTCCAGAGAGGGAGGAGTTAATAGTTAAAAGTAATGCTGCAGTAATCCACGGGTACAAAAATCCTGTGTTTTAAGAACCACACAGCTACATCCGTACCCTCCCCGGGCAGAGCTTACCTTCTTGTGAGGTTACCTCTAACTCTCGCTATTGCAAGAATACACGAATTACCCGTCCCTGGACCTCGCTCCTGGGGCCCCATGGAAGGGCTGACTGGAGAGGGACAAGCCCAGGTACGGATGCCTTGTCTTCCTTGGAGCTTCTGACGGAGAGGACAGCAAGAAGCTTCCCTGATAGCCAAACAACCCTTACTCGCAAGCTGGCCAGTATTGCCACATCTGCCCTGACTGCATGGAAACCTTCGGCAGAGGGGAGGCTGCACCCACTCTTCTCCAACCTCGGCCAGAACATCTCCTCCATCCCAGGCCAAACATGCCGGCTGTCAGTGCAGTTACATGCACGCAGTGTCTGGCCATCTCTGCTGGGTTTTGAACTAAACAGCTGCTACAGAGGAAAATTTCACAAACCTGCTGCCCTAACAGGTACCACACAGCATGTCGGACACACATGTTTCTGCTGTGACTGCAGGGGCTGCCCCTTTTCGATCGAGTTGTAGAGGTCTCAGAGTTCAATCCCCAGGAATGGCTTATGAAAGTAATTGCTACCTGAAAGGTCTCTTTGTTTTTGTGCTACTGCTTTTAGATATTTCTAAATATTCTAGATAAATATTCTAGATATTTATATATTTTTAGATATTTTAGTTGTCAGATATTTTCTGCCATCTCGATCTTCTTTGGTACTGCTAATAAAGAAATGACAAAGCCCAACACTTAAAATAGCACCCAATGCAATGAACTGCAAACGCTGAGGTTTGGGATTTTACATCCTGCCCTCCCAGAGCGCTTTCCCTTTGATGATTTTCACCATTGAGTAGCGAGCTTCGTATAAGTCACGAAGGGTGTGACATGCACGGCGGAGTCAGAGAACCGCCGGCGGCCAGGGGCCCAGGTCGCCTGCTCTAACCACCAGACAGTCCTGTCCCACAGGAGCAGCCGAGCCGTACATGATAGGTACACGACATTCAAGTGCAGTTGCCTGGACCGTAATATATTATTTTGGTTCTTCAAGCGATCCTTTCATTTATGCTTGGTTCAATCTGTTACAGCAGCAACAGCCGCTGGCCAATTTAATGACAAAACCGGGAATATAATCCAGACCTCCCGTGCTTTACCTCCTCTGACCGTTCCTCCTCTTATCAGCATAGTTATATTCTCGTCAGCTATTGACTGACAAGTAAAATCAAAACCTGAAGAAAATACCCAAATCTCAAAGGCTCAAATTTAGAGCTGGAGTCTGCACTGAGACATCAGCTCTGAATTTTGCCCCAGCACCTAACCATACATTCACAGTACACTGTATTTTGAATAAGCCACCCCCAACACCAGGAGACATACGGCAGATCAGAATTACTTTGTGCAGGAGGAACCACGTAATCTTAAGACACAGTCTCACGTAGCACCTATTAGAGACATGACACCTGCAAAGTACAGAAAAAACACCAGTTTTTTATTTTTAAGGAAAGCTTCATAGTGCCCTAAGCTTCATAATAAAGCTTTGCAATGCAAGAGGATCCTAATGTTAAAATTTCCAAATAACCCACTGGTTAGTTACATTTTCTTTATAATCTCTGGTCAAAAAAAAGATCAGAACCAGCATGAATTCCAAAGGGAATCCATTCACTTAACAGCCCCATCCTGATTTATATATGTGTGTATGCCTGTACATAGATAAGCATATATGCTTATGTATCTAAAATATGCACATTACACATCTGTTCTGCCTACGCTTAAATGCATAGGTCTTAATAGAGATCTTTGTCATGTAATTACTGCTTGCATTCACAGAGTTGTTCTAGGGGATCATTTTTGCTTTACGTTCAAGAAAGGAAAGGAACCTCTAAAACACCCCTCCGCAGCTTCTCCGACACCTTGCTAAGAGCAGAAAAGCTCTATAGCAGTAGTCAGGAGCCCACTAGGCACGAAACGCTGATGAGCACCACGTTCTCTCGATGACAAGCGGGCACCCTCGCTTTGCTGAGCCACGTCAGAAGATGGTGGCTTAGGTGTCAACAGTGCAAAAGGGCCGTTTTGGTCTCATCCATACACAAAAACCATTCCCCAAATTGATTTTTAAGAAGTTGCACTAAACGAACTTTAAACCCAGTTTAAGACCATGGGCGATATCAGGCTTAGATGATTTTTGTGGGCATGCTTCAGATCTGATGAAGAAGGCCTGGAAGCCAATTTGTGAAGGACAACTGTAGCCCCTGGAGCATGGCTGACATTAGAACTTGAACCAGTCCCAAACCAGCATTAGCTGAACTACTCGTTAAGCCAGTTGCGGTTTTTTTGGAGAGGAGAAATTTCCCCACTGTAGCTTAGACCGCGGCAAAACGCTTTAAACTGAGAAGTAATGTAGTGGTGGACTGGACAAAAGGACTGAAAACTCAACATCAGCCAGTCACAGGAAATTAGCTAACGGATTGTATCGGGCTGCCCCCCAAACGGCACCAGCCCGCGGCCTCCGCAACAGATGAGCCAGGCTGAGGCCATTCATGCCTTGTTTTTTTGAAGGGTGGGAAGTAAAGTACCACCATTTTAAATGAAAGCCTAGCTCTCCAGAGCCGTCTGCGTGAATGAGGGGACCCCACTGGGCTCCTACCCCCCTAATATCCCTCTGATCATCACAGCGGTACCGCGCGGAGCACGTGAATCCGAGCTGCCTGCACACCCCTTCCCTGCAGCCTTCTCTGCTCCCTCGGATGAAGCCGCCTCTCGGACGTGGGACAGCTCGGTCGGGGGGGCAACGGGAGGGATCAGCGACCACAGGGCACAGGAGAAGGCAAGGAGGAACACAGTCCCTCAAGGAGCCAGTTCATGGAAAGGAGCACGGTTAGCTAGGCAAGGCAGGGAAATAGATGACTTTTTACAAATTAATTTAAGGTTAAATGGATCAAAAGAGAGAGAAGGGTTAGCGGACCATGGGCTTTATTGTTCAAGCGGGTTTGTGTCATTTCTCTCCTGCAGTCCCATAGGTAAGAAAAAGCCAAAGGCCACGAAGATTCCTGTGGCTTCCAAGGAAAGATTCCAAGAAGATTCACGAGTTTTCCATTCCATGGCTGAAGCCGTGAAAATGCAGAAAGCACAGGGAGTAGGGTGGCAGAAGAAAAGGAAGGGTAGGGAAGGACTCTGTATCTTCTATCTCTTAAATGTTTAATTTGAGCTAAAAGTTACACTGCAAATTGAAAAGCAAAAACAACAAATAGGGATAGACTGAGATGGGAGCTGCAGAAAGACCTGGTGGACGTTATGCCCAACCATGCAATAAAAGATACAGGGCAGATGATGGTGCAGCTTTATCAGCACAAATTACTTCCAATCGCAGAAGCCACAAGTGAGTTATGCGGATCTTCCTGAACCCCTGCCAAGCAAAACTGTCCGGCCTCCGCTGAACACCGGTATAATTGGGGGGAAAAAAAAAAAAGAATGAAACATTTATCTGGCAAGTGCTTTCAAAAAGAGAAAGCGGCTGTTGGGAGCTGCTCAAGGGGCTGGAATGCTGGAGATGGTTCCAGGAGGACGGATCAGCCGTCAGAGTGCATACGAGGCAGGCAGGGATTTCTAATAAAATGCAGTTTATCACAAGGTGATTACCACCTCCTATTTATATCATATGAGATCATGAAAAACATAGCACATATTTTGTTACTCCTGGAAACAACCGAAAATCAACTGAACAACCATGTGATAAATTGGCCCTTTTCATGCACTTTTACTTTGTCTTTCTAAACCTCTGTTTCCAAACATCTGTCACTTAGATAAAGCAAGCAATAAAAATCTACTAGAAAAATACTTTCTGTGCTCCCCCCTAAAAAATCAACCCCATAGTAGATGAGGATTACGAGTCCAAACTCCAGGGCTGTTCCATTTAACATGTAAATCTGAATTGTTCACAAGGAAGCACAGACACTCAAAATATATAACATGTGAGAAAGGGAACTTCAGGGTCTCCAGAAAGTGCATCATCTATTTCTAACCTTTGCTGGTTACACAAAACAGGCGTTAAAGACACAACGTGCTAAGATATAAAGAAAAAAGTATTTCAGGTAAGCCTTTGCACCTTTAAAGAGCATGCCTTTCCCTGCTCCCCCTCAAAAGGTGAAGGGCTTAGAGAGAGGATACCGCATTATTTCCATGGTAAGGTTCTGCAGTCGAATTCGGGATAATACGGTAAAAGACTTCATTAGCACTCTTTCAGAACGACTTGTATAACTTGCTCGTAGCTTCGCCGGTTATGAGTAATGCAACAATCACTAAGATACACCAACACCACCTTTGTACCACATTTCTTTCACGCGTTGCCTGATGTCTCACCAGGCTCAGCCTCCTCCTAAGCAATCCCCCTGTCTTCAGCCGAGCCATCCTGGCCGCGGCAGGCCCGTGCAGCCCGCCAGGCGCCGCACCCCTCACCTGCTCCTCACTTCACGGAAACACTCCTTTTCGGTTGTGATGCTCTGTGACTGCTCTGAGCACAGCAGATGTGCAGCGCGGCCGCTCAGCAAAGTCTATTTCCCCTAATCTTTTTCCGATTAACCTGACGGTTAACCATCTCCCCCGACAGCGCAAAATAATAACGCTACAAAGATAATTCGTACTGGGTGACACCCCGTACAGCGTCTGTGTGGGACTGCAGCTCCACGATCATTAAAACCAGGTCTACACGTTGCTGGATCACCCAGGAGTACAAATTTCATCGGGATCGGGCCAAGGCACGTGATCACGCTTCGGCTGAATGAGCCAGAGCGCACGATACGCAGCCAACGCCAATTTTACGCTGGCCGTGTGCCAGCCGCAGGGGTGCAGACGATACCTGATCTGGCTGGAGTTGCGTACAGTGATACCTGATCCGGCAGAAAGGCTGCTAGCAAAAAGTTACCCTGTCAAAAACTTCTTGAATTAACTCGAGCCGGCAGGGTGAATGAATACCAGGTCAGCGCTTCGCATCATGCAGCCACCCCGTTTTTGAGCCAGCAATAGGAGCTGCACTGCTGGGTTTTCTGCGTTGCCAAACCGCAGCCTAATGTCGATAGCGATGCTTATATGTGCAGGGATCTCATTGCCGGATCGGGGCCTAATCGTCCTTCAACTCGCGTTTCCTCCAACTCAAAGCAAAAAGGAAAGAAAAAAGCAGAATAAAATCCAAATGTTTAACCTCTAAGTAGTCAACAGAGTCCACTAATACGGAATCTGTAGGTGAAGATGGAGCCACAGGCATTTCTGTAGCAGATAAATGTAGATGATGATTAAAATAGAGCCTGTTCCTTCAGGTTAGTGAAAGTCTCGGTACAGCAAACGCATCAGCAACTAGGCTGATTTTAGTAGTATTTTAGTAATCCAAACAGTATTAAAAATGCGCCCTGTTGTGTTGAACAAATGTGAACTTTATTTTTTTCTTTACAGCCCTTTGGCACAGAAGAGCAGTCTTGCTCTTTTGAAACTGTTTTGAAAAGCCTTACCTGATCTCTGGTAGACCTTAACCCATTTTTAACATTGCCGCAATAGGGCCCAGTGTTGAAACATGCAGAGTTACTATTACACAAGGCTACAGACATATAGGAAATGTGGATTTCAAACATTCTTTCTTGAAATTGCTGGAAATCACTGGAAATTGCTCGGTTTATGTGAGTACTTCAACTATTCTCAGAGCTAGCTCAAGGAGACCATTAGCTGAAAGCCATTTTCAGAAGTTTTTCCATTTCCTATCAGGGAGGCCTTAAAATGGTCCACCCAGAGATCCAGCAACCTTGACAGTTACCCAGATCTCCGAGCTATTTACAGCCACGCTCCTATCGCTCCTGCAAGGATGCCTAGACAGGGGGTTCCCAAATTTTGGCCCTCAAGGGCATCTTGCTGTCTGGAGGCCAAACCGCAGACGGCAGCAGCCTGCGCTCCAACAGCCACAGGGGAGGCGGTGGCCCGCTTTCCCCTCGCCTCCCTGTGCAGCAGCAGGAGCCCCTGTCGCTCCTGACGGGGCCCGGCAGCCCGGGGCTCCCCAGAGAGCTCAAGGGCCCGTTTACCGGCCGGCCCACGGCAACCCCTGCCGCCGAGGGGGGCCGGTGGCAGGCGCCAGGGGCTGACGGGGGAGCAGGGAGGCCTGAAGCGAGGGGGCTGGCTGGACTGCGGTGCGGGGCTGCGCGGAAGCGGGGGTGCTCTCCGCCGTTCAACCCTCCTCACGGCGGGGGGCTGGGGGGGGCTCCGCCACCCCCGCCCAGGCGGGGACGAGTCACCCGAGGGTGACAACGCAGCGCCCAGCCACGACTTCTCCTCGCTGACAGGGCGGGAAGGGGGGCGACGGCCGCCGGGAGCGCCCGGACGGGCAGGGCGGCGAGGCCTGCGCGCCCCAGGCGGCCCCGGCCCCCCCCCGCTGGCGCCCCCGGCGGCGGAGCGGCGGCGGCGGGCGGGGGCGCCGCGGCGGCGCGGCAACGGTTAACGGCGGGGCGCAGCGAATGGGCCGCGCTGTTGCCAGGGCGACGGCTCGGAGTGTTCCGGATCGTACCATTGCGCAAGCGGCGCGGGGGGGAAGGCGAGCGGCGCCGCCGCCGCCAGGCCCGGCCCAGCGCCGCCTCCTCCCTCCCTCCCTCCTCCTCCTCCCCCCGCCTGGCCTCGCCGCGCCTCCTCCCCCTCCCGCCCGGCCGGAGCGCGGCGCCGGGGCCCAGCAGCGAGCGGCGCGCGGCGGAGCGGAGCAGGCGGCCGGCGGCGGCCGGGCCCGGAGCGGCGGAGTCGGTACCGGCGGCGGGGCGGGCCGGGCCGGGCCGGGCCGGCGCGACCCCCTGCCCTCGCTGCCTTCTCGCCGCCGCCGCGGGATGCAGGCGGCCCGGGGCCGCGGGCTGTGAGCGGCGGCAGCGCGGAGACAAAGGGAGGCGGCGGGGCTCGGCGGCCGGCACCAGGGACGGAGCGCGGGGGCCGCCGCCGCCGCCGGGGCGCACCCGCCCGCCCGCCGGGAGGCGGCACGATGCGGCACGGGGCGGCGCGGCCGCAGCAGCGCGGCGGCAGCAGCGGCGCGGCCCGCCCGGCGCGGCGGTAGAGGCGGCGGCGGCCGCAGCGCGCGGGGCCGGGCCGGGCCGGCGGTCGCGCAGCAGCGTCTCCCGCGGGCCGGGCCGCGCCGCCCGGGCCGGCGATGTGAGGGCGGCGGCGGCGGCGAGGAGGAGCGGAGCGGAGCGCGGCGCGGCACGGCGCGGAGCGGAAGGCGGGCGGGCCCCGAGCGGAAGCGGGCCGGGCCCGGCGGCGAGGAGGAGCGCGGCGCCGGCGGGGGCGGCCGGGCGCGGGCGTGCGATGGAAACGCACATCTCGTGCCTGTTCCCCGAGCTGCTGGCCATGATCTTCGGGTACCTGGAGGTGCGGGACAAGGGCCGGGCGGCGCAGGTGTGCACGGCCTGGCGGGACGCCGCCTACCACCGCTCGGTCTGGCGGGGCGTGGAGGCCAAGCTGCACCTGCGCCGCGCCAACCCCTCGCTCTTCCCCAGCCTGGCGGCGCGGGGCATCCGGCGGGTGCAGATCCTGTCGCTGCGGCGCAGCCTGAGCTACGTGATCCAGGGCATGGCGGACATCGAGAGCCTCAACCTCAGCGGCTGCTACAACCTCACCGACAACGGGCTGGGCCACGCCTTCGTGGCGGAGATCAGCTCCCTGCGCTCGCTCAACCTGAGCCTCTGCAAGCAGATCACGGACAGCAGCCTGGGCCGCATCGCCCAGTACCTCAAGGGGCTGGAGGTGCTGGAGCTGGGGGGCTGCAGCAACATCACCAACACCGGCCTGCTCCTCATCGCCTGGGGCCTGCAGCGCCTCAAGAGCCTCAACCTGCGCTCCTGCCGGCACCTCTCCGACGTGGGCATCGGGCACCTGGCGGGCATGACGCGCAGCGCGGCCGAGGGCTGCCTGGGCCTGGAGCAGCTCACGCTGCAGGACTGCCAGAAGCTCAGCGACCTCTCGCTCAAGCACCTGGCCCGCGGGCTGGGCCGCCTCCGCCAGCTCAACCTCAGCTTCTGCGGGGGCATCTCGGACGCGGGGCTGCTGCACCTGTCGCACATGAGCAGCCTGCGCAGCCTCAACCTGCGCTCCTGCGACAACATCAGCGACACGGGCATCATGCATCTGGCCATGGGCAGCCTGCGGCTGTCCGGCCTCGATGTCTCCTTCTGCGACAAGGTGGGGGACCAGAGCCTAGCCTATATCGCGCAGGGCCTGGACGGGCTGCGCTCCCTCTCCCTCTGCTCCTGCCACATTAGCGACGAGGGCATCAACCGCATGGTGCGGCAGATGCACGGGCTCCGCACCCTCAACATCGGCCAGTGCGTCCGCATCACTGACAAGGGCCTGGAGCTCATCGCCGAACACCTCAGCCAGCTCACGGGCATCGATCTCTACGGCTGCACCCGCATCACCAAGCGGGGCTTGGAGCGCATCACCCAGCTGCCCTGCCTCAAGGTGCTCAACCTGGGACTTTGGGAAATGACTGAGAGCGAGAAGGTCAGGTGAGAGGAGGGGGGCACCCCGAGACCTCCATCTCCTCTGGAGGGACTCACTGACTTACTGACTGACTGCTGCAATGGAGGAGAGAAAGAGAGAGAGGGGCACGCACAGAGCCATGCTACCCACGCACCCTGGCACCGGAGGGAGGAACGTAGAGAAAGAGAGTATATCCTCAACCCTTCTGTGCTGCCAACCTACCCTTGCCCTGCAGGAGGAGGAGGAGGAAGGGGGGGCAGGAGGAGAGAGAGAAAGCACCTATCCTTTTTCCAGGTCATGCCTCCAGCTCTACGCTGGGGAGACAGAGCTCCCCTTTCCCCAACAGCATCCTTCCCTGCGGAAGAGGTAGAAGCCCACACTCTTATGCACTGGGGCTAGAGACACCCCTCTTTATCCCCACTCCCCGATTCCATCCCCTCATGCACTAAGGATGGATAAAGACAGACCCTTGTTCTGCCGTGTATTCAGGATAGATTATTTTTGGTTGCTGTAAAGGAGAGTGGGAATGGAGATGGGAACAAACAATAACAGCAGAAAAGGCTTCCTAGCTACACTTATGTACCCGACCAGCCAGTCATCCTGCGCTGGGCACAGGCACAGCTTTTGGTAAAATAACCATTCCACCTCTGCGCTTGCTCCTCCCCTGTCAACTGGGAATTGTGACAGAAATACTGCTCCCTAGGTACATTGATTTTTTTTTTTTTTTTTTTTAAACTGTTTTCAATCTCCAGTTCCATGTTATTCTCTGCTGTGGGTGGATACAACCTCCCACTCTTCCAGTTCTCCACTGCACTGAGACTAGGGATAGCTGCAGCCTCTCCTTTTGTCAGTACGTTTCCGTGTCATCCTGCACTATGGTTAACGGAAAAGCCTAGGCACTCCATTCTTTCTCCCCATCTCTGTAGTGGAGATGAAGATACCATTTCCTCCTTCTCCTGTCTCTGGGGGGACTGGATTGGACACGGACCCCAGTCTCTTAAGCCTTCCCATGCACTGGGGGACACTGAGAGTTACTGAGACTCATCTTCCCTTTCATTATTCTCTCTTTTTCTCCCCTCCTTCTTCTTGGCAACAGGGATAGACATATCCACCTACATATCCATTCCTCTCTGGGTCGGGGCTGAGTGGGTAGAAGGGGTGGCTAGCTCCCCTCTACCCCGGGGGAATTGAGGAAGAATCTCCAGCTTCATTTCTGCTTCATTTGAGATACTGTGACCTGTTTTTATTTTGAAATGCATAAAAAAAATTACTGCTACAAAAACAGCCTCTTACAGCATCTATCCCTTGCTTATGTCCTGTAACTGATCCCAGTTTTCCTCACTCATTCTCTTTACAGTATTCATTTTCTTACATGGTTTTATTTTTAAAGACATTTGAAGTTGCTGTTCTTGTGGATTTTTAAGTACATTTTTTTTCTGCTGAATATATTCTATATATATAAATATATATATGATGTCTGGCTACCTCGTTTTAATTTGTTACTTTTTTTTTTTTTCCCCTCCTCAAAAGCCCTGGAATTCTTACAGGAAAGAGATTTTGAGACTGAAACATTTTTGTGCCTAGACTGGAATAATGCCCCTTGGGTTTGTTCTTCTTTTTCTCCCTGCCACCCCCCCACCCCCCTTTTTTCTTTAATTTTTGTTTTGTTTTTTAAGCTTACCCTATTGTGTCCCACCTTCACATTCTGGTTGTGCCTCTCCCTCCCTGTTCACTGGGGACCGGGGACCCGAACTGTGCTTCTGCATTTTTGCTCTTCTAGCACAAACGTGTAACATGCGAGAATCCACGCTGAGGATTGGGCTACTACAGAAATGTGTAAAATGCAAGTTTGTTTAAAAAAAAATTATATATATAGATATATGCAAATGCTTTCCCCTCCCAAATCACCTACAAAAGGTCACTACGCGAGGCTTCCTGGTTGTAGGTGGAGAGGAGCAGAGCTGGCCTGCAGGCCCTGAGGCTGCAATGTGAAGGGGAGGAGACTGAAGTTCATCTGTCTTATCTCTGTTCTGTCAATAAAATGGAGCTGGGTCTTTAGATTTTTTTTTTTTTTAATTATTATTTTAAAGAGGAAGTTTTGGTTTTGTTTCTTTTTTTTTTTTTAAAGAAAAATACCTTGGCTTTTTTTTTGCTCTTCTGTTCAAAATCTCAAATCCTCCACAGTAACAGGCCAGACCACGGAATTAACGCAAACCCAGAGACCCCTATGGATTAATTGTACTGTTTGTGAATTTGTATAAAAAAAATAACAAAGATCCTCTTAAAACATTTTATATTCTTACAGTAAAAGGTTAAACATATTTATATAATAAAAGAGGAAATATGAAGTATGTTTTTGAAAAAAAAAAAAAAAAAGCCGTATCTGTGTTGTCTGTGCTTTTTAAAGACAAGTATCTATCGATGCGTTGGGTTTGGTAAGTACGCCGTGCGGCTCAGCTCGGGGGCTTGGGGGTGCTCGCTCTTGTTGCCGGGAGGGAGGGAGTAGGAGAGGGAAGGAAGAGCGCCTGGTGCCTCCCGTGCAGGATGTTGAGCAACATCATCACGGAGAGGTCGCGAGGAAGGTGTTTGGTGGGACCAGCCTTCTCTGCCAGGGCGCTGGCAGCGACCCTCGGGGAGGAACCGAGTTCGGCTGCCCATCGGCTGCGTCTGAGGTCAGGCAAGCCAAAAGTGCTGACGCTCGCTAGCAAGTGAATCGGGTATTCAGTGGTAGAGGAAGACATCTGGGAGGGGGGACAGAAGGGCTGTTTCTTAATGTTTTAAAGCTCCAGGTAGACGGCAGAGGTTTTTGTGATTTACTTAAATTGAGGCCCACCCTGGGTGGAAGACCCATCAAATAAAAACATTTCCCAGCAGTGACAGCCACCGGGAACCGTGCCCTCGCCGGCGCACAAGGACCTGGGAAATCCGAACTGTCCTGGTTGGTTTCCACTGCCCAGGCTAAGATTAAAGAGGAAGTAAAATGGGAATGTTTAAAAAAAAAAAAAAAAAGTTTGCCTAATCTAAGGTGTCCTTTGTCCTATACCGTAATCTTTCTCCTCAATGTATGACTTTTAACCCGACGGGGTCCCTTTTTAGCCTTCCCCGATGTGGGTTTTTTATTGTTGCTGGCGCTGGCGCTTAAGCGGTGTTTACAGGGCAGCGACAAAGCCCCTCTCCCCGCAGCCCGGCAGCGGGGCTCGCCCGCTGCCCCCTGCCTGCCTCCAAGGAGGGGGAATGCGAAATGGTGGAAGAAGCCGGAGCCATTGTTCAGGAAAGTTAAAAGAGGAGCTGTCCCTGCTTGCTTGCTCAGTCATGCATACTCAATCTGGCCGGGCCCGGGTCCCTATGGAAAGGAGGAGGGCGATTCTTCCCCTCTTTTTAACATTCCTCTCCAGGCCTGGCTGTATTTAAGCTGCTTTCCTCCGCGCCGAGGAGGAGGGAGGGGGATGGTCTGAAGTTCCTGTATATTTGCATTTTAAGCACTTCCAGCCCTGAGCAGGCCACTTTGTTCCCCCCGCGCTGCCCCGCTCCAGCAGCCCTGGCTGGGTGCTGCTCCAGCTGGGTGGGATGCCCGACCAGAGCGGGTCCCCTCCGCCGCCGGGGCCGGCCTGCCCCGGGTGCTTACCCTCTGCCTCCACGCGTATTTTTGGTTGAGGTCGGACTGGGCATACTCCTTTGCTGCCAGCTCCAACCACCTCACCCCATCTAGGTCAGTGCTGCGTTTCAAAGGGGAAAATCATGCCCAACTCTGGACCTCTTCAAAAGAAACACTCTCATCTCCTCCGCATCCTAAGGACCTGGACTGTCTCAAGGTTTGGACTTTGGGGCGCGTGTTGGTTTTTCCTCCCCTCTTTCCAAGACTTCCAAGCTTTCTGCTGGGAGTCCATCACAAAAGCTGCATTGTTCGCTTTAGGGAAAGCCACCACAATTGGATCTAATTGAGCCTGACACTATATCCATCTTCCTTTCCTTGGAGGGAGGTGTGGGGTCTGTCTTTCCTGCGTTAAGAAAAAAAGTTTACAGTAACTTCTTGACCCAAAAAGAGGATGTGTGTATGAACATTATAAACAACGGGAATTCCAGATCAGGTTCCCATTACTGCTGTAAATGTAAATGTTCCTGGGGTAGGCAGCAGCTCCAGCCAGGGATGGGGAACGATACATCTCTCATCAGGTAAGTTTGTTTCTGCTGGATTTGAGTGAAAATGGCATCTCTTCTTAATAAGCCCCATACTTCCTCTCCCCATTAAAAAAAACAAAACAAAACAAAACAAGTCAAAACATTGCCCACATGGCCTGCAATGCTATTTAAGGGGAACCCAAATGTAAGGAAGCTGCGGAAACCAAAGCCTCCGCAAAGCCCAGCGTTCAGACACCGGGCTGTTCCCATAGATGGAGCAAGTGCTCCTCATGCCTTCCTCATGCCCTGGTGTGACAGCACCTCCTCCAGCACAGAGGCAGTCCTCCCTGTGCAGCCAGGCCAGGGCTGGGGGAACACATCTGTTTACTAGTAAAGAGAAGGGTTTCTTAAAATAAATAATCCATTGCCAGCAACCATAGACCAATTACCATATGACTCCTCAGGGTAACAAGGAAACTTAATTTTCACTCTCCATCCGCTCTTGAATTTTTGAAGATGACTCAGCTGGCAACTGGGGTAGAAAAACCATAAAAAAAACCCAAAACACTATTTGGAAGTGAGGTGGAAGTCTCCTGTCTGTGTCAGCGAGCCCGCGGTGCCCCAGCGGTGGCTTTGGTGCCAGCCTTCGCCACTGTGCCCAGCAAAAGAGCTCCCGGCCCACCCAGCCGTGCCGGTTGGGGCAGGAGGGTCCCTTGCCTACAGCCGCACAAGCTGGGGCACAGAGGATGGAGGATGAACCAGGGACCTGCTTTATGGACTGGTGGCTCTGGGCAGCACAGGGGCCACGCTTGAGGTGGCGGCAGAAAGTGGAGCAGAGCAGGAGCGATGCAAAGGGGGGGGGGGGTGAAGGGACTGGGCGGCAGAGGAGGTGGCCGGGGACCTAGGGGCAGTGGTGGGGGACGTTGGCTCGCGAGCTGCAGTGAAGTCCCTGTGTGCGCGGGGGTCCCTGGTCTGCTGCAGCAGCTGCTTCCCTGGCCAGAGCCCGTGGCTGGCTCCTCTCCCCACGAGACGTGGAGGAAAAGGAGGCTCCACCTGGGTCCTGCTGCCCTTGGACTAGCATACGGGAGGTCCGCGCGTGACAGATTGAGATGTTTTATACCTTCCCATCTCACACCGTGGGTTTGGCTGAATCAGTTTGTTGTGGTGATTCTGGGGTCCTTTGTTTCCATGATAATAAATAACGGGGTCACGGGGCAGCTGTCACGCAAACTGCCTGGGGCCTGTGCTAGGACGAGAGGTGATCTCCGTGCCAGATATTACAGCGCTTACTGCTGAACCTGCCCTTTGGCAGTCAGGGAAGAGTTAAAATGAGACCTGGGTGGCCAAGACACCCAGAGTTTTTGGAGCCAAAGCTAGAAGTTAGCACAGGCTGCCATTAACAGCTCAAGGGTAGGTGTCCCTTGGATCTGGCAGCCTCGCTACATGCACACACAGGATGCTTCTAGCAAAGTGGACCCTTTTTTGTTTTCTCCCTCTCCCTCCTCTACCTTAAATCCCACTCTTTTAGTCGGCAGGTTGTTAATAGTGCCTTTTGCAGAGGAAAAAGATAATCGATAAACTCAAGTGGGTGGTGTGGGCTGGATGTCAGGACCCCTTGGGACATCGGCGAGGCCCCACGCCAGAGCTGCTGGCTGGGCTGCACGACGCTCCCCGCCGCGGCCAGCCAGCCAGCCAGGCCATCCCGCTCAATTCCCCAGCCCCAAGCTGCACGGAAGAAAGAGCTGGAGAGGGTTCGTCGGGCTCCTGTGCCAGAACTTAGACTCCAGCCACATTTGGCAGGGATGCTAGTGCTTCTCCCCCTTCTTTAATTAAATCTACCAAATGCATTAGCTCAATAGCAGCCCAAACTGAAACAGCACCACGGAGATTTCGAAAGATCCGAATCTGATCTGTCCTTGCAACAGAAGGATGAACGGAAATGGGATTTTCCTACAAGATTTCCTAAAATTTGGGGTGTGTTTTGGAAAGAGTGTCAAAAGTTTAATGCCAAGGCCTGGACATATGCCCTCAGCAAGTATTTCCACATGAGAGGGTTACTGAGACATAAACCAAACTCCTATTCTGCTACAGAAACTAACTTGGATCTAGAGACGGGCAACTCCTCCTAGTTATTTTCCTTCCTTTGAGTCTTGTGTCTCCAGGCACAGCTTAGTGATTTCAAGATGAAGCTATTTCCCCTCCTAGCTTTAAAAAAAAAAAACAAAACAAAACACAAACAAACAAACAAAAAAACCAAAACAACAACAAAAACATCTATATGTGAGGTTTATCCTCTTCCTCCCGCAAAGCGTCCACACTTTACAACCCTTGGCCATTCTCTCCTTCCGTGACACCATCCTCATCCTCAGACCCCTTATCCTCCCGCCACCCGTCCCTCCCGGGTGCGGGCTTGCAGGAACGGCTCCCTTCCGCCAGGCGGCAGCATTGCCCGCCGAGTCCCGCCGCCCGCCCGGTACCGGTCAACCCGCTGCCCCCCCCCGGGGAGCCGGGGCTCCGCTGGGGCCCGGACGGGCCCCAGCGGAGCCCCGGCTCCCCGGGGGGGGGTTTAACTGGTGCTGGACCACTGGTCGCTGCACCCCATCGCTGTGCGAGACCCACACGCCTTCTAGAAAACACCCATCCTAGATGTACTGCTTCTGCCTGAAGCCTGCCTCTCTCGACATCTATAGCTTGACATCAAGAAAATTGTTTTCTTGTTTATTATTATTATTATTATTATTTTTCGGCCGAACAGCGCCTGGTGGCCACCTCTCCCGTCTCCAGTCCTGCTGGCTTCTGCCACTTGGAGCAGCAAAAACCCAAAATGAATTTTCCAGCCTAAGAACCCTGGAGAGCGAGGATCAGGACAGAGAAACGCCAAGCGCAGAGGACATCTTCCTACTCTTCCCACACCAGGCTCTGCCATCCAGAGCCCCAGAAGCGTTGGCGTACGAGTGCGGGCTGCGGAAGAGCTCCCAGCAGTAGGAACGGCTCCAACAAGCCATCCCTACCTGTTCAGACTCCTCAGCCCTCACGGCTTTTTATTTCACGCAACAGTGAGCCTCACCAAACAAATGCTGAGCTGACAAAAAGTGCCGCCTTGACAGCCCTGAAGGCCGACGTCCCAGGTACGGCTCGGGTTGCAGCTCTCCCAGCTGCTCTATCCACATCTTCACCAGGACTGTCCCTGCAGCGATGCTCGGGGACCACCCGTGCAGATCAAAGGCGCGGGCAGGACACGGTCCTTAAGGCTGCAAACGCTATCGCCCGTCATGGTTTTCCCTCCCGAGAGGCACCTGTCCATTAGCAAAAACTCGCCCAGACCAACACCAAAGACTGACCCAGCGGCCACGACTTTTGGTATCCAGACCCAGACCACACGGCGCGAGGACTTGCGCCTGGGCTGCCCGCTGCCTTCCCCTCACCTCTGCGGGTTTCAGACACAGCGTGCCCTGGGGACATCGGAGGGGGGACATCTCCCGCGCACCTGCCGGGGACGCAGCCAGACGGGGGGGGGGGTGGGAGGCCGCATGTGAGCGGTTGGGTGTAACTTCCACCCTGTCCCTAGTGCCAAAAACAAGCATGTTAAAGCTAATCTACCCCTGTCTCAGCTCAACTGCTTTTCTGTGACTAAGCCCCTTATAATGGTTTTACTAAAATCCCCTTTTGATGGAAAAAATCCCAGCTGGAAGTTTTGGGCAGCGGCACAATGTGCAAGTCTGCGTGTCCCTTTCCCCAGCTTCACAAAAGCCTCTAATCGAGTGGAAAATTTGCTGGAGGCCAGAGGTTTAGGCCTGCAATTATTTTTTAAGGGATTATCAGGAGAGAATGGGGGTACTTACGACCCTCCCTCTCTTTGTGTTTTGCTCTGTGCCGCTTTCAGACGGACCAAGCCAGAAACCTAAACCACTGCAGCTGGATCCAGCGAAACCAGGGCTCGGCTGGGCAGCACACCTCCTCTCTGTCCTATGGGACGGACCCCAGGCTCCAGGTTAGATGAGTCCCGCTCCAGCACCGTGCAACGAACAGAAACGCTTTTCCGCACAAGCAACACTAGAAGTTTGTTGTTTTTCTTTAATAACAGCTTGAGAAAAAGCAACCGGTTCCAGCCCTGTGAGCCTCGCCGAACTGAAAAACCAAGGAGCAGGCAGGGACATGGTCCACTGGACAGGCTGGGCTTTGGCTCTGCAAACCCATTATGCAGGAGGTCTTGCACAAGTTACAGGCAGCAAGCTCCAAAAAAGACTTGGCACAGAAGATGCACGCGCTGCAACACCCAGCTTTTAAGGGCCTTGCTCCAAGGGTGGATCCCAGGGTTAGGGTCCTCGGTGCTTTCGCGGCCTCCAAGAAGAGTCAGACACCTCTGAGGCTCCAAAACAACTTGTTGGGCATGGAGCCGCTTAGCATGGGCTGGCCAGAAGAGAAACGCCGCTGGCTCTCCTGCCTGAGGAGCTCCGTACCTTGCTCAGAGCTCCCGGGGACTGCCTACGCTCACACGTGACCCAAAATTAGGTGCATCTTGTCTACCATCAAATTGCCACGCTCCTGCTTGCGTGCAAGCAAGTGAGCCATACCCGAAGGAAGCAGTAGCATGCCCTGCTTTAAACAGTAGCCTAAGGAAGCGGGAGACCTGCTTTAATTCCTCTCTTCCTTCGTGGCACTTCAAACCTATCCCTCCTGGAGAAGGCACTAACCATCAGCCCTCAGGCGAGGGCCAGGAGAAAGGGCCACTCTTCACTATCCCCATATAAGCCGCGCTACAGTGTGGATGATTATTCCAGATTTGGCACAAGAAACAGTGCAGATGAAGGAAGCAATGGCTATAGACCACGAGCATTTACTCTGGGGGCCCGTCTCCTTCCAAAACCTCTTGGCGTGTTGCATAAAGCAGCTGTTGGATAAAATGCAGAAGGAGGTTTTGATCCCCGAGCCTTCCAACCATTTGGCTGCTATATAAGATGTTCCAAAAGAAAGTGGCAGCTGCCACTGGGTTTTCAATCTTATCGTGTCTGTGTGTGCTAGGTGTGCTCCGAAAACACCCGGGGATGCTGAGGGGCCAGGATGCTTTCTTTCTGGACGGTGATCAGACTCAAGCAGTTTTGGGCAGGCATGCAAGTACAACACTCAGCACTCAAGGGGTGTTAAAATAAAAATTAAGAAAACCCACAACAACAAAAAAAACAGTCCAGACAAACACAGATAAAAAGGCAAACGAGGCATTTGTGGAATTTAGATGCCTCCAGGAGCTAGGTGGTGCCTAAGCTGGAGATCTTGATTTTGCAATTTTGAATACTGCCTAAATGTCATTTGTTTGGGGTTTTTGGTTTTTTGTTTGTTGTTTGTTTTTTTTTTTTCCTTCTTCTTCTTGGATCAGGTCTTTTGCCCCTCTCTGCCTCATTCTCTCCATCCACACAGACACTGTTTTTGCAGAGTTTTAAGGCAGCAAGAGAAAAAGACAAATGGTCTAGCCAGCTCATAACTGCTCATTAAGGCTGATGTGCTTTAAGATACTCTGTACGTGTCTAACTTCTGGAAGATGGATGAGTCTGCTCTCCAAGATAGTTTGAGCGCTTCACTGTCCAAAGATAAGGGACCCAGAATCGCCAGTAACTAGTAGTGTAGGATGTGACCTGTGATTCACTAGCAGCACTAGAAACGAGAGGTCAGGTGAAGAACCAGCTCCAGCTCCATCTTCTCACCCTAACGAATTGAGTGCCAGCCGTAACACCACAGGAGAGCCTCACTCTTGGAGTCCCGAGTCTTTCTATTTATACACAGCCTGCTGTCCATGGATAACCTTGAAAAGGCCTGCTTACAGCATCACTGAAACACTGGGGACTTCCAGAGATCACCATCCAAATTCTGCATGGAGGCAGGATCAAGTATACTTGGATCATTCCTGACAAGGATTTATCTTACCCATTACTAAAACTCTCCCTAAAGCCATAGACTGCGGCCCCCCTACCCAACCACTTCCAGTTTACTTCTAAAAATTCTTCTCCATATCCACCTCAAATATTCCGTTTTTCCTGCAGATTAAGCTGTGGTTTTAATGATCTCCACAACTGACAACAGAAAAAGAGCTGATTGAGTGTTCTGTTTAGGGCAACCTCTCATGGCCTGGACCCCAACTCCTTTCCCTTAGTCCCCGTGCTCAGCTCCATGCAGATGCACCTCAAATGCAACACGCTTCAACCCCACCTCTGTGGGGGGGTTGCCTTGTGAAGAGCCCAATTATCACGCTGTGTTATACAAGTGGGTTTCTAGATGTATGATAAACATGTCTGGAAACTATTATGATCCTCCCAGAGGTCCTCGGCCTGCAAGACTTGAATCCAGAATGCCAAAGTGAAGTGATTTGCTCACCGGGATGTTATAAAGATGTTATAATCTACAGTATTCTTATAATACCATAAAGATATTATAAAGATACAACTTGCCACTTGTAAATTGTTAAAGCTTCCTAAGACATGGAGGTAACTCGGTGTCTACCCTCTGTCCCAGCACTCCCACTGCTTTATTTGACAGATACCTGCCAGCCCCGCTCCTTTATCCCCCTTATGGGCATTCTCTCATACCCCTTGATCCAACAGCAGTGCTCCCCACAGGAGACTGTATTCCTGTCCCCTACCCAGGGGCAGCCAACGGAGACATGAGGGATGTGCTCAGTTCAGCAGGACTAAAGATAGCCAGCGTTTTACATGCAGTTGCACAAAGTAGAAGGATCTTGTTTTTCTAGCATAGCTTTATGATGCAAGTGAAAAGAGGGGACTGACAGGCAACAGACAACTGGAACCACTCCTGTTTGAGACGGACACTGCACCAAAACTGTCCTAGCATGAGTATTACAGACCTTTGAACTTCAGGGGATCTTGTCAATTCTGTCCCCAGTATAGGATGTCCCACAATCATAAACAGAGGCAAAAAAATCCCTTAAACTGAGAGTAGTACGTACCTACGAGAACAGAAAAGCTTATTTTTGGAAGTTCAATAAAAAAAAAAAAAAAAAACCACACACCTCAAGACCTCTGCATGGAAGTCATCAGAGAAGTCTTGAATATAAATCATCAATATTCCTGTGTAGAGGGCACCGTACAGGAAAGTTGCCAGAGCCTCCCGACACCACTGGAGGAGGTCTTAGCACATGTTCATTTCTGCCCCCTTCCATACCATTTCCCCGAAGAATGGGCCTTGTAGAAAGAAGGGTTTCAAAACGCAGCTTGAGCGCAGTAACTGCAGACATATTGTGTCAGACGGGGGCTCGGTGTTGAAAGAACTGTCTATATATTCAGCCGCATACTGTTACAAACATTTAAAGAAGCTGCTTTATCCAAAAAGGAAGGACAAGTGATTATTATTACGAAAGCTGGGGGGTTTCCACGGTTGCTGGTGTGCCAGCAAACGATCCAGAGCCAGGACAGATAAGCCCGGTAGAAATGATAGGAAAATCTACAAGTGCCTGAGGACCACCTACGCAACATCTGCACGTCTCGTAAACCAGGTGTTGCTCCCTGGAGCACATAATTTGGGCACACGTTCAGCGTGCCACTCCTACCGCCTCCTGGCCCCCACCAGAACAATGTCACGCACTGCCTACAGCTACGTGCAAAGCCAGTAGCGCCAACCCCGGTTCAGAGAAATCTGTCATTTACCCAAGAATATGTTGTGTCAGTACAAAACTAGCCCACAGCTGGGAATCGGCAGGAACATATTTGAGGTATCACACTCACAGAGGGGGAACAGAAAACTGCTTTGCCCACAACTGCCCAAAAGCAACTGTGGCAGCTTAAGTTAAAGGGAGGCACACAGAGAAGTCCGGGGTCAGGCTCCAAAACGGGCAGAGATTTGCACTCCAGAAAACAAGCTACAAAGCACTAAATGCAAACAGGAGTTTATCCCAGCAGCAAGCTTCACGCCGCGCACAGATCTGCTTTCTTTACAGAGGCAAATGCATCTTGGTATGCCCAGCATCTAGCGCGGCTCTGGTCGCTCAGCCCATGGATCCTACCACACTTCAAGGATGGGAGCATCTCTCCTTTGTGCACCAGCTGTTCTCAAGAGCTAGGGCTGAAATCCTGGCAATAGTTCCCCCCTCTCTTTAAAAACAAAGGAAAAAAACAAGAACAAAGAAAAGACCAAAAAAACAATCCCTAGTCCGGAGCCTTCTACACCACAGAATGAAAAAGTGCTTACTTTTCTTCAGGAGGAGATTATATTTCTTATATCAGGTTGGAGGTGGTTGTGGAATGGGGTTCAGCACATGGATGCAGTTCTGGAGCATTTTTATTTTAATAAATATGCATAACTCTAGGGGGAAAACCTCTGTCAATACAAATCCTATGGAAAATATTGCTCCTGTAGACAGAATAGAGACCAGTTCTGTTCATGTATTCAGGCACTGTATATATGAAGATATTTTAGAGGCCTCTATACTTAGCCATTGTGGTTTCAATCTTTCCCAGGCCAGAGGTAGCTGTGTAAGCATATAGTCAGCATTGGCTAAACAAGTACTTTTAAAACCATACTATTATTACCAAGTCAGTTAAAGAAGGCTTTTTTCTTCTTTTTTTTTTCATTGGGGGGGAGAATATCTGTAATTCGAGACAAAATCATTTAAAAAACCAAACAACCACCCTTCTAGCCTTTAGAATAAGTGTGTTTTTTTCAGTATCTCCTTATATTTAAGGGCAGCCAGACCACTTCAGGTCATGAGCTCATCTGATCTCAGCAGGATGGCAGCGCTGGGTCTCGCCGATACTCCCGGGCAAACCAGGGTCCCTCAGGAAGCGATGCGGGTGACTCAGGCAGCGGAGCTCCTTCCTCTGAGTCAACACTGACCCAGTGTTTCAGCATCATGCTGGAGGGCGCTGACCTGCTCGGCATGTTGTCTTTCAGAGGAAATAAATGGGTGCCTGACCACACTTGTGGTTATTAAGGACGACATGTCGCTTTACACAAACATCAGCATTTGGCTACGTGACCGCTCCCTATGTGCGTAATTACATTTCTGCCTTCCTCCACTTTCTGTCCTGAATTGTTTCAATAGCTGCTGTGTTTCATCCAGCCCTAAATGCACTTTGGTGGTTGGAGAAGCAGTTCCAGCAGAGCCCAAAATTAAGAACCTGGAATTTTATTGCTGACCCCACCTTTGGTTGGCTGCATAACCAAAGCATGTCTCTTGTACCTTCCCCTCTCCCTTGGTTCCCCCCTATGCAAGAGGGGGCTCACGAGAAGAATCTCTTCTGTAAAATGCATTGAGAGCTACTGGTGGAAAACCCCATGCAAGAGAGCACTATAAAGATGAATTATGCGAGACGGCGTTATTAATTAGGTATGCTGATTAAACACTTTGGGATTTTTTTTTTTTTTAAGTAGAAAGGTGTTAGGGAAAAGAAGAGAGATTTGTAAAGACAGCAGTGAAGTCTTCTGCATTTGATATAATTGTGCCCTATGATCTTTCTTTAATCCAAGAGTGCCTTGGATTACAGACCAGACAGATATTTCCCCCTTTGATGCAGAAGGGTTTGGTGATGCCTACTCTACAGTAAGTACTCTAAAGGTGCTGAGCATTAGCAGTATTTTTCCTTCCACAGGCAACTCAGCTGCCTATAATTATCTGAAGAAAAATTCCTCCTCCTCTTGCCTAATCCCAGTGCTCTGATCACATGCTACATTTGCTCTGGGGACTCCATGTCAGAGCCATGTGACATTTACAACACACAGTCCTAAAAACACATGAAAAATACACCTGGTTCTGGGATTTGGCACAAACTCAGCCCAGGTTCACTAAAAGGTTTGTGACCCTTCTGAGCACAGCTGGGACGAAGTTACAGTTTTGCATTGTACCTTGTGGCTTGGACAAAAATAATCTGATCAAACTTGGAAGCTTTAATTGAGATGCGCTTGGAGAGTTTGAGTTCACTTCAGGCATAAACTAAGTTCAAAACTCAGAGGCTGGAAACTGCCTTGAATGGAGAGCAGCTGGAGTGCCTGCACTCACCTGCATTGCAAAAAGGAGCAGGTTGACATGGGCAACAGGGACTCGACAGCAGATCTGACCACTACCAACACCGAGATGGCCATGAGCATGCTACTATTGTAGTTCAAACAGGGATTCACTTCTGAAGCAAATCCCCCATCAATCCCACTATCCGTGCAGTGGTTTGCAATTTGGAGCAGCCTTAGAGCTTGCAAACCGGATTCCCTCTAGATGAAACTGCACAGGAGACCCTGCTCGAGGAGGATACCTTGCACGCCTCCTCCACATGCATGGGACCAGACAAGAGGTAGTCCAAAATAACAACCCCCTCCACCCCACAGAGCTATTGCATGGACACCAGGTCTTCAGTGCCAACTAGTTCACCCTCCAGACCCTCTCCTCCTGGCCCACTCTGCCTGCTAACATGGCCATGGCCACTGAAAACCAGGGCTTGGCCACCAGGGAACTGGAGCGCAGAGGTCCCAGTGGTACTCGGTTACTTGGGATATCTGTTTATGAGCACCCTCTGCTGGGTACTACAAATTTTTCTTCCCTCCAGGCCAGCGATGCTAGCAGGCTACCTCTGCTAAACCAGCAAAATGCTGGGGTGTGGAAGCAGGGAACCTGTCCTGGGTACCCCCTGGATGCCCCAGTGTACAACGCGCCCAGTGCACTGGCAGGGGGGGACTACTCTGCACTGGTATATCTGCAGTGGGATAAATCAGCGTTAATTGAAATCAGAGCTCAAAGACACACTCGTAACAAGGAAAAGTCAAACCCAACAAAAACCTTTGACACGACTAAGCTGCTTACAACTCACTTCAGTCTGAACAGAACATATTGCTGAAAAAAGATGTCGATACAACACCCAAAATGCATCGTTCCCCAAGAGGATGGGAACCGTATAGGCTCTGATGCTGTAACGTTTCCTACTGCGGCTCAGACCTGCAGAGGTCACCTATCCACCACAACACTGGGGCAGATGACTAGCAAAGAGGTAACTAAGACAACTGAGTTGGTGGTTTGACAAGATGGATAACTGCCATCTTGAATCTATAGTCTGGGAGGACGACAACATCATCACCCTCATAATCTACATCTCAGCCTCCAGGTGATTATAAAGTTGTGGTCACCTCTGATCCCAGCCAGGTTTACAGTAATCATTCAATGCAGAGACGTTCGGGAACGCAAGGCTCGGGCAATGACTCCTCTAAGCTAGCGTCCACTGTCAGACGTTTCAAAGGAAGGTATGAGGGGTTTACGGGGCCAGGAAGAGCGTTTAACCAGCTGCAGCTGGAAGACTGTCCAGGAGCAGGAGGCCCAATACCTTCTAAAACAGCTAGAATAAAATTCATAAACTGTGCGTAAGATTTTTATCCATATAAATGTCTAATCCTTTCTGCATTCTACTATGCTCTTGGTCTCAATTATTTATGTGCTGTAGGGAAAAAATAAGTTTCACCTATGTCAGATGTTTTATTTCAATTTCATTGAAAACCTTGTATTATGTAAAAGTATACACAGGAATGCCTGGTTTACTTCTCTACTTCAAAGTTTATATACTTCTGTCATGTTGCTTTTTATTATTCTTCACTCTAACTAAGGATGCGTAATCTTTTCAGCCTCTCCACAGCTCTAAGCATTTTCATCACCTTCTCCTGCTAAATATTTGTAGCAGAGCGATCAGAAATGAACGTATGATATTTTAAGCCTGGAGTCCCAGAGAATCACTCATCTTTCCACCAAAGAGATCCAGCACATCCCCACTGCCAGCAGCCTCCTACTCATCCAAACTGAGGAGAGCAACGGAGGAAGCAAGGCTTACTACATCGCACCCTTTCACACTGCAAAATTCATGACTACTGGAGGAGTTATGTGCTCCTGTACCATGCCAGCCAGTGTTGGCTGTGGTAATGCAAACGAAAAGGCATTAACCCCGCTCCCTGCTAGGAAACAAAGTCTCCCACTCATTCCTTAGAAAAGTTAAAGGTACTCATTTCTGAGGGACTTGCGGGGTGGGTAGATACACTCGCTGCAGTTCTCCAAAGATAGCTCAGAAATAACCTGGGAGGATCCCAGATGAAGGCTGGGTGTCTTCTTACATCTGTCTGGTTTGGGAGATGGAGTGTAAACAGTGGCACATTAGCTTAGATTAATTACAGACTGCCGGTATTTTGCTTTCATGTAGGGAGCTCCGGGAACATAACACCGCTGATAATTAAATAGCGCCTTCCATCAAAAGGCTCCAAACCACCCAGCAAACCAGCCAAGCTGTTAAGGTAGGGCTGCTGGAGCAGCACACAGCAGCGGCTTAACAGGACGTAGGAACACAGCGCACTTGTTTAGGAAATGAAAAATTTCTACTGAAACTACAGAAGGAATTATCACGTGTTTTACATTACTTACTGCACAGTAAAACCTGGGCAGGATTAGCATCAGTGCCAGGACACCTTCACCGGTCAGACACAAAGGTTTAGATCCCATGAGAAAGACCATCTCTCCCATGACACAACACCCTATTTTTTCTTTTTCCTGGAACACTGGCTCCGTAATGACTGGGGCGGGGGAAGTATCTCCTACTCTGTCTTCTGCAGCTATGGGGTTTCTTTGCAGCTTTCCTACGCAGAATATGAGCAATGCGCAGGTTTTACTTCGGCAATGACAGCCCTCAGGTAAGCAAGGGTGAGAAAATACAGAAGGGGAGATAGGTGCCAACAGAGAAAAGCTTGCAGCAGCAGGGTTAGTCTTCTGTGTTACCACATCTCCTCCTTCCCCTTCTCCTTCCCGACACACGCACTGCCCGTGGGGTCACCAGCCTAGCACACCAGTGCAGTGTCAATACTGGGAGGTGGACCCGCACCCTTCCTCTCGTGCACCACAACCCAGCTGGGTTACCACATCCCCTCTCCCTGTTCGCTTCCTTTTCTGTCCCTGCTACTTTCAGTCCCGAGGCTGCTTTTCCCTTCTTCCCCCTCCCCTCCCTGCCCCCTTGCACTAAATGCCCACCAACAGCAGGGAAGCTCACGCTTATTCCGGCTGGCACGGCTGAATGATTTGCTGCTGTAAGGCCGGGCTGCTCCCCAAAACTGCAACCCTGATCTCATCAGCTGTTCTCTCAAAGGCACCGAAATGAGAGGCCCATGCAGAAACCAAAGGGAGAGCAGGGGCTGCCAAGATCTATCCGCTGCTTTACGTTCACACTTGCAACAGGGAGCGGAACTGGCAGAAAGGTGCACGCTTTTCCTGCCCACCACGTCCTCTGGCACTCTGTCGCATCCCTCTGCGGAGGGGGCTGGGAACCTGCAGTTCGGGAACTCAACATCTCAAGATCAGCTGCCCTTTGCAGGCAGTTTCCTGCCCTGGAGGTCCCAGGATACAGGGACTGGGGACATTAACACACCAAAACGCCAACCAAATCCTTTCAGCGCTCCCAAAGTCACTCTCAGGAACTCCAGCTTGAGCATCAGCAGCGTTACTGATGGGCAAAACAACCCGCTGTCCTCAGAGCGCAGCGTTAGCCCTCGGCGGTTTCACACAACCTGCCCTCTGTGCAGGCACAGTGACTGATTTAGCCAATTGCACCTTCTGCAGCTGAATTCAAGGCAAAGCCTCTGATGCTCTTCAAGAAGCAGACACTCAGGATGCAACCTGCCCACCGATACTAGATGGCCGATGTGCCTGGCCAGGAGGCAATCCATAGCGATAACGGGGGTAAGAAGGAAGGGAGCAAGCTTCACACAGGAGCAACGCTTGTTTTTCAGTGGTTAATCACATGTTATTATGGTTTAGTTAATAATCTGAGGCAGACTACAGAGAGACACACACTTCCATCCAGCACCTCCTTGCCTAACAGAGGTATCTTTCCAGCACATTGTGCAGACAGCATTTACTTTCCACATAACCTTTGAATAAAAGCCATGAATATTTATGTCACAGCGTGTGGTACAGCAGTTGGAACACGCAGCTGTAGGACAGCTATTTGTGAATTCTGCCTACCCCTGCCAGAAAAAAAAACCTTCCCCAAGCCCTGCCATCCCATCGCTGAAACCAGGTAATCCCAGCTACAGAAGCTGTACAGACACCTGAGGCAGGGGTACTGATGGATGGGAAGAGGGAGGGAACTTTGCAGATGTAAAGCACCAAGGAACACAGTACAAGAAAGCCAAGGAGATACAAAGCTGCCAAGCTTCTACAACAATATTTGCCAGGATCATTCACTTACCTACCACCTTCCTAGGAACCACTGGACAGTTTGAAAAGCAGGACCAGATGCAGAGCCCACGAGGGAAGCTAAAGAAAAGTAATTCCCATCTGCTCTCTCAACACTCCTATGTTACAGAGAGGATAAACTACACCTGGGCAGGTTCAAATGGCAATGGTAATCCTCTGCGCTCTCTGCTGCTCACAGCCATCGGTGCCCAGGTGAAGGCCATGAAGGAAAGGAGGCACTCAAGCTTACCAGAAGTCACAGAGCCTGGGTTAACCCCAGAAATCCCAGTGCCCAGCCCTCACCCTTCACAACCAAATCCTCCGAGAGAAATCTGCAAGATTTTATTGTCATTAGCATGAAGTGCACATCCCGGAGCTCTAGGATCCCTCGGTGCAGCCCAGGACCCCAGTGTGCCGGGAGCTCTGTGCCGCCAAAGCTGTATGGCTTTGGTCTGCAGTGTGTGGCTCACGCTGCAGTAATACTCAGAGGCCCCAATGCGCTAGGCACTATAAAGCACGAGACAGAAATTACTTCACATCATCATTATCCCCCTAGATAAATATAAAACCTTATACTGAAGAGTTTTCTCATCTCCTTTTTTAGTAAGACAGCCATATAGCGACACTGGCATTCCTCTCAGTTACAGTGGCATAAGGAAGAAGAAAGAAAAACATATTCAGCAGCCAGAGATGTGACTGCAGGACATTAGACATGCAAGCAGGAGCTCCTGGCAAGCTCATGGAGAAAGAGCAAGGGTTTCCACCCACCCATTTGCCTGGGTGAGTCCCTGAGAGTCTCCGGCAGGTTCGTGTCACCACCGTGGCTACACTTGCCCTGCTGCTGTTACTTGCACGAGGCAGAGACTAAAGCGAGCTCAGGTGTGCCTCCTCGCGCTGCATCCGCCCCTCCGCACGTCCACGCTGTGGGAATACCGTCCCTTCCCGTGAAATCACTCCTGCTGCACTAGCAGAAACAGCAGAGGAAGACAAGCCAAAAGGGAGTACTAGAAATTGCAAATCTAAATCCTCTTTAGTCACCAAGTTGCATCTGTTCCTCGCACATTTCTTGGATGTATACATTTCTGTCCCAACATAAGCGAAAGCCCGAGGACTCCAGCTGTCAGCGTGCTGCCAGCGCTGGAGTTCTTGCTGATATATTTAGAGCACGTAGCATCACACCAACTCCTCTACTCATTAAGCCATGATATTTGAGCTATGGGGGGGTTTTTTTGCCTTTTTTAAGGTGACCTATCGGAAGAAGCTCTTGGATCGTAAATCTGGTTGCTGAACAAGAAAAATATGGCTGCCCCAATGTTATTTTGTTGCTGAATTAGCTTGGCTTTTTCTTTAGAGAGTAGGTCTTATGACTGTCTTTCAAGGACAAGCTCCTGATCGAAACTAAAATTCTGGGTGAGACGACTGACCAACACATCTGACCCAAGGCTGAAAATAAAAGCTGGCTTCCCACCTTAGTTTCCAAGTAAACTCCAGCAAATGACGCAGCACCCCATACTGCATTTCACAGGCAGTGCAGATATATTTAGCCCGGTACGCCCCTCCCAAAGCGCAGCGCGGGGCACAACCAGCTGAGCAAAACCCAGGGAGGAATACAGGAAAATGAACCAGGCAAACCATCCTCTCCTATTCAGTAGCGTGGCTCTTGTTTATTTGCTTTGTTTAAAACAAGAGAAACAAACAAAAAAACAAACCAAGGGAACTTCGCAAGAGGAGTTTTATTTTCAGGTCAGGCAGCAAACCCAAGAGCTGTAATCAGGTCCTGGAAATTAACAGTTTAATTTATTTGTGTTGTCAAATGTTCTTTGTATTTCCATCCAACGCAGGGACGCAGGGGACGAGAATGGCATCTACCCTTCCTCCTCAGGCTTGTTGCAAGAGAAATTGGTGTAAGCGCCACACGAGCATCACAGAACTATGAACATGCTGGGACTCTCTTTCATAGATGTGAAACTAGGGGACAATAAGCCACTTTTTAACAGCCATATTTAGGTGCCCAAAGAAGCACACTGGTTGCTTTTGGGATCTAGCAAAGTGCCTGAGGGGGATGAATTTCAGCAGTGTATAGCCAGCTAACTTGCAAATGACTTTCAGCAGACACCTCCCCAGCGAGATGCCTCCGGGGGTCACCCCCAGGCTGTGCGATGGTCAGAAAGAGAGCTTAGCCCTAGGAAGCCCAGGTTTTGCCCTGAGGGCCCTGGGAAGGGATCTTCTCAGCCTCCATCAAATCAGCAAATAAATGATGGTGATCAGAACGATAGAAGGCAGTGGCTGCTCAGAAGCGTCAGCCAACCTGTTGGGTTTTGGCACCGGCAGGTTGTACACGGCGATTCCCTTCCACCCAGAAAGCTACAGGGAGGGCTCTCTGCCTTCTCCAGAAAGGCTCCCAGCTGCAGCGCAGGAATCTTCTTGGCTTCCATGCTGGACAATCTCCTGGCCTCAACTAAAAAAATTTCACACTAGTGTCTTAGTTGTAAAGGACTTTCTTTTCTTCTCAAATCAGGAAAATAATCCATTACATACTAGAAATGAAACAAGAAATCAGGGCAAAAATCTAACGATGAGGTTGTATGAACAGGAGTATCCTATCAAGACCCCTATCCTGCAGCTTTCCTTAACACAGCTGGTTTTAGTTCAAGCCTTTGGGAACCTTTCCCTCCATAGGACGAACTCTCAGTTCAGGGCTGGACTAAGCAGAGTGTGATTCCTTAGGGAGACTTCAGTGCGAAACACAAAGCAATTTCTCTTATTATTTTCCTCATCCCCAAATGGGAGGTAGGGTAGGGCCAGGGAAGGTTCGTGGCTGTGAAAAGATTTTAATGTCTGAGTAACACTGCAAGCCCAAAGACTTTTGATTTCTCAGAGTTGTGCTGCTTCATCCTCTCCTGTGACAATTTAGGAGGTTGAGTGGAGTAGCTGTCTCCTAGATTTCCCAATCTTTCGCTCCTTTCCCCTAAAGAGTGCTCTCTCGAGGCCTCCTTTCCATGTCTCTCCCTCAGCCAAGAAAGGCCGAGCACAGCTTTTTGCTCCCAGCACGAGTTATCGCTGCCCCAGGCCAGCCAGCTAAGAGAGTAGACTATTATTTAAAGAGGTGCAGAGAGGAACTGGGATATGATCGTAATCACTGACCCTTGGGCACCCTAAAGCACAAGACCACAATGTGCCGAGACATGAATAACCCTTCTCCTGCGGGGAAAGTTGGGCACTGCCGCTATGCGTGACCGCGATCCAAGAGCTAACCAGGTTCAGAAATCCCTACACATCGGTGTCCTGTTTCACACTCCTGCAACTGCAGAGACGAATACTACTTTATAACATACAGCTTGAGGAAACCTCTTTTTCTTATCGGATTTTTTAAAAAAAGCAATATAAGATTTTTTCTTTAATTTGAGATTAAAAATTGTTTATAAAAACTCTTGCAAATAATTCCTGTCCTGTAGGTTGCTTGTGTACATATTGCTGACAGTATCTGCTACCTGAAGACACAAGAATGACAGGCATGGCTTCTTATCCCTGACTGGATAAGTGCAATTCCTGGAATCAAATTTTTGATGCAAATATTTGAAGTTAAGATGTCAAAATTTAGGTCCCTTCAATAGCATTTGCTTTAGCATGCTAACGCTGTATTTGTGAGCATTTCCATTATGAAAATCATTTGCTAAAATACTCACAAAGAGTGTGGAAGTCTCTTAAAACACAGTCAAACACCACTCTACCTCTAAATATTGGCCAATACTAGCCAAAAAGTTTAAAATATTCACCTAGCTCATCGTTGTTCCAGTGACGTAATGTTCGTAACAGTCCCGCCAGTACCGTACACAAGGGAGGTTTCTGTGAGAACCAGTCTTTTCTCCTTCAAGAATATGTCTCCTGGTCGTTTAGATTAATTGATTTCACACACAGTTGTTTATGTGTGTGGCCTCCCTTGATTTTCTGAGCTCTCTTTGCTCCAAACAAAACAGCTTAGGGATGTAGATGGAGCCAATTGCATTTTGGAAGAGGGGAGATAACACCTCAAAGCCAAACAGAAAAAGACATTTCTTGCTTCAGAGACTTTTCTCTGGATTATGCTTTGAGGCAGCTATACAAAAGCATGCTTCTGGGGAACACCATAAAACTGCTTCAGAGACATGCTGCACAGAGCCCGGCAGGAAAAAGTTCCCCACAATGGTGGGAAGGAGAAAAAGTAACTTCTGAGCAGAAAGATATATGGCAGTCTGCGAGACTGCAAACAATAGACGACCAAGAAGCTGTCTCAACTTCTGAAACATCCTGATTTCATGTAAGAGCTCATAGCTAGACTGAGAGAGCACCGGAGTCCTCATCCATGCATGGAATACGTATCAGGCAGCTGTGCAGGGCACTACCAAATGCTGGTTAGAAAGGAAAATTGATCTTGAGAAAGAAATCTGGATATTAATTTGAAAGCACAACACAGAGCACGAAAGATTAACTGCCCTCAGCCTCTCCAGACCAGCCATGTGGACACGCCACAGATTCAATCTGCAGTGAATTACAAGTCATCACACACAAAGTATTGAAGTAGCCGGCCAGCAAAACCAGTGGAAATATACTTTTGTGGATCTGGTCGGAGAATGGAATCTCTGTTCCCCAAGAAGGGCTGGGATTTCAACATTTGCCTGCGTCCCAAATAAGGATGAAAGGTCAAAATATTATACTATTTCATGCCATGAACAATTCCAAACGCTTTTGATTTGAAAATGCAGGGGAAAAAAACCCAAGGTATTATTGATAGAAACAAAACATTCAGAATGAAATGTTGATCCAAAGCAAGAGATTTTGGGCTGTTGACCTGAAATTTAAGCTCTTGTTTCAGGTTTCAACTTAAAATGACATTTAAGTCTGAATGTCAATTGGAAACAGAAATCATTAGGTTTTGAAACATCACTATGGAAAAATATGTTTTTCTTCTGAAAATTTCAATTTAGACCAAACCATGTTTTCTTACGAAAGCCCTTCTATTTTAGCAGCTCTATGTTTGTTTGTTTTGCTGCTTGAGGACTGGGCATTTGCTCCAAGCATACGGATGTCCACAATGGGGATATCCACACAGGGGACACACCAGAGATTCCTTATAAAAGTCCAGGAATTTGGCATACCTGCACCCAGACTTGTTTAGGTACCTGAACTATTACAGAGCAATTAGAGATTTTAATTTAGGGGAAAGGGTCCACGGTGTCAGATGAGTACTGGACAAACAGAAACCCACTTTGCACACAGAGGAGGAGTGGGGTCTGAGGATACTCCTAGATGCCCTCTGAAGCAGCATCTCTTCATCAACATAGAAGATTACAGACCTCTTTCCAAAGGCCTGATTTGCAAAACCTAGGAAAGGAAAACGCAAACGGGCCTCTGGAAACATAAAATTACCTCTAATCGCTTGTGACTTATTTAATATTAATTCTTTGCAGAAAAACAAACAAAAGCCTAACTCCAGCTCCAGGAATCCACAAAATTTCTGAAGATGTCTTTAGGCAGATGTACGACTACCAGCAACCTCCGCCCTGCACAGAAATGACCAGCCAGAGTTTTCTGTAGAAGAGGGGACAATGAGAGAAAGCAGTATATCCCAAACAGGGGGTTGTAAACTTGGACCGAAAAGGCAACTACGCCACTAATGTCTGCTGCTTCAGACACATGGGACAATGGCTATGAACATGCCAGTCTGCACAGGACAAAAACCACACAGCAAGTCAATTTAGAGTGACTAGTCACAGATGCAGGACCTCAGATTACAAGTCATCAGGATGGTCTGGAAGATCCACTCAGCACGATGCTAAGGTACACTGAGAGAAAGCTCCACCAAGGAAAGAGTGACAGGATCAAATGATGAATTTGATGTGATGATGTTGGTATTAAAAGCCAAAGGCTCCTGCACATTTGGGCAGAGGAGCTGAACGGAAAAGTAAAATGCATTTAGGTGGAGTCACAACCGTGACTGAGCAGAGCAGCAACATCTGCCTGAGACCCAACAGGGAATGGATCATGTTCAAGTGACTCCACGGCTTTCAACATCAGACCAGCACCTGCTAGACTGATGGACCTTCTGGATGACAATCCATAACTTGGGAACGGGTGTTGCTTTTGAGCTCTTTCAATCCCAGGCTGAGTTTAGAAAGCTATCCCCACCCCACAGCAGCCTTTGACACCTATCCCAAGATGCGAATGAGCCACAAGGGCCGCACCCTCCCCCATCCCTGGTCCAGCTCCAGCATACCCTACAGGCCAGCATACACATGTCCTCTTGCACACAGGTCTGCTGGATAATCCTTCCCTGGCCATGGATGAAGGTTTTGGGCTCTATGAAGATTGCCACCTCTTTTACCAGGAGGAAGAATGAGTTACCGGACCAGCTGGGAAATCAGAGGATAATCTTCCCTGTTGCCTCAGGGAGGTGCAGCAATGGTACAGGTGACAGGCAGAGCGGTCCCTGCCGGCTCAGAGGCGTGTTGCGGCAGTCGCCTTCCGCCTGCTCAGCTCGGGATCAGTTGCACAAAGCACAAGGTTCGTCAACTCAGATCTTACAGAGGTTCACCAAAAGTGGCAATGAACTGACAGAGCCTTATCTCTAATGTATTTAAAATACATTTTCTAGTTCAGCCTTGTCCGAGTAACAAGCGATAGGACAAAAGAAAACAGCCTCAAGTTGTGCCAGGGGAGGTTTAGATTGGCTATTAGGAAAAAATTCTTCACTGAAAGGGTTGTCAAGCATTGGAACAGGCTGCCCAGGGAAGTGGTTGAGTCTCCATCCCTGGAAGTATTTAAAAGATGTGTATATGTGGTGCTTAGGACATGGTTTAGTGGTGGACTTGGCAGCGATAGGTTAACGGTTGGACTTGATGATCTTAAAGGTCTTTTCCAACCAAAATGATTGTATGATTCTATGACCTAAAGTTAGGCTTAGCTAACATAAACTAATTCTGTCTAAATGTAACCACTTTTCCTATTGCTCGGAGCTAGGTTTTATGCTTGACTTAGAAGCGTTACCTGGCATCTGTAAGTAGGGCCTGGTCCAGACTATCAAGTTTACCTCATAAAACTTTGTTAGTTCATGGAGTGAAAAAAAAATATAATAAAAACACACGCCTCCCAACACCACAGTGAACGCTGTTGTGCTGACAAAGATGCGCACGTGGCTGCAGCTGTGCCTGCAGAAGGAGTTGTTGTTGCCTTCATTCATGGTCTTTGGAAAGGTGTCACAGCTACAACGGGCAGAAAAGGCCGGTACTGCCCAGCCGTGCCAGCACTGCTCCGGCATAGACACAACCTAACACAAGCAACCAAATTCAGACAGAGATTGATCGGAGTCGATTGTTCCTGGCGTGCGAGTCTGACCTAAATGGCACCATTTCCTTAGAAGATACAGAGGTTTTACATGCTTTGTGGTCAAAAAGTTTGGTTGTTATGTGCAATGGGGTTTAATGCTACTGGAGTGCAACTGTCGTGCAGAAATACAGACCCACTCTTAAATCACCTCAGGATGCTATGGAGAAGACAACCAGCTCTCGAGCCTTTCAGGATTGCGCAGGCTCCTTGGAAAATGGCAGAGATGCTGAAAGAGCCTGTGCAGCTACAGTAAAAGCTGAACATAAACCGTGCTGCACTTACCAAGCTTACCCAGCTGAAAACTTTCTTGCCATTAATAAAAAATGAATAGAAGTTCATTTTGTACTTTGGCAAAACTCCCAAATAGCTTGTTAAGAATAGGGGGAAATGGGGAATAGTTAGAAAAACAGAAAAGAAATTGGGACAGGTAATTGGTCATAATTCACAGGAGCACTAACTCCACTTTACCTGTATGGCAGGCTGCGAAATCTCCGCAGGTGGAATAACAGCTGCAGTCACCCACAAGGCTGCAGATGTCAGTGAGAAATCTGGTTTGTACACACCGCGCACTGGAGTGAAAGCTGACATTTTGGTCCAAAACCAGAAGCCTCCACTACAGCATGTAGAGTCATGGGGCTACCGCATGAATATCTGCAGCATCTTGATACAAGATTGTAAAGCTCCAGTTAGTTTTCAGAGGAGCAAAGCTGGGCAGAATCGACAGTGATGACAGCCACAGGATACTCCAAACCATCCCAGCTGTGACACAGAAACGATAATGGCAAAATATTTACTAAACAAACCCCTGACTTTCTGCCAGGACCAATAGTTACCATAATTATTAACAAATCTGGGCCACGGAATATAATAAGGAAACCTCTAGAATTGCTCTATCTGTAAAAAGAGGAGGAAAAAAAAGGAACTTCATTTTCTTTTGTACAGTATCAATTTTTTATGATTAGAGACAACTTCGGAGTACTTAGGAACACCTCGGAGAGTAATGAACCCAACAGTCACAAAATGATTTTTTCTGAAAAATGTTCCATTACTGAAGACATATTTGGCTCATAAGTTTCTCTCGCCATTCTTTGATGCATAACAAAGCTCAGAAACGTTTTCACAGCTAAGCAAGGGAGATTCTCATTTAATTTGCTTTAGAACTCCAACTTGTCCACAATAGAGGTGCTACAATGCTTCAGGACTCAGTGAAACAATGATACCAAACCAGCCAAGAAGCTGAACAACTGGAAAAGGAAGATAAATTTAGGGAGACCACAGAAATACTGGAATTGGTATGACTTTTGTTAACCCTCTGCCCTTAAGGATGAAAAAAACAACCCAAAACATGTGCTCTACCCAACCAGTTCTGTCTCCTTCATCTTCAGCTGAGATGAGAGAGTTTACAGAAAACATATTTTCCCCAAACCCTTCAAATAAAAGAAGACTTAAACTTCACACACACACAGAGCTATATGTAAAGATACAATGTTGCTCTCCTTTTCTTTCCCCAAGATAAAACTATCAAAACCTTCAAGCCTTTCTCATGAGCTATCGAAAACCACAAATTAAAGTAAACCAAGAACTCTTTCTCAAACCCCTGCATGCAACAGTGTCATGAGCTCCCTGGCCACGAACCGATTCCCGCTCTAGGAAGACTCACTCCATTTGAGCATCCCTGCTAGAGACCTACATCGTGCATTATTCCATCTCATTTTGTTTTGCCTAATTCTGCTCCAGATCCTGAGATGAAAATTTGCAAAATGGGTTAGTCATTTTGAGTAATCGAGTCCAGACTATTTAAGCCTGCCCAAGCATCAGAAATAGCTGAACCTTGGAAAAAAATCGGGACCTTTGACAGTGTTTCAAATCGGATACCCCAAATCACTAGTCATTGCTGAAAACCTTGGCCTTCGTTACCTTTCCTCTGAATATGAGAGTATTAAACACAAGGCCACCGGGTTAGCTCAAAGAGTGACAGAGGAGGCCAGGATTCAAACCATCTCTCTCATGTGGTAGACCACAGCATTAGCGACACGACAAGCAGGCATGCCCGGAAAGGCAGAGATCAATTAGGGGTCTCTTGCAGGGTTATGCAGGACGTGAATGGTTTGATCCCGATGGTTTTATTTAGATGAAGAAGGCTGCCAGGTTGGGCCATATTTACTGTCCCAAACTCTGAAAACTCTAAAGAAAGTGAATTCTGTCCAGCCTGACAGACAGAGGAGCACTCCCTCTTCCCTGCTTCTCCCTCCCTCCGGCTCCTCTGAAGCTGAGGGGCACATCACTCCGTTCCCAGACAAACTGGGACGAAAGCCAGCTCAGGGACGCCCAGCTCTGAACAAAGTGGAACGAGGAAGGTGCCTCCATGGGGAAGCACCTACTGACCCCACTGCCGGGGTCCTGACAGGGGCTGAAAGAGGCATCATCCCTTTAGAGATGGCCAGGGAGCTCCTCCACATGCCTGGTCTCCATTTGGGAGCAACCACAGCCAGAAGGAAAACAGCTGTGGGCTGCAGCAGGACAAGGGAAGATTTCCTGAAGCCCACTGCAGAGTAAATACTCAGAGCAACCAGGGATGAGAGAACAAGGGATCCTCCAGTCCTGAGGGCTGTCCGGTCCCTTTCTGCGCAACCAGATTTAAAAATAAAACCTACAAGTGGGGAGAACTGGCTTGCCCAGGACCTCGAAAGAGCCAGAGAGAGGGAGCGAGCAGCAAACCACCAGCCCGAGGCAGCCAGGAAACGCTGCAGCAGGAGCCAGACCCACAGCTCAGCCACAAGAGAACAGGTCGGCTTAGGATGGATGAAGCTGGCTGGGGAGTTAAATTTAGACAGGTAAACATACCGAGGGGAAGAGACGGGGTTCACACAGCCCTCACCGTCCACCACTGCCAAGCCCTGGGGAGGACCCCCCAAATCAAACTGCTGGGGGGCTGTAGCTGTGGGCTGGGGTACCCCAGAATAGGGCCATCGGGGGCAAGCAGGTGGGGGAGCGCCCGACTGTGGGGACATTTTTACCCCATCGTTTGCTCCAAGCACCTCCCCGCGAGGCAGCACCCCTGAGAGGCGGGAAAGCTGTTGAGAGAAGCATGCAGGACACTGCAGCCTGAGGAGAGCCACCGTCCCACGAGCCGGGTACGCACGGTGCACAGGGACCGTGCAAAGGAAAGGTACCAGGGAAAACCCAACCAGAAACACAGGGCCCACAGTGCTGGCGTAGCCATTCGGGTGCCAGAGCCCTGTGGAGCTCCCTTTCTGAGGGAAAAAAGGTTAAAGGAGAGACTTGACAATTGCTGATGACACTTAATAAAAGAACAAGGAGTTAAAGTTTCACAAACTCAGCCAAACTCTAGCTTGAGTCACCCAGGCCCCGAGGACCGGAGGGGACACACACCGCACTCCTTTCCCCGCGCTGCCTGCAGCCCTGCTGCAAGCCCTCAAACCCCGCTGCCCGTTTCACAGCTCCCAAGGACAAGCGAAGGATCCCCACATACGGACAGCCTGCCATCCACAACGGGCTCCCCTTGCAAAGCGCTTTCGCGGAGAGCAGCCGTGCAATTACAAGGTACACGAGAGCATCCCTACTTTGTGGAAACAGCTGTGCTGAAAAGCGACAATCTGCTTTCAGTGACCCCGCTGCTCTACCTCACGCAGAGCAGGGGAAGGCGTGCGTAAGCTTTATCAAGGCCTAAGCCAAAGCTTGGAAGGGGGTGGCGGATCACAGGGTTTGGTCTCGTCTGTAATTCTGTCCGTACGGTCTCAGCCAGTTATCTCTGCAGTGAGCCCAAGAACTCGTGCTCCAGTAAAGCGTCACTTCCAAAAAGACATTCGGTCTTTATTTGAAGATTTTAAGAGCTGGAGAAGCTAACATCATTGCCTTTGGTTGTTTGTTTCGATGGTTAATCACCCTGCTGCTAAAAACGTTGCCCATTTCTAACGTGAATGCATAGAGCTTAAATGCCCAGCTGCAGGCTTTAAGTTCTCCTCTTTAATCAGAAAGCTCTCCGAGTACCAGCTACTCTCAGTGCCGCTGAAAGCGCTCAGGTATCACACCACACTGCCTCTTAATTTTCTTTCTGAAATGCTACCTAGGTCCACCTTCCTTAAATCTCCCATGAGAAAAGGATTTTTTCCAGTCCAGGAAAAATACCCATGACTCTTCTCTGCGCTGCCTTCAGTTTTAATGAAGCCTGTACGTCTTTTTCCTGCACGTGAAGGTCCCTTGCTCTGCAAAAAAATAGAAGCAAATTACGGACTGCCCTGTCTTACATGACAACATGCCTTGACTATCCACATCCTGATTTTAAAAGTACTGTGTTTAAAAGTCTCTCTGAAACGCTTATTGTGTGTGTGCCCAATTAATTTGGAAATGATGAAATGGTTTTCACTTGAACTTTGATCAGCCGTTAGGAAAAAGATCTTATGAATAGTAACAATTTATATTCATTTAAATGAGCAATCGTGCAGTTTTCAGAAAAGAAGTGGTTTCCCTGCACGCCTTGAAACCCAAACCCAACAACTTCAGGATAAAAGACTCACGATCTGAAGCAGACCAGAAAGAGAGAGGCCTACTGGGCTGGAGAAAGGAACAAATAGCATTAAAGGTGACTGCACTGATTTACTCTTTTTTTCAATTTCACAATATTTGATCTCCTCCTAAAAGTCCAAGCTCCTGGAGACTTCACTATACAAGAATGTGCATTTTTCTTTAAAAAGGTGTGTTTCTGGTCTTCACAGAATAATTCTGGAAAATACAATTGGGACATACCTTACTACCTGAAAAAAAATAGGACCCCTCAATTTTTAGACCCAGCTCTTTCAAAACTTTTGTTTTTTTCAACTCATGTCATGATTTTTGGCAGATTGGGAAGGAAGGGGCCGAGAGAGAAGACTTCCCAGGGCTGGGAGCCTGCAGCCACAATTTCAGCTTCAGCTTTCCCTAAACAGAGGTTAGTCACACACGGAAGGACATTTTCGTTGTACGTGCACTAGAGACAGGGGAAAGGACACAGGGGCTGCTTACAGCTACCGAGAGGTGTGCAAACATCGATGAAACAGAAGGAGCTAGGGAGGGACTCCTTTCCAAGAGGGAGGAATCTCTCGCAGACACTCCTGGGCACAGAAACGCGAGCGAGGGACGGAGCCTGGGAGCAGAGGAAACGCTGAAACGGGGCCAGCTCGCCTCTCCAGCTCTGCCTCCTACCCCGCACTGGCAGTTCAACCTCATGCTTTTCCCTTCACATACTTGGCTAATTTCTTTAAAGGAAGGAAAAAAATGAGTACTTGGGCTGGCTTTGCTGCCACATGCGGTAACTTATCCCATACGTTGGACGCTTGGGGTAAAAAAATTCCACCTGAATTCCTGCAGTGCCCAGCCTTCACCTTGGATAAACCCAGGTGTCCATGCATTGGACAAGGTTTAAGAGGAGTCTGTCTCTCCTGACAATTCTGAGGAAGCCCACTTCTTTCTCCTTTGGGAAGAAGAGCACGTACCAAACTGGGTTCTGCTTTTAAAACAGCAACTGTGAGCGTGACGGAAGACAGGCACCCCCAGGTTAAACCCGCCACCACCAGGAAGAGCGGCCGCCTCATCTTGTGTGTCGATATCCAGCGGCGCACATGGGAAAGAAGGGGAACGTGTTGGTGGTGCCCCCCTGCAGACCTCCCACCTGCCGGGGAGGGTGGGGAAGACCTTAGAGATACGCATGTCCCGGGGAGGGTAAAGGGCTCTGAAGGGACAGACGGACGAAGATGACTGTAAAGGAAGGAGATGCCTTGTGTGCCCATTAACACGTGTGTGCCCAAGGCTGTGAAGACACAAAAGCCCAAATAAAGGACAACAGGAAAGAGCCCTCGATGTGCAGGCAGACAAGGAGGCATCAGTGGAAAAGACAGTCCACGCGTGTGGGTGAAGCGTGGTAGAGATTATATCCAAAATGTGCAGGTGCAGATGAGGAATGTGAGGCACGTGCACCCAAGTTTTTGGCTATGAAGAAAATAAAGTGAGAACATCAATGCTGGTACATGCGTGAGCTCCGTCACAAAAAAACCCCAACCCCAAAGACGACCAGGTGAGTACGCGGGTGCAGGCAGCGGAGCAAGGGTGATGACAAACACACACTGGAGAGTGCAGGCAGGAAAGCATTAAGAGGCAGGTAAAAGTTGGACAGAGAGCCTGACAGGGATGCTCATCTGGCGGCAGAGGAAAAGT
Organism: Platalea leucorodia; assembly: GCF_965183815.1. Taxonomy (NCBI): domain Eukaryota; kingdom Metazoa; phylum Chordata; class Aves; order Pelecaniformes; family Threskiornithidae; genus Platalea; species Platalea leucorodia. The sequence continues at coordinate 59,926,323 of NC_138826.1, forward strand.
ACAAAAAGCATGGGGCAGCAATGTGCATCACAGCATACAAAAATATGTTTGGGGAAGTGATTTTACCCAGACCGCTAAGGGAAGTATTGCACCACAATTCCCAGAAAAAAAACAAATTTCATAAAACAGCGTGTTTGTTACAAACATAACTGGGATGCTCGTGCCCTGGTACCATGAGACCGGGCACAACGTTGCTACTTGTCTGTGTTTCCAGGCGCACGAGCACCTTCTCCCGCGCCACGGCCCGTGACGGCGCACGCTGCCAGACCGCGGGCACGTGGGTGAGGAGGACAGCGTGGGCAGGGGGCTCAGGTCCCCTCGGGAAAGCCGCCGTGCTTACGCTCAGGGAAAGGGCCCTCATCCGAGAGCAACATCTCTCTGCTCAGAGCGACGTCCATCTTACCGGAGAAACATCTGTTTTGCCAAACTCGCATCTGTCATGTCCGAGGAAAACCTCCTTTAGCGGCTCAGCGCCCGCCACCCCAGAGGAGCATCCCTCGCACCCCAGCCGCAGTACGGCCCCTCGCGACCGGGCAGCGTCTCTCCGGCCAGACCAGGTCTCTCCCACCGCAGCAACGCCGCCAAGGCCACCCCGGGGCCAGCCGGCAGCCGGCCCCAGCCCCGAGCCCCGGCCGCCCCTCCGCCGCCCCGTGTCGCGGGGATGCTCCCTGCGGCTGCTTCCCGGCAGCGGCCGCGGCTCGGCCCCCCGACGGCCGCGGCCCCCGACGGCTCCTTCCCCTGGCCGGGGCCGCCCGCCGCGGGGGCTCCGCGCAGCCCGGACCGCCCCATCCCCGCGGCCCTGCCCTGCCCCGACCGGCGACCGTGACGGGCCGGGGGCGCCCCCGGGCCGCGCTGCCGGGGGCCGGCGGCGAAAGGCGGCCGCGTCTCCCGGGCTGGGAGAAAGCAGCGACCGCCCGGCGCTGCCCGCGCCGCCTCCCGCCCCTTCGGGGGCCGCCCGGGGAGGCGTCCGGCCCCGGGACGGGCCCGGGGAGCCGCGCCGCCCGGCACGGCGAAACGCCTCCCGCCCCCCGGCCTCCTCCCCCCGCCGCCGCCGCCCTCCCGCCGCCGCCGGCCGGGGCCGCCTCCTACCTGCATCTCCCGGGCGCCGCGTCCCCGGGCGGCGGCGGCGGCAGGTGAGCGGGCGCCCGCGGCGGGGACGGGGCTCCGCGCCCCCCTCCGCGGCGTCGCGGCGGCCGGAGACCGCGAGGGGACGCACCTGCCCCGGGGGCCGCGGCCCCGTCGCCGCGCCGCGCCGAGCCCCCGGCCGGCAGCGAGAGGGGAGCGGGGGGAGGCTGCCGGCGCTGCCCTCCCCGTCGCCGCGGCGGCGCTGGACTCCGGGAACGGCGGCACCGAGAGGCGACTCCCGGCCGAAGTTGGCGGCGGCGGCGAGTGCCGGGCCCGGGAGGTGCCGGCGGATCCCGGGGGCTCCGGCCGCCTCCGCCCCGCCTCCCCCCGCCCCGCGCCCGCCCCCCGCGCCCTGCGCCCGCCCCGCCGCGGGCACCGCCGCCGCCGCCGCCGCCGCCGCCGCCGGGATGGGGCTCGCTGGGGGGGGCGCGGCGGCCTCCCCCGCCGGGGCGGCCCCGGGGTGGGGCGAGCGGGGGGTGGCCGGGGGGGCGAGGTGCGGGCCCGCCGCCGTCGGGGGGGCCCCGTGCCGGCGGGGGGAAACGCGGCGGCCCTGTGCGGCAGAAGGGGCCGAGGAGACCCGCGGGCAGCGCCGCGCCGCTGCCGGGGGGCCGCGGGGACCAGCGGCGCTCCTGCCCTCCGGCCCCTGCAGCCCTGCCGCCCCCCCGTGCCCGGCGGCGCGGCCCCCGCAGGGGCTCTCCGTCACTCGTGGGTCGCCCCCAGCGCACCTCTGGAGTGGTCGCAGAGGGCCCGGCGCCCGTGAGCGCCCAGCTCGCCACCGCCTTGTGCAGCAGGCACGCCGCGCCATACATTTCTCGCTGTGGGTGCTCACGGGCACCCTGCCCTTGTGGCCCCTGGCCCGGGGGCCAACGCGCTGGAAGCCAAAGCCCCACCGGCGTGGGCAGTGGGTTTTCTGGCTCTGGCCAGAGGACGAGTTTTGACCTGGTGACCTGCTGCTTCATCTGAGTGGGGATGTTCGGCATCTGTATCCAAGTGCGGGCAGGGGCGGGTTGCAGGGAAGGTGCGAATGAGGCGCAGCCTGTTTGGGGGACACTTAGAAAAAGCTGGCAAGGTTTGGCAGAGGCTGCAGCACACAGCTTGCATGAAGCTCTTGATGGGGCTGGCTCTCAAGAGGCACGTCCATCCCTTGCCTGCAACACCAGGAATCACACTGGGGCTCTCCCCCGCCTCTCCCCCCATAAAACTTCACAGATTCATGGCCAGATCCTGTTCTCACTTTTCCTGGCAGAAGTAGGGAGTAGCTGCACAGGCATCAGCAGGATCACCACAAAGTTTTGTTGGTGTAACTGAGCACGGTGCCTAGCCCTCGGGATCGTTGGGCATCTCAGTGCTCGGAGGCAGGATTTACAGGCCCGGCCTCCGAGCTTGGTGGCAGCTCTGCAGCAGCCGACGAAGCCAGGATTTACACTTGTTGTGTCGGGATCCCCATCGCTGGGCCCCACAGCGTCAGGCATCCAAAGCCTCCGCGCGGCAGGAGCTGCGGAGCCTCGCGCGCAGTGCAAGGAGCGCAGATGCACAGCTGCACGCAGATGAGGATTCGAAGTGAGTTACATCAGGGAGGCATTTGGCCCCCTGGAATTACTCAAATTTGTACCAGGTTGGGACTTGGTGCAGCGTGAGGCGCACACCCCTACACGAGTGACTGGTTTCAAACAGCTCTGAGCGTCCGTTCAGGTTCAGAGTGGAAATACTCACATAAGCATTTTTAGAGGAGCAGGTAAATGTTTGAATACGGGCTACACAGTACAAATAATTGAAAGCTCCGAGTGTCTTAATTTATGACCCACTATTCCAGTGTTTCCCATCACTGTAGTCATTAATGATGCTTTCTTTTAATGGGAAGAGGAGATAGAGGAGGTACAGCTGGAGGTAAATAGTAACCCAGTGTTTGTGGTAGGAAATAAGGAGCCATTGTCCTCAGCACTATGTAACTAGAAAGATAATAGTTGGTACAGCAAATACCAACTAATTAGAGGGCAAAGGCAGTCTTGAAATTGCAGCTGGCTGCAGGAAATTTTAGGTGCCAGCTTTTTTGCTCCGAGATAAAGCTGGTTTACCATATGGGCTGTTGTTCCCTGCTTGTCTGTCAAACTTCCAACTTGCACGTTCAGGCTGCGGAGGGCAGGGGCAGGGTGCTCCTTTGGGGACCTGGCAAACGCCAGGGTCCTCTCCTGGGACCTGGAGGTGTGAAGGGGAGCGTCACAGACCTGAGGCTTGGTAAGAAATTGCCTGGCCTGTCGAGTAACATGCTGTTCCACTTTTGGCGTGACAAGGGACAGCTGGCCACAACGGTCCTCACGGGAATCCTCCTGGGGCTGGCACTGCTTCACACCCCGAGACGGTGTCTTACATCACGGTAAGAGGTGGCAGAAGGGCAAGGCAGAGCCACTGTAGGACCAACAGCAGAGGCGGACGGGCAGGACTGGATACACGTGCTCCTTAAAACCTCCAGCTACGAGCTGTGTGGATTATTCAGAAAAGATCCCGGCTTATTGAAAGCCCCTGCTGGCTTCAGTGTAGTCCATGGGGAAGATGGGACTTACTGCAGCTTTAATCCTTCCTTGCTGTCTCCACTCCTGCTTTGGTGGGACAAGAAGAGCCGTTGGGAGGCACGTAGGCATGTGTCAGTCCCGTGGTGGTGCTGGGTGCCAGGAAGGGCAAGAGGGAGACCTGGGGGCACACACCTCGAAAGCTGGGTGGGAGCGGGCACCTGGCTAGCCACCTGAAGGGCTGGAGAAGAGGCAAGAGGTCCTCAGCCAGCAGTAATGAGGTGTGTGGCCCATCTGGGGGAATGTGTGTCTCACAGCGGGGAAGACTTGGCACTCCTGCCAGTGCTGAGGATAAAAAACACTGAATGAGTTGGTCATGGGGCTTGCATGGGTGGGTGAGGACAGGAGACCACCTATTGCTTTACCTCACGTTGTCCTCTGCTGAAATGTCTTTGATGTCTTTCTCCTGGAAGGAGAAAAGTTGGTTGCCTTCCTTTCTTCTAGTTTCCCCTGCAAGTTTGCTTTATCCTCCACCAAAACAGTGACCCATGAATATCATACAATGGGTTTTGTCCACTGAAGCCGTTCCTCCATTTAGAGAGGAGGACGGATGAAGAAAGGGCACTTGTACCTGGCCAGGGGTGAGCCTCACTAGGTATCGGGGGGCACCAGCTACCAGTAGGAGGGGCTCCTGTCTAGTCTCAGCTGCCAAAGATGTTGTCCAGATGTTCTTTAGAAGATGTCCGGATATGATTAAGCCTCACTGATTTAATAATGAGCAGTGTCCACAACTGGAACTGGACTTTACTCCGTGACCAGAGTCTCAGATGTGACTAAGATTGGTGGGAGACGTTGTCACAGCACACCCAGGGAAGATGCCGCCTCTGATCAGTTGCGAAAAGTAGCTTAACCCGTGCAGCCCCCTGAACACCACAAGCCATTTCGCTTCTCTTCATCTCACCAAAATGTTCCTATGGCTCCCGTCGCCCTCACACTCCTCTTTCTCATTTGCTACAGTAATGGATGTCGTGTGTCTCGCCTGGCTGGCCTCTGCTGCTGGTGAGCAGGAAGAGGGTGGGGAAGTGCTCAAACTGTTTGAGATGTGGAAATACTCAGCTCACTTGGCAGAGAAGAAGAGCAATTTAAAATGTATAAGGAACACAAGTCCCTCTCAGTTAATGGCATGACCCTGCAGAATATGTTCAGCAGTAGACTTTATCACTAGAAAGTGAGCCATGTGGCTCCAGCTTTTCTTAACATAGATGTAGGCCTAGTGTAGCATTTCTGTGGTGCTCATAAGCTCTGATCTCTTGGGAAGTTTCTTCCATCCCTGTTGCATCTGTACAAGAAGCTGCCCCCTGGTCAGATGGGCCTGTGTCCTCTCTGCATGCAGTGCAGAGCCGAGGCCGAGATGATGCCTATTCTGTGACAGCTTTCAAGGAGCACCTGCTACTCCTTACTATGCTTTCTTTCATCGGGATGGACCTTTCATTACCACTTGCCCCACATTCCTGTGGTGGGATTATTAGCAGTAGTAGGAGCAAGTCGAAGGGAGTGAATTTGTTGTGAGGAACTGGACAAGTTTCCAGCAGTGAGATTTTTATGAGTCAAGGTGGAATTTATGGAATAAAAATCTGGAAATGGAAAAAAAAAAAAAAATCTTGAGCTCCTGCCAAAGGAGGGCTTGTTCCAGGCGAGTTACCTGATCTGACCTGCCTCACAGGTGTGAAAACCTTCATTGACCCACCCCCATGTTCTCTACCTGCCCCTGCAAACACCGAAGAAAACCACCACCTTGTTCCCAGCCGCTGCCCTCGTGGGAAGCAGCCAGTTTCCTTGAGGCGTAAAGCTCACGACCTGAGAATTTGTGGCACTCCACAAAAGGAAATATAGGCTCAACTTCTGAAACATTTCCTAATGTTGACGTCTTTCAAGCAGTGGAATTGTCTCCCCAGGGACACGTGGATGCTCTGCTCCTTGAGTCAGGGAGACAGGACCAGACAACGCACAGGGAGACGTATTGTTGGGAACCTTACTGCCCCCGTCCCCCGGAGAGACAATGAGGGGGGAGAGAGGAAATAAATTAGATGACTTGAATCATTTCCAGCTCTAATTGCTATGATCTTGCAGTATTTTTCCCAGCCCCAAGTATAACATTAACCATCGAAGCACAAATTCACTCACGGTCAATTAAACCAGGATTCATCTGGCCTGACATCACCAAGTAAAATCCACCCTGGACTCAGGGACACCCCGCTGAGAAGAGGCAGGAGCCAGACAGGGGCTCCATGGGATGGGCAGAAGCTGCTGCCTTTGGAGGTGGACATCTCCAAGCATGTTCCTCTCCTCCTCTGGCACAGGGCACAAAGGGCAATGCAGCAACTGTATGATGAGTGTTTGCCTTTCCTCACCTCAGTGAAGCACTAGTAGGGTCCCTGGGAGTGATCCCCCCAGCTGGACCATGCTGCTGGCTGGGGGGGCTGCTCCAGAGGTCAGGTGGAGACAGCCAGCTGTGCTGGCAGATGTGTGCCGCCCTGCAAGATGGCAAGCTACCTCTTCACGTTCAGTGGCTACAAATGTTATCCTCTGTCCAGTTTGCCCCTGCCTCCTGGTCCTCTGAAGTGCAGCTCTGGGAAGCCTGTCAGGGATTCAATGTCTGGAGCTGCATTTCTGAATGTTGAGCTCCACAGGGTGGAGGGCAGATCAGGGTATGGGTCTCTTACGGCAGATCTCCTACGGCTGCAGCCCTCCTCCTTGCAACTCCTTTCTCTTCCTCCCTGGTCCTTGAGCAAAGGGGTGAACCGAGCCATTTACTAGGTTTTGAATACCAAGAAATCAAATAATGAGAAACCCTTGTGAAGACACAACCATTTAAAGGACATGGCAGTAACCAGACGGACCTGGTGGCTGTGGTGGGGTGAAGTCCTGACTTGCCTGGCTCCACGTAACTCAGTAGCAAGGCTGGGGAGAGCACGCAGAGTTCATGCCTCCTCGTTTAGCGCTTTAATCATTAGACAGGCACTCCCGACAGTGGGCTCTGCGGGCTGAGCGAGTTAAACTGTAACTGCCTTCCCCAGCGGCCCCCAGCGAGGAGCCCCGGCTTGTGTGACCGGGGCAGGACCAGCCTCCCACCCAAGCCCCACCAGCTCTCACTGCCGGCTCGGGCAGGGACATGGGGTTGGCCTCGACCGCGGGCTGGCATGGGGGCAGCTGCTCCAGGTCCCCATGGTGGCTGTGGGGGTGGACCAGGACCCTGTTAGGATTTGTCCCATGGAGCTGGGAGAGTTTCCCCATCCCTCCCTCCCAGGGGCAGATAGGCATCACCCAGCCCCATGGCACGGCCAGGCAAGGGGGACAGGAGATGCCCCTGGGGCCAGCCCAGGGCACCGAGCCCCATACCCTGCCACTGGTAAGGACCAGGGCTATGTGGTTCGGGGAGGCGCAGGGCCATGGCCATAGCCAGACGGTGAGGTAATCTGCCCCCCGACTCCCCTCCTTTCAGACCAAGTCTCTTGGTCTTTTCGACTTGGCTTAAAACCTGAGGTGAAGACTTGTACATCCTTTCCAAAATTTTTATCGGCATGAATTATGACAACTCTGGATATTCTTATTGTCTGTTCAAATGGCCAATCCCATTATAAAGTCTTACTTAATTCTTGGCCTCGGCTCCTTCCTGTGGTAATGAGCTCCACAGCATAATTAAACGTGGTCTGTGATAGCAACCATGCGATGGGCTTCACCAGCAACACCAGCGCATGGGTGTGCACGCGTGTGTCTCTGTGTGCATGCATGTGTGCAGGCTGGGGTGCACGGGAGGTGACAGCGCACCCCTGCCCACTTGCAGGCAGGGCAAGCATCACCCCGCAAAGAGAGGAGCAACCCCAGCACGCAGCCGGGCTGGGGCGTGGGGGCTCTGAGGCCACGGTGCTGTGACAGAGGGCTCCCCCCACCGCCTGACTGTCAGGGAACGAGGAAACCCAAATTCCTGCCCTGCAGAGCCAGAAGGGAGTGGTTGCCCCACCAGCCCCCTCCCTCCGGATTAACGGAGTGATGCTGAAGTCCCACAAATCTGGCAAGAAGATGTCCCCGAACAGCTGAGCATCGGCGGGTGGTGTTGGGGAAAGTGCACGCGAGGCTCTAGCTGGGATCTGGCAGAGACAGACGAGCCCCGGCACCCCCCTCTCCTGCGGCCTGCGCAGGGGGTGCAGCTGGGCTGGGAGGGGATGCCCCTCCACGCTGTGCTGCGGCTCACCGCTCCAGCAAAGCCCCTTCCCCAGGACGGCACCAGGGGAATCCTGGCCGATGCTAAGGGTTCACCTCGCTCCACTACATGGTCCCTAATGTCTCCATTGAATATCTCACTCTCTCTCCTCCCACCCCTTCCTTCCCTTCTTCCTCCCTTTCTCTTTTCTTTCCTTCTTTCTTTTTCTTTTTTTCTTTCTTTCTTTCTTTCTTTCTTTCTTTCTTTCTTTCCTTTCTTTCTTTCTTTCTCTCTTTTTCTTTCTCTTTTTCTCTTTTCTTTTTCCCATTTCTCTCTCTTTTCCCCCTTTCCCTCTTCTCTTCTCTTCTCTTCTCTTCTCTTCTCTTCTCTTCTCTTCTCTTCTCTTCTCTTCTCTTCTCTTCTCTTCTCTCTTTTTTCTCCTTCTTTCTGATCTTCTCCCGTTGTAATTTCTTTCTTCACTTGCTTAAACATTCTGTAATTTCTTTCTTCAGAAGCAAGACAGGCCTCTGGCTGGATCTGGCACTGGCAAGGTGAGAGGGGATTATTCTCCTGGTAATCTCTGGGATTAATACCACAGGGCAACTTCAGCTAAAGGAGGAAACAAACACAATTCACATGTTATGTCCAGCTTTCCCATGGACCGTGCAGACAGGTGGGCTCACACCGATGGGGAGAAGCAGAGGACAACAAGGTCAAGACCCCTCTCCCCTTCCCGGCCCCACAGGCACCGCTGAGGGTGGGCACGGGGGGCAGAATCCCCCAAACCGATGTGAGAGCCCCTCCCTGGGCTTGCTCGGTGCCTCTCTGCGTCACCGCTGGCTTGGGCACTCCCGGCTGCGGGGCCAAGCCCGACGCCCTGCTCGGGTGGCCCCGGGGCCACACAGGTGACGCAAGCTGGCTTATGGGGCGGGTGGCACATGCTCCGCGGCCTGGCAGGCGGCAAGGGAAGGGACCGAAATGTGCTGAGATGCCAAGGCAGGAGGGTGCGACCAGTGCCAGCCTGCCACCGTGCCACCAGGGAGTCGGGACAGTGGGTAGAGTCTGGATGGGGTCGGGAACGTCACCGCGCAGAATGGGAGGGTGGGACGGAGCTGCCGGGACTGCAGGGCTGCAGAGGGAGGCTTAGGGCAGCGCGCCGGGAGGGGTACAACGTACGCCTGCCAGGGATGTGATTGCTAGTGCTGCTGCCCGAAGGCAGGCGCTGCCCTGGGCCGGATCTCACGCAGCCTGGGGCCGGTCGCTATTTACAGCTAGTGAAACCACAGCGTGTTTCCTGCTTTTATTTCTGGGTCCCACAAAGCCCAGGGATGAACTGAAGAACGTAAGCGAGGCTTAGGATGGGCTCTGGAGCTCCTGGCTTTGCCACTCACAAATCATTCTGCAAACCAACCCCATGACAATAAAGCCTTTGTATGAAAACCACTGTGTTTCGTAGGCTCCAAAGCGTCCTTTGATGAAAAACGCCTTTGCTTAATAGTCTCACCTTCACAGTGCAAGCTGAAGGGAACATAAATACATTCTTAGACACTGTGGCTTCTAAACAAATATATATAGCATGGGTAATATACAGGCTTACACAAACATCAGCATTAAAGCACGCAAAGTAGGCAGGGAAGGCAACTATAATAACTGAAGCACCAGTGCAGCCACAAGATACGAAGAGGGAAGAAACCACGTGGCAATAGATGGTTTTCTTCTAAGGCACTCGGATGTTGTGTTGAATATGGTCCCAGTGCTTGGCCACCAGACAAACGGATGCGCACAGATACCGATGCTCCCGTGGCACAAGCAGGCCGTGGCACGTTTCAAGGGCTTGTTCACAAAAAAAGTGTGTGTACATATTTACACATGCAAGAAACTAAAGACGTATAAACCAATGAGTTCTAGTTCAGACTGCTGTCGTGTACTCTTACAAAGGTAAAATTAAAGACATAGAGTTCCCCCATATAATTTAAGTGTAATTGTGCCTGTGTTCTGTATTTTCTGTGGTTGACAGCCTTAAGTCATGACTCTGAATTTTCAGCTTGAGACACTGATTTTCCCGGATGCGCAGAGCACCTACCTGCTAACACCGCTTGTGGCATCTGAAGTTAAGCCAAATCACTAAATGCTTCAACACATCCTGGGACTGTAAATTATACACACCTGCAAAAAACAACAACCAAAAAAAAACCCAAAACACAAATCAAAATAAAAACTCCACAAAAACTGAAGACACTATGATTCATGCCCCAAAAACATCTTTGCTCACATACATAAGATCTTGTTTTTTACACAGGGAGGCTTTTTTTTGGTGGATTTGATTCTTGTTTCTGAGCCTTTAGTGTTCACTGAAGCTGCATTTTTCATTTCCCTCCAGCAATGGGAGCTGGAATTCTTTTTTTTGTAAATGCAGATGGGGACCCTCTTTCCATTGCAGGGCTTCAGGGGCTGTGTTTGGAAGAAGAACCAAATGTCGTGGAAGATTGTAATGTTGTGTTCAACACCCTTCAAGATGTGGCTTGTATGTAATCCCTTTTACAGTAGCATGAATGACTTTGTGCATAGAGATCTATGGAGAGCGAATGAGCTTCTGCGTGGTGCAGGGGGCCCAGATCTGCCTCTCTTGATACTTAATGAGTATATAAAATTGGGCTTTAGGTGTGATCACATCAATGATTGTCAGTGAGTTACAAGAAACCTTCCTTGGCTCCTCCTTATTGAGAAGACATTAGTAGTTAATGGTGTCAGCGCTATGGTGAGGATGTGCCTTGAGACACCCAGATGGCAGGGATCCGGTCAGGCCTGGCTCCAGGTTGAGCACGAAGCGGTTGCTACGCCACTGACTCCTCACACGTCCACAGAGGTTCCCAAATGATCCACGACACCCTCGCTGCACAGCGCCAGGCTGCAACACAGCCCGCGGCGACACAACCCAAAGGCCTCCATCGCGTCTGAACTTGCCGAGATATCATCTTAAGATTGCACATGTAACGATGAGCATAAGCGATACTGTTATGCTGAATAAGGTCTCTTACCAGAAAAACAAAAACAGGGAAAGTTGGCGTCATCGTCTCTAACCCCTGTCACTATTCAGCTGTAAGCAAACGCAGAGAAAAGCTCTGGGTCAGCGTTAGGCTGGGTGACTTTGCTGTATGGATCTAAGACCGGTTTTCCAATGAAGTCATGCTCTGGTCTGTCACTTCACACAAAGGAAGCCGCTGGGTCATCCGTGGTGATATTTGTCTGTAGCTCTATAGATAGCTTTGATCTACTCTTCTGACAGATGAGCATATATAATTGTGTTACCGCTCTTGTTTTCAAGAGTCATCACTTCATTAACAAAGGGATCAAATTAAAGCCTCCAACCATAAAGGCAAGGAGCCGCCTTTCGCTGTCACCTTGAAGTCATCGTGCCTAACTTGGGCTACTGGGGGGAGATTGTAAGGACTGATGTTGTGTTAGGTGCACTGCATCTCCGACATCTACCGTTTGGCAAAGCGCTTGTTCCTGCGGCTTGGGTGCGAAGCCAGCAGCCACTGCCGCTCCTTGGCACACCAGGCTCACAGGCTGGGTGAACGGCCAAACCCCTCCTCAGGTCCACGAAGAACCATGGGTTATAAACAGAGAGCGGGTGTTTGAAGACATTAATCCCTCCCTGCCACCCCAGAGTGGCTGTGGACATGGGTTCCCAATGGAAGCTGCCAACGTACGTTACATTTTGCTGAGAAATCCTGATCCTGTCATTTCCTCGGGGTTCCTCCAGGCTGTTGTACCTCTCCTGCCCTGGGTCTAGCAAGGGATCTGTTCTGGATTCAAGGTGTCATGCTGCTGCCATGAGAGGACCCTTCACAGGGCACTGGCAGGAAGCACAATTTATGCTGCGCAATGTCATCACGGCAATGGAGGATTTTGAATCCTGGCCTAAATGTACTACGGGAAAAGAGTTTCTGTTATTTGTGTTCAAAACAACGTTTCACATTTCTCATGTCATTGGGGCAGGAAGAATAAAGACCTTACGTTATTGCATGATTTGAAACAGTCTCAAAAGAGTTTGAAGAAGCCAGAGTGGACTGAGCAACTTGGTTCCTACCATCTCCTCTTGAAGGACCAGCAGCACCATGTGCTCTGGGGCAGCGGTTCCTGCGTTTGTCACGCCCATCAGATAACTTCGCAGGCCATTCAAAGTAACCAGCAAACCCCTCGTGTTTAACGGTTTTGAATTAAAAAAATAGATAACAAAAAAGGGTGCTGCTTTCTGAGACACACAGAAAGCTGACAGTACTGAAAAATGGGGCGCTACTGCCTTAAAGCATTTTGCTAGTTTGTCATCTGAAGAGACAGCGCAAGCCATCGAGTTACTACCGCTTAACAAATTGCTGCAAGTTCGCTGAGCTTTAGCAATTGGCAGTATGCGTGCTCTCAGCCCAACGCAAATCTAAGTCAAGTACGTCAGCTGAAACAGTAGCTGCCAGCTGCCGTTGTCCTCTCCTTCCTCGCTGAGTCGCAGAAAGACCTTGCCATGGTCATATATCATCATCAGTAGAGATTCTTGGTTTTCCATACAATCCCCTGCTGTAGGGCCTCCCCTTATGCAGAGAATCAAGATAACAGCATGAATTCCCACTTATCCTGGTTCATTTTACATCTTTGGAGCCCCGAGAGTCTGTAAAAACGCGAGTATTCACCAGCCGCGCCAGGCGCAGTAAAGAGGACATCTTGGGAACAGAGCCAAGCTCCGCACGAACCTGTTAATATCTTTGTTGCCACTTCAGCTGCATTCCTGGATTTATGCATAAGAGATTAATCCCCCAAATAAGCTCCTCAGCAGAGTCAAAATTATACAGAAAAAGCCACTCAGTACTGCTGGTTTTTTCGCCCTCTGCATCAGATCAGGTGAGAAAGCAGCAATGAAGACACCCATTTCTGGTACTGCAGAAGGAGAATCAGGCGACTTAACATCGTCCTACTGAACACGGGCCTTTAACAAGCCCCCCCTGCGCTGGGTATGCTCTGTGCAGCACAGGCAAAGGCAGCCACCAGCTCCTCTCCTTGGCCAGAGCTTTCCATTGATCCCCACCCACAGTAACCTAACACAAAGCCATGTTTCCTAGGAGGAGAAAGAAGGGCAGTTTTTACAGCCTCTGGTAAAAATCATGATGTTTTCTGCTTCAGCTGAAAGTGTCTCCGAGAGGGCTTAACATTTAATATCAAGCAACAGCTGATAACACTCAGGTTGTAAGCTGCCTAGACCAGGTAAAGTGACAGTTTTATTGTACTTGCACGTTTGATCTTCTCCGCGGTAAGCGACACACAAAGCGCCTTCCCTACAAACAGCTGAGCTTCCTTGGCTTTGGTGGGTGCCACGGGCCTGCAGAGCTGCCCGGCTGGTCCTGCCCTGGCTGCTGCTAAGCCCCGGCTCCCTCTGAAAACAACCTTACAGTTACCACTTGGATTGGTAAAACCTGAAGCCAAAATATGGTACTTCACAGCAATGAAGGATATCAGCAAAAGTGGCAATAGTTCAACATATCCTTAATAGTCACACCCTTTGCTTTCTCAAACTTTAATGACTACCACCACCAAAATACTCATAGTAACTATTAATGCTAAATTAATTCATAGAAGAAGGGCATGAACTGCTGATTGAAGTCACATGGGGACCAAAAAACCAAGATGCTGAAATCAAACTTACCTCCTTCTGTACTTTGCAAGTCAGTCTTTAAATCCTATGTGCATGTATTTCACATGTCCTCCAAGTCACTAAGGATCTGACAGAGCATCTCGCGGTTCTTAGCAACCGCAGTCTACAAGCATCTGCAAACACGTGCCCCTTCGGTGATATGTCAGTCACTCTAGCTGTCAGGTAGAGTCTCAAATATTTTATACAAGACACTGTGGGAGACTTGTGCTGCTACCACAAATGACCTGGCTGAGAAAGGCAATGCATTTTGTGGACAATAAGGAAGAATAGAAGAAGCACATCGCTACCTCCATTTTAATGCCAAACCAGATCTCCCTCTAAGTCTTTGACTCCCTAACCAGCCTCAGGCAATCTTTGCTGTGTATGGTGTCTGATCAAAGTTAATGCCCAGCTGTGTGACTGAAGAAACAGGAGTCGTCTTTGCTAGATGAAGATTTCAGTTATCAAACCCATTAGAAATAAGTGGGGGCAATTAAAGTTCAAAGACGCGTCGCGTGGGGAAGTGCCGGCTTGCCCTGGGAGCAACAGCAGAAGCTGCTGTCATCGTGGTGCGGGTCCGTGTCTGGTGTAGGCGTGACGGTAGAAGTGGAGGTCTGCTCACCAGCAGCGTTGAATTGCAGGTGCTTTGCGGCCTTAAGCACCTTTGGCAGATGTTGTGTAGAGAAGGGTCAGATGCCTCTGTCAAGAGAGGGGGACAGCACAGAAACAAAGCGAAGGTTCGGGCAAAGGCAGGTGTATGGCTAAAGGGAACTAGATTGCATTTTTACACTTGCAAAACTAAACTAAGCCAAGTACCCAAATAGGTGCTTGATGCACATATCCCTGGAATAACAAGATTTTTCTCATCAACCTAAATAAAGGAACACATGTACGGATAGAAGAGATGAACACAAATTTAGCTCTGGATGTGGATGATGTATACGTATGCTGTGCTAGACCAAATCCCGTGCTCTGGGCACTTGCAGGCCGTGGAATTTGAAGTCCGGGTCTTCCCAAATGTCAGCAATTCGTTCATTTTAGAGTCATGTTAGAGCAGATACGAGCTCATGTCTCTTGAAAAAGATGGAAGGACTTTGAGGCAATTCCTTCTTTATAGGAGCAGCCCTCTTGATGTCTAAGCGGTCACTAATGGGAGGGACAATTTACAGAATCAAAGTAACGAGAGGCTTGCAACAGAGAACTGTTGGTCTTGGAAGAAGCATGGATGGCAGCAATGCTAGGGCGTATGCAATTACTGATTCGCAGAAATCAGTTCATCCTGCACACTTAATGAAGGAAAGGTCCGGCAAAAAAATAGTTACATAAATACATCACTGAAAATTGCATCATGGACCTATTAGGCATGAAGTCATGTAGATTTTCTAATTTCCAGACCTTTGGCATTGCAAACTTAGTATTCTTGAAACACAGTTTTCAGTGTGCAGCTGTATATATTTATATATTATCACACAGATGGGCACAGACACACAGAGATATATGCACATGTGCACTTCAATACATTGGGCTACAAGATGATATACTGTTTAAAGCTAAAAACAGTTTCTGTGCGTTATATAAGAGAGTTTAAGAGCGTTCATATACATTCCAAGAGTTGTGGTTCCCCAAAATGGTGCGCCCTTACAGAAAATGAAGGGTTTACTCAAGCTGAACAAAAATCCTTCTAGGAGGGGTTTTGAGCTACAGCAGCAACCCATCCTTTTTCCCAATACGTCAAGAAACCAAATGGTTTTTAATTTGCCTTGTCACAAGGTTTGCATCCCGAGATGTTCCTGGAGCTGAATTCCCGTTGAAGTAAGTGACGCCTTCACACAAACGGGCTGCAGAACCTGGGCTTAAGTATTTAACTTCTTACTCATTCCTCTAGAACAGTTTTAATGTTTGCAATTGCAACCATTGGGAAAAGCTCCTGATCACCTTAAACCCAGCCAGATTGAAAGCCCGCACCCAGAGAACCACTTGCTGTAACCCTATGGCCGCACCCAAGCTGGTCCCAGCCGTTCCACTTACGTTTTATAATACGTCGTCAGTATCTTCAGAAATAAAGTCTGCCAACACGAGGTGTACGGCTCTGCTTGATAAGCAAAAAAATTGTTCGCAGTTAATTCTATTATATACAGCTACAATACATTTAGTTTTCCAGGGCATAGGCCCTTTCTTGAGTTTGAGGATTTTTAAAGACAGTAAAAAAAGAGGACTTTGGCCCAAGATTTCTAAACATCCTGAAGCCCGGTGAAAAGAGTGGCTACTTGATATCTCAAAGTCCCAGTCTAAAGGTCAGTAGTCATATGTAAATCACTTCATTAGCACAGGCAATTAGTTTGTAATGACTGTTTTGGATAATCCTGCCTGGCACAGCTGATGCATGCCTATAGCATCAATCCACATAAGCAGAAAGCATCTGTGCAGCGCAAGTGCAGCAGATCCTGTTGGAAACAGGAGATCCTAAATATGCTGCTCTTCTGAGTGGATCGCTGCTGTGGTTTCAGCAGTTTCCCTGACCAGTGTAATTTAGAAAAGCAGGTTTTACAAAGTCATCCTGGCTAGAAGAGCGCAGAAAGCCCGTGTTTAATCAGGAGCCTGGGTAACCCAGGGGCTCCACGCACCCCTATGGACCTATCTTTGCACTATGTGCAAAGGAAAACGTTTTAAAGTTGTGTGTGTTCGATCCCAGGGCTGACCATCCGCCATTTCCACTGCTGCCTTGCCTGGTCTGTGTCACGGTAACAGCAGTCAACACGGACAATTTTATTCAGATGCCTTGTTGTGTTTTACTGCACAGTGCATAAAGTGTAACCTGATAACGCACAAAAGGGATTTGGCATCTTCGATTTGTAGCGCGAACAGTGTTATTGTTATGGGCCATCCAAAATATGAGTCAGCCGGCGGGGATACGGCTGTGCAACACACCAAGCAACCAGAGCCGGAGTGGGCTGCAGCAGCTCGGCGCGGCTCAGCTCTGCCTGCAGATGTGCTGCTCTCCCTGCAGATGTGCTGCTCTCCCTGCAGATGGGCTCTCCCACTGGCGGTGGCTGCGACTCTTGCCTTTCACTTGTCCTCCTCTTCCGAAAGGACAAGCCATTCAGAAATGGCATTTGTGCCTCTTTCGGACCGACAGATACCGCATTGTACAGTAATTGGTTAAATTTATGTGGCATGTGGTTTCATTCAGCTGATCTGGACTGCGCTGCAAAAGCCAGGCACACCCTGGCCTGATGGGAATCACGAATCCCCTTCTCAGCCAAAGACGCTCAAGCAAACATAAACCAGACTGGGAACCAAGAGGTCGATGGACTCTTCCTTTCCGAGCTCCCGAGACCCTTAATCCCCACGTATCCTTTTTCCACACGCTGCTTTACATGCCCGATTGAAGCCCAAGTGATTGAAACCCAGTTAGCAGAGGGAGGGGAACGTCCAGGCACTGAGAGCAGGATGCCTGTTCCTGTCACACATGAAGTCACTCGTACGGAAACTGCGAGCTGGGATCTTAAGAGCCCCTTGAAATGATAAATCTACAGAAAACAGAAGGGACAAGGCCAGCAAGAAAGCCTAGAGAAAAATCAGCTGCACAGATAGACAAAAGGAAAAAGAAGCGGAGAGGCTTTGAGAGAGAAAGCGTCCCGACTTGGGGAGGTCTGCTCTGCCAGGGCTTCAGGATAGCTGCAGAGAATCTGGTGGAGTGTGTTTAACATGGACATTGTTCTACCAGTGGGACACAGTGTTGCAATGCTTTTCTCTTTAGAACAGTTCAAAACACCAGAAAAATGAGATTTTACAATGACATTACTCAGGCAATTTCCCACGTCCTCAAAATGCGGCTGGAGGCTGGACGCTGGGTAGAGCCCGTTTCCTCCAGTGTTGCAGGGGGCACGGCTCACGCCACGAAGCGGTGACTCCCCTCTGCCCCTGCGGGGACGGGACCCGCGTCTGGGTCTCACCAGGAACACGCTCTGTAGGATGCTCTTGCTGGCCTTTGCACAGCAAGGCTTTCCAGGCGCGTTACTCCGCAAGACGTGATCCTGACATTGACTCAAGGCTGGATGCACATCTGGGATTCAGGCACTCGTTAGCAACGTTTAAGTCACATTTACTTGGAAAACAGGCACGAGAGAGACGAAGGAAACAGCTGACTGTAAACGCAGTTGTTATATCTCCACTTACCTGACTTGTGAGGTGCTGGGGTAACCAGGACACTCCTGTGATTGACAGCCCCTCACCTTCGCCTTGTGTAGCCCCAGCTATGCCCACGAGCGTTGCCAGGCGCGTGGTGCAGCCGAGACCCCCAGCAGGGTTGTTGCGGTGGCGCGGGTGGGCAACAACTGGGACCTCAAGCCTGGTGTCAGGGAACAGACCCACAGCCGCTCAGCCCCCCTGCCTGCCCTCCGACCCTGGGCACGCAGGAGAGGGCACCGAGCAAGGCACACCGAAATTCACCCAAATGAAGACACGGCACAGAATTTTTAAATAATTTTATAATTTCCTGATGAACTTAGTCTGTGAATAAAAAAAGAAGAAAAAAAAAAGAACAAAGTGTTTATATTATCAAGGCAAAGTTGAATATAACACATTTTCTTTGCAGTTTCATTATCCTGTCAGTAACATGACTCCAGCAATAAAACACATACAAGTTGAAGGCAGCGTGTGCACTTGCATCACAGACATCACTGTCTCCCGCTGCTGTTATTTCAAAAAGGAATTCAAGTACGCTAGATCCCGTCCCCAAAGCCTGCCTCCCCCTCCGCTAAAGTGCAACACGTCTCTTCCAAAGCAAATGAGGGATCCGTGTCTGTGGAGCGGATGGAGCATCCCACAGATTTTTTTTTTTTAACCCCACAAACGATTTGCGAACCTGGTGTGCGGCTCTCCTCATTTACTGACTTGGAGGGAAACGGCAATATACTGTTTTAGTGGGCTCGGAGCAGCATGTTAGGCTAGCACAGAAATTATTCCCCCGTTCATGGTCCCGTTTGATTCGTCCTCCTTCAGCATCTGAACAGAAAAAGGCATTTGCCACTAAAGCCTCCCCACGTACACCGTAACGAGCGTGTCAGTAAGGGCCAAACGCAGCCGCCCCTGGGCAGGCAGGGAGGGCAGAGACTTGGCCATGTCCGCAGAGAGCTGGGAAGATGGGGCAGATTAAAGGAACAATGCCTACTCATAAAATTTGGCTTCAAATTTGGTTTTTAGATAACCACATTTTATAACAAAATAACAGTACACGTGACTGATAGATTATTTTTTTGCCAGTTTCCAAAGGCAAAAGCAAGGTTTTCAACAGGAAGTCCCATCAAAGCACTGAGAACCTAAAGTGGAAACATCTATTTAAAACCCAAACTGATTTACTTGATTTTCAAGATCCAAACTAGAAGTGCAGAACGGGGACAAACAGCATACGATAAGTTTCATATAAAAATACATTCATTTCATGAAATTCTTTACCTAGTCTCGTAGGTAAAGCGATTCGCGTGGGTTTTTATCTTTATGTTACGTGTTGGTTTAGCCTCACGTTGTTCCTTTTAAGCAGTGCAAGTCTTTGATGCAACCGCAGCAGAAGGCGGCTGCTAGTCCTTTCCTGCACCATAACCCGCTGTGGCTGTGTGACCAATACCAGAGGCAAAGAAATGCAGATTTGATAGTGGCCCTACACATGACTACCTGCACCAGCCGATCCGCGCTTGCACATGTCCCTAGCATCGATGGGGGCGATTGAGAAGACAGGGAAAACCTGGCCAAAGCATTTGGCCCATTTGCATCAGCGGTTCCTATCTTAAGGGACACCTGGTGTTGACAACCATTACCAGAAAAGATTGATTTCCAAAATACTGTTTCATTCTGCCCATTTCTGTATTACATGTGTACAGTATAAACCTGGGAATTTATACAGGAATTTATACAGGGTTTGTAACGTTTCTTACGAGGCCAAGCTGCCTTGGACCTCAAAAGCCTGTGAAAGGCAACTGGTTATAATTATAAGCCCACAAATCCGTTTCCGTACAATCCCGAGAGGAGGAGTCACGGCTTTGTTGCTTCTTTACTTGAATTCCTTTTGATGAAATTTATTTTTATATATTTTCTAAAACACATCTTTTTCAGTTCTACTACTATCTTTTTTTAATCCGACAACAGACACACATTGTTGGTAACTGCCCCAGCCTTAGGACCACACAGACAATATCGACAAGCAGAAAACAAAACAGGAAAAAACACCCCTGAAAAAGTCAGGAGAGATACTGATGACAGGGTTACAGCACTCACCACACACACTGGAAAAAGTCAGGATTTCTGTGTTTATGCTTTTGACACTAAAAAGTTTTGAAACAGTTTTTCTTTTTTTTTTTTTTTTTAAAAATAGTCAGCAGACACAGCCATTTTGTTCAGAAGGATTTGCTGTTGCGTAAGGTTCCTTCCATTTACGTGGAAAAAACAATTAAAAACATTATTTTGTTTAAAAAAACCCCTCGACACTCCTTTTCCTCGCCACGCTGACAAGACGGGTTGGCAGAGTTGGCCTTGCCAGGCGCGATGCCCCGCGATACCCCGTGCCCGACCCTCCCACCCCACCGGCTTCGCTGGGGCAGTGTTAGTTATCCGCAGCCTTCTGCATCCTCTCCCGTTCCCCCTTTCAGTGCGGGCGTTGAGCTGAGTAGAGGCTTCCTTTAATATCAGATGCCTTGATTGTACTATTTCCCTTTTGCATTTCATTGGAGTCATTTGAGGAATATATGCATTACTTAGGTAGTGATTTTTTTGCTTTAAAATGGTATCAGCACGTGACTCTCTCTGTCCTTTGTAAAGACCCCTTCAGTGGCAATGATTGGCAATTAGTACAGGAGTGGGGACTCAACCCTGTCAACCTTCTACCAGCTGTAGAAATTTCCCAACAAATTGAGCATGAGCAGCAGAATGGGCGGGAATCACAGGGCAAATAAGAAGACGTGCCCCTTCGGTTCAAAAAACAGGGTTATGTCTATGAGATTTATGACATTAACGCTCCCTTGTGCAAAATACCAAGAGCCCCAAAGTACCAGAAAATTTGCTGGAGAAGGGACATTCCAGAAACAGCGCACACGGTTTTGTGCATCATGTCAGACCTTCACCTTCCATCCCCCGGACTTGGCAAAAATCGGATACTCCAAAGAGGGTTTGGCATTTTCTAGAGGGAAAGCCGGTTAAAGGCAGTCAAAATGAGAGAGAATACTAGAAGCTTAGAGCTTCGTTTGGGAGCACGCCAGGCAATTCTTCTTCCAATCACAAACAGTGCTCATGTCCTCACCCTGTAATTCTAGTGTTGTAATGTCCTTTTAGTGTTTTACATGAGGCTGGATTCAGAGGAAAATATGCACTTGGACTTGTGGATATCATGAACAAGCGTGGTTGGGGTGTCAGCTTTTACACTGTATGTGGGCTTCAAGCTTGAGTTATTTTTTAGCCCAAACCCAACTAAAATGACCTATTTAATTTTCTACAGCCAGCTCCTCAAGTCCTTACATCTCTCAGTTTCTTTACAAATGAAAGCTTGAAAGAAAAAAAAAAATTAGAGCAATTAAAACTTTCACAGCTCCCATAGCAAACGGAACTTCATTCAACAGGAGAAGAAAAAGCAAGTTTCCCCAGGCTCCCTGGGAAGGGTTCCTGAATTTCCCAGAGCTGCTGCATTGCAGGAGTGCTGTGCTAGGAAACTCTGCATCTGCCTGGCTGCTGACACCTGGGTATAAGATTTGAGAAGAGCAGTGGTGGGTTAGGCAACTGGATGAGCATCGCAGTATGGGCACACATGCGGCCCTTCTGCCATGTGCCTGATATGCAATCTCGTGACGGATCACGATAACAAAATCCCTTCGTTGCCCTAAGGCCAATGGTGCGGCACTGGATATGAGCAAAAAGAAAAAGCTTTCACTGGTCACTTTCAGCATTAAATTGTGGCCAGCAGCACCTCCCAAATCACATAGTTCCTCAAGATCTCTGTCAACACAGGATCAGAGAGATTACCTGAAATAGTTCAATGGAGATCAAGTCGGATCAAGTCTGTTCCCAAATGAGGTCTGCTCTCTCCCTGAAAGCACTTTACTGAGATCTAAGATCAATGTTTAAGATGGGAAGCCTAGAAGACCTAGAAGATAACAGCGGTTAACGAGAAAAATTGCAAAGGCCCGACAATCCAGATGGGAGGAACAGCAGGTGTGTGGCTGGGAGATAAAAGACCAAATGGCCAGCGTGAAAACTAGCCAGGCTTGACAAATCCTTTCAGGGAAGAGGCCAGGAGATGTGTAAACAGCGAGATTCACCTGGCTGCCAACGCACAGATCCTCCACACGCTGTCCTGAGAGCAACACGCCTTTGGCTGGGGCACTCTGAACTCTAGAAACGCAGCCGGCAGCTGAGTTAAAGACGCAGAAGAACTAGCACTGAAACTTGCAGCTTTCCTGCAATGAAGGGGCAATGCAGTAAACCAAGAGAATTGAAATAACAGCCCGAAGTGACCACCCCTCGTTCCCATCCCCTCCCCCTGCCCCTGCCTGCAGCAGAAACGCTATCAAGGAACATCTCAGTAAGAGGTTTACAAGCAGGAGTCATTTGAACCATCGATAAGGGAAATTCCACAGCTTCTCACAGAGGAGGGATTGTTTTACAGCAGGGAACCAGGGCAGCTGGAGATTTGACCATATAAGTTAATGAGATAGTCAGGAGTGGTGGTGGTGGTGCGATGATGTTAGGCTGATGGCTCTGATGCTTTTACAGGCGGCATTAAATTCCTTAAGTGAGTAATTAGGGGTGATGAAGAAAAAGCAAGAGGAAAGATTTCAAAACAACAGCTCCTATCGAAACACGCTGACTCAAATAAAGGGACCAAAGGGGTGGTTCTGGGATGAGGCACGGCTCAGTGGTATGTACAGTCACTGTCTACATGCCTTCCGGTGTTCCCCCCTTGCACGCATTCAGGTTCCCATTACTCTCCTCATCCGTGAACAAAAAAAGCTTCAGACACAGGCTGCTACTGCAGCGAGAACTAAAGCTACATTTCCTGATTTGCAAAGCACTGGCAGTTCAAAACATGGAAAAAGTGTGAATCACCTCTTCTTTGGAGACGTACGTATTTCTTCCTAGTGGACACCATGGTTGTGGATCCAGTTCCTTCTGCTGAATCATTACGGTAGAATGAATTGGGATGTGATTTATTTTAAATCAGTTAGTTAGTTTTCAAAAGAGTCTACAGGTATATAAGGTTTCAGTTTTGTCCAATTTTTAGTGCTTGTTTGAAAAAAAGACAGGGTATATCTTCCCTGACTCAAACTTTTGCTGATCTCCTTTCTATTGGAAGCAATCAGTCACTTCTAAAGATAAAACTAAGGTGTGAAAGACCTACAGGGGAGCTGTGCTGTGAATATGAAAGACATAAGAAAGGAAGTTTTCCTGAAAGGACTTGGAGCATTTTCCTTAGCATAACAGCTTAGTCCTTAACCTCAAAATATAGTAAGTCATATGGAATTAAACTGCAGGCTCTGAATGGGAAGTTTACCAAGAGGATTCATAATCAGCTACTCACTAGAAAACCAAGATTTCTTCCACTGCTGTGTTGATATTTGGTCTCCTTTCCCCCTCCCCTCATTCTCCTAAGTAATATGAGAAAGCTAAAGGGGAACAACTCCTTTAAGGAGCAGATGGGGACATGTTAAAGGGTTCTGTCCTGCAGATGCCCCCAGACACACATAACCACTGGTAGCCAGGAAAAAACATGTCTCCCCATTAATGCATAGTCCAAGAATGAATACCCAAGTCCTGCTCATAAAATAGGATTCTGACTTGCTACCACAATGACAAGCTGACCTGCTATTTCAGGTCATATTACCTATCAGCAGGGGCTTTAACGAGTGTCAAAGATGGATGGGAACAAGACTAAGGCCTCTCATATACATATAAGAATTGCACTGGTTTAACTACAGCTGCGATTTTATACCTATCTACTCAGCTGGGTGCCAACTCCAGCAGAGATTCTCCTCTTTATAAGACTGGGTTATTGCTCTGAACTCAAACTCATTCCTTGTCAACCTAAGCTAAACCAAAATAAATTAAATTATAATTATAGTAAGAACTATGTCACCGATTTACCTAACTTTGCTTTGAAAGTATACTTTAAGCTAAATGGTGCAATTTTCTCATTTACAAAATGCCTAAGACTATTCTGATGGCAGCTAGTGTTCACAAAGCTACGGCCTAAAAAATTGGCAATGAACAAACTATACAAGTTAAAGCTGAGAGCTGACCTGTTGACCACACCTGCTTGAAGGGAGAGAGCTCTGCATAAAATAAGAACTTAGGAGACACAGACCTATGATGAGAAACCTCAGCTAAAAAACCCAAGAAATCAACAGATGAAAACAGTTAACTGAAAAAATGCCCTACTCAGCACTTCAGAGTCAGATCAGTGAACAATAAAAATCAAAGTTAAGTAAACAGAAAGTACCAGTACGCCTACCTTGTTTCCCAGCTGATAGATGAAGTGACTAACAGGAACAAAATGGGAAACTTTCCTTTCCTCTCTCTGTTATTTAAGAACATAAGAGACATTGAGACAGGCAGCGAGACCTGAGCTAGCTAACTGATGCTAGCCAGTCATGAGCCATAATCAGAGCACACTCAGGTTTGGTTTTAGCACTATGAAATTCAGGCTTTCAGCTTTTATGGAAAAAAAAAAAAAGAAAAAGAAAGAAAGAAGCAGCAATAAATGAATGAAAGGCAAGGGCTACCCTTCTGCAACTTCATGGAGAACTAGAGCTGCTTGTATTCAGTGAATCCCCTCTTCTTTGCTCAGTAGACTTGGAAGAGCTCTGGTTAGCTGTATCCAAAAGTCACCATCAACAAATTCAATGGGGAATTGGATTCTAAAGTAGAAAGGCAGTGAGAAGATGAATGCAAACATGACTGATTAATCATAGACTGGAAGAACCTAGAGAGCATGTAGTTTTTAGAGGTTTTTTTTGCCTTTGTTTTCTTTGTGAAAGGTGCACCAGAAGTTTCTATTCCATTTTCTGTCTTTCACATTCCTATCCACTCTCATGGCTCCTTGGACTGACTGGGCTTGGCCGCTGGTGTGCTGCTCCGGTGGGGCTAGTGGCCGAGGTCATGACGACTCTTCAAGTGCATTGACGACTTGCTCCAGGATGTCAGGGCAGTGATCTGCTATCTGCTGTAAGATGGCATTGGCGAACTCCTGCAGCTCTGCGCTTTCCTTCTCGCCCTTTTCTAACTCGTCATGAAGCTGCAAGAAACACACAGAGGCATGGTCATTCTCTGCTATTAAATGTGTTCACTGTATAATGAAACCTGCCCAGCAGGCTCAGCTCTAGGCTAAAACGCCGCTTTTAGAAAGGGAGCTAACAGAGGAGTAACATGCTGGGCACCTCCAGGACTGGCATCTTCCCTTGGTGACTCCCTCGCCAGAACCTGGGTGGTCTCCCCCCTCTTTATTTCACTCTTTCACTACAGGACCAGGCTTGTGACCTTCCCAGTTAAGGCCACATCAACATGGGAAAACTAAACGGCTTAACTATTCCTGAATAAATTGTTTTACAATAAATATTAGAAAAGCTTCCTCTGTAGGATGTTTTTCTGAAAGCAGCTGTGTTCCATAACCAATACAGCCTTTTGCTAGTACTTTTTTTTCAAACAGTTTGACTTTTATTCATGAATAACAGGATGTTTCATAGGACATCACTTCAGAATTGCTTCCTATAAGAAATCAATAGAAAAGTTACATAATTATACATAATACACTCTGAGTTAACCAGAATTCTAATTTTTCTGTGGAATTAATCACTTTCAGAGACTGTGCTTCCTAACTCAGTCATAAGATGACTATACACAATTGTGGTGGAGCATACACGGTTTTTGTTTACTAACACTGCATTTCCTGTTGGATCATTCTTGGTCCAGTTTGAAATTGGCTCAGAATGACATAGAACTTCAAAACTTTATCTTATTCACTCTGTCTACAGTCTATAAACTGTTTTTCCAACAAGCGGTGTTACAAACCATGCCACACAATATCTTGGAGTATATGTGAACGTAATTTTTAGCTCCGAGTCTAATGCCATTGCCAGAATTAGGGGCCCACGGAGTCTTAATGAAGAGCAGAAAACATCTGCCTTCAGTAATCTGTTTATCTGACCAGCAATTGATAAAGTCCATGCTAGCCTGTGAACTGTGCAGAATCCCAAGTAAGGCTATAATTTGTGCAAGCATTTTAGGGATTACTGTGCTCACGATGGTCTAAGGATCTAACAGAGCAAGGAGAAGCAGCATCTCTTACTAGATGAGATGATATAGATAGATTGGATAAGCTTTCCAAGCATATAGCTCTTTCACATACTATATATCCAAAAAACTCTGTTTTTTCAGTGATATGATTTCTTCTAATAAAGTATATTCCCTATTAATATAAGACAAGCGTATTTGTAGCAGGTACATACACTTAGATGGATTCCTAAGTTTATTGTAAGCATCTGCATCCAAATTTCTTCATCATTTTGAGCAGCTGTAGCAACTAGCCTATCTATTTTTGAACCTTCTTTTAAA
This sequence comes from Platalea leucorodia, assembly GCF_965183815.1. Taxonomy (NCBI): domain Eukaryota; kingdom Metazoa; phylum Chordata; class Aves; order Pelecaniformes; family Threskiornithidae; genus Platalea; species Platalea leucorodia. The sequence goes on from NC_138826.1 coordinate 59,952,430, forward strand.
TTTGCTTTTTTTCTAATATTATCTGGCAGTCCCATAACATTTCTTATTCTTAAGTTATTAATATTTTTATTGGAACTCTACTGTGTTCATATGTGACATGGAAAGGATGTCAAATTGGAATTTTTCATCCATGAAGGGATAACTGGTCAACAGTATGCACATTTCTTGATTTATATTTTGTAGTTCTGTTAACACTGCTCACTGTAGATTTTAAAAAGGGAGAACTGTCAGGCAGCAGGACAACAGGGATCATTTTACCACCGTAAAAGCACAATGCAGTGGGAAAGGTTATATTTCTACAATTAAAATTCTAATCAGATACAACGGTACATCTCTGTTTAGTGACGGTATCAAGCAAAGCACAGGAGATCGCTATTGCAAGAAATACTGCATAAAAACAAACAGCCTAAGAACGACTACAGAATAAATACAAATGCTTTTTAAGGAAGTTATGGTATAGACTTCTATAGACAAAAGTGAGAGAAAGGAAATTAAAAGGCTAAGCCTGCTACACTATTCCCTTTACTAGGCAGGGTAGCATATAGTAAATTATTTGGGCTTTGCGTGCTGAATGTTAGTTTAATGTGTTCTTATGTGCTTTGTTCCTACTGGCTGCCGTACTCACAGAACAGCTATACGAATCCGAGGGGGACTCATGCCAAGAATCACAATGCAAAAGCAACCTGATCCTGCTCCGCGGAGTGACATGAGCCGGGGAAGTGGGGAAAACGAGAGGGAGGGGAGCGCTCCGGGCTCTGCAAGGGCTCTCGGGGGAGAAGGGGAGGAGGGGGGGAATTCAGCAGTAACCCATAATGGCTCAGAAACGGCACGCTGTGGATAGGTGATTAGCCTGATTCCAACAGCCTGGCAGAGTTATTAGTCGGAAACTTGCAATGGATGGATAAGCCTAGGAGAGGTCCAGTCAGCAAGCAGGATTGAAAGAGTCAGCACAGCCAGCGAGGAGCAGTGCTGGATATTAAAAGCCAGGAGACTGGGTTTCAGGGCCTGCCTCTGAGTCTCAGGTTGCTCAGCCTAGTGAAGCCCCAGCGATTCAGGTGGCCCCAGTTACAGCAGCCTGCAAACCACCTAACTGCTGGTAAATTCACGGGACTGGTTTGAACGCTGAACCCTGCGCCAGGGCTGCCTTGGCTCCTCGGTGCCATTCATCAGAAAGGTGGGAGGTCGTGGAGGTCGGGAGAGACAGCAAGTGATGGGAGAAGCAGCCAACGATGTAATTCTCCTTTTCTTCATCCAGCTCCTGAAGGGGCCTCTGCTCTCGGTCCGCAGGAGGAGAGCCAGGAGAGGGCAGTGTTAGCAGGGAAAGCAGGGGCCAGCTCCCTGCGGGTCCTGCACCACCACCTGCCCAGCCAGCATCCCTCCTCCGGGAGTTTCAGCCAAATCCTCCAGGTGAAGCTCCAGGAAAGGACAAAGCAATTAAATAATCAAATATAAAGGCACCTCAAAGAGATTAACCTTCAAAACTGAAAGGAGGTTGGTGGACAAGGGAGAATCCTGCAGGATGTTGCCTTCAGCGGGGCAGTGCTGCCAAGTCAGGGATGTCTCAGTTTCTTGCTGTACTAGTCAGCATTTATGTATTTATAAGATTCCTTGCAAAATCAAGGTAAGTCCAACAAAAGAAGCCATGCCAAAGCTAAAATAAATCAAATGTAATCAAACTAAAGTAACCAATTTAACCAGATACAGAAAATATTTCCAAGAAATGAGTTTTTGGCCATCAAGAGCCCAAAAGGAGACGGCTCTGAATGCTGAAGGCCAGCAATAATACTTTGCAAATTAGCGCAGACAGAAAGTCTACACAGCTGGCTGGCAGATGTCTGTGATGAAATGGCTTTGAAAAAAGTAGCAATGAGAGCCTCGTGTTGAGTTTGCTAGCTTCAGAACATCTAGGTTTAATAATGTGATTTCTACTTAAACAAAGACATCTTAATTGACTATGTGGCTGGTTCCAGCATTTCTATATCATGTATGTCATCTCCGTTTACCTCATTCCTTTCAGAAACAGCTGGGAGCAGCATACATCACTCCTCATTCAGACAAGCTCCTTAATGGGGAATATCCAGTTCTCCACGGTATAACTTGATTCACCTAGATGTTTGGCAGTCCAAATTTTAGGGAAGTTTCTCTAAAAGTATTACTATCAATTCTGCTCCTGGTTTCCTAGCATTTCTTGTGAATGCAAACAGAAATGGTGTTATCTTCCCCATGCCATTTTTCTATGAAAATAAAGGAGTGTTAACAGTCCTTTTTTGTTGGCATTTTCAGCTGAGGATATGAGATTCATACACTTGCCTGATAGAAATGACCAGAAAAGAGAAGGCAAGGCCAGATATGTTTGCCTAGTTGATGACAAGTAAAAATAGACAGCTCAGAAAGAAAAGGATAGCAAGGACCCCAGAAGTGCTTCATAGTATTTATACTTTATCTTTGGATAGAAGAACAGAAAGGACCTTCAGCATCTCAGGGGAATGGAAGCTTGCAGATAACCTGCAATAGATTCAGACACTACACCACTGCTGCCTTCCTTCCTGGGTTTAAAGCAAGTCACGATAGGAATACTTTTCCATTTATAGTTAAACTCTGTGAGTGAAAAATATCCCACGCAATTCACCATGAATTTAGCTTGCATTGTGCTTCTCTGGTCCAAGATATTCCAGAACTTATTTGAAGATTAATTGACATTCAGAAGGAAGATGATAACTTCATAGTTAAGAAATAGGATGCTATGGTTTTATATGCACACTAGGTGAATTGTGGTGCTGCTCCGCAGAACCTTTGTGGCCTTTGCGTATCCCATAAAGCAAACAAGGCAACATTAAGCAAAGATCCTTTAAAATTTATTTATATGGAGGAGGCTACTCCCCAAAGTGTTATTTTCCTCTCGTTAACAATTCCACAAAAACACTGACGAAAAAAGGCAAACGAAAATAAAGTAGTATCTCATGTCAGGCTACGGACAGTAAAACTGAATACAGAATATGAGGTGCTTGTAGAGCAGCACAAAAAGAAAGTTAACTGCAGGACTTCTATAAGGCTACAATACCGGGATCTGGAATTATGTTTCTCCAAACTTTAGATGTTTCTGGATCAGGCTACGGTCAGTCTGAAAAATATGTTTAGAACTTAATGTAACAGAAATAAGCATAAAAAAGAAATTCAACTGATTTAATATTAACCTTCATTTTGTCTCAGAGTAAGTTCAACTACAATATATCTCAGGCAAATGGTCAAGAGCTTTTGCATCTTCCCAGATCAACCAGTGTAAATATGTATGTTTGAAGTAGTGAGAGCCAATTACATACAAAACTTTATTTCTCAACTATAGACCTATAAAAGGGCCAAAAGAAAGGGTTAGGAATATGGAACCCGCAGTCTGCCGAGCTTTAAAAAAAAAAAAAAAGAAAAAGAAAAAAATAACTTTTTTATGTAGACCCTTAAATATTTTTGCTCTATCTGGAAATTTTGTTTTTCTGTTAGCTTTTTCAAAATATTTAAAACACATGCATTTAACAATTAAAGTAAGATTTAAAATTAAACATTCTGTCTTGACTTTTAAAATAATGTAAACTTTAAAAATAGGTTTTAAATATATTTGAATAGATTTTACAACCAATTTTGACAAAAAACCCTGTAAAATTTGTTGAGGGCTCTTGCACCAGATATTTGAAATAACTTTGCACATGGGATTTATCCTGCATTCCTGAGCATCTCTAAGCTTTGTGAATAGCAGAAATATTATTATTTCCTTGGTAATGAATGAATTGCAAAATTATATAAATGGGAAGAAGGAATAAAATAAATGCCTGTGGTTCCTTTTATCCAGGAAGGATGCCCACAGAGGCTGGCTGCCCCAGCGACCCCTGCACAGTCAAGCAGAATCCATGGCAGTAGCTCATACCAGGAGATGCTGCAAAAAACTTCCACAAGGACCACAGTGTCTGAGCAAGGCACAGAGTAACAGAACTTGTTACTAATAGCAAAACATATGGAGAGGTGAGCTGTCCTCGAAAAAATAAAGTAATAGCTCAGGTTGGTACACCATCTGCTTGTAGGAACTGCTTGAAACAAGACCACAGTAAATTTTAGACACACCACACACACGGAACACTTGACTGTGTCCTGAAAGCAATGTTTTTCCCTTTATATCTCTTTTCAAGTTAGGAATAGTCAATGTTACTGATTGATAGTATATATTTTAATTAAAAATAGCAATTAAATTTTAATTCAAATTAGCAATAAATAAAAATGGATAATGTTATGGCATTATGGATATGGTCAACTCATGGATCATGTTTGTGACTTCAACCAGTATTTAAGAACCATGACACTGATCACAAGTTCTCATCCTCACCCAAAACATTAATTTAATAGAAAAGCTTAAAAGGCTATAAAAGGTAATAATTTTAGAGAGTTCCTATATCCATTACTTTCTCAACTAAACTCAGGAAATACACTTGCACATGAAGAAGGATATAAATTGTTGCAATTACTACTTCTAATTTCTAACAGAGACCAGAAGTGGGCTGTTTAACTTTAAAACACATTATGCATTCCCATAAGATTACAAATTGAAAATAAATGACATAAATCAGGTGGGGAAGATAACAAGCTAATGGAAGAGCAGTCAGAGAAGAAAGACAGGGTAAACTCTGAAGTAACAGAGCAATTTAGAATGACTAAATGCAAAACATGGCAGAGTAATTTCTTTACAGAAACTAAGTTGAGCAATTTCTTATAGATGATACAGAAGTAAGAACGCAAGCGGAAACAAAATACACAGGATGTTTATAAAATGGCTATTTGTAATTTAGAGTAAAGTTTATCCCACTTACAATATTGTTTGCATAACACATCAAAATGTGTGTTTAATACTTTCAAAATTCAGCAGGCTTATATGCAATTTTAAAATGGAATTTGAAAGCTACATACATACGGTCTGGTGTCCTTTCGTATGAAAAGCTTAACATTAACTTTGCTGAGAGTGAAACGTGAATTATGTGCAAAGTAAATTATGCTCCTTGGAACCAAGCCATGATTATTTAGGTGATACAGCAAGTTGTGACTGATACAGTGAAGTGACAATATCACCTTTTTCCTTCCTCTGCTTCGAGCAGCTGAGCAGAAAAGACATTCCTGGTTTCTTGGGAGAGGATTAGTAAGTAGGAACCCCTAGATGGTCTATGCTTTGGCTGAAACTGGTACAGAGGGAGAGGGAAGACAACTTTTCTTCACTACAAAGGCTCTTCTACAACCACAAAGACTTTTCAAAAGTGCCCCTCTCTCTAACTCACAGCCGAAGCAGTCGTAGGTGCAACACCATGTTAGTAGTGGGGTGAGACCTGAGAGAGTATCTCATGGAAATACATCTGCCCAGGCTCTACAGGCTGCTGTTGATGCCCAGGTCACAACACAAATGCTGCCGGAAACACCTCTGGGGAAAGAGCAACAGGCTGATTGTGCGGGAAAAACATGGTGCCTGGGGGCCAGCAGAAATAGGCAGGACCCCCAGCAGCCTGGACAAAGCCAGGACGTGTTGGACATGGCTGGAAAGAGCCACTGATGGCAAGGAGCAAAATGCCTCCTCCTCCTAGGGTTAAGAAAATGATTTTAATTGGATAGCTCCTCTTCTGTTGGAAGAAATATTTTTTCAGAACGACCGTAGGACCTATTGAAAATAAGCAGCTCTCCATCATAGGGGGTTCCGCACATTTTAGGGCTGCATTTGAAGAGGTAAGAAACATTTATAATACTGCTTAAGCTATTAATGGAACAAACACTGTTGCCTACAACTATATGGTTGCTCTCTTCGGTTGTCTCTTTTTACTTTTTCACACTGCTGCCTTCCAACCACAGTGCAGCACGCCACTAGCAACATATTTAAATGATGACTTTCAGCAAGTTCCTGTTGCTACTCCATTCTTTCCTTTTGTAAAGATAAGAGAAAAACAAAAACCAAACTATAAATAAAAATGTGGACCATATTATTATGTTCTTAATGTCATTTCCCTTCATATAGGAATAAAATCCCTCACTTAAAGGCAACCATCTGAAACGTGAAACGCAGCAGTAGTTCTACAGAGCCCAAGAATATTAACATAATGATACGTTTAGGACAAAGTGAAAAAAAATATTGTATTTAATAGAAATTGCAAGGATAATGCAATTATTTATAATGAATGAATGGAATTTTTATTTCTCGGTGTCAAGACTTGGAACATTCTTCCTTCCTTCTGGTAACTTCAATTTTTTAATAAGAAAAGTTGAACAGGACATGAACGGGTCAAAGGAGGACAGTTCCAGAAACAGTGCTGGTTAACTTTTTTGGGGACGTTGGGTCAGAACTGACTCAAAGGAATATTTTCCACCACATGAATAACTTAATTACATGGTTACAAGCACTGTAGATTCTTTATTGTCCACAACTTAGTCTAGTTTAGATTAGGTTTTGAGATACCGTATACTCATGAAGTACTGGCTTTAGGCCTTCATTACAAATGGACAAAAATTTTACTACAGTAACTCAGCTTTACAAAATATCTTTGATAAAATGCCAACAAAGAATGATACAGCATCTTGGCCCCATATTTTGATGAAAATCAACTGAAGTCACTAAGGAATATAGCTGAACATAACGGTAGCATAAAGAAACTATTATACTTGAGAGCTACCAATTATCAATCAAACTTTGAGAGTCCACAAAATTATTTATGCAGCAACAAATTCCCCTTAGAACCATGGTGTTGATGCTGGCAGACGCTTTTCCAACAACAAATTGTACATTAGTTTCTGTGGGTCACTGTGGATGTGCTGGAAGAGTGAAAAACTTACATCTACTTCATGTACTGGTTTTACCTACCAGAAGAAGCCCCAGAAACTCCTGCTATTTGTATCTGAGCCTCCCCAGCCGGTATGAGACACCTACAGGGTACATTGGCTACGATGAACACAGCAGGACCAACCTTTACCAATAATAGTTGCTGCAGTGGGAAATCACAGCTCCAAAAACAGCAGTATGAAAATGAATTCTCAACTATTTATAAAAAAAACGCCCAAACCAAACTAAATAATCTCATTGGTGAGAAGTGGATACATTAGCATCATTCTTAAATATTATTGGTGCTCAGTTAAATGTATCCTCCCTAATCATGTTAGCACTTCTTAACATTCAAGAGGATTAATTTTTTCCCACTGAGGCTTGTGAAGCATTATCTACAGAAGATCATATTAGAAGGGACAGGAGTGAATTTAATGCACTGGATTTAAAGTAATTTACAAAACTCATTAAAATTCCAAAGATGCAAAATGGGTATTCTGTGATGGGCTTCTGCAAATCTGGAGAACTGATTCCCACCCCCCATGGGAATACTTTAAACACAAAGGAAATTCTGCAGTTAGAAACAGAAAAGCTCCACGACTTAAGTGAAAAATGTGCTTTGTAAATTGAAATAGATCATTAGTTTGTATTTTTCAACTGAAGCTTGTTAAATACAATCTAAGTGAGTATGAGAAAGCAGAAGAGACTGCTACATTTTATTTTAGCAGATGTTAGTTACTCATGGGAATCACAAATGGAGCAGCAACTTAAAACAACTGTGGCGATAGCAATGCGGAATTAAGACAATGGGAGAGGATAGAAAAATACATTTTTTCTTTTCTCCAGGACAACTTACATAATTCTTTTTCTCACAATGTATACTTAAATGCTTTCTTTACTGTGTAACCCATAAATGTTGCTAATGGACTACCAAAGTTTGAATGAGAAATATTATCTTTTATTAGACCATTACACAGGACTGGAAAACACAGATGCTGTTTTGGGCTGACTGTCTATTCAGAAGAACTTACCAAAGAAAGCCTTCTCTATTTTCTTTACCTACAGTCTCTTGATCAAATAGAACATATCACCTACCCCCACAGATCCTGATTGTATTCAAAGACCATCACAGATATACAGACTAGTCAGTTTATTTCAGGACTATCCAAACTTTGTCCACATCCAGCCTTTTCTTTTCAGAGATGCCTCCCATACATGCTACAGATTTTATCATCCAATGCTTCATCCCAATCTGACAGACAAGGTGGTTCACAATGATATGCCTCGTGTTTTGATGTACAACGTAGGAGCTGTACCTCTTTAGTATATGAGGACGGCATGCATTATACTGAAAAAGTTTTAATCCTGTATTAGCGATTATAGAACCCAGAAGGTAAATAAAATGCTGATTCTGGGTGCATAGGGGCTAGCAGGCTCTGCAGGGAAAAGGAACGTGTCAGGCCTATAGAGGCAAATGTAGATATCGAGTGAGGCACACAGCACACGCTGAATCAAATAAATGTATGAAGACAGGTATAGAGATCAACTGTCCTGTACCATCTAGGCCCTGTTACAGGCATATTTATCTCCAGAGTTCTGCTCTTCTTTCTGGATTGTTAGACATGCTTCTGTTGGCTTCCTGTAATTTGGCTGCTCAGCTGCTCTTGCCAATTTTTGGATCAAAATTCAGCCTTGAGTTTCAAGTGCAAGGAAATGAGCTTAAACATTACAAAAGAAGAAAACCAGAGCTGAAGTGTTCAGGGTAGGCTCAAGATAGTGTTCACTGACCCACAAATCCACCTTTAACTATATAGGCCTTACACTGCTTTGTGTGCATACTGGATAGAGTTCGGTATAGACATATGAAAGTGAATAATTTAGTGAAAGAATTGGCCTTATAATCCAAAGCCAGTGTCAAAAAGACAAAATTAGTCACATTTATTTCTGGTACGAGTTCCTTATATTAGTTTAACTGCCCGCCCCCCCCCAAATTAAAAAGTTGAAAGGAGAAATAGGAAGGAATGAGAAAAAAGGGTTGTGGGGAATGATGAATTGTAGTGTGAAAACAAGAGATAAAAACTGCCAGTGAAGGGATTAAGGAAGGCAAGACATCACCAGAGCTGGGAGAAAGGAAAATTATTTCAGTAGCTGAATTATAGCTAGATTGACGGTCTCTGTAGAGACTTCATCAGACAAGCTGTTATTAAACCCTTTCAGTTCTGTATTCCACAACTCCTGGAAATATACTGTTGGACTTCTGAAATCACCGTGTTTGTGTGTGCATAAGCATGGCTGTATTGCATCTAGCACACTGGGTCCCAATCTTGATTTAGGTATCCAGGTAAGGTGGTAAGCAGAAAAAATTATTGGCAGAACATACTGTGACAGAAGGTAAGGACATTGTATTCATTTACATAAAGTGACTCATAAAAATGTCCCAATTAAAATATAAATGGTTAATGTCATTAAAATAAGATTTAAGATCTCTATGACTACATTAAGTTATAAAGAGCAGCTAAAATTTGTTAAAAGGTAAAACATGGCAGAAGTGGTATCTTGCAGTTTGATTTCCCATGAGCGTGTAAATGCATGGCCTCAAGTACAGATAAAAGAACAGATGAAATTCCAGAAGTATTAAATGGTAATGATTCAAAAAATTATTGACTCCCGTCAGCTGAAGAGTGGATCTTCACCACTTACAGAATGGGTTCCCAACATTTTGGTGTGGCACATCAGTAAGAACTACATCAACAGTTCAGGCCCTTGTTCAGAGCTTCAGACTACAAACTCACCTGCTCCTGCGTCATCTTCTGCAGCTCTTTCTCCCAAGCTGCCCGGTCATCATCCAGGTGGTAGGAAGCAGGTGGGGTGAGTCCACGCAGAATCAGGGGGTCACGGTCATGGCAGAGGGCTGTCAGATGTCCAATGTACAACTTCAACTTGCTGCGATTCTGATCAAGCTCTAAGAGGGGCTGAATTATCTGAAATAAGAGAACAGAGACAGTGAGGAACAGCCTGAGATCCAAGCAGTGGTGAAGGCAAACATCAGCCTCTAAGTTACAATCTTGTTCAGCTTCATACTGGAAGAAAGCTGAACACCCTCCTTCCCCCCCAGTACTCCTATCCCACAACCCAGAAAATATCCAGCTGAAGCAGAAAGAAACCAAGTACACTGGGAGAAGGGGATGTGGCGATGATAGCTGTCTGATTAATATAGGAAATAATGATGATATGGGTGAAAAATGAAACAGTGTTAAATTGAATGCATTAACTGTACTGATTATCCAGCAGTGCTTCAGTCAACTATTTCAACTCCCTGCTTTAAGGAAAAGTAACTTCCCTGATAAAAAGTGTCTGTCCACAACTAAGGCAATAGCAATGTAGATTGCATTCAAAACTGCAGTAATACAAAACTCTAAGGTTTACAGCTGATGAAAAATCAAGGAAGAATTGGGCTCTGTACCTCCACACCATAAAATGAGGTGCTGAAGCTACAGGCACTGAAGTGCACCAGCTAGGAGAGCTGGAAAGCCTTGCCATGATACTGGCAACTTGTCTTCGTGTTCCCAGGCAGGGGCTGCACCTGCTGTTTGTTAGCGGGCCGGGGATATCTTTTCAACAGGACACCTCTGACCCTGCTAATGAATAAGGAGTGAGATAATCTCTGAGTCAACAGGAACAGGGTGCGGGCACTACTTTCAACAAAGACTCTGGCTTCGACCCCTTTTAATAAGGCTGTCAGGGCTCGCTTATTTTGCTTCTAACACTGTTCTACATGGATTAATTTCTGTAGAGTGAGAGGATCTGAGAGCCATGGCTAAAAGCAGCCAACTAATGTCAGGCTCCTCGTCCTGCAGAGCGTAGCTGCGCTCAGCAGCCTACACCAGAACATCAGGGTGGCAGCAGCTACGAAAAGCCATGGCGACACAGCAGCCGTGGTAGCGGAGACAGACAAGAAACCTGCAGAGAGTGAGTGCACGTGCTTTATTAAAAACCCTACTGCTATGTGCAGCCTTGGGGCAACATCTGTTTGCAGATATAAACGCACATCTAAAAATAATGGTTTGATGTATTAAGACTGCAAACCGCAGCAGGGCAGAATACTCTGCTCTCCTGTATACAGGGCAATAGGGAGGGATATTTTAGTAGCATTAACACAGTTACATTTCACTTCCATCACCAAACACAACTGTATTTAGCCGATTATATCCATCAGCTTTGGTTGTTGGCTGAATTTGTGCTATTTGCCCCAATTTCTTATAATTTGGGTTACCTAGATAATGATCTGAAAGTGTACTGCCTGTCCAAGTGAAAAAAAGTGATGCTTCTAATTTAACTGATGTCTTTCCTGTCTTTCTTACTATTCCGTTTGCCCACAGAAGGTGGAGTGATGGAATAGCATATCTTAAAAAAACCCACTGTTTTATAAAAATGTGAACATTAGGTAGTCAATGTCTAATAACTAGCTGTCTAATCAATGTGGCCTTGTGTTCTTTTTCAGATACTGCAGTCTATTGAATATCCATCAGATGTGCAGATTTCAGTCTGAAAAGAATCTGACTTGCCAACCTTCCCAGCTGTTCTTTGTGAACAGAAACCCTCTCTGATGAAGAGAAAGCAGAGCTACCTAGTGAGTAACGATGGAAGATTTTAATACAACAGTCGAATTTGATTGCTCGAGGAGAAGTCCCCTTTTGAAGCACATTCCTCCTGTACCCTTCCCCCCTCACCTCGAGCTGGAAACAGGCCAAATGAGGCGTGTGAAAGTTCTTAACTAGCAGCCCTCCCAAAGCTGTTCGCAGAGCAATCACTCCTCTCACTTGGGATCCATTAAACCCCCGCCAGTCAACTCGGAAATGCCCTTCTATCTGCGTTCCTGCCATATCTAATTTGAACTAGCCACTTAGCAAGAGGCACTGCGCTTCCCACACAGCAGAGCTGCCACTGCCTTATCTCAAGAGGGTGTAAGAGCATTTGCTAAGTGGAAAGGCAGGGCAGCGCTGGATTCATACACCACATCGTGTTCTCATGATCAGCCCAGAGCTGTAGAGCTTTCTAGGAAAACAACGGGTAAATAGGCCAAACCCTGGAATATCTTCTAAAGCAGCCAATCTTCATTAATTGCCCTGATAGGTTTAGGTCATCCTCATCAATGCATGGAATGAAGCCTGCTTAATGTACTCTCAAGTTCAGAATATTGTTAATGGCGAGCTAAGTTTGACAACGTGTTTCACTAAAAAAAGCAATCACTACAATGCTGAAGTAGAAACATGAAAGGCCTGACAAATCTCTGATACAAACCCAAACCATCTCTACCAACTGATAAAGACATTTGGGAACATATTCCAGAACAAATTCAACTCGGAAACAACATGTTCAGGTTTTTTTGAGATTTCACAGATTTTTTTTTTTATCTTTGAGCATGACAAATGTGAATCTAATTGTAGTTTTGCAAGTCATGGGGGCAAAAATATGCTTTAGAATGAAATTAATACTGCTTCTTCAGTGGTAGTCCTTCTGTTGCTGTACAATGGTCAGCTGAAGTATGAGTCACTGTATTTAAAAGTTTTTTATTATAAGAGTCTGCATTTAAATACATATATATATACTGAATAGATAAGAAAAGGTACTTGTTACTGAATGCGGTTGGAGGGACCTATCTAAATGTTTGGTCACTTTTACTGTGAAATATGGATACATCTCCCATACAGAGACTGTGGTGTCCAAAAGTTTGTCTGAGCAGTGTCTAATGTAAATATACAAAAACACGTAGGTGGTTATATGAAAAAGAAAACCAGTGAATGGGTGGTATAAGTGTCGATCTGAGACATATGCAATGTTGACTATCTATAGATGTCTGTGGAATAAAGTATGGTTTTAATCAATGTGTAATAGGATTCATTCACCACAACCACCAGCTTTAAATTACAGGTTCTCCAGGCAGAGAGGCTAATGACCTGCTCACCTTTCTCCCTGCTAACATTCCCTTCTTCTCTGAAGGAAGCAGCCACTTTTCTTTTGCAGAACCAAGTAATTAACTGTACTTAGTTAATTTCAGAGAATACCTTCTAAATTTTTACTTAGCCATAAATCTGCAGCTCCCATTTTGAAGAAAGTCTTATATGCACCCCTAAAAGCTTGTCTGTTTTTCCAGCTACATCAGTTGATCCTGTAAAAGTTACCTCCTTACACAACTTGCCTTACTCATCAGAATCATGCATCAACATGCATGTTGATTGTGGATCAACAGCGGTAATCTTTTTCTTACAGATACATGCCTATGATTTCTCTGTGCAAGCAAAAAAAGGAGAAAATAGCATCTTCTTGATGCAGCAATGCCAAGACACTTGGCACTGGCATGACTGCTGTCATACTCCCTTATTAGCTTGACTACCTTGCTTGCACATATGCTCCATGTACATATTGATTACAGAATGCTAAAAGGCAGAGTAATGCAGATAAGTGGTCTTCATTTTGCAATCAAATAAGTCAGCAGATTTTTCTCAACTTACCCATAAATCTTTAAATAATTTGAGAAAAATCCCTGGAAGAACAGCTATATCAAGAAGAAAATAAAATAGAATTGGCAAGTAATCTCGGGGTCAAAGTAAATTACATGAGGTCAAAATTTCAGTTTTTGTATCAAAAGTGTTACAAAAAAGTGTAGACGGAATGAATCTGAAAGTCTGTAAGGAATTAACTAATTTAAGAAATGCTCTAGCTTGCTAGCCTGGTCTATGGACCTTGAGTGTTCTTTGTAGATCCTGCAAAGGCACAAAAAAATAAGGAATTCGGAAAAAAAAACCCCAACCAAAACCCCAAAACACCACCAAAAACCCCCTCAAAACTTCAGACTGGACATAACAAATATGCTTGGAAAACAAGTTAAATGGAGGTAGCCCTTTATCTCCTATCAATCACATTTTTCGCATGAGTGTGGGAAATTATTTTCAAACTTTGTTACATACAGATGCAACTATGCTGCCCAACAAAACCTACTTCCCAAAATACCATTACACAGGAGAAGATGGGCTCAAAGTCTGGGTAAATACATATGTTTGTTAAAAAGAAATTATTCCAAGGAGGACCTGACAAATCTAACAAAAGATGGAGTGGATCATAGTGGGTCTTCAGATGCTTCCCTGTATCTGGGTTTTATTATAGGTATTACCAGACAAGAAAATTTTGCCTATATAACAAAATATCTTATATTGGGAGATATGGAAATAAACTAAGACACCGAATGATATAGTCTGGAAGTATTTGCATGGCAAATTGAATTATGCCGCCTTGCTCAGACCGTTTGTGTTTGTTTGGCAGCAAATGCAAGGGTTCAGCTACAATCATCTTGTAACCATTGAATGCAATGCAGTTTTATGAGGCATGAATTTGGCTCAGAAAACACAAAGCTTTCCCAAATTCAGAACAATTTATCACTGATGTCTTCCCTTCATTATTTTAAATGGAAACAGAAGAAAGTTCTCAAAAAGACACAGCCTGACCTCAGTTCAGTTCAGCTCAGTTCACGGCTGCAGAGAGATACTTGGTTTCTTCAGAAGACCACAACACAAAAGCTCAGGGATGGGCTGAGTTTTCTTTAGATTTGTTTTAAAGACAAAAAAACGGATTTAAATCTAACCTTCATCATTTTCTCCTCATAAACCAAAATGAAACAACATGCGTGAGGAGCTGAAAGAGATTCTGGCTATTTTGACAGAGCTGTCTTACTAAGTTCATTTCTGACAGAATCAATTAGGAAATCATTTTTATATAGCAAATTCTTTTTGAAATTTTTATACACCATGAACAAATCCCATGGATTAATGATTTCCAGAGTTCACTCTCTTCACCTTGGGAAAAATCCAGACCAGAAGAAAAGAACAGAGAAAACACAAAACAGGGAAAGTAGTTTTGTCATTAGTTCCCTCTGTTTAAAAAAAATCTTTTCCCCATAATGTAGGTGAAGCAAAGAATTGCAGTGGGTTGGTAGGATTCCTAAAGCACTGAAAATGAGCGAGTAGTTCAAAAATATTTTTCTACATAACAAACCCAGAAGTACTTTTTCATGACACTGGCAACTTTTGCTTACATGGGCTGTGGAGCAAAAGCTTGCGGGGAACCATGTGTGGAATAGCAGGGACTACTGTAGATCAGAACTGAAGTACACTGGCAGGACTGTGAGAAGCTTGTAACTCAGCCATTGGGGAATACGAATGTTCAGGAACGAGGTACCTCGGCACAGCTGAAGGGGGTGTCTACATACAGCTTGAATTTTACCTGTTCCATCAATCCCTTACTTTCAAAAGCAAGAGCATTCACCCAAACCCTCACCCCTAAATAGAACTAATTGCGCTGTGCACACATTGCATCTCTCTTCTGCAACAGTCCACATGCCTCTTTCCTAGCTGAGCCAGAGAAGAGAAATTTGTGGCTTAATTGCAAGATGAGATCAGAACATACAATTTCAAGTGCTGTTTTTATTTGTCTACATTTTCTTTTGTCTTCAAGATTTCTTGGGAGTCCAGCAACCCAGCAGGTTAGTTCTGGAGCAAAACAGGATGGGCAAAGTAGGGTGAGATCTACAGAGAACCTAAAATCTTCCACTTCAATATATTAAAATCTTTTTCATTTGAGAATTTCATTCCTGTAAGTTGTGTTAGTTACCAGGTTAAAAATTTGAATAATAAATTAAATCATAGAAAGCTGTGAAACTGAGTAGTCAGACTTACGATATGGACAATTACAATATCGTAAAGGAAAAAAAAAATATTCCCACAGCAAGTAAAAATAGCTTAACAACTGTTTCCAGCTTGTACACGACGCTATGCATTTAAATATCATCCTCCTGGTCAAACTTTTGTAGGTATAATTAAGCAAGTTTTGATTGCACAGAATCCATTATATTTTATGCCGATTCCTTCTCTACAAGAACATAGCAGCTTGAGAATAAGTAAGAACAACCTGCTTATATTTTTAATCCATTCAAGCTTTCTAGCGCTTGTTATCTACATAACAGTGAACAAGAAAGCACACACATTCCTTGCTGTACTGTATTTTGTCTATTGCTTCTTGCTATTACAAGGGATAAAAGGAAACAGTGGCTAATACGCTTTTGTTTGAAAGCAGAACATTGCAGCACATACGCTGGCAGAGCGTGTCCATGAGAATGCTTGTGTATCAGTGACTGCATTCTTCTGCCTCCCTGCTGTCTGTTACATTGCTAATGGAAAACAGGAGGTATTTCTTAAAGAGTCTACCAGAGAACACAATCAGTGCTTTTCCTGTTCAGCTGAACTATAACCTCCCTGTCTGCAGGTGACAGGAATCTTTGTCTCATCCCTCTCTAACATGGGCTCTTCATTCTGCTCTTCTAGCTCTCTACCTGCTATGTGACACTTTCAAAGCAAAGCCTCATGAAGCCACCAAACGCCTGGTTTATAAGTCTTCAGGAATTCTTTTTAGAGTTGTTTGCTCTACATCCAAACGCAAAATCCCGTTAATAAATATACCTATTTATACAGAGAGAGATATATATATATATAGTAATTCTTATCTATATGTTGCGTTAAACAAACAGATGTAGTTGGATTGCCTGTGGTGAGCCTACTATGAGTTGGAACTGTAAATCCTGACATCTCCATCAGTAATTATGAGCTTTACCAGCCAGGAAAATACAGCATCTAGATTGGATACCTGCCCTTATCAGTTTTTATTTTAGTCATATTTCTATCGAGCTTATTTTCATAGTTAATATGTTGGAAAGCAGGTTTGGGCTTGATTCTTTCTCTACTCTAATATTGCTCATCTTCCTCCCTCCGCCCCCAGTTTCCTTCTTCCTAACTTACATCTAAAAGGTGCTGGCAGCGATACCCCAGCCTGGCTCCAGCTATTCCACTTCTGTCTCTATCCTGCCTGTGAGTGCCAGAGCTCAGCTCCACTCTTCTTTAGGTCACCAACAGTGTATTCATAGTTTGCAGAAGCTGCTGGCCTTGCATAGTTGCATTCTGGGGTGAGGACGAGTGCTAGAAGAAATCTAAATGGCAGAGTAACTGGGAGATAGTACAGACTATCCCACAATCTGTAAGTGATACCTCTCCTGGAAGTGGCCAGAAACAAAAATGTTTGAGTACAGAATTCCTACTTCCTACAAAGACCAAGCCACTAGTAGAAGATCATATTCAGCTACAAATCAAAAAAGAAAATAAGACACAGACCTGGAATAATCTCATTTGGTAGAAATGAATAATGGCCTTTCTGCAATTGTTTTGCTGAAAAGCACAAATCTCTACAAAAAGAAACCAGCCATCTGTTTTGAATGTTTTAGAATATAAGTATCTACTTGTGTACTTCTTTGATCTGTAAGAATAATAGAAAGACAGTGATACAACCCAGTTACACCTCCATTGTGAGTGCTTAATTCATCCCAGAGCTGCAGATTACAAAATTCCATCTGGAAATCTTAGTCTTATCATTCTGGGATCAGAAAGAAGATGAACAGTGTATCAAGATCAGTTCTTTTGTGCTGGTAGATACAACATTCTTGGACAGCTTCACACATAAAATAGTTATTAAGATAGCAAAATAGTAGAGTTTTTTTAAAAAAACAAGCTAGCAAAAGAACTGTTCCCAGAAACAGGGAAAGGCCCAGGAGGAGAAGTTAACATCATTTTAGGGACAGCATTTTTCTCTAGGTTGGCCCGTTGCAGTCTAACAGTACTCTTAACTTACTGGATAAAAGACTACATGCCAGTATGGGTATAGAATAAGAGAGAAGGTGGAAAGGCACGGTTTCCAAATTGGAATGGTAGAAGATTAATCATAAAACAAAACATTAAGTTTGATATCAGCATTACTGAAATTGTTCACTCCACCATAACACGATTGTTACTTACGCTGAAGTGAGAAGGTCACTACAAAAGGCTTTCCATTATTCAGAGTTATTACAGCCAAAGGAGAAAAGGTTATTCTCTGAAGAAAGGCAAGGCTTGAAAAGAATAGGTACTTGTACGACAGCTAAATCAGGATTTTGAATTGTACTTCCTCAGAGCAGTAATTGTCAGTCCATGAACTCTTTCTGTCTCCTTGCCTGAGCTTGATGGCACAGGAGTCTTTCAGTTTCATAATTAATGATGACACCCACATAGGCAGGGCTCCAGAAAAGCAGGGATGGAAGGCAGGTCCTGTGATTAACCGGGACAACTGTGTTCAAAGTGCTGCCCTCGTAACAATTAATTAGTTACATCACCTATTTGAGTGCACCACATTAGGGTTCTCACTAAAGGGTTGCCCATCTGGAAAGTGGGAGTGAGAAGCCCTGGCTGTCACCAATATGACAAAACAAATCTGGCATTTTATCTCTCAGTCAGGCCAAGTGATAATGTTTAAGTAAAGTAAGATTATTTCATGTAGCTGCCTTCAAATTTTGCACAGGGTATGTCTCTAAGGCAATCATAAGACACATTCTTTCACAGTGTTTTTAGACATATGAATGAAGAACTGCAATGGACGTATTATAACAGATTATTATACACTACACAATTAGTTTGTAGATTTTTAGAGAAGGGAAGAAATGACCCTTCAAAGGACAAAAGATGACAATGAAGAAGAAGAGGCAGCGGTCTAAAGAGCTTTGTTCAGCATGCTGGAATGGCAGCTCCTTGAAATGTTTAACATATGGGTTATTTTCCCTTTTTTGGGAAGGAATAGGACCTTGGAAGGAAAAATAAGAAGTATTAATAAATTGAGTCAAATACAAATCTAACATAATTTTTGGGAACAAATTCAAAATGAGATATTAGAATCACCATCATATCACTGTAACAACACTACTTTAGAATGTTGTGTAATAATATTACCTAGCACTTATATAGCACTTTTCCCAAGCAGAACTTCCACTTTACAAAAACTTCAGCTCATTTTACAATTAGGGAACTTGAGACAGGGAGAAAGAGAACAAGTGAGTGGTTGGAGACAATGCCAGGAAAGAATTTATCTTCTGAATCGTGGTCTAGTGCTGTGTCCACTAAATCACATTGTAATACGAGTCAGGCACGAAAGCTTGGCGTTTTTGACCATTCTGCATGATCTGACAATTAAAAAGAGCATATTGAAAATAAATTTATTTAAAAGGCTTATGAGGGCACAGTGTAATAAGTGACAATACTGAGAACCTAAAAGAAGTGTGACAGTAGGACCAGCAGCTCTCTACATGCTGCAAGCATAAAATGTGTCTCATGTGGAGAGAAAGATCACATTTATGCAGTGAATGAATGCCTGTGTAATCATTTGAAAATGGAACTCATCATGAATAAGATATTTACTTTGCTAAAAGAAATCAGTATATTAATCCAAGTACCAAATAATGCAGAAAAAAATCAATATTCTTCTCAAACTTCCCAAAGTATAGACACTTCTGGTTCTGTAGTGATCTCAATGAGAAGTTCATGGGGTTTGACAGCTATGGCAAAGGTTAAACTACATCCCAAGATGTCCTGCCCTATCTTCCTCAATATCATTATTTCTATCCCTCTTACTCTACCACCATAGTAGTCACACTTCTTCAGACTATGACCTGTTGCCTGTCGCCTACTTCTGCCACTTTCCTCTAAGTGTCCTTTTAGCTGTAAGATGGAAATAAATAAACGCCCCCTCCGAAACAAGCAAAAAGGAAATGCTCATCCTAGGCATTCCTAGGGGTGAGACAAAATTGCTCTGCAGACACAAGTTAGAAACACGTGGCTTACAACCTTGAGCATTGAGCTGGGTTTTGCATGTCTACTAGTATCAACTTCTCTGTGAGATTTGGCTGTTTCTATCATTCTTACTAATCCTTTTAATACCTCTGTCCTAATAAATAGAATATGGAAATGTCATTCAAACTACATTACCCTTTAATAATCACAAATGGCTGTTTAGAATGAGTCTGCTTTCAGAAACAATATATTCATTAAAGATGTTCTTTAGAATATTATGAGCTCTTGATTAAAAACTATAGTTAAAAAAATTCAGACTGAATTCATTAAACATTCTTCATATTGATAACTTTCCCTCTATTTCAGTTCTTAGGTTGAAATTACTCTTGTCTACCGAAAAACTCTTGGCAAAATCAAATTACAACATTAACAATGTAGCCTTTGGTACACAATGCATACGTGTAGTCTGGTGATGCTGCATATTATAATTTATACTGTTTTTGACAAGGAGTCTATGAAATTTGCTTGAATTGACTGTTTTTCAGTTCTTAAAAATTATTCAAATATTCTCCTGTTACGACTTACCCCCACAGACATCACCTCTGAAATCTTAAGAGATGTGTTAAATTATGCTAGTGTCTTCAGCTGTCAACTCGCAATACTTACTGCTTCTGTGTTAAAATTTGTCAAACTCAAGTATTATAGAAAAACGTCACCAATGAGAGGCTTTTTGTCTTGCAATATTTTTGCGGTAATAGGAACTTGTCAATATTTTCATAATCTTGAAAAATCCCCATTTTTATGCACTAAAATGGGGGCTAGTTCAATACTAGCTCTTTGACCATTCCACTGTTACTCTAATAAGCACAAAATTCATTTTCAGCTTTTGTTCCTGGAATTCAAGCACAGCAAAACGAAATGTTTTGCTCCTTAGCAGGCACATCCGTGACTTCAGGATTTGTTGGCGACTGTTAATAGAAAATGCTGCCACAGAATGAGTTCAAAAAGCTTGTCTAGCGACAGCATCTACTAGGCTCCAACTCCTACTGCAAGCCAGAGCCATAGAAGATGGGAAGAAAAATGCTCTACAACAGCATGCATGCTTGAAAACACACATACAGTATGTATAAATTATATACCAGGATAAATCTCTCAGTTCTCAGAGTTTCAGTTTTGCTCTTCCTCTGTTCTTGCCCTTAGCACGTTTTTTCTGTCCTTGCTTTTCCCTGTGTCCTTTAATTTGATTGTCTTTCACTCTTCCAGCAGGTTTTTTGTCATCCTGTGCCCACTACACCCATTCAACAAAAGCAGTCCTCCTCATTTCTGACGGGCAGAGGTGACACAAGCAGATTTCTGAACCACACCCACACTCTCTCACGTGGTAGGTAGCATGGTTGTGCTTCACAAGAAAACTAGATGAACTCAGCAGCTTGGGAAGCTTATGTATGGAAGCTTTGCTTCTTCTTTCCCCCATATAGCATGTACATGTACATATTTACAAGAATATACACACACATACACACATGTCCTTTCATATGTATTAGATATCATAAGTGTAAAATCATATTATTTTTAATAAAAGTGAATAATAACTAACTAAGCCATTGGCCAGACCATTTTAGCGTTTGAGAAAGACAAAGGTGCATCCTCTGAGAAAGCACATTGGAATACACTTGGATATAGAGGAGGATAGAGCTCCATCTGGGGAATAAAAGGAGTCATAAGAAATTCAGACAACAAGGAAACAAGCCTAGAGAAAAAGGCTAGGAAAGGCTATTTCAGGATGAAAGATGGTATTTACATTGAACTGTAAACTGAAATGTAAACTACCGTTCTCTGAAACTACAGGAAGGGTGCATATGTTTAGAAACAGTGCTTCATTCCAGGGGAGCTATATCTGATAATGCTGTCATGTACAGAACTGGCATAATTAAATATTAAATTCAGTCAATTCCAGAACGCTGGAGGGGAAAACCCTTAAACCCCAAAACATAAAAATAATGTAGCTTGCTATTGTACATATTTTGATGGCCTCCATTTTATCTTTAGTACTGACCAGAGGTGATTACATCCTCAGACCTAAAGGAACTTGAAAAACAAAGTTATTGCCAAGTCCTATGCTATTAGTCACTTTTTTATCATTGTAATACATACATTTAATGTAACACGCAGTTTAGGGACTCTGTGACTTAAAACATCTTTGCTTTTACAAAGAGAATAAGGACTTTTTTTTAAAATGTATATGGAATATCATGGTAAAAAATTGTAGTTTGTTGGGAATAACTGGCTTGGGAGGCATTAATCACCCTTATACTTTCCCTGTTGATGTATGCAAGACAATCTTGAGGCTGACATGTTTCTCGGATGAGATGCATGTAAGGCAAGGATGCTGGCTGCCTCATTATTTTGACTAGGATATTCTGTAATATGCTTTCCTGAGGAAAATGCCTCAAGTACAAAGTGGAGAGAGATGCTGTATTCAATGTGAACCACCCATTAATTCAGTGAACTAAGAGAAACCATACTCTTAGCACACTTGCATTCATAAATGCATCAGCAGATGGGAGAGGAAACTATCAGTGTTTTCTACACTACAACCATGTTTGCTCTAGAATGAAAATCAGAATTATTCCTACCTTCATAGTGAGCATCTTCTTCCTTTTCATCACTTACTTACCTGATCTTTCCTGTTCAATTGCCATGCATGAGCAGATCTTTACAAGCATTGTCTCTAAAAGTTCATATACTAACACACAACCATTGCAAGAGCCGTGATTCAAAAAGAATGTGAAATCAACAGTGAGTGTAAATTAATGAAGCACTTTATCAATTTTTCCACTGAAGAGATATTCTCAGTTCAAACCCCAAGGCATGAAATTCAAGTTTGATACTGCCATGGTTGGATTACATTTTTCAGATGGTTGACTTGATAAGAGGGATCTGATCTATACAGTCAGACAGACATGTAAGTCTGCAGTTAATTGAGCAAGTGCAAAGAGATGGAAGAGTAGCTTAATCTTTCATGAATGTTTTGCAAATTTAATATAAAGTAATAATTTTCAGAAATGTAAGGGTCCAAAATTTCCACAGAAATTTTGAGAAGAGTTTTCTTTTGAATAATCGATATGGAAAAATCAAATTCTGAGAAAAACTGCAAAGAAACTCATGTGAAATAATTTTTCTTAAAAGGATAAGTGAAGAAAGAAAAAAATTAATATAAATTTTTATAAAATTGTCATTGCATCTCGATACTTTAAGTACTTCAAATAAATTTATTTTGCTTTAAAACTGATACTACAAGGCATAAATTAATCCTATGCAGTGTAGCCAAATAATAGATATTTGACTTTTGTAGCTCTCTATCAAGGCTCAGTAAAGGATGTTTTCTTCTTTGCTAGAGAACAGGCATGAGGAGAAGAGCTCTGTCCTGTGTGCTGCCTTCTCTTCTGGAAATGGGGGTTGTTATGAAGACAATTTGACGGCAGAAAAGAGAAAATTGTGGACGCAGACACAGAGAAACAAAATGTACTTTAAATGACAAATAGCTACAATTTCTCCCCCATTGTTTTGAGAGAACGAGGGAGATGGAAGGGAGGGGAAAGGTTAAGGGGATATTCCTCTTTGCCTTCAAATTTACAGAAAATTTATATTCCTAGTCCATATCAAGACTCATCTATTCTGAGCCGATAAATATCTGTGACTAGTTAGGTCAGCATGCATGGCAGCAATCTCGGCAGCAGATCTCAACATGCTTAAAGCCTTCAGGAGGAACATTATCTCTGAGCAAATTCTTTACTAACCAGAATCGAAAAAGCATACATAGATTTGGCTACAGTGCAAACTGCTTTGAAAAAGAATCCGACTGAAAACATTTCCTCCATGAAGTCAATGATAAATGATATGAGAGACATTTCCTGTTCTCTCGTATGCATTAAGAGTTTGCTTTGCATAGAAACTCAATTACATGCCCTGGAAAGTTCTCCCCACAACATCATAAAACAATGACATGATGATTAGAAGAAGAAAATCACAAACTACACATAAACACACGTGAAACACCCTCATGCAGAGACTACGCAAGCAGCGGGGAAGGAGCACACCCAGGTTTCACAAAGCACACGGGAGCGAGATGTGAGAGTGACCGTCGGAAACTTTTCTACTGGCAAGAAAAGTTGATTCTCACCGTTCTGAACAAAATGGCTGAACTAAGAGCATCTGACTGGTTATGCCCAAATACCCTCCTCCTCATCCTAGCGGTGCAGAGGTGGCAATAGGAGGAAAGCCCCAGAGCAGCATGGGAATGAAATAAAGAGTTGGTTAGTATTTAAAGCACATATGTAAGTACAAATAGTAGTACAAAGTGTTTAATTCCTTATGCAATATTCTGAGCCACCCTGAGGTACAGCTTGCTTTGCTCTCCTGTAGGCTTTGTCAGCTTTTAAAATGCCCCTACGCAAAGGGAAAAGTGCAATCAGAACCTCCTCCTGCCCCCTCCTCCCTATCACCCTCCCCTGCAAGGTCTTCACAAGAATTTCCTTGAACGTTTAAATTTTATCTTTTCTTTACATTTTATCTTTTCATTTCATCCGTGAATGCTATGCTGCATTCATTCGCAAGCATGTACTACAGTTACATTCTGGAAATGGCTTCATTTCTCTGTAGACCTGCAGTGTAGAAACAACAGATATTCTAATATTTCCTCCAAATTAAGATTAGGAAAGCCATTTAATTTGCAGTATTAACAATTGCACTTTCCCAAAGAAGGTAAGACCAACATTTTCCAAAAACATTGCAGAAAATTCAAGCTAGTCAATTTACAGTTCTTCATTTATCATTTGGAGGAGGGTATTAAAACAAGATGCAAAGGGAAATTGCTCTGCAAATAAGAAATTCTCTCTGTATATACCCCTTATTGTCTTCTGATAAAGACATGAAAAGAGATTTCTAAAGATCTATTTCTGCAAGGTGAATATGTAATTGTTTTTTGTCATTTTCCTCTTGTACCTTACTCATAATTTCTGCATATCACTAGGTTGGTGCTTAAAGGTCTAGATTGAGATGCCTTCTTTCAAATCTCAACAATTTCTAGATAAGCCAGAGGGCAAAGAGGAGTGCCAAACATTCCTTCACTTTGTCAAGGCAGTGATTAAGGATCGCTAATATTTTAATTAAACTGAAATGGATAAGAGTACAGCATGGGATATGCAATTATGTTGGCATTTTCTGTGCTACCCAAGGGACAGGCAATCTCTCTGATAGTTGTCAAGCACACGGCTGTGCTTTGTAAATGACACAGGAGACTCCTCACTGCCTTGGAGATGGTAAATTGATTTTCCTTCAGTTCACGGCCCATTGACTTTGTGAGGGAGCAGTCTGTGCTCATTTGGCACAGAGGCCAGGATCTCCTCATGGGAAATGAAGGGAACTGCTCATATGCAATCCATAGATCAGAAAGCTGATCCTGGAGCATGATTTCCTGCTACCGAAGACAAGAAACAGTCCTGGACACTCCACACACTCAAGCAGTAAACCTGAGTTACTAAAATCTGAATACGCCAGACAGGACTCCAGTCTTGCATTTTAAGAGAGCAATGGTTTTTTCTTCCCTTTCATTGTCTGCCCCTTCTTCTGCACCCACTTAATAACAGCTTGGTACCAGGAACTGTTTGTTCACATTTCAGGAGTTTTCAACGATGCCGACACAACAGCAACATCCATTTCTGGTTTATAACTGCACTCTGGAATGCTATTTTTGTCCCAAGGTACTGCAAGCATGTCAGGGAAAATTACATACGACTCAAAATAATCAGCCCCCATAGTAAAAATTCCTTTAAAAGCGAAAAAGAGAGACACATTACCTGGTCAGGGGAGGGCTTGTGGTTGGTTTGGTTGGAATGGGATGAGGATTTGAGGTGGTCATCCTCATAGTTGTCAGCCATCAGCTTCATACGGTTTTGAGTCTATTAAAAAAAAAAAAGAATCTCAGTCTACCTTCTAATGTGATCATAGGGACTAAAGGGAATAGGGTATTTATGCTATCCTGTATATCCAAAATCCATACATGGAAAAAAATAAGACACATGCATAAAACATTAGTAGGTATTACTGTAGAGAACTGGTAAAAATTGGGAGACTCATTCCAACCACTTCACTTTGAGGCTAAATTAGTTTTGCAATTAAATGGCATCATCTGACTTGTACCTACTAAAACTTGTGCTGTACGTGTGTGTACAAAGAAACTAATTTCTTCTTATAGACCCTTGGGATTAAGGTTCAAACACCAATTTGGAGAACAATTAAATGAAAACATCAGTTAGATGTCCCTAAGTCAGTTTAAAAAAACCCCAAAACCAAAAAAGAAATCAGTTTTAAAAAAAAGAGTAAAGAAGCTGAGAATAGGTTATTACTTAGGAAATCCATCCAGTTTCAATATGCAAATCAGTTTTCAACTGATATACCAAAGAGTAGGAAAATTCTGAGACTGGTCAGAAAAATGTGAATTATAGAAAACCCTTCCTGTGAGGAAATTAAAAAGTTAATAAATAAGTCTTTGGGAAGAAAAGGTGACATAATAAAGATTTATAAAATTAAAAACTGCATACAGCCAAGCAAAGAATTAACAAAATATGAAACAAGTTTCTTAGCTTTTCTTCAACTTCTCAGGAAATGCCAAGTTCCAGAGGATATATAATTTTTAAAACCAGAAAATATAAAATAAATTGTGTAAGAATAAATGGAATACCTTACCTTAACATTGCCATTCTAGGTAAGCAATTGCAATAAACATTAAAATATAGTACATGACCATGTCTGCAAAGGACAGTGTTAGTGAGATGAAGCCCTTTTAACGTACTATCCTGAAATGAGGTCCTCAAGCACCTACAAACACACCCACACAAACAAGGAAAGAAATTCACTTGGGCAAAATGTCCCACCTCCCCAGCAGGGCTTACAAAGACCTCGGGCAGCAACAACACTCTAGGAGTAGCCTAGAGGGGACTACGAAAGAGCTGGGTCTAGGGTCTTGCAAAGTGAGCTGCCATCCCCGCGTCAGCTGCTTCACTTCAAGTTACCTGGGTGCCGCTGTCATTGGGCCCTCACACCTGGAGCAGGCCCAAAATGGAGTGACGGCCTTTCTCCTCCCAGCTCATAGAGTAGACAAAGGCCCCATTTTGAGCTTTGTGAAAATCTTGTACTCCAAAAAAATAAAAAGGCTAGCCAGACCTATGTTAGATACACAGTAAATTATGTACAGCTAGACATATTAAATCATCAGAGATGCACTAAAATTAAATGTCTTAAATGAAAGCTCAAAGCTTACTGTAAAAATGCCAGCTGTTGATTCAATCCCCTTATAACTCCATGGTTTCTCACTGAAAACTCTAATTTTAATGAGCACCTCGAGGCTAGAGAATGCAGATTCTACTTGACTGTACTCAGATCATTATAGGGAAGGTCCAAGGTTTGAATCTGGATTTGATTTTATTTTGGATTAATTTAACAAAAGCTAATAGTAAATTGAGCTTAAGCAATAAGCAATTTAACCATACAAAATCTTTATATTGTTTGCTCTGTTTTGTCAAACAAGTTTTGAATTCCAAGTCTGACTCATCATTCATAAATCACTACTTGAAGCATGCTACATTAATGCTTAAACAACGAGCTTATTGTAAAGGCGCTTTCTCCATATTTATTATTATATTTAAGGTTGGCAACAATTTCTTCTTTGCAATGAGAGCTACTGATTTTAAATGATTTCATATTTCTTTGGAAATTTTTGGTTTTGATAATAAATAATAACTTCTTGCATGACTTCCAGTGTGTATGTGGAAAAAAATCTATTAAAAAGCAGAAGTTTAGCAGACTATTAGTACAGTACATTAACTTTTCTGAGAGAAAAAGTAGCTCTTCCTTGAGAGAGGCAGCACGTTTTCTGATATTGCATGAAAAAAACTATGTCAGCACTAATACAGAAAGAGAAGAATATAAAGATATAAACATTTAAAGCACAGTATCCCTCACAGAAAATTCTGAAGTGGAACTGAAGAGGTTGCATACTGCTGTCACTTAACTTCAAGTAGAATAACCTCCCATTAATACTTGGCAGGAGGTATAAGAAGAGGTTGAGAGAACTGGGCTGGTTTAGCCTGAAAAAGAGGAGGCATCTTTATAGGAGGAAACAGAGAAGATGAAGCCACACTCTTCCTGGAGGGGAGAGGACAAGAGACGACGGATGTAAGTCGGAACACAGAAAATTCTTGCTAGACATCAGGAAAATTCATTTCGTAAAAAGGCTGATCAAACACCAGAACAGGCTGCCAAGAAGCTGTGGCATCTTCATCCTTGCGGATACTGAAAATGTGACTGGAGAAGGCATTAAGCAAGCTGCTCTAGTTAAAGATGCTCTCAGCAAGTAGTTGGACACAGAGGTCCACTCCAATCTAAAATATGCTGCAATTTTTATTTGGGCTTTTCATCTTCAGATAATTTTATAGCTATCAAGGCTGGAGTTTCCAAAAGAAGAGGGAGTTAAGTTCCAAAATTCCTCCTAGTTGCTAAATATGGTTTAGCTGCTTAGCTCCATTACAGCCCTTTGAACATTTTAACTCAGAACAATCTCTGCAGCATCCCAATGATGACGATCATACAGGATCAGTTAACCTAGAAAGATATTTTTTATGTTCCCCCTTTAATCCAACCTGACCTTACACTGCTTCTGCTGTTAATCTAAGAGTGCACGTTTGTGATATACAAGTCTTGGCAAGAAAACACCAAAATCAGTATTGTGATTTCACTACAGGAACTAATTTATACATATATTATTGGAATTAGGCAAAAATCAAGAGAGAGAAGAAAAGCAGTTTATTTCCTGATGGATACCACTAAAAATTATTTCCCAAAATTAAAATTCCAAGCAGTGTTGCAAATATATAATATAATTATATTTTTCTAATTCTCTATGTTAAACATGGAAATGAAAAGCTTCTGCTTAGGACTGGAATACTAACTGATGCACTTCTAATTGCACATCTTTAAAATAACTGGAAATACATGAAGTCAGTTTCTCTCCTACTGCTCCTCTCCAGAAAAAAATCTTCAAAAGGATGGAAATTTCTAGAGCATATGGCTGTTGCAATGATTTAAAACCAAACCATTTACTGTGGGGAACCACTCCAACATCCTGCAGTCCTGAACTGCTTTGTCATGGTGCTATTATACAATCCGCTCCCACCTTATGAGGTTATGGCTCAGATCCTAGGGCAAACATTTCTACATCACTCTAGAAAGTATGAACAACAAAGTGGTTTAACCACTGTGTCCTGTGAGAAAATAAATAAGCAGTGCAGACAAATCGGTTGTGTCAGGAGTGCTTTTGTCTAAAACCTCCAGAGCTTGTAAGCAGAACTAGTGATGATAAGAACCGGATGTCAGATCCAGATTTTGCCAAAAAAATACCTGCGCCATTACAGGTACCTTCTTCATGCATATGCAGATAAAATGCTAGAATGAGAAAAACAGGACAAAACTCCATAGGTTTCTTGATTTTTTTTCCAGAAGGTTTCTTTTTTTTTTTTGCCAGAACAGATTTCGTAACCTTATTCCTTGCCCTCTGATCACACCCCCTCCCAAAACCCTACACCTTGTCAAAGCCCTTGACAACACTTTTTAGTCTCCCAATAACACTGTGTAAAAAGAACAGTCCCAAACCCTTTAGACTAGTGTCAATCCTCAAAATTACTAAAGAGCCATCGCACACTCTCAAGCTCCTAACTGAAAGCCAGGAATGACTATGGAGAACTTGCCACAAGAGGTCTGCAGACCAGAGCCTGTGAACCGCATAACATTTGCAAGGGTATTGTATCTAAAAAAAACCCCAACTTCCTCCGGTTATATATTAGACTATACTTCAGTACTATCAGATCTTGCCCACCCTCCCTTTTTTTCCCCCCAGAACTTTTGCAGTTCTTTTGCCTCTCTAATATACTTATTCTTAATGCCCTTCTTGCTTCTCCTCATTATTTAACCCTGGCCTCTGCCCTATCCCTTGCTACAGCAGGCAGTTATACTAAAAGAAATAAACACCAGGAGAAAATATGAGATTAACTTGTTTTAATCATAAATGTGAATGGTCAGCATCAGCACTTCTCTGAAATGTGCTCTCTTTTCTTTTGCTGTTTTGTGGTCCTGCAGGGTTTTCATTATATTTTCACTATGCTTTTTCTGGTTATCATATAGTTTACTTCTGC
Organism: Platalea leucorodia; assembly: GCF_965183815.1. Lineage (NCBI taxonomy): Eukaryota > Metazoa > Chordata > Aves > Pelecaniformes > Threskiornithidae > Platalea > Platalea leucorodia. The sequence continues at coordinate 59,982,201 of NC_138826.1, forward strand.
CTGTATTCTATAATCATTAGATGTTTGGCTAAACAAGGAAATTACTATGGAGTAGACTATTTCTAATGCAGCCAACACCTGAAAACTTTCATTCCAAACAGTCCTTGTATAATATTTTAGCTGCCAAAACTGTAGCCATGGTGAATTTTGTTTAAGGATCTCTAAGGTCCTCCTTCATGGATGTACTGCGTCAAAGCACACTCTCACCTGTAGGTTCCTAAGAGTAAGTTATTTTATGTTCACTGCAGACTACACTGGTAGCTTGTTTGTGCACCTCCACCCTAAAGACCAAATTAATAGATTTTATCACAGTTAAATTATTACATGAGAAAAAACAGAACTGATGTTGATCCACAAAGTGTAGGGGAAAGTCAGAGACACATTCTGGAACATAGCTGGTAAAAGCTAGAGTCCTGCCCAGGTCTGACAAGCTCTTTATAGTGGAATTCCACATATAAATTTGAAACCCACACATTTAACTACAGACATTGTTTATAATATATTTTAGAGAATGTTTTTATTTGAAAGCTTGCACTAAGTTGTATGTTATAATGAGAATACATACCTTTCTTAAGCACTTCTGCAGGATAGCTAGTCTGGTAACCATTACTGTGGCAAGTTTTTGAAACCAAATTTTATTTGTAGGAATAGCACATTTCTGTATCTCTAGACAAGATCCCTAATAAACAGCAGGTACTAGCTCATAAGCTGCGTGTTCACTATATTAATCTAGTCTGCTTCATACTCACATTGCAGTAACTGACTCAAAGAGTTCGCATCAAATCTGTTTCTCCACCATGCAATGCAACGGAAACCATGACATCAGTGACTACTTTCTCATTTTTTGTAAAATCTTTGAGTAGGGTAGTTTCTGGCTTTGCTAACCAGTCTAAACAAGCTTTATTAATCCTTTAATGTAGAGTTTAAGAAGTCCCACATTAAGTAAACATTAATATAACAACTGTACTTGTGACAAATGGATACATGGTGGAGACTGTGTCAGTGAGTTAAAGGAGTCATCCCACTTCAGTCTGAGTTGAATGTTTCACTGGAAGCACACAGATGCAAATGCAACAGTTTAGAAACCTTTTCACCAGTAACAACATAGAAATATAATGAAGAAACTCAGGCGATTTTTTTTTTTTCCCTAAGTTGTGAGCCAAATTCAGTATCTCTGAAAATTATGTTCTTGCAAAGACTTTCAGATAGTCCTTTTCTACTTGCTGAAAACACACAGTGAGCCATATTCCCTGTAAATATCTAACCAACTCCCTGCTGGAATCTGGCTGTCGGAAACACAGAGAGAATAATCCCTCCTTGCCTGTTATTAGAATGTGATGCCCTGAGTAACTACCTTGGGTATATCTATACCTACCTTGAATATACACCTGCCTTGAGTGTATACCTACCTTGAGCACAAGGGTCTCTGAAAGATTGTTTCCATTATTTTACTCTACGCCCCCTTCCCCTTCATGATATTTAATGATCTGGGAGACATTTTTCAAATTCGTAAAGAGATGGTGAACACTGAGTTGTCATTTTTTTTTGGTAGTGTTTAACATTGTTAGTTAGGTTTGGCTTTTCTTTTGGCTATGTTTAAGATTAGCAACCGAGATTCCTCTATTAGCAGCAAACAAACACAATGTTCAGCTGCACACATATGAAAACCATTCCCGTTACGACAGTTCTGTACATCCTGGAGCCTGTGTTTTTGTGAGCACGTGCAGCGGGCAGCTGCTGGGGTTTGTCAAAGCCTGCAGGATTTAACACAGATTCTACCTGAGATACCGGCTCCTGCATCAACTGTTGGCAATGTTACAACAACGTTACATTATAAAGTGAAAGACTTTATCAGCCCACTTAATTTCTGTGTTTAGTGATTTCATTTTTCTGTTCATCTCCCCACGTGATAATTACAGAGAAATTTCATTCTGGAGAATTCATATTCAAAACCCTTTGAACTAAACTAAAGGAGGCAGATTATTTAGATACGGAGTTCTCTCTGAGGCTTGACATATGTAGATATATGTGGACGGATTTAAAAAACTAACTTTGAACTGAAATTTTTCGTGTACAGGAATGCGTTTCTTGGAGCTTTATTAGTTCCTTAGGAGATGGACAAATAACTAACTGCAGGTCTGCCTGACGACAAAGTTTATTGAAATCTATTGCTCTGAATCCTGTATAGAGAAAACTAGGAACACAAAAGACAACCCAAATCAGATCTTGTGTTTGGGATTCGTAATTGTGTTATATGACACGAACATTATAGTATGTGTTCCTTTAGCTCTCTTGTACTCTCTTTAGAGCTATGTCAAGCTGTGTTTAAGACTGACCGATCAGTGGTAATGGAACTGCCTTTCTCTTATTTCTTTCACAAGAGCTAGAATCTGCCCAGTCCCAGATTTAAAAGGAAAATAACAAAAAAAAAAAAAGTAAAAAATCCTTCCTTCTCTCATGGCTAACTACTCGGAAGCAAACCAAGTAACCAAGTATGTTAGTTCTTTGGCATCTTTCCCACTGCATGTAAGGGTCTTCAGCAGAAAGCTCAGTAAGGTGTTTTTTCCTGTATCTCAAAGATGTATGAGTAAGGGCTGGACTCCGAGAACGTTTACCACCATATTGTAAACCTAATTTATACTGACTGGGTGGCCTATGCCTCAAAAAAACCTTCCAGGCAAGATCAAAAGGACAAATGGTATCCTGTGACAACAGCCCCAGAGAATCCTGGATCCTTCAAACTACACAAAACCAAAAAAATTATTTACTGAAATTGATCTGAAGACAGCAACAGGAAGCAAAATGAGCTGCTGTTTTAATTCTTAAGATGAAATAAGAGAACTGATTATATTGACCTTCCAGTAGTGAGCATATAAAACCTCTATACTCCAAGTTTAAAGTAAGCAGGTAAGTAGTTTTTGTGTTATGAGCCTGCCCTGTTGTGCAGTTTGTTAGGGCACGTCTGATCTCAGTTCCACGCCACGGCAGAGAAGGGCCTTACTGCAGAATTTCCTGCCAGAGAATATAAGATCAGTATCCTTTCTGCCACATGCCCTGAAAGCCAAAAAGACTCATTTATTTCAATCAGCTTAACAGCAAATGGTTTTTGCTAAATCACGCTGCTACATCTACTCTCCATCTATTGTGCCGTCTTCATTACTTCTTTCATCAGTTAAGAGCTGATTTCTTTTGCAGACAGCATGGCTACCCTTGAAGAGCATAGGAGTCCACTTTATTACCCATTTTATGCTGGCTAATGAAATCTGCGTGCTTTGGATTTGTATTCTACATCTTCTAAGCATGGCCTTCAACCCTATAATAATCTCTTTCTCCAGCCTGCCTCCCCCATGGTGTCTCCAGGCAAGAGTCAGCTGGGACCAGTCTGAAAGTATGTACGTTCTGAATGGCCAGCCATATGTGTATGCTACAGCCAAACAAAATATATCACGGCTCAATTCTTCTTGCCTTTCCCTGTGTGAGAGCACTACTTCGGGCTTTTTTCGCCTCTACCCAGCTGTGGATGTTAATTAAGTTCCTATAAGTTACACAATCTTTGAGACTTCTTTCCCTCTGTTAAATTTGATTGAAAATGGTCAATAAATTGAAAAGTTACTTGGTGGGAACTACAGCTCAGCTAAGCAGATGGATAGCACTGTCATTTAAACTCTTTCTTGGAGGACTTGAGGATAAAAGCTGGTCCAAACTAGCATGTTTTGTTCAAGTTGTAAGAGTTTGGATGTAGTCTCTCAATATATCCTTGCATTAAATGTTGCATAGGCATGGAGTTTTCTGATACCTCGCTCCATGCCTTTCTTTAAGATTCTGGGAGGCCGAATTGCTACAAATTCTCAAGTGAACAGCAGCAAGCCTCTCATGCTTAGTTCATGTGTCTGCTGAACGTTTAATATATACAGTTTATTCAGTCTCTTTAACCTACTTTGATACATACCACCGAGGACAACTCATTTGAGCAAAAAAGTGAAATGCTACTTCTACAACAACGTGAAAGGAAATACCAGTCTTTGTCATGGTCCTCATTACTCAAACTGTCGAAAACTCCTGATTGTACTTCTCCCCTTGCTCATTTTTCCCCTCTCCCAGTGTGTTTGTGGGTCCAAGATAAAAATTTCATCTTGTATTTTATCAACTGAGAGAAAAACAAAGAAGCAGTAAGAAAAACAAGCTGAAATGTACTTTGGAGCATAAAGACTCCGTAAAAACTTTGATAGGTTGGTGATACATGTGTTTTACAAAGCAAAATGTAAAAGATATCTCAGGTTATGCTAAGGTTGGAAATGCATTCCAACATTATAACGATCTTGTGATTACTTCAAACTTGTGCAATTTAAGCACCAACATTAAGCACCAGAGAGAAGGTTAATCTTACAAAATCTGTAAATATCTGAAGGCAAAACCACTAAATTACCTACATCGTATCCCATAGAACAGGCAAGTATTTCTACCAAAAACAGAACAAGCTTTGTTTGATATAGTTGATGGGACTCCTTCTGTTTTGTTGTGACTATTTACTTGAAATTTCTCCTTCCCTTTTCACTTCAGCTTCACTCCACACCCTGCTCATCTTACTCTCGTCTACCTTACTCCGTCCCTCTTTCCTTTGTTATTCTATTTGGTTCTCCTTTCCAAAATAAATCCACCTGCATATGCTCAACTTCACAAAGCTGCCTGTATAACACAACTACCTTAGTCACTCTGCTTTTGTCTCTTAGTCTGTCTCCTAGTCTGAAATCAGAAAGTTTCTCAGTCCAGTGATACCCTATGAAAACTGATCGGCAAAATCTCATCTAGGAATTTATATACAAGATGCATCCTACTGTAAAATCTTAAAACCTAGTCATGATCCCCTGCTTCGACAAAATCATTTGTAGGCCATCCGCTCATGTGTATCTACATACATCTTTCTTAGTTGATGTGATTTGGAAGTTTTCAAATCTTTGTCTATTGTGACTGTGTCTTTACAATAAATATAGTAAAAGCATTCCTTTATCCAGGTATTTTTAATTTTGGAAGGTATATAGCAGTGTTTTTACCACAGCTCTTTTAGCCTTACATATTTTTATTATTATATGACTCACCACTTCAATTGCATTTGCCTGCAGCTTCAAAGAGCTGTTAATAGCAACTCCCTCCATGCATGCTGTTCTTGGCAAAAAAAGTAGTTATGTACAGATACAAATTCCTAGATGCTAAAGTGATGTGAGCTGCTCAGTATCATCTCAACACAGACTGTCTGTAACTGCCCAGAACCCAGCTCTGGGTGTATACACGAATGTGTCTGTGTCTACATATATAAACAGTGTTGATAGCAACTTTAAAAAAAAAAAAAAAAACACAACGAAACCTCAAGACTATTTATGCTTGGTCCGAAATGAATTTTAAAAGCTGTTGCGTATAAAAGAAAAAGAAAACCAATATTATTCTTTTTCTGCCTCACTTTCATCTTTGAATCTAGGCAAAATCCTCCACGGTAACTGCTGGAGGGAAGAGTTGAAAGGGCATTTCCTTTGACAACCAACAGAGCTTTGCTACCCCAAACTAAATTAAAGTTAAGAATTTTCTCTGTATGGCCAATTATTAGGGTTGACATCCACGTAGAAGAGCCCTGCCTCATAAGATCCATACAAACACACAGACATTACATTCCTGTCTGTCCACACCATCTGTGCGTGTGGTCTGCAGACACAGGATTCCTGTCCATCCACACTGTCCCTGTGTTTGGTCCACAGAGGCAGGATTCCTGCCCGAGCAGACAGCAGCACATGTGCAGTACAGAGCTGGACAGATGATTCCTGTCCATTTGCCCCACTTTTGCACGCAGGACACAAGCAAGGAGGATCACAATAAACCAATGCTTGCTTTTTTCTTTTTCTTCCTGCAGAGGTTGATTTTCCCTCTTAAGTTTGCATCAAAGCTTAGATAACAGTACTAGCTGGAAAGACTGAAGAAACATTCAGGTTTTCTACTGTGTTTGTGCCAAAATTATTCTTACCAAGGAAAGAAGTTCTCTGCCTTTCTACAAAATTCATGGCACACAACGTGTAGAGATGTGCCTGTCTGGTCAGATGAATGTCTCTAAAGTGTCTGCATTTCAGACAGTATTCCCGTCATTGCCTGCTCTCTTCCTAATCTGTTGTCTTTCTGCGATTTACATTACATTATGCCATTACATATGAGTAGAGGCCCACCCAATGGGCACCATAAAGCACACTGTAAAGGTTAGGAAAAAAACTTAAAAAATTCCATCTCTGCTATAGAACCACCAAAAGAAAAAATCTGTGGAACAAGATGAAAAAACAGCCAGTCGTACCTCCGGTGTTTTTTCCTTAACAATCCTTTTACTGCAAAGTCATTAAACTTAGATAGGTGACGCCACATGTTAAAGAGCCCTGACAAAGCAAAGGAAGAAGCAGAGATGAATGAATAGAAAGACAGGGGCAACCTCAGCTGATTTATTTGCAACTAGAAGACCTAGGAGGAAACAAGGAAGCCTTCATATTTTTTAAGCCCTCTTTGTATCATAAAACAGATTGCTGTCTGACAATGGAGAAGGACTAGCTAGTTTGGGTAATCGGGAAAGGGGGAAGAGAGGAGGAAGAGTCATCAAGAAATCTTTTCATCATTTGATAGTGATGAAAAGGATAGAGATGGACAATAAGGAACTAGTCTTAGTCTGCACTTCCCAATCTGTTGATCCCTCCCACCAAATCTGTGAATCCTTCTTTTTCCAGTCCAGAAGAACATACTTACATCCTGCCTGTCTCTCTATGAGATATGGAAGAGACTTGAAAGGTGCACAAAATGAAGATCTGTGTGTATAAATAAATAAATAAATTTCCCCTTAAAAAAAAGAAGAAAAAACCTAGAATGAGAAGGTACAGTACTTATTACTTCCACAGGGTAAATAGACATATGCAGTCTTCCAAGTTTTAGACAACTTATGTATGTGTGTGTTCTTAAGGATCACTATATTGCTTTTACGATTTTTTCAACACCATTAATGTCAGCAGTTGGCAGAAGTTTGGGTTGCTAGCTGTAATAAAGGAGGCGAAGCCAAGGTTATATCTACTAGTGTTTTGGAGATGGAGAGCACACTGCCTTGGTATGAGAAATTACAGTTACGTTTCAGGTTAATGTGAAAAAAGAAAGAAGAGTAATTTCTTAAACTACTAAAAGGATTAAGTGTGGTACAACAGCGAAATTTAATGTTTAAAAAAAGTTTAGTTTCCCTCAACCAAATAAAAATCCACTGTAAAAACAAGAGATACCTAGGGTGTTCAGATCCTAAGAAGAACTTGGCCGGGGTCAGCTGTGAAAGCTCCATTTATTTTTTGTTTACTCAACTACAGGAAATATTTGTATTCACACTAAGACAGACAGGAATTGGTGGTAAACAGAAAGAAAGAGAACAAAAGACTAAGTTCTGTGACTGTAAAGTTGTGCTCAAATAAAGAGAACAAAACCCGTAATAAAATGACTACCCCTTAACCAGGGCTGTATTCAAGATAAAAGACCATTACTTCCCCCGGCACCAGTACTGTGATCAGAGTGTAACATATATTTGGAAACTAAAGCTTTATGGAAGTTGAGAGACTAATAGTCACTATACTACTGACAACCTAAAATTGTGCAACAAATTGCAAAGGTAAATTTACTCATATTTGAAACTGAGAGCGCTTGACCAGCTAACTGAGCTGATACCCACATGATAAATGTTTGATTATGCCAAGTAAAATCAGACAGCAATCTTTTCAAGTTTGAGACTTATTTTGTCTTTATGCACAATCTTGGACTAATCCCTAAAAGCATTTCTTGGTACTGAAAAGACTCAAACCTTTGGTACCGCATTTAAGGCAAAGAAGGGCAGACAGTAACCGTTCCTTTATTTTGTGTTCAATACAGGTCTGCTCAGAGACAGCAGAACACAACTGCCCTAAGGATGATCTGCCAAAATTACTACTTTGTATTTGACAGCATCGTCTGCAAACCCGCATTCAAGGGAAGGACTGGAAGCAGAATCTCCATCAGTACCTACTTTCTCTTCTTTATCTTTCGGAGTTGGCAGCTCTTACCAGACTCCTCACAGCTTCCCAAGTTAGCAGCCAGCAGAAAGATCTCCATCCCCTCCCTACACACATTCACAAATGTCAAGTGGCAAAAACATTACCTCTAAGGAAAAACTACACACCTTTTCTTTGGTCATGAATATTTTTTCATCTTAGAAAAGGGGTGTAGAAAACAGCATGTACTTATTAAGGAGTAAAATGCATAATTTATTCAGCACCAAAACATGAATAGCAATTTTTTTAAGACTTGGATTCTTTAGAACATAACACCACGAATTTAACAGAACTGAGGGGAATCTGCAGACATCAGCACCCGTCCATTTGCAGAAGCTATCATAAGTAACTGATGCCTAATTTCATAAATCTATGTCTCCTTTCGATAAACCTGATATATTATCCTACCAATTTCCACAACTTGGTATGTAGATTAGTGAAGGATTAGTATCAAGAAACTAGTCCTAACTGACAGCCTATATCTTAGATTTCCAACTGCAACACGAAACTTCTATTTTCCCCTGCATTACCTATTCATTAGCCTGAGATATGGTGTACTGGACTAGGCTCAATCAGATTGTTTCAAAAAGGGAAACTATTTTCAGAATTCTAAGGAGCTTAATACAGTGGATGAGAAAAAAATCTGCAGACTGAGAGGTATTTCAGTGCATAAGCTCAGAAATACCTGCAACCACTGTTCATCAACAGCTCACTATTTACTGAAGCTGAAGTTCATTCTGTACAGTTAAGACTTAATTTTTCCATTATCAATTTTTAAGATGGTGGGGATTAAAATTCTCTATTGCAGACTACATATTTTTCTCTTCTCAAGCAAAAAAAGCACTGATTTATTATGTTACTCCCAAAATAACACAGTAAAATCCCAAACATACCATATATTCTATCTTACAGATCATTAATTTTCATTACATATTTCTAGGTGCACAATTCTTTCCATCATTCCTCCTTCAAGTAAAGAACACATCACTGACATATTAAGTCATACAACTGTTAATCTGTAATCTACTTGAAACCTTCTACATATTTAGTTTATGAAACCAATCAGTCACCTCATATCTCTGACTTCACCTTCTCCTTACACGTTTTTGGAACACACCTTGCATCACGTATCACCTCACCAGTTACAGATCTTACACAAATTAAAACCAATACTAAAGCTGGTGAAATGCTTTTCAGTTTTCTGCCACTACCCTTCTACCGGCTATCAATACGCAACTTGCTTTTTATGTAAGATAGTTGTTAAAGTCACAGGTTCGTTAGGCTTTTCATCCAAAGCGAAGTAACCACAAATAAAGTCTTACTTTATAGCTTTAGTGTGAAACTGTTCAGTGTGTTGTGTGTTCCCTGGGGAATAATGCCAATAAATGTAGGAACAGGTAAGCATAATATACCAAGTTAGCACATTTTGAGTGGAGATGAGGTAAAGGGACACGTGTGTCTTCTAGACAATTGCCAGTGCCAGGTAAAGCAGCCCAAACGAACAGCAATAATTTAGTATAGAAAAAGCTGCATCCAATCAATGAAATATCAGTAAGGATGGTTACACACTCATCTTGGAAAATCATAGTATTTTTACTGAGTTCAAACAAGCCATTCAAAATCTTCCGGTATATGAAATTTTGGTGTGAAATTCATGTTTCTTCACAAACTACACATTCATGGGTTTATGCCATCAAGATTATTTACATGTTTGAGTGGAATCCTCTCTGTCACCAAAACTTCAGAGTTCCCTAAACAATGTGTCTAAATGACAAGATTTAAATGTAATCATAAACTCACTGTGTTTTCCGGTCAGCCTTCAAACATCATGAGTTCGAATACCAAAAGAGTGATGCCAAACCAACCCAGCCACAAGAACCGATTGTCGGAAAGTCTCAAATATTTTGCCCCTGAGGCACATCCTGCCGCTGGACAACAAACAGAGAGTGGTCGTGTACGGGTCCTTCCCAACTACCCCACAAACTGGAGAAGTTAAGCAAAAGAAGATGCACCCATAATTTTATTCCTTGAATGAACAACTATTGGCAAGCTTGAGCTCTTCTGAACTGCTCTTTCTGAGCTCTTGCATCTATCTCACGAAGTCATCAGCTAACACAAAGACTGTCAGAAACTGAGGAAGATTAACTGTTCTCAACATAAAATTTGGAGCACAGAAGTCTCATAGAAGTAAATACATAAATGCTCTGTTGGATGTATGTACTAAAAAGACCTGTTCTAATATATTCTCTTTAGTTAACTGAAAAACAGTGCCTATCAGATCAGTGCCTTGTGCCGTGATAACTACTGAACAGCACCATATGGTACAACTGCGACGTGAAACGATAGTGACTCTATTTACATTGCACCAATGTCCAGAAATACTATTCACAGGCAAAGGAACTATTATTTTTTAGGCCCAGAATTACATTTCCTAGTGCAGTCTTCTGGAGAAACCCAAGCTTGCCCAGTGTTCTTTAATACCACTAACAAGCCTGGTCCTCCCAGTGTAGGCTTAACAATTTTAACTTATATCAAATGCCAGCAGACTGGTTGTCACTTACAGAAATGGGATACAGGGTCTCTCAACTGCTAACCTAGACTTGTCCAGCAATCCTGATTTTCTAGTCAGGGACAATGTTGCTTAAATAACTTAGTATAGGAGTTCATAATCCTTGAATGAGAGATACTGTAAATGTGGCAGTAGATGCTGTCAGCGACTATCCAATTAGTTTACATGTATTTGTGCAAAGTTTTGGTGAATTAAAAAGCCGTAAAACTATAATATGAAAATCTTAATGTAATCAATAAATGGAGGAATATTTCTAATAGAATTGAACAGATTTTTGAAAACTGAGATCGAACTTGGGAAATATTAGTCCACAGAGTATTTTTTAAAATGTTACAAGCAACTAGAAAGCAAGGGTAGCAAGTACTGTATTGTCATCTGAGTTCCAAAGTGCTTTTATAAATCTTAAAGCTCAATCTCTCAGCGAGGCAAAGTACCTTCCCCTTCAAGCAAACCTACGTAGCCGCCATTGCCATGCCCTAACAGCTACTGGCTGAGACATGAGTGAAGGCACAAACAGAAAGAGACGTGGTGTTTACAGCAGGGCCAACAGGCAGCTCCCTTCTCTGGCACCGTGAGACCAGTGACAGCAAGGAGCTCACTTGAACATACGTTATTATTTGGTAATACAAGAGGCAAAGGGTAAAGGTAAAAGGAGGAGGAGGGAGAGCGGAACGAGAGTATAAGTAATACCATGGGAAGATGAAATGCTGCCCCAGAAAAGACTGCTGACGCTGCACTGAGTGCTGTTACTGTGGTAACCGATGATTAAAAATGATGGGAAAAAAGTCTGGAGAACACGGCAAGGAGAAGGTGCTTTCTTTTAATCTGCGAGGGCTTCTTGCGCTGTGCTTCGGCAAGCGGTGTTCAAGGGCATGACAAAGCCTCGCTTTCTGTGCCTGCTCGGCTGCTGTCAGGGTGCTGGGGTCTGCTCCTGGCAGAGATCCCCCCTTGACAGAAACAATTACTGAGGAGCAAAGCCTGGCAAAAGCAAGCAGCGCTGTGATTGATAATCTGGGTGGATTACAGGCCTTCGACAAAAGCCACAATGCTTAAATTTGACAGCTGGCAACGCTTGATGAGAGCCAATTAGTGGATATATATTCACTTCAGCCAGAAGTTTCTTCTGTTTCTAGTCCAACAACTTCCTGAATAGGAAGTGTACAGAGTGCTTCCCCCCACTTCTGCCTGCTCGTGTGTATGCCAGCTACACTGTCAGTACAGCTAAGAATATACTATAAAAACTAAGTATTTTGGCATCCTCGTATATTAAAGCCAGTAGATTCAAATTTTGTAAAGCTGCATTTGGCCCTGCAGGTAGTGGTGGTACAAGAAGCTGAAAAAAGATGACTTTACACTGACTCTACATACCATGCAGTGTGTAAATGAGGCTGTGACTGCAGTATTTAGGTACCAAGACCACTACATGTGACAATAGTTCTCAAAATGCTTCACTATTCCTTCAAAATTTCCTGGCAAAGTATATTAATCTGTCTGTTGCTGTTTTGAATAGGTTAACCTGGCATTCAGAGAATACCAGAATTCAGAGAGTACCTTCTGTTCCGTGCAATACATGCAGGAACCTCTGACATCCAAGTGCCCTTCAAACTCGTCTGTCCTTAACTTTCTTACCACGTAGGTTTTCTTTCCCCATTTTTGCATCTATTTCCACTCTTGCTAATGCAAATATGTGGGTATTGTGGTGAAGAGATCAATAAACAAAGATGGATCCAAGTGCCCTGAATCGCATCACTCTTTTCAAACATTAACTTTTATTTTGTTTTCTCAGCTATAAAGAAGCCAACACCACCACAGTCGGACAACTTAAATACATCTTCCTAGACTTCCTAAATCCCCTTCTGACAATGGTTTGAGAGGTACCTCCACTTATTAAACTTCAGTGGGCACCATCGCACTGCTGGGACCTCTCAGATGCTCTTGGAGAACAACGGTGGTTCTGTCACAGAAATAGCACTACATTTAGCAATTACCTGCAGTGATTGTATCCATGTCACCTGAAGGATAAATATGTTTGCTAATAGGGTAATCACTCTCATCAGACATGGTTTCAAATCAGGGCAGCTAAGGCAAAGCAAAGACTAACTGCAGGCCTCACAGAATCTGTATTATTTCATCAGGCAGGGCGGTAATAAAAACTGCCAGAAGTGTGGTCATGCCGATACAGCTCCATGGCAGTAAGAGGAAAACGCTTGCCTGTCAGTCTCCTTTGACCTGTTTTACATTCTCCTGTTACAAAGAGAAATGACTCCAACCAGTGGAACTTCACTTTGGAAAAGTTCGCAGCAGAGGAGTGTCAGGTGTCAGTGTGCGGGGTTTCCAGGGAAACAAGTAACAGTGGAAAACTAGCATTTTTGGGGGGAGAAGCTATTCTGGAATCTAAAATTCTTTCCTTTTCCTCATGATCCCATGAACCACATTTTCTTGAGAAACAAATCTTTGCAGTACCTTGGCCTCATAAGGAAAGTCAGCCAAAATCTTCGCAGGGAAGAAGCACAAAGTAGCACAGAGAAAACAGCTTTGGGACTTGCATGGCTAGATTAAATAGATATTAAATATTGCATAAATGCCAACTACTAATACTACTAGTCATCACCAAATAATTCCTCTCAATTTATGGGAATGGTAAATAACAGCTCCTCAATTCATGCTGGCCCACAGAGGAAGGAACGATCACGATGAGGAGACAGAAGTAGAAGGGAACGACAGGTATTAAAGATTCCTCTGAATGGCAAGCAAGCTGACTACATGACCCATACTTTCAATAGCATGAGGTTTCTTATCTCCCTTCACTAAAACAGAAAGGAGCTCTGTTCACTAAGTTAAGCATAAGCGAACAGCAAGAGTGTATATGGCAAGAACAGGAAAGGTGAAGGAAGTATTAATGGAGAAAAAGTAGACATTAGAGATGTACATTCGAATGAAAAGGAAACTGAAGACAAAGGTTGATCTTCTACTCAGTCAAAAGTGAAAGCTATCAAAAAATAAAGCTCAAAGTGCTCATGCCTCTTCTGTGTCAGTCTTCACTAGAAACTTTACTCAGGCGACTTAACAAAATTTATTTCAGTACTCAGAGAATATCATTTTAGGTTGGAAAAGGAAAAGAACAAACGAGATGATACTCAAAAAAAATAAGATGTCTTCAAATTTTCTAGTTCTGACTATGCTATACTAGGAAAGAGTTTATCTACTATAATGAAAGCTATTAATGGTTATTTTTGGGAACCTGTGGGAACTGGTGAGGTTTTGGAAGACTCCATTAAGGTTTCTGACACTGTCTCACATGACATGCTCATGAACAAGTTCAGCTAAGGAAAGGCCTCCTTTTGAGCTTTGTCCAGTTTCGGATACCACACTTGGAGAAAGAAAAAAGACAAATCAAATAAAATCTAAGAAAGAACAGCTGGAATGATCAAATATCTAGAAAGCAAGACACATGAAAAATGGAAGAACTGAGACTGCCCAATTTAGAGAATAACACAGAGGAGATACCTTTGGGTAAATCAAAAGGGCTGCTAAAAAGCTCAGAGAAATAGTCTCTTTTTTTTTTTTTTTTTTTTTTTTTTTTCTCTCCTTCTATGCCCATAAGAGATAGAAAAAGTAGTAATGAGCTTGAATTGCAGTAAGGGACACTACAGATGCACAATGACATAATGATAAAGACAGATGAGCCATAGAAAACACTTCTCAAGACTGAAGGTCTCCTTCACTAATAGTCTTTAAGTACAGATTACAGGTAGAACTGAATAAATCAAGTGGGTTACATGGAGCTCTGTCCTGAGCCCAGTACTACTCAGTATTTTTCATTAACAATCTGTGTGACAGACGAAAATATATGTTTATGAAATATGTGGAGAAAGCTTAGCTGGGTGGTTCTGCAAGCATGCTACAGTGTAGGATCAAAACTCAACATTTTCTTAAAAGACTGAGGAACTGATTTGAAAATTACTTTTACTTAGGAAAAGGCAGCATAATAAAAACATACCTGCCCAGTATTAACCTATCCTGGAGTCACACCATTTAAAATGAAAATTTTGAGATCATCAGTAACACTGAATCAAGCTAGTTCCTGGTAACTTCTGCTACAGTATATTATAAAAGAACTGAGAATAATTATGAAACATTATATAATAATACAAGTGAATACAGTGATTTACAAACAATTCAACTGAATAATACTCCAAGCTCTCAGAAAACAGACACTGATACAGTTCAGAGCCTCCTAAAAATTTCACCACTATTACTTAATATTTACGGCATAGTAGTGCCTAGAGATGTTGGTCAAGTCGGGCCCCCGCTGTGCTAGACACTGTACAAACACAGAAAATGACAATCTTTGCTCCAAACAGCTCCTAGTAGAAAACCCCAAGCGTTTAAGACTCAAAGCCCACAGACAGGAAAACCTCAGCCCATTCAGATATGCCTTCCCTTTACAACCCAAAGCTGCAGAGTAGCGCTTCGCCCTGTTACAAGAAATATATCCTGATTGTTAAAACTTTGCTTGACAAAGAAAGGAATAAATGGCAAACAGGCTACTTTCTAACAGATGAGCAGTGGATGTGCTGCCACAAAGCAGGCCAAAGCTCCTTGGGTCTCCGTCAATTCCAGCATGACACACGTCGCGGGGGCTTCTGTATGGCGTATAATCCGAGCACGCTGGCTGGCGCTCGCCACGCTACATCTGGACTTTGTTAGACAACCTTCAGCTCTGTTTTCTTGCATCAGCCCCCGGCCCCCTCTGGTGAAGCAGCCTCCCAACCACTGCTTCTCCATGAACTACTCATGGAGACAAAGTACTCTGGGAGGAAGTAAATTGGGACCACATTAGCTGGTGACCCTCACCCTGCAATTGGCCTGCCTTTCCGATGATAGAGGAAATCCCTCATACAAACTGACAACCAATATGAAACAGGCAGCTCCATTTACTGGAAAGCCTGGTCAATGCCGAGTGCCTCATTAGGAAATGGTCTCTATATTGAGGCACATTCCTGCAATTCAGAGCCTAGAAACTCTAAATTAAAACAACATTGATGCCATATCCTCTTTCCGAAATGCCTCTCTTCATCCAAACTTTAATACACATACTTAAAGAAATTAAAGAACCAAAATGTCTTTGGCAGGAGTCCTTCCCTCTTTTTCGCAGTAATACCCTTCCCATGCGAGAGACCAGGAACGTGACACAGTGTTGGGAAGGGACAAAGGAGACTTAAAGCAAGGAATAACCGCAGAGTCCTCCAGAATCTGTACAAACTTTCCTTGATTAATCTATGTGTCTTCACCAATATTTTTAAATAAATAAAAATCACCCGAAATTGCGGGGCTGAAGAAGTTGGAATTGTTTTTTTCACGAAATAAATTGAGGCTCATCAGTAGAATGAGTTTTTGTTTTGGGAGAGAGTTGTATCTTTCTGCACTCTAAGAACAGTAAGTCAGTCTGCTAACAGTGGTAGCCATTGTAGCAACTCAATGATAACCAGCACAAGCAATGAAAAGGCATAGTATGAATCTTATACACACTTGGATCCATTCAGACTCACTATTGCAGCGTGGCAAAAAACTGATTTCCTAAAGCATTATTTCTGTCAGAGGCTCTTTCCAGTTTGCAGTGAGGTGCAGAAATCAGGCCTATGGTACCTACCACAGCACCACCTTCCGATATTGCTCAGCATATCTATTCGCAGTCTATGTACATGGAAACGGGAACCTTTTAGTCAGCTGTGCCTGCCAGCCAACCAAATGAGCTGCTTCCCCACCACAAAGTCCAAGCATTTCCTAGAAGTGGGATGGACTGAAATACCAAATACTTATCAGGGAGCTCAACAGCTCTGAAACAATGGTAAAGGCAGAAGGAAGGAATTACTGAGGTTAGGATCCCAGCTCTGAATTTGAAGGGTTGAATAAACTTTTTAGGCTCCACAATTGCTTTTCAAAGTCTTCCAGAAGATCTTGATTAACTAGCATCACTTGCCTTTCTTGAACAGCTGTGTTCAATACATCTGCAAGTCTGAAAGATTTTTCACTCACAATTTCTACTGCAAATTTAGGAATTACAGCTGAACTTTTAGGAAGTTCCTGAAATGCTATATAGTCCTGTGGAGCTGGCAAACACAGATGGACCTTTGTTCTCAAGATGTTGAAAAGGGTCCATGTAGAGAAAGTTTAAATTGATGAAGCAGCACAGTCATCATGTTGGAAAATATGAGGCTGGTGACCTGTAATAACTGAAGAGGACCACAAGGGTCAAGTACACAGATTATTTGCAAAGCATGTGGAAAAATGAGATTCCCTTTGACTATATCAGTAATGAGGATCCTGTAAAATCTCATAGCTGTCTCTTCTGACCCATCTCCTACTTCTGGAGCTGTCAAAGTTGGTATGATTTGAATTGATGCAGAAAAAGTATACACCAAAGCTATTGGTACTGAAAAAAAATCCCCTGTAACTTATGTGGTGAGTAGTACTGTCCCATGATAAGTAACTTTTGAGGAGCTTTTCTTTCAATGTGTTGAAAGCTGCACACAAAAAAGGATAAAAGATGACACATCCTTAAGATGTAGGACAGATTTTAGGGAGGATGTGTCAAATCTCTATTAGGTCAAATAAATATTTCTCAGGTATGGCTTAAATATAGTTTAGATTGTTTATATATAAACATATATTCTGCCTTGGGGATTGGGGATGCACTGGAGAATACCTTGCAGTCCCATTATCTGTGATTTCATATTTATCCTACTTATATATAGCTTGTATTTATACTACGCATAGCACAGATGTGTTGAGATTACTTTCTGCTTTCTTAATTTTGTTTTTAAGATGACAATCTTAAACAATCTTCAACAATGATGAGTCTTTATAGCTGATGGCAGTTTTGGAACCAGAAACTTCAAAGGCATTTGGATATTCCAATGAATTTTTTGAAAAAGGACTATTGTTCCAACATCAGCTCAGAACTGGTCTCACTTCACAGCAAGAACAATTTCAAATTAATCTCCTTTGCAGTTTTAGTTTATTTCGGAAATTAAGTATCCCACACCTATACAGAAAAGCACTTAGAATGAGAACCCTTAAAGGAAATGGCCATGTCTTTTTAGGAACAGCATATGATATTGTAAGACTTATCAGCACTGAAAACTAATGATATGAACTACAACAATGTAATCACCTAACTGAAACCTAAGTCATTACAGATAATCATAACCTTAATACATTAATTAAATATACATAAATTTTCAGTAGAATAAAACCCACCACAAAATATTAAAGATTGTTCCATCTACCCACAAAGGCTAATCAGAAGGAAACTGGGAAGGGCAAGGGGCATGAAAGTGCTAGAATTTAATCTTAGGACAACAAGAACTGGCAATAAAGTTCCAATTTCTCTTGGAATAAGTGGTAATGTATATTAAGGCTGCTACGCCTACAGACAATTACATGAAGAAAATAAGTACTTTACATCGCTGTGACCACTTCTGAATCCTGTTCTAGTAGGAGGTCAATTGTAATTACAGAAAGTAATTACAACTGTTGCTCAAAAGTAAATAATACAAGACTGTAAACTATACTTCTTGCTCATTTTGAAGCTGGTGTAACAATCAAAATTACTGTTCTTAAATTAAACCTTAGATAATTATCATAAAAACACAAGGCCAGGAACCTATTTGTGTTTCCTAAGGAAGAAGCAGAGAAATCCCCCATCAGAAAGCAGACCTGTTTTTATCTTACTGTCTTTGACAGCAACACAAATCATCTGGTTGACAGATGAAATGTTGCACATAAAACTTTATGAAAATGGAATTGGTGGCACTGAAGAAGTTGATACTGGATTGGCAGGAGCACATGTGCTATTACAGGGAATGTGGCAAGGGAATAACTCAGAAAAACCCCCCAGAAGTGCTGAAGTGAACAATCTACACAGATTTTTAAGATCCTAAATCTCTTACTGCCAGGGATGACTTTTGCTTCCTCTGTGTTTTATTGGCAATGTATTTTTCATACTGCATTCAATACTGAAACACAATATTAAATACTTGAATAGAAACACACTTTTTCTGATTGTTATGCCAACACAAAAAGATCTTAGAAATGGGAGAGGCCAGAAATAGAAGGAAGAAAGGATCAATCTCCTCACAAGCACGAGACCTCCCAGATTCTACTCTAGTAGCTGGCATTCCCATGTGGTGCTCCTGTTGCAGATTAGAAATCACAGTAGAGACTGTGTGGTGTAACACATTCATATTTGAGCTTTACTGCAAGAAGAATTTTCTTCCACATATGCTTCTTCCCCAACAAGGCAAATACAGACCAGCAAAAGAAGTATCACTACATTTCCCTGAATCTGTGATTATTTGCGCCTGGAGAAGATAATAACCAATGTACTTTTCATTCACAGTTTCCTATACATTCTATCACACATTTACTACTCAAGCGGCGACACAAAGAAACTTCCCTCAACATTGAGACTTCTTTCCCCACCATGTTTTACAGGCTTCATGGCTGGTAGCTAGTTTGAAATTGTTATTTATGCACTTCCTATCCCAACATACGACAGGATTATATATCATTAGTTCCATAAATCAAGATAATAATCTCACATGAGATTATTAACCCGTTTCTTTTCTAGACCTCCTCTACCCACCTGCTGCTTGAGCTGTTGCACAAGACGGTCTTTCTCTCGTTTCAGTGCAGCCACTTCATCTTGGGTCTTTTTCTTAGAGGATGAAAGTTCTAGCAGAGCAATATTGGCATCTTTTTCACTAATGGCAGCAAGAAGGGCTTCTTGTCTGAAAAAAACATATAAATACATTATTATCCTGCAAAACTTAGAGGGAGCCTCTACAAAGAGTCAAACATACCATATATGCTGTAGCAGCGTGCAACTCTGAAGAGCAGTAATAAATATGTTCGTCATGGTTATATGTGCGTTGGTAGAGCAGGAAGTCAAGGCCCACCCGCCTCCCCCTAAATGACTGTGCTGATACCAAATTATTGCTTATAGGATAAGAAAAACATATAATAGTATGTTATTATTCTGCACTCAGCTTCTCAGTTTTTAATAACTACTATTTACTATTACTTTGGCCGAACATTTTCATTCTTTATAGTGTTCTCAACATTTCCAGAACAGATTTTGAGAATACATGCCCAAATACTGGACCAATCATAAGACTTCTGTGTTAAATTACGTTAGGTTATACTGCCTATTCATGCAGCTGTTTTAGAAGGAAGGTGGCATGTGACAAGTTTATTGAAATCACTTGAACAATACAGTGTATTCCCAGAAGGAAACGATGACACAGACACTTTTGTGCTATGTGACAGATGTTGAAATAGATGCCTTCAAGGATGCTTGAGCTATTCTTTGACTTTTCTTGTGAGTAACCAATATAATGAGCTTGTTGGATGCATGTCCTGAGTAATTGAGACAAAGGTCTGCCCTCATCATAAACCTTTTGTAGCCTCGCAGAAATGGTGTAAGCAAGAATGTTCTGTAGCAAGATCATGACGCTCAAGCACAATTATAATTAGATATAGAAACACAACCTTGCTATGCTAATTCCCAATAGCAAAAACCTCTTACAAATAGAGTTCAGAAACATTTTATAGATACTGGCAAGAGAGGAGACAAAGACAATAGTCCTGATCATAAAACAGAAGTTCTCAAATGAACTCAAAGGATTGCTCTATGTTAGGGAGAACAACTATTTCTGTCTTTTGACCTTAATTCTCACCTTTCGCTGGTGCGGCCAAATCAGGATGTACAACAGGTCCTAAAAGAAAACTTTGGCCTTATTGCCCAATAGGGGTGGCTTGTGCCACCTCCCATTACCTTGCAAGGAAGGAATAAAATGAGGTCCTAATGATTTGTGGCAGTGTGAAAGATGGCACCATGCAGGAGTGATGATGAAAAACAAACTCTGAATACTACAGATTTCCTATCTACCTTTCATCTACAAATTTAGTTGCAAATGCAGTTAAAATAGTAAAAATTCCAAATTCCCAAATAATCCAAATTTCTACCTGCTCTAGTTTATAAGCAAAAGAATATTAATATTGCTAATTTCAGAGAATGAATTTTTAAAAATAATCTAATGTGTTAAAACTATCCTGCTAATCATGTCAATAGCAATTATTATGCTAATAACACTGCTGTAATGCTTGGTCTTTTATTAAAGATGTAAGAAAAGTTAAAGAAGCTTAACGTAAACTATTAAGATTGCTTTTAATTATACCAATATATCTTTCTGTTTGTTGTCAAGATCTTTTTTAATAAAGACCCATCACAATCAGGTGACTTAGGATCACACTGGCAAACTCTTGAGGGTAGCAGTGACATGAAATCTGCTTTTCCTGATTCACTTGTTACCACTCCTTGAGCAGACCTTATTTGCACTAAAATAGCTTTCTCTTCTTCTTCCTGTATCTTGTTTCTAAACAACTTAACTTAATCTTAGTTAGGAATTTTTAATTGTGGCTAAAGCAAAAATACTTGCTCCAAAAAGTACTCATTGAGCTCCACGTGAAAGAATACAGGACTGAGAAAATTTGAGAAGAATAGGACAAATGGACAATGCTTTTATTTAATATTGATGCTTTGAACACATGCATCTAATATACTGGACTTTTAAACTGAAGGCCTGAAAAGGGAAAGGACTAGCACTACTGGAGTACAGAAATTTTTACCTGTTAAAATGCTGCAAACTTTACAAGTTTTATGACCTTGGTGAGGATGAAAAGATGTATTTAATATTGTAATGTTTCTGAGGATGGAGAGTGAAATAGCTTCATCAGGTACTTCAGTGCTTACGTCAAGGGCACAGGGGGATGCATACCTAAATACATAGGATGTAGTCAGATAGCTTGCATTGGCTGCAGCTCAGCTGGACAAAGAACTTACTCTCCTGGATACTTACTTAGTAATGCCTTCTCCAATCTGTAAGAATAACTGCATTTATATTTGCTTCTTGACCTTGTTCTGAAAAGTTTGAACAATACTGTTTTGCCTCTTAAAAAAAACCCTCAACACATTATTTTAATAGAATGGGACCAGGAAGCGACTACGCGTGGAGTCCTGCTGACAGATCTGAGAAGGCAGCCTCTGAGAGGCAGCTAAGGCCTACAGCCTTTTAACCCAGCTTGGCAGTAGCCAGCACAGCACTTTTGCCTGCAGGGTTATGCAAAAGCCACGCTGTCTCCACAGCCCCGGAGCAGAAATCGACGGGTTCTGAGGTTGTTTCTCTCTGAGAGTTGTATGGGTGAGACACCACATTTAAAAAGCTCTTGTTATTTTTTTACAGGTGGAAAAAAAATATACTGCTCTTACTTGAAAGGCGTGAAGTTTTCCTAAGACACTGGGTGAAAATTGACCCCATGATGAGAAAGTCCATGACTGCTTTCAGATAGCTGGGATGGCAGAACAACTTTTTCTTACACATGACAGGTTTAGGTGAGAAGAGGGTGACTGATGTATGACCTAGCTTCTTTCTGATCCCAGTCAGTGACCGAGCTCTTGGAAATATTTATGCCAGTGAAAGCTTAAGATCTCTATCGCTAGCAGAAGAAACTAGACCATAAAAAAAACACTGCTGAGATGAGATCTCCGTTCATCCCCTCAGTCACTCCAACAATTGCTAGAGTTTTGCTGAAGTTACCCATAGACAGAAGTTTGCTAATATCAGGATCTCAACTGAAGCCATATATCCCGTATCAAAAATGTGAAAGAACCATCTATTCCATGAGGAAAAGGTGTGTTTCAACAGACACAATTGTTCACCACCTGACAGCAGAATGGACTTAACACAATGGACTTTCTGTGGGGCGGATTTATCTCTGGATTTATACAGGTGTTTCTTGTACACACTAAGAGAGTAAGCCTGCTTTAACTGGACTACCAGCATATCAAAAATCTGACAGATCCAGTTTAGAGAATACTTGGATCCTGCCTAGATCATATCTAGAAAAACTAGCACCTTAAATTATTCCTTGTCTTTCAAGACATGATACCACAAAGTTAGGCAATTTTTTTAGACACTTTAGGATAATCGAAAGATACTCTAAATACATTTATTCTATGAAGAAATACAAATATTCTGATGACTTAATGGAGATAAAGAGTAGAAGAAAGGAAAAGATGCACATCAGATTCCCAGTTGTAGTATCAAAATTGTAGGTGCGGGAACGACTGATAATGGGTGCATTATTATTGACACTTTGTTTCTGTTGCTTTATGGAAAAGTATCCAATTTTGGATGTCTGCCTGAAACATGAAAAATCTTGATAGAGTGAAGTGACAGAACATGATCCATGACCTCTGCTTCTTTCTAGCTATTGGTATGCTGGGAAAGACAGGCTGGCTTGGAGCTCTGGTCATTTTCACTTCCTTTAGAGTAATCTGTTCTGATTCTAAAGAAACACTTATTCTTTTAATAGTAAACCTGCAATCCTTGCTGATGATTCAGGATCAGAGCCAAGAATATCGCTGTAACAGTATCTATATAGGCATTACTCTGGTATGGAAATTGGAGGTGCCTCAAATAGCACGTAAAGCATACCTTCTGCAATCAAATCCTTTGTTGCCCATCTCTACTTCTTAAGTGAAAACTCCAGGACAAGGACAATGAGATATAGATAGCAGTCCATTACTTATTTTTTGCTGAATAATCTTTGCCACCATGCCTTAGGAAAAAACATTCTACTGGCCAAACCTTCAGTGCTATATCATGTGTGAGACAGGGGTGCTGGTCAGGAAGTGGGGTGACAGGCGTTGTGGCTTTCTGACTGTTTTCTGGAACTGAAAAAGGATGAAGTTAGAACCCAAGCAAGAAAGATATCCGGTGATGCGATACGTGCATCATAGCTGCATTTTTGAATTCTGCAAGCTAAACGTATACTGTTTCATATCAGAGAAGTGCAGGTGTCACTGTCAGCTCTGCTGGAAGAAGACATGTTTGTAATGGCACGCTACTGTTCTCAACAGAGCTTAGAATTGCTAAAATGATTCTAATAGACCACAAAAAGCAAATATCACCAAGCAAAAGTCAAAGGTTGTGATTAAAGAGCTCTACAAAACTGACTTGTTTCCCTTCTTGAGAGCTGTTATCCCCAGGGAAACCAGAAGAACATGCTGTAAGACAGGTGAGGTGGCAAGAAGGAGAAAATCGGCTGCTGTGTGAATGGTGCTAGTGGCACATGCACAAACCTCTCTGTCAGGAGTGCTGCAGTCAGCTGCAGAGGCTCAGCTTCAGTTTAGGTAACAGTCAGTGGTACAGGCTTAGCTTCTTCAGCAAATTGCATGTCTTCACTTCACAACATTGGAGGTCCTGACATGTTCTAATAGGCAGGCAAAGCATGTCCTTGCTGCGCAACCCAAGATGGTTGATCTTTTAACATGCTAGCTAATGCCAGAGTCACTACATAAACATAGCTCACTTAAGTTAGCTGAGGTATTTCAGACAGTGGTAGTAGTGTAGCTGAGGCAACAGCAACTCAGCGGGGGGAAGCTGCCTATTTATCTCTCCATTTGGGCAGGTTCTGTAGCCTGAACTGAGCTGTACAGCAGCTCACAAGAGGTAAGCAGACTTTAAAACAGACTGAATATTACCAATATTACTGAAATGGCAATAGTGTAGAAAATATAGT
Source organism: Platalea leucorodia (assembly GCF_965183815.1). NCBI lineage: Eukaryota > Metazoa > Chordata > Aves > Pelecaniformes > Threskiornithidae > Platalea > Platalea leucorodia. The sequence goes on from NC_138826.1 coordinate 60,006,498, forward strand.
GAAAAAAGATTTGGGATTAACTCTGAATTGGACAAAAAGAGGAGGATTTTTTTTTTTCTTCTATTTATGCTGAAGCCTTTCACTGAATGTGGATCATGACCATCACAGACTGGAGTGGTACCAAGACCAGCAGGTTCAATCCTTAAGGGATAATGGTGGATATAATCTGAAGATCAATATCAACATTATTTGCTCTGTTTGCAGTCTTAAAAAAAATAATGCAAAGAAAGGTGGGTTTGCCTTTTTTAAAATAGATGGCTACAGAATAGTTATATGGCAGTAGAGCTGCCTCTGGAGTACTTCTGATTCATTCATGATCTCCATTCTGTTTGCAGTTCAGCTGGGACGGAGAGCTCTTACAGCTGATGCCAAGGACATAGTGATAATGAATGACTCCAACTCTGAGATACAAATGGATCCAGAGGACTGAAATGTCTTATGGAAGGCACCGATGACTGCAGACCTGAAAAGCCACTGAAAATTGCCATGACTGAATTCTTCTGATGCCAAATATCGTGAGCCTTTGAAGCATTCCTAATGAGGTTGTCTTGTTGCATTTACTGGCCATTCTAATACTTTTGTCAACACACAACAAAGAATAGTGTGCAAAGGCACATCTCCTTCAGACCTTGAATGGAAATGTCTGATTTTGGGAAGAGAACTGGGCAAGATGGCAACAGTTTAAATTGCAGCTTCATTTTCAGTACAGGCCTTGAATCAAGGCAAAGCTTGAAGAATATCCCTCAACCACAGAAACAGTCCTTTTCTGAATGAAGCTTAAAAATCAGAACAACTAGAATACTAGTACATATTACTAATACTACAAACTCTAGGAATAGAAGGCATCCAGCAAAGCAGTATTTTCTAAAACTTTCTATAGCAGAGAAGAAAGGGCTTAAAGAATTGTACAGCATTTAACTTCAGATGTTGAACAATATTTTTCTTAGAGAAACTTCAGCTGCAGTGACTTTAGCAAAAATGGCAGGTGTTAGCATCTCATACACATGCTTACAGAGACCCTAGAAAAAGACATACACAGCACAGGTGAGATTTCTTGTACGGGCTTGGGTGAGGATAAGTGACTTGGTAGTCTGAGTGATCAAGTATTTGAATGAACCTAGACAATAAGGAACTACAGCTCATACAGATTCGGTTACAAAGTCCCATTAGCACCAAAACACCCTAGTGTGCAGTGTAGTCAAAACCGTAACACATCTCCCTGGAGTACTTCGGACACCAGTCTTGTTTCATTCCTCTTTTTCCTCTTTGGTGAACCACAACATACTTTTGCAAATGGGGACGTGAGACTTTCTAACTACTCAGTAACCTCCAGCACTGCAGGACTAATATGTTGTATTCCTGGATAATAAGCTGTAGCAGGATAAGTCCAATATGTAGTAATAAAAAAGCTTCACCCACAACACTAAAAATGTTTTAACTACCAAGGTAGCCAAGTTTGTCCTCTGGCTTACAAATCCTAATAGAATCAAGATGTCTTTAAATGGTTCTCTACAGCACTTGGTTTCAGGAGACTATGTAATTCCTTCACAGCTCCTTCTTCGTAAAGGAGAGGAATCCTTTGGGTAAAACGTAACAGAAAGTGAATTTTAAAAAGCAGTTTTGTGCTTTGCAGCACAATTCTCAGGGTCGTAACGCTGGAATATCTATCAGCCATATAATTAGAAAGAATAACAGGCTGCAAATAGTGCTGAATTAATGATGCTTCAAAACATAAAAACCATACATATTCATTAAAAGAATATGTTTACGTATGTCAGAGAGAACACAAATTCCATATAGAAATGTTATAAATACATTGTTCTATATAATTTTATTTCAAATTACGAGATTTATTCCTGTGTGGAGTATTTCTGAAAGTGTGGATGAGATCATATAAAAGCAATATTGAGATCAGCAGCAGCTTTGATTTTAATGTCACCAAGGAACTGGGATAATTCCATTAGGCCTAGTTTCATTATAGGTATCAAATCTGTTTTCCTTCCGACTGGCATTAAATTACAACATTTAAGGGTCTGACACAAATTTGGAGAGCTCAGGTAGCTACAAACTCATAGCAATCCAGTCAGTTCCTTGAACAGAGACTGTTGCTCTTCCGTGAGGGATGACTGAGCTGCCTGGCCTATTAAGATAAACTGTAATTATGGCTGTTATGCCTTTAGTACACAAGGCTTCAAACTGGAAAGGTTCTGCTGTTTCATAAACTGTTTACTCACTCCAGCCATAAGGGCATCAGTTGCCCCACAAGGAAAGAGCTGCTACTTGCTTCAGTTTTCTGATTTTTGTCCACTGCATTTACTCAAAGCCTACAGAAAACGCTGATCAAGCTTTTCTATCACAGGCACCTGTAAAACTTACCATGGCAAATCATCATTACAATAAGAACTGTATTATTTGCATATGAATTTAAAAAAAAACCCTCCCATGAAGTGACAACAACGTAAAGAACTAGCAGGCAAAGAGATTCGGATAAAGTATTGCAGTATTATGAGAGCTAGGCAGACATTCAGGCGACAGCTTAGAACATAAAGGTGTCAGGACACAGTACATAGTAATTTCATGAGTTTGGTAGAATGACACTGTTTGGGTGGGTCACACTTGATAAACTCTTAAAAAGTAATTAGTAATACAACACACCAAACAGCTGATCCAACGGGACAGCTCTCCTGACGCTAACATCACCCTTTTCATCATAAACTGCGTCAACATACCTACCGCGGCAGTTCCAAACTCAACACTTTTTTCCACTTTTTTTGCTGGTTATAGAACATCTTCAGAAATCAAGAAACTCTGACTGCTCTGAACTACGTGGAAAGTAAATTCCAGTTTCTAACATCCTGAGACCCCAGCAATTAACAGCCACTGTCCCATCAGTGTGGTTACTGAACCTGCAGTACCTGGCAGGGAGGAGGCAGTTCTCGCAGAGCTGGCAGTCACACCAGGGAACACCATTTCGAGATGCTAATAGACCAGTACGTTACTTAATACACAAGTTGCCAAATTCTGCACCAGCTACAATTTCTGCAGTATTTAAGATGCAGCTATATGAAGAGCACAAAGTATCCCAAAGTAAGCAAAACATTTATCCAAAAGAAACAGTAGCAATCTCTTGCTGCAAGAAGGTGGGGAAAAGAAATGTAACTTGGCAATACTACTACCTGTTCTTTTAATTACAGCTGGGAATAATTAAACCTCAGGCTGCAAATTTCCCAAACACAGCCTTACACCCTCAGTCAAAAGGGATAATACACTCCTTCCATTCCTGTACTTGGTTCCTGAATGAGCTTTGCCTTGTCTGGCTGGCATGTCAGCAGTCTTTCTCACCCCTGATCTACACTCTCACAGCTACCAAAAAAGGAATTGCAAATTTAAGCAAACCAAGTGAGAAGAAAATAAAAAGTTGTTTGTCATCAGCAAATTGAAGCCTCTTGAATTTACACCTTTTTACTGTTCTTTTAAATGTCATTGCATACAAGTGACCACAACTGGAAAACAAGAGATAAAAATACAAGTTCTTTGTGAATAGAGTTGTGTGGTCACAAAAGAGATGCCACTTTAATTTTCCATTGTATGAATGGTGTGATAATAATCAATGTTAATTTTAGACATGGGAAGCATTACCACTTGTGCTGTCCTTGTTTTTTTTTTTTTTTTAAAAAAAAAATACTGATAACATATTTACACTTTCCTATACACATTTTCTCTGACATCCTAAATGTCTAGAACCACAGAGGCATCATTCCTTACTAGGATTGATAAGCAATGCTTTTCAAAGTCCTTTCCCTCAACATATTTGATATAGTCACAAGTAATCCCATAAATATTTTATATTACCTTTTCCAGCAATGTCTTAGCCCTTTTACTTAAGCTTTCCATCTTAATTTTACCACTTTGGCACCTGAGGCAAAGATTTGCAATTCCTAGTCCTGCTTGTGTCTGAGCTCTGAGCACTCAGCATTGCAGTACAGCTCTAGACTGTGTCTGCCAGCACGTCCAGAAAAAAATCTAAAGCTTTCGCAGGGGACTTTCCAACCCACTACTCATTTCCTTAATTATTTTTATTGATTAATTCTTCCAGTGAAAAAGAGGCTGCTGCATATCACAGCTGCTAAACTGATAGTATATGAGCCTTACATACTTGCCTGTGAAGAGTGGGAGTTCTCGAAGATGGCACATTTTAGAAGGAACCTTCAATCCTGGCATCTGATGTTATGGGAGATTTGTCCCTATTAAGGGTAGGCTTTTTTTTTTAAGACAACTTTCCTTGTTTTTCCAGCCTTCAGTGCAGAAGCTGGATGAGAGACAGAAGTACTCACAAGGCTCTCAAGTTCCTCAGAGCTGGCTTTTCTGAGAAGGAAGTCCTGAAACTTGTGCAGTTTAACAGCAGTGCAAATAGAGCACAAACTTAAGGCATAGTTTTCGTCCAGGCAATACAGGCCACCAGAATACATCCACCAGATTTTGAAAAATGACCGTTTAAGAAAAGCAGCTCTTGTTTCTTTTCCTGTAACAACGGTCAAGTACAGGCTGAGCTTTAGCTTAGCATGTGGTTTCACAATTGGCTTAAGCTGACATGAGAGAGGGCTCTTGCTGAAAGAGATGGTTCTGCCCTCCCATTTTCAGGTTCCTGCCCCCTCCCTGGTGTCAACACCACTGACTGTGTATCCCTGAAGCCTGGCGATCCCGTTAAAACCTAGTCCTGAATAAACAGGAGGAACAAATCTGACCACAGGTTCCTTATCCCTGGAGGAACTGCAGTTCTTCAAGATGCTGTGACAGTGTCAAACCCTTACATGCCAAAGCCAGCACTGCCAAAACAGTGAATCATGGAATTCACATTGATTATAACATATCAAACAACCAGAATTACTAGAGTGAAAACAATTGTTCTTCAATTATGTCTTTGTGAATCAGACCCCAGGTTAAAGATGGTACAAAGACATTTCAGCTGTATATAGTCAAATGATGACAGCAATACTGCAGTCTTAGTGTGGTTTCTGAACATGTGAAAAACCCAAGTCATGATTTATAACATCGTTGTTTTAAGAAAACTACCCAACCTTTAGACTCAAATCAAAGATACAAACTGACAGAGAATCCACCTCCTCACTAAGTGAATATCATGACTGTTATTTCTGGTTAGTATAATTCATCTCGCTTCTTTCTGCATCTGTCTTGTTTCCATGCTTGACATACTCATTCTGCTACATCATCATACCTTCCTTTCCTCATATTTTATCTGTCTGCTCATTGGAAACAAAGGCAAAGGCATTAATTTAATTTTGGGACTGTATGCATACTATCGTTAATACTAGCCCTGTCCTCAGTGCATTGTGGTTCCACTTCTTTTCCCTATCTTTTTATATCTGTGGCTATAGAATGTTGTACTATTTGTTTTGATTTCCTTTGGAAGGTCTAATTCAGCATGAGTTTTCACAACTCTCGTTTTATTCCTGTAATTTCTGCCTCACAGAAACATTTCTCTTTCTTGACCAATTTTTAAGGCTGCTGCTAATTCCCTTTTGGATGCAGATACACAGCCAGTTAGGTTTGTAACTCTTCCTTACACTTTTCCCTCTTTGTTTGGGATGCAAAGACCTCATCGTTTTGGACTTTTGATTTAAATAAATTCCCTGCATCCTCTATACACAAATCTCCGAGTCCTTCTGTCCAATTTACTTGCTACCTAATATTATTAATTTTTCAGTTTACTACTTTGAAATTGAAAACTTTACTTGTTTAGCATAGTTTTTTTATTTAAATACGTGTACTCAATTCGTGGTCACTACAGCTGAAGTTGGTTTTGGTGATGATTTCTTCACTAGTATCATCAACACTTATTACAATCCTGAAGTCTTAAACCAACATTACGTCTTGGTGATCTAGTAAATATTAAGTAGTCCAGCAGTTTCTCTGATTTGTATCCAATAAACAGATGACTCCCATAAAAACACGTTTCTCCAATGTTATTTACATCCAGCACAACTCTACATCTAAAATCCATAGGAGGCTACCATCCACTCCCTTTGTATAACTCCTTTTATGGTCTTTATGTTATTTTGACTCGAAATAATGCTATTTCATGCATGCGATCACTTTTTTATTTCCTCAGAATTGCCAGTATCATTAATGTACGCCACCTGTACTTTCATTTCTAGCTTTCTTGAACAACTTGTACTCCCATTCCGGCTGTGAATATTATTGTATTTCCCATTAATTGTCATTATCCCTTTGACATCTGGTTTCATGTTACATACCAGATGTGTAGAGCTACTTCATTTTGTTGTTCTTTTACAAACATCTCAATTTTCCTCTGCATTGCAACAAATTTTCTTGCTAGAGTTACAGAGTGCTTTCATTATTTATTGTCTGTCTGACTGCCAACCTGGATGTGTCTCACCTAACTTCCTCCTCCCTCTTCTCTGAGGGTTCTTTTCTATGACGGTCCAAGCCTCTCTTCCAGAACCACCTTGGCTGATTTCTAAAAAGATGTATTTCCTATAAGGTCAGACATATATATGGGACTGCTTACATTAACTCTGCAAAGGATGTCTTGGTGTTTGGTGGTACTAACAACAGCAGCACTAATGCTGACATCTCTTCCATCCCAATCTTAATGCTTACTGCCTGGATTTCAGTCTTTTCTGGTTGCTGCTGCTGCCCAGGAGACAGATTGAAAAAGAAGCACAAGAAAAGCCAAGCGTCTGGATAAGGCCAGCAGCATCAGGGGAAAAAGAGGATAGAAGCAGTTTCATTCAGCACTGAGGCATCACTTTGCCTCCTGCTCCTGGTAGCTTCAATGACGGCTGCTTAAGTAGTGCCAAAAAAGTGTTTCTAAGCAAACAGAAGTTGTTGAAAGGGTTGAGGACAGGAATGGAGCAGGTGTCAGGGGCTATGGATAAAATTTGGATATATTTAGTTCCATAATTGCAGCAGAAGGGGCCTGAGAGGTTTCATTTCATTTCCTTTTTCAGATCCGGGTCTGAAATTAGGTGTAGCTACTTGCAGTCTCTTAGTGCTGAAGATTTGTTTGAATTGGCACTACAGTATATTCTGATGAGCTCTGAAGATAAACAACTTTCCAGATGCTTAAAGCAACCGGCATTCTACAGTACGTAGGGAGCATCCTACTGTCTTCTGTTTTTATCTCTATGCAGTCCCTGTTCTTCATGGGAAGAATGAGAAGAAACTGGAGCTGCATGCTGTAAAAAGTTTAAGAGACTGAGCATGCGTACTCTGCTCCAGAACAAGCACTGTTAAGCCTGATCTAAACCATGGAAACAGACCCTTGACAACCCTTTATTATCAGATCCCGGCTAAACATAATGATACATTCTGTTATACAATGCCTTTTTTCATGTACAAATTTAAAGAGTTTTTATAAACAAATTAATGAAGCTCATCAATCTCAAAGTAAGCTGTTATTGTTTTGTAATGAGACACAAGTACATGAAACTTCAGCAACATGTTGAAAGTGAGAGAGCAAGTCATTCATATCTGAGGGAATAGGAAAAGCCTCATTTTAGCACATTCCAGCTACAAACACCTTTTCAACTGAACAAATTTCAAGCTGCATTTATCCTGTAGTTTAAACGAAACTCCCATGAAAATTGCCTTATTGAGGAAACATTATCATATGTAAATTTACGGATATAACTCTAGTATCTTAGAAAAAGTAAAAACCTCCAATTTCAAGGATAGGAAATAGACGATACAAACTTAAATCAGCTTGTATCACACAGAGAGACTGGCTCTCATGAAAACCTGTCTGCACTATAGATAAATGGAAGTTCCCATACCTTCTCGTAAGTAACCTCTTGCTTGTTTTGATATAGTTGCCCTTTAATTGGTTGCACCATTGCTAAGAAGTATCATTTGGCATCTACTTAGGTACTCAGACTTGTGCCTAGGCTAATTTCTTGAAATAAGATTTCTTGCTAAATTTAAAGATGTTTAAATTTTATCTCCTTTATGGAAAAACTGTGCTTATTTTCCAAAGCTGATTTCAGGATGAGAAGGGTAAGGCAGAAATTTGAGCATGTTGCAAGGAAGAGGACTGCTTTACAGGTTACAGCTTCTTCATTCTAACAGTATTATTTACAAATTATTAGAGGAAAAATGGTTCTTTCTGTCAGTTCCCTGTAATGTTTAAACTATTTAAAATGATAAGATTAAAACAGGCAAATTCATGGCAAGAATATACAGTGGAGATTTACACTTAGTTGTATGGAGATTCACAGGGGAGAAGGGCAGAAAATAACAGGGGCAGGGTGAACATGAGTGAATTGGACAACTTTTAATCCTGAAACTATCCTTAAGAAACATGTATTTTGCACAACAACGGGAAAAAATCTGGGCATTTTCTGAAGTGCATGGACCAATGAATTTACAGGAAAAATATAAGGATGCTTCATGCAGAATAAATCTTTTGAAAACTGAGATGGAAAGACCACCAACAAAGAAAAGTGTTAGATTTTTAAAACTAACAACTGCTAACTGCAAAACACATAAACATAGTCAACTGAAACAGAAACATGGCTTAGTGGAGCTCAGTCAGGATCTGTTCTTCAGGCCTGTCGCTTGTGGTATGACCAAGAGCACATCATTTAACTGCCTCTGTAAATGCAAATACTACTATTTACTTAAGAGAAGAATTGTACGAGTTACATCTGGTAACATCTGTAAAACAGTGACATCCTGAGCTGGAAACAGTCAGGTCTCATTTTTTTATTTATTGTTAGCTTAAAGGAAAAAGGGGATTACCAAAATCTTGCACACTTCAAGCTGCCTTATTTTTCCTAAGAGTGCCACGATTGCACCAAGATTTTCACTTCTTCACACAAGAAACTTGAGGAGCTACAAGGCCACAAAACTACGAAGGAAACACCTGAGAAGCAAGAGGATTCCCCTACCACCAAATCCCGAGCAGACACACAGCAGAGTTCTCTTGGGCAAGACAAGTGAAACTGCCAGCTCGGAGCAAACCTGCATTTATGGATTTATGGCAGCCTCCCAGTTACAGGCCCATCTGGGTTGGAGCAGGGGGAGGCTGGGAAGACCATGCGCCGGTTACATTTTTGCCATTCCTGCTGCGGTATGGCGTGAATAAATCACAGGGCTGAGGTCAGAACAGCCAGCCCATAAAGTGATTCATGGGCCCAGCAGCACATTCCCCCAGGACTATGTACTTTATTACAGTAAACCTCAGAACAAGATACAATTTCCTGTCTCAAGGAGCAGCCTTTAAATCAGGACACCTGGACAGCCCTGCAACCACTTAGAGAAACAATAGGTCTCAGCCCCACCGCTGCCTCTCCGTGCTGGCCCGCGCTTGCCCGAGGCCTGCTGCATTTAAGGCTAAATACCACCTTTAGAAACGACCTCCTTCTGCAACAGATTACTGTGGTGACAAGACCATGGAGCCAGTGTACTGATATAATCCTATTCTTCAGCCATAGCTTCCCACCCGAGAAACAGATATTCTCCATCTGTTGCTTTTCTTTTAGCTTTTAGGTCTCTTCTGCACTGTAAGAATTTGACCCAAAATGTTAAGGCAACAAAGGAACTGAAAGGTAACTCATTGGTTTCTCTGTTAGCACGCAGGTCCTTCACCAAGAGGGATTTTTTTTGCAAGCTGAAGAACCTGCCATGCAATTTAGGTTGTAATATAGATGTTCTCATTGTGATCACGGACTGTGATCTGAATTTTGGGTTTGGCACCTGGAAAGAAATTGAGGTGGTGACAGAGATGATGGTATTGTTGGACTCCTGAAAACTCTCACTCTCAGCTAAGGGTAATCTTGCTCTTAGGCCACTGGTTACATTTTCAGGAGAAAGAACAAGAGAAAACTCATTTTAAGCCATGAAACAAAGCAGTGGGTATTTTCTGCTCTAAATATTATACTGGGGAGCCTTATCTCTAAACACTTAAAATCACATAGGCCTTCTGGGCTGTAGAGGAGCAACCTGCCATGACTGCCTCGTATTCTAGTCATCTCTCAGATAAAGGTGAGGTACGTGCTGACTGTACTTCTGCTGTTCTCCTTGGAAGCAAGAGGACACTCTTCAAATGGAAGCTTCCCATGTTACCATGAAGCGGGACAGAAGAAAAACTTGCTTTGCCTCCTTCAGATCCATAATGCATCACCAGAATGAGAGTTTCACTCGGGTATATTTTTTCAGTATGCATCATTCAATAACGAAGAGCATGAATGAGAAAAGGGAAGGAAGCGTCCCTTCGAGTATTTATTGCCAAAAGGCAAGGCTTCCCTATGGCGTTGCTGACAATAAGTCATTCTGTACAATCACTCTGCAAATAGTGGAAGAGATCCTGATTATTTTCACTCTTCAAAGTTCTTTCAAATCTTAAAACTATAGACAAAACAAGGTAACATGTCCCTGGGAAGCTGCTTCATGGAAAACATAGCTAGGAATAAGAAGCTTACATACAGCGAGACACACCTGAAAGACTTTCAGAGGACAAGAACATAAGAGAAAGTGACAGACGAGGGGAAGTTTTGGGGAAATTTAGGGGAGAATTCATCAAACACTGAAAGTTAAGAATGCCATTGAACTGGTCAAAGTAAAAGAAAAAAATCTAGATAAGGAAAGAGGAAAAGAGAAGGATTGAGAAAACAGATGTAAGTAACACTAAAACCATCAGATTTGTCCAAGACTGAACCCTCCTGAAGCTATTTGTTTCATGATTACTTTTGCTACAAGCAAAAACAGTTGCATGGAAAACTACTTCTTCCACCTGCTTATTTTATTTTGTTTTATCCTACTTAAAGGATCTCTTTCACTTTTGTGGATTGTTTCAGAGCTTACAGTAGGCAGAATCAAGGCTTATTCATTGATTTTATCCACTCTGATTTCCTGGACAGAACAAATACTTACATCATATCCAGTTGCTGCCATTGAAGCCAATAACTTATTCGGGGGGGGGGGGGGGGGGTGGTAGGAAAAGGACATCCACTTGTGACTGAAAGCCATGAGGAACTGGCTGCTATCCTTTTGTGAGTTTGTCCTGGAGGTTAATAATTTTTGCTGTCATAAAATCCTATGTCTTTCTAATCCTCATTTTTCTGTCCTCAGTTTCTAGATAATGATCCTTGTTTTGACTGTCTCTACCGGAATAAACAGTGTTTTAATATCGCTATTATTTCATTTTCTAGATATTAGAACTATAGAGTATGGTGACAACTCTATCAACCACCCCATAAAATAGAAGTAAAATCCTCATTCTATTCATACTCATTAATCCTACTTTTATGTAGCCAAAGTCCTTCTGCCGCCAGCATCACACCGCTTTTTTCCCATAACATTGCTACATCTTTTCCAAGTCATTCCTTTCAAAATAGTGTACAAGAGTCTCCATATTGTTCTAATTTATATGCCTAATGTTCAGATGCATTTTGTGTAAATGAGTTCACATTAAGAAGCAATTTAAATTGCCCTACATGTCTGTTCTCACCATTAGGTAACACTGCCATTTTCTTTATCACCTGCAGGTGCCATTGACTGTCATTTTATACTTACTTCCAGCTCACTGACAAAATGATTATTAGCATCAAGTCTAGTACCAAAAATCTATGAAGCTCAAACATAAACATCACTGTTCAGTTTTAATTGTAATTGGTAAATGCTGACAGATAATGCTCCCTTTAAGCATATTGTCTATATAGCGTTAATACGTAATGCTGGGAATTGGTCATTTACAGAAGTCTAATTATATTTAATGCGTCAAGTTATTTCTATTGAACAAGTTAAATTTTTTTTTTAAACCAAACTTTGGAGATAATCAAGGAATCATAACATTTTTTTGACACTACACATCTTATACAAATCAAGTTGACTGGTATTAATTAAAAGCCTATTCTTCAATTCTTCACATTATCAGAATCTTTTATCAGCTTATTCATTATTTGGTCACAAATTGTAACAGTTAATCAATTCATAGCAAGTTAGTAATCCTGCCTGCTATTCTGCAACACTTCCAGAGCTTTAGCATTTCCATAACTTCTAGAATTTCACCAGAATTCCAATATTTATTAAACTTTCAAGGAGCCAAAATTCCCTTCAGCCAACTTCTCTTAGTGTTCTTAGATACCAGAAATCTTGGCGTGCCACCCCCAACACATGCATAACATCTTCAGCAGTTTCTTATATTGAAAAGAAAGAGATATGGAATGCCACAGTGCCTTTCTAAGAAGAGAGGCAAAAACGTTTCTGTTCAATTCCTGTGTGATCCAAATTAATAATAAAGGATGTCACAAACCAGTAAAATAATATTTTAGGCATACTGCAAATACCTCAAGTGCCTTAATGAACTGAAGGAAAAAAAGGAATAGATCTTTCTATGTTTTTCCAGTAATTCTAATTATGCTCGCTATTTTACTACCAACAGAAAACAGCAAATTTTTATAATTGAACAGGTTTTTAATAATTTGAATGCTGGCATTAAGAAAAAACAGTGGTCATTTCATCACCACAGCAAATATGAATGGTGTTCTCTTTGAAACCAAAGACAAAATTTCCCATTGATTTCATATAGTAAAGAGCTGTATTAAGGGACAGGATTCCCTCTTTCTTCTAAATGGCTTTAAATTTTCATTAAACACTCCTGAAAAACGTTCAGCATTCCATCTATCTATTTAAAAATACACATAAAATCATACTTAATAAAAAAAACATTGTACGGTTGCAAAGCGAAATTTGCAGAGGTTGAGAAGTGTAATCATAACACTATCTAATCGCAGGGTTGCCTTATGCCGTTTTAGTCTTTTATTAAATGAACATACACAGCTTTGACCAAAGAACCTATACATCATTTCATCTTGAAAAGCTTATTTACCCGTGACAGTAATATATTCAGGGACTATGGCAGGAGAGCACCTTAAGTTGCTTAGCAAAATCCTCTTCAGATAAAATAGAAATTGGCACCGGCAGATCCGTAAGAATTTTCCAGCTAATCATTTGCAGCAAAGTGCTTAACTGTGATGTACAGAATGGCTTCAAGGGTGGAGTGAAAAAGCAAGTTTTGATTTTTAGGTTTTATCTAGAATGTGTAATCCCCAATCTTATTTTAAAAACTCTGACAAGTAATGTTTTATTATTAACTTGATTTCAATGCAAAACAAAGTAGAGAAGAAAAAGGAAATTTAAGTTTGTTTGTTTTTTTTTTTCCTCTCACACATCTTTCTTTTTTACTTACTGGTGTGATAGGGACAAAGGGAAGGTACTGGTAATAGAATAAATGGTAGAAATAAGAATGATCTCTGTCCTCTCCACTTGATGGTGGTACTCTATATAATCGTCTATTCAAATGTAACGATATCTCATCTATGTCAATCAAGACATCTGTTCGTGGTGTTTAGGCCTGAGAGCTCAATTGTGCAACAATAGCAAACGTGCCAGGGACACCATGAAAAGCTCAGTAATGTGCCAAAGTCTCTAGCTTTTCCAGGTGATTTTTTTAGGTTATAGCAAATACCAAGGGAACTTTTTTCCTTCCCTCCAGACGAGCGTGTCCTATGAAAGCGTTACCCGTGGCGTAGCGTGGTAACCAAAGTCTACCACAAGCCATAGCGAGGGGATTAACACCGCTAACTTTCATGTGGCTCCAGAGCCCGTTGCTGCACTCCTCAGAGAGATCAGCGCCTTTTCGACTGGCTGCAAAGGGAACAGTGTGTTCAGAGATGTATGAAAGCCCCTCTTCCCCGTCAAGACGCTGACAGAGGCCAGTGCATGTTCATAGCAGAGGTCACTTTGAGGGGAGGAAAGCAGTAACAACCTGACTGGAACAGATACCCTCTTCACAGAAAAGTCAGTCATTTAGGTTTTTGGTCTTGTACACCTCGCTGCAAAAGATTTTGAAGTAGTTCATGTAAAAATAGAGCAGGGAGTCTGCTCTCAAAGCAGAAATAAAGTACACAAACTAAATATAACCTATTCCAGCCTATAGAAAATACTGCTGAGAGTAATGGCCCAAAAGACTCTCTGGGAAAAAGAATGTTATAGAACAAGAAGACTATCATACTGTAACAGCTTTACAACATTAAAGTTAATGGCAGTTTTTCATTAATATGGCTAGTCAATATTATTTTGTTTAAATTAGCATTTTACCATTTTTTGATGTCTCGAGTTAGCTACCTAGTTGTAGACATTTTCTTTTCCTTTTCCTCTAGTAGAGACTACTGAAAAGAGTGAAAGAATGCTACCTACAGGAGAATTTTTAGTTTCTATTAAACACTGTCAGAGCAAGGAGTGATGTAGGCATAAACCAAAGCAGTGAAAGAGAAAATTGGCAGCTGAGAAGAGATCCCAGGTTCTCCAAGACAGACTCGAGTGGGTAGCAGAGGACTGCGTGACCTCAGACAGTGCATTGCTTCCTTTCCAAAAAAAACGCAATTTATGACCAATGAGCAATTTAACCACGAGAAACAAGATCAGACAATTTGCCTCCCCAAAGAACACAGACAAAAGCTGTGTTTATACTAATTGACATCCCCTCCTTAATTTTCCATGCAGCTGAATCACTCTAAGCCCTCGTACATTCTGCGGAGTTCTCACAATCATGAAAAACCAAATTCAAATCCAGTCACTAAAAATGAGTGTGTATGACACCTCCTCCCACATATATGGGACTTCAAACAAGCACGTCTGAATAAGACAAAAAATCTTCCTAATTCTAAACAGCATTTTCTTACAAAGTCTGAGAATTTTTTCAGATTCAGAATAGGTAAAGGAGGAACGTCCATGCTACTCAGTAATTTTGGGAGGGGAGGGTGTGGGTAGAGAAGAAGGGGGTTTTTCAGTGTAATTTGGTTACAAAGCTTGTTTGCACAGGGCTGTGCTGGCCTCATGGTGACTATTCATAAGAGATCCCCAGAAGAGCTGTAAAGTCTGCCTATGGCCCAGGTGCTATAATTGCTGTCTGTCAAAACAGAGCTGTTTTCTCAGCAAACATTTCAGAATGCCCAATGCTAAGTTGATTAGTTTGGGGTTTTCTGGGGAGGCGTATAAGGATGATGGCTGAGAGACAGAGTAAAAATGATGACTCGGCAACAAAACTTTGATTTCATTAAAACACTCCAGAGGGCGTTTAATTTCTCAGTTAAAAGAGAACTCCTGTCCTTGGAAGGGAAGGGAAGCGGGGAGTAGGAAGGAGTTATTACCAATAATGTCCAATTCCCACTGTAAGAAACATGAATCAGTTCAAGAACCAAACAGAGAGATGTTAGCAGTACAGAAACTGGCTCAGCTGCCCCTTGAGCATAGCTGTTCATACAGCAAAACGATTCCCATGTCACAGAGGTGACTCCCTTTCAGTACACCCTGCATCCAGTGCCGAGAGGTCTCTCTCTCGGTGAGTTTCTGAGGTTTTTCCTGTGCACAAGAGCTTTGAGAACCTCCACCTTCACAGCAAGCCTATTTCGAATCCAGCCTGCTCCGTGCTGATAATGGGGAAAGACAGACCCGGTTCCCTCAGGTACTGGCAGCAGCGCTGACCACACAGAGCCTATTCAAACCACATCATGAGATCATCTACCGGATTTGTACACAGGCCGAGCCTGTGCAGGTCCCAGACACCTGAGTACGTGAACTCTACAAAATACACCTCTTGCACGAAGCCACACACAGAAATGTCAGGGCTGGGAGAGGGGGACAGCAGGCGGAGTTGGCACGAGGGAAAAAGGAAGGAAATCAGGAGCATATAACAGAGCAAGGTTTCAGCAATTAAAGAAACGCTTCACAGACCCTTAAGGTGGCAGAAGGCATTAGCTGTGCGTTTAGGCTGTGACTTACAGCTTCATACCTCTACAGCATGGTTAAGAAAGGCAACGCAGATGTAAGTCATCGACAACCATAGCAGCCCCTTACAAGCCCCTTTCGGAAGGACTTGGTGAAGCAAATTCATAATGGCTCTTCCTGAACATTATCTGTACTTCTGCATTTTCCATCAGTAATCATTGCTCCTGAACATCCACAGTATTAAAGCAACTTCATTTGTACTGCTCAGGTTACATCAATGTCAACGCTTACTTGAAGTCCCAGGGTTTTAGGGGTTTGGAATTTTGCCATCAAAATGCACTCCAGGCTGAAACGTGGCAAAGCGGGGCTCTGCCCCTCCTCATTTCCCAGGCAGCTTCATATAAGGATTTTTACAAAAAGCCCACTGCAAGCATTTAAGATCTTTTTGTTTTTCTCAAACTAGAAATGTCTTCAATTATTACTATTATTATATTTGACAAAGGTTAATTGTGAAGTCTCAAAATGTACATTAAAAGTTTTAATTAAAAACAAACACCTTGTTAAATCCAGTGCAGCGTATGTTCCTACTAGAGTGCACCTCCTTATTTTAGGAATAGTTGATACATCTAAAGACTACATAGGGCATGACAATGGGTAGTTACAAGGGTAGCTCAAATAGTACAGACAATAAGTAATAACATTTTATGATCATTTAGAAAAAATACTGAATAGGTAACGATGATTAGGCATTGCAGTAATTTTAATAAAAATTCTAATAATGCAATGGACTGATTTAACAATTTCTGAGATTTAATACTGATTAGCTAATTTAATGATTTTTAACAACACCCTGAGAAATACTAAGCTAATATTATTACTAGATTTTTTTCAAGCTAATGGTCATTATACAGCACTCTGGGAATGCACCTGTGAAGCAGACATCATGCCAAAGGCCTTCAGCAAGCTCTCTGGCCCACTTAAAAAGACAATTATTTATGTTATCACTCTCAGCATTGCCTCAAACCAGGCACTTGCTCCACAAGTAGAATTCACCACCCAGAATTACATGCACAAGTTCCCTTCGCAGATGATGAGGAAAGTCACAGACCTCATAGGGGAGTTAATGTCAGGCAACAAAACAGAGGAACACTTTAATCAACAGGAGAGAGAATTTGTTTCATTCCTAGTTTTAGGAATTAAAACTATTGCCATGGCAGGATCTATCTGTAAAAGTGGGATCCACAGCCCACAAGTGCTCCTGAGGATACACATCTATAACAGGCACCTGCATACAACTGACTGCATCAACTTCTTTTACAGCATATAAGCGAGAACTGAATGATGACAGAGGAAGGACACGGTAGTGACCACCTTAGTTACAGCCACCTGGTTTTTGCAACACTGCCCAGGAATTGTGAAATTGTCAGTCTCAGAAAGTTCAAACCCACACTGTAGGACAGCTACTGGAGTAACCAGGCTATATAATGTATTCTAGGATGACTTTTTGTTTCCTACGCAGAAGGAAATGCAAAACTGGGGATCTTTACTGGCAATACTCAACAAGGTTCCTCACTTCGTATTAAGCTATTTTAAATGGTATTTTATTTTTTTATTCTTTTGATGGTGTACTTATGATCTTTATGTTGTTAAACAAGCTCATACCAGGTAAACAGAATGTCCTCTTTAAGAAAGTGTAGAAGACAGTTTTGTATTCAAGAATGGTAAAAGCACAGGTGGACTCTGCAAAGTCTCCTTTGCGCATCCAAACAAAGGTGAAGTTTGAAAGTTAGTCCTCTGTACTCTGAAAACAAATGCATCAGATATAAGGAATTGCACTGGAAATATTCTGTTCCTCAGGGTTATTTTCTAGATTACACATTCTTTTACTGACTAATTCTTAAGGATCAAGCCTTCAACTTCCCGACTTTGCTTCAAACCATAGCAACCACAGTTGCCTAATAGAAGCTGTTCCACCCAGCTCCAGAAGGATCAGGAATGGCCTCTGAAATACCACATAGGTGAGTCTGGACTGCTGTGATGTAGCAAACCAAGCACTGACAAAAGTTGGAGCCAATGCCACTAAACAGATGGAAAACCTGAAGAGTAGTCAAGTTATCAGTCAGTGTAGTGGACTTTATAAATGCCAAACAACATTTTTGCAACAGGACAGAAGATTCCGTACCGCAAATGCAACTCAACAGAAAAAAATGGATCCAGTTATAAATACAGAATTGTATTAGACAGATTCTAGCAAGTTTTGAAGAGCAATAGTCTAACATGCTGATTTCCATTCTAGAATTTGTTTTTCTTCCAGCTAACTTGCATGCAAACTTTTCTCTTTTTAAATCAAGGGGCAACAACCCCAATGAAAATTTATCATTCTGTCTCCTTTTATATAAAGTTCCAAAATCAACCAAAGTTACCAGGGCAGCATCATCTGCAGTTGCATAATCGATGATAATACCAATGTCTGAAACTGAAAGTCTACAACTGATTCCTGAACTGGCACAGGACCTGAGGACTACAGCTTTAACATAGCAATGTTCCAGCATCAAATACATTTATATAATGCAGATGAAATGTTAATCAGATCAAGACCATATATTACACGCTAAGAAGCTCCAGTATTCATGATTTTTGTGTGTCTCAAAAGAAACAAATAACAGATGCTTCATGTGGCTCTCTATGGATATTCTTTGTTTAAATCACAGGTTCGTGCATAAAAAGGAGGACCACATGAATGATTGAATTAATGTCTTATCATCTAAATGGCTGCCACCCACATCGATTTTTCTGTCTATTCCTATTTTAGTAAGTTCACCAAGTTGAATCCCTTGCCATCACAGACAACCATACCATATAATCACTTTTAAGTGCAGTACAATTTCCTCTTCAACCCACTATGGCTATTAGAAGACTTCCAGAAATGACATCGGTCCGCTGTCTAAGACAACAGAATTCTAACTAGAACCAGACTGGGGCCCATAGCTTGAATGGGAAAAGATTTTCTGAGGCTTGGTGCACAAGACAGCGAGGTTTACCATTCAGAACTACTCTCTCCGAGTTTCAGTTTATGATTAGGAAGGATATTTCTAGTTAGAGTCATATTATACTGCAAATTGTGATAGCATCATATATAACAAGGGGAACAGCAGGTAGGAGAATTTTTCTTATTAAGTTCCCTGAGTAATCTAGATTCATATGCCAGTGGAGAGGTAATACCTCCCAAACACTCCAGAACTCTTAACTGGCGTGCAAATGGCAATTCCTCCATATGTTCGACAACTTCCAGTGAAAATTACACAGCTGAAAATACTGGATACAAGAATCTGAAACACTGCCTGCAGCACCACTAATTTTAAGTACTAAAATAAAATAAATCTAGGATTGGGCTCCAGTCAATTCTGTAGCTCCTCTTGTATCATGGATATGAATTCTCATGTTCTTACACTTCAGCAGATGAAAGGACCTCTGTGATAACCTTTTCCACCCTAAAGGTGCTTCATTTAGATACAACTTGCATCACTTTTTGTACGCACATAAACAGTAGCAAACGGGATATGGTGGGGAAAGCTCACCCTGCAAAAGCTGAGATGCCTCATTGCTGCAGCCACAAGACAATAAAAGAGATTGGTTGAGATTTTTACAAGTTCTGACAGCCAATTCCACTACTGCTGGCTGGCTCATAGGATTTAAATATCTGCATCTCAAGTTTTATAACTTGCCTCCCTAAGGAATTACTAAGCTTCTTTCCAGAGTCTGTTTAGAAGGGAAACCATTCACTTTGGAAAAGACAGGACTAATGCCGTTACTCTGGGGGCTCTGGTTTTGGCTTAGTCTCCTCTGTTCTCTGTCAGACACAACAAGAGTGAACCTGATTGCTGTGAGTCAACAATTCTAATCCATAAAGTTCAAACATCAGGATGCCAAGGACCAGGCTTCACTCACAAGCATTACCATGTCAGGCTCTTGTTTCCTGAAATTAATGGAAAAATCTGAGGTAAAGCAAGATAAAGTTACAATAAGAAGGAATGAAAACAGTGATTGCAATTGTAGCAAAAGGGAATCAGATTGATATTTCCATTATAGGGAAACCTAAAGCAAACATAATTTTTAGGTTAAAAAGAATCACTGTGTGATCAAACTGCTTAAAAACTATTTGTAGGCACTTCTGAAGAAACTTCAAATCTGCTTCCTCCAATCAAGCCTTCCTGTTTTTACTAATGATCAAGGTAATTGAAGTGATCTCAACTCCAACTAACCACTTAGATCAGATTCACTTCGACACTTGAAAATATACAGAAGCATTGTAGAAAGAGGCATTCTTAAGAGAAACAGGATTAAAGCCATGTGACAAAAAGATCTGCAGACTTTTAGTGTTATACCACACCCACCTATGGGAGAAATGGAATTCTGCCGCTCGTCTTTTCAGGCAAAAACCCCATGATTTCCTTAGCATCTTCCTTGAACCGTGCCACTGATTCCAAATTTATTTGGGCTCAGTGTCGTCTCCTTAATTTCAGCACCTACAAGGATCTACTCCAGCTTTCCCATGAATTTGGTCTCTTTCTATTTCTCAACTTCACATTACGTAACATGAACTTTTCTTTCACAATCTAAAACTATCGTTCTGACTAATATTCAGCTCCTGCTCCTTAAACAGGCTAATCTTCCCTCATTGCCTGCATCTCTGGTTCTCTTCCCATTTTCTATATTCCTCTTTAGATCTTTTTGGCATTCTTTATATTGGCATTAGTTAATCTAGGTACCAAAAAGAGAAACACATATGATGATTTTTTTTTTTTTTTTACACAATCTTTTAAAATCCCTTAGTATTCTCCAGAATACTTTTTGTAATTGCAACCTTTCAGGCCTCACTGTCATGCTTTTCTCTTGGTTGCACTTTTTCAGTTCTAATATAATCTATAACGTGGGATATTGGTCTATTCACCTCATATTCTGCCAACATTGAGAATTATAGTATTAAGGATATTATAGAGCACATCCCTGTCTAATCTCATTCTCATATCCACTTATGGACCTACTGTCCATGAATCTGTCTAAGCCACGTTTGATCCTGCTGACACTATCTCTACAGCGCGCTGTGGCCACAGAGCCTCACTACCTGCTGCATGAAGAAGTGCTTTTACGTGTTTTAAACAGATCTCTAGTTTCAATGAGTAAAGCCAATTCTATTGCAATGAAATGCAGTGTCAGTCCATGCGAAAGATCATCTGAGCTAAAAACAGACAATTCTCACCTTCACTTCAGTCCTCCACTTAGCAGAGGAGTACAGCCTCCCCCTGGTAGCCCTGCCCTCCTGTACAAGCGGCCCTGTCTACATCCGTGCAAGAGTTAAAGCCCAATGTGATAAATAAATTCCTTCTTCCCATGAAGAAAACATTCTTTTTCACTCAGCAAGTGGCACAGCACTGCATTAGTAAGCATTGTTACACTGTCATAACTTCCCCTATAAATAAAATTTTAAAAATCATTTGACACTCTGTTGGGTGTCCGTGGTGAGGTGTTGGCAGCGGGGGGATTGCAGGAGCCTCTGTGAGAAGAGACCGGGGCTGCCCTGTGCTGGACACAGCCGGTTCCTGACCTCTCCAATGGACCCACTGCAGGGCACAGCCGAGCCCCTCAGCCAAGCTGGTGGCACCTCTGGGAAAACCTATTTTAGAAAGGGGAAAAACCCACCCCACAGGCAGAGGAAGGGGGGGTGGGTGGGGGAGAGAGTGAGAAACAGCAGTGGGAACACCAAGGTCGGAGAAGGACGAGGTGCTCCAGGTGCCGAAGCACATATCTGCTGCAGCCTGTGGACAGCCCATGCTGGAGCAGATCTCCACTGCAGGCCTCGCAGGGCCCACACCGGAGCAGATTTTTTCCTGAAGGACTGCAGCACCATGATGAGAGCCCACACTGGAGCAGGGGAAAAGTGTGAGAGGGAAAGAACAGCAGAGAGAAACTAGGTACTGACCATACCCATCCCATCCCTCCTTGCACCACTCAGAGAGGTGGGTAGAGGAGTCTGGAGCAATGGAGTGAAGCCGAGTGTGGGAAATGAGGGAGAAAAGGTGTTGTTTTATTGCTTGTCTTTGTTTCTCACTACCCAAATCTATTTTAATTGGCAATAAATTAATTTTCCCTTAGTCAAGTTTGTTTTGCCCGTGAGAGTAACCAGTAAGCAATCTCCCTGTCTTTATCATGACACATGAGCCTTCTCATCCTATTTACTCCCCCTGTTGGGTTGAGGAGGGGGAGCGAGCGAGCGGCTGGGTGGGAGTTTGGCCCTTAGCCAAAGTTAAGCCACACATTTTTATGTTCAAACACTAGTTTAGAAACATACTTTTAACACAAGAAGGTACAGTCTCATTGGAAGCAAGCCTGCACATTCACATTCCAGAGGTGGCTTTTAAAGCTGTAGGTAAAGTCTTAACTATGAATCGGGGCTCAGAAGTGGACTTGCTTGAACTTTTCAGGTTGGAGGAGAAAAAGATCAGCTTTTTATAAAAAGAGGCCGATTGCAGTCATGGGTATCGTGGAATGTGAAGAAATGAAAGAACTGTCACCGTGCACCCCAGCACACAAAGAAAACTGCGTTGGATCAAGCAACATGCAGCTGAGCCAGCAGGCAAGAATGGGGGCACCTGCTCGCCGAAATGAAACTCCCAAGAAGCAACGAACCACAGCAGGGAAGCGCACTCAGTCAGTTTACTTTTTGCCCACTCTATGTATTCAGCAAGGAAATGTTATTTTTTAAACATTGCCTCACCCAGCACCTCTGCCCTGAAATATACTAAAAATTACGGTGTTAAAAACTGAGCTTCATTTCTAATATGAAACAAAAGATACAACAATCAACTTCTCAGTCTTAGCAAGTACTCCTTTTTTTTTTTTTTTTCCAAAAACATTTTCATGCTGTCTTTTTTTCTACTCAGCCAAAAGCAACAGTGATTTTGGCTCTATGCCATCACTATAATCAGCAATACCAAGAAACTTAATCACAATGGCAGCAATGTCAATAAAGGCCTGGAAGAAGCCAAAGAAGTTTCTATACAGCCTTATTCAAAAGGAAATGTCTCCTAGGCTAAAGTGCTTCTCTTTAGCTCTACACAAGGTCATGAAATGTGCCCTCACACTGTTCACATACTTCCTGTGGACAAGCAGCCACCTTGCTTTCTGCGGACGATCTTCCAGAAGGAGAGAAATATTCATTAAACAGTAGTAAGAAACTAGAGCAGATTAGAATGGTTACTGGGCAGGATCAGCCACTCTGACACACACCCTGACTCGTGAGTATAGTATATCTGGGCAGATAATTACTTGGTATTTTCTAACCCATAATCAAGTTTAAAAACAGTGCACTCTGGTTTCCTTGAGAGAAAAAATATGGGAAGCTAAATATGAATGGGCTGTGAAAGTTCAGCGATATTCATCAATATAAGCTGCTACCTAGAACACTAAGAAATATTTTTAATCACAATACACCTGTTTTTCTACTTAATTTTTTGTTATAATACATAGCTCTCCTAATTCTCCCAATAGTTAGAAGACCTTACCTGAACGCTATAAACCCACAAAATATTGAAAACAGAAAGAGACATTAGATAGAAGACAAAGCTGATTGCCTTTATGCCCAAGTCTTGCATAGAAGAAATCTGGGGGTAAATTTTGACTTTTTATGCAGTGGCTCCAGTTCCCAGAGTCTGCTTCCCCACAGACCTTGTACAAAGACAGGGGAAGGAGAAGCCAAGACTTATAAAGATAATGTGATCAAGAGGACATCAGTGTCATTCTGAAGTGTACATGAATAGCTATTTTTCTATGGAAAAAACATCTTCTGTGTTCTCTATAACAAAATGGTTTATATTTTAGACATGAATAATAGGCACATATCACAAATGAGTAAATGGTCATAGTACAAAATAAAAGAGCAGTAATCTGTCCTTACTATGTAATTACAGAACAGATGAGAAAATTTTAATTCTGTTCAGACAAGAACATTTGAACCCGTTGCTCCAAATTATTTGGTGAGAAATTTTGACAAAACTGATCTGATCAAAACAAAAAAAGCGCCCTTCCCTGTGACAGATTCAAGAACGCCATTTGATAACCTTCCATCCATTCTATTAGAAGAAAAGGAACGTTTAAAGATAGCATGGCTAGAAGATTATTAGCAACTCTATTCAACACCACTGCTGGCTTTATTTGAGGGAGACTCTTGAGAAAGAGTTGCAAGTGGACAGACTACTTTTTGAGATTCGTGAGTGGGCAGTTATCAACCACATCTCATTTTATCCTAAATGGCATAGCTTTTGAACAAATACCCTGCTGCTCCAAAATAAAAGAATGAGAAAACAGATATGTTAATTGTAATTCATTTGAAAACTATGAACTACAACCATAACATGCATAAAAGAGACTGTTTTTTGCTAGTCATAAATAACAGTCCATGATGCTAACTCCTTGCTACCTCTTCCAAATATACCATGTTAAAAATAATTCCTTCCTCTTCCGAATCACAACACTCATGTTACAAATGAGGCATCGTGAAAAGAGGCATTCCTTTGGTAGCGATGAAAGTTGTTAGAGCCCTGACTGTATACCATATGATGTGCACTGGTACAGCTAATAAAGCAGAATAGTTCACCAATTAAGAAAGGACAGATCTAATCTGAAAGTGGTTAGTTGCTTTGACTGTATAAGCAGGACTATTTGCATCCCCATGTTTTCCTAACATTGCTAAAGGTCTATGCAACAAGGTTGATGGAGTAAGACTTTCTGAAATTCTTGAATTTCTTCCTGTGAATGGAGGGGCATACAGAGACATCAAATAAACTGTATGAAAATATTTGCTTCAATCTGTCTGACTGCTAACAATTAAACAAGAAAATGAAGTTTTTATAAAGTCTTCACATGCTTCCCAACATCCCTTCCTTCCATCCAATCCCACCCATTAGAGTTGTCGTCTTTTCTCAAGGTTGAAGTTTTTCCTTTTCGGACTGGTTTGTATCTACAACACATATCACTGCAATTGACCTATGCAACCCCATGAATGCAGACATTGTTATAGTCATATAGACACACTTATGCAGAGACAGTTTGGGCCTATGGGCTTAGGAAAAGAAGCTATATCAATTTAAGTCACATTTATAATGACAAAATTGCATTCAGTCTAAGGGTCGTACTAACGATTGTGCTGAGTTAGCCCTTTCTGTTAGGACCAGAAGGGGGGTAGGGGAAGAAACACCTTTTACCAAAATAGTTAAAATGCTATAAAAAAGTCTGTGTATGCAGCCCAGGTCTTATAAGGAAGTGTTCTTAAACATTTATTTCTTGAAACACAAGGTTTCAATCAACAGCCACCGGAGACTCTGGGGTCATGATCTTCCCTGTATGCAACCCCCTCAATGTGCTGCATAAAGGTCAGAGAGGTTTACCCTCTATGAATGAAGTTGCCTTCCAAACACTTTGACTACAGAATAAACAGTTTCTAACCCATCTTGCAAAACTCTTAGCATTGTTTTCTAAGAAAAAGACAAACTCTTAGTAAGAGATTTCATATTCATACTCTCTGTAGACTCTTTACAAATTAAAGGCCTGTAAAATCTTGAACCTTTATTAAGTCTGTCAGCAACAAGTAAGTTGAGAAGAACACCATATGTTAATTTAAGAAGCCCATTGAGTGCCTACATTGTATTCCTCAGCTATCCGACTGGCTTACAGTGCTTCTTACACCTTGATACGCTAGTATATTCATACTGTGTTAGCATACACACATAATGAACACTCATGCTTGGCATCAGCTGGGCTTGTGTCAAAAGTAAAATATTGTGAGGTTACAGGGAATCTGGAATATGTTCTGATGAAAGACAGAGGTTTAAAGAAGAAGTAAGAAAAATAATGCTTTGTAGCACCTAAAGCAATGAGGGAAAACACAAAACAATGCTTTTAGGATGTATCTGCAAATCCCGATTTGACTACTTTAAAGATTAATTGTTAGGGTCAAGAAATGTTAATAAGTCACACCAAAAGTCAGAACTAAAATAGAAGAGTTACCTTCTGCAGAACTTCAGATAGTATTTTAAAAGAAGTTACATTTTATTGTGCATTTGATAAACATTCCTGTTTCTGCCATTGCTCCTATTTGATTGGGCTGTCTGGTGCCTGAACCCTACAGAGCTGCCATGCTGCAAGTAACACAATACATTTCTTTCGTATCCGCCAGTGATAAGTTACATTACTGAAATTCGTCCAGCAAATATACCTGTTAATTTTGCTTTAGGTGGATTCTATTAAAACGTGAAAATCTTGCCAAGAACCAGGGTGAGACTTGCCCACTGTCTGGGTCCCTTTCCCACCCAGCCAACAGGGCAGACTTTTTAGTTCATTATCACCTCATCAGTGCTCCTGTCAGCTGCCAGCAGTGAGAAAGGACTAAGCCACTCACTAATTCCTGGCTTTCCTGCCTCCATTGAAGCAGCAGTAAATCCAGAACAGATGGATGCTTTTTAACCCTCTCAATCCAGACACCTAAGTTAATCAGTCTAATCAATCTACTCAACTTAGAACAAGGAACGACTGACAGATGCAGAATGATGGAGGGACCGAACTGTTGCAGCTTGGATCCTTAACAGAAAACACTGCTCCATCTCCAATACTCTCCTGATAAGGGAGGCAGCTGGCCAAAGGCAGCAGGCCTATCGGGTCAAGAGCAGAACAGACCTTTTGGTGAAGAGGAGAAAGCAGTAGAGGAAGGGCTTATGAAACAGAAGATTATTAAACATTAAGATCTCATCACAAGGATCTCATCACATTACACAAGCTATGAATGAAGACCAGAAGACATCTACTCCATGCAAAGGTGGCTTTTGGTTTTGCAATTGAAGTTGCACTTTGAGTCAATCTAACAGCTTGCTGTCACACTCTTTTCTTTCCCAGGACACAAGACGTAAGTAAGTTTCAAACCTTGCTTTGTGTTGTCTGAGATTTATCTAACCACAGATTGCCATTTCAGTGCACTAAGCCAGCAGAAAACTAACTTCAGAAAATGTGAACATATTTTTGCTAGGTTAGTGTGCTGAATTAATTCAGTGGAGTTTCGTGAGTGCCAGAACCAGTGTAAAGGAGGAACTGGGAGGGGGGAACAGGACCAGATGGGTTAGTACCTCAGGCTGCTGTGCAGTCAGAACACAACGCCTCATGTTTCTAAGAATGTATTTTCAGTCTTTGTCTGTACACTGCAGAGCA
The DNA here is from genome assembly GCF_965183815.1 of Platalea leucorodia. Classification (NCBI taxonomy): domain Eukaryota; kingdom Metazoa; phylum Chordata; class Aves; order Pelecaniformes; family Threskiornithidae; genus Platalea; species Platalea leucorodia. Next base: position 60,033,522 of record NC_138826.1, read on the forward strand.
CAGCTTCATTCACACAATAAGGTAGCATCAGCAATTGCACGTGAAGTTTAAAATGCTTGTTAAAGGGGATTTTACAGAATCATAACATCAAACTCTTCTGTTTATTTTCATATTCATATATTTCAACAAGGCCTAAACAACTGTGTGAAGAACATGGCTAATAATAATATTCAGAGAGAAAGAATTTTTATTTTTAAGATTCTCTGTATGATTTTGCTTTCTTTGACCTGCTGCAGAAGAAATGAATAAAGAAACGCTACTATAGTGCTCTGGCATCTCAAGTAGTTTTACATACTTAAAGGCTTAAAGAAAACCTTCACTGAGTTATGAGAAAAAATATACGAGAAAAGGTAGTTGTATATTCATTTTAGAGCTCGGAAACTTTATAAAGTGACTTAGCTAAGGTCAACTTGCACACCTAAAAAAATTTATGAATGCCATTTAGAATGACTACATTTCAGTCTTGCCATTCTGGAGCATCTTACTTATAAAAAAGAAAAGACAAACAGGAACAAATGCAAAGAGTAGTAACAAAATGGTAGTGTATTTGTAAAACTAAAGTCTAAGCCTGGGGAAAATTCCAAAGTAAGTTTAGCCATGGATCAGGCCATGCCCTTATGGCTCACAGGTGAACAGCACAGAGAAGTGCTAGGTCAGCTCTACCTGGTGGCTCTGAATACAGATCAGCACATGGCATGAGTTATTAGGAGCATCAACACAGCTTAATCACCCTTTTCTCAATCAGGCTGCTTTTTAACCTCAGAAGTCTTACTTGTGTAATCGCAGCTTCTCTCTTTTGTACCTTTTCTACCTGTACATGAAATCCTGTTGTAAGGAGCAAGATAATAATGACGAGAAACTGGAGTCAGTCAGCATCTTGCCCTGTATCATGTAAATAATAGCTGCCGTTTACCTAAGGGCCTAACTGAAATCAGTTCCCTGAACCCAGGAGAAGTTGATAAGCATGATATGGAAAACAAAGCTTTTTTAAAAAAAATTATTTACTTTCACCACTTCTACAAATATTCTTGATTAAACAGTATAAAGACCATCCTGTCTCTGCATCTTTGATAAGAAAATTGTGCCCTTCTCTTCGCATTTTAATTTTTCAGTTATAAGCCATGCACTCAAATTTTAAGCTAAATCCTTGTAAGTTTTTGCTTTTACTTTTATAATTTACAATTTGGTAAGTTATAAATGAGGAACAGATATCAGAACAGCCCATTTATTCACTAACACAATGCACTGAGTGCACATCTTCATTCACAAAACTGGCTTTCCACGTACCATTTGTTAAAATTCATAATTTTGCTCCTTACCTAACACTGACCAAAACCGCAAGATTAGAAGGTGGTTCTGGAATGATGGAACAGCAGCCTTGTGTGAGCAGGAGAGAGACTGTTTTGGCAATTGGTCAATGAAACCAGAACTCACTCCCAAACACCTTTAAGGACAACTCCAAAGCTTAGTAACTATAGAAAAATTCATTCAAAGGTAACTTCTTCTTAAGTCTGACTACAGTAACAGTCAAAAAGACAAAAAAAAAAAAAAAAAAAAAAGATGAGTTTATCGTAACTGTGAAATAGAGTGGGAAAATATTGTGTCTTATAATTCTGTGAATTTCCATTGAAAAGACAATCAAGGACAGCAAAGTTATCTAGCAAAACCAGAAAAAATGTTAGAATGACACTGAGAATCTACTGTTCTTTGTTAAATAATAATGTACTTATATTACATAATAACAGTTTGTTTTTTTTTTTTAAAGTAACATAGTTCCGTCATGGAATGAGCTATCAAATACATTGTAGCATCCTCAAACTAGAAGGTGAAAGTTAAGAGTCAGCTACTAGCAATGTTTTAGGAATAAATTATTCTTCCACAATACGAAAAAGAAACAACTCCATTAAAAGACCCTTTCAGCCTCTGTGATTATGACTAACCTATGGTCTGGAAGCGGCTTGACTACAACTGTTTTGGAACTAATCATTCCAAAGCTTTTAGGAAAGTACGTGATCTGAAACGTCATGCGAACAGTGACTCCTAATCCCAATGAGCCTGGGAAGCACTGTGTTCCTGAACAAGAAGCAGAGAACCTTGACTGAGAACATGACTCTTTACAGGGGCCAAAACAGATGACAAGTTCAACTGAAACTATGAGGTCTTGCAGCATAGAATATGTTTACGATGTCAAATCTGGGGATATTAATACATTCGGCAGCACTTCAAGATGACCTCTGTAAGTGCTGAGAAGCTGTCTGACCAGACTGCAGTCTTGTCTCTCTAACCAATGCTGATGGGAACTGTGATGATTCAGTTGTTCTTGGTGCCTGCTCTGGGGTTCCATTGCCCAAATAATGGTATCTAATGCCACATTAGCTGTCCTAGGATACAAGAGACAAAGGCCAGCAATGCGGTGCAGAATACATGGAAGATTCATGCCTTTCTGAAGAGGCACTTGGAGGTCCAGTGGGATAATCTAGTGCACCTGAAATGGCAACAGACTCCTAGGCTCAGACAACGCAGTGCTGTTCTCCTTAAAACCAACAATTAAGTGATCAACAGGTGTCTCAGAACTAGAAATTAGCTCCTTTCTTATCCAATGTGTATCTTGTGTGTAGAATGGTGGAAGTCTTGAAAAATGTTTCTTGGAGTCAAACATAAATCAGAGAGGGTCACTGGCAGGCAAAGAACAAGGTTCTGAAGTCCAACCAAATAAAGAGGAGAAACTGAAGACTTGAGGAACAGAAAAGATGGGAAAGAACCTAGCTGTGTATCTCTTGGTCTCTGTCCTATTCAAAACAATTTTCAGTCATGAACAAGAAAACCAATTTTAATATTGCCCTTTAAATAAAACTTTAATAACTGTCCTTTATTCATTTGCAATGGAATATAAACTGTATTTATGGTAAAAAAACCCCCTCATTTCCTAGCAAATGAAATCTTATATTGGAGTGCAAGATACAGTTAAACGACTTCAGCGTGGTCCAGAGGTCACTCTGCTACAGGCAACCCAGGTGATTTTTCATGCCATTTGTATTTTTCTGTGCTGAGTTTTCCTTATCCCTAAATAAGATAGATAACTTTTTTTTTTTCAGAGGAGTATTTTGAGGATTAATATGGCATTTGTAACTGCTTTAAGATTCACAGATGGAAAGTGCTATATAATGTGAAGTATCATAATGAGAACTGAATGCCATAGCATACATTGAAATTACAGAAGGCTGCATAATAAAAAAAAAAGATCTATTCCTAGAAGCATTCTAAGGTCATGTGGAGAGAAGTTATGGTATCCTATTTTGATCAGCAAACTCCCCTTGTTCATTAAAGGTGTAGGTGTGTATTTCCAAGTCCCAGCAGACTGCCACCAAGTTCAGCTGGAAGGGCTGAGAAGTCAGGTAATGAAATACTTCCACTAGACTATCCTAACTCTTACCTCAAATCAAAACACATAGTTAAGACATAAACTAGAAAAATGTGCAAATGCAGTGCATGAATTGCAAAGAGGAATGGGATTTTTTTGCGTGTGTTCCTTCAGTTAATATTTTTAAAAGACTTCTTCTAAGACTTGTAGGATTTCCTTGGGAATAGAGCAACTGAAAAAGGTAGATTTTGTCCTTCACAACGTATGTTCCAGACCAGCCATATCAGTATATAGAATGGCGATGAAAGTTTAACTTAAAATCTGTGACTGTTGGTCACGAGGAGTCAAATTTTCCACCTTTTCCAAGCAGGCATTTCCTGATGATGGCCTGCTGATTTATGTACAAGTGCTTCAAATATGACTTGGCAGTGGAACAGGGAGTAGACCAACTCTGAAAGAAGAGTTGAGGGTTTTATTCCATGCTTCATATTAGAACCCAGCAGTTCTTAAACAAGTATTACCACCTTGCAAATACATTAAATTATCATTAAATCACTCATCTGCTAAGAAACTTATAGAGCTTATCAGAATCTACAGAAAATTAATTATACTTATTTATAAAATAAGAATGACCCATACTCTAGGCAAGTGAAACAAAACACAAGTGATGCATGCACATTGCCCACACCTGAGTTTCTGCACCAGGAAAAAGGGTAACGGAAATTGGGCTAAGATAGGTGTACACGAAAAAGCATATATTTCATTATTAGGACTCCCTGGTGTGAATAAAGTGTAACTTACTAGACTATTTACATATTAATTCCACATCGGTATTTTATCAGTTAGTAAAACAGAAAATTAAAGCAGAACAAAGATCTATTAAAGGATAATGCATCTCTCATGTATGCGAATAAAGCTTTTATGTTATTTGTATTATTGAGATGAAAACCAGAGAGTTGCCCAGTGTAATTTCTGTCCCTCTAAAACTATTTTCCTTAAACGTCTACAAATTCTGTTTCAGAAACAGGTAACAAAAGAAGAATTTCTTACACTTAGTTGTATTAAAGTTGCACTGAGAGCGCACTTGTCCATAAAATGGAACAAGAAATTCAGCATTTGTATAAATAAGGTACTTGAGACAATGGAGATGTATCCATACACATCACAAAGTCTCCCCAAAATGAGGGCACAAAATACATAAAGAAAGGTGGTGTCAGTTACGGTGTCTCTACGCATCCCTGACTGTACTTTTCAACTTCCCACACAGAGGAAGTGCTACACCCACACTCCATGTTGTAAAGGAGGCAAAAGCTACAGCGGTTGAGACCACTGGAGTGAAGCCTTGGTGAGAGGTTGCTTTAAGGGGCTGTGCATGACTCCAGTGCATGACTCCAGTCCACAGGTTTCGTCTGTTAGGGCCAAATGCAACGTTGACACCCTCTGGAGCTCAGCACCAAACACCTTTTCCATTCTCCAACAGTTTACTTGCATTTCTGCATAAGTGCTGGTTTCTTTTGGCTCCAAAGACAGCTTCACCTGCAGGGTTTCATTTTTCTGTTTGACACCTTGCTGTTGATTTTCCCTTACTGCACAAAAGAACTTGCTCCAGTGCCTCTTTCACAAATGCTTCTTTGTAGTAAATGAAAGCCTTAATGATTGTATTTTGATTGTAGAGTTGATTAATTTTGACTTTGTTTAATTTGCGACCTTTGCCGAGATCTTTAGGGCTGGGAATTAGAGAGCACACTGTACCACTGTACTTTGGACATTGTGGGTTTGCCAATTTGCTTCATGCCTCATTTGTCACAAAACCTATGAAACTGTAGTCCAAAGCCAGCTTCATACTTTTCAAGGCAAGGCAAAAATGTATTTGTTTTTGTTTTAAATTAACATCTCCTGGCTAAATTAACCTATTTTTTCAAACTCCAAACCAAAGCCCTTACTGACAATGGGAATCTAGCAAGCCAGACAAATCTGAAGATCAGCTTAGCAAAAGAACAGATTGCTTCTCTCCAATTACAGCACTAAAGTGGTAAGGTAAGCATACTCAATTTTATGTATAGACTTATAATAAAGAAAAAACGAGGATGTAGAAAGGATCTGTATGAGAACATGATAAAATACAGAAATAAATGAAGTTGTAGCTATCTTACATGCATAACATTTCCTATTAAACATTGGTGTCTCAAACATTATGATATTTAAAAACCTACAAACCCAGTATCTTCAGATTTTGATTCCTGACATCACTGGCCATGGGTGAACGAGTCACTTCATGCTTTTGTTTTCAGCTTATTCCTTTGAGTAACAACAATAGTATTTCTCCATTTTTATAAAAAGTAAGACTTTGACACATAAGATCCTTCAATCAAAAGAACTAAACTGCAAAGTACTATTATTAATAGTTGCATTATTAATATTTTTGAAGAAAATGTGGCTAGTTGAGGTCATAAAGGCTTTCTCCAAATATCAGATATCTCCTTGGCATTCTTTATAACCTAACCAGACCTAACCCTTTCACATTTCCTCCCTACTGAGGGCTTGAAAGGCAGAAAGAATTTTGCAGTTACCTTGAATCAACAAATTGAATGATGTTTTACTTCTTTCAATAAAAAAACAGGTTTCCTTTGCATGAAGAATACTCAAAATGGATTACTTAGAAGAGCAAAACTTCTCTTTCAAAATTGAATCTGCAAGCCAAAGTCAGTATTAACAGAGAGAACCAAGTCCACATAATATGTAGAACAAGCTCATGCATATAATATGTGTATTTGTACAAGATACATTTTTGGTTCTTACAGACTATCATTAAGGGAAATATATGATCTCTGCTGAAAAAGCACAAAAACTGCAAGATAACACCCTCCCTTATCCTCAATTTCATCTAACCCAGCCCCAAAGCACGTTCAACTATATTTAAGCTATTTGTGATATGTTGGTGTAATTTGTTTGTAAAAACCTCCAGGGAACAGTATTCTACAGCCTTCCTAGAACTTCACTTTATTGAGATAATTTTGAATTATCATATTGTTCCCCAAAATGCCTGAACACCCACCGTGGCATTTTGGCAATACATACCCTTTGGCTTGTCAGCTGCTTTGTTAACGGACATTTTGAACACTAGCAGACTTGAGAGAAATCTCTAAGGAAACCATATCATATTAATTATTTTCCAGCTACCTGCTTATTCACTATATAGTAGTTTAATCAGGAATATAATCCCTACTTTGCTGATGAGACAGTTCTGTGAGACAGTGACAGAAACCCTCCTGAGATCAAAACATATCTCATCTACTGTATTACCAAAACTATGACCCTGGCACATGAGGACACCTGGTTGATTTGTCATGATGTAGTCTCAACAAATTTAGCTTATCTGTTACTTAACACTTTACTATTTTCTAAGCATTTACAAATAATATTTTTTATCATTTACTCCAATAACTTTCTAAGAACTGAAGGTAGGCTGATGAAATCCTTGGCTGCTCAAAGCTACTTGCAGCAGTCATCTTTTCACAAAAGTATTGGTGGCCTTAAATCTTTATTCATTAAATTAAACTAAATGATCAAACTAGTTGATTCTTAGATTGTATAGCAAATACCAGTTACATCATTTAGTTTAACCTCATATGGAAAGCTTGACTCCTAGATTACATAGTGGAAATAAACTAGTGTGGTCCTTTAGTTTTCAATGTTTTCTTGACATCAATTTTAAAGCTTTAAAATGCTAGCAGACTGAAAAAGAACTATAGGTTTACAGAAAGCTATAGCTGTATCTATTTAGTGCTTGAGGAAGGGCTATAAAAGGGGCTTTAGGGAACACTAAATATGACATTGTGTCAAATCCTTTTTCAGTCTTCCCTACAATCCTATACATAGTAGCTCCCAGCACCAGGAAAGATAGATAGTTCTCTTTATCCTGTAACCTGCATAAACTACAACACTAGATATTGGACTAGGGAGAAGTGACTCAATAGCAATGACAGGATTATACTTTAAAGAAAGATACTTCTAGGGTGCTTAGTGTCATCTTTTAGGATTTCTAAATTAACAGTTCTGGTCAATTTTCATGTTTTTAACTCCTGTTATATGTAGTCACTTGCACTGCACACAAGGGAGGAGTGGGCCTCCCACAAGGCAGGAGTGGCTGGAGAGCCGCCAGGTCCAGAAAAGGACCTGGGGGTGTTGGTTGACAGCTGCCTGAACATGAGCCAGCAGTGTGCCCAGGTGGCCAAGAGGGCCAATGGCATCCTGGCTTGTATCAGGAATAGTGTGACCAGCAGGACCAGGGAGGTGATAGTGCCCCTGTACTCGGCATTGGTGAGGCCGCACCTCGAGTGCTGTGTTCAGTTTTGGGCCCCTCACTACAAGAAGGACATCGAGGTGCTGGAGCGTGTCCAGAGAAGGGCAACAAAGCTGGCGAAGGGTCTAGAGCACAAGCGGCTGAGGAAGCTGGGGCTGTTTAGCCTGTAGAAGAGGAGGCTGAGGGGAGACCTTCTTGCTCTCTACAGCTGCCTGAAAGGAGGTTGTAGCAAGGTGGGGGTCGGTCTCTTCTCCCAAGTAACAAGTGATAGGACAAGAGGAAACGGCCTCAAGCTGCGCCAGGAGAGGTTTAGGTTGGATATTAGGAAAAACTTGTTCACCGAAAGGGTAGTCAGGCACTGGCACAGGCTGCCCAGGGAAGTCGTTGAGTCCCCATCCCTGGAGGTATTTAAAAGACGGGTAGATGCGGTGCTTAGGGACATGGTTTAGTGGTGGACTTGGCAGTGCTAGGTTAACGGTTGGACTCGATGATCTTACGGGTCTTTTCCAACCTAAATGATTCTATGATTGTAAGATACCACCAGACAAACCAAGAACTCCCAAATCCTCTCACTACGGCGTTTTCTCAGAAATTCCATAGACTTGCAGATGGTGTTTTTTATTTTGCATAAAAGAACTCAAAAGTATTGTTTGGGAAGGGAGGAAAACAAAACAATATACTGAATATTCCTCTACAGTATGAAAAATTGCAGGGACTGCCAATGGCTTGACTCATTTCTCCAGTTTTTCTTACACAACTCCCACTTGTTGTCCTCCAGGACTGTAGGGAAGTAATTACTTGCTTCAGAGGTTATTTCTGTAATTAAAGCAAATTGACCTGAATTTCAAAAAAGGAATTTCTGTTCAACTCCAGAAAATAGTCTGAAGTTAGACTTTGCATTACCTACATCCCGCAAAGCTACACTGTTATTTTAAAAACAATAAAAGAATGACTTGCATATGCACAGTGGCCATATGAGCACATCTAACCTTTGAGATTTCCCTCCTTGTATTTTGGACTATGTTGACGATGTCCGGATGGGATTTACAATGGCTCAAAGCTACTATTGTTCACAGTACATTAAATCTACAATATATGCAATGAGATACCATAATATTTTCACTTGGACCTTCTATTAACCCACAACTTGACTGTATTTAATGAAATATGTAGTGCTCACAGAGTTGATTTATATGCATCACTATTTACAGTGCACGTTTATAAAAGGGGAAAAAGCACCCTAAGGAACTCACGGTTCTTTTGACTTTAACAGAAAGTAAAAAGTGCCTGATTTGGTTTAGCTCAGTAACACCCCGGGAAGCCCCAGAATCTTATAGATGGATTAGGGATGGCGACAGGAATCACTGATGCAGCTGAAAGAGCTAGCATAGGAAATCTACTGTTGCTACCAATCCTGAGCCAAAACACTGCTGCGTATTTTAAAACAAAAATCACAATCATATTTATGTTTGTTGTGTATATGTGTATATAGAAACAATAAAAAAGGCATACTGAAGACCTGGAAATCTATTCTTGTCAGTGTTTTTCTAGAAATAAGTAGAGTGGAGGATTCATACACCCAAGGGAAAATCACACACACTCTCTTGAACAGATAAGCCTTTACTTCTGACAGAACTTCTCAATGTATTTAATTACACAAAGTGTATGTCAGAATATAGTGGAAGAACAGTGTTTTGTACTGGAAAAGGCACAGAGAATTAGCTAGCAGAAGGCAGTATGCCTCCAAGTGCCCTTGGAGCTATCTTACAAGCATCTGTTTCATACATTAGTGAAAATAAAACCATCACTCTCTCCATTCCTCTACCAGTTTCATTGGGTTAGCTGAGTAATTATTTCTAGAAAAAAGCATAATTTTGTTATTCTTTTAGATAAGATGAACTGCATGCAGGTTAAAAACATGCATGCAGGTTAAAAACAAACTTCTCCCAAAGCAACGCCCTTTGGGCAGTAAAGAACATGGGGCACTAATGACTTCCACGAAATTATCTTGTGCTGCACCTGCTGTCCTAGTGTGTTTGCAATAATGAACTAGCAAACTGAGAAAAGACAAGAAGGGTATTCGTCACTAGTGCTAGGATTGCGTAAGCCTAAAAAAATTACACATTTTAATACTCCGTGTAGGTATGCCAATATCTCTACTGATGAGATCTTTCATGGCAATTTCTGTAAGAATGCTGTGATCTATTAACAGAAAAGAAAAAACATAACAAAACTCTTGCATTCTTAACACTGAGGCTATATGCTATGTTTTTCACATTCTCACTTGAAAGAGGTCTAATTTCCTTTCACCATCTAGAAAACTATGTTCCAAGAATTACCGAAGGGATCGCTTACACTAAACCCAGTCCCCGGAAAACATATCCAGAAGGAAAAAAATATCTCCCATGGAAAGGCATGGAAACAAGAGCACAGTGTAGCTAAATTCTCCGGAAGTTAATGACTGGACCTCCTTTTCCCAACTCCTCCCTACAACATTAATAGTCTTAGCAATTACCGAGTGGAACAAACCCCTTTAACACCACCTGGTGTACTTTTCAGCAGTTGGTCTTGCTTCCAGGCCTGTCATGGCTCATTAAGATAGTACAGTACTTTCTCTCTACAAGACTGTTCTTGGGGACCATAGAAATCAAGATAAAATGAGATATGGAGGTTTTATCACAAAACAGAAAGGGACTGTGACATGTCGTGCTGAGATTTTAGTATCTGAAAAAGCCACAGAAGAAAAAGTTTTTCAAGGAAGATGAAGAGTAAAAACCAGTTACAAAAGATAAACATAACTTCCCCGTACTTAAAGAAACAGCATTAACTACAAGAACCTAATTCTGTGTGTGCTCATATGGGGCACCTTATTTACATAGGCTTCGCTGAAGGTCCTGCTTCTTTGCTTTGCAGTTTATTCTTTCTGTGAAACTTTGAGATTCGAGTTTAATAGCTCCCTCACCTATGAGAATCGTTTGACCGACCAGTTTTGTACTGCTGCCCATAATCCAGTTAAGGTTTTCTGCTTATTTCCATGATTCAGGACATCTAGTATCAGTTGCACTGAAAACGAAGCGGAAGGCTGTCTCTAATGCTGCCACAACACTGAGCGTCTCAGAGCGCTCGAAGGCTCATTGACAACACAGGAGGACAGAAAGGGTAACAGGCTTCATTCCTTAATTGCCAAGAGGAAAAAAGTGCAAAAGAGATCATGTTTTCTCTCAAGCTTTCACCTGAATTAAAAAATAATAGCAGAAGCCACCAAATTTGAAGGTAACCAAGCTCTACAATTACATTTATGAAAAGCCTAATGTTTCATTACAGTGAGGAGAACAGTGGAGTTAAAAAAAAAAAAAATTCTGGCCTTTCAATAAATAAACTTTAGCCCTAAAAAACATACAGTATATCTACACGCTGTATTGCAGCTTTTCTATTGGATTTTGTGTGATTCACTTGGAGATTAACAGCAGTTCCACGGTCAGTTTATTTCCAATTTTCACATTTCAGACTACTGCAACTGAACTTTTTACAACTTAAATGTCAAAATCTAACCAGGTGACCATATAGAACTAAAATAAACATATATAGTTATATATTTTATGCTTGAAAATCAAAAAGGACAAAACAATGGTAATAGGATATTCTTGCATTCATTTTCACTGTGTGCCCTGAAAAAGACACTTTTAAGAAAAAAAAAAAATCTAAGCTTATAGGAGAAAAAAAAGGGACTGATGCAGATGCACTTGTTCAGCTTTGCCCCAGACAGTAAATCCTACAGACATGGAGTGCCCTCTGTGGGATTTTAACTTATTTAATTTCACACACAGTAATTATAGGAGGTGCTTTGGTACCATTGCTGCAATCACATGATGGTCTGATACACCAAGTGCCTGAGAGACCTTACAGTCCAGTCGAACATGATGAAGAGTTTGCATTGGGCCTAGAAAGCCATAGCTTGCAGATACAAGGTTAACATATTACTGCTTTGTAGGACTGACAACAAATGTGAAGTGACTTCAAACTACAGAGACAACTGTTTATACATGTAGAACATACACGTACTTCTGCAACTAGGAATAACTTCTCCTCTGGAGAACTGTTGTTAAACCATAGGCATAAACCATAATTTCAGTAATGACAAAAAAAAAAAAAGCTTTAATTTCCAAGAAGACAATTTCTGATGAGCTGACAAGTTATCATTGGATGGACATTGATACTTTTCTTTTTTTTTCCTGGTTCTGTTCACTATGGGTGCACATAACCTGAAACATTTTTGTTTGGTTAAACTGTTTGCTGTGTTTGAAATTACTTCACACCTCATTTTGGATCAACTGAAATTATTTTTCTGGCAAATAAACTATGTGCCAATTAATCAGTTTCTTTTGGACTACTTTCAATTTCAACCTCATACTCATACCTCCAGACAATACTGCTTTATTGCTGAGAGGATGAACTTTTCAGAAGATAAACAGCCTCAGTTTCCACTGACTTCATTTTCAGTTGTGAGTGTTTGTGTGCATGTGTGTGTATTTTTCTTAACTGATAGCCAGAAAATGAACACCTGGACTTATCAACCATCTAACAAATATTTTTAAGTGACTTGCATATCATGCAGGAGAACTGTAGCAGAGATAAGGATGGACAGTCTTCCTGCATAGCACTGCCTAGGTTGGCATCTTATTTTTAATAGTAGCCCTCATGTAGCTCTCAGCAGGACTTCCAACTCCGAGATGAAATAAGGAAGGAATAGAATGAACAGCTTCATTAAGCTACACAGGCCTAGTTCATCTCTGATCACCACCTACACTCTGTATCAAACAAAACACTGTCTGTGGGATGTATTCATGTAATTCGAGACTACTGTGATAAATATTCAAAAGACCACTCATGTAAAGTCACATAAGAAATCAAAAGACATTTCTTGGCAGCTTGATTTTGAAACATAAATTATGTTCCATTATAACAATTCATTCGTCTGCAATATCCATGATTATTTTTAAAGAAAAAAGAGGATAGCAAATTATTCTTGGACAAATATTAATCTTTCTGTTATTTGCCAGCAGGATGAAGGATTCAACTCTGAAGCGCCAACTACATTATGCAAGTCTGCATCCCTTGAATTATAGGGCTAGCAGCAATTGCAATTAGCAAGAGAAGGCATAATTCAGGAAAGGGCTGTTGGACAGTTTTCCAGGTCTGAAAGAACAGATTGAGAAATGCTCCAACTGGGGCTTTTCAGCCCCGAAGCAGATGACCAAGAAGAATCTTCTGGTCCTTCTGACCATAACAAAAGGCCTGCCTAGTCAAAAAAAATAAAAATAAAATAAAAAAATCTCTTCTCTACATGCAGACAAAGTGTCTGTTCCCCTTCCCTATAAGTGCAGTGTCCGCTGCTACAGTTTTGGCAATTGCATGAGCTCGGCCCCAGATTAGACTGTTTGTGCTCGGTTATTTTCACACACTGCCAAAATTTGCTGACAACACCAGGAGAAAAAAAGGGAAAGGAAAACTGGTGATTTTCAACAGTTTATAACTCAGCTCAGCCTAAGCAGGTTTTTATGGGACAAAGAACAGAGATTTCTCTGTAGACAGCACTTTATTCCTGCCTAATTTAAAGGATTTGCTGTGAATGATGGAAACATTAGAACTTCTTAAAGAAAACATAACAAAACAAAAATCCTAGCAGTTCACTAGTATTTTTTTACAGTAGATCATGTTTGGTGATATAAATAGAGAGACCATTATCTACCTCTCTCGTAATTATTTACAACAAAGTTTTTTTTTTTAAAGAAAATGAAAATATTAGACTTAAAGGAAGAGGGCTTCAAAATACATAGTACTTCTTTAAGGAGTGAAATTTCTTCCTTGGAATAATTCACACTTGTGCTATTCTAGTGCCACAGTATTCCCTAAGGAGTGTGAAATGATCTTCTCAGGGTTACAAAGTCAGTAGTAAACACAAGTTCTACTCTAAGAAACAGTATTTTAAATATATATTTTCATTAACATAATATCTAACAACTTCCTATTAAAACCCAGAGGTAACTTTCTGGAGTCCTCTTGTTGCTTTAACACTTTCTTTCAGTCCATATCTAGAATCTCCTAAAGCAGCGTTTCCTAAGCTATTTTTCTTGTATGCTCCCCTGCCCCATTAGCTGACTAAAGGGCCCAGGCTGTTAAACTTACATGTCTGTCAAATCTTAACCAGTGCTGCTTTTGAGCACCTCAAACTTTTCCCAGTGAAGTATGCCCTAAAATGTGGGAAACAATATTGCTTTACTGTATCTTTGAACAGTGGCTGTACAACAGCTATTGTTTTCCATTAAGGATACCAAGACCAGCTAACTCCTTCACAAAATTGACCACTCATTCAATTACTGTTATTTTTGATTTGAAATAGTAAGAAATGTTTTAACAACATTAGAAACTTTTTGCAAAGCTAGAAAACAGATGAGAAGAGTGCTTTTCATAAAAGGCATAAGCTGGGAAAGTAGGGCAACAAAGAATATACTGGAGTTTCTGTATATAAATATAAGATAATTAATTGACTAGGAGCCCTCAGCAGAGACTTGTTTGCAACAGAGCCTCATGGTGAGGATGACTTTTTGAAGTCTGGAGCAGCTTTGGCAGCTTTGTAGAACTTTAAGAGAGACCAGCTATGACTAAAACATGCTCAGCTAGTTAACTATACAAACGCAATGTTTTTTCCATCTTTCTCTCCATGTGCTGACAGCATTACCATTCTCTCCAGTGTTGTTCTTCCTTCTGAGGCACAATGGATCTACCAGTTTATGCAGTTCCTGATACTACGTTTCAGTACAACAACTTTCCAACAATAACTTACTCAGCTAAGAAAGGTCATCATTTAAAAGAAGGGGGTAGTTATATTAAACGCTCTAGAACTACACAATTCCAAGTACATTTCAGGATATACTGTACACTACGTGTATATTTTAGTGAGAAGGTTTGGCAGAGTAGTTTGGCAGAAGGGAGTACTGCCAAGTGATTGGATATGGGATATATCTCCAGTTGCTTTGGATTCCCACATCACCTTAAGAGCTATTCTTCCCATCCCCCAACACACCATCTCTCAAGGCAGTCAAATTTATAGCTCAATAAAATTTTTTATTAAAAATAAAAAGTGCGGCTTTTAAGTACTGCAGTCTTCCAACATCCTTATGCCAGGTCTAGATCAGACTGTTGCAGCTGAATATGAAGCTGGGGAGGCTTGGCCCATGTTATACAGCACTCCTAAGTTAGAGTTTCAAGATCTAAGCCACCTCTCTTTCCATTTTGTAACAGCTGTTTTTCTATCCTTTCATTAAAAAAAAAGAAAAGGAGAGAGGCTAGCGTAGAAAAGTTAAATAAATAAATAATGGCTCACAAAACCACAGTGGAGGAACCACTGCTGGTCCTGCCAATAAAAATGTTCCTTCTCTTCAGGGCTGGCTAAACAACTGAAAGTGTTTCTAATGAACTGCTAGCAGCACTATCCATCACTGCACTAAATGGATTCATGTCTCCCTGAACTAAGGATAACTATTTATCTATAATGCACGGTCAGAAATTAGGAAGTATTTAAGCCTTAGAAGACTAATTCCTCACTTCTCCCCACCTCCTCAAAGCTTGGTTTTATTCAGGCCTCCTTACAGAAAGACAACAAGAGAAGTCCGACTGATAGAGAATTTCAAACTGTTCCAGTGCTAATGCATCATCTGCATGAGTTTGAAAAATACTTTAGCAGACCAGACATCTGCAGTCTGATTTTAGCATTACGACTACCTGATATTATGTTTATCTCTTCCCTCTTTCCTTTTTGGCATTTGCTACACTGACTTGTGTCTTACCTTAAAGTAGATTATAGGCTACCCAAAGCAAGATGGCACATTCACACAAAATAACTGAGTCCCAATAACTGTTTAGGATCTTTGACGATGCTATTGTGCAAATGATAGTAGTCTACTGCAAACGATCAGAAGGAAGAAATGTTTTTGAGCTCTAAAGAAAGTGCAAAAGTAATGTAGGTAGACCCTGGTCAGAAGTAACTTCTGAAGGATCAACTGATTACATAGATAGCTGCTATCTATAAAGACATATTCACACAGTGGTTGTCTTTAGAACACCAGGGATCAGAGAATTCAGAGATATCAATAAATCATGCCTACAAACAATAAAAGAAACACTTACTTCATCTCCAGGACTTCCTCCAAATGTTTCCTTCTTTCAGCTCGTAGGTTGGTCAAATGGGTTTCCTTCTCAGCCAAAGACTGTTGTGTAGAGGACAATTTTGCTTTCATTGACTCCAGCTCCTGCTTAACCTTCTCCATGGCCATCATCAGCTCTTCTACCTAAAACATTTTAGGGAAGACAGGAGGAGAGAAAAATAGTGTAATGTGATCAGCTGGAACTTACTAGATGTCCTAACTAAATTGGAGCACAAAGAGTACCAGTGCATGTACAGTGCATAACACTTCTGTAGACTGGAATCATCATCTAGTGCTGTGGATAGTATGTCTACACTTGATTGAAGCAACATTACAGTCTGTGAATTAACATAGTCTGGTCACTGGAATGTTACCATTAAAATACCAAATTACAAATACTCTTCAGTATTTCTATTTTAGGAAAATTACCACAAGGATAAAAGGATAGCCTATGCATATTAAAATTAGCCCACAAAAATGCTAGGTATTAAATGGAATACATCGATAATATACCAAAAGTATAAGAAACTTTCATTATAAATGATGCCGAAAGAAAAACTACATAACCACTTTAAGAACGAAGGTAATGTTTCCTGAACAGGAAGAGGACTGGGTTCCCATGAAGATGTAAGTAAGGCTACTTCCCTCAAAATATCTGTTGAACAATGTTTATAGGCACGTTTTGCGATTTAGCAAGATAAAAGACATTCAAAGAGTTGCCAATGGCAGACAAGGTGTAGCAGAACAATGTTCGTGTCTTCGGCAAATGGGAAAGGTTCAGAATTAACATGATTGTAAATTCTAGCACAGATGATACACAAATGAACATAGTCATATTTTATTTTGCACTTGGAGCAGGTTCTGTCTCAGCTAGAATTTATCACTAATTAACATGCAAAACCACAATAAATGCTCATGTATAGCTACAAGAACCTCTGGATATTCTTTTAATAATTTTATAATAATGCTCAATAGCACACATTACTTTCACCGACTTCTTCCGCATAGGTTTTCTATCACAACCAAGTGTTCATAAACAATTTTATAATGTGCTTCAAATGGGAGAAACTCAGATGCTGCTGTTGCACATAACCAAGCATTTGTATGAATTTAGTATGACAATACAGCACTGCATTGCATCTATATCCCTGCATAACAATCAATTTGTGCTCCATCCTGGAAGTGAATTACTGTAATATATTAAGCTCAATTTCTACTTACATGTTTTCACAAAGAGAGTTGGGCACATCACTCGCTATACAGGTGCTGGAGGATGGAAGGTATGCAACATACCACCCCTTCCTTTAATAAATCCTGTACTCCTAAAGGCAGAGCTAATGACTGAGGACAAACACGGATAACGATTGGTTTTCATCCTCAATCAGTGATAGAGAAAGAAACATTGCAATTCAGAATTAGCAGATTCATAAAAATCTAGCATAGACATTGTGCAGTGCTTACTGCAGAAAGCCTATCTACTTCCACTCAAATGCAGCTGACAACAAGCATTCTTCTTATGTCCAGCAAATTAAGAAAAATTTAAAATATGCAATTATCAAAAACTATTCAAAATGTACAACCAATAATTCATCCAGTAACCAACAGACTGAAGGAGAATTTCAGTGATCCATAGTCCAAACTGGCTAGCATGCATATCACAACCAAACTTTTCCTGTCTTGTTGGTGTTTAGTGTGCAAAACAAGATCATAAACTCTGCCAATTTTTAAAACAAAGAGAAAACTCCATAAAACAAAACAGAGAAATATATAAGAAAAGAATGCAAAGAAAAACTACAAAAACAATGAATAGCAAAAATACTACCAGGATGGAAACTGATACCTAGAAAAACAGCAACGTGCTGGGGACGTGAAGGTGTACCAGCATATCAGCTTCTGCTTCCTTTGGGTGGATCAGAATTATCTACACAAACACTTTCAAAAAAAACCATGAAGGAAAGAGGCACAGCAACTACAAAACCCTCTGCTTGCAACAGAAAACAACGTCAAAGAAACAAGCCCCTAGCCAACTGCAACAATCAAAACGGCTTGTGTCAATCTCTCAGTTGCCAAGATAAAACAATCTTTGAAGCAACATCTTTTCCATAATCAGGTTTGAAAGATTTCTGACATCCTTCATTCCATTCCCAGTCATCAAGATTTGCCATGCTAACACTGAAGGGCTGGTTTGCTTCATGCAGAGCTGTAACATAACAGCTCCATGCTGTTAAGAAGACACAGCGAGGCTAGAGGCCGATATCTAGGCCAAGGCTCCTAGTGCTAGGTGGTAAGATCTAACTCTGCAGGAGTACTTTGCAGTAGTGGTTATTGCAGGTACTTAATCTTTTTCTCATTGCTCCATTTGGCAATCCTTCTAATTCTAAGGTTATATTCTATATTTTTGCAGGTTAACAGAAAATTGATCTAATCATGTATTAGGAATGGCTAGAATGCAAGTGGCTTTTAAACTGTGCCAACAACTTAGTTCACAGAACTGCCATTACCTTCCATCGTCTCCAGCAAGTACCATTTGTCACGCGATTCACTAAAAACAAAGTTCACCAAAACAGTGATGACTGTATTCACAATAAAAACTTCATTGTTCAGATTCATCAAGTTATAGATATTCCATGGGAGCATTTCAATTAAACTTCTACAAAACAAAACATTTTATTTGGCAGCTTCTGAATCTTAGTGCAGACCTGTCTGTATATGTCCCAGTAAGAAGTCCTCTGAGAAATGATACAGGAATATTCACTGGAAGCAAACTGCTTGCCAAGCATATCTCATGTAGTCTATACAAAAAACTTCAAATCTACCCCTGATTTTTTTTCCCTGAGAGCAGCTAATTATATAATAAAGAAGAAATATTTGCCAAAAGCCAGAGTTCTTGGCGCGTTGAGACATTTTCAGAGACATGCTGTTGACATTTTCAATTTAACTGTAGGTAAGCTTGTGCCCTGTCAGTTACAACTAGAAAGTTTCCACTTCAGAAGGTGTTAAGAGTGCACTCTCGCTTCTCTTTTCCCTCTGCTCAAATCATAGTATATAAAGCAGAGTACATCTTTGACTATCTATGACTTGCCCGTGATTCAATTTTCTGTAGACAGGCCTGAAAGGTCTTAACGTATTCTGCGCAGGGTGAATCTGCAGAGAACTTAAATGTAGACTATTTTTTCATTGCTTTTAGGCCCTAAGTGACCTGGCCAGGTGACAGCTTATCTTTAAGGAAGAACATGAAGCTGAATGAAGTTTCCATTAGAGGAGAGAGTTCCTAAGAAACTGAACAAACCATGTGAAGGAGGGCAAACTGTGTAAATTAGATCAGTATGGGATTCAAAGCAACAGAAAAGGGAAACATCAACATAGGACAATTTTTTTACATAGTATTACACGTCCTTAGAAAGCATGAAAGCAAGGTGGAGAGAAAAGGCAGTTCAAAAGGAGAATTTTATCTACCATGTCAACTGCAGCCTGTAAAGAAATAGAAGAAATGATGCAATTTAAAAAATCAAACCCTTTTCAGGAGACTATCTATCATATTAACCTCCCTGAACACAGGCTGTTGCATAGACATATAGTTACCACATTATCTCCAAGTATGTGGTGGTTCCTGGTAAGCTTTTCTGGCCATCGGGTAAGCTCTTCTCTTCTGAAGAGCTTGGTCAAGTTCCCCAAAAGTCAGTAAAAAGACAGTAAAGTTGAGAAAGGGACTGGATATGCAAAATATCATTGAGGCTGGGGATCCTACCAACCTCCATACTAGCTCCTGGAAAGGTTACTAATGATCAGGATAGGCAAGCTCAAATTTCCCCGTTTTGTGAGGAGAACTAATGCACTACTGAACATTTCTGAGACACAGCTGGTATTTTAGGCCAGGAAGAAGGCTACATCAACAGATGTGGTTGGTGTTGGCTGCCTCGTAAAATCAGGGCCCAAAGACTCCAATACCAAAGGTCAATCCAGACAGACAGGCTAAGTAAAGCAGCGTCAGGATCCGCAAATGCTTAAGTGTTTTTAAATTGCAATGTAGAAGCAGCTACTTTTTTCTTTCCATTGTGAACTTTGTCTTCAGTGATGAAGGATCACCTGAAGAGCACTTTTCTACTGCACAGAAAATTGATAAAGGCCTCCATAGCCCTCTCAGGAAGATAGCTCTGGAGCTTAATTTTCTGCTTACACCTTGTCAGAGAAGCAGAGCAGTTTTGGGCCATCATCCAAGCAACAAATGCATCATGAATGCTAGTAACATAATGTAATTCACCACAGTGGTACTGTGCAAATATGAAGAGGCAATGGACAAAGTCATCAATATGTCAAAGAAAGGAGCAAAATTCTATGCACTTGAAAAACATTTGCAGTGGCAGAGGATCTATTCTGAAATGGTGACCCATGCAATCCACTTTTATATGCTATGTGCATATCAAGAGAAAGGAAAAAGCTAAAGAACACCCTCCACAAACACTGCAAAGGAAAACTTTCCAGCCTTAAGGGACAGGACATGAATGCATCCATAGTTCAACTGTATATGACTGGCTTAAATAATATTTATTAAGGACAGCAAATCACTGGTACACTTTATAAAAAAAGTTTTATGTTAATGTTAGATAAGGCTCTCCCTGTCTGTATATTAACAAGTCTCTCTTTGCAGAAGAGACTGTATTTCTCTCTGTTATTAATTTTTTCATAGAATCAAGGAATGGTTTAGGTTGGAAGGGACCTTTAAAGATCGTCTGGTCCAACCCCCCTGCCATGGGCAGGGACACCTTCCACTAGATCAGGGTTGTTCAAATCCCTGTCCAACCTGACCTTGAAGACTTCCAATTATGGGGTATCCACAACTTCTCTGGGCAACCTGTTCCAGCGTCTTGCCACTCTCATTGTAAAAAATTTCTTCCTTATGTGCACTTTAAACCTAACCTCTTTCAGTTTAAAAACACTACCTCTTATCCTGTCACTGCAGGCCTTGGTAAAAAGTCTCTCTCCGTTGTTCTTATAAGCCTCCTTTATACACTGAAAGGCCACAATAAGGTCTCTCCAGAGCCTTCTCTTCTCCAGGGTGAACAACCCCAACTCTCTCAGCCTTTGTTCATAGGAGAGGTGTTCCACCCCTCTGATCACTTTTGTGGCCTCCTCTGGACCCACTCCAACAGGTCCATGTCTCTCCTGTGCTGAAGGCTCCAGAGCTGGATGCAGTACTCCAGGTAGGGTCTCACCAGAGGGGCAGAATCACCTCCCTCGACCTGCTAGCCATGCTTCTTTTGATGCAGCCCAGGATACGGTTGGCCGCCTGGGATGCAAGCACACATTGTCAGCTCATGTCCAGTTCTTCATCTATCAGTACCCCCCAAGTTCTTCTCCGCAGGGCTGCTCTCAATCCCTTCATCCCCCTGTCTGTATTGATATTGGGGATTGCCCCAACCCAGGCGCAGGACCTTGCACTTGGCCTTGTTGAACCTCATGAGGTTTTTCTCTGATTCAGATGAAGTTTTAACCATCCAGATGGTCCAAGGTATCTGTTGACCCTGTTATTTTTCCTTCCTCATTCTTTTTTTTTTTCTTTTGATCAAGCAAAAAAGACTGCATATCAGTCCATAATTAAAAGTCTCAAAGGGCATGACAAAGGGACTTGACTATTATTCTAAGAGCCCTATACCTAAACCAGATATACAGCACTTTACGTGCAGTGATAAATGGGAAACATACAGTTTAATGTTTAATTACATGCCTGAAAAGGCATACATTTTTATGTTTCTGATTGAAGGAAAGAAATTATATTTCTTTCAGTATTCATACAGACACAATGGGCTATGGAATAGCTGTTTATATTGATTATTGTGTCTCAAAAGTTCCAGGCAGAATACAAAATGATGAAATTTTAGAGAATACAGATATAAATACCAACACAAACAATTCATTTTCCATGAGCATTGTATAAATCAATCACTAGAGATCTTATTTTCAAAACTACCTCAGCAGGCTAACTTGTATATTTAAAATTATTGGCTTTCTGAATATAGACCTTTCTTGTATAAACAAGAAATCAGCATTACAAGACAAAATGTACTAGAAATCTGTACTTTTGCCCAAAATGAATTAGGCCAGCAAAACAAAAAGTCTTGCAATTACAAGTCAATAGTGAGAACAGTACAAGGACTGAAAAAAATAACATTTCTTAAAGTATCACTCACTCTCTCAGAGGACAGTCTCCTACTTTTCTACAGCTCTTGAGTTTTTAAACTGTTTTTCATTTCACTGTGTACATTACTGAAATGATAAAGGGACTGCAAATTTCTGCATTATCTTTTAGTTAGTTGAACTGATTAGACTGCAGGACAGAGAGAAGGGAAAGAAACAGACATGAAAAGAAAGACAAAGACAAGAGTTCTGGCTCCATGCAAACTTGTTTGGATCCCAGAAAAATTTCCCAGAACAGATGTTAAGACATGGAAAAAGCACAGGCCAGACTTGGGACTTAAGTATGTAATTTAACTGCCTCAAGTAACATATTACAGGGAGAAAGCATTGAGTCTGACATAACTTGGATTGCCAGCAGGACCAGATGGTTTGCTTAAATCACAAGCTAATAAACCTTTACACAAAATAAGAGGGAAATGAATTATGGTTTCATCATAGCCCCATTTTCGTTAAAGCAGTAGGGTGGCTTTAGGTACTCTTAAAGACTATATCCAAGACACTTAACTAAATTCTTGGCTATTCTGAATGAAGGCAACAACTTTCAAATTCTTATAGATATTGGGAAAGCTCTTAGGCATACCTTTTTGAGAGCTAAAAATATCTGATGAAAATGAGAGAAATAAGTAAGCAGTAACAGGAAATATCTTCCCCCCTCCTCTGATAAAATTAAAATGTAATTTCTAGTTCAGCCCTCAACCAGGAGAACAGCTGAAAGCTCTGCCACACTGTCAGCAGAAGGGTATAAAGCAGAATGGCTCTGCCCCACCACACAAGGCTGGAGCTCTGGCTCCAATTCAAGCCCCTCTTATCCACCGCCAGTGCAGGAGTATGCATACGCCTGCAGGTGGACAGAGGAATGTGTCATGGCTACTGGCTTCTCTACTATGACAATGTGAGCACTACCAATCCTTTTGAAGCAGATATGTAACGCGTTAGGATCCTTTACCTCCATTTTTATTCTGTGATTGTAGGCACTGTAAAGATACCCTAAGTTGAACAGATGTTCACCTAGAGAGAGCGTTCTTCCCTACGCTATACATATCACCCTATATAACTGCTTCACTTGTTCCGTGTGGTCACTGTTAATGAACATTGCCATAAGATCCTATGCAGACAAGTGAAAAACTTCCTTCTTTTTTTCTTCACTAGTAGAAATTCCTTAGTTGAAGATCCTATCTAAAGACACTCAGAAATACACACAGCAGAACATTGTGCAACAATTAAGATGTTTCTATACATCACATTTACCTCCATCTCAAAGAGGATGCCAGATATACAGCACCCCTTTTGCCAAGGTCAACTGTGTATAGTATTAGAGGACGGTGGCAGACCGCACATGGAGTAGTTCTGTTTTGCTCACAATAAAGAGGGGAGTTTGCGTCAAAGCTGTGAAAATGGCTGGTGGATTATCAGTTTTCCAGAGAAAAGGCAGGATCTTCTGATCATCTGTAATATACAGCAGTAATTTTAGGGATGAACTTTGTGTTTCTTTACATTAGTGTGCAACTTTCTAAGTCTTTGTGCCTTTGATTTTTAGGTTGTTAGGATTTTGTACATTCAGCATCCCGGATAAAATACAGTGCTTTGGTGGCTTAACAGAACTGGTGCCACTGTCCCATTCTTACATTATTAACTGGGAAAAAGGAGAGGAGAAAGATAAAGAGAGAGAACAAAAGACTATGGGCTGAAAAGCTGCAGGATACTGTAGTTGAATGCAAATTTTCTTATCACTGTGAAAGTGAGATACTTAGCTGATGTCTCTTGTTTCCATGAGTTGGTCTCTCAACAAAAACTTTCATTATTAAAAAAGCATCTGATAGCGAAGAGGAGTTAATGCGCTGTGTTGCTCCTTACTGTCTCCACTGATGGCTCTAGGCAATGAAGAGCACTAATACTAGACTGACCAAATGATATCTGACATTACAATGTTATTCCTGCAGAACCCACAGAAATACAGGAGTCTTTGTCAAGGAGTACATTACTTGAGTATCAATCAAGAGTGCTTTTTGCTCATACTCTGAGAGCACTGAGCTCTTGTATGAAGGAGGAGGTATCAAAATTCACATATGTTTGGAAAAGAGAAAACTCCTGAGCTGCCAGACTTTAGGACTGAATAAGTCACAGATGTGTCCTGTTAGGATGTTTGGAGGTAGCTTTGACAGTTGTATCTCATAAATGAGGGCCATAAACCTTATAAATAAGCAACAGCCTACTGCTGGGACAAGAGCTCTTGAAAAGGAAGCAATAATTGTCTCTGCTTAACATATACGAAATATTTGAGTCAGGCCTAGGAAAAAGTAAGTGAAAAACTGAATTCTGATTTCTATTGAGGACAGAAACCTGTTGTAGTCTCTGATATCCGAAAAGTATAATAAGCTACAATTTTATTTCTGCGTTTCCCTGAACTGGAACCATTATCCAATGAAGTATTCTCATTATGCTTTTTAACCCTTGCAACCAGACCAAAGGAAGCTGTCCTGTTTTATTTTACGTGGCTCTACAGTCTTAGGAAACTCTCTTGTGTTTATCTTCTGTGACTAGCAATGAATCTCTCCAGCTCCTTGGGAAGACAGCAGCAATCACTACTTCAAGGGATAACAAACAACTCAAGGCATAACAATCTTGCGAAAACCCTGGAATCTGATCACCATTTAAAAATCTCTACAGAGGCAGAGAGACTAGAATTCAGCACATTCTGCACAGTTTTGCACACACTCATGTAGCACAATTTGTTACATCCAAACAAAATCTCTAAAACTGTGGTTAATTCATGATACTCCAGCCACAACACTGAACATGGACATCTTCAAAATAACTTAACCTTTCTTAGGGTACATCTACTCTGTGATTTAAGAGTAGCTAAGGTAGCAGTAGCAATTGGGCCAAAGGAAGCCTTTCAGCTCAGACTAATTGCCCAAGGATTTCAGCAGTTTTTCACAAGCTTTCTGTAGATCATGCTGATTTCCATTTTGCTGCATTTTAGACAGTTTCAGGTTAACTAGGATATGTCACCATGGCAGACAGTTTAGACATAATTGAATAATATTCAAAGTAAATATTTAATGCTGTGCTACATAGCATAGCATAGATTGCCACTTTATATAGCATTGACTGATTCTCCAAAGAGAAAAATTCTGGGATGATGTATTAACTCACTACAAGTAGTGAAAAAATGCTATGCTAATTCCACATACAACTTTACCGCTCTTTTCCCAAAAGACCTTAAGGATCATGAACATAAATATATGAAAGCACAGATATTATGTGAAAGCACGTGCATTGCAACGTGAAGGTTGAAAATGTGGCTAACTGAAGAAGTACAGTCTTTTTGGCAAGACCAGGAAAGTTTCTACGTCTACTAACTTGTGGAAGCAAATCTTTAGCATTGTAGTCTACAGAAAGCAATTAGCAGAACCTAGCCATCATACCTAAAATGTAATCCCACCTTACTGAGCCAACTGAACTCGGGCTGAAATTCAGTGAAGGGTTTGAATGAATCTGATGGTGAAGAGCAGTCCAGCAAAGTCTGGAAGCTTTTGTGTGAGTAGGAAACATTTCAAAAAGAAGAGGCATCCTCAATTTAATGAGCTTCAAGTCTGTCACTCTTCTTTTCTTGCACTTCATGGATTTTGGGGAAAAATCGATTATGTCAGAAAGAGAGTATATATTTTTAAATTTATGAATCTAACGTAGAAGTCTAAAGAACTTTTCTAATGTTCTAATCTACACATTATTGTATCACGCATCTAAGATCACAGTTAAAGAATGCAACTGGATGATGGAAAAGAAATTCCAAATGAAAAAAGCACAAGACTAGCTTTAAACAAATATTAACACAAGTATTTGCTTGGGTCCTCACAATTCCAAGCAAGCACTAATGTAACCAAATCTGCATGACTTTCTCCTTCAAATCAGACTTGAAAGCAATTCAAGACTTTGCTTTTCTCTTGAGCCGCAACAAATAAAATACTATCTAGGGGTAGGTACTTGAGAAAATAATATAACAGGTAGAGAGATGCCAAGATAGAGCTTTGTCTAGAATACTTGACTATAATAAAAAGACATAATGTGAAATGAATATTTATCTGTTAAATAATAAAAAGGGATAAAACTCCAGACAAAATTATCTTAAAATCAGCATTTGCACCAAATTTCTACAACAGTTTCCATGAGTATTTCTCCTTTCATTAAATGAAAAGGTGACATATATGGAGAAATGCTCAACATATATTTGGAACAGAGGTTAATTATACTTTCAGTGTCCCTAGTTCTCCTAAAAGTCATCAAATTTTGCCCACTTCGCAAGCTTAAATGAGTGCAACAAATTAAACAAAACCAAAATGTTTAGAAGTTTTTCCCCTATAATGTTAGAAAAAGATCTCTGTCCCAAAGTCTTTGGGCATGATTTTCTATTCATTGTTTTTTTTTCCCTATTCATTCTTCTTTACTGGAGGCAAAAAAAAAAAAAAAAAAAAAAATCCCCCAAGCCCCCAACTAGGCACAGCTGAACACACCTAAGACAGAAAAGAATAAAAATTCCACTCTGTTACACCTCTTAAAAGGTACGTTACTGAATACAGAAGGAATTACATACTGAATCACCCTTCCCATGTAAGGAGCGTGACTCAATACAAATCCAGGTATTTTTAAAGGAAGATACTACGTAATCCATTTAAATACCCGGGGAGAAGTAGTAACTTCAGGGAGAAGCAGTAACTTCAGGGAGAAGCAATGCTTCTAAAAAAGACTGCAAACGTATTCATTGACAAAGACACAGTGCACAGTCAGCTTTACCTAGCCAAAATATTTTCTCTAACCAAAGGAAAATAATCAGACAAAAGAATGAAAAAGAAGTCTCTCTTGAAAAACAATGGTAAGAATATACTTCAGGCTGACAACTGAGTTAAAAAGCTCTTAAAACAATTTATATCAGTAAAAGAAATTAAAATATAAGCTTTTTGGATAGATTTTTTTACTTAATATGAATTAAATACACAGATGACTTTGTACATATATGTATATACATACACTCAAAAACCAAAATGAGTTTGGCAGACTTTTATAGAAAGGAGCTTTGCAGAAAATATTCAAGAGAAGTTCAGCCAAAGAGAAAGTAAACTGCTTAGAAAAATCAGCGGGAAGCAATGAGGGTCCAGCACCTTCACCCCCAAACCATACCTTTGATTACTGCCTTGATCTCCAGTCACTTGGTTTATCAAACTTCTCATTAGGAGATACAGAAGAAGAGACAAAAACATTCATTAAAAGCAAACCGTTCAACATCTGTTACAGAGCAGTCAGAATTCTGATGTTTCTATGGTGCTCAGAAAGCACCTATAGGTAAGTGGTTCACGAGAAATTCCACTTTATATTTTCCATTTACAGGGACCTGCGGAAGTAACTTAATGTGTCAGGATTTGTGCTATGAAATAATTCCAACATTCAATGTATTTTAGAAAATATTTTAGATCTATTTCAGTAACAGAATGCTCAGCCAAATGGTTATGGTCCAATATATAATAATTATGTTGCAAATGTAGTTTCTATTCTTATAAGAAAAGGTAGTCTAAGTAATATATGCTAGAAGGTTAAAACAGGACCAGAATGGTGGTCTGATGGAAGTGCAAATGAGAGGTAACATTCAAAACTTGGCTAGAATTTCTGTACAGTAACTTAGAGGTAAGAAAGAAAAGGCTCTTGGAGGCTGTACTCTACACGCAAACCTCTGCAGGCCTTGGTACTTACAAAAGGGAAATCCTGATGAATAGGAGAGGGGGAAAAAGGAGAGAACCGTGAAGGAGGTTCTAGTTGAGTTATTAATCAATTTCATATTTATCTTCCCTTAATAAACAGATATGAATTTTGAAGTAGGCATATGTGATAGAGAATTTCAGGAGTCTTGCTATCAACATATTTTACATGTAATATGTGCCTGAAAGAATATTAAATCCTGCTGAAATAACTTATAGAGATAGTGGGAGAAAGGAATTAGCATAAGACGATACATTCAAACAACACATTACTATTACAATATTCAGTATTTTATTTTTTCCTCAAAAGGCAAAGCAGAGAAACCTGCCCCGTGTAAGATAAAAGATACAGTGTATGAATATAGACATAGCAATTTTTAGACCTACATACTTAACCTCATTTAAAATTTCCCACTGAGAACTGTAACTTCAATAAAGTTGATGGAAGGTGTCAAGATCAAACTGCCAACTCAGAAATTTCAGTTTAAGTAACTACTTAAGGAAGGAAGGAAAGAACAGGTAATGGCCAGTATTTCACATGTTTATTTGCCATAACATTTTAGGGTAAGGAGTTAGATGTTAGTTTATACTATATAGAGAGTGCATTTAAGCAGGAGTTGATATTCATGAGAGAACAGAGCTGCACTATCAGCAGAAATACTATTTCTACTACTGCTGAATTCTAAAACCTACTGCTTTTCAAATTTGAAGGACGTAAGATAGAGAAACATATGTTGTGGTCAGGCAGTGCACCATCTCACTCATAGAAATAGCAGCCTATTGTAAAGGCCACAATAACAGCTTTTGGTAAAAATATTTTTAGTAATAATAATAAGCAATTCCTGCCTCCGCTTCTGAGTCCTGCCCTCACAATTTAATGCTTCCTCAGATGTGCCTCAAGTTCTGTGTGGGGATCCATGAACCAGATCAGCAAATTGGTTCACATGAAAAAATTCCTTCAAAAAATAAGATAGTTCTTATAATGAATTAGGTCACTGCTCCATTTCACAGCATGGCCCCAGAAAGACCCAGGCTGGGAAAACTGAAGGGATGTACAGTGAAGTAAGGGGATCAAAGTGAGCGAAGAGAGGGAGGGCATAAGCATCTTAGGTCAGCACACATTTGTGAAATATGCCCTCCAATAATCAAGGCTCAAAATGCAAGTAATTCTTACATTGTGCTCCTTGAGCCACGGAGCTGACACTGCTTATTATTGAATGACACTGAATCACAGAATCAGAACCTCTGTTTCACTTTATTCCACAGAAAGGGCCTTATTCTTTCATGAAGATCAAAACACATTTCCAGCATTGTTCTGGGAATGCTGCTGATTATGACTAAGTTGATATATAAGATAACCTCCTGCCTCCCGCTGCAGCAGAAGGGATGGTAAGATGCACTAGAACAGTAAAAGAAAGTTTGTGAGCAAGACAGGGTCTTTTGTCAGAGATCTCCAGAGGTTTTTCCTAGGGAAGGAAAACTACCACCGTATTTCTGAGCACGGAAAAACTTTTTTTTTTTTTTTTTTTTTTTTCCTGAGGAACATAACGATACCTTTACTAAAGTAAACTCAGAATTGGTTGATTCAGAAAAAGTGCCTGGATCTACATTTGGTTTTTCCATCTCTAATAGAAAAAACTTTATAATAGAAGTGCTTATCTGAGAAATTCTACCTTCAGCCTTATGGAGAGTACTTAAAAAGAAGTCTCCATACATCTTCTGACCTTTGACCTAGGGGGCTGATCCCCTAGAGGGATCAGTCAGACTTGTACCCCACAGCTGTAATATTTACATACAGGATTCAGCAGGTGCACCAACAAAACCAGGTGAATATGTTAGAAAGAAAGAACTTGAAGAACTTTGAAGTCTTTTTATCTATGTAAGACTCCCTCATCTGCTTTCTGTATCGCAGCGTTTCTGTTATACAGAACAACAAGGTTAATAAAACTCTGTCCAACCCAGTGGGTGCACTGTTCCCAGCAGGAAATGCTTGATTTTATTTTTGTGACAGATGAGTGAAAGAACAGCTCTAAGATCCTGAAATAAACAGAAAGCTTTAGTCAGCTGGAGACATCTTGCCTTATATAGGTTGTGTATTAACACAGTTAACCCACTGCCTCAGTTAATACACACTGCCAGGATATTTTCAAACACTGGATTAAAGAAAGTAAGATTTTAATCTGAAATGGTTATCTGAGAACCATGAAGTCCTGAGTAGCTTCATGGACACTGTAATTCAAATCCAAAGCCCGTAAAATAGCAGGAAACCATACATCATGAGATGATGGAGGGTAGGATTACACCACACAGGGCTACAAAAACAACATTAAATATTGGGGCAGAGGTACACACAAATGAGATGTCCTCATACCTTGAACCACTTAAAGCCAAAATGGTTGACCTCATGCACTGATTCATTAAACAGCTTCAGACAGGCAGTGAAGTGGCAGAATGGTAGAAAACAAGATAAACAGAAGAGAGGAAAGAAAAAGCATGCAATTAAAAGCAAATTATATTCAGTTTGGATAACATTGACATTTTAAAATCACATATATCTTTCATACTTGGTCTAAGAATGATCCTAACCTATTATTGTTTGTAAAAAATCCAAGGATTTGCCATTAATATCATATAGAAAACAGAGCCTTGCATTTTAAAACTCTACAGCTATCTAAGGGTGTCTTTCACAATTCTACAAAGAAGCTCCACAGAACATAAAAAAAACAAAGAAGGCATTCTTTTAAAGTAATTGAAGGAATATGAAACGAAAAACATTTGAAGGAAAGTCTCCTCTTCACCTTGGAAAACAGCTACTTGCCATCACTCTATTACTTGACTGTAGTTAATTGATAGCAAAACAAAATCCTATTGGGCAGAATGGGGCACAGCACCTCTCCCAGTGCTGACTGGAACAAGACACTCCAGTTGCTTTTCCTTCATGCCATCTTGTTGGTCATATTTTAAAAACTACAATTGGTTAGAGCCGGCAGTTTAGTGGACACTGCTGTCAATCAGTGATGATACAGATGTTGACTTTTCCCTCTTGTGATCCTGCTGCTTTCAATCCATCCTTCTTTCTCCTCCTCACTTCTGTACACACTACTACATCCAAATTCGTTTCTTTTTCACGATGCTGTTGCCCACCATATTCCACCAATCTTTTCCCACAAATCTTACCCCTCTTGGCTCTCTTCCTCTCAATCTCTCTCACTGATCCTTACAGCTTATTGACCCTCAGGCTGCACATTTCCCTGTCTTGCCTCATCTTTTGGATTTTGTACATCCAATTCTAACTCTATTCACCAGCTGTTTCCCTTTTTCACCAAGCTCTGACCATCTAATCTCACTGTGTGCCTCTCATCAGGCTTTGCTGGTGAATTCTTTTGAAAAGCCTCCTTACTGCCAAACCTGAAATTTGTGCATATCCCCAAAGCACTGTTCTCTTTCCATATTCTTGTTTTAGGATGCCTCGTGTATAAATAAAACTTCACTTCTATGACAACAGTTCCCTATTTTACTAACCCAGGCTTATGTCTTCTCCTCTCCAGAATAAACCTGCTGCTAACAGCTCACAGTGGACAGACACCTATGAGGAGCTCATGCTCAATAGGCTAAAAAGGCGTCCTCCTTTCCATCCTGCGACTGACATCTACACTTCTTCATTTCTTTTAATCTAGGACAGAACTTTCATATTTTTGTTAATCTTGATAGTATGTTTGACTCAAACCTCCTTTAAAAGGTTATTTTTAAAAACTTGCAGAATGTCTTTTATGCAATATCTCTAATATAAGACTTTTCTGACTGAATCTATATAACTGAAGTTCTTTGGAAGGATTTCTTCTGTGTCTGGATCTATGCAAAAATCTTTCTTGTGCAGGCTGTGCCCATTTGTGCAGTAATCTTGTCTGCAGCTTTGATCATGTTAATGCTACCAGCATGCCTCTCTGCTAGTGAATCAAATGTAAGCTACTCATCCTTTGCAAACTGTACTCCACCCACCTTTCACTTTCAATACTGAGATGACCGGTGATCATCCTCTAATACAAGACTATATTATGCGTGCATAAAATTTGTAAATGTTCATCTTTGTGCTTACTTCTCCAACTTCAGACACTTCTAACCCCTACAAAATTAACACACTCTACCTTCTTCAAAACCTTCCCTCAAAAAATTCACTAAGCCTTATGCACCTTGTTCTGTGTTTCAAGCACAGACATCACAAAAGGGTGAGTTCTATGGGCTTCTAGGTGCTCAGAGAATATAAAAATGGTCACTTTGTCTTGTAACAAAGAAATTAAACCATTATGACATCCTAGGCATCAAATCATATACTATTTTGTTTACTTTTGCGTCTCAGCATAGAATCTGCTCCTTTGTGAGACATACATTTTCCTTTCAAGAAGATCTGATCTTTGATGTTAACATATCTATTTCATGCACTTTTTTTAAAGGCTACAAGAAGTTTGGAAAGAAGGCATTCTTGGAAGTGAACTCCATAACACTGCCTAGGACCTTAAGGTACAGCAACCAGAATTATCCTTAATATGTCTATCAGCAAACAGCTGAGCTTGACTCTAGCCTAAAGAGAAACAGTTGCTTTCTTCCTGAAAACTTAGATTATTACTACGATATTTATATCTTCTTTTTACTTAAAGTATGTGATATAAGAATACATGTTGGAAAAAACCTCTTAAAATGTTTTAAAGTGCAGTTAGTCAGACTTTTTTTATTTAAATAACAAAGAGAAAGAGATCACGTCATTGCAATGCAATCGACCAAATGCTCCTCTGCTAATTACAGTCAAGTAAGGAACAGTGAAAAACACTGAAGAGGCTCACAAAAAGCACAGTAAGAATGCCATGTTCAGCTTCTGCTTCAAAAGCTTTATCAAAATCTCATGGAATTTTATACACTACTTATGGTACGTTTTCTTGATGATTACTTACGTGAGTTAAAATCAGGCACATACACGACGCTTCAGAGTATCCCATCAGTGGCACAGAATCAGTTGTCGTGCATAAAAGTTCACACTTGTGGCTTCAACACACACATGTGTATTTTCTGTGTGTATGCTTCAAGCCAAGGGATTTGTTTCTTTATCCCGTTGTTTTGCAAGTGCTACGAAACTGTGGTCCATAAACCCAACTATGCTAATAAAAATCATCATCATTACATACGTTCAATGAACAACACAGTGAACCTAAGTATGCTTACACATAGGAAGACAGCTTTGACAGGCAAGACAGATTAGAAGAGTTACTACTTAGTATTTTAAAGCTCAGGACACCTTCTATTTCCTTTAATTTCAAGAAAATCTTACCTATGAAATACAACTTATCATGAAGGCTTTGCAGACTTTATGAGTTCTGTTACCTAATGTTAGAACAGAGATACAGGATCATCAAACAAAACCAGTTGTGTTTCACAGTAAAGCAGGGAAAATAGTACTTTACTGTCTCATTACTTTCCTAAGAGGACTACCAGTGACTTTATAAGATTGCAGACCTGTTTCTCAGCATTGATCCTGGCTGACTCCTCTTGTGCTAGCACCATTTCCCGCTCTGCAGTTATCTGAACACTTTCTCTGAGTGCCTCTTCCAATTCTTCAATCCGATCATCCTTTTTACGTAGATTGTCCTGGAAAATGACGGGAGACCAGGTGAAGATGACTTGTTTGGAACTACAGCCTTTTAATCAACCAAGTTTTACGCCAACCAAAATGTGTTTCTCCCTCCCACGGCGCAACTGCAGGCAAATTATCTTCACACAAAGGAAAGAAAGATGAAGTGATGCAAGAGTAGGAGGAATACTACAGTAAAGAGAAGGAGAAAGGTAGCAAAGCAGGACCTCAAAGCAAGAGTGCTTGCCCTCCATGTTGGATATACCACAGTCTTGTCAGATTATACAGCATAGATAAGCAAGGGTTGTTGGTAAATAAAGATTAGTAAGCAGTTCCAAAGAAGCAGAGAAGCCAGAATTGGTGGGAAGGTAGCAGGCATTCAGCATTGCCCCTTTGCTCACACATTCACCAGCAGGCGTGGTAAGAAGGGAAACACAGCGCTGCAGTTTGGAATTTGCCATTTCCAGGTTAAGGGGGAGAAAAGCAAACATTAACCCAACAGAGTTTTCCATTGTTCAGGTTAAGTCTTTAAGGAAGTTTTTCATCAAAAACTGTCTAGGAATTATGAAGGGTTCATCTGGGCTGTCTGAATCTCAGACATTCAAGTATCAAGACTCCCTTAAAATTTATTCTTCGATTAAGAGTATCTTCACAGTTGCAAGTTCAGATGTCCCACATACATTCAAAGACCATTGAAGAAAACTGTATTGCTCCTCAGAAAATATACTGTTTTATTGGTTTAGACGAACAGTATAACTTACAAAAATGATATACAAAATTAATGGTATTGTTATTTCTAAAGGAGACCCTCCTTATGTTAATATTGCTAGGAAAATAAAGGTATATCTCCTGCTTCTGCTGTAGCAGCTTGCACAAAAGACTGCAAAGCAGGCTGTCCTGACAGGTATATGTGAATGTCTTGGACCATGGTTGCTTCACAAATCCATCAGAAATGAGCAGCTTGATGGAAGATTTCTGCATTTCTTGTCTTGCACATTGGTTCAGATCAGAGTGTTCGGATGAGATATTAATGCACATTTAAGTTATCACATGGGCTTTTTTAGCCATCTCAGCAGCAGTGGAAGAATCAAAAATGTTTCCCTTTGTTTTCTGCATTTTGCTTTTTGTCAGATTTACCCCTTTGTCTTCTGTCCTTTTGTATTTGTATTTCCACTGTTTCTCTGAAAGTGTTTCACACCATATACAGAATAAGGAAAAAGATGACTGACTTGGAAAAAAATTGACCTTGCAACCTTCATAATGCAAAAATTAGTCACTGCAGTTTAAAGAATGAACCTGACTTATTCCTTAATTCCTGATCTCTAGGACTTGGGATACATCACCAAGGATACTTGTTGTATGAACACGATTTCTGGCAGTCTCAAAACTGCCGCTTTCAATGAGAGCGTTCCAGCAGAGATGCAAAGCTTTTTATTAGACCAGTGCAAGACCTTTAGCACCACTGCCCTTGTGTAGAGAAAGGCTGGTATTTCATCATTAGCACAGGCAACAGTATTTGTTAGGCTTTGCAGGCAGAGCAGCTTTCTGCTGACGGCTTTCCAAAGTGGATTCACAGGGCAAGCAATTGCTGTTTTCTAAAGAAACAAACGGAGAGATCTTCATTTCAAAAACAGGAGTTGCAGAACATGTTTTCATACTTTTTGAATATTTCTGAAACACTGATAATACCTTTCAAAACTACTTTATAGTTATGATTAGCCTAACCAAAGACTCATCAAAAAGATGAATAACAAGTTTAGAAAAAACTCAGCACAGAACATTAACTGTGCCAGACATGAAAAATATTTACTTGCCTATCTGCATTACACAATAAATATCAACTGTACTTCTTGAATATTATTCATTGATAGCCGAGGAAGTGTGGAAGTGTAGCTCTCCATTTCAAACAACAGAAGTGGGAATGGTTCATTTGAACAGCTGCATGTAAAATGGAAACTGCTTTAAAATAAGAATGCAGAATAAAACATTCTGACACATAAGATATGTCCACTCTTTATCCCAGGCAAACATTTAAGAGGTGAATTCAACACTGTATTAACCTTGACACCATACAGTGCTCTATTCAGACAGGTGAACTCTTGAGGGACAGGAGGAAGAGCAATTGATGGTACCAAAACTGATCAAGACAGTGCCACATTACCTGCACTTGAAAAGTCGGCATTCATATATAATCACTTCTCCTAAAATAACACGCAAACTTTTACATATATGCTAGGGGGTTGCAAGTTAAAAAAAAAAAAAAACAACAGTGCTGACTTACAAACAACTGCCTAGAAATGATGATCTTTTAACTTTAGTCTAATACTAATAACCCATCCAGTAAGGCCAGATGAGTTACAAGTTTTCACTTTCTGTCTCAGACAAATCTAGTTAAAAGGTGTGCAAGTTTACTCCTTTAATGGTGTCACAATGTGTGTAACTACCTTACAAAACCACACCAATGTCTGGCAGGAGTAGCAGATTGTTGCTTAGCCAGATAGCACCTCCACTAGTGCAGAACAGTCTCAAGACACTTTTAGATTTTATTTTTTTGTTTCTAGCTCTTTGATTCATGACTAACTGATTAGCATTTGAATAATTATTTTTTAAATACAAGTGGCTGTGCAAACAAAACATACTAATAGACAAAAAGTAAAGAAAAGTGAACCAGCACTTGCCTTTTAACATACCAGCATGTTTTTCCAATTGTTTGGCTCTAAACTCTGAAACATGACAGGCTCATGCTGACGTTCAACCTGTGCTGCTGCTGCTTTCCTTGTTTTAGTTACATGAAGCATGCCATCTTTGTGACAAGCATTAAACTCTGAAGAAAAACTTCTGTTAATTATAACTACAGGTATAACTTTCTTCCTGCAGTGACTCATCCTCTGAAGCAGTGGACTAGAGTGCAACTTGAGTTGCTTCATATATACATTAGAACGTGACACCGAGGGCAAATTTATCTTCCTGTATTTTGATAAAATTGCAGAATGATAAACAGTGGCAGTCTCCTTTCATGAAGCTTATAGAGATGACTATTCAGAAAGAAAAAAAAAAAAAAAAAAAAAAATTCCTTACCTGTATAGTACCTGGATTCTTCAAGATGCATTATCTACCCAAATATCTCCATGACCCTCCCTCCCTCTCCTCCTGAGTCCCATATGCATGAGATTCCACAGCAGACATGGAATTAAACTGGGATAGAGGAGATAGCTCTGCCTTTATGCTCACTGGTGGCAGCACAAAGAAAATGAAAAACCCATTCGACACTGTGGGAGTGCCAGGAGTTCAGGCACAATAAAAATTCTTGCTACCCATACTATGATCCTGTAGCTGATTCGTATGCAAAACTCATTCCAATACATGCCTGTCTGAAAGCCTGAAAGGAAAAGGAGGTGTGACTGACGCACATTTCTGGGCTTTTTCTTTCACTTCAGGAAGGAAGTGGTAGGATGTCCAAGTGATGCATGTTAAAAGGATGTATCAATTTAATCTATCTTGCATTCACGTGATGTGTAATCTGCCATGAAGTTTTATGAAAGTGCATGAAATAGGATGTAAGTTTTCACTGAGGCATTTAGGTTCAATTAAATCTGAGGTATCCTGGCAAACTTCTTCATAACTGTGTCTTGAATTAGACTCACAAAGGTCTTTATGGCCTAATTTCACTCTTTGAATTGGAATTAAGGTGGATTTCTCTAGTTAACTCTTGGGAAAGATTAGTTAACAGTTTGAGAAGGCAATGAAACGCTTGTTTTAACTGCTAAGAATATTTCTAGGACTAGCCAATCACGTAGGCAGGGAAAGATCATTTTCATATAACCCCGTAAGTAATGCAATAGCACATTTTGCCTGTGTGCTTTCATAGACCAGAAGGGAAGAGCACAGTCCTGGAAGTGTTTTGAAATAGGAATCAATTATTTCTTAAACAGTGAAATCACTACATCATTACAAGCACTTATTCCTGTGAACTATTGCTCTTTCTTATCATGTATTTCCTCAAGAAGCCATAACCTAGATAAAGAACCTAATGATAATGATCTCAGTCCTTTCTAGATTGAATAAAATTCTCCCCAGAAAGAAAAATCCTCCTTTGTGAACTGACCTTCCACAAGGTAAGTGGAATCTGGGAACTCAGGACTGTCAGCTGTCTCAAGTACTACTTAAAGCTCCCTCCCGGATACAAACTGTCATTGAGTTATTGATACACCAAATTCTTCACCAACATTTGGAGGCAGCCCATCTACAAATGTTAGGAATTTTTCACAGTTAAAAAATATGAGGACTTGATTAACTGCAACTCTAAATTGCATGCTGGTTGATTAATACGAAAAATTGAAATCTTACTAAGTTTCTTCCATAAAGTTCCCTTGCTTCCTGTCTTTGGCCATAACCAAATGTGAAGAGGAAAAATTGGTTCTACTGTAGTCAACCCATTACTGAGGACTTCTGGTTTGCCATCTCAGGAGTCTACCAAAAGATGCCTAAAGACTCTCACTAAATTATGGAAGGTGCATTTCCGCAGTGTTGGTTGTACTACTGCACTGCTGAACCCAGAAGGAAAGATGCTATGCCAAAATCAGAAGACTGCTCTTCAGAAGAGTGATGAAAATAAATCAATTGGTTAATTAAGCTCTGCTTTTCTCTCAAAAATACTTGTAAAAACCTGCAGACCTTTTTAAGAAGATCCTGAAGGTGTATGGGAATATACAATGTGGTGGTACCAAAAGGTGGTATTATTATTTCATTTGATTTCAGAAGCAAACAATCATAGGGCCTTAAAGCTCAGGTGAGCATGGTGGATCTCCATTGTTTTGTTCCACATGTTGATCAACTACTTGAAGAAGTCTCTGAACAAGAAAAGCATGCAAAATTGTCACCCATAAATGGAGAAATACCTCTTACACTGATGAGACAATAGTTTGACTTAATGGGTTTTCAAGAATACACATTGGGTAAATGTTGAAGGCCAGAACACCATGGTACATGACCCGAATGGTAGTCACAATAGAATCTAGCTCAAGGAGAGTGTTTGGGGTCCCTGCGCAATTCATCCAAAGCAGGAGATGTCTATGGTGAATTGTTTCTCTCTCTGTATTCATTACCATTTGCTGAAGAAGATAAAAAAAAAAGCATGCTGTCTTGAAGAGTGGAATAAAAGACTTTATAAATTCCTGAAGAAGGAAATACCTTTAGGGTAGTGTATAGCTTGGTACCAAGATGTAGCATGAACCACAACATAGATCCAATACTAAAGATTCTGAAAATAAAGTAACAGAGGGGCAAACTACCATGTAAACAACTGCTACTATATACACTGCTGGGCATAAACAAACAGTGGAGTTTATAGAATAACCACAAATGCTAATGGTATTATCATCATTGTTGCATACAGCTCTCTTGATGCCCTCAACTGAAGTATCGGGGGTTACCTGTGATGGGGAAACCTCTGTCTGTCTAGGCAGAAGCTGAGTATATCTAGTATTAGGTTTATAAGAAGTCTGTGTTTCTCACAGAGTGAGCCAAAGAGGGCTTTTTCAGAAGTATAGCAACAGCATATGTAATTATCATGAGTTCCTGAATGAAAGGAACAGTCTGAGAGCTGAAGAGACAGAAACTGCCAAGCAGGAGCTCCTCGACCAACGTTTCCTCATCTTTGGAGAGATCAGACCCGAGATGCACGATGACTATCTCATTAGGATAACATATGTCAACATCTGGAAAATTGTACCTGCCAAATAAGACAGATGGATTGGAATTCAAGCCTGACAAGTTGCATAAATGCAGAAAAGTAACTACAGGAGACAAAAGGAGAAAAATTGCAGTAGAAGAATTCCATTCCACTAGAGGTTGAGAGGGAAGTGCAACAAAGCTGGCCACAGCACTGCATATGCCACATTGAAAACACAAGGGACAGCAGGAGGAGATGAGTACATTCTCCTAAGAGTACCACAATGGAAAAAGAGAAGATCTGTACTGGAATATGGGTACACTTGTGGATCATCAGTTGCAGAAAGAACAAAAACATATTTATAGAAAAATAGAAAAAAATGGATAAAAATTATTTCCAGACATGATAAATATAATTGAACCAGTGCATTAAAATTAGCATGGTAAAAAAAAACCAACAACAAAACAACATGAGGAAGCCAACAGTTTATGAAAAACATCCATTGGATTTTTTTTTTGAAAGAGAAAGGTAAAAAATGGAGTGGTGTTTGGACAGCATTGTCCCTTGAGTATCATTGCTGCAGTGTATGAGAACACTCAAGAACGATGCAGGACTATAAGTGATGTTGCTGACAAAAATACCTGCTTTTGTGTTACCAGGAAGGATGCACACTTTAAGTTATATGTATGGACAATCACTTGAAAGAAAATCATAAAACCTGCTCAACTACAGAAGTTAATAAAATACAAAGAATAAAAACTGGCAGACAGGTGTTCTACCCTGTACAAAGTCCTCGTGGCTACCTACCTCATTAAGGAAGAAAGAAAAAACCCCACCCAGATAGTAAAATATGTCTGTAAATAACATGACAAATTTATGATGGGAAACATGTTGGTATCAAGATTACTTATGTAGAATCATAGAATCATTAAGGTTGGAAAGGACCTCTGAGATCATCGAGTCCAACCTGTTAACCTAACTGCCTGGTCCACCTCTAAACCACGTCCCTACGCACCACATCCACACTTTTTTTTAATACTTCCAGGGACTGTGATCGTACCACTTCCCTGGGCAGTCTGTTCCAATGTCTAACCACTCTTTCCATGAAGAAATTTTTCCTAATATCTAATCTAAATCTCCCCTGGCACAACTTGAGCCCATTTCCTCTTGTAGGAATATAGCATTTCCTCTTGTTCCTCATATAGAAGCTAACTGAAGTGGTAAGCATCTGTACAAAAAATGCTCTTCTCTACATGCTAAGAAAATAAATATAGAACTAATTCATCCATCAGATGTGAACTCATTTCTCTTCTTAAACAGGTCACAAAGAAGCAGCAAAAAAATTACAGACAAAATGGCAATGCTATACAATGACATTAGCACTGAATGATAGCTATCACTAAAAGAAATAATTTTGAGGAATATCAAGATATAAATCATGTTCCACATGTGACACATGTATAATCCTAAAGGCAAAAAATGCATGCATTTGTTCCTAAAACATATTTACGTGGAACACCTCCCCCCTCAATCCATGAAAACTGGAAAAGAAATATATCAACTCTAAAGACAGATCACAACAGATAATACTCAGATACATATATATTACTCTTAATGGCTCTAATTTAAATGAAAGGGAAGTGGAAAGGCAAGAAAAAAAATCTTAGTGAAAACTTTGTGAAAATAAATGCTTAATTTTTCACATTGTTTATCTCTTGAACACAAAAAGTCCTTAACAAAACTTATGCATATTGCTACTATTGCCCGAAAATTGCTACAAATGTATTATATAAATTTGTATCCATTGTATAATGTTTCTAACATTATACTGTATGTCTACAAAAATGTGTGAACAACTCCAGCCATTCATACATTCATATTTTTTTTCTTCCAAGATATTTTGTGTGACCACTCAGATGTGTTACTTTCAAAAAGTGTTTCCAAAATATATAGCAGTTTTGTTCAACATCAGGAGCAATCTGAAATACGTAGAGCTTGCGGTAACAGTAAGGAAGGATCCTAATCAATACTAGTTGAATCATGTCCATCGTAAAGCTCTGTACTTCCAATATCCTTCTCTGCTACTGAAGAGGACTTCCATTGCAATCTAGATTATTTATACATTTTTTTGAAGGACAATGGAAAGAAAGAAGAAGAAAAGGACGAACAGTTATAGACACTATTACACAGGCCTAAAAGTGAAAGGCAGAACTGATTACTCCTATGAGAAACCGGT
Organism: Platalea leucorodia; assembly: GCF_965183815.1. Lineage (NCBI taxonomy): Eukaryota > Metazoa > Chordata > Aves > Pelecaniformes > Threskiornithidae > Platalea > Platalea leucorodia. The sequence continues at coordinate 60,074,862 of NC_138826.1, forward strand.
AACGTCTCTTCCTGATAGCTACCATGCTTTTGACACTTCTTTCCTGTTACTCTAAGCTTGGCACTCCCAACACAGCAATCAGTCAGGTATGTTGATTTTGTATAGGCACTTTTCATTAGCAATAACCTAGACAGACTAAAGTACCTTGCCAATACTAACAACCAGGTTTACCATTTAGCAGCTCACACAGGGTGCCAACAGCTTTAACATTTTGCTTCAGCTGCTGCAAATTACCACATTTGTATTTTTTAAAACCTACGAGGACCATGCTTCTATCTAACCACAGTAGGTCACTGCACAGACTATTGGAATGAGACCCAAGGCTGACAATACAGCTGTGAAAATGTCCTGAAATGAGCAAAAGCAATAGATATCTGTAATTGTTATGGGGTTTTGTGGTTTGGTTTTTTTTGTTTTTTTGAGAGGCTAATTGGGAAAATACTACTGTAAAAAGGTATCTTCTTCACACATAAACCAATACTATGACTCAAGACTCCTAAATTGATATGGGATTACAGCAAAAAACAGTGGCAATTTTAACTAACTGCACTATTAATACGGAGCTCGAACCCATATGTTATTCCCGTGATACAGCCCTATTCCTCTGAACTCTCCTTACCAATGTCAGTCCTGTCATCATCATTGTACTAATGTATCACAGTAGTTATAAGACCTACCTTTCTTTGCTCATTTTCAATCATTCAGCAAAAAAGAGCAGCAGAAGCAGCACGCATGGACAGCCTGCTATAAAAGTTCACTTCTCTCGTCTTCCCTCTTTTTCACAGCTGAACATACAACAAAAATTGCTGGTGATATAACACCACTGAGGAAATGTTTGCCCAGCAGTTGATTCCATTGAATCTCTCTCGCTTTCTCAATTTCAAAGGGAATTCCTGCAATCATCCGGTCTCATACATTCATTCTAGTCTCTAATGCCCCTGTTTTGATTTTCATCATAGTAGAGTAGCTATTGTATTTGTGCTAGCAATTGCTTCCTTTAAAGCAGCCATCAGTTCCTGCATAGGACTAACAATCTAGTGAGATGCTAATACCAACCACTATTCATTTTACTTAACATAAAAAAAACCCCAAACATAATTGCTTTCACCTTCTGCTATCTCCCTAACTTTGAACTAGAGATCATCAAAACAATTTCACATCAGAATTAAATTATTAACATTTCTCACACCATCTGGGAACACCCCAACCCACCTGCGATCCCCCTGGAAGCCAGATGCATTAAGTGAAGTTAATTTCAAAGAAAAGATCTGTTTCAGTACAACCTGGATTCAGCTACTAACCAAATGTATACATACTAGTTTAGGGAAATGTCTTGCTTAAAGTATTAAAAACTGGTTTCTGTTCTCAATACCTTGACCAGTACATGCACAGATCAGCTTTACCACTGTATGTGAAAATCTAAGGATACATTTGAAGGCAGGAAATAAACATACTTATGACTTGGATACATTAACAGAAACTTTAAAAAATTTCAGCACGAAAGGGTCACAAAGAATGGAAAGACAGGTGTGCAGCAGCAGTCAGTTCATTATGTATGTATGTATGGAACACAAAATGTATTAGATACAATTGATAAGAACAGAACACTGAAAAGAAAAAGTAAAAACTGGACATTTAGATACTAACATCATCAGAAAATAATGAGTTTAAAAACACTGAAATGAAGTATTTGTAAGAAAAAAAGCTTCTCGTTGGTGTATTTTCAGTGTTACACTGATAGTAGCATTTAAACAGGCAACATAGCACCACAACATTCATAAAAATTACCATTTGAATTCATTGGCATAAAAAACAAAAGGATGAGAAAGTGGAAACTCTTCACACTCAAGAGATTCACACTTCTTTGTATGAAATTCCAATTGTTTCTATAAAAGCCTGAACTAGTTCAGAGGAAAGAGAAAAATAGTTATTGTTTTTCTTTAGCCCTAAATATTCCAAAATGCTCATCTATTGTTCTCAGCCTGCAAAGCTGGAAAAAGTACTCCCTGGCTCTTGTCTTCACTCATTTCTTTCCCATGTTCAAGTGTTTGAATTTATTTAGTATCTGTTTGAACAGAAGCTCGTCCTTATGTTTATCATTTTCTTCCTCCTCTTTACCTTTTCTACTTTTGCCATATCCTTTCTGCGGTGGATGGCCTGCATCACTGCACATTATTCAAGAGGTGAATGCACTGCTGATGTATACAATGGCAGAGTAGTATTTTCTGCTTTGTCGTTTAATATTTCTCAACATTTTTTTTTTAATAGTTCTGCTAACCAATAATATTTTCATGAAAATATTTATTCTTATTTCAAGATTGTTGTCATATGGTAGTACAGCTAGATCAGAAGCCATCATTGTGTGCATATACTTAAGATTGTTTCTCACAACATATTAATATGTACTCAAACCGAATTTCATCTGCTATTTTATCCATGAGTTAGAGTTATGAGATACTTGTGGAGCTACATAGGTTATCTTTCATTTAAATATCCTGAGTAAATCCATAAATATAATTCAGAAATTTAGAGAAATTTAGTCTCATTTACAGAAAATATTACATTCGCCATTTTTAATCAGATACATTACTTCAGCACAAAAGAATAATTGTTCCATAGCACTGGGACATAAAGACGTACACACTTACAATGCAAGAAACATTTACAGTTCAAGAATACTCAATGGTTCTTCAGAAGGAGGAAGAGAAAAGTACATGGGTGGTGATTGGCATGGAGAAGAAATCTGTGCACTAGAAGGGCATGGATAACTGTTGTTGGGACACTGAATTCCTTTAGCTTTTATTCCCTTACTTTTCATGCCCTGCTTTGGAAAACCATCTGACCTCAAAGATACCAAGACTTAGGTAGAATTCAAACACCAGCAACAAAAATAAGACAATGTCCTAAACTGAATTTGTTGATGAATTTTAACTGACTATAGACATTCTACAGAATGTTAAGTAGATCCTCTTCCTTTAGTTCTCAGTAAAAGACTAAGCGATACCAATATAGTTAGTTTTTCCCACCACCTGCATTCAGATCTGAGTGTACCTCAAACAAAATTCAACAGCTGAATGGACTGGTGCTGACTTTTAGTATTTTACAACCTTCTGTCAGTTATGAATACATGATTTGCAGCCTAAGCCTCAATCCCAGCTAATATTTGCACATCACAGTAAGAGGAGTTGTTCTGATATATCCTAAGAGCATATAAATTTTAGCCAAAGAGGAAAATTTAATAGGAAAACTACTAAAGACAGAATGGGCTTGTTTCGGGGGGGGGTGGGGGGGTGGGGGGTGGGGAACTGTGGTTTAATGGTGACAGCAATTTGGGCAGCTTAGTAAGCAAGATTAAGGAATAATACTGAATTAGCATAAAGTGAATTAGGTTTATTACTACTTGAAATTAATTAGAGGAATTTTTTTAAAGAAAATGCTGAAGCCACAGGTATAGAACTAAAAAAAATTCCATGTGTATTATTTTTTTAAAATAAATTCTGAATTCTGTCTGTCTTTAGATCTCCATCATCACCTCATCCCCTCTCCTTTCCTATTGGGCAAAAACAGCATAAGGCAGAATAGGAATTTTTATTAAACAATGAGACTATGAAATGAGCCATAGCAATTGGGCATTTTTATTCTTGGGGAGAGATGAGTTAGAATCATAGAATTGTTAAGGTTGGAAAAGACCCGTAAGATCACCGAGTCCAACCATTAACCTAGCACTGCCAAGTCCACCACTAAACCATGTCCCTAAGCACCGCATCTACCTGTCTTTTAAATACCTCCACGGATGGGGACCCAACCACTGCCCTGGGCAGCCTGTGCCAGTGCCTGACCACCCTTTCAGTGAAGAAGTTTTTCCTAATAGCCAACCTAAACCTCCCCTGGTGCAGCTTGAGGCCATTTCCTCTTGTCCTATTGCTTTCTACTTGGGAGAAGAGACCGACCCCCACCTTGCTACAACCTCCTTTCAGGTAGTTGTAGAGGACGATAAGGTCTCCCCTCAGCCTCCTCTTCACCAGGCTAAACAGCCCCAGCTCCCTCAGCCGCCCCTTGTATGACCTGTTCTCTAGACCCTTCGCCAGCTTTGTTGCCCTTCTCTGGACACGCTCCAGCACCTCAATGTCCTTCTTGTAGTGAGGGGCCCAAAACTGAACACAGTATTCAAGGTGCAGCCTCACCAGTGCCAAGTACAGGGGCACGATCACCTCCCTGGTCCTGCTGGCTACGCTATTTCTCATGCAAGCCAGGTCTTCTTGGCCATGTGGGCACGCTGCTGGCTCATGTTCAGCCGGCTGTTGACCAACACCCCCAGGTCCTTTTCAGCCAGGCAGCTCTCCAGCCACTCTTCCCCCAGCCTGTAGCGTTGCATGGGGTTGTTGTGACCCAAGTGCAGGACCCGGCACTGAGCCTTGTTGAACCTCCTACAATTGGCCTCAGCCCATCAATCCAGCCTGTCCAGATCCCTCTGTAGAGCCTTCCTACCATCCAGATCAACACTCCCGCCCAACTCTGTGTCATCTGCAGACTTACTGAGGGTGCACTCGATCCTCTCGTCCAGATCAGTGATGAAGACATAAAACAGAAACCATTAGTTAGAAACCATTTTCAACACAGCAAGTTAAAAAAAAAAAAAAAAAAAAGCCTGTGAGAGAGAGGGGGGGGAAAAAAAGTCAGGAGAGGGAAAAAATGCAAATTTATTGCCATTTCTCAGGCTCATGAAATAAGACACCAAAATGAAAAGAGAGCTGTTCTTCCCCTTGAATGTACTTCTATTGTTTTGCTTAAATCTGGCCCTCAATGTTTTCTACTCTCAGGAGAGACCTCCTCACAGGAACCACACCATGTTGTCAACAGTTACATTAATCTCTCTGACAGTTTTTAGGAAAGAAGTTTGAACTCAGATACTAATCTCGGAAAAAAAAAAAAAATCCTTGCAAAAAACATCTAGTGGTTAAGGTTGCTGGCACACATTCAGCGGTCCAGTCTTCACTGTACTTAGTTTCTGGCATATCATAAAGGGTACCAACCCTGCTCTTTGCCAAACAGGCAAGAGAGTACAAATAGCAGGTTTCATCTTCCACTGACACCTAATGTTTCTGCAGAAAAGACTGGGTGAAAGTGTGTCCAGAGAATAATATTCCTGATGGATCACAGAAAAACGTTAGGATGTAGGGAGTCCTCTTTCCTCTATTAAAAACTCTCAAGCCATATAATGGCTTTCTCTCACTACAAATCTCAATTTGCAGTTAAGGAAATACTGGGATAATTGGGAGACTGCCTAATGCTAGTTGTAAATAGTGACTTTCATGACATTTTTCCAGCTGTCTTTTCAAAACTGCAGAGCATTTTTACATTATATAAGAAGACAGAGTCAAATGGTTCATCTTTTTTAAAGATGTCAAGGCAGTGAATACATCTAACCTGAACATAATAAATGCATCGTAAAGTAAACCATAAAGTGAAAACAAATAGAGCAGATGGCTAAGTGTCTACCCAGGGATATGCTTATCCATTCCAAATGTCAAGTCTCTTCAAGCTTAGTTTCTGTAAATGTTACGGTAACATGTATTTTGTAAGGAGTGCTCTCTTCTGGTCAAACACAGAAGGTGGCAACTCCTTAACGATATATTTAATGTCATAAACATCGATTATGTAGAAATGACAGATTCTGTCTCTATAAGAACTGCCATATCAAAGCTATGAACAAGGTCATATATTTATTCTGATATTCCCAAATGTATATTATATTTTAGATGGAGTAAAAACATGCATCTCCCTTCTCTAATAACACAACTAAACAATTCATAAAGCAACAGAGAAATCTGTTTCTGAGACAAATAATTTTCATGTTCAAAAGTATATTATTTTTGTTGTTGCTTCAACATGCAACACTGCACACATGTGCAACAATGAAGTTACTCAGATCTTGTAAACATTCATCAGGAAAAATGCCTTTACTAAAACTGGAGACAGCTGTCCCCACAATTTGCTCATGGCTCACAGCTTACATTGTAAGAATAGTAACACACCAAAACCTCACAAATTCAAGAAAATTAAGAAATGGAAGAAGTAAACTTAAGACTTTTTAATGGTCACCCATACTACTATATACACTGTCTTTCTGCAGCTGTTTGGAGAAATACAGATATCAGATTTCTGCACGGAAAATTAGGAAAATTGGTATTAGAAACAGACCCAGGTAAATACTCTTAAGGCTTAACATGTGCAAAAGTTTGTCTTGATGAGCTTCCTTTTAGTAAATGGAGCTTTTACTGTCTCGCAAAGTCCATCAGATCCAAAAGGATAAGAGATGAAAAGGACTAATATTCCTAAGAACAGGACATCATCTGAGCAGATGCTGCAGGACTTAACCTCATTCCTTCTTGTTTGTCAAGATAATTTTCCTATTTTCTCCTGGCATTTTATTTATCTCGTGGCATTTATTTTCTGGCAATCGGTTAGCAAGTCTTCATGATCTTCCTCAAAATAAAGTTGTACTTTATGACTTCAATAGAGAAAAATGGAAGAAACCTTCTCTTTTAGCTAGAAACTAATTTTTATGTGCACTACTGTCTTGCTGAGATGGAAATCCAATAGTGTAATTTTTACATGAACACGTAATTTCATTATATTGCTATTTCATATTATGCACTAATTTTTGGTACCGTGCAGTATTTCTCCTCTATTCAACGAACTAGCATTTCTTTCGAGTCCTGTTTCTGTGATGTTAAATGATAAAAATTATTATGGTATCAACATCGTGAACATTCCTAAGTCTTTTTTCCATTAGAGAGCATTGCAAATGAAGAACACCATACCTGAGTATTGTCCATAACTACTATATTACTTCACATAGATATAACAAAATATGAAGCAAGGCTGTCTGTTCATCATCCATACACTATCTACTTCACATAAGTAGATGTATCCAGGAATGCTTAATTATGTATTTTTAATTCCTCCAAAAAAGGCTAAAATTCAAAGTAATTCCCCTGCGCCGAAGAAATTTCCCCTTACTATAAGTCACAAAAAGCCTAGCTAAAAGGTCATCATTTTTGGAACTTCTCCCAGACATCCAGGAAAGTTAGGAAAAGCTCTCTTGACAGGGAAAGTTATGACATGATAAGACTAAGAGCTAGTTTTTCTCCAGGCATCTGCCAGGGTTAAATACTTGCTTGTGTCTACAGCAACTGCACACACTGTGCTGAAAATCACAACCCTCCAAGTAAGTACAGAATGCAACTTTTGTTGTATTTTCTCTAACATGTTGTAAAAGTTGATGGAAATTTAAATTGTTACTGGAATGTTACATTACTAACAAATCATGATGCATATTAAAGTCTCTACTGCATACGTACGTCCTGTTTTCTAATGCATAGCCAGCTGTCACAGAACCGTTCAGAGAAAGGGCTGGAGGGTCAGCTGATCCCAAAGCTACCTACTGGCTACCAGTGCATCTAGCTCAAATGAAAAAGGAGGAATAATTTTTATACATTTATTCCACTTAGATTTTTATGAGGCATGATTGTTCTTTAAAGCCTGTATTTGTTCATACCTGCTCCATTTTCATTAACAAAAGTCCTAAATAATACTAAGAGACAGACAGTACAATTCTGATTTATATAATCTGGAAACTCAGAATCATATTTTTGCTTAATTATCAAGAACATGTAACAACGTTAAGTTTCATCCTTTATGGTGAGCTAGGAATGGTCTGGTGACTGACAAGGAAAAGTTACCTCTTCAAAAAATGCTCACAAATTTCTTAAAAGCTGAATTGCAAAGCGAATTTATATCCTTTCAGTGCTTTATGTCATGAGTTCTGTCCTAGAGGACAGAAGGATGATGACCGAGAACTGAATATACCATTTAGTGAAATTATAGCCACCTGCGTAGGTGCTAATGGCATCTAGTCAGGCCCAAGGAACACTAACACCTACAAGGCTGGGCAGCACAGAGAATTATCCAGGGACAGGGAAGGCAAAACTTCTCCCTGGGGTAATTAATGTCTAAAAAGTACTGGGAGAGGAAGGGACAGAAAAAGAACATTTTGATCTGAATAATTCCCAAAGATGGATCTGAGCTCAATAAGAAAATGTAGGTCTGATACGTCAGACTGTTCTTGAATAAATCCTGCAGATGCAAGATGGCATTAAAGAATAGATTTCTACCAGGCTGAAACGGAGTAGCTGACAGTTTCATGGGCCTTAACGTGTGGAGCTGTGCTATCCAAGGGATAAAGAAAGTACACTCCACTCAGCTGGCAGGCGAGGCTGGAATCTGATATGGCAGTGGTCTATATGGAAGAGAAATTAGCCAGGAACTCAGCACTTGAAATTCACTTATCCCAGGAAAACATGTAACACCATTTAGCTAGCATAACCAATTTGCTTCAAAGCTGATGATGCCTAGAAAGTTATGGAGGAAATGTTGAACTTTAAGTTTGGAAAGCTTTTCTTTAAATCTGTTTCTTCAGAAGCTTTGTACACACTGTCCAAAAGCAAGTTCATAGACTAATTAGGGAAGCACGATCTCTCTCTGCTAACAGCCAAAAGACAACAAACCATCATTTTCATGATGGCCTGGTATTACTATCAACAGATCAGATGAAAAAACTTCAGCCACCCTACCCTCAAGATCCAATCATAGCTTGTCAAGAGGAAATTCTTCAGTAGTTTAAGACCAGATGTACTGGGCTCCACTTGGGTTTTCAGATTTTTGAATGTTGATATTGACTGTGTGTACATGCTATGGTGCCTCATAACAAATAGTTCCTGATATTTAATGAATTTAGAAGGTTCATTTCATGAGAAGGCATTTGGCTACCCATCTGTTTCATCAAGCTTTGTCTGGATCCCAGTAAAAGCATTACTGAACAAAAAATTGCACATTTGTTTAGATTGAAAATTCAGTTCTTTCCACTAGAAGGACATTTTTCCATTTTAATGCTCAATATGATAAAAGAATTATATAATCACAAGGAACAAACAGCGCATACTTGAGTATACAATTAATGGATTAGGAATTACACAAATTATCTAAACTTGGGTGTGGAAAAAGAATAAAAAAAATAAATTTACTTGGTGTTACAGTTGTTCATTAAAGCATTCAGATACATTTTACACAGCTTCTGGACATATAGTTTGTCAGCAGCAATTAGAGACTGATGGATAGCTGCTGCAATACAGATCCAATAGCACACAACTCCATGCCACAAGATATTCTACAAATTCCTCCTAAAAACTCTGGAAGACGCTGGAGTGATAGAACAAGAAAATATGCATATTACCTTCCAGATGTCAGTTCCAAGTACCCATTCAAATATCATGAAATTTCAGTAAATGTTACCTTTCTAGGACAAGACAGCATATCAATTCCTTTTCACAATAGCCAAGGTTTAGTTTCTTGAAGCAAAAATTTTCTACTCCAGCCCAACAGCTGTTTTTTTTTTTTTATCCTGCTTATAGACCAGACACTCGTTAACCTCTCAGATCTCTGGAGAGCTGTGGTTTAAGGGAACCCAGGAGGAAAAGACAAATTTGGAAAGCCATTTATCCATCTCACTAGAATTGAGACATTATGGTTTTCATTCTTCCCCCACTCCCCAAAATACCAAATTTCCATCATCAGAGCTCTCTGAATAAACGAACATTTTGTTACTGGACTCAGGAAGAAAGAAACCACATGCCTGTTAGGGACAGAAAGAGGAGGAGTGGAGTATGTGCTTGGGAGCGTGTTTATTTGACTGGATTGCAGACGGTCAACCGAAGAACATGCAGATCATATATTTTTAAGCATTTCATAATGTCTTATTATTAATTCCAGCCAAAACCACCAAGACCAAAATTATCTGAAATTGGTGCTTGTGTGTCCTGACCCCAAAGCCAACAATGGTTGCATAAAAAAAATAAAAAAAATTCTACGTTCCTCTCAGGTTTAATTTTTTTTTTTTTAATCAATTAGAAGGCAGTGCCCTTTAGAGTCTATGGAGAAGACAGGTCTCCATAACTAACAAATTGAAATGTGGTCCTGGGTAAATTTTACTTCCAGGAAACCAAAATGTTGCAGTCCTTGAGAGAGTGAGGCTATAAGCAGAGGGCTCTTCTAAAGGAAGGAGTTTTTATTGAACCTGTCACTTGTCATTAAACACTCCATATTTTACCTTAGCCTGATATTTTCATTAGAGCATACAAACCTTTTTCATCTGTGAATGAAAGCATTCCCTTCAGCCCTGTGTTAAATATGGGGAAAGACTCTCTAAAATCGAGCCCACCCAAACAGGACAATTAGGTTCACAAAAGCAGGAAAGGCACTAGGTAAAATCAAGTAATACTAATACTATGATAACTTACACGCTTCATTGTTGACTATCACATCCCACTTCAATCTTAAATTCTCACATGCATTTAATAATGCCTATTTTTCATCTCAGAAGTACTTGCATATAATTATATAGAAAGCAACAGACACCCGTGCAGAGTAAAACACGACATAAGCAAAGTGGAAAAAAGTATGTACTGCTGTATAGACGTCTCTAATTGGAAAACCTGAATGTAAAAAGGTAAAGATAATAAAATTATGCATTTTGACATCTTTGTTCCCAATTTTAGCTTCCCTATTAGACCACCAACCTACAACAAAGTAACACTGGAGAAAAAGAGAAAAATATCGAACAACTTGGCGTCCTTAAAGGAGACAATTGGTTATTTGTTTCTTGTTCCTAGAAGTAAGTTGCTTACTTTGAAATTAAAAAAGAGGAAATATTTAGAGCAAAAGTATGCTAACTATGCTAATCATAGTTTTATATTTATGATCCCCCACTGCTAAAACATTTTAAGTAAAGAATTGGATAGTACATTTCAAGGACAGCTATACGTTCCTAAACAACTGTGATACAAAGCAGCATCATTTTTTGCCACCTAATTTCTGAGGAAAAGCTGCCTCACTGCTGCCACCAAAGCTGTACAATCTCTTTGAAGTATCAGAAACTGGTGTTAAACACTTTTAACAGGATTTAAGTTATCAGTAACCAGAATATCACTGTCTGTCCATTGCTATGTGTAGTTGCACAAACACGTTACATAACTTATTGTTTCTTAAAAAAAAAAAAAAAAAAAAAAAAAAAGACATTTTTAGTAGGCAAATAGGAGCTGAGAGAAAACAAATTTTAGGCTTTTTCCAATGCATCCCATTTGTGTAAAAGAAAGAAAAATGAAAAGGGAAAGAATAATTGTGGGGAAAAAAGCCAGAAAAAAAAGCCACACCTTTTAAAATCTTAAAGTGCTAAATCAAAACAAAAAAGATGATCCTGTGGAATGGTATCATTTGATAAATACAACATGCACATAATTGCAAGGCAAATGTCAAGTACCACTTATCTGTTCAAACTTAAAATACAGATTTACTCAAATGCAGATTACAAACCTAACCAAATGTTGTATTAGTTTTAGGAATTTTTAAAGACATTTCACTAATACAAGGAGGATTGTGTTATATGAACTTAAGCTGCCACATAACGAGAGCCTTGTGGATTGCCATAGCATTACAGCCACAAAACCCATTAGCAGATGTAGAAATCTCACATCCTAGCCTTTTATAAAAGCCTGCCGTTATGAAATCATTTTCACACACTTGGAACTTAACTATTTCAGTGCCCTGCACATACAGGACTGGAATTGAGGGGGAAAACCACAAAATGGTGCATCTGAGAGCATTCCACATGGACACATGTTTCTGTGGTTCTTTCAAAAGTTATTAAAGCGTTGAAACCATCCCCATGGAATTCCCCAGAACAGAGTAAAGAAGTATCTGTTTAAACCAAGGAGGGGATTTATCTTTGCTAGTGAACTATTAGGATTTATTCTATGTCTTCATTGTAGATGTATTAAGATATGTAGCTGGATACAAGAAACAGGATTTAACCTAGGATAACTAAGGAAAACACCTATGGGAAGACTTCCTCTCTAAAGATTTTAAAAATAATTTAAAAGCTCTCAAAGGTAGATTCCTCTTTTCATGTTTATTTTCACTCACCGAAGGGAAAGTTATTTTTGTAAATTAAAGAAATCACAGGCAAAATACTTATTATCTCCTCACGTAGCATGATGGTATCCTTGCATTTCATGGCAATGGTTTAACATTTTTATGACAGCACTTGAAAACTTACCATTTGATAAATCATCTACACCTAATATCAACATATAGCACACTGAGAAATATTTGACTTGCTTTCATAGTGATGACCTTCATATGTCTAGGTAGATCTGAGGTAACTAGATAATTCTGTGGGGCAGCAGCATGTTATCATTTCAGAAATAAAGCAAACTGACTAGTAAGCATACCAAGAATTCATGAGGTAGAGCAGAATTTCACTGTCAAACAAGGACGAGTAAACACAGAAAACATGGTCCTCCAGTTACCTCATAATAATTTCCATTTACCATAAGAATACTTACTTGGTTATCTTCCAGTTACTGAAGAAAAGGCAGCAATATAAGGTAAAACAAGCTGGGAAAATACACAAAACAGCTGAAGAAAAAGGCTGTTAGAAGAGCAGTGAAGAAAGAAATGCCACACCAATCTCAGTGCTGAAATGATAAAATTATTTCAATGACGCACTTCATAACTGAGTTGACAGTTAAAACTATTTTCCCTTTTATGAAAATGGGGTAAGCTACGAAGTCAACCGAGAGAGAGAGGCTGCTTTGTTTGAAGTGCTCTGGGATAGTTGTGTCCTTTTGAACAACGAGTAACAAATTTCTTAGGTAACAGCTATGAAAATGGATCAGGGGGTACAGCAGCTAAGCCTGGCTGATAGGCCACATTGCTTTAATTCAATTCCCATGTTACCTGAAGCTGTTGGGAGCTGTCATTAAGATTATCTTCTCGTCTCCTGGCCTCCTCCAGCATCTGTGCACTCTTCTTTTTCTCCACTTGCTCTTTGTGCTTCAGATTTGCTACTTTCTTATTTTGATCTTTAACTTGCCTGTAAAAGAGAAGAGCACTCAGAGCGTGGTCCAGAGCACGCCTCCCGTCAGCTCCAGCACTGGGCAGCTGGACTGGGGAAGAGTGGAACCTTCCAGTACCATCACTTTTGTTTGCAGAAAGTCACCAACACTGAACTCATCCACAAGTGTTACCCTCAGCTGTTAATTCAGCCAAAGGAATGCTTCATTTTGCTCATTACCATTAACCTAAATGTGGAAATTTCTGAAACAAAAACCTTAATTATTCTTTGGTATAAACTATTAATCAAAAGATGCACCTGCCCTCTTGTGACTATGTGGTATGTGCTATGTAGAAATCTTTTCACTGTTCATACACACAAGTACGTATAAAAAATGCAGACTTTTAATAGCTTATTTTGTTTTGGGTACCACTATGTCTAACATAAGGAAAATAGGAGGATAAAAAGGAAAAACTAATGAAACGTAACTTGAATATAGAGGACTACCTACAAGATCTAGGCAATCTGTTTCCAGAAGTAAAACTATTACTTTTCAACCTCAAGTTCTACTTGTTTACTAGATATTTTGAGGGATTTCCTATCCTTTCTTTTCACAGAAACAAGACAGAGCAAGTAAGAACAAACTATTTCAGAAAGCATGCATAATTTCCTTTTCACTTGCATCTATGAATTATTTTTGATGATCCTGGCAACTACCGTTGCCTGCAGACAGGGCTTGGCCTTTCTGGGCATTAAGACACATGGAGTATTGAATCTAATTACAGACCCTTTAATCTCAGCCTCCTGACCACAGAGAACTTAAGTCTAAACTTTTAGTCCAATCAAAACAAAACAGGCTAGCTCTGCTTCCTCAGCCCTTTTCTCCATAATTATATCTGGACTTTGGATTCTGGAATAAAAGACAGATTCTTCGGTTGCAAGATTTCCCCAAAACATCATGCAAGTAGTAGAGACGGCTCTTTAATTTACTGTTTAGAAAGCAGAATGATATACCAGCTTCCTATCTGGTATGTTATCCACACAGAGAAGGAAGAATGTTTCTTCTGTATTTCAGAAATACTTTTAGAACAGATCACAAACAATTCTGCTTTAATATTTTCTTCAGAACTCATAACAAAAGTATGATGAGGAACATACCTCTTTGCGCTATATATGTTCAAATTACGTGGCACAGGGCTAGTCAGTGCTTTGAGCTCTTCCAAAAAAAGGTAGGTTCAACTCTGAGCTCTGCTTATTGCAATGCAAGCCAACTGGAGCTGGGAAAATTGCAAAGACAGCAAATTTTCCTTGGTGCTAAACAAACTTCTATTAGTGTGAAAAAGTGCTGATGGCCTCCAGAGACCAAGAAAAAAGGAAAGTCCTTTTCTGATGATGTTAAAAAATTATTGGCATACTTAACTACCTTGTCCAACAGTTACAGCTGATTTGAGTCAGGGTGCTTTTTAAACACAACCAGTATAATTGTTAAGTTGTTCTAACCCAGTGTTGCACACTGGCAATGGGCGCATTGCCCAGTTTGAAAGCAGACTTGTTCAGTGATTAAATGACTTATTGGAAATATTATGTTGGCACCAACTCAGCTTGTACAATACACAGTTCTATCTGTCCAATAAAACAAACATAGAAAGTACAGCTAAGTTAATGCAGAAAATTAAAATACCTAAGTCCAACACATTCAATTCCATATGAGAATTCTTATTCAACTTCTAAATTAAAATTAGGGGAATTAATTATTTTTTATAGACTTGCAAACCTAGATTCACCTGTTGGGAAACTGGCCTGTGTTACTGTAATCTACTAATAAGGGACAAGAATATTAATAAAGCCACAACCCTCATCAAAACATGATCTGCAGATCACTTCCTGCATGGTCCAAAATGTCTTCAAAGAAATATGTATTTCAAAGACAGGAGTAATTATAAGGATATATACTACTGACATCCATGTCTTCACGTCTGAACCAAAATGAATGTCTTTCTAATATATTAGGTAGATATCCTGAGACAAACGCAAGCATTTCTAAAGCAGTTTAAAAGACGGTAGTCTTGAAATTACCTAGTGTTTATACTACTCAGATCAATTGTCGTAACTGTCATACTGTTTGGAAACTTGAATTCATGTGCAGGATACAACTACCACTCTGTACCTTTGATGTCAAAACGCAACAAACATGGGGCAATAAACCTTTCAAACGATACAGGTATCTAGAGCATTACCTAAAATTTCCCCAACTGTTTTAACTATATAAACTGAGAAGGTCACGTGAAACTTGAAATCTATAAATGTAAAAGGCTTGCAGTCATTTGATGCATGAAAACACATCTCATCTCAATGCCCATGGTACCAAATGATAATTCTCACTTTTACAATACTTCACACAGACAATCACGTAAAAGGTTTAGCTTACACAAGCCCAGAGCCCTTCAACATTTGCACCATGA
Source organism: Platalea leucorodia (assembly GCF_965183815.1). Taxonomy (NCBI): domain Eukaryota; kingdom Metazoa; phylum Chordata; class Aves; order Pelecaniformes; family Threskiornithidae; genus Platalea; species Platalea leucorodia. The sequence goes on from NC_138826.1 coordinate 60,090,276, forward strand.
AAGTTCCGTGAAACTGTAAAGAATCCATACTGTGATTCTGTAAAGAATCCTCTTTCTTCTGTCAGATAACTTTCAGTCTTCAAAGCCAAAGTGAGAGAATCATGGTTTTATATATATAAACAATATTTAAAAATATCTTAAAATACACACACATTATTTTTAATATCAACAAACCTCAAAAGCTTGATTAGTAGGAATCACCCATATCACTGCTCAATAAGACAGTTCTGTTGCTATTTTGAACACTGAAATACTACTGATTGTTATAGAACAACTTCATCTTCACACCACCACTGAACAATGTGCAGAACTGGACCACATACTGAACTGGAACAATAAAATAAAATGTAGAAAGTATGCGTCTTAAGTGAGCACACTGCAACTGGTACATTCTATGTGGAGACAGTCAAGAGGAAAATACAGATTTGTCATAATGCATGTGCACAAGGAAGCTAATTAGGACTGCAGAAAGAAACAAAGCTCTGGAATTCCCTCAGTTTGAGAGCTTCATTTTGTAAACAATGTTCTTTTGAATGCAATTACACATATATTTAGCACATAAACCTGTTAAAGGGATAGTAAGGTTTTAAAGAAATCCTTCATCTATAGGAGTATTTCTAATAAAACTGAAAAAAATGCACGAGATTAAATATAGCAAAAAGAAAATGAATGAATTACAATGATGGCAACAGCTCAGAGATTTATGAGTGTTTTCTAGAAAGCACCAGTGTTAGCATGTACAGCAACTGAGTAAACACCAATTTGAAATGTGCAAGTGGAATTCTCATCATAAAATAAAAAGCACATGAATTTAAGAGATACAGAACATTACATATTACTATAATTACATCTTCCTACTGAAACATCATTTTTAAATGGGACTACAGTGAGAGAAAGAATGCTGGTGATTGTAATAAAAATTGGAGAGCCAGTTCATGTTCAATGAGATAAAGCTTTAAAGAAGGATATCACTGGAACCAACAGAAACAATAACAAAACTAACCAAAGCAAAACTACCTCATCTCAGAAGACATTTTTTCTCAGAGTCACCCTCAAATCAAATAATAAAAAATGTCCTATTCACATATAAAAGAAGAAAAATCTAATGGGAATGTTTATTATTTTGAATTACAGTGAAGAATCCCACTCCTTTTGGAAATAACAATTTCTTCTGCATTTTTTAACAGCAATTTTCAGATAATGACTTTTTTTGAGGTACGACTCCTAAAAAATTTAGCACTCAAAAGTGAAAAATCTTTTCCATTTCTTAGAATCTTTCTCCATTTCACAATATGTCATGCCAAGTACTGTTACAATGGAATAGGTTAGAAAAAAGGAAGTAGAATGAAAATCTGGCTTCTGATTTTAAAAAATAAAACCCAAAGTCTTTCAGCTAAAGACAGGCCAAGATTTTCACAATTAATAATTTCACATCCTTTGATTTTGGGTGCCCAATTTAAGCCATACGCCTGCTGACAAAAACCATAAGATTTCCTCAATCTGGACACTGAAAATCACTATTAATTTCTATGACTTTATCCTTTTTTTTAATGAAACAAAGCTGCATCACTGAAAATAAGCCACACCTTTCCACTTCTCTATGAAATTCTTGAATTTCGAGTGATGAGGTACAGCTGAACACCATGGAAAATGAATTAAAATAATCACAATAAGCAATAAAAAACTTTCAAATGAGAAGATTTCACATTTTAAAACAGGAAGACGAATATAAGCAATAGAAAACCAGTGGACCATCAACTATTCCTGAAAAGTGGAAAGTCACTTTGTTACCTGTGAGTCCTTTGGAAGAGTCTTCCTCCCTAATAGGATTAATTGCTTTATAGGCCCTATTATTTATTAAGGCTTTTATGAAATTAATTTTTTCTGTACTAACGTGAATATTTTTTGCATTTTAATACTAATCTCATTATCTTTTATTGTAATGCACCTCAGCATATATAGCTGTTAATTCTTTCCGCATATGGATTTTCATGCTACATGTTAATGCAACTTAAGCTATCGTCCTCATCTGGTTATCTTTTCTGGCATAATTTCAAATGTTCTTCTTGTAAAATTAAAGGTGACAAAATGCTAACTGAAAATATGCATAAGTTAATTTGAATTTATAATTATTTATGCGCCTAACATACAACAGTGTTTTTATAAGTATACATTCACAATGCATTCAAACCACCACAGCAGCTCACCTTCAAGATAAAATGAGTACACACGTACTATATTTCCTAATGAACACACATACTAGGAAGAAATGCTGATCTTGTGCACAGCTATAGAAACAGCCTGCTTTATTCATCTGACTTAGGTACTGAGAAAATATTTCTGTGTGTCAGTCAGCCATGTCAGAAAGATTGTTTAGCTCGAGCCTTCATTGACGTAGCATTACCACCACCCACAGGACAGTCCACTGTTGCTGCAGCTACTAATCCTGATGGACAGATGAACTTAATTTGCTTTAAAGCACACTTTGCTCCTCAACATAAGTTAAACTGATGCAATAGTCAACATTACTGAAAGAAACTGCAAAGAAAACTGTATGCAATGAAGTAACATATTATTTAGTTTAAAATTGCCAATGTGCCTTGTATTATGAAATATTAGATTCCACAATGTATAACACAGAATCATAGAATATCTCAAGTTGGAAGGGACCCATAAGGATCACCGAGTCCAACTCCCTGCTCCTTGCAAGACTACCTAAAAATAAACCATATGACTAAGACCGTTGTCCAGACGCTCCTTGAACTCTGACAGGCCTGGTGCCATGACCATTGCCCTGGGAAGCCTGTTCCAGTGACCGACCACCCTCTCAGCGAAGAACCTTTTTCTAATGTCCAACCTGAGCTTCCCCCGACGCAGCTTCATTTCGTTTCCTCGTGTCCTATCGCTGGTCACCAGAGAGAGATCAGCACCTCCTCCGCCACTGCCCCCCTTGAGGAAGCTGATATCATTGCATAAGACCTCAAAGCACTTTGTAGTCCTCAGAGACACAGAAGAGTACATTTATTCACTTGTGGAATGAAATGGAGCAGCCATCTGAAAGACTGTAATACTACAGCAATTTCGGTCAGACCGCAAAACACACTATAATGGGAAAAAATTCCGGAAGGAGATGCTGGAAGGCACGAAACAATTGGCTAAGTTGTCCAGACCTTTATTAGCAGTCTTGTTCATTAATGATTAGATGGGTGAGGAAAAAAAGGTAATTTTTATTGCAAAAAAATCAACACCATCAACACAATGGGATGCTATTGATTAGAGTTGGACTGATTTAAAACTCACAGAGAAGTGTCCAACTTACTACATTACCCCCACCATTTCCTTCATCACTTCTTTGTTTTTAAGGTCTGCCCCACCAAATATTTTAGCTGCCATATCCTTAACCTTAACTTACAAATTTAAAAGATCATAAACACAGTGACATAGCTGAGTTGTTGGGTTTGGGTGGTTTTTTTTGTAGTTTTGGTACACAAAGAAACACACATTCTCGGAAGTATAAGAGAAGGAAGTCAAGGAGAAACTCTTCCCAAAAATGCTACTTTGTTTTGAAAATAAGAAAAAAGCCTGTTCTGAAAGGTTTTGCTTTAGCTTTCAGTTGCTCAAAACTCACTTCACCTTACCAGTGGTTGATCACCAAACCACAGAAAATAATGGCAGCATTTGGAAAGCCTAATTGCTTAACCTCAAGAAAAAGAAAGTGATGAAAGGAAGCTAAATAAGTGATGAAGGAAACAGGACTGACCACATCACACAGTCCCATCACCACAACTGAGTGTCTGATTGACAGTCATAGGAAAGTTGCCAAAGGTTGAACAAAGTTCCCTATCTCATGCATTGAAAAAATAGGATCAGGGGAGTTACACACTGCTGAAGATCTACATGGAATTTAGTATGGCTGGATTTATTTTTTTTAGAACAGTAAGCATTATTCCTTTGCTGTGTTGGGCTGTACCCAGCAATCCCAGCTTCTTAAGTAGCTTGCCACTATTCTTCAACATTATACTAAGGTCAAAAAATGATGCATTAAATTACTAAATAAAAGAAACAATAATTTCATTATGCTTTTCAAACAGCTTGGTTTAATATTACTGCCTCCGTTGCACATTGCATGCAGGCTAAAAGACCAATCAACATACTTTCAATGAGTTGCTCCTGTTTGGATGCACAGCTGGCAAACTCCAGCACTCAGTTACCTCTTCTGCTTGGGAGCCTCTCCTCCCACAATCTCTCATCATTTTGTTACACTGTTCCTCGCTCCTCTGTGCCGTTTATGAGACAAGGTAGCATATGCCAATGAAAATATTAACAGGCCCTGAAAATTTAACGGGTCTGCTGTATGTGAGTCAAGAAGTCCCACAGTGGCTTTAAGAGATGGGGAGGGTGGACTTCATTTCCTGAAGCTAGGAAACTGATTTTTAAAAACAAAGTGTGTGTTCAGATCAGCACTGGAGGGGGCAAAGGATGAAGACTAGAAAGGCTGTGGGAAACCAGCTTGCCCCAAATTTTAGGAACAGGAGCCTAACAGTGTCTGAATCAAGAGGTGTGGAAGTCAAAGACTAGAAGAAGATCTCAGCCCTACACTGGTCATTGGCTTTCCGCAGTGTTACAAATTACCTGCATGATATCAACGCACACTTCCTGAGGCAGTCAGCACATTAGCCAGCACATCTCTCGCTCTAGCTAAAACACATGAAGATTTTCTTGCAGGAACAGCTGATGGGAAGATACGGGAAAGGGGAGCATGTGGCATACGAATCTAGAAACTCAATATAATAAAAAAATGTAACCCAAACCCTCCTATCATTTAGAAACACGTCAAAGAAACCCCATTACCTGACCCATTAGCCATTCATAAAGTCTATAGGTAACATATTTCAAGTAGCGAGGTGGCACAAGTTATTAACACTACATGGCATATTTCATGAGAGGATATTAACAAGTCCTAACCAGAAACAGCTATCAGCCTGCACCACAGATAACTGCACTAATGTACTGCCTTTAAATATAATTTCTTTAGGAGTAACTAAAGGCCTTCAAACTTAGGTCCAAGCTTCTCCGAGGTAAAATGTGTCAACTGTCAAACACAACCACCTTTCACATTTGGCCTATAATGTGTAATTATAGGTTAATACAATTTTTTACAAGTTTTTCTCTTCTCATATTAATCTCTGATTCACACTAGCAGAAGACCAAGAAATATAACCAACTCCCCCACCCCTACTAAATTTGAATGCTACAGGTGCTTCCCCTGTGAAATATGATTTCTCAGTGATCAGTAGGGAACACACATTTATGGAAACAATTTTTCTCATGATAGAGTGAAATGATGCAGCATCAACAGTCAGTGAATTTAGAGAAAGGCACATAATAAATACTTTAACAGAAAGAGAAACTTAACAAAGGATGAGAAGCACATGTCTCAAATGCATGCTCGAAGCACTATCAAACTAATCTATTTCAGGAAAAATAGACTTATGTTTTCCTTCAATCCTTTGATCGAACAAAACCAGAATAAACTAGGCTACTCTCCAGTCATGAGGCAGTAGCCCAATTACACACAAACAATGGTAAAGTAAAACGCTGTTGTCTTAGCACTGTCAAAAAATTCGGAAGAAAAGAAAAAGATGCCTTAACCAGCTGGCTAAAATTGAGGGATTAACAGCAGAGATTAACAGAAGTGTCTTCGGTTTAGTGCAACAAGTCCATATCGAATTAAGCAAACCAAAGGTTCGCTTTCAGACAGGGCCAGATACAACATACTAAAACCAAGGCACTCTAAAAACTTCAGGTAAACATCTATACAACCTCATCTTTTCACTAATCTATAATTCCAGTTTTGTAGATATAATCCAGTACACCTATTCACCCCACTAACGTGCAGCTACAAAAACCCTAATAAAACTAATGTGCAGCTTCCCAACTATTTAAATTCTCAGCATCTATTTACTAGGAAGCCAGCTTTGCGATGAAAATAATGAATACATTACCATATTTTCATAACTGATGTCAAATTCGAAATCAGGCTTCAGAGATTAAATATCAAATTCATTATATGTCAAGTTCTGTAATTATTTCTGAAAGCTGATGGCAATTGAACTAGGAAAGAAACTTTTAACCTTAGAATCTCGCAACCTCTATTTTTTATTGAAGCTAAGAGCATTAAAAATACAAACTCAAGGTGAACCCTGAAATAAATCTGTAAGATAATGATATGGGTCTTCCTTTGTTAAGAAAAATACTAATGCTTTAAGGACCTTAATAAAAGCATTCAGTAGTTCAACAAATAAGTTTGTTCTGTTGTATTTTTTCTTCTGCTTTTGTTAATTGAGCAAACAAATGCAAAGCCAAAAATGACATTTATAAAATGGCTGATTAGGCCTCAATGTGGATTCGTTCTCCCTGCAACACGCTGGGTTAGTTGAATTTGGCCCTAACAGTGTGGGAAGAAGTCCCAAAGGTGCTGTTCTTTTTACCTTTAACTCCAGTGCACAAGCCAACCGCCCTGTGAACAGATCACACACAGCCAGTCACGCTCTGCTCGAGACCTGCACCATTTGGCTGAAAAAAGTATTTTCTAAACAGCAATAAAATCTTCCTCATGAATGGCATTTTATTGAGGTTTCAGAGGGTATTTTTGTGATCTAAGATCACACATGTCTCTCTTAACTGCAGTCCCACTAGCCAGAAAAGAAAACAAATTACAATACAGCAGCTGTTTTCTTTCATACGGGTATGCAATCTTTTCATTCCTTCTAGAATAATACCTGATACAACCTATCATTAAAAGAATAATCAAATGTAAAAATTAGCCATTTAAACAAAATAAAAAATTAAATATAACGTAAGAACAACAAAATTTTAAAAGCAAAACTTTTAAGAACTATGCTAGAGTAGCTTATATTTGCCCTACAGCACATACTGAACAAGCTATCAAGAGAGAAAATTCCTCTTCTAAAAATTCGCAGAAATTTGGGATAACAGTTGAATATTATCCTGTCATTTTGAAATAACATATGTTAAACAATCAAGATATGTCTCATGCTTTCAAGCTGACAGCTACTGAAAATCCAGTCTTCAGCAGAAGGTATTAAACCAAGCAGTTGCCAAGGACAAAAAAGAAAGCAGAGCGAATGTTCCAACTCAGTAAAAAGGGATTTCTGATATAAGGAAAAACAGGCATGAGAACACTCAGAGTCTTGCTCTAAGAAAAGGATGTGAGGACAGTGATGCTAGCAGGATCATTCTGAAAAAAACGTAAACTGGTCCATTTCAGGGCTAAAGGCCTGATGATTTTATGTTGCTGAGACACCCAAATAAAATTCCATATAATTTAGCTTATCTCCTTAAAAACAGAATTGTTTTCAAGAAGAATCTTTCAAATAGATTCTCTCTGTAATGTGAATGGAAAAGTGTTTATCCTGTTACCTATAAAGAAGCTGTACCAAATCTGATCCAAAGCTGGCCATTCCCAGAGACTATACTGGGAAAAGTATGCAAAAGGATGGGGTTGATTGAAAAGCAAAGTTATCATGCTCATCAAACTGTACCTTGCTACAGCATCTTCATTATCATGAGAATCTGAGAGGGGAAATATACAGCACTATTTTGGTATCCACTGGGTAAAACTGATTTATGGTAACAAATGCAGACCACAATGCCTCTCAGAATGGCATGTTCGGCATATTTCTTTCGGGTGCTTAGCCAACAGCTTTATTAAGAGGTATCTCCTCTTACGAAATACATTCTGTAGCGCTGGCTTTGACAGCTCACATCAGGTTAATGTAAGAGTGCCTACTGAGATGATTTGTTACAGCTTTTGACTGCCTGGAAAATGGGGGACAGCAGCATTATTTGTAATAAATATACCACATACAGGGCTGAACAGCCTATCTAAATAGCGCAGATGGCTTAGTTCCTCCTTCTCCGATATAGCTGTAATACTGTCTTCTCAGTCTGTCAGCTGTAGGACTCCAGAATACAGCTAGGAACACTTTGCAAGTTGAGCGAACACCACTGGGTTTCTGGAGAACTCAGTGAGTGTTGCAAGCAACATTTATGAGTATCTCTTCATCGGAGGTTTCTATAATAGCCTTGGTAATGTGCACGGACAAGGTTACTAGCTTACACACTTGAGAAGGGATTTCTACGATTTCACAGCAAGTGGACCTGCTACAGCACTAGTAAGCATGTCCATGAGTGTTCTGAATAAATACATTATTTTTTAATATATTCTGAAGGAACACAGAACAAAAAAATATAATAATCCGGTGACAAGACGCCCCATGTTTCAGACATTTGAAATATACTCTCACTGATATCCTCGGTGATCACAAAATTTGTTAACTAAATTATCTCTAGTTTGGAGTATCTACTGAGGAAGATAAATTCTTTAGCTAGACAATTATACTACTCCAGTGAACTACTTTTTATTTGGTGACCTTGAGACAAATGAGGCAAAATTAAGATTTTAATTGAGCTGATCCCCTTACCAGGGCAACTGCCTTGATGTAGCCTGTCATGGAGATATTTTCTGTCTCCCTTCAATGAATTAATCTTCCAAGCAATTGGGGAACACTCATCATCATTAGGAAAGATCAACAGACAACAGCCTTTGCTGTCAAGAAAAATATTCCTAACAGGAATCTCATATATTTTCTATAAATTATCTGTCTTTTTATATGAAGACATACATTGGAGGTTGAGACATATAAACAGTGCTGAAAATCTAATAAAGAATTACTGAGGCTATGGTCAAAACAGGATACAGAAAGACAAGAGGAGAGTTCCATTCCCTTTCTACATTGAAATAAAATTTCTCGACCTATAATTCAAAAAGCATCCTCCACCATTCCAAGATGCAGAAGAAAATGCCATCCTTCCTCTTTGGAATTTTCAAGAAATCAACTGAAATTCCTTTAAAAGTTTTGGTGGGTTTTTTGTTGCTGATTGCTTTCTGCTTGTGCAGAGAGGTGTAAGGAACAATGTAGCAGTGTACAAATGCCTTAAACTAACTAAAAAAAATTAAAAGGCCATGTCAGTTTAATCAAACTCAGTATCTCTTGGCTCAAGATTAGATTTTCCTTGCAGATATTTGCAAACTAATAAAAGACGTATTTCTGTCCATTTAAAAAAAAATAAGATAAAAAGATAAAAATGGATCTTGGGAAGATCACATCTGAAATGGAAAAGTACTAGCAATTCATATGTGCTCCTGAAATTGTTTCAGTCCCTCTGGAGGGAGGGAAGACAACCAAGCTGATCTGCCAAGAACGTACCCCTGACGTGCTCTTCCATGCTAAACTGCAGCTTTCCTCAGAGCTGGCCTCCCAGGTCTTCATGCACAACCCACTAGTCATGAATCTTCAGAGCAATAGTATCTTTAAAAATAAAATCTTTAAAATCTTTTAAATTCTTCTTTCACAAGGAAGGATATTAACACAGAGCCACATGCACTAGCAAAACATCCAATATACTCAGGAATAAAGCCTTAAGCTTTGGAGAACTATTCACAAGGCACACTACTGAGACCACCAAGTGCAATGAATTGCTGTAGTTTTATAGGTTATACCCAAGGCTCCTTCTGGACTTCTCGAAACAGGGCACAAGAACATCAAGAAACCTTCACTGATGGCACTACGTTTCAGTTTTAGAGGCACTGAGGACATCTTTGGTTCTGATCAGGCTACATGAGGAGACTGAGGGATGGCAGCGGTCTGGTTTGGATGGGATCTGAACTGCAACTACTATAAAGCAAAATTTTTTTGCCTCAGCAGGTGTTGATTCTGAGAAGAATAAACTTGAAAGTGAGAATGGTTCTCAGTTTAGGGATCTGCTGTTTCTTTATAGACACAGAAGTAATTTTTAGGAAAATTTAATGCATTCAGCAAGAGTGTGATGTACCTGTAGAAGTAAGGGTAGGAAATCTAACTAAAATAGACAATGCTATCAGAAGCCTCAAAACATAATTTATCAGAAAGATTAGAATAAGTTGGGAAGAGTATGTACTTACCCCTTCTATTTAACATTAACCAACACAGTAATACAGTAATGGTTTAAAATGATCTTCTAAATGTTTGGCTTTTGTTCACAAGTGATGGTTTTGGCTGGGATAGACTTAATTTTCTTTATAGTAGCTGGTATATTGCTGTGTTTTGGATTTACTATGAAAATAATGTTGACAACACGCTGATGTTTTCATTACTGCTGAGCAGTGTTTACACAGAGTCAAGGCCTTTTCTGCTCCTCACCCCACTCCACCAGCGAGGAGGCTGGGGGTGCACAACAAGCTGGGAGGGGGCACAGCCAGGACAGCTGACCCCAACTGGCCACAGGGCTATTCCGTACCATATGACATCATGCTCAGCTTATAAAGCTGAGGGAAGAAGGAGGAAAGGGGGGATGTTCGGAGTGATGGTGTTTGTCTTCCCAAGTAACCGTCACGCGTGATGGAGCCCTGCTTTCCTGGAGATGGCTGCACACCTGCCTGCTGATGGGAAGCAGTGAATGAATTCCTTGTTTTGCTTTGCTTGTGTGCGTGGCTTTTGCTTTACCAATTAAACTGTCTTTATCTCAACCCACGAGCTTTCTCACTTTTACCCTTTTGATTCTCTCCCCCATCCCACCGATGAGCGAGTGGCTGGGTGGTGCTTAGTTGCTGTCTGGGGTTAAACCATGACATCATACTATAAAGTTTTTGCCCAAGTTACAATAATGTTTGAAGCTTTAAGCATTTAAAAATACAAAGCGGACTCCTTCAGCTACATTTCAGCTGTCATTTGTTCACGTGATCCAAGCATACTCAAAAAGAACATGGAAATAGGTAGTCAAAGGAAACAAACTGTCAAAAACTGTGTGCCATGCCCCATCTCTTTGAGCAAAGACATCTGCATATTCCATATTAAAATGTGAAATCTGTGCTGAAAGCAAGAGATACGAGAAAGGGAATAAGACATGTTGTAAGCTAAGGAGTAAAAATCAATTATCTGCATCTCACTGATAACTTTTATATAATGCAACTGCATGGTCACTGCAAGAACTATGCCTATTACTTATAATGTAGGGAGCGGTCCCTCTGATGGGGAGATATGATCATGAAACATTTCCTTTAAGAAGAAATTACATAAAATGTTGCAGTTATTGCCTAAGTGTTGTACTCCAAACGCACCAGAAAAATCCATTTTTTTCACATTCCACATCAGTGGTCACTTTTGCAGTACAAAGTGTCATTTTGCAGTAGCCTAATAAAGTTTTGACTAGTAACTTCATTTAATGCTCTCTCCCAGTTTTTTTTCATACAGGATGGCCTAAAAGTAAATGATGAAAAAGAAAAGAAGATTTTCTGTGAGAGGTGCAAGAGAACAGGGAGCAAGCTAGACATGCTAGAAAAGAGACCTTATGTTGATTAATGAGACATCAGTCCTTTAAAGTATGTTGACATGTCAAATACTGAAATGTATCCTTTATATACATTACTAGAAGGAGTTAGTAATAATAATTAAAAAAAAAAGATCTATTTCTAAACTGTTTATTCAGGTCTCTATGTGCCATTGCTAACCTATTCTGCTGGTATTATCTACGCAAAGTGAAAAACTACACACTGAAAAGAGAAGTGAATGTGTATATCTATCTAGTAGTTGGTTATAAGTTGACAACATTAATGCTGCTATTTATTTGGTAAAATTACCTGAGGAATTCAGGCACATCCAGCAAAACCAAGAATCATACCAGCTGAAAATTAAACAGAATATACTTTTTTTTTTTTTTTTAAACATTGCAGACCAAAGGAACTAAGTGAGCATATAATGCAGATTATTACGGTGTAAGGCAGGTCTAGAGAAAGACCCAAACAACGCTGAACACAATATTGGTAAAAGAGAAAACGTATGACAGGAGAGGCCCCCAAAAGAATGTACTTTCAAAGATGCAGCATCCCCACTGAAACCTGCATGGCTAAGATTCTTTACCCTTACATATACTTGTAGGGTAAAGTCACATTATGTCACCTCTCTTTTAGTTCCTAGCATGGGGGACTTCAAACATGGCACGAACAACTCAAGACATTAAAAAAGGACGAGGAAATTTGCAGACAATCTGAGTTTTGCTGGCATTCAGAACAGAAACAATCTGGACAGTGCTATTAGTGCCAGTGGGACTGATAAAGCTAAAAGTTGGACTGATGCTGAAAGCTAAGGAAGACAACATATGCTTTTCAGAGCTACCATCTGGTAAGCTACAATAAATCAATGGCTTTGAGAAGTCAGAAGTTTACACGCTAGGAGGAAGCTGAGCAACACCGAGGAGTAGGAACTAGTAGAAAAGCAGCCTCACTTTTCTGTTGGATTGGCACCTCTTGCAATCTTTTGTCAAGGCTGGCACTGAGCATACCGGCTTGGCAACTGCCAGTTGTTGGCAGCTGTAATTTCTAGGAACAAATGAGGCTCTTCTGGTCTACCTACAGAGAGTATTTTGCAACTCAAATTTCTAATTCTTTCTCACTCTTGTTTTTTAAAAAAGGAGAGAGGTTACTTGTCATGATCAAGTTCATTCCAGAATGCTGAAAGAAGGATGCTGGAACTGAATGACTCCAACCCCTCTGTCACCCCCAAACTACCATCATGCTTCGTCCCAATTTCTATCAAATCTGTTCAGTATCGTAAATAGATACATAATAATGTTCCATGTAAAACACTTTACTTTGAACTGAGGATGCTGAGTCACTAAAGGGATAGGTGGCCCTTTACCCCTAGAGCCAGGAGTTAATTAGTCAGTCATGAACAGAAAGTGACAACTGGAAAGATTTTGTTCTCCAAGGAAGTGAAAAAACATTTCTTTTAATTAAGAATGGCCTACCTGCTGGATAAAAATGAAATAAAGTAAGTTTCTGAGATCATGATTAAATCTGTCTGAATTACCTGGGGTACTTCAAGAAGACGACTGGCTAGAAAAGCTGACATATTCCAGCATGAAAGGGGCCCTCTGTTTGCAAGTGAAGAAAATGTTATGCAGAAGGAGGGAATACTTGACTTCACCACCCTGTCAGGACAATGAAATGGAAGAGAGCCACAGAAGAGTAAGAAAAAGGGGGGAAAAAAGAGCTTACCAATTTAATCTTAGCGTAAGAATGTTAAACATGTTTTTATCTTGCAATATCTGTAATACCCTACTTGGGATTTTATGAATAAGCAATTTCATTTTCATTTTACAGTAATGTGATTAAGAGTGATTTCAAATTAATTGAGTGATAGCAATGGAAATATGCATTGAATCTATAAACTGTATGACTGTAATAAATCTCTATACTTATCTAGCATATTTTTCATCCAAAAGATGAGAAATTATTTGCAGAGAAGATGCACAGGCCAATTAGGAAAGCTGGTTTCACAGGAATTAGGATGAAAAATATTAGCTAGTGACCAAATGGTAGCAAGAAATGCTCTCAATTGATGAGTAAAGTACTGAAAGGCACATCTGAAACACAAGGGTTCCAATGCTCTCATCTGAGGCAGTGAAGTCATCTTGTGTGCAGGTCAAAAATGGAACTTGATCTTCACAGGTAACACAAGAACAAAAGCTAACATTTCAATTTAGTCACAGGCGCAGACTAAACACATGAGGAGTAACTTCCTAGCCAGCTGAAAATCTCACAGCAGAAAAATGCTCTGTCTCAACAGGACAGCTGAGAAGATGCGGAGTCAAGTATGCTATATTTTATTTGCCCACAACCTGAGCAAGAGAAAGGATGTGACAAAAAGGGATGTGAATACTGCAAATGAAAAATGGTTCTTTCAACCCGAATGACAAGGCGTAACAGCATATCTGGTAACTGCAGATGCAGAGTAGTAAACCCCCACGCTGTCAGATCTAAGGTCCCTGTCCCAGTCTAAGCCCTCAGCCAGCAAGGGAAGCTTACAGAGGGCATATAAAAAACACAGGAAAGAGACAACTTCCAATTTTATCTTCTCTGATTCTATTAACAGCAATAAGGTTTGAAAGCATCTGTGTTTGGGGACAGGGAGGAAGGGGACAGAAGTACAAGGAGCTACTATTATCCTCAGGCATTACACGTGTACAAAGGCAACATCAGAAATCTTGAAAGAAAAATGTCTGGGTAAAACTACTATTTATGGAAGGACAAGCCTATTAATACCACACTGACACATATCACAGTGATGCATTACCGCAGAAAGCAGCAACTCTTGGGGCTTTTAAAAATTGTTTAAAAACTGAGAATACAAGTAGAAATTTGCAAGAAATAAAAGTGCAGTGGAACCCCCCCACCATATTTTTCTTACTTCTTTCTCTTCTTACAGCTGTAGTGCTATAAAATAACACGACAATTATTATTTATACTGTTTTTCAAGGTCAATATTATGCAGCAAATTTCTACCAAAACCACACAAAAATTGTAGAGTTTGTCCTAAAATACAGATTAACTTACCACAGTAAGTTAGAACCATGGAGTAATTTTGGTTGGAGGGAATCTCTGAAGGTCACCTGGCTCAATCTTCTGCTCAAACCAAGGCCAAATTAGAGCAGGTTGCTCATAGCTTTGTTCAGATGAATTTTGAATATCTCCAGTGATGAAGACTCCTCAGCCTCTCTGGGCACCTGTTTCAGTACCTGACTACCATCACTGAGAATTTTTTCCACTGATTATCTCACTGGAACTTAAGATTGGAACGTGTTGCAATTTGAGTCTGTTGCCTCTCAAGCTTTTACTAAACACCTCTGAGAAGAGTCTGGCTCTGTCTTCTCTGGATCTTCCCATTAGATAGCTGAAGACCACAGTACGAATTCCCATGAGGCTCCTCTTCCTAGGCTTGAACATACCCAGTTCTCTCCACCCCTCCTTGTATGTCATGGGCTGAAGCACCTAATCATCTCACCAGCCTGCCTGCTGGACTCACTCCATTATCCCAATGTCTTTCTTGCACCTGGAAGCCCCAGACAAGACATAGTATTCCAGATGCAGCCTCACAAGTGCCAAGGAGAGGGAAACAACAACTTCTCTTGACCTGCTAGCTCTGCTTCTGCTAATACAGCCCAGTACGCATTTGGCTTTCTTCACAGTTACATGACACTTGACTCAAGTTCAACTTGTCCTCAGCCACCCCTTGGTCCTTCTCTATGAACCAGCCTTCTAACCAGTTGGCCCTCAGCTGGTACAGATGCAGGAATTATTCAACCCCAGGTGCAGAGCTTTGCACTTGCCTTTATTGAACTTCATGAGGTTTCTGCCAGTTCATTTCTCCAGCCTGTCAAGGTCACCCTATATAGGAGCTCTGCCCTCCAGCATATACTCCCTATAACCACTCCCCTCAGTTTGCTATCATCCATGAAATTTTTGAAGGTGTTTTGTGTCTCATCATCCACATCATTAAAAAGACATTAAACAGTGCTGATTCCCTTCTGAGTCAGTCATCACCGAAGGCAATGAGGTTGGTCAGGCATGATTTGCCCTTGAAAATCCACACTGGCTCTTCCCTATCACCTTCTTCTCCTTCAGGTGCTCAGAGATGGCTTTCAGGAGGATCTGCTCCAAAAACTTCCCAGCAGCTGAAGTTATACTGACCGGCCTGCAATTCCCTGGATCCTCCTTCTCATCATTCTTGAAGATGGGTGTGATGTTTGCCAGTCATGAGGATCTTTCCCTGACAGCCACAAGCTTTTGAAGATGATAGAAAGAGTCCTCGCTACGACATCAGCTGGCTCCCTCAGCAACCTTGTACGTATCTGATCTGATTCCACCAATCTGTATATTTCTAATTTGTTTAAATGGTCTGTAACTTGGTCTTCCACTTCTGTGGGTAATGCTTCACTCCTGCAGACTCTGCCACTGTGCTCAGGGATCTGAAAGGAGTCCTTATCAGTAAAAAAGGAGGAAAAGAAGCTACTGAGCCTTTTCAATGATCTTTTAAAAAGGTCTCCTGCCCAACTGAGTTCTCTGTAACTATTATATTATTGCCAAGTCCAGGGTCTGTTAAAGCTTTTGGTACTGTCAGTTATGGAAAAGTTTGCACCAAGACTATTTTACCATAGACACATAAATTCACTGTCTGTCCATATACTTACCTGGCTTCTAGAGTTTTAATAGAAACAAAAACCTAGCCATTTGAGGGGATACATTTTTACACAGAAGTTAGCCATTAAAGAATAAAAATAACCCTCAGATTTTATTGCTTTGACTAAATGTGGTGTGACCCATATGGGTTAGTCAAAATGTTTAATGTTGCATGAAGTTTGAATGATAATTTCAGTTACTCTTCTGATGATGACGTGCTAGATAATTTGTTAACTTTGAGATATATTAACATAAAGACATTTAGGATGTATTCTCAATAATGTTGTATACTGATGTTTCAAACAGTATGGTAAAAAGACATCCTTTTTGTTATATCTGAAAAAAGCAAATTGTTAGGGATTCCTCTAATCTCTCAGAGCTCTTCAAATTTCACAGCATACTGCTGACATACAAACATCCCCCTGCTAGTGCCATATCCAGTAGCGTGTCTTTCTAATGCTATCTCAGTTCAAATTCCCACAGGAAAGCTGCATGCTTTGTGAATACATGTACTGAAAACAAAGCAATAACACAAAAAGAAAAACAACTCATCAGTGTCTCATATAATTAAATTAATTTCAGCAGGTAATAGGAAAGAAATCAGATCATGTGAGACTGCAGAAAAGTGAGAATTCTGAGATAATGTACAGCTGTGAATAATTTTGCTTTGTTAAGATGCAGTGAAATGAGGCAAGAAAAAAGGACCTTTGATGGAAAAGCTACAGATTCCACTTCAAATGGAGCAAGAAAGCTCTGATAATCACTATACCTAAAGCAAATTCGAAAGACTATGCCAGTGACCTGTTTTAAGGCAAACCACAGTTCTGTTTTGTGCCCCACTCATCACCACCCAACCTTCACAGCCCACACGTCTGATGCTTTCATTTCTTCCTTTCCCCACTACCATCTTGCAGATGCTTTACTCCTCATGCACAAGGACTAGAGAGCTCTTACAAGCAGAGTACTTTTTAAAGAATTCCATAAAGCTGTTTTTGCTCTAAGCAGAATTAAAGGAAAAATATTTTAAATAGAAAACAACTATTAGAGGTTGTTATTTTTTAGAGATGACCAAGGAAATTTAAATGGAAACTTCTTTGAACATAATGTATCTGGCTCTGCTGAGCTGAAACTAACCATTGCTGACTCAACATGCTTGAAATTTTTATCATTTCCTCCTGTGGTTAATGACCAGCATGGTGGCAGAATGAAGACCAGAGTCTCCTGAAGGTATGAAACTAGAGGCAGCCACACTCCCAGTGAAATTTCTCCTGACAGCCCAGGCACTTTCTCATTACTCAGATACACAGCTTCCTGGAGATATAGTATATGGCGCAGTGTATAGCGATATTTCCATCACAATGAAAAACCCACAGGTACCATAGACTATAGGCCTGTAACTAAGTACTTCGCCTTTTTTTTTTTTTTTTTTTGAAATAATTATTGAATAGTATCCTGAGTTTCCTGCATTTGCTTAACTTTCTATGCAATATTATTAAGTATGAGATGTTTTAAATATTTCTTTGGTGGTTAGATGTGTTCTGTTTAACATAAATTTAGGACTCTGGAAGAAGGACTGAAATAATCCCCTCAGATTTAGTATTTTGTCTTTACTTTGATTATAAAAGGCTACACATTTAATTTTACATGGACACTCACAGCAGAGACTTTTACCTGGATTCATGCCACCAGCCTGCACTCATCTAATCACCAAGCCACTTTGCTGTGCGGAAATAAGGTTTACAGTATTTTTTTATTACTTCCTATTGCATCAAATTCTCTTTGGCATAGCAAAAAATCCAGAAAACTTCTTTCTCTTAAGATCTGGATTACTTGCTTCAAAAGATGACAGACAGTACAATTAACCACGTGATGTAAACTATTAGAAAATCTGACAGTAGAAAGCAGGAGACTAAAAGACAAGCCTCCTGCGGGAGGCCTTCTGTCCTACAGTTCCAGCTATTTTTCCATTCTAGTGCTATGCCACAAAGATAAATGGTTGATAAATAGCATGTTCAACATTATTCAGCAGACAAGAAACAAATAATGGTGATAAATTAAAGCTAAATGAAAAAAAAAAAAATTGAAGCAGTTAAAGTGAATTTGAAGCTAGAAATCTTGCTTTTGTTTTATCAATATAGCTCATTCTTTCCTTGAAAAGTATGCAGTTGCTCACTATAGCACCTGATTTTGTCAGTCTTACTATCTTTTTTCCATCTCAACTTTTGTGACATGTATACCTAAGAACCACTTAAAAGAACTGTAGCATATGACTTTGTGGTATTTTTCTATTTTTTTCACTGCTGCAGGTAATGACACCAGAATAACGTTATTTGGTTTGTTATTCTTGAACTCCACATTGGGTATATAATCTCTTTATATAAAAAGAGATGCTTAGCAAAAACTCCTTATGGAAAACTGCTTTAATCCCCAGGCCTTCCAAGCCTATTTTATTTACTATGAATCAGTATGACATCCACTCTAGGCCCTTAGACTTCTGAGCAGTAAGTACATGTCATGACAGCAACAGTGATGAGGTTTACACTATTATGTTCTGGTTCACTGAGTTTATCAACAGGAGAGAGATGATGAAAGCTTAATAGAGAGATCAGAAAATTCAGAGGTTTTGCACTGATTACAGTAAGCAAAGCTGTTCTTGATGAGAACAGATATAATTCAGAATATTTCTTCCTGTTTTTAGAAGACAGACATACATAATGCATTTTTTCACATATTCAGTTCTTTTCCAGGAAGACTCATTTGCTTTGATGTCTGAAAAAAATAACTGCTTTACACCAATAAGAGTAAAACAAAGTTATGGCTCCCATAGTAGCTTCCAATGTAGAATGTAACTTCACAGAGCAGCTATTTCTTCATATTTTGCAGTTAATGGTAATTAGGCAAACAATGAAATGCATAAGAAAGAAAATGAGTGGTATTGCAACCCCTGTAATTTTCCTGCTTGTCCTTAGGAGAATCTTTTCATTGTGTTTCTGGCCAGCAGGGATTTTGTAGTTCCAAGAGCAGTCAATTCCACCTATTCCCTTGTACTCTTGATTTATTTTAATTAATATATGAAAACCTCAGCAACTAGCCATCATAACAATCAATTTTAAAAAATGAAAAAAAAAGAAAAATCAATAAAACCACTAAGAAACTATAAGGACAAAATGGACAATCTCTTTAATGTCTTATCGGAAAACTCTTCAAAGATCCTAACACTTGGCCACCTCAAACCAAAGTCATATAGAATCATGGAATCATAGAATCGTTAAGGTTGGAAAAGACCCTTAAGATCATCAAGTCCAACCATTAACCCAGCACTGCCAAGTCCACCACTAAACCATGTCCTCAAGCACCACGTCTACCCATCTTTTAAATACCTCCAGGGATGGAGACTCAACCACTGCCCTGGGCAGCCTGTGCCAGTGCCTGACTACCCTTTCGGTGAAGAAGTTTTTCCTAATAGCCAACCTAAACTTCCCCTGGCGCAGCTTGAGGCCGTTTCCTCTCATCCTCCTATCTTCTCTAGCCAAATTTTACAATATGGTCCAAATGAGAGAAATAAAAATTACGGTTACATTGTTTGGGGAAAGAGAAATCATACCAGGTCTCAGAAAAAACACACCCAAACCACACCCTAAAAATAGTTCCCCCTCTTGTTCATCACAAATTCCAGCATAGGCGCAGGTATTGATAAAAACCTATAACCATATGGATTGAAGCAGAAATATATTTGACAGGTGGATCCTATAACATGTAGGACTTTATTAGCCAGACAAAGCACATCAAACTCCACTCACGGTGGCAACTGGCAAATACAGACTACCCAACGGAAGTCCTGTCCATGCAAGAAAAGACACTGTGTTTATGTCAGAGGAGAACGCTCACAGGGCAGAAAAGCTTCCTGGCAGTTCTGTTCTTTGGGATCTGAAAACAGAGGGTCATTCAAGGACAGCCCTCCTCTCCCCAACAATTACAAGTATGCCAGTACGACACACTGAATACAGAAGGTATTGATGGACAACAACATGATTAACTTCCAATCTTTTTCCAGTTTGTGGGAGGAAGGAAAATACGCAGCCAAGGCCACAAGTGCAACGTCTATGCCAAACCAAGGTCAGAACGCCGACACTATTTAAAGGCGTCAGCAGCATTGCAGCATCATGGGATTCCACTCACCACCACATTTTTCACAGTGTTAATCAGGAATAGGAAAGCCACATGTTGGTCGATAACTCAGAACTTCAGTCATTAAGTAGTGGCTTTCTGGGCAAAGACACTGCCTGAAACAATTATAATCATTCCTTCATCAAGAGTCACAGATGCCTTCTACCAAACAGACTTTATCAGCAAAGACTAGAATCCAAAATGGTTTCAGAGCCTTTTAAAGGCAACTGGGGGTCATTATATCATGTACTCTGACTTGTATTACGTAGGCCATTACTCCTAGCTACTCTATTGAAATCTGAAAACCTATGTTTAGCAACTGCTTTTAAAATATAAAAATAAAAAACTGAGCCATGGCTGAACAACTTCAAAACATGTTGTCTGTTTGTAAGGTTTTTTTCAGCAGTTTATCACTTTGTGCCTTCAACAAATTTATCCTCTTGCTAATTTACTTATCTTTAACCCTCAGCCCTTGGTTCTTTCTGACAGCACAATACACTCAAACTGCACCAAAACTAGTTCTGCAACATCACTACAAGGTTTCCAACACAGATGCAATGATAAAAATCCAACAGTTAAAGTATGGATGACTAGAATTTTAAAGGAACTAGTTTTGCACTCAGCAGCATGTTCAATCTTTTTTTCTTCTTGAAGTAACAGATAAAACCAGTAACATTTAAACTGTCTTGCTGCAGCTTCCTGTTCCTGTAGTGTTTTTCCTTGAAAGGCTTCATTATAAGTCTTGCCCCTTCTTCCCAGTGCACAACAACATTGATTTACAGTGGTTTGATATAAATTCTTTCCTTCAAGCACAAGTTTCTTCTAAACGTGCACCCTATGCAACCCATCCTCCTACACAGACTTAACCAAATCTCTGATCTTTTATTTTGTAGATCATGTAATTTTAGGTGCAATCTTCTGTGAGATCTCAATTTCAGTGGAATAGACAATAGTCTTATAAACACCCTTATTAAAAGTGAATACTGACCTTGAGGTGAGGCTGAAGGAAGCAGCAAATCCAGGAAGGAGATGCGAAAGAAAAAGAGTTAGAGTTTGTGAAAACAGTGTCCAGAGATAAGGCAGTTAAAGAATACAGGACAAAACAAGCAGATCTAAATCAGGTAATGACACACAGACACACAATCCTTCACAAACACAAAGAGCTGCATGTTTTATAGACATCTAATAAAAAAAAAAAAAAAAAAAGGACATTTACATTAGATTACACCATTTCACTTAGAGGCAACTTTCTGTAGAGAAAATAGTCTCTAACACATAACAGTTCTTGGGAAAGGGGAATAAGCCAACTGTAAAAAACTCTGGATTTACATCACATCACTAGCAAGTATCCTTCTTCCAGAATTCTAACAAACATTTTGAAAACGTGGAGTTTGACTATTGAGATGAACCTAATGCGTTCCTTTATGCCATCTTCTAGGGGCTTATTTTCTCTCCATGAGCAAGATATTCTTCCACTTTTCCTGCAGACGACTCAAACTTGTCAAAAGGGAATAGAAGGGAGAAAAACCGCAACCATGGAGTAGTCTTCAAGACCTGAACACTTGTCAAAGCTAAAAGTTCATCTTTCTTAATTTTGACATTGAAGTCACCCTTCCAAAGACAAACAAGAAAACCCCATCTGCCCCTTCTTCCTGCAGTTTTGCTGTCTCAATTCTCCCATATAAGGTGCAATCTAAAAACAATAATGACCGAACAGGCATATCTTTGACAGTTCTCTCCAACATTGTTCAACAGCAGAATTGACCAAGACAAAATGCTGGAGTTCCCTGTATAACATGAGGTCCCATAGGTTCATTATTGCTTTTTTTTCAAATATCTCCAATATCTTTTCATAGGCATCTGCTGTCAATTTCACTGATAACAGCAATGTAAGTCAACAAGGAGCCATAAATACAGATCTTTCTCATCTGATTTTAAACTTTATTCTTTTTCAGTCAATAGAAGATAGGAAAAGTCCTGCTGTCCAAAGTGGCAATTTGGCTTCTACAACACATGTTGTACTTCTCCCATGGCAAAACTTCACTCTAAAAAGGCAGGATACGGTCTGGAGAAAAATATTTCTATAGGACAGGGTAACTGCTATATGCTTTATTACTCTTGCTATATGGAACCATGTAAATGAAATTTGAAGTCCTTATTTCTGGCATAAATTTTACAAACAACAATGTAGGATACTGAATTTGTACAAGCAGTAGTTTCAGAGTGAGGTACAGCCGAGAAGTGTATTGTTGGTAAACTAGTGTAAAGATACTTTTCTTTGGCTTTTAAACTAACATTCTTCAAGTCAAGTTCTTCAAGGACAGCTGTTGCAAAGTCTGTGTTATTTGGGGATTTTTGGGAAAGATGAGACTTGCAAAATGCCAAATACCACATCTCAGTATTTGATCTTGAAGCAAGTTATAATGTTCCAAAAGCCTCAGTTTATTCATATAGAAAAGAGTGTAACTAACAATTCTGACTGAAATCCAAGAGTACACTCTCTAAGCTGAGGTGCAGAACTATGACTGGTCAAACAAATTTAACAAAAGGGAACAAAAAAGTGAAAATAAATGCTTGGTTAGATATGGGAATAAATAAGGTAAGGGCAAAAAAGCTTGTCTTTTTTATGACTCTCATTGAATCCAGATTATGAAAGTATAAGACTTCTCATTTTGTGTTTCAGGGACTCTTCGTAGTTCCTGGTTCTATTATAATGATATTGTGATATTGTTTCTTCAATTTAACAGTGAAAAAAAGTACAGGCTAGAATTCAGGATAGGCCTGTAGAATTTGAATGAACGATACTGTTTTTTCAACTGCTATTAAAGGTAACATCTTTTGCTGGCACAAGATGAAAGCAAAACAGGACCTGAAATGCTATGCTGAGGTCACTTGCAATTGCCTGTATGGTATAGAGGTATTATTTAGCCAGCTGCACAGGATTTGAATGGAGAATAATGATTTTTACATCTTCATTTTATTATGGAATGAAATCTTTCTTCCAAAAAAAAAGAAAAACAACCACTTTTTGTGTAATTGCTAGCCCCTTTTTCCATGTTTTTTTACAGGTGTTCAAAATATTTTAAAAATTATTATTTTTTTCAAAATGCAGCTTTTTAGAATAATCCTAATATTTATCCAAACAGAAATGAGGAATATGCCTGAAAGCACATTAAAATTAGAAAAAGTCGGGAACTGTGCAATCACTCAAACTAAAAACGAGGCAGACACCTGAAATTGCCAGCTGTGAGGAAGTCAATGGAGATCTGCTACAGACTGGAGGTGAAGCCTCAGTGCACGGGGCTACATCAGTGAAATTGAGCAGAGGAGCGCAGCAAGCATCTGCCCCAGGAAGCAGCCGCAAGCAAGCAGGATCAGATACATACCGACACATGCTCATTACAGAGCAAAATAATAACGTTTAGTTTGCACTATTTCCCTTCGAGCAAGAACACACACTTGCAGCATTCCTTACAAGATCCAGCAGCAGCGCTTCTGCCCAGCCCCATTAACCGTGTACTCCGATGCAACAGTCACACAGGGAGACAATACAATTGTAACACCAAATGGTAGCCTTGGAGAAATCCGTTATCTTTTAAAATGCCATCTCATTAGTTTTAAAGATATAGCCCACTTAAATCTGATCATTGGTGAGGTGTAAACACTTTAGTATCTTAATTAAGAAACACATATGTATTTAAAAAGCTGTTGATTATTCCAGCTATAATTTTTTCCACATGCTTGGATATTACAGAGAGTGGAATGAGTCTGCTACATTAGTCTCAGATGTACTTAGGCAGAAGTTTATGTAATGATTTCTAGTCAACCTTTGAATTGCACTTGCTTGACAGTGAGTGATTGTGTACATTTACTACTTTGTCGTTCCTTCAAAGTAATCTGCCAGGGATTAATATGCACTTGATCTTCCTTGTGTCAGTCAAAGCAAAAAGGCTATTTATGTTTACCACTTTTGAGACCTTTTCCTGGTAAAAAGAATGATGGATGATCTTTTCCTTTCTTTTTAGCTGATATTTAGAGGGATGGAGAAGAGATGGAGAGACAGAGAGAGGGAAGGTTTGTGTGTGCACCCATGCACACGTGCGTGCACTGATTTAAGAGCACAAACATGACCACAGATGGCCATGGCACACTAATGTTGCTGTTTCACTGGCTTACTGGCGATTACTGGATTTTCCTTTTGTTCTTACTGTACTCCAAGACAAAGTAAGGATCTGCCACTTTTATTTTTACTGTATCAGTTGTATAAAAGGGGGTTTTTGGTCGTGACTGAAACAAAGCACAAGACAGCTTTTGAAGAGATGTAGTCAAGGCAGGTAACAATGAAACCCTGATATGCAGACTAGGCTCGTTATTTACATAATTTTCTTTCTCCTCTGATTTTATAATTAATTATATCATAGCTCTTACACTCTAGCGGTATAGCAGTTGGATTGGGAGATATTTGCTAAATACAACGCATCATTGCTACAATGCAGGCAGAGTATAAATCATCAGATGACAACTCCTATATTCATTACAGATAACAGACTTAGGCATGAGAGGGAATGCATGATAACCACCTTGGCTTAATGACAAAAATGAACAGGACTTTAATGCTACAGGAAATTTGGCAGGAAAAGAAGCCTTCAAGAAAGTTCACAATCAATGCTTTTTAATACTCCTTAAGTACTTCTCTACTGTTAAGTCCTTCTTGGAGGATCCAAGATCAGATCCTTGGTGTTGGAATAGTAGATAAACCAATGCTTTCAGCCCATTGCTGAATTTAATGAAGGAGACAGTCCGTACTCAGGTTCATAGAGATGAGTCGCTGTTTAATAGTGTCAGTCCTGACTGCTTGAACATGGAAATAATGCTAGGGCAAGTACCCAGGCTTAGCTGGTTCAATGATGGGATAACACAGCAAGCTCATTCATCCAAAGCCTGCATAGGCCCTGACCTCTCATCATGTCAAGGGCCAGACTAATTGGGGTTCTTTGACCTTGTTTTTTAAACCAGCTGTTTCTGCGATATCACAAAGTTTCAGTTTCTCCCAAAAAACAGAAGAGGGAGAGAACAGGAAATAGAGGACAGCTAAATAAAGAGCAAATGGAAAAAGGATATCCCATTATATGAACGAGGTGAGGATGGATTGAGGAGTCACCGTAAAATCACTATGATGGCTTTTTTATCTGGTGATCTCTACAGATGGATTTGCAATTACTGGCAGTGTCTCTCTCTCTCTCTCTCTCTCTCTCTTCTTTTCTTAGATGTAGGTTTCAAAAGCGATTAGCGAGTTTGAGTGTTGATCTTAGGGCACTTTAACAAAGGTTGACTTTCAGAGGGCAGGTACTTGCCTTCTGAAAATCGGCATACTTTCAAATGTCTTAAGTTAAATACCTGTAAGTAAAGGTTTAGAGTAATTATGTTGATATAAAATGTATTATTTTTTCCTCTGTGAAACTCAATGTGGGAATCAGGCCTAATGTTCATAAAGATAAAGCAAGAAATGACTTTTTCATTTCCCAGCTAGGAAATGATGAAAATCTTAATATTCAATAGATCTCTGTGCTCAGAGGTAGAGCTGGACTAACTATGGGCCTGACCACTTATTTCCCTTACTAAGACCTTGTTCTCAGTTGCTTACCAAATATTAACAAATTGTGCTGAAATTTTCCTGGACATTTTTCAGCCTCACCCGGGATTTTTGGGGGACAATTTAAGCTACGTCCTTCACACACCAAGGGCACCATTCTTGTGGAAAAATTTGTTCATATGGTTCATATCACTTTACTGTGATACATAGGCTCACATAAGAGGTGAATTAAAATTACATGGCAGTCTTCAATTTGGAAAGTCCTAAGTTTTGAGTTACTAACCTTAGAATCTTAATATTCATTTAAGCTAGGGATTTTTGAGGGAAGTGGATGAGAAACAACAATAACAAATTCTGCCTTGTAATAATACCATGCAATCATGAGATAAACATATTCGATTTACTTTTATGATTTATGGGACCAAAATGGATTGAAGGGTTTTAAAGTGATATTTAATTATTTCAGTTTTTCCTACTCCTGAATCAGAGTTCCACTTATTTTTGGAGGACTTTAATGAGCTATGATAATACAGAATTAGTATTAGATAGTCACACCATCTCTCAGGGTTAACTTTAATGGTGCTGATTATGACTTTATAAACACCTTTTGTTCTTTAATTTGAAAACGTCCCTTTTACTTTAAATTACTTATATGCCCTGATGTGGTTCTTGTTTAGGAATTCTCTAAAAAAATATTTAAAAATTCACAGAAACAACCAACTTGAAAACCTAAGAAAATTATTATTATAAGATACGAGTAGTGGTTTGAAAATATGTATTTCAACTTCAAACTGTTGACTTAAGCTTAGGGCATAATTTACTAGTATAGTTTCCTTTACACTGTTCTAGGAAACCATAAAGCTGATGGAACATGCAGTTAATTTCTCTCTCCATCTATCCTTCACAGACCACTACACAAACATATCACCATCTTATAGACATACAGAGTAAGATAATTCCTTCTATTGTCCACATTTTTCTATGCTCCTTCTGGATCACCCTATATTTTCTAATCTTTTATTTTTATTTACTGTTAAGAAGAAATATTTAAGATGAGAAGTATCTTTTGGCTGCTACACATCAAAAGTTTGAAGGTTTCTTCTTGAACAGGGCATCCTTAAAATTCTTTTTAGAAAAACTCCCCCAAATCTCTCTCTCAAAATAGCCATCATTTCCAGCTGTCCTTAATGGGGCTGCTGGTATTCCAAAGCCAGGCACTGTTTTACTGGTTCCCAAATCAAAGTCCGGTTTCCTTCAGGAAAAAAATGGTAGTGCCCTATGTCCTTACAAGGACTACCTATCATATATAGTGAGCACGCCAATTTAAAATCAATTTCAAGTCTGTGACTGGAACCACGACTTCCATATACATTCACTCAGTGCTTACTTCTGAAGCAACATGTACACATGTATTGACTGCCACCTCTCAAGTACATGCAGAGTCAGTTCGTATTTGCAGAATATATGCACACAAATATCTCTGCGTGTAAACTACCCATCTGAAGGTTGTGATGGCCATGTCCCAGATGATTAGCATAATTTTTCTTTGTTGTCTCTTTTTTTTTTAAGTACAGGAGAATAGTCGCAATAAAACTCAAGAATAAGGCAATACTGACCTCTATCAATGACACATTTTAGAACACTTGAGTTTTAGCTGGTTAAGGCAGAATTGATAGCAGAGATTAGAACCAAAGGTCAAACACAGCAAGAGAATTAGAATAGAAAGCAACAGCATCTGTCAAGTTTAAATCAGGGAGAATACCAGCAAACCTCCTTTGGAATGTGGTCATAACCACTGTGACATGAGTTGAACGCAGAGACTGTTAGAGCTTATACTTGACGTAACTAGTTCCTGTTTGACCTAAGAAAAAAAGCGTAATTGCAGCAGACCCAAACAGCAGCAGCAGCAGCAGCCGGGCAGCCAGCAGTGACATTCCACCCCGTAGGAAACAGAAGCCTTACAGAGCACTCACTTTCCCAGGAAGTCCCACACAAACCCCCCTACGTGTTGCGGTGCAGGGACCGACACCTGGTAGGGAGGGTGCAATTTGCGGGAGGCGTGCTTTCTGAGGAAAGGCATAGTCAAAAAAACCCCCGCACATACAAAACAAAACAACTCGTGGAACCAGGACGTGACAGTATAAATGGAAAGAAAAAGCGAGGAAGGAAACAAAACACAAAATGAAAAGTTACAGAGAGACAGGAGATTGTGAAATGTCAATACAAAAAGTAAACAGTTAGTTACAAAGAAAGTGAATAACCAGACAGCTACAAAACCCTCTACACCACCACAATCCGGGGACAGAAACAAAACTTATAGGGCTGTTCACCCACAGAAGAAATGCGGACTTATGGCCCACCTTCCCATAAGAAAAAGCAAAATCCTGGCCACAGAGAATATAAATTAATGAGCTTGTGCTTTCAATCTCATGTTGACTCCAGCGTATTTTTCAAACTTTTGCATAGCATGCACCATATTTAAGACATTATTTTTGGATATCTTTCCTCCCATGCACAGATGAAATACAAAGTCCCCCACCCAGTAATTGCAACAGTTATTGAAGAGTGGAAGAATTTCCCTATTTATTATAATTTGAACTGAAGGCAGCTTTGCCATCATTGATAAGGCTTAAGAGAACAGTTTTCTGGTTTTCCTTTCATCTTCCTCTCCTCCTATCTTTTCTCCTTCTCTGCTCCCCTATACATACCTCCCTAATAGGTGACTCATTTCTTCTCATCTATGGAAGAAACCGTATTACTATTTCTCTTCTTAGCATAAGGGAAAACTCCAGGGAGAGACTCTCTCTTTTGAAAAATCCCATTTTTGTTAGTACAGTTATTCTCTGAATGTGACTGACTTCTCATCTTGCTCTAAACTGAATAACAATGGTTCCTGATAGGCACAGCAATATTTATTTTTTTGCTTGCTGACAAATGTTTGTGCAAGC
Source organism: Platalea leucorodia (assembly GCF_965183815.1). NCBI lineage: Eukaryota > Metazoa > Chordata > Aves > Pelecaniformes > Threskiornithidae > Platalea > Platalea leucorodia. Next base: position 60,119,062 of record NC_138826.1, read on the forward strand.
ACTGGGGTTCTTCTTGCCACAGCAGAGTTTGAACAGCTGTAGAAGCATTAGAAGTCAAGATAGTCTCTAGCTCACTTTGCATGGACCACGGTTTAGGAAGGACTTTTAAAAGGCAAAATTATCTATTCTTTTCAGGAAACCAAGACTCTAGCTCTAAAACATCCATGTAACATGCCCAGATATATCAGTTCAGCCATGAAAGAATACTTTATAAACAAGCAAGGCAGATAAAACCAGGACCAACCTATACATTTAATAGGCATGTTAAAAATCTCTGCTTTGTGTAAAAACTCACAAGGAGAAAGCAAGCTTCCAAAGAATAGGGGTTTGAGGGAGCAGTTGCAAACAACTAAGGCCAAATAGAAATGTCAACAATTATTCAGAAAAAGAGAAATTACTAGTCAAAACCTCACTACAAAGTATCTGAAACCTTGTATCTTTTTCTGCAGCGCTGTGATTGTATTACAGTTCCACCTGAAAAATCATTTCAGGTGTTGACACTTCGCTAATGCACCACACTAACAGTACGCACCTTAGGTCTCTAGATCTTGAAGATCTTTTCCATTTCCCCTTACAGTGATTATAGAACATGAATATTCTTAGATTTTTTTTTTCCTTGATTTATACAGCTGCTGGCAATCACATGATAACAAAAGTATTGTTTCCTTTGACATAGCTGAAATACCTATTCTAACTATTAGAAATAAAATAAGATGTATTCTATGTTATCTCAGTACTGGTAGAAAAGATGACAAGTTATAAAGAGGACAACTTTTTTTTTTTTTTTTTTTTAATAAGAGCAAAGATTAGGTGGTAAAGAGGAATGGATAACACTGAATAGTCAAAGTATTCACCAAATTGTTATGGAATGATGTCCAGTCATTTGGGAGTTTTATGCTTTCCTTGCTACAGTAGGAGTTTGGCCTGTGACTGAAACAGCAAGAAACTACCACTGTAACATGAAAAACAATAATTGTTGTGCAGATGTTTGGAACTGCATCTTTTCAAAGAAAAAGTTCCTTTCTAACTCTTTGAAGATTGGGTGCCAATGCTTTTATCTGTAAAAGAGAAGGCGGCCCATCTTCATTTCTCCTCTTTGTTATTTTTGCTTTGTAGACTATAAACTCTTTTTATTGCAGGCCACTTATATGTGTTTATTTAGTGTTTGATACTTCAAGTCCCAATCTTGATTAGAGTTTCTGAATGCTAATGTAATTAAAAAAAAAAAAAAAAATCAGACTTGCATTAAAAGCACGCATAAGAAAATTCTCTTCCTGTCATTCCAATCTGCTCTAGGAATCAGGTTGACGAATGATGAATATTTCTGATTTGCTTTTCCTAAACAGCAATTACTTCTGCACACAGAAAAATCTGAGGCACTGTGAACATATTTCTTCACCATACCTTACTTCTAATAGAAGTTTGTTGCTTATACCCTGATCCCTAGTCAACTCGCATGCCCTAAGATGATGACATGGTGAACCGTACACCCAAGATGGGCACCTCTAAGGGACTGAAAAAATCACACAGACAAATATGACTTGTAACTGCTATTTAGCTTTTCCATGTCTATACTAAATGCACCTACTCTACCAACGTATTGCCTGAATGTTCTGCTGAATACACCATGTATCAATGGGCTGAAAGTTACATCACTTAGAAAAAAAGGGAAGACAGATATAAAGGACATATCCTCACTTTTGGGTGTTCAAGCTCACACCATAGGTACAGAGAATTTTGGTTAAATAAAACAACAACTGAAAGAAAACTAACTGGATGCTGCTTACAATCACAAAGAGAGAAGAAACCCAGCTGACAAGTTGAACTGTTTCAGAGCTCTGTCACTTTCAAGGAAATAAGACTGGACTTCTTAGAAAAGAGTTTTTCAAATCATTCAGAGGGGTCCATAATTTGACTGTCATCAAGCCAATAAACAATCACCACTGCCATCATGCAGAACCTGAAATGTCCTCTACTCATTTCCCTTAATCTTCCTGACACTAAACGCAGAGCAACTGAATAGTGATAGGACAGAAATGAGAAAGACTATTCTGGCACAAGGCAAATGGGAATAATCAAATTTTCATTTTGCTGTTCTAAGTTAGTGATTCTTCATTGCGAATGGTAAAGTAAACAGAAAACCCCAAACAGGTATTACTGCCTAGAAACTCCCTCTTGGCCCACTGTAAGGTGAGAAAATGACAGAATACAGAATCTGTTTCAGGTCTTTCCCAAGATCTACTATTTGTAATTGGATACAAATGTCATGGAATCATAATAAATTATGACTTTTGTTTGGAACATTACAGTCTAGAAAAAATATCTGAGCACCCTGGCTCCAACAGAAAGATGGAAAACACTGAAAAGTTCTGAATCACATTTTGTTTGGACAAAAGCAAATTTGTTCATTCGGCTTCACATGAGCCAAAGTCTAACTGTGTCCCTACCAGTCCAAAGAGTTTCAATGCCACTTATCAGAAGAACCTGAGTAACTCATACACAAGCTCTTAACATTCATTTTTCTTATTTGTTTTTTGGAGAACCATTCCTAAGAAATTTATTTAATCAAGAGAACAAACTGTTCTCCAAACATACCACAGTGTCAACAACTTTTCCTACCATCTCCTTTCCCTTACAGCTCTATCTACCCTTCTAGTTCTATCTAAAGCAGCCCTATTTTTGAGCAGCCAGGTAATGAAAGCACACAGTAAGACACCTTTTCACTTACAATCTACCAAAATAAAGGACTGAAGGCAGAAAAACTCTAAACAGACTTTCCCAATATAGGCAATGTAAGGTTTTTAAGACAAGAAAAATGGACTAAGTTATCTCTAACTTTAATCTGCTCTTTTGCTTCTCTCGTAACTTTATACCATTCTCACCTCTCCAGTTCTGCTATCTTCTTATCCTTATCATTCTTCTCATTTTCCATCTCTTTCAAGATTTCCAGAAGACGATCCACTTCAGCTTGAGCCTTGCTAGATTCTTCTCGATACCGTGTTACCTCCCTTTCCAGCTGCTGCATGCGATCACTCAGCTCTGGGCTGGCCCTAGCCTCCAGTGTTGCCTCATGAGCCTGTAAGAAAAAGGTTCAAGAAGAAACACTTCATTCACACATATGTATTTTACAGATACTATGATGACTGCAAAATGCTATGTAGATACCTATTTCAAAATGACAAGAAATAAATATACAGTGCATTTGCTACTTTTAAGTATGGGGAAATACCTTCTAGGAAAAAAAAATTCAGAAACAAATTTAATTTTTTTAATTTAGTCTAAAAAAAATTAAGTGATTTTTTTGATCTGAAAGAGTTGACATGAGAAAGAAGTAAAAATATGAACAAATTTAAATTTCTTTGAAAGAAAAGAAAAAGAAAAGTAAGTGTGAGTGGGTACAAAAATTCTTAAAATACACTTCTGAAACTGACTGTGATATGACTGTAGAATTAGTTATCCGAGGTATTTTTAACCTAGATGATCTAGAAAAACAAATCACAGGTTAATAGCCTTCAATAACTACATCAGTATGCAAAGTGTCAGACAGATTTGCACAGGTGGTACTGGTGTACTGAAGTCCTTGCTAGTTATCTGAGCTGTATACACTAGGACTAATATGAGTATGGGTACCTACTGAAAAGCCTAGTTATCTGGGAAATATGTTTTGATAAATCAGGCTATGAGGACAGAAAGCATTAGAGGAGTGAGGATAAAATGACCCCAGTGAAGAATTTTTATTTTTTTTTTTTTTAAATGGCTTGGCTTGTTACAAAAATCGCTAATTTATTATTAAAATGAATTCAACAGTTCCCAAGCATAGAGCCAAAGAAAAAACAGTATTTATGCTGGAGTTTAAACCAGCAGACTAAGGACTATCTTTTTATCCTCCCCCTACCCCTCTGCTGTTGGATCTTGAACTGCTGTTTGATATCAATTAAAGCTATTTCAGAATGGCTCAAATTTGCTTCAGTGAATAGCAGGTTTGGTGGAGCTATTCTGCTGACCAAGATTGCCTGCAAACACAAGGCCTTTCTCTTCTCTGAAACAAACCTACAACAGAAAATAAGACTACAGACGTTTTTCCCCTCTGCGTGCAGCTGTGGCAAGCTGTTTTACAAGCTGCCAATGTTCTGCTCCAAAGCACAGTTAAGTCTAAATCCAATAGTATAGGACTCTGTTGCTTTTAAAGGTAATTCGACAGAACTGCAGCAGCATAAACCTCAGCATTAGAAGCTGCTGCTTCCAAAGAACCAAATCACAGCAAAAATACACTTGGCTAAATCTGTTTAGTTATTCAGTAAAATAAGACTGGAAGAAAATATCCGTTCGTTGACCCCAACATTTTTGCCTTGAAGTCTCTTGTTTTTAATTAGCTCCGTTAAAGCCAAGGCTGCATTCTAGTGAAATCCAGGAGAATCTCAGAGCAGAATATTCTAGGACTGAAGAAGGCCTTGATGCCTGTCTTTACTGGGTCATAACCTTGGGATGGATTTGGATTGTCCAAATACTGGAGATCTTCATATTCCAGGGCCTTGGCCCTGCAGCAGCCTGCCCGAGGGTCGATGCTAAACTGTTTTGGTTTTCTTTTTTTTTTTAAGCAGGAATTACAGAAAGCTGGATAACCTGTACAGTATTTTATTCCAGAACAAAATGCCTGGCAATCCCCACGTCTCCCAGGCAGGTCTCAGCAGGAGTGCCCAACAACCATAGATCCTGGAAGAACAGAACCCTTTCCTGAGGCAATGCGTTTAGGAAGACTTAAAAGGCTCCCCACTTCTGAGAGACTTTCAAGTCAAACCCTGCTGCTCCTCTGTCACTGAGCTGTAAGTCTGAAAATCCTGCTTCTGATTGAGACCCAGCTCCAAGTGCATCCCTGGTGAGCCTGGAAGCTTTGAGAAGGCTTTTGGAGTTAGGGCTGTCTATGCTTCCAGATTCCTTACTGCCCCATAAGCACTTTGAATTATAAACCCTTGGAAAACACTCTCTAAGGCAAGCGGAAGTCTAAATAACGTGTTGCCAAGATGATACAGACTCCAGGAGGACACTGCAGCAATGAGATCGATAAGCATGTCGGTTCCATGAACGGCCGCAGGCATCAGGGAACGCACTCTGCTTTGGAAGGAGAGTGTTGGTGGGTGTTCCTGAAATGCCTTATTAGGATTTCCAGCCTGCAGGAAATCTGAAATATTTGACTTCATTTCCTTTACAACTATGCTTAAATTTCAAACAAAAACTCCATCCTTCCCTCCCAAATACTGTTTTGCAGGAACTGGGAACGTTGTTTTTAGGGGGGCATCTATAAATCTACTGGAGGGCATGTATATTCTCCTAAGAGACACTATGTATAGAGTTAAGTCTGGTTTTCACCAGAGGCAGAGCCTGAATTCTTCTTTACTGGATTTAGGTATGTTTCCAACATCTCAAATTGTTTGTTTTAACAAATACTCCTCCAGGCTCTTTAAAGTCATCCAAAATACATAATCAGATAATCAAGAAACTTCTTTTAAAAAAAGCAAAGCTAGGCTGTTAGCCTAGATTACTAAACTCTCTAATTCAAAACAAGTTATAAGACCTAATGCAATTCTACTGTCAGGACAGTCCTGATTTATATTACTCTGTGCTAATAAAAGCATCTCCACAACAACCCAAGAGACACTACTGAGAAGAGGAAATCAATTTTCTTTTTTAGAAAATTAGCCAACAAGTCAGTGTGTCTGGTTCTTATAGAACGAAAGGGCTATTTACACAACATAAATTATTAGTTAAGACACGTAACACATGTTATTTGTATATAATGCACGTAAGTATGGATACTTTCACCTAACACAAAGAGAACGTTATGTGATATGGTGTAAACTGGAGACCACTTCCTGAGTTGTGAATTACTGAGTGAGTGACTTTGGTCCATTTTGTGGGTTATGTACAAAATATGTGTTACATGACCATATCTAAAATCCTACTGGGTTCATTTATTGTATAGGAGAGAAAACCAATGCATTTAGAGGTTTCCCACAAACTCACATCAAGATCTGGAACAGATGAAATTGGCTACCTTCCCAATGCAACATTGTGCAAAATAATTCAGCAGTATTTTTTTTTTAACCAAAAAGAAAGTTAAACACAAATAATGAATTCTTATATTCACAATAAAAAAACCAAAACAAAACAAAAAAACCCCCCAAAAACCCCAAACACATAAAACTTCACCCACCCACCAAAGGTGTACAAAAATGTCAAAATAAGGCAGTAATTTTATTTTTGAAACAGAATGGACATATAAAGTGACAAATGCACTGAGGCAGTTTCTGCTGTATTAAGAGACTATAAGTGCATTTCGATAGGTTCAACTTTCAGCTCTGCCTGAGAGAGTATTCCTAAATCTGCAACCTCTTAATATAGTTACAAATGAATATGAAAATGTATAAAAGTATGATAAAACATTAAATAAATTGAAAAAGCAGCTTGCGTAGGGTGAAGGGAACATTGCACTTTCTCCTCTGACAAATGAGAAGTAAGAAAAGGTATGTCTACCCAGGCCATTGAGTTTACCTGATTACAGGCTATTTGAAACCTCTTAACGGTTACTACTGACCCTGTCATTAGCTCTCCATGTCTGTTGCACTGTGAAGTCAAACAGGTGAATTTAATCTACTTTCAAGAGCACAATCAAACTTGCATGTTTGATTCTGCATTGATCTGCCTAAGAAACACAGTCACACTTTAGCTAGACAGCAGCACCTTCTTAAGCTATGTTTTTATTAGCAAAGATCATCTGATCAGTATTAATCTTTGCTGATGTGCATTTAATTTCAAATTCTAAGTGGTTCAGGACTTAGAATAGTTTAAGCTTACTACCCAGTTTAAGCTTACTACTCTGGATATGCTCTCAAAGTTCTTAAGAGGGACTATAGACTAAGAGGTAGTTTAACAGCTTTCTGCTTTTCTGCTCTTAGCCATCATTTCCCATCTGGAATGTGGTAAGTGATGGGGTGCTTCATGTACCTAAAGAATAAAAGAAAGAGTGATTGTTCCTCAAATAAATCTACTATAACTTTTATTGCTTCCACAGAAAATCAGCTGACAATGCCAACTTCTACAACCAAAACAAAGATGACCAATGTTTCACAGAAATAACCACTATTTACAGATGTAGGAGAGGAAGACAAAACACATTAAAAAGAATTTTCCAAGTTGATATTTCTCAAGCCAGAAAACTCTTTACTAAGAGGAAAGGTAATCTTACACAGCTTAAAGTGTGCCAGAGGAAGGGAAGAAAACAATACCACAGATCTAATTTAAAAGTTCTAAAATGTAAATAAAAATTCCAAACATTATAGCTAGGATTCCAAATCAATATTCCTAAAAGATTAACCAAATCAAACAGCAAATAATTCACAGCAAACACTTTCTACTTTTACCTATGAATTGAGACAGTAAATTCAGTTTAACATTTCACATACAAATGCTGCCAAGAACTTTTGGCCACAAAGCAGAAGTTCCCAAGAATCTGAAATCCCACTTTAATCCACCTTCCTTCCTACCTCCAAGTGTGCCTCACATTTCCTAAAAATAGTAAATGCACATACAAACACAAAAATATGACTATTTACTACAAAAGACAAACACATGTAACACATGTAAGCAAGTCAAGTGATAAAACGTGTGCTGCCTTCTACCGTGTCTTTATTAGTTTCAACAGAATTATAAATTTGAAAAACAACCAGACTTGCTCCTCCTTTAGTTCCAATGCTCTAAACACCACGTACTGTAACAGCTTTTCAAAAAGGCTGCACTGGAAGTAAAAGGCTTAGTGAATTCTCTGATATACTATGCACCAGAAAACTTGAGTATGTCACTAAGCGTTATTTGTTATATCTTAGTATTGACAAAATTTTTAAATGGTTAGCCTCTGTTAACGTGACTAAATTTTTGACAGCAAATAAACACGTGTTTGGTTGGAATCATTTAATAAAGAAGGCTGAAAGTCTAAATAAGAGGAAGATGCCTTGGGAGAACCCATTACTGAAAAAAAAAAAAAAAAAAAGATCTCTTCAGAATTAGAGTTCCCATAGTTGTTATTAAACATTAACAGTTTTCTCTCTTTGGAATTTACACCAACACAAAAAGTGTACAAAGACAGAAGGAAAATGCCCATATGACAGCTGTCTTTGTGAGCGTACTTCAACTCCCTTACCCACACCTCCTCTGAACCAGGCTTTACTCACCTGACCACTGGCTACTGTATTTCAGAAACAGCACTTCATTCAATGCACAGAAGGGAATTACTGAAGTAATGAGCAGATATTCAGTATTAGTTTTTTGATATTCAGTGTATGGCTCTATGCCTTATCTACTCTAAATTACACAGATGACACTAAAAAAAAAAATCCCCGATTTTCTTTCTATCACACTAATCACGACTGTAGGCTATTTCTTGGCAAACAATAACTAACTTCACTTCTCAACACCACCAGTGGGAAATGAGGATGCATTATTATACCTGTTGTGCAGGTGAAAAACTGAGATGCAAAAATATTCTGCCTTATTCTCTTAATGCTTTCCTACTGTTAAAAAAAAATAATTTGTCATCTAATTTCTCTAGATGATTATCATCCTCCTTATATAACTCTTGCTCATTCTTTGAGCATTTTTCACACAATATTGAAAACTGCAAGAGTCTGGCAGACAAAAATTTAGTTATAAAACATTATAACAAATACCTCACAATGAAAAATGAGAAAGGCTACACAATGTTGCATCGGCCATTTCCTAGCTTTTGGCTATTTAATTTTTCAAAATTAATGTTATCTTAACAAGGCTTCTGGGAGGGGCAGAGCAGGTAAATTTAATTTTTTTAGGTATAAGAAAACCAGGGGGAAAAACCCTCCAACTTTCCACTGCATGAGATGATGCTGACATTGTCATGAACCATCAACAGGACTGGAACTTTAGAAGCCACCACATAGCCTCTTGTACCTTATCCTCTATGTTGACTACATCACACTGGGGAATAAAACACACAGTTTGTTCCCACATTTTGTATTTTCTGACTTCAGAGTAATGGGGAGTCTCACAAATTTTGCATGCTATTAAAGTTTTTGTAGAGAATACGCTCTCCTGGGCACAAATTCTCCTGCCTATTTGCACCGAGTACAAACCTTTTGTACCATATCTCATTTCCCCAATCTTTTATCAACTTATTTAGCCAGGTTCAAATTCCACTCCTCTTACCGAGGCAGATTCCTCTAATCTGCCAGATCTCCTCATCCTTTTTCTACCACTTTTTTTCAGGTTTGGGGGCTATTTTTGCACAGTTAGTTCTATCCACCCACACCTGTAGCCCCATGTCTCCTGCCCATATGCAACCCCCTCCTCGTACCATGTCTTCCCTGAGTCCCAGGTTCAGTAAAATTTTCCTGGTAATTCTATCTACTCATTACCCCAGCAAAATCCAATCTGTTCTCCTCTTCCCTATGGCTAACTTTCAGTACCGGCTTCCAATCCTAACAGATTATTTGTCCTGATCTGTTCTGCACACCGAGATGCCGATTCTTGCTTCTGCTGTATTTGTATCAAGGAGCTGCTTGGAACCAGCACGTTATTTGGTGAATAGTCTACTTGGAATTGCTGCTGCCTGCTCAGATGACGAGACCTAGAAGGGGCTGTGGCAGTGGAGACAAGGGGGAGGTCTTCTTCCCTCTCCAGGATGGCGTATAACCAGTGCACGTGGAATCTCTGGGAAGTTTCATTGCTAAATCTCTCTATCGAGCACGTACAAATAGACAATGCATTTAACCTTTAGCCAATGCAGATAGATTTAAACAGTGGCATCAAAAATATCTGGTACAAGGACCAAATCTTTTAATAAAAAAGTCACTAGTGTTAAAGAAAGATTAAAACCAACATATTTGTATATTTTGTTCTTGAAAACAGTGAGCTGTTATGGCTGAGAGTTTCTTTCAAAAAGACACAAAACCAAACAAAATCTCAGACTGAACCCAACAAGTAAGAAGCTTCAGCTAAAAGATTTAAAAGGTTTTGCAAAACCATAAACAATTGACAAAAGAATCTATTTAATAGGATGCATTAAACAAGTTTAGTAACAGACTGTACCAGTGTAATCTACAGGTTAGGAGGGTGGCAAATTATTTTTAAAGCGGAGGAATGTATCAATTCCCCGGAAAAGTCTGGAGTCTGCCTTTCATATCTGAACACACAATACCTTCGGGGAAAAAAATATTCTCTGTCATGAAATACTAAATAATGAAATCCTTCAAACGCCATATCCACTGATCTTATATCCCTTAAGAAAATAATGTTATTTTTTTCCTAATCTTTGTGCACCAAATAGCTTAGAATATTTATTAATGAATGTTTTTACATATAATTACCAACTTAAAATGGAGTGTAGGAGTTTTTATGCCCTAGTTGACTATTCATTGTTATTTCTGACAGTCCTAACAAAATGCTTCTCCCTATTGCACAAACACAACTCTTTCCCCAAATCTAGTCCCATAAATGCATTGTATTATCTGCTCTATTAAAATAATTTCTAATACAGGATGTCACAAAGCCCGAACTATTAAAAGCACCAGGAATTCTCTGCCCTTCAGACAACGATTTTCAGGATAGACAGCTACATTTACCCTGAATATTGTCAGGAGTAACACAGATATCAGCCTTCTGAAAGTTCTGTAACACGATTTTTTATGCACATAGTCACAAAAGAAGTCTCTTGATGAAAAACACCTTGGATTACGTAATTTACAGTGTCGAGATATTATTATACAAACACTCCTTGAAAGGAGTGCTCTTTGACATCAAACAGAAGGCTGGTATTAGGATCCAAAAATTAAACTGACATAGTACCAGCAAGCTTAATGGTTACACAAGTTTTTAAGCAATCTTTTACTTGCCGTAACTTAATTATTATTTCTAATGTGCTGCTGTACATGGTATTACAGAATACTTTCACGTAAGCAGCTTGATTTGCATGGAAATTCTACATTCTTGCTCAGAAATGTACAGACACTGGAGATGAAAGAAAAGCTACAGGACACTTCAAGCAACTGCAGCAAAGGGAAACAAAAACACTGGCACAATATTAAGCTGTCCAAACAATAATGAAGTTAGACCAACACAGCCAAAAAGTAGAAGCATCTTAGAAGGCTTTTTTGAGCATGACTGGTCAGATATACATAGCATTTTGTTTGTATCCATACTGTCCATACCCACTACTAAAGTAATGCACCAATATACTCTGTGTTGGCCCAAACATAAAAGCACAGGTGAATACACATGCAACACAGAAAACTAAATGTGATTGGCAGTAGCCTCTCAGTTTGCCAGGGAACTTACTGGCTTGGATGGATGACTCAATAAAACTTCAGGGTGCTAAAGGGAGAAAGAAGATAGGAAAAGATGGGGAAAATTTGGGGTAGGAACAGTGTAAGAGAGAAAAATAAAAGATGCAAAAGAAAAAGAAAAGAATTTAAAATAATAGCTGCAACATTAATTTACTAAGATGACAGAATCTTAATTTGTGGTTTTAGCATGCATTACTAACCAGCTTTTGAAACATGAGAAACATGGAGAGTTACCCTCATGCAAGTTCCAAACTTGATCTTGATTTCCTAGTTTAACGGTTTTGTCCAGTCCTTAGATACTTAACACAGTCCTGTGTTTGGGTTTACAGATGACAGTTTTACAGGTTGAGCAGGACTTTAATTTCTAGTGGTTCACTTATATCAATTACAAGACAGCTAAATGGTTTAGAACACTAATTCAGTAACTGACACTATCTGAACACTGCACACAATTGCTGGGTTTTTATTTTTATTTTTAAAAGACATCCTGATTTCCCTGGTAGCCTTTTTCTTTCTAGGCTGCTATGCTGAATACTTCATTTATCATCCCTTCTTTGAAAAAACAAAACATCAGATGAGAACAAAAAAAATAATATTTCTATCTCATCTACCAATATTATCAGTAATATTTTCAGTTGTGCCAGGAAATCCACATTCACAAAAATAAAAAGCACCAGAGCCTGTATTAGACTAACCAAGCTAAATCTTGGGAAACATAGAATTTGGGTCAATACTTCATTTCATCATTTTTTCCTGTCTTTTGAAAGATACTATACTCCTGAACTTGAAGGAAGAACATCACAGCAGGAAGAAAAAAAAAAAAAAAAAATTTCCTCTGAGTGAGCCTGTTGAATCTAGAGGTATTTTCCTGGCAGGGAAGCACTGCTAACTTTCTCTGATACGAAGTTTCTAGAACTACACCAAGGGGAAGATTGTTAACATGTGGTTTTGGACTCTTTCTTTTCACTAACCTTGATCCCTTTCAAATAAGGAAAATATCTATAGGGAGAAAAACGATACACTGGAAATGAAGATAGATAGACAAAAATCCACTCATCTTTGCTGGAACAAATTCTAATATTAGTTGGTCTCTCCCAGATTAGAAAAACAAAATTAAACAAAGCATATTGGCTGGGAAAGACAAGACAGAAAACGTTAGGAAAAGAGTATCCTGAAGATAAACAACTAGAAGAAAACTTTTTCACTATAAAACTACTACATTAAAATAGAAGTTTGAAAAAAGAGTTTCCTAAGGAAAAAAAAAATAACCCACACAGCATAAAACCACTTCACAGATAAACAGGAAGAGAACCCCCTGCGTGTGATTTCCCTCTAATGATTCCAAAAAAGGAGACTATTTAAGGCAGGACACCAGGCCACGTAAACTCAACAGGAATTTATGGCTTGCTTTCAGCATTCAGTATCTCCCATAGTATCTCCTGCTGGCAGCTGGCTGACAATTGAGCACAGAAGCAATGACAGTCAAATAATTAGAACATTAAGTACACAGATTTGCATAACCATAGTATCATTATTAAAAAGCCCAACCCCGAATATGAAAAAACACTGCAGTTATATTGATTGCTGTCTTCGCGAATAAAAAATAGTCATTAGTAGGAAGAGGAATAGCAACAACGAGAACTGGACACCTAGTCAGACACTGGAGACTGCTTACATGGAAAGACAAATAATATTAGCAACTTTTCAGAACCCCTGCCCTCCACTTGGTTAATAATATTTCATTTTAGCGTAAAGTTAAATACCTTTTACAGAAAAAGTGGAAGCTTGCACTGTTCATGATTTCTCAAAGGCTCCCTGTTTAGAGATTAGCAAGAATTTTTTTTCCAAGGACTGCCCAATTCTTTTTTATCTAACGGCTTAGCAGTAGTCCAATTCAGTCTCTTCTGTCAGCTTCTTAACTTCTAAGGCTAATAGATTTAACTGAAAGTACTCCAACAGTTCAGTGGAAATAAGAGGGAAGGGAAACAAGATTGATGTTAGACACATCTCCATTTAAACTATAAGGGAACCAACCTAAAAGAAAAAGCTTTTTGCCGTTTGCTGTTAAGAGCTACACAAGAGAGTCCTTCCTGCATGTCCTATGCAAAACAGCACTAAGATAATGTAATAAAATTCAACGTAATAAGCCTCTAATTCGTTTTTAAATGAATGCTCTTATGTAGCCATTAGTTTTAAGGTTGTGACAGTTATTTGCAATGGTTAAAAACGCAGATGTGTAAAACTGAGTTTTTAGAAACTTTAAATTGGAGCTGGATTATCTATCATAATTGTTTCAAGGATGACAAGGAACTAATTCACCTCAAAAATGTCAAACTGCCTGAATAAATATCTGCAATGCATTTAAAGAGAGAAAGCCTTTTCAAGATACGTTTTTCTACTTTTCTGCAAGCTTTTCTTCTGCAAACATTGGCAAATTAAAAACAGCTGGAAAAAAGGTCATTAAAAAAATATCTAAACTTTCTTATAAGTATAAAACACATTCAAGTGGTTGCTAACTATATTTTCTTGAGTAACTAAGAGTAACCATGACTTGGTTCTAGAAAGCAAGGAGGATCAGTGGTAGAAGTGGGCTCTTTCGTACAGCTTGAGGAAAGCAAATGCACGGTTAATTACACAAAAGCATAGCTGGGTCCTAGAGCTTAGATTCATTTATAAAAAGCCATTGTGGACTGACTCCTGGGGTTGTTCAGTCTGGAGAAGAGGAGGCTGAGGGGAGACCTTCTTGCTCTCTACGACTACCTGAAAGGAGGTTGTAGCGAGGTGGGGGTCGGTCTCTGCTCCCAAGTAACAAGTGATAGGACGAGAGGAGACGGCCTCAGGTTGTGCCAGGGGAGGTTTAGGTTGGATATTAGGAAAACCTTCTTCACTGAAAGGGTAGTCAGGCATTGGAACAGGCTGCCCAGGGAAGTGGTTGAGTCTCCATCCCTGGAGGTATTTAAAAGATGGGTAGAGGTGGTGCTCGAGGACATGGTTTAGTGGTGGACTTGGCAGTGCTAGGTTAATGGTTGGACTCGATGAGCTTAAGGGTCTTTTCCAACCTTAACGATTCTATGATTCTGTGACTTCTTATCACAAAAAAAAAAAAAAAAAAAAAAAAAAAAAAAAAAAAAGCTTTCCATTGAATTTGAATTTTCCCTTGAGTAAGAATGCAGTAGCTGAACATGACACAGTATTTAAAAAGGAACAAGGTATTGATGATTTTGTCTCAGTAGGACTTGAGAGAGTACCTTAGGGTGCCTGCACAGGAAACAAATGTCCAGATGCTTAGTAAGCAATAATGCCTGAAGCAGAGGAGCAGATATCTAGAGTATTATGGAAGGGCTTTATACCGCACATAGGTAATGGTAGGCTATCAATTTTCTTTGCTTGTAGAACTGAAACCATCCTGACTGAATGATTTAGGTAGCTTCTTCGGATGGGAAGATGCGAATCTATTTGTGTTTACAATACAATTAATTTATATTCATTATTTTTCTCAGAACCAAATTAAGAATACAGGTATTTGTCCCACAGCTGTCCTGTACAATTAATAGTGCTCTTTACGTTTGAGCTATTTTCCATTTTAACCCTCAGGAAAAGGATCACAGGAGAATAATTAACCCTCTTAATTATTTCCTGAAAAAAAACAAACAAACAAAAAAACCAAAAAAACCCCAAAAAACCAAAAGAGATTAGATTAGAAAAATATATGGTCTTATGAACTGGCTCAGTGTCCTTGTGTAATGTTCCTGGATACCAGCCATTAAGCACAGTCTTCTCTAAAACCAAATGAGCAGAGGTAGGCCTAAAGGAATTTAATGAAGAGCTGTCATGGCAGTGCAAATTAACTGCATGTTCATCTCTTAGCTAGCAGTGCTTCACCAGATTTTGGTTGACCTCCACACCTGCTTATACTACTGATATACTCACTGCTTGTAGTGAGGAAAGCGATCTCAGGGGAAGCACCGAAAAGCAGCACATTTACAAATGCTAAACATACAGACACATGCCCTAATTAATTGAATTTCCGCAACTGGTTGTTCATAACCTAACTATTTGTTATGTGCTCTCCCAGTTAGTACCTTTTTTTTTGTTAAAGTAACTGTAATAATGTTCTCCACTGCAACTGTCTACCTACAAGCTAATACTATCATCCAATTGCTATAACAATCTCTGGCAAATCTTAGCTATAATATATTCCTTGACTCATTACCAGTAACGCACTGACAAAGGGTGAAACTGCAATTCACGACAGAGAATTCAAATGAAAGGGTCCTTCAGGACTTCTGACATACCCACTGGTACACTGAAAACACCCTGTGAGACCAACTAAATGTGCACAGCTATCTTTCCTTGCTACTGGGCTTTGTTGATGGTGAGTAACAGAACTGTTTATTTTGTGTAATAGAATTAAAAAGAAGGGCAAACATGGGTCTAGATATGTGTACATGGAGTTTCACTTACACAGAGTTCTCAGGTGCATTAGCACCCACCTTGCACCCACACAACAAGAAATCCTAAACAGGTCTTGACTGATGACTCAAAATTTGATCTCACATTCATTTGAGGAACTAGGACAGAGTTCCAAACTACAGCACATTCTTTTCTTGGGTAGATGTGAAGAAACAGATAGAACTCCACAATCCAAGACTTAAATTTCTTTAAAAAAATCATGTTGCCTTTTGTCTTGTTCTAATTTTATAAATAGAATTGTTAGCAGTATTTGAGTTAGTATGTTTTGTGCTTCTTCATCACCTGCTCTTTTAAAATCGAAAAGTTAAAAATCAAATTAATGTTCCTCTAAACAGTGCAGTATTTATGCTACTCACAGCTAAAATAAAGAAGGTTTGCAATTTAAACATAACCCAAAGATTCTTTTCAAATGAATTAGCTTGCTTCTAATAGAGTATTACTGTTCTGAACAGCAAACTCCTACCAATGTATCAGCTGTGATTGGCAATGAGATTAAAACAAAAGATCACACACTTCACTGGTGACACATGCTTTTAATTTGTTTTTATGCATTTCTATGGGCCGGGCCAATCATGTATCTGAACTTATCACATTAACACCTACAAGCATTGATAACTGGTATGTGAAATGTTTACGTGTTAATTTTTCAGCTGTTACACCAGTTTAATAGCACAAATACTGCTAGGAAATGTACTGAAGCAGACTAAGTCTTTAATTCCTAGTACCTGTTAAAAAAAAAGTCAGCGTCACTGTTATTGCATGTAAATGAAGTCCAAAATTAGCACCAGTGTCTGAAGTTACTTTCTGATGGGCTTAGCCTGTAATACGGTTTGCATGGACACAACTTCACAGTTCTTGCTGAAGAGCAATTCACAGAATTCAAACTTAAGACCCGAAGTTTTCTGTGTAGACATGGCCAATTTGTCTAACACTGAATGTTTACACCACATATATAATTATGAAGGAAGATTACCTTCTTCAATTGAGTTTCCATCTTCAAACATTCTTCCTTTTTCTGTTCCAAAGCAATTTCTAGTGTTTTGAGTCTTGAATCTTTCTTCAGTCCTGATGAAGCTAAGGATGAAGCATGCTCCTTCAGATCCAGTAAGGATGACTAAAATAAAAGATGTAAAATAACTATCAAGTCCGTACTTTTTATGTGCAATAGCTACTTTCTTTTTTGTCTTTATTTTCTTCCTATCCCTACACACTATGTTCAGGATCCAACTTAGAACAATGTATTTTGTCAGGATGTTCATGTCACTGACTTAAGACAGCTTGATTTAATTCAGGTTTTCAGGATCAAAATAAAATGTTGTCTAAACTAATTTTAAAACCATTTTTAAAGATGGACGATTCTGTAAACTGCAACTTGTGCTTCAGTGACAGTCATGTTTAAGAAACATTGGTTTTAAGCAAAATCGTATTTAAAAATCACATGTGGTTAGCAGATTTGGCCACTATATCTAAAACTGAGAGCGTTCAAAGCTTTTCTGTATACAGCTGCTATGGGGTGAAACTGATTCACGCTACCTAACTCCAAAAGACATCTCAACTTCTTGTTTTCCGAACCATTTTTGTGTTGGTTTTTTTTCCTGTCAAATGTTGACTTCCACATAGACAAAATCTTAGCACTTCCTGGGTGCGTATTTTTTGTATTGTTTTACTTTGAGTTTTGAAAAAAAGATTCTAAGTAGACTTGTATGTTACAATTCCAAAAGAGGAACAGAGAACATTTCTATTTCTCTAATATAATTAGGTTAATTTGTCTAGCCAACTGGCTCATTACCAACAACCAACTTAATTATCAAAAAAGGACCCTTCAGAATCAAAAGAACTAGCTGTATTGTTTGCACAAAGGAATAAACATTACCTGCATGCTTTTGGCACCCACAGCTTTGATCAACTTCCATCCTTTCCTCCCTATGTTTAGACAGGAACAAGCTCGTTCTCTGCCTTCAGTTGTCTATCAGCGTAGCTCCAGTAAATGCTATCATTGACCACTGCTCATTCACTACTAATACGATTAGCTGCTGGAAATACGGGGACTGTGTGCTATCCATGAAAAGGTGGTTCTGACATATTTACGCCTTGAAAAATTCTCAAACAATATATTTTACTAGATAAACTTGCTGAAAGACCATTACTATAAAGGAACAGTTTTCTTCATCTCAAATATAATGCATACATATACAACAAACAATTCTAACACAACAGATTCATTCTGCTGGTCAACCTCTTTCTCTGTGAGATCTCCTTGTAAAATGCTGACTTTCTCTTTCAGGTCCTTAATGTCTTTTTTGTAGTTGTCGATCTCTTCCTGTTTTTCTCGTTCATCTCTGTCACGTTGCTCCTTTAGGCGCTCAATGGTCCTTTCCTGACAAAAGAAAGCACTCTGTGAAGTTTAGTTCAACTTCTGAGAGTTCTTTACACAACACTTCTTACACACTGTAGACAAGGAGGAGCAGTATAGGATATTGCCATTTTCTTTTCATTACTGTTGTAAAACGCATCCCTCAAGAAGGAGGAAACTGGAGAAATCTATGGATTCGTTGCTAAGAAACATCAGGCTTTCTGTACCTCTGAAAGTTCACAGTACTGTTACAATGTAACACAATTAATCTGGTTCTGATAATCAAAATTAACCTAGACCAGGATATATTACATATTGCTTCCTTACTTATTTAAATCTTATTTTTCTGAAATGTACAGTTAAGTCTGTGGCCCTTCAGAGAGAAGGGGTGTAGTGTGTACGTGACACCAGGATTAATGTGCAGTAAGAAAAGGCAACAAAACAACTTTTCTGTACACTAGATATCAACAGAGTCTTGGTTATCAAGGAAGCTGAAGGGATGCAAGTGAATTCCCCAGCCTCACGCAAATCTTTACCATAGCTTTACATTTACAGAATGTGACCAACTGAAGGAGCCGTAACCCTGGTTCTCCAGGAATCAAGAAAAAAAATATACAGTAACCCCCAAAAGTTTTCCCACCAAACCAGAACAGACAAGGCTGCTCCCTCAGTCCGCCATCTCCTGAGAACTGGGCAAGCATGAAAACATACAATGAGAACGATAAAGCTACAAATAAAGTGAGACTGAACTACAGCTACATCAGGAGAAATATTCATTGTGATTCAATATTGGGAACTAAAAACCAAAGCAAAACTTTGAATTTCTTATTAAATTATCTGAGGAGAGAGATGAGAGGAAGTAAAGTATTGGCCAGGATTTTTTTTTTTTTTAAAAAAGGAAAAAAAGCAGAAGAACCCACGGCTGAAACGTAAGGCACCCCACAACCGCATCAAAGGTACACCACACAGAGAGACGACACCACGATACGAGCCGTTTCTTTCACACGGAACGACGGCGGGCAGCTCACGCCCCGACCCACGGCGGGCGCCTCCGCTCCCCCTCAGCACCGCCCCCCCCCCCCCCCGGCGGCGGCCGCGCTCCGCGCATCCTGCGGCGCCCCCTGGTGGGGGCCGCGCCTCATCCCGCCCCCGCCGCGGCACGGCGGGCGGGAGCCCTCGCAGGCCCAGCCCAGGGAGCCCAGGGAAAAGCCGACTTCAGAGAGGTTATGAACTAGCAGCACCTTTCGACGGAGGGGCCCCAGGCTTTCCATACTCACTTTTTCTGCCAGTGCTTCTTCCAGCGTGGTCAAGGCAGTGTCCGTGTTTGTGGTGTCAGCCTGCAAGGATTTCACTCGATCCTTTAAGCTGCTCATTTGCTTCTCCTTGTCTCTTAACTGTTCTTGAAGGTTTTCAATCTTAAAGAGGAGGAGTAAAGTTTAAGCAAATAGCAAGCAAAACCATCCAAAATCACCTTAGGAGTATATTAAACTCTTCAAAATATTCTTAAAGAAAAGGAAGTAGGCAAGGGCCTAGTTCCTATAATACTACGTCAAAACATCAAGCAATGCAACCAAAACCATCAAATATTAACAAGGAATCAGCAACCTTTCCAATAATCAGGAAACAATTAGAGCAAGAAGTCTAAATAATATTTACAAGATCAACATAAACAAAGTAAGGGTGCTATTCCTAATTTCCAAGGATGTTGGGAACTGTGTGGCTGAAGGACGATCGATGTATTAACAATATGAAAGGAAAAAAGCTGAGAAAGACATTACTGCATACATAAACCAAAAAAGGCACTTGATAATTAAGAATTTGTGAAGAAATATTATTTTAAGTATTTCCTTTGGTACTGTCATATTCTTTACTGTACTGGCATGTTGCTTTTTCACCTTACATGGTGGTTTGCTATATGGTGGCCTAGCACAAAGCGTCATTCCCTGGGTAGAAAATATATCAGCCTTGTTTTCTGCAGGTGTAGAATTTGGTCAGTTTATGAGTTCTGAGTATATCTTTTGACAGACTGAGAAGACCTAATGCTAAACCCATTTTATGCATACACACACATCACAAGAAACAGACACACTGACATTATGAGAACTTGTCAAAAACAAATTTATCAGCAAAGGATTAAACTGGGTACAGATTTCTCAGTTGCCTCCTGTTTGTTGTTGTTGTTGCTGACAAGTTCTTCTTGCATCAGCAAGCATACATCATAAACTGGTGAATGACACGTGGCACGTAAGGTACCTATCTCCAAAACACTTGTAGCAGGATATTCTTTCAAAGACATTTTTTCATTTTTTAAACTAAACGAAAGCATTAACTAGCCTTTCTGCTTCACCTGTTGAACAGCTGTTAGCAGCTCCTCGGTTAGAGAAATACAGCAACTATATTACATTCCCAGGTTTTACTCTTCAACCCTGGAAAAACTGAGCTGCTGTGACTACAGAGCAAATGGCTATTTAGACACGTCCACTACTACTTTGCTATCTCTATTAAAATTACATCTGGAACATAGTTTTAAAAAATGGTCTAGATCCGTAATGATACATGTAAAAGATTTTGTGGGAGGCTGAACACCTAGTCACAAATAATGGTAAATGTGTTACAAGTGGAAGGTAGGAGGAAGAACAACCTAATTCAAGGAAAACCTTGCTAATGTTCCTCTGCAACCCATGGCCACAGAAGGAGTCTCCTGGCATAAGATTCTTCATACCAGCTGGGGTTTTTTTATTTCTCTTATGCAAGAACATGTAAACTTACACTCCAGCTTGGTACACAATCTATATATTACTGATAGCAGAAGAACTATATAAGTTTTTTGTTGTTTTTTTCAAGGAATGGACTGAAATTGGTTTTGGTTTATCTTTGTCATTAGTTTCTATTAGAAAAAAGTATTAGGCCTCCAAGTTATGCTTAACATTTAAATTTGGGCACAACACAAATGACACTACAAAACAAATTCTAAAGAGCACCAAAAAACCATATCTGGTGACATAGCACGTGAGTCAGAAATAACTACTGAAAATTCCTTCTTTATACACTTTATCTATTATTTAATGCCTTATTGGCATACATTTGTAGCCAGCCCATGGAGCTCCAGAAAGACCCCTACTAGTTCTGACTGAAAAGTTCTCCTGGCGCCCAGACGTACAGCAACCGAGGAGGCAGCATCCCCAAGAGTAGCCTATGTGGCTGCTTTTGACCTTACGGGCTTTCAGTGCTGTCAGCTGTCTAGACAGGCTGGCTGTTTAGACAGCCACCCATGAAAATATACTACAAAGAAGGCCGAGCTATTCTTAGACTCGTGTTTACTTCTGGAGGCGAAACACTCTCGCAAAGGCTCCAACTGGCTGAAGAGGGGAGAGTGCGGGGTGACTTTCTGCTGTGAGCAAACCATCCACAAGAGACAGGTAAATAATTCAGATGCAGCATATATTAAGACACTTGCCAACGCAGCACAAGCATTTGCACAAGCACAGCATGCATTTTCATGTTTCAGTAACTGTTTGCTGTGACCAGAGGAAGATGACAGCTGTACGACAGTACTATGTATGACTGCTGCATCGTCCCATTGCAACTGCACATTCCTGTATACCAAATAAAAAAATAATTTAAAAATGTAATGTGTAGAAAGTGTGAACCTGTCTATTCTTTCAGTCTATATGCATGCTTCTCAGTCTGGAGTAATGAATGATGCCTTTCGTTATCATCCAGGGAACAGCAGGTACACTGAAAGGTGCTAAGTCACACTAGCAGCTAGGCACTACCTAAAAATCCCACTCTACCTACAGCTGTGCCTTTTGCAGGGTCAGATAACTGATGGTTCCTAACAAGGACATGCCCTTAAAATCACAGAAAACTAGGACTGGATCAATTGCTGTATCCAAATTGAAACACCTGTATCATAATAGATGCAAAATTTCCTTCATGAAATCACAATCAATAATAATTGCCTTCATTCCATTTTTCTCCCAGCCCTCCATTACTGTAACAAATAATAGCTAAACTATAGGTTCTCCAAAATTATATAATCTGAAGAAAAAAAGCAAAGAATAGTCTACGTTTTGGCCATATACTTAATTAAGGAATAATTTTGCTATTATGCCCTTACAAGTAGTTTGAGAATCCTTTTCAAAAAGAATACATAATGTACATCATATTTGTTTTACCATCGTTTTTTCCTACCCAAGCCCTCCAAAAAAGTTATGCTGAACAAATTCTTAAATAACAGATAGAAATAAAAAAGATAACCAAAATGCGGTCTTTCTTTTCTACCCAAAAGATGAAATAAATCACAATGGAATCTCCAAGCCCTCTGGAAAACATAAAGGGACAAGGATTGAAACAGCACTGTTTAGTCTTGAAATATTTGGAAGATGATAAATTTCCTCTGAAATGTTCTACAAACCTAAGGAATATATATTACTGTACAAAATTTCTAAAAAGGTAAAATAAAAAATAGAAACTATTATTAGATTATTAACAATCTTTATTCTTGCCATATATACTTATTTTGCAGGGTAAAGACAGCAATCTATGGATAAGTTAGCAACACTAAGCTTACTGTAAAGATAGACATACATACACTGGAATCATCTGCTCCGCATACCAGTTTCCTCATCAATAATGATTAACTGAAATCTTTTTTCCCAACATTACCAGTTGTCAGGCACTATCCCATTTCAACCTCGGTGATTTATTCCTAGTTGTGTGGAACTAATTGCTTTGCCTTCCAGCCCTGAAGCACAGGAGCAGAGGCAAGAGAAGTTTCCTCTGGCATTCTGTTCCAAAGGCAAGGAAGCATTTTATTTTTTGCAAATACTAATCTCACTAAAAACCCCATGCAAATGAGAAGAAAAAACAGCCTGGGGAATTAAATGAGATGCATCTAGTTTAATACCCATCAAGCCCACTAGATTCCCAAATGCCTCTAGTCAGTGGTTACTAGTAGATCTTCATATCATGCTTCAACCAAGAACCATCATCAACCCTAGGGTACGTGTAAATTGAACACTTGGAAAACAGTTTCTGTTGTACCAGTGCCTTTTGAATTAGAATAAATGAAGTGGGTTTGTAAACTGGTCATTCAATCTCTTTTTTTTTCCCCCCTTCCTGTAATGGGAGAAGAACCTTTTCCTCCTTCAAAATGTTTGTTTTTAATCAAAGATCGACACTTTACAAAGATAACTTTCATCAGCTGGGTTATAACAGAATTAACTGCATTTATGTTTCATTTCCTACTTTTCATTTTCTTCTTGCTATTCTGTTTTACTTCTAAAAGGAATAAAATGGTGAAAGAAAAAAAATAAATGAGAAGTGGTAAAAGCCCTTTAACTTTTTTCTTGTTGTCTCAGAATGAACTAAGTGAAACAATCCTCCTAGAAAAATGAAGATCCAATACTGTTTGTAAATATTTAAAAAATGCAAAATGTCCATTTAAAATTCAAAATCTTTTTCAACTTGAGAAAGTTTATATTCCACTGTTTCTATCTATCTCCAATATGTAGTAACTAGCTATATTACTTACCTACAGACAAATCTTTCACTGTACTTTTTTTCTATAGACAGGTGAAAATGCCTTTGGCTTACATTCTGCAATTGACTTCCTCAGTGCAGCTCCAGAAAGAGATTGTTTTGATCAGCAACGTGACATCTTCATCATAATATACACTGACTATACGGAAGACAATCAATTTAACACTTGATAATATTCCGTGATCGTATGACAAGAGCAGATGTACAAAATAGTATCTCAGGGTACTGCTTAGCCTCCCCCTTTTTTGATCCTAGCTTTCATCCAGTGGAAGCAGTACTGTAAAAAGGATCTAAATTATCAGGTGGGTTGAGAGGTTTTCTGTTCTATTCCTATGGCATAGCCATCCAAATAAACAAAAACTTCACATAAGCTGTGAGCTTTCCAAACAGTTCTTCCTTGGTTTTGTAAAGGCGCCATTGGTCACGTCAGCTCCAGGGTCAATGACTACAAGGAGATGATGGATTCTCACCGATCACAGGCAGAGGTGATTCTGTCTGCATCAGGAATGTTAACATGAGGACCAAAAAAGCTATTGCGGAAGAGAGAGTGGGCAAGTAAGCAGGTGTGTGATGACAGAACAGCTACAATTCTGTCTAGTTGGAGACATGCCATTCCCTTCAATGTAAGAATACATCATTAATAATAATATCACTATAAAAATCTGACAGCCTGCAGTCATACCTGATTTTGCTAGAATCCCACCGTATTTGACAAGCTGAGAAAGGTGGGCTTGCATCAAAATCAGAATGAGAACATAACAGTTACAATAGACATGATCACATTGTTGTATCTGACACAATAAAAAAATTGTTGCTTCAGAAGAAGGGGTAAGACGTTTACTCTGGAGAATTGAGATGGATCTGAATTCAAGAAATTTTGTTCCTAAAGTGTACTAATGAGAGGTCACCTTAAGTCCTGAGAGACTGTTCAAGAAAGCTATACTACTGGATTTGTAAGTATTACTGTGTTTCTGAAAGTAATTTTTTGGAGACCATAATTAAAATCTATAAGCAGGTATTACTGGTCAGTTTTGTAAGATTAAGCTCCAGTTTTATAAATGTCACACTGAAAACTTCATCGTTGTAACTGTCTTTCTACTGCAGATCTTGAAAAAGTACCACTGCAACAATCCTGCATGAATTGCAAAAATCTACATTTAGTTTAGCGTTAACAAATTGCTAGGGCAGGACAGGGGGGTGGGGGGAGTATAGCTCATCACTGCATGGATGGAAGCAAAATTTGATCTTTTGTACATGTGTTGGCTCCATTTGAACCTCTAATATCAGGTGTTGCTTTTGAAGTCCCCAGTGAAATAAGGTCTGTCACATCAGTGAATATCATATTACTCTATTGAATCAATTAGACTGAAAGTAATGTTATTAATTTTAAAGGTTAAATTCCCAAGACTAGCAGCAATGTGCCAAATCTGAATGAATGCTGAAGCTTCAGGCATAACACGTTCTTGTTGCGAGGGTGAGGTTTTTAAGTTGTTTTGAAGTTCAGGATAGATCATAACAATTTCCCTTTTCTCAGTAAAATTTTGGCAAACCCAAGTCGGAGTTCCTTCCAAAGGTCAGCTGCATTCAGTATGCTCTTTTTACTTTATGATCCAACCAACTGATAAAATGGTTAAACTGTTGTTAAATTTTATTCAGAGACTCTTGTTCTTGAATCATCATACTAAAAATCATCTCCGACTAGTCTGCATATCAGTCAACTTAGTAAAGCTTGTTAAGCATAAAGTAAATTAAAGACATTATGAAATGCAAGATACCAGTGGTGGTCTCTCTCTCTTCTTTAAGACCTTTAAATTCTGGAGTCCCAGTTAACACTTCAGTGTAGAGATGGTGAACTGTCCAGTTAAGCGGTAAACATTTGTTCAGTTTACATTAATTTTGCTACCCAGTGAAGACAGGATTAATTTTTATTTTGCCTCCCAAGACAGTTTTCTTCCTTTTACTGCTGCTCTACTTCAGTACTTATCTGGAACATTACTGTCTTTGCAACATCATATTGGAATACCATTGTGCACTTTGGAAACGCCCTGATGTTGCTGAACCTAACGTAGTGGGACTCTGTAACCCCTTGAACTGGTGTGGAGAATCTTGTACCAGGAGACTCCTTCAGTGGCCGTGGGCTACAGAGGAACATACAGTTGGCTTAAGAAAGAGAACCAGGCTAGAGGGGTTGGGGAGAGCATGAAGAAGGACAAGACAAAAAGAGAATCTGAGATGGGGAAACTCCAGTATAGTGGTACATCTTACAGTCATGCTTATCGACTGCTACTCAGGTCCAGTTAAAATTCAGAATAGCTCCCATTAAAAAAAAAAAAAAATTTGCTTGCTTTTTCAGAAGATAAAATCTTTTTGTCATTTTTAATCACATGATCCCCAATCTGCAAAAAGTCCTTTGAAATTAGCATGACGGTCTACAGCACTTAGTTTTACAAATAAAGCGCTTTGTTGCCATACAGCTTAGAATGCACAAAAAAATTATTTTTGTGATTTCTACTTAAAATAAAAATTTAACTATCAAATAAATGTATGGACCACAAACAGGCACGTAGCTACTGCTTTAAAAGGAAGAAACTTGCACACAGCGAAAACAAAGCTTAAAAAAATTATCTAGGAATTGCAGGACACCTAATGCAATTTATGCTTTTTCTTGACCTAACTTCACACGCGCACACACAATAAGGTTGACTTAAAAAAAGAATGATATGCAGGAAGAAGTGGTATTACAACAAAAGTTGACTTAACTTGTATAGACAGTTAATTATTTTGTACCTTTGGTGAAGGAGCAACAAACAACTGACACTGATCCAAAAGACTATTCTCTTTCCAGTGTTTTTTCTTATAAAGGTGCTTTGCAAATAGATTTATATCAGCCAGAAAAATAGTTCAGCTATGTCTACATAAACAATCTCTAAGGACATTTCCATCCCTTTGTTTCCTTTTGTCCTCCTTTCCTTTGCATACCTAATCATCCTCTGGTAGCACCAGTTTGCTGACAGATCACTGCAAAGTAGAACTAACAAATACAGTCACCATAAACTGAATTATAGTATCTTCTGAATAGTAAAGAATTTTTTCTGTACTGTGGTATTCCCTATAACAAACAGTGTTTAAACCAGATGTTTCAAATCATATTCTCAGAATATTACTATCATGTTTGCAATCCTTCTGTCCTGCTAGTAAATACCTTGAATTTCCTTCAAACCTTCTAACAGAATCCTATCGCTAGAGTTTGCTACTTCTGAAAACTGAGAGGTATTTTTCTTACAAGCTTCTAAGGAGATTCCAGCATAATTCAAGTCCGGGGTGTGTGTGTGTGTGTGTGTGTGTGTGTTGAAAAAAAGAAAAAAAGCAATTAGGACCCCAAGTCTGAAGACTGATTTTTTGAGTTGGTAAATGACCTGAAATTCACATTTTCGGGGAGCCAATATATATGTTCTTAAGCATTGTCTCAGTTCCAAAGCATTTGTCTAGAAAAAATTACGCATTAGCAATGACTCACATCCTTAGACAGCTGTAAAACAGTTAAATTTAGTTAAGAAATTGCTTCATTCTGAGGAGGTTCAATAATATCAATAGCCTAACCTAGTCAAAAGCAGCGTCTTTGAATTGTAAAATCCTATCATGGACTCTGGCCAGTACAAGAGAGGGTTCTAAGTGAGGGGTGCAGGGGGAGGCACTCTTTCCAACCCGCTGATACTGGTTATGTCTCAAAGCATACAGGTCTTAATATGGACGGGCAACACTTTATGTAAAAGGCAAATGAAGTAACAAAAGTATAAAAGCTGTTCATAAGATATTTGTTTTGGCAATATGTGAGCCAGTTGGTTAAGTACATACGGGTAATTACATAATCCATAAAAGAGCCTCTATCACTGGTTTTAAAGTTTCCCTGGGCGACCCCTTGTTTTTGCTGGTATTGATCAACTAAGAGAATGTATCCATTACGCACCACCACCAAGATTTCAACCTAGGTTGTTTAAGACAATTTTTTGGTTCCAACTTGAGTGCAATACTTTCATTCACCCAAGTAATTCAAAACAGAACATTGCTATCATAAATAGCAAAACAAATTCATTTAGACTCTGCTTCTCCTCTTCAATGAAACACTAAGTTTATATAGTACTCATTTATTTCATATATGTTAAAATGTCACTTATACTGAGAACCATAATTGAAATCATCTGGTAATTTATTTCACAGTCTAATTATGGATAACATCCATTTTGTTGAAATCCTGGCCTAATCATGGAGAATAACAGCATGCTAATTCTCCTTTCAGTTGTGTCCTGACATGAAGCAATCTCTGTGACTATGCTTTCTAAAGTTTTACTCGTAAGACCTACCAAATACAAATGGACTAAAAAAACCCAAGTATTTTGGGGACATTTGCTCATTCCTGTTCCAAGTCCCAGAAAAGACTTTGACAACAAATGCGCACAGATTTGATTTAGGAAAGTTCATTCCAGAAAAAATACAAATACTATAATTTGGAGTATTTCAGTATTGATGGTTCCCAAATGTTCAAAATAAGGAAAACAAAACTACTTCATTGTGGAAGGCTGATAAAACAAGGGAAAAAATTGGAACCAGTAAATGTTAACTTAGATCTGATATTCTGTTTTGTAAGAAGAGAATAAAACTAAGACGTTGTGACATTGCTTTTAAAATAGCTCAAGCTTCACAAGGTTATATAACACGTTAAAAGTGTCAAGTGAAAAACTTAGTATATTATGAATTAAACTTCTTTACTTGGATAAACCAAGTATAGTGTTTCATTTATTATTATTGTGAAAAACACTCTGCATTCTATGGCAACTTGATCTCATATACTCAGGAATACTGATGCTATTTTCCTGACTTGCTTTATGTTTTGATTTTGGTTCTACACAGAGTAAGGATAACATAACTGCTGACACATCCCTGCTTAGATACATACATAGCACAGTGCTACATATCGCACTCTCATTACAGAAGAAAGAGTGACGAGAAAAGACACGAAGAAAGAAAAGGCTTAACACATCACAGCACTGCGATACCCAAGAATGGAAATCAGGGAGCAGAAAAGACGAAACATTGAGGCAGACCGATGGATAGGATGGGAACATGGGATTTAATGTTGACTGTAAAGGAAATCCTCACAGCAAACTAAACTCCATTTACATCATCATTTAGGATCACTCAAGCAGAAGGCTGTACAACTTGAACAAAGATTTTAAATGAGATTTGGATTCAGACACTGAATTACTTTGTCCAAACCACCGATTTATTAAAATGATCAAAGAAATACTGTAAGGTGAAACTGCCCTAAACCAGAGGGGAGAGCTCTGGAAAGGAGGGATGCTTCTAATCCCAGTGTAAAACATGCCCAGTCAACTGTGATTGTCCTGTTTTATTCTCCTGGAAAGAATATAGTGATGAATAGGAAGGGATTAGGAAGTCATACTGTAAATACTACACACAAGAGTGAGAGTGTGTGTATGTGTGTATTCTTCAGTATTTAGCTATCACTGCTCTTACAGAATTACTTCAGAACACACAGTGACAGGTGACAAAATATCAAACTCTCAAAATTCTTTCATGGCCCGTGCTCAAAAAAAAAAAAAAAAAAAAAAAAAAAAAAAAAAAAAAAGAGAGAGAGAGAAAAAAGAATTTGAGAACCCAATATATTAAATTAGCACCATCACTGGATTATATTCTTTCCCATTTTATACTACAGACTGCTTTAGGCAAATCAACACTCCAGTCTCTACTGAAAAGCTGGAAGGGACAGAAAGTGGTCCTCTTTTTCCAGAAGTTCTGTGTTTAAAACCATCCTCCACCCATCTGTGCCAGAAGGTATGTAAGCCCTTCACCACACAGAGGAGCATCCTACTTAACACATGCTATTCTGAGACAAGGTGATCTTAGTTTCTCGCGGTGACACTACTCCATACTGACCAGTTTTCTTATCCTTTGGATAAGTGAAATCACAGGCTTGAAAGCTATTCTTACACTTGTGCTTTATGACAGTCCTAATGACTGTATAAATATTGTGCAGAGACCCACCTTAGAAGACTGCCTAGCCTAGCAGATTCAAAATTCCCTCTTGAATCCAGGGAATTATTGATTGAAACTGAAAAATTATTCCTTCCTTGTTCTAGTGAAGATCCCTAAGTTGGCTAATGCAATCACTAATGTCTGTTCCAGACACGTCTCAGACAATCCCTCCAGGGGCAGAAAACGCCTGGACGCCTGGTGACCAAAGCGCTGGAAACTGTGAAGTCTTGCAACCCACAGAGCAATGAAAAGCCATGTGAGGAAGACTGATGTAAGCAACCTCACAAATGGCATACGCCCTTGCTTTTCCTGCCTCTTCAATCATAGGGAACTTTGCATTTGTCTAGTACGACAGTGAATACACCAACAAAGCTTATTAGCTTTATCTTGCCAGAAAAACTACACGTTTAATTTATAATGAAGCCAAGAGGCCTCACAGTTGGCTGTTTTCCCAGATCCCTTCAAGAACCCAGGATTTGTCAGTCCCACTACCTATGAGTAATGTTCTGTCTTGCCAATCAAGAGGTTATCTCAAGGCACAAGAAGGACATAATATTAAAAAGACTGCTCCTCTTTGAGGGATACTAAAAAAAAAAAAAAAAAAAAATATTCCTTCCATATACGACAGATTTGCTGAACTGTGGTTTCAGTTTTTTGGAACACTGGAGCAGAGATAATACCAGAAACTCCAATGGAGTTTTCTTGTAACTTTGCTATTGCTATCAGTCTTATGTGACACTATTACAGCAATGTGTATCAGTTTAAAACCCTACATTAGCCAGCTACAATACCTGAACTACAGAACTAACATCGTTAACCTCACAGTCCTGTTTTCCTTCTTTGTTTGAAACTACTTATCTAAAAGCAGGAACAGATATTCGTTACTTCAGGAAAAAGACCGGTACTTTAGTTACTAAAGGCAGCAGGCAAGATTCTTTAATAACATCAGTAGAAATTGAGAGAATGTTCCTTACATTACTAGATCTCAAAATAAGAAGTTGGCTTGCTATCTTTCGCACACATCAGAACATTTAATTTTTTAAAAGATTACCACCATACAGCTGGGAATATAGGTACATATGCTACATACGATCCAGATGGTTTTTTTATTGTGGTATCACAAAACGCTCCAAGCAAAAGAGGGG
This sequence comes from Platalea leucorodia, assembly GCF_965183815.1. NCBI lineage: Eukaryota > Metazoa > Chordata > Aves > Pelecaniformes > Threskiornithidae > Platalea > Platalea leucorodia. The sequence continues at coordinate 60,149,997 of NC_138826.1, forward strand.
GTTATATAAAAATAAAGCAGCATATTCTCCATTTACAAATTCTAATTTATAATATAGCCAGACATAAAAATTTACTTAGAATCTAGTAGGTTCCTCTAATATAGCTACTGCATTGGTAGCCATAACTGTGCACTAAAAATTACTGCAATAGCATAAAATTTGTTTTGTGTAAAATCAATCTTTCAAATTTAACTTACGCCTCCTCTACTAGTTTAGATGTTCCACATAATTTACTAAACAATCTTCAAGTGCGTGTTAGGCACCTCTGAGTAAATTCACTCACGGATTTCACTACTCTGAAGTTTAATAAAAGTGATTTTTATGCAACCCTATTCAAAAGCTGTCTGGACGTGGTCCTAGGCAGCCAGCTCTGGGTAGCCCTGCTTGAGCAGGGTAGTTGGACAAGATGACCTCCAGAGGCCTCTTCCAATCTCAATCATTCCATGATTCTGTGAAAACAATCTGCCATAAAACTGTAAATGCACTGAACAAAGACCCTTAGGAATAGAAAAGTCTCATGCTTCCTCTGTTGATGTTCAATGTAAAAACATCTTACAATGTTCTTCAGCAGTAGAAGCCTGTGCTTAGGACAACTGTATTAAGTCTCCCACTTCTGGTTTAATGACATAAAGCAATTTGAACTCTTCACTGTAGTGCCAAGAATGCCCAGGAGGCAATTTATTGTTTTCAATAACTAAGTATGAATTATCCAACAGACAAAAGGGAATTTCACCAATTAATAAAAGTGATCATGTACTGTTTATTATAACCTAAACAAGATACCTGTTACTATAGGCTATGAACTCACTGGTGAGGGCCGTAACAGCACCCAACTTAGAGCTGTGAAATGTGTGCTCCTTTGGAAACCAAAAGCCCTTACAATGAGACTGCTGGAGTGCACTTCAAGCTACATGGCATCTGCCATGACTGATCTGGATTAGGCAAGAAGATCAAAAGTATATTCCTTGGGTCAGTCCCCGGAGAATACACTGTCACCTCTACCAGCACCTGTAACCTATGGACTATCTGCCATTGAAAATACTGTCTGAAGCCAAGCTTGTGGACCTTTTAGGACCCATATTGCAAATCAGAAAAATCTATGTTATTATATGGCTCAGAAAGAATCAAAAAACATCAAATCTTATGAGCTAAATCCTCTCTTGAGAGCGAAGCAATCTTGCTGACACTGAACCTGAAGCTGCGGTAATAAACTAAGATCTGTATGGTAATCAGTCACCTTTAAAACTAAACTAGCAAAGAGCTGAAAAGTGGCATGAAGAAACAGACATATTCCCCTGCCCTAATAATGTCTTATTAGTCGTACATTCATAGAAGAAAAAAAAGATACACCATGCCATCTGAGCTGGGCTGCAATTGCTCTAAAAAGTCTCAATGGATTCTCAGAAAAGTGGGAAGTCGACCGGAAGGGTAAGCATCCTATTTTCAAAGTGGTCATGGCTCATTGTAAAACGAAAATAAATTCTGTGTTGTGTCCTCATTTCCCATGTGGAAATTAAACAACTCATCTTCCTGAATGGTAGAAATGAAAAAACCTCACAGGATAATTATGCTGAATTTGAACTCACATAATGAAGCCTCTCCAGTCTTCTTTGGCACCTTCATTGCTACCACAAGATTTTATCTAGAGGTATTTTGATGCAGATGAAGGATTAAATGCTTGTCTAATTTTTCCTATTATTACTCTAACTGAAGATAATACCTTGATCTAAAAATCCCATCCCACCTGGTAAACCAGTTCTGAGAGGATATTCCTGAAAAGAGAAGGGACTCCAGCATCTTGGAGACACAGGGTAACAAATTAGACAGAACAGCTTCTGGAAATTTCTAAAAGCCATAAATTTGAACTTTGTTACGTTCAGTGGTAGTCATCAAGCCTATAACAGAAAGGCTTGAATGAAAGAAAAAGCAGCAGCAGAAGAGGTCTGATATCCCTTCAGGGACACACAGGGACAAGTTCCCCGTGACCCTCCAGGACACATCTTTGAGGTCACATCTGTCAGTTTTAATAAAGAAGCTGGCACAAGCCCGTGGGGACTTTAGGTCTTTTTTGTGGTGTTTGAAATCTCTGAACTGGGTTTGGAACCAGTTCAGCTGCATGCCTTGAGACCTGGAGTAAAAGGAGCAGAAGTATGTCTTTTTTTGACGGAGAGGTATTTACAGAAATACTCTTGTACTTGCACTGCTTGTTAAGCCACAGAGTTCCTGAAGAAAAGTAGCTATTTCATCAGTCCTAGCTGAGCAGAAAGCCCAGCATATCCTCCTTTCACCTCCCTGCAGAAGCTGGGCTGATGAGCAGGCCAATATGATCCTGGAGCATTGTACGGTGCTCCTCCTTAAGTGTTCATGATTCAAGCATGTAAAAAGCAGAGAATAAGCTTCACCACAGGTATATTACAGAGGCAAAAACTTATCCAGTCTGAAATAAGAGTGCATATGCTCACCCACTTTGTAAATGTACACACGGACCATCTTTGTTGGGACAGTCTTACTTTGTTCTTTTCTGTATAGTTTGTACAACCAGAGACTCAGACACATGCTGCAGGTTTGAATGGGCCATCGCCTACGCTGTAAATACTATAGGATTCTTAAGCACTAAATACCATTGTAGAGCATCTCAAAAAGATGTCTAAAAGTCCATCTTGCATTTTATTAATTCTTAGAAAACCACATATTCATTCACCTGGCAGGCAAGTTCAAGGTCACGCCAGGGAAGATGAAACTACCATAAACTGAATTAAATGTTTGAAAATGCAGTTCCTTCTCTGTGCTCTCTCATCTCTTCAGGTTTGGAGCAGAAGATCTGCCCGAGGACGTAAATCTACTTCACAAATGAGGGAATGGAAAGAAAATAATCTTTAAAGTACAAACACTGAACCGTAAAAGTTATGAATACTAAACAAACACGGTGGTAGTAACTATGATCAGTACTGATTTTAAACAACTGAGTTATAAATTCCATTTGCAGTCCCTCTCTCCTGCCACACAGTATTTCTTATCATTAAGCATAAGAGATTTATTTTGATTTCTAAGCTTTTTGAAAAGCAGAGGGCATTTATTTCCTCTGGAGAAAGGCAAGCTTCTTATCCAAAAGAGCAGGAAAATTGCATTTGGAGTCTTCCCCAATACTAGCTGAACAAGTAACATCAGCACAGCAACAAAAAAAACAAAACCAAAAATACCCAGCTGCGTTCTTCCTTTACTTTATCACACGTCAATTATCACACAGTGCATGGGCAGCTGCCAAAAACCACTGCTATGTTCAGATACTAAAACTTGCATTTTATTTGCCCGCAGCTGCATCACACAGTGAAGGGAGTGTTAACCCTCCCTCCCCAAGACAAAACATGACCTCCCCCCAAAGCAAGGGGTGACTGATTCACTGCCTTTTTTTTTTGTTGTTCTTTCAGAGTAACTGTTACTTATCTTTTGTCCCAAATGCTATTTCTCTAAAATGCTTTGATTGCAAAGTATTGATTTCCCCCCCCCCCCCCCCCGTTCCTTTTCATCCTGGTCTGTCAACACAGACAGACAGATGTGGCAAAGAGAATAATGAAGCACAATTTAATGTTTTTCAGGTTCAGATTTCAGATTTGCCCAGCGTGGTCCCTATTTTATTTTCTGACATTCTCCCCTTGCCTGGAGTTCTAACAACTTAAAATGAGATTTTATGCAAGATTTACTTTCAATGAAATCAGAAAAAAAAAAAAAATCCTGCAGCTCTATAAAACTAAGTTTTGCATTAAATTTTCAGACATAAAGCTAAAACTCATTTCTGTAGTCTCCAAATTTCTAGCATTTGCCTTATTTCTATTGTCTCAAATAAAGGTGCTATCAAGCAGCATCACTGTAGGAGCTTAGAACTGGAAAGATTCCAGAATTTAAAATGTGAAGCATGTGGTTTCCTGAGCAACCTGTAACATGTAGTTTGGTGCCTACTGAGTAGCAGTAGTGATGCCAATTGTCATGTTAATTTTTCAGATCTTTGTTGCTCATAATCTTCTTCAGTGTCTTTTATTTGATCTCTAATCGGCCAGTAAATTTTCATTACTTTCTTCATCTAGATTTTAGAATGACCAGAAAGTATGCTTTCTAGTTCACCACCTTTAATCAATACAACAATGATATTAATTGTTCATAAAAGAAACTACGCAGTGGCCTGCATCAATGAATCCAAACAGACACCAAAGAGTAAAGGGTGCATTTTAAATAATTTTTGTTTCAGCAACAGAAATTGCAGAAATTTAGTACAGCACAGTTTTGGGCACCACACCAAACAACTTCTTGTCAGTGTCATCAGAATAGGTGATTACACATATAAAACAGTCACAGAAAATAAATTAAAAAAAAGTTATCAACAGAAGTCCAAATGCCCAGCATAGCCATATATCATTTGGCTATGGCTACATTACTAGTAGAGGCGATCTCTCTAAATTTCAAAAGAAAGTAAACAACTTCTCCTAAATGGGTAAGTCATGCAAGTTAATGATTTTTCAATAAATTCTTTTCGACATCTTTATGATTTTAGCTTTTGTTACCAATTTTCTTTTTACCTAGCATTAAAATAATATTAGCGTTCAAAATTTCGTTCATTATAGTACCCACTTCAAAAATATCCTCAAATCTCAGTATATGCTGAGGGAAGAGCACTTGGTAAAAACTCACCGAATAGCATCTACTAATCTAATTCTTAATTCGGTTAAATTCCTTCAACATGCCAACACCTGTACCCCATACCTCCTCATAACTGCAAGCAGCAGTTATATGCTGCTGCTGCTTCCAAATATCCATAGAAAAAATATTTCTTGACACTACACAAGAGGAAAAGCTTTTTTTGTACCACACATCTTTCATAGTCTTTCACTGTATTCAATTAAAATTCCTAAGTAACATTTAAATCACGTTGATAAACTTAAAGCATTTACTATCAGATAACTAAGCCAGTAAGAAAAAAAAATACTACTACTTATGACCTCTGAAGATACTTCAAACTGTACCATCCAGATCTTCAATTAGAATACACAGATTAAAACCTGATCTGTCTGAACATGCCAGTTTATAACCAGAGGGAGGAATAAAAAGACTATTGTGCATGGAGGCAAAAGTTTAAAGGCTGCACTTTTTTTTTTTTCTTAAAGAAAATAAAATTCTGAAATGTCCCGGAAGGTTTGAAAGACAGCACTTGGATAAAGTAGAAAACAGGCTAGAAATGCAAAGAAGAAAAAGCAAATCAGAGTTTACAAGCTTTAAGAGAAAAACATTTCCATGAGAGGAACTACAGGCTTCTAAAGTTCCAGGCAGAGGGCAGAAATAGCTATCTGTACAGTCAAAAAAGGACAGGCATATATATCAGATAAAAACGAGACTTCATAATTTTCTCTAGTACCTGAAACAGGTTTTATGTAAGTTCTCATAACTTCCACAGCATATAGAGAAAATCAGACCTGTCTTTCCTTAGGTATTTTCTCAAGCTCTGCTTTTATGTGGAAAAATGCTAAAGAGAACAAGAAAATGCAATGCCAAATCTATAGAAAATCCCAAACCTAGTCTTAGTTTCCGCGTCTGGAGAACCAATTAAAAAAATTCAGTTAAAGACATCAATCCTAAAACTTTAAAGGACTGAATTTGTGCTCATTTACCCTAGGCCATACAGAAAAATAAAAAGAAATTCCATCTTGCACCACAAACCTCAGATAAAAGTAGTCAGCTGGATTCTCCATAAAAATATTCTAAGTTTGCTAGTTATAGAAACTGAAACAATCATCTTTGGATTTAAAAACTTCACAATTTAACTGTTCACGTTAAAGGAAATGGTTCCAACAACTTGAAGGCTGAAGCAAATTCAAATCTCTGCATGTGATTCTAGTTAGCAGCAGGAGCTATTTTTCTATAGATAGGTTATATGTTTCTTTAAGAAGCCCAGAGACACGTTTACAAAACAACTCAAGTTGCAGGTTATATGGTAGTGTTATCTTCTGTTGAGCTATCTAGGATAACAAGACCTCAAAACCTCTACATCTAAAAGCCTGGGCCCTTACCTTCGAGTGTGAAGAGACCAGGTAATTTTACTTGAAAGCAGCAGCAAACCAACCTCAAAAAATAGGCTAGCCACATGAAGAGACAAGATGAAACTGTCTTATATGAATTACAGTGCTCTCAAGAAAACAAGTATAAAAAAAATGAGTAAAAAGAGAACCTTTAGCACTGCCTATAAATGAACCAATGAAAGATCATCCTAAATAGTTAAGTAGAGCAAATGAGAAACCATGTGAAAAAACAGCGTTAAGGGTAAATGGAAGTAAAACCACCTCACTGACATTTAACATTTACACAAATGTCAGATTCCCCACTTCTTGGTTAATCATTCATCTGGGATCTCAATCAATGTTTGGAGTGTGCATGACTAATTTTGAAAACAAAGAGAAAGCACAGCACAAAATTGAGAAATCTGTGTTTCTAAAAAGATGAACAGTCAAAAAATGAGACCATGAAGACTGGGAATTAGGGCTCTGTTGTAGAATTATTAATGACTTATTTATGGCTAAACTCCATGCCTGAACTTCCATTCCTGCATGAAGTTTGCTGTAACAGAACTGAACGTGACCTAAACCCTCATGATTCATAGCTATATACTAGAAGAAAAAGTATTGGCCAGGTGTCAGAAATTAATTAATATTCTGAACTATTAAAATTACAAGAATTCCATAGAGTTGCTTAAAGGTCTAGAAAAAAAAAACCCAACACATTCACAGCCTAATACATTGAATACGAGCTCCAAGAGCAGCTTCTCTAAAAATACAGAGGAAAAAATATTCTGTAAATTAAAATTTCTTGTGATACATGCATTTCTCTGTTTTTACCATGTGTAGCAGCCATTTGGGAAATGTTGTTTGCAATTTGCAAAAGACCATCCATAATGACATTCATTGCCCTAGGACTCAACGCCCTTTGGGAAACCTCTCTAATTTCCCTGATGGGGTCTACTTTTTCTTATCCAGACCTCCTCCATTTCACTGACAAGGTCTACATTTTCTTATCCAGAAAGATATGCAGGATAGTCTGAACCCTGATTATCATGTTGTAGTAGTTCCCAAGAAATACGGAGTATGATAAAACAACATTTCTAATGAAAGTTATACAAAGTTATTCCTGAACTTTTCTTAGTAAGTTACAGAGGAGTCATTCTAATTGCTTGTATTGATACAACCCCTCATTCATTTAGTCACATACTGAAGTCAGTCACCCAGTGCCCTGTGCTTCAAATCAGCATGGCTTTGTTAAGATGGTGGGTGTGAAAGGATTGATTTTTCAGACGATGTGGCCTCCTCCTGAAGTGGAAGCAGAAGCAGCACATGCAACTACTGAAAGGCAACAAACCTCTGCTTTGAATTCTTTTTTTTTTTTTTTTTTTTTCCCTTCAAAAATCCAAACTGAAATTCATCGTTCACCATCTTCCCATTACATGACTGGACTCAATCATTAATCTCCAAAATGTAAATTCTAGTTCAGACTTTTTGACAGACTTAGAAATCGAGATGCAGAGATGTGTATCTGACTTAGACCTCCACAATCTTACCTTCTTCTGAAGAACATTAACTTTGCGTTCCTTCACCTCTAACATGTCCTTGAGGTCATGGATCTCTCCCGCTTGAGTCCCCTTTTCCTCTGCCATCTCCTGAATCTGCTTTGTCTTCTTATTTAGCATAGTCTCCTTCTCTTCCAGACGTAATCGTAACGCATCCACCTAGATTCAGACATGCAGAAACAGGGTTTGTTTAGCACTGAAGGAGAGAAATTTTAGAAAAGTTAAGCCACACTTCCACAAGGGAGTGAGCGCTGTCAAATTACAAATAGATTCAGAAAAGTAACATCCCTTACTTTAAGACTTCAACATACATAAGCTTGTGATGAAACAGTTATCACAAGTGGCAGGAGACTAAACAGTAAAAATAATCAAATGTTTTATTCCAAATTATATGAGACTAATACTCCTTTCTTGGAAAATCTCAAATCATACTTCTGACATAACTCAGTCTTGTAAGGTATAAGTGTGGAATTTTTTTCCTCAAAGTAGAAGCCAACACAATGTGTTGTTGAGAAGTTCTCTCATACGTAGGAAAAGTGACCCCTTTATTTGAAACATTACTAACATTCAGAGATTTAAACGTTGACTCTTAGTACCAGTCAGTTTATATTCTAGGTTTTAATCAGAATATTAGCTGAACCTGGAGGTAATGAAAGCAGAGGTCTTTGCGGCCACTGCAGATCAAAACATGGAAAGAAGGTTACCTTAGGATGGCTAAGAATATTTTGGCTTAAATAGCAACATAATAGTTTAAATGTAACATGCGTTTTCAGCAGGATGCAGTTTTATATTAAAGATAAAATGGAACAAATGACACAGTACAGGATATTGTGGGTGCAATTTGGACACAAACATACTTAGAGCTCCCATGGCCTCAATAAATTTAGAAACACACACTGAGAATTCTATGGTATCCTCAAACTTCAAAACTGCATGTTGAGAAGCTTTTGCTTTTCCTTCTGCATTTCTCTTACACAAATGAAACACAGAGCTCACAAGACAAAAGAAATAGAAGAAGGAATCAGAGCTATCTGAATATAAATTTGATGAGAAGAATAAGGTCACCACAGAGCACAGACTAATCTCAAAGACCACTGTGGAATAAGAAATCCAACACCACCAACCTTCTCAAGATACCAAAAGAAACCCACTGACCCCTATCCACTTGGCATTCAGACAGAGCTCAAATCTGCCAGCTTGGCTGCTAATCTTATTTGACAGTATCAGATTTGGTTCCTGTTAGCTGAATCCATTACAGGACATCAGTCACACAGGGTAAACAGGGTGATCAATGAACTTCTTGGTCCTTCTGCACAGCATAGGCTAGCATGAAGTGAAGAGATGACTTGGACAACTCCAGCTAGGGAAAGAATTTAGGTAGTCACTATGCTTATGGTATTTTGAGCAACATTTAGTTTTAACGTGTTATTCTAATTCCACTTTATTTGCTAAATGAAAAGTTGCCTCTAAGACTCTACATTTACAGTACGTTACGCCCACAAAATCCTTTGCTGTTTGTCTGATTCCTTTTACGCAGAGCAATAAGCACTTGCCAGTGGGGAAAAGAACTGCCCTGCTCTCCCCATCAGCACTGCAATCCCACTGCCACCTCTACGTCTGGAGCCTTCTCACTTACACATACGTTATTAAAATCACATTCCTGACCTCTCACCCAGCAAGTGGGGCATGGAGTATATTCTGCAGTGATATTAGAGGACCAGGTACTACCCAAATATGATTTATAGGATTGCTAGTTTTGTAATGAAAAGTTTAGCAGGTGGATCAGGCTTTGTCTTCTTTTTAAAAACACACAGTTTTATAGATTGATTAGGTATGTTCTTCTCCGGATATCTCTAATATTAAAGCTGGGAGTCACTTTCATTCATTCTTGAAGGGAAACTGAAAATCTCCCTCACAAGCAAATCCACATACTCTCAACAGTTGTGTTGCAAAATATTTGAGACAGTCCAGATGCCTACAGCACAGTATTAAGTGAAAAGAGAACATTTGCAAACAGAAATTTATCCACAGAATGCTTTCCATTTTCTGATTGATTATTCTCTTTGAACTCTATATTAGCTTATGGCTTGGGGTAAATTGCATTCCTGGTTTTATTTGTGTGAGGTCCCTGCCTAGGAAACCACAGAAAACACTTTCAAGAATATTTTCAAAGGCTGGCAGGACACACAATCATCACCTTAGCACTATTCCTGGCAGAACACTGCACTTGTTTATTCATGTCAGCTCAGTTTATGTATGGCATCCTCCCACAGTGACAAGAACTGAGGTCTGTGGGAGTCAGGTGATGCCAACTTCAACAAAGTCAGCTTAAGATTTTCTCTGAACATGGAAACGACTAGGCAAATAGCTACTGAGGTGCTGACGCCCCTTCTCCTGACTTCTGCGTCTTGGATGGTGTTGTCTTAACCCTGGGTTAACCTAACTGCTTTCACAGTAATAGACGGCCATGTCTTTAATTATGCATGGCAAGTAAAATCTTACAGTACAGCTCAGGCAACTGCTAGTCCTTCGTCTAACAATGGGCTTGCTAACTTGACCTGCATGTACCATCCAATTTCCCATGAAGCTTTAGCAAAATAAGCACATTTGTTGCCACCTTCAACACAATAGCCTTCCTAGACACAGGTGCAAGAGGTACCTCTTTTCAGCTGAGTACCATACGTAAGACTTAAATTTCTTCACTGTAAGAACCATGTATGAAAAACTGTATTGGGAACCACTGATCTGTCTTCACAGAATTTTCCAGTAGCAGTAAAATAATACTCTCTGACTCTGCTCCTAATATGTATCGCCATATTTAGCATGTAGAATTCCAAATTTCTAAGAAAATCTAGAACATTAGTAGCTCCACTGACTACCAGAATAAACACAATAAATGACATAATATTTCATTTAAATTTATTCTTAAGCCTTTTTTAAAATCTTGGATTAAAATTAGATTAAAGTCTTAGCTTTAAGAATATTCCCAACTTACAGCTTAGGGAAATGACTAAAATTTTCAAAAGTCCACAGTGAGTTTCAGAACTGACTAAGGAGCTTGAGTCAATAGAACTTAGGTTGCACATGTTTTTTTTCTCATTTTTACCACCATCTCCACTGTACAGTAGCAATCAAGGTATTATGACAGTGGTGATTCCCAGTTGGGTTTAGGAAGATGTCAGTGATGCCTAGAAAAAACAGCGCTCGACTCTTCCCATCTATCTGCCACCTGTTCAAACCATGGCTGAGCTATTGATTTATATCAGTGAACCAAGCCATACTCCATTCAGTTACATCAGAGAGTACAGTCTCCCCTATGTTATATCCAAGCCCTGATTTCTCGGTAATGGCAAAATTAAAAACTTTTATTCTCTGTTGGTATGACTACATTAATGGCAGCAAAAGGAACAGACAGAATGACAATCCTGAAATATGTGTGAAGAGCTTGCTATGGTTTCTAATAAGAGCCAGCTACTTTTTAAAGTAGATGTTGAAGTAATTCTATCTATGTCAGCACTCAGAATTCAAAGATAATTGAGAAATGCACAGAGGAAGACATAAAATATTATATTTGGCATGCGAGGTGAAATGTTGCTTTTACCCTACAGCAGATATTGCTATGTGAAGTCTCCAAGTACCTGAAATGAGTACATTTGAAAAAGGTTCAGTTTTGTGACATTCTATTACTATCTTGCAAACACATCATATAAACACAATAAAAGTTAAGCTCTTTTCCTGACAGCATAGTCTGTAATTAAGACTTAAAAGCTATGTTTACTGACTGATTTTGAAGGCAGTGGTAGTTCACAAGACTTAATTCTCTATTTTTGACATTGATCGTCCTTATTAATTATGTTAGAGTTGACTCTTCACCTGCCTATACAAATTGCAGCAATATCAAGTACAGTCTTGTAGAAGAATTGAGAATGAATTCTTTTTGAACATTCAGCTCCGAGTTATCTGGGCAACTTAGATGACATGACTACGCCATGGAGCAGAGGCGCACACACCCGGCTTTGTGCAGAGCCTGTTTGGTTCTTGCTAGGGTTATAAATTCAGCGCAGGACAGACGTACTGCTTCCAGGGCCTGCTCAGGTCAGAAATCAGTTCAACTGTTCTTCCAGAATCTCTAGCACATGGTATTAAATACCTAAACACAGTGAACTCAGTTCTGTGAGCTGAGCTTAATGCTTGCAGGCGTCAGCATAGGTCCTAATGTAGTGCTAACAAGTCTTGCTAGGGACACCCAGCTCCCATTCGCATATTCCTCACTAAACAAGATCCGCTCCCTAACTGTCTCTGATTTGGGAGAGTCTACTATAGTTTCAAAATGCCAGTATGAGCCCCAGTAAAGAAAGACCCTTAGAGAATTTTATGTTCCACTGAGACATTCAGAGCAAATACAATACTTCGAGGACTGGATTCATTTTTCTACTGAATATTAAACTGAATTTACTATATAGAACAGACCAATTACAGAACCATGCCAGCTCAGGCAGTATACAAAAATAAAGGGGAATCTTCTCACTGATTAACCTCCCATTGAGGCCACATACCTTCGGGCACTGACCTAAGCTAAAGGGATCACTGGGCAAAACAAACTTTATATGGATGAAGTCTTAACTCCAAAATAAATATTGATTTATTTTTTGTTTTGTTTACGAAGAGATTGCACATTTTTAGAGCTATTTTTAAAGGTTCCTTCACAAATTGAAAAGTTAACCACAATATCCTCTCCACCCAAGAGCCCTCAAGATAAACACCCCACAAACAGCTCACTGTTCTTTGTAGTTCTAATGTGGCAGGTGGCAAATCCATTTTTGAGATATTATACCAACATCTTTGCCCCACTTACCTGCAGTTTTCTTTAAGAGAAGACTAAAAGGCAGAGGCTTATGAAGGTATGCTCTTTTCTCTCAAAATGTTTATTTAAAGATGACTTTAAAATACCAATCCCCTATGAAGATGTCTGCCAATATATGACAGAAAATGCACCTCTCCCTCTCCTCATAACTCTTTCGAGGTGCATAGGGAGAAGGTAGTTATGTTTTAACACTGACCAGGGCTGTCAACAAGTGAGGCCAGGCAGGCTCTCACGTTCCTACCCTATTCCCAGTGAAAACTCTTGTATAGAAAGATACTTTCTCCTTAAAAAAACAAACAAACAAACAAACAATAAAATACATCACAGGATGCAACAACCAACATCTCAACACTGTATTTTATCAATGCGTTTCAGTCTTATACTTGAGAGGATCACTTGTGAAGACAGAAGAAAGGTAACTGTGTATGATGATTTAATTGTTGAGCTTTCTGTCAAGAACATCAGCAAGGATGAAAAAGATGTGATTATTTTTCAAAAAGTATAAATATCTTCTTGGAATTACATAAAAATTCTCAGGAACACAAATGGATCATTCTAAATATCTACTCTGACACAATGGAATAGCCTCCTGATCAACAACACTTTGTATGTGTTAAATCCATACCAGATTGCTACATCTTACTGTGGAGAACATGCTAGACTGTATTGAATCCATCAAATCTATCATAAAAAACATCATTCTAAAACAGTATCATTAATGTTTTAGCTCCACAGCAACTCCTTGCTGAAAGACAGACAGAAAATCATCTCTCACTGTTACTGCAGTTGTTATGTTTCACTTACGATATCTGGAAACAAACTATGTGAATGAACTAAAAGCAGTAGAAAATCTCTCTCTCGCTTCCCTCCCACCCCCTGCCTTTCAGCCACATTTTGTTAGTAAAAAAAGAGCTTGCACATTTCAGAGGAAGAATCAGATTTGGTTTTATATTGCGGTGCTATATGAGCATCTCATTTGGAAGAACTCAGTGAAGAACAAATATTCTCAATGATTATTTAGCAATATTACAAGTTAGAGAGTAGAATAATTATCTATATTTAAAAGCTCCTTTGGCCTTCAGCTAAAATAAAATCAAAATGTTCTGAATAACTATCAAGAGTATCTATCAATGGTATATAACCAAGTCTTTTTGGTTTTAAATATTTTGTTTAAATTACCTACATTTTATTTGAATAAATACATTTACCTACCATAACAGCTGAAATTATGACCATCTACTGAAGCCTATTAACTTGTTAATAAAGTACACTCTTTCAAGAACTTCATCTCTCATGGGCAGAAAAGTACTTCTTTTTATTATTTAAAAGTAAGAAGATAAATGTGTTTTTAGCTCCATAGGTTTGTCACAATACTGTACAGTGATTTAATCTATGTTATTTTCAATCACTGTAATGGATGAAAATCTGCAATTTACATTTTAAAATGTTTATTTACATAATACCTACTTGCAATGATATTTTGAAATGTAAATATTTTTAAAAATAAACATGTACAAATCCAGGGTAGATTCCTGACTAGCAAATAAGAATGAACAAATTTAACAAGTTTATGGTTGCAAACTAGCACACTTTCACAGTTATACCAACTAATGCAAATGAACCTTGTCTCAAGTGAATAATCCAAAAGTATCAATATAAAATAAAAATAGAAATCAAGGTTTCTAGCTTCTAAAATTAAGTCACAACTAAAATTGGTCACTTAACCCATTTTCTTTCTGTCCAACAGGAAACTAGGAAGGCAAGTTTTTAACTGCATTTCTTTAAAAATAAGATAAGATTTTGAGTGCATACCTTTCTCTTTGTTCCAGAGAAGCTTAACACTTCTCCATCTGCTATCTCCTCCCTGTTCAGTCACCTCAAATTATTTACCCATCTGAAATTATCTGTTAATATAATCAAGTTTAACACAGAGCTATCATGCTCAATTTGTGCTTAAACGTTAAAATCGCTGCCTTTATCTCAGAGCTGGATAAACTTGTGGGCCCTGTCTGAATTTCCTTCCATATCTGTGTCAGTTAAATCTAATAACTAAAGATATTGTCTCTCCCTGAAAGACTTCTGTCACTCACAGTCTTTCACTGCCATGTCTACGACACTACTGCTTTAAAGGAAATTGATTCTGCAATTTCAACTTCTACATAAATCTGAGAATAATCAGAAAAGCCATCTTAGAACATCAGAAGATATTTACTATGTAACTTGATTTCTGCATGTGGACAAGGCCATATGCACCCATAGATTCATGAACATGGCTAAAGGAAAGCCACATGAGGGTAAAAAGTTCAAATAAATTCTCTTACACTCTTGTAACATGGCATCTTTCTACCAGTGTTACCCACAAATTTTCTGCATGCCTATTTCATAGCTCCTTTGGCTTTTTACCGTTTTAGCTGTAACAACACAAATATTTTTTGATGCATGACCGCCATCTTTTGGACTTCAACTAACACTACAATTTTCCAAGCCAGGGGATTGAAATGCTGTCTTCGCACAACATTTAATGCTTGTTCTTCAAGAATGTCCAGAAGCAATAAATTTATGCTATACTTATTATCCATTTGATGTTCAGATATACACTTGTGTCTTACATTATATGGGAATTTATTAAGCATTTTTTTATTGAAACACAGTTTTGAAAATTTTCCTTTATCTTGGAATATGCATCATAAAACATGAAAGCCCATATTTCAGGTGTAAGCACAGGCTTACATGCAAGAGTTCCTGTACATGCTGACAGTAGCAGTGAAGCCTCAGCGAGTTGTATACTACTGGAACGCTATTCCTTTCTCTGCTCTCTTTTAGCTACAAGGTCATTGAAAATAAATCCCCCGAGCTCAGGCATTGCAATTTCCAATTTAGCTATGCCTAGGAAAAATAATACTAGTGACTGCATGTTAGTGGAGCATGTTGTACAAGTGTGCATTCATCCCCAGGAGTATGTGTGCACTTACACATGCATATTTGTCTCTACGATCAATCCCCTGGTCTACAGAATCAAACTTAAAATCAAAGACACAACATGCTCAGAACAAGCAGTACTGAATGACTACGGGATTGTATAACCCAAGCAAGAAAAAAAAGAAATAACGCTTTTTATCACTTTCTCTATGAAAAGTCAATAAGTACAGAATTGCCCATTTCACCTCCGTCTGCAGGATAGCAGCTCTTTGCTCTTTAGCTGTAAGAGACTCTTTCAGAACTTCAATATGTTGCTTGCTGTCAGAGAACTGATTTGTGAGAGTCTCCAGCTTTGTCTGCAAGGCCAGCAACTCAGTGTCTTTGCGCGACAGCTCCTGTTTCACCTGACCAATCTGAAAAAGAAAGAAAAGATGGGCAAAGGAAAAAATAATTTATACCGTCCTTACAAAAATAACTACAAATTCACATAATTAGCAACAAAGAGCATGATACTCTAAACTTATGTCACAGAATTGTGAAGCCTTCAGTTATCTTGAATGGAAGGCCAGCAAAAATTTGTGTCATGAGCAAAAGATAGAAGGAAAAAGAGGGGGAAGCAATAGCATCAATTTTTCAAGAGAGGTTCTTTTTCACACAGTACATTCTTGGGCATCTTTCAAAGGACTGACCAAAACCAGGTACTTAGTAGGGGTAAGTTTTTAAATGAAGATGAAGCAGAAATGTAATGAGAATGTACCCTTACCCTGTAGTATCAGAAAAGATGAGATACCTACAGGTCTCTCTCAGAAGCATGAAGTTTGCTTTGAAATGACAAACCAGGGAGTTTCTGTCCATCTCTCCATCCATCAGTTCAGCCTCATACTTACAAGGTATGTAAAGACTCCTTTACTTTTCCCATTATTTATGAAACCAGCATTTCAATCTTCTAAGAAATACCATTTTAATTTATGGCAGCTTTTTAAAGCAGATGCAAATATGCACCAAAGCAACATGAAAACTGTTTTTGGAATTGCACTTTGTTGAGAGCAATTTCCTAGATTTAATTTAGTGAATTAAATCAGTATGGAAACGCCAATTTATTTTAACAAATGTAGGTTGGAATATCATTTAAATAAGACAAACCGTTGAGAAATTTTAAAAGTAAAGCATTGAAATGAGATGAAATCTCATTCTCAGTGCAGTCATCACTCAGGACAATTCTGATGTAAATCTGAAGAAAAAAAAAATTTTTTAGTTAAAGAGGAGAGGGAAGTCTAAAGGTAGACTTATGTCTAAGTTTATAACCAACTTTCTGGTTCACCTCCAATATATCTGACAGAATAAAATAGCAATGTTTTACTTTTTCATATTATATAGCAGAGGTGGACATATCTCTAAAAACTAAACAGTTTTCCCTTTTTTAACTTGAACAATTTTATTTGTGACATTGAAAAAAAATCCTGCAATCCCTAAAGCATGTTGTTCAATGCTTCAAAACAGAAATTAATGGACATCACAAACTAAAAAAATTGTCCAGGTCATCTTCCATTTTGGGGAATGTGTTAAGAAAAAAAAATTAAATTGATATAAGCTATATTTTATTTTTTTTTAATTAGAATAAATGCACGTACTAGTAGAAAAAGGTGAGGAAAAGCTTGGGTAAATGTGGTTTTATCTTGACAACACTGTTTCAATAATGGGCAATTAAAGAAAGAAAACTCTTTACTGAAGAGTATTAAAATAGCATCAAAAGATGTCCTCAAGGACTCCTGTGTTCCAATGTGAAACAGAGTGCATGAGGAGATAAGGAAGAAGGGGAGTGGAAGAAGGAGGACGCGTATCTCAAAAAACCTTACACAAACTAATTTTTTAAACTGGAAAAATGTTTTGTTTTTTTTTTTTCATATTTTTACTAAAAGCAAGTATGTCCACAGCATGATTTCACCACTATTTCAATTAGATACAAAAGTATTGATGTTAGCAGCACTATTTCTGCTGTCAGCTACTGGCCAATACCAGTTGCACAATACTGCTAGGCACAGCAGAATAGCTGGGAAGATATGAGCTATTTACTGCTAGTTATGTTTTCTGGAGTATCTAAACAAAAAAGCCTCCTTAAAAATTTCAACTGTCACAAACTTTTTGAACTAGTTGGTAGCCTGAATTATAGTAAAACTGTCTCAAACCAGTTTCATCTTTCTTTGGAAATATAAGTTCTTTTTGAAGCCATCTCAAAAGAGATGGGTACCCTAAATACTTGTGTTTTGGTGAAATGCTCTCATCTAAACACAACCGCATTTCATTACATTAACATTCCCAAGTAGCACCCTAAGATCACTCTCTCTGGAAATCCCCATTTCAGAGCTGTAAGCCCACACTGCCGATGTGCTAAAGCTCTTCAGGAAGAATGCAGTGCATACCATTCCAAGTTGCGAGGGAAGTTAAGGCGGCGTTAAGTGCTCACATCTCTCTTCTCAGTGAGACACTATGATCACTCAGCAAATGCACTAATTTCACAGCAAAGGAATAACCTAAATTCATGCTGCTAAAATTAAACAATCAGTTTTAAAAAGCGTTCAGCATCCAGCTTTTCTTATTTTTTGTGAAACAATGTTGAGAGGGTTCAGCACATGTTTTCAAATTATTTTTGTTCTAGTAGGGAAAGCAAATCTCTTTGAAAGTCTGGCCCCAAAATGGGTGCTGAATACTTTAGAAAATCTGCTTCAACAGAGAAGAATAAGTTACTGCTAAAACAGCTCATACCATTAAAAAAACAGTAACAAAACAATTATAGATGTTCAGTTGAAGAGTGATGTTATGGACACCAAAAACCATGTGAACAAAAAGGCAGCTACAAGGCTGAGCAGGCTGTTAGTTCTACTGTTATATTAAGTTGTAAAGAAGGTAAGAGAAGAAAAGCTACCCCAAAAGCCAGAGAGCTAGCAAGCCCCAGTGAATGGCCACTGCACACAAAAGATAAATCTTACTGCAGAGACCTCGGCCTGGAGACCAGCCACTCTTTTTTTCAGGTCCTCCCCTTGAGCCTCTTTGGCACTTAGCTCTTCCTTCAGTTGCTCTACCTGTCACGACATTGTTATGCTTTTAAATATTTATCATTTGTCAGCCTCTAGTTAGCCTGTTTCAATCCAAGTAACTAAAAGTGACAAAGAACTGAAAAGAAGGATCAACACTGCTCACTCATTTTCTCTTCCGTTCTTCGTTAAGTCTTCTCAAGAGTTTAATGTCTCTGTAATCTCATATAGGCTGCCAGACACGAATTTGATTATGAAACAAAGACGTATGGTTATGTTTATATATGTCAAGTATGGGACACTTCACCCAATGGTTTTGAAACTGGAATTCAGGAGGAAATTAGTACAGGAAAAGGGACATCTTTCAGTTCTAAGAGAAATAAAGTTAATTATCAAGATACAGCCACAGATGACTATACAATACGATACAATACTGGAAAAATAAATATTGTGCAATTACAAAACAAGGTAGGACAGCAAGATATCAAGATTGGAGCTGGCTATGAGTCATGAGTGAAGAGTTATCAAAAAGAAGCAAATTCTCTGCAGGAAAATAAACGAGCAGACACAGTAGACTGAAGAGATCCAGAAACTGAGTAGCTGAACAGATCTATAGGCCCACAGAGGGAGACCAGGAGAAACTGAAGAGTTGCTAACAAGGGAAGAAGAAAGGAAGGAAAGAGGAAAGAAAGAAGAAAGGATGGACTGAAGATGTGCTAAAATCGTCTCTCCATTCCTAATTTGAAGGGGGTATCCTTCAATTCCTAAAACAAAGGCAGTGGGATAAAGGGCAAAAGTATAAAAGAACAGATGTGGTTACCTTGAGGTAAATCAGTGAGCTGATGTGAGGGAAGTGGAAGAAACACATAGTTATTACATGTTTCTACTTTAGGGCAAGTAACGCTTCTCCAGGAAACTTTCTCCAGCATTCTTTTTTCAACAAATAATTTCAAGCAGGACCGATGCAGTAGGTTACAATTGTTCAGGACCTAGTAGAGTAATTTTCAACCTCTGTTCCAGGGATTTGTACACTGCTTGCAGGCAGTACGCAAAAGCTAACTAAGAAAAGCAGGACTGCTCGCAATATACTTAAATTTACTGTACAAGGTGACCTGAATCTGCAGTAGAAAATGTTAGGGCCCTCTAAAAGACTGAGAAACACTTCTTTGGGAGAAACAAAGAATGAATTGACTTTTGGCTACAGACGGTTCAGTAGCCAGTGTCCATCTTTATACCTGAGGATCAACATGTCTCACTGCTGTATTTGTCCTGTACTCCCAACGGCATAAATTAATGTTGGCACCACCACTGTTGTAGAATCTACTCTCATTCTGACTCCACTACTGGAAGGAGAGTGTAATGGAAAGCCATTATAGCAACAGTTCATGCTCTTTTCAGCCTTTATATAATAAAAAGACCTACCAGTTATAGTACAACAGTTGCAAAAAGAAACACTCTTTTTTCAATAGACTACATTTGAAAAGACTCTAGACCAAATAAAACCTAAAACTATAATGGACTAGCAATGGTCTAAAGATAAACACAAAATCCTTCTGAAATAAAAGAAGGTTAAGTGTAACAGTAAAAGCAGAATTTGGGCCACTGACCTTACTGAATCACCATTACGATATTTTCAAATTTGAATTTAAAATTCTCTTAAATATTTTTAAGTTATTTTAGTGGCTTCACAGCAGAATACAAATAAATTCTGTTTCCCAGCACTTGAATAGGAACCTAGACCATAACTCCTTACTGAAGTATGAAAATTTCTCTCATCTGTTCGCTAAGCTCAGTTTTTCTTACTAATGTAAATTGTTTTCTCAATACCTTATTTTTCATGAATTTGGAATGACTACGGTACACCTCCATTTGCTTCATTTCCTCTTCACGTTCCTCTGTGCTCAGAGCTCCATTTGACTTCAACATCTGAATCTCCTCTTCCAAATCCCGGAGACCACGCTCCATGGAAGAAATTTTTGAATCCTGAAAACAATTAGAAGAGATAGACAAAGATAAACAGTTAGATGATTTGTTAACATACCACTGGAGTTAAAAAAAGGAAATAATTTGTTGGACATGTACCTGCCCTTGAAATTTACTCCTGAAATTCCTACAGAAATCAGCCTACACCTCCTCACATAGCATCTGGCTGACTGCTCAAGTACTCATTTTTCAATTTTTTTACACCTTTCAAGGAAAGGAAGAGTTTAGTATGGAAGGAAAACATGGCTAGGGGCAGGGACACAGTATATGATGAATAAAGGAACACAAAAGAAGGTTGCCTTGTAATCAGAAGCCAGCATAAAACAGAAATTTAATTCTAATTGAATGAACAACAAAAAATGTGACTGCAAGAACGGCAAAAAAATGGGTTTGTGCTACTAGTAATTTAAGTGGGGTCACAAGTGGAGGACATAAAAAGCACCATAAGCAAGGAAAAGATGCAACAATCTAATTTTGAGTGGACAATCTAGTTTTGAGTAGATAAAGCGGTAGAGGATCCTTCAAGTATTCTGGCTCATATACAACATTTAAAACATTTCCATGGTTAAAAAAATATACATCTGGAAAAACAAACAAACAAATCAATCTACCATTATCATGGTTTTACAGGATGATCAGAGGTTTTTAATCTACTTGGTTTACTGTTTCTTTAGAAGTCTTATCTGTTAGGCACAGCAAGAACAGATTCATACAGTACAGAGTTTCATGCATACTCATGAACACAGATATGTATTTATGAATTGTAATCTCTTAAGGCAGTCTATATTTTATTTCATTTCTCAAAAATATTTAGTCTTTCCTGAAATACAGGTAGGATTTGAAACTATCCTCCGTTCTTTCATAGACCAATCCTTCAAATTTTTTTTTTTGTCTGATAATCAAAGCACAGCTGAAAAAGAGTATGAAAGATTTTCACATATAGGTTTTCATTAATGAGATAAGATTTTTCTAAAGGACCATTATGAAGATTTAATCAGATCTCCTGCTTAATTTTTCATGCTTAAGTTAAAATCAGTAAAGCAGACCTTTGCAACAAAAAATCATAGAGGTAGTAAGGTGAAGTGATATGTTGTAATTTACAACAGTATTTAGTTTCAGCGCTCACATCATTTCCCAGAAATACCAGTGTTTCTCTTTTGATAGTAAAGACGGCTTATTGTTACCAGATGGTCAATTAGTTTTCATTACTATGGACCACAAAGATGACTAATAAAAGAAACACGGTAAATGAAAAGCTCCAGAGTAGAAAGATAGGAAGTTACTATGGAAAACATTGAGATGGAATGGAAAGAGTTGGAAGGGAAAAAAAGAAGGAAATTAAGAGGGACCAATAAAGGAAGGAGGGAGAAAGGGAGGATACGAAAATGGAAGAGAATAGTTCGCAAAGACAGTTGCCAAATTTTTAACTGTATTTGTCCAAACCCTGCCTGATGTACTTTATGGACCATACAATATGAAATATGATTGCATAAAGCTGTGTAAACCACACACTCCACTTGTGGCTCCTGAGCTCTTGGCAAATTGCCATTGTTCCATTAGATACTTGAGTTAATAGTTTAAGAATTCAATCACAAATTCATCTAGAAAAGTTAGGTTTACGATGACATACAGACATCTTTCTAGCTATATGACCCACTCTTTAAGTGCGTTCTCAGTTTGCAAATTGCTAACTTTACTGACACACAGAACACAAAGCAGTATTTCAAATGTTGATACTATAAAAAGAAAATAACCCACATCATCATGAAAACCTACTAATCCATTATTCCCATCCTTGCAATACGATTGACTCTTGGTTAACTGAAAGAAATCTGTATATGTTGCTGCAGGCAGACAGAAGGCAGGTTTCTATTGTATCATGAAGCAGCTCCATCTCTTCACTGATCAATAATAAAAAATAAAATAATAATAAATCATAAAATAGTATAAAATAAATAATTTTAAATTTGAAGACTGACAGAAGTATATGGTATTTGGTAGAGTCACCTTTCATATGAAAACCCATTTTCCAGAGAACAAACTCTACTGCTGCCTATATGCAATCATTTACCTTCATCTCAATAACAGTTTGCAGAGCCTTTGTCTTGGCTGTGTCAGGAGCATTTTCAAATCGACGATGGATCTCCTGTAAAAGAAAAGAAAGCAAGTGTTAGCCTAATGGCATTTTGTCCCACTTACCAAATACAAACAAAATTACTAGAAGCTTCTCTTTCTAATACATAGCATAATTCAATGCTGCTTTCTGATGTTACCAGTTCATAAATTTTGTTTTAGCATTTCTCATATCAAAGAAAGGATAGGCGAAAGTTCATTCAACAGAATCACAGCCTCAGTTAAAAAGGCTGCATCTCTGACTACCTACTTATTCAAAATAAACTGTTGAAATGACAGCTAAGTCTACTAAAACCCCCTATCATCTGTCTGCTAAACTAATCTAAACTATTACTAGTTTCTCATGGAAGAAATACACATAATTTATTTGACTAGATGCTTAATGAAAACAATAATGCTGTGGTTTCTGTTTCAACGAGCTATAGGGTACAGCTGTGTTGATAACTCTCTTTTTCCAACTTTTTTTACTTCAGAGTAGCAACGTTTAATTATGCATGATAGAAATCTTTCTCCACTGGGCCTTGAACGTAGCTGAAAGTACATGACTGGATGGCAGATTGCTCTAGAAGCTCAGAGTACGCAGACAGGAGGACACAGAAGTCCATGTGATACTTCTGTTGATGTGAATTCACAGAACTAGCATGCTTCAGACTGCTCACTAAAGAATAAAATAAAGAATAAAACTTGTTCTACCATATAAAGTAGATGGCGGTTTCAAACCAACAAGTGGGAATACAGGAGAAACAATATATTATCTATTCCATTTTTTCATTATTTGTCATAAAATAATATTGTCCTTACATCACACACTAATGTTAAACGCAGGAATGTGAATACTGTTAGAATGTTAATATTATATGACATAAAAATACTTTGGTGCCCATAGAATATGAACTGTGATATCAGTTAACCTAACAACAAATTGTATATATGCACACACACACACAGTTTAGCCACCTACTCCCCTCAAACACCTAAAAGACGAATCCAAAAAGCCATCCACAAACTCGTATTTTCAATAGACATGGTGAAGAGAGAACATTTTGTGTGGTAGTCATACATGCAACTTGCTCCATATGATTAATTATTTGAATGAGAAAGGTAGAGTTGTATAGTGCTTTTCAAAATACTGAAAAAACTACTTGTCTTGTAAGATTGTTAAGTTCTTACATAGCTGTGAAGTGAGCAAGATAGAAACGTTTAGTGATATGACAAGGGCCACAAGAAGAATTTTGTATAAATTTGGCACAAGGACATTTGCGTAAGTTGATGCTTATGAATGGTAATAACAAGAAAATCCAGTAGAAGGTTTGTCTGTCTTTAAATACTATACTTATATATTTCCTGAGAAGCTATTTTTACAAGTATGTTTGCAGTATAGGGTAGTATTTTCTGAAAAAAATGCCTCCTGAAAAAAACAAACCAGAAAACTCTAAATTTATTTGTTTCTCCCATAGTCAAGAAAACTTGAGAACCTCTGGTCATGCATCACTGACATACAGACTGCAGTGGAGCAGTACCATTATTATTCTTCTACTTACCTATATCTGGATTCACACAATGGATTTAGTCAAATCTAAACATTCTAGCCAGACTTTTCTTTTGGCCCAACATCTCCTGTATCTGCCTGTAATGTACGTGTCCAAAGAACAGGCAGCGTGCATTCCTCTCTGCTATTCTCCTCAACTGATGGCCGAAGCACAGCATAATCGGTAATTTCTCATCACCAGCATTCCACACTGTTGGTCTCTAGCACTCTTCCACTTTTACATCTGCCTATATGGTTAGGGGCACGCTTCTTTTGGTCTACAGTCAAACAGATACGGCTTCTACCTATTCAACAGGTTTTAAATCAATGAGGCAGCCACTTTATCTTGAATATGCTGATGTTAAATCTAAGGAGGGGGAACATACTACACCAAGATGCTCTTTCCAGGGTGTTGATCATAGGGCCATCTAAAGACTACAGGCATTATCTCTGGGATCATCTCCTTAGCAGAGCTTTAAGCTTTTTTGAAGCAGATAGTCAGCCCAACCACCTGAACCTTTTCCTACCGTTTGCTGTGCCCACCCTCAGAAGATGAAAAAAGCAACTGTGAGCACACAGGATATCATCAGTACAAGCTGGACCTCATGTCACTTTTATTACCTACTCCATCCTCAGCATTTTTCTTGAGACACATCAATGAAACTACTTTTCCAGTCTGTCTCTACTACTTACTATTCCAGTTGCCATCTCTTCAGAGATAATATTTGAGATTCATTTGGCTAGGCTGCTATACATAATGTTAAAAAAGAAGCTCATCATGAGGTTGAATTAGTTGAAATGACATTTTTAAAGCAAAGCATAGGACAGTCTGCCACATACTCTGCCCATAAGAAACTCAGAGCTTGTCTTATTACCCTCAGTCAAGGATCAGAGACAAAAACCACAGTGCTAACATATTGCCTTAATAAGAATAAGCTATGATGAGCTTCTAACACTCAAGACCAGCCTGAGCATTTAGAAATATGACAGAGCAGATCCAACACCCTCCACCTGTTTCTCAGTGCTCTTACCAGTACCTGTCACGAAAAACATGACTCTTCTTCAGTGTCCTTGGTCTTCCCCCATAGGGAATGATCTCAGCTGCCTTCCTTAAGGTAGCTGTGGTATATTTGTCCCTGTTTCCATCTCAGCCAGCTCTAACATGTTGACTCAAGAATTGCACCATAATTCCAAGATACTGTGGCTGTCAGTCCTTCTCATGAGCTCTGGATAGAATGAGTTTCTGTCTGCCACCGGCACAATGTTGTTACAGACACCTTTTCAATATCTTAGCATGTATGACTGTAGCTAGACTGGAGCCTTCAGAAATTTTGAAAGCATGCTTTTGTACAACTCAAGTGATAGGAGTGGCTTCCTCCTGAAAAATCTCCATATCTGAAGTTTGCAGAGTGGACGCTGGGGACTCCGTTCATGCGTTCACCAAGCCGCATATTGCTGGAGAGGCACGCAGATAGCTTACTGCTCTGGAAGGGCAGGCCTGTATCTATTTGGCTGAAGCGAACACCACTGCTTGTACAAGTACACAAACATCTAAGAAAGAAACGTGACTTCTGACTATCCCTCTGCAGAGGCTCATACGTGCCCCACGTCCTCCAGTCCCTTCTCAGAAGTCTCAAGCTTTTCCTGCGATTCCCAGGCTGAGAGGAACCGAGAGATTAATACACACACCGTCCTTTTTGGTAAATTCATGCGTGTCATGTTAAGTGAGGTGGTATTTGAGAAAGCTTGTTCTAGCACACATCCTATATTGCTGTAATACCAAATTATTCTGTAATCTCTGCCTGGCTATGACAGCACCTACTAAGAACATACATATAAACAACACAACTTCAAGAATGTCATTTAACTCCTTTGAGAGGAAACTAGTAAAAACAGTCCACAGTTGAAGACACCCCAGTCACATCTTGGCGGCACACTCAAATTCATGTCCACTTGAAAAAAGTTATATGGGACAGGGGAAAAAAAAGAGGGTTTGAATCCCCTGAATTTCATAATTAAAAAAAAGTTGCTTTTCCTGACTTCAAAACTCATGTATGGGAAAAAGGGAATAATTATGAAGATGATTCTTTAAGTTTAAAAAGGTGAAGGAAGATAAAGGAGTGAAAAGTACCCTATTCTGAATTGCATGAGCTTTCACTAAATACAGAAAGTTAAATCTCCAGCTGTTCCTGTCACATTGGTTGTACAACCATCCAAGGACTGTTATTGCAGAATAAAATTAAACAGCTTGATAATAGAAAAAAAAATTAAAACGAATTCTTGTGAACTTTTAGGAATTGAGAAAACAAAAAGAGAAGAAGCTCAAAAAATAATATGCCAAAAGTCTATTTTGAACAATGTATTATTTTTATTGTAGCAGTGCAATTACATACTAGATAAATTTCCACTTGTGCGGAGACATGGTCTCTGACCCGAGAACATAAAAGCAACTACTACTATGGAAATGGAATAGATGGAATACACAGTAGGAGAACAGCATGTCACTAAAGGGATGCTGACACAACAGTGTCTGCTTTTTACATTGCACAGCGTTTTCCCAAACAGAAAATTCTTCTAAGGTTTTTCTTTAGAAACGCCTGTATCTCCCCTCTCTGAAGTGATGCTTTGCACTTCGGCAAAGGAAATGTCCTACTTCTATCATCTTAAGTAATTCCACTGTGATTTGGATGACATAACCTGCTGAAAAACAACACCTCCCACCTCTTGACTGCATAGTAAGGACTTCATTTTGGCAACATGCCTATGATTCTAAAGAGCCTGAAAACAGGGCTACAGGCAGACTGAACCTCCCTAGAACACAGATTTAAGTGTGGCTGCTGAAGGAAGGTGGGGCAGAGATAGCCTTCTTAATTGTGAAATACAGGTTATGTACTTTATCTTTCAGTGGCAGAATGGAGAAATACTAATATAGCTCTGATGTATTCAGATTCTATTGTGGACACACACTACATAGATGAATGAAAATTAATATTTTCATCTTCAAAACAGGACTTTGCAGAATAATTAAAAGCACAGGTAGGGCCAAACACAGACATCAGGATCAGAAAAATACAAACCCAAACCTTCATTCTTTGAAAGTTATCCATTCTGATAAAGTAATAAAGCATTATTACTTTGTTCTACTTTCACACATGAAGAACTTTCACATATAACTGGTATTGTTCTATAACAGATTAGTAAACTTCAGCATCTTCTTACCTTTGAATGCAACTTAAATTATTATAACAAGGGGTGGCTCTTACATATATGTTTTATGTTTTTAATGTTTTTATATGTTCAATGACTCCTTTATTTAAAAAAGATAACAAAAAGGGAAAAAAAAAGCTACTTGTTCCCAAGTTATGTGCAACATGCATGCTTTTCACTGTTAATTATTATTACTATTAAAAATATGCACCATATTTCTTTTTCGGTTTAGCCAGTGGGAACTTCTAGCCACCAGATATCATCACAACATTGCCAAGAATATTGAAGAATGCTCTATTATCCAATTTCTGTTCCAACTTTTATGCTTAATGCACCATAATTACAAGCTAGTAGAGTTTCTACAATTCTTTGACATAAACAAGAAAAGCTTTAGGTGGAGGGACACTTTAGTACCTGTTTGGCACTAGTGCTACTGCTACACGTACACCATGTCCGCTTTGTGTGTCTACAATTTAAAAACGATATTCATATATTGAAGAGAGTTCAAAGAATGACAGCAGGAGCATAACCTGTCTTTAGAAGAAAAAAAAAAAATCAAAACAAAAATTATGGTGCAAATTCATCACAACTTTAAAGTACCTTCACAGACAACAAAAATTCAAAGTGGGTTGTTCTGTCCAATAAACATCAAGATACAATAACTGGACACTGAAGGCTAGAAATAGTCAGAAGTTTTAAACCGTGTGGCCACCATAACCAGAGTTGGGGTTGGTACTTCATCACCACCAATTTTTTATTAAGAATAGCTATCTTCCTTTCTTTTTTTTTTTTTAAAAAATCTACTTCAAAGAGAGATATAAACTAAAGGTGTGCATCATATTACATCTGCCAAATAGGTCTGCAAGGTAGCACAATACCCCTATCAGAAACAATACTGTAATTTTCTGGTCAGCATAATTACATAGAACAGCTGATCAAACGTACTGAGAACATTGAATATGTAAAGAATAGCTCTGATAAAGTGATTTTAGTGCACCATAAAGAATGACAAATTCTGTGGGTTTTTTTCTTGACCAAGAAATGTCAAAATAATTGAAAATTAGAGAATTAGTTTAGAATTGAAGGAGTCCTCAATACCGAGCAGTATCAGCACTGTTTCTTAAAAATATTAACAAATTATACACATGTGCATAATAATGACAGGAGGAATTTAATCAGAACCTTTTCTTCCTTCCTAACTGGGTCATATCATTCATTGTTATTCCCCGTTGCTCCTGCCTCCTATTTTGCATGGGATTTGGAAGAAACATGAAGGTGCACTTTTAAGCAATGATGTTTTTAGAGTGGAGTAGGCTGTATGCTTAAAAATACAGCAACTTATCTCTCAGTAGCACCACAAGATAAGCACTTCCCAAAGCAAAAAAGGACATGCCTTCCATTTCCTGCAGAACCTACATAATCAGGCAGCACATATCACATACAGAATAAGAAAAATGTGCTCTTTCAAACATGAATTTCTTTTAAAAAAAAAAATGACAAAAAATACGATGTGCAATTAAAGACACAGCTGTAATTCTGACTTCTTTTATCTTAACTGGCCTACCCATGTCTTTATACGATCAAATATGATGTTCTGTGCAAGATCTTTGCATCATTCAGTGGTCTGGATAGTTTCGGTTAACTAAAAAAAATGTTTGTTTTTATTTGCCAACATGTAGTACAGGCCTTACTAAGTGAATGTTATACTTTTTGTATGTAAAGTTTAGTTTCCCAGATGGCTTTTCTGTCAACCTTTCATGTCTAAATCTTTGAAAGATTTTAGCAACCTAGTTCCAATTAATTACAACAAAATGCAAATGTTACAACCAAAGGAAAATTTCACAAGCATTCATCAGTTCAGTATTAACTATCATTGATAATTTTAGAAATTATTTAAATAGATCTATAAGATCAAATAGATCTATAATTGTCTAGAAGGACGAATTGTACCTGACTAACCTGATTTTCTTCTACAACGAAGTAACTGGCTGTGTAGGTAAGTGATGAGCAGTGGGTGTTGCATGTCTTGAGGCCTTCAACATGGCCTCCAAACATACCTGTAGCCAAACTGGTAGAGATACAGACTGGAAAAGTGGTTAACAAGGTGGGTGGAAAACGAGCTGGACTGTCAGGCTCAAAGCCTGGTGATCAGCAGCATGAAGTCCAATGGGTAGCTGCTTACTATTGACAGCCCTCAGAGGCTGATACTGTTCAGTGCCTTTATTAATGATCTGAACGATGGGACAGACGGCACTCTCAGCAAGTCTGCAGATCATGTGAAATTTGGGGAAGACATGAATTGGGAGTAAGCAGTGTGCCGTTACTGTAAAAAAAAAAGGAAAAAGGAAAAAAGGAAAAAAGGAAAAAAGGAAAAAAGGAAAAAAGGAAAAAAGGAAAAAAGGAAAAAAGGAAAAAAGGAAAAAAGGAAAAAAGGAAAAAAGGAAAAAAGGAAAAAAGGAAAAAAGGAAAAAAGGAAAAAAGGAAAAAAGGAAAAAAGGAAAAAAGGAAAAAAGGAAAAAAGGAAAAAAGGAAAAAAGGAAAAAAGGAAAAAAGGAAAAGAAGCAAGCAAAGCCCAACTGCATCCTTGCTGTATTATCAAAAGTATATGACCAGGAGACGGGAAACAGTTATTTCTCTCTGTGCAGCTCTTGCAAGACCACTGCTGGAGTACTGTGCCCGATTTTGGGCTCCCCAGTAAAAGGAAGACATTGAATAGCTGAAGAGAGTCCAACAGACAGCCACCAAGATGTTTGGGGCTGGAACACGCGATGTAAGAGGAGAGGATGAGAGAACTGTTTGTTCAGCTGAAAAGAAAAGCAGACTCGGGGGAACCTTAATGCCCTCTACAACTATCTAATTGGAACCTTAGAGATGACGGAGACAAAAGTCTTTTCAGAAGTGCACGGTGGAAGGATGACAGGCAAGAGGCAAAAGTTGCAGCACAGAAAATTCTGTCTTGTTAATGTGGAAAAGACTTTACCAGGAGAGCAACCAAACACTGGACCAGGTGCCCAGAGAGGCTGTAGAATCCCCATCACTTGAAATTGCCGATTTGAGCAGGAGGTTGCATGAAATGACCTCTGGGAGAGCCCTTAAACCTGTATGACTCATTTATATAAATATCTTTACTAACTGGGACCAGAAGGTGACTGCATAGTATTACAATTGCTTAGTTTCAGGATTTTTACGAGTATTTTTCAGAATGTGCTTGATACCAGTAATTTTAGTTTCTATTTCAGCAACACGTAAAACTGAACTGAAAAAAAGAATGTATAGTAACAGTCCTGTATAATTTATCTCATTACTATTAGAGTTTTGCTACTAAAAAGATATAGATATACAAGTTTGGAACGAATAATCACGGTAGTTCCTTCAGATTCAACTCCTCAAATTATTTTTGTATTTTTCCATTTGTCATTTCCTGCATTTGCAAACACAATCAACATAATTCCCTGAAAAATAAATTGATCATATTAATAAAGAGCATAACTTTGAAAGATGTGCTGAAAATGGCACACACATCAATAATGGAGGGTGCCAGTTGCTTTGAAGCTCAGTTACCCCTGGCTAAAGAAACTCATCTGTGTTTTGCAATTTTATGAATACGTTCAGACAGCAATTTCTAAATCCAACCAAAACCTCAGATATTAGGATACTTAAGTTTGCTAACAAAGGCATCATCTAAAGTGAAAATTAAAACACAGCTTCCAGTTCATCTCAGTATTCCAATCAGCAAGACACAAAAGCAAAATCCTGCAAAACTTCAGCATTAGAGTAAAAGCAAGATAAAGATAAGAGAGACCAATTCAAACCTTCCTATTACTTTTAAGTAGCAAGTCATTGTGTTGAAAACTGACTACAGCTAAACGTCAATTAAAATTAAAATCTTAATCATATAGAACTTTATTTACATATGTTCTATTAGTTCTTCATTTTTCCTTTCTTCCCTCTTCTTAAAGGTAAAAAAGCATATATTTTCTCCTTAAATTAGCTTCCAACTTCTAAATGGTATTTTCAATTTTTTTTTCTTCTACTGCAAACTTTCACACTTATGGAAACAAAATTCCACAGATTTCATCTCTACTGAAGAGAAGCGCAGGATAATATTAACATCTTCAATGAAATTATACCTCAGCTGTAATTTGTAAACAAAGCAAATCACATACATATTGACAAAGAAAATCTTCTAATATAACAAAAGACATTAAAGTTTATGTATTTTAAACCTCTAATCCCCAGCCAGATTTATGCATTTCTAAATTGTTTCACATAGTTTTAAAAATCCCATCTAAAGGGGATGGAGGTGCTAAAATGAACTAGTTAGAAATTTTGTCTTGTGCGAATAAGAAAAAAAAAAAAGACTAAGTAGCTCATTCATGTACAAAAAGATTGTTTGAAATAAGTTAAAAAAAATAAATCTCTATAATATAGATAATAATCTCTATATAGCCCCCTATGCTAGAAAAAGCATATGAATTAACCCATTGAAATTTTATGGATTATTTTACTTTGATGAGATCATAACTATAATACAGAGAAAAAACCCTGACAGATGACTGGAGTTCTACTTTTTTCCATTTACTTAATTCCCACACATTATTAAATTATTATATAAAAAATCAGAAATGTGCTATACAAGAATCAGAAGATGTTTATGATTTCTTTGTAGTCTGGAAAGACATGAAACAAATATGTTATTTTTTTACCCTAATTTTTCAGCTTTCTAAGAGCTATCAAGCTACCAACCTCTGAACTGAGGAAAGATGAAAATAATTTTATGTACGGTTGAACGTTTTTAACTGTCATTCTTTTATAAAGTGACATATAAGACATTCCAAACTACAATGGTATTAAAAAAAGCAAAATGTATAAAGAATAAATTATGCATGGTCTCAAGTTGCAATAGCCCATTTTCTCAAATTTTGATCTACAAAAGCTCTGTATGTTTTAAAACTGCTTCTAGACCAAACAAGTGATTCTAATAAAGACATAACTATTTAAATTATCTTGATTTAAATCAGTTCTCCCTGCTATCCTCTTTGTGTGGTTTTGGCTGGGATAGAGTTAATTTTCTTTATAGTAGCTGGTATATTGCTGTGTTTTGGATTTACTATGAAAATAATGTTGATAACACACTGATGTTTTCATTATTGCTGAGCAGTGTTTACACAGAGTCAAGGCCTTTTCTGCTCCTCACCCCACCCCACCAGCGAGGAGGCTGGGGGTGCACAAGAAGTTGGGAGGGGACACAGCTGGGACAGCTGACCCCAACTGACCACAGGGCTATTCCGTACCATATGACATCATGCTCAGCATACAAAGCTGGGGGAAGAAGGAAGGGAGGGACATTTGGAGTAATGGCGTTTATCTACCCAAGTAACCGTTAGGCGTGATGGAGCCCTGCTTTCCTGGAGAAGCCTGAACACCTGCCTGCCGATGGGAAGTAGTGAATGAATTCCTTGTTTTGTTTTGCTTTGCTTTGCTTGTGCGCGTGGCTTTTGCTTTACCTATTAAACTGTCTTTATCTCAGCCCATGAGTTTTCTCACTTTTACCCTTCTGATTCTCTCCCCCATCCCACTGGAGAGAGTCAGCGAGCGGCTGGGAGGTGCTTATTGCCAGCCAGGGTTAAAACACGACACTCTTCTAAAAGGTCACAAGAATGAAGCAGCAACAGAAAAAGCAGAATTTTTTTTTTTTTTTTTTTTTAAACTCATCGGAAAGATGTCCCCTAGTATGATGGTAGTAAGAGTTCCAATTACTGACTCTATCTACTCCAGCAAACCAAAAATTCTCTCTAAAAGTGTGTTGTATTTATGTTGCAAAATCTTGGAACGGGACAAAAGTGTTCTTTGAGATAACTCTAATTGCTCCAATTAAAATTTCTAAATCCTTCTCTGAGCCTGGAGCAGAAAAGGGTAAGAATTTTAACACACGCATGGAAAAAGAACTTCTTTGCAAAACTTGTCACAGTTAATTAAAATCTGGTCAGATAAGGCAAACAACCTTTCCCTGTTGGGGCACTGTTCAGCAGTGCTCCGATGGTATACTTAGATGGCACATCCATCCTTTCTCACCGAGCTCCTTGCTGCTGCTGTTTGGCCATCACAGCATCAAGTACAATAATCTAAAGCTACGTCAAGTATATGTATGTTATAGCCTAGCGCGCCTGCTCACTGCCCTGACAGACATTTACCCTACATGGAGACACAATAAAGAGTGCTCACAGAAATGTAGTGTTACTTCCGAGAATAAAGTGAGCACTGTTTGATTCAAAATAGCTACAAACAGGGATCGGTTCTTGTAATAAGGCCATACTAGATAACTGTAATACAGTTCACAAACAGGACTTTGTGGGCTTGCCATTTCAACAAACACTGAAGATGAAAAGAAATAATAGCTTTTTCTACCACAGCCTCTTTCCTTAAGTTCATTGTAAATGAGTGCCCTTATGAATGACCCATTTCAGTGATTGCTTTACATACAAAACCACTCTTTATTGGTTAAGCACTACATCCCTAACTCCTTAATTCAGTCTTGCACTCAGCTGTATCAAAAATCCATCTTGTTTGAATGGGCCCAATTATTATTAAAAAAAACAATCAAAACTGTAATTTACTACCAAACACAGTTTTGGAAGCACAAAGTGCAAAGCTACTGTTGGTTCTTTCCTTGTTTCACACCACTGTTAACATCCGAACCTTGAACCTAGAACTGCCTCCTGAAGAAACCTTCCAGATAAAGAGCCTTCTTTCTGTTTCCGAATAAAAGGCTGTAGTCAGCCATCTGCTCCTGACCTGGATTCACAGTTCAGGGAATAACTGTCTAATTTTTGTCTATCAAATCAAATAGCTGTTTCATTCTTTATGATGAACTATGTTGCCATTCTATTACACTGATATTTCAACGAACACCTCACCCCACCTTCAATACCTGCTTAGCCTCAAGGTTCGAGCCAACCACTCCCTTTTCCCAGGAGAATGCTATAGCTACATGATCACAGTTTAACTTAAAGGGAGACTTAGTTTTGACCTCTTGCTGAAGGTATTGACAACAGCCACATACAGCCTGTCACAAGTCACTTGCAGGACTTACATATCCTTCATTACAAATACGTGGTAAAACTGTTATGAAGGAAGAAGAACAAGCACCGTGCATGACTTCTACTGCATCTTTTCAGGAAAAAACAATGGTTAGGGCCATGTATATTATCAGGACTCTGAATATATGTTATACAAGGCATGATGGGATTGATGGCTTCATAGGTGTATTGGGTAGATAGATACCAATAAGCACACTGGCCAATGAAAAGAAGAGAATACATTTGGGAGCTTCCCCTCATACACCCTCTTTAGTTCTTACAATCTGAGACATCAAAGGCTATGCCTACCTGAGCAGAAGTGCAGCGATATGTCAGTATATCCCAGAGACTCCAATTAGTATATGCCGTAGCACTGCTGCGAACAAAGATGTATTTGGCTTGCAGAGTATGTATGTCCAGCAGCAACCCAGAGACAAACAGGTCATCAGGTTAACTGCTGTTGTAAAGTTCGTGCTGATATCCCTTGTGAAGGAGTAAGAAAATGGGACAACACTGCTATAAAGTTGTTTGGCAAATATCTGACAATAATACACAATGCGCAGCTTCTTTTTGTTCCCCCTGGGTAGAACCAATACAGATAGTTGTGTTTTTATCTTTTCTTCTAGGCATATAAACTTTTTTCTCCAAAAACTCTCAAGAAGTTACCTCTTTATTGACTGCGACGCTACAAGTGTATGATTTCAATTCTTTCTTCAAATACATATTCCTAAACACAGAGAGTAATGAACAATTCAAAAGAGAAAGGCTTAACCAAGTTGGTGTAATGACGTTGGACTGTCCTTCGGAATCAAAGTACTCCAGGTATGTAGAACACCAGATGTGGATACAACCACATCATATTCTGCCATAAGTTGCACTGATATTTGGTGTATCTATTACTCCGTGTAGCTGAGAAAAACATATTTCTACTCCGTGCATCTAGCATTTTGGGTGGGGGAACAGGGAGGTTGTCAAAAAGGGCACAGCAAGCTTCGTTATCGTTAGAGCTATGTGCTGTCACTGCCATCACTGATCATTCTGCAACAGGTGAGTCTGGAACAATGAGGTGGCCGTTGATGTAATGTGGGAGCTATGCTGGAAGCTGCAGTCCAGCTGCTGAATTCCATCAAGTATTTCTTGCTGGTATGATAATAATTTTGTTTCTGAGAGTTAAGTCTAGAATACCAACAATAATATGAATAATTTTCACTAAGACTTAAGAAGGGGTATTCAAAATAGCAGCCCTCTTTTTATAAGCTATGAAGCTTAAGCTTGTTTTCTAGGGTAGAGGAATGTGATGCAGCCACACTGTCATCTGCTGAAGTCAGGGCATCCAGATCCATGTCTGTGTTCAGATGTTCAATGAGACATTTAATTTTCATTATTTTGTGTTAATGAGAGACTGTCCTCTGTATCAGTGAGTTGCCAAATACATCCTATGCTGGATACAGGATCTTTCCTATGGACTCGTATGGAAAGATTGCTTGAGTTCCCCAGAATTCAGGACATTTGGGAAAAGCACAAGAGAGTCAAATTGCTTAAGGATATACCTCTCACTATATGCAGGAGAATCCATTTCATAACCTGGACATGGGAGACTAAGACAGTGCTCTGGAAGATGATCAAAGATATGCAATATCTTCTATATGAGGAACAACTAAGTAGCATTGGACTTTTCAGCCTGGAAAAAGAGAGAACTTGGAAAGGATATGACAAATCTAAAATTGTGAGGGGCACAGAGTCTTGGTAGCAATCACCCGTTCACTGTGTCTTCCAGGGCAAAAGCAAGAGGCTGTCAATGAAGCTACCGGGAGACAGGTTCAAACTCAAAAGAAATGAGGCAGGTTCTTCCTGCAACAGAGAATAGGCCTGTAGAACCACTTACCAAATGATGCTACAGCTGCAAAAGTTTATATGGGCTCAAGAAGACACTGACCATGTACTCGGATGGCAGATCTATGGAAGGTACTAAAGTGACAAGTCACAAAAAGTTCAAGAAAACCTTCATCTGTAAACAGTTGGGAAGATGGGACAACATTACAGAGAAGTATCATGTTTGCCTTGTTCTTACCCTTTCCTGGGTGTGTGCATAT
The DNA here is from genome assembly GCF_965183815.1 of Platalea leucorodia. NCBI lineage: Eukaryota > Metazoa > Chordata > Aves > Pelecaniformes > Threskiornithidae > Platalea > Platalea leucorodia. Next base: position 60,186,438 of record NC_138826.1, read on the forward strand.
GGCCATTATGTCAAACAGAATGCTGGGATCATTGGCCTGAACCAGTACAGCTATTCCTTGGTTATGATCTTATCAGAATGACAAGTCTGGGCTCTCTAAGAATTTCCTTTCCTTAAGAAATTAGTGCAATCTTCAGTACAATCACAGTAAGTGATAGCTGAAGAAATCAATGAATTCACATGTATTTTTCAAGGTCAGACTGCTGGCCACTGCACCTGCACTGTCTGTCTAAGAAACCATCTGATGACCTTGAGTCTCAACATCATGGTTCGAATTACATGTAGGCTTCAAAGTTGAAAAATGAAGGGATGCCTTTTTGCTTCAAGATGAAGATCTTTATTGTTATTACCAGCAAAGATTTTTACCCGAAGTCTAGCACACTTGTAAAGTCAGAAACAGTACTAGTGGATTCTGAAATCTCAGAACTTGCTTTAGCTAAGATGGTCAAAACTGCTATTAAAGGTTTGCTGAGCTTTTCTAATGTGTTAGGACATGAAGTATAAAGCTGACCTCCCAAGCACATGCAAATCCATTTGAGATACTAATGCTTCCTTTAACAGCAGTATTTAAAGAAGAGTTTAGCATGCCTTTCCAGATACTGGGATGCTAGATATAGAACCATCAAGAAAGTAGATTGATATCTTCAAGGCAGCTCAAAAATTCCATAGTTAGTATCTGGGGTAGCAAAGGGCTAAAATAACCTCAAACTATAGAAATACAGATAAACACATAATAGAAGATGAGCCGAGGAGGGTGATGCAGACATACCTAAGAGGTTCTGCACAGAGACATCTTCCAAGTGTGCAACGGTGATAGCAACTCTGAACCAGACCTGCAGAGCAGAGCAACTTGGGTGCTCAGAAAGTCAGATGCAGTCAGCTATGGTTCAGCAACATCCCCTGATTTTCTCCAGCCTCCTGGAGCCCCAAACATGACACCTGAGCTTCATGTAGACAAGTCTGAGTTCAGTTAGCTCGGTCTAGCTCAGAGCTCAAGGACAACACACGGGTACTAGCAAAACCCCTCCTGATGTGACCCAGTTCCCTAAGGAGATAATTTGGCATCTCTGCAGATGACACCATGTTTCCAAGGGTGCTCAGCTTCAAGGCTGGATCCCATACCATATAAATGGCTTGAGCTACAGATTACAGTACACCCAGTTTACCCTTCTCAATGCATTAGAGCTGGGTGAGCAGCAAGGAGTAATTAATTTTAAAATGTTAGGTAAACAGTGTTTGCACTTTCAAAGTCAGTAAGTCATCTCTACCTTCTCCAGGAAATCTTCTACCATAAAGGCTAGGATTGATGATTTCCAGTATGTGTGAATGAAACAACAATTCTTATCTCTCAACATCTACTCATCAGTAGCAGAAACAAAAGTAACTGCAATCCTAAAAAAATTACACAGCCCCTGCCAGCTTTTCATTTATGTTGCTGGACTTAAAGCAGAAACAAATGGAAGCCATTTGGGGCTCTTCCTGAAATAGATACAAGAATTGGAACAGAATTATCATTGGTTGCTAAATAAAGGAAAAACTGTAGTGTAGAAACTCTGGAATCATATTATCTTCACTCCAGACACTCAAGAGATTACTGCTCTAAAAAAATAAATCTGGCCTAAATCTGGCTCAGAAATGCAATGGGCTCTAGCTTTCTTATATAAATGCTTGCAAGAACACAAGTACAATGGGTCAGGCCATGGAAAACATATGAATAAGAGGTATTAAGAAGTATTTATTTGCTGCAACCACTCATCTCAAAAACCTCTGTGTCAGACCTTGCTTCCCTGGCGTCTTAGAGAGGGGGCTTAAATCTTGGGTACGCATCAGGCTTTCAAAAAAATGCTGAACCACAAAGTAGACATGCAATGCCCAAAACAGGTCATTATATTCACACACACATATTACACATACATGTAGAGCTATCAATTCATGCATTCAATCCACAGATGTATGTAAAATAAACTTTACAGAAAATCTTATCATTAGTGAATACACGCATATACATACATACCTGTGTATGTACACAACACATGCTGAATTACCAGCCTTTTAGAAGTTAATATTAGAACACTTTAGGAGGCTGGTTGACAAGAGGAAAATGCATTTAACAATATCAAGAAATGTAATGACACTGGCTACACAACAACTCATTTATTTTCCAAGATACTTATGCGTAGCCTGTATTTTATTATCATTAGTTTAGGATGATTAATAGTGAAGAATGCCTGCCAATGTACTCCTCTAAGGTGCAATACAGATATAACAATGTTTTTTCTTTTCTGTTTTCAGAGGAATGGGGGGAAGGGGTTACAATGTGTGCAGCAGTGCCCCTTTAAGTAATCTTTTTTTTGGCTGTGCATCCAGGGCAGCTAATAGTTTTATCAAATACCCTTCACAGCAAGACGACTGTTTCCATGGAAACTGTAGAGCAATCATCCATTACTCCTGCAAAGATTTCTCTCAGCTCTCTCCTGAATACAGGTAGCTACTTTCTCTCGAACTAAAACAGAACGGAAGAATGAATTTTACAGCCTGTGTGACAATTCACCTCCGGAGCTTCATACGGAGACTACAGGGAAAGTGGGGCCTAAAGCACAGAACCCCAGAAAGCACAGGCAAGGAAACCATAAAGAAGTTCTAAAACAGGGACGAATTCTGCCAAGTCTGCAATGTAAAATACAGCGTATAGAGACGACGGAAGATTCTTTCCTTACAGCTGTGAAATGGAGAGGAGACAGAGAAGAGCTTAAGATCGGAGATGAACCCAGAGCTCAGTCACTTACCTCTCTCAGCATGTTGTTTTCTTTTTCCTTCTGTTCGAGAAGGCTCTCCAAGTGGTGCACGTGCATCTCTGCCTCAGCCAACCGTCTTGTTCGCTCATGATCTTCCTCAGTGGCTTTTGCTGACAGACCTTTACTCTGCAGCATCTCCAGCAGCTTTTTGATGGACTCATCACGTGCATTTAAGGTCTGTTTCTGTGTCTCAATTCGCAGTTCCATCTCTTCTAAGGTTTTACGTAGCAGGAAGAGTTCCTTGGCCTGGCGTTCGTGCTCTGCATGAAGTCGTTGGAAGTTTTCCTCTGTCAGCTCTGCCACAAAGGGCTCACTGGTTCTAGTGCTGCTGTCCTGCTGGAACAGCTGGTTCAGGTCCCGCTGGATCCGAAGCTCATCTTGCAGAGCCTGGATAGTCATCTGCATATGCTAAAAGAATAAATAAATAAAATCAGAGGATTCCCTCCATTGGAGAAAGAAAGAGAACAAACAGTATGAGCCACATCAGTGCTCCTGAACTACCAACCAAGAGGAAACCAAACACTGACAGACCAACATTGTTTTCTGAAAGCCCAGTTGAGGTGGAATTGGGTTACACTACAGAAATTTCAAGTCCCTACTTCTATACCTGGTAGAGGTTGCTTAACACTACAAACCTCTTACTCAGGTGACTCTGTCACTTCCACCAACTTGAGTGAGTCACTATTTCAAATGGGAAAATGTCAGTAAGCTGAGAGCTTAAAGGTTTGTTTTTTTTTTTTCCCAAATGTTTGCCTATGCTATAGAAGAATTCTGCATAAGAAGTCCTAGACTAGAATTACTATCTTGACAAAGCAGAGGGACATGTCACTATTAGAAATTACATACCATCTAATAAAATGTAATCAGCCTTGAAGGCTCCCAGGGTCTTCAGTACTAACACTACACATAGCACAGGCTTCCCAGTTGACTCACAGAAGAAACTTCAGCATGTCAGGAAGAACTACAGCTATAGAAAACTGGATATATGCTGACTGGGGAGAAGGGTCACATCATACAATTTTATGCATTTTTTGATTTTAGTACAGAAGAGAAATTACCACCTTACAAAGAGGAATGTGAAGCCAATCAAATGATCAGTAGTAATTTGTGGTCATGTAAGACAAAAAATTCTGTCTCAATGACTGCGAATACAGTGGGTTAATATAGTGGGATAATATAGGAGAAGCATAGTTTGCCTAGAAAAAAGTCCTCACTTCATATTTAGATAAACATTTGTCGTCTTCTCTGCAAGACAGAAGTATTAAGAAAATAACAGAGAAGTACTAACACACTGAACAAAGATCTGATTACCACGGATGACATACGCACCAAGTGATACATCTCTACTCCTTTAAGAGTGGCAGACATGCTTACAATTTAGTCTGAATGGGAACAAGTCAGATGGTCTGATCCCTGGGGTCTACTTTTATATTACAAAAATCAGTGTCTGCAATACAGCTACTTCCAGTATTCACTAGGACTAAAGTACTAGTTAGTTAGTATTAGTTATAATCTATTATCAAGCTTGACGCAGGAGACAGACCATTAAGGTCTATAATGTAAAGATGGTGCCAAATTAATATGTTTGACATAAATCCAAGTACTTCATTTCACTCAAATATTTGTGAAAAGAGGAGATGTAAAAACATTTGGGTTTAAGTATTACTTCAAGAATATATTTATCACAATTCTTATGTAAAATTCCTTGGAGATACTCTTATGTAAAATTCCTTGGAGTTGGACCAGTTGACCTCCAGAGGTCTCTTCCAACCTCAACCATCCTGTGATTCTATGAAAAGACAATAGACAGAAGATAGTATTTGCAACACAGTTACCTACCTTTAACCTGTTCTAGAAATATTAACCACTAACCGTTAGTTTGGTTGTATAGAATGGTGCATAAGGCAGTCCAATCCCATTTTCTTTACAAATGTCAGTACTTCAGATTAAGTACTTCCCCTCCTATTGTGTTCTGGCCTAAGGAGAGCTTTTTGAAACTAAAGGTGCTGTTTTGCAATCAGCTCACCTAAGTCCACACTGCTACTAAAAGGAACAGTCCAGCTCTCTGTCCTTCCTTAGGTGGCTGGCACTGACAACTGGATCAAAATTTCACCTGGCTGAAAATCAACCCCATCAAAACCAAACAAAACGTCTTTCCAGCCAGATCTCTGATCCAGTTGATAGTGTGACTACACCAATGCTGATCCTGGTGCAAAGCAGGAGTGGGAACATGCAGTCAAGGAGCTGGTGGAGAAGGAAACAGAACCATCCTTTATGGTATCGGCATAAACTGAAATCAGCTTAAATGCCTAGCTTCATGATTGATTCAAGATGCTGTAATTGTCTTTTCTTCTATTTCAATAACACAATGCTTGGCAGTTACTAATTCTGTTAATCAAAAACTACACTTTAGGTTATAGAATCTGTGTGATAACAGCACAGGTATATTAGGTGAGGGGATAATTAATTACTCTAAAAGGTACATTGTGTTTATATATTGGTGGATGCTTACATTTATTTTCAAGTCAGCATTTAGTAGTGTAAGAGAAGAAAAGAAATATCTCAAGGCAGTCAATATGGATTTTGAAAATGTTTTTAGAAATCACTTTATTTTTCTTTTTTTTTTTTTAATTAAAGATTTAAATTTTCATTTACTGTCCAAAACCACAGTCAAAGTGAGAATGACAACTTCCAAGTCTTAAAACTGAGGCACTACCACAAACATGCCAGCATGCAGGTAGGCAATCAAAACTACTACATCTGTTCAATTAAGGTACGTTGACCAAGCTGTAAAAGAAAATCTACTGCACCCATGAAAAAGTCTGCCTCATCTGTACCATTACAACACCAATAAAGTCAGTAGGACTACAACAGCAGTAGTGAGAGAATATCCTTAAATTTCGTTGAACTTAAACAATAACCTCACTAGATACAACTTCACAATTCCACACGAGTTAATTCCATTTGTATTTGAGAAGCCCTACTTATCCACAGCCCAGCTGTGTGTTGTTCCTCCAGCTAACAAACAAATTCCCACATGCATCCACCTGCCCCTCCACATACTGCCACTTCAGCATTTCCTTTCTCCCAGGCGAGAAAAGAGCTTCTTCTGAACAACCACATCATCTGCTAAATGAAATTACTTCCTCTACTCAGTGTTGTCTCAGAATCAAACTTGGGTTATTTATAAACATCAATGGACTAAATCACCACAACCAAACTCCCGCATTTTTACCATTTGATCTGCTGTGAAATCTCATTTCAGTTTACGAAGGCAAGAACTGTGTCTCAGTCCCACAGAAATTATCTCCCCCAAAGCTGGAAAAGCCCCCATGCAACCTTTGGGTCAAAGAACTAAAATCTATTATATGATTCATAAACATGCTATGAAATAAAATTTAATACCTGTGACAAACAGTATTTATTAGTATCCATCAGTCTGTTAAGTAAGGACAAGAGAGTTTGGAACACCCAACATAAATGGTCAGCAACTGCCTCGAACTCAGTTTCCCAGGAAAAATGAAAAAGTAGGGCAAGAGGAAAGGTTAGCACCAAGCTTATGAATTACTATCACTGTTCTCTGAACTGCTCAGCTGAGAACAAACTTCATTATGTGCAAGGTAACTGGAAAATACGCCATAGAAAATGATTCTATGCTTTTGACACCCACTCCTTTCCAACGTGCAAGATGTATGCAAAATGGGTTCTTTTCTCTGCTTTCCAAAAATTTTGTTTGATTTTCAGAATAATGGAACAATACCCTTTATTAGTTGGCATCATAAATAAACTGCTTTTTCAGTTAACATAGCTGCTCTTCTGTATCATTTCAAAGAAAACATCCTTTTCCCACTGAAGGAGCAGGCAAGTCTTTCCAGCTTCTCATCCATTTCTCAGACTTCACTTTTAAATCCGTGACTAACCCAGAAAGGCAAAATATTTTCCAAGTTCATGCAATACTAGCCACTGATGCTTAATCCTATTTCTAGGACCTGAATAGAGACCTCAATCAAACTTGAAAAATACTGTTGAAATTGTCTTGTCTAGAAATAAACAAGTAAAAATACTTTTAATACCACTGAGCTTGGTTACATCATACTCTGCTGAATAAGTACCAATCATGCTTTTCTTAAATAGCTTAATAAAGGTAACGTAATTAAACTCAAAGCAATTATGTTGAACCTGTACTTTGCTTAAAGCTTATTGCTCTTATTTCGGACCTTGAAGATTCCCTGTTTTTCAAGTAATGAAAATTGATCTTTAAGCCTCACAACAAACTATAACTACACCTGCAAATCACAAAGATATTTTTGTGAGCACAGTTCTCTAGTAAGTCTCTTGCTGGTTATGCCCAAGGTACTTTCCTCTTGACAGAGCTAAGCCCCTTCAGGCTCACCTCAAATGCAAATCCTAAAAGGGCAAGGTGCAAACACAACCTCTTACCAGCTGTTCCTCTGCCTGTATTACTTCCATGGGGCAACTTAAAGTTTGTTAACCGGGCTCTACGCGGGGACAGAGTTTGCCTTTCATCCAGCAGCACAAAATTTACATCTGTAAGTAGCAGAACATGATTAAATCCTCGCCTCCACCTAACAGGATTCAAATTCACATTTCCCACACCTTGGTAGATTGGTTAGATGAGTTTCCAGCCTACAGTATGAATAGAACCAATGATACAGAAGTTCCTTATATTTGGTTCACAAAAGAGTCCTGTTGTTGCAGTCTCAGGATAATGCAACGTACCTATTGCTATATTGGTGAGTTTGGGAACCTTGCTGCAGGCAGCTCTTTTCATCTCTCCCTGTTGAAGCGTTTCTATTTTGCATGAAATACTTAAAGATTCAGTAGGCCTGACAGAAAATACTAAAAAGAGTACAGCTTCTTATTCTAATTGGCAAAACATGTAAGAACAGAAAGACCTGAATAGCAATACTTCCAATTATATTAAATGTTTATCATTTTACCATTCCAAAGGAAGTGGGGGATGTGCATTTTAACATCCACAGACAGAAAAAGGAATTTAATTGATACTCTACAGCCAAAACCTGTATTCTAACCCTACATTTTAGATCAAAAGGAGGCAGCCATTGCTACTAGCATGATCTTGAAAGAAAGGATTAAATTGTGACACTCTTTTTAAAGGAAGGATTTCCACACTCAACTTTGCAAAACAGAGCTTGACCTACCAAGCTACGGTGTTTTAATATTCCAATACGCATTTGTCAGTTTGTTTTTGGTTGCCTGATTTAGGCTATTCCCACTGCAGATACTGCCTTTGTAACTACCGTAATCAGATACATAACTCATCCCTGTACTTCATTCAAGAAGTCTAAATGCCTGAATTAGAACTGCGGGCTCTGCAACAGAGGCAAGGCACCTAGGCAGAGAACACTTCTGTAGTTAAGTTCTTCTTAATCTCCTGGATTTAAATTCTAAGTAGGTTAACCAGGGAAATTACTTTAATTTTTGGAATACCAAGAAAAAATTCAATACGTTCAAGAGATGCCTGTCAACAATCAGCAAAAAGGAAGAGAAGAACCTACTCTTTCCCAGCAACAAGGGGAAACATAACATGCAATTATATGACACTGTGTCACAGATATGTGTCACAATGAGGTCGGAAGCATCGTTACATTCTGCAAAACTCAATGACTTAAAAAAAAATTTCTCTTCTTACACTGGGAGAACACTGAAGACTTATATTCATGAGCAAGAGAATATGGGGTGATGGAAAGGACGGGGAGAAAAAGAGAGGTCCTACTAAAATACTTAGTGGTGTGTTAGAAAAGCTTCAGCCTGGGAGATAAAGGTTCAAGCTCTTACCCATCATCTTCAAACATCCCAAATGAGGCTCTAGTCAGTAGGCAATAAACTGTTCTTGGGTGGATCACTAACAGGACATTCTTCCAGAAGGGACCAAAAGAGATTCTGCTTTGTACATTACTGGCTTTGGAATTTAAACCTACATATCTCACATCCCAGTGTCATAAAGGGAAGATGAATCTTGGCTCAAGGTCTTTGTCTGAATTAGCCAAGAGACCCCTTAGCATCTCCCACACTCCAGTGAGCATCCCCGCCTGACCAAGTCTCCTTCCTGCTCAGGGGCTGATCTCATCTCACTCTTCCCTAACTTTTAATCAAAAATTCCACTCTGCAGGGAAGAAATTTTTTCCTAACAAAAGTTTTGCTGAAATCAGCAGATTCAATAAAAGTTTCTTATAAAAATATTATTGACAAACTTAGCTACTGAAAATTTCCTGATAACTTCTACTGTTAACCCACAACGCCAGTACATCCTGTATTGAATGACAACTTTATGATGTACATGTATTTGGCAGTTTTCTGCAAATCTGCTCAGTGATCAAGCTGTTCTTCATGTAGAAAACAGTAAGTGCTTGGAAAGACACAGGACAGGTTTGCATTTTTTATAACCTATCACATATTTCTGCATTTATTGTTCAGAATCCAACCCAGGGATAAATAAAAAAATAAAAAAAGAGACAGATATAATTTGTTAATTGACCAAAAACTAGGTTTCTGAAGATGCCAGTTTACAGCTAATCTCTTATTCAGCCAACTATTTTTACAGCTGGGAAAGAGACACAAGCTTTCAGCTACAAAAGCCCTTCCAGGTCTGAAACAGACGTACCTGTAGTACCTACAAACACTGCCTTACTTTTGTCTTTAGATCATCATGACTACAATGCTACTACTCTGGAAAGAAAAGATACAATAATTATGTCGTATTTTATTTCAGAAGAACAATTCAATAAGGTCTACCCTCAAACGTACATCACCAGAAAATGACAGAACTAAAAGGTGCTTTTCTTGCCAGCAAATCCACATGCACAATCACAAACTTTTGCCTTATGACAATTCTTCTCATGTTCTTTACAATGAAAGCATTTCAAACATTTGTAAGAGAATGAACCACATTCAGCTCAAAAGAGATCACGTGCCAAATGCTACAACAGGATTTGGTCACTATGGCAAATCATTCTCTCCCATTCTCAAAGAGTTAATGTTTTGGCGGCGTTTCTGGGAAATAGATTCTGCTGAATGCACCGCAGAAGCAAAGGCCTGGCTGTCTCAGGGAGTCCCTGCTGACATTCAGCTGCAGCCCACGCAAAGAAACTGAAAAAAGGGCTAATGTCAGGTGTCCAGCAGGGCTGTGATGAAACAGAACTTGCTGATTCCAGAAATGCTACATATTCCCTGTAAGATGGACCAGGGGCTTCAAAACCCTTATTTAAATGGAAATGAATGGGTGATTTTTATAACGTTTAGCTTAGATACAAAATACAGCTATGATTTTAATAGGATTTAGTTTGTGAGAGTCAAAGAAAGAGACTTGTATTTTAGAGACAACCATACATTGCATTATCTCTGAGACAGCAGAAGGGCAAGATGGTAAAAAAGCACTATAGATAAAGAGCTTAAGTTGTCAGTAATACATTTGTCAGCTGAACTAGACTCGCACAAAATGACTCATTTGGGCTAAGGGGGCAGTGTGCAGCAGCCTAATTCCTTCACCCTGTCTGTACAAAAAGAAAAAACAAAACCAAAAAAAACCAACAACAAAAAACCAAACCAAAACACCAGAAGCAACCCAGCAGGAATGAATTTAAACTCCAAAAGTAAGCAGATCAGAAACAACCTAATAAACCTGTAGCCACAGAAGAATCAAAACTGCAATGCAATCACCTCATGCTAAGTGTACAGGTACATCCATAAAAAAGGCTGCAAGGTAAAACAGGATAAATGCAGTACACCAGTTATTCAGTGGTAAATATCTTCATGAAAGATTTTACCTATGGTAAACATCAAGCAGCTTATCTTACAAAGAAAAAAGTAAGCTATTTATATTTTCAAGGAATAAAGCATGTATATGGGCAGTTTCTACAGAACACCTGATGCACGGTAAAAATATAGCTTATTCTGAAGAAATTTGTGCACTTAATTGTGGAATAAGAATTAAAATTCTGATTAAGTCTAGGCAAACATAGTCAACTTCTGAAAAACATCAGTTTGTTTATCAGTTTTTGAACTATGAATATAATTCTGGCAGTTTTCTGGCTTCCTAAGGGATTGAACCAATTTGAGCTCTGTGGCAGATATCACAAATGATCTAGTAGGCAACAGAAGACAAAGGAAAATTATTCCTGAAGTCACACCAGTTAGTCCCAGCTACCATGTGTCTAAATTTCCAAAGGCAGATCTACGTTAGTAGTTTAGCATGCTTCAAAAGCTTCTTCTCATGCAAATTTTCCTAACATCTACATTTCACACACTGAGTGTCAGCATGCTATGATCCTGGAGTGCAGAAACTGGCTTCTTTTAAGCACCCCTCACCTTTCTGGAGAATAGGTATTGTGGGATTAGGGCAAATATTTATAATTCCTCATTGGAAGCAACAATTTCCATACCGTTTTTAACCTCTATTTCCCTCTAGGCTGTCCAAATTGGGTTAGCGTTACACTGCTTAAATATAATGTTTTATTTATATACAAATATGAGCTTTGATTATTTGCTCTTATACTGCTAAAGAAACAAGAGTCCTTGCATATATGCAGTTTCACACATTGCAATAAGATAATTCTTTACACTTTCTCTCTCCCCTGCCTAGCAAGCACAAACTTCTTTTGTCACAAACTGTGTTGGTAAAATGGATCCTCATGTAAGAGGCTTCTGTAAAAAAAAAAAAAAAAAAAAAAAAAAAAAAAAAAGTCAACACACAAACATCAGACTGATCTATATTCAGGCTGGCCATGATAGAACTTGTAGAATTCCATCTCATGTGATTTTGCATATGTATACAACACACCCAATTTCATCCATGGTATAGATTACTTCTAAATGTTGCATCCATGGAATAGGTGCTTAAGTGCCAAATTTGGCTTTTGTGAACGTCTCATACCTTAAAAGTAATTAGAAATTATTATGGTACTTGAGGAAAGGAGAATTTTAACATTTACATATGCATAAATGTCTAATATTTTAAAATTAATAGCATCTATATGAAACATGACTCATTTTGTTAATAGATTTGGAGCTTTTCTGAAAAAACATATTCTTATTAGTCACCTCTATTAGGGAGGTCAGCAAATACATCTTTCCATCAGCTGATGCAAGGAATCAATCCAAGATAAAAGGTGCTCTTCTACACAACCTTTGATCTCAGTCTTACTTCAGTCCCTGGGAAAGTTATGGAACGGATCCTCCTGGGGGCCACCACGAGTCAAATGAAGCACGTGATTGGGAAAAGCCAACACGGCTTCACAAAAGGCAGATAGTGCCTGGCAAATCTGGTGGCCTTCTATGATAAAGTGACCTGTTTGGTTGACATGGGGCGAGCGGTCAATGTTGGTTACCTGGACTTCTCCAAGGCTTTCGATACAGTTCCCCATGGCCTCCTCCTGGAGGAATTGATGTGTTATGGCCTAGACAAGTAGTCTGTATGGTGGGTGAAGAATTGGCTGGCGGGCCGCACCCAAAGGGTGGTGGTAAATAGCTCTTTTTCAAACTGGCAACCCATCACAAGTGGGGTCCCCCAGGGATCGATATTGGGCCCCACGCTATTCAATATCTTCATAAGTGATCTGGATAACGGGATCAAGTGTAGCCTGATGAAGTTTCCAGATGACACCAAACTGAGTGGGGAAGTAGACACTCTGGAAGGGAGAGACACCCTGCAGGAAGATCTGGATAGGCCGGAAGAGTGGGCTAACAAGAACCTTATGAAGTTTAACAAGGACAAGAGTAAAGTCTTGCACCTGGGAAAACATAATCCAGGAGTGCAGCTCAGACTGGGATCCACCTGGCTAGAGAGCAGCTCTGTGGAAAGGGACCTGGTGGTCCTGGTGGTCAGGAAGCTCAACATGAGTGAACAGTGTGCTGCTGTGGCCAAGAAGGCCAATAGGATGCTGGGTTGCATCAACAAGGGCATCACCAGCAGAGATAAAGACGACATTATCCCTCTCTACTTGGCGCTTGTCGGGCCACACCTGGAATACTGTGTACAGTTCTGGTCCCCGTTATACAAAAAAGATGTGGACAGGCTGGAGGGGGTCCAGAGAAGGGCCACCAAGATGATCAAGGGTCTGGGAAGCCTGCTGTATGAGGATAGGCTGAGAGAGCTGGGTTTGTTCAGCCTTGAGAAAAGGAGACTTAGAGGTGATCTCATCACCATGTACCAGTACTTAAAGGGGAGCTACAAAGAAGATGGACACTCCTTTTTACAAGGAGTCACATGGTGAGGACAAGGGGTAACAGGTACAAGTTACTACCAGTGAGATTCTGATTGGACACGAGAGGTAAGTTTTTCACAGTGACAACAGTCAATCATTGGAATAATCTCCCCAGGGAAGTGGTTGATTCCACTACGCTGAACACGTTTAAGACTCAGCTGGACATGGTGCTGGGCCATCTCGTCTAGATTCTGCTAGAGAGGTTGGACCAGATGATCCTTGAGGTCCCTTCCAACCTGGTATTCTATGATTCTATGATCTTGTGTTCAGCATTTTCCAAGATATGACCATACATCAACACTACGCTCTAAAAAGGAAAAACAGCTTATGATTGATAATGGAAGAGTACTATACAAAAAATCTATGCACAAGAGAGCTGTTGACTACTTTATCCACATCATCCTCCCCTTGCCACCCCAACTGCCCTCCCCCCCCCCCCCCCCCCCCCGTAAGCCACCTTCCATACTGCTTGGTTTGGAGAGATTACAGTATAAATCTCAATGCACATGTGCATGGGTCCCACAAGAATATTTTGACCAAAATATTTTTAATAACTGCATCTGTATGCATAAACCCTATGCCTCTCATGTAAGGGTATAAAATACAGAGTAGGCCTGATCTTTAAAGCTCTTTGAATACTTCAAGCTTGTGACTGCTGAGGACTGAAGAAACAATTACAAGGTAGGCTGGGACATGTAAATTTATAATATTTCAAATCATTAGTTTTAATATAAAGCAGTAAGCTTTTCAACTTCTCCTTGCCCACAGCAATACAATACTTCGTTCTTCCTGTCAATCTGGAATGCAGCATGGCGGCATCCTTCACCTGCAAGCAACAGTGGAAGATCTTGTGACCTACCCAATGCTTGGAGACTATGGATTGATGACCGCAGCAGTAAGTGTTCTTTCCAAACTTGTGCCTCCAGAAATTGAGTTACTGTCCGGATAAGATATCAAGAGCCCAATATTTGGCTGCTCAGCTGAAGAAATGAAATATTTCCTAGCCTCATCAGACTGAACTATAAAACCTGGACAGTGGCTCACCAGCAATCTGAAAACACTGAAATTTACTGGCGTTTTGGTTTTTTTAAGACATTTTCTTGAGCAAGAAAAGCATCAGATGACCAGATATGGCCATAAATGTGAGAAGACTGCACAAAGGACTTGATCCTATCAAATAATAGAACATGTGACATTCAGGATCTCATAAACAACATATGGCTGTACTGTGACAAATGGAAAGTTCTTGCCAATGGCGTCTGCATAATGTTCAACCAAGACAGGGAGATAACCAACAGCAAAAACTAGCTGCTGCCTCTCAGCTGCACAGACCATGTGTAGAATGAGGCTTTGACAGCCTGCTTATAATTTTCCTTGTGCTGATTAGATGGTAACCTTGCAAAGCAAAAGTCACCTTAGGGAGATGACTACAGAGTGCGGAAGCCCCGTATGCCAAACACCTCGTCCCACTGTTTCACAAGAAGATGGGACCAATTTGGCTATGTCATGGCAATACTTTCATTCTTGCTTTACTTGTTCATAGTTCATATAATTTGTGCACTGCTATATACAGAAAAAAAACCCTCATTTATTGTCCCTTCTTGAAGTAAGAAGCATTGCCATTTTTAGAGTTATCAACACACAGCAGTCAGCCACAATGGCAGCAATCATTTTAAGTCTATCTTGGAAGATTAGAGCTTGAAATTCTCACAAGCAAGTCAAGTTCTTGCCAAATGGAAGATACGCGCCCCTTCCATCTTCATAACTTTTCTCATTTACTTTGAAATGCAAGGAGGAAGAAAATAGAAATCCATTTTTAACAAAATTTACAATAGCAGCAACCATCAGTGAGACTCAACTAAGCCTTTTCAAACCTGTGGCTTTTTGACATGATACATGTTATCTTCTCAGCTCTCTGCCATGAAATATTGGCTACGCTCACAAAGGAACAGATTTGAATTTTTTTTTTTTTTCTGGATATGTCAAGTCTCTTATGCTGAGTATAGTTTTGGGAAGACAGGCAGATCAAATGCATTACTGGAATTTCAGGATAAATTTAGAATATGGCTGCAGTAATCACTGTCCCTGTGAAAGAACGTATAAAAAAACCTCTGATCAAAATGTTCTGGTACTTACCCTCATCCTGAAATGACGGCAGCACCTTTGACAGCAAAGCAGAACACAGCACATTACACTCATTTCTAAAGGATCTTTTTGTGACCTTTAAGAGGCAACACAATACCCCCTTGAGGAAGTTCAAGAGATAAGTGACAGGAAAGCGTGAAGAGGAACTTGGATAGCTCTGGAAATGAGGAGGCCTAGCACAACCTACCTGAATAGGAGGTGTTCAAATTTCTGCTAGATGTACCATGATAGTGATAAATGCTAGGCTCACATGCTGCTTTTGAAGTACAAAGTCAAGGTTTTCATTATGAAAATCTTTACTAGATCCTAGAATGTGATGAAAATACCTAAACAGAAAAGTTTTTCCATTCATAAGAGAGGTTCTTCCCCACAGACATCTTTCTGCTAGGTATGAGAATTTTCAAAGCAAGAAGCAATTGCCTCTGGCAGCAGTGCTCAGTCACCCAACACTCAAGCCATCAGGTGCAGTAATTTGGGTTCTTAGTATATATCAGAAATGCATCTGATCAGAATGTGACTCAGACAAGCTAAAAGGAGTATCTGCAACAGGACTGACAGCTAGAATGACTTTTGTCAGTGAAAAGCTTTAATACTGTCCTGTCTAACCTTGCACATCACTCTAGGAATCAAGGGAAGAACTAGAAGAACATAAAGGAGATCCGAGTTCATTGTAATGAATGTAAAACTATCTAACCCAGAACCGTCTTGCATGGATCAAAATGGACAGTTGGTATAGACTGTGTTGGCAAAATCATTTAGGGTAAATCTCTCACTGAACGAATACTGTCTCTTAATCAATCTTTTCAGGAACTCATGAATCATTACTACATGGTCGTTCAAGCAGTATGTCATGCTGTTAGGCTTCTTGCAGAGCAATGACTGAACTTGCTTCCTTCTTTATATACCAGACTGAGAATACATAACTGTTCAAGATCTGCAAAAATAGAGATAAAATGGATAGAAATGCTGTACAATACAGTCCTTCGGTTCTGGTTCAAGTGAATTTATGCAAATCATCTTGTAACCAAGTGCTCTGCATTTAAAAATTATTCAGAGAAGCATCTTAATCTGTTGATACATCTGTATGAACAATTGTCAAGACAGAAGGGAGAATGGAATTCCCTGTTGTGAGTTCGAGGCGTCAATCCACCAACTCCAGCAAGAGCTTAAGCACGGCACAAGTGTCTGAACACAGATATTAATTTCAGGCCCACATGTTTTACAAGAGTCTGTTAGTTCAGAACTAAAAAAAAAAAAAAAAAAAAAAAAGAAAAGGGCTTGTAGCATTGAGAATCTGGAAAGCTCATTTGTCTAGTGTTACGCATTTTGTTTCAGGGAAGGAGAACAAGGTGGCTGAATCCCCAAATTCTCCTCATCTGGTGGGTATGTTCTGGGACCTAGAAAGAATTAGGGAAAGGACTCCCTCTTTCTAATCCATGTCAGTGCAAGGCTGAAGAGCCAATGGTGACACTTATTTAAATGCAAAGTTTAAGGCACACTTCAGAACAACTTGCTGTGCTTTCCCTGAGAAATAATGCCATATGCCCCCCCTCTCCCCACACCCTTTTCTTGTAGCTTTTGCAGATAGTACTCATTAGTCAGGAAACAGACCAAAAGTTAAATAAAAGTTAAATGCAGCAGAGTTTAGCTCTTTTTTCACTCAAATGGATGCCTAGATGAGCTTTACTAGACAGAAGACTTGTACACCTAATCAACACAGAAACCCTGAACATATTACATAAGAAACCACCCCACAATCCTAACTTTCATAATCCTTGAGTTCCTTTTAGATTTCACCTAACATTAACATGTTTTACTCATTAAAACAGTCTGTTGGTAATGCTGCTTCGAGATACTTTTGCTATGGAGGTTGTCAGCCGACAATTTACAAACTCAGGGCTGAAATGAAGTGCCCCAAGTTCTCAAACTACACAGTAGTCCCACAAATGGAAAGCAGAAATCCATCATGCCCCCAAGTCTGTCTCTCTGTTTCTAGCTATGCACACAAAAGATTTGTACAATTTTATCTTGTTCTAACATTTATTTCAATTTATCTGATTTTCACAAAAGAACACCTTTTATGTCTGTACTTTAAATTTCATAGGTTATGTACCTTAGTCATATCATTCCTTTTAACTCATCTGCATCCCTACATCACAAAATAAAAGGCACTTTTAAAGTTCAGGATGCCATTGCAGGCATGGTTTTGGGGTTGGTGTTTTTTGGTCACAGTTAGTAATTCATTCATTTTTGATTTTATTCTGATTTTGTTTTCTGAGAAAAACCTCATTAAAAATCCTGATATACAGCATTCAATAAATGTAAAAGGATACCTGGTAACATGATATACTACTCAAAAAATAAAACCCCATTGTTTGATTAGTTTTACAAGGAAACGACAGAGCAGTTCCTCTTGATTAACCTACCACAAAAAATTCAACCAAAAAAAAAAAATCAGTGGCAATTTAACTGTTTAAGTGATAGCAGTTGAAAAAATAGCCAGTTATCAAATTCCTTCAAGTGGAATATTATGCAGAACAGGTGAAAAAAGCTTTAAAAAAAAAAAAATCACTATTTGAACTAGTGAAGAGTGATTTATAAACTCAAACTGCAGCTACTGTCAGAAGAATGGAATACATGATAGGTGACTAAAACCATACAAATGTAACCTTTCCTTAGTCAAGATTAAAATAAAATAATTTTTAAAAAAGCTCTGGAGAACAGCTAAGCAAATGGCACAACCGCATTTCTATTAGTCAAAAATGACGATCATATCACATTCCCACCATCGCTTTCCTTGAACCTACATTATCAATCCTTCAGGCAGCAACTGTCATTTTGATGTATGTGCTGGTATAACCACCAGAATAATACAATACCAACCCTTAAACACAACCACAATATAAATAGTGAATCAAACTGTTAAAGCAGAAAAGGATTGAGAGCAATAAATAATGAATGAATAAAGGCTTTCATGAAAGCATTACCGTTCTCATGGTCTAAAGGTCTAAGCACAAGATTTGTATGGAGAGGTGATAACTCTACCAGCTGATAAACAAAAAACAGCTTTCAGCACACTAGTCCTTTAGGCTTTGCTGTTTTTGTATTAAATCTTTGAAACTATATAAAAGAAAATAACAAATATGGTGAGTTAATCTTGATTATGTACTTTAAAAACAATATTTTATCTAGTCTATGATTTTCAGAATTCAGTACTTGTTTACTTTATATTTTTTCCCATGTCATGCCCACAGCTATCTCCTCACTATCATACAGACAATTCTGTCTCACAGGAGTTAGTCACTGTAATGAAGTCCCTCCGTAATATCCCCGTGCTTATCTACGGCTACCAGCCAGGGTTGTTTCTACTGAAACTGAGTAGCATTACTCAGTGCAAAATTTCTCAATTTGTTCTCAACTAGAAAGTTGCTGCTTCTGTCCCTTTTCCTCCCATAAAAAAAGAGGTTTTGAGCCCAAAAGTTTATCTGCTCTTCTCTTGGCTGCATCATTTAATGTACACAGACACGAGTAGTACAAGTTTATTACAATCCCTAGCTTCTATTTTAAAGTAAATACAACAGTTCAAGGCTGTTGCTAATACGAGGTTTCTTTCCGAGTTCTCTTCTGAAAAATGAAAAATTTCCTTGGAAAAAAAAAATCTGTGTATTACTGATATAATAATGATGTAACACTTAGGCATAATGGCACCCAGACACTAAATATACCTTAATTTTCCCAGAAGACAGTCCGATAGCCTTACTGGAACATTTGATAATTTATTCTGAGGAAGAGTTTAACGCTCAAAATCTATTTGCATCATTCTCCTTGCAGCAGAAGTATCCGTGACTCACTGTTGACACCAGGCAGTGGCATGATACAATAACCTTCCTGTGCTTCTCAACTGCTAGGACTGGCAGTAACTCACCAGCAGTTTCACTCAGGCCAAGATTTCCCGTGATGCAGGCTTCTGTGCGTACCACTTCAGCAGCCTTGCTTACCCTCTCAGTTTCACACATCCAACATTCACAGCCAGGTAATAAAGATGATGCCCCATATCTTGCCTCTATTACATAAAAACAACTGTATGTATCCAACCCAAACAAAAACTTTGTCTACAGTCTAATACTACTAAAATAAACGGAAAATGTGATTCAAATCTTCAAAAAGACTAAGACATCTATGGGTTCTCTTATTTCTCTCCTTCTCCATAGCAAAATTTGTATTAGGGACCATAGTTCAAAAGATAAAACACTTGTGTTAACCAACTGCATTTAAAGTTTTCAATGAAAAGTTTCGAGGAGTTTCAACTTTTTATTGGTTTGTCTGCTCTACAGACATTTTCAGTGATAGGAATATATCATGAACAATAAGTCACTAAAAATAAACAACTATGCCGCTACAGTGTCTTAAATGAAAAAGTAAGTATTTTTGGTAAGTGATTTTATGAGAAAAAAACACAATTACCCAAAATTAGTCTGACAGAAAAATTCCCTTTATTTATTAAGAAAAAGTAACACAAGAACCTTGACTCCCTCACAACCAACAGATGGTTGATTTAATTATGTAAAATAGATAGCAGCTGAGTAATGAATCCAAAGCTGAACCAATGACTCCGTTAATCCACTGAATCCATTTATTCACTTCCATAGCAGAGTTCAGAAGGCAACACTAAAATTTATGAAGAAAGCTTTTCCTTTCCAAAGATTCAAACAATAAAACTAGAAGTAACTTGAAAATAAAGCCACTTTCTATAAATTAGTGTAGAAAAAAAAATACATTGGCAAAGAATGATTTAGTAAAAAAAAAAGTTTCAAAAAACTAAAAAGTTTAGAAGATGCTTTTGACAAAAATGTGAAACTTCAGAAGCGGTTGTCTTATATAAGAAAAGGTACTCCAATATCCTCTCAATTCCTGTTTACCTACCAAATCTTAAAAAACAACATACATATGTTTCAGCCTTATCATGTCTTTTAGAAGCATTTGTAATATAAGCACATTGTCCATGTTTAAGCAGTACTCCTCAGTGACGAGACTGGCTATAACTCAAAGGAACAAAAGAGTACAGAAAAAGCCAAAGGTTCAGAAGGCAGTTTCTTGATTTCAGTATCAAAATCAACTCTAGAAACCATAGATAAAGCTCCTTAAAGAACAGAAGGATTCTCTTAGGGCAAGTACTGAAAGAAGTTCCTATGTAGGTCGAGAAAGGATGAAAACAGTATTTCCAACAAACTCTCTTTTTTTCAAGGAGCTTGAAAATCAACAAGAAACGTTGGCCTCACACTGGACTTCCCAATTCTGGCTGGTGTAGAAGCTTCCCTGAACACATCTCCTCAGCCTTAGTCCCTGCCAGTCTTGCATTGGAGATTTCAGTAACCCCTCTTTTACTTACAATGAGTCTAGTAACTATGCAATGCGGTCAGTAAGAACAGAGACAGCCAGATCATATGTTTCCATCTATTTACAGAAGAATGATCCAAGAAAACTGCCTATAGGCGGTTTAAGAGAAGAAACATCATAATTCTCAAAGCTGAACTCCAAGTTGAGTGTCTGATGAGTATAAAGACACAATGAGTTCAAAATTCCTCTGTCTGATTCTGTTTTGTCAGGGAAGAAGTAAAGGCTAAAACACTCTGCCACTCCTTGCCAGGAAAACTGTATCAATACTAAAATTTTTTATTTAATAGCTACGCCTTTTACTACTGGGAACTTTCTTACACTCCTTGCCAACACAGCTCTGCATGTAAAGTTTGAGAGATGACTAATCACTATTAGCAATTTTTTGCACTGAAGCACTGTCTAAAGCACTCAAGGCAGAGACTGTTAACCCTAACAGAACCTCGTAAGTACATGCCCAATCCCTCCATTTCCACCACTTGTTTTATGAAGGACCTCTACACTCCTCCCAGCCACCACCTTCTCCTCAACCACATGGATATCTTATTTTAAAGAGATGCTGTAAAAATAAGATAAGGGCTCCATAGAAGTAGGCAAGGCATACAGGAAGTGAACATAAATACAGATTGAACATTTCAAATAATCTCCATTCATAACATTCCTGTTTTCTTTAAATGATTGTCCATATGTATCATCACACTACAGGTGACCACATGCAGTACCTACCTGTTGAATGGATTATCAGAGAACCCAAAGACTGTGGACAGTTAAAAACTTTTCTGTTGGCCGGACACTTCAATTAGTGTCATGCTTAACAAATGTATGAATGAATGTATGAAAGTGAAGTCCACTTGCAGCTTTGTGGGTCTCCCAAAGAACAGTTTCTCTGAAATGCTACAGAGAGAGTCTGTCCCCCAACTAGAAATCTCCCCCTCTGTTACAACACGTCCTAGTGACCCAGAAGAACATATTCTGAGGAGAACCTGTCAAACCCAGAATCTTCCCATCAGGGAAACAACAACCAAAAACAAGGCATGTTTTCAAGAAGGCCAAGTTATACATAAATAAGATCATAGAATCATAGAATCGTTTAGGTTGGAAAGGACCTTTAAGATCATCAAGTCCAACTGTTAACCTAGCACTGCCAAGTCCACCACTAAACCATGTCCCTAAGCACCGCATCTACCTGTCTTTTAAATACCTCCAGGGATGGGGACTCAACCACTGCCCTGGGCAGCCTGTGCCAGTGCCTGACCACCCTTTCAGTGAAGAAGTTTTTCCTAATAGCCAACCTAAACCTCCCCTGGTGCAGCTTGAGGCCATTTCCTCTTGTCCTATTGCTTTCTACTTGGGAGAAGAGACCGACCCCCACCTTGCTACAACCTCCTTTCAGGTAGTTGTAGAGGACGATAAGGTCTCCCCTCAGCCTCCTCTTCACCAGGCTAAACAGCCCCAGCTCCCTCAGCCGCCCCTTGTATGACCTGTTCTCTAGACCCTTCGCCAGCTTTGTTGCCCTTCTCTGGACACGCTCCAGCACCTCAATGTCCTTCTTGTAGTGAGGGGCCCAAAACTGAACACAGTATTTGAGGTGCAGCCTCACCAGTGTCGAGTACAGGGGGACAATCACTTCCCTAGTCCTGCTGGCTACACTATTTCTCATGCAAGCCAGGATGCTATTGGCCTTCTTGGCCGCCTGGGCACGCTGCTGGCTCATATTCAGCTGCCTGTTGACCAACACCCCCAGGTCCTTTTCAGCCAGACAGCTCTCCAGCCACTCCTCCCCAAGCCTGTAGCGCCACATGGGGTTGTTGTGACCCAAGTGCAGGACCTGGCACTGAGCCTTGTTGAACCTCCTACAACTGGCCTCGGCCCATCAATCCAGCCTGTCCAGATCCCTCTGTAGAGCCTTCCTACCATCCAGCCAATCAACACTCCCTCCCAACTTGGTGTCATCTGCAGACTTACTGAGGGTGCACTCGATCCCCTCATCCAGATCATTGATGAAGGTATTAAACAGAACTGGCCCCAATACTGAGCCCGGGGGAACACCACTTGTGACCGGCCGCCAACTGGATTTAACTCCATTCACCACAACTCTTTGGGACCAGCCATCCAGCCAGTTTTCACTCAGTGACGAGTATACTTGTCCAAGCCATGTGAAGCCAGTTTCTCCAGGAGATGAAGCTCATTAGAAGGTAGCTTGTTGTCGGGGTTTAACCCCAGCCAGCAACTAAGCACCACGCAGCCGCTCGCTCACTCCCCCCCAGTGGGATGGGGGAGAGAATCAGAAGGGTAAAAGGGAGAAAACTCGTGGGTTGAGATAAGAACAGTTTAATAATTGAAGTAAAATAAATTAGAACAGTTAAATAGGCAAAGCAAAAAAAAACCGTGCACGCAAACAAAACAGAACAAGGAATTCATTCACTACTTCCCATCGGCAGGCAGGTGTTCAGCCATCTCCAGGAAAGCAGGGCTCCATCACGCGTAATGGTTACTTGGGAAGACAAACGCCATCATGCCCCATGTCCCCCTCCTTCCTTCTTCTTCCCCCAGCTTATATACTGAGCATGATGTCATATGGTATGGAATAGCCCTTGGGCCAGTCTGGGTCAGCCCTCCCCCTGGCTGTGCCCCCTCCCAGCTTCTTGTGCCCCCGGCAGAGCAGGGGAAGCTGAAAAGTCGTTGACCAGTGTGAGCGCCACTTAGCACCTATTCAGAGACAGCTTAGCACTACTTAGCAAGAACCAAAGCATCAGTGTATCATCATCGACATTGTTCTCATCCTAAACCCAAAACACAGCCTCATACCGGCTACCAAGACGAAAATTAACTCTATCCCAGCTGAAACCAGGACACTTGTGTAATGCTGTCTCTGGTAAGGATGAATAATTTATTTTGAAAACAGGCAAAGGACAATCCTCCACAAAAAATGCAACTCAAACCACATGGGCTACAGGCTTCAGATATGTACAAAGTTCAACTGTATACTGAAGGAACGAGGCAGTGGGGAAGAGAGGATCAGTTCTCAAGTGCCTGAATTTCTACAGTCCTGCCTGCTAACAGCTATCAAGATACCCACTCCTGTGGACAGATAAAGAGAGGAAGACCATAACCTTAAATGGTTAGTCTATCGTTAATATTTGTTTCGTGATCCATTGTGGGTTTGTGTCACTGACTTGTGGTATCCACAAATGAATAGCACAAGAGGATGACTTCTTTAGAAGAAAAATATCAAAGGTTATTTATTTACTCCAAGCCTACTGGCATTTCATAGCAGAATTCCATCTGGATGGTAATCAAGAGTCAGTAATCAGCTACATTCATTTAGCATGATTTAGATATTTGTATCAAATACATTTGCTAATGAATAGATTGAGAAAAAAAAAAAGTTTGGGGCATGGAGACATTTACCAGGTGCTAAATCTCCAAAATACATCTAGGGAGGAGTACCTCTTACTGAGTCAATCAGTTGATCAACCAATCCAGAACAAGAGACAACATCTGGTCTAAAAAGCAACACTTACATCCTCAGGAAAATGAATGGTGCTTATTTTAGTTAGAGCAGTAGAACTTCTAAAGAAGTTCTAAATAAATTTCTGAATGAAAGAATCAGCAGAGGGAAAATTTCAATCTGTCTGGACAGCACAGAAGACTTCAACAAGGCAATCAATTATAAAAGCTAATGCTACACCAATTATAAAAGCTAATGCTACACCAAGATTAATTTCTCCTTAGCACATACAAACTGAGGCATCAGGTATGCAGAGACAAACTACCCAATGAAGCACATCTCACCAAGAGGTAGGTCTTCAATACACCAGCTGGATGTCTTGGAGATGGAGATGAGGGGTGGAAGAGCTTTGAGATTCGGTTTTGGCATAAACAGATTAAGAAGGTTTCCCTTTAATTTTGTGCATTGCTCTTTCATAAGCCACTTATGATGGTGTTATTTCATATTTATTCACAACATTTATTTACTTTTCACAAAGCATTTTTGAAGTGTGTCTTAGAGATAGCTTAGTTACAGATCATTCCTCACTTTAAGGCTGTAACAACTTGGTTGACAGAACACTATTTAATGCAGGAATTTGTGTTCAGCCCTTAGCACACTGCTCTGAGCATCCAAATGACAACTGCTCTCACAGAACATGCATGGACAAGGTAGAGGGCTGGAAGAAAAATCTTTCTTCAGAAAGATCAGCGCATGACACTGAGCAGTGATAACAATGAAGGCTCTCTAGCACGCAACATAGCACTGAAGAACCTACCTAAATAGACACTGAAATTTCCTGAGCTGGTCAGAAAGACTGAATGAACACTTTTACACAAGAATGAAAGAAAACTGAAGTCCTAAAATGGCTGTTAAAAGAACCTGGATGAAGCTAACAGGCTAATGTTCTTGAGATCGACTTTAAAATCATACAGAGAACGACCTTCTGAGTAACAACAGACATGCCCAGAAACCCAAAGAAAACCTTACCACTTTGTGTTACCACTAACATATGTATGCTTTCCTATCATTCATAAAGAAGAAAGGAGGAGCCTCTCTGGAATTCTGAGACAATCCTACTCTAATCTTGAGTAAACACACTATGAGATGCAGATGTTCCGTCTTTGGCCAGATTTCCTGCACTCCAAGTTCCTGAAAAGGAAAGCTGTTCATAAAAGCAATAGTGAAGACATCTACATGAAGAGATGAAGGTTCCAAATCCATGAGTACCTCACACATGCCAATACAGCTGAAATGATATCAGACACAACCTGCATTACCTTCTGCAACACCCTAGGGGCCTGCAGAAGATAAGACACATCAGCTGGTCAGCCCCACAGAACAGAAAAACTCCAGACAACCCTGGAAATAGACTTGCTGTAGAACAGAAGAAGCAACATTATTCTCCTGGATCTCAAAGCAGCTCATCTCAGGTCCTCCCTAAATGCCAAATGGAAAAACAAAAAAAGCACCCAGTAACGGCATCCTGAATGCCTCAGTCGTGATGTATCACCTAAAATGTCTAATCATACAACTAGGATAGCCAGTGTTTCCTGCAAACAGATTTGCCAACCACTAGTTCCAATTATAGATATGTCAGGAACACAGTGAATCTCCAAGTGTTATAAGAGGGGGAATTTGAATTCTCTGTATTTGCTGAAACTGTTTGAGTCATGTTAACTCATCACCTGCAATTGATGCCTTATGACAGAGAGAAACCCATGGCATGTTTTCCAAACTCCTTGTGCCTTGAGAACATTTATGCAAGACAAGCATCTTTAGCAGACCAAAAGTCCCAAGTAATATAACCTGACCTGGCAGGAGGTCAAATTGCCTGTTTGTTTGACACCAGTAAAGAGCAGTATCCTTTTACAGGACGTACAATGTGATTCTGACTGCATGGTACTTCTGTGGACTGATAGGAGGGGTCCATTAAAAGGGAGGGCGGGAATGAAGTAGGATGTTATATGCATGACTCTCAGTATCCAGCAGACCGGAATGCGAGAGAAAGGCATTTCAGCCAGAAACATGACTAACCAAAAGTGACTACTGAAGGGGGACAGAGATTGAGGCAAAGTGAGTCATATGCTTCTCAATGAACACTCAAAACATGCCAATGAGAGAACACAAACTGAGCAAGTGACTGAGTTGTAACTGGCAGCCTGCATATAAAGATCATCAAAAGATGACCTTTAGATAAACTGCGATGTCTGCCCAACATTTGAGAGGCTAAAGTAGGAGACAAGGTTGGCTTCTCTATGCAGTAGGCTACATAGCACTATCTGCCTCATCTAAAACTGCTTTGCAAGAGCAAGCCTTCAGCTTGGGCTTATTTATGAGGAACTTTCTCAGCAGGGGAATCATCCAGGAGTGCTTTGAGTTGATCCAATTGAAAGGTCTGAAGAGCTTCATATGTTTTACAATCCTACACAGGATAATGCTAGAAGAGAGGGTTTCCCCTCCACCCCTAACACATCACATCTCTTATGTCTTTTGCGAAACGAAAACCCCAGTGCTCTGGAGCAGAGGATAGTCTAGAAATAGAAGGCAGCTCAAAGGCAATGGGAAGCCACTATTTGGCAAAAGTAGCAGCTTTGTACTCTCTATCATCCTTCCTCTGTAGCAGCCATAAATGGAGCTGAAGTCTTGCAAGATGGAAGGGATCTTCTCTTGATGCCCTGGAAGCCAGCAAGTCTTGGGAACAAGACCGTATGGAGACATTGTCAAAGGACTAACTTCATGCTAGACTCGTTGTCTACAGGTTGCAGGAGAAATCAGAGTTAAATGTTTATGTAGATCTCAAACATTCAACATCACTCTGATTCAAGGCCAAAGCTGATGGATGTGTCCAGCAAATAATTAAGTAGTCTCTCCTCCCTTCCTTGAAAGGCATTAGACTTGAAGCCTTTGTAAACCAAACATTTCCTCAGGGATCTGGTCCTCCAAGAAAACATAAGTATTTGGCACTCCTGCTGGGCAAGGACATAATGGATGCCATTCAAAATATGTCAGCTTCAGGAAATGAGACAGACACATGAAAGCAAAGAGAAAGAATTACTTAAAACCAGCTAAAAGGCATAAAAACAAAGTCTATGCAATGCAAGCTGTTGCTCAGCCCTGTGCCACTAAAGATACCATGTCAGCTGTGTGCTCGAGAGATGCACTATTTCTTTTATACTTTACAGATCCATAAAAAATTTGGTCGGAACCTAGTCCAACCTCCCACTTAAACCAGGGCTAGTAGCAACACTAGATCAGGTCAGCTCCTCTCAAATATTTATCCTTGTGCCATAACCTGTGAATGAGCAACTTCATACATATTTCAAGCCTTAACATACGCCAGTAGAAGTTTCCGTTTAGTTTGTTTAAATAGAAAATAACTTGTATGGCATTTGTGCAAAGATAGACAAAAATTTCAGTCTCACTCATATACACATGCAGTAATTCAAGCTAGAATTCCAAATCCTACATGTACTGCATATATGTAATAATATTAACTAGAACATATCTCTATTCAATAAGAACTGTTTGAGGTAATTGTAATAAATTAAAGCTTTATCCTACAGACCTGTATTACAAAAGCCTACAACATAGCAGAACTGCCTCCATCTTAAAAAAGCAACAATTCTCACAGATCATAAAGAGTATGAAAGTACCAAAACATAAGAATACTGAGTATTCAGATTCAGTTACTTTTCTACTTCAGTGTTTTTCACAATTTATCTTGATTAAAATTAAACCAATGCAAGAAAAAGGAGCAAAGATACTACATGTAAAAATGTTCACAAAACCTTAGCAACAGCAGTATCCAAGTCCAAAAAAACTAGGAAAAAAAAAAAAAAAAAAGAGTTAAAGATTTATGCTTTCTAGACCGCAACAATGCTGCACTTCTCACCAAAGATCAATAGTGCCGCCCGCATCTTTCAATCCACCATCTCCTACTTTTGCAAAGGCCTCCGCACTCCCTCAGGCAACCTCATTTCCTTTTCTCTTTATCTGTTCAGAACACCGGCCAACTTCTATGCAATGGAAAACAGAAACCAGCTTAGCAAAAGACAGGTTTAACCAACCTAACAGGCAAGAGCTGGGGAAGAAAAAAAAAAAAAGAAAAAAAAAAAGTCATTTGTTTACTAGAATAATGATCAGCAATGTTGGGATTTGTAGGAATGTATGTACCCATAAACAAGGCAGTGCAAAAGGAAAGATATAAAAGCTTCAATACTGAGAGTCAAATAACTTTAAAAGCAATCAGAAAAAGATCTTTGCTTTCTTTCAACTAACATTTTAAGCTTCTTGTTACAGATTAATATAATGTGCCTAAGACCTTGCTGCTCCCTCTCTCTCCTCCCAAACTGTTCTTCAAGAAATGTTTTCATATGGCAAGTGAACCAACTGAGTTTGTACTGTGGCACAGTAGACTAAGTTAAATGAAATCTAGCAGGCCAGGCTATACACAGCTATTTACAGCAGCTATTGAGGACAGAACACTTCATACTACTTTTTTAAAAATCTGGCAGCCCAGACTAAGAATGCGAATGGGATGAAACTGGTCTCAAGGCAGCTGCTTACTAATCAAAGGTGAATATTGTCTCTGCATAAATCCCATCAGGAGGAAGCTAATTAGTAAGTAATAAGCAATTAAAAACACATACAAAATATTTTTCCATCCTGAGAAGGGTCTGACTTCCCACCCTCGCTGTGACCCTGAAGAAAAACACTGCTTTTTAAAAGGTTCAGAACATTTCTTCTGAGACACTTTGTACCCAAAGAAACTGATCTATCCAGTGAATGCACATTCATAGCAGTAATGGCTATGAGTAATGCCATGTAGATAAGGCATTTGTTACTGCTCCCATAGTCTTTTTACACTATCTATTGCTTTTCCTATATATCCCTTCAACAAGTTCTTTAACTCCTCACCCGTTTCTCACACACATGTACAAGAACAAAATTCACATATATATGTGAATAAAAAATAAAAATAAAAATATGCAGATTAATATTGTTCAAGAAATTTTATTTCTAAGAGCATGATGTTCCAATGCATGTTAAATTTCCAGTGCTTCTATTAGGCAGGTATACCTCGGGCATTTTTTCTAATCCGAGACAGAAATTGAAAATCTTAATTTCTCCTGACCTCATCCATGAGGCATGAAGCTTTATTTCTTCCACAATTTATGCAAAGGAAGTAGCAGTTAAAGAAACAGTCCATTTTTTCCACCAACAGAAATTACAAGAGGACTTTGCTGGGACTCATTTGCATGTAAGCACTAACTTAGTATTACGGCCTGCGGTACTTTTGAGTCAAGCTGATTCTGTGAGATTAAGTACTTGACTGACAGGATTTTTTTAGTATTATTTTTTAAATTTAAAAAAAAGCCAAACTCATAGCTTCAATTCTAACCCCAGCAACCTAGTGCCTGAATTTCAGCAGCTGCATACTCCCCACCTACAAACACAAAAAAGGACATTATCACTTTCTTTGCATGTACATCTTCTGAAACACACAGTTACTGAAGCTGCCTGGGATTGCAGGTGCCAGCTGAAAAGCCTACCGCTCAGACTACCACTTAGCGGCAAGCTAGGAAAATGCCTGCACATTAAAAAGCAGAACAAAATTTAATTTGTTCATGAATTAAAAATGCCATTCACAGCCAAATCTCAGAAACTCAGGGGAGACCACATGCCCTAAAGACCTCATTCAAAAGCCACACAACTCAACACATATCTCTTTCTCTTCTGTTGTCTAACCGGGTTAGAGACACACAAGTCAGGATAGGAAGGAAAGCTTTTGAACACTTGCCCATCAGCAGCTAATCTTTAACATTTGGTCAGTGTATCTCTACCAGAGAAAGAAGGTAACAGCTGAAGAGTTTGTACCTTTTGTTTAACATTTAGTTCTGTAATAGGAATTGAAGTGTCACATGACTAATGAGATTATATATTTAAAATTCACATGGATATTCCAAAATCTGTATAATTTATAAAGCTGAATCTAGCATGTAAAATCTAGGCCTCAGTATAAACAGTTATAATTGCCTACGTATCCATTAATCATTAATTTTTTGCTGGTTTTGGTTAATTATTGCTCTTCGTAAGCACGTCTCTCTTCTTCCTTTCATTTTCTGCTGAGTTGGTAGAGTAAGGGTGACATGAAAGAAACATTAACTTTTAGGTCACTCAGTCATATTTAGCAGTTAAAAGTAATGGTATGAACACTAAGAAGTGAAAATAAGAGAGTTATTGAAACACCAGTAAGACATAATGGTGTGCATCAGTCCATTTTCAGTGGGTACTTGCATTTATCAAGACCTGAAGAGCACTCTGACTCATCCATATCTGTGGAACACACTTTGATTAAGTTATGAAAACTTACGTTCTACCACTTTATCACCACAAGTTTCTCCCAGAGAAAGATATTCATAAAGGTAAAAGGGTGTCTGCTAAACATTTAAGTCAAGCTTCAGTGTGCAGCATTATTTGACAACAATGAAACGTAATTACAGAGGTGATTGCTGAAAGAACCACTCCTTTTCAATTAAATACCACCATCAGGCTAACAGATCAATCAATTTTCTAGACTATAATAAACAAAGATCCTTAGAAAAACCCCTGCTCTGACTATGTAGTCATTGAAACATTACTGTTGCTTTGTGAATTAGCTGGTAAACAATGGCATTCGAAGGTCACACATTTACTTTTTCTGCCACTTTGAATATAAATTGCCACAATATTTTACCTCTTCAAGTTTGATGTCCTTATACAATAAATCGAGACACACAGGTCAGGAATCTTTCATTGCTGATAAACCTAACATAGAAAAACTTTCATTTTTAAAAGTCTTGAACAGCAAAACTCATACCTAAAGCTAAAGAAATATCGAATTAGTAAGTCAGCAGGAGCTAGACAAAGGGAAATATATATCCACAAAGTTGCCTCTGATTGACCTCCTTAGAGGTATCAGAACAATATTCCGAATATAATAGAGCAGAGAATATACTTCTAGCCTCAATTTTTAATCAGTATCTTGAATGATGTGAAACATTTGGTAAATAAGATATCACTCATTTTTTAAGAGCTCATATATGCCTCTGAGGACATTAAACAAGGAACTAAGTTCTCTGTACATTTGAGACTTAAAATAATACCTGAAAATTATCTGCTAAATAAGGTTTTCCTCTTGCAATATAATTTTAAAGATCCAAAGCAATATTCAGTAGTGTACTGTTTATTTTCAGGACGGTCAATTTCTACCAAGGCATTTTTTTTTTTCTTTTAAAATTTCAGATGTCTCTCTGAATTCAAACCACAAAGCTGCCCAGCCTAGCTAAATATAACATATAACAAGATTTTATTTATATGGATAAACTGTCAAAAATGAAAGTAACTACAATAAATTCACTATTACTCTAGAATATAACATCTAGATCACAGGATACTGTAAAGCAGTTTCTCAGTACAGATGTGCCATTCCTTAGAAAATGCTTAATTTTGCTCAGTTACAGACTGATCAATTAACTGCTCACAAAGTAAATGCTTTACTTGTGGTTACCGTTAATTTACCAACAAGATTCTGCAACTGCCTCTCAGATCTCTTCCTCTTTCTATATGGGCTCAATAAAATCACAAGTGGCACGGAGAAGATGAATAGAGAACAGCTATTCATTGGTTTTTGTAAAACAAGAATCAACAAGCGTCATATAAAATTATTAGCTAGTAGGTTACATAAAATACCAAATCAGGTGAAATAAAAACTCTGGTACACATTGTCACAAGATGACACCAGAAATTTACCCTCATTCTTTCATGATAATCAGTAACAGCAATATCTACCTAAACACAAAATACACAAAATGAAGATAAAATGGGTCAACTTTTTAAGCTACTTATAAACGTTCCTATCTATTACCAGGGTAACTCACAACAGAAGTTTAAGAATAATAAGCTACACAGGTAATAAGAAAGCAAGAATTTCTAAGACAAAATAACTCCAGTAAACAGATAGTATCTGCTAGCCTAATTATCTAAGGCTTGCTTTTTTTTTTTTATTTAAAGTTCATAATGAATCATCTAAATGTTTAACAGCATATTAGAAGAAAAAGGCTAAAGATGACAGTGGTTAAATGCATTTCAGTTGTTGGGATATGGCCATTATACTAAAATCAACTAAAGACGACATTAGCACAAAAAGAAGAATATCGTTTGTTAAATCAGAAACCAATTAATCAGTTTCTTACTAAAGCATCAAAGGTTTCATTAAGCATGAACATGAAAGGTACAAAGAAATCCAGATCAGGCTTAACATGACTGATTTCCATCTTATTTAAAAAAATTATTTCCATTGCATTCACTGATAATAATTAATTACTAGTTTATTTTCCAGGGCAGGGAGGTACTGGGCTGCTTTTCAGAGACTAACTCATCATTCTTTATACAGTTCCAAATTCTGCCTTTTCACATTTGCTTGATCGTATCACCTTATTCCATGATTTCATGACGACAATATTGTTTGCAGCAAAATCACTCCTATGTAGCCTGAGTCAGGCAGACAAAAAGCATCAAAAGTATTTTAGAAATAGAACCTGTACGAGTTCAACGACTAAGTAGTTCATCAAGAACACTTTAGATTGAGGAAGCAATCCAGTCTTACATGGAATTGCAAGAAAGCAGAAGGCATGAGCTTCTAATAATAAAGTTCTCATCATCAGTTAGTAGTAATATTTAGCCCAGCACTCCCTTTTGCACATTTCCAGAATATTACTAACTAATAAGAAATACATGACGTTCCAGTTGTAACTATATTGGGTGCAGGTGTCCCGGTGTTGGCAGTGGGGGGCTGCAGGGGTCTTTGTGGGAGGAAGCCAGGGGCTGCCCTGTGCCAAACGCCCAGCTCCAGCACGTCCACAACAGGTCCACCATAGGACACAGCTGAACCCCTCAGCCATGTGTGGGGCACTTTAGTGAAAACATATGTAAGAAAGGGCAGAAAACACCAGAAGAGAAGGGAAGAACAGAGGGGATGAGAGAATAACAAGGTTAGAGGAAGAAAAGAACAGGAGGAAGAGAAGATGCTCCACGCCGAAGGAGGTACACTGCCAAAGGGACGGCAGCCTTTGGAGGACTCGCACCACAGCAAAGGAAAAGTGAGAAACGAGGAGCAGCAGAAAAACTGCTATGCTCCAACTCCAACCCCCTGCACCGCTATTTGTCTCACTGAAGGGGGCTGAGTGTATCCCGTAGTGGTAACAAGGGGGGAGGAGGGGTGCCTGGAGTGAAGTTGAGCCTGGGAAAGGAGGAAGGATGATTTTCCCCAAGTGTTTTAATGTTTGCCTTTTTTTGTTTCCCAGTAATTAAATATTTATGTTAATTTGCAATAAATTAAGTTAAATTCCCCAAGTCGAGTCTGCTTTACCCACGACAGTAATTGGTTAGTGATTTGCCTGCCTTCATTTCAACCCAGGAGCTTTCTCGCCCCTGTTCTCCCTATTTGCTCCCCATCCCACTGGGGAAGGGACCAAGGGAGCAGCTGTGTGGGTTCCTGGTTGCTAGCCAGAGCCAACCCACCACAGGGACATTATAACATTAAAATATAACAGTAACATAATAATATTTCACCCAATTTTCCCATGGGTGAAACTTACTATCCTTAAAATTGTGTTAATTCATTACCAAAAGTATTGCCACTAAAGATGAGATATTCTTCAGTAGGGAAACTGAATACCAGATAACCAGGTGTGCTTGTACTCACTTAGTAAGGAATCTTTATTTCCCTGAGCCATGACTCCAAGGGCCTGAACATTTAAATTCTAACTTCTTCCCAGTAAATGCAGAGCATAAGCTGCACACAAAAGACACACATGTGAAAAAGTGCCTACGACACACATCTCCAAAAGTCATTCAAGACACCTTGAATGTATTGTGTGAATGTGTTGTTGTGAATGTGTTCAAGACAGCTGAATCTGTTCACTAGTCTAAACAGACTAGTTAGTATAAATAATGAACTGTAATTGGGCAGCTTTACATTTCCACCAGTTTGGCATAGGCTTGAACCAGTCTCATTTTTCTTTAATAGGTTTATGGCTTGTGAAATAAAAAGCTGTAACTACACCAGAGCAAAATTCTAGCAAACTAAATTGTTCACTTGTTTAACATCTACAGGGAGTATTATGAATGCAAGGATGAATTCATAATTCTTCATAAAGTCAAAGAAATTCTACATAAAGTCAAAGAAATTCATAACTTTATAAAGTCAAAGAAAAATATTGCTTACCACTAGTTTCTTTTGAGAGAAGTAGTCTTTACGTCCAGTCACACTGTGGGTATGCATACATCACTAAAATTGGAAGTCAAGATTTACTGGATTGTATCTAGAAAGTACACACACATATTTTGCAAGTACAGATATGGAGAATCTTAGAACAATATAGGCTGGAAGGGACACCTGGAATTTATCTAATCCAATGTCCTGCTCAAAGCAGGGGCAACAAAATCTGTTTGCTTAGCAGCTTACCTAATTAAACTCTGAACATCTCCAGGATTGGAGATGTTGGTAAACCTCTTAGATTAATTACTCTAATGGTGAAAACGTTGTTCCTTGTGGCTAATAAGAACAAACTTCCCTTGTTGCAACTTGTGACCATTGCCCCTTCTCTTCTACGGCACACCTCTGAGAAGGCTGCCTCCATCTTTTTCACATTCGTTATCTTCATTAGGTAGCTGACGACCACAGTAAGATGCCCAGAAGCTTATTTTCTCCAGATTAAGCAAAATCAGTTCTTTCAGCCTCTCCTTATATGCCATATGCTCCAGTCCCCTAATCATCTTGGCTACCTGCTAGACTCACTCCAGAACATCAGTATCTATCTTGTACTGCAAAGCCGAAAACTGGATATGGTACTCTAGATGTGGTCTTAAATGCTGAACAGAAGGAACGATTTCTCCCCTTAATCAGTTGATTATACTGTTGCTAATACAGGACATTATACAGTTGGCCTTCTTCACCACAAGGGCACACTGCTGATCCATGTTTGCTTTGGTGTCCACCAGGACCCCTAGGTCCCTTATTGGAAAGCTGCTTTGTAGCCAGTCAGCCCCAGACTGAGTGGATGAGGTTTT
This sequence comes from Platalea leucorodia, assembly GCF_965183815.1. Lineage (NCBI taxonomy): Eukaryota > Metazoa > Chordata > Aves > Pelecaniformes > Threskiornithidae > Platalea > Platalea leucorodia. The sequence continues at coordinate 60,221,620 of NC_138826.1, forward strand.
CCCATTCCAGGTGCAGGACTTTGTGAGGTTCCCGTCATCCAATTTTTCCAGCCTGTTGAGGTCCCTCCAAATAGCTGTCCTGCCCGTTGGCCTATCAGCTGCTCCCCACAATGCGATATCTGCAAATCTGCTGAAAGTGCACTCCATCCTATTATCCAGGTCGGTAATACAGACATTGAACAATACTGACTCATGTATGGCCCATGAAGAACACTGGTAGTAACTAGTTAGATTTTTGTGCTGCTGCTGACCACCATTTGAGCCTGGCAGTCCAGCTATACAAGTGCACTTGCACTTATCTAGTGCATATTTTGCCAATTTTATAATAAGGATACTATGGGAGACCACATCAAAGGCCTCACTAAAGTCCCAGTAAACAGCTACTGCAGTCTCTTCATCCACCAGGCCAGTCATCTCATCATAGAAGGTCATCGGGTTGGTCAGGCGTGACTTGCCCTTGGTAAAACTATGCAAAGTGCTCCCAGTCACCTTCTTCTCCTTCACGTGCTTGTACATAGCTTCCACAAGAATTTGCTATGTAACCCTTCCAGAGACTGAGATTGTGCTAACTGACCTACAGTTCCCAGTATCCTCTTTCTTGCCCACCCTGAAGATGGGCAAGATATTTGCCTTTTTCCAGTTACCAGACAGTTCCAGTTATTCCCCTCATTCATTTCAAAGTGCAAAAAAGGTGATAGCAAGATAGGCTACAGTTGGCTAGGATACAGGTATGGAAATAAGATACAGATTATTTAGAAGGTGGCATAGGGTACAACATACCATATACCCCGCAATTCCAAATCCCAGAATTTTAAGGTCCTGAACCAAGATCAAAGGGAAGCTAATGCCTACATACACATCATCTACTTACAGATGACTGAATCTCTCTTCTGCTTTGAATGATAGCCCACCCACATTCACATTGATTAAACAAGTATCAATGTCAAAATATCTACCAGTGTCTTTCATGTGGCACTGACCCTTTCTTGTAGAACAATATACATTGGATAAGACACTCAGAATTCTTGGCAGGCAGACGTCTGACTTTTAAATATAATGACAGAAGCATTAGTTCCAATATTGATTCTCCCTCCACAGGGGAGACTGGGATTCTACACTTTATTTGTTGATATAGAACATGACGGAAGTGGTGTCTATGTCTAACATCAGATAGGTCTACATACAGCAGCCGTCAAGCACAAATGATATGCCTCCCGGGCTCTGCAGAAAACTACTGATCCTATGTCACTGACTTTTGGTTGTGAGGCCCTGGAGAATAAAACAACAGCAAAGTAACACAAAAGGCAGAATAAAATCAGCTGTTTCCCTTTTAGGAAATTTCCCATTAAGGGTATCATCCCCTTCAAAGACACGTTGACAATTCAGCAATGCCATTAAAGATATTTGTTGTTACAGAGTGGCTGGAAGAAAACACTTTGAACTGATAAGCGGTAATCCTGAACAATGAATAATCGCAGATACTGTCTCAGCATAACTTTGACCATTATGCAGAAATAAACATCCTGCAAGCAGAGAGAGATGAACCAATTCTTCCATTGGAGGGACTGTACTATCAGTGGCAATATTATCATTCTGAACTTGAAATGCAAGTGAGAGGTACTCAATCCTTTTAAAATTAGGATAGAAATCCATCTTGGATTTTCTTTCCAGTATTTGAAAGCACCATAAATACCTCTTCCCTTAGAGCAGTTGTGGAGGAAGAAGTTTTAATTTCTCAAGCAACGGCTGAGGAAAAACACTTTCAAATCTCATCTCTTGAGAAAGGTCCCTGGTAGTAGACAACTGAAGGGTCTGAAACTACACAGTAACTTCAAATACTTACAAATACACTCTCTCTATTGAGCAAATTCTTTACAAAAATGGTCTGATTTCTTGAAACAAAAGACTCTTTCCCAAACAGGGATTATAACTGGGGAAAAAAAAAAAAAGAGAGAGAGAGAAAAAAGAAAGAAGGAATTGTACCCCTTGGATATACCAAACCTGCTACTTTTGTACAAAAATCTTAGAAGACCAAGCATTTCCACCATTAGAATCTCTGGCATTAAAAATACAATTCTTGGCAGAAACAAGCAAAGATTCTCAGTGTCAAAAACCAGTATGACCTCAGTACTGAAGGGAAGGGAGACGGTAGGCTCTTTGAACAGATTCACTAAGCTGAAACGCTGCGAAGATCTCAGAGACATAACTATTTAAGCAGGTACAGACAGATATGGGCAACATACAGAGTGGGGGTACCACCGCAACAGTGTGTTTGTACCTAACTGCTAATGGTACATTTGAGCTATCACCTGAACAAATGAAAGACTATGAATGCAAAGGAATTCAGACATGCAAGACACAATAACAAAACTTGTACGAAGAAACTGCTTACCTACAAACCAATTTCACCAACATACAGGTGGGGTAGGGGAAAATCCAAAATGAACAAGCCAGATAGCAATGAAAACATATGACTGGTTTAAGAGCGACATCCTAAATAGATTTAAAGTATTTAAAGCAAATGTATGTTTTTATATATACACATATGCATATATACACACACACATAAACATATTTAACAGAAAATAACCAGAAAAGAATGTCCTGACACACAGCAAAAAACAAATTTTGAGAGTCAGACTCACAAAGGAAGTTTAAAGGTAGCAGCAGATGCCTTTGAAGCCTGAAAGTAAGACAGGAGGAAAAGTAAAACATTATCAGAACAGCAGTTCCTGGTCAACACCAGGATTTCCAGATCCAGCTGAATGCTAGATTTGGGAAACTAAACATAACCATATAAATAAATGAAGGTCAAGTGACCAAATAAAGATCTTTCACAGCATAAAATCAGGAAAAGTATAATACTTGCAAGGTACTTACACAAACTAACATTTTACAAAGATTGTCATAAGGAAACTGAATCAATGGGGACTCCAAATTAGTGGTGAAAGATGCAAAAAAAATCAGATTGCTTGTTGTGTATTTACTTTACAAACTTTGAAAGTGTTTATGATAGCATGAGTACTTTAAATATCTGGGAAGTAATGGGAGACTGCTGAAATCTGTAATGACATATTAATGCATAAGCCTTTTGTAATAAACTTGAATATTCAAAAGTCAATGACAGCACTCACTCCCAGGTATGCGTAGGTGTGTTAGGTTTATGTGGCAAGGTTTTGGTAGTGGGGGGCTGGAGGAGTGGCCTCTGTGAGAAGAGACCTGGAGCTGCCCCCACATCAGACGGGTAGAAAAGCCAGGAAGGAAGGAGTGAAGTCAAGCCTGAGAAGAAGGGGAGGCAGGAAGGTGTTTTTTTTAGTTTTGTCTTTGTTTCACCAGCCTACTCTCTTTCTAACTGGCAAAAAATTAAATTAATTTTCCCCAAGTTGAGTCTGTTCTGCCCATGACAGGAACTGGTAAGCAATTTCCCTGTCTTTATCTCAACCACAAGGTTTTTCATCTTGCTTTCTCCCCTCTGTCCTGTTCAGGAGAGGGAACAAGAGAGCAGCTTGGTGAGCATCTGGCAGCTGACCAAGGTCAGCCCAGCACAGAGGTCATGAAAAAAAGAGCTTCTTTCACTACCCTCGTTCTAGTAGCATCAGGATGAAATGAGAAAACTAATTAGAACTTACAGGCGAGTCAGACTCAGTGTGGTTTATCCCATTTGCTACAAGTTAAACATAGTTCTTACCTTCCACACTGCCCACAGACTGCAAAACACGATGAAGATGGCAGACTGGAACAGGAAGGTTGTGAAATTAGATAGAAGGAAATAAAACTTGCTGAAAATAGGTGGGGAAATTAGATCATCTAGACAAGACTAAGTCTAAAGGCTATTCACTGTGGCATTGGACAAGCTGTCATCCTGGACACATTGTGTGCATTCAGGGATGCTGAGAAAGATTTCTAACACCTAGAATGCAAATGTAGTGATAACTCAGCTAAATCAGTTTGCCACAAAATAAAAAAACAAAAAAACCTGAGTTAAAATTTAGATTTTTAACAAGATGCAATGTTTTTTTTTAGCATATAAGATTTATATAGCTTAAAAAAATCAGGTCTAACTTCTAAAATCTGATCATAGGTGTGCATTTTATAAATCGGTTAAAGAGATAGTGAATGAAGAATTACAAATGGTAGATCAAAATAAAATGGCTAACTATACTCTGAAAAATTAAACTGTAAGACTAGAGAAAACCCTCAGGAAACTTGGATGGCAAGACTATTGAAAAAGCTAACATGAAGATGGTCTGACCTGAATTGAAATTGAACAGGGAGCCCAAGGCAGAGCAGCTACAGAACTGTCGTACAGGCTGAACACTCTTCTTGAGGTTAAAAAAAGATCAAGTGACAACATAAGGCTCACCACAAACTCTCATACAGATATGCCTACGTGTTAATTAATATTTTAAATGTACCATCACCATCTGTAACATAATAACTTCCTCCCTCAGAGACGTATTTAAAAATAAATGGTAGTCACGAGCATTTGTTCAGTGCTTTGCAACACAAAAACTTTGCATATAGGTGTTAACATTAAAATTATAAAGAATTTGAGAAAAACACATCCAGTGAAGAAACTAATCAACTTTTAAAATAAATCTGCAACAGAATCAAAGCTAGCAAAAAGGTGGGAGACAAATCAAACCAAAATGATCTATGCCCTGAACACAGGATTTGGAAAGATAACAGTTATACTTTTATAAATAACCTTGGATTTGTGGGAATACTGTCAAACACAAGCCTTGAAGTCAATCTGGATCTAACGCACCTGGACTACAACTCCTCCCTGGAAAGCCTGCATGCTTGATGAAGAAAATTAACATAGTGCCAGCAACAGTACAATAGCAATTGCCATGCCTGACACTTTCATTTTACTTTTAACAGACAAGGTGAGCACTGATGCCATTGACTGTCAGGCCAGAAGGGAACAGTTTAGTCCCTGACATGCAGAGAGTCTGTAGCAACCTTGTAAGCCTGGGCAGCTGATGGTCTCTCAGCACTGGTACGTCAGCAAGAACACATCAGTAATACTGGAAACAAAAGCAGACAGGTTCCAGTCTCGGCACCGCAGTGTACTCAATATAGCTTTGGGGTGCAATGTTTTGGTTGTCTGAAAGTCCACTCAGTACTACTATATTTTATGCAGTGTTTTTCCAGATAAACTTACATGGGAAGCTCTGTCACTACGGAAGACCAAAAGATCTTGGGTTACTATCAAGGCTTAAACAACTGGAAACTTTAACAGTGGCCCCAAAGACAGCGAACAATACCTTCCTTCACTGAAGATTTTCTAAGCTTTTTTCTCTCTATCACCTTATGCAGGTGAACCTATAGATGCTAAAGCACTGCTAGATGGGAGATGTACACTTCTCGATCAGTCCCAACTTAGCTTTAATCAGAAATTAAAAGCAAAGATCTCTTTCCAAAATCATCACAATTGTTGCACCCATTTAGAAAAAGGCTTGCAGAAAATGCATTTACTCTTTACTTAAGTATGCTGGTGACTTCTAGTATGCTTGTGGAAAGACATCACTGAATCACAATATGCCAGGCTTTGAAAACTCCCCAGTGTAGTGTACCATCAAATATACATAACTTGGCAGTGATACACACTGTACACACATAGCACCCCTTCCACACCCTTCTGAAACAAGATGAGTACAGAAAGTCACGTTCATTTATGACTTAGGCTAGAAACCTAAGCACATATAATACACTATGCCAATTAGTGTTTCAAAACAGAATTATGATAGAATAATTCAGGTTGGAAAGGATGGCAGGTCACCTAGTTTAACCTCCTACTCAAGGCAGTCAACTATGAGATTAAACTTGCTCAGGACTTTATCCAGTCAGATCTTGAAAACCTCCAAGGTTTTTCTTAAATTTAATGAGAACCTGTCATTTCTATTTATGTCCATTGTTTCTGATTCTCCCACCATGCAGCATGTGAAGAGCTTGGTTGCATCTTCTCAATAACCTTCACAGGAGCACAGGAAGGCTCCTATTAGGTCCCCCCAAAGCCACCTCTTCTCCAAACTAAACAAGGCCCATTCCCTCAGCCCATTCTTACAGGGCCCGTGCTTCAGCTCACTAACCACTTTGGTACTCCTCCAAGGAAGGAACTCGCTTGTTTATAGATGTCCTTTTTTTTTTTTTTTTTTTTTACTGGGCAGCCTGACCCTGGATACAGTATTCTACATGTGGTTTAACAAGTGCCAAGCTGAAGGAGATAATCACTTCACAACAAACTTCTCCACTGCCAGGGTGCACTCCTGGCTCATGTTCAACTTGCTGTCCATCAGGCCCCCCAAATCCTTTTCTGCAGAGCTGCTCCCTAACCAACCAGACCCCAGTCTCCATCTTTCTCAGGTGTTCCTTCTTCCCATTCATCCTTGCTGAATCTCATAAGCCTTCTGTCTGCTCATTCCTGCAGACTAGGCCCCTCTGAATGGCAGCTTTGCCCTTGAGGCTGTCACCTGTCCCCCTAGTTTGGTATCATCTGCCATCTGAATGAAAGTGGACCATGTCACCACCATCCAGGTCATTGATAAGGATGTCAAACAGAAGTCAGCTTGTTACAAGCAACTGGGTAGCAACTAACCCATTAATCACTACACTCTGAGCCTGATCATGCAACCAGCTTTTTACCCCTCTGGCTGCCCAACCACTTAGAGCACAGCATTCTAACTAGAATGACGAGAATATTGTGGGATACAGTGATGAAAGCCTTGCTAAAGATGAGGTAAATGATATCCACTGTTCTTTCTTCATCCACAAATCCAGACATTTTGTCACAGAAGGCAATGAGGACAGGCATGATTTATCCTTGATGAATCCATGCTGACTGTTCCCAGTCATCATCTTGTCATTGACGTGCACAGGAATGTGTTCCAAAAGGACTCACCCCACAGTGTTTCTGGGGACTGAAGCAAGGCACACCAGCCTGTAATTCCATGGCTTGCCCTTTGGCCTGTTTTGAAGACTGTGTAACATTTGCCTTTTCACAGTTGTTTAAGACCTCTCCCCAATTTCTGTTGTCTTTTAAAGATGACAGAAATAAGCTTTCCAGTGGCATCAAACAGCAATCTCGGCACCCTCAGATTCATCCTGTGGTCTTGTATGGATAGAGTTCTTTCAAGTAATCCCTGACTCAACCCTCGTTCAATTCACCACTGGTAGTTCTTCTCCTTGAACCCTGCCTCTGATCACAGAAGCCTGGGAGATCTTCTCGAGTACCTGAGCAGATTGGCATAGCATGGAAAGATGCAACATTTTGTTCAGATGTGTTATCTCTCTATTTGCATACTGTGGGAGAATGTAGGAAGCCAAGTGGGAAGGCTGAAGAAATTGAGTAATCTGTCCAGGGGATCAATGCTAGTCTATACTTCACATTAAAAGTTCTTGAAGAAATCTCTCAGTTCCACAAGCAGGAGTTGCGAAAAACCTCCTTTATTCCTTTCCTTAATACTTGCCCAAGAATGGGAATCTTCAGGAACTGAAGCGTATTTTTAATGGCTTTATAAAATTGGAAGAAAATTCAATCCTCATTTACTACTTCTGTCCAAACTCTGTTCTGGAAATAGACATTTTGAGCAGGAAATAAATGATTCATGAGTGTCAGCATAAGCAAGATTGATTTCATTCTAGAGTTCATTACAAAACATGTTTTACAGTAATAAATAGCTTTACAGTTCTAAGGTTATATTGTTTAATCTTATTTCCCTCAGCACTGCTGTTTTAAGGAACAAAGTCATGTGAAAATTAGCCTTTTTGTTAAGTCACTCTTTAACAAGAACAGTTCCCTGACACTCAGTTCACCCAAAGAATTCACTCAACTCACTAAAACTAGTACCAGCAAAAGGGGACAACAATTACAAGTTATGTAAGAGCGATAGTGGAAATACAGCATTTTTAAAGCAAATTACATCCAAGAACTATATTAAAAATACCTGCAAAGTTCAGGACTTCCTAATATTTGGGTAGATTTATACTGAATTGATTCTGCTTTATTCTCCGTATGCTGAATATGTGCTCACATTATTACAAAACCAACTGTGCCTCATTTGGTGCAGAGACTGAAGGGTACTAAACAGATGTGAAACAACCCATAGTGATAGTAATTACTGCTACTGCCCAATGGATCTGGAATTTTATTATGGAAATTAAAGATGCATCAAGAATGAGCAGAAAACTGAGATTAGTGGAAAAATACAGCTGAGACCACAGCTATATGGTTTTTTTCCAGTGAGTGTGTGTCAGGTGTTGATTGTCAAATTGGTTAAACATTTCCTTACAATTTATGATGTCCAGAGTCTTCTGTTGTTGACCTGACTGTTGGCCATTCAGAAGATGCATAAATCATTTGCAACTATGCAGTCAACATAAACCGTGCTTTGAACACGAAGCAGTATAAGAACTCCATGAAAAACAGGGCCCTTCTTGCTTGCATGTTAGCCATTTTAACGAGTAGCATGGATACATACATCTGCGTGCCTTAGGGCACAACCTGTTGCACAAAACTGAACTTGTGCAATGTAAGTGGTTCCAACATCGAAAATGACATAAGAGCAATTATGCTGCTCATTTCCCAACAGCCAGCCCAATGCTGAAGGGGGAAAAGAAAGGAACTGTGCTTAAGGAAGAGGGAAACAGCCCAAAAGATCACAAATTAAAAGACTTTGGGATTAAAAACCATCCATTTTAGCTACCAACTTAAGTATTGTATATGAGAGTACTGTTAATAATTACCAATCATTCACTTTTAATAACAATACATCTCTAATGCCTTATACTTCATGTTTTACATAGGTTCCTATTCTCTTGATTTTATGCTGTACAGTGTAATAGCACCTGTTATGACAAAAATACTGACATGATAGGCAAAAGTCCTGAAAGCAACTGAGATGCTAATTCAGAACGTGTTAGAAAAGGTTAAAAGGGAAGAAGTTTCCCACTGGAAACTGAATCTGTTTATGGCATTAATAGCAGTTTTGTAACTTGATGAAGTATTAACACAGCGTCGCTCATTACTTGTAATTCAGGTTTATGACGTACTGTACAAGGGATGCAAAGTATCAGTTATACCTGGCAGAACCTCAACCAGCTACTTTAGGATTAATAGAGACCATAAGCCACTAAATTCAAGTAGTCATGTTCTGCCTTTTTAATTATGAAATACCTTGCTAGTTACTGTGTGCAAATCTGTTGCCCAATTCAGTCAAGAAAGTGACTTTCATAAATTAAAGGTCATAAATTTACCAGGTCTGCAATTGCTCCAAAAATGTGAAGATTTAAAAGAAACAGTTCATATGGTAAGAAGTTTTGCAAGTTAATCACCATTTCTATTTGCAATACACATAAATATGAATAAGAAAGTAGAAAACACTGATTTTCATAGCTTCAAAGAACAACAAAAGAAGCCTAACTGAATGGAAGATTAGGGGTAGAAATACTGCCCATCCAGTAAGAATTAAAAAATATATATATAGTATATACCCTTTTAAAATGAAAAAAGCAGTGAAAATACAGAAATATTGGGTTAAAATGACCCATTTTAATGGAAAAATATTACTTCTGCATTTTTGTAGTAGAATCTGCTATTCATAAAGTTCTAATTAAGCAGGTTTGCAGTTCAGAAAATTGAAGTGCTCAGCAGCAAAATCTGATCTCATTGTTTCAGTTATATATAAGCCTATATGGCATATATACCCTTCTTGTTATTGGTGCACTACTAAAAATTAGTACCTTCACTCACAGACAGTTAACAAAATTAACTGACAGAGTTACTTAATCACAGAGAAGTACATGGCAATTGTGCAGGACAGCTGAAGCTCAATACCCTTCAAGAAAAAGTCGCAAAAATAAAAGATGTCTTGCTTCAAGCCTAACCTAAGCATGCCATAGAGCTCTTATGAATACACGTCTGAAGAGCTCACAGCGCTTAATAAATCCAATTAGTTTTTGAAGTAGGAGGTGATTTTGCTTTCTAACGGTTAACACACAGGATAAATTCTCCAATATCTCAAACTACAGCAACCATTAACTGCATGATTTTGAATAATCACATTATCTCTAATCCAATTTAGTGGTTTGGAAACATTCTACAACACACATTCATTGATGGAAATAACACGTACCTTCCTGAGTCTTGAAACGTTTAGTTCGTGAGTATTTAAACTCCTTCAGAGGCTCAAGCATTAGAAGCTGTACAAACATGACTACATCCCCAAGAACCTTTTATTTTGCAGCAGCAGCACTGTTTGGAAGATCCTCAGATAGTTCCTCCTTGTCATGTATTGGTTGGTTTCACAAAACAGCTTTGCTGTGCGTGAACTAGATAGAAATCAGAGGAAACTAAAACAGAAGCTCTGCTCCAGGCACACACCAAACACACCCCAATCCCTAATGGAGAAATAAAGAAGCAAACAGAGTATCACTCCTTCAAATAGCATAAAACCACATGTGCAGGGGAATGTTTGGTTCAATAGACCAGAATAAATCTAGTCAAGAGTTAAACAGCCAAATTATATACAGAATATATGAGGGGTCCCAGCATCAACTACTGGCTTCCTATAACCAGGCCTTACTGCACCAAATAACCTGCTAACAAGTTCAGCCTGTGACGTGCAGATCTACTTTTTCCAGATCAGTCTTCAAAGACTGTCTAGCATTCAGCAGTTCACAAAGAAACATTAACAACTATATTAAGTATAAAAGAAAGTGAATTAATGATTTATTCCACAAGTTCCCAGTCTTTCAGATTAAAGAAGTCAGACATGAAACACTATAAACAGTTAATTAACAAAAAAATGACACTGAATATGAATGAATGACAATTCTCACACAGTCAAAAAAGAGACAGACCTCAGACCTCTTAAATGCATGCAGATTTGAGCTGATTCAGCCAAACGGAAAGAAGGAGAGGAATCATTTCTGAATAAATACACACTAAATTGATTCTGCTTTGAGAAAACACAGCATGCAGTTTTAGAAGGCTAGTCTTGAATGCATTCCCAGCCTTAGGGGGAAAAAAAAAAAAAAGTAAACATTTTCCTGGATAGAAGTGATAACTTGGAACCTTCTTTAAATGGCAAACATTGGATTTTGAATCTTACTTCTAGGAGGATGGAGGAGAGAGAACATAACAGCAGTACGATCATCAAATTTGTTGAATTGTTATATGTTAAGTGCTAAGTCCAATTTCAAAGCCAAATTATAAGCATATTTAGTTAATTAAAACAAAAAAAAGCTCAAAAAATGTAAGACAGGTTTTGTAACAGTAATTGGAAGGCATACTATTTCCAACTAAAATGGCTTATAAAGGCTTAATTGTGGAACTACTAGTAGGATCTCACTTGCATGCTACTCAACTGCAAAAGCTGAGACCTCTGGTATTACAAATCATAACCTGAGCACACGCAGTAGTATCCACACTTCATCCGTTTGGTGAAGTATGTGCATGAAGCTTCTCATGAATCATGGCCAAAGCATACTTATTGAAACTTTTCTAACTGTCGAAAACATCTGCTAGCTCAAAACAAAATTAATTCAGTGTTAAGAGAAGTTGGGATGAACTTGTTTTATTACAAGGTCTTTTTTGGGGTTCCCCCCCCAATAAACTACTGCAGATAATTCCATTCTTTGGAACCTCCCAGACATGGTGAAGTGATCAGAAGGTCCAAACACCCTCTTCAAAGAGGATCACAAAATGGCTGAGTTTTTCATTTTTCTTCACCCATAAAAAAGCTGTTGACTGCACATATATAGCACACTATTTACTTTCTCATATGAAAGTATACCTGTGCTTCCTTAGACAAGTCTCTCCTTTGAGTAACTAGGCTCACAGATCTATTAAAATGGTTACACATTAACAGATTCACAACCATATGGCCAAACCTGACCCATCAGATACTGGCTGAAGGAGAAAGCCTTAAAAATTGTCCTCCAAATCAAAGCTTCCATAGACAGAATAATTTGATTTTACTCAGCTGATCTACAGGCTGATGAAGACTGGGAAATTCCTCTCAAAAAAAGCAAATCTATGGTTGTAAGCCTTTTGTACAATTACTCTGCGTACACCATTAATCTCCAGAAGCAACTACATCTGTTAATTTTAACACACACACACACACACAAAAGGAAGATTTCAGAGAAGTACATATATTTGTTATATATTTGTTATACTAATATAAAACACTCAAAGACTGCCATACTTGGTCAGATCTAGACCAAGATCTCGACCAATTATCTAGATTTTTACCTCTGCCCTCTCCCAAAATTGTTCTCTCCTTCCTCATTGGGATTACTGAGCAGCATAATCATAAAAAACACTGAAAATTTGGTGTTTAACTGTGCTCTACCTAGTAAACACAACACTGTCATTTGTACTCCTGAACTAAACAGAGATGAATAATGAATCATTCAACAATCTGATTGATTCTCCATGTTTATCCAATCGAGGGAAATAAGGCAGTTACTTCCCAAGTCTCCAATGCAGGGCACAGCATTTCCTAACAACCTAATTAAAAGCCTTTACTATGCTTGTTCTTTCTGCCCATTTCCTTTTTCTAGGATTATTCTGGGATTCATTGTTTCACCTGTTAGCGCTAATCCTCAGCCTAAATCTTTTGTCATCCTCTCCATGGATATACTTCTCTTATCCAGCAAAGAAATACTGAAACATCTCGCCATAGAAGCCAAAACCACTTTCAGGAACTTAATATGTACATTTTTAGTTGACGCAAAATCTAGACCAATAATTAAGTCTTACTGTGAACTGAGGGATCTCTTGTGGATCAGATAAACAACTATGTCCCATAAGACTTCCATGAAACAAACCCTACCCATACAAAGAGATAGGAGCAAATCTTATCCCCTACATGCTCGTTCACTCTTTTTAAGTCTACAGTACAACTAAGGCCATCTTTTTCTTGTGTGGAAGAGAAAAACATCACAGTTGCTTTCCATTTGTGTGCATGAGATGCACCTTCCAGTTCCTGAAAAGCAGAAAAAGTAATTTGAATTTCTAGCACACTAGCAAGAAAGCGTTCAGCATAGACACAATTTAGAAACTTTCAATCACAATATCTAGCTCCACTGAAAGGATCTAGCCTAGGTTGCAGAAGTATGACCATTCCTAAAGACAATGTCTTTCTCATCAATCTGCTGCTGCTTTAGATCAGAGCCAAGGCATGAACTGACTATGGAGGGTTAGAATCTTCTACAGTAAAGTTTTACTTTCCAAGCAGGTTGGTGTTTCTTAGCTGTGCTGCTTTTGACATTTACAACATTTCTGGTAAAAGCTTAAGAGCTTTGCTATGATGCCCTGAATCCTTTAGCAAATCAAATGTTTAGTATTAAATGTATCCATCTCTCAAAAGAGATGTAGCTATAAGAGTAAGTCTCATGGAGGCCTACAGCAGTGAGATCAGATGCTGGAATAGGTTGTGTGGGTATCTTGCTTCTCTAATGAGGAGAGCTCTAGTTTTCTCAAGTTACTTTTGTTGCTTCACGGTTTGTTTCTGTTCATCTGAGAACTGAAGGAAAAGAAAAAAAAAAAAAAAAAAAGCTTTGTTTTCTCACAGCAAGACAGGAGGTCTACTATAGGACACACCACTATCTTCAGTGTCAGGACTTCTTCCTGGTCCAAAATAACTCAAGTCTACCAATAGGTTAAGCCCGAGATGAGCATTCTTGCACTTACAGGTCCTCAAAGACAACATGCTACAACACAAACGTATGTTCAGAAAGCTTTTCCTTCCCCTCAGTCAAAAATAAGTATTTGTCATCTGGGACATGATTCCACTAAAAACCAGACTATTACTCAGACAATTTCATGACTCCTGTAAGGGAAAAAAGGTATGTAAGCCTCATCACACTGCATTTAAAAAGGTAGGATTTGCATATATATATATATATATATTTAATACCAGGAGCAATCAACTACTAGGGAAGAACCAGATCCTGTACAAAGTACCTAGAGAAAAAAGGTTTTCATCTCTGAATGGTGGTAGTTCGTGTGCTGACTTGTTTTAATCTCAGAAACAAGTGACAAAAAGGATCAGAAGAAATGCATGGCCCTGTATTCTTTTGAATCCACATCAGTGTATAATTAGAAGACCATTTGTTCTCAAAATTTAACAACCCAAGGTAGCTGGTACCTGGTCATCAGACAAGAAGGAACAAAAATCCATAAACTTAATGTCAAGCATACTTTCTCATGTAGAAGGCCTGCATCTGTGAAACACTTAGACGGCAAGAGTATTTAGTGAACTGCCTACTCCTTGATAGTGCTGCTCATAACAACATGATGATGATGTACTAAGTATTGGCCAGGAAAAAATGCAACCATACTTCGCTTTGATATAGATACCAGTGAGGCTTAGTTAATTTTGGACTACCATTTATTACTTGCTTGTTTTTTCCAAACCTAGGCTGTCTCCCTGTTTCTCTCCCCAGCCCATGGGGGCAGCGATGTGAAGGGGGAGGAAAAGAAGGGAAGCAGCAGGGAAGGGTACCACTGTAGAAACAGAAATGCATAGCAACACACTACAGAACCCGATAACAATGCAGATATCGTACAGCAACTGACATTAACAAAGCGCCTTTTAAAAAAGTTGAATTTATTCTCCACCTCTCTGCTATATTTGCAGAGCACTGAAAAAGATCTTTTTATTGGACAGCTGATCTCTATCCCTTTCTCCCTCCCGCAATAAAAAGTGTATTTTCATTATGTTATACATGATGTTGTTATGATTAGAAAAGCCATCACCCCTATGACCTAGTCTTATTTTGTATGCTTGCAATGAACTGCTTGAGATCATTAGGAAACTATATACTGCTTTTAAATTCCTTTTGGTGTTGTGGAGTCAAATTCTGGAAGAATCTAATTGCCTCCAAACAATTGCTCACCCTTCTTGGCTTATAGTATTTCTTTTCCAAAATAGTGACAACAATCATTAGATTTTAAAAGCAATCCATACAGGAACTGCAGGCAGCATAGAGCAACAAGGACTAAATCATTTTTCTCTCTGTTTCACAGGGATCCTGGACCAGCAGCCCCTACCCAGGGAAGAGCAAAAGCAGCCCACTGTGCACACACTTCAGTCATTTAAATAACAACAGTATATAAATAAAAAAAATTAAAAGCTTGTGTATAGATGAATAAACACTTTAAACGCAACAGCCATCAAAATCTTAGGTTTACCGATGATAGTACATTACTTAGCATTCCAGTTTAGAAATGAAGTTGCTAAAATTAAACTGAAGAAGCCAGTCACATGGTATTTATTCCTGTAACTGTTATACAGAAGTTTAACTCCTCCGATTTCTAATGCAATGATCACTAGAAGCACTCTTAATGGTGTTCTATGCCAGTATTTTGTCATCTGATCGTGCTCATTTCAATGAGCACACATGCAATAAGAAGACAATTTTATGCTTTTGGGGTTGTTGGGTTTAGGTTTTGTTTGTTTGTTTTTGTTGTTTTTTTGTTTGTGTGGTTGGTTTTTTGTTGTTTGTTGTGTGGTTTGCTGTTTTTCTTTTTTTAAAAAAGAACCCAGTCTCTTCCTAGGGTGAATCCATAAGACAACTTTCTTAATGGAGGTCAACTGACAAAAATTCAAATTATCATGAGATCTCTTCAAATACTGATCTAGATGTTGATAATGAATCCTTCCGTGGATTCTTTCTTTTCTTTATGGTTTAAATATAAATACTGACTCTGCAATTGGAAAACACAATGTATACTGGTACGCCCCAAATTCTCCCAATCAGTACAAAAGTTTTTGGTGTTTAGTCCAAGGTTATAAATAGGAAAAAAAAAAAGTATAGTTCCCTTAGGATAAATAAAGGAAAACAGACTATTTAATATTTTTTAGAAGCAAAAGTGACTGTACAAAACACAATACAACAAGGCATGATTGAGTTACAAAGCATTTCAACAGTAAAAAGAACAATCACTATATCAAGGTGTTTTTCGGTGATTTACTAAGATCTCTAAGTTAGAATGAAGCTTTACAAAAACTGATCATTGCCACCTGCTTCTCAAGGCTGCTAATATGACCAAAAAAACCCATTTCTGCTTCGCAGTCCAAGGTACCACTACTGCAAGCACTAAGCGAATCACTTAGATATAACAACTAGTATCAACACAGAAGGAAACTAACTACACTTTGTCCTTGTATTTTTTCCCCACTACAAAAGGTGACTCTGGTCTTTCCAAGAGGGCCCAATATAAATCTCCTCATACTATGTAAAAACATACTTATGTAGACCTTGTGGGTTATGAAAATAAGTTTTGCTGAAAAGATTTTGTTTTCAAGGTCTAGCAAGTGTTATCTTCAGAGAAAAAATGGAGATACAATTATGATCCCCTACCTTTAGCAGATGCAGTCATTTTTCCCTGTGTTCATCAGATTATGTCAAAAATTATAGAGAAACTACAAACCATGCAGGGAAAAAAAATTAGTATAATCCCAAATAGCTATGCTTACCTGATGACAAGCTGTTGTAATCTGATTTCTGTCAAGAAGCTCAAATCACTATTACCAAAACCACTGGTATTTTGTTGTGTTCACTAAACACAAGTGTACATACAAAATGAATTCAAAGGAGTTGTACACTGGAATATCTAGAACACAACCAAGTTTATTCTCTTTTTCCACTCCTGCCAGCTGAGGCTAAAGTGGCATTTCACAATGTGTCTTTCTTCAATTACTATTCAGATAGCTGGCATGACTGCTCTTGATAACCTACGCAATACAGTAATCGCTTTCAGAGTACAGAAATGTCTCCTCTAAACTCTTTTGGTCTCTAGCTCTTATCTCAGAACATATATATATTTATCCTAAATACTAAAAGTTTCCCTGTCTTACTAATGTCTTAAGCATTATACAGATTGTTAACAGGATCATAGATACCTACTTTGCTGAAAAAAAAAAAGTATTCTTCCCAACTAAGAGTTTGTCATGGCAGCCCACTCCACTCTATCATCTTGAAGTCTATGAGGCTTCCTAATATCATCAAACTGAAAAGAGTTTAAAAAAAGCTCTATTTCAGTTTTTGGCCTTGGAGGCATACATGAAGACTGGCATATGTATTATTAGTACAACTTTAATCCTCGTTGCATTGACTGGCAGTTCCATCAAAAGTGCTCCTCTCCTTTCTACTTAAATCAGTAACACACAGAGTAAAGACAGACACGTGAGAATACTAGATTTGGTATTAGCTATAATATCAGTACAAGACCTCTGCTAAAATGAACTACAACATAGGAGTACCCCTGTGTTATTGCTATCACCTATCATTGTTCAACTGTTCACTGAGTGAACATAGGAAGTTTGATCTGTTCCAAACCGGAGCCTTACACGGTTTCAAGCTACCCAGTTCATACTTTAGAAAGTAAGAACACTTAAGGGAAAAAATTAGTAACTCGAACACCAGAACTACAATAATGCCGAAAGAGACAACAGCTTCTAGAGAAATACAGTAACACAGACAAGATTCTTCAGGAATATACATGCTGAATGGTGGAATAATATACTGCAACTCTAGTTAGGAGTGTAATGGCTGAACAGTCTCAATACATAGTGGACCAAGAATTACAACAGAGTCTGCTGTAAGGGGGACCAGAATTTAAAGCAATCCCTTCCCTAGCTTAATAGCAAAAAGCACAGTTAAGCTATTAAGTTCAACAGTACCACTGACGTAACCCACTTTATTACAAGTTGCTTTTAAGTTGGCAGTATTCCCCTTGTATGTTTAATGGATCAAACAGGGACCAGCCATTCAGCCTACGCAACAGTTCAAAGCAACCCAAGGTATTAGATTCTACCTCAATAGGAAACATGGGAGCATTGGGGAACCTAGATAAGCACAAAAAGTCTAATTTTAATTCTTTGTAGAATTGCAAAAAGACAGAACACAGAAGGCCTGTCTCTTGGGCGATTACATGACAATTTCTGAAGTCACTACAAAGTGTTGCAACTTGATAAATGTCTCAGATATCAAGCACTCTTGAGGAGATAGTTTTGAGTTATTCCAAAAGAGAATTAAGTCCTAATTTCATGCTGCAACTAGGGAAAGACAGAGGGAACCTTAAAGCTGGCAGCATTCTAGAGAGCTGATAGACATCTGCCATTGAAAGAATTATTTAAGTGTAATGCTGTGGGATACAGATAATGCTTTTAAGCAACGACTATGGACCCACATATTGCACAATTAAACATCCATAATAGGAGAAAGTCTAGCTTTCTGTCAGCTAATAACCAACCCAGGAATGGTACTAGTATTAGAATGACAGAGTACTAAGGCAAATCAAAACAATTTTTTTATATATATACAAAAAAACCCAAAATTAAATCAATGGAGAAGTGAGAATTAATCTGATTTTCAGAGGAAGAATGTACTCATTAGAAGCTCAGCCAGTCTCACAACAGCAGCACCCAACACATTTAAGGGGCTAACACATGGACAACTGTATTTTAAAAAGCAAGATGCTCATTCCACGCCACTGTAAAATGGAGAGTACTTCTGACTGTGAGGATGCAATCACAGAAGTCTGGAGAAGAACGCTGATGAAATGCTGGGGTACACCCATCATACTTCTCCATCAGAATAAAGTAGAATGTTCTTCAAATGCTTACCCCAAGCAAGGTGAAATTCCTCTCAGAAATATTTTCTTGGTTAAACTCTCTCACTCAGACATTCAAGGCCTCTAACCACAAAAAGACCACAGAAATACATCAAAGTAAAAAGATGTTTTCAGCAGTACCACATTATTTCAGCTGAAACATAAATCAGATCTCAAATGTAGATCAGTCAAATGTGGGAAATTTCAATGCAGGGCATTAGACGTCAAATTTGCATTGCACTACTTATTTTAAGGGACAATCACCTTGTTACAAGCAAGTTTCAACAGAGAGGAATTCCTTTGTTCTTGAGTTCCACATAGTCCACCATGGTCCAGTTTTTAGGGAAATCATTTCTATCGAAGTGCAAAAAAAATACTTACTGTCTTTCCTTCCCTCTTCTGGCTTCTGATGAAGAGGTTTCCAGGGAGACTTTAAACACCACACACTACAAAAAATTATTTTTCAGCTGAGAAAAATACAGTTCCTACTAAAGCATGCTGAGGAGAGTGATACCATGCCAAAAACAAGCTCTTGTTTATTGGCTCCATCAGCTCCTCCTTGGATATGCATGGGTTTGTTAACCTCTGAGAAATCATTTGCACTCTCCTTTTTGCTTCCTGCAAAGTATAATTGGTTAACTAACCCACATTGCACCGAAAACTATTGTATTTTTCCAAGAACCTATGTTAACTACAAGAATACTTTCCATGTTTAGTTTTGAGCTCTTCAAAATGATATAACAAGGACATTCTCCATTTATGAAAAGAAAACATTTTCTGGCTCTTCAAGATCATCAACAAAGGATGAAAAAGTTCAGCATATGCTACACTCCACAGCTGTAATATTTACTCAGAGGAGCTGATGCTGTGCTGCACCACAACTGGTGAAAACACCACAACTGAGCAAGACTAAAGCACTCTCAACCCAAATGAGAGCTGTATAGGTGCACGCGCACAACATTCTCAGTATTATACCCAAGATATCCCTGCTACCTGTTGCCCTAAGAAGACAACCAAACAAGAAGAGATGAGACTGCCTCAGGACAGGTAGCATCCTTTTTTATCTCCCTATTCATTCTCTGATCTTTATTGAGTCCAGAACATTTCTTGGAAATCGGTAAGCAATACACCAATAATTGTGATTTATTTGCACATGTTCCCAAGAAATGGGAAAGAAAACCCAAAGACACCAGTACATTTTTCACACGAGGCTGAGGTAGCAATCAACCAGAGTTCACATTTTCACATATTTTTAACAACTTCCAAAACCAAGAGGCAATCCAATCATTCAAAGTTGAGGTGGCAAGAACAGCAGTAAAAAATACAATCAGGGTCAATCAAGTGTGCATAGAGGAATAAAGAGCCAAGATCTCAGCAAAGAGATTGAGATGACTATCACATAATGGCATGAGTCAGCCAGCATCTGGGCTCCATGAGTTGAGTCAATTTTTAACAATGCATTTGGCCTCAGCTAAACTTAATATAAAGCACAAGTTCTGCCCATGTGAGACATCTTTATGACAAGTGACGTGCTGAAATATTCATATTGAGGTTTAAAACACCAGTTCCTGCCATTATACTGGAACTCAGTTTATGGGGAGGCTGGAGAGGTAATGAAGAGATTTTTCTGGTCCCCCAACAGATCAGAGAAATCCCTTGTTCAGTGTCTAAACAGAGAAGTCTGTTTAATTACAGTAAATCCTATTAAACTGATCTTCCGTATAAAGGGCTGAAGTGACCAACTCCAAAAGGCTATAGAAGACATAATGAATTCAGAGTTTAATTAGGACACACTGTTAGCTAACTATAATCTATTAATTAGCATTCTTAGTTTTTACAGCTCACTGCAATAATACCCTTTTACTTTTAAATTGCACCCTTCTTTTTTTGGACCAAAGTTATACAATTCTACCAGTGTGGTAGTAATTATAGTGATTGCCTAGAGAACAGCGGCCTGGAAATATCTGTAAATGTTTAATTAGGGGATAAAGGAAAGACAAGGGAAAAAAAAAAAAACTCAGATAGAGAAATCACTGTTCTCCAATCTATACATATTTAGTAACTGCTTAATCCATTCTAAACCATACGTTCATTGTATTTTTCTCGCAAGATTTCCACAGCATCCTCAAATGTCAAAACTGATTTCAGAAAAAAAAATGTTATTTACATTCCAAGATATTCTCTTCAGTATGAAAACAGAACTTAAAAATGAAAAGAATTTGAGAATGAAAGTGCTTACCTGTAGCTGAAATACAAAGACCATCAGAAAGTTAAGTGAATAGTATTCCATGTATTCATTATGCTGGTACTGTACCACTATAACTAAAATTTTCACTGGATTACTCCTTCTAAGGAAATCCTACTTTTGTAATAAAAATTATTTAACTTTAGGTTTTCTTCACTCCAAGAAGACATAAGAAAATGAATACAAAATGTCACACACATTAACAAATCCCATGTTGTGATACTTACCATATGGTAAGAATACAGCTATAAAACTACATGACAAAGTTCATTAGATTATTTCATACTAACTCAGGAAAAGCAACTTACTTTCTTCAACTCAGTTCTTTAAAAAGTGAAAAGAAAATCTCAGGCAGCTTCAGTGTAGCAGATTATCAGTAACCAAAAGGAACCTACTATTTAAGACAGGTCATCTGAAAGCAGAGTATAACATATCAAGTACTACCAGCACTGCTTTTTTCCTCCAGCAGTTTCCCTCTCTCCTCCACCTTCTAAAAAAAAGTGCTGCCTAAAATAGCAAGTATACCTTAAGAGCTTCAAGAAAATGATCACGCTTGAATTATGGGAACTATTTCATTAAACTTTCTTGGCTATTTAAAAAACTCAGTGGGGAAAGTGATTTTGTCGTGGTGAAAGCTGACTTACATTTCAGGAAACTTCTGGAGTTGGACACTGGGCCTGTTTTCCATAAGAGTAGTGAGGTTTCTTACCAGAGAGTCCAGAGAGATGCCTAACTCACATTTGGCCAGAAACAACTAAACAGGAGGACACTAACTCAAAGACAAGTAGTTACTTCAGGATTAAGCTAGCAAGAAGGTCTAGGTAGGAAAATTTAAAAAAGAAAAAAGCTTTTAATAAGTAGAGCTGACTACAGAGAGGCCTCAATTTTAATCAGCCTCAGTTTTATTCTAATTTAGGGATGCTTTTAAGAAGAACAAGACAAAAGAACTAGATGCCTAAGATTCTCTGTTCTTCTGCCTATTCTCTAACTAGCTAGACCACTACAAAAAAAGTGTAGGGTGCTTTGTGATAGTTGCGTAACAAGATATGCACAGCTTATGACAAAAGAATAGATGAGCAGGCATTAAACAGTGTTACTTAAATGTAGCCAAGAACACAATTTATATTTGTTTGTGAAAACTGCAGGTCTGGAGTTTTTAACTGGAGCTCTAAAATAAGACCAGTGTAACATGAACTTTGTTTTACTGGCAATCTGTCAACATTTCAGCAACAGTTCAGTTGTATTTAGGGTCAGCAGTTAGTACATTCTGCATCTCAGAGAATGCTTCAAGAGGTAAGCACTATAGAAATATTAATTATGAACAGGGTAAAATACTTCCAAAGGGAAACTGAGTGGTTAGCATCAGTCCTATGAAAAAAGCCACATGACACACAAGGAGAAATGAGCACTCAAGAGGTGGTTTACGAGTCTGACAAGAAACATTTTAAGAGAGGCTTGCAAGTTGAAAACACATTCATACCAATGACCTGGGAAAAGCACCAATATAATTTAGCTGCTTAAATGTGACATGCAGGTTTATTAAACTCATTTAATCATGCTACTGCACTGACACAACAGTGACCTTAGATGACAAACCTGGTTTTCTTCTTGCAAAACTCTATATTGTTCCTTCCAAATGGTGATTTTTGAAGCTTCATCTTTCCTCAGAGCTCTCTCCTTTTTTAGCTCAGGACTCCAGAAGGTCTTGATACTGTTCATGGAAGAACTCAGCTTGCTTTCTTTCACCTCCACATCCTTGCGAAGCAGATCGTTTTCCCTTAATACTTCTTTGAGTTGTGTCTGCAGATCCATTATTGTGTTATCCCTGGCCTGGCGCAGCGAGTGAGGCACAGTGGATGCCATACTCACTGGAGGGAGATGGTGCTCTCCAAATGCAATAGTATCGCTGGCAACTCCACTACTGGCAATGTTAGGGCTGCTACCCATTGCAGTCATCCTAACACCGTAAGGCAGCCGCCCCCCAGATCGGCCCAAAGTCATGGTGCTTTTTGGGGTGTCTGCACCCACGTTCTCATGGTCACTTAGATACATAGGGCCAGACGTAGCATAGGCAGCATTTAAGGACTGAATATTTTCCATAGAAAGGGTTTTCCCACTGCCACCCCCAGTACCACTCCCAGAACTGCCTCCTGTGCTGTTGGTTCGACGATGGCCCAAGCGTGGTGACCGTGGCAGCCTTGGTGAACGCCCTGGACTCTGGTTGCTTGGCTCAACCTTACCAACTGACCGAGCACTTCCGTACATGATTAAGCTGGTGGTGTGAGGCAATTAGATAGGCATAAATCAGGAATGAGAGAAATCCTGTTAAGTTCTTCAACGGTTTTAAGTCAGCTTAAGGCCAATCACAACTTATAACAGACCCAGTTGTCCATCTTTGAAGTCACGTGCTCACAATGTTCAGGACCATATCTGTATCGATAAAAATAACATATTAAAAACTGTATCAATAAAAATAACATATTAAATACCTAATTTATCACAAAATATTCTGTCCCACGTTAGAATAAAGTGTATTCTACTACCTTTACACTTCTCCAGCATCTTTTCAATTCCCGCTCACAAAAAAAGCAATCTTTTATTTAAACCCTAATATTTAAACTCAAAATGGAATTTCTGTTCTTGGTTTTCTGTTGTTATATTGTCACAGTAAAGAGGAAAAAAAGAACCCATCAATTTTCATGCCACAATTTTGTTGGTCATTGACCTGAACTCTACAATAGTAGTCTAATTTTTTTCATATTTCTAACTGGCCCTAATTCTTTACCTGTTACCTTTCTGAGTAAGAGAGACAATCAAAATTTAAAGCCCGTTCAGTAGTATTTTTTTCCTTCAAGCACTGCTAGCTTCATTAGGACAGTTTCTAAACCCTGTTGTGGTGAAAATAATCCTGCAAATGGGAAGGTAGGATGGACTGAAATGATTCTGATCACGAAATCAACTAGCAGGTCCCCTTAGTGTTGCTGTCAGCCCTCCTTCAAACTCAGCAGTGAGAACCAAAACTAAGAAGAATGATGAAATCATCACTGACCACAAAGCTTAAGCAAGTATATAGATACAACTCAAAGAACAGTGATCACACAGCGACGGGACCAATGAGGTTAAGAGGAACAAGAGAATTACACCTGCATTGAAAACTGGTTCCAGTCTCTTATTTTCTCTTGAACTGGGATTCAGTCCTAAACATGACTTAAATCTTTGTTCAGGTTAAGCAAAGATTTCAATCAAAACATACTTCTCATTAACCAGCTCAGATTAATTCCATTAAATAACATCATTCCAACAGCAGGGACCTCTTAAAACACAGAACAGTATGGCATCATCACGTTGCAGTTCCTCCTCCCCTCTCCTTTTTCTTTAAACATGGACTCTAGTAGCATATGCAATAAAATTATTTCTTTTTGCACTGTAACATTATGCTGTTCTACAAGTGCTAGCAGCTACTCTTTAGTACTAGGGCACTGGGCTGAGACCACTGTTAGAAGTCAAGATCTAGTAGAGGAGCAAGAAACAGGGATGAAATCCCTGAAATCAGTCTCTTGTGACTGAACTACTGCACTGTAGAACTACTCCCACTATACAGGTCTCACTTTTTTTTCCCCACTTTTTCCAGTCTAAACTATTTCAAGTCACTGTTAGGCTCAACTGAAATCAAAACTAGAACACTGAAACATTCCTGGTCCGACCTCCCCCCATTAGATGAAAGAATACCATGTAGTGTCCAAAGAGCAGCGGCATCTTATGTATCCCAACATCCTTCCTTTTACACCAGCTTTCATCTAGCCTCACTTTCTGCTCGCAAGTTAGGTTTGCCAGATATTAGGAATAAATTTTTCCAAACCCTATGGCTGAAGGCATGTTTGTGAGATAATAATTCGGCAAGCAGATCAAAGATTAGGCTTAAAAGAGGAATACACTTACAAAAGAAATTGTAGAAATAGTAAAAGTGGGCGGAGGGGAAAAGATCAAAAAATATTATTGCAAAAAATACTGGGCAGAAAGGAAAAAAGTAAAAGCCTGATGAAGAAAAGATACGTTTTTCCTTTCAGAAACAAGTTAGCATAGGAAAAGATACAACAAGAAATAGTTTTAAAATGTTTAGTTTAACCCTAAGTTTTAAATGGAAAATAAGATTAGAGTAAGTCAGCATTTTTTCATTTTCACAATAGCATGAGTAATTTTACAAAGCTTATGGAAGCTGATACTGTTTTGTGAGCGGTCCTCAAGAAGTTCAAGTGCTCGCTCTCTTTCTCTCGCTTTCCTTTTGTTTTTAAATGACAATCAAAGCTAGCAACAATACTGCTACAGAATATTTTAAACACATATGTAAAGGAAAATAGGCCAAGGAAAGATAGCTAGTGGCATTAATAATTGAAGTTAGCTACCAAAACACCACCTACAGATTCTTTTTTTAATGCAAGTTACAGATAAGACATTTCTTCTATTTCAGCTACATATCCTTATGCAAACTAGTACAGAAATATAAACCATGTAAGAAAGTCTACAGTGTTCCACTGGAGTTGCTTCAGTAAGTAAGACACTGTGCCCCAGATCTGGAAGAAAAACACTTCTTCCAAATAGAAAAGCTATTTCATACTAATCTCACTGTTTGAGATACCAAAATGCTAAAAATGCTGCTGTGACACCAGTTGAGCACTCAAAACAAGTCAGATATAATTTCTTAGACACTACATTAAGTACGTTCAACTCGGAGCGTGTATTCACGAGGATTCTCTTGAAAATTAATCCAAATCACAACACTTAATTCATTTCCTAGAAACTTACACCACAGTAAATCAGTGCAAACACTCATTCACTTAACAGCTTTAAATGAGTTTAACTTGAACCAAAAGATTAGACATGTTTTATTCTGTGTGTTTTAGTTAAAACACTTTCTCCCAAAAACATTAAGTTTAAATGTTGCTAGAAGTACATTACTGTTGTACACAGAAGTATCACCTAGTAAAGTGCTTAACAACACGCAAGAAGCACACAAAAGATTTTAGATTATTTCTAATGAGTTAATCACCCCCCAAATGGAAAACTCACGGAATTGCTTTCTCCTTGCTTTAGCAAACATTTTGTTAAACTATTAATAGCTTTTCAAAGAATGAAAGTGACTGATGTCCTTGACAGAAAAGTAGCTTCCCAGGCAGCTGAAAGGAGCTGGTACCACAGCAGGTGCTGTGCAGTAGCCATCTTCTAATACGCCAGGCAGGCAGTTTAGCTCTCATCCACCTTAAGTGGAAATACCAGTCCTATGCTAATTCAGCTCTAAGCTTTGTTTCACAGGTAGGCACCGTCCCCTCTGTTACTCCAGAAAAAAATCAAATAATTCAAGCTATGAGAGCCAACTGCTAGAATTAGCTGTTGATTAGGGTGACAGAAAGGATTCCTGGAGCAGGCACACATGAAACTCGGGGAGAAGAACTCCATCACTGCCACGCGTTACGCTGCACTCACTTTTGAAAAGCAAAACCAAACAAAAGCAGTAGATTAAGAAATAGAAAAGTCTTTGAAAATGAGCAAAGGTAACCCGCCAGTATTTCTTTTGAAATAAGAACTTTCATTACACCATTGTTAGACTTTAAAATTGTGAACATTCCAAATACTAACTAAATACACCCTCCCAACCATGCAACCAGTTTCACTATTTTCACTGACACAGAGATTTGTCATGGTTCAAGAGAAAAACAAAACAAAACAAAACAAAACACATGTTACAAGATAAATCCTAACTCTTCCCCCCCCCCCCCCAATTTTTTTTAGTAGCATTCATCATCAGCCATTTCACTTTGTTGCTATTAGGAACCCATAAGCAGAAATAGATATTAAGACAATTCACACTAGGAAAAACATCTTTCATCCTGGAAACAGCAAAGTGAAGGAGGTGACTGAATCGTCTTTTCTCATTCGCAGTACCAATTAATCAAGAAGAAGAAAGAGTTCTAGTTTCCCTCCAGAAGTCCAAGCAAAATTACACAGAAGATTTCTTTTGGATAGCAACATAACCAGAAAGTTAAAGTTTTTCAATATTCTGACCCACACTAGCCCTTTACTAGGAATCTCAGAAGTATGGTCTCTTATTTTCCACGAGGCCAACATGCAGCACTGTTGCTTTTTTCCTCTTCTACTGTGACCCTAAATTTAGTCACAAATAAATCATCCCTTAACCTTACAGGATGGTGGTAACCACAAGGAACACTGTCCAGCTGTGACATGAATGTATTGACCATTTTTCCTTTGCAAACTCTCCTATAGGTTTCAAAAACCTTTGGTCCTTTCTGCCAATACAGGAACCCTTACCTAAGATTACAAAGAGAGAGATTATAAACTGCAAGTTTTTAAAATACCAAAACTCCTAAACCATTTTTCCTCAAGGTAGCTTGCATACCTTGACATTTGTGAAACAAAACTCTCTTGTTCACTGTTCACTTAAGAACAAGAACTTCCAAAGAACATCCTATCTGCAAGTCAAACTAAAAAATCCAAGAAAATTAAGGTCAGCCAAAGTAAAAACTTCATATAGATATCTAGAGACCGGCATAGCAGCTTTGCAAGTACAGAGGCGTACGATCAACCTGCTTTAGTGTTAGTTGAAAACGCTATCTAGTGATTATGAAAAAGCTTGGAAGAAGGACTATCAGAAGCACAGAAAGAAAAGATGAGAATTACACAATATTGTAGAAAAAGGTTTGAAAAAAGGACAGTTATGAACACATTTTCTGTATGAAAATGGTAAGATAGAAAACAGTACATCCTGCCTGAACTGCCAGCTAAGAAAAATGTCTTCTAAGATCACAGGTAACTGTCCAAAAACACTCAGAGACAGACACCATGAACTGTGGAAAAAGTTTATATCTGACAGGAAACACTTAAATGTACTACAGTGCAACTTGTGGCAACTAAAATGAATCTGTTTCACTACAACAGCCTGGTCATAGCCAGTGAAAAGCAATGGAGATTCAAGCCTCCTTCAAAACAGCAAAGCAGCTACGGCTCCAAGAAGTATAGCGATACCCAGAACCATACATCAATGAAAATGGTAATTCAAAGCAGCATGAAAGCTGGCAACTTCTGCATCAGAACCTAGCATGCTGAAAGAACAGTAAAATGCAACCTGCGCAATTTCATGCAGATTTACTTGTAAGGCATTTATGAAGTGAGAGAGGGCAGGAATAGGTACACTAGTCTTGTCAAAAGATACGGTGGTTTTCAATAAAAGAGTTGTATTCAGGCACAGTAGAAACGTAAGAAATTCTGGAGGAATCACATTAACATCAAGATAAAGAATCCAATAAAATGAGATGTGTTTACCAACGTCGTCACACTCAGACCCTACGTCTACTATTTTATGTGAACCAATGGCTCAGAAAGCAGACATTCCTGGCTACAGCTGACAGAAAATGGAAGGTTCATTAACACAAAGTTTTGTTAACCTCTGGAAGATCTCTCTGTCATATAAATTTACGATGCCTTTCATATCTCCCCCTACGCCAGGACAAATACTAATACCACAGTAACTACTTCTAGGCAAGAAAGCAAAGTAAATAAAGAAAAACATACTGCAGAAATACGGGAAAATCCCTGCTTACATTTGTTAAAACAAAAAGAATTTTGGAATAACTTCTGCAGCCTTCAGCAAGTAACATTTCCTCTGAACTTCGTTTCTGCAGTTTCTGTTCGGGACTGACACCAGCTGACAGAAGCAACATTTACAGAGTCAACTCCTTAATAGCATCACTGCCTGATAGGAATGGGGCTGTTTGATCACAAACTAGGCAGGCAAGCACATCTTACAGCACGGTGACCCCTCTAGTGCCTCCCATCAGCATAATGGCAGCCATCTACCCAGCTTCCAGAAGACTGAACTTTCTTGTAGCACCCATTCCTGTCTGCACAAGGAAAGCTTTGAATGTCAGTGTTACAATAGCAACAGAAAAGCCAGCCTTTACAAGAGCTGTCTTAATCTGATAAAGCACTGTAGCAGACACATTCGACTTCCTTAGCAGAGGTAGCAATTGTTCACATTTTCATAATTCACATTTGAAGAGTTAATCGTGAATAAGTACGACTAGATTATACAGTAGGACCTGGACTCCAGAATAGAGCGGTGCGGGGGAGGGAGGGGGGGAAGATGGAATTCCAAAAAAAGGAACAGCTTATATTCCAATAAAACCCTGCCAGATATCTTCACCCTGGAATTCAAAGAGCGGGTATGATGAGAGAATAGACAAGATTCACAACAACTCAGAGGTGCGTTAACCAAGACCAAGAGGAAAATTGAATTCCTATTACTTTCTGGTGCACACCACAATTACAAAAGCTACGGTTGCTATGTTACTTTATATAAAAAATGTGAAGCATCTCTCTTAGGACTATATTGTAGATTTTTTTCTTTACTAGTTTTGGAAGGTAAGAAAGCTTACTACTTTTCATGTTAAATTAATTACTATTACACACAAAAAGGACAGAAGAAAGTTTACTTTGGAAATTGTTTGCAAGCCAGCTAATGCTGGACAGAAGGCATTGAACCCATGGAATTCAGGGTTGTTTATCCTTATCAAAATAGTCTTATCCTCATGGCCTTGACAGCAAGAAAGCAAAAGGAGTGAATGAAATTAAGATAGAAAGAAGACAAAAAAGTAACTATTCATATTATAATTGATTCTTATTCCTAGACAGCACATGAATAGATGCTCAAGCACCGACATAGGTTTATGTCCAATCCTTTTTAAAAGTCAGTTTGTTTTGGTTTTTTTAAGTAAGTTCACCTACTCGCACATCTGCCAAGTTCACTGAAAGTAACAGTGCCTTTGTTCTGTCTCACCAAACACGAGAAGATGGGAATTGATACACTGTCCCCGATATACACAGAGAGAGAAATCTTCCCAGAAAAATATCTCGAAAATCCCTGATAATCTTTAGGTGACTTTGACATATTAAAAAACATGTTTTGTAAAAGGTAGCCATCAACCCTGACCCTAACATTTTGAGGAAAAACCCAGCAGCCATTTGTTAAAGCAGTGTTTTGTTTCTAAACATAAATTGACACTCCTGTTACACACTTACTAAATTTGAAAGCTTAGTGTAAATGGTACACATACACTTTAAATCACCACAGAACATGGAAACACCTTGATCATCTGTTCTTTTTAGACACTATTCTGTTTTCCATTCTTCTCTGCCATTTCTACAAGATATCCCATCCAGAACACACTACCCGCGAGTCTCTAAACAAGAGCCAGAAATACTCATCAGCTTCCTAGTTAATTTGTCTCCAGCAAGTACCCATTTCCTTTCCCCTAAGTCTGGATATCAGCATAAAGGGTATACTTCCACCACCACAGCTTCATTCCTTTATGTCTTCTTTCCCAAAAAACAAGACCACAAGAAGAAAAAGGATCACTATTATTATAAAAATGCATGTATTTCAGCTAAATCTTTATTTACTTGCATTTATATATTCTTTGTGATACACCTCTTGCTTATAAGGATTTTTTCCTAAAGCTCTGGAGGTCAGCCTCAACTCAAGGCAGAAGATGGGGTGCTACTTATATTTCTAAAGGCCTTACCTCATCTCACTTGTCAGCCTAAAGTAGTTCTGCTCACAGCATACTAAGAGTTAACCTGGTCACTAAATTTGGGTGCACAAGCAAGTTCTTTCCCCTTGGCAGGTTGCTGTGTACCAATAGAAATTTTTCTGTCTTCCTCCAGAGACTGGGGCACATTATCTGGACATCACACTTAAAGGCTTTCCAGGTATGGCAAAAGTCTCGGACACTGTTCCGGCACCTGTTCTCTCCTATAGCTTTAAGTATTTCACTGCCAGCATTGAATTTGTTACAGGATGATTAGCACATGGTGCAGATGTGTTGTGGACCATTCTCAACTGCTGGTTCTTGCCTGGATTTACTAGGGACTGGACCTAGCGATCCACACAGTCCCTCTCTGTCCTACATTCTTGACACTGACACGTGTAGGTAGACTGGGTTGGTGCATCAGGATTTGTTTTGTGCAATGACTGGGAGCTAGTTATTAAGCATCTAAATTTAAAGCGGATATGAGATAAACAAAAAACATTATCATGCGTCTTTTTTCTTTTTAAAAAAGTCTAAAACACAAAAAGCAACAGGAGTCAGAACGTGCACATAAACTTCCTAGTGAGGAACTGATTAAAATAACTCTCACTCTTCTAATTATCTAGAAGACTGAAGACCTGTGGACGTTAATCTTCTGTCACTGTATGGCTGAAGAGTTTATAGCTTGATTTTTAGAGTATACAGTCAGTAAATACTACGTGTTTGTAGGCATGGTTGTTTCTCTCTTCCCCCCAGGTGGCATGCAACCAACAACCAACTTCCCAATAGTGGAAACAAAATGCTGAAAGTGATAAAAGATATTTCAAAAGCCCAGTAGTACTAGTGAATCCACGTAGACAGCTAGCCTAGTCACCATGGGTAACACCACTGTGCAAAGCAAAGCATGCTCCATCTACAGAATTTCCACCATAACCTCGCCCTGACAACAAAGTTGTGTTAACGATATTGACACAACCCACATACGAGAAAACATCACTTTTCCTAAATCAGCATTGGATTTTCTAGGATCTCGTGCTCTACCACTGCTATAAGGCAGCCCACTGCATGCCACAGAGTTAAACTCTTGGCTTAAACAGGCAGTAATTGATAGAATCCTCATCACCCCGAGTGCTCTTACAGCAGGGTAGCCAGCAAGGTTCAAGAACACGTATTATTGTTTCTTAATTCTAGCAATCAGTCTGATTATTTAAAAAGCTGCATGCATGCATGCATGCATCCATCCATTTCTGAGCGTATCATACTCAGATAAAACAAGCCAGACCTTCTAAATGTACTACAATTTTCAAGCAGCTTAGCCAGGTTAAGTGTTGTAACAAACCCCTTGCACAAGAGAGGCTTTTGGGGGAACAGGCTTGAAAATAGGGAGGGGTGAGGGGGAGGAGGGTTAACAATGGGAGAGTATCCTGCTTCACAAAATAAGGAATAATAGCAAGGGACTCACGCACTGCTTACAATAGCATGGTGAAATATTTCTATTCATACAGCAACACAGATAACTGCTACCAGGAACTGAGAAAGTGGCAGATTCAGGAAAAACAAACAAACAAACAAAAAAAACACCAAAAACCAACACACCACCTAGGTTTCTTTCATGACCAAGATTTGCAATTCAACAAAAAGGTACAGGCCATGCAAATACCCAACCGGCTTTTTTGCCAGTCAGACCATTAGCCAGATATTAGAGATGAAAAGTTATGAGAACAGAATCTCAGAAAAGCTTGTGACAGGATCAAAGAAAAACGCTAAGACTTATGAAAAACATGAAGCTTTAACATAGCCCAGATAGCAGAAACCCAAACTGAAGAAAACCTGCTAACATCCTGACAGTGATTCAATTACAGCTAAATTGGTTTGCCAGAAAAGGTGGAGAAAGTTCAAATTATATCAAGTATTATGATAAACTCATGTTTTACTCAGCTGATCTCAAACTTTTTCTAGCTGCAGCCCCTCTTGCAGCTCGATGGATTCAGACAATTCCAAATTTCTGGATGATATAGTAAGGCCATATACTTGACTATTCAGGCAACTGCTGTTCTGTGATAAAGTTCTGAACTATGCTTCCAGAACTGAACTACATTCAGTACAGCTGCCTGTTATTAAATAACTAGTAGTTTAGTCCGAATATTTCATTACTGAAAAAAATAAACTATTATACTACCAACTCTGCTCAGACTAGCATGGGCAAGGTGGTGATTTTTCTCTTCGAATCTTATTTGATATGGCTGTAAGGGTGCTGACTCATAAGTGACCCTGAATTGGGGCACGCATCTGAGCTGCTGCAGTTCTTAACACAAAATAGAGTAATATGTCAGGCTGTAGATTGCAGTAGCTCAGGAGACGTATGTTCAGCCACCTACTGCTATAGATGCAGTAACCTCCAGGAGAAAAGGAGGGCAGGCAGCTGGTGGAGGTTACTGCTGTAGACATCCTAGCCCAGTTGGCCATTGTTTAAGAATTACAACCCTGCAGTCAAACCAGACAACTTTTTTTGGTTACAGCCTGTTGGATCTGAGGTAACATATTATCCAGGTACAACCACCCCGCCTACATCAATGTGCCCCCAAAACGAGCTTGGATGAAATGTTAAACACACATTGTTCTTCAGACCAATTCTATTTCTATTCATGTGCTTTCATTCTTGTGGCTTCTGTACTGCTTTCCCCCACCACCACCTCCATAGGCGTTTCTTTACATCTTTTCTTCACATCTCCTAATCTCTCCCATTTCTATTGGGGTTTCACTTTAAACCATTTCACACCATGTCGGCACGAACCATAACGTGAGCTTCCCGCGTGCACGCAACATTCCATGTAAAATAAATTGTATACTTCATAACTGAGATTTACAGTTCACGTTACAAACGAGACAGATGTGGAAAGCCAGCAATTCCTGACACACGCTTCAGGATGGCAGCAGATTCAGAAACAAAGAATCGTGTCAGCTGACGCTTACTTTGTAGTAGATGCAATAAAATAAATGAAATGTGGCCATTCAGCATTCACAAGGAAAAAGTAAAAAAAACCCAACACCACCACCACAAGGTCTAGGTAGAAAGACACCGCTCGCCATTGCCTCAGGTGATGTGACTAAGACAATACAGGCGTGCGCTTCCCAAGGACAGACTAAATAAGTAGGGGCGGAAAAACACCATACGGAACGCGAGTGGGACGAGCACGAAGGACCCCCGGTACCAGGCAGAACCAGACCCCACCCGGCGCACCGCCGCCCGCCCCGGCGCACCGCCACCACCACGAGCAACGCCCGGCAGGACGCGGGCCCGCTCGCCTGCCACCGGCGAGGCGGCGGGCAGGGTGATGTGGCCGTCCCCGCCGCGGTCCCCGGGGCGGGGGGGGCGGCCGGGGCCGGGGGAGGGCTGCCGCCGCCGCCGCCCAGCCCCCGGGCGGTGACAGCATGCGCGGGGCCCGGCAGGGGCGAGGCCCCGCTCCCCCCCGGCCGCCTCCCCCGGCCGCGCCCGGGCGCCCCCTCTCTCCGGCCGGCCGCCGGGCCACGCAGCCCTCGGGGGAGCCGCCGCCGGACCCGGACCCACCTGAGCGGCACCTCCCCGGCGACAGGCCCCGCCGCCGCCTGCCCCCTACCCCGCCGCCGCAGCCCCTGCCCGGCCCGGCGACTGCCCGCAGCTACCGGCTCCCGCAGGCCCCGCCCCGCCCCTGGCTCCCCCCAGCGGCCGGTAAGAAACGTTAATCCCCCCATCCCGCCCCCCCGACCCCCGCACCGAGCGAGGCCCCTCACCTGCCTGTCAGCCCGCGGGGAGGGGGCGCGCGACGGCGGGAGCGGGCGGCGGCGGCGGCGCCCCGGCCAGGTCGGCTCCGCGCCCGCCGCTCTCCGCCGCCTCTCGCGCGCGCGAGCTCCGCCGCTCCCTCCCGCGCCCCCGGCGCGAGACACGCAAGCCCCGCCCCTGTCGCCGCCGAAGCGCGACGCCCCGCAGCCCCGCCCTTCTACGGCCGCGCGGCGCCCCGCCCACGGCGCGCGCTCACCAGCCGGGTTTCCCTTTGCCTCCCCCCCGGGGGCGGGCTGCTCCGGGCCCCGCCTCCCTTCCGCGAGCGTGGGCGTGGCCTCCGGCAGCCCCGGCCCTGCGTCACCACCTAGCGCGGGCGGAGGAAGTTTGCCTCCTCTCCCGTGCCGTAGCGGGGGCCCCGGGCGTCCCTCCCGCCTCCTCCTCCCCGGGCGGGAACTGCGAACTGCCGCCGGAGCACGGCGGCGGCCCCCTCGGCCCAGGTACTGCAGCCGGCGGCCCGCCGCCGCAGGGCCGGCTGGCCGGGAAGAGCTCTCCTCTTTCCCCCTCTCCCGGTGGCGGCGGGGCCGCAGCCGAGAGCGAAGCCGGCCCCTCCCGCGGACCGGCCCGGCGGGCGAAGGGCGCGCGAGAGGCGGCCGTTAGCGGTCGCCCGGGGGTGGGTGTTGCCTCAGGCAGTTCTCCTGCCGCCCCCCCGACCCGCTCCCCGGGGGGGACCCTCCCCAGCCTCCCGGCGGCGAAGCTCGGGGTCCCCCGGACGCCGAGCTGCGGCGAGACGGCGTCTGGAGCCCCCCCGAAGGAGCGGGAGGCGGCGGGGGCTGCGGGAGGCGGCGCGACTCTCCTCGGGTGAAAACCTCCCGCTTAGCCTGCGGGGTTCCCGCAAAGGCAAGGCCAAAGCTGGTGCGCTCAGCCCCGCTGCCGCCTCGGCACACTTACCCTGGGCAAGCTCCGGTTTCCCTGATAAACGCTCCTTCCTTAGGAGGCTTCCAGCCTGCTGTAACTGAGCCCTGCCTTCATCCAGGCAGACAGAGCAAATGACTTGCTCGGGAATCTTTCTAGTTCGATGTTTTGTGATTTCAAGGTGTAAGTAGCCAAAACCAATGTTGACTTCCTTAGCCGTTGTTCCCAGGGGAGACTAAAGGGAGTGGTTATAGTAAATTGGATAGGTCTGTAAGACTACACAAGGAATGACACAGTTACTGACATATAAATTATCACTATTTAAATTAATGTCTTGTTGCAATAAATACAGTAATTCAGACCTCTCGCAATGATGATAGCTGACATACATTCAGGTCCCAATAACCAGAACTTCCTTTTCAACTGTAGAAGCACAGAATCCCTTTTAAATTAATTTTTGAAAAATAATATAGTGCAGGTAAGTGCATGCTATACAACACAAGCCCTTCTGTCAAGCCTAAAATATCCCCAAAAGGGATACTTTACGTTGCTGTCTAAGAAAGCAGAAGGATGAAAATAGATACAGGCTTGCCCATGCCTGAAGTCTTCTGTCAATTTCAAATGTAAATGATTTTCCATTTAAAAATAAACAGTGTCAACCTGGAGCAAAACTGAAAAACAGAGAGCTTGAGAGCTTTAGATTTTTCATAGTAACTTGAATTAGTGTGTCAGCTTAATATGGTCTTACTGCTAGAAGTGTCATCTGTGCCTGTAATCACAATGTTTTTTATGATCTGCAGTTTGACAGATCTCCCACAGCTCTTAGAGAGTTCAGATGTTTTAGATTCCAGCCTGGATTAATTTCTTGTCAGTAATTGCATTTGGCAAAACTACAGGCTTTCTACAGTTACAATTGGACAGGCTGCTTTTCCCTTTAAGTCCCAAACCATTACTCTTGAGTTAAAAAGCCTGCTCTCTTTTCCTCACAATGACTAAAGTGGCTTTTACATAAATGATGTGGTTATAAATCAATCTGACAGGCTTTTAGAAAGAAGTACCCACATAAATAATTTACGATATTTGAGTAATATTTCTGCTAGGTCTGGTCTGCAGAACAAGCCTTTTTTTTTTTACTCTGTCTTTATAAATGTGAAACTAGTCATTCAAGAGTGGATTGTTCACTTTTTGGTTTTGTAACTGTGAGGTGTTACAGTTTCACACCTGGAAAAGAGCTGCTACACCAAACAAGTTGTTTCTCTTTTCCTTCAGTTCTACCTCTTGGTGCAATAAAACAGAGCACCTCTTACTACAAACTTAGCTCACTGTTTGTTGTTACAGGGATTTTTTTTTTTTTAATAATGTCATTGAAAGATTATTTGTGAAGGAGTACCGGTTAATCCCTTTAATGAAACATTTTCAATACAGAATTGTGGATTAATGCAAAGAAATTAAGTAATGCAAGAAATTAAGTAAGATTTAGAAAGCAAATTTATTTCAAATTTAGAATTATTTGGAATGATCTGTTTCAATGTGCTATTGATGCATTTTTAACTTATGAAACTTTGTGGACCCTTTGTAAAGCAAAAGTGACAATGGGTGCTGAATTTTAAAACAGTGAACGACATTGTGTAGGAGAGAAGTAATTTACACATAACAGTGTTATTAAGGAACATGTTTGGAGGAGTAACCAGCAAAATTTGAAAAATATGCAGTCAAAAACACAACAACACATGGATTAAACTAACCCATTTGGACTGGAATTAGTTGTAATTGCTAGGGAAGTAGGATCCTAAAACAACTTCAATAGATATAGTGATGTTTGATGAATTCATGACAAGTATATAAAGGCTGTTATGACAGAAAACTCAGCATAATGAGTAAAGAGATGAGTTTCTCATCCTGTGTTCCAAAAATGCAGGAACTGACCAGATAGGCTTCATTTCAGAGGTTGGATGTATTCAAACATTCTAAATAGAAACACTCCCCCAGAAATGCACTGTGTTATTCTGCCAAGCTTGTATAAAGATAAGGAAGAAGGAGCTTTACACTGTGTTCATTAAAGTGTTAATCAGTAAAGAGTGTAACCAGAATTAGTGTTTTCTGTGTTGTGCAGGGAGGGTACCATCATCCTAGACCTACCAAAAGTAAACATAGTACTGCCTGATAAATCTAAGGGTTCTATTTTGCTTTTGGAGCCACATATATAGATTCCACTGAAATAAGTGGGGCTGTTTGAAGGTACGTCAAATCTGAAATATGCTGTAACTGAGAACTTGGTATAGTGGTATTTATATGCCTTGAAAGCAAATATATTTAAACTACTGCAGATAGCTCACACTTTCTACGTTATACCTTTTTATTCTCTTGCTGCGGTGGTTTTACTACAGAATGTGGCCTGAATCAATACCAATAAGATGCATCAATATGGTATGGGCAAGGATCAGAGGCCACCTCTATTCTACAATAAACATCCAGTCTCATGACCTCCCTGTGCATTTCATTGTTTAACCCGTAAAACACTGAATATCTTTTTCTTCTGTTGAAGTTAGCAGAACGTTACCTCATTTTTCTCAAGCCATCAAGGTTGTTTGCCTAGAGATATTATCAGAAGTCAAAACTGAAGAGTTATATTGTATGCAATTTTCCCACAGCAATTCTGTAATCTGTTTTCCACTCTTTTTAAGCTGTGGTATAGAACAGGCCTGTCTTGAGTAGAACATCTTGTACTTAAAAGGTGTACATCTCAGCTCAGCGTTGGATAAAGCAACCTTTGCATAGCAGCTTAATCAACGGATAGTTTAGAGTTCCCAGAGGAGAGAATACTCCACAGAAATACATGATTTTTCAAGGTTTTTTTGTATTTTTTGTGTACAAGCAATATGAACCTTAGGTGAAATATGTGGTATTATCTTTGTGCTTGCTAAATCACTTGTTGCTACATGCATAGCTGTTGGCTCTCAGTGGGCTCAGTAGAATTGCATTTATTGAAAGAATATGAAAGAGTTTTGCTCAGGAAACTAAAGCTTCACTGTGAAGGAAACTTACCACATAGAGAAGAATGAGGTTGCATAAAAAGCTCTCTAAAAGCGCACAGTATGTTAAAGTCGTATCTTATGTGTGATGCTACAATTAATTTCTTGAAACAGCCATGTTCTAGCTGAGGGTTTCCCAAGTTGTGGTACTCACACAATTCACGGTACGCAAACTCTTTCAAAGTGATGCAAAACTGCCTGCTTCTACCTTACATGTGAAGAGAACAGGGAGCTGACACTCCTAGCACAGGATTAAGGCACAGTGGATGGTTCAAAAACCTAGTTTGTCAAGACAGAGGGGAACCGGCAGGAGACCAAAAGCTCTTTTTGGAGTAATGGGCAGTAGGGCAGACAGGTGTGTGAGGATGTGTTCATTTAGAAAATTAGAAGCTATGTTCATACTATCATGGAAGT
Organism: Platalea leucorodia; assembly: GCF_965183815.1. Classification (NCBI taxonomy): domain Eukaryota; kingdom Metazoa; phylum Chordata; class Aves; order Pelecaniformes; family Threskiornithidae; genus Platalea; species Platalea leucorodia. The sequence goes on from NC_138826.1 coordinate 60,260,213, forward strand.
TGAACGTGTTGCTTCTGTAACCTACCATAGAAGTTGAACAGATTAAATTCAGGATTATCTGTTCTAGAAGACTGGCTTATTTCCTACATGGGAATTGCTGTACACACCCAGATTTTTCTCAGCAGCTGCTCGGTTCACTATCACCATACAAAGAAATACCTACTTCTAGAGTGTTGTTGAAAATTAGTATTTCATTTCCCAAAACAGCCATTTTTCTGATTGTATACCTCATTTGTCCAAATTTTAAGCTTTTATATTATTGACTTTTTTTTTTAAAAAACAAGATCAAAATATGGTAGTAGCGAAAGCTGTTAAGATTCTTTGCCTGTTCTAGTCTATCAAGGCAATGTTTTGGAGCACAGTGCCAACACCTGTAGTCTTGTGTATGTTTTTTCTCAGTGATAAGAAAACTTTCTGAGAACATTACCAGCTAAACTGAAAATAATTCCCTGTAAATAATAAATAATGGTCACAGTCACAAAGGTAGTAGTTATAATTCCTAGGTGTCTTTAAGCTGATGATAAACTGCTTTTATCATCCTGCATGCAGAGCAAGTATATTTGAACTTTAATTTTTAGTATTCAAAGATGGTTTGAAAATACAGCTTTTTTTAACGCTGGTTTGTGAGTCAGGCAGTCTCCTAGCACTGTCCTGGCTCTGGAGGGTGTTTGAGGCTCTTTTGTACTCTAGTCAATGGCTTATTATCTACTTCAGTATTAATGTTTCATGTGAGTTAAAACGTTGTGGGGAGAGGGGGGGGTGAGGAAACAATATTCTACTGAAGAATGGAAGCGCTGTGCCTTCCTGAGCTTCTGGCTCTGGTATTGAGGTAGATTTAGAACTCCATTTGCAGAATTAACTTTTCTCCCTTCCAAACTCCTACTCTAATAATTTTGAAATTGAAGTTCTGTCACTTTGAAATGCTCTGACAATTGCTTTGAGACATAGGGCTTTGCTGTGCCGCACTTCACTGGATTGGAAAAAACCACCACATTGCACTAACAGAATATTTGGGTTAAACCAGGCTCACAGCTGAAGCAAACTGTTCCTACAGGCAAAGCCTGAAACTAAACTGGCATCATCTGTCTCCTTAACACAAGCTGTAGAGTAATACATAATCGGAATACAAACCACTGACATGTTGTTAAACTGTTTATTGCAAAGAAGCGTATTGCTGTTATTCTCTAGCGGCATCTGATCTGTTGGATTAAAACTGTATGATGTGAAGCTGTTTTCAGCGGAATTCTGTACTTCCTCGTTCTCAGTCAGAATCAATTCCCACATCTTATTCAGAGCTTCATTAAAGGTGTATCTCTTTAGAGAATTTAGACTGACAATGGTGCACACCATATAGAAACTTAAAGGATTTTAACACTGGTTTCAGTTAAAGCAATTTTGCTTCAAAATACCACCCACCTATTATGCATAAAGATTTGTGGCAAACTGGTAATAGGGCTGTGTAGGCAAATACACACATTTCGTGCCTTGTTTTTTCCCAGGGGCTTCATAATAACTGAGGTCTGATTTAGGCCGCTTAGAGTGGGGAAAAATGTAGTATTGTTCAAACTTTAATTCCCTCTGCCACTCACCACAGGTACTATTTTTTCTCTCTAATTGTCTCCCTCAGGATGCAATGGACTCTTTGCTTAACAGGGGCAATAGCCTGCTTAAATCACAAGTGTATCTCCTGGTAATATTAATTTCTATATGTTCTTTTCCAAAACCAAATGTATTTACCACAAATCGCAGCAAACTTTTGATTGAAACACATTCAAATGTATAAACACTGTACAATTATACAACTTTCAGACCGGAGATGAATAATCATAGCCAACCAAAATTAAGGAGAATTTTAGCTCCGCCTAACATAATTACAAGTGCTCATACTTGCCAACAAAACAACTAGTATCTGTTTTCTGAAAATTGTTTGCAAAGTTCTCGGCAAACTTTGGCTTCCTTGTTTAGAAAAACAGTTTGGTTTAAAAAGAGCTGAACTTGGACTAAAGTAGAAAAGCATAATACTAGCCAGGTTCTGACTGACTGTCAAATAACGCTATCTACTGAGGATTTTAGACTTTCTCAAACTGTTTTGAAACTCCAGGTGTCTTGTATATATATCGACTTGTCTTATGTTTGTATTGCATGCAAAAGTCTTAGTGATAGGCTACCAGTTGTACTCAGCATTTGTGCAAATGCAATAAAAGATTGCCTCTATGGGCTTAGAGGGAAGGGCTGCTCAGGCCCTTTGCGCCCCTGCGGTATAAGCTCTCAGCAAGACCACTTCAGCAGCAGGGTGGAGTGGTAATGCAATACTGGGTAGCTGTTGGATACTGGCTTGGAAAAGGGTGCCATCTACTGAATTATCGGTACAACTTCTTAAAATTCTTACAGGTTCTGTATGTTTTTAAACTCTCCATAGTTTATATGATCCCATCATAACGCAAGACAGTATGATTACAGTCAATAATCTAAAATGAAGGCTGACAAGTCAGAGTATAGATAAGTAAAATTTTAGAAAGTTGCCTCTGCTTTTTGTCAGAGTCTAAGTATTAGTGGATATTGAAAGTGATCTAGGAAGACAGTGCTGAAGAATCTGAAAGAGAGAATTATTTTTTTTTCCTTACCTAGAATGGTACAATGCATTCACATTTATCTAAAAGGAAGAAAAATATATTATGCTACCAGTTTAGAATAAGGACTCAAGGCATTATTACTTTTTTGTTCTAGTCTCTGATCTTATGCAGGATCCAGATGCTGTTGAATTATATTTTTTTTTACTAGCAAGGATCATTTATTTGCTCTTTAAATAATTGTTTCACTGATTTAATTTAATTTAGACTCACCCCTGTTGGTTTTATGGGTGGAAGACCAGAACAGTGCCTCTGCTTCTAGGATGAAACTAGCCATTTCTGCCTACGTAATATAATGTATTTAAGAAGAAAAGTTTTGGCAGTTCTGAAACAACGTTAGAAAGCAAATTTCCAGTTGGGGCTGCAGCAGTTCCATGGAGTGAGAAGTATAATATTACTGTAGCATCCAACACATCTGTTACAGAATATTGTTATACTTACTGGGCAGTGGACTTCAACAGCTTTTTGGCTTGTCTTCATACAGACTGTTAGTTCTGTTATCGTCAGTGTTTGCGTTTTCTCTTATCTTCAGGGATGCCTGAAAGTCAAGGGAAAGACAGCGAAAGCCACATCAGCAGCAGTAGTTCCAGCAGTGGCAATTCGGTTGCTTGCTTCGGACAGGTCAGTTCTTTTTGCCTGAGAGGGAAATAGAAGTTTTATGCTTGCGCTTCTGGAAATCTGCTCTGCATATTTACTCATTTTAAAGTAGGATACAGTAAGCCTGGAGTCACGTCCATTACCCTAGCTATGCTATACCTAATTGTACATTACATTTTCCTCCACGATAGCCTTGGCATGCCTCGAGTTATAAAAAATTGCTGTAGATTCTCCACAAAAGGTTTTTAATTTTGTTCCTTAAAAATGGGGCTCATTTTATTCTCTCTTATTCCCAGATGGCCTGGATCATGCTTACACACATTCTCAGTACTGGTTCAGAAAACTCAACTACTTTCAGCTCATAAAAAGTAATTTAAAAAAATTTTAAATAATTTGGGAAAAAGAAAACCATATCTGGACTGAACAGACCTCTTGGTGGTGAATTCTCTTCTCCATGATAGGCATTTATACATAGTTCCTGAATATGGCATAGGCATGTGCACTCTCCCTTTTTCCTTATGCCTTTTGGTTACAGGCTTGCATTTTAGTGTCGGAAAAAGACAAAGTTATTCCTTTAAGTTTAAATAGAACCAAATACGAATTAGAGAGGTTTCGCAGACGCTGGAACTTACATGGGGCACACGCTCTATCAAATTCTGTGTTCTGCTGAATCATAGGGCAGCCAATACATGTATACACAATATTTATGATTTAGGTGGTAAAATCTCTGTTCTGTCCCACATCAGAGCATAGCAACACAAGCTTTTTAGTGCTTGAACCCTTAAATATGCACTTAGGCTTCTCTAACCTTTACAGATTGTAAATTGTATTTCTACTAAGACAAGGAGCAAAAGTTACAACACTTTAGGCTTTCATTGATGCTGGTGTTATCCAATGATACCAGTGATGCTGGAGTTATCCAAAGGACCTTCCCTGCATGAGGGGAATTTGCTGAACGCTCCTCAAGAAGCTCCTATTTTGATTGCTTGCCTGAGCTGCTATCCTCCCTGCCCTGATGGCATATGGTGGTAGAATAAGTTTAAACTTCGTTGTTGGTGGTGTTTTTAAATACGCTTTTCTTGTTGGTCACAGAGAGATTATGTTTTATTTTTGAGAGGTAAAATATAAGTTTATATGTGTGTTCCTGGCAACCTTGACTAGGATTATGACTGCATTAAGATTTCAATAGGCCTGGCTTGTGTCAGTTCTTCTAATGTAAGTGAGGGTTATGAGAAATGAAAAAGAATTGCTACAGCTTAATAATTAATGTTTGTATACATATACTTCAAGAGTAAGAGGAAAAAAACCAATATAACGTGCAAATGTAATGCACACGCATGCCCTGAAGTCTTTCCTTGCCTGTTACATCCTGATTGTAAAAATGGATCATACACCTCTTGGAAGGACTGTACATGGAAAAATGGGATAAAGAAGCGATATTAGGAGAAGAGGGGGAGCTAAAACAGGGAGAGTGAGAAGATTTGCCTTACCTTGTTTTTGTCAAGTATCAATACACAGCAAGTGAATATCAAGCTATCCAGCATGCTCTTCGTCAGAGACTGGGTCCAGAATATATCAGCAGTCGGCAAGCTGGAGGAGGACAAAAGGTATGAACAAACATGCATAGATGTTTCAACTCACGTTTTTTTCCAGGAAAACTAGGGTAAACAAAAGTTACAATAATCCTTATTTTTTTGAAGTTAATTTCCCACTAGTAGTTTAATGTGCAGATATGAAAGCAAAGTCAGCATAGCATAAATTCTGGCTTTCACTGAGCCACAGGTTCCTTTTACACTTTAAAAAAAGACTTAACTTTTCAGTGCTTCATTCTTGAGAAGGGAATATTTATCTACTTGTGGAACATTGAGACGTTTTTCTTATTTTTTCCCAGAACGGGAATATATGAAGCACTATATAACATGGGCTGCATTTTACCCTCTGTAGTGCCCGCTAGCTCTGCCTTCCCATGATTAAGTCATATTTGTTGTCATATTAGCCCCCCCGTCACAGTTGCTGGGAGAGAGTGAACCTAAAGCTGCACCATCATCCTTCTGTTCACATTCTCTGACCCTTGAGCTTAGCTGGGTTTCCTCAGTGTAAGGTGATGTGTGTAATCCCTCTTTAAAATAAAGCATGTATATATATATATATATACACATGTGTATGTATTTATATCTATATATATTTATGTATATATGCTTTTCTTTTCAGGTCTGTTACATTGAGGGTCACAAGGTGATCAGTCTGGCCAATGAGATGTTTGGCTTCAATGGCTGGGCTCATTCAGTCACTCAGCAGAATGTTGGTAAGTATCTCTTGAGGATAAAGAGGTCTTTCCTCTTGTTTCACTGTGAGGCCCTGAAGGAAAAGTCTCTCAGATAAGGACCAGGGTGTCCATCCTAGAACTTGATCACTTCAAAGAACCTGGGGAGAGGCATGTGGAATTTCCAGGTGTCTTAGCAGTTGGCAAGAATGAGGGAAATTGAATAATAATGGACCTTCTGTTTTCTGTTTCATCTTGCACTGGGATATGTCATAGTCATTATTCTAAGTGTGTTTATGATTATTCTTGAGCTGTTCTAATCAAGTTTTCTGATCTCTATGGGAACACTCAGTGACTACAGTCAAGAGTAATTATAATTAAACTATTTAACACCCAGCAGCCCTTAGCCAACTTTCATACTCACCTGTAATTTTTATATTCTAACAAGTTAATATTCTCAGTTAATATTACCCTAATCTTTAGGGACCCATCTTTTTCTGCAGATTCTTCTTCTAGCCAGTACCTGGTTCTGAAATTTTTTACAGTAGAAAGCTTTGGAAAAATTCTTCTTCTAGAAAACGGTATTCAAGTGATCTTAAAGCTTACGCTTCTTTCATCTCGATAGCTGAAGTAGTACCTGCCAGAGGAGTATTGTCCTTGTTTGCAGATCTGCTATGCTTATACTGAAGGCTGGTTGTTGAAGTAGCTCGACAAAGCTGCATAAACGTACCTCCTTCCTTCCCCCCACCTTCAGAAATCTTTTCTTAGCTTAGGCTGGTAGATTCTAGACATAAACCAAGTTACTTCATTGGTTTCCATCTATTCTGTACCACTTTTTTTTCCCCCCTTTTCAGCCAAGAAAGGACTGACATCCTCAAACTTCTATCTTTTTCAAATAATGCCATAACAAGTCATTCCTTAGCAATTCAGAAACAGAGGATTCTGTTACGTTTCATTTTAAATTCCTGGGTAGAAAAAGGGCTGGCACCTCTAGCAGGTTTACAAAACAATTAAACAAATAGACCAGATTAGAGCTGCTGGATTGAGAGTTGTATTGCAACGTGTTAAGCTCTTCAGGCAGTCTGTCCTGGGTAAAACCTTGTGCAAAGTTTCACAAACTGGAGACTTCTAGTATATAATAGGAAAGAAATTACTTTTATAGACAACAGTTTACTTTTCCATTACTGTTTTTATAAATTGATACTTTAAATCTTTCCTTCCAGCTGAAAAAGTTGTTATGCTTTGAACATTTAGGATATGTAGCTGAATGAGAAGTACCATTTACAACTCTTCCTTCTTTCACATGTTTAAGTTTATACGTGTAGTAGCAGGGTGTGAGTGTTTGGCAGGTCTAGCCACTAATAACCAGAAAGTACCACATAACATGCCCAGAGCATATATGCAAGTCTCAAACTACAGTTAATATTTTGTAAGTCATGCTCCATTTTATAGAAGATGATACAGTATCTTGGGCATATTCAGCAAGTATGGTACAGGTTTATGAATGTCCTCAAAGGACAAAGTAAGACGTAAATGTGGGTCAGAAGTCTTTTGTATTATTTAGGATGTTACTTTTCCCTCCCCCAGACTTTGTTGACCTCAACAACGGCAGGTTCTATGTGGGGGTCTGTGCATTTGTGAAAGTTCAGCTTAAGGTAAGTGGATCTTTTTGTTTGCTCGGTCTATAGGTGAGCAATTGCCTAAAGCTGTGAATGAAAATTCATGCATAGGTCAGACTGTGGTTCTCGAATGCTGTATTACACCAGAGAACCTAGTGGTGTCCAAAACATTGACCTTGCTATAGAACAACCAGCTAAGAGCAAGTAATCACGCTTAGGAAAGCACAGCATCTAACAAGAAGTGCTGTATGTGCAGAAATTCCCTTATACTTACCATTTTAAAAATTGTGCTGCAGGATGGGTCATACCATGAAGATGTGGGATATGGAGTCAGTGAAGGCCTGAAGTCTAAGGCCTTGTCCCTAGAAAAGGCAAGAAAGGAGGCAGTAACAGATGGACTGAAGAGGGCGCTCAAGTAAGTGAAGATCAGTACCTGTACATTTTCAGAAGTTAAGTGAGAATTAAGTGTTATTTTCAGTCACAGTGAGTTCTCTTATTTCTCAGGTGCTTTGGGAATGCTCTTGGGAACTGCATCCTAGACAAAGACTACCTACGAGCCGTGAATAAGCTTCCACGTCAGGTGTAGTACTTGGGCTGTTGGAGCAGGGACTGCTAGATGGCTGCTGCTCCTGGTCCTTCATATTAAAAAGATTATAAATAATGATATCAATGCATCTCATCCCTGAATGTTTCCAGCCATGAGACCAATAGGCTTTGCCTGCTAGTTTGTGTGAACTGTTTGTTACAGAGTTCTTCCCCGACCTTTTACCACAACTACTGTAAATTTTTACTATTTGCAGTAGGCAAGGTTACTACGGTGAAGAAACAGTACCCTACTCAAGATCTCATGTGACATTTATGGCCATGCTGTCCAAGTGTCTCTGTTCAGTGCCAGTAATGCGTACATCTGCGTTCATAGCAGATCACATGTTACCATAGAAAGCACTAAACTGTTTAAACTAGCTCGTTCTAAGTGCCATTTTCTCCATGTGCTGCAGTTCTTAAGGCTGTTTAAGCTTTGTCAGTTGTAGCAACTCAGTTCATCGCTCTCATCGAGCCACTTCTGCTCTAAATGTGTATCAGCAATGATACCAGTGTCAATTCATGTATTCATCACATAGGTGAAACGGAAGTCCTTGGGAGAACAGAGTCTGTCAAGGCTGTGTGCATGTTCTTTACTGTATACTTTTGCCCTGTATAAGGCAAAAGCCAGAAGAGATCTCTCAGTTTGTTCTTGTTGTCAGTGGTAGCACAATCCAGTTTGCTATTATGAATTTTAAAAATCGGACTTACTTGACATATTCCCCTCATTACTGGACTTTTTTGGGAATCAAAAAAAAGGATGAGAGATAGCTGCATACAATGACACAATTGCCAATTGCTGTAATAGTTCATAAAACCACAGGCTGCAGGCAGAAGAGTAGCCAGACAGTACATCTATTATCATGTAACCTGCCCTAAAGCAGGTGCAGCTCCTCTGTGCATCCCTGCAAAATCAGGACTATATTTCATTTAGTCCTGAAGTCTCTCAAGCTGACAGCCTATATGTCAACCAGCGGGCAGCAGGAGAAAGGAGTGTTCTTCAGACTTTAGGGAGCTCTGGCAGAAAATAGGAAGTTTTTCCATGAGAAAGACTTCCTTCTTCAAATAAAGTTTTTGATATGCATAGCCCAGGATATTGTAGAAACAATACCAGGTGGGTCACATACCAATTGTAATTGGAACTTTCATTTAATTTTAAGCAAAATCCATACAGTAGCAATGTCAATATATATGTTGATAGTTGCTTTGTCCTTCTACTAACTGGTATTGAAACTCCACCAGGCCCTAATGCACATCACAGCTAGACAGAAAATGAACTCAGCGTGGTCCTTGTAAAAAAATTTACAGTGCACCTGTATTTCACCCCTCAGTGTTCATTGTTCTTGTTAGAACAGTTAACAAGTAGTTATTCTGTAACGGTGTTTCTGTACTGATGTCTCAAGCAAAGGTAATTTGTAAAGGTGGTTTCAACATTCAGTTAACAAAATTTGATCCTTCCCAAAAGAACACTGCAAAATGCTAGATGCATCTATGATACAAAGGGTGAACCAAACCATTTAGACTGGACTGACAACAACTTTTTAGCTGTTGCCAATCACTTCAAAGTTTTACCACAGAAGAGCAAAACAGGTAGCACTATTTTGTTTTACTACATGAGGAGTGTACAAATGGCCCTGCAAATGTCCTTTGCTTGACTTCAAAAAGTCTGTTGGTACCTGAATTTTGTAACTGAATTATGAGAGCAGGATGTAGTGGACTTACTTGGCTGCTGGAGGATGAGGAATAGCATTAGAAAGATCTACACTGCAATTTATTTGTTTTAAATACCTGATACAATACTACTGGCAAACTGTGGCCCTTGAACGTATGAAGAATTAGCATGTACAACTGATGTGTACTTGAACACTTACTTTCCTTGCCATAATATGGTTCTTATCCTTACTGAACAGTAAGAAGCCACATTACATCTTGCTTTGCTTTTCAGACTCCTTACCCCCTTAGGTTTCAGTTTGCAGGGGAAGAGCTGCAGTTACTTCTTTTACTCTGTGAAGCGCTAGGTCAAACAGTGAACTTTCTGAGGTAACCAACACCATGGAGAAATGCCTCTTGTGGAGGTCTTTGGTCCAGGGAGAGACAATGTATTGTGATGTACGTCGTCATCAGTGACAACCATAATTTAACCCTGTTCTTTCAGAGCTATCACAATTTATAAGTGTGTGCTGTGATGTAACACAGCAGTCTTCGTAGTATTAAAGTTGTCCTGGCGGTTAGCTGAGGTTACATCTCAGTAACCAACATTAATCTTGTTAGCTCCTGATGTGTGCCAGCTGGGGGCAGTAGGCTTCTAGGCCGTAACCTACCTTGCTGAGAGGAAAAAGTAAGCCTTTTACAACTGCTGATCCATAGAGTTTCATAGTAAAGTTGCCTTCACCGTACTAGGATTTACCAAACTCTGCTAGTCAGCCTAGAGCTGTGAGGCAGTTCCATCTAGCTAACTTAGCCTGTAGGAGCAGATCCAAAGTGACACCTCACCAAAAGATGGCACAGATCTCTGCTTTGCCAGGGTCATTGTCTGTTAGTGGCATTGCCACAAATTTGTACAATCACCGAGCCAAACCATCCCGTCTTTAATGAAAAGAGAATGGTGTACGTTTCTCAGTGACCTCATGATTGCAGAGCTGAGTAAAGGTCTGCCGTGCCTTTTACTAAAAAGTGTGAAAACGGAACTGGCCAAACCAAGAGACTCAGCAACAGACTTGTGAGACTGAGAAGCTGTAGAATTCTGCGTCGAGCAGCTGCAACTGTTCTCATTTGCAGAGAGCACAGTATGGGGAGACATGGGCTATCTGCCCTGAAGCGCTGAACTATTAAACTAACACAAAGTCGCATGAATTCAGTTATTCACTAACTGAATGACTTTGTACTGAAAATGCATTTCAGTTTTCTAACTTACTCTTCCACTTAGAGCAAACAAGCTAGGTTTTTCAACAGTACTGTAGAAAAAGCCTGTGCATACTTCATCGTTAACTTGATGAAGGAAATTTCTGAATATGTTTTCTGTTTTTCCTTTACTAGATGCCTCCTGAGTTAGATTTGGTCAAAGCTAAAAGAGAGGACTATGAGCCTGAAATAGAGAAAGCAAGATACAATGGCTGTCTGGAAAGGCAGAACGCAGGAGGGAGACAGCATTGTGAGATGGCATCTACTTGTAAGCCTGGTCAGACAGAGGCTGCTGTAGTGATGGTAGATCAGAAACAGCCAAATAGTTCCAGGTGAGACTGCTATTATAAATTTATTTTATAAGCTATATTAGAAGTTACTGTACCTTTTAAAACACGTGGACAGCCCAGTTTGGAAGATGCCATGAAATGCTAGTTGAGGAGATTTTCCTGGCTCTTAATTCTTTATGCATTTTTTCTTCATAAAATGTAATTGCTGAAATCCTGTTTAACTTTGTGCTTACTTGTGGGGAGGGGCAGAAATGCAGACTCCCTGGCTATTGAGTGTGATGCCACTTACCAGCGGAAATTGCGACAAAAGCAGCTACAGCAACAGTTCCGGGAACAGATGGAGAAAAAGCATCAGGTTCCAGTAGCTACTCCTACCAGCAAACAGGGTAAGACTTGGCGTTAAAAACTGACAGCTTTAACGATAGCCACCGGCAGGCATGTGTTACCCTCAATACAGGAGCCCGACCAGTTTCGTTTGCTTTTGTACTGTACTATCAACGCACCTTTGAGACCAGAGGAAGGAGGATTATCATACTCCCCCCCACCCTCCCCATGTTCTTAAAGTGGCAGGAATGTCAGCTCTAAAACTGCATCATTAAAACTGCAGTTTCCAGCCACCTTAAAGCTTCATGCAGCACAGCGGCTGTCGTCATTACCGTTAACATGCTGCACCTGACCTGAGACTGCAGCATTTCACTGAGGTGGCTGCAGGCAAATAGCTGTCGCGTTAGCTACTAATATGTTGCTCTTTATTCATGGGGAAGTCTGGAGGGCTGTGTGGCAAGCAGGAACTTGGGGATGGGGTAAACAGGCTAAAAACCAGTTTAGAGTAGTACAATTGCTCTTATCGGCCATCATCAGGTACTGTATCTTACCGTTCCACATACTGCTACCAAAACATAACCAGCTCTAGGAGAAAGGAGGGTACCTGGTGGCAGCTGCTGCTTATCATTTCCGACTGATGCTCTGTTAAGAAGGAGCAAAAGGGTTCTTCTGTATTTCTAATATTAATCTCTTCTTCTGTCACCTCCATCCAGCAACATCCAATCCTCCTGTCAAGCACAGCACTCCAGCAGCAGTACAACAGGAACTAGCAATAGAAGAGGAGTTCTTTGCAGGTCAGCCAAAAAGTGATGAGTAATCGTGTGTGAAATCATTAGCATTTAAATCAGCTCTTCAGAGTATGGCATAAAGGTAAAAGTTCTGAAGAGGCTGGAATAATAGAAGTGCAAGCATGAGTCTGATCTTAGCAATACAAACCTTGCTTGAGCGGCAGGGAAACGATGTCCCTCCCTACGAGGGGTTGTACATCACACTTTTCCGTAGAGAGTTGTTACACATGGTCGGTAATCCCTTTTCCTCGGGTGATATTGCACAGAAACAGAACATTTGGGGGGTGAGGGGGTGTCTTAACATAGCCGTGGCTATTTGGGTCACACTTACTTACACCACGGTGCCTGGACATTGCTTAAGTCCGGAGCACAAGGGGTAGTACTGTTGCCCTCCTGTGCACTGACCGAAAAGCAGCTTTATAGTCGCACTTTCGTACTGGCCACCACTTGTAGGAAAAGAGCGGGCTGGTCCTGGAGTTACTGTCATTCCTGTGGTACGATACCGTCGTCTTTGGTTTGATCACTTTTTCATTCGCTCTAGATGATGATCCTGAACTTTGGGACATTTCCTTGGAGACCATTGATCTGAAGATAACGGGTCACAAAATGGCAGACCCATCAGCTGGACACCAGACACCTGAAACACCCCGGGGACGTCATCAAATGACTGCTCGTAACAGGACCCCTCACAGAACCAATTACCACAAAGCTTCCGCTAGACTGGCGCAGTTGCAGCCATCCGCTACAGTGGTGAGCCACAGCAGCTGTGCCAGCCAGCACGCCCCAGGTACGTGCTACCAAAACACAACCGAGTTCTGTCTTAACACGGGCTCTTGGCTTTGAAAGCAGTGCTGTTAGATCAGTAAACTGGAGTGGGAGAAACATCCTCCTTTTCTTGGAGCTGGCTGCAGATGCTGCAGTAGTGGGCTAGGAGAGCTACCTGTTTTTTCCATCCAACTGTCCTATCAAGGAGGAGTTAGAAAAAGAATGGAGGAGCACTTTTAGAAGCAGAAAAAAGCTCTAAGAAACTTGCATTTCTCACTATCAATCATCTCCCTGTTTTGCAGAGTGCAGCCCCCACAGGAGAAGTCAAAGCTTGAAGAAAAGGCGGCTAGAACCTACGTAAGACACCTGGCGGTATCGTTACTTCCATACCGGATTACATCAGAAGACTGCAGTTGGCTGTTCAAATTATGTGAGGAAGTCTAATGCATTAATGGATTTTCCTGTATATTATGGTGAAGCAACGCAGAAGACTTTAATGCAGCCAGCAAGAACTTAAAGTCCTTTTCGGTTATTACGTGTTTCAGATGCCTTTTTATATAAACAAACAAGCAATCATTTGTGCTGCTGCAGCCCTAGACTTGTGGCTGTATTGCAAGCTGACGTTACACCTGAAATGGTAACAGAATTAATCTTTAAGATGAGATGCAATTCATAGCGTCTTTCTCTCCCAGTGTTGCATGTCAGCACAAAGAGATGGTCAGCCAGGCGGGGAGAAGGGTGGGCTCCGCTCAGAGGGCAAGGCCCGCACCCTGCGGCCGCCCGTTCGGTGAGGCTGCGGGTGTGAAGCCGCGGCAGCGCCTGCCTCTGACGCGCGGCCCAGCCGTTTGCCCTGTGCCTGCGCAAACGGGGTCGGAGCCCATGGCTCCTCCTCAGCTTGTTCCTCAGCCGGATCGGATGCCCGTGCAGCAGCAGCAGCAGCAGCGCACTCAGCTGTGCCTGCGCTACAGGGCAGCACGGGCAGGAGCGGGCTGGGACTGCTGCCCGGGAGTTGCCCATAGCCTCTCAGACAGGGTTTCCTTGGACGCTTTGTAAAATGAACGGGAGCTGCACTTTTGTTTTTAAATAAGCTTTCAACCCTTTTCGATATAAAAATAAACATGAAATTTGAAGAACAAACTATGCTTGTGGCTGTTCATGCCTCGGTACCCTTCGAACCATTACAACTCATTTCCTGTTTAACAAGCTCAAAGAAGCGAACGCGGTCTGACTACTGACAAGGAGGAAGGCGAAGAGCCCGCCCCCACGTCTGTGCAGCCTTGCATCTGCTGTAAGGTGGGCAACAGAAAACTTGTAACTGGGTTTTAAACTTCGGAGCAGAGCAACAGCTGTTCCTTCCAGTAAGAAGGTCAAAGAAAGAGTTTTTAAGCAGTATTTTGGACTGGATACAGTAGTGTTTTTCAGAAGTGCAGTGCTGGAGACCAGCAGGATGATTCTGCAGGACTGGAAGTTAGAGCTGGACCAGGAAAATTTACATGAATTCTTTGATCAGTCCAACCCCTAAATCAATGTCAGACTTGAGACAGGACCTTGTTCCTGGGCTTTGCCATCACTGCTCTATCTGGTCAAGTCTCTTAAAGCAGTGAAATGTAACTACATTAGAAGTATTCAGCATTTATTTATTCCTGGTCCTCCTACTTGACCTCCACCACTTAATCAGCCCTTTTTCTTTAAGAGATCCTCTACTTCCCTCCTCAACAGGACAAAGAACAAGGACTGACTTCAGTATGGAAAGACAGGACAAATAATAATTACCTGTAATAGACTACATCTAGCAAATAGTTTCACGTCACTGTACTGGTTTCTCTCCGATTCAGTGCTGCACTCAGAGCAGCTCGGGGAAGGAATACATACCACACGTTTGAGTCACGCGCTCCCTGTTGAAATCAGATACCTGTTAGGAAGGGAACGTGCAGGCATTCAGAATTACTGTTTTCAAAGCCGCTCCAAACTTTTACAATGAAAAAACTGAAAGTCTCAGATAAACACGACTGCGTCAGCCTGCTCAACGCTACAGAACCGGTGCAAACGCAGCCGTGCCTCCTCCAAGAGAAACCAGGGCAATAAGCCTCTTGGGACTGGTCCCTTCTAAAAGGGCAGTAAAAGCTACACTTGGAGCTTTTTTCCCCCTGTAAGGCCTTGAGCAGCATGACTCATACCAGAAGCTGTTCTTAAGATGGAAAGAAACGCAGCAGCAATTAGTGTTTAGAAATACCAAGTAATTTCTGCACGTCTACAGTTGTTTGAGAATGACCCCGTAAAGTAGTTCCACTCTTCTACTCTACCGCTACGGTTGCAAATTTGAGGATGGAATCCCTATTACAGAGCTACACGAAAAAGCTTGTTCTCCCCAGCACCTCAGGCGCACGTCCCTGCTCCCTTCCGCACCCGCCGGAAAGGAGCAGGACCCTGCCGTGCCCGGGACGGGCGCTTCCCCAGCCCTCGCAGCAGCCCCTGCTCCAGCTCCACTGCCAGAGGGAAGGGGAGAGCCACCGCCAGGGAAGCTCCGCCTGCGCTCCAGAGCCGCGTTCTTGGCTGCCACAGCCGAGCGCGTTCCTCTGCTGTTCGGTAGCTTCTTGACAGTCTCAGCCGTAAGAGCAATCGTACTGCTTCTGCGTTGTCCTTCACCGCTTCTCCCTCCCTTGCCCTTAGGCCCCTCCTCTCGTAAAGAAGATCCATGCTACGAATTATTCTTTATCGTACCTGCTTTCAGAGTATGCTATTAAAAGGCCAATGGCTCATTACTGATCGCTGCTTTTGAGAAGTTAAAGGTCTCATTAAAACGGGTTTCTTGTACTTTCCTGCGATGAACGGCTAAATTGGGTAACGGTTAAATCGCTGCCGGAAGAGGACGGAGAGGTTGGAACCTGCTGTTCAACAAGAAAACCCACAGCTCAACAAAAGCAGGTTTGGTTTATTTGAATGACTTCATTAAATAGTCTACAAAGGTAACAAATTGCAGCACGAAGCGCAGTCATACAAGCAGCGCGGTGCCTGGGTTTAGTGCAAAACATACAACTAACTACGGCCAGGGAAGCCCAAAGTTTCGTTTTATTTTTTTTATTTTTGTTTTTTTACAGTGTACATTGTTAAATAATGTAAAGAAAACGCTTGTAATTCAGAAACCGATTTTATGTGGAAAAAGATACTCAAAGTGTAATATTAAACAAAATAATTTAACAGTTCAGTAGCATTAGTTTATTCCTCTAGACTTCAGTTATTCATCCACAGGAGAGGGGGGAATCAATGGTAAATAAAACCAGTTCTTGCATAACATTAAGTGAAAAAACGACCTCAAAAACTTATTAGATCAAAATTAAATAACCACGTGCTGCATCCAGCCGACTGGTTCCCCTGTCACGAGTATTCCCCTCGTTTCATCACCGCCCCGGGTTCGTCACCGCGCCTGTCCCCCGAGCGCGCCTCTCCCTCGCGCCGGGCGCCTTCCGGAGGAGCAGAGGCTCTCGGCCCCGCTCCAGCCGCAGGGACCCCTGCTTTCTCCCCCGCTTCTGCCGCACGCACGCCACGAGCCTCCTCTCTCCTTCGTAGCTCTGGTCTGCACTTCAGTTACAAAGAATAAACCCCCACATCTGAGGACCTGGGAGCCCTGCCACCTCGCCCCTAGCTTTCACCCTCGGGTGTCCATCTCCAGCCCGTACCTGCCCTTGCTGCCAAAACTGCTGTAAAAAAAAAAAAAAAGTGACAGGAAAGGAACGGATCTTGAGCGTTTCTTTGTAAAAATAAAAGAGTGAGAACACCCGCAGACAGAAAAACTCCCTATTAAGGCTCCAGGGGGAAATAGCGCTCCCAGGAAAAAAAAAAAAAAAAAAAAAAAAAACCACAAATTCAGGCAAGCAACATCTCCGTGATGCGCCAGCTTCCAGGATACCGGCGAGCTGCTCCCCAGCACCAGGGAGCAGTCCTCTCATCTTTCACAGCTTTTTGCAGCACTACGTAAATACTGGCTGGTATTATTTTTACTTTGAAGAGGAAACCAGTATTTTTTAAACATGAAAAGGGAGAATGACCAAAGCAGAAGGTACAGTACAGTTACTAAGAGGTGACAGATAGTTACAGTCCTGGTACCAGCTTGAAATTTGTCAGAGTGAACAAAATCCTAAATCCTCCAAATAAGACAGAGGAAACTTCTTGATGCCGGCTGTTTCAAGTACATCCATTGCCGGCAATGGACGTTGCACTAGGACAGTCTATTCCTGGCTTCAATGGATTTTACCGAAAAAAAGGTAAGAAAAGCAATCCCAGCAGAGAAGCCCACGCCAACGAGCAACGGCACCTCTCCCTCAAGTCACATCCCGACCAAACGTCTCTACCACTTCGCAGGTGGAGTCAAACTGCATCTTAAGTTGGGCCTTTCCCAAAGATACACGTTCTCCCCATCCTCTCTCTGTCTCTGATCCAGACCTCCCGCCTCCGCAGACAATATTGGTTAGTCTGGGCTTAGCCTCACCCACCGCCCTCCGTCCCGTCCCGCCCCACCTGGCCCGTCACACCAGCAACTTCAGATCTGCCCGCCTGGACAAGCTTCCCCAGCACGCGGAACGCCGCTCCGGCGCGCTGCCTCCGCGGCTTCCCCCTCCGTCCGCCGACTCTGAACAGTAACGGCATCGCTAAATGAATCGAATGTCCCAGTCACTAGGTACACGTCATCCACCCTTCTCTGAGCCTGCCCTCCGTCTGCCTGGGGCTCTGCTGGGAAGACGATGCTAACTGCAGAAGCAAGAGAAGTCCAAGGCACTAAAATATCCAGCAAGCATACTGGGAGAACAGACAAGTATTCAAGTACATTAATTTATACAATTTTACATTCACATTTATTTATCTAATACAATGAAAATACAAAGGAAAAAGTTAAAGTGTCTCCAATAAGTGTAAGGATATAGCTAGCTTTTTTTCCCATTTTTTTCTTTTTAACTTTTTTAACCCTCTATATTCCACTCATTTTTAAACTACTGTTGTCCAACAACATTTATATATCACAGTGTTTCCACATCAAAACTGATGGTAAGTACATGTCCGCAGGGAACTTTTAAATTTTTTTAAACAATTTAAATTGCTCTAATGCTGCAGTCAAAGCTGTTAATATCTTACTTAAAGCAGTAATGACCTATCAAGCACGGGCTGCACTGCAAGTCCATTCGTGTGCCCCATCACTTCGGAGCCAGATACGATTGACGGGGGAGAGGGAGAGGAGGGGGATTTGGACAGCTTTTCTCCTGGTCCTGGTTCTTCAGGGAGAGATGAGAAGCGCGCTAAAGCCTCATGCTAGGATTCAGCTCTCCCACCTCAACACGTGTGGATTCGGCCTCAAACCAGAGAGACATCTTACAGCAAGACTGCGTTAACTGACCCCGTGGCTTCTCTTCACAGCTCTCGCTCCAAACAAGAGCGGAACCCCTCGGTCAAAAGCACTGTCCCATCGTAAGGATGCTGATCATCCTCCTCCCCCTTGAAAGCGTGTGGGGAAACTCCCTTCACAGAGAGTTGACAGCAATGGTCGGAAAAGAGAAATCCATTCCCAGTCTGGCAAGCTACCAGTTCATTGCAGCACTAGTAGTTGGTACAGGGCCCCATCTCCCTCCCCACGTCCTGTCCCGAGGTCTAGCCAGCACGGTCGCCGAGCGCGGCTAAGTGGTCCGCAGGTTGGAGCCTGGAGGGTTGCTGATCGACTTTTGCAAATTGCTGATGTTGAAGCCTTGCAAAGACGCGGCGCCTACGGGCTGGAACTGGCCGAGCGGCGGCTGCGCTGGGCCCCCCGTCCCACTCCACGGAGCGGCAAAAGAGGCTGCTGGGTAACCGTACTGCTGCGGAGGGCACATAGCCTTCGTGAAGGGACCTAAAGAGGTAGCTGATGCTGCAGAGATGGGCGTAGCACCCAGGGAAGATGTCATAGAGATACAGAGCTGACCTGGTGCCGAGAATTTTCTTGCCATTCCAGGGCCCTGAAAGAAAACCCAGCCCCCGAGAAAAGTTACACAACGGTGCTCAAAAACCACAGGCTCACCCCTAGGTCCACAAGCCGTTCCCGGTGGATGTTTATAAGAGCGCGCCATGGCCCTCCGCTTCAGTTATCCCCCTCCCTTCCGTAGCAGGCGATACAATCCTGCCCACAAAAGACACAGCCAACAGTTTTCTGGAGCAGCTGGTTCAAGCTACACGGCAACCGTACTCTAGCTGTGTTTGACGCTCTAGTGAGATAGCAACGACACCGACCATTTCTTGCTACAATAAACGTTCACGGATGACGTCTTACCTCATAGTTGCTATGCCCTTTGCCAACTTTCTTGCCAGACAGGTTCATGGCGTCTCGGGCCCAGTTATCTACCAGCTTGTGCAGGTCATCTGTGAAAGTCCCTTTCCGGCTTGAGGCAATAGCAGTAGGCTGAGACTGGGGTGCTTGGCTGTTCACCGTAGCCCCGACTGTGTTAGTGCTGCTGGTCCCTACAAATACAAACAACGGGAATCAAGACTTAGGTGAAAGACCATCTTTCTCTAGTAAACTTAATAATTGCGGTAATGGTACATCAATAGAGAGCCAGTTAAAACGCCATGCAGATTAATTCTAAGTCTCAATTCCAGGACACACCGAAGTGGGAACTACAAGGACTCCTACAGGCATTTTCTCAGATTAAGGGTATTTCATAGATATGTTTACTTTTCAAGAAGTGCTGCAAGTAGTCATCTTAAGAGGGGAATGGTAGCAGCCTACAGGTCTTTGCAGAGGAAAAAGGAGATTAGATTTCAGCACTGAAGGACAGTACGGTCACGTCATTCTCTCATCCTACACCTTTTAAATTAGCAGCAACCACTATTGGCACAGGTCAATCCCACCTTGGAGGACAATGCTGGATGCTGAGTGAGGAGCAGTACAATCAGCATTGCCAGCTGCTCTGTAGCAAATTATCTCCACTTTGTAAAACGAAGAGAAAAATTCACCCAGATTACACAAAAAAGCCACAGTTAGAAACAGCAACTGTCGTTTCCAATAGCTGCCATACTTATGTTCTTGAGGATAACCAGATGGGACTGTCTTCATCCACCAAACAGCCAGGATCAGCAGGGGAAGTCTGCACTGCATTAAATATTGCTTTTTGCCTCTGAAAGCATTTTTTTGCCATTATGTTCAGATTTCCTATGTCAGAAGAACAAGCATTTCAGATGCAAACAACTAATACAGCTTAAAGAAGGCAGAAATGAGAGTAGTTCCTCAGACATGCTTTGACAAGTTTTTCTATTCATTGGGCTGACTGCAAGAACACAAAACCCCCTTCACACAAATACCAGGATTCGGTTCTGCTAGAAAGCTTGCTGAACATTATCCTGTAGAAAAAAAAAAACCTAGCAGCTTTGTTTTAGATAGCCTCACTGTCCTCCTCACACTTATAAACATGCAACTGCACTCCAATTTAAGCTTTTTAAAGGCAGACCTCATAACAGGAATCAAAGAAACTGTATATTATCAAGTCAGCTTCCTAAATTCCCAGCAGTATTGCAAAGTATCCTCATTTACAGATGCGGAAATGATGGTTAACCACTAGGGCAACAGACTTTTTTCTGAAGGGCATGGTAACGGTGGAATGAATCTAGATTTTACAAATCCATTTATTACAAAACCAATCAAATATAGCAAAATAAGTATCTGGCCACGGCAGTGCTGAACCCAGCACTCCTTGCAAGCACACATCCTCACCTACTTGGTTCTCAAAGTTCCTCAAATGTTTTTACTTGCTCACTCTGAAGACTGCAACTGGGAAATCCAAGAAAACCTGAGTTTATGGCAGACATTTCTGAA
The DNA here is from genome assembly GCF_965183815.1 of Platalea leucorodia. Lineage (NCBI taxonomy): Eukaryota > Metazoa > Chordata > Aves > Pelecaniformes > Threskiornithidae > Platalea > Platalea leucorodia. Next base: position 60,280,800 of record NC_138826.1, read on the forward strand.
GAAAAGCCGATTAAAAGTAGAGCATCAAAAATGCCAGCAGGAAAAAATCATCGCTATTACAAAGGCCAAATGACGGAGTCGCTGTCTCTTGCCTGACAGCTACTTCATCTGTTCCACTTTCCCTGGCTAACAGCCACATTCCTTGCAACCACTGCATCAAAGAAAGAACTGGCTCCAACCCCCTGCAGGAATGTTTCATATTGAGGAGTGAATTAGGAAGGTGACGTACTTACTACGCAGGACAAATAAGCAAAGTGTTACTGCCTCTAGGAGTGCTGAGGAGGGAAGGATACATATCCCTCCCACCAGCTCCAGCTCAAGCATGGAAGTGGCTCCCGGCCCGGGTGCCCACGGGTGGGGCAGCGGTTGCTACGGGCGGGCAGACGCATGCAACGGTACACACGGAAAGGAGAGAACAAGGCCCCTGACCAGGGTGTGCAGCTCCAGCTCGGATGAAGAGTAATAGGAACACACTGTAAGGTGGCACGGAAAATCTACAGTGAAACAAGAACCTTAAGCATGCATCGTGTGGAAAGGACTCAGAATACAATTATTTAATAAGAGCAATGATGTGAAAGGTGAAATTAAAGACAAATGAGGCAAAAGCAAGAAAGAGGTACTCGGGGGGAGCTGCCAAAACCAGTAATAATCACATTCCACCGTGAGGGTTCATGCAGGGATTGACACACTCGCCCTCATCCTCTTCACGATGGCCAGTATCTGCTTTTGATATTTCACATTTCCACTTTAATCAGTAAGCACACTGGATCCTGGACCTACGCTGGAGAGCTTCCTCAGGCCACAGAATGGGGGGAATTAATCAAGGTATATACTACAGTGTGTTCAGCTCAAGATGTGAAAGATCATTTAGGAAAGTTTAAGTGTTTTGAAAAGGACTGGATTGCTTCAGGGTGGGAAAGGTGGGAGGGAGCTCTCTCCAAAAGTGATTTTGTTAGGGAGCTCCTCACAGACAGACCAGCCTACACCATTACAGGTGAGCTATACAATTACTAAAGCTCCCACGTAACGTCAATTTAAAAAATGACTTCTCAGGAATTTCACATTTGAGCTCTGATGTAGTCACCGTCTGCAGAAACTGCCATCCAGAAGAGTCTGAGAAGGAAGTGCTTCAACTTGTAGCATTCAATGGAAACAACCCCCCCACATTCCTGCTCGGTCACAGCAGCCGTCCCCAGTTCTGCTCTGACATGAGGATCTGAAGTGAAACAGGCTTCCCTCTCTCCAGCCTGCTACCTATAATGCCTTCATTCTGCCCTTTTATTTCCACCCCCCCCCCCAAACCAGCAGTCAAGAGACACCTTTAAAACAGTCTTCAATGACAGGAGCACACACAGGCTTTTCTAAACATCTCTTGCTTTGGGAGAGACACTAGTAATCTCTGATGGCTTACTCTTATTCTTTTAAAATGTTGACGGAGTGTCTGCAGTTGGATCCATCACTGAGGTGGCAAGCCCCATCAGATCTGTAAACAAACCAGCTGCTCAAAGGTACAACTCTAGCACATTACAGCGAGCAACTGACCCCGATGCTCAATTCGCTCTCGTTAGCGATGAGCAAAGAGCTCCACAGTGAAGGTGAGGTTCTGCCTGCCTCCACTTGTCTGCAAGAGTAATAGCCGGACTATTCAATATACTAATGACAGAGTACACGTTAGAGGGCATAACATAGACAGACAGATGCTGTGCTGGAGACAGAGTCAGGGAGGTAGGCTTCAGTGACCAGAAAAAGCTGATGAATAAATAGCTTTACAATCAGGAATCGGAGATAACAGAAATAAGATAATTACTACAGAGCTGGTTGCAAGGACAGACTTTTTTCACCATCTTCCCTGAAGCACAAAGAGAGAGTAATTTGTTAAAGATAAGAGAAACAGTGAGAAATGTTTAGTATCAGCAAACAGTACAAAAAGCTTGGTGAGAAACAGAGGACACAGCACAGCAGGGCTCTTGCAGTCACTGCTGAGACCTTCTAGGAAAACCCCAAAGACTGGTCTGACAGTTGAACCAGTTGTACTTTCAGAAAGAGAAGAGGCCCAGCCTCCTACGTTTACTCTTCAAAATTCCCAAATGGTAGCGAAGAATGTCGGGAGAATTTACTGTCACAACTGGCTGTTATCACAAAAGGAAAAGCAAGTACATCTTCCATTTTCGTTAGGAGGTAGGAAGAATTTTACAACTATCAAAGTTCAACCAGTTTACAACACGAGAAAGATTTATTTGACGGGTCAAGTGCTTTTAGTTTGTCACCCTGTTTTCTCAGATCCATGGAATAGTTCAGGCATTCCCTGCCAAGCTGTACCACTCTGTTTCTCCAGCTGCACAGTTAAAAGCATCAATTACTGCACTGTTTCCTCAACACCGCTGATTCTAACCCAGCACCTTCTCTGGTCGTCACTCGCCACAACACTCTGCAACAGCATTTCAAGGATAAGACTCCAGGAAGCAAGCAACCTGCAATAAGCCAAGTGCCAGGCCAAGCTGCGCCATGCCAAGTACTACCTGCTTTTACAGGACAGCTACAACACACTTTTGAAAAGGAATCCATTTCCCTTAGCACCAGTCCCATAAGCAAGAGATATACATGCCAAAGTACTCTTGTAGACAGATGATCAATTTGCAACAAGCCAAAGCCTTGTAAGTGATACTCTCGTATATTCACTTCATTGTCGATTCTAGAAATGGAATGGCTGTTCTTTATATTCCTTACCCCAAAAAAGGACAGGCCAGACTAAAGATGATTTTAGAGTTAGCTTTGGTAAGAATTTAACTTCTTCCAAGAAAGGAGCCATAAATCTTGAGATTGCAGATGTCAATTAGGGCACATCTGCACATTAATACTTAGCAAAAACATTTACAGCTGCTCAATTTGAAAAATTAAATACCATTAGTACTTACATCCCCATGAATCCAATGAAGTGGGCTAGAGGTATCATTGCAAAACTGAACAGCCAGGAAAAAACGTCCCCTCCCTCTGACTCACTCCCTTCTCAGAGGATGGAGCTGGTTGCATTGCAGCTGTCTCTGCAGAAGGCCAGGCCTAGTCCCTGCACACAGCTCTCCGGCTCAGCTGTGCTACTGCCAACTGTAGCGAGACAGATGCTACAGATGCGTGGTACTGTCATGCAGTGCAGCGACTGAGGGTCTCTTTACAGCATTTAAAGCCGCCTCCTATCAAGTCATTCCGGAGGGTGGGAAACAAATGTCAGACATTTAAGGGGTCCAGCCTGCAGAAGCAGCATGGGAGATGTTGCAGCACTCCCAGTAAAAAGCATCACATCAGCAGCCTCGGCTCAAGCGTATCATTACTTCAACCACATCAGAAGTTTGAGGCTCTCTTGTAAATCTGGCCTAATGTAAGTACAAATGAAAGGATTTTGAAAAGGGCTGCAAGGTAACTCGTGAGGGTTAACAGGATGTCTGAAGATGTCTATTTACCCACCTTTACTGCTCTTCGTTGCACATTTAGTGTATCTCCAATTCACAGTAAAAACTTCTAAACCTGGGCCCATTAGTAGGTACGGATCTTTTGAGTTTGCCTGAAAATATTCTTTAAGTATTTTTAAAACCCTCAACACTTCAATCTTTAGCTATCCATCTGCTAAGGAACATCAGAAGTCAATATTAGCTGCCTACAGGTGGCATCAATGCTCTGCACTGTAATCAGCACTAGTGCTGAAAACATGCAAAAACACATCCAACTTGCACAGTAAGCAAACTGCTGGAGGAAGTCAACATATCCCCCCCATCAGTTAGTGTCCAACAAAGGAATAATTTGGAAAAGAAATCTTCCTCGCTGTTCCATTAGAAAGACTACCTCCCCTCCAAGTCTCACCTCAGCTAACATATGCTGAAGTGTAATTACTAAGGCAGGCCAAAAGAAAATGCCCACACACCCACAACTTGCTAACTCTTCCAAGTTTCTGTCATTTCACTGAACCGTCCTGAAAAAGTTTCCACCAAAAGCTCAGAGAAAATGAGTGCTTGTTATTATGAGTTTAACAAGACAGAATACCTAACACGAGAACCCAAACTTCTAAAGGTGTGCTAAGAGCAGCTCAGCTGAGCCATGGGATGGGAGGGAATACAAAGTGGCAGATGAGAATGGGCTGCATGAAACAGATCCAAGCAGCAGAAAAAACAAAAAGACAAAACAAAAAAACAGACAAGGAAGGAGTAAAGGTGTTACACACAAAGAGCCAAGCAGGGCGTACTCAGAAATCGGGTCCTCCTGCCACCAGGCTTGAACGTCACTCTCTCAGATGCACAGTTAAACTTCGCACAGCCTGTGAGAAAACAAAAACGGGAAGAACAGAGAAAGGAGAGGAGAAGAGACAGAACACCACTACAAGATGTTAGCAACTTGAGGTTGGAAGGGTGAAATGCATTAACGTGACACACAAGAATAAGCCTCAAAGTGTGGACCAAGGAGTATGCAGACGCTATACGGAGTGAAGAGACTCCCTCCAATACCTCCAGACATTAGGCCAAGTTTGCAGTGTTACTCTCCAGTACATAACCCAGCAATAAGGTTGCAATCTACGGGAAAGACAAAACCTGGCAAAAGCATCCGATTATAAAACAGTACTTCACAACTCTAGATACAGGGAGATAATTCAAGTAGCTCCAAAATACTTGAAACAGTTCATTAAAAAAACCTCTATAGGAAATTCTTCCAAAAAGTCTGTTTCCATTTTCTGTCTATACTTCTCCAATTTCATCAAAAACATGCATTAGAATTGATGTATTCGATCAGTCTATGGCAAAGCTTCAAAAAGATGTTCAAGGGGAAAAAAAACTGGAACAGCTAAGTTGAGAGAAGTAATTAAGTAATCAAGCTGTCATCCCCTTAATGACTGGCAAGCAAAAGAGCCATCCCTAACAAATACATCAGAGCTGTGCCTGAGAAATTATTTGATAACATATTAACTAATAACAAGCAATCCACAACTTGAGTAACTTGAGTAAATGAACAATTTATTATTCCCACCATTCCATCCTCCTACACTAACTCTTCCTTCCAGGATAATTCTTTAACTCACAATTGCAGAATATGAGCCTTTTTTACCTTTTATTGTTAAAAATTCCATTGACAGAAACATCCACAGCAGTTTGGAAGTCTAAAAGGACTTCAGACTTCAGAAATTTCCTACCATTTCAATTATCTGTTAACACCAAAGCTGCTCTGCCCCTTCCTTAGTCTCACTTCCCATTTCCAACTCCCCATTCTCATCTGTCCCTTCATCCCTTCAGCCACTACCTTTCCCCCAGGTCAGAACATTGCTTGCCACCACCATACTGCATTCTTTTGTATTCTCCTTGGTGCTTTCATTACAGCAGACAGGGCCATGCGCTATATATTCAGTGCTTCAACAACCTCACACTTCACCTACATGAGAAGGTAGAAATCCAGTTGCCAAAACACCCTTATCAGCCTCCACACATAGGTTGGAGGCTAGCAATCTACTTCACGCTATGTATTAAAAATCAAGTGTCATCAAGGTGGTCATTCATTCACCAGTAACAAAGGTGCAAGACTCCACACTAATTCCATTTAAAGTCTTACCTTGGCCTGGTGCCGAAAGGCTTGGTACCGAAAGGGCACCATCACTGGTAAAGGCAGAGTAGAGATTTTCGCTAGAAGGTGAAGGTTTGAGGGGCTGTAACAAATGGTTCTGCCCAGTCTCTGGCACACTACCAGGAGGATGAAGAGTCTGCTGTGGGGGCAAGACTGATGGCGCACTTTGAGCTGACAGATTGCCTAGAGGAAGAAGGAAGGCAAAAAGTCATTCAATGTTTCAGTTTCCCCACATCATTTTCGAAGTTTCTGGCATTATTCCCAAAGGACAGGAGAAAAAAACAGAGGGAAGTTTGACTGGAACATTTACTAGGGAGTGAAGTCACTACCAAGTAACTCAAATGATCAGTTGAGCTATTATGCTAGCGATACAGGAAAAAGTGCTGTGGTGGGGGGGAAAAAAGGGTATCATCCTCTGGTCAAGTATGGCAATCCAGGCAAGAGAGGAGGAGGGAACTATTCCAGTTTTTGAGAAAGCAGTAAGACTAGAAGAATTATTTACTTAAGTTTTAAGGCAACTCCGTGCTGGCTCACTGTCACATGCTCACACATAGCTCCCCTGTCATATAACAAAACAAAAGCGAGCAGCCAGGGTGACGGGATACAGAAATTGCAGCATGACATGGAGTTACCAAAGTGAATGTGCAGGAAGCAGTAACAAGTATTTCTGCTCACAGTGCTGGCCCTCCAATATTGTTTACTCAATGCTACAGGATTTGAGAGACATCTACAATTACCCAGCAAGCATCTGATATCCACGTCATTCAAACAGTAAACAGAACTATTTTTCTGAGTTCTGTTTATTATAAAAATGGTTTTAGGAAGAACGGAAGCCCTGACAATTGAAACTTTCTCAATTTGTAAGTACAAAAGAACTGCAACTCCATTAAAAAAATCACTACTTTAACATCCATGAACTGTGACTAAGTCTCTGAAATGTAAGGACACTACTAATACCATGCTTAAGTGCTGCTAAAGTAGAAAAAAAAAAAAAACCTCTGAAGATGACTGAAGAAACCAGCCCCATTTTGAAAATCAGTTTCAGGAGGCAACAAGAGCAGTTCATCTTAAAAAAAAAATAAAAAAGTAAATCAACGTTTTCCCCCATAACGTAAATTTACACTTTTCTTCCTAGTTAGAGCCCTATGACTAATCTCTAAAAAAATACAAATCACAACTTTAAAACTGCTCTTACAGAACAATGTAACAGTATCTTTTAGTAGATTGCAAAAGTCACAAGCGAGACGACCAAAAAAATTTCAAAAATTATCTAGTAATCCGGGCAGTGGAGGAACTGAGACACAGACTTTCCTCCTCCAAAAGACAAGACAGAGACACAGGCATAGATCTAAGAATGAGAAATGGTACCTTGTCTGGTTTATCTACTCAAAAAATTGAAGAAAGTCTTACCTGATAGCTGAGGGCTCTTATTTCCCTGGGAGCTGCTACGACTGGACTTGCTGCTTTTTCCTTTAGTAGGTCGTCTCCTCCTTCCTGAAAGGGGTGCAGCTGGTGGAATAATTACTGCAGGTGGGGCCTTTCCCAATTTCATGTATAGTGACTCAATTTCCTGCTTCTGGCGACTCTGCAGCTCCTGGATCTCTTTAAGGTGCCTAAAAAGTTACAAGAGTATGACTTACAAAAAAATTATAGGTATATACATGCATGCATACAATCCCTCCCCTCCAGTCAAGCTTGACCAGCTACTTTGGTCAAATTCCCATTAACATTTAAGAAAGGAGGAAATAAATCTTTTCCACAAATAACCACTGAACACGCATGGCATAACACTTGCCATTTTCAATTGTGCCCTAACCCTGGCTAGAATTCCAACACAAAGTTCCCAACATTGTAATCATAAAACCAGGATAAATGGAAGTACAAACAAGAACATACACCTACTGTAGAAGATCAAATCATTCTGCATTAAAACGTTACAGGAATAGCTAGATTACTCATTTTCTGAGACACATGGCCTTGGAGACCTCTACATTTGTATTTCCTCAGTTTTGTTTTTTTTTTCAGAGCAGTTGCATACACAAGATTTAAAATTGCTAGCTGCCCTAAAAAATGTTCAACTTTCAGTATAAATAAATTAGTGGGTTACATTGCTTGACTTTAAATTTTTTTCTAAGCCAACAAGGACTCTTCAGGAAAAGAAGAGCCATTAGAAATGCCAGAAACGCAGAGAGTTATGTGCCATTTTCAAATGAGCCACCACTACTCCCATTAACTACTAAACTTCAGTGATACGCAAAAGCTTCAATACATCTGCAGTATTATCCACAGTGAAGCAATAAATCTACATATAAACACATACAACAAGGTTACAGGTTAGAAAATTAAGCACAGCAAACATGTATGTACCTTTTTTGTTATAATTACATACTACTTGCCCACTAAAGAATGTTACTTTCCACATAAACACTGGCAGTGGGTCCTGGCACTTAGCAAAGGTTGAGTCTTTTAAAAATTTCACTTTTGTTCTTTGTGAAAAGTAAAGTACAGATGAAATTCATATTAATCCTGTTACATATATTTCATACATGACCAGACAAGGAAAAAAGCCTTACTTCTCCCGTAACCGACGGAGTTCCAATTTCAAGTCTTCATCTTCAATATCCGATTCATTGTCACTGCTCATGTAGGAAGAGTTGAATGAGTTGCTAAGGCTCTGAACAGGGAGGCTGATCTTCGACCCCAGGGGCTGGAGAGAGTCTGGGCTCCCTGAGCCATCATCCAAATCCTTAGCCATCCCGCTTAAGAAGGCAGCCTCCGGTTCAGAGGATGGACCATTCATGTGTGGGGACTGCCTTGACTCCAACTCTTTCTTCGGAGCTGCAGCTGAAGAAGCAACTTGTTCCAAGTCCACAGAGAGAGGAAGAGTCACTGGCTCTTTCTCTGCACAGCTGACCTCATCCTGAGTCTTTGACACTGAGAAGCGCCCCACTTGATCCGTTGTTGTTGTTACCTGAAAGCGTCCGACCTTAGTAGGATGACCAACATCTACTGGTAATTGCAGCACAGGAACTGTCTGAGGAATGCCATCTACCACATCCAAGGAAGAGTCAGCGACAGCCTCACTTTTCCGACTGCCAGCCTGCTTTACCAGTGTACTCTCTGGGCTACTGCCAGAAAGAGATGAAGAATCAGTGGAGGTGGTTTCAAATTGCACCGGCTTAGTTTCAGGTTTGTCACCCTCTTTTAGCACATCATCCACTGCCACGGATACCTAGAATAGAAATGCAATCAAGCAGACTTTCTTAGTTCTTTCTTAACATGATGCTTTTATCTACCTTAATAGTAAGATGCATCTGAGAGGGAAAAATAACTGGTTTCCTTGGTACGCCACAAAGCAAGATACTGCTTCCCTCCAAGTAACACACTGCCACACAAAACAGTACTTCTAAGCAAGCTGGAGGATTAACTCCAAGAAGCACAGCAGATTCAGAGGGGACTTCCTTCACAAACAGGACATAATACAGTGAACATCTGAGCATTGTTAGCCAAAAAGCAGCTAACATTAAAGACCAAGGCCAACCGTTACACGGCTAAGGCCTGACATGATGAAATGCTGTATTCACAATTCTAGACCTACATAATCTAGTGCAACCTCTGCCCTGAATGAAAACAGCATCTGCACAAAGCACTGCATTCACAAGCTCAACACAGACATTTTCTCCCAAGAGACAAGCCCACCATGAGGCACGCTAAGCTGGCAGGAACTGCTCAGCAAAGATCCTGTATGCACAGTCAAATCAGTTTAATGTCTCCTACCTGAAACCGTCCCATCTTAAGAACCCCAGCTCCTGCTGTGGTAGCCATAGCACTGCTTTCTCCACCACATGATGCTGAAGCTAAGGAAAAGGAGAATGGGATTAAGAAGAAAATGTGCAACAAATTATTTGAACTCCTGAAACTTCTTTTTATCTACTTCAAACTCAACTATCAGTTAACTCCTAACAGGCCTTTGGATTCATGGAACCTGATCTCTTTTTTCAACTTTACCAGATAGAGTATCAAACTGCAATATTAAAGTATTTTTCTATAATTTCCCCTGCACAGTATACTTGCTAAAAGTGCACTTTTAGAAAGCAGTAAAAAAAGCACATTGATTTCAAACAGGGATCTGAAATAGCCAAAGAATAAAAAACAGAACTGAAATTTATGTAAGAAAAAGCTTATTTTAATTCAACACCCACACTGACTACCTAAATTTCACGAACGCTGGGGACAATTTATTAATAGAAAAGTGGTAAGTTGAAGAAATGCTATAAACCACATTTACTCAAAGCAGTCTATCTGAAGCTTTCAGAGCTAGATTCTTAGGTGTCAGCTCTTAATTTTGCTGTTGCATGCACTGGCAGTATAAGGTTACAAAGCTGAGAAATAACATTCTATTTTTAAATCAGTTCTATTGGACAGCTTGTTGTGTTTATTAAGCAACTTCCCAGTTCGTTTATTTTTACCTTCTGAACTTTAGCAGGCAAAACCCAACTCATTTTCTAGCAGACAAGTGAGTTCTACGGTATAGTTCACTAGCAACATACCAAAATGGGAATGTTTTATTTCCCTACTGGTTTTATTAGCTTTTGAAGGTTTGTCATTGAACTTCAGAGGCACATGCAAGTTAAATAATGTTTACTACATAGTTCAGAAATAATCTTAGTACCACATTAACAGTTTCTTTTGAAAAAGGAAGATTTTTAAAATTAAAACAACTAGGGGAATACTGACAGGAAAGTCTCATACTATTTTGCAAGTTGTTGGGTGTGTGTCCCCCCCAACACCTGAACTCATTTAGACTTGAAAGTCATCGATCATTCAGACTGCAATTGTTGATCATCCAGTCAACCTTCAGCTGTTCTAAAGCAGCCAGAAGCGAGTCTGGTTTTCCTACTACCTTTCTTAAATTTTTAGTAGTTTACCCTTCATTTCTCTATTTAAATAGAAAGGAAACACTCTTAGGTTAGGAAGAGGTATCCTACATATAGAACACAGCACAATGATGCAAAATGAGAAGTCTTACTGTTGTTGCCAAGAACATAACACAAGACAGAAAACAGCTCCTTCAAATCCTTAAGCTGTACCTTAGCAGCATACTGGAGACCCTTTGTAAGTCTTAATCTAGCATTTTGGACAGCTTTAAATCCTAAATGAGTTACTGTAATATGCATATATCATTCCCCTCTTCTGGCCTACAGTGGAAAATTTCAGTCTAGTTAATAAAAACTAATACGATCCTGAAGGAATTGCCATTGTATGGCTTACTAAAAAAGGCTATATCCTTCCAAGTTGCTAGTCTGTTCAATTTTGGATTACATCTGCATGCTGAGAAACCATCTAACATAATCAAGGCTGTCTTACCATCCTTCAGAGACTGTGTTGCTGTGGACACCAGCCCGGTAACCGTTGTAGATGCTGAGGGCACAGACTGCAGGGTCAAGGGGGAAAACAAAATAACGTTAAATTAGAAGAATCAGCAGTTTGATTGAATGCCAACAAATCCACCATACTGCATATTACATAATCTTTTATTTCTACCAGGGTCAAAGTATGACCCGTGACAAGATGAATACAAGAGTTTTTAACCTCCAAAGCAAGCAACAACAGCAAGAGATTCTGGACACCTTACAACCCGAAGGCTGCCAGCAGAACACCCCCTTTTGCTTTGCAGAAATAATGCATAAGTAGCCACTTGGAGATCACGATGTCAATCATTATCTTTATTTTGTTATTATTACAGTCAGCTTTCAGATCCACACTTTAAACATCCCTCCCAAATTAAGACTGGCATATCACATACTGCGTGTTTAGTGCTCTTTCCCCTTATTCCATAGTCACTTCCCCTTCTAGTTTGGTGACATTAATGACATCACCAGAAAAGCTGGATTAAGAATACCAAAACCAGCCTCAGGAAATACGTAATCTATTGCAACACAGATTTTTCCTATTTTGGTTGACTCAGTCCCACAAACTGGAAGATGACTCTTCATTTTTATTTTTAAAAGTTTAAAGACTGGTGTAGTCATATTAAAGGCTGTGACCTAAGAGCATGACCTTAAGAAAACACTGAACAACACTGAAAACACTGCCAACATTGCAAACGTACACAGGCAGGAGCAGATGTCACTGGAACAGTCTCTGGACTAAGGGTTCTTCTCAGCTTAGCATCCAGATCTTCCAGTGGCTGCTGGGACTGATGAGAAAGGAGAGAGTGAACAGCTGTCCCAGGTCAGGAGAAATACATCACATTTGAGAAACAACAGCCATATTTAATACTAAAACTTAAAGTAGTCAGTACAGCTTACATATTTCTATCATGTTGCCTTCCTACATGTTTATATTTAACACAGATAGCACAGTAAGACTGGAAGCAATTTAAGCAACACGTTTGGTAAAAAACAGAAAAGAACCATTAACTGGAACTTCTGGTTTTCCTGAAGTTAGCATGAAGTTTACGTTACCACTCTGAAGAGCTAAACAAAGATGGTGCAAGCTTCCAAGTTCTCAATTTTTTTTGGTTGGAAGATAACAAAAGTAATTTGTATTATGGTTTATCTAAAATCCTGAAGTAAGAAAGTCAATTAGGAAAAAAAAAAAAAATCACTGAAAACTTCAAGAAGATGCCCATAATTTCAAAAGCAAGCATGGATAAAGAAAGATTGAGGATGACAAAAAAAAAAAAAAAAAGAAAAAAAAAAGAAAAACAACAAAAACACCAAACCACACTTAAAAGTTCCCTCAAAGAAGCTATCTGGATGGATTGACTTGAGGAGGAGGAAGGGAGAGGGGCAGAGTCTCTCTCAAGTAGGCTTATTACTTAGATTTCAGCTGTTTGAGTTGGCATCCAAGACAATTTTTGAACTTGGCCAACTGAATTGGGGAGGAGAAGAGAAGAAGAATTACCTAAAAATATATTAAAGTTCAGATTCACTAAAAATTCGTTAGGGCCATATTCCTAAGATACATAGGAAGAAGAAAGTGTTGGCAGATGTCACTAAGTTGCAATTCTGACCCTGTGGAGTAGAAATTTCCATCCAAACTTTAGCATCATTAATCTTTCCAAGTCTTCTATATTAAAAAGCTAGATCTGTTTTTAGAACTGAAGCTGAGGTCACGGCAACATAAAAACATCACCTTCCACTTTCAAGAAACTGAAAGTTAGAGATACACAATAGCATAAAGATGCTTTCAACGGGTTGCCAGGATCACATTCTTCCTGAACTGTGGATTTCAAAAGACAACCAAAAAACCTAAGAACAATAAACCCCCATCAATTCCATCCAAATAAAAAAAAAAAGCGGAAGATGATGCAGACTTCTATGACCACTCAGAAATCCAAATGCTTAAGCAGACAAGTGAGCTAATTTAATTCAATAATACTGTAAAATAAAGAGGACATTTCACCTGAAATACTGTGTAATTCTCATCACTTACGCTCACAAGAAGATACTTGCTTCAAGTAAACAAAGAGTTGAGATCTCAGAATGATCAGGAACTAAAGATTTCCTTACAGAACAAGGGTACCAAAATGAAGCTTGAAAAATTAATCTAAGTACATGTCAAAAAGCAGTTAAGGAATAAACAGAACAGGTATTTAAGACTAAGGAACAAACTGTCCAAAACTGGTCTTGAGATGACATGTACTTTGTTTACAAATTAGGAGTCAAGTACTAAGGACAAAAAAAAAAAAAAAGTTGTGTAATGAGCTCCTGACAGAAGCAGTAAGGAAGGCAAGCCTATCTACTTTAAGACAAGCCAGTAATTTTCCAGAGAGCAGCAAATGCTCTTAACAGTCAATTACATTTGATTCAGTTGGTCTCCTCCTATTTTGTCTCACTCCTAGACAGGCTTTAGAGTTCAAATGAGAAGTGAAATCAGGCAAGCTATTTGCAAAGGATAAGAAGCAAGGGATTTATATTTGTGCCTTTTCCATACCACAAATCCTGCCAGAAATACCTCTGACGAACAGGAAGAAGCCTTCTACAGTGGTACAGTGGCTTGAGTCACCTAAATGGCTACAAGCGCTTTGAGTTTGGGGGGAAAATATTACTAATATACTCAGTTCCAAGCAATGACAATAAAAAGGACTACAAACTTAGTGTGACTGATTTTAACCAGCTGCCTCCAGATCCATTTGCTACCCTTGCTCATAGTAAGAGCACAGATAAGAATTATCACCAAATTATTGTTGTCTCCTCTTCAGTAAAACCGTACTTCAAAAAGAACTGGCTGAAAGGCGTAAACCAGCCTCTGCCTCCAGAAGCTGGAGGAAAAAAAAGTGTTGCTTGCTACCACTGCCATCTTACAACTCTACATAAGTCAATCAGCTTCTTGCTCAGTTTGGAGGCAGAAGATACCGATTTCTTGATTACTCACAAGACCAGAACATGGCCCTCATTCAGCCTGCTAAGGAAAAGCTGCATAAAACCAAATACAGCAGCACTCCTTTCCATGACAGATTTCAAGAGCAATACATTCACTTTCATAGTTTTCTTACATAAAGAGCACAAATTTCTGATTTTTCACACTGAATAATACTTTCAAAGTACTAGGCCGATTCTTATTGCCTACAAAAGATTTAAACATGCTTTAATTAAAAAGAAGATACAATCAAGAAGTAGTTCTGCAAGGACTCCTTGATTAAAGGTCACTGATTTGCATTTGCCCCATCAGATGAAGTCCAAGAAGGTGGTAGAGCAGAAACAGACAGGATGAGACGCCAACTTTCAGCACATTGTACCTTAGGTCCACTAGACTGTTTCCATTCTAACCTCCAGGACATACTCTATGCAAACTTAGTCTAAGAGAGATTCTTAAGAGATCACAAAATAGTGACATTTACTGAGAGACCTAGAGAAACTGCTGAATAAAGACAGAGCTTCTGCATAGAGACAATTGGAGGGAAAAAAGCTGGAAAACTTAGAAAGGGACTAGTAATGTCATAACCAACATAAAACTACACAAAAGCAGCTAACCTGCCCTGCTGCTCAACTCTACTCACACCTTTAGAACCAGGTAATACCATGGTTCTCATATTTGAAAGACAGAAATGGAAATACTATCCCAATGGTATCTTTGAAGATTAGTACCCTAATACATGTAATTCAGTTTTTACAGTTTTAGCTGTAGAATATGAGCCATGACAGCTCATTAACCAAAGTTGCCTTAGCACAGTTTAAATTTGCAATTTTCTAACACTATTCCTTTGTATGACAGTCAGCTTAAGCCCTTTCAGATATAAGTTTTCTCATCAAGCTACTGTAAATCCCAAAAAAGGAACAGCTTGCAAAGAACTAAAGCGACCTTTAAAGTTAAGTTCCCTTCCACAGGTGAAAGTTGAATTCAGGAGCTTCATTGCAGGAGATGAGAGGGAGAATGTTACCTGAATGATATGGAGAGGACTTTCTCAAGATTAGCTCACTCTGCATTAAAATTCTCAGTGGTCAAGAAAACAAAAAAAGACATCAGGCCATAATGCTAAGAAGTATTGTACAAATTTTCATACTGTAGCCATTTTATTGGAATTACTTTAAAATTATAGTTAAGACTAAAGTGAATAATTCCTTTCTATAAAAGGACAGACTCCAATTCAAATGTAGCTTTTGGACACATATTCTAAGACTATTCACTGTGGACTCAAGCCACAGGCGGAAGAGGTTAATACTGTAAGAAGCACAGGTACACAGGAAACAGTAGATTTAAGACAAAATTACTCTGAGCCTTAAGCAGGCACCACCAGGTACCCCCTTGAATCACATCATCTTTACAGGTTTGAATATAAAACTGGGATGATAATTCTGTGCCAGGTGTTCTTTAATACAATTCTATGGAAAGCCATCTTTGTGTTTATTCACAAACTTCTTTCAAAAGTAGCACGACTCTGTCTCATGACCTTATGGTGTTTGTTCAGTTATTTTTTCAGCTTTTCTTTGAATACTGAAGTGTAGTGTTTCCATGTTACATCTCATTACATAGCATTTAGAAGACCCATAAAACAGTTTTGTCTTAATACAGTTCTTTCAATTACAGGGAGGGGTTCTTTTTTTTTAAACAAGAGTGAAGACAGATTTAATCTTTGTGGTCTTGAGCTGAACACCTGTCCAACTTACATACAAAATATCCAAGTACCTATTGTGTACAAGGACAGAATCTGAGCAAGGGAAGCCACTGTTACATTTCAACACATGTTTATGATCAGGAGCTTCAAAGACCTTTTGCAAATCTGAAAGCCTAGTGAAATCAGAGCGTACTAATAACGGGGGGGGGGGGGGGGGGGGGGGGGGGGATGACGAACGAAACGAACAAACACAAAACAACAAAAACCAGGAATCCGCAAAGCCAGCAATTTTGCATTTTCATTAATGTTTACTTGCAGTATATACTGCTTCCCTAAAGAACTATTCTTTTGCTACTATACCCTTTTCAAGAAGAAAACAGCAAGTTTTATGCACACACTCACCTGTGTTGTTTTTTTGTGGTTTTTTGTTTTGGTTGGTTTTGTTTTTTTTTTTTTTTTTTAAATCCTCTAAAGTTCAGGTTAACCCACTAAAAAACCCCAAGCCTGATTAATTGTTCCTGTGCTTCAGACACTAGGTGCAGCAGCCCAAAGAGCGAGCTACATATCCAGTGCTGAAGTGACTCTGGCCACTGCTACAGTTACACAAAAGAGGTTACTCAGTCAAAAGAAAAGAAAAACAAAGACATTAATAACATGCAATGGAGAGTTTAATAGAAACATGCTCTCTGAAAGGAAAAGAAGCAGATAACATCTGCCAAGTCGCATAGCACCTGAGTTAGTGAAGGTCCTGGAAAAGGTGGCAGCGGCTCACTGGATGGAGTGCCAGCTGGAAGTTCAGAACCTACTGGTAGCACCTACGGATAACGAAGAGGAAACGCGAGTCCATCAGACACGAACAACAGAAGGATCAGATACCAAGCTACAGTCAGTCATGTCATACAACAAAAGTCTCAACATTTCTTTCTGTAGAGACTTCCTTCCTGGAGAGTTAGCATAGAGTCTTTAGGGATTTTTGCAACAAAGTTGGGAGAAACTGTTTGCTTTTGTTTTATTTTTTAATCCAGATTATCTTTGACTGGCCACAATTTCCAGTTTCAACAAGTTGTGTGTCCAGGAGCAAAGTATCTTGCGGACATTATTTTCATGCCTGCAAGAAATGCTACAATAATTCTTGCAAAAATCAATTAAGTTTCCAAGAAGCTTAGTTTATAAAAGGGTGCAAGAATGCACTCAATCTCCTTACAACAGATCTATGTTAACTGCCCATTAGCAACAGCAAGCTACATGCTTCTGGCAAATTGTTCCAAGCAATACGACTTGGGAACAGGAACTATCATGCCTGAGGATGTCTCCACTTGTTGAGAAGCAGATTTATAGACCTCTCACACCAATCTCTCGATACATCACTTTTTTTGAACCTGAAAGGTGTTGACGACCCACAGAAGATGACTAGGCCATGCAACTGGGTAGGGGAAAGTCATCCAGGTTATGTGGAAGAGGTTAGAGAGACTGGAAAGGTTAGAAGGAGGCATCAAAGCCTTCCCGCCAGGTCAGACAGCACATTCCAGTTAGTTATTTCCATGGTTAAGGAAGTGGGAAGTTCTAGGAATTAAGTGATCCATTACACAATTTGCAGTTCTTATTCTCGGCTGTAATCTTGAGGCTTAACCACGACTTTGAAGTTTGAGAAATACATGATAGCCTTATGAGTTATAGTATTGGTCAGCTGGCTTCCCTTGTACGACAGCGAGCACTGCCGGATACCTGTAATTGGCCCAAAGTCTACTCCGGTCCTCAACAAGCAGAACCAGTTCTAGCTTGCAGTCATCTTACCACAGCTTAAGTAATGGTTCAAATTGCAGTTATAACTGCCCGGTGGAGATACACTCCGTAGTTATCTATCCTCCCAAAAAAGCTTCAGCAGGAACTACACAAAGTTGCACTACCTCAGCTTTTTTGTGCACTAGGAACATACATGTGGACATTACCTCCTCTGAGGCATGTTGAATTGTTAAGCTGTGGTACATTAATCATTTCATTTATAAATAAGAGGTAAAATATACTTTAAATAAATTCATAAGACAAGTCAAAACACATTTAGCTGTCTAGGTTAATAGGCTGGCCATAAACAAAATAAAATACATAGTTTAGTAAACCCCAGAAAACAAACAATAAGCTCCTTAAAGCTCAAAAACAACACAGAAAGTGAAACTAAAATTAAGCTTTGAAAAAAACAAACTAATTTATAACTGAAAACTTCAGAGAGGAGGTAGTTTTCCCACAACTGACATCAAAAACCCCAAACATTCATTACATTTAAACTCAAGCCTTTGTAATTACAGGTTTGCAGCTAGCAGGTTTCTAACTGCTCCAACTGTTCCTGAACCAGTACCAGTTTTTCTTACTTTCTAATCTTTCTTTTCTAATTCTCAACTTCATTTTTATATAGATGAATGCCTCTGCGTCTAGATTTCCTTCCCAGCTTCCTTGGCACGTATTCCTGCTACTGCATGGCAGAAATGTTCTACTTCGTTTGCATATGAAGAGTACAAGGGAAAGACTACTAATGAATGGAGATGCTAGGAGCATTAGCTCAATTCGAATAGCCTGAAGCTGCTTAATAGCAAGGCTGGCTAAAGAGGACCAACACAAAGCATTGGTGAGTAGAAAAGAACATTACAGAAACAAAAAGGAGTACTAAGGTTTTTGGTTTCTTAAACACCTGAAGGTTTGTTCAACGTATTTCCATTTAACTTCGAAAAGGAAAGGGCTACCAATAAGTTTAAAATATTGAAATGCACTGTCTCCCAACACAGGGAGCCATTTAAAAGAAAATAGGTAGTCTAATCTCATCTCACATATTGATACTTCTGGTTAGTGAGCAGGTAACAACATCCACAACATGTCTCAAGTTGTTACTATACATCATGACTCTCTCTTTCTGAAAGTGTTTGAAGAGCACAATTCAGTAAACAAACAAAAAAGTGTGTTTTCAGATATCCAGATATTGTTTACACTTCTCAAAATTCTGCTTTCACAACTATAACATTTGGAAGGAAAAGAGTATCCAGGCACCACATAAGCAGCAGAAGACTTAGAAAACTTTGTCAGGTTTACCCTTGCCTTCGAGAAACAGGCTAACGATAAGAAGCAAAGCTAAGCTATCCTGACTACTTCGTGAAACATACATCCATGCCATCTCATTCTAGTGATCATGTACAAGACAAAAAGCTATTTAAAGCAAGCCTTTCAAATTGTATTTGAAAATACAACAACAACAAAAAACCAAACCACAGTTGCTTCACTCTTTGTAGTTTAGGAGCAGGAAAAAGTAACAGCAACACTACAGAGGTCTCTGAGGCACAATATAGAATTGGACTTTTTTTTTTCCCCAATATGGACAAAATAAAACACCTCTTGGGACACAAAAAACCACAAGAGCATAAAACTTTCAATATTACATTAAATGAAGACACCTCTGCCTGAATAAATATTTTGCTTTATAAAAGGGATTTTGCTCAAGAAGGCTGTTTCCTACAATACTTGAATATTCACACAAATGTTGCATTTCTTACCGGTACCCTGCTAAGAGGGGGCTTTGAAGGAGAGGTCCCTGGTTTCACTACTGCTGTTGCAATGCTGCTCGATGCCGAAATATAGCTGACTGGGGTGATCACTTGCCCCGGAGTGGCAACTGGTGTCAGCACTGGCAAGCCAGTTGGTCCAAGAGGCAAGCTGCTCGGAGGTATACAACTGCTAATGGACGTCAGGGGTTTAGTTGGTGCAACAGCAGTGGTTGGTATCCCAGGAATAACTGTAGTTTCCATTACCAGTGACGTCTCCAGAGATACTGACGGATGCGCTGTTCCCACGTTACCATGTTCACTGAAGAGAGACCGTAGCTTTTCTTCCAGGGTCTTTATATCATCAATACCAGGAGCTTTAGACTGAGCATCAGCATCAGCCTCCAGACAGTGAATATGAGGCTGATTGGGTAATGGAGCTGGTTGAGGCTGGCTGTGTATCAAAGTTTGCTGTACTGCAGGCAAGTTAGTAACTGGTTGTGGTAAGACACCAGGTAAGGGAACCTGGGGCAACATGGGTGTTGCACCTGGAATCTGGGGTAGGACGGGTGTTGATGTAATTCCTGATGGGACCAGTAACGGATGTATCACTGGCTGAGTGACTGAACCACATATGCTTGTTGCTACTGAGGACGATAAAGGTGCAGAGATCGGAAGAGATAAGCCAGCTGCATTGCAGAGCTGTGATTTATCCATAGACTGCCCACTCTCAGGTAGTGACTGTGGAGCACTTACAACTGTTGTTTCTGCCAAATTGGAGACAGAGCCACTGCTACTAAGCTGAGGAAGCTGCAAAGCCACATTCTGAGCCAGAGACAGGCCAACAGTTGTCTGTGGTGCCGCCATACTACTAACAATCTGAGGAGCAGACTGAGATGTCACAGCTGGTGCAACGACACCAAGACCAGTGACACCAGGAACCTGGGTAGATGGCAGTGCCAAAGAAGACGGTGTGCTGATGCTGGGGGCGATGTCTCCAGTAACTGGCTGAGCAGGCTGGGATGTGGCAGGTAAGGAGAAAGAAGCAGGGGCGCTCACACTGGAAGCGACACCAGTCGATGGCTGTCCAGACTGTGAGGCTGGAGGTGGAGAAATAGAGCTTGGCACACTTGCGCTTGGTGCAACTCCAGCAGCTGCACTTTCTGAAGGCAAAGTAACAGAACCTGGAAGAGAAGCACCTGTGCTGGAGGGAACAGATATTGAAGCAGCAGCCACGGATGCAGGAGGTGCACCACTGCCTGCCATAGTAGAAAGTGCAGGTGGAAATGGTGGTATTGTTTGATTGAACACTGGAGGGGCTGTACTAGGTCCTTCTGTCATTTGAGCATGCCCCATCTCAGAGAAAGCTTGCTGCAAACTCAGTGATGATGCCGAGTGGGAGAGATTCATTCCAGGACCATGTAGTGGAGATGCAGCAACTGGAAGAACAGAAAAATGTCAGTCCACCTGGAAAAGTTCATTACAGTGTTATTGTCTATTGCTAAACTAAGGTCACATTTACCTCTCAGCATAATAAAAAAGATTACAAATCCAGGCTTACATTAAGATACAGAATTAAGGTTTCAGAGTCTTGCAGACAGCTCATCAACATTTTTTTCCCTAAGAATACTGCATAGTATCTCCCAAATTACAATCACTTCTTACCAACACCAGTTCCTTACTTCCCTAAGTACTTTAAGAGGTGTTTAGGAACAGTTTAGTTAACTAACTTCACAGTTTTGATGAACATGTCTTAGCCATCAGATTTTAAGAGGTTAGATAACTTACCCATATCTGGAGTTTCTTTTCCTCCAGGAACAGCAGATGTGAAAAAGCCCTGTTCTTTTAACCGACTCTCAGGGACAGGGCTGACAATAAACCGTCTTCCTGCAGAATGGACAACCTGGGTAAAGGAGCTAGGAGGAACCCCTAAACAGAAAGAAGTTACATATTTAGTGATACATGGTTGTAACTAAATACATAACCTGCAATATGGAATGTGCACTCCATCATACAAAATAAAAACTTGGCTGCACCCATCCGCTGAAACAGAAAAAGGTAACTGTTGAAAAAAATCACAAAAGACTTACCTATTCTTTGTGGCATGGAAGATGTAGGATCTGGCTGTTTGAACTCTAATTTCTGTAAAGTAAGATAAAATTTAAAGTTCTATTCTGAAACAGAAACCCACAAGATAGTTCTTAAAATGCTAGCTTGCTGAAATGTGGGCATTTAAGGTAAGCAGGACTTTGGACCCAAGCACTATTACCAAACTAGTGGAATTCTGCCCAGATAAATGTCAGCTACAGTGCTTTCAGAGCTTCTCAGCTTAGTGACCGTCAATAAAACAAACTGATCTAAACACTCTTTTTGTTCACAGGCACTCCAACTGATTTCCTTAAACATTCCGCAGATAAATGGATGCTTCAAACTAGTTCTGGGTGTAAATAAGGCAGAGATTCAGGAAATGTCACCCTTTCTTATTCCCAGCAACCAGTTTCAAAACCTGTGTTTTCTAACCGAGCCATCTAATCTCTTAGTAGCTCTCTGGGTAGCGGGCCTGAGTCCAGGCTCTCGGTGTTTAGTGAGCGGCACAGGGCTGGGAGTTTTAGTGTCCTGCCTCACAACAGCCTCAAAGCCAAGAAGCCTCAGCATTTAAGACTGTCTGTTTAGTGGACTGTTAGGAGATTCAGCAGCTTCAGAACACGTCAAAAAGCAAGAAGTCTACATTATTTAGCTTCCTAAATGAATTTTAGGCTCTCACCCTGACACGAGGCTTTCTCTGTCTTTTCATTTAATTATTAAGCTTTGATATTTCTCATGAAAGAAAGTTTCAGTTTCTAGCTAGCTCTACTCACAAAACCATACCACCCAAAATGGAAAACACAAATAGCTAAGGCAATCTGTCCTGTACATACCTGTGACCCTGGAAAGAAGCCATCATCTTTTGTCCGCATACTCTCCAAACCCTGATCACCTTCTGGCTCCACACTAACATCCTCACTCAGCATTTCATCTGCTTTCTCAATAATCTCTCGTACCTGGTCTACGAATGAGTCTCTCTCAGTTGCTAAAATAAACTCATTCTGCACCTGTAAAGAGAACAAAGCAACAATAATTTGCCACAAATTATGTCAAAACTATACACTGAATAACCATAATTTACTTTTGGTGTTACTGTTTGTCCTCCCTTCACTGTTCTTATGCACAAGATAAAAACTGTGACACCTTATAGAAAAACAACTGTTTCTAAGACTATCTCCAGCACAGTAGTATTTGCCCTAGTTTACTCTTTGCTGTGGAACAACATTCAATCTCACTTCTTCAAACTGTCACCTCAATCTTTGCTTAGCCCAGTTAAATTTAAAATTAGCAGCCTTATCTTACTGCAGTCCCTCATATCCAATGTAATGTACATTAAGAGCCACACTTAAAAGAAACTATAATATAAAAAAATTTTGAAAATTCTGTATTGCAAGTTGTGTTCTGTGCTTCTCTCTTTCCATGCCATATAGAACTTCTACTCTGTGCAGGTTGCACATCACTAACTCACCAAAGTCTGCCTGTAGTACATAAATGCAAGAATAATTATGTTCCCCATACAGGGAGAGGAAGATTGTTCAGCCTATCTAATCTCAATACATTGTACTGCTTTATAAAAATACATTCTGATGCTTATGTTGGAGGAAACAAGCTTAAACAAGTATACTTGGCATTTAGAAAGACATTCTTAGTTTGGTCTGACCCATGAGAAAATTCTGTCTCCTGAAATAATGCATGGTAAAACTCTCAGAGACAGCTAGTCTATGAAACAGAAGTAAAGCTGTCAGTCACGGTATCTCTGCTGGAAAAGAGAGAGAAAGTGCCTTAGAGGTAAAGCCTAAGACATTGTTTTTACATCAAGTTTCTGGGATGCTGGTTCAGAAAAAAGACAGACAAACATGATGTCCTTATATCAGCCTTTGCAGTGCAGAATACTTACTAGTTAAAGAAACCTTCAGTGCTTTAAGTGGAGCAATGACAGATACCCATATGGGGTATGCCTAGTAGCATCCTGATTAAAAGGAAACCAGAAAGTCTTACGATCAAAAGTTTCCTCCACATTCAACAAGAAACTGATGAGCACAAAGTTCCAGATTCAGTTGTCTAAATTAGGTTGCACACTTTCAACTATGTGACTGCATTTTGGATGCACAGTTCACTTATTTTGCTTCTACTCATCTTCAAATATCTGTGTTTTTTGTTATTTAGGGTTTTCTTTGTTTTGTATTTTGGGGGGGGGGGGGGTTGGGTTTTTTGTTGGTTTGGGGTTTGGGGGTTTGTTTTTGGGGGGTGTTTGGCTTTTTTTTGTTTTTTAAATCAACCCTACTCTTTTATTCCTCCATAGGATCACTTTAGGTATGAGGTGAAGACATCTGTGTATTCTCTCCATATTTATTGGCACTTAACTTCATGTTGTTGATTTGTTTACACTGCCAATACGCATACATAGCCAAGAACCAATTTCTTTCTCTTTCTTTGAAAGCCATTAGTGGCAAAGAGACCTTTTTCCCATGTCACTGATTTGGTTCCTTTTGACAGGTATGAATCCAGCACACACCACCTATTATTCTGGCCCCTCTCTAAGCTAAAAGATGAACGCTGCACAGGTGCCCAAGAAGCTGGCAAAAGATACTGCTTTTTGTCATCCCCCTTCGCTTCAGTAACACTAAAACAACCTCAGTTTCATTCAGATTGTACCAGCCAAGTAATAAGAGTTTAAATTTAAAAAAAAAAATAAGGGGGGTGGGGTGTCTATTCCACACTGCACAGTACTCTCATTTAAACGTATCTCTACAGGGCAAATTCTTTTCTATGTTTGACCATTACACATTGAATGGAGAGGTTCTTCCCTTGAGAAAGTCAAAAGCAGCAACAGTCATTACTGACTTTCAGAAACCAGAAAGTGATTCCCATTCCTTACTTTAAGGGCAGAATCTTACTATTTCAGTTGAGAGCAACAGCAAAAAACTCAAAGCTTAGGCTTAAGTTTTAAAGATCTAGCAATGTTTGCTCTTAGAAAAGCAAACAGAATTTGTTTAACCTGGTGCAGTTTTTCAAAAAACTAGGTTGTAAAAAACCAAAAGCAGATTTACTTGATAAAACCACAATTCTAAGGTAAAAACTGACACAAATTTTCATGTGAACTAAACATGCAGTATTAACTGTCAATTTGGTATACGACTTTGTGCCCAGAGTCTCTAGTTGTGCTTGCATACCAATAAGGTGAGCACAAGCCATGCTACGTGGAAGAGCAACTCGAACACAAATGAGAAAATAAGATTGCTTATATTACTACTGTGATTAAGACTAGATTGAGTTCTTCATCTCTAAAATATATCTTACCATAATTGAAGCTATTTCCTCAGGGTTGTCACCATCCAAATCAAATTTGAAAGTAACCATTTTCCGATTGTGTGTCTCTAGCTGGCATTCCACTACCCGATCACCTTTATTTGAAACCTACAGCAAAGAAAACAATAGTTCAAACCAAAAGCATGAGAATGTAAGACTTGTGCTTTAAAGCTCACAGAGACAAACCAACAGCACTGCTCTAATACAAACACATTCTCTCTTTCCAGTCTAATCAATGGTGCCATGTATGGCATTGTTTTTTCTAAGGATCTGCCAGTTACTCAAACCTCCAAGCTCACCTCGTCCACACTTTTCTCTAGAATGCCTGATGTTCCCTTGTTTCTTTGTAGCTTACAGGTCACATCACTGGCCTAGCTTTACTAGTAAGACTAAATCGAATATTCTAGAATAGTCTGTGGAACCACTCATGGTTAAGCAAGCCAATTTTGCTGTATCTAATGCCCCAAAAAGCTCTTAATAGATGACACTTGGAACGCTGACTCCAGAAGCAGAAAAAAATACACTGGATAGCTTGTGTGCTCAGGGGGGTGGGGAACAAGACCACACAAGAGACACATTCCTCAAAAGAAAAGAAAATTTTGAAGCACAAAAAAGGCATCATCACTACCAAACTGGCACTAAAATATAAAAATACTCACATTTAGAATTCTCAGTTTCGGCCTAGCAGTCTTCTCATGGCGAGAGCGGCTGCGGACAGACCTCCGCATATGACGTTTAGTAGTCCTCCCTTCATGCCTCCCACTAGAAGCTGGAACATTCTCGTTGCCATCACTCAATCCTGAAGCAACATCAGAATGCGCACTAAAAAAAAAAAAAAAAGGCACTTTACATTAGTATCCATGCACCCCGTAACTGCAACAGTTCACCCTACCATCTGGTATTCTCTTCTGGATAGCAGTAGATGCCTGTTAATCACAGAGTAGGGGAGAAGAATCCTGTCAACACTTAGGGTTGCTTGAATAGCAATTCTAATAGCAATTATTTAGCTACATATCTCTTGCCAACTGAGTTGTACAAATATATCTTCTGAATATGTTTTCAAGCTCTTTGGAGTTTGAATCCTGTTTAAGTGCCAACAGGACAGAAAAATACCCCTTATGATCCATTTGACATGGCAAATGAAAAAGGATTAGAAGTTAAATCACTATACACAATCCTATTTGCTCCCTCCATACCCTGCTGTAAATCAAAACTTACTCCAACTCTCATAGGCCTATTTTTCCTCTACAAAGTTTATTTCCTCACATCCTCAAGAACACTCTCAGTGAAAAAAATATCCCTGGTGCAAAAAGATACCTAAAGATTACCCAAGGAAGAATAATGTAACACACAAAATTGAAATTGTTTGGTGAAAAGAAAACAATGCTTACCTATCCATAGAGGAAGCCAAAGGGGTAGACTGAGCAGGCTGTGTTGCTGGAAGAGCGTCTGAAGGAGCAGCCTGTGAGACTCCTTGAGTACCCTATAGATAGAAACCTACATCAAGAACCACCCCCAAAGAATACCGTTCCTTTTCAAGTAACCCAGTAG
Organism: Platalea leucorodia; assembly: GCF_965183815.1. NCBI lineage: Eukaryota > Metazoa > Chordata > Aves > Pelecaniformes > Threskiornithidae > Platalea > Platalea leucorodia. The sequence goes on from NC_138826.1 coordinate 60,306,927, forward strand.
TCTTCAATGTTTCCTCCCAAATCAGTTGTAAAGCTAAAAGCACTACCTTTTCAGAACTTCAAACAGCTGGCATCTAGACAGCTCTAATTTATAAAAGATTCCAGAGCAAACTGCAGTGAAGCAAATCATCATCTGGGGAGGGGTGGGGAGAGGAAATCAGCCATCTTTTCTACTGCTACATGTCACTACAGTTTGCCATGCAGCCACAGTCTTACTAACAGAATGTGCAAAAGGCAAGCCAATGCAGAACAAAGACAATTCAAATTCTCCCTAGCAAGAACAACGCTGCAGGGAATAAGCATAACGACAGATTCTCAAAGGCTATCGGTTGCAGTTTGTCTTTGATATGGCAAAAATGTTCTACAGTATTAGCAAGAAGTGAAGTGTTAACAGGTTTTTGCCTGCAGGATGCACACTCACTTCCCAACAGAACAACCAGTGGCAACAAGGTCCCCACATTGGCATGACATTCTGCTGTAAGAAAAAGGTCATTTGAAATATTAATTTCCAACTGAAAACAAGCATGGAAGGGATTACTTCCCCCCACACACACACACTGTTGCATAATTCAAACGCCCTAAATGTATTGTTACATTATATTAAACATATTTACCTCCAAAACTGCCTGCTGCGAGGAGACAGATGAGGCCTGTTGTGCTAAACTCACTGTAGGCTGGGGCACTTGAACCTGTCCTCCAACGCTGCCCATGGGAACTAAAACGTTCTGCTCCACATACGGCTGCACAACAGGAGCAAGGTAGCCCGACTGAGCCATTGCATCTGTGGGTAAGGGAGGGGACAGTACGGCAGAAGGAATGCTAACAGAGGCCACAGCAGAGGAAGGTGCAGCATTCGAGTCGCCTGGGTATTGAGGCGGCAGCCGCGACGGGAAGCCCTGTAATAGAAATGAGGGAGTCAAGTTAGTGAATGTCAGAGCTAATTAGGAAACGAGTAAAAAAGAAGTATCATTTTCAGGGGCATGTTCCAACCTTCCATACTTGTTCAAACACTCCCAAAGACTGTCTTCCCAGAGAAGCAGAGCAAACTGCTCACGTAGCCAAAGCTCAGCTTGTAAGTCACAATGCTTGAATAAGCAAATTCTCACTCAAAGTTCCAAGTCTTAGGCAAAACAATCTTCATCTCCCAACTCCTGCAGTTGCCCATTTAGCTTAATAGTTTAAGGCCTCAGACTTGAAATGATTTTGAAGAATTTTCAGGCTGAACAACTACTGCTCAGATGTTATGCAACTGCTGCTGATTCTTGAGACTAATCGCAAAAATGCTGTGTTCTTCCTCTCGTGATGAGCTGACCCACGAACCAACGAACATTCCTACGCACTGTTTCTGTTCTACAGCACTCCTTATAATCCCCGTGCAGATATTGCCACATCTACACAATTTTTGTTCTAGAAGAACAATGATATGCTGCATCACTATTTTTGTCACTACTCAGATTGCCATTTTTACAGCCATCGCACAGAGTAGCTGAAGCAGTCTGTGCCCAACAGTCTAGCATTTCGCGACTAGCATCAGGTACTTACATCACGTTCAAGATCCATGCCGTCTGACTTATTTCGAGAAAGTCCGTGTCCCCCCTCCCCACCTCCCTTCCCAGACTTGGAATGAAATACTAACATTGCCGAATATGCTGCCATTGATTTTCTTTCCAACATGTCCCCTGTTTTTAAAAATCACAATTTTTTGGATTTTTTTTCCAAGTTGACAAATCTCTTGGATATATAGCTCTCCTGTTTCACATAGTTGTTGACCAAAGTCCTGCACTATGATTCTGTCATTTTAGACAAATTCCATTGCCAAATATGAAAAACTCAAAACACCAGCGTGTCCAAGGACTTTTTTTTTTTCTTCCCCTCCTTAAAATGGTCCTTTACCACACAACAGAATTCATCTTCGTGGCTTAATGGCTCTCTTATGAGAAGTGGGTTGGCCAGGGCACACAGTTCAGATCTGGTACCTTAGAGGAACAGGTAAAAATGTGGAGAAGAGCTCTGCTGGCTTGCAACAATACCTGGTAAAGAGCATCTCCAGCAGGAAGTGAAGCTTCAGCAGCTTGTCCAATGCTGACTGGCAATCCCACGGACTGGACAGCCGGCTGCAGGAGCTGCGGGAGAACCTGGCTGGGCAACTGAGCCACAGGCTGCATCAGTGTGGGAAGCTGGCTAGGGACAACGGTTGATCCTACAGGGACAGCGGTTGCCGCAGCAGACGTTGCCAGTGTGAGCAATGGCTGATTCATGCCAGCTGCCATTGAAATGGGCAGTGACTGGAAACCTGGCTGAGCCACTGACACATGAGGAGCTGCTACGGGCAACTGAGAGACTGAGAACTGGGGAACCATGGAAGTTGGCAAGGGCTGTCCCATGGGTAGAAAATGAGAGCCAATGGGGACTGATGGGGCAACTGAAGGCTGAGGGAGAGAAGGTGCTGCAACAGGTAATTGAGGCTCGCCTTGGATGATCGACACTGGTTGGGAAACAGGAAGCTGGGGAGGTAAAGAAAATAGAGATAGATTTTTTTTTTAAAAAAAGCAGGGTTGCAGAAAGCAGAATTTTTACGCATTAGTCAAAGAAAGAATTATTCAAGTTACAGCACTCTGTTAAAGTGGGTGGGGAGCACAGTTGGCAGAGTGGCTGGGAAGTTGGCTGGAGTTCCAAAAGGTCCTCACTTCGCAACACTTCCCCTGAAGAACTCAACAGGCTCTTGAAACAGACACCCACAGAGGGTGAAAGAGCAACGTTCGAATACCCTGAAGCACTGACTTGTGCGTAAACAGAATCGAATTCCCCTCAACTCTGTCCCCAGAGCCAAGCCTGCCTTCTTACAGGAAAGAAGTGCAAATCTTTCAACAAATCTGTCAGCTTTGGGTATGGGGACTAAAGCAACGGAGAATGAAAAGCCACTGTGCCAGCATTCAGAGAACGGCAGGGGATATGTCAATTAAAGCCAGCGAACGATGCAACTGGAAAGGCAGTTTAGATGAACAAGCAACAAAACAACAATTTTAAAAACAAAATCAAGGCTCACGTGTTCAAGATAGAGATATGAGCCAAAATGAAGTAATACTGAGTAACATAAGCTTCTTGACCAGGGAGTAAAGGAGAAGAGCTGAGTAAGAAAGATGACAGAGTGGAAGAGGCAGTCCTTATGGTTCTCTACCTAAATAACTGAACATGTTTTACACACATAATGGTGCAGAAGATAGACATTGATGGGAAGCAGAGAAATGACAAGTTCCTGAAAATCCATTCATAATATACCATTCATCAATATGCCTCATGGTATGTTTGACAATTTAAAAATCTTTGTGCATGGAAGTGCTGTCCCTCCCTCAAATTACTCAACAACTGCCACGTGTGAAAGAAAGGGTTTCCAACACATTTTCCAACAAAACTGACAGTTGTAGCACACTAAGAATACTATTATCTAGATGAATGTTTTGGAACCATTAGAAAAGATGACAAAAGTGAAAGTAGCAGCATGTTGAATTTGCCAGCTGTGAAGAAGAAAAAAAATGCTAGAAAGAAGAATTTTGTTTACCTGTGTCCCAGCTGCTGCCTGAGGCATTGGCATAATCTGTGAAGCTTGAGTTTGAGAGACAGTTTGTGTGGGAGTGGCACCAGCAGAAACTGATGGCTGCTGCAGCTGGTACTGTCCAGGCTGTTGGGAAGGGGCTGGCTGTTGTGCATTCTGTAGTAGGGAAAAGAGGCAGAAGCTATTTTTTCCCCCCACAGAAGTTTTTAAAGCATATCCTATCACAGTTCTACTTTTTACTCCCTCATAAGTGACATCAGTGGTTCTTCTGAATATGTTGAGCGAATCAAGCTTTAGCAATTACTTATTAGCATTACTAATACAACTCCATTATCACCACCAAATCTTGCAACAGAATTATTTCACCTTTGAAAACAAGAAGGAAGATTCTATAAAGGAAGAAAAGGCAGTTAAGAGAAGAGGATGTTGCAGAAGATAATATTTCCAGTTAGAAGAAATAATGAGAATGAAGTCTGGCTATCTAGACAGTCTAACTTGCAAATCCTGACATGCCTCCCCTTGAATGGCACCTCCACTGCAAGCTCAGGTGGAAGTTGGGGAAGACAGACACATGAAAACAAGCATTAATGTGATTCTAAAAATAAATTTCAGAAAGTCAATGAAGTTAATCCCATAGCATCTTAGATTGGGTGAGAACCAGAGGATTCCTTTGCTTTTGTCCAAAACTATGGGTTTAAGGGGTGACAAAGGTAGCCAGTTGCTCTTAAAGAGTCATCAAAATCCTATACTAAAAGTATTTTAGTCCTGGGTTTAGGGACTGTGATCTTACCTGTTGAGTGAGTTGGGTAGGCTGGGATGGCACCGATGCACTGCTTGAGGCTGACTGGCCTTGCACCTGTGTCTGGAGGAGGAGAAAAAAAAAAAAAAGACAGAATCAGCTTAAAAAACCCTATGGTTTCTGCAGCAGGCAGTTAAAATCATTTCTGCCTGGAACATTCTGGTTGGGATCAGTTTCTAGCTGTCCTTTTGGCCAACCAGTCTTTTTCGCCAAATTCCACTACAACAACCAGAACAAAGCAGAGCAATCTGGAAAAATACTGAACTCCATTTTAAGTCTTCCAAAGCAACCAATACAGAAAGCCTTTGCAACCCACATGCCCCTCAACACGAGACAGATTAGCCTACCAGCTTCTTCTTCCACTGATGATGCTTTAAGAGCAGGATGCCTTGGTATGATAACTGGAAATACAGGCATTAAGTTTTACCTTTACATGTGTTCTAAACACAGTTATGTGGGGAGATAGAAGGAGGCTAGAAGGAAATAAAACTATTTGTTAAAAAAAAAAAAATGAAAGATATACAGAATTCTAGACCAATAACAAAGTACTCAGTATACGTACATGTCATGAGTTCCCTTTGAGAGGCATGTCAAAATACAAGCTAGAAATCATTTCCAGACTCAGTACCATTCAAAGGCTACCTAAATCTGGATATTGAAGAATCTGGTGGTCCGTGTTCTAGCTAAGACAGAATTTTTGAATGAATCAGCAATGAAAAAAATGGATGAGTGGCATACAAATGAATGTGGAAGATGTAGAGAAAAATGGAATGGATTTTGTGGCTGATATTTTTTTATCAGATCCCAGGATTTTCATTATTATTTTTGTGACCATTATATTTCTTTATCAGATCCTGGGAGACAACTAGACAAAGGCCTCCAGACGAGTTCCCTAAACATGCACCACTTTGGTGAACTGCCTTTGTAAGAAACGTATCTGGTGCATATGCATCGTATCAGAAATATCTACTAAAATTCCTTAATGCTGTGATCATTCAGCTTGTAGAAGCTTATTAGGAAAAAGTTTATAAAAATTACATACGTTTTTAATTACAGAAACTTTGGGGAAAGCAGACTGCCAATGAAAAGAACCATTTTTTTCTTTGCTGTTTTAGAAGCTTGAGGCCCTTATTGGCTAGGATCTAAATGCATGCTATATCCCACTGCTGTAACATCTGTTCACATTGACTCAAGTTTGTGCTTCAAATTCTGATATTTTAATGAATTAGATAAAAGATCCCAGAACTTATAATCTGTAAAATAATCGTGATCCCTTATTGTGTTTTCCAGATGTATTTTACATCCATAAGAAGTCACCTCCTGAAGTTTAACAAAGGTGGTTTATGGAGAAACTAACCCCAAGTAATTCTCAAACTTCTTGCATAGCAGCTTCACTCCACAAGTTCTCCTACAGCATAGAAATTCTTATTTATCAGACTAGTCATTAAAGCTGCTTCAGCAGCTTAAATAAACCACCTTTATTATCCCATACAGAAAGCCTTAAATACTTAGTTCTGGATCTTACCACAAAAAGCAAAAGATTCTCCTTCAGTTCCTTCACACAAATCCCAAAGTTGCTAGTACTCCAATAACTAAAATGTCAGAGAGCCCCTAATTCCACGAACAAGAGTAAAAGAGAAGTCTACTTAAAGTAAATCCTCTCTTTTCACAAAAAATTGTCTTATGAAAAGTTTCAGACTATAAGCACAGACACAATGTATATAGATATACACCTCACAGTTACTGACTATTGCAAGTGCAAATACCACATATGCTGATAACGTGTACCTCCAAACTAGCTTCAGGTCTCAAATTTTTTTTTTTTTTTTTTTTTAAAAGGACACCATATTCTAGGCTTATAAGGAAGCAATACCTATTAGCAACAGTTGTTTGTGCCACTAATTTACTACTCAGCTTGTTTAGTTTCTTTAATGATCCTGCAGGTACATTTCCAAATCTGTGTACATGTAGATAATATAGCTCCTTCTATTCCTCTCTTCCCACTTTCTTTCCCCAAGCCTAGAAAAAGCTCTCACATCTTGGACAGTCACCAAATTAACCTTGTGGTTATCTAATGAAACATTATTCACACGTAAGTTCAACTTCAAATAACACATTCTCATTAAATGGCTAAGGAGCAGGAACAAAAATACAAAGCAAGTTTTACTATCACTGCTGATTCAAACTGTAGAGAAGATACATTTCATTAAACTCATTTTTTAAAAGCCAATTTGGTACTCCAGCTGCCCCTTGCCAGAACAACAACTAGTCCCAGGAGGAACACTAACCATTTGTTACCCTTAACACAAAAGCCCTACCAATATCTCAGCCGAAGCTGAACACAGACCAAGTGGTTGCTGATGCCTCATTATTTCATTGCAACCTGCTAAGTTAGAGACCCTAGTATACTACTGACTTGGTGGAAAGACACCCCCATGAACGCTAATGATTAGAACCACATGGAGCAAGTCTAAGAGCAAGGCTTCCCTTTAAGTGCAAGGCATGACTTATAAAAAGCAGAGAAATTCTAGAAGGGTTTGCTCCTGTAACCTGAGGATAGAGTGCAGGTGGTCCCGATGAAAGCGAGGTGGACAAGGCCTGCTGAGTCGAGGCTCCCTGGGGGAAGCAGATGAAGAGCTGCGACTCTTGCAATACCTTCTGAGGCAGCTGAACAATGGGCAATGAGAAGTCTGAACCAAAAGCAGAAGATGACCCCCCTGTAGGGGGAGGAGACTGGAAATCGCCAGTGTCAGAGGAAGTCAGCTGTGAGGAATCACTGGAGTATTCTGGGCTTCCTTCCGGCCAGCTCCGCCTGGCAGAGCCCCCTCTGGGACCTGCTAACTCAGGACCAAGATAGTTACACTGCTCCTCTGTCACAGGCTGAAGCCGACCATGCGACCCTACGCCTTGAGTGGATTCCTCTTGACTGGTCTCCATAGAGCCCCGGCGACTTCTGTAGACCCGCTGGGGTAAAACTGCCCCTTCTGCTGGAGCAGAAGTCGGTGTGTGCACATGGAACTCAAAGACACAGCTCGCTCTGCCATCACCACTGTGAGAGAGCACAGCCGGGGCAGAGTGTGGAACAAATACCTGGTGGAACGTCATCTGAGCAGGATCTGCACTCAGAGGAGCTGAAACACTGGATAATGGAGAAAGGGGACCCATCCCAGAATCCAGCCTCAGGTTGTGAACGTGTCTTGCCAGGTATGTTTGCCCCAATTGAAAGTCGAACACAGAGCTTTGTGGAGGACCACCTTGCCCATGGTTTGACTCAGACACCTGCTTCAAATGTTGTTCAGTCATGTGAGAGTTATAAGCTACTTGATCATACTGCTCCGATACCTGTGATGGATAGTGCATGCCCACCAAATATACAGCTTCTGGATGCATTCTGTAGTGAGCATCCTCTGGAGGTGTTGGTCCAGATCTATAGTCACTGTGTACAGGAGCTGGCTCAAACACGGGATTAACTTGCACATGCAGAGGCTCTCCAGCGACTCTCTGAGCTGCTGTGCCCAGCATAACGAATGCCTCTGGTGTCCAATTGGTGGGGCTACCACCAGGTGGAACTAAACTCTGCCCAGTCTTCAGCAATGGCTGGAAGTGGCAAGTTTGGGCTTCCAAAAATGAAGTGCTCTTGCGCCGCTGAGCAACTGCCACCTTCGGCGGGCAGACAGGTGGTGGTGAGAAAGACACCGGCCGTTCATGAACGGTTGGGAAAAATATCTGTGAATCTGGGAACGTTGGTGTTCCCCCACGCGGATGCTGAGGCTGTATTGACATGAACAAGACAAGTAATTCATACATTAAAAGTGAAAGCACATCAACATGCACAGTTCACTAGGCAGTTCTGTGAAGTAACTTTATAGAATGACTACTCAATTCATGGTCAAAAACATACAATACTTAGGAAGTTTAGGTGAGTTGTAAATATCCATTAAATACATCCATGGCAGGCATAGCTACGAATGGAAACATTTGCTTGTGTTAGAGCTGCTTTTCCAGTCCAATTCCAAGAATCCACAAAAATAAACCAGTTTTGCTCCTGACAATGGAATGAGATTTACTGTCACGGGCTATCCATTGTGATCAGTGCTTGAAAGCCAATCAAAGCCCTGAGGTTATCACCATGTGGGGAATATGAAAATTCAGAACTTGATAGCAGCAACAATGCAGAGCCTCTAGTTTGCATTTAGAAGATAAAATGGCATTAAATCTTAATATTATCCAACACAAACCCCACAGTATTAGTGTCCTGTCAAGCGTGTGTTCTGTATGCAATCCAGAAAGCTCAAGAGAAGCCTTTTACAAGACAAAACTGAACCATTCCAGCCCACAGATGAAAAAAATGTACGATAAAACTGCAGAGCCTTTCGATTCTGCCCAATTTGATCATCTCTTTTGATCCCTTCAATCACTTTTGATCATACCTTTTCACATAGGAAATTAGCGCTCACTGAAACAAACCTACCTCTTGCCTGGACAATAAAACATTCACAGGTTTAGTAACAGTAGAGTCCACAGGCAATTCCACTCCATCTGATGTACTACTTCAGATGAGGCTCATCTTATTTAAGATTTGTAGGGAAATTTTCACTAAAGCGAGTTCCATGTAAGAATACCAAACAACTTTGTAATTCTGCATTTTTTCATCTCTGCCTACAGTATGCTGAGAAATAACATACTATCAACCCTAAAAGGGAAAAAAAATTGCAAGAGTCAGTAGCAAAATACTGTCTTTAAGACAGATGCCATTTATGACTTTTGCAAGTTGCTGTTTCCACATTGTTCTGCTTCTCCCCAGCCCCTTTTTTCTGGAAAAGCAGCAGCAAATTTCCATATTGACCAACACCAACAAGAAGGTCCTACAGGATGAAGAACTATTCCTATGTTCTGAAAACTAGTTCCACATACTTCGGTTACAGAGAAGTGTGTTGCAAAATTTATTTCATGTAAATTGAAGCCCCAAACTGAAAACAGACTACCTCCTGTCCTGCAAGCTATCTTGCATCTAACTTTCTGAGAAACATGAAACAATAGCTTCTTCCCATCAAGAAGCAGCTGAAGTGGCATTTCTGATTAAAACTTACAGAAAAATCCTCAGAAGTATTCATACTCTGAATTTCTAGTATCACTACCACAGCTAGCCAAAGCTTTTAGAATGGCCAGCCACAGCAACCAAGCTTTAAAAGCTGGTTGTTTTGTGCAGGACTTAATTAACATTCAGTGCTTGCTTAGAAGTTGGAAAATAAAAACCTGGTCTTCTAACTTAAGGAGATAAGAGCCAGTCTTACCTTTACCTTCTGTGATACAACTGGGGAACTCACATTTATACTATCCCAAAATACAAAAAACAAATGGTCAGCCACTGTTTGATAATGTTTAAGTGTACTGCTTCCCAAAAAAGTGATCAACATTCCAGCAGCACGGTATAAGGAATAAGGAATCAGCTCTTCATTTTCTCATTTTAAAAATGCCCAAAGTCCAGGATGTATTTAATGATAACTTATCTTACTGTGCCAGGAGGCAAATGGTAACACATACAGGACTGACAGAGAGGGAGGGCAGGCTGGAGCGTCGATGCTTGCGTGGAGAGGCAGAGTGCATGGGCAGGACACTTTCCAGGGCTTTAGAAAGCTTTTCTGCAAAGGTTTCTTCAGGGACAGTCCGAAGGTAGAAAGGAGAAAGAGGTGCAGACAGCGCTGGTGGTGGGGTGCAAGGAGCACTGAGAGGGATGCAGGACATAGAGGGAAGAGCAGGAAGGTGGGGGACACAAACTGACATGCTACGACCACGTTGAGGCTAAAGGAGGAAAACAAAAGTTAAGAATTGAACACTTCAAAAAAAATGAAAAACAAAACCAGCAAAAACTACAATGAGGTAGAAAAGAAATGCAGACACACAATGAGAGGTCCAATACTGACTACTATGTGTGCAAGAAGATATGAGAAATGCTGAATGAATGCCAGCACACACTGGGAACAGGCTATGTGCACCTCTGAGGACCCAAGTTTGCCTTAGGTTACTGAGCAGTGCGGAAAGTTCCCTAGTACCCTTACGAGAAGCATGTGGAAGGCAGAGCAGACAGGAGAGAATATTTTCTCTGGGGCCACTGATGCAGCCCACATTGTGTGTACTCACAGCATCTGGTAGTCTGACAAACAGACAAACCTAAACAGGTACTGATGATCTTTCAAACATTCATTCTTAGTTAAGTGAGTGGATGTGTGTTTATACATATCACCTCACCAGTCTCTCTGCTTGGGCACCTCCCTGACTAAATTAAGTGGACTAACTGTATGCAGCTGACTCTCATTTTAACATTACACATTCTACAACAGGATTTGTGGAAAAAATTTGGTTTAATGTGTGGAAAATTCAGTAAAATCAGTCTTAGACAAGCATTTTCCAGACACTGGGCCAATAAAAGCATCAGGATTTTGTAATCTTGCCACAATCCAGAAGGCCATAGGTCAAAATCCAACCAAATTGGAAGAATTGGAATTCAGGGGTTTGGGTTGGTTTTTTTGGTGTGGTTTGGTTTTTGTTTTGTTTGTGGGGGTGGGGTGGGGTTGTTATTGCTTTTTTTTTTTTGGTGTGGTGTGTTTTGTTGTATTTTAAGTGAAGAGAAAAAGAGTCTTCAACTGCAAGTCTTCCTTCTCTAATGGTATATGCCTCTTATGGATGTAATCCACAATTTCTTAACATAACTGAAATCAAATACAGACCTATAGGGGAAAAAAAAACCCTCAAGATATCCAGTGGAGATCTGATTTTAAAGATTTCTGAGAAATCTTGCTAGACTGCTCAAAGATTTGGGAGAGGCATAAGGGAACTCAAAGGGTTAAATAAATACTTTACCCATAATCTTCACCTGTTCCAAGGCAGGACTAGTTATATATGTCATTCCTGACTAATTTATCTGACCTGTTCAGAAACATCTCCAGTTATGGAGACTGCAGCACTTAACTGTCCTTGTTGGTTAGAAAAAAACCTTTCCCAAACACTAATTCCATGCTGCAATTTAGGCTTATTATTTCTTATTCTATCTGACAACAATGTTGTGATCTGATTAGCCGCATCCTATTTCACAGCAGCCTTTAGAGCTTTCTCTTTCCTCAAGCTCATCTTTCATAGGCTCAGCTTAACTCTTTCAGTCTTCCCACATAAACCATGTTTTCTGTATTTCTGATGCTTTTTTTTTTTTTTGTCAATCTCCTCTGAATTCTCTCCCAGTTCACCTTCAAATTCCCTCAAGCAGGGTGTCCAGGATAGACTTACCAATGGCCAAGAGCAGAACTATTTCACATTACATGATGTTTGCCTTTTTCACAACAGCATGATGTTTTTGACCATGTCCGGCTTGTGGTCCAATGTAATCCCTGACTTTTTTTTTCTTTTGGCAGAATTGCTGCCTAGTCAGTTGTTGCTCATCCTGTACTTGTGTAGCTGATTATTCCTGTTTAAACATGAACTTTGTTCTTCTCCTGATTGAACTGCATTCTATTTCTTTTTAAGGCCACTTCTCCAGTTGTCAATATAATTTTGACTTGTCATTCTGTCTTCCCAACAAACTGTTAGTAGTTCCTGCAGTGTTCTACCCCGTTCTGTCAACCTCCTGGTACCGCTGTCGTCATCATAGAGCATGAGCACATCTTAGCAGTGAGCTAAGCAGCTTGACTACACCTCTGTCATACACTTGTTCTCCCATCCCCTCTCAAAAGATCATGGTCTTTCAACCTGGAAGCTAGCCATCCCAAAACAGTGAAATGGCTTCTGGTCCAACATATGCCCACACAACAAAATACGGCTGACCCAGAACAAGAGTTTAGAGGGATTAAAAACTCATTTGATCAAGGACTAGCAGTACCACAAGCTTCAGGATAAGTGCCTTTGATAAAGATGGAGGTACTTTGCTTGTGAGTGAAACCAGCATGTTTTCCAAAAAGCTAGTAACACCAACGATTCTGTAATAAACCCTACAACCACAGGTACCAAAAAAAGTGAGGACCCTCAGTCTTAAGTGTCACATCTTCTTCCTTATGGTATTACTATACTATACCATAACGTCTCTGCCTCAGGCTTAGATTTTTACTTTTCTTTGTGTAAAAAACAAGCGACAATGAAACCACTGAAGACAATATAACAGTAGCAGAAGTTCTACTCCAGAGTTAGAATAGATTTCCGCGTACTCTCATACTCGGATCTAAAAACATACCAAGGAAAAAAACATACCAAAACAAAAGGGCAACACAAATGAACATAGTAGGAAAAGTATTTGTGCCCAGTGCAGACTTTCCAGGGAAAAGGAATACGCATGGCAACTGATGAGCAAATCAACACAAGCTAGAAATAAAATTGGGAACAAGGGTGTGGGGTCTTTTCAGTCTGGAGATCTCACATGCAGCATTCTATAACAGTTAAAAAATCTTACCTGAAGAATCTGTAATCAAAGCCTCACAGAACACACACAGCAATTTCATACTTATACAGTAACTAAAATTATTCTAATCCTTTCTTCAAAACAAATCAACAGCTTGATCCCTGGTAACTTCATATACACATACACACATCACCTTCCCACGTGAGATTAAATGCTTACTTTCATGGGATACTCTTGTTCTGAGGACATTATTTCCATCCATAAAAAAAACCCTAACCCATCATTCTGCTTAAGTGCACTCAAGATTAAATAAAAGCTTTGAAGACAAATATGCCCTTGCACTCTGCCTTCCCTCGCTCCCCCAACTCAGTCACCTTGCAAAAGCAGCCCCTTTACTACTCCCATGCAGAATTTGTATCACATGCAAAACAAAACATAGACAGAACATTGCCTGGCAGACTTTCCCCTCACCTTTCAAGAGAAATACAAAATGAAATAATTCCATGCATTTGCAATACTGTAAGTTCTGGCTTACCGCTGCAGGTGGCTGATATCCTCCATGTTGCTGCGACTGCACTTGGCCAACTGAAGCTGCATATCCCTGGACTGCAGCTGTTGAGATTGACTGGTCATGCTGGGAACCATACGACACAGTCTGTTGACTGCTCACACATGATTCGGTATAAACAGATGACCCCTGGCCACTGTCAACTGTCCCATCAGCTGCAGAAGTTAAAGATAAAAATCTGAATTTCAAGAACTGCAGTCTGGATTCACAACTTTAAAGACATTATAATCAACCAAGTACTAGATTGATGTTTGTGCCATGTCACATGGACCTTTTCAGCATTGTTCCTCATGTAATATTTAAGCTGGTTTAAAAAAAAAATATATATATATCTTTTTTTCTTCCTCAATACAGTAATTCCTTACCAATATACCTTTCACTAACCTCTGAAAAAATCAGTAATTTCAGGAGTTCTTTGGGAAGATACTTAATAGTAAACTATGCCTCCTATAAAAGGCTAGACTAGAAATAGAAACTTAAATTCCACATTGCTATGAATGATCTTTCAGGGTTTTTTTAATTATTATTTTTATTTATTTAATTTTACACAGACATATAAAACAGATCTGTTGTGCTGGCTGGCAGATGCACGTGATGTAGGCACAGTACAGAACTTAAAATCCCTGTTACCTAAAGAGCAGAGAGTAATTCGCTTTCTAACTTCACCATTCTAATACGGAAGTTCTCATCTACCATCGTTACTCAAATACTGATTCAAATGTTGGGATGGCAGAAGAGGAAAAGGTAGGAGTGTTAATTCATCTTTTCATGTATAGTATGTATATCAAAGTGAAACCTTTTTTTGGAAAGCAAATTATGACCTGAACTGCTTGTACATTAATCTCATTTCCACCCTTAAACATAAGTTAACAAGGATTCAAATAAGTGTTTCTAATAGCTCTAACTGCACTGGTGCAAGAGTATACAGCCTTCTGCAGGGCCAGAATATACTGTCCCTAATAAGAGGGCAGCAAAAACTAGGACGTGTTCATGCTTCAGGTGCCCCGGTTCTTTAGTGTATTAACTTGAAACAAAGGAAAATGATTTTTTTGCTAAGACAGTGAACTGTGAATTGTGCCAAGACTTGGCTCAGCTAAGGCACAGGGATGCATCTTATTTTGCTGTGCTTTCTAATGAGATAATGTTCTTCAGCAGACAGCAATGGCAGACAGCAACATCTTAAGATATTTACTACTATACCCACCAAAAGTTTAAGACTCCAAGGGGGGGAACTGTGTAAGTGCAAGAGTTCCTAAATAAACCGACACACTTACAAAGAATAGATATACTGGGTTGCTGGAACTGCAGTTGTTGGTGTTGATCAGCTTCTGGTTCTTCAGGCTCCACTTGTGTAGAAACCGATGCTGAAGTAGTGGGGACAGGAGTAGTACCAGTGACAGATAGGGGATGCTTTGACCCTGCATGGGAAGCACTTGATGGTTGCTGTTGCTCCAGCTGCTGCTTCTGACTACCTTCTTCCTGAAGCTTCTTCTCCTGTTCTTCTCGCACCAACTGACGCTGCTCTCGCTTTCGCTTAATCAAAGATACCCTGTCCTTGATAGCTTTCGCCATTGTCTTGTGATCCCCTTCACAGACATAGCCAGATTCCACCTGAAGGAGGATATATTCACAGAATTCAGACTGTCATAGACAGCCACTGTTGTAGTGCTACAATATAAGCTACCACTCTCTGTCACTAACTTCTCATTCACAAACTTCTGAAGCTGTTTTATTTCTAGACAGTAACAACATCAAATGCAGAGGCTGGCAGACTACATTTCACTGTCAGAGAACACCAGTGCTTCCGATGCTTTGCAAGACCACCACCACTTACCATTTCCTGTGCTACATCCTCTGGGACATCTCTCTCCAAATCAAAGGAAAACTCTATTGCCTCATTATCTTTATATTTGCCCTTGAGTTTTTTGATGTCTTCAATTCGTAGCCAGAGTTTAATGGCAATTTTTTCTCCATCATCTTCTTCTGCTAGTTCTACCCGTACACCAGTCTCTTCTTGGAAGAAAGCATGATTCAAAAGGTCCTTAATAGCATATCTAGCATATTAGGAAAGAACGTAGAAAGCACACACAATTACTAGGTTTTCAAAAAATATTAAGGAATATCCTTGCCTGATGGTCCCCCAAATTTGCTCTCTGCATTTCACGCTTCTCCCATGAATTATTTGACAGCCCATCATTGAAATTTCTATTTAAAAGCATGATGGCGAAACAAAATGCAACAATACTACAGATGTACAACAACAACAAAAAAAAAAATCACACATTGGTCAGCAGAAGTACCACATTTAAGCCAACTGCATAGGATGCATATATTAACTAAAATAATAAGAAACCTTGAAGAAACAGTTTGGTTTTACTGAACATCAAGATCCAACACACAACTCTCAGTCCCCAAATCAGTACAGTAATCCAAGTATGTATTTCAGTCTATTTCAAGATCTTATCAAAAGCCTCATCTAGTAAATTCAGCACTAGATAAGCACCACATGATTCCTTTCATATTTCATACTATTTTGAAGCACTTCAATTTGCATTCTGTTTGGCACAATTAGCTTTGTCCTGAAGGTACAAAAAGATCTATGTCCATATATGCACAGCATGAACAGCAGTAGTCTAAAAGTTAACCACTTAAACTAAATGGCAAGAAATACATGATGTGCAGCCACAAAATTAACTTAAAATGGGGAAAAAAATACAAAATTGTTTACAACTAAGAAAAAGAAATTAAAAATTAATTAAAAATACACAGCAACACCATCAGATGTAAAACTTCAAGAGTTAATAGAAGGGGATGAATAAACATCCATGAACTGACAAAACTAGCTCTGAACAGAATAGCAGGAGGCTAGAGGAGGGCCGAAGGCTGAAGCATTCTTAAATTGGACATTCAGTAAGCAACAACTATCTAAAAGCACAAACCAAAGCAAATCCCACAAATAAGCCATCAGAGCAGTTACAAATTTCCTGTAATGGTATAAGTTAATCACTTCAAGTAGAATTCATCTTGCAGAAAATGTGGATGAAAATGAACAGCAAGAATTTAAAAAATAGAAAGAGCCCTCAAAATAATCAGCCATAAAATTTTGCCAACAAAATAAAAGGGACAGGAAAAACAAAGGATTACAGAATAACAAACCAACCAAACAATCCAAATACCTGGGAGCCTGGAAGGATTGTCCTCTGCTACTTTGCTGACTAGGTCAAAGTTTTAATAAAAGCAATAGAATTTCTGAATAAACTGACATGGATGGTTACTATAGCATTTGCATTTTTGCTGACACTGTTAATTCTCTAAAACAATCATTGAGTAAGAATCTACCAAAGAATAGAAGCTGCAGAAGTAATACTGGCTTCCATCAGAACACAGAAGATCCCAGGAACTAACTGGATCTGGTATCATGACAGATAAAAGACTCAGATAACAAGTAATACCTCCATCTGAAAAGAAAGTACTTACCTTTCGCCTTTGTTTTGCCGAATGCATCCCTCAATAATCTCCTTCACTTCAGGGATCGCTACTTTATCGAAGCTGGCTGGCTTGACACCCTGGAACATACAAGTGACAGAGAAACTGGAAGGCCCACTTCATTAAAGTTTTGATTGTGTTTACAGACCATCTATTTTTACGCAACAGATAACTGGCCTGAATTCCCCACTAGTGCAAATTATATGGAAATCTGACCCCTATCTTACTGTTCATCTGTTTGTTAGTGACTTCTGCAAACATTTCCCCCCCCCATTTCTCAGCTACACTTCCGTAACAGAAGGCTTCGGCAGTTAGGTTCTCAGTTACGACAGAAGAACCGTTCAGTTTCCATGGAAGTTATGCTGGTTAGAGGCGAGTACACAGACTGGACTGAGAATGGAAGGAAATGTTTCCTATGTCACACTAATGCATGAACCCACATGATCAAATTAACAGTCTTGAAAGGATTCTGCTGCTTCCTAGAATGTTTCCAATATGCCATTATATGAAGTAATTTTGGCATAGATTGATTTTACAGGAAAAACCCTAGCCCAGAATGATCGGATTGGATCATTAAATAACTTGTCTGATGTTTTTTTAAAAAAAAAGGGGGGGGAAATAAAACCAAAAGACTTTCCTGTATCTTAGCTCGCCCCTGAAGACCTGCTATACTCAAACCACACTCCGGCATCACTGCTGTTGTGAGTTCAGGAAAATGAGCTTAGCAATACAGACCTTTACAAAAACCCTTTAACAACCCATGGCAATCCTTTCTCCAATGCATGCTAAAGCCATTGCGGGAGAGCAAAACAAAATCTAAGTATGATCAGCTACTCAAATCAGTAAAGCAAACAGGCCATGAGATACGACCATCTGGGAATTCTGCAAAACATTGCAGGCAGAGAGCCAAACTTCATCACTTAATTATGGCCAGAAGCTCTATTTCGGGGGCAATTGTCCGCAACAGCAAAATTTGGCACTTGATTTTACTTGATTCAGCCTTTAGCTTCAAACTCTGTATTTAAGACAGCAGAATGAGAGAGGATGAAGACATCCTGTTCAAATTCTGTTATATGACGAGTCCACATTTTCAAGCCAAACAATCCTGAAATCATGCACTTCGTACATCTGACCCCATGTTACTGGTGAATCACAACTAAACAAGAAGTGAAATCCATAGAGTATGAAGTACAGAAATAAATGAAGTAGTAGTACAAGCATCATGATTTGTGTCCCAGTCAGGAAGTACTTCTCCCAATATCCTAAACGACACTGCTTCCCACCAAACGGGGGCATCTTGAAATGGAAAGGTTTGAGTCTCTGAACCTTTGCAACTACAACCTCTCTTGCCTTTGCAGCTACAGATCTTCATTGAACTGAACATGGAGACTTAATATGATAATAATTTCCATCTACATTTAGATACTTTTTTTTCCTTTGGCCAGACATGGCATTATATTGACTTCATATATTCACTACCTAAAATACTCTCTACCACACTCTACCAGGAGAGGGCACAGTCAACATCATCTTTAACAGATGCACAACACAAGACTGGGAGAAGCACCAGAGTTCAGTCTTTCAGTGGACAACAGTGTTATTTTCACTACATTTTACAAAGGTGTTGTATCTGGAATTTTTAAAAGGACAAAAAAAGCTATAGAAAGACATGGTTTTTCACTTGATAAAAACTTCCTGTTACAACAGCATTCTGGTTATCTATTTCTTTGCTCTGAAATTTGCTCTTATGAAATTCTAGCAATTGAAATTCACAGAACTGAAGAGTATATTGTGACTAGAATAAGCCCTGAAACACAATCTGTCAGCGAACATTTAAGTTAATGCTCTTAAAAGCTTCACTGAACATTAAGACTTTTGGAGATCAATGCCTCAGCCGATAAGATACCAGACTGAAGTTTGGACAGGGAAGTTTAATACTGTAACCAGGTCATATCATGAATTTCCAGCTTCCTAGCAGGACATCGCAGAGCCCTGCACTCTACAGGGATTTATTAAGTGTTTACTACTGGCATCAAGTACCTGTTTGTATGTGTCTCTGCTCATATAGCACCCTAGTCAGAGAGAACCCCCCTTTAATTATGACCAAGCTTAAAATGGTCCCAGGAGTTCAGGTTCATATATGTAGAGACAGATACTTCTATACATAATTAAATGCTCTCCTATATACACATACATAACCTATGCAATCATTATTCCACTGCTTATTGGATATATTTGCATCTAAATCTGCCAAAGTTTAACACATCTAAGTCTCCTAAACAGCTCAAGCCCTAGATAGCAGCAGCCTGCATGTATGTTCATTTACACTGTGGCAGCAGAAGGAAGATGTCAGATCTGTGACAATCTCATTTCATAAAAACTAAAAGCTAAGAGTAAGACAACTGGTACAGCAAAATATTAACATAACGAAGCCAGAACATGAGTTTTGTTGTTAACTATTTTACCACATGCTCTGTTCTTGCACAAAGCCTGAACAGGTAAAGCTAAGAATGGATTTTAATGTCAGTGATTCAGTTTGCTACCCTGGTTTTCTCTATCCTGAGAGAAATTAAACACCTGTCCAAAATCTTCAGGCCCTTCCATAAGGGCCATTTTACAATACCCCATTTTGTGAATTCCCAACCAAGAGTTCAGTTAAAAAGAAAAGCTCCCACCAGCCTCCTCCAGCATAGCTTCTACATTCCTAACTGCTCCTCAGAAAAAGCTGAGAGAACCTCACACTAGGGCCAAGCACCCCTTAAGTACCATCAGGTTTTAAAAACTTCTTTGTTTTCCTCCTCCAAGCACTAGGGGAAGCGTCAAGCTATTTTACATAACAAGACAGCGGATACTATGAATGATAAAAATCAATAAACCAGTGAACCCTTTTCTACCCAGAGCTGCCTATACACCTTAATGTGCCATCACAGAGAAACCAAAGGGAGGCCAGGCCCTGCAATTCACATAACCTTGACGCGTCCTTAAGAGCGCATGAGCTGTGCAGCCAAGCTTATGTTCATTAGTTTCTGAACCCGAAGGCACTCAAGTACCTACACTAAGCCATTCAGCATTTCCTGGTTTTCACCACAGTTACTGCAAGATGGTCACATTCTTATATGCCTCTCCTGGTCCCCAAACTCCTCAGAAGAATCACAGGACAACTCAAATGTTTTAATCCACTAGTCCTATCACCCAGTGGCAGTTTAATAAGAACTAAACACCCCAAATCCCACCAGCATTTTTTCTGAGTTTGCTAAAGAAATAGAAGGAAGAGCTCTTGCAGAGAAAAAAAGAAGTGTAGACAGGTATAACAGGCGCACATGAAAATCAGTGTTTTCTCAAGCTGCCACCTAAAATAGCACGAACGGGCAGTGCTGCTGAAAGCAAGCCTCCTGTTCGCCACCTCCCATTCCCCCACCCATGTCGTTTCCTCCCTTTTGCAGGCACATGCGTTTATTATGGCTGCATCATGAACCAGATCACAGCGTTTATCAGACTTGAAACAAATTGAACCGAAAAAGCCTGCAGCAGTTTCCAGTGAGATGGAGCTCCCCAATCTGGTTCCCTACACTGTTGCACTAGCTCTCAGGCTTACAGAAGGAAAGGGATAGCGCCATAGCTAACAAGGGCAGAACTGCTGCGTTTGACAGAAGTGCCAACTTAAAATAAAACCCACTGAACACTCAACATTTTGATAGCACCTCTAAAATATGGGCACATATGTAGGTAGCACAAAGTGCAACTAATGCAAAACTAAATACTTATCTTACGGTCTTCATGTTAAGCATAAGAAGATATTTCGTATTTCACTTATCTTAGATGTGGTAAAGTGTGTGATTTTATCAGATTTTAATCAGGTGAAAAAAGTGTGTTCCAAAATTCAACATCCACATTTATATGGTTATTTGATCCATTAAAGGCAAGTTAGGTACTCTTAAAAACACTAGATTTTCAAGACACTTTAAACACCAAAGTATACGCTACCCACAACTCTTCACAATTTTTGCCTAGAAACTCATAGTATTTTGCATTAGTTAGATCACCAGATTACTGGGTCAGTGGTTTAGCACCTTGTTCTAATCCAAGAGATACTGAAAATATCGTTTACTTCATAAGAGAAAGTATAATCGGTGCTGTATAACTTTTACACCAAACCAAAATGAAGACAGAGGTAGTGTTAGACACCCTCAGCAGTCCTAAATTTAAAAAAATAGTTAGATTTGGAATAACAACATAGGTGGAAAATAGCAGAAGCATTAAGTGTTCCAGCCTAGCTGTTCAGCCTTACTGTTCAGGATTTTAATCTACATTTAAAAAATTACAGGGAAAAAAGTACAGTCAAGATTAAAAGCTGAAGACCCAAGCTATGCAAATGTAAAGCAGTTCAGCACATTCGTCAAGAATTCTGATTCACCCCCAAAATCCTCTCCTGTGGCTGCACACACTTATTCTACAGAGCTGAAATTCTTACTTACCTCTTTAGCGCAATCCTTGTGAGAGCAGCAACAGTGGGAATTAACAATTACAAATATGGGACAGATCTCTCTTTTTGTAAAATCCATCAGGAAAAGAGAGACGCACACACCAAAGAGTGAGTTAGGTCCTAGTTTCCGATGGGAATCCACTAGGCTGTGGACTTAACGCACAGCAGAAGGAAAGCAGACATCGAAGTTAGAGGGGAGCATTGTTTTCTGTTTGACACCTCTTGTACTTTTCCAAGTCCAGTACATGAGGCTGCAGAGATCTGAGCTTAATATCTGCTTTTGCCACTCAAATACTGAATAGAAAGAATCAGTATAAGCAAGAGGCAAGTGTGTCCTTTTCTGCCTGCCCAGCGAGCTGCGAGGAGGAGGAGGAAGAAGAGGCAGCGCAGGGATCCTTTACTTCCTGCATGTCCCCGCCTCCCTGCTTGGCTGCTCTGCCTATTCTCCACCCAAGTTTTCTGCCATGGTTTAAGGCTGCGTGTAGGATCATCACCCAGTTCACTCCTGCTGTTGCAGAAGTGCACTTTTAAACAGAGGCGAATGGGTCGGTCCAGTGCGCTGTTCTGATCTGAGGTTGCTGGCACTAGTTTTGTACTGGGAGGGGATGAAGGCAGCTGCTGTTTCGCCTTTTCTTCCCACGGAGCTAGAGGTATACATACAGCTGACTAACTTCAATTTAATCCTACCAGAACATAAGACAGCACTAGGATAAAACAATATAGCCTACCTCCCTCTATCCCGACAATCGCATTCTGCTACCACAGGCAACATCATCTGCTTTCCTTGGGTGCTTAGTGTAAGGGAAAAGGGATTTGAAGGTGATTTTCAAACTGCTGGACGGAGTTAGAAAGCCGCATTGTTGCCTGTTTTCCATCACATGCACACAAATAATCCATAGAGTCATATTTTCTACCACCTCTTGCTAGACTCCAAACCTAAACCTGAAGTCTGACTTGCCCTCCCCGCCCCCCCCCCCCGCCCCCGGTATCTAGTTTCAAACAGCCATTGTAAAACTTGTTTATTAATAAAATGAGCTGTCCACAGCTTCAAGGCTTTTGGGGTTTTCTTGGAAGGACATAAGGAACAATGTTAAGAAAGTTCACATACGCCATTTTAAAGTGTGAAGTGAGAAAATGAATTTTGACCAACTAGTGATGATAAACTGTGATAAAATTCAATTTCAAACTATTGAGATCACTTTTCACCCCAAAATAGCATACTTAGCTCCTCAGGTATATCACAATTGTATCAGTGTTATTATTATACCATGTGACATCAATGTTGCAAAAGCAACACTTTACTGGGCATTTTAGAAATAGTCTCTACCAGCTGCTGTGAAACTTTAGAGGGGTCAAGGGAAAAGGGATCATTAAAGATCCTGCTATGTTGAATGGCCTTCCAACTGCTTAGCTAGACATTTTACACCCTCTCGCAAAAAAAAAAATTATCAACTAACTACTGATTATCATCTCCATTTTAACAGTGCTTACTGGTATCGTGAATAAAGCATGTTGGAATTTTGCTTGCCACTGCTTATAAATTTTTTGTTGTTGTTGCAGTTGCACTCAAACCAAATAGACACTCTGCAGTGAAAGCAAGTCTACTTCACTGGAATAAAAATCTAACATTTTACACACCTAATTAAGGCTACACTTTTCTGGGGTACACTGCATTACCTGCAAAGAACATTAAATGTTACAGCATTTAACAAGCACACAGTCTACCTGTCCCAGCCTGACCACAATTCTTGCTTGGCTCTTTTCAAAGGTGCTATAACTGCGGAGCTTGAAAGGAAGTCTACCGTAACTGATTAATCTTCTCAAACAAAATGTTCTTAACATTGCAGTCCAGAGGCTAATAGTATCAGCAGCAAAGTCAAATCACACAAACAAAGTAATTAAAGTCTCTATATTTTCTTTTTGCTAAGTTGTTACCATTCTAGTTTGAGCCAGTCCCAGGCTGACACAAACCATTAATTCCAGGAATTTAGACAGAACATATGATTCCAGTGGAAAACAAGCCAATGATCCTACCTCTTTCCCCATAGTCTCAAAGAAGCCCCCAGGCAATGGTATATATGGCATTTAAATTGGTTTACCCCATGATCTTCTAAATTTCACCACCTGCTATTAGTTACTGACCCAGCCCTCAGAACATACAGGTTTAACCATTTCACCACCTTTTCCATCCCTAATCCATCATTTTAATCCCATTGTCTGTTGTAGAAACAAATCTTTCTGATTTAGTTCTTCCCTTATTTCATGCAGGGTACACCTCTATAATAGGGTACCCTATTTGCTAATTCTCATCCCAGTCCAATCAAATACATTTTGTGAAAAGGAAGACTTCAGCTTAAGATTTACTCAGTTCAAGAGAGATACAGGTTGCCTACAAAAGATAGATTTTATTGTTCTTGTTAAAAAGCAAGCTTGAGTAGTTAAGACCGCAGGGGGAAAAAAATTAAAACAATGCAACACAGTTAACAGAAGTGAAAATTTAGCTTCTCTGATTTCAGTATTTTCATAGCAATTAATTCTGGGCAATTGATAATTCTGCCAAGAATTAAATCACTAAATCCTGCAGAATAAGCTCTGCACCAGATCGGTATCCTAACAGAGTAAATAGCGTTACTGCAATACAAGCAGTAGGAGCATATGAAAGCTTCCAATGAGCTAGAGTTAGCTCATGAGGCATTACTTAGACTAGGACAGGCCTAGTTTTCTTCTCTTCTGATCAAAAACAACTACTACACATTTTGAACCCAATACCTTTTGAACTTGACTGATCTACCATCATCCACACCAAAATTCATATCTCAGCTATTTAAGAGCTCTGTGACACTGAAATAGCTTAACCAGTCCGTCTTTACCCTCTGTGATGCAGGTGTGTAAGCAACTTAAGTCCCATGATTCTTAAATTTCTCCAGACCAGCTGTCTTCATCACTTGCAACAGATAACCACATATGCCTAGATTTCACAAACACATTATAAAGACAATAAAGGCACTGTAGTATTTATACAGGCCTGCTTGCTGCAACCTGACTGATCACAATTTAGAAACTCTTTTCCTCCTCAGTTTACCACCTACTCTCAAACAATTTTTGAGGCATTAATAAAAAAACAAGAGGCCCGTCACAACAGTAAAAAAAAAAATTCCCCAAGGTACACGATTAAAGTTGTTATACATACAAGGTATGTTTGTACTTTGACACATCCATACTAGCTGCTTATTCCTAAAGCTTGTGAGGTTGCTTAAAAGAAGGATCTAGCCATTTATGTGAGATAATTTGGTGGAAAGAACACAACAGACTCCTCATCTGACCAGCCATCACTGCTTGCTATCATCTCCACATCTGTATTCTGCAACTGATCTCCAAGCTCAGGAGCCACTGAACACTGACACTGCCTGTTTAACCAACTTCTTTGCCAGTCTCTCAATACTGTGTTTTTACTTATTAAAGGCAGAGAATTTACAGCATTAAAAGCCTTACAGTTTAGTGTATTTGCAAATCTATCCAGTTAAAGCAGCTAATTTAAGACCAGTATAGTAGGCTACAGTTCTGTTGCTTTGTTTCCACACAGCTGAGTTTAAACAAGAACTAGACATAACTCTTCCTAGAAATCATTGGCTGCGATCCTTTCCAGCACTCCCAAGTAAAAGGCTGTAACAAAGTAAAAAAAAAACACTGTATTTGTGATAATATTGAAAGGCAACTTTTGCTATGCACTACTGTTAATATACACCATGCCTTATTACTACCCCATTGACTAATTATCTAGCACAGCACACAAGGCATTTTAAAGTTTTTACTTTAGACATGGAAGTCCATTGTTCTTCAGCACCTCCAGGTAAAGAAAAACATCAACCTATTTCAGAAGTCCTAAGAATCTGGAGCCCTTTAGTTAAAAAGTAGATTAATTAATCACAGCACCTACTGTAACTCCTGCAATTCTAACGAACAGAAGAAATTACTCAAGCTCTAGAACAGGCAATGTTGTAACTACAAGGCAGGACACAGTTCCTTAGTGTACAGCTGGCAAACAATTAGGATATTGGTGCATGTAACAGTGAAAAAGGCCGTGTTTAGAAAACCACAGCATGAGGACAGAAGTTCTGCAACAACAGCAAAGTGTGATTGGACAAGTGGACCAGACACTAACTGTTCAGTTTTTATTCTTGCACAAGAGCATAAAGGTAAGATCAGTTTAGGCTATTGTGCACAGTTCTTTAACCTCACACTTAGGAGCAATGATGCTGCCCTTATCATCCAAACAAGAATATGCAGTGGTGAACATCTTGAGCTCGCTGAATGACCCTTTGCTTTGTTGGGACTTCAGCTTGGAAATGGCTTCCAAAAAAAATACAGACATGCCTAGACACACATTTCAGTGCTGTAAGTTTAGAAATGCTGCAGTCACACAATACTAAAAGTATCTTTCTGCTATTTTCAGTATGGAAAATACACTTCTGAAAAAGCAAATTATATTAGTTGCATTCTCTGCTTTAATCAGCTACCACTCTGATAGAAAAACATCATTTAGTGCTCATTTTTAAATTCAAGTACAGCAACAGTAATTCAAAAGCCACAGATTAGGTCCAGTGGACCTAGAACTGAATTCAAGAGAACGATCCAACATTAAGTCTTTTCAATGGGCCACATAACACATTTGGTACCAGAACTAGCCTTTAGAAGATACCTACTAAAAGGCCTAGGATAACACTGCAAACACCAAAAATAGTGCACAATTCAGACAATGCACCAAAAGTCATCATCCCTTTTATTTTATGACTTATTCTAATAGGAGTGAAGGACTTTATTTGCGTACCAAAGGATTCAACAGTTTCAGAGCGTGGTCCTAAAAAGTATCCTTGCTACACAGAGAACTTTATGATGGTGGCAATGGGTGGTAAGTTAGAACAGTCTCTGAAAGAAGTTTACCTTAAAACAAAAATCACAGGCGGATAGTGTGAGGAAGCTTTTAAATACCTTCACTAGACAGCAAAGCAACAGCTTTTTTTCCCCTTTAGTGTAAAAGCATTATGCACAATAAGCAATGGGTTTCTTACATATACTTTTTAGCCCGGCTTTTCTCTCTATTTTTGGGAATAAACTGTATCTGCAAAATCACATTCAACTTTAGTAACTTTCACTCTTCTAATATAGGAACAAACAAAAGCATTCAAATAGGCATACATACCCATATCACTACCTGCTCTAGGAACGGCTCCGAGTAACCTGGAGGTAACTATAAAGGCTTTAGGTAAAATTTTGGTGGAGTTCTCGCCTATGAATCTAATAATAATCTCAAAATAACTTATTTTTAATCAACACCCCTGTGAGCTTCCACAAGACTTAAACCTTTCCTGGACTTACCCCATTCCTACCCCTGTGCAACTATAGCAATACAGTTGGCAGGACAAGAAATAGTGGCCCATGCATTCTTAAAGTCAGTATTTTTGACTAGTGGCATTATACAGACAAATAACATTGAGCTATCAGTCTCCCCACAGTAGTGTTTCAGTGATTCATTAACGGTTCCCATCACACTGCAAAGCCAGGCATTTTAAGAATGCTTACCACCTCCCTGTTCCTAAGAAGAGCCACCTTCCCATCTCTTGTTAAATTAAATTAACCTCAGTTAATGTAAGAGCTAAATAGATGTCAGTACAGGACAGAATATTTAATATTAGTATCACAGTTTTAAGAGGCCTGATCCTTAATAGATAATTAACTTTAATTTTTAAACATACATTGTTTACTCAGTATTCTGTGAACTTATATAGGTTTCTAAAAACACATTTGGAAACTCTGCAATACAACCAAATTTCAGAATTTCAGATTGAAAAAATATATTAGATCTTGATTTTATGCAACTCAACCAAAGCTCACCCCCCCATTTTAATTCCTGATAATTTTAAAATCATGTCCAATTCAAAATTGCTAAAAGACACATTCCAGGGTCAACAGTGAACAATATAAATAAGAAATATCTCCTTTCACTTCAAACCAAGTTTGTTTTACAACATCAATATTGACAGAACAGTTTTAGCTGTAATCTAGAAGCTTTTGATGCTGAATAGCACAAATGCCTCTAAGAGCAAGTCGTATAAGTGAGCTACTTTTAGAAAGGAATTCAGTTGAATGAGACTTTTTCTTTCCAACTTCAGATATCATCTGCCCTAGCTGTGCAAACCATATAGCATATCTCAGTGTTCAAGCTGATCCCTGCTTTTCCTTACTTAGATCATTGTCATTTCTTAAAGAGGACTTCTAATCTAACACGCAAAGCTTCTTTAGGTATTAATGCTTCAAAACCCTGAATTCCCATCTTCCATTTTTAAGGCTATATATTTCTGAACTGATGAGTCAGTGACTGAACCTCCACCCAGGAAGATTCTTAAAGACATTCCAGCAAAATGCCTGCAACTGAGTTGAACAGCTACAAGAGGCAAGTAGTAGAAGCTTAAGCATTCTTTAGTCCATTCAGTGTGATGCAGAGGAATTGCATCTGATGCGCAATTTTTCTCCATTTGATACTTCAGTGCCTGAGGTTTCTTCTTTCAATGAACACAATTACAAGAGTTTGCCCTTTCTTACAATGTACCCGTCTCCTGTGCTTAGTTGAAGGTTCATGGTCTTCCAGTATCTGCTTTAACAAAAGACTGCTTGCTCTGTTTAAGGGGCACCTCCCCCTACTTTTCCACTGATTTTTTTTATCAATGCTTTTTCCACTTGAAAGCTTGATAGGAGGGGTGTCTCTGTATCTATCTGAACCAGGCCAAGACACCAAGTGATTCAAGATAAGGAAACAGCTCTAGGTATGCCTAAAAAAATCACATATTGCTTCCAGAAAGCAAAAGAGGACATTCATCAACATTAAGCACTACAAGTAAAATTAATCATAAGTCTAAAGGTTAAGCATTTATATTTGCTGCCTAGGACCCCTCAGGAAGATAAAAAAAAAAAAAGAAAAGAGGTGGGATACTTTGCCCATTGCATCTCTAGTGAA
This sequence comes from Platalea leucorodia, assembly GCF_965183815.1. Lineage (NCBI taxonomy): Eukaryota > Metazoa > Chordata > Aves > Pelecaniformes > Threskiornithidae > Platalea > Platalea leucorodia. The sequence goes on from NC_138826.1 coordinate 60,335,210, forward strand.
AACGAAGTAGTTGCCTAGTCTAGACAATTATGATGCCCAACTTTTAAGACACTAAAGAAGAGATTAATTTCATCTCAGCTGACCAAACCGCAGCGCTTTGTAACTGCCTGGTTTCCAGCCAAGAGAATGACCTTCACTCTAACCAGTGAGCTTCAGTTCCCACCAGTTAGGGAAATTAAGGATTTTTAAACCAGTTAGACACTGCCTGGTCAGGTTACTCATTATGTACCTTGTTCCCTTGGGCCTTTTTTTAAGCTCTGTAGAACAGAGAAGAAAAATGTTGTGCCCACTCTGTGGAACATTTCAGTACAGAACAAATTTATTTTTTTTTTTTTTAAAGTCAAAATGCTTTTTTTTTTTTTTTTCCCCTTCTCATCTTAAGGCCAGCTCAGGAGGCAGACATTTGTTTACAGCGAAGAGACTGGACTTTTGGTGAAAGCAAGGACAAGTGCAAAACTTCACTCTGTCAAAGTAAGCATGGAGAAAATTAAGTATAGAGCACAAGTCCATCAGGAGAACTTAAATGGTAAGTTTATATAATGGGAGTGGGCAAAAGAAAAGGGAAGTTTCTGCTCATACTCTGCTGATGAGTACATTTGAAACTGAGGATGGGTTTATTAACTTTTTTTGCAATGAACATGTTTGGATTTTTATGTTAGTGGTAGATACGCAAGAATGAGACAAATCTGCACAATAAACCCATTAATTGTCTTTTTACTAGTCCCAGGACTAGTCAAACACCTCAAAAATTTAAGACTTGGGACATCCAAGTATTAGAGAAGGAGTAATCAGTACTTCTACACACTTATAAAAATTATCTCTGTGCTACAAAAAGAAAGCTTGAAGGAAATATAGTGTAGAAGTAATTGAGGTCTATACTACATCTGTGAGTGGTAACTGCAATGTGAGCAAGAAAAAAACCCAAGCTAGCTTTTGAGGCAACTGCATGGGTTACATCAGTCTCACCAGAGGCTGAGACAAAGCAGCTGAAGCTACTTCAGTTAGTTATGCCTCCACTGCATTGCTTCCCAAACAGACTAAATTAAGAAATCATACTTAAGATGTCTGTTCTATAAATACCTCTGTTTTCATTTTAATGCACATGGAGCCCATTTCAAATATCTCCTGTGACAAATTGTTTAATTGAAATATGCATGGAACAGGTCAAAGAAAGAATACCAGTCTCCAGAGAGGAATGAAGTCAGACAGGGAAACCTTTCTGAATTTTACAAAGATATTACACTCCTTTTTTGTGCAAGTGAGTATGTAACAGAATTAAGTATCTTGATTACGTTTTGTATTGGAACTGTCTGTATTGCTTTCATAGGGTGCAGAATTGCAAGAAAAAAGGGTGGGGGGGAAATGACCCATTCCCTTATCTAGTAGTATATCACACAGTCCTGTCTGCACAAGAGGGCAGAGGAGGAAAAAAAAAAATCACAGGAGCAGGCAAGACTACCTTAATAGTGCAGCTTATTTTCAATTAATCACAGGCTTAGATATTTTCTTCTGAGGGCAAGTAGGCAGTAAAGTGCCCACTGGATGCATTCAGTCCCAGCTGAAGAGACATACTGCTTAAACCTCAGAGGAGATTTCCCCCCCACCCCGCCCAGTAAGGTAAAAAACCCAGGAGCTGCAATTTCTTTAAGTACTAACTACTAATTTATTTGGAACCATTTCCAAAGAACAGCAGAGGATAGCTTCAGTGAAGAAAACAGGAGGTTTTTTGAGACAAAATTGCAACATTATGATTTAATGAAAGCAAAGAGGAAGCCTAGGCTCTTGTATTCTTGAGAGCCAAGATATGCAGATCTTATTTTCCATGCTAAAGAAACTGCTAGTGAAAGAGTCTGGACTGAGTACACTAGAGGGTGTGAGTACAAACAGAGGTCAATACTCTGTGTCAAACTCCTGCCGACTTCCTTACCAGAACTGTAAAACAAAGTTCAGCATAACACCTTGAGCCCTACAAATTGTAGACAGTTGTTTTTTTAAGCCAGGCATTTACCCAGATTCTTCTACTGAAAGAAGAATTCTTCTAGTTAAAGCGAGCCAGAAGACCAATTTAATTGCACTTCTGTTTCTTGGGCCAGGGAAAATTCAGGAACTTTACCCCAGCGCTGCTTTAAAGGAAAAACAGGAACTTCCCAGTGAGACAATGCAGACAATATAGACAAGCCTCTTGCAAACAGCAGACTCATGCAGCAGTGCTATTATCCAAGATGTGAAGCAACAATAACTGCCTGGGCCAAAAAATGTCTCATCTCTAGGAGGAACTTCAGCCTTTAGATCTGATATCTAGATCCTTACTTACTTAACTGTATTATTTAATCTGAAAACTGCTTCCAACCATGAGGGACAACCCCAAACTGAAGAGGTAGAACACATAATCAAGTACTCTGAGCAATCCTGGCAAATGCCTCAACCCAACACTGCAGTATCTGGGCATCAGCTACAGCAATCCTTATCACAAAAGGTGTAAGGTCAAAATGCAATGCGTCCGAAGGCCATCCTAGAAGAGAGACCAACACACAGCCAAAATGGGAGAAAGGAACGTAAGCTGGTAGTACCAAGTCCAGTCCTGAGAGGACACCCTGGGCATTAAGACATCTTTTACAGGCTTCTGTCCTAAGCGATAGCAAGGATTTAAGCTAATGGAGCAACTCTGCTTTTTACTAAGCCTAATAGTTACTGCAAAGGGGTGAGGGAAATCAATTAATTTAAATACATATCGCCTGCACTGAGTGGCTGCGCATTTTGATAGTATCGCCTTTGGGGTTTCGGTGGTTTTTAAGTTCCCACATGGCATGATCTTTCATGACTGTCAATAGCAGACCATTATTATTGTCTTTCCCTCTGGCCTCTGTGTGTGCATCTAGATGAAACAATCATTTCATTTAAGGTACAGCAAGACTACAGTGGCTACCTGAAAATATTCCTAAACATGCCTAGGAAAGTAGCAAACTAAGGGGCTGAAATGGAAATGTTAAACATCTTCCACAAACCATATTCACCTTCCAACATATATTAAAAGGAAAGGTGTAAGTACTGGCAGAGTCACCTACACAGCAAGTTTTCTGTCCCCACTCTGTTACTGATGGTTCACATACTGTCCTTTCAACTACTGAATTTCTCAGCTGGTTCACCCCTCACCCACAACTGCAGACATTGTCTGAACTTCTAAAAAGTCTCCTTTGAAATGAAAGAAAATCTTATTTTCTTTAACCGGGAACAAAGGACAAGAGCAGAAAACTATATGGCTCTTTTTCACATTGGTTAACAGAGCTTTCACGGAGTGGTAAAAACAATACAAAGAGTATTTTATTTCACTTTCATAACATGGTTCTGCTCTCCACATTATAGAAGAAACACTGAGTTCTTCATTATCAGTTAAGACAGGTTTGTGCTTTATTTCCAGATAATATTGTCTTTTCTTCATTGAAAGCCTTTCTTGAAAGTTATTCAAGTTTTGTTTGTGGTTGTTTTGGAGGTTTGGGGTTTTTTTTGGTTTGGTTTGTTTGTTTTAAACAAACTGCTTTGCAACTGCAATGAGATAAACAAACCCAAATATACCAAAGCACACAGTCTTCCATTCTCTGCCTAGAAGCAGATAAATGTACATTTCATTTTATTTACCTTCCCATCCTTTGCTCCTTCTGAAAGAAAACAAGTACATTTTAGAGCTCCCAAGCAGTAGGTGAAACAGCAGGGGGGGGATATCAATGATTAAAATCAATGATTAAATTCAATTTGTGAACCATCAGCAGCAGAGTACAGTAGAAGGCGGTGTTGGACAGACCAAAAAATTACCAGTGTTTCTCATCCTCTTAGAAGTTCAACAGTCAACCAAAAACAATGGGAAGAAAGAAGCATCAAGCACAAAAAACAAGAGGTAAGTTGAACCCTGGTAAGTCTCTAGATAAGTTTGTCTGCTACAAGCCCCTACATGGCTTTCCAATTTCCAAGTACTTCACAGACCAGGGAAAAGACAGCTCTTTAAGACCTGGGGACTTCCAAGCCTGAGATTGTCCCAAAAGCTGATTATTCTCACCACAGCCCAGTTCCTAGCACTTTTTAAGGAATGGGCAGGGCAGTTACATCAGGTATCTGTTCTAAGAAAAAGCGCCCATCCCATACCGTAATTATGCTTCTCTGGCTCTGGCAAAGACACATACATAAGCAGAGCAAAAGGTACCTCTAAAGACTGTTTTGGCAAGATACTTAGTTTTCTTTCACTGATCCAAATAGCCTGCAGATCAGATTATGCTGTAAGCAGAGTAAAGGCTAGACTTTACCTTTGTTTTTCCTCTCTATTTAGAAAATTACAGATAAGTCCACCAACACAAAAAAAGACACTCTCTCTCTCTAAATATATGTATGTGTGTGTGTATATATATATTTTTATATATATATATATATAAAAACTTTAACATCTGTTCAAACACCAAAATAGCCATTTATCCCTTCTTTCTTCCTCCTTCTGTGCCTGTCCAATATTCCCCTTCCAACAAGGGATAGTCTTCTATTTCACCAAGCCTTCCTTCAGAATTCATTACTTCAGACATGAAGACCCTTCCTTCCACATCTGTAAGTCTGTAATTATATCTGCCTTTTATAGTGTGAGGCATCAGGAATAAGAGAGCATTTTAGTTTTCCAAAGCTAAGCAAGTCATTTATTAAATCCTCAACTTCTCCAAGATAATACACACAAAAAAGATTAAGAGGAATTCACTTGTCTATGGATCAGAGAAAGAGGTTAAGTTTTTTTTCCTCCCTCTGCACATCCACACAGGTATTCTGAGAAATCCAATGCAAGTTTTTACTTCCCCAAGTGGCCACCTCACTATTCTTTCTGAATGCTTAGATCAGAAGGCTGAATGTGTGCAGTTTGTTTACTGCACTAGTATAGTCTTCATAACACTGTTTTAGAGATCACAAAGTGAAACTAGCCACAACCAGTCTGAACATTTCTCGCACTGCAGTTCTGCTTCCTACGTTCAAGGTCTGTAGGTTCCACTTAGTCGTCAGATGGGCAAACTCAAATCTCTAGCTTGCCTTCTCAGCCTTATTTGGTTTCACTCACAATGCTTCCACCACCACTACTATACTTACCAGCACTTTTCAGGGTGGAATACCTTCCTGCTATTTATCAAGTATTTCCACTGCATAATTATAAGCACACCCGACACACGGTAGCTAAGGGCCATTTGGAATTCAGTAAAGTATTAAATTAAAATCACTCTAGGTAACAATTTATGATTTGCCTTGGCTGGCAGCTAAGCCAAAGTGCTCTGAATTTGTGATCCAGCTTTATTTCAGAGAACAAAGCTACCAGCTAATCTTCAAGACTGACATACTTCCACCATCCCCCCAGTGGCTTAGAAAATGATCTGTTATTATTCTAACATGTTTTGTTGTTTGGTTTTGTGGGTTTTTTGGTTGTTGGGGTTTTTTTTGGTTTTGGGGTTTTTTTTTTGGGGGGGGGGGGGGGGTTGTTTGTTTGTTTGTTTGTTTTTAACACCATGCAATACCTTCTTATATACTGAAGGAAGACTATGAACACATACAAAATTTTATTTCCATTCACATATTTTACAGGCTTCTGACTGACTGTTTGGTCAGTTGAACCATCCTATACCTTTCCACCCATCCCCCAAAAACCTCTTGCCAGCATCTCTTTTTCCCCACAAACACTTGTGCAGTATCATGCTACCCAGCTGTACTCCTTTGCTGCTACTAGCAGTAGCTTCAGATTCAGTAGTGGGGAGGGACTTACACTGGTCACTCGACGGTAGATCTGCGCAGCATTTTGGCACTCGGAATAAGGATACTCAGACGTGGCCATCTCTAGCATACACATCCCAAAAGCATATACATCAACGGATTCATCATATTTCTCCTCATACATCTCGGGGGCCATGAACTCTGGGGTACCTTAAATTAAAAGAACGATTCAGACTCTAAATGTCTCAAAGCGAGCAGAGGCTGCTGGCGTTACTCACCGCAGGAGGAAGCGGATGGGCAGACCTGTGAGACAAGAGAAAGTGGAAGCAAAAAGAAGAGGGAGGAAACCCTTAGTCACTCTGTCGCATCAACATACTTTGTGAGTCTTCCATTGCAAGGCCTTTATGGAACAAGAATGGCTTGAAAGGATCGATGCAATTCCTGTTTTATGCATGTTAGTTCATGTAAGTATCAAAACAGACTGGACCAGGCTGGAGTCAAATGGAGGGGAAGGGATAAGAAGAGGGGAAAACTGCAGACTAGCCATAGGCTGCAAACCAAATACTAAGGAGAGTTAAGACACTTACCCTTTCTCCCTGTAAGAAAGGAGGCACATTAAACCTTGTTTCAAAAGTTACCTGACTGCCCTCTGCTGCAAAAGAAGTAGTATTGGTAAGAGCCCACAGCTAGTCTCTGACCTGGTGCTCTCCATCTACTTTTTGAAGTAGAATGGTTCGGGAAAGGCCTTGCAATGAAAAACTCTGTTGTTACAAATGTACATCTTCATGAAAAAAGGATAAAAAGTAATTTTCTGCAAAGGCCACTCACCAGAGCCCTCTTCTTCATATACTTACCTCCCCACCTGCAGTATATTTATAGGCCTACTGCAGATACAGGCATTAGTGAGGGACATCCTACAGTCAAAAATACTCAGAAATAGAGAGATTGAGTTACAGGCATAGAGCGTGAGATTCAACAAGTCCCATTTAAATAGTGCGCAGAAAATTATTGCCCAGTGAAGCATCACAGCGTCCCCTCTGTTAAGCAAAGGGACTGCACCGTATCATCAGATTTACTTTAAGGCAGAGATGCAAGTTTGCTTTTTGTAAATTCAAGCACAGAATTATTTCCTGCAGACACCAGATTCAAGACAGCTTACAGATCATTCTATAGCCACATTGCTTGTTTTCACCATGCTAAACCAAAAAAAGAGGATGTAATTGCAGTCATTTATCCAAAGGCTAACTGTTAACAGATAGCTAGATACAAAGTGGTAATTTTCCAATGATAAATTTGAGGATAAGATGAGTATGCTTAAGGAAATATATTTTTTTGACACTGTATACTTTTCTTTCCTATTAATACTTTGACCTGGTTAAGAAGCAGGAAATATTTCAGCAACAGCTTGCAAGACAATTTACAGGTATACACCATCGATCCCATCTAGGAATCTAGTATAGGACTGTTGAGTAATACTGCATTTTAGCAAGCTCTAAATACTGAGGGTGAGAGCAACTTCCTTCCCTGCAGTCTGTTCACCCAACTATAAAAACAAAGCTGATAAAACCAATTCTTTAAAGAATTCACAAGAAAGACTACACTAGTTCCATCAAACCAATTTCTGAAAAGGGTTATTAGTGGATACATAAGAACAGAGCAAGTATAAGGCAATACTTCCCCAATGCATCCTCCTAACTTACATAAATCCACATTCTATAGACTCCCTGAGTAAGGCATTATACCACAGTCTGACTGTGATGTAAAATATATATATTGACTTTCGTTGATACACCTTCGTTTCTGATTACTCAAAGTGTAAGAGATTTAATATTAGCCCCTGGTAACAATAAAAAAAAAAAAAGGCTGTATAAATTAATGCTAGACTAAATATCAAAATGTCATTTGGTCACCAAAATGCATTTTTGCATTTCTCGAAGCATCATATTAAAGCTGAGTTTTATATGTAGTCAAGAGTGGTTTTATCAACAATGTTGCACTAAACTGTTGGGCAGGGCAGTGAATCTATATTCCAAAATACTTAATGTTAACATACAAATATCAAAAGCACAACCAAAATTTCAACATATAATCTCGTCAGGAACACAGAATGACCTCAACAGCCAAGAAACAAAGGCTACATATTTTCAGGCTTTGACCATGTACCTTTGAAACCATATTTTTAAGGAAAGCTCTTAGAAGACTCAAGTTTTCAAATAGGTAGACTGGCTCACCAGCCTCCAAAACAGGAAAGGCTTACCTATCACACTTTTGGCAAAAGAAGCTCGTTTCAGGGTTGCCAGACCAAGGTCTCCAATCTTGACTGATCCAGTGGGGCCAGTAATGAAGATGTTGTCACATTTTAAGTCTCTATGAATAATGGGAGGAGTGCGCGTGTGTAGAAATTGTAAGCCTTTCAGTATCTGACGGCACCAGCTTCGCAGTACTTTAATTTTCATCACTTTAAATCTTTTCAAATACCTAATGAAAAAAGTAACAGTAGGTTAAAAAGGTTCTGCTAACAAGTAGTAGAAGACTGTACTGTATCATTTGCTGTTCTGAAGTAAGAAAGCAGTAGAGATGCACAAATGTCAACTTCACCTTCTATTTTAAAATCTACTTGGGCATTTCAAGACTTCAGAGGAGCTGAAGATGATTTCCCCTCCTAAAAGTTAAGCTGCCCTATTCAGAATTTCTACCCCCTTTCTTCTAGCCAGGGGACTATAGCGCTGAAAGATAAATGTGAAATGCTTGATCTATAGCTAATAATTCATTTGCATATAAAGTCACCCTATGGTAATTGGGCAGTTGGCTTGCTAAGTTTCAAGGCACAGCTTCCCTGACAAAGGGTTAAAAGCTTATGCATTACAACAATTATTTATCTATTCATTTAAGAGGGTTTTTTTCTTCCCTACCTTGTCTCCTGAAACTGCTTAAATAGTTATAACCTTTTCATTGATTAAATATAACTGGGTGGGAAGGTGGGGCACTAGGGCCAAAACGCTAATAGCGACCAAGTACAGAGCTGTTGCAACCTATGTACGAGCTCTGAAGTCATTATACCTTAGTTATCAATATTAGCCCAAGCACTCTGGTCAACAATTCCAGGTTACACTTTAAACCTGCTTCAAATTTAGATGTTGAGTGGTCAAGCAAATTAGAAATTCTTAGAGATCTCTTCCCCAGTGCAGGATGGGGTTCAATGACCTGAGTCTGACTGGTACTACTCACTACTTCAAAAGTATGGACGGATATGGATGGGGCAGGGAAATCTTTAAAAAAAGCTCTGCCAAATAATTTACGTGGAAGAGTTCATGCGTAAAGTCAGTATCCCTTTGCAGGCAGAATGTGACCCAACCTTAATTATTCTAACATCACCGCTTTTTAAAATCTCATGTCAAAAGAGTCAAATTTCATACTAAAAATACTTTCCAATGCTTATGACCTAAGATTAGGATCTTATTCTACTCCTTAACTTCAGGAAATTAGAGACGCCACAAGGTGAAAAACCTGTGACGGTATTCAAGTGCTTTCCAGCAGTGTATTCTCACAACCCCTCTTTGGGTAAAACAATTTGAAGTGAAGAATTGTTGTTTTCTTCCTTTTGAAAGAGTATGGGCTGAAACACATTTAGAGAAAGGAACTAACATGCTGTGCAGAGCAAGGACTTTATTCTTAGTCAGCCAATGTTACTCAAAGTCTCAGTTAAAGACCAGTTTCACACTACTGCAAGAATGGCAGTAAATTTTGCGACCAGCATGGAGTCTAGCAACTACAATCTTAAAACAAAACCAAGTCATGTTCAATTATTCTGTGGTAGTGTTCAGTCTCTTCTGCATATCCACTTAATCAGGAAAAAAGGTTTTGATGAAATCACTTGAATCAACGCCAACATAAAAATGTAGTATATTAATCCTTTTTACTTTAATTTCTCCATTTCAAAAGAAGATCTGGAAAAATCAAGCTGCTAGCAATAATCCTGCTGTGAAAACAGATCTGTAAAAGCAATTGGGACCCAGTTCCAGAAGGAAATCAAGTCTCAAAACAGAATGTAAAGACAGGCAGGGAAAAAGCCAAGCCAAGGAAGGACACAAACTGAAGGAGGTTCTGGATCACATCAGCTACCACTTGAATTCTTGCTATTGACACAACCCTCATTCATCTCTCTTGAGCCTGTTCCAAAGATCACATGGTAGGGGCACTTCAGTTCAGCATCTGGAATCCCTAATTACATTCTTGGTTTCAAATATGCTAGTCTACAGCCAGCTTCTCACTGCTAAAGGACTGGGTCCAACCATTGCCCAGCATCTCGCAGTGTTGCTGTCATTTTTCCATAACACTGTCATGAACTAAGTCCCGTGTCACTTAACACATAAACCATTTTAAAATGGAAGTGTATATAAATACATAAAAATACACAGACAACCCTACTAGCTAGTATGTTTTCAATTTTCCTAGTATAATAGCACAACTCAGGCTTGAAGAGACCTCAATGAGGTTTCTAGTCTAAGTTTCTGCTCAAGGTAGGGTCAGCCGTGAAGTCAGACATGGTTATTCTGGGCTGTATCCAGCCAGGTTTCTAGTATCTCCAAGAATGGAGTCTGCACAACATCTTGGAGCAACCTGTTCCACTGCCTCATTATCACCACTGAAATAGCTTCTCCTTGTATCAGTCTGAACCTCTTTCGTTTCAATTTATGCCTGTTGTTTCTAATCCTCCCACCATGCACCACTACGAAGAGCCTGACTCCCTCATATGCCCTGGAAGACTGCTGTTAGGTCTCCCCCCCCAAAGGATCCTCTTCTTCAGCATGACTCAAGTTCTGTTCCCTCAGCCCCTTCTCACAGAGCATGTACTCCAGCACCTGACCATCTCGGTGGCCCTCCACTGAACTTGTTCCTGCTTAACCAATGTCATTCTTGTCTATTTTCCAGGGTATCAGTGAATTTCAAAAAAAAAAAAAAATAGATAGATATTTGATCTTTGCACAGAATACAAGCAAAGATGAGAACACGAGGCTTTCTTAATAGTTGGCTTCAATGAATGGAGAGAAACAGGAACTAGAGTTTAGCTTTCTGTCTCAAAGTTGGGTTGGGTTGGGGTTTTTTTGTTTTGTTTTGTTGTTTTTTTTTTGTTTTGTTTTGTTTTGTTTTTTGTTTGTTTTTTTTAAAGCAGGAAGGCTGCTGACCTACAGCATCTCGGCTCAAGGAGTATAGGAAACCATACTAAGTTAGCAGAGGTAGTTATGAAGGTATGTGTCCCACCACATAGCTGACACATTCATTTAAAGTGGATCAGGAACACACACTACAACAGCCTTAGACAAAACTAGTGGCTGAGATCAAGGTCAGATTAAGTCTAATTATACTATTAATGAAGACAGCAACTTTTAAAATAGACAACTCCATTTCCCCCCCCCCCCCAATATTTTAATCCCATGATAGCATACAATATCAGAAATCAGTTTAATTCTTTACAACAATTGCATTGTAAAACTTCCATTTGTATGCAGAAGTTCAGAGACTCTTCTTCATGCAAAAAATTAGAAATTTGCCCAGACAGCATTTGAAAAGAATGAGTCCACAATATTTTAACATTATTTATGTGTGCATATATATCACTAAATGTATACGAATACAAAAAAAAAGAGGAAAATTTACTTTAAGATATCACCACACTTCTCTTCACTTTCTTTATAACAAGTGACAACAATGTCTATGTCCCAAGTCTCAAAATGAGGAAGGTATCACTTGTATTAAATGCAGATAATGTAAACATACAGAAAATCAATATGGAAGAAATAGTCAGTCAGCCAAATATCATAAGCAAACACAAGTGTGCAGTGTAAATCTAGGAATATGACACAGGTACATGAAATACTTAATGATATTAAATCTGGCACATCAGAAATTTCCCATACAGTTTACCTGTCAAGTCTGAAGTGGACAAGAATGAACTAAATCACAGTTATAACACAAACTATACAATAGTGGGGAAAAAAACCCACCCAGAAGTCTACAGTTTAAGAGATCTTCAATTAAAGAGCATATTAGTTCCTTCTGGATAAAATAAAAATACCTTCAGAGTACAAAATAACCATATAGCCAGCAAATCTGAGGTACTTCTTCCTACCAACACCCTACTTTATAATTGTCTATTACTACTTTATCATCTTGCTCATGCCACCACATAACAAGCCAATCCAAATATTAAAATCTCTGAGGGGGAGAAAGAAGAAAGGGAGAAAAAAGTTAAATTTAACACTGCATATTCTAGCATAAAATTAGGTAACTTTATTTAAAGGCATCTGTACAGAGCTGTAAAACCTTTATTTCATTACTGCTCTGAAAACAGCACGTGAAGCAACAGATCTATTATTTTATCTGAAATATCTTAAACAACCTCAGAAAAGTCTTTCCTGAACATACAGCTAAAAAGAAAGTTGCAGTATCTTTAGCCCTCCAGTACTATTTCCAGAGACAAACATTTCCCTGTAATTGCAGACCAGAATCCCAAAGAGCCATTTTTTCCTTCTTTAAGTATGTCCATTTGTGGCTATCAATAAGCATTGTAAAAACACAAGACATTCACGGGCTATTTTAACCAAACAGATTGCAAATTGTTTCCAGCTCTTGCAGCCTGCTTACACATTTCGGATTTGAATGCCTCTCCAAGACTTAAATGGGCACTGAATTAAGACAACGACCCACAATCCCTGAATTTCAAGTGCTGGCAGTTTTATTTCCAGTAGATTAATGGCGACTGAATGCTCGCGAACAAGCTCACAGCTCTGCAAGGCAAAGGCGCGATCGCAGTGGAACTCCCCGCCGGCCCCACCATACCGCTAGAGGGCCCTCGCAGCAGCTTGATTTGCTGGCGTCTAACTCTGGCTTAAAAATAGGCTTAGTTTCATTCAACTACTTCACAGGTTGTAATTCCAGGCATCTGCATACTTTCAGATTTTTGTTTGGTACTACTTCATGAAGTTTCAACTAAACTGGTAGGGTTTCTTATTTTTACATATTATTTGTACAAGTACAAATGTACCTCCCAGAAGAGGTGAATTCATTTGTGCTTTGAACTTTACAAACCAGCTCATGCTAAACGGAAGGCAGCTGGAGAGGAAAATGAAAAATTCTGAGAAGTGAAAATAGTGCAGTGTCTTCCTGAGCTCTCAGAAGCCGAAAGTTTTCTGCATGTGCTTACTAGGACATCACAAGGAAGACTGACAAGCTTGCTAACTTAAAAGATGTTCTACCATACCCTGCAGTGCTAGTAAGACTCCTCTTAAACAAGAATTTCCCTACAGAAGTTTAGCCCTTCAGCAAAAGGGCTCTGTTCTTATCTGTTCTGAAATATGATCTATTTCCAGTGCTCTGATTTTGTGCTAATGATTCTTATATGCTTTGACATGCCTTAATTTACTTACGTTTTCAATGTTCCAGATGTCATGAGTTCTGTCACAAGAACAATACACTTTTTTCCTTTGACTGTAGACTCCCAGGAATCATAGAACCTGACAATATTGGGATGCTGAAGCCCTTTCAGCATCCCAGCTTCCTCTTTAAATCTTTGTCGCTCTGACTTGGACAGCTTCCGATCCTAATGAAAAAGAAAAGGCACGTCAGAAAGTTTTGCTTTATTTCTTACTCAGAGAAGCAACAACTTGAAAAACAGTTGAGTATAGTCAGTGAACAAGTAAGCACCAGTAGTCTTAAATGCCATTTTCTTTGCACTTACCCTTACATACTCTGTTTAGAAGACATTCTATTACAGTCTTTATTATTATATATTTTTCCTTACAATCTGATTTGCTCTCAGAGGTAAGAATTACGAGTCTGTAGAATATCTCCTCTTCCTGTTTCCTCCTCCCCTATTCTAATAAATTCAGTCATTGCCTGACTTGAGGTGGAAGGGGTACATGATATCCTCAAATATTCAAGCGGTCAAGAGCAGACAAAATCGGATCATTTAAAGCATCTCTCTTAGGTTGTACAAAACAATAATCTTTAGTTATTCCTATGTGTATAATATCCAGACCACTGGTAACAGATTGGATTAAGCCTCCATATAGGGTGGCAGAGCATCAAGCCTCTGTAACACATAGTATATACTTATAACTGTAGAAGAACAAGCACATGAGTTGGATTTTCTTCGATTAAAAGCATGAGCCCATGATTAAGCATGTTTCCTGTAATCTAGCATCAAGGAAAACAAAAACAATTCACTAGAGACAGAAAGCAATCTTTTGGCCAGAGACAGGTCATGAAAAAGCATTCCTGGACAATACTGTTGTATTTACCAACAACTGGCTATCTGATATCGTCAAGACTCTGAGAAGCTATTACCAGAATAAGCTGCACATCTCAAGAGAAAACAGTCTCCTTGCGTCATTCAGTGTTGTCAGCTTACCAATGCACTAGTCACACCACTCAGATTGATCGACTGACATAAACTGGACCCATACACAGTTTGTATTAAAAAAAATCATTTCAGGACATACTTAAAGCCCAGAACTTTAGATGCATTGTTTCTAACAGTTATTTAGGAATAACCAGTGACCTCTGTCAAATCTGAGTAAAAATTTTAAGTCACTTCATTCCATACTTCCTTTTCGATTAAAAGGAAATAATAAAAACATGCAGGGTTTACTTACACTGCTCACAACCTCCTATTGTCCTCCAGGCAGTAATCCCTCTTCCTTTCCTTACAGGTAATGTGTTTTCTCAATACCATTCAGCCATGCTAATATCTAAACCATCCTATATTCACTTAGATCATTAACTTTTTCTTAAGAGGTTCACAGAGTGTCTTTGGGCATGGACACACTTAATTTCCACATGAAGCTCCAATTTTCAGAAGTATTCCAGGTGAAAGTTTGAAAACAGGTTTGAAATTACCTCAGGGATCAGTATTGTATTGTGCCTACGAATATCAATCACACATACTTTTACAGTTCTTAGGAAGATGCTAAATTCTTAAGCCTTGCAAATTCCGTCTATAGACATCAAAAGCATTCAATCCTGCAACTACTCCACTCTGCAGAAATTAGCACTACCACCTCTTCTCACTCCTTGATAAGCATGCCTGCACAAGCAAATTTCGATAGAACATGTTTGCAGAAACATGCAAACATTTAAGTATTCATGTCTGCTTCGGTGTTGTTTGGGTTTTTTTTTTAATATGGAAGTAATACTTCCATTTGAGCTATCTTACCCATCTAATAGCTTTCCTTTCATTACAATAAACAGGGCAGCACAAGTTCTGTTCAAAACCAGTTAATCATGACTGCTACACACAGTTGATACAGAAAAGCGGTGAGCTGCAATAGGTACATCAGTCAACAGACCATACACACATGCTTCTAAAACACCCAATGCTTCAAGCAATACAAAACCCACAATAACATAATCATTGTTACAGTAAAATAAAGCAGAGTATTCTCAGCCTCTGCACTTGATCCACATAATCCACATTTTAAAACTAGTATATAGCTGTAAATCCAATTTTTATATATGGTAATTATAAAAACAAGGCTGCAACAATTACTTTTATATCACTTTTAAATTTAGCTATGTAATATGAACACCTGCATTTGTTTTTGTCCAAAACCTAGATTTTAGATATACATTTGGATTAAATTTCCTTTATTTTGTGCATTCTAACAAGTTACCTACCACAAACACTACTAACCAGTTTTAGACTACACTTGACATTAAGTTCTCATCTTAATCTATGTAAACCTAATCTCCCTTAAGGGCCTTATTCAGTTTTCCCTACCACTGTACTAGGAGCCCCAAATAGAAACTAGCAAGTGCTAATCACTCTTATCAATGAACAGACTCTTAACAGGCATGCATATTTTGACTCATTTCTCTTTCTGGTCACATCAATGGTAGCACCGTGTTCCTGCAAACATATCTGTGACGTTTAATACAGACACTCAACACTTCAGTGCTGAAAAAAAAAAAACCACCACACCAAGACAGTGACAATATACTAAGTAATTCAACACTTCTTTGAAAGTCACAGTGCCCTAATGATCTGGGACAAGTTTGGACACAAACACAGCCCAACGAATTTCACCCAGGGAAGACAGCTATGTTTTTGCAACCAAGGAAACATCCCACCCTTCAGTAGCATACTGCAGCAGCAAAAGTGAACATTAAACAGAGCTGTAAGAAAAAGACAGAGAGGCACTTGTTTCATAAGACTAGCAATGCATGCTACCTTTAACTATCCTCATTTCCTTGGATACGCAACCCATACACTCATCCATAACAGTTATTTATATTCTTTCCCTAAAGGAACACTAATGCTAGGTAACACAAAAGGGTGAATATAATTTTAAAAAACCCCACAACCCTAGCATTCAGGAAAATATTAAATCGCATGTACAATTATACCAACAAAATGAGTCTGTGTACACAATTACTGGTTATGCTTGTACAAACTATATTCTAATGCAACCTGTAGTTAGCCTAGAGGCTAACATGCGATTTAAAAATGACAAGTACACTTTCAAAACTTGAGTATTCCATATACCAGAACGTTAAAACGTATTAGACAGCAAGATCTCCCAGACTGCATAGAGATGGACTAGAACAAAGCCCATCCCAAATACTACATTTTGGCATCCTTTGAGCTGTTAATATGGGCAAATGTGACAACTTTATGCTCTTTCTATGCAATTTAAGCAGCTGCAGCTAATAAAATATTGAGATAAGCAAGAAAATAGCACACCGTATGTAATTTGGGAGACTGAGAAATGGTGCTACGAGCCACATTAGGTATGAATACTTGGGGAAAGGCAAGGGAATGAGAACATCTTGGTATCACACGAAGTCCACGCACAAAGCTGCTGTACAGCAGAGCTGTAGCAGAGAGAAAGAAGCCATCATCACTTAATGAGAATTTAAAAGAGCATTTTTCAAGAACTTGGGAAGGGGCCAGCTTTCACAATCCTCAGTTATAAGCATATACTCCAAGAGACTCAAAAGCCCAGATGTGTCTTTCCAACAAGGCAGCTACTTGGGGCAATACTGAGATTTCATTGTGGCCTTTGAGCAGGAGCCTGCAGGAATGCAAGACCCTCAGCTCTATCGCCACCTCTAAAGAGGCAGCAAAAGGTCTGTGGCATGTAATTCAAAATAAGCACTCCGTTTGATTAAATTATCTCGAGGGTGAATCAAATAAGCAGATCTATCCTCTGCAGCATTTTTCCTGTAACTCACAGTCTAAATAGGTATATAGATGGATCATTTCAGCATGTATTTGCTGTTTTCACCTGGAAGCAAAAAATAGAGGTTTCGCAACTTCACATTCCAGTATCACAAAGCATAGGATTGGTTAAACAAATTTAGTGTTTTTTGATTTTTATTTTATTTTTAAAAACAAGCAGCAAGAAACTAAACAAAATAGAAAGATACATGAGATGCTTTTCCACAAGCCTGGGAAACTTGAACAATTTTATAAAGAAACCACCACTTTAAGAACAGTTAATAATATATAGCTTGATATCCTATCCTTCAAAGACCAATTTGTTCTGGAATTCCTACTAAGAAAATTAAAAAATGGACACCCTCCCTCCTCCCCCAGTCTTTCTTGTTTTACCCTAACGAAGCAACCTTAGGCAGACAAGACAAAGGCCTAAGTCTAGAAGTTAGCAAATCACATTCTTGTATCTCAGTTAGCACATGCTGAACAGATATGGCCCAAATATTTCAAAATATACAAAGCTGTCCCACTGTAGGAGAACTTCCTTCCTAAAATGGATTTAACTATCCTATAAAATGGCCAGCATTGTTCTTCCTGAACTGATAGCTTCCCGGGAGGACTTAAGTGTCACATCCCAATCACTGGGCTGCCCTTCGAACAAACTGAAACAGATGCATCAAGCCCACTCTGTTCATTTCATTCATTCCTTTCCACCTACATTAAATTGTTTTGACAAGCCAGGACAAACAGCAAGGCTTCCCAGCACATGACCCGCGGTTCTGCAGTGCCAGGGGCCTGAACAGAGACAGGCAGCAACTGAAACAATTGTTCAGCTCAGAACGATTCAATAACCTTTTCTTGGCTCTTTCCATTTATCCTTGTACTTCCCCTCTGATTTCTTTTGGTCAGGAAAGAGCTATCAGAGGTGTTTACATTACTCAGTGTAAAACAGAGATCTTGGTCATTCATGATAAACCAGGTACAGGCTTACTCTTTCACCAATGTACTTAATTTACAGGAGCATGAATTACACACAGAACTGTTACTACCCTCTTTCTATCCCTGTACCCAGGTGCCTTATATAAATGCAAAAAAAAACCCAATCCAAAACCAAAACAACCCCTCACCCTCAAGGTTAGCTATTCTACCAAGCCACAAAAACACAAAAGATCATCAGCAAAAAATGCCTATATTCCTTTGGTGTTTTTTTTTCAGCCAAAGCTTAGTATCTATTCAGCGTCCTTAACGAGGAAGGAAAATACATTTCTGGCACCTAAATTAATCTTAAATTTCAACTGGGTTGCTCACATAGCCATTGCGTCTGAGTAATTTCTCATACATTTTCCTTTCTAACTTTCCACAGTCCTTCTGAGTTCTGTTCTATTAACATCGTGACAAGAAATCACACATCTGCAAAGCACATCACACTACCGCAAGCGGTTGCAGAACCCGGCTCAGACACCTGAAGCAGCAGGAGAGCCACCTTAGCAAGGCACTCTACTCTGCTCAGTCCATTTGAGTCTGTTCTTCAGACTGAGCTCAACTAAGGGTCTCGCCTCCGCTGTCCATTTTGACTGACACCAAATGGCCTGAGCTAAATTCTAGGACAATTCAGCTGACATTAAACGGACACAGTTATGCAGAAGAGCCACGCTGCACTTCACTCTCAAACACAAGCTACAGGATACCAAGCAAGTGGATAACAAGAGAAATACTCCACATGGAAGGAACTAGACCTGCTAACTCATGCTATACATCCTCAAAAGTGATTTTCTGTTTCTTTACAGAAATTCTGTTTCTTTACAGTACAATTAACATAGTCAAAGTGCCAGGGAACCTTTATGCACAACAGAATAAACCTGACCCAGAAATCTTTCCATGGTCTCCATTTCCTGCAAATAAGTCGACTCACAGGTGACAGAGGTCAACTTTAAACCGGATTTAAAAAAAAAAAAAAAAAGCGCTCAGTGTGTGAGCTGCTACACAACTTCGAGGGCTGTTCCCTCTTACACAGTATCAGGAAGATAATCAATAAAGAGGAAACAGAAAGACTGGACACTTTGCATACTACAGACAGGTTTTACTAGCTTTCTGCATATTCTACCACTAGATCCAGAAATTCTACGTAGCTATATCGCAGGGACAGTTAGTGGGTGGTTGTGTTTGTTTTTTTTTAAACTACGCTAAAGCAACACTAGGTAGCTTTCATCCAAAGAGATACACTAGAAAGCACACTAGAAAAATTAGTACCAGTGAACTGTCTTCAAGTGGTGTGATCTGAAAATGTACAGCCATAACAGACTTTAAAGTGCTGTTGAATTATAGATTGTATGAATCACTACCGAGGTAAATTATCTATCTGTGCTGAGGTTACACCAAACAGCATTTTATCAAGCTTTCCAAATATCTGAAAATTTGAGGGGAAGACACTGCTGCTCCCAGCCTATTATTCAGGGGAAGAAGTAGTATACAGAAGAGACAAATGTTCTTCTGTGTGCGTTTCTGCAGCATATGAGAAAGGCTTTGCAAGCCTTTTAGGCAAGGTTAATGAGGGGTCATCAGAGGAGAAGCTAGCAAGACTGCACTCTGATATTCAGCACTGTTAATGGAACTGAGGCTTTGTGGGCTGCAGTGTTCTCATCCTGAAAAAATCTAGCAGTTAAGAGGAAAAATGAGCACAGTGACCATTGAGCTAGATTAACAAAATATCAACAAAGAATCCACTGAGCTTAAAAATCATCCAGCATTACACAGTTGGTACCTAGAAATGGAAGTCTCAGTGCATAACAACTGCATCTACTTTCTCTGTCAACACATAAACCACTTCAGACTTTCCAGTGTTAAAGACTAGGTAGACAGAAAAAAGGAAGGGAGGGGGAAGAGACTGTTCAAAATGCATCCCCATACAGCAACAGACATGGAAACTGATCAAGGATCTGCACAGATCCTTCCACCAGTATACCTTTCAACAAACCACTGAACACGAAAAACTGATTAAATGGAGCTGAACAGCTGCTCTTCCAAAAGTATGCATGCAAGGGTTTTTTTTCATTTGACAGTAGTGTTTCTCAAACGCTCAGAGCATTTGAGCGTCCTGCCCAAGAGCTTAACTGTATAATATAACGTTTGTAGAGTTACATAAACCTTTAGCTAACCACAGAGTTAGGAATCAGGTCTGCACACCTAATGGAAGACATTCAGTCTTCAGACAACTCCTGCTTCATGCAGGCTTCTTGCTACAGCTCACCTACCTTCCAATAGCCCAGCCTTTCACAGGCAAGTCTCTACACAAGAATGTAGGGGTTGATTCTGAAATTCGCACTTGATAATTTGGGGGCTCTCAGGACACTGGGGAAGATCATCAGCTGCCAAGATTGCCAGCTGCTCAGTAAAAAAAAAAAAGAGTTTAGAAAAAGCAATACATTAAAACTGTGGCTAGTGAGGACAGCAAGCGCCAGATTAGGATACGCTGAAGTAGTACACAAGAAGTCACTAGATCAAGAGTTGCCAGAACAAAGCTGTCAATGATCCCAGGCAGCACTCCACACACATATGGAGTAATCTATTAGAACAGACTGCCTTACTACACACTGTTTGTTCTTTAGATAAATTAAGTATTATTTCTCCCCACCAAAAAAAATACATGCATTAGCCAAAAGATAAGCTAAAAAAAAAAAAAAAAAAGACAGACCAAACCAAAAAGATACTTACCACAGGCAAGAAGAAGAAAAAAAAAAAGTCAGGCTTCCTTGCCATAAAGCTGCAATGCCCCTAGCTTTTAGAAGACTAGGTGTCTCTCAACCTTTAAATTCCTTAACTATCCCTCCCAGGTCATACACTCCCAGAAACAGCTCTGCAAAGACTTCTAGAAAGTTTTTAGGAAGAAAGAGTTTGCTTGCTTGCTACCTCAGCATTACTTCCTTATCCACACTTAGGGAATTCAGAAATCAAGATCAGTCTCTGCAACTGCATAAAGTCATATGGTTTGGGGGAAGGGAAGAATATAACACACACACACAGTTCTTTGCACTAGGCTCCAGAGTCCCAAAACAATGACTTGCAATGGAAGAAAAGCAGGTAATCATATCAATATAGAAGAAACAGTAAGTGAACCTGAGGATCTCAGTATTCCTGCATTCCAGATGCCAGTAACCAGTTCTTAAAATCACAGAATCATTTAGGTTGGAAATAACCTTTAAGACCACAGAGTCCAACCATAAACCTAACACTGCCAAGTCCACAACTAAACCATGTCCCTAAGCACCACATCTACACATCTTCTAAATACCTCCAGGGACAGGGACTCAACGACCTCCCTGGGCAGCCTGTTCCAATGCTTGACAACCCTTTCGGTGAAGAAGTTTTTCCTAATATCCAATCTAAACCTCCCATGGCGCAACCTGAGGCCATTTCCTCTTGTCCTATCGCTTGTTACTAGGGAGAAGAGACCGACCCCCACCTCGCTACAACCTCCTTTCAGGTAGTCGTAGAGAGCAAGAAGGTCTCCCCTCAGCCTCTTCTTCTCCAGGCTAAACAACCCCAGCTCCCTCAGCCGCTCCTCATAGGACTTGTGCTCTAGACCCTTCACCAGCTTCATTGCTCTTCTCTGGATATGCTCCAGCACCTCAATGTCCTTCCTGTCGTGAGGGGCCCAAAACTTTTCAATCCCTTTCTTCCTCATCTTAGTTTGAAGATAGAAGACAAAGTTCCTGAGGATGGGTACTGGAATGAAACACAATGCCAAGTTAACATTTACTTACTGAAAGTACAATTTCACATTGCTGCTTGGCAAGTCTCCACATGAAGAATCAATTTTATATAAGCTATGGACAGTCTTCGTGGAACATGCAAAAAACCTTAGGAACACCAAAGTATAATATACATATCTAACACAATGGAAAAGAGTAGGCTTAAAACAGTTATCTATTATACCTTTTAAAGTTCCTAATTAAGGGTAAGTATTTTTTTGTAGGCTTCCTCTTACACAAGGTATTTAAAATGCTTTAAGTTTCAGGAAAGTACACAAGTAGTCAACCTAAGTGAAAGGTTGAGGGATTATTTGCGTTAGTTGTACAGCTCCCTGGTAAAAAGCATCTACGTGTACATTCTCTTCTGTATTTTCATTTCTGGCACATTTCAATGCACAACAGTAGTAGCATGGACAAAATTCGTTAGAATATGCAGTTAGTCTGTTAAAAACATACCAAAAATGAAAACTGCTTCTTGTCCTTTCTCTTACCATTGATACAGGTAAGTGATACAGCAAATGCATGTAACTTTATTGCTGCTGCTCAAAGGTCAGAATTAAAGAAACAAATTATACATATCTTGACAGAGATGGTACTTGGGTAAACTGATGGCAGGAGGAAGAAGAGGAGGGAAATGAAACTGTCAGTGATCAGACAGAAGGGGAACAGACAGAAGCCTTCATCAGTCAGGGTTTAGTCTGAAGAAGTCAATTATATGTATCCTGAAAGAACTGATACTTGAGTAAGCTTCAGAAAATAAGAAATACAACTTTGTCTTAACATGGAAGGGGGAGTATCTGCAATGAAAACCTATGTATGTGACTGAAAGACACTAGCACCACTCCCCATTTTATCCTGCAATTGTTTGTCAGTTTTGATGAAGCTATGATTCATCACCACCAGTAATTATATTCCTCTGATGTGGTCACTTCCCACTTTTACATATGCAGTAGCACCTGTGCCAGCAGTAGTAGTAGCAGCACCTAAGACACCTGGTGGCAGCAATGTCATAGACTTAACCTATGCTTGAAGAGACATCCTCAAAGTCTCCTGATAACAGAAGAGGCATCAGAACTGAAGTTTGTACTTTCTTGCACCAAGTTCTAGCATCATTAAACACAACTGACCTGTAACTAGTCACAATTATACAGTTCTTCCAGGTCTTTAGCTAGAAAAAAGAAAGTTGGCTAAATCCTCAAGTTTCCAGGATCCCATAATTCATGAGAACATTCAGAACAAGACTACTGCTAATATTGCTACTGCTGTACAGGAAATATGCAGTAAGGAATAACCAGAACACACAAAGATGCTTTAAAAAAAGGAAAGTTAGGAACACTGCATCAGAGATGAGCTCACTAACTCGGTGAGATACGAAGCCATTCTGCCTCACTTCCTCACATTGAACAAATGGCAGAAGTGGGATCAGAAGCATAAGGGGCATGCAAATACAACGCGCATCATGAACACAGCAGCAGAAAAACACTTTTGTTTCCCTGCAGGACAACAGTAAATCAGAATGTTTCCTCTACGTAAGGTCACAAGAAATCTTAAAGTATGACTCCCAATAACAAAGTTTATCCTTTGTTACAGTAGCACTGTGGGAATTTTTTTTCAGCAATGCCAAAGATGACTACACTGCTACACTAGTGCACTTCAGTACCATGAGCAACACCAGATGGAAGGCTCATGCCCAGTGCTCAGAGACAGACAGATGCAAGCATGCTGCTTAGAGACTGTGACAGCCAGCTATATCTCAAGTCTCTCTTGAAAAGACAATGACAGAGAAGAGAACCTGTACAACTCCAAAAGGGCTAGAATAGTCTGTCTGGCTGACAGGCTTCCAAATAATTCAGCCAGTGTAGATTTTTAGGCTTAGATTTTCCACTTAAATTTTAAGAAGCATGAATATGACATACCTGGCAGTAAAGCACCTCGCTTTTCCCAGGAAAATCAAACATCAGCAAAGTTGTACCACCTATGAGTCTCTATTGGATTACTAGCTTGTTTTCCAGAGCTGTGTTGTGTATGAATATACACATTAATACAAGTCTATACTACACCTTTCCCCGCTCTCTCACATCAGCACAAACACTCATAGGCAAAGCAAGTAGGCCAAACCGAAGAACTGAACCAAATTCCACTTACGCAGAAAACAATGACTAAGACTAATCAGTACATTGCCTAATACCACAATATCCTTTGGGAAACTTGCACTCTTCAGAATACAGCCATAAAAACTACATAGCAGCTTCAGAGTAAATTAAGAACTATACTTATACTTTATCAAGCCAATTATATATTCTTTGCTCTCCACACCACTAGTAAGAGAAAAATTTTAAACAGTAGATATGAAACCTATGGCTTAGACATTATCTCCTCTGGAATCTCTCATGTCCTCAGGAATCTGGTCTAAGAATGGCAAGCAACTGTTTAGGCTTCAGTCATTTCTATTCTAGTCTAGGGTTGCTCTAGGCAGCATTTGTGTTTCCTTACACAGAAGTCTGGAAAAAAAGATGGCTAAAAGTTTTATTCAATTTATTAATCCTGAGAGGCTGAACATAAGGGACAGGAATCAAAATGCTGGGCTGTACAAAAATAATCAGTATTAGAACAGAGAGCTCATCTATTTATTTTCACTTTAAAATTGCTATTTGATCCATGGAAGATAAATAGATAAGTTTGCTATCTGATACCAGTTCACAATAAGGCTTCTGTTTGTTACATACAGCTTACTGCAGAATTGAAGTGTTAGCTGAACTGAATTCTTGATGAGCTATTAACCAGCTGGACCATCTTGTCACTTGGCTCAAATGCCTCATTAAAAGTTTTGAAGCTCACATCAATTCTCATTTTGCACTGAATTGATTGCTTTGTCGGCGACAGGGAAGGTACATCCAATCATCTCAGTTTAATTTTACTATGAAAATCCAATTCTCCATTCAGGGGGTGACAATGCTGCAGGAAAAAAGCCTCCTCCACAATCCATTCTGGTTACCTTACAGATCTATTAACTCACTGCATCAAAAGAGCAACTGTAGCTGTTTGTTTCCGATATTTTTGTATGACCGTAAGAGTCCTTTTATGAGTAGGTACATGTCTAGAACATTAGGGTGAACCCTTAACCGATTCTGATAAAGGCAAATCAATTTAGAGAATCAAAAACATACTACAATTCTTCATCGTACATACTTCACAAAGCTATTGGCGAAAGGGAAGAGTTAGCTATATCCATTTTTCAGTATGCCAAAAAGTTGCATCAATATGCTGGTTGGAAACCATGCAGAAGTGTCAAGATGACTCCCGAGATTTATGGATAACAATCAAGTGGGAGGTACAGAAGAACTAGTAATGTTCCTGTGCCTCTGACTAGTTCCCTTGCAAAAATTCCAGCATAAAGCCTGGAGGCAATAAACTTAAATTGTCTACACAAGTATTTAAGCAGCAGTCCCTGCAAGGCTGCCCGCTGCGCTCCTCCAGTTGTAAAATGAACTCACATCAGCCTACTGTACATGTTAGCTTCAAGTTTACATACAACACCGGTACATATATTGCATATGCAGCCTGATTATGCTAGAGGAGTTACTCTTCCCAGCTTTGCTGCTTTTTCTGCAAACACATTCAAAAAAAGTACTTCATTTAATTTACAAAATTGTGGATTACTATCAGTTATGACAGAATGACATAAGAAGTGTAGACTAAGTACTAGCAGCCAACAGAAAATCCTTACAATAATCACTAGAGAACTCCATGCTAGACATCTCTCATTCCGAGACAGATGTCTCATTCAGTGATCCTTCAAGGATTCATCATAAACCCCTCGAATAATTGCCGGGTGTTCTGCATGTTCCCGCAAGATAGACGAACTCAAAAAGGGATCTCATGTAGTGAAGGACTAAAGATTTCCAGAAACAGTAAGTTTTATGGGGTGACCAAAATCTGCATTCCAGATGAGGTCTCAGGAACACCTTGAATAAATACTAGTATTAGCACTAGCATTTCACAAACATGAAAGTCCTAAAACACGTTGGAGGAGCACTTTATTTTTTTTAAGCCTCACTGCATCAATGATGCAATCTTCCTGTGTACTACCAGAATGCCCATCTTCATCTCAGGCTTGTCATAAAGGGAAGCAGTAATAACTTTTCCATGCTTACCTGACAGGTTGGCTTACGAAATCCCGTTCTTGCATCACCTGCGTGTTTATCATAGACTTCCACAATGATACCATATACATTAGAGACACCTATGTTTACAACACACCATGTACATCTTCCTTGGCAAACACCATACAAGATGTAGATCTAAAAAGCTATTCACAAAGTCAGAAATACTTCAGACAGTATCAAATGTACCACTAAGATGTAAATTTAAAAATAGGCACATTATCTTTCACAGAGCAAGGAAATTGAACATAGCTGAGTCAGGAGAAAGAAAACACTCAAATATTTAACAGTAGGCAAGTGGTAGGATGAACAACTATGAATACTGGCATGATGAAGCATACTCTGCATCCAGAAGCATAATTGGCTTTACAGTTCAACCCTGAATAATTTTAAAATTAGTTAAAATATAAGAGAAAGCATAGTGTAACTGAAATGCAGATGGAGGGACAAGTCAGATCCTATTATCTAAAGCAACTCAAGCTACAATATGTAAAAACAGCAAGTGTTTTGCTGTACAGTAAATCAAGGTAATAATATGCACACCTTGGACATAAAAGGACTATCTTTACAGAAGTTGGGGGGGAAAAAAAAAAAAAACAAACAAAACAAACCACAACCTTAAGTGTTGGATTGACCTGCAAGAAAAGGCTTTGACAACTAAAATTTAGTTTTGTAAGACAGCTGAGATGAAAGATTATCAAAAGAGTAATCTCCAAGGTGATTCAAAGCAGACAGCTAGGGAAAAGTGCTAGAGGAAGTTTAAGATGAATATTCAGGATTTTTTCCTTGGAATTTGGGGACTACATATGGTAGTACTGCCATTGGCAAAGCTATTCTGTATTAAACTAAGGGGTTTTCTGAAGAATACTACTGGGAATATCCTGCACTGCCAGAAGACCAACCATGACCTAAAAGACCTCAGATACTCACCACAACCTATCTATGAATCAGCTATTCAAACTGCTACAGCTTATCCAAATGTTTCTCATTACTTTGTGTTTTAGTCACATACTGTCTGTCCTTGGTCTGGTGCAGCTTTATTTCAATTGTTTGAACAGGAACATGGAACAAATTTCTTGAAGACAAACTATAATGACTGAGGATATCATGGTCCAAAGGGTCTACCTTAAATGGGTCATCACAACCTGCGAACAGGCTTCCTTGTTTTCAATTTACCTCCTACTCTATCACACTGCAGAACTCTACCTGCCATTCAAAATTAATTTTCGTTGTGAACTAAAGAGCATCATCCAAAAAAAGGTTAAAAATATCTGAATACTCTTTCCATACAGTGAAATATCTGATGTTCTGTGCATCATATACCAAAACTATTAATCACATTTAACATTGAAAAAGTTTCCTTAGCCAAAAAGTTATCTGAAAACATTTTTAGCACCACAGCTCCATCTGAAACATGCTCTTACGCGTTCAGCAAGTCTGCATACACAAGAAGCCACGGAAGCTGGAATTCAAATGAAAGTGCCTTGTCAGAAAAGCTGCACAAGTGTTCCGGTACTGCATCCCTTGCTTCAGTGGCAATAACTACACTTCTGTGGGGATAAGAGTGGGTAAGTAGATTTGAGACATTCCATATCTCTGTTTAAATTAAATTCCTTGCCCTACCACACAACCCCAAATAACATGCCAGTAAAACAATTTTAATTAAGCTAAAGACAGTATCATAAAGATAATAGACACTCAGACCTGGTTTTAGTCTCGAATCCACTAGTTACTACTTTAACAAGTAGACAGGCTTACTCTTGCTAGAAAGGTCAGTCAAGAATTACCTTTCCCCACTCTTGAGACAACTGAGGCTACACGAGACCCCTTTTTTACAGGCAGAGAAAGGACCCAGATAGATCTCTGGGCAAATACCTAATAGAGCAGCCATATTCATTTTCAGAATAGGAGCCTTCTGTCCAACTACCAGGCAACAGGATGTGAGTAGAAGCAGGACAAAGTCCATACAAGCAGCAGTCTGGAAGCACCCGAGAACCAGTTCCTTTGTCCATCCTCTGTTGCCACTCCCACATTTTCTTCAATTAACTTAGAAACAAAGTGCCAAGATAAACTTTCCAATCAAAACTCTAATGTTTGAATGCTTAGCATCTAGAGATATTGATGAGAACCTCACCAATTCCTTCTGAAGAGTTTCAGGTAGCTCTGTAATTTTTTTCTCCTGAAGACCCTACCACTACAATATAAAATCATTTTTTTCAATGGATGGCTATGATCCAAATATAGAACTCAGTACTTTCAATGGACAGCTGTGTTAAATAGTCTCTTGGGAGTCCAATTCTAAGACCTCTTTTGCTAGGGGATCAAAAGGTGGAAGTGTCATTAGATAGTTTTAAATCCTCAAAACACGAGAAAATTCTCAAGACAGTTTTCTTGTTACCACCACAGAGTTTTGTGCTTAGAACTTCAAGTTTCTTAGTTTGGGCCACAAAACTGAATTACAAAAAAGGAGGCAAAGAGGGAAGATAAGTACTTTATCCACTCCTCATTTTCTAATTGTTTACCAAAAACGAGGGCCAAGCGTAAGCACCTGCTGCTGCAGCACCTCAAATATTGGAAATAGGCTTCAGTAGCCAGCAATAATATTAGGGTACAGAGTAGCAAGTTTTGAAACTCAAAATTTATTATTAACTACATCAGCATTGATACTTAACAGCCTGCAATTGTGAAAGTGGGACAAGACCAACAGGCTGTCCAATAAGCAGGAGCTGGGCAGATGAATCACAGTCTCAGAGTTACAGTCCTATCTTCAAAGCTGTTAGCAGGCTGAAAAATTTATGAACAGGCTTCTTCAGAATGAGTTGCAACGTATCTGTCCCTCAGAAACAGACATTCCCCCTTGTGATTTCACTTTGCAAGTAATAAAATCCAGACTGCATTGCAAACAAAGAACTGCAGTTCCCCCCCACCACCACCACCACTTGCTCTTGCCCTGAGCACTTTGGCTACAGAGGCTGCTAGTTTTTTGATGCTATTTTAATCTCCCCTATGCTTCCAACACATGTTGAATCTCACAGAAACTTTCTTGTGATTTGCTATTTCAAAGTATGCTTTCTCAGCTAGACCTGGTCCATACTTAAGTCACCTTCTGTTGAAGGTTCACATAACCGATCGGTTTGGCTCTACATCTGCAGAACTACTTAATGCTCAATACAAGCCAAAACGAGATAGCCTGAGCACTTTCAACATAGTAAATTGCTGACTCAGTCCAAACGACTCCATTTCAGAATTAGTCACACATATAAGGCTGTAAGGTAGAAACTGAAATTTGTGCCACTATGAACTCTTCTTATCTCAACCGACCTCAGTATGCTTGTTTCTAAATAAGGACTTCACATGAGATCTATTGGCAATGACCAGCTTTGCAGAAATAGGATGCTTTTCTCCAAAATTCACGTTCTTTCCAAAGACAAACAGTGGAATGGGATGGTACCATAAGAACATGGTGAAATCTTAAGACCATAGAAGAGACTATGGCTACAAGTACCCAGAATTTCATTTTTAAAAATGGAGGGAACAATTTCCAGGTAATCCAAGGGATAACTGCCTCTTCCTATTATAAACTTCTGCCCACCCTTCCTTCCAAAGCACTTTCAAGTTTCCACTTTCCAGGAGGGACAAACAACATTAGACATAGCACAGACCTGGCTCTGAGCTAATTAAAAAGGAATTCCCATACAATGTGCTAGATATTAAACACCAGAACAAAACTAAAAGCAGTCAAGTACTACTCTGATTATAGCTATGTTTAGACTGTTTATATTTTTTGCACTTGTTTCATTTACATACATTTCTTTGGACTTTTATTTTTCCCCTCGTTCTGCACAATCATTAATACTATCATTAAAAAAACCACAAACATTTCTTTAACTCGGCAGTCTGTATAGCAATGGTGTTTGCTGGGGGCCCTATTTCACTTAAACCCTGAACATCAAGAGTCCAGTTTGACGTGAAAAATCCAAAAGGTATTTAGAAGGCCAAACTGTAAGCATACAAACTCCTGTATTTTAAAATACATTAGACAGAAAAGGATAAAGATAATTGCCAAATCTAGTAAAAAATATATTCCATTCTATCCATATCATTTTTCCCCTCAAGGCTTGTGGGAAAGCAAACAGATTTTTGACAAGTGCATTTGCTTTTAAAATAATTTAAAAAAAAAAAATCACTTTGCAAGATGAAAATTTACTATAACTAAAGCCATTTGAGCCGTATATTTTCATAGATGTTTGCATCAGACTAACATACCAGTACCAAAGCTAGTTCTCCATCATCTGAACACTGAGATTAATAGCTGCAAAGTCTGCTGCTTCTGCAAAAATAAAGGCTACTATTCCACAAAAGATTTTCTACTTGAAAGCTTCAATTCCTATTCCTCCAGAGAAACTTATGTCCTGATGAAGCAAGCCATTTCTGAGGATATTAAACTTTACTAGCTTAAACAGTTGCAACACAAACAAGGGAACTGAATTATATTGTACAGCTTTCTATCTTGCATTTCCCATCTTGGGAGTTAAACTTGCACATGCTGTACAAAAAGTAATTATACATTTATACATAAATCCAACACGCATTGTAATTTGAACAAACTGCTTCATACAGCATCATATGGATGCTAACATGGACTACTGGCAGGCTAGAACATGGATCAAGTCCTTAGAGTTTAAAAAAAGTAAGTCTGATCTAGAAAATGTCATTTATTTTAAAGCTTTATTACCTGAAAACAATTTACTTGGAAATACTTCCTCAGCGTAAATACAACCCACCTGTCTCAACACTGCTTTTAGGTCCCTGCTTCACAACTCTGAAGTACGAAAGCTTGGATGCAATGGATGCAACAAAGCAAGCACTTTTCTCTGAAGCATCTGTACCGTGTTGGCTGAAGCTTCTTAAAAAATTAAGGTCAAGACAGACACTTAGCTTGAAGACTTGCGGCCCAGGTGGTTAAGGTACACACCAGTTGGGCAACTGAAAACACGATCTTATGACAGGAATCAAACTTAAGTGGTGCTACCTAATGTATTAGTCACATGTGTCCTGGTAAAGGATTCAAAAGTAGATGACCACTATGTAAATATAGAGCATTACCAACACATTTCTTCCAAAGACAGCTTGCAAAACTACAGACCATTACAGATCCAAACTCCAGAAAGTTACACACTTAAGCTATAGAGGTGACCTCTCAATCTGCTTGATTGACTGTGCGGTCCAAAAAGTGCAGTAACTGAGTTCAGTAAGCAGCTTCCTAACACTGGGTGAGTGAATTTTAACCATTATTTTAGGCACTGTCACCGAGTCTTACACTGAACATTCAAATACTGAATTGTTGTGGTAGGATTTTTGCCAGCAATGCCTAGAGGGGCTGCAAAAGTAAGCAAGATGTCTCTTCATGTCACTTCACCCAAAGAACTTCTCAAAATGACTTCTCTTTTGCAACTTCATTTCACTGATACTATAATGCTTGGATTTTTAGTTACTCAGCATGAGAGCACACTCCTAGTGCTTTTAGAATAGAGTTACTGTAAAGAGCTAACAGCAATGTAAGTTCACTTCTTAGGAGAAGGTAAGAGGAAACAGCAAGATAGGAGACTACACAATACACATCATCACCTTGACCCTCAGGATCAAAGAAAACCACACTTGACATCCACAACCTATAAGGCACAATAACCTAACATTGCCCCACATCAGTAACAACTATGGAAAGTAGCTACAGTGCCACTCAAGTCTACTGGTAAGCCTTCCTCTGTCCTCAAGTTTCCTCTGCACCACTCCTTTCAGGGAAAGTGGCATACTTGTCATGGAATAACCAGTTGGGTCCCTACAGTTAGCTTATGCAATATCACTAGTGTTAGTCAGACATTGAATTAGAAGCCAAGATACAAGACATATGAAACCAAGACTCCTCATCCAATCGAACTTTTTTTCATAGACGCTCAGCAGGAATCAGGTAGGAACACTGAAGAAAACAAAAATCATGGCAAGTATTTCAATAGGAACAGGGGGGAAAAAAGTGCTATTATTTGGAGTCTCTAAGTTATACCATCAGCAGTCATAGTCCTATTAAGATACTCCGGGGTAATGTGGGCATGTGGCTAGATACGAATAGCCTCTGCGCTTCCACCATTCAGGAAGAACTAAAAACCAAACAACGCAATAGCCACAAATGCTTACAAAATAGTGAAACTAAACTGATAAAAAGGCAAATTAATTCAGCTCGGTCTCCCCAATAAGACAGTCAGCTCTTCTTATCTTTGATGAATGTGTCCCAAGATGTGATAAAGTGCATAGCACCACGACCTTTGATCTCTGCCTGACAGAAGTCATCATTCAAGGCTCAAGATATTTTGTTGTCCTACCATGTCTAACAGACTGTTCAAAACCCACAAAAGACAGCTAGGCTAACAGCTATACTTGCTATTTCCAAGAGCACACACTGATGACTCCCAGACCCTCAAACTGTAAACCTGACACTAAACTAGAAAATGGCCATTCAGATGAGGTTCCAGATGAAAGACTTCCTAGTGCTTTGACACCAAAGCAAGAGATGACACACCAACATACAGCTGAAAAAACACCAACATTTATCCAAATATGATCTATCCCAGAAAACTTATTTTAATAGAAAGTCAGAGAACAGGGAGAACTGAAGTCCATCATGATTCTGAAGCAAGGAAGTTGCAGACTTTTAAAAATATATATCCATAAATGTCATCAATATTTCAATGAAAAGTATGCTCTCGGTTCCCGTCATCTAGACCAACTGCGTGGATTCAAACACAACAGAAGTTTTCACTGAAGGACATGTGCAATTCAAAGGCCAGAAAATCCTCATTAAAGGACTCCAGAACAGCTTCGGCCTCCCTAACTCCCACTGGACCCCTCAAACCTCTAGAGCTGCGAAGCACCTCTTTCATACTTGCTGCAAGGGCTTCTATCACACAGGCGCTGCAGTAGTGAATCCTACAAGCCAGAAGAAAACCATTTCTGAAACACAAAGTACCTGGAAGCAAAAGTGAGATCTATCAAAGCAACTCAACCAGACAATGTTTTGGGGTTTTGTTTTGGGTTTTTTTGGTGGGCTTTTTCTTTGAGGGGGGGGGGTGGGTGTTTTTTTTGTTGTTGCTGGGTTTGGGTGGTGGGTTTTTTTGTTAAGGTTTTTTGTTTTGTTTTGTTTTGAGGCCTGCAGAGACTAGGAGCAAGCAGTGTGGTCAATTGCATTTATTGTTCCATTGTCTAAAGTGTTAACCATAGACATTAAAAACATCTTAAGTACCCCTTTGAACTAAAAAGCTTTATAGAGCAATGGGCACAAGTCCTCTCAAGGTTTAAGAAGCAGGTGGTTCAACTAAAACATGGCTAATGTCCCTGCTTGTTTGGGTTCTTTTTAGCATAAGTCTGTAGTTATTGCAAATTTTTGTTTTATTTCTAATTCAGTTTCAGTTCTATACACCGCAGTCTTCACTAGTCAAGACCTACAATCTTGTTTTATGTTAAGTTTTCTGCAGAGAAGCTATTTTAAGTTAATGACCATGCCCATTCTCCCATTAAAGTGTTTTTTCAGTCATGTACTTAGCACTCAAGTTTTTTTATGGCACTTTGTTTCACATTATGCTCAGCAGCCCATGCAACACATTGCATTTTACAAGCAAATAGCCAATGGCCATTGGCAGACTTCCACCCCGCCTTTCTCAATATTATTGGAGTAAATCAAGGCTTATTTGCACATGGATGGCAGCAAAAGCCCTCTGCAACCTGCAAAGTCAAGTTAACCCCCTTAATTATCAGTGTCAAGTAGATTTATTATGAATCTCATTACACTTGGTTCATTGTTAGCTAGGATCACATCAGGTATCTCAGCTTTTTTGCTAGAAATCCATATTGAAACACAGACTGAGGATTATCAACTGGCCAAAAGACCACTGGGTAATAGTCTGGATAAATGTTCTTACCTAATAAAACTACAGAAGGAAAGGACACAATTAGAAGATTTCAGAGCAAACCTTTTAGCTACTTTAGGAACAGCATCAGTAAAACCCAGCATCAGTGGCTGAAACATTATCATCAGCAGCATAAGAGGACTTCTGTAATACTCTAGAAAAAGAATTATAACTTCACCTGAAAAAGGAATTTGCATTTAAGTGGTTCAACTTCATTCCTTCTTCTTTCAGTGAGTCTTAGACTGTTTTTAACAGTTTCATAGTACAGCTTTATTTCAAGTTAGAGTAATGCTTACGGCCCTCTAAACTAACAATTTGGTCACCAACTTGTGATCCCAGTGACTCCTGATAAACTCACAGCTGTTGGACTGAGTATTTATACATGAAACAACTGACGTATTTCCATCTGGTCTTCATGACAAGAGGATGACTATATAGAATGGCAAATCACTACTGCTTCCAAACAAAACTCAGAGAAGAGGAAAGGGAAACTGCTGAGTTGGACTGCCCTTGACCCATGACAAACAGACAACTCAGCTGTCACTTATGTTTCGGTCATTTGAGAAGCAGCAGAAAGTATATCTGAAATGAGACACCCTATTCAGCTGAAGCTCAATCTAGTTCACTGATTTTTTTTTTCCCTTCCTGGAAAGAGATCTGGCTTGAGAAGGGGACGGGAAAAGGCAAGAGTATAAGGCAAATTCCCAAGAGAACCATAAGCACATTTCCATGGATAAGATTGATTTACCAGCTGGAAAATCTAAGTCTGGAAGAAGGCAGCTCCAGGAGTCAAAATTTAGATGCAGGTTTTAACCGTGCTCGTTATTCTTGCTACACAGGGTAGCTGAACACAGACACAGATAGAAAACCTGCTTCATTCCAGAGTGTGGGGGGAGGGGAAAAAAAAAAAAAAAAATCCTTGTTTTGCCAGATGGCTTATACAGGGACCACAGGAGGATTCAGGAAGGCCAAAGTTAGAAAATAAAGCAAAAAAGCAACATTGGCAATGACTGATACAGTGTTTTGTTGAGGGGGAGGAATGAGAATACTTCCTGAACAGGTAAGAAGCAAGAACAATTACCATTCCCACACAGGAACAAGAAAAACAAAAGATACCATTTCCCTGCATATTATTGCCAGAGAAGATAAGGACAAAAGTCAAAGGGAAAGTGGAAAATAGTTTTCTACATCGTCAACCAACTCATTCTTTCCATTCTAAATTCCAACTCCAACTTCCTCAGATTTCACACTCCTCTTAAGTGACAAAATACACTTAAATGTCGCTATGCTTACAGCCTGCTGCTTTTTAACTGCACTCATCCACACTAACCTAGTTAACATAAATATCAGGTAATGATTCAACTGATAGGCATCAGTGATTTTAGATAGAGTAGTCGCGTTCCTTCAAATTCTACAAGTTTACCCAAACCGTGTGGTTTGTTGCAAAAAGTTATCAAGATCAGAAGTTGAGCAACATATACTCTCGGATGTGATACAACAGTAAAATCACACAACACAAGCATATTTAAGAAATTCAATATTATCTTATAAGCTGCCACATTAGAAGCCACAACTGTTTTCTGACAGAGGTCAAACCACTGAAGAAATGTAGTGAAGCAAACCTTCAGTTAAACGATTCAGAACACCAACCAGCAATTTGCAATAATAGTAAATAACAGAGGCTACCACAAAAAGAATTTGGGGAATTATTTTGCTGATGTTGAAAGTACAGCTAGCTACTTTAGCACAGCTGATCCTGGCATACTTCCTTTGGTTAACCCAACCTAATCTAAAGCTACTTAAGCTTTCTTCACAAAACTGAACCATTTCTTTGCTTCACCATTTGAGATAATTACTGTTTGCACTAGTGTTAGTTTTCAGACATGAAAAAAAGGGCTACCAGAGTTCTTGCAGATTCTTCTGAATCAGTTTATCAGCAACCTCAAATTCAAAACCCTATCACTTACATGGTTTAGAATCTAAGGATGCTTTCTCCCAGATGCCAAGGAATAATGGGATTTTATAGTGTGGATTTATCAAGCAGAAACCACTTATAGCATAGGTACATTAGGAGTTTTCCCAACATCTCTACATTTGGGGTAGCAATTCTCTGCAAAGTTTCTCTCTCCCTTTTTCAACTCAACCCTTTAGAGCTCTTCATCTATATATCTTAGAAAACAGATCCAGAAAGCCTTCTGGAACAGCTAGTCATCTACCACTAACTAGGCCACAGATGCTGGTTTGGGGTAGAACATAGAATCACTTAGGTTGGAAAAGACCTTTAAGATAACCAGGTCCAACCGTTAACCTAACACTGTCTCTCCAGTTCAAAAAAAAAGAAAAAAACTCTTTCAAACAGCTGAATTATGGTCACAAACTTTTACCTTCGAGACAAAATGTGTAGGTTCACAATCTATTACAAAATACTAAAAACCCCACAACAAATAGCAACAAAACATTGATCATTACTAGCTGCTGCCCTTATACAGCTCAAAGTCTGAACACATGCATAAAATTACTTTACATGTTCATGTAAGTTACACAAATATTTAATCCACAAGTCTGTAAAAAACTGAGAAACTGAGGTATGTCAACAGTACATAGTTTATTCAATAAGATATTACTAAACAAGAATACAAAGGGAGGTATTTTGGCAAAAAGCGATGAAGAAATCCACAAACTTCAGCACAAATATTATATTAATGATACTTTCATGAACTAGCCATTCATAGCAATGGGAAATTTTCAGAATCAATTCATTGTTTAAACTTGCCTGGTCCTCAAACTTTAAAATTCATGTCATGTACATCTTAAGAAACAATTTTTTTTGCTATTCCTCATCTTTGTCTTGTAAATGCCTTTTCAACTCTCAAAGTAATTACAGATTTAAGAGTCTCCAACACCAATAAAGCAAACTTCAATTCTGCTTAGTTTTCTGGGATTCGCCCAAATTTAAGAAGTAAGATTTCATACTGGATGGGAGGAAGAAAAACATTTTTTTTAACCTTAGTCCAAAGATACAGACAAGACAACTGGCTATTTTTCCTACTTGAAGTAAGTGGTATTATACACACTTAGTCATGTTCAGCTGCACTGATATGCTGTAATTTGTGCCATCTTACTGTTGTGGCACTTCTTTCTTTTACCCTCTCCATACATACACAGTTCCACGACAAGCCCTATATCCCATTTGATACATCTATGCAAACACCTTGGAAACTCCCTAGGGACACCAACTGTAAGAAAAATCACCAGTCTGTCAAAAAAAGCAGAAAAGGAAGTGAACAGTATATATTAAGCTATATTAGTCTAACCTGACTGTAGCAAGTCTTGCTTTATAGGCATAATATCTGAATAAATTGAGAAACTCATTTAGACAAAATTGTTTCCATTACTAACACCCAGATAGAAGGGACAAATTACAAACTACAGGACCATTCTTAAATAGCTGCATTACAATCTAAAGCAACTGGAAATATTTGTTCTCCTACACAGACAAAAAAAAAATTGAGTCTCTAAACAACAGGATGTTAACTACTTATTTGTTACGTACATGAAACTTACCTCAAGAACAAATGCAACTCAAACCAGAATTCCCTGGGATCTTTTAACTTTCTGCAAACACAAGATGACTACTACTTGAGAGGCCAAAACTCGTTGTTCTTCCTCCTCAGATTTCTCACAGGGGGTTTTTTTGTTTTGTTTTTGGTTTTTTGTTGTTGTTGTTGTTGTCACAACCACTGAAAAGCACTGAACATTCAAGCAAGTAGTCTACAAAAACCAAAGGGAGCCCATAGAAAACAGATGCACATTTTCCTAGAGGAAACTTGAGAGTTAACAACAGGGTTTTTTTATGACAGATCTTCAGGTATAGGCCATGCACAATCTATTAATGTACTACAGCATTCAAGTCTTTAGCAGCAACCCAAAGCCTCTTCACTTTTTTTTTTTGTTCCTGAGCGCAAATACTGAACCTCTGAGATACGTTCAGGCTTGTATAATGAGATCAGCAAAAGAAATCATACCATCACCTGAACTGGCTCACAGTTGCCATCAAGAGGCAAACAAATTCAAATTCAAGTGTCCTGTGTAATTTTTTTTTTTTCTCCCACAGGTACAGCCAACCTGAAATGCATTCTGCTTTTGAGCCACTTGTCTGCAGAAAAAAGCTCAAGATGCATGCAAAGGAAGTAGAGAAAAACCACAGAAAAAACATTCTAGAACTAAACTTAAAGTCTTATTTTTGTATCAGACATTACTGCAGTTTCTCCATTTTTAGCACACTGTTCCTGGCAAACCTAATAACCCACTAAGCCCCAAATCACGATAAGTGTAAACAAAAACCATGCCCCCAAAGGTTGTTCTACATACTGTCAATCTCTACTTGTCTACATCCAGAGAGGGCAATAAAAAAAAAAAATTTCAACCACTTTTCAGACAGTATTTCTTATTATAGGATACTTGTCTGAATAGACTGCTTCTCAAGGACTCTCCAATTCAAGTTTAGTCTCACGTATCATATTTTTTCTTTAGGGAAGACTCAAAGGCTCCGAGTCCAAACCAGCTATAGCAAAACAGAGCACATTAAGTTAGCATCTTGCATTTTTATATAGATACACAACTTACATTTCCCAAATGAAAGCATACCATAAACAGCTGAATAAAGAAAAGAGACAAACCATAAATAGTTTTATGTTGAAAAATATCTGTGGGAATAAAAGCCTCACTCAAAAGAAGCAGATTTGAAAACAGACATGGTAACATTTTGCAACATTTAAGCAAAACCTGCTAACAGTTCAGAAACTGTCATTAACAGATGCATATTACATAAGTGCACACAGATTTGCAGATCCTTAAGATAATCAGCCTGGATTGCTGAAGCTTTTAATAGCAATATTTGTGGGTTATTGTTTGCATGTCATTAGTCTTTGCCAGGATAGAAGCAGTCAAAATACATTCAGATTGGGGTCATAAACTTGCCAGCAACAGTCAAAGCAGAAACAAGTCACAGGGTGACTCCAAGAGAGGAAAACGTCCAACAAAAACTGGGTAACACCATCACTTGGATAGTCTTAAACTATCATGAGACTATACTAACTGGCCAAAACCAGATAAAATGCACATAATTGATGGTATCAGCTTTGTACTATCTTCCATTTAGCTGAGCATTCCTACGTAGTTGTTTCAGATTTACCCCAACTACAAAGAGATCAGTATTCCTATTGTTTTCAAATTCTTCTAAATGGTGGTAATAAACTCTCAATCACTTAAATGAGTTTTTCCATTTGTAGCTTTTTGCTTTCTGTTGCTAGCCCGAAATCTCCTATCAGAACCCGCTATCTTCAGCTACTGATGCAATGAAATTAGGAATGGCTGAAACCATCCAGTTGAAAAAGATGATCCAGAACAGCTAGAGAGAAACAACAAAGCTTCTCCCTCATATAAGGGGTCTAATAAAGCTTATTTTCCACACCATCTGCTGTTCTAAAGCATAAAAACAGCTGTTCAGTGGATAGCTATCGAAAGTTCCTATCAATGACTGCTTATTAACACAAGCAATAGGATCTGAACCATTCTGAACTACAGCTCAAAATATAGCATCCATATCACAAGTTATCAGACTTGCCAAAGCTTCCCCTTTGTTTTAATCTTACTGGTCATGTGCTAAAAGGAGTCCTGCTAACCACTCACAGAATTAGAAGACTTGAAAAGCACCACAGTGATCTTGCCCTGGGAACAGATACTGCAGAGAATTGCTGCCCAGACTACTGCCAACAGATGAATTGGATGATTTCAGAATCATATTCTTGGGCACACTGAGTACAAAACGAAACTGCATCCCCTACATTAAAACACACAGCCCTGGGCAAAGCAATAGTTCCAGCGTCATTGACTCATCACTTAAAAGCTCACAGATACTTTAGTTACAAGATAGATGGCCATCAAGTATAAACATACTTTTTGCAGGATTTCCAAACTAAGAATGCAGGTAGCAATCCCAAAGATTCTGCTTATACCTAAAATGATACATCCAAGCTAGGTAAATTTGCCTCCCGGAGTGATTTAGAATGAGTTATCCTTGTAAAAACTGCTTAACGTAGATATTAATACTTAAATAGCTTCTGGAAGACAAAAAAAAAAAAAAAAAAAAAAACCACAACACAATTCTATTTTTTAGCAGGCTGCAGTTTCCTTTGCTGAAAAATAAACTAAGAGCATGTTAAGTTGCTTTCGAGCCATGCAAAGTAACATACAGTGCTGCTAAGAATTACCCAAGCAAACCTGGAAGTGCTTTAGAATAATCTGGGTATGTGCAATGCGCCTGTCATCACCAGGTGAAAAGTTCAGAATATGTTTGAGAACCAAATCTGAATTCTGGTCACTGTATTCCATCCCATTTATTTTACTCTGGCTTATTAGAAAAAAGACGACTTGGCAACATCTGTGATGATCTTGTTGCAAGGATCTCCTTTTGGGTTAAGAGGATAGCATCACATAGCATAAAACATCATTAACACAAAGTTTATCCTTTGCTGAATAGAGTTAAGGAGTATTCTGCAGTCTGTGCCCATAAGACAAGAAGTGAGCAAGCTCCCTCTCTCAAGGATGACCTCAAGTGAGCCACAGATTCAATCCTATTCACCTCTTCATTTCCCCTGGCTCTCCAAAGGGGAATAATGAGGGCAACCAAAACCACACATTGAGAAGTGCTGGTATGACAATTTGTAAATACGGTGAGGAAGTTGGAAGTAAGGTAGAAAGAAAAATATCTGTAGTATCTTGACCAGACACTCAAACACTGTTTAATTTTCACTACATACCCTGAATCATTCTCAAAATCAGCTAGAAGAAAGTCCTGGCAACTCTAAGCAGCTTCCACAAAAATACTTAGGAAGCCAGTATAAAAAGTTGGCTCTCATTGGTTAGGACAAGAATTTTAACACCATATTTGAAAAGATTTTCAGATGCTTCATGTTAGATAAAAGCCTTCAACTACACTGAGAAATCAATTTTCAAGCAGCACTACAAATCCAGCTATTTAGAATAGGAACTGTTTCAAGTACACCGTAAGAGTGTTTTTCCAGACACGGTGTACACAGGGCATGATCAAGGTAAAACCATGGAATCATTATCTAAAGTTTTAAGAGTCGAAAACAGTAACTTTCTACCATCTGCTATTAAAAAAAAACCATACATGCTCTGCCAAGAGAAAGGCTTATGCCCAGCTGCGGAAGCACTGCAAACTTGCATGATATTTATTCTTTTTTCTTATAGCCCAAATGTTACAGCCGTTATGTCTGCATTTCCATTTTTCATAAGTTAATAGTTCTGAAGACTAAGACAAGCTTGAAACTGTGAACTTAAAGACTGAAACAGAAAAATACTCAACTTTTATTTCAACTCAAGCATGATTTGGAAGAACCAATTAGTGATCTCAAAAAAAAAAACAACATTGCTAATCTTCAGAGGAAGCGAGAGTTTCTGAAGAGATGCATGACAGGAAGCATCAAGGCTGCCACTGCTTAGCACAAATTTTGTCACATGCAGTATGGAGAACCTCGGTGACAGTCGGAGCTGTGTTGTTTAACAAGCTGCTGGTATGAAACAAAAACAACGACAAAATAAGAAGGACATGTGGCCCAGAGGGATGTTGCTAACCAAAAGGTACTGAATCTACACTGCACCATACACTGCATCCATGGAGACTACCACAGATCTATTATTGCTTGTTTTATTTATTACTCTGCTAGACAGCTCTCAAAGGACTCTATACAGGATGTCTCCAGGGAGTTTTATCAGGTGAGGGTTGTTTTTTTTTCCCCCCCTTTCAGAGAAAGATTATAGTCCTAATACTGTTCCTTAGCCCTCAAAAGTTTAGTTATAAAGCTAAGCATTTTTATTTAAAACCACAACAGCCCAAAACAAATCTCATTTAAGAGATTTAACTCTGCAGCTCTCAAACCCACCCAAACTGACAAATAAGAACCTGTTTATTTCCACAAGAAATGCTGCATTTTCAGAATGCACTTATCGAATTATATTTATTGCCTCACAACCAGCCAGTTACAAATTGAACCACAGCCATCTCCAAAAGCGATATCCCTTTGAGGTAAGATTATTTTCCTAAGTAGAGGTCTCCTAACAGCTGCAGCTCCAGAATGTATTTTAAAGCTCCCTTCTCTCTTTCAGGGTCACCTTTGTAAAGTCTGAGGGAGCCTGACCACTGTTTATACTTCTGCAGGTAATTAGCCTGGCTCCCTTCCCATGTCATTTATCAAGTTGTCAACTGTATCAATTACAGCACAAACACTCAGGAATATGGCTGGATATTGTTCATTAGCCAAAGAAGAAATTTGCACATCAGAGATCTGAAGCCAGTAAGTACCAGTAACTTGTTCTACCCCATGACATGGAACACCAATAGAAAATTTAACTTTACTGCATAAAATTTCAAGCTCCCTACACATGTGCATTTGAAGACACTTGGAAATCCAGTGTAACCTGAAAATGTTATAAACCAATTAGCCGTTTCTGGTTTCACAGCTTTTTGCTTTCAGTATTTTGGAATTTGTAGAGCTGAGAACAGAGAAATTGCTAATAAGGACAGAATGATGTTCACAGAGATTGTCACATACCTTTATTAATCTACATTTGTGAAAATTATGCATCTGAGCCAGAAGCAGTCATGAACAGGAGGCACACTGCCGCTGCTACAGTGGCTGTAGCCACCTATAGTTGTGCTCATAGACTAGCAGAGTTACTTTAAACACTGATGTGAAGTATAGGCTAGGCATGGGAGTCACCATACTGGATTAGACTCAAGCTTGATCTGTCTTAGCAGAAGTTTAATAAAATATAATTTAAAACATTCAGAATTAAACCACAGTTAGAGCTTTCAAAGAACATATATTTGTTTCAGGATGTTGACTATTCCTCCAGAACTAGCAGAATGTAATGATTTTTCAACAGCACTTAGCAGACAGATGAATTCCAGCTCCATACTCCTCAGCTTCCTCTCTGCACAAAGGTTTTGATCTGTTTTTCCATTTTGTTTTAATGTAGCTATACAATTGTGCATCAGAGCTACCATCTTCGCAGTCAAGCCTCCTAGTGAGCAATATGCAACCAGCTTTAAAAAAAAAAAAAAAGACTACAGGATGCCACAGTTATGTGTTACAAGACCTTTTTTGGTTGTCAGACTTGAATGTGCAGCTTCTGAAACATTCCCAGCTCAGCCAGTTCAGAAAGCAAAGAGATTTTTAAGAATTATACTTTGACTTCAGTAAGCTGATGTTTATCATGATGAGCCTGCAGTGGAGTCTATACTCCAGAGTATAGAAACTACACTCCATTGTTGTCGGAGGACCTAAAAAATTAGTATTAAATAAAGCTTTAAGTCTAAGAGATAAAGATAGTTACAGTTAAATCTGAAGTGTCACTAAA
Organism: Platalea leucorodia; assembly: GCF_965183815.1. Lineage (NCBI taxonomy): Eukaryota > Metazoa > Chordata > Aves > Pelecaniformes > Threskiornithidae > Platalea > Platalea leucorodia. The sequence continues at coordinate 60,378,462 of NC_138826.1, forward strand.
AGTGAAGATATACATCATATCCAAGCAACTTCCTGTATTGTGAGTTCTAAGTTAACTTCTGTATATTGTTACACTCATAAAAATTCTGACATATGGAAATATTATTTAGCACCTCACTACTTCCTGTGATAAAGTGACGATCAGTTGCATTATCATTATTACCAGTGCACTACAGAATCTTATGATTCACATTTGGTTATGGCATTATGTTTGTTCTCAACTGTTTTTTTCATTGCTACTGCCTATGTAAAGAAAAATCCATTTCTAAGTTGGAGTATTTGTACATTACACTTCATCTATAGTTAACAGTCTGCAACAGAATTGCATATGTATAACCTACACTATTACTCAGAAGATTTATAACTAAAGGCAACCAAATTCACATTCAGCTTCCCCTCAAAGTAGTAATGAGTACAACATACTCTTTTTGCACCACTTTCACCTATCGAACTCATTTCTTACACCCAGAAGCTCTAGCTCACTTAGAGACAGCCCTCAACCTCCTTTTCCCCTTCAGCAGTTCACGTTAAGCACAATTAACCTAACTCTGCACTGAAGCCAGGGTAAGAATGGCCAAGTTAAATGACAGTCTTGATTTAAAACCAACTCAAACTGAAACAGGGACTGAGGATGACACTTTACCCCTAAGATTTGGCTTTTACAGTCAACTATGTGACTCCTGCTACCTTTGGTATAAGATTATTACTTCGCACAGATAGACTTAATGAAACAGGAAGAGGCATCACATTTTAGCCACAACATTACCTGAACCATACAGAGCTGACAAAAGACTTACTGCTCAGAAACGTAATTTAAAAAGACTAACCAGTAACACGATTGTACAGGAAGAGTTACTTTAAATTAAAATAGAAAACGGTGGCAGTAACCACTTTTGTCAACTTCTACTTATTTAAAGATCATTAAAGCAGTAACCCTAACTACTACTACACTCAATTTATGAGATGTCCTAATGACAACAGTAGGAGGCACACTTGACTCAGAATTACTAGAGTTGAGATGAATATATACAATGGGAATAAAAGGGTTTGAAGGCTAATGCTACACAACATTTCCTTGCAGTAACTGAAGCTGAGCACTGGCCCTAAGCAGTTACTGCTGAGCTCTTCACAGCTCTACTACACTCACGGCAGGGCAGATATTGCACATTTAAATACCTGCATCCAGTATTCAAACTAGATTCAGTTACAATTTGCTTCATAAAGACAGGCCACAAAGTAAATTAGGATAGTCTACCAGTCACACTTTTGTTAGAATTTTGTTGCGCATCTATAAGCAACCTTGAAATACTCAATTCCTTCAAATCAAATCTTCCCATCTTCCACAGATCAAGAAAAACTAGAGTCTTGGCCAGGACCTCCCTTGCTGGAGATACTAACACCACCATTAGGTCACCCATAAAATTTCAGCTCTTTCTTCTTCTATTTCCTCCACAGTTCAGTACATCAAGCATAAGGGGCACTACAAGGCAGTTCGAGAGCCTTCTTAAGGATATGGAGCAATACACTCCAGAAGAGCAGCAGCAACTTGGAAACCCAAGCTGCATTTGATAAACAGCACCCAAACTCCCTTCAAAAGGAACCACATTGATATTCTCAGATTTTACACTTCATCGCTACAGAGCACATACATAAAAATTAGGTAGAGTTGCATTATTCAGCATTAAAAAGTCATTCGGCCAGAGACCATCACGAAGCCTTCTGTGTTGTCCTTGATCCACAAGATTCCTACTACAGAATTTGCTCCAATACTTAAATACTGTAGTTTAACTGAGTTGAAAGCAGCTGGCATCTTGCTTTCTTACAAGCAGCAGAAGTTTTAAAGAAACTGAGGCATTTGAGGTATGCTAGAAGAGCCTTAAAAGAACATATGCCCAAAGACTCTGCAAAAGTACAAACTGTTCTCTGTTTTACATCTTGCAATCAAGAATTGTGATACACCTTTATCAACTTTGGACGAGCCATGAGAGGAACAACTTAGTCTGCATAATCATGCTACACAGCCTCATTCCAGCAGCACTACAGTAGAACTGTTGAGAAGACTCTAGAGAGGTGGGACATCTAGGATGCCTACACTTGCCAGCATGAATACAGAGAAGAAAAGCTCTTCTATTGCTAAGGAACATTATTTCAATACAATTAAAAGGAATCATCAGTTAGTTATGGTTGATGTAATACAGCATAGAAGAATTCACATTCACATTTCCCTAATAAAATAATCATGCTTCGAAGGTTCACCACGGCATTCTGGAAAACCAATGACACCTAAATTTCAGGCCATCTAGGTGAACTCAGATTGTATTTTGATACAAATCATGCATAACGAATATCACTAACCTGTCAACAATTATGGTTTCCTAGAGAAAGAAGAGGATGTACCCATCATACCAACAAATGCCAAGTTCCTCCTTTTATTTCTAAATGCAAACAATAAAACAGCACTTAATCTTAAAATATTCTACTGGCTGTAGAGTCTAGCTCCTTCAGCAAATACTTTTAACAGCTATAAAATTTATATTGCTGTTTCAAACTTGTCATTTTGTACACGGTCTCCTTACGAGAGAAAAAGTACAGCCTTCAGAATAATTTAACCCACAAGGCACTCCTGTAACATAGATAACCTCCAAGCAAAACATCAAATATTTTCATTCATGCTTTTTGCAATCTGTCAATTTAAATACTACTCATGAAATTCTTCAATCAATTGAAAGCTCAGCAACATGGCTTTTATAAATGAGCTTCTTTATTAAATTACTTCAAAGAAGGTGCTCCTTTAGACAGCTTGTCCACATGGTACTGATGATGATTAAGACACTTCTACAGAGGCAATATTAGCAAAGTGACTGATGCCAAGCTGACTTTAGTTTCTGATCAGTAAGTGAAGTGTGAAGACTAAAATAGATTGCAGGGGTTAAAGTCAAGAAACTCCAAAATGGCGAAGATCAAAATTTCAAATAGAAATCATATAATTCTGGTGGATTATTAATCTCCTCTCTGTTCAAACTGCACATGAACAGTTTAAGCAGAGCCCAACACTGGACAATTTCACTTTTTTACTTAAAATTAATGCTCAAAAGAAGACCACAGTAAGTATGTAGCTAGCATGGAGAAGCAAGGCATGCTTAAGGGTATCAAAGAAAACGGGAAGCTTGCTTCCACAGTCAGTAAGCATAGAATAATGGCAATAACATAATCAACTAAGATACCAGTAGAACGCCTGAGCAACCATCCAAAAGCAAATATGAATACAAATTGAGAAATCTTGTAATAAATTCTCTCAGTTTGACTGGAATAGATGTAAAATTGCTTTTGAGGGGAAGAAAGTTTTGGTGCAGTAACTGCAATTGGTCATTTGAGAGCAGCTAACTGCTTAAAAACCCCTCAAAGACCTCTGGGATTTTGACCCAATGCTCTTTCATCTGTCCTAAATTGGATGGGAACGCACACAACAAAAAAGCCATACTACATGAACGCCTCTATGGACTGCACCAAAACCCAACACTAAAAAGCAAGCACTATCATTTTAATTTAATGCTGAGGCTTTGAAAACAAACTAGTGCACCAGGTATTTCGTTCCTGGTACTCCAAGCTCTTCCCACTTCTTTTAAAGTTGTTGCACAGCAACCTGCACCTTGGTTATACAAGCTCTGACTCGTGCGGAACTAAGGGTGTTCTTGCCATCGTTAAACTGGGCTTCTACAGAACTCTGGCTCTGCTCACACCGGAAACTTCGTAGAAGAGTAGTGTCTTAGCCCAGTTTAATCCACGAGTCATTTGGAAAGGTTAAACTTCGGGGGGGGGGGGGGGGGGGATTAAAGCTTCAGAAGGGAGACAATTACTTTCTTCCTTTCCTTGTGCCTGCATGAAGTGTGAACCCTAGAACTCAGAATGAAAAAAACAGCTTTGCAAAACTAAACAATGTGATGCACTACATGACTTCGTGTATATTCTAGAGCTACCTCCTACAAGAATCCACTACCACAAAAATATGAAATGTCTATGAAATTAACATTTTAGTATTTTTTCTTAAGTAATACACCTTAACAAATTTTGAAAAATTAAGGCTAGCTCAAGTTGACATTCACTTACACATTTTCCCTCAGCCTCCTGAAGCTGTGTACAATTATTTTTACAATCCTTCAAGCTACCTTTTGGAGGCGTAAAATGGAAGACGCTATAAGAAACAGAACTGTAGTACATTTTCTGATAGTAAAGCTAAAAAATTCTTCAGAGAGCAGAGTATTTAAAAGAATTAAAAGGCAAACTGACTCCAAGGTAAGGCTGCACCCTTCTTCCAAAGGAGTGGCTCAGGTAAGGTCTGCAGTCTCCTGTCTGAATAAAGCAGACCTCGAGTTGACAGATTCTACCTCCTTCAAGCACGCAGCCTAGCACCTGGGAGAGTGACAGTACTTTGGCAATTCACAATTTTTATTTATTTTACCTGCAGCTCGCACCAGGCGACTTCCACAGTGGTATCCGTATCCAGTCCTTTATACACAGTTTTGAAAGAGCCTCTTCCAATCTCGATGTCAAACTTCAGGAAGCGGCCATCCGGGGAGATGCCCACTGCCTTGGTCTCAAGCTCTTCGATGTCTTCCTGCTGTGTTCTCCGCTCCTCAAATTCCCGGCTGGCAGCTGACACACTGCCAGCGGCACTGGTGGGGGGTAGCGCGGTTGCCTCATCCTCCTCCTCCTTGGGCAGCAGCGGGGCGGCATCCTTTGTGGCAGGGGGCTCCTGAGCAGGCTGTCCTTCGAGGGGAAGCGGGGCAGGCGGCGGTGGCTGCTGCAGCAGCGAGGGAGCCTGGGTGGCGCTGACAGCGATGCAAGAGGTCCGGCTGGCACACTCGGGAGGAGAGACCAACGGAGCTGCGCTGCCTCCCGAGACAGGGGCCGAGGGCGCTGCGGGCTGCAAACTGGGTAGCTCCAAGGCCGTAGCGTTGGAGTCGCAGATCACGCTACGGCGGAAGAAGCGGTGCTCGGTGGCTGCCGCCCCTCGGCTGTCCTTGTCCATGGTGTGGCGGCGGCGCCGGTACTCCTCACTACGGCCTCCGCTCCCCGCTCCGCTGCCTGCTCCACCAGCCCCGGAGGCTCCGTGGTCGGCGGCGGCTCCCAGCTTCTCCCCGATGGAGCTGTCCGAGCTGGAACCGTTCTTGGGCGGCGGCGGCGGGGGAGCCAGGAAGCGAGGGGCCGGGGTGCCGCTGTCTGCGGCGCCCCCCGACATCATGCCCCGGGGGAGCGCTGCTGGGGCGAGGCGGCGGCGGGGGAGAAGCGAGGGAAGGGGCCGGTCACTGAGCGGGGAGCGCGCCTGTCCGCGGCTGCCGTTGCAGCTGCAACAGAGGAGGGTCCCAAGGGCTCCTTACGGCGGAGCTGGGAGGCGGCTGCTGGGGAGGCTGGGCCGGCGGGGTGGGTCCCCGGTCAGTGTCTGCATCCATCCTGCAGCGGGGAGCCGAGCAGCGGGGCCGACATGGAGCACCAGGAGCGCAGACGGGGCGCGGGGATGGGGGCGGCGAGGGGAAGGGAAAGCCCCAAGCAGCGCGCCCGGGCGCGGAGGGAGGCGCCCCGAGGCAGGCCCCCGACCGGGGAGAAGCCGGTGCCTCGCCCGGCTGCTCTGAGGCGAGGGGAGCGCGCTGCAATTATTCCCCGGCGATGAAGGGAAAGCGGGGCAGGCCCGGCGCCCCCCGGAGCGAGGGCCTGCGGGGAGGGGAGGGGAAGGGGCCGGGAGGCGAGGCAGGGAGAGGGGGGCAGGCCCCGCACGCCGGCCGCGGAGGAAGCTGCCGCGCTCGGTCACCCGCACCGGGCGGGGGAGGCCTGGGCAGGCCCAGAGCCCTCACCCCGGCGAGGGGGCAGGGAACGGGGGGCCGGGGGGCTCAGCCCCGCCTCGCAGGGGCGCCCATGGCGGCCGCGGCCTCCACCTCCCGGCAGGCAGCCACCGCCCGCGCGCGGCCGAGCCGCGCTCCCTCCAACAGCGGCCGCCGCCGCCTCGCACGGAGCCGGAAACCCTCCTCTGCCCCCCGCCCGCGGCTCGCAGCCTCTCCTCACCGGGGGCCGCCCGCCGCCACCGCCGCCTCCGCCACAGGTGAGCCGAGTCCGGGTGGCGCCCCGCGCCGCGGCGGGGAGGAGGGAGCGGGAGCTGCCGCGGGGAGGTCTCCGCGCTAAATGGCGACGGGAGCCCCAAACCGACACACAGGAGGGGGGGGAGGGACCGCGCCGCCCGCCACGCCCCCTTCCGCGCCCGCCCTGCGCACGCGCGCCCGCCCGCGCCGGGGGAGCGGCTCGCCCCCTCCCCCCTCCGCAGCCTCGGAGAGGTGGCAGCTCCCGCCGTGCACCGCGCCGCGCGCGGAGCCGCGCGGGAGTTGTAGTTTCCGCCGGCGGGCGGGCGCCTCGCCGGGCCGGCGGCCGCCCCCCGGGAAGGCCGGGGGCTCCCAGCCTGCCCGGGGCCGCGGCACCGACGCGGTGCGGGGGAGCGGGGCCGACCCCCAGCTCCTGCTCTTTCCCAACCGGGGCGGCGGCGGGGCGCGCAGCCGCCCCCTCCTCCGCCCGCCCGGCCCTCGGGGCGGCCGGGGCGGGAGCCGCCGGCCGGGGCGGGCTGGGCCGGGCCGCCGGAGGTTGGAAAGGCGCTAAGTCTGCTCCCGTTGCTTGTTTCTTCAAGTCCTGTGTTACACCTGTTTAATATGTTAAATATTTAACTTCGTGTTTTCAAACGGCCTTCAAAATTGGGGGCAACGATAAGTCCGTGTACATGAGTACTGCACGCACACGCGAGGGTTTGGGTTTTTCCCTCAATTTAGGTCACCTGAAGAGACATTAATTGGCCAGGCAACCTAAAATGCAAGTAACTGCCATGTAAGTGAGTGCTCTCTGTTATTTAAAACAAACGGGATTTGCAGCCTTTGCCCTGAAAATGAGCATTATCCTACGGCCATTTCAGTCGCGGCTGCGGCTGCTGCAGTTGAACCGAGGTGGTGCAGCAGCCAGAGCGCATGCGAACACTGACACAAATCGGGAACTTTCAGGTTAACAAAGCATTGGCACACACGAGTCATCTAGTTTATTTATATCATGTTCCTCTTTTGTATTAGTAAACCAAAACCAAGCACTTTCCTTCTTACAAGAGCAGTCTTTTGAAGTCAACGGGAATGTACTGAAGGAGGAGCGAATGATTTGGTACCATGCCTTTCAGGCAACGACAAATCAAAAATTATGTTAAGAAAGAAAAAAATCAGGAAATTTCCCTATGTAAATAATATGTTCCCAGCAAACACACTGGTATTTCAAATACTTTTTTAAAAGTTACTTTTAAACCAGCAGTTTAGAGGAAGTTGTGTGCTGCTGATGTGAGGCCTTAACTCCTTCTGCACAACGAAACACAAATGGCCCTTTCAGACCTCCACAGCCCCCAGCCACAAATTACCAACCTGAGCAATTCTCACGTACTTGTATTCCTCACATATAAAATTTAAAACCGCACGGTAATCGGAATACTGTTGTTTTCTGTACATCTTTCTGTACTACTTCTCTTTGTAACAACAAACAAAATAATGATAGTCTTCACAAAGAGGGCAAAATGTACTTCATTGTACAACTCTTCAGTAAAGGCTTCGGCATGGCTTAAGCCTTCTAGAGCTTGCCTTCACTGAAAAAGTTAATTTAGTTAGTATATTCGTTAATAGGCCACTTGAACTGCATTGGCACAAAAGGAGACGCTCTCCAAAACAATGCTGAGCTGAACAGAGTAATTTGATTAGCAGCAAAGAGTGACTGGATCAAAACTGATTAATTCATAATTCAGTCTGCCACATCCCTGCTGCACCACCAGGACCAATGGCACCAGCAACTGACCATCAACATCTCCTCTAATACCAAGCAGGGTTCAGCTTCACTCAACACTTGGCTACATGTATTTGAGCATCTCTCTAGACACCAGAATGAAGATTCATTTGTAGTATCAGCAGGCGTACCCATGCTAGCTTTATACTCTTAAGAGTAGTAGGATATAGTAGCGGAGCTCCAGGAAGGGCTGGCAGCCAAGGCCCCAGTACCTACCCTGGTCTGTGCCACTCCATCTTCACCACTGTTGTGGCCTTCTGGAGCTACATTAAAGCAGAGATCTCCTTTCCTCCACTGCCCGCTGCATTTTTAACTAACCCTTTGGATGGGATAAGTAGGAGTAGATAGCAAACCTTGCTCCAGCTTGATGCCTGATGTAACCTCATGAGCATATACCTAAAATAATACAGTGATCAATCATTCCTTGTGGTGTACGCCTACAGAGCTGTTAGGTGAATTCCACTTGCATCATCAGTAGTCTTTGGCAAGCAGCTCCCAGGTCTGCACCCAGCCGCGTACCGTATGATCTACTGCAAAAGGTAGACGGGCTGCAGCTGGGGAACCACCGCCCTGTGGTCTACACATGTGGTTTAAATGAGACGTTGCGTGTAGCCCCTCTCTTGCTCAAGTGCCTTTCACCCATTGTTCTTAAATGTATTTTCCCTTAGTTAATTAAGCAAAAGCTTTGCAAAAGAGACCAGCAGTGCATAGCCACAGGGGGCCTGAGGCAGTCTTCTACTAAAAAACTGTGGTAATTATGTAAAAAAGCACCTCCCCGGTGTCTGATCCAGCACATTCCTTAGTACTCCTGGAATTCAAGAAGGTTAGTCCTCTGAGCCCAACGTGTTCAGTGCGAGGTCCCTAACACCCGGCTCTTCTCACTGGCTCCTCTTCTGGGCAGAGATGGGTATAGCAGTCATGTCGGCAGAAAAAAAAAAGCTGAGCAGCTGACCTGGAGGTGGGAATGATGGATTCTGTCTTCTTTGGCTCTGAAAAATGAAGTGGAATGATATTGGCAATTATATTTTATGTGGGTGTTGCTTTAATTTTGTCATTCTAAAAAAAGACGAATGTAATAAAGAGCGTGGGCTTGCTTTCCCTTCAATTTTATTTCTTTTAATCTGTAAAACTGTGTTTAGGCTAAATGGAAAATTTCAGTATTGCAGCAAGATTTAATAAAGCATTAAAGTAAATTCTATATGTATTCTATGTTTAGAAACAAGTAATTAAAATAGTTTCGGTGCCAGAGTTCCTCAGCCAATTAAAAATATTTCTTTTGCCCATTGCTGTAAGAAAAATACACAGTAATAAGGAGCCTGACTATACTTGAGAAATTACAGGCAAAGAGACTTAAACGATCTTTTGATTAAATCCAAAGGGCTGACGCTTGACATCATAAAAATATCCTCCTTCTGTCAAGCCTCTTTTAGTTACAGTCATCTTGCTTGGAACAATAATAGTTTAAAAAAATTACTCTGAATGAAGTGTGATTTTGAAGTTGACCGAATCAGAAACTTTTCTTCTGTTTTGCTTTCTCCAGTGAAATTTCATTCACTGTTGGCATTCATGACCTGCCCATGTGACAAAGTATTAATGTGGAACAGCTATTCTCTACTTTCTCTTATGCAATACATTATGCAATACAGAGGGCTATGCCATAATTTTGATGCATGTGATTTTATTCCATAACCTAAGTGCTTTTCAAAGCAAACTGTTCATCTCAGTTTTATTGCACATTAACTTGTTGCAGCTACGCTGCCATATAACGACAGTCACAATCCACATTTTTCTACCCCAGTTTCTTCTTTTTCCTTGACATTTCTCAAATCTAGGCTTCTGCCACAGTGTTCACTTCCGTTTCTTAATGCTGGAAGTTAGTGAAACAAAGTGTTTCAAGACCACATGCTTGAGAAATGAGAGTAACTTTCCAGATATTCTGTTTTGCTTTGTTTTTCCCCCCAGCAAATCAAATTTAATTGCAAACTTGTTCTAGAACCTGACATTTCTTTTATTCTTTAGTGAGGTTTTGTACTTGGAAGTAGCTCTGGAAGTCAGGTCGATTATGAAATCTTTGTAAACATCTCTAGGATCTATGGGCAGTTTAAGTCTTCAGACTCTGTAGTAGGTCATCCATCAGATGGTGTTGGATGGTGAGTCCTGCCAAAACCTCTGAACGTGGGTAGTCTCTCCACAAGCAGGGACCATGGGAACTGAAAAAGAGCAAGAACTACAAGTCTTACAGGGCTCAAAACTAAACATCCCTCTTTGTGCTCGCCTGGCTTACAGAGTCTGCTAGTTCTGCAGGAAGACAGGTCCACACTATGGCCTAGACACCTGAGCAAAGTATGAGCCCTCACTAAAGGACTAGTGAAAGAGGCAGCCAGGCTGTATAAGAAAGACTGAATGCAGAGATGATGAATTTATGTGACATTTCTTATTCATTGCTTGAGAAAATGTCAACAACCCTGCACCTTAAAACTGGAGCATAGCATGTGCTTCTTCATCAGATTGAAACCTATATTTCCCTTTCGCCCACTTGCCCAACCCCATCCTGGCTACTAGACTATAAAGCATAACTCTTCTTCTTTCCCTTCTTTCACCATTCTCTTGAGCTACATTAACAAGTGTATTCCAGCCACATGAAAGTAAACCAGTGAGAGAACCAGCAGAAGGATATATCGCTGGTTTGTTACCTGTGTTTTTTAATGACCAAAGTACAATTTTCAGTTGTGTTAGTAACCATTTTTAGTCTAGTGCTCATTGTAGGCTGCACTGCTGGCTCCCTGTTGTTTGTATCTGATCAACTACTGTATTTATTATTAGCATATCTATTTATCGATGTACATTCTCCAAACATCATCCATTCAGACAAAGTCAAACAACAGCAACATGATAAAAGGACATTTAAAATAACTCAAACACTGAATTTTATCAGAGATGAGACTCAGTTATTGTTCACGCACTATTTCAAACTGTATCAAGCCATAATAGCAGGTGCTCTGGCCAAATTCAATGCCAACCCTATTGGAGGCAGAGGAAAATCATTGCTCACTTCATTCTTTATGTCATCTTCATGGCAATGCTTACAATGTTTCTTTACACAACAAGTTTGTGAAGTAGTCTAACAGTGAGTAAGTGTTGCAGAAGCACAGATATTTGCTGAAATCAGCATTGTGTTCTTCCTTTTTCTGTGTCTTTAGTCATTGCTCAGAATGCCTCATTTATCTTTTTTCTGTCTAAGGCTTTAGGGAATTCTGTGCTTCACAGCAGTGTTATAACACTTCTAAAGTAAGCACAGAAGCAGGGGCACTGTTTTAATGAAGAGGAGCTGTTTAATGAAGGTGGGTGGAGGGAAGTGTGAAAAAGATGGTGATGCCGTGTTTGTGACTGAATCCGTTAGTAATGCTGTGCAGCAGTCAGCCTGCCCTGCTTGCTGTTCACCACTCACAAGCTGATGAAAATCAATCACTCTCACAGCAGGTCCAGTCCTGCTCCTCTCTACATCAAAGTACAAAAATAAAATACTACTCACTTCAGTCAAAGCAGGAGCAGGCTTATAGTCCGGCATAAAGAACTTCCTCGTGTCCTTCAAAAGCACAGTCTGAGCCAAATGCAAAGTGTCGGTCTGTTCCTGTCTCGTTTATCCCGGCTCAAGTACTGGAAGGTGCTCGTCATTTCTGAAAGATGTTGAGCATTCCTGAAGGATAATGAGTGCTCCCCGTGGCCACTGATGGCAGGGAAAGCAAGAGCACTCAGCCCCTCATGGCAGGGCTCAAACCTTGCAGAATCGAGCCCTTGGTAAGGCAGGAGCCCTAAAGAAAAAAGGAACGTGATCATTTGGCCAAAGGGAGCTATATAAATCTGGAGTAACCTCCTCAGATGACTTCTGTCCTTGCAAAATACTTAGCTCAAGGCGTGATCGGCATGTTGTGCACGTTACAGAGCTGTCTGCTTGCGGACTCAGTCAGCTGGCTCTTCTTGCAGTCTGTGGGGACCAGGAGTGAAGGCACAAAGTTGAAACATAACACATTCTGGCAATCCGCGGCTGATGCGTGGCCTGCCGTAGTTTGTCAGTAGTGAAAGTGTTTATTGATGGTATAAGCATGCTGGTATTAAAAGTGACTTACAACAAAGCTCCTTACCTGAATGGCCTCGATTACACATGTGCAAAGTTTTCACACTCGTGTAGTTTCAGTGGTGTAATTACAGTCTAATGAAAAAATATCCAGTGTAAACAAGCTCATGGGGACCACTGCCAGATGACACAGGGCAGAGCAGCTCTCATGTTGCTCAAATCCATGTCCAAGGCTGGGCAGAGAATCAGGGAGCTGTAGCTGCCTCGCAGATAGCACTAGATCTTTTGCTGCCCTTGATCTTAAATTAAATGCTCCAGGGAATCTACTTCATGTTTATCAGAGATCTTATGAGGCTAATGAGTGTCTTAAAGCTCCAGGTGAGAAGGGAGAGGAGATCTGAGTGGATCTGAAAACTGACAGGAACTAGAAAAGTTCTCAGTTTCCTTTGCATCCATGTGATACTACCTAAATGCGGACAACCCTGATAGGACTGTCACAAATTGCTGATGACTAACTCCATCGCAAAATACCAGCCTCTCCAAACTAATGAGGTACACAAGAACTCATCGAGTAGCCTCAAATAAAGCAGAATGGAAATTCATAGCTCAACCATTTGAGATGTGACAAAAATGGTTTTAGAAGCATTTCATATATATGACACTTCTATTTTAATGTCTTTCTCTGAGAAACAGCTTTCCCAGTTCATCTACCTCTGATACCAACACAGTGGTTCCACTGTTTCAGTCCTGACACATCAGTCTCTTAAAATATTTCTGTTTCATATTCTTGTTCTCTGAAAACAACTTCCCCTTCTTATACATCCCTCCACAACCTGACACCGATAGCTGGAAAGCAAAGATGTTGCCTTGTGGCGACACAAACAACATCACACTAAAGACCAGACTATGAAGTATAGTAGGAGTGATGTCTTTCTGCTCAGACAACTCCTCAGCTGCCTTAGGTAGATAGGACAAAGCCTCAGGAAACAGGTATGTTTAGATACAGCCATGGCTACAAAACTTTCAGCTACGTAAAGATTAAGTAGACAGATAGATTGTCTACAGCAACACCAGTATAAAGGGCAAATTATTAAAACTTTTTGATGAGTCGGACTTTGCTCCACCTTCTTTGGGATGCAGTGCTTACCTTCTCCGGGTGCCTGCAACCTGAACCATGAGCTGATTACTCCCAGCACCTTGTACCCCCATCAGTAGCCTCTCCAACTGTGGCTGGAGACAGGCACACAAATGTGCATTGTCAGGACCCAAATCTGCAAACACTTCAGCTGGGAAACAGTACTTAGTCCTATGAACAGTCCCATTGACATTCTACATTGCACACAGCAGTAAGTGTCTGAAGGATCAGGCTCTTAGTGATTATGTGATTACAGGTACAGGAGTTAAGATTCAAAACAATGCAGGTCATGGAAATGCAAATCATTCTGGTCTCTCCTAAAGTACTAAAAATCCCCAAATCAAACATCAGTACCTAAAATTAGATCCACAATCAAGTGACAGAGATTACACAACATTCATTACAAGGTTTGCCAGGATTTTCAAGCAGAAAAGATCCAGAAGGAAGTATAGATCCACTCATTAGGACTTCTAATATCACAGTGAGTAAATTACTTTTTAAAAACATCTTGCATTACATGGAATATATAATCTCAGGGGAACCAAACAGTCTCTGAGCAGCTTACGCTTTTGGCAGGAGCCCAAGATACCATGAGGCACAAATCAGACAAATGTCTGAGTTTGTGTAAATTCTGTGCTCAACATCTGCATGAGCTTTCTTCCTAACTGTAAAAAAATCCTAACTGATGCTTTGTTTCTTTGCCCAAAATTCAAACATCATATATGTTATCAGACACATCAGACAAATTATGGTTATTCCTTGAATCTGAATCTTTTGTGTCCCCTCACTCTGCCAGATATGTAACATTGCACATGACAGATCACGTATTGACAGTCGATTGCAACATAAAACCAACAAAAGGAGGACAATTACAATGCTGTGATGATTTCTTCTTTATGAAGCCATTATTTACCTCCTTAAAGGGCCTGAAGTTCTGTTAAAATTTAGGTACTATTACCATGTAGTTGTTCTCGAGGACTAGAAATGTAATTATTTGGGTGTTATAGCAGTCTATAAATATTTAAAGCATTAAATCCCACAGAGGGTTAATGTAATACAGGAAAGTAACATTAGAACTACTAGGGTGAACTGTGGAATGGAAAAATGGAAAAGTTTGAATATATTTGAATGTGGAATAATCTCCCAATAAGACAGAGCTGATACTGCATTACTTGACATTGTTTCAGTGACGGTCCCAAAAGAGCATTCAAAATCCACTGAGTTAAAACATGTAAGATGAGAGACACATTAGAACATGAAACAGGTTACTTGCACAAACTGCTATAAGCAGAGTCCATTACCCTGATACTAGGAGTAATGAGTTCATCATTGTCAGTAAATGGTATAGTTGGAAATATTTGGTTGAGAAAAAAAAAAACCACACATTGGTTTACATCTCTTAATTTTCACATCCCGAATATGGACACTTTCTTGGTCATCTACCCCTCCTGTTTCAAATCCAAGACATACACCCTCTTTAGTGCCTGTAAAACTGGTAACACCTGTACACCATGCCAGGATATTAAGCTGTTCATATCATTTTATCAATGCTGTTGAGATCTTTGTACAAGAGAGAGAAGTAACCGCTAGTGTGGTGTGGTTTCTGACCTGCTTGTTAGCAGCTCAGCTAACTCAGCTGGCTGGTTCAGAGTTTTTAAAAACGCAAGCTGACAACAACATGCTCTAAATGTTGGACTAAGCAATTTCAGAGTGCATATTTAGCTTACTGTCTTGATTCCTTTTTCTTTCAAGTTTGCTTGGTAAGAATGAAATACTTTGCCTTAAAAAAGCTGGTCATAGACAGACAGACAGCATTTATCTAAACCTGTAGTACAGCATGCAGGCTCTACTTGTGCAGGGAACGCTCTTGGTCTGGACACATGATGTTGGGAGTGCTAGAATCCTAACATAATCCTAACTACTTTTTGCTTGAGTCTCATTAAGCCCTCCCAAAGTAAGCCAAAAATTCTATATGGGAGCTTTCCTTGTTAAATCCTCTGTTACCACTCAGAAATTTACTCTGGATTTTGAGAAGGTTATACTTGCTCAGGATCTGTAGATGTCCCATATCCCTAAATGCTTTGCTCCAAAGGGACTTCTGTACATCCAGGATTTTGAGGGGACCAACACAAAGCTCTTCAGTGTTCCAGGTGCTACAGCAAGAGATGAGTAGGAAGTTCAAATGCGTCTGCCCAAGAGGAAAGTAGGAGAAAGGCAGCTCTCAAATTTCTGGCGCATTGTGAATTCAGGAAGAGGATGAAATACTGAGGCAGCAAGTGAAAAAAAAAAAAAAGGTTTTTGAAACCCTTACAAAAGGTTTTGTATTTTTTCTATTTAGGGAATGTGGTTTTCGTAGTACGAAGAAACATCACCACTGACGCTACATGGTAGATGAGAGCTCTCTCAGAAGAACAGAAGATTGCTGAAGGCAAGACCACTGCATGTTTTCATGATGTCATGAGAAAGGAACAAGAAGAGCTTAGCTGAGCACAAGTAACCCACATTTCCTCCAGCAGTGTCAGTTTTTAGTTTCCAGTCTAAAAACTATGCCTTTTTGTTCTTCACACTTAGCAGTGTGAAGTTGTCCCACTAACCCATTCAGCCCTGTCCCTTCTCTGTGGTCCTCAAGCCATTCACATCTTGTTCAGATTGTTGAGACACCCGGTACCTCTCTCTTAGCCATCTATGGATTGTTTTCCTACCTGAATCCCAGATTGCACAATGGGTGTGATTGCTGCTTGCCCAATGTTTGTTATAAAACCTGTGACAGCATTTTTTCCTCACTGCTCTACAAGAGGAAATAGCATTTTATTTGAAATGCTGTGCTGAGTGTCAACATGAGAGGTGTTTTAAAAGAGCTGAGAAGTATGCTGTCAGGAAAATGTTTCCAGGCCTACCTTCCCTCCCACAGCCAACTGTGTTGAAATAATCAAATGCTATACCACTTGTACTTGGGAAGAGGATGACTAACAGCAGCTAATTACTGCTCAATCTGTTGCCCTCAGCAGCTATTGGCCTGAATCACACCTGCTGGTATGGAGGGGCACAGTTTGCAGTGCTGGGCTCTGGAGGCAACTTCATTTTCAGGGTCTTCCTTAGGAGGCAGAGACTGGGACAAGGACTCCACATATTAAGATCCTGTCACAGAGGCTGCTACCACCATATCTGACTCAGCAGATGGCCTGAACACCCTGGCTCTGAGCCTCTCCAGGTCAGCCCTGTCCTGCTGGGGGCCCTGGACCAGCCCATGTCTTACTGCATGGAAAGGAGAAGGTGGTTACTAATTTCTTCCTGCTCCATCCCTCTGCAGCAGAGACTGAACCTAGCTCAGTGGTACAGGATATTAGTTTCTGCTTTCCTCCCAGTTTGCTGCTGCAGTAGCAAAGAGTTGGCAGAGGGCCTTCCGTATCATACTTGATCTGTTGACACTTGCAGCAGTGCTGGACTCTAACACTGTAGGAGTTTCCGTCTGGAGAAATATGGTAGCCCTTCCTGCCTCCTCATTCCACTCCCTACGGAAAACCTCCCTCTTGTTTTCCCAAATTCTGGGCCAAATAAAATATACCAAAATAACACTGGAGACAGAGAAGGAATCTCTTGCCTCAAACTTGGCCTCGGAGCAATACATGCAACCATTACTCGTCTCACAAGTGAAGTCACGTGGGTGGAATCCAGGCAGGGTTTCATCAGCAGGGACTGCAGGTTCACCCTGGCTGATACGCAAACCGATATCCCCCTTGTTTGTGGTGGCCAGAATGAGCACTTTTTTCTGCTTATATACTAGGTTGAGTTCATGAGAGTCCAGGCATTATACTCTTCAGCTGGCTAACTTGAAACTTTCTAGGAAAGAAAGGGCCAGAGGTTCTTGAACTGTGGTGGTGCAGCTGTCTGCTGGCCAATGTGCTGTGACATTTCACTGTTGCATGGAGAAGAGGCAGGAAAGCAATACTTTTATCAGAGTTGTTAGAGATCCTGCCTCACTCTTAAAGCTTTTTATTACTTCAGGGATGTTCTCCTGAGTAATCATGTAATTCTGCTGCGCTCGTATAATGTATTCAACACCTGACACATGAGCCAGAGGGTGGCTTTCTATAGCATAACCTGCCCCCCGCAAAGCAACCATTATTATCCTGTCTATGCAGAGCACAGCTCTTTTATAGGAAGCCTCTTGCATGTGGGGCAGCAAGGCCCTGCACAGAGATACTACAGAGCATCCTTTCTTACTTACAGTTCCTCAGTGTCATTCCAGGCTCAAGCCATTACATCATCTCACCATCAAAGAAGCTGGGATTTGACCCACAGCTGATGATGTAGTATAGCACTGTTCTTTACTGAGAAGTAAGATAAGCGTTATTATCAAGCTTCTGTCATCACTGTCTCACCTGGGGCACCTTTAATGTGTCATACTCCTGCACAGTTAGATTAATGGTGCAGTCCCTTTAAGACAGACAGAGGGAGTTTCTCTAAAATGCAGCTTCTCTGTATGTTTCTGCTGCGATGTGTGTTTGAAAAGCATATTTCTAAGTAAAGCCCTGTTTAATTCAGCCTATCTTATATGGATTTTCATCCCTGTGTGCAATCAGTGTCAGGACAATATGTCTGGTGATGATGAATAGCCACATATTGTGTGCTGTAACTTCAGCTCTTTTTAGGGAGTTTTAATCTCTTCCTGATTTCCATATGCCTCCTGTTCAACAAAGGCCATATGGCTCTTCAGAGCCACCTATGTGCTGGTTAGGTGGGTTGCGAGTGTTTGAAGTAGCACTGTTCTTCTGAGGAAATTTCCATTTCAGGTACAGGCTGAGAACAGGGTTACTGACTGGTTGTGGACACTTCTAGGATACACGAACTTAAAGGCCAAAGGGGATCATCACCACAGTCTGACTGGACACCCTACTTAACCTGAGCTGTAGAATGACACCTGTTCTTTCACTCTCATATGATAAGTTGAACTGGTTGAATCCCATTGGAATCATAGAGGTGTTCAGTATCTACACAAAGTCCTGAGGATGCCCTTCTGCAATTTGTCTCCAAACCTCCATGGGTGTTGTCAAGTCAGCTAGTACAGGGAGCAAGCTAATTTATACCAGGTGAAGTGCTCAGCCTCCATTTTCTCCTCCTTTCTTTTACATTTCTCTCCTCATCTGGTACTGGTCTACTGTTTCCAGTAGATGCAAATTGCTTGTAAAAATGTATACGTCAAATTTGTTATCTTAGAAAGAAGTTCTCCCTAACGGTCTAGCAGCCTCTCAGTGGCAGCATTATTTGGCAGATGTCCAGGAAAGAACTTCATGTCGCTAGCTAGGCTTTCACACTTGACTATAATGTGCTCTCACCTTTATATGGAAACACTTGAGTGCTGACCATGAGACCCTTACTCGTGGATCTATCAGTTACAACAACCACCTCTAGACCACAGCAATTCGTAAAGCACTCTCTGGGTATCTACAGAGACTTCAGGGTAACAATTGCATGAATGTTCTTAAGATCATTGGTTAAGCAACAAGAAGAATAATGTTTTAAAAAAAACCCAAATAATAAAATGTGCAGGGAATCCACCTTCCCTGCTACACAAGTCCCCCTTCTCTTACCTAACCTCCTCCTGTGTGAGCTCCAGGTTTCCTCAACTAATTCCTGACAAACTGCCTTGCTCTGTCTTTTGTATCTTATGCCCCACATTCTTTGGATTTTTCCTATAGATGTTATGTCTGAGATTTTTCACTTTTTTGCTTTTTTATCACATTCCCTTGCTCTTGCACCCAGCTCCTCCTGGTTAACTGGTTCTCCACCTCTGTCTGTCTTTCCGTCCTGCCATCCCACCTTGGGTGTCATCACCACCTGCCCTCTTCTCTGAGCCTGCAAAGCCTCCGTCAGTGGGGACCTTTAAGAACAGGTTAGACACACACTTACCAGAAATAGCATAAGTACAGTTCATTCTGCCTTCGGGCTGGAAACCAATTAAAGAACTTACTGAGGCCCCTTCCAGACCTGCATCTTTCTGATTCTATTACGCTTTGCATTAGTGGGAGAGCAGTAATGGAGCCACACTTCTTAGCGCAAATGTTCCCAAGCGATTGTTATCTTGGGCTCTTGGGCTTGCAGCTGGAGCTCCCCTTTTGGCTGTCTGCAGGGTAGCACGGGCTACAGCTAGTGCCAGGGTTCAGGCTTGCCATTTCAGCTTCAGTGATGACTTAAACATCTGAGTTTCTTCTCCCCACAAAGTTACCAAATTACTTTCATTTTCAGTCATTCTATGTTTTCCAAGTACAACGACCGTAGATACTTCTCATTATAATAGGGGTCTTTCCCTTGAACTTCCCTGTTAGTCATCAGCTATTCCCTTCTGCTTTTATTTCAGATCTTTTGAGGCAAACATCACTCTTGTGCACTAAAACCATGCAACCCCCGCAGAGATCAATTGGACTGCGGATATGTAACTGAGAATAGTTTCATTCTTTTTGTCATGTTGTGTGGTTTTTTTTCTCATTGTCATGCCATTCTGATTGTATTTGTCTTTTCTGGTAATTCTGCAGGTAACGTAGGCAGCATACAACACTGCTGCAACCATTTTGAGTATAACTACTCTTCCAATCAGCAAACGAATTTGCTGTCAGGTGTGCAGGTAGGATATCCCAGTTAAGGATTCCAGCCCTTCCAAAATTATTAATTTTCTCTTGTACTAAATCCCTTGGCAAATAGGTTTATAAAAAGTAAGAAAATTGCTTTACCACATGTAAAAACATTCTAGAATGAATAGCCCATTATAGCGATCCAGCTGCAAATTGCTGTTATCTCTTCAGAACAATTAGCCTATTATACATCCTCTCAAAACCTGATACCAGCCCATCATCTTGGAGCCCAAGGTATAAAGCCATCCATTAACTTCCTTATACTTTGGATCAGCCTGCAAAAACAGCTTAGTGTTCCAGCATCCTTCGCAATAGGGTTGCTCATTATCAGCTATCAGCTTTTGTGCTAACAGTTCCACACTGAGTACAAAAAAGAAGCCAAAGGGTTTGCCTGGGGTTTTCTATTATTTTAAGCGCTCTGGACTGAACTTACATCAATATTGTTATTGGTGTACTTAAAATAATAGTCAGAAGAATAGATGACTGGAAAAAGGTGAGGTGGTTTGGGGAGGAGGAGGAAATGCCGATGCTGCTGGAAAAACAATTTTTAAAAAAACCCGAGTGTTTCGGTGAGGCAGGTTTTACAACAAGTACCACTGACTTCTATGGAGTTGCTCCTAAATTGTACTAAAAGAACTGAGGAGAGAGTAGAAATTCTATAGAGGTAGAAAACAGTTAACTTATAGAAAAAAAATTCAAACAAAATGGATCTTTGAAACAATCAGGAGAAGTTTTCAGAACTCTGATACAGACAGTCCAAAGCTCAAGAGGCTTTCAGGCTTGTGTAACCCTCTGAAGTAAATCCATGCAGCTCACTGGGCAGAGAAATCAAAAAAGGCATTTTCAAAACCAAAGGTCCGACTACTCTATAGTTTTCTTAGCGAATTAGGTTGTCCCTATGCTGTTGGCCTTTAAAGTACAACATGATGTGTTCTTGTGGGTCATAGAAATTAATTCCTTTTCTTTTTGCCCATTCCTTGAAAGTACTTCTGCCTAGCCTTTAGTCTGAGAGGGAATTTGTAACTGTAAAATATGATTTGGTTTTTTAGTTGTGCTCTATTTTGTTTCCTTACTTTCCTTTTCTACGGTTCAGTTTTCTAATTGTTTTTATTATCCATTGGATCTCTGTTATGCTAGAATACAGGAGCACCTCAGATAGATAGATACAGTTAGGCAGGGACAAAAAAACCTGAGAATAAAATCTTGCAATGTGAATGGATTTTCTCTTCTTCTCCCCATCGCTTCCAAAGAAAAGCTGATTGTTGTCACCCTCCTCTCTGCATGTGAGACAGCACACAGCAGGCTGCTCATACCAATGGAGATCCTCCTCTGTCTCTCAGTGCTCCTGGTAGCACCATCCCTCTCTGGGTACGAAGTCCCACTTCATGTCTACTTTAGGGCTATTGAGAGGTAAATTGCAACTTTCTTTTTTAGGTAGGGGCTGGCAGAAGGACACACTGTCCTTCTCCCCCTGCTGCTACTCATAGCGGGGCATGCTGGCCCTCTAAGAAGCTGGCAGAAGCAGCTGGTCCAGCTCTGTAATGACAAATGCACAGGTGCTGGGAATTCGCCCGAGGGCATGGGTCCCAGATGAGAGATGCAAATAGGGAGGAGTAGATGCAATGCTGGTAGGGGATGGACACAGAGGCCCATCCAACAGTCCAACACAAAGGCAGCCCTTCCCCTAGGGTATCCAACAGGCGCTTCTGCGAAGCACGACAGGGATTTTTCCTATTTGATGGGTTGAATTGTTCCTTTCCTTTGATTCATTATGGGGAAAACAGCTTAAATTGAGATGCTTTCAGGCCAGTGTCTGCGGTGTTCATTATCATAAGCTGGCAGGAGGCAAGACTGTCCTGTGATGGTAAAAAGCAGGAACTTTCCTCTCTCAGCATCACTCCATCCAAGCCGCTTGTAAAGCTATTCCGCTTTCTTCACTCCTTTTTCTCCTTCCTGACTGAGGGATGCAGGCTGCCAGAAGCCCTCAGTGATGAGGGAAAACATCTGGTTGTGATGTTTCCAATCAGGGAACAGGTAGTGAAGGTTCAGAGCCTCTGTCTGCAGGTGACCAGGATAAAATACCGGTTTCCAAGGAAAACAGCTGGCTGATGCTGCCTGACAGGGAAAATTTCTAAACTAGTTTTCAAGGAAGGAGAACTGCTCCCGAAACAGTAGTTCTACTATAAAGAGAAAAACAAAAAGTGAGGTCAGGATTAAGTTTGGTAGTTATAAATAGTGGATTTTGGAAGTCCTGTTTCAGGCACCTATAAGTAAGATGGTTACCTTATCACACTAACTCATAATCCCTCATACAGTTTGTGTTTGCTATGGATTATATACTGGGAAAGGCTGTGATTCTCCTTTGCCCATTTAGGTCATGGTGACCTCGTAACTCCTACACAGTGGGCAGTCACATATGCCTGATATAATCAGGTATCACGGTCAGCATTTCCACAAGACTAGTGATGTTTGTGAGAAATGCTTTTGTTATCATATTTCTTGGCTTCTACAGTCCAGGATTTTTTTTGTAAAAAATGAAACAAAACAAACCACCCTTCGTATTACTTACTGGGCATATGAAAAAAAAAAACAAACCCAAAACCCCAACTATTTTCCTTTGGGAGCAATTTTTTTCTAGCGTAATGATAGATTCCACTAGGAAAAAATTCTGTTTATTCCAAAATAAACTGTTACCATTCTAAGCCATTCCTGTGGGTTTCTATCTATTATAATCTAATCATAACTATTTTTAGAACACCAGTGAATAATATTAGACAGCGCTGATCTCTGCGACAATTTGAGACTCCCAGTCGAGTTTCTGCTAGAGAAGCGTACCATAAAAAGCACCATCACAAATTTGCCCCTTTGTTAGAGAGGCTGCCAGACAGATCAAGGACTTAGAGGGCCTGCCATTTGAAGTCTCTTCAGTATGAAGATGTAACTGTCGGGGATCAGTATGGAGGCGGCTTTTGTTCTGCTGCTGGAGTAAGTGTTTGTAGATGAAAGGGGAACGCCTGTGCCTGGGCCATCAACCTGACACTTTTCAAGACATGAAATTCACTTAGAACTAAGCATGGAACGGTGGACTGAAAAATAACATAGATTTATTTTTCCTTTGCTTACTACCTTGAGGAGGATTCCAATCACTTTGTGAAGGAATACTGATACATAATTAGCCTGCTGGAATGGAGGATTTACAGCAGAGAGAGCAAACATTTGAAATTGCACAAGCATGGTAGCAGAATGAAAAGTTCTGGGGCTACATTATAGTCCCTGGGGATGTTTCCATCACCTTCAGTGTGTTTCGATCAGGTCCTTAAAACTTCTGGAGCACAGGTATTTGGTGACCTGTCACTAAGATCCATGTCACAGAAGCAGCACCCTAGTAGACTTTTTTAAACATGAACATCGGTATGATGTTGTCTCATTCCTTGAGCAACCTCTTCAGATCCCAGATGAAATACACTGGGTAAGACAGCGGAAAGGGGAAGTTTTTTTCAAGCCACAGAGATGATTTTAGTTTTTTAATGTCTTTGACACCTTTTACTATGCAATAGAAAATCCTTTTTAAATGCACTTTCTTTTGTAACACTGAAAAATAAAAGGAGTATGAAAAGAGGAGAAAGGATGGCTCACTGTAAGCCTTCAGCTTATGTTGTTAGATTCTCAACACTCCTGGCCTTCTCACTTTACCCATCATCCAGAGCCCACATATACTCCTGCCAAGGAGTGACTGACATTTATACTGTATCCTCTGTCCAAAGATCTCCAAGTACCTAATGAAATTCACTACCTGATTATTTACTATATACGGAAAGAGCATTTTGCTCACCATTGCAGTTCAGCCACCTCTGGGATGAAAGACAGTGTTTTAGGCAGAGAGCATTTATTACTTGAGGGATTGAAGCATAAAGTACTGAATATCATGTTCTTAATAAAATTAAGAGGGAATTTTAGACAGAAATTAATTAATTACCCATCGAGGATGTTATCTGGATAAGAGAGATTTACAAAGAAAATGATACAGGATTTTAACTGAAACACTTAGTTTAAGTCCCTGGTTTTAATTCTGAGCTGAAAGCCACCACCGTATAAAACACTCTGCCTGCTAAATAACATGCTGGAGATTGGTTCAGAAGAAAATACTGCCAACACTGTTTTCTAATATTTTTTAGAAGAAGAGGGACTAACCCTGTGTGTATTTTGAGTACCTTGTAAGAAGAATCTGTGCCTGGAGAACCAGACATAATAAATGACCATACTGAAGTAATCCCACTGGTGGGCATCTGCCACAAGGTCTCTGCTTTCTGCCCGAGGCTCTGAGTCAGTTGTGGATCCCCAGGAAGCAAAGCTGGTATCAAGGGTAGCATCTTTTTCCCCTCTCTTCTGTCTTGGCAGACGCCTGCTTCATGGCTCAACCAGGATGGGGACACTGTCACTTGGAAATACCAATACTTTTATTCATGCACATGCAGGGAAGGCTTGGATCTCGCTCCCATTGCATCATTTGAATGTGATTTAGTGGGTTCAGCAGAAAGTAGATATTCACGGAACTAGATTCTGGCATCATCTGTACCAGTGTTAATTTGAGGTAAATTTCTGACATCAAGTGATCAACTCCAAATATACCGCGGTATAAATGAGAACAAAACATGACTCTAAAGTACTAAATTTACTGTTGCTGCCCACATGACTGTCAATGCTTTAAGAAATGTTTCAAAACATTTATCATTCCAAAAGGCTAATTAAAGATATACAATACTTTAGCAACTGCTCAGCCTAACAAACTAGAAGTTAATTTCAGGTGGGATACACAGTAGAATGCTGTTGATGCTCTCTGGTTGTTTTTTCCATTCATTCGTTTCCCTGACCTGCAGCCTGGTCTTCAGTGGCAATAGTGACTGAATGACTTCAAGATGGGAGAAAACAGTTCCCTGTAACTTCCATAATCAGTGAAGATGCCTCAGACCTTTTAAACAGATTACTTTGTGAGTAGCTCACTATAGCTGGGCTACAGCTCTCGGGTTCAAGCACAAAATAATGCCGGTGATCACACAAAGCCTTGGCTTCCCTGTTCGCACAGGGCTTGGCTGTGCAGGTTGAAGAGCAGATGGGTCGCCTGGTCACATTACTCATTCAACTAAAGCTCAGCACTTTGTTTAATGCTTTGCTGTTTAAGATTGGAGTGGCCAGCACTCTGCAGATTTGAACCTGTTCTTCCTACCACATCAAAGGAATCTGGATACTGCGGCAGATTTGGATCTCCCACCAGTTTTAACTGGTATGAACTATGTGATAACTGGTATGAACTATGTGTAATAGCTATGTTATTTAAGATCTCCAAGCACCTAATATCAGCATAAAAGTGAGTTAGCCTGTAGTGAAAGAGCAACAAAGCCCATAATACTTTGAAACCAGTAAGTAATATAGTGATTGAAATATTATAAAAGTGATTGGAAAACAAAATGTGTGGCCAATGTTGTATATTAAGCATCAGTCATTATACAAGCTAATACTGAGCATAGCGCAATGATCCTGTTAAGGAGATACTGTAACAAAAGTACTTATACTAGGAAGGATTTATAACTTCATTTCCCAATGGTAATCAGAAACAGTCCTGTAGAAATAAGTGCAGTTATACTGGTGTAAAAGCCCAGAATTCAGACTACGGGGCAAAAGAAGATCATGTGTTGTTTAGTGAATCCCTCCAATCTATTTTTTTTGCCGTATTCCCTCATCTCAGAAGCACATCTGGTGTTTTAGGAACATTGTATTCAACAGTGGTAAAAGGACACTAGGGCCAAGAATAACAAATGAAAAATGAAAACACTGGGGCCTAATGCTGATCTCATATGGGTGTAAATCAGAGGGATTCCAGCAAAGCCTTTGGAACCACACCAGTGAAATACTTATGTCTGATTCGGAATCAAAACTGTAGAGACCAGTGATTTTCATCAAGTAAGACTCACTGTCAGGCCTGAAATTCTGCCATTCCACTGGGAAATCTTACTGCAAAAGATCTTTAAAAGGGCTTCTCACAAATGTCACAAATGCTGAGGAAGTGGCAAAGCTAAAGCAAAAATGCTTTAGTAGCTCTTGTGTCTGCACCACATAATGTAAAATACCCGTCAAACCAGATTAAGCACAAGTTTTTGATTTGCAATTTGCAGCACAAAAAGGGAGTTGGACAGCAAATAAATATATTTTTTGCACGTAGTTACTGGATCAGTACATGGTTGCTCTTAAGCTCTTTAAAGAGAGAGTCTTTCCACTGACTGCAGGGTGGGTTGTCCTCGGTAACATGACCTTCTGAATAATACACATTATTGCACTTTGTATTTCTGGTCTTGACCTGAGACATTGCCATAACCACAGCACTCGTAACACTTGGCACTTTAACTAAATAGACTGTCTTTAAAATGTAAACAGATCTCAGCTGCTTGTTGACAAAATTGTTTGAAGACACCAGACATTAAAACCTCTTAGTCCTTATTTGTTGTAGGGAGATCCTAGCAGGGAGGAACAGTGTATCCATAAATGTCTGTACAGAAAGCATTTTTGAGCTGGAAAATTCTGTTTTCCCTTGGAACCCTGCAGCAAGAAAGCAAAAGTACATTCAAGACACAGATCCAATAACTGCATTAAATTTCCTAATCCCACCTTCCACCATAAAAATGAATTATTTTGTCTTGTTTCTGTACACTTCTCAGAGCTCAATCGCATCAAATTAGAACCATCGTAAAAACATGGGTCTTCCTCTTCCCGGAGACACGATGCCAAAACATCAGTAAATTTTGTATGACTGTCAGGTGCTGCTGTTTTAATTTCATCACATTGTACATGTATTTTTACCTACTTAAATAACTTCCCTCCTCCCTTCTGTTTCAAATATTGGTGGAATCTTCCCCTCCCCTGCTGTCTTCCTTCAGGGCTGCTGTAAAGCTAACTATAGACAAGAGGACTTTCTGTGGATTTAAAGGGGCTTTGTAGGAGGTACTGACTTTAGCTAGCTTTGCTTTTACAACAGTTCTTTGCAAATGATGTCTTTCGCTGTCTTGCAGTCATTGCTTCTTGAGTTGTCTGCAGTTCATCAGTACTTGGGGGCAAAGCAGCCCACTGAGAATGATGCTCCGGGTCCTGCCATACAAAATCTCTCCCTAATTTTCCCCACTGTCCTCTGGGTGAGGATGCCCTTTTAATGTCTACTTTGCCAGAAGTCAGTATGCTGCTTGCTTTGTAAACAGTGGAATAACCTACTCAGGCTTGCCCCTTGTTTGACTTTCTATTCAATGAACATCAAGCCAAACAGCGGCTAGAATGCCTGACCTTAAAGACTGAAGTTCAGTAAGAAACACTAAGATCTTGAGGCAAAGGGTTTCATATTACTGGCTCCTGTGTCTTTCATTGATTAGACCTTTTACAACTGATAGTGGGTTTCAAGGTTTATTTGGAAACTTTGTCAGGAGGGCAGAGATGGGGGAAGGGAGAGAGTAAGCAAGGCTGAGGGTTTCTTTTATATTTAGTGTGTGGCATTAAGATGGGAATAAACAAAGGTGGCGGAAGGGAATGCCATTAACATACCATTTCCAGATCTACCCCTCGGCTTATCGTTGGGTCAGTTCTCTGCAGCAGCAGGTGGGGAGATGGGGGTGGACACTGGAAGGAGGGAGGGTACAGGAGAGGGAATCTGGGAGCTGTTCATTGTGGAGGATTTGTTCGCGTTCTGCAAAATGTATTCAACTCCAGCTGAAGCAAATGGGAGTGATCCGAATATCATGAGTCTGTATGAGTAATCCATGACTGCTTGAGCTTCAAAATGGCCCTTGGGAAAATGTCATACAGGTGAAATGCCACATAGGGAACTTTGCAGCATTTGTTCACAGCATGCGAAACGTGCCCATGGCAAGATCTGCTGCCAGGGTCTTATTCAGGAAAGACTCAGTTCAAGCAGAGAGGAACACCAGGAAAAATACCAATACAGAAAGGGGCAAGAAGGGGAGACCCTTATTTCGCCCAGTTCCCCAGGGCCCGATTCAGAGGAGACTTCCAGAGGAAAAGCAAAGGAGCGTGTAAGAGGGGTCTTAATTAGATGAGCTTTCCAAGCTTTACCCTGGAAAATGGCTTTCAAACCTGCCAGGCACAGCAAGGCTGGGAAACGCTGCTGAGGCCAAAGTCAGATATGGACCAAGGCCGTAAACACTGAAGTCAATAGAAATATCCACAAGGAAATTTAGATAGCAGCAAGTTTTAGGTTGAGAAGTATCACGGAAGATATTTTGGTAATCACTGGAGGACTCAGAAAAAAAGTATGTATTACGACTCTCTAAAAGATCATGCAATGTTAACAATGATCATGTAATGGGGGGTGTGCCTCTGTGTGCGTGAGTGTGTGTGGGCACGCACGTGCGTGCCTCCTGACCCACTGATGTTGAAAAAGCTTCAAGTATTAGTCTGTCTTGAACTAATGAGACGACAAGAGAGCATGAAGCAACCTGTAATTTCTGTAGGTTGTGGCTGAGGTGTTAAAGAGAGTGGGTGTATACTGGAATGCACATAACCCTTTTCTAACCTCTCACGCCTTCCCATGTAGAAGATAAGGATTGACATGGGAGTTATTTGTCCACTCAAGCTCTCAAAAAGCTCAAGGAACTGCCAGTCAGGCTGTAGTCTGAGTGAGCTCCCTGTTTCTTGAGCGATATCTTCTCCTGCCAGGACTGTGGTTAATTAATATTCTTAATCTATCTTTCCAGTGCAAAGTTTTGACTAAGGAAGACAAAATCCAACTGTCTAGCACCCAGGAAAGAGTGCTCAGGCTTCATAAACTATTCTCCAAATAGGACATGGTTTCATCACTCCAAATCCTTCCTTTGAGAGACAAAGCAAATCTGGGCTGCTAGGATTTCTGGGAATTATCAGTAGCTGGTTACATGGGCTTCAGGAGGTGACCTTGGATTCCCTACGGCCTGAGCCACCTTTATTCTATTCTCACTCTGACTTACCAAAACATTTTAAAAAGTTGAAGAGTGCTAAAAGAATCTTTCTTGTCTAGCATCTGTCCTGGCCTTCTATTGAGAAGTAGTGATTTTCTCTCAAGGACAGACAGAAAACTCACACTTAGTCAGACCCCACAAAAATTACAGTCTGTGCTCCAGACTCCCAATATCAATCCAAATACACAGAAGGTGATTGCTCTATTATTTCTCTCACTTGCACCCCTATGACCATTTTCACCTGTGCTAATGCAGACTGCCAACAGTTCAAAACTCTCCAATAATGCAACAGAAAAGAGTTCAGAGAGCAACAAGAGCACTCAGAGATCTATAACCTATGAGGAAACCACAAAGGAATTTTTGTTTTCTTAAATATAGAGAAGAGAAAACTGAACGGAGACATGATAACAGTCCTCAAAAATGTAAACGACTGGAGCAAAGAGGAAGGAAATAATCTCTTCTCTCCCACGTGGAGAGGATAAGAATAACAGGCTAAAATTGCAGCAGGCATGTTTTTTTATTAGATATTAGCAAAACCATTTCTAGCTGTTAGGATGGTGTTACTGAAGCACTGGGATAGGCTGCCTTGGAAATCTCCACATTGGCATGCTTTCAAAGCAGGCTGGAGCAATGTCT
Organism: Platalea leucorodia; assembly: GCF_965183815.1. Lineage (NCBI taxonomy): Eukaryota > Metazoa > Chordata > Aves > Pelecaniformes > Threskiornithidae > Platalea > Platalea leucorodia. Next base: position 60,407,771 of record NC_138826.1, read on the forward strand.
GCGCTAACGGGACAGGTACCACTGACCCGCTGTCCTTTCGGAGCAGGAGAAGCAATTGGTGACTCCTTAAAATCCCTTCTAGCCTTGCTTTCATATAATGTAATGATTCATTGGATAAATACATGTTCATTTACCACCCTCCGGGAGAATCTTAGAAGTATTACTTGCATCTTTGTGTTGTCTCCAGAGCCTTCCTTAAGATTATTATTCTTCCAAACACTAGGCTATGCTCTGTGGTTCTCTCCTATAAAAGATGAAGTTAGTCCTGCCAACCAGGAGCTGTAACCCTACCATTAATTGAAAGACAATGGGACTAATGCTCCTAAAGAAATTACAAAAAATGGGCCTTTGGCTTTTGCAGCGGCGTGCACTACAGCACTGCTGAGTTTTGCTCTTCAAAGACAACCACCAGTGAAACACAGAAAACAGGACCAGGGACAAGAATGGTTAGCAGGGTCAGTCCCTGGCTGTCACAGGCAGCGGTATCAGGTAATCCTTTCGGTAAACTCAGCAAACTCCATCTCCAGTCCGGTTCGGTTGCTTGGCCTTGCTACTCTCACTGGCTGGCTTCTCCAGAACATCAGCACTTAGGCAGCCAAGAACCTCCCTGTAATTTCTAACCTAGCATTTTTCCTTGGCCAGTTTATTAATTAGTTCCTGGGCTAATGCTGCGTTTCTATCTCCCTAGAGTTTTCCAGTTCAGTGGATTCGTAGTTGGTATCAGTATCCCTCTTGGTTTTCATTCTGTAAGGCTAAACAGGTCAAGCTCTATTCATACCCTCTCAGAGAATCAGGTGAATGCACCCATAATAGAGCAGTAGCACACTTCTTTCCTGATGTAGTGAAGAGGTGGCCCAAAACTGCAGGGTGGAGAAAGGGTGTCTCAAAAACAAAACCAAACCACTTTTGTAACACAAAATCGAGGCCTGGGAAGAGTTAAGAAGTGAAGTTGCCCTGTTATTTGCTCTGTTAGAAGTGTAGCTGTCCTACAGAAACTCTTGCGGTCTTGGTTATGGTTCTCTCTCAAATACTGCAACAAATCTGAGAGTGATGGGGAAGAGCAATTCTTGCATCAGTCTTCACACAGCATGGCCTACTTTCTGCTGCCAGCAGTCTTTACTGGCTAGTGCCAAAGGCCAAGAATTGCAGCTCTTCTTCCCATGTCCCCTTTGCAGAGGCCAGCCCCACTGGTGGCACTAGCACTGCAATGCTCTGGTTACACATTCAGCAGCAATGCTGCTTGAACCGGCTTGTCCCCACCCTTCTCCACTCCCAGCTGCTTTTTCCATTTCCCGCCGGGCACCCTCCCTACTGCCAGCATCAGTGTTTGTGCAATTATGTGCAGAATCAGGTCAGAGATCTGATCCCAGCCAAAAAATTAGCCTGCAAATTTATTTTTTTTCCAGCTGGAAGAAGTTCTTGTGTCTGGTTTCTTGGGTGGCTGCACAAGCACTTTGGCTGGCATAAGGCAGGGAAGAGGATGGGGGTGGAAATAAGCAGCTTGGCCATGCATGCTACTCCCAAGTGAATGTGGCTGATCCACAGAGCCTCCCCTCCACTCTCAGCTAGCGTGGGCTGATCTTGCAAGGGAAATCACGTACTTGTTCTTCATCATGCCCCAGATGCTCCCCACCCTCCTTTCAAGGAACACTGCTCTTTCCCCATCCGTCTCTAGTATGCATTGTCAGAAAGAGTCTCTAATCAGTCAACATCCATTAGAACAGCCAGGTTTTTGAGGTCTCCCACTTCTCTTGTGTTATAAAAACAGACTGGAAGACAGCTCGGGGGCTGTTGAGTCTAAAACTCGTGAGTGCTGCCACTCATGTCACACAATCTCTTAGAAGTGGGGCTGCATTTTCCATACCTTAATCTTTGTACTATTACAATGGTGCATTCCTGCATCATAATTAACAGTTACTAGAAAGATAGTTTGAAAAATGTAATTCTTTGTAATTGCATTTAATAACAAGTAACTCTTGGTTATAACTGTGTTTATTGAGGCACTCCTCCTTTCTTGGGCAGCTATTGCAATTCAAGTTAAAATAAACCCACTCCCCTCTATTCTCACGTTTTTTGGCTCTGAGCTTTGCTATTAATGACATAGACAAATAATTCCAGGATAAATTTTATTATTTGAAGTTTTCTCATTCTAATGTGTTTGACTCCAGACACTTCAAGGGAGGCTGATACAGCCGTTACTACTAATACACTTTGCAGAAAGACTTTCGTGTTATTCTGGGAGAGGGCGTTGGGAACCTGGTTTGACTGAAGTGCCTACAAGGACACAAGGGTTACTGTAAGTTTTGACTGATTTCTGTAGATATTCTGAGGACATAGTGCAAGATTATTACTCTTTGCAATACCTCTCTGGGGAGTGTGTTTAAAAAAAAAAAAAAGGCCCTAGCATAGCATTTAGATAGAGTGCTAAGAAAAACTAGTTTTAAAAAGGCACATTGTTATATATCATGCAGTCTTGTCTGAAATTGGTACACTGGTGATATTTGTTTAACTACTAAACAAAATCATAGATACTTTGTTCCTCTCTGACCACTAGAAGATATTTTTGACTTGTTTTTATGCTTATTGCACATATAGGGACTCAAAAAACCAGGCTTCATGGGTCGTTTGCTGGAAGCCTGTTCACAAAGGACCTGCACAACACAAAGTCCTTTTAACTCCCAGGAGTGCCTCAACAAACACAGTGGGCACCCACCCAGTGTAAAATATCTATTAATAAACAATATTTATTTATAAACTGATCAACCATAGCATCTTTTTATAGACTATACTAAGAAAAGTAAATTAAACCAGGTAATTATCTATACTAACATCTGTGCAATAGTATACTTACAAAGAGTTTTTAGTTAACATACAGATTCCCATCAGGAAAGCAAGTCAACAGCAGCAGCAGATGGCTGCATTTTGGTTTAAATGCTCCTTACATTTTTAAAAAAAAAAAAAAGCCAACAAGTGCTGAAGAGTAGCAATGAGTGGCCTCTTTGCCCCTCACCTCCATTTCCCTGTAGGACTCAAACAATCACTTCAGTGACAGCAAGACACAGGGATCTTAATTTTCATTCAAAAGTGGGAACCATGAAGGTGGCTTTTGATTGTAGAATCAGCCTCATGGTTCCTGATGGGCTTTCAGCCTTAGGCCAAACTCTAAGGATGAAATGAGCTGTATCCCAGCTCTGCTTTCCTGCGTGACATTAGCCTGGTCCCTAAACGCATCTCGCTGCTTCAGCTCATAGAACTATAAGTTAAAAAAAAGCTGTTTGAGAGGAATGCAGAGAGGTTAAATTCATCAGCACTTTGAAATGAACTTGCAGTACTAAGCACTGGTATTTTCATTGCAAAATGAGGCCTTTTGCTGGGAAGCATCAATGCAACAGGATCGTCTACTGACAGGCTTGTCAGCACTTTTAGTCAGGCTGGAGTACTAGAACATGCATTTGGCTAAACTGTTTAAACAGAATATATCACTTACCACAAATTTTCTATGCTACTGTAGCTACAGAAATTGTCCTTCAAAAGCCAAACATGCCTACCTGATCTGCAGGTAGTACAGAGTATCTCTGCTGTTCCGTTTCTCTAAGATCTAGAGAATTATGCTGATTCTTCCGCCTGAGGATTCCACCTAATAATAACAACATGTTTTTCTACACTGTGACTTGATTTTGGCTGCATACATTTCCATTCCACTGTCATTCGTAGTTGCTTTTAACTTAAGCAAAAAAGCAAGATTTGATTTCAGCTAAGACCGGACGTATCAAATTCAACTAAAAAAAGTGTTGGGGAGGGGAAAGGAAGGGCATTTTGGCTGGGGAGAAAACTGAGAAGAAGGGACTGTAAACAGAGTAAAGTGGAAATTTTATCTGAGCCGTAACAATATCTATGCTGCAGCAGCAGCAGCAGCAGCTAGCAGGCACAACTTTCTGGACCTAATCCCTTCAACCGTTAGTTTTTCATCCGTACGCTCTGCCGTGCGCTGGGGAGAGAGGGAGAGATCGGGATCGCTGCTGCGGCTGCACAGCCCATGCCAGGAACCTCTTGGTACACTGGCTGCATCACCGCGTCCCAGCCCAAGTGAGCTCATGAGGCTCAGCTGGCCTCGGAGAGGTAACACAGACACGTAATGAACACAACTGTCACGGAAAGTCTAAGAGGGACGCTTGTTCCACGGACTGCCCGGACAATGAAGAATTGGCGTGCCACCCCCTCTCTCGCCCCCCAGCCGATGCCAAGGCGGGCGGGCGGCCGCCGACAGATGAATAGCAGGTCTGTTCCAGCAGCTGCGCGTCCCGGTCCAGCGAAGAGAGAGTCTCCGGGAGCGCAGAGTGCCCCGCTCCGTGCACGGTCTGCAGAGGAAGAGACCTGGGGGCAAAAGGATGGCCTCGGAAGGGGAGAGCATCAATCTTCAAGTGAGTCCATCTTGGGGAAATACCCGTGGGAGGGAGAAGTGGGAGGGGAGATCCTCAATTTGGGGGAAATATCCACTGTTCCTATCATTTGCTCCTCAGCTCTGGTAGCCAATTTCACTTGAAAATTCAGCGTTGCTTTTTTCCTCTGTTCTCCTTTGAAGAAAAGCTAGTGGCAGGATCTCTGCCCTGTTCTGCCAGGAGGAGTTATGAGCCTTTTTCCAAAAAAGTGAGGGTAAGAAGAGGCGTATTTCTAAAAAGACCCGCTTTTTGGGGGAAAAAGTTAGCCTTCAGGTCTCAGAAGGAGGCAGCACATACTTTACAAGCTGCAAAAATCAGCCGTTCCTCATCTCACAAAGCCGTTCTCTGTTTGGCAGAAAATGCTCCCAATCTGGAGAGGAGGAAAAGAAATAAATACAGCAAATGCTGAGGGAACGCAGAGGCCAGGGTTTCCTATGCAGGGTTTATAGAGAAACAAAACTTCTTGGTGAAGCTCTTTCAGTTCTCTGTGTTCCTCTTCTGAGTGCTTGTGTTTTTTAAGAAGGGTGTTTTTTGTGCGCAGCATGTGTTCTAGGAAAGGGCAACTACCCAAGGGTTTGGAAAAAGAAACTATTAGAGACAAAATGGAATCAAAACCCCAGATCACAAACACCCGTCAAACTTCAGAAGTTCAAGTCTAGATCCACACTTCAGACAACTCTGGAGAAGCGGAGAATATGAAGCATTGCCCTGGGGCGCAGCCTCCAGCCCTGGGAAGGTGAGCAGCAGGGTCCAAATTTTGCAGCTGATTTTTCTGTTTGTAATGGTCTTAACCATCCTCAGACTTGAAAATGGGGAAGTCCACCTGGGGTCTCAATTTTTATTTCCTTGGCCTATGTCAGAGAAACTGAAATGGAAAGATTTGTGCCCTTGGAAATAATCAGGACAATTATCCTTAACTGGAAAGAAGGACCAAGACTCCCTGATCCTGCAGAATATAACTGCTGAGATATGAGGTGCAGAGCAGTTTTTTAAGACCTGGGAGCAGTTATGCTCAGATAAGAGACACGATAACTGAGGAAGATACACAGGTAGCTGTGAGAGTTGGTGAAAATGTACTCTATTTAGGACTGAAGAAGAGAAAGGTTAGGCTTTCCTAGAACTAGATAATAGGGGAAAAAATATAGAAATCAGTAAGCCAGGAACTGGGGGCAAAGGGCAAACAGAACAAGAAAATTATGCTAAATAAAAAGTCAGATTAACTCCTTGTATATTAGATCTTTCCAGGCAATGGAAAGTTTCAGGTCTATAGTGTATTTGAAGCCCAGGTTTCATAGATGAAAAAAATCAGCTTCACTGATTAAAATGCTCATAAACTTCTGAAAAACCTTCTGAAAAAGAAAGAGCCAAAAGTGATCCTCAGCATCTTCAGCCTTTACGATACTCAAATAAATAAGCCAAGAGAGTCAAAGGTTCCTTGAGTTACAAAATTGAAAGGAGCATACCTACCTGTTTCTAGAGCAGGAAGGTGCAGAGTGTTTCTGTCCACCGCTACACAGGTTGCCACAAGAAAAGTCATGCTACTGAGATTTCCTTTGCGACACCTTACAGGGATTTCATGAAGCCACCAGACAGTACAAAATATAGATGAATGCACACAGGTTTCTGCATGCTTATGATCAGGAAATATACAGTGCTTGCAGGGGAGGGAAAGAGCGTTATGTACGACCACGTAGCTGAGACAAGCAGAGGGTCCCGGCATGACGTGACCTGAGAAGTGTGAGGTGAGGAAAGGAGTGATCAGTGGAAGAAAAAGAAAAATCTTTCAGCTGAAAGTACATTTAAAAGCCTCTTTTGAGTCCCTGCTCTGTGCACCGAACGCAGAGCAGGTGTCTTCTTGGAAGTTTCCAGCTGTGGGTTTATGAAGAGCTTGTGGAAATGTGCACTTCATGCTCTGGGATGGTAACGCATGACTCATTTCTCCTCAAAGAGCTCCTGGATGGAGTAGCACGAACAGTCATGAAAGTTAACTACGATACAATACAGAAATAGGAATTTTTATTTATAGGGAGGGAGTCCTGTACCTGAAGCAGTTGCACAGTACCTACTAGCATTTCTTATACAACATTTACATAGCCAGGCTTGACAGGTAACAAGAGAATGAAAACAATATGGGCCTCTGGCCTAGCATAGGAGAGTGCTAGAAGAGGCAATCAAGATTTAAGAAGGCTCTAAGGGGAACTGATCAGCCCCCAACCTTTTTGCTCCTCCTAAAGCATGAGAACAGGAGCTCACTCAGCAAAATTTGAAGTCTCCTTAACAGGAGACACTCCCTCACCCAGCGTGTCATCAGCCTGTGGAATTTGCCGTCTCCTGGAGCTGGTCAGAAGGTCAAATATTGGAGCAAGCATTGAGAGGTCGGGAAGTCCAGTAACAATATTTACAGTTATGCAAGCTAAAAAAGGTACTCTCAAATCCCATAAGCCAATAGCAGGACAAAAATAAATACCCTTTTCAGTTCCCTATAGGCAATGGCACAATTGCTGACCAGCCTGCAAGTGGTGTCTTGCATTAGAGAAGTTACACACCAACTGTCCATAAGTGAGATCTAGGACTGCTTTTTAACAGCAAGAAGTATCTCCCATTAATCCTCTTCCTCCCTCACAAAAATTCTCTTGTTCTGTGTGTTTCAAAGGAGTCTGTTTTCCAGTTCTGACTTCTAGGAAGACTAACAAAACCTCAAACTACGCACAGAGAGATGCTGAAAGGAAATGGTGCTGAAATAAATAGAAAAAATGCCACAAGGCTGTAGAGCAGCCTCACCAGATCTATGCCAGCCAGCCAAGTGCTAAGACAAAAGACAAAACTTGAATTAAAATCTTCTAATTAAAAAGATTAATTTACGTATTAAAAGATGAAAATTTAACATGAATTAATTTGAATGATGCATTTTTCTTCCCAGACGTCTCTATTTGTGGCTTCCCAGTGCAACTTTCACCTTCCCCTATTAAGCATCTGCCATTGACAAGAAACCAGGCAGGCAGACCAGTAACTCGATGAGATACAACAGAGTATATCCTGAGATAGCTGGGATCAGAAAACCACATTTGGGATAGAAACAAATAAAACGACCCAACAAGATCCCATCACCAATTTCTTTTTACTTCAGGAAACAAAGGTTTATAAATTAGAAGAGAAGTATGGCTTTGATAGTCACACTCTGGCTGATTTATCTGCACTTCTTTATGCTATTATTCCCCCTGGCTCTCGCCTCCCACCCTTCCACAGAGATTTGCAGGGGGTGAAAGAGGGGGAGGGAGACATACAGGATGGTTCTTTTCAGCAGCAAAAGACCCATTAAATCTGTTTAGCTGCGTACCTCAGCTGCTGCAGTTCACGATCTGGCATCTTAACACAACCCTGTTTCATCGGTGATTTAAGCTAATGTACCAGAGTTTGAATGGGAGCGACTGAGACAACATCCGTTCCACCACTCCCACCGCAGCAGCAGTAACCAGGGGAGAGTCTGCGGACAGCTGAAATCAGTAACACTCACACATTATTGCCACAGCTAACTCTGTCAGAGCCCCAGATGAATATTGCAGAGCGGAGCAAAGATTGGGGCTGATACTAAACAGCTCCAGAGTTTTATTTGGTTTGTATTTTTATATTTTCTTATTCATGAACGGGTGTTATGTTCTGTATAAATAGGAGTTTAAGGGATGTGCACCGGATGAATGTCATCCATATTCGTGTTGCAAAAGAGGCTATATATTGTATGTTGCGTCTTTCTTTTTATAGTTTCTTACTCTTTGGATAAAAAAATTTACAATCTTCGGGGACGAGAAGCAAAAATGATACCTCACCATTTAGGGAATGATTCACACATCAAAAGTAAAACGAGTAAACAGATAAAATAATCATTCTGGAAAACAGACCCTGCACTGAAATTTTTTGGCAGAAGCTGTTTGGTGAATACTTTGAATGCAAAATACATCTGTGGAAATAAAGACAGGTTTACAAGCAACTTGCAAGGAAAAAAGATTTTAAATAATTGGGTAATTTACTTCCAGTGCTCAGTTTTTTACCAGATCTATAGCAGCAAGATTTTAGACAGGCAGATAAATAGCATTAGCTATAGGCCTGACAGTGGGGACTTTTCCAAAATGCCCACAAAACAAATGGAAAGTCCCACTTACCACTGTAAATCCCATCTTCCACATCCCACTTTCAGTCTAAGTCTCATGAGGAGATGCAGCGAGTGTGTTCACAACTGGGTTAGACTTTTGGTTTTGTGTTTTTTTGTGGCTCTAACTTGTGCCTCGAGGCTGTGATGTGTGCACAAGTTCTTGGCTTGGGCACGTGTTTGCCTGCTTCTGCAGCAACAGCCAGCTTGTGCTTTCTAGCGCTGTAGGACCTTTACTCTCCTTCAGTGATTTCTTAGAATGGTGGCAGTCTAATGTCGCCAGCCAAGCAGTGTCCCTGCCCCAGTGGGCTTCAGTAACATTATTTGGGTTCTGTAATTTGGGCTTGGATAATGACAGTCTGCATTGAGAGAGAGAAAGAGCCTTTCAGAAAGAAAATTGCAAGTGCTTCCGAAAGAGCCATTCCTGTGACATCCCTGTATGTTGTGTGCAACTCAGCCATCAAAAGTCTGAGGAACTTCTTTCACCATGTTTTTAACTAAACTAACCCAATTACTGCAGCCCCTCAAACAGGATCCCACTCCCTGCTCCCAGGGGTGCACTCCGCTGCCTGTGCCATTCATTTGACCCTGGTAAAGCTGGTTCAGAGAGCTAAACTCCAAGAAATCTAACCACTTTTTGGCAGGATTAGTGTTCTGGTTTGCTGTCCTGCAGTGGTACTTGGGAGGATCAGACAACTGCCAATGACTAAGACTGCATGGCCATGAAAGCATGTTCAGGCAGCAGGATCTCTCCTTTCAGCGGCAGCTCCCCCTCACTGCAGATCGGTTAGATGAAGGTCCAAGTCTGGGTGTAGCCAGTGGAAGAAGCAGGGAAGGCCCAAACAGTGGCAATGATTGCTCTCACTAGTGGACATCATTCAGATTGCAAGATTTCAGACTGCTACTTGAGAGTAAAGCCTTTACAGGGCTAGCTAGAGGGTTAGACAGAGATTCACCATGCCCTAGTTGGTCAAAAGACATGTGTGAAATAGGCTATCACTCCTCAGAGTGAGAAGGATCCTGTGCTCTTCTCCCCCAGCTGTAGGGACCTGCAAGTCTGCATAGCATTACCCACACTGGTCCCAGAAACCGGTAACACTCACACTAGAAGACAGACAGCACGATCATAACACGCTGAGGAGGAAATTTTCCTTACAGCTGGTACTAATCGGTCCTTTGTTCTATAGTCAGATGTAGCATTTCTCCTCTCCTCTATACATTCCTCCTGCCCGCTCTACCTGGACACGGTCAGCCTTCCCACTTCGGGTGAACGTTCACTTATGCCCTTCCCAAACATGGGGATGGTATTTTCTCATCTTGAGAAACCGGACTCCAAGTTTTAGGGTATCTAGGGAAAATGACGCCCATGTGGAGTCAAATATACCCTTGGAGTCATCCCATGGAAATCTGGGGCCTTGCACCAGAGGCTCATCTGGTCCCTTGCACTCCACTTTGTTGAGGGGTGGTGAAAGAAAAGTATCAACTTCTTTCAGAGAGAGGAAGCCTGGTCCCATGCTGTGCCCTGGGCAGGCCATGTCCATCGTGAAGCCCTGCATGTGAAGGCAGAGAAGAGAAAGGGGGCAAAGGGGCTGTTGATAGAGAGCATATCAAATAGTGATCAAATTAGCCTGACTGACCCATCGGTCAGTAAATCTGCTCTCACTGAAACAATAGGCATGCAGAGGCCTCCCACAGAAGAGTACAAGGGACTGTTGTTAAATAGAATTCTTCCACTGGGTTTAGGGTTAGGGTAGGATTAAGATAACCCTGCAACAGAAAGAAAAAGGCAATGACGTGCCGTTAGAACGGTCATTTCCTCTAATGTATCTAAAAAGTTGCCTGCCAGTGCTATAGACTACAGAAAGGAGGCTGCGCTGCCAGAGGACACTGACTGCAGAGCATTCAGACCCCGGGCCCGCTGCGACGGAGGGCAAAGCCATATGAGTGGTGCTCCCTCTTCAGCCTCGCAGGGATGAGGGATACCCAGACCTCCCCGGGCTCCATGAGAGGCTCTGCCTGCAGTTGGACATAGGTCCACAGTGACAACGCATGCTGGTCTACAACATGTGGCACCAGACATACGACTTTCACTCAAAGCTCAGGCTGCCATAACAGTAAATTACAGGACATTTTCCCCCACTGCCTTGTAGGGTTGGTTCATAGCAGACTGAAGTGTACAGGACCTCGCCTCCGTGTCTGATAACCACAGCAGAGCCAGAGCTCGGGTCACAGCTAGAAACAAAGTTGTGAGGGAGGGGAAATGGGCTGTATAAAAGTAATCTGAGGAAGCCCAGCCATTTCTGAAGAGGAGATTGGGAGGGGGGGAGGCACTTGGGTCGGGGGGTGCTGCCACCTCCCCGAGGTAAGGGGGGAGGACCCCAGAGGTTGGCAGCTACAAAAGCTTATCAATAACAACAGATTTCTGTGCCTACTTCATAAAGCTCGTACAACTGAAGCAGGGAGAGCAGAGAGAGCAAGGCCCAGGAGGCATGCGGTCTCCCTGCGGGGGTGGGAAGGGGGTGAAATGGCGCAGGACCTGGGGTGACAAGATGGTGTCTGCCCAGCACGGGGGGCCAAGGGGACGCTCAGGGCTTTGCCTGGTAGGAGCCCCATGCCCCGTTGAGAGTGGCAGCACGTCAGAGTGGCTACACCCCGTTTGGAGGACAAGGTCAGCCAGCAGCCGCACCAAACCATCCCAGAACAACCCTCCTGCCACCCCCGTGCCACACCGCCAGCTTGGCCTGGCCTGCTCATAGCACCTGCGCATCAGCCACCAGCATTTCCCCTCGTTCCACCATCTCTTCCTCAGCCACAACCTTTAGGGGCACCATCTCTTGCCACGTACCTGTTTCACACATTGAGATACAGATACGTCTCACCCACACTTGCACCTTGCAGATTTGAGTGCACAAGGAGTAGGTTTTATTTAGTGAGTAATCATAAACCTGGTTATGGTGGTGGCAGCACACAGTTCCCTGGCTGACCGACAGCAGAACCTCCCACTGAGACATCCTTGTGAGTGGGAGTCCTCTGCAATGTGAAGTACCTGTTAAACCACAGCTAAATCAATTTTTGCGTCTTTTGTCAAAAAGTTGCCTCCCTCAGCTTCATCCCAGCCCATGCCTGAGAGCTGAACCATGCACCTGCTTCTCTGTTCGCACTCAGCTGACAAACAGGTACAACACCTCTGCTCATTTAGCCACTAAAAATGGAAGCCTTCACCCCCAGTCACCGTTTCTGAGCCCTTCCTGAAAAATATGTATTCATTTGTTATGTTTCTCTTCTGAGAACAAAAAAGGGCAATGCTGCATGCATACAATAACCACACACAGAAGTGTGAGCTTCTCCAAGTATGAAAGGGTGCATGGGCATTTTCACTGCCATTTCCCCATCCCTGGCTTGTGAGTCAAATGTTTATAAAACTCTCTCTGAGAAAAGGCAATACAAGAAATGATCTCCACTACTGTAATCTAGACTGCCCCAGGTATGTAAACATGTAATAGAAGCATTTGGATGGGACACCAGAATGATGGAAAAGCCCATGTGCAGATGCTGCAAGATTCACATCACCAGTTACCATACACCTTGACACACTCCTTTGAACCAGGCAGGTTATAATTCCTTGTCAAATTACATGAATCAGATGTATGACTCTATAATTACAGCTGTGAAAACCATTATACTCAAGATCTTAGAACTTTCTATCCAAAATAACCCTTGGGGAAGAAATTTCTCGTGAAGCTGCTTGGGTCAAGGTTCAGCGAGTGCTGGAAATTCTGGGGGAATCCTGTCAGCAGGTTTAGAGAAATGAGAACAAGAAAATGAGATGATGTACTGGTTTGTGGATTGTTCAGGCTCTTTTTTTTTCTTTAGGTTTTTAATTTTTTGCAGATATTTATGCATATTTGCAAGAGTTTTCTCTTTGCACTCTCACAACTCCAAATAATATTTTGGGGGATTAAAAAAAAAGCCCCAAATTTACCACAGACCTTAGTTATGTGAGAAAAATATCTGCTCCTACCAATCTAAATATCTGCTCCTACCAATCTAACACGAGCCAAAAGGCAATGAACCATTCTTCTGTAACCCATGTTTTACTGAAGGAATGTTTCTGCAGAAAATAACAACACTGCAATACTCTGTACTCTCACAGGACTTGTGTGAGAACCACATTCTGCTCTCCGTAGTTCCCCAAGCATTTTATAAATATCAGTGAATTTAATTTCACAACCCCCACGTGGAGCAAGAGGTGTTTTCCTGCCTGTTTTACAGATACTAAGTCAAGGGACAGATGGTTAAATGAGCAGTGATGTACCCAAGGACAGACAAGCAGAAAATGACAGAAGTGGGAAGGAAAGACTGAGCATCTCTGTTTGGATGGGTGGATTGCCATGGAGCAGCAGTGTGTTCTGTGGTTTCATCTCTACTTCTCACTGGCTAAATTCTTGATCTCCGTTACTTTTTGAAGAAATTGTTAAAGATTGTTTTATTTAGTCATCAGAGACCATTCTGTTTCTTCACACAATGTAAAGAAGAACATTAACTGAAGCTGTCAATAAGAGACCAAACAATTCCTTCCCTGCTGAATGTAACGTCAACATCAATTGGAAACAAATTTCGACACGCTTTCAAAAGCTCCGGCACACAGCTGTGTTTGCACCTCTTTCTTGGTGGAGCTAAAGTCATGCTCAACCATGTTGGTGTAGGAAGCAAACCCCGAAGCCAAAGTGAAACAAGCTAAATTACATTAAACATAAATTCTGACTCAGAATGACCATACAGGTTCTTGATGCAACTATTCTACTTTAAGCTCGCACCTTTTTTTAGCTGATTCAAGATGAAATGTTCCTGCATGCACCTGTGTGATTTCAGGCTGTGGCCACACATTTTCTGCTGACTGGAGCTGAAGTGCTGAAGGGGGGAGGTTCATCCTCGCCACCACCATCAATTATTATTGCTCCCTCAATGCAACTGCTCAAAGTAATTACTCTATCAAGACTGTCTGGGCTAAGAAACCTCCATTACTGAGTGTCTAAGCTAACCCAGATCATTGTGAAAGAGCTTGTTTAGGGAATATGCAATTATGTCTTCTAAGGTAGAATTAAGTCCCCTGTCTTCACAAGTCTGGACAGAGACAGAAATAGCAGCTCCTTTAGATAGGCCTTCATCCATCTTATGGCAATGGGATAATTGTTTGCATTCTTGGATATTTCTTGGCTCGTCGTGTTAGCTGAAGATCTCGTTCTTCTAGGATGATCAGAGGACCATGAGATGTACAATCTGGGTTCTTAACTTAGACGTAAAGAATAAGGAAAACAGATACAAACACAAATACAATAAAAAATATTCCTGCATAACATAAGAACCTGGGTTTTTTTCATCTTTTGCTCATGGTGTTACCTTGACTGGCAATCCACACTAATCAGAGAGACATCCAGCAAAGGATTAATATGCTACAAGAAAATATAATATGCTGTTTTCCTCCCTTTTAACAGAAACAGATTTGAATTCCATCTTCATCTTCATGTGCTAGATTCTTGGGAGCTGATTCTGGACCAATTCCTTAGCCAGCCCCCATTTTTGGCATGTGGCTGTGAAAAAGTTGCCGAAGGGAGTTGTGTCAAAGGGCTTTTACTTTGCTCTTAATGGCTCCACGTACAGTCTGAAGGAATCTGAAGCGCTCACGAAATGTGGTTTCCCCTCTGGTGTTTGCTGTTCAGCTGGCTCAGCAGCTCAGCCATTTAAAACCATTGTGAGTGGATTTAGCACTTGTGAAATAATGCTGGCCTATTCAGATCCAGAGAGGGATGGGCAAAGTCCACCAGCACAATAAAAGCCCCTCTTCCCTCCTTCCCAGATGAGGAGCCAGGATGCAACGGAGTTTGAGGGGGAAAACTACTCATATCCAGGTGCAGCTACACAGATCTTAGGAGAAAGAGATACGGGCCTACCGAAATAAAAAAGCTAACAAACACATGCTCAGAGGAGGCAATATCTTCAGCATCTCAGAAAAAAGAAAAAAAACAAGCAAAAAACCCCAAACACACCAAAACCCAACTACTTAAGTATAGGAAGAAAATCATGAAGGACAGACAAAAAAAAAAAAAAGAGGAGAGCAGCCCCAGAAGAGACCTCCAGTGAGGTGTGGTCCACAAAATGACAGATGATGAATGCTAGTGAGCCAAATGGGGAGAACAGATACAGAGAACTGAGAGTCCTGGAGGTCTCTGCCCCCAGAAACCAGAGAAGACGGAGCTCCCAAATTCATCCTAGCCTGAGCTACTAAGTATAGCAAGAGGTGTGTTTCATCTCTGAGCTGATCTAATGCTCAATTATTCTGCTGAGACCATGAAAAAAAAGAGATAACTAAAGCCATCTCTGATGTGGGCAGCATTGCAGACATGCTGTAGATCTGTATCTTTATGCAGAGATTTAAACTCAGGACCAGGCTCAGACAGGCAACTCCCGAGCAGATGGCAACAGGTCTTGGTGGCTACTAATTAGGTTAGCTTTTGGTTAGCGATGTTGAGCTGAGTAGCCCTCTGATTCGTTTCCAACCCCCTCTGCACGACCGTCAGCCACAAGCCTCCAGGCATCACCCTGAGTTACTGAACTAGGGGTCAGCCTTATGGTGTTCACTTTTTTGGGCCATGGCAAAATGTCAGTTCTCTTACGGATCCCCAGGTGGGTGAACGGGCTCGGGGTTAGGATGGGGGCCAGCGCGGTGGTGAACTCAGGTGTTTACAGCCAGGGTGGGGCAGGGTCGTTTTAAAGCGCTTCCTCTTGCCTCACTCGCACAACGTACAAACAGGGACATTATCTCTCCTGTGGGAGCAACTGACTCAGATGCTTGGCCAGCTGCAGGGAAAGGTGTCCCCATAGCCGCCAACAGCAAAGAATAGCTAAAAAATAAAAAGGTGCATCGCTCTGTGGCTGCAAATGATAACAATACATTCCTCTCTATTCTGATCCAAAAGCAATTTTTTTCTTCCTTTGTTCCCCTCCCTGTTTTTTCCTATGTGATGAGAACTTGTTTCTCAGCTAGGACCCCAGTCTGTCTGTTAGTGGTGTGCCTAACATAATTTTTTTATATTTGTCCCTTTTTTTTTATTTTACATATTATTAAATGACTTACGAAAAGTAAAGTTCAGCCAACTAAACCTCAAAGGAGTTATGCAAGAGCAAGTTGCACTGAGCTTTGCCATGAGCCCTGTAAAATTAACCATGTATGTCCATGGACTTGACAAATCTGTTTATGAAGTACATTGTGGGTTTATACTGTTGCAGATCTGGCTGGAGCAGTCT
This sequence comes from Platalea leucorodia, assembly GCF_965183815.1. Taxonomy (NCBI): domain Eukaryota; kingdom Metazoa; phylum Chordata; class Aves; order Pelecaniformes; family Threskiornithidae; genus Platalea; species Platalea leucorodia. Next base: position 60,423,659 of record NC_138826.1, read on the forward strand.
GAAAGGATACCATTCCCAGTGGCTATCCTTCAATAAGAAGACACTGTCTCTAGCGCTATTCTTGTCCTCTCTGAGAAACAAGGGACAGTATCTGGTGGAGTAACTCCTCCTGATATATCAGCCATTGTCATACGCATGATACATTTGTGTCCTGCGCATGACAAAGTACTTCTTCATTTGTTATCATCTGCTCAGTGGGCGTAATTGTAAGGCTGATGCAGCAGAAATGAGAGCACACTTGTGGGAAGTTTGTCTTAGGACCAGCAAAACACACAGGCTAAGAGAAGGCTGTGATTTACTGATCACAATCTTTGTATGGAAAGATCTATGTCCTTTGAAGGCCCTCTTCTCCTCCTGGTGCATTGTGAAGGGCAGGTAGGACTCTGTGACTCCTCTTGGTTGTGCTATAGATAATATTTGGTGGCCCCAAAACTGTGGGAATATTTTATCTGTTACCAAGCAGCATTCAGTCTGCCTTTTGCCCAAGGCACCTATATTACGTACACAATCAACGCTAACATGTTGATACCTGTGAGCAGAGGGAAATTCACATTCTGTACTCAAATGCTGCAGGACCTGAGGTGTCAGGAGGATGTATGAAATTAAGGTAGGGAGGCCAGGGAAGGAGAGGAAAGACTTCACAGCTACATTCAAATGTAATAGGTGTAGTTGAGTGAAGGCCCTCAAGACTGAAGACCGAAGAGGTATCCTTTGGGGCAGTATTTCTCCAGAAAGTAGACTACAAAGTAAAACCTCTTCAAAAGGTCCAACAAACCCAAGAATATTTGATGCCAGGGTCAAGAACTGAGGAGAACAGTTGTAATGATTTCAGCAAATATTTATCTTCCTGTCAGGTAGGGACAAATGTAGATTAAGAGTCACTGGTCATGATAATCGTATTAATAGGTAGAAAGGAGTTTCTTATGCCCATCTTCTCTGGTCGTGTCAGCAGCAGCATCAAACAGGGTATCAGGGTGCCCAAACAGGACATGAGAAACTGTAAATAAAAAAGGGGCAGAGAGGCATTTGTTTTTGTTTTTGCAGAGAAGCAGACTGTAGCGAGCGCACAGAAAGGTACCAAAAAACCTCTTCACAGGACTACTGCACAACACATTGACAATAAAGCTGAGCGGCTCCAACGACAGTGAGCTCTGCTGGGGGAGGCAGAAACCAGAAGAGGAAGAGTGTGATCAAAAGTGAATAAACTATAGGGGTAAACTCCTCCATCACTTTGTGCTAGGTGTGTGCAAATGTTTCAACACACAACTAAAACTGGGAGCTAATATGAGCTGCTTCTTTGAGCTCATGCCAATTAATGACGATCACAACCACCAGGGCGATCCAAACACAGACATCGAGTGCCTAGTCCGCCCCACAGGGTCCAGGCTTTTTTTTCCCCTCCTTCTCCCTAACTCTTCCATCCCTCCTCAAACATGCAGGAATTCATTTGGACGCAGCTTTTTGGCTACTCCCTTATAAGAATCCAGCTCCAGTTCAAAACACATATTGAGTGAACCTCACTTGAAACGCAGGGCATTTGTTCTGCATCAGTGGTTCCCACTTCTTTTGTCCCTCAGCCATCTTGAAGTGAGAAACTACAGGATAAACATCAGATACAGTGACAAAGGAATCACAAGAAACTTCAGTTCCTGCAAAATTATGTTTCCCACACCAGAAACTTACATTTTCAGTGGCTGAGTGTGAATGCTTTTCAGAAGAAGACTGTATTTCCAGAATTTGGGCATTCAATTGTCAGAGAAATGGTTATTCTGCTTTAATCGCCTCCCGTTCCTATTCTAGCCCAGAGGCATTTGCTTCCCCAATACAGTCTCCTAGGAAGGCCTCATTTGCTACACCCCTTCCCAAAGGTCTCTCAAAGCAACGTCTACCCAGGAGATCTCTGAAAAACACAATTGTCACTAAGGGAATTTGGGCCTCCCTTTAATTTCTGCCATGCTGTACTATAGCTCCTCATTATAAAGTTAGCTCTTAAAGGTTCTTTGTCTCTGCAGGGCTGAAAGTTGCTGACTGAATGTCTGGGTCCAATTTTCCACCAGTCTTCCTTTAACTGGCCGTTCTCAGCTATGAAAAGTGTTTGCATAATGCTACAAGAACTTTCACATCAATCTTATTTAACATTTTGAACCTGTTTTGCAAAGGGGTTAATGAGAAAACAAAATACAACCTGAATAATAAGTCACCAGAAAAAAGTACTAGCCTAATCTTTTAATATAGAGCCTGAACAGCAGTTCTTTTCACAGAGGAAAGACGACTGACACTTTTTCTAATCTGAGAATGTAATTCCCAGGGACAGTGTATGAGAAAACAGCAGTAATCTACAGAACACCCAGGAACAGTTGTTGAAAGATTCCCAGGGTGTTACTTTTGGCAGGACATCAGGTTCCAATAAAACCCACTGAAAACACTAGATTAACAACAATAAATAATAATATTTTACACAGATGAAGTGTCTTTCATCTAAGGGCCACAAAAGGCTTCTGCAAATGGTGAACGAACTCCTTGAGGACGGGTAAATGAAATTGATGCTCTGTAGATGTTGCCACTGATTCACTGATTTAGAAGATAGGTTATTGTGTACAGAGTGTTAGAGGGTACAGAAAGAAAAGAGTTAACATGTATAGGCAAGCTTGGGAGCATTCTTTGTAGTGAACTTGCATAGACATAGTAACCTATTTTTTAATGTTTTCAGTAAATCAAGTGCTGACATCCCACATACACAATTTGAGCACCTGTACACAAATCAGGTAACCAAAGATTACATTGTGCAAATACACAAAGTACTATGTGAGTTCATGCACAGCTACTTGACTCTAATGTGAAATTCTATATACTGTGCTTGCAATTCCTGCTTGGCACGCTCTTGTATGTTTTGTGAGACCAGTCTGGGACTTTAAAAATATATATAACCATATATAGTATATGAAAAGTTAAGAAATAGAAATAAGAGATCGGTGTGGGCCACTTGCGAACTGCTAGAAGTTTTGGATCCAGACCCACACTTTGCACTGTTAGCCTGTTTCTGCTGGGAGCCATTCCGCAGTGTGGCTACCTTGCACAAAACCTAAGATGCTGCATCACTCTGGGCCACATATGAATCTCAGCCTATACTTCATATACCATACTGTGAAGATGTTGCTGGTGGTGTTATACTGGCAAAACTTCCAGTGGACATACAGCTTCTACTGCATCATTAACAGCTTTTATGGCTTAATTGAATCACTTATGACTTTTTGGCACAAGTATACCATCAAATGTTGCTGTGCTGACCTTACTTAAGTGACCTTAAGAGAACAGCACACATTGAGATAAGTGGGTCCTTTCCTCAGGGTCTTTCAGTGTATATTTTACATGAGGATTACATGTTGCTCTTTGTAGCCATTTCCAGAGTCAACATCACCCTTATTTTCCAGCCCAGCACTCTCATCAGACAGCAAAAGCTGTTGAGAAGTCATTGTCCGTGCCCTGAACACAGAGACACAAAATTCCTACTCACTGTTTACATGAAGGAAATTATGTGAAATAAGTCATGTTTCCTCTGTGTCATAAGGGTAACAACAATAGCAACGACAGTTTTGTCATGACACCCCCAGTCTAAGGCAATGACTAACAGCCAGAAAGATTAGATAGCAGGATGATCTAATAGCCTGCTGCTCCCAAACAGGGGAGGTCCTGCTCCTCTTCAGCCCACCACCCTTTGCTCCCTCCTTATCTCCTGCTCCCAGAGAGACATCCCACCTTGCCCTTGTGCTGGAATTTGCCAAACCCTTCTCACAAACAATTCAGCTCATTAGAGCTGGAGAAGAAGGTCTATTTTTCTTTTCTTTTTTTTTTTTTTTTAATTTAGCTTGGCTTAATGAGCTGAATTGGCTCAGAACAGGGTCTTATGAAAGCGAGAGTGCAAGAGAGCACAAGACTCATAGCAGGAGCATTTGCTCTGGACTCTTAAATCACCATAGCTACAAGGTGTAACCCCCAGATTCATGCAGAAGATATTATCTTGCTGGTAGTGTCACTTTTTCATATAGATGACAATAGCTACTTTCTGAGATAATCTGGTCAAGTCAGAAAGGGGATTAGCAGAATAATTGGTGTAATTCAGAAGTTTTATTCAGCTACAAATGCAGAAGTGAGAATAATTCTGGCCTCTGAGAGCTGTACCATACAATACCACAGAAGAATGAAGAGGGGCAATTAGAACTGATGACACACAACTGGAATAGCTTTTATGGGTTGAACATACCGTGATGGCAAGGCATCACAGCCACTAAGAGCTGTGTAATGCTTTACTCACTATCAGATATACCCACATGTCTTCCCTGTGGCTTGAAACAGCATCTATCACTAGGCTAAAACATACAGAAGCACACCAAGCATCATGAGTCACTGCAGAATTCAAGTCCATTTTCTCTGTCCAGTTCTGCTTGCCCTGGACCTGGAAGGCACCTTGTCAGAATCCTTAAAGAAGTTTCGGTGCCACCCCCACTGGAGCGTCTTTCTCTCCCCACAAGCGCGTGTGCATTTGTTCCTTTCAGCACGCAGTTTGTGCACAGAGATGACAGATACACATGCGTAACTGCTATCATTTGGACACAGGTTAAAAGTTTACAAATTCGTCTTAACATCTGTATTTGGAAGCTAAGTTCTGAGAAAGCGAACTGTTCTCATCTTTCCATATTTTGGTTTTGAACAACCCCATAGTTATGGTCAGAGATTAGAGAGATTTTTGTGGTGTTAAAAGAATGGTTTGGAATTTCTTGTCCAGCCATCTGCCCTCAAAACTAAGCAGATGACTCACTAGCACTCACCTCCATTTGTTACTGAGCTAAAACTTTTATCTCCTCAGCTTCTTGTAAAGTTCCCCTCTGTATCTTTTCAGAAGCAGGCCCTGTTCTAATATGAAAGAACAAACAACGTGGGAAGTGCAACTCAGAATTCAAGTTTTCAAAAGCGCTCATGTTAAATTCCGGCTGAGTTAATATGCACGTATGCACAGAGGCATTTGCACGCATAAATCACAGCTTGCTTACATCTGGCACACGCAAAGAGCACACTGCTTGGCATACTCTTTAAATGTGCTTCAACTACTGGACTGCATTCAGGTCTGCAGACAATTTTGAAAAAGTTTCTTTGTAGTCAGGAGATGCAAAACCTGACTGAGTATTTTGCTGATATCCTTATGTATCAAAGATGCTCGCTGTTGCCTGCCATTTCCTGAAAAAGCTTCTTCAGCCTTGCATCCGCAGGATTATCAAAATAGGTGCTTTTCATTCTTGGGAAGCAGAAAAGCTGTCTCCATATCCCAGATGTTATTTGTTTACCCTGCACAAGTTCGAAGCAGTACTTATAAGCAATCACAGTTCCTAAGCTAACTGCATAGTTTGACCAGGTGCCAATTTCAAGTAAAGCAGCTATCTAAACCAGCAAGTAGTTATACCATCCTACCCAGACTGAATAGTTTATTGCAGTCTCACAGAAGCTGCTCACCATTTTGCTTGCGTATTCAGCCCTGACTATTGAAGATATGGCCAGAGAAGTACAAGCTAAAAATATCAAACTGGTGCCACACCTAGATTGCTCTTACCACCTTGTACCAGATTAAGTGCACATCAAGTGAATTTTCCAGAGTGGTTTGTGAAAACCCATTAGTCAGTATAGCACTGGTCACAGCTCTTTAAATTGTTCTTGTTTTCCCCTGCAAGTGGGTCAGATTCCTTCTGGGTCCTAAATTATAGCTTTTGAGAAAGGAATATTTCTTTTACTCTTAACCTGGAAATTTACGATCTGCTCAGAACTGCTTTCGAGTTATACAAGTCCAGATCTGTACTTCTTTCATAATTGTCTACCATGGTAACAAATAGTGCAGCACCACGTCTGGTCCCTCAAGCTCTGTACTTGTGCCAAAGATAAGCAGTTAGGCTGGCATAATTAATTTTGATGCATTAATAACACAACAGTTTTTGTCTTTACCAGCCAGCATATTTGCCAGTAAGATTTGGCAAACATAATTTAGCAAAGTTCTTTCCTCTGCTAAGAGGGAGAACAAGCTCTCAGTTTAAAGCACAGGGGAGGAATCCTCATTTAGGGATTAATCATCACTTTATAACTCCTGCAAAATTCACACTCCAGGCTCTGATTTAGTTATACACAATAACTGTGGCTTGCTAATTAAGAACAACAAGGGTATTAGCCTTTCTTCTTTTCGTTTCTTAAATTGCTGATTTAAAACTTCTCTCAGTGTGAGAAGCATTTCTAAATATCTGAAGTGTGAAGTAGCAAGGACATTTGCATCTCCAGCCAAACCCACAGAGGTTGGAAAGAAAGACGTGATTTGCATTCGGTACCTCAACCTGTAACCTGGAGGACATCTGGAACTCTTCAACGCCAACCTTCACTCTACGAAAAGGGGGTCCTCTCCTGTGGGTACCAAGTAGATTCACCTTTTGACTCTATTTGCTGTCACTGCGGGGGCTTTTGCTTAAAATTATCCATTCCCTCCTGTGACTTTTATAGGAGACAAAGCAAGAAGCACTCCAAAGGCATGTGAAGCTGACACTTATAAAGTCTTTCTGAACTCACTTGAAATCTTTTCTTGGTCTTTCACTGGAGTACCTAACAGGTGCCCTGCTTTTCAGCTCATGAAGGTTTTCCCAAAGATCCCGAGACATTCTCTATTTATTGTGAACTGAGATGAAAAGAAAATAGTTGCTTCATTTTATTTAAGAAAGAAAAAAAATTACTTCAGTTTCAAATTCCAAAGTAGATTTCAAAGAGTCCTACTTATTCATCAGTCCCAATAAAGCTACAGTTGTGGTAGAAAGAAGATAATTTACAAGGTTCAGTCCACCATATCTGCCGGATATTAGTCTGGTCCCTTACAAGTGGAGTTTGATAGTGCTTCTGAATGGCTGGGGTCATGGGATGATAGCTCATTTTAGCTTGATTAGACAACATTTCTTGTGATCACGTATTATTAAGAAAGATGTGATTGACTTCAGTACTCTGTAGAAATTTTCGATTTTCCTGATTCCTTTAAGGCTGAACTGGATTTGATAGCAGTTTTGAATAATGAAATTTGATGCCAACTTTGATTCAGTTGCATCAATAGCCTTGACTTTTTTTTCCCCAAACTTTCGCTTCGTTCCGTCCTTTATGCTACTAAGACTTGGTAATCCCTTTGTAGCTGCAGAATTTCATTCTAAAAAAAAAAAAAAAAAAAAAAAAAGAAAGATTAAAAGCACGCGAGATCACTTGCTGTACCAAATCAAAGCTTTCAAGAATACATGGTGGCATGGAAAAGATGCAGAGATGTGAGTAAGGGGAGATGAATGATAACCCTGGAGGCAGTTGCAGAATGCAGTGTGCACAGGAGCACAGCACCACCAGGGGCAGGCCTGGAGGCAGACATTAGGCAAATTAGGCACACACAACCATGTCCCCATCAGGAGGGGTTCCATGGTGAAGCAAATGACCCTTTTCCTATTGACTTTGATGACTGAAGGTAGATAGTTAAATAATTTCAGTTGGGGCATCTTCAATATGCAGCAAACATTCCTACTGAAACGGTCTGCTCTTTGTTTCCTCAGTGTCAAGATGCAATAGCATGTTGACTGAAAACTCGTTCTAAAGATGATTGTGGTATGTAGGGGTGATGGGGGAAAAATGGTGGTAGGGCAGCATCTACTTTATTACTCGTGGACTTTCGAACACATCTGCAAGGCATGCGCATTGCAGAGCCACATGGCTCAGTAGCAGAGACAGTTTGGGGGGGATCTTTGGAATAGAAAGATGTGAATAGAATTAAAACCATTTGTACTAGACGCTACTATTAGATTTCATTATAGTCTTTCTTTCTATGGGATCCTGGATTCCCAAAGGAAAAGAAGTGTCAGGAAGGTCCTTTCTGTGCATTTTCCAGGTAGCTGCAATAATTTCTTTCAGATGGAGATGTCATTTCCACAATGCAGTGATTTCTCAGTCAGTTCAGGGATATATTCCAGAGAGTACAGGCTTGCAAGCTGTCCAGAAACACTAGGTAGTCCAAATGGGGCTGCTTGTTCATTTAACTGTCAAATATATAGCTGATGTAAGAAGTGCTTTCTCTGTTTTCCTCTCCATTTCTAGATGTACTCCAAGGGATTAAATGCCGTTTTAAAAGCACTTATGATTTGTTTGCAGTAGTAGCCATCTCTTACCCTAGCTGTAGCTGGAAAAGCTCAGACCCACTGCAGTGATTTTGCTAACATTCCAGTGACCTGACTGTTCACAGGGACAGGGTATTTTTGATAGCAAGCCCTTAATTCTTCATCCTGTAGACCCAGCCAGTCCACAGAGGCTGACATCATTTGACCACAAAATATAAGATACTAACCACTTGAGCTTTTGCCAGAGTAGAATTTGATAGCTGAGCACCGATTAAAATTTCTTTTGGAATCAGTGTCCACTATGTATGCTATTATTCACCAGTGGCATGCATTCAATGTCTCTATGCAATTGGCCAGTAGTTTTTTTGCTATGGATATATTTGCCAAGATGAAAAACCAGAAAAAATTTAAATCATTTCCAGTGTGTTTCCAACTGCTGAACTATGTTTTCTGAACCGCATTGTTGAGTCGTGATCTAAACTTAATGAATATTCTCCTGGGCAGCTGCTATTCAAACAGTGATTCTCCATTTTCTTTTTTGATTATGATCTGCAAATCATTTAACGTTAGCATTATCAAGTGGGGCTACACATATGCACAATCTGTGTTCATTATGAAGCAAGTCATAATGGGCAGTTATTTCTTCCTTTCTCCAGGTTTAAAAATCTAGTCTGGAATGATTTTATAGTCTTCTTCGGAATGAAGAATACTTTTGAAACAAAAAATGTCCATCTTTCCAAATATACACTGGTGCTGCTATTGCCGGTTTGACAACTGTGACATATGCATATTTCACAGGAAAGTTTTGGGTTGGTTTTTTTTTTTTTCTCTTTTCCCCAGGCAGCTCAGCATTCTGAAAGAGCTGATGATGAAATATTGAACAAGTGTTGTTAACATTCACTTGAAGCAATATAACAGCTTAGCCATAAGTTTTAACCAGCAGAAATCTTGATACAGAATTATTTTCCATTGGAAAAAAGACAGTTCTAATTAATCTTTTCAAAACTGTGATGATTGAATTAAAATTTGTGAAAGTTTTCCACCTAAATGTTTCAGAAGGAAACATTTCATCTTTTCACTTTGAAGTAGCTCTTTATTTTGGATTTGATTGTCCTGGTATTTTATGTTACAAAACATTGAAAATATTGTTGGGTTAGTTAAAACATTTCCTCTCAACATAATACAGATATTTTTTTCCCTTTGACTTTTCTTTCCCAGACAATTTTGAAATGGTTAGCATCATCCTTCCAGATCAGAACAAAATAAACTGAATGTAACCAAGTAATCAGTGCATATTACGCACTCTCCTCTGCATGTGAGCCACACAAGATCTGGATCAGTTACAGCTTTCTGCTGAAAAGCTTGGCTCTTCACCTCAGGCTGCAGGGACTCACATGCTCAGCTTTGGACGTTCTCTAGTTAAGACTTCAATGTCAAAGCACTGGCTATCACAACAGTATCTACACTCACTGGATTCTGTAATCCTAGTGCTGTAAAACCCACCGAGTGTGTGGTCTTAGCAAACACAGAGCAAATTCCAAACTCTGTAGCAAGATATCTTGAACAGACATTTTGTACTTATAATACACTGATGAATAAAATGGGAGATTTCAGGTTTTATGAAACTGTTGCATGGAGAACTGAGATTTTCTGCATAAAATGTTTCCCTTTCTTGATCTTGGAAACAGAGGAAGAACAGAAAGCAGTTATCTGCGATGTACTTATTGATTCTATGTAACTATTGGTTGAGATGCAAGTTTTCTCCAGCTGAATACAACAATCTTAGCTACACTACAAGAAATTCAATGATGGTTGCTATGGTGTGTAATTGAGGTTGTTACAGGTAAACCCTGGGAAGAGTTGGAAATTTACCAGCCCAAACCAGCTAGTGCTCACGCTGTTCCAGCATATACCAAGAATCAACCCCTTTCTAATCTGTTCTCAAAAGGTTAACCTATTCATGCATTGCTTCAGGTGACTTTGGTGTAGAAGAGTGAAGCAGAGGATTGTTTTGCTCATTACTTAAATTATTATGCTCATGGAGCCACACATACGACATCCCTCTGGTGCTCATGGTTAGTCACATACTTGAAAGATCCTGCAGAAGGTCATGCGATGCTGAGGCCAAGAGCTGGACAAAACAACACCTTCAGGTGCTGTTCCATAGTTGCATTCTGTCAAAGTAACCATTATGGGGAAAGACAAAACAGGATGGTGTCCTGGTTTCGGCTGGGATAGAGTTGATTTTCTTCCTGGTAGCTGGTATAGTGCTGCATTTTGAATTTAGTATGAGAATAACGTTGGTAACGCACTGATGTTTTAGCTGTTGCTAAGTAGTGTTTATACTAGTGAAGGACTTTTCAGCTTCCCGTGCTCTGCCAGGTGCAGAAGAAGCTGGGAAGGAGCACAGCCAGGACAGCTGACCCAGACTGGCCACAGGGCTATTCCATACCATACGACGTCATGCTCAGTATATAAGCTGGGGGACGCTCAGAGTGAGGGCGTTTGTCTTCCCAAGTAACCGTTACGCTTGATGGAGCTCTGCTCTCCTGGACATGGCTGAACGCCTGCCTGCCAATGGGAAGTAGTGAATGAATTCCTTGCTTTGCTTTGCTTGCATGTGGCTTTTGCTTTACCTATTAAACCGTCTTTATCTCAACCCACAAGTTTTCACACCTTTACTCTTCTGATTCCCTCCCCCATCCCACCGGGGGGGAGCGAGTGAGCGGCTGTGCGGTGCTTAGTTGCTGGCTGGGGTTAAACCACGACATACAGTCCTTCAGGTGGTTCAATACCCATCCAGCTTGTCATGCAACTGCAATAATATTAGTACAGCTCCACAGCCTTTTCAAGGGACATAAATCTATTTAAGCCTGGCATAATCCTACTGACCAGCCATTTACATCTTTGGGATTTCACCAAAGCTAGGTGAATCAATTCAATAAAAGAAACTTTTGATGTCAGGACATAACCAGATTCAAATGATACACTGCCTTCACTGTCTATTTAACTCTGCAATTTATTGTCTTTTCAAGTCACGCTAGATTACTTAGAGAGGAAAATAACAAAAGATACAGATATATGGGAGAGATTTTAGAAAGTATGTGCTATTCTCTGACAGGAAGCTAGGCAAAAGCAGAGAAGTCACTTCAGGGAAAGTACAGCTTCCTTAAAAAAAAAAATTCAGTACTGAGAGAAATGTAATTTATCATCATCACGTGGCAAGGTCCTTATGAGCACTCTTGGTCTTGGAATCTCTTCAACTTACACTTCCTGGCATCAATATCCTGATCCCACAGAGCTGTTTGAACAAAGGTGTTACACAGATTACTTGATTAAACTAAAGAATTGACTAAGTCTAACTTTACCCCCAGTATAATAGATTGATAGAATAACTGCTATATCAGCACCAAAGCTGACTCAAGTTTACCAGCGTACAGCAATACATTTCAAAAGTTTAGGAAGAATAACAGATACTCATGAGTCCTTGGGGATACTGAATTATTCAGTGTCACCTTCTGTGTAAGGCTGGTGCTGTATCACTTTGCTGCTTCTGTGCTGAATCCAGTAACTGGTATTTGACTAGAGCATATAAGGTGTCACGTCTTGATTTGAAGGTTTCAAGGGATGGAGAATTTACCCCCCCTCTCTTGGCAAGTTATCTCGCTGTCTTCATTTCTATTTTAAACTTACCTTGATTCAGCTTCCTGTTACAGGGGTTTTTTTGTAGGCTTTCTCCAGCAATAATACAAAGTTGGTTTAGTACCAGCTAGACTCTGTGCTACTTATTAAGTCTGAATCAAGTCTTCTTTTAAGCAGGACAGCTGAATCTCTTTCAGTTTCCCATTGGAAGGCATTCTTTAGTATTTTCATAATTTGTATGGCTTTTTTCCTGTACACTGTCCAGATTTTATGGGTTTCTCAGCTGTGAGAGAGTTTCTCATGTTATTCTGATATTAAACTAATGAATCTTATGAACACATCCCTGCTCCTGTCATCACTGTAGAACTGCCATGTCCCACAACAACCTCATGACCAGCTGTATTTCCATTAGGACCCTTAAATCCATTTCCAGATCACTGCCTTCCAGTTGTATGGTTCTTAATGCTCATAAGCTGTACTCACTCATATTGTACCTAGCGATTAATAAAAAGACTAGATATGAAAATGATTACAGTTACCTTTATCTATTATTTCATGCCAAATCAATGCAAACTGGCCTGACAGAACTACCTGGCATATGACCACGGTGATTAGAATCAAGTTACCCATATCAGTTCAACTGAGGTGGGTTTCACTTTGTGATGCACAAAGTTAAATGATTTCCTCTTGCCTTCCCTATCTCCACAAATAAAAATTAATAGATTTTTGTTAAAAAAATATTAGTCTTATATGCTCCCTTAGACATATTTGTAGCATCATGGCCCACATGACCCTTCCATCACAGGCTACCTCTCACATATTCTATTCTACAGGCTTGCAAGGGTCTTTTATAACACTTATTTTAAGCCAACTTTGGGGTCAAGAAATGACACTGATAAAAACAGAACGGTCTCAGCAACAGTCAACATGCTGATCCTAGTTTGGATGGTTCCAGCTCTAGCACTCAACATCTGTGCCAAATCCAGCTATAGCACCAACTAATTCCAGCCACCAGAGCACATCGCTGGGGCTGATAAAGGGCTGTAAAGGGCAATGAATCTGGCAGGGTATCATATAAGACAATGGATATTTTCAAATAATATTTTCTGAAACAAAAAATAATACCGAAAAACCCAAACCTCACTTTATACTGGGCTCAATATGGTATATTCCCTTTCCTCCTCTACTAGCTGAATCCCATATCAGGCTTTCTCAATGTTTACCCTCTACTATCAAACAAGCTGGGCCGGGATTATCCAGGTCATCTTGCTTTGCCTTTCTTTGAGTTAACTCTCCTCTAGACTCAAATTCTTTATGGTTGCTGTTTATTATCTTTCTTAGTTACTTGGGAGGGTTGGAAGGTACTCTGCATTCCCATGATGCATGATTACATCATCCTGCTTCTTTCTAAACACAAGAGAGAACTATTGAGTATTTCTGCCTTTCCTGAATCATTAAGACTTTCACCATCTTCTGCTAGCAAGCGAGCTATACTATTGTTAGAAATTATTTTATTGCTGTCAATCTTTAAAATGCCTTACTGTCCTTAAGCTGCGAGGTAGAGTCTCTTTTGTTCCCTCTCAATTCTTTCCCCTCTTTATATTTCCACAGTCTCTGATTTACATAATTGCTGCCTCCTTCCTCTTCCCCATTTATTTGATATATTTTTAATAGCTGCCTTTACTTCCTCACTTAATAAGGAGGTGCCGCTAACCGAAGATGTCCTTATTTGCAATTATGAAATTGTGGTTTTTCGTCATCTAGTAAACTTCTCTAGAACAGTTTCCAGTTTTCATTCATATTTCCCTGTCTAAATCTCACTACTTCTGTCCAAGTTTCTCTTCTTTCATTCATTATTTTCCTGGTTGCTTTGGGAAATAAGCCATTTGGGAGCACCAAATACATGACTAAACAGAGATATAGTAAACAGAATAGAAAGTAAATCTTGTGTCTTTGCTCGGGCAGGTTAGAAGCATGATGGAAAATTCTTCGTTTAACATTCTAACAAGAAAAAAGGAGATTATTTTCAATGTCACTTCAGGGGACTAGGGTTCAGTTCCTGTTCTAATTTAGTCTACTTACTTAGTCATTAGCAGGAGTTACTAGGCTTGCTCTGGCAGTCTCTTTTCTAGGAATTAACCAGCTCTACTCAGCTTGACAATTACTGGAAATCTGTTAGGCACTATTACCAAAGAAATGAGAAATAACTGAGAAAATTAGATTTAAAAGACAAAAAGTTCAAAGAAGCACTAAAATACCAAGTACTTACTTACTCCTATTAAACCTTTCAGAACTTATATATAAAATACTGTTTATTAACAGTAATGATGATTAGACGTGCTGTTAGTTAGCTGTGTTGGACTGGGGAGTCCTGGAGGAAAACACTAAAGCATAGCATTAGCTTGCCAGATTTGTTGGAGTACCTTGGTGAAAGATGCAAAACGTGTAAGGTACCCAAAAAACTAAGAACAGATGAATGAAGTTGTCTAGTTGATGCTTTTCCTTCCTATTAAATGCTGCTGTTTGACAATTATGGGGAAGCAAAGAGCAAGTGTTCCTGATGATACAGAAGTTTACCAGAACTGAAAGAGCTAATGATTGTGAGTTCAGAGTCTTGGTTACAATTGAGTGCTGATTTAGCAAAGATGTGGTATGAATATAAAGCTAATTCTTCGTAGAGTTTTTTTTTGTTTGAGGGCAAGTATGATAACACACAACAAGAGGAGCATCTAACCATGTATAAACACAACTCCTAAATAGCTTTTCTGGTTTTTTCTTAAATCAGATCTACTGCAATAGCTAAAGGGAAGGGGGGGGAAAAAAAGTTTTGGGAAAACAGTCTTCCTAATAAACGTTATACAAACTTCGCTATAACATTATAGCTACTTACTTGATTTTAATACTGCTATTTGTGAGGAAAATAAAATAGTTATAGCAGAGAACAGGTAAAAATGGCTGGCAGCAGGGAAAAATTAAATATATAGCAGGGGGAAATCAGAGCTTTGGGGTATGTGGAAGTCAGGGGTCTGTCAGAAGGAAAATGGTAATTGTTAACCTTAAGAAAAGACTGATTCATCCCAGGCATGTCTGCAGTTATACTGTTACTTGAGGCAATATAATTCATGCAAGGGCCAAGTTTTATGTTTTATATATAGTATTACAGGGAAAGTAATTCCAGTAGAGGAATAAAAAAAAGTGGATTTTTTTTCCCCACCAGATCAGCCTTCTTGTATTAGCTCATTTTTAAGTTTAAAATCTTGAATAAGAAGAGGTTCAGAAATTTCTGACTTTACTGGCTTCCTTAGCTGGCAAAAATTAACATAAAGGATTAGTCTCAACTTTCCAGACTAAAATAAACCCCATAATGTCCTATCTCCACTGGAGTTCAATTTAGTTATTTTGAAAACATGATGATGAAATAATACTGCAACCATTTCTCAGTTATGGTGAAACCAAGAAAGTTTCATGAAAAAAAAAAAATTTCTTTAACTAGGGCAGAGAATAGAACTAGCTACTGAATATTTTACTACAGAAAAAGATCTGGAACACACACAATTTGGTGCAGCAGATTTGGTTTTCTGTGCTATTGGCAATTCTTTTTTAAAATTAGGTCTTTTTTTTAAGAAATATTACTAAGTGGCATATGTGGAGATTATACACTGCAGCTTGAAAGCAGTGTGCTTTCTAACAGTTGTATTTCATATCCTATGTACATTGTTTTTCATCATACAACAGAAGATTTGTCAAATTGGAGTGGCTGTATTTAGTCTTATGTTTACATTTCTCTATAGTTGAATGCTAAATTAGAGCCATCCTGTTCTTGTCATTCTCTAAGACACTATTGCTTGGCTTTTTTTTTTTTTTTTTTTCCCCCTCTTCACTGTTGCTTTACACATTCCTTCAAATCATGGGAAAATTTACTTTAGGCATAAGTATTTGATTTTTATTTTGCTGGGAAAGTCTGTCTTCTACTTCAGAAACATAGTTCTTATATACCAAAAAACTAAGAACAGGTACTGTAGATGACTATACAACACTTGTTCTCTACCTAGACTAATACAGTTTTATCTTTCCTTAGCCTTTGACATCCATCTTTAAAACACAGCTTTGAAACCTCTAAGAAAAAAAATAAATCTCTGTGATGGTGGTCAAACATTGCAATAGGTTGCTCAGAGAGATTTTGGACACTCCATTTAATAATTTAGTGATATGACCCTGAGCAACCTCATGTGTCTTCACAATTGGCTTAGCTTTGAGCAGAGAGTTGGACCAGATGATCTCCAAAGGTCCTTTCCAACTTAAGTTATTCTCTCTTACATATGAAAATAGGCAAATACATGTTAAAGTATTCTCTTTTCCCCTCTTAAGAATAAAAAAAAAATTAAAAAAAAAAAAAAAAGACATTTTTAACAGTCTCCTGTTTAACATACACATCCTGATACAAATGTTTTGCCAGGACCACTTGCTTCTCCAATAGCGTCAGTGAAAAATGACAATTGGCTTTAGTATGAAGAGCAACAGCATATCACATCTTGATTTGAGTCCCATTGGCAAATATGAAGCAGTGCACTCTTGTGCTAGGATCCAGCGCTCTGGATCCACTGGTGGTGATGTCTGGAGTGACTGTGAAGCTTGGCAAGGTCAGGACTAACAGCAGAAGTGCAATGAGAGCTCATGTGGAAGGCAGTGCTGATGGGCGCTGATGCTGAAGTTGTCAAATATGCATGCTGTTGCTTTGAATGGAGGATTGTTCTTCCGTAAGACTGGCCACAGAGGCATCTTCCCCTTGACAGAAATACTGTTCTTCAGTACGTGAAATAATTATGAGATGAATATGAATTGAAAGTGCACTTCTTCTTGACCTACTTTCCCAGGCAGGGAAGCACAGCTTGATGCCCTCCTGTTTGGAAAGGTAAAATTATCTCTCTGCATTCCCTAGGCTCCGCATAAGCCTCTATTGTTTGGTACCAACCACATGGCTAATTAACATACCTACTATGCAGTCTCTTTTAATGATTTCCTTCCATCTCTTGTCAACACCCAGGCTGACTAACCAAACTGGTTTCTTTGGAGAAAAGTGTACCTGTTTACCCCGTCAATAAATACACCTCTTTTTTGTTTGTACTGTGAAGGTAAACATTCAGAATGATAGCGTAAGCTGGCTTTGGGAAAGTGGCTGATCATTCTGAGGTGCTCCAGGACTGTGTGCATCTGAAACCTGCCTCATTAAGTGAGCAGGCCTTTCTTTACTCACAAGGTTGCAGGATGCATCTTTTTACTTCACCACAAAATCAATTACGTTCCATTAATGCCGGTGGAGTCTGGCTGGGGCCCCGAGCCTTCATGCACAAGTCCCACAACAGCTCAAGGCTTAGAACAGGACAGCAATGCCACTTCTGTGACAATCTCCTTGCACGAAGAACATAAGCTCCAG
Source organism: Platalea leucorodia (assembly GCF_965183815.1). NCBI lineage: Eukaryota > Metazoa > Chordata > Aves > Pelecaniformes > Threskiornithidae > Platalea > Platalea leucorodia. Next base: position 60,440,897 of record NC_138826.1, read on the forward strand.
AACTAGTGCTTTTGAAATGTGGACCTCCCCGTCCCTTCAGAGGGGTCTGTGACTCTCATTCTGGTGTCTACAAGAAAGTACAGAGGATGCCCCAGCACAGCTCTTGCTGGCATTTTGAAGCCAGCAATTGTGCTGGCACTCTGAGAACTGCTGAGAGGCTTTGTTGGGTTTGGTCTTGGGAGTCCTTGGACTGACAGGCGATGATTATTGCAGGCCATTTCCTCCTCCTGTGGAGGCACTCCACAGTTCTTCCATCACAAGGAACTGTTTGAAAAGGGAGAAGCTGCTGGGATTTTCTGACCTGGATAAGCTTCCCACAAAACCCCAGAAGGATATATTAAAAAAAAAAAAAAAAAAACCAAAAAAACCCACACTGTTTGCCGATACAGTCAGTTCATGATTTTCTAGGTAACTATTATAACTGGTGTTTTGCTGTAGCAGGGTATTACTGTGCCCAGGCTGTGAAAGCAAGCACCGAAAGTATAAAGGAGAAAAGAAAGCTCAGCAATACGGCAGACAGCAGGCTGTGGTGATTCCTAAATTAGCACCGAGCCAAGTCAGTAAGTCTATGCAGCCCCACATAGTGCCGTGCAGCTGCACCAAGTTGGACTGGAAGCAGTAGAGAGCAGGGTGTTGCTAAATGATTGCTCAGTTAATCCATAACCTGAATAAACCACCCAGAGATAAGTGAGAGATGATGGCGTGTAAATTGCCAGAACAAAAATCTCGATTCCAGCTTCACAGGCAGTGGAGCAAGTCAGAAGTCTGTAGGTCACACTGAAGAAGATTTATGCTAGGGAAGAATCTGATCGCAGGTTGTGATTTTCCCCCCTCCACGTATATGACACCAAAGATAATACCATTTGCTGCAAATTTCACCCAGGGTGAATTGTGAATTAGTGTACATGAATCACCTGCCAAACCCTCGAGTGCGTCAGTGATAAGAGAATACAAATTCAAAAGTGCAGGTGCCATATCAGCAGCTGGAGTGGAGCTGACAGCACAGCTAGAGACAGTCACCGTTCCTGAATTTCTTCCTGGCCGCGGTTTGCATTTTTCATCTCACTTTCCACATTAAGATATGATGCATCTGAGTGATGCAACCTCTGCGACAGATCTGAATGTCCATCTGAGTTCTCTTGGCTTGTCAGCAATGATAATTTCATTCAGTTTGAGCATCCATAGTTGCTACTATAATCTTAGACATCACTAACTAAACTTCCCATAACTACCAGCTGCGTCCAGTGACCAAGTTACAGTTCTAGATTTGTCTGATCTCATGGTTTTTTGGGGTTTTGCTTTTTGGTTTTGTTTTTTTGTTTTGGTTTCTTTTTTTTTTTTTTTCCAATGTACTGATGTAACACTTCCCCCAGATGACAGATCTGTTGTCATCAGGAATACTTAACGTAGAAACTCCTTGATGAGATTAATTCACAAGAAAGTGTTTCAAAGGCATGGCTTTGGTTGTCAAAGCAAGCACAGATTCAGTTGAATTGGGCTCTGGTTTTCTTCATTTATTTCTGCAGCCTAATTAAATGCATCTTTCTTAATTAATTTATTACACTAGAGAAGATTGCCTCAAATGTGCATAAACCCAGTCTGACTTGCAGAAATGCTGAGTATGTGCCAAATCCACCAAAGCCAATAGGAGCTATTTATCAGTGCCTTTGGACAGAAACCCACACCCCAGCGCTACCCACTGAATGCCTGCTCCTGTTTCCCCCGGGAGGTCGGTGGAAGCTCTCTTCCCCACAGCTTTCACTAGAAACACAGCTGGCTATCGAGTCAGGTAGATGTCAAACAGGTCCCTGGCTGAAGCTGGCTGCAGCCAAAAGGCCATTCCATAGCTATTTGCTTAAATGTTGCTTTGGCTTCCCTAACGCAAAGCGCTTCCCGTGACACTTTAGACATATCAGCATAATGAAGCTCAGAGTTTCCATCCACCTCCTTTCAAGTGACTAGAAAGACTTCAGACAGTATAATTTTCAGAGAGCAATATTTTGCTGCACTGTTGCCTGGGCCGGCTGCCTAAGCAAAGTATTGTGGCTGAGAAGTTCCCACTGGTTATACTAGAAGTTCCAGCCCTGGTAGGCTTATTAAAAGGAACAGCACTTAACTTAATGGTTAGGAGAGACCACTATTAATTTTGAAGTGGAGGATTTATAAATCAGTTATTGCTTTCATGAGTCTGAGGCGGAATGCTGGACTGGATGGGTAACAACAACAAGGTCTGATGTGCCCGACTGCTGCGATCAGAGACAAACCCATCGAGGACACCTTGGCTCCACTAGCTAGGCAGGAATCAGCAGTCTGACCTTCCTCCCCACACACACTTGCTGTTTGCAGAGCCCTCTCACAAGCACGACTTCAGCCACATGAGCTTCCTTAGTAGCCCATGAATGCTTACTAACTGATTTCAATTTGATCATCTAGAAAGCCCTCAACACTTTTGGAAGCATCAAACCCCATTCTCTGGGACACAGTTTATTTTTGAGATACTGTTCCCTAAGCTTTGTCGTCTACGTTTTGGGGGTAGAAAGTGATGGTGTATGTTCCTTCTCCTGCCAGATTTGAGACAGGTAGACCTTCATCATTTAAGGCTATATGGGAACACTCCCTTCAGAGCAGGATTGCTCTAAGTCATTGCTTTAGAAACTGAAACAGGAGAACTAAGTCTATGCTTGCTTGCATTCTGTGCACTATCAGTAAGTGGAGTTGCACAGGATTTAGGTCAAGGCTGGTTTTATTTCTAAAACGCTATCTAATCTGACCTTTACTATTGCTTTTACATAAAACTGAACAGCCACAGCAACAGCTGTATGAGGAGCTGAGCCCAAAACACAATACTTTTCCAAGCCCCACTGCAGTGTCCTTCCTGTGGTGCAGGGAAGAGAAATGTAAGACTTCAGGAGGCTACTGTTGACATTCACAGTAGGTAGTGTGTTAAAGCAGGAGAGACCGTTTTAGCTGAAGAGAAATTTTATTGGAAGAACGTGTGTCAGGTGGTTGCTATTCAATATTCAAAAGAATACAATCTAGGGCTACAGCGACCATTAAAAAAAATACCAAATTTAATAAGAGCCAGTTTTACATGCATGACCAACTCCTGAAGTAGCTCTTTTTTACAGAGCTCCCTTCCTGAGCTTTGTTATAAGCATTATTCACTATAATCTTCCAGTCACAACTTAGTCCAGGGTCTTGTGTATTATTTTAACACACAACATAAAAGTACAAAATGAACTCTAAAATAGATGATTAATAGGAGGGAAAGAGAGCTCTACAGTTCCTACTTTTTTTTTACTGTGTGGATTCCTACAGCATTGTATCTTAAAGAAGTTACATCAGGCATCTTTGAAGCCCAAATTACTATGCTTTCTGAACTCTTTGCCCTTAGACTTCAATCCCTACTTTGTAGCTGGTCAGAGAAGCTTCCAAATTATACAACACACTTTTGCAATACTTCCTAACCTAGGACTCTATCTAGGTTGCATATAGCCCCTTTAGTCATCATTATATCTAAACTCGTAATCCACTGGAAAAAAATTGCTAGCATATCAGCAGAGGCATAGGATAACCGATTGCGCTGCAAAAATTCATGCTACCATCTTAATGATGGAGCAACCCTGTGCATTTACGACTGAGCACCACCTGCTGGTTATCTCCTCTAATTTGGTTATTTCTCCTGCCACCTTCCTCCCAGTAAATCCTGAAAGCAGATCCTAGATTTTAGGAAGACATACTGGTGTAGATGTTACAGCTGGGTGCTGTAACATGGAACCTGAGATTTCAAAGCTGAGCTTCTGAACTCCAAGACACGAAGGTGGAGGCAGCTGTGATGCCACAGCTGGAGCAGCCACCAGAGGGAGACAAAACTCTGCAGCCCCCCAACATGGAGGGCAAGGGGGCAATAGTCCTCCCTACCGCGTCCACTCCCCACTCGGTCTCAGAGGCCAACAAAGAGCAAAGAACTCACAAATAAAAAGCAAAAGCAGCAGAGGTCCCTTCGTTTTCTGTTGAATTCTTGTGTGCCTCATTCTCCCCATTTTAATTGACTTCTCCTGAAACATATGATTTTGCCTTAATTGCTCCAGCATCCCCTAGTTGAAACGCAAGTTGCTGATTTTCTCACATAGTTCCTCTGCTGTGCCAGTGACCTGGTGATCTCAGTTTAACATTAACTACTTAATCCAGTTTGCCAAGAGGAACAGGCATGTCACGTACTCTTATGAAAAAATTCTGATCCTGGCACTTCAGTTCTGCCACTTTGATCTTATAAAGTATCTTAATGGAGATGCTTTCAGAGCCACACTGTTGGAGTTTAATTTAATTTAACATTGTTAACTTAAGCTGAGATGGCCAAAGATAAGTGTTTTAATTGTTTAACTTTCATTGAACCCAGTAGAAGCTGGACAGGGAAGTCCCAGTACCATTTTTCAGAAATGGGAGATATTACTGGCCACCAACTGTTTCATTTCTGATCTCTGCCCAACAGTAATTCACAATTTATGTGTAATATTACTGATATACCAATGGCCATTTTTATAGCATACTATATCACTGCCCTGAATTTAGTATAGCTAGCTGTTACAGCACCATCAAGCTGCACTGAAGGATGGAAAGAAAAAGGAAAAACAACCTTATCCTATGAATCCTTCTGTCAACATAGCAAGCTATAAACCCAAACAACAGGATGACCCCACCCTTGAAATTCCTCCAGGAAGACAAGGGAAAGCCAAACTTAATATTTCTAATTACCAAGAAAAACCTTCCACTCTATAACCACCGTAAACCTCCTCCCTGAGCTTTACTGTACATCCTAAGGCAGGGCCTTGGCCCAGCTTTCAATTAAATTATTAATGGGAACAAGAGAGTCAAAGTTTCCCAACTCAGATACCTCAAGCTGTTAAACCCACTTAAAGCAACCTGACACTAGATATGCTGATTTCACATTTTCCTCCTGTACCCAGGGTTTTATAAAGACGTTGTGTTGGATCTTTCCTTTGTCCCCAACGTGGGAAGGGCTCCCTTGGTGACCCAGTTGGCTGTGTCCCTGGGCCCCAGCGCTCTCTAGTGACAACACCTTGCCTGGGACCCCTTGATGGGTCCCCTACAAGAGCTGAGTCTCTGCAGGGGCTTAATTACAGAGCTTGGACCCTCCGTGTGACATTGTTTGAGATCTCATTGGGTCTGTGTGGTTTGGAAAAACCTGCAGCAGGGAGGGGGGTGGTAAGAATTGCTCCTTGCAATCTTTTTGCTGCCCTCAGCTCCTTTGCTCTCTCTCCCACTGTCAGGGTCAGCCTGCTGAAGCAGCTGCCTCCAGGGACTTGCATGGGAGATGAGAATATCCCACAGAGCCTGGTGCCACTGCCTTTCTGCAAGGGGACTCACCATGTGGGTCTTGCACAGGGCTAGCTTCTTCCAGAATAAAAGTTCCACGAACGCTAATTGCAGCAGATGGCATAACTGCTTAGCTTGGTTGCTTCCAATTTACTGTATAGACACTGTAAGCTGCATACTCTAGTAAAAAGGGCACGGCTGGGACACACTTCCCCACCTGGGGATGGTGTGGGAGGAGGGCTGCTCATTTGCCTTGTGCCAGCTGTTGTTCCCTTGGCCATCAGAAGGCTCTAGAGGAGGGGGAAGAGCACCCAGAGCACACGCCACAGGGCTATGCAGGGGAAAGAGGACAAGTAACTTGGCAAGCAGCAGGGAGAAGGCTCTCCCAGGGGCTTTAAGGAGACCAGCAGGTTTATACACACCAGGTAGTCCATGGAAGTTGCTGGGAGGGAAGCAAAGACTGAAGGAATAGACTCACTATGCAAAGACACTTCGTTTTAAAAGTTAATGTGTCTCACCCAACAATTTCTCCAATTAAAGAATTACCCTTTTTTAGCTTAATAGACTGTTTCATAACTCCAGTTTTACAGACTAGAGGCTTTTTTTTGCCTTTTGATGTGAGGTGATTCCACCTCAAGGTTCTGGCTGCTTCAGGTTTCTGTCACATATGGCGAAAAAAACAGGTTCTGGCACAAAACTCACCCTGACCCCATCTGGATTTTCCTGTTGGTTCAGATTCATGTAACTTCAGCTAACAGCAGCACGACTGCAGAGAAGCCTGAGCATTTCCTTTGCAATATCATCCCCAAACCAAAGTCTGCGTCCCCCCAAACAAAAGATGCTAGATGTGCCAATGAAAGAGGAAAACTGGGGAGGAAGAGCCAAAGGTTGGGATTATTTGGTTCCAACAGTGGGCAAGGACTCAGCAAGCTGCAGTCTGAAGGGAGGGAGGCGATGCTGCATCTGTCAGAAAACTTGATCAAGTTCTGGGTTACTTCTGTTGCAGGCTGTGTGCTTCTAAGCAAGTTTATTTGTGCCTGTCGTAACAGGACACCCACATCCGATGAGGTGTCTGGGTGCCACTTGGAACAGAAAATAGCATCCCCTCCTTGTGGGACATATGCCCTGCTTCTGCAATTGAGGTATCTCCTTCCTGACTTGAACTACAGTGACAATTTTTTCCAGAAGACGAGCAGAGCACAGAGCCATTGTATTACCTGCTCACAGGCTTCAGAGCGGCAAAAGATTAATCTTAGCTGCTTAGAAGGAAAAAAACTCTAAGCCTCGCTAAGGCATTTCAGTGAGTGTTTTCCACTGCTTTAGAACTCTGGACTTGTAAATGTTTCCCAGCAGAGTGGCAGACCATTTCAGAGATATCACTTATATGTTCAAGAGGTGTCTTACATATATGAGCTCACTTTTCTTAGCTGTCTTTTGAGGATGCCTAAGAAGCAGACATCTCCAATGGTCCATGGGATACAGGTGAAAAATAGCTGCCTTCCTAGCCTAATTCCTAGTGGGAATTAGTTTCAAGTACCTCCTTGATTCAATCTGGCTTCATACTGACCCTTTTTGAAGCAATGCATGCCTAAACAATTGCTTAATGTTTTGCCACTCAAAGGAGAAATGAAATTTAATCCAGTAAATCCATACTCAATTAAGAAGCTTAAACATACACCTTGAAGGGCTGGTGTAGTAATTGCAGGAGAAAGAAATGGCCCATATTGGGTACTTTAGAAATCAGCTATGTTCATGTCTTGTCATGAAAAAATAGTGCTTCTAGTTGCTGGTAGCCATCCATAACTGCTGTCAGGTAGGTGAAGCTTTGTAGTGAAAGCAAGAGACTCAAAGGCAGGACACCGGTCTCATTCTGTACTCTGCCATCCTTCATTGATCTGTGATCATGCCTTTTGGCTCCTCAGCTGGTTCACTTATTAAAACATAGAATCATAGAATCGTTAAGGTTGGAAAAGACCCTTAAGATCATTGAGTCCAACCGTTAACCTATCACTGCCAAGTCCCCCACTAAACCATGTCCCTAAGCACCACGTCTACCCTTCTTTTAAATACCTCCAGGGATGGGGACTCAACCACTTCCCTGGGCAGCCTGTGCCAGTGCCTGGCTACCCTCTCAGTGAAGAAGAATTTCCTAATATCCAACCTAAGATATGACATGGGTAATAGTTACATCTGTACAAGCTCTGCACAAGCTAACAATCTTATTAAAATTCAGTTAAACTTTGAGGAACCTTCTACCTTTTTATCTCTAATAGAGTTAGGATAAGAGGCTTTGACTGAGACCAGAACTCCATTGTACTAGTTACCGTATGCACACAAAAAAGGAGGCATTTTCTTGTGCTGGAAAGCTCTTAACATATGAGAATTGAAATAGTTTTATCCCCTGTATCCAAGACAGAAATTATGCAACAGCTTAGAGCCAAGCTCAGACCTCTCCAACTCCTAGAAGTGCCTTTACCCACACAGTCCCATTCTTGTCCATTTTAGCCACAGCAGCAGCGAAACCCTCTAAAGTATAGTTAAGTGATTTGCCATAATCAATCCAAGAACAGGAGCAATAGCCTCAGTCAGACAATAACCAAACCACAAGCAGAAATGCTAATGTATTCACCCCACACAAAACAATACTAAACCCCCAGCAAGCAAACATGACAGCTCTTCATCCAGGCTCGGAGAGATGCCACGGATGTGCTCAGCGGTACTCCGAGGTGCTCCCAGGCACGCTGCTGAGAACACAGCCATGCTCCTTTCAAGCATGGCACCTCACATCCTCTCCAGTTTACCCATCGCCCCAGCCCTGGCGAGGCAGCAGCAGCCTTCCTTGGCACAGCAGGCTCCCAAGCAAGAGGCAGCCCTGCAAGCCAGCGCTTAATGGAAGGGCGGTAACACTAACTGAATCTGAACAGCCATAGCCATGCATCACTTTGCATTTTCTCACGTTAAAATGCAACAGCCATTTGGTAGAGCACTCCTAATGTGTTTAAAATCTTTCCAGCGACAGCCGATGGTGTCTCTAAGTGTGACATTCCCAAGCAGCCTAGCACAGACCTGAGACGCCGCTCTGCAGACTTCCCTACCCTGAAGTCCGTTGCTGACTACAAGTTATCTGCCCCTGTAAGCCCAGTTACTATCTCACTAGTTTCTGTATTCAGTACCTAGTTTGGCCAGCCTCAGGGAAAAAACAAAACAAAACAAAACCCTAACAAAACAAAACCCTCCAAAACCCCCCAAAAACCCCATACAAACAATTGCAATTAAGGGTTTAGGAAAGTCTAGATCAGCAATGACACTTTTTTTTTTTTTTACCTGTCCTGCTGGCATGAGGCCAGATGCTCAGCTGCAAACTGACACAACTCAGACCATGCCAGTTCTGGACAAAATCAGCAGATTCAGCCTTTTTAGATCCAGAGATTGGCTCAATTTCCCAGGAGAGAAGGAAGCTAAGCCTGGCAGTTTTTGAAGAAAGAGAATACTATGCACCCAGGTGAGACTAAATCAGCAGGGTCTGTTTGGAGATGCTGGTGAGCACTGCAATAGGAGACAGACACTGACCCACAGGACAAAGGCATTGTGAGTGTTAGTACACATGAAACTGGAAAAAAAAAATGCTTTGCAGATGGAAGACCTTATAAATAATAGAAAGACCAAACCCCCTGAGTTCCACTGTTTATGGATGCAATTTCATCAGCTCTGCCTCTGTTGAAACCCTCAGTCATGTTCTCCCCTCTTCCCACCCAGACCCCCACAGCTTCCTTTCTGTGGAGAGCCCCAAGCACTCAGAGGGTGACAAGGGGCACATACGTGTCAAAATCTGCAGATGAACCTGAACTCCAGTGCCTTAGAGTGAGATTTATCTGGGAAACACTGCAAGATGTAAAGCCCCCTGGGAATAAGAAAATCACCTACCTAATTTCATCAGCTTCAGTGGCTTACCTGCACGATGAATTCACTCCATCTGTATTATACACACACAACACAGGCACATATTGCACTTGTACAGTAGATCTTAGCCATCTCTCTCCCTAGATATCACCTATGTGAGCGTTCTTATTATTTTACAGATGGGGAAACTAAGATCCAGGGGGAACAAGTAGGATGCCGTAAGCTACACAGCAAATGACAAATTAACCTTGGGCTTCCTCACATGAAAAGCAACCTCAGACCAGGACTGGGATGGTTCTGTATACAGAGTTGCAGGTCATTGGGTGAACAGAGCGCAAGAGATCGTTGCTCTATGCTTGTCCCATTTTAAGATTTTTTTTTTTTTTTTTTTTTTTTTTACCCTACACATCTGCTACACACCACAGTCAGTTGGGAGTTGGACCTTTGGTCTGATCCAGTACAGCTGTTACTATGTTCCCTCAGTTTTAGAAATCAACCTGACCCCTCAGAATTGGATGCAAACACCCTTAGCCTTGGAAGAAGTTCGAATTTAGGACCTTGCTTTAGGAATGTTTTGTATTAAAATGATTTACATGAACACATTTGCTCTTTGGATCTGGCAGCAGCCTGTGATCAGGCCCAGCTTTTTTTAATATTTTGGGCCATAAGCCATCCAGCTTGGGGATTTATTCATCTTAACGTGTTTAGCTTTGTAAGCACAATGCAGTAGTTACTGTTGTGCCTCCCGGCTGCTCTTCCATTTTTTATAAACTCATTTTCTCTGCTAACCTACTTTTAATTTTTTCTTGTAAAGCTGTTTTTAGTCTTCCCTTGCTCCTCCCCCCCAAAACACTGCAATAAAACTGCTCTGGGTGCTAAACACTAGTGCCTTGAATAGGCTCCAGCTTCTATATCCTGGCTTTGGAAATAATTGTTCCCACTAATCCTTTTGAGTGCACTCCCAATTCCATACGTTCAAAGAGCCGTCCCCCCCTACCACACATACACACCCAATTGCTCCTGTTCAACAATCAGAGATCACGCATCAGCACATTGCAATTGCTAGTGCCAAGCAGTTCTTGAGCCCCCAAACCCACTAACTGCTTCTGAGCTACGGAGGGAGGCTCCTCCACCAGTGTCACGGCCCTTCCCGCCTTCTCCTCATCCCAGCTACCTGGAAAAGAAAAATTATCTTCTATTCCAGCTCAGCCCTGCAGCCTGCCAGTCGATTCCTGGATCCCTTCAATTCAGTATCATAAATACACTTAACGAGGGAGTTTAATATAGATTTGGTAAGACAGTTATTTGAGAGATACATAATTTATGTTGCCCTGTAGCACAGGAAGCCATGAGTGGTGTCTGAGAGTGAACGGATTCAAGAAATTCTCCATACAGCAGCGCAGAGTGCCAAAGGGGGAAAAGAGTGGAGCAGAAAAAGGAGACAGCAACCCAAGGAAGGGGGTGCATGAAGGAGGAGCAGAGCTCGATAGCAGGAAAAAGTGTGAAAGAAAGGTGAAAGGCACAGGGTGAGAAAAGAATGGAGAAGGAGAGAATAGAAGAAGAGGGTGAAAGGAGAGGAGGAGCTGAACAGAAGATGCAGACAGGGCGGAGAGGGTCTGCAGGATGAATAAGAGATGAGAAGAAGCATGGAAAGGGAGAAATGGAGAGCAGAGCATGCACGCTTGATGCGACAAGCAGGTCTCTGCAGGCTGCGAATGCCGCAGCCAGCCGGGAAGCAGAACCGACTGCCATGTCAGCCGGAGGGCAAGGGCGAGGAGAGGCACCCCGGCTCTCATGGGGCTCTGCTACCTCGTGACTCACCCCCGCTCCTCTCCTCTGCTCTGCTCCCCCCACCAGCCACAGCCAGGGGACTGCCTGGCTGCCCTGGCCCCTTCCACTCTACGTGGTGTTAGGTTTTGCTGTTTGCCTCCTGCTCTTACATGGCCTCATTTTGGGAAGTTGTAGTGAGAATATGAGGCCAGCCTTTCAGCTGGGTAAATCGGAGAAGGTCTGCTGGCAGTCTCACCCAGCCGCACTTTCATCCCTTTAGCAACAGTAGTGTCCTACTCCCTTAGCTCAAGGGTGAAGGTCCTAAGTGCTGCACCACAGTGACATCTCTGCCCAAGTTTGCTTGTGGGTGTGAGATGAGACACAGGAGGCTGATAAAGCAAATGGAGAGTGGGAGTTTGGTGAGACTAAGGAACATGAACAGTGCTTAGCAAGCGCACAGGATCTGTGCCTGCCATTTGCCTAGGCTTCCACTTCCGGAGAGACACTGACTCTCAGCTCCTGGAAGTTACTTTTTGGTTGGAGAGCTCTCATTCAAACAGTTGGTGTCAGTGAGCCCTCTGTTACCCTAAGCAGTGACCTATCACAGAAATGGAAGATCACCTCAGAGAAAGATCTCCATCAGGACAATTCTCATACACGGGGAGAGCCTGAGATACCAGGAAAGCATCCCTGATTTATTTTCTGGGATTTATCCAATATGAACTGAAGGCAACACAGCCATTTGGCTCTGAGCAGGACCCCTAGTGAGCAGAACAGATGGCTATATTAAAAGGAAAAAACCCTGAGCACAACTGGACTTAGCTGACAGCCTCCACAGAGGCTGACGAGGGGGACTGGCCCTGAACACTCAGTTTTCCTTTTGACTGCAGCATCCATGACAAGGTTTACTATTACTTTTGGTCGTGGAATGCAGCCAAGATGCTTGCTGTTGTGCCAAACTGTAGCAAAACAGCCTTTGCCTCACAGAGCGCGTAATATAGTTGGTATTGACCAAAGCGTTCCCTGCGCATCCCTTCTCTTGCACACGTGTGGCTGTGCACAAACCTGCTGCCTTGCCTGCAAGCTGACAGGCACAGCTCTGCGAGGTGGGCGGACGCCTGGTAATCGCTGCTGTTCCCGGCGCTGTCTGTGCCTAGGCATGGCATGGAGGCCAAAAATATTAAAATTGGCTCCCTTCACCCCAAGTGAAGTGGTCAGGAGCTGCAGGGAGTGAGCTTCTCTGGAAAAGCAGAGTGCACTTAAAAGTAGAAGTATTGATTGAGAGCAGGGCCTTTAATCTCTCCGCTTTCTGCCCATAGAAAGGGAACTGTGCTCCTCTCCTACCTTGCAAGATGATGACTCTGTGTGCTTTAACCTTCGTCAACTGATGTTTACAAAGTACTTCTAAAGCTGCCAACTGGCAAATACTGTGGAAAAATACCCTGGATTTTCCCTGGTGCCTGATGCTGCGTGTGTGCGTGCTCGCCTGCGTGCGGCTGGCTGTTTATCGGCTGGGATCCCCGTGGCAGGCGTCTCTGCCCCTGCCCCGCCGAGTGCACGGCCTGCATTCATGTCTCTGTTTTCTTTGGCATCCTCCAGCGTTTCCCTTGGAACTAATGGCCAATAATATAGTTTCTCCTCAGACATCCCCCTCTGCCAGAGCGCTCCCATGAAGAGGATTATCATTCTCATACTTCTGACATCATGCTGTCCCACTGTCTCTTTCAGGCTCTTCTCCCCTGGGGACAGGGTCACAAAACCCACAAAGCACACAGATTTGCAATTAGATCTGCTCTGTAATTTTTTTCTTTTGCCCTGAAAAATACAAGAGAAACTGTAGGGTTTGTAGAAATTGCCCAAGTAGCTTTAAGAAAGCTCTGTGCTCCCCTCAGCCCAAAATCTGCAAGCTTTGGAAAGACATATTTAGATGAACCTCTTCCAAAAGTTTTCAGAAGAAAGCAGCTATTTCTTGTAAAAATGAATGCGTAATAAAAAGCAAAGAATTTCACTTGAAAACTAATTTCAGTGGAAATTTTTCAGGTAGCTTCAGTGAGCTGTGGAGCTCAGCGTGCCCTCTGGTGCCAGAGCCAGGTTTCACAGGCCCTGGGACCTGCCAGCTCCCTACAGCAAAACCAGAGATCAAGTTTAAAAAGAAAGAAATAAAGAAAAAAAAAAATCCTACACTTGTGGTGATATTCATCCTTCTTTCTATAAGAATCCACACAAAAATTAAAAAATAACAATAGAAGTCAGAGTTAAATATTGGGGAAGGGGGTGCTTTGAGTAAGAAGAAAGCCTCTGACTTATAAAACGTAGATGGGTGCCTCGCTCAGCCCCTGTAGTGATCTGTATCGCTGTGCCACGTTTATACAAATTGAAGCAGAAAGAGGACTTGCCCGAGGTCAGAGTGAAGCCAGCAGCGTCTTTGCAGGGAAGGAGGCTGTCTCATGTGGAAAGCCAAAACATCCGGAAATGGGAGCCGGGAGCTGAGCTCCAGCACCGGTTCAGCCAGCGCTGTGGTGTGACCAGGCTGTACTTTTTCAAGTCCTAATCTCCCTACCCTTAAAAAGCAGGCAATAATGATACATCCCCATCTTGGGAAAGTGCTGCATACTGGTAGATGCTGTTTTCCAGCAGACATGCTGGCTCTGCAACAACGCTTGCAAGATGAACTTGGTGTCTGCCTGCCAGATCTGGGTTTCCCCTCTTTGATGCAATATGGAGAAGAAAAGGAGGCAATCCTCACTCTCAGCAGGGGAACACTTTCAAAGTGACCAGAAAGACACCAGCTCTAGCCTCATGACATAAATCAGTTTGATGAGCCTTCAGGTATGTTCTCTGACATGACTTAGGGCTCTGTTTGCCAAAAGGGAATCATTTAATCTCCCCCATGATCCCACGTAAACCCCCCACAGCTGTCTGGGCAATCCTGCTGCAGGGAAACCAGAGTTGCTTGTGAATCAGCTCCTGAGCCGCAGCAGTTTACAGGACTGAACTTCAAGATAAAGCAAAAGCAGAAATGGCCCCATTTTGAAAAGCTGTGCATGCATTGTGGCAGCTCAAAAAAAGGGTCACAGCCACGCATTCATAGCCCATAGATGTAGGGGTTAGCTGGTGACAGCTATGGCACCAGGCACCCCAATCAAAGCTATCCTCTTGCATTAATGGAAATGCCAGGTCTCCAAGGACTCCTGGTTTGTTTAAGCCTCTTTTTATTTGAGACTCCAGCTTGCATTTGTAGCTGCTGGACTAGGCAGAATACTCCGTAAGGGCAAAATCCACAGAGGAGCTGGATTTCTCTGACTTTAGATGCTGTCATAAGGACTCCTGCACCATAAGGACTCCTGCAAACTGGTTGATCATTTAGCCGCCTAAGCGAAAGCTTGGTGTCCAGCTTACATCATCGAGTAACCTTTTGGCCACCTTTGTGGATTACTAAGCCTGGGCTGACAGAACTTTGAAACAGGAATCACAGTTTTTCATTGCTAGGTGCAAGGGTTTCCCAGATCCAGTGACTCCGCATCAGAGAGCAGTGGCTGTCCCTGCCTGGGGTATCATGTCCCAGACAGGGGAACACACCATCCCTCTCATCCACGTGAGAAAAGCCCATGTGAAATCTGTCTGTTTTCATTGCCTGATCATCTGAGACACAGAGCTCAGTGCATTGCAACTCTGCCCCATTTCATGCTCCAGGTAAAGGAGCGTGGGGGCAGCTCAAAAGGAGGAAGCATTTTCATTCCACAAGAGCTCCTGACTTGCTTTATTTGTCTCCATATAAGCGACTGGGGACAGATGTCTCAGCCTCCTTGTACCAGTCACTCGTTTAACAAAAGCTCTGTCTTGTTTGTACAGTGTCCTTGTTCTCACACCCTTAACTCATCATTACGCAGAGAAGAACTATCAATGCCCAGCCTTGTCACGCTGCGGCGGGGGGGGGCTGACTCTTCAGGAATAAGGAAGAAAACACATGAAAGGGGTAAAATCTCAAACCTTGCACCACTTGGTATGGGTACCACTCTGTTGCAACAGGATCACATACTTCTAAGCCAGCTGAGAGGGGGCAGTACCTAAGTCTAGGTTTCTAATACACGTTCCCAGGATCAGACCTTTTGCCAGCCTCCTTTCCCCGAGATGCGAGATACCTCTATTCTGCCCCAGACACCAGACAGTAATGTTGAAAAAGTCCTGAACCCCTACGCACTGCCTTAGAGTCCTTACCGGCTCTCTAGACTTCTACTTTTATCTTCTTCCAGTATCTTTTAACTTCTACCTTCCACAGCAAGAAATACAGGCTTTACAAAGAAGCCTCTTAACCACAGTAACTCTACTGTTAGAAACCACAAGAATTACATACTTTAAGCTAACAAAAAAAACCCCAAATAACCAAACTCCCCAAAAAACCCAAAAGCACTTTCCCACCCCAAGCTGGCCCCTTCTTAGGGATCACAGTTCACCAATAGATCAAACTGGACACAGTCCTTCCTGCCTGCCTTTTGCTATGCATCTTTCCCACACGAGGCTGATGGCTGGCACAGGCCACAACCCCCTTCTGAAATTCAGCCCTAATTTCAGTATCAGACGCACAACCACAGGCAGTGCCCTCCCAGAATCACTGGCTTTGCTCCCACTCTGGCACAGAGAAAGCCACCCTTGCCCAAGGATGCACAAAAAGACCAGAGACAGCAGCATGAAGCACTAGCCATAACCTTTCTCTAGCATCATGCCCAGAGCATGGAGGAAAGAAAACATTTTGTACTTTATCTGGTACAAAAGGACCAAAATAGGACTTACCATCTGATGCAGACACAGTCCTACTTCCAGTATGCACCTGGAGAAATCTCTCCCACCACTCTGAGCAAAAGAGATGACCTCCAGCCCACACCTGGCCCTTACCTCCAGATTTAAAGTGCTGAGGGCAAGGCTGCTGGTCTTCACTACAGCTGACAGGAGGCTGATTACCCAGAACTGAAGCCTGTCTGCTATGTGAAAGCGTTGTTTTTCTTTCTTCTTAAGAAAGGAGGTCATAGCTTGCTACAGATATGTCCAAATCTTTCCTAATTTTTGCCTTTGCTGGTGGTTTATTACCAGCTGATGACACTCTGGGTGAACTGAAAACTCTCTTTTCCATCTTTTTTTTTTTTTCTCCATCATTTGGGTCAAGACAGCGAACAGGCGAACTCACTTAACAAGAAAGGTAAAGAACAGGTAGATGGCTAAAAGCAGCCAAATGACCAACAGCTTGTAATTAGGTTAAGGGCAACCAGGTGATTTATGCCTTGTAAATACCTGTTTCTTTCCACCAACAAAATATGTGCCTGAGTGATTAGTTAAAGTTAGCTGCGATGGATCCCACCCCTTGTCTTGGTGCGTTTCAGTGCCTGACGTTTTGAAGAAATAGTCCCCTTGGTTTCAGAAACAAAAATATGGATTTTCCCATCTGCTAAAGCACCTTTTCAAAGACAGTAGTCAGCAAAAAGTGTTCAGAGGAGGTATAAAGCCCAGCCACTGACGGCCCTTTGAACACCCGACCCAAAGAGAAGATCTCTCTCTAATCCCCTGTAAGTTTGAGGTTTGTCTGTGCCCTGAAGGAAGAGAATTAAATATTCCTTTCAAAATCCCTGGCTCTGGGTAATCTATATCATTGTTACTCTGGACGAGCTTGTTTTCCACAAAAATACCCAGTATTTTTCTAACCTTGCTGAGCTCTTGATCACTGCAAGTATCTTGTGGCTATTAATACCACAAGGCGACTGTGAGGGGAAACTGGGCAATCTCAACACGTTTAAAACACGCAACTTTGACTCTTTCCCAGGCTTTCTATATAGACCTCGTGGGGAGGCAGCAGCCCGTTCAACACGGTTGAGTCCGTCGGCTTAGCAATCATCCCAGTCCATGTGGTTTCTCCTGTCTCCCCAGGGCGTGAATCCACATCTCCGGATTAACGGGCCGATGAACATCAACCACTACGCGACGAAGAAGAGCGTGGCGGAGAGCATGCTGGACGTGGCACTGTTCATGGCGAACGTCACGCAGCTCAAAGCGGTGCTGGAGCAGGGGCCTTCCTTCCAGTACTACATCACCCTCATCGTGCTCATCAGCATCTCCCTCTTCTTCCAGGTGATGATCGGGATTCTCCTCATCATCACTGGTAAGGCGGCCGCCGAGGCGCGTGCACCCTTGCAGGGTGCTGCTGCGGTAGGGCACCCCGTGGCTTGGCCAGCGTGGGGGTGGGAAGGGGAAGCCTCTTGCCCTGAACCTTTTCCCCTGGCTCCAACCAGGGCTGCAGGAGGGTTGAAGACAGCTTGACGTGGGCGGCGTGGAGGTCTGTGTTACTGCTTTTCAAAGTGGGGAGTGGGTTGGGTTTTTTTCTCTTGCACAACAGCTCTTAGCACTACTCTTCCTTCACTTCCTCACTGCTGAATCTCTGTCGTAGGGAGAGAGCTGGGTTTTGGGCCTCTTGCTGCCCGTCCTGTAACACGCCCCTTCATGCAGCTCCTGCAGATACTATGTTTTAGCTGTATCTTTCACCTCATGCAAGCTGGGGCCTAACAGAACAATTTAGGCAGAGGTATTCCCTATATTAACCTCACATTTAACCAGTCCCACAGTTCTGTACAGACAGTACGTTAACACCAGCATTTCAGACAGGCTTGCCCAGTGCTCCATCTGATACAGGAGTTGCTATATTTCAGCCTCTAACACATGCCCAGTATTAAAAGTCTGCAGAACGCTGGCTTTTCCTGTATATCCTACGTGTTTTTTTATGTGGGACATGGGATTGGAGGCTCTGGGAAATCCTGTGACGCGTTCCTTCCCCTGCCCGACATGGCACAGCCTTTCCCAGTGGCAGCTGCGGTGGCTGGAGCCAGCTGTGAGGAGAAGGGGGACAGGGGACCACAACTGAGGGCAGGGAGCCACAAGGCTGCTGGTTGCGTGGCTTATGGGCCAGATGGCCCCTGGCCATGCAGTGGGGGGGGGTCACATGGCACATGCCTGGCTGGCACGCAGTAGTAATTTGGCTATTTAGGGTTGGCCCATTGGAGGGCCATGGCACCTCCATGGCAAAGCAAAGACATGACATAAAAAAAAAAGATGTTTTTCCTCTGCTCCATCCTCCTATGTCATCCTAGGGCAAGCTGTGGCCCCTGTAAAGTTCCTGGGACTGCCAGCTCTGTGGCCACAGTGCCCAGGGGCACCATGGACATTCACCACACAGAGAAGGCTTGCAGGGGCTGGGAGACTTGGAGTCAAGCTACAAATCTCCCTTTCTTTTTGCATTGTATCACACAGCTCGTTTGAACCTGAATGATGTTGCAAAGCAACCCCGCCTGAATATACTCAACAACGCTGCCACAGCTCTCATCTTCATCACGGTCATCCTCAACATCTTCATCACAGCCTTCGGGGTGCAGAAGACTGGCCTCTACCCTAATAGGAATTTTCGACCTTATTAAGTCATGGGGCAATGGAGTCAGGTAAGAAAGGGGTGAGTTCCCATCACTTTCAGCCCCTGGAAGGGCTCTCAGTCTCAGAAAACATCATTGCAAGATGGAGGAGGAGAAGGCAAAGCTGCACAAGTTAACAAAGCCTTTCCAGAGGCATGTTGTTGTCCCACAAGCATCTGGGCTCATTGAACAACTTTCCTCAGAGGAGAAGGATTTCTCCTTGCTTGGTCTTTAAAGCAAGAACACCAAACATCCCAACTGCTGGGATTTATCAGCAGCAAGTGGTTTTCAGAAGGCTGCAGACCTCACAGTAGATACGGATAGCAGTTGTGGATGGGAGCTAAATTTGGGGAAGAAAAATAGGTGTGTTCTGGGAGGTATCCAAAGATGGTAGTGTTATCGGAGCAGAAGAAAAGGAAGGTGCTGCTGGGGCGGTGGTAAAAGAGCTCTTCACAACAGCCAGTGTGGTTTGGCAGGGGCTGTTTTAAGAATCTAACTCTCATTTTCAAGAGAGAGTTTTGTGAATAAGAGTCCAACCAAATGCTTGGGTTCCCATGTCAGGTCAATGAGGGAATGACATGTTCTTAGGTTAAAAGTACTTTAGGTCAAGAAGCAAAGTTCATATCTCTTGCTTACATGACCTGCAACATGTAAACATAGTTTAAATGCGATATACGGGGGCAACAGCCAGCAAGAAAGCTTGATAGAGGTTTGATATGATGAGGGAAGATGCAAAGGCTAAAAGCATATAGAAAAACACTGCTGGCTTGGGATCCAGAAGGGTGTGAGCACTGAAGAGCAGCACCCCCCACCCGTAGGGGTGGCTGTGGTGCTGAGTGACGCGGTACGCCGTGACTGCTCCTCTCTGCCCGTGCAGTGTGGAGGAGCCTGCTGCGACCTTACTGGCGTTTCTTGTCTTCCCCGCAGGATCCGAGTAGCGTGGCTGGCAGGGAAAGCTCTCCTCCTCTACATTTTCACTGACCTCAGCAGGAGCCCATCGACGAATCCAGAGAACTGGGTTAAACTTTCAAAACTGTGTGCATGTCACCATATACCGGCCCCTGACCGTAATGCTTTTGCAGTTCTGAAGGGGTGAAGACATTGCTTTTCAAAGCTAGAGCAAACTTTGCTAGAGAAAGCTGCAGGAACAGCAGCAGGTACACAATTTCAAAGCACAGTTCTGTAAATCTCATCCCTTATTTTAGTTGCCTGCTTCACGTATTCAGTATTGGCTCATTTTGTAGAGAAGAGTGAACAATTTACTTTGTAGGCTAAGGAAACAAGAAAAGTCCAGCTTTTTTGTCTCAAGCATAAGTTACTATACTTAAAGCAATGCTATCTAATAGTTTACCTCCCAAATGTTGGAACGGATTTCTCAAACTAAAAAAAAAAAAAAACGTTCTCATGGGAAGATAGAAAAGTGTGTGTATGTCAGCATAGCTAAAACCAGTTCAAATGTTTTCCTAGCTGTTTAAAAATAAAATTGAATGTGACACAGTTAAGAAAACAATCAGGTATTTCCAGCACTGGAAATTTAACAATGGCAGAAAACAGATATTATGGTCTGATGTCATTGCCAGGGACCTACCAGGAATGATAGCCTCACAATATCTATAGCCTCACAATATCTAGTAGAAAATGAAGAAACATTATACATAAGGAGACACTCTAGGCTTACTGCCACAATGAGAAATGACAGGTGCATAGTGTATTACTGTATGAAAAAATCACCATTTAAGGTCTTATCACTAACATAAATGTTTTTAAATATATCATTTTTATATTGACAATGCTGGGAATTCTCTTGTACTAGAACAATTTGTTTCCTTAAAAAAAAAGTCTTTGAATTAATGATTTTTCAGATTTTTTTGGAAAGAGTAAAAATTTTCAATCCTAAATTTTGTAACTCTGTAGTCATGCTAAAAAAATGGTATTTTAATAGCTTGGTGTAAGCCTGTTTAAATAATGACATGCTTTTCTGACTATTAAAAGATTTTTTCATTGTATGGCAGAATCAGAGCTCAATATGGATTTTTCATTTTGTATATTCTTGCCACCACTGAGAAAGAAATGCCACGAAAATGTCCGCACATTGGTCTTCAGGAGCTACTGGGAGTGTCTGACACTTAAAAAAAAAAAGATATGGGCAAATTTCATTTGGACTCTATATTTGACTTTACAGAACTGAATTTCTGCTTAAGTCACAGGTGGTGCTTTTTTCTGGAGAGGGTGTGAATGATCTTGCCCACAAAGGCTGGTGGGTAAGGCTGTGGGCCAGCGTCAGCTAGTTCCTGCAGATGATGCTGGCTTTTTTGCCGCTGAAGGAAAGTTGCATAGAAAGAGTAGGGTGGAAAATACCGGTTATGTCTTTACCAGAATTTAAATCAGCAAAGCTGAGCACAGTCTAGGATCTGTTTGGTGAAGCAGGTAAAGACTCGTCCTCCACTTCGTCCAGGGGACGGCAGGTCTGGAGCGACACCGAGTTTGCTGCTTATTTCGGTCCTCGGTCTCTCCTGATACCAACAGCAATCGGGGGTGACTGTTTCTGGGAAGCCTCTCTTATCCCGTGCTCCTCTAGAAAAAGGCTTCACTGTAGAGGCAGCAAAACTAGTTCTAGCCAATGCAAAACCACCAGCTAAGGGCTTTCAGCCACTACTGGCTGGCTGGGTTCATGAAAAGGTAAAAAATTATGCATCCCGTGTGCAGATCCCAAATCCTGTGACTCATTGCTTCAGAGCAGGAGGCAAAGCAATTAGCATTGATGACTGAACGTAAAGAGAGAAAAAAAAAAAAAGAAAAGGTTCAGCTGGTACAGAAGCAGTGAGGGGAATTTCATTACCAGATCTTAACTTCAGCATCATCGTCTCAGAGAGCTGCCAGGTCAGGTACGGCAGCGCGCGAGGCCTGCCCGAGCAGAGAGGGCTTCCCGTCACCCAGCCCAGGCGAGCAGACCAGCAGTGTGCTGGAATGCTTTTCCCCCGTCACCTTTAATAATCATTTCTCATTATAATGGAATCAGACTCATTAGCAACCTTGGCTGCCTTTTTCCCTCTCCATGTCTGACTCCCATTCCTGCCAAGGTTTTTATACTCGAAGGAGGCAGGCACAGTTGAAGCGAAAAGGGGCCAAATTTGAAGCTAAATAAGGAGTTGCTGTGAAAGAGCTGACCTCCCATTTGTGTAGGCTGTGCTAAGTATCGAGCTCAGGTCTAGGCTCTCACCTGTGGTCTTCTTCAGGAATTGTCCCCTGCTTGCAAGAGGGGCCCACTTCGCTCTCTGCCTTCTCTCTCTATGATCACGTCGCACTTGTGCTTTGCCGAGACGTGTATTTGTCCAATGTTTCTACCTTGTTTCACATGATAAACCCAGGAAGACAGGAGAAAAACTGTTTTGTTGCCATCCCACTTTCTACAGCCCTAGAGGCGACTGAAACAGGTAGGTCTTGCTCCTGGCCAACTTTGCTCGCTGCATCTCCCACCCGCCTCTTGCTGTCTTGGGCACAGAGCGACCTCTCTGGTATTGCCTAAGCCTTTGATTATATGAATCCAGAGGAGCAACACCTGGTCTCTAATCCCTGCTGCATGGCGATGTGGGTGTGAGTAACACACAGACAGAACTGAGCTCTTGTAGGAAGACAATGTATTTATAAAACGCGAGGGAGAATCAGTGTATCCCCCAGCTCTAACAGAGAGGTGGCCCAGGAGTCATCTTGAAGGCACGGGGCCACTTTAAGGCAGATAATTCAAAGGTACAATTCAGATTTTTCACACAAGGCATCGGTATCTAAAAACAATCAACTTCAGATGTTTGTAGACAATGAGAAGAGGCGAGATGTTCATACTGGGCAAACGTTAAAGACAATGACAAAACAAGTCACGTTATAATTTTCACACAATACATTTCTCTCAGAATAAAAGCCAGCCCTTCTTCGTTCCCTTGCAAAACAAGCCTCAGCCCCACAATTCACAGTCCTGAAGATGGAGCTGGCATTTGTGGGCAGAGCCCCTTTGCTGTGCACCCCACGCTTGGGGGCCCAGGGTCCCCAGCCTGGCCACATCCTGCCCCAGGGAAGGTCTCTTAGGCAGCGTGGCCCATCGTCTCCCCAGCTGTCTCCAGCCAGAGCTACCGGTGCAGCTCCCTCCTGCCTGTCTGCCTGATGCACGGGAAATCCCATGCAACCGATTTCCTCCTGCTGTCAAGGCCGGACACAGCCAGGATGCACATGAAAGCCAGAACTCGGGGCAAACTTCACCGCAAACTCAGGCACAGCTTCCTAATAAGATCCTGGTGACAGAAATGAGATCGACTGTTCGGGGGGGTCGGCTTCCCAGCTGTGGTGAAGCCAGGTTCCCTCTTGCTCTCCAGGAGCTGTGCCGGACCCAGAGATGAGCCCTCCTCGCAGCAGCAGTGCACGCCGTGCAACACTAGTGACAGGGCAAAACACCTGCTGATCAGGGACCATGGTGGCCTGGCCACCACCCTGGATGGCCAAATCCTTTCACTGCATGGCTGTGGGACTACCTGTTCCTCCTGTGCTCCCTGCTCTCCCCCTCTTCATGACTCTGTATGGGGAGAAAAACTGCAGGTTGTTTTGAAAGAGGGGGAGCAGCCTCAGAGCAAAGCCCAGCGCCGGTCCTGCAAGATTTGCTGCTGGCCAACAAGCCGCGGAGCATGTAGCCCCTTCTCTCCCTACAACCCGCAGTGGTCTCTGAGGACGTGGGCTGGGAGACAGCTTTTGTCCCCATGGGCTCTCTCCAAGCTCCTCCATGGAGGCTGCCAACTAGTGCCAGTTAGTATTAACCACGTTTACTACCACAATGCTTAAATACCAACTAAGAATCCCCACTGTGCTAGAAAGGGAAGAACATTTGTGATGGTAACTTTGACAGTGGGGATACTGGCCATCAGGAAACTGCACTGAAACCCCAAAATTCCTTACATTTCCACCAAAGAGTCCTCATGAGGTAAACAGTTCTGCTTGCCACTGGCCTGGGTTACAAGGCGTGAAGGAAGGAGCACTGCCAAGGCTAAAGCATGGGGACGAAATCCTCAAATTCTGCTGGCAGTGCTGGAGTGAGGGCTGCACCCTACTTTCCAGTCCACTCTTTGCTGACTGTCTTGCCTGATGTGGAAGAGGGGTTACTTGTATCATTTAAGCCGAGTGTGTTACCTTCTGGATGCACTTAATTCTTGCTAGTGTCTGCAGATGAACGCCAGCTGCTAACTTTAGGTGCTGCAGACCACATCTAAGCCAGATGTGTAAGCACGCAGTACAAATAACCCTTCCTCCCTGTGCATGACGTAAGGGCCGCCTCTGAATCCATCAGCTCTCCACCTGCAAAATGGGCATCAAGCCGTTCTCTGCTTGATGGTGCCAAACAGCTGGGTCCTGCTAACACCTCGCCACATCCTGGTGCTCGCCCTCCCCGCCAGCCTCTCCCCATTCCACAGGGATTGCGTGACAGAGCCAGCCCGGACAGGCTGCGGAGGCGCAGTCCCGGAGCCTGGAGAGCAGCTCACCTGCACACTCGCGGGGTTGTGCCTGTGTTTGAGTGAAGCACAGGCTCTGACACGCACCGAGAGCATGACTGACACTGCACATTCCAGGCAGAAACAGGACTTATTGCAACATTGCATCACAGGGCTCTGGCCTCCTAAACTCCTGTAATACATTAAAAAAAAATAATAGCGTTGACTGTTGTCAGCCTCTTCCCTCTTGCCCCAATGGCAGTGTTTCATTTCTTACGTCTCCTCTACATGGGGAAAATGCTTTCCCTCAATAAAAAGACTACTCTGGGTTGGGCAGAAGGCTAAGGCTGCCCCTTCTAAGATATTCAGTGTCTGCATTCTGACAAAGGCTCTGTAGACTCAGAGACACAGCCGTCTCTCATGTATCTCTCACCATAGCTGCACACTGCACAGCGAAACTTTCTGAAATCTGGTTGAGTTTTTCTGACTCCATCAGTCACAAAACCCAGACTGAGGCAAGCAGATGATTTGACAAGATTTCTATCTCACGTGCCAGAACTTGCATGCTCAGTTTTCTACTGCAATAGTGGAACTTGATGGACTTGTCAAGCACCACAGAAATAATAATAAATTAACATCTATTCTGAACTGGCATCCACTCCATCAGTGTAAAAAGCAAACAACTCGAATACCATGTCAGCATTGCTTGTATCCTGCGTACCTCCATTACTCGCTTCTCAACAGCTGCCCAGAGAGCTGGGCGCCATGAGCAGCATCCTATCTCACTCTCTGCTGAAGCTGGAGACCAGCAGCGGCCTTTGCAGCACGGTATGGGGACACCGAAGCTTCAGTGCAGAGCACTGACTGTGCTGGGATTTCTGCGTTTCTATAGTCCTGTAAAATGGTTACAGGGGTAAAAAATCTTGCCTTCCGTTAATGGGAGTTTTAGGGGCTGAGAATTCCCTCTAATGTCAGGCTGGTTGTGGACAGGGGCTCTTTCCGCAGTTCTTGCATCAACGCCAGCATGGGTCTGCCCATCCTTTTATTCACTCATCCCTCTTCTGTCCTCACTGTTCTTTGCACCCAGTGCAAGTGCCAAGGCCTGAGGCCACCCCTTCCATACTGGGCCAGAGCTCCCAGGGCTGTTCCAGAGATGAAGCACCAACAGCTGTGCCGGTTGTTCAACCAAGAAGTCTGCTCTTTACATAAAAGTCAAACTATGACAAGACATAACTGTGAGGCCATAACTTATTAAATTAACCTTTAGATGCTGCATAAATGTACAGGATTTAGAGAGCAGAATATTCTGTCTCCTCTTTTTCTGACAAAATCACAATATTTCAGCTAATAAAATATTGCCACTTCTTCCCTGCTAGGGTTTCCCTGATATCGTTAGGACAAACACAAGTCTGTCAGATAAGGCTGCAAAGTTCCTCCTGAGATGCCCTCCTAGTTTCTCTGTATAACCCCTCCACTATCCTCAGGCAGTGGATCAATAATTTAGGTGGAGTTGTAACATCAACCCCTGCCACCTTGCCCAGCTGGAGGCAAACGTGGCTCTCATAAGGGAAGTGTACTTGCATCTCCATCCATGGCCCATAATTTGCTGAATATGAGCACAGTTTTTCATAATTACTAAAGTGAAAAGCACAGAGAAACGTCTAAGCACCAGCAGCCTAAAGTGCCTATCAGCTCCTCCACATCCAGATTTCCTTGGGTCAGCACATGGGCACGTGGACACAATACAGTTCAGAGAACTCACTTTGGTCCCCTGTCCAAAAGCATGGATACTGGAGAGATGGGGAAGGAGGGGAAATGGGGAGGGTTGGGTTTTTTCTTTTTTTCCTTCAAGTATTGAAAGAGAAGCTGCGTTACTGTAATAAACCGTTCTGGGCTTAGCTGGGATTTGTGTTTGTTTGGTTTGCACCACACAAGGCTCAACAGGAAATATGGCACCTCTCCCACCGTACCATCCGCCAGACTGCATGGCAGGAATTACGAGTCCTTCACTTGGCGACATCTCCCCCCCACGCCTTCCCAGCAAGACACAGATCCCACGTCTTGGATTCAACGGCTTACAGAGAAGCTCCCGCTCCTCTAGCCTGACCGTCCCTTCCTCGGCTGTGCCATCCCATCAGAAGGCTCTGGAGGCAGAGGAAGAGTTTGTGCGCTCGGCTGTGTGCCTCAACAAAGTGCACATTGAGACGAGACGGTGGACGGCGCTGCTGGGCAGCTTTGGGGTTGAAGGCTACAGGGTCTTCAGCTGGCGCCGGTTCCACATGCCCCGCTTCGAGTGAAACCAGTGGAAAAAGTTTCTCAGGGAGAGACGCTCCACTTCCAGCCCGGCCTGCAAGATCCTGGCATAAAGGAGAAGGTTAAATTTAGGGAAAACTTGATCACAAAGATACCAGGGGGCTGGCCCCAGGCAATCTCTTTTGAGACATCCTGTTGTCAAATCAAATTGATGAGTCCCAAATAGCTCAGAGGTATCTCATATCCATAAGCAGGCATCTAATGACACTTGCTGAGTGTTTATGCACCCCTGAGAGCAGAACTGGTTGGGAGCGGGCTGCGCACACCAGGCTAGGAGAAAAGACAGCTGGCAACATGGGATTACTCAGGATGCTGGTCTTTTCTGCAGTTATCTGACAGAACTGACAGGAGAGGCCCCAAAACCTAGAACTAAAAACCCAGAGGCCTACAGTTTGTACAGCAGAGATCCCTCATCATAAACTTCTCAGAAATTGCAACTGTACCTAGTGATCTTTAAATGTCTCTCCGACAGTTGCTCTTCTGGGCAATTGCTATACATAGTAGGGGAAGTCTTAGGGACCCAAACTGGACCCACTGTGCACTGCACTGCTTGAAGACGATGAAGTCTTCACGATCACCAGTGCCTGATCTGCCCGTGGCCAACCAGCAGTGTGGCTGGAAGGCTCCAGGAAACGGCGCCCCTCTTCTTTTATCAGTGGCTGTAGTAGTGTATTTTGGGTCCACTCACCTACTAGGTTTGAGGACAGGGCATACTCAGACTAGTCACTTCAATCTCCTCAGATCCCCACTCTCCTCATCATAGGTCCTCCAGGAGCTAAAGTGTCTCACCTCCTGAGCACACAAAGGATGACAATAGATGCCTACCTGTCCAGGAGTTCCCAGTCCTCTCCTCCCCAGCGGTCCCGAAACTCTTTTGTGTTCATGCCTCCAATCTTGTCCAGGTCAGACTTGTATATGCCCAGGAGACCAAACCCATTCACCTCCCAGTAGCCTGGGGACAGCACAAAAGAGGCACAGGTATGTTGGTGCTTTGAACCATCAATGACTCCAGCAGAAGTGCTGGAGTGAGACTCAAGCTACTTTTAGGACAGTGTTGACACCAGAGAGTCAACTCAGCACCAAGGCAGAGCCAACCATATTAAAGCTTTGGGAAGTGAGAAATGTTTGCGGACAGACAGCGTGGGCTGTCCTATGAACTTGTTAGCAGAGCCTCTCACATCTCCTGTCTGGCAGCATAGTAGCTAAGGTACCTGGACTGTCCCAGCTTCAAAGGGTTGTCCCTGTGCCTGGGTGGCTCAGGATGGCCACCTCTGTCTAAAGGAAATCCTACACTCAGATGATCTGTGCCACTTTCTTCCCTCTGACTTGGCTTGGTTTCCCTCACCCTGGGGCTACCAGATCCCCTCAGGACAGGCTGTGCCCCTTAAGAAAAGAGAGAAATGGATGGAAAGGAGTAAAGGAGGGGTTTTCCAAGGTCCTCAAATCTAGAGGGACCAAGGAAATGACCAGGAGAAACGTCATATAAAGGGCTCTGCTGGCTCTTTGATCTCAAATTCCAGGTACCTGACACTGTTAAACCCCATCCTATGTCTAAAGCACTCTCATCTAGTGGCCCTGGAAGTACCTTAAGCTCCAGACCTTGATAGCACTGCAGGAACAAATGTAGAGGTGGCAGGCACCCTCCTTCTTTCCCCATTCCATGAGGTCTGAGCCAAAGAGGCTCCACTCCCTCTTACCATCAGGCCACTGTGGGGACATGCCGCAGTGCAGCCTCATGACCATGGGTGCGAAGGCCATCTTCCCTTCCACGCAGTGCTTCCGGATTGAATCAATGACTCCAGCTGGGAAGTGGATGTGGAGGTCGCACAGGAAAACGATGCTATGCGGGTCCTGGAACCGACCACACCGGTTGGGAAAAAAAATAGGCTGACTTTAAGTAAGTCTTTTTTGAGGGACATCAAGACAGAGATATGGGAGTGAATTAAAGAGCCGTTTGTTGCTAGATCAGAAATTGAGATCCTAGGGGCTGGCAAAAGGGCCATTGACTGGCTGTTGAACAATGGGCATGAAATACTACGACTATGACCCAGCAGAGCCAGTATCACAAAGCTGCTACTGCTGATTTCCCTCCTGTCTGATAGCCCCAGCAGGTGGGCCAAGAACCAAACAGACCACAGGCTCGTTGGAGTACAGGGTGAAACTCTTACTCTGGAGGCACAGGAAACACATCTATGTTCGATCTGGTCTGCAAGGCTATTCCCTTCCTTAAAACCCAGCATGTTCGGTATGAAAGGCAAGAGGTAGCACCAGACGCATACTATCCACCTTCCTGTCCACCCCAAGTCCCCCAGGCTTACCGTCACGAGGTCTATCCCTGCCTGCAGCCCAGCAGAACGCTCGAAATTCCCTGTCAGCTTCAAGTACCGATAGCTGGGGGTCAGACGGGAAAGAGAAGTTCAGTGTGCGCACGCCGGCGAGCACAGAAAGCACCGCTATCAGTGGTACACCGCGGGTGTCATGCTGCAGAGCTGCCCCTTGCCCCCATGCACCCTCCCAAGGAGGAGGAAAGCCTTTGCTGTGTAAGCGCGCAAGCTCAGCACTGCTCCAGGTCCCAGCGTGCCCTGAGGGTCTTCCCACTTATGCAGCAAGGACATGGCAGTGCTGAGCAAAACTCTTTTCAGCCCTAGTCCAGCTCTGTCCTAGGACTAGACCTGTTACTGGGAACCCCTGGCAGGTAAAGGAAAGGACCAGCCAAGGCTGGTTCAGGCCAGAGTAGGGTAAGCCAGACAGCTATTCCAGCAAGCGGAGTCCCCAGAGGTCTCCAGGCTCTCTGTCCTATTCCTCACAGCCTTCTTGTCTTTGTCCTCCCCCTGTCCCATAAGTGCGAGACTTGCTTTCTGTCCTCTCTTGCAAACTTGAACAAAAGCCAGGAGAAAAGAGATGCATCTGGATGGATGTACTACCTTACAGTTTCATAACACAATTATATGCAATATACACGTAGGTACATTGTAACAACAACATACGTATGAGCGTGTGCAAGGTCTGGATGGATGTCATCTTTGGGTCTCCAGCTGCAGGAGGCTGCGGCTGGTCAATACACAGAGATTGGCAGATGTGCTCTGTTTGCAGGTGTATGCGTGTGAGAAGTTTTTTGTGACCAAGCAGTACTCTCACCTGTGCAAGGTAGACCTTTTCAGAGCCTTCTCTACATCCATGTCATCACTGCTGTAGTCCGTGATGATGACATTGAAGTACGGATCCTTAGTGACTCGGAACAGCTCTTCCATGTCAGAGATGAACTGCAGTACCCAACGTGCCTGGTTTTTCACTGGTTGTATTGCAAGAGGGAGAGAATCAAAGTACAACTGATTGCAAAGATGGCATGGCTTCTCAACAGGCAAGGCTTCTGGCCTTCCCTCAAACTCTGCTAACCTTGCAGGGATGCTGAAATAGGCCCAGTCTGAAAACCTGGACCAAAGAGCCCAGGAATCAGTGTGATGAGAGTTTTCTCTGAGCTTACAAGCCATGGGAGTTTGCGCCCTGTCATATTTCTGAGGAGGTTTAACTTGGTGCGCACAGAAATTGGAAGCGACCCAAATGAGACAGTTGAGGCTGGCCCAGACCCACTGTTCAGGCTGCCCCCATGGGAAGCGCCCACCGTGCCATCCCTCATCCCGGGAAGGCAGGTCGCCCTTACCTGGCACCACGAAGTGAACCACGGCACGGTGGTTCCAGGAAAAGCCCTGGGGCCAGCACAGCTCTGGCTCGTTCGCCACAGCCATCAGGTGCCGCCGGCGACCCCACGCCAGGTTCCTCATCTTCCTCTCCTCCTCCTCATCGCTGCCAACGCCCTGCCAGCCCCGCGCAAAGACGTACTCGGAGAAGCGGACGAGCTTCTCTCCCTGCTCCAGCAGCTCCAGCTCCAGCAGGTAGCGGCTGCCTCGCATGCGGTCCTGGCGTTTCTCCACGTTCACGATACGCTGCAGCTGGAACCGCCTGCAGGAGATACAGCAGGGGTGGGCATGTCCCCCATACACCAGCCCCTCTCCCACCTCCACCCCGTTCAGCTCTGCCAGGCTCTTTCCTCCTGGCTAGCACAAACCTTTTTGTCCCTAGCTTCCCCCCGCTTTGCTGCACCGCTTTCGAAGCCCCATGGGAAGGTTTAGCACCTGTTTCCTAAATCCACAAGCATGTGGGATTACATCTGGGATTCCAGCCAAGAGAAAATAGTTGGCAAGGGAAATGAAATAAAGGTGACACAGAAAATAACAAATGTGTCTGAATGATTGTAGGGCTGGTAATAGTGAGTGTATTCAACACCTCCTACAATGATCTTGGCACAAGGACTATGTTTGGGCTAGTGAAATTGGCTGATGACAGCTAATCAGCCAATAACATGGAGTAGGACTGAGCAATCATACAGTAAAAACTGGGGTGAGCTGTAGGTTCAGAATGGCCAAAACAGGATGAAATGGCAGGTCATGCCCTTTCGGATCATAACAAGAGTTTCTGCTGTAAAATGGACGCTCATCAGTTAAAAATGCTGAGAAAAGCTTGCGTGTACTCATCAGTTACACTGCAATTCTGACTGATGTGGACCTGAAAAAACAAAAGAGATCTTAAGATGTAGCATGAGAGTTACTTCCAGCAGGAACTGGGCACTAGTAACACCCATTCTATAAAACATCCAGGATACTGGTCATTCATCTACAGGAAAATTAACCCAAACTGAAACCAGCATGGAAAAGGACAGTTAGGAAAATTATGGAAATAGAGGCCAACTCAACAGAAGGGTCAGGAGTTGGATTGTTTAGCTTATAGAGGCTCAGAGGAGGTACGTCTGTTAGCCAGAAAGGCAATCAAGATGGTAAATCTTGAGAAGAAAAAGAACCACATCAAGACCATGTAAAAACAGAGTACCAGTAAAAGCTGATCTCCAGTGGGTCACCAAAGCAGTGAGGAGCTGAAACATCTTCCCAAATCAGTACTAAGATCTACAAATCTAGCTAGTTTTAAGATGGAGGTGCACACGTTCAGATAACAGTGTAGGGTACTTGGCTGTCTCTGAGGTCAGCGTACTGATCCACGTTATCTGATAAGTCCCTTCTGGTCCTATGTCCTAAGTGATTCACAAGCTGAGATGTGGCAGACATCAAAGCACAAGCACAAGGAGCTCCAGTCCTACTTCATATCAGCAGGGCTTCTTAATCTTCAGTTGGTAAAATGCTCCTGTATGCTTGCAATACCTACACTGTGCAAGGAGGAAGCCAGCAAAAGGCCAGTGATGCCAGCTGGATGGAAACCTCCAATCTTTCACTTTTACTGCCACCACTGTTGGAGGGCAACATTTAGCCCCCAGATGTGGCCTGGTGTCCAACAATTCCCATTTCTCAGGCACAAGAGGTATTTAAAGCCCAGGTTTTTACACAGATTCCCTGCCTGAAGTCTTATTTCCCACATCTAGTTTATACCCTGATTCCCACTAGCTTCTCACACAACAGGTATTCCCTGTGCAGCATGGTACACCAGCTCCAGGACGCTGCCCCTTGGTTTTTACACTGTGTCTTACCCTTTACTTCTCTGGTTGAGCTTCTTGAGGAAGACACGTGTGACTTCCAGGGCCTCCCTTTCTCTTAGCAGCAAGTTTCCTGACGTGTTGCATTTCAGGTCAATCCAGTCTGTGCGCAGCATATGGAAGTCCAGGTTGCTCATGCTGAAGGTTTGCTCCCAGTTCACCGCCTGGTCGAACACTGGTGCGTAATTGAAATCCTCCTCATTTTCCTCCTCTGGTTCCCCATCCGCCTCTTCCTCTTCTGCTGCCACAGGTCTAGACTTGCCCTTCACAGGAGATGCCACCTGCGCCTCTTCCTTGCCCACGTCCCCACCGTTGGCCGCCTTCTGCTCAGCAATGTAGGACTCTACTTGGTTCAGCCACTGCGGCAGCCCAGGCTGCTGGCTGGGGCTGGCAGCACTCGCAGGGGGTGCGCTGGCTTTGCCAGAGACTGGGCCTCCTTTCCCAGCTGGCACGGTGCCTGCTGGCTGCAGCCCATCCTTAGCGGCACTGAGGTCTCCTTGAGGTCTCACCCCTTTGGGAATCATGACCCCTGAGTCCTTGGGGCCACCGAGAGGCTGCTCCTTTTGAGACACGGTCCTAGGAGGAGGGTTCACCTTTTTGACAGGTGCTCTCCCCTGGATAGCCCTGGCATGCTGCGGAGGGCTCCTGGAGTTGTCTTTGACTCCAGCTTTTAAACGGGGTCTCTTCATTACTGGGTTCCTCTCTAGGCCAGCCTGGCTGAGGCTTTGGTTGGCAGAAGCCAGTGTGTCTGATTTGACACCAGATCTCTTCATCACTCTCCTCTGTAGCCCCACTCCTATGTCACCACCCGTCACTGAGAGGAGCCGACGATGTTCCCGGAGGGAATAGTCCTCCTGAATGTTATTGCTGCTGGGAGCCTTGCCTGCCGGCTCTGCCCTCCCCGTGCCAGGGCGCTCTGGGGGACTGGTACTCTCCACGTCCTGCTCCGCATCCTGCGGGTCGTCCAGGTTCCCCTCCTGGGAGCCTGCAGGAGTAATCCCAGTTACACCTCCGTCATCCTCCCGCTGCCTTTCCCGTCCTGACCCAGGCACCCGCCCCACCAGGGGCAGCTACTTCTTGCTTCATCTCAGCGTTGTCTCTCCTGCTCAGAGGGACAGGGATGCTCTCAGACACAGAAGCTGTGTTCTTGCTGGTACCAACCTCCTCAGCACCTGTTAGCCACCATTGCCAAAGGCTGCGGAGGGGTCTGGCTTTGCCTTTAGCAGTCGGTCTGGCTACAGCTTTGCAGGGCAGGTGCGAGGACAGGCTGCCACGCTGCACACCCTTGGCTCTGTCACTTCTGCCCACATTTTTGCTGGAATTGCACCTCAGCTAAGCCACAGGCCTTACAGGTAATTGTCACGTTGTCCACTACAGCCCACTGTTTGGTGACCTCCCAACCTGCCCTTAAGAGAAGTGAAAGTGGCAGCAAAAATCTCCTCCCAGCCACGGCAATCTGGTAGGGAAGGGCTGTGACTTCCTTGGCATGGAAAGTCAACAGCTTCTTTCAGCTGGTGCTGGAAGATCACACACAAAAGTGACAGATAAAAGGATCCTCCAGGTTCTGATGTTAGGGTCCCTACCTGGCTGCTCTGTCTTCTCTCCAGAGTCCAGGCTCTTCTCTGGCCGGTCCATTTTCATGTACTTGTAGAATCCAAATCTGCAGTGGAAAGGGCAAAACACAAGTTTGATGAAAGTTACTTTGCTCTCTCCAAATAAATTATGGCCGCTGCTTCAGAGGCGATGGTCCGTTACTCTGATTACATCTACCCAGCACCTCTAGATCCTCCTTTCCTATCATCATCACCATCTTTCATATCTTTGGGCAATCAGATCTCACTCTGCACTGTCAAAGGCATCAGTTTTCCTTGCTTATCATTCTAGTCTCTCAGACATTTTCTCATAAGCGCAGGAGGAAATCCCAATGTAAGTACCCTGCAACACTTCTTCAGCCTCCCTTAAACTGCTCCTTAAAGCTCACTTATGATGTAGTGCTCACAAACGCAAGTCATCATGCTGCAAAAGTAGCTCCGGCAGGTAACTGCAATGATCTCTCTCTCTCTTCTCTCATACCACCACTGTCTGTGTGCTGTCCTCATATGCCTGTGCTTCAAGCTTTTGGGAGGGATTTCCAGGACTGTTTCCCTCCATGTGTGCTTGATGCGAAGCAAAATGGGCCCCCAGTTCCCAAATCCTGACACAATACAAATAAATTGTCAAAGCAATAAACCTGGGTAGCACCTTCCAGGCCATGGCAGCCACCTTTTCCACCCTTCACTATGAACACTAGTCCCAGGAGTTCCCTCCCAAACCTACGATACGATCTGTTGTTCCAACCCTCAGAATAGTCCTGTAGGGAAGAAGAAGATCCTGAGCACAGGGAGGCCACCATCAGTTATCTCACTGGAAAAGCGACTCTCCTTATCCTTCAAAAAAGTTCTCCTGAATGCAGGGGAGTCCTCACACAAGGTGTCTGCCTGTGGCAGGGGGGAGCATGTGAGTGGCAGTTCCCTTGCAGGGCCACCGCTGGGAGCTGGACCCCAGTGAAGATGAATGACATGCATTTATTCCCTCAGAGAGATGCCTGGTGGTGAGCATGGTTTGGCTTTCACAGTGACAGCCATCAGGAGGCACCAGCTGCTGGCAGGCGAAGTTTGCTGGAAATCCATTCCCTGATGTAGTGGAACAAACATGCTCTGACCCAGCTTCTGGGTTAATAGAGCAAGAAAAGCAGTGGCAGTTTCCCTTTGAGACCTAAACATATTTTCACTTAAAGGGAGCACAGGTTATTGAAAGAAACTATAAATGCTTTAATGTTTTGCAAGGCTTAGGGGATCTTTAAGAATTAAGAGAGTCCTACAGAAGTGAATATGAAATTCCACCCCAATTCCAGCCTTCAAACCATCTCCTCCCTCCCTGCTAGTAAATCCACATTTGCAGCATCCTACCTTTCCAAGTAATAAGGGTTTTCCTGATAGAAGCATTTGTTGTCTTTCTCCATGTGGCTCAGGCGGCTGTAATCATTTGGGTAAACAAAGGATAAATGAACCTGGGAAGAAGGGAGGAAAACAAGGTAAAACCCTCATAAATGCCAGATATCAGTCACAAGTTGACCCAGACACAGTTGCAGGGTGACCAGCCCTTTTGAGAGGGAGCAGGGGTTGCTCATTAACTATTTGCCTCTCCAAGGCACTCAATAGCAGGTTGTGAGAATGGAAAACAGAAGGAAGTGCGCTGGGATGCGTGGAAGGGTGTGCCTTTTTATCTCTCTCTTGGCATCTGTCTGTCCATTTCTGTAACTGTGCATTTAAGTCCTATAACAGAAAGAACTAGCTGGGAGAGAGGTGGGCGAGTCCTCCTGAAGAGATGCAGGGGATCACAGGAGCCCAGAAAGCGGGTGGGGAGACCTCCAGGCAAGGCTGAGGGAGCCAGGGCCACCCAGGATGCAAGTCCCCCAGGGAGCATAGGCTTGCACTGCCATTCAGGGAGGGCAAATCGTGCTGGTGACCCGTCCCCAGCATACCTCAGAGTCTGCTCTGCTATGCAGGGGATTAATCCCTGCTACGTTGCATGCCCCACAAATGTGAGCTCCCCCTCAAGACCAGTTTTAAGCTTGTCAGGGGCTTTAGTAGTCCACACAGACTACAGTTCACCCCATAGAGAATAAAATCCTTGGCCGTTGTGAGGCTCCGTGCAAAGGCAAGCTCAGCTCTTTGGTTTGAGGTCCAAGGGGCTCTGTTAAGACACACACACTTGTACCCCAGTGACACCTGCGAGCAGTGTGTAGCAGCCCTCTCCCTTCTCTTGGTGTTGCCCTCTGGCATGTACTGGGATGCTCAGACCTGAACAGCAGATGGTCAAGTCTGCCCAGGAGCTTCAGATCAGTGGAGGCCCATGGTTAATGGGGTCTCCCTCCTTCCTCCTTGCGTTCCCCTGGGCAAGTGCTTGCTCAAGGAATAAAACTTACAAACTGGAGTCCCTGGTAGCGCTGCAGAGGAAATCCATTCACCAGGTAGCTGGGCTTGTACAGGCAGTCCGGCAAGGCTCGGCGCAGGCGAGACTTGCTGAGCAGAGGCACTGAGAAGAAGAAACACGTAGGCAAGCGTTGCGGGAGGAGCCCTGCTGTAACTGATGCACCAGCTTAGCTACTTCTGAGCCTGGTTTCTCTTTATCCATGTGAAATACTAACAGACACATAAAGCAAACCATGTTGCACAGCTCATCCCTTTACATTGCTCTGTGGCACTTACACTAAAATAGTATGCCTGCGGGTGGCGTGTGAGCTGGATGCCAAGAAAGAAGAGCTGGGTTTAGTCTGTGCTTTGTCTCCTACAGTGACTGATATTGTACCTGGCCCCTCTCTTCTGCACTGGGGGGAAAAAAGCGTGGCCTTTGATAACTGTGGCGTAGGAGGACAATCCTTCTTGGCTGTGCTACTGCACGTGCTGTGACAGGCTGCAGCTACCTCCTCGACTGCTTTGCAAGTCTTACCTTTGTAAAGAGTGTCCCGGGGGTCAGGCTTCAACATGTCAGCTGGGTGTGCCTTGCTGCCTGCGCTGTCAGCAGGCCGGCTTGCGTGACTGGCCAACGTCTGCGGGATATGCCCAACCTCATCCATCTTTAAAAGCGTCTCGTCTAGAAACCAGAGAGAGAATGGAATGGGGAGGAAGGGCTAATTCGTCCCTTGTCCCAAAAAATGCCCTTCCCCAGTGTCAGCCCTTTCCAAATGGCATTGCATTCATGGCACTAATGCTGTCTCTGACATAGCAACGCCTAAATGGTGCTGATCAGGAGCTTCACTGCAAAGACACCGTGGGAAGGAAAGGCTCAGAAAGCTGGAGATACAGAAGCTGTGCGGTGGGAACATGGCTATCACTGAAAGCAAACAAACACAGTGATGAGTAATGGAGGAAAATGACCTCCTGCCTTGGACACGCCAGCAGCGGTGTGCTGAAGAAGGCCCATGCTGGCAGGAGTTACAGGACACATCTGAATAGCATTAGATTTATTTTAAAAGGAGATAGAAAAGAGGAAAGGGATGAGAAACTTGAGGAGCGGAGCTTTCTCCTGTGCTGGAAAAGGAGCAAGACCCTGGGGTGAGGCCTTCAGTGGCTGAGGAGGATGATGCTCCAGCAGGGGAATGGAGACCCACAGTAAGCCAGGAGCAACAGGAAGCTTAAATTCAAGACTGGGTATTGGTCATGTTTTATCTTGGGTGCTGCTGCCAGAGGACTTCATGTCTCCATGGATCTTACTCTAAGATGAGGGGAACTGAATAAATATCCAGGAGGTAAAGGCAACATGCTGCCACGGGCACTCTTAGCAACTTTTGGATACTGAACAACATGGGAACCCAGAAGGAATGGGATGACATGTGATACAGCCAAAGGCTGATATGGAAGAGGTAAACACTGTATGAGCACAAAATGCCAGATAAAGATCAGACTGCAGCACTGTGCCCAACCACAAAGGGATCTTCTGGAATGTGAATCTTCCCTTCTACAGGGAATTATTAAGAAGAAAAGAGCAGAAGGAAAAAGGATGGGGACCGAAGACCTAACTGAAAGCCTAGTCCTGGCCAAATGGCAGGTGTCAGAAAATAGAGCAGCAGGTTGTGATCCAAGACACAGCAAACAGATGTCTCGATTACAGCAGGGAGTCTTCCACGGACAAAAGTGTTGCCATGGAAAAAAGCCCAGAGATGGTGGAAGGCAACAGTGGTAGACATGGCAAGGGGGAATGCTGGCAGAGGAAAGCGATGCTGACAAAGTTAGATAAGGGTAAACAGGACTAAGGAGCTCCTTAACTGATAAAGGCATCATCTGATGTGCTAAGAAGGGTTTACAAAACAGGAGGGACTGGGCTGATGGGCTTGCTGCAATCCAGCAGCAACTTGAAGAGACTTGAGGCTGATATAGAAGAAAGCAGCCTCTCCCAATATTGCCAGTGTATCCCATTGTGTCCAGCACCCAGAGTGAAATCTCCTGGAAGTGCTACAGTGGCTCCTTCTCCCTGGTCATGTCCAGCTGCCCGCACAGCCCCACAGCTCCCATGTTAAGGGTCTCACATTCCCCCTAGCTCTCTGCGGGCAACCTCCATCCCGTGTTACTCTCACATCTAGAACGGTTCTCACCCTTGCAGGCTCTCCTCTCTGCCCTTCCTCACTGCCTCTAGATTTCCCTGAACTAATGTTCCAATCCTACTTCCAATTCTGCTATATTTAATGAGTCACACTCTTGTCCAGAGGTCTATCTCCTGACCTGTCTCCACTTCTTTCTTGTAATGATCTGTATGCGTGGTATTTGCCTGGCTAGACTATGATTCATGGTGAAACACCACTGATATGTTTTGGAAGAATGGGGAGACGCTCAGGGAAACCTGTGGTGAAGATACTTACTAGCAAAAAGGGAGAGGTATTGGGAGTCAATGACTTTGAACTTCGCTTCTGGGTCATTCAGTCTCCACTGGAACAGAGAAACACATTAAAATGAAGTGCTTATGGAGTTAACCAAGCCTGAACAAAAGGCACAGGCACAAGATGTTTTTCCACCAGATGGGCTCACAGCTTCCTCTTTCTCCTTACTGTGACCGAGTTTACCTAGCAGCAAAAGACTGGGAATGAGCTGAGATCCCCCAGGACACATCCAAAGCAGGGAACGACAAAGAGCTGTAACAGAGACCGGAGAGGGCAGAACTATCCCAAGCAAGCAGAGGCAAGGGT
The DNA here is from genome assembly GCF_965183815.1 of Platalea leucorodia. Taxonomy (NCBI): domain Eukaryota; kingdom Metazoa; phylum Chordata; class Aves; order Pelecaniformes; family Threskiornithidae; genus Platalea; species Platalea leucorodia. The sequence goes on from NC_138826.1 coordinate 60,479,390, forward strand.
CCTGACAGGGGGCCAGGGCTATCCCACACAGAAGTAGGTAAGGGCTCTGGAAGGGATTAGATACATCTCATGCAAAGAGGAGCTGGGGTCTGGGAAAGGAGGGAAATCATTACAAATGTCATTCCCAAGCTCTGTGGGGACGCGTATATAGCATGGCCATTTGCACAGACTCACTGCTACTTCCACATGGTCTGTTCCTCTGTCATCTTGCTTGTGCAGCACCTCAAAATAGTACCTGCCTGCAGCTGACAACCTGTGAAGAACAGTACATCTGTCACCAAGAGCATTAAGGAACATTTCTTAGCTTGTCAGCAGACAATGCGTGGAGAGCAACCACACCCATGAAACAACCTAATTCTCAGGGTGAGCAGGGTTAGGACTGCCAAGAAAATCCAGATGCTGACAGTGAGATAGGTAGCTTCACTTGTGCACCTGGAGTGCTCCAGACCCTTCTCAGTTAATTCTGAATAACTCCCTTTCAGTCCTGCCTGCTGGATTTTGCCCTCTGGGAAACCTGGCCACTTCCAAGGTGGGAAGCTGGGGATACAGCTCATATAGAGGAGTCTGAATCTGCTGGTGGCTGCTTCCTCCAGGGAAGAAAAACTCAGTGTTGCATTCCCGCAGTAAATCAGCAAAGCAACTGGCACAGGTGTGGATGTGTCAGTTCAGCTTTGGCAATACCCCAGAGTAATCCCTTTCTCTATATTGCTAAATTCTTCAGAACAAGCCTGGGTTCCTTTTCCTTGTCCTTGTGATTTCCTGGCCATGTGCAGAGGTGTCTGGGAGCGAGGGGCTCTGCTCACTCACCTCACCATCTTTGACTGCTGGCTGTGAAATTTCCCAAACTCCCCTGGCGCAGTCCACTCCTTCCCTGTCTGTGAAGAGACAGAAAATGCTCTAGTTAAGATGAGTTTCTTCCCTGGTTACTGCGCTGGGAGTGATGAAGAGGGAAAATTGAGCTACTCCTCCTGGTAAGTTGTCTGTGAGATCCACAACCTGTGGACAGATTTAAGTCCCTTAATCATGTACACGGGGCTCCCAACAGCACTACCAATATGTACCTGGCTTAAGGTATGTCATATCATACCCATCTGGTATCTGTGGTGGTGTTGTCTGTAGTTGGGCAGGAAAAGAAACTTGGGTAGTCCAAGGAAGTATGTAAGACAGGAAGGTCTCCATCCCCACAGAAACATTAAAGCCTTGATGGAAGAAGCCATGCAGCATGCACTGTACCTTGCCTACACTGGCCAGCAGCTGGAGACCAGAGGTCTTGTCATCTGGACTCAGCCAGAACTCAGCATTGTCGTCCGCAGCAATGGCAAACTGAAACTCCCCTGTCGAGAGACGGAGGGTGTAAGTAGGGCTCTGGGGTAAGGCCTTGTGCACAGAACAGATTCTGCTCCTCTGAAATGCTGCCTTCACCCTTTTTCCTGGTGAGACCATACCTTCCCTTTTGATATTACCACCCCCACCCCTTCGAACCTCTCTGAACTCTCTGACTCTGCTATGACTGAAAACAAAACTTTACAGATGCAACTGATTCACTACCCCTCCTACATTGGCTTCACCTGACATCTAACCTGGAAAGCCAAGAAGTCCATGCAAAGTCTCCCTGCCTCCCCTTTTCTTTCCAGAGCAAATTTTTGTGTGAGCAGCTGTGTTTGGATGAAGGAACGTGCACGTGGAGCCACGAAGGGAGACAGAAGTGCTCGAGTCTCACTGTTCTGGCTGGGGTTACAGGGATGGTGGTTGAGGGCCAGGGACCAGGAGACGTGGGTGAGTGCTAGCAGGCTGCTCTGGGCAGAAGCGTGCAGCTGGGCGATACAGATGTCAGCTGCTGTCAGATGGTATTCACGCACCCGGGGAGCAGCAGGAACACAAATGATGTCACGTACAGTTCTGTGCATGCAAGGCTGGGAGGAAAAGCTCAGGGATCGCTCGTGCCCACGTACACACCATGGGGCTGTGGATTCACAACAGCCTTGTTTTTTATCTAGCATTTCCCATCTGTTTTCTTCTGTGCTTTTTTTTTCACCCTAGAGGGGAGGCAGACGCGTTTCATCCATGCCAAGGCCACGGGCAGTCACACACAGCTAGCTGGGCTGCCCACGTGAGGGACCTGGCATTGGGCTTGCTGGGCTGAGGGCACCAGTGGCTCAGCACCAGGAGGGGAGGGAGGGGCAGGTGAGAAGAGATGCGAGCAGTGGCACAGCAGCCTCAAAGCCCTCACCATCGGTGAAAGGATGCAGGTAGCCAAATATCCGGAGACCATAGTTGGTCCATTTTGGGGACACGGCCAGCTTCTTCAGTGTAGTTCGCGTCTGAAGTGGAAGAAGTAAAAAATAGTAAAGATAACTAGATGTGACAGGAACAAGGGGGAATGCAAAAACCCTGGGACAGGTGGGCAGAGGGAAGTACGAGGTTTGCTCTGGGAGGAGAATGGGGCACGGTGCGTGATAGAGGCAGTGGGAAAGAGCAGGCCAGATGAGAGGCGAACAGGAGCAAGTGCTGCTGCCGAGGGGAGACCTGCATGGGGGATGCTGGTGAGATGGTGGGGATGGGACGTGGCGTTCACTAGCCACTTGGAGGGAGAGCACCAAATACAGGGCTCCTTCACCCCGTGTCCGAGGCCTGGCAGGCCAGCATGGGTAAAATGAGCCTCCCCCATGCAGCAGAAGAGCTGCCACCATTGAACCTTGTGAAAGCTTCCTGCTGCCTCAGCAGGAGGACAGAGGAGGTGATGTAGAGGGAGGCGATGGATGCTGAGGAGCAGGAGGACAGAGGAGGTGATGGAGAGGCATAGGGACAGGATGTGAAGGGAGCAGGGGTGATCCAGCTGGGAAGCAGAGCTGGGAAGCATGGGACAGAGGGTGTTGCAGTCTTACTCACATGGGGGAAGAGGGGGAAGTGGAGGTTTTTCCTGAGCTGCTCAATGGAGCTGCCGCACCAGTCCTCAAACACGTGCAGGTTGGCCTGGCCCTGGAACTGGGGGGCAGAAGTGGGGCATCATGAATTGCTGCATCTCTCCCCTGTGTCCCTCCCCTGTTCTGCTGACCTCGGCCATGGCCACAAGCACTGGAGCACTTGTGAGAGTGAAGGAAGATGCCACTGCTGCGACAGGCTGGTCTGCAGGAGATGTGGGTCCAGACCCCTGTTTCTCATCTACTGAAGGTTTGGGGTTGGCACAGGTGACAGCCTGAACGGTGCCAGGGAACTGTGATAATGCCCGGGACGTCTCAGTTAAGTGGCTGGGGTTCACTCCGTTTTGCTCCATCAAGGAGGTGTTTAACCAGAGGGCTGTGCTCTGGGGCCATGGTGTGGGACACGCTGTAGGGTGGCAATAGCCCCCCATGGTCCAGTAAAGAGAGCATAGGGTCTTATGTCCTCCAAGAAGGTGTTTTGGACTCCCCCACCATTTCAGGGCTCTTGCCACCCTGCCTCCGTCTCCCTGTCCCCACCGTCCCCCATGAGCTTTACCTTGCAGACATGCTTTGAGAAGGGGATCCCTAGGGTGTTCCCTCTTCCTCGGGTCAGGAAAATAGCCCTGAATAGATGGCAGATCCCCTCATCTCAGAATGACTTTCTTTTTGTCAGAGCCATTCAGAAGAGAGGAGCTGGCTGCCCCCCAGCAAAGTCCAAGCTCTCTGCCTGCAGCCAGCAGAGCTGGACGCTGAAACCTTGCACGACCGGCATCCAACAGCAGAGAATAAATAAGCTGGATACTGTAGAAGCTACCTTAGATGGGGAAATGCTGAAGAAAGGAATAGGTTGCCTTGGGACCAGGGAGGTTTTGCCACAGCTGTCTTGCCTATATAAGGGCTGTGCAAGCAGAGCTGGGGAAACCGCCTGAACAGCACCCAAATGTCTACAGATGGCAGCAAATTCTTAGTTTTCGCTGGGGAGTCTCTAGCAAGACTGAAGCAGCATGGTGGAGGAGGGCTCAACCCCTCCGTGCACTCCTGGCAGAGAAACCGCTTCAGAGAGTTATTTTTCCCAGGATAATGGGTCGGGGTTTCATTTTGTAATAAACCGTGGCTTGAAGGAAGGACGCGGAGCAGACTTGGCCTGGCACCAGCTTATGCAGAAATGCTTCTTGCGAGCTGTGGGCTTTAGTCATGCACGTGAAAACCATCTCTGTGTGCCAGGCAAAACACGTTCACAACCACTGCTGTTCTTGAGTGGTCTCTTGTCACCCCTCTCTCACTGGTGTCCACGCTGCCAGGGCTTGACTGATGTCTGCAAGCCCGTGTCGTCCCCCACTACTATCTCCTCTTCTTTCCTGCCCTGCTGACATCCCTCAGCCCGGATTCTGCCCATCAGGCAAAAGAAAAAGCAGCAAGACAAAGTGCATGTAATTAGCCAGAGTGGGAGTGCACAAAATCATTGAGGAACTACACACAGGGCTCGGGGCGATGGATGCAGCCAAGAGAAACCTGGGACTCTGCAGGGACTTGCGATACAAATAAATCACTGCAAGTGTGACAAACACCGAATTGGAACGAAATTGCTGGGTAGTCCCATGCCCCTTGGCCAAATCCAGGTTCACACCCAAGGGTCTTACACTACTATTCTCAGCCAAATCAAATAATGACAACTGCTGTTTCTTGTGGCACACGAAGTGAGGTGAACAGGCTAGGATCCCACAGTGAGTCACTGCCAGAAACTGCGTCTTCTGGCAGTCAGGCTGCTGCTATCCACGAGTGACGCTGGTTTTCCGTCTTAGAGAACTGTCTGCACACTGCAGATAGCGGGCTCAGATCTCTATCAAATGTAGCACAACACTCCCACACTGTGGAGAGCCTGGTGTTGCAGTCCCCTCCTGGCAAAGACAGACCCAAGGGATGCTCCTGGGGCTCTGGACTGCAATGGAGCTGGGCCGGCTTTGGCATGGGGTAGCCCAAGCACCAAAACAGATCTTTACAAGGGAAGTCCAACAAGAGTGGCTAAACTTGCTCAAATGTTTGCAGAGGAGACTTGGACCAGCCCCATTCTAATACAATACTTTACTGCAGAGTTTGGCAGCATTAGGAAGAGGGCAGCCTACTAAAAAATAAGGCAGACACCACTGTACTAGGTGCTCCATCAATGCTGTAAGTCCCGGAGGTTTCTAGCCCGACACCCCTGTCTCCAAAGTCTTTACAAAGCCACCTGAGAGGAGATTCCCGCAGGAGCTAATGAGATCGCTTCGCTTTCCTGTGCTTGCAGCTATCAGAAATAATTAACTGGTAAATAATAAGCATTTCTTCCATGCGATTTCAGAGTCTTTTCTAAAGCAACAGATTTTCTCCTGAGCTACAGCAGCCTAACTTATTCCCTGCTTCCTCTGAAAGGGAAAAGAAGAACTTTATTGACAGATAAGTGCTGGCTGCCCAAAGCGCTGCTCTGGGAGTGAAAACTGACCTAGGCTTTTATTTTAGGCCCCCACGAGTCACCAATGCAGCAGCTGTTTTGAAACCCTATCACCTCTGTCCCTTCAACTGAACTCATGGCTGCCCATTGCAGGCAGCTGAGAAATTCCCCTGTTTGCTATTTGGGTCCCCTCTGGAACATGCAGTAAAAATCTCCTGCTTGGGGCTTTTGCAGATAGCAGCAACAGATAAACGGCAGCATCGTTGCCAATTCATTCACACAGCTCCTGAGAAACGTCGATGGACTTTCTAAAACATGGCTACTGAGTTTGACTTCCCAGCTTGTAACTACCTAGCCCTGGTTTTCAAAGGGCTGGAAATTCAGGACCTGGTAAGCAACAAGTTAAGTTCCCCTTCTCCCCTTAAAAACATCTGGTTTGAAAATTTTGGATAGACTGATTTGGCCAGAACCAGGAATAGAAGCCAAGAGTCTGGGCCTTAAATGGGAGCTGGTATTAGGCAGTCTGTGCCTTCCCATTTAGAGAGCTCCTCCTGCCACTCGGCTCCCTCCCCATCCCAACCCCACCTCCCAGTTGCTTATCTCCATCCTGCTGAAATAGTAGCATTGCATGAACCCAGCTCGGATCCAAAACGGGCAGAGGTCGTGCACCGAGGCCACCGTCGGCACAGCGCAAGTACACCCAGGAGCACGTGCGCAAGAGCTGTTCTTCCCAAGGTCTGGGCAGGCTGATGCCCTCCTGAGCACAACGCCAGGAACACGAAGGGACAGCACTGCCCAAGGGAAGGGAGAGCTGAGCCTTAACAAGTGCAGGGAGGCGAGAGCTGGGACAGACCCTTGCTTTGGTGCTGATGCAGCAGCCTCCACAGCTTCGGGAGTGCGGATGGGCTCTGAGCCCCAGTGCCGACCCTTCCCGCTGAGCGTGCCGAATTAACACCCGCCTGCAGCCCTGGCTTTGCATAAAGAGACTTTGGTATTTCCGTTTCCTTTTAGCAAGGAATTTTAGATTATCAGCCCCTCCTAGGAAAACAGACAGAAAAGGAGGATCAGGCACGCAGAGAGCACAGACCTTTCTTCCTAGCCCAAACCCACTGCCCAGGGGGGTGGCACCACACACCCAGCGGCTCCTCCCGAGCAAGCAGCCCCAAGGAAGAAAGGCGATGCAGCAGCAGAGGCCGGTGCAAGCAGCAAAGCTGGCAGATTGCAGCAGTGGAGACACGACCTGCTGCACTGTAACTGGAGCAGGATGGAGAAGAGAGGCCTTTCCTAATTTAATCCCGGGCGGCTTTGGCATCACAGAGGCAAATCAGCTGCGTGCAGCCCAGGGAATGCGCAGCACCAGGGATGATAAACGGGGCACAGAGAGGGCCGGAGCCAGGGAAGAAAGGCAACATTGTGCTGCCAACTGGAAACTCCTGAGTTCATAAGACTCTTCTGTCTCCGCAGCGCGGCCATGGCCCCTCCTCCTGCCTGGCCCAGCTCCCCTGACTGGGTGACATTCAGCAGCCAGCAGCTGGTCTTTGCTGCAAGCTCTGCCGTGCCGGGCACTTGCAGGAATCCATCAAGACAAGTTAGCAACAAAGCCCCCCTGTCCTGCCGAGCCCTGACACCTGATGCGCACGAGTGGGCGAGGAAGGGACACAGGCAGGGACAGAGCAAGCAGGAATAGCTTTGTCTTTTAGTCCTCTAAGGAAAGGATGCTTCCTCTTAGGGCAAGTTAGGGGCAAGGGGATGCCCTGGCACAATGCTCTGGTTTGTTGCAGCATCTATGCACCTAGACAGGCACTACCTGCAAGGGGCTGCGCTCCCGGCCACCCCTCACACCTCCTTCCAGCGAGAAGGAAGTCCTGAGGCTCTGCAGACACAAAGGGGGGATATTTTAAATGCCCCCCAGTGCTGCCCAGACCTTTCTCCTCTCAGAGCTGAACAGAGGCTTCTGCAGAGGTAAATGAGAAGGATCAGGCTAACCAGGCGCGTTTCTGACAATCCTCCCCCCATCCCTATGGCAGTGCCGAACAGTGACACTCAGTCCCACAGCGCAGGTTTGCCCTGGTGACAGCCAGGCACCTTTCTGAAGCAATGAAACAAAATGCCCCACGTCTCTCCAGCCTGAGGAGGTAGCGGGTAACACTGGGAGCTGGAAGACTTTGCCCTGGTGCCTGGAAGGCACAGTGGCTGTAGGGATCATGTGCACGGGCACCTCAAAGGAAGCCAGGAGCGAGGCTGGACCCTGCTTTCCCCCATACACAGGGTATAACTTCATTAAGGATTTCCTATGCGCACACTTTTGCACCACAATATCCAAGGCTGAAGACTTAAGCCACCGATTTCATCTCTTGAAACCTAAAGAGGAAAATTGAAACCTGCCCTTTTTTGGCCATGCTGGCTGCCAGCTCACGCTGCAATCCCGTGAATTATTCATGTTTGTCAGGAATACACCTCTCTATTCAAACTAATCCCAGCTCCCTGACCTGTGGGAGGCAACCTGCCGCCCCTCACCCCAGGAATGAGGCTGCAGTTAGGTTCTTGGAGATGCTGCCTGGAGGGCACAATGGGATCATAGACCCTGGGAAATTAATTTGGGCAGAGTTACAGAAAAACTTAATCCTCAGGCCAGGAAAAATTTCAGCCAGTGGTTAAGAGGACAGCGAGCAGCTCTACACAGAGCTGTGCCCATAGATTCCTCCCCATCTCCTGCAACTGGTACTGGTGAACTGCTGGACTCTGTTTGCAGATAGGGTGGCTCTGCTGACCCTCTGGGTACAGACACAATGCCGCAGCAAGGGCAGGAAATTTTGCCTTATAGAGACAAAGGGAAAACTGGCAAAGGAGGCAGGTGCTTCACAAGAGCAGCATTAGAGGGCTGATGGGCGAGAACGGCAGGGTGTGTGAGTGGGGCAAGGCCACCCAAACCAGCTCCCCAGTCTGGTATCCGTATGCCCTGGGCCTCAAAGTCTTCTTGCAGCGTATCTGCCGCACACCACCTGACATGGAGCATGGCTGGGGCACCCACAAATTCCCAACCCAGTTGGTCTGAGGCAACAGCCCTGCTATCTGGCAGAGCTCTCCTCCCCAACAGGGAGCAGTGCAGGACAAGGCAGGAGGCAGGCAGCACCTTTCCAGGCACAGGGCCATCCCGCACAGCGCACCCCAAGTCCTGCCCCTTCCCCTTGGGCAGCCCACCTCTCCTCTTCCTCCCGCTTTGGCAGTGTCACACCGGGGCGGCAGGCTTGCAGGCTGGTGGGCGTCCTGCCCAGCACTGACGCACACAAGGGCGTGAAGTCGCTCCACCAGCAAAGCAGAGGGCATTGCAGATCAGCCCCGGGCTAAACCCATACTTTCGCCCAAGCCACAGCGCATACCCCGCCAGTTGCACTTCTAACCCAGTAACAGCTCATCGTACACCACAGCTGGCAGGTTTCAAGACTAACACGCTTTTAAGAAATCATCAGGGAGGGGATGAGAGACATCAGGCAAAGCCTCAGAGAAGCTGGGGGCTGCCATGCAGAGCCTGTATCGCCCGGTGCCCTGGGAGAGGGGAGCAGTAAATGCTCCGCATTGTCCCTGTGCACAGCAGCAGTCCTGGCCCTGATGTCCCGCTGGCTCTTTGCCAGCAGCTGCTCATCTGGGAGGCAGCCCTGCCTGCGAGCTGCCTGCAAGGCCCTGCAGCCGGAGGAAGCCCCCAGGCTCCAGCTGGGACCGGCACTCGCCAGAGCCAATGCAGCAGAACAGATCAATGGTCTGGTCTGGTTCTGGGCACTGGAGGGTGACTGGTGCTGGCTGCTTCCAGGAAAGCTTGAGCTCGTGCTGCAGGGACCTAAACTGCTCAGTGCGATGGCTGGAAGGAGGTGCTTTCCCTGCACCAGCCAGTGATCTTCTCGTGCCCTGAGTGCAGGGACAGCAGCCTGCTCCCTCTCCAGGGGAGCCACAGAGGCCCTTCTCATTTGTGCAGGTCTCTAATCACCTTGAGGAATTTAGTGAGCTGACTTCATTATCTAAATGCCCCCTGGCTGGTGTCCCTCTCATTATCAGCAGGCTGCATTGCACCCTTATCTGAAGAGGAATGGTGAGATAAGGGAACAGGGGAGGAAAGAATAAACGAGGCATGAAGGAAACAAAGGGAATGTTTACCCCAGTCTTCGAGGGTCACCAGAGAAGGTCTCTGTTCATCAGAAGTGTCACTGAAGTGGAGAAATCTCTACATACGACACACAGGTGGCGGATAGCAAGCAAATGCCAGAGCAAGAGCAGAGCGTGACACTTCTGCGTGCCATGGTCATGTATTTGCTTATTGAATGCTTGGCCCTACTCACCTGAATAAACCAGCCGTGAATAAACTTCACCTTTCAGGAAGGTAGCGGGCTGCCTGCTCTCAGGGAATTGTGGGTGGGTGCTTGGTGCCTTGATGGCTGGTGGAGACGCCAAATTATCAGGAATCTGGACACTCCTGTCTTTCCAAATGATTACTCAGGTCTCTAAGTGTCATTAAACCAGGAGGGGGTAATAGGGAGTGGATTTCTAGTGAAACAAATGAATTTCCAGGCAGAGGTCCCTGCCTTCTGTTCTCGCTGCACAGGTCTCTAACTACTGCTCGCTCATGCAAAACGATGGAGAAAGGCACCCACCTCTGGCATCCACGGGACAGGGCTGTCCACAGCTGCATAATTCGATTGATTCCTCCCACCTCTTTGCAGCTCTTGGTTCTGAAATACAAGTAGAGGAAAGTCAAAATAACTTGATAAATGACCCGGCACTGACACCTACACAAGAGGGCTCAAACCTGGTCACAAGAACATGTAAGAAAAAAGCAAGTTCCCAAGCTCCCTTTCCAAAGGACAAGCCAGCTATCATAGCCATAGTGGGGTGAAAATGCTCCCTGGCTTTTTTGACAGCAAATTTCCATGGTAAGCTACTGAGGGGAAAGGATACCAGCACTTTATAGCAGTTTGCTAGAACAGAGTTAAAACTTAGGTCATTCTCCCTTTTTTTTTTTCCCCATCCTTGTTTCAAAAAGCTCCAAGCAATAGCTCCTTCAGGCAACGGTACCGAGATGTGCTTCACTAGAGAGCTACAAACTCTGTCCTGATCTTTCATTTCTGCTTCCGTCTTGCTTAGTGATACCTTCCTGCGCCACATACCCAGCCAGCTTCAGCCCACCGCTATGGCTTAGTACATCTAAAATAACTTAATTGACTACAGTAGAGTCGTTGTACATTCACATTGCTGTGAGTCAGCTCAGCTTTTGCCCTGTGGCGTACTCTTTCCCGCATGAAGAGAGAGCTGTCTCTTGGGGCCAGCATCAGAAAGAAAGGTCTGCCCTTCTAAACATTCAGAAGACACCTCAAGCCTCCTCACCTGGTGTCCCAGCTTCTGCGGATAGTAAAACTGAAGGCTTGGGTCCCCACCTGGGACATTCGTGTCTGCCAGAGCCTTGGCCAGCTCCCTCCAACTTTCATATCCTGCGCAGAGGAAACAGAAAAAGATGTCAGAGTACAGGCTAAAAAAAAGAAGCCGCAGTGGTTACTGGAATAAACTGGTCCTTTACAAGGCTGAGAGACCTCTAGCACTGGAGTGGTCCAACAGAGACCAGGAGTTGTTTATGTTACTTGGAGTTGGCAGACTGACACAGAGAGAGAAATTGCCTTTGTCTTCCTTAAAAGCTCTTCTCTCCTCCTTATTAATTTATTATATTAAAGATTCATCATAGTTCTAAAATACATGTCAGAGATTTCATTAATCACCAGAGGACTGGGAACCTCTTTGTAGATCCCTCAGATAATCCCATTGGTCAAACTAAGGAACACCAATTTCTTTTAACTAGCAATCCCAAAGAAAAATAAGTAAGATGATAACCAGATTACTAATTAGTTTAATCATCAAAATAATACTATTCCGAATATGCACCTATTTGCACAATAAAAGTTTTCAATCTTCTTTTCTTATAGAATCATAGAATCGTTTAGGTTGGAAAAGACCCTTAAGATCATCAAGTCCAACCATTAACCTAGCACTGCCAAGTCCACCACTAAACCATGTCCCTAAGCACCACATCTACCAAGAGCGCACCTGATCAGACATTCAGCTGCAATGCCTAAAATATCAGCAGTGACGCGGTTAAGGACGTCGCTATTTAAGTGAAATCGGCTTCCAGGTTCAAAGCAACTTCATTTGACACCCCCTCCCCTCCCAGCCTGCTCGATCCAGGAGCCAGGATCAATTTTGGTTTCCTTCTACAACTCCATTGGCCTCCTGGGCTTAGGAGGTACAAAGATGAGCAGATGCAGCATAACCTTGTAGCTCTCCATAATCGCCGTCTGTATCACTAACGAGACAGTGCTGGTGAGCAAAGCTCACGCCTCCCAGCAGTGTTACGGTGGCTCCCACTATGCGGTTTTCAAATCTGCTGAACATTCTGGCATTAAGTCAGCAACTAACCAACCTGCCAGCAGCTCAGCGCTGTGCCCGCACCGCACGATAGCCTAATTGTGAAGAGCTCAAGGGCCAAAACCTTCGCAAGCACTTCCTTCTCCCAGGCTGGTGACAGACCAGCTCAATATCCACGTACCAGGGAGTGGAGCCAGGCTCTCTGACCATTTTCTTTAAAAACGGAAATCATCCCCAAAGCTCTAGGAGGTCTAGAGACGTTGTCTGCCTTGGTATATAAAGGGAACCATCCTGTCAGCTCCAAGTCTGAGCATTGAGATGAATGGTCTGAGCTCTCTGCACTGCTCCTGCAGCCAGAAGTGGCAGGGACATGCTCTGAGGAGGCAACACAGCCCACTGCTGGGGAAACCTCTACTGTTTTGGAGCCAGCATACCCATCTTCACCCTACCCACCCATCTTCACTCTGCCTACCTAACCCAGCAACATGAGAGACTCACTGTGGCTTAAGCAGGAGCATGCTCCATCAGTTTGCTTTGGAGGGGGCATTTACAAGCCACATGACTTAGATCAGCTCCAAAACATCTCTGAGCTACGTAGAGGCCAAGACAAACCCTTGGGAACTAGAATTCACAAATGACCCTTTGACACATCCCCCTCCCTGGCTGTGCTAAGCTCCCGGCCTGTTATTGCACCTACAAACAGGGTTGCAAAACTCTGTCTCTACTTGTTCCTGAATCTGGGTGCTGTAGGGTCTGGCAGAGGTGAACAGAAAGCAAAGATGTTGAAGCTGCTTCCTATGATGTGGTGAAAAAAGGGGACAATTAGTGAACAGAAAGTGCAAGAAATGTGGACAATGTGAAAGTAAGTAGTCAGAGATGCAAGTGAGAGACAAGACTCAGAGGCAACTCGGGTGTCCTGCTTTCCTGACACGAGTCTTGGCTTAGATGTGTGGGTTTCATTCAGGCCCTGTTAGATGCTGAACAGCCACAAATTTCTGATCTAGGTCTTCCCACCCCCAGATTCTGATCTGAAGCTATGAGTTTAAGTCTATGGCTAAAAATATCAACATCAATATTTATCTTCTGCAGAAGATTTTTCATTCAGACACTCCGAGTGAGTAATCTACTGATTAACGCAGCTAAGCACATCTCGTGCTTCAGGGACTGACTGTCATGGGAAAGAAGGAGAAATTCCTGTGTCTTCATGTAAAATAACATATAACTGGTAAGCTTCCACCTCATTTAGAGCAAAGAGCACTCTTTCTCAGTGTCCTGCAGCTGGACACATGGCCCCACTTGCAATGGGGCTGGAACAGACTTTGTAGTTCACATGAAATTCAGCACTCACTACTTCAAGGGCTCATTGTACTTGTGGGAGATGGGAGCACACTTTTTTCACAGGAGAGAGCCAGAAGAGTGGGACTGGCTAAATAAGAGAGGAACCAAGTAAAACAGGAACAAAATAAAAAAAGGGGAATAAAAGTTGGTTCGCTCCTGGAGATTCACCAAGCGAGGACACCAACAGAAGCCTGTTTTTTGTGTGTGTGGAAGAGAGAGATTGTTTGGTTTCCTTGTTAAACTCAGGACTTCGCTGCTCTGAGAAATAAATTCAGGACAAAGTGTCAGGAACCAGCCTCTCCTGGGATGAGGATGCTGGCCACCACAGCCGGCTGCTCCACCGTGGCAACGCCTGGGCTCGTCTGCACTTCGGTTCCTGCGCACAGCTGGCACGGAGCCCGTCTCGCAGCAAACACAGGAGCCCGGCTGCACACAAGTGCCAACGGCTGACATTTCTCTGGCCCTTGGAAAAGAGAAGAAAGGGGGGCAATTCTCTGTGTTGTATAAATATTTACCTAATGCTTACATCAGTCAAACATGGAAGAGACAAAACAGCTAGGAATTAATCTGGAGGTAGTGATTTCCTTGCTGGGTAATTTGTATTTTGGCAGGCTAATTCCCCAACGTAGTAGGAAATGATTTTCAGAAAATAATAGAATAAACACCCCCCTCAGAGAAAGTTCTTGGCTCTCCAGTTCCTCTCCGAAAGATTGTCTTTTCCCTGGGGATCTCCATGGGGCACCCTTGGAGAAGAACCCAGCTTTGCCCGCATGGTCCTCGCTAGGAGGAGGGAAGGAGCTACAGAAAAGAGACAGAGCTCCTCCAGCTTCCTGTAGCCAGAAGACCTGCCGAGACCAACTGCTGATGGACAACACAGTGAAGGTTTTCTCCCCAGCACACGCCACAGGATTCAAGACATCCCCTCGCAGGTATCCTCTCCTGCGTAACAGCCGGAGAGCAGAGCCCTGTGGCTACGTCCACTGCTCTGTCTCAAGAGCACCAGAGCAAGGTGGCCCATCACAGGTTTGGCCTGTCCTTGAGGTCTCCATCAGCTCTGCACAGCAGCCCAGCTGCTCCAGTACTTTTCTGATGACTATTTAAAGTCAACAAGAACACGCCTGGAAAAAAGCAGTAGGCAGGAACTGAAATACCTCAGCAAACACTTCAGTATTACTAAGAGGGAAAGCCAGAACTATTAGCTTTGATGGTTTTGCTCCAGCCCCTCTACAAAACCGGTTCTGGATAGGATGGGAAAAGGCAAAAAACTGTAAATGCAGAAATCAAAGGCTTGGAAAAAGCCTGTCCCACAGCCAGGTGAATAGGTGAAGATGTTGGGCCAGGCTTTGTTACCATTAGCCCGTCAGACAGAGGTACCAGCCAAATCCTGACCGTTCTCTCTTCTGGGCATTTACCTCCCATCGCTTCCCAAAGCACAACAGTTGTTTTCCAAGGCTATTTTTTCACCCCAAACACCTCTAAGGAAAGGCAACGCTGGTGCAGGCACAGGTTGCCAGAAGAGGCAGCCAGCCTCCTTGGCATCAGGACCAGCCTACCCATGGCCACAAGGAACAGTTCAGGGCAGTGACTCACCCAAAATCCAGCCTAGAGGAAAGAAAGGCACATGGCTTTCTGCTGGGCCAGCTTGCTGAGCCAGCTGATGGCCACACAAGCTCCACAGCACACCCCAATAGCCAGGGTAGAGCAGCATCCACGCTTCCAGTGACCTGTGGTTACACCACACACGGTGTGATGTCAAACCTGCCCCTTTGCCATCCCTGCCTGCAATGGCATGCCTGCTGCAAGAGCATCGTGGACAGGGAGATTTGTACGATTTTGTGCCGAGAGGGACCTGAGGAGGAAGGAGATGTTCTCAAAAGCACTGTGGAGGGGCAGAAGAACAGCCAGATTTGTCGCAGTGACAGGGGTTTTGTGCAGAGCCCACCCAAACTGCAGTTTTTACCCTCACTCCGATGTCCAGGGCATTTTCCCTATGTTTACAATCAGACACTTGGCCAACCTCCTTTCTACAAGCAGAGATCCACTTTTCATTCTACTTTTGCACACCGGTGGTTCAAGGTTTAAGCCTCAGAGGGACCAGCCACCGCCCAGAAAAGTGAGGGTAGTTCTTCTCTGGAGAGAAGGGGTCCTTTTTCTCCCTGTTCCCATCAGGCAGGCTGGCAGCTGCCTGCTGAGGCTTCTGGAAATAGAGGCAGGTGGACACAAAGAAAAGGAAAAGAGACTGAAGAGGAGGCTAAGACAGATGCTACATCCTACAGCAGAAATCCCTGCCAGAGGCAGCTGGTCTGGAGCCAGTTGCCTGCAAAGCCAGTGGACCAACTGTTAAGGGACAGAAAAGCTGTAACAAGAGGAAATAAGATGAAGATGTTTCTTGCCCTGGGCCTGGTGAGGGCCCAGGGCCATGTCTGCCTCGACTCAGCTATGCTTTTTACCGCTCTCAGGTTAAAAGTCAGCAAAGGAAGCTGCAGGAACCGCAAGTGGGGATGGGGAGATCTCATCCAGCAGTTATGACTCTGCCAGAACAATGCACTTGAAGCCCAGCTCAAGAGAAATAAAAATAAAAATGAAAAAAAGCAGAAAGCCGCAGCCAGAGATAACAGAAAGCAGTACCGGGGGAGCTATCAGGCCTCAGGGCAGGAGCGTGACCAGAGCTGCTCTGTCTGTTTGGAGATTAGATCCACCAAGCCACTGTCGTGCCCCTGGCCCCAGCCGGCACTCGACATTTCAATTAGCCTGTGAAGGTACCTGGCAATTGTGCAAGGGGGAAATCCCAGACCCACTCAGGTGATCAGCTTCCCCTCTGAAGGATGAGATTTGATTACTCTGCTGTTGTTACTGCCACTTACATAGCTGCAAATGCTATTAACGCCCACAAGCTATCCAGCCTTTTTGTAACCCTGCTAAATGATTTCACTTAGCAGCCTCAGGAAACAGGCTGGTTTGCACAAAAGGCATTTTCCTTCTGATCCGAGACCGTCCTCCTCCTCTTTTGTTGCAGGGACAGGGCAAGAAAAAACTAGCAGGTATGAAGCAGGGTTTTGTTCTTCATTACCTGCAGTGCCCACAGACCCCTCAGCATGGCATGATCTTTTAACCCTCTCTTGGATGGTCTTATTTCTCCTCTTAACCTGGTTGAATTTTTTCAACTTGCGGCTTCAATGTGATTTGTCGTCTTTCCCAGTATTATTCCTGGCTGAACAGGTATGCAGATGCAGTACCCAACACCCCCAAATATTACCATTAGGTGCCTTGCAAACATATTAGTCCAAAAGATGCTGGGGACGGTTGCTTGAAACTGAACATGACATAGGAGTCCAACTCAGGTTGCTATTTGCAGTCTCTTACATGCATACGCATCAAGCCTCCTGCCCTGAACATGAACCTCAACTCTACCTCCTGCCCCAGTTACTCGCATTTAGATTATACCCCGCTCACACAGGCAGTGCACCGGGAGTGCCTTCACCCCGCCAGCAGGACTAGGGAAGTGATCGTCCCCTTGTACTTGGCACTGCTGAGGCTGCACCTTGAATACTGTGTTCAGTTTTGGGCCCCTCACTACAGGAGGGACATTTTGATGCTGGAGCGTGTCCAGAGAAGGGCAACAAGGCTGGTGAAGGATCTAGAGCACAAGTCTTAGGAGGAGCGGCTGAGGGAACTGAGGCTGTTTAGTCTGGACAAGAGGAGGATAAGGGGAGACCTTATTGCTCTCCACAACTACCTGAAAGGAGGTTGTAGCGAGGTGGGGGTCGATCTCTTCTCCCAAGTAACAAGTGATAGGACAAGAGGAAACGGCCTCAAGCTGCACGAGGGCAGGTTTAGGTTGGATATTACGAAAATCTTCTCCACTGAAAGTGCAGTCAGGCACTGGCACAGGCTGCCCAGGGAAGTGGTTGAGTCCCCATCCCTGGAGGTATTTTAAAAATGTGTAGATGTGGTGCTTAGGGACATGGTTTAGTGGTGATCTTGGCAGTGATAGGTTAACGGTTGGACTTGGTGATCTTAAGGGTCTTTTCCAACCTTAACAATTCTATGATTCTATGACACTGAGTGTCATGGGCAGTGAGGTTGCAGTCCAGCAACCAAATACTTCTGGCCAGTGAGATCCTGGGGACAAGCTGCCATGCTGCGCTGTGCACCCCAGGCAGCACAGTTTTGTGGCTGCAGCCTGACAGCAGCCATCTCCTTGTCACCTGGCCAAGGCAGCACTGCATCATGCTCTGGGGAAAAGGGTATTTGGAGAGTTTGACATGCCTGTCATGCACCCTGACCAGAGCAAACCTCTGCTGCTAGTGCCACGCTACTGGGGAAGCAACACCCACCTCCTGGTCTACTGCACACACATGTATGCAGCCCCACAACACCAAGCGTACAAAGCATAAAGATGAGGCGTAAACTGACCTCCTAAAAACAGCGATGTGGGGGAAGGATAAAGTGTAAAGGAACAGCCAATGGTTTCTGGCCATATGGGTGAGTGAAGGTGAGGTCAAGTCATGAATCACAGACAGGGGGACAGAGAAACTACCAAAAAAAAAAATCACTCAAGGGTAAGGCCGGACCAAGAGAGTCTCTCTGGTTACTTATTTAAGTCAATAAAAGGCATAGGCAGAAAAGAGTGAACTCCTTGCCCTGAGATCAAGATCAGAACAACACTCTTGGAGTTAAAAGGATTCAAGACGTTATGAAACCTGGTGTTACAGAGGGAGCCCTGCAAACCTTTCCATTTCTGGTTAGCACAGAACCCTGCAAATACGATTGCTGACCTCCTCCAGGGATAAATCACAAGCTAGAGACCGTGTGTACAGACATAAATTACTCCATTTTTTCTCCAGTTACAACTCTGATTCACTGCTTTGTGAAACTGCATGGCTTTGCTGTCTGTGAGTTTGCAAACTCTGACAATAAACTGCAGAACATTAAAAGTACATGGAGTATGACGGAGGAAACGGCAGAGCACTGCACTCAGGAATGAGAGGAAAACGAGCATACCTAACCACCCAGGGCACTCATGCAGTCTCACTTCCAGACTCACCCCCCAAATAACACCTTGCTGCTGTTGCCCTCTAGGTATAGGAAATGTATTTCATACAGGAAGGGAGGAACTCATAAGCAATGGCTGGGGCATTAGCCTGTTTTGTGTAAGATAAAATTCAAATCTTGTTTCTGCCAGTAAAATTTTCCATTGCCCTAGTTAAACCATTAAATCCACCCATGCCACAAGATTATCTGGCAAATATTGCCTGCCTCCTGAAAGCTCAGCAAGGATATGCACGTGGAGATGCCCTGCTGGCTTTGAGTGAGAAAGCCCATGATGTTGCTGCCAGTTGCACTACCCTTCAAAATTATGGGGCTGAGCTCATAAGTCAGCTCCAGAAATGGCTCTGTTTCAACCTAGTGTGTGCTAGAATAAAACAATTGCAAACTACTGCTTATCTGCACTTGCCAAGCTGAAGGCAGAGGAGGTTCAGGAGCCGATGCCAGCGTGGAAGGGCGCCTACGACCTGCAGCCAGCTGAGGTGCCCAGCCACAGAGGCCCAGCTTTGCCTGCGCAGCTGTAATCCCCTGCCCAGGGCGATTACAGTCAACAGGGGCCCTGAGCAATGGAGACATGTCCTCTCCTGCCCATCCTCACCTCTCCAACCATGCAACTTAATCCCTCCTCACCTTCCTCTCTTCTGCCTCTGCAAAGTTGTACTAAGGAGCTACGAAGCATTAGATTGGGGAAGGGGAAAGAGCAGGGCACTTTGTTTTTCAGGGGAAGGAGGCAACATTGATTCAAATGAAGCCTGAGAAGAGCAGCACCTACTGCTGCTTTTAGGAACATAGGATAAAGACCATGATTTTGGCACTGCTAACTTCCACAGCAAAGCAGGGAGAAATGCCTTCTATTCTGCTGCTCTTTCGCGGTAATCCACGGGTCATCTTAACCACACAAAACACATGTAGAAGCTTTTAAATAATAAAATGTTTTCAGCATGACGGCCACAATAGCTGTACAGCTAAAATCATTAACTGCTGGCAAGTTCAACTCTTTAATTTACAGAATACGTGGCAGCTGTCCTGCAATTACGGTGTGCTTGTCCCCGAGACGTGCTGCACACAAGCTGACTCTGCATTTGACTCCTCATAAGATATTGCCATCCAAAGCAAACAGCCTCTCACTTTTTACATTCCTCATGCACAGCAATAGATTTCTCAAAACAGCCATAGCCAGTGTGAAAAAGAGCTGCTTCCAGTGATACCAAGATTAAGGGTATTTGAGTAGATCACATCACGGTATCTCACTTACCAAGCCAGGCTTTTGCCAGTCATTGTCTTTAAAACATGGGATTTGCATCAAACCATTTACTGGTGGGAGATGAAGATGTTTGGCTTGCTTGAATTACAATATTTGCTGTGCTTGGAAAAATTGGCAGGTTGACGGAAGAGCACAGAACCAGGTGTTTTGATACAAGTCTAAGTTTTGCTTTTTATTCATGCTTTTAAGATCAAAATAATTTGCTACTTCATGGACTCCAGTTTCATGCTTTTCTGTCCCACCCCACACCCCTTTTTATTGGTAAATGGTAACATCTGACATTATTTTTGGAACAAAAATACCTTTAATCCTGGAACATCTACATGAGTTTCTACCAATTCACTCCCAGCGACCACATCCTTAGCTGCTGACTCACACTCTGCAGCTCTGCATAGAGTCTGCCTTTCCTTTTTTTTTTTTTTTTTTAATAAAAATAATAACAACAACTTTAAAAATTCCTATTTGGCCCTCAAGGTGACTAGCATGAAAAGCAGATGTTCCACCTGGTTATGATCACCGAAAGTGGTATTCCTGGCACTCTCCCGTTCATCTGGAGGCACCAGTGAAGCCATGCCCTTAGGAGAGGCAATAAAGGCCTGTTCTACTGCGGTAACAAGTTAATTAAAGCTAACGTTTGCCTCCATGTATCACCAGCTCAGTGCAGCAAATCACATGCACTCCACCCAGAGACAGACCTGGGAGGCTTCCTGCCCACTTTTATTTCTATGTTACAGCATCATTATTAACAGCAGTAAGGCCTTCTTGCAAAAAGAAGCACATTTCTAAATGCTTTCAACCATGAACGGATCTGTTGCTTTGATGTCCATGGTATCTGGATAAATGCAATGAATAAGAAGCAACACATGTATGCGGCTTCCCTCCCCTGAGCACAGGGAGGTACCTGTAAAAATAAATAAAGAAAACGGCAACTGTGCACTCAGCAGTCTTTGCCATCTGTTTTTCTTTTTGCAACAAGACTGTGCCCAAGAAAGTTCAACAAGGTCATCCATGCAGCTTTCAGAAAGCTTTGGTAAATGCATTTTTCTCAACTGATCCAAACACTGCAGCACGCAGACTGTTCAAAGAGCTTTCCAAGAGATCTTTTTTATACAGGAGCTGTCTAGGATGTGAAGCTGAACATCAGCTGTGCAATAGACCTTCAAGTCAGCATTTGTTATTGCTTTACCGAATATAGCTAACGCATTATTTCTTTTCTCTTGGATGGAGATTTTCCTAAAGACTTAACAGCTTCCCACTTCCATGTAGATGCAGCATTCCCAAAATATCTGCTTGCAGCTTGATTTTCAGTCAAGTTCTGTGGAACTCTGTACTGTAGAAAATGTCATCCACTGCTTCCATGAAAAAAAACCCACACCGTATTTATTTCTCTACTTGCCATTTCTATTTGCCATTTTGCTCAAAGCTACTGGAGCCATTTTCTTCCCATGAATTCACCTCAAAGGCAGTATACACTCCTGCTGAAATGAATTTGTTTCCATGGTCTCTGTAAGCATTGCGACAAAATTATTACCCTATGCTATCAGTTTGGGTGGTGACTGGAGGCAGCCTAGAGACAAGACTAAAGGAAGAGAGGAATTAAGATAAAGACCTGGACAAACATCTGCCAGAAATGGTGTAGGTAGGGTTGACCCGACCTCGAGGCAAGGAAGTGAGCTAAACCAATACTCTTGAAGGCCACTCCAGAAATATCTTATGATTTGTTTAAATTATTTTCATTTGCCTGTGTTCTTGAGGATAGCAGAATGACTGGTCTTCCCAGGGCTCTGCATGGGGCACCCTACTCTGACACGGAACAAAGCCCTGAAGACAGAGACACCCCTAAGTGTGGGACAACACAACAGTTACCTGACAGCGATGCTGAGGAAGAAACAAAAGCAGGCATACTGATGAATACTGAAACCAGAGAAATATAACAAGTCTTCTAAATAACGAAGAGGAACTGACAGTGCAGTAGTTGAGGTACTGCTTTGGGATTGCTTTCTAGGTACGTCAGATTAGAAACAATCTGATGATTGAATTTTGAGTCAGATGAAGTCCTTCTATTAAAGTTAATGGGTTTTGGATGCTGCTCTAAAACTACTCCAAGAATTTCAGGAACTTGGATGCAATCCCTGTGTACAAGTTTACTTCCATGATTCTGATTCAAAATTCAAAACTACAGCTTCTGGTTCAGGTTTACATATGATCAAACACTGATTGAAATGGCAGCAAAAAGCAACTGGAATATCAGGCTATTCTTCAAGAACATCTGAAATTTCTCATCAGATGCTGACAACACCAAATCTAAGCCCAAAGCTTCATTTGGCCTCTAACCCTAAATGCCAGCCTTCATCTCTCTGTGCAGAGGAACTGTGCATGCACCTCTCAGCCCAACACCACCATCTCTGTTTAGCAAAGGTGCTATTTGTAACACTGATTTCCTCTGAATCATCATCAAATATCAACTGCTTGTCAGGGCAGACGAAGGTGCAAGATGGACTAACAGTTTGATATGTTACAGAAAATCCTGTATACCTATGTCTTAAAAACCATATTAAGCCTTAGAGTACTAAGGGGGCAAGAGCACGCTCGAGCTCCTTCACAACACAGATTCAAAATTCAGGTGGACAACACAAGCTGCCTGTCCTCCCTTCGGGCATCTTGCCTCCAAGCAAATGTACGCTGTGCAATGGGAAGGGCTGCAAAGCACAGATACTTGCTTCTGGGCCGGTTTTATTTACACAACATGGGTTGCTACGGGGAAGAATTAGGGTTATGTAAACTCTCTTTATAGAGCTCTTACCCAATGACATAATTCCAAAATACCAACTTCTGAAACACTGTTTTTCCTCTTTCTTGCCTAAATCCCACGTCAATGTCCTGCTTTGGGTCTCAAACCAGCGTGCCTAAAACACATGACAAAAATCGCTAAGAAAGTGGGAACCAGGAGGAACTCACAGAAACCACTCTTTGTCCCAGAGAGAACAAACCTGGAGCCATTCACAAGCTGAGACGCAGCTGAACTTTTCGGAGCTCAGACTGCAGGGGCCAGCCAAACGCTGCTGCGGGGCCCCCGTCCTCTGCGCGAGCAATCCCTGCCACCAGCAGGCATTCCTGAGGGCTTCCAGGAGGTGATCCTTCACCCAGAAGGAGACGGTTGGGTTAGTCGCCTTGGAGCTGGGCCAGCATGCTTTACAGAGCTATCCTGTTTCAGTGGAATATTTAACTGTGCTACAGCTTTCTACCAGAGCGTTAAAATCCCCCTGCCGACTGCTTAAGGTGGCTTGTGAGGACTCATCGCAAAATCATCTTTTTCTTTCCAACGTGTTGGAAATTTCCATAAGTCAAGGAAGAGGGGTTCCTACTGCCCAGCGTTCATCCAGCAACTGCCTAATGAACTTCAGGACAAATGAAACCGTAATGGCTGTCTCATCCGCCTCTTCTGTAATTCAGTACAGGAAACTCACACAGCAATTCCTGCACCAGCTCCAGAATAAATATCCAATGAAAATGCCATCTGACATTGGTTATTTACATGCTGACCTGAGATTTCATCCAAACTCTGTTCTCAGCCTCTTTGCTAAGTTTTACTGACCTTTTCCACAAACTCCTGGTGCGATTCCTACGGAGCTCCACTGACTCAGTTCAGTTTCATTCCCTTTCCATAATGGTATTGAGGGTACTGCCTTACACAACCACATATGTCAAAATACCCATTTCTAGCATGTTCTGCCAAAACTGAAGGCGAGTGAAAGCAGCTGGCCTCTCTGCTGCATTTTGCCAAAGGACTAGTTGTTCATCGTCTGTCCTTTGTGTGCCTCTGACCCCAGGAACTCACAAAGCCCCAGGTTTTACATAGCTAGGAGAGCATCAGACCTCAGCTCTGGTGCCCTGAAACACTACAGTACAGTTTATATGCTACACACTGGTTTATGGGAAAAGTTCCTAACGTGGTGTCTCCTGGGATGGAGATGAGGACTGTATGTGCCTGTGACTTCCTAGGCTCCACAAATAACCCAGGGCAGTCCATTCTCAATTACTCTTTTAATCTATTTTTTCTGCATGCTAATACAAAAACACAGAATTGCTGAGGTTGGAAGGCACCTCTGGAAATCACCTAGTCCAAACCCCTGCTTAGAGCAGGGTCACCATCACCTACAGCAGGTTGCACAGGGCCACGTCCAGTCACGTGCTGAATACCTCCAAGGACAGAGACTCCACAACTTCTCTGGGCAACCTGTTCCAATATCTGACCACCTTTACAGTAAAAAGTTTTTCTTATGTTTAAATGGAATTTTCTTTGGCTTGGTTTGTGCCCATTGCCTCCTGTCCTTTCCCTAGATGCCACTGAGAAGAGTCTGTCTCCTTATTTCTTACTCGCTCCTATCAGGTATTTATACACATGGATAAGATCTCCCTGAGCCTTCTCCTCTCCAGGCTGAACAGCCCCAGCTCTCTCAGCCTCTCCTTGTATGCAGATGCTCCAGGCCTGTAATCATCTTTACAGCCCTTGGCAGGACTCACTCCAGTGTGTCCATGTCTCTCATCTGGGGAGCCCAGAACTGGACACGACACTACGGATGAGCTGAGCGGAGTGGAGGGATCATCTCCCTCAATCTGACCTAATGCAGCCCAGGAGGCTGTTGGTCTTTGCTGCAAGGGCACGTTGCTGGCTCATGTTCAACTTGTTGTCCACCAGGATCCCAAGGTCCTTTCCACAAAGCTGCCTGTATTGGGGCATGGGGTTATTCTTCTGCTCCCTAAGACTGTCTCCCATGGGATTCTTTGAAGCAGGTCCTTGAACATAGCAAAGTCTGCTCTCCTGAAGTCCAGGGCTGTTACTTGCCTTGTTCCAAGTCAACTCCAGTCTGTTCACCACACGAGGAAAAAAATCATTTGTGAAAGTAGTTTCAAACCAGCCCATCATCTAAATACACTGATAACTCTGAACCCCAAAAGTTTACAACTTCACTGCTTTTGAAAAATCTGCCTGTAAGTACCTTGGAAGCAAAAGCCCCAAGGGAAAGTGCTGGGATTTGAGCCAAGCCACATATGTGCCTTTTTAAAGCCCAACCTAAAACGGCAACACAATTAACTACTACCTCAGTGTTTGCAAAATCACTGTGAGCCTTTCTTTGTCTTTCTGTGCTCTCCACCTTCCCATTAGAAATCCACCTTCTCCACAGCGAGTTTCAAGTCTGTGATCAAATCTTTGTGACCCTGAAAAATGAGAATGAGGAAGACCTGGCGTAGTGCATGGATCTGGGCTGCTTGACTGAATTTTGTCAGGCTTTTTTTGCAATACTGACTGAAATACTAGGTGCTCGTTCAGCACTGGTTTTGACATCTCATCACTGCAAAGACGGGGCTTTCACCCTATCTGAAAAGCAGCTGTGTTGAGGTTTGAAAATTCAGTAATCCTAACAGCAGCACCGATGAAGTAACAGGACAAACATCGTGAAGAGTAAATATGGAATGAGTACAAGCCATTACTGCACCAGTGTCAATAGAGATGCATTAGCCCACAAATGTGACTGCGTTCACACAGTTGGTGAAATTCGGGCATGTCTTGGATGCCGGCGCGCTCTCCTTGATTGTTTTTCAGTCACCATTTGATGGTAAGAGTAACACAAATCTGTTTGCTTCCCAGGAGTACTGGGAGGCTTGATTATCTCACTTTCTAAACCACCAAAAATAACAAGGATGGAGAGTCTGATTCACAGGGTCTGCACACTCAGGCTCACATGGACTTGTTACAGAAATGCTGCTGGTCCTATCAGAAAAAAAATCAGGCCCCTGGGCACTCTAATCCTCATTAGAAATCAGAAAAATCACTTTCTAGTGAAAGAAAAAAAATTCCCATCTAGGAATCTCTGCATCTCTCTAGCTCTGAAGCTGGCAGAGTAAGCCTCACTAGATTTAACTTCAACTGCTTATAACTTTGCATAATTGGGAAATGTCAGAGTAACATTTTTTATGCATCTCTGCATACGATCAAAAGCATGATTATCACAAAACCAGATGAGACACACAGCATGTTCCAGACCCTTGGTGAAATCTGGTCGCTAAAGCATTCAGCTGCTGTAAGCGACCCTTGTGGAGGGATGCCCTTCATGAACATCTCTAACTATTTTGGGCCATCTCAAATCAAAGAAGAGTTTAATTAGCAACTTTATCCTTGCTACAGACTGTTAAAGAAAGTTACAGAAAACATGTAGAGCATGCATAATTTTCCACCAGACTCTGTAGAAAATTTCAGGATGCTTCTAAATGCTTTATTGGAACAGATTGCCCAGGGAAGTGGTACAATCACAGTCCCTGGAAGTATTCAAAAAGCGTGTGGATGTGGTGCGTAGGGACATGGTTTAGAGGTGGACCAGGCAGTTAGGTTAACAGTTGGACTCGACAATCTCAAAGGTCCTTTCCAACCTTAATGATTCTATGATTCTAAATTTGAGCCCCATAGCTGACCCTAGAAACTCCTACAGGCCTTCATAAAACCCAAGTTCACTCATGCTAGCAATGTGGTAGGGTCTCTGTATAGGTAAGCTCTCACCCAGCAACAGCTCAAATGACAGGAAAGACAACCCAGGCATAACATTATCTTAAAATTATTAGCAAACAGGAAACATCACAGAAGAGGAAAAAAACCATGTTTTTTTCTACCAACTCTGCAATAACAAGGTGACTGTCCAGTTTCTCCCATCCCTTCTCAGTTGGCCTCCCCACGCTCTTCATTTCATTTCTTTCCCACTGTCATTCCCTTGCCCCCTCAGACTCCTCCAGCCTCTGACAGTTTTTGGGGAGCACCCAGGCCTTCCCATCTCCCAGTGACCCTCCTGAGACTCCTCCTTCAAGTTCTCTCATGTTTCCTGGTGAGCTCTGTCTCCGCTTTCATCAGCTGCCTGCAAGTCCTGCCCCAGTCTTACAGCACTGGAAAGAAACGCAACCCGATAGCATTAATAAATGATAGCTAGTCCCTCCTCTCCCTTTCATCTCCTCTTCTCTGGCCGTAAGCAATCTGCCTGCTGCCGAGGCAATGAGCAAGCACCCGCCCAGGCCAGGCTGTGGTGATGCCACGTCGAGCCCCTGGGCTGGCTCCCAAGCCAGGTCGCCATCTGAGCAGGTTGGTGAGTGAGCCAAGATGTTGCTCTCCTCAGCTGCGCCAGCCTCCTGCCGGCACCTTGGGTGGAGAAGACCTGATGGGTCCAGCTTGAGGGACAACAAGGGCTCTCATCCAGCCCAGCACCCCCTGGGGGACACCGCCACCGAGGGGGCTTCCCCAGCAGCCTCCTACGCCATCAGAGCTCGAGGCACCACCACATTTTGTCCGGAGGTCACAGATAGCTCGTGCCTCCATCATAGCCCCCAAGAAATCAGCCGCCGCTCCCTGGTCCTTCCCTGCTTGATGCCCAAGGCTCTTCGTATGAAAATCCATTAGATTTTGTGACTCATCCCTCACCCCAGGCTAAAGCTAAGAAAACAAGCAATGGCAAGATAGAGAAAAGAATAATTGTCACATGAGAAAAATTTATAAGCTATTCTTCCTGCCCAGGACTTCCCCATCTCAGGCATAAGAAAAGTACCAATTAAACCATTCCAGCAGACTCCCAGAGCCCCAGCAAGGGCTGGGTGCAACAGACACCAAACGGCCCTGCAGACTCCTGACCTGCTACAAGGGCCGGAGGGAACCCTTAGTGCTAATGTCCTTACGGTGTACGGTCACATTTCTTACAGCAAAGGAAGTCCTTTCCCCTCCCCAGTCTGACAAGATGTAGCACTGAACCCGAATGGAGACCCCGGTACTTGTGAACCTGAGATGGAAGACTAAATCCTCAGTGAAATCCCACCTGCTTCAACACCATGAGCAGGGCAGAAGCTGCAGCGGAGCACACTGGCTCAGCGACCCATGCACAGGCTTTAGTCAGGACCCAAGTGACACCAAAATGCAATTACACTCAAAGAGGTGATATAGGACAGCATCTCAGTATCCCGTATTTTCTCTCTTTTAGTAGCTTGCTCCAGTTCTCTCAGTTTTTAAATCAAAAGGATGTTTTCTAACCAGTGGTGCTGCAAACCACAAGCTGAAAAAACAAGCCAGGTTATTTTTTGCTCTTCAAAAAAAAAAAAAAAAAAAAACAACACACCACCCACCGGGGATCTTGCCCAGTGGTCAAAACTGCCCAGCTGCTCATTTGTGTGCACAGCTGTATACAATTTGCCCAGAGCTGTACAGCTATAGGAGCGGAAGGAACAGAGCAAAACTAAGTTGCCACAACCAGCAACATTAAAAAGATTCTTTTTACCACTCATCTTCCCAGTAATTAAGGTAGCTTTCTCCCAGTTTTCTGAGTGATTGAACCACCCTGGAAGAATCAATCCCAACATATTTTCAACCCGTGTTTTTGTTTACTCAGAGAGGGCCAATTTTTAATTCACTTCTTACAAGCATTCACAACAGGCCTGGAGTATCAAAGAGCTAGCCTTAGCCAAATCAGGAGGGGAAAAAAAAAAAGCAATGCCCATGTAATGAACTGTTGCTAAACAACACCAAATACATGTGAGGAGAATTTGATCTGCTCCTGGAAGTTCCATGAGCAAACATACAAAGTGAAATAAATATGGTAGATTATTTATTGCAATTTCTTCACTTAACTCAAAGAGCTTCTGCCAGAAATACAGTTCCCGTGGACGGAACAGAAACCGCAGAGGCCCGCCTAGGGCTACTCAGCACGCAGATGTGGTCCAAACTCACTGAATGCTGCTGGTTTCAATTAGGGACCAGAGCTGGTGCTTTAATTCCATCTTACAAAAAAAGGTCTCTCTGAAAAGGCGCAGCGTATGCACAGTCCCTCCCTGTGCAGGAAATAAAAGCCTTACGTAAGAATTTAGTAATTAGCAGATCAGACCATTGGTTCACCCCATCAGATAATCTACCTTTGACCAGTGGCCAACATCTAATGTTTAAAAGGCAGAAGAAAACAACCTTCAAAAGTACCTTTAGCTGTATTACTTTACAGAGGAGAAAAAAAAAATGTCCTCATGACCTATGCAAACAGTCAGCCTATGCCCTGCAGCACAAATTGTGATTACTCTTATCATGCATAGTTGCAAGTGTTACTATTAGTCATAAAATTATTCAACCCTTAAAAAAAAATAAAATCCGGCCATGCCACTTGCATCATTGGTTCTTGCAGCACTGAATTAACTATGCTGAAATTACCCAGCACATACATGGTAGACTTATTTTACAAACACTTTTTAATTTAATGGTGTAGGTCCCTTTTGCTATGGGGTTGAAGGAAACCAAGAGACTGATTTCATTTCTAGAGCCACTTTGAATTCTGCTGAGGACCAGCTTTAACCGTTCTCTCTTGGGGGGGGGGGGGGGCGCGGGGGAGAAGGGGAAGTAGATATAGATATCTTACAATCCTGTCACAAGTCAATCTTTTCTGCCTCAGCCACCTTTGCTGTTCCTTCCCCTTGGTCCTTCTCAGACCTCATGACATCCCCGAGCTCTGAAGCACACAGAGCTAGCTGCTCCGCTCCAGACAGAGACGTATCTGGGTTCAAGGCAACATCAGAGCTCAGTCATGCCTCTTTATGTTCTCTTCCATTTTTAAAACAAAGCTGCTCTGGACCACGTTGGCTTCAACCCAGTGGGAACCCTTTCACTGGCTTCTGTGGGCTTAGATCCAACCCTTGGCCCTCACTCTACTTGTGTTTTGATTAGCTGCAGCAAACAAGGCAGACAGCTTTGTTGCTTAGCCAATTTTTACCATGCAGCCTAGTGAGTAACTCCTAGGTTGCTCACCCTCCTGAGCAGCCCCGTGTGACAACTTTTGAAAGAGGTTTGCTTCGATTTTTCAGTTTCAGGTGAACGGTGTCTGGTTTCACTGTGGCCTTTCCAGACAACTCCAGTAACTCAGAGGGATCCAGTTATGCAGATGAAGGATGTATTGGTTTGACCATATCAAATCTCACACTAGCCTGACTTTAATTAGCTCCTCATGGCCTGGTTTTGATCTCAGAAACACCGTGGTAAATCTGGAGCAACTCCCCTGAGGAGCAGAGTTCCGAGAACAGCGTTTGGCTCCTGCGGTGAAGTTCTGACCTTCTTTTACGCTCCTGCAAGGGCTGATCAGTAAACAGCCAAGAGAGCAGCTCCAGGCAAAACTAGACTTCCAGGGCCTGGCTTTCAAACCCAGGTGCCCAAAAACCAACAAGTTCAACCATGTCAAGTGTGGCACTTCTTGCAGCCAGGACCTTGCTACGCTCTCCTCCCATAGGAAGTCTTGGGGATGAGACCGCCTTGCCTAAAGCCAACCCCTGGGGAAACCCAGGCATTTTGGCCCAGCTTGACAACAGCACAAAGGGCAGGAGGGTAAAGGGTGTCCCGCTGTGGAGTAGCTGAAGCTGGGTGCAGCCATAGGGTGTTATTCCTCCTGGGTTCAGCTCAGCGCTAGGACATACACGAGGATCTCAGCGGAGGTTCACCTGCTCAAATCAGAGCTATGCTTGGCCCACAGCCTCACAGGACCCATGAGCAGCTCCCTGCACCTTATTGTCCTTGGAGTGCAAGACGCTGCCAAATGCTGCTGCTACGTGGACATCTTCCTGCCACTCCAGTGCTGTCTTCATACAGATACCCAAGCAGCGTGAACTGCTTGACTGTTATTGTGCCCTCGTGCACCACAAATAGCATGGCTGAGGTACGGGACTGCTGAAGGTCTGGAAACGACACAAGGTTCTTGGAAGCATCCTGTGGCATTTGGCCACTCATATAGGAAATACACTTGTACAAACATGCTTGCAGACAGTTCCTCACCAGTTCCCCATCCCAAAAGGGGTGCCAGGGGTTAGTTCATCCACCTCAAGGATGGCGTTGACCTCCTGGCTCTGACTATCCCCACCCAGCTGCCCCAGTCCTAGTCTTTTCCATGACCCACTAATCCTGACTGCTCTGGGTTGTTGCCTTGGATGCCTATCCGTAACCCTAATCCTAGCTCATGCTCTGGCTATTTCCCATCAATCCCTGGCCTCCCTGTGTCTTGCTCCCTTTGCAACCCTTCCAGGAGACACAGTCCAAACAAGGCAGCCTTCTCCTCTGTGACTTCCCTGTCAGTGCTGCTAGCCATTTCACTTCCTATGGTGGACAGGCACGATTTTTGCAGGTTTGATGGTCTGTGCTAGCTGCAGCCAAGCATACCCCGAGAAAAGGCAAGAGCTCCATTTTGCTTTACCAGCCACCTCTCCATCACACAAGGCACTGAAGAATCTGCTGCAGTAAGCTGCATCTTGCTCTACTTGAGGTCAATAGGATTTTTGCCATTGATCTCCAGAGGAAAATCATTTGGCTTGTACCTTTTTGCCAAAGGATACTCACAGGTGCCTGGAACTGCATAAATATTATGGTTTATGCTGGCACCCAGTCCAGCTGTAACCCCTTCTCATACCACAGTTTAGCCCTTATCTATACTGAATTCTTCTTTAATATCCAGTTTCTTACTCCACCATTGCCAGATCCCCAAGGAAAGCACACAGGATTGTTGCCTGAGTCCCTGCAGACCTTTGCCCAGCAGCATTGTGGCACAGGTAATGATTTCCTCAGGCCAGGTACATGGTGGGGTACCTCAGAGTTACTGTTGCTTGCTGCCACCAGCAGGCCATAGCTGCATGAGGAGGTTTCTAGGAGTCACCCCAGATGACCTGATAGAGCCAGCATCTGCCCTCAGACTGAGTAGATGGATACAACCAACCATGTGCACATGGCCAGAAGGACGTGTCCTAAATTGTGGCACTGCCGATGTGATTGTTATTTTTCACAGGGGTAGCTCAACTCACGTGCAGCTGGCCCATGAGGCAGCTCTGTCCAAGACAAGTTGGGTGGGAACACTGGCAGAACCAAACAGGGAATTGGATAAGAGCAGGTGACAGTGGTCTTGCGGAAACAAGGTCTATCATTCACTTGCACTGCTCTTTGTGTCATTAGGAGACCTAGGTAGGTCCCCAGATACCAGCAGCAACCCACCCTGAGCCAGGGGGGCAGCTGGGGTCTAGATTCATCCCCCTAATTTCCCAGTTTCCACCCATCCTCAGCCAGTGTCACCCACTTCACATCCAGTTCCCTTGGCCATGACCTCTCAAGCCTCCTCTCTGCAGCATCTCCAGTACCACAATGAAAGGTAGAGGTGTTTTGACATCGTGCATTTGATAGATTCACAAGCACCCCTGCTTCCTTTTATCCCCAATTCCTAAAGCTAAATTTCACAGACAAGGCAGAGAAGGTCCACGAGCTAGAGCTGGGAGAAGGCAGAAAGGCTCCCAGTGACACCCTGCTCTTGCAAGCCGGTACAGCCTTCCCCGGCGAGCAGAGAGGCAGCACGCAGTAGCTGACACCAACTCCCAGTACAGACTTTCACATCAAAGCCTTCCTGCAGAACTACTGAGTCAGGCACTGATGGGCTGTGCCGGGATGGGAAATCTGGCAAACGCCGCAGAGCACACGGGCTGTCAAGGAGACCCTCTGCATGAGTTCCCTTCAGATACGGACAAGGCAGACCTGGCCCACTCACGTGCATCAGTGAGGCAGAAGGATGCAATTCACTTGTGAAGTTTTAGATAGAAAAACGGGGAGAATTTGTTACAGGGTTGAAATGTCAAGATCCCTACAGACTGCCCTGGTGCTGTGCGTGTGCTGCTGTGCCTCGTTAAGCTCCAAGAAGCTCCTGCAGTGACTGGACAACTAGTAATAATATCTGTTATCTTGACTAACGGGAGCACAAACAAGACTCTCAGAAATTAAGAATGATTTCTCAGAATTTGAAACTTTTTTTTTCAGCAACAATATTCTTTTCATCAGTGAGCTGCAAGTGACAACTCTTTGCTCTAAGGTCTCTGCCTGCTGAGATATAATAGTTTCTTTGTGTTTTCTTTATGAAGGTGGCCAACGCTTTCAGATACCTGCATACCTGCTAGCATTTGAAAAGCTAAAGAAACATCTGGGGAGAGAAACAGGAAGATCTTGCAGCTTTGGTTAAGTAAAATGAGATTAAGAAAGCCTTTGTAAATCAAACTGAGGAACAGGATGCTAAAAAAAGAACATGGGTACACTCCCTGATTAACTACAGGCTCTAAATATATATGTGTCTCCAGGTATAGTTCTGGTTTGCAAAAGTGCATATGTGGTGCAGAAAGACCCAAGGTGGGAAGAGCAAGGAACGCTGCAAGCCAAGAAGAGAAAAAGCCATGTGAAAGCCCCAAGTGAGCTGCACCGAGTAGCTGAGGGGGCCACAAAGAAAATAGCAAATGACTGTATATTGCCAGTACGCTGCCTGTGTTCTGCTGCGCCCTACTTAGGGGCACAGAGGCTCCTGCCCTCTTCCAGATTTGTTACTTCAGCAGAGTTAGCTCACTGCAGCCAAAACACACATAGTGGTGCAAACAAACAGGCCCATGCCCTGGTAGCCACGTACACAGCGGGAAAGGGCAGGACTAGAGAGTGGCCTGTGCAGAGGAGGAGGAGAGGGGGCAGGTGTGCAACAGCAGCGGGGACCGCTGGTCTGCGCTGAGATGCACTGACAGAGCAGTGCTGGGGGAGGCTGTGATTCCCCTCTGCCGTGCACGGACCAAGTCCATGAGGAGCTGGTGTGGGATGGTGTCAGAATTTGAAATGGAAATGCACAGTTGCAACCCTAGAAAGGAAACTTGCAAGTGCCATGGCCATGTCATGTCTTATTTATTCCAGGATCTGACCTACCACATTCGTAAACATTGCTTTCCACCTTAAAGGACCCCAGAAGGGAAAAACATTGTAATATATGGCAAGCTGTGCAGTCCCAGCAGCTTGGCAGCAGAGAGCAAGGCTTTCAAGGTCATGAAAACATGCAGGGGAACACTTCATGGAAGAGCACTAAGTAGGCGAGGTCAGCAACATGCAGGTGCTTACATACTGGGATGGACAGGTATGTATGAAGAGGTGTGAATACATGGGGAGCACATCTACGCACCCAGAGAGTGCAGAGAGGAGCATTGAAGGTGTGAGATGAGGCAGGTGGACAGCCTCAGAGATGAAGGGATGGAGCCTTTCGGCGGGAGGAGAAATGTTTTGCAGGGAGAAGCAAGGCAATGCGGGGCTTTGGGTGTGCCTCCATGCGGGTGGGGAAGGTGGGGAAAACTGGTGCAGCAGCATATAGGAGTGAGCATGTGCTGCAAGTATTGACACACACGCTGGGGGTATCCAGGCGCTGCTGACTTCCCCTGGGCAGGGAGCAGGTACAGAAATTGCAGCACACATCTGTGATGTGCCTACATATGTACAATGATTCCTAAGGACACTTTTACTTGGGAGATGGCAGCACCTGTTAGACAAATAGCATTTACTGAGGTTTCTCGCCTGTAGTGCTTTCACTGCATGAGTATCCTACACAGAGAGGATCCTTGGCTATCGCCGTTCATGAGGGAAGACAACAAGAGAGACCCTATGTTGACAAGGGACCAACACTGGAGAGAAAGCTCATTTAACAGTGCCTGAAACCACTTGCTCCTCTGGTTGACGGCAAGTGCAGAATGCAGCCTGCGTCACTCGGGGTGTTTTAACACAGCATCCAAGTCTGTGATCTCACGAATCCCAAGCTGGGTCTTAACATTAACCCTAATGTTAAAACATTTGGGTAGAGTGTAATGAAGTGTCCCACACCCTGGCTCCGTGCAAAGGAAACCACGGCAGCCTGCAAGGCTTTTAGGCACAGTAGTAGAGCTGGCGTGGAAGACATGCCTCTGGTCTACAAAACAACGCACTGAGCATTGTCAGCAGGTCATTTAAGAGCAGCAGCACGCTGCTTATTTGCTAAAACCCTCACCCACCTTCAGTTCACACTGTGGCCTCCTCGGGCTTGAAGGAAGGAGGGAAGAGCTGCAACTAGATGTTCATTACATACAGATCAGCTCCACGCAGGCCACCTTGGTTCAATGAAGTGCATGTAAAATTGCCCTAGCACTAGCCCAGCTGTCTGCCATGCAATGGAGCTCAGCATCAGGTTTCCCTGGCCACCCGAAACAACACAAAGTGAAGGGCAGGTGCTGCAATCCTTCTGCTGGGAAAGAATCATTCTTAACATGGAGCAAACAGGTTTGGTTAGATCCGCCCAGAAAACATGAGGAGCACAGGTGCCTTTGGAGCACAGGACACTTAAAAGGTGCTATCGTGAGACTATCTTAGCACACGATGCAAAATTAGGTTAGACCTTTGTTTTCTTGGGAGTTTCAATTGCTAGCTTCTGGACTCTGGGCTGATTTGGTAGTACTTGGAGCACACAGAGAC
Source organism: Platalea leucorodia (assembly GCF_965183815.1). Taxonomy (NCBI): domain Eukaryota; kingdom Metazoa; phylum Chordata; class Aves; order Pelecaniformes; family Threskiornithidae; genus Platalea; species Platalea leucorodia. The sequence goes on from NC_138826.1 coordinate 60,514,114, forward strand.
CCTCTATATGTGGAAAATGCTACACGTGGAAACGCCTTTACAATCCGAGATGCACACACCTGCAGAGAGTAAAGTTACAGCCATTTCTTTACAAAGCTACAGATCCAGAAAGCACTATCATCACATACATTTTAAATAATAATAATTTTAAAAATTGGGATTGTTTACAAAGGAATGCAACGAAACGCACACAGGGATTTGTATGGTTTCATTTAAGCCATATAGTGAGATGACAAATCCCAAGCACCCACAGAAGACATAGCTGGTAAAATCCAAAAGCATGAAAAAAGAATCATAACCTACATGCCTGCAACTGTACAAATGTACCTACTACGTTCATGAGAAAAAGCACCGATGTTGCATGCCTCTGCCTTGTCCTCGGAGCACAGCAGCTCTGCTGGAACTGCCGAGGTGGCCAGGGCTGGAAAATGGCTGTCCTGAGCATTTGCTACCAGCACAAGAGGTAGCTCAAATCCTTTCCTCCCCCCATCACCACTTTCTCTTTCATTCTCTTTTTTTTTTTTTTTCTTCTTTTCTTTTCTTTCTTTTACTTGAACATGCCTGCTCTGGGAGAACCCCTGAGCATTGCCCAGTTCGAGGACCAGCCCAGTATCATTCACCCAAGCTGTCCTCCCTCCAGGGGCCTCTACCCTCAGCCAAGCAATGTACGAAGCCCCACTCTCCTGAAAAAAGCTTTCCAGTAACTAAAGCCTTAAGCTGCCTTTCCACCATATCACTCAGCAATAGAGAAACACACCCAGATCTAACACCACGGGATATGGGGGTCCTGCTCAGCTTGGTAATGAACCACCCTGGGGAAATAGTGGCAGGTCAACCCACATGAACCACTCCAGTTTCAGGGTCCGAGACAAGAATTATAAGCAGTCTTCAGACCTGCAGAGCCCAAGAAAGGCATCTCTATGGATTTTAGCAGCTTGACTGTGAGAAGATATCTCAGCAGACCTTGCAAATGCCCAGCTCTGCAGAGGGGAGGCAGCAGAATATTGCAATGGTGGATTTTAAACAGACTGGTTGCAGAACTAAATTTAGCACAGGGACATGAGGGCATCCTCCAAGTCATACTCCAGCCCTCCTTCCTTTGCCAAAGTGCTGGCAATGCATGCTGTCCCAGCTTCAGGGGAGCACCAGCCCCTTACCAATGCCTTCTCTAGGGCGGCGGGGGAGCCTCCATGCTGTCATGTAGCATCTTCCCAGCAGCCCTGCAGGGCCTTGGGCAGGGATGCTGACAGGCTGCCTGGCATGGACAGAGGAGCCCAGCGCTGCAGCTGGAAGACCGACTCTTCCTGGATAGCCTCAGACAGCAAATGCAGGCCACTTCAAGTGGCTGTCTGGTTAGAAATTAGTATTTTTGCCAGTAGTCAATGCCAGAACAGAGTTCAGTGAGGGGAAGAGAACATGGAAGAACAATTTCCCCCTCTCCTCAGTAAGTGATGATTATTAAGAGCAAGGAGGTCCCTCTCATTGTTACCAGCAAGCGCAGGAAAAAGCCACTTTTCCATCACAGAACAGCAGTCAGCTGGGAAAAGACAAGTGCATCCTTTCAGGCTTGTGAGCCAAAGTGACAGAACTGGCTTCAGCCCCTGGCCCCAGCAGTGCCAGTGCCCCACAGGGTCACTTCAGCCCCAGCCCTTGTGTGCCAGCACAGAGAGCCAGGAGCTGCCAGGCACGTGGGCTGCCAGTGTCAGGAAGAAATTTTATAGTAGAGGACTTGCCAGATTTGTGCAAAGGGGCAAGAGCAGGGCACAGCCGCCTTCTCCCCCAGCCTCCCAGTAAGTCTGCAGCTGGTGGTGCTTTCTTCACCTTGCTGGGTTCAGGCAAATAAATCCTTCCCAGGAAAAACAATAGCCCTGAGCTGGTCTGACACAGTGCAATTCCTCTTGCAGCTGCAGGAGGAATATTTTCCCATATATTTTATATTTTGCCTTTCTTTACCCATGCTAAAAATACCTTGATGTCCTTCACACTCTTCACTCCACCTCCAGCAGGGAAAAGGAAAGGGAAGCCGGGAACTCACTTGAAAGTTTTGTTTCCTTTACTTCACCAGCATGAAAACCACAGAGCAGTGCTCGCAGGAGGGAGGCACCTGTGCCCAGAGCTGGGACAGGAGCAAGGATGGACCCTGCCAGTACCGCACCCCCTCCAGTTCCTGGAGCTCTCTCCTCCCCGTACACCTAACGTAATGGAGATCTGGCAGAGGACTAGCACACATCCTCTCTACACACCTCCACGCACAACTGGAGAGGCCACTTTCCAAGTTAGCTGGTTGAATGCATAAGACACAGCTAGTGCAGCCAACCCAGCTGCTCTCGTTTCTCTGCTGTTTGCAGGAAAAGGGGAATTTTGCCTCCCTTTCAGCACAAACAGTTGTCAGGCAGACCAGGAACATGCCTTCCTGGTTTTTTTTCTTCTTCCTACAGTTGGCCCAGCTTTCCCCACGAGCAGCGCCCGCCAGCCCTTACTGAAAAAACAGAAATCTCAATGCAAACCTTATTTACATTTACTCTGACCTTTATTAGGCTGTCAAGGGGTGCTCCTTTTGCTCCACCACACTTCTCAGACTGCCTCCTCCTGACCTGTCAGGACCAAGAACGTGCAAAACCCACGCCAGTTCTCCCTGCAATAGTCACTGTTTGCCTTTGTGCTGCCCTTGCACATACTGCAGATGGGTCTTTCCAAAGGCCACAGATAAAAGGAATAGGGTTTAGGGACCAAGTCCCCACCTCAGCTGCATCCTTCCACCCATTTCTTGCCCTGGGCTGTGCAATTCAGGCAAGTGCAATGAATGGGAAAGGTCAGAGGTGAGACCTGTATTCTGGGGGCCCCGACAAGTTCCTGCCGCTGCGCTACACACACAACCAAAGGTCATTCTCAAAAGACAGAGTAGCAGCATGCCTGGGGCAGCCAAACCAGCAGGACTGTACCAGCAGGGCAGGCTGGGTCCGGCCGCATAGTCAATAATGAAACAACATGCTTTCCCCTTGCACCAACATAATTTGGAGCCCAATTAATGCTTTTCCATTCATGAACATTAAGTATTTCAAAAGGATAAATAACAATTATCATCGACATCTTTGCCACAGAGGCTAGTTGAGGTACGGGCTGCTGAAGCAGCTCGTTCTGAAGCCTCAGCTGCTCAGCAGCAGAGACAGGGATGGCATACACCCCTCATTCGCCCAAATTTGTGCCGTAACCACCAGACCACAGCCCCTCCTGGAGCCCGCTCTGTTGGGAAACCGCTCTGTAATAGAGAGGGAACAAGTGCTGATTTAGGGTGGGCAGCTAGTGGGGGCAGCAAAACCTTCAGAAGCTTGTTCTGGCGGGGTAAGAGCAGTTTTCACACACTAGATTTCTTATGGCAGCCAAACCCCACATCTGCCCTGAAAACCTCTCCCTAAGCGGGGAGACGCCTGCAGCTCTGAAGACATCCAGGAGCAAGAATTGGCCTCCCTGACTGTTTATATGATATTCAAAGGGAGACCGAGAAGGAAACAGAGCTCTGAGAATCAGGATTTCCTACTGTGTCCTGAGACTGTCCTGGCAGTGCCCCACTGCTTCAGCATACCCCCAAGCACCCCGGCTGGGGCATCCCCACCCCTTGCAATGAGAAGTCGGCAGGCGCGCTGGGCGCTCTGTGCAGAGAGATTTAAGACCATTTTCCTCTCCCCCTTGCCAGGCTCGGCTGGGTCAGACGCAGCATTTGGCAAGAGAAGAGCTGCCTGCTAATTTTAGCCTCCCGTTCTCCACCCAGGCAGCAGCAGCTCAACCCCTATGGAAAGCTGGGCAGCACTGAGGTGAGGGCTGGGAGACGCTGCCTTGAAATGGCCCACGCGACCACACGCTGCCAGCTAAATATAAACGGGTGGCAGGCAGGGGGGAGCGGTGCTGGCTCAGGCTGAAGCAAATCCTTCCCCCATTGCCCAGAGACGGAGCAAGGACAAATTGCAGCTCCCCAGGGGATCTGCTCCCGAACCCGGGCAGCGCTCGCAGGACTCACTTTCTGCCCAGAGGGATAATTTAGGCTGCAAACTCGCAACAGGATCCCATGTGTTTTACATATTTTTGGACAGATCTGGAGCTGGTGCACCTCGGACGCCAGTGTGCCATGCCAAGCGAGCACCACTTTGCAAACACCACTCGTACTAGAGCCTGGTCCAGCTCTTTCCCATAATGGTCCCTTCTCCACCGCGCTGCCTACTACAAAATGGTTACCCAGGAGCAGGATGCCCTCGCAGCTGAGGCTGATAGCTGTAACGTCGCAGTCTCTGCTGTCGGAGTCAGTGCTCGGGGTGGGAGTCAAGCAGGGCGAGTTTTACCCTGTGCCTGGATGCAAACTTGCACTGGCTCCAGCAAACAACACCTGTCCCTCTGTGTGAGGGAAAAAAAAAAAAACAGAAGGGCATGGAAAGAAAGACTGAAAGGGAGCGCTGAGGATTATGAAAGGAGTAGAGGTAGCATGAACCTCAGCAAATCCAGAGAGTTTCTGGATTAAATGCTACCTGACCGTGGACCATAGGAACATGCACAAACTGAGCATCTTTTCTTTGCTTTTCACTGTACCTAGAGAAATGGGGCTTTACATCCTTTGTAAATAAAGGACACATGAAAAAATCCTGACTAAATTAGCAAATCCTTTTTCTACAGAAACAACTGGCAAAGTGCTGAGCATTTGCTAGACACCCAGGACAAACCAGGTAACTACACTCTGCAAATCAAGCGGAGCAGCTGCAGCGCTGAGCACAATGCTCTACACAGGGAAACCAGATGTCTTGGCAGACACTGACTACAGTAAAAAGCTACTGTGGTACTAATTTTCAAGGCACCAAACACCCTTAGGACATCAAATACGTTCTTAACCGTCTCAGTAGAGCTGCTTATGGTCCCCATCAGCTTCTGTAATTATTATCCCTGCATTTTTCTTCACCCCTTTTAAAACTCTGAGTCAGTGGTTTTACTCTGTGCCCTCTGACCCCTTTCTACCCCTTTGATCTCTGTACCTGAGTCTGTCGATTCCAGCCTCTCTGCTCCACTGAAATCCCAAGGATTTGCTTCTAATTTAGCCTTCAGTTCCTTCCCCCTCACCACTTTTTAGTGGCCATTGGCATTTTCTGATCACTCTGCTCTGACACTCATCGCACTATGCCCCATTTTTGGCCGCTTCTTACTTTTGTTAAGTAATCCCTGTCGCCTGTATTCCCAAATGCTGCCTCTTCTCTCCTGCTTGTCTTGTCTTTCACTTTTGTTTCTTCCTCTACTCCTGCACAAGCTGCAAGACTTGCTAAAGTATTTTTTCCCCACCTTAATGCGCCTATGTCAGATCTCTAATTCAAACACAGAGTTACAAGAAAGAGGTGAAAACAAAATTTACAAAGGATCTAAGTTTAGGAAAAAATCCACCTGATCATGCTATTTGGGAAGCACGGGGTTTTGGGACAAAGCACTGAAGAGAGAGTATGGGAAGACCCAGAGTTAATTGGCAAAGCAATTACAATTTGCGAAGCAAAGGAAATTGGCCACGTGGCTGGAGCTGATGGAATGCAGACAGCGATCAGACAGTACAGACAAACTGAAATAATACTCGCCATATCGAGGCAGGGGGACAGTAGGAGTTCAGAGAGAGACTGCATCCTCCCCTGCCCCACCAGCACACACAAAAGACCCTCTTCCCCACTGGAGCAAGCGGTGCGAGTCAGTGAGACACACCTGGAAATGCCTTGCAAGACGTGCAAGGAACAGCAGCATGTTCAGAGGAATCTCAAGTGCAGAGCACAACTGCAGGGCGGCAGCAGCAGTGTTAGCATCATCAGGACTCCTTCAGATAAGCAGCAGCGATGAAGATGAGGGCTCAGTGAGAGGAGAAAGGAACGCGAAAGGCAGAGGCATTTTATTAGCTGCAGATAAGGTGCAGGTGAGCAGCACCATGCCAGCAACAGAGGAACTGCCAATGGGTGAAGAGGCACTGGCAGGAAAAGCAAATTAAATGCAGGCTGAATGCTGGTGATCTGAGCTCCACTACTGGGGCAGGTGAACAACATGGACAAGTAAATACACATGATTTGCTACAGCCAGTAACTACAGGGGAAAGAAAAACACCCATTACCAAGGTTAAAGCCTGTCAAACCCTGGTCTCACAAAGCATGTCCAATTCCCTGAAGAGGCAGGAGATCAAAACAGCAGAGACAGAATTAGAATATATCTATCCAAGGATAAATAAGCTCCCAACATAGCACAACCCGGAGCAGTACAACTGTCCTTCAACTCACACACCTTACAAAGCTCTTCCTGCCCTGAGGAAGTGGCTGCAAAAGAGCTGGACCGGGAACGGCCCTGGGCATCGGTGACGGAGCTGGAGCAGCCCAGGCACCTAGGCAGAAAGACGTGACAAAGCAACCCCCACCATGCTCCTCCTCCCACAAACTTGATTGCTTGGGCCATGAAGAATTAAACACCTTTATAAAGAGGGTTTTGCCCCTGCCTGTGAGGGGAGAGAACGATACCAAACCACTTCTGGTGCTTGAGGTGCTCGCAGCTGGTGGTCTGGCCAGGGCGTGGAGACAAACCAAGCGTCAAGTTGGCAAAACCTTTTTCCACAGACCACCATTCGGGCCATGTTTGGCACTGAAGCTCTCTCTAGGACCCATATGAACTTAGATCCATGCAGATGTTTACTTGGGGCAGGGGGACAGTCCTAAAGGATCATCACCCAAGGCCTGGGGAAAAGCTAGACCTGCTGGGTTTAAATAAAAGGGTCTACATAGCCTATGTGGAAAAAAGCAAAATAAAAATTGACAGGTGAAGCAGTTGGCAACAGTAACGCCGAGGCTGCTGTCAGGGTGCCTGTCTCAAAATCAGCGGGAAGGGACACAACGATTCTTGGAATAGTGAATTATATCAGACAAATTATAAATGCTTGAAAAAATGTCCTTCAGACCAAAGCACAGACCAACAGGCACAGGGCTTGAGTTTCAGCTGAGAAACTGAAACAGAAGTGATGCAGGCCTTAGTGTTTTGAGAATAAGCAGTAATTCAGTGATCCACTGCTGACACATCGGTTGGTTTTGCTGTACAAGCCTGTTTTACAAACTGAATGTAAGCCTAAGAGAGAGATGGTGATTGCAGACACTTACTAGCACAAGCCACAAAAATGCAGGGGAACCGAGCGCAGCAGCACATTGTACCACTGCCCGTCTCACAGACACATAGAATGGTTTGGGTGGGAAGGGACCTTTAAAGATCACCCAGTCCAACCCCCCTGCCGTGGGCAGGGATGTCTTTCACTAGATCAGGTTGCTCAAAGCCCCATCCAATGTAGCCTTGAATGTTTCCAGGGATGGAGCATCCACAACTTCTCCGGGCAACCTGTTCCAGTGCCTGACCACCCTCACGACCAGGCAGTTCCCTCAGCCTGCCCTCCTGTGCCCCAGCCCCTCACCATCTTGAAGACCCTGGCCTGGGCCCACACCCCATGCTCCGGTGCCCTTCCTGGACTAGGGAGACCAGGAGGGGACAGAGGAGTCCAGATGCAATCGCCAAAGTACCAAACAAGAGAGGAGGAAAGCACTGCTACTGTTCTTTTTTGTTGGTTTATTGTTGTTTTTTTAATTCTTTATTGCCAATCTTGCAAAGAACTCCTAATGAAGCAGCTGGAAGGGACCTTAAGGCTGAAGGCCAGCACTTCTTCCTGGCAGAACTGCAGTCTCCTGCTTCTCCAGAGGAACAGCCGTCCCTCTAACTTCTTTGCTTGATCTGTTGCTATTCTTTGGGCACTGCCACAGGGGGTCTGGCGTCATCTTCAACCATCCGTCGGGCAGCCTTCTCATCCTCAGACTGAAGAAACCCCACCTCCAGGCCCCAGAGACCTCGGTGGTCCTCCGAGGGACTCCTCGTGTCACCCTGGCACAGCAGCCTGGCGGAAGCCATGTTGTCTTGTCCCCTTTTCTTGGGGCTCAGAGCAGAAGAGATGGCACCTCTTCAGGAGGGGTGGGGGCGAGGGATGGGAAAGAAGGGCTCACACAACCCAGGGCAATCAACAAAATAATTGTTGATGCCAAGAAATGGAATGGGTGAGTCCGCAGGATGGCCAGGCATGGAGGCTGGGCCTCCCAGCTAATGCCGGGCACGGAGGCCGGGCCGATGGTAGGGCGCTGGCTGGGCACTCCTGCGATGCCGCTGCCATGGCGCCATGGAGGGGAGCCCTGGCACGGTGTAGTGGTGCCAGGTGAGCCATGCTGGAGGTGGATCCACTTCCATCGGTTCTTCTTGATCTTCAGGTGGATCCACCTCCATGGGCTCCACACCATCAGCCACAGGAGCAATGGCCATAGCTACCATGCAGCTGATGGTCTCCCCCCTCTGATGCTGCCCCCTCTTCCTCCATGTCTCCTGAAACTGCTTATCTGCCTTACCATGGAAAAGCGGGCAGCCACTTGCCTTGCTGCTGTGGGACCTCTTTCTTCCAACCATCCTTGGAACCCAAGGGCCTTGAAGCTCAGTGAGTTGTGGGCCAGCATCCAGGGTCCCTGCATTTATAGGGCCCAAAACAAAAGGCAGCGAGGCAGCTCGTGACATCAGGAGGCCACTGTGATGGCAATGCATGTGGCCAAAGATGGCTGTTCTGGGAGTTGGGGGGCCTGTGGCCTGAAAGATGCCCTACTGTGGGAGAAGGAGGAAGGTTGGGAGAGCTAAGGGTCCCTTTCCTGGGGATCGCTCCCCTACACCATTCTGCTGCCCCTTGGGCACAGGGGCTGCCCTCCACCTCCCCTCACGTGCCCTAGGCTCCAGCCCTTCCTCCTTCCATGCTCAGGGTCCCCTGGACGAGATGGTGGCCCCAGCATTCCAGGAAGATGGGGAGTCCTCAGTGACCCCACCACCAACCCAGCTCCCTGCAAGCAACTCAGCCCCCCACAGTGGCTGCAAGGCAGTGAAGCATCCAGACATCCCGCCTTCGGGAAAGGGAGGCACAGCCGACCTGCACAAGGTCTCCCAGCACTCCATAAAGTTGTTGATTGCCAAGTGTTGCATGGGCCCATCTTTCCTGTCCCCCAGCCCTGCTCCTGGAGCATGGAGAGGTGCCATCTCCTCCGCACGGAGCCCCGAGGGAAGAGGGGAGGATAGGGCCCGGCCTTCCTTGGGCTGCTGTGCCAGCACAACGTGAGGAGTCTGTTGGAGGCCACCGAGGGCGGTCTGTGGGGCCTGGACATGGAGGGGTTCTTTCCATTCCAAGGTTCACCCTTGCTCTATTCTCTAGTTTTAAGGACAAATCTTCTCACTGCCTCCTGCCCCCCCAATAAGAAAGGGGCAACATATGACCTGGGAAAGACTTTAATAATGCATTCGTTCTTAACACTTTGGCTTGGGTGTTATTTTGAATTTTTAAAGCAGATGCAACTACTCCCTCCCGTTGGTATGAGAGTACAGACTATGGGTCATAATTGCTGTTCACAAAATTTCCTCTGAAATAGGCATGCATTGATGTTTTGAAGACATAGCAGTTGCAAAATGAAACTTCTTATATTTACTCCTTATCTTAGGCAGACAATTTACTTCCAAGGTACACCTCCGGAAATTATTGTTCAGGCAGGTTTGATAGGAGAGCTTGGTTTTGGCAGATTGTTGGTTCATTTTGCATTTTTGACTGAAAACAAATAAACCCCTCCCAACTGGCCTGCTGACAACAAAACACGGACTGTGGCAGCTAATGCTGAGTGAGCTGCCGCAGCAGGTAATTGAGGCTATTAGTACAGGGTGGTCTGGACAGGATATTCTCAGCCCATTATAAATTTTTTTCTGCGGCTTAGATAGGGTTAATAGCACCCAGACATGACTACTGCAATTTTAGAGAAAATAACATTACAAAATAGAAATGAAACTAATTTAGGAAGTGAAGTATTTACGAGAAGGGCTGGAGATATCTTAACTAGGCTCAAATGAACAGCAGCACTGAGGAAGCTGTCGGAGTTGCCAACACCAAATACACGGGCCAAGTCAAACAGCCCACGCTAATGACATGGAAATAAGTGGCCTCTTGAAGCAAGGCAGAAACAGATTTATTTAGAACGGCAGGAAAAAATACACATATCATTAATGTAGATTATCCTCACTTCAAGAGAGCTCTACTAGGCAATTCTGCAGCCTAACAGGTGATGATGCAGATCAAATATTTTTACTGGTAAATGGGATATAACAGTATCTGACAATGAAATACTGTTTAGTGTGTGTGAATTTACACAATTTCAGTGAAACCCGGGCTTCCATATAAGCTTACTAGTTCCTAATACTCACAGTCCAGAGGGCGAGCAGAAAAAAAAAGTTAAAAAGCTAAAACATGCCTGTTATGGAAGGCCCCATAGTCAAGTCTCTGATCTGTATTCAGTGTTTTTACACTACTGAGTAGCACTGGCTGTCAATTGCTCATATTCGGCTCAACTGGGGAAAAAAAAAAAAAAAAATCAAGACTCTTTAAACTGTCTGAAATGAACATCAAGGTCACTGAGACGGAAACCAGGAAGGAAGAAAACCCCCATGGATGATGCAAAGGCCTGGGACTTACAGTTTGCATCTCTGATGGAAAACAGTGACACAGAAAAGCAAGAATAACACAAGATGCCATACTTCTGCCTCATAAGGGTATCAGATAGACCTACAACGTAAAGTAATAGGTGACAGCTTTTCCAGCTTCTAAAAACAAGGGGGATAAGAAGCCACAATTACCTCTTTTCCCATCAAAAAAAATCTCAAGAGGGAAACAGTCACAGAATGATGAAATAACTAAGCCTTAGGAAATTATAAAATCAGAATTAGTGACCTTTTGAGAGGGGCACTGATGCTTCAGGGGGACTCACAGGTCCACCTGACAATCTTCGGATTGTCTGAAATGATCCAACATCTCAAAGACCAATTGAATCTCATTATTCTGTGTAGTTGATTTAAATTCTTTATTATGCCAACATGAATTATTGTTCTGAGGTGTCTTTGGAGAAGGCTGATTTCCTTAACAGCAAAGTTGCCCTAGACCATCTTAGCATCTCAAAGTGTAGGGGACTCTCTCCAGATCAGGAATATCAAAGCCCTTCTGCTTTGGCATGGGAAAGTCTTCTCAGGAAAACAGAAGTACAGAGGAGCTCTGGTCAAGATCCCAGTGTATTTTGGTTTGGCTGATTACACACACAGACTATGAATTTCTAACATCGTGAAAAGCATAAGTATCTAAGGACCAGGTTCATATCTGTTTCCACCCAAGGCATTACATGGATCTTTCTTAAATCTCACACCGCGTCTAAATAAGACAGCTTATTTCCTTTCCTGGAAAGCCCTTCTCAGATATTACCGCAAGCCTGAAAAAAGCAATTGGGAAGTGACTGGAAAAGGGAACATCAACGCACAGCAAGAACAAATAGGAAAGGGAAACTCAAAGTAGAACAAAATATATAACCTCATCAATTCTTGAGGCTAGCGTTGTAAGCACTGGAGAAAGAACCCCATCATCGCTCTGTTCCCCACTGCCACGACCTACAAGGCAACCTCTGTCTTCAGGAAAACATCCTGCCTTTTACCATACCGCAGACATCGGTAATTCCAAACCGCCAGACGAAAGACGATGATGTCCATCGTCTCTCCCAGCGCCACTCTTCCCTCACATCTGCCTGAACTTGCAGGCGAGAGAAGGCAGAGCCTTCACGTTACTATACCCTATGCAGAAACGCATCTCCAGAAGACAGCAGCATTCCTCCGCCCGCCCCGCAGCGCGGAGGCGATGCACGGGAGGGCACCGCTCCGCCAGAGCGGAGTCACCCTAGTCCCGCCTGGCTCGAGACAGGAAGGTGGGGTGCGGGGATACATGCTGTGTTGGCACACCACTACACAAATCTGTCACAGGTAACGTGTACATAAAGGGATGGCGCAACAGTTTATTTGTAATGATAATATGTAATCTTTGCAAATTATTTGGGGATCTTCTGGGGCCAGACAAACTGCAGGCCCGGTTCCAAGAAAACAAACACTCACAACTCTCACTCGGTGCACAGGGACCCAGGCACTCAGTGCTGCTCCACAAAAAGGTTATTTAAGAGTAAAATCCCTACCTGACTTGAAGTCAAGAGGTGAAAAAAAGCCAGGTTCACAAGTTACCTGCAGTACGTGCCCCAGCAGCAGTGAACGGATACACAGGCCCAGGACAAGTATGGCATAGCTAGCAGGAGGTCCTGGCAGCCCCTGGCTGCTGTGTCAGTGAACCTCACAACCAGGCTAGAGTACGATCCTAATTGCCCTCGGTGGCCCTGGCTTCTCCGCCGAGTCTGTGATAGTGGTCTGTGCTGTGAATATGGGCCTGGGAACGTTGACTCACTTTCCGTACACCAGTGCAGAGCAAGACGTGACAGCACTTCTGATCATCCCCCGGGGAGACTGAACTGACCGCCTGGAAGTGAAAAGTCTGCCCCGCCTGCAGTGCCCATCCCTCTCCCTGCAGCTACAGCAGCCCACCACGTGCTTTGGGGAACAGCGTTGCTTGGCACAGGCCCCTGTGAATGAAGGTCTCACTTCAAAAGCACAAAAATATAATATGCAAACTTTATGGTATAGATGTTCCCCTGCCGCCAACACTTTTCTTCAGTCAGGATGAGGTGCTTTGGGGGCGATACCTAGTTTAACTTTTTCTCTGAGTTAACAGTTTCCACAGAGAGGAAAAGATACTTCAGCCACCGCCGGAGAGCCACATCGTCCAATCTCTCCCCGTGGGCACTCAGTAACCTGCGGTGCAATTAGCTATGCAAAAGAGCGATACTGTGCATGTACCGGCAAGTAACCTTGCGTGTGAGTGACTGCAAAAGTCAGCCCGTGTGCATGTGAATGAACCTGCGTATGTAGGCGTTCTCGCCCTTACGCATAGGTGCTTCTGAGGGTGCCTGGGCAGGGAGGCTACCGAAGGAAGTTGATGCATTACATTAAATGAGCAACTTCAGCTTTCTGCCAGCTACTTTTCTGATACAAACACATGCACCTGCCCATTCGCACCAACGCTCAGGTGAGTTTTTAGGCAACTCATGCTGCTTTGTAGTCACCTGGATGCTTGAAGATCAGAGAGCTCACCATGGGGGGAGAGGTTAGAAACCAATTTTCTGGGGAAGAAAAGGGACACTAAAGACATAGATACTGGGGAGGTGGAAGTCTTGCCATAAGGGCTTTTTTATTCACATATCTCCATGGTTTCTTCTGAACCCCTCCTATTTCCCACTTCAGAGAGTGGGACTGCATGCTACTGAGTTAGAAAAGCAGCAGCCTGAGACACTGCAAGTCAGACAAAAACCACTTGTCACAATCCAAGACAGGAAGATAACACACTCCCAGTGTTATTTACACACAACAATAAAATGTGGAGGAACAGGGGAAGGTTGAAGCAGCTGGGAGAGGCAGGTTAAAGAAGGGCCCCCCGATTCCTTGTTCCTACAAGCTGCACTTCCCAGCAATCTAATCTAATCCTGCACACCCTGCTTGTGCCTGGCTCAGTGTGACGCTCACACCTGCAATAAAGGAAATTAGTGCAAGTGATTTATAGTCTCCCGAGATACCATGGTCTTTGCAGCAGAAAAAAAACAGAACCTGCACAGCAACGGCTGGGAATGACCTCACCTCCAACTTTCCTCAGGAACTGGGATTCGCTTTGACTGTGTTGACACAAGGTTTTAAAGCAAAGGGGGATCGTTGCACATCCTCCTTGCCTGCAAGCACGGCTCGCTGATGCCAGCCTTGCTCCCTCAGAGTCACCCCTTTACGCATGGACAGGTGGAATGAGGCACTGCTGGGCACAGAAGAGAAAAAGAGAGGAAGCAGGAGGAGGCCCCCGGCCCACCAGCCTTTCCATCCAAACGGAGCATTACAGCAGCTCTGGCAAGAGGCAGTGTCTTGGGGTGGGGGTCTCTCCAGAGGAAGAGCTGTCCCTGCCCTTGCCCCTTCCAGCCGTGCTGCCAAACCGACAGCATTACAGCAGTAAAGGCAGGCTACAGGGCTCACCCTCCAGACCTGGCTGCTCTGTGCTTCACTGGTATTTTCTCCCTCCCCAACACCTCATTCACCCTTGAAATAAGAAAGTTTCCCATCTCCAGCATTCACTTGCAGGAGCAAAGTGTTCTGTGTAGCAGCTAGTAAAGACGAGAAAAACATTTCTACTGTAGAGCCCACTCCACAGAGGTTAGTGCCTGTCAGCAGCAGGAGTAAACAGACTGTCTCCAGCTCCTCGGGTTTCCTGGCAGAGAGGCAATGTCCTGCCTGTTACAACTTGTTTTGGATGACAACAGGCCACATTTCATGAGAGGAGAGTTGTGCCCATCTTCAACTCACATCAGCCTGCTTGTTTTAGTTCACTCAGCTGTAAACATGTTTAAGATTCCTATAAATACCTATTGAGCAGCAGACCAGCCAAATATGCTCAATTAAAAAAAAAAAAAAAAAAAAAAGAAAAAGAAAAAGGCAAGCCCCACAACAACAGGAACAGAAACACCCTCCTGCCCATGAGAGACAACAGTCCTGCCAGTAAGGTTCCCTGGGAAGAATATGCAGGAATACCTTGATGCAGTCACATCACAAGGAAAAAAAAATGATTTTTTTTTTTTGACCAGACTGACTGCTTATTTCAGCATCACCTTCAAAGGAAAGCTATCGCTCATGAGAGCCCATACGATCATGTGTCCCTGTCCAGCCCATCCCAAACCACCCTGACAGCTAGAAAAGGGCCCAGATCAACTTAGGCATGCGTGAATCCCAAGCCATGGGGTATATCAAGCACGAATTCTGCACCTCAGGCTGGTCCCTCAGCCTTTAACTTTAACGTTACAGCAAAATGAACCTCACGGCCAGAGCCTCTCCCAGCGTACAGTGATGCAGCACCATGGAAGCCAATGGGTACCGATGATTACAGCATATTCTCCTAGGCCCTTTATACTCTTTCATCCAAACTTATTTATATGCTTAACTTTGTTGCATAGCAGAGCTGCATATATGTCAAGGGAGGAAAGTCAGGGCCTCAATTTTTAAGCATTGCTTGCTGAAATGCCCACACCGAGGCCATCTGACATTTGCTTCCTCCACCACGCACTGGTCTGGTGGGGGAAGAGGAGGAGAGGAGCACAAAGCTGGGGAGGATCCACCATGCCTGAAGACTTGCTTTAAGGCACTGACCCGGGAGCAGGGGCGGCATGGGGGCATCGCAGTGGCTTGTGCTCCATCCCATCCGTGGCTGAGAGGAAAGGGAATATTTTCTGTGACTCCTTACAGCCTTGCAAGATGAGAGCTCACCTCTCTGGAAAGAGAAAACATACTCAGCTTTCCATACACAGGCTGTTCTGCAATGCTTTTTAGGGAGGCAAGAAGAAACTCTGTTTGTTGCAGACCTAGGAGATGGAAACAGGGATCTCCTGTAGATCTCCTTCCGCAGCTCTTCAGCTTTCTGGCCCCAATGGAGGGAGCCTCTTAGTCTTTTGCCCAGAAGAATTACCCAATAAACAGCCTTTGTATTTTATCATTAATAACTGGGGAGGCTGTTGTATCAGATAAGTTGAGGCAGTAGCTCTTGGTTGGTCCCAGGTGTGATGTACAGTAGGCTTCCCACCTGGGACACGTGATGGAAAACAATGCAGAAACGAGAGGGGGAAAAGTATTAATTGCTCTGAGAGTCACTCCCTCCTACACCAGCTCCCTGGGACCTCTGGAAAGAGTCACCACGTGGAGTCACCAACACAGCCGCCCCAGCCCCCAGAGAAGAAAACATTACTTAGTTTTGACAGCTAAAAGAAAACAAATACTATTTGTCTTTCGCTCCGACTTCTGATTTCTCTTAAAACAAAACAGGCTTTTAGAGGTACTGGGGCAAGAGGAAGAGTGGGGACGGTCACAGATTAACCTTCCTCCTGTTAGCAGGTTTCAGGATCCCGGCCACGAGACCAGGAAAACATGATGCCAAGTGCCCAGGGCGCCTGCAGAGCCTCGGCTCTCCAGGCACAGCTGCTCTCCCCTCTGTGATGCTGGAGCTGCCTGCGGGAGGATTTCGCCCTTCCACCCTTCCCAGCAGCATTTAAATGCCTTCCGCATGCAACGAGCAGCAACATCTCTGGTGGATTTGGGAGAATCTGGACTTTTATATAATTGAACTTTAATATAATTATTTTCCTCATCTTCTGTTTTAGTTGGTAGTAACTATAGTCACGTCACTGTTTCCAGTTTCAGTCTTAAAACAGAATGACTTTTATAACAAAGATGGAAAAATAACCCTGTCTAAAAGCAAAAAGGAAGAACCCAATTCATAAGAAAAGTTGTTCGCTGCTGTGCATCTCTTCTGTCCTCACGCTCTCTGCCCGTTTCCCCCATTGCCTCCCTTTGCATTGCTGGCAGCGAAAGGACCCTCAGCTGTACGGCTCTAAACACCCGACTCAGCCCTTCTCTCCTTATAACCACTATTTTAAATGCCTCCAAGTGGTTTGTTTTCTCCCGTGCTGCACCACACAAGTCCTCTACATACCTCTGCAGTCTTCTCTAAGGATCTTTGGAGGGTATTGGCAAAGTGGTGTACAGTAAGAGGCTTGGCTAGATTGCATGAAAGATGCAACGCAGAGTAGAGACTTAGTGCAACCCATCTTCTCGTGTCCCAACTAATTCCACTGGGCATAAAGGACAGATTACAACTAGAAGATTTCTCCTAGCCAAAGAAATCAGATCTCTTATGCTGTTGGAACAATAAATATGTAGTTTTAGCCTTAACATCACATATAATACGGAACAAATGGATAAGCTGAAGTCCTGTAACGGAGTTTGTGGGAGTAGGCATTCAAGGAGCTCTTTGCACAGCCACAGTCTAAAGCTTTAAGACTGAAACCAAGCCTGATTCATGGGAGTAAGAACCAGGGGTTTTATAATGTGCAATGAAGGGACCAAGATGCTGAAAAGTATTAATAGTTAAATGCTCACATGTATTTGAAAAACTACTGTCAAATTAGATTGGCACCAAGCACTGATACTTATTTTAAAAACAGCAGCACCACCACCATAGGCTTTTACAAAACCTTGAGCCATTCAAAAAACTTTCTTGTAACTGTAAAAAAGAAGAGATACATAAAACCCCACACGACACTGACAGAAATAACTGTTTTCCTCTACTTTGGAAAAAAAAGCAGCTAACTGCGCTTAGTATCAGCGCTGCTGTACTCCTAAAAGTTTGCACAAAATGAACCCGTTCCTAGGCAAGCGGTGTGCATCTCCAGGGTATGCATTCCCTCCTCCTCTGCATACACTTCTTCTCTCATCAAAGCAATATTCAAAGCATCTTTGCTGCCTTCCAGGTTAGCACCGGAGCACCGAGAACAAGAGGCACCTCAAAGCCGTGACTCCGGGCTCTGCGATTCCAGCAAGGTCACGTTTTGACAGGTCCCTGACAGAGAGGAGGGCGAGGGCCGACAGGCCAAAGGCAGAAAAGTGAAAACCCCCAACACCCATCTCCTTCCCGGGGGACAAAACCCACCTCCGTCCCCGACTGCTCCCCGGGAAGCGGCTCCCCCTCTTCCCCGGCCGGCCTGGAAACGGGGGCACCGCACCGGGCTCCCGAGCGGGACGGGACGGGAGCCCCCTCCCCACCCTCCCTCCCCTGCCGCCCCGCGGGGTAACTCACTGCGGTCCGGGGGAGCCCCGCCGCCGCCGCCGCCGGCCGCCGCCACCAGCTCCAGGTAGGCGGCCCAGAGCCCCAGGGCCAGCGCGCCCAGGGCCAGCAGCAGCCGCCGCCGCCGCCGCAGCCGCGCCAGCAGCCGGCCCCGCATGGCGCCGCTCAGGGCGCCCGGCCCCCGCCGCCGCCCCGGGGCATGCTCCCGCCGCCGCACCGGCACGGCACGGCACGGCACGGCCCGGCCCGGCAGGGCACGGCACGGCACGGCTGCCTCCGACCCCCTCCTCCGCGGGGCGGGCCCAGGTGCGGGGCGGCGCCGCGCCCCCGCGGGGGCAGCTCCCGGCCGGGCTCCGCCACCGCCCCCCGCACCTGCCTCCGCCCCGCGGGGGCCGAGCCCGGGGCTCCGCGGCGGCGGCGGGGCTGCCCCCGCCATCGCCCCCCCGGCCGCTCTGGGGGCTGGCGGCCGCCGGGACCGGAGCCATCCCCGCCCGGGCCGCGGGGGTCCCGCGGGGGTCAGCGCCGCCGGAGGCCTCCGCTCCTCCCACGGCGACGGGAAAGCTGCTTCAGCGGCGGGCGCGCTCCCCCGGCCCGCATCCTCCTCAGGGCCGGCTGCCGTGCCGGTAGGAGCCTTGGTGCTTCCCTCCGGGGAGAGGGGTTACCGCCTCCCGTCCTCTCCGCGGGGGGAAGCACGGCAAGAGCGGGGCGATTCAAATTCACACGGTTACGCACAGCTGAATCCATTTTAAAGTGTCTCTCACCTGGTGCAACAAGTGTATTTACTTCAGAGCGCTTTGCTCGGTCGGGAGCAGGAGGGCTCACGGTCTCCAAAGCTGCTTTCTGAGGCAGCTGACCAGATGCGGTGCTACGCTGT
Source organism: Platalea leucorodia (assembly GCF_965183815.1). Lineage (NCBI taxonomy): Eukaryota > Metazoa > Chordata > Aves > Pelecaniformes > Threskiornithidae > Platalea > Platalea leucorodia. The sequence goes on from NC_138826.1 coordinate 60,532,644, forward strand.
TCAGACCCACCGGAGGGAGGACGTGTGAGGCCCACACGAAGACCAGGACCTTCCTTGGGTGTGCTTCGTGCTTCGTTTCGCATCTCAAGCGTGCTTTTGAAGTGACCCTCCCAGCTGTCCCCCCTGTGCTGTCGGTTTGGTTCGCGTCGCCAAGCGGTCTCAGAGAACGCAAACTGGATTCCTCCCGGGTGAAACTAAAGGGGAAGATGCTGTCTGGGATGCAGGGAACGCGTCCAGCTGGGGAGCTAGTCCAGAATAACCTCTTTCCAAACGTGTATGGTATGGGTGCCGGGTCATTGGCACCAACCATTTCTGCTCCTGCGCAGATGCAGCCCCTGTGCTGTGTGCAACTGTGAAGAGAAACCCTGAGGCTGAAGTTCGTTTTTAAAAGCCGTGCAACGATGACAGACCTTTTTTTGAGGGACAGGCTGACGTTGGCGGAGCGCCGGCATCCCAGGCGTTGCACTGGCTGGGGGCAGAAGCAGCGTCTGTAGTCCCTGGCATCAAGCGCTGAACACCATGTTCCCAGTGTCCAGGCAGCACCTGGAGACCCTGCTATTCCCTGTCACACGTTGGGATGGACAGACGGATGATAGGTTTCCTTTTTCTGAATGTCTCACAAAGGCTTCCGAGCCATCTCCCTTCAGCTCTGTGTTGGAGAGATTTCTCTTGTTTCAGGAAAGTGCATCCAGGGGGTTTTATACCTCGTTGCGGAGGTGGAAAGACACGGCGTTCCTCAAGATGGAAACAAATCCTGCGGCGGGGGAGGCTGGCGAGCGGCTCTGCCCTCGGGCTCCCCCGCCTCCCCGCGACAGGGCCCATTCTGCAGCTTTCGAGGGTGCAACGCTTGCGTTCCTCCTTCCCGTGTTCCTCGAGGCTGTGGGTGCGCGTGGCACCGATCCGGGCTTGAATCGTGGTGCTGCTTCCCCCGGTGCCAACACCCAGCCACCGCTGGTACCTGTACGACTGAAAACTTGAAGCTGTGCGCCCGTTTAATCATTGCAAGGCAGAAATCACATGTAAGGGTATGGCACTCACTGTTGAAGCTTTTTTGGTGGTGTGTTGGGTTTTTTCCAGCATGAGAGAAATAAACTAAGTTTTTCATATTTGTTAAAAAAAAAAAAAAGAGAAAATACTAGGAAAAATGTGTGATAAATACGGATCTAAATTAAACTTTACCATTTAAAGAATGAGAATTATTCTTAGCAGGAAGTTGTCTGCATTTCTTAAAGGAACAAGCTTAGGTTTGAAAAATGAGAACTGCACTTTGTTGAAACTTTGTTGCGTGTTAAAATGAGTAAGCACATTTTTCTCTTGTGAACATGGTACTAAAACGGAGGGGAGGGGAAAGTTAAATTACAGGCTAACAGTAGTATTGTTGACTTGTAAAGAAACAAAATCTTTTTCCTGATGGAACTATGCTCTAAAGAAGATACTGACATGTTCTTGACTCTGGAGAAAAAGCTTAAGGGACTAAGTGTGGCCTGTTGATGTCTATCTGTTACAATATAGTTACAACAGAATGATATTAAGGAACAAAGTTAATCTGGATGTGTAATCGATAGTGAAATGAGGAATTTGAATAGCCCTACACTGGACTTAAAGTAACTTGTTTTGGACTACTTACTCATAGCAGAAAGCACTGATGCCCAGGAGTAAGTTTATCACTTACAGCAACATTTTAAAAACACCTCACGTGCGTGTTTTTTCCCCCAAGTCCACCAGTGGTCCTGTGTTCCCAATTTCTCAAGCGTCCCAAGTCACGCGAGCGCGTGCCCAGGCCTCCACACCTCTCACCCCCGCCGGGTGCAGTGCGGTAGCAGTGGAAGCTGGGGCTGGCGGTGATGCCGTACGCCGGGGCCGGGCCCCTTCGGGAAGGAACCAGCGAGCGAGCTGGAAGCCGGCGGCGCGGGAGCCGGGCCCGTGTCGTACTCAGAGGACTGGGACAGGGAGCTGACGCTGCCGGTCGCCCTGACGGACCACCCTTGAACATCGGAGAGATCCCTGCAGGATACACCTCTCCGAGCCTACCCTGAATACCCGCTTCAAAGAAACCGACTGTTTGCCAGATGAGCCAAACGGAGTCTTTTTTGCTTTGTTTGGGCTGTTGTTTGTTTTCTATTTTGGCTACATTTCCTCATGATAAAAGCAGCCTTTGATACAAGTGCAGCACTTAACCACGCACATCTCCTGTTCCTCCCGGCTCCCCTCTCCAGCTCAGTCTGTGCATCCCTGCCTCTTCTTGTTACGCTTTTGCTTCTCGTTATCTAACAACTGTTTCTCTGTTCTGTAAATTACTTTTAGCTCTGTGCCAACATCCTTTCTCTGTAGGCTCCCCAAAGGTTCAATTATCTGCCACTTGTTCCTTCCCTTCTTTCTTCTTGTGTAATTTTCCTTTTAGCACTAATTACCCGCTCCACACCAAAGGTACCCAACCGTCCCTGGCTTTCACCACCCCGGTGGCTCCACACCCCTCTTCCTGACTCAGCCATGCTCTGGAGCACAAACAATGACTTCATCTCGACATTCATAATCGAAACGGCTCAAAGGCAGAAGTGTTCCTAAGAGGAAAAGGCAGCCTCTGAAGACACAGTTCCCCATTATTTCCCTTTTTGGCTCCTCAGGAATGGACGGGGCTCTAAAAGGCGTTACTGGTCGAGCTATTCCAGACAAATCCCTGTCAACGCTGCAGTTTTAATGTCACAGCAAGGGAATCAGCATGGTCCCGCAATTAACGAGCTATTAGCAAAAGGACCTTCTTGCCCAGTTAAGTTGTGCTGATATGGTGGGGTTTGCTAACACAGTTAATTAATCATCAGTGCGATTCTTACCAATACAGTTACGCTGCCAACCTTTCTATGAACCAGCCTGAGCCGGGGTTTGAGGCTTCCTCTCGCTCTCACCGTTCACATGGCTACGCTCCCTCTCTTCTGGCTTCGACTGACGGCGTCACAGTCACACCATTGCTCTCCTACAACTCCCCTGTCGGGGTGGAAAGCCTCACTCACGGTTCTGTCTTCTCACTGCGTAACTCTCTTTTCATGGGTCTCAAGCCCTAGCTGTCCAGAGAAAATTACGTAGAGACGTAGAAATGGCTGCCCTTCCTTTCAGCTGGGAAGAGGACGCGTGGTTACACAAACCCCAGCCAGTGCCTCCAGGAGCATCTCCTTATTGCAGGCCCTGCCCCGCGAAGGGGCCTGAATTGCTTTCTGCGCATCAGAACAATCTCTCAATACCCAGGGCACAGGTCTGCACTTCCAGAAAACAGTTCTTACATACTTTCAGCTGAAAACTTTCAAAAGACTTTTCAGGGTTGAGACATTTACCATAATGAAAGCTATATCTATGGATTTGATCATTTGGGAAATCCGTGTTTTCAAATCTGACTAAAACCTTGCCTAAATTTCCTCCTTCCCGTCTTAAAAGTACCAGCACTTGGCTTGCGTTTTAAGTGACTGTGCTCATCATCTTTACATTTCAAGAAGTTCCAAAGGTGTGCCACGGTCATTTTGTTAGGGACGCTACAGAACACAGAGCTGAGCAGCTCTCCCTGTGACGACACCCAGCAGACGTCTATCCACCCAAGCTAGCGCTGAAGAGGAAAAAAAAACTGTTTTACTGGACAGTTTCGAAGTGACTCTCTACTGAGATAAATGTTTACAGTGAAAGAAAGGCAATTTGATCTCTCAATCCATACAGGAGATACCAGCACATCCTGGACACCCTTCACCAGGGTAAACCCAGAGCTTTTTGTTCAAATCGAACCCATTTCAACAATGAAACCCTTCATGCCTGCGTAGTAAATCATTGTCTCGCTTTAACATTGGAATACTTCTGTGCTGAGAGCCTCTCTGGGTTTTCTGAATAAAAACAAATAAACCGTATTTACACATTTGTAGTCTGTCCACAATCCAACAGCACTGCAATTCCTGAAACATGCAATTTAGTCAGTATGAGTGAATAGACAACCCCATTGAGGGCTCTGTTTATAAAGCTGTATTTCTGGAGCTCACTTGAAAGGGCAGCCACTCTAACTCATACTCAAAGATGCCCTTTCTCCAAACAGTTCATTCGGTGCTAAACGGGAAGTATCGGCAGTCCGCCCCACTCTTCCCAAATACTTCAGCCGTAGCAGAAATGTTTCCTGCGAGAGGGTTAACGTCCGGTTACCTCCCATGGCCTGTTTCAGGCAAAGTCTGAACTTTTGACGCAACATAAGAATCAAAACAAACTTTGTTCTTTGTGCCTGAGCCCTATCAATACAGGAGCCGAAAGGGAACATCGCAGCTTTCACCTCTCACGCCTTCTAGGCTGCATCCAAATACGTTTTGGTACATAATCCCAGTCCACGTGCTAAAAAATGTGTATACTTATACAGCTAGACTTGCAAATTTAAGAATAACTGTTTAGGGAGTAAAGGGGGTATTTCGTACAATTCAAAGCAACTGGGGAATATAAAAGCAAAATATTGGGGGAAAATGGGAAAGAAAAATCTTAAAATGTCCCTTATATACAAATGACCCACGATGCCCCTTTGAATGGGGACAAATGAGACATCTTTATCAGGGTTTTGACCGAGCAGGCACCAATACATTCCATGTAGCAGAATTAAATGTGCTTGTGAGCTGTAATTAAAAGTCTGAACGACATGGCTTTTCACGGATGCGAACAGATCTACCAGAAAAAAGTACAGAGGGATGTTGCTCCCAGCTAGTCTCAAAAAAGTATCTGATTATCAAAGAATTACTTCCTGGCCTACATAGAGAGACATTGCAATTCCAAAATATTAGGCTGCCCACAGAGTCCATCCATACTGGTAAAACGTGCGTGTTTTTGAATTGACACTACTACTTACGTACGCAATTTAAGTACAGCCATTGCATACAGGTACATACCATACTACTATGTAGATTTATTCTGACAGCTATTGGAACTGTGGCTACTGTTAATCTGCCTTTCAGAGTGCAGTCACAGCATCAATTAATTTGGGAATTACTGCAAGTTGTGTTATAGGAAGATCATGAGGGATTTGTTTTTTGGTTTTTTTACCTTGTATAACCTTGCTGTGTAGGGTGAGCTGACACAACATACATTCCTATAATTAAGGCAACTGCATAAGTGCTGAAAAACTCCTACAAATATTGCATATAAATAAATCACAGGTTTAAAGCCAGAAGGAACCACTAGAACGATTTCCTATTAGTTCATGTCATTATATTTCATTAAGTTCTAATGGGTCAAACCCAGTAACTTATTAAAACAAGCTACCTTCTCCAGAGGTGCAATCATTTTTTGATTTGAAGACAGAGATGGAGAATTTGTTACCTTCACAAATAGTTTGTTATAATGAGGGAAAAAGCACAATCTTCCTGTTAAAAACGTGTGCTTTTTTTTTTTTTTTAATTAACGTCAGGTTCAGGCTACTGGTTCTTGCTCAACCTTTCTCTGCTGGGGTAGAGAGGCCTTTGGTAGTTTTTCATCTTCAAGATACATGTATGTTAATCAGTCTTCTTAATGTAATACAGTCTTGCACAACCTTTTCTCTTCTGCTGAATCATCAGTGGTTCTGTGCCTTACCCAATATTTCAACATCCTTTCTGAAATCTATGCAATCCTTCCTTACCTAAATAAGGCTACACAACCATGAAGTTTTTCCCTGCTGCTCATTTTTCTCCCATTTAGGCAAGAAACATTTTTGTATCTTGGCTCACAAAAAGAACAGTTATAACCTTTAATCCTCTGTAGGATAGTCTCCGTATTCCTAGAATGAGCCGTTTTGGAGACCTTTCAAATTCTGTGCTCCTACATACATAACCTGGCATTTGGTTGTATTGAAATGATACAAGTCACACATTACTACTTTTAATTAGCAAAGAAAGCTAATCAGTCTTGGGAGTAAATGCCGGTTTTTTGTTTTCTACCCAAAAATTGTGGAAGAAAATTGACTAATATAGGTCTTGGAACCTTTCCCAGGAAACCCTTTTGGAAATACCAATAGCTCTTTACTGACATCTTAAAGGGTAGTTGTCAGTGGTAGAAAGCACTTGGCTTTTTAAAGCAGTTCTTGGCTTGAAGGTCCACATTTGCCAACATAAAGCAACATTTCACATGATCGCATGATGTCACACAGAAAGAGCATGGACAATACCTTGCACTTCCTGCCCTTGGACAAATATTCAAGCTTCCAAATAAAATGGATTTACAGATCAGCACTACCATAATTTTGCCCATCACCACCCCCTTGAACAGGAAGGGTTCATAGACAAGTGACAAATTAAGAATAAAGTTCAAGCCGCACTTTGATTTTGACACACCAGCAGATATATTAGGAATGTTGTAATTTTATTCTGTTCAGTCTTTCAAGTAGTAAGGAATACTGGCAAGGAAGACAGGAAATTAAACATTTACATCCTTCTTCCCCCAATACGTCCTCCCAATCTTACAAACCTGAATGTCAAAGCCTACAGTCTTTATCCAGACATGCTTCATGGCTTTCAAGTGAGGACAATGTAATTTCATAGGCAATTCTTTAGCTTGGAAGAGTTGAAAATAAACAGAAACCCATTTATTTCTATAGGTTCAAGAGACCTTTTTGCTAGCTTCCCATCAGCTGAATTTAAGTAGATAGATCCTGCTGAATAAGTGGCTAATACTTCATTACGTAGCAATTTTAACTGTGGTAACTTTGATACCTTATCTTCAAACCAGTAGCATGTTATTTCACATACAAACTCACTTTAATTAGCTAGACTTATTTGAGAAAGTACCAGTTCACTAAGAGTGAGACTAAACGATGGATAGCATTATTTAATAACCTTCCTCAACTGTCCACATAGCATCAGCACCCAAGTTGTTCATGAATCAGTTTCTGAACAATTCAGCATTTTCAGCTAAACTAATCAGTGCAACATACTTTAAAACAGCCTCTTTAAGTTGTAGTAGTAGTTGAGCATCTAGGTACAGACTCTCCGCCACCCACACTAAAGTCTGTTTGTGACGAATTTGACCTCAAGAACACACACAAAATAAAAGCCACAGTACAGGACCATGAGGGACAGCAAGCTTGTCACAAAACGGATGCACAACTGAGGTGGGCCTTGACTTCTTAAGGGAATTTCCCCTCCTGCGTTGCTTTAGGTGGTGCTATAAAAACAATTCTTTCTCCAAATCGTGACAGCACAAAAACATCTTTTGCATATCTACCTCTCCCAAACACTGAATGAGGATCTCCACGGCCATTACCACGTCCAAAAGAAACTGCCTGCTTTCACACACTAAGTTCTTTTCAACAGGAAAGGACGTGCTGGTAGGCTATAGGGGTATACTCCAGAAAGACATTCTGCTTCTGTTGCATTTAACAAGGTAGGAAAGGTACAGTAGGAAATAGAGGCACTGAAATCCCTTTTCCTATACAGATCTGCTCTCAGTCTACAAGGTGGACAAGATTTGCTGATGCTACAGTAAAAGCATGAATACCTACAATTATAAACTGGGCTGAAGCCATGTTGTAACCCTTTTCATGATTTCATCTGTTTTCTAGAATTGTGATGTCCTGATGTCTGGTATGAAGATAAACATCACATACCTGGAGTTGTATTTATCATGTAGCAACTAGGCACCTGCTCTTCCACCCCAGTTTCAGTTACAGTTCAGTAGCAACAACTGCTGTAGTAAAAGTTGACCATGATTTGTTGGTACATAACCATGATTTTGTTTAAAGCTACAAAGACAGATGATATGGCGGATAAGGAAGATACTAGATGCCTTTTATTATGGGCTGCTTCTGTGTGTTAAGATAGAAAGGAAGGGGACAAGAAGATGACACTCGATAGTGTAGTACTTCCCTCCACCCCAAACATTCAAAACAAGTGTAGATGTTGCTGGTTCTTGCACATGAGTTCTGTAACAGGCTATCTTTTTCCACCATATTAAATCAGTCAGGTTTGTCTGAGTTAGGTTAGAACCAAGCAAAGGGAAGCCGTTTTAAAGTAGTTATACTGTCAAGGGGAGAGTCGGATATAATACACTTTGGTACATAATTTCTATACGTGGTCTTTTTCAAAGAAAATTTCCAGTTACATCCTGAAGTGCCTAAGCATCAAAACAACAACCATTTAAACCATTTTAAAAGATGCTTCTCACATAGGAAAAGGTCAGTCAAGCAATTCAAATCTTGAAGGAGATCCTTCCATGATTATTAATGTCATTATAACCATATACGTGGTTTATAATATGCTCCAAAGAAAGGTGAAGGCCAGTATACACTGACCCCTATACAGATGTGGAGGTAAGATGAAGTCATAAGCATATTCCTGATACATCAGTCATCGTGTACTTTCTATGTCAGTCTTATCAGGTGCCATCTCTCAGCTGAAACAGCAATATAATCTGGCACATTAGGAGTGGCTCATGTAGAGTGTTATGACATTAACTGCAGATTTCCTGAAGCCTTCTGTCACTGGATGCCAGGAAACAGCCAGGCAGGAGCTGCTCTCACACAGGACTATTCCAGCCTAGCAACGTCCCATTCCTAAAACTAGGATGCCAGCTAATACCTCAGCCTCAGCAGATCCGTAGTTCATTCTCTAAGCCATAGATTTTTGCTTTTAAGTTTTTTAGTTCTCCTTGAATTTTACGGGTTAGTCTGTTTCCTTGGCGGATCTCATGTAGAATTGCAAGATCCTGGTCTGGTCCAATATTCAGAGTCACCTAAAAAGCCAAAGAAAAACAGATTAAGAAAAACAAAGCTGTACAGAATACAATTTAGAGAGTATTACAATGAGGATATGAGGGAGAGAACTCTAAAGGAGACCCTTTGTACCTAGCAAAGAGGATACTTAAGCTAATATCACTAGACTAATGCATATCAACAATAGAAAGGTGCTCCAGAAGCAAAAATAAAGAACAAAGCTTTCATACATTGTGGTGTTATATTACTGGCAAGGAAGAAATCTGGATAGAATATGATCAAGTTTACCCATAACCTGTTGACTTCTTTCTAATTCCCGTATTATTTAGAGACCCACAAAAAGAGGCAAGTTAAAATATTTATTAACTAACTTCTATCTAGTTCTAAGTACCTCACCTGATATGATGACATTTTGTCATCTTTTGCTACTAGAACTAGAGGTGGTTTCACTGCTGTGGCCAACCTGCTGCCTTCTGAACTGCGTATGATTGAAGAGCAGTTCAAGTACAACGTCTAATCTCAGGCCACGCCACATGGCCCACACTGAGCTGAACGAAGGCTGCGGGATAATCAGAATTCCTGATGGCAAGCTAGCCAGGGCTGCCATTTCCTGTCACCCTGGAACTGGCCAGCATGCCAGCCCCGTCACTTTCAACAGCAGAGCAGCACAGCCTTGGAAGCTGCTCTCAAAGCCCTCTTTTCTCTCGACCCTTTAGGGTGTCTCATTGTCATCGTGTAATTCTTGGTCAAAGATTTTAACATGCAAATCGGGAAATGTAGTCGTCTGTAGTCATTTTGACCTCAACTGATGAGAACGATTTAAAAATCACTCCGGAGACTTCTAGCAAGTATTTTGTTCCTCTGCCCTCTTGTGGTTAGAAGTGTAAAGAAATTAAGAATACAATTAAGAGCACACCCGCAGTTAGAAAACATACAGGTCTGTAGAAAGGTATCATAGGCAATTTTTCCCCCATTCACATATGCTGTTTAGTCCTTAAAGAATAAAGTTTAAAAACCTACAGCCCAACAAAAAATAAAAAAAAAAAAACCCGAGGCCTTTAGTGAAGACAAATGAGTTAGTCTAAGTAAACTGTACTGTGCACCAAAAGTACAGAAAACAAGTGAATCGGTGGCACTGTCAGACTCCTGAAAGAGTTGGATGAAAGCTATGCCTAGATCATCCTCTCAAGCATATCTTAATAAATATCTGATCATAAACTCCAAGCAAGATCAAGGCTGTGGCTTCCCTTCTAAGCTGTTCTGATGTTCATCTATACATCTGGAAGCAACTACAGAGGACACAGCTTCAAATTCCAGCCATTGTTTCTGCAGTGATTTTTGCAGAGTTACAAAGGAGATATTAACAAAGGAATAAATAGAATATTCACAATACTTAAGTGAGTGATCTACCTCTTACTGGAACAAAACCAAACACTATGGCCGCCAGAAAGAAAACAAATCATTATTTTCTTTGCAGGATATACTTCTGAAACAAACTACTGCCTTGCAATTTTAAGACAGCTAAGTGAGCTACAGGTATCAGGTAAGAACTTCCAGAGTTGCAACAAAAATACACAGCTAATGTATAACCAAGGCAGTTCCTGGCAAGCTTGATGCCTGACTGATTAGCACAGACAAATCTTTTTTACTTCATAAAACACGTAAGAGGGCAAGTTTTGTCAAATATTAATATCTAAAGGAGCACTTAGGAAATAAATTATTTCCTTAACTCTAGGGGAAATATTGCATTTAAATACTTACAGTACACCTCTATAGGGTAAGCCCATAATAGTCTGCCTCAGAAATGCTTAGCTATTACCTTAAAAAGCTGCTTCTCTACATCTTTCAGCTCCTGCCGAAGCTGTTTAATGTCATTCTTGAAGCCTTCCACTTCCATATTACGACGTTTTTCCAAGGCCTCATATCGCTGAGTCATCAGCTTCAGGCGCTTCCCCATCTTTTCTGAGCGTTCCTATGGAGATGAAAACTCAATAGGGTATACAAAAGAAAGGCTGCAAGATCATCACATAGCTAGCGGATGATTACAGACTAATTACCTTAAAGAGTTCTCTGCCAGCATCTCCCTCCTCACGAATCCTAGCCAGCTCACCTTCCAGGGTGACACACTGCTCTCTATACATGTTTGATAGGCGCTGCTCCTGCATTAGCTGTTCTTGCAGTGACTAGGGCATAGGAGGAACAGAAAGGATCAACTCAAAAGCCAGTGCTCATATAATTTCGCCTGCTCTGGAAAAGCAAGTGTGATAAATTGACAATATGACAGGAAAATAAAAATTAACAACTGGAGATACAGCTAATGAAATAACTAGGTAAGGACAATATTCTGACACCACTTCCATTACCAAAACCTTTTCATTAGTTCTGCATGACTGCTCATGATCAGTTAAAGAACTCTCTCCTCTTCCCCTTAAAAATAATATTCAACTAATGTTGTAATTCCCCTTTTCACAGTTGCTTTCCCAGTACCGCATTTCAGAAGCATCTGCGTTCAGTGGTAGATGAAAACAATTCCCTATTGCCTGTTTACTTTCCAATTCCTTATTGCCTGTTTACTTTCCAATTCCTTATTGCCTGTTTACCCACTTCCCATCTCCCAGCTTCTCCCTGGAAGTATACTAGAAGTGGAAGAAAAATCCTGACTACTGTAGAAGAGCTGGGGACATCAACTGAAAGGACTTAATCTCCCCCGACAGCAGCAAGGAAGACACAGATGCTGCATTCTAAGTCCATTAGCTGAGGGCATTTGCACGAAAAGAAAGGCATGTACGACAAGCAGGTTAAGAACTGTGGGCCCACATATCACATGGCTTGCAGAGGTAGGGATTTGTTCTGGGCATAAAAGAAACTGACAGTGAAGTGCTACCATAAATCCTAACTATACATTTTATCTGAAATTTGCAAGCAATGCTGATTTTGAGGCAGGAGAGGTTTTTTTTTTTTACATTAGTGACAACAATAACATAACTTATGGCAAGCCAGTACAGCTTTGAAAGAGCTGCTAGCTGCTGCCTGTCTTGGCAAAACCCAGATGCTTGCAATTTTCTAGTAAAAAACTGTTTAAGACCCTCTACCTAGGACAAAAAAATCACCTTTATTTCTCTGCTGTGGAGTTTCCAAGTTCCATCATCTGCTCGAAGCATCTTCTTGGTATCTCTCTGCTTCTTCTCTCTTCCTGGCTCCCTGCTGATAATAAGCTGATCCAGACCTTTGTCAAGTTTCCTCAACAGACTGTCCTTCTCTGCCATCCATGCTTTCTCATTGGCTCGGGCATCAAACTTGAGCTGGAGAAAGTCACGAGTGCTCTCATATAAGAGATTTTGGGTCTTATGGAGTCTGTAAAAAGGGATCCCAGTGGAGTTAATTAACTTCTTTCCTAGTTCCTACCTTTATTTCCTCAGTCATCATCACAAGTTGGAAGAAAAAGATAGGTGCTTTCCTAAAGATATTAGCTCTTCTCATCTAATGAAAGAAATTATATTCTTCCAATGTGAAATAGGATTTTTAACATATAGATTACTCCATTCATCTTCTTCCACACACACTACCAAACAGATGGCTGCATAATTTGCTTTTCTGCCTGCTGCAGGAAGCAACATGCTGAAAGCCAAAATATTTCTGTTGTTCCCCTCTCTTCTCATCTCATGACTACATCACGGTCATTCTCTCACACTCACTTATCTGTTATAGTTTTGATCTTGTCCTGGTCCCTCTCATGTTGGACCTGGGCTTCCTCCATGTGAATCCGCCTGTCCTCTAGTAGTGCCTCAACCTGTTCCTTGGATAATCGTGTCTGTTCTTCTATCTGAGCTTGCAGGGCCTCCACCTGAATAAGCAAACAAAGACATTACTGAATAAGACCTCATAGAAGCTCTGCTCCCATCCTTGCAAGTCTCTTAAATTCCAAGATTCAGATCAAAGACTCTACCCAATAACACCTAATTTCTCAATTTTTTATTTTTGTTTTAATGCAAAGTATTTCAAACAACTAAAACATTTTAAGAAAAAAATCATGCTATAGGCAAGACAGGCATATTATAAGCAGCAACAATAGATCGAAGATACTGGGAAGATTTAAATTGCACACAGGATGTCACAAATCCTGTGGAATACGTAGACACTTCTGTCCCTATGCTACCATCTTCCAATGACGTGGTGATATAAAAATACCTAAACTCTAGGAAGGCAGCAAGTCCATATATCTTGAACAAAAGAAATTACTCAACCAGAATGAATTACTAAATGTAAACAAGATAATGAGTGAAGGAGAGGGATGCAAAGAATCCTGATCTAGGGCAGGTAGTCAGGGACACAAATTGGAACAAGTAATTGAAAAATGTGCGTCTGGCCTATGTGTAAGAAACTATCTGAAAAAACTTGGCGTGTATTCAGATCGCTTATTTTTACGACAATTTTGTATGATGCTTTTGGTCCAGAATAAACGTTGTTTGACAGCTCACTGGCCACTAGGTCAGTCACCACTGCCCTTGAACAAAAAAAAAAACCACAAACAAACAAACAAAAAAATCAAATCTATCTGCTGTACAAGTTTGCTCTTTAATTTGCTTTTCTTGACTCATCCTTCCTCATGCCTTACATACAGCTTCTGGTATCTTCCCCAGTTCATGATTCTGTACATTTTATCTTCCATTCTGTCATGCTATCTACACCCTATCTTTCACTGACATCTAGCAAAGGGAACATTTCATTGTACTACCACATCTTATCGGGCTGCCTAATTCCGTCCCAGACACATTGTTTTTGTCAGACTTCCACAAAATACCCAACCCTGCAGATCTTCTGTGGGTTTAATGTAAATTCATAGCCACAATCAAATTATGGGAGATAACATCAATTACACATTCTATATTTAAGGGCAACACATTCCAGTTGACATTACTGGAGCATCTGCTTATGTAAAGCTTCCAGAATCAGACCCAAGTTCTCAAATCTAAGCCTACATTCATCGCAAAGGAACAGCTAAGCAAACTGATAGAAAGTGGGAATCCACAGTAAGATGTGGGGACTGATAAAATTGGTATGTCTACATCTTATCTAAGCAGGCAGCATATTTGTCTATCTTAATTTCCTGGACAGCCAGGAATTATGTCCATCAGTTAGCAAATGTTTTTACCTGAAGTAGAAGTGTTTGATTATCTCTCTGATATCTCTCAGGACTTTCTGGTTTCTCTCCTTTTGCTGCTGGTTTTGAAGTGCTCCTCTTGGTCCCTATTGCAGAAATTTAACAGAAGTAGAGAAGGGTTTTCCAATCTACCTGCAGTACCTTTCCAAGCATGAAATATTGTATGTTCTGGCAGGCCTACAAGAACAGGAAAAAGCTTGCCATAGCTACAGTCACAAGGACTTCTAGGAGGGCTAGCTGGAAGAAAAGAGTTGCAGAACTTAGGGTGATCACATACCTTTATCCCACACTATCACACCACAATATTTAGGCAACCTACTAATTTTCTTGGCATATACAGAAAGCAAACTTAACACATTTTCTTAAATAAATGAATAGGCAGATGACACAGGTGCATGAGCATCAAGCCTTGAATGAGTTTTGAGCTTGTTAGCTGATTTCAGTCAATTTGGAAGAGGCAGTTCTTTCAAAAGAGAAAATCAGTAAGCAGGCATACAGACCCACACTACTGTCTACACTAAATGCAGGCAGAACCTCACGCCTTGGAATGGCCGTGGCTGAGGGTGCCTGTCCAGTTGGTGCCTGCATAGTTCCAGAACAGCCATTTCACGGTCATACCAGCCTCTTCCTTAGCTGAGCAGATCACAGACATGAGAGCCAGCTCAGGTTATTTTAAAAGATTTTGAAGGGAAGCCAAGAGTACCGCGTGTATATGCACGCGCACACGGATACATCTAGGGAACTTAATGGAGGTATACCAAAGTATTCACAGTCAGGAATTATTTTGGTATACTGGACACAAACATACAGAGAAACAAGTATCAATAGCTGAGCTGCTGTTAATCAGCTTGGTGTGGTACCTGTTCTGGAAGTATCATTTTGTTCCTGTGACTCTCTGGATTTAGCTGGCCTTTGCAGAACAGTAACCTATAGAAACAAGATTAGATATCTGCGCTCAACATCTGACTTCTCCAAAGTTGCAATGGTCAGGAAGAAACCTTAAAGAGTAAAATGAGATATCCAAAAGAATAGCATTACCTTACTTTTATCACAAGACAAGGAAGACATTCACAAGTGTAATGTCCGTGTTGAAAAGTTTCCTTTATCATGGCTGAGTTTTGCCATTTCTGCCTCTATTTTTCACCGAAACAACTGGAAAGTAATCCTGCCTTTGCTGCCTTCATTAGGATGAAAATCAGCACCCTCAACAGGAAAAGGAGCATTTTGGGGACAGAGAGGAGAAGAGGAAGGTGAAGATGAAGATCACGTTATTTCCTTCTTTCATACTCCTCCTTGCCTTAGCAAGACAGAGAAACATGAAGCTTGATTGATCAGCACATTCACTCAAGCTACTGAACAAGCCTGGGATAAAAGCTAACTGATAAAACTACTGAAACAACTCAACTGTTGAACTGAAACCCACTTAACAAAAACAGGAGGTGATGAGGGAGCAAGTTTAATCCCAATGCTTAGCTTGAGGTCAATGCTATACAATAGGCCTAATTTTAGAGCTACCCTCTATCAGGGAATTTTAAAGCTTCTGCAAGATTTTTGAACTGCTTGAGCAGTGCAGAGCAAGCACAAACAATGCTGCCTATTTCAGTCTTTTCCTGCACCTTATTCCAAGATAAATCCTATATTCCATCATAGTCTGTCTGAATCATTCTTTCTCATGACTTTCTTAAGTAGGTTCAACTACACTGCACTTCATATGCACTGCCACTTAATCATTTGACATTATTTCTGAAATATGCGATACAATATTGCCTAGAAGGGATGGCTCTTCTGCGGCCTCCTGCCCAGGAAACTGCTGCAGCAACCTCAACACTGCTTTGCTCTTTACTGAGGCCCTAAGAGATAGGCACTCTGAGATAGCTGATCTTCAAACACCGCACCTGGTAATTTTCTGCACTTCCTTTTTTTCTTTTTTTCTTTGTGATGTTCTCTCCAACTTCTCAGTGACCATTTGCCAGATGGCTTCAGACTCCTATCTGACATTTAGGAGGCTGATCTGGAAGTATGTTTTGAAGGCAGAAGGGGACTGATGCTAAACGGACCTACTTCCAGCGTGCTTGTTCCTAGCTATCTGTCAGCAGCTATACTAAAACCTGATGTTGCTACAGAGCTACAGATCCCTCCTACTTTGGGCTCATTTAGCAACTTTTTACCTGTGGAACAGATCTGGTCTGTGGGCAGCTTCTGCGGTACAGATCTTCATGTTACAATCAAAAGCAAAGTTCTACAGAAAAATGGAACTTGCCTTATGTGGAGGCTCCTTGTGAAAATACGTAACTTCTCCTTTGTCTGTTCCCACTAAAGCCAGGAGATGTTGAATTTTTTTTCTATCCTCCAATTCCCTGGAATTCGAAGAAAGTGATCAGCACATTGCTATTTTTAAGTACATCAAGACTTCGTGACACACTGTCCTTCTAGTTTACTCATTAATGCTTACAAGTTTTCCAAACTGTTGCAGTTCTTGAGAATACTGCTTTAAAAATGAACTCCCCAAAACATTACTGATGTTGCCGATATAGGAACACCACCACCAATTCCACTGGCACTGGGGAGCATTCCTCTTTTCAAATACAACAATACTACATAGGCTGAATCAGCAATAGCACATGGTGGTAAAGAATTTGCATTCCAGAGTTATGAACTACCTGAAATCCTGTCAGATACTTTATTCGACAGATTGTAAGTGCCCATTGTTTTTAAAACAAACTATATTAAGGCTGTATCAGACCTTTCATCACACTCTTGAGAAGTACCAAAGCACACCAGCACACATTTTGACTTAAGTTCTTAAAAACTTAACAGAAAACTTGATATCATCACCCATAAATGTTCTGAAGAAGGTTGGGAACTCCTTTGCCACTGGCAGCTAGTCTGGTATAGCAGGTTATATTCCAGTTCACCAACTAAATGGCATTAAAAAGCAGTGGCTATCAACATGATCTCATAGAGCGAGGGGAAACTATTTGCTTTGGTCTGTATTTTCTATTTGAGCTTAAGTATTTTTACGGCTGAGGGAGGAAGTTTTGCCAGGCAGGTGCAAGGTCTGTGTATTGGGTTTGTGTGGCAAAGTTTTGGTAGCACGGGGGCTACAGGGGTGGCTTCTATGAGAAGATGCCAGAAGCTTCCCCCATGTCCAACAGAGCCAATGCCAGCCGGCTCCAAGACAGACTCACCGCTGGCCAAGGCTGAGTCCATCAGCAACAGTGGTAGTAGCGTCTCTGTGATAACATATTTAAGAAGGGGAAAAAAAACCTGCTGCACAGCAGCAGCTGGAAGAGCAAGGAGTGAGAATATGTGAGAGAAACAACTCTGCAAACACCAAGGTCAGTGAAGAAGCAGGGGGAGGAAGTGCTCCAGGCACCAGAGCAGAGATTCCCCTGCAGCCCATGGTGAAGACCACGGTGAGGCAGGCTGTCCCCCTGCAGCCCATGGAGGTCCACAGTGGAGCAGGTATCCACCTGCAGCCCCTGGAGGACTCCACGACGGAGCAGGTGGATGCCCAAAGGAGGCTGTGACCCCATGGGAAGCCCACACTGGAGCAGGCTCCTGGCAGGACCTGTGAACCCATGGAGACAAAGGAGCCCACGCTGGAGCAGGTTTGCTGGCAGGACTTGTGACCCTGTGGGGGACCCACGCTGGAGCAGTCTGTTCCTGAAGGACTGCACCCTATGGAAAGGACCCACACTGGAGAAGTTCGTGGAGGACTGTCTCCCATGGGTGGGACCCCACACTAGAACAGGGGAAGAGAGTGAGGAGGAAGGAGCGGCAGAGACAACGTGTAATGAACTGACCACAACCCCCTTCCCTGTCCCCCTGTGCCACTCAGGGGGAGGAGGTAGAAAATTGGGAGTGAAGTTGAGGCTGGGAAGAAGGGAGGGGTGGGGAGGAAGGTGTTTTAAGATTTGTTTTTATTTCTCATTATCCTACTCTGATTTGATTGGTAATAAATTAATTTCCCCAAGTTGAGTCTGTTTTGCTCATTACAGTAATTGGTGAGTGATCTCCCTGCCCTTATCGCGACCCATGAGCCTTTCATCTTATTTTTTTCTCCCCCTATCCAGCTGAGGAGGGCAGTGATAGAACAGCTTGGTGGGCACCTGGCGTCTAACCGAGGTCAACCCACCACAGTCTGCTTAAATCAGAACCTCCACATTCAAACTGGTAACACACAATTCAAATCTGGATCTATGTTCAACTTCTGCTCTTCCTTCTACTACCGATATAGGAAGAATAATACGTGGAAACATGTTTTTAGCAGCCCAACACATTGCATTCCACCTCCAAGACTGGTACGATTTCATAGGACACGATTTCACATTGCCCTCCCTGGGAAGCGTGGCATGAGTGCTTCTCTGAAGATTCCAGATCTGGATGAGAGCTAAAACATAATGCAATTGCTACTGCCAGTGACCCAGCCCACCATCTAAGGCAACACACCTGATTTTCAGACGGTCATTCTCTGAGTAAAGACGAAGGACATGTTCCTTCTCCTGGAACAGGTAGACTTGCATATCACTCAAAGCCTTTTGCAACTCCGCAATCTCCTCTTCTCGCTGACGTACTTCCCATTGCAATTTGTGCTAGGTAGAGAGAATGAGGTACTTGAAATGATACACAGCATTACAACACTTACAACTTCAAACTGCTTGTGCCCTGAGCCTGTAGCTGGTATAGAACAACTGCCAGTTCAAGTGAATTATTTTATTCTCTTACAAAATTTGACCAGATGAGGGCAGTATTGGAAAAATTATTAAAAAACGTTTCAACAGGGAGTTCAGAGCCCTGAGAACCATTGTCACTATACAACAGTCAAATAAGGCCTAAGCTAGGGTCTCCAGTTTCCAGTGGCTGCACTTCCGCACTCGCAGAGTGGCACAGGTATGGGGAGTCCGACATCAACAAAAACCTAGCAAAGCCTCTATAGTAACACTTACTCTTAAAAGAAATTAACAGAAGAATAAACATTAAAATATCCATATGGTTTAGTAGTGAGAAATCTGGCTAGTTACTGTTTCACTAATGCTTTTCTACCTGGTGTGGAAACTAGCAAACCTTTCAAAGAGCCATTCCCATAGGAGAGAAGACACTACTTTGGAACCTGTCCCTCTTTTTCCCATATGTTGAGTGAAAGTAACTTGTACGCCACATATTTCTCGAGGGCCTTCAGGCTGCTTCAAGCATGGCCAGTACTTGAGGAGGCACCTCAGTCACCTCAGAAGCGATCCTTCTATTCCCAAAGGGACATTCACAATTACAAAGATGACTGCTAGACAGATGTATGCTGTAAGGCATCTCAGAGCACTGAATATCTTACAGATATTCTGTAAGATTCCTTCCTCTTAAAAGGCAAAGATTTTTAGCTTTTGGAGTTTCTTGTAAATTTGCATTTAGAATTCCATTGCAGTAAATAAAAATTATATCCGTATCTCAAAGCCTATTAAATTTGGACAAAAGAGCACTCATTCTTCACTATGAGAAACAAGGGAAAGCAGTTGGAAAACATGGGAATTGAACATCTGAACGCAGGCTTTAATTTAAAAAGAACAGAAACAAACAACCCACTGTGAAGATATAACCAAACTATAATAACTTAAGAATAGAAGAATATCCTACAGGCATGTTTCTGTTTGCTTTGACAGAGGACAGAGCTAGATTTTACAATCAAGCCCTGAAATCTACTTATTTCTTCTTAGCTCAGTTCTACCACATTACTGCTAAATCTTAACATCACCTGTGCTGAGTTTTCAATTGAAGAAAAACATTAAGTTTGTGTAAGGATACGTCATTCATACATCATTCAAAAACTCTTTTCCTAACCTGCTCATCATATGTTTCTTTGTATCTCTCCAGCCTTTTTACCAAATCCTCATGTTCCTCATCAAAGTCAGCAATCTTCTTGCGGTAGTATTCCAGTAGCTCCCGGGAGGGACGGAGAAAGGCCAAGCGCTCATTGATTGAAGGGAGAGGAGTAAAGTCCTCCTGACTCGGAGACTGAGAACTAGCGTATCTGGATGAGACATGGGGGGTTGCCAGCCTGGACAGAAACAGTTTCTAATGACATGTAAGCTTCAGACAATAAAATAAAAAAAAAAAAAAACAAACAAACCAACAACACTCTAAAACAGTTAAAAATAAATTTTCAGTTTTAACACAGGTTCAATTTCAGAGACAGATTAGCTTGTCTGTGCTCTGGGTATTAAGAGGAGATCACGGCATTCAGGAGAACCAAAAGCTTTGATACAGAACAGCTCGCAGGCTTACTATACTGTGGAGATGGGGTCAACTGATGGAAAAGGGAGAAAGAAAAATGTTACAGAAGGAAAGTCTCATAGGTTGTTTGGGGAGGGTGAACCTGAAAGGAAGAGGAAGAAAGAAAAGAAGGAGAGAACAAAGAGAACAAAAACTCCATTGTTGTGCAATTAGAAGCAGCAGCTGAAAGATAAACAGGAAGACATAATCTGTGACACAATCACTACTCGATATCCAGAAAGAAAAACACTTTCTAAAGAAAGACTGTTGAATAACAACAATAATTCAGGTTAGCTGATGCACCAGCCACCATAATTTATGGTGTAGGTCTAGGAATCTACATGCTTCCCTTTCTGGTGCACTTGATGTTCTTATCCACATGGCTTGTCCACCCTTCATAGTGAAATAGAAGCTTCCAAGTTCTTGAATCTTATGTTGAGGTACTAGATGGAAAGCATGTCAATATTACATAAATCAAATCAAGAATATGGACATGAAATTACATATCTGATTTTTCTTTTAAGCAATGTTTACTGCATTTGAACATTGAACCTGCTCAAACAAGCACCAAATTTGCAAATAGAGCTGCACATAGTGTTCAAAATTCTCTTGGAAAGTGTTCTTTTCATTATTTATGTTAATCTGACAAACACTTGATACCACAAGTAACAGCATTAAAGCTAAAAAGCTTCTTTACTGAAGATTTGCTTAACAAAAACACAGTCCAGAATCTGAATCTGGAGCCAGTGCCAGAACTTTGATCATAAAGTGATCTGGCAGGTGACACCAAGGCAGCGGTGACCTTTATGGGCCAGCTCACCAAAGCTGCTTAGATCAGAACCCCAATGTCCTAGATCCATGAAAACATGGCAAGCTCCGTAACTCCTGGCACTGTAGAAAAGTATTAAATATGCAATAATATGACTATTTCACATAGGAACTTTCCCACCAGCTGTGCCCAGAAATGCCTTAAACAACACACTTGGAAAAATAAGTAAGAGCAACAGAAGAAAACAGGTAACATAGGCACAAGGTGAATACTTTATTACTGAACTAAAGGATAGTAGAAATTGAAAGCCGTAAGGATAAGGAAGCACAACAGGTACAAGAGCGGACAAAACAGTGCCTTAGGTGAAGCCTGGCTACCGGACAGAAAGGGAAGAGCTGCGGGGCAGAGCCCGCGGCGCAGCTTCGGTGCGGGGTGACGACGGAGGCAGCCCCCACACTACCTTCTGGAGCGAGGGGAGGTCCCCGGAGAGCAGGCCGTCGCGCTCATGGGAAGGGCCGGCCTCACCGCGGGTAGGGGACAGAAGCTTCGAGCCGGCCGCCTGCGGCCCCGGGTACCCCGGGAGGCTGGCGGAAAGACGAGCTAGGTGCAGGCCCCGCTGGGAACGGCCATAGCCGCGCGGAAAAGCCCCTGGGGGGGCTGCCGAAGAAGCCAGGGACAAGCTCCCGAGGCAGCACGGGAGGGAGCTGGCACCACCCGCACACGGCCGCCGCCGCCGCCTTACGGCCCTCCTCTGAGCAAGGCCCCCAACGGCAAAACAACCGCCACAACGGGCCCTCCACCACTTAAACGGCGAGGCAACCTGCCGCCCGCCGCCTCCTCCAATCACAGGCAGCCTTCCATGCGGCGCCGACCGTCTCTACCAATCACCGCTCGCGACACGGGCGCCAGGGGGCTCGGCGCCGGCGCCTCTGGGAGTTGTAGTCCTTGGGTCGCGGCGGGGGGGCGGCGGCGCGGCGGCCGCCGGGGGAAGGAGCAGGGGCCGCCGCCGGGCGCTGCCCAGGGCAGAGGCAGCCCGCAGCGGGAGCTCGCTTCGTCCACAGCGGCAAGGAAAAAACCCCAAACGTCTTTTTTTTTGCCTCCTTTGAAAATGGGCTGAGCGGAAGGCAGGGGCTGTGAAGCGCTCGCAGGTTCAAGGTCTGGCTGAATACCCATACTTATTTTTTAGATCATCTGGGTGCTTTTTAGGCTCCTCATCCCCCACGTACGTCTTCCTGCACCCAGCAGCGCTTAGCATTCTGCTTGCAATGTACACAATACGCTAGTTCCTAATATAGTTGCTAAGCGCGCTGGAAAAAAACCTGCACGCTAATAAGCCAGATTTTTTTCTTAACTGTTTCTTTAAAGAAATGGACCTTCTGTATTACCAAAAAAAAAAAAAAAGGGTCTACGCTTACTTATAAAACTAGGAGGTTCTTCTTCAAATCAATTTTCTCAATAAACAGAGAAAAGAGGAGGGTAGATGGTTTTCCGGGCAAAGTCCGGAAGAAAGGCTGCTATTACCCTTGGTTAGACGAGCTGCTCTCTCCACTTCTCATAAAGCAGTTGAATATAGGGTACAAGGGGCCGAAGTCCTCTCAGGGGAGTGAGAAATACTTCCAGACGACCAGGAAGAATAAAGACTGACATGGGGTAGACAAGGCCCAGCGTGGCCCAATGTTTCGGAGGCCAACAGCCCCCACAGCGGAGGGGGTAACGGAGAAAAGCGTAAAATTCTGTTGCAAAAAGGGTATCTTGCAGAACTGATAAAATGAAAAAAATGTCCCCTCCCAGGTTATTTCCTTCGGCTGGGGCTGCACGGCTAGAAGGCGCGTCCCCTGGGTGGTGGATAGGGGATCCCTCTCTGGAGGGTGCACCGGATAAAACTGAAGAAGGTGCCGCGAACCAACGCAGCCTAAGGGAAGGCCACCCTGACAGAAAAACCACTGGCCCTCCAAGTCATGGGGGTTGGGTAGGAGGCCAACTACCTCCTCCCAGAAAAAAAAAAAAAAAAAAAAAAAAAATTGCAGAAATGACGAGCATCAACTTTCAAAAAAAAAACCGAAATGGCGGAGATGGCGAAAATCAGTAATGAAGTGAGGAGGAGGAGATGGAACTGGATCGGTCATGTCTTGAGGAAAAAAACGACAGAAGACTGCGCTGTGGCCCTTGTGACTCCAGAGCACACAGCCGCAGACCGATCGAAGTGGAAGAACGATGTTTGCGCCTTGTGTGCCTCCTGGCACTGAGAGAATTCAGATTCAGATTCCCAGGCTATTTGGAATTTTTAGCTTTTTATGCTGTTAGGAAAACCTGCACCCTTCCCAGTAGCACCTTCCAGAGCCCTCCACTAGCGTAAATGCATTAACACAAAATTGAAACAACTTCGAACAGTCTAGAAGGAAAACAGCAAGACTGGTTCTCAAAACGAAGCTTTTGCATGGATTAGGTGTTTTCTAGCACGGAGTTTTTCCCCTGTAGTAATCCTGGCTAAATTACTGCTTATCTTGGAAACTGGGTACATTGGTGATTCTGCTGTTGGGAATAGAATACACCTACACACGTATTTCCTCAAAAGAATCTGGTGCAGCCCATCAGAAGAGAGACACAATGAAATAATAAAAGAAAAGAAAATGGTGAGGGGGGTGTAGAAATATAATTTCTAGATAACTGCTAAGGGAACATCTGCACTCCACATGCTTTTACAGTCATAAAAGTATCAGGCATCCACGTCAGGAGCCCCCTGCAAAATATAAGAAGACATTGCAATAACACAATCACCATTGGTAAACTCCTTCAATGTTTTATAAGATCAGCTTGCTCTTACCTATAAGTTTTGTCAAAATCAACCATTCACATTGGAGCCATTCGTTTCCCATATGTAAAATGTGGGCGACACCTCTTCCATCTGGCGGGGAAGCGATGCAGATAAATGTATTAGTCTGTCTGAAGCCGATCTTGTAAGCCTCCTGGTAATGGGAGGAGGAAATTAACTGTTTCTGCGACTGAAACAGTACACCAGGGCCAAGGCTGGAATAAACAGTAAGAACAAAGTGAGATGTGGAGTGTGGTGAAGAGTGGAGGCAGGGCTCTGGTTAAAAAAAAAAAAACACGCAATCTTTTTTTGAAGGCTATGTCGTAATGGATAGGTAAAAGAGGTACCAGGCCAGTTCTGACTCCTGAGTACTTGACTTTGGAAATTAAAACATTCTGTACGGGGAGGAGGAGATCAGCAGGGTATCTGTACATAATGCAGAGACTGGAGGGTGATTGTGGAGTACTTCACACGACCTTGTAATCAATGACTGACCAGACTTCTGAGGTCTTACTGGAGAAGCTGCGAGAGGGACGCTCTGGGCCAGAGACAGTGGAGCCGCCAACAGCAACGGACGTTGGCGGGCACTGGCGCCGGTTAACCGAGATTAAACTCAAGACTGGCGGGAACAGCCGCCTCGCAGGGTGACCAACGCGGGCCTCCGCCGGCGGCACCCAGCAGACGCCTGCGCCGCCGGCCTGGGGCCCGCTCGCGGCCCCGCCCTGCGCGCCGCCGTGCCGGCGGCCCGTTTTCTGCTGAAGTTAACAACCAGAAGCTCAGAGTCCGCGTACGACGCTGGGCCCCAGCCGCCGGCAGACGCGACCCCGGGGCTGGGCCCGCCCGCCTTCCCGCCCCGCCGGCCCTGAGGCAGCGGCGGGCCGCCCCCTCCCCCCCCGGGCCCAACGGCCGCCGCGGGGCGGGGCCCGCGGAGGGGGCGGGGCGTGCGGAGGGGCGGGGCTCTCGGGCCTCCTCCTGACGTCCGGCTCAGACAATGGGCGAAACGGCCCCCTTCAGCACCGGAAGTGAATGGCTCGAGTTTCGTCGCACATTCCTCCGCGGCGGAAGTGAAGGCGGCCCCTCCCTCCTCGAACCCCCTCCCCCCGGCCCCCTCCTCCCCCAGGCGAGCCGTAGGGTGTCCCGAGGGGCGGCGGGCGGAGCAGCTTGTCTCTCGGATCTGTCGGAGGAGTGTCTCCGGGAGCGGCGGGCTCGAGAGGCGGCCGCTCCCTCAGCGCCGGGAGCCGCCTCGCCAGACGGGTGGTGAAGGGACTACTTTTTGGATCGGAAGGCAACAGTTCCTCCTGCTTCCGGGGGAGGGCTCAAAGGCAGACGCGTAACTTCCGGCGAGCTGGAACGCGAGCGAGAGGGGCTCGGCGCGGGGGGAGGCAGCCCTGGGGGACGGGACAACAACACTCGCCAGCAGCCGCCCCCGCCGCTCCGCACCGCCGCTCCGCACGGCCGCCCCGCCCCGCCCCGCTCCGCACGGCGGCCGTCCTGCCCGGCAGCCGCCGCCGGAGGATGCGCCTCGGCCACCGGCCCAGCCCCGCCGGCCGCCCCTGAGGTCCCCCCCTACCCCTTCGCCGCCGTCGCCGCCCCCGGCCGCACCCCACCGCCCTGCCCCGCCGCGGCCCTCGGTGCGCTCCCCCCGTCGGCGGCGCCCTCCCCCTGTGGCCATGTCGGGGGGTGGCGGGTCGCGCTATGCGGCCGAGTTCGTGCCCCCGCCCGAGTGCCCCGTGTTTGAGCCCAGCTGGGAGGAGTTCAGCGACCCGCTCGGCTTCATCGGCCGCATCCGCGGCCTGGCCGAGAAAACCGGCATCTGCAAGATCCGGCCCCCCAAGGTACCGCCCGCCAGGGGCCTGGCCGGGGGGGAGGCAGGACGGGGGGCCGGGCTGGGCCCAGGGGGGCCGGGAGGGGCTCGCCGTGTGCCCTGGGCTCTCCCGGGTGCGCCAGGAGGTCTGAGCGGGCGCGGGGTCTCGGTGGCAGAGCGGTGGAGGAGGGGACCCGGGGAGCCCCTTCCCCCACTCCCGCTGCTCGCCTGGGCTTTCGTGCGTCGTCGTCTGTAGGCCTCGGTGTCCGTGCCCGGGACACCAAGGAACCTGTACAGGCTTTGACCTCAGAGCTGGGTTTTGTAGAGGTTTCCTTGGAGCAGGTGAGAAGCTAGTAGTGCATGGCGGTGTCCGGGACTTCACGCTCTTTTTACTTTAAAAAAAAAAACAAACCACAAACCAAAACCCTACACCTTACTTGGGAAAACTGCAAAAGCATTGTAGGTGAAATCGGGCGTTTGCTCTGGGAGGGGGGAGAAGGAGGAGGGGGAGGTGGAAGGGTATTTCTTTTTAATGGATCATTGTTTATAAACGTAATCTTGAAACTGTTAATAGAAGTGTGGCCAACCTGTTTGTGCAGGGGAATTATGTTTATGCGTAGCCGTTTAAAAGGTAGAAGCTTAATCTCTCCGATGACTTGATCATTATTTTATGATGACTTGCCCTGTGACCTGGTGAACTGTTTAGACAAGAACATCAGGCAAAAGGTGGTTAGATCACTTCATAATTAAAGTACAAATAAACTTTAAATATAGCTGTAAAATAAGAGAGTTGAAAATACGAAGAGAGAGGATGAAAAAAAATGAAAAGAAAGCGTGTAACTGAGAACAACTTGGATACGGGGCTTGCTGATTAGATTTCATGATCCTTCCTCTGCTTCTGACCTGTCTGGGTTGTTGGTATCTGTTTAGTTGGTTTAATGACATGGTGAAAACTTGACCTCCAAGGGGCTGCCCTTTCTAAAATAAGCAGAATGGCTTGGTTGAGAGGCCACAAGAAACTGATCCAGATCCTGTTCATTGAGAATAACTAGAACTTTCCTGGCCGTTGAACGCATTTGTATTTCTCCATGATTGCTTAGCTGTTTGCATTGCAGGGTTTTGCAGGATGCATACGTCAGGTTGATTTGCAACCTGCAATAAGGACTGAATCAGACACTTTATACTAAACTTACTGATTTATTATTCTTTTCTGTTATTAGAAGCTGTAAATATTTTACGATTGTGCTTGAGGCCTTTATATGCTGCAGCAGTGCAAGTAATAAATATTTAGTGTGGCTTGTCCACCTGGAATGGGGTGTCCTTACTCTGTTGTACTTACTGCCAGGTAGACAATCTAGTATAGCTTAAGCTTTCTTAAAAATACTAAAAAGCTGAATTATACTTGTTCTGATGTCGTAACACAGTTTTGAGAGATGGGGCTAGGAGGCACTTGTGGTTGAACCGACTGCTGACTGTGTTGAGAAAGTCATTATTTAAGGCTGCGTTTCTGTTAAAGAATCGGATTCCCGACTGGTGGTCTTATCTTTATTGAAATGGCTGTAGACAAACATGAAAAAAGTTAGATGCATAATAATGTGCTTTATTTAGTGTTTGTCACTGCTGATGGTGAGAATTTTGCAATGTGCAGGATATATGGAACTTTTTAAAAAGTAAATAAATACCCTGTAGCTTGTTGGTTATCTCTCATATTTAGTCTAAGTATGAGGTAATGCATACTGAAATGCTTTGAACCTTTATTTTCTTTTACATTTTTAATTCTGTAAGGATCTCTTTCTTCGAACTAAAATATTGTGGGAAGAACATTATTTTAAAAGCACAAGACTGTCATAAAATTGGAAAATGATATCGCCGGTTGTACTGAGAAACTCATTTACTTTTGGGAGCTTGTTTACTCAGATGTTGCTAGGGTCTTCTGTTTTGTGCGTTTTTTGAGAAATTTCTTGAAGCAATAAAATGTCTTTCTGTCTCTGTTTAGGACTGGCAGCCTCCATTTGCCTGTGAAGTACAAAGTTTTCGTTTCACTCCACGAATTCAGCGCCTGAATGAACTGGAGGTGAGCTTTTCCACTGTTGATACAATTTTGTGTTTGCACTGAAAGCGGTAGGTCTCCTTGCTTGAGATTTGCATCTTGGCAGGTTTCTGGATGGGGGAGACTTTAGAAACCCATAGACCACATCAGTGTTTATACTTGGCAGTGGCAGAGTTCATATAAAATAACTCTCCATGGCTTTGAGAAAAGTCTGGTTTTTATTTTATTACCTAAAATAACCACAAGAGTTTTTCACATTCAACTGGAAATGTCTAAAATGAGTGCCAAGTACCATGTTGTGTAGTAAGAGCAGCCAGTGTCTAGCCTTCAGAGCTCCACAGGCAATGAATTTTTTTTCTTAAAGTATTTACTGCTGTTCTGAAGCCCCTGGTTACCTTATACTGTCTTGATAATGCCTTTTAAGCCTTAAAATGAGCTGTTTTTTTATAGGCTTATTATAGTTGGTTAATTTTACGATTCAAAAATGTATGGGAGCTTTCTTGAAAGCAGTATGAGTCCCATTCTGTTCTGGTTTTTCCTTTTCTCTACAACGTTTCTCAAAGCCTTGCTCTGTTCATATACCAAAATGTCATCTATCATTTGGTTTGTAAATGGGTCTCCTTATGGAAAGTGATTTGAGCACTCCAAAAATACTCAAGGGAGGAGGCCCTTCTGTATGGTTAAGGCATATATAAAAACTGTTTGTGACTTTCCCCCCCGTGTATTTTAATAATTGCTCTTGTGTTGCTCCCTGGAATGCTGATTTTTCAGAAGTCTGCATTTTGGTTTCAAACCAAGGAATTGTTAGGTAAGAGTTTGGGTTATAGGATCTTAAATGCAGAGAGAAAAGCATATACAGTTTTCTGTTTGTAAATATCTTTCTTTTTATCTGTATTTGTAGGATTTTTTTTTTACATGACTAAGAAATACCGCGCTTGCCAAGTTGCACTTTGAAAATGTAAACACTATAAAAACTTGTTGTGTTTTTTCCCAGGGCTGTAAGGTATTGTCGTGCTTGTTTTGGGACATACGCGTTTGTCTTCCTTTATTGATTGCAGGCAATGACAAGAGTGAAGCTGGACTTCTTGGATCAGTTAGCAAAATTTTGGGAACTCCAGGGATCCAATTTAAAAATCCCTGTGGTGGAGAGAAAAATACTGGATCTCTATGCTCTGAGCAAGGTGAGTAAGCAATTGTAGGCCTTGGTCAGACAGGGACCTTGTTTTTCATTCAAGTTCAAGAAGCCAAGCAACAGGGAGGGCTTGTTTTACAGCATTAATCTCATTACTATGGAGATTAAATGAGGGAGTGGGGGAAAAAATATAGCGAAGGAGATTTTTTTAAATTGAATGGTTCTGGCAGACATGTCAAGCACAGTTAAATTGCCTTTGGTTGGATTTTATACAGCATGTATTCGTTACCTTGTATACAGCTTGAACATCCTGATGTCAGCTGGCCACTTGCTTTTTAGTTCTCATTTTTTACATATGGTAGAGCTGCAGGAGTTTGAGGTGGTTTTTGAGAAGGCAGCGGTATACTTGCATGCAGTTCAGCTCCTGACCTAGCAATTCTGTAATGAATTGTTGTTATAATTGCTCCCTCCTCTTTCCCCATAGAGGTTCTCCACATGACATAAACATGCATCTTTGAGAGTTTATAATGTCAACTTCTGGAATAATTATTTTAATTGAATTCCAAAACACACTAGGCTTAAGGCTGGCTAGAAATTTATATTACTACAGTTGTGTTTGGTGTGGTTTTTTCCAAAGTTTGCACACAAATAAAATCTCTGGAATTTGCTTTTGCATTGGGAAAATATATGTACTGTTACAAACTTACATGCTAAGGGTAGATTGTTAATATAAATAGGTAGATTTCTTCTTGCAAGGCAAGGAATTCAGATATGGTAGAGGTAAGGAATTAAGGTAAGGTAGTTCTAGTCCTTCTAGGTTAGAGCATCAGTTTCCATTCCCCATCAAGATTTCTTTCTCTTAGGTAAGTAAAAATGCAAAGATCTGAATAGATATTATTTTTAAGGAAAGAAGTCATAGTCTTTTGGACAGCGTGGAATTGCTGATAAAATGCAGAGAAAAGCTGATAAAATATCTTTCAGTATTCATTTGGTTTTGGTTTTTTGGTTTTTTTCTTTTTTTTTTTCCCCATGTCTATGGTGGTTTGTTGGGATATCCAGAATATCATGGTGGTACTGGGAAATATCTGGGTCACTGTTATGATCTGGAACATTTTACTTGACTGCAGATATGCAGGTCTAAGATTATTTAGTTACTTAGTGGTTTCTCTAGCCACTATCTATACATTGTTCACGTATAGATAATTTTAGAAATCAATTTTTCGTGGACACTTTGAAGATAAATTGAAATTTAGGAATAGTTTCATTTAAAATGGCTTTTCTAGTACTTTGCTGTAAATATGAGGAAAAACAATGATCAATAATATTATTATCTAAATGTAGCTATCTGATTATAGGAGGAACCAGAGTTAACTAATTTATTTGTCACTGTCACAATTAGACTTTTGAATTTACCTCAGCGTCAAAAATAAACCATAAATTTCACTCCAGTAACAAAATGTTTTTGCGCTGAGGTTTCTAAGTCTGTGAAACGTTAAGCATGAAATTTGGTCCTCGTGTAAAGAAATGTAATGCGAAACTACACTGTTGTAAAAATGCTATTAGTCTTACAATAATCTAAAAGAAATTACAATCCATTTGGGTTTTAAGCTACTTGGCAGTGAAATTGTACAGGGAATGGAAGCAGTGGAAATGTGGCCAGTGTTTCTGAGGAAGCAACTAATACACTGTTATGATCATTGCTTGGAGGCAAATGGTCTGTGGTTTTTCATTCTGTGTACATACTAGTTACATCTAAGTAGTGATAGTTCTGCATGTGAATTACTAGACTCAAACCAATTGAAGTCAGGTGTAAAAACTGGACCGAGTTATTTGGAAGGTAAATTCAGTTTCTCCTCTTTTTACAGTAGTCTCTCTTCCATTCAGGGTTTTGTGAGAGTTTCTGTAACTCTGAAGTTGAGAGCTCCAACGCTCCCTTCTGCCTGGGGTCTGTTTGAATGGGCTTCACTTCTGGCCAGACTTGTGTTTTGCATCAGAGTACAAGTCTGGTGAGGGTTAACTTTTCAGTTTGTTCTGATGGTAGGGTTTGTATTCTTTCCAACATGTCACAAATCTTAACTGTTGGACTCCTCCTGTCTAGAACAGTATGCAATTTACATTTACTAGGAAAATTGTCATGTTAAATGTATTCAGTAATGAGGGTAAGTAAGTGCTTAGTTATTAAAGTACTAGTCCTTCAGGAAACAAAAACTAAATTCAAGATTCTGTCACTTTTTAATAGAACCTTGTAACATTTGGTTGGTTTAATTGATTCTTGGTTTATGCAAGGTGGTGAGGGTAGCTCTAAACCCTTAATGTTTTTATTGATGCGTTTCAGATTGTTGCCAGCAAAGGAGGCTTTGAAGTAGTCACTAAGGAGAAGAAATGGTCTAAAGTGGCAAGTCGGCTTGGCTACCTGCCAGGAAAAGGCACAGGGTCGTTACTCAAGTCTCATTATGAACGGATCTTATACCCCTATGAGCTCTTCCAGTCTGGGGTCAGCCTTATGGTGAGACGTTTCTCTTTCACGATATGAAGAGTGGGACCCAAACTGCACATAGAATGCTACTTGTTATTGCATACAAAACTAGGACGTAGGGTCTGTGCTTTTAGAAGCTTTAGCTGTGTAAACAAACCTAGAACCGCCCTCATACTCACCTGTGACAGAATAGTGCTAGAAGGTGTAATGTGACCTTGTGTAGTTATTTTCTGATAGCCATTTCTTTATAGGACTGAGGCCAACCCTGTTGGGAAGGAAAACAGAGCAAAAGATGATATGATTAGTTGGAAAGAAGTCTTTCTCTCTCTCTTGATAAGCTGGCAGTTGAGATTCACTTTCCTTATTTGAAGGGTGCGTGGATTAATTGGCCTCTTGTCCAAATGACATGTGTAATGCTGTGTGATTTCACTCATCCTGTTTCTTAGTGAACAGAATGATTCACAAACCATGGAATGATCAGCACTGCCTGATCAATCAACCTTGTGTCCTGTGCTCTGATCCCCTAGGGCATCCAAAAGCCAAACTTGGACCTTAAGGAAAAAGTGGAGGCTGAGGACCTCAGCTCAGATGCCCAGGCTTCCCCAAAGCAGGCTTCAAGAATGAACGCTGTGCTGAAGAGAACCAGGCGTGTCAAATCTCAGGTACCCCTGTTAATTGGCTCTTACAGATAGAGAACACTGATTCCTTCCATCAGCACAGCAGCGTTGGCAGTGCAACAGCCTTTGTCTGGCTGCAGGAGCCTGCTGAAAAGCACCGCCAGGAAGCAGTCTTCATTTAAATAAAATCCAGAGACGGATGTCTCTCTGAGGCCTGGTTTGCTTATGGTAGATGCTCTGTTTATCTAAAAACTTTCAAAAGCTGCTTTTTGTTTATTGACAAGTGGCCTATGTACTTTGGTAGTGAATACAGCTGTATACACCTAAGCAGCTAAAAAGCCATTTGTGAAATGATGTTGAAGTTTCTGCTTGCGCAAAGTTCAAAAGGTTTTTTTTAAAACTTTTTAAAATATGCCATTTAGTTATACAAATGCAAATATGTGTTGATAAGTGTTTATTAATTGTGGAAATTGCACTTGGGACTAATTATCTCAAGCTGGACTGACTTTGTGAAGAAATGAAACAGATATGAGGGTGGATGCTCAGCGATGGCTGGAACTGTGTAGGATTTCCACAGTTTTTCTACTGAAAAGCAGTTTATTTTCTTCTGGTGGTATAGGAACGTCTGACATTCTACTAGATGATATTAAATCCTGGGAGTATCCCCCAGTAAATCTCAATTAAAACTGAATCACCACCATTTAAAATGCTGTACCATTAGAAATAATCCTGGAGGCTTATTCTCATGGCTCCATTGCTTCTATTGGGCTATTTAAAGCAGGCCTTAACCTTTTGACAAAGATTTCTGTTGCAGGCGTCATCCTAAGGCTCTTCACTGCTGGCCAGTCAGCAGAACATGGGCGAAAGCTGGTTTTATATGCAACAAACTTACTGCTTGCTTGATGCCATTCTAGACTTACTTTAAGCACCACAAAGTTTTTTCAAGTGCTCTTAAACTGCTTTTTTTCAAATGCATCTTTCTTGTCACTGAGGTATTTTAATATCCTTTATAAAATCTCATCTTTTTCTCTGATGTCATGATCGATTTAGACTGAACTCTTTCTTTTAGCGTATTTTCTCAACTTACTGAAGCTGACAATGTTATTTACCGTAGCCATATAACAATGCATCACACAAGCAGTCGCAGGCTGTGATCTTACTAGATCTCTCAAATCACGTGTTGTTAGTGAGCTATCCAGAAAAACTGAGAACGCTAAAGGAACTGCAGCAGTCATTTGTTATGTGGAATTCTGCTTTGGATTTGAATGAATCTTGTAAGATAATGCCAGTATGACCTTTTTCTTGTACATGGTATAAAAGTGTTGCTATGTTATTAAGATCCTGTGGGATCTTTTCTCCTGCTAATTTCAGTGGAATAATGGTACTTCTATTTCTCCTTGTTGGAAAAAATGATTCTATGGTTATCCTGGCACAGTATAGCTCCTTCATTTCATTTAAAGAGCCTGCATTTCGGAAATCAGATTATTTTACTTGGATCGTCTATGAAAAGTAAATATGTATATATTATATTTTTTTAAATACCTTTTATTAGCCCTTTGGCCATGGTATCTTTTAAGCATTACAGTTGTTAAAGTGGCTGAAATGAGTTCTTTAATACAGGAAAAACTCAACCTGCTTGCATAGCTAGGAGAAGTATTTTTTGGCTGTGTTGGAAGCTACGTATAACTTTAAGTCAACTCTGGAACTGTATTTAGAAACAGAGATTTGTCTTCAGTAGCACCAAATGGTAGAAGTGTAAATATCTGGGAAATGTTGAGAAATTGTTCCAGATTTCAGTGCACCTCCTTATTGTAGACAGGACTCTGTCTATTGTTTGAAGTGCATACCTGGAATTTACCAGAGATTGTCTATGTAGTCTTCAGAGAACAAGTAATATGCAAGTAATGTAAAAACCTGCTAAATAAATGTCATTCTGCTCTAGCTGAAACATCTGAATGGTTTGTTTAGTGTGCCAAGTAGCCCAATGCCTGGGTAGTGAGCATGGATAACTACACTGACCTCTGCATCTCAGTAGATTTTTTCCAAGTGCTAAAAGTACTTTCCAAAAATGCTCTGCATCTTCTTCTTGCGGATAACTTACCTAAGAATAGGTGATGAATAAGAAAGCATAAAGATAGTAATCAGAAATTACAGAAATAAACAAAGATCCCAAGCAGTAGAAGGGGGTGGCAGACTTTCAAAAAGCAAATTTTTGAATTTTTAGAGAAAGTGAAAAATGAAAGAAAATAGGGAATGAGAATTCTCCTTTGTGAAAGATGGGTTGGGAATCTTTGGATACTACAATCAAATGACAGTTGAATACATTGTCTCTGAATAGGAAGAGGATAATTTGGTGATGAGAGATTCTGCTAAAAAATAAACTTAATGCTTCATTCTCTTTCCCTTTTCTCTGAAGAAAGCTATCACAAATAAAAACTGAAGAAGGGCAACTGAATTACTAAAGGCTTGTAAAGAAAAGGACAACAAAAAGTAGAAAGAATTCAGATTAGGAAGAGAATATCCTTAAGGAAAGGTTAAATTTAGGAGAATACTTCTGTCTTAGAAGAGAGCAGTATATCTTCATAGATGATCTGTCAGGGTGTATTTTAACTGGCAAGGGTTTTGTCTAATGGGGTTACATCATGATGATTTCTGGTAGAGAAATGCAATACTGGAACAAAAAGATAATGAAGTGCTATCTTTTCAAAGGACATTAACTTAAGGTCCAGAGAATTTTATGAAAAATTGAAATAAATTCTAAGTAGTATATCTGCTTTCAGGTTTCTTTTACAAATCTGGTTGATTGCAGAATAACAGAATTAATGAAATAAGCTTCCATTTTTTTTTATTTGAAAGACTTCCTTCCATGGGAGTAATTGTGTGAAACAAAAGAACTCTGGGAGATGCTGACAAATGCCCAAAACACGTAATAAATACTTTGATTCTTGGTTGTCACTATTCTGGTCTTGTGCATTGGGGGTGGAGGGGTGGGGATGCAAATGTTTCAAAGTTGATGAGGGTAGGACAACAGAAAAAGTTAGTATGTGAATTCAGTGTAACTGGATCATGTTATTAGGATTTGCCCATATATAAGAAAAGCCTTTGGGTTGTACTTTCAGTTGAGAAGGTAAAAGTAAAATACGTCTGCATCCTTCAGGAGAAAGAGGAGCTGAGTATAAAATCGCAGTTTAATCAAGTTCATTTCGTTTATATAGAAAAAATACAATGCAAAAGCGTCATGGAGTTTTGTGGTGTTAGCAATGAGAAAATGGCAAGAAATGCAAGATTTCTGCTTCCATGCATTCCCAGTTTTGAGTTTGGTGGTTTTATACAGTCTTAAAAGATACCCCAGAAAGACTACTCATTGAGGCTTCTGAATGCTTCTGGTATTCACACCTTAAACTATCAATATCCTGGCAGTGTTCATAAGATTATACAGGAATCTGATTTTTAAAAAACATTTCCATTTCAATATGCAACCTGTTCTTTTTGAAAACTGTATAGCTTTTTCCACCTGAGCATGAATGGATTGCATCCACTTAGATTTAGCGGAAGCCAGGTAAATCTGGGTGATGGAGTTAGGAAAATACATTTAGGTAATGCATTTTTAAACAAAGCTATAAAACTGAAGAGAGCTTGCTGCACGTTAATGATTTACTTTTACTAAATACGATAGTAAAACTATTTTTCCGGTATCATTGAGAAAATTATCTTAGGTCACAATAGCAGGGGAGAGAAATTGTGGAGATCATTCATAAATATTGCTGAAATGATGGAAAATTGTACTGTGCTAAGAAATGTAATGTGGGTCGATTCTGTCAAGTTCTATTAGTTGAGAGAATGAATGAACTGTTAATGAATTTCAAATGGGACCTGAGAGACTATGAAGTCTCCAGGTGGTAGGCTTTCCTGTACAGCAAAAAAGTCAGTGTTTCCTTACGGCTTGTTAGCCAAAAAGTGAGGAATTCCTGAGAAAAATTTGCCAGTTAGCGTGCAATTTCAGAGTGGGATTCCGGAGTTAGTAACATGAACCTAAAGTGAAAATAATTTAACAGCAACATAGAATTCATAAATGTGCAAAACTAGGATATCGACAATAATCAGTTTGGAAAGATGCTGATTAGCATACTGCATACACGGTTCAGTGGGAACAGGGACTCTAAATATCACTAAAAATTCCTTAGAGTAATAATGCCTAGGAAACGGTATCTCTTTTAATGTGTTCCGGAAGCAACAAAACGAACTGATTTAGACTGAATAAATGGAAATTATCTTCTTTCTTTCAGCTTTATTGCACGTGCATTTGAACTTGGTTGTTTTTTTTTTTTTTTTTGTCTATTGATTAAAAACTGAATACATGTCACCCCAAGGGAGCTTATTTCATGCATGATGTATCGGGCCATAACTCTGTGGAAAATAACAGGTGAAGTATTATCAGTAAGTTACTTGAAGATAACTTTGTTGGAATTAGATTTGCTGAGATCTTTTGAGATGAGTGAATTTCAGGAGGAAGATTGCAAATGATGAGAATTCGGTGGCCTTCTAGATCAGCTTAGAAAAGGTTTTCAAAGTATAAGGAGGCAACGTAAAAATACCAGGGTGATTGCGTTGCAGATAAAAACAGAGTATGGAGGTTCTTTTTGTTGTGAGTGGCAGTGCTGTGGGAAAGTGAGGTAGGTCAGTAATGGGAAACGGGCAGGAGTTGGGTTGAACGGAACACTTCGGGAAAGAACACGGGCAGGGGCGTGGCGTTGTCACCTAATGGGTCTTTCCATCTCTGATTTTGAGGTTGCAAGGGCAGCATGAGTAGCTGTGATCTCAGAGTTGTACTCCTAACATTTCATCACAAATAAACCCAGGAGCAGCCAAGCTTAAGGAAGTAGGTTGGAACTCATTAGTGTCATGTGTATGTGTCTACTTGAGGAAGCAGATAAAAAAATTTTGTTGGAACAGCGTATGTGTTAACATCCAAGGACTTGACTGAATCATGGTGATTTTGGAAAATACTGCTGTGGCATTCTTATTTATTTTTTGCTAAATGTCAAACCTAGTCGTCTTATTTGCTGTATAGGTGAGTTTCTGTAGTTTATCTGTAATACTAAATGGGAAATAATTTGGGAAGTTGGGACAAAAATGCTGTCTTTTATTCCATTTGCATTTGTTCATTGGCTTTAGGAAGAGAAACGCATGTCTTTTCATGCCTCTGTTTCCTGTCTTTTGATGAGCAGATGTTGTGGGAGAGTGGAATATAAACAAATTATGAAGAGACATGGAGGGGAAATATTGATGGTTTGTGCTGATGTGGTCTTGTTTTTATTTTTAGGCGGAGGCAGGAGAAATGAGTAGGAATACTGAACTAAAGAAGCTGCAGATCTTTGGAGCTGGACCCAAGATGATGGGACTGGCATTGGGAGCAAAGGATAAGGAGGGTAATTAAATCTTGGGCTCATCATTTTATATAGTAACAAAGCTGTTAAATCTTTCTGAATGTCTCTAGAGATAACATTAAGAAGTAAGCAAATCATTATAACTGGAAGAAGAAAGCTTAAGTATTCTAGGGTTTCATTCATGAGAAAGATTTACAGGGTGCTTCGTGTAACTTGGCATAGTTTCAGCTCTTCATGTATTATATAGTAACAGTAACAATTAAGCAGCTGTTGCATGAACTGAGTGACTGGAAGGGAAAACAGGATTTGACAATACTGAAACTGATCCTACCAGCTAAGCGCACAAATTATGACTGTAATTCACTCTGTTCTGTGAGGCAATTGGGATCACCTGTGAGGAGAAGCAAAATATGTTTTCCTAATCCCTGTTTATTTTAGATTGGCCAGGTATAACGAGGCATTTTTGCTTTCTTTGGACTGCCAGTTTCTGATATGAAAGGCAGGGTGCCAGGCTGGATCTGTGTTGTTTTTTGCAAGTTAAGTCTGTCTTGATGTGATATTAATAACATTTAACTTTATTTTACTTCAAGATGAGGTGACACGAAGACGGAAGGGAACCAGATCAGAAGCGTTTGGAATGCAGATGAGGCAACGCAAAGGAACTCTTTCTGTCAACTTCGTAAGTTTCATTCCTTTGCTGTGATTTCTGATAATGAGAAATTCATTTATTTACTAAGATTTTTTTTTTCTAGCCCCCCCCCCCCCAATAGATGAATGGGTGGACACTGCAGCAGATGGTACTGTTATGGGAAGAATGAACAGTATTTTGAAAATTAATCTATGCTGTAGGTTTCTGTTCTAATATTTCAGACAGGAAGAATCTTGCAACATGAAGGTACTTGCTGATCATGGGTTTGAGGGCTTGCTTTGCCACACACTTCTTGCATGCCTTCAGTAGCTCACTTTCTATTTGAGCTCCCCCTGGTAGAACAGTTATAATACTACTTCTCTTCCTTACAAGATATTTTGAGGTGCTCCAGTACTTCAGGAGTTTGTTTTTTAGCAATTCCACCTTTCATGTCTTCTCTGTTTTGAGTTTAAACTAGGTATTATACAAGTCCACAC
Source organism: Platalea leucorodia (assembly GCF_965183815.1). NCBI lineage: Eukaryota > Metazoa > Chordata > Aves > Pelecaniformes > Threskiornithidae > Platalea > Platalea leucorodia. Next base: position 60,570,930 of record NC_138826.1, read on the forward strand.
GAGAGAAACCCCGAAGGGGAAAAAAGAAATGTTTAGCGCTCTGATGTTTCGCCATGGAAGGGCAGTGTATAGTTCTTGATGGCTTGCATAGCACATGACTCTCTACTTTTAAAATGTCATAATTTAGCATGCGTATGCAACCATGAATGAAGGTGCATGCTTTTAATGTCTTAAGAATCAGGCTCTTCACCAATAATTCAGCTGTTCTTTTTTTCTTAGTCTGAGAACACTTACAAGAGCTTATTTTAAATTTCAACCGTAGAAGGCCAAGGCAACCGAAGGTCTCTAGTAATCATATTTTTATATATGGAAATGCCTCCTGGGGAAAAAATGTGGGAGAAGTTGGATGTTTAAAAAACAGATCACTGTGCCATTGCAGCTAAGTTAGAATTTGTGACTTGAATTTTTTTTAATTGTGCTACTACTTCAGAGTATATGGTGTTCCTAGGCTGTGTGTTGTGACCATTTTTTAAGTATGCTTTAATTTAAAAATATTTTGTCTAGTCTCTGTTTCTTTATAGAAAACTCTATTTGTTTACTCTTTCCATTTACTCCTATTTATAAGAGAAAATGAAAATACTGTAGCAACAGAACTGCTGTTTTGGAACTGTATTGCTGTTAACTGTAATCTTGTGAAAGTCTGTGACTTAATACCATTTGGTTCCACACTTTTCTTTTATACTTGGATGAGAGATCTTTAAGGAAAGCAGTCTTTGAAGTGCACAGGTGATACATTAGCCTTACATAACTTTAGTCTGAAAAATACTGTGGTGCAGTTTTGTTTATACTTCTCCCTCACTCATTTATCTTTTTGTGAAATGCTAACTGTGAAATTTATTTTATCTATGTGAAATGCTAACAGTGAAATAAAATACACCTTTTTCTTTTTATCCCCTCCCCTCCCCCCCCGATAAATATAGTTATATGTCATCATAGTCTTACTGTATTTTGTTACAGGGCTAGGAGGCTTATTTGTGGTTATTGTGTAATCACAGATCTGCTTGTTGTGAATACATATTTTAATGCAGTCTTTGTATTTGACAAATCATCACTTGGGCTGACGTAAAAAAGATTGCGTATGTTAATATGAATTTGGAGAGAAGAAGATATCAATGATAGGTAACTAGTGAGTATCATAGAACAGCCTCCTCTTACAATTAGCATTTTAATTCATTTTTAGTTTTGAGAAGAGAAAACTAAGACTTGGAAATGTCTGCTAAGGTACCCTCCTTCCCTTTTAGATACTTGCAACAAAAGCAATTAGTTTGATGTTTTAGACAGGCATGATAGTCCATGAGGGTGAGTGCGTGGATTTTTTTAAAAAGGGGAAAACGATATGTCTCTTAATAGAGCTGCATTGTTTTTTAAAATTGTTTCTTAAGAAACCTGAGCAATCTTCTGAAGTGTATTATTGCATAGCTAGGAAGCTACACCTAGCTACTTAACTAGGCTGGTGTAACTGAGATGGGGTTGACATCAACTATTTAACACAGCTGTGTGAACCTAATCAGCTGAAAAGCACATGTTCTTGTGACATCTTGATGAAAATAACAAACTCCCAAAAACCAAACCCACCACTTCTGGTGTTATTTTGAACTGCATGAAAGAAGTATGCATAGCCTGGCTTGCTCAGTGACTGACGGGAGTAGTAGCAGAATTTGGAGCAAGTGTTATTCATGAAGTTCATGTTGTTATTAAAAAAAATAAGATGATTTTTTAGCTGTGATAAAGTAATACACAGTTTCTTCATTTAGATTATGTTACAGATCTTCAGTACTATATTAAATGCTTATATTAAATTAAAAGTGGTTTGGACAATACAGGAAGCAACAGCAAAGAAAATTTGAAACCTGTTGATATGGTTTTCTCTTTGTTCCCTGCGAATATCTTCCAGTCAGTGTTGTTCTTGTTGAGACATTATCTTGGACAGATGCCTGCAAAAATTGTTTGCTATTGTACTGGAATTAATACTTCTCTCTTATCATTTGGAGTTTTTATCCTTTATTTTGGAGAAAAAAAGAAGTTGGTACCTTTACATGCAATTTCCTTCCCTTCTGCTTGGATGTTTAGATAGAAATCTGTAAGTTTGTGGGTTTTGTTACCTTTTCTTTTCCATTGCAAAGATAATCATTGTACTGTTGTAAGTGATGGCATGTATGTTTCTGAAATAGTTTTTGGAGATATTCGTCAGCCATGTGCTCTTCATAGGGATTTTGTTTGAATTGTTTTACATGAGAGAGGTCCAAAGAAAGGGAGAACATGAAGTTCTAAAAACTGTAACCTACTCTTTTGCCTTAGAATAACGTAAATGAGATGCTCCTTTGAGTTACATAGAAAACATTTGTCCAGCTGAACTGGGTAGTTATTTTGCAGCATCCAAAGTCCCCTTGCCTCCCACATATTACTGCTTTGGGAAATTGAAGCATAATTGTTCATTATCAATGCTTCTCAAAAACCAGAGGAGACTGTGTTGATGTTCATATATCAGACTTCAGGATGACATCCTTTGTTCCTTAGTTTAAGGAAGGCAGGTTCTGGATGAGGAAACTTTTTGTAACTTCTTTTTTTTTTTCTTTCTTTCTCCACAGGTTGATCTGTATGTTTGTTTATTCTGTGGCAGAGGAAATAATGAGGACAAACTTCTACTGTGTGATGGATGTGATGACAGCTATCACACTTTTTGCTTGATTCCTCCTTTGCCTGATGTACCCAAAGGTGACTGGAGGTGTCCAAAATGCGTTGCTGAGGTACAGTTCAAGAACTACTCAAGCTTTGTATGTCTACTTGTATTCCTGGAAAGATCAGAAGAGCAGTTGAGCTCAATGCTGTTCCATCTGGGTAAAAGCCATAATTTTGGAATATTGTCAGGATGAGCTGTGAATCTCCAGCTGTTCTTGGTTGATGAGCCATAAGGAGAGAGAAGTTTTCCTTCTAGAGTTTGAGCATAACCTGTGTTTGTTATACAGCCATGTGACAGCTAAAACTTTGACCTTTGTATGCTAAGAGCTGAAACTCAGTTTGATAAGCCGGTAGTGGGAAATTAAGGTGAGAACTAGGGTTGTGATAGGTGTTTCAGCATAACGATGAGACATTTTGTAAACTATGAAGTAATCAAAGTATGTACAGGGAGCTTTGATTATTGGGAAGTCATGGCATTGTTCAGAATAGCTTGTAGCAGAAAGTGAAAGAACCAATTTAAAAATTTGTAGCTATTGTAGATTTGCTTTAAACTGAAAAAGGAACTGTTGAGGCTCCAAAAGTGGAAGCTAGTTGAATTTCAGTGTTCAAAAAAGAAGAGCTACCAAGTTCCAAGGGATGACTGATCAACAGCCTAAAGGCAGTGAACATCCTTTGATTGGCTTGGTATTTGTGTTAAGAAAACAAATTTTGCAAGCTCAGGAAATAGGTAGATGTAGGATTCAGAGGAAAAAAGCTTACTGTTTCTAAATCTGTAATTTTGTGACTGGCTTTAACTTTTTAGACCGTGTTTTTTCCAAAAGGGGCAGTCGCGCACAAATATGCCTGTTTCTCCACACATTCCCCAAACCCTTTCCGCTGTGGGCTTCTGCTGTTTTCTTTATGGTGGTGCATGAATAATTGTGCAGCCACATAGTGAGGTGGATCAGCTCGCTGCTTTCTAACCCTTCACCAAGAGAGATTAGATGGTCAGGTGAACTCGGGCAAATCCTGTTGTGAGGGAGGTGGAAATTTATAGTTTACAGGCAGGGGAAAAGATGCAACTAACCCTTTGGGCTGCCGCTTACAGAGTGGATTAAGCTGCTTGTTTATTGTTCCCTTAAGAGAAAGCAATAAAGGAGTATTAACAAACTACAGCAATCCAATGTGGAGGTAATTTAGAGAATATAGTAGTAAATGTAGTGACTGCAGTGGTTAAAGAATGTGGAAACTCAGAAGAAATTTCAGTGCTACTACTGCTAGTAAAAACAGGGATATGGTGTTGCCAAGGAAAAAATATGCATGTAGGGACAAAATCAGGAAAGTTAAGGTGCTAAGGAAGTTGTTACTAGCAAATTATACAGAAAGCACTTGAAAAATTCTGGAAATGCATTGAAAGTAAGAGGAAAAAGGGGAAAAACCTAGCTATATTATGTAATGGAGAGTAAACAAGTGACAGCAGAAAGGTGTTTGAGATGCTCAGTAGTGCTTGTTGCCTCAGTTTTTACTTTAGATGTTAATTGTGCACAGATGTTTAATGTAATGTTAACAGCAGGGTGCTGGAACAGAAGCTAGGAAGAACAGGGTGAGGGCTCTTTATTCAGGTCGACAGTGTTTGACAGTGTTTACAGATGTAGATTCTCTGTTGCAGGCTCCATTTAAGAACTACTTTGATAAATGTTGAGCATAGTCTAAGGATAGTTCCTCTTGAAGAAAAAGAAACTACTGATTTCTTGAATTCCTTTCCAGTCCTGTTCCTTATGACTGAACAGCTGACTACCAGATAGTTCTATGTCATGTTTGTGTTCAAATGTCTTGTGTATATAAACATTGTGTCAGTTACAAAGGGGCTGAAAAGGACACTGTAGAAATGGGTGGGGAGAGTAGCTGAAGTGTGAACTAGTATTTTTTGCATTCTTGGGATGAATGGGGATAGAACAGTGGAAGACTTGAAGGTTTTCTGTCAGATGGACCATGTCTGTTGTTAGCTGCATTGCATTGTTTTAATTTCCTTCTTCCTCTTTCCTTCTGTATACTTTCACAGCACCAAATCAGTTGATGATTTGCTGACTTGATAGGACTGAAGCACTTGCAGGGTTTGTTCCTGTGCAGTTATTCTGCAAGTGCTTGAATCCAGTGTGCCTAAGAAATGTCTTATGGCTGTCTAAGCTTCTTGTGCTCTGTCTTACTCTGTGGCTGGCAGTAGTAGATGATGAAACTTAGTTTTGGAGAGGAAAGCAGAAGTGTGTAGCTTGAGGTTTACCGTGTTAGATTAGCTTCTGTACAATTAATTCTGTTCTGTTTCCGTTGTGGTAGGACTTCCTCAGCTGAGAAAAGCACTCAAAACTGATAGCTTATTGTGTTTGGTAAGGAGTCAGATGGATACTAGGTTTTTTTGCTAAAAATGTAACTGTGTCATAATCTGCTGCAGGAAACAATATTTTTATGTTCCATTTCCTAGGAATGCAACAAACCCCGTGAGGCCTTTGGATTTGAACAAGCAGTCAGGGAATATACTCTCCAGAGCTTTGGTGAAATGGCTGATAACTTCAAGTCTGATTATTTCAACATGCCGGTCCATGTGAGTTTCAACTTTTGTTGTGATTCCTTGCAGGGAAAGAAGAGGTTTCAGCTGATCCTGGATTTTTTCTGAAGCATCTTAGCTTTGCTTAAAGAGGCACCATAAGCTTCAAACGTGTAAACAAATGATTTAGCTTTCTGGCATCTGGTCTCATTTCAAGTTCATTTCACTGTTTTCCTGTGATGGATAGATAGCTTTATGGCTTGTTAGGATATACCTTATTGGCCATACTCTAGTTAAATCCTAGCCCTTTTTGATTAATTGAACCAAGCATCTTGTGCTTTTTGGGCAAAAGGGTCTTTCTCCTGCCCTTCCTGTGGTTTTTGTCTTGGTTTAGTTTGTTCAGAGGATAAATTGTTGCTTTCCTCCCTGTTACAGTCTTCTTGTAGATAAGTCAACAGACTGAGTCTGTCTGATAATCGTGTTTTGGTTGGTTGGTTGGTTTTGTTTTTTTTGTTTTTTTTTTTTTTTTTTTTTTTTTTTTTTTTTTTTTTTGTTCTGCATCTCAGCAGCATTTTTAAAACTGGCATTTCTGCTTTGGCACACTTGTGTGATTCCACTGTCCTGTAGACTGCATGCAGCACCAAGCTGCTCCTCCTCTCAGGGTTCTTTGGTAATTTATGGGCATTCTTGCTAAAATTTCTACCTTTTTAAGGACACCAATTTATGGTACAACTTCAGGACACGGAGCAAAGCAAGGAACAAAGCTTATTTTACAAATAAGCTTCATAAATAAATGCATATAAGTAGGAATTGTAATGAGTTATATGAAGACTACACTCTTGAACACAGCTCTCTACCTGAATTTCCTTACTGTTACTCAGAAGTTCTGGTCATTATCCTCTGAAACGGTTTGGACTTTGTATGCTGTTCACTCTGTTTGCTGCTTGGCTTCTGCTGGCTGTCTCCTTCTCCCCTTCTTTTTAGCTGTACTTCTGGTAACCACATCTTCTTTTTTTGTTCATTCCATCCCTTATGATGTAGCATCCTATTTCTGTTACATTGCAGCCACTACTAAGGAATACAGACCAAACTGTATGACTTTGAAGAGATGGAGGGCAGAGAGGGTGTGGCCTTGGTGTTAGAAAATTCATGGAAGATTAGCAATGATTTACTGCTTGAATGGTAACTTCTATGTTGGGTCTTATCTGCACATACCCTGACATCTTTTCTGCTTTCAGATGGTTCCCACTGAGCTGGTAGAAAAAGAATTCTGGCGATTGGTGAGCAGCATAGAGGAAGACGTCATTGTGGAATATGGGGCTGATATCTCATCCAAGGACTTTGGAAGTGGCTTCCCAGTGAAGGATGGCCGACGAAAGCTGATGCCAGAGGAGGAGGTGAGGAACAGGATATGCAAACTGACCCCATTCTTTGCCCTGCTTAAGATTTCACATTAAGAATTTAGGTCAGAAATCAGAGTGGATTTTTTCATGAAGAAATTGCTTAAGGCTTTTGCGTGCACTTAACATTCCTTTTGAGCAGGGCATTAATCTGATATTCTAGGTTCTTTTACAGATCTGGTTGCTGATAGCTAAGCTGCTTTTCATGATTTAAGTCACACCTGGTTTGTATCACTTAATCTTAGCAGGCAAAAATGTGCAAGTTGTTACAGTATGTCTGAGTATGGGGAGACCGATAAGATTTTTTTTTTTTTTCGTTCTTGTTCTGAACCTTTTTGTTATAGAGCTAGCTACAGAAACATGATTCTAACCTCCTTAGGAGGTTCATAATAGGTAAAACAAATTAATTGGATGTAGCTTGTTTCTCTGACTGTGCATACTGTAAGAATGAAAAGATGTAGATACAGCATCCTGTTATAGAAAATTTTATAAAGAACATTTGGTAAGTGTATTACCTATTTTCACTCAGACCTTAGTGTAGTGTGTCAATTTTCTGGCTGTTTATATGTTTAAATTCAGAGGAAATGAGAGTAAAGGTGTGTTTTCATGATTGCACAGCCCCAAATCAATTTATACTGCTCACTGGAAGAGGTAATCCTGCTCACTATTGTCTTCCACCCATACCTGCACCTTCCTACCTGTACCTTTGGCTATGCAGTGATTGTGTAGGTGCTTAGTGAGTCAGAACTGCTTGTTGATCTATTTGTATTAAAGTAGTAATTTAAAAAAAATATTTTCTAGCCAGATCGCTTAAGGCACCTGACTCACTGCATTGTCTCTATAGTGTCAGAGTGAAGGAAACAGCAGGAATGTGTGGCTGAGCTGAGGGAGTGACCAGTCCTTTCAGCAACTATGGGATATGCCTAAAATGACTGTGAATCTGTGCTAACAGGGTTGGGGTTTTTTTAGGTGGAAAGTAGACCAGTATTAAAGCACAGTAGTGAGCTTTTAAGGCAGTTTGTTTGGATTCTTGTTTTTTGTACAAATTGTGTGTATTTGAAAGTAAAGGTAGAATTGCTTAACTTGTGCTGTCTTCTCAGAAATGAGTGTGTAGGAATTTCTTCTCTTGAGAAAACTTTCTGAAGTAATACATAAAGAAGATCAAGACAAATTGCAGTGCAGTAAAGCACATCTTAAAAAAGCTGAAATAATAACATAAGGTTCACTGCATCATTTAGAATCTTAAGTTATTCTATTTTATTGAAGACTTCTATCTTTTGTTCTTCTACTAGTGTTGCTGCTATTTTGTTGCACTAGAAAAGCATGAAACCTATAAACTTGGAGGGGGGGACACACTCAAAGCCTAAATATATAAGCCTTGATCCAAAGAAGATGGGCTATGTATGTTGAAATACTAGGACTGGCCTTAAATCTTAGTCTGATTAACTGCTAAGGTATTTAAGGAATTATTTCCTAGTTTTGATGCTTCGTTGTTGCATGGTATTATCCACTGTCTACTACAGAAACAGATAGGCTGATCTCTTCCTTTGTACTTCTCTTTTCTGGAGTCAATGTCCTTATGTTCTTCTGGTTTGTTCAGAATTTTCTCTTTTTTTTTTTTTTTTTTTTTTGGCAGGATTATGCTCTTTCTGGTTGGAACTTGAATAACATGCCAATTCTAGAACAATCAGTCCTTGCTCACATCAATGCGGATATCTCTGGCATGAAGGTACCTTGGCTGTACGTAGGGATGTGCTTCTCCTCATTCTGCTGGCATATTGAAGATCACTGGAGCTATTCCATCAACTACCTGCACTGGTATGGGCTCTCCTTTGCACATCTACCTTGCACTGCCCTGTTTGCCGTTAGTAAATTTGCAGTTCTAGTTGAAACCGCCTATGCACACTGATGACATTTTTAACGAAAAAGCTAAATGTGATGAGCGATCCATATTCTTAGCTGAGGCTGATGAAAAGTGAATACAGATACTGTTTTAAGCACTTCAGTGTTTTTCATTAGCTGATTAAATATTCTTGTGTTGCCAAAAATCCAGTGTCACTGTAAAATCATGCTTTACAGGCTCACATCTTTTCTAAGAAAGCTTTTGGTTTTGAACTGAGTTGCAGTTCACTGGTTCACTGCTTTATGATTTAAAGTTGGTATGCCCCTGTGCTGGAAATGGAGGCTGCTGCCTCGTGGCTTACACAGGCATCAGAGCTGACAATTCAGCAGCAGATCTATGTATACACAGAAATACTCCTATTCAAGAGAAGAGAAATTTCAAAGTAATTCTGACTTTCAGAACAATCCTAGAAGTGTTCTGGTATTCAGCTTTTGTGTTTGAAAAGAAGAACCGTGACAGATTAACTATTTGCATTGCAGTGTTCTCAGTCCATCATGCTCAGTCACAGTGGATAGGGCAGGGGGGCAGGAGGGGGAAGCTGTGGGAAGTACCCCTTCAGAATAGAATGTTTGTACATCTGGTAAAGATGAGTTGATAGCCTTTAGACTGTGATTGCACGTTTCTGGAGAAGCATGTTTGCTAGTAAAATCAGATCCGCAGGCTCAGGTGGGGGATTAATTTTGTTTCGAGTTCAGTTATTGACCTCAGCATGCTATTAACAAGATCAGTATGTGAGGGTTTTGTGTCAGCTAGTGAGTTCTAGCAGCCCATATGCAGAGTAGTAGTAATTTACTGGGCTTTACTAGCTGTGTCCTACCAGCAGGTGTCACTGAAGCCTGTAGGAACCACAGAAAATGCACTGTGCCTCATCTAACTTTTGGGATGGCTGGTGACAAGATTATTAATACATTTAAATAGTGCTATGTAAACGGTTTCAGATATTTCAGCAGACTACTGCTTGTACTTCTTAATTAAATAAAATTAAAAAATAAACCTCAGCACAATAGATACTAGGTGATTGCAGTTTATTTTGATTAAGACAGGACTGGAAGGACTGGGATAATATGTTCTCAAGTAATTTTCTGTTTAGTTTTGGTCTTGTTAATCTCTTTCTTCCCTCATACTTAACTAATTCATGTCATTAGGCATTTTTTATCTTAAGAGTCCAGTGGACCACTAGTTTTCGGTAATTAGTTATGTATATTAGATGGATTGCCTGTATTTCGTTGTACTGTCTGGTGTTCTATTCTTTCCACTTCTGCTTAGCTGATATACTATTCCATTGGTTTCCGGAATAGGACTACTCCAAGCCTAATTAAGTGAGAAATACAGTGATCTCTCTTCTCTTAAACATTGGCTGTGATGGCCAAGGTTTTGTTTAAGCTTACTTCCTTCTTCCTAAAGGAAAATAATTGTCCATTTTGTCCCTTTAGAGCATGGTAAATGACAATTATCTTCCACATTAGGCTTGTCATTGTATTGTAGTGTAATTGATTTTTCAGATTAGAATGGTACATCCTGAAGGAGATGGTTGTTGATTAAAGACCTTTTTGTGTCTATATGCAAAGTATTGGGCTTGTGTGGACAGTGGTGCTAGATTTGAGGTATACTTTGCAGTTGAGTGGCACCGTTACTTTCCTTTAAGTAATGTGTTTATTACTGTGGTTGTTTTTTGTTAGGGGAGAGCCAAAGACATGGTATGGCGTGCCCTCTCATGCAGCAGAGCAGCTAGAGGACGTGATGAAGGAATTGGCTCCTGAGCTATTTGAATCCCAGCCTGATCTCCTGCATCAGCTGGTCACTATTATGAACCCCAATGTGCTGATGGAACATGGTGTACCAGTGAGTAGCACATAAACATTTTTTACATAAGCACTCCTATGCACTCTTTTTTTCATTCTGTGCAAGATTTGTCTAACAATGGTTTGGCATAACTCTGAAGAATTTTTATGGTGGACACTTATGTATTCAATTCATTAGTTATGGGGTGTTTTTTAAAGCTATTTTCTAGAATCTTCTCTAGACTCACCATGAAATTTAAGTTATATTAGAAGTGAGCGTGCCAAGCTTCTTACATAAAATATCTTATAGAACAAGTGTACATTGTGTGTTACATTTAATTTTTAATTAAAAAAAAAACACAAAACAAAAAACACCCTGCCATAGCAGCAAGTTTGTCTGTGAAATGCTTTTAATATCTCTTGACAGTAACATACTTGTCTTATGTTCAGTAGAAATCTCAGCATTACAAACTGCTTTTTTGACCAAACATAATTGACTGCAGACCTTTAAGCAGCAGTCATTATCATTTGCTTTTGTCTTAGGATAAATTGCTTCCCTGGCAGATACCCCAACAAAGCAAACCATAAACTGTTTCCAGAAGCTTTCGCAGTTTGTGGTGCGATGGATTAAATGATGATAGAGAAACATCCCTTTTGGGATTCATAAAGAGAATTTTCAGCTGTTGGCTTATATATTCAGCTTTTTGGGTAAAGCTATAAACTGAGGATTCACTTTAAGAAGACGGAACCATACATTACCACTTTTGGGGTAGCTACATTGCCTGTTGTGTTCTATAGATAAAGTGGTGCTCAAACTTCCTTTAATTGTGTGTCTTAAACTGTGTTGCAAGTTTCATATTTTTTCTTTTTTTTTTTCCCCTTTATCCTCACTTGTATTAGGTATACAGGACCAATCAGTGTGCTGGCGAGTTTGTTGTGACCTTTCCTCGTGCCTATCACTCTGGATTTAACCAGGGATATAACTTTGCTGAAGCTGTGAACTTCTGCACTGCTGACTGGGTCTGTTCTTTTGTACATGTTTGCTATGTCTCTGCTAGGTCATCTTTGCAAGGAGAGTGTTAGTAACTTTCTTATCTGAAGAGTAGTCTTTTATGTTACATAGTATGTTTTACTTCTATAGTTCCTGGTACAGCAGTTAGACTGATGTGAGTTTCCATTACACACAATAATTTTGATCACATAATTTTAAGCAGCTTCAAACTGAAACTCTGGCATGTTCACTATCTAGGGTTTACAGTTGGAAGTTACAATCTCATCTGTAGTTAATCTATCTCTAACTTCTTTTTTGTTACCTTCAAGTAGGAATTTTAGTCCTTAATCAGAGAATTTTATTCATTCATCAGAGAAATTGTCTGTAGGATTGACAGTGTGTCAGTGTTCTTATTTTCTCCTGGGCTCATGATGTAATCTGTGTATAGCCTCCGTGGAAAACTGCTAAACTCACACCAGCCATGTGAAATTTCCTTTGCTTATACAAAATGTAACCAGAAATCTGTGTAGCAAGTTCATCTAGCATTTTACATTTTTTTCTTTAAAAGGCACAAAATGAGTTATATCAATTTTGGTTAACTCTAGGCATCTTGTGTTAAATGTTTATGTCCAAGCACAGTAATATCCAGAGGGCAGTGCATTCACCTTAGCATAGACCAGATGACTTCTTTTTGGTGCCAGTTTCTTTCCACTGGAAGTAAAAAGAGCTTACGACAACTCTTAAACTTGTGTCTGAAAGTTAGGCATGTAAGGTTATGGCAGATGACCCCCCACCACGGATATCTTTTGTCCTCATCTGTGACATGATTTAAGGTTTTTATAATTGGCTCTGTCCCATAAGATACAACTCTCTTAGTCTCAGTCTTTTCCCAGGTTTTATCGAAGGAAGGAAAGTGGGAGCTAAGAGATCATCTTGAAATGTCTTTTCCCAGAATGATAGATGTCGGGTTTTTTGTAGCTTCCCATTGGACGTCAGTGTGTGAGTCATTACCGAAGGCTAGGACGTCATTGTGTTTTCTCCCATGAAGAGCTGATCTTCAAGATGGCTGCAGATCCAGAGTGCTTGGATGTCGGGCTGGCTGCCATGGTCTGCAAGGAGATGACTCTAATGATAGAGGAAGAGACACGGTTAAGGGAGTCTGTTGTACAGATGGTGAGTAACAAGACAACTCACTCACTTTGGTTGCAAAAGAACTTTTGCTTCCCCCTCCCCCAGCCTGGATTAGAGTTTTTAGCAAGTGTCTAATTTTTTTTGTTAGGGAGTGTTGATGTCTGAAGAAGAGGTATTTGAACTGGTTCCAGATGATGAGCGTCAGTGCACAGCTTGCAGAACCACGTGCTTCTTGTCAGCTCTTACATGTTCCTGTAATCCTGAGCGTCTGGTATGCTTATACCATCCGTCTGATTTATGTCCGTGTCCCATGCAGAAGAAGTGTCTAAGGTACACAGAATTTTTTTTTCCACCCACTTTTCTTCCATATACAATAGTTTGCTGGAGACCAGTGACCAAATACAACATTTGGCCACACTTGTCTTTGTTTAAGGAGTATTTTTATCCTCTTTGCTTGTTTCTTGGTTCCAAGGCAGCAGGTATTATACATGTTCTGTCTTTCTGGCCTTGTTGTAGCTGGAAAAACACAATATAAACAATATCCTGGCTTTTGTATGGGCATTAATACTCTTTCTGTCTTTTCCTTCCATATCTCCAGGTACCGATACCCACTAGAAGACCTTCCTTCTTTGCTGTATGGAGTGAAAGTTAGAGCACAGTCTTATGACACTTGGGTCAGTAGAGTTACAGAGGCTCTGTCTGCCAATCTCAACCACAAGAAAGGTCAGACTTCTATCATTCATAGTAGGATGTCCTGAAACTCCTACATCTGTTCTGTGCTCTAATGAGAGAAACACTGTGTATTGTTTAGTGGAAAAAAGAAATGAGCTAATCTGAGAGTGTAATGCCACTCATCATTGTGCATTTCAAATTGAACTAGCCTGTTGGAGCCTTGATTGAAGGCCTTTGAAGCAGTCTAAAATCTCTTTTGTTTTTGCATACAAAATATTTATGTATTGTTATTATTACAGATGTGATTGAGCTGAGAGTAATGTTGGAGGATGCTGAAGACAGAAAATACCCAGAGAATGATCTTTTCCGCAGACTCAGAGATGCTGTGAAAGAAGCAGAGACCTGTGCTTCAGTAGCACAGCTGCTTCTGAGCAAAAAGCAAAAACACAGGTAGGACAGGCATTTTTTCAACAGTTTCCATCTGTCTGTTTTGTTACTTGATGGGCCCTGGGAATGCACGAACCCTGAGGTCTCACTGCCTACTAACTTCTTTCAGTGTTTCCTGCCCTTAGTGCTGTGACTCATTGAGAGGTAGGGGAGGCAGATGGAGTGACACAAAGGGCCAAAAAAGCACACTGGGTTGGAATGTGTTAAACAGACTGTTTTCAGCTGACTTCTGTACTGAAATGTGAAATCCTTTGGAGAAGTTGTGTGTTTGATCGCTGATCAGGTATTTCTCTGAATGTGTGGGAGAGTTGTTGGGAAAGACAACTAGAGGAAAAAATGTGATGAAAGTAAGTCTTGACATGAATGTTAGTGTTTTAGGTACCATGGCTAAGTACATAGCTTAAAGCTATGGAAAGAAAATCTGTTAAAACATTGGATTGCAAAGCAAAATGCTTGAAAAGTAGGAAATACCAATTATGGTTGGTGAGGCAAGTGCAGTTGTATCTTCTGGTACAGCATTTCTCAAAAATATTTATAGTTTTGCCAGCTGTTCTCAAGTTGCAGAATGTGTTGTGATGCTGGTGGAGTTACTGGAAGATGCAAAGGAGATGTGTCTTGCCAGCATTGACTGGGACAAAAGGATCTTGGGGAGCAGAGCAGTGCAGAGAGCAAAAACAGTCCAGAGTTTGAGCTAGTCTTTTACTTCTTGGGAAGGACCATGGGAGTCAGCGATGTGTGGCTGCAAAGTAGTGGCTTGCCTCAGTGACTTCTGGCAGTTTAGACTCCCTTAGTTCTTTGTGTTGCCTGCCTTGCCTGCGGCTGCCTCAGTATTACTCTGTCCACTGGCCCTACCTCGGCAATCTGCTGGATGTGTCCCCTTGTTCTGCTGTCATGAGCCTTCAGCAACGTGTTCCTCCTTCTCTCCTATGCATTCTGTGCACTGAATAAAAGTCCCATAGAAAAGAATTTGATCAGGTGACTGTAATTCTTGTGCTAGTGGTTGTATAGTAAGCTTTTATAGCTTGCATTTCCTCTAAGATTTGGCTTTGTAGTTGGTTGTTTTTTCTGCATGTGTAGTTTTTTTGTATAACTTAAGACTTTTCAAGGGAGGGAGTAAAAAGTCAATATCTTGTTAATTATAATACCCAACTTTGCTACACAGGACGTACTGCGTATCATAATTGCTTGAACTCGAACGCTGAAATGTTAGAGTTACACCACAGATCCAAGTATAATATCTGATGTAATTGGAAAGCTGTTATAAAACAGAGAAGCATTTTTGCTGCATTTGAAGGGGAAAGAATGCTCTCCAGTTTGTTTTTTATCATTGTAGAATCCCACTACCGCAGGGGTATGGTCACTTAGAACTCTGGTCTGGATGATGGAAGGAATGCTACAGGGCTTGCATTGCCCTGTTCCTAGTGAAGTTTAATTATTTTGGTAGCTCCCAGCTGTTTCTGGTCTGCTGCTGCTTCGTCCTCCTCCTGCTGTTGGAGTGTGTCAGCCTTCTCAACAGATTTGCCTTCAGTTAATTATTTGGTGGATTTCCAGCACTGTCCCAAGAAACACAAGGGGTAGAAAGATTTGACAGATTTCAAGGATGTGTCTGATCTAAAGCTGAAAGGAATTCCATGGGGGAAAAAAAAAAGGACTTGTATATACATCTGAGGGCTGTTGTATGCTGAATAGCAGTATGTTACAAAATTGAGGTTTGAGAAAGACTTTTAAACCTATTCCATGAACAGCATTAGGAAATTTAAATATAGAGGTCATGTTCAGCTTCTTCTTTAACATTAATGTTGATGTTTAATACATTGCGAAGGATCACATTTACACAAAGGATAAGGTTATTAAGAAAGCAAATTAAAAATGAGTGCTCAAACAGAACAATTTGGCAGGGATTAAAGCAGCAATAAACTCATGGTCAAATGTAGCAAAAGAAAATCTATCCCTTATGCATCTAATTATATATAAACCTGAAAAATAGGTAATGTGTAGCTGTGAAGATGTGTCCAATATTCCAATCCTATCTCTCTCCCTGCTGTTAAAAGTTGTGAGTTTCCGTAGGCAGGGATAGTTGTCTCTTTTTGTGCAGCATCTCGTGCTGTGGCAGTCCATGGTTGGACTAGGGTCAGAAAGGCAGTGAGGTGTTTCAGAGAGTGTGTCCTCCTGCCGTGGTGTCTCTTGGAGCGCCGCACCCCGTTCACTCTCATGCAGGAGTATTGGAGGCCCAGCAGGTCCAGTGCAGCCACCGCTCCTTCTTACTGTCTGTCGTAGCTAGTCAAAGCCTGCAGTGTTCTTTTTTCCCCCTCTGTGTTTCACGTAGTGTGTAATTATGTTTGATCATTCATCTAAATTTTACTTTTACAATTACATTTAAGTCCATAGGTTGAAAGATTGAATTTTGTTTTTCTTTAATGTTTCTGTAGTAATAAAATGTAGATTCATTAGCAGGGAACCACTCTTCAGTGTTTAAAATCTGTCCTGCTTGTGAAATTGTTGTGCCTGTCAGTGATATGTAAACCAAGTCTTTAATTTGTGCAGTGTGTCACTTTTAAGTCTTTTACTGCATTCAGCGGGCTCGTGATACTTGCTGTGGGTGATATTTAATGGAAATGTCTTTACAGAACATGTCCTACTTGGTAGCAGTCTTTTCCTGTTGCAAGGCCAGTTTCAACAGTTCTCTGGCTACAGAGAGAGTGCTCTAGAAAATAAGACTTCTTTTCAGAGCTTGTTGCTGTTACATACCTGAGACTTCTTGTCAGTGCCTGTCATGGCAGTCTAACTTCTTGAGCTGCCTAAAGCAAGCTTTTTGGGGCTATGTTCTTTTACCTATTTGGAACAAACCCAATTTGAAAGTCGTCTAGACATTCCTACCTCTGAAAAGCAGGGTAAATTCTCTTGAAGATTCTCAGAGGTATTACATTAAATTTAGTTTTCAAGATTTTGGAATTCTTGTGGAGTTTGGTTTTTTTGAGTTCTCAAGTGATGAAATTCTTTTGTAACTTCTCAGTAAATCCAGGGATCATCATCCTCTCTCTCATGTAATATTGTTTAATTATGTCCATTCATACAGCAGACAGAGCCAAGATAGTGGAAGGACACGGACCAAGCTAACTATGGAGGAGCTTAAAGCATTTGTACAGCAGTTGTTTAGCCTGCCCTGTGTTATCAGCCAGGCCCGACAAGTAAAGGTGAGTTTCCATCTGCTCCTCAGATATATCGGGTCATGCTTTTTGCTTTGTTCTGTTTTTGTTTGTGGTTGTCTGTTTTTTGTTTGTTTGTTTGTTTTTTTTTTTTTTTTTAAACAGATTATATTGCCTGATGTAAAGGACGAGAGGCTTTTTTTTTTTTTAAGAATCAGTCTTACACTGGCAGAGATGGATTGAATAGGGTGTTTCATTTCTAGCTTCTAATATAAAGCAAGTAGCTGCTTTTCAATATCTGTGGCCTCAAGAAAGGAAGTAAAATACACTGGATATATCTAGCTCAGTGTCTTCCTGCTTTACTGGGTAATCTTGCTGTTGTCATTGAAGTTTTGCTGATGACGTTGCTGTCTGTCCATAATGGAATGGTAACATGTATTTCCTGCTCATTTTCTTGCTTGTTTGTAAGCATGTCTCTAAGTGGGCAACGATGGCATTTGTATTTTTATGCTAGTGTAGTCATAGCAGCTGAATATGTATGGCTCAATTTGATAGCCTGAACATGGCTATCTAGTGAGCTGTGAGATGCTCTAAAGTATTCCACCTGGCCTCCATTGCCATTCTGGAAGAATACCTTAGCTCTCTTGTGAGGCAGTCTCAGACAGCGTGGGGTATTGCACATGGCGATCAGCGTTTTGACAACTGAACAGAGCACTTTACTTGACTATGCATACACTTTTTAAGGTGCCTGTTGCAGTGGGCATGGTCAGATGTGGTGGTCTCACTGTAGGTAAATCAGAATAAAAGATGCTCCCCACCTCTCACTGTCCAGGCAGCCCAGCTTTATCTCTCTGAACCACTTACTCTTATTCCAGCATCTTTTATGCTATCTATAGGGATGGAATTTCCAGTTAAATCCTACCCTTTATATGTTTTGGTAGAAACTTCCAAAGGTTATATCGGTGTGCTTCTTCAGGGGAGGGGAAAAGCAGCACCATGTTGACAATTGTTCAGTAAATACTTCTCAGCCTTGCTTTCCAGGTTACAGCCCCCTTAATCTGTATGCATGGCCTGCATTTCTTGTCTTTCATATATATCTTTGCACCTGTCTTTGAACGAATCTAGCCTAATAAGTAATTCAGATCATACTGATTCCCCTGGCTGCTATTATCATTTATCACTCTGGCAGTCTGTATCATAGCAAGTGTTTTCAGCAGTAATCTTAATTTGTTTCTGTGTCACTGATGATGAAATGTTAAATAGTGTTTCGCCTACTAACCAACTTCTGGAAAACTCCTTCAAGAAACATCCTTAATAAATGAAGGTTTTTCACCTTAAGAAATGGTTCTTGAGATGTGTGTTAACCATATATTAACCCACATATTCTCTGTTGATACAGTTTTAAGAAGAATGTTCTATAGTGCTAGATTGAGGTCCTAAAATTCTAAAACATTACCCATATGTGCAGCTCCCCTACATAACCAAACATATAATAGTTAGTCTTGTTTGAGAAGGCCTCTTTTCCATAAGTGTTTCCTGGTGATGTCCTCCTTCATTCACGAATTCTGTATTGACTTTTCCATGGTAGTTCATTGTTGATATCATGAAGAGACTTTATATTGGACTTTCTTCTTGTCTTTGATATTGGCATGTTGTTGCTGAAAACAGGTGCTTTCAGAAAACTAGAACTTCAGGAGACAGATTTCCCAGGCTTGTTGACTCTAATCTTTATCCTTCAAAGATGTTCTTTAATGTGTTTCCCAGCAGCTAATAGAGTGGAAAGTATATTATCATCCTCATATGATAGGAAGATTTTACTACACTTCTTTGCAAATACAAACCAGAAATACTTACTAATATTTATTCATGAAATTTTATCGTCATCTATTCATAGACCTATAAGGTTGCTCTCAAAGGAGTTCTTTGTTTCTAGTGTATTTAAAACCTGCTTCTAATTAAGACGTAATTCCTAGTTGACGCAGCTGAGGGCATACAATAAACTCTTTAACGGTTTTAATTTGTATTTTTGTCTAAACATTTTCACCCAGCTAGTCTCCTTCTTCCCCCTCCCCAGCCTTAGGAAACTGGTTCTGTTAAAGTACTCTGTGCATGTGTATGCTCTTGAAGCTTCAACATAATCACTAACCAATAAAATAAATATTATCATTTTACTGGTGAGAAACCATAGTCTTTTAGCTTCTGAATGAAGTCAGATAATGATCATTTATGCCTAAGCACTCACTAACTTTCAGCATGGCATTTGAATGCAATTATCCATCATAATGAATTGCAAAATAATTGTCATGTTGGATGATGAGTATTTTCTCTACACAAAAGGCATTATAATTATTAAACTGTAATAATTTACTGTTGTCACTGTGAAGCATTCAGCATATGTTCCCTAAATCAAAATCCTTATGATGTGGATCTTGTTCTTTTTTGTAAATGCCTTCCGGTTTCCAGACAGTCATGAAAAGCAGCATCAGACAAAAAGTACAGTAAGCTAAGGGTTAGGAAATGCAGGTTTTGCTCCTCATCATGCCATCGACTTGCTATCAGGAATACCTGTTTTTGTAAGAGATTCAGGAATGAATCAATTGAGTATACTGGTTGAATGTTCTTGAATGAATCTCCTGCAGAGATTCTTCCCTGTCTGTTTGCTTTCTTTGATTTTTTTCATTGCAGTGCCAAAACATGAGGATGAGGACAACTGCAGCAGTGCAGTTGGATTTCTGTGAAACTGTCTCCTTTCACTAGAGGGTTTTGCATTTTCATTTCTTTGCTTTTTGAGATAAAACCTAGGTGTGTTTAAGTAATGGGCCTGCTTTAGGAAACAGTAATTTAAAACCTGACCATTGTTATTTTAATGATCTTTTGGTATTTGTGTCATCATACAACTCTGGCTTGTTCTTTTTCCTCAGCATGTTGTGTATTACCATCATTACTGTAATGCCCTGGACACTAGACTGAAAAGATGATCTGTTTGCAGAAGTCCCCTTTCCCCCCACTATTTTAAAATCAATGTTGACCGGGCAGTGCTTAATATTCTGTTTTTTGGCAGCTGTAGTTAGTTGCAGTTGTACTATTTTAGGTGTAGAGTTTCATCCACCTGATGTGTATAGTGTATGAAACATTAGACCAAATGAGTTTAGGTGGTCCGTTACTTAATACGTGTCAGACCTGACGGCTTGTGACAAACTAGCTGGCAGTGTGTGTAGAAGCTCTTGGCTGATGATGTGATGATCACATACAAATTTGCAGCTGACTGATCCTTCAGTCAACTTTCCCTTTTGATTCTATGGGCGTATTTTCTAATTGATTTGTACTGTATGTTACTTCAGAATCTGCTTGACGATGTGGAAGAATTTCATGAGCGTGCTCAAGAAGCTATGATGGATGAGATCCCAGACTCCTGCAAGCTGCAGGAGTTGATAGACATGGGCTCTGGCCTTTACGTAGAACTTCCTGAACTGCCAAGGCTGAAGCAAGAGCTGCAGCAGGCACGGTGGCTGGATGAGGTGAGGTCCACCCTCTTGGATCCCCAGAGAGTCACCCTGGATGTGATGAAGAAGCTGATTGACTCTGGTGTGGGCTTGGCACCACACCATGCTGTAGAGAAAGCCATGGCTGAGCTGCAGGAGCTGCTTACAGTCTCGGAGAGGTGGGAGGAGAAGGCCAAGGTCTGCCTGCAGGCCAGGTGAGTGTTCCTTTGCAAACTGTTCTTATAGGTCACACACTGCAGGGGTTCTCAGCCTCGGTTGAGGAGTGTGGTGAAAAGTAGGGGCTTTGAAGCTGTAGTACTTTTTTTACCTCCCAGCGTTTTGATTGCTCAAGAGTTGGATTTGAGGTTGTTGATGAGTTGCAGAAGAGTTGATTGCTTGTCGTGTTGCACAGTGGCAGGAGGCTCTGAATTGCCGCTGTCTTTGCTATTCATCCCCCTCAACAAAAAACACTGAGTATGCTGCACAAGACAGCTTACTCAATGTTAAGGAGTTCTGATGCTGTACTCTTTTGAACTTGATTGTGCAAAGTCCATCAGCTTTCTCGCCTCTCCTGTTATGTGGTAGCCAGTAGCACCCTCCAAGACTAGAGCCATGGTATCCTACACTGCAGTGTAGTGAAGTCGTTGCATCACCAGCCTGTCCAATTTATGTCTTCAGTTGACTGGCGTTTTGAGAGAAAGCTGGAATTGAGTTTTTCTTACTCTAGACCACGCCAAAGCATGATGGCTCTGGAGGGCATCGTGAATGAAGCAAAGAACATCCCTGCTTACCTGCCCAATGTGCTGGCACTGAAAGAAGCCCTGCAGCGGGCTAGAGACTGGACAGCCAAAGTGGAGGCCATTCAGGTAGGGGTTACAGCAGGGACTAGAATCTTCTGCTTGCATCGTTTTATTTAGATGTGTTCTTTATTCCTAGCCCCTCTCCCCACAAAGGTGACCTGAAGGGAAACCTTACTATAACCTTAAAAAAAAAAACCAAACCTTAAACCTTACTGCTGTTAAACGTGCTTACCATAGCTCGTGTGTTTGAATTTCTTTTTCTTTTTGTGCTGCTCTTTCCCCACTGGCTATTCAATTTCTTTCCCTTCCTTTTATGCATTTCATGGGGGATGTAAAAGTGGGCAAATTCATTATGATACAAATGTAACTCTCAAAGGGCCTCTACTTGGTATTGAAACTGTTCTGCACACTGTCACTGGAAATACTTAGCTGGAGTGGAAGATGTTCTGTTCACAGGTCTTCAGTTTTGGAGCTGGCTATGGAAATGGTTTCTTTTTATTTGTTTTTTTCTCCCCAAAATGGTGCAAGATTTAATGGCACTGATGGCTGAAATTTTCTATCTGAAATAGATAAAGTTATGACATTGTTAGTTCAGTAGTCGTGTCCCCCCCCCATTGCTTTACCCACATAACTTGATCCAAAAGTGACGTGGCTTCTGTGATATTTCTGGGTGTTGATCTGTGGGCTGCAACTGTTATTCCTGTATCGGGTATTTGCTGGGAACTGAAGTGAGAATCCCAATTGATTTCACATCAGCCCCTGTACAACTCCCAGATATTGTAGCTTGCTGTTAAGCAGACATCATTCAAGACAACCATGTAGAAATGAAATGTTGTCTTACTCCGTAAGCCAGCTGGCCATGTCAGAATGGCTGTTAAAATAAAAACTGTATGAGGTAGTTTTAAAAATATCAGTAAGATTGAAACCCTGCCCTCCTTTCCTTTCCTATGGAACTCTATTTTAGTTAGTGACAAAATAGTCTATGGCTTGAAATTAAGCTGGCCACTGATATAATGGTGGAATCGTTGGCTTAGAAAAATTTCTTTTACCCCAGAACGGGAGCAACTATGCCTACCTGGAACAACTGGAGAGCTTGTCTGCCAAAGGCCGCCCAATACCAGTGCGTCTTGATGCCCTGCCACAGCTGGAGTCACAGGTAGCTGCAGCACGTGCCTGGAGAGAGCGCACAGGAAGGACCTTCCTGAAGAAGAACTCAAGCTACAGCCTGTTACAGGTGAGCAACAGACACTTCTGTGTCAGCCTTCAGGAACTGATATTGATGGCCATCTGTGGTCTGGAGGGAACAGCTGGTTCAATTACAGTTGATTACAGCTCCTTTTGAGAATAGAATATAATAAAAAACCTCAGCTGTTCTCAATTGAAAAGAATGAAAAAGGCAAAAAGTTATGTTTGGCTAGTCTTGGTTTATGTATAGACAACCTCAGCTGTTACTTTTGAAGAAACAGATTAAAAGTCCTTTTTGGGAGGGAAAGAAAAGGATTTCTCTTTTTGTACAGTTGTAGAAATGTAGGCCTGAAGTGGACATAGAAGCTAATTGAGGAATGTTTTAACTTGTTCCACTGCTTAAATTCTAAGCAAATAGATTAGATATTTTGTAAGCTGTTTAACTATAAGAAAAATTAAGTCAGCAACTGTTTATTTCACTTCAATGAATGTAGTTACTGTCTTTGTTTTAATAAAAATCATTCACGTGTTTGAAGATTTATCATATCTACTTGACAGGCTTCCCTTTTCTAGGGAAAACAATTCCAGTTCTTTCAACGCTTTCTTGTAGGCTGTATTTTTCATCCTCTTACCTTGTTGCTATTCTCTGCATTTGTCTTCACTTTTAGTGTGATGTCCAAAACCAGACAGAATCCTCTCGCTATGGCCTCCCTAGTGCCACGTGAAGTGCAAAAATTACATCTTGTGTCTCAAAGGGGATACTGCTGTTTAATGTTTCCCAATGGGATCTACCCCATTGCAACATCATCACACTGATTTCTGTTCAGTTTATAATGCACTCTAGGTCCAAATTCTTTTCTTCTGCCTAACTAGTTATTTAATATGTTCTGGTTTTGCATTTGACTGTTTTCTTAAATGTATCAATTTGAACTTTCCTATAGTGACTTTAATTTGATAGTTTTTATATTATTTAAGTATGCCTTCCAACTAATCAAGATTACTTAAAATTTGATTCTTGTCCTTAAAAGTGCTTTGCAGCCCCTCATGTTTGATATTAAAAGGCTTATAACATATTTTTTAGTTTTGTTTCAGCCACCAAATTGCTGATGTAAATATGAAATCATAGCAGATCTTTAAGACTTGCAATTGATGAAGGCGCTTCAAGTGAATGTTAAACTACTGATACTGAACTGCATACAGTATTTCAGTTAGCTATATGTATGATAGTTTAATCTGAATAGGTTTTGTAACTTAATCATGAAAACAGTGGTTTTCAAGTTGACCTGCCACATCAGTCTGGTGCTGATTACATTCAAATTCCATATGTATGAAATACTTGTATCCTTTTCTGTTTATTTCTCCTCTTCCTAGCATTAATTGAGAGATATCAAATATGTTAGATTGCTGAGTATTTTTTGCTTTCTGGTGACTCTGTTGTAATTCCTTTATTAGATGTTCTCATATATGTCCCTGAAATCATAACTTTATAGATTAGAAATTTTTTCTGTTCTTGGCATCCTTGGCTCTGACAGTGTAAGTTTTCTTGGTGCTTACAGGTTCTGAGCCCTCGGACTGATATTGGTGTTTATGGGAGCAGTAAGAACAGGCGGAAGAGGGCAAAGGAGTTGATGGAGAAGGAGAAGGAGAAAGATCTTGACTTGGAATCCCTAAGTGAACTGGAGGATGGGCTGGAGGAGGCCAGGGACACTGCAGCTGTGGTAAGGAGCAATGAAAGGTAGTGTCTCCTGATAACGTGGGTTTAATTTGTCTCTGATCTGTGTAGAAATCTTATGGAAGAACTGATAGATGAATCTCACTGAAACAAATATCTCATAATATGATATTTGACACAAGAATATAGTTCAGCTTTAATTGCAGTGAAAGTAGAGGGAAGCACAGTTCAGTGTATAAGTGCTGGTATTTAATATGTATCAGGCTATGTGTAAGACTTAACTGCTCTTGCATTAATATCTGTGACTGCTCATCTAATATTATTAACATTTATTGAAGTCCCATCAAAATAATGTGGAATGAGGTGCAGCTCTACCTTAAACAGTACCAAGACATGTTTGGTTAGGTCGATTTTGAGGGCGGCCTGTAAGTGCTTGGTCATAGAAACTGGGCTGGGGGGAATGCTATATTTGATTCTTCCTTGTTGGGAGGATATTGATGCAGCTTATCAGAAGAATTTGCTGTCATCTGGCTGCCCTTTCTCCGGGAACAAAGAAAATTAATGTGACTTATACGCAGTCAGTTTTACCTTAGTATGCTTTGTTATAGTTACTTGAATGGAGACACTGAGGAAATGCAGGTTGCTTCAGGAAGATATGTGGTCACTCAGATGCTTCCGGTGCTGAGTCAACATTGAAACAATGCTCAGCTGCATTGTCTCGGTGGACAGATGAATGCGACTGATTCTGACTTCTTTCCTGGAGTCAAAACCTGTTCTTCTGGTGGCCTTATGACAGATTTAGTTATCAACTTCAGAAACTTTGTAGATATGGAGAAGGCTATCTAAAGTTTGCATAGAATGTCTGTCAGAAGGACTCAGGGGAGTAATGAAAATTGAGGAGGAGATATTTTAGCTGAAGTTTTAATTAGATCATACAATTGCTAAGTTTTGGTCTAGTTTAACTAGGAAGATCTGTTGATATGGTTTGGTTGGTTTTTTGTATTGGTGGTTCCCTCCCCCCCCCCCCCCCCATTGCTAATAAAATGTAATCTCTCTTAGCTGTGAAGGTCATGAGCTGTTTTTTCTTTCCTGGGTAGGTGGCTATATTCAAGGAGCGGGAACAGAAGGAGATTGAAGCCATGCATGCTCTCAGGGCAGCTAACCTGGCCAAGATGACTATGGTGGATCGAATCGAAGAAGTCAAATTCTGTGTCTGCCGCAAAACAGCTAGTGGTTTCATGCTACAGTGCGAGCTTTGCAAAGACTGGTTTCATAGTGGCTGCGTGCCCCTTCCCAAAACAAGTTCTCAGAAGAAGGGCTCTAGTTGGCAGGCCAAAGAAGTGAAGTTTCTGTGTCCACTTTGCATGCGTTCTCGAAGGCCACGGCTTGAGACAATACTGTCTCTGCTGGTGTCCCTGCAGAAGTTGCCTGTGCGGCTGCCGGAAGGGGAGGCATTGCAGTGTTTGACAGAACGTGCCATGAGTTGGCAGGACCGAGCGCGGCAGGCTTTGGCCACTGACGAGTTGTCCTCTGCTTTGGCTAAACTTTCTGTGCTCAGCCAGCGAATGGTGGAGCAGGCAGCACGGGAGAAAACGGAGAAAATAATCAGTGCAGAGCTACAGAAAGCAGCAGCTAACCCAGACCTGCAGGTAGGGATGTGGATGTCTTGTTCTTTACTGTGCTTGTCCTTCTGCAGTGTGTCAAAATGCCTTATCTTTCTCGGATAAGCTTGGGGGAGCAGGGAGGGCAGTTAAAAGCTGAGAATTAGACATATCAAAATTACTTAGTTCAGTGCTCCTCAGTCTCAGGCTGTGGCTGGCTTCAGTCAGTTACGTCCTGCTCGAGGAACAGGTTTGTTGCTTTGTGCAGTTGTCAATAGCAACTGCTGAAGGTGCTTGTAAGAAACATCAGTTCAGATATAACAGCTGGCTAAGGGCCTGAAGATGTGTAAAGCAGTGGCCACTTTGGTGTCCAAATTCCATTTCCCTCTTGACAGAATCAAAGGTCTCAATATTTATAATTTCTCATGGATTGTCATTCTTAGGCATTTGGTGTCTTGTTAGTAAACTTCAGCGAGGACTGTAGACAAACACTGGTACTTTTACAGCTGACCTCTTCATCCTGAGATTGAGATTAGATGATGCTATGGTGAAAAAGTTTTTGTACAACCACAGACTATAATTTGGTAGCACTGAACAGCAGTATCTAGGTCTTTCTAGTCACTATTATTCAAAAACATGGAAATAAAATCTAATAGAACCTCTTCCTTGGATATTTCCCTGTCTTTCTTCACATCTTGCTGTAACTAGGCTTTTCTGGGACTGTCCAGGCAGTTATCCTCAGGCCAAAAGAGCCACTGTTTTCTTTGTCAGTAACTCTTCAGCTTTTTAATAGATTTTTCTGGAAATTTTATTGTTTCATTCCCATATTCCATTTTTCTTTCAGGGACACTTGACTAGTTTCCAGCAATCAGCCTTTAACAGAGTGATAGGGAGTGTGTCCTCATCCCCACGGCAGACTTTGGATTACGATGATGAAGAGACAGACTCTGATGAAGACATCAGGGAGACGTATGGCTATGACATAAAGGTAAGTAATCCAATGTGGCTTGTCTGCATGGAATTAATCCAGAACACGTGTATCTTATTAATTCGATTTATTTCAGAATGTTTTTTGTATCTTAAGCTGTCTATGTACATTCTGCCCTGGCTCCTGTTGCAGAAGAGGTACTTCTTGATTTTATCTGAATATCTCAATTCTGGACTATGGGGAAGTTTTGTAATGTTTTTATTCAAAATTTCCAAATATCCCGTTTCAGTTTCAAAAGGTGCTTTTTAGTGCCAAGGAAAAAGATACATTTCTCAAGAGATTTGTATTTATAATACCATGAAGGATGAACATTGTCTTTATGCCCCATTCAGAGATACCATGAATCATAAATATGAGTGTCTATATGGAGAACACTTCAACAGTTTTTGCTACAGCAAAAAATTAGTCTTTGAAAACTCCATGCCCTATAAAAAGTTTGCTGATGCCAGAGCTTCTTTCATGTTTTCATACCTTTCTCTTCATTCAACCCTCATATAAAGGAGGTACATGTGTTCAATTTTGGATGTGTGGAAATATTTAGGACCAGATGTCTGGATCGTGTTGTAAAATTAGTGTCTGGATTCAGTTCAGAAATTGTAGCTGCAGTTAAATTTTTAAAATATTTTAAATAGAGATGAACTGTCGTGAGAAAAGGCAATTGTAGAGATAGCCAAGTGTTTTCAATGTGATGTATTTCACTTCTGAACTTAGGAAATGTCCTTCTGATATATGTAGAGACAAAAGCAATGCCACTGTTTCTTCTCGCGCAGTGTTTTCTTTTTAGTGATAGTGTCATATCTACCTTAAAAGATGCTAACTTAAAAGACAGTGTGGTCATGTAAATTCTTCTAAGGCAGATTTTCTGGTTTATAAAGGGACAGCAAATTTTCCAGGTATGATTTGCCTCAGTCTCCTATTTTTAGTATTTTGTTTCTAAGCAGCTTTATGCAAATACACACATTTGTCTTAGTCCCATGTGAAATGCCAACAAAAGTATATTTCAATTGGGTGTTACAGCTTTTAATTAAATTAGTTTTATATTAAAAAAAATTTACAAACTGTTCTTTGCATCAGGAGTCATAATAAGGCATTTCTGAAAGACGTGGCATTTTCTGAGGCTGTGATAAAGCATACGTCAAGAAAGATGGCATATGCTTGTCAGTATCTGAGGGTTTTGCAGGAGTGTAATTTCATTTGTTTAATGATTCTGTTGTCATGATTTCAAAATCCATTACTTAACCCTTTTGATTTGGATATCCATCACTATATGTAAATGTAAAAACCTAAAAGTAAAAATCTGTTGAAGCAAAGCTGATAGGGACCAGAAGTGTCTTTTATTAGGTCAACTAACATGGTTGGAAAAGAAGACAAAATTTTCAGGCAACCAAATTCTTCAGGTCTAAATTAGGAGCAGCAAAGTTCAAAAGCAATAGCAAAGTTGCTCAGAATTTAATTCTTTTTATACTGTTGGCTTTCAAGCATTGGGGTTTTTTTTCAGTTTATGGTCTATAAACATTTTCTAGTGGAGTGATGTGGGGTTTTTTGGGGTTTTTTTTGTGGTTGTGGTTTTTTTTTTTTAAAGTATATAGATCATGATGCATCATGTATGAATTTGCTCTTAATAACTTCTTGTGGACACTGTAGAAGTAATCCTTAGATCCCTAAGGGTCCATAGACTGTATTTTGAAAACCACAGTCTTGGGCATCTCAAGTACAACAGTGGTTACAAAAAAAGAAGTGAAAAGGCCTGTTTGATTATATTGTGCTTCTTCTAATTAAAACGTGATTCTTGCCAGCAAATACTTCATTATGAGTGCAAGAGCTAGACTTGTTTTAAGATTTGTTACAAGCAGACTGATTCACTGGTCAAATTTACTGTAAATTTTCTTCACCTTTAATTGCTTTCATTTTTGTCTCATGTATTTTTTCTCATGCCTTTGCACCTGCGTTGCCTATGGCCACCAAATGGTGATATCTTTTTATTAATTTCCCTATTGGCCCTGAACTTTCTTTAATGTACTATAATACAATATCCAGAACAAGATATTGTACGAGATATAACCTTTACTATGTAGGGAGAAATATCTGCCTCTTTCTGAATATATTTATTCTACCTTTTCATCTGGGCAATTTAAATCTGAATTTCCCACTTCTAGTTCTGTGCTGAAATCATTAGTGTGCACTTCACTTCCTTTTAAACATGTAACTGAAAGCCAGAGAGAGATTACCATTCTTAAACTCCCTTTTTATGTCATGAAATGGCAGTGTCTGGGTGGTACAATTTCCTGAGTTGGCCATTTTGGGACCCACACAGCTAATCTTCAGGTAAATATTGTCAATAACTGCTCTACAGCCTTTCTCTTCTTCTAAGCCAGCTTCTTGTTTTTTATTGTTTTCTGAAAGATTTCAGTCTTACACAGCATGCTAAGTATGTTTAACCTGTTGGCCAGTTTCATCACAGATGTGATGGGGTAGCTAAGTTCTGGAAAGTGCTGTGGAAACAGACAGCTGGTTGAGGAGATTATCCTTATTAATTTTACTTGCAGGGGTGAGTAAGAAGAGGGAGAAGTTAGTACTAGGGGGCATCAAGGAATGTACTCAGATGGGCTTGTGCCTTCTCTGGATTCTCTCCCTAATGTAATGCAAAGTCAAACAAAGCTTCTCGCACTGCTAAGAGATGCCTAATCTCTCTTCTCTTAATGGATCCACCTGCACCTGAGGGCATGCGTCCCATCAGAGTGTGATGTATCTAACAAGTCAAGCATCCATCCTACACAATGCATTGAGCGAATTGAGCATCTTACACTGTTATTTACTCAGCATACCCCTGCTTTACTAAAGATTCCAGTCTTTATGGTCTTGCAGTCAAATTTTTCAAGCAAAAAAAAAAAATTATGTAGGCAGAGTAAGGCCCTGTTCATTATGTTGACTTCTGAAGACCATACTTGAGGGACTGCTGAGTGAGGAAACTTGTCAAGTGTTTCTCATGCACTAACTATAAGTCTATTGACTCCACAGTTGCTGTGTTCATCCACTGTTTAAGTAGGGGTGTAACTTTGTACCTTTTGCACATGGTCTTGGTGTCTCTGGTGGGGTGCTTCAAAGTAGGATTTTAGGAACAGCAAACTGGTCAGTCTTAGGAGAATTTACTTTGAAGTAGGTATTTTCTGGACCTAGATGATGCATGTTTTCTGTGGGTCTTTTTCAGGACAATGCCAGTGTAAAATCTTCTAGCAGCTTGGAGCCCAATTTGTTTTGTGATGAGGAAATCCCCATTAAATCAGAGGAAGTGGTGACACACATGTGGACTGCTCCCTCGTTCTGTGCCGAACATGCATATTCGTCTGCTTCTAAAAGCTGCTCTCAAGGTATTTGCTTTTGTATACATTGAGATAAAATTGGACAGATAGCTGGGATGAGCAGTCAGTAAGGAGGGGAACTGCTCTGTTACCTGTGCTAGTTGTAGAGGATATGTTGTCTGTAAGAAGGTACAGTAGAGTCAGGTTGCAATTAGTTTCCTGATGTCTGATATATAAACCTGTGTCAAAGTTTTTTGCTTGGGATTGTCTCCCTCCTTAGATTGTTGTTGTGAAAAAAGTCATTTCTTTTGGTTTTGATCTCTTCCTTTTATCCTTGTATGACTTGCCTTCTGTCTGAAAGGTTCTAGCACTCCAAGGAAGCAGCCTCGGAAGAGTCCACTGGTACCTCGCAGTTTGGAACCCCCTGTATTGGAGCTGTCACCTGGAGCGAAAGCTCAGCTAGAAGATCTAATGATGGTAGGAGATCTACTAGAGGTATCACTGGATGAGACTCAGCACATCTGGCGGATTTTACAGGCTACTCATCCACCCTCTGAGGACAGGTTCCTTCATGTCATGGAGGTATGGAAATTCAAGAAATATTCTGGTATGGAAAAAACCCCCACCACGTTATTTTGTGGTTTTTGAAAAAAGTATAATCTTGGGTAGTTGAGTGCTTAGTTACTTGACATGTTTGGATTTCAGCCGGGGAGTAGTAGATTCCAGAAAATAACAGAATAAGAGATCAAAAAATTCGGTTCTTGATCACTCATGCCATAGCCCTGTCCTCTACAATTGACCATATTTAGAACAGTTTTCTCAGGCAGTTCCATATGCAAACCTTATTTAGAAAAATATAAGGTTAGGGGAGGAAACGCTGTTCTTGATTATGCTTGGAATCAGAATTGATCTGCAAAAGAATTACAAGAAACATTCAGGAAGATGGGAAGTCTATGCTTAGCTCGTATAACTTGATACTTGTATGTTGGTGAGCTTTTGTTGTTACTGGGGAGAGAACAGTTGTTTTTTTTAATAAAACATATACAGTGGGTAAGTCAAAGTGTTGCCAAACTGCCATCAGTTACAATGGTAGTATAAAGCAGACCCTGCCTCCAAAGAAGGTGGAGCCTGCCTCCCTGCTTTACCATGTTTTGACCCAAGTACTTCACTTCAGAAGCTTAATGTTCTTCTAATGTAATGTTTTTGGCATAGAATTGATTGAAGGACAGTGAATGCCGGCAAACAGCAATTTATCAATAGTATGCCAGACTATTATATTAATAGTTAAGCACAGCTTTTGGCGGGGTGGGGGGGGGGGTGGGGGGTGGGGGGGAAGGGGCAGGGAAGGTGTTGGTGTAAGAGGGGGGGGTGTGTGTGTTACAACATTTTCTGGTTAACCCTTATTTGACCCCTTGTTTGACCAGAACTACTCATTTTGAATGGAATACCTTTCTATGTCTATTTCCATGCAAAATAGGTAGACTTTTGTAAAATAATCTTCAGAGGATTTGTTTTTGGGTGGAGTAGCTATATTAAGTAATGTACAGTAAACAGTCTTTTACTGGCTTATAGTATGTCCTTAATCTATTAATAATTATTAATGTTAAAGCGTATAGCTGGATTTACTGAAATTGAGTCAGTCCTGTTTGTACAAATGATTTATACATGTGAGTCTTTCAGATATAAATAGGACTTGTCGCTGTGGATGCTACCTGCAGTGACAGAGTTTGCCAATTTTAAGCCTCATTTCTGATCTGAATCTGCTATTTAAGATTTGTTAATGACGCCAGGGTATTTACAATGTGTGCCAGTTTGGAAGCTATTCAAATAATGGATCTGTTACTTTCTTCTCTTGCTTGAGTTGATGATACATTTTAAGAATTCACCAATTGCTTTTTCTTAATCTCCAGAATAGCAATTGCTTTCTCTCAAAAATAATTACAGGCAAGACTGACCTAGGATGAAAAATAAGCAAAAGCATCTAACAAATGATTAATCTTCTCAACTTCTATTAAAAAGCAATGTGAGAAGGGAGTTGTAATTATTGCTATTCTACCTCCTTAACCTTGCTGATGATTTACTTTTTCCACTGGACATTTTTGATTCATTGTACTTTGACACAGTTGATACCACTTCTTATTATTTTCTATTACGGTGAAAATAAAGTTGAGTCCCTTTTTGTTTAGAATTTGTAACAGTATGTTGTTGAATAGGTTTCTTCATACCATGTCAAGGTAATGGTGGAGGTAAGTACATCTCTCAAACCACAGGTTTGCAGTATATGGAAATTTGCGTTTGAAAAAAAAATCTCTTTTCACCCTTTCTATGAAGGATGACAGCATGGATGAGAAACCACTGAAAATGAGAGGGAGAGACTCTTCTGAGAGGAAGCGGAAACGAAAGCTGGAGAGAGCAGAGCAGTTCTTTGGAGATATGAAGCAAAAATCTAAAGAGCTGAAAAAACTGGAAAAACCCAAGAAGAAGAAGCTAAAACTCACCATGGATAAGACAAAGGAGCTGAACAAGCTGGCAAAGAAACTGGCTAAGGAAGAGGAGCGGAAGAAGAAGCGAGAGAAAGCAGTTGTAGCAAAAGTGGAGCTAGCAAAGGAGAGCACAGAGAAAAAAAGGGAGAAGAAGGTTCTCGATATTCCTTCTAAGTATGACTGGTCAGGAGCAGAAGAGTCAGATGATGAGAACGCTGTATGTGCTGCACAAAACTGCCAGAGGCCCTGCAAGGACAAAGTGAGTTGTCGCTTAGTTCTGCCATAGGCAATTCCACGCAAAGTCAAAAACCCCAGTGCAGTTTAATAATAAGGTTGAACAGCATGAGCAACAGAAGTGGTGTGATTGGAAATGAGAGAGGATTGAGTAGTACTTGGGTAGGTACACATACACAGATGTAGTAGCTAAAACTATAGAACTTCCTTATTCTCTTTAGGTACTTTAAAACAGGAGAAGAAGATGGAAAATTAGAATCTGGGAAAAGGTACTCTGTCTTGGTTGGGAAGCGTAACCTCTTCAAGCTGTGTGATTTTTTGCTGGCTATGTGCAACACGCATTGTCTGATCCAAAGGATTAATTCTTTGACTCAGTTAGAAATGTTCCTGACTTCAGGGTGTTTCTGAGCAGAAGTGGGATGTGCGATGTTCCTAAATGAAGTAAATTTTCTGTATTTCTTGGATACAGTCTGTGAACAGTGATGCTGCAGGCTGAGGGATCTACAGATTGCAGTGCTTCACTTTTCTTGTTGGAGATAATCAGTGATTTTAGACTTGATTGGATTATTACAAAAGAAACTTGATCTGCCTCTCTATGATACTGCCTGTCCTGATGGTCAGCTTTTAACACTGACTAGTTGATGATCAAAAAATGGGTTTTTTTGGAATGTTTTTTTCTGCTTTCTGGAAAGAAGAGAAAAAATACTCCCGATAATAACTGTGGGATTGACACTATACTGCACTGGCTTGCACAAGAGAGAGTAGGATCAAATACAAATACCAAGAACTTTATTTCTTGTTTTGCAAAATTGAAACATGGAATTCAAGTGTTCATTTGAACACTTAAAAAGACCAGTTAAAAGACCAGTTTTGATGTCTTAAACTTAGACCAAGGTTAGAAATTACACTCAGTTGCTCAAAAGATGATAGATACAGTCTTTGTTCCACCGTTCTCTTTACTTCGCAGATTATGATTAGCTTATATTAGTACATTTTTACAGAAATTGAGATTGTAAGAGGGAGGAAAGTACCTTAAAGTTCATATTATAAAGAAGGTTGTACTAAATTTGTCAAACTTCCATAAATTAAACTGAGTAAAATTCCCGATTGTATAATCAAAGCTTTTAATGGAATGACTGTCTTTCCATAAGGTTGGACATGTTGTACCTTCAACAGGTGAATGCCATACAAGTAAAAAATGGCAGATACAGGAATGTAATGACTGAAGCTGCAGCTGTTAGTGTTCATTAGTAGTCACTTTAAAAAATTTGTTCAGAAATAGTTTTCCTACAAACTAAAGTAAAATCTTGAGCTGGTAATGTTTCTTCATTTTAGATAGAAGAACAACAGTAGAGGCAACCTAATGTATTTTCATTTTCACATTCCCCTCTAAGGTGAAAGCAGAACTAACAATTTTTATAGCTGTACCAGTGCATGCCATTAAAATTAAGAATCTGTGTTACTTACCCTGTAAATCTCGGTTTCTGCCCACTGACTCAAACGAACATGTACTTTTACTCATGGAATTACAGATATCTAATAATTAATCTTTTTTTCCTTCCTAAGCTTTAATTTACTTTTTATGCCTTTCCCTAATTATCCTATAGCAAGTTCAGATCAAAGTTTGAAATATTTTAGCTTAAATGTTTTGACACTTTGGAGTTACAGTTTGTGTGCAGTTTTTGGCATTTAGTGGCCAGCTGTGTACCCAATATCTAGCTGGTAGAAAAGTATTAAAGCTGCTATGTCATGTGGCTTTTTTTTTTAACCAAAAGCAGTAATCAAGGCCTTCTGTTTTCTGTAATTTTTAAGTTGCAAAAGCTACCATTTGATAATGCAGTCTAAAGGGATACATATAATTTAGGATGTGTATTTGTAGCTCTCATCTATGCTGAAGAAACTGTCCCTGAGCACGCTTCTATTTTAAATGTGTTCTAGAATACCTGTCTCTCATTTGAGGAGAGCTAAGTGTCGTCTTCCTCAGTATTAGTAGTGTGTGTTTGTATTGTGATGGTCTAAGGATGCAAGAGGTGCAAGGTATGTTGGAAGAGTGTTCTTTTTTTATTAAACTGAAGCAGCTTGTTAAAACAAGCTCTATAGGGCATTAATTTGTGTCCAAAAGCTTTTGTGTTCTAGCTATATCAGGTGGGTTTAATAGAAGATAATTTCTTCATATAAAGTATGCCTGTCTGTCTTTCCTTGTAATGTGCTATGTGCTGCTGATCTGATCTCTTGCAGGTAGACTGGGTGCAGTGTGACGGTGGCTGCGATGAGTGGTTTCATCAAATTTGTGTCGGTGTCTCTCCAGAAATGGCTGAGAATGAGGATTACATCTGTATAAACTGTGCAAAGAAGCCAATGCAGGGACCAAGTAGCCCTGCTCATGCACCACCTCCTCCTTTCTTATTGAGCTACAAACTACCAATGGAAGATCTTAAGGAGACAAGTTAGCAACTACTCGATGCCTGGAACTTGTTGGGAAATGGACCACTGAAACCCTACAGAAAGAAAGGGTTTGAAGCTAATGTAGCCACTGAGCTTCACTTCCAAGGATGTACAGACCTGCAGCAGAGTTGGTCCCTTCCTTACAGCTGGCTTCCTTCATACAATGGGGACGTCAAGGCACAGTGGTACCGACTCATCTATGCAGACACCGCCTGATTAGGAGCTCCAGCCAGTGTTTTTTGACTTGAGTATTTCCATCTTTGAGTGTGGCTGTTGCTCTTAGAGACTGAGCAAACCCGAGGCTGTTAGATTAGACACTTCAGGGTGTTAGAAGTACATGTTGGCAATGGAGCTGGCCTGGAATTGGTGGGCATAGGCTGGAGCTTTTAGGCCTACCAAGTTACCCTAAGGAGGTGACTTTAGAAGATATCTTTTGCCTCCCCATGCCAACCCAGTGAGTAGGGCAGTGTTTTGGGAGAGTTAAGTTGCCTCCATCTCCAGGCAGCTAACACTACACTATAAGGATGGGAGCAAGTGGATGAATTTCTTTTAATTTCTCTTTTGTAGCTAAAGGGCAGAGGAGTTCATGATCTCAGAAATCAGCAAAGGTTCTGTTTACCAAAAAAGAAACCCAACTCTACTCCACTAGGCAAAATTTTTTCCTTAGTGGGGAACAGCTGATCTTCCTGTCCTGAGGAAGGCCGGAAAACATTGATGAAGATGTCTAGCTAGACCAGAGCTTGGGAAAAGCAGAGTGCTTCCCTTTCCACAGGGGTGCCCTCTCCTGTTCCAGGCTTTGCTTAGAATTCTGCACTCCTGCACATTAAAGTTGTCTCATGCAGGATGGAGCTGGCAAGGAGGTACAGCACCCAGGGCACCAGCTTCTGTGATCTGTACCCAGGGATGGGAAGGAAAGAAGACAGCCCACTTACCTCAGAGGTTACACTGACATGTGCTTCTGTGAAAAGTTTCACTCACAACTATTTCCAGTATCACCAGGCTACGGGCATGGCCTCAAGCGATACCAGCAAGCAGTCTGCAGATACTGTTCGCAGCGCAAATCCCCCTCCCTGCTGGCTTTGCTGGATGTGTACCAGTGTACAATCAGCAACAGTTCTTGTTTGAAGTTGCCCCTGGCTTTGCCAGAGGACCAGAGGGCTTGGGGTCATCCTGGGTGACAGTTGTTTTAGTAAATCCATTTTTAAAGAAGGACTTGTTTTTACTTTTTTCTAAATGTCTCAGACTACTGACTTGTTCTATAAATAGATTATTTTTCTTTGATTTTTTTATACTTACCACTGTTAACCAGCAGCACAGACAGAGGTTCACAAAGCAAAAACCTGCCCGTGGGCTTGGGTTTTTTTACTCCATTCCTTCCTTGTAGTACAAGGAATTAGCAGTTACCTTCCCCATTCTAGCCTGACCAGCTGCCTGTGTTTAAATAGGTAAATACATTTCATGTGCTACCTTTGTGTTTGGGTTTGTTCCTGTTAGTGGGGCATCTGGGCCTTAACGACTCCAGTGGATGCTGGCTTTATGTATGTGAATGTCTGAAGCCAGCCACTGGGCTGTCTTGTCCCCCTCTCCACTCGCTCCCTATTGTGTTTCCATTCTTCTGCAGTTCTAGGAGTGTTGTAAGTAGTGTCCAGTCTTACTAGGAGCTGGATTGGGATTTAAAGAAATATTGACAAAAACAAAAGTGTTCTGTCTTGACTGTTCTGTGTCCCTTCTCTTGTTCTCTGATATTTGGAAGTTTATTTATCTGGCAGAATTATCCATCCAAAAAAAAAAAAAAAAATTCAGCTCAGGTAGACAAACTTTATCGGTTTGTTTTATTTGTGCCTGCTACCTGGGAAAGGGAAGATGTGCAAAAGAAAAAGAAATAAGATGGAGGGCAGAAGATACAGGGTCTTGGGAGCTTTGAGTGCAAATTGGGCACAGACTTCTAATTCCTGCTCCTTAAAGACTAATAAGGTGTTAAAAGCAAAAGCAAGCTGTGGTTAAGCATGTGGCTGAACGGGCACCGTAGCAAACTTAAGAGTATTATTTGTTTACTTATTTATGAAGGAGTCTATGCTATAGCTAGAAGTACCCTCTTTTTGCCTTCAGTTACATTTTTTTCTTCTCAATGTACGCTTAGTTTTGGTAAACTGGTTTAAACAGATGTTACTTTCCTTCAAGCTTTAACTGACTACTTAATGTTTCTATATGGAGTGGTAGACTGTCACAGTATTGGTTGTGGTGTGGTAGGGTTGATTCTTAAGAGTCCAGTGTTCTGTATCTCTGTGAATAGAGGGGAAGGATGGGTATGGGGGGAGGTGATTGGTAAGGGGGGGTTAGGGGTTTATGTGGTAGGAAGGATTAGGGTAGGTGGGTATAACCTTTCCTACATTCTCTGTTGCGATAAGTCATTGTTTAGTATGTAATTACCATAACTGGAAAAGTGATCTTTTAGTAAATTGCTTGAATGTTCCTGTTTCTTCTGAGGTAGAAGGTGTGGTGAGAATGTTAACAGTAGCACTAGTTACAATGAGAAGGGAACAAACAACTATACGATGCTATGGTCAATCATTCTGCTTGTAACAGCATTGAAATGTGTTGAAGGGGGAGAGTTTGGGTGGGGTTGGTATAGTGGTTAGTGTATTGGATTTTGTTTAGTGTATAGCTGTTTTCATATTATCTCATGGAGAGGGTCTTTATTACTTTGTTATTGTTTTGTTTGGGTGTTTGTTGGGTTGTTGTTTTTGGGGGTGTGGGGGATTTTGATTAGAGGGGGTTAGTGTTTGGTTGTTTAGGGGAGTGGTATTATGAGTGTTGATTTATTTTAAGCTGTATTTTGTTAAGTGCATTATTCTCTCAAAGGATTGCTGAGTAGTATGATTAGATTAATGTTAACTTTTGAGAAAATCTGTAGTGATATGTAGTTAGTGGTTGAACTTGCAGTTGTGGTATTGTTTCCAGAACTTAGGGTTTTGAATGTTTATAAAAACAAGTGCAAAGAAGCAAGCCAAAGTTAAGCTAAGGAAATAATTTTCTTACATGTCTGCTACAGCTGTCGGAAAAATCTCTCATGCTTTGGGGACGAAATCTCAGTATACACAAAATCTCAGTATACACAAAATCTTAAGCTTGTGTATCTAGAAAGGTATGTCTTAATGCTGTGTTCTACAAAGGATGCTAGTCACTGTTCATGTTATTACTCTTCACGGGTCTGACACAAAAGCTCAAAGAAATTACTTGAGCTGTTGTGAGGAACTAAAAATGGCCAGGACTTGAGTTGTATATCTTATCCAAACCATGCGGTTTCAAGCTTTTTTTTTTTTTCTTTAAAAAAAAAAAAAAAACACAAAAAAAAAACAACAGGGCCTGGAATTGGGCAGCTTTACTTGCATAGAGATAAACATCACTCCTGAGCTTCAGTTCCATTACTTTTAGGATTCATGCTTTTAACAGATCATCTGTGCCTGAATGCTTGTGCAGCTTGGACTATTTGGTAATGAGGGCTTAAGGTAAAACTGATGATACTATGAACTTTATCTTAAGGGTTTGGAATACAGTCATACAGCACAGGATAAACAAATGTCTGTGTGTTTTGTTAGCCACACTGTGAAGCTTGCATTGATCTTTTCAGTTTTTAGGATCGTAATTTAGGTTGGGGGGACTTCTGGAGGTCATATGGGTCAACCTCCTGACCAAAGCAGGCCTGACTTTGAAAGTAGGTCAATTTTTTCACAGCTGTGTCCAGTCACATTTTGAGTATTTCCCGAGATGGGCATTCAACAACCTCTCTGGCTTCCTCTTCTGGCTTTGTAGCATCTTCGATGCAAACTTTTGTCTGATGTACA
Source organism: Platalea leucorodia (assembly GCF_965183815.1). NCBI lineage: Eukaryota > Metazoa > Chordata > Aves > Pelecaniformes > Threskiornithidae > Platalea > Platalea leucorodia. Next base: position 60,609,635 of record NC_138826.1, read on the forward strand.
GTCAGATATTCACTTGCTGTAGCTTGCCTGTTGCCTCTTGAAGAGTCTGGCTCCATATTTTCTATAACCATCCATTAGGTAGTTGAAGACTGTGGGTCCTGCAGCCTTAATTTCCAAGCTGAACAAATGCAGCTCAGCCTCCCTTGAGCCGTGTCACATGCTGCAGCCTTCTGATGATCTTGGTGGTCCTCGGCTGGGCTTGTTTCAGGTTTGTCAAAGTCTGTTTTTGTACCGATGAGCCCAAAACTGGGTATTTTAGTCCAGATGCAGCTTACAAGTGTTGAATATGGGGGAAAAATAACTTCCTTTAACCTGCTGGCCATGGTCTTAGCATGCAGCCTGGTACAGGGTTGGCATTTATAGCTGCAAAGGGATACACTGCTGACTCCTATTCAATGTATCTGCCGTTAGCCCCAGGTCCCTTGATTTATTATTTCTCAGGTGCAGGACTGATGAACTTAACAGATTTTTCATCAGTGCATCACTCCAGCCAGTCCAGATCCAACTGAATGGGAGCCCTCTCCCATGTTTTGGGTTGTCCCGCTCCCATCCTCCCCCCATCATTCAGTTTGGTGTCATCTGCAAACTTGATGAGGGTGCACTCTACCCTATCGCTCAGGTGGGTAAGATGTAAAAAGAGTATTGTCTCCAGTACCAGCCCCTGAGGTACTCCACTTGCAGCTGGCCACCTCCTGGGTTTCAAATCCTCGACTACTAAAGTCCGAGCGCAGCCATCCACCCTGTTTTTCACTGCCACGGTAGGTTTTGCATCCACTTTCTAAGTGTGTTTTTGCTCTAAGTCAGGGTAAACAACCACTGTTCTCCTCCTGTCCATAGGACTCATCACAGATGGCAACCAGATTGGGCTAGTGCTGTAGTGGTGACTATTACCAGCCACTTTATCCCTCATGTGCCTGGATGTGGCTTTAAGGAGGGTCTGTTCCATCATTTTCCCAGGGACCAGAGCAAGGCTAGCTGCCCTGTAGTTGCCTGCATCCTCCTCGTTTTCTCCTGTTCGTTGAATGGGCGTGACGTGCAGAGGGGTTCATCACAGTCCATCAAGAAAGTGATCCTCCATACAGACATTTTTCCTAGGCTTTGTTGGTTGTTGTGGCATATAAGATTCAAAGAAAAAAAAACAACAAACCCAAACTATTTGAATTGCTCTTTGTAAGATGCATGGAAAACTAAATGGCAGAACCAAGCTTCTTGAAGTGCTGCTCCATACCTGAACTCCGTGTGGGCTAGTGAGCAGTTACGTCAGTCCCATACATCTAGATGCAAGTCCGAGGTGGTCTGGTTGAAGTCAGCGTTACTGGTGCAAGGTCCTTTTGTACACAGTTCTTCACATTGGAAGAATGGCATAATACGAATGAGCACGAACGGGGGCATCTGATCGTCCAGGAGGAATGAAACAGTCTACAGCCTTGTTCATTCAACAGTAGGCTGCTTGCTAGGCAGCTGTCCAAGGATAGCTATCACCTTTATTTTGTGGTGGTCTAATAACAGTTAAGCGCAACACAGAGTTGTAGCAAAGTAAAGGAGAAAGTATTCAGATATGTGTCAGTTGCTCAGCAGACGTGCCTTGCTGTCATTCTAGGCACACGTTGCATACCTTTAAAAATAATGACTGACTGAAAGAACTGCTGTATGTTAGCAGTCATTTTGTATGTTGGAAATGAAAGATTTTAAAAGGGTGGAAAAAGTTTCTTAAAGTCATTCCTGAAATCACTGTTAATGCCCCTGTAAGAAGTTGAGAACTGTGGTCTGCTAAAAGCAAGATGTGAGGCTTCATTGAGTTCGATGAAAATGAGAAGCAGGGAACTCCTTCAAATCCTCTCCAGCTGCGGTCACTAGGAATGTGTTTGGTCAGCCTGCCTGAACCAAACAGGAGCTCTGCTTGGAGCGTCGAGGCAGTGGGGAGATGCAATAAATCCAGCCCTTATCGAAATTCTAGCCACGCTGGCTTTGGGAGGGTGATAAATGCGTAGGACAGCTGGAAACTGCACAGCAAGACATTGAGAGCATTGAGCCTTACGTAATGAGATGGCTCGGTACAAATGAATGTTAAGTTGCAAGGTAAAGGCGATGAAAGTAGCAAGGATTTACTGAAAAACAGGAATATTTGTAAGGAGACATGCTCTGAATGCCTTTGAAACAAAAGCCCTGCTGCAGTGAATGGTTTTAATCCTAGATGGGGCATTGTGTCTCAGTTGGAGGCTTTTCAGAGGCCAATTTTTGGCTGTCTCTATCACCCCCCCGTCCCCCAAAAAAGTCAGTTAAAGCCAAATGCCAGAGAGAACTGCTGTGGGTATTAATATCCGAGGAGAGCAGCCATCTCTGAACGCGCAGGTCCTGAGACCGTTGATGTCACTAGCCAGCCTGGCTTCTGCTTGTAATGGATGGGTGACGTGCCAGCAGATCAAACGGCTGCACCCGTTTCCAGGTTGATGCGGTCTGTGCTCGGTGTGGCAGCAACTCGAGTCGCGTGCCGGGCAAGGGGCACACTGCGTTGCTCCCCCGAGAAACACGCTGTTTCCTCCTGCTGTTCTATGATTAATAGCAGTGGAGCCTACACAAATCCAAATGATGAGTTTGAGAAATAGCTCAGATTTTAGCGGGATGTGAGATGAGTAGCACATTCTGTTTACTTCTGTCAGCTAGTGGTTTAACTTTTCCCTTTATACAGCTGGAAATTTAGTTAGCCAGGCCTTGTGTGTGTCCCTGCAGTGGCATTATCAGAGCGAAATACGGTAAAGATCATAATCTAGACATTATCAGTGTATTGATAGTGTTGCATCCCATTATTTCCTTGCCGGCTTTCCTGATAGTCTCTTATGCAAGAGATAGATGCCTTAGCTTTGCCTAGAAATGTTCCTGGGAGAGAGAATTGCTGCACATCAGTGTCTGAGAGTACCTGGTAAAGGAGTGGAATCATCTGGTAGCAGCCCTGCCCAATGCTGATGAATGCCCAGGTGAGCGCGTGGTACTTCTGCTCTTCACCTCTTGCTAGCAGGTGGTGGTCTGCTGGTGCAGCTGTGAACCGTGATCCAGGTTTGTATCCATACTGGTAAGGTTTAAAGACAGCTGGGTTCCTTGCTTGCTGGGCATTACACTACGGCCTTCTCTATAGTTTTTAACCAAGATTGGCAGATGATCAGTCCTGGCTACTGGTTTTTCACAATTACTGCTGTATGAAAGGAGACTCTGGAGTAGCTTGCCAGAGGGAAACCAGAGTCTTTGCCCTGAGGGGTGGACAGGCTTCCCTGGTAATCAACATGTCTGGAGTGCCTGCCGATTGTGAGGCAGGGAGGAAGCTGGCGTAGGCCGGCACTGGTGCCCTAAGCCCTGGACTACCACTCGCTGTGTCTGCAGCGAATGTAGGTGCAGAAGAAAGTGGATTATAAGTGGTTTTCAGAAGAATTACGGAGTTTAGGAGAGTGCTTCCCATGCCGTTTATGATGCTTTAATGGCCTTTCATAGCTCCAGAATTTTTGCAAGCTGCGTTTGTTAGGAGGGAATGGATGACAGATTATGCATTGGATAATAAGGATGCAGTACAGTGCTCTGAAAGGATTCTGCCCTGTTCCTGAATGTGCACGTGTGCACAGGGAATTGAAGGCTGGAGCACTGATTTCCCCTGGCTTCTGGTAGGAATGCACTTGGAATGGTCACACCCCAGGGTTTAGGGGTGTTAGAAAATTGGAGAATACACAAAACTGAACAAATAATGGAAGAGAGTACACAGCAACAGAAAAGCTAGTCACAACTTAAAGGCTGGGTTTTTTTTTTTCTTTTTTCTTGCTGAGTAAGGCAATTCTAGGAAGCTGATGGGTCAGATTCCTGTTTGGAGCAGAAAGCAGACAGTTGTTTTTTTTTTTTTTAACTCTTGTTTACAGAGCGTGCAGAGACTGCTGCTGCACGAGCAACACCAGAGATTTCTGCAAAAAGAAACTTGCTTTGCTTTGTCCTAAGAAACAGCTGTTCCAAGTCCCTGTTCCTCTCTCAGCTCTGGTGATCTCAAAGACGACAGTTGCTTCATGTGCTTTTTGCTTTCTTCCCTCGGGCCTTCCCAGTACACCGTGGGAAATCCCTGCTCCAGGGAAGTTGAGGCCAAAGGAAATCAGGACAAATTCCCTTCGCAGGCTCTTTTTGCTCCTCCCCAGCTGCTTTCCCTTCCCAGCAGGGGAGATCTCACCTCCCACCCTTCTAGGGCTGCCTGTCTACTTCCAGAGAAGCTATGAGACTGCAAACTGCCTTTCAAGAGCTCTTCCTAACTTGCAGCTCAGTATTTCCTTACCCCACTGCCGGGAAGTGCAGAGCTGCCGTTCCCCACCTCCAAGCCGGAGCATCCTCCGTGCAGGTTAGCACCTTGCTGCTGTCCTGTCAGCCCTAGCTGATCCTCCAGCTTCTCCACTAGCCGGTTGCTGGAAGCAGAGAGGCTCTGCGGCTCCGCCTTCCAGGCAGCGCCACGCTGAACCTGGGAATGGCACAGGGGCATGTGCACCTTCAGACTTCTTTTGACAGTGGCTGTGAGCTGTTACCTGTGCTGTCGCTGTCAACGGGCTGTGTTGGGGCATCGCTTGGGTTCCTCACTGCGGCTGCACCGACGAAGCCCGGTTTTATCTCTCCAGTAAGTTGCTCCCTCCTGAAGTCCCTGGCTTTCCTCCTCAGTGAGCTGAGTGCTACCTCTATGTCCGTTAGCATCATTAGGACCAGATTTGGACTGTAATAAAAAAGGGCTGTTTTTTGGTTTGCTCTTCTGTAAATGCACAGCTTCTGTTCTAGCAGTAGGGTGTATGCTGGTACTGCTACGCAGTTCAAACACCGCTGTAGGAAACTTGTAGGGTAAATAATGACCAGTCTCATTTTCCCCCTAGGTCCCAGTTATGGTGAATACCAAGATTAAAGGTTTAATTGGCTCCATATTTTTAATTATTTCCCCCATCTGGACCATGGATGCTTGCATTTTTTTCGCTGATTGCCATGAAAACTTCACATCTGGGCTGTGACTGACTTAAGGAAACCACATTTCCAGCACTCGTCAGATGATTGGCAAGCAGTACCGGACCCTCTGCCTTAGCTTGCAGTGGCCAGGAATGAAGTGTTTTCTATCCAAAAGAGCCTGTCTGGCTAAAGGAAAGTAATTAATTAATGTTAATGATGGAAATACCTTGTGTTTGTATGTATTTCTCCCTCTGACCTCTTGGTCAGGTCAGCCCCCATACGTTTTATTGCAGGTGGGCAACAGTATTTGAATTCATGGTGGCAAGAGGGTAACGTGGCTTGGAATTTGGTATTCAAAAGTGACAAAGAGTGAAGCACGTGAGCAGCAGCACCCCTTTTGTGCCCTCTGGAGGGGCTGCTCCCAAGCAATGCCAAGAAGCTTCCCTACTCCATGTAGCACGTGGCTTTGCTAATATCTCTGCGCCTAGTGCCTAGGCGCTAAGCCCCGGCTCCACTGCCATTCCTCCTCTTGACTGGAAGGGTTAGCTTTCTTCAGACATCAGCTAGATCTAATTTGAGGCTTAGTTTTTTCATCTCTGTCACTCATCAACAGAAAAATAAGATTGCCTTAAGTTATCAAAACTCGCAAATGACTCTTTACCTAAATTTTTGAGGAAAAAACGTCTAAGACTGAAAGAAAGAGACTCAATGCCATGTTATGTTGCAACTGACCACCAGAACAGGAATGACTTGTAGACAGGAGATCAGCCTCGGTGTGAAGCTTGCTTCAGGCAGAATCCCATCCATCTGGGAAGATGTCTAAATGCTCTAGGTCTTGCTCATGTTATGTCTCAAATCCCCACCGCACACTGAACCAGTTCAGCAGATGAGTGGTAGGGAGCGCGTTTTTGGTATGTGAGCTCCTTTTTAATCTGTCCGCAGAGGTAACTCAACACTGAGTGTCTGCCTACGCTAGCTTGCAGGGACCTCAGCGGGGCAGCCAAGGGGAAGGTTAGAGAACGGCTGGCGGTGACCACAGAAGCAAAACAAGAGACGCAAGCTGCCTCCGACGAGCAGCAGCTGGAAGCGGATGGGCTCTGTGGGGGTCGCAGCGAAGCTCTGCGGAGCCTTGCGGGGTGCCTGGGAACGAGCGGCATTTCAGGGCTCTGGACTCCCAGGTGGTGCCTCTCCGAGCACAGCATCCCTGTGCGCTGCGCTGGCCCGGGAGCTCAGCTGGGGCACGCCTCATGCCGAGATGAGGGCTGCCTGGGCTGTTTCCAAGAGGTAAGGCCTCCTGGCAACGCAGGGGCTTTCTGAAAATCTGCTGTATTTCTGATTTTTGGAGGCTGGAAAAACTGAACCTGTGTTTTATTTCTTACTGACCTTTTTCAAAATGACGAAGTTTTTCACTTTGTTATCTCTTACTTAGAAAACTTATTTCTGAGAAACTTTTTAAAAGTTTCTCTCGTTCTGCCCGCCAATGACCATCTATTGGATTTTCTCCCAGAATGGAAACTTTGTTTTCTGAGTAGTTAACAGCCCAGTAGGTCTCTTGAATTTAAAAGTATCCTTTCACTTTTTTTAGAGTATGTAAATAAGCATGAACAGATGCTCTGAAAACACTGCCCAGACCTTACCTGTTTAAAACAAAATTTTGGGTTTTCTGTGCAAGAATCAGTTAAGTGGGTGCAACGGTGTCTCACCTCTAAGAAAAGCTTTTCCCTTTTCCTGCCCGAACATCCCTCTTCCAGGCAGACAGGGTGAAGGGGCATCTAAAATCCCAGCCCTATCAATGTCTTTGATTTCATTCTTTGTGCAGGCAGTCTGTTTCAGATTCATCCTCTTCACCTCAGAGGAGTAAGGTGTGCAGAGCATAAGGAAAGACCATCATCCCAATGGTCCCAATACACAGCTCCTTCTCTAGCCCACAATCTACCCTGTATCTAATCAATCTGCTGATCTCGTACTTCTCACTTCTGGGCCACCGAAGCAATACTGCTGTCGTTACGAGTCTGAAATGATGATTTCCTTTGGCATATGGTTCTTGATTTGAAAATGTCCTCTAATTAGCTCATTGGCTGCAAGAACTAACTGATGAGTTTCATTTTCTTGATGCAAACTATCCATTTTCACATCAGGAGGTCGACGACTAGTCTTCAGAAGGGCATCGATTCCTGCCCTCTCCCTAAAATGTGCTCAGGCTCTGTTCCCACAGTTGCCCTGGGGCTTACCCAGGGTTTCTTCAGGCTGCCCAGTTGCTGATGAAGTGGAACTAGGGCAGAGCCCTGAGGATCTGGTGGTACCTGATGGAGTTGGAAGAAAAGCAGAAGGAGATGCTAAAAAGATTGAAGACTCCAGACTCGGGAGTCTTTGCTTGCTACTCAACTCTTGTTTATATTATATATCACGTTATAAGCATATATATAGGTATCTATATGTATGTGCTTATAACTGCATAACCTTGCAGTGCTTTTGGTTTTGTCCATAAATGAAATGGAGACACTTTTGAATTCTGAGCAGAAAAAACCCTGTTTCTTGCTTATCTGTGCAAATGGCCAGAGTGTTTTAACAGAGACAAGTTACTAAGCAGAAGTCAAAGCAGAGGTAAGACATGAAGCACTGCAGATCTGCCTGCCTGGGCACTCCTGCTGTACTTGCTTGTGCGTGCAATACAAACGCCTGCGCCTTCCTGCCTTAGTCTTGGGTTTGCTGTTCCAGATGGGCAATTGCACACCTGAGACGCATCGCTGTTTCCATTCTGTTCTCGGCGGCAAACTACCGGCACTGGATGCAGCTGAGACAGTGGCGATGGGAATTGGCAGCCCGTTTGCTGCCCCTCCCTTACGTGGCTGGGAATTCGCATTACGGCCAAAGCAGGTCTGGGGGCACAGTCCTTTTGGTCTCAACTTACCTCCCCCTATGCTCTACCACTTTTGACCTTTGATCAGAGGCACATAGAGAGGGACTCGGCAGCGCGCTGTCAGCCTACGCACCGAGTGCAGCGCAAGCATCACCCTTAGCTTCTGCATGCAGTGGAGTGGGGGTACGGCAGCGATATCTGCAGGCGAGGGTTCTCCAGCGCTGTACTTGCTGTGAGCATGCCGTCCTGTGTTCAGGCTGTCCCTGAGCTCTGGCTAGTGCAGGAGCGTCATCTGTTTATCTCCTGTATGCAGAGCGTGCTGTCCACAGACAGCGGTATCTTGCTCCACAAACAGCCTGGGCACAAAAGCGAGGCCTCCACCGCTCTGCAGGTGTCCAGTGGGGACGGTTTTTCTTGCTTTGGGATTCTGGTCATTCGGGTTGTTATTTGGAAGCGGATTTTCACTAGGGAGGCTGCGTCTGAATAAGGCTGTCAAAATGGCTGCAGTAGGATCTTCTGTCACTGTGGGAACTGTGGGCCTTGCAATGGCTTTTGGCTCCTGCCATTGTAGTTTCAAAATATACGTGCCTTTCTGGGAGGGACATTAGTGACTCAAGCAGGAGTCAATCCTTTGTGCTTACTTTGGCTTCTTTCTCTGCTGAGCGGTCTCCAGGTTCCTGTAACGTGCCAGTCAGTATCAGCCTCTACTTATCAACTTTTTGTGCATATTTGTGACAATTTTGCCTGCTACAGCCATGGTCACTTAAGCTGAATGATCTTTTCAGGCTGAAGAGGCCAGTAGCAGGGTGGTTATCAGATAGAGGAAACGCATTGTATTTGCTCTGGCCTTTGGTTCTCAGATAATATAATGGCAAATTGTGTTCCTGGAAGCTGGGAGGTGGCTTGCAAGATTACACAGCCCCGAAAGGCATGGAGGCAGCTTGTCATGTGTGACAGAGGAACGGAGTGGGAGGTCGAAGCGGGGAGCGTAGCTGCTCCTGGTGCTCAGCAAAGGTCAGAGGCAGCTGATGGCTCCTTCACCTCGGGAATGCTGAAGCAGCAGCAGCAATTTTGTCCTCGCCACTCTCCTAAAAGTGCTTTGGTGGCTTAGGAGCATAAGTTCATTTGAAAGTTGCTGCTGCTTGCAGAGCAGTAAGAGGTTGTGTATGTATGTCACCCAGCAACCATTTCCATCTCCTCTTTTCCCCTCATCATCCCTCTAAGCGTGTGCCTTTGAATCCCTCCTCCTTTTAGGTTTGAACCACATCTCTGGATTGCTGGGTGCTTTGGAGGAAAGAAGTCTAATTAACGCTCATTCCCTGCTCAGCTGGATGTAGATGTGAAGCAAGACCAGACCTGGGAGTAGGTCCTGTGGTTCCTACTAGAGCACACAGGGCCAGCGCTCGTGTGTGCTGGCTGTGCAGCATGGGGTGGGCTGGGGCCAGTTCTTGTGCACATCTGACCCAGAAAATGTCAAAATACCTTGTTATCTCCAGAGAAAGCTCGTTCCAGGCTTGCTTTGTTTGGGCTATGAGCACTTCTCTGGGAATGCAGCCTTAGCTGCTGGTGGAAGACTGGGACCAAGCTGAAGACAGAAATCTTGGCAAATGTGAGGTAAAGAGAAAGATGAGCAACATGCAACATAAATTTCAAGAGAGGAATCAATAGCCTTTAGGATCAGGATTTTCCAGCCTTCGTCCTGGCTGAGGTGTGAGGTACATTAACAGAGACCTGCTGTGGTTCAGCGCTCTTGCTCTTCTCCAAAAGGGGTTTTGGGGAGAAGCGCCTAAGCCAGCCGTGCACCGCTCGTGCCCCGTGCACCAGCACTGCGCTGCTCTGCACCAGCAAAGGCAGCTTGGCAGCCTGCCTGGACCTGGAAGCTGCTTCAGGACCCGCTCGGGGAGGCATCGCTCCGGCGCGGGCTGTCCCAATAAATGGTGGGTTACGGCCCAGCCACATGGGATGGGGCTGGGAGGAGCGCGGCTGCTCCGGCTGGCACCATCTTCAGCCTGTGCCCTGCGGGGTTACTAAATAGGCAGCCTCCCATTTCTTACTTCCAGCAGGGGAAGCCACTTGCAAAATAATGCCCTTGTGCCATCCTGGGGGGTGGCATGAGAGCAATGCAGGGGGGACAGGTGCCAGCATCAGTGCTGCCGCTTGCCAGCACTTGTACTGTTGGAAGGAAGATGCTCTGCAGCCGCCTGGTGAGGTTCAGCTTGCGCAACTCGGGGTGGCAAACACTGCTGCAAAAGCCCTTCCCTGGTGTTCTCCTTGTTCATATAAATACACATACGTATATTTTATCTATCCAAATATTTTTAAATGGCATTATCTCATTAGATCTTAGGATTAAATTGTTTTCTTGTTACTACAGCGTGCATGTTCTCTAGGCTTGTTTCGTTTGTTTTTTTTTTTTTTTTTTTAAATTCATATTCTTCCATCTCTCTCATTTGTTTCTTGCAAATCTGCTTCCTAAGGTTTTGTTTGTGGCTATCCCTGCTCTTACACTTGGCATGGATATGGTTACAGACTCAAAATCTTAAACATTGAGATTTCATCCTTTGCATTTTTCCTTTAGATTTCCATTGCCTCTGACGGGCCAATTAAAATCCCTCCCAGTTTCTTTGCCTTCTGCAATTTCAAAAATGTGTATTGAAAACATCTTTTTCTGTAGTCTTAAGTGATTCTTTGTGATATTTATTGGTTCTCTTCTCTTCCCATCTTCAGTAAAAGGATTGATTTTTTTTTTTTTTTAATCTCTCAAGTAACATCTCCCAAAACCATATGGACTTTTTCTTGTTTCACCCCAGAAGATGCATAAAGTGATGCTTTACTTTAAATACGCTTAGCTCAGGATTTCCAGCTTGCTTTTGCACTTGTAGATTTAATATTTCCCCTTGCTGCTTATGCTTACACTGAACATTTGTTTTCATTTTCAACTTATTGGGTTCAGCGCAGTCTTATCTCGCTGGCTGGAAGTCAAATGGTTCGTTATTGATTACACGGTTTCCTATCATAGTCTATTAGTTCCTGCGAATCAGCTTGTCGTCTTGTTGATAAGATTATTGCCTTCGGTGCGCTGTAGCGATCGTGGTTATCCAGGGATATTTGAGCAGCGATGCGGATGTACGCAATAGTTTTGAGAATCTCTAGAAATGTTTCCTTAGTCAATCTCCTCTCTCCTTACACCATTCTGTTGCACAAGGCAAGGTATTATTTGACTTTGCTGGTTTTTTTTAATCCCTATATCCTTATGCTAACTATTTAACAACTACACTATTCACTGTTAGATGGTTTCTGCGCAGGGATATTCTCTGCTTCTCACAGTCTCGCGTAATTCCTCCTCTGGAACATCTTCCCTGGTTTCCAACAGTCACTGATTTGAGGACTGGAGCTGACTGGTTTACTTGGACCATCCTGTTTAATCGCTGCTGCGGAGGAGCAGCCCGTTGTGAATTTGCCTAGTTCCTTTCCAAATGATATTCTGTGGCAATGGCCCCGGGTGCCATGTTTAATTATGCACAGTGGGAGGAAAAAATATTTCCTTTTGGTTTAAATCCGAATATTTCATTGGGTGCCATTAGTTGTTGCACTGTGAGATGTAGTGAAAGATATATTCATCTTATCTCTTTTCCTTGTTTCCTAGACCTTTGTTGTCACCCTCTTTTTATCCTAGGCATCTCTTCCCGAGACAAGGAGTCATCATGTATTTGATCACTCCTCGGTTAAATCCGTTCCTTACCTCTGCCCGTCCCTCTTCGCTTTCTCTGTTTCTCCTGTGGGAAGTCCGGTGCTGTGTTGGGTACACCATAGATTAACGTGGTGACACCACAGTGTTTGCTGCTTCATTCCTGTTGTTCTCCTAACACCTTCGCAAACTGCCTGTACGCAGCTCAGGTTTTGCTGCTGCTTTGCAGGCCTGATACAAGGACGCTGAACCCAAAAGCGTGATTTTTTTTTTTTTTTTTTGTTCTCTTGCCCCAGATATTCATCAACAGATGTAATAAAAATATTTTAAAACCTTGGACTGTCACAGCTGTAACACATCTGCCATGAACAATATCCCATTCTGTTTGCCTTTTTTATGGCCTCAAAGCACGGAGCTAATGACATCAGGTAACTACCTGCAGTAATCCCAAGGCCTCCTTCCCGAGCAGCCACAGCTAATTTTGCAGCCCAGTGTTGGGTATGCACAACTGGGGCTGTTTTTCTCCCTGCTGCATGATTTTTCATCTGCTGCTTGATTGCGACTTCTGGAGTGATGTCCTGGGATGGGGCAGCGCTGCTCCTGGGAAAGACCAGCGGCAAAGATCCCTGTGTGTGAGGGAAGAGAGATTGCAACCTGCTGAATTTCTGAGTGAGGCTGTTTTGGGCCCTGAGTAAGAAGCAGCAGAGAGTTTAGCAGAGTTTATTTCCAGCTGAGAGCTCTGCTGCCTGCCACTGCTCCTGGCCATGGTCACAGCCTGGCTGACCCCCTGGGCATTGCAGGTCAGGCTGCAACGCAGGACCATGCCCTGTGCCCGTGTCCTCCCTGCTGAGGAGAGACCCCACGACGGGAATTCGCTGTGAATTCGTGTTTTGGCTCTTACCTCTTCCCAGCAGGTCTCGGGGCTTCGGCTCTCTCGGGCAGAGCTGCGAGGGCACCTGCGTGCGGCGGTCTCCCGCGCCTCCAGGGACAGCGCTGGGCAGAGAGACGATGGAGAGCGGGAGCCAAGCGGACCCCGGCCCGGGAGGCAGAGCACTGGCGGAGGCAGCAGGAGCCCTTCTTGCAGGCGGGGGGAACGAGCCCCTTTGCACTGGCCATGAAATCAGTCATGTGTAGGTTTTTGTCCAGCCCTGGGGGGTGGGGGAAGGAATGTGGGTTGGGCGAAGTCTAGGATTACACCACCGCTGAATTTTTCTTTCCACACTTTAAATAGCCAGCACCTTTCGGTCCTGCCTTCGCGTCTCCCGTCAGCTCGCGCCCCGACAGCACCATCCGCAAGGTAACACCTCTGCCCCTGTTTTCTTCTGCCCTGCTCGCCCCGCACCCACCCGGGTCTGCCGTGGATGAGAGGTCACGGTGCACTTTCTGCCTGTTTAATAATTTTCTAGCGTGGAGGGGTCCTCCCCGTCCTTCCTTGTGGCCACTGTCAAACGCCTGCCAGTGTTTCTTGCTCCTCTTCACGTCCCAAACTGTTTTATAAGGGACTATGTAGGGGGAGGGGAGAGGTTGAAAGTGCTGCTTTGCTTTGTTTTTTTTTTTTGTTTCTTTTTTTTTTTTCTCTCTCTCCCTGGATGGGGGAGAGTGTCATTTGCTGCCAGTGCCTTTTCCTGCTCTCCTGGCGAGGGAGTTGCAGGCGGGAATGAATGGCAGCGTTAGGCTGGGGCTGGGGGAGCTGCCTCTGTGGGGCACGAGCAGGCTCGAGGGCTGTCACCGTGCGGAGGAAGGTGCCCTCCTTGGCACAAGGTCCTCAGTGATCCCGGCTTTGGCACCAGGTGTTGGTGGGAACCGCAGTCCTCACCCTTTGCCCCACGGGGCTCGGCGGCCAGGAGGGCGTCCTGCTCACGAGGAGCAGCTTCAAACACCCCCTGAGCCTCCTAAATGGCTGCAGCAGAGCTGGTGCCACCCGTGCCACCTGTACCTGTATCCTCACTGTGCTCCGAGGCACCAGCTGTGCACCAGCAGTCACGCTATGCCCTGGCTTTCCTGGGAGGAGAGGTGTCCTCTCAGAGGTTTTTGGGGAAGGTGGGGCAGTGGGAGAGGTGCCCACCTACTCTGTGCCAATCTTCTCTTAGCAGAGATCTGTTTAGAGATGGGAGAAGCTCTTGCGGTCCCAAAGCTCCCCAAGAGTGGTACTGTGGGGAGCCTCTGCAGCCAACAGGCAGATGTTTGGAGGGGCAGACCCTGGGAGAGGAGAGTCATCCCAGATGGCCATGGTATCTGCACCCTTTCTTTTCCTGCAATTCCAGGGACAGCATTATCCTGAAAAATCACCTTTTCTCGCAGCCTAGTAGATTGCCAGCAACAGTTGCCACCACTGAAAACAGAAACTTGTTCCCCTCTTGTTTCAGTTTGTCCTCTTTCCACATCTACGACTTGTGTGTTTTGTGGCTCTCATTACATGGTCTGTAAAACCAGATCATGGTAAGCAGCAACAGGGAGAAGTGAAACCCTTATAAAACATCTTGTCAAGTATTTGATCTGCCACCATGGAGCTCCAGCCTGGCTGAGCTGCTGGGTCTTCTGTGTAACACTGTGCTTAAAGGATGGGCTTCCAGAAGCAGCAGTGGTTTGAGATGAGTCAATTAAAAATAATGAAACTGATAGTGGCTTTTAAGGACTAGTTTTGGACTAAGCAATAAAAGCACATGCATGTTCTTAGCACATTGCTGCCAGCAGGAATCAGTATAAGGAGCAAGAGAGGAACAGTTCAGCGTGCGTGCACACGTCCTCTCCCCTCTCTTGCCTCCTGTAGCCCAAATTTCTGCCTCGTTGCATGGCTTGTGCTGAACATAATGGAGGAAACTCCTTCTGAAGGTGGGATGGATTACAGAGTCCCCGGTGCCGTCAGCAATGGCGAAACAGTGCCTGCATACCCTGGCATGGAAAAGGAGAAGGAGGAGGAGGACCAGACCCTGGAGCGAGGGCAGTGGAACAACAAACTGGAGTACGTCCTGTCTGTGGCTGGGGAGATCATCGGCCTGGGAAACGTCTGGCGCTTCCCTTACCTCTGCTACAAGAATGGTGGAGGTAAGTGCAGCCCTGGCCCCGGCCAGCCCCAGGGGTGCCTGGTCACCGTGTCCCTCCATGGTCCCTCCTGCCTCTGCGACATCCGTGTCTGGCCCTGCTCACCCCTGGCAGCAGCTTCTCAGCAATGCCCAAGTCGTGAGTCTGAAGAGAGGATGCCAACCTGCCAGCACAATGCCACCATCTGGGCCACAAGCTGGGGTTGTTTTGACCCGGTGGGATGTGGGTAACCGAGTGGCAAGGTCCTAGGGTTTCTGGAGGCTGTAGCCATGTTTCCCTGAGGCGTGCAGAGCCCTAGTCCTGCTGGTGAGATGGGCGGCCATCTGCAGGGGGAGGCAGGAGGAGCACGGCGGGGGCTCGGCTCTCTGAGCAGTGTGGCTCACTCCAGGCACCTCTTCCTTGAGGAGCACCAGGCATCCTGTGCAAATAAGACGGTGGGTCCCAGCAGCGTAGCAGGGAGCGGTGCGGGAGGCCATGGGGCACCGATGTCCTTGCAGGCACTGTGAGGAGCTGCAGCATTTCCTGGAGTCTCATGGGGCCTCCAAGGGGCTTTCGGCCACAGGTCCTGGTCTGGTGTTTCACCATGGAGGGATGTCCCCTGGGTGCTGGAGCCAGGTGGCAGAGACAGGGCAGAGTGAGGGCATTTTCCTTGCCTTGGTGCGGAAGCACAGCACCCCTCCTGCCCCCCATGGTGCCCCCCAGCATCTGCCGGAGCTGCGAGCGCGTGGGAGAGGGGACCCCTGCCTCTGAGGCACATGGCAGGGCTGTGAGGTGTGCGGATGGGTGTGCTTGATGGAGAGAGAGGGAGGCGAGGTGCCGGCACATCGGTGCTGCTCAGGCTGTGCTCGGCAGTGACTGGTGGCCGGTCCCCCGCGAGGCTGGGCTGCCCCACAGCTTGGCGGCGGAGCTGGGCTCACTTCTGCAGGTGGAGGGTTGCTGTGGGCTTTTACTGGTGTTTGTGCCTGCTTCTAGGTTGTGGCTGCCTTTTAAGGGAGAAAACTGTTTAAAAAAAAAAATGAGAGTCCGAAGCTTTTCTCAAGTTTGGCTCAGTGGCACGTGGAGAGAGGGAGTTGCTCTCCGTGTCTGGTGATTAATTGCTAATTGGGCTCTCTGGAAGGGCAGGGGAGAGGGGAAAGAGCGCTTGGTTGGGAGCTGGCAGAGAGCGAGCACTGGGGACCCGGGGCTGAAATCCCCTGGCTTGAGCTCGAGGTAGTCTCATGGGCCTCACTAAACTGCTTTCATCCCAGTGGCATAAAAGAGGATTAACCACTGTTTAGCTACTTTCACGCCGTGCTTTGCTCAGTGCTTGTTTCTTTTCACCAGGTGGTCAGGCATTTTCTTTCCCTGTTGAAAAAGGAGGATTTTTCAGGTTTTCTTTTTCCATGGGGAACATTTCTTGGCTGCGTGCTGAGCCGTGTCTGCTCCTACTGCTGCACCCTTCTGGGGTGCCATCCCGTCAGGGGCAGCGGGACCGGGGACCCTGTCCTGACACCCCTTGCCTTGGGTGCCAGGGGAGAGCTCAGGGAGGGCTCTGGGGAAAAGGGGAGCTGCTGCCTGTGGTTGGACAGCAGAGGCAAGACACAAAGGGATTTCTCAGCCTTTTTCCCCCCAAGAAATGGGCCTGAAGCAAAGCCCCATGAAGCGGCAGAGACTATGAGGAGTTTGAAGTCTCAGGCAAATTTTTCATTTCAAACCCCTTCCCATGAGGTTAGAGAAAGGATGGTGCATGAGGCTCTCGTGCAGAGAGGAAAGCGTTTCCCATATGGCTTCTCCTGGGGCAGGGCAGTGCGACGAGGCTGTGCAGCACTCGAGGCTCCCTTCTGCCTCGCGGAGCCCAGCCTACACTGGCCGGTGCTGTATCAAATCCCTTGTAATGCCTCAGGATTAATTTTAAAAAATGCCAGAGGTTTCGTCCTGTACTCCTTTGGGAAGGCTGGTCCAGGCACTTGCTTCTCTGGTACTTCAGTAAAGGTAACTTTAATTTCCAGCTGCAGGTCAATCATGGCCAGCCTACAACCATTAGCTCTTGTGCCAGTGTTGCCGTCTGGCTGCAATGGCTCTGCCCCACTGGACGACTCTTTCTTCCCTTGCTGAATTCTGCGTAGGCGACGGTGATAACTGGTCTCAGCTCTTGCTTTGCTTGCCTAAATATCAGGCTCTTCACAAAAAAGTTATCTGCAAAATCTGAGTTATGTGAAGAGGGGCAGCCTGACACTTTTCCTTTCTTTAGGGATATTTCCACATAACAAAGAAAGAGTAGCCCCTTACATATTTAGTGCTCAGTGTCTGATACCAAGGCCCTACATAATGGAGGAAAAAAAAAAAAGAAGAGAAAAAAATGTTCTTTTTGCTCTTGTTCGCTCTTGCTTTTGCCTCCCGTGATGGGGTCAGGCCCTCCCTGGGCAGGCTGGCCCCGCCGATTGGGAAATACCGGGGAAGCCTGTCTGGTGGTGTGGCTGCCGGTGCCGCACCCCCTCCCCAGCGCTCCCCAAACCAGTGAGTCCCAAGGCCCACCGCTGCTGTCCCCGCACACACAGAGCGGGAAGGGGTCGTGGTGGAGGATGCGTGGGGCAGCTTTTCCCCCCTCACCTTCAATGGGGTTCACCTGCGGGGAGGGCAGATGGGGCTGGGCCGGAGGGAGGTCAGCCAGCGCTGGGGCTGCTCAGGTGCGCTGAGGGACCCCTATCCGTGCCGCAACCCCCACCGCGGGCTGCCCTCCCTGCTGCCCCTCTCGCATGAGCCACTGTGCAGGGCGGCTCTGCTGGGCACCTCTCCTCGGCTTTTCCTCCTTGCAGACCCCCTGCCTGCTGCCCTTCCTGCCTGCGCGGGCAAGCAGTGGCCCCTCTGCCAGCCGAAATGAGATGGGGACCAGTGCTGGGGCTGGCGCTGGGGTCGTCCCACCCTGCCTGTCCCCCCACCTGGGGGGCGAAGGGAGCGCAGCAGATCGCAGCCCCTGGCCCAAACGTATCTCTGCAAATTCCTCCTTCACCCCACCATAATTTTGCGTTATTTCACAGCCTGCATGTCAGGACCCTCCAGTTAGACTTCCAAAGCGTGAAACCTGCCTGAAACCTGAGCTAACCATAGGTGCTGAGGAAGGTGACAGGCCAGACCGCAGGCTGCAAATCAGGGAAACCCGGGCTGGAGAGCTCGATCTGCCACCTCGGAGACCTCCCCTGGGATCCCCTGGCTGCAGTTTAGTTAAATACAAACTTTTATACGAGAATAATCTCTCTTAGAAATAGGGTCCACTTTTATGATAATATGATTGCATGGAAGTTGGGAGTCGAGGGGATGGTGTTGATACAACCATTTCCCCTGCCCTTTGCCCTCACCAACTTCTCTTTACTGGCAGAGGGAGAGCATGTGGGCAGGTGCTTGTCATTCCCCTGGGGCTGCCAGGTATCAGCATCCCTTCAGCTGCTGTTTGCCCACAGGGAGCTGCCAAGATGCTCTCCCTGTCTATTTTGTTGATTGCATTTTTTTGCAAGAAGGGGAGGGCTGTGGCTCGATACCCCACTGGGATGAATGTGGGGTAGGACTTCTGGCCAGTTCCTAAAGTCCCCCTTGCCTCTCCCTGCCCCTGCATGCTAGCTAAGCTTCTTAATGAAATCTCTTGGGTTTTGAGTTTACTTGTGCACCAGGATTGTTATTTCCCATACACCCCCACCGACCTGACCCCAGAGCCAGTTAGCATCTTCCTGGCACAGAAAAGGCCTATGCAGGGAAAACGTGGTTAGTGGCTGGCTGGGTTGCCACCTCCGACCCTGCGTGCCCCTCTGAGCCTGCTGCAGCCCAGCTGCCGCTCTCTGCTTGGGGCTACCCCTTTCCATGCCAGCTCCCCATCCTGCCCTGTGTCCCTGCCTTTGCAGCAGGGCTTGAGCAGCTTCAGTGGTGCAGGAGCGCAGCAGGGAGCGCAGACCATCTTGCAGGGCCGTCTCCTGTGCTCTGCAGGGTAAAAGCCATTACCGCATTTAACATTAGCCTGGGGTAATCAAAAGCCTGATGCATTTTATCTCTCCCTTCCTGGTTTCATGACGGGGCTTGAACAAGGGGGCAGCCCTGGCCGCTGCCATGAGGTACATGCTTTCCTGCACTACTTGCTTTTCATTGGCCTGTCTGCTGCTTTTCGGTGAGCAAATGATTGAGCAAACCCACAGACTGGGTGAAGGTGTCAGTCTCTATGTGCTCCTCAGTGCCTTGGTGTTGTCATCCATGGGCTTGTCAGCTTATTCAGTCAGAATAATCAACGTGAAAGGAGTCACCAACTTGATTAAAAGTCACAATGGTTTTACAGCAGGGTGTTCTCCTGTGTTTCTGTACAGCTATTGAGAACTTGTGTCACTCTTTTCTGCACAAAAATCTGGCCTAGAAACTTCCCCTTCCTCTCTGTCTTTTCTAAATGTTGAGCTTCTTATGTAATCACATCACTCTGGGAGATGAAACATGAGGAAAATCCCTTTTTCCTGGCATCCCATCCGTGGTCTTCCCACCCCCGCAGCCCCTATTCCTCCTAGGCTGTCCCCCCTGGGAGGGACCTGCCCAGTGCCAGGTTGGACGGCCTGACCCCAGTTGCCCCACGGGGCTTATTTTTCCTGTCTCCCGCTTGAATCTGCCAGGTGCCTTCTTCATCCCCTACCTCATCTTCCTCTTCACCTGTGGGATCCCCGTCTTCTTCCTGGAGACAGCGCTGGGGCAGTACACCAGCCAGGGAGGGGTGACGGCCTGGCGCAGGATCTGTCCCCTCTTTGAAGGTGAGTGGGATGAGCCCGGGAGGGCATGGCAAGGCGGGGGGACCACAGGGCCCCGAGGGGACAAGTGGTGATGCCTCTCCCCACAGCCTGGATCGTTACATACCTCCATGCATCCGCTGCCCACCCCTGGGGATCCCAGCCTGGGAAGGCCACCGGCTGCGCCGTTTCCAAAATCACGTTGGAAAAATTGATTGCCTTTCTCACTAAACAGTTCCCATCGTCACGTTGCATTCTGGTTTCCTTCTTCATGGCTGCGGCTCTGGCCAGGAGCTTTGCGCCCAGTCCTGGAGGTTGTCCTCCAAGAGCTAAATGATGAAAATGCTTCTGGCAGTTTTGAGGAACCTAAAACATACTACTACTTTTTAAAATCAATGCTATGTCATTTTCCTGAGTTTGCAGATGACTTAAAGCCTTAGTGGTGAATGGTGTCAGCTGTCTTAATAAATCGTTAGCAGTCAGATCCACTTCTAGCACTGTTTCAGCACAGTCATCCAGTCTCAAGACACTTTCTATGACTTCTCTGAAAGTCTCAGTTGCCTCCTGCCCATGTACCAAAACCTTTAGATGCTCCTCCAGCACCTCCCAGAGAAGGTGTGTGGTGATAATACAAAAGCTTCCCAAACAAAAGTGAAAAGGGATGAGCGAACAAAATAAAAAGTGAATTTTGGTAGAAGAGGTGTTATTCAGCAGGTGCAGCACCATCATATGTTTCTGTCCCTTTGGGTGGCTTTCCAACCATAATCTGCCCATCCTCTGCCCAGACTCCCTCCCATTGCCACCCTTTCACCAGGGAAGACTGCGGTGGGGTGGCAGGAAGAGGAGGTCCCCGGGGCTCCTGCTTGGACCCGCCCTGATGTGGCACGGTGGGCTTTGGGGAGCGGATGATGGCTCCGGCGGCTGCCTCACTGGCATTCATCCAGCAGCATGGTCAAAATGTAGAGCAGCAGATGAAAACGTTGGGTGAGCACCTCCCAAGGGGAGTCCTGTTCCTGTCCCCCGGCACGTGCGTCACCTGCCTTCGGGGCTCACTTTCTGCAGGAATTGGCTACGCCTCACAGGTCATCGTGGTACTGCTGAACTTCTACTACATCGTTGTCCTGGCCTGGGCCTTGTTTTATCTCTTCAGTTCGTTCACCATCGACCTCCCCTGGGGCAGCTGCGACCACGAGTGGAACACAGGTGGGTGTGGATCCCCCTCCTAGTCCTCCACCGGATCCTGGCTGAGGGAAACCTGCTGCTGCCCAGGGCCAAACCTCAGGAGAGTGGCTTGCCCCTGCGTGGGTGGGACCGCTGGTCATAGGGGTGGGGAGTGCCGGGTCACTGCAGTGCTGCTGGCACTTTTGGGGAAGAGGCTTGGTTGATCTGGGTCTTTGCTAGAGAGCACCAGTGCTGGCACTGCTCAACCTCATGCAGCACCCGGCCAGTGCTGTCCAGTGGTGGCCTCCCTGGTGGCTCCTGCTCTGGGCTCCAGCCATCATGGGTGCCTTCCTTCTTGGCATCTTCCAGCCATCCTGTGCTGTGTGTTAGCCATAGACCCAGCGCTGGTCGAGACTGCTCACCATGCCCACTGGAAGGAAAAATTAAATGCCATTGTCTTACTTGTCCTAGGTTCCTTGCCAGCCTTACCCTGGAGGGGACTCCATTTGTGCATCTTTGGGACTATGCAAAATTTGTCTCAGAGTCAATGTCAATGAGTGTTGATACTGTGGATGGAAAGGGATGGATTTTTCAGATCCTCCGGTACTCTAGCCACTGCTACTTACACTCCCTCTCTCCCTGGGCCTCTCCCGCAGGGAACTGCATGGAGCTCCAGAAGGCGAACTTGACGCTCAACGTGACCAGCGAAAACGCCACCTCCCCTGTCATCGAGTTCTGGGAGTAAGTAAAGGACAGGCCCGTATCCCCCTTTCCTCTGGGACGTACCTTCCCTGGGCAAGGAAAAAACCCTTCAGTGGCACATCCTATTAACCCATCCTTGCCAGAAGAGGACACAAGAAAGGAGGCTGGGCAGGTCAGAGGGAAGGCTGTCAGGGGCAGCACTATCGGTCAAGGGTGACATCGCTGGGCTTGTGCTGTTTGTCTGGAGCTGTGCTGGCATGCCTCAGAGCCATCTGACTTTGTACTTCTCTGACGCCGTATTCCTGTCCCTCTGGACCTTTTGGGCTTCTCGGTCTCGCTGACCTCAGTGATGGCTAGCTGACTGTGCAAGACCTTTCCTCACCAATGCTTTGCCTCCTCTGGTCCTTGATATTTCATTTATTGACCTTTTCTCCCTTATTCCTCCTCTGCTATTGCACTGTCCCTTTCTCCATTTGTGCTGCTTCTCTCCCTGTTTCCTCCCTTCTTCATTGCCAGCTGTGAACTTCTTATACAGTTGTTTCCTCCTGCAATGTAGGTGAATTGGCTGCATGTTCCCCATCCTGAAGCTTTGGTTCAAACTTACACAGGGTCCAAACCTCAATAAAATTAGCGGCACTCCCTCAGGGTATGGTGGCCATTACCCTATGGTTTGGATTACAGTTTATGTATCTGTTGGATTATCTGTTGCTCTTGTTCTGTTTGGAGCAGTCTGCCCCATGCAGTCCTTGACCTGCCTGGGAGTTGCATCCAGTGTAGCCATGCTCAGGACATGGGTGCCGAGACTACAGGTGGGAATGGGGTGAGACCTGTGGTGATCCACAAAGCAGCACCTCTCCAATGGGTTTTGTCTGCTTGTTTTGCAAGTTGTAGCGTGTTCAGCTGTTGAAGGAGACCTTAAAGCCCTGCAATGTGCTGCAAGAGTCCATGCTGGTGATGCAGTAGGTGATCTCTTTCCTTTGAATCCGTGGTACTGTGTGGTACCAGCATGTTCCCAGGAGGCTCTAGCATGGTGGGTGGTGACTTTTGTATGTGGGCTAGTCTTCATCTTAAATATATAAAAAGAGGTGATGTTTTCATTTTAGAGTGACTAATATGCAAGCTATCCTGAGGAGAGAAGCTCACCAAAATTGAAATGAAGTGCTAGGGTCAGCTTACTTCACACTGAAATTTGCTCCCTCATTTTCATTGTTTTCTCCCTTTGCGTTAATTACCCTGAGGTACAGAGTAGCTTTATTTCTGGCATGAAGGCATAGGCCTGTTGGCTTGGGATCTCTGATGATCCTCAGCATCTCCTGGGAGAACAGGCCCGGTTAAGCACTCAGCTATGGCTAATAGACTGTGCAAGTAACTCCTCTGCTGCCACCGTGAATTTCCCTTGTGTGTTTGGATGGATGGAGGGCGCTGCCCTCAGCAGCGCTGCTGGTTGCTGTCAGCGTGTGGAGCACACCATACCTCCAGGACATCCCCAGCTCAGCACAGGGATGTTGGTTTTAAACTTTAAATTTTTTAAATTTTGTCTCCCTGAGCCTGCACTCTCCCTCTGCCTGCTGCTCACATGTGATTAGATGGTGGCCTGCCTTAGACTGCTTTTCCTGAGGCTGGCTGCTGAAAAAGTTGATGTTCCCATCACTGCTGTGACCATCCCTGTGTTACTGGGAAATAAGCATAAGGGACTAGAAATTTCCACTGTCCATTGCCTCTGATGCAGCATCTGTTCCTGCCCTCCCTCGGGGTGGGAGATAGGAGG
Source organism: Platalea leucorodia (assembly GCF_965183815.1). NCBI lineage: Eukaryota > Metazoa > Chordata > Aves > Pelecaniformes > Threskiornithidae > Platalea > Platalea leucorodia. Next base: position 60,632,533 of record NC_138826.1, read on the forward strand.
CCGCCGTTGCCTTGAGAAGCACTGACCTGCCAGTGGCTGGTGGCACACTTCTGAGGCCTCTTCTGGCTGCAGTACAGTGTCCAGTTAGTTACAGTCCACTGGCAGCCTTTCCCCACTAGTTACAGTCCACATCCTTAGAAGCAGGCAAAGAGCAACATGACAAACCATATCTGGCGGGAACAGTGTGATTTTTCCAACCCCCCTCTCAACCTCTCAATATCTGCTGCGTGCGGCAGGAAAGGAGACAGTGTGTCTTAGACTGGTTCTCCAGGAGGCCGACCTTTATTTTAGGATAATTTTTGTCTTTTGCACTAGGGCGGGCATTGCTGCTAGGCTTCAGGGTAGTGCATGTCCCTTTCTGCCTGTCTCAGACTTGGGGTTTTGGGACTGCACCATGGTGTTTCACACTCAGATCCACCTGTGCAGTGTATGAGATGGAGGACAGCGAGTCCTTACTTCTGTGATGAGGAAGATTTGACATCTACATGACATGGAAAGCTGCTGCTATGGCCAGGGTGAGACCATAAGACCTTAGCTGAACCAAGGTCCATCTAGCCCAGGATCCTATTTCTACACTGGCTGAAAGAGGATGCCAAGGTGGCCTCTTCTGACTGTGCAATGGGGATTATTGTGGACTTGGTTGGGTCTTAGTCATGGTACGGGATGCTATGCTGCTCTGGGTCCTGAGGTGAAATGTGTAGCTGCTCCTGAAGACAGAAGTGTGCTATGGGGAAGGGATTGGACAGCATTGCTTCCTGGGTGGTCCTGATGGATTCTGCATGGCAAGTGCAATGTATCATTCACTCTGATGTTTGAAGCATGTCAGAAATGTAGGTGAACTTTGTAAAGTGCATGAAAAAGTCCTGGGCAGAGCTTGTGTGTGCAAAGTGCTGCATGTTCTTGCAGAGAGAGAGCTCTTACCCTAGAGGACAAGACAGATGAAAGGTGGGGAGGACAGGAGAAGAAATGTCTTGGCCCAACAGGCCAGCACTGGAGTGACCATACAAGCAAGTGTCCATGCGTGATCTGCCAGGCCGGTGGTACTTTTAAGTGGGGAGAACTGCTTGCTTCCTCTGAGGCTTCAGCTCAGACATGGACCTTGTTAGTAAGACAGCTCTTCTCCCCAAAGCCATCAGATGCTGTGGAGGTGTGGTGAGAACCAGTGTGGTGTTGGGAATGTTAGTGACCAACATCAGTGACACTTGGATGTTCCTTTGCTTCCCCCCTAATGCAGGAGGAGAGTGCTAAAGATTTCCGATGGCATCCAGCATCTGGGCAGCCTGCGCTGGGAGCTGGCTCTGTGTCTTTTGCTGGCATGGATCATCTGTTACTTCTGCATTTGGAAAGGGGTCAAGTCCACAGGCAAGGTGAGTCCTTGGTTCAGATCAAGCCTCTTCCTTTGATCGCAGTTGGAGTGCTTGATCTACTCACCTTTTGTACGTTCAGAGAGATCCTAGGGATCCCCTGGGAACCACCCTCTGTATAAGCTGGCAGGAGTCTGTGGGGCTCAATTTGCAGCAGGAGCGTGAGCCAGGCTCTGTGTTTTGGGTAGGAAAGGATGGGAGCGCTGAGACGTCTCAGAGCATTAACTTCCAAGATGTGTATCCCCATCTGGCCCCTCTCCATCCACAGGCCCAGGAGACCCTGCAGTCTTCCTATTTATTGGGTGTGAGCAAGCAGCATGTTTTCGCCTCTACTGGCAAATGCAGCTGGAAAATCTTCAAATTCATTAGATAGTAATGAAGGTAACTCTGATGGCCTCAAAGCCCTCTCTGCCATGGGGATCTTCCTTTTTTTCTTTTTGTTCGCCCCAACTCTTCCTACAGTTGCTCATATTCCCCAGCAGTAAAGGTCTCCTCTGTCACCACAGAGGTATTTCTTCGAATGCTTCTGGGAAGGATTGGTGTGACTGTCGTTTGCACTGACCCCATTACTTAGTTTCTGCTACTGCCTCCTGACCCATTCCCAGCCAGCTTTGTCTGGAGCCAGCAAGAACAGATGGAAATGAAGAGGTTTAGTATGTTATCTAAATGGTGTCTTCTCCGCATGCTTTGAACAAGACATCATGTGTGATAGGGTGTAAATTTTAGCTGCATCCATTTCCATCAAGTTGATGGCACGGATGTTAACAGTTTCTCCTGCTTCCAGAATGGTCTGGGATTATGAAACATGACAGGGAAATCAAGCAGCTTGCAGAGATGATGTTTTCTGGTTTCCATGGAGTAAAATTAGAAGAAAAGAGCAACTGCTTGCTGTGGTGGCCTGGTAAAAGAAAGCAGAGGCAGTCTAATAACAGCAAATATGATACTAAGATACGGAAAACATAGTGTGGGAAGTGCTGAGAACAAATTCAATCTATTTTAGATACAAGTTCTAGGTTAAATGCAAGTACTTTTTAGCAAAAAGGACTAGGGATCGTGAGATCTTATCTTCTTGAAAACAGAAACCTTCTTTCAGTAAAGCAACAGTGTCCCTAGGTTTATGAACCCTCCGCATATTTAATAATCCATCTAAAATGGTGGCTGTGGGAATACTGTCCCACTGGGGAGGAGATATACCTTAGTTCTGGGGATTTGCCTGTGGAGGGGCAAACACCATGAGCTGAAATCACCCTACTCAGAACAGCAGCAGCGGTTCGCATCCTCCGAGGCGGGGACTGCCTGACCCCGAGGAGTGCTCGCAGATGCAGGAGGTTGTCACAGATGGAACCACTTTGCTGAGGCATGTGGATCATATTCAAATAAAACCCTGGATGTTGTTGACCAGCATGAGACAGAACGATCACACTGATCCCGGCAAGGTTCCTAGTGATGTAGTTAGTGCTAACAATGCCTGAGAAATAAAAAGATTGGGTCTGAGCCAAGCGCTGAGTAATATCTCATTGGATCCAGATGTTCCTGTTGTTAGATAGGAGTTTGGCACTCTTAATGCAGCAAAAAATTCTCCAAATTCAGGCCTCTGGTCTCAGTGCAGATGTGAGTGACTGTTGAGTGAAAAGCTTAACATGTTAGTTCGTGCAGGCTGTAAAGCACATAGGATGTCACCAAAATGTGAATCCAGATCATATGCCAGACAACTACCAGTTTGTATTCTGAGCTCCTAAAACTGATGTTATTTAGAGATCCAGCCAAGAATGTGCAACCTGGCATCCTGGAAGAACGTGCACTAGGGTTCAAAGGCAGTGAGCTGTTTTTATGATTTTTGTTTTTAATCTTGCTTTCATGAGCTGAGAAACATTAGACTTGCACCCTGTCATTTCCTGAAGGAAGAATTTGGTTGTGTGGTAAATACAGGGATGATTGTTACACTCGCAGGACCTGCAGATTTGATTAACTGTCACTGAAAAGCTCTAAATCAGAGCTCCTTGAAAATTTGAGAATGAAATGAGTGATGGTGTTTGCCTGTGTTGAAGGACGCTGTCCTTGGGTTCCTTCAGTGTTCAAGATTACAGATTCAGAGGGACAGGGATGGATCTGCTCACACAGACATCTCAGGCAATCATGAGCTCCAGCAAGGAGGTGTTTTTCACCTATAGAGCAGGGCACGTGAAATGCATAGAAAATCTGGAGCTGCAGACAGAGATGATAATCCAGTAGTGTGGTTTTTCAAGGATGGGATCTCTCTCAAATCCTTCTGTCCTTCTGCATTGCAAAGCTGAATCACCAAAGAGTGTGTATCTTGACTTAGAGGAGGACTGGCATTGCAATGTCAGGTGCTTTGGACGTTGCTTTATTCAGATGGAGTACATCAGAGTGAATCCAGAAAAAAATCTTTCTGAATCACTACTCAGATCATAAGGATTACCCCGGGGCAGAGCAAAAGTGGTCATACTGTCCAGGGAAATAATACACTCGTTCTTAGTAGGACCTCCTCTAATGCAGAAACTGCTATAGCTGTGGCAGACCCTGAGACCCCCGCTCAGGGGTGGTAGGCTTTAGGTGGATTTTGAAACAACTCATATGGGTAGGTGTGAGAAATCATTTCACATCATTACATTTTGCAGTGCCTCCAGAGATGAGTTTTAGCTCTCTGGTGCGTAACTGCCAAAGCTGAGAAAAGAGCTGTAGTGAATTCAAGTGAAGCGTGCTGATGTGAATCCTCACTCAGCACGGCCACACAGGAAAAACCTGAAGGAGCAACGTTTCTTTTTTGACCTAGCATGATACAACAAACTTAACAACTTTTTTTCAAGGTGATCAATAAGTCTTGAAGGTGCGGGAGTAATGCAAAGGGATTAATGACACTACTTGAGTTGCTGGGGAGGCTGCATGAGCCCTTGATATCACTTTGTGTGGGAAACACAGACTACAATGTGTTGTCGCTGTGGCATGCTATAGCAATTAGCCTGAACAGTCCTGAAAATACCCTGGTAATCCCCAAACTGAATGTTATATTTACCTGACATGGAGTCCCTGAAAGGATTAGCTGATACTGGCCTGCAGCATTGCCCCAAGGGAGGTGGCTCCTTTGCTAGAGGAAGGGATTTCAACCCTACCTGAGTATGCCTGCATTGCTTATGGGGCTAGGGGCATAAAAAGCAAGAAGGACACAGGTTAAAAGTCCTGTTTGGGTCTGAGTCCTTGGTGGCAAGTCTGAGATGTGCTGCCCTGCTCTGCCTGAAATGCCCATGTTGGGTATTTGAACAGGGGTCAGTCAGAGGCAGCGGCTGCAAGTCACTGCAGTGGGGAGCAGTAGGCACCAGCCAGTTGCCAGTGCCAGCCCTGAGTGGGGGGACCCTCAGTGTTGTCCCTGGTGGTCCTTCGGTAGCAATCATGTTTCAAGGTGTCTCTCTTATCTGCAGACCCCTTTGGCCTTGCCACTAAATGCTGTGGAGAAGAGGCTTTGTGTGTGATTCAGGCTCTGTTTGGGGTAGGGATGTGCAGATGGATACTAGGGGCGGCTCCTCTGATGCACGTAGATCAGTAGAGCTACTCTGACTCCAACCTGGTGACAGCCTGGCTCAGGGTCTGGATTGCTCTTAGGACTAGAAAGGTTTTCTCTCGCTCCAGAGACACCATGACAAGTCACAAGTTTCCTGGGCACATTTTAAAATTTATTTCTTTCTACTGCAGGCGACAGCAAGGTGCTTGGCGAGGCAGCCTGACCCATCCCCTGCCACTGCCCATCTCCCCCAGCCCAGGGCTCGGGGCTGTGCTGCCGGCCGGTGCTGTGTGCTCTGGCCTGCGCTGCTCGCTCACGCTTGTCCCTTCATCCTCCTCCCAGGTGGTGTATTTCACGGCCACATTCCCATACCTCATGCTGGTTGTTCTGCTGATCAGGGGAGTCTCCCTGCCTGGGGCATCCCAGGGAATCCTGTTTTACCTTTATCCAGACCTCAGTCGCCTCAGGGACCCCCAGGTAAGGTGGAGGGGGGGTCAAATGGCTGAGCTGTGCTTGCATGGATGCCTGTGGCTGTCCTCTCTCCCTCCTTTTTCTTTTCTCACTCTCTTTCTTCCAGTTTCTTCTTTCTGTCTCCTCTTTTTCCCATCTGTGGGCATAAGGCAGGGCTGTGATATCAGTGCATACTCTGGTGGTCCCAGTGCTCTCCCCCTCCACCTTCACCTGTGCTGTTACCTGTTACCTTCTAGCCTGAGTTGGGTCTGAATTGCCCAGGGGTATGGCCAGTGGGATTTAACCGTTCATCACGAGTGGCATCAGCCATCCTGCAATTTCTTGGGAAGAATTCTGTGCTGTGGAGGCAGCCTGTGCATGGGGTGCGGCTCTGCATGGTGCTGGCAGCTCACCGGGATGGGCCCGGCTCCCGGCATGCTTGCTCTGACTTCCCGGAGAAGCATGCTGGGTGCATGGATGGAGGGAGCCGTGCAATGCTGCAGCAGTTCCCCCGGACCCCGCCGCCCTCCTCGCCTCCCTGTTCCCGGTAAGAAATTCCTGCCTATCTGACGGGAGGGTCAGTGCCCTGACTGCTGCTTTTAATCTCTTTGGGACAAGTTCTTCCACGTTAAATCCTGGCTCCAGCTGAGCGGTTGTACCAGCCTTTGTGTGAAGGTGTTTCCAAAGGAGATTAAAGGGTGCCTGCCTGGAAAATAGGCCAACAAAACCCTTCGTAACCCCATTAACTCTTTCTGGTCTAGCCCCAGTGCTGCCTTGGTTATTAATTTTGCAAATTGGGACATAAGTGTTGAGGGAGGAATGGCTCCGGCTGATCCTGCGCACCCTGATGGAGGAGAGAGGACCCCTGTGGGTGGGGGTAGCAGTGCCTCGGGGGCCGCTGGGTGGCATCCCCGGGTCCCGCTTGTGCCACCGGCATAGTGTGGGTCTGTGCAAGTCAGTTTGACTTACAGCTTCCGATCCGGGGAGCTAAACATGAGTGTCTGGTTTCCAGCTCCAAGCGGCCTGGTCTTTATCACGGGAAGGACTTGGAGTTCTTGCTCGGCTTTCTGGAGTTGCTCTCTGGTCCAGGCTGCGCCTGAGCAGGGGGTGAAAAGCTTCGTTTTACAGCACCAGCTGCTCTCTTGCTTGCTCAGTTTGCCTGTGGACAGGAGAGTGGGTAGGGCAGCTGCTCCTTGGTGTGAAGGTGCAGCAAGCCTTGGAAGGAGGTGAGGACAGGTCTGTGTTTGCAGTGTTTGTGCCGATGAGGTGCGAGAGACCTCTGAAGTAAAATAACATTTTCAAATGGTGCTCATTCACTTATGAAACGTCCTGTTGTTACTGTGGCTGTGTCACTCAGGGGACTGAATTAAACCACTTCAAGCATGGCATGGTTTTGCTGGTACTAGCTGTGTCCTCATTAGGTCTGTCCTGGCAAACTTTTCCAATTACAGCCTGAGCTTTAGAAGCACAGCTTCCTTCCAGCCCGGAACATGCTAATGCGCTGGTGGAAAGGCAGAGTAACCCTTCAGAGCAAGAGGATGGCTTATCCTCCACTGGGGGAAGAAAACTTGCTCCTCCTCCCTCCCTGGCTCCATCATTCCCTGATGAATGCTTCACTTCTGCGGGAGAGAAGCAGGAGCTGGTAGCAGTGGTTGCCTTCCTCCAGCATCCTTTAACCGTCCTACCGAACCAAGTAGCAGGGCTCGGGGTTTCTCTTGCGTTTTCCCATCAGAGAGGGAAGGGAAGGGTTAGTGCCCCAAGCCCCACACATGCGCAGCTGTGCCCCCTGCTCTCTGTGCAGGGACAGCGTGAGTCCTGCCAGCCCATCGGGGCCAAGTCGATTACAATTGATTTGCGCTCAGAGGACGGTGAGCTGTAATTGTTTACTCGCAATCCTGCACTGCCCGGAAAAATGGAAGATTCTTTAGTGCCTGGGAAGGGATTCTGGAAATTAAAAAAAAAAAAAATTAAAAATACCGTCTCCAATCTGAGCCTTATGATAAGGCATCTCAAGGGGAGGTTTAAACAAAGGGCAAATAATATACAAGGGAACAAAATCAAAACCCCTTTAAAGTATATGAAAAACTAGGTGAAAAGAGGGGATCCATTATTTAGCAGATTCTAGCAGGGGAGCAGCAGCAGCCGAGATGTGATTAAGTGTCAGAATATCAGACTGGTGTGTGGAAATCATTGCTTTTCACCTGCCAAATGACCTTGGACAGAACTGGGAAATCCTGCCTACGAGAGCTCAGGCTAGCTGATTGATGGTGGTCTCTTCTGGCCATGAAGTCTACAATCCCCTAGATCTTCCTACACCTTCATTTTCTAAATCTGTGAAATGCTTATGATTAAAATGATAAATAAAATGCATTTGATAGGTAGATCAGACTATACAGAGAAATTGCCAAACAGAAGTTTTGAATAATGAAGTCCAGTTCTGCTCAAATACAAGCAGATAAGAGCAAAACCACGAAAGAGATCATCTATTTTGAACTATATGCCCCCAAACTAAAAAATCCAAAAAAGCAACCCTATACTTTGTTTTTTATTCGTATAATATTTAGTATTATGATGTTAGCATGCCAGCCATTGCTAGGTGCAAATTCTGCGCCCCCCCTGCCCTGATTGCATTTGCTCTGCTACAGAAGGTTCCTACTTATTTCATAGCATGGGTTGTGTTTTAACTGAAAGGGGGTCTCGGGGTTGTTCACTATTTCCACTTTTGATCACTCTGCCCTTTGCAATTAACTTTGTGGCAATTTTATCAATTGTTTATTTCAGTAGATAACACTGGGGATTTACGGATGTGATTAAGGAGAGGGATGCATAGTATGATCCACTAGCGGGAAGCTGAAATGAGAGGAATTCAGAGTAGAAATAAACTTTAAGTGTGGGAAACTTGTCATTAGAAGAACTTTTCTCAGGCGCTGGCAGGCTTGATGCTTTCATACCATGACCAGACATCGTTTCAATAGACAGATTTAAAGAGGTGACTGATGGGCTTGGTGCAGAAAGTGCCAGCATTGTGTTTGGGTTTGCTTTAAAGAGAAGAAACGTAATGGTCTCCTTTCACTCTGGTATCAAGTTTCAAGTGATTTTAGCTAAATTTTATTAGGTTTAGTGAGTAAGAAGGAAAAAAGAGTAAATTCAGCAACCTCTGAGCATTTTCCTCTTTGGAAAAGAAGCAAATGTTTCTCAAAACCTCCCACTCTTGTTTTCCTCTTGAAATTTCCAGAAAACCCACCACCTTGCTGTATGTGCTTGTACTTTATCCAGCCTTTATATAAGGGAAGCACTTTCTATGACGACCTGCTTTCCATCCGGCCCAGCTGTGCCGAAGGCCCCGGCAGGGGCTGTACCCCTGCTCCTGGGGGCAGGGAAGCTCCGTCGGTGCTGAGGACCAGCAGAGGACCCGCAGCTCTGCAGACACCCCGTAAGCAGTCCCCAGCACCCCACCGGACACCCGACCCTGCACAGCGCCGTGCGGGGACGCCCTGACTTGCTCTGTGCAGCTAAATTCAGAGTGTTACCTTCATCCAACCTCTGCTTCATGTTGTCTCTCCCTCTCTCATCTACACTACTTTTCAAATAACCTTCCCTATCTCCTCCTCATTTTCTTTCACCCATTTCCCTGGTGGTTGCTTTTTGGGGAAGTGTTTACCCCTGCAGAGTCCCCACAGGCTCCTGCTTTCCCGATGGATGCGGCAGGAAGGGGAGGCAAGAGATGAAGGTGGCCCCAGGTCTTTGGGGGGTTGCCCGCTGTGCCTGTGGCCAGAGAGAGAGGCTGCTGGGGTCTGGCTCACGGTTTGCACCGGAGCAACTCTCGCTGCAGAGGCTGTGCTGAGGGCAGGGCCCTTGGGTCACCACAGGGAGGGTGGGAGGTGCATGCATCTTGAAGGGCTGTGACCTGCTGGGTTAACCATGGGCCCCTGTAGCCACACTGGGGAAGGGGTCAGAGCCCCCAGATCCTCTCCAGATTCAGGCCCCTCCTGCTGCTGCTCCATGGCCAGAGAGAGCTGCTGCTTCCCAGCAAGAGGGGAGGGCAACTGTGGGGCCTGCTAAATATTATTTGTTCCCCTTATTTATTTTTTTCCCAGCAAGCCTTTAACTTGACCCCATGCGCTTGGTTTGTGCTGTTGCCGGCCCCCCGCTTCCCCTTTCTGAAGACAAGTGTGTTTGTTTTCGTGCCGGAGGGCGACCCGCTGCGCCTGTGCATGGATGCGTGCGCCGGCGGGGCTGCCGCTGGCACGCTGTGCTCGCTCCCGCCATGTGCCCTCGCGCCCGGGCCCTGTGGCCCCCAGCCCCAGCAGAGGGTCTGCAAGCCCAGGCACCACCACTGTCCCTGCCTGGGGGCGGAGGGCAGGTAGCAAGCAGCAGGGAGGGAGCGCTGGCAGCTCCCGCAGCATGCCAGAGGGGCTTGGGACTGGTGTCCTCTCCTCCACCTTGCCGGAGCAATGCAGCTGCATGGGGTGAAGCACAGCTGTATTTACCTTGCAGGGCTTCCTCCTCCTCCTCCCACGCCATTCACCAGCCCTGCCGGCGTGGGACCTGGGTGGCTGGCCAGCCACAGCCGCGCAGCCCTGCTGAGTCTGATCTCAGCGCTGACATAGCAGGAAGGAATAAAGCTGTCTTTCTGTCCACCCGCCAGCACTGGAGCAAGGGCGAACGTAAAGCTTGGCTTCCTGGGCAGCAAGGATCATCCCGTAGTGCATCCCTTGCTCCTCGGCACTGCCCTGGGGCAGGCAGCTGTGCTCTTCAGGATGAATCAGAAACCTGTTTGTTTTCTTGTGGTGTTTAAAGAAACCCAGCAGCGGGAGGGGTCCCCAGGTGTAAAACGTCCCTATGGGTCGGTGGGTGCCCCGAGGTGTCCCGAGGTGTGGGGGTTACATGAGGTCGCTGGCGGGCATTGAGTGCTGGCACAGGTAGGTTAACTGGGGAACAAGGACCCCATCCCTGATTCCTAAGGATGTTGAGGACTTATTTTCCAACCTGCTGGGGCTTGGGACTGGGAACGTGATGCTTGGCTGGGTGTAGGGCGGGCAGAAGGACCAGGAGTGCTTTATGGAAATGTCAGTGGCGCGTTCCCTGCCTCCTCTCTCCTGGGGTAAGTGAGGATGAGGGAAAACATTGGCCTGGGCCGTGCAGCATGGCAGTGGGCTCTTTGCAGCAGGGCCCTAGGGGAGCACAGCCCTGTGCCAATGTGGTGCTGCGGGACGTGGACTGGGTCTTTGGGCTGGGGCCTGTAGGCCAGTCCTGAATGAAGGGGTAAAGGCAATAATCTGGAAATGGTGCCCTGGGTGTCTTGAGGTGAAATATTAGGAATCAAGATCTCTCCTTTTAAGGCTGAGCTGAACCGATGTGTTTGCATGGTGCAGTGGGTAACTGGTGGGTAGCGCCAGCACCATGGGCTGAGCCGTGATGCTGGGTGCAAAAGAAATGCTGGTTGAACTGCAGCTCAAGACTTGGGTGGTTTTTGCTCTCTGCTCTGCGTTACGCTGAGCGTGACCTTCCACGCAGCATGTACCCACTCTGTGCTGTATCCTCTCTGCTTGCTGATGGGGACAGTTAGGCGCTTCTCAGCATGGCACCTGTGTTTGATGTATGACATGCACTGGGGTTCAATAACATTTTGCTCAAAAATGGTCTTTACTGTTATTTGTAAGTGCTTTGCGATCTTCCTAAGGAAGGATCTGTTTCAGTACAAGGAGCTATTAAATTCCAGTACATGTAATAAAGTGAATATTGCTGAGAAAATTAAGGGGCGAAGGAATATGTCCTCTTATAGGCCATAACCATCTTGGATAACTGCAGCCTAGATGTGAAGGCTTTGGCTAAAAACAGAGAGTAGGAGGTTATTACAAACTGGAGTAAACAACATGTTCAAGGCAATTGAATTATGAATTAAATAAACTGGATGGCTTAGAAAACTGCAGACAACAATCAAATCAAAATACCCATGCTGCCAATGTGCCAGTGAAATCTGAACAGGATAAACTTTACCAGTCACTTTGGGAGCAGCGGCCAGAGAACAGCAGCACGCTTTTATCTGCAGGGGAAAGAGAGCCCTGCTTGACCCCAGCAAGTCCCTTTAGTCAGAGTGGAAATATTAAAATAATGAGAGGCTGTTGGTCAGAAGCACAGGAGGGAAAGGGGGTCTTGGAAGGGCTGAAAAGAACATTTCTCTGAGTCACTGCAGGGAGAGGAATGAGCACGGGCAGCAACTTGGGAAGATTTGGGTTGCTGTTTTCTGAAACGAGCAGTCTGTTTAGCTCCCGTGAGCCCGCAGGGCCGGGTGGGCAGCGGTGTTTGTCATAAGGGGCTTGAGGAGGAAGGTGGACCACAGATGGGCTGAGGAGTCCTCCGACCCCAGTGATCCTGCAGTCCTGGGACTTGGTGCTGCTGCTCGGCTCCATCACTAAAGGGTCACGAGCACCCATGGCATCAGTCTTGTTGCAGTCTGTTGACCCCCAAGCAATTTGGGAACTGCCACTGGGCTGGGAAGGATGCAAAGGTGGCTTGGTCTTTGGCCCAAGAGCTGCAGTAGCCTTTTAAAATGGGAGATAAAGTGCATGCAGGCTGAGCTGGTGCTCACAGTCACGCTAACCGAGTAGGATCATAAGCTCTGCAAGCCAAGCTTAGCTTTATTTACAATTTCAGCCACAGGCTGCCTTGCTTCAAATGGGAGTATATGCTAAGGCAGGTCCTGTATTCCCTAAAGACACCCCTTTGGGGCTGGGCTCCCACACAGCCCAGTCTGCACCCCATGGCTTTTGTGTTGGGCAGAGCAGGCAGCAGAGCGGGGAGCCCACAGACCCCACACTGGTGTCTGCTACACAGTCAAGGGTATCATTGGGTTTTAGAAATGAGCCACTTCATAAGCCACAGAGCTAATGAAGCTTGGTGTCTTGATATTTGTCTTCTACCATGGCTGGTAAAGCACCAGTTCTTTTCCTGCCCCGGGATATTTCTCATGTCTCTTGCTTGTGTGATTTATCTGATATTTAACACTGGTTGACTCTTCCTCCCTGTAGCTTTCCACTCAGTGGGGATGATGAGTTCCAGTCTTTTTCCTCTTCCCTGGCTGTTGTGAAATTCATAGGTAGTTGATATCCTTGAGGTTTCTACCAACTGTTTAATCTGGTTGAAATTTGTCAACTGGGTCCAATGTTATGGCAAGCGTGGGGTAGGCAGTTTGATGGCAAAAGTTTTGTTATCTTGACAAATTGCATGACAAGTGCTCCAACACCCATGCGAGGGTGTGATTCGAACTCAAATTTGATGAAAAAACAGAGCTCTGGTAACGAGCAGCAAAATAAAAAGCAAACCTAACAAAACATTTTACCCCGATCTGTGTAAAGATGCTTAAATTATTGATGCAAAGGTGGTAGCTGGTCCAGCTCACCTCAGTGCTTTGCTGTCCCTAAGAAGTAGCTGAAAAGTGAAGGCTGTACCCTTACTGCCCACGAGCACAGTGATGCTTTAAGAATCAATTATAAAAAGGGCTTTGATTTTTTTCTAATCTTTTTGAAATGCAAAAATGAACTAATACCCTGCTCTCTAAACCCATCTTCCCATGCAGCTCCTCCAAAAAGAGTAAAATGCATCGTGGTCAATTACTTTTTCAACGTCCCAGTGCCTCTAGCTAGCTGTCCCACTCCCACCTCACATCGTCTGTCCCTTCCCATTCTACAAATCAGAGATTTGATCTGACTGTCTGTGAAATTGTGAACAGGGTTTCCATGGACCGAAGAGAAGGTGGTAGGGCTGAACGTTAGCAGAGTTCCTTGCAAGACAGTCAGGGAGAGCAGTTTTACCAAATCTAGCCCTAGCAGCCCTTTGCTTTCCCTCCCTGCGGACTGCGCTGCTGGGTCTGCAGCAGTGAGCAGGGAGAGGATTTGTTCTGTGCAGCTGTCCCTTTGAGCTAAAACCAGAATTTCCTCCAGAAAATCACAGCTAATGGGATTGTAACATCCCTTCGTAAGGCCCATCAGCCTAGGAAGGAGAAGAGGCAAATATGAGACAAAACCTCTCACCACATGATTGCTCTTTGGCCACTATGGAAAAGGAAAGGCAGAACCATGCATTGGTGAGAGTGGCCTGAGCAACAGGGGTAGTTGGGCAGGTGTTGCCCAGCTGACCATTGCCTCAGGACGTGAGGTCTTGGCTGACAGGTAATGGTGTGATTCGGAGTCATCGAAACCTCTGTGGTGCTTTCCATTGACTTCTGTTCTTCTCAGAGGGGATCCTGGGGCAAGGCTGGCATTTGTCTGAGGGCTTACTAGCACTGCTACTCTGGGAAAGGAGGGTATCGCCAAATGGAGACTTTTCTCATTAAAGTTGTCCCAGTAGTACTTTTCTGCTGCTTTTCTTTCCTGACTAGCTTTTCTTTTGTCTCTAGAATGTGGCTGCCCTTCAGCATTGGTTGAATGACTGTCTTATCTCTATTTTATAAACCGCTTAGGAAGAACGATCTTAGAAAACAGAGGGTTTAATTAATAATCTTTGTCATTACTTCATTCCTCACTGTTGGTTCCTGCTTTTGCTGTTCTCTGCAGAAGGCAGTGGCGGCGGTTGCATTGGTGACTGCACACAGCTAGGCTTTCAGATCAAATTTGGCATTGACAAATGTCAGCCTCGGAGCACTGGGACGTGTTATTGACAGTGAGAGCAAAGCGGAGTTCACAGGCGCCTCGTGGGACTAACAGCATTCTTGTATTTTCTTTTAGGAGCTGTCTTTTGCAAACAACTCTGTTTATTTCTAGTAGTTCTCTCCTCCCCAGCTAATTTTCTTTTAAGCTTCGGAGCCTTTAAGTTAGGTTTTGGAGAGAAGGGCCACCACCAGAAGCTGTATGTACCTGTGCCACTCAGTGGGAGATCAGACTTGCCCAAATCAAGTCCCCCTCCTCTGCTAGCAGAGGGCTCCTTCAGCTCTTGTGGAAAGTGTTCATTTGGTCTCTCACTGCTGGGAGGCTCTGGAGAGTCACAGGGTTGTGCAGATTTGCCCAAGGAAGAAAGAGATGATGAAGAGCTATACCTGCTGTGGGTTTGCAAGGATCCCGGTGCATCCCTTCCCTCTGGCACTCTTAGCACCCCCTGGGTGCCTTACTGAGCGCTGTAATTCCTGGCACTATATAACCTGCCCCTAGAAAAGGCTTGTCTAAAATGCTGGGTATTGCTGACCTCCTGATTACTGGCCTTTCTGCTGGTTACAGCAGCCCCTGGGACTCTGCCTCTTCGCATCTATGCAGTGTCTGCGCTCTGTCTGCGCCTTGTCTTCTCACCTGTGTTTGCATCTCCCTTGCAGGTCTGGATGGATGCAGGCACTCAAATCTTCTTTTCGTATGCAATTTGTCTGGGATGCCTGACAGCTCTGGGGAGCTATAACAAATACCATAACAACTGCTACAGGTAACTGGAGCGCAGCTCTGCTGCCTAGAGCATTCCCCTCTCTGAACATCAGCGCACATAGGCTGGTGAACTGCTGGAGGCGCTGGCCTTTTGAAGTGTCGTGTTTTCTGTTTCTGCTCAAGGCAGAAGAAAACTCTTTCCAGGTGTTTTCTCCCCAAATCCATCTCTCTGTGCTTTCTACCAAGAGAACTTTCTGTCTGTGCCATGGATGACAAATCCCCTCTTCCACACCAGCTGAGACCCAGCATAGTCAGATCCTAGCTTCACTAGCTTTGTGACCCCAGCCCACACCACAACCTCCCCTATTACATGAATGCATGAGTAGCCATAGGGGAAGCAGAGCTGTGAGATCTAATGGCTCTAGACTGGAGTCCTTTTACCTTGGCATTTATCCTTCCTAGGTACATTTGGACTTAGCATCTTGCACAGTTGCCAGTGCTCTGGGTTCCTATCTGTGGTCTACATGTAAACCTGCAGATATGACTTCTGCTTCTGGCATACTCTCCCTGTGCTGGACTGCCCTTGAGCAGAGATGGGCCAGGCTGCCAGATTCAATCAGACTGTCAAGTTGAAGTGATCAGGTGAAAATAAACTCGTTTTGCTGTAGATGTATCCAGCATCTGGAGCTGCATCCCCAGGGGTAAAAGGCTAGTGGAAGTGGAAGAGCCCTGTAAAGCTACCCACCTCCCTTCCCACCCTTTCTCTGCTGCCTGTGTTCCTCCTTGCAGTGGGTTGTCCCTCCAACTTTTAAATTTGAATTTATTGTCATTGCTGTGGAAGGTCCAGGCAGACCACCGGCTACATGGTCCTTGCTTGGCATCTTTCTCTCTCTTCTCTTTAGAAGTTCACTCCTGCTGTTGGGATGCCTCTCCAAGAGCAGCTGGGCTTGGACTCCTCTTTCTTTTCATGCCCCTTCTCCCAGATGCAGTTTTGAGAGAAAAAGCTGTGGGAAAAAAAGAGATAACAGATCTGGCTGTGGCCTGCTGCATGTCCTTGGGCATTAGCCCTCTGCATCTCCAGTCTGGATGTATAACATGGAGATGATGACAGGGGCTGCTTAGCAGCAAGGTTGTAAAAAGCTTCTGTAGCTGCAGTTGGGAGACACTATAGAAAGTGGAGAGATGTCTGTTTGCACACAGCCCCTTTACACTATTTGACTTTGCTAGGGAAACTGTTCTTAATTTCCATGTTAAACATCGCACCAGCCTGTTCCCAGGCATGGACCCGGTTTTAATGAGTCCGTCCTGCGCTCAGCAACCTTGGTTTGCATAGGGAGACAGGACCAGGCTTTAACAGGGCAGAGGGACAACAGCATGGTGTCCCACTCCGTTATCCCAGGCTAGGTGTAACCTTTGGTGACCTGGGAAAAGAAAAGGACATGGGCAGGAGGGACCATTGTTCACATGGCAGCAGTCCCACATGGCACCAAATGGCATTTTCTGGGACTGTAGAAGATCATCAGGGCTCCCTTTCAGGTGAAAATCTGGAGAAACCTCTTTGCTCTGGCCATTGCCCGCCTGTTACCCTCCACCATGCCACCCCTTCCCAGCTGGCAGGTGACTGGAGAGCACCTCCCAGCCCATGCCTTTCCAAGGAGGGCTCCCCTTTCATGCATACATCCGGGGAAAGAGGGAGAAAAACCGGGAAGGAAGAGGAACGATTTGAAATAAATGGGAATTTGTGTAACATGACTGAGGATATAATTTGAGTGGTGAGCAGGCAGTTTATAGCCACTGGAGAAATGAGGTTCTGGCATGGGCTTCCCACTGGGTTAGCTGAGCTTGGTGGAGCGTGACCCTCCTTACCAGCTGGGAGATTTGCGGGCTCACCCTGCAGGCCTCTTTCAGTCTCTCCTGCCTTAGAAACCAAGCGCAAAGGCAGAGCGGTGGTGTTAGGTGCTGTGCAGTTCTTGACAATGCAAAGAGCTGTGCTTTGGAAGGAATAATTTGAATTTGTACTGTGTAGGGGCTCTGCGTGAACTATGCTTTCTCTCTAGAAATGGTTGCAGACCGTGAATAGATCTAGTTAACGTGCAGGGAGGAGCATGAAGCCTGCAAAATGCTAGATACCTAAAGACTGATACAGAAAATCACACTGGATTTGCAGAGTAATATTTAATAAAGTCAGAGCAGGCCATGAAATGCCAGAAGGGGTGTATTCAGTTTGGTTTAGAATACCTCGGAAAGATGCTGCAAATGTTATTGTTGTCCCCAGGGTTGCAGTCACAAGAGGACTAGGGACACTGGAGCATGAAAAGGAATTGGATAGATAAGAGATATTTAGTTTAAAGAGTAGATGGGTGAGAATGAGATGAAACAGTGACAAAAGGGAATAGATCAGAGAAAAGAAATTGGATGGCTCTGTTCATCTTTTTCTCATAATGTGAGGACCAGGAGATATCTGGTAGTGTTGAGAACCAAGAACTTTACAACTGGTCTGAGAAATCTATTAAGGAAAAAACCCATGCCCCCTTCTCAGACAAAAATAATCTCTGGTACTTGCTGCTACAGGAGGGACCAGGGGAGAGAGAGGAAAAAAGAGAAAAAAAATCAGGCATTTAGATATGTAGCGACTACCTCAGGAGCGAGGAGCTTAGGTAAGGAATGCATCTTCATGTTGTCTTTGGAGAAGGCTTTCCCTGGCGGGGGCTCCGGCTGCGTTGCCCACCCTGGGGCCTGCCCCTGCAGGTCCTGGTGCTGAGCTGAGCTGTGGGGGTGCTGGGAGAGAGGCCCTGCTGTGGGCGCAGTGGCTGGGGTGGGAGAGCGGGGGGGCCCCCGGGAGGCGGCCGTGGGGTGTGGACCCCCACCTGACAGATGCTGTGCCCCCGCCTCCCAGGGACTGCGTGGCCCTCTGCTTCCTCAACAGCGGCACCAGCTTTGTGGCTGGCTTTGCAATCTTCTCCATCCTGGGCTTCATGGCAGGGGAGCAGGGCGTGCCCATCGCCGAGGTGGCCGAGTCAGGTGAGTGGGGCTGCGGTGGGATGGGGCGGCGGGGGTGCTGCCATTTGGCCCCCCTCAGCAAGGGGAGCATGCCCACAGGATACCCACCCTGGGGCAAATGATGCTGCAGCTGCAGGTTCCCATCCTGGTGGGCAGCGCTGCTTTCTGCCTCAAAAAACAGGGAGAAACAAATGCACACTCACGAAATATTAAGATGCAATGGCTGTGTCTTGAGGTCAATATAAGCTGCCTAAAAGGGTTAGGGTTAGGCAGCTGCTGTCTCTTGGTGGGGGTGTGAGGTACCTGCATGGCATGTGCCCAGGCTTGTGCTGTGCTCCCCTGAGCTCAGAGGCTTTCTGTGGCTCCCAGCCCCCGTAATGGCAATGCAGCCGGAGCTTGCTGTGTCCCCTTTCCCTCCCCTCCTGCTGGGCTCCTCCACTCCTCGAGGAGCCTGGGTTTCATGCACAGCGCTGGTATAACCGAAGCGAGAGGCTGCATGGCTGCAGGCTGTGCTGCAGGTGGCCGCCTCAGGCGGGTCTGCATCAGCTGTGCCATGCTGCTTCCACTGCCATGCCGCTGCCCGCTCTGAAAGCCCTTCTCCCCGCAGGACCTGGCCTGGCATTCATCGCCTACCCTCGGGCTGTGGTCATGCTGCCCTTCTCCCCGCTTTGGGCGTGCTTCTTCTTCCTGATGGTTGTTTTGCTGGGACTGGACAGCCAGGTAAAGGCACAGGTGCAGGGCGATTCCCTGCCTTCGGGACAGGCTTGAACTTGGCTGAGTGCGGGGCAGTGGGGCTGGGGAGCCGGTCAGGACAGGCTGACGGAGGTGGGATCTCTTCTCTTCACAGTTTGTCTGCGTGGAGAGCCTCGTCACAGCTCTTGTGGACATGTACCCCACCATTTTCCGCAAGAAGAACCGCCGGGAGACCCTCATCCTGCTGGTCTCTGTCCTCTCCTATCTCGTCGGGTTGGTGATGCTCACAGAGGTATTTTGGGCTCAGACCACCTGCGTAGTGCTTGCTGGGTCTGAGTGCCCCCCTGGCAGAGGGGGGCTTGGTGGGTGGTGGGGTCCGTGCTGGGGCTGAGAGCTTGCTGGTGAGCCCCATCCTGCTGCACGGTGCCTGGGGGAGGCTGCCCTTCCTCCCCGCGGTGTTCGCATTTTCCCTTCCAGCCCTCACCCCTTGTGCCAGTCACAATGCTGATATCTCTCCTGCCAAGACTGATAGTTGGGGCTCTGGACAGCCCATATTTTGGTTATAGATTTATCTTTACACGAGTCAAACCTTTACAGCTGTAGCCTGTTGAATGGTGAGGGGAGCACCTTTGTCCTTCTCGTTCCTCCTGGATGGAGCTATCCGAACACTTGGTGTAAGGAAATTTGGTGGGCTTGAGTGAGCCCTGTATCTATTACACTGATTTCCTATATATCCCCTTTGTTGTGATTAATTGCCTGGGAGTTAAACTGTTCTGGTTTAAAGCCTTTAACTCCTCCTAGCAGCAAGTGTGTGTGGATTGATGCTGCCATGATGCTCTTTGCATCTTCTGTTTTCGTTTGGGCATAATTTTGAAAAAGCTGCCTTCGATGTTGCACCTGCAGCTTTGTGCCTGGACTTACCTGCAGGCCCATTTTGTAGACAGCCTTGCAGACCTGGGCAGTGAAACAGCCAAGCTGCCAGCCTCTGGGCCCACAGCAACAGGTACTTGCAAAACTGCATGCACTGCTACTTCCCTGGACAAATTAGGAGGCTGAAATAAATCAGATGCATTGTGTCTCTTAAGGGGGTTTCCACCCTCACTTGCAGATACAAGATTTGCTTTGTTTTTGTCTTGTCCTAAAATATCCCCACGATCCCTGGCAGTCACTTGCCCTCCCCTTCCTGCCCTGGAATGAAGGGTTGCAGAGACTCCTGAGAGCAGGGCTCCTGCATGTCTCCATCAGGCCTTGAGCACTAGGGATGTGGCCTTTGCTGTTGGCTAAAACCATGCCCCAGAGAGAGGAAGGCGCCTCCATCTCTGGGGAAGATGTTGAGTTTGTTTCCTGCTCTGGCTGGAGCTCTTTGCCTGTGCCTGATTCCTCTCCCCTCTCTCCCTCCCCACGTTGCCTCGCTGCACGCTTGGCCCTTCCCAGGGTGGGATGTATGTCTTCCAGCTCTTTGATTACTATGCTGCCAGTGGCATGTGCCTGCTCTTTGTGGCCATCTTCGAGACTCTCTGCATCGCCTGGGTCTATGGTGAGTATGAACCAGGGGGGTCCCCAGCTCTGGTCTCTCAGGCTCTTGCTTGGTCCATCCTAAAAATGCTGGTCCATAGCTTCTCTTGGCAATCGCTTCGCAGTGCAAGGCAGACCTCTAAACCCTTGCTTTGGTGCCCCTGGAGTCAGCTAGCGGGGACTTCCTCGCAGCAATGCCCTGGGAGATCTGCTTGGCAGATATCCCCAGCATGTTCCTATGTGTCCCTGCTTTTGAGGCTGTCCTTCCTTGGGGACTTGGAGCTGGCTAGGAAATCTTTTCCCAACGTGTGTATAGAGGAGTTTGAGACCCTCAAACATTTTTGAGAGCCTTCTCTCAGCCTTGATGTTCACAAGGGATGGGTAAAACCTAGGTTCGGGTCCCAGCCTGGGTTCAGGTCCTAGCCTGGGAGATGGCAGCGGAGGGGCTGGCCCTGCTGACCCACTGGGCTGTTCTGGGGTGAGAGGACGTTAGTCCTCCTGGCCACACTCATGGCGAGCTCCCTGACAGGGCTGTTGGCTATGCTGATGTTACCCCCTCATCTTCTGGGGAGCGCCCAAACAGTGGTGAAGCAGGACCCTGGACATGCAGACCCTGCTGCCCTCCTTCCCTGGTAGCAGCGAGGCATGCTTCCCCTCTTCCGCAGGTGCCGAGCGTTTCTATGATAACATTGAAGATATGATCGGCTACCGGCCATGGCCCATCATCAAATACTGCTGGCTTTTCATCACCCCGGCGGTTTGCATGGTGAGGGCCCACAGGAGGAGCTGTGGGGAGGAAAATGGGCAGAGCTGGGTGCCTCTGAGATATAGATACCTACATATATACATATGTGGCCTGTGCTATGGGCTGTTGTTCTGTGTGTTTGTGGCTTTGGGGGCCAGGCGTGGGGCTAAACGATGGGGAGAGGGGCCTGGCTCAGCAGTGATAGAGGTGTCTGCTGGTGGGGTGAGCTCCTTGCTGCCGTGCCCAGTGCTGCACACGGGGGCTGTCCCAGAAAAGCTTGCTTGACTGGTGTCTTCTCTGTTGCTGTCCTGAGGAGCTCTTTGTTACCATGAGACTCTGTGCAGGTGTGGACTCACCAGGAAGGACCTCTCTTGGCTAATGATGTTAATTTTCTTGCTCTTTTTCTCTTGGTCTCTTCCACCTTGCCAGGCAACCTTCCTGTTTTCTCTGATCAAATACACCCCACTGACCTACAACAAGAAGTACGTGTACCCGTGGTGGGGAGACACCCTGGGCTGGTTGCTGGCCCTCTCCTCCATGGTGTGCATCCCTCTCTGGATTGTCTACAAACTCTCCACCATCAAAGGCTCCCTCAGAGAGGTGAGGCTGGTGCTCTCGGATCAGGGCATGGGCTGTGCTTCTGTGTTGAAGTCCAGCCTTGAAGGTAATTGTTTTTGTGTTGCAGGTTAATTAGCAGGGAGACTAGAATAAATCGATTGAATGAGTCCATTGCTATAACTGACTGTTGGTTTTATTAAGTTCTGCCTGGCTGGAGGGCTGCTCCAAGCTGGCTGTTGCCTCTTGGTGCCCTTTGTTTATTGCTTCTGTCTCTTTGCAAGCACCATTAGGAAAAAGTTCATTAGATGTAGAGGACAAAGATGATCTCCAGTGCCTTGAGTCAGTTTGGAGGCTGCCCTTGACTGAGACTTGGGGACTTGCTCTGAGAAAGCTCCAGATCCCATGAGTGTTGTGGGCAGCTGGGTTCCCCAGTCTATGCTGAGGCCATAGGGATGGGTGTAGGGGATCACTGGGAGTTTGGAGTTTCCATCTCAGCCTCAGTGCCCTGGGCCTGCCCAGCTCCTGGAGCTGCTGTGACCCATTGCTGGCTGTCCTGGATGTGCATTGGGAAGGCAGAGACCTGGCAAACCAGAGCTTGCTCCAGACAGGCATCCCATCCCTGCCATGGCTCATGGTTTCAGGAGGAGGTTTCGCAGACAGTCCTGAACCTCCAGGATCATCCCACCCGTTCTCTGCCTCCCACAAGTGCTGAAGAACGGATTGTGACAGCAATGGGCTCTGACCCCTGTGTCCAGCACAGACAGGGAGGAGTGGGCACAGCTGCAGGAGCGTGGCAAGGGCCACACTGCATGACCTAGAGGGTAGCCCCTTACGCACCTGGTGTCCCAGTTAAAGCCAAACCTGTGTGCACAGGCTCTCCCTTCGCAGTCTGTGTTGATGGATGGGATGACCTGGAGGTACCTGGGCACCAACCTTTCTCTGGACTGCTTTCTAGCCCTGGCCTGGAGCAAATGGAGGACAGAGCTTTCCTACTGTGTCTCAGGTCTCTCATGTACTTAGTGCTTGTCTTGGGACAAGTGGTTCAAAGATGAGTTTATCCCCTCAGTCTCTGAAGTGCTGACTGTCCTAATTTGGGACATCTGTGGCATTTAGGGACCAGACCTGCAGCCCTGCCTGGCTGGCTGATTGACACCCATGACTGGAAGGGGAGGGCCCAGGTCACCTTTTGTCCTCGCGGCTGTGTTCAATCCCTGCCTTTGCCTTCCAGAGGCTCCGCCAACTCACCTGCCCACTTGAGGACTTGCCTTCCATGCCAGGCACAGGACAGCCCCTTCCCTCCACCAGAGCTGGCCTCCTGATGCTGACAGAGCTCGAATCTCATTGCTAGGACCAGTGTGGCTCTCCCTCCCTCTCCCCAGGATGGTTTCTATACAGCCTTTACCACCTGTTGGATAACACAAGGATTCTTCACTCGCCAAGGAGAGAGGGATTTCTGGGCTGAGCTCCCTTCCCTGGAAGATTTGAAGGGCTGAGGAAGAGGCTGTTGTGGAGATGGTCTGCATGGAGTTAGCAATGCACCTTAATCCTCTCTCTAGAGAGGGCCCTGAAGGGGCAGATCAAGCACCGGTATTCCTGAGCATCCCCAGCCTTCTGGTGGGCAGAAAGGAAGGACTGATCCTGGAGCGGAGAGTGTCAGAGAGTCTCAGAGGTGTGGCTCCAGTGTGGACTTTGGGAGCTTCTCCATTCATTCCATTAAATCCTTATTTTTCCTCTCTAGATCCACTCTGTCTCAATTTTGTCTCACCAGCATCCGTTGCTCACAGCATGTTAGGCGGGATGCGTGTTAGCGGAGCTGTGCTGGGCCTTCAGGTCTGGATCTCTGTTGCACTGGCACATCGATATGGGAGGGTGGCCAGAGGAAAGGAAGCTTGGTTAGGGTAGGAAGGAAAACAGGGAACACCCATTCGGAGACCCCCGTAAGCGGTAGGCCTGGGGTACCTAGGTGAAGTGGAGAGTGCAATGCCACCTTCTTCTGGAGCCATTGCCATCTCCCAGCCAAAAGAGTCATCTGGCTGATGAGTCACTGGGCTATTCCCGGGGTCTGAGAGAAGCGCGTGGGTTTGCGTTTTCTTTGTGCGAGTGAAGGATCATGGGAAACTCTCCCTCGTCTCTGCGGGTCTGTGTCTTTTTTGTGCTGACTGCCTTCCAGGTGCTTTAGAGCCCGTCATTTTGGCTTTCCTGCGTATGGAAGAAGGGCTGCGCGGTTGAAGCGGGATCTGCATGTTAAGTTAACAAACAGGGCCCCTCGTTTCCAGGCTGTTTGGGTAAAAAAAAAAAATTAAAAATCAAAGAGCTTGTGTTTTAAGTGCTGTAGCCGCAGCATCCGAGGAGGGCAGCCAGAGGACACGTAACCCCGGGAAGCTGGATGGCTCCCAGGAAACCCTGAGGAAGCTGGGGCCCGGGCAGAGCTGGGCGAGCGGCCGGAGGTGCTCGGCTTCCCGAAGGGCACAGGGACACGGGTGGGCAACCACGCTCCGGCCACGGCTCCTGGTGCCGCGGGGAGAGGCAAACGAAAGCAGTCCGCGCCGTTAGCCACAAGGTGGCCCCAGGACCTCAGCTACCGCCGCGGCGCCGGGCCGGGGTCCCCGCGGGGCGGGCGGGGGCAGCGGGCACCCCCGCGGCCGGGCCGGGACCCCCCGCCACCCCCGCTTGGGAAGAGCCTCCGAGCTGGGTGGCTCCGCTCGCAGGGCCGGTGGCTCGCTGTTCACCAGCCGCAGGGCCGGGGAGGAGTTTTCCCCCGGGTCAGGATGACCCCGCCATGTTCCCCTCCGCGTTGCCTGTTGAGGTTTTCTCTGAACGGAAGGGTGACCCCAGCTGTGGCACGTACTGGTTTAGACCTCTAGGCGATGGCAAGTCCCTGGGCTTGGTTTTCTCGGGCTTGGTTTTCCCCAGTTTAATGTTGTTGGAGCCTGGTGACGTGAGATGGGAGACGGGTCGATGATGGAAAGGGGTCACGAGCTTTCACTCATAGAGACTGTGAAACTCTGATGGGCACCAAGTGCTGAGGGGATTGCTGCTGGGAGGGTTTGTGATGGTGCAGATCTAACCTCCAGGAGGGAGAGCCCACTGATCTGTGGTCTTCTGGGGCTCTGTTGGCTCTGTTCCAGAGTGGCTGTGGAAACCTCATCTCATTTCCAGCCGGTTTTCCCTTTTCTCAGCCTATTTTCCATGAGGACTCTGGGGCGGGCGGGTTCCTTTGCTAGGCTGCATGTGCAACCATGGGTGAACCCCCCGTGGCCAGCCCTGCACCTCCCCTATCAAAATCTCATCCACTGGGTTTCTGCACACCTCCGTCCCTGCTTCTGGAGGACGCCGGGGATGCTGAAGGCCTAGGGCTGGGGAGCGGGAGGTCAGGGCCAAACCGGCTGTCACAGTTTTCCTGGGCAGCCTCCAAGTCTCAGAGCTCCAGGTTCCCCAGCTGCCATGGTGCTCACGTGTGAGCTGAGGGTAGGAAAGTGCTTAGAAACCCGGGGAAAGCCCCTTTTGGAAGAGACCCACAGTGTGATGGAGGATGGAGCCATCCAGCTGCCCTGCCACTTGGATATGGTGACTGGTAGAAATTACTTCTAGAAATGAGTGAATGAAGTTCAATACAGAAGTTTTTTTTTTTTTCTGTTGGCTTTTTGTGTGAATCATATTAGAAGCTCCAGCAACATATATTTTTATTCACATAATTCTAGACTTAAACAGAATTATACCTTCATTTTCCAGTAATATCTATAAGAAATTTGGCCCACTGAGAAGATATTTTAACCCTAATAGAAAATAGTAATTGTCCACAGCTATCTCCAAAATATGGCTGATGTAGAAAGTCTGCTCAGCTGCATATAGGCAAAGTGGGAGTCTGCTGAAAGGCTTGTGACTTGCTTTGTTTCAAAACAGTCTGGTGTCCAGTGAATTGGGCATGTGGTTTATTGATCTGGTTATATATGAGCCAGGAAGCCTCCCAAGCCTGTGGTCCTACATGACCCAATTGCTGTAAAGCTTTGGATGAGCTAGGCAGGTCAGATAAGCAAGAAAACCAAAGGTTTTGCTGGACATTCTTAAATAAATGTCTTATTTCTGATAGGACTTTAAGACAAAGTATTGGAACCTGTGACGCCTGCCTTGAAATATGAATTGAGTATATTCTGTATTGCTCGTTGAGAAGGTTGATGGACTAAATCTGAAATTAATATATTTGACACTTCCAGACATGACATTTTTCACAGCACTTTTTAAGATGCCATGGATAGAGGGAATTTTGGTGACATTTGGAATATGGTGATTTTGGCATACGGTGATTGTTCATGATTTTGACTATGGTGAAAGGGATTTTCATTGCATTCAAGATTAGCCCAGTACTCCTCTTCTTGCAGTCTGTGGAATTTGCCCCTACTCATACCTTCTTCAGCTGGGGAGATGCTGATGTCCCTTTAGATGGGAGATGTGTTGTTGGAAATTTCCCACCTTCAGAATCCAAAATCTGCAACTTAGCCTGAGAATTCAACCCAGTATTTTCAAGAAAATGGGGATGAGATGAAAGACCCAGTTTTTTTCATGTTTGTTGTTTGGTTTTTGGGGGTTTGGGGTTTTTTTGTGTGTGGTTGTTTTGTTTTGTTTGGGTTTTTTTTTTTTTTTTTTTTTTAGTTTCGGATGAGAGGTTCACATAAAAATAAAGAAGTCCCTGAGATTCTGCCCCAGGTCATTAATGCTTTGAAACTGACCTTTCTGTCCATCTGTCTGCAAAAACCAGGCTCTGCTTTTCCCATACTGTGGTGCTTGCGTCAGTGGTGCCTGAGGAAGAGTCTCAGCCCCCTGGTCAGGCAAAGAGATACTATTAACCCTGCCATCCTCCTCCATGGATGGAGATGCCCACATAGGGCAGGGGAGAGACTTCAGATCTCGGGGACGGACCCATGGACCCGTGGAGCAGGATGCATCTGCTCCTGTGGGGAGCATCCCGAACCCTGAGGCTCCCAGTGTGTTCCAACAGATGCTTTGAGAGGTCCTTCTCCTTTTGCCACTAGTGATATACAAGACAATTTTCTGTGGCTATTGAAAGATCATGTAGTGTGAGTCATGTTGCACATTTCGGTGACCAGAAAGGTGGATGTGTTGCAAGAAGACAGGCCGTGGTGCATAAATGGAGAGAACAGAGTAAGATTAACATCTTAACACATGTGATATGTAATCCGGTGAAGCAGAGATCCCCAAATAATCTGTTAAGTGGGTCCTACGGGCCAATGCAAATGAGCATATCCCTCAGAGCAGGGTGTTTGGCTGAGCTCTTGTCTGCTAATGTGGTTAGCAGCCTGCAGGATGGGGATCTGCATGGCGCAGATAAGGAAAGTGTGCGTGAGGGAGCACAAAGACAGATTCGGGAAGTCGTTACTTCTGAGAAGTTACCAGTGACTTGGTTACCCCATTCTCCATCTGACCTGTCCAGAGTCACATCAATTTAGGCAGCAACATGCGCTTCTCCATCCCCGCAGACCAGCCTTGTCCTTTGCATCCTCGTGCCTTGTGCATCGGAGGTGTTTGCTGTCACAACACACAGGCTCAGCTGCCCGAGGAAGCAGGGAGGGAAAGCAGGAGCAAACAGGCACGTACCCACGTGTCCTCTGCCTGCCTTTTTTCTGTGGTCCTCCTTGGTCTCTGATCAACAGCGAGCATTGCTGTTAGAGAGGCTGTTAGACCACAGATGTCTCCCCAGCATTGCTAATCCTCCCTCCTGACCACTTTTATTGCCGACCCTGGGCTCCTAAGCTGTTTGCCCTTGCCTCATTCTCTCCTGCACCAGGATGCTGTGAAATAGGGGATGTCTCACCCTGCCCATACTTCCAAAGGTTGAGGCTCCTGACAGCCTCCTCTTCTCCAGAAGCCTGGTGCAGGAGCAGTGCTGTGGCTGCTGGAGCCCATCACGGTTCTGTTGGGCCTGGTTAGCGCTTGTTACTTTGGTTATGTTCACTTGTGATTAGTTATGGTGAAACTTGTAGGAAGTCACAGGCTTACTTAAGCAGAAATTATCCGTATACATAAAAAATAAATTATACAAATGCCTAGGGGAAACTCCTCTGCAAACATAGCATTCAGTCAGCTAGGCAAGTTCCTGACCAAAGATGCAGCGGTGCCGTGCCCATGGGCGGATCAGCATTTCTCCTGTTTTGTTAGCAAAGGTGTCAAAAGGTGGGATTACTCTGGACAAGCGAGGCCAGTGGTGGCTTCTCCCCCAGGTGGCCCAGCGAGGGGGCAGCCAGGGCTGCAGGCTCCTCTGTCTCCAACACAAAACCCAGCGCCCACCTCCCCCAGCCTCTAATGTTTGGAAAGCAGGAGCACATTTTGGATGCACCCATCTGGGCCGGGAGGAAACGGGCTCATTTTGGCTTGGAGCTCTGCATCTTGCTGGCTCGTGGAGGAGGGAAGCATTATGGGTCCCAGGGCTTGCTGCTGCTGGGGAGCATGGCCCCAGCGTGGGCTGATGTTGGCAGCCCGCCACTCCCAGCTGGCTCTTCGGGAGGCATGTCAGAGCTGGCTGAAAGGGAGGGAACGGTGGGGAGACCCAAATAATGGGAAAAGCCAACATGCACTCTGAGGAAAGAAAACAAGGTAAAAAGGGAGGCAAGGGTGCACTGCCAGCTGGCAGGCGGTGAGCAGGATGGGGAGGAGAAGACCTTTGTGGAGGTGCAGGACCTCTCTGAGGTTGGGATTAGCCACCTGCCAGGGCAAAGGTGGGTGTGGCAGGCTCTGGGCTTGCAGCTGCAGAGGGAGCACGTCCCTCTGTGTGGTGGAGCAGCAGTGCTTTCCCATTCCTCCCATGCACCCTGGCTGTACTTGGGGCAGCCCCCTCCTATGAGGACCGCTCGGTCCTGCTGACCTGAGGTGGCTCCCAGGGAGCTCAGTGGTGTGGGGAAGCCCATCCCCATCAGTTAGATCCTCAGGGCAGCAGGTTCAAAATGGCTAAAAATGGCAAAGGCAGCCAAGCCTCAGTCACTGGGCAGGGTGGGATCAGCCATGTGGTGAGCCCATTGACTCCAAGGCAGGGGAGCATCCTACAGCTCGAGGCCGCGTGCAGGACTGACTGGAGAGAAGGCAGCTGCTGTCCCTCAGGCACAGCAATGGGGCTTCCTCTTGTCTCGGTTTTCCTGCTTGCAAAATTGGGTGCTGCCATGTCTTCCTTTGCAAAGCGCCTCGGGATGCAACGTGGGGAGGGCCACGGAGAGCTGGGTGCTGCCAATGTCAGAGCCGCACATGGCGGGGGGAGTCCCAGCTCTGAGCGGGGTTCATGCTGCCTGGGGAGGGGCTGAGGAGGGGGTGCTTTGAATGTTTCCAGGATTTATTGCAAGCAGCACTTCTCTTTTGGGGATGGAGTGTTTAAGAGCAGGCTCACCCACACGCTCCCCATCCCTGCTGCCAGCAGGGCTGCTTCTTCCCCTCTCCAGCTCCCTCTGCATCCCTGTGTCAAGACACCTTTCCTGGGGTCAGCATTTTTTTCCCCTCAGAAGCTCCTAGAGCTCATTCCTGCCGGTGTCTGTACCCTGTGCTGGCTGAACCTTGGCTGTGGCTCCTCTTGTTGGGCTTGCTTGCAAATTTGCATCCTGCCACATAATCCCGCTGCTAGCCCTTGTGGGAATGGCGGAGGAGGAACCCGTGCCACGGTGAGACCTGCAGTCAGATTGCTGCGTCCTTTAGCAGCCCTGTTCTACCTACGCAGCTGCGCAGCCCAGGAGGCCTGCTCAGGGGCTGTCTCTGCCAGCAAAGGTGGCAATTAGTGGTCAGGGAGTGCATCACCCCTTCCCTTGCCCTCTCCCAGGACGGAGCTGAGCGCAGTCCGTACCCCACAGCTGAGCTGGTCAGAAGGTGATTTCTGGTTTTCAGTCTGGGCTGCCACACTAGTCCAATCCCTCATGTGGAGGCTGCTGTGTTGGGATAAAGGTGCCCCATGCCTATAGCAGGATTTAAAACCACAATGAATTATTGCCTGGTGGGAAACTCTGAAGCCTGAGTGTAAATTCTGGTACCTTCTGGGCTGGGAAGCAGAAACAGCAGCCTTTTTTCCTGCTGGACAATGATTTTCACAGATTGCTGGATAAAGTTTTCATTTAGGTTGACTTTCTTCTTGTTTTACCTTAATATCACAGGTCATTTCCCATCTACAGTTTTGCAAAAAACTCTGACGTTCCTGTGAAATACTTCAGTGTGGATAAAGCAAGTTTTTAGGTCAGCTCTGCTTACCTAGGCTTATCTCAATCCCCTTTTCATATCTGGATAACCTCTGTTGCACCTTTTCCTGAGCTGCACTGGGTCACACCAGTCTTCCATGGCAGGACGGGCAGCAGCACTGTCCTTCATTAGTAGGGATGGAGGCAATGCAGTGCCCATGTTTTGTAGCCAGCGCATGATGTTCACCTTGCAGTCTTTCAGGACTTCAGAGACAGCCCCCAAAAGGCAGAAGATGGAGCCTGGCCCCTCTGACGTTGATAGCTTGCTTGCAAGGGAGGAATCAGCCTGTATTTCTTTGGGTATGGGACCAATCCACTCAACCAGCCCAAATGGTAGGTGAAAGCCAGGGCTTTGAAAAATGGCATGCTTGGAAAGTTTAATCCTGGAAACAGGGTAGTGCACGTTGTATTTGGCTGCCTGTGAAGAGGCTCCAGCCTGCTCCAGCTGCCACCCCAGCCATCTGCCCTCATGGCCCCATTGCCCAGCTGGGGCCTCTGGGACAGGGCTGGGCTGTCTCAGAGCTCCCCAGCCCTGGGGATGTCCCTCAGCACTCACGCGGAGCTGCTCTGCCCCCTCTTTGCACTGCCCAGCAGCATGGGCTCAGACCGGCTGCCCCCAGCCGGGGGGTCAGCTGAGGTAGTAAATAAACGCCCCTAGAGTAGAAGGAGACATTTTCCCCTATTCCCTCCAGCGCTGGCCTCAGTGGTTTATCCTGAGGATCCCACCAGGCACAAGGGTGACTCCCTTCATGCATGTCTCCAGCATTGCTTTTCCCCAGGGCAATCCTGCATGCTTTAATGCAATCTGATTCACTGGCTTCTGGCACCCGTGGAGGGTTTTTCTGAGACAACATTACAGACGACCTCTATAGAGCATGCAGGCACATAAACCTACTGCTTTCCCTCTCTGCGGTGGTGAAGGCTTTTGTTAGCTCCCAGGTTTCCCACTGAGGGGGCCGGGGAACGCTCAGCTGGTGAGCTCTGACACAGGCGAGCAGAGTGGAGCATGTGCTGGATATGTCCTAGCTTCCATCTGCATGAGTACATGGAAAGGTCGATAGGAATTTGGCAGGCACGTCAACAGACAAAGCAAAAGACAAAACAGTAATAGCATGAAACGCAACATCAAAAAAAAAAAAATCTGAGCTGAACTATCTTGAGAAAAATGACATAACTGGAATGTCTGCTGCTGGTGTTGGTCACAAGAAGCCCTGGAAAAGTGCATCGGGGCTGAGGTGGATACAAAGAAAGCTGCCAGGGCAAAGGCACAGAGGGATTGCTCACTTCTAGTGAGCACACAGACACTATAAAAATAAAGACTCTGGCAGTATCTCTCCCTGCTGACATAGCTCTCTCCCTATGAGTTGTGTTTGCCCTCGCAGTGTATGGCACAGGCATGGAGGGGTCTGCGTGAGCCTGGGACAAACGTCCCCCCTCCACCCACTCTCTCAGCCTGTTGCTGCATCTGCCTGATAGTGCTGGTGATCCTTGAGCTTGGCCGCTGATGCAGGTTTAGTGTCGTGGTCCCTGGAGATGGAGATGATTCGTTCTGCACCTTTGCAGGATGATTTTAAGGGATGCCGCTATCGCACTGAAGTGCTGGAGCCCCAGAGCAGTGGGGGCATGTGGCAGCCAGCCTGGGCCGTGCTGCAGGGTCTGCAAGGGGAGAGCTCCCTCCTGCTGAGGTGGAGAGGACCTGGAGTCACTCCACTGACTGCTGCAGTTGATCTTTGCAAACTTTGGGCCTTTATCCTGCCTGACCGTGGCTGCTTTCTTTTCTTGCTTTCCTGTCAGGGCCACAGTTCAAGGTCTGGAGAGGTGTGTGTTGTAAGGGAGCTGGCGAGAAAGTTCTCCCGCCCTGATGCACCTCCCTTCCTGCTGTCCCACCACCCACGAGTGAGCTGGGTGACAATTTGGTGGGGGGAGCTGGTGGAGGGGGAGGGACAGGAGGAGGAGAGAGGGGAGCCTTTGCCTTAACTCTTGTTGCATCTCTGGCACTCAGTGCGTTCCCTGCCTGAACTCCAGTGGGACAGGACAAGACAGGACGGGACGGGCTTGCCTGGGGGAGACCTGCGCTGGTTTCAGGTAAGTTGAGCATTTGCTCGTTGAACAGATCTGGCTGGATGTGCATGTCATGCTAGGAGTGCCAGTGTCTCTGGTCCTCCCACAGCCAGCTGCTGCATGCCAGCTGCCTGCCATGCTGTGGGGAGTGGGCCAGCAAATCTGCAAGGAGAAAAGCTTCCCAATATTAAGTAAAGCAAGAGAGAGCTGGAGGAGGGAGCAAATAATCAGTTTGGATCAACCTAGGGAAGAGGTTTTTCTTTTAATGATTCCTATAGGAGAGGACAGGCAGCAATGCTGCTGGGGGGCTGCTGGGAAGCTGCAGAGCAAAGGGATGCCTGAAGGATGAGTACTTGGTACTGAAGGTTGAGGCAGCGGAGAGAGAGAAAGAAAAGGACTCAGACAGCAGAAAGATTGAGAAGAGAGATGAGAGTGGGCCAGACGGGGATGGGGATGAAGGGCAGCAATGGCTGGGTGATAATAGGTACAGGAGGAAAGGTGATAGGAGTGAGGCAGGCTGTAGGCATTTCAGGTCCTGCAAACACGAGGCAGTGACTCTCCCTCCTCCTGCGCTGCCCTGCAGAGGTGCTGGCCCTGCTGCATTGACTTGGGGGCTGCAGCTCTATAAGCTGTGCCTGGGAGTGTGCTCCTTGTTCTTCATGTCTCAGAGGCTTCATCAAATTTGTTCCCGTGTAGGGGTGAAGCAGAGACAGCACAGTTTGTACATGTGCTAAACTCTGGATCTGTGGGCATATTTGTGAACAAACCCAGGCAGAACACATGCGGGTTTCATAACACCTGATCTGTGTCTCTTTAAATCAACAGTGCCTTTAAAGTAATCACTACTAATCAGGGCTTTTGTCCAATGCCATCGGAAATGCCATTGCCCCAGTTTTTCCTCTTTGACAAGCTGCTGATATGAGAGGCTGAACCTTGGACCTGCACTTTGCAGCTCTGCAACAGCCCAACTTTGCTGGATTCATGGGTACAGATGTGGTCCTTGCAGAGGGCAGGTTAACGAGCCCTGCGCTGTATCTCTACCTGCCTGTGCTCCTGGGCAGGGCTATAGGAAAGTTTTGGTGCCGCAGGTTGGAGAGCAGATGATACCTTGCCTCTTCGAGTGTGCAGGTGGGATGCAGTCCTGCTGCATTGCAATGTGGTGTTACAGCAGACACTGCTAGGAAGGGGTTACGGCACGATGTGCCTTGCCCTGTGCGCCAACTGGAGATGGCTGAGCCTGCCCAGGGTCAGCCAGGTAGATCCCCAGCCTGCACCTGAGCAGGATGCAGGGTGCTGGGCTCCCTGTGCAGGGCTGAACAGGGAGCTTGGTGCGGGGATGATCATGGTGGGGAGCCCGTGCAGTGCTGCTCTGCTGCTGTGCGATGGCTGCGCGGGGCTCTGCCAAGTAAGCTGTTGGCTCCCCTCATCCTCCATACTGGGAGGCATAAGGTAACATATTACCTGCCTTTTGGAAGAGTTTTGCTTGAGTACTCTTCCACCATACTCCCCATTTCTCATCACTCTGATAGCAAGTGCCCTCAGGCTGTGCTTTCGGGAGGTTAGGCAGGGTGTTCCTGCCTGGGGGAGTTTAGCTAGGAGTGCCTAGAGCAGTGTGATGCCAAATCCCGTCCTGCTCTCCTGCCTCTGAACTGCAGACTTTTGGAGACGTTGGCTACCAGTGGTGCTGGCTCCTCTGCTCTCCCGCCCCAAAGCAGCAGCCCCAGGGAAACAACTGCAAGGTTCAGATTTTAGGCACTTCAGAGGTTAGGATTTTTGTGCAGGCCCCCCTGCACCTGCAGAGGGTAGCTGCTTTGCTGCCCACCCTTCCCTAATCCCTCGGTCTCCAGCCTCAGGCTGAACCTGGGTCAGCAGCAGGCAGCCAAGCCACAGCGCTGGGGGCTGGCAGCCTCCCTCCCTTTACGTGACCTGCCCAGGGCTGTGGGGTGGCATGCCTGGCTCTGTGAATTTGCAGCCCCAGTGAGGGGCAGCGCTGTATTCACCATGTCCCCTCCTATGGACTCTGTCCTGTCCCTGCGGGGCACCTCCAGGCTGCACCACAGGTCGCTACCCCACTGTGCCCCTGGTGCGCCTGTTTGCAGAGCAGGCGCGGGAGCAGCGTGGCTTTCACCCTCTGTGCCGTTCACCTGCTCCGCCCCTCCAGCCAGTGACAGGAGCCATGCTGTCCCCACACTTTGGCTGTGCCCAAGGACCTCTGAGCAAGCCTGACACAGCTGCAGGACTTTGTCCAGGCACCTCCAGCCACCAGGTGGGTGGCTCCAGGGGCTCCGCTGTGGTCTGCAGGAGACCTGTCACTGTGGTATTCTGTAAGAAAGATGGATCCTGCCATGGTTGCATGGTTCTGGGCCTCCTGCTATGTGGCAGTGGATACAACCAGATTATGGGCTGAGTGGAGGTCTTGAGAGTATCTGGTTTGATGCAAAGGCAAAGGCTGGTTTCTGATCATATTTACACCCCATTTATTGACTTCATCAGTTAGTTAGTCTTGATTTTTTTTCTAGGCTGAAGTAAGAAGCCACCTCTGTGTCTCTGTAGCCCAGAGCAGGGATGGTGAGCCATGGACACCAACAGAGACTGGACTGGTACTAAGAACAACAGCCTGTGCTACTTTTAGCAAGGGATTTGCCACTGATCCTCAGGAAAGTCCAGCCACCATTAGGTACTTGGGAGGCTCTCCTGTCCTGGCAGCAGAGGACAAGGCAGGAGCCACTTGGTCCCCTCCTGAGCTGGGGGTGTGTGCTGTGAAGGGTGATGCTCTATAATCCTTGCAGCTTGTATCACAGATGTACATGTCATTAGTAAACTCGCAGTTGCTTCTTATCTCACTCTTGCTGGTGTCAGTAAGCAGCAAACTCACTGACTGCGGAAGCGTTGCTCTTATTTCACGTTGAAAGAAATGTAAGCAGGATCTGATCCTTGTGACAGCCTCCCGTGCCCCATGAACCTTGCTGAGCAGATGCTTTGAGAATGCCCTGCAGCCCACACAACCTGGAAGTTAATTAGAAGGTGTAAAGAAGCCAACTAGCTTTCAACAGCTTGAAATGAAAGGCATTTTAATTTCGACTGCTGTCCTGGAGTTGATCAGTTTTTCTCCTGCTACATTTTCCCTTGCCTTTCTCCTTTTTGCAGCTGGAGTGAGCCATTCTCCAGCAGCATTCGGGTGTGGAAGCAGCTGTGGTTGAAGCAGCCATCCCCGCTCACGTAGCTGCCCTTAGATTGGCTGGAAAGCACTTACTTCTACTGCTAATATTTTCCTGTCCATCTTGCAGATATGACCTATTCCTGTAGCAGCCCCCACACACTAATCTAACCGGGTTTGTTCCTTAAGCTGTACCTTGGCACAGCTGTTCCTCACCGAGCCCTGATTTTTCTGTCTCTGCTCCCACAACCGCCCCCGCCTCCTGCCATCAAAATGCAACGCAGGATTTCAGCTGCCGACTAACTGCTGGCTCATATTGTGCAACCAGAGAATTTTCTGTGTCCTCCTGCTCCTCCTTTTATAACACAGCCCAGCCTGCTTGCTTTCAGATTCTTCCTTCCCCACCTTAAATTGCAGATTACGTGCTTGGTTGCTGCTTGTTTCAAAAGGAAGCCAAGAAATATAAATGCAGGGCAGCTGTCTGCAGCGTCACCTGCGATTCTGCCTTCTGCAGCTCAGGCAGGACCTACGAGTGTCCCAAAGTGCTTTAAAACTGTGCTATCTCTAATGAGTGTTACTGGCTGCTTTTTAATGACATCTTTGTTTGCTGTTGGCTCTGTTTCACTGTTTGCTCTTGAGATTGTTGTCCTCTCATTTGCCTTAAGATAAAACAGCAGAAGAGGTCAAACGGAGGATGTTATCTTCCCAGCAGTAGGAGCTCCTGTGTGACGGCAGTCGGGAACAGGCAGTAAGTTTGCGGGAAGAAAAGCTTTAGGAGAATCTCTAACAGCTTCTTCCTCTGGTGGCAAAATCCCAGGCGGCATTTCTCTTGTCTCTCTCGTTCCTTGTCTCACCTGAGCAGCCCTGAATAAGCCAGTTTTGCCCTGGGAGAGGCTGAGGATACCACCATGTTTTGCTTTCACAGGACATTTTAATTCCCCTCTTTTTCTGATTCCTTCCTCGCCCCTTTAGTTGCAGCTTGTTCCCAAATAAAGCTGACAAATGCTGTTCTCCTGCATTTCTGTATTGTGCTTTTGGCACATTGGACCCAACTGTGAGTATCCACAGGACTTCAGACGTGTCCTTGGCTTTCCTTGCCTGTTGTGGCCATACTTGAAGGATCTCATGGTGGTAGGTGTGGGACACACACCGCCCAAAATTCATGACCAAGTGGAGACTGGGCTACCTTATTCAAATATTGAAGAGGGAACTTGTTGGTGTGGTCTGTGTTTATGGCTGCCTGTATGCTGTCTGCTCTTTTTCCAGTGCCTGGCGGAATCCAGGTGTATTCTTATTTTCTCAGCAATAAACCCCGTGGGGAAAAATGTGGCTGCCTCCATGCACCAAGCCCAGTACCAAGTCCAGTACCGTTTCATATGGAGCTGCCTGTTGCACTGGGCACAGAGGAAGCCCCCTCCTCTCTGTGGAAAGATGACAGGCTGGGGGTCACGTCTGCAAGGGGTGCTCCAGGCCTGGAACCTCAGGAGGCACCTCCTCAAAGTGCTGAGGGTTGAAAACACAGCAGGGCACCTCTAGAAGAGACTGGTGAGGTCAGAGGGAGCTGAGGAGGGAAGGTGGCGATGGTGGTGGCTGAGTGGGTCCAGAAGAGGGGCAGACTTTGGACTGCGTCAGGTGGTATCTTAACAGTTGGAAAAACTTTATGGCAGAGGGAAAAAAGAGACTGGGAACGAAGGAGTCGGAGGATTTTTCCAAACTTTGGTGAAGGAACAGCACAAAAAATGCAGGCAGGCAGCGAGGGGCAAAGTCTTTTCTCCGAACTCACGTATTAAGGAGAGGGGCGTCCAAAGGGAGAAGAAAATGACTGCCTGTCGGGGAGGATGTAACACAGTGGGTGGCTGTGGCTGCTGTGGGAGAGCCAAATTGTTCCTAGCTGGAAACAAGAAGTTATCTGAGTCCCCATCTGGCCTGAGAACATATAGGGGCACAGTAGGATTAGATGTTCAGGAAAAGAGCCAGGAGGTGTGTGAATAGGCTTTCTCATAGAAGCAGCAGGCAAAGCGGAGAGGGGAGCAGTGGGGATGAGTAATGCTGTGTTGTCGCTTTGTCTGGGAAGGGAGAAGCTGAAGCTCATGGAACGAAACTTTGGGCACCAGTTTAATCTACCACGTGTTCCCAGCTGAAAAGGTTTGATTCCATAACCAGGGTGTTTTCTCCCTTTTTGAAAATGAAGCCACAAGTGCCGCATCTCCCCTGCTGGTCTGTATGCGTCCCAGCCCTGTTCCCCATTGCAGCGTCCCAGCTTCTGTCCTTCATGTTGGCCTATTCAGGAGTCAGAGGACAGGAGCAGAGTCAGAGCCCTGGTCCAGGCGTCCCTGAGGTGGAGGCTGGTGACGGGGTCAAGGCTGCGGGCTGGCACTCAGGGCATTCCCCTCCTGGGGTTAGGTGCAAGGAGGTTGACTCCCTGATTGTGATCTTCCCCCGCCCCCATGAGTGAAACAGGTCTAACACAAAACCAGGTAAAACACAAATATTAGTAGAAATAGGCTGGCTCTTGGAGCCACTTTGCATTAAAAGAATAAAAGCAAAGAATTAGCTAAGTCCTCTCCTGTCAGCTTCTCATGACATCCTCAATAAGCCCAGACTTAAGCATCATTGTACTTGATAATATGCCCTGGACTGCAGCAAATTGGAACGTGCCAAGGACTGTGACAGATCAAACACATTTCATTAAGTATGTGTTATTTTCTCTCTCACATTTGACAGTGCGTGGAGCTCTGCTCCTCTCAAAGATGAGGAGGCTGTGCTGCAGCATCTGAATGAACTGATTAGCCAGCTGGCAGGCCTTGCTGCAAGCAGGCAGTGGAGAAAGGGGCCTTGCCTGGGCTTCAGAAGCTGAGAAAAGACTGGCGGGAGGACCTGGTGTTTCCACCTCCCGGTCCAACCTGATAGGCAAGCTAAGGGAAGGGGGCAAAGTTGGGACTGGGAGGACCTCCATGCTGGTGAGCTGTTGGTGAGCTGCAGAGCTGCTAGCTCTGCACCAGCCAGCATTTAGGGTGTGTGCCTTGATTTCTGGGTTGCACCACCTTCTTTAAATGTGGGGTTAGAGGTTTGCATAAGCCTGTTAGAGGACTGATCTAACACCACGCTCATGTGTAGATCCACACATGCTGTAGTACATGGTGGGTTTGGGGCAGCGCAAGCCATACCAGTAAGTAGGTGCTTTCCGGCATACGGTCCATAAAGGGCAAGGGCTGGGGAAAAAAGGGAGGTTGCTTTCTTAGTGCCCTTGTGCATCTGCATTTGACACTGAAACTGGTTGTGCCCACAGCAGTATTGCCCATGTGTAAGCCCTTTTTGGAAATAACTCTAAAAAACTCTCAAATTTAATAGGGGACCAGAATCTTTCTGCAATGTTTTTGAAAAGGCAGCTATATAGCCTGGAGGATCGTCTTTGCTGACCCCTGACTGCCCTCCTCTGAGGTTTATGCTCCCCTGTTCTTGCTGCAGCCCCTCTTACTAAAGGCAGTGTTAATGCCTTGCATGGGATTCAGAGACTGTGGAAATCTGCTGCTGATTTCAAAGGGAATAGGACTGGCCCTTCAGCACCAAGGCAGATGGGAAAACAAAGACTGTTGTTGCCCTGGGCATTTAGAGAGCAATTGGTGTATTACACTGTGAGATCTGGTTTCCTTTCTTTACTTGAATGACAGAGGGAGGAAACATGCCTTGTGCCAAAAACTGCTTGTTTTGCTATGAACATTCATTAAAAGTTGTCTTTTCATATGCAAGCATCTTTCTTTGCCCCAGGGCCTGATATATCCAGAGGGGGTTAGCATTTAGAAAATAATTTCATTTGCACTGGGCAACTTACAGAAGCGAAAGAGACAGTGGTAATGATGCTGTCTTGTGTGGAGTAAGCACAAGCATGGCCAACCAGTTCCTGCTCTTGCTTCCCCCTTGCCTCATTGAAAACTACACCAAAACAAGTGCCATGGTGTTTCTAAGCCTACTGGGCCAGTTTGATGTTAGGACCACACTTGCTCTTATTCCCAGTAAGCTCAGACTCCCTGGTAGTCCCTGCTCTGCATGAGATGGCTCATACCCTGATGCTAGCCCAGAGGGAGATGACTGGAGAGAGACTAGGCACAAGGAGGGAGGGAATGGTTTGCCATCCTGGTCCTGGTGCACCATCCTGGTGCAAAATGTTGATGGATAGGTTTGGTGGTCCTATCAGGTAGAGGGCATCAAGCATGGTGAGGTCTTGTTCATTGTGCTGACTGGGAGAGGTCCCTGGACTGAGCCACCTCCAGAGCCGTGCTTGGACTTTGCCTGGGAGAAAGCAAGCTGACGTAGTCCAGAGCAGCTCTGGGGACAGAGGAAGAAGAGTTAAGTAGTGTGGGTGATGCAGATTGCTGTCCCTCCTGCTCCCTGGAGATGGGGATGTCCCCTTAGGAGGCATGGAGAGCAGGATAGGTGTGCTATTAAAAACCCTATCAAACCACCAGCAAACTGAATTTGTAAGTTAATGTGAAGGGCCAAAGCCCTGATTTCTTAGCACTCGCAGCTGGTAGGAATGAAAGCCTTTAGCAGAGATGCTGCTGCTTTGGAGAGGCTTTTTTCCAGTGTAGTTTCCTAATCCCAACATGGAAATGCGTATCCCTTGCTGCTGCCAGTCACCCCTTCAAAGTCCAGCTTCTGCTCAGTGATGCCAGCAGAGAGATGGAGCTACAGTTAGGGGTTTCCTGGCATAGTTCATCAGCTACCCTGCTCATGTTAGGTCTGTGCTTTCTGGCTGGACTCACATGTGCAGCCCTACCTTAGGTAACTCATTAGAGCAAGCTTTTGAGGAGAATTTTTTTAGCTAAGTCAAAAGGAACTTTCTCTCTTCACACTTTAGTTTCTTCTCATAATCAAATGCCTGTAAACAATACGAAAACGTTGTCAACAAGATGATTCAATCTGGTCTGTGTGAATTTTGGCTAGATTCAAATTAACCAATTAAAGGACTTTGTGTATGATAGAAAATTGTATCTTGTAACAAGCAGCCACTAACTTTGCTTAATTAAGATGATGCTAAACGTAATTCAGGATTTAGTATAGACCGGAGAAGGTCTTCCTTGTACCACCCTACAGGCCCAGCCGCATTCAGTGTGCCTTCTCCAACAGTGTTTCCACGGCTGGGCTTTTTCCTACCAACCTTTTCATTGCAATAATTGAGCTTGTCTAATCTTAGTACACCCTTTCCCAGACCTGGAACACCTCACAAGTATGAGGTCCTTTTGCTCATCTCGGGGGCTTTGTTTCCTTGCTCTGTATTCTTTGCAGGGTTGGGCACGGAGGGGGAGGTTTGCTGGTCATGCCTGTTTGCTGTTGAAGGCAGCCTCAATCAAATAAGTGTGTGTGCACCTTACTGAGGTGGCAGGCTGTATGGTGGTGTAACATGGTGTCCAGGGGGTCAAAGACAGTGCTTCTGACAATACCTTGAAATAAGATGGTAGGTCGCCCATTCTCGTTTAGACTCTTAGTCCGCAAGATTTCTTTCCTGCTCTCTGAAACCACTCCAGAAGGAGACAGTTGCTGTATAAAGCACATGGGGAAGGGAAACTCCTGCCTCCATGTGCTGCTTCAGCTCCAGCTCCTTTTCTCTTCCTCTGAACTGCTGTTTCCAAAGTCCCAGCCAAGCTTCCAGCAGCAGTGGAGATGCAGAGCATTTAGTCAGCATGTGGAGGGGCAGATGGAGGTACAGTAAGGCTAGTGGTCTGGGAAGGATGAGGAAGGGTGCTGCGGGGGGGGAAGGGTGAATTCGGGGTGAGTCCAGTGAAAGAATGATGCAGGTGGGTCCTTCTGATCTGACCAGTGACCTTTCCTCTGTCCCTTCAGAACAGACTTTCTGTCCCACAGACATAACCTGGGGAAAATGCTTTATCCTGACGCTAAATAAGCCATTTTCCCAAGGATGAGGAGAACCTCGTGGTGATTCTAGGAACACATCTGTTGTGGTGACTGGTCCCCTGCCTCCTCTTCCCACCAGCATGTCCCACAGCAGCTCCCTATGTCCCATGCTCTCTTTTTCCTCTGTCCCACAGAGCCATGACAAGAGCTGCGGCTAAGGAAGGAGAGCCCAATGGGGCCATCGCAGTTCCTGAAGAGATAAAAAAGGAGGAAATGGAAGAGAGAGGCCAGTGGGGCAGCAAAATGGAGTTTGTGCTGTCTGTGGCCGGGGAAATCATCGGTCTGGGTAACGTGTGGAGATTCCCATACCTCTGCTACAAGAATGGTGGTGGTAAGTTCATAGCATGCATGAGCTGTCCTAGGTCTGTAGGCATGGCAAAAGATACACATGTGCCTGGACCCATTTCTCACATGCCTTATGTGCCCCTACATGCGCTCCCTTGCCCTGTCCTCCAGCAAGTTAGCTCCTGCCAAAACCAGGAGGAATAGCACTGAGGGGTGAATCCAGTTCCCCAGTGGGTACTGTTTCTCAAAGCAGCTGTCCCAAGTTTGGATGCTGAATTGAACTTTAGTAACTCTTCAAGGCTCTTGGGCATCTCAAGAGACAGATAGTCTTCCAAAACCATCAGAAAACTGTGAGTGGTCAAAAAGCCATCAGCAACCTCCTCCTACATAATTCTCTTTTCCTGCCCTCTGTGTCACCCCCACCTCCCTCAGGCCCTTGTTACAGAGGAGGAAAGGCTTTGATGGCATTGGTATCCTTGCCAAGGCCTGGAACCCTCTTCGTTGCACCTGCGTGTCCACTTCCTTCTCCAGGGCACTTGATCTCCTACCAGCTCTTCTCATAGGGCTGGCTGTCCTGTGGTTATTAGAGAAACACAGTTTTTTGTTGTGTCAGTACAACTCGATCAGTTCCAGAAATGAGGGAGGGTACCAGATACCCAACGCTGAAGCACCTTGACTTGTCATATAGACAAATACAAGATGGAAGGGCCATCTTTGAGAACATGCATGTGAAGGATTTTCTCAGAGGACAGGAGGAAGAAGGACATTGCTACCTCTTCCCCAGGAACGGTTCTCCCAGTGGTCAACCTGCTGCTAGGGAAATCTGTCCCCAGGAAGAGTTTGTTCCCCTTTCCTTTTGTTTCTTACGTGACTATCATTTTCCAATAACACTGCAATAAGATCACTACATGGTTAAAAATTAAACTTTCTCATAACAATAAAATGAAACTGGGAAAGAGGAAGGGAATAATTGACTGTCACTAACTTTTCTTGGTGAATCAAAATCTAACTGTATAAAAGAAAAGGAGGAATAATAAATTACATGTCAAATACAGCAATAACTTATCTTTTGTTATTGTTCTCTAGAGACACCTTGAAATAACGCTTTGGGACTTGCATGTTCCCCCCACTTTAAACTTCCTTTCTTTGCAGACCATGCCACAAAGGCCTTTCTTTCCCAGGGTGCTGTGAGCTGTCACCAATGGATGGGTGATTCAGCTGTTGTTCTTCCCAGGACTACCAAATTCCTGTCTCCTGTGCTGTTACTGGAGTTTATCCAAATCCAGCAGGAGTCAATACAATGTCTCCTCTGAACCAAATGAGGGTTGAATAAGAGGATGGTTAAAGAAAATGGAAGGAGTTTTTCTTGAACCTGGGATGGTTTTTAGCAGATCCTCCAGTCTCCTCTGAGTTTTTGATGGTAGGCACTGGAGGTGCCAAAAGCAAGTCGGACCGGTACGGGTTAGTAAACACTAGTGGTGCATCTGATTGAACAGCCCATTCTGCAGTGATGCTTTGAGAGAGAAGTCATGGTTTTTGCATGGAAAATACTTTCCTGAGCTCAGATGATATCTTTGCATAGTTTATGCCTATGGTATCTGGTTCAGTAGTCTTTGCAATTTGTATGCTAATTAGTGTAAGTGAAAAGGCTACTTTTGTTCATTTTAGATATCTATTTAATAACTTTTTTTTTTTTAATTAAACTACTCTGGAATATCTAAGGCTGTGATTCAGAGGCCAACAAGGCTAGGCTTGGGAAAGATTAGGATGGGAGAGTCCTTCCCTCACAGCTTACACACTGCCATTGCAGAAAGTATGCTGCTACTGTAGAAGGTACATATCTCTCTCTAGTGCTCTAGGGAACCAGATGGCCAACAAACTAGTATGGGACAAGGCACTGTCTTTCCCATGACACTCAAAGATATTTTCACCACTGAAAAGGTTCTTGAAATTGCAAAAAAGACATTTTCCACCTATAAATGCCCCCCCCTGCACACACACCCTGACCCAAACTGGAGACTGCTGTCTTGTCACCTTTCTCCACCTTCAGATAGTGAGGTGGTTATAAAGCTGTAAAGACAGGCATCATAAAAATGATTGTGCTAACTTGCTGTAAAGCAATTGAGTGTAAACTTATCTATGGTTGCACTTTCAAATCTGATCTAATTGCTCAGCATCCTGAAGTTGTTATTGACTTGTCAGGAAAGAGGGTCTGTTTCTGGGGGTCCCTCTCAGGGCTGAGTCTCCTCCAGTGGAGCAGCAAACTGGGGAGGAGATCACAACTGGAGTTTCAGCTGGTAGCCGCTCTGGGATGGTTAAGAAAGACAAGGCAATAGAGGTGTGAGAAAGCCCTCATTACTCAGACCAAAATGAATCAACCTCTGGGACAAACAGTATCAGAGGAGAGGGTCTGGGACCTGCTGAAAGGCTCATCTGTGTGCAGGATAATAATGCTGCCTTGCAGATTTGGCGTGCAGATAGATGTCTTAAGCAGCAGCTGCCTCTGGTTCAGCACACGCAGTTCCCATTCCCTGCTCTGCAAACCTGGACAGACGCTGTGAAGCAGCCTCCCTCCCTCTGGCCCCAGGTCCCCTGCAGCTACCGCACAGCTGTGTTTAGGGGAAATTTGGATGTTGCTTGTTATTGTAACATTGTTGGCTTAAAAACAAGGGGAAGTGTTCCTAGTTGCTAGTTGTCATGGGAAGGCATTTCAGTGCGAATGCCTGTGCTGGCAGGGGAGGAGAGGGCCTGGGGGACAACATCGGGCTCAGCTGAGAAAGGGGCCCTCGTCTTGGCTGCAAACAGCCGAGATGCTCTCCAGGCACTGGCGGTGGGAGGTACTCGGGGCCCAAAGTTTACTGTATGGGATGACAAGTCCTCAACAGTTGTTCCAGCGAGGAAGGCAGTCGCCTTGGCCCATTTGGAGGGGAGTGAGAGTTTGAAAACCTACACTACTGATGGGGACAAAGACTGGGAGGTGGTAGAAGGAAGGTCAGCAGTGAAACTGAGATCTCAGGAGCAGTTTTGAGCAGAACAGCTCAACATTGGGTGTTTCAGTTTGGCAGCAGAACTGAAAAGAAGGAAAAAAAGGTTCAGACTGCTGAACAGGGCATTACACCTTTTTCTTTTTGGTTTGTCTTTTCTGAGGCATTTTGTTGCTCATTGTTTCTGGAAAAAAACCCTGGTCTCTTTCCCCTTCCTCTTCCATTTCATCAAGGGTTAATCTGAAGGTTATTTGAGGCTGATCTCTCTTAAGACATTTCTCTGTATTTTAATAAAAAATTGAATTTGAAGAAAGAAGTTAAACTTTTTCATTTTGAAAATGCTGGAAAGATACTCTGTTGCCCTCCTCCTATTTCTATTCTTTTGGTGCAAATTGCTTTTCAAATTTGACGCGAAATATGTCTCAAGCAAATTTATATCCCAGCAAATTTGTTACTTACCAAGAAATGTCACCAGCCTCCACATTTTTATCCTCTGGGCAAGTGGGAGTTTTGCTGTGACTCCTGGGAAAGGCAGAACAAATGTGGTTATATGAAACAAGGAGTCCTTTTGCTTTGCCCGACTCCTGCTGAAAGCTAGAATGAGGTCAGGAGAGTGAAGCAGGGAGAACTTCTCCAGTGTTGCCTTTTTTTATCCCCTTGCCTGGTTACTCCTTACCTCTAGGTTTTGGCCAAGACCAAACGCAGAAGTACTGCAGTAGCATGAGACAGACCACGCTTGTATTTTTTTTCTGAGAAATGATGGTGTTGGAGACCTTGTTTTTTTAGCAGAGGTTGCACAGTTAATTCAGAGAAATATTTGTGTTTATCTAGCTGATTCTGGCTGTGGCCCCAGGTACCTGGCAAGGGGTGGTGGGGATAAGGTTTTAAAGAGGTTTCTGGGGCAGCATCTCACCCCTCTCTGCAGGAGCCTTCCTCATCCCTTACCTCATCTTCC
This sequence comes from Platalea leucorodia, assembly GCF_965183815.1. NCBI lineage: Eukaryota > Metazoa > Chordata > Aves > Pelecaniformes > Threskiornithidae > Platalea > Platalea leucorodia. The sequence goes on from NC_138826.1 coordinate 60,677,299, forward strand.
TCTTCACCTGCGGGATCCCCCTGTTCTTCCTGGAGACGGCGCTGGGGCAGTACACGAGCCAGGGAGGGGTCACTGCCTGGAGGAAGATCTGTCCCATCTTTGAAGGTGAGTCAAGTTACTGGAATTGCTGACAGCACTTTCTAATAATTAGTGACTCAGAGCCTTTTTTTGGAAGTGTTATGCTGTTTTTTTTCTTTCTCCTCTATCCTCCCTCCCTTCCTGTATCTCCCAGCCTTGTTATCCCTCCTGGTGCCTGCTGTGCGTGCAGGGGCAGCGCCCTGACTCCCCTGTAGGTTGGGAGGGCTTGTGATACTGGCTGGGGGCTGTGCTGGTCCAGGCGAGCTACGGTCTCTGCTTTGAGATGCTCAGAGCCCGGGAGAGAGGAGAGCAGGATGGCCAGCAAGCAGGAGGAGGATGAGGATGGAAGTGTCAATACACAAATGCCTGCATGTAGTCCAGGACAAATACTGAAGAGAGAAGAGGATGAGGAACCTACCTGGCTTATGGCGCTTTCCTTGCCCATTGCTGTGCTCAAGGCTGCCGTGGCAGCATTTGCAGGCTGGCATCCTGCAGACTGAGGGGGATCACAATGCATGCACCAGTCTGACAGCCCAGAGATGGGCTGGGGTGGTGCTTAGGGCACAGGTATAAGAAACAGGACTCCTGGGACCCTGGGGAAGGTTGTTTAATAGCATTAATATGTTAACGAATCTAATGTCCGCAATTCTGTCCAGAGGAGAGCTTATTACCCACGTTTTGCAGACAGAGAAACTTGTGCTCAGGCAGATTAAAGGCCTGGCTAGTTTGCTCAAGCACAGGTGTGCAGTGCTGTTTGAAACTGGGGAGTCCGGGACCTCCTGTGCTGAAGACCCCTGGGCTCTGGCATGGGGCCTGGAGGCGGACAGCAGTGGCATCTCAGAGTGCACTGACAACCAGTTTTAAACAAATGAATTGGGCCTTTCTGACCCGATTACTGTTCTGATGTCTCAGTGAGTGAAGGGCACAAGCAGGACCCAAGACCAGAGCTCAGCTCTTAAGTCTGTACTTTTTTTACACCATACTTTATGCATGATGTATATCAGCTGTGAGAACCATTTTTGCCTGAGTCCTTCCAGAAGGAAGAAACTCACCCACAATTCTTTTCTTTAAAGGCTAGAGCTGGCTTTTCTGCAGGAGAGGCAGTGTAATGCAGTGGCATGGTAGTGGTCAGACAAAAGTTTTCCCATCAGTGAAAGGTTTTCTCTCTGTTCCACCATAGACCTGTCTAGAGATACCAACAATGTTTCCTGTCTGCATGCACAGTCACAAAATCCATTCTCTTCCCTGAGGTAGGTCTTGCCCTATTCTCTAGTGAACCATGTGGTTGGTGTTGCACCCTTCTTACCATGACATGGTCTGCGTCTTTGGGGTTAAGCCTGACGTGTTGGGAGTTGGTTGGCAGCCTTATCCTCACCTCCTTTGCTTTCCTTCACAGGAATTGGATATGCCTCACAAGTCATTGAGTGCTACCTGAATATCTACTACATCATCATCCTGTCCTGGGCACTCTTCTACCTGTTCAGCTCCTTCACTGCAGTGCTACCGTGGGCCAGCTGCAATAACCCCTGGAACTCAGGTACACCTTCCCTTGGTCAGCTCCTAGCTCCTTCACAATTCCCAGAAATTATCTGGGTTTTGTAGAAAATGTGTTTTATTCAGATAAAAAGCTCTCATGAGCTGCAATGCGGCTAGGGACTCCTGTAAAGGTGACTGTCTTCATTCATTGTGCCCAAGTGTCAGGAAGGGTGAGTGGTATGACCCTATGCCTAGCAGCAGGGGACAGTAAAACTATTTCCACATGGAGATGTTTTGGGTGTTGAGATTTCACTGAAAAATCTGTATTTTCTGGCAAGTGGGAGAGGCAGGTGGGTTGGGAGAGTTTTCAAGCCAATCTAGAGTCCTCCTCACATGGCAGGAGCTTTTCATTAGCTCTGGTACAACAATTTATCTCACAATTCCCTGACTCTACCCCACTCCTTCGGAGTTACTGGGACAGTTGCTGCCACGTGCTGAACAGTTTCCTTCGTGCACTCAGCTTTTGGCTGAATCGGGCCAGGCCTGCACTGGAGGATTTTGCCAGCACAGGTCTCCCAATGCAGGAACCACTAACACAAAACTCTAAAGGCACCGTTTTTCTGGTCTCATCACATCCATACAAGCCTCTATACCATTATATTGGCCAGGGGTCTCATCTCCTCATGCCCACAGTTCACATAACTGTGTCCAGCAGAGAAGACCTGGCTTTGGTTTTATTCAAGGCACTTGGGCTGTGCCCGGGAAGATGGGGTAGATGTGAGGTAACCCTCACAGATCTGATGTCCTTGACAGGCCTTTTTTACCATGTTGAACAGGTTGTTTTGCTTTCAGTGGAAAGCCAGGATGGAAAAGTCTTTGGCAGCAGCTCAGTTCCCTCCCTTTTTCTCTTGGGTCAGATGATTCATTTCTGTGATGTGTTAAATTTCTCCACCCCATGGGCTATTCACTCACAGCTTCCTTTGCCCCTTCATCCCAGCAGAGGTAACCAGTCTTTTAAAGAGTGGATCTGATTCCTTCAGCTCCCCCCAGCATGGGTTTGTTTGCAAGGAAAGCCACAGATGTTCTCTTAACAGGCAGAAGCTTCCCAGCCAGGGTTTCCTCGGTTTTCCAGTGGATTGTCTTTTGCTTGCCAAATGCAAGATGAGTTGCATTTCTTGGATGCATGGCATCTCCTCTGTTTTTAGTAATTTCACGCTAAGTGACAAGGCTGGGGATGGCAGAGTGGAACATTAAGGCATCTGTGGCATGTGTGAACATATGCGTGCATGTGTGGACAGGGAATGGTGCGTGGTGTGGGAGGAGAATGGGATTTTCTATCCTGGCTACTCATAGTGGCTATCCCTCAATAATCTATATTTTGCAGCCATCTGGTTTCCATTTGGCAGGGAATTGCTCTCTCCTTCCCCTCTCCCCTTCCCAAAGCCCTCTGGCTACTGCTGGATTGGGATTCGCAGCTGGGGAGAGCCAGAGTTTAATGAGATGCTTAATGAGATGCAAGAGTTTAATGAGATGCTCTATAGCATGGGGTGAAGGGTCTGTATGCTGCTAGAGTGAGGGTTAGGGTACAGAGGGGAAGGAGCACCCCTCACGGAGGAGCCTTGGAGAATTTCTCTGGTTCATCACCTTCCTTTTCTTTTGGTAGATCTCTGTGTGGACATTCTGAATAGCTCCAGCTTGGACAACAGGACCTTGCCTGCGAACGCCACCTCCCCAATGATTGAGTTTTGGGAGTATGTGATGGTTTTCCCTCTGTTCAGGCTCCTCTGTCATCCAAAGGCTGCAGCTGTAGGAGTATCCAGGGGGAGGGCTGTGCATCTCTGTAGGACCAAGTGAGGTGCCACATGTTGGACCTCAACATGGGGAGCACAATGAACTGAGCTGCCAAGGAGACTGGCACAGAGCCCAGGGCCACGAGGACTAGTTACACCCCGAAGGCTGCTCGCAGAGTGCCTGACCAGGGGTGCTCATGTGCGCACACACACACAGGCACGTTCCCTTTCTGGCACTGCCCGGGTGAGTGTGGCCACAGAAAGAGGCACCAAAAGAAGATAAGGGCTTGCTGTAAGCAGGGGGTACTCGTGTTGGGTGCTGCAGGCTACTGTTGGCAGGCAAGCATGAGAGGTCAGGGCAGACTGAACAGTCCTTTGCAGTGAAACAGAAAGGGACAAAACTGCCTTTTCCCTTCTTCTGACCATGTCTTGCTTGGTGCCTAAGGGAAGTGGTCCATCAGGCTGCTCAGGCTCATCCCTGGAGAGCAAGGATCTGCTGCACACGGGGGAGATGCCAGAGAGGGGTCTGGGGAGGTTTAGTCATGGGGCTGGAGGCCATAAAGCACCTCTGAAAGAGGGGTCCTACAGCAGGCCAGACAGTGTTCCAAAGGCAGTCATCACTGCAGTGTGGCCAGGTTGAAACTGCTGCAGGTGCCACAGTGCCTCTCCACACTCAACTGAGGAAGGTTTCATAAAGAAGAGGGGTGCCAGGGGCTCAGCTTCAGCAGTATTTCTCTTTTTCATTTATGGCTCTTAAAGTGCCTCTGAGAGGGCTGAGTGCCCTTTGTCCCTTGCAGCCACCACAGGGCACAGATAAGGTGAGATGTGCCCATCGGTGCAGAAAGAGTCCACACAGTGCCAGATCCCCTCTCATGCCCTATTCTTTGCACGTACACTTTAGTGAGAGCTGTGACCCCTCTGAAGTGGTTGTTCAGGTTTTCTGCACAGGTTGCAAGGGCAAGGGGCCCCCAAGGGGCCTGGTTTGAGGAAAAGTGTGTAGAGGAATTGTAAGCGTGGGGTTGGGCTGCTGGGACTGAATAAGCTGCAGTGCTGACCTCTTGTATGGCCCACCTTCGTGATGGTGAGTTTTCAGGGAATGAGGCTGAAGGAAGGGCATAGGAATCATAAAGGCCATTTATGCTTATGTATAGGGTGTCCATAGTGTATGGGGAGGCCAGAGGAAGAGCAGTGAGTGACCATGGGGTGATGATGGCATTGGTGGCCTGCTTTGGACTGAGTAGTGTCTGCTGGGCAGCTGCCAGGGAGGGGGAGCAATGTGGGGACAGGTGGTGATTTTGTGCTGCATGGGTCTGATGGGCACGGTGTCATGGGCTTGGAGAGCGGGAGGGCTCGGGCCGGCTACAGGGCACAGTGGAGCAGCATCAGCAGGAATGACAGAGAGGGGAGCCCTAGGCAGAGCTGGGGTGATTCGCATGGCTGGGAGCCCTGGGCAGATGTGTTGTGGGTAGTCTCTTAAGTCTTTGAATGGGGTAGTACGGGAAAGGTACATACAGATGAGTGGGGTCTGGGGTGTTAATGCTTCTTTCCCTGTCCCTGGACACCGGCAGGAAGCGAGTCCTGGGGCTCACGGATGGTATTCACAAACTGGGCACTGTGCGCTGGGAGCTGGCTCTGTGTCTCCTGCTGGCGTGGATCATCTGCTACTTCTGCATCTGGAAAGGGGTCAAGTCCACAGGCAAAGTAGGAACGGAGATTGTCCTCCTAGTCCATAAGCCTCTTTGTACCCATCTTACATTTCTTCCCCAATCTCTTTTCCCTCTTCGTGAAATAGAGGCGGGAGACACACACAACCAAAGTCAAGCCTAAAACCTGGTGGGACTATACTGATTTACACCGGTTGTGTTTGACCTGTAAGAGGAAGAATAAAAGAGTAGGTCAAACAGGGAGGGGAGAACAGAGAAAGACATGGGAACTGAGGGGTGTCTTGGGTCACCTTTTCCCTTGCACATACTCACAGTGGCTGATGGATATGCCCCAAGTGCCCTTGGGAACCATCCACTCACCAGTGTGTTGTCCTGGTGTGGCGTGCAGGTGTTTTTAACAAGACCCTCTGCAGTGGCAAACTGCCTATCCCTGGCAATAATTAAACTCTTGAGCAAAACAGACAAGCTGCTGCCTGTAACCAGCTCAGTGAACAGATAATGAATCTCTCCTGCTTCTTTATCCTGCAAAATACTTGGGGTGGGAGAGGTGTCTTTGCACTCTCCTTTGTACTCTCCCTCACTCTGCAGTTTTTAGCTCAATGGGTCACTTTTTTTCATTTTGCTAGTTGCCAATGCTCCCTCCTGATGCTGATCCCATAGATCAGGTGGACTGGTTATCCCTCCAGAGTGAATGTGTGATGCCTTGGGGTGGGTGTTAGGGACGCTGCTATGGCCTTGACTTGTTCAGGAGTTGACTTCCTTCCTGAGGCTGCAATGAGACAAGTGGGCTATTAACGATGGTTGGGTCTTGTGGGCATCCAGGGAATGTGCCAATAGCAAAGGGAGGGGAACCAATTTCTGCAACGGCCTTCTTCCTTCAAATCACTATGCCTAATATTGGCAGATGTTCCCTGTAGTACTGGACACCTGTGTTTCAGTGCCAAATCCCATCTCCCACCTTAAAACCGCACTGGGCACCCATTTTTAACAGAGCAAGACAATAGCTTGCTCTGCTTGCTAGGTTTCTCCCAGTCTTTGCCGGTGACTCTGGCTCTTCCTAGTGCTGACCTGCTGTCACCATTTCTCAAGGAGTGAGAGCCAGACTCCACATCTATAGGGAGGGGGGATGCTCCTCATTTTAAATCTTAAATCTCTGATGCTCCCTGGTTCAAATACCACAGTGCCATCTTCACAAGAGGTATCACACTGATCTTGGGAGATTGGATCTGAGAGGCTGTTTGATCTGCATGGAAGTGTAGTTAAGTCATCCCAGGTTCCCTTCAACTCTCAGCCCTCTCTCCACCAAGTCTCTCCTTTGCCCAGTGCTGCCCCGGTGTGCAGAGCTTGCCTTGTCGGAGAAGGCTAAAGAAGTTCAGTCAGGCTGGCTGGGCTGATTGGGTTTGGCAAAGTCAGACCAGAAAGTGAGAGGAGACAATGAAAGCAGGTAGTAGCTGGAATGGTTTTCCTGGGACCACGGAAGATTTTTCCATCACAGGTATTAGACTACAGGTCTTACTCTGTATCCCATAGATGTTATGGACATGGTGCAGCAATACAGGATGTGTTTTTCTGTCCTGAGACATATCACAGGCCAGACAGGCCGGTTGTCTTCTCTACAGGTAGTCATTTTGAGTTTTACAGGGGCACTGTCAAAAAAATCAGCTCCTTCCTTCTTTTTCCTCACTGAGTATGTATTAGGATAAGCAGTAGCAGCTGTGTGGTGCTTCGTTGCTAGCTGGAGTTAAACCACGACAAGGTCCCAGGAATTCTGAGTAGGTGCATAATTTTGGTTCACGGCTGCAGAGTAAACAGGATGTTGTGCTTGACTGAGAGGCTGCTCTAATCGGATAACCTTGCCAGACCCTTGTGTTTATGCTTCTGTGATTTAAGGACTCCAAACTTAAAGAAACAATAGCGACCTCAGGAAAATAATTTCAAATAACTCCGTGAAGACTAATTTTCTTTAAAAGCCTTTTTCTTTTATTCATTTTGCCCACCTTTGTGCTCTTTCCATGTTTTCTTTCCTTATGCATTCAGCTGATGTGTATAAATGTTCCACAGAAGTGATTTCTGAAGGTAGATTTTAGTACTTGTGCCAAAAGTGCTCACATTCTCATTCAGTCGGGGAACAGCAAAAGTGCCACATACTGGTACTTATTCGACCAATTATCACTAAGCAGATGTTACATTAGGCAATGGATTAGAGACAATTAATTCTACTGTAATATTTATTTACATCACACACAAGAAGAAGTGAAAAGAAGGTTTTACAAAAATAATGGTCCACATCTTCTTTAAAGGCTTTGAGTTACCCCCATTTTTTACCTGTAAGCTTGGAGGCATTGAAGGGATGAGAGAGCTGCATGAACACCCCTGGAAATGAGACCCCTCAGAGGTGTCTCAAATTGGGCAGCAAAAGTTGCTATTTAATTTGGAAAACTCTTGCTGGGAATAGGACCATTTTGATAACTCCTCATTAAAACTCAGTGACAGGAAGAGATCTGGGTTTCTTCTGTAGCTCTAGAAAGATGAAGAGAACAGCTGGAGAGCAGGGAAATTACACTGACTGGAAAGAGAAAATAAAGCAGAGCAATCAGTGGCAGAGCCTTGGGTGAGGAACAAAATGTAGATTAACTACATCACCGGTGAGATGTAACCTTGATTAATTTCTTTCCCACCCCTCTTCTACGCTAGCAGTAGCAGCTATAGCCAACAACAGAGTCCAGGGATGTTTGCTGGGGTGGGGGTCTGCAGATGAGATAGATGATGCCTGTACCCCCTCCCCGCTGACCCTCTCTCCTCCCCTTTCCCTGCGCCCGCAGGTCGTTTACTTCGCTGCCACCTTCCCGTACCTGATGCTTATCATCCTACTGGTGCGAGGAGTCACGCTGCCTGGTGCTGTCGAGGGGATCATCTTCTACCTGAAGCCGGACATTTCCAGGCTGGCAGACCCACAGGTGGGTGGGGATCAGGCAGGTGCTGGCCACGGGAAGGTTTCCAGTGCTCTGACCCTTTGATCTGCTGCTAGCTGAGGATCTAGCTATCCTTTTCTCTGAGGGGAGACGGGTGAATCAGTGTGATCTCCTTAAAAGAGCTGAGAGGGGTCTCGTCCTCCTGCACAGCACAGCCTTTTTGCTTGTGCATCTATAGCATATGGGCATATTAGGTCATTTCCACTCATGGGCTCAGCAAAACCAGAAGAGTATATGAAATATTCAGCATGTAACAGATAATTTTGCTGGGTCTTAAATGCAAATAATTAAGGAAGGAGGGGGAAATAATCTACCTCTTTTCATTTTTTCTGGCCTGATTAGCACTTAGTTTGGCTCCAACAGGGCCCTCCCATGGAGTGCAGGGCCCCTGTGCTTGCAGAGACTGAATGCATGCAGGTAACACAGGCTGGGCAGCAGGTTCGCTTCACCCATCCTGGGGGCTGGTCCCACTTGCTTGGGTCAGCAGCTGGCCAAGGGGCACACGTCAGCCCCTGCCAGTGCTCACTGGAGCTCACGGAAATCCCCCCGGCAGGGGGGATGCTCTGTACCCCAGGAAGGCAAGTCCAGATTAAGGCAGAAGGTGCAGCCAAACCCAGGACCAGCAGGGTAGCCTGAGTTGGCGGGAGCTGGGCAGCAGCCTTGGGGGCTGTGTGGGGCAGGCGGCAGGTTTCCCCCTTGGAGCATCCCCCAGGGGTGTCTGCTCAGGCACCTTTCTGTAGCAGCAGGTTGCTTCCCTTCCCCATGTGGGCTCAGCAACGTTGTGCAGGCTGCCTCCACCAGCCCAGGGAGGTGCTAACACAGACCCCCCCCCCGCCCCGACAAACATTTAAATGACACTGCTGCTAATTATTCCACAGCTGAATCTTTTCAGGGAGGCAGCCAAGCAATATGCTTAGCCCACAGTCTCAGTTTACCTCCCGCATCTTCCCAGATGGCCAAAGCCCCAACTGCTCCCAAACCAGCTGCCAAACACACTCTCTTCCCCCAAATGGCTTTCAGATGCAATTATGTGTTGTCAATACAAAATCTGTGGTGTGCTGAATGCAAAGAGCCAGCTGAATGGTTTTTAATATCAAAATAAATAACAGGGGGGTGACTGGGGCTGAGTGTGTTTTATTTATGGTCAGAGCTTATTCACTGAAAACTCTCTTTCACAGCCTAACTAAAGCTGACATGGTCTTTCCAGGCTGCTGCAACCCAGCACAGCAGGAGCGAGAGATCCCGCTACTGAGTTTAGGCAGAATGTGGGGCTTTGGTGTAAAGCGGGATGTGTGCCCGTGCCCGTGGCCATGCCTGAAGGGCTCCCGTGTACGTGCCTATCTGTGAGAGATCCGTGTGCATTTAAGCAGCAATGCCTAGGCTGGGATTTTTTGAAGGCTGCCAAATTGCAGTTGCCTGGATGTTTGCAGCTGAGGGCTGCTTAGAGGAAAAAGAGAGTGAGTGGGAACACACAGACAAACAGAAAGGTGGGCTGTTTTCCTGCCTGCCTGCTAACTCAAAGCTCAGGGCTTTCCCTGGGAGGGTGTGAGAGCGGAGCTGCAGTTCAACCCACAACACCCGGAGTGAACAAGGGAATCCTCCACAGGTGAGCGGGCTGGAGCAGCAGTGAACAAGCCCACTCATCTTTTCCCATGCAATGCCAGAGCAAAGGGGAACCTGAGTCCACAACAACCCATCAGCCTGATATCTCTCAGCCCAGCAATTTTCCCCCTTTCACCCTGCACCGTAGCCTCAGAGATGTGGGAAACCATATTCAGGAGCAGGGAGGGGAATGCACTGATCATGCAAAGGATTCACTGACCCTCGTTTGGGACGACTCACCAGTGGCTCTGCAAACCCCGAGCCACACAGCGACCACAGACACCTGCAGTGCCAACTTCAGCTGGAGCCGCGCTATCCGGGATGCCATCTTCACCCAGAACACAAAGGTGTGGGATGGAGGAGTGGTGTCAGGCATCGACTGGTGCCTTACGTCTCTTTGAGTGGGATGTGAAAATACAGTCCCCTCAGGAGCCTTTTCCTAGAGGACTTTCCATCCTATAGCTCAGTTTTCCCAGAGAGGTATCCCAGTTTCTACATCCACTGAGCCCCTCTCTGTCTCTGCAGTTTGTTCTGCACTGATGAAAGGGTTGTTGCTAGACAGGGCATAGCCATTTGTTCATTTTTTTGCCAGCTCTGGAGACCAGTGACCTTCTCTGTTCCAGGTCTGGATGGATGCAGGCACTCAGATCCTCTTCTCTTATGCCATTTGCCAGGGGTGCCTGACAGCTCTGGGCAGCTACAACAAATATACCAACAACTGTTACAGGTAAGAGGAGCCTGGATTCCTCACATCCTTCTGGAAATTTGCTCAGAGACAAACAGCGCAGAGCTGCATTTCAGGCAGGCTCTGTCCCCAGGAGAAACCTTGGGTTACGCTGCTTTGACTATTGAGCTGCTCAGTGTGGAAGCTGCAGAGGACTCTGTGTAGGGATGGAGAGTGGCTGAGGGAACACAGGAGCTCCAGAAAATGGCTTTAGTAGTGCTCTCCCATGTGAGTCAGCTTGGAAACGGGAGAGATTGGAGGAGGAATGAAAATGGAGTGTCTCCAGCCACTGTGGAGATACCACAGGCTATTTTGACAGGGTGAGTGAGCAGGGGTGGCACAGCCAGCTCTGCTGTCACTTGCTAGGCAGGGGAGATGGTACAAAGATGATGGCTGGGCCCCCTGTCTGCAGTGCTTTACTGCCATCAGGGTAATGTACTGCCAGTAGCATTCTGATCCTATCAAGAAGATTAATCAAGTCTGTCTGGCCTCCTCCTTGCCCTTGGATTACAGATCTATTTTATCCATGGCCTGACACGGAGCTCAGTGAAGCCATCAGGGCCATTTCTGACACCTTTCACAGAGCCCCGAGGAGTGGGGGCTTTGTTATTCCTTCATGTATTACTCCAGCATGGATGAGAAAATGTAATGGTACTCTGGCAACATCAATCACCTCTCCTTTTCTTCCATTCTCCAGTAGGTGCTGCCACGGCTGTTGGTCAGGCAATTAATACTTTCCCCTGGCTCTCCTGAAATGTACCTGTCACCAACAGGGCGGTGTGCTGACACCTTCCTCTAATGCCTTAGGTGCCTTGGACTGGCAGCTTAGTTCTGGGTGGCCCAAATGTGCTGGGTGTCCACGCTGCCCCATAGCAGCTGATGCTGTGGGTCTGCTCTGGCGGCTGCCCAGGCAGGACCCTGAGGTGTGGGGTTTCCAGCCCAGCCAGCTCAGACTGGTGCCCCATTTTCACAGGGAGTAAGTGCACAAAAGTTTCAGGATAAGTGGCATAGGATGCTCCAGCCTCCATCTGAGCATAGTTAATAAAGACAGTGTAGACACAACCCTTGTCAGGTGAGGATTTTTGTTAACCCATTAGTCCTTGTTTTACCAGACCTGCTGAACCTGTATGTGTTCATGCTTTCAGATGCTCCTCTTTCTTGACTATGTTTACTTTTGCAACCTCTCCCCTTTTCTAATTTGCTGTTTTCCTCATTTTCTCTTTGTTTTTCTTATTCCCTTGACTTCTGTCAACTTTTTTGTTGCACTGATTGTGGCATCCTATTCACAAGCCACTGGTGGTGCCTTATGTCTCTCTTTGTGCCACCTATAGTCCTATAGCTCTTGAACAGTGGGGTACAAGGTAGGTAGGCTGATTTTTGGCCCTGTTCTGTTTTAGGCTTTTTACTTCTAAGAGAGTTCAAGAGCAGCATTGCCGTTCCTTGGTCCATGCTGTCCGGCTGGGGAAGCTGAGTACAGATGTGATCCCATTCTGCAGTGGGAAACACCAATCTTTCTCTGGTCTCCTCCCTGCAGGGACTGCATCATGCTCTGCTTCCTGAACAGTGCCACAAGCTTCGTTGCTGGCTTTGCCATTTTCTCTGTGCTGGGCTTCATGGCTCAAGAGCAGGGTGTACCCATTGCAGAAGTGGCTGAATCAGGTAGGTTTTTCCAGGAGACTTCAGAGCCAAGGCAAAACAGAAAGCCTGACAGGGAGGGGACTTTTCTGAAGTGAAGCCTGGGATGTTATCTACGTTCTCTATCGCTGTGGGTGTCTGTGGCAAGGTCTGCAGGACCAGTGCTTCCCAATGTGGCTTTTAGCCCTGAGTGGGCAGGGAGCGGTAGTGGGGTGAGCTTTGAAGCAGTATGTGACCTCACTCTGTGCTGCAGGGTGGTGGCGGCAGGTGGTGGTGTGGGGGGCACTCATGGTCATCCTGCGGTCTGTTGGCAGGTCCTGGCCTGGCTTTCATAGCGTATCCAACAGCAGTAACGATGATGCCTGTGTCTCAGCTCTGGTCCTGCCTCTTCTTCCTCATGCTGATCTTCTTGGGACTGGATAGCCAGGTACAGCAAACACCCTCCTTATCTAACACCCAGGTGCCTGTCCCCACCCTGAGCACTCCCCAAAGCCATGGGAAAGAATAAGGTGGTTATGTGCTTTGCTGGTACCTCAAATACGTTCTCCACATTGTCCACAACACTTTCACAGTGTGGAAGCTCAGAGCCAGCGCTGATGGGAGGCCACTGATTATGTGTGCTAGTATCTCTGTTTGGCATCCTTCTCCCTGCGTGTACATGAGGATGTCCCAGCTACATCCCCTCCCCACTCTGTGCCAGCACCAAAACCTTGCACACTGCAGAGTGAGGCCCAGCACAGAGCAGGGCAGTCTGGGAAGGGGAATGGGGCTGTTTTCTCCCAGCTGCATCTCACCAGAGCAATCCCTGTGTGCTCTCCTTGCTGGTGTACCCATCTCTTACCCTCCCATACCCCTGTTATGCCAGGAGCAAAACCCAGCAGAGCACCCTGCAGAGTACAGTGTGCAACCTTGGCAAGCCAGCACAAGGGGACCGGGGGGGGTCTGCTTTGCAGAACCTCAGATCCTGTGCCTGGAGAATGATGTCTCTTTCCTCTGTTTCTCTGGGTCGAGGTCCCCTCCTGCCTCATCTCGCTTACAGCTCTGCCTCATGCTGGCTGGGCTGTCCCAGCAGTGGCTGATGTTCTCTTATGTATCCCATGGGTGATGTACACTGCAGGACTGAGAGCCATGTGGTGATAAGCAGGCATCCTGCCTAATGGTCTGCCCTGAAAGTCAGCAATTCACCTGAGGCACCCCCAGCCACCTGCTCTACTGGGTTGTCCCAGGCAGTAGTGGCGTATTTTGCAGCCAGTCCTGCTGTATGAGGGGTGTGCTTGATGTTGGGGTTGAGCTGTGCCCTCATAGTCACTTGGCTCCCCTTAGCTTCACAGTGGCAGGGAGAGCTCCCCTCTGTCACAAGGGTTCCTTGTGCTATCTCAGGTGCTTCCTTGCCCTGCTGGAGGGGTGCAGTCTGCCCCTTGCCTCCCCATCTCTTGGTCATTTCTGCTGTTCAGCAGTGTGCTGTGTTCGGTTTGAGGCAATCCATCACGCATCTCACAGTTCATCCTCCCAACAAGGGGCTGTACTTTTAAACCCTTTGGTCTGCAGCTCCAGAGGAGACCTCACTGATATACCAAGCTGTGTTTGGGTCCCTAGCAGTTGCAGCTGGCCCTTGGGGAAGCAAGACCAACAAAAAGAGAAAACAAAAAAATAAGGATTTGGGTGGCTGGAGGAAAAAAGGACAGTGAGAGGGAATGTGTGCTTGGGGAAGGGGAGACACTGGTTTTTCTAACCTGTCTTCTTCTGCAGTTCATCTGTGTGGAAAGCGTGGTGACAGCTATTATTGACATGTACCCAGGAGTGTTTCGCAAGAAGGGGCGTCGGGAGCTGCTGATCCTGGCTGTTGCAGTCATATGCTACCTGCTGGGCTTGTTGTTGGTCACTGAGGTAAGAAAGGAGTAGCTGGGGTACAGCCGAGCACCAGAAATGCCGCTAGACTGCTCTGGAGGAGTGGGCAGAGAAAGCAAGCTCGTCTTTGATGCTGTTAATTATCCTTCATTTCTAATGCATTACATGTTGTCTCTCACAGCCAGTGCTGCTTTTACCCTGCGTGATGCTAGTGTACTCACTGCATAACTGAGCCTTCCAGAGAGACGGTCCCGCAGCCCAGAGAGGCTGCCTGACATACAGCTTTGTGTAAATACCAGGCCTAGTGGCTAAAACAAGCTGAACTGCACAAGCAGAAGCTCTTCTAAGGGCAGAGAGCGTTTGCTGGCTGCTTTCCACAAGCAGCAGAGCAGTGGGAGGGAAGGCTGAGGGTAATGGCTGCACTGTAACCTTGCCTGAGCCAGTGGGGAGCCTGTGATCCCTGGGACCAGAAGCAGCAGAGCTGTGTCGGTGCAATGCTATGCGCACAGTATTTGCCCTGCTCTGCAGCTAATAGGCAAGCACCTCGTCCTGCACAGTGGTGTGCTGTGCGTGCATACTGCATGCTTGGGCAGGGGTCTTAGTACTCCTCTGTGTTGCCTCCATGTGCTGTGTAGTGACAGCTAATTCCTGCTAAACCTTTTAGGCACTGCTGAATGATCCTCCAACAGGATCCTGGCTAAGGATTTGCTGAAGGCAGCTCCCACTGTGACCAAGAGAGCTTTGAGTGAAACTGCGTTAAAGGTTCCCATGGCTTTTGCATGGCCCCTTGCATGGAGGCACCTACTCCCATCATTGCAGGATGTCACCTCATACGTGGTGGGAAGGAGGAGTAACTGCTCTGCTTCTCTGGCAGCGTCTAGAGCCCTTCAGCACTATTTGAAAGCATCTGCTTGACTTGTATTGGAGGGGCTTTCTCTTTGAGAAAACACATGAAAGTATGAGAGGAGTCATCCACTGACCTGTAGAGGTAGCTGATGGCAACTATGCTGGGCTCAGCTCAAAGACAGAGGCAGCAGGGAAGCCACATGCCTCTGCCATTGCAGGGCTTGGACCTTGAGCAATATATAAAGATGGGTGCAGCTAAATGAGGTGTCTGAACATCCTGATCCTCAGGATCCCAATTTCTTGGGTGCAAAGTTCTGCACTGCTACATGGTATTTTGAAATAATGCTGGAAACTTGCTAACTGATTTAAGCAAACAAACTGGCTCCTGCTCCTGCAGACATAGAAGCCAGCCTAGCCCAGCAGTGTCATAAAATGGGCATGAAATGCTCTCCCGTCACCAGGCCTGACTGTCTTTTTGGGACAGAGTGTGGGCATCCCCAAGAGAAGGCTCTTCTTCTCCCACCTGCTCTAGATGCAGTGTTTCTGCTGCTATTCTTCTGCTTGCCTCAGTCATTTTTCCCTCACATGGAATAGTCCTGCCATGACTCTCTGCTCTCTACTTCTTCAACAGGGTGGGATGTACGTCTTCCAGCTCTTTGACTACTATGCTGCCAGCGGCACGTGCCTGCTCTTCCTGGCCATTTTTGAAGTAATCTGTATAGGATGGGTCTACGGTAAGTGGAAGACAAAAACCTGTGTTGCTCTTTCTCAAAGCAAGGATGGGGGGTTGAGAAGTGGGAGTGGAGAGAAAAATTCCTTAGGGGGCAAAGAAATGCTGTAATTACCCTCTTTCTTGTCTGGTTTCCACTGTGTTTCCTTGCAACATTTCTTAATTGCTCCACATTTAGAGTAGGAATGGTTTTTCCCTCTCTGAAGGTTCCTCATGTTGAACTACCTTACTGCTCTTCCCATTTGCCCTTTGAATTAGAAAATCAGCTATAGAGGAATGACTGCTGTTCTTTGGTCTCTGGTACTGTCTGCTTACATTGTGCCTTTAGCTTACTCCTGTCAGTTAATTTAACACAAAATACTGGGATGCAGACTTGTTGTGTGTTACTTCTGCGACGATACATGCTTCCTGTTTGCATGGGCTGGGATGGCACTCCTAAAAGAAATGGGAGAGGCTGCTTTGGCTCTCAGTGAAGTCTGTAACTAAACTACTCAGGAGCAGGATTAAACTGAGCTCCACGAACAATCAGAAGGAAACCAACAGCTTGTTAGTCTGTGCAGTAAGAAGAGTATCCTGTGATATCCTACGGGAGATCTCTTCCCTGCTGAATGGTGCCTGAGCACACAGGCTGCAGTTTGTCTCCCTGAAGCTCGCGTCGAGGCTGGTGGTTTTCGGGCAAAGGGTCTAGCTGTGTGTCATGCAGAGCAGCTGCTCTCTCTCCTTAGCTTCATGGAGCTACAGAAGCTCAGTACCTGTAAGGACTGTGCAAACCTATAGTAGATGTCAGCTTAGAGCAGACCCTCAACATCCCACAAACACGCATCTGCTGGCTCCTAGCTACACCAAGCAGCGTGGCCATCCTAACCTAAGGAAAAGATTGCAGGCATGAGCATCATGTTGTGTCTCTTTCAGTGGCCAGCAGTGGATGCTCAGGAAGAAGTATAATAGCAGAAAAGTTAGCAATAATACTTTCTGCGAATATTCTTCCAGTTTCTAACAACTTATTATAGAACCAAAGAATTGTTTTGGTTGGAAGGAACCTTTAAAGGTCACCTAGTCTACCCACCCTGCCATGGGCAGGGACATCTTTCACTAGATCAGGTTGCTCAAAACCCTGTCGAACCTGACCTCGAACACTTGCAATGGTGGTACATCCACAATTTCTCTGGGCAACCTGTTCCAGTGTCTCAGCACCCTCATTCTAAAAAATTTCTTCCTTACATCCCATCTAAATCTACCCTCTTTCTGTTTAAAACTGTTACCCCTTGTCCTGTCACTATGAGCCCTAGTAAAAGGTCTCTCTCTTTCTTACTTTATATATTGAAAGGCCGCAACAAGGTCTCCCTGGAGCCTTCTCTTCTCCAGGCTGAACAACCCCAACTCTCTCAGCCTTTCTTCACAGGAGAGGTGTTCCAGCCCTCTGATCGTTTTCACAGCCCTTCTCTGGACCCACTCTAACAGGTCCATGTCTTTCTTGTGCTGGGGATCCCAGAGCCAGATGCAATACTCAGCTTGTTGCCCAGGGATTTCCAGAGCCGGAAGTAAAATCTATTTGTTTCTTTTTTGTTAATTTTTCCAGTTGACTCGGGTAAGCATTTATCATCCACAAAATGCTGCAGCAAGGAGCTCTCTCCATGACTTGGTCAGGTGTTGTGTGAGGAGTCACTATCTTTTCCTTCTTTTGAATCTGCCACCTGCTGCTTTCATTTGGTGCCACCTTTGTCTTATTTTAGAAGGGACAGCGAACAGTCAGTCCCTGTGTGTTCTCTTTGGTGCTTACAGTTTTATAGAGGTTGCATTGTCTGTGGTGCATTTGCTGATGAAGAGGTTATCAGTTTCTCCAAATGCTTTATGTACAGCAGGAGCCAATTGCTAGTCTGGATGGACTCCTCTCTTACTGAAATGGTAGCAGGTCCAGCTGCTTGGGCTTCACCTCTGCGGAATGCAAGAGAAGCAGATCTGTAAGAGAGATTTATTCTAGAGAGATGTCCTGCAAGGGAAGCTCACTTGAGAGCTTGCAATAGAAGACCCTGGCCAGGTTTTAATTTGAGTTGCCTTCTACCCAGTCCCTGTAGGATTTACAGGGGGATGGAAATTCCCATCCATCTGTGACAGGCCTTCATCATCACCATGCTCTGTTACACTGAACTGAATTATGCTTTAATGTATAGAAGCCCCCTGCCGTTTTTACGGTCACACAGGCCACATGCCTTTTCCGTCGACCCCTGGAGAAGAGCAATGGCAGACAACGAGCAGCAGGAGAGGTGATGCTGCCCCAGCAGCCTGGAAGGGGGACAGAGCAGCTGGGGTTTGGGAAATGGCCCTTTCCCTCACCACCATGGGTTCATTTTCCTCACTCAACACAGCAGGATTTTACCCTCTTGATGTTCTGCTTTCTATCCATTGGTCTGATTCTGGTCCAAAATGTAGTCAGAGGGCCAAGGTGAGGCATCTTAGTGAAAAAAAAAGTGCCTGGTGCCAATTAATGTTTTTTTTTCCCAGTCTCAGAATTGGCAGGGATGAGCCTCTTGCTTACACTGTGAAGAATTACAGCATTTTTGCTAACACAAATACGCGTTCTGAGTTTCCCCTCTCCCAGCACATACACCAACCACCCACCACTTGGCAGCTTCCCTCTGCTGCCAGGCAGCTGCTCTCACAAAGATCGCAGGATTTCCTCATGTACTGCTCTCTGCCTGTCAAAAGATCGCGCAGCATCAGACCTAGAGGGGAGTGCTGGAAGGTTTTGGTTTTTTTTTCCCCCCTTCTCCTCTCTCCCTTCCACTTTGGGACAGGCAGCCCTCATGTAAGCAGGCATGGGTTTTGAGCACTGGGATTCACAACATGGTGCCACTGAAACGTGCTGCAGGGAGGATGTTTTCCAGGCAGTCACAGCATGCACATTAAGATTAGCTGTTCCAGGAGAAAGCAAGTGCCTCCATCACTGCAGGAGAGCCGGGGCTGAAACCATTAGGACTGTTTACAAAGCTAAAGCAAACTGATGCCAGTGGGTACCTGTGGGTGGCCCTAGGGTGAACCCGTGTTGTGCTGGTATAAATCTTTCTCTCGCTCTCTTGCTCACATGCAGTGTGGCTACCAGAAGCAGCAGCTTCCTTCTGCCTGGATCTTGCTGGTTGGGCTTGCTCTGGCTGTGTGTGCTTTATCCTCTCGGATGCACCGGCTACAGGCAAACTTACACGCTTATTTATGGACCATAAGGGGCCTGCTCTGTGCACTTGGTACCCAAAGGCTGCGCACTTGTTGCAGTGCCACAATGCCTCTGCTACTGGCATTTTTGCACAGGTTTGGTGCGGATGTTGATGCTGCAGGTTTGAGACAGATCCAAGCTCAGCACTATGGCATAGAGCAGGGGTCATCACCTATTGAAATCCTGTGGATGAAATTTGATATAGATGAACACAAATAAATGTGGCTTGGGAGAAAAGATTTAAAAGGGAGGGCTTTTTCATAGATTGCAGAATAGCAGATCTGTGAAACTCACTGTTTCTAGACATCGTAAAAAAAAATTAAAAATCTTTGTCCCTTTCTGTTTGGGTATCACTTGCGGTTGTTAAAAGCTACATAAAATGAGAAGGGCTCCGTAAGGACAAGACATAAGAATTTAAGCAAATCTCTAGTTGGGTTCATGTGAAATTTATTCCCATGCATTTATGTAGCAAAATTAAATGATTTGTCAGAAAAGCATGCAACAGCTTTGAAGGTATATAGGATTGGTCAGCACAAGAGAAGTGGTACCAGCATGCATGGATAACTGCCCTGTGCCTGCATACCGTTCTTCCTTGTCTTGCGATATTGGGGATAACAGCCAACAACTTTGTTCATTCCAACAAAAATCTCTTTGGGGAAATCTTTATGGTTTTCTCTGCAGGAGCTTTATCTAATCCTTTTAACGTGCTGGGAAGAAAGGGGGGCTGCAAGCGTCCTCCAGCTTCTAATTTTCTCAAAAAGCCAATGTTAAGTGATTGAACTGATGACTTCTTAAGCTTGATGATTACTTTTTCATCTGCCTGCGAAATGTAGAACATGTAAAACCTCCTGTTCATACTCTCTGAGGACGTTCATGTCAGTCCCCACAGTGTTTCATCACATCACCTACTGACTGCCACAGTGGGTGTGGAAATGCAGGACCTGATGGTTGTACTATAGAGAATAGGGATAAGGAGAGGTAGAGGCACACCGTAACTAACAACATAAGCTTTGGGTTGTTTTCTTGATGGGGGATGGATGTCTGTTGTGTCTTTCTTCTTGTTTGGCATCTTTTTATTTCTTTAATTGCCATGTCTCTTCCACTAGATCCTAAATTTGCAGTGAAACTTTGGCTTCCACAAAGTTGTATTACAAATGAATTTATCTGTCGTATGTCTGACATCGCAGTGTGTTTCTGTGGAAACACTGTATGGTATAAGAGACTCTGCTATGCTCATTTTCTAAACTGCAAGTCGCATCATTTATATCTCTCTTCTTTTTCTTTCACCCTGTGGAAGATTTTGGCTTTTTGGCAACATAAATTTTTTATACCATCTCCCTTTCATCCCCAGTATATTTTCAGAAATGCTATCTGAAGCCTCATGATATTTACAGCTTGGAAGTTTTAGGTTCTGTTCTCTGGTGTAGGCTGGGCTCCCACACTAGGCTGTGTCCCCCTTGGTATGCCACAGCTTGTTGTCTTTGCTTGAGGCTACTTGTTAACTTGCCAACTCAAGATGGGAACCATCTCAGGTTCAAAGAACCTGCCCTCCCCAGCCTAAATACTTCAAAAAGCTGGGTTTAAAAGAGCTTTCCTGTAAACATTAGTCATGGGATATAGAAAATAATGCAAAGAATTACAAAAAAGAAAAGCACACATAATGTGCTTTTGTCAAAGTCATATATTTAAAGGAAACATAATACGGCAATTTAATGCTAAGACATAAAAACCACAAACCAAAATAAAACTCACAAAACCCCAAACACTCGCAAGTGTGGCCAGTCCTCTAGGCCTATATTTTGCCCAGCCCAGCCTTCTGGTATTAAGATGCAAAGAAGCAAGGTGTCATCATGCTTGCAGGTGAGAACTGTGGCATGACCTTGAGTTCACAGCGAGATGAACACTCCTAAAGGCAGAGCCCTTCTTTATCAGCTAAGCACTGTGATTAAACTTCAATAAGACAAATATGGCATTATTTCATCCTAGAGGTGCTTAATCGGTAACCCTTTCTATGGACAGTCTAGCTCCATTTTTTTATCTGATATTGTTACTCTATTTTACCTGAGGCAGTCCAATATAGTACCTCTGGTTAGCTCTAGTTAGGAAGAAGTTAGGGCATCTTATGAATGACTTTTTGATTCTTCTTCATTTTACATCTTTCTTTGGCCAACATTAGGCTCTTGTTCCTTGGAGACATCTTAGAGCTTGCTATAAGGTCTGCTGAAGTCCATCTGCATTTCGCTGTCTCCTCTGTATACCATTGCATACATTTCCTCTTTGTGCTTTGGGTTGGGAAGAGTCAATGGATAGGGTCTGGCCAGTGGCAGGACTTTTAGATGCTCCTCAGAGATATATCCCACTCTGGTGCACCATGAGATTCAGGTGGGTCCCGCATACTGTGAACAACATAATCTAGTAAGTGAAACTAATGAGAGGTGAAGAAGGAGATCAGGCACCCACAGGACAGCTCCCATGGGACAGTACAGCAGCACTTGCAGATGGAAGATTTGGTTTCCAGCAGAGTTTGGATTGCCAGGTCTTCTGGGTTTATGCCAAAAATAAAATATTCTGTGGAAAGCAGGCTTTTGATGATAGGGGAAATGCTTAGCTCAGTGGGGATTCTTGACATGACTCCCCTGGTGTGCCAGTCTGGTTACAAAGAGAGGGGATTTTTGGTGTGCCTCGCTCTCTTTGTTCCTTTTAGAACTCTGGGCTCACACAATCCCATGTGGTCAACCTGCAAGAGCTTTCCCTTGCTGACCTATAAACCAGGCATCCCTGCTTGCCTTGGGCCGGTCCTTACCAGCCCTTAGTGGCCCATGGGCTGCATCCTCTCACTTACAGCTGCTACTGTGTGAGGGACAGGGCATTTCTTCTATATCAAGCTTTCTGATAACTTCTGGCTGAAGTTAAAAACCTTCATCTGTATTTAGCCACAGATGAGCCTTTTCAATGCCAGAAAAGCCCATTACGTGTTGCTATATTATTAGGATAGCTGCATTTTTGCCAGGAGTAAACACTGAGGATGAAGAAAGTTGGGATCTAATGTGAATAGTAGTTGAAGGAAACAACAATGACCTGAACTCTGACTTTGTCTCTGTGCTGGTTGGTGGCCAAGGTGCCAACCGCTTCTACGACAACATTGAGGACATGATTGGTTTCCGGCCATGGCCTTTGATCAAGATATGCTGGCTGGTGGTCACCCCGGGTCTGTGCTTGGTAAGTGCAATTATGACAACATGGTATATTATTCTAGGTCCCTGGCTTCTCGGTAGAAAATGTTGATTTGTCTTCAAGGTGCTCCTGTAATTTTTTCAAACTGCTATGGAGAAACAGAAACTTGTCCATAGCTGAGGTGGCAATTTATTTCCTTTGTAAAGCCTTATCTTTTGCCTGGAAAATTAATTGAGCCTGAAAAACCACTTGTTTACTGTGAAGGCAAGGGGAAATGTATCCTCCAAGTCTGGTGAGGTTTGGTCAAATTACTTTTAAATAGAAGACCAGCGAGATTTACCCTTTTCTGAAATACTTGCTTCAGCCTGTGTTCCTGTGACCTCCTGTGGTTCATAAATATCTTTCCACAGCCATTTGCTTTCTATGTTATTAAATCTCTTTCAAAACCTCTGTGACAACTGTGTTTAAAGAAAATACACCCTAAGTCAGGCAAGTTCTTGCCTGTTTTGAGTTTCTGTCCAGTCTTGCTCTACTGACTTTTACATGATTTCTGAGCCAAATTCTGCTCCTGCATCTGATGTTGAGAGTTGTTTTCTTTGACCTCAGTGGGAACATAGATGGGATCTATAGCTACAGCTTACAAAAGAGTTCTAGTCCTTTGTCCTCAGGCTTCAGCAGGAGTTGAATATCAGGGAAATTTTCAAAGCAAGCCTGATCCAGCCCAAATCATCTGAGAGCTCTGTGGCTAGAGAGCCTCAAGAGGGGTAAATCTGTGCCTGCATGGTACTTCTGGAGGGCTTCTGCCAGGGACAACAACAATTCCTGACTTTGATATGAATAAATGGCTGTCTCAATGTTGCTGGACCCTCAAAGCTGCTGCCAACTTTGCTTAGGTTGAACCCTTAAGAAACCTGAAGGCTTTACACTGCAGAGAAGCCTGTCCCTGGCTCTGAGATAACTCCTTGTGTGGTCAGCATGCACCAAGCTCTGCCTCACTGCAGCTAGCAAGGTCCATGCTAGCTCATGCAAGACATCACACTTACTGCCACCCAGCCAGTGCTTGCAGAGCGGCCAGGCTGCCTGGCTTTGCTGCTCCCTTTGCTCTGGCTATGTCTGTGTTTTCTGCTCCCCAGGCTGTCTTCCTGTTTTCCCTCATCAAGTACACGCCCTTGAAATACAACAATTCCTACATGTACCCGACCTGGGGCTACGTGGTGGGCTGGCTGATGGCACTCTCCTCCATGGTCTGCGTTCCTCTCTATGCCATCTTCATCCTCCTGAAAACCAAAGGACCCCTGAAGCAGGTACTGGGATTGTGGTCACTGGGCGAGTTGCTGCTGCTTTCCCCAGACGGCTCATGGGAAGGGTCCCAGGGAAGATGTATGTGGCACATTTCTCCTCTGAGAAGGCAAGGGGGGTGAGAGTGGCCCTTCCCCAGAATGCCCTGTAGCTCTTGCTGGCAATTTAGAGGGCTTGGAGAGTCTCAGCACGGCTTCCAGGGTGATCATCAAATGTCCAGAGTCTCCCATGAGACGTTGCACCACCGTGCTCAGTGCACTATGTAGACATATGCAGAGCGTCTCTAACACTGGCTCCACTGGGTGGCAGAGGACCCCCTCAGTGTGGGCTACCTGAGGCCACAGGCTGATTGATTTGGTTTATGGTTCAGGTGATCCTGCTGGCCATGTAAGTAAAGATGGCATGCCACCACCTTTGCCTCCTCTTTCGTTACTGACTAGTGCCAGTGCAAACCAGGTGCAAAACCGGGATCTTCTTTGCCTTTACTTGCCCCTGCTCCCCTTTTAGTCCTGGGTTGGGACTGTGTTATTTTCTCTGAAGAAATGACATGTGGCTATTAAAGGGGACATGCTCATAGAGCTGTAAAGGTCTACCCTGTGCCATCCCAAGCCTGTCCTCTTTCACTGTAGATACCTTGTCCTAGGAAGAAGTGTGTCTAGGAAGATGGTGTTATGGAGATGACACCCCACCTGACCCAAGAAGAAAGACCTGAGTGATGTACAGTGCATATACATTTCTGCACAATTTCTCTTCTGGTCCTTCCCCATCCACACTGACTGTAGGCTCATCTGCAGCTGGTTCGGGTGGGGAGCAGGTGAAGAGGGAACAGGAGCATCCCTGTGGCTGTGGCATAGACATGACAGTCACATTGTGGGGTCATGGGGAGGAGGAACCTGCACTGCCAATACAGCCAGAGTTTAGCTGGGTGCAGGATGTTCTCGTTGGCTCCATTGTCTCGGAGACTGAATCTGTGCCCACGGGGGCTCTTGCTGGCTGAGAGATGTGACTTGATAGGGAGTGACAGGAGTTGTGGCAGAGCTGGCTAATGCCCATCTCAGGCTCAGGAGAAGATACAGTGCAACGCCCAGGCAGGAACTGTAGCAATAAAAGTCCTCAGTGACGCAGTAAGAAGGGCACAAGTCATGCAGGCAGGGAGGTGGAGGAGAAGTACGATGCTATGAAATAGTACCTGTTTAGCTGCCTTTGGCCCTTGGGTCTCCTGGTTGCTGTTGGTGGCCATGAAGAGATGACAAGGTTGGGAGGGAGCTGAGAGATTTGCACCTCCCAATATGAGGAACTCCAGGTGAATCTTGTGCCAAGGTGCTGTGATATGATTTGCCCCAAATTCAGACATTGAGTCCCGCCTCTTATAGCCCTCTCCTGTGCGCCGGGCCATTTAGCGGTAATGCATCTGTCCTTTTCTGTGGCTGGTTTGAAGAGTTTGACTGGGTGGCTGACAACATGTCTGACTCCCCACAGCTCTGAGTTTTCACATGTCTAAATGAGGACCTGGAGCTGTCAGTGAAGTAATTGCCTGAACATCCTGCCTGCTAAACAAGCAATATTTCTTACCTGTTGCAAAGTGCTTTGAGCCTTTGGACTGAAATGTGGCTGTGGGTAGTGTTAATGCTTATTTTACAGCACCTCTGAGGAACTGATTTGGCCAATTTCAGATTGAGGGTTTTCCTATTTGCCCTGGTTTAGATGATATTAGTTGTAATTTCCAGGGACTTCGCAGTTATACTAGTATGAAGAAACTTCCAAGGATGGCATGTAGGCATGTAGGAAGGGATCAGCTGCTAAGCCTGGGCTGATGCAGGGAAGAATCAAAGCCAACCACACGGTACCTCCTGGAATAGCTCCTCCTGTTTTGAAAACAGGTTTTCTCAAAATATACCTGTTCCCTTTTTCTAGTCACACCCCAGAAACGTACTGAATTCATTTCCTGACACAGATGCTTCCAGGAACAGTGCCTTTCAACTGAATATTGCAAACCATTCACTGAAAGCAAGTTTGTAATTGGTAATTATGATCAGTCACTGTGAAGAACTGATTCATCTTGTTACACTTGACTGACCAAGAAACACAAATGTTGTTTCCTGATGTGTCTGATTAAGAAAGCTCAAGCTCCAAAGACTGAAAATTCACAATGAACTGCTCACAGAGTAGCTGCAGGCCAAGGCCAATTTCAGAAATCATGGGGCAAATCCTTTTGAATAAATGAGCAAAATCCAGGATTCTGGCAGGCACTTCACAAGGAGTGGAAGCACTGAAATTAATCCAACGAGTCATGGATGAATTGCCTGCTCTGCTTGTGATGCGCTCTGCAAGGGAGGAGCATGCGCTGGCCTGAACAGCTTATGATGGAAAAAGTTAGTAACTGTGGAAGTCGGTATTCAGCAGGGAAGTGACACACTGGCCCATGGAGCCGGGCAGGTGGCTGCAGGACACTGTGTGTTACTTGGTTTTGGGAGGAGCCCAGCTGCTCAGGAAGGTGTGTGGTACCAGAGGGGCTTCAAAAATGGGATGAGAAAGACCAGAAACTCACAGAAGCTGTCTCTGTGGGCCAGCACCTTTTGCCCAAAGAGCTCAAAGTGCTTTGAGTTTTTTAAGAATAAACTCCCCAAAGCTGACACAACACTACGTGAGTGTGGAGCAGCCTGCAGCACCCCTGCGTTGCAGAGGACAGGGGGAGCTAAGGGCAGGCAGCTGCCCCACAACCCCTGCCTGCACCGTCGCAGTTTCTCCAGCTGGAAGAGGGGAGTTGGGATGGGTTGGGGGCAGGAACCAGCCTGCAGAGGGACTGCTTTACCAGGGAAGTGCTACTGAGGTAGGTATCATCTGCCACCCTCTTTTGGACCATAGCAGGAGATGCCCAGCACTTTCTGATGGTCAGACCATTTGGAAGGCTCCACAGCTCCCACCAAAGTCAATGGGAAGCATGGCAACTTGGCACAGGGAAACAAAAAAAAGGGCTTTACGGAGTTTTTTCCATGGCCACAGGAAATGTCTGTGGGGCTAATCGTTAACATCCTTTCTCCCAGAAACATGTCTGTGAGGAGCCCTGTACATGGGGTTGTCAGGCCACGGCCCGGGTTTGAGCCCAAAGGTGGAATAATTGTCACGAAGAGCAGTTAAAGTGAGCCTGCTCTCCTTCTTCTCCCTTTCATAGCCATTCTGCGGCAGAGGAGCTGGGAGCATTAGCTCTCTAGATGCCTTTGCCCCCAGCAATGGCTGTGGATCACTACTGGGTGTCAGTTTGTTTATCAGCTTAATTAACAGAGACTTCCTCTCCGCAGCGGCTGACACAGCTGATTTCCCCAGCGGAGGATCTGCCGCAGCCAAAGCAGCCCATGGCGGGTCTGTCCAAAGGGAAGCACAAGGGATGGTCTCCTCCAGTCCAGGAGGTGCTCAGCATCACAGAGAGAGAAACCCACTTCTAAGGCACTGGGGATGTCTCCTCCATACCCTGGACTGATTCGCTCTCTCCTTCCCGAAGTGGTTTCTTTTCTCTCCTGGGCTCTTCCCTTCTCTCCTTCACATCTGAGACAGAAGCACCTGGGACACGCTCTCCTGCCAGCCAGCTGGTTGCACCCACCAGGGACAGCAGTTCTTTTGACTCCCTGGGGACAACTCTCCCTGCCAGCATCTGGGGAGAGAGCAACACGCTTTTGTCAGAAGTGTCCTCCAGTACTGACACCGGTGCGGAAGAGAAAAACAATGTATTAACAAAAAAAGAAAAGAAAAAAAAAAAAAAAGCGGTCGTGTTGGGAGGAGGAAAGGAAACCACAATGGTGAGAGAGAGCAGAGAATAAAGGTGTGCAGGAGCAAAGTTAGGGATGCAAAGGCACAAAACGATGGGGCGTTAGCACAGGGAATAAGTAAGTTGGTTCAGAAGTACATAAGAAGCTGGAGGATGACAAAAGAAAGTGCATTGCTAGGTCACCTACATACGAGGGAGAGGGAGCCAGGAACATATCAGCAATGATAAAAGGAGGCTGCAGTGTTAGTAGCTACGGCTTCAGTTGTCACTGAAAGGGAAGAGAGTGACAGGGTGCTCGATACAATCATAGTTGATGACTGATCTCAAGGCAGTCTCAGGATGGAAAGGGGGTGAGGAATGTCCTACCTAGGGGACTTGCTCTTGGTCAAAACTACATGGCCCAGTGAAAACACATCCGAGAGTGAAACAGCTGAACATTTGACAATTCTTTCAGAAAATTCATGGAGTGTAAAAAAAATGGGTAAAAAAAATGGGTAAAAATTCATGGGTAAAAAAAATGAGCTGCAGCACAGCAGGGAGAAATGAGACCCTGGGGACTGCATGCCCACAAATTTAACTGCACTGCTGGGGCATTTTGTAGAGGAATTAATGAAGGAGTTGATGGGCCTGATTCTGTGCTGCAGAGTAGCTTTGGGGTGAGGATGGGAGAAGGATTGCGCTCCCTCGGCTTTGCTGCAGATGACTGCTCGGGGGACAAGACATAATCAGGTGCAATAATCATAAGCTCAGGCAAGATAAAGCGATAATTAATAGGTAAGATGGGTTCATTGGAAGCAGATTGTGTCAAATTAAAGGTCTCTTGCTGCCAAGGTAGTCAGGAATGTGAGGCGATGACTGGGAGGGATTGCACTTGGATGCAGCGTTTGGTGCGGTGCCACACAGCTCTGTCCTGTGGAGGCTGCAGCTGTAAAACTCCCTGCCAAAACCTGCTTGAATACCTATCAGAATTTCACAGTTAAAACCACAGGAAAAGACAGTGGCAAGATCCCCGCAGGAGCTTTGCTGTGGACGAGGGCATATGCACCAGTGCACGGCTGTGTTGCAATAGTGGCGCATCAAACCATGCCGGAGAATGGCCATTAAAAAGAATCAGAGATGCCACAGGCTCCTTTCCCTTGTTCCTCGTTCCAAGTAATTGCTTTTCCCTGTGCTATGTGGAGATAAACCACCAGCACTGAAAGTAAGCGGGAAAATCGGTCCTCATCTGTGCAATGCAGTACCTATTCCAATTGCTATGGGAACCTTATCTTTTGCAGTTTCCTGTGAGTTTAACTGGTGAATTAACATAGGGCAATCTTTTCCCCATTTAATTTCCTTTCCTTTAAAAACTAAAAACTGTTGGTGAAATGAACACTGAAATTCAAGTATCAAAATTTGTACCTCTCTGGGACATTATCATTTCATTGGAGATGATTTACTGTAAAAGGCAGAGATAGGTGGCAAACCTCATTCTTGTTCCCTGCAAAGGACTGCAGCACCACATAAGATACCATTTATTTTATTTTTATTTTTTAAAAAGCTGAATATCACATTGCAGCAATAGTCGTGGGAAGAGCTTAACATCCAGAGGCTTGCAGTCGGGCCTCATGGTGAGTATTTTGGTGTTCTTTCCTCTCCCTCCCAGCAGTGCTGCTCACGATTTGGTGGGGGGAGCAGCTCCCTGCAGCGGGTCTCTACATGCAGCCAGAGCAAAAGCCAGTGGCTGCCACCAAGGAGCAGCAGTGCCAGGGTGGCACAGCCCGGTCAGCTGGAGGAATCACCGGCCCCGGGGGGTGCCGGGTGTCTGCTGGGTGCTTGCTCTGTGGCTGCCTCCCCCTGCTCGGAGCTGCAGCAGGGCTGTGCACGAGAGGTTTGATTTCAGGCATGGGCTGCAGCTGCCTTGGCAGTACCCATGGACAAACCGGTGGTATTGGTTTTGAGAAGGAAACCTGCCTGCTCTTCTTCAAGCGACAGAAAGGAAAGTTAAAGGACTGGGACTTGCCATCCAGATTCAGTCTTAGGGGTTAGCACGGGTTTCTTGTACGACCCTTGGTAGGACATTTAACCCCTTTGCTCCTGCTGCCATGCCTTTAAGATGTAAGGTAGTGTCATACTGCCAGAGAAGTCATGGAGATGTGTTCACTCCTGTTTCTGAGGTAGTCGGATAACACTGCAAAAATCCTAGATAGAAATAAATCACTTTTCAGTTTTGAGCACAAACGTGGGGCTGTGTTATTGAAAATAAATACTGCATGAACTGGTTCCTCTGTTGCTTATGTATAATCTGATAGTAGCATCCCACCTCTGCCAGGAAGCAACATCTTTTAATAAAGTCAGAGGAGGTATTGCTGTCCCCATTGAAAGCAATTGCAAAATTCCCAGGATCAGGAAATGAATCCAGATGCTTTGGATGAGATTGACAGAGTCTCAGGAAGTTTAAGGGAAAGCTCAGTGACCCAGGTACACCCAGCTGGGGGAAAGGGGAAAATGTCACCAAAAGCTGTCTTCTGCTATGAGACCCCCAGCTTGCAGGCACACTTAGAGACCAAGTAATGGTTTGCTAAACTTATACAAACATCTCGGGCATTGCTGCGTGCATACGACAGATCTGACAGGTCTCCATCTGCCCCTGGAAGCGGGCACTTCTGGAGACCTCTGGGGCTGAGGGGAAACCGCTCCCTTCCTGCACACCATCAGGGTGCAAATACGCTATCGAAGGGATGGTACAGAGAGGAGGGAGAGACTTTTTTCCCCTGTAATTGCTGATAAGATGCCCAGACATGATGCATTTGAAGCTGAAGTCCAAGGGAAGTTACGAGGGGGCCATACTGTGCTGCTCCTCCTGGTTGGAGGAAAAACACTGTATATAGAAGAACGGACAGACATCTGTCAAGCACCTAATTACCACTTCAGGGTTTTCATGGTTTTTTTTCATGAAAAAGGCCATTTTCACCCCTCTCTCCAGAAAGGGAAGCCAGGAAAATAGTTTGTTAAAAAAGCAATCAAGCCAAAAGGTCTTTTATTTTCCTTCTCCTTTCTTCATTCTCTGTTTCTTTCCTTCCTATTTTTCTCATTCCCTCCCCTTCAGGCTTCCTTCCCTTCCTCCTTCAACAGTGGCAAATGGAAAAAAAAGGAGAAGGAAATGATAGTTGAAAACTTGCACTGAACAGAATTTGAAGAAAGATAGATAAACCAAATGGCAAACAAGCCAAACAAGTTGTTAAGAGTTATTTGCTTGCCACGCGCCCCCTACCTCTCATCCACCCTCCCAGTCAGAGAGGTTGTGTCCACCCCTGTGTGCACCAAAGAAGCCCCTTTCCATGCCCTTCTGGCACATTTCTTTTTCCCAAAGAGAAATGTGGTGTTCTTGAGCCTCTTCCCTTAGATCCTCATCTGAGCAAAGGTGATTCCTGGTCTGGCTGGAATGCTGCCCCCTGCACTTGGTCGGGTAGGGAGGCACCGTGGTGTTCCTCACACGGCCCCGGGGCTGCAGCTGGCTGGGGAGCCCTTTCTATCCTGGCCCTGGAGGGTGCATCCAGGCTCTGGAGGACACTTATAGCAATTATTGTGCTTCTGCCTTTGTCCAGCATGAAGTAATATGTATTTCTTGTCATCATCAGGATATCTTCAATTTTCATGACTCCAACCCTCAACATAGTTTTTTGGGGGCGAGGAGAATTGCAGTGGCATTTCATCTTGTTTGGAGCTCGGCTCTCAAACCTTCTCCTGCCCCAGGTGACCATGGTAGCCCTCAGGCAAAGGACAGTGTAGCTCCCAATGAGCTGGAGATGCAGCTGTGCCCTCCCTCCAGCCCTCATCTCAGCTTTTTGGGTGGAAAGAAGCTATGCCTACAATAGCCCTAGCACAGGGTTTAGCTACCAAGGATTGGAGCCACAGCTCCATCCTGAGCAAAGCTCTTGATTTGCCCTTGATCCTGTGCATGTATTGTACCTTGCTAAGGGCCAGGAAAGGACAAAGGGCAGGAGGGACTGAGCTGGAGGAAACGGCATTTTTGTTTGTGGAAACCCTTAGAAGAGCAGGGGAGACTGGTTTCTCAGATTTTGGGTTGTGTTTGCGTTGTGCGAGTTATGCGTGCTCTGCAGCGGCTATATGGTTTGTGCTTGCATCTGGGGACTTTCCTGAGCTTTTGCTTCCCTGGTGCGTGGCAGGAAGGGTTTGGTGAGGTGCTTTCCCGGTCTTGAAGGGAGGTGGGCCTTGCCAAGGTAGAAATAAGAGACAGTAGCCAAGTGACTTGGGTGCACAGCAAACAAGGGCCAGGAAAGAGACAGTCTGCAGTCATGAGGGTATAGAGAGCATCAGGTCGTCTTGCCATTCTTTGCTTTATTAGGTTACGTGCGCTTACATACGGTAACCTCTTACTAATTAGCTAAGTCAGGTTTGAACAAGGTCAGAGGGGACCAATGTTCATCAAAGGAGAAGATAAAATAATATAAGCTTTCAAAAAGTAAGGATGAAAATTTAAGACCTGAGAGGCTGAGGAGATGTGTATATGCTGCTATTCAGTTCCTTCCACAGGGCTGCAGGGAAGGGCTGGGACATTAAAGTCAAAGACTTTATTCCTGAATCTCCTGCTGGGGCCAAGGGAAGAGTAGAAATGTGTCTAACAGCGTTTGGGGGTGGTGGTGGATTTTGTTTTGCTTTGTTTTGTTTTTAAACCCAGAACAAGCCCTGGCCCCTCAACTGCTCTTGGAGCACAATCCTGGCTCCGTTTTGAATCCCTGACCCACGACTGTCTCTGCAAAGGAGGACATGTATTTTCGGAGCTGTCTGTTCTGGTTTGTCAAGCCTGTGCTTGGAAAGCTATGAGGAAAGGAAAGGGATTCCCAGGAAGAAGTGCTTTCAATGGCTGTGCAAAGCCACTCATGGGCAACTCTGTCCTGTCTTGCTTTTGGTGACATGCCAACACCATGCTGTGAAATGGTATCTTGATTTTTTTCTCCTTTTTTTTACAGGCTGTAGAATAGTTTCCTGCCCAGCCTGGGCTACAGCCAGGATGGGGAACTTTACCCTGCTAGCTGTCTAGGATGGCTGCTCTGGATGGCAGGCATGCTCACACTCGTTCGTTATTTGCCAGTGGCCACTAGACTTTTCCAAAATATGCTTTATCGAGTGTGAGGCTTTTGTTGTGCCATGGTGTAGATAGTGGTCTCTGGAGAAGGATGACTGATTACAGGCAGCCTGGTGCCTTTCTCGTATTTCAACAGTAGATGAAACAAGCTTCTTTTTCTCATGGATGAATAAACCCACCCCCGAACAAAAAAGGAACCTGTCACTTTCCCACATCCTGGAGAAGGGCCATCGCCACATCGTGCAATGTGAACCTCCCTCCTCACTCACTAGCTTTGAAGAGGGGATGGCCTGAGGGCTGGAGCCCGGTGTTTCTTGACCAGGCTCTCTGGGAGCAGAGGGCTTTGTGCTGGGATGCTGCAAGCAGTGCACAGGTGGGCCCAGGAGCTGCTGAAGAGAAATCCCACCAGTGGCAAGGCACAAAAACCCTGGGTTAGCTTCTTCAGGATGGCGGGAGGCAGCCTGGCAATGTGAACTGGCTGGGCATTAATCTCATAACTTTGGGGAAAACACGTCCAGGCAGTGTTAGTTTTCTGTGTTATGCTTTTGGATGAGGTATGAATTCCCCAGACAGGCTGGGGGACTGTGGCTCCCGTTGGCACTGATGTGATGTGTATGTCAGTCATGTAACAGGGAGACGGTGCTGGAGTCCTCTCTCCCATGGGTGTCTGTCCTGTCACCAACACCAGGATCTTCCATTCCCAGCTGCTTTTGTAGGGCTCAGCTTTACACCTGCTGCTTAGCTAAAGCGTAAGCTACTGACTAAGTAAAACTGGAGCCTGAGGGCAGCCTCCAGTTGTCCTGTCCCATAAACCTCCTTGTCCAGGAGCCCAAGCGCAGGAGTGTGTGTCTCCACGTGGGTGAGCGGTGCGGTCAGGCACAGTTAGTTTTTTTCAGAGCCTGTGAGTGGAGGATATTTGAACACTTTAAGAACATATTGATTTTACAGTGACAAGTTGGGAAAATGCCAGGAATTAATTTCCTTTCTTTTTTTTTTTTTTTCCTTGGGAGTTACCTGCCCTAACCAGCAGTTAAAAGATGAGCTTTTAAAAGTTCTTTGGTGCCTAAAATTTTGCATAACATAATTTTCAATATGACCCGCACCCCAGTCTCTTTTGCAGTTCAGGACAGGGGTGGCATTTCCCTTGCATTTGGGGGTGGTCGAGCTCAGTCCCACTTTCCTGCTTCCCTGGTCTCCAGGTAGTTGGAGTTGGGCTTTGTTAGGGCAGGGGGGTGCTGACCTGTGTGGTTACTTCTGGGGGGTCTCTCCAAGCAGCTGTCACAGCCTGCAGTCAGGGGAGACAGCTGCAAAACCTTTGCTGTTTGGTCCTCGGGCTCCCGCGAGGCTTCACGAGAAGAGGAGAAAGGAGAAAGGGGGCCAGTCCCTTTCAGAAAGTTAGAGATACTGATCTGAGATGTTGCGCATCTCCACACGGGTGCGTGTGTGTCAGGGCATCTGGGGGAGAATTACGCTTTGGTATTTTTTGTGTCTTAATCACACCACTGATGTCCATGTTGTGACAGAGACTGGTGAGTAAATATGTTGCTGCCAGCGTTTTGAGTTTGTGAGCCTCTGGACCTTGATTATAAGTAGAGGTAATTTGTAATCTTGGTAAAACTTTCCAAAATTCCTTCCCTCTCTGGAAGGAAGGGAAGGGTGTTTTACTGACCCTGGGCAGAGGTGTCAGCAGCACCTTCTGGTTGTTCTGGCCAAAGTCCCTTGGACGGGCTGACGTACAGCACATCGAACGATGGCAAAGCAATTTCCCACCATCCAATTCTATCGATAGAAGCAAATTCCCTGGGGTGGTGAAACGCGATTGCTGCAAACAAGGGCTCGTTTTGGTTGTGTGCATCACGTGGGCAAGCAGCAGCAAGGGTGCAGGCTGGAGACGTTTTCCCTCACGGTGCAGGCACCGTCCCTTCCTACATGGTGATAAATGAGATCGCACCTGTGTGGCACTTCACAGAGGAGCTGGGCCTTTGCTCTTCCTCCTCCTTCTCTTGTCCCCAAGCCGCATCCTTATCATGATGGAGCACCCATGGTGGGCAGTGGTTATACTGCCTCTGTTGTTAACTTGCCCTGGTTTGCATCTCATACCCAAATCTGTCCTCTTTTTCCTCCACACCTATCACATTTTTCCCCAGATTCCTGTGCTTTTGAGGTCAAACACAGCTGCGTAATAAGGCATCTTCTCCCTGTAGGAGAGCATTGCCATACAGTTGTACTGGGAAGCGGCATAAGCCACTATCAGTATAACTGTACTTATGCTGATTCAAAGCATCTACCTCAGAGCTTTTATCAGCATAAGCCTCTTAATAAAGAGGAGAAAAAAAAAAATCCTATGCTCTCCTGGCAGAGCTATACTAATGATGTAACTAGACCTAAGGGCACATTTACTTTAAAGTTAGGTTGGTTTAACACAGAATGTGATTTCAGTTAAATCTTCCAAAGTATGTGAGGACCCTTCTATTTATGTTCCATTCACACTAATTTTAATTTATATTAAGTCCATCAGGATCAAGTTTGAGCTAAGTTGAACGCTGTTACTTTTGATACTGCTTTGGATGGATTAGAAGCAATAGAGCTAAATCATCACAGTCCCTTGGGAGAGCAGTTTCACTGATAGAAAGTTGCTCAGGTTTTTTAAATACATTTATCAAAATAACCTGCAGACACAGGCACACTTACATCAACGTGACTATGTCCACCTACCACCCAAATGGTCTTTAAACTGGAATAATCATGCTTGTAAAGTGGGCTGCTCTGGTTTAATTTAGCCTAACTGGTTTTGATTTAGATGGGCAACACTGGTTGCTGATGCACAGACAAGACCTAAGAGAGCTCCCTGCAGTGGGTAGGTACTGTAACCCTGCTGTTACACAAGTCCTGCCATAAGTCCTCCCTGCAGAAATCCCGTGGCTGGTGTCCATGATAGCTCTCACTTCTGGTTCCCGGGGCCTCATGCCCCTTGTTGGTGTGCTGGCCGGGAGGTGCACATCATGGGAACACTGGACACGTGGTTTCACTCAGATACCCCTGCTGCAGGGGAGATAGCCAGGAAGATGGGACAAGGGGAGACTCTGCCATGCTCAGAGTCTGCTCCCAAATCCTACCATGGACACCAGTGGTACATTGCCTCCTGGGCCCTCTGGGGCCTCCTGGGAACATTAGTGTCCTTGTGTCACCTGGACCCCAGGCATACTTGTACTCTGGGGACTCCAGCCTTTGGAGCACCTCTGGAGAAAGCCAAAAGCCCACAGGCAGGTGCCATACCCTTGCCAGTGCTTAGAGAGTAACCAGCAATCAGCTCCAGAGCTCCGTGGCAGCTCCTGGGAGGCAGGCACTGGCAATTAAACCTCACACTTTGGAAGGGCAACTCAGGTCTAGCTTTGCCCAGCAGGAAACTGAATCTGTGTGGCAGTGAGGTGCTGTAGCTGTCACCACAATCAGACGAATGGGTTCGGCTACCCACAGGTACGGGCCATCCTTAAGCACCACCACTGGCTTTGCTGTGGCCAGGGAAGGAGACCTTGTGATGGTGCAGAGGCCTGAGCTTTCACTGTGCTTTAGCAGTTAACAAAAGCCATAGGCATGCTACCCTATGTGAAGCAGTGTGTTTCTCTCCTCTCAGAAACTTCCATATATATAGCCCTGTTTATTTCAATCAAATGGAAAGACTGATCAAACACCTACCCAAACAAACTAGAGGTGAAAGATCTTCATTGAAAGAAAGAGTAGGGAAAATTGCGGGCTCACGTCGCCATTGTGAGCTCTTTGAATGCATGGATTTTATTTTAGTGGCCTTTTCTTTCTCTTCTACCTAATATCCCCCCTCCTCCCACAACACATCTCAGGACTTGTCAGATTGATCTTCTTCATTTTGTGCTGGAGGACTCTTGGTCCTTCAGGTCTCACTTGCTGACCGAAAGCTCAATGCTGATAAATCTTTAGCAGAGGAAGCTTTTCTCCCAGGTGTTTCTCAACCACATGAGTTAAGGTGAAGTGCACAGGACAAACAACAGAAAAAACACTGAGCTTAACAGAACTTGGCTGTTTCACAGCTGATGAAGTCTTACTGCCAGTATCTCCAGTGACATTATCTCACTAGTTCTCCTTGTCTCCAGAGTATTCAAGGGGAGAATAGGCAAGCCCTGAACAAAAGTACTGCAACCCAATCTATTTTTCTTTTGCAGGTCACCTTTAATCTCCTCCAGGGTGAAAATTCCTTTTCTTTTCTTGTACTTATTTTCAGTTTTGTTCTTACTATATTTCTTTTACATTTTTTGTTCCTCAACCATGTTCTGCTTTGTTTGTGCTGCTGGCAGTGGAAGTGATTTAAAAATGCCCAGCCTTTGAATCTGGTCTCCAGATGGAATTGCTCCCAAGGGCTCCTAGCAGCTGCAGGGGCAAGTAGCATAAATGTAGATTTAAGACCAGTGGGTGAAGGCAACTGTAAATAAAAGTGCTAGCTGTGGAAACTATTGGACAGGTTTCTGGGGGAAGGATATTTCAAAGAAGCTGTGTGCCCCGGAATCATGGCTGGCAGCCTGTGGAGAACTATAAATGTGTGGGGCAAGACCTCTCCCTATGCTGTAGGACTGGCTCGTCCCACCTTGACTGGGAGTGACTGCATAAGGTGCCCAAGATCAGGGAGAGCTCAGGTTCTGGCAGCTTTCCTGGGGAGAAGAGGCCAGCAGGGCTGGGAGGTGGTTACGTTACTGTGTATTAACAGCCCAGCCACTGCTGATGAAGCAACCCTAGAGCCCACCAGGGGAGTTTTCAACAGGCCACCTGGGTTGGGAGTCCTGTATAGCACCTGTGGGTAGAGGCTGGGAGGATTGACCACAGAAATTGTCCTGCTTTACCTACCCTGGTCTTTCTTACACATTTTCCCAGTCTATACCCTACTGTCCACTGTTTGGGGGAGGATGGCTTGGGTGGCAGGAGTCAGACCAGACCTGAGCTCTGAGCCTGCTCAGGGAGGAAGGAGCCAGCAAGCTTGGCCCCCACCGCAGGCTGGCAGGATCGCCGAGGTTGTGGAGGAGAAGGCCATGCCTTAGGCTGGCCTCAAAAAAGCAATGCCTGTCAGACCTGCTGTGCTGGCCAGCTTTGCTTCCATTTGGAGGTGGTGAACTTGGTGGGCTTAGTCAGAGCCAGGCAGCCTCACAGCTAGTAGCAGCTTTTTTCAGTGAGTGCAGCCCTATTCCTCTTTGCAAATTATCCTCAAGTGATTATACTTCTGCTTATTTTACAATGATTGTGCTAATGATTTTTGCAAATGAATTTTAAACCAAGAGATGGCTAGCCTGATTATTTGGCTGCTTTTACTGCTGTCATCACATCCAATAGCTGTTATTCAGAAAACACTCTTTGCACTTGTGTTTACTCACCCAGATTATATGGTGGGGTTGGGCTCTTTTGCTGGATACTTCCCAAGCCACCAAAAGCTTTGGAGGTGGCAGCCCAAACGCTTCAAATGCAAATACTGAAGCCAGTGAGTATTTGTCTGAGTATCTGCCAATTTTCCATTTTCTGGGAACACGCTGGTGAATCAAAATTTAGTCTCATAAATGTTTATGGACAACAACCAAGAGAACAGCTCCAAATCCCACCCTTCCAAACAAACTACGCTTCTCTCCTAAGGCATGTTCCCAAACTCATTTGGGCTTACCAGTCCATGTCTAGTTCTAGCCAAGTATGAAATATCCATGTACTCTCTTCTTTTCTTGGTCCCACTTTCCTTTCTTCTGGGGAAGGATGGGGTTGCTCAGGCTGATACTGAGAGACATTCTTGCTCCCGAGTCCCTTCGATACTCACTGCCTGCTTCTGCCTCTAACTTGCACAACAAATGTTATACAGAAAACACTTGTTGCTTTCAAATGCAGTTTTTATCCCTTCAGTGGAAATGGCTGCTTTCTGGCCTGTTTTCTCTCCAGACCAGCAGTGCATGAGGTGTGGGGGGGAGATGGTTTTCCGTGCTTCCAGTGAAAGGAGTGAATGTCTTTGCCTATGGCAACCGGTGTTTCCAGTCGACTTCCTGCAGTTCTCAGGTGTTCCTCAGCCAGCACTGTGTGGGGAGCTGTGAAAATGCATATAACAGGCTGGGTCCCTCAGGCCTCAGATCTGCACCTGCCCTGCAAGCAAACTGCTACTGCCTCTCTCTGTCTTTTTATTTTAGGAGGTGTCACATCAGCAATGGGGCTTGAGGAGAGATTGAAGACCAAGAGGGAACAGTGATGGACAGGCTAATGCCAGGCATGGCATGCTCAGGAAAGGGTGAGCTATGATATCTCAGTAGCTGGAGGTTCATTCCTTTTGACAAAAGGAGGCCAGGGGCTTTGCTGCTGGCTCCCCACTGAAACTACCATCTGCAGGTACCTGCTCTAATTTGGTTTGTTTGGCCAAAGCAAATCTGACCTGGTAACATGGCGTTACATTCAAAAAGCCCTTTCCCAGCTTGGGCTCCGTGACAGCTGCAAAGCAAGCCTGGCAGACGAGGGAGGGCTGAGCCTCCTACATCGTCCAGCACATCCAGGGCTGTGCCCGCGCATTCCCCAGGAGGCGGGGGAAGCGCGCCTCTGCCAGTCCCGCTTTCACTAAGAGCTGTGCTGAAGCTCTCCGAAACACTGCGAGCCTTGGCTCACCGGGCAGGGACTTGATCTCGCTCCTGCGGGACTCAGCTGGCAGCAATTCCAGCAGAGCTCCACGGCGTGACGGGCGATGATGATTTCCCTGTTCTGCCCTACACGCTCCCTGTCCTTGCAGGTCTGGCCAGTGCAGGCTGTGCTCACTTGCATAAATGCAGAATGGGTTTTCTAGGGAGTGAGGGCAGCACAACATTTTCACTGGCTGTTTTTTATCCCAGACAAGAGTCTAAAGGAAAGATTTCTGAGACAGATGTAGTTTACCTCTCTTTCAACTTTATTAGCTGCTAAATAAGAGGTACTCAAGCTCACAGAGCAATGTGGGGGACACAGGCCCCCTGGCAGAGGAGAGGCATCAGGGTGCTGCCAGACCCCACGGCTCACTCTCAGAAGGGATTCCTGCTCACAGCATTTGCTTCAGCTCAGAGACGATGCCTTTTTGTCAGGATGCCTCCAGCCTGCATGTGATCCTTCCGCTCAGCTCTCAAACCCTCCTGGGTTTACCCGGAAAAATAACTTTCTTTCTCCATTTTCCCTCTTGCCAGCCTTGCCAGCACTCCCGGCACCACCTTCTTTCTCCTTTTAATGGCCGAAATAACCTGGTGGGGGTCTTACTGCCTCCTCCATGCTCCTCTAGTGCTCACTTAGACTGAAATATGATCTTTAAACATAGCCCATTGGCAGGATATCAGCACAGATGTAGATGGGATCACAAGCAGCAACCTCAGCAAAGATGTAAGGCAGCATGTTTTCCCTCCCAGCCATATGGGTTAAGGGCTTTGGCAGATGAGCTGCATGAGGTTCCGCTGTGATGGGTTATGGGTGTGATTGCCTGCTCTACGGAGACACGGGGGACCTTTAAAGAAGGTGAGTTTTGCTAATGAGGAATAAAACGTGTGGGATTGCCGGGGTACCCTCAGCCCACCTGAGCACTCAGGGGGCTGGTGCAGGGCCATGGCTGGGCTGAAGCAAGCCCTTGTGTACAGGCTGGAGGGTATGGTGGGAATCCAGGTCACTGGCCGCATTGTCTCTGCAACACTGAAAGCTGCTAAGTGTACTTTTGTCACTAATTTAAGCATACCTAGCTCTGCTTTCACACAAAGAGAGGAGCTGGCAAGTGAGAAGGTGTCACTTTTGCCAGTGATCTCTGGGCAGAATTATGCTTTAATTCACTTGGGCTCCTTCCCCTGCGCCTCTGAAAATGCTGCCGCTAACGAGGCGACGCTCGCAGAGCCGGCAGCTCCCGCGTGCTGCCTTTGAGAGACACTTCTCCGTGCTCTCAGTGGATGCAAATTGTCTTCGGCCCCAGAAAGACAAAGAAAAGGGAATAAAGGCTCCACGCAACCCCTTTTAGAGCCAGTGACAGGATTTGCACACTGAGGAACTGGTCGTTCGCATGTGGCTCCTTTCCTTAGCTGGTGACCGATACCTGACACTTCAAATGAGAAGTATCCCCCTTCCTCTGCCTTCCCCCTCCAGCCCAAAACCCTGACCCACAGCCAGTAGTGCACCTGACCGGTGACACCATGGTGTCCTTTGGGACAATTCCTCCTAAGCCCCGCCTGCCCTGTCGCCGCTTTGCAGGGCTGCGCTGTTGCAAGCCTGGCCCTGTGCAAGGGCTGTGTTGGGCAGGGCTGTGTGAAAGCAGGAGAGGTTCACAGAGACTCAACCTCCCTGCTGCGCATGGCGTGCTGGGCCTCAGCATCCTCTTCGCGGCCGCAGCCAGCCCTGCTTGCGGAGAAGATGGAGACCACTGTCTGACTGCAAACACGGAGGGCAAGGGGTATGCACATTGCCTTTAGCATGGCCTCTTATGTACCGCTGCAGCCATCCTTGCAGGAACTGCTGCAGCAACATGGGTGCAATCAACCCCATGCAACCCACTCACCTGCTGCCTCCCCCATTTTTCAGTGCCAGGCCCTTTGCCCGTGCTGCTGCCCTCCCTCCTGCCCATGCCCTTGGAGCCTCTTCTCTCCCAGCGGTGTGTGTTTTTCCAGTGGCTCTGGGTACCCCCCCGCCCCACACCCACGACATGCAGGGTGTTGATTTGACTGGACGTTTGCTCAAAGCTCATTAAGGACTCGTCAATACGGGCAATGAGGAGCTGCATGGGGTGAGGCAGGGGGAGAGCAGCCCTGTGGCAGGAGGGGCTCATAGCTCCCCTCTGCATGCGGGAGCAGGTCAGTACGTGCGTCCCCAGGCTGGTGTCTCCGTGAGCAGCTCTACGCACCCCAAGGACCCACAACCAGCCGGCACCGTGAGGTAGGTGCATCCATTGGGACAGCAGTGTCTGGTCTTGGGGACATGAGCGCTGCGGTCGGGGAAGGGAGCATTGCAGCAGTGGTGGGGAAGAGCCACCTGCCCGCACAAGCATCCCTGGGGAAGGGCTGCTGCAGGTGCTGAGCTCTCCTCCATCCACACTGGGTTGGGTGTGGAGCTGAGGACAAGCCAGGATGAAGGGTGGTTTCTGCTTCCCAAAATGTGCTGGAGAGGTGAGCAAATGGGGGCAGACCTGCCTGCCTGGTGCTCAACTGGGGCAGTGTGAAGTGGGCATGCTGCCCAAAGGAGGAACAGAAGTTGTCTGTCCTTCACTGTCAGCTGCACCACTGCTATGCCTAAATTTCTTCTACCAGTTGCCATTGCCACTGCCATTGCAATATCCTCTTGGTCAAGAATGATGTCAGTTGTCACTGGCACGTGGAGCCAGCTGGATTCCCCTTGGTGTTAATGGGCAGCTGCAGCAACAAGCCTCCACTTCAAAACCCCCTCACCCCAAGCAAAAGCCCAGGATGGGGAGGCTGTTTCTGCTGCAGTGGAGAAGCAGGGCATGAGCCCCCCGCTCCCATCTGGGGAACCAATGCTGCCAGGCAGGGCGAGGATGGTGGTCCCAGAGCAGCACCCAGAAATGGCATTGGGGGCCTGAAAAGTGGAAAGCTTCTCACAGTGCCTTTGGGCTGGAGAGAGATGTGGTGGCTCAGTAAAGACACTGTAACAGCACGTAGGTGAAACCCTGGGCAGGTTTCCCTGGGCAGGGGTCTCCAGTGAGGAGGACTCTGGGGAAAAGCTAGGTGACATCCATAGGAGAGGAATGGGTACAGCTGCCTCTGCCTGGAGCTGGGACTGCCCTTCCCAGCCTTCTATGCTGCAGTCCCAAGGATCAGCCTGAAGCACAGCATTTCAGGCTCTCGGCACCCCTTCGCAGAGGTCCTGTAAACTCTGGCAGTCTCTGACAGTGCAGCTGAGCTTCCCTGCCTGTACATCTGCTGGGGTGTTTCAGGGGGGTATGTCTGTGCCCTTCCTTCCTATCTCCAAGAGACTCTGACCCTGAAGGAGGTGCTTCACTCCTTAGGTGAAGCCCTCCCCATCCCTCCTCTGTCTCCATGGCACTGGAGAAATGGCCAAACTCATCCTCCCTCTCCCCTCCTACCTTCTTGCTGCTCCTCAGCTCCCATGAATACTGCTTGGAGGAAGAGCCAGACGCAAACTGCCACCAAAGGCTCCCCAGTTTGCTGGTGACCTTGCTGTGGTTCTGCCAGTGTCTGGTGGAGACCTTCAGCACATTTAATTTCAGTTCTCCTCCCTCCAAGAGAAGCTCTGCCACAGTTTGCAATTTTGTGCTGAGGAGAAAATCAGGCCCAAAAAATCAGGCCAAAGACATGCAGCTGCAAATGTGTTTTCTTCTGGAGAAACTTAATGGACACAAGGAACAAACAAGTAATGTCCTTATACTGAGAGTGGACCCCCCCATGATGCTGAGTCCTGTTCACCAGGGATAGAGCACGTGACAGCGGTGTCTGGCCCCTGTGGAGATGTTCATGCAGCAAAAGCTGTGCCTGGCCCTGGAAGGTCAGGGTCTGCACCCTGGTACGGGCTGGCTGTGTGAGCTGTGGCTTGGGTCTCCAGCCAAGGCATGGGGACAACAGCCTTTCCTTCACCTGCCTTATCTCCTGATATCACAAGTCCTGGGGTAAGAGCTGCTCAAGCTTAGCACAAGAAGCAGGGAGAGGAGAAGGAAGCTCTGAGTGTTAAAGTAGTAGCGAGAACAATGCCCAGCTAGTGGCAGGCTGATCCTAGGCGGCAGGGTATGATGTCCTTACTGGGTAATGAGCATGTTTTCTGGGCTATTTCAAGGAACACCTCAGCCAAGGGGCTGCCAGCTAACAATGTTCGTGCGTGGTTCCTGCGAAGGGAGCTGGATCTGCCGTTCTCTGTTTTCCACCCCAAAAAAATGTATGAACAAGTGGAGCCTCGCAGCAGCCCCAGGGCTCTGGGGCATGATTATCTCTCTGTTTTCATGGAGAAGGAGAACAAAGAGTCTGGCATCTGAAAGTGGGACACAGATTTCCTCTCTGGCTTGGCTGTGCTGCAGCAGGAAAACTATGTCGTGCTCTGCATGGTGAGGCTCTGGTCTTTCTCAGAGCTGAATACGCATGCCAGAGTGCTGCCAGGCAGTTTCGCAGGTGCCGCGTTTTGGATGAGCTCTTGGTGACTTGATGCAGCGTTCGGTAGCTGTCGTGACCCTGCCCAGAAGGAGCAGGGGGAAGGTTTGCATTTTGTCTCCTCCTTCTCCCATCTATCTTCCCCTTTGTGGTTTCAGCTGAACACAGTAGCAGAGATTTTTGAGGCAGCTCAGGGTTTTTACCTGCTTGTCTTGCTCCAACAGCAGCGGGTGCTGGCCAGCATGGAGCAGGCTGGACTTGTCCATGCCCTGCAGATGGGTCGTCTCCCCAGCTGTGAGCTTCCTGGCCACAGGTGACACACAGTGGCCAGTGCTTTGCTCCTCTGCCATGCAAGGTGAGGAGACATTGCTCCCCTGCCATCCTGGACACTTCAGGGCAGTCTCTGGATCATTCTCATGCTTTTTTCTGCTCTTTCCTTGTCATTTTTTTTTTCTTTATTCACTTTTTCATTATTAAATTGTGGCAACAAAGTCCAAGGTGACTTTCTCAGGTGAAGGTCATCGCTTTCCATTGCAAGACCAATTTCGCCCAATTTTCTCTGTTGAATGACTTCATTAAAAAAAAAGAAAAAAAACCCCAAACCCCAAAAACCTATCAAGCCCAATACAGCAAATAACATTACTTGCATTGTCTCTGGAGGTGCATCAAATCCAGCTCTACATGTATGAAGTTATTATTTCCATACCACCCCCCGCCCAGCACAGCCATGCCTTTTGCACAGTACTTGTGATTCGCAGCAAGATGGGGAAATTTACCCCTGTGAAGGCAATGGTGCC
This sequence comes from Platalea leucorodia, assembly GCF_965183815.1. Taxonomy (NCBI): domain Eukaryota; kingdom Metazoa; phylum Chordata; class Aves; order Pelecaniformes; family Threskiornithidae; genus Platalea; species Platalea leucorodia. The sequence continues at coordinate 60,721,081 of NC_138826.1, forward strand.
ACTGAGGATGTTGCTGCAGCTCAGGGTTTGAGCTAAAATCGTAGCTCAGAGGCGCAGTTTTGGTAATGCAGCGGCCGGTGGGAGCGGTAACTCGCGCTGCATCAGCTAAGCTGTGACACTGCAGCCTCTCTGGGGAAACGAGTGAAGGGGTGGGTGGGAGCCAGCGGGCATGCCTGCCCGCACCGTGGCGGCAGTGCCTGGGCACCATGCCGGGCTGTAATGAAAGGGAACGGGAGGTATAAGGCAAGTGAGAAATTTCAGCTCCAAATGCCCTCTGTGTTCATTTTTAGGCACTTCTGTCCCAGCAATGTTCTTGCTGAAGTCACTGGAAGTTTTTTTCCATTAGCATCCCTGGAGAGGGGCTGCCCCTTAGCAAGGAACAAGGCAGGCAGAGGAGGCCAATGAATGTTATTCCTGGTTTGTGTGTACAAAAAAGTGGAGAAATATATGCAAAACACCAGCTTCTGTCCTTGAGGAGGAATAGTGAGTTGGTTTTTGCTCAGCTGGACTAATGATATCTGCTTTTCTCTTCATAACATCCTCTGTCCCTCCACCTCTCACGACAGGTCCCTTATGGCAGTGTTCACTGTCTCTCTAGTCCCCCACACCACCCCGTCCTCAGTGCTCCTGCCTGTCTCCCGTGTCTCCAGGCTTCCCTCCTAGGAGCTGCCTCCTTCCTCCCTGGCCCCGTGCATGCTGGCTGGCTGGCACGTGGTGCAGAGCGGGGCACTCTCAGGGTCACCCCACAGCCTTTCCTCAGGAGAAGAACTAACCGCAGTCTCTTCCCTCTCTCCATTCCCTGCTTCTCAAGGAACTGGATGTCTTTGAGGGCTGTACTCCTTTTTCAAGTATGGGCGAAACTCACCAGTGCACTCAAAAAGTAACTGGCATTGGGAACAGACAGATGGGTCTGGGCTAAAAATGTCTGCATTGCTTCAGGCAGGGCAAAAGAATAACGTCGCAAAACTGTATAAACTACCAGAATCATGAAGCTGGCATCCCAGTGTGCTAGCTTGCACTATATAAGAAAAGGAAAATGCTTCTTAATTTAACCAGCACATTTAAAATGGGCAGAAATAGGCCTTTAATCTTTTTAATGTGGTGGTTTTGCTGGGGAGGATGGAGACAGGGATGCCTTTAAGCCACTTCTCTGTCTTTCCCAATCTCAAAGCAGGCAGGGGCTCAGGGAACTGGTTGCAGTCTGCTCGGAGGCTGCCACGAGGGGAGCGTGACATGGCCCAGCCTTGATCATCACACTGCTGCGGTCGCTCGGGCTGGGTCTGGACGGTCTGCGGGAGCCGAGGAAGAGCCCTGCCGGCTCTCTACTCCCTGGGAAAGCTTCTCAGGTGCCAGGATGAACTTTAAATGAGAGCGCTAAAATGGCTCAGAGGCTGCATCATTTGTGTCATTCAAAAAAGACACAAAAACCCCGCTTTCCTTAGTGGCAACGTGTGGCGGCCCCAGCCACGGAGGCAAGAGCAGCAGTGGTGGGTGAAGTACAGTCTGCAGCCAGGAGCAGGATCTGACCCCCTGTGGGATGAGGAGCCAGGGGAGATTCAAGTGGGCATTGGAGCCGGGGAGGGTGTTGTGATAGCTGACCCGAGTCCTCCTGCTTGAGTAGTGCAAAAATTAAGGTGCCACTTGGCAAAGCAACCATGCGGTAGGCTGCAGGCAGTGCTAGCAGCTCAGCAGTTCTTCACTCGTTTTTTTTCAGGGCCGTGAGGGACTGCCACAGCCCTCCCAGGATCATGGCCAGGGGCTGTGAGATGTGTTCTGGCCTCATGTGGACGTCCTGTTCGTTTAATGGTTTACAAAACATGGCCCATGCCCGCCTTTCCCCCTCTGCTCATCTGGATAGGGTTGTGGTGTGGTGCCAGCCTCACCTGCCATGATATTGGGAGCGACACGGGTTGCCTGGCGCTGCTGGTGGAGCAGGGAGGTTGGGCAACAGCCACAGGTCAGACCCGGACATCAACCACCCACCTGGCTCATGTCATAGCAAGACCTCTCTCAATGATTTTTCAGTGCTCTTGGGAATCTGGAGAGGTCCCAGTTGACTGGAAGCTGACAAATGTTGTCCCAGTCTTCAAGAAGGGCAACAGGGTTGACCCCGGTAACTACAGGCCTGTCAGTCTCACCTCTGTGCCTGGCAAAATTATGGAGAAGATTATTCTGGGAGTTATTGAAAAACACCTGAAAGACGACGCAGTCATTGATCCCAGCCAGCAGGGGTTCACGAGGGGAAAGTCCTGCTTAACAAACTTAATTTCTTTCAATTAATTAATTGAAATTTCAACTTAATTTCAACAAGGTTACCCACCTAGTTGACCAAGGGAAGCCAGTCGATGTAATCTTTTGGGATTTCAGTAAAGCTTTCAGTACTGTCTCTCACAGTATCCTCCTGGACAAACTGTCCAGCATACAGCTGGATAAATACATAATGCAATAAGTGAGCAATTGGCTGACGGGTCGGGCTCAAAGGATTATAGTAAATGGGGTTACATCGGGCTGGCAACCAGTCACTAGCGGGTTTCCGCAGAGATCCATCTTGGGGCCAGTGCTCTTTAATGTCTTCATAAATGACTTGGATGCAGGACTTGAAGGACTACTATCTAAGTTTGCTGATGACACAAAACTGGGAGGAGCTGTTGACACTCTCGAGGGCAGAGAGGCCCTGCAGAGAAATCTAGACAAATTAGAGAGCTGGACAATCACCAGCCGTATGAAGTTTAACAAGGGCAAGTGCCGGGTTTTGTGCCTGGGACAGGGCAACCCTGGATGTACGTACAGACTGGGGAACGAGAGGCTGGAGAGCAGCCCCGCTGAGAGGGATCTGGGGGTTCTGGTTGACAGCAAGTTGAACATGAGCAAACAGTGTGCCCTGGCAGCCAAGAGGGCCAACCGTGTCCTGGGGTGCATCAAGCACTGTATCGCCAGCCAGTCGAGGGAGGTGGTTGTCCCGCTCCACTCTGCGCTGGTGCAGCCTCACCTTGAGTACTGTGTGCAGATTTGCACGCCACAGTACAAAAAGGATACGAAGCTACTGGAGAGTGTCCAGAGGAGAGCCACGAAGATGGTGAAGGGTTTAGAGGGGAAGCTGTATGAGGAGCGGCTGAAGTCACTTGGTCTGTTCAGCCTGCAGAAGAGGAGACTGAGGGGAGACCTCATCACGGTCTGCAGCTTCCTCACAAGGGGAAGAGGAGGGGCAGGCACTGATCTCTTCTCCCTGGTGACCAATGATAGAACCCGAGGGAACGACAGGAGGATACGCCAGGGGAGGGTTAGGTTGGACTTTAGGAAAAGGTTCTTCACCCAGAGGGTGGTGGAGCACTGGAACAGGCTCCCCAGGGAGGCAGTCACGGCACCAAGCCTGACAATATTCAAGAAGCATTTGGACAATGCCCTCAGCCATATGGTGTGAATTTTGGGGTTGTCCTGTGCAGGGACAGGAGTTGGACTCGATGATCCTTGTGGGTCCCTTCCAACTCAGGACATTCTATGATTCTAACCCAAATCTCATGCAGGAGGATGGAAAAGGGGGGTGGAGGTGGAGGCCACCTGGCAGCTCCATCACCCGGGAGAGCTAATATTTTCTTCTCATGTCATCCTTGAGCGCTGATTGCTCCTGTAATGAAGCAATCACCTCTCTTCAGGGAAAGGGAGATGAAAGGTTGGGTGGCTGTGGTGGTGGACTCTTGGGCAGCACCTGGAGAGGGCTGTGAAACACAAGGCCCTCTGTCTGCCTGACCCAGCCAGGCAGGACAGTGATGCTCCAGCCCAGAGAGGGTTCCACATGGGGCGAGCACCCCACCAGCATCCTGGGGCTCCCACGGGGGCTTTCCCCCAGCCCCTCTGGCTTTCACTGATGCAGGAAGCTCAAGCATATGCTGCTGCTGCAGTGAGCAGAAAATCGGCCGAGAGTCTGCTGTGCCCTGATCAGCCGGTCACGTCTCTAAACAAGATGCAGAGCCTTGGGGCTACTTGGCTGTCATTAACATGGTGTGGATGGAAGAAAAAGTCTAATTGACTGAACAACAGCCTGTGCTGTGTAATTAAACTAATTGTGGCTCTACCTGCATGGGTCAGAAGTGATTTGTGTGGCTGTTAAAGCACTGACAAATAAGAGGCGAGGCAGTGTGAAAATATTTCTTACATGTGTTTCCACAGGTAATTTTGCTGTTTCATTTCAGACAATTTTATGCCCTTGAAATTTTTTGTTTCTGTCAAAGTTGAGGAGGCTGTTAATATTTCACACTGAAGCAGGGGAAAGCAAAAAGGTCACTGTTGTTAGCAGTTTTAGGCAGCAGCGTTTCAAGTGGAGGTAATACTTTGTCAGGGCTATTTTCTTATTTGAAGTGAAATTCCTCAAAAAAAGGAGGGGAAGGACTGTTTTCCAGAATGCGTTTCAGTCTGGTTCTGCATCCACCAGGGACCACGCGATTGTTTTTATTGACTTGAGCAGCAGAAGACCAGGCCTTCTCCATGACTTGGGTCACTACTTTACTGCCAGACGTTTATGACCCTAGCTTTTAGTGATTGTTTTTAAAGTCTTGGCTTCAGAATATGATGTATTTAGAAGCCAAATGAGAAACCTGCTATAGTATCATGTTTAAGCTCTTTGACCTTGTTTTCAAGTCCTTCTGAAGCAGAGCCCACCTCCAGCTCCTAGCTCTGCTCTTATTGATTATCATTTTGAGTCCTTCGGGCGTTTTGCTGTGCCCAAAGCACCATGCGCTTTTGAGAACAAATAATGTGATTTGACAGAGAGCTGCTGAACTGACTCTGCTCTCCCTAGGCTGTCAACACAGGGCTCTGCCTCACGCTGGAGGAGACCCGTGTGTATAAGTGGAGGGGCTGGTGCATTTTGTCCCAGTAGGACCACTTGTCCAATGTGTGAGCTGATGTCTAAACATAGGAGTCAAACACTTAGCCGGGAGCAACCGATGCCTGTATTTTTCCTGGTCAGAGCTGCATGTCCAGGGAAGGACATGGCGCAGCTGGGCTGTGGAACATGCCTGAGCCCTTCTGCCCTAATCATCCATCACTGTAGGAGACAGGACAGTAGGTGGGATGAACCTTCAGCGGGTCCTCTTGACTGTTTTTCTGTTTCTTGACTGTGGAGAAACCTCTATAAATCTAGTTTATTCTTTCTGAGCTGGAGATGAAGGACCTCACTTCTCAGGTAAGAAGAAACTGCCAGTATGATCTGCTGCTTCTCTATCATCCTACCCCAAGTATATGAAAGATGAGGTATGAGCATCTCGCTGCAGTATCGCTCCAGAACTGTGGCAGCAAGAACAGGGGAAAGAGCATAGGGAGAGCTGCATATATATGTACTTTTTTAAGATAGCAGCTTACCTACTGTTTTTTGTCTCAGAAAAAAAAGTGAGTCAAAATGGCTTCTGCTGAGCCTAATTTGTTATGTCTCCAGGCATAGCTAATTATCCTGACTTAGCCCAGCTCTGAATTCTTCCCAGGGGTTTTGGTGCTATTTCTTCTGTTTTGAGTTATAAATTGTCTTTATTTTACTTTCCTCCTACACGTTCCGTATAATCTTCGGGAGTTGGACTCGATGATCCTTATGGGTCCCTTCTAGCTGGAGATATTCTATGATTCTATGATTCTACGATCTTTTTGCTCCCTGCCTTACTGAGAAGCCAGGAGCAGGTGTGGCAGCGCTATCACAAGGCGTAGGACAGAACGGGTATCCATTAACTAAAGCCTTTGCTTCAGGTGTCCAGCAATGCTTTCTTCTGGTGCCTGCCTCATGGGCTATGTGAAACAGTCTCTTCTCCCCAGAAGGCTTTTTTTGTGCTGCCACTTACTTCTGGGCTCACCTGCAACCATCCTTAGGCTAGAGGAGTTGTGAGGCTCGGGGCTGGCTCCGTGGCTCAGAGGGCTTTGGTTACAGCCTTCATCCCGCAGCAAGGAATTTTCTGGCTTCTCCACTGACATACCAGGATGAATTACAGTTGTTTTTCTGGTTCAGCCATTCCCTTCACAATTCACACAGTTTTTCTAACCTCAGCAGAAAATTCTGTGGGGGAAGGAAATCCATCTGCTGTAATCACGGGCTGTCAATTGTAGTAAGCAGGAGCTGATACTGCTGTTGAGCCTGGGCTTGGTAGACCATCTCTGTCCAGGACGCTTTAGAAACACTAGTTAATGAGTCTCCCAGGCATCCCATGGGGCAAGTGGGTACTGTCTGCTTAGGAGGCAAGACTGCCAAGAGTAAGCAGCTCAAGCAAGGCCAGCTTTAACTGCTAGAGCATGCCACCTCTTCATAGCGTTGCTTTGTTTGCTGACATAGCCACTCAGTTTTTCTTTTTTTTTCTTTTTTTATGTGTGCATCTGGGAATATTTTTGTCAACAGACTTCTCTGGGAGATTGTAGCACTGGTCACCCTTACAGCCCCTTGTGGAAGCTTAAATTCGGTTCTGCGTAAAATGGGCTGAGAACTGGGTGAGAGCCAACACCATGCCAGTCCCAGACACGTCTTCTGCACTGGCTGAGGGCAGAGGCTGAGGGGAGAGGATAAAACCAGGAAAAGTAGGGAGTTGTACTTCCTTGGAAGTGTCCCTCAGCTTCCAACAACTTGCAGCTCAGGGATTTCCTGAACCACAGTGGTAGCTCCTGGTAGATTTTCCTTCCACTATTTTTCCTCTTAATTTCCTTTTTGAAGTCGTGTAAACTCTTAGCATCCAGCATATTCTGGGGTGGGGAATCTTGCTCTATAGCTGTACATTTTGTGGAGTATCACCTTTTGCTCTTTTTGAACCTACCACCTGCTGTCTTATTTAATCCCTTGTAGTTCTTGTGTCAGAAATGGTGAATACTCATATTCTATGACTCTGATATGTTTATAGGCCCCTGTCAGTCACCTCTTCCACAGGACGATAGATTGTAGTTCATTTAGCCTTTCCTCACATGGAAGATGTTCCACACTTTTGAGCATCCTTTTGGCTCTCCTCCATGCCTTTTTCTGACTTTGCAATAGATTCTGTAAGGGGAGGGGACAACTGCACTTAGTTTTCAAGACATGAGTGCAATATTGTTTTAGACACCAGTGTAATATCGTGGCCTGTTCTTGCTTTCTTTCTGAATTGTTTTGGTGTGCTGGTTATATACTTCTTAGGGCCTGAAATCAATGGAAATATTCATTGAATTTTTAGTCAGACTAGTCCAATTAATCCTCAGGACGTTGGAGTCCTGACTTAGTAGGATTTCAGTGGTTCACAGGCTGGTTATAGTCACTAGCGAGCATCATCTGAATACACCTGGTGATTACAATATCACATGCGTCATGGTGTACAAGGAGGTGCTGAGCAGATCAGCGATCTCCTTGCCAGGCATTGTAGGTGCACAGCTGTGATCACAGCTGCCATGACAGGGGATTAGGGCACGGGATTGCAATGTGGGGCATGTCCGTAGCGGAGGTGCTGTTGCAAAGCTCTGCTGTCGCAGCCATGCATGGCTGACTGGGTCACACGATCTCTCAGATAGCTCCGTGGCTGATGCACTCAGTTTTGGGCCCCAGACCTGGGGGATGTGGCATCTACATCATGCCCTTCTGCACTGTTGCTCAGACTTGCTAGATATATTTCTCTGCCTGGACTGCTCTGTGATGGGTCACCCACAGGCTGTGACTTCCCTGCGTGCATACTGGTCCTGGAGCTTTTCTTGCAGAGCAGGTGTTGGGATGAAGAGGAGATAAGATGAGAGCTGAGGGGTTTGCTATGTGTTGGTAACAACCAGGTCTGAGCCTGTTGTTAGCAGTCTCCATGACCATGGCTTCTCAGAAGTGTGGCAAAACTATCCTCCTTTTTCTCTCTGGGGAAAGCAGGGGAGGCATGGATAGACTGCCCTGATGTGCACCAGTCTATCCAGCAAGTCCACCTCAGACCCAGCAAGGCCCTCCCCTAAGCCAGCTACACTGATAAAGGATACCTTCTTTCTCTACTTTCTTGTCAGGAGCTTTGCCCAGCGCTTCCCATTTCATCCGTGCTCAGCCAGAGTGGAGGCTGCCCTTCCTGCTCCTCCAGCCCCTGACCAAGAGCGGCTATACGTCTGAGTCACGATGGGCAAGATGGACAACACCTCTGTGGAGCTGAGCTCTCCCTCTGAGGTGAAGCAGGCAGCCCTGGAGGAGTCAGAACCAATCACCCCTGAGGCCATGAGCACCAAGAAGAAGAAGGAGATCCCAGACAGAGGCTCCTGGAAGGGGAGATTTGACTTCTTGCTGTCCTGCGTAGGCTATGCTATCGGGCTGGGCAACGTCTGGCGCTTCCCGTATCTCTGTGGCAAGAACGGAGGAGGTGAGAGAAACCCTTAGGGCCTGCGCTCATCCATGAGCAGCCTTGTCCCTTGAACGGGCTGTGGTTTGGTGTGGGTCTGGGCAAGCGGCTGTTCCCCTGGCTGAGAGCTCTTCCTCATGGTATGAGTTATTAAGCTGTCAGGAGACTAGTCCCCATGGTCTGTGGGCTTTACTAGCAAGTGCAGGTTGGGAAGAAGCAGTCCAAAGAAATATAACGAGAAGTTTGAGTTTTGTCAAACTTCTGCAGTCCAAATTTGCAGGGCTACAGCAAAGAGTGTCTGGGACCTCATTTATTTACAAGGAGGGCTATGCACATAGGCATCCAGCTGGATGCTGGGACTTTCTCAGGGAAATCAGTTTATATCTGCTATGGTGGGTTTCTCCTCAGTCTAGTGTATTCTCAAGGGGTAACAGTATTGCATCTGAGTTTGGGTCACATGTCTGAGGAGTTTTGATTAGAAACTTTGCACAGACCATGGCAGGACCACGTAGACATATACAGAAGCATGCATACGTATGTACATGTACACAGGCATGCTTGGGTATCATCATCTATGGAAGGAAATGAGCTTTGACTTACTACAGTGCTGTGAGAAGGGTCACAGTTATCGTCTCCACCCTAATATTTGGCAGACAGAGGCCACGAGAGAAGGCGGCAGCCAGCGATGGACTTACAGTAACTGTAATGCAGCTGGTAGCCGTGCTCTCCTCTGTGGACAGCTAACACCAGCTTTTTTTATTCTTTTTATTATTGCCCCACTACATCCTTTCCATACCAGTCCTCAGCTGAGACTTTGCCAAACCATCGCAAGGCTAGAGAAAGGCAGGCAGATGGGGAAACAGTGCCGGGCTAGAAATCAAGAGATCTGGGATATCAGCTCCCAGCCCACTTCTGCTGTCCATGCCATAGATGGTGTATGATGCTCTTCTCCTCGCGCCCTGGGAAGGAGGAGAGGGATCTGGGTCCCTGCAGCAGTCTGTCTGTGTAGCTCCACGGCACTTAGGGGGATCTTGGCCCCTTCTCTGAAGCACATGGGGCAAGTCCCAGAGGGAGACTGGACAGTTATCCATTTTGATGAGATGATTTCTAATTCAGTGTGTCATTTTGTGCAATGGTGTGGGTGTGTGGCTGAGCCAGGTGAGGTTTATAGGAATCAGTCAGGTCTACCTAGGGGAGCCCGTGCCACCATCGCCAGAGCCACGGTGCGGATCTGCCATTTTTATCTAGCCACTCTCTGGCACCATCTCTAGCCCTCCTCATACAACATTAGCCTGGTGGCTAAGTCCCAGCACTGGTTTTTAGCCCAGTCTCTGCCCTGTGACTGCTGCGCCATCTCAAACACACCAGATCTGCGCTGCCTGTGACTCTGTCTCCTCACACATTAAAGGTGGGGATGACGATATCTATAGTTAGATGAGGGGTGTTTTGAAGCTAAAATCAATCCTATTTATAAAGTCAGCTGAGATCCTAGGACAGAGGGTGCTGTGGAGGTGCGGAGCGCTATTATTAGCATTAGCAATGGCACACAGGGTGATCTCTGCCCTGGCAGCTGCAGGCACGCAGAGGGATCAACCTGCTGGGAGCAAAACCACCGGACATATGAAACATGGGAATTGGTGCCTGCCTCCTCTCAAAGGCCCTGCCTCACCTGCCGGTTCGTGCCGTTCGTGGCAGCCTGTATCACTCGTTCCTCTCGCCCCTACCCGGTCTGGCTGTTCACAGGCACGACTGTTCCTGCAGCCGGCAATAACGAGCAGCAAGTGGAGGCTGCCGATGCCGGGGACAGGCGGGAGAGCTGACGCACGAAAGCGTCACTGGGAGCCGATGCGGAGCCGCGAGGAAGGGTCGCACGGCATCTGATTCGCAATCGGGTGGGCACCGTCTTGGCTCTGCCCTGACAGAGGCGCCGCCGGAGCAGAGCAGACTGTGGGTGGGACTCTAATTTTAGCGTCCTGCATGTGCGCTGCTCAGAGCACGGTCGTGTGGGCTGCTTCCATTACGCACAGGCAAATTGAACTGAATGGAAATATTGTCGTCTCACTTACTGCTGTCACATTGTATCAGCTCACGGCTGATTTGCTCGGCATTGTAATCGGGCACATAATTAGGGGATAGTCACCCAGGGTACGGCAGCCCGGCGGAAGGCCCATCCGCTGCGGGGAGCAGGCTTTACCCAAAGTGATGCCTGGGCTCCCTGCTGGCTCTGCACGCAGCTGAATGTGCCCAGCTATGACTAACGCTCCAGCCTCTACACTCATTTCTAGCCTCATGCAGTCCTTCTGATGTCAACAGGATTTTACCGGACTCTAAATTGACTCTAAACGTGGCTCAGTAGGTGCTAAAAATTGTCTGCGAGATCCTGAGCTTGAACAACTTGAGAGAAGAGCATTTCTTTAAATAAGCATCGTGCATTTCTCATTTACACGTTGAGACTCCAAGCAACAGCATGTAACAGCTTGTAATGCTCAACTTTTGATTCGTGGGCAGTGTTCGCCATTTTAAGGATTAATTATTATTCCTTGCATAGGAGCTGGAGACTGCAGGCAGATTTGGGGCTGCACAGCGAGTGCCAGGCGCTGTGTGATCCTTCCCTGCCTCCAAGGGTCGGTGCCCTGAGCAGGCAGGGCGGGACCAGCGCCATCGCCCCTTTGACCCATGGACTTTGAAGATGAGTTTGGACTCTCCCAAGGTCATACACAATCATTTGTAGCAGGCTCAGGAACTAAGCCAGACCTTTCAGCAGCCCATCCAGGACCAGAGATTAAAGACTACCCCTTTGTCTCTGTGCCAAGGATTTAGGCACAGGCATGCAAATTTTAGGTACAAATTTCCAAACTGATTTCACCTCTGGCTGCACAGCACCCGGGGATGTTATCTGTGCCTGCTCGGGGACCTGACCCTCCAGAGTGGCTGTGTCGTTGCCAACAGCCCTCACTTCAAGGCTGCGGTCTGGTTTGTAGCTTTTCCCCTATTCTAGAGGGAGAAGCTCTAGAATATCAAGCCAGGATAAATGACCTGTGTCCAAATGTTTGTCTGTTTTTTTTCTCAATAGTCTAGTAAAATCTTTCACCTACGAACCTTCCTGGCCTGCTGTAGATGAAAAATGCAGGATCGTCAGGGTTGTGGCCAAATTTTATCAGCTGCTTGCACAGAAGTAAGCCAGGCACTGTGACTGCTGATAAGCTCAGTCTCCAAACTCTACAGTGAGGCACAATGGCAGCGAGGCAGCATCCATGTCCTCGGAGTGGGCCCTGGCTTCCCGCAGGGCTCCTGGGGGACTGGACCTGTCCCAGCCTTGCAGGCTGCGGCAGCTAGCGAGAGTGCAGGGGAGGATGCCGAGCGGGCAGTGCTCCTCCCGCAGCGATGCTCAAAGCTGTTCGCTCCTCCATGCCAGGCTGCTGGTGAAGCTGAGAGCCTGCGCTTCCATGCCAGCTTGCGATTCAGGCTGACGGTCATTGAGCTGCTGGCCCGGAGCATGTTTTCTCCCCACCACCCGCTGCCAGCTCCTCTTGCATGCTGCCTCCCACGGACTCCCATGCTGGGTGCTGGCGCCTGCCTCTCCCAGCTGGGCTCAGCTCCCCGCTTGGCAGGCAGGCGTCCCCAGCTGGGTGTCCCCTGAGCCAGCATCCCTGGCTGTGCTTCGCTGCTTCCCTGCCCTCAGAGAGCAGCTGCTAGAGCCTGGCTTTGCCAGGTGCAGGCTGGGCTGCAGCTCTCCAGAGTGGCTTTGCTCTCTGGCTCTGTGTTGCTTTCCCACTAATATCTGGAGATGACTCAGACTGACAGCTCAGCCCTCCAGCTAGTGCAGACACCAGTGCCATCCCGGACACGGCCAGCTGCTTCTGAGCAAACTGAAGCTCTCCCCTCTCTCTCCCCAGCCATCATCTTCTGCAGGAGTTTGTCCTCCTCAGGGACGATAGCATGCTCCAGCACATGCACGAGGAAGCTGGAAAATGAGCTTTGTCCCAAATCCTAGAAGTCAGGATGACCTGAACTTGCACAGCCTTCAAATCACATGGCAAGGCTCTCCTATTGTATTTGGTCTTCTTATAACGGGGTGCAAGTAATATCTCTGCTGAATGGACCCACTACCTCATTTCCAGTGATGAGATAATTTCCACAGGGTCCATAGAGAGCAATAATGTTTTCACCAGGAATTTTAAGGGTAAAACCTAGAGAAAGGGTGGGGAGAAGTTACAAGAGCAAATACAGTCTTAGTCACAGTTTCCTTAAAAGACTGAAATAGCTATAAACAAAGAAGTAGTGGCCAATGCCAGAAATTCCTGTGCTCTTTTCCCTCAAGGTGAAGAACGGGGAGCTGCTGCAGGTAAGACAGGAAATACCAACAAGAACGAGCTACCAGTGTCAGTGTCCCGGCTTTTGGGTTCACTCTCAGTTTGAGCTTAACATTGCCTAAATATCTAACAACTAAGTGAGACTGGCATCACATAGCTGGTGACGCCAGTATATACATATAGATACTTATACATCCATAGTAATAGGAACAAGATAAGGGGAAGGCAGTGGTGATCTCAGTGGGAGGCCTACTAAACACACCAACTCCAGTTGCAAACTGTCGCCTCCGAGCAAGCCTGCTCCTCATCGTGTGGGTGCTGTGGAGCAAGAAACCGCAGCTGGAGGCATTTACTTCTTGGTAAAAGGGGAGCCGTCTGATAACTTTGCTTCTTCTTTCAGGGGCCTTCCTTATTCCCTATTTCTTGACACTGGTGTTTGCTGGAATTCCTCTCTTCCTGCTGGAAACTGCTCTGGGCCAGTATACCTCCGTCGGCGGACTGGGAGTCTGGAAATTAGCACCCATGTTTAAAGGTAGTGTACTGTAAGTTTGTGAAGGTGATGGGACGTAACTACAGACAAAAACCCTTTAATGGTTTGGGAAGCAAATCCCTGGAGACTGTGATAGGGTGGGAGGTGAGGGGAGTTTTTTCCCTCTGTCTCTATCAAGCTGCCCTTGACACTGATGTCCACAGTCACTCACAGCACTGTGCTCTGTTCAAGCAGTCTTGCATGGTGGCGAGGCACTTTATGAGCAGCAAGGACTGCAATGGAGGGGCTCTGGTTGCAGAAGACCTGCCCCAAGCCTCCCCATGTGGGCTCACTTTAATTGCATGGGAAACCTGTAGACAGGGGACGTCAACCTGTTGCTGTGCCTGGAGCAGCAGCATTCTGGAAACCAGTGGTGATTTGGAAATACCTTGGATGTGGGAAAGAGTGATTCTGCCGGGGAAGTGACCAGATCCTGTTTTCAGGGAACTCTGTCCCTGAGGTATCTGTAGCATACTGAAAGGTAGCACTGTTCACCCAGTGGGAACGGGTGGGTGAGGGATGTGAGGGAGCAAGCCTCCCTCGCTGACCAGTTCAGTGTAGCTGTATTAGGTGCTGCGCCAATGAGCTGGTTCACTTTTTCTGGCTCTGCCACAAAACTTGTTGTGGTGTCCGTGAGCGCAGTTGAGCACTGGAGACCTGGATTGATGCTGCTTTCTGCCTTCATTTGCAGGAGTGGGGCTGGCAGCTGTGGTTCTCTCCTTCTGGCTGAACATCTACTACATTGTCATCATCGCCTGGGCTCTCTACTATCTCTTCAACTCTTTCACTGCGGTGAGTCACAGACATGTCTACAGCATGGCATTGTCTGCACTATGGGTCCTTACTCCCTGCTTTATGGGGAGGAGTTTCTTATGCCCCAAAACGTGCACTAACTACTTGTAGTTTGTGCAAAGAGCCTTCATCAGCACCCTGCTGGACCCTTCCCCAGGAGGTTCATCAGCCCTGGAGGCAGTCGTATCGTGCTGATGGGTACTGATGCTTGTCCTCTGGAGAAGGTGGTGCTCTGGAGGGGTCCCCTCTCTGGGAACTGTTGCCAATTACATCATTCTTTAAAACCCACCCTGTGTCTCCGTCATATTTCTAGAGCTGTGTGAATCTGAGAGCTGCACATTTCCACAACTGGTTTTGTCACATGTTCTTATTTACCCAGGACTTAGTCCTGACCTTAATTAGTCCTCATTTACGCTTCCCTTGTTAAATGAAATCCCAGGGATTTTTTCTGCTGGGGAAATGATTCAGAAAGCATTTAGACATCTGCTTGTGACTGTCCCTTAGCATGTACGTTGGTGTTGTGATTTATAGTGGGTTCCTCTTCCATAGCAGGGTCTTCTACTGTACAAGGACAGAATCATGCCCCACATTAACTTCCTGATAGCTGAATGATTTATTTCAGCCCAGCAGCTGGGAAGGGCTCCCTTAACTCTCTGCGCAACCTGCAGCCTTAAAGACATCACCATTGTGGTTCAAATGGGATCTTTTTTCATTTAGGTATAACCCTGAAATGCTGTTATGAACATTGTACATCCAGTTTCACTTTTTGTTTGATCAAAAATTTCAAGTATCTATCAAGACTCTTGCTACAATATTCTGTTTGGCATTCCCAGCTGTGCTTCTACCACCAATACCCACTGTAGGTTCCTGGGTCTAGAACAAAATTGTCAGTTGTGGATGATTAGGTGCACTCTTGGGGGATTCCCAAATGAACAAAAGTCCACCCCAAAGGAACCCATCCCTGTTCCGCCCTGGGCAGGATGCATCTTAGGATGAGGCTTTGGTACAGTCAGGTGTCACAGACCCGACTGGTGACAGTGCTCGTATCCACACAGGCGGCTCCAGGCCTTCGGCTCAAGGCCTTTTCTTTTACCAGAGATAATTCCAAATTCTTCAAAGAAGCCAAGGTACAAATAAAAAAGCTAGGCTGATGCCTGTCCCCTGTTCCTCCTGAATTTGGCTAGGAGTATTTTGAACCTGAACAGGAACCCAGCTTGCCTTCTGCAGTTTCTGTCCTCTGAAATTCAGAGGAAATGGAGCAGCAACAAGCCATCCCCCTGCCTGCCCCTCCTTACAAAAGCCGCACAGCATCTCTGATGTGCAAACTGCTTGGCTGAAGGGCTGCTGTGCGGTGCTGCTTGAGCCATTGCATTTGCTTCAGTGCAATTAGCAAGTCCCCAGTGAAGTCACTGGGTGGGTGCGAACAGCCTGGGTGGCCACCGGGGTGTCCCTGCCTGACCCTCCACAGCCCTTCCTCTGCCAAGCCAGTGTGCACGGTAGGAGATATCACCTGCTGGAGTGAACCGATTTAGACAGGGGGGTGAAGGCAGCACTTAAAGGCACTGATGCCACAAAGCACTTAAAACACAGATAATATTTCTAAAGGGGTCTGTGTTTGAGGATGAATAGGAACGGATATAAACATCTTCTTAAAGCTTTGTTGAGCGGGAGCCTGAGGTCTTATCTGCAGCGGGAAATCATACAGAATAGCAGTTCTGCATTTATCTGCATGCACTGCACTCGGGAAATGCGATCGCTGCACATGGAGACGTATCTGAGCTGCTCGTGTTGGGCTGCCTCGGCCATGGCGCTACACGGCACGGGCGAGTTGCCCTGCGTGCTCACACAGCCCCTGATGCTGCGCTTTCATCACTTGCAGCACCAGAGCTGATTGTATTAAATCCGTAGCGGTGTGCTGCCGTCACACTGCTACCTGTGGTGTGAACATCTCCCGGGAATCTCTTTGTGCTGGTTATAAACAGGGCAGGGGACAGCATGAAATAGCTACTATGCTTTAAATTTACTCCTGGGCTTATGTTACAGTAGTTTATTCATGTAGACAAACCGTTAGCCCCCATTCTCAATGCCACGTTGCTTTTTAAGCATCGAAGCTTGGTGTTAGTGAGAGATAAGAAATAAATCAGTGTTTATTCTTTATGCAGTAAATTCCAACCACTTGTTGAGTGAAGCTAGCCAAAAGCTGTAATGATTATAAACACAGTATCCCCCAGTAGCTATTTTAATTAGTAGCTATTAATTACCAACAGTTAATTGGAAATTACTTTCTATCTGGGGAATTGCTAACATTTTATTAGAGCTACAGCATAACCCTAGTCACGTTGTGATATTGTTTCCTGGAAAATCCGTGTCCCAATTTATCATTATTTTGGAAAATCATTTCATGCTTTTGGCTGCAAGGTTCCTGCCCATCCAGAGGAGCCACCCATCCTCTTTGCAAAAAAAAAAAAAAGGGGATTCAGTTTAAAAGAAGACAAATTTTGCTTCTTGCCACTGCCCTTCAGAGAGGGCATGTTAATGATAACGCTGCTGTCCTTGTGCCGATGCAGGACCTGCCATGGCAGAGCTGTGGGAACGCCTGGAACACCGACCGCTGCTTCTCCAACTACTCCCTGGGCGACACCACCAACCTCACCAGCGCCGTCACCGAGTTCTGGGAGTACGTCCACAGCCTGCCTACACCAGGTTTCTCCCTGTCACCGCAGTCGTCGTGCCTGCTCGCCGGGGCTGTGGCCGTGCCTGCCGGCACCTTTCCTTGGACAGCCTTGGCAGGAGCGGGGGTCAGAGCCGGCTGTCGGCCAGGGTGGGCATGGGCGTGGGGTGCACTGTGCAGCCGCAGGTCAGATGGATAGAGGGGAAAACAGCCTCTCTGCCTCTCTTCTCCTTCCTTTATCCCATCACAACGAGCCTCAGCTCTCTTTAGGGCTTTGCAGGCTCTCATGCTTGTTTGCACCTGGCCCTTCGCCCTCCAGCCACCTCTGAGATCTCCGGTCCCTCTGCCCCCAAGGGTCCGATTTCCTCTTAACGCAAACTCTCCCACCCCTAGGAGGAACATGCACCAGATGTCCGGGGGCCTGGGGGAGCCCGGCACCGTCCGCTGGCCCCTGGCTGGCACGCTGGCCCTGGCCTGGCTGCTGGTCTACTTCTCCATCTGGAAGGGCGTGGAGTGGACGGGCAAGGTACGGCACAAGGACCAGGTGTTTCGGTGCTGCCTCTCATTGCCACGCTTGGGTCTCGGCTGTTGAAATGTCCTCTGGACTCAATTTTGTTTAAGTGCCTATAACTATGGTTATGATGTTTCAAGGCAGAATTGTGGTAGATGCTATTAAATTTTTGACATTTACTTTTCGTGGTTGTAAAAGTTGCTACCATGTTTATGGTAATTTTCATTCTAAGCGTTGAGAATAACTCTTCCCTGTAAAGTCATGGGTCTGAGCGCTCAGTCTCTCTGAAGGACTTGGGAAGAGATTTTTGGAGATTACTTACATTTCCCACCTCGGGACAGCCCTTTGAGAGAGCGAGGCTTCTTCTGGGCTCCCCCTTTTAAAAATCACGGTGTCTTAAAATGCTGCTGGTGGAAAAAAACCTCACCACCTCCTTTGAAAATTTTCTTGCTGCCCTTTAGGGATTCGTGGGAGACCTTCAGATCAGAAGCACGTTGTTATTCACTGTGTAGCATTTCAGGCTAGCACAGCGGAAAGGTAATTGCTTAGTTTAGTGAAACAGCGATGCTGAGATACTGAGATGTGTTATTTAGAGCACAGCGTGGTGTAGCGGGACAATATTATGAAAAGAATAATCTAGAGGAGAGATCAGAAAGAAGCACTTCAGGCATAGGTCACCTAAGCTGTTAACTTCCCCGGTGGCTCTCAAACAGGTTTTAGCTACGTAGCCACAGCAAAACCCCGGTGATTGCTGGTACAGGCCCTGTGGTGAGGGATGGCATGTATCATCTGCTAGGCCTTGAAACAGTGCTGAAAAGCAAGTGGTGGAGTGAAGACGACTCACATCATTGCTTGATGCCTTGGAGAAACACCAGCTTTAGCTCTGCAAAATAAGGATGTGATGACGTAAAGGGATTACTTCTGTGGGCTAAATTTATCCCTGTGCAATTCCCTTGTCTTTGGGCAATTCATCCAGACTTTAGCATGCTATTTTTGCGATTAGTGCGTCCTTGTGTGTCATTGGCAGAGAGAAACCTCAAACAGCCAGAAACATTACTAGCATGGGAATGGGAGACAGAAAACGCAAGGAAATGCTGCCAAAAGCGGCGGTGCGTGGGGTCCCCCCTCACGGGGACAGACACTGGACCCAATGCCACCGCGGGCAGGAAAGCTCCTGGGCACTGGCAGGCTGAGGGCTCCTCTCCCATGCTGTCTTTCGCAGGTGGTGTATTTCTCAGCCACCTACCCCTACTTCATGCTCTTCATCCTCTTCTTCCGGGGAGTCACGCTGCCGGGAGCCAAGGAGGGGATCCTCTTCTACCTCACGCCCGACTTCAGAAGGCTCTCCGACTCTGAGGTTTGTAGCCTAGTGAGGAAAGCTCTTACCTCCTGGTTGTCTCCGCATTAGTCTTCCTTGGGAACTTCCCTTGAATATTTTAAGTATTAAAAATAAAATGGAGTAGTTTCCCATTCAAGCAGTCACGACCCTCACAGGCTGAGACAAAGCTGAAGATCAGGCCCTTTGTGGGTGGAAATCCATGCAGCAGCTCTGCTGTACTCAAGCAGCGTTATCCATGGGGCAGGGGTCTGAGAAATTACCCCGATGAAGGAACCTCCCCTCCGGGCTGGGAATGCCTCATTTCACTAACTATCCCAGGGCTGGCAATTTGGCCTTCATTCAGTGGTCCCAGAGAAAGGAGGATGTGGTGGTGCTGGCACGGGAGCCTCAGAAGCGCAACAGTACACACGGCAGCAATTTTTGGAAGTGCTTAAATGACGACTGGTAGCCAGGAACACTGCTTTGGTCAGGGCAAGCACAGGGGGGACCCAGGAGAAGCACTTGCAAAGGCAAAGTTTTTCAGGTGACACAGACTCTGCCTTTTGCAGCAGCAATGCTCCTGTGGGTCCAGAGGTCACCAGTCATGTGTGAGTGGGGACAACTGGACACCCATCATTTCCCGAGGGGTCCCAATGATCCCTCGCGCAGGAAACTCACTGTAACTGTACTGTACTGCCCTGCCAGCTGCATTGGGTCTAATGCTTGGAAACAGGGCTCTCAAGACCAGAAGAGCTGTTTAAATACTATGCAAGTAAGAAATGAATAGTCTGCTCCCTTTTCATGTGCCTTCAGGATTTAAACCTTTAAGGCACCAAGACCAGCTTTGCAAGCTGTCCTCTGCAGTTGTTTGCACAAGAAACTCAATGTTGGAAAATCAAAGACAGGCTAGTGGAAGAGGAATGGAAGGGGTGAGTGCGGGAGGTGGGTCTCTGAGGGGAGGAGCACCCCTCGAGGGGCAGCTGTAAGAAAATGAGTGGACACACACAAAAATTCAGATGATGCGCAAGTCCTTTCCAACCTGTACCAAGGCCTGAGGGACATGATTCAGAAAACGGGATGCACGATGCTTCCTCCATCCCCATCCATCCCTGGAAGCAGCCTCGAGCCATGGGTTTCGGAGGGCTAGAGATGTACGTCTGGTGCTGGGCCAGGCTGCGCTCTTGATGCACTTGCCCTGTGAGGGGGACACAGACCCCCTGCTCCTTGTCCTCCTCCTCGGGGAGGCATTGCTCTCTAGCAGGCTCCCTCCTGACACTGCAAGCAAGAGGGGCAAATGTCACGTCCTGAACTCAGTGCCCTGTGTTAAAGTCTCCTGTCAGCCCCATTCCCATGGGGCGAGATGCAGGGGCTCTGCTGACCCCGCAGAGCTGTGGGACACGCGGTGGCTCCAGGAGGCAGCGTGCTCCGGCCATGTCTGTGCGACACAAATGCACAGCATCACCACGCTGCAGGCGAAATGGGGCTTCGCTGGCTGTCCCCATTACTCTTCTCTCTGCCTGCACCACCATCTCTGAACCCCACCTCACCCTGGAGATATGTGTTCAGAAAGGCATGGAAAGCTCTGTTCTTCAGACGTGTTCAGCCCGGTTGGCAGTAACACAGCTATAGGTTTCAAGGCTCCTGTGAAATTTCCAGCCACTGGCCCAAACCTTTACCTGGAGCTTGGGTCAGCAGCCGGCATTGCAGGCACCTGTGGCCCTGGTGACAGGGTGCCTGCAGGTCCTGACCACCCCAGTGGGCTGGGTGGTGAAGCCCACAGCCCCACGGTCTGCATCCAGCCCCCTTGCAAGCCCTGCACTGAGCTGCTGCAGGAGATGTGCCTGCGGCATGGAATCCCTCCTGCTGCAGACACATCTGCAGCAGCTAAGCAGGATGGAGTCCCTCCTGCTGCACTCCTTTCTCAGCAGCAGGTTTGCAAAAGCTGGAGGGAGCGATGGGCAGCATTGTCCAAAGGTTGGTGTTTGTCTGCAGGGTGCGACAGCCTTACCGGGCAAAGCAAAGACACCGAGCTTTTAGCCCCAGCAGCTCCCACACCCTCTCTGATAGACAGGATAAACACTGAAGTGTCCGGGTGTCTCATCCATCCAATGGGTAGCTGAGCTATTGCTCAAAGGAGGGAGGGTGGCCATGCTTGGAGGGCTGGATACGCCGAGCTGGCAGCGCAGATGAAGACAGACTCAAAACCGGCTTCTTCTCCTCCGCAGGTCTGGATGGACGCAGCCACGCAGATCTTCTTCTCTTATGGCCTGGGGCTGGGGTCCCTGATTGCACTGGGGAGCTACAACACTTTCCACAACAATGTCTACAGGTCTGTTGTTTTTTTTCCAGCCTCCTGCATAGCAGGGAGTGCTCATGGGTGTGGGAGGGAGTCACGGTGAGCCTGGGGTGCCTGATCTCCGATGTCCCCTCACAGGCAAGATGCAGCCTAGGGGGCACGCTGCCATTGCCGTAGTGGGGCTCCCCCACCTGCAGCACACTTACCCAGTCACCGGCGCTACCTCTCCAAGGCACAGGAACTGCTCTCGTCAGGGCTTGGGCTTTTGTTTATCCCACCCTTTGCTCCTGGACTCTTGGTAGGGACCTGCAGGTGGTTTCTTTTCTTTCTTTCTCTCTTCCAGAGACTCCATTATTGTTTGCTGTATAAACTCCACCACAAGCATATTTGCCGGATTTGTTATTTTCTCTATTGTTGGCTTCATGTCACACATCACGAAGAAGTCAATCTCAGAGCTGGCCTCCTCTGGTAAGCAGAAACCCAGGTTCAAATGCAACAGCAACCTTTGAGAGCAATTTGTCAGTGATCATGGGATGCTCCCAGGCCTTTCCTGACAGGGACCCAACTGTGCAACCCTTTTTGCACGCCCTCCCACCAAGATGGGTCTCAGGCACCTGTGGCTGATGTTCATCACACTCTGGCTGCAAGGGGCATCTCCGGCTGCTTTTAATGTTCACCTTCTTTTAGTGCTGAAGTTTTATGTGCTTTTGCTGCAGTGAAATATTTAGGCCATTTGCTTTCTGAAACCTTCCTATGGAGAACAGATACTGCCTATATTTTCAGTACACATGATCAAAATCTGGAGTCCCTTTTCCATGCAAAATTTTGAAATTGTAGTCTCAGAATAATTCTTAACCAAGATGGGACTGGTCTTTTTGCACAAAGACATATTTTGAAATTGCTGTCTTTCTGGAGAAAGCTTTTATCTCAAGAAACAGCATTTTGTGATGGAAAAAAAAAAAGACATCAGAAAAGTTATAACCAGCTCTGAATATCAGTTTATTTTTCTAGCAAAGTGCTCCAACTCCATTTGGTAGCTGTAATTTGATGACTTTCTTGCTTGCAGGAAGAGAAAAGGCAAAGTGTTTCTCCAGTCATTCCTGCCTCCCCATCCTACCCCTGTGCACCCCACCACATTGGTGTGTCATGGGCAAAGGCCCAGGCGTTTCTAGCTCCTGTATTAAATACCTGCAATTCTTGACTGTGATCATTGTCTTTCTGTTCAGCTGTGGCCCTTAGCCCAGACTTCCCATCAAATGATTTATAAACATGGGCTCATCCCTCTTTTCATTACTACAGGCCCTGGACTGGCTTTCCTCGCCTACCCGCAGGTTGTCACACAGCTGCCCCTGTCCCCGCTCTGGTCGATCCTCTTCTTCTCCATGCTGATGATGTTGGGTCTGGATAGTCAGGTGAGCTGATCCAGGGACAAAATGGGGTAAGAGACGAAGATATCTTCAGATATGATGGTAGTGTCCTCTTCTGCACCTTGGGACAGTGCTGAGCAGGGTCTTTTCTTACTCTTTGTAGTGAGATGCAGCTGCATGAAACAAAACCTCCCGTATGGTCATTGCCTCTGCGCTCTTCCCTAACATAGGCATATACCAGCGGTGTGGTGGCATCTGACCACTACCCAATGTACCAGTCCTTGTCCAGCTGCCAATTTAAAATAGGAGTAATGACCAGCTTCCAGCAGCCCAGCAGAACCAGTCAGCCTTATAAGACAAGCGCCACTTCCCTGTAGGAGGAGAGGATCTTCAGAAAGCTTTTCTCTGTTCAGATCAATTTTTGGCCCTAGTGAAGTGCTGGTGCTGCTGTGTGGGCACGGCGTGTCCCCGTCTTGCTGGGTGAGCCTGGCAGCTGAGCGCACAGGCTCTAAGTAGAGCTAGGAGGAAACTATGCCTGCCACAACACTTCAGGGCAAGGGAAAAAGGAAAAAGATTTCTTTCAAGTAATAACTGCTTTGTTCTTGTAAGATATGATTCCCCCCCACCCCCAAAATAGGTATGTGAAATAAGGGAAATCAGTATTAACTGCTTCATCTCGTGTCTGCGTGATAACAGTTTGTGGTCATCGCAGCTGTCTTGGTATTCTCTGAGAAGCTCAGTTTGGATACTTTGGATTTTCTTACCGTGTCACCTTGACCAAAATGCATTTCCTGTGAGGCAAGAAAATGTCATTACTTTGGCTTACTTTCGTAGGTTAGGGTAGAAAGTCTCCATCTGCTCTGCTCCCAGGAGCTGGGAGGAGCATCTCTGCACAAGGTACCAGTCTCCAGCCAGACCCAGTGCTCTGGTGGGGTATCGACAGGTTGCGCTGAGAAAAGCAGTGATGCGGCATTTGAATTAGGGCTCTGCTGTGGTGTAAGAATGATGGTTTGATGCAGCATTTCAGCACTGGTGATGCTAACAAAAGCGGCCCTGGGCAGAGCTGAAGCACCCTGGCCTGGTTCATAGGCAAGCAGGGGTAGATCCTGGCAGAAGGAAGGAGCGTGGGAAAGGCTGGTGCCTGGGTACCCTGACTGCTTTGCCATCAGATAAGTCTTAAAAGATATTTGATGGGGAAGCAGCTGGATGTAGCAAAAGGTCTCTACCCTGCCCCCCTCAGAGCCCTCACAAAACAAAAAAAAAAATCATGGTCTCTATGTTTTTACAAGCGGTGATACTTTTTTGGTGATAATTCAGCATAAAAGTAGCTACCCAGTGAAGCAGTGAGTTGCAGCGTGCCTCCCTTTTGAGTGCATCAAAATCAAAGGCTCTTTCAAAAGCCTGTGCTTGGTCTGTCACATCTTCCCCTGCGCCCGCGTGCTCTTTCCTTGCAGTGCAAACCACCAGTACAAAATGGATGCTCCCCTGGATTACAGGTAGCGTTCATAAACCCAAGTCTAGTTCATAATCAGGCTCAGACCTATTCCTGAAATGTCACACCTGGTTTCCAGGAAAATCTAATCAATCAAATCTGGTTTTCAATTCTGGCACACTCCCATAAACACATCATAAAGCTCACGTCTGCATTACCACAGACATTATTTGGCAAATAATTTCAAATAGTGACTAAATGTTCCAAAAGAAGCTACATTTACAGGAAAAAAAAATTACTCTCCATGGATTATTCACCCAGTGCTGGTAAATAGTTTGAGACATGACAATAAGCCCTCTAAGCACTGTGTGGAATTTATTTGCTGCACTTGCTTCTGAAATACCGCTTGAAATTCTCCAAGTCCCTTCTGACAGCTAGTCTCGGAGGGCAGGCAGTCTGTGGGGGGCTATCATTGCCTGGAGGAGGAGGAGGAAGGAGAGGGGAACAAAACATCAAAAGGAAAACAAGCTTTTAAAAAAGCACAGATAAATACATGTGAAGAAGATTTCTGTCTGCATGCTGGAGCTCTGATTCAGTCAAACACACCATTAACAACATGGCAGCTTATGCATATAAAACAAATAACACAGGCTGCAGCAACAGCTGCAATTGCATATGCATTTTGAAGTGTCCAGTTAAAAAAAAAAAAAAAAAAAAAAGAAGAGATGGGTTTGCTATATGCTGATTCAATACCATTTGTGGTATTTGCAGATGGGGAGCAGCCATTTTTCATTTGGGTCAGCAGCCCAGTCCACGAGGCACGGCAGGGCCATAGGGCATTTCTTGCACCCTGCACCCCGTGGGCTGCTGGGCTGGGGCTGCCCCTTGTCACCGGCTGGGCACAGGGCCGTAGGCACAGCAGAGATGCTCGGGAGCCCAGCTAGCAAAGGAAGGTAGGGCTGAGATCTGTGCTTGCGATGCAGCAACAAGCCCCAACCCCTTAACGATGGTAGGAGTGGGTCCACCCGTGTCCATTATCTTCGATGGTGACTCTTCTGCAGGAGCAGCAGGGCTACATCTGCCTCTTTCTGCCAGGGTGCTCATCTCGTCTGCCGTTACTTGAAGGGGATGAAAGACCTATATGGATAGACACACGCTTCCCTCCTGTGCCCCCACTTGCCGCTTGCATGCCTTAATGTTCACTCTGCCTCTGATCCATCCAGGCTTTATCTCTCTTGCGTCTGGACCCTCTTGCATAATATGCTAATGCTTTCTTTTAACCTACCAGTTTCCAGGTCAGGCGTTTTCTTCCCAGGGGAGCTAGCAAGCCTTGTGACTGCAAGCCTGCGTCTGTCCCATGTGAGGCCGCCTCTCACAGGTTATTCATGAGGAATTCCAGTGGCGAGAAATGAGCCCCCCTCTCGTGGCTCTCTGCTGCACATCTGGCAGCTGTGGTCGAACCCCCCCACAGGCCCGTGGGTCCCCATCAGGGTGCTCTGCATGGCCGAGGAGGGGACAGCAAGCCCCTGACACTGGGAGAGGACAGGACACAGGCTTTCATTCAGACCGAGGTGCCACCTCTATGGACTCCCAAGCCCAGATTGTCAGACCCTGCAGCTTGTGTAATGATTAAGACCCTGAAGGGAAAAAAGAGCAAAAGAGAAAAGTGAATGGAAATAAAACCTTTAGGAGAGAAACAATACCATGGGGTGAGGGACGAGGAGAATATGTGCTAAAAATTGTGTCTGGAGACAGCTGGTGAGAAAAATGAAACTTTTTGGAATGCACATCGAAGTGTGGGGGGATGCGTGTGTGTGTGTGCGCACGTGTGTGTGTCCCCACCCGCACACACAAGTGCACACACAGGGCAAGGGTGAGACCAGGAGGCACGACGGTGACCAGATCCTCATCACTCCTGAAAGCAGCATGCTTTCACTCAGGTGCCTACTTATCTCGTGTGAGCATCTAAGGCTGGGTATGCAGGCTAGCAAATGCGGGTCCCAGGCCAGCCAGGGAGCCACAGTCCCCAGGGCTGGAGAGGTGAGCCTCCTCCAGGCTGCATCACCTCTGAAGCCTGAGGCTGGCATGAGGCAATTTTCAGTAAATGGTATGAAGGCCATTGCCTGTTTTATGGCTGGAAAAAGCAGCATATCACCATTTGGTTCCTCACCTCATCCATTACACACTAGCTTAATTTTAATAGGAGGCAAAGAGATTTCAACTCACTTTGTAGCCCTCTTCCCCATCACCCCTCTCCCTTTCTTTCTCTCTGTGCTTTCCCTGACTTTGATCCCTCTTCATGCACCAAAGGGCTGTCGGTTTTACTCTCTCCTGTGATCTGAGGCATCTTTTTCGTCGCTTCTTCTCCACTGGACACCCTTCACATCCACCCTCTGCCCTCGACCACCCCTAGCCCCCCTCCAAACCCTTTTCCCTCTCTGCCTTGCCTGGTGCCAGACCGCCTGGCCCTGCCCATGGCTCCGGCAGTGCCTGGCCATGCATCCACATGGAAGGAATAGCTTTCGACAGCGGGTTTTTTTTGTCACACCGGCTCTTCACACTGTGGTGCCAGCTCAGTCCTGACTCTTCCAGACATTGAGCCGGGTGGAACGGGGTGAAGAGCTCGTTGTCAATGAGTATAAAGGCAGCTTAACCCATGCCTGAATGACAAAAGATGCTTTAATAGTACTTGTGTCCAACGTAAAAGGCTTAGTTCATTAAAAATTAGAGTTGAAGCAGTTGAGCTTTGATGCTCTGGGAATACCAGCTTTCCTGTGGATATAAAACCCTGGGCAGAAACATCACCCTTTGCCTCGCTCTGTCCCACGTGGAAGCCAGCCCCAGCAGCCAGCGGTGTGCAAGCCCTTCCACCGTCCCTGCCCAGCTATAGGCATGGCTCAGACTCTCTGCTTTTCTTCCATATATCTTTCCAGCCCTCTGCTGCTCTTTTTAGTCTGTGTACCTCTACCTCCACCTCCACACAAGGTTTTTTTCCTTCTTGTCTCCCTATTCAAAGCTGAATCTAAAAATGCCAGCACTTTCTAGAGCATTATCCCAGGGACAGGGAGGTCCCTGACATCCAAGAGCAATGAAATCTCTTTCATTTTCATTGGGCTGGCTCGTACATTTACTGAGGGTGACCAGGGAAGCTAGGAGTTTGCTGCCCTCATAAACTTCCCAGGATTTTTGCTAGAGGCATGACGTGCTCTCTGAGAGCTCTGTGTTACCAGTGGTTTCTGGAAGTGAGATATAAACGTGAACCTCCCAATTTATCAAGAAATAGGAGGGAAGGGTGCACTTCACATATATATAGTCAAACTGTCCTCATGCCATAGGGCAGAACTAGTAGAAAAACTGATTTGAAGGTAACACTCATGGGGACTTCTTTATGTGTTATGGTGCAGACAGCATTAATATACTGTGCCTGTTATAGCACTGCACAAGCCATCCAGGTGTTTTCAGCTCTGGAAAGTCCATGTGCTGTGAGGATGGGCTTTTAATGTGGTACATGCACTTAATGTAGTGTGCTTGAAAACGTGAAATAAAGTCAAGGACTAGGTAGTCAGAGATGTTGTTATTATGCACATGCGTGTGAGACTGGGCAGTGGGTAATGCAGCTCCTTAATGAGTGTTTTAGATCGTTGAACAGCAGAAGCACTGTTGCAATAGGCTGAGAAGAGCACACATGGGAAAGGAAGAGCAAGCAAGGTCTCGCACGTGTCCCAGCAGCAGGCAGACGCATTGCTGTGACAGAGAGCCTGGCAGTGTAGGAGAGCAGGGCGGTGGCGGGGAGGCCCTAGAGAGTGCAGGGGAAGAAAGAGGATGCTTTCCATGGGAGGCAGAAAGCAGAGATTTATCTTGGCTAATTTTAGGTATTTAACCCTGATGCTTTTAGCTCCCTCTATATTCAGTGGAGGGAGAGAGGCATTTTCAGAAGATGGTTTGGACCAACTTTGTGCAGAGGTGCCTCCTTTTCTAGTGTCTGCAGAGAGCATTTAAAGCAATGAGGCTCTCAACATGGGAGTTAAATATAGGAGGTGATGATGTCAGGCTAAGATACTTATATATATATATGTCTTTGGTGTATACCTTTTCCTGTAGTTCTGCACCGTGGAAGGGTTCATTACAGCCCTGATGGATGAGTATCCTCATCTCCTGAGAGCCAGGAAGAAGGTCTTCATCGCAATAGTCTGTTTCATCTCTTATCTCATTGGATTCTCCAACATCACCCAGGTACAGACAGCTGTGCTTGTACCTCCATTCATGGCACCTTTCTAGTCCCTTTGGCATAGCACAGCAGCACTGAAAGCTTTGGGAGAAGTGTCAGCATCCCTAGGAGCCATCCCAATGCTGGATAAATGGGTTTGCTTATCACTGCTACATCTCGAATGACATAAGATGCCTCCATAATTTTTACCACCATCCTATTGTCAGTCTGGCTTGGTTTTTTTTGCTATTTGCAACAAGGGCTCAAACCAACAGAGCCCAAGCTGAGGGAACACTTGGTGCAAAGGGTTACGATAATATAAAGAAGACCAGTCTGTTGCGGCCCAGAACCTCTGGGGCTGAAGCCAAGGTTCACGTGTGTGGCGGTTAGGGCTGAGTGGTCTGGAGACCATTTGTGGAGTGCTGTAGGTTCATGAGGAGGCAAGGCAGCAAAACTCCTGGGAGGGGCAGAGCATACTAAATTAAGTGACTCCATCTAAAACAGAGAAGAGTAAGAATCCTAGTGAATCTCTGCTTTTCTCCTCACCCTTGGCCATGCCCGAAGAGGCTGGCTAATTGTCTGCAAGAGCACATCAGTTTTGCTGATGGGAACCAGACTGCAGAGGAAACGTTGCAACGCTGGCCCTACTGTCCAAGGAAATTAACATTAAAGCCAGCAGACACAGATAGTAGCAATCAAAGCAGCCAGCTAATATTGTTGACCATAATCTATAACTCAACTCCTTGACCCTGGTTTTGTCTCCTCAGGGTGGCATTTATGTCTTCAAGCTGTTTGATTACTACTCAGCCAGTGGCATGTGTCTTCTCTTTCTTGTCTTCTTTGAGACCATCTCAATTTCTTGGTGTTATGGTAAGCACAAAAGACCTTGTTCCTTTGTTTTCTCCATGGGCATGGTGAGTTATTTCAGAAGTCTCCCACAGTGAAGCCAATGAAATCTTTGCAACTGAAAATAGCTTAGGCTGATAACTCCAGAAGATCAGGAGCAGAAGGCTGTCATCTCACTTCTCCAGGCCACCACAAAGACCTCTGCACAAACTGGCAGATGCCTAGGGTCCTGCCCTCTGGTCCTTCAAGAGGACACCAGGAACATGGAAGCTGCTAGCACGAATTTGCTTTTGTGTCCCCATACCCCATCCCCTCCAGATAATGCTTCTCATGTCACAGCATTGTCACCCTCTTGCTGTGGCTGGCCTGTGCTGTGTCATGAGAAGAGGTGATGACCATGGTGCTGAGATGGGATGATTTTTCAATGCTTGTTTCTTCTTGTAGGTGTGAACAGGTTTTACAGGAACATTGAAGAAATGATTGGCTACAAACCTTGCATCTGGTGGAAGATCTGCTGGGCCTTCTTCACTCCTCTTGTCTGCCTGGTAAGACCTGGGGCATCCTATCTGCAGGAGGGGATCCAGAAGGGCCTCTTTGTTTGGATGGGCTGCAGGGAAACCACTACGTTCTCGAGCCAGTATAGGTCTAGTGTAAGGTGGTCCTAGGCAGACTTGAGATGGGTAAAGTAACACAAGAGCATCCTTCACTCTGCCTGCTGGAAATCACCTGTAAGAAAAGCTCTAGATGATTGTTTTAATCTAAGTGAGGCCATCAGTTCTTCACTCTTCTTTCTGAGATACCAAAAAATAAGAAAATAATTGACTGTTTTAAAAAGCTATTACTGGTTCTGGGGAAGGCTCTCAGCTACTCCAGCTCCAGCCTCAGACCATGATAGGCTTCCCAGAGCAAAAGCCATCAGCAAATGCAGTATAACTGACTGTGGAGCAATTTTGCCTTTGCTGATTCCTGCACTTCCAGTAGGAGTAGTGCAGGGAATGGTGTGAGAAGGCCAATGATACGAAGATGAAGGCTCCTGAGGCCAGCTGTGAGGATGCTGTTAACTTGCTTAGGAGCTGATGTGGTGGCACTGCTTGCCTGAGTAGTCTAGTGAAGAAAGAAATCAGAGATATTCCAGTTCCAGCTTTTTACATAGGATAATAAGAAATAATAGGAAAATATCCACTTGATGGGCTGAGAGCAACTGGACTAGTTCAAGGAGCTGTTGGGTTGCTGTAAGACTGTTGGGAGCAAAGAGAATAGTGAAGGAAAGAATGGATGGATGGACCCTGATTTTGCATGTCTTCACCTGTGATGGCTGGTGCTCTTTTCCCAGGGTGTGTTCTTCTTCAGCGTAGTGGAAATGACCCCTCTGACACTGGGAAAATACATCTATCCTGCATGGGGACAAGGCATCGGTTGGCTTATGGCTCTGTCCTCCATGGTACTGATTCCAGGATACATGCTGTACTGTTTCTTCACCTCAACAGGGACTCTCCGGCAGGTATGAACAGCTTCACCACTCCTCTTCTGCTTTCTGCTTAGAGTAAGCCCCGCCACTGAATTAAGCCTAAGAAGAACCAAGCAGACTCTGTTGTCAGAGTGCCTCAGGTTGGTGCTGCAGGAGCTCTGCGCACCCTCTCCTCCAGGAGGGCTCAAATCAACCCCAGTGCACAGAACAGCCTCCGGTGACACAGGCTCGCTGGAGAGGACTTACTAGCACAACTGAGCACTCATATGTCTAAATGGCTGGGAGTACAGCTGGGCAGCACGTGGCTGGCTGCGTCTGGCCAAGCGGGTAGACCTTCAGGTAGTATCTCCTTAGGTCAGTCCGTTGTCCCTCACTGAGCTTTGTGTTGTCACCATCACAAAAAGGGAGCTCTCTTTCCCTGGATATCTCCTTGCTGCAGGGGACTGGAGCCCTGGAAGAGATTGGGAAGAAATCTTTGAGATTTCTTAACCCAGAGAAACCCCAGGTCCCAGCAGTCCCTGGCTATGAGCATGGTTACCTGGCATGTCTCAGCAAAGAGATCAGCATCCTTCAAGCACAAAGCCTGAATATCTCAGGGCTAGGACCTGCTAGTGACAAACATGCACAGCAGTGGTTTGTCATGTGCTTTGAAAAGGACATTCAGTAAATGAGGGGTTAAGAAGCAATGCAAACTTTTATGCAGGACTCACAATACCCACAACTCTGATCTTGTTTAGAATGTTTTTTTAAATAATTTGAGCAGGGCTTTATGTAGCAGTGAATCATGAGTCTCTGTATGTCATACCTAGTAATTGCTGTTAAGATTTTATTTACAGTGTTGACATTCAGTCTTGAGTGCACTGTGCACACAGTCCCTGGCTCGATGGTGTCTGCTGCAAGCTACAGGTGTAAGAAGTCACTGCAGCGGGGCTGATGTATGGCTTTCCCAGCCCAGATGCAACGGCCACCAGATGCCATCTAAATCCCATGACTTTACTTCATGGATACTGTATTTTGAATAATTTTTAATTCAGAAATGTTTTGGCTGGAATTGCGGGACTGAGGTCAGCTTCAGGCTCTCTTCCTCTGAGGCCAAGTTGCAGGTGAATTTGACTTTCCTTTCTCCCAGCTCTCCATTTGGATGGGCTCTGGCAGGGGAACTGGGTGGGTTTGGAGGCTAAGACCTGCTTTCAGTTTCTGGTCTCTCATCTGAGGTTGAGTTTAGGTTCTTGCCATTTTGTGTTGAAGGCTAGTGGCAATTCCAATAGCAGGTCCTTTCTCAGGTGTTCCGAGGGCTCCTTATCCCCTCATAATATGAGCTGGAAAAGAGGGAAAAGGGAAGACTCCAACTACAGCTATGGGTTCAACCCTTTGCTTAGGCTCAATCCTGTTTCCACTAGGGATGGTGAAAGCATGTCCTGGCACCCGAGGCAGCTCATGAGCATGTTTCCACCCATCCCCTCAGCACCTCGTGCAAACCAGCAGTGCTGGTCATCAGCGTGCGTGGCTGGTGTGCACCCTCTCTGTCCCGCTCCCCCTCTAACAGCTCCCCACACATCAGGAGACCCAGACCTCCTCCCCACTGTTCATAGACCCAGGAGTGAGCAGCAGATGGCAGCAGGAAGAAAGTAGGCTTCTGTGTGTGTGTGTGTGTGTGTCGGTATCAGAGAGACAGAGAGAATTTTTGGCCTCTTATATGCAGAGATCCTGGATTAGTTTGTAATAGAGCTGGAGCTGGAGGGAAATTAGATGCCAATGCTGAATAAAGTGGTTTTGACAGACAGGAAAGATTACAAGTCATTTTGATCCTACTGAGCATGAATGTGAGGGGAAAAAAAAAAGACCACGAATGGCAGAAGCAGCTCAGTGAACATTTCAGGGACTTCACCCAGCAACAGCCACTTCAGCGATACTGGAGAGTAGGAGCTTGTTTCCCTTTGCTGGAAAGAGCTTCTTCCTGACTTAGTGATGCCTGTTCAGCTCAGGTTCAATCCTCCCCTGCCTTCTCTTCTGCAGCTTACAGCATTAGTCCCTCCTTGACAGGCAAAAGTGATTCATCACTCACTTCATCACTCCTGATGCTCAGTCCACACGCCTCCAGTAATGACTTGCCCCTCCATCTTTTCCTGGATTCTTGCTTCACTTTACTTGGCTCTGCAGTTTTTATTTGATCAGCTCAGGGTGACAAGAATTGCTGCTGGTGCAAAGGTTTGTGCAGGTGGACTGGTCTGATCTGCATCAGCGGCACAGACCGTAACCTTGTCAGCCTGCTGTAGCTAGTTAGTAATGCTTTATAAGCAACCCTAGCTGAAAAATTATGGAAACTGGGAAAACAGATCTGCATTGAAGCCTGTGACATTGCAGCTCTCGGTCCTACTTGCAGCTGGTATTGCCTGGTAACAGTTTGCCTGTGTTATAAGTGTGATCGCTGTATTCAAGATAAGAGGAGGAGCTGCTGTGCTGTCTGCAGCACCAAAGCAAAGGTGACTTGCAGAGGCTCTCAGCGGATTGCTGAATGGTGCTGGAGGAATAACTCCTGCCGCACGCACCATCCCCTCGCCCTGTAACTAGGGCCAGCTCTGAGGCCTGGGGCGAGGGGTTCCAGTCCTCAGCTGCTGCCATGCCCCGGCTGCCCCACCGCTGCCGCCCCCGGCCCCCTGGCTGACACGCTCTCTCCCTTCATTCCCGGGCAGCGCTTGCAGCAGATGACACAGCCCAAGCCAGAGGCGCACGCTCAGAAGAACGGCCTCCAGCCGAAGACGTCCTTGAATGGGAGGGTCTCGGATGCTGCTGTCTAGGAGGAGAGCCTGGACCTCCTCGCCCTGCCCTGTAGCTGCTCGTGCCACGTTGTCCCTCGAGCTCCTCTGGCACAGCTCGCTGTCCCCAGCTCCGTGGTGGCTTTCACTTGTCGAAGAGAGGACCTAGCGGAGGAATCCTCTTGCATCTCTTCCTCCCGGCCCGGCTTACGAAGGCCCTGCACGGGTTGCCACCAGGGTGTTGTGCGGTGACCGTCTTCATCCTGCAACATCCTGGTCCAGGCTCTCAGGGAGGAGCGGCCAGTGCCCAGGTCTTCCTCCTCCTGATGAGAGGTGATGTTTCTAGAGAGCTTAGACTGATTGCTGACCACTTCTCTGTTCTTCTTCTTGCCTTGCCATGTGAATCTCCACAGAGCATCCCATAGCACCAGGCTCAATCCAAGATGGTTGTTTACTGATCTAGCATAAACCAACACTAGCAAATGTGTAACTGGAGGGGATGTGGCAGAACGAGGGATTCCAGTGAGGAGTCCAGCATGTTGGTAGCTGTTCCCAAAACTGGAAAAGGGCATCAGGACAGTGTGTGCTGCTCACAGGTGCCGTGTTTCAGCCCTGCACAGTCTCCAGCCATTATCACCGCATCCATTGGGGCTGTCACTGTGAGCCAGGGCCTAGCAGAGTAGGCAGCTTCCTTCTGGAGCATCCTGCCCTCTGCAGCTGTGTGCATTAGCCACTCCCTGACCCTAAAATGCAGTTAAGAGGGTAAAAGTGGAGGGCTCTTTGCTAGAGGCTGTCCCAGTCTCCTACACCGACCACGCTCTGCTGCAATCGGCTGTGTGCGGAGGCAAGAGATGTGTTGCATGATGGGGAGACTTTCCAGCATGGTGTAAATCTACCCCACAGCTGGAACTGGGCAGCTCCTGCCAAATACCCTCCCTGGCTGTGTCCCCAGGTGGGAAGAAGTAAGATGCAGCATAGTGACCACGGGTGGTTTATCTTATACCTTTTTTGGGAAGTGGCACCACCTAAAACACAGCCAGTGGAAGGCAGGACCTCCTGGGGGAGCTGGTAGGATGTAGCCACCATGCTTAACCCCACCCCCATAAACCAGTGCTGGCTGACTTCCCTTGGGAAGTGTCTGTACAGCCAGCCGCTGGCACTTGCACATCCCGACTCCCAGCACACACAGCATGGGGGGGCCGTGAGCTGTTGCAGAGGATGCTGGAGGAGTGTGTAACACTTCAGAGAAGGCTGGGAAGTGTTTCAGTGCAGTCCTAAAGCAGCGGCATATTTCTGGTTTATAAAGCCTTAAGACAGGAGGTGGCTCATCATAGCACCATGTGCAGGTGTGACAGCAATGCTCTTGTTTGTGACAGCCTCCCAAGGACCCCACGCAGAGATACCCATGTACTCAGAGCATTTGATGAGCACCCATCGTACGTGTGCATACATGGTGTGGCTCAGTGCAAATTAGTCTCTCCCCTCCCTTGGCACCCTGAGAGCATCGCCAGGTCTGCTGGCCTGCCTTCCCACCAGCTTGCACTCCCAGACTCAGCTCAGAGTCAATGAATTCGTAAATGAGTGTCCGAGGTAAGGGACGTTTCCACTCACGCTGTGGAGCTGTGACATGATGCAGGTTGGCCCTGTGCTGCCCATCCCTGGGACCAGCTGGTGCACGGGGCCAACCTGCTCTTCTGCTGGTCTCCCAGCCAGCGTGAAGAGGAAAGAAGTCATCTGGTGATTAAAGCTGAAGTCACCTTTGGGGTTGGGTCCCCTGCCAGCTCACCAATGCACCTTGTTTAACGTTGCTTTAGACATGTAACCCATTTGTGTTTGTGCACGTGGTACATGCTGTGTCCTGGCTTTTAGCAGTCATGGCTGCCACGTCTTGAGTGCATGTTTTGCAGTCTCCAACACCACAAGCCGAGATCACGCCCTGTCCCGCATCTATTCATTAGGGGGTTTATGTCAAAAAAACCGCAGCTGTTAAATAGACATGAGGAAACACTGAATTTACAGGCTTGATCTTGTAAAGCCGAAAGCCAAACCCTGAAAGCTGCAATCATAGTTCATCACAATTAATCTCAGCCAGTCACAGACGTGTCATCTTTCCTTGTCCCATAATTGCAAGTGCTAGTGTAGCTGAAATTTTCTATTCCACTTTCACCTGTTTTTGTAAACCTTATACACATGTATGTCCTTTGAAAGGGACATCTGTGTTGAAAACAGATGTTAACCTCTGATCTTTGCAGTAATGATCTTTACTAGAAACCTGCTTTCGCCTGTGCATCCAGGTCACGTAACCTCCCTCCCCTTCAATGCAGATTGAGAGTTGCACAGGTGGGTGATGGGCAAAGGAGTCAATTCTTGAGCGAGGCCTTAAAACCATGGAAGACCCCAATTTTTCCAGCTTTATTGGGGCAGCTCAGGTCTGAGGTAGAACAAATCAGTGTCAGCGGTCATTTTTGAAACTCTTGGCCAAAGAGCTCAGTTGCTGGGAGAGCTGTTCAAAGGGTTGTACCATCCACGTTGTTCCTCCAGGGGAGTGCAGAAGGAAGGGTCCAGAAAACAAAGTCCCTTCCTTGGTGGCTGAGGAAATCCCTAAATCTCCAATTCCTTTTTGCTGGGATTTTAGTCCCAGCATCTCTCTGACTTGTGGCCTTGTGTATGGCAGGTGCAGAACATCAACCCAGGTGTAGCAGCAGGGGCTACCCCGCACATGGGCTGCTCATAATAACAATATTTGATGAGATTTAACCATTTCCTCAGTTTCCTGCCTGTGACCTTCTCCTTTGCTCTCCCTTCTGCCTTGCTCCTTGTCATTCTCTTGCCTCACTTCTTCCCCACTATCATTCCTCCAGTGGAAATTACCTACCTCAGCTTGCTTCTTCCTGCTATTTTGCTTCCACTTCTGTCAAATTACAGCTCTCTCTCCTTTCTCTTCTCCTTTCTATTCTTTCCCCATTTCTATCTCTCTCTATTATTAATTACCAGCCTCACTTCCCTGCTTCTCTTATGCGCTCTCCTTCCAACCTTATTACTTATTCCTGCATGCCTGTGGCTCAGCCGCTCGCACACTCAACCCTTCTCCCTGCTGAAAGCTGGAGCTCAGGACCCCGTGGAGGAGCTCAGCTTTTTGCAGGATCCCATCCCTAAGAACCAATTTCTGTCCCAATATCAAAATTATAACGAAGTTCCAGCTGTCTTCTCTTCCTCTTTGCACCAGAAAGTGCTGTGCCAAGCAATGCTACCTCTTGCTATTACTAGAAGAGGCATTTCAATCCGTAATCCACCAGTCCCTGCAGATCTGTGCCTGTTCCAAAAGATTTTGTGGCCTTTCCTGGTTTTGCACTGTTTTATTTTCACCATGAATGTTTGGATCTGCAAAGTTTGGCATTCATAGCCTTGCAGGGAGGAATTTGCCCTTAGTCGAGCTCTGTCTGATTGACTGATCCCCTTCTCCAGCACTTCAAACTCATCCCATCCTTAGTGCTAGAAGAGCCTTCCCACCTCTATCACGTGCAGGTTTGCCATCTAGTGAGAGGGCAGGGATGGGGTCGGCCCCGTGAGCTCATCCCACGCCTCAGAAATGCCGCTATGTGCAGGTCCAGAGAAGCAGCCATATCTGTGCGTTGACTTTTTGATGTCAGGCTTCGGATACCAGCTGAAAGGCATGTGCTGTGCTCCGTGCCAGTGATTCCTCTGTAAGAACCGCTTTTGTCCTGTTCCCACCATGCGTCGCTTCTGCTGACCACCACTCTGCTCTTCCTTCCTTTTGGCTCACCCAGCAGAGAGGATCCGTGTGTGGCCGGGGGGGTGGGATGCTCCCCTCTCCCCCATGCTGCGGTTCAGAAGGGGATCCTGCTGCCCTGTGCTCACCTACAGCGCTCCTGCTTTTTCTCTGCCCCCGCGCCTCCCCAGCACCTGCCAGCCTCTCCCTCCCGCCGCGGGCAGCCACTTGAAATAATCCCCCATGAAACCTCTTAATTCTAAGGAGCTATTTAGGGAGCTGTGCTTAAATCCCTCTGAAATCCTCTTTTTCCTGAGGGCTGCGAAAAATAAAATAAATGCCATTGCCCCCACCCTCTGCCGCAGCAGCAGGGGCTGAGGGGGGCGATGGGAAAGGTAGGATTGCTTTGTTGCTGCTCAAGTGCCGCTTCCCCTGGAGATGCGAGTGCGATCCTCTCCCCCAGGAGAAGGGAGCTCTTCCTGCTGCCATTCTCCCAGATGTGCTCCAACAGCTGGCAGCTGGTTGTAAAACACGTGCGCAATGCCCGCAACACAATACCAATGCCGTGTGGCACTGTAAGGCTTCGGCTAGCCAACCGCCATGTAGCTTGTAGTCTCTCCACAACTATTAAACGATGTGTTGGGTGCAGTTGTGCTGTGCATTGAGGGGTGCCCTTAAAGCCGGCGTCATTCTGGATGACCACCTTGTCCTTATCCCTCTCCTGTCCCAGGGGGATTCTGTCTGGATTGGGGACCCTGGTTGCATTTGGCGGTGATGGCCAAGTGGGGAGGGGGTCTGCACCACTAAGGGGCATGTCCGCTGTGGTTTTGCTTGTATTGAGGGCTACCAGCCCACCCATGGCGATGGAGATTGCACCAAGCACACTGCCTGCTTTCCTCAGGAGCTGAGTGCATGAAACACGGTGCTCAGCGTTGAATGCCAATACTGGCACTGGAGGCCACATGGTGTGCCCATACAGCATGGTTTTCCCCTCCTGATGGCTGATCCTGTCTCTGTACAACTCCAGCTATTGGTCAGAGTCCACCTGAGCAGCTCAGCGGCAGGAAGAAGAAGCCTGGAAACTCTGAAACCTCCTGATGACACCTGGGAGCTAGCTCTTAAAAATGAGTGCAAGGACCACTCTGATCATTGCACCCCTCAAAACCCTTGGAAAGGCAATAGAAGAGATGTCAAGGGAGGGTTGAAAGATGGGGGCTCCCGTGGGGGCTGGCTACCATCTCTCCCTCCACCATCTTGGCCACTGCAGCAGCCCTTGGGTCAGGTACCTGTCACTTCTTCCTCCCTTCTCTGCTTTGCGCCCTCTTGCTCGCCTTTCTCACCTTCCCGCTTTGGGGAGAGGCTTGCCTGCCCATGCCAGCTTTTCTCTCCTCCTCAGCCCTCCTTGGCGCCAGCGACCTGTCAGCCCCAAATGGCAGGACAGGCGTGCCTGTGGCTGGGCCAGGGGGTGGCCGAGGCAGGCGGTCTGGCAGCGAGCGGCGGGGCAGGCTCTGCAGAGAGGCTGGGGTGCTGACCCTTCCCTGCTCACCCGGTCAGCCCTGTGCAGTCCGTGCCTCCTTCCTTCCCCGGAGCTTCCCATCGCCGCTGCTAGGAGCGCGTCTGCCTGGTGCGGGCAGCCAGTGCTGTTTCATTGACATCTAACGGGGGTGTCAGATGTTTTCCTCTCCCCTACTGACAGCCCTCCATAGCCTCGATGGAGAGGAACAAGGGCGCTGTGAAAGCGAAAGCCACAGCGCTGTACCCTCCAAGCATTTTAACAGCTTTCCTCCACTTTCTGCATCTTTAACAGTATGTTAAAGTCAGAGGTCCGGGCAGGCGTCAGATCTGCTCAGAGCCGCAGGGCAGCAGTGACATTACTGCCCTGGCCCTCAGGGTTTGTTCACCCCATCAGGAGCAGCCCCCGGGGCTGGTGTCCCTCCCTCCAGCGTGTCGGGTGCCCTCTCCAGCACAGGTCCCCACGTCTTCTCTCCAGTGTCGGGAGGGCCGCCTGCAGGGCAGTGCAGGGTTTCCTCTGGCTTTAGTGCTTGCCCTGGCACATCCCAAGGGGCCTGGGACCCACGAGCAGCTGTTAACCACTGGATAAAGGGTTTTCAGCCCAGGTGGTGGCTCCAGGGCAGATGCCCTGGGGGTGGCAGGGGACAGGGGTGGCATCCTGGTGTCTCCACTGCAGCACTGGCCGAGGCAGCACCGCCGAGGGCAACGCGAGGCTCCTGCCAAGCACACGTCCATCATCCCCACAATGCTGTCAGTCGGGAAGTGCCTGTGTCTGGAAACGCTCAGGAGAGGTTAGTGCTCCTCGGGCCGATACCTGACGGCCGTGACGCTGATGGAGATGCCTCCCGACAGCCCGGCGTCATGCCGCTGCGCTGCCAAGAAAACAGCACCAGCCTTCACCGGGGCCCAGGGGAGCAGCCCCAGCCCCTCACGGGGCGGCACTGTTGCCGCCATGGCCCCTGGGGACCAGCAGCCCTCACCCCCGTGGCTGCAGCCCCGTGAGGAGCAGCCATGGAGAGGTTCATCCTGGCTGTATTTGTGTACCACAGGAGCTTTCTCCAGGGGACCCCTGGGAGTCTGGGTGTTTCTGCTTCCAGATGAGGAAACCCAACCCAGCGGGAAGGGACTTGCCCGAGTCACTGGTGTAACGATAGCGGTGGGGGGAACCAGCCTCAGAGGGCCCCATAGCCACAGCACGGGGCACATAACCAGCCCGGGGGCTGCCGGCAGAGCAGGGCATGGCTGCCTGGCTGGATGTTTTTCTCCCTCTGAAGGCTGCGTGGCTCAGAGATGGCTCTTGGCTGATTTGCATTGAGTCATGCTCTTCAGGAAAGCACAAATACCCCCACAATGACCCGGTAAAGAAAAGCACCCATGAGTTTTGTGCTGATGCTGCTGACTCGGCTCCAGAAAAAACCTGCCCCGTATTTGTCCAGAAAGGAGGTTCTACAATGTAAACTCAGCCCTTGCTGTCAGCACAAAGCGTGCTGCCTCCCGTCTGCGCAATGGCTCCAAAGCTGCATACACAGTCTTGGAGGTACATCAGCCCCTGGGCTGGCCCTGGGGACAAGGGGCAGGACACGGGGGCACCCAGGCCTCGTGTCTCAGCGCGCAGGCAGCGCTGGCCCCTGCCCCGCTCCCTGCCCATCCCCAGGGAGCCCGCCTGCCTTTCAGCTGCAGCTCGCCCTTGTCTGCATGGCTGAGCCTGGCCGCCGCCACGCTCTCGTCTGCGCATCCCCCTCTGGCACACGCTGGAGCTGACTGACGTGCCTTTAAAAATAACTCTTCAGTGGGGATGAGGACAAGAGATGGAGAGGGATGAGCACTTTTGGTGGGAGGAAGACAACATCCCCCTCTGCCTCTCCCTGCCCTACCAACGGTGCCACAACATCCTGGCCGAGCGGCCACTCCGGGTTGCTGCCGGCTCAGCCCGTGGCACAAATGCTTTGATGCATTTTTGATGCACATTTTGTCCTGCAGGAGGGAGAGAAAGAGAGCTGGCATCTCTGTCCCCCCTCTGCACTTACTGCAAATGAAGGGATTAGGAATTATAATCCAAGATTCTTATTTTAAAGCGGCTTTTCAGCTCTGCGAGGGGAACTTCAGTGTGATGCTCCTAGGGGAGCTGGGTGACAGAGCAGCTGTCACAGCCCCAGCCACTGCAGGAGCTGGGGCAGTGGCAGCCGAGGCTCGGCAGGGCCCTCCGGGCTCCTGCACCGGCTGCGTGGGGTGAGGGTACAGGGGGTGTCCCGTGGCCGGGCACCCGCCTTGGCACTGCAGTGTGTCCGAGTGCTGGGCAGGTGCTGCTGTTGTGCTGGGCCAATGGATTTTCGGGGGTTCCTGGATGCTTTGAGCTTTGAAAAGAAAGCAGAGCCTCTTTCTTTGGGGATGGAGGGTGAGTCTGTATCAGCCATCACTGTTTAAATGGGAGTGTGCTGGGTGGGCAGCACAGCCATGGTGAGAGGTGTGCGGCAGCACGGTGCCCCTGGCAGCGTCCCAGCCACTGCCTGGTGGGGTGCCACATGCACCCAGCCCCACGGGGGCTGCCCCCTCCCCGGCAGCACCACAGCCACCAGGACACCCCCCAGCTGTGGGGACTCTTCCACAGGGCAGGGCCCCAGGATCTGAGAGAGACCAGCTCCTGCTGGTTCCCCATGGCAGCATCTGCTCCTGGGATGCCAAGTGACAAATTGCACCAGCCCAAAGTGTCCTGTGGCCCCTGGGAAGCTTCTGCCCCTCACCGCCGGCAGCATTTGCCCTGGCGAGGCAACGTGATCTTTCTTCCTTTGCACTTTTTCCCCCTGCTCCTTCCTCCCACTGTGTTCATGGCAGACCTGTGCGAAATGCTAGCAAACTGCTGTTTTTTTCACTGGCATCTCTGCCGCCTTTCCCTCTGCTAATTATTATAGCAGTGCCTCTTCTAGTGCAAGTCGACAGATGGCCAGGGTTTTATCTTTGAACAAGCTATTTAATAAGGGCTCCTGCTTTTCCCTCGCACATTTCTTTCTTGGCCGCTTGTCCTGAGCTGCTGGATGGGTTGTCCTTTTCATCAGGGATGACAGAAGATGTGAGCTGAGGCTGAAGGCTGAGGTCAGATCCCTGAGGATGGGTTTTTTTCTTTCCCTTTAGAAAGGGAAGATAATTCTGCCTGGATTCATGTGGCCCTTACTGAGCGATGCTCTCCCTCCCTACAAAAAGACGTGATGGAGAACTGGTCCCCACAGGGAGGTGAGAAGGGCTGTGTCAAATTGTGGGTCCTACGAGGCAGATCCTAAGTGTGCAGAAAATTGATATAAGTGGTGAAACCAGCACGCTGCCCGCTCACGCCAGCTGAAATCCATCTCACAGGGACCGCCCTGTGCTCTGGCTCATGCTGCCATCGGCTGCATGGCTTTGCTGCGGCCCGCTGGGTGCGAAGGAGGTGATTCCTTCTGTAGGCAGAGGGCCACAGGCTGGGACTGAGAGGATGAAGCAGAGCTAAGGTGGCAGGGATCAGCCAGCCAGTAAGTGGGGCTGAAAGCTGTTTCAGAAAGCTGAAGCTGGGATTTCCCCCCACTGTTGCTGACTCCTGGGCCCCGAAGGGGATGTACAAGGACCTAAACCCTTCCGGACCTGCTCCAGGAGCAAGGGGAAAGCGTCCCTCTGCACAAAAGCGAAGACCAGGGAAACAGGAGGAGGCTTTGGGCACCAGCCGCTTTATGGCAATGCCTCAGCAGAGACACCAGCACCAGGCACCAGGCCCTGGTACGGCCAGGCTCACTTCAGTGACTGTTTTCCCTGTTTTTAGCAGGCTTTCTCTGTACTTGGTTTTCCTAAAGAGTTTTCAAAGCCGGGCGACCTGGGGACTTGGTACTAT
This sequence comes from Platalea leucorodia, assembly GCF_965183815.1. Lineage (NCBI taxonomy): Eukaryota > Metazoa > Chordata > Aves > Pelecaniformes > Threskiornithidae > Platalea > Platalea leucorodia. The sequence goes on from NC_138826.1 coordinate 60,762,979, forward strand.
TAGCACCGACCTGTTTGGCGATGGCTGCCCCAGCGAGAGGGTTAGCGTGGGGCTGGGCTCCCTGCATGGCAGGGCTGCAGCTCCGCCTGCTGTTTTGTTTTCCCCTGCCTTTCTTTCCCCCTGCCTAGGAAGCTGAAGAGGGGTTTGGCAGCTTTTCTTGCCTTTTACTTGGATAGTTAGTTACAACAGTTGTAACATCAGCTGTCCCAGGTCGCTCCTATTCCTGCCAGAGCTGCTTGTCCTGGCGGGGAAAAAGCCGTGCTCGTAGCATCCCAGGAGGGCTGGCATCCAGCTAGCTGCCATCAGAGGCGGCTGGCAGCCCCCCGTGCTACGCCCTCGTGTTGGCATGGCCTGCCTGCACCGGGCTTAGCTGTTTCGGGCTTAGCCAGAGCCAGCACAGAGATGTCTGCTCAGAATATATAGATTGGTGTTTTCCTACAGGGAACACGTTGTCCTTCTCCTGTGCTGCCCAAATACTTTGCTCCAAGTTTTTTATGAAATATAATGAATAGCTCATTTCAAAAAGGCGGTGAGGGGAGGAAGGGGGAAGCGCTTCCCCTGTCGCAGGCAGCGGCGGGAGGCAGGAGGGTGCGGAGGTGGCTGCTGCCAGCGCAGAGCCCTGCAAAGCCGTCACCTTTCACTGCAAGCTGCCCTGGACTGACCCAGCGCTTTCCCAGCCAGCTGTGCAAACGGGACGGGGTGGCAACGGAAGGACACGGATGGCTGTAGTGTCCTGCGGGCGGACACCAGTTTGCAGCAGGGTGTGGGAGGAGGCTGCCCTGTTCTCTCTGATTTAGCAATGGGAAATTGATGAGAGTAGCGAAGAGGGGCCGCCAGCGCAGGGAAATCCTGAGCGTGCAGCTGGGCGAGTGGAAGAGAGGGGCAATTGCTCCTGTTGCTGGCACCGTGTGAGTCCTGTTTGGTCAGCAAGTCTGTGAGTAGTCAGCATGAGGCTGCTGCACGTTTGAGATGAAGAGCTGGAACATACTGAAAAAATCAAGCCTTCCGTAATGGGAGAGAACTGGAAGGTGCATATGGAATATCAGGATGGGCACGTTTCTCTGTCAGGCACTTAAAGTGTTTTCGCTGCTTTAGCCTTGGCCCTATAGTCCTGTGGAGGAAGATCCTTCCCTCTCCCTTCCACTCCCCTTTTTTTTTTTTTTAAATGAACTTGATATTGTTTGGGAGACTCTACCCTTCATGAGGTGGAAGGCTTAGGAAGACAGGACTCTTGTTTTCAAGAAGTCACTGATGATTATGCCATAGTGTCAGACCCCAAGGCTAGAGCATGGGCGTTGCATAAAATAAGATCCTGCCCTACATGCTTGAGAACAATTCCAGCTTGTGGATTGTATGGATTAAAAGGCAGTAAACACAGCTCCTCAGCCTGCTTTTAACCTCAGCTGCGCTCACTAGCTGCAAGAAAGATGCTCCAAGGCCAGCCAAGTGTGACGGAGCTCCTAAACTGGTTAAATCCCACAGCCCTACTCACCAGTCGTCCTCATCCTTCAGGCACCTGCTTATTTTCAGCCGCCTTTCTCAGGTCGGGCAGGAGTTTGTGCATGACTGCGGGTTGCTAGACTCAGCATCTGGGCAGTGACTTACAGAGGGGCACCTCTCCCCCAGCAGCTGGCGATGATGGGAAACCCAAACCTGTGGGGAACGGTGGAGCCTGACTCCGTGATCAGCTGCCCCCAGGCACCCCCGAGGCACCAGCGCAATCTCCCCAGAGTCTCCCAGGTGAGGTGGAAAGGGGCCCATCGCTCCCGGCACACAACGGTGACATTGCAGGCACCGTCCCCTCCCTGTCCCTGGTAAGGGACGGTGACACGGCAGCTTTGGGTTTGCGGTAACCTCCCTGCCGCCGCACGGCTCCCCGAGGGCTCCGCTTCGCGCGGGCCTTGGGACGGGTGTCCGCCCCCGGGGACAACGCCTGGGAAGCGGCAGACAGCAGGCTGCGTGGTGCTGAGTTCAGCGGCAAGCCTTCTGCCTCTTGCTCGACAGGGGGTGGGTGGAACCCACTTACAGCAAAGCGCTTGAGGGATGTGCTTAATTTAAAGTCCATCTTAAAAGTTTCAGAGAAAAATTGCATCTCAAAATTCTCTGTGGAAAAGAGCGGCATATTTTGATCAACTCTGAACACACTATATATATGTCATTGCACATTATGCATACTGTATAAATGTAACAGTGTACAGATGCAATGTGACAGTCGTGGTATGTGCTTTTTGGACTGTAATCTCTTTGTACCAGCACTGCTTATATGTGTCTACATAGTATCCGTCCCAAAGGGACCTGCCATCTTCCAATTAATAATAGCATCTGCACATTGGAGCAAGTTAGGAGTATTTCACATATAGACAATCTGGTTTTATTGCTTTCATCTTTACAGCCAGGTGTGTGATCTAAACATCAGGCAGAAACTTCTCCAATAATCTCCTGTTTCAAAACATCTTAGAAAATGACTGTTTGGGATGGGCTGATTTATAACATATCCGTGGCACACAAAAACATAAACGGAAGCCTCTGAATTCCTGGGAAATTTCCTGTCTGTCGCAGAGGGATTTGTGTCCTCCCAGGTGTTTCACTGTGGGCCTGGGGGTCGAAGGGATTCTTTGAAGCCAGCAAAGAATTTGCAACCTATAGACAGGTTTTTTTAGCAGGTGCAATCTGAACCCAGCATCTGTTCAACTCAGCTGCAAAGACGTAGGTTGCCTTCCCCCATCCATTGCAGAGGAGAGCTTGGTTTGTGTGCACGTGTTTGAGCATCTCTCTCATCCCTGTGCAGAACTTCACAAAGGTCAGTTTCATTAACCTTGGGGTTATGCTATGTGTAAATATGCATGTATATCTGATTTGCATGGGAAATGTCATTTTCCTTACGTGTCTCCCATCCAAATGGTAACCAAGCCTGAGCCTACGTAGCTTGTGAGATGTGCTGCGATGGTAACTGCAGCCAGCACAGCTGCCCCGCTCAGGCCGTGCGTGGCTGCATATGCCTGATATTTTTGTACTGCGTGTTCAGCTGTGTGGATAGTAGAGGTGCCTACATGTTATCTGCCACATAGTCCTACACATTGGCAGACGGTGTGTGCGTTAACACACAGTATGTGCTGATGTCTCTGGGTACACGAGTTTCTCTGTGGCCAGCTGGCGTCCAACACATGCACTGGCACATGCGGCTTGTGAAGTTGCCCGCCTTGCCGCGGCGTGCACATGCAGCAGCATGGGCTTTGCTTGGGTGTGTGGGCCTCCTTCCCCAGAGGTGCAGAGCTACACAGATGCGAACGGAGGGTTTGGGGCTGGCTCTGCTGCGTGCCAGCAAGACGGAAAGGAAGGAGCTGCAGCACAGAAGGGCTTTGCCTTTCCCCCCAGCCCGTTGTCCTCTCTGCCTCAGTGCAAGGGTGGATTTCACACTGAGCTGCCATCTCTTGGTTAAGATTATTTCTTCCTGGTTTCCTCTGGATCTGATCCCCAGAGAGCCTGAGCATTGAGCTAGCTCCTGCTGCGTTCGAGGAAAAATCCGCAGTAGCCGGAGCGGGCTGCCCCCGGGGCCAGCAGGAAGCCAGGATGCTCAGCGCTCCTCGGGAGCACAGCCTCGGTGCGAGGCCCCCGCGCCTGCGCGCACCGCTGGAGCCCAGGGACACGGGGTGGGGCTGAGGCAAAGAAGACATTAGCGCACAAGTGACATATCTCAATATAATTTCTAAAACTCTATTAATTGAACAGATAAAATACTTCTGATCTATTTTTGTTATTTTGTTACAAAATATTAGCCATTTGGACTCTTTGCTAGGTGTGACCACACCGCTTTTCCCAAAGGAAGCTTTTCTTGGTGATATTTACAGCAGGAAATAGGTACAGACAGACAGGTGCTTTCAAAAGCCTACACACAGGTAACACTTCTCTTGTTTGTTAGTTTTTTAAAAAGACACATTCAGATGGGATTTGTGACTAATGTTGAAGAGCTGGGTGACTTCAAAGCTGCTGTCCCAGGCATGGCTGTGAAAGAGCGGGCAGGACGAGGACAGCTCTAGCTCACAAAACACTGCTGGCAATCCCTGGAGCCTACGCTAGCGCAGTGAGGCTGCTGGTGGAGCAGGAGATGGGGGAGCTCGCTCAGCAACTCGCATTTTAAAGCAGAGACTCTGCCAAGCAGCAGCTTCCTTGATTTAGGGCTCAGATTTGTTTTGGAAACCTCAGAAACGTGTGCAGATAGTTGCAGGTTGAGCCTTCTGAAAAACGTGTAACAAAACTCAAACTCTTACAGCTCAGAGGCCCTCAAATACTTCCAAATCTGGTGGTACTTTTTCGTGAAGAAGTCTGAGTATTGATGAAATTCTGGTTGTGGACCATACCCACACCTTTCATCTACAGGGAGGAGAGAAAACATGAACAGTGGGATGCTTTGAAGGTCTTGCAGAAAGTGTTGCTACCACGGTGGCCCACATTATGGCATTAAAACCACTACGGCAGAGGACAAACACTGCATTAAACCCAAATTGTTTGCACTAAGCTCGATTCTCCTGTCGCATTTTTCCATCCCTTTGCTACTGGTGTAAACAGATGAATTTCACTGGACCTGCACCAGCATGAGCAAGAGAGAATCGGGACAGAGCCTGACAGTTTGTGCAATGCAGCTCTGTAGACGTCAGTAACACCTTGCTCTCTTCCACCTTCCAGCAGAGCCACCTTCTTGTTTGGCCACTGCGTACCCGACACTCAGTGCAGAATGCTCTTTACTGGGTTTCTCTTTTCTCTCTCCCCTCCTCCTTTTTTAATATAGAAGGATATGATTTCGGCAGCAAAAAGCCACTGGTTCATTTGGGTCGATTTAATCTCTGCAGCAGCTTCTTGCCTGATCCCACCACCTGAAAGATTGTGCTAGGTTCACGACCAGAATTGCTGCTGTCAAGAGCTAGTGATTTTTCTTCGGGCTGGTCCCTCCGGGCAAGCTGTGGTACACATTTTGTCCTTCATTAGGTTGTCACCGACATGCTGCTTCTAGCCTACACCCTGTCAGCGATCAGTCTGTGTGCAAGGGTGTCTATTCACAGTACTACAGCTACACTGCGTCCGTGTGTCTTGCTTGCGTGTGGGAGGGCTGTGGGAGCAGACAATACAATAGGTCAGATGAGGTGTAGACATGCTTTAAAGTGCTTGTCATCCTTCGAGACCAATCTTCAAAGGGAAAAAAAAAAAATCCATATTTTGAAATAAGGTCCGAAGGGCTCAGCTATGCAGTAGAATTTAGAGCAACCTGTTCCACGACAACCTGGAATAGAGTGGTTTGATGTCTCTCCAGCTAAACCTGACAGAAGAAGTTGTAGCCAGGAGGCTAGAAGATAGCAAGGGTTATCTACATTTGCTTCTCTGTCCAAAGCTCAAGGCCAGCATTAGCCTTTGCAAGGTCAGGGAAATGGAGCTAACTCGCCCTGAGAGCCTGCTGTGCCTCAGGTACCTCGGCACTTCAGTTAACTTGCTTCCATCCTTCATCCAGCACAAAAAAGGGAGTCTCATGGAAGCTTCCTTATTTCTTCTTTACATTCTTGTAGCTCTCCCAATCAATTATTAAAGCAGCAAAACTCTCTTGTAGGAACTTCATAGACATAGTTATAAATATTTTATCTAAAAAAATTATTTCATCAAGTACCTTAAGGTTTTGCTGTTGTCACTTCGTGTTAAATGTCAAGTAAAATCTAATTTATTTATTTTAACACACACAGAGACCTTCAGTGGCTCACTGCACTCTGGGAAAAAACAAACAAACAAACAAAAGTACTGCCATTCCTCTCAGACAGCAAAGTAACCCTGAGAAGGGAGGGCAGTGCCAGTGCCTCCTGGATACCACCCCTTTCACCGCAGCAGTGAGTAAAAGTAAAATGGCAGCCACACACTACATTGACCGAACAGTGGCACATGCCACACGCATGCTTTCCCAGGAAGGTGGGATGAGGTCGGATGAGATCCCAGCTGCAGTGAGGTGGCAGGTTGCCACACTGGAGGGAGCCAGCAGCCCATCAGGCCAGCTGTGCCTCACAGCTGGCTGGAGGGTGAGGGGCTGAGCCCTGGCTGGAGGTGGGGACCTCTCCCTTGGCCCAGCTTTGAGATGCAAAGCATCCTCACTGCCCTGGGGGGCTGGCTAGAAGAATGCTTCTCTGGTCTGGAGGGACCCTGGGCTTCTGTTCAGGGTTTTCCTACAATCTTCTCTGTCTTCTGCTTTCACAGTCTGCCCTGAGGCTGTGCCTCTTGGCTCCTGGTCAGTACATCCGCTATTGCATATAAAAGCGGCAGCCTACCGCCCTGCTCCAGACAGCTAAGCAAAGAACTTAGACAGAGCTGTTGGCACATCTGGGTACATGGGTCAGGCTCAGAAATAAGGGGTCCTGGAAGTGAGCAGGCTCCTGCCCTGGAGGGCTTCACCCCAGCCCCTGTTCGCTTCCCCTAACCCCAGCTGAGCTTATGCCCAGGTCAAATATGTGAACTCTTTCATCTGAACATTTCAGCAGAGCCAGCAGACGTCCCGAGAGCACTGAGGGGAGCCAGTCCCTGATGCACGGTGGCTTTGTCACTGGCAATAGCCCCAGAGATGAGCATACTGGCATAATCCCTAAGGAAATTGCTGTGTGGCTTTTACCCCACAAGGTAAAAAAGAGTTTCCTGCATCTGTCTTCACAGCCCCTCTTTCCCTGACATTTCGCACATCCCCACCATTGCCAACAACTCCGGCTGCCCCTCACCCAACAGCTGTGTCATCGGCACCCCATTCTCATGTCTCAGCCTCGCATGGGAAGGAAGAGCATTTCTTTCTTTCTCTCTTAAAATAAAATAAAAATAAAGGCCCTAAAAGGCATTCTGTCCTATTTTAAAATCCTAAAGTTGATCTTCTTAAACTTCGAAGGCAGATAGAATGAGTGAGCGAGACCAAAGCCTTTAAGCTAATTAATACCTTCCCCTCCCTACTGCTCAAAGAGATTTTTTTTTTTTTCTAAAAATACATCCGTAGCCCATTTTTAATGCCGTCTTCCTTCACATCAATGTCCCCAATAAAGCAGAGGAGCTGAGCTGTCATCTCTATCTTAGGATCTTCCCCTCCCCTCACTTTGAAGCTGGGATAGGGAGGGAGAGAGGAGAAGAGGCCTTGGAGTCTGGTATCTGGGCAGCTGTCCTATAGGAAGGGCTGATGGAGGCAAGAGTACAGCCAGGTAAAAGAGACAGATGGGACCTCACATGGGTGGTCTCCAAAAAGCCTCTTCCCTCTAACACAGGAGGAAAAGCCCCAGTGAAGGGATCATCTACCCCAGAAAGTGAACATAACACTTGGCTTTGCTTTCAGAATATAAAAAAGCAGGTGGGCAGGAAACACAAAACCAGCTAGGAGGAGGACAGCGGAGGTGGGTCTGTTTTATGCTAGAGAAGACAATCTTCGTGTGTGTGTGTGTGTGTGTGTTGAGGTGGGAGGGCACCTCTTGGTGCCATCTCTTTGGAAAAGTACTCATCCATTCCAGGAAGATCCCTGGGCTCAATCCCTCCCTTCTGCTCCCTCAGAACTGCTTGGTGTTTCCTTTAGTAAGCATGCACCATACATACGCTACCATACAGGTGTATTTACATGTGATGAGGTCTGCTAGGTCTCAGCAGAGGTCTCTGGTACAATGCTCCAATATAACAACAGAAAGAGTTTTGGTGTTCAGAGTGAGGCCATCTTTGCGTTGTACTGCAGCTCAGGACAGTCTCTCCTCCTCCTCCTCTCGTGCACTTCCTCGCTTGGAACCGGCTGCTGCAAGGAGATAATATTTGAAGAGCGATGAGGAGAAAGCATGGCAAGTGGTACAAGTTCTCAGCTCCAGCTTAGCAGGCAGCAGCAGCGATGGCAGGGGGAACTCCACCCCCGGGAGTGCCCCAAGGTCGGTCCTTGGCACAGGTGAGTCCATTTCTCTCCGAGGCTGGCAAAGTTTTGGGGTGGATACAAACCTATGGCCAGGTAAATGCAAGGCAGGGGAGGAGGTCAAGGAGTAGCAAACGGAAGACACAGTGCCTATAAAGCAGCAGGTCATCAAGCCTCTCAGGAACAGGGCAGCAAAGTCCTACAAGGGGACGGCACGAGCACGGGAGGCCAGCTGGGCTGGCAGGGCATGAGGATGTGTGAGCATGTAGGTTGGCAGTTTCTATAGATGGCTCCTCACAATTAGCATCATCTTGAGGGGAGACAGGGTAAGATTTAGGTCAGTCAGCTTTTTTTTTCTTTTCTTCTTCTTTTACTAAAAAATAAATCACAAACTAGATCTCTGTAGGCAGAAAGGGTCCCCGGGAGGTGGTGGGGAAGGGAAGCGGGGAAGTCTGTGCTGTTTTGGTGCTGGTGGTGTGGCTACACGAGGCTGCGTGAGCCACTGGAGTACCTGCGCCTCTGAAGCAGGGAGCTGGGGGGGCAATACTGGTGGGGGTGGTTGTAGGGAGGTGGTGGAGGTGGGAGGGGAGGCTGATGGACCAGCTTCATGGGGGTCCCGGGGAGCCCACTGCCCACACCGCGCCAGGGGGTGGAGGTGCAGGAATCGGAGGTGACGTAGCGTGTCAGAGTCTGGTTGAGGGCCGGCTCCATTCGAGCGAGGCACGGCTTGTCCAAGACAATGACTTTGACAATCTGCTGGCACTGTACAAGTGTCCCCGCCGAGGCGGGGTGCGAGGGCACCAGTGCTGTCTCCAGCCGCTCCCGTGGCATGTTAAGACGCATGCTGGGCTGCATTCCACTCTCGGGCCCCAGGGCGGAGTTGTGCTGGTACGTTTGAAGCCTGTTGTGAATTGACACCTAGTTTAGAAACAGCCAAAGAAGCATTAAATGTTACAAGACTTTTCCTATCTGCTGCTACTGGCTGCCCTGAACCCCCGCCACCAGCCAGCCTCACGTGCATTAAACACTCCCCCCCTCAAAAAAACAGAACAGGCACAACCCCCAGCTGCACAGCCCCCCCCCTCTGATAGCCCCATCGTCCCCATCTAGGCCTAAGTGCCCCTGTCCTTTCCATCACGTCAAAGGCAGCAGGGCTGGCGTTCCCAAATTCAGTGCAACTTTGATTATCCAAACAGCACAGGGAACGCAAGTCAACTCTACGAGTGGAGGCGTCCGTGAATTCTCATGGTAATGAACAGACCTCAGAGGTCATGCCCTTGTCCCCACCAGCAAAAAGGAGAGGGGAACCAGACAGCAAGGTTTCAGATAATCGAGGTTGTACGTTTCAGCAAAATGACGGTAGCTGAATCTGAGATAGAGAGAGACAGAGAGACTCAAGCCTTTCCCAGCTCCCTGCCTTTCTGAGTAGGAAGGTACACCACATGACTGGCTAATCTGTTTACAAAGGAAAAAGCAGAAATCTGACATACTCTAGCAAAAGGCAGCTCCCTCTGATCCATTTGATGGTTTGTCAGCGAAAGGAAATGATTTTCAAAAAAAGAAAAAAGAAAGAAAAAATGCCCATCTAGCTCATACAATGATAAAAGAAATTCATGATGAAATGGCAGCAGATTAGATAATCTCAAAGAAATGGAAATGCTCCTCTGCTGGCAGAGTATTACTTGGGCAGCTGAAAGGGGGAAGGGAAGCAGGCAGTCATCAGGGTCCCCACAGAGAGACGCTGATAATGGAGTCAAATAAAGGAGCTCACTGAGTCCAGCTTGAAAGGAGGAGCTGGTCTGCACTGGAAGTCCCTAGGGAGGTAAGCACAGCAGGAAAATGGTGCTTCCCAAATGGTGGATGAAGTTATAATTCCTCCTGGCAAGGACATGGGCTGATGGAGACCCCAAGCCAGAGCAAAGTTGCCGGCTCAAAACAGAATGTCAGTCAAGTGACAAACCCTGGGTAGGAAACAAGTGCTCGCAGGTTGGCACAGCACTTCCAGCTAGGGAGGGGTACAGATGGGCAGATGGGACAGTGGGGGTGCCCTGATGGTCTGGCATGTTGGGCAGCAGCGCCAGCAACTGGGAAGGAGAAGCTGTGGAGTGGCCAAGCTTCCCACCATGCTGGAACAAGGATGAGCTGTCTGTCCGTACTCAAGCATGGGGGTTGCTCAGACTCACTGCACAGCAGGACATAATATCATGTCAATATTTATTCAGGCAGTGGAACATCCCCTAGGAAAAACTGGTTGCTGGGCCATGAAGTGCTAATGACATTAGGATACATGGAAGCCATTCTCCACAAGGAAACACTCCTCCCAACAGGGATAGGAAATTGGCTGGGAGAAGGCACTTTCCCCAGGAAAGGGGTGTCTGCAGGGAAATGGGGTGCTCTTCAGGGAAAAGCAGCAGCACCCACTCCCCACAGAGAAGCTGAACTCTTCAAGTAAATATACTATGACAAGAGGGGAAAGAACTACCCTGGAAAAGGGCAAATTCAGGACAATGGAGACATTCCAGACAGGGAGAGGGAGAGAGTAGGAAGTAGTAGATAAGATTTTCAGTGTGAAGATCGCATTTTCCTGTTTCCTCACAGGCAGTGGGAGTATGGGTGTCTGTGAAGAAACAGGCAACCCACTGGATGCTAGACATCCCTGCAAAGATAGATGTACACAGGACAGCCAAGCTCCCTACCTAGGAAGGTGAACCTCTAGGGAAAGTCTCTGGTATACAAAGGCCATGCTGAATCCCCTTCAAGAGGGGATGGAGAGACAGGGCTGCAGAGATTGTGCAGGAAAGCTGGGCTGCAGGGAATTTGCATGTGATGCTGCATGGAGTTAGCATGTCAGGGAAGTCTTTAGTGGGGTTCTCAGTCTCCCCGTAAGCAGTGGGGTGGGTTAGTCTACAGCGTTTGGGAGCTTGGTCCATGAGGGATGTTACAGTTATAAAAACGGATTGAAAATGCTTTGAAGTTTAGTTTGGATTTGAAAGTTGTATTACCCGTCCTAGCAGTAACTTTTAATTGTATCTCTGGAAATTGGTAAAATTGTCAGTCTGGCTGGGGAGGCATTGATTAAAACCTGAGAAAAGAAACAACAGAGAATGTGAGAAGAGCTGAAGTGAGAGAGAATTACTTACCTCAGCTGCTCTGCACGCTACTTACCTCCACTGTGCTGTCCGAGACCTTCTCCCCCAAATCCTTCTTGCCTTTGAAATAAAACAAAAGATCTCACTCATGAGGTCTGTACTTCTGTCAAGACCTGTCCCTCATACTGTGGACTGGAAAGCTAAAGGGAGAGGTACAGGGCCAAACCAGGCTCTTGACTGCAAGAACAAATCCAGACCCTCTTGCAACATGATAGCTGCTTAGAGGGGTAGGGGGAGGCCCCTTTGGCGTCCCATCCTTAGGTCCTGATCTCAGTGCTATTCTAGTGAGTTGGTAGCCGCTCACCTCTGCACTTGATTTTTGCTGGCATACAAGCCAAGGCATGAATGGGCACAAAGCCTTTGGTACAAAGAGGCTGGTCCAAACTGTTGGTGAAGAGGCTGGAGGAAGCTGATAGTGCAGTTACTGTGTTGCATCAGTTCACAGAAGAAAGAGTGGACCAGGTTCTCCGGCAGTTACCTATGCTCCATCAGTAATGCCTCTTTGCTAGATGTTACAGCTACAGAGTGCGTAATGAGACTTCAATGGCTTTTCTAGGGTATTTGAAGAATGCATATGTTCTCGTATTTCCACTATTTGCCCAAGGCAAAAGGATACAAAACTCGTCCTTTCTTTTTGCAGTTATTCTCACAGGAACCAATGAGAACACATTTGCAAAGGCAGCACTGCTTGACCGAGAGAAGTTGGGTGTCCTCTTACCTGTTGGAGAGCCTTGCTTAGACTGCAGTTCCATCTGGGCTCCGTTGGTCCTTAATGAGAGAGTCTTTGCCCCTTGTTGTTTCTCTAGCTCCCCTGCAAGACAGACATAAGGAAGTGAACGAGGAGAGGGATGGAGGGAAGGACACAAGCATACTGAAGGAGCAATGTGGGAAGTCAGCAAGGAGAATTAATGCAAGAAAATGACAAGAGTGTCAAGAAAGGAGGGAGAGAGGAACAGGCAAGAAAAAATAGAAACTGGAGAGGACTTGACATGTGAGGGAACTTGTATATCTCCACACGACCTTCTATGTATGACCTGTGTTTATACAGAATAGGTTATTCCTGCATGGGAGGGGACCACTGATGCCACCTACTTTGGCTCTTCAGTTTATATATGGAAAGGCCACCAAAGGCTACATGGACATTTAATCTGTGTAAGACAGGCCACAGAGGGACACAGTACAGACTGCTTGTCCCCTAGACATTCCTAGAGTGAAGGACAACTCTGCTAAGACTACCAGACCTGTCCTGTACTTCCCAGCTATCTACAGATCATATTTGCATAGTCAAAGGAGTATGGGATGGAGAAGAGTCTTCTGGGTCTGACAGTCTAAGCTTCACTATTTCAGGCCATGGTATCATACACCCTGTTTTGTAAGCATCATAAGTAGTTAAGTTCTTCCACTTCTCCTGCTGGCGGGTGGTCACAGAGATTGACTGCTTTTTCACCCTATCGGTGAACACAGTAACAATCCTGTGCAGACTCATGCTGCTCATCCTCTTTCCCCCTGTCCTGAAGAGCCCATTTCCTTTACCCTTTCTCCCTTGTGGACACATGCAGCGTGATGGCATTGCAGTGTGAACTGTATTAGAGGCACTTACATTCAATTCGTATCTGCTCCAGCTCTGTCACTTCTGCTATTGACTCTTTCAGATCTTCCACAAACTTCTGCATTTCCTCAGCACCCAGAGCACAGAAGTGTAGTACCTGTTTCTTCTCTGAGCCCGAAACTGGGGTCACCAGTGTGATGCCATGGGGGTAATCTGTAAGGAAGATGTGTCAACAAAATAAAGAGACCCTAGGCATTCTTGCTGGAGTAGTTGGCTGCTTTGGTACTTCTGCAGGACAGAGAGTTTCCAACACGAGTCCAAAGGAATGGCACACCTAGAGTTTATCACGCTGCAAACTGTGGGAACCTGCAGCATTGCAGCCCTACAAGGGAACAGAATGGCTAAGTTGCAGCAGCAAGGCAAGTACCGCCAGCACCACGGTGCTGCCAAAACCAGAAAACTCTAGCTCTTAGGTACACTTAGTGCAACATTGGCTCTGGGAACCTGAGCACAGAGGTACGACTGTAAAGCCCTTCTGGATCTGCAGAGGAGTAAACAGTATATATGAGAGGCCAACATTACTTTTTTCTCCTGTGGGAGATACAGCAGGAGAGGGTGGCTCCTGGAGTCAAAGCCAGAACAGCCATTAACATCCACAGTGACAGAACTTCTCCCCAGTCTCTACTTCCATCAGCAGAGAACATGGCAGGGGTGTTAGCAGAGCATGGGTGGGGAGATCATTGTGCTGTGCAGAGAGTTCCACACCCCTTTTCCCACCCTGTGTCTGTCTCATCTGTTCAGATCACAAGCTCTTTAGAACATCTGTTTTTCTGTTTCTGCAGGGGATACACAACGGGATGCCTTTGCCAGGAGATCCTTGCGCACTCCCGGGACAGTCACGATACACTTGAAAGCTGAACCCAGCTCTGATGGTGCCTCTTGAGGATGCTCGGTTATGAATGACTCTTTTGTACATACAGGGATGTGAAAGCCTCTGCGTGCTGAAGAGGGTAGGGTGTTGAAAGAGTGACTCATGCTGCCAATAGGGTAGAGGGAGGATGTAAAAAACTTAGTATAGCCACAGTGCTGCTACAGTCTTCCTTCCTTGCAGCATGTTCTGCAGGTGCTCACAAAAACCCCAGTGGGCATCTGCCATGCTTGCCTGGGACTGCTGTGCAGCCCCTCTTCCTGCGCCAGCAGGAAGCCTGCCTGTTTCTGGAACTCCTCCACCGCACAACCAGCCTCAATCATGACACATCATGGCTCTATTCCCAGACCATCAAGGTCAGGCTGACTAGGGCTGGCCTCTTGCCATGCTTTGGTGGGTGCTGTTCCAAGGGCTCTGCTTCTGTCTTGGGAAGCTTTCAGCATGGCACAGCATGGGACAGTGTGGGGAGGCGGCAGCAGCACCTGAGCCTTTATCAGTGTCAAAGGTAGAGGTGGGAGTTGTGACTTTGGGCATGAGGGGAGAGGGGCTAAAGCTGGCAGCATCAGTTTCATCAACGAGGTTCTCCGCCCACAGTTGGCTCCTGAGAGTTGTGAGATGTATCTGGGAACTGACTCCCTCATTCCTCCCCACTAATGCTCTCTCTGCCACCATGACAAGCCAGATTCTTCAATGAGCTTGAGTTCAGCCCTTCTGCAGGTGCTCAGACCTAGTGAGAGGTACCAGGAGCCTCTTCTCATCACACTGTACCTGCACAGTGATCTCCTCAGCACCAAACCTCAGTTTTCTCCCCTCCACTTTTAACCTTGATGGAATCTCTCTTCTGATGCAAGCTCACACTGGGTGACACGGCCCCCTCCCTCCTCTTTTTCCCTGTGAAACCCCTCCAGGCAATCAAGGAGCAATGGACTTACATTCATTCTCAAAGAGATGGAACTGCATCCCTAGCAGGCCGACCGACTTGCAAAATGTGTATGTTGAGGAGCTTTTCTTCTTGGGGCAAAGCTTGAGGATCTGTTGGAGGGAGAGAAGCATCATTGGGCAGAGTGGTGGGGAACAGTGAGGCAAGAACAATGCAAACTGCTCAAAGCAAAAAAGCTTTTTGCAAGCTCTGTTAATTGTACATGGGAGTAACACTTGGTGACTGACAGGCTCTTTGCCCAGAAAGCTGCCTGGCATGTTGCACTTGTAACAACACTTCTGAAATTCTGTACGCATAGCCCTGGGGCCCACTCAGCTCTCTGTCTCCCAGGGGTGCTGGCTTTTTGATGCCCACATTTCTGACTTTGCAAGGGTAATTCTTTTCACCAAGGGCCAGATCAAAAGGCTAAGGGAAGTCTGTCAGAAATACCTTACAGCTAGGAACAAAAGCATATGTGAACGCTGCGCTGCCCTCGCTCCCTCAGCACTAGTTCTTATGGATCTGATTTATCCCATGGTGTAGAGGGATAGCAAGGAGCAGACCCTCTCCCCAGGTTCACAACTGTACAAATGAGTGCAGAGGAATGGAATCATAAAATTGTTCAGGTTGGAAGAGATCTTGAAGATCATCAAGTCCAACCATTAAATATAGGTGGGGAAAGCTCTCTTGTCCTGTGCTCCTACAAAAGGGTTTGGTTTTAGCCTTACATTTGCAACATCCACAGTTTCACTTTGCCATTAAATTCAGCAGAACTTCCATCTTGTTTGGCATCCTTCCAGTCTCAGCATACCTCTGCCCTCCCTTGTGCCTGTCTGAACACAGTTGCAAGGTTGCTGGGGCAGGAGACTTTTAAAAGTACTATATATATTTGGGGCTCCAGTAAGTAATATCTACTCTCCTACAGCCTTTGCAATGTTAGAAGGCAGTGGTTTTAAAGTGTGGCAGGAAAGATTTAAAGTGCATGGCAGGGCTCTGTCTACTATAATACAGACAGACAAAGAAATGAACCTCCCTTTCATGAAATGAAGCTCCCTGCTGGCAAAGGCATGAGAGAGAGCAATGACATTGCTTGGATGGCTGTGGGATGTGACAGTTTGTTTTTTCAAGGGTTAGAGGAGTTTTAGATTTGGTAGGTTTTTAACAGTGAAGGATCCAGAGCTGTGTCTTACCATGTTGATGGACCAGGAGATAGTCTGTCCTTAGGACAGGGGGGAAGTGGATGTTGTGGACTGGTTTTAGATTTCTTTGTAGAAATCAGGGCAAGTTTTATCACTGCAGTGCCTAATTGCCAGAGCACACTCACCACCAGCAGGTCATTGAAGAGAAAAACTTCCCTCTGGTGAGCTGCCTGCTTCTGCACTTTGTTCACATCAGTCACTTCGTACAAGCGGCTGCAGCAGACCAGCCGGCGATGGGGCACGGACAGAACCTGCAGAAGACCCACAAGAGCATGCAGGGGCTGAGGGAGGTGCTGTTGTGGGTGTCCCCCACCCTCAGCCTGCACAACTCCGCCCAGTGACAGTAGCACAAGCCAATTCTGCCCACTCTGCCCACTCAAATCGTGACCTCACCACCACTCCTCACCATCACTTTTCCTGCTGGTGCAATAGCAGAGAGCGCTATGCCTTTGTGATCTAGATAAATCAAGAGGAGTGGGACAGGCTATAGGCAACCCTCTTGCTCACACATCCTATCTTCATATACCTCTGGCTTCCAATCACTGGGTGACTGTTCATCCTCTCTCACCCCACTGGACATCTGCAGGTTTCCTGGGCTTTGAGAAATTATGCTGCTCATTTTGGGTAGACAGTATGTATGCCTTTGCATTACAGATCGGTTACTGCTAAAGACGCTGTCTCTGCATTTGAAGGTCTCTTAACCCCAGCAATCCTTAGGGAACTCATTAGAGACAGATGGGTGAAATTGTTTTCTATCACTTCCTACACCCTCACAAGACCTGGAAGTTTGAAACACTGCTGGGCTATCACTGGAGCATTGGCAGGCAGGACCGGCAATGAGATTCCTGGGCAAGCAATTACCACACCAGATACTGTAAACTCTGGCCAAGAAGATCCCCCAAAATCAGGAAAGAATAAGATCACAAGGAAAAGGGTGTTTGGAGAAAAAGGAGTGAATTCATCAAGACAAGCAAGGAAAGTGTTACAGAAGAGGAGCAGGGGCATAGAGGAAAAAGGCAGAAAAGAGGGCCAGTGACAGAGGTGGGGGTGAAAGGGGTGAATGGGTGCTAGCAGGGTTATGGGTGCTCACCGTTTTCATTCCAACTATGGACTTCTCCACTTTGGTGACATAAGTCACATGGTCTTCATTGGATTTTAGCTCTTTTTGCTGGATCCTCTCATAGATCCCCACCACCAGCTCCCGTGGGATGTCAGCACCGTCGTCCACCCCTGCCAAACACAGAAAATGTTGGGCAGGCTAGGCAGGCAGAAAAGGAAAGGAAAGGGAAGAACCGGTGGTCCCTGACAGGCAACTACTGCCTCTGCACTGTGCAGTGCTGGGAAGGCTGAAGGGAAAGAGCAATATTTCACTTTAGGCTGTCGTCTTTCTTGCTCTAACATACCTAATGCACCAGCAGGAGAGACTGACATCTCTAAGGCCAATGCAGAAGATTTCATTATTCCTTTGCTCTGCATGGTGGCTCCTTTCCATGTGTTCCCTAAGGTTTTATAGCCACAATTTCACATTCATATATCTCAGGCCACTCAGCAGCAACCCCTGCATTGATTTCATATCATCAGAAATGCTAGATGTGGAGGAGATCTATGATGGGAACCAGCTGCTCCTCCTGCCAATGCAAGCGTCAGCTCTCCTGTTTGCTTGGCGGCCTCCACCATTTTCCTTCTGTGATGTCTCCTTTCTTGTTACTCTGTCTGTGATATCTCTGTCTTGGCCCTGTCCCCTTCCCCTTTTACATCTCCTTAGGTAACTCTCCAAATTTTGCCGTCTGACCCTTGCAGAGCCTGGCAGAAAAGTTTTCTTTCACCCTGCCCTGAGCCAAACACCACAAATTAAACTGCCAATCATCTTTCCTCTGAACTGAATTCCTTCAGTCATTTTATATTGCTTTTCTCTACTTTCCCTCCAGCTCCCTGCTCTGAGATGTGCTACCCTGAATGATGCAGGTGAGGAACTGCTGAGGAATGGAGAGGCCTTGTCATCTCCTGGCTCCCTCATCCACGTCGTCGCAAATGTAGCCTGAACACTGTCTTTTTTCAGACACAGGCTGGTGAAGCTACTCACCTGGGCATTGGCCTGCAGGTGAGTCTGGAGTGAACTGTCTCCCCTTGTCTGTAATGGGGTGACATTCACTCGCTCTAGTGAGTTGTGGTGTGTTACACACTGGAGGTGAATGATCCTCATGTTGGCTGAATTCATTGTGATGTGAACTGGCAGATTTTCAAGCAACTCTAAGTGTAAGTTAACATAAAAAAACCTTTTGAGTTAGTGCTATCAGCTGTGATACCAAAGGGGATGATGGCAGGTATCAGCCCCATTCAGTATCTCAAGAAATAACTTGAAAGATGGCCTCAGTGTCACATTATACCAGTCTGAAGTGGATGACAAATTGGGTAAGGTGTGGGAGGCTGAGACGACACTTTATGAACAGCAGTCAGGACATGAAACAAGTCAAAGGAACTCACAGAAGTTCAAAATCTAGACAGGGATTTACACTGGAAAAACTTTGAGGGTGCTTCATCTGTATTGCAGATGTGCAGTAAGAGACACTTGGAAGATGGCTGACCTAGGATGACCTAGGAGTGAACAGGGCTGGGAAATTAGACAAGAATTTGTCTAGACATAATGTCAAAAAGGCCCAACAATACTAAGCTGCATTAGCAGATCTGAAAATAAGGAGGCGGCGGTGGCTCTGTATATGAGTATGTTGTGACCACATCTGAAAACGTTCTTTTAGCAACCTATTACCAAGATGGGAAGGACCAACCCTGAAAAACAGAAGAAAATTGATTTGGGGAACTGATGTATTGAAAATTGCAAAGAGGTAATGTATGTGTGGACCTTGTCAGGCCTACAGTTACTATAAGTAATTGCAAGCAATTAAGAAGGGGAAGATTTAGCCTGAATAGAAGGAAAAAATGTGTTCATATATTCAAAGCAGCAAGGAGGGGAAGGACTTGTTTAGCACAATCCAGCAGGGTCTAAGAAGGATGGAGTTGAACAATAGGAAAATGTAATACAATGGACTGCTTCCAAGCTGTGAGATCTATTAAAAGATGAAACCATCTCTCAAGGAAAATGGTACGTTTCTGAGAAGGCTGGACAGCTTTCTGCAGAATACAAAGCTTAGATTTTCCCCTGCCCCAGCATCGTAGAAGACACCTTAAAGTGCCCTCCATGTTTGGCTCACAGGGAACAGCAGCAGCCCTGAAGAAAGGCAGCTCCACTAGGTTTTTTGCTGCCTTCACCTAGGCAGAATTTAGAGCAGCAAGAAGGCAAAAAAATCAAAGCGGGACCCTCACCTCTCAGATTGCGAATGAAGTCCTCCAGCATCATCTTCCTGTCAGGCTTGATGTTGGGGCTGTACATGTCCGTATTGAGGAGGATGATTGCAAAGGCCAAGATGAAGATGGTGTCCGGGTTGTGAAACTGCTGGACCACATCTGGGTTACACATGCAGTACCTCTGGCTGCAGCAGGAGGGATGCACACACTTAAAATGGAACATGAGAGTCCTCTGCTCCAGGGTGGCAATGGCTTCATCACAAGTGGATCAAATTCATCCTTTCACTCCACCTCTCCCACAAATGAGAAGGAACTGACTGCTCTCTGAAGGCAAATTTACCCACCAATGGCTGAAGTAGGCCACTGAAACTTCAGCCTTCTTGTCCCCAGGAACCAAAAGAGCAAGTGAGACTAGAGAGGACAACTCAGGCTGGTGTTACTACATAAGGGTAATATAGGAGGTGTCTACTCCAGCCTGCCTTGCTAAGGGCAAAGCATTCCTCTGGATGCACCAAGGGAGCAACCCAGCACCCCTGCAAGCCCCAGTGCTGCTCTTCCCGTGAGTCACCCATGAACAGGGAGTCCCTTGCTGGCAGACATGTCAGGACTGGCCTCACTCTGGCCCTTTGTGCCCTTCATGCCACTGAACATCTGATAGGGACATGGCTCTGCCACAGCAGTGGCACAGAGGACTCCGTGCTTCAGAAGCCCCTCCATGATGACCTTCTTTGGAAGGGAGGTCCCTGGCCATTCGCTCCATGGCTGCTGCATGTTTTCTGCCTTGGGTGTGTTCTCCGCTTCCACCTGGTTGCAGCAGTGTGGCTGCAGGGCTCATTCTCTTACCTGAAAGCCTCAATTAGCCGCTCGACCTTCTGTGCCTCCCCCTGCACGCGGATGTGGGCCTGGAATTTCCGCAGGGCTTCGTCCAGCTCCATGCCTGAGAAGTCCATCTCATCCACCACGCAGCTGTGGGAGGGGGACACAGCCTTCATCAGCACCTCCTGCCGCAAAGGATGCTAGGCAGCTCCTTCACTGCGGTGTCAAGGCTCAGTCCCCAAGGGAAATACCATGGGAGAGGCCTTGAGACATCACTACAGCTGCCCAGATCATACTAAAAATGGGCAGTAATTTCAGACAAGTGATTCCTGCATTCTACAGCAGGTGAGCAATTCTTGTGCCTAACCATGTGTATATATATATATACATACACATATATATATATGCATGTGTGTGTATATACACCATGATATATATATCTCTCATATCATACCATATACAGCATATATATTTACATATACAGTGAAAGTATATATATATATATATTTATCTCTATCTATATAGATACAGCTATCTAGACATCTATATTGACATAGATATTTAGACACTTATATCAATACCGATATCAATATAGATATAGATCTGTCTATTTCTGCCTTTCCTATCATCTGGTAATCCTTCACACATTGTCCATTCATCCCTCCATCTCAGCACGTGCATTTGTTCACTACTCACTTATCCATCCTTTTCTTATCTCTATTCAATGGGCAGTTCCTGCACTTCTCCTCTCCCCACCTTCCATTCTGTCCAGTGTACATCCCCATTTGCAACCCATATCTTCTTCACCACTCTTCAGTCCCACTCAACGACTGCAGCAACAACGTTCATTATGTCTTTATAGAGCAGAGCCAGCTCAGAGAAAATAATAGGAAATGGAAGCTGTTGCACAGAAATAACATTGCAATATCAGCTGGCTTGTAATATCAAGGCTGGGTAAAGCTCTGCCCATGTAATCAAACACCAGGAGTCCCCAACAATTCATTCTGTCCAAACCCCTATTCATTTTATACATTTCTACCCATTCCACACAATCTTTTCCATTTGCACCACACTTTAGTGCCATGCTTCCCTGTTATCTGCTGGAAATCCTTCACCTCATACATCTGGTACCACTTTTCCTTTCACAGTGATGCATTGCACACTGGTAATTTATAGCCAATTTAGATACCCAAAGGAGGGGATGCCACTTCTCTTGTTTCCCACTAAACCATTCTCAGCTTATAAAAGTCCTACTGTTAGTCTCCAAAACCTACTAATACAGTTCTTTGTCTGTATTAGTCAAATAATCTAGTTGTTCTTATTCTTACTGCATGATATTTTGGTCATTTGTAATGACACCACCTTCCCCATGTGGCTTCAGCACATTTTGTTAGCATATTCCTACCTTTTGTGTCCAGGTCATTACTGTAAGCCTTAATCAAAAGACTAGACTCAGAAAACTCTGCTCATAACCTCCCTTAGGCCCCACTACCCATTTCAGCAGAGTATGTAGGCACTAATGTCTGCACCAGCCAATTCTCTCCTTTGGTTAAGATTCCTCTGCTAATTTCTCTCTTCCACTCTCAACTAACAATTTCTCATGTCAAATGCTTTGCTGAAGTCTAGAATTACCTTCTGCATGTCCCTTGTCTAGAAAACCAGTTATTTTAACAAAGACAGACATTGAATTAATCTACTCTCCAATGGCTTTGGTATGTATCATTTACCTTCCTGTCTGCCATTATTCTTTCCCATAAATAAATTCTCAAAGCTGACATGCTATCTGACAGACCAAGAAATTCACAGGTGCCAAAATCCCATTTTCTTTAAGCCTTCCTTAAATGCAAAGCTACTAATTTGCTAATCTTCAGTCATATGGCACCACCTTGACATTACAAGTGTATTAAAAATTCAAGGATTTCATATTTTCTGCTTCTATATACCTGGGATGCTAATTCTATCTCCCTCTCCTTCCCCCTTTATTTCATCCTCTGTATTGTGTTTGGTTTGTTTTCTCACGTTGTAAAGGATAAACTGACCCCATATTTAATGTTAGGAGGAAATTTTCCCCAAGACAGGTTGCTGGGACCGTATGAGGAGTGGTACAGGAAAAATAGAGGGGGAGGGGATTAGCTCTCTTCTGGATCCTTCCATTTCCTAGGATTATCTGGAAATTTTACCAAACGAACCTCTGCTAATAAAGGGATGTGCTGTCATCAGTTTCTTCTTCCTTTCTGTGATAGAAGATGTATCTGTTGGTCTTTTCTACAGTGCTGCAGTTTGCTGTAGGCTGTTGGGAAATGTTTTGTGAGCTAGGCTATTGAATGCCATGT
This sequence comes from Platalea leucorodia, assembly GCF_965183815.1. Lineage (NCBI taxonomy): Eukaryota > Metazoa > Chordata > Aves > Pelecaniformes > Threskiornithidae > Platalea > Platalea leucorodia. Next base: position 60,785,063 of record NC_138826.1, read on the forward strand.
GCAGCCTTGCTAGAATAAAAATCTATTGCATGATGTCTCAAATGGGCAAGGGACAGGGTTCAAATGCTCAGAGATGTCTCTCCATTCCTCCATTCCCCTATTGATTCAAGAGTTGAGATATCATTACTTAACTGGAGTGACACCCACAGAATAACTTACCAAGAGCTCTGGCTGAACATAGAGTGTTCAGTATCTTCCAAGGCTGGAGTTGTTACAACCTCACCTAGGAAAGGTGGGCTCTTTCCCTGCACAAACTCTGTATAATCAAAATGTAGGAAAAACTGGTGAGGAGCAAGGGCAGAGAATCAATGGGGCTGCTCTCACAGGAAATCTTACATGAAATCTTTTTTTTTCCTCTCCAAGAGGTGGACTGCAGAAACACTCACAAATGGTTTCTGGCATCAGCAAAAACTTCCTCCACTGCCTCTTTCCTTTGTTATTTTTATTTTTCTCATACTTACACTCACATGTCCCTTGGGTTGACATTAAGGCATTCTGCTTCTTTGAATTTATCTTTGACAGTAAGAAAAGGTTTTCTCTGGTTAGTCGTTATTGTGTTCACAGCTGCAACCACCTCTGCAGTTGGACTTTTGTTATTATTTTTTAATCCTTTCCAATGCGTGATGTTTCTCAGTATTGACCCCAATGATTTTGCTGTTATTGTCTGCTTCCAGACATGTGAAAGCAGAGTCCTTGCATACACCGGTGAGACCTGCTGAGGTCACCCTAGTAACCCCAATCCACCAGCATTAAATCACGTATCTTTCGCTCCCTCCCTCATTGATCAATCCTTCCCCCGCCACACAGGCTGCTCTAACACGTCCTCCCCTTTGTGTACAAATCTCAAATAATAAAGTCAATGCCCTTGATACAGAAAGCATCAAGCCTTTATTAGGACAAGTAGGAAAAGGCAGCTGTTCATAGCTCTTTTCAAACTCAAACAGGCATTGCTACACGAGTTATGCTCAGCTTCTCCTTTGAGAGTTTCTTTCCCAGACTGACAGATGCAGGTTTACTTTGTAAATTCTAAGATGAACTCCTGGGGGTCCCTTCCATTTGTCTCTCAGCCCAAAGAAGGGTGCCCCCCATCCTGCTTCCTGGGAGAAGTTGACCAGGCAGAAAGGACAGGTTAGGAAGAAAGTTCGACTCAAGCAAAGTCAGCCTGAGCTTGCATTTGATTTATCTGACAAGCCTGTGCCAAAGGCCTGAGGAATAGCTCCTAGAGGAGCTATCAGGTATGCTGCTACTTTCTGCTGCTAGACAGACAGAAAGAATGGTGGATCATAGTTGTCTGATATTTTTTGTGAGCAAATTTGACACAGCAAAGTCCATTCAAAGAGCCAAAGAGCCTTGTGCCATGTGGCTGCCATGTTCCTGCTCCTCTTCCAGGTGGCTACAAGTTTTGCTGCCTTGCCTGACCTCAGGTTCTTGTATGGAGTCCCATTAACTTTCTGAATGCACTGTGGGGCCTATGTCAGAGCTCCCCTGAAATGTAATGCAACTTTTCTTTGTGAAACCAGAGCAAGGAGGTCTTTTCTTTCCAAGGTAGAGACCCTGGAAGGTGACATAGGATATCTTTGCAAATATACTGCAAAAAGTACATTGATCTCATCAGCCTCCAGAGCTGCAATGTAAAAGGCAGTGTAACCGCATGCATGAGAGGGTATCTCTCCCCAGAACCGGATTTGCCAATATAAGAGACAACGGTTGAGCTGAAAGCGGATGCCTCTCTGCATCCAAGGAATAAACCAGCAGCTTATATGCATGTGCCAAAACCAGTGCTGAGTTCATTTTTCCACAAACAGCAGAATGCCTGTGAGATGCCTATTCCAGGACCACCAGGAAGCCTGAAGGATAATGAAGTAGGGGCAGAGTAATCACGTTATAAAATCTCCTCCTGTTTCAACTCCTTCCTCCCCACGGACTTGCAGCTAGCCATGTGAATTGAGCTCACAGTGCATCCAGAGATGCATTTAGCCCTGCAGGGACAGGACTTTGGATGTTTGGATCATGTTGCTGAGGTGAGCAGGAAAAGTGCTGACACCCCGCCTCATAAACAAGGTGGTGGAGTTTGAGGGCTCTTGTGCCACCTGTGTACATGGGGAGCTCAGTCTGTCCTGAGGCACCCGGCAGACAGGCACCTCACAATTGCAGAGAACTGCACGCCAGGTGCCAGGACCAAAGGGTGGGCTCCTAGTTGGATCATTTTGCTCAGCTGTTACCTCTGTGGCAGCCATACTGCCTGCTAGGCTGCAGGGCATAGATGCCCCCAAAAGGGGGTGGACATAGTGGCATCAGAGCTGTGAGGATTTAGCACAGGGCTAAGCATGGCAAAAAAGCCTTGTGGCGAAAAGGTTCAGTGAAGGCAGGAAGCAGCTGTATCGTGTGGGGCTGGGATCTGCTCGCCCAAGCATAATGACCTATTTTCCAGCTTTTCCGCTCAGGTGACAATGCAGCAGGAGCTGGGCTGCAACTAAAAGCGTCTGTAATGAACCTGCAGCCCTTGCTCAGGGAGGGAGCAAGGGGGGAGGCAGCCAGGTGGAAAGTTTAAAACCACAAGACACAGAGATATTAATAAAATGCATCCCTCTTCTCAGCTTCCCTAACCCCATGAACTTTCTGAAGATGAACTGGGCTTAGAGTGGACTGCACGGGAAGAGCTCAGCTCCCTGGGAAGAGGCTGCCCTGCACGTGTTAACTGAGGCTCACAGAAAGAAGAGTGAGCAGGACTCGCTGATTCCTTGCACCAACGGGCACAGGCATGTATCCCAATCCTGCCCTCCATGACCTCCTTGCGTGAGGGTAGTCTCTACAATGGAGACCATGGCCCACACCAGTCTTTCCTTTCTGGGGGATGCTGAACTACATGTATTGCCTGCTTTTTTCTGAGGCTGAGTCACGCCTACGTGCCCTCCCAGGGTTGTTGGTAGCTCACATGGCTACTCACTTGGGCATCCATTCCTTCCTAAGAAAGAAATTGCCTACTGTACCATGACTTGCACCAGAGCTGCCTCACAAGGTGGAGAGCTGTTCCCACTCCAGGCACGTTGGCCATCCAGGGGAGGGTTCTGCCCAGCCTTCATCTTCCCCTCCAAGGGACACTGGGAACCCTTGTCCCCAAAGGGACAAGGGAAAACACTGTTTCCCTGGGCACCTAGGCAGGTTCAAGCTGCACCTTCAGCCTCTGCAAGCCTGGCCGGGGAAAGCTGCTCTTGTTCACAAGTTTCATCTGTGCTACAGCTCTGCTTGCAGCAGGAGGTCAGAACTGCCTAACACGTTCTTCCCTCTGTCCTGTTTCCATCACATCATTATCTACTGCTCCACAGCACAAGCTGCAGCTCCATGCTGCTCAAACCCTCCTGTAATGCAAGTCCCTTATTGATCCTCTGTAATGTCCTCAGTGAGAAGGGGAAAGAAGGCTAGTTTGGGCTAACCTGTCAAGTTCACTCTGCCAGTCCAAGAGGAATCTAACACTTCTTTGAGAGGCAGCCTCTTTGCTGGGCTCCCAGCTCTGCCCTTACACTCCTAAGAGCAGCTTTTCTCTCCCTGACTTCCCATGAGAGAAAGAGAAGACAATATATGCCTGACAGGCAGGAGAGCTGCTCACCCACAGGGAGAGTGTGTCTAACAGCAACCAGCCCCCAAACTCAGCACCATGTCTCCTCTGCTTGAATCCCTGCCCCTTTCTCCTGTGACAGCAAATGCACCAGGGCAGCCACTTCTGCACTTCCAAGTCCCACGACCTGAACACAAACGATCCAGTACCAGCAGCACAGCTGACTCCATTCATGGCATCGCTCACATTATCTTGTTCATGAATGAACTATAAATGGAAGCAATTCCTGAGTCAGGAACAGGTGGAGGGGAAGAATGAACTGAAGTATGAATGAAGGAGAACAAAAGCAACAAATAAACACAGAATGAAGAGTGCACAAAAAGAAGTAAACAATCTGAGCAACTAATACAAAAGAAAGGCATCAAGAAAGGATGCAAGAATGATGATGTGTCTCATATTAAAAATAGGTGTTAATGCCTTGGGCCTGACTTTTTCAAAGCAACAAAATGATTTTTCTGCAGTACTTGGCAAGTAGATTTGATAATAACTGCTCAGTACCAGATCAGTGCTTTAATGGCCAAGGCTGCCTCTCTACAGCTGTATTCCCTGGACCGGTAGACATTGAAACCCTGGGGTAGGTCCCCAGTGACTCCTCCCAGCTGGCTGCAAGGCAGGTTGTGGAAGCAGATTCCCGGGGGAAGAGGCTGGATCTAACTGTGGGATGCAGGATCACAGTGAGTGGTTATTACTGTGGGATGCTCAAAATTGGTTACAGATGGGATTTATCCCCTGTAACATAAAATGCCTAAAAGCTAGATGTCCAGCCTAAACTAGCACATTGAGAAAAACAACACTCTTGAGGGACCTGTGTCTCTCCATTGACTAAAGGAATTCATAAATTGATAGAAGACACTAAAGTTGGTGGTGGCTAACAATAGGTGAGATAAATTATACTTTTAAAGATTGAAGCCTTTTCTGCAATAGAAAATGACATACTGCATCTTCCTAAACAGACAGGCCTGAGCAGTTTAGTGTTATCAAAGGATGTGTGCCAATTACAGTCAGATACTGTTGAAAATCCCCTGCTCTCTCCCTTGTTCCTCTAGCTAGCGTGTATGATTACTTGTGAGTTATCCAGACACCTTTTCTGGGTTCCCAGAAAATCAGTTAAAGGTTGAAAGATAGAGTAGGAAGATGGAAGGAAGAATATAATTTCAGGGCATTTAGGTGCTGAGCATGCAGGTGTGGGGAGGGAAAATAGCATACCAAAGTGCTCAAGCCTCATACTATGCTTACCCTCTCTTACCCCCCTGCCCACATATGTAAGAGGCTTTGCAACCAGCATGGCACTTCTCTGGAGGTTTGGATTTACTAGGTGGGCAGTAAAGAGGGATCATCTTCACAGTGCCAAATGCCACTGTACACTCCTGAGCGTTGTTGCCCGATTCCAGACACAGGCAGTGGTTGGTTTGTCAGCCAGCACAGCTTCAATACCTATGGAAGCCAAGAGAAGTTTGCAGAGTATAGACTTATGGCTGGATTTACAGCTGAGTCTGGAGTCTGTAACCTGGGCAGCTCTGCCCCGCCTCCGAATGCACAAGGGAGGCTTACACTTTTGCAGATGTTTTAAAAGCTGTCCTATTATTTATTCATGCAGTTGGGTTAATTCAACCTGGCTGCAATAGAAACAATGCTTACAATACACAATTCTAACACAAGTTTTCACATCGAGCGAAAGCTAAACTAACACAGCAAGTGGCATCAATAATTGACACTTCTTTCAGGAAGGAGACAACGGGCCAAGAAGGCTCCAGGGCCAGGTCCAGGATATGAAAGAGCAGAGGCATCTCCCCTGCATACAGACTTGCTCACTGCAGGCGGTCAGAGCCTGTCCAACAACTACTGCCTGCTCATGGCCACCCTGCCTGGGCATTTGAGCTTGCTAGGACTAGCAGTGCCTGTTCTTCTTCTGCCCACTTGGGCCACAAAAATGACTGTGGCTCTGGGCAAATTGTGCAGAAGCTACCGTAGGAGCTATCCTGTCTGCCATGTGCACTCCAGGGAATACCACGCACCCTAACACTGGCTTGCTAAGTGTGGGTAGATGCGGGGACTGTGAGACGGCCCTTGCAGACTTCATTCTCCCAACGTGTGCCAGTGGTCCTGAGCTAGTTTGACTGGAGTTGGATGGGGAATGAGAACCAGACTAGGTCTTAGACAGTTCTAAAATGCCAAAAGGTCTTTTAGCTGCCTCTTGCTCCGACAGAAACAGCTCAGAAGTTGTGACTAGCCCTTGAGCTATAGTGCACTGGAAATACCCACACACTATACTACACTGCCAGCCCTCTTCTTCCTGAAGCATGGACAGGAAAAATACCCAGGATGATAATCCTGGGCCAGAATTTCTCCTAGCAATGCCTTGTTTCCATGCATGTCACACCGCTGGATGTGCAGCCATTCCCCAGTCAGCTCTCACAAGCAGCTGATGAAAATTTGCTTGCAAAAACCACCAAGCATTGCTATCCCCAACCTCGGAACTGACAAAGGAAGAGAGTGAAAGTACCTGCAAACAGCACAGCTACAAACAGCTGAATGTGTGTAGTTTTTCCTTCCTGTTTTAGAACATTTTGTGTGTATTTGATGTCTACTTTTATCTTTGCCTTTAAGGAAGACGAATCAGCAACCTATTGTGAAGAGGGGATGGCAGCACAGATTGTTAGTGCAAGAACATCATCTATTGCCTGGAGAGATCAGACACAGGTTTGAACCCCAAATTCAGACTCAGTTGCTTGATAGATGTCCATGTACACACAGTCCGTGCCCAAGATACGTCCATGTACACACAGCCTCAACAGCTCAGTTCCCATCTTTGAGCCTTGCTTTCTACATCTGTAAATACGATGGCAGGGTCACTCTTTCATCAAACATTTGGAGTGCTACATTGAGAGGTGCAGTGGAAACTGAGAGTAATGAGCATGATGGAATAGGGCCACCTGCTTTAATGGCCCTCCTGCAACATGCAGAGACAAGACAGGCAACCACAACATAGCAGCTCCTGGGCATTGAGGCTGGGAGGCAGACACCAAGCTTTGCAATAGGGACTGCTCCCAGGAGCTGCTGACACAGTTTGTAGTCACACGTGAGGCAGAAGAACATGGTCATTTGCAGGGATGATGCCAAATTTAGGACTACAAGGAAGTGCCAGCCTATTGCTATTGCAATATTTCCCTGTCTGTGCAGAGGTTAGGTTTGGACTTCACAAGAGTATCTATCAGGGGAAGCAGCCCACACATTGCTCGCTGGAGAAAAAGAGGCAATTACTTTTAATTGTAGCTCTCAGCATGAAGAGACTGGAGAGAACATGTGTCTTGTTGCTGGCCAAATCAATACCCATACAGTATATTAAAAAAAGAGCTGGACCAAAGGTCAGGTACCTGCAGCAATAAGCAGCAGCAATTGCAGCAGGAATGAATTTTGAAATTTGGGCCCAGATTTGGCTCTTGAACTGGCATCCTCCAGTCTTTCCCTGGAGTAGAAGTGGGGTGTGTATTGGATTTAGGGTTTCTGTTTGGCTTGGTTCAAGAGAAACCACTGCAAAATTAAAGGGAGATAGAGAACATTTTGGAGAATGGGAAAATATAATAAAGGACCCAGTGCAAGGGACTCTCTGCCTAATGGAAAGGCAGCTCTCACTAAGAACTGTGCTTCTGCCTAATAAAAGAAAGACCCAGCTGAGTGCTGGTCATCCCTTGAAATAGGTCTCTGAACGAGCTTGCTGCCTCCTGGCTACACAGGTCACATCACCCTGCATGGCAGCCCTCACATTCACACTCTGGTGCAAACTCGCCCTGCTCTCCCTGCAGCAGTTCTCAGGGTGGGAGAGGTGGTGTCCCCTGTTCCTGATGTCCCCTTTTTATCATAGAGAGAGCTGTGCTTTCTCCTTTTCCCTCATCTGAAGTAGATAAGGATCAAGCAGGAAGCAAAGGCTCATCTCGGTTCCCCGGGCCTTTTTCTTTCAGAAAGCCTGTCCTCTTGGACAATGCTCAGAACAACAGGTAAGATGCTTTTCCTCCCAACACTTCAGACCCTGCTCCTGCCATGCTGGGGGCTGACAAGTTAGCAATGGTCACAATGCCGAAGGCAGAGAAACAGGCATGAGCTCAGGTAGTATAGGTCTCAGGTATTCACAGGATTTTGCAGACTAGATTGCAAGACTTGAAAGAGGAGAGAGGTGCAGGCTGAGAGATGCATGGCTTGTGTGACCAGGAGAAGGTCACGGTGAGAGAATTGAAGGGAACAATCCAGCAAAGGCAGCCACTGAACAGAAGCAGGGAGGAAACCTGAGATCTTGTTCAGAAAAAGGACAGCTCAACCCACTGGAGTTTTTGGAGTGGGGATGTTCCTCAGTGCTCTGACTGCAGTGGTAATGATAAACCCTTAGTAGCATGCTTCCTCATGCAGGTCTGTTCATTACCACAAACAGGACCAACTCCCCTCTTATTATCCCCGTAGTGGAGTTGAATAAACTGGAAAGGCCGCCCATCTCAAAACTGGACAGAAAGAGAACCAGGTGTGGAGCCAGCATTCACTGCTCCCTGCCAGTCTCACAGCAAGGAGCAGATATTTTTCCTCTTCTGACTCTCTTAGTACTTCTCAGAAAGCATCAGAGGTGCTTTATCTGGATGAGGTGAGACCCCAGTCACAGAGCTTCCCGGCCACAAAACCTCCCAGCATCACTAGTTCTACCACCCAACAGTGCCGAACTCCTGCTAGATGATCGCAGGCCCTCTGAGGAGAGACTGAAATGAAAGGGCTGCTGATATTAAGGGGGAAATACATTGTTGGGAAATGCATTGAGAGGTGCCAGATAGGGAGTGGGAATGGTGAAGTTCCTGCAGAGTGGGGGATGGAGGGACATGAAGGATGGGGTGCTTGCTGGTGCAGCCAGGGGCAGAGTGGGCTGGCAACTCCTTTACAGTGCAGGGAGGAGGGGAAGAGGTTTCCACACTTACTCCAGGACGTCCCTGTTGAACTGCTTCTTGCTGTTGCCCAGGAACTCCCCAATCATCTGGCGGCTGAGGCCCTTCCGCTGGAGCAGGAAGTGTGCCACCCCAATGGGGGTGTCCGGGATGAAGCCTCGGGAGATCAGGAACTGGATCCCTTTGTCTGGGTTTCTGAAAGGGAAGGACAGAGACATGGTGAGCTTGCATGATCTCTTTGAGGCATTATTGCCTCTGGCTCACCTCATGGCTTGCAGCAATGCAGCACTCAGTATGTGCATGGGCTCCTATGAGTTCATGTGTGTGGCAGGGATAGGACTGGTGCAAGCAGGGAAAAGTGACTTGGGGGAGTCCCCCTCCAGTTGCCTCTGAGGACAAAAGGATGTCACAGGACCTGCTGTGTCACTTGCAGCACCTGCTGTCATCTGGGGATCACAAGTGCCATCCCAGTGCTACAAAGGATCCTGCTGCTCGATACCATCCTCATCAGTGACTCTCTTCTGCCATCCTTCTGCTCCAGAGTCAAAGGCTCTTGTATCCTACCTGCTCCAGCTTGGTTTGTTTAGGGTCCCTGTGAGGACATGATTAGACTGTGTGTCCCACACAGGCAGCACAGGAAATATCAGTACGTTCAGCTGCTCCAAATGCAACTCACAGAGCTGTCCCCAAGGACCAGGGGTGAGAGCTGGGCACGTGACCCTTTGCTTTACAGGGGCTGGAGTTGCACCTTTGGTAGGGCAGACAAAGGCAAAGGGAAAAACGTGGCTCCAAAGAGACTTAGGAGACATTGCTGCCACAATCTATGGGCAAATGAGGCTCAAGACACAAAGGAGGATAACCAAAGGTGGGCACTTTTTCTGTAAAAAAAAAAATAATTCTCTTTTTCATACATATTTAGTGCTCGGTGTTGAGTGACACTTTCTACCTTCCTCACCTGAGCCTGGTGCTGGCTGCTTGAACAGAAATCCCATGCTCAGATTTGCTTATCTCTTCCTCCACTACCCCCTCCCCTTAGCTGTGTTGTTCTTCCCTTCTCTATTGATTTACCCCCTCAGGCAGAAATCTCTGTGTGTGGGTGGATGAGAGCACGAACCTGGAGAATGCCTTGTCAGAGCTGGGAGAGAGCTGCGTGCAGCTCCCAGACAGAGGGTTTTTCTCTCTCTGTGTCTATGAGTGCCTCTCTGAGAACAAGCCTGGTGCAGAGTAGGCCTGACTGCCTGGTTGTGGGAGTGTTTTTCTGCTTGTTAGTGTGCCAGTGTCTGTGCCCGCATACGCAGCTCTTGGGGGGCAGTGTGCATCTCAACAAGCACACGTTTGTGTGTGTCTATGTCCTGTACATGCAGATTTCTCTTGCACCACACATGTTGATCAGAGCCCGTGTGTCTGCACATTTTGGTTTTCTCCTCATGTCTCCTATAAGCCTACATGCTTCTATGTATCCTGGGAGTGGCTGTGAGCCTGTATGTGGTGCCTGTCCCACAGTACAGACAGGAATGAGTGTGTATGTGTGTACTGTGCAGGAGGTTTTCTTCCTATATTTCAGTCTGCCCCACTGAAGGGTGCCTGTCACGATGCACTCTTGCTGAGGGGAGCTAGGGCAATGCCAGGAAGATTTCCACATTCCTTTGGTTCTCTGAGCTGGTGAGTGGGGAGAGGTAAGAGGGTAGGTTCTTCATGAAAGGATGCCATACTTCCATGATTAACCCAAATTCAAGGATCTTTGTCAAGGCTCAAGGAGTGAGTTTGCTCAGGCAGTTTCCTGGGGTGAGGAAAGGATAGGATGAGATCTCAGAGCACGTGAATGCATGATATGCACAGGCACAGACTGTGACACTGTCAGGTGGTGAAGGATGTGGGTGAGCAACATATGTCTAGCTATAAGGGGATCAGCATTCAGGAGAATGGCCTGCTCCTTACAGGGGCCTCATGGGTATATAAAAAAGTAGACAGGCTTGAAATAGTTCTGCTTATTCTGTAACGTCACTAAGAAAATATCCTGGGCAGTGTGGCATCCGCAGGGAGAGTGGCTGGGAGAACAAGTCAGGCCATTAAAATTACGAATGGGAGAGCTGCAGGATCTGATATTGAAAAACCCAGGCCTTCTTCAGGGAAAAGCAACAGCGCACCTTTGGTATTATCACACAGATCTCCTGGTTCACCTCTGAAGAGCACAGGCAAAGTTCTCTGCTAAGTGCAAATGTCATATGGCCAGGGCTAAAGTCAAGCTAAGCAACAGAGATTCATTAAATGCACCTCCACCTGCACACTTTGGTATTTGGCAAGGGTCAGTATGGTGTACACAATATGAGGATGATCTCAGCCACACTGGTGTGACTCCAAAGCCACTGGACTGAGTTCGAATTCACTCCAGAGGAGCTGGGAACTGCACGTGGCCAGAAAAATGCAGCTCACGCACTGCCATGGACACTTCAGTAGAGATGGCACATGCAATGCAAGAGCGTGTAGGATAAAACAGCCCAGCTGTGACAGTCTTCCTGCACTGTCTAGACTATAACTCAAATATACATGCACATGCTATTCTTCCACTAAGAGCAGCCTTTCATCAGTTTTTCCCTGGATTCAATTTGTTCTCCAGAAAATCCTGATAGCAAGACAGCATCTCTGCCACTGAACACCTGCAGATGTATCCCATGTACTGCAGCATGCGGCTTTTACCCAGATGTGCAGCAAACTCCCCTTCCATCTCTCCTGAGTCTGATCCCTGCTATTTTCTTCAGCGTTGCAGGGGTGTTAAGCGCGGCCAGCAAATGCTGCGGGATTCCTCACGTCCTGCTGGCTTTCCCTCTGCCCACGCAGCCAGCTGCCCACACACACTGAGTTATTACAGCAGCGCTGCATAATGAAGTACTCTCCGTTCCAGGGATTCCACCCCCTCACTGTGGAGTGGGGATGGGGAAAGTGCCACGGCAGCACAGCATCGATGTGTTCCCAGGGGCCTGCTCTGAGCCAGAGCGCTGCTTGCTGAAAAAGCAACTCAAGGCTGGATAGACTATGGCAGATGGTGCTAGCAACTGGAGGCTTTCAGCTCCTGGTCCAGGGGAGCGGTCAGCAAAAAGGATGTGCACACAGGCACGTACGGCCTCAGCTCCGTGCCGTGTGGGTTGGTGCCCACATCACAAACCCTACAATGGTAAACTGGCTCCTTGCTAGAAATTGGCAGGGAAACCAACAATCAAATAACTGCAGAAAGCTGAATGGCCTTCCCAGCCCCTTGGATTGAGGTACACTACAGTGTCACAAGGGGAGCCATGTGTCCCTTAGATCCCACTCAGACAATAAACAAAAGGCTTCACTCCCCAGAGCTAACAGGTCAGTTCCCTCTCTCCCTGTCTTCCAACGTTTTGTCAAGAAAACTGAGCCTTACAGGTTACCACACATTATTTCAGTAGCCAGTTTCAAGGGAACAGGGGAGGCCTGGCTAGGAAGTTGTGTTTCAGAGCTCCACAGTAAGTCTTCTGTCCCACAGGGACCTGCAAGATGCAGTGAACCCGAGTCACTGAATGAAGGAGGATGGCAGAGATGCTTCCCCAAAACAGACCTGGTGCTGCTGATCTGTCACATGAACGTGTGCCAGGCAGATTTGGGGAGGAGGAGAGGCTGGGAAAAAGCATTTTCGCTCCTGCTTTATCTTCACATCAATGCTCATGACAACTGTGCAGGAACCAAAGGAAAACACATTGAGTGGAGGGACTCCTGCCAAGCATCGCTGAGAATACTGAAACACTTAGTAGCAGAGATGTGAGCCCCACGCCCCCCTCCAGAAGTACACTTATCCCAACACAAACACCAGAACGTCTGTGTGGACCTGGAACTCTCTTGATCATAATCAACCCCCACCTGTGTCTGGTGCCTACCTTCTCTCGTTCCAGCCTGCTCGTGTTCATCAGGCAAATCTGTGTGCACCAGAGCCTGACTTTGATATATATGCATGGACCCACCTGTTCACAACCTAATCTCAGAGCTAGTAAAATGTCTTCCTCAGTTCTGCAAGAGTCCCAAATCTGTCTGCTCTAGCATCACTTCAGTTCTGGATGTGCTGTGAGCCGAGCCCTAAAAATGCCTCTTCCAGGTTCCTGCCTCCAGGAGTCCACAGCCTCCATACTACAAATATATAAATCCCATGCCCCCTTGTCTGTGCAAAACTTCTGCCTAGGACTGCTTAATCTTTAGTCCTCTCTCTGACCAAAATGCCCATGCTAATGTGTGGCAAAACATTCTTCTAGTATGGGTGCATTAAATCCCCAGACCCTTCATCAGGGGACTCCAATGGAAACCAAGACAGCATAAGATGAGAGTGTGATGGTGGAGCAAAACCCAATATTTCTTGTGGCTTGCTTTGATGAGAAAAGTCTCATCAAAAGGCAACGAGCAAATCTAAAGCTCCTTATAGGAGCTCAGCTGCTTTCTGCCAATCCAAAATAGACTGTGTGACCCCTCAAGTTAACCTCTTCTGACGGTAATCTCTGGGCTGCTCTGCTTTTGCTTTCACACCTACAGCCGTTTCATAGGATATCAGACTCAGTGTGAGACTGAGATGACTAAACCTGGTCTGTCAGGTGAAAATCTACCCAAATACCAGAAGGAAAATTACAGCCAGACCACTCATACTGGGCTAGCTAAACTCAGCTCTACCTCTGTCTCTCTCTACTTGGAAGTGCCTCATGTTAAGTAACCAGGGCTGGGTTTACATCCCCAGCTACGCTTGTTCCTTTGCAACAGAGTGGAGCAGGAGCCTAGATCCCAGGCTGAGCTGGTGGATGCCAAATGGACAGCAACTGGGACTGAAGGTTCAGAATTCAGGAGAGTATGGGCACTACTCATGGGGCATTGGGCTTCTTCCTCTGTTGGGCAGAAGATCAGGACAGCACTTGGGGGAAAAAGCTTCTGGGCAGCCAACCTGTGGTCTGCATTGCATACCCAGAGGGTCATGCCCTTGAATACGAAAGAACTTCCCCAGAGATGGATCTAGACCAAAAGCCTGCCATCTCCTGTTCCTGTGAGGCATGGAATAGGCTGAGAAACACGAAAGAGGAAGAGCCACTTACATATTAAAGAGGTTCAGCCCAATGCGGTAGAGGCGCTTCCTCATGGTGTCTGTGGAAAGTGTGGGGGACTTGCAGCTAGCTGGGTTCTCGCAGTGGTACCTTGGGAGGCTGAGGATCATGGCCTGCAGTGCTTCTTTCGAGGACACCTCAGAGGCTGACTTGGCTGAAGTGGAGGTGCTGCTGCTGCTCAGCTGCTCCGAGTTGTCTGCATTCTCAGACTCAGAGCCTTTGCTTTGCCCCGTCTCGTTGCTAGCATCAAACTGGAGCTTCTGCACTGCCATCTGCCCAGGTTCAGCACTGCTCTCTCCAGTGCCATTAGTACTGACATTCACCTCGGTGAAGGTGTGGCTGTTCTGGACAGCTGTGGACTCAGGTAAGCTCTCTGGGGCAGCTGGTGGTTCACTGGCTTCTCCTTCCCCTTCTCCTGGGCTTTCTTCAGCCTTCGTAGCTTGAGAGAGCTCAGCCTGGGCATTGCTGCTGAGGCAGTTTGCCATGGACACCGAGGTAGATGATGAGACAGAGATGTTCTTGTTGTCAATCTGGACTGTGACGTCTCGAAAAGCCATCATGAGAGTGCTGCTGCTCTTGGGTAGGGTATCTGGCAGGAGCCCTTCCTCCTTCTCCTTGTCCTGCAGCTCAGTTTCTAAGTCTTGGTTTGGCTGCATTGAACTGGCACTGAAGGTCTCCCTTATCTGGTATGAGCCGCCATCTTGCAGTGAGCACATGGTCTTCAGGCTCCAGGTGCTGAGGGCATCATCAATAGACTTGGCCAGGGACTGAACTTGTTCTGTGAAGGAATCCTCCAGCTCGGTCAGTGCACCGCTGATGGTGGCTGGCAAAGATGGGGACCTCACCAATGGGATGCCCACAAAGTTGTACCCCTCTACCAGAGCTTTCTCAGTGGAGAAGCTCTCTGAGTTCTGGACCCGGACTTTCCTCAGAGAGATGCGGCGTGGCATGCGGCTCTCCAGCAGTGAGTTGCGGATCTTCTCAAAGTTCTTGCTGAGCTGGTACTGCCGGAAAGCAGTCTGGATGGTGCAGGCTGCCCTGCGAGATACCAGGTGACCTCCGTATTTGTGCTCTAGCATTTCGATCTGAAAGACATACAAACAAGAGAGGTTATTTTTTGTTAATTGACTTCTAATGGCTTTCTGTGACCCCAGTTCCTACACTGATTAGTCTGTAATGACTGTCAGAGCAACTTCTAAACACTGAATTAGCTTTTTCCTGCACTGCCATGCCCTTGATTTCAACTGAAGGCCCCCCTTTGGGCATGGCTGGTTAAAGCATCAGTACTGTGAGCTTCCTTACAGCTGTAATATGATCATTCCTCTTCCTAGAGTGCCAGCCATACAAGATGGAGCCTGGAGGTGCCCTTCCCTTGCAGGCCTACTTCTGATGGCCTTTAGGGCAAGCTCATCACTGTGAATAGTGTTCCAGCAACGTGTCTTCCTGCTCAGCAGTGCTCTGGTAATGTCAAGCATCATCCCTTGTCTCAGAGTGTTACTAATGCTCCTCCCGTCCGTAGTCACCTTAGGAAATACTCTCAGGGTAAGGAGAAACCATTCAGAAGAAGGAAAGAAAAGCTAATTTTTAAATGCAGAAAATGCTGCCTTGATCATAGGAGCTAGTGAGAAACATCAGCTTCCACAGAAGTTAGTGGAGGCTGGGTTTGTTCAGTGACTTTTAAAAAGCACTCTGAATCCCAGAGTGTCTTCCTTTCTGATATCTGAGTTTTTCACGTGTCAGCCAGCAGTGAAATGAAAACTACCCAAGAAAAGAAAGACTCTCAGTTTTGAAACGTAAAAAATTCTGATTTTAAATGTTGAGACAAGATATTAAGAACAAGTAACAGGAGGATTTACTCCTTCCTGAGCTGGTAACCACACACACACACGTAAATACATACACACACAGCTAAGTGCCATCTCAACAGGCTTCTACAAAGCAAGTATGTATGGTAATTTCTCTTCTGTAGTCTAGTATTTATACTTCCTGGTAATCCCCTCACTCTTCCTCTGCAGCTGGGCCTTCACTACCATGCTACAGGAGGATGTTAGACGACTTGGTTCCAGTGAGTGACTGACAGAGGACAAGGGGGACAGTGTGAAGATGATGGTCGATGATGGCATTGAAGAAAAAAAGAAGGATGAACTAGAATTACCTTCACTGAGGTTTTGGCTGAACTATGAGCTAAACTCTACATTGTTGGCTCTTCATAGGGCAGAGCGCAGGTGCAGACTGTAGTGTTTATATCTGTGTGTGCACATGTCAAAAAGCCAAAAAAAGGTGAAGTGCTGGACTGGGAATGCTGGTAAAATCAGTCCTGAATTAACAGAGGATTCACTACATCATTCATGTGGTGAGTATGAGCTCATTAGCAGATCCAAAGGATGAGTTTTAGTGACTGCATCCTTATCCCCAGACAGATACCACTTGCCCCTCACCACACCTTGCTGGCCCAGTACTCATAAGATGAAGGACTGAGCTCACAGAAGATGTGAGTTTAAGTGAAAACTGTTGTTGTAAACAAAGCAAGACTGAGACATGAGCCTCAGCTCGCAGAGTCATGTCATGTCATCTGCTTCCTTCTTCTTTTCCTTGTTTGTAACACTACGTAATTTGCAGATAAAACCACCAGTGAGTGATCTCGGTACAAGTGAAGGTCTGGAATGACAGCTGTGAGAAGTGTAAATCACCTCTGACACCTTTCCAATACTAACTCCTCTGGAAGTAGGGGAAGATGATATGACCTTGGGAGATGACAGGAAAAGAGGAACAGGATGACTCCAGCCATTCTGTCCCTGCGCTGGTATCCTGGCTGCTGGAGTAAGTACTGAAGGCCTTGCCCGCTGGCACCCCATCACCCCAAGCAGCAACAGGTCTAGGGATCCTGCTGCACTGGATGAGAGGCTGCCACTTCTGGAAGGGATCGGGGACACACACATCCTTTCGTATTTCCCTCGCTGGAAATGAAGCGGGGACCCTTTGCCTTGTGCTCAAGCATAAGGTAGGCTTCTGTTTCCTGTTTGCCTTGCCCTTGAATTCACATCTGTCCAAAGCAAGCATCAAAGCTCAGCACTGAGGAATACTAGCAATTTATTTAGCAATGGGGTTGGCCACTGCAGTTGTAGAGGCAGCTGGCTCAGAGTTCTGCTTACCCCTAGTTTAAAAAATATTGCCCTAATACTTGCCTTGCTGCCCTCCCAGAAAGGGTCTGCAGAACTGGTGCTAAAAATCACCCACACAATTATCATGGATTTAGGTTCATTTACCACAAGACCTGTCAGCAGGCTTTTTGGATAAACAAGGTCTCTGAGTTTGATGTGGCAGGAGAGGGGAATACAGACAAGAAGAGATTCAGGCTAGCAAGCAGAAGGGTTTTGTTGGGGTTCTTTGTCATTCTTTCCAAAATGACCATCTTAAATCCCACCATAAAACCAGCACTCCTTCCACATTTCTGCAAAGTTGGCCTCCCTGGAAAGAGACTGAGTTATCCTTGGCCCTTCCCTTCAGGAGGAAGGCTCATGCAGATAAATGCAAATTAAACCAATAACCTGCACAAGCCCGATGCAGACAGTTATTACTGACAACTGACCGTGAGCACTTAATATAACGAATGGTCTGGTTAATCAAAATGTAGAGCTAATTGTGTTGGGAGGGAAAGAGGAACAAATGGGAGGGACAGACGCAGCTATCTGAGGGACAGAATAATAGTAAGATGCAAAATAAGGCAGAAGCAAGAGCCTTATAATTATCTGAGGTTTCCAAGGAGGTGACAGCCATTCTGAAAACATGAAATTCATATGCTCTGATCTTATCAGAGGCCAAGACAAGATGTCATTGCTGATCCGAAGTAAAAGGCCAGTTTATCTCATGCAAGGACAGTTCCCAAAAAGGCAGACTTTAATAACTACTAAGAGGAGAGATCCTTCTAAAAGTCTAAATGAACGGTGGAAGCTGTCAGTACCTTGATAAAACATCACCAGCTTTTTGCAGTCCATTATCTCAGTCCTCCCAAAGGGCTAAGACATTAAGGAGCAGAACAAGATGTAAAGTGAGAGGACTCCCAGCCTAGTCTGTTCTCCAGTTCATACCAGGTGTGCAAAGACAGGTTCTGCAGGTGGTCCACTGCCATACAGCCCTGTCCAAACCAAGAGGCGTCCTACAGTGTTTTGTGGCTGTGATAACAAGGGCCGGGGACTGGTCCAAAGGATGCTTGAGAAGACTGGCAAAGCCAGAAGTAGCACCCCCATAGAGAAGTGCCCTCCCCACCCTTGCTTGGTAGGAGTCTCTGTCTCTCTCTCTTTGATGTAGCCCAGCCATTTACTGTTTACTGATGTCTGAGACATTCACATTGCTATCAGGTCAAGCTAACTGACACTCCAGAGGAGTTAAGGATTTCACACAGCTGTTGGCCTGTTTTCTTCCTCTCCAGAGGAGGAAAGGGCATCCATTAGCACCACAGCAGTCACAGGTAATGGAGATGTATGGGTGGCTTGCTGGAGGAACCTTCTCTTTCCATTTGAGAGGCAAGAAAGGCCAGGCATGATTGGCCTTCTCTCACTCCTAATAAACCCTATGAATCACAAGTAATTGCCTACTTAAAGCTACTCTGCTCTGGGGAATGATCCGACAGCTGGCGCCAAAGGAAGGGAAAAGCAGGAGGGGGGTCAGGGGGATTTCAAAGAATAATTAGCTTAATACATTTCTGGGCCTCAATATGAACACTCAGTCTGAGCAATTCAGGCCTTGTGGCTGAATTAGAAATGGCTGGGAAATATCCATTGCCATGAGGGATTGCACATGAAGGGAGCTTTAACAAGGTCAGCCTAAGGCAAGCCAAAGTGTCAGGCCTGGATATGGCCAAACATTTGAGGTGCACACCCCATGGCTTTGTTGCCCATAGGCATGAATTCATAAATCTGCCAGGAGAGAATGGGCCTGATCTTATTCTTAGTCAGCACTGGTTTTCCACCCAGGTTGCCACTGAGTATGGAGACATGCCACCGTGTTAGCAAGAAGAGAATCAGGCTCAGCGACAGAATCTGAGTCACTCAGGTCAATGCATGCATTGTAAAAAATAAAAAAAAACCCAGGGCATACATGTTCTCTAACACCCATTCTTAATGCCCCTCCCTCCCACTAACATTTCACAATGGAAGGACATTGCCATAAGGGCCATGTGTTAATGGGACGTTTTCCTTCATACATGGGACATTTGTCACCCTTCAGCACAGCAGAAGAGTATGTATAACTGAAAGCATGCTCCTCTCTCCTGTGATCCCCTCCATTTTCCCAACATTACAAGGGAGCCTAAACATAGGGGAACTTCAGCACTTGGTTTTCCTTTCCAGCCTCCCAGCATAGTGTACTTCTGTCCTGCGCAGTGTCAGCGTGCTCTGCTTCATGGGATACAGAGCAAGGAGAGCCCTAACCGCACTCACCAGCTCTCTAGTATGATGCTGAGCAGCAATGACTGGTAGATGACCTGCACCTCCAAGCCCTGCAGAAGAGGCTGTACGCTACTCTCCTTCCTTACCAGCACTCATTCCTCTCCCAAAAGCTAAATGTGACTTCAACTGCACTGTGAGACTAAAAATGCCCCCTTCCACCTGTTTTTCTTACTGTAAGTTCTATTAATGTATTACAATTTGTGCTATGACTGGGGAACTACTGGGACAGTGCTGTGAGGGTCCTATTACCCTTATTCCCATTCAAGAGAACTACCTGACAAGTAAGTTGATAGGAATACCTATGAAAACACATACTAGAGTGCAAGACTGGAAGATTTAATACTCTTCACCCCCTGAAAATCTCCTCTTCGAGAGCTGGAGGCAATCCACTGAGGACATCCAGCAGGCTGCAGGAGCACACATATTGTGAGCCCCCTTTGCTGTGAGAAAAGTGGTTTTACCTATGAGATAGTCTAGGTCCCTGCAAGGTCAGTACTGCGAAGCACCAGAATTCAATGAATGAGCAGCTAACATGTCTCTCTGTCTCACATGCATCCAGGGCAGGTCTGGCCTCTGCTGCAAGAACAGTGATAGAACAACATGACCTTAAAGCTAAAATAACACAGGACAGACAACTCCCCAGGACAAATCAGAGCAGCTCTAGGACATCGAGGAGGCTAAGCCCATAGATAGCAGCCAAGATCTGGCCCACCCTGAGGATATCTCACATTAGTTTGTGAAGCCGGTTAAATAGTCTCTCTTGTTTCTTTTCTGGTGTGAGCAAGAATTCTGTCTGAGTTGAGTATGCAGTATTTTAAGAAAGAGAGAGCTAAAGAGCCAAGGTCTCTTTTCTGCTCAGGAATTTATTGGGCCATTGATCTGACATGTATGTTTAGGGATAGCAGCAATGCCTTGAGGGAAGTGGCAGAGAGATGTCCCAGAAGCAGCAGCTTCTTCTGTGGGAACTTCATTAGCTGAGACCCTTCATCTGCAATAGCACAGCTCCCACTGAATTCTCCCACTGAATGTATTCTGGACACTGTCGCTAGCGCTTGCTTGTCCTCATCTCACATACTGCAGGGTCTGCATATCAAACAGCCTCTGGTTGAGCTGCCATCCCATGGAAAAGTCAGAAATTATTCTTTAGGTTTTATTTTGCACAACAGCTCTCCTGTGCTGTAATCTGCAGAGATGCGGGGGCGGGGGGCGGGACGGGGGACACACACGTTCCACCTCCTTGCCTTTGAGTGAGGAGGCCAGCTGCTATTAGCCCCTGTCCCGCTATCCCCTGCTGAGAGCCCATCAGGAGATGCAGCTAGAGATGGGTAGACTTGTGCTCTGGAGCTAGGCTGTAGCCTCAGGCACAGGAGGCAAGTCTTGCCACTTCAAGAACTGAATAATTTTCTCTCAGCCTGGTAAACCTGCCTGCCTCCAGCGTCCATCACCGGACTGCAAACAGTGATGGTAGCATTGCACAAACATCGTGGTAGACACTGTGCAGGACACTCATTGAATAAACTCCAGTTCCCCTGAAAGCTCATGATTTGAAGAGGCTAATGCGGAAAGGGCCCTGCCCAGCGTGATGCAAGAGGGCAAGATGGCTCTTGGAGACCTCTCCCATGAGGGAGGTCTTTTGGGACAGTCAGTTCTCGGGAGCCCTACAGGCACCGTATGCTTGTGAGCAAGGCAGTATCTCTGGATACCGCAGCTCTTGGCTGCCCACAACCCATCTCTAAGCCTACAGTCACAACTGAGTATCTGGGTCCATTTTGGACCGCAGAACCCACGCAATGAGGAGCAGAGCCCAGCAGGTCTGAGTGAAAGGGTGTAGCAGTCAGAGGTGGGGAAGTTACTTTCCCCATCAGCCTCATGCAGCCAAAGGGCCAGGCCTGTTCAGGCAGGGCAAAAGCTCAAGGTGAACAAAAGGCTGAAGTATTTGTTGAAAGATGTCCCACCACAGTGTGAATGCAGTCCCACCCACCCCATTCCCTTCTCCCACAGCCTGAGGAGGAAGCCTCTGTACCTGTTTATTCTTTAGGTCAAGGGAGAGCTCATAATCGGAGGCAGCTGCATGGGAACACGAGGCCGTCCCTTTGCTGCGCTGCACTCTCACTGGGGAGCCCGTGTGGTGGAGGCTCGCCTTCTGCACCAGAGGGGAACACCCCGCTGCCTGCTCTTCTTGGAGCTCCGCATGCTGGGCTTTTAGCGTCAGGGTGTCGGACCTGCCTTCCTGGCCACTCTGTCTGCCGGCCTCCTTCGGATCCTCCGTTTCACACCCGGCTTTCTTGCTTGTGGAACCGCTGGGATCGTCACTGTGAACAAAACGCAACGTTTCGCTTTTTTTATTTGTTTTTATTATATTTTAGTTATGATTATGTTTATTGTTTTTCACTATACTCATTCACTGAGATGCATTTTAAATGCTTAGGGCGCCTGGGCTGTGAGGGGTCTTTCTCAGTGATGGATCAGGACTTCAGGTTGATGCAGCCAAAGCTCTGATCCTTCCTTCCCTAAGAGCAGGCACCTGTGCTGCACACACTGTATGAACCAGTCCTGTGACTCCTGGAGCTGCCCAGCTGCCTCTGCTTGAGGTGCTGCAGTTGGAGGTGAGGGGCCAAGGAGGGTGTCATGGCCCATGGACACCTCTCCTGCTCCCTGGAGCAGCTAGCAGCTGGCAGTCACCCCTGTGCCCTTGCTGTCTATTGCTCAGCATCTCCCTGTGCTTCCCAGAGTCCCATCTGGCATGGAGCCTGAATCCCAAGGATCCAGTTTTCCCCTGGAATTTCTAAGGCCATGTGGGAAATGGTGCAGGGGCAGCTGAATGTTGCAGAGTTTCCAGAGGAACTCTTGGAGATCTGAGAGTATAAAGATGCAACAGAGCCAGTCAGCCCTGAGATCCTGACTCGTTAAAGCGTGTCTGCAATACAGCCATAGCAGACTGCAGAGCTTCCAAGAAAGAAGCCGTTTCTTTCTGACCCACAGGACAGATTACTGTGCCACTGAGATATTGCGGAGAGAGGAAAACACCCTTTTCTCCTGTCAGCCACAGCAGAAATTGTGTGAAACCAGGGCCTGACAACAGTGCACTCTAAGAGGGCTGACATGTTGCTCCAGACAGGATGGGATTAGCACATCTGATCCTTTGAAGTGCTGAGGAAGTCTGTCGTTAACCTCTCTTGCCGAATATTTTCAAAAATCATCCAATTTCAAACAAGATTTTGGTATTTTGGGGGACTGTTTGAACCACAGGAGTGTTTATTTGTTGTTACATTAGTCTCTTTCTAGCAGCTACAGAGAAATAATTTATGATGTCCAAGAGCGTGCAGGCCAGTCCGCATGGACTCTGGGTTCTACTGCACTGTGTACATCAGATACAGCTCCACTGGTTTCCAGGGGATGAGTATTTAGATGAGAGCAACATCTAGTTTGGAAATAATTACTACAGAACCAATGCATTTAATTCCATTGAAACCAAGGATGGGTACTGCCTCCCATATTTAAACACCATTAAATTATTTAATTCACTTCTGAATCATCTTTCTTTCTCTTGGATTTGCTCCACATACGACCAGTTCCGCTGTCATCTAGATAACAAATCATTTTATGATTGGTGTTGATGTCAGAGCAAAATCAGGGAAATTAGATATGATTTTCTGTAGTGCCCAAATTACTTAGGAGCATTCAAGTCTCATTTTCAAAAGTGCTGTAAGCACTTAAGAGCCCAAGTCTTCTAATTGTAAATAGACTTTGCCTCCTAAGCCTCGGAGCACTTTTGCATACTTACTAGTACTTTAAAAGGAAGTTTATACTCTCTAATGGCAGCTCTTCTGTTCAGTAGATTTAACAATCAAATTTAGAAATATTCCCACAATTTCTAAAAGGGCTCCAAATCTGATGAGCCAAAGACAGCACCACAACTTCAGAACTAAGACAAAGGATTTAAAGGTACAAAGTTTCTTCTTTTATAGGCATGCATGTAGTCACAAGTTAGACTTAAAAAATAAATTCACAGAAGAAACCAGTCTCTTACATAAACGCTATATAAGCAACTTTGTCAAAGCATATTAAAATGACATACCTGCATACTCATCAATCAGGAAATGCCACCATTAAAATGAGGCATAAAACTGTCCTTTTAGGTTGTACACCTTATAAAATCTTTCCTTGTTCTGTTCCTCATACTACATAATTGAACATTCTTTTTTCTACACCCAAAGATGTACATGTAAAGTATGTACCCATTTTTAACTCCTTCTCTTCTATGTCCATCCACACTGCAGGAAACATAATAAAAGACTTCTCCTTTACAGCTCTCACTGTAACATTTTTACTGGCAGCCTCTGTTCTATCCATTCTCATTTTTACCAGCAGAGCAGTAATTTTTATCCTCAGCTCAAGGGATGACCAGGTGAACATAGATTTGATCATGTTTTCATTGAAGTGCGTGCCAAAAGCCTCACAAGTATTTCAGTGGGAACCGAACTGTGCCCGACAAAGCAATTTCAGCTAGATGCATAAGCTCTGATTCAGCAAGCCACATCATATCCCAAATTGCTCTGCTGAGTCAAGGCCACAGTGCACAGTGTGCTACGCAGACTTTCTTTAGGGCAGTTCAGGGCCCCAGGCAGTGGACTAGAGAGCTAGTTGACTTCCCTTGGAGCATGAATGGCCTCTAAATGCCAGCAAATATTCCCTGACGTGATGGCCCTTTAAACACTCGCACATATGCTTAACTCTGTTTTTCTGAGGGCCTCCACTGACTGCTCATGGTAGAACGTGAAGTGTGTGCATAAGAGTTTGCAGCATTGGGGCCCACTGCTCTGTAAGGCTGTACATCACTTCTAGTGTATGCTACCTATTTGGTTTTCTGTTGCACACAGTTTAGAGTCTGACTGATTAACATTCATAGTGATAGGATATCCTGCATGTGCTGCTAATACAGAAGAAAAACCAGCAGGCTTTGTAGAATCACAGAATAACCTAGGCTAGGAGGGAAGGCTGGAGGTCTCTATTCCAACTCCCTGCTCAAAGCAGGGCCATTTTCAAAGACAGATAAGGTTGATCTGGGCCTTCTCCAGTCAACTTGAATACCTCCAGACATGAAGACTCCCCAGGCTCTCTGGAAAGCCCTGTCAGGGCCCTTAGTGCATGAACAGACCTTAATGGCCTGACCAACCTCAGCTGAGGCCCCCACAAATATCCCCTGCACAGTTCCCCCTTTTCAGCCCAGCCTGGGGCCATCAGTCCCTGCCCCAGCAACGCTGTAAAGTGCTGGTCTCCAGCTCCACCACAGCCTTCCCTTTTTCATGGGCATGGACTCACTTGATCTGGACTCTGACCTGCAGACTGACTCCCCAGCTTGACCTTGGACCTGCCTCATCACCATGGACCTAGCCCTTGATCACTGGGCTGCGTCTGACCCTAGGTACTCTCACTGGACCCGATTCTTACCCTGGCGAATGAGGCAGAGAGCAATGGACCAACCCAAAATGCTCAGAAGCCTCCTTTAACCTCATTAGGCATTTAGGATATCCCTCAAGACACGGGAGGGCCCTAAGACTGCAAGCACTAATTAGGTGCACACACTCAGTCGCAGATGTATAAGAAGCACCACCAAGCTCAGTGCTCCCGCCCACAGTGCGTAACTGAAGCCCCTAAAGACACTGTGCTAAGGATAAGGACGTAAGCTAAGCACACGTACATGTATAACCTTGCCTTCCTCCTCCATGCGTGCTCTGAGCCCAACGAATACACCCATATAGAAAGTATTGTGTTTACGCGTGGAATTTTCTGAGGGTCAAAACTCGGTCAAATCAAAATCAGATTCCACTGAAGCACTCAAAGGCATTTTTCAGCTAGATGTTTTTATGCTGAATATAAACTTTTTAACCCCCTGCTGGTTTGGCTGTTGTGCTGTTCAGAAAGCAATAGCAAATACTCTTGCTGAAGTAGGAATAGTTTCTACGTGTTCTTCTGTGAAAAAAATGGCTGAACCACTTTTACTTAGTGGGGAAAAAAAAATCTCTCTCAAAAAAAAAGTTAAACCTACTTCACCTTTGGGCAAGAGACCAAACCTGGCAAATTTCTGCTTCAGCTGGTAAACTTCAGTGACATATAAGCAATGGAAAAAAGGGGTAAAGACAGAGTTTGCTTAGCAGCCTGAATGTTAGCATTACAGCCCTATGGTTCCACTTACCACCCTGTATTCCTCCCAGGCTTATTCCCATCTTGAACCTGTTTCTGCAGAAGTGTTGTGGGGAGGTCTATTCTCTGTTGTCCAGTAGCAGGGATGGATGAAGCCCCCATAGGAGAGACAAAACACACTGCTAACAATCAAAACTGATGCTGCAGTGAAATATAGGCTAAAACCCTAATGATCCTGATTTTTTCCCCTCTGTCCTGAATAACACAGTTGATTTGCATTGGTAGAGCACAGGTTTTGTTAATAAATAAATCAGGAGCTACTGTAATCAAGTAACAAAAAAACCCAACAGTAAGAAAAGTAAGTAGAGCAAGGATAGACACTACATCATGGAAGATCTCTAGGAAAAAAATGTTATTAAGTAAAATATGAGGATCCACTTGCTTTTCCTTGGCCCGTGAGCAATCAACCTCCCTGACTGTGGGATGAAGGAAGGGAATGGAGCTATTGCATGTTCTGTTTCTTGGATGAGCAAATTTTTCTAACCACTTGTAATACTTAAAAGTCCCATGCAGAGTCTAAGGTGTGAATCCCAATGTCCTGGCCAAATGCCAACTAGGTTAATTTAGTTCTGTATCCCAGCATCGCCCCTGCAGTTTCAACTGTCATCAGTGTTCTTTACTTGCTGTCCTAAAGTATCATATACCACCATCTTTCACAGCTTTTACAGCTACTCTTGCATGATAAATGAAGCAATTTACTGCTAGTCATGCAATCAGGTAGGGAAGGTTTGTAATGTCTTTGAATTCTGTTTGATTGAAAGTTGTAATATTAATGTAAATCACTTGCAATCAGATAAAAAAAGGAAGACTACAAATTCAGCTGTTCTGTTCTTCCTAGATGTTCCTACATGACTTTTATGACCCATAGTAACTAGCTTAGTCATTATTACAAATAGATTTCATCTGCTGTAGAAAACATCTCTCATGTTTCAGGTATCTCCTGCTACTTTTGCACTGCTGACTTGTACATGCCTGCTGCAGACAGAAACCAGTTTTGTTAACAAAGATGGTGACTACAGACAATCATCTGACTCAGGGCTTATATTAAATACTACAGCTAGTCTAGCATTTCAAAACAGGGATATCGGGGTTCTGGGCTGAATCCTAGTGTTTGTTTCAAGAAAGCAGGATGGTGAAAAAGCTCTCACGGAGACAATTCAGCTGGGCACCCATAAATATTCTTGTCTAGCACGGGTAAACAAGACTTCTGATATTTATGTGCAAATTTGTCAGGAAGATATTCTATAAGGAGTACCCTGAGGGAAGGATGCAGGGATAGGATAGAGGAAAAATGGTATTATGCAGAGGGTTTTTTATGACTTCCTTTTTTCTCCCTTCCTGGTATTTTCGAAACCTAAAGCCCAAATCAGTGATACTAAATTATCAAACCAGAGAAGCCCATCTGCCCATTCCTAGTAGTATCAGCTCCCCATGTCTGTACAGAGTTGTTGTATCATTCTTTGTCCTGGGAAAGACTTGACTGCTTTTCAGTTCCTACAGCATCAGGATGGTGCCCTTCCTTGCATATGCCTCACCACCTCCTTGCTGCTGGAAACACACGTTTCCAGCTTGGCAAGGGTCTGTGCTTCTAACTGCCAGCTGTGGAGCTGAACCGTGGTTCATTAGTTGGATCTTTACTGTGAGGCTTAAACATTCCCATACCTGGTGACTTGAGAAAGAACATGCAGCCCCTTCCCCCCAAATATTTCAAAACAATTTCAAGGTAGACCTGTAGGCAGGAACACAGAAGTTGGATGCTCCAGACATTACATTCCATTGCCTTGCTGTCAAATGCCAGAATCAGTTCACGGTCTCAGAGTAATTTTCAGAGCTCTCAGAAAGGTGTTTAGCTGAGTGACTAAACAGGGCTCTAGGGCCAGGAGAGCTACTCTTCTCAAGGACAGTAATGTTAGTCCTGTAAGAAATTAAAACTGAGCTTTCTCACTGTTCACTCCATAGCTACACAGCTCCCATGTGGTCAAGACACAAAGCTCAGCTCTTTGCTCCATCTCTCCTACAAGAAGAAAAATTATTACAGATAAATAAGAGCCATAACAGAGTAACAAAAATAGCAATGGCTCTTCTGGACTTGGACAGTGGTGGAAGAAGAGGATGCTCAGATGCCCCGTTGGCAGGTATAGTGGTTATGCAAAAAGATCTAGCTAATTGGATAGGAGGAAGCTATGGGTCTGAGGTGTTACAGAAGTACTGCAGAGGCTGATCTCACTTCCTCTTTGTGTCCCTGTGTCACTCCAGGAGAACACCACATTGCTGTTTCCCATATATAACTTACCAAACGCCTTCCTCATGGTATTCAAGGTCAGTGTGCAGGATTGTGACCTGTAACTGAAGCAAAGACTACATGGACTAGTTGTGAAGGACCACAAAAATTTATGAATCCATTCCACAGAGCTCCTTATGAGGATCAGTTGGTTACTGTATATATGCTGCTCTGAAGTGCTGTAAGCGATTACTGTTATCATGGCCTGAGAGCCATACGAGACTTCAAAGCTTCAGAGATGTCAGAATAAAAAACCCTTCGAAAGTGCCATATGGAGAATTAGAGAAAGGGGTCACTAGCTAATGCCGAGAGAATGGAGTCCAGACCCCAAGCCTGCAAGAACCTGTGCTCCCTCTGTCTTAAGACATTTCAGCATTTCCACTGTCCTCTCTCCTCTCCCTGCTCAGAAAAAAAAAAAAAATCAATTGCTGAGTTAGCAGGGTCTAAAGTGCCTTTTCAGTTTATTTCATTTCAGTGTTCCCTGAGGACACCCATAACATATGGTGAATGGGTTGATCAGAATTCAACGAAAAAAATGGCTGAGACAGGCTTGCTAATATATTATGGGATCTTTTCAAGTTTCAGAGATTTCTGACGTGCTGGGGGTCTGAGTGCAAAAGAATTGCTTCTGATTTGCTTTTAAGTTCAGATTTTAGGGTAACTTGGAGGCAATGCTCTCTGGGAGCATGCTGAAAATGATGGAAGGCAAAAGTCTCTCCTGCCAGAGAGGCAGGGAACTTGGAACTTGATCTTGGCAAATCATCCCCTGCCAGCCGAGCTGCAGCTTTCTCAGACAGTCTCCCCCAACACAGACAAATATAGGAACAAGATTCTGATTTTGTCTACATTCACGTAACACCTTGCAACGCAGTGGCATCAAGCCATCTTCTCACACTAGTTTTACCCAAGAGGAATTAATGATAATTAGCCAAGCTCATTACCCATCCCAGAATATATTGTTTCATAAAAAGGCTGGCACACACACCTGTAAAATAGATTTGACAGTACAGTATGGTAAATATATTGGAAATCAATTAAATTTAACATCCTTTAGCACAGACTGAACCAGGCAACATCTTTTCAACATTGTTTAAAGTGGTTTCGGTGAGATGTATATTAAGCACACAGAAAATGTAATAATACTAGCAAATGCCTCATGTCCCACAGGGTCCAACATGCCAAAGTCAGGGCCTCCATTTCGGACTTGGTATTTAAACATGATCCCCACGTGCTGTGTCATTCCCACATTGTTGTGTTGTTGTGCCTTTTGCTACAGAGCTGCACTACAGGAACTAAACTTTTCCGATGCACCCCGTGCCCTCATGGTGCAAAGATGATTGCCCAGGCGTCAGTCTGGGCTGGCTGCCTGCCTGAGCGCCAGGCTCTCCATGGCTGACTTTAGCCACCTGAGGACTAGGATCTCTGTTTTTTCATCGAGACAGACAGGCTCCTCCAGAGGGTGACTCGGAACAGCTAAGGCAGCTCCCACTGAGCTGAGAAGTGGTGTTTATGGTGCAAGGCTGGCTGTGCCAGGTGGTGTGGTTGTCACAGTTTTTTTCTCATAGTTCTTATGTGTGTCTAGGTGACACCTCAGAATGACACTTGGGCCACCTCTCTGGCGTACCCCTCTTTCCTCCTCCCTTCCCAGCCATGCCTCCTATTTCACCAGCTGCAGGAGCACAGGGCGCAGCTTAGGAAGTACAGCGCCTTTCTCAGCTGCCCACCACACCTCGGTGCTTGACGCCCCAGGCTGGGTGCTGGGCTGTCTCTGCAGGTTGGACTAGGAGGAGGTCACACAGCCTGTCACTGCAGAGGGGGCTACTTGTGGCTGTGTCAACCAGGGCACCTGTGCTTATCACTGAGGTGTGAGAAGCACCAAGTGGACAGTGAAGGCACAGGGGGACCTGGCTCTGCAGGGTTTAATTACTTTTACTTTAACCCCAGACCTCTCTTGCCTCTGCAATGTTTGGTAAACACGACCTTCTAAAGAAGGAAAAAACAGATGGCATCCTGCATTAGTGTAACTGCCCGCTCAGCACCCCGGGAAAGGGAAACTTGGCTTCTCAGCAGCAGTCTTTCTGCCACTTCGACTCAGATCTCTTGGCTCCTCGTCCCTGAGGCAGGTTTGAACATCACTGAATTCGCTGACAAAAGCCTGCCAGTGCAATCATGCAGAAGATAGAATTTCACTGCTAAAATGAGATGAATTCAGGGCTGGGAGGCAGCAGAGCCTCTACAAGGCAAGGACAGCTTGCGTATCTCCTCAGCCCATTGCTCTCCTATTCCAGCTACCTGTAAGCTGGGTGAGGGACACAACTCTTGGCATTTAAAGACCTAAGCAAGGGCTTCTGTGGTCTTCTTTTTCCACCTGTTGTGATAGACCCTGCGTTGGACTGCACCTCTGGGTTCCTTCCTAAGGGATCAAGGTGATTGATTACTGAAGGCCGTGAGTGAGCAGCTTCACAGGAAGATCTTTGTGTAACCCAGATAAATTTTGTTTCTGTTCTCAAGTATCTCAGCTATTTCACCTCTTGTGATTACAGCAGTCCAGCAGAAGGCCACTGCTTGTGTCAAACCAAGAAGGAAGTCCGGTCCTCCTCAACATAAAGAGTAACACACAGCCTCAAATCACCGTCCTCAATACAGACAGTCCAAACACCATTCACCAGCTTTAGGAAATCAGATATGATCCAGATTTTAACTTTGCCAGTGTGTTCAGATCTAGGGTTTTGGGTTGGCCTATGGCTGAAGACCAAGATAGAAACAGCATGGTTAGCATTCCTTCATCCTTTCCCCAATCCAGTGACCACCCCCACAGCCTTGTGCAGCAGGCACAAAGCTCTGCTTTTCCAGGTTCTAACCTATTTTCTCACTGCTGCTTCACTCACGCTCTGATCCACTTCATGTCACTTCTGTTCCCTGAGGCCTTATTCCCTTTTCTATCTTTCTTCATTCCCATTTGGAAAATGGGATGACTTAGCAGCTTACACATTTGGTCATACAAGCTCAGATTTCCCTAGAGCCACTTAAACTTTTCTTCCCTATGAGGAATGAAAACGATTCCCATCCCTATACTTGGTACTCAGACACAGACCTTTTGGGGCAAGATCATGAAGAAAAATAGGAGCTTGCCTTGACACAACCAATCCTACTGTGCTGTTGAGCAGAACTATGTCTGGTGCTAAATGGCATTATGCCAGTGGACTGCACCAAAGTCATTGGAGGATCTAGCCCAATATGCTATATTTTAAGACAATCTGTAACATGCTTATCAGATCCAATTGTGCTGTAACAGCATAGCAATACTCTTCACAGTGCAATTCTGCACCATCCATTTTTGTGCATCTTGACCTACCACTCTCACATTAGTGTATTCTGGGAAATTACAGGCATCTGTCATGTTTTGCCAGTCACCCCGGAACACATGTGCAAAAGAGTACCAGCAATGTGTACATAGGATAGTCTATCCCCATCTTCCCTCCTTCCCCAAAACATGGAATGAGAGAGATTGCAGTCAACCCAGATACACAGGCAATAACAACAGCATCATAACCTGTTTACAGGAAAGCAGCAACATATCAGTGCGTGACATGACAAAGATGACACATGACTCTAGTCACTAGGCAAATACAGTTCCTGATCGGATGACGGTACAATCTGTGTGTGGAAAGAACCAAGGTACCAATGAGAGATGGTTAAAAGTTACTAGAACATACTTCCAAATGGTGCGGCCAGTTAGGTTCCTCAGTCTCAAAAGAAAAATCTCACTGAACTCAGCTCCTGTTTATGTCTTGATGTTTTTCTTCAGGATGATGTGTCCTCACAGAAGATGGAGTGGTCTCCATCTCTTCTGCAGTTTTTGAACAGGCCAGGTGACAGTCTCAAAAATCTCCCAACTTTTTTACACCCTCCCCCTCAGCTATCTAGCTGTTTCCAGAGCCCAAGTAGAGTGGCCTGAGCAGCTGTCCAGTGTGCTTCTCTCCAGAATCCCAGACTCTTCAGTTCTTCCTGGAGCATATGAAAGCCTGCCAGGGCCACATGCAGGAGAAGGAACTCTGGAGCACAGACATGTTTTTCAAAAAGGAGAGCTTATTGTATTTGAGCACAGAGCCTGCCCCATGGGGGCGGTCAGAAGATGAACCTGCATAGGAGTGAGTTAGTGTTGCAGACCACAGAAAAGACAAAAGGCCTCTGGATTGACATCACACTGCAAGAAAATGTGTAATAAAAGGCCACAGCCTCATTGCTGTCACTGCCAAAGAATGCTGGCATGAACAGGAATATTCCAGCCAAGGGACCTGCTCATTTATCTCCTGTTCATATGTTCCTGTTCCCTCCAGTTTCTTCTTTCATTTACACTATTTCTTAGCTTCCTGCTCCTTCTCTCCTGTCATTCTCCTTCTCTGTGTAGCATATTTGCCATCCATTTTCCTTACAGTAGCACTGTTATCTTTGTTGGGGTGAGTTTGTCTCCCTTTCTTTCTCATTGGCTCATTTTTCCGTCTCTTTGCCTTATCTCTCTCTGCCTTCTAAGCCATGAACAAGCGTGGGGACAGAGGGTCCACAGAAACCACCTGTCAAGTTCAACAGAACACACCTTAGTGTACAAAAGACCTGGAATGGCCCAGTTTTGCAGGTGGGTGCACCTTGACTGATGCCGATCAGGTCAGATGATACCAGTAGAGGATGAGAACGGATGGTGTGAGCTCCACCACAGTCCATCTACTATTACTTCATCAACCGTCTGTGTCCGTTTTCCAGTGCTAGATACAGGACTGCCATCTTCCTCCTTCCTGAAGAAATGTGTTGATAGAGGCAAACAAAGCAATATGACAAGGAGTCTCCAGTTTCTGCCAGAGATTTTTTTTCCTGTTCAACGGCCTCACTTTACTTCCCCACCCTCATGTTCTCCAAATTTGCCTGGAAGTGGCTGCACCAGCTGTTGGAGAGAAGGAGCAGAGAAATGCCTGTGTGGGAGATGATAGTGCCAAAATGTCCTGGGGGATCTCCTTTACAGGACTGAGACGCTGCATCTGAAACTCACCTCCTGTTTCTTTGGATGCTTCCAGAAAGAGCCATTCCTCCCAGGTCATAGTACCAGAAGAATTGCCAACTATACCTCCCTGAAAGAGATTCCCAAGGTTGTTGGTAACTATGATGTTAAGGATGTTCTCTAAAACATTTTTTGCTTATAATTGTTGTTTCCCTATTTCCCCCAAATATACATACACTAAATACCTTTGTGGTTCTGGACCTAGGCTCCTGCAAAGCAATTAAAGCTGCTAGTCCTGACTGTACAAAACACCCATAAAAAGTGAGGAATCTACTCACTCCCAAGTTTAGGAAGAGTTCAAATCTGGGTCTAGACATTACTCCTCGCTCACATCTCTGTGTCAGACTAAAATCAAAACTCTGACAACTGTGAGCTTGGGGAGTATTTATGTGAACTTTGCTGACCGATCCCTGCCTGTTTGCAGCATCCCCACAACCTCCAATCATAATATCTTGAACAGGATTATTAAGTCTACAGGGAGGAAAGAATAAGAAGTAGATGAGCTGTTAAGAAGCAGAAAAAATCCTCTCTTCATGCCTGTGACCTCAATAAGGAAAAGAAATGAGAAAAGAAGCACAAACAGGATGTGCTAACAAAGCAGAAATGTTGCTCAAACTTCTATGTGTTTTCAAAAACAGTGCTGTGGAGGACTTTAGCATGAATGAAAGAAGTCAGTTTGAAGAGCTTTGTATATGAAGTTGTTTGTCCTCAGACCGCACAAGGCACAGACCACGGGCCCAGAGGCTTGCTTTGCACTGGCATGTCCAGGTGCTGTAAGCCTGACCTGGAATGTTCTCCATTAAGAATCAGAGGAGAATTCATCCTCTGTGGTCCACTAATTGTAGGAGCTTGCACTTGACACTGCCAGCTGGGGGCCAATTAGTCAGAGTTGTTATGCTGTTTTGTGTGGTAGGTTATAGATCTGATTTGATACAGACTAGAATCAGTATCATGTTTCACACCTGGGCCAGAGCCACCGAGTACCTCTGAGCTAAGAGCAAGCACTGACCTCCAGATCATATATCCAATATCCTGCCAGCAATCCTAAGCCAGAAAGGCTAATTTCCCATTTCATGAACTGCATTTGCATTCTTTCTATCAGGCAAGGTCAATCTTTTACAAATTCAGACAAAATGGTGGGCAGCTCAGTTGTTTTTCTGTAATGCTTAGAGTGATGGATACTGGTGGAAAATCATCATTCTCCACCTGTTTTTTGTCAAGATGTTTCAGTGGTATCTAAAAGGAGAATCGACTTGGAGAGAGGTTCAGTTCTCATCAACTTCATGGGCCTCAGCCTTAAGGGGTATTGCATTCACAATCCAAACAAAGTCTTGTGGATTTCTCAGGAGGATCTAACTGTTAGAGGACCTAGAGTGATCCAAGGGCAAAGTGAAAGCTGTACTGGGAGGAGAGATGCTCCTGGGCTACAGCAGTGGGGAGCCAAAGAGGGACATGATGCTGTGACTGTGCAGTGGATAATATCATGGCACTTTTGTGCCAATGCCTTCCAGCATGACTTCATAGGATAAAGAACAAATGCATGTTCAATGGAAACAGAGAGTTCAGGTAAGGAGACACAAAGAGTCAGAGACACCAGACCTCCAGAAGTAAATGAAATCACATTTTGTTTTTTAACCGTGTGCTGCTTAGGCTGTAGCATACTTTTATGCCGTTCAGAGAGCTGGGAAGAAAGATGTTCGAAGGTTTGGTTTCAAAGAACTGTCCAAAATCTGTCCATCCACTTTTTACCCTCCCACATGCAAAAATGGAGCAACACGCACAAAGGAACTCTTCCAGCAAGAACACATATTTCCATTTGAGTACTTTGGTAAGTCAGAAGTGGGCAAGAGGGAGTTTCACCAGAACTGCAAGGAAGGCTGGCTTGGAGATGTAGCCAATGGCTTACATGTCTCCTTACCACTAATTGGTGCTGTGATGCCAGGCAGTAACCAATCTGTGATGGTGACTAATCCAGCAGGCACTTTAGAAACGAGCACACAGCTGTTTGAAGTCTAAACTATATTGAGTTACAATTTAATTGGTCTGTAATCATGAAATAAACACTTGCCAGTTGCACTAATCGTGTTTCAACCCTGATCTAAGCAACAGTCTCCCTACTGGAAAGTGAGGAAATATTATGGGGAAATATGAGCAGAGCTTGCCCAGCTTTTTCATGGATGTTTTCATAGATGTTTCAGACCCTAGCCCTTCTGCTCAGTACATATCCAAGCTCTTCCAGAAGACTCCGTTCAGATCCCTGACCTCTCCTCTTCCTGAGAGGATTCTTTTGTCTCCTCTGCCTTAAAAGCAAGTCAGGTCTTATCTGCACTTCTTCCAGGTAGGAAGGACTGTCTCTCTCCCACAAATGCAGGTGGAACATCCTCTCTTCCCAAAGAGCTATCTGGCATCTGATCCTGCCCTTCACACAAATGTACCTGGATCCCATCCAGTCTCCTATGTGACATGATCCTTCAGTCCTCCTGTGCTATCCCCATGTCCATTGCCAAAGCGGACCTGCCCCAGGCGCTAAAAAGTTTTATGGAGAACTTTTCCCATTACTGGAGCAGAGGTGATTTTCTGCTGATTTCCTATTCAGCACCACAGGCAAGCCAGAGGCAGGCTCCAAAAAGCCTATGAAAGGCAACTGAATGAATATACTCTTCCCTCCAATTGTGACTCCATCATTTCCTCTCATTACTCTAATAGAAACAAATCTTTCTCATCTCAGCCCTATTACCTCACACAAAGGAAAATGCTATGTAATCCTGTTAGAGCTGGGCTGCTGCTGGACACATTTTAAGGTCATTGTTCTGGGATGCCAGTCCCCACTGTGTGAGATTGGGAGAAGTGGGAAATGCAATTACTAGGCTATTCAAATCCCTAGAATGAAACCCTGCCGTTAACAGGCAGAAGCAAGCAAGAAAAAGAGCAGTCGCTTTATGAAATTATAGGGTTTGGTTAAATCAGAGTCTAATCAGCACCTCAGTAAAGGAGCAGGGTTAGCTCCTACTGCCATCCATGGAGTCTCCTCATTCCCCTCAACCTGATCTTTGGCATCCCTGGTGGAAGCCCAACCTGCAAGATGGCTTATGGTCATGAAGCCAGTGGTGTACAGGTCCAATGGAGACCATGGTGGTCCACATCCAGCATTTACACTGTACTTTGAAACAGGGAAGCCCTAAGAGTTCAGCAACAGGAATCTGCCTGCTGCTGCCATCACCTCAGACTGTACTTTGGCTCTGAGCTTCTTGGGGGCAGATTCTGGGATCAAATCTGTCTCCTAATATTCATGGCCTACAGCACCAGTCTTGCTGATTGCTGGTGCGACCCAGCTAAGCAACCAGGGGGGAAATTTGCATTGCCAAACTCATGGAGCTGTAGCCCCACCACCACCACCCACCCCCACCCCCCCCCGGCCCCCAAATTCACATGCTGGAGGAGAGAAGGGGGTTAGCACTGCTTGTGGCAGTCAGTGAAACAAAGCAGAAAAATACGAGTGGGAATGATCGCAACCACCTCGTTGAGTTGGCTTCTATTGAGTGGTTAGACACTGACACGTTCCTAATCATTCCCACCCAGGTAAAGCCAAAGCATTTTTAGCTGTATGGGCAGCAAAGAAAGAGTCAGAAATCTTGCAGGACAAACATTAGGGAAGACCACACAAGAACAACAATGACCACCACAAACCACAAGCAGAGACAACCTTTTGTCCCAGACTGTTCCTGACAGCCAACCTCCCACTGTTAGCCCTGTGTTCCCTTCTCCTTCTGTCCCACACTTGAGCTGTATGGCTGCTCTCGCTGGTCTCTCCTGCAGTCAGGCAGTCACTCTCCTTACTGCCTTGATGCCTCTCTTTGTCTTCACCTTCCCTGCTGTGTAACCCTCCTGCTCCCTCAGTCTCCCACAGGATTTCTGTCCCACAAGATAAGGCTGGGTTCCTGCTGAAAGCAGGACTGTCCTTGCAGGTCCCAGAAGGGATTGATGTGGGCTGAGGTAAGGTTCCTGCCAGAAGAGGAGAAAGCAGCCGATCACCACTGGAGTCTCCAAGTCCCTTGAAGAGACGGGAGTCACTTCCCTGTTTATGCTCTTTATTAGTCCCTATTCTCTTTAATCGGCTTAGACTGATGAGCCGAGGCAGCGGTAGGGATCAGCCAGGCTGTTTAATTAAAGGATTGCAGCTCAGCCCTGCAGTTTGGGGGTTTGTGTAAATGAGCTGCAAGTACATTATTTAATCTGCTGCGCAGAGAGGAGTTGGGGCATTAATGAAGCAAACTCTAATTAAAACTAGACGGCTGACGGTTATTAGTGGCATCAGTTCTGACAGGATTTATCTCATTTAGGGAAATGCCTGATCATGGAGGGGGAAAAGAAAGAATAAACCCGAGCTGGTTTATCAAATTCACCACAGCACCACTTGTGACTGGCTGTCCATTCAGCGGGGCTCAGGAGAGCTCCACAGGGAGCCCCTGTGTCCCAGGCTCTCCCATCAGGAGCCCTGATGAGCTTATCTAGGGCTATGCCTGGCTCACCAGGAATTGACTGCCTATTCAGGCTGTCTGACCCACATACTTCAGTCTTGATTGACTTTTGTTCTGCCTTGGTTCAATGGGGAGCCTGTTCATGATTCGAGCAGGGTGACAAGCTCTGTAAATGATCTGATGAGCTTCTCCCAGCAGCGTATTGAGCCATTCCAGAGCAGCATAGCTATCAGCTATGGACATCAGCTCCACGGTGACCGTGTGTTTTACTCTCTCTGCCATTTTTTTGCCCTCCTCACTGCATTGTATATGTAACTTCAGATATGAAGGAAGCCCATGACTGACTGCAGGACCTGGCAGAGGCTAGGAGGTGTTTTCTGGCCAGCATAAAGCTGACCAGTGAGTTTAATAGTCCTGCATGTGCTCTGCCTTTCTTCTGGCACAGTGTGGGAAGTAGGGAAGCTCTTCTCGCCTGAGACAGTCACATAGAGAGATCGCATATAAAAGCTGCTCTGTTTCAAAAAGCAAAAATTCTGTGTGCCTGTTTCTCACCTTCAAATAGCCACGGTGGCTTCAACCATCTCCATCTCTACATAGAATATTGTATCACACACAGACAGATTCAGGACTGCTATTGGGGTCTGGAAGCATTAGAAATGGAGAGGATAAGAGAGAGACTTGGGAAAAAAGTAAGAAAAGCAGGAGGCCTGCAGAGTGGGACAAGCTACAAAAGACATAAAATGGACAGGCATAGATCAGTATGAGAAGTCCCTTAACTGGAAGCCCAGATGCAACAGGCTGTAGGGGTCATTGTCATTCATCCCCACTTCTGATTTCATGGCTCAGACTCATCTTTGGATGCAACTTGCCAAAGTTGTTAAACCACTGAAACAAATGATTGCTTCCTCTTCAATTTGCCTGCCAAACCCCAGGTGAGAAATTTGGTGGTTCCCAGCACAAGGATGGCAGGCAAAGTTAGGCTCAAGGGATGGGTAGGGCCTTTGGGAGTTGCTGGGACAAAAGGAAGGCCTGAAGCATGAGCATGACAAAAACGACCCTAGAGCTTAAGACACTGTAGGAGTGACAGCCTTGTAGGATACGAAAATGCTAGAAATTAAGGGAACTGATCAGAAATAAGATGGAGACTGGGACAAGAATGGGGCAGGGTCAAGGATCAGGGTATGAAGATAGAACACTACAGCAAAATTGAGCTTCGATTCAAGACAAAATAGAGCACATAACCAAAACTCTCTCTCTCCAGATATGCAAGGGAGAGGTGGCTGTCCCTACCACAGAAACCTCTGCTGCCTCCTCCTCTTCCTTGCCAGCATCTCCCCATCTGCCACGGAGGTGCAGCTGCAGATGTCCCACAGGGCTGTCACACAAACTTTACCAATGCTTAAAAGCCCTCAGCACAGACATCATGGGGGTTAACCCTTCCATCTTCATACACAAATGGGCAGGAGGGATCCTGCTTCTTTACCCTGTCTCCAAGTGTGGCTGAACCCTACTTTTGAACATACACACACCCCCCCCTCTGTTCTCTTCACAGATGTCCAGCACTCACACTTTTCCTTAGAAGGAAATCCAAAACCACAGTCTGCTCCAGTGAGCAGAACAAACGAGAAATATAATTTTAAAAATGCTGTAGCGTCACTACTGCAATTCAGCTGCCCAGTTCTGTCCAGAGCCCTCCCTAGTAACTCAGGCTTCTTACACAGATGCCAAAGGTCAGATGTAAAAGTCTAGCAGTGTGATGAGGGAAATCTTTAAAGAGAAACCTGTTTGCTGTTGACAGAAGGGTGATGAGGCATGAGAAAAAGGAGTAGGTCTGTGAGTAGGAGATGTAAGAAATTGTGAGAGGAGAAGGAGATGGCAAGAACAGAGGGACAAGGCCGAGCATGGAAGCTATATGCAGTATGTACATCTCAAGTATTTTTGAAGCTCCTTGGACCCCTTGGTCTTGGCACTGATGTCATTCTCTGATGAGGAAGAGCTATGACAATTGCTGGTGTACCCACACCTGGCTGCACTGGATGCAATTTGGTAAGAGTTAATAGTACCCGTCTATAACTGTCCTTCATTGGCAAGCTCAGACCATTTCAACACATGTAAAACTGCACCCCCCACCCTGTCTCCGGGTTTGAGACAGAGCCTTGAGCTTGTTTGGTGACTTTCGCTGTAGTTCAAAGGTTATGAGTCTATACTGGTGTGTGTCCAGGCACCTTATATTGTGGGACAACTAATTTGAAGGAGAAGAGTGAAGCATGTGTATGTAAGTGTCAAAGCAATGCAGAAGGGTAAGAAAAGGTACAAGCGTGGATGTGCGTTGATGGAAGTAGATGTTTGAACAGAGGCTGAAAGTATGTTTTTGGAGGCGCATGGGTGTGTGTGGCCAGAGCGGGTTTCTGATCAATTACACAACGGTATGAACAGTAATCTCTAGGAGGGAAAAGAGAGGGGCAGCAGTGCTGGGGACATGGGACATAAGGGAGGATGGAGGAGGGCGGGCATGTATAATATGTGAGTTTTTCTGGGGCAGGAAGATTAGTGATGGATGATAAGGAAGTAGGGGATGGAAAAGAAAAAGTCTTGCTGGCAGCAATTTCCCACCTTGGTGAGGAGTCCGGAGATGAAGGCTTCTGCTCTGCATCAGCTGCTGGGCAACAGAACTGGTGTAAAACAGTTTCATTCCTGTAAGAAAAAACAAACCATAGCAGGTCAGTGTTTAGCTCACTCAGCAGAAAACTCAACGGAGAATGTCTTTCCCAGGGCTGTTCCAAGGGGACAGTGACTCCCAGTGATGTTGAAAGAGAAATCTGATTATTACATGAACATTTTGCACTCTGAGGTGGGGAGCAGGGGAGAAGGGGGTTGACAATTCTATTCCCCTACCTTACTTGTCCTGCTGCTGATGTCAAGCTGTAGAGAATGGGGCAAAAGTGCCCGAATAAAAAGTTTTCCTTCTATCAGTATCTGTCTCATGATCCCATACATCTCATGAAAAACAGTTTTGCCTGTCTCTAACTTTTATTTCTTTTGGGACAGAAACATCTCCTGTGTTTTCTTAGATATGTTTCCTATACATTGTAATGCAAAGAGGTTGATTTTATGTTGACAGTGGCTAAATTAACTCTGCAGACATTTCTCCTGAAACCTCTCTAGAGCACAGAAACGGCCTCAGCACATCAGCACTGGGCATTACCAGAAATAGTAGTGGAAAACTGACAGGACAAGCACAAGTAGGGGGGCTGAGATCATGACAAGAGGAAAAGATCAAAGCAAAGAAAAGCAAAACCGTAAGAAGTAACAAACCTGAGCAAAACAGGAAAACAAAAGGCTAAAAATGCATTTATTAGGTCAGAAAGGCAAAAGAATTCATCCAAAGGAAGAAATCCTAGACCTAACTTCCAAGACTGCTCACTAATCTTGAGTGACTTGTTTCTGGGTCCCTTGTCTGGAACCATTTGTAAGGAGCCTGTTTTTCAGGGGTGCTGGACACTTATCACAGCATTGGAACCCAGTAAGAGCTGCTCAGCACCTCTGAAAATGAGTTCCTTTTAGGATACATCCAGGGAGGCCTTTGAGGTGTCATAGGCAGCACAAATCAACAGCCAATTTTGAACACACTGACCTTCATCAATGAAAAGGAGTCACTAAAAAGAGACACAGTGTCAAGGGGGGAAAGTACTAGGGGAATGGAAAACAAAATGAGAGGAGGAGAAGAAAAGCAGGGGAGATAAAGCAGGCTGAACCCTCAGATGGTATAAAATCACCCTGGTTCCAAGTCAGTGGAACAGCACTTAGAGCTCTGTTCTCAGTGCTGCTGCAGAGACCCAGGGCTCAAATGGGGTCATCTCCTTTTAAAAATATTTTTACAGCTTCTAACCCAGACATAACCAGTAAAGCTAAGTCTCCTAGCTTGTTGTGGGGTCTCAGATTCTTCCAAGGGCCCTGCCACACTTTCTGTCACTCTGAAATGTGAAGCTTATCACCTTTGTCTTCCTGAAAATCTGACAGATACGGCCACAAAGATAGGTAAATTACAGACAATGGTGACACTGTTCCCAGGCACCTCCTTCTGGCCTCCCAGCTAGCTTAATATAACAAACTGCTTAGCTCTTCTACTTCCTTGGCTTCCAATGCATTCTTAAAAGGAATCTTGCCTTAGAAACAACAAAACTGGCAGGAGCAACACAGCAGGGGGAAGATGAAAGCGTTAGCTTTACCTCACTGACCTCTGCCCATGCCCTCAGTCCCTGCCTGTGACATGCGATCTGTTGGAAAAGAGAGGACATGCTTGTGTGACACATCAAATTCATCTCCTGGTCTTCTTCCATTTCTGTAACTACACAGCTCACATCCTTTCTCTCCTGCCAGCCTGGCTATTGCTCGTTCTCACTATGTTGTTTCTAATTTAAACTTCTCAGGTGGCAAGAACCTATCTGACTGGTGTGTCCATAAATTACTTGTGTTGTCTTTTTACTGAAGCAAGTGGTGGGATCACATTTGAGTCTATGTTCAAGCAGGCTCACACAAATACTCCATCTCCTACATCTTGTCACTCTGCTTCCAGCTAGAATCTGTCAGGAATTTTCTGATGAAATTTTGGTTTTGCATGAAAACACTGATTCATCAAATTTAAACTATCTCATGAAAGCATCTTGGGTTTGACAAAGATTCTTCAAATTACAGGGCTTTACCTGGATTTCCTGGCAGGCTGCTGGAGGGCCATGCCTCCATATCCCATATCTCTAGTGCAGCCATGCCGTACAAGTAGCCCTTCCGAGAGGGGCCATCAGGTTTTCCACACGGCTCTTTGTTCTGCCCAGCTCCCAAAGCAGCGATGCTGTGAGCTGGCTAGCCCAAGAGGTGTGGAGCACCTCTGTCGGCTCTGCAGAGCAGCCCTGGAGTCATGGACATCGTCAGCTGCAGTGTGGAAAGGCACAAGGTGCTCAGGTGATTCAGCAACAGCCAGCATTCATTCTGAGGAGCATGCTTGGTTTCAGAAGTACTATATATCGACATTTCCTACTGAATTTCATCTCTACAGGAACAGCTGGGAAAAAAGGGTCTACTTCCAGATAAAAGAAACAACATATTCTGAAATCATAGAATCATTTAGGTTGGAAAAGACCTTTAAGATCTGTAAACTTAACACTGCCAAGTCCACCACTAACCCATGTCCTTAAGCACCACATCTACCCGTCTTTTAAATACCTCCAGGGATGGGGACTCAACCACTTCCCTGGGCAGCCTGTGCCAGTGCCTGACTGCCCTTTCGGTGAAGAAATTTTTCCTAATATCCAATCTAAACCTCCCCTGGCGCAGCTTGAGGCTGTTCCCTCTTGTCCTATCCCTTGTTACCAGGGAGAAGAGACAGACCCCGACCTCGCTACAACCTCCTTTCAGGTAGTTGTAGAGAGCAAGGAGGTCTCTCCTCAACCTCCTTTTCTCCAGGCTAAACAACCCCAGCTCTCTCAGCCGCTCCTTAGAAGACTTGTGCTCTAGACCCTTCACCAGCTTCCAAATGGAATCTTCCAAAAAATGGACACCCCAAATTTCAGCCATTTCTAATCTCAACGCTTCCCTAAATGAACTACCGTTCTCTGCTTTTATTTGAACAGCAGATGCACCACTCCAATTCCTAATTACACATGAAGAAAGCAAACAAGAGGGAGGGAAAACATAGGGAAAAAGAGGAAGGAACAAGGACAGACAAAAACCTGAGAAATAAAAGCCTGAATACAGATGAAATGCCTTGCTAGTTAATTATCGGGATAAAAAGACAGAGAAAAGTAAAGGGGAAACAGGGAAAGGAAGAGTGGTGTGAAGCTACAGGACTTTAGGCTCAGTCTCCTGCGGGCGTTTTAAGAAAAAACATCTCACAGATACTCTTCAGAGAATCAGTATGCTCTGAGCACTGCAGCTGCACAGTCAGCTGTTGACTCTGGTTCTCATGATTTCTCATGTGTGTTTAACACTAAACTTGGGTACATTCTGACCAAACCAGAGTCCTCTTGAACCTCTGAGATCCCAAGATCTCTGGAGTAGTTGTGTACCTTACATACTACTACCAGATGTTGATCATGTCCACAGGCAGAAATCTGCCTCCAGGCCATTTGGGATCCTTGAGTCCCCCTCCGGGGGCCATGACTCCCATGGAGA
Organism: Platalea leucorodia; assembly: GCF_965183815.1. Lineage (NCBI taxonomy): Eukaryota > Metazoa > Chordata > Aves > Pelecaniformes > Threskiornithidae > Platalea > Platalea leucorodia. The sequence continues at coordinate 60,828,325 of NC_138826.1, forward strand.
AGCCACCAGGGAGGTGGTGAGAAGCAGGCACTGCCTGATAGAGGTAAATATATGAGGTGTAAATGGGTTTTTCAAGACTGTGCTGAAAGCTCTTCCCCTGACTGGGGGCAGGGAAGGACATCTTATTATTCCTGTTAAATCTGTGCTCCCCAAATGCCCAAGAGCAGTTGGAGCTCTGAGTCTATTTACATTCTTCTTTTGCAGCTTGGTTCTCTTTCTCTTTTGTCCAACCCAAGCATACAGCACAGGGACTGGGTTCTACCTTGGAGGCTATCCCTGTTCATTTCCCTCTTTCTTTCCATCTCTTGATCCTGCATATATCTGATATTTTGCAAATCCTTGCCCTCACCTTTGCAACATAGCATGCATAGCCCAGACAGGAGCTGGGAGAGGGTTAACTTGCTATGGAAGAAGTGGACCTGTTCCCACCTTGAAGAGGCTGTATTAATTGCTATCTGGACAAAGCAGCTCTCATCTGGGTGGAAAAGGCAAGTGTCCTAGGGCCTAACTATCACTTCTAAGCCTAAAGTAAGTGCTCTAGGAAAGCAAATGTCTTCTTAACTGTGTGAAGTCTTCAGGTAAGATGTTATTTTTGTTGCTGTGATTCAAGAGGGCCTGGCTGGGTTGTAATGGCTGGTGGCTACCTGGACTTCATTCCCCTGTGGTGTTGTCATCAACCTTTGCAGCTTTAAAGTGAGTCTTGATATATTTAGTATCTGTCTGAAGTCAGTGTAAGACTTTTGATGGTATTTTTTTCCTTTCTGTGCTTTCTTTTTATTTTGTTTTTAAACAAATCTTATTTCATAAGTCATAAAGGCTACATAAAACTTGAATGTGCAGCCTCTGAGGAGCTAAACACCAGAAGGCATAAGGCTTCTTTTGCCTTTGAAAAACAGTGAGGAAGGCAATGTGTCTTCAATCCAGTGACAGTCGATTCAGACTCATTACTTTGGGTGCTGATGTGTAATTTTTTTTCTCTTTAAATACTTCAGGTAGGTGGCAATGGTCTACCAATTAAAAGGGTAGGTCCAGGGCTTGCTTTTGCCTTTCTGTCTCTTCCTCTACATCCTCTACCTTGCCTTCCTCAGACTTGCAAACCATCGCAGAGTCTGCAGCTAAACAAACACTGTTGTGGGCAGATCAGGTAGGTGATTGGGAAGAGAGATGATTTCTCCAGTCTGTCAGGATACTGTTGAACTGTTCTGTTTCCAATTTATTGCTTTAAAAACAAACAAATTATTATCTCTTGGGCTGCACCCTGATGAAAGCTTGGAAGGGAAAAGCCAGCAAGAAGAAAAGGTTTTTCTGGGTGAGTGAAGAGGAGCTGCGTGGTACAAAAGAGGAAGAGGCTAACAGAGAGGAGGAGGCATGCTGAAGGGCCTATTGAGGTAAATGTTGCCAGCAGCATGTGAGTTGTGTGTGGAGGAGCGGCAAAGGACAAGGGCAAGCATAGATGCAAAAGAAGGACTGGGAACAGCCTGAGCCTGTCAGTGCCTTGCTCCATCTAGCTGGGACACATGCTCCGGAGGCAAGGATTTGACAGTCCAGACCTATCTTAAATGCAGAGAAAGCTATGCTTGGCCCAGCAGTAACCCATGCTGTCAATTGAAACGTTAGCCCCCTCTCCTCTGAGAGAAAACAACTGACTGAATTTTATTGAGTCGTCTTTTACATTGTTCCTGACAAGAGGTATCCTCCAGCCAGCTGCCTGCAGCCTCAATGGGGGTATCTGTGAATGAACTGTCCGGCCACAGCAATTCCTGCTCTGTGATGAACTTTAGAGAGGTCTGTGTGAAACCTCCTGGCTAGTACATGCTGTCTAGTCAGCTCAGGAGTTAGCTCTACCTTTCTGGTTTCTCAGAAAGTTGGACTGTGCTGCAAAGGGGCCCCCTGACTCATGCTGCCTTGATCTTTACAGCTATGGATCCCAAAGAGCCAAGCCTCTTTTCTCTTAAAAACGGGTGTTGTAGAGGGTCCAAGAGTTGAGCTCCAAAAATTGAAAGTCTCTGTAGCTACCTAGATTGCACAACACAGGGCCAAAGGAGTGCCAACTTTCCTAAAATTGCCTTAATGCTGTATCTTCCCTTTGAACAAGTGCCCGGGGCTTTATGTTCATTCAGTGTTGTTGCCCATCCTAACCATCAGTGCCCACTAGTTTAGCACTGATGACAGCTGTCCTGAAATAGAGATGCCTGTCTGCTGAGAGCTGTATTATGGTAAACAAGTCTAACCCCTTTTTCTTCTTCTCCTGCCCCCTGCAAAAGCAAACCCCCAACCCAGACAGCATATGGAAAACGGTGGTGCTCCCTGCTCTCCAGCAGTCAGCTTTAATTAAACAAATAGCCAGTGTAGTCTGTTCCCATAGATAAAGAGCAGCTCTGTGTTTTTCTGCATGAATGATTTAGACTACAAGAAATGCCAAAACAAGACAGAATGAGAATTGCTCTCACTATGAGTATACAGAGTGTGTTTCTCTCTAACATGCTGCATCACCCCTGCATCCCACCATGACTGCTGCCCTGGTCAGTTATGTAGGATAGCTGGCGTGTCCCCTACTGCAGGAACAATGAAGATCACTGGGTTCTCCAACTTGCTTAACCTCTGTAGCCTGGTGCTTCGGCACTACTGGCCTGCACGTTCAGTAGCCTTGCCCCTGGCCTAAGCGCACATTGGTTCTCAGAAATCTGACAATGCTGAAAGGCAAATGGTGAGCCCTCAATGCAATGAAAGGCAAATGGTGAGCAATGTTCTATCAGTAAATAACTAGTCCAACTCATGTAGCCTTTCTGGTTTCTCTTTAAAACTCCACGTTTTGAAGAAATGCTAGAGGCTTTGACCAAAAATCGTTGTTTGTAGTGCTGGATATCTCAGCTTTCCTGGAGACTTTTGCTACTTGTCTCTATCTTGCATTTTCTTTGATAGCTGCCAAGAGAACAGATGGAGTCACAGAAAATCATGGCCTAGAAGGAGAAGATTAAAGGCAGAAAGAGTCAAAGGAGAACTGAATTCATCTCAGATGAAGTTTTACTGGCTGCTATCTTTCCTAAGATGAGGACTGGAGAACCACAAACAGGAACTATTTAGCAATGTCAAGTTCATGAAAGGCTGGTTGCACGGTCTTCTGACTCCCCCAAAATGTATAGCTCAATGCTACCTCTACCTACCAACAGAGCTGTGACACAACCTAGCTAAGGTTAGCTGCAGGCCTTACTCCTTCTGTCATCTCCCTCCTGTGCTAGATCTATTTCTGACTCCAGTCAACCTGGAACTGAGAGTTGAAGCGAGATCTGAAAGAGGCAGTGTTTTCCAAAACGAGTACCTTCTAGCAGCTAGCTGTTTCTCCCCCGGTTCTTCATTCTTTGTTCCAAAATACCCTCACTAAAACTTTCTAGCTGTCTTAATTACTCATCTCGATTGTAGGTTGTTAGACTGGTGTTTTGGAGGGACTTGAGCACGGGCAGAGTTTATGTTATAGGGAAACCATACATGATTAAAAATAAATTCAAGGTAATTTCTGGAATTTAAGTCCTTTAACTCCTTGTAAGTCTGATGGCCTCCTCATTGTTATGGGATACTGTTGATGGCAAGAATTTGATAAGATTCAGAGAGGAACTGGACATTTTAAAGACTATGCTATGAGAATACTTAATGCAGATCCTTCTGAAAGCCAATGTATAGGACTCAAACTTTTCAGCATTAGAAGGCGGCTTTTATGGGTGTCCCATGGCTATCTACTGTGACTCTTCTTGCTCTTCCCTCTTGAACATCTGTTGTTGGCTATCTCTGAAAAACAGCTACACAAAGCAGATTCACAAATATGACTGTCTGAGAAATCCTGTGTTAAAGGGCAAGGGGCTTAGTAGCCAAGATACTGAAGTGTAGGAGTGCAACAAGACTGAAACTGTAATTTTGTTTTACATTTCCAGTAACTACAACAATCCCAACCTGAGTGTCCCTGGGATGCAGCTTAGGAATGGACTGATTTGGTAGTCTTCTCTAAATTGTCAGAGACTTCTGTATTCAGTCAAAAAATGTCCCAGTATTAATCCCCAAAGAGGAGAATGAGTCAGATTTGCATGGTAGATTGCTGAGGATGAAACTACAACAAATGAAGCAGGGGGAAGAATTGAGCAAAAGATGACAGGAAGATGATTTGGACTTTTTGTGTGTTGACCCAACAAGCTCTTACTCACACCTTTAAGCTACTTTTTTTTTTACAGCTGTAGATTTACTTTGCTCTCCAAGTCATCACTGCCTCAACTCCCTCATCAGAAACATCCTCTCAAGTGGCAGTGACTATCCTTAGTCCTTTAGCTATCTGGAAGGTCAATGCCATATATGTAAAGGGCTTGCATATCCCACTATAGTACATGCAGAACCACTTTATATCTATCTGTTCCATTGACTCTTTGGTCTGTTGCCTACAGGGGTAGATGTTCATAATGTATCTATGTGCAGAGTGCCAGTTACATCACCCAGATCTAGGATTTTCTTAACTTATTTCAGACCAGCTCTAGCTCTGCCTGTAACCCTTCACAGGCTTAGATATCTAATTAATTGTATGAAAAAAATGAAGGTGTGTCTAGATGATGTCTAGATGCCAGCATGTAACTACTGCCTACAAAAACAAATTGCTGAAGAAACCCCCTGCCAGTGTCAGCATGATGGATGAATACACATACATGCCCAGCCTTGCCAGGATGCATGGTAGCTCTTCTTTCAGTCCACTTGAGTGCTTATCATTCCACAGCTCGCTCTTTAGCATTCTCAGAGCTGTTCTTCCTTCTTCCCTCCTCCTCCCCCCCAAGTCATGCTGGGAGGAGTGAAGAGGGGAGAACTTACCAGGAGCATCTATTCTCTCTGCTTGCCTGCCAAAAATGAAAAATCAAATATGTTTTGTAGTCTGGAACTTGGCCTGCCTTGAACACCTCATGAGTGTTGGAGAGAATGTGTTCTTCCATGATGTTTCTCTAGAAATGTGATGATCAAAAGATCAGAGCTTATCCTCTAAAACCTACTTAGCACCTGCCTAACCATCACATTGTTTCTTGGTACACATTCATTTTAAGATATACATCCTTTGTATAGCATTACTATAAATTTGTTTTTCTTGTGCTAGGGGATAGGATGAAGGCGGGATTCCCATTGATAGAGTATTTCCAGTTTTTCACCAGAATATGTTGATTTTAGAGACCCTATAAAATATCTTAAAACAAATTCACCTCGGTAGTATAAAATACCATATGCATACACTACTGTTTGGAAAGTGAAAATTCAATGTGACATGCTGACGCAAGTGTGTGTCTTTGAGCTATTGTGGGTTCTTCAGAACAGCACAGCTTGGAAGGATAAGCACAAGGCACCGTGGCGAGGAAATGGAATTTCCTGTGTTGGAGGAAGAAGATCTGAGCCAATGCTGCTGTGATCTGATCTTTTTTTGGTTAACTAGTTGGGTGACTATAACAGATATGTCAAATATGCCATTCATTTATCACCATCTGCTTCTACGGATGGAGATATTAATGCCATATCTTCCTGAACAGTTGGCTTCTCAGCTTACTTTAGTCCATATATGGGGCAGGCATTTCCCCTGTACATCCTCACTCTTACCTTGAAGAAATTCTTGGGGAAAAGTGTGGGCATGACTGGCAGATGAGTGCATGGATTTCGGAAAGAATTTGGGGTGTTTTGCACCAACTTCAGTGTGAGGAACATGACTGGTGGACACACGTGTGTGGATGTGTACCAAAGAGGGTCTGAGCATGAAGCAGTAGCGTGAGCTGGCATTCATGGGCTTAGGGTCAGAGTCAGCAATGTGTCTCAGAGATGGTGAAAATGAGCTGTGGCCTCTTGTGTTCTGGCTCAGTGGGGTCTGCTCCTCTGCCATAGACCTAGACACTCTCTTTTGTCTTGTTGGTGAGAGGCTACTTCACAGAAATTTCCTTACCCGAGGATCTAGGCTCCAGCCATCACTAGCAAGAGTGAGGAAGATGATTGGAAAGATGTCACTTGTGGATTCACTGTATTCAATGAAAATTGCTGCTGACAAGTCCATTTTGTTACCCAGAAACAAACACCTGAAGGAAATCTAATCCATTTGTTAAGCCTAGAAGGAGTGGTTGGGCTAACTGCCAGATTTCCCCTACGTGCTAGAAAAGGGCAAGAGCAGAACAAGGAACTTCAACTGGAGGGGGAGAGTCCATCCTGGCTTTTGGGTCCAGTCTGCCAGCTAATGTCCTTGTGACAGCCAGAAGCAAAGTCTGAGGCCAGCTTTTGGACCCACTTCCAGCACTTCTCATGCTAGGTGGTGCATTACTCTTTGTGCAGTTTTGTGGCTCTTGGTGCTTCAGCTACAGTGGGATGAAATAACTTACTTAACGTGAACTAAGGATGATACGCTCACTCTCAGTTATCTGTGGGCTAACTTCATTATAACCAGAGTCAGTCTAGGTGACAGAAATTGTCCACAGGAGGAAACTTAAGATTAAGTATCTACTGTACAAAGAAAATCTGATCCTTAAAGCAGTAAACATAACGTATTGCATACACATGCAGTGCCTTAATAAAAGGCAGCAGCTTGAAGTGATTTGGAACCAATACTCAACTGGGATGGAACAAAACATTCATATGTGGGACACATGGATAGCCTGGGAGAAGCTAGCATTGCTGAAAGCTCTCTGTAGAGGGGCATTTGTATCTCTGATGTAGCTATGTTGGTGTCTCTTACAGAATTACTAGTTGAGGAAATACTCTTTGGGTTTACGGGGGATGCTTCTCATGCTCTCATGTTTGCCCAGCAGAAGTGATTCACTCAGAAGCTTCTCTTCTTGCTATTAATTTTTTTCCTAAGGCACAGTAGAAACAGGGATGAGGGAAATGATTGTACTTGCTAAGCAATTCCCAGGAAAAAACTTCCAGGGTGGAAGAGAGTTTGTCATCGGCTGCTAGAGGGGTTGGGAGGGCTGCCTCTCCTGAAATGTCTTTGAATCACATGTCAATAAGGAGTCCATTCACTCCATTTAAATTGGATTTCTCTCTTCCAGAGGAACATCAGCCACATAGAGCATGGCTGTCTGCTAATTGGATTGGTGCTTTGTAAGCACTAAGAGGAAGAAGGTAAAGTGGCCATGACAGGAGGAAATGCTGTGTGTTGGACTATGCAATAGCCCGATGTGCACCACCAGTCTTGTTTAGATCCTCTGTCAAAGGTGGAAACAGTTGAGGACTTATTGTGATAGCCAACTCACAACATCATTTGCTCTGACTTGCTAACAGGGTGAATAGTGGTACTCAGGAAAAACAGCTACTGTATAAAAGAGCAATCTGATATTCTAAGTGTATGTGCACAGCTAATCGTGTGGAAGGGATCCTCTAGTGACACATGCAGCACTCACTGGGAGTGAGCAGAGGTTTAGTAAGTTGTAGCCAAAACTATACTTTGGATATCACAACTAGGAAGCTGCTATGTAAATCTGAAGCATGTGTGAGGGGGAGTTTGTTTAAGTTCCTGAAATCATTTCAATTAAATAATTACCATAAACAGAAGTTGTATCAATTAATTTCTTAATGGAAAGATGGTATATTAATACAAAACTACTTTTCCAAGACAACATGTGACCTTTTCCAAGACAGCAACTCTTACTTCCGACTATCTTCAATATCATCGTTTCTTTTAAAGGTTATCTATGTAATGGAATAATTACATGTCTGCAAATGCATGCTGATAGCGACCTTCTGTAGCTTTGAAACATCTTTTCATACCTCTTCTGTTTTGTACTATACAAAGGCCCTTTCTTCTTTGTTCAAATAATAGATTTATAACTCCATAAAATGGAAATAGCTGGCAAAAGCTCACTTTTAATTACACTGATGAGCATTCTTCAAATCCCCTCCAGTTCTTCATATAATAATTATAGTTTGTCAGCCTAATACCAATGAGTACATGGTCCTCCTAAAGCGATCCAGAACTAGCACTCTGCCTGAATGCTCTGCTAGCAGAGTAAACACCTTTTTTCTTCTTTCCTATTTTGGGCTAATATGTATGAACACTATCAAAAAGCAAAGGCTTGTGTTAGTGGAATTGGCAACCCTTTTCGTAATTACTGGGACTGTGGGATATAAACGGAATTTAGGTCTCTTCCTCAGTAAGAATAAATGATTTTTACTTTTTGAATAAGTGTCAGAATTGGACTCAGTAAAAGGATTTTTGTTATGACTGAGTATTAGATCTGTTTTTAATCAGGCTTAGACTTCTTACTGGCTTCTCACTCAAGTGGCTCATGTTTAACCCCTTAGGACAGGAAGAAAGCCCTGGAATTTTCCAGAGGCTAAAATCAAAGTGTCCCTCAGCACCGGAGAAAGAATGACACAAAGCTATATGAAGGAGTGCTGTTCAATAATTCAGAAACCCATAAACATGCAAATTAGCTGCATACAAAGAAATGGCTCATCACTGAGCTCTTCATGCACCTTAGCAACACTGTCTTCTGTAGACTTGCCACTGCATGGAATTGCATGGCCAGATTTGCTGCTTGTATCACTGCAGTTCAGTGCCCTTGCAGGCAGCTCTCCATTCAATGCTGGATACCAGAGTACCGTGAAGGAATTGTACCAGCTATTAAAGAGAAGCTTAAAAGCTTGTTACTACCACATTGGGCTGATGCACTAAATTTAAGTAGTGGGTTTATTCTGCCTACTCACCAAAGATCATCAAGATTGTTCTGTGGGGTAAGTCCTGCTGCCTAGTACTGAGCTGCTCAGACTCTAGTGTACGTTGAGGCTTGACACAAAACAGTATAACAAGAGGAATGCAGTTGAACACAGTGAGAAAGATCATGGCTTGGCTTGGTGTGGCTTGCAGAAGGCTGCTGCAGGCCCTTGGTTTGGGGCCTTGGCTATGGAAACCCAGTTACTACCAGACCTGCAGGTATCTGGGGCTGTTGCATCAATGACACTTAAAACTGAAAGTGGAGTGATTTCCTAACTGGGAAGGACAACGAGGAGAATTAGGAGTGCAAAACCGGACATAGGCTGCTTGGTGGCATACAAAAGACTAAATTTTGCTGTTCTCTAGTGCTTCAGAGCTGACCTGCTTCTGCTGTGGGAAGGGGAGGAGCAGAGGAAAAGGGCAGGACCAGTTGCAGAACTGACTCTAATGCCTCAGGTGACAGACACGAATAGTCACCATTGTTTCAGGGGAAATTTAATTTCCCCATTTCCCTTCCACACATACCCATGTGCTTTCACCAGGGCCTTCACATATGGAAAGCAGGCAATGTTCAAGACTGCTTGTGGACACAGCAGCTGGTTGACACCAAAAGCAGCTGAATTTGTATATGTAATCGCCCTGGAAGGAAAGTACCGTTTGGCATTAATGCAAGTGGGGAGAGGATGCAACTTGTATGCTCAGCACTTGGCCATCATGGATACTTGGTTTTGGGTTAAGAGGAGATTTCACAGTTTCTTGAGGCTTCATAAACTCCTGACCTTGCTAAGGTAGCAGAAGAGTAGGTCAAATTAATGAGGTATCCTAAGATTTGGAAAAGCTATGAAAGTTGTTCCCTTTCCCCATCTTAACTGCTCAATAATTCCTGGAATTTAAAACCAGTAGGACATACAATGTACTGTCAGGTCCATTTATCAAGACAATTAGGCTAGTCTTAGTCCCAGGAGTTGGATTATTTTATACTCCCTGTCTGGTGCGGCAGCACTGGGAAATAATCACCACAAAAATGGAGAAGGCATCACTTCTTAACCTGATGCCTTGCATACACTAATTGTTCATCCATGCCCTATCATCTCAGAACTGAGATACGAATGTCAGCTTACACTCATATACCTGGCCAAAAGAGCAGTACTTCAGTCAGTGATGACTATAGGAACCCATATAGCTTGCATCTGCAACCAAAGGTACAGCTTATCTTGAATTAAATGAGCTGCTTACGTCTGTCTATACTACTGGATGTCTCTGTAGTGCCTTATTGCAGCTAGCTTGTACCTTGTGGGGATTCTTAACTTGCTAAAGTATCTGACTTACAAATCCATTACTGTTCTCCACTTAATAAAGCTTTGAGCTTCCCACCATGTGCTGGAGTCCTTTGTTTCCTTTCCTTTATTTGGAAAAAAAAATATATATAAGGTGTAGTTCTGGAAACATAAATATAAAAGATATTCCTGTAGTACAGGAGCCTGATTTCTGCAGAGATATTTCAGGAAAGTTGCAAAAAAAATTACTAGAAATCAGGGTGAGCAGCTGTGGGACTGATTATGTTTCTGCTCCTGAAACAAGATGGCTGATGCAGACCTTCTGAACCTTGTGGTACTTAGAGCTGGGCAATCTCCTCTAACAACTGAGATTTAACAAGTTTGCTTCAGTACCCTGGTGCCAACAGGGCTGTAGCATAAGCTGACACCATGTGGCTCAGCATAAGCTGGCAGTGCTATTTGTGCTTTCACGCTTCAGCTGTGAAGCTACATCAGTGATGGCTCCAGACCCTAGATGCTGGGATGTGACAATACTTCCCATCTTGGGAAGAGGTGACAGCAGTGGCAGTAGCTGCATCTGTGGTTACTTTAGCACTAGGAGCTGTTGAAATCTTGATTCTTGTGATGAACAGATTCTGCCTAGACTCTAGTTTAGCCTTGGAAGCTGTGTGGTGGGGGAAATTCCACTTTTGGCAGCTGCCGTTCTGTATAAAAAGTGTGTAGCACATGAAGAGATCCCAGAGCTGTAGAAAAGGTGCTGGGAAGAGACAATGAAGCCTCTCACAGGAAAAACAACCTAGTAAAAATAAGATTTTAATCAAACAAGTGTCAAACAGTGAGAAGCACAGAGGTAGAGCTCTGGATTAGAAAGGACAGCCATCTCCCTTCCTGTTCTCTAAGCACAGGTATGAATTGGTAAGAGCAATTATCACACTCCCAGGCTAGGAGGGTCAGCCTTGCTTGTACCTGAAACACAGCCCCCTGCATCCAGGGAGTAGCTACACATAATAGTTGTTCTCGGGGTGACTTCAGAGCAAACAAATTGTGACAGAGATTCATTAGTCACCGGATTTCTTTCATGGCGATGAAGTAGAGCTCGCTCAATGTGCCATGGAGACTAAATACCCTCCCTCCTGTGCTAGGAGGCGTAGTCTGTCTCCAGGGTCGTCTAGTTCTGTGCTGTTTACATGCGGCTCTGCTGCTCCACCCCAGTCCTGCCCTACAGGGAGATAAGATTCTTTGTGCCTTGTGTCTTGATTCTGTTTTGCCCGGATTCCTCTCTTCCCATGGCTGCTACTTCCTCTTCTAAAGGATTAGTACCTGATTCCTTACACAGTTAGCAGAGACCAGCATGCTCACACAGCAGAAATACTCTTGAAATGTATGAAGAAGCAGGAATGCTGTCCTGGGCTCCTGCCTGTGTGCCCTTGAGAAAGGCAGAATTTGAGTTGCAGCTGCAGACCACTATTTAGTCTCTACAGGCTGAGGCCTCCAAGGTCATTTTGGACAGGGATCTGAGGACCATCTGTAAAGTGAAATTCTTGCTAGACAGTCAGCGGTCATCTGATTAAAAAAAAAAATCATAGTGGAGGGCAAGTAATACTGAATAATGTCCATCCTTGCAGCAAACTGACAAACACACCTCAATGGGGTGAAAAAGGGGCATTCTCTCTATTTTTGAGATAAAAGTCATTCTGCCTTGCTTCAAAACCAACAAGTAAATAACACTGAGTAGCAAATCTACCTTTTATAGGCTTGCCTTCTATTTTAACTAGAAAGGCATCAGCTCCTCAGGACTTTCCTTATCCCTGCCTCCTCCTTGGTCATGATTACTTCAATACAATGGCCAACATCATACCCAGACTAGATGAGAATAGTTGTATGGATAGCTCCATGTTTGTCAGCTGACCCCTCCATCAAATAGCAGATCTCCCAGCTCAGTCTAAACTTAACTCCCATTGCATTTTATCCCCTTTCTCATTGTACCTCTCCTAACAGTTGTTTCTCAGCTGAATGCTGATTGCTTTCACCACCACTCTAATCAGTGCTTACTCAAGCCATAAAACCTCATACTTCATTGATGTGTTTGTTTCTCCTTCTACCCATATTTTCAAATTAAGCTTGATGCTAACAGATTAATCTCTCTGGTCTATGTGGCAGCAGTTATGCCTGCAATACAACTGGGATGAGGCTCAGCACAGTGGTCCTTGCTGGGATCTGAATCATCATAAGCAAGAAATACTTTGGCAAGAGGACAATAACAGTGGTCACTACAGATTATGTGGTGGGATACTCTGGCAGGCAGTTTCTATCAGGAAAGGATGCATTACGTGATATTTACAAAATGACAAAAGAGATGTCATTAAAAGTACTGGTGTGTGTCTGTATGTGGTAGAAAGAAGCAGTATATTACAGTCCTAAGATACAGGCATTTTGTATAAAGCTGAATACTGAAAAAAAAAAGTTAAGCTGATTCTTGCAAGCAGAAGTTTCTCTCATTGATAGCATTTTAAAATTGTGCTGCTGTGGTATTCCCTCTGCTGGTACCAGGCTCCCTCCTTTATGGAAGCATGGTGGAGTGTGGGGGCTGGGGGCAGCAAGTACATAAAAAGCTTTAAGTTTGTCTCTTTAAGGAAAAGGCAGTTTCTAAAGCCTTTTCTCTTCCCCTTGCAAAATTATCCTCTGGTTAACTGTGGTATCGACTGCTTTGCTACTTCCCTCCATGACTCTCTGTCTGTAAAAGGCAATGTCATACTTGGCTGTTTTATTTATTCTGTTTCTGCTTTACTCCATAATTTGAAGCCTATCTTCCAAATTCCCAAGCTCAGGGTAATTGATGCCACTGTGAATTTGAGGGCATTTGCTTGGGTTTTGCACCTTTGTGCAGAACAATTGAATTCTTCCACCCTTTTAGGCATGTTGAAGACCACCATCTCTTTTTCCAAAGTAAATTAACAGAATAACTGGAATATATAAGACATTTCAGACCCTGTTTCTATGTCCTCAGTTACTAGGCACTTTAATTCCTGTATCTCTAGGAACAACCACTGCCTTAACAATTTTCTTCTTGTGTACCACTTGTCTCTGCACTATACACTACTAAGACAATGAAGATCATATTGCCAGAGTTTTGACCCAGCATAGACAAGGCTCACTGGAAGAGTATGTTGGGATGTTCCAGACAGATGTTATTTTGGAACCTGCAAGGTCTTAGAATAGCAATAGTTTTTCTTTTCTTGCCAAAGTAATATTCTTCAAATAACTTAAGTGGAAGAGACTGTCTTTCTCTTTAGGTCTTATGATAGCAGGACTTGGATTCTGTTCCCACATTCACTTCCAAACAGTGACCCATTCTTAGTTGGACAGAGACAGAATTTCCCATCTTGAAAAACAGGCGGCATTACAGATTGGAGTCTCATGGTTAGGTTGCACTTGGAATGGACCATGCTTTTCTACCATCTATTGAGATTTCATAGTGATTACTGTCATAGGACAGTTCAAGCCTCTTTGCAAAACAGTGCTGAATTGTATAAAAGGCATGAATATAGAAGAAAACAGGAGGGTTTTGCTGCTTCAGCCACGGGATGTAACTGTATGCCATGATTCAATTACATGTTTCAGGTCCCATTGTTAAGATGTTGTCTGGAGTAGTCAGCTTTCACTGCTTACATAGCTGAAAATGCCTAGCTGATTTGTGTGTTTTCAAGATATCAGTCTATTTAAAAAAAATCAATAGTCAAACCCGGGGTGAATTTGTGTTGCAGTGAAATTGAAGTACCAATGGGAGACTGGATTTTGTGGAGAAGAATCATCTAAAAGGACATTTAAGGCAAAATACAACCCTACTGTAAATTTATTGGCATCAATGGCATTTACATAGCCTATGCACAGATGCATCTGGTTTGGAGACTTGTAGCTCCTATCTAATCAACAAGTTTAATGGGAATGTCAGCCCTTGATATCAGGAGAAGGAGAATTCTATTCTTATACAGTAGCTAGGCAAATGACATTAATTGAGTCATTTTATAATTTGTTTTTATTCATTCTGTAGCTGTGTGAATAAAGTGAAAATCAATGAATAACATATTCAATGAACTTTGTGATAGTTCTTACTCTAGAATCAGTTTGTCCAGCTCTATTGGAGAACTTCATAGGTGCCGTGGTAATGCTTCCATGCAATCCATTTATCAACAGTTCTGAGACAGGATCAGAGATTCTAGCAAAGGTTAACCATATTAGAAGATACCCATAAACAAAATATAAGCAAAACATAAATGTACTAGGAGATTCCCCATAAGCAAAAAGACTGGAAGGATTCCAGAGGACTGAAAGGTTTCCAATGATGCACAGGGAGATCTCTGTATAGAGTACAAGGTACAGAACAAGGGAGGAGTTTGGAGGCCTCTGTGCAATTCTTACTCTTTTCAGAGGAAACATATTATAACTGCTATCAATATGCTAGCCAGAAAAGGGTAAATAAAGCCTGTGATGTCTTTGACCACCTACTTGCTTGTGTAGGCATCAATTCTACATCTAATCATCCTTTGTCCTTGAAGTTTTCTCAAGGCAGAATGGGTTTGATTGAAACAGAATGTACCTTGGCTGGCTATATGCAGTCCTTTAACAGCACACTCTTAAACCCCAGACTCTGGTCTTATTAAACTGTTAGCACTTCTGGTACAGTGAATGCCCCAGAACTGCGATAAGGCACCACATGAATACTGTTTCCAAACTTTTTAATCTTTCCCAGCACATACAAAAGAAGCAGCTGGCCAAGAGTAAGGGTTGAAATGGAATCTGATTGTTATTCATCTGGGATCTCCTCCAACTCCCACTAAAACAGTATTTCCACTGAGTTTGTATATAATCTGATTTCAAGTCCCATGCAATGAATCCTAGCCAATTCAGCTCTTAAGGGTTGTCCTGACTCAAATGCTAACTATCTGCATTCAAATGAAGGCTCTTCCTACTTATGAACAGATCTTACTTTTGTGTTTGGTGCATGAGAAATGTCATCTATTGCCATTTCAAGCAGGAGAATCAGTAAACAATATGGCTTCTCACACAGCAGCCTCCCCTAGCAATGCCTACGTTGTCCTCTCTGTCTTCAATCTTTTTACATTTGTAACTAAGCACTTTCAAATGGGAATATTTTTCTATGGGTAGCAGAATCAACTGATCTTAAGAGCCCCTAATGATTCCATGCTGAGTACTTCTTGAACATGGGTTTAGAGAGAGATTACGTGTGCAGGCATGCAGTTCTGAAAAATCTGTGGCTCACATATAATCCACAACATATGATCCAGCACGAGCCACAAAAAGCCTGCAGCAACAGCAAGAGAGGTGTGAACTGTCCCACTTATCTGTACAGAGTCTGCGTGCCAGTATTACAAAGTTCTACATGACTTACTGTGTCCCACTAAGTTGATGCAGAGAGCAGGCACAGCTTGCAGTAGAAGGCGGTGCGTGGTTCACTGTTAGGAAGAGAAAGCAGTAGTTCTTAGCTGCCCCATCTCCTCACTGAGATCAGTGAACCTCTTGCAGGTGCTAGGCACATCATTTAGGAATGTCTGGAAAGACCTTTGATCCTTGGGCTGAGGACACTTTTGAAAGAGTGAAGTGGTGGTGGCTGCAAGGATAATACCCCCTGTGCTCCTCCGGTGCGTCCCTTTGGGTGAGGAGTGACAATGATTTGTTGAGGCACTCCATGGAAGCCTGAGCTACCACGGCCTGTGCTGTGCTTGTTTTCTGAGGTAAACAGGAAATCTCAGACCTTAGTAACGTCAATTCTGAGCTTCTCACCAGGGCTAAATTCCCTCTGAAGGGAAAAGAGCAGCAGGAATGATCTCTATGTTTAGTTATCTCATATCGTGTCTTACATTGTCCTCTCATGAGTGTGCCAGAAGGCCAGAAGGAGACCTCTGATTGTCGTGTACGACCTGCATAACGGGCTTTTCTAGTTGTTGATATGGCATGTGGAAGACTGAGTGAGCTGTGTTGCTCTTCTACCTAATTCAGAGCGACTGGAGAGGAAACCCTCTGCTCTGAATCTGCAGGGACTTGAACTTATGCCTCTCTCCCTTCCCAAATGAGCTCTGAATCCAAAAAACTTACCTGCAAAAATGCTAAGCTGGATCTGAATTTTAGCCTCCAAATTTTTTTCTTAGTATTCTCACTGGCAAATTGTACCATTGCATTTGGAATGCCACACCCATCTACAGATTTAATCATCAAAAAACATACTTAAGTACCAAAAATTTTATTAGTCTTTGTCAGAGACTAGCAGAACACTCTCACTGTTTTTGTATTCCTTGAGCTTTCCCAGGAAATTCTTGCCTCTTTTCAGGGTCTGTCTTCCACCTATTGGGATAGGAAGTTGTGTTGTCACCCATATGTCTTAATCGCTATGCTTGCTTTGAGGTGTTGGAATGCAAGTAAGCAATTTAAAACTGCCATCCTCAGAGCTCTCTCACCAAACAGTGTTTGTACCTCAAACTGTTCCACCTAACCTGACTCGAAGAGAAAATGGAATTGTTAAACATAGTATGTGACTCTCTCCATCAGAGGGTCTCAAGATCCAAAGCTCAGTGCCGGCTCTGGGGCAGCACTAGGAATGTTCCAGTATGGCTGCCTCTACTCTAATTTTTGAAGTTGTGGCGCCTTGTATTGTGTCTAAATTAAAATATATTCTTGCATTAAAATGATATATAGAATTCAACTTCAAAAGCTGTCTCAGAAACTGTCTCCCCTTTGTGACAATAATGCACAGTCCCACTTATTTCTTTGCTCCACAAAGTGCTGTCAAACATGTCCAGTCATCCAGCGCTCACTGCAGCAAAACTGTTCATCTTTCAAAGGCAGCATTCTCAAAGCTCTTTATAAACCCCACTGGCAGACACCTTGTGCTACCCCCTGCAAGGGAAATGAGTAACACTCATCTAGTCACACAGGGGGATGCTAAAGTAAAGCAAGGCAATACAATTTGCTCACTGTCACACAGCAAGCTTGTCTGTAGCGTGAAGCTCCTACCTTTCTAACACCTCCGTCCTAGTTTCTAAGCAATAGCCCAAGCTTCCTCTGTCTTCAGCACCTCAAACTACCGCAAAGGATTAAGTAGGTACTTAACACCATATTGAACGGGAGCCAAAAGAATTAATTTCACAGGAGAGAAAGGAACCAGTGCAAAGAATTCAACAAGTTGGGGGGTGAAGAACACGTGTACTGATTAAGAGACAGAAACAACCTACGCTTAACTGCTAAAGCTTGTAGTTGTCAAATCTAGCCCTCCCATACTGCTTTCCCCTGCCCTGATTTGTGATAATTTGCAGAGTAAAAAGCCTCTTTAAATGAGGGAGAAACTTTCTAGAGAACAGAGTGCAAGTCACTTCCGCCCAGTAGCTCACCTGGCCAGGTGGTCCCTTCAAGGTCACTGTATAGCAGCCCCAAGGAACAGAACTGGGCACCTCTCCTTGAAAAGAATGGCATCTGAATCCTGGTGCTCTTCTACATAGCCTAAACTGTGGTCCCAAAAGAGTATGTCTGTCTCAGAAGCACTATGCTTCTGAGCCTGTCTGAATTAAATATTATCCTTGCTCTGACAGGCCTGCAGATGCTATGTAAACTGTCACTGGAATAGCAAATGAGCTCACATAACCAGAAAAAAGCCTTGAACCTGAGCAGTATAAACCTGGTCCTTCCAGGCTGAGCAAACCAATCCATTTGTTACAAGTAGCAAAGGCAACACAAAATGAACTGGAATGAAATGGTTCACGTCACTAATAAACCACAGGAACAGGAATGAAGCTGACCTGTACTGCTCAGTTGGTACTAATAGGCTAGCTTTGCAGGTATTTTAACCAGCCTCCTCCTCTCCAGAAGAGAACATATAGCCTCAATAACCCAGTGAGAACCTCCAGTTATTTGTCAGCACACCAAGTAAGCAACACCTGTTGAAATCACCAGTAAAGCTCATAAAAGTCTTGCAGCAGTGTACAAACGGGCACAGCAGCACCTGGCTAAACATCTGCTTGTATGTTGAGAGAAGAGAAATGGAGCCCCTGATGTCTTCTTATGGAGAAAGAACCCTCTCCTGCTTGAGCTACAAGAGGATCTCTGTGAGAATGCATAGGTGTCATTGGGATTATTTCCTCCAGTCTCCAGGCTTACTTAAACCAAACATTCTCCATCTCTCCTACTACACCACAAAGAGCAGATGGCATATACGCACAAAGAAAACTAGAGATAAAGGATATGTCTAGAACTTGGGTCTGTTTCATGGGATCATTAAAAATGTTAACTTTCCCCAGGGCACACATTAACAATCTACTTGAGTCCTCACACCTTGCCTGCTTCCATTCAGGCAGAAGGTATATCAGGAGGTGGGAAGTGTGGCATAAGCAAGATACTTAATTTGGGTTGATATAATAAAATAATCAGACTGAAAAGTTGCAACATGCCGTAACAGGCAACAATAAATCTCTTTTACTAACTGATTGTCACTAATAGCTACTGCAAGCAAAGGAAAAAAATAAAATGGAGAGCCAGCAAAATGGAAGCCTCAGCCAGCCAACAGGAACAAACACCAACAAACGTTCATACAGGCATTTGGGACATTCTCTCCTTATCAAACAACATAGACAAACGAAATGCAGCCCCCACATAATGAGGTTTATCCCCTTCTGTGATTGATCCTAACACATACTCCTTTATGTGGAATTTCCAGTATGGGGAAAGAACTTGAAAGCAATGGGCCATACGATGCACACAGAATGGAAAGCAGGCTTTTTCCCCCCTTCCATGTTGTTCTAGCATTGTGCCTTGTCTTTGGTTTTAGGTTTGAGAAGGTTGTTAGCCTTTGCAGATTCCCACAGGCGTGAGTTCTTCTGCTGAGCCTGCCAGTAAGAAGGCCATCTTGCTATAACTGTGCTTACTCATATGGAATAGCTAGAAGTTTTCATCACATTGCAACTTACGTCATCAGTCCTGCACACCACATCACTGCTGTGCAGGCTCCCTCCTCCTGCAGACTAATATTGCTGCTTGGCGTCAATGGAAGAGCTTTCAGAGTTGAGGAGTACTGGCACACTTGAAATTTCAGCTAATCCCCTTTCAAAAGGCATTGTTGCTATTCTTGGAATAATGAGTAGGAAGTTTCCTTGCTCTGTTAATGGGTACAATTAGAGGCAAAATTGTTGAGTCGTTTTCTGACAGCTTGCTCCAAAGGTGCCATGACCCATATCACTTCTGGTTGAAGCAAAAGAACTCAAAGCATTCAAGTTTTTGGTTTGAATGACAATTCATTAAACAACAAATGGTCAGGAATTGCTAGAGTCCAAACGTTCTCCTGACAAGAAGTGTTTTTTTGGCCCAGAAGGAACACTTAAAAGATTTTTAAATGTTGGTTAACTTTTTTTTAACAACTTTCCAATGGAAAATCTAGGAACAAAAACCAGTTTGCTGATTGTTAAGCGTCACATTTTATTGAAAGATACAGGTTCTCATGAGACCTTATCATACATTGAAAATGTGTGGGTGGTTTCTTAGCCAGTTTTAGTGTTCATAAATATTCTCAAATGGTGCCAGAGAGAGATTACAAGAACTCCTTATGCTTGTGCTCAATGGAAAGGGCTTCTGAATTCTAACTAATCTGTGTTACTTCTTAACATGGAAAACCTATCCTCTTGGATACTACCCACTAGATGCTGTTATTCTGGTAGCACAATTCCATCATCATGAACTAAGTGCAGTGTTTTCTCCCTCATTTGGTAGCATGATCCATCTCGGTGTAGGGTGGCTGAACTGCACCTGAGAAGTGGAGTTTACCTCCCTGTAAAACAGTGTTAGTACAGTTCAAAACTACCTGTGAACACACGCCCACCTCCTCTCCCCGCCCACCCCATCTACTGGTATGATGATGTCTGCTTTCACGTTATAGCTGTGGAAAGACATTGCAATGCTATTCATTGATCTGGGACATATCATGTGCTCTTTCTCATGCAGTAATGGTGACCATGGATACATATGTGATTGCATTCGTGTTGGCGAGGGGAAAATGTTAGAAACCTGATTGCTGGAGAAGATGTGAAAGAGAGAAAAATTAACGTCTTGATGGCACTTAAGTGTCTTCAGTCCCCAGCCTGTGTGAGGGGCATAGCTGGGCAAAGGAGACAGCGAAGACACCTTGCCCTCTGTGCTGCTACTAATATCTTTTGTAAAATTAAGGTAGAGCAGCTGTTTGGAATAAGAACAATAAGCAACTTTTTTAATACTTCCATTAATCCCCTAAGTGCTTTATAAGGGGGGTAGGAGGGAGAGAGAAACAGAGAGAGTGCCATTGATGTCTAGCCATCTCTTAGGTGGGATTTGGCAGTCAGTATGCTGCACAGCTGTGTAAGGAGGAACTTTGAGCCAGGGATATCTAAATGAACCCTTTCTCTTGCAAAATATACTGGAAGATCATTTAGGGATTCAAGTCTGCCTAGGAGGATCTAACTGCTCCTTTTCCATAAGTGTTAATGGAAACTAAGCACCTGAAATCTCTTGGTGACTTTGGAAGATGCAGCCTTTTTAACTCGTTCAGGGCAGATGGGAACGCTGACCTTCAGATTTCAAATCTGAGATTTGCTGCTCCACTGTGAGCTCCTGAGAAGCCAGTTTCTTTGCCTTTGAACTGAACCCCTTTTGAAAATAAATGCCTAGATCACTAAGCCATTTAGATAGGAACTAAGAGCTGTCCTGCTTGACTATAGATTGCAGGTAAGCTGAAGATCCCACATATGACTGCAGCATGTCCTCAGAAACCAAGGTTCCTTGAAAGACGACTGGTTTCCTTAAGCTTATTTTGCTGTCCTAGAGCAAGTGTACAGGCTGGATTATGTGAGTTTCCACAAGAGTATGTCATTCTACTGCTTTTAGTCCCTAGATAAGCTTCTACATGATTCTTTATCACTTTGCATTAGTCTTTCTGCACTTCTGACTAAATAGTTGCAGTTGATTGGATTACAAAAAGGGAAATTACCCTTTCACTTGTGTTTGATAGCTTAGTTTCCTCTCACCAGTAGAAACTGAAGCATGAGGAGCCTTTATATAAGAAAAAATGTGAAAATACTGAGAACAGGCAGAAATTGAGGCTCATCTAGTTCAAGACTGGTAGTTAGAAATGCTTTAGGAATAAGACTGGGCATTGCTTGTGTCATATTCTTGTCACCTGCAAGGGTATGTTTCATTTCTCTCCTTTAAACAGAACTGGAGTGAGATCCTTGTGTTTAGGATGACAAAATGCACAGAAAAGTCAGATTCAGGGTGACTCCAAAGCAGACAGACTGTGACAAGTTTTCGCTGCAGTTGCTAGACCTCCTTCACCGACTTGAAAAAGTCTGTTTAGCAACACTCAGTGACCTACAGCTACACTTCCTCAGGATGCATGCATGTCAGCTACTATAAGCTAAGTGAGTCAGTCTAGGCGTGTGGTTGGATTGAAGACTTCCAAGAAAAACTGAAGGAGGTGCTGCAGTAAGTGGTAGTCTTCTTTCTGAGTCATCACTGCACCAGTGCCATGGCATGGTGCTACAAGTTCAGTGTCCCTACCAGGATGTAATGCTGAAGTCACTTGAACTCCTAGTAAGACTAAATGGATTTTTTTGTTGGTGGTGTTGTTCCATGCTTGCATGTCTAAACTTGAAGTCTTCTGTCAAAGTCCGTTTGGTTAACAGAAATCACTGGTGCTGTGGTCCTATGCATCAGCTAACAGCCTGCTCTCAGTTGGTTAGTCTAACACCTGCACAACAAATTAGTGGAAGAAATGGAAATTCTGATCACAGGGGACTGCTGCCTTCCGTCCCAGAGGCAGCTGTGTCTCAGTGGCAGGTAATGGTCAGTTTGAGTGCTCAAAAAGAAGAAGGGTTCTGTCAATGAAAATTAATATTCTTCTGGCTTGAAAACAAAGTACAATGTCCCTCAGGGCAAAAAGGGAATTCCAGTCTACAGCCATTATTTGATGGAACTGTTTCCAATTACATATCCTCTGAACTCCTTAATTCACAAACTCTTTTTTTCTAAGGGGAATAATGCTTCTGAAAAGCCTGTTAAGGCTGTGTATGGAGGGAGAGAATTTCTTAACTGCTTCAGCTAGTGCTTCAGCGCAGGGTATGAATGCTAAGAATCCCTCTAAAGTTCATGCAACTATTGGAAACTAAGAGAAATTTAATTGCAGTTGTGTAAGAGCGCCTATGAAGTGCACACCAAAGCCTCTAGCAGACAACAGAATTGGGATCATAGAGCAGAAGTGGAATCCATTGGACTGGTCATAGGCACCTTGAGAGCATGCTTGGAATAGATGGTATAGCATGGTTGTGTCAAAGCGATGCTCTGCGGATGACCTGTGGGGCTGGGCACTGCCGAGGGCCAGGCACAGAAGGGAAGTGCATGCAACACTTTCCTTAGGAAAACTAAATAGCAAAGAGACTGGGATGAGCTGAACTTTCAAATGTGTGTACAGCTCTGCATTACACTGATTCTGGAAATCTGACTGGAAATCTAACGGTGGCTAGCTGGAATGGGTAAGATATTAGAGGTTGGCAGGATATTCCTCAATATTCTTTACTCAACAGTTCAGTGTCACAGCCTTACATTTTCCTTCATGATCCTTAAAATGGGAAAGACAATTATTTGGGTCCTTCCTTATCATCTTCTTCTCCATAACCCAGAGCTGAACTCTTAACCTCTGAAAGTATGTCTGTAATTAGACCGACTCCTCAACTTTTAGAAGCTAAAACACAGCTGAGGGCAGGAGGTGCTAATGTGACGCTAGGAAGCAGAGAAGGAGTGATGGTGCTTTCAGTCTCTATAGGGTTGGGTTTTTTCTCCTTTATATAGTACCCAAAGTTTCGTAGTCTCTATGTAGGCATGAAAGATATAGGCCATCTTAGTCCAACGCAACAGGTTGGTGTTTTCATGTGCTAAGTGCTCTGAACAAAATTCTGTGAATGCCTAGAAATAGACTTAGGTTCCTTAATCGTGGGCTCCTGAGGTGTTATGGTCGGGGAGGGAGGAGTTTTATTATGTGTAAGTCTGTGCCACTCCTTCATTTTTTTCTGGGAGATTCTAAACCCAAAGCATTTGTCATATTCTTTCATGCCATTCCTGAGCCTATCATTAATTTCTAATCATCCCTCTCTCCAGTGTACAGCATGGCTTGCTTTCTAGGGTCATTGAGTTTGACTTGCCACACCTTATGTCTACAGTATTTAAGACTTGTGTAGTATTCTTGATTTCCTTTGCTGTCTTTCTGGGACATTTTCTAGCTCTGGCTTTTGTTCTTTTGCTCTTTTGAGAGAGGCTGCAAGTTTGTTGGAAAGTGTTTTGCTGCCTGCAGTGCACATCATAGAATAAAAGTACTGTGGATTTTTGTTACTAGATAGCTACTGCATGGCTGCCTTTGTCTGCAAGGAACTAGAACCAGTGTAACAGCTTTGTAACAGCTGGTACTGAGACTCCAAGCATCAGGATGAAATTAGGAGGTGCCTGCAATTCATTCCCTTTCCTCAGCCTTTCACTTGCTTGTAATGGCTCAGAAAGACTGTGGCAGCCTCAGCATCTCAAAAGATCAAGGGGTTGGCACTTACATTTATTGTTTGACCTCATACAAAATAAAAATCCTCTGTCTGGTTATGTGATGTTTTTGACCAATGGGAGATTCATAGGAAGAAAAACCTACAAGGAGCAAGACAAAAAAAGGAAAGGAACAGAGTGCGATGGAAGTACAAGAAGTGGATGTGGAGTGTTATCATGGGCTTTGGGCACCCTAATTCTGCCTTGGTGACTAATTAAGTTAGGGCTTTTACATCAGTCCAAGGAGTGCTCCAATGAAAGATAAGATGAGGAATTGTTAATAATGAAAGGAGATGGAGGATACAGTCAGGAAGAAAGAAAAAAGGGAATTGTACAACCTTATAGAACTGAAATTCAGATGCATCTGGAGGTTGGTCCTCAAAGATGAATTTGCAAGCTCCTCCACTGATGGGCTCCATATGAAATACAATAAGCTGTGAGGTAATTGTGAACCTCTGGGATCAAGCAATACTAGCACATTTGAAAATGGGAAACTTGCCACATGACCCTTAGCTCTCCACAAAACAACAATGATGGAATCTGAGAATAGACTGCTCAACATGCAACAGCAATAAGGCCATCTGGCCCAGGAGCAGAAGCTTTTGATGACCAAATGCCATTGTGCAGAACACGCTGAAGTTTTGTGACTCCTGGATGGCATGCACCTCTGAAATGTAGCAGGTCTTATCAGTTGATAGCATTAGCTACTGCCTCATCTTCTCCTTCCAGGTGTTTGTTGTTTTGCTTTGTTTTGTTTAATTAACCCAGCCTTCTGAAGGAGAGGGCTATGCAGCAGCCACTCTTGTGTTTAGCTTCCTTCATAAAAACAACTGCTGTCAGACAGTGTTGGGGTTGGAGTGATTACAAGATCCTTTACATAAATCACTCTCCTGAAACTCATTTGTCTTAATAAGTTCTGGTATCAACGTTCTCTTTATTATCTCTCCTTGGGAAGGCTTGCAGTCTGTCTCAAGACCCTCAGTCTGTTAAAGTAGGAAGCAAAATGAAGGGAACTGAGTAAGTACGCTGAAAACTATGCATGTATTACAACAGACTGACTGTTGCACCCGTGTGCCCCTGTAAATGCTTTCCAGGGAAATGCAAGGCAAAATAAAGTGTTTTGCTTTTTGCTTCTTTAGCATTTATAAAGGTTGCCTTCATATGACATTGTAATTCTAATTTCATACCTCCTTTCCTCTCACAGTTTTTATTCAGCCTTACCTCCTTTTTCTTTTGTGTCAGATTCTTACTGAAAGGAACCTGGGGCTTTTGGTCTTGACAGTGTGTGTCAGGGAAGAAGTAGGGGATGAGGGATAAAGGTAGGGTAACTTTTATTCCATTTTGGGAGGGTTTTGATGATGATGACGATTTTCTTTGAGTTTTTTTGTACTTTTTAAAGACAAATTAAATACTGGAGTGCAGAAGGAAAGCAGTACTGTCAATGTTGGCTTCATGTGACATTCCTATTTGTGAATCTCTAATATCCTTGACTGAACTCAACAAAAAGGAGGAAATAGGGGAACAAAGGCTTCGTGCTTTGAGTGTTTGGAAATTAAAAATCTGTTGGGGCTAAAAAAGACAAATTAAAAGGAAAAAATGTTTCTCGATGCATCCTTGTCTCACTCATGATAGAACCAAGATGGGCATGAACTTTGAGATATGCAGCAGTGCACAGAACAGCTGCTGTGGCATTGGGACCCATGCCATGTCCATTACTACAGCCAATTGTTCTCTTACAGACAATAGCCACTGTTGACTACAGCACTACCCTTCTTCTTGTTTGCTTATTTAAGATATTTTTTAGTTAGCAATGCAGCCTGTATTTCGACCAAGGCTGAAATAGCCTTCCCTATTAACTGTTCAATCCAGCTACTAAAAGTTTAATTAAATCTGCCTCTGTTGCCTGCGGGCCCATTAGAACTCCAAGGGCCTCTGCTCTCTCCTCACTTATGTCTGTTCATGGCTGTGGGCTTCCACTGGATTGGTTTCTTTGCCTTTGATGGTTACTCTCCATTTGTGCCAAGGTAAACAAAACAGGAACTATATACTAAGCATCTAGAAGACATTGGGAACATACAAAATATGTGAGTAATTTTCTTGTTTAGATCTATAGTTCATTCTGTAGAAAATCTGTTTTGGAGACTGGTTTGAATGCTGTTTGGGAGACGGCTTGATCTATCTTTTCTTGAAAACCTATTCTTACATAATTAATAATTACATCAAAAGCCTGATTGAGAAAATTGGTTTGGATTCTTCATAGTCAAATCCCTAAACAGCCAATGAACGTGTACCCGGAAATCCTGTGCCATGGAAATTCAGCAAGTCTTTCTACCCTGGAGATTTTCAGCTATCTATGGAATTGTTATGCTCTCTCCACCGCCGTAATTACGGTGTGGTGAGCGACGTGGGGCATCACAAGTTCTCAGGGGTGCATAGACTGTGTGCAACATGCAGCTACACAAATGGGTGCAAGCATTCCCACTCGTGTGCCAGCACTGTGCCATTAAAACGGCATTCCTGTCTTGCAAAGCAGGCCAGAAATATCCTCAGTGGATGGATTTGCTATTATTAACTAGGATACATATTAGCAAATGAGGCGATTTCTGGCTCGGTGCTAGTGGAAATCATAAGTCTGTAAGGACAAAGAATAGCCTCAACTGTTCAGTGAAAAGGAGTTCCCTGAAAAACAGAACTTTACAAAGGATGAGGGAAAGGGAGGGGTCAGTAGCAAGTAATCAACCCACACTTGCACTCATCATCATGATGGGCAGCGTAAAATTGAGATGTCACTTTTCCAGATTCATATCAAGTTCTCTTTTATCTAAGTTCATAAATATGAAGCTAAAGAGCCTTTCCTGCTGCATTTGAGGAACCTTTTTTTTCTTCATAATTTATATGAGTATCAGTCCTTGGGGAAGTAAAAGATTAATAGCAACTGCTTGGTGCCAAGCAGAGCACAGGCAGGCTTCCTTTGTGCAGCTCTGCAGTTTCTCCTCACCTGCAGCACCTCCATTAGCTTAGTCCTGAGCACCTGTGCAGCTGCCAGTACACCCAAACCCTGCTAGCCCAGACCTATTCATCCACATAGCTCTGCTGCTGATGCGGAAAGCTGCCTATGTTATCTCTTGTTATTCCAGTGTGGATTGTCCATGCAGCTCTGCTGATGCATTAGAATCCTGTCTTACTCTTTCCTGTGCTATTCCAGTCTTGCTCCTTCACCTGTCTCACCACATGCAGCATCTGCTAGTCCTTTGCACAACACTCGGTCTGAGTCCTGCAGCATCACTTCTTCCAGTTCTCCACGTTTCTTCCTCAAAATGCAGACCTCTCGCATTCATCTCCGTTCTGCCCAGCAACTCCTACCTCACAAATGCAGTTCTGGACTTGCACAGTGGCTCTGCTGAGCAAACTTGGGTTTGCCACCTGGGGAAATACCCACATGAAGGGTGGACAAATGTCACTAAGCTCACTCTAGTTTATCTTAAGGCAGACCCATGGTAGCTTACTGGCATGATAGCCACTGTATGGACTTCTTGCCATCAGATCTCTCCCCACCTAGCAGAGGATAGTGGTAGTAGACAAAATGTACTTCAGTTTACATAGGAGCATCCCCTGTTATGGTGCTAGTACCAATAAATGCATCTCTAAAGTTTGTTTCAAAGCAAAGCTGTGACTGCTGATGATCTTACAGCATCTGCCACACTGTCTCCTACAACAGCTCAAAAATGGAGTGGCGAGAAAGGTTGATACATCTTTTAGCTCTATGGACTGTGGTCTGACAGTTGATACTGAGGAAGGCTATGCTTGATTTTAGTAGTATATGTAACTATGGCTCTTTGTTTCAGTGTATAGCAAGAACTGGGTAACAGGAAGACAGACAGGATTTTGCTTGACTCCTGAGCACTCCCACTTGGTTTTTTTTGTGCACTGTCAGAAGTTTCCCAATCTCAACTTCCTCTTGCTTAGAACTCTACTTAGTTCTTTCCTTCTTGTAGCATGACTTCTTTTTTTGCTTACTCAGAGCTTCTTCTAAGCTATCTCTGGAGCCTTCTTACTCCCAGGTTCAGAATGTGGTCACTTACTCTTTGAAGCACAAAACATAGTTCAAAGGAGCTGTTTTTTTTTCTGTAGTCATCACCACACCACAGCACTAAACAAAACAATTAAATGTTAAGTTATTTTAAAAAACCCTTGGGCAAATCTTAGAATCATAGAATAGTTTGGGTTGGAAGGGACCTTTAAAGGTCATGTAGTCCAACCCGCCTGCAACAAGCAGGGACATCTTCAACTAGATCAGGTTGCTCAGAGCCCCATCCAACCTGACCTTGAACCAGGGATGGGGCATGTACTACCTCTCTGGGCAACCCATTCCAGTGTTTCACCACCCTCATTGTAAAAACGTCTTCCTTACATCCAGTCTAAATCTACCCTCTTTTAGTTTAAAACCATTAACCCTTGTCCTATTGCAACAGGCCCTACTAAAAAGTCTGTCCTCATCTTTCTTATAAGCCCCCTTTAAATATTGAAAGGCCACAATAAGGTCTCACCAGAGCCTTCTCTTCTCCAGGCTGGACAACCCCAGCTCTCTCAGCCTTTCCTCGTGAGAGAGGTGTTCCTCTGATAATTTTTGTGGCCCTCCTCTGGACCCACTCCAACAGGTCCATGTCTTTCCTGTGCTGAGGACTCCAGAGCTGGACGCAGTGCTCCAGTTGGGGTCTCCCCAGAGCAGAGTAGAGGGGCAGAATCACGTCCCTTGACCTGCTGGCCACGCTTCTTTTGATGCAGCCCAGGATATGGATGGCCTTCTGGGCTACGAGCGTACATTGTCAGCTCATGTCCAGCTTTTCATCCACCAGTACCCCCAAGTCCTTCTCCTCAGGGCTGCACTTAATCCCTTCATCCTCCAGCCTGTGTTAATACCAGAGGTTGCTCTGACCCACGTGCAGGACCCTGCACTTGTCCTTGTTGAACCTCATGAGGTTCACACAGGTCCACTTCTCAAGCTTGTCCAGGTCCTTCTGGGTGACATTCCATCCCTCAGGCGTGTCAACCGCACCACTCAGCTTGGTGTCATCTGCAAGCTTGCTGAGGGTGCACTCAATCCCACTGTCTATGTCATGGATGAAGATATTAAACAGTACCGGTCCCTATACAGGCCCCTGAGGGACACCACTTCTCACCGATCTCCATCTGGACATGGAGCCATTGACCACTACCCTTTAGATGCGACCATCCAACCAATTGCTCATCCACCAAACAGTCCACCCATCAAATCCATATCTCTTCAATCTAGCGAGAAGGATGTTGTGGGGGACCGTGTCAAAGGCCTTACAGAAGTCCAGATAGACGACATCCGTAGTTCCTCCTTTGTCCACTGATGTAGTCACTCCATCACAGAAGGCCACTTGGTTGCTCAGGCAGGACTTGCCCTGGTGAAGCCATGCTGGCTGTCTTGAATCACCTCCTTGTCCTCCATGTGCCTTAGCATAGCTTCTAGGAGGATCTGTTCTGTGATCTTCCCAGGCACAGAGGTGAGGCTGACAGGTCAGTAGTTCCCAGGGTGCTCCTTTCTACCCTTTTTAAAAATAGGTGCAATGTTTCCCTTTTACCAGTCACTGGGGACTTCACCTGACTGCCATGACTTTTCAAATATCATGGAGAGTGGCTTGGCAACTACATCAGCCAATTCTCTCAGGACTCTGGGATGCATCTTGTCAGGTCCCATAGACTTATGTATGTTCAGGTTCCTTAGGTGGTCACAAACCTGATCTTCCCTTACAACGGGAGGGACTTTGCTCCCACAGTCCCTGTCTTGTGGTCCATCCACTCGAGAGGTGTGGGAAGAGAGGTTGTCAGTGATGACTGAGGCAAAGAAGTTGTTGAGTACCTCAGCCTTCTCCTCGTCCATTGTTACCAGTTTGCCAGTCTGGCTCATCAGGGAGGGTACGCTTTCTTTGACCTTCCTTTTCTGGCTGACATACCTGCAGAAGCCCTTCTTATTATTCTTTGCATCCCTTGCCAAGTTCAGCTCCAGCTGCACCTTGGCCTTCCTGACCTCATCCCTACACAACCGGGCAGCGTCCCTATACTCTTCCCAGGATACCTGTCCCTGCTTCCACTGCCTGTGCACTTCCTTCTTGCCCTTTAGTTTGACCAGCAGGTCTCAACTCATCCATGCCAGTCTCTTGCCTTCCTTTCTTGATTTCTTACATCTGGGGATTGAGAGCTCTTGCGCTCTATGGAAAGTGTCCTTAAAGATCTGCCAGCTCTGTTCTGCTCCCTTGTCCCTGAGGGCAGTTTCCCAGGCGGTCCTATTGACTAACTCCTTGAACAGCTGGAAGTTTGCTTTCCTAAAGTTCAGGGTCCTGACTTTTTACTCTTCGCCTGACCTATATCCCTCTGGACTGCGAACTCCACCAGTCCATGATCACTGCAGCCCAGGCTGCCTCCAATCTTGACATCATGGACTAGCTCACTTGTGTTGGTGACCAACAGATCCAGTATCGCATCCCCTTTGGTGGGGCTGTCTGTTCCCTGGCTTATGAAGTTATCCTCAGTGCATTCCAGGAGTCTCCTGGATTGCCTAAAGCTTGCCGTGCTACTTCTCCAGCAGATGTCGGGGTGGTTGAAGTCCTCCAGCAGGGGGACTTACTCCTGTAGCTGGAGTAAGAAGGCTTCATCAATAGCTCCCCTTGATCAGGTGGCATGTAGTAGACACCAACCACAAGGTTCTCTTTGTTGCCTCGGTCTCTAATTCTTACCCATAAGCTTTCAACCTGCTCGTGACTATTCTTCAGAGACAGCTCTTCACACTTTATCCACTTCTTGATGTAGAGGGCAATGCCTCCACTCCTCCTTCCTCACCTGTCCCTTCTGAATAGCCTGTAGCCATCAATAGCCGCACTCCAGTCATGGGATTCATCCCACCAAGTTTCAGTAACGGCAACTAGGTCGTAGCTTTCTAGCAGCACGGTGACTTCCAGCTCGTCCTGTTTGCTGCCCATACTACGTGCATTGGTGTAGAGACACTTCAGCCGGGCTGTCGGCCATGTCACCTTCTTAGAGGAACATCCCTTAATTCCTTTGAGGTATTTCACCGGTGTTTCCCTGTTGGCTCCCATTACCTCAGGAGCCCCTGGCTGATCTCCGTAAGACTTCAAGTGTGCTACAGTGTAGCCAGCACATCTCAGAGCAACAGGCTGAGGGCCCTCGCTAGCACCCTGTCCCTCTAACCTTGGTGTGTCATCCCACAACTTGTCATGGGCAAGCCTGATATTATCCTCCCCCCCCCTTCAAGTCTAGTTTAAAGCTCTGTCAATGAGCCTTGTTAGCTTGTAAGCAAAGACCCTCTTGCCCCTTTGAGAAAGGTGAATCCCATCTGATGCCAGCAAGCTTGGTGCCATGTAGACCATCCCATTACCAAAAAACCCCAAATTGTCGCAGCGATGCCAGCCACAACATGTATTAATAGAATGGGCCGGTCTGTTTCTTCCAATGTCACTGCCCACAACTGGAAGGAGAGATAAAAAAAATAACCTTCCCTTCCATCTTTCCTTATTGATGATTTTGCTAATCCAGTGGGTTCCTGAAACCCATATAAGTCACCAGATGTAAAAACTGGATATATGTGACATAAAGCACATCTCACTGAGACTGTTCACCCAGCCAGTTGTGAGTGAATATATATGTCTGTATACTTTTGAACCCCTCATTCCTTCAGACTTCACTTCTACACACAGAGATGTATATCTAGAAGGAAAGGAAGACATATTCTTGTGGGGATACAGGTGTATCATTCACACGTCATGTCACCCTACCCATTTACTGTTCAGTACGTGCAGACATGCCATGCTCCTCGTCCTCCCAACAGCTACCTGGGAATCCAGCAACAGAAACCTTTATCACAGCCTTGTTCTCAGCAGTGCTGTATTCATATGCTGCCATTGTGGTGTAGCTGCCACCTACACTACTCTTGCAGCAGAGCTGTAGAATGGAGGTTTTGGGGGAAAGAGAGACTGTAACTGCCAGTGAGAAAGAGGAACAAGGGCGAGCTAAGTAAGGATGAAAAGGAGGTGCTGTCTGGAAGGAGCCCGTGAAGTTTGGAGAGAGGGTCCAAGCTCTTTTCCTGAAGGCCAGTTTCATTTTTGCTGGTATATTTGCAAATGCTGCTCTACTATCAGGAGCCACTCAGGTCCTAACTTTTCTTCATGACTTTAATAAAAGGAGTAATAATAGAGAAATGTCATGAAATCAGTCATATTTTAGCTATTTTTTGTGACATATCCCCAACTAGTGCCATACTGGATCCCAAGGGAACAGTTACTAATTGTGCCTCTGGTTAGTGTTTACCTCAGGGAATGCAAAACAGCACCAAATAAAATCAGAATGGAGAAATAAAAAATAGAGCTGAAAGATAAAGGAGAGAGAATGAGGTCCTGATCCTCTGAGGTGCTGAGTCCTTTCAAATTGAGGAAATCGGTATACTCCTACAGTACAAGTTGAGAGGAAAAAGTAACCAACATAAATAGCTCCTTGCTGGTAAGAGAAAGGAATTCCAGAAACATCCAAGGCACATGCACATCCTGAAGGCATTCTTGCCCTTGTTCCAGATCTCCCTTGCCATCTCTGTCATTACCAAATGCAGGCTAGGTCTATACTGAACGCACCCCTTGACTGTGGGAAATGTATTCAAGTTGTATAAGAATTCCCAGAGCATGCCCCCCTCTCACCCATGCACCAGAGTGTGCCAAAGAGCACCTTTCGGGTCTGTAAAACGCTGGGGCCTGCCCCAATACTGAACGAAAAAACAGGCAGGATGGGGGAGGATCCCTATCAAAGTGATGTCCCCAAGTAACAGCTAATCAGACTGAGCTAAGGAAACATTGTTACCATCAAGCCCTGTACCACAAACGAGAGGGATGGTGGAACACAAATGCTCTTCTTATTACTGGAAATGAAAACCTCGCCCAGAATCCATTAAGCCACAGGTATCAGTCACGCAAGAGTTCTCCTTGGGTGAGGCAGGAAAAATCTGACAGAGCAAGACTTTGAGACTGTCTACACGACTTGGTGATTGCATGTACTGCTGTGATTGTGTCAGGGCAGGAGGGGATGGAGGCAGCAGACCCCAGTATGGCTCTGCATTTAATAGGAGAACAGGGGGAGAGAAAATATAGCTGTGAGAAGGAGGAACTGCGTCTTGCTAGGCAGTGGTTTTTGGAGAAGGTACTCTGTCAACTTATTCACATGCACAGATGTGATAATTACTTTCCGCTTCCCTAGCTCACATGCAATGCCTACCTCTGTGGGAGGCTTTTCCTTTTGCTCCCACGAGAGGAATATTTTTGGTGTCTTCCATGTGCTTGCTGAGCTTTCTCCCATGAAACCAAACTGAATCAGCAGAGACTATAGACTCTCAACCTACCTTCTCTTGCTACCCCCTCCCCTCAGCATTCTGCGCAACCCATAACTGGTTCATTGCTGCAAGAAACAAAACACTCTCCAGCGCGCGTGTGGTTTCTAGCACTTTTTTACTCCAACACATTTACGCCACTTTTTTACTCCGACACATTTTCTTGCTGGACTAGGTGCTTTCGTAAATCTTGCTGGACTTGCATGCAATACATGTTCACAGCCCTGCCAACCTGAAACCACGTGTCTCAATTCATCTTCAAATTCAGTATTCAATTTTATCTGCAGCCTCCACTGCTCATTCTTTCTAGTGTACATAACTGACACCAACCATGAATGGCTGTTAAAGATTTTTGGCCAAGTTATAGATCTTTAATTGGCCAAAACTCTTCCTGATATCGAGCTGTCTGGGGAGTGAATCAGATTTCAGAATTTAGAGCAATGTTATTTATGCCATAGAAGTGACCTCGTAACGTTTAACACTTCTTGTCCTGTTTGTCTCCTTCTTTCAAGGCACTGTAGCTTACTTGACAGATCAGAGCCCTGGGACACAGGTTTTACTCTCAGCTTTGACTAGCTGGGTGAACTCCAGCAAACCATTTTCCATGTCTTCATCCCCTTCTGTAAAATGAGGACTACCTTTGTAAGCACTGAAGGGTCTACTGATAAAGAGTAATGCAGAACAGACAGTATTATTATTATGATTACTTATTTTTGCATGGTATTTCCATCACTCATCCTGCAGCAAGATCTTGCCATGGTTAGAGGTGTACTAGAGGAAAAGCTTACATGCTTTCTACTTGCTGCACTTTTAGATATTTGCAGGGACATACACTAACAATATTTCACCTGTGAATAAGTGCATTACTTCCCAAAGCACTTCAAAAAATATATCATTACTGTGTATATGTGCTGATCTCTGAAATGCAGCTGCTTCTGGTGTTAGATATGAGAGTTGGCCATAGCAGCCTGCAATGAAGCCTTGTAAAAAACTGCAGCAGAAGAATGGCCCTGATTCCTTATGTTTTATAAGTCATATTATCATTTTTGCTTGAGGTAGTGGGATGTGAATTGCTCGGTGAGGATTTGCTGGCATCTGACACCCGTGTCACACAAAAGAAAGTAACTTCACAAGAGGAAGACAATGAAGAATGGGGCCTGTTGTCAATAAAGCAAAACAGTGAGAGGAATGCGATGACAAATTTACACCAGCACGTGAACAGGGATAACACCT
Source organism: Platalea leucorodia (assembly GCF_965183815.1). NCBI lineage: Eukaryota > Metazoa > Chordata > Aves > Pelecaniformes > Threskiornithidae > Platalea > Platalea leucorodia. Next base: position 60,862,562 of record NC_138826.1, read on the forward strand.
TTGCTCTCTATGTGTATATATCCTGTGAAGGGACACAGGTGGCCAAGGTCGCCAACATCTCATCTGAAAAAAGAGGTGCTAATGCCAGGCAGAGACATCCTGAAAAGGATGCTATCCGCAGACATACTTCACTGTCCTTTCCTAGCACTCTGGGTACTTCTTGGAGATCTCCCAGACACTGCCTGACCAGGTTAAACTGCATTGCTTTATAAGATCTGATAAACCTCCCACCCCACAGTGATGAGAACTAGTCACATGCACTCTGGGCATACAGTAGTGAGCTCCTTCCTTAAGCCCAGGACTTGCCTACTAGGGAGGTAGCTTCAACCAGTCAGTATCTGTTAAGGATAATGTTCAGTGTGTGCTGTTTATTATTAATTTCTCCTGAGTAAGAAGCTTCATAAAAATAGAACATAAACCCTGTCATTCCTTCCCTCTCTCCAGCTACACTGAAGCATCATTACAGTCGCACATGTAAATGAACCAGGCATTCAAAAACTTCACAGCCTCTGCAGGATAAGGTTATGGGGCTCCCGGCCCTCCTGCATTCTATAGCTTCCACTGGGCCCCTTCCCCTTGTAACTTCTCCCCACTGCTGTCCACTCTTCCACCAGCTGGTATCTCCCTGCACAGACAACCTCTGCAGAACCCAGAAGTACGGTATACCCTATATCTTATTACTGCTGCAGAGGCTTTGGAGAGCATGCAGATGTGCACACCGCTGGGATGTAGTCCTGAGGCAACGCTCCAGCCATGCTTTCGGGCTTGGGATTTGAAGAGTAGGTTAATAAGGACTTAAAACCAGCCTAAAGGTTGCCCTTAGCAGAGAGTAGAGACACGCTGTAGATGCCTCTCATCCTCTTCTTCCCCTCTTCCCCTGTCACCAGTATTTCCTTTCTTCTGCCTATGTGTAAAATAACTTGCTGAAAGCAAATGGAGTTTGGCAGAAGTCTGATCCCTCCCTTAAAAACAAGTAGATTCTTTCTTCCACCTTTGGGAGGCTTAATACCTTTAAATGTCTGAGACTGAAACTCTTTGCCAATGCTTTTCATCAAAGATACAATCTGGTATTCCCTATCTGCTTGGCTGTGTAAGAGCTATGGTAAATGAGGTGATAAAGGTGGTATAATAGTTCCAGTCAGAGCATGTCTAGTGAAGTCAATATTTATGTATTCAGCTTGACAAAGATGAGAAACTCACTCCTTTCTTGGCAGAAACAAGGGACCAGCAGTGGATGTTGCTGCAGCTAACATGGAGATCAGTATTTTCCCAAATGAGTAATAAAGAATTCTTGGGGGAAACATTACAGCAGTTGGCTGTGCCATCCCAGATGATTGCCATGGCACGTATGCACAGAATCTAATAAGCTAATAGCTAGCTCAAACTAACTAGCTCCAGTGGTGGGACAGAAGTCAGTTCAAGAAGATCCGTAACATCAGAAGTTATATATGAGTGTTATCTCACGTCTCTTCAAATTTGAAGCCACTTAGTTAAGTGAGTTCAGCCACTCAGATTTACAGTTAAGTGGTAACAGAATCTGGCTCTTAGACTTACCTAGATTGTAAACTAGTGCAAATTACTGATTTACATGCAGTCTATCTACATCAGAACTTTTACTGGATGTAGATTTATTGGCTCAAAACATTATAGAAGAAAACTGCTTGAAAAGAGGTCTTTGGCATGAGAAACAGGGAATGCTCAGAGAAAAAGGAGAAGATTCCTCAGATTCTTTGCTAGTTCAGATGAAGGTTAGTGGTCCAGCGTGCATGGATCAGCATGGGCCCTCAGGACAAATCCAGATACTCAGTTACTATGGTGAAGGGGGCCATGTGAGTGCCTAGGCAGACACAGGCAATTTACTGGTGTCCTACTGGGAATGGATTCGCAAATTAAAAACCAGCAAATGAAAGACAAGGACATTTGTGAGAATTCTGGACTGACTGCAGAGCTGAAACTTTTCCTGGAACAGCCCAACAGAGGCAGAAACAGTATTCCTCACAGAAGGCCAAAAGCAAGGAAAGACAGGTCTGATCTTGGTTCCATAACTGAAGTAGAAAGGTAATAATATCTATAAATCTGGAGAGGTACCCTCTCTTTTGGAAAATGCTCTCACGTATAAAGTCCATCAAGAACCTCAGGGCCAAAACCACACTGCTCCGGGAGGCAGATCTGAGGATGTGCCATGGAGGCAGTGATCACCCAGGCACAGCAACGCCAAGATGCTGGACGCTGAGGCTAAAGGAGGTACCGTCAGAGCAGCTCTCCCACTGGAGCGGGATAGTGTGAACCACTTTGGAGGAATGCCTGGAAAGTGACGTCACAGAGACAAACAGATTGACAGCAAGGTCCTGAATTTTAATAGAAAGGTCAGAATTTGAACAAACATCCAAAGTACAGCAAAACCTGAAAAATACCCCAAGCCTCCTTAAGTTCTGTAATAATTTCAGTGTCAATTTTATACTACTCTTGAGAATGACATAGATGCTTTAGTGTGTTTCAGCAAATATAAATTAACCTCTTTAGTAGTAACTGTCTCAGCAGCAGCCCATGCCCACGCAAATGTTGGCAGGTGGATTAAGATGATCCACCAACTTCATATTTAAAGCCAGGAGGAGGAACAGCCTCCATTTGCCAATGGTAAACCTCCACCTAGACGCCCCCTGAATTCCTACAGTAATTTCCCAATTCTTTATAACTTTAATATTCCAAGACTTTTAAGAGGCTATCACACAGAGAACACCAGCTCCAAGAAAGTGTCACAGATCTGGAGTGGACTGTTCAGCCATTTTGATGTACTACTGAGTTAAATCAAAAAATTATCTAGGACTTGGTCATTATTGCCTGGGTTCCTAAGCAAAATATGTTTTCTGTGACTATATAATCTTTTCCTTTTTCCTTCTATGCATGTGTGTCTCTTTCTCTGTGTGGGTGTGTGCGTCTGTGTCGGTTCCCGCTTTGTAACTGCAGATCCCACTGTGAGTTTCAACCAAGTTTGAGTGAGTAACAGTGATCTCAGAGATACTAACCTCTTACAAGTTCCATGAAAATAGCTGTCGGGGTGTAACAGAGAGAACTTTGTAGGCTCTCCACTGAGGGAAAGGCTGCCAAGTGAACTGAAGCCATTACTCCACACAGAAGTCTCCATGTTGGAGAGAGATGTTATAAAAGCCTCAACACCGGGAGACGCTTAGATCAGAACTCACATCTTGTTAAGCATCAGACAAAGTAACCGTGACATATATCTGGAAGCCAAACTTCATTAGCTCTGCAGCTCACAGACCCCCTTGTTTTCAGCTAGAAAAGGGCAGGAAGGTTTGCCATTTTTAATTTCTTATTCAAAATCACTTCAATTTCACCAAAATGTCCCCTCTTAGATGTGACTAATCATGTAAAATATTGATTCCCTTCTATCCCCTTCAGAAAGTGCAACTTCAGAGCACATGAAAATAACAGCTGATCAATGAGCATAATCTTAGCAAAAGCAATAAAAATAATACCTGTGTGAGAAGCAGATTGAGGGTGCATGCACAGGGTAGAGAAAAGAAAAAATATTATCAAACAGAGCAAATGTATCTTTATAACCTTGCAGTAACAAAACTCCTACCACCTTATACTAAAATACCATAAGAAAACATTACAAACCTATTATATGAAGAATCGGAATGTTGCTTAATGGTTTTCTCATTGTTCACTGTTATTTTTGTGATGAGTTGCTATTCATTGCTATTGTCAACATTCATTTACACTAGTGGATGTATGTGTATTTTTGAGTGAGGACGGATACACAAAATCTGGTACAGATCCTCAGGTGATGTAAATTGTCACGGCTGTATTGACGTCAGTAAAGATACACTGATTTCCTCCAGCAGACGATTTGCTTTTCTGTATGTAAAAAGCACAGGAACTAGGTGCTGTTTCAACTTCGCTCTTAAGACACCTACTGTAGACAATACATTCTCTCTTCTATGTGCAAATATACATATTGCCTTGCAGTACACATTGCAAGTAATGACAGGAGCTTTATGCTGCTTCCTATGCTGAAATTTATAAAAAGGATCGTTCCTGATCTATCTGCCCACTCTTATCTGTAACAATAAATCTCCAACTGCTTTGCTACAGATCTTGAAATACACAGAGATGAAAGGGACTGTCCAGCATCACAAGTCTGTTAAAAATACATTTAGGAGGAATTAAACGTTGATCTTAAGACTGTTAGTCCAATGCTCTAACTAAGGGATCTCGAACAGAGCCATTGGGCAGAACAAATCCAATAGTCAAGACTCTCATTTCCTCATGTAGGGCTTAGCTAAACAAAGTGACGAACTCCAGAATAGAAGAATACAAGAATTTCACGAGTTTGTTTCAAGATACACCTCTTCGAGGGAAAAAGTGTGTATTTAAAAAAAAAAATATGAAAAAGAAAGGGAAAATGGTCACATTTCAGGCTCTGTTTTAATAAATGACTCTCTTATTTTTTCCTCATTTGCTTTTATATGGTTCCATGGAATGTGGACCAAATGACGATCACAGGCTACAGGTAATTTTATAACAAATGAAATATTTTCCATCTGTTAAACAGAGGAATATTTCTGGCTTTCTATAATGTTTTCCTAAGGGAGAAACAACAAAAGGTTTCATAACTGAGAATGGAAAAAGAGAAATAAACCACTGCTGAACTAGGAAAGAAAGGAGAAAACAAGCAACCTAACAAGGCATTTATATGGAAAATAACAGGAAAGCAGAAGATGAATAGACCCTATGTACTGAAAGATTAAGGTAGAGAGACAGTAGCTTTTTTTTACTGTTTCTACTTGGATTCCAAGGTAGAAGGAAAAAAAATAAACGGGGAAATTTCTATAATCTAATACATCTGTTTGTCTAGAGGTATTTTTGCTTGCAGAAGTGTACTTCATTTTATCAAATGAACACTTTTTTTGAATGAGTAAGTAGAAGCCATAATTAATAGAAGACGACTTCTAGCTGACAGGCTCTGGTCTGGCACCATCTAAGGACTAGAAGAGCATCCCAAGGCTAGATTTCTCCAGCTTACTCTGACTAAAAGTGCAAATAATTTCAAGTATGGTGTAGGTGGGAATGCGTACAGTCTATGCCTCATATAAGTAGCCATTTGCTGCATGCATAAACTGTATGAACCATGCCTAAATTGTATATTTCTGTGTGCGCATCATTTTATGAAGGACATGGAAATATCAGTCGCTTGTTGCAATCTCAGAACAATGGGTGTCCTTCTACACTGTACGTGCTGCAAAGAATGGCACAGCCAGCGCAAAAGTCACCTGGCACTGAGTCCCTGGCAGGAATTCTCAAGGGCGTTGAAACACCTACTCATTTGGGACATTTTTCCATTTATACCTCTTCCAAACAGCCACGCGTGAATTCTTTTGAATGCTAAGACTGTTGCTATGTGAGCTCCTAAAGTCCTCTCATAGAGCCTTACCTTGGATCTGCCTGGGAAGCGACACCAAATGGGCCAATACAAAGCGTATGGAAGAAAGGTACCCTTGCCACCAGAGAAGAGCAGCCTGGCTGCAACAGAACACATAGCTGAGTGACATAAAAGTATCACCGTCTTATCAGAAAAACAAAATAATGCATTTGTATCCTTCCTCATTTAAGCATTAAAAAAATCACCTTTTTTGCTGTTGCTTTCAGCCCTTGGCTTCTCTTGTTAAAATATTAGTATGAGTCTTTGTTACTCCAGCTGGTGCTGTAACTGGACTTGGGACACAGATACACAGGGAGTATCTGTCCAAAGCACCGCTAGGCGGTATTTCACACGGATTCCTTCCTTGTTATTACTTCCTGATGCTCCCATCCTGCCAGGGAGATTTCCCACAACAGTATTTTCAGCCTTGACACTGTGTTGCTCTGGCCGGGACTTTATACAGCATCATATTGAGGTGCTATCCCTGTGGGTGGAATTCTTCATGCTGTCTTTACTCAGCAATTTTATACCTAGAACTGCATCCTGAACCCTTCCTAGGCTGAGACCTTTTCTTTCTCTCACTTAATCTGTTATTTGTTAAATGTTGTTGTGAATCATTAATTCTATATTCCTCTGCCTGGGATTTTACAGGCCCTGATGTAGATACGACACAGGCGTGTTCATGTCATAAAGTACATCTTAGGCTGATTACAATGTGAATGGAACCAGTATGGATATATCTTTAAATGGGATGTAGTCACAGACAGTCTACTTTCTTTTTTCCTCTCATTATGCTCTTTATTTCAAAATCATCTAAGCAGGGCTTTAGCATCTCTGTAGCTATGCCAATGCAGATCTCTGTCATTTGAAACCAGCTTACAGCACTCTACTCCAAATAACTTTTGATGCTGAAACGGTACATTTCTAGCAGGGATTTGCAGAACCCAGGGCAGCACCAATGCAACTATTTCTGGTGTGTGAAAGCTCAAGGGAGTTAAACCCTGAAATAGGCTGGGGGAAGTCTGAAAGAATGAAAGCAGAGGGCAAATGTAGCATTCCTCGTGTGCCCAAAGTGAAAAGAATGGGTATCTATCTGGGGTACACAAGCCATTCAGAGTTGTTCTGGTCTTTTTTTTTTTTTTTTGTGCTGGTGCAATGCGCAAATATAGCAAAATATGTTAATAGTAAGCCATAATATTTACAGTTATTGTTAGTATCCATTGAAATCAGTGGGATTTTGTCTAATGCCTTTACCCTGGAGATAATCCATAGAATAGAACATTAATGCATAGTTAAAAAGAAAAATTATGGAAAACAGCACCTCTGCATATGCGATATCTTCATTTTAAAGTTACATAATTGAGCTTTTAAAATTCAACAAAAATATAGCAAACAGCCTCAGACCACAACAGCAACTAAGAGCTCTAACGTTGTCTTTTAAAACTTGCCTCTTTACTAAGACAAAAAATACTATCCTAAACCAATAAAAAATGAAATAAAATAAAATAGTTTTCAGCCTAATGCAAATCCAAATGAGCTTTAAGACCTCTGGGAAAATGTGATTCTAGAAAATTTCTTGCAAGAGTTCTAAGAGTTTGTTTTGCATGACGAGATATCTTATAGAGCAAATAGAGGCTAATAATTTAAAGGCAGTACTTAGATTCTTTATGTCATGCTACACAAATAATGTTTCTATGCCTTGTTTTCACTGTTGGTGACACGGTTAAAGTAAGACTTTAATGCCAAATGTTTGTAAATTGCACCCATGTCTTTTGATGGAAGGAACTATAACAGATTATTAGCTATTATTCTAATTGTATTTATTGAAGTGAGTTTTCCAGCTAATGCATAGGCTCAAAATCTGAAGCCCTTCCATAGGCAGAGCTCCTACTGAGAGTTTCACTGATAAAAAACAGCAGGATTTGGGCCATTTAGACTTAATCTGCTAAATTCAACCCTGTGGCATTTCCCTGATACTCAATGAAGGGTACTGGGGATTGGCAAAGAAGGTAGTATTCTGATAAAGAAGGGAAGGAAAAATTATACTTACAGGATTTGACGATACTTTGGGATGGTCCCTTAAGACAAGAGGCTGCCTAGTAAGGGTGATCTAAGCTATGCTAATTTGGCAACCTGTATTTTTGAAGCAAAACATTCCATGACGAATGACCTTATTTTTTTGTTTTTAAAGCTGTGAGGTGCTTATGCAATAGACTCCTAAGGTAGAAAGAGACAGATGCCGCGGAATAATAATCAGCCTAATTCTTGCTGAGAATCTCTGCAAAATTCTTTCTCCTTGCCTCTCCTTTCACAGGTAAGCTCACTTCTACCTTTCTCACACAACAGCATGCAGCAACAATTAGTGGGCCTTTGCATAACTCGGGAATTCTTCCCTTTCTAGAGATGAGCTTGGGCTTGTTCCCTTTTAAAATGTAGGCTTTTTTAAAAAAAAAAGAGCTTTAGAAAAAGACAGTTTATCATTCTAAAAAAAAGCAAACAACAAAAATAAGATTCAACTTTTCTTTAAAATAATAGAGATGCTTCAGTTGTTTTTTCTTCGTAGCCCCTTACAGAAGACTGCCCCAGTTGACAAGAATAGTCACACGTGTCCAAAAGCTCAGGTCTTCACTTCTATCCGGAGTTTGAGGTGAGCTGGGCTGCAAAAAAACCTCAATCCTGACTCAAAATGAGCAAAATCCCCGGGCTATGTCTGAGGTGAGAAGGGCCAGCACAAGTACACTTAAACATGCTGCCAGAACCTCCTGTTTTGTGAGAAGCAGAGGAAATTCCATTACTGGGCAGTGACAGCCGGGCACTGCCTGGGTGCTGCTTTAACCCTTGCTTTCAGCCACCGCATCCTGACATGCTAAAATATAATTTCTGTTCTGTTTAGAGTGGCCATTTTCTGTAGTGAACAGTCAGTTCCTATGCTCTTGGCCAAGAGAAAATAATTTAGATAACATTGAATTTCAGGTTTATAATAGAAGGAAAAACATGTTCAGATGTGGGAAGGAAGGAAGGGAGTGCAGATACCTAGTCTGTGTAGGTATTAAAGTATATGTCCCCTGCTGTCACACAAAAGCAAAAATACAACTCTCAGGTTGGCCAGCTGGATCATAAGGGATATTAGGCATGCTGTCAATAGGTGGTGAAAGATCCCCCCCCCCCCATCCAAGTTGCCTCTAAGTTAGATTTTGCAGTCTCTTTGATTTCCTTCTAACAGTCAGAGATCAGAGAGGATGAAACCCAATATATACAATCAATGGGGAAAAAAAAAAAAGAACCTGCAGGAGTGAGAAATGTAGACTGTTTTGCATCTCTCATATTTCCTTTGCTATACAAAGATTTTGGTTTGCCTAAGCTATAGAAGGAAACAGAAGCAGTCTATTTTAGTCTTCCTGAGTGAAGAACGCTGCAGGGATTGCTCTGTTATCCCCAGCAGCAGCCCTGACTTTCCACAAAAAGGCTCCATCCATCCATCCATCCATCCATCTATCTATATATCTGAAATATAAAGATTATCATATGATATGCCAGCAATCAGCTGTGTTCTTAATGCACTTCTCTTTGTGCATTTTGGTTTGAAGAAAAAAATCTACAATTCTTCCCCCAATCAAACCCCACTGCAAAAAAAGCTCAGATAAGAAGGAGGTATTTATACTTATGCACAGAAATTGATTCTTTAGTCTGTGTAATGACGTATGTTAGAAACTCTGTTCAGAAGAAAGGAAAGCCCTTGCCGATACGATTTTTCTAACAGAGCCCTCACTGCAGGGATTCACTATTGAAAAAACAACGAGGTTGATTATGCATTTTTATATGGGTTTCTTACTCCTTTGACTTCGGTGACTTAAACTGTGCTATTCTGGATTTACACCAATCGGCATGAGTTCAGGATCTGGCCCTACATCTTTTTAAAACTCCATCTATTGCATGATGAATAAGGGCCAGATCCTGCAAATGCTTACTACCTGTATTAATACTCTGAGTAGCCCACTCACTTCCTTTAAGTTGTGACTGCAAACCTGAGTCTTACAGTGCAGTATTTTAGAAGTATGGATCTGTCTTTTGGGATTCAAGCGTGCCTTGACCATACATATTCTTTTAATACTATTTCTTTCAATAGTAATTTCTCCACTGATTTTCATAGAATCACATGCTAGATGCTTCCCTGTTACGAAGTGGTGTAACTCTACTTACACCAGCTGAAAATCCAGCTCCATGTTGTAGCTATGCTTGTGTATTCCAAACAGACATGAGAGGGAAGGGGCCCTTTAAAGTGTCAAAAGAGACACGGAAGACGTTTTGGGCTATACGGTGTGCTGCATACTTCATTTGTTTTGACATTACTATAACCAAAACAATAGAGTTCGTTCTAGGAAAGAAATTCCAATCTAGTTTTACTACTTATATTAGCTTATTTCTTACGTAAAAGAAGCCACACCAGAAACTATCCTCCTTCTCTTCCTAACTTCACTAACTCTGGCTTTCAACCAGAAAACATTCCCCTGCTTTCAAAGTGCCTAAACAAAGGACAATACAATGCTGAGTACAGTTGTAATTACCAGCTGGTGAACTGATGGCATATACTGGATATGTAATCCAAGAAAATGTGACTCTTCAATAGCAGCCTCTTCCACCACCTATAGTGCTGGAATGCTCATCCTTGTTTACTATACATGCATGCACATAGAGCATTATCAGTATTCAGTACTAGTAGTCATGCTTTCTTCACTGAAGAGGAAAGACCAGCGAAAAATACTTTGTCCTTTTGAAGAGCTGGATCAGTGTCAGGCACCACTCACCAAAAAAAAAAAAAAAAAAAAAAAAAAAAAAAAGACAACCCACACACAAGTGCAATAAGCATCCTAAATGTCAAACATATGTACGGCATCTGTATCTCTACGAACATACATACATCACGTGCAATACAATGCATACCCTAGACCCCTTACATCAGTGAGGGCAGGAAAATCCCAGCTCATTCCAGGGATGACGGGTTTTTTTGACAGAGAGCAGCGACTTAAGGCAAAGAGAAGCGGCCACAATGCTGCTGTCCTTTGCAAAGCTTCTCCCTGCCTGGGCTAAACCGCACTCGTCGTTGCTCACAGACTTATTTATTTACGACAGACAATGAGGGCACGATGCTGCGTGCGAGCACGGCGGGTGAGCCGCCCGAGAGGGTTCGAACGGGCCAGAGGCACTTGTACGTGAAAATAAAAGCGGTGAACTAGGAGGCAAGCGCCGCTTGGAAGCAGCATCCTGGCTCCTCTTCGCACTCTGCCTGCTCTCCCCGAGCACGCACCGAGGGAGGGATTCCCCACCCACCCACACGCTGCCTCCCTCCGTGCAAGGCTGCAGGGGGTATAACCCGGTTCCCTCTTGGATCCGGGCCCGGAGGGAGCCCGTTACGCTCCTGCTCGCCCCCGCCGCCCCTGCCCGCCCCCCTTCCCCCTTCTCACTTACTCCGGTCTCCGGCTCAGGACGCCTTTGCCGATGGCCTGGGGGGTCTTGTGCTGGAGCAGCGCGGCGCAGCAGCCCTTCTCCCTGCCGTCCTTCTCCGCCGGGTGCTGGTGGGGCTGGAGAGGGGGGTGCTGGTGGCCGGCAGCCCGGCCGCCGCCGCCGGGGCCCGCCGGTGCCTGCTTGCCCGCCGCCGGCGGCGGCGGCTGCGGCGCCGGGAGCTGTTGGTGGTGCTGGAGCGGGTCGGGCTGGCCCGGCGGCGGCGGGGGCTGCTCGGGCGGGGGGCCCTGGGGCGGCGCGGGGGCCGGCGGCGGCTCGGCGGCGGCCGGCGGCTGCTGCCCGCGGAGGTTGCGGTTCTCGGTGCTCAGCTCGTCCAGCCGCCGCTCCAGCTCGTCGATGCGCTGGCGCTGGGTGTGGATGAGGCTCTGCTGGTTCTGCACGATGGCGGTGAGCTCCTTCAGGTAGAGGACGGCGCGCACCGGGTTCTCCAGCAGGCTCTCCATGCCCCGGCCGCCGGCCCGGGCCCCCCTGCCCGGCCGCCGCCGCTCCGCCGAGAGCGGCGCGGGCTGCGGGGAGAGGAGGGGAGGGGAGAGGAGGGGAGGAGGCGCCTCACCGCCCCGCGCGCGCGCAGGCCCCCGCGCGACCAACGGCCGCTCGCGCGCCCGCGCGCGCTCTCGCGCCGGCCCCTGCCCCCGCGCGCCACGCACGGCGAGGCCGGGGGAAGGGGGGAGGGGCGGGGTCTCTGCGGCGGGCCCCGCCCCCCGGCCGGGCCGCGCAGGCGCGGGAGGGGGCGCGGGCGGAGGGCGGAGGTCCCCTCCCGCGGCGGCGGCGGCGGCCGGGCCGGTCCCGTCCCTCCCGGGGCGAGCTGGCGCGGAGGGGCCCCGCCGCCCGCCCCCACGGCCGCGGCGGGGCCGCGTCCGGGTCGCGCCGCCGCCCTCCGCTGCGGAGCGGCCGGCGCTGAGGGGAGCCCGCGGCGGGAGCGGGCCGCGGCGGCGGGGCCCGGCCGTGCGCCTCTGCGGAGCCCTTGGCGGCCCCTCCGGTACCCGCTCTCCTCTCCGGTACCCGCTCTCCTCTCCGCCCCCAACGGCACTTGCAGGTGTTGCTGTTCTCGGCTTTCCCCAGGGTGACTTAGTGGTTTCTTTTTTTATTTGCAAAGGGACTTGAATACTCGTGGCTGGCCTTGGCCGCCTGTTGATAGGGGTGCCGCTTTCGCTCTGCCTTGCCAGCATGCGGAGGGCAGGGCTGCCTCTGAACCCCCGGGCAGGGGTTACCGAGGAAAATGGATGTTAGAGGAACCTGCTGCTTCCCTGCAAGTGTGTCGCTCCTTCCAGTCTTCGGTGCCCTGCAGGTTCTGGGGAAGAAAACTGGGAGTTAACTGTGGAGTTTTGCTGGGGGCTGGGGAGGCAGTGCCCGAGAAGTGAGCGGCAGGGCCTTTGCTGTTACGCTCCATGGAGGTTTTGTTCGTTTCTCAAGAAACGCCTTCCCTTGCCCTGCCTCATCCACAGCTTTCGGAGATTGCAACCTTAACAACCTTGGGTCTGAGAAACCACCCGTGTGCTGTCTGTTATATTCATCAATGAGTAACTGGCTAAGGGTAATGAACTTACTTTTAGGAACTCCTGTGTAGATCCGTGAACAATTTTGATGATTTCTGTAAAGGGCAGAAAAGTGGCATCCTTTCCAGTCACTGTGGGCGCTGAAGATCCAGGAGGCGTAACGAGCAGTCAGACCTGGTTTTAGGCAAGCGTGTCAGCAGATTCAACTGAGGGTACAAAAGGTGCAAGACCACAGAACAAAACACAACTGTTTTTAAGTAGGTGATTTTGAGTGTAGAGCTACTCTTGTTTTCCTTTTTCAGATCAGCAAAAACTGCACCGTAGCAAGGATTTCCTGAAGTGAGGAACCGAGCAATGTAATCTCTGTTTCAGATGAGCTGAAAAAGTGTATTTCCAGTTCACAGATAGCCCTGGGAATGTAAACTGATGCAAACAGGATCACCAGGATTAGAAGCTGTTCACAGACTCCTCCTAAAAAAGAACTGCTATTCACAGTTCTCTTGCAAGCACTTAGAGATGGCTTGGGGATCGTGAAACACTGCCATATGTCCCCCTGTGTGTTGAGGGAAGACCCCAGAGTGAACTCTAAGGAGTAAGAGCATTCAAATCCCACACATTTAACGATTTTATTGGAAAGTTTTAGGGGAGATCTCCCTCTGTCTCATTGCCTAGGGTGTCATTAATGTCTTGTGATGGTAGATTGACTGAGCAGGAACTGGCATTATTTAGCAAGGGGAGAGATGGTTGTAGGGGAATGTGAAAAAAGGCTCACGCAGAAAGACAGGGGAGGTGAAAACACCCAAGCTATATTTGGGGAGGAGTGGAAGCGATCGTTCGGGAAATTGTGCTGGTGTGCTGTCTCCTTTCAGAGACACCACTGAGCAGCGTCATTTCAGTCTTGCCTCACAGGAACAGAGTCCAGGGGCACCAATGGAAATAATGGGCTTTGGGCATTAATACATTCTGTGAAACAACCAGGGATGGCTATGGGTATGCTCACGTGTGGACGTACATATGTATGTACATACACACACACAGAGCTACCTTGTCCTTGTTAGGAGAGACTTCAGGCAGAAATTGTTTATCTTGCAGAATAGAGGAGGCTGCTTTAACTCTTAAGTTAAAGAGCACAAGCCCTGTGCAGAGTTCTGTCTTTGCAGTGGGCATCATGTTTCTTTGCAGCTCAGCTGGATAAAAGTGATGAAGAAATCAGGGTCATAGACATCGTACTGGCCTCTCCAGGTATAGTCAGCCAGGTCGTGGCATGTATTCTTAAGGGAATACTAACTAAAAAGAAAAAATCATCCTGGTTTGGATGATTGGGGATGGGGCAAACCAGCTTGGAATTCTTATGTCAGGTGCTTGAATACCTATCAGAAGATGTGACTTTTACTGCATGGAGTGGATCCGATACATTTGTTCACTTTTTCTGTGCCTTTAATTTGGTTGACCAGCCTCATTGGCCTAGTTTCTACTAATAAATCTTTGTCATAAATTAAACAGAGACCTACAGCCATGGATTGGTAAGGTAAAAACACGCAGGCTAGGAGAATAAGAAAGAAACCCGTTCTCTGTGCAGGTGTGGTGACTGGTGGACAAAAATGGTAAGACCAGCCCTGACCTTCCAGGTTTCTACAGAGAGCATGTGCCAAAGGAAAATGCAGCAGAATGCTTTTGTGCCTAACATGAAAAACTATGCAGGGATCTCCTTACAAATCTTCAAGAGGTAATAGAGTTGCATAATCCTCCGTAATAAGAAAATTCACTGAAGACAGCGCATTCATTCAGGAGGACTCTGAAAGGATATCAGAAGAAACTGAATGTCTTCTTTCACTCAGTAAGCAAGAATCCTGCATAGCTAGGAAACGCCTCCTCTTTTATCCAGCCATCATTGTGTCCCTTTGATTATGCTGCTGCAATACCTAGCATACGTCGTTTGCAAAGCTCTGCACATGAGTGAAGTAAGCGTCACTGTTCCATAGAAGGTGAATGTTAGGATTGTAGCCATCGGAAATAGGGAAACAGGGACACAGAGTGGTTAAATGACTTGTCCAAGGCCATGCAGGAAGCCGGTGGGACGGATCGTTGGCATTTAGCCCAATCTTCAGGCCATTAAATGCTGCTGCTTCTCTGTTCAGGAGAGATGATATCTAGAGGGAAACAATGGTGAAGATGAGGAAAGTATGAATTCTGTTAAAATTATTTTTGCCATATATAATTTGTTGGCATTGTATTTTTCAAAGTCCTGATTCTTTTCAGTCCATTCCAGAAAAAATAATAATGAATAATAATAGATTAATTATGCTATTATGGAATAAAGTGCTTCCCTTATCCACTTAGCAAGGTGCTTGGGCATTGCACAGACAATTACAAATAAAGTGCAGCAGTAGTAATTAAAATAAGCATGCATTATAAAAACAAAACAAAATGCAAATGAGTCAAGCCCCAGGATTTAATGGAAATGTCTAATACTATGTGATTTAATTTTATATTTATTTAGCTATTTAATTCAGTCAGAGGAGAGTGAATCCATAAAGAAGGGTATACTAATAAGCATACACGATAGGGAAGATAGTAACATCTTCAGGTGTTTCATCTGCAGAAAAATTTTCACTGCAGAGTGTTCTTACAACATTTTCTGAGAGGTCCTAATCCCACTTTAATTTGCAACAGCTCACTGAAACTTGATGCGAACAAATCACTCCAGCCTTTTGACAGGTAGAGACTTCCCATGTTTTTGCATTTGAAATTCTGTTCAAGGCATTTTCCTCCTCTCAGTTACACTCCATCTCCTCCTCCTGGACAGGGGCTTCTCACGGGAAATCCGGGCAGCCTTCTCCCTATTTCTTACGTTTGACCCCATTCTCCTCCACCTTCCATGCCCAGGCCTTGCACGGTAACAACTTGCTCCAGGTAATTCGGTATCTAAAGTGCTACCAGTTTGAGATGCAGGGCATATAGCTTAGGTTCCCAGCTATGATTTTATGGTCTTATTATCATAAGCTTATGAGCTTATGGTAAGGGTTTTTATACTTCTGTAAGATGTATACTTCTATTGTCTTTCTTTTAGGAGAAAGAGAATTATATACAAGCGCACCTGAATGCAAACAAAGATTATTGGTGTTCAAGGTCAAGTCCTTAGTACTCAAGGAAAGGCAGATTTAACGTTGGCCAACCCACCTTAATTAACCTAACGTTTTCTCCCCTTCTTCCTGTCTTTCTCAAAACCGTGGCAGAATCTCAAGTGAAATCCCCACAGCCAGTGTTTCCCACCGGATCCATTCTCATCCAGTTCTTAAGAAGTATACAAGGAAGTATACAAGAAAGCATAACACAAATCATATAAAAAAGACAGAATTAGAGTAAAAGATGGGAGGGAGGAGATGCAAGAATCACCGTCTTGTGTTGCCACCTTCCATTCTGATTTCTGGGGGAAGACGGGGCATTTTCAGCCCCACCTGGAAGTAGGCAGCTGCTTGAGTAGAGATGCTCAGAACTGCTTGCAAACAGCCTACAGACCAAAAAAATTCTGCAGGAATTAGATGAATAATTTCAAAATAGAGGATAGAATCAAGACAATCACAATGTACTCATGCATAATTCATGGATGGGGAAAAAAATCTGCATCTCCTGAATGCTTCTTTCACTCAGGCTTCTTTTCACTTGAGGCCTCATCCAAAACTATTCAGATCAATGAGAGATGTTTCACCATCTTGAGTCTAAGCCAAGTCACTGTCTACTTACACCTGTTAAACAGATGGATAAAATGAAGCTACGACCAACTAAAGTGCGTTGCCCACGATCACACAGGATGCCACTGAGGGTCTGTAATTAGAAAGCGCTGGAGTCAACAGCAGTGCTCCCTCTGCTTCAGATGAGGACTGAGTAAAGGCGGGAGGAGTCCTCTGGCATCTTCTACCTCAGTCCGGCACCTAAAAGCCAGGTGGCATGGTCTGCAGTCCTACCTACGCTCTTTAAACTGAAATCTGCGACACGGTGAACTCTCTCTCTCTCTCGTGTTGGGGCTGTTGAATTGTTAATTCATACTGATACCACAAAATCAGAAGCAAAGGGAAAATATCTTGTTCTATAAATCAAACATAAAGAGCTGAGATGTGGTAAGGACAAATACTTCAGATTCTTTCAATGTTGTTGGGTTTTTTCCTCTTCAGTGGCGTACAGCTAAGCTGACATATAAATATTTTAAAACAGCTGCTCATCAGGAAAAAGGTACAAATCTGTATTGTCGCCTTAGCTGAGATGTGCAGTTTTGACACATTTTTAAATCTTGACTGTATTTGAACTGTGCTATTGCAGCCTTGCATTATTTACTGCAAATTAAAAGGAATCAAGGTCCCTCTTTAGAATGCACTTTCCCTTTTGATGTTGCTAAATGTTGCATTATCTCCTGTCTTTTTCATGAAATTAAGCTTTGACCACTTAATTGATTAATTCTAGAGAGCAAAAGCTACACAGAGACATTTTCTTCAGAGTCAGTCAGGTTTTTGTTTGAACTGACAGTTGTTCAGTCTTTTGTAAATACTGCGGTAAAATGAAAAAATGGAATATGAGCTTGATTCTCCGAATCTTATCTGACTAGTTCCACTGAAGTACATGGGGATTTTCAGGTGGGACAAGTTTGTGTGACCAAACATGTTTGTTTGATTTCCTGTGTAAGATACACAGGAAAAGAAAAAAAAAAGAGAAAAAAAAAAAAAGATAAAAAAAAAAAAGAAGAAATGGTATGAAGTTAAGTCTAAACCCATACTCCACCTAGAAGCTTTTTCTGCAGTGGCAGAGATCAAATACTGTCAAGAAAACAAAGAACACACATGAAGAGTATACATTTTAGCTAAGGCTACAATATACCATTTTTCTGATGAGCAGCTGTTTAAAATATTTACATGTCAGCTTAGCTGTGTTCCACACACACAAGAAGGTAAAAAGAGAAGAGGTAAAAAAAAAAAAAAAAGAAAGAAACTGAAGTATTTGTCCTTACCACATCTCAGCTCTTTATGTTTGATTTATAGAACAAGATATTTTCCCTTTGCTTCTGATTTTGTGGTATCAGTACGAATTAACAATTCAACAGCCCCAACACGAGAGGGAGAGTTCACCTTGCTGCCTATTTCCGTTTAAAGAAGGTAAGACTGCAGACCATGCCACCTGGCTTTTTGGTGCCGGACTAAGGACGAAGATGCCAGAGGACTCCTCTTGCATTTACTCAATCCTCACCTGAAGCAGAGGGAGCACTTGCTGATGACAGACCTTCCGTGGCGTCCTGTTTCACCTTGAACCTGTGGCTTGTTTGGTCCGTGCGCCTGTTGTATAACAGGGGTAAGCAGATGCTGACTTCTCAGGGAAAATAAGGCCAGGACAAATCAATAACGCATCTGGCCTGACGTGCTACATACCATATAATCTCATGCAGCTACTGAACCTGGAACATGAGTTCAAAACATCATCTCTCAAGAAATACCTCTGGTACCCCTGTGAAGATAGCAAAAAGTAGAGCATTTGTCTCATTCCTTGATATTTTGTCACTATAGTTAATCTCCGTCATTGTTGACAAGTTGGAATATTTTTCTCATTTGAATTTATCCTTTTCACTTTTCAGCTCTGAGTATTTATGCCATTCTCCACTAGCGTAAAGAGCTCTTTAGTCCTAAAGCTTTTCGTTCCTTGAAGGTGACTGATCAGATCACCTGATGATATTATTTTTAGCAAGCTAAACGGACTGAACTTTTTAAATGATGCAGTTTTTTTAAAACTTGGATTTTTTTTTCTTTTTTGGCTTTTGAGGTAATCCGTCAGACTGGCTGATACGCAGTGTGGTCCAACTAGAGGCAGGCCAAATATTTGCTGAAGAGGTCGCTGCTCAGATGTGTTCCTGTCTCTTGTTGCTCATTATTTATGGGGTCAGGCTTCTGCTCAGGTTAACCTTTGCCTTCAAATCTGCTTACAGACAGGATCCCTTGTGCTCAGACGTGCCGACTTGTGATGAATATTTCTGTGTTCTATTTTGGTGTCTGAAAGCATTTCAAGGAGCAAATGAAGAGACCAAGAGGATCCTGTGACTCAAAACCAACAGAACTTGCTCCAGACTCTTCTTTGAGGAACACGGCAGAATTGCTTCAGACAGCTACCACCATCCACATTCCTGCAACTGACTCCATGCGGTCAGACCTCTGCCTGCACAGCCTCTTGCAAAGGACACAAAAGACCGCTCTTTTGGGGAGGCCCAGATGTAAAGAGCAGGAGATAGGTCAAATGGTGGCAGATCACAGGTCTAGTTTTTGTGTTGCATGCATTAGCTTAACATAAGGTTAAGGTCTGGGTGCAAGCCATTCTGTCTTGTGAATCTTCACAACTGATGGGATTTTGGCAATGGTTGAAGCCCACCTAGTGACGAGGGAGGCAGCTGAAACCTTACAATATTTAACTTGGCCAGAGAGAAATTCCCCACTGATTTGCTGGCTACTATATTTGCCTGTCTCCCAGGTAAAAGCAGCCTAGCAGACCTTTTCAGATAGGAAGCAGAAGTATCTTCTCAAACAACACTACACTCATTTTCTAAAGGGAAAAAAGAAAAAAAAATCTCAAAAGCTCACAGCAGCACTGCTCTTTCTTTCCATCCCATGCAGAGATGACAGCTCAGTTACTCCTTCCCTCTGCAGCACTCTCTGCAGCACGCACCTTGGGAAGGTGGAGAGAGAAATGGCCAAGGATAAGGGGTCTTGTCGCTGGAGGGAGGACTCAGGAGCCAGAAGCGGTAATAGTGGCTGGATGGTGGGGAGAGAAGACCGATGTGAACTGGGAAGCACGATCCATAGGGAGCCCATTGAGAACTGACGGGGGGCAGGGGACTGAGGACAGATGGGCTGTTAGCCATTGGGCTGGGCAGAACTGAGGCAGGGGGAAGGCTGACGTTTGGCCTGCAGGCAAGACTGATGTGGAAGGTGTCGAAGAGAAGTGAATGTGCAGAAGGAGGCAGAAGGGTGTGAGGGCAGGAGGTATCTGAAGTGCTTCTCAGTAAACTGAAGAGAATGGCTGAATATTTGTTACAAAGACATGCTGAGTATGGTTGAAAGGAAACCTCAAAATTTGAAAGTTAGGTTGAAATCCACTGTGTAAGACTTTAAAAGCTTATAAATAACAAAAATCAGATGCCTAGGAGAGAGAATTACAGTGGGAGCAACACAAAGTGATACTTTCCCAAAATATGCTTCCAACCAGACTGCCTGAGTCAGAGGTGATATCCTTGCATTAAAAAAAAACTCAGTAGTTTTCTGTTCTGTCTGTTTGGCTGGTCTCAGCCTTGAACCTGTCTGAATTTTTAGCATTCACATCGTCTTGTAGCAGGGAGCATCAGATCTTTGCTCCAGCTCTACTTACCTAACACTCTTTCCATGCGCTGCTGAGGAACAAGGACAGCATCGCATACCTGAACGAGGGATCAAGGCCACACGAGCAAACAGAATCCTCTCTCCAAAGATGTCACCGTGCAGGAGCACGCCGGTACCTGGGGCTTGGCCAAAAGACAATGCTAGTCTTTCCATTGACTCTGTCTTAGTTTCAGGTCTGCATCCTAAAGGAGCCAGTTATTTGCTGATGTCTTAAATTATGATTTGTTTAAAAGCTTCCCATCTGTTCAGGTTTGTACTCTGTTTCATACACATTTAAATTGCTGCTGGATGGATGTGGTAGTGATGATTTTGGAAACATTCTCATTGTTTTTAATTTCTTATGTGCTGTGTTTTTTACAGGCATCAGCACAAAAAGGCAAAACACAACCAACTGTGACAGAATATATAGAACAGCATGAGCTGCCTACAGATAAATGAAAACAGTCCAAAATAATGGAGACCAATGTGAATCATGACCAATAAGCATATTTGTAATAATAAACATGTCATCTGTGTCAGATAAACAATGCACAAATATTTATTAAGATAACAAACAGATTATTAATAAAGAGACATCCCAAATTCAGATCACGTCTTTCAGTCCTAGTAGATATGGATTAGCAGCCAAATCTGCCAAAATAAATCTGGCACTCTCACAGAGGTCATCATACCTAAAAAATTAAAAAAAAAAAAACAACAAAACAAACACGAGAATACAAAGGAGAGAGCAAACAAGCATTTTTTTCCTTCTACTAGTATGACATAGTTTAGAGAGATCAGGCTGCATTAGTGCTACTAAAGATGATATAAGTGTGATGATGATAAGAAAAAACTGGAGGCAGGGTTGAGGGAGAGGCTTCCCCTGGTAGCTGCAGTTCTGACCCCAATCCTATAAGCTGCTCCAGGCAAGCAGGTGCATAAGGCCTCATTTTGAAATCGGTGGGTTCAGGCCAAGCACAAAAATCTGTCTAGCCGGAGCATCAGCCTGCAGTTACCATTTACCTCCCTTTGCCAGTCTTTCAGATTTTGTTGATATGGCATGAGTTTTGATGTCATGAAAAAATGTGACAGAGTATTTATTCTTTGACTCTGGTGGTTGCAGAATGAAGCCAGTCAGTTTAAAAAGCGAACCAAAGTTAATTTTCAGGAGGAGCTAAATAAAAAGTTGTTTCTTAATGCAAACCTGGCACTAGTGCATCATGCAGGTGATGGATGTGCAGTCCTGAGCTTCTGGAAATGGGGAGGTTGAGGTTGTAGCAGCAGTGGGAATTCTTCTATAACATACATTCTGTATGCTTCACAGCATAGATTTCAGGACATAAACAGTAGTATACCAAACTGAACAAAACAGGCCTATAAAATACTGAATGTGACTGAAACAATGAAACAACATTGGTTTTGGCATTAATTTGTTGTATTTCCTTGCCTTCTATGAAGGTAATGGTGCATACTCAAGGCCAAGCTCCTGCTGCCTCCACACGGATATATTCAAAGAAGGAAAGGAGGAATTCACAATGTGACAGTCTGCCTGTCCTGGCCGGGTCTCCACAGAGGAGCAGGAGCAAAAACTACCTCATCACTGCTAGTGCTGGTTCAGATAAACCCAGGGAGTTACTGTGACGGGAGCCCAAGTGGAGATGATGTTCTGGCTACTGCTGGCATTTTTACCACCCACCATGCTAATGAACCCTCTTCATCCTTGCTGGCACTTCCAGTGGTGTCACTGCTGCTTCAGCTGAACTGGTAGGTAGCCCTGATTGGAACTTGTCCTGCTTAAACAGCTACGCTGTAGCCAGCAGACGGTTGGTTCACTGGGCTCCTGAAAAATTAAAACCCTCTCTTAGGGGTAACAGTCGAGCTATGTAGAGCTAACGGCAAGGTTCACTACATGCTTTCAAAGTCAGAGAGTAAAACTCCCATTGACTTCAGCGGCAGCCAAGATTTCACCCTGCGTGACGTGGTGCTTTTCTAGTGGTTCTGGAGTAGTGGTGAATAGGAAGTACTTTGCAGTGATAGAGACAAGGTGGAGTATTGTGCCACAGTTTGCATGACTATAGGGAATAAAGCCTAAAATAAAATCGGGAGCTCTCAACTGTACATACCAGCCAGCACAATAAGAAGTAGGTGCTGCCCCTACTCCCCACTGGAGCTAATGCCATCACTCCCAGGCCAATCTGAATTTTAAGGAATATTCTTGTAGCTGGTTTATATTTCCATTTGCCTTCTGATAACTCCTACTTACTCATTTTGAGGTACCCCAAAAAAATTCTCCTCTTCCTTTATGTTTATATATTTGGATCCTTTCAGATATCCTTTCCCACACGCGGCAGTTGTTTTGTGAAGGTCCCCCAGTCCTTTGACTCTTTTCCTTACAAGTCAGCTGCTTGCTCCTAATGCTGTTTGACTGACCTGTCCTGGCCACCTCTGTGCTTAGCCTGCATGCCAGAAAGGGCAAGTCTGTAAGTCCCCCGCACCGTACACGGGCACATCCACAGCCGCCCGCTTTAAAGGCAGGAGTACCCCAAGGCTGTGCAGGCAGAGTAGACCTGCGCTGCTGCCTCACCATGCAGAGCGGGATGCAGCTTGTCTTTAGCAATCCAGCTCAGCGCCTATGCCTGGCAGCAAAATACTCGGACAAAAATAGATAGAGATGCCCCCTCGAACAAACCTTTTTCTGGGCTCAACTCTGATTCTCTGCATTCAGCAGGAAATTCAAGGACATATTGATGATCCATATAGATTTGAGAACACGTCTTCCGTTATGGACTGAAGCTCAGCCTGAGCCGACAGGTTAGGAGCTTGGCTGTGGTCCTGTCTTCCTTCCTGCTGAAAATTCTCGGTTCCTGGCTCCCTTTAGTGGATGTGCTCACCTACTACCAAAGGCCATGCTGAAATGGGCGTAGTGAATTGTTTGTCATAAATTGTTTATTTGCCAAACTAAACATTCAGTCAATGCAAAATTATTTGTGAATTTGAGACATACTCACTGAACATTCTGGACATTTAAAACATGAGGACAATGTTACAGGAATGATGAAATGCTTCTTTCCGATGTGTTTTAAACAAATTGTTTGGATGTCCTAGATGAAGTCGTAAGGTGGTAGGGACAGAGGGGAGTCCTACACCATCACCCAGCTACCATCCTTCTGTTCAGCAGCTCCTGGTCAGGATGCTCACACGGACCATGACGGAGCGGTGTCACGTGCCACAGAGGTGCACAAATGTGGCCCGTTTCTCAGGGAAGAGGCTTTAACATTGGAGCAGAAGGCGCATCCCCTTCCTGCTCTCCAGTTTGCATGAAGCTCCCCAGACTTGTGAGTTTTGAGGGTGTTTTTTTTTTTTCTAAGCCCTTTTTCTTCTCCCAAGAACAGGGAAAAAATTAAAACCTGGAATAGTTATTTATTGGTGCTTAACTTCACTATTTTTTTAAAGAATGAGCTATGGAGTTTAGCTAGCACATAGAAGTACTATTAGAAATATTTATTAAATAAATGCACTGGTTTTATTATGAAACAATGATACTGTTAAAATGGATGTTGTGTTGCACACAATATTTTTTTTACCTCTCTCTAAAATGGAGGGGGGGAATGAAAAGCTGAAGTGGGAGATATATATCCTACTGCTTTGTAAATGAAAAGGAAGATTATATCTGTAGGTCTTAGAAATAGAATTAAGTAGGGACCTGATGTTATAATACAGATGCAAAATAAATTCATGTTTCTAGAGAAAAAGCTTGTGAAATTAACATGGCACCTTGGTATATAGTTATTACAAGGCAGTTAATATGGCATAATTTTAAGGACCACCAGGAAATTTGGCCTGCAGCACAGAGGAATTATAATAGCCTTATAGGGTAAGTTTGAAATGAAATAACTTCATGGGAATACTTAACAGCAATAGAAAGCATTTGAAAGATTGAAATGCAAGTGTAATTAATGTCACTGGAAATGTTTAACATGTATTTCACTGCTCATTCAGAAAGAAAATATTTCAGGTAAGAATTTCAATTTCTCACTAGATTTCCAGTTGAGTAGAAATTGGAAAAACATCTCTGAAGGTGATGCCTAGGCTATTCTATGAATCTAGTCCCTTGATTTATTGCATATACCTGGAAAAAAAATGGCAGAAGTAAAGTCAGTCCCAACCAAACAAATAGCAAATAATTCACCCTAAAACTATGGAGATTTTATTATTTACCAAAGACACTGAAAACAGTGTTTTGGGGTTGACTTCGGAAAAAAAGCAGAGTTTCATCTTTTGGTTCAACAACTGAATCAAATAATCAATTATTCACACAACCCAGCCATTTGAACACCCACTTAAATCCTAAAATAGGAACTTGCCATTGACAGCAAAGAGTTTGGATGAACTTCTTCTCACAGGGGTGAGTCTCATTCCCAGGGAATATTGATTTCTGTTATTTAGGTTTTATATTTGAAAAGGTGAAAAATTGTTTCCAGCTTGAAACTAACTCTGTGGGAACAAGGTTTTATTAAAGGATTTTTTTCTGTGCAAATTTTTCTTTGCCACGTATTACTTAATTTTCTGAAATATGCTTCTAGGAGGCAACGTCAAAAGTACAATTAAATGGTGCAGGACTGAGTCCTAATTGATGGTGACAATAATTAAAATGAATTATTTCATGAAAGCTTTTTTTTTTTTTGCTTTCACCCTTCATTATTCTGTTTGGAAACAGATTGTCCTAAAATGGATAGAGTGTCCTGCTGTCACTATTTAGACAAGCATTTGTCAGTAGGCTCTTAATATATACTAATATTTTCAGCAGGCTTTTAATAGACAATCTTTCTCTCTCTCCTGTTATATTTAATGCTAATCTTTAATGTAGGGTCTTGCATCTCTTTTCATGCTTCTTTTTTACTAACTTTCCAGATATATTCAGAAATCCTCTAATTTGCATCCAGCAATGACTTATGTCTTGAAGCATTAAAATGTACATTTAAAAACACTGAAGCTAATGTATTAAACTGATAAAATACTATTAAAAGTTCCTGGTTTAAATATACATGATTTGAAAAATAGGAATTTTTAAAAGAGCAGTTTTTAAAAAAGGAAGAAATGTTCTTGAAAATTCCATCTCTCTTTTTTTTTCTTCCTTTAGGAATTAAAAGTCCAGAAGATTAAAAAGAAAAGGCATGTCCAAGGGAATGTAGTGAATTTTCATCAGAACGCTGACATTTATTTGAGCCTTTCAGAATGAAAGAAAAAAATTAAACTTCAGGTTTTTTTGAAACAAGGTCTAATATTTAGCACCCACATTGTTCTAAAGGAACTTAATGGAGGTGGTCAGAATCAAAAGAATGTTCACGATGACTTGCTAAGATGGTAGCTGGTAGTTGTAGCTGGCTCCTTCATCCTTGGGTTAATGTCCTCTTCACGTGGCGGGGGGGATTAGTCAGCTCGTGACAACTCCTAGCTTCGTTACAGCAACGAAAAAGTGGCTCAGCAATGGGGTTCATGGAGAAGTGGAGAAGGTTTGGATAGCTGGGTTTTGGTTTGAATATGCAATGGTAACTGGGATCGCATGGCCAATAGCTGGATGTTTGAAAGTGTTGCAGATTCTGTGAGTCTTGTATGTGTTGACTTTAAAATTAAACAAGTAGTTTGTGCCTGTTAGGAGCATAGTGAAGTGGACACCTTAGAATACTTGTTGCTTTTCTCTTCCGGCCATGGCTGTTCTTAATATTTCTCCCTTTCCTTTATCTTTTTTTTAAAGGCCTGGGATGGGATGTTTGATCTCTTGCCAGGTAGCCTAGCGGGAATACTCTGTTCAGTTATGCAAGAAGCATGGATTTGATCCCTGACTCCTGTTACCATGCTCTTAGGAATACACAGTTACAAAAATAAAAGCATTAGCCTGCAGCCATACTGCTGTGTGCTGTGCTCTCGTCAGATCTCACATGTTCAGCAAGGTCAGCCCTGCTCAGGACTCAGAGAGTTGGGGGTGCTGTGGGGATGTGGGAAGGAGCCACAGAATAAAAAGAACGTGCGTGAAATGCCATCCTCGTCTGTGCTCCACTCCAGGGAGTGTCTACTCTTCTCTTGTTGTCTGTTTTTGTTACCTTTTTTCCCTCAGATGTATCATTATTTCATAAACATGCATGTTTTTTCTTTTTAAGACAACAAAGGCAATTATTGTGAGTATGCCGAACTGTGTGGATGCAATGCTAAGAATGGCGTTTTGGAATTTGGAGCTAAGAGTCTTCCCAGCAACACTTAGGATGGAGACCTTTGCAATCCAGCCTTCCCTTACAGACCAGTTCAAGGTGCATCCATACGAGACACTAGTTCGGTGCAGCTGTACAAAAAGGTACCATTTTAACCTATGATAGTAATAACACGGGTCATTTGATACTCATGTATGCATTGAAGAAGTTGCATAATTATTGTTAATCGTTTTTTTTTTCCGAGCACTGCCCGAGAACCAGCCACAGCCTGAGCGCTACGCGAAACACTGCAGCACGTTGTGCCCTGGAGAACTTACAGTCTGATGGGCAGCGCAGGCACAGGGTGTCAGACGGGCTCTGGCACTCATGAAGATTAAGTGATGTGATGCTGGCGAGTGATGTTTAAAGCTGTGAGTCCAGGGCTGAGGAGGTGGCTTGGATGATAGGGAAGAAAGTGTAGAAGCAGAAGGGGTTGAGGAGGGGACTTTGACAAGAGTGGCAGAGGAGAAGGCAAAGGGGGACGGATACAGTGCTTCTGTCAACTTCAGGCTCTCGTTTGTTCCACTCCACTGCATCTTACCCCAAAGCCCCCTTGCTAGGGGAGGAGGAAGGCCACATGTTTGGGGGGAAGCGTGTGGGAAAAGCGTCTCCACAAATCTGAGTCAGAAGAAAGGTTGTGCAGAAGGACAGGTGGCTGTAGTTGGCCCTTATTTTATCCCCCTGCAATAAGAACACCTCAGAGGTGATACAGGCATTAATGTTATGCTTAGAGCATCTATACCTCGGGGGGGTGGTGGGGGAAGTACTTGGCATATTACTTTTCTCTCCCAAATGACAGAACATAGTTTAGTTATGCCTAGTTTCAACATCCTGAGAGCATATACGTATCGTTAGCGTGCACTCAGAGGAGGTGCTAATTGTCCCCAGGCACAGAACAAGGGACAGATGTTCAAGGAGGATCCTGCCTCTTCTAAGGCAACGCTACAAGCAAAACATTAGGGTCAGACCTGAAGCAAAACCTGAGGTCCAAACACTTGTAAACGTTAGGTGAGCTCAACCCTACATCCAACTGCAATAGCAAAACATTCTTCAGATCTGAAAAACTGCAAAACGAGGGGGATGTCTGCAGTAAGATCTGATCTGTTTTCTGACCCTCTCCTGACCTTGTGCAAAAGCGACTCAGCCAGCTCTGCCTGCATGTTTGACAAACGCTATTCAACAGACTACAAGAAATTTCCAGCATCTTCAAAACACACAACAGCAGCAGCACTCTGTATTCTCCTCACCTTTGCTTTTTACATTTTCCCTTCAGGTTCTGAGTTTTATGTTATTAAATTTTGGTGTAAAACATTATAATAAATAATAAGTAGCAACATTTTCCATTCTAAAGATATAAAAGATGGAAAAATATTATTGTTTCCATTTTTCTAGTGAGGAAAGTGAGGCACTAATTACTTGCCCAAGGTGACTTTGCTCAGTAAAAGATACTGCAGCAAGAGAAAGAACAAATTAATATAATGTTTTGAAGGCTGGGTTTGTTGGTTTGCTTTTCTTTTACTTGAGAAAAAGCACTCTGGTGGGAAAAGGCAGTTTCAGAAAAGTGAAAATGAGTTCAAATATAATGTGAATCTAAAAGGGTTGGCTCTTGCACATGAATTTGTGGCTGTGACACAACAACAGATGAGTGATCAGTTTGTGTATAGATAATTGCAATGAGTCTAGCCTACAGGAAAAAAATGTCTTTATGCAAGAGTTCTGGACACGGTGAAAGCGCTTGAATATTGCGGTGATGGAAAAGCTAAGAGACATAATAAGCACTCTAGACAGTTAGCTAGAGAGTGGCATGCAAAAGCACAGAAAACCTGACGTGCCCCGAGCTGCTCTGGATCAGCCAGTTGCTCACAGAGAGGATTGTGCCGGCAAATGACAGCAAAGCAGAGCGTGCAAAGCCTCCGCGCAGCCCGCAAGAAGACCGGTGGAAACATCTGGCTTCATTTATTCAGCGGGCCAAGGGCAAAAGCAGGTTCTGACTGAGGGGGGGTCCAGGTCACTATCCTGCCACTGCAGAACAAAGTGACTTTCAGTAACTTTGTTCTGCAGTGGCAGTGCCACCACGCATAAACAGCATCTCTCTGCAGCCCCCCCAACTACTGTTTCCCATTGGTATCGACTTGGGCAATGGCTCTGGGAAAGCCAGAAGGCATTTTCCAAACCAGCAGTTAGCGCATTTCCTAACTGCAAAGCCTCTGCCACGCTGTCATGCATGACTTGGCACACCACGAGGCGCTGCTTTTTGCACCCTGTGAAAAATCATGTCTTACTGGCTGCATGGGAAGAAGGACCTCTGTCTAAATCTTCCCGTACCTGGGCAACAGTCAGTAGTAGTGCTCCTTTTGTTAGGGGAGAAAAATACTGTGTGAGATTTTATTTTTGTTGACTGGAACTTGCCAATGCAATGCAGCAGCAGAGCGAGCTTGGCGGCCACAAGTGCCAGTCAGCTCCCCGAAAGCAGCCCTTGCTTAAGTAAGACGATCCTGTCCTCAGGACCACTGAAAATGAGGCTGTGAAAGGTTATGAAATGTAGCCAGTAAACATTGTTCTGGAGAGAGAAGAAAGTGTGTCCATGATTCCACTGGCTGGGAATGGTGTCGCTCAGTCTCCACCAGCCAGTTGCGTGGGCTGAGACGTGCAGCCAGCCGGAGACTAGTGCCTCTGCGGTTGAATGAAACACTGTGTTAAGCAGCTGCTCTCCTGATTTGCTTCCAGACTCTTTCTGGGCTGTTATTAATTTGTGCCTGGTTAGATAGGTCTTGTCTGCACAGGCTGATATATGACAAGGTTACGCAGGAGTTCACCACGATTTACAGCCTCTTGCCCGCTACCAGCATCTTCCTGGTGCTTTGTCCAGTCCACTGCTACCCTGCTACCGCTTCTCACGTGGGGCTCACTTTATCCCTGCTGCTCCATCACCCCTCTGCCTGCCCAGCCTACGATTCACTGTCTTCCCTTTCTCTCCCTGTGTTAGCTCTCTTTTTGCCTCTTAATGATGGATTTTGCAAACCTGCTGGCTCCTCTGCCTCAGGGTGGCTGGGAGGGGGACATGGGAAGGGGCTGCGTCAGGCTGCCATCACCTCTTGCTTTCTCTTGAATTTTATAAATGCATTGAATTGCATTTTTATCCAAGCAGCAGAAAGAATTCAGAGGGCTTTCCATCAGCAGTATATAAATAAAAACGGATCAGAATAGATTGGATTGTTGCTTCTTACATCCGCTTCCCTATTTTGTTTTTGACAGGTCCTGACACCCACACACACGCTCCTTGCTCAGACTCGGCTAGATCTGCTTTTTTGTCTGCTGTGAGTTTTTGGCAGGATTTTCCATTCCTCATAACCTTCTTCCCTTACAGAGAGTTTCAGTAATTCTTAGCCTGGTCCTTAGCTCTTAGGCCTTGTGCGCTTATGCTCTCCGTACTGATGGGTCTTTCCAGGCCCATCATTAAAACATCACAGGGGCAAACACTGCACCCTCCTGCAAGCTCTGAAATGGGGAAACTGCTGCTGCTGGCTCCTGATCTCCTCTGCAACTCCACTGGGTCTAAACTCGCTGCCCTGCTTCACTCTGCGCTTCCCACTGCAAAGGCGTGGAACTGAGCAAAGAATCTGCAACAGGTACTTTATGTAACGGGTTTAACCTTTTTCCCCCTGAGTTGAAAGAGCAGGTCCTGATGTCTTCAAGTGCATTCACTGTTTGAAGAGGCTTGCCTCATTTTTTTTCTCCTTGTGGAGTTTTTAATGCTACTTATCAGTCACAAATGTTCCCTGCGTGCATTCAAAAACTGGTATTTGCTATTCAAATAGTGCTAAGCTGTAACTGTTTAAAGGCAGCTTGAGGAATTGTTTCTGATCCTAAAGTGGATGAGCATGCAAATACCTGTTATATGTAGCACACACCCCTTTAAAATGTGGTTTTAATATTTACAGATGCACTCTTGAAATTCACTTTTCCCGAGTATCTGTGCTGGAAGAACTTGGTTGCTTGAATGTGTGCATAAAGGGGAGTATAAAAGCAACACAAGAACAAACTAGCAGAATTTTCTTAATAAAAATTCACTGTTTTATAAGGTCAATTTTTAAATTGCCCAACTCTAAACATGAGCACTGGAAAGAAAACAAGCAAGCGTGTGAGTCAGAGATTCCCCCTTTTCCTTGCCATGCTGCGTACTAGATGGGTGGAAGCACAAAGGCGCAGAAGCAGGGCTGAGCGTGGCAACAAAAAAAACAACATCTGTGGGATTCTCTTTCAAACTGTCTCTGCAAGCTGTGGGCGAACACCAGGCCAAGAGCTGTGCCAAGACCCCCTTCTCGTCGCGGTGGGGTACTGCTTGCTGAACCGCTGCGCTCCGACGGGGCAGCCATCTGCGGAGGCGTGCTGGAGGCCCAGCACCTCCCTCGCCAAGCACCCAGCAACGCTCCGAGGGGCCTCGGCCGGGGTTCCCGGGCTGCCCGTGCCCCGTCACGGGGCTGGCAGGCCGCCAGCTCCTGCTGCCCACCACCTCGGGCCGGCAGGCCGCCGGGGCCCGGGCCAGCACAGGGGGAGGGTGGCAGTGCCGGGGAGGGGTTCAGGCGGGCAAGACGACGCGAGGCCTGGCCCAGCAGTGCCGGGGCAGGGGAGAGGGCAGGCGGCGGGCCGCCCCCAAGATGGCCGACGCCCCCCGCCGCCGGAGCGCGCCTCACGCCCCGCGCCCCACCCTCCCCCGCGCGCATGCGCAGCCCCGCCCCCGCACTCGGCTCGGTACGGGCGCCCGAACCGGGCGGAAGTGACGAACCACTAGGGGCGGAAGCGGTGCAGGGCGCCGCTTCCTGCTCGGTGCCGGGGCGTGGCTGGCTCGCGGCAGGTGAGGGGTGGCCGGGCTCGGTGCGGCCGCGGGGGGCGGGGCCGGGACCGGGACCTCCTTCCCCTGCCGCCCCCTCCCCCCCCCCCGCGATTCCGTGCCCGGAGCCCGGGGCGGGCTCGGTGCGGCCTGGCCGGGCCCGCGGAAGGCGTCGAGGAGGGCCGGGTGCGGGCTGGACTCGGCGGCGAGGAGCCGGGGCTCGGGGAGGTTCCCCGCGGTGGGCCGGAGGCGGGCAGCAGGCGCCGGCAGGGCCCCGGCGGCGGCGGCGGCGGTGAGGGGCTGCCGCGGGGTCTGCGGCCTGTCGCCCAGCGGCGAAGCGCTTCTGGTGGCCACAGGCGCGGTCCCTCGGGGACCCGGTCAGGGCTGGGGAGGAAGAGCTTGGTAATGTGAAACGGGCGTCGAGTGAGACGTGCGGCACCCGCTTGGGTGGGATCGCAGGTTTCGAAGTCGGTTCTTACGCTGCTTCTGCGGTGCTGAGCCATGAGACAGATCGCAAAACCTGCCAGGCGGGCACGGGGCCTGGCAGTCTCGAGTCGGCGATGATGTGTGGGACACTGGGGCTCGACATCGTAGCGCTTCGGGGACTGGGAAGGGCGACGGCTTCGCTCCGCGTAGGTTAGCTGCCCTGTAGGGGTAGACAGCTAGATGCTGCAGCCTGGAGGGACTCACGAAAAAGAGGAAAAAAGTGTCCAAGACAGAGGGTCAGAGGACTCTGGGATGTGGGTTACATAACGTATCCTCAGAAAGTTGGCTAATGGCTTGTAATAGAGTTGGGGGGCTTTTGTACTATTCCAAGTACCGACTGGTTACTATTAACTATCAGCTAATTCAAAGAACACCACAGATTATAAACAACATAACTTCTAGTCCATCAGTGCATCAACACAGTTTGCTTCCCACAGTACTGGCAAATCGGTTTTCGTAAGGATTGCCTTTAATTTGCACAAGGGCATGTTCCTCACTCCCAAGCTGGTAGCGGTGGTGATGTAACTATTTGTCAAATAAAAACACGTTGTCAGTGTTTGCAAGTGAACCCAAGTGCTGTTGTAATAAATGCATTTATTGTATTAATTTTTTTCTATGTTCAAAATAAAGAATGAGTCAGCCAACAGTAAAAAGACCACAGGGCTACTAGACCTAGCTGTGCACATGAAGAAAGGCTGCTGATGGATGTAGTGAACATTGTGAATCCACATCCAGCAGCAGTGATCATTATTAGTATTTATTTTAGCAATCAACAGAAGTCCTGTTGTGGTGACAGGACTTTTTTTTTTTTTTTTTTTTTTTAAATGGTGTGGTTCAAATGTTGAGTGGCTGGACAGCACCTGGATTTTCCCAGAGGCCTCTTTCAGAAGAGGAGGCTTTTCATCCCTGGGGAGCGTAGGCTAATTCTCGACTCTGCTTGCTTCTACAGTGCACCTTCCAGCAAGGAGTGTGGGATAGTGCCAGCTGTGGTTGTGGCATTTCATGTGATTCAAGCAAATGTCAGCTAGGAGTTGGCTTGAGATGACCTATTTATTTCATTTAGGTTGCGCAGCGGGTGTTGCTGGCAGTGATTTGCAGACCGGATTGACCTGTCCCGGAGTAGATGAGGTAGAAGCTAAAACTGTCCCTATTTCTTGCCAGTTCTCTGAAATACGGAGCCTTCCTTGAGCAGGGAAAGGAAGCAGAGCGGATAGTGCTGCTTTTGCCAGAGGCGAGAGCTGGAAGCAAAGTGACTTTGGCATGTCCTTGTAGAGGCTTTCTGCATTTTGGTTTTCCGGGGAATTGGAGGTAGTCCAGTCAACTGTCCCTTGCTTAGACTTTCTTTTAGGTAGGTTAGCTAAGGACTGATAAGTTCTCCTGATATTTAATTATGTTTGTCTGGTCTAAGTCTTAAAGCTGGGATGTAAAGGCTGCCCAATATACCTCTGTATTCCTGGGATGCTTTGGTTGAGGGAAAATAGCTGCACCTCCAAAGAGCCCTCAGGCAGAAAAATGCCTGAGGCACTCCCAGAGCAGCACAGGCTGCTAGTCTTAGCATCTGCCCTTCTTCTATCACTCTGGATATTTAAACTGAGTTTTTAATCTTCATTCCTTCAGATAAACGTGTTGTTCTCTCAACTCAGGAGTTCATTGACAAGAAAACTGAAAGCAGATAATCCCTGGGAACTACTCTGCAGTCTGGCTTTTGGGTTCTGGTAATACCAGGTAACTATAGTCATTGCACGCTCAGCCTGAGCAGTAAAAGAGAAGGGTAGAAATTGAGGGCTGGGGAAAAATAGTGCTGAGATAAGCCTGAAAGCAAGGCAGATTTTTTTTTATAATTTTTTTTAGATTAAAGATAGTGTGCAGAGGAAGAAGAAGATTATGTCTGAAATTGTGATGTTTCCCATGGCTGTGGTGTTTGAGCTTGAAGGGAATTATTTTTATCACTCAAAAAGCAATTTCTATAGCTAATCAGCTCTGTTTAGACCCCTTCACAGGATAACCTTTACCAGAAAATAGTCCATCCAGCAGTTTCTTTAGTGGGTTATTGATTCCCCAGGTGTCATTCTTTTGACCCAGCTTTTTGTCAGCTCCTGTCATCCAGGACAGCCTGTAGGGGTATTTCTTCTAGCAAATGTGAATGGGCTTGAAGACACTTCCTTATAGTGAGTGAGTTCCCCTCCTGTCATTTTGCAGAAATGCAAGCGTCCCCTTTGCTTTTGAGTGTATAAAATGGGCAGGAACTGGTTTGGTTGCCAGTTTGATTTGGTTGTTGCCATCATTAAATATCTCAGGATCTGTTTTAAAACAGTGTGTGTGGGGTATGGGTGCTGTAAAACTCCAGAACTTTGGAGCAGAGGGTACTGAATGTGGAGGTGAAAAACAGGACATTGCTAGTTAGGATTTGTGGCAGTGAGATCTGGCAACGGTTAGATCTGCAGCTAAGGCCACTCTGCAGGAGCCCGAAACTGATTTTGCATCAGAAAATTAGAGGGAAAAATTAACTAGGTTTGTTTTGTTTTTTTTTTTTTGGAAAGTGCTATGGTTTTGGGAGTATGTATTTGTTGCTGTGGTCTGATAGTAAGATTGAGCAGCTCTCATTTTTCTGAACGAAATGTTCCGGAGGAAGCTCTACAGCAGTGTTTCAGCTAGCCGGCTTTTGAAACTCCAGTATTTAAGAGAACTTACTGCAGGGAAATGGCCCTCCAAGGGACTTTTGGCATAGCCAGTGCCTTCTGTGTACTTTAGGCACGCAAAACCAAAGTGCCCATTAAGGAAATCGAATGAAGAGCTGTGTCTGGATGTTATTTTTGATGTCTGTATTATAGGTGTAGCTAAGCTATTTGCTTAGGCTTCTTTTATAATAAATAGTGAGAGGAAGGGAAGGCAGGCAATTAGCACGGTGCTTTTGGTCAGTTTTAGATGGCTGCCTTAGAATCAGATCAATTGTTCATTAGAGCACCTGATTGTCTCCATTAGTGATGAAAGCCAAAGGTGACAGTTGTAGAGTGGGTTATCTGATTAACTTTAGATATCAACACCTGTCTGTCAAAACGAGCTTTATGTATCCAGCTGAAGGAAATCAATTTCAGCCTGTGCTTAGAGGACAGGACTGTCTCAGCAAGGTGATGCAGCCTGCAGCTCGGTGCCTCTTGGCAGCGAGGGCTGCTGTCTATGCTTCACAAAGCAGAGCTCTGCGTTGGGAGGAAGGTTGTCTTGAAGACAGTAGTAGCTTAGAGGCCATCTTAGCTTGTGGAGCTGAGAGGATTGAAGTGCACCTCTAAATTCTTTTAAGTCTCTACCTTTCAGATTCTCTTTAAAAAATATTTTCATGTAATAGCATTCTGTCTTCTGGAGAGCTGATATCCTTTGATTTTATGTGATCCATCTTTAAATGTCAGGTATTTTGCAATTTGCCAGGGAGTTGCCATATGCGATTGTAAAGCTGGGCTCCGAAATCTCAGGTTTTGATTCTGACCGTGTAGTATGTGACAAACCAAGAAATCTAAGTGGCTCTGAGTAGTTTTTAGGGAAAGGGAGGGTTTCCATTTCAGAATGATCACCAAGTCTGTTGATGTATTGGTTCAGGCCCACGCTTATTTGATCCAAGAGACAATGCTGCTGGTGGGAAACCAAATCCTCCAGTTCATGTGCATTTAGTTACCTGTCAATAATGTCTTTGCCTTAATGTCATGTTGCTCAGAGATTTCATGTCTTTAGTAGCTGCAATACCTACTGTTTCTTTCAAAGCAATGTATCTGAGACAAAGGTGTTAACAGGCCCTGGCTTCTTGAGAGAGGCTGCCTTAAATACTGGGCTCACGCTTTCAGAAGTAGATTTTTGACAGGCCAGTGCTTTTCCTTTGGTAGCTCTGAGTGCTCAGGAAGGCTCACCTTTTATTCTGGAAACAGCAGCATAAGACAAATACATAAGTAGCAATGGGCGTTTGTTCGTCTGACACAGCCCAGGGTCCAGGGAGACATGTTCCTGTCAGGCATCCTGTTTACAGAAACTGTGTCAGTAAGCTGCTCTTTTGTTGCAAAGCAGCCTATTTATTGTGTTCCCTCTGCAATTTAGGGAATTAACTGGGGAAGAAAAAAAGTTTTGGGGTGTTGGATACAAGCTTCATACCAGAGTCTCTCTTGCTGTTTCCAAAAGTGAATATCTTCATAGCATTACCTAAATACCTTTTTCTAGTACAATGTTGGCAGTCAGTAGGTTGAGTGAAACATATGTTTCAAATTGAATGGATCTTGGGTACTCTTCATGCAGATCCCAAGGTATGTTGGGTTGAATTAAACAGCTATCATTAGTATGTAGATTCAGCTAACAAAAAGGCACCTAGCACTGTAGCTGACATCGTGGTGCAACACAATGTTCTTGTGGTACCCAAATGCGCGAGATACCGTGTATGTGGTAACTGCCAGTAATTCCACACCATTTGGATAGGGAGAAGTGAGTGGCGTTATATCACTGGGTAGTTAGTGGCTGCCTACCAGTGCAGCAGAAAAAGCCTTTCCTTTTCCTGCAGCTGCTGCTAGGACAGATGAGGTGGGCTGCTTCAGTGATGGAAGGCGCTGCTGCCGTTTCCAAGCAGACTATTGACCCACAAGGCCAGGATGAGCAGTGTGTGAAATGCAGTGTGAGCCCCCGCGTCCTGCTGAGTATTGGGTCAGGCTTCTCAGTGCTCTGCTGTTTCTGCAGGGCCATGGTGTGATGTGGGAGGCTGACTCCTTTTGAAAAGATCTTGGCTGTTCAGGCAGTCCCATATCAATGAGCGACTTTTGGAAGTTATCAACATGTAGCAGGATATGCCTTGTAGGATTCATTTTCTACACGGACTTTTTTTTTGTTCTTCTTCTGAGGTAATGCTATACTGTAAGGACAGGCTGAAAGTATGAGGTTGATGAGACTGAGTAAGTATCTCTCTTTCTAAAGCTGGAGCAGAGGAGCAGAAATGGTTTTTACAGCTGTGGCTAGGTTAACTGTGTGATGTAGATGTGGCCATGACATGCTCCTGCTGCTCTGAGGGGGAGGGAGAGCAACAGCTTCTAAAGCTTCTCACTTTCCTGCACCCCTTGCCAGTCTATATGCCTGAGGAGCTCCAGCTGCCCAGTTTAATTCACTCATTGAGAGTGGGCAGGGTGGGACAGCTGGAATGGAGAGCTCTCTTGCTCCAGAAATGGTACTGAGAAATAAAATCCTTACTGCTTCCAGGCCCTCCAAAGATGGAGAAACGCCACTCTTCATAGCTTCTTCTAAAATAGCTACTACAGGTCTTGAGACCCAAAGCAGTAATGTCTACAACAGAGTTTGGGAATGCTACTATAAGAGACGTCTAGTAACATAAGCACCCTGGTGGAGTACAGCCTGCTACGGGGCCTAATTATGATCTTATTAATGCTTTCTTTCATCACTGCCTTCCAGCCTTCAGATGATGATTAGACCTATTTATAGGGGCAGAGTTCCTTAATATTCAGCACAGTGCACCTCTTGCCAATCAAATCAGTACCATCTGCATCTTTGATTGCTGCTTAATAACACTGTAGTACATGGTTAATTAAAAAAAATATAAATAGACTTTTCATCCTCTTAACTTATCAAAGTGCTTCTCTCCTCCTCCCTTCCCCTCCCTGTCCCCCCCAAAGGAGGTAAAGTTGGCTTAGCACAGAGACTGTGGTGAACCTCTCATCCCACTGCTGGAAATACATCTTGCTGTCCTACCCAGGATAATTACCTATTGTGTGCTCTGCTGGAGGACTAAGTTTCAGCCCCTCCAGTGAATGTCAGCACAGGGCAGAATGATCATTTGCTGCATGATAAAATAGGACTTACGTCTAGGCTCTTGTGCTGCATTTACCACCAGAGCATAAGCAACTTCTAGCTTTTGTTTCACTTGCGTGTCTACATCTGTGTGAGCGCATGTGCACACCCCGCCTTATCCCGACCCTTAACAGGAGGAGCATATACAATGGCATGTTTTGCTTTTCTGGCATTTTAAGTGTCTTTTTTAAATACAGTTCCCTGGCTTTGCAGCTGGTAAACTCACAGGTGTGTGCTTTATTTGTGGAGGGCAAGGTCATAAAATTGTCTTTTTTTTTAATTATTTTTTTCCTTGGATGAGTTCATTCTGATATTTTGTTGTGCTTCTAGCATAACCACGGTCTGACTTGCACATACCAGCAGATTTGATCACGATTTGGAATTCTGTGGGAAGCCTGTGCGGAAAGTAGAGAATGAGGATGATGTAGTAGTATACTAAGTACAGTACCACAGAGTACTGTAGTTAAGTGTACAGTAGTAGAAGTTTGTGATGAGACACACAACAGACATTGTAGCAGTTGGGAGCTTTGTGAGCTCTAAAAGCCACATTTAGGTATTGTGAGCAATGTGCGATGTAGTATGCTAGATTGGAGCAGAGGAAAGTGAGAATAACAGCAGTCTGTTATTGTCAGCCAGGATGGGACAACATTTGTCCAGGTAGACATGGTAGAAAGTATTATGTGTAAAAAATTACTGTCAGTGAGGAATTTGGGATGACTTCTCACTGTGAACCAAGTTATGCATGTGACTTTATCAGAGCACCTTGTGATAAGCTATGCCCAAAGCGTGTCTCTACTCCATCTTTTGAGTGTGTTTAGACTTAACCTGTAGTTCATTTGTGACTTGGTCTGTTCCCACTGTGGAACCATCCTGGTGGTAGTGGTATGTGGTGAGGGATATGCAGACTTGTGTTTTATTGCATATTGCTAGTCTCCGCGTCCTTGCAGGTGGCTACAAGGTATTGATCTTTTATTAGGGTCCTGCAAAGGAGAGGCGTAGGGCTAGAGATAGCCTGTCACTTCTTCTTGGAGATGTTCCTGCATGTGGGAATTAAAGGCTTTTAATTCATGCTGCCTTTCCAGTGCAGTGACAGAAGCAGCAGCACAGTAATTGCTGAAGCAGCCCTTGTATCTTTGAAGAACACACGCTGATTTTTTTCAAAGTATTTAAGCCCTCTTCTCCTCTGAACCCCCTTCTTTAATCCGTTGAAGCATGTTAAGGAAGCAAGTATTGTTGGTGGCTTGCTTTATTCTCCCTTTATTTTCATAGCAAAGCACGCATCTGCTAAGTGCTTATATATAGCTTTACCATCTCAGCCTGTGTTCAGGGCAGGCAAATTATTTTCTTAATATTGCCTTTGTTTACATTCCCTTGAAAAATTAAGATATTTTAAGGTTGTGGGGTTTTTTTGTTTGTAGATAATTATCTCAGTGATTGGTCCTCCATAGAGCAATATTTTCTAAAGAACTTAGAGGAGTGTTGCTTCTTTTACAGACTCTGTTTGCTCTGTAACAAGTTCTCTTGGGCTTAGCCTTGACACAAGGAGTTTTATTCTTGGGGGAAGTAACAGCAAAGTAGGTGAGCAAAGTAGGTAGAGTGTTTCTCTACCTATCCAGAGCAGTGAATTGTATACTTCCTTCTCTGGGTTCGGAGCTGCAAATCTCTACATAGCCATCAGAGTAACAGACTTGCCTGTGATGATTGAACAGTATGACCAGTTGCTGGTTCCAGATACCTGAAAACCCTGCAGTGCTCAGCCTGGATCTATCCGGGTGTAAGTCTTCTGGAAAGGCGAGACAGTCTGGGGGAGGCTGATGTTGCATTTCCCACTGCTGCTGTTCCGCTCAGCTTTTGCTAGTGTGAATGTTGGGACTGAGAGGGAGAGAGCAGCTTTGGGTGCAGAGGGATAGCCACCAGCCCTGACAAGCTTTGTACCAGCTTGCTTCAGATTGAAGGCGTAGACAGCTTAAGGCAAAAGTGCAAATCTGAGCAGTTGCTAGCTCCAGTCAGAACTTCCAAATCAGGATATAGCACTTGTAAGCAGGTGGTGCAGTGAGAAAACAACCTTTTTCTCTTTATTTGCAATTTAATAAGGCAAATGAGGTTATTATGTAACACCAGAGCACATTTGTCTTGATCATGAAAGTTGACATAGAAAAAA
Source organism: Platalea leucorodia (assembly GCF_965183815.1). Taxonomy (NCBI): domain Eukaryota; kingdom Metazoa; phylum Chordata; class Aves; order Pelecaniformes; family Threskiornithidae; genus Platalea; species Platalea leucorodia. Next base: position 60,901,958 of record NC_138826.1, read on the forward strand.
AAATTGAATAAAGAGTGGCTGGAGCCCCTAGATGCTGCAACTCTTTTTCCAGAGTCTCTTTGATCACAAAAAAAGAGCCGCATTGCTGTTTCTTCTGCCTTGTGTGACCCACAGCTGGTCACACCGTTAATGATTAAATCTCTTGGGTGATCTGACATCTGCTTTTCTGAATCATACTTGCTTTGGGGTTTATATGCCCATTTCTCATCGTAGCATCTGAGTATTTCATGTCGGCCGTCATAATTCCAGGATGCTGTGCTTTCTGCTGAAACATGCCAGGTCCCTCTTTAAGATTCTGGAATGATACTGGAACCAGTTTGTTGCTTTGTGGAAGTCACTTCCATGTGTAAGATATGAACAGTTTATTTGCACCTTTGGTGTGTATGTTACATGGAGGCTTGGCATCCATTGGGCAGGATGGGAGAGCCGAGATATTTCTAATCTGCAGCACTTTTTGTTTTTATGTAATGCCTAATTCTGATAATGGAGCATGGCAAGGAAATGTGCTGCTTCCTTCTCAGTGCACTGGAGGTTGGGATAAAGGAAGAGTCAGTCTTGCTGAGTGACATTCAGTCTTTGCTTTCCTTCCTGACTTTTGTTGGGAATATTTTGAATTTTCCCTATTAAAATCTTCCTTGTTCCTGCAGTCCCTGTCTGTTACAGAAAGCAATTCTGCTTTTGTTCTAAGCGTATGGTCAGACCTTTACTCAAAGTGTTTGTAAAATTGGCTTGTTTCCCCAGTTACTTTGGTCACAAGAGGTAATAAATAGCAGCTGTAGCATGGGATTTTGCTCCAGTCTAGTCATTCAGAAGGCTGTTGCTGTTTTTCCTCTTTCTTGCTATAAATCTCTAATTTGTTACCTTGTGCAGAGAGAATTGTCTCCTGTATCTGTCTCCGATAGCGGTTCCCACAGAGTCTACCATATTTCTCTAATGTGTTTTTTTAGGAAACGTGAGAATCTGGAGCTCGTGTGAGAGGCTGCTTTGAGAACCTGTGAAACTGAAGTTTACTGACAGCCAAACCGTGACAGTGTGAGCAGGAGCACCTGGGGCTTTTCCTGCCTTGCCCCACTACTGTGTGCTCCTCTCTTTGCAAGGGGGGCAGCTGGTCCTGAAGAACAGTCTGCAACTTCTGAGTGTGAGGAAAGAAACAGTTTGGTAGTAGCTAGGGGAGTGCTGCTTCTGAGTGTGAGCATCTGTCAGTCAGCAGCTGAACTGAGCTTGGCTTTAGAAAGGTCACTAAGAGAATTAGGATTGGTGAGAGTATGGGAAACATATGGGGGCTGTATAATCTCATCTGGCCTCAAAAGGTGAAAAGCTTGGCCTTCTCATCCTGTGGGGCAGGATTACCATTACACAGTAATGGTTTTGGTAGTGAAGCAAGTTTAAGAAGTCCCCTTCTTGCCCCTGCTTCCCATTCTGTTTCATGACTGGGCAATTACAGCTGTTTATCTGGCTGTGGTAAATTGGGTCATTGAACTGATCTGAGTTAAAAATAGGAATCCCAAACATCAGCAGCATTGATGCAACAGAAGAGTTGTGACCAGTGGCAGGGAGGATCGTAAACTTGTTCTGCTGTCGGAGCCAAAGTATCGCATAACTGCGCACTCGCTGTGTTATCTGGTCGCTTTGTTCCATGTTGTCAGTCAAATAGTAGATTTGAAAGCAAAAGGGTTCAAGCTTGGTTGTGGTCAGCAGATCAAAAAATGCCATCTCAAAATCAGCTGTACTCCTCTCAGATTAACTTGTATGCTTTACAACCCTAAATAATAATTTCCTGCCTGCTGAATAGGCCCAGTCAAGAAGACTAATCAGTGTGCAAACATTGCCGCTAGAGAGTGTGGATACAGAGTCTGGCTGCCAATGATGCATGAAGTGAAACAGAATAGATCTAGGCTTTCTGCAGCAGAGCCAGGTCTTCTGATGGCTGGGCTTGATTTTGCAAATTTGTTATATGCAGAAAGGCTCCTAGGTTTCCTCCTTCTTTTACCTGTCATATGATTCGTTATTAAACACCTCCCCCCGCCCCAAAAGAACCCCAAGCAACCCCATGCCCCAGGAAAAAAAAAAACAAACAACAACAACAACAAAAAAACCCCCAAAAAAACACCACCAAAAACCAAAATGAAACAACAAAGCAGCCACATCACATTTACAGAAAGTCTTTCCTAACCTGCTGTGGTAGGATCAGAAAGGACAAATTTGGAGAGGGTAGATGGTGTTTCTTAAATGTACAGGAATGGCTGCAGGCAAGTCTAATCTGATATCTTTTCATTTTGTGAAGCAAGATAGGGAATTTAAAGAACGTGTGAAGACCCCTCTTGTTTTTACCTATTAAACAGTTGTTTTATGCCATAACTATCTCTTCGGGCTCTTGTTTTGTGAACTTCTCCAGTATAGGCTGTGTTTCTATGTTATTTTCAGCCTGCTCTGCTGTACAGGCTGTAATACAGTTTGCACACAGCAGTGCTCCGTGGACTAGCTCCTGCAGACCTCCAAGTACCGTGGAGGGAATGTGTTGTGTCCTGAGATATCTCTGTCTGTTTCTGATACCTTACTTTTTGATCCTCCCTTGTTTTGCTTCTCTTCAGCTTAATGAATATTTTCTCATATGGATGTACAGTGCTCTGCGTGATGAAACCCTGTAATGAGCAGCTGTAGACTGTGTTTTTTTACAGTCTGAATGAGCAAGATACACAGAGAAACAAGTTTGAAGGGAGTTGTGTAGGCCTAGCGGCAGAGTTTAGGTTAGAAAACTGTATGGACACTCTGTTCGTTAATCAGGCTGTCCTAACAGTAATGTATTTGTGAGTTTACAATTTATAATGTGCTCAGAGAAATGGATTTCTTCTCTATACCCTCCTCCATGTCCCGGGAACTTTTTTGTTATTTTTGTGAGCAAAAACATGGGAGGCAAACTCTTTGGGAATTGCGGAGGGAGAGGTGAGCAAGGCTGGCAGGATGGAAACATGGACAATGCACAGCCTTCTCCTGGCTGAACTACAGAGCAGTGGTATTGGCCCAGCTGCATCCAGGAGCATGCACACTGCGCTGGTGCACGTGTTGAACACAACTGAAAGATTTCAGTGACTGTTTAGGTTTTATATGTGAAAGGATCCTAAAATAAGGAGACCTCTTTTAAGATAGTTACTAAGGAAAAATGCAGTCACCAGAAGCAACAAGCAGTCTCAGAATGGAAGAACTTTCATTAACCTACTTGGAGCAAGGGCGTGTGTGCACATGCATGCCCTGTAATTTCATAGCTGCTGTTCGTGGCAGGGAGTGGTGGTTATGTTTCTCGGAGTAGAAGTGTAAGATGAAATACCGCGTTTTGCTAATAGGGTTGAATGACCTGAAATATATCCATCTGGAATGTGAGGATGGGAGGAGGGAACAGGGTGATTTCTGACGAGTCTTATCACTACCCTGAACTGACTTTGCTCCGAAGTGTGGTCCATGTTTTCAGCACAGTACTGAGCAGACATTTGTTAAGTATCAAGCTAAAAATAAAATTATGGTTCCCAGGAGCATTCAGATAAGCAAGAGACTCCCACCTCACTGTAGCTGTCTTGGATTTATTAAAAATCCAATATGTCAGCCTTACTACTTGTGCCTTTCTCCTCAGCTCACCGATTCCATTGCAAATGCTTTCCTAAAATAATTAGGGGAGCAGAGAGTGGAAGTCCCTGAATAAAAGCTATGATAAAATGGATGTGTGTTTACTGTAATGACCTATTTGCTCTTTCCTTTAGGCACAATGGCTACAGTAGCCCAGAAGCACTTTTTGGAAGGGCAGACGTACTCAGTCCCCCTGATCCAACCGGACTTACGCAGGGAGGAGGCTGTTCAGCAGGTGGCAGATGCACTTCAGTATCTGCAAAAGGTGTCGGGCGATATCTTCAACAGGTATGGTGCTGTCACATGGGGGCTGGGGGCTTAGCATTCAGCAATAGGAAACAGTGTGCTGTGATAAGGTTGCAGCAGTGAAAGGGCATTGCATTGGCAAGCAATGGAAGTTCAGAAAAGGGATAAAGAAGGGCCAGATGCACTTTAATAAAAGTTTATTGGATTCGGGTCTGTCAAAGTTAAGCATAATGAAATGGCTGCAGTTAGCCAGAGGTTGTTTGTTATTAATTTTTTATTCAGTGGCAGACTCCCACAAATTGCATTACTGCTTCTGCGGCAGTTATCCTTTATTCCTTCTTGCTCATGTTTTAAATGGGAGACTTTCTTATTTAGAGTATCTTGAAGAATGTCTTTTTGAGTCGTACTTGGAGCAGTGGAGTAGAAAATGTCTTTTTGTTCTGATCTCTGGGACTTCCAAACTGTTCTCTTTGGTCTTCTGGTGTTTTGCAATTCTCTTTTTGTATGTTGGGAGGGCTGAGCGCATGAGAGTGTCTGTTCTTCTCGCCACAGTCTCATAATCCATCTAAGCTGATCTTTTCAGGGATTTGGCCCACACTTGCCACCTCTTGCATATGGGCATCTTTAGGATTGGATCTATAAGACTACTTATATAGCAGATCAGAGAGATTCTTGTGCTTGCCTGCAAATGATGGTAGATAGCATGGTGCCTTTTTCCATCCCATGTCATCTTTGATATCTCAGTGTGCTAGATGGCATATCGTATCATTGGTATGGAAACAGATCAGCCTTTATCTTCTCATAGCCTGATTAGCAGAAGCACTTGCTTTGGTTTCAGTGGGGATCATGACTACCTAGTTTGATTTACTATGGTGTGAGCAGGATCATGGCATTCTTTCTTCTTTCTTCTTTTGAGTTTTTTTGTTTTTTTAAGAGCAGATTGAAGTTCTTCAGTTTTTGATAGCAGTACTTTGAAGGGCAGCCTCTAGGGAAAGGGTAGTCACTAAGGCTGAGCTCAGGTCATTGAGGCAAATAAAGGCTTTTCATTGGAATAGCCTTTGTTTGGGCAAGGGCTCTTGGGCAGGGGCCAGAAGTGTGTGTAGGCTGAATTAAGTTGAACACAAGGTCTCATTCTTTTGTGCACTTCTCAGTAGGGGAACCCTTCATGATATAAGGCTGGGAGAAGGCTTTCTAGAGCTGCCAGAAACATGTGGAAGGCACCTCTCGCTTGGGACTGGTTGGCAGTGCTGTCTCCCTCTGTGGGGCAAATAAACCTATTGATAAAACAGGAGTGGTTCTTTCTCCGTCTCTTTTTTTTTTCCCTTTCTTTTTTTTTTTTTTTCCCCCCTTTTTTTCCCCTCCAACTCGCTGCTTTGTAATGCAATACCCTGTAATTTCCCTGGGGAGACAAGTCTGCTGTTTTGTATGCAAGTCACTCCTGAGTCCTGAACAGTGACTATGATGCTGTTCCCTCGCTCTTTGGTGCACTCATGACTTTTAATTACCAATTTTTTCCAACAACAGAGGAGGCTTCATTGGGCTCTTTGTTTGCTTTGCCTTTCCTCTGAGGTCTCGGCTCTCTGATATAATTAATAACGATTTAGTAATTATGCAGGCGCCTGATTAAAAGTTCCATGACCTTGCTTGTTCCATGCCAATCAAGGGGTAAAGCTTTCAAGGTGAGAACTTTGCCACTTAGTGAAGAGTGACCTTTTATCTTCCCTTTCCTGAGATAAGGCAGCTCTATCTTCCATTTCCAGGAAGGAGTTGCCTTATCTGTGGAAGCTGACTGTTCTGATCTGCAAAACAGCAGCTTGCAATGTTGATGGAGAGGAAACTTGTTCAGTATGGCAGACTCAGATGAGTGTGTCAAACTCATTACTTCACTACTACAAAGATGCAGATGTTCTGGGGTTGTTTTGTGGGAACACTTGGATTGCTACAGTGCTTTCAAGAGTGGCAAGCCAACGTGTAATTTGTTGAAGGTGGAATGAAAGAGTCTCTCTTACTCTCTATGGAAAGAGGAATCTTTCCACAACCAAATCTTTTTTTCCATGTTAGCTGATCAAAGCTTCTGCTTTGAGTGGTTGCTGACATGACAATTGAGTATGAATTCTTAAAATGAACATGTCCGTCCATTGTGCAAGGAAGGTGAGCTTTTTCTCTCTTTATTTGGAAACTGGCTGAAGGCAACTGTGGTACTGTTGTGGTTGTAGAAGAAATGTTCCCTGGGCCAGTTAGTGGCTGCGCAGAAACAGCAGTGGTGAAAAGTGCCTTTGGATTCAGTCTTCTCAAGGGGACACAAGAAAGACACCTTTGCATTTGGAGAACGGGGAGAAAGAAGACAAGCAGCTTTCCTCCATTTGGGGAATCCGGGAATCTTGCAGAGTTCATTAGTTTGTAGAGAATCAAGGGATGTGCAGGTGCAAAAAAAAACCCAGGTAAACTATGGCTGAGACTCAGAGCAGACCCACTGGGAACAGCCTTGGAGAGTAGGTCTAGCAACCCTAGCAGCTAAACCTCCTCTGTACCTTGCTAACAGTGCACTGGGACTGCAATCTGGAATCACTAAGAAAGAGCAGGGAGTACCTCAGCATCCCTCTCTATCATAGCCCTAATCCTTGGGAGCAGGGAGCCATCCGGCTTCTTCCACACGGAGAACAGCAAAGTACCACATCCTGCAGAGGGAGAGCACTGACCTGGGCAGGCTTCTGGCTGCTGGGCAGTACAGGTTGATGTCTTAGGTCAGTACTGTCAACAGTCTGGTCCTCTTAGGAAATCCTGTCTTCTTGGTGCTGATATCAGTACTGTGAGGAGATCAAGAGGCTGCACATACTTTCCAGGGTTGTGTTTTGGAGTAATGGAAGTTTTAACCTTGTGTATGTTAACTGAATTCATGTAATTAATCTGCTGTGGAAGCTGCAGTGAAGATCAGATTCATTGCCTTTAGCTACTGGGATTTTAATACATATCATTACTGCTTAAAACATAAATATTCTAACATAGCCCATCTGACATAATATCTATATGAGTTTAACTCCAGACTTTTAAGGAGGGCTTTTGATATAGGTCACAGGAGGCAGAATGACCAGTTTAAACACTCAATTAACCAGTAGTCTTTTATCTATTTGTTTCATCATTACCAGCATTTTCTGGGTGACAGGTTGTGTTGGAATCATGTGCTGTGGAATTTTTTACAGGAATGTTGTTGTGATAAGTACTTCAGACCGGTGGTGGGTTTAGCTTTCCCAAGATGCCCCCCTGGTTAGCTAGGCTTGCCCTTTGGGATTTCTCCATTTCTGAGGAGAGTTTTTGTTGCCAGGAGATGTTAATAACCTCTAATATGTCAGTTCATTATTCAGTGTGTACACTTTTGTAAAACAGATTTGTGGAAAATTGCCTATGCAATTTATCTTATGGAGTGTTATACCAATAGAAAGAACACAAATACTTGGGGTTGGAATGTTGTTATCAAGGTCCTGGTCTCCTTTGCCTGTGATCTAACCACAAGTTGTCCAGTATACAAAATTTCTCATCCTTGTGCTTCTTTTTTTCAGTTTAAGGAAAAATTTCTGTGTTTATCTTTTTAAAGATCTTTATTCAGTGTCTTTTGCTTGTCTGGAATAGTATTTTGCTAAACAGGTGCATCCTTCTTGTTCCTCCCCAATGGCATTTAAATTCGTTTCATATTAAGTAGTTGAAAAGGGCTTTAATATTAAACAAAGGTTTAACTGGGAGCCACACTTCTGAAAGCAGTAGTTGGAGAACAAACGTACTGTGGAAATGCTGTTAAGTGTAGGGAAGTTAAGTCTGGTAAGTGTGTGATTAAGGAAAGTAAGGAGTAGCTGGCTGGGCAGCAGAGCCTTAAGAGATGTTTGGGACAGGAGCAGGGTTGAGATGCGAGTAGTCCTGAAATTGAAAATGCAGACAAAACCCAAATCATGAGGCATTTGGGTGTTCCCCCCTTGTTTTAAACTTACTACTGCTATTAGTCATGATGATCACTAATGGAAATGGGTGACTGAATTTCACCATAAGAATGTGCTTGATTTAGGAGGTCCGTGGAATGTATTATTAAATGTTCATGGAAACTTGCAAAGAAAGGTCTTGCTGCGAGTTGTACTGTGTCGTTTGTTGTGCGCTGTGGCTCTGGGATGCATCTTGGAGCTTGAACATTGCATTGTAGTTGTTCCTCTGCTGGATGTAAGGGTTTGATCTTACTAGGAGGAGAGCTGTCAAGAGGACTCCATTGTGATGGGCCATCATTCGGGTGAGTTTATACCAGGTTGGTTGTAGCACAGGGAATCAATTTTTCTCCAGTTAATTTTAGAGTGATACAGCTCTTGTTAAGCAACAAGTCACCTCATGGTACTTTAAAGTTGTCCTAGAGGCCATCTGAGAGAGGATGCTAGGTGTAGTTTAGTTTCAGAGACCTCTCTTGAGGGGCTGTAGGAGTAGTCGTTTGCTGCCAGGCAGATTAAGCAGAAACAGTGAGGTAAAGGAGTGAGTGGATAGTCCTGCAGACATGAGGACATGGAGCATGGGGAAGACGGAGAATTTTGCCTGCAGATATTGGTTATTCTTGTAGAGCCATGTCCAAGTAATGTGGATTTTTTTTTTTTTAAGTGTATCACACACTTTGTAAGAAACTGCTCATTTGTTTTAGCTCTCATGGTCCTCTGGAAGCTGAATTTGAAAGCTTGTAAAGACATAGCTTGAGAGAGGTTCCCAAACTATTGGGAGACTTTAGGAGGTGACATATGGGTGTCAAATCAGCATGCCTGGAAGATTGGTGGCAGCTAGCAGTAGCAAGCATCATATGCTCTCAAAAAGAGGCAAAGGGATAGTGACTGTTCTGCAGGAGTCCAGATTACAACTCTTTCTGGATGCTGCTAAAATCCCTAAGCTTAAAATCTTACGGGATCTGAAACCCAGGCTCAATTCAGATGCCTTGACAGCCCACGGAGAGGGGCAGTGGGTGGGAAGGGGCACAGATAGAGGTATCACAGCTTGAAATGAAATGGAAATAGTAGGAAAGAGGAGACTGAATGGTATTAAGTCATTAAAAGATTATTCATTCAAAATGAAACAAACATGGTGGAGAATTAGCGAGACAGGATTCTTGCTCATCTCAGAAAGTTCTGAAAATCTACGTCTTTTGGACTTCAGAGATTAAATGTGTCTTTTGAAGGAGAGGAGCAGAATGCTAAATTTGATTCTGCAAGCAAGATGCTTTTTATGGCATTGTCATTGAAATGTAGTGATGGTTACTTAAGCCCTTGCTCTAAGTCTACTAACAACAGCTCTTCCACATCAGTTTCTTTCACTAGCAGTCTGTTTATCTTTGAATCCCATTCCCCCAAAAGGAGGGTGATCAATCTGTTCTGCCTTAAGTGATTGAAAGGCCATCTTGAACTTGGTAAGAGAGCTGTAGCCTTCTGTACACTAACAAGGTCTTCAGCATAGTTTAAAATGAGCAATTTAAAGAAACGATTGAAGTGCTTCACCTTCAATATCCTCCTCCAAGCAGACTTAAACTTTTCGCACCTAATAGCAGGTCTGCAAATAGCGGTACATTTTAATGAATAGCTACAAGACTCAATGCCAGCATTAATGCAAAATGTTTCTGAAAGCATGAGATGATTTTGCATTAGCTACAGAAAACATTCTGTAGGGAGGAAGGGCTCTTAATGCTTGATTCTATGTCTGAAAAGAAAATGATGGAATATTGTGTCCAGGATGCTGAAATGGCCATCCAGGAGCACAGAGGAAATACAAGCCTTACCCATATCCTCAGTCACTAAAAATAAAATGAGTGGTTTAGGTGCAATCAGGCTAAACTGCTGATATATCAGTTTGCTGTAGGTAGTTAAAAAGTGAAGGAAAATGCAAAAGTTGCAGGAGAGGTGTTCTCCCACTTCTGGAATTGGTCTCAAAGCTGCTTAGCAAAAGGAGGCAGGCAGCAATTTCAGACTTGATGGAGCTCTTCAGAGGATTCTCTCTCCTCTTACAGGGCCTGTCATGGTAGTGGAGTATCTAGTGGAAATGTGAGACAGTTTGATCAAAACAGATGGCATGTGCAATAGGAAAGGCAGACGGTAGGGAGAAACTTAGATAACTTTGGTACATATGTTTTTTTTGTTTTATTTTAGTTTGTGGGGGTTTTTTTAACCCTGACAGGGTAGCCTCTTGTTTGTACAGTGTGCCTTGTTGGAGAAAACTCAGTATTGAGTAGCAGCTTTCGAGTTCTGGTGAGCTAATTCTCTCCCTGGTCCTTAAAGACAGGACAAGACAGACTCCCTGAGAAAGCATGTGAGAGATTTGAAAGTAGGAAGAAGTGTAAGATGCACCTGCCTACGTACGTGCACCTCGGTAGCTGGAAGAATACCCAGTTGAATATGCATTGTGGTTTGACCATCCTGAGGCCTGAATCTCTTCCTTCCTCTCTGGACAACTTTCATTCTGTGTTTGCAACTCTGGGAAGATCAGATCCATTCTCAGAAGGAGAATTTGCTGCTCCTCAAAGGATGAAGGAGTGATACTGAAAGAGAACAGGAGGCAAGGTTGCTGTTTCAGTAAAGGAGGGCTTTGCTTTGAAGGTATTTATTTGGTTTGTTTTCTTTGGTCATGAGCAAGGGGAAATCCCACCTTAGCTTCTAGAGGACTGATTATTGCAACGCCGATCATTTCTAACAGGGATGTTGCTGTCTGTAACTGTATGAGTTGGATTTCCTGAAAAGAGGTGTTCCAGAAGAGTCTGTGATAAATCTTAACATGCTTAATAAAAGTAAGTTCTTGATAGCATAGGAACTTCTTGCTGTGCAGACTCTGTTCATGCAGCAGAACTTTGCATCTTGAAGAAAATCATTAATCAAAAAAATATTTGGTCCAATCACATGCAGTTCATAGTGGCTTTCTGACTTAATTTTCTGTGCTTGTTGTTCATATTTGTATGTGCCTGTAGGCTAAAATCAATTTACTACTATCTATAGACTCCCTATGGCTCAGCAAAAATTTTCTAAAATGTTTAAAGAGCTATGATTTTAACACTAGAGATGCCACACGTAGTTGCTACCATTGTTTGTTATTCAAAGGCCATGTTACAAAACACATAAAGTCAGTTTCAAAACCATCTATGGAAATAAAGCCTGTAGCAGGAAGAGGCAAAAGAAACAAATGTTAGACACGTTTGTGTTTGGTGAGAAGTAATTATCTTGATAAACATTGCCTTCTTTCACCAACCATTATTTTAAAGCACAGTCAATTTGAGGACCAAGCTGTGACTAAGTTGAAGGATGGATCACTTTGTATACCCCCAACTGCTATAAATGGGTTTAAACTTTTATGAACTGTCTTGTAGCAAGAAGTACAGAGGTGTAATTACCCCTGTTTTTACTGCTTTAAGAAGTGGAAGCCCAAGAGAACCTCTCTGCTATTGACAAGATGCAACTTTTTGCTTACTGAACTGTTTCTGGATTGAAAAGGTAGTGTGTAAATAGCCTGGAGCCCAAGCACTGTGCAATTGCACTGAAATAACCTTCTTTGAAGCTGAGTGGAGCAAGGTCTGAACCAGCTGATGCTTGTGGAGGCTTATGGACTTCAGAAATACTGTCTGATGCATTAATGCAGTGAGGTTTTAAATGGCTGAAAGTTGTAATATCCTAGAGCATGAGAGTAATGTATCCAGAAATAATAATGGTGATTTTGCATCCACGATGGTCTAAAGGTATGTGAGAATTCCACACTGAACCCTAAACCAGGCTTTTCTGCATAGCAAGAGCACTGAGAGCCCTTTGAGAAAGAAGTAAAAAAATTTGGCAGGGGATGGAAGTGGTGGTGATCTGTCCTCCTTGCCACGTGCCAAAAAGACTTGTTCCAGTGAGCAATGCGAGTCTTTACAATGGGACCACCTTTGCATGTTTGTTTTCAGTTAATTCTGAAGCCAGAGCTGCGTGGGCATGTTGACACCTTTTCTAGGCTCATCTCTTGAATGTTGTTTCAGAGTTTCTACCCGATTCAGACAGATGCTAACTTGTGAATCACTTGTATGTGGTGTTCATAAACGTTCGGGGGTGCCTTAAAGGTAGCGTTGAGTTGGAGGAAGGCAGCAGTTCAGCATGAGCGTGGTGGGAAGGTGTGCTAGGGAAATGAATTTTAGAAGGTAGGGTGTGGACAAGTTGTGCTACAGTGCATCTCTGGCTGCGTTTTGCTAACATCTGTGGTGCCAGTCCCTCAGTAGGTTAGTGGGACGTCAGTGTCAACTGCAGGGTCCAGGCAGTGGCCTGGGCCTTGAGGGCTGCCTGGAGAGCAGAGGTGGGGCTGACCTCCCAGCCACAGCTGTGAGTGATGAATGCAAAGAGGTCTCATGGCGGCAGTACTTTAGCATGGGAGTGTTAAGTGTGCTTCCCTGATGTCTTCCCACAGTTGTGGTGCCCTGAGAAAGTTCTCCAGGAGAACTCTGAAACTCTGCTCGTTGTGCTGCTGGGTAAACTTCCTTTCCTTGAAGTACTCTGGATGGCTGTAGGTTGGAAGGATCCAGATCGACTTGATGCAGTGGCTGAGATTTTGTCCAGCAGTAAGTCATGACTATAAACTACTAGGGCAGGAGGTGGCTGTTAATTAACAGAGATTTGGAAAAGAACTTATGAACTCCCCCACCCAGAGAGGTATTCCCTTCCCCCCAGCCCCTTACCCCAAGCGGCTGTAGCTATTACTCTCTGGAAATATCCAAGGAGAAGCAGCTCATAACAACAAGTCAATGTGTGCCTCACAGCAAACAAATGTTCCCTTTTTTTCTAGTTTCTCAGCCTGCAGGTTTGGCAATATTGTCAGATTCTCCCACTCCCACTCTTCTTGACGCAATTGCCGTGTTGTTCTTTTCTTATACAAAGTGATAGCTCTACCTTCTCAACCAGCTTCAGATGCTGGACTGTCACACATGTATTGGAGTCATTTTCTGTTCCTATGGGTGAGTTTTGTCTACTCAGTCAGCCCTGGAGGAAGAGATGCAAATAAGTCACTTTGTTTTACAGGCATGACTTCCATCAGGGTTCTAGTGTGGAGAAAACTGTCTGGAAAATAACACTGAGTGGCTTGAAATGTGTATTACAGGCTCGCCCCATATAAGTGGGAGTGTGCACACTGCAGGGAGAATTGCGGGGGGAAACACCAGTGCCAAAGGTCTGTTCTTCACACTTGACTGGCAGATTAAATTCTCTGTCTGTGGTCCTTCCTTCTGACTAGCTGTGGTGCTGTCACTGGGCTTTTCCACATGGGGTAGGTTAGAGTTTGGGTGTAAATGCAACTGACAGTTAAGACAGAGCAGCGCTTTTGGAGACAGCAGATCCATTTGCAGACGCTAATGATGGAGCTCTTGTTTTTCTTCCATTGAAATTCTCCAGATAATCATGTCATTGAAGGAATTCACCATGCTGTGCCATTAGGGAGAGGAGGGGATAAAAACTATTCTTGGAGCCAGGGATGAAGGATTTGGATGGTAAAGTATGTTAAAGAGAAGCCCCAGATGAGTAATTTAGTATCTTCTGAGTTGGATTCCATTCTTAATTTATCCAAGAATATGATCCTTATTCTATACACATTTTAAAATGCAAATACCTGGTTTTATTTTACTTCTAGGACTTTCATTTTAGGTCTACCATCAAAGTTGAATAAGAAGACATGCTTGATGGGCTTAAGAGGCAGAACAGGACATTCCTTTTAGAAGAGAAGGTAAAGCTGTTGCACTTCTGCTCTGTGGTAGTGCAGCAGGAATAGTGTTTCTGATTATCTGTGAAATACATATAACATGCCAGTCATTCCAGTAGCTCAGCACCAAGAAACTAGAAAGTTCATGGTCTCCACAGTTCAGTTCTCTCTGTCACTTTGGCTCAATGACTGGGTTTCTTTGGTTTTGCTTCAACAACAATACTTTTAACAGCGACATCGTGGATTTTGTTGATTCCAGAAGAAATTCAGACTTTGTGTGACTTTTTTGAGGGAGGGAGGGTGAGAAGCTCCTAACTCCTGTTGGGTTACTGAGCACCAGGCAGGGTTTTCTTTGTTCTTTCTAGCACATGGGCAATTTGGGGGGGGGGGAACCCCAACAACCCCGCAGCCAAAATCATGCCCTTCGTGCTTACTTTTAGCTGGGATGAGGGGATTAGTTGCTGCTGAAGGCGTTGGTCCATGAGAACATTTATTGTGTGAGTATGTCACAGGGTGAGTGGTTAGGCTATTAAAATTTATGAATTTATGGTCCTGGCAGTTTTGGGGTAGGGAAGGAGGTTTGAAAAGTATACTGTGCATATTTGTTCTGGTATTATTGTGAAGCTCGTATTTCCATTCTTACTGACTATTTGTGAGTCACTACGTGGGGAAGATGAGTTTTAAAAGGACAGTGAGGAAAATTAAATCATGTGTCTAGAACTGCTCTAAAGGTGATGTCTGATCACTGATGTGCCACAGACTGTTTCATTAAAATGACAGAGCAGCTGTCAGTCCAAGCAGAGAGGCATCTGCTCTTTAATGCTGTTAGAAAAATCTCTTCCTGGGGCACAAAGTTTTTTGGGGAAAAGTAACTAGAAATCCCTCAAGAAAGTAAGAAGGTGCTGTAATCACTCAGGAAAGGTGTTAGATGGCTAACGTGTCATAAAGAGTTATTCTCATTTGTTGAAAAAGCACTTATGCTCAAATTAGCTTGTTGATGGGCATATCATAGAAGGTGCCTTTTGAGATTTGAGTGTGACTGCAATTGATTGTAGGAAAATGAAGAAGTAATGCTAAACAACCTCTGTTTCTGAAGAGCAAATATTTTGAAATAAAAAGCTCCATTTGCAAAAAATAAGGAAATAAATCTTTCCTTTAAGAGAAGGAGACCTGTTTTGAAATAGAGGGATCTGTTATGAGAAGTTCAAATTGGAAGCATGGGTGAGAAAGGGAAAAGATGTAGTTAGCAATGATATTTCATTACTAGCGAAGGGCTGATACACTTTCTCAGAAACAGTTATCTTATATGGTTGGTCTTGTTTTCATTGTCGCAAAGTTTTGGGGGAAACTTGGGAATTGGCACTGGTCCTTGCAAGATGCTGAGGAGGATCATCGACTGCTGAGCAGAAGCAGCGAGTGGCAATGCTCACATGGGCAGAAGTACCTAGTTGAAGGAAGAGTGGAAGGGAATAGAAGAAACTTGATTGAGTTGTAAGTTGTTGAAAGTACAGTGATCACTGCAGCAAATATGATGAGCAGAAACACAGTATTGAGAGCAAAACAAAATGACTTGGATGCTCCAAGTCATCCTTCAAAAGCTAGTTAGGTCATTTACCAAGTATCTGATGACAACCTCAATAGGTTACGGCAAAGCGAGGAAAGACCACAGAGGCAGACCCTTATTACATGGTGGAAGTCAGAAAGGAACTAAGAGTTACAAGAAGAAAAGATGAAGTGCGGTTGTCTTTGAGGGTTTCGAAGTTGATGAAACAGACTGCTTTATTGGTAGCAAGTCCTTTTTCTTGGTTAGGCTTTCCTTCCCCTGTATGCAACTCCAGTTGTGCAGGACAGTTGTTTTTATAGAGACTGATTTTAGTTGGTGACTGTTGTGTGATTACTAGCTTGTAAATGATAGCTCTTAAGTATCTGTTACTGAAAAGGGGACTGAAGGATTCAACTTGTGGCATGCAAGTCAAATTCTGTGTGATTGCCATCAGCTACTGGGAAGCGGGGAAAATTTAAAGCCAATGCAAAAACCTTTACCTTCAAACTTGTGTCTTAAATGTGGAGAGAGGGTATATTTTGGATCTAGAGAAAGAAGTGGTGATGGAGAGAATGGTCAGTGTTTTGTGTCAGTGCTTGCTGGCTGTAGTTTATTCTAGAGAGCAGCAGTGGGACAGATTTGGCAATGGGGAGGCACTGAAGAGTGTGGAAGTGGTGGCGCAGGTGGTCTTAAACTTAGTAAAACTGAAAATTAAACAGCTACTGAAATGTATGTTTTAACTCCTGTGAATTAAAGCAAAAATTGTTCAAATTAGTGAACGATGGACTGAAAAATCTGGTCCGCTGGGACTGTACTGTGAATTTCCCCAGATTCCCTTTATCACAGGGGACAAACGATTCCACTCTTGGTGTCGCAAGCAACTGAGACTTAATTAACACTTGGAAATTGCTTTGAGATCTTTGGGTGAAAAGCTATGAAGTTCTAATGATATTTGATTAAATGCAAAGAAAAGCAATGCTTTTCTCGGAGAATGATTAGAGTTTGAACTTCTATCACAAGGAATCATTTTCCGCTCTGGAGGCGGGCGTGTTTTGATCAGCATTCTTATTCTCGGTGACAATGACTGTTTTGGTAGCGAAGATAAACAGACTAGGAGCAGCATTTGTGCTGTGTGCTGTGTTGGTATAAAAAGCCTCCATCTCAATGAACGAGCAGGAGCTTGGCTTACCTGGTACGTTCAGCCTTTATTTAGGGCAAGCCCCCTAGTAGAACCTTTAGGGTTGCTCCCTAGATCAGTTCTTATCACACGTGTGCAACCGGGCGCTACTTACCTTGGTCAAGAAAACTGATTTAAAACCACTTGGAAGGCATGGGGAAAAGCTAGGAATAAAGAGGAACTTTCTGATCTTCGAACCAGACTTTCCTCTTGTTCTGCAGTGTTGAGTCGGTGTGGACTGCCTTGCCAGTGGGGAGGAAGGCTCTGCAAATGTCACTCTTCCTTCCCACATTATCATGGCGTTGTAGCGAGGCATCTTTGGCTCAAGTGAGGCACAGGCTAAAAGGGCTGGGGAGGCTGCTGTGGACTTGTCAGTGCTAGTCCCTGGAGCTGCTGCCTTCAGGTGAAGCTCAGAAGAAACATCGGTTTTGGCTGGTAGCTCACGCATTTCTTTTGCAACCACAGCTGGCAGAAGGCACAGATCAGACATTTAAATCCAGGCTGATCTGTCTTCTGTGACTGCTGCTGATAGGAAATGTAGAGCATGATGTTGATTGAGGTGTACAACAGAAGCATTGTTTGTGTAGAATCAGACACAGTGCCCAAATGAAGGCTGGGAAGGAGTTTCTTCTACTCTCAGGGATCCAGAGGAATCTGAGACCTTTTCAGAGGTGTTAGCTCTCCCTACCCCCAGATACTCTTCACCACAGGGTCACCTGGGTGTTTCTCCACTACTTGTGTTTCTTGTGACTCTGTGTGGTGATACACATTTTCTGTTCTGTGGGGACAGGGAGGAAGATCTTTGGCTGTTCTAAGAAAGGAGCTTTGGTGGGAGAAAAAGAAACCTAATGTTTGTGTACATAGTTGATTAATTTAAGGTTACAAGGTGCCAAGACACCTTCTCAAGCTATCTGCCAAATATGATCCATAACTTCAAGCAACATGGAAATAAAATTTACTTCTGACAGTTTTGTAAAATTCTGTCCAAACAGGATTAGCCTTCCTTTCAATAGTGATTTAAAAAAGAAAAGAAAAAGGGGAAAAAAAACCCACCACTTTAGGCTATTACTACAAAACATTGAGCTTCAGGGAGTAAACAGTGGTGAGAATTTTGCAAGGATGAGTGAAGCCTATATAGATAACAAACCAGTTACTAGTACTTACAGCATCTGCTGCCTAATATCGCCAGACTCTTTCTGTGGCTGCTGCTCTGGGAAGCAGCTCCATGGTATTGTTCAGTACCTGCCCCCACGCTGCCAGTGGAGGAACTCAAAAGGTCACCTATGAAACTCTAGCAGTACTGGTAGAAGAACCAGTTTTTTCCCATTACTTCTTTTAGAGCATCCTTCCCAAAAGTTGTCACTCTGATGGTAGAACCTGTAGTGTTCATACATCTTAACACTATTAATGGAGAAGTAGTTTGACCAAAAGTAGCCTGTATAGTTTAATTAGAAGATCTAATTGTGTAATTTGTTTGCAAACACAGACTTTCTACTTAGTATACACAGACTTTCTACTTAGTATATATTTCTTCTAAAAAAAGGAAAGCCTGTCCGCTTCCAGATCAGTCAGTGGTGGGAGGCAAGTAAAAAGGTTGGAAGGTTAAAGAACTTGTTTGTGGTCTTTTTTTTTCTTTTTTCTTTAAAAAAAGGCAAAGAAAAAAAGAAAAGGTGCTTTTCTGGGGAGGAGAACAAGTTGCAGCGGAAGAGGGAGGAAGGTGCTCTGATAATAGGTCAAAATTCTAAGTTTCCAGTTTTACATAAACTTAATTCACAGTAGTGTGAGCACCTTGTGAAATGAGAGATTAAAAATCAAAATGAAATTATTTTTGTGTGAGAACATGACCTGTGGAAAGTGATGTATGCCAGATCCTGCTGAGGATAACCTGGCAACCTTGATCACCCTCCAATCTGAAAAGCCATTCGGCATCACAGGAGCAGGGCAATATGTGAATGCTGAAACACCTGCAAATCAGGCTCAAGGAGCAATCAAAGTGTGATGAACATTAATTAGTATAATACCCAAACCCTTAATGGAGGAAGGAATGTTGATTACACTATCTCACTTGGGGTTTCTTTCTCTCAGAGATGGTGTATGATGACAGTTTCTGATTACACGTACTCAGACATGAAGTAAGACTTTAAAAACTGCTTAAATATGAAGGAGGGAGAAGAGCAGAAAGCAAACAAGTTGATCTTTCTTTGAGTGGTTGAACGTATTTGGCTTTTTATAAAAGCATGCATTTTTGCTTTTGGCCTTTCAAAGTTTTGAGATGAATTGGCTTTGTGAACTGGCTTTGAATGCTTCCCTGGATTGCTGTAAACCATAAATGTCTTAGCAGCCTTTCCTTTGGTCTCCCCATCTCGATCCTGCGATGTTGCCAGCTGCTGGGGCAGAGGCACTGCGTGGGAGTGGGGAGAGTGGAGCTCAGGCTTCTCTCAGTCCATTTCTGACTGCGCTGGGCATTGCTGTGTGAACTCCGAGCTGGCCCACTGCAGTGTGTAGCAACATCCATATGCAGTAAGGCTGTTTGTAAAGCACACTCTAGTGCCTCATAAAACGTTATCCTTTGTTAGCCAGCCAGAACCCACTTAGATATTCTAGCCTAGCTCTCTGGGCCTGCTTCAGTCTAGTGAATTGTGCATCAAAGCCCTGAGTTATGGGTACCAGGGGCGATGCATTGATGTTTCCCCATCACTTCAGCAGCCTGAGGAGCCATAAAAGCCCATGGCCTTTTTTCAAGAAGATTCTTAGACAAATTAAAACTTGAAAAAGTTTGAGATTTTCTTCTTCTCCACAGCATACAAGTAGAAGAGAACTGTGACGTGCCTCTGGGTCCCAGGAAAGAAACGGGTGAGGAAGGGGCTTGGTAGCTTGAGAAGAAAGCTGGACACTTAGCTCCCTCAGCACCACCTTCTGCTGCTGCTTTCATCATAGGGTGATGTCTCCCCTTCCCTGGGAGGTAGTCTCTCCTCGACGTGCCGGTGGGTCTCTCACTTCTGGTAACCCACTGAACCTTGTCCTGGAGGTTCAATGGTATCTCACTCATCAGTAATGGTATCATGCTGGTTTTGGCACTGGTGCTGTGGAAGGATGAATGGCAGCCAGCACTGTTATCTTCCCTTGTTACCCTGCACCAGCACCAGCCGCTTGGAGAGTCTGGGGATGTAATAAAATACAAGAACCATAAACTCCGTCCCTTCTAATTCACACCTCCTGCAGTAAGGGAGGAATTTAATAAAAGCACGCTTTGTTGAAAAAAAAAAAAAAAAAAGCAGCTTGACTTTTAGGCAAAAAGCCAAGGATTTATAGAACAAATTTACCATCTGTACCCTGAAGTTTAGAACAGCAATGCTGAACATCCCCCTATCTCTCAGGGTTGGTGTCTGGGCTGGGAGGAGACCAGAAGCCTGACTTGCTGTGATGTGTACAGTCCTCCTTTAAGGAAAAAGTCATTTAATACTTCAGCTGCCTTATCCTCCTGTGCAACTTCATTTCTCATTCTGCTCTGTAATGTTCTTTCTCCTTGGTTGATCGCTTACTTTTGTACTTTAGACATGAAATTGAAGTTCTTTGGTATTCTAGAGAGGTTTGCTCCCAGCCTGTGCTGCCTTTCCTTTCTCATTCACCTTGGTGTGGAGCTCACCTCTCCCGCTTCCCAAGTTTTGTCATCCCTGTCACTTTTTTTGGTGATATGTACGTGGACAGCAAAGGGTCTCCTTCTGCTGTGATGCTTCCCTCCAGCTGAATTCTGTCTTGCTCAGCCACCTTTCTGGGAATCTGTCAGCCTGTCTTTAAACCTGCTCTGATTTTAAACTTTTTTCTGATGCTGTCTGATCCCTAGCAAATATAAATGATAAAAATCACAATTCTTTTTTGCCATTGTGGAGTGCTTGGAGACCCTCATAGAAATAAGGTATTATTGCCAGTGCTGACAACTGACAGGCAGTGTCCAGCATCCTGGAAGCCAAATTCCTAATGCCTCAAATCTTTTTCCTACGGGAGTAAGAGAACAGTAGTTTTTCCCCCCATGAGCAGACACAGACACGGCAGAGGAGGTCTTTCAGTAGCTAGCTGAATGTGAGGATTATCAGAGGAGTTACAAGGAGGTAACGGGAAGTGCTCTGCTCCCCAGCTGCAGAGGGGACAGAGGATACGGGGCCAGCGAGGGAGGCGGTGAGGTGGGAGGAAGGATTCCTGGGACCTGCTGTGGGTGTTGGAGAGAGTTGCCTCTAAAATGGAGGGGAGCTCAAGGCAGCAGGCTGAGGGCTTTAGGAGAAAGGAGAAATGAGATCCAAGTTGGGGGTGAGGTGCAGGGGGCTTGACTGCAAAAAGATTTCAGAGGGACAAGAGAATGTGAAAGCTTTCATCAAAGCAGCTGAAAGATTGGCTTTAATATCTGCTTAGATTAAAAATAAAAGTCTGTATGGATTAAGAGATAATCCACTAGATAGATTTAATCTGCCACATGTATTACTTCCCCAAAGAAAAGTGTTGGGAGGGGAAGGTTGGTTTGGCTCAGTGCCCAGGATTTGAGGGCAGGTGATGCATTCTCCTTCCTTCTGCAGGGCCCCTTCTCACTTGTCCCGAAGCATGCATGCTGCCCAAAGGGAGGGGCTGTCGCTGTACGCCTCCTGCGTCTTTGCAACTCCGAAGTCACGTTGAATCTAACTAAAGGGGTTTTTCAAGCAGAAATGAGCACCGAGAGCAAAATAACGCAGCGATGACTAATAGAATAGGCGCGAGGCAGGTTCAGATGCTGATGGTGGTTTTGGCTGTCTGAGCGCAGGGTTCTGAGGGGCAGTAATGGGCCATTTTATTAGCACTTACCCCTCCTGTCCTGATTGCAATTGCCTTTCAAACAAACGCCACTCAGTAACACACTCTTTCTTAAATGGAGGTTGATGTCTGAATGCCACCTTGTTTCAAACACTTTGCCCCTGAAATCCTTGGCAAAAGCACTCTCCATCCCTTTATGTTTCCTTTCTTTACAAACACCAGGTTGACTCCTTGGAGTAAGTTCAGTTTCCACACCAGTAGAAATACTAAAGTTGCTAAAGGACACTTGAACATGAGGGGATTTTTTTCCATGTATTTTTTCAGTATCAGTATGGTATATTGTTTCTTCTAACTCATGCAACTGTATCTTGAACTGTACATGCATAACAGTCGTGTACTTTTAGAAGCCTGTACATGTGATGGAATTTGGATTAGCTGGATTGAGGGGGTTTAATAATTTTTTTCATAGTTGTCTTGCTCAGCAACAAATAAATTAATTCTGTAGACTGGTGTGTATTCCTTCTGTGTTGTGTGCCTGCATCTGTACCACCTCAGGCGAAGGTTTTTGGCGTATCTCCTAAGGTCAGTGGGATTTGGCCTGGCAAGCCCTAGAGCAGGAGATCACGGGAGAATGTACAGGCTGCCTCTGGGAAGAGCCGTGATGGTTTGAAACATATGAGCTGGCACTGGACAAATTCCCTGGCTTGTGCTGGGAGCAGGCCGTCTGCCTGATACTGTCCTTTCATCAGTGAATGTAATCACTCTCGGTTATATTTGGTGAGCAGTAGGGATGGATGAAGCTATAGATGTCTTCCCTCTTTCCCTTCTGGATGCACTGTTACTGTTGCAGCTAGGGTACAGTACTTGCCAGTCACGCTCTGTCTTTAGGAATGCCTTCTTTTTCAGAGAGGTTCCAGCAGACCTTAAATGAGAAAGATGTGTGCAGCGCTGTGGGCTGAGAGGTGCTTTGCTTTCTGTTCTTTCCCTGATGCTGTCCATGCGCGACGGGAGGTGTTAGTGCTCTAGCACCAAGAAGCACTGTGTAATAGCCAATGCACCGCCTGTGTTTGGTGCAGGCGTAAAGGGAGTTGTGGCACCGTTCTTTCCCTAAACCAAGTGTCTTAGAGGATGAATGTTAAATGTGGAAGTGGTTAAGGGTGAAAGGTAAGGATGACTGAGATTCCTCAAGAACTCCTTTGCTTCTTCACGGCTAGTAAAGAGTGAGTGTGGGAAGGGAGAGGAAGAGGTGGTACCTGGTGAAGCAGCGGGGATAACATGGGGCAGGAAAGGCAGTGAGGGAAGCGTCTGACTGCCTCACTAGACCCACTCGCATTCATGGAGTGAGAGGGAAGAGATTGGTTCCTGGTGTCCAGGCCTGAGCTTGCATAACCATTTGCTTAACATTTCCTTCTGGGAGTGGAACACGTGCCTGCTCAGCCCCTGAGAATTGTGTCTGGGAGTCAGCAGGGTACTGGCTAAAAGGCAACTGATACCTTGCTTTTATTTGGAGCTTCAGGAAGGCTTTGTTGAGCTCTTCTAGGAGGGGGTCTACTCACAGGTGAGAGGGAAAATTGCATCATTGATTTGAGGGAGAGAGGCAAAGCGGAAATAAATGACCAATTTTTTTCAGCTTTGAAAGAAGTAAAAATAGTCAGATGCCCCCAGGAGCAGTGCTGGAAATAGTGTCAATCAATACAATTATGAAACATCTAGAAAAGAGGTGAACTGTGAGGTGGGAAGATTTGCTGGGGAGAGCAGTTAGGGAAGACTTAGGTCCTTCAGAGGCATCTCACACTTTAACAAAACAAGGCAATGGGACAGCTCTATGACACATGAAATTTGCTTCAGACAGGTGCTAGGAAATGCATGCTGAAAGGAATAACAGAAACTACTCTGAGAACCTATCAAGTTTGTAAGTGATGTGGACTTACTCCACTGAGACAGAGGGAGGCTGTGGGAAGGAAATCATGAACAGATTTGTACTTGGTGTTGGTACAAAATACAAGCTGTTGGGCTGTGTTTAAAATAAAAGGATGGGGAAATGGAGAATAATTCCAAGAGGGAGAATCTCATGAGGTTCAGTTTTGCTCATCTCCCACTCCAAAAAGAATAAAGTAGAAACAGGCTGTGTGCTCTCCTGCCATATGCATAAGGAAGGATTTTCATGCCTCCAGAAAGAGGGGAGCGTGGCTATAAACAAACAGAAACACTTAAAGCTGTTTAGAGAAAGAACTGGGGGTCTTTCAGAATGCTACAGGGTGAATAGGCTGCTTGTACTTGCTGTTTTTTCACTACCTGCAATGTGGGGGCTTTAGTGGAGTCCATTTCTCCACTGTAATAGGGAATATGCTGCACAGAGTGAAAATACTTGAAAAGACAGGTTTGGTAGAGTTTGAAAATGGGAATCATGGATCACTGCTGATGTCAGATTTGTTACTAAAAGGAATTATATAGAGTGGGGAAAAAAGCACGGGAGCTCTCAAAAGCAGAGGAACTTTTGGTGAAATTTAAAGACGGTTCTTGAGATTGATTTTTACAGGTACAAAATGATCCGATAGAACTTATTGCTACAAAACATTGCTGAAGTGGAGTGCTATCTCTCCTAATGGATTGTATAGCCATAAAAATATTCTTCGCTGGTTTCATTAGAGGGGTGAAGATTCAGAACAATTTTCAGCTTTTGAGCTTGAAGCTAGGGAGATCCTGCTAGTTATGCATGGGGAAGGAAGGTCTCTTCTGAGAAGGTGACTCCATAGCTACCTGCAGCTAATGCCTGGTTCCAGTGTCCCTCCTAGCCTCTGGTTGAGCCTGTGTGACAGTTCCTGCAGCATGGCAGCAACTGTGCACAGCATGCTGGCAGTTTCAGTCGTGCCCCTGGCTGCAAGGCGTCCGCTATAAGCTTCGTGGGAAAGGAATATGTCTACATGGTGAATGCAGAGGTACTTAACCAGTGACCGCTATCACCTGCTGCCACAGAGCGGTTTTAACCTCAGTCCCAAAGCATTTTGATACTGATCTAGTTATGCAAAAATTATGCAAGTTAGCATGCTTTATTGCTCCAAATGAGGACCTAATGTTGTTTAACTGATGTTGAAACCAAATCACAAAGCTGTAAAGCAACATGGAAGAAGTCATGCAACAAACTGCTCATATAGTAGAGGACAGGATAAACCTTTTGAGTCCTGAACTCTGCTCATTAGCATGTGTTGCCTTTCATTTTTAACAAGTCATTTTTATTAAAAATGTGTTGGCAGTTGATAACTGGCAGTGGCTTTCTTGTCAGCAGTACCTGCAGAGAGGCATAGGGCTTGTGGCACTCTGGTGTCACAAAAAAACTGCAGTTTTCCATCTTTCTGGGCTGTGCCTCAAACAGCCGCAGGAATGTTGTGCTGTGAGTCACGGACTAGACCTACCTTCATGTCAGAGTGCATAAAACTCTCAACGGGACCAAGACAAGCATATCTCAACCAGCACTATTTTGCCCTATGAAACAATCCAGTCCACCAAGATACACATCCTTCCCTGAGGGCCTGGGTGCTGGCTGTTGCCAAAAAACCTCTGGCTCTGGTTTCTTCATCTTAACAAAGGTGCTTGCCTCCTAGGATCTCTCAGCGGGTAGAGGCCAGCCGGGCACAGCTTCAAGCAATCAGTGAGAGAGTCACGCTTGCCCAAGCGAAGATTGAGAAGATAAAGGGCAGCAAGAAGGCTATTAAGGTAGTGATTTCAGCGAAGGCTGCATGGCCTCTCTTCTTCCTTCCACCTTCTCTCTTTACTCCTGATATAAGCTCTGGGGAAGAACAGGTGCTCAGCTGCTACAGCTGCTGCCGGCTCACCTCTCCATGCCTTGCTGCTGAGCAGGGTTGGGATGAGAATCCCCTTCCTGACTTGGCCAGTTCGTGATTTTTTAGACCCACGAGCCACACAGCTCCTGGCCTTATGAGGCCTGTGTAAGTTGCTGCCCCAGCTTCTCCCTGAGAAAGAGAAAAGGCATGTGCTGAGCTAAGCCCAACACCTTCTCACTTCAGGCTCATAGACGCTTTGGCTATTCGGATGAAAGCTGCTGTTAGAGAGCCTCCCCTTAGTGCATCTTAATCTTGTTGAGCCATGTAAAACTGGTGAAAATTCTTCTTTCCCTGTTCTTCCTTCCTTTAATACAGTGTTTCAACTTCCCTTCCTGCAAGTGGAAGCCTATGATCTAGTACTTACATATAGAGAGAAATTCTGGCACTTTTACTTTCTGAAGCGACAGCGCATGCATGATTGGGTCCGTGCAGGTAGCCCTTAGGATCCTGTTGACTCCAAGGCTGTCCATTCCCACCACCATCACAGATTGCGCACTTACTCCACTCCATGTGTTTCTGTAGTGTAGGATTGCTTAGTTGTTGGGGTTTTTCAGTCCCTCCTTGTCTCTCAACAGGTATTTTCCAGTGCCAAGTATCCAGCCCCTGAACGACTGCAGGAGTACAGTTCAATTTTTGCTGGTGCAGAAGACCCAGCTAAACAGAAATGGCCAAGACACAAGATTCAGAGTAAACACCGAGTGCTGGATGAGAAAGCTCTGCAGGTAAGGAGAAGGAGAACAAACCTTGAGATAAACAAGCAAAGAGAAGCTGGAGGGCTGTTAGTCTCTTTGATGAAGTAGACTAGGGCTTTAGGATATAGGCTTGGGAGCAGAAATCTTTTCAGCTTGGCCTGTTGGCAGGGGTGTGTGAGGTCAGGCTGGGAAGCTTGCAGAGCTGCCAGTTTGAGAGGGCCATGCCGGTACGAGCCCTTGGCGCAGTGGTGGAGTGCTCTGGGTGCTGTCGGCTGCCAGCTCTCCAGAGCAGTTCCGTTTCCTGAAATGCCGTTTCCTGCGGCGGTGCCGGTGGGTGCTGCTGGCTGGCCTTAAGGCTTCGGCTATGCATAGCAAGGCAGCTGGGATCAGGGTCATAATTGTTTGAAAAATAGTTTCTGAAGGCTCTAATATAAGCAATGGTGAGAAGGGAAAGATAAAAGTGCTTGTGAGTGTGTCAGGAGAAAAAGAAGTCATTAAAGCATTGTTCTGTCCCAGGAAAGCATCCTACTTGGGTATTGTCCCTCCCTGGTTCCCAGCTAAGTTTTATATCTTCTCGGGGAAGATCATTTTGCTTCTTTATGTCTTTTGTTTGTGCTTTGCTTCTCCTTTGCCTTGTGTTCAATTATTGTAGGTTGCAAACCCTTCAGAGAGGGGTTGAATCTCTCAGTACCCAGCACAGCTGGGACTTTGTGGTGTGCCCATAGCACAGATGTCTGCAGCTGGTGGTGTTGAAGGGGATCCTGAAGTATTGAGTCCCCTTTTAGCCTGTGGATTGAGTGGCAGAGAGAGGCTTCTTAGGGAGGTCTGAGAAGTGGTGGGTTTGGCAGAAAATGCTACCAAAGGAGTTCCAGCAGTTTGGGTCAACATCCCCAGGTTGGAAGGAGGGGAAGAAATGTTCTGTGTTTAAAGTTTAAAAGTTTCTGTGTATGCACTGTGCCAGGAGTAGCAGATGTGCTCTTCTTGGCAGGTTAGGGATCAACCTGACAACTTCCCGGCTCTCCACCCCTAAAGAGACTTCCTTCCTCATCCTTGTGTGCCTTGGCCCAAAAATAAAGCTGCCACTGAATAATTTATCGTGCTAAACTTTCCCGAGTTTTAATGGAGTTGAGACCTCACACAGTGAGGTAGTTATGAATATTTCAGCCAGGCCAGGGAAGCAGGGTTGCTGGCCGAACGGGCAGGGTTCATGCTTCCTTCGAGCCCTGGCAGTAGCGCAGGGCAGAGCTGTGTGGGACCTGCTGCTGGCCGGCCAGGGCAGGCCAATTACTGTTGTGCCGCCTGGCTGGTGGCATGTGGGGGGAGCAGAGGTGGCGGTGAGTGGGCAGGGGAGATGCTCTCCCACCCTGAAGGGCTGGTGCCAATGTACTGCCCCTCGCACAGGGAGGGGATTGAGAAGAGCATCAGCTGGTAAAAAGCCGTGTCCCGCAAAGAGCAAATGGTGTGCCCGTCCGACTGGCCTGCTGGCTCCAGTAGGCTCTGCACGCCCTTCCCCGCTGCCGCCTGCCTCTTCCCTCTCCCAGGCGGTCTCTGTACCATTGCCATGTTCTGCCCTTTGTCACCAAGGGTGCCATCACCACAGGGGCTTTGCTGCAGGCCCCGGGAGATGTTTGTATTTGTTCCTCGCCTCCTGTGACCCATCTTTCGATCCTCCTTTGGGGCTGTTGGTAACTCTGGCTTTGCTGACCCTACTTCATGCAGCGAGCGGTCTCGTTACTCTTGCCGTACTCACACACACTAGCTCCCGCAGCTCTTCTGTGGGGCGGGGGAGCGCTGCTGTGCTGGCGAGCGGCTGTCAGCTGATGAAGGGCAGAGGGACCCGTGCCAGGAGCAGCTGGTGTGCTCGGTGGGGCTCGGTGCGACCGAGCTCTGACCACGTTCCAGGGAGACAGGCCCTTCTCGGCCATAGCTGAGCACGCAGCCTGACGTGCCTCGCAGTAATGAAATATGACAGAGGGAAGCCTAATGTTTGCATTTTTGCCCTCCTCAATTATTCAGTGCTTTCAGCAGAGGCTCACTGCCTGTTTTCACTTCTAATGAGGACCTCTTTGCTGGGAGCAGTCGCAGTGGCCTTTGCTAACTTCACTCGCACATGCACACACACACACACACCACCAGGAAAGCCAGCTCTGCTCTTGTCAGTTTGAGGGTAAGTGGTGGCAGCCTGTGCTCAGCGTTTAGGGTTTGTGCTCTGGGGGGAAAGCAGCTGAGTTGGAAATGTGCGCGGTTCTGCAGTTCATTTAAAAATGCTTCCCTCCTAGGAAATTCTCCTTTCCCCCTCCCCACCCCAAGCAAGTGAAAACACAGCTGTTGAGAGGACACTGTTTAGGTTGGTAAGGTAAGCACTGATGGATAAGAGTGCCAGAAACAGGGGCCTTGTGGTGAGCCTGGAAAGCCACTTGCTTTGCACGTTGCTGTGGTAGCAGCTAGGCAGGGTTCAACAGTGAGTTGGCTGCAGGCACTGGGCACTGCCTTTCTGGTGGGACCTGTGTCCGGGTGATGCAAGTGCCCCTCAGGAGGCTGGAAAATGGGGTGGGAGACATGGTCTGCCTGGGCTTGGGAAGAGGTCCAAGCAAAAGTTACAGTCCACCGCTGGAGTAACCTTGCTAGGCTTCAAAAATATCAGTAACTTAGCATGTCCTTGTGAATTCTGCCTCTGTCGGAGCCCACCATGCACGTGGGAAGGCTAAACCAGGTTTTTGGCACTTTCTCATCCTCAAGTGCTTTTCCAGCTAGCCTCAGCACTCCACTGGCATGGGGGGAATGGGGTTTTTGGTGTATCATCACACCAATTCCCTTTGTAATAGTGTGTGCTTAATCAAACTTAAGAACCAGGGTGACTTTACATATTTTTAACTGTAGGCTTTTAGGAAGAAAAATGCTTGGAAATGCAGTGTCCTTACAGGTGTGATCCTGCCAGGTGCCAAACCCCAGGTTGGGGTGTTTGAGCATTCAGGCGCTCCCCATGACTTCAGTATGTCGAGGTTGCTGAACCTTTGGCTTAAGGCCTTAATGTCCCTATAAGAAAACTAATTTTTAAATGGCATGTTAACTTGTGGAATTCACAGTTGCAGGATATTATTTATGGTATATAGCTGTTCTAAATTTCAAAACAGATTAGGTACTTGAATAAGACTAGCACTTTGGTGGCATTTAAATTAAAAGGATTATGTAGAGCCTCACGTTTCAGAGTAATACTCATGCTTAGTGCTTTTATAACTGCCTTAGATGAGACTTAAAAGTAAATGTAGGTAATGGTTGGTTTCTCGCTACGCCCTTAAAGTGACGCACATTCTTCCAGTGCTAATTGAAATCTACAAAGAGAGAATTAAAAAAATATATATATGACTTGAGGGCTAAGTATGTGTGAACAGTTCTAGCAAAAAACGTCAGTACTCCCTCATGCTTAAAAAATTAAACATTGGGAAATGAATATTAATGATCAAAAGAACCTTTATTTTTGAATCTCTGCTTCTGCAGTCTCTAAATAACAATTTATATATTTTTGCCTACTTGCTTCTGTAAAAATTCAAGATGTTTATTTCAGGGTGTTTTTCACAAGTTGGAACATGTTATTTGGGGGGAAAAAAATTAAATCAAAACCTCCCAGGTCTTTTCTTAGAGCATTTTATAGACTCAGAGCATCATACAAACTCTTAGTCGATTAACTGAGCTGTGACTAAGCCATTTCCAAGGATTTCTGGCTACCAAATTCAAGCCTGAAATTTCAATCAGCAGAAACTGCTTATGTTGCTGAGATGTGGTCTTAAAACTGAACCAACAGTGGTCTCCCATTTCCCCCATACAAGTACAAGGAGGGAAGAAGGACTCGGAGAATGGGACAGAGCAGGGATGCTGCAAGTAGTGAGGCAGTAGGAAGCTGTGGACAGTATTTGAAGTGGTCATCTTCTGGTGATAGAAGACGACCTCAAGAGTGTGGCCAATTATGTAATCTGACAAACTGTCCTGGTTAATGCTCTGCTTTCTTCTGGTATGAACACTTACCACCTTGCCAGGCCACTGATTTTCCTAGTTTGTGAAGAAGGAACAGGAGTTGTGAAGGGGCTGAGGAAGAGTGTGGGGAGGGGTCTGGGGTCGAGGTTCATCCATCCCGGGCTGTCTCTGGGTTCAGAAACGGATGCCTTTCCTCTCTCTACAGCAAAGCTTGCTGTGGGCACTGAGGTTCATCCCCCAGAGCATCTGGCAGCGGGCGCTGTCACGCTAGCTGAAACACTGGTCTGATCTGGGATGGCAGTTCCTGTGCTCTATAAAAGTCAAGCAGTTCAGATGTAATAAGTCCTTTTCTAAAGGGAGCTCTATATATTATGCATGAAGTTTTAGAACCGAGAGACAGGAGATTTCAGTTCATTAGAGTTGAAAACTCCTGCAAATCCCTCAGGCTTTGCAAAACCATCTGGCACACGTTCTACCCTGCGCGCTCCCTTCTGCCTGATCTCTTGCCTAGTGCAGGCACTCTGTTTTTTCCTAACCTCTTTTTCCTTTGCCTTCCCTGCATACCCCACCGGTGGGATCACATCACTTAAAACATCAACTGAAGGCAGCAGAGGGGAGGTAATAGAGATGTTTGGGCGACTCTGCCTGCATGAAAATGTCTGGTAGTTGGAGACACTATAACAAATGCCTTTTTGACTGCGGTGCTTGATCACTGTCTCTGGCTTTAGAGCCTGAGTGGTTGTTTTATTCTGGTGGATCCTTGCCCCAGCAGCACCTGTTGAATGTGACCCATCCATGGCACCAGAAGCACATGCCATGAGTCCAAACTGCTGAGATTTGTCATGAGTGTGAGGTTGCAATGTGGTCCATGTGCTTCCTTGCTCAAAGGGAGGTAGAGAGGGAGCAGTAGGGTTCCCAGGCCATGCAGTGGATCCAGCAATGTGGGTTGTGGTGGCTGGGGAGAGCTATTTCAGCAGCTGTGATTTTAGTGTCTTGCTACCTGTTGTTTGTCTTCTTGCAGGAGAAGCTCAAGTATTTCCCTGTGTGCGTGAGCACCAAAATTCACCAGGAGGATGATGCAGAAGAAGGCCTTGGCAGCCTCCCGCGGAACATCAGCTCCCTCAGTTCCCTGCTGCTCTTTAACACCACCGAGAACCTGTGAGAGCTGGAGCAGCACCATGCTGCTCACCTTCCCCTGCTTGTCCTCAGAGGAGCTCTCCCAGACCCGGGGGCAGCAGTAGCTCCTTGCTTTCCTGGGGGTCTTGCATATCAGGCTCTCGATAGGACAGGGTTCGATACCTCTCCACTGGCTTCCAGCTAGCAACCCTTTCTTCCTCACTCTTCCTCTTGGGTGGAAGGAGTTGTTTTGTCTGCACCTGATCCTCCACTCACCTGCTTTCAACTCAACTTTGCACTTCCCTTCCCTGACTTAGTGTTTCCTGTCATAGCCCTGTAATAATTTCTCTCCAGCCTTGAAAGCTGCCGTCACTCCTGCCCTTCTCTGCCTTACGTGCCTGCCTAGGTTCTGCTCCTTCTCCTGCTGGTTCCTCACAGCAACACTTCAGCGCTGTTGCTGCTTTAATGTCTCCACTGCCTTTCACTGCAGCTCCCTTTCCCATTGGGCTTTGCCTCATGGTTCCTTCCGCTCCCCATACTGAAGAGCTTCTTTAAGCCCTTCTTGAGCTTTCAGCTGCTGAACCTTCTCTTTCTTTCCCTGAGCCACAGATTATTTCCCCTCTTTATCTTTCCTCCTCCCCCTGAGTGACAAGTAACCAGGAGAGACTGGTGTCCTGCTGTAGGACAGTCTCAGGCCAGGCTGTGGGAGGGGGAGAGCTTGGTAATGATGGCAGTGCAGTGGGGCTTTGCTTTAGGATGAATGTGGAGGCTGTGCTGGCAGGGTGGGGAGCTGGTTGCCTCCTAGCTGTGGAGGGGTGAGGCAGGAAAATGGGGCTAAAAGAAGGAAACTGGAAGGCCCAACATGTTCCACCTGAGTGAGCGAGTCAGGAGGTCTCCACCTCCAAGGCCGCCTTGGGTACTCTCTTTCTTCTGGCCTTCGCTCTTGAGGCGGCATCACTGAAATACTTGTCCTCTACCCTTAGGTACAAGAAGTATGTTTTCCTGGATCCTCTGGCTGGAGCAGTGACCAAGACCCATGTGGCTTTGGAAACAGAGACAGAAGAGAAGCTCTTCGATGCTCCTCTCTCCATCACCAAAAGGGGACAGCTGGACCGACAGGTGAGATGCCGCTGTGGGGATGCAGCTGCTTCCCCTTCAGAGCATTGCAGCTCAGCTCTCTGAGAGGAGAGGGTTTCTGTAGGGTGGAGAGCAGGTAGGAGAATGGCCCCTTGCCCATTTCTGTGCTTGAAGGCCTGGTGTGAGCTTGATGGGTGAGACAAAACCCTCAAACTTAGCAGGTGTTTCTCTCTGCTCAAGCCTTTGCTGAGTGGTGAGAAGAGTAATGTAATATCGATTCACCTTGCAGACCTCAGGGCTGTAGAGGAGTTTGGAGGCTCCATCACTTGATCACCCTCCTTGTGCTGACTCCTGAGCCTCATGAGAAGTCTAAGGGTGAGGTGCTATGGCTGGAAGGTGCCTGGGAGGCGGTCTGATCCCCATTGTTCCTGCTGGGAAGGGGCACCTGCTGGTGCAAACAGAAAGGGGGCCAGCCAGCCTGAGCAAAGGGTTTGTGCGTGGTGTGGGCATGAGGCAGGCAGTGCACCAACCCAGCTGCCCCATCACGTGACTAACCTTGTACCCAACACCTTGTAGTGCCATACCTGGAGCTTTGCTGGTGCGTGGTTGAATGTGTGTTTTGGGGCTAGGGAAAGGAGCCTGGGAGCCATTTGCTCATCATGTTGGACCGGAGGAGATGATAGCAGTGTGTATAGCAAACAAAACCCTTTATTCACAGCACACCTTTGGCACTCTTTTGCCTGTGTGTTAAACACAAAACCAAACCGCTGTAACTACTTGGTTGTGCTTCTCCTGCATCTTAATCTCAGAAACGGTTCAGGCACCATTCTCTTCTGGGGGAGAAGTCCCTTCTCTCTAAGGGACTGGCTTATGTAGGCTGCAAAAGTTGGTGCATGAAACCTTCTGAGGAGTAGAGTCCACTTGC
Organism: Platalea leucorodia; assembly: GCF_965183815.1. Lineage (NCBI taxonomy): Eukaryota > Metazoa > Chordata > Aves > Pelecaniformes > Threskiornithidae > Platalea > Platalea leucorodia. The sequence continues at coordinate 60,934,650 of NC_138826.1, forward strand.
AAGAAACTAGGAAGAGTCCTGCACCTCTTCCTCCTCCTGCAGCCTGCCTTTTCCAAGCCTGGTCTGCAGGGGGTAGCCTCTGAGCACGGGGAGCTGCCACAGAACAAGAGCACAGTTGTAGGGGTAGCTGATGAGCAGCCACTGTACCAAGGCACCCAAGCCCAGCTCTGCCTGCCACCCAGGCTGTTCCCTGCAGTGCCCCTGTTGGCTGCAAGGGGAAGCAAACGCATAGTCACTGCCTTATCTTTTTGTCTTGGGTTTCTTTTAGGTAGCTGAAAACTACTTCTACGTGCCAGATCTGGGCCAGGTCCCTGAGATTGATGTGCCGTCCTACCTGCCAGACCTGCCTGGCATTGCTGCAGATCTCATGTACAGTGCTGATCTGGGCCCCGGCATCGCACCGTCTGCCCCTAGCAGTGCTATTCCAGAGCTGCCCACTTTCAACACTGAGTCGGTGGAGCCTTTGCAACCAGGTATTTCCAATCCCTGCTCCCAGGATCCTGTGAAGGCGGAAGGCAGGGATTGCTAGATGAAGACAAGGCAGAAGGTCCCTTGGTGGAGATTTCACGATTTCACTCTGGCTTGTGCTTGGGCCTGAGTCAAAGCTGCAACATGCTCAAGTGCTGGCCAGACTCCAGGCCCCTCACCTCCCTCACCCTCTGCATGGCCAGGGAGGAGGGAGCACAGTGTGCAGGGACTGGCCTGGTGGCAGCCTGGTGGGATGCCCTTGGGCGAGTGGGATGCAGCTGGGGAGGGCAGAGTAGGGGAATCTCAAACTCTGCCTTGGTCCTGCCTGCTGTTAAGAGATGCTGCACAGGGTGGGAATGCTCTGCAGCAGGACTCTGATCTGTTGCCGCTGAGGCACGCGAAGCTCTGAGCTGAAGCTCTCAGTGTGCTGTCCTCTGGGACGCTTCAGATCCAACTTCTTTCATCTTTCAGACCTTCAAGATGCTGAGCTATTGCCGCCTCCTCCACCACCACCTCCCCCACCACCTCCTGTTATGCCAATTACTGTGCCTCCTCCACCACCCCTGCCCCAGCCCACAGCCCCCTCGGAGCCAGCCCGGACAGCGAGCGAGGAGAGCAGCAATGCAGTGCCTGCAGGTAAGGGCCGGGCATCTCCACAGCTTCACCAGCAGAATCTAACCCTGACTCCTTGGCTTCAGCCCGTGTCCTTGGTTGGTTCCCTGTGGCTTCACAGCCTTACGGCAGAGGAGGGAAGCTGTGGTGGGAGGAGAAGTGGCTCCCACCTGCCTGGGAGCTGCAGGCCTTCAGTTCCCCCTTGGCAGGGCTCCTGCTGTCTGGGCTGAGCGTAAGTCCGTCACTGAGAGGTGTCTGGGCCAGGCTCACAGCCCCAGGCAGAAGCTGGCAGGGTATCGGAGCAGCCCTTTCCATGGGGATTTGTTGGGGCACTGACCCACGGCTGCTGCCTGTCGTTCCTGTCCCTGCAGCTTTGGTCCAGGGAGCCCCGAAGGAGGTGGTGAACCCCTCTACTGGGCGTGCCAGTCTCTTGGAGTCCATCCGCCAGGCCGGTGGCATTGGAAAGGCCAACCTCCGCAGTGTCAAGGAGAGGAAGCTGGAGAAGAAGAAGCAGAAGGAACAAGAACAAGGTGCTGAGGCTCTTTTTGGCAGAACTGATCTTCCTTGCTCTCTGCCCCAGGCTGGGGAGGTGTAGGTCTGGGGGGAGATGGGCAAGCCAGGAGCACAGTGAACATACAGAGCAGAAAGGTGCTGTCTCTCCTCAGAGGCTGGTGTAGGTCTTGGGTGTTTCCTATTCAGCCAAAGCTCTGTGAACTTGCTAAACCCCATCTGCAAGAAGGGCATTTGTGTTCTTGATGGAGACCCGCTCTCAGAGCACGCGTAGAAGTTTCACATGTGCTGCACAGGGGCAGACACGCAAAGGAAACCCTGGGGCTGAGAGGGGCAGGGCCGAGCCAGTTTAAGCACATTGGTTTGGGTAGCTGGGGAGGGGATTGATGGAGCTGGTTTGGCAGAATGAGACCGCAAACGCCCAGCCCTTCTTGACCCTCAGGGAATTCCACTCTTGGATTTCCCCAGAAGATGCTGTTACCAGTGCCTGGTGTTTTTCTGCCCTGAAACTGGACTATAGTGGGAGAGATTAGGCGTGTGATGATACAAGATCAGGGGGGTTGTTTTTTTCTTTGATCTGAAGGCAGTATTGCAGGAGAATGCTTTTGCCATAGTGCTAGGTTCAGACTGACACTTCTTGTCTGGCTCTGTTTCAGTGAGAGCTACAGGACAAGGTGGAGATTTGATGTCGGACCTCTTCAACAAACTGGTGCTGAGGCGCAAAGGTACTGTCCTGCAGCGTGGGCTGCTTCTTCTCCCTAGGAAAGAGGGAGAGCCCTTTCTGGCACCTCAGCTGTGTCAGCCACAGCCCTAGAAGCAAGAACAGAGACACCTTCCCTGGCGCCTGTGCCACAGCGTGGCTGGGAGTGTCTTTACAGAGGGTGAGCAGGGGAATCTCCACCTCAAGTCCAGCTGGAGGCACTGGAGGAGGCTCTGTGTCCGAGGCAGAGGACAGGCTCTGAAAGCTACCTGTGAGGAAGGGACAGCGGTGTCTTTTTTAATTCAGTGCTGGGGCAGCTGGGGCCCATGCCGTTGGAGGCACCCGAATTGCCCCAAGGCCTTGGCAGGTACCTGGGGCATTTAAGGCCAGTGTCACCCCCTCAGCACCTGCTACAGGGCAGAGGAGAGCATGGACTTACACAGGGCTGGGGCGGCATTTGAGCATGTTGGCCGTTCCGCTTGCCTGAGTACCCAGGTGCTGGTGGGAGCCGCGGTACAAGACGTGTTTTTTTCCCTCCCCTTTGCTGAGCCTCTGTGTTCTCTAGTCCCCAGGTGTCACTCACTGGTGCTTTTCCTTCCTTCACAGGTATTTCAGGGAAAGGGCCGGGAGCCTCCGGGAATCCCGATGCTCCTGGAAGTCCTGCTGGTGCCTTTGCTCGTATGTCGGACTCAATACCACCCCTCCCACCCCCACAGCAGCCCGTGGGTGAGGAGGATGAGGATGATTGGGAGTCATAGATGGGGTCAGTTGTGCGTTAGTGTGAATCCCAGGACTCTTGAACTAAGCACCTTTGAGAGACACCAGCCTGTGGCAGTACCTCCTGGAGGGTGGGCACCGCCATGGCAGGGGCACCCTGTCGTTTCTTCTGGAAGACGAGAAGGAGCACCAGGAGCTAACTGCTTCAGAGGTGTAGTTATCGATGAGAGTTTTTCTTTTGCTATCCGCTATTGTCCACCCCAAATACTACATTCCATCTCCAATGCTGCTGGTCATGCCAGCGCAATAAATCCTGCCTTTGCTGGCGGGCAGTGGGGCAGCCTGTGCTCAGAGGATCAGAACAAGCATTGCTCCTGATTTAAAGGGCCCTCAGTCTTTCCTAATGTGACTGGTGATGACTGCAAAAGCATCTCTTGCAGGCAAACAGCCCTTGCCTCATTTGTCTCCTTGCTGCTTGCTTGTGAAGCTCCTGTTTGCCTGGTTGTTGCTAGAAGAGAGAATGAGGGGCTGTGTGTGTGTGGCCCTTCAGGGAGGTTTAATTCCTGGTGCCTCTGCGCAGGATGGTTTCTTTCTATACCTGGTTTATGGTAATTGTTTGCCTGTTGCTGCCTGAAAATGTCAATAAAGTTGAAGGAAGCAGGTCCTTGCAGCCTTCACTTTGATAAAAGCAGGAAGCGTGCTCAATTAAGAGTGTCTGCAGGGAAAGGCCAGCTGTCCACGCTCCTCTCAGGCAGGGGCTCGCCTCACGCCCCAGCACCCCCGGCCACCCTGCTGGAGGACACCAGCTGTTACAAGCAGGTGCCCCCCCGCCCGCTGCTGCACTCACCGGGGTTACGGCAGAGCTTGTGCCAGACGGGGGCTTCGCACCCACTGAAGGGGCAGGACATTTCACAGAAGCAGCTGCTTCTTTCCCTGGGGGGCTAATTAACATATAGGGAGCAGGTACCAGCTCGCTGTCTCATTATAAGTGCTTTTTTCATTGTGAGGAGCCTTGAGAGGTAGCATCCAGCTGCTGAAACGGGCAAGGAGGCAAAATGGCTCTTGGGGAAAACTTGCTCAGGAGGACAGAAAGAGCTGGGGACTGCTGTGGGATTATATAGGTGTAGGATTACATAGCCATGCCTGTTGTTATCGCTACCCTCCAGCACTGACCCATGACATAGGAAAGAAGCCCAGGAAAGTTAAAGCTAAATAAAATACAAAATAAAATACAAAATAAAATACAAAATAAAATACAAAATAAAATACAAAATAAAATACAAAATAAAATACAAAATAAAATACAAAATAAAATATAAAATAAAATATAAAATAAAATAAAATGTTTTACCATTTTCCACAGAAAGTTACTTCGAATTCAGAAACCTAGGCAGTAAAAAGAGGAGAGCAATCCTGTGCTCAAGCATGATCAAAGGAGAAGTGCTGTGTTGTATTATGGCCATATCTTTATTCCCCTTGAAAGAATGAACTGCTTCTTGAGTCTATTGACTGACTGACACAAGGTAGAAAGAAGGGGATAAGAACTGTTACCCATAGCTGCCCCGTGTCTTACCCATCTGACTGTGTAATTCCAACACGACACAAACTAACAGCCTGATAGTTTACAATTCTTGTGAAAAGCTCTATGTTTTCATTGGTCATCAAGCCCCCTACACTTGGTGGTGGATGGGAAAAGGCAGATGTGTTCAGTCAAAATAATTATACTCCCCCTACTTAAGTATTTGGGTTGAAAATATTTAATCAATTTAAATAAAACCTTAACAGCTGTAAACAAACAGGAGCCTGCTGCTACTACCCTTCACCTGCCTCAGACCTACAACCGGTTTCCCTCCTGAAGGCTGTCTCACCATCACAGTGCTCAGGTACTGAACAGCAAACATCCACAAAGGTTGCACAAGGCAGAGATTCACAAATTGCTTGGTACGGAAAAGCAGGAACTGGTGTTGCTTCAGGTGTTCTTCAGAGGTACAGCTCACAGAGTTGAGCTGTACTCTGGTCCACATCGCAAAGCTTCTGACTTCCCTCGATGGAACTAGGAACACACAAAACCAGACAGTTTGTCCCTGGCCTTGCACTAAAGTGAAGGTCTGAGAAAAGTACAGGTGAGTACAGTAGGAAACAGTTTGGTAGCAGTACAAAAGAGACAAGTTCTGACCTTTCTTAACTCTGCAAACGCTGATCCAAAGGCAGGTTTCACCTGGGTTCTCTCCCTGATCCACTGTGGCAGTTTGTTAAAGATGGCAGGGCGTGCGTACCTGTGGTCCAGGAGCAGGATGCTTGCAAAGTCCTTCTGATGGCGAATGGCTCTGCCTGTACGGAGCGTACAACCACATTACAATGGCCCACTCAGGTGTTTGTTCTCAGGCAAGGAAGCTCATGTTCCTGTCATCTGTACTTAGACTGATTGGTAATGCGTCTTTTTTCCACCCTCCTACTTCGGTGCGGTCACATTTCGTATCCCCCAGCCTGTCCAAGGAAGGATGAATTACCTATCGACTGGTTTACTGCCTTCATGCACAGGTTTTCAATCAGCACTCTGCTAGGTGCCTGGCCAGCAGCTCGGGGCTGGAAAGGAGAAACAGGTAAGACTGAGCATGAGGCAGATGTAAATCAAGCTAGGGAATCTTAATGACAAAGTGAGGCAAATGCTTTTACCCCTGCAGAGTGAGTGGGTGGCCAAGCAGACCCCAAGCTGACAGTAAGCAGGGATGGAAGAAAGGTTGCAGTCGGAAAACTATGTTGAGCATTCACAAAGAGCCAGCCCAAGACCTTCTTCAAGGCAGAAAAACTTGTCCCCAGCTGCCCAGGAACAGCATCTCCAGTAGGCAGTGACAAAGAAAAAGTGAGCCAAGAGGCGAAGTGATTCTGGCAAGCAGCTTCTACCATCCTGCCACCTCCTCTGGGGCGAAGGGACCTTGCTCCCCTTGGAACTCAGTGTTCCCAGGCAGCCCAAGCGGTGTTTCCCCCCACTCAGCTTCTTCCCTGTGTTTAGGGCCACCTGCACACTTGCAGCGTGGAGAAGGCTGTGCTCTCAGTACCACACAGTCTGGGAAACGAGGGCAAGCTCAAAGAAAAAAAAAAAAAAATCTTTGAAGGCAGCCCGGGGACTCATGTGCTGGGAGGAAAATTAACACCAAAAAGCCGAAGTGAAAGAGGCAGAGGTGTAAGTGTCTCTGTTACCATTGTTTTGTCAAGCCAAGTCATTTTTTCCTGGAGCTCTGGAGATTTAATGTTGGGGTAAGGCATTCCCACCATAATCACACACCTGCAAGGGAGGACCGCATTATTCTTAATGTCTCATCCTAGAGCACTTTGCCAATAGACTGATAAATTAGAGGTCACTGCACCCCTGAAAGACAGCCAGCCCTGAAAACCGAAGGCGGCAATAAAACACAGCAGTCTGACAAGCACGTTCTGAACAGAGAGCTGCAGAGGGATTCAGGGTGCCAGAACAAGGGATTATCTAGCACAGCAAGCCTAGCTGCGTTACTGACATAAAAAGTACCCTGGACAAGCGGGTTTTACACCACCCAGCAGACTTGGTCCCAGTGGTTTAAGCATCAGCCCAAGCCATGCGCTCACCAGGATTTCCTATCTATGGAAGTACTGATGTGTCCATAGAATCATAGAATCCTCAAGGTTGGAAAAGACCCGTAAGACCATCGAGTCCAACCGTTAACCTAACACTGCCAAGCCCACCACTAAACCATGTCCTCAAGCACCACATCTACCCGTCCTTTAAATACTTCCAGGGATGGGGACTCAACCACTTCCCTGGGCAGCCTGTGCCAGTGCCAGACTGCCCTTTCGGTGAAGAAGTTTTTTCAAATATCCAACCTAAACCTCCCCTGGTGCAGTTTGAGGCATCCTGCACCACAAGCCCAGTGCTCATCTTCCAAGGAGCAGCCACCTTACCTTCCCAGGTCATCGGAGAAGTTGATCCCCTCGCTCATTTTGCCTCCAACCACAGAAAGCAGCAGGGCCCCTGTCATCTGTCCTCCTGCCTGGCTGCAGCGCTGCAGGAGAAGGACCAGCAACTTAAACCAGAGCAGGGAAGATTTCTCCGCTTCAGAAACACCCCCACACCTGGGCTAGAGCCCTCTTTCCTTGTTAAAAGTTGCGATGCCCTCTTTAGCAGCACTCCCATATGCATTTGGGATGCTACACTCCCACCAGCCTGCCAGCTCAGCTTACCTTTATGCACTTGGCATATTCCACCAGCACCTGCTCCACCTGGTTGGCTTTCTTAGGCTCCTGGAAGATCTGTCACAGGCGCAGCGCGTCAGTTGCAGCAACAGGAAGCAAGCAGTTTGAAGAAAGCAAATCATTTTACCCCCATGCCATTAAACAGCACATGGAACTAAGATCGGGGAAGGGCAAATCGCCTGAAAAACCAGCACCTTTCCTCTCCACCCTGGAAAAGCACTGCTTGCTCCCTACAGCACTTTCCAACCGGGCTCTGAAGGGAGCAGCAGCTGCTCCTGCCCCTCCAACACTCCCCTTCAGCTTTGGCAGGCTTAGCTGATTCTGCAAGAAGTTTAAAAGTCATCCAAGAGCTGAAAGGCAGGAAAGCAACGTGCGCCTCTTCCACCAAGGAATAACAGCCCAGCGGGGTGAGGAGACCCTCCAGCTGCAAGATCTTGCAGGACAGTGACAGGACCAATCAATTCGAATCACCAATTAATTCCAAGTAACAGCTCTCCTTGCCCACTGAATAAATTAGTTTTTTATGCAAAGCATATATAAAGTAATATTTCTTTATGTTATTCTAGCATGCCTAATTAGATAGTGAAAGCCCCTGAAGTTAATTGAGGTGCATTTTGATAGATGCTGCACCTTGGCCTAAATCACAAGTTGTTTTCCTAGTAAAAAGGAGGTGCAACATCTGTCTTTTCCGTGACAGTAAAGAACCAAAAGGATGTGTTTTCTCTTGCTTAGCAAGAAGTACTATCAAATTTTACCAGCCAGAATCAGTCTTTCAGTAGAAAAAGAACTGGCAATTACAAATATAAGCCAAGACTATTTAACTTATTAAACAGTAGCTATTTAATCCTCTGATTTAAATTAATTTTTCCTGTGTAATTTATATATAATCTCAGTGTGATGTCACCACAGCCACCTTGGGAAAGACTTTAACCTTCCTCTGCTATGATACGATCTTGTGTGTGGGCAGCTGAAAGTCACACTTGCTGCACTTCTACCAAATTGCTTTGCTAACGCATATCCAATTTGCTGGAGACCGCAAAGGCCAAACAAGAACAAATCAGAGTTGAAAGGCAGAGCAAGCTGCCCGATTGTGGCACAAAGCCTTGGAGGCGCCGGGCAGGCCACTGGGACCCTGACAGAACACACCTGAAAGGCACTATGAGCGACTGCTGTGCAAACACATGGAGAAGCTGAAGCATAATGCTTCCACCATAGAAACCTACAGGCAGACCCACGTGCCAGAATGCCTGTACCAAGGCTGTGGAATATCTGGGAATGTGCTCTCCTAATCCACACGGTAAGTTATTTAGCTTTTGGTAAACGGAAGTCACAGCCAGGGAACGTGTAATTCTTTTTTTTCTCCCACCAGCACACGATCCAAGATCCCTGCCCCACACCCTGGGACAGTCGGACTGCCTGACCTTCAATACCCAAGCTTCAAATATTTGTGAGTCGTTGCAAAGATTTTATATTGGCAGTGATCTCCCCATTTAATGTTCCTCATTACTTCTTCAACAGGAGTCACCACTGCTAGTCTTTCAATTCTCCACCCTGCACTTCCACCAGAAGACCACCACCATTTGTCCTGTGAACTGCAGTCTGGTCCCATTCTGCCTAGCCCTTAGTTGCGCTGGTCTGTGTTCAAGGTGCACAGAGCTGAGCCTGGGAAACACAAATTCCCTATAAGAGCTCAACCTGAAAGCCCCCCAGCCACACAGGAACAAGCTTGCTGGTTATGGAAAGTGAGGAATGTCTCCCCCCATGGCCACTACACAGACCGTGCACTTAAAGAATCTATAGCTGCATTTAATCTAATTTAGATCCCAGCTCAGTGATCAGCCGCCCGGGAAGCATCATTTATTCATTACTGGAGGGATTGGCTAGATAAACATCCGCTCTGCTCTGCTGTGCAGAGTATGAGAACAACTCAGCAAGAGAGGCCTGTAATGCATAGATAATTGTTTGATTTTTGAAACCTCCATTTAAAGTACCAACTGCCCCTGGCTGCACAATTACCTTTTTCTTCGTTGCCAGGCGGGCGAGCAGCCCCGTCTTCTCCCAGTGTGCATACACCTGCTTCTCATATTCATAGGAGGGGAAGAAGCACACCACACCCCCTGGGACCACGTTGCACAGGTTGCAAAGGATTCGACCCGTCTCATCCATCTGCAAGAGAGACAAGAACATATTGCAGCTGACAGGAGCTCCAGCTAATGCCACTCCAATTCTGTGCTCAATCCCAGGATCACACCTCCCCTATGACATGCCTTGGGGGAAGGAAAAATGCGGCGAAATATGCCAGGTCTAAGAGAGCTCTCTAGGGGAGCCAGGAATCACCAAAAAGCTCTTCACTGCTTGGCCTCTCCTCCTAATCCAGGGTTTCTGTTACTGCTGTGGAGCAGCAGTCATTCAGGAAAGGAGGGTTTATGTCTGTTTTTGTGGTGGACGGGACCTGTCACGCTAGAACAGATGTGGAGAGCTAGCTAGCACATCTGGTGGAGATGCAGCAGGGGCAGAGCAGATCTAGTGTCTGGCCTTGGGTGCTCACTGGCCCACCAAAGGAAGAAGGGAAAAGTGCAGAAACATGTGCTGCCACCCCTATGGTTTGGGCTGCGCTATGCACAGCTGCCACGCTCCACTGCCACTGAGCCCTTCCAACTGCGAGCACAGTCAGAAATCTCCTTCTGATGTCCAGCACGCAAATGCAGGATCTCAGTACAGCCAAACAGGAGTTGCTGGTGTTCCTCGTCTGCAACAGCTACCTCTGACCAGGCGGCTCAAAATTCCTTTTGCTGCTCCTCTTTCCCAATTACTTGGCAACACATCTGCCCCAAATCCCATGGATTTCCCCTGCCATGGCTTTTGATCAGCCCACCTTTCAAACAGAGAGCACGCTGCCCTATGAAACCTAAGCATGTGAAGCAAAAAAGAGATACCAAGGAAGGGAACAACGGAAAGACTCACCATCTGGGGCAGGTCTCTTGTCTGGTAGGTGAACTCCAGCTGCTGGTTGGAAGGACCGCTGCAGAGAATTATGGGTAAAATGTTTTCTGGAGGAATCACATGTCCTGGAAATGAAAACAGGTAGCCGAAGTCAACATCCCCGCTGGGTGCACAAACCCCGCTAGCTGAACAGCTTCACCTGCGTGCAGCCAGGCGCGCGTTTGCCCCAGCCACTCGGCTGCTCCGACTTCCATTCCCTGAGCCCCCGGGAAGAAGGGGCAGCACGCTGCCTGCTGATGCTGGGGAAGCTCGGAGCGGGAGGGACCTGGCACCCCTGTGCTGCCACGAAAGGCGCCGCGCTGCTCGGAGCGCTGACAACAAACAGCACCAAAGGCAAACTGTGACGCTCGGGTCCCGCAGAGACGGGCGACGACCCCGGCACGCTCACCGCAAGAGAACTCCACGACACGTGCCGGGTCCACGCCAGCGCAGGACAGCAGCTGCTCTCGGAAATCAGCCACCTACGAACCACAAGCCAAAAGGCGCGACATCAGCAACGCTGGCGCCGCTCCTCGGGCGCCGGCGTCGAGGGAGAGCCGCTCGGCTCCGCCGGGTGGGCTGCTGGCACGGGGGAGGCCGGCTCCCTCCCCGATGAGCAGAGCCGGGGCGGGGGAAGGCCGAGCACAGGAGCAGGGCTGGGAGGCGTGCGGGGCTCAGGCCACCGCCGGGAGCGGGCCCCAGGCCACCGCGGGGAGCGCGCCCGCACGCCCGCTGCCAGCGCAGCCGCCCGCCGCCGGGCGAGAGGCGGCAGCGCCCCCTGCCGGCGGCCCGCCGCGCCCCCAGGCTGGCCCAAGCAGAAGGGGCAGTGCGAAGGGACGGGGGCTCCCCTGCCGGTGCCCCTGGCCCCGAGCCCTGCCGTGGTCGCCTGCCTGGAGCCGCCCTCCCTCCTGGCCCAGCGCGCCCCGATTTCAGACTCCCCCAGTGCCAAAAAACCCATTAGCCCGACTCCCCGGCGCTGCACGGACCACAGCGCGGACTGCAACTACGTCCTCTTTCCAAGCTGCAGTCTGAAAGGTTCAAAGTTGGAACGGCGGCCTCCCAAAGAGGGGGTCCTGCACTTCACACCCTCCTTCCCTCCCTGGTCACCAGAGGGACGAAGAGGAAACACCAGGGCACTCGTGCCCAGGAACAGGATAAACGTAACCAGCTGGGACATCCGACGCACTCCACTGCGTCTGTACAACACAAACACGTGGTCTCTTAGGCATGAAAGCAACAGGAGAAGGACAATAAGCTGCCTGCCACCGTACCGAGGCTAAAGTCTCGATTTTTCTGCAAGACCCGCTATGGGATGGTCCCCGTGGGATCCCTGTCCCTTTCGAAGGTCAGATGTTTTACAAGGTCCTCTGACTGCTACCCACACTAGTTCCAACCCACCATGAGCTCCGCCTCAGCCTGTATCATCTCGAGGACACGAAAGGCTGACAAGGGCAATCCTGCCCTTATACCTACAACTTTTTGCATAAACAGGCAGTGTGATGCCTCATGCAGGGAAACCATCCCAGGGAAATAAAAGGGTAGGTAGGAAAGGTCTTTTCCCACACACACCACGGGAAGTGAGAAGAGCAGCACATCCCAGTGGGGCCAACTGCTGTCTTTCCACGCCTGCTTGCAGATAGCACCAGCGACCTCCCCAGCGCCCAGCACAACATCCTTACTCCCTCACCGGCTGCATGGTGCCCCCAGCAATGATTACAGCACGGCATTCTTCCACCACCTTGGCAAAGTGGACAGCTGGATTCAGCAAGAGGAATTTGAGGCTGCTCTGACCAACTGTGCCTGGAAAAAGGAGAGAGACAACATCAGGAACTAGCCGTGACACACAGAGATATAAAAGATTCTCTCTCCTGGGCACTCTGGCAGGTCCCCACCTCTCAAAACAAGGACTTGCTGCTGTTCAACACTGCCAGGGGCAGCAGCAGGTAACACCAATCTGGAAGTTACCTGCTGCTTGCTAATCTTCCTGGAGCTGTGGAAGAGGTGCAATAAATCACAAGACAAAAATCGACATCCAAAGTGGGAGCAGAGCTCTGCAAAACCTGGCCCCAATGCCCTCGGTTAAGGATTCCCTTAGGTTCATGAGAGTCCTCACACAGACCGGGCCTGCCAGCCTGCATCGTGGACAGCACAGATGTGTTCCAGCAGGGCTGCAGGCTCCCCCCAGGCTCAGGATCTCCTCCCTCACTGCCAGTGAAGCGCCCTGCTTGCGACTCATGCCGCCTCTCCCCAGCTCGCTCTTTCCAGTACCTTGCCTGTTGAGAATGACTCTGCCATCTTGGTTTGCGTTCGTGAGGGCTGAGAGAAATCCTTCAATCTGCATCAGTGGGGAGGCAGTTCGGAGCTGGTCGTCCTCAGCCTCCACAGAAGGGCTCTGGAGAGTACCTGCTGGCCAGAAGAGAAAAGGAGAGGCAGGCAACTTAGGCCACATTTCTGAAGACAGGGACTAAGCACAAAATATAGATGAGTCCTTTCTACAGGAACACGATACCTGGTCTACATAATGCAGGCAGAGAACAAAGACCCAAAAAGGAGAGAACACAAATTCTGTCTCATTGCTAGGGAAAAAAGAAAAAAGAAAGGTCTGGCTTTTGTAGCTGGCACCACTAAACAGAGCTACCCGTGGCAGTTCAGGTCCCAGAGCCAGCAGGTCACAGCAGGGCAAAGCTTGAGTGCGTGCAGCGTAAACATGGAATCGCATCATTCAGCTTGGAAGGGACCTCGGGAGATCTTCTAATCATATGTATAATTGCCTAGGTCATCTAGTCATATATAGTAAAAAACACCTGCGCAGGATAGCTTCTGCAATTGCTCTTCAGATCCGCCTCCCCCCTTTCCTCATGCAGGCAGATGCAGGTTCCACATCCTCGCTTTGTCCGCAGATGCACAAGGGGAGGATGTCTGAACTCACCCTCTTTATCAGATCCCTGCTGGAGGGTCAGAAGAAAGTTCTGCAAACCAGCCAACTTCTGGTTCTCCTTGTTGGTCTTCACAGCTGCGGCAGGGCCTCCATATCGCTCCACAAACCCAAAAAGCTGCCAAGCAAAAGCCAGTAAGACTAACACTACCAACAGCAGGAATTCAGACAAGATAAAAACGGGTTTGCTGGCCTGCCACAGATAAAGTTCCTTGGTAGATGTTTGCAAACCAGCCCAATCAGAATCTATCAGCCCAGAGCTCCTATTACTTTCCTTCACTCACTGAATCAAAAACAAAACAAGTCTGTGATGCTTGTTCTCTCAGTGCAGTGCAGCCTGGCCAGGCTGGCGAGTTTGAGGCCAAACAGCACCCACTGGAATACTGTGGTACACCATGTTGTATGCTTCTTTGCCGTATAAGCAAAACGTAACCTGCCCATACACTGCTCTCTGCAGGAACCGCTTCGTTTGCGGAGCAGGGTGGAGAAGACAGGCTCCCACCCCAGCTGCTGCACCTTCCATGTCAAACTCAATGTGTGAAACAGCATTTGAACGCTGTTGACCATAAAGTCACAGGGGCAGTACCTTCCTACTGATGAGGCTCTTCTCGCAGTAACGCTGAACCTGTTGGAAGAAGACAGAAAAATGAACTGGCATTCAGCATCCCTTCTCCCACCCTGCTGCCCTTGATCCCTGTCCAGCAGGGATATCACTCGCTGTTCTTGCTGTGCTCTGGGGGAACGGTGCACAGTTCTTCTTGAGTGTTGTCTTCCAGACAACAGTTCATTACAAAGGCATTGCTTCCAGAGTAGAAACACACGCTGTTAAGGTGCTGTGTTTGGAGGTTCGAGGGATGGGCTAGGTTACTGGAGTAGTATAGTTTCTTCACCTCAACCCTTACAGTTTAGCTTTGCCCACAGACAGCCTCTGCACTTGTACATGTTTAATTGCTTGCTTCCCTCTACCCCAAGACTGCCTATCCAGCTTTAATGCACTGTTAGCCAGACAGCAGCAGAAGAGATCTATACATTGGGGAGAACCTGCTAGAAAGCACATTCTGCCTTGTGGGCCTTGGCTCTACTCCCAGCCCTCACACACGCTTCCTGATAACCTTGAACAAGTCACCACCACCTGCGCCCTAGCAGACAACAACATTTGCATTACCTTGAAGAGGTTGATATTGTCAATCTGGCTCTGAAATAGAAAGTCATTGATGGATTTTAGCACTGTCCCTGAAAGAAAGGGGGGGGAAAGGAGAATAAAAATTATTAGCTGCTGGGCCTGCAGCCCCTTCCTGCCCACCCCCATGTCCCTGACTGATGGCTGCATACCCCAGGTGTTCACTCCAGTCTCACCTGTTTGGGAAACTGCCTGACAGCTAGGATTTTGGTTCACATTACCTGTAAAACATGAAACGGATTCAAGGAAGGCTTGCAATGGGTCTGTCTTAAAATTAAGCAAGAGACTAACAACTAAGCTGAAAGGAATGCCACACCAGGACAAAAACCAAGAAGTAACTATACACCTGCAAAATGTAGCTATACAGACAAAACAGCAGCTCCTGCTCAGTTTTAATTTCCCCTGTAGGGTACCCTACATTGTAGGACAAGTGTGCTGCTTCATCCGAAGAAACACCACCTACATTCCTTCTGTAGCAGGAGGCAGCAGGTAGGGTGGGTGCCTACAAGTGCTCACACACTACATAGTCATCGTGCTGCAAAGACGAAGGGACAGGGACCACAATGCATCCCTCACCCCTCCTCAATGCTGCAGCACGGGGCTGGGAGGCTCACAGGCTGGCAGGCGACCGGGAAGAGGGGAAAACCCGAGGACAGCTCCACGCCCAGACCCCGACAGCCAGAACAGGATTAGTTGCTGCTACTCACTGCATTTTGTGTCCTAGTGTTTAACACCCACCTCACATCTCACTTTTGCAGCCTCAATCATGAAGCTGTACACAGGCTGCATTTTCTAATGAAAGCACTTAACTGAGTGCAGGGAAGAGAAGAGTGGCTGGGACAGGGTGGGAAGAGAAGGGCAGAGAGCACCAGCAGGCCTCTGCCCCAAAGAGCTGCGTTTCCCCTGGGCAAGGAGGAAGCTCTTCATGAACTTACGACAGGCTCTCCTCCAGGCACACTGAGGTCTCACAAACAGATGTGCAATACCAGTGGATTTGAAAATCGCAGCAAAATAATATTTTTTCACAAAGGAAAGGCAGCACTAAAGATTCATTCTGCAGAGGCACACCTGACACAGGTAGAGGCCGTGCCACCAGGCGACCCAGGAGATTTATTCTGTGCAGCTCTTGTGCTGTCCTGATCACTGTCACACGTCTGCTGTATTCCCCACTTAGCACCCTACCTCATCCCCACTCCAATCAGATACGAAAACCACACAGAAAGAGAGGGAAACTGCCTCTACCAACTTATGATGTCATCTGCTGCTCCTCAGCTAATCAAACAAAGAAAGGGGTTCAGGCAGACACCAGTCGATATCCCCATAGTAGAAAACAGCCTGAGAAATAAAATTACTGGCCTCTGAACCTATACATGAGCAACACCTCCCCACAGATTCTGCAAAGGGGGAAGGGGGACAGTGCCCTGAGGAAGGACCAACTAGCTCAGAGTCTATCAGCATCCCTGGAGACAGAAGAGGTTTGCTTACCTCCCAACATGGCCACAAACCGCTCCAACAAATACAGGATCTGCTTAATGTACATCAAGTTCTTTGCCTTCAAACGTTTCCTATGAAAAATGAGACAGGTATTAGGCCCCAAAACATCTTCAGGGACTAACCCACAGCAGCTGAGCTGCACGGACAAGCACCTGAACTCCCCCTCATTTTGGGGAGACAGGAACCAAGAATGATTTCTCCCAGGCTCATTCTCCCTATTTGTGACAGGGCACAGACCCCTGGATATCCTGCCCAAGGTCACCCCAGAGCACTCATGCACGCATCCCACACTGTTGCTACCATCACCTTTCTCCTCATACATTGATTACAGTTTGTTTATTACAATGGCAGTGACGTCTCAAGTCCCTGTTGCACTAACACTCCACATATTCACAGTTATTGGCATTGAGCACAATAATCAACCGCTGCAGGGATGACAATGCACAAGATTTGGCCAGAGCCAAAAACCACATAGAGCTTCCTCCTCCTCAGAGCTTACTGCCTCTGCCATAATGTAGTCAGCACATGAAAGACTAAGGTCCAGGGGAGACATGAAAGACTGAATCTTTTGAAACTCAGCATCACAAAGCAGGAGCGATTAGAGGGAGATATTGGGAAAGGAACTGAGAGTATAAGGGAAAGCCAGAATCCTCAGGGTATCCCCCTTCTCACTGCTTAATACCAGCCCCAGGAGTCCAACTTACACAGATTCTAGACAGAGATAATGAAGCAAGTGGCTTTTCATCTGCTGAAGTATTAATGCAAATAACTTTCCACCGGGGAAAAGCAAGAAAGACGCTGCAGACATGAGACAAGCCATGGCATCCACGCTGCCTGCCACTGTTGTGCTATTTTCCTCCGAGATCCTCACCTGTATCGCTCCATGTACTGCAACAGCTGGGAGTGGGCACGGCACAGCTACACAAACAAAAAAAGGAGCTGTTATGACGAAGGAGCCAAGAAAGGGTGCTCTGCTGGATGCAGAGCTCACTCACAAGTAACAGGCCAGGCTATGACTCACCTGAGAGCCGCTGACCTCCGCACTATGGATACAGGTGATGGTGTCTATGAGGTTGTGGGCCTCATCAATGATTACGATCTGGTCCTTCAGCTTGATCCCAGCAGCACTCCTGGTAGGCTCATGCAAGAGCATCTGATAGGGCAGCACCACCAGCTACAGGAGAAGCACACACTGCCCTGATTCTAGCTCTCATCCTTACTAACTTAGAGCACTCCCCAACCACTCATTAAAGGCCCATATCAGATGGCCTCGCAGAACGCAGTCAAGTTACTTACCCTTATTATGGGAAAGGTAGAGAGAGAGACAGGAGCGCATGCTTGAGAGGGGCACTGGGATGTAAGCTAAAGAGAAATGATTGTGCTACAACTGCATATGGGCTCAGGTTACCTTCCAAATCTCCTTTGAAGCACCGAAAGCATGTCTTCTGATAGAGAATCAAGCAAGGAAGAAGAGCGGTGGCAAGAGCTAAGATTACACCCATGTTTTTGCCTCAGAGTTATTGAGCCTTTCAAGTATTTCAGAATGCTGAGACATACTCACAGCCTCCTTATTAACTACAAATGGGTATTGTTCTTTTCCTTTGCTTTCTCAGCAAAACTGCAGCTGACAGAAACACAGCCTGTTTACAAAGTCCCACAATACTGAGTAACAGTACTGGAGGGAGCAGGCAATTGCTTTTTTCTTAGAGGCCCTGGCATTAATTCCACTAAAAGTCTGTACCCCTTACCTGAGCAGCAGGAATGGCGTATCGACTCCCATAATACGGGCAAGCTTTGGTCTCCCTTCCCAAAGCCACCAACTGCTCAATATCCTTCACTTCCACTAGAACTTCATCGCGGAGAAACTGCATTTGCTCATAGGAATAAAATGGGCATACGGTGCGACTCACACGTCTCTTCTTCCCTTCCATCTCTTCATCACTCTTCTTTTCTAACAGCAGAAATCAAAAGAAAGCTATCAGCAACACATAGCCTAAAACAACCACTTCGCAGCACTTCTTGGATTTCAAAGCAGGCTTTGTCATGTGTATTTTTATCCATCATCTATTTAAAAATTATTCAGCAGTAACATTTCCATCTCCACAGTGGACGCCACTCTTGCCAGTTAGATTTAGCCATGTAACACCTTCCAACATCTCTAGTACTGAGTTACAAACACAAGCATCCTTCCATTGCTGAGGTCCTGACCAACTTAAGGCACTCAGAAAATACATACAGATCTCAGCATCCTAGCCTGGAGGATAAGAAAAGTAAAAGCGCCAAGGATCTCTAGCTCTGCTCCTCCAACCTGCCATTTTCAAGCTCCTACCACTCTCTTGCTAGAACTGACTGGCAGAGCACACTGCCTCCAGACTCTCACACCAGCTTTATCAGGGATTGCTTCCCCAGGCTGGAAGCGTTCCTACCGTGTTTGTTCTTTTGCATCTCCATGCAGCGGTCATTGATGAGCTGGAGAGACCCCAAGCGTCGCACCTCCTCGTTCACACACAGGTTCTTGGACATGCAAAGAGAGGAAGCGGTAGAAGGTCATTAAGCACCGAGTGCCCCCTGTGCCCCCTTTGTTGTAAAATAAAAGGTTTCTTTCAAGCAATCTCAGGTCAGATTCCAAAATGGAAAAGTTTATCGGTCAGACATCGTGCACACTAACTGCTACAAATATGCTCGAAACCCGTAACAACTTAGCAAGGAGAAAAAAAATGAGAAAAGATGCACTGAGATGGCTCACTACTACATAACAGCTTCTAAAAAATGCTGCCAGAAGTAATACTAAGAGGAGTGCCATCCCAGTGACTCAGACATCTGTAATGTTCCACATCAGAAGAGGTAAAACAGATTTTTGCATTTACATCAAAGGGTAAATGGCCAAAACACAGCTCACAGAAAAATGTACATCACACAGATCTGTGTCACAACCCATGACTGCTTTAGTTTTTCAATGGGAGATTCAGTCAATCCCCGAGACGCCTTCTGAGGCATCACATCCACACACCTCCTCACAAAGTCTCTCATATTAAGTTAACACACACTCTGGGTCCCTTGTGAACAATACCACATACCTGCCTGGATCCCAAGGAGACCAGACGCGTGTCTTTGCCAAAAGGACTTTTTTGCACCTCACGCACAAACTGAGACAGCTGGGAGTGAGTGCGGCTGCAGTAGTAAATCTACAATGAGGAAGAACAAAGGGAAGACAATAAGAACATGGAAGCCAATCCCCTACCTACAACCAATCCTGCAAGGAAGCAGTCAAACACCTCAACAAGGTTAATCTTGCTCAAGCCTTCAAAAACACAAGGGAAGGCACATGTTTGAGTGTCACCTTACAACGGTGGAGGCCAACAGCCTTATCTTTGCTTTCTCCTATGCATTCGCCTTTGTTTCCATTTAATTGTCCAAGGTCCCTATAACAGCAGGGACTCACCATTGGAGAGTCATAAAAAAGTGTTTCTCACAGTGCGCTTTTACAGCAAGCCACAGCAAAAATTCAGCAGTGTTAGCACAGCAGGCTGCTTAGGCAGCCAGTGCAGTCCAGAAGGAGATGAGCACAGCAGAACTGGTTGCTATTATCAACGAACTTGGCGGTTTCTGGATGCTAGGTCCCAAATCATAGAATCATAGAATGTTCTGAGTTGGAAGGGACCCACAAGGATCATCGAGTCCAACTCCTGTCCTTGCACAGGACAACCCCAAAATTCACACCATATGTCTGAGGGCATTGTCCAAATGCTTCTTAAATGTTGTCAGGCTTGGTGCCGTGACTGCCTCCCTGGGGAGCCTGCTCCAGTGCTCCACCACCCTCTGGGTGAAGAACCTTTTCCTGAAGTCCAACCTAACCCTCCCCTGGCGTATCCTCCTGCCGTTCCCTCGGGTTCTATCATTGGTCACCAGGGAGAAGAGATCAGTGCCTGCCCCTCCTCTTCCCCTTGTGAGGAAGCTGCAGACCGTGATGAGGTCTCCCCTCAGTCTCCTCTTCTGCAGGCTGAACAGACCAAATCCTTCTGTACCGCATGACTCTGGGAAGGGTGCAAGGAAGCCATAATTCTATTCACTCCTACACTGTTCTATGAGGTGGCACTATTTACTTTCTTCATCTCACCTTAGTCACATGCTCCTCTTCTAAATCATCATCATCATCATCTTCTGCCAGCCTAAGAAAAGAGAAAGCTCAAACAGTTTCCTTTCAGCAGATCACTGACAGTTAGAATCAAATGATGTTCTACTACAAGACAGAGGTCTCAAGAGAGATGGTTATGTCACCTCAAGAAGAGCCTCAGATCTTAACTCAGCAGGTAAAAGACAAATCAACTTTTTAAGATTAGTGGAAGTGTGCACAATCAAGTCAAGCCTTGCTCTTTAAAAGAAAAATGTCTATAGGGCTGTGTCTGTAGCAACTTCAAAACTTTTTTTTTCTTTTAAATCTGGGGCTTCTAAGCCCCAGGCATAAGCTAATCAGCGCTATACTATTCTTTGGTGAGCTTATTTATTTATTTTTGTAAAACATTCCCCTTAGAGACAATTTACCACCCTCAAGCTATTGCATAAAGAAAAGCATCAGGAAGACATTTAGCTGCCATAGAGTTCCTCAAAGGCAACAGCAGTTTAGTGTTTGAAAAACTACATATAAACGAAGTAGTTAATTGCAATTTTTGAGGCAGGAGGATCTATCTAGATACTAATTAGTAAATTTGTATTTTAAATGTATTTGACTTTTCATGCTGAAGTATGGCTTCTGGCTTTCTGCATAAAGTAAATGTATGAGAGAGAAAAGTGTGCATGGGGTTTTCATGCTGTAGCTCAGTCTTCAGAAATGTGAACATCTCTCCCTTCAGAGTATCAGAAGATGCCAGTGCTAATCTGCAGGACTGATAGCTTCCTCTGATGCCCTGAGTTCCATTTTGCTTTTCTAATGCAAGGAACTCGATCTCAAGCCATTCACTCAAACATCCAGAGGCATTCTTTGGGAAACTGGGCATGGATGAAGGCAGGACATTGCCACACATTTTAAGAAAGATGCACTTTTTCGGAAAACACTTCAGGTCACTCTGATCAGTCTAACAAAAGCTTAAAAAAAACCAAACCAAAACAAACAACCACAAAATAAAATCCCCCAAAAGTACCAAACCAACCAATTAAGCAAACAAACCCCCAGAACAACCACTACCTTACAGAGCTTGAATGGGGGACAAACTCCAGATCTGCACAATCACAGGTGAAATCTCTTTAATCAAAGCAAGCCAAAAATGATACAGAAAATGGTTCCTTGGCACAGAACCCCCTCAGTCCCTGTCCTTACCCAGATATCACTTTCTTTTCTTCGTCACTCTCATATTCAGCAAGAATCAGCTCCTCCTCATTGTGATCCAGCTGCTCTAGAACATCCACTCCAGCTCCCTCTGAAAGAACCTCCTTGCTGAGCTGAAGAAGGCGCTTTGTCTCATCCTCCTCAGATCTCTGAAAGGAACACACACGATCACATTATTTCTCATACAGAAAGAGAGGTAGCACACGCATCACTTTATGCCATGGACAGGTCAGAAGACAGCAGGCCCTCGCCCATAACACAGGGAAAGGCGCGCTGGGTAAAGCCCCAGCAGGACAAGCAAATGCACCGAGGGCGTCTGAAGCTGTTCAGCCCCACAGAACGCGACTGTTACCAACAACCAAAGACTTGCCCACACAGACACGTATGAAGGGGGAAACAAAGAACCTTCTGTGCAAAAGGCCCACGGAACTAATAGATCCTGAAATAACAATATCCATGTAATCCAGTATCAGTTGCTTAAAGTGGCCCATAAAAGATGTCTGCCTGAGAAAAAAAATAGTGTGTCAATAAACCCAACGAAACATATAAGGACATAATCAAACACTCTGTCCACACTTAACTCAAACCTAGCATAAACTCAGCACCTGTTTCAGATCACAGAGCACAAGACTCCTCTTGTTGTTTTTTCTCCAGTTATGTGGTTCTTATTCTAACACAGGTCTACCCGTCTACAAAAATTCCATTAAACTGTTGAAGAATAGTTTTCCGATTAACTTTGTGTTCTGATAAAGAAGAGTTCGTTTTTTCAATCTGAAAACAGCATCTTCCAACTTCAATGAGCGTTCTTTTACCACAGCATTATGAAGAAATGCAGTCAGTGAGCACTACAGAAGAGATGAATCAGTTGCTTTTCCAAATCTCTATTTCTCCCATTTGCTTTCTTGCTTTTTATCGTGCTTCTCATTTCACATGCTCTTCATCCTCTTTTAAGAGACAAAAGTTCTTTGTTCCACTTGTTTTTTATTTGCCACTCACCTCTGAACCTTTCCTATTTCTGCCATATCCTTTTGACAGGAGTTGACCAAAACATAACACAGTGCTTGAGATGGAGTATGCTAGAAACTAATGGCCTGGCAGCCTAATAAGTCTGCCTGTTTGGGGACCTCAAGTGAGTATTTCTGGGAACTTTGACTCATACCATCAAAAACCTCTTAGAGTCAAGAGTACTGAAGCCAGTTAGCCCATCTAAATGGCAGGAAAATATATCTGTGAACTTTTTATGTGTAGAAAAGAGACATTTCTGAATACTACGATCATGTTTGCTATGAAAGTAAACAAATACAATCACTCCCTAGGGGTGGGAAAAGTACAACCAAAGCCTGACCTGGCTTTTTTGGAGGGGTCTTCTGTTCCCATGATCTTAAATTTAATCACAGTTCTACAGGTTTTATTCCAGAAGTACAGAGTGTTCACACATGCTCATAAAACAGAGAGCTTTCAAAAAAAAAACAAAAAACAAAAAACACAAAACCAAACTCCAAGTATTAAAGCTTTTAAAACAAAAGCAGGGGGCCAGAAGACCATCAGAACACACACCCTTTCTATCCACACACAGGCATTGTCACAGGAAATTCTCTATACACAAATTCTTTTTCACATCTTTACTTTAAAAAAAAAAAAAAAACTAACAAAAAACTTCAGATGGCCAATTTCAGCAACCTAATATGAAGAGCTCCCCAAACAGACAGGTTGGCAAATCCAGAGTGAAGTCGCAGATAAAAGCAGGTATGAACAACACTCAAGGTAACCAAAACAGAAAGTTCTCATCTCTGCGGGACCTCGAGTACTGTGTTCAGTTTTGGGCCCCTCACTAGAAGAAGGACATTGAGGTGCTTAAGTGCGTCCAGAGAAGGGCAACGAAGCTGGTGAAGGATCTAGAGCACAAGTGTTAGGAGGAGCGGCTAAGGGAACTGAGGCTGTTTAGTCTGGACAAGAGGAGGATGAGGGGAGACCTTCTTGCTCTCTACAACTGAAAGGAGGTTGTAGCGAGGTGGGGGTCGGTCTCTTCTCCCAAGTAACAAGCGATAGGACAAGAGGAAACGGCCTCAAGCTGCGCCAGGGGAGGTTTAGGTTGGATATTAGGAAAAGCTTCTTCACCGAAAGGGTAGTCAGGCACTGGCACAGGCTGCCCAGGGCAGTGGTTGAGTCTCCATCCCTGGAGGTATTTAAAAGACGGGTAGACGTGGTGCTTGAGGACATGGTTTAGTGGTGGACTTGGCAGTGCTGGGTTAACGGTTGGACTCGATGATCCTAAGGGTCTTTTCCAACCTAAGCGATTCTATAACTCACCTTCCTCTTTGCTGCATATTTTAACTGCACATTATGGCGAATTTTCTCAAGACGATCTTCTCGCTTTTTCCTCCTGATCTGCTCTTCCTAAAACAAAGGGAGAGCGAAGGAAGGATGCAGCATACATAGTCCTAATCCCTGGGTATAATTACCTTCCTATTCCCTGGGTATAGAAAAAAATTAACTCTGAAACAAGATTGCCAGTACGCAGTCCCTTTCTCCAGGCGTGCAGGCCTATGCGCTACTATGTTCAGAGTAACGTAGCTTTGGATCTTATGCCACCTGCGCGGCGACGCCTCATCCCTTGCCCCCGCAACGGAGTCCCGCGGCAGGCAAAGGCCGACCCCACGCTCGCCCCGCCTGTTTCTCCGGTCACCGCCCAGGCCGCCGGCCCTTCTGCCCCCCCGCCGCCTTACGGCGCCCAGCCTCGGCACGGGAGCGCTTCTCGACCTTCAGCCTGGCCACCAGGTCCCGCTCCTCCTTCTCCCGCAGGAAGGCCGCCACCCAGCCCGGCTCCCCGGCGCTGCCCGCGGCCCCCGCCGCCGGGGGCGGCCGCCGCCTCCCCTCCTCGCCGCCGTCCTCCTCCAGCGCCAGAAGCCGCGCCTCCTCCTGCCGCTGCTTCTCCTCGAAGTCGCGGAGCCAGGCCAGGGCCCCGCAGATGAGGCTCAGGGATTTTCCCTGCCGGGGAAGACGAAGGCGGTGAGCGAGGCTCCCGCGGCTGCAGCGCCGCCGCCCCCCGGGGACGACCCACTCGGGACAGACCCCCCCAGCGGGATCAGGCCCGGGCCCGGGCACCACCGTCCCTCCCCGCCCAGGGGGGCCTCCGTCCTCCTCCCGCCTGGCGGCTCCCCGCCGCCGCCCCGGCCTCCCGGCCCCCGCCGCACCGTGCCCGTGGGGCTCTCGAAGATCCCGACCCGGCCGGCCTCCAGCGCGCCGTACAGCGCCGCCATGAACCGCTCCTGGATGAGGTAGGGCGTGTAGGGGAACGGGAACCGGCCCGGGCCCGGCGCTGGGCCGCCCGCCGCCGCCCCGCTCTCCATCCCGCCCGCCGCCGCCGCCGCCCCGCTTCGAACCGAGCGCCGCCGCCGCCCCGCCCCCTTCCCGTGACGCTCCTTCCGCGGGGCCGGCGGCGGCCGAGCGGGGCGGGGCGGGGCGGGGCGGGGCCGGGCGGGAGCGCGGAGCCGCCCAGCCGCCGCCTCCCCGCGCCGCTGCCGCGGGCCCGGCCCGGCCCGGCCCCGGCCCTTCGCCGGGCCGTGACTCCTCCTGCGCGACGCCTGGGGAGACCGGGGCCGTTCCGGCTTTAACGGCCCCGACCCCGGCTTCCTAGAGCCGCTCCTCGCTGCCGCGCAGCCCCGGGCTTGCGGGAGGCCGGGGCTGCCCAGGCACAAGGTCCTGGCCGCCCCCACCCCCGAGCAGGGCTGACCCCCCCCCCCCCCCCCATTACCGTTTCACGCCCATGATACGCAGGGACAAGAAACGGGATTATGCAGAGGAAAAAAAAGGTTTTATTTAGGATGGAAACACATAGGCAGTAATAAAACATAGCAATATAGAGGAGGCTTATGTAATATATGGTCATTAGCATAGTAATAAATGCAAATATAGTAATTCCTAACTGTTTGTTAACACTGAACTTCATATGTTAATACTTCGCAAACAATAGTGAGCAGAAGAAGAGTACGCGATCATAAAAAGGACTACAAAATCGCAAGCAGTCTCTGCGCTACCAGTAGAAACTCATCGTGTACCGATTCTGGACATCTTGGGGCAGGGGGAGGAATTTTTTTTTTTTTTTGGTTAAATCAGGTAAGGCCACATTTTTGCCCATGTTCTGTTGGCGTCCCACGTTGGAAGGCGTATCAAACCAGCAAGGACAAATTTGGGACAAACTGCCACTGACTAGTAATGGGCAGCGCTCCAACTGGAAATGCTTGCGCACCCGTGTTTTCTGGGAACGCCCACGACAGTTGTGCATTACTCAGCTATCATGCCACGCAGGCTTTGCGTGCGGAGGTAGGCATTCATTGTCCCATGTAAGATTTGGAAAAGAGGAAGAAAGGACAAATAGATTGAAGTTCAGCTCCAAAGTCTTAGACTCAAAAGATTTGGACATGCCTTGTCAAACACTGGGTAAACTTACTACATTCATAAAAAACAAGGGAAGGTAACAAAAAAGAGAGTTCCTAAGACTACTACAGTGTCTAACAAGCCAAAGTTTTGAGCCAGAACCAACTTGAAACTTTTTATTTTGATCTTCACTTTAGTTGAAAAGTTACTTTACAAGCCTGATTCTACCGCATATTCACAGTCCCCCATTTACCTGGAAGCTGGTGCCCATTCCTCAGGCTACAGCACTCTTCCTAAACCACCAGCGCCCGGCTCTTAGGACTAACTCCCTGCTTCCAGACCTCCTCATGGTCTTTGTGCCACTGGGGTTAAGCACCCATCCCTGACACCAGAGTTACCGCGTCTCCAGTCAGTCCCTTCCCAGCGTGGTTCTCATCACCCACCTTTTTCAGGTGCCCCCAAACACTGCTTTTGTTTCCTGCTCCGAACACCTGCTCCAGCCCTATGGCAGAAGTGAGCGGGAAGTGAGCGTTCTCCTACCCACCGTACATTTATAAGGTTTCTTGGCCACGTGGATTTTCAAATGTACTTTAAGTGTCGAGCTTTTCCGGAAGCTTTTTCCACACTCGCCGCACTCGTAGGGCTTGGCTCCTGCGTGGATCCTCAGGTGGGCACCGAGGGCTGAGCTGTGCCTGAATGTTTTGCCGCACTCCTCGCACTTGTAGGGTCTCTCCCCGCGGTGGATCCTCAGGTGCACGTTGAGAGCCGAGCTCCGACGGAAGCTGTCCCCGCACTCCACGCAGATGTAGGGCCGCTCCTCGGCGTGCGTGCTCTGGTGCTTGGCCAGAGTGGAGCGGTCGCTGCACCTCCGGCCGCACTCGGCGCACTGGTAGGGGTTGGGCAGGAGGCCGCCGTGGTACACGGGCAAGGCCTTCCCCCCGTGGATCCGGCGATGTGTGGTGAGCGCCGAGCTCTGGCTAAAGCCCTTCCCGCATACGGGGCACTTGTAGGGCTTCTCGCCCGTGTGTGTTCGCATGTGGGTCACCAGCGAGGAGCTCTGCCGGAAGGTTTTCCCGCACTCGGTGCACTCATACGGTTTCTCTCCCGTGTGGATCCTCTGATGCCGAATGATGGCCGAGCTGTCCCGGAAACGCTTCCCGCACTCCTGGCACTTGTGGGGCTTCTCTCCGGTGTGGACTCTCCGGTGTATGATCAGGGAGGAGCGGTCACTGAAGCTTTTCTCACACCGGGGGCAATTAAAGGGTTTCTCACCCTTGTGGCTTCGCTGGTGGACGATGAGATGGGAGTTCTGGCTGAAGCTCTTCCCGCATTCGTTGCACTGGTAGTGTCTCTCTCCCGTGTGGGTCCGCTGGTGCCTGATCACATTGGACCTCTGGCTGAAGGTCTTCTCGCACTCGTTGCACTGGTAGGGCTTCTCGCCGGTGTGGATCCGCTGGTGTTTGATCAGGTCCGAGTTGCGGGTGAAACTCTTCCCACATTCGGAGCAGCTGAAGGGTTTCTCTGCCAGGTGGATCCTCTGGTGCTGGCTCAGGTACGAGCTCCGGCTGAAGCTCTTCCCACACTCGGGACACTCGTAGGTTTTCTCTCCCATCTGATGAATCCAAATGGCACCATTCCCACACATGGGCGGGTCTGGCTTCTCCCCGGCAAGGATAACCTTGCTGATGTGGGCTCCACCACCGCCCTCGCACTCCCAGACTTCCATCCCACAGGGAGTTACCATTCCCGGTCTCGTTCCAGAAGACCTCTCCACCTCATTTTCTGTCTCCAGCTCCTGCTTGCGGTCCTGTCTTTGATCGGCGTCCTGGAGGGTATCTCCTATGAGCTTTCTGGAGGGGAACAGATGCAGTTCAGCTCTCACAGGACTCTCCTGATGAATCTTGCCCTTCTGTGTGTCGTCCATGGTCCTGTCACCTGCTGGAGCGAACAGAGGAACTAGCAATGAATAACCCCCCTCCTGCTTCTCTGAGGGAGAAGCCCAACAGGGCAACCGCAGAGACCTGCTGCACGTCAGCCACCATTAGCTAACGGTGCAGGAGCCAGCCCCTCGGTATCTCCTCTGGACAGGGTGAGGGCACGGAGACCGAGGAGCGCAAGAAGGGAGGGTGACCCGAGGATGGGCGGCCACTGTGGCACAGACTGTAAAGAGGGTACTCTGTCATAAAGTTACAGCCCTAAAGGACAAATCCTGTTACTTGCTTGTCCCCAAAGCTCCCATGTCTAGCGAGGTTAGAAGAACGTTATCACTGCTCTCCTCAACAATCCCCACCGTAGCTACTTCTCCTCCCATCGCCTATGAATCACTGCTCTTCTTCCAGCATTCCCATGCTTAGTCAAGGAAGGAAGCAGCCAACACCACAGGAACATCCACCCTGCCAAGCAGACTATCTTCTTTCTTCTTTCCAGTCATAGCCCTTTTCCTTCAAAAGAAAGCCCTACATATTCTGCAGCAAATTGTATCTAGATTTTGTCTACAGAACAGATAGGCAAGTGAGTGGAAGGGTAAACTGTTTTATTAATCAAGCATGGAAATTAACATTAAGAGTGAAACATTTAGAGGCTCCTGTTTATTACTTATAGTCATACGGAGAACACACCTCGGAAATGGATCCCGGCACGTGAGGTAAGCCGATTAGCTGGATGGCACTGCTTACGGAGCTAACATCGTCCTCTTACATGTGGGAGGTCCGAATATGAGACGAATGCAACAGGATAAACCTCTCGGGTTTTGTTTCTGGTGATCTGCTGATTTTGGAAGACAACACCACACTGGTTATACTGATTCCCAAAGTTTTGTTTACAACACTCAGGGCTGAGAAACCTTTGTAGTACAAATAAAGGTATAGCACTGGCCCAAGGCATGCACCCAAAGGAAGCAAAATGACCACTAAAACATTAAAAATACTGTCAGCATGAAAGGAAGAAAAGGCCACGCTTTGGGTAGTTATGCCTTCTAACATTCTGAGTATAGTCTTTGCTGAGAAATACACAGGATTTTATTTCATTTTGGATAGGCTCTTTTTGAAAGGGTATTAGATTCCCCAGAAGTGTGTTTCATCTTTATTGTACCCTGCCTATGAATCTTCCTGAGAGCAGAATCTATATAGTATGGGAGCAGAAGAGGCAGGATGAGTGTGGAGCGTGCAGCACAGTACACGCCAAATTTTCAGCATTCAGCTCTTCCCTTCCCAGACATGCTCTATTAAATTTCTCACCTTGTGGGCAATCTCTCTACTCTCTCGGTGTTTAGCTGCTTTTGGCCACAAAGCTGTTTCTCTTCACTCCATCCAGGAGGTTAAAGCCAAGTCAGGGACTGCAGATCCTGATCAGAGGAAAGAAAACGGATGTAATAAATACCCGTCATAGTAGCAGTGCTGTAGAGTGAGATTACAGGAGAATAAGTATTTAGGAGACAAAAGCAACCAGAGGAAGATGACATCCAGAAACATGAGTCAGGGTCACCACCTGTTTTGCCACGCACACCATGACACTACCATTCGCGTTCAATAACCAGGGCCAGCTCACGTAGCGAAGATGGGGTCAACTACACACGCTGCGGAGAGCTGCCTGCCAGCTTGCTGCCTTCTCACGAGCGTCTGGCTGTTCCTCCTGCTGCCCCTCCAGACCAAAAATGCCTCCTACTGAGTTTTGTGTAAGAATATATCAATTCCTTGAACCATTTTCTCCCCCTCACCTTTCTTCCTAGTGCAGTAAATGAGAACATAATGTAGTTAATGCAGGTCTGTTCTGCAGGCGAAGTAAAAATGTCACCTTCACAACTGGGCTGCTTTCTGCGTCTGTCTGGAGTCCCATTTACTGCCTTTACCTAAGGAGTATTTTGCTTGGTTGCTCTCAGTGGCTCAGCCAGGCACACACAGGTCTGGGCGAGAGAAGAGATTTTGCTCTGCTCACACCTTATTGACAGGAGCAGTCCAAAGGCAGAATTTCCCATCCTGTGCTCCTGAAAAATGGCAATTTGGCTGCCTCATTCCAGATGGAGTTTATAGGGCTGGCAGTGAGCAGAAAAAAACAGTCACATAGACCTGTTTATGCATGAACACCACGATGATTTAGTCTGGCCAGTTTTGAGAGCCAACATGCAATCCCACTTCTCAAGGATCTCTTTTCAGAGCAGAAGTACACTGCGGGGGAGCGGGGTTTGTGGGATATAAAATTAGGTCACCCATTTAGCTTTAGCGCTACATTTGTGCAGTGGTATTTGTACAGAGGCATTTTAAGAGGCTGAGGGCTCAGTGGCATCCTAGAAATGTACAGGTTACAGAAAGAAAATGTTTAAAAACGGCACATGTGAATGCCAGCTCCGCAATGGTGTTGCACCATTTTGGTCACGTGGATTCCCACCGTGTCACTAGGAACAAGTGTAAAATTACTCATGACTGGGTGTTGATAAGAAAAAGAAACGTAAACCAGCATCTTTTCCTTTCAAAATGAGACACTAACTGAACTAGCTGCTCAGAGGTGTACCAGAGGAGGGTACTGTGACAGACGTCGGTTGCCAGACCCTCCCGAGGACAGAGGGAATATTTCCCCACCTGCATAATGCCACTGCGATAAAAGAAGCCCCCTGATAAAATGGAGAGCTGACGTTTTGTTGGCTCTGCTTCAGCCTGGAGTCGCGTCCTTCCTGCTCCCCGCCACCTCCTCCACAGTGGATTCAGTGGGCATCAGCCCTTGGGGAGAGGGTGTCTCCTCTCCCCCCCGGCAGCAGGCAGCGGCTGCAGGCTCTGATCCCAGGTCAGAGGCAGGGAAGCCGAGGTCTCCCTCCCCGTACATCCCCCATCCACCCACGAGGCAGTGCCGCTCTGCAGGTAAGCCTGGCCCTGCTGAACCCTTCTAATTTTAGGAGGAGAGAAACATCCTTCTGGTTCAGTCCCATCCTGCTGTCGTTCAAGAGCCGCTGCGAGCACATGATCAACGCACCCTAAAATGGTGGGTGAGCACCTACAGAAGGCAGAAAACAGACACAGGAGACAGCTGATGTTGTGCAGAGCCAGGCGGGTTGTGGGATACGGCAGAAAAGCACCTTGTGCAATGGGTAGTAAAGATCTGTCCCTAAACAAGATGGGAAACCTGAAACGCCACCAAGCACCAGACAGGGACAAGGTGCCAGTCTCCAGAGCAGCCATGTTTGGAGAAATCATCACAGAATCATGGAATCGCTAAGGTTGGAAAAGACCTTTAAGATCAAGTCCAACCGTTAACATACCACTGCCAAGCCCACCACTAAACCATGTCCTTGAGCACCACGTCTACCTGTCTTTTAAATACCTCCAGGGAGGGAGACTCAACCACTGCCCTGGGCAGCCTGTGCCAGTGCCTGAAAGCCAAGTCCCCAAGCAGCGTCCTGGCCGACGAGGTAACCCGGTCCTTACGAGGCCAAGTGAGGAATGAGAGAGGTGACCTGTAGCATGGGGAGGCAATGGGCTGCGCCGAGCTCCTGGGACGACGGGCAGACGGAGGCCCCAAAGGGGCTGCCCCATGAAGGACGCGGCCGAGCGAGCCACCGCTGAGACCACAAGCCCCAGAGAGGCACGGAGAACAGGCAGCTGCCGTGGATGTCAACCCAGGGAAACCAAACACCTTCCATGGGGGCCTTCTCCGAGTTTGGACGCGGTGGCTCAGGGAGGAGGAGGGCAGACCCCGCTGCCGCAGGAGGTGGGCCGTGTCCAAACTCAGCCCCACGCAGGCGGCCACGGCTGCCTTCCCTGACACAAACCCAGCGCCGGGCAGGAGGGGAGGCGGAGGGAGGCGTGGGCGGGGGGAAGCGGGGGCAGCGGAGGGAGGAACCGTGGGAACAGAGGTGTCTGTGACACCACCAGCCACGCCGCCCACCCCAGCTCTCCTGGGTGAACCCGGCGGGAGAGGAGGAGGACGCAGGCAGGCAGGCAAAGCGGTGGAGGTGACACCTCTGGCAGCAGAGGTGACCCCAGGCTGTTACAGGCACCACTCACAGTGTGATGTCGGCCACGTGGGCTTGTCTGGTTTTGTCTGGTGAGTAGGAAACATCACTCCTTCAAGCCAGGTTGTGTGAGGAAGGGCGGCCGACCTGGCTGCTCTTTACCCCTCCCCATCGCTCCTCAGCTTTGGCAATTTGGAGGCGAGAGGAAGAGACAGGAGCACCCTTGAACGCCTCAGGTGCAAAGATCTCGGGTGCCTAAAATTTTGCCAGTCTTCATAGAATCATAGTCTTCACCCGTTGGAGCTGGTATTTTATTCATCAAGGAGGGCCAGAGAGTAACCAAGGAGCCAGGGAGGTGGACTCGGAGCTGGATGCAGTGGGCAGAGGCGGGAGCAGAGGTGGAGACTGGAGACGCAATGATGGGGACAGCTGGGCCTGTAAACCAGACATGAGCGCAAAGGCAGAGATCTGGACTTGACCCTCAAGGCCAGAAGGGAAGAGCTGGGGCCAGGTAAAGCGACAGGGGAGGCAGGAGAAAGAGGTCTGAGAGAGGACCTTGGTTAAAGACAAACAGAAAGGGATACAGCTGGAAGAAATGGATAGAAAGGCCAGGCTGCTCTGGCCACGTTGTGGTGGGAGATCGTGGAGGGGTCCCGTATCCCCCTGTCTCCTCATTCCCCTGCTTTCTGCAAACTCCACAGAGTCACCTGGCAACGCGTGGTGGTCTCGTCTCATGCTGCCTCACTGAGTGCCCGATAACCCCCACTCGGGGGGAAAGGTACATGCTTTTGTCTGATACCGCTGCATCTGCAGACACATAGGTGTTAATAAGATAGAGGCCACAAGGAAGTTTTTAGGTTTGTTTTTACCCAAAGGGGTAAAAAAAGACATCTTAGGTTAAGAGACTATTACAGATGCTGCAAAGTCAAACTTGGAGCATGCCATTTTGCAACCTTAGATTTGTTCCCTCTGTGCATGGACATGGTAACCCAGCTCTTTAATTACCTGGCTTCAACTTTTTTCACATGGGTTTTGGCTTTTTTAGCTCCTGGATGGACACTCCCTTGTTAATAAGCTGCTATTCAGTATGTTATGTCACCTTTACAGTGCAGTGTTTGATTTATTTACTGATCCCATCTGAACTCTGCTACAGACAGAATGACTCATTTCCTCGTGAACTTTTTACATACTCTATGTTTTAGTGCTTCACAGCTATTAATTGGTTTATACTGATTTTGCAAATCGCAAAATGAGAGCAGAGAGGGATTAAAGTCTAAAACATCCACTACTTTTAGAATCTCAGTTTGAGATATCTCAGCCCTGTCTTCTCAGAGTACATATGCTAATGTAGCACTTACTTGCCATTCAAAATACACCACATGCAGACTCCAAAACTGCAAAAGAGCTCAGCCTTCCTATAAACGGCAACCCACAAGGTAAGGAAAATGCCATTAATAACACGCTAAGAAACCTGGTACTTCCCTAGCATCACACAGGAGCCTCTGTGGTGTAGCCAGGAATAAAACCTACTTTTTGGAAAAGTATCCAAAAAACTGCCCTTGCCCCTCCAGCATCTGCCTGACTCATTCTTCCATACACCTTCCAAGCTGTGGGAAATGAGGTAGATGTCCCGAAAATAGTAAGTGCCTAACCCAAGAAACTGATTCCTTGCCAGAGCAGGTCCAGTCTCTACACTGAAGGAGCTGCAAGTCTTAAGGAGAGTAGGTTGCTGTGTACTTGAAGAATGTAAAAAAAGCATATGCAAGAGGAGGTGAAATTAAGATTGCACATGAAGCTTTTATTTGGGTACATCTAACCTCCAAATGTTTGATTTCACAAGCTTGCATAATGCTTTTTACAGGGAAGAACTGACTTTAAGTTTTGCATAAGGGTTCAGTGAATGCTTGGACTGTTGTAAGGGCATACACAAGTCCATTGGGGCATGCTTCATTAACTCAAGGGGTCTGGACCCGCTTACCCAGAGGAAGAGAATTTGCAAAGGCTAAAATTTTGAAAGGAAGTAGTCTCCTTGCTCCAGCCCAAAGAGCGGAGCTGCATTCCCAATTTCAGCCATGACTTCCAAGACATTTCTTCCAGTTCAAGATTTGAATCTCCAGAGCTTTGGTCAAGGTCCCTCAGCCATGTACTGTCCCCGAAATACTGCACCCATTTCAACATGGGCAGAGCAGGTTTTACCCAAGTCTAGATGCCCATCTTCAGCCTGTTACTGCACTTCCCATGTGCTGGATCCTGCACCCAGAGAAGGCAATGGAGATCTGGTTTCAGCCCTCCAGCTCTTCTGAGTGTGCCATGGTTAGCATTTCCTCCTCCCTCTGACTCCTTGCATTTTATTTTTCACCAGTGCTCTTGGGTTGGGGCTGCACAGCCAGCCCTCAAGGTGGGAATGTGCAGCAGCAGCAGCCAGGAACGCCGCTCTCCGACGAGGAGTACCGCCAGTTCTTCAGGTCCCTCCGGACCGCCCGTCGTGCCAGCACTGCCTGCCTCCTTCGTGCACTGTATGGCTGCCAGAACCCCCTGGTCCAGAGGCTGGATGAGTACGAAAACCACGGAGTTATCCCTGAGGGTAAAGCCGACTGTGACTCCCAAGGGCAGGCAGATGGGGTCCTGCACGGTCAGCACTGGGCCTGATCGCTGGGAGGAGACAGCGACTCATGAGCTGGTGGGGGAGAGGGGTGGGCAGTGATGCTGTGGTGAGGAGAAGACATCTGCTCGTGGGCATCCTCTCTCACACCCGATTGCATCCAAATGTGTTCCTGGGATCAGCCTCCTGTCACACCTTGGGTCATGGAGATGACCAAGCAGCAGTGGAATTTCTCACCAAGGTTCAGGGAGC
Source organism: Platalea leucorodia (assembly GCF_965183815.1). Lineage (NCBI taxonomy): Eukaryota > Metazoa > Chordata > Aves > Pelecaniformes > Threskiornithidae > Platalea > Platalea leucorodia. The sequence continues at coordinate 60,968,970 of NC_138826.1, forward strand.
ACCCAAATGGCATGGGGGTTTTCATGGAGGGATGTCGTTCGATAGCGAGGTTATTGCTGAGGGCTGGTGGGACCCCAGCACTGGAGTTTATCACTGAGTCCGTGTCTTTATTTGCCTCTTTCTAGGGCCCATATGCTCTGAGCTGCCAGGAACTCCTTCCTTCCCCAACTTCTGCACCTTTACTTTTTATCGCTGTACTAAGAAAAGGTATTTCATTAAGGTGAGTTATTTAGCTATTTCCTGAAGACCATGGTGTGCTCTGGGCAAGTCACAGGCAAAAGGGGGAGCCCTGAAAATGAGGAAGTGGGAAAACAGGAGGGTAAAAGACAGGGAAGATAGAAGAGAGCCATGGGCAGCCCAGCTTCCAGGGGCACTCACACCAAGCCGGCTAGCTTACACAGATGGCACCTGCAGCCACTTGCCAAAAAGCAGACTTTGCAGAAGGTATACTTTAAGAAAATGAACCTTTGAGGATCACCCTTATCTCCAGCTCTCATTCCCAACCAAGCTGAGACAATCATCTAGGTTACTTCAGGAGAAAGGGTGATTCATGCAGGCTAGAAGAGAAGGAAACTAAAGAGAAAGACAACCCAAGTCACAAGAAGAGACTTATGGGGAGACTTGACAAGGAAAGGAGAAAGTTTCTTTCCTTTCTTGGGCTCATCTTTGTAGGGAGTGGGAAAGATGGGATTGTGCAGTGAGTGCTAACCCCACAGAACAAGGGTGCATGCTCCTGAAGCCCACCACCTCTACAGAGGTATGTTTTCTGCTCCACAGAGGACTGCATGCCCAGGAGAGAGCAAAGTCAAGCTGGGCAGCACACGAGCCTTCAACGACATGACCATGAGCACTGATGCCATGTCGTCCGGCATCTTCAGTCCCCGGCCCCTTTTTCCCACGTCTCCCACTACCGCCCAGCCAGCCCACTCCAGCGCGGACAGGGAAGCTGCTGTGATCCCCACCTCCTTCCCTGAGGGCACACCACGGCTGAGGAACATGCAACTAAGTCCTTCTGACCCATATGCCACAGAGGTGACAGCCCGTGGCCAGCAGCAAGGAGAGCTGCCCACCAGTGACATCCAGGATCTTCTCCTGAGGCTACAAGATACCCATGTGCAGAGCTCGCTGCAGACGCTTCAGTGGTTGTTGACCATGGGGAAGGCGGTGTGGGAGGAAGAGTTGCAGGCCGCCGCCCTGAATCTGCTGGTGGCCCTGAACAACGCACATGTGTCTGAGTGGGCAACCAGCACTGATACAGGGCACACAAGAGGGAAGTGAGCAGCAAAGGAGGATCAGCCATTGTGGCTCTTCTGCATGGTGTCAAGTCAGATGTGCTGTCTCAGGGAGGACACATGGAACACAGAAACAAGAGAAGGAATCCTCCTTCTGACACCTGAAGCATCGTCAAGGTCGACATCGCTTCCCCAGGCCAACAGTGTGGGAACCAAGGGGAAAAGCCGTCTTTTCCAAGTGCAAGGCAAAACCCAGCCATGTGAAATGCTATTGCTCAGGATTCAAAGAGAAAGATGTTAGCCTCTCAGAAATAACTGTACTGAAAAGATACTGTCCTCTCTCGCACAAACTGTTCACCTGCTATTGTTTAATCTAGGAGATAGCTATTCTTGAACAAGGCAAGATGAAAAAATAATTCATTTTTCCTGTTTGGGGTTGTGCCACCACCACTAGCTCTCTGTCCTGGGCAGAGAGATGGGGTTTGTTGTGTCATTCAATAAACGTCATGGGAGAATGCTGGCCTTTCTTCATCAAGTACAGGTGTTTCTGCTCAGAACCATTAAGGGAAGAATCTTCTTTGGAAGTAGGTGCGTGAATATACATACATATCTACACAAGGGGTGCTCTCTAAACGCAGGAAGGCCTTACCCTGCAAGGGAACTGCTGGTCTAGCATTCTCCTTGTATTGGTGTTTGCACATGGTTGTCATCTACTTCTGAAATAGATGCTATGAAACACACAGGATATTCATATTAAGAAGCTCCTCTTATCTCTCTGAGAAAATCGGAGAGTCTGATTTATGGGAACTTTGGCTGAAGTGCTGTTCCTTTTATAAACACTGGACATACCTGTAAGTAAAACTGTGTGAAGCCATCTGGAGCCAGCGCTTGCTGCTAAACACAGAGTGGGAACTCTTCAGGAACCAGCTCCGGTTTTCCGAATCTCCACTCAGAATGAGTTTAGAGCTACCTCAAACCTACCCTAAACTCCAGTGGTTGGTTTCGGCTTTCAGGAGACCACCATTAAAGTGAGAATCCCCTATCCACCTTTCCTCCCGCAGGCCGCCTTGTAATCTATTGCAGTGAGGGCTACGAGGAGAAAGGGGCCAAGGGCAGCTGTCCCCGGGGATGCGCCACACCAAGCACATCCCTGTGGAGAGGGTCGGGGATGTCTGTTCCCTTTACGCTGCCTAAGTGACACAAACACAGCTGAGTGAAATACAGGCTTTGTCTCTATCCATTGAAGGAAGTCCTTAGAAGAAGAGCTCCTCAGAAGAAGATCTCAGGTCCTCTATTTGTCCTGGGAAGCGTAATCTTTCCTAAGGCTGAAGGCGGGTCACACACGGGAGATGTGCAAGCCCTTGAAGAACAGCGCTTGCTTGCTTTCACGGAGACTGCCCAACGCGGGGTCCTTGCCGGGTGGGAGCCCTGACAAAACGCAGGCTGCCCGGGCCTCACCCGGGCACCGCCTCACTCTCTTCTCCCTAGAGAGAGCCCGAAGCTGACGGATCCCCGCCTGAGGCACCGGGGCTTTGCGTCCCCTCCGCTGCCCGGGCACCGACAGCTCCTCCAGCCCCGGCAGCCGGGGCGGCTCTCAGGGCAGCCTCGCCGGCCACCGCCGCCCCCGGGCCGCGGCTGGCAGCCCGCGGGCGGGCTGGCACACGCGTGGGGCTGCCGGGCTTGGCCTCGGCCGGCCGGACGCTGGAGATTTCCTAATCGGATGGCTCCGGCCGGGGCCTCCGCGATGCAACGGCCCCGCGCCGCGGTCCCGGGGCCACCCTCCGGCCGCCCTGGCAGCGGGGCGGCGGGGGGCCGAAGGCCGCGGAGGGTCGCTCACCCCCGCCGTGGCCGCCCGCGCCTCGCCGGCCGTGCCCGCACGCTTCGCGCCGCTCGGCCGCCGTCCCCCGCCACCTGCCCGGCGGCCGGCCCCGACCCAGCGCCGCGGCCCCGCTGCCCCGGCCGCCTCCGCCGTGCCCCGTCGCTTCCCAGCGCCTCGGGAGAGCCCCCGCGCTCCCGGCCCGTTACTTCGCGGGGCTCCCCCCGCCCGGCCCGGCCCGGCCCGGCCCCCTCCGCCCCCGCCCCGGCGCCGCCCCGCTTTTGTTGCGGCGGGAGCGGAGGAGCCGCGCTTCCCCCGGCGGACTTACCTACCGGGGCCGGGGCCGGGGCCGAGGCGGGGGCGGCGGTGGTGGCGGCGGCGGGGCCGAGGCCGAGGGGAGGCGGGGGGCGGCGGCGGGGCCGGGCGGCGGCGCTGCGGGGCCGCCGTGCGAGGGGCGGCGCGGCCCGCTCCGCTCGGCTCCGCTCCGCTCGCTGGTGTTAACCCTTGGCTGCGCCGGGCGCGGCCCCGCCGCCCCCGCCGGGGCTGGGGCTGGGGCTGGGGCTGGGGAGGGAGCTCCCCGGGCGGCGGCGGCGGCGCTGCCCCGTGCTGGGCGCAGGGCCGCCCCCGGGGGGGAGGCTTCCCCTCGGCGCGGTGCGGGAGGGCACGGGGGAGCGCAGACCCGCCGCCGGGCGGCGGCGGGGCCCGGCCGGGGCAGCGGGGTCAGCGTCAGCCTCGGTGCCCGGGGGCCCTCCCCGGAGGACCCGGCCCAGGCCCGGGGAATGAGGAGCCGCCGCGCGGGTTTGCGTCCTGGTGGGCACGGGGGACGCGCGGGGGGGAGGGCGTTGCCCGCGCCCCTGCTGGAGGAGCTCGGGTCGCCTCTCATCCCTGTCCACACGCTCCGTAGTCACCGAGACGCAAGTCCCGGGGGGCCCTGCCCCCTGAGCGGGCAGTGCTCCTTGGCGCTCTTCCCCGGCACTGGCTGTGTTTTACCGTGCCTGCAGGCCCTGGCAGGCAGGGACGCACCAATGCTAAAGCTACAGCCTAGAGCTGCTTTCTGTCACAAACTCACGGGGACGGGATGCTGTTTTCTTCCCTGGGGACGCTGTCCCTCAGGTGAGTGGAGGCTTTACTCTGCTACTGTGCCTAAAGCTTTTCGGAAATGCTGGTCACCACGGCATCGTTTGCTGTTTGGGTACAGCATAGTACATCCCAGGGCACACACGCATACAGCTTATGCCGCGGGAAAGGATCCACCCCAGGCAAAATTTACCTGTTACTGCACATCCTGCAAGTGCTGCTGATGCACAGGCGTTCAGCTGGGTATTTTTTCCCAAGGGAATGCAGGAATGGATGAGATACAGCAGTAAGTAAGGGGCTGAGGTACGTGGCAATGAGTTTTTTAGCAACGTTCCCACCATTCTTCTTGAAAGTCCAGTAGAAAATATTTCAGCCGTTGCTAGAAAACTCATTGCCACATACCTCAGCCCATTACTTACTGCAGCAGAAGAAAAAGTTCATCATTTTTCAGGGGCAAGTGACTTCTCAGTGGCCCATGGGTGGTTCACTGACTCCTGGAGAAGTCTCCTAGTCTTGGGAGATAGATAGAAAAACACTAATCACACAAGCAGAGAACAACAAGGACATGCCCCGTAGGTGATGTCAAGAAAATGAACTGTATGATTCAGGAATTGGTAAATACTGGGCCATTTTCTTATTTCTGGTTGCCCTCAGCAACACTAAAGAGGATTCTCGTCTCCACCTTAACACCAAGGGCCCAGCTGTCTTCCCTTCCTGCGCACGGATGGCGACTTTTCCAAAGGCAGAGAGAGAGGGGTTATTCCTAAATACAAAGTCTGGCCTGAGCAACGAGGTTGCTGACTCCAAAGGTATTAGACAGTCACGGAGCCTCAGCAAATCTAGACTTTGCAGCCGTCCCTTTGCAGAAGGAAGGACTTTGCACAGATCGCGCATTCTTTCTCGTGAGCCCTGCCCCAGCTCCCTCCGTCTTTCTTTTGAAGAAGACAGTCTCCCTTGTAGGATAGGCAAGGAAAACTAATACCACTGGTAGAAAAACCAAACCAGTTGTGCAAAAAGTCCAGCTACCAGAGCACAGGTCCAAATAGTGAGGGGTAAAGGAGGGAAGGGGAGGCATTTCTGATGTGTGGGCACAGTGAGATCTCCTCTGCCTTTTATTGTAGAGTGCTGCAAAAGGCCCCATGCAGCACAGCTCTGAGAGCAAACTCAAAGGGACACGGGAAAAATCTGTTTCAACAACAGTTTGTATCAAAAGCAAATTATGAAAGAGCTAAACTGTCACTTATTACTTTGTGCTAATCAGTATTCCCCAGTAAGAGCATCGGTATTTGATGTCAGAGTTTGCCATGTGATTTATGAGCCCAAGCCCAGTTATCGCTTATGGCCTCTGCTACGATCTTCCACCCTGTCTACGTTTTTGCCTTTCACTGGCGTGCTGTTTTCTGCCTCCCGAGAGCATATCTCGGCGAGTATTCTGTACCTGACTGGCTTGCGTCCTAAGTAGAACTGTCAGCTGAATTTTTCAAAGTCGTACCAGGGCATTAGCTAAATGCCCTTGAATAGTTTAAACACCACTCAGAAAACCTCTGGTTTAAAACTAAAAATAAGGACCTGATGGTCCTACCTCATACTGTTCACCTGTTGCCCCAGTAAACCTGGTTTCATACTAAATCAGTTCCACCATTTTTTTGGCAGCTTTGTCTTCAGCAGCCCAGGGTAGTGGGTCCCTTCCACAGACATTATCCAGACAACGTGAACGACACTGCAGGCATACATGAAAGCAGAAATATTGTGAAAATGCAACAATCCCACTCGCTAGCCCCATGAAACCCCACCTCTTTCCCCACAGATGCTGCTGTCTGCAAATGAATGCCAAGACCCACCAAACTCACTCCATGATAAAGACATTTCGCCACCTGTTTTGGCAGAGGATGCCTCCACATCTTTTCAACGCAATTGCCGACAGCAGTCCCACCGGGGGCACGTAACCGCGGGTCCCACCGGAGGGCAGCCCAGCAAAGCAGGTTCCATGACATCTTGATCAATCTGCTGCTGTTCCATCCCCTGCACAGGTAACAGCTGGTTGCACCAGGCAGAGATTTTCTTCACTGGGGATTCAAGAGCAGCTACTGTCACGCTTTCTCCACATGCCATTTATGGAACATTAAGCTTTTGTAGGCGTTTAATTATCTCTGCTTTCTCTAACTCCTTCCTCTGCACTGTGAGACACCTGTGGCCAAAAAAAAGTAGAGTTCACCGTCAGACAACAGAAAATGGTTTTTCTGAGCCACGTTACCGCTCATTCCCATTACCTTTATCACAAATCAAGTCTTACAATATTTTCTCTGAAACTGAGGGCAAGGGCTATTAATTCCAGATAAAAGTGTATCACACATCAGCCTTCACTGATTTTCTGTCTGCCTGAAGGTTAATAGCAACAGCAACTGTATTACACTATATAGTAATGAAAAAAAGGAAACATTACGCATTCCAATTTAAATGTAAAGGAAACTGGAATCAATGAAAAAGGTTAACAAGCCTTACTTTGCTTCTTCGTGACTGCACAAAAACGTACAGATCAGTCTCCTCAGATTGTATTTCACAGTCTCGCCATACAAGTCCTCACCCTCATTTTCTTTTTCTTTTTAATCTCTGGTAATAGGATCACTATTTTCTAGTTTCCTTGATGGTTATGATCTTTGGCAGTCTCACACATCTTAAGAGCATATTCCTTCAGTTAAGGACTCAAGTCCTTAAAAGAAATCTTCTTTGCTAATTAAGAGGTGAAAAAGCCCAGCCCACTATCTATTAGAAGGGAATACCTTAAATAACTCTGAAAACTCAAGCATGAAACCAGAATCAATAACTCCCAATTCAGTGAGCCCAACTGAATTCTCTTTTTTTGCCAATATTCTGAAACAACGGTTTAAGTTTTTCAAAGCAGACTAAAGTTGAGTCAATTATTCCAGATCCCTCTGAAATGAACAGTTTTGTGGCTAAAGTTGGCTACAGTTGGCTGGAAATCTTAATTACTTGTTTGCCCATTAAGCACAGCCTTTCAAAGCAAACAAGATCTGACTTTGTAATTACAGGTAATCTTACTTGAGAGATTTTCAGAAAACCAAGAGATATGTGGAAGAAGCAACAAGAAACTGGTTTCTTTGCAGGTAACTTTCAAAGAAAACAAAGCATTAAAACATTCTGAAATACACAGTAAAAAGTCTCCCAAATACCTTGCTCTGCTCCCAAAGCAATGCTTTGAGGACTGGGAGAAAGTCAGGTTTATTTTTCCATAACCTGAAAAAACAAGCTGCTATTTCTTAACTTCCATTTGTGTAGCTGAGGAGTCTCATTACGTTCACAAGTAATAGAAAAGTAAATCTCTGACTTGTCTATGAGGCATTCATCTTCTGCTGCTCAGTGGCCATGGATCCCTGATTATACAGGTGTCCGCAGCCAACTAGGCAGCAGTTCCTCCTAGCGAACACCTACAGGCATGGCTCTCAAGTCAGGCAAGTGGGAGAAAATGGTGCTGAAAAGCAACCTGTTGACATGAAAGCAGTAAACCCAAAGACCTGTGATTTATATTCATGGATAACTGTAACCTGCAAAATTATTTTTGTCTTCTTTAATTTTAAGATAAGGATGAAAAGGCTCAAGTCCAAGTCTCAAACACAAGGGCCCATCTAGTCAGGGATGTTGTCTCTGGCAGTGGTCAGTAAGCTGTAGGAGGAATATGACACACACAGTTACATGCTGTAAGTCTTCTAAAGACGTTGCAGAAGAACATGAAGTGCAAGAGGGCAGTAGGAAAGGAAAGGAAAGAGGAGCCAGAGGGGGTGCAATGGGTGATGGCCGTGGAGGTGGGCTGTGGTTGGGGTTGGGGGTGGCTGAAGGGTTTGCTGGGCAACCACCACCCTCTTCTGGGCAGGGGAGATCAATGTGGCGTGGGCTTTCCCTACAACAGGCAGTAGGAGCAGCAGAGGGTACCCAGAGATCCCAAACTGGTGGCTCCCAAGGGTCTATGGCATTTGCTCACACGTGCACGTGAGCTCACGAGCATGGTGAAACTCCAGCTGGAGAAATGGGGTTTATAGTCAGTCATGCATTCGCTGGGACAGACACTTGGGGGCTGTTGTCCTCCACATGGGTAGGGCAGGAGCTCTGACGGGACAGTGCTTGTGCCAGCCAAAGAACGCACTATGGTGGCTAGAGACACATTAGTGACATTAGCACAGGTGGAAAAATACAGGCTTTGCAAACACTTGCAAAGTTACTTTTAGCTGGTCTTTAAACCCTTGAACCACAGCTTAAAAAAATGAACAAAAAAAAACCCAGACAAAGAACATCCAACCATACAGGTTCAAAATGCCATTTCAGGCAGACCGTAAGTAGGGTTTATGGTGGGGAAAGTTAATACACGTGTATAATAGTGTAGGCAAGTATAGGTACCAGAAAAGGCCTCTCTGCCCCAGTTTCTCTCAGGTCTGATCCTCTCAGGCCAGTCCTCACTGATCCTCTTAATAATAGCATGTGTTACACCTCCCTCTTCCTTTTTTTTCCTGCTATGGTTCTTATAAAGAATAAAAAAAAAAAATGACATTAGCTGCTCTAACAGCATGCAAAATGCATTTCAAGGAGATCCTGCTGATCTCTGCAGAGTCTTTTCAGATGCTACTTCCCCAGGCTTCATCTCCATATTCTTCTTGTCTCCCAAAAGCCTGTCCTTCAGGCGTTCATACTCTGAAGGAGAAAGAATCAATCTCCTTGGCAGGCAGAGCATTGTGAATCCATGAAGTCTTGTTTTTGTATGCAGGCTGCGTCTCCTTGCACTTTAGTATCCTTGTTCCCCGTGACATAGTATGACTTTCGCATGTCTTCATCTGTATTTATAAGCACCCAGATGAGTCCTGCACTAGTAAGTCTGGTTCTCAAACACCTCTTAAAATAAAGGGAGACTGGCTGTGTTTTAAAAGCAGTCTCTCAAGCTCAGCAGCAGCAGAACCTCTTTTAGATCCAGTAGCTTTTTAAAGAAATCATGAGTACCTTAATTCCATTTTTCAGTAGACCTTTCAATACAGGATATCTGGGAGTAGATGTTACACGGTGGAATCTCCCCATCAGCCCTTGAAAATGGTTGAAAACCCTGTCCTTTGAACCACAGGTCATTACTCAGCCCCCTTCTGTGGTTCTCTGCCTGGCAAATGCAGATATGATGGGTGTTACGAGATGCTCTAATGCTAGATTCCCTATAGCACAACCGCAGGAAAATGCAAATAATGATCCAACACTGCAATGTAGTCTCTGCCAGAAAAGCAAAGTATAAATATATCTACACTTACTTCAAACCATGGCTGTAATGTGTCCTGGTCTATCAGCACGAATTCTATTCTTTTCTAGGTTGATATTTTGAACAAATAGCTCATTTTAATGATTCTCTTTATCTCTGAGTTTTTATGAAGCTGCTACATGTACATAGCTTATGCTTACAATTTACATTTTTCTATACCCATATGAGCCTGCTGAATTCTCCAAAGAATATCAAATTTCAGTGCCCTTTGCACTGCTATTCTGTTACCTCTAAAGACCAGGCCATTCTTTACAGCAAACCCCAGTTTGAATTGGTAATGTGAGCTTGCTGTGTAATTCCCTGACTCCTTTACAGTGACAGCCCTAATGCCGTTTTATAATCTCTCATCTTTTACTGTGCCTCTGCAAATTTATTCCACATTCCTGAGAGCAAGCAATTCCCTTTTCTCATATTTATGTGCATTGTATTTCTGGGTTCCTTTATCTTATATAAGTCATGTTCTCAAACCTAATATTGGCTCTTTGTTTCCAGCAGCTATAATAAATAAAATATATAACAAAGAGTGTAAGACCAGGGCAAGTATATATATCTGTGCCTAACTTGCTTAGACCTGCTGTCACGGCTCCTCTGAAAGAGGCAATGTCATCTTCTTTACAGCCCTTTTAGTCTCTTCGTCCCCAGCACCGGCAGGAAATTAAAGCCCTTCAAAACTCCCTCCTCAGCCCCTCTATATGCATATACTTTGGATAAAAACCATATATTTTCCGTCTTCTAAAGGCTCAGGGTTTTGTGTAAAACCATAGGATTTCAGACACAGAGGTCTGAGGGAAAACCTAAGATCTCACAAGAAAAAAGAATCCCAAAAGACAGAAGCACTTCTTCTCCATCCCACACCACCAGCTGCTTGTAATGCCATCCTTTCCTTCAGCCAGATCCCCCTGCGGCACGTTATTTTATATAGGGAAAAGCTGGTCCCCTCAAAGACTTACCATAACTCCATGGGCTGAAGAAGACCAATATGGGAACATGCAGGACAGGGGAGGTGCAGAGGCTGGATCCAGCTGCAAGCCAGATTGCTTTTTTTGAGACAAACAGCAGCTATGCATATAGGTTTATAATTGCACATTCAGATACTCTTTGCTTAATTATTACAACGCAGTAAGACACGTGGCAGGCACCTGTGGCACATTTCTATAAAACAGCAGCATCAATGCTACGGAGGTCACCAGTGTCTGAGAGAAGTTCGGTCCTTGACTTGTGCTGATGGAGACCGCACTTTTCTGAAGACTGAAGTCACAGGTTTATATATCTTATATACTCTCATGTGGACCCCTTACTACACCTAAGGAACCACACCACAGTGTTAAGGTCTATTTAAGAACCTGTAAAAAAAAAAAAAACTTGATATTTGGACTGTTTGTTGTTCCTGCCTCTTAGGTCACCCTCTAACCAGCCAGGGTCCAAACTAACCCTGAGCTATACCCACCCTTTGGGGCAGGAAGGCAGTATCTCAAGCATTGCTTTTCCCAAACCTTTATCTCAAAAAACCAGTCACTCTACATGGCACTGAAGCTCTGTTATATAATTTACCTGTGCAACAGTTGACATTAATGTAATTATTTGAAATGTAGATAATATTACAGCTGGGTGCAAGAATAAACTTAGTGTCCTGGTTGTTATGAGGACTATCCTAAAAGCACTTCCCTTCAAGAATTCTGTGAATGAGATTTAAGATTGCACATGACATTCGAAATCTGAACTTTTATCAAGTTAATGGTTAAACTAGCAGTTAAGCTCCTACTCTTAAAATATTTAATTCAGTCTCCTATATAGCTTGGTGAGACATTAATTATTTCACTGTCTTGGAACTAATCCATAAGTCTAAGGAGTTCACAGGTATATTTGGTAATACAACCTCTATAAATTCCCAAGGACAAAGTGGAATGAATCATTTTATTTTCTCATTAACATGTTAGATATGACTTATATACAGCATCAAATCTGGGCTGAACAGAGCACTAGAAGTAGAAATGCTCAGAATACATCACTAAAGGTTCAAAGGCCACTGTATGGTTGTAAAAATGCAGTCAAAATTTGTACAGTAACTTGATGTCTGTGATACAGCCACTCATTGGGAATCTCTCTACAGTCTCCAAACTGATCTATTCAGTAAGTCCCATCTATGTAACTAAAACCACTGCCACAGTTTCATGTACCTTCATTGGTTCATGTTTCATTGCAAGTATACAGCCAGATTTTCCTTTTCCATGCCAGCACCAAGTATGAAATCCATCTTTTTTCCTTCAGTTTTGTATCTCTGATGTAATTTCACACACAAGTCCTGCTTGCACTCCGCTCCCAGAATGTGTCCCTACTGTTGCCTTTCTACGGTGAACGTTGGTATAAATCCTACTGATCATTACCAGTCCTGATCCAGAGTTTTTTCCAAGTTATAGGGTGCGTCTCTAGTCTTTCACAGCGGTTTATAATCTTAAACCATAAAAGAGTGACACATGGACCGAAGCAAAAATACCATTGCAGGAATGCAATGTTCTGATTCTTATTTGTGTATACCAGAACACTCTCATTTTCTTTTCATGGTTATTCAATGGCTTATCTTCAGTGGTTTACTGCCTGCTGGGTAATGGCTCCTTTCTAATCAATTTTAGATTATTTTTCTCCATATTTACTCGTATCTTCCTTTACAGCCCTTTCAAACCAAAATCAATTTCACTTTTGCCTCAAATAGCCATCCTGGCTGTGCAAGGATAGATTATTGAAATTCATTCCCGGAATCCAAATTAGAGTCCGCACCGTATTAATCCTGGTCTTAAACAGAGAAGCACATACACATTCAGCTCTTCTGAGATCCTGGCCAAGGCACTTTGTAACCTTCCGCAATTTAGTTCGCAACTGCTATGTCTGCACAGAGATCCCAAACAACTCTGGAGCTCAGCTTTCTGTTTCAAGCGTCCTAAGTCTGCATTCGCGCTCAACGTGATAAGCCCATCCCCAGGTGCTCTTCCAGTGCAAACAGCAGCTCTGTACCCAGTTAGGACGTGCAGTGCCAGGCAAAGCGCTGTTGTATAGCAATGTCTTACGATGCTCAAAACACACTTATACCTACGCTGCCTTTGCATTGCACCAACCAAGAGCCATATACAGCTTTCTGGTGGCTGGCACTTACTCCACAGAAAACAACCAGTGAAAGAAAAATGTCCTTTACTGCTGTACATCCTTAATTAAAGGCCTGATTCGCAGTCATCTCCCATCAGCTTGCTGACTACTCTCTGCGCTCTGCTACAACAATACGGCAGGCTGGATCGCTCCAGGTATACAGGCGCCTTTGCCCTGTGACTGCATGGGATTGGTGGCAGGACCCAAACTCCTGCCCCTTCATACCCAAAGTGATACGGTTCACCTGCAGTACAGCAAAAAAGAGTGGGTCGCAGGAGGGAAGAGAGGGCATCTGGCCTGTGGGGGAACAGAGCAAGAGAAGGAGGGGTGAATGCACACATATTACTGCTGGACAGAAGAGGCACTTACACAGAAAGGCAGGAGCAATTCTGAGCCTACCATGCTCTGTTGCCTGACGCCCTGTGGTGACATTGCAGAGCCATGTGCCTTCCCAGGAGATGCCTTCTTCGAAAGGTCCTGAGTCCAACATCTCTCACCACAATGCCCGACATAAAGACAAGCCACACAAGAGATGAGCAAAACAAAACACAGGCCACGGGGAAGGAGTCGGCACGGAGGCATGTGCATGCCCACAGTGCTGCAGGTGCCTTCTGGAGGAGGTGCGTGCATGTGTGTCTGTGTCTATTGCTGAAGCCCAGGGAAGGGTGGGCTGTTGTAGAGCGATTCCTACCTGTGTTAGGGCATCAACCGCCTTCACGCTCCCTCGCCTCTCTCCGCAGTGCCTGTATCCATCCAGCTGTGATGCTTCACAGTATGAGGCCACTCAGGCCAGGTGGAAAGCTGTGTGAGGAGGAGCTGTTTTGCAGCAGCCAGTGACAGCTGGGGAGACTGGAGTACAGTAAAGCACTGCAGAGCACATGTGGACCTTGGGAGCCCTCAGAAAGTCACTGCTCACAGAAACCAAAAGGGGAGAGGATATAGATAGTTTGGAAACACCTGCAGAAGTGAGGGAGTCTGAGGAACTGGAAGTGCGGTCTTCTCCTTGAGCAAAGGCTACCACAACATCTCGCAGACTGTAGCGGTAGGGAAAAGCAGGCCAAGAGACAGTAGTAGGGAAACACAGAAGAGTATGTGTGGTATCTTCACAGGAGCTCTGCAGTTCAGTGTTGTTATCCTTTCTTCTTTCCCAAGCCTATGGTAAGGAGAAAGGACTACAACCCCCCCATCTGCAGCAGTACCTCCTGCACGTGCAACCACCATTGCATTGCAGAGAGGCTCCTCTGTTATTCACTGCCAGGGCCCATTCCTCCTCCTGGAGGCACCGTGAGAGGAGGAGTGTGGGTATTCCATGCTCCCACAAAGTGGGCAGGTTTTTCTGTCAACAAGAAAAGACAAATTTATCCCTAAAAAAACAATAGAAACATTATTAAAAACTAATTCACACCCAAGGCAGCACTTCTCAAACATAATCTGTCTCAACTCTTCCCTTTCATATTTATGGTTCTCTCAGTACAAGGCAGTAGATATACACTCGTGCAGTCTCTAACTTACCTACGGACTCTCAGTGGTGGGGCATGGTGATGTATGACATTTGAGTGAGTTGCATTCCCATATAAGAGCAGTGCTTTTTTGGAGGGTGCAAGTCTTTAGATGAAGTGGGAGAAAAATCTAAAAACCTGGGTTGTAGGTCCTAACGATTAGGAGCTCCTGGATGTCTCAGTGCTGGAGTTCTTTCCAAATGAAAGCTACTTTATTCTCTGCAGTAGGGAAGTTAAAAGAAATAACCAGTGGGTAGAGGGAAAACAACACTGTTGTAATGAAAGATGAGAGGCTAGACACCAAAGCCACTGCAGAGAGAAATAAGGCAGATTTCAGATAAAGGATGGGGAGAGAGAGAGGGAAGAAAGCCAAATCTTCAGAGGTCTGAAAAACTTAGTAGCAGACATATTCTTTGTGTGTATGCAGGTAAATCCTCTTCTTTTCCTCCATCAGCAGTTTAATGTAATAAATTAGGGGAAATGGCTGATAACATTTAAAAGTGCAGATACTTGATATCCCCAGTTATTTTTCCTGTTTAGGCATAAACCTGGCTGCGTCTTAAGACAATGAAGAGGTGAACTGGTTTAAAGGTGAGAAAAGATTTAATGCTGACTTTCCATCTAAGCACCTTACCTACCACCAGGCCAGCCTGACAGCCCGTAAAACCCGAGAGCTCCTTTTAGGATTCTGATTGCTCCCACTTGGGTGAGGGAGCAGAAGCAGCTCAAAAGTGTCCTTAGAGGTTGCAATGCATTAGTGGGGGATGATGCTACAAGAATACTGTGGGGGTGTGTGGATCCCCAAAACTTACCCTGAGAGCAGCCAGTCTTAAGGAAAACCCTGTCATCCATTCAGACTGGGAGCAGTGTAAGAATCCCCAGCTAGCTGAGCCGATGTCTCCCTGCGATGGTTTTTCTCAAAGCTTTTGAACGCACACCTCCTCTCATCTTTTTTTGCTTCATCTGTCTTTATGTGATCTCCTTAAGCGTTCACACCATGGCTAGACTTTCAAGATCAGATTCCACACAGTTTGAATATGCCCCTTAACATTACTAAATCAGAATCATTTCATTTTATTACTTAAGTTTTATAGATTTTTTCATTTTGGTAATGCAAGTTTAAAAATAATCTGTGGGAAGAGTGCTTTGCGGAAGAGAAAAGCATAAGAAACACTCTTTTCTTAGAAATATGATGCAGTAATAAATTTGTGTGTATAAAACTGGAGAGATCATCTCTCTAAGGGGCTGTTCTGTTCTTGTTTAGACAATATCTTCTGAGGCAGCCAGCAGGTTTTCATTAAAAAAGAAGTATGATGTGGGGAGATAAGCCCAGGTTAGTGGTGCTCAGGTGGATGCCTGTTTGTTTAAGCATCTTTTCATGTTATAGTTCCTTGGAGAGGAACAGGGATCATATTTAAGAATAAGAACAACTATTTGAGTGTAGTGCCCAGAATGAGAAAAAATGTTGTATGAAAGCTTTAAAACTGAATTCTCTGTGGGAGTTCTTTTTTGAATGGCTAGATATCATCTTACACCTTAGGAAAGGACAAAGAAAATAGAAAAAAACAACAACAACAACAACAAAGAGAATATGGGAAATTAGAGACGGAAGATGTGTAGACGCAAGAGGAAAAAAATGGGAAAAAATATAAAAGCATTTTAAATAGGAAAACAAAAAAAAATGGAGGCAGCAAATGGGTAAAAGAGGAGAAAAGGAAGTTCAGCTTCCCAGGGTGAGGAGGGAGGTAGCCAATATCTTTATAAGGCCACTCCATCGCCATCGAATGTCTTGGAGATCAGGGAGGTTCCTGGTGACAGGAAGAAGACAAGTATCACACTCATCTTCAGGAAGGGCAGGAAGGATGATCCAGAGACAGACAGCTCAGTCAGCCAAACTCCATCCCTGGGAAGGCTGCGAAGCAAAACCCAGCACACGAATATAAAGGTGATTAGAAACAGCCATCATGGACTTACCAAAGCCTGAGCATGTCTATGATTGCTGCCTATGATGTAGTGACTGGCTTCTGTGGATGTAGAGTGTGGTTGATGCTGTTTCCTTGACTGTAGTAAAGCTTTCAACATGGTCCTCTGTAGCAGCCTTACAGCAAAACTGGTGAGATACGGCCTCAATAATCAGGCTGTAAGTTGAAAGGAAAATCATCTGGGCCACTGTGCTCAAAGGAGTAAGATACCTGGTCCAAAATCGAGCTGCTGATCTGTTACTAGTGGTAGCACAGTGAAATACCACATAGCTGGTAAAGTGACAGCAAACATGGAGAGACAAAAATGCCGTGCTTGGACAAGCTTTGTTTCCTTTGGAAACCAGACTTAAACTCGCTCTGCATTCAGGCATTGGCACAGGCTGCCCAGGGAAGTGGTTATGTCTCCATCCCTGGAGGTATTTAGAAGATGGGTAGACATGGTGCTTGAGGACATCGTTTAGTGGTGGACTTGGCAGTGATAGGTTAACGGTTGGACTTGATGATCTTAAAGGTCTTTTCCAACCTTAAGGATTCTATGATTCTATGAATGCGCTTCCTTCTCTCTGAGAAATTCTCATTTAGGCAGGGTCTGGTGGACCATGCAGGATTCCCAGTGCCCAGCTCCATGTTTTACCTAGGACATCACACTATTTCCTAGCAAAGCCACGCAGCCCTCCAGATGTGCAGACAGTACCTGGTGCACAACCAAGCCACCCCATCCTGTTCGCAGGCCACACGTGTCCCCATTAACATCCCCCCCTACCAGAGCTGGGTTATACATACTCCATCCAGTACCTGGCACTCTTCTTTTGTACCTTAAAGGTAACAATCTTCAAAAGTTCTCGGCTCTTGCTTTCTTAGGAGGACCTAGGTTTCCATTCCTGTGCAGATTTTTGTCCTCTGAGTTGCCGAGAGCCAAGTGTGGACCCTCATGCCCCCAAGTGCATCATATGCAGCCCAGTGCTGTTCTTGCCCAGATGAGAAGAGTTCTGGATAACTAGAGAGTAAAATACCATTGTAAAATATTGGGCCTCTGCACATGGTTAATAAATCACATTTTATAGTGTGATTTTTACTGTATCTTTGAAAAGCACCATATATTTATAATAGCAATGGTTCTGAGAAAGGTTAAACGTGTCACTGCTAAAGAAAATGTATTACAAACCTGATATTGCCGGAAGGGCAAGCGCTCTTTTCCAAGAAACCAAAACAAACGAAGGTCTTGAAAAATGACAGGCAGGAGCAGGGCTCTCGCAGCTTTGTCCCTAGATGGCACAAATAATAGAGAAACAGAATTACTGTTTCAGATGCGGATGCACAACAGCAGGCTGGGCTGGTCAGTTCTCAGACCATCACAGCAGCGGTAGCAGCTCTGTCTAAATATGCCTAAGCCGAGCTCTTCAGCTAAATGAGGAGGTGGAAGACTGAGTTGCCACTACTTAGGCAGGCCCCTTTTTTGCATGTCTCAGAATGATGGTTCCATTAGGATTAAAAAAACTGTAAAGAAGTCTTCAAACAAAACGCTCAAACACCTCATTCACCACTTTGCTACCAATAATGAAGTCAAAGCTGATGCTGTAAAGCAATTTAACAGCACTTTAAAATCTAGGCTGCAGAGGTATTTTACAACCTACAATACTTCTTGCCACATGGATGTGTTAGCAGTGTTTACGTAGCATGGCTAACTTCAACTCTCACAGAAATGTATACAGCAGCCTTGAGGGTGCGACTACCTCCTACTCCCGGAAAGCTTGGAAAACTGTTTATGGGAAGTGGTTGGGGGTTTTGTTTGTTTGTTTGTTTGTTTGTTTTAAAAAAGAGGTGCTCTCTCTTTTTAAGAAAAGGGACTATCTGAAAGCATCTAAATCCAAAGGAACCATCAAGTAAGTTTATGGACGGTTGTTCACTGATGACATTTTCACAGTGACTGAAAGCATGAACCTGTCAGAGAATCACTTATCAAAGACAAGACTACAAAGGTGGGGTGATTCTTGGTTATTTTTACCCTGAAGAAGTACAAAGCACTCCTGCCAAGCAGCATGATGTTTGCTGACTGAAAGAGTTGTACCTGTAGAAACAGAAAAAGGAGAAGGAAGTGGTTATTGCTGAGTTGTTTGGAACAACTTCCTAAATCCCACACGTGGGAGGGCATTTCCCAAGTCTGCAATACTCGGATGCGATGCTTTCCAGAGCGAACATGTAACAGGGAGGTTTCCATCACTCTTTCCAGCAAAGTCAGCACCTGGGTACTCCAACAAAACGCCAGATCTACTTTTCCAGTACAGTTAGTTACACCCTTGGATCTCTTGGGAAGCAAGTGTAATGGAAACACACCAGCCCTATGACTAGAAAACACAGTTTTTCAAAATCTCTTATACGGGTAAGAAATAGTCATGGCTTTTGTTTAGTCCTCCAGGGATTACTTCTCCAACATTTAACATGGCAGTCCATAACTTCTGAGCTCATCATCTGATGGATGATGTGCTTGGCGAGAAACTAACCTGAAAGCTTTGGATAGCACTTGGGCATTTTTCATCACATGTCATCCAATGGACACCACCGCATCGCAAAATCCTTTGTATGCCTTTTTCTGCAGATGTTTCCAAAGGATTCAACTTTTTGCAGCTGTATTAGGCACTGCAGATTACCAATGTTTGAGGGGCCATCTGCATTGCTGTTGCGTTTCATACTTATCCAGGACAAAAAAGCCAACAAATTTGTTACTACTGCTTATGACTACCCACATTATATTCCTGTGAGTAGACATCCTACTGGCACCACTTCACTGCAATAATTTCAGATTAGAACTGAGATATCTAACTTTTATTTTAGCAAGGTGATGATTGAACTGTCCCCCCATAAACCTCTGCAGAAATTAAAAAAATAGCTCAGACCAACAAGTATTGTGATGGTAAAAATTACGGCAATCCTAAACAACTGTGTAGACTGGATGGGATACTCCTCCTTAACATATGGGATTCTCTGTGATCTATGGAGGCAGGGCTATTGTCCTTTGAAAAACTGCAGTCTGGGGAGAAGGAGAGGTAGAGACTACTAAGTGCTATATTAAAATGGCCATATAAAACATTGCCAAAGGTGTTGTAGGTTAACATCTTCAAAACTGTTTTCAATAAGGGGGTGAACCTGCTATATGGAGGGTTTCAAGAAGCCTTATAAGAAATGTATCTTACCGCAATACACAGGATACTTCATGCTGTGAAACATCTAGTCTGCCGTAGATGAAAAACTTAGAAAAAGCTGGAAAGAAAGACGAAGAGCTCTCCTGAGGGTGAAAGAGGTGGTTAAAGATGGCTTTTCTCACTGTCAGTATAAAAAGTGTACTGAATCTAAAGCAGATCTGTTCCAAACAACTCCCATACAGACCAGGAGAGAGAGAAAAACCTATACATTGAGGTGCCAGTAATCAAAAAGATAGCAAAATTTAGCTTTAGTCCAGTATACCTCCCATTATTTCACCAACTGTTTTAAGAGAATACCTTTTATTATTCATGCTTTTTATGAGGGTCTTTTTTTTTAGCAGCCTTGTCAAAAGCGTGTTTTCTTTTAAGATGCTGAAGGCTGTTTTTGAAATGGCTGATACTAAATTGTCTAAGGCAGAACAGAATATAGCTTTCTTCTGTCGGGAGGGTGAGCTGCTTTAAAAGGGTCATATTTCTCTTAATGCAGGTGGACAGGCTTTTTTTCATCAGGAGCAGACTTTAAAAAGTGTTTGTTGCTACATCATCTCATTTTATACTCAGAGATTGCTTTTCAGAAAATATAAACCAGTAGGCAACATAGAAAGCAAAGTCTAAAACTGGGGTGTAAAAGCATTTAACATCAATACTGGATATTTGCAAGGTTTCCTGCTAGCAGCCTCAAGAGCTTCTAGAAGGAACAGAATTATGCAGGTTGTATTCCCATGAACAGTGACTCTTCTAGTCCAAAAATGTTTAATCAAGGGAAGAGGTATGATACAGATTGCAGAGGTGGACACATCTAGTAAAGGCTGTGGTGTGTTTCCAAGCAATGTTATCAATGCATTGCATAGTGAAATCTCAAGATCTGAGGAAAACAGCTGGTGAAAGAGTTCATCAGGATCTCCCACACCAACTGGGTTAGAAGCTTTATCCTTTGGCTGGATTTTCCTCTCAAATGGGAAGCAATGGGGCTGTTTGTTTGTCACTCAGCAGGCTCCATACCTGTTGTGCAGCTCCATAAATCGCGTGTATGGAAACCAACAGCAAACTCAGTTTCTTATCCTTGATCGGTGCACTACATGGGACAAGAGACAGCTTCTAAAAGAGACATGTTTTTTCTTTTTCCCCTTCAGCTGGAGGCCAGTCCCTAGCAGCAGACCCCAGGGGTTGATAGTGGGACCAATACTTTTTAACATCATTAATGACCTGGACGAGGAGGCAGAGTGCACCCCCGCAATGATCCAAAATTGAGAGAAGGGGTTGATAAGCCAGAGGATCATGCTGCCATCCAGAGGATCATGCTGCCATCCAGAGGGACCTCAACAGGCTGGAGAAATGGGCTGACAGGAACCTTGTGAAGTTCAACAAGGGGAAGCGCAAAGTCCTGCACCTGAGGAGGAACAACCCGACGCACCAGTACAACCTGGAGAAGAGAAGACTCAGTAGGATCTTATCCTTGTGTATAAACACCTGACAGGAGGGACTAAAGAAGACAGAGCCAGGCACTTAGTGGTGCCCACTGGAAGGATGAGCAGCAATGGGCACAAACTGAAATACAGAAAATTCCAATTAAAGATAACAAAAAGCTTTTTTACCATGAGAGTGGTCAGACACTGGAACAGGCTGCCCAGAGGAGCTGTGGCGTCTTCATCCTTGGAGATATTCAAAACTTGACTAGACACAGCCTCAAGGTGACCCTGCTCTGAGCAGGGGTTGAACTGGAGACCTCCAGAGGTGCCTTCACACCTCAGCAATTCTGCGGTTCTGGGGTGATAATGGTCAGCCTGGCCCCAGGCAGCCAGATGCATCAGGCTCACTCTCAGGGCATTTGCTGTCTAAGGCACTGGTAGACATCGGCCTTTTTAAAGCATTCCTGTGACAGATGCTAGCCCAGGGCTGAAACCAAGGTTAGCCCCAGAACAGCAAGGAAACCTCGGGTAGATCTTTGATGCACCTATTTTTGCTCATCTTAATTCTACCTTCAAGATGAATCAGAGCTGGAACTTTTGCTGAATTCTAGATTAGGATGTCTCTGAAGACCAAAAGAAAACTCTGAATGCTTTATGATTTTATTCTGTCGGCCAGTAGAGGGAGGAAAAAGAGAGAAAATGGAAAGAGTCGTTCTTGATTCTTTGAGGCTGAATAGCAATTCTCTTTCATATTGGCACCAGGACTTCACAGCCCCAGGGCCAAACTTGCTCTGTCAGAGCTGTTGTAATGGATAAAACCACATGAAATTTAGTTATTCTTTTAGATTCTGTAACCACACTGAACAGCTTGCTATGTGGCTAATATCAAGGACTGAATCCAGTTGTGATCTGTCCTGACAGTTGACATATTACTGTGGACAACTGGACTCAGCACAGGTTTCCATACACCTAGAACTGCGTTTGATGCATTAAAGTCTGTGTCTCATTCCCCTAGCAAGGCTGTAAAGTGATCAAATGAGACCCCTCCAGCCGTTCACAAGGATGTTCTCCAATACAAAGTGAGGAGAAGGCAGTCTCAGGTGTTTACTTCCAGCAGCTACCCCTGAACTGCAGCCTGGACTGAAAGGGGACAGGGGAGAAGATCAGCCCAGCCTACCTATTGCTTTCAACATTTCCTTGCTGAGGGAAAGAATACTTTTCCCTTCTGATACCCTGTCACTAGGCGAAGTAAGGACTTGCTAAGTGTTTTGCTCATGTGTAATACTGAAACAAGTTAACCCCACAAAAGCTAAGGTTGCAGGGCTTGCCCCAGCTTAATGCCACTGCTTCTAACAGAGTTGCATTTGTGTGCTGCTTTTTTATATAGCAGCAGATTATAAATGATTAATTTAATGCTGAAGGAAATAAATGGAATTAATGGAAAAAAATAGGAAAATAAGTTATATTTTGACCTAAAATTAGATCACCCTTGTCTGTATCCAGTTTCAAATACAGTTATTCACTTGGCTCTGGCTCGAGTAAGCCCCAAGGTGAACAGGATCCAGGTTGCACTCCTACACCAATGCTGTCCTGTCATTAAACTGTATGAGCTGGACCAGACATCTTCATTAGTCCCTCTTCTTCTCCAGAACTCCATGTTGGCAGTTTTAATAGAGTTCTGCTCTCAAAATAGTATTTCCAGGAGTGCATAAATGGTGTCAAATCCCAAGTGCAATTTTCAGAGCTGAATGTATGGCATGTAAAAGCCAGTCAATCAACCCTCAGTGACACAGATTTTTCTGCATATAATGGCCTCATAAAAGGCCCTTTGGAAAAATTTTGATCAGGCTTGAGCCTGGCTCTTGCTTGAGATGTCTGTGAAAGTTCTGTCTGAGATTTACAACTTGCTATGCATACTCCGTTATGATACATAACCTTTTCTAGAGTGTGAAAAATGCACGTCCTTAGGAAGTCTTTCAATAGAAAAATGGGAAAGAAAAACATGATGAAGATTCTCTCTCCTTGTTTTGTTATTTTAATGTGTCAAATTCCTCCCAGCTGAATTTGATGGCAAATGAAGAAACACATTGTGCATGGTTAAAAACTGCAATACAATCAAGGATGGAGCATATTCTTCTCAAAGATTACTACAAACCATAAATGAACAGAGACATGTCCACGTGGTGGCAGCAGAGGAGGAAAGTGAGAAAACATCCACAGGAAGCCCGAAGATAAACATTAGTGACCTGAGCTGGAGCATTTCTTAGTTAAGTGTACAATTAAGTGCGTGCATCTTCAAAATTAGGACTGTGACCCAATGCGCCGAGCATCTGTGACTGCCCAAATCCAGCTGGAAGACCGAAGTCTGCACACCATTGCAATGACAAGCACGTTTTCACCTGGCGCTATTTGGGAGTGAAGCTGCTCTAAAGCTTACAGCACGCCATGCCGCCTACCATAAAGGCACATTTTCCTTCCTGCGCCTCACAGATTCTCCCAACACCCAGCAGCACCTAGAAGCGAGGAGCAGATTTCATCAGCTGGAAACAGAGCAGCAAGAGCAGGTAGAGGGCAGCAAGAACTGGCAGGGTTTCCCTCTGTACCCCAGAGGTACAGGCACATTGCAGTGTGCAGCCTGCCATGTACGTTAGCAACGTGGCGTCCACCCGTAAGGAGTTTCTCACTATTACTTTTAACTCTGGGAAATAAAAATCTCAGCTTTAAGGAAACCTGCAGCTCACTCGCCTTTGGTCAAGCAGGATGGAAGAGCCAAGGGAAAAAAAAAGTGTGGGGACCTGCTTGGACTCCCAGCCTCGTGTGGGAACCACAGAACAAGGGTGGTCCATGCTGAACCCAAACTGTATAACATCCTTCACACAACAAGCTGGCCTGACAGCTATTCCCCAGCTCCTTGCCATGTGCATGTACACACTCATCTTCTCTCTCCCAAGAAGTCTGTTTCAGCTGTCACAGGTCAGGAATAAAGAAAAATGAGCTTAATAAAAACAGAGGCAAGAAAAACTCTCGAGCAACTAAATAATGGTTTTCTACTCTGAGAAATACCTGGTATAATTGAATTTGTTGCATCTTTTAAAAAGTCAGCTCTGCTTTGCCTCTTGTAAGCCAGGTGGGTGCATCCTTTCTTCTGCCCCACCACTCTGAAAGGCTCTGATAGCTCTACAAGGCACCCAGCAGTCCCCAGGCTCCTAACTGGTACTGGACCATGCTGGTATTTCCAGCCAGGTCGCCTGTGAGCAGATCTCCCAGGGAGCTACAAGGGAGGAGCAGGCTACGGCACATGCTTTTACTAAATTTAGTGCTTTTACTTCTGTGGAAAAAATGTACTGAATTCCAGCTGAGCTAGAGAAGGGAGTGGTAGAGCAAGGTGCTCCTCTGGCTTTTCACAGGAACTGTATTTCCTGAGAAACTGCTAGGACAGGAGAAGGACAAGTACCAAGGAATTCAACTCAAATTGCCCCCATTGAAGTGTTTTCATTTCCTGATCAGAAAGTGGGAATAGCTCCTGCCCAACTGGTTTCGTTACCAGATATCCCAAGCAGTGCTGCGCTCACAGCAGCGTAAGCTCCTTTTCCGACCCATGCAATACCAACAGCAGACCAACAACAAAGGAACGGCCCCAGCACCAGTTTCCTGCATGCTTCCAGTTCCTCAGGAAACAGTGTCTGTCAGTGGTACCTTCACGTATGGTGGGTAATGTCTCCCCTGGACACAGGACAGCAGAAACGTAGTTCTTCATAAGCACTGGGGCCGAGTGCTGACGTTAGCATTTAGGGTAGCTCTGTATGACGAAGATCCGAAACCCAGTTTGAACATGATCTGCAGTTGCCATTAACTAGGATTCCTCTCCATGGTCAGGGCAAGAACAGGAGGAAACAGCAGTGGTTAGGGACCCTGGGATGCCTATCGTTGACTGACTTCACTGATGACCAACTGCAAGTCTTCAGGACCTGGTTCTAGTCTCCAACTTACTGTGAGGGCTAAAGAGCTCTCACTCCCAAATAAAACATCTGTGCCCTCCCCTTCTGGAACCTGCTCTCTTGCAAGTCTAAACATGGAGACTATAATGATTTTAGAGTGTGGTGTGCTCCTGCTGTCATGCCTACACATATGAGTCCCCACTCTCTGCCTACGGCACACACTCCTCCTGCCTCTTCTTTGGGATTATTCACCATACCTTGTGGTGTCCCAGGTCTCCTGTCCCCCTCTAAGTACTAAATTTCATATACAAATGCAAGTTATTCAATATAGTTTAGGGTTCACACTGGAAACATTTATCTGAAAACAGTGGAAAGCAGCACGTCGCCTGCCAGGAGCCTGCCATTACAATTTGCCGTAGCGAGCAGACACCTACCCATAACACGCTGATTTCCAGAAACAAATTCAAAGTGCTTAAATCTAGCACAACTCCACCTTGCTGGTCAGAGGCAGCAGCAATGTCCCATCTAAACTGCCATAGACCAGACCTCCCTTGTACATCAATGGGGGTGACACAGGGTGATAGCATTTCTATGAGATACCTTAGACAAGGGAGAGAAAGGACCTGAAGCTTCAGACTGTGCTTTGGAACCACATGGGAGAAGGACAAGGCTGGACATAGCTTAGTTACAGGGCAAGTCAATTAACAACCGTATCACTAAGTGCTGTCAATTTTAAAAGGCATTTTGAGCAGAAGAGAAGCCAGTTCCTCCCAGCTCTGCTGAAGCCCCAGCTGATTTCCACCTAATATAATCACCTTGTTCTATCACTGGATAGAAGTTAGTATTTACTAAGCCAGAGACCACTATTCTCTCAAAAATCACACACTGAAACTCTTTATGCTACCCTTGATATGCATGAATTTCAGGACCTGCTAGTCAGCAATAGATTTTTGCTGCTTTTTTAACAGAAATATGGCATTTAATAGGTCCATTTAGGACTAGCAGCCAAGCAACTGTGAGTTCTTCTTGAGCAGGCAGGCCCAGCTAATTTCAAAATTGATTGCTCTGCAAAGGAAGGATAGCACTTCCCAGATCACAGAAATGGTTTACTGGCCCAAGTCTCATATAAAATAGTCTCTTGGTGAAGAGCTAAACAGTTTTAAAAGGTGTCAGAGAAACTATTAGGTGATAAAAATTCACAGAGCAATTTTGCCAGAGAAAAAGCATAAATAAAAAGTGCATCGTTTCTCTCCCAGACTTTCTCACAAGTCACCTGCATTCAAAGAGATGTGCCACAGCTAGAGTTGAGCTAAAGGCAATTAAAAAGCGTTGGCTGTCTTGTGTCAAACTTTCAGCTTGTACTCATGCACTTCAATCAGAAAAGCAGCAATTATATAAACGGTGCCACTAAATGAAGGGAGAGCCGAGAGTACAGCAAGCATAGATCAAATCCTGTGTGTATCTTGAGAAGAAAAATAGCAACTGATCCTTATTTGTGTGTGTATGCATTCATTCTGTATCCAAAGAAAACATACACACAAAGAACTGGCTCTTGCAAAGAAATGTAGGTGCTAAAACGCAGCTTCTAGACAGTTCAGGCTATTTTGCTTCAAGAATATACTGATCTGTTTTTTAGTTTATAAGTTTTAGTTGTATCAAATGTTACAGATTCTTCCTGGAGGCCTTTCAGCCCATATACAAATATGACAGGCTACTTAGAGCATTAAAAGGTAGAAATCTGAGCCTCAGCATTAAGCATGAGCTATTCTGGGAAAAGAGTAATCAAAACTTTTTTTTGTTTGCATTTTTTTCTTAAAAAAAAACCAAACCAAACATCACCACTCATCTTAAAACAGAACTTGCTAAAATTAAAAAAAAAAAATTGTTTGTACAATCAGCAGCTTGTGGTTTCTTGCTAAACTACTTTTAAGCAAAGAGAAAAAAAAATCCACTGAGAACAGTGAACCAGGATAACATCTCCATTGCAATTAAGCAGAGCGTGCCTCTTTGATAGGACAATCAGCTTTGTGCAGTAACTGCTAATGGAAGGACATTTCTAGAAGCATCAGGACATGCTGTGTTACCAGCTACTTGAAAAATTTTAATGAGAGGCCTATTTAGGATTTCATAGTCCCATTCCTTGTGCCATAAAAAACTCACACACAGCATTCAAGCACATCCAGCTAGTGCCAGGCAGGAGGCCGCCCTCTCCCTCCAGACCTCGGTACAGAAACCCCAGAGCCCACAGAAGGAGAAAGCCCGCTTAGCTTGAACTGCAGCTTGGGCTGGTGGAGGAGTTGGTGGTCAGGAGAACTTCCTCCTGATTTTGAACTCCTGTGTTGGCAATATAGTCAAATGGCCCAGAAGAGTTATAACTGGTGCAATATACACTTGTCTTGTCCTCTTTAAGTGGAACAGCATCAGTGCTGTGGGATTTGTGCACAACATATTTCTGAAGGGATGAATCGGGAATAAAATTTGCAGCGTGGTAAAGCCGCTGTCTTGGAGAGCAGAGCTATTCCCCCAAAAAGCAATGCTGTGTAGATTAATTTATGATCTGCTCTTGCTTCAAACAAGTCTAGAACTAGAGGAAAGAGCTCATTAGGGTTCACACTTTTGGGAATTACTTGCCACGCTTTAATGATGCAACTCTACTTTCCCCCACCATCTATGTCTCCTTCTTTGGTATCTCGGTGCCTCTTCCTTCAACAGGTGCAAATAATTCTTGGTTCTGCTGTTCCCTTTCCCTCAGTGAGTATATTTATAATATAAGAGCCAGACTTGCTTGTAAAAAGGTGCAGAAGGAAAACTCCTCTGTAGAAAGTGCTGCACCTCACCCTGGACCAGGGCTCTCCTCTTACCGAATATCTCTGCGTCAAACAGATGGTCCAAAAGGAGAGCGTGCAGCAGATCTTGAGGGATGACATAAACAGCAGATACCCTACACGTTCATTTCATTTCTAGCTCTGCACTGGAAGTCCAAATTATTTTATGTGGTGACACTTTCCTTACCGGGTCAGTAGTTATGCCCCTTAGTACTTGACTGCCCATTTCTAGGTCAGTAAAGAAAAAATGTTCAGGTGAATATTAATTGCTTCTCTTCAGCCTTACCGGAAGCTTTCCAACACTCTTCTCCCAGTGAAATTTAAGGTATAAAAGCCCCTGTGGCAGACCAGGGGTTTCTGTTGCCACCACAAGCATGCCCCAGAGCTGGTTTCACCCTGCAGCTCTGCCAGTCTCCAAAGGCATGGGCAGGACCATGCCTGGGATGAGGCTCTTGCTTTGCTGGGCAGCACGTCCTCTTTCCAGGTGCAAGAAGAGGTTACTGGCATGTCAGGAATCCTGGGAACAGGTTTCCTTCTCCCTAGCTCCCTGCCACCAAGATCAGGCATGGTGACTCATCCTACCCCCATGTCTTCGAAGGTTTCAGTAAGTGTTATTCACCTAATGCCACTCACATTTTCACAATAGGAAGCCTCCCTGGTCTCTGATACAGCACTGAATTACAAGCCCTAAGCTGCTTTATTTGCACAGCTGAAAACACATTGGGGAAATCACATCTTTGAGCCAAAACCCACAACACATTTACTGTCATGATGGCAGAGCAGTTTTTTAAAGTTAGTTATAACACGACAAGTCAGTCATCAGCAACAGCAGCCTGACAAAATACTGCAATTTACAGCTCTGCTAGTTCAGGGGAACTATTATTTTTGTAAAGATTGACTGGTGTTTTCTGAATTGTACTAGAATATGAGGTTTTCTTTCCAAAAGCAGCATGGGATGGGGATAGGAAAGAGAAGGGTTTCTTTTAAGCAACAGAGAGACTAGTATTTGGTAAGTCGAAAGATCACATGTGTAACTTTTGATTTATTAAACTATTGTACCTGAATGACCTGGTATAAGAGTAGGCTGTAGTTCTTCAGCCATTTTGGTTGCCAGGTTCACTTAGCTAGACAACAGCCATGAAGTTATCTCATCACAAACACTCCTGTGTTTATTTCCGTATTTAAGTGGACTGTTACATACAGCACAGAGATGGAAAAGAGCCTGTTATCTTCTGTTTAAAGGACAGATCCATACGTAGTGCACAATAGTGCTGAAACCAGAGAAGATGGATGGAGGCAGAGGTTTCCTGGCTTGTAATTCACCGATACATGCTGATAGGGCTGAGCATTAAAACCCTTCCAAGCCACACCTGGAATACTGTGTTCAGTTTTGGTTCCCGCTATACAAAAAAGATGTGGACAGGCTGGAGAGGGTCCAGAGAAGGGCCACAAAGATGATGAAAGGACTGGGAAGCCTGCCATGTGAGGATAGGCTGAGAGAACTGGGCTTGTTCAGCCTTGAGAAAAGAAGACTTAAGGTACACCTTGTCACCATATTCCAGTATTTAAAGGGTGGCTACAAAGAAGATGGAGACTCCCTTCTTACAAGGGGTCACACGAAAAAGATGAGGGGTGATGGGTACAAGTTACTCCTGGGGAGATTCCAATTGGACACAAGAGGAAAATTTTTCACAATGAGAACAATCAGCCATTGGAATAATCTCACTGGGGAAGTGGTGGATTCCCCAACATTGGACACTTTTAAGATTTGGCTGGACAGGGTGCTGGGCCGTCTTGTCTAGACCATGCTTTTGCCAAGAAAGATTGGACCAGATGATCCTTGAGGTCCCTCCCAACCTGGTATTCTATGATTCTGTGATTCCTTCTTCACAAATACACTTCACTTCCAAGTCTAAATTTTAGCTACCAGCTCAGAAGATTTAGATAAGTCAGACACCACCTTTCCCTCCCCCAAAAAACTATATTTAAACCCTTCCCTTTCAAACAAAAAAACCCCAAGCTTCTGGCAACTGGAATTGTGTCAGTATGGCCCTTCTAATGTGAGAGACAAGGCTAAGAGCTTGGCATAGATAAATCTCTCCGAAACCTGAAGGTATATTGACGATGGATGAGCCATCACACCAAATTCCAGATGGCTTCCTTTTCTGCGAAGTAACACTGCAGCTGAAGCAGTCTATCTTAGCTATCCATGCTGCTGCAGCAGCACCTACTTCCCTCTGGTAAATCAGGTTATCCGAGATGAACAGGGCATACCAATTTTGTTTTGATGGATGAGTACCAGCTGTGTAAAGGACTTGACACTAAACATGCACCCAAACACTGAAGGATAGTATTTCCTAGGCACCTTTCAGGAATGGAATTTATATCAGCACTACAGCACCACAAGCTTTGCTGCAGTAAAAAGAGGATTTCTGAAACCAAGTACTCAAGCTTGAACTTCCAAAGAGGATGGGCTTGCAGGAAGCTGACCTGAATGACAGACCCAGTATACATTAGTACCTCTTTATTGAGGAAAAATACACAAAAACCTGAAAAGCTCCTGTTCATGTTAATCAAACGTTTTGGTTTGTGACTGATGCAATCCAGTGTCTGTAGGCAGAAACCCTGATGTAGACTGTTAGTGACTCTGGATGGCACTTGTCACTGTGCAATACCAACCAGCTTATAATGCCCATCAATCACACAGATCATCAGCCACCCAGAGTGTCCCTGAAAGAAGGAAAAGAGGAAGGGGAGAGAAGGAGAAAGCAAGGAATTATCTATCACCTGTCAGCAGTGTCAAAAGCATTCACATCCAGGAAGGTAGGGGAGGGCATGGCTTTGAGTCCTGGTTGCGTGCAGCGCAGCATTCCCACCTTGTTGGTTACATACCATGCAAAAAGCTGACCCCGCAGATGTTGATCTCTTCAATCTTTTGTCCCCAGTAGTTTGCACAGCCCTTGCGGGAGAGGAGAGAGATCTCTCCTTGTTGGAACCTGGCAGCCAGTTCTTCCTCTGGGAAATGCAACAGAGTCAGGGAGGCTGCAGAGGTAGGAGTCACAGCCCTGTAACTGCTCCTGGTAGCCATTCAATGCACTTTTGGGGGCAGACCCGAGCCTGGGGATTACTTCCCTTTGCACATATGTTATCCACTATTACACAAAACAGTATTTCGTATGCTTCAGGAGAAGGAGTCTCTCTCCAGACAGTTGTATGGAGCCACCTTGGCTTTTGCAGTCAGTGCAACTTGGAGCGGGGCCCTCTGAAGCTGGGAGGTGTGCAGCTGGCAGGGGGAGCCAAGCCCGGCAGCCAGGAGCAGTAACAGGGTGACAGTCACCAGTGGGAAGCATGCACGATATATTAAGCCCTGTAGTCCCCATACTCCTCCCTTGTCTCTCACAGGAGTCACCAAAAGACCAGAAGGGTTGGGGCAATCCCCTAAAAGAGAGCAAAGCCAGCGTGCCACCAGGGACGAAAGCCTCTTGCAGGGCACAGATGAGCACTCAGAAACCTTCTGGCAGCATCCCCAAGTCAGTCACCACTACGCCAGCTTTCTCAGATTAACCTCCAGCCGGCTAGTAGCATGCTTCCTTGCCGCGATCAGTGCTAGACTTTGGCTAAGGGCCGGTCAGATGGGATGCAGACAAGCTTTGCGCCAGCTGCGTTCAGGCGCACGTACGCCATGTCTCCTGGCAGAGGGGTCTGTGGCTATTTTGAATGAGGAGGTGGTACAGCTCTCTTCAATTTGAAGATGAGGGGGAGGAGTTTCTCCTCCCCAGCCACCGAGCTGTCCCAAGGAGACAGGCACCAGGAGGTATCTGACCATGCTGCTGGGCAGTGGGGGTGACACGGGCCAGAGGCCCCAGGCATTGAAACGCCACAAGAGTGATCTCATCTCCCTCGAGTTCATTCCCCTTCACTTAGCCTCCACCTTGGCTTTGCCTTTCCAGATGTGGCAGCTTTCCGACAGAAGAGGCAGCCTGGCTCCTATCTGGAAACCATTTCACACGCTGCAGGCAACATTTGGGGGGTAAGGGGAGGTCTCTTCTGGCACTACCCCCAATCTGAGATGTCACTGGCCTCGATAGGTCATAGATGCTCCTTCATGTCAGAGTCACTTGTACTTACTGCCCGGTCCCATCTCTCCCCATCCCACTGTTAAGCATCTTAACGGCAGCGCTTGCTTCCTCCCCACTGCCTGGTGAGCAAATTGTTGCCACAGAACCGCCTGTGTTGGAAAGCAAATTCCCATCGATATCAGGTACAGCTTCCCTGCTCTTACTTCTGTCAGCCCCTTGCTTTTCTTGCCTCTTAACACGCTGCTTCATTTCCCCGTCCTCCCAAATATCCCATAACCAGACTGCAAAACAGATGAGACAGAGCTTTAATAATGTATATGTTCCCTCGCTGTACTTGCTGGATGCCAGAGCGCGCTGTTTTAATGAGTCAAATCTGGCTTTCTCCTGATACCACTGTCTGAGGCCACAGCACAGTCAAAGTGAACATCTTTTGAAAGCTGTTTCTAAGAAGATGAGAGAGGACACCCTCCAAAGAGGCATGGATCCAGGGGGGACACTTTCCTCAGGCCAGTTTGCCCCAGGACATCACTCCTTGTGAAGCCTCCCATCATCAGTGCACATAGTTAGGCAGTTATTTGAAGGGCTGTGACATATTTTTTTGTGGGTACTATTAACAGGACGTGGCGAGATCCATATGCTTATATAGCCTCCTTATTCACGTGCTCTGTTCTTGTGCACCGGCTCTATTTAAATCACATTTTCCCACTGCTTAACATTTGTCTTCAGTTCTTCCCCTTTCCTTCCCCCAGGTCCTGCCCCAAGTTGCAGATAAACTGGAAGGAGTAACTTCTCTCTGCTCTTTCCAAGTTTTGCACTTTATTGCATAAAATCTAAATTATATACTCCAGCAAAATATTACTCTAACAAGAATATTCAGTGGTTTAGACAAAGGGTAGAGGTGACTTAAAAGCTTTTTCTTTAAATTTCAGCCTCTGCTATCTCAGACATTACTTTGCTAACAGCACAGAGGTGCATATCATATTAGTGCTGTGCATACCAATCTTTATGGAGAAAAAAAGAAATAAGAACAGCTCCCTTGGGACATGCATGCTTATTTTTGGCTCATTAACTTTAATGGTCATAGTACAGCTGTGACAGGTTGGGAAGACAGGTAAAATGGGTGATCTTTGCTATTCTCTAGATCATGTCTAGCCTACATTTTCATGTCTAGCCTACATTTATACCTTAAAGTCACAGGCAAGTCTGCTTGGAGGAGCCTGATTCAAACCCTGTTGACAACAGCAGAAGCATTCCTAACCCTCATGCTGTATTTTAACTGGATAATAGGAAGCAAGCCTCCCCAAAGGCTCACTGTTCTTAGCATCCCTTAGTGTGTAAGATACACAAATGCCCTTCCCCCCATCCCCATTCACATACTAAACACTGTGCCCCATGTCAGAGTCGTCTTTAATCATTAATGCCAGCACAGCCAAATATGATGGGCTACAAGCAGTACCTGGCTCAATGGGTTTCTGCGGCTCCAGGAGTGCCAGGTCATTTCTGAAAGGAAACCCAGCAAAGCGATAGTGTTCGTGCACGGCTTTCACAGGCATAGGGTTGTCATCCTTCACATTTGGTGACAAGTATTTTCTTCCCCAGAACTGTTCTGTCTGAGCACTGGGCAAGGAAGAAGGAAAACAAATACATTTTTAGTCTAAAAAACCCCATAGTTCAGACAACAGGAAGAGTCCAAAGTTCACTTGTAACATTTGCTGTCAAGCAACACTCATGCTTCAAGACTTCTAACCTTACATCACAGGGACGCTTTTGGGAATCCCAGCAGAGGTACCAGTGCTTTTTGTGCTGTGCTGACAGAGAACTTTGACTTGTGCATCCACGGGTTTGCTGCTCTTACAATTAACATAGGGAGTCCAGAGGCGAGTCAGTCGCTCACCTTCTCAGGAACCAGACCCCAACACAGATGGAGCTTACATCAAAGCTACAGATCTGGGCTGTATAACTGGTTTGATGAAATATTTGAGACCTATGCTACCATCACAGGTGTCTACATAAAACAGACATGAAGCTTCAACAGAAGCATGCAGTACCTCAGCCTAATTGAGGCCAGCAAGTACATAATGGGGGACCAGAGACGTACTACAGTCATCAGCAGTTTTTTGGGGGGCAGAGGACAAGCTCTCCCAGGACTGCATGCATACAGTAATTACCAGGTACACATCAAAGCCCATACTCCATCTCTACTGCCACCGTTGCTAGCAGCAAAGGAAGCTACACAGGAAGGTTTAAGCTGCTGGAGGGCAGCTCTGGATGTATGTAGACATGTGGGAAACAGTAAGTTCATATGCGTTACCAGGACTGACAAGATGGCTTAGAAATGGTCCTGTCTGGAGACTAGCAAGACCTCAGTGCTCTGGGGTGAGGGGACACTGCCCACCTGAAGTTGCAGTGCAGCTGTCAGGACCCATTTTTCATCAGTTAGAAAGCCTCCACAGAAGTGTTGACCCTCATACTGCAGGCTGGCCAGCCAGGGCCAGGACACCAGGGTTGACCAGCCACTTTCACCCATCCTGGGCTTCCTGCATGGGTCTGCCAGTGATTCTTTACTTGTTGCAGGCCCCAGCAGAGGGAATGGATCCACTGCTGGAAATCCACATTTCTCTGGAATTATTTCCTCAGTGTTAGTGAGGATATTTTGAGTTTTTTTTTCCTTTTTTTTGTTTTGTTTTGTTTTTTGTTTTGGTCACAGCTGGGTAAACTACTATGCTCCAACACCAAACAAGCACTAGACTCATTCTGGACAGCCGTGTCCAAAGGTTCCACAATAGCCCACTGGTCTGTATTAAAGCGTCTGTGTTGAAGAGAGTTAGGAACACTTTGCTCTAATTTTCCCTTCAAAAGAACAGGAGTTGTCCATACATGCTGTACCAAAAAATAAAGACCTCAACTAACACCAGTTGAGGAAGGACTTGAACCTTGATGTCCCAGATGTGTACAGGTTGGCAACGTGTCCTGAGTAATCAGCTCTCCACAGCTTTTTCAGGAAGTCACATTCTGCAGGTGAGAAGCATTTCCTGACCCCTTTTTTTAGTCAAAACTGATATTTATGAAGTGTTTCCATCACAGTAAGTCTCCATTTTCTAAAATTAGTTAACTAAATTGTTCCCAACCGTCTCCAGTAACAGCAAATTAAACAGTGCATAAATAACGTGTATGCCACCACCACCAGCTTTCACTGATCACAAGAGGTGTTAGCATGAGAAAGGAAAGAAACAAAACTAGAATTGAACAGCATTTACTTTCCTCAGAAACGGGTAATACAGAGGATGAGTCTAGGGGCCAAAAAACGTTTATAAGAAAATGAGTCCATGAAAAGCTTGTCATTGGTAGAGCTGGTTTGGAGAAACCTACTGAGATTTTTAAGGGCTGAGGTACAACACATCTCCTATTTCCCCTCTTTTGGTGGCACTCTGGATCACGCCACGGGAACTAACCTTTTTATAATAGGTTCCCTCTATCCCTTCTGTGTTCCCCAGGAAAAGGCACAACCCTCTAGTAAGAGCAGCCAAGCTCTCGAGCAAAAGTTAGCCCAGATGGATTCAACTGTTTGGCATTCTGCTTCCTGTTTATAGTGTCAGGTTCCAGACAGTGGTTATTAATTAATCAGAGGTCAGTTACATGCTGAAACCAATCGTTCCTCCCAATAAGCATCTGTTTTAAACAAAAACCAAGCCAACCCAAAAACTAGTTTAAATAAACAGTCATTCCTCAGGGATGTTTCTGTATTTGGCTTGGTGACAGCGAGAACTGCAGAGATATAGGGACTACCACCTAGCATGAAGTGCCTGGGGCGAGCGCTGAATTAACTTGCTGCAGTTCTAGACACATCAGAGCATGGAATATCATCTTGACGTGATCTCAGACAACAGCATTAGGGCAAGCACATTCAGCAAATAAACATTATCAATGTCCCTGCTTGTAACCTTCAATACTATTTTAACAACAGGAGTCCTTTGTGGCATAAGCAGGAAGATACCTAGAGCCTTACTTACAGTGGCTGCTGCCATCCAGCTCACTTTGTGTTGGCTGCTGATACAACTCTTCAAGAAGGATTTTGAAGCCTCTGTGTCCCACAGATTCATCAGTTTTGAAATAGAGGGTCAGGAAGTTGCTGCTGGAGAACATGCTAAAAGACATTTTCTGGCCACGTAAGTTTGTGGGGCAGGGGGAAGAGAGAAGAAAATACTGCAGTTGTCATTGCCAGGTAGCTTGAGAAACAGCCCCTACATTTATTTCCAGGGACAGACTTTTTAATCCAAGCATTTTGATACTCAGAGGTATTAGTGGATGCCAGGATTTCTCTGAAGTCTTTCAGGATGTACATCTCTAGCAGCCTATGCAATATCATTCCCTACCCAGGCTGAAGAGGTGAAGCCTAGTGCAATCGCCAAATTATTCTCATGCTCTGTATGAATGCATCTCTCATACTTTAGGGAGATTACTTCAATAACCAGTTCTCTAAACATCTATGTACATGAGAGGAGAAAGGGGGGAGACAGGGGAAGAATGAGGAAGGCACAAAGCCACTCCAGTGAACATTTCTGTACCCAAAGATCCTGATGTCTGTATGGCACAAGGCAGCTTTGGTACTCACAGCAGCATCTGCTCAAACTATTTCAGACACAGAGTGAGACAAGTACCAAGATACAAAGGGATAAGGAAAAAAAGTTTTAAAAGAAGGACTGATAGAAGTACCCTCTCAGATACAGCCATGATGCTGGAAGTCAAGAGCTGCTGAGTCCAGGCCACTTCTACTGAAGCAGCCCTGGGTGACAAGAGCTGCTCTCAACGGCTCTCAGGAAGCCTGCTGCCACTTGGCCCTGCCCTGCTGGCACTAATCAGTGTTGTCCTCCTCCCTGCCTCCCACAGCCCACAGCTGAAGGGAATTTGGTCACCTTCGTTCAATAAAAGGGGTCAGAAAAGGAAGATAGATAGTAAATGAACATGTAGTTCAACCTACCCAGAAGCCTTGAAGAGAGATGTAGCCCATCATAAACACTCAAATGATTCCAAATGCAAGCCCTTGCATCCTCAGTTACAAAATCTTTAAGTACAGCCTCCAGCTTATCTCCTGAAGTGGAATAAATTGTCCAAGTGCAGTTCAGCATGTCAGGGTAAACGCCAGGGTAATTGGGAGATATTATTTCAGTGGCTCCAACTGGAATTAGATCAAAGTCTGGACACTCTTAAAAGAAAAAGAGAAAGCAATCGTATCACAAAGAAAAACCTGTTTCTGCATGAATTTCCTTGAGCAGGCCTATTAATATTGGAGAAAGAAGAGATCTTAGTGTTGGGTGTTAAGTTCTGTTGGTTGGTTGAAGTGAACATTTACATGGCTTCAAAGCACAAGTTCCACGTGCCATTTACACGGGGAACTGTTCAAGCAGGAAAAGGGCTATAGACTTGGGAAACTACTTGAGCTCTGAAGAGCGGTCTAGAGGCCAGACACTGAGACCCTACATACAGGATCACTTGGAGTAACGTTTCCTAATGGGCCAAATTCAAACTTAAAAATTCATTAGTCGCTCCTAAAGTGTTTACATAGATGTTTCTTTCACCTTGCATTTATAGTTGCCACAAAGCTGATCAAAATGCATAATGCCATGTTGTAGGCACGTAATGTTTAAATTACATGTTTTTGTGGAATAGTGTGCGTTGTTTTCAGGAGTTCCATAAATAAAACCGGCTACCACTGCACCCCAGTTTACTGGGGTGAAAGGAGAGCAGGGCTGACACCATATTTCCTGGGGTCATGAGAAAGAGAAGACTGAGCCTGCTGGAAATATGAAAGATGTGGACACTTGGTGAGGCTTTTAAACTTCCACCTTGAAGGTCCCTCTGGCTGAACAGCTGGAAACATGCTTCAGGCAGGCCGGTCAACCTGGTTAAAGATCAAGTCCTCATACAAAGCGCAGAGACAGGTTCAAGGATCTGGGATCCAACGCATTTGAGATTGTTGGAATT
The DNA here is from genome assembly GCF_965183815.1 of Platalea leucorodia. NCBI lineage: Eukaryota > Metazoa > Chordata > Aves > Pelecaniformes > Threskiornithidae > Platalea > Platalea leucorodia. The sequence goes on from NC_138826.1 coordinate 61,006,455, forward strand.
AGCTAAGGTTTGGGATTTTTTTGGTAGGGTTTGGTTTTGGTTTTTTTCCTTCAAGTAGCCATTCATTTCTCCAAGCATACATAGCAACTCTGGCAGCAGGAATTGGAAGTGAATGCAGCAAAATAGGGATGTGCTGAATTAAGAAAGTACATTTAGTACTGACGTGGCTAAGGTTGCTGGTGACAGTCTCACACCCAAGTGTTCACACTTACCTGTGACAGAGGTTAACCCCCAAGCCACAAGTACAGAATGTGCATAAAAGCAGGTGGGGGCAGGTTTGTTTTGTTTTTAAATAGGCTTTTTGCTCCATCCCTTCTCACCAGCTTTGTGGAAAATTAAAACCAGTCTTACCTTTGTCAGCAGCCTTGGTGCTTCCACATTCCAGACCTAAAAGGAAAGCACCGCCTTACCTGAAGCACACAGACGCAGAGGAGGTTACAGGGCTATACTGGGGAGGGGAGCCTGAGCCAAGAGGAGTTTAGAGCCGGGCTGCAGGCGAATGGAAAAGGCACCTCCTGGTTTGCAGAGCTAGGGCTTGAAGTGCACCTTGAAAATGTGTGTGCACACATGAAAAAGCAGACAGATCTCTGTGCTGTAAGCCTGATGAATTTTAATATGAGAAATTTAATCACTGTGATTTGCTTCTGAAGCCCACACTTGCCTGATACGTGAACAAGCAGATGTGCTCATTCACACAGCAGTGAGGAGCACAGGTAAGACGGGAGAAAGGGGGATGAGGGAAGGAGATTAGACGTGGCCCAAGTTGCTAGAAATAAAAAACTGTTTGCTTCAAGAAAACATAAGAGTCAGACTGGATGCATCTCTCCAGCTCCAAGTTTCTTTGATCTGAGGCATCAAAGTACTAATTGGCTTAATGGTGCCAGGGCAGTGCTATTCACAGAGAAAACTGTCCGCCCATGTCACCAGCTGTACCCTGGCCTGGGAAGCAAGAAAGCAAGGGAGGTTTCCTTTGGTCTTTAAGCTTAGAGCCCAATTAACTGCGTAGCAATCTGGGCATGTGGCAGAGGTGAGGTTTGCAGGGGAGCCGTGGCAACCGCAGCACCCGACAGCAGTATTGCCTACTAGGTGAAAAAGCAGAAGAGAGATTATAGAAGTAGTAACAGACCGACCGTGGGAACAGGGGATTCTGGTTTTGTAGGGCAGAATGGAAAGGGGCATATAGAGAGCAACAGCTAAGTTAGTTATCTCCTTTTTACAAGTGTATAGTGGGGAGCACAGGAGTTAGATCACTAATTATGCATTTAATCATCAGCACTCAAGACCACTAATAGATCTCTTATTCTTAATAGCCACTTCAGAACAGATAGATCTAAGACTGTTTAATACATCTCTCAACATCTTCAGAAAACATCTGAACAGCATGGAAGCGTTTTTGCTCTTAAATAACACTATTCTCATCCCTACTTTAGGCTCTGCTTCTCCACTCCCACCCCAAAATCTTAATAGACTTACCAGATAATATGTCCTGAACAGAGTAAAGCCTTTCATGGCTGCCTCAGCCTTGGAATTGAAAGTCACTGTCACCCCTGAACCTCGAGATTTTATGGGATAGAGGGAAGTATCACCACAGAAGTTGTCTGCAAAATAGACCAGGATGGGACGTGAGCCTTCCACTTTCCCCTTTTTCTCTTGAGGGCTGTAAGGCTAAGCCTTGCAAAACGCAGTGTCAGAAAATATTTCCCTTTCTAAAAGCCTCTTAATGATGGTATTCAGCTTTGAATTCATGCACTGGACTACAGACATGTCCAGACGATAGCTTACTGTACTTGTAACCAGAATGGTAACTATTTGTCTGTTCTTCAAACAGAAGAATAGTTAGAGGTGCCCATTATAGCCACTACAAATTACTAGTGGCAAGCGCCCACTGCCTGGACTACTTTGGTCAGAAGAAATCCCTGCTCTGACAGGCAGCCCCCACCTCAGCCTCTTTTGTGCAAGACACTATGCAATGCTCACAAGACTGTGGGACATCCATATTCCCTGGGGAATAAGTCACTTTGAAAGTAACTGAGACCTGGCACTGAAGAATCTTGTATCCATGAGGTCCTGAACAGTTTAAATTTCCAGTCTATGTGTTCCCCTACCGATACAGGAGGTACTTGCACAGCTTCGTTTCCCCAGCAATACCCTACCTAACCAAGCCAATAGCTCCTTTGTCAGGGTGGGTAGGTACGTCCTCTGGAATAGCAGGGCAGTAGGAAAAGCTTCCCTTCCCTTGGCCCCATTGCTTTGCCCTGCTGCCTTTGGTGCACAGCTTCAGACGCACACAGCATGTTGTCATGCTGCAAGTTCAAGCCTGGGAAAGAGCAACCCGGAGAGACTCACGTTGTTCTGAGGCACAGCCATGCCATGATTAGGACCTTGCATCCAATACATTTGATTGCAACAATATTTCTAGGAAGGGAAAGATACTGAGCTAGCTCAAGTAGCTCCAAGTATTGTCAGAAATCCCTCCTGGAGCATGGAAGCCTGCCCTGTAAAACTCCCTGCCTGTCTGCAAAAGAAACTTAGTTCAGCTCCTCTGTTTCTCTCACCCCAGCATTAAGGTGAGCTCTCTTTCACCTATTAACTCTTTAGTTAGTCCAAATCCTTCATACACCATCAGTTAGCCATGACAATTAGACATATTTCTTTCAGTCCAGAAGTCCAGGACTTCAAGCTGAATAATGGATTTTAATGGGGTTACAATTCTTCAGTGGCAGCTGCAGCACAAAGCAAAGAACAAAGTCACAATGCCAGCGTATTTTACAATCGGCTCTTATTTCCTAGGGATAACTATCAAAATGTGAGCAAAGTCAAAAGGGATTGTAATGCCCATTAAAAAGGGGGGGGGGGAATCAAAGATGGGATACTGCTCCAAATCTATTTCGGTCATATTATTCATTACTTCTGAAGTTAAGCTTTCAAACAGTTTAGAAGTCTATGCTATTGCCACGTGAATGGAAAGTTACCTCTTACCCTAACTAAGCACAATAAGGGAGAAAGAAAAAGAAACAGATGAAAGCGCCAAAAGATTTCTAGTTACATAGTTTAGCATTGCCATTGTTAACCCCTCAGCTATGCCACGTTCAGGCCCCTGACATGCTTTATGATGAGAGCTTTGCCCAGAGGTGTCAGATTTGTCTGCTGTTTGCTGGAAAGAAGGTATGGTACCCCCCCAGCTTTCCTCTCTTTGAGAAACTTGCCCAGTTTTCTGACATGCACTGAAATACCTATGGATTAATTAAAAGCCACACCACAGATATTTGCAGGTTTTCATGTGGGAGTTACAAAAGCCAGAAGAACTCAGGTGCTCACCTAGTGGCATTTGCACATCTCATCCCCATGCTGGTGACTGGATCATTCCTTCCCCATCTGTAAGGATGACATCTGTGCATCATGACAACTCTGAGCTCATCTCCTTGGGATTTTTTGGGGCATTGCCAGGTTTTTGTCCTGGAAAGAATAAGAATGTAGAGCATTAAATTCAGCTTTAATATTAAGTTTTAAATGGACCTGGGACTAGGGCAATTCCTATATGACATGTCACCCCCACGGAAAAGCATGGATCATGAATGAGAGCCAATCTGAAGAGCAGAACCTTGAAATACTCATTTTAAAAGTTCATCTGAAAAAAGATGCGTTCAATTAGAGGACAAACCAATTAGGAAGGCTACTACATTCCTATTCTACTAGTCCAGACCTTGTTCATCATAACCCTACAAAACTCAAACTCACTTTAGGCTTCTTTCAAGTTTCATCATTTTGTGTATCAGTCAGTTTTATCCAGACTAGAGTTTTGGAGAGCTCTGTTTTTTCATGTGTTTGGAGAACATCTGTGTGTAAAGTCTCTAGAAAGCCCATAAAGGCATCTTGAAAACAAATACATTCTTGAAGCTTCAGTCAAGCAGGGCAGTTCATCTTTAGAGAGAAGTGGTTGTACAGCTTGACTGTACCTTGGACCCCAAGCATCAAGTATTCAATGCTGAAAGCAGCAGGGCCAATGGAGCAGGCCACCATCTTCATCACAGGCCCAGGCCTCTGGAGAACCACAGGAGACTGCATGGTACCGCATAGCACAGCTAGAAGCAAATCCAAACAAACCACCACCACTATAAAAACACCATTTGAGAAATCTAGGCAAAAGTCATACAAGTTACTCTGTGGAAAGGCAGAAAAGCGAGGAACTATTCACATTTGAGAGATGTTCAATGCCGGTGACGTGGCTGCTAGGCAGCCATCTCCTGATGAGGCAGTGGGCAGCACATCCAGTCCCTGTACTGCAAGAAGTGCCCTACTGCTGGCCAGCAAGGATTTGTTCAGTTCATTATACAGTATCAGCTGCCCAAAGTCTATCTACGAGGCTAGGCATTTTGTTTGCTTTATCTGTCCTGAAAAATTGCTAGACTACTTAAGGGTTCATTCTCAGACTTCAATTGAAAATGGGATGGGATAGGGGATTTTTGCCATTACTTCATCTCCACTGATAGGTACTTTCAGTTGTTAAGAACACTAAATTGTTTTCAGGCTACTTTCTGGCTCTCTGAATTTTCCAGACTCTCTTCCCCCATCGTACCATCATCCTGATGTTCTAGCTCCTGCTGACATTAAAGCCCAAGTCTATGTTTTAGGTTCCTCAGTAAAAGTAATTTTGTTTAGACAGGCACCCCCTGGCTTCTGCTGCTCACTGGCTCTAGAGAAGGAGGGAAAAAAAAGAAAACAGGCTGTTTCAATATGTTGGCATATAAATAGACATAGGAATCTAGTTTAATATACCCAACCTTGAAAAACTGCCAGCCATAACAAATGCTATTACATAGCAGCTAGTCTGTGTGCTCGAGGATGCTCCAGGGAGCTATCTATTAGACTCCTGTTCAGGGAAAAGGTTGACTGATGGCCCCATTTGTGATAGTATTTTCCTCTGTCCTGCATATAAATAGTTTTGATAGTTAAACTGTTATTCTCAGCTGTAATAGACATACTTTTAGAATTTTTTGTGTGCTTTTATAAATAAATTCTTGGAGGAAGATAGCTGTGGAGTGCTCTAATAGCTCCTTAGCACATCCTCTATCTTTCTCTCCTGTCCTTTCACTCCCAACTCAGAGTTAACTGACACACTAAACTAAGGGAAAAAAAAATACCCACCCAATCTAATGATAATATTCCTAGCATGTTCCATTACCCTAAAAGTCTTTGTCTAGAAGTATTACTACTGTATTTGGTAACAAAAGGGTGTTCTTGTTCAAGCGTCAGGAAAAAACAGCTTATTTCCTTTATATGAGAACTATGATGACCATGTACATAGCCCTCAGTTACAACCAGATAGAAGTTAAATAGGACCTCTTCCCTAGAGCATTAGCCATCACCACTGGTGTGATGTAAGATGATGAAGGTCTTCACAGAACAGCTATTATCCAAAAACTTTCTCCAGAGGCATCACTTAATTTTGAAAGTATTTGGAGAATACATACACTAGAATTCACCCACAGGACTCCCAAAGGCAGATTTCTCCACCATGCTTTGTCTACCAGGATGTCAGCATGGATACCTACCCAGGAGAAATGCTTCCGTATAACTAGTTTATAACATCTGTAATCACAATAAATTAAACCTATACAGAGGCAGAATAAAGAGAGAAGGAAGATGAGGGAGTGGAAGAAACAAACACATTGAAGAGCTGGGAGGGGATACTGGGAGAAGGAACATCTTCACAGGTCAGAGATCCTTCAGCACACCCAATAAAACCTCTGCAAGGTCTAGCCTTCAGGAGCTTTCCCCCACTCCTTTCCTATTGCTTCCCCCCCTCTCCATTTACATTTCATGCCAACAAGTTCCAGTTAAATCCTTTTGCTTTCAAGTTGCTGTCTGATACTTCCCTGTGATGTCCCTAATCCTTACCTTGCAAAAATTAGTGACTAAGCATTTCTGTGCCATTCATAACAGTCTATAAAGCCATTGCGTTTTGCTGCCATTATCTTTTCCAGCCTGTTGAGTCTGTTTAGTCCCTCCCTGCTGAGAGCCAGACCAACCCCTGGATACCTGCCACGCTCCTCTGTACTTCTAGATCCTTTTCTGAATGACTGTGTGCAGAAGAGGGAAGAATTAAATCAACACACACACACCCCCCCCAGTATTAAAAAAATTGGTTCCTCAGGTTTGTACAGTAAAGCATGTTTATTCTTTACCCGTTCAGATATTGACACCTTGTTTTGTCTTTTTCATGGCTATGAATCTGCTCCACTGACTCTACAATATTTCAGTGATAGTAGCTAAATTAAAGCCCATCACTTGTGTACATAAAGGCATGATGGCCCTCCTTTCTGTCCCAGGATTTCAATACAGTGAAGGTAGAGATTGATTGTCTTTATATATATATAAATGTTTATATACTATACAGCTTGTACAGCAGACAAGAAAGGTGGCATTTGACTTGCCATTTCAAAAAGATGTAGAGTGTGCTACTGTCCTGCATCTTCTCTCTTTCACTTTTTACCCTCCTCTGTGTAGGGAGCCTTTAAAACAGGAAGCAAAAAGCATCTCCTTCATGCATTTCGAAATGGCCCAACTCACTAGAGTAACCTTGATGTGCTCCTGCTCCCTGCCACACTGCACTTCAACTACATTTTACTTAACTGGACAGCGTGCAGTACATGAGCAAACCACACGTGGACATACAGGCCTCCAGAAATCTAAACTTTCTGGTAAAGAGCATTAAATTTCTCATCTCATTTTCCTTTTATTTCAGCTCTTTTAATTCTGTGGAATGTGTTCATCTAGACTAGTGGCTCAGTGACCAGACTGCACCTCAGCAAGGTCAGGGTGAGGAAGACTATAGTCCTCTGCACAGGAGATAATATATTTTCTGGTTTAAAGAGCCACACTCCTCTTCCCCAGATGCTAATGCTTCAGCATCGTCCATTCCACTTCCAAGAGACAAATAATACATACTGTCATTGCATCTCACTTTGTCTCAGAGGGTATGGAGGAAGGGGGCTTGACTTTGAATAAGAAGCTGCCAATATAGGAGGTCACAAGTCACTTATATAGACAAGTGTCCATAAGGGCTTGCCCAAATACCACAGCTTGTTTCTTAGTGTATGAAGAGGGCTGTTCTCCTACTGGGTCAATGCAGCGCACTGACACAGGGATTAAGGTCTTCAGCCAAGTTTACAGCCTGGGCTCTGACACTTAACATTGCCACACATCAGAGCTGTGCAGCTGGGGCTGGAAACCCCTTCTGAAGCCGGCCCAAGTGAAAATGAGAAATTTCTAGGACTGAGTGTCCTCAGCTGGATTGTTTCTTGTTACCTGGCACTTTTCTTCCTTGCTGGCTCTCTTCATAAACACCAAGAAACTCCTCTTGGCAGTTCAGTGATGATGTTATTGACAGATACTTTACTGTAATCTTTGCCATGCCCTTCAGAGACAGTCAGAGTATCCAAGAGCACTCTGTTTCCCACATATCCTGACGAGGAAGGAGCAAAGATAAACCCCTGGGGCTCTTCTAGCTCTACTTCTGACGCACATTCTGTGGATAAATGTGCACTTCAGTGATAAAAGCATTAAGAAAAGACAGCAAGAGCTTTCTACAAAACCTGCCAGTTCTGCCCACGATTGAAGATAGCCTAGTGGGTCAATAAAGTTAGTGGGAAATGGTTTTCCAATATTTTGGTTGCTGTTGGTTGGGGTTTTTTTTGTTTGTGGTTTTTTTGGTCTGGTTTTTTGTTGTTGTTGTTGTTGTTGTTTTTTAAAATTTGTTCCCCCCTGACCCTGTATTACTGGACTTGCTGGAAGTCTGAATATCCTGATATCACTGGCAAGAGCACAGCTACTGCAACCATCAGAAAAGCCAAAATGAATGCATCTGATAAAAAGCTTAACCCTACATATGGCAGATTAAATATATATATTTTTTTTTTCTTATATGCATATTTAAAAGCTATTCCCATCAGTTGGATCATTTCTTAGGCTCCAGCACTCAGGCTGGTACAAGCCTGCAGGACTTCTCAAAGTGTACATGGTCACAAGGCAGTCCTGTCACCTTAGCCTCAGAGACCCAGGCAGCATAAAGGAGTGAGCTGCCAGGCCTTAGAGGAAAGCAGACTTGCCTGTAAATTTGCTCTGAGCTACGCTTTGAATTAATGCCTGGAAAACAGGTAAAAAGAGACCAGGCTGGTCAAGTACCAGAGCTAACAGGCCTACCAACCTCAAATACTCACTACTGAGGAAGAAATGTAATTATTTTTTTTTTTAATTGACCTTGTGACCAGCCCTTGACAAGAGTTATGAAATACTATGCTTTTGTCTATGCACTCTGGTTCTCCAGAAACACAGGAGGAGAGCAGGCTTAGCCTGTAGCTGCATGCACACACAGTGCAGTCAGATTCAACACTTGTTAAATAAGAGACCAAATCAACAGGGAAATATTTGGAAGTGTCTGAGTGGTTATAACAGAGCAGGAGGAGAGAAAACAAGATCACTAATGAGAACTGTATGTCCCTTTAGTACCAAGCATAACAGGGTTGTTTGCCTCCCAAGGCAGCAATTTTTAAAGTCGTACCCTCTGTAGAGCAGCTTAAATTCTGTTTAAGTGTGCTTTCTCCCACACCAACATTTATGAGCTTTCCTCTCAGATTGGATGCTGACACCATGCCACGTCTCTGCATACCTGCACGGGATGCTGAGAGCGCAGAGAGGGGAGAGCTAAGCCCCTCCGCTGGGTAGAAATCCTTCAAATCCAGAAGGGAGATGAGGAACATTTGCCTCCTGAGTGAACAGCACTGCACAGCAGTACTTGCTAGAGGGCACACACAGGGAAGTGACTTGGCTTAACCCACAGTGGGAGAGAGCTCGGCCAAGCTGAGTTATGGGGAGGGTACCCTTCCTCTAGGAGAGCTGGCCTTAAAAAAACCAAACCTCTTCCACCACAGTCTAGGTTGAAAAGCAATGCATTAGTCACACAGCTTTGCACAAGGGCAAGTCAAAGGCTCCTGCATGTACTCAGCACTACTGGATGATGGGGGCCCCGTGCTTGCACCCGGGGACAGCAGGGAGCAGCAGTGCAAGCATGGGCACAGTGGTCTGGAAGGGGGTGAAGCCCGGCATGCTGAGCCACAAGAGCTTGTTTCGAGGTTCATTTTAAAAATCCTTTTTGCATTCAGGGTGACATCCCAATTCAGGTCATTACAGCACCACGTGCTTGCCATGACTTTGAGCTCACCCAGCGATGAGCGGCTTAGATGAGACAAGCCCACTCCAGTGCAGGCAATAGCCTTGCATGCATTTCCAGCCGCTGCTAACCAGCCCTGGAGCTGCTGTGCTAATGATGCCCCCACAGTCGCTGGCTGTGCTGCACTTTCCTGAGGAGAGAAAGCATCCCCACATCCTGTTGCTTATCTCTTCAGGGGACCTATTTTTATCTCAGTAGTGCGATGTCTTGGAGCACCAGCAAGGATGCCAGTGGGAAGAGGAGGAAAGCACACACTGCATGCCAACACCCTGGCTACAGCACAAGTCTGCAAGCAGAGCCGGTAGCACGTCCCCTCCTGAACAGATTGCTTTTTAAAGCCGTGAGCAACAGCATTCTCCAATTTGTTGCCAGAGTTGGTGTCACCCAGTAACTCAGGGTACTTCAGCCTTTTCATCAGTCTTCCTCCAATACTGTCACCGTATCAGATGTGGAGAAACATTTAAATGCATAACAGGCAGGAGGAGGCATATCAGTAGGACAGGGCTGTTCACTGAGCTTTAAAAGCAGTAGCAAGCTGACAGACTGCCTCACCCAAGACCACAGCTCTGGTTGTGCTAAGTATATGCGTAAGAGATTAAGTAACTGTCCCTGCCCTGAGAAACAGTCCAAAACATGGAAGATTAAAAAAACCAAAACAATACCTCATTCCAAGGATGATAAGGGAGAGAGAGGGAGCAGATTAAGCAGCATACCCAAATGCACAGGAAACCTGCAGCATCAGCATTAATGGATCCCTGGGTCCTCCACACGAGCCCACTGCTTCTAGATACAACAAAGTCTTTCTTCCCTTGGCTCTGCTCACCGGCCTACCTCCCTCCCTCCCCTCTCCCTTTGTGTACACACACATGCAAACTCTTCCCAAGACAAAATCCAGAGATCCGTGTCTACTTGCACCGAGATGTTAGGAGACTCAAACTTATTACCAGGCTCTACCCAGAGCTGCTCCTGAACTGAACCAGTTCCACCACCACCTGCAAACCCCATGCTGCAGCCGCTGGCACACGCCAGCTCCACGCAGTCCTGCAGCCACCCTGTGTGCACGCCTCTCCGGTTCGCTTTGTGGGCAGCTTCGCTGGCTGCTCCCGTGCTGAGGTCTCTGGTGCACTGCAGCGTGCTCTGTTCAGCATCTGAGGAGAGGCACAGCATGCTTAGAGACCGTTTAATACAAAACTCAGGAACAGTCAGCACAGCCAAGTACTTCCCGCAATAGGAAGGCAATCATATGAAGGTCAGATAAAGGATCCAATGGTCAGTATCTGACTCAAAGAGCCCTCAGGGCTTTGAACCTTTTGTATGAAGCCATATGTAAATGCTGTATGCAATGCTACAGCCTCCACCTCTGGCAAAGATTTACAGCTACAGAGCCGAGCAATTCCCTGCATAAACTGCCTGACCTACAGTAAATCCATGAAAGCCATTACAGCCTACAGAGAGTCAGTGGTCAGCAGCCAGTTGTGTCAGATCCAAGGGTATGGAAGATCTCCAGCCAGCTCCCAGCTTATCTGTGGGGATGGTCTGGCTACCATACAAGTGATAACTTGTTTTGTTAACTGGTTTTAGTTTAGAAGAAAGTTCTCCCTTAGTCAGCACCTGTACTAACATTTCTGTTAGGTCAGCGTGGGACTATGAATGATGCCACAAGGGAGAAAGACCGGCAGCTGCAGCACAAAGCAGGAGAGTCCAAGTGCTCGTCTGACCTGAGAGTGGAGCATTAGCCACGATATGCTCTTTTCTTTAATATATACTTTAATTTCCTGCTCATAACTGCAATACACTTTATTCAGGATACAGAAAAAAAAATTAAATTTATTCCTGTAAGCAGAAGTTCTCCATATTCTGCTGGCAGCAACAGAATAAAATATAGGATGGGCAGAAACATGAAAACTCTGTCCAGGATTAGGTCTTCCCTCTTTCTTAAGAAATGCTGTGGGACAATCACAGCTATTCACTAAATGGAGAATTACATACTTGGCTGTACATGAGCACATGCAGGGAAGGAGGAGGGATAAAGCCCTGGAAGACAAAGGTTTTGCATCAGCAGTTTCCCAGTGCAACTACTTTGAGCCAAAGTGAAGCATTTCTCTAGAATGACAAATCAGTTTATTTAACATGGGGAAAAAAAAAAAAAAAGACTTGAAGCTATCTGGTGGCTCTTTGAAATCTCTCAAATCCCATCAGATTAAACAAGCTGAAGTGGTGGATTTCTCCATTTGCAGAACAGGGGCCTCTCCCTTTTGTAAGATACCATCACTTGCATGCAATCAGTCCTTATTCGCTAGCATATGCTACTCTTTCTCTAGCACTTAAACAAAGTTTATCCTGCAGACTTCTGAATGTGATGCTAGTTATATCTAGATACACACACACAAGTTCAGTTTACAGCATTGTCCCAAACTATTCTGCCCAAAGTGTGGGGCTGGTAGGCATTTTCGCAAGCAGCTGCCCTTTACTGTGAAAAGTATCTGTCCAAAGATTATATTCAATTTGAGAGCCAGAAGTGTTAAATACAAGTCTTATGCTTCTGAAACTCCAGTTCTAATTTCCAGTAAGCTTTGTTTAGGGGGAAGGCATGAGGAAGAGGAGGAAGTGGAGACTTTCTGCAGGAAATCACTTGGATTCTTTTTTTTTTCTTCCTCTTAAGTCACCTCAAAAAGTCTACCAGACAAAACCTCAATGCCCTTGGGATATTTTATACAAAGGGGTTATATTCAGGACTCGTCTCACTTAGACAAGGAAAACTCACCTTTCATCAGCAGTCTTATCCAGTCCAGCAAAATCTTCACCCTTGAACAAACCCCAGCTGACAGTGCCATAAAGAGTAAATGGCTCACTTTCCTTGTTGCAAACCAAGGGGCTACCAGAACCACCCTAGGAACCAAAAGAGAGAGGACTTGCAGCTATCTCGTTTGGCCTCCACACTGCTGCAGCTAAGAAGAGAGCTGTCACAGATCAAATTTGCCCAAGAAAAAGCCTCCAGGCAAGAAGAGGGCATACAGCTGCTGGTGCAACTCAGCCCTAGCCTGGAACGAAGAGACTGATTTAAAGGCCTGCTTATCAGCGTGGGGTGAAGACTGAGCACAGGCTGCAGTCAAAATATGATTGAATAGTGCTCTTTAGTTTTACATGTAATTTATTAGTCTGCCATAAGATTGCGGTATTGAGCAGAACCCGCATTTTAGCTTGACAGTGCCTCGGTCAGAATTACTTTGCCTTTTATTTGCTCAGCTGTTCTTACCTGCTTGCCTCACAATTTCAAGGAGGTTGGTTAGTTCTTGAACAGTGCTCTGAATACAAGAGTGTTATAAAACCAGTAGAAGTCTTCATAGTTTATCTTGACAAAAGAGTGCTATGAAAGGGTTTCCAAGCAAGCTACAATGGGAAGTGTTTCACCGGGATAAGAGATGGGACTCGGGAAGTGCAAGGGAAGAACATCCTTTCCTGTGCAGGTCTCAGGAAAATTACCGTCCAGAGAAAGATTACTAAACTCTGTGGTCCCACTTCCAAGCAACACTGCACATTGCATATATCTCCTGTACAGACTGACTGCATCTATTGCTCTTATAAGTACTCTCCACTCCAAGGACAGCAGGCTGTTGGAGCTTTTAACTGTCACTTGCTATAGGCTGTTCTTCCCTCTGTCCCCCCCAGTCCCTTCCCCCAGATGGTCTACCAACATCCATATGCAGACATCTTCAAGAGTGCTCACCTTTAGTTTTACCTCAACTGACAGGAGTCCTGGCCTCCCACAGAAACAAAGCCAGCACAAAGCATCCTGGCGGTGATCCCTCCAGGGTGACTGAAGTAGTAATTTCTCTGGCAGATTTCATTCTCAAGTACAGGCACTTGTGTCTGCTACAACTGCCTAGCTCGGCTCCCATCTGCTTGGGAAATAAATTCAAGGTTAAGTCTGGGCAGAAGAATAAAATGAGATTGAAATGTATGTTCTGCTCATAATAGGAAAACATGCAAAATCAGAAAAGCCACCTTCTTTGATGATCCCCTATCCAGACACATTGCAGGGGGAAGACAAAGATAATGTCTCTGTACTGTTGGGCAGCAACATTAGCCTCAGCAGCGCTGTACTCCAGAGGGACGTCTAACTGCACCAGGGCAACGTTGGAGTCATCGCTCAGCATGTCAAAGCGGGGATGCACCGCCATGGTTTTCACCTGTCTCACCTGTGACCAGGGCAGAGAAGGTACAAGCCGCCCTCTAAGTGCATCCTGAAAGCATACTTGTAAAGGAAGAGGGCAAAAATCCCACAAGCAACGACCAAGCTCAAAATAAGTCATGAAAAGAAACAAACAAGGTGCGAGGATTTTGAAGACAAATTCCCCACTTCTCTGTTTTTCAGTTGAGAAGATTGCTGGGGTGGATTATGTAGACCTCCTGAGCCTAGAGGGAAGGCTGACTGGTTCATTGTGCAGACACAAGCCGCTAAGGTTTTGCAGAAGACTGCTGTGAGTCACTTGTGCTTCTTTTCCACATGTATTTCTTCCTCCTCCCCATTAGGAAGAAAGAGTCAGCAAGCTTTTTATAGACAGATATGTTGCTCAGCACCAAGAGAGTAAGATGCTGAGGACACTGTCATCTCTGTTGGATTTTAAGACTTTTTACTGCTAGTAATAAGAACCAGATATAAAACATACTTCTATAAGCTGCAAGTTAGCTGAATTAGACCAGAGTTACTGGATTTCCTTTCTCATTCCTCAACCTGTGCTACGTATCAGTCATTTTGCCTTGCTGTCAACACTGTTTTATCTGGGCATACAGATCTGTTTTGAGAAATATCATAGTGGCAAATACACCAAAGTCAACATTTTTTAATGGTGTTGCTTGGTTTTCATCCATTCTGTTGACTCTCTCAGGGCTCTGTCATGGTCTCCTACTGTCATAGTCCAGTGCAAGGGTTTATTGAATCTGTATAATGAAAGCAAACATATTGGAACTACTTACAGTCAGCCATACAGCTTTCTTATTCAGCAGTCATACATCCCTTCTAGCTCTTCTCTAATTAGTCACTTATTCCCAGGACTGCTGAGCAAGAGCTTCTCACCACGACAAATGTGTTGCACCAGTTCTGGCTTTGCTACAGCTCTGAGTCCAATTAACTTTAATGGATCTCCTACAAGTAAGACCAAACTGTTGCCATCTCTAAAAATCAGTGATTGTGGAGGAAGGGTAGAAGGAAGGTTTTGTAGAGGACATGAAGGTGAGAATATAAATTATAGCTCTCCAGCTGTTTGCACCCCAGCCTGGAGGAGCAGGGGGAGTGCACAGCATGGGGAGAGGAACAGACGTGGCCTGGGGACGTGCTGGTCACAGTCAGATGCACACAGTGGGCAGCTGTCAGCAGCTATGTAGGGCTGACAACAGCCCCATCGCACTGGTAGTGTCCAAGGAGCTTTAGGGCAGCATGCTGTGGCCAACAGTGAGGTCAGGCCTGCTCAGCCCCACTAACGCTCTTGAACAGCCACTGGGGAGTAACTGGGAAAAGGCCACAGGTATTTGCAAGAGAGCACTTCAGAGAGCAAATGAGTCTCAGGCACTGAAAGCGGGTCTCTCCCATCCTCCAACCTGTGTCCCCGTTCCCAATAGGAAGTGAATGCAACCAGAATGGAGAGGATGTACCACATGTATGGAGAATGAGAGATGGGGCACCTGCCTAGCACTTTTCATCCATGCAAGAAGTGCACAAAAGGGGACCTGAGGTCAGAAAGCATCTGCCTCACTGCATAATCCTCTTATATGTTAGAGGAAATCTCCTCAGACCAGATCAACTGAGCAGAATTTAATTTCTTTACCTAAGGGGACATCCTTCAGAGGCAACATCGGTGCCATAGTTAATCCTGAATCTTCTCTTCTCTTCCCGCCTCCTCTGCAAGAGAGGAAACGAGAGTTAGCTCTGACTTGGGTCAATAGCTCTGGCTTGTCCCCTCAAAAAAAAGTCCCCGCTCTGGAAGGGAAAAGTTATTCATCCCTTCAAGCAGCAGCTGGCACACGTTCATGAAAGCAGAAGGCAACAATGGCAGACTAGCCCCCAGGATCAAGACTCTCCTCTATAATGAGGTTTTCAAGGGGAATATCAGACTGACAGAATTAACAAGACTGCTTGTTTCAGGTAGCAGAAGTTAGTCATCTCATTTCTCAGTGAGGGGAAAAACAAACAAACAACTTGATTCATCTCCCTTATTCAGGGAGAATAAGGGAGCTCTGCCACAAGTAGCTATTCTGTTTTAAAGTTACCTTGACAGAATGCAGCAGGATTAGCCTAAAAAATAAGCTCAGGTGTCTAAGAATAGCTGCAGATGATGCAGACATTGTCAGACACAGCAAGCATCTCTCTACTAACCTGAACGAATAAAAGTAAGCTGGTCTCTGAGCCCTCTGAAGCTGTTCTCCCCATCACTTTCAAAATGTACCAGCATGGTATTCCCTGGACTCAGCACTGGTTTGGGAGTTGAGGATCCACAGAGATTAGCTGTGGGAATGAACAAGAAGCTGTATTTCTAAGATGAGAAACATCATCCTGTAAGCGCTCGTGGCTTTAGCTAATCTAGGTTTCTAAAAAAAACAACCCAAAGCCCTAGAGTCTTGGTGACTTTCTGATTAAAACAAGAACTTTTGCAGAAGCGGCGCCTACAAAGCAATGTTAATCACTGACCTCAGTAAGCAATAGCAGCCAGAATTAATCTGCTACAGTTATGCTACAGACACACAAAAGTAATCCTAATTTTCTCATAGTGGAATTACAAGTAATCTTCAGACAGCGTGAATGCCCTTCATTGCACAAAAAAACCCACACTTGAGAATTGTGTTTGCTACCATTGAGGGATGCAAGAAAAGTCTCTCTTGAATGGTTTACATGTACAGGTTGAGGACCGAGAGAGCAGCTGCTAGATTTTTCTTCCTATTGAGAGCACTCAGTTTGCATAGCATCTGGAAGTCCCATAATTGCAGCTGGATAGGAAGCTTGCACTTTATTCCAGAGGAGCTTTCCTGTAAGAATCTGAATTTCCGATGGCAAAGCTGTGCTGGAAAGCATTGAGTGAAACATTCCAGGATGCTGAAAGCTCTCCCCTGAAAGACTGCAGGCCCAAATTTGTCAGCCTTCTTTCCCCAGTTAAATACTCCTTTCCAATGGAAAACAGATTTCTTTTCAAGGCAACTGTAGTGTTAGTACTTATTCAGAGTTTGGTAAACACACGCAACTAAATTACCACCACAAAATAGATGGGGAAAAAAATAGAAGCAGTTTGCCAAAGATTACTTGTCAATAGTGAACCCAGGGCAGTTGAAACCTCTAACCCAGCTTATTTGGTGTAAAGAAAAGAGCACCAGCCCCTCACCATTCGGCTCTGGTTTTTAGTTGACATACAGGCCTGTAAAGAGGTAGCCAGAATTCAATTCAAATATCCATTTCTGAGCCCCAGATTGCTTTTCACCTTAAGAGTACATATCTGCTAAAGTGAGTGTGGTGCCTGGAAGCTGTTTTGTTTTTTTTTTTTTTAAAAGATGGGGTGTTACAATATGCTTTCATTGCGTCCAAGTAGGAAGAACATCTGGAAATATAGATGTTCAAAAAAAAGGGGAAGTTAAGAACATTTATTTCACTAAAATTAAAGATTTTTATATTGATAAAACTGGAGCAGATTTAAAGTGAGGAATTAAAAATATTTCCTTCTGAAAGTGTGGCAAAGCAATGCCTCAGGTTAGCAATTTTTCATTAATGAAATTCCAACAGAATTAGTTCAATTCATAAAGAATTCATGTCCATTTCAGTGGAATTACACACCATCGACAACCGCTTTCTCTCTCTGCTTTACTTTGAACATTTGTTTTCTTTAGTAACACTTAGACTAAAGGTGCTCTTTCTCTCTCCTTTGATAGAGAGGTGCAGAGCGGAGGCCTGATCCAGCAGCACACGCTTGTGTGCTCTGCTGGCTCTGCAGCAGAACATGAGCCATGGTGCTATATCCAGCCCCGCAACACCAGCTGGCTCTCCATGAGAACGCACAGTCTTGGACCAGGACGTGGGATCTCCTGAGCCAACGGCACGCTTGGCTGCCCATCATGATGGGCAAGACAGATGGGCAAGCCTCAAGGCTACTGCAGAAGCCCTTATATTGCCCTTTCAGTAGTCCTGAGTACAATGTTACCAGAGAGAGAGTAGTTTGGTGATAAAGCATGCCTGTTTCCACACAGATTTCTAATTTAAGACTGAAACAATTAGCACTCACCCAACTGGTTTTCTTCTTCATCGCCATAAACAGTAACTGCATCATAAATGCAGCCTGGGCTAAGTTCCACAGCAAAGTCTTCAAACTCCAGCTGCGAAGAGGACAAGCAAGAAGGAATCATCAGACTGAAACACTTACCCTTCTTAACCATGGGCTGGAGAAGAGCTAGATTTCAGAAGAATTTGAGCACGGAGTCTCTAGGTGAGTGTGTCACATTTTGCATCAAAACAGTCTGTTGACAACGTTGGCCTGACTGCTCCCTCCTGTGCAGGGCTACAGGCAGGTCTGCAGAGGATGAGGCTTGCCTAAGCTTTGCCTTAAGGGATTTCAGTTGTCATCTTTACTGCAACACTCAGTGTTTTGTACTTCTGAAGGGTCAGTCCCTCATATGGAGTGCCCTTCCAAGAGCTTTTCCTTTAAGAATGGAGAGTAGGTGATTTTTCCTTTGTTTTGTTTTTAATCCAGACTGCAAGCTCTTACACCAACAGAGCAGCAGCAACCCAAGCAATAGGTCTGCATACCCTCAAGCATCCCTAGGTTTAACACTGTTTTTCCACCCCTTAGGCAAGGCAGCAGGGGAGGAGATGTTGCTGCTTTGAACAATGTAAGATGGCAACATGACTTATCATGGGCTGGGGTGAGCTTGGTGGGATGCTTGCTGCACACAAGCAGCAACAGGCAATAAAAATAGAGATGCTGGTACTATGAGTGGGAACTACTGTCACACAACCCATGCACAATGAGAAACAAACACCTTGGTATAGGGCTAAGGAGTAGCTTGGGGGTTTTGACATCACCTTGAGGAAAAGGCTGACTATATTTTTTGCAACATGATCTCTACCTTCCCTTTCCCCCTAAATGTCTGTGTTGGACTTCAAGATAAAGCTGTCTTGAGATGAGATTGGTGCCTACAGACTTCAAGTGCTTACAACAGTCACAGCCCCTCCATACATGAGTTCAGAGGTGATGTCCGATTGACAAAATATGCCCTGAAAAGAATCGGTGACCTGGAAACCTTACAATTTACAGTCTTGCATGTCACAGATGTTTCTGGCAGGATTTTATTGAATTGCTCCCCTGAACAGTTCTTAGTGCAGAGGTTTAAGTGCAGTTTCTGCTTTTATTACCTTTACGACATACTCTGCTGGAGCCTCAATGAGCCAGTGGCACTTCGTGTTCCTGGGATACAAGCCAGGGTAATTAGCAGTATCAATCTTCCCCTCTTCCACTAACATTGCGACACTCCCACAGCCCGAACCTGCAATACGCAGATGAGAGAGGAGACAATTTAACAGACAGGATTATATGGTACTTTTAAGAAACCCAAATCAACAACTTGATTTTTAAGGAACCTAGGCACACTAAGGGTAGTTGTTATTTTGGGGGGATCAGGAAGGAGAGGAAAGGAGTTTCTACAGCATAGGCAAGGTCACCTGCTTCAGAGTCCTTATGGATGGCCACGAAGGTGAGCTCAAAGCCATGGCCAGTGTTGCTCCCATCAGAAACAAATGTAATGGTGGTCTGGTCTGACTCTGCCAGCAGAGGGGCCGGGAACATATTCCTGCAGAATTTACCTGAGGTGGACAAGGAGCTGGTGGCAAGGGTGGGCTGAACATACGTTTATTCAGGAAAATCTCATAGTGGTTCATTAGGCTAGATTCCATCGGGAAGGCGTCTTCTTACATTAAGTGGAGAGACTATTTGGCTTTCATTACCTATAAAATATTTAGAGGCGGTAGAGAAAAATTGAGGAGATGGGACTTCACCCAAAACAACCATATGAACAACCAAATATTCCTAGAGGATGAATTGCATGGACTAAGGATTAACATTATTAACAACACATCGCCATTAGTACTCAGAGTGGAGAGGCAGCCAGTATTTGCAGGAAATATTTATTCTCTATTGGTTCAGTGTTAAGCGCACTCTACAGAGGGACAACAGGCCACATTTCTTTTAGGCTCCTCTGTACAGTTACCCAGTAATCTGCATGCTTGTTGCACTATATAACCAATTTTGAACCAAGGAAAAGCCAGCCTTTGAGCTGTGCCTCCAACGTACGTGACACATGCTGGCTCTGCTAACACATTGGAAACTTGTCTGGACATGCACCAGCTAAGCAAGGCTAAGCACTCGGCTTTATTCTGATACCCAGGGTCCATAAGAGTAAAATAGGTATACTGGAGACAAGGCAGAAGGGGCACAGAATTATGTACAGCTGAAAGACATTTTTGAGAAGCCCACCACACTGCACTAGATGCCAGCACAAAGATGAACATGTCCCTCAGTCCCACCTGCTCTGCTCTATTTGGGTGTTGTCTCTAGCTCTTTAGATTCATAGTGCAAAATACAAAAGGTTTCTCAAAAGCCAGCGACAGAATGGCTGTCTCAAAAGCCAGACAAGGAATGACAAGAAATTACACCCGGTAACCCTCACTCCAAGGCACCCAGGCTTACTGATCAGCTCTCTTCCATTCGAATAGAGGGACACAGTCACAGTCACATCCAACTTGGTACTCTACATCTAATTTGGTGAAATGTTTCAAGATAATTTTGACCTCTGGCACTGTTATATTCCAGGTGCACAGGCTAGAAGCAAGCAATAGTATATGTATGTATCTGCATGGCTGAGCTTAACCCTTGTCAGTCCTGCCACGGGCTGGGAGCCCCCAGCGACTGCTTTCCTGCAAGCACGCACCAGAAGCTGACAACTGATGTCACCAGCTCCACCTGGTAAATTTTATCGTCTTCCCCCTTGGCATAAGCCATCTGGGAAGAGAGTACCCATAGCAGAGGACTGCTGTGAATTTGCTCAGCCCTAGGTGGGGACTGACGCTTCCTTACAGCAGCGACAGCTTTGTGCTGTGTGACTGACACACCACCAGCCCAGTCCATCTCATTCCCCTGCCTCCTGCAGAAGCTGAAAGCTTCTTTGTGTGAGCTGACATCGACACGGCCAGACCAAAGGGTAAAGGGTACAACAGATCTCTAGCCAGCCGCAGCCGTTTCATGAGTGTGGCTCGTACAGCACCTGTATTGCAAATAGACTTTGTGTCTTCCTGCCTTCCCCTGCAGCGTTATCCTGCCCGGCAAGCGGAGCTGGGGATTTGCATTGCAGGGAACACACAGCCACTGTCATCTGGACACCACTGAGAGCGGGGCCCAGGCCAGCGGTGGTCAGGGCTTCCAAGCCCTGGGAAACACTCCAGCGGGTGTCCCAAGGAAAATGCAGTGTTTGGCTACTACAGCCAAACTACAGATACCTGTTGTCAGGATAATTATCCTCCAAAGCCTGGGGGTACCGAATGCAGCCACTTTCTCCAAAGAGCGAGGCGCCTTGGGAACTGCACTCCGCTGGCACGTGGAGAGGGCTTGGCACAGCAGCTAGGGAGAGAAAAGGGTTGGATGGGGTATTGCAGTACAGGTACTACCAGTCAAGGCACGGGCTACAACACTGCAGTTGTTTCAAACACAAAGTGCTTGACATGCAGCTGAGAGAAGCCTCAGATGAGAGCACACACTTTCTTTCCCAAAGTCCTACTTAAAAATCCCCAAACTTTCAGGAGTTTTCCCACTGACACAGTGGGCTCACATTCATTCAGCCTGCTAAGAGTTGGCTTGGCTACTCCAAGCTCATTTTTAATGAAGCACCACTTTTATATTGGCCTTCCCTTCATCTTCTATGGGCATTTGGTCTGTGTGAATCCCGATAGCTCCGCTTTGCAAAGGGTAATGCAGCCACTTTGTAGCCACGTGGCTTCTGCTCCTTGCAGTTACTGCTCCCAATTAAGAGGCACCTTCTTAGCTGCAGACAGTCCCCCTTTGAAAGCATAATCATTAAGGATCCCTAGCAAAGCCATAATAGGTTGGGTATTAGTTAATACCAACACCTCAGCTTTGATGGCTATGACGGAAATAACACCGTCTCTTTAATAACTTGTATTAGCCCTGTAATCATCTGAACAGAAAAATACAAGTGGCCAGCGGGGAGTCGCTAGACCTGTGCCTAGCTATAAAAGGCACTTCTGATAAGCCACTAAAACTGCAGCACTTAATACAGTGCCCCTCTTCCCATATGCATTCAAAGTTGTATTTGATGAGGAGATAAGCCCCGATCAATCCTGCATGCCGTTTCAGGAGCACAACAGCAGTTCAGATCTCGAGCTGGCAACTGCTCAAAGCAGGCTTTTATTAGAGCAGGGCTGGTATGCAGTGCTCAAGGGACACCTCGCCAAGCTGGAAGGGCTGCATTCAACCAGAAGGAGGGCAGCTTGAGTAGCCCTCTGCTTTTCCTTCAGAGGATGCAGGGGTCAGACCTGCTATTATAACAGGGTTTCTGAAGGGGAACTTATCTGTTTGAAGTTTTCGTTTTGCCATTCCAAATTAAAGGACGATATACCTTGCTGCTGGTGCAACAGCTGGAAATGAAACAGAACTGCTGTGGGTGGAGGGGAGGGAGGCAGCAATAGCAGGGCAGTTTGGGTCCCTACAGTGCTGAACAGACAGGAGAGGAAAAAACCACCCAGTACTCATGCCTACCTGGTGCCATGTGCTGGGCAATGAAGTCCATGAACGCAGCCGCCCAGGAGATGCTTGGTGAGCCCTGGGCCGCGGAGCTTCCCTTGAGGGCATCCCATCCTCTGGCACAACCGACCCCCAGGACACCACATTGGCCAGAGTCCAGGTGCCACCAGTCTCAGACACGCAAGGGGGCCTCCGGAGTCACCCTGTCCACAGCCCATTGGGGAGGAAAGGTGCCATTTGTTCCTGTGCCAGCAGCACCGACCTTTGACAGTGTTGCATGGCAGCCCAGCTTTGCCGCAGAAGCCAACGCAAAGTTGCTTGCTTCTCCCCAGTCACAGGGGCCTGGCACTGTCCCTGCTCATTCAGCTGTGCTTGTTTAATCTAAAATGCACCAATCTAAGCTCTGTTATTTCACTCCCCTGATCTGACTTGCAGTTTGGCACCCTGCCCTTCCCTGTACACAAACCCCTTTTTTTCCACAAAAAATGTGAAAATTAAAGCCATTTCACTAACATCAGCTGCAGCACTGCTTCGAAAGTGTTCACACAAGGTATGACAGAGGGCAGGGAGCTTCCCAAGCTACTGTTGGTTAAAAAATATTCATGCAAGTACACCCCAAGGGAACTAGTGACAGCCTGGTCAGCAGCCTTCCCTAGGGCAGGGCAAGATGGGCCCTGCTAGCACTGTTAGGACCAGCACAGGAGGGTCTGGCACTGAGCAGACTCCTCTATTGCAGCCCATTGCCCAGTGGGGCTGTCTGAGTGAAGGTACCAGAAGGCTTGGGTGTGTATAAGGGGACGTTGAGGGAGAGGTGGGTACTGCCTTCTTTCCAACCTCCTGGTAGCATTGCCCATGCCAGGCTCTCTTGCCCATTGCCTGAAGTCCCACCACTGAAGGTCCCCCCTGGTTTCAGCAGAGGTGGTGGTACTTGCATGCAGAGATGGAGGTCTTGCTGTTAGCAATGCCCAGGGCAGGTCTAGGCAAGGGGGCAATCATGCCTCTGTCTCCTGCCCACATCCATACTCCCACCCACAAAAGACTCCCCCTGCCTTCATTATCCTCTCCTTGTAAAGCCCTTGCTCAGCAAAGTGCTGACAGCACTGTCAGTGCTGCTGCCTCCCTTTCTCCCCAGGAGAGGAGGTTTGCAGGTGGACATGACAAGCCTGCTGCCCAGCAGGAGCCAGGGTGGACAAGCTGTTACCTTGCACACATCCCTCCCGCTGTCGGGAAAGCCAGCGCACAAGCATGGAGCCCCGCACCGATGGCTGGTTCATGCCCCTCAGCAGCAGCTGCAGGTCTGGCTGTCAATGAGGGGCAGCTCCACCTCCTGTAGGACAGGAGCCAGTGCCTCAGCCCCTGTGGGAGCAACCAGGCCATGTCCAGCATCTGCAAGACAGCTCACCCTTCCGGACAAATGGCAGCCCACAGCCCTGTCTCCTGGGAGACGCATCCACCCCTTCCCCAACACCCCAGCACGAGCGGCTGG
The DNA here is from genome assembly GCF_965183815.1 of Platalea leucorodia. NCBI lineage: Eukaryota > Metazoa > Chordata > Aves > Pelecaniformes > Threskiornithidae > Platalea > Platalea leucorodia. The sequence continues at coordinate 61,029,955 of NC_138826.1, forward strand.
GGAGTCCCACATCATTTGCCTGCCAGGTTTTGAGGCAGTTTGGGGTCACCAAGCACAGGCACCCAGCTAGGCAGGCAATGCATTGGTTTGCCCCCAGCCAGTGCAGAGAGAAGAGGCTCAAAACAGGGTCAGAGCAGGTCATTCCTCTGCTGGTTGGACAATGGACATTGCTTTCTTCTCCCAAGCACCCTACTACAGGGCTGGAGACTTTCAGGGGCCAGGATGAAGCCCCCAGCAAGCTGCTAGGATGAGACACCAGCCCTGGCTGGGAGACAGCGTGCTTTCTCCTGGGAGGGCTGCTGGGGAGTGGGAGGCAGGCAAGTCTCCTCTACGGCGGATGAGCCCCAAACCACTGGGGATGTAAAAATAAAAAGCAACATTCACAGATATTCCCATCTCCTTTAAATCTAGCAAAACTCAAGCAAGTGCAATTCCTTTGAGGGAATAGTTTTCTAATCTCTAGAGGAGAGAGTATGAAAGAGCATACATTTTTAAGTACAAGGGAACTATTCCCACTTCTGTAACACCTTGTAAGGACAGCTCTGCTTGCGAGAGGCTCCAATACGCATGCATGAATATGCACAGGTTGCCAAGTGCAACCTTCCCTAACGTGCTCCAAGGTCCCAAGCTGCAGGAAAATGCTGATCTGCACATCCCTACAGGGGCTGGTCCTCTGACAAGCAGAGATGATCTGATGAGCAAAGGGGTACTTGAATTTTCCATCTAGCAGGAGTCACCTTCTCTTGCATTTCTATTTCTGAAAGAAAGTGGTTACTTTCCCGTATCCATTACCCTTTATTCCTGCAACTGTGACCAGAAGTCCCTGACATTTTACTCACCCTCAGACACCTTGCCCCAGCCACACACAGTACCCCAGCCTGGAAGTCTTCATCCTTGTGGGGAAGGTGGATAGGCTGAACCTTGTCCCCTGCAGAGGAAAGGGTGCACAAATGAGTGCATGAACCCCATGCTTCCATGAGCATGCCTGATTTACAGGTACAAACAGCATCCTTCAGATCACACTGTTCCATTTCTCCCCTTCCCAAAATACTACAGTCACATGCAAGTATCTACAAAATGGGAACACAAAGTGAAGTTAGTCACTTCAATGTAATTGAAAATATACATGAGGCAAATTCAGAGAGAGATCAGGAAGATTGTTAGCTATCTTTGAGCATTAACTTAAGCAGAAGGATACTTGGGAATGGGACAAAAGAAGAGGGGGAACAGCATGGCAGGGACCAGGAAAGGAAAGCATGTTGCCTCTGTATCAATCTCATACAACATGGAAACTGGATAGTGCTTAGGAAACTCTTTACACCATTTTCCCCAAAGACCAGTGCTGCTCAGATCAGACATGAAAGGACATGAAAAAGTCAGCTCAATTCAATCCAGACTCTTATTGGTTATTTTTTTCTTAATATTGGGAGAAAAATGGATCACAGTTCTCCTTGGCTGCCCTGACAGGGCATTGGCAGTGCCCGGCCTTCAGAAGGGCTAAGCAGGGAGCCCTGTAGTTTCCTCAAGTGTTGTCCATACGGCTCAGATGCTGTCAAACCCAGTTCATGCCTAGAGACATACCTGTTTAACCACACAGTACAAGCACACAGGCAGCCCTCCAGCAGCTTTCCTCACGCTGCCTGCCAGGATGTCTGAGCCCCAGAATGAACATTTCTTGGGTCTTAGTTCCCTTATTCCTGCCATCATAGGCAAGCTGTAAGGCTATCACTGTCTGAGCCAGTGATTTGAGACATGACAGTGACAGAAGGTTATTTTATGTTGGCTGATCTGCCATCTGATGGTCACAGACAGTCATGGCCAGCTGGCTGTAAGCCATCATAGCTCTATATAACTCAGGGAATTGCCTTTGAAAAGCCTAGGAAGTCAGACTTGTGCCACGTCCCTAACGCCAACACCCTAAAATTACCTCCAGAGTCTTTGCCTTTGCCTGCAGAAGTACTTGGAGTGAGCAGGTTTTAATCCAGCCTGCTTCTCAGTGGGCAGGACCCTTGCAGCCCACTGCTAGTAATAGGCCAGAGCTATGGCCAAGACGAAGCTGATGGCTTTCTAGCAGCTAGCCAAGAGCTGGCGTTAACACAATGGGGCCAAAGGAAACCGTGCTGGTACAGTTTGTACGAGGGGAACACAAAGGCACACAGGTGCATGAAGAAAACATGGGCATATCCAGAGCACAAACCCTGACCAAATGATAAACTTCTGGGACAATGAATCAAAGCCTAGGACAATAATTAACCCAATTGTGTTACTTTGATAAGAATTAAAGGCATAACTGTGGGGACATTTCTCTAGCATAGAAAGCATGGGAAGGGAAGGAAGAGGGGTGATTTTTCTGGACCAGCACATCAGTGTAAAGCAGCCTCCCGCAGCAGTGGCTCATCCCCTTGGGCTCTTGCTTACCATACTGGGCTGGGTGCTGCAGGTGCAGCAGGGCCACATCACAATCCACGTAGTGCAGCCGGTTAAATGTGGACGATGACACACGAGACAGGGATGCTCTGCTCCTGCCTATCCACCTGCTGGAGGTGACGGTCCCCCACTGTCACCACCAGGCTCTTCAGGAGTTTCCTGGTGGGGGAAGAAAAAAAAAAACAAAAAAAAACAAACAGCGCCAGGGTGATGAAGGAAGGGGCTGCTGCCAGAAAACAAACCCTGACACCGAGTCTGCAACCCTGCAATGTGCTCCTGCCCTGGGAGCCAGGGCTGGCCTTCCGTAACAGGACTTTCAGCCAGGCTGATTTCACATTAGCAGCAACATAGAGGATTCCCTGACCTCCAGCTGGAAAAGCTGGACTTACTTTTAAATGGATAAATAGGTTTCTTGTTTCATCTGCTATCCATCAGCCACTGTTCATACCTGGGCAGCACAGAGCTGCCAGAAAGCCCAGGAGGTGCCAGCAGATTTCATTGCAGCCAGCTCAGTACATGGAAAAGGACAGTTTATCTTTTGCCTTGGGACTCACAGAACCCCTGTGCCATTTTTGGCCTTGAAACATCAAGCTCAGCCCTTGTTACCTGCAGTCCAGGATCCTAAAAGGCACATGAGAAGCCTTAAAAGCAATGGGAATGGATTGCCAAGTCATTTTGGCCCCATAAATCCTCTTTTCTAATTTTGTTATCAGTGCATGTAGGAGATGAGCAGAGGCCTACATCCGAGAGCTTTATCATGATTTTAGGCAGCTACATGTCATTTAAATTAACACTAGACAAGTGTATGCCCATTATGGGTTTCCTGCATATTTTATAAGCAATATAATGTCACAGTTAAACTTAGAGCCATCAGCTCCAGCAGAGTCAAAACACCATTCAGTATTTCTTTTAGCAATGACGTAGACAGCTCCACTGTCAGAGCAGAGTTATCCAATAAATAGATGAGCAGTAGATCCAACCTTTAGCACACCAGATCTTTAGCAAAGGAGTTCACTCCCCTCTAGGGACCCAGCAGATGCTCTGGGGCGCAGGGTGGGACGGTTTTGCACTCAATGGGAGACATGAATGGGGTTCATTGATCCACCTGGTACCAGGCACTGCGAGAGATGCCCGCAGGAGCCACACAACTCATCTGTGTTTCGGCTGTCAGGATTTCTCGTTACCAACTCTGACAGCACAGGGTGCAACATAGCAGTGAGCTTGTCTTGAGATCTTTGCAATTAGGGCTGATTAAAGGTCTGCCTGGACTATTACTGAAACAGGACAAAACCCAGACCTGAAGCAACTGCCTTTTCTCTCCAGACTCTGTTCACTTCAGAGTCCAAGAAACCCCAGTGCTCAGACAAGAGCTTTGAAGCCTATTTATCACTGATTTGTAGTAGTTTTATATTTTTTTTAAAACCCTGCCCTCAGTCTCTTCTCTAACCTCCATGGGATTATGCCCTTTCATGAAAGTCTGACTGCTGTGAATTACCACCACGCTATTTCACCCATGCAGCCTTCAGAGGTGGCAAGTCTGGGCAGCCTGGCTTGAGGGGGCTGGTAGGGCAGGTAGTCGTAATAAAGTGTGTGCCTGAAGAGTGGCCCCGAGCACTTTGAATCAAGGTATGGGGGGTTCAACCTGAGCCTTTGCTTCAATGCTTTCTAGTAAATTAAGATTCCTCCCCCACCCCCACGCCAGGAAACTCTTCCTCTCATTTTCTAATCACTTCCAGCCATAAATAACAGACCCACTAATGGCACAGCTCAGCTTTAATCCCAGGAGGCTGTTTACTGGAACTGGAAAGTTCCCATACTTCCCAGCAGTGTCCAACACTGGGATTGCCTGGCAATGCAAATGCTGCAGTAATGGGAACACAGTAACAGCATTGGCAGCATAACAGTGGAGAGTAAAAGCACCGGCTAGTTTTGCACGGAACAGAGAAACAAAGAGGTGCCTCATTATCAAGGTTAATCTTGCACATTGAAATTTTTATACCATAGCAACTTTCTCATTATTCAACATCAGTCCTCAAAAGTGATGCTCAAGTTGAGCAAGAAAAAGATGTGAAGCTGACTGGTCTGCAATTACATTATAATGTATTACAAAAGGGCTGGCAAAGGGGCCACTTATATCATTGTCCCTGCCCATTAAGAGGACTTTAGCATGGCCTGTGAAGCTGGTCTTGCATTAAAAGTACAGAAGCCAATGTGACTGCTAGGAGTAATGGGACAGTTGTCAGGGCTGCTTTTACCAGGAAGCTGCAGTGCTTCTCCTTCTGCCTCAGAAATGCTTCTCTGGATGTTTGCTTAGGTGAACGGCATCTTTTAAAGACAAAGCCGTTTAAAATTAGTGATTTAGACATTTAGAAGAGCCCTAGTAGCATGGAGACTCCCACACCCTGATCTCTGCCCCAGGGCTGCCCACACCTCCCAGAGCTCCTGAGCACTGAACAGGAGACGTGAATTTGATTTGCAAACTCCCTGAGCAGGGAAGCCCTCTCCCCAGGCTTTGGGGAGAAACATGCAGAGACCCAACAGGAGCAAGCAGGGTGCTAGGGGGTGCACAAGTTGCCCAAGGACCCGTGGCTGTGGAGCAACACATCCCACAGGTCTGACTGTGGCAGAGCACTGGCCCCACTCAGCCCCAGGGGAGCCATTTCCCTCTGTAACTGGGGACCACACACCTGGGCCTGGGAGATCCCTGTGTCCTAAGGGGAACTTTTGCTGCAAGAGGTTCAATAGCGAGTGAGGAGGTGAGGCTGACTTACTGCTCCAGGTTGACCACACAGTAAGCAGCGGTGATAACTACATCTTCTCAGACCAGACTGCTACCACAGAAATGGAAATGGCCCAGTTTGAGGGACACCTTAAAGAAAGGGTCAGGTACATTTTGAGATGAGGTGACTCCCATTTCCTCCCAAAATGTGAAATAACAAAGATAAGCCCAGCCCAGAAAACAACTTTTTCCTCCCAGTATTAGTGTGTGGGACGCTCAGCTGCCTGGAGCCCAGGGGAGTCATTTCCAAGCCATGGCTGATCCTCGGCGGCCACCTTCAGCCCCAGTGGTGCATGAGAGGAATGAGACCCTGGAGCATCCTGAAACAGAGGGGACCAGACAGACATCTCACTCCTATTTCTTACTGCTGCAAGAGCTTCCCCAGGGCTTGATGCTAGCCAAGGGTCCAGATGATACATCCCCCTGACCCCAGCACCCTACCTCTCCCTACACTACCCCCTCCTGTGCCTTCCTGCTACTACCTGCATACATTTTCAAGCTGCTGCACGTGGAGGGACTGGGTTTTGGGGGGAGAGAGGTGGCAAATACTGTTTTGCCACAGGTGCCACCGTTTTCTCTGGCAACATGCAAACAAGTAGAACTTTTCTAAATAGGGCTGTGCCCTGCTCAGTTACTCATAAGGCATCATCCCACAATCATTGCTCAGTGATTTTCCTTACATAAACACAAGCCGCTAGGCAAGACAGCTTTTCTCTGCAGCAGGGGACCAGGGAGGCATCCTCCCTTACCACCTCTGCAACCTCTCTGCAAGGAAATCCTCAGCTGATACATGCCACAAAAACCTCTGCAGCTGCATTAGCTCACACCAGCCAGAGATCTTGTCTAAACCATTAGATCAGCTCATTCCCTCCCACTTTGGGAGGGGGGTCAGCCTGAGGAGCTGGGCAAGAGCGACTTTTAGACCAGCTTCCACTCCTGAGCGAGCAGAGTTCAATGACTTTAGGAAGAAAGAGATTTTGCTGCTGCCTCTGCTCCCCCTTCCCCAGGAGGAAGGCAGCACACTGCAACACAGACCTGCCCGGGCTGCCCTCCAGGCGTGAACGCTCTCCCTCCAACAATTCGAGAGAAGAATCCCAGTGGCAGAGCATCCTTTGGGCTCTTCAGGTCAATGGGATGAAGTCCACACTTCAGGTCTACATAGAAGACAGAAACAAGAATGTTTTGCAGTGAGACGCCCCCCCACATGCTCAAATCTATCACCCCAGGCTCCTCTGGCACATAGGGAATTAATGGGACAAATCCCAGGTGTCCCAGTTTTCCTGAGTCCAGCCTGAGCTCCAAGCTGAAGGCAATTATATGGCAATAAATGAAAACACACAGAAATTACATTTCTTGATAAGAAGCTGATGTGTGCAAAGCTGAAGTCTCCTGTGAGGTATTTGCATGATGTGTGTGCACAGTCATAAAAAAGCAAATTTAGATTTCATCCAGAAGTCTAATTATTCTTAATGAAATGCAACTGGGACTTACAAAATTAAGGAACAAGTGCAACAGGTTATAATGGTGCTACCTGACTTTATTCAAAGTTTATTATTTCAAAGCTTCCATATCTAAGTGCCCTGTGGCACTTAACCTGAGCAAGCAAAGTCATCATGAAAGATCTTATCTCTGATCTGAGCTGGCCCAGCATATGGTCTTGGCTTTGGTCTGAAACACAGTGCAAGAAGACAGAGCTTTCTCACATCGCTTTTGGCACCGATTGTGCCTTAGAAACGTGGACAACGAGCACAGGGAAAGTTTGACTTGGGGATGTCTGGGTCTGATTAAGTTTTAGATGCTTCATTGAACCGTGCAGTTTGAGATAAATTCATAGCAATCCCATTTATGTTTTCTAGGGAAAACCCCACCAGTCCTTGCCCAGCAGGGAGCAATGCACACACCGACAGGCCTGCCAGACCCTGCACTGCGTGGAGGAGGAAGGGGTGTGCTGCTCCCCTGCGTCAGCTCCAGAACATGATCATCACAGCAAAGATCACGTAGGAGGAGCCATCTCAAATACTTGGGACACAGAGAAAAGGAACCAACTGCAACTTCTCAAACCTGGGTGGTTGTGGGAGAGGCTTCTGGCTCCTTTCCTGAGAAGAGGACAGCAGCTCTTCCTCCGCTCCCTTCAGCTGGCCCCATGCCTGCACCAGCTAAAAATCACTCTGTTAATCACTCCTGTCCAATGTGTTTCTTACGCCAATAGGAGGGGTCCCTGCCTCTCCCAAGCCAAGGCTGGGATAAGAGTTCAGTTCCCAGCCAAGCAAACATAAGCAATATAACGCCTATGTTTTAGGAGGTACCCGCACCATATTTGCCCTGGTGAGAGCCTGGAATAACTCACTGGCATCACCAGGACACTGAGTCTAGATCCAAAACATTACCAACTATCACAACAACACCCCTCCAGCCCTCTCTCTAACTTCGGGTCCTATGTCCCCTGTGCAGGCTTGATGGCAATGCTACTTGCTTAACCTTCCCATCAGGTTGACAGGCATTAGAAAGCCCACCAACCTCTCACGCCGCCTTATCTGAGTGCCAGTGAACTGGGGAGCCCACATCTTTCTCCTCTACCCGGACAGCCAACCACCCCAAGACCTCAGCAGCAACAAGCAGGACTCACCCCGCAAGGTTGTGGAGATCCTTGCACATCTCCTGCAGCACTCCTGGCTGTAGAGGGGCTAACTGAGCTCCTTGCTGCCCCATTCAGCCCAGCTTCTCTCTCTCTCTCACCCTTTTCTAGTAGCACTTTATCATACTCCCAGGGCACTCTCTGGTCTCAAAGCATTTGACTACTGCAGAAAGCTCAGTCACAAAATCAGGCACAATTTTCTAAGCCATTGACCTGGACCAAGCTCTCCCTAGCCCTTGCTGCTGACTAGCTTTTCCAACAAGAGACTGTGGTGATTATTGCTATAGCGGCAAGTCTACTAGTGAAGTAGAAAATAAATAGACTTTATCAGGGAGGTAAATGATGGAGAAAACACCATTCCCTTAGGTGGGGAGAGAAACAACATTAGCAACAGCAGAAGGACCAGCATCATATTGGAGCAGGGTAGGAGGGATGTCAATTAGCCAGTTATCCCATCTCTTGCCCCAGATGGGCAGATGTTTTTAGCACTAGTTTCATTAGCAGGAGCAAGTCACTCTGAAGATCACCATTCTTCTGCCCAACTTGATCCCCTTTGCAGCCTGCCCTGTGCTTATGTCCCTCTCTTATCTACAAGCATCCCTAGGAAAGAAACTTTTACATGGATGTGGGAGCAGGCCAGACAGGGAGTTATAAATACATTAGCCACTGTAGGAGGATGTGCAAGGATTTGAGAACATGCTGCCATGAATTGCTCTCCTAGACACTTTTCTGACCTGAGTGCCCCAAGACCACCAGTTTGCAAGCTCAGCAGGACCAAGCTATTTCTCTTTCTTGCACAACCAAGGGACCACACCGCAGCTGAGCAGCCTGCATGGGGAACGGCTCACTTGCCACAGCAGCCAAGGAGAGAGCACCTAGATGGAAAGGGTAAGAAGGGTTTCCAGTCCCAGCAGAGCTACAGCAAGAGCAGACAAAAATCACTTACACCAAGCCCTGACATGATTTGTGAAAACTGACCGGTTACATTCACTTGTTTGGTACCTTAAAAGAGCAGATGATAACACCAGTGCTCACTGCTGTAGCCCCCACACTGGGGCACATCTCCCCACAGCCCACACACAGGACTCACCACATAGAGCAAGAAGGGACACCAGCAGCAAAAGGAGCTCTGCACCCACCATGGCCCAGGAAAAGAACCCAGTGCTAGATCCCAGGCTATGCTCTGCTGCATGCAGGAAAAAAAAACCCTCCTCCTCTCAGCTAACGAGCCCCTTTAATAGATGAGGGGCCAATCAGTTTTGGCAGGTGAGGATGCAGGGCTGCAATTCAGGTGGGTTTGGAGGCTCTCCAGCCATGTCTCATCAGGGGTCACCAGCTCCCTGGGCTCTCCTGTTTGTAGTTTGCTGTCCACTCCCCACCAGTACAGCGGCAGGATCTAACGCCCCCCGTCACCATTGCCACCAGCCCTGAGCTGCCTCAGCCCTTGCGGTTTGAAACAAATCTCATTGCTTTTGCAGAGGAGGGTTAGCACAGGCAAAGTCGAGTCCAGCCAAGTTCCTCACCCTGTGGTCTCTCCTCGCCCAAGCTGGCCAGGGGGAGCCCCTTTATAAGGCATGGCGGCGTGTTTCTTTTTCCTTCCCAGAGGACACCAAGAGAGCTGTGTGAAACCTTCAGCAGCTTCTTGCCTGTGAAGCAATACATGGGGCTTATGGAGAGCCTTAAGTAGCTGCCATAAGGATGAAAATTATTTGACCTTTTTTGCAGGGAGAGCTGTTGTCCATATACTGCAAGAGCAAGCTCCATTAAGAAACCCTGCACTGTCGGGATGCAGGAGAACTTCAGGGTGTATGGGCTGACTTCAAAGTGAGCGTGCAATTCCCTTACATGCTACAGAGGGTTTTGCACACACCAAGATGGCAAAAACCACTATGGCTTGTGTTCAGGGCTTTCGATTCTCTTTCAGGTCCGTTTTCAATGGAGGTGTTCATCACCACCACAATCCCCTGAATGAACCCAAGCCCTGGGAGCATGCAGGAGCATCTGGGAATGTCTGCCAGGAAGAAGGGAATTAGAACAAAATGAGTTTCTTTTTACTTTCTGTTCTGTTTTTCTCTTTGCGCTCTGTAGACTTAAGTTTGTTTGACACATTCCTGACAGATATATAAAGCCTGACATGAAGAGCTTATGTCAGTGTAACATGTCCAGTCATCAAGACTGTGTAAGCACCAGCCCTCATCCTTTCTCATGCTCAGGCTCCAAAAAATGCCTGCTCTAATATTTTTATATGGCCAGACTCAAGTGTATGTGCTGCATAGTTGCTCCTACGTGAGCAATCACTGGGACTCCTTGGGCAGTAAAATGCAAGCCAAGTGGAGTAAGAAACTTTGGCCCTTCCACCTCCAGAAGAACTTGTTCACGGTTGGTCCTAAGGAACAGACTGACCCCATAGCCAAGAGAACAAAACCAGACACAGCACTTACTTTTCTTACTTTTTATATAAAATAGACATTTACATACATTTTCTTTTGCAAAGACTTCGAGCATAACTCCTTTATGTGAAATCTAGCCATAAATCCCACAGTGAAAAAAGCAAAGGCTTTGCAAATTCCTGTACCACTGACATACATCCAGCTGCTGCTAAGTGTGAATTTATTTTTAAAAGATTTCTAATCCACGGGCTGTTTTCTTGTGGTTTTTTGTTTTCTTTTGTTTTGTTTTAAAAGATATGCACAACTGATTAAAAAAAAATAGATACAGAAATAAAAACCATATGAACAACAGGCAATGCAAACAACTCCTGCATGAGAGGAACACGCAGCGTGACATCCACTTCAGGCAGAGATTTCTACAGTAATACAGTTGTAGAAGCCATAACTTTTACAGAGGATACCACTGGGGGTATTTTCCAGAAGAAAAAATTTTCAGCAAGTCAGTACAAACATGGCAATGAACTTTTGCACAAAGTTATCGAGATTACCTGAAGCAACTTTGCAACATTGAAACACTAGTGAATGCCAAGCGCTTTTTTTTCTTTTTCTTTTTTTTTTTTTTTTTTTTCCTGCTAGGTTTAAATGTACATGAAAGCAAAATGGTGCATTTTGAAATTGCTGCAAGAGACTGAAGGTTGGGGGAAAAAAAAACCCTCTGAGGGCTAATTTTTTCCGAAGATTGTGCATAATTGCATATATCAGAGATAGAAATTGAGCACTTGGTCAACCTAATCACATACAGATTGAGGAGACTTAAGCATATACCAACTGTTTCACTGAGCTGGAGGACAAGTCGGGCAAAAGATCATACAACTATATTCTAAATTGCCTAATTATTAAAATTAGAATGACAATTATCTTCTTTCATCAAATATTGTACACCATATCTGGCCTGGTTTCTCTAACTGTTGAGAAGCTTTCATAGTTTTTAGAGAATTTTAGGGGCGTCCAGCCTCCCCTGCAAGTTAGGCTCTTTATTTTGGATTTTTTTGACTTAGACTTCTTTCACACACCCCCGTCCTCGTCAAGATCTCCGGAATGAAGGCCATTTGCACTGCTGCATTCACTTACTGTTTGGCCAAAACAAGTTGCCTGAACATTTGTAGGAAAATCTAGTCCAAGGAGTCCATGAGAGAGAGAAAATGCCCCCCACTGCATCATTTATCCCAGGGGATGGAAAAGGAATGGAAGCAAAGAATGCTGGACTTTAAATAAGCAATACAATAAAACAAAATCCATCAGCTGAAAATATTATTCATGGGGAAAGGAAAAAGCAACACAATTATTATGTTTTTCATTTAGGATTAAAATGCACAGTGAGTACACAAGAGTCCTGTCTAACCAGCTTTCCATTAATTCTCCACTTTAATATTGGTGAGCACTGAGGTTTAGCCAATGCCACTTGCAGAGAGAGTGAACTCTCCCCCACCAGGTAAAGCTTCAGCCATTTATTAATTTGTATTCTCTGCTAACCATGCTGAGCACTGGAGTTGGCAGAAAACAATGTATTTATAACTCATTATTTTAGAAGCTGTGCAATGCTAGAGGATGAGGACATTTCCTATGATTAATTAAGATAATACCCAGTTTATCATAAGGTAAGTCGCTCAATTTATCTTCCACAATAGCATTCCCTTTTGGTGGAGGTAACCCATTTCATATCATACTCCATTCTTCTTCTTCGTCTGCAATAAACCTTTCACAAGATTAATGTCCTGAACAAACACACTGTTTCAGCATGGATACCAACGAGACAGGGAGTCAGCTCAAAACTTTACAAGGGTTTAACTGCTTTGGAGGCTCATGGCCTGAATCATTCTCCAAATACGCTGCCAGTTTGCAGACCACCATCCTGCACAGATGGGGTATAAAGTGCTGGTTCAGGAAAGCAGGGTTCATGACTGAGCCCTCCTCTCTCCATAACTACCATAAAACCAGTTCCAAAATGTGGAGAGTTGGCCTTTTGGCATATGAATGTAATCCGGTTCAGCTGGGATTAAACTCCGTGGATATGTCACCTGCCTAATTCAGGCGAGTGGATGAACATACGCCATGCCTTCCAACCAAACGGCCTCCCTCACCGGGAGGATGGTCTCATCTTCCTACGTTACTCTGCAAGTAAGACTGTGTTGCAAAAATGGTAATCCTTCTCCAGGATCTGGGAGGGGGGCACCCAAAGCTATATTGTACTTCTACACGTGCACCGGTTTTAGGAGGTCAAGATGACTTTGATCAGGTTCTAGGACAAGAACGAGACAATCATTTCTACCAGGTCTCTCAGGAAAGACAAACTAAGCTTCAAGCCGAAGTTAAAAACACAAACCCAAGTCATCTCCCTCACAAAGCATTGCTATAAAAAATACAACTTCTTTTATATTTGAAAAAATATGTTTCCTTGGCCACAATTTAAAGCCACAGTGCTCTGGGGCTTGTAGAATATATTGTATTTATTTAATATATCTTTATGAGACAAAGTTTATAGCTGATACATATTTTTAAATGAGACGTATCTCCCCCCACCCCTATCCCCCACCCTTCAGCTAGCTGTTGGAGGACTCTGCAGGTGCTTCCTCCACAGGGGCTTTGCACAGCACTGCTGTCGGGGGCTGCACCAAACACTGCTCTGCCAGCCCCCAAACTCGCCGCCACGCAGCGGTACCACAGGCAGCCAGCCAGCCTGGGCACACGGGGCTTTGGTGAAGCTGCCCTGCAGGCAGGCTCCCCTTGGGGAGAGGGAGAGCTTTATAGTCCAGGTACCTCTGAATACCCTGGGAATGAATCACCTACACCTTTGCAATGCACAGGGGGGAATCAACTGCTCTCAGAGGCCATTTAAGTTTTGGTTTCCCCATCCCATAGGACTCTGCTGGTGCGACCCCATCTCCTCCCAACCGTCCTGGCAGCGCTAGGTTTGTGCAAAGCTACTCCATGCACAGCATCCAGCAGGGTGCCTGCACTGGGGACCTGCAGAAATGTCAGGTCAGCAAGTCCATGGCCATAAAAGTCATGTGAAAAGACAAAGGTTGCTGACCCAGGCCCAGGACCTCAAGCCTGCCCTCGGCCCCGGAAAGCAAAGTAGGCTGCTTGGGCTGGGGGGAGAAAGGAAAATTCACCAGCAAGAGACTTGCTAATTTTCATCCCAGCTGCTCTCTTGGGAAGCTCGTTTGAAGGGAGAGAGCCCAGAAACGTGTGTCACCACCTTCTCCCCCCGATGGTCTCTCCCTCCCACCTCTGCCCAGCTGTAGGCACTGGCTGGTCTCTTTGGCCAGTGGGGACCAGTACCTCCCAAGTCCAGCCTCGTCTTGGTGGACGCAGAGCCGTGGCTCTAGCAGGTCCACAAGCTCTGGCAGGGCAGACATCTGCACCAGTCTGGGCTCCCTCTGAGCTCCAAATGCAGCTGGAGTCATGTTAATAATTTGTCAGTAATTTGACCACCAGTAGTGGCTAGACACTGAGCTTTTTGAATGAAGAGAGTGGAACCACGAGCACAAGGCTGTTCCATCACTCTGAGCGAATTTGGAGCTTGCTGAGGTGCCATGGCCAGCACCAACTAAGCCCGGGCGCCATGTGGGTCACTGCCACACAGGCTTTTCCTGACAGATGTGTATCGAGGCACAGCATACCTAATCTGAACTGTCCTTTGCCAATAATGCCAAACCCTGGGCTGCTCTTCTGCAGGGACTGGCCACAATCATGCTCAAATATAACAACTTTCACAGCAGTTTTCTGCTGCAAGAGGAACAAACTGATACCATATCTCCATATCCAAACCCAAAGGCAGTGGCACCAAGCACGATCCCACTAACGCTCTCTGTGAACTGGTACAAACCCTGGCGGAAGCAGCAGAAGTGCTGTTATTGCAGTGACAGTGTGGTCCAACGTGCTCTGCAGCCATTTGCTTTAGAAACATCATTAGGGGGAGTTATTCAAGCACGCCTCGGTGGTACTGCATTTTTCTAACTTCAGACAAGTCACAATGCCCAGCCATGTGGCCAGCTGTGAAGGATACTGCCCAATTCGTATAAAACAGAAAATATATTAATTATTTGATTATTATAAGTTAAATAAATAAAGCTCAAAAATAAAAGCCCCAATTCCGAAGAGAATTTGTTTTCCCACTTCAGTATTTAAAAATATAGATTTATGACTGATCAGCTATAGGTCATTTTCTGTATCTTTTAGGGAAGGGAGTGAGAGCACTTTGACAAAGTGTTTTGTCAGTGTTATCACCATGATAAATGGGCTTTGTTCCTGCACACCCATAAAAAGCCTCCTTAGTACCTTTCCAGCCTAAGAAATCTTCCCTAACTTCTGTGTGGATTTGCTTTACCTCCTATATTGATCAGATCAGTTGTTTGTTTTTTTTACAGGGGACTGGACAGGAGGACAAGTAATCTTAGAGATTCCCATTGCCTTTGGATGCTTCCAGTTTTTTCAGAGTAATCATTATTTGGCCTGGAGGGAGAGGGCAAAGGGTAAAGCCATATGATATTTGACAATACTGACATCATGAACCTGAATTATTATAAAATGAATATCATCTTATGAGTCAATTATTCAGCTGAAGTTTTCCCTCAAAGGATCATTTGTCCTACTTGTAGAATCATCCTTCTAGGGTGATATTCAGACACTGTTTTCCCTTTCTTTAGAATAATTTTCAAGTCACATTTAGAGCTGTAAAAGTGGCCACCATTTCCTCAGCATTAACCCCTTGAAATCTTTTTATGTGACCATTATGACCATCTTTCCTGGCTCAGAAGGACCTGGCAGCACTTGCAATGAAGCCCATCAGTGGTACTGTACGTGGATGAGGTGAGCCTGTGTTGAGTAACAGGAGGTGTTACTTCACCCCCACTGCAATGGGTGAGTGCTTTGTTTCCACGGTTTCCCCAGTGATAACCAAGATATTGAAGGTACATGTCCCACCCACACTCCTGGTGTCATTAAAATGGGTTCAGCCTAAACATAAATCTTGATTCAAGGAAGGTTTTCATTCATTCTCCAGCATGTCCCACAGGAGCTGAGCGTCTCCTGTAACTTTGGTCAAACATAAGCATGCATTCAAAATTTGCCTTCCATAATTCTAAGTCCTATAAAAGTTCCTTCAGCATCGCTTTGAGCAATAGGCTTCTACCATACTCTTCTCCAAGAGGCATGAGTTTCCACTGGTGACTGAATGCTATGTTTGGTCTTTCTCCTGGACTTCTTGAAACCGTTTCTCCAAGCGATCCAGTTTGGCCAGATTCTCCTTCAGCAACTTGCTGTTTGGAACCAGCTGTAAGGCTTTCTCATAGTAGCCACGGGCAGTGACGTAACTCCCCTACAAAGAAAATGAGTGCCAGATCTGATTCGCATTCCCTGACATAGATAGAAAGTTCATTCCTTGGGAATGGCGAAGACCGTAATACGAAGGAAAAAGAGTTTATAAACCTTGATATCATTAGGTAACGGGAATACTTCTTCATTATGGAATGGATCACTGAGTGCCGTTAGCCTAAATTTGATCAAACACACGTGGCAAGAAGTAGATTTACATTTTTCTGTTACATTGTACCAGAAGAGTTAATTTTACTCAGCGATAGGATAGCTTGAGGATATCACACAATGTGACTCCTTAAGACCCAAATCATAATGATATGCTAAAGTATTCAAAAAGATAAGCAACCGCAGGACAGGCAGTCTATTTCCATAATTTCATGCCAGTATTCTGCATTACATATCTTTATTAAATTAATTAGGTAGAGAGGAATCTTAAAAGTCAACTCATGGTGACATTTTTCTAAGGCAGGTCAATAACTGAAGCAGAAAAACTTTAGAGGTAGGCAAGTTGTTCCTTGCAGCCTGTCCTCTTACAAATATGGGATTTACATTACTGGCTACATATTCCCCAGTAAACTGGTTAGGAAATTCCAGTTGGGGTGGACAGACTTTCCTCCTTTTTGGATAAAATACATCGGGGACACTCACTGTTCACAAACATGCAGCTCTTGGCAGTCTGAAACAAATTTAGCTTTCTGTCCTGAGTAGTAGTCTCTGCAGTTGACAACTTAAAGAAAAGCAAAAGTGTCATACCTTGATGTGCTCAATGCCTCCCATATTCATCCAGGCCTGCGCTTGGTCTGGGTTGAGCTCCACAGCCCGTTTATAGCTCTACATAAATATGAAACATTTTTAGGTTAAGAGTCTGAGCTTTCAAACAAAAGCAGCACTGGAGGGGAAAGAGAAACTAAGTTTCCTCTCCCTCTGAATCCATTTAAAATATAATTTCAAATTCTTCTCATATACAATGCCCAAGCTGAACTTCAGTTTCTTTACAGCAGAGGTGACATAATGTACTGCTTCACTGCTGAGCTCCCCTCGCAGGTTTTCTCTGCCCACGGCGCCGCACGAGGAGGCACACCAGCCCCTGCGACCCTCTGCCTGCCACCCTGCACCACGGGGGTCTCCTGCACATCAGGGTCATTTCCTCGGGCAGGTGCCTGCCACCCACAAGCCACGTGTGGGCTGTGGTGCTCCTTATCTGCAAGGCTTTACTTGGAGCTGGCAGCAGACTACGGTACAGGCACCTGCACGGAGGTTTCAGAAGGACTGGAGGGCAGTGCTATCCCTCCCCACTGCTTCTGCCACTGTGCATGGGAGAAGAAGCAATGAGGACCTTCTGGACTCTGTCAAACAGCACTGTTTTTGTGGTGTCACAGCAGGAAAGGATTCAAACCAGGATTAGACATCTCCAGGGCTATCAAGAGTATTCAGAACAGCCCCAATAACAATGTTCTGTGCTATTATTTAATGCTAACATAATTTCTGAGCTATCAAGCCTCCTGCTCCACAGAATAAACCAATCTCTCAGCTATTAGGCAATGAGGTGAGATATAACAACACGGTGGGCTCGCACAGGTTTCAGCTGAGCCACCTGGAGATGGCCATTGCCAGTGAGAAAGGCTGGGGCTGGATGGACCAAGGGTCTAGTCAGTGCAACAAGGCCTAGGTTCCTCCATAGTCCCAGTATGACTTTGTACTTAACCTCTCAGAGAAAGGAGCTGTATTTCCACACAGCAATGAGGAAAAAAGTTGCAACTAAGTCTGGCAAAGTTAGCTGCCCCATAGCTTTAGCTGTACCACTGGTGAACCTCTGAGCTCCCAAGGCCAACAGCCAGGGTGCATGCACCGGGGAGTATTAGAGACAATGAGCTAACTCTCTTTTAACCTACAAAACTACCTGTAGGGCTTAGAGCAGTCATACCTCGAAAGCCTTGTCAAGGAGATTTTGTTCTCTTAGCTGGTTTCCTTTAGTGAAGAAGAGCTCTGATATTACTTTTGGATCCTTTGGTTTTAGCTGAAGAGCTTTTTCTATAGCTTCAAGTGCCTGTGAAAAAGCAAGAGGGCATTGTGTTATTGTATTCTGCACCCTTTCACTTCTCATGCTCTCCTCACCACCAGGGCCTCCCAGCATACGAGCCATCTTCCTCCTTCCCTTGTTTGCCCCACACTGTTAACACATGTGGAAATGAGCTTTTTTGATGCCTGTGCGTGATGGGCAGTGGGGCTGACAGCAGCAGGAACAGTAAGTGGTAAGAAAAGCACACTGCTTAGCTTCAGTCCCAGCACCTAGACAAACAGGTTTTAGTGAAAAAATAAATCTACTGGATGTGCGCTAAGGCACGTGACATGTCTCTGGAGAGAAAGAATGTAAAATTCAGCCTGTGCTCAGTGTGTGAGCCCTCGGGACAAGGGCACCCCGTGGCCACAGTACCTTGGCATAGTGCTCCTGCTTGCTGTAGATGGCTGACAGAAGGCGGTAGCACTCCAGACACTCCACATCCTCATTGAGTATATGGTTCGTCATCTTTTCAGCTTCCTTCGTCCGCCCCATCATTGCTAAAACCTGAGCCTACAGAGCCACATTATAAAGGGTTATGAAGCTTAAATAAGCTTATATAATGCTTAAAAAGCTCAGCCCTCCTTAATACATGATACAGCACCCAGCAGCTGGTGCTCCACTTTCGTGGCCCTGCGCTGGCCGAGCTTGCCCCACACTCACCAGCGCCAGTCGGATCTCTTTGTTCGAAGGCTGCAGTGATGCCGCTTCCCTGTAAACCTGCAATGCTTCTTCATACCGCCCCGTGTTGTAATACAGAGCCCCCAGCGGGGACAGGATTTCAGCCTTCCGGGATACCTTCAGTGCCCTGGAATTTGGGAACAAGAGATGCTTCCAGGTGATGTGGGGATCAAAGCAGAAGAGCGAGGTGTGGCTTGTGCTGAGATTGAGCAGCGAAGCTCTGCACTCTGCATGGCATGCTCAACCCACCCCAGGGAGAATTTAAGGTCCCAGGGAGGGATGAGTGTGCCCACAGCAGCAATCCCTCTGGCCACCTGAAAAGGGGGCGGGCACCTTCAAAGTGCATGTGAGCATGCAACAGGGGTGGGGATGGCTGATGGTGGCAGAACCTGGGGAGTGTGAGCACAAATCTGAATGCCAAAAAGGAGGAAAAAAAAAAAAAACAACAGTCCACCCTGCTGGATACTGGGAGTCAGAGCCTGCCTACTGGCACATTGCTAGGAAGGGCTTGAGCTCCTGATGGTGCCAAGGTTTTGGTGCTGGGCTGTGCGGCAGTTATGGCTGTTACTGGTGCGGCACTCACAGACCAGCTTTGAGCAGGGTGGGAGTCATGCTAACAACCTGCTCGTGCCACCGAGAAACCTCCAACTTTATCGTTAGAGCATCCCCCAGCCAAAAGCAGCAGTGTGTCCATCCTGGGGGCTTGGGAACAGTCCAGGGAAGTCAACGCTGCCTGAGCCCATGCTGCCTCTCCAAGCACTCCCCAAAAATAGCCAAATAAGCAAAGGTAAATCTGGTTTCAAACAGATGGAGAAGGAAGGGAGGAAAACCCAAATATGCACTGACAGATTCACATGTCAGAGGCTCTTTAGCAAAGACAAGCCATACAGGGGGAGGAGGGAAACCTCTGTCTCCTATCCCAAATTCTTACCGCTTGTACCACACTTCGGCCTCTTTGTTCTGCCCCAGGGAGCGGTGAAGCCTGCCCAGGTTCACCATGGCCACGTGGTGAGAAGGACTGAGGTGTATGGCCTGCCTGTAGTGGGACACAGCTCGCTCGGGAGCCCCTGGAGAGGAAAACAACCATTAAACTGGTGCCTCAGAAAAATCCTTTTGCAATTCAGCATGCCGTAATGCTCTGGGTTTTCTTTCATCTACTGCTCTATGTGTGGGAACCATTTTGAGAAAGAAATCCTGTCTCAGCCTTTTGAGATTAAGTGTAATGAAAATTGCTGTCCAAACTAAGATTTAGACTCCAATATTCAGAGACAATCCTGAGAAACAGATTTTCTCGGGGTGGGTTTTTGCAAGTCAAGGGTACAGTCACCAGAAGAAGACTCTTGACTGAAAGCACCTTCTGATCATGCTGCAGGGGGACGCACCTGCCGTGCTAAGGACAGAGCCCACCCCAGAGAGGGGGCTGGGGTGCATGTCCCACCTCCTGGGAGAGCATCTTTCCACCCTGGCCCACTGGAGAGACTGGCAACAGAGACAGAGAGAATAAGCCACCCAGTATTCCCCACAACCCCACCAGAGCTGCAAATAGTTTCATCTCTTTCCAAACAGAGACTTTTCCCTCCACCTCTGTTGCATTGGCCCTGCTCAGTCTCTGGGCATCACTCAACAGGACCAGAAGTAGCTGCCAATGACCAGCTAATTCCCACCTTGGGGGAATAAATCCCAGACCACAGGTGTCCCGGTGCCTATTTCGGAGCACGTAGGCACCACCTCTGTGTTGCAGCAAAGCCATTGGGTGGCACTGCTTCGCTGTGCAAAAATGTCTACTGGTGCAAGGTCCCGCAGTCCATGACATCACCGAGCACCACAACAAAACACAACACAGTGCAAAAAGAAAGGTGCCAGACCACTAGCCCAAATAATGTATTTTTCTTTATCTAAATAATGGCTTTCCTCAAGAAGGATCTTGCAGTGTTATCCTCAGGCAGGGCCTGCTGATTACCTACTAAATAAATGAATGGGGCACAGTATAAAGTTCCAGCATTTCAGCAATGCGAATATCATATTTTTAACCGAGGCGCTTGTTTAATTGGTTTGCACGCTCTAGACCAGATAATCTCCTGATGAAAACTGATACTTACAGAGTCTTGTCCACCAACAAAGCTTTTGAGTATTGGCATTTTTTAAGCCAAATCACAACGTATTTAATTTCATTTCTAGTTGGAAAGCAGAACTTGAAAACAGCCTGCGCGTGTTGAGGCACTGAACATATGCTGCTGTGGGAATTTTATTTTCATAGCTTTTCAGATCTAGTTTGGTTTTCCTGAGACTACCTATGCAACATAAAAGTAACATTGGCACTTGTTGGCATCTCCTTTACAGGAGAGAAGAAGGGCATCTGTAGGGAGATTTAGAAGCACTTAAAATTCATCCAAGGCCAACGACATATCTTTCAGGGTAGGACTTTTTCCAAACATCCAGCAGCAGCCTCCAACTTCTCCCACCGCTGAGCAGGCAGATGTTCTTGAAAATCATATCTACAAAACATCCTGCGAAGCGGCTGGGCATGCACCTCAGTCCGTAAATCAGCCAGCGCCTCCCCTGCTTAACACACAGGGGTAATGCGCATCGTTAAGGGAGACACACTGAGTGTCTGTAACCACTGCAGAGCTGTCTGGAGTTATAGCTCCCCAGAGCTGACACTTGCTGGAGGCTTGTTGCACAGAATCCTGCAAGTTAATTGGCGTGGTGCTTCACAGCATCTCCCCGTGCCCGCCGGGGAAGAGCGCAGCCTGTCACGGGCTCACGACCAGCCACTTCCTTCACGCCTTGTCATGTCTCCAGGAGGGTTATTTACACATCATGCCTGAACTATCAAAAGTCAGTGGGTCTTTTTCCGGTTGTTTGTGTGTAGGGAAGTGTAGGAGTAAACCAGGAAAAGTTAGTTTTGACTTTGGCAGAATACACAAGAGCAAAAAATAGAAAGTGCACTGCGCTGCGTTTGAAACACAATTTTTGGCAGGAATAGGGCAGTTTATCTGGGTTGGCAAACAAAGATGAGTACAATGTCAGAGTGAAATTACTGAGGAATTTTTAATATTTGCAAGCTTGAATTTTGCCAGGGCACAAACTCAGAACCTCAACTTCTCTTGCTAATGCCACGATGCCTTTTTTGATTATGAATACTCATTTTGGCTTCATATTTATTTCACACTGGTACTACAGAAGAGCGATGGCTGAGCGTCAGCTCAGAGGTAGGACAGCCAGCCGCAGACTGATGGACACCATCGTCCTTTCTTCCCAAGCACCACCAGAGCCGATCGCAGTGTGAAAGAGGCAGAATGGGTAGCAACCACACACTTTAAGCCTACAGTATTTCATCACTGAGTCTCAGCTTTGTTCTGGAGGGACCAGAGTGAGATAGTAGTTTGGTTTCCACTAGTCATTTGTCAAACTTGGCCTTGCTTATAAAGCTGTCAATAAAAGACAGCAATTACAGTGGCATTTTTTTGTTGTTGTTATGTGGATGCCAGGAAGCGTCTGGGTCCAGGGAAGTTGGATGGGAACCAGGAGCCCAGAAAAGAAAGGCTTTGGATGTCATCACGGACCTCCTGAGAAATCAATTCACCCCACAGTATCTCAGGTTTTGTTTTCACAGATGACTGTGGTTTAAAAGCCATGTTTGTTTTTATAGTGGTGGCACTCAAGCTTTACAGTCAAAGAGCTGCTTTGTCACCAAGTAGAGCTGCAAGTGCTCCAAAGGCCATAACGATCCACTTGTGTGTCTGGGATTTGGTTTGATCTGGCCATGCTTTCCGGGAGAAACGGCAGTATTGTCAGGGTGCCGCCCAGCCCAAATTGAAGAGGACAACTGCCTGTGTGAAGATGGTGAGAAACACTGAAGGAAACAGCTGGGCTGAATGCCACTGCCGCACAGTGCCTGCACTGATTACAAATTTCAGTATGCTGTGCCATCTCAGCAGCGCGGGGATATTTATTTCCAAGCTACAGTGGAGGCACATCTATTGCTTTGGAAGCTTTTGACACCCTTTTAGATGTGTTCTGCTGAATAAAACAAATCAAAGCAAATAAGACAGAGAGGAAAAATCCCTTGCTCCTTCTCACTTACCAGTATCAACCAAGAAAACACCATAGTTGTTATGCAGATCGGAGCTCTCTGGACAGTTCTCTATGCCAGCCTTATAGACATCCTCTGCTTCCTTAAGCCGTTCCTTAAAAGAGAAGGAGATTTCTTAGCAGTGGCAGAAAGGGTGTCAGCATCGTTTGCCACATACCTGCATTTTGTGACAATTGCCTCGCTGCAGGGGGAGCTCGGGGCGCCAGCCCACCCCACCTTCTAGGAGGCCAAAATTTTACCCCATGGCATGGATGCTATATAGCTGCTGTCTGGCACCCCAGAGCAATTCAGACAGCTTTCCCCCGTACATTCGCAATTGGAGCTGCCTGTGAAACAAAAATAACAGCTGGAAAACGTGGCTCCTGTGCAACGTCAGCGAGCCCCAGCTGGGCACGCACCCAGCCGGGAAACACACAGCGACAGGGGTCGTGTTCATTCTGTTGAGAAATATCTGTCATCTGGGAGCTGATATATTTTAATTTATTTGTTTAATGAGCATCTCACTGGCTAACTTTTCCCCTCTGGAACTCTGCTGTTTGTTCCCTACGCAGCAGGGAAAATACAAGGAACGAAAGCTTGGCGTGTGTGATGGCTGGGGGACGGGGAGCTCATGCAGGGAGATGAGGGAAGCTGGAGGAGGATGGGGACAATGAAAGAGTGGGGAAAATCTGACAGATTCAGATTAAAACCAGGCGTTGTAAATGCATGAGATGTAGCTCACTGGGATTGATGGGACGTGCGACTGCGCTGATGCACTGAGCCCTTACATTTTGCATAGATTTCAAGGAGGTTTGTTGGTGCTAAGCATTTCTGGAAAATACAGATCTTTTCTTTGGGAACACCCTGCCCACAGAAAGTGTCCCACTGGCTGGGGTCTATCTAGCCTGAGCTACAGGCAGCCCGGTCCTGAAACGAAAATAAGGTATCTCATTTGGATCAAACAGCAACTTAATAAGGCTTCCATTTCCCTCCAGCCAGGCAGTGTGTGCCCACTGCCTGCATGATCGCTACCACGGGTTATCATGGTCTTCCTCCCCCCCAACCTCAGAGCTTTGCTGTTGGGTGTATTTATGGAAGGAGGCTGTGAACAGCAGAGACAAGCACGGTGCAGAGGGGTGGCAGGTAAGCCTCCAGCGCCAAAGATGCTTTTTTCAATTCTTCCCCTTCTGTGGAGCAGCACAGCCCTACCGCGACAAACTCCACAGCCTCCTGACGATGCTCCCGAGCAAAATCAGCCATCCAGCTCTCTGCCAAGGAAAGCCTGGAGTCACCAAAGCAGACCTCCTGCTCGGGAGCTGAATCCACATTGAAATAAGAGGTTGGTCTGTTTCCAGCTATGGACTCTCCCCTCCTCAAGTCCTGCAAATCCTGGAGCCTATGGGGCTTTCTCTGGATTTAAAGGGTGTACGTGATGGCAGCTTTTGCTCTGTAGCTGCTTAAATGTGTGGACTCCTTTCTCACCTCCTATTTCAGAACTGGAGAGCTGGAATTAATCGCATTGAAAGAGTACGACTTGATGAAAGCACACGGTTTGCCATGGTTAAGTGCTTTCATATTTACATGATAGAGGTCAGCCAGCAGAAAAGATAGTGTGTGATAAAACACAGAAACACATTTTTTAAAAGTGCTTAAGTTTGGACATTTCATATTTATTTATGTGAATTTGACATCATTATCCTGCAGGGTCAGTAAAAGTGTAGCGATCGTCAGAATTGACTAAAATGAAGAGAAATTTTTTGAGAAAGCACCTGTGTCACCAAGACATTAACAAGCATATTTTCAAAGATTTCTGTATGAGTTTCTCTTCCTCTGATTTTAATTTTCAGCCAAGGAATGTGGCTTTGTGTGCACATATGTCAGTTTTCCTCATTTTATTTACTGATCATAAACCCGATCTTTAAAGCAAGGAAGGGCTATGTTAAACTGGATTAGCAGTGTCCCACGTCAAAACATTCACAGTCACCGATATTGAGTGCTTTTAGCATTTTTATCATGGCTGCGTTGCTTTTTTGGCACCTAACATCCTGGCCCTGCACGCCTCAGGCTCAGCACAGAGCCTGGGATGATTTCTCTAACAAAGCGTTTGCATTAAGGGCAGTCAGAAATTGGGAAGGGCGGGCCCAGCTTTTTGTGCCAGGGCTTTCTCCCTCACAGCCTCTCCTCTTCTTGGGAGAAATGCTGCAACTTCATCAAGGCTTGATTCTCATTAACACTTAATAATGCCACTCCCAGACCTTCATGAAACATTCATCAAGCTCACAAAATTCAGAAGTTTGGCTTAAAAAATGTATGAGATTTTTATGATATTAATAAAATTATGCATGTGAGGATCTCTCAGTTGAACTCCAGGGGTTTTAAGTCTGTTTTTTTATGGCTCAGTTTTTCAGTCTGGTTATGCCTGAGTAGGCTCTCCTCTGTAGCTAAGTGCGTTAAAAAGTTTCTTTTTCTTAGTGTAGGCTGATATTATTACACACACTCACAAAAAATCACTTGAATCCAGAAACTAGGGCCTGAAAAGAGGCATCAAGTAGCACGAGATGGCTGATGAAACTGCAAGAGCTGGGAAGAAGATGCTTTTCAAGTGCATCAGAGTAAATCCTGGGGAAGCAGTGCTACAGGAGCAGTGTGGAAACGGCAAACAAAAATGACTGATTTCTCATATTAGCACCACTGCAGTGATCATAGAAAACAACAATATATTGCGACTGTGTTATGATATGAAGCAGAAAGAGCAGTAAGAAGGGCAAATATTTATAAAAAGCACAAGCAAGCCAAACTGTTTTATACAATGTGGTGGGCTTTTTTTCCATGTCAGTTCTGGCTTCAGAGTCAACTATCAAGGAAGGAAAAGGGCAATTACATTGAGTTACAGGCTAATTCCCTGGCGCATGAGAAATTCCTCTCAGTAGCATTTTTTACAGTTATGGGAGGAAAGGATCCATAAGCCCCATTTCAGATTCATCGTCTTCAAGATGGGGAACACACTGTGCAGGATTGACCAAGGCAATACCGGCACTATTTCACTGAGCCACATCCACCCGTTTCTCCCCCTTCTTAGCCTCGGTGCAAAGCTGGAGGAGCAGCAGTTTGTCCTGGGCACCGCCACCTCATGTGAGTTATTTTAATGTTCCACTTATGGCACTTCAGCCGCTTTCTATCACATCCCAGCGAGAGGGAACCAGTTCGTTCTCCCTTCCCCAAAGCTCCACAGCGATGCTGTCCATGCACCCTACTGCATGCTGCCTGGCATCACAGATACCCCTACAACTGTGAGAGAGACTCTGGGCCACAGGCAGACAGAAAAACAGGTTTGTCACTTTTAGCCCTTTTGGACACTATTGCTTGGACAAAGAGGAAAACCCAAAACTGAAAAATGGGGTCCCGTCATCATCCTTTGGGCTGAACATGCAAAACTTCTGCCCATACCCCTCCAGGAAACGCAGAGCGTTAGGATGCGATTCTGCAGCCCACAGCCATGGGCAGCAGCACGTATTTGTAGGACAGCCCTGTCTGCGGTCACTAGCATGGGTGTGCGAGGCAGGAGCTGCACAATCAGGTAGTCGTCTGCTGTGGCTGAACATGAGAAGGTGTTAAAAGCCTGAAGGAAATTGCTATTTTCTGAGGAAATTGTACTATCTTTTTTCCCTACCACTTACTCAAGTCACAAGAGGATGAACAATCTATACATAAGAGTAGATGAATTATTGCTGGACTTACTAATGGCATTTGCTTTGGGCAGAAGGCCTCAGGACTCTATAATGGTTTTATTGCTCTGTTGACCTTACAATCGATGGTTCTAATTAATAATTTCAATTAATATTAAAACCAGGTATTACTGTGGAAGACTCATTTCCTCTACCTGCAGGAGACTCTTCATTGACAGGCTTATTCAAAACACAGTTCTCATTCAATAAGGCTCTTCTTTCAATTCATACACTATATTTCTAGGTCCCTGCAGCTGATATTGATAACATTCAAATATTTGAAAGTCACTTAAAAGGGAAAATAAAATAGCACATCTTTCAGTAATCCACATGTATCATAGGTGAATTTTGCAGAGTGCACCTACATCATTAAAGAAGCCTAAACCAGAACAAGACCTCTGCTTATAGTTTTGCTGAAATGTATCTACTTCCCTCACAGAGAGATTTCACTAACCAGATTAATGGAAAAGAGTGAAAGACAATACTCTGTTCCTTTGTCTGTATTTGCATTTGGCAACCTTTTAAGAAAGCTGTAGCATCCCGTGCTATGACACAGTTAGCTCTGAAACTTGGGGGAGAAAAAAATCAGTTTTCAAAAGGTTTGTGGAGGTGTGCTAGAGGTGTGCAGTTATCAGGACCTTGTCACCCACCCCTGTAGCCCCAGAGTGGGGTCACTGGTTGTGGCTGCAGTCCGTGGGAGCAACACCCAAAGCACAGCATCCCTTATCTGCTGCTGCAGGCGGGGAGAAAAGCAAGGCTTGTTGCTCTCGATGTGGGCACCCATGCTTTGTGGCTTCTTCTGAACTCAAGCATTTTGTGCCTCAATTTCCCTTTTCCTCCATGGGGACAATATTTCACCTCACAGGGACCTTGTAGAAATAAATTACCTAACTACAGAGAGTAGGGAGAGCACCGAGTAATGAGCACGGGGAACAAGCCTGAGAGGAAATGAGTAATCCTGCCTCCAGAGCGCAGCCTGGGCCATGCACAGTAAATAAGGCCTGGGGGCACATATTGAACAACGAGGTTAAATAAAATATCGAACAGCTGTTCATTAAGAGCAAAATAAAGCTAGTGAGCCTTCCCACCCCCTGTATGTGACCATCTACCATGGTAATTAAGGGCCGTATTCTGATGCATGCATGCAAGGGGCAGAATTCGGTCTGCAGAGGCCACCTGGTTTCTGACATTTCCTAGCTTTGGAGTGATTTATTATGAAATCTCAAGGTTATCTACGTAGGCGTGTGTGTCTGAGGGGGAGGGGAAGCGCTCGCCTATTCTGCTGTCACAACATTCAAGGTGCGATGGATTAAGACTTTGCCATAGACACAGGGAGCAGCAGAGAGGGTATTTACTCACAACTTCAACTGTGATTTAATTCAGAGCCACATCGTGTGGGTGTAATTACTCACTACAAATGAGTTGCCTCCTATCCTGAAAAAGTCATCTCTAAAGCAGCCTGAGAGCTCTCTGCAGACAGCCGCGGACCCACGCCTGCCACTGCATGTGTGCAAGGCGAGGCTGCTCCACTGGGATGCGCAGGAGGTGTTGCGGCTGCGGCAGCAGTGCATACACACATGCAGAAGGCACGAGAGCTCAAGCGATGCCCGTTACCTGTTCGGCCAGCAGCGAGGCCAGGCTTGAGTAAGCATCTGCGAACTCTGGGCCGTACTTAATGGAGTCCCGCAGTAAGATTACAGCTTCCTCCTTCTTCCCTTGGGACCTGCAGGACAGGGAAGAAGGGAAAAAAAGAAACGTTTCTGTAAGCACATGTTTAGGTCATCCCACTGATTAACTACTTTAAAAGAGACGTGCGAGTCCCCAGCTTGACCTTTTCAACAAAGACTAAATGATTCACTTGCGCCTCCTCTGCACAGTGCGGGTACCCAGCATCTCCTCGGCCCATCGCTGTTTCCATATGTTATTCTCAGGAGCTGGGAGGACATAGGCTTTAATGAATCAGCTGGTTGGTCTGCTGTTCTGGTGACTCTCATACTGAGTGCTATGCAATGATCCCAGTAAAGACAAAACACCCCCAAAACAGTCTATTTCTCAACTCCACACACTGAAGAGCAAAAAGGATATTATTTTGGCTATCAGGCAAGCAGTACAGGCCACATGCTCTGTCTGTTGAGTCATAACCACTAGATTTTGTAAACTTCTCCAGTTCTACTGTACACCTCCTCTCAATATTTCTCTTTATGGCAAATACATAAAATTCTGTCCCGCTCATCCCATCAGGAGTTAAAGTTACATGAAGGACAAGATAGCAAAAGTGTGCCCAGGCATGAAGTACTGCACAAGACCCCCCCAGCGATGTCCCTGGGAAGTCGCGTGCCCTGCGGGAAGGGATGCTGTTGGGGTAACACTGGGTTTGCAGTCAGCTTCTGGAGGTCTGGCCCCAGTCATGTCACTGAGGCACTGACTGACCTGGGAACAGGACATTTGCTCTCACCAGCCCTGCTCTCACATCAGTAGGCTGGAGACACCAAAACACTTACATTTCCTTAAAAAAAACCCTGCAGAGTCTTTGCATGTTCCTAGACAATGAGTGCTGTTACAGATCCACTTATGACTTAAATTTATACTTTGAAATTAAAATATTGCTAAGTTAAATCTGCCCGGGATCTCTAAATAATTCCGTAGCAAGTCGATCGTTAGGCTAGAGGAGTTTGTTCTTCAGATCTTAAGGATTAAGAACAGAAATAGTTGAGAGATGGCTATGCTGATGAGCTAGGTTTTTTCCCAGCATTGCTCTGCATTTATTGCCATGGAAAACAGAAAAGGTTTCCTGAACAAAAAATCTAAGGGTTTTTATTTATTTGAGCTACAATTTCTCCAGGATCGCTCTGTATTTCTTTGCTTGGAAAAATGAGAAGGTTTCCTGAACAAACATCTAAGGATGTTTAGCTGGACTGGAACAACTTTTTCCTTGTGTTGGGTGTACAAAGAATATGAATAGCAGGGCTTACAAAAAGAAACAAAGGGCTCTGGGACACAGAAAATATGTGAACACCTTGCCGCTTTGGCCTTAGATTTCATCTGAGTGACATGGTCAAGTAACCAGATCTTGTTTATAAGGTGCAAATTTCAGCTGATAATATATGTAGCTTTGCAGAGTTTTTCCCTCTCTAGTTGTGTAACTGGAAGAATATTTTGCCTCTGCATTAAGCTAAGTAAAACCAGTTGTGCTAGTCTTTTTCTTCTTCCACTGGTGTTCCATATAAATTACACGAATGAAGCAAAAACAAATAAAGAACCACTTTTCTCCTACACTAATTAAAGACTAGCTAGCTTGTCAATTTATAAAACTTTTGGATCCCTTGGCTGGAGTTTCGTGACACATTTTTATAAATCAAAAACAGATGACTGCTTTATAAAGGTATTGATGTTTGGCAAAAAAACGTAGGAAACGCCAGCTACAGAAATAAAAGGATTAAGTGATCCACTCAGCAGCAGTAAAAGTTCCCATTAACCACAAGCATGCACTCTGAACATGGGGCAGCCCTCTTAATTACTCTTTTTTTCAAAATGACCTTTTTTTTTTTTTTTTTCATTTGATCCAAGAACAATGTTTGTCTCCTGGAAATGGGGGTAGAGAGGGAAAGATTATGGCATCTTTTTATGTGACAGACTGAATTACATTAAAAAAAGCAGATCCAGTAGTTTCTCAGAGGGCTCAAGGCCTGCAAGATACCAAGCGCTCTGGCCAAGCACTTAAACGCATACTTAACTTTTATGTATGCGAGTTGAAAATTAATTACTGGCTGAAGTGCTTTCCTGGACCAAGGCCAACACTTTGCAGGATCGAGGCCGTTGCTTATATAAATCTCCTGCAATTTGGGAGAGCACAGAGCATTGGAAGAACAGTCTGATACACTAATTTACCATAAACTGGGGATCTGGAGCAGGAAAAGCCAGGTAATGTATACCTTCGCTGTGACAGACAGAGGAACAAATTCAACTGACACGAGGAGTCTATGATCACTTAATCCAATTTTTCCCCAAATTACCTTGCCTTACAATGCCCTCTCCTGACTCCCTCTTCCACTCGAGCTCCCAGCCTCCCCTCTACAATCAGCGTGCTCGAGCTGCAAGGAACAGCTCTTTCCACTGGGAGCATGTCTTCCATATTTTTGGAAGTGCCCTGCAGTTGGAGAAGCATCAGCTTAAACCAACCCGCAGAAGTCTGGTGATGCACGAGGCTGTGGGCTGTTAGCACTGGACCAAATTTCATTTGCAACAGAAAGAGTAACCCAGGAATTAGTGCTCTAGAGGACTTTTTAACTTTCAAGATTTGTTTTATTTTGTGAAGTTAGTTTGACTGCATTAAAGCCAGAAACACAGAACTCAACAAGGGCTCCACAGCTGTTCTGAACATCTCATCTTGGTTTCACACCATAGTCCAAGGGGAGCTTGCAGCGTCTAACTCTGCCTGTCTGAAAGGAAGCCTCTAAGCCTGTTTGACTCCCTGGTTTAAAACTGATTCAGATAATTTAGATGCACTCCGTTGCCATTCATCTATACTATGTGGATGACACCAAAGCGGGGGAGTGGGCAATACACTGCACAGCAGGGCTGCTTTTCAGAGGGACCAGGTCTGATGGGAACCTCATGAAGTTCAACAAAAGCAAATGCAAGTCCTGCGCCCAGAGTGGGATAATGCCGTGTACAAGCACAGGTTGGGGGACAACTGGGGTCCTAGTGGACAACAAGTTGACCGTGGGCCAGCAATGTACCCTACATGGCAAAGGTGGCCAACAGTGGGTCCAGGGAAGTGATCCTTCCCCTTTAAATGACACTTGTGAGACCACATCTGGAGCAATGTTCATCCAGACTTGGGCACCCCAGTGCAAGGAAGGCATGGACTTACTGGAAGAAGCCCAACAGAGGGCCACTGAAGAAGGTCAGGGCTAGAGCACCCGTTGCATTGAGGAGAGGCTGAGCAAGCTGTGTCTGTGCAACCTGGAGAAGAGAAGGCTCAGGGGTGACTTCAGTGCTGCCGGCAACTACCTGGTTGGAGAATACAGAGAAGCCAGAGCCAAACTCTTTTCAGAGGTGCATGGTGACAGGACAAGAGGCAACAGATGCAAATAGGAACATGGGAAATTCTGATTTGATATAAGGAGAAATATTTTTCACCATGAGGGTGGTCAAACACTGGAACAGGTTGCACGGAGAGACTGTGGCATCTCTGTCCTTGGAGGTGTTCAAGATTCAGCTGGACACAGCCCTGAGCAACCTGATCCAATTAGACTTGCTCTGAGCGGCAGGCTTGACCAAATGATCTCCAGAGGTCCATTTCAACGTAAGTTATTTTTTTAATCTACTGTAAATTTAACACTGCCAGAGTTTGTTGTTGTTGTTTTTTTTTTAATAAACAGGCTACAACATGTATATGATGCCGACTGATAACTACAGCACTTCATGCAACGCAGAGTATCCTAACCAGAGACCGTCCAGAAAGCCAGATGCAGTATCACTGAGCATTATCACTCTGTTTGCTTCTTTGAATGGAAGGGACGAATGTTTCACTCTCCGAAAGATCTTAAATCTCAATACACGTAATATCTATCTGATGTTTTTCAGCATCTTCAGACAGTTACACAAGCCTGTGTCAGCACATTCACAGACATACATATCCAGAAGCCTGTGTCGGAGAGGGCAGACAGTCCTCCTTCCTCTGAATAGATGGGTTTGCTAAACTTGGGCTAAATCACGGCAACAAATGCACAGGACACCTTGTGTGTTACTCTGCATTCAGAAGGGAATCAGTCCTTCGAATAAACGCAAGATTTCAGTGGACACTGTTTCTAGGCATTTCACTTTCCCCTTGAAAACAGAGTCATGACACTCTCAAAGCACGTAAAAGTTATGAGGCTTTTCTTCATAAGAAATAGCGTACTGAATATTGGAGTCCTTTAGGTATGGACAGATACAGTACCGCAAAGAAGAAGTTCTCTCCCATTCTTTCTGCAACAGAAAGCCGAGATAAATATTTACTTCAAATATTCATAATATTTTATTTCTTGTCTCTTTACAGAATATCCCACAGGCTATAAATTTGTGAGGTATTCTGAATGATATTTATCTCAGTTTTTCAAGCTGTATCTCAACAAAACTGACTCTATATAGAGGAGTTAAATATTTATATCATGGGAGACCTCAAAACAAAACACAAGAAAGCAACATCAGGCTGCTCCGTGTCTGCATCTGTTCCTCTGTGAGAAAGAGATTTCTTACTTTTAGGTAGGCCATCTTTTGGGTCTGTTTTAAATAAGAAATCTGTTGTCATTGTTTAACTATCTACTCTCCAATATTTATATTAGGCAAGAAAATGATGACATACAACTTTATTTTAGGATATGTAAGCAAAACCAGAAGCTTATTCAGCCACTACCCTGCACTGCTTCCTGAGAACATCCATCTTGTGGCACATAGCTGTCTTCATTATGTACAAACAGAAAACGGAAACATCCTTTTTCATCTAGGACTTCCACAGAAAAAAACTTAAAAATTCCACCCTGTGGTCGTCAAAACAGATTTTTACTCAAGCTTAAATCACAAGCAATGGATGCTTAAATAGAGAGGTTATTTACAGGGAATAATGAGAGGCAGATTCCCACATGGGAATAGCAAACGCAGCCTTCCAAAATCCTGGAGTTCCCCTTTCTCAGCACTCCAGAGGAGGTGAAATTTAATATCCGCCGTCAGATTTCAGCGCTACAAGCAGGGGTGGGTATAAGGAACTCAGCAGAATTCAACTGGGAATTGCCCATGCCAGACGGTTTCGTTACGTGTCTCAGTACAAGTAGTGCTGTTGCTGGACATGCCTTAAGTGCTGCAGATCTGGCTCTTCCTGATCTGCACCATGCACTGAAGCCTCTGCAAAGAGGACAGAAAATGCTTTTATGGCTTGACCGTTTATCCTCTATCTGCCATATGTTTGAAAATCAAAACACTCTTCATAATGTCTCATAGTACAGCCAGAAAGTAATATCTGCCTGTAATATTCTGCAGATTTTCATTTATTACCTAGATTATGCTAGCATTTAGTGTCTGCAGAATACCAGTTGCCCTATATACATATATACGAAAGGATAATTTGGAGAGCCAGGTAGAAAACATAAATAAAGACAAAGTTGTAGGAAGGGGGAGCTTGAAATCTCTGCCTCGTTCCCGTCTGGTCATCTCACAAGTCACCTCATGCTCCAGCATGGCTGATGATCTCTGCTACGTTGATGCATGATCCAGGAAAGGTCCTGGCAAAGGGGTGTGGTAGACATTCATATAGGATCTGCCTGCGCAGCATCTGCTTTACGTATGTGCTAATCCCTCCACCAAGAAATCTACCTATTTTTAGCAGGTTTTTTAAAGCTGAACAGGGAGATGAGGACACCCAGTTCCATTGTAATTAATACTACTGGTGTGCCCAGATGCACTAGGTTGTTTTAGAAGCCTAAAAAAAGGTCTAGGAAATGGGAGCAAATGGGGAAAAGGGCAGGCAGAACCTAAGCGCTTTCTTTTAATGGGTTCAGCACAAGCATCACACACCTTTAACATACTGCAATATACGGCACCACAGAAGAATGCAGAGCACATACAGTACAACAGGAGACACAATATCTTAACTATCACATTAGGAAAACCATGACATATTGCACACAAAACAAACAGCAGTTTTAAGAGATTTTCCCACATGTCTCCTTTGTGCTTTGCCAGTGCAACAAATCCAGTTTCTACCCATCTGCTGGGTCATAAGAGCCCATCAACAGGCCAGGTTTACAGGTTATTGACATGGGATGTCCTGGTGCTGCTTCTGGCTTACGTCGTTTTGTATTAATATCTTATATTTAAAAAAAAAAAAATCACAGGGCATACAGATACATTAAAAGGACAATATGTATTTTTAAAGAGCATTGCCACCTAAGATTAATTTCAATCAACCAAATCTGATGAATAATACAAAGACCTTCCATTTCTTTTGTAATAAGACTGTCTTTACCATTTTCCTTTCTTGTGAGTGTTTCCAGTAAAGCATTCACCTACTTTCTATTTAAGAATTACTCAGCTGCCATATTCTAACCCCAAATCATCAGGTTTACTTGTAATATTATTCTGATAACTTCTCCACTACCAAATGAACCCAGCAGAACTTCAGCAACACACTTAATATCTGTCATATAATCTCACACTGAAAGTAACATTTCAGAACCAGAGAGATCAAGTATGTTTTGATGAGACAGTGCCACTTTAAAACCAGACCAACACTAAAGCCCGATCTGCTCTAAAAGATTTACCAGAGACCTATTACCAGCAAAATAGGTGCAGTTTATATCAGCAAAAATGTACTTTTACTGCTGTAGTTTATGCAGTTCTTATCATACTGGCAATCTCCTGTAGATTTGAGTTCAGTTTTTAGATATGGTTAGTCAAATTAATTTGCATGATTGTGATCATCTGAGATTCTCCTTGCTAAAGGCTGACACCCTAAATAATAATGAGTGAAATCATGAGCTGATTAACTTGTCTTCTTGTGCAGCAGAGTAACCATACAGGGACGTAAGCCAGCTTTCCCCTCAAATCCAGACCCACCCTCTCTGCAATGGGATGAACCTTCTGCAGCTCTGAGCATGTCAGAGTTAGGTGCTTACGCCTAAACTACACACTGACCTTCCATACAGCTAATGAGGAGAAGGGGGAACTTACAGAGAGGGATTTATTTGATCTGTGTTATTTATTAGATCTGGATCAGCTGCCTGTCTCTGAACAACACGGCTTGCTCCACCTCTCCATTGAGATGGGAGTCTCAGGTGACTCATTGGGTTTAGGCACCTCATTTTTTGATGCCTGATTTGGAACAAGTGAATTCCCTCCAGCTGAAATACAATTGTAAGCATCACCTGAAGTGATGTGGCAGACAGCATAAAGATATCCAGTCTAAGCCTCACCTTTGTGCCGGCACTCTTGGCCAGCAATAAGAAAGAACACCATTCCTTCACCAACTGGCAGAAAAAACTACTTTGGCGATGTGTGTAAAGAGACTGTAAATTTCCTTGGTGCCAGTTCTGCATTCAACTTACTTGAGCAGGTTGCCGAGATTGAAGAGAGCTCGGTTGTGCTGAGGGTTTAACTGAAGGGCCCGTCTGTAGTAGTCCTTTGCCTCCACCACGTCTTTGGTCAACGTCCCCAAGTTGTTCAGAGCACTTGCGTGACGAGGGTACAGTCTAGGAAAAATGAAATATCAAGTTACAGAAACTCATTAATTGACAAATAAAGCTGAGGTCACTAACGCTGCCACCACTGCTGTTTGGCACTCAGGAGAGCGAAGGATGTCAGCTAGGAAACACCATTTTCCCTTCATTTGCTGCAGGTCCGAATGGGATCCTGAGGAACCTTTTCAACTCCCAAAGAGATTGCAAATCAGATCTTCTCTTACAGTTCCCGTATGCCTCCAGGGCAAAAGGGAACATGGAACAGCTTTGAAAACCTATTTTACCCTCCAAGCAAAAGGCAAAGTGACTAAAGCAGCTTGAACATCTTTATTCAAAATGTTTTTCAAACAACCAAGAACTGCTTTGTCAAAAATATGTTTCCAATGGAAATATGTTTTGACATATACAGAAACCAGCACAACACTGTTTAAATTGATCTGGTTTGGTTTTTTTAAAATCAGTTTTCCACAATAAAAGTGATAATAAAGTGCAAAAGGAAACTTGAAATCAGCTGTTGAACAATGTTTTCAGGACAAACCAAAAAGATAAAAAAATCTGAAACAGACTGCTTAACAGTATGAATTCCCTAAGCTTCTAGTCGTATTTTTTTACCACTTGGTTCGGTTCTCCTTTTAACTGATCTGTTGATCTTTACATCTACCTGTTTCAGTTATAACACTACATATCGGGCCCAGTGCATCTCTGTTAAAATTCTCCATGAATTAAGAAGCAGGTCATGGTCCATTCAGCTGCTTAAATTCTCAGACAAAATCGTGCTCCTACATTAATATTTTGGTTTGTAGGTCTTTCACCAGAAAACTCCAGAGGTGAAAGTGATCCAGGGCAAGATCTAGCACCCAGGACCCTTTGTGTCACAGATGGGTGAAAACTAAGGTTCCTTATGATAAAGAAATAAATCTATGACAGTAGCCCACAGAGGTCCCAGGCAAGCTGGGAGACCAGCTGTGCGAGAAGGTCTGATGCTCTCCTATGAAACGGTGCACAGGTGCTCGCCCACTGCACTCCTCCAGATGATCATTTCATTCGTGATAGGGAGGAAGCAGGTTAAGATGGTCAAGGCTTCGGTTCAAGAAGATCCAGTTGCAAATCCTGCTGCCACTACAGATTTTCTATTTCGGATCAGGACAAGTCATCTGACATTTATTTGCCTTAGGTCCCTGTTCATGGGAAAGTGATGTGGATAATGACATTAAAAAGTAGTTGACTATGATAGCCCAGGGTACAGCATGAGGAGGGGCATTTAAAGGAAGAAGAAGGGATTAAGACTCTGTAATACAGTCTGACTCTAAAGTTTGCAACTGTTCTTAATCTAAGACTTTCCATGGTGGGTTTTTTTTGCCTGGAGTTTTTCATAATGTCAGTCCACCCCTGGGATTTTCTGTGCTTAAATACCATGAATAATTTAGCATTTTATACACTGCTGCAACATTTGTATCAGTCACGTTTTCGCTCCACCGCACATAAGTGATTCTGGCAGGGTCTTACTTGAGGGTGAAGCTGGGAACGCGCAAGGGAACTCCGGGAGAAGTGGATGTGCACCAGTAACAAACCCAGGATGCTGCCTACAACTAAGTAAGTGAAGAGCCCCAAAATCCTTTTTCCACCCAACACCAAGCTTAGTGGACAACCGCAAAGCCACATAGTCCAGGAGAGCGTTCAAGGATGCAGCCACATATGTTTTTTAAAACTTCGCCTATTATACTGACAAAGGATAAATGTAGCTACCACCACTCACAGTAACTAATGATGGTGGACTCTGTCAACATCCTTCCCGTATAGATAAGCATCCTGTCCCCCAGAGGTAACCACTTCTGCTGCAAGCTCTCAGGTGCGGTTCACACGTCTCGAGTGTCTGCATTGCCCAGTGGCCATTCACCCACGCCACCTGCACTCCCTGCTCAACTGATTTTTGAAGAGTTCCCTAACTGATCTTGTCACAGAAGAGCAAAGAGTAGGAAATCCAAGGCTAGGCTGCAGCTGGCACAGAAACAGCATCACTTTCCATCACTGAAGCTACCCAGCGAGCCTGTGCGTTTCAGGCTGTGAGAGGCTGCCTGCGCTTGAAGAAGCATCAGCAAAGGACAAGATGGTGATGAGAGTACAGTGTTGAGTCTTGATCTTGGCCCTAAAATCCACTGGTCATCAAGGCTAAGCCTTCCCAGCTGAAGCAGGCTGGGAGAAATGCTTTCCACAGCAACAGCAGGGGAGCAATGTAAAGGACCAAGCTTGCTTGCTCTTCAGCACTTGGGGTGCAGCTGTGTGTGATACCTTGACCAGGATCTGGAGCGAAAAACGTCCTGTCTACCTTAGGCCAAATGACCAGGGGCTCAGCCTTGTTTCCCATTTCTTCCATGGGATTTTGACATTGGTTTGGACCAAAAAAGGTTTGGGAGTTATATTTTGGAGGCTTTTTTTCCAGTTGGCTATGATAAAAGCCGTGCACTACTTCTGTCAGTACTCACACATAAAACCAGCTCTAATATCTGACATGAAGTTGCTTGAGTTATGAGTGGGCACAAGTATTTCAGGCAATTCTTGGGAAAGTCAGAAACATATTAACATTTTACAGCCCTAAACCTGATGGTTTTGCTCTCAAACTTTCAGAAATTAATTCTGTTCTTGGCCTCTAGTGCTCCCATGACATTTTAGGCCCGGGAGATTTGCTTGCACCAATTTGGAGAGGAATGAAAACTCAAGATTAAAAAAAGAGAACTGATTTCACCTTTAAATTGCACAGTTCTGACCGGCAGCTCCATAAATACACTTCTGAGCTCAGCACTAAAACCTCTCGACAGCAAATCACAGGATGCAAGCACGACTCCCATGTATCCTGGGCTCTATTTCTTGTGTTTTACATTTATTCATTACATCTCATTGCCCTTTTCCAGAAATGTAAGTGAAAAAACAGAACCTCAGCTAGCACAAATTGTCAGATTAAACCCGCTTAGCATCTGGCCCAAAGAACTTCCGACATTTGCAGTTTTACATAGCTGAACAAACATTAAGAGAAAAATCTGAGCACAGTGAGATAAGGCAGTGTTGTTGGGCTTTGCCATTAGGGTTCAGTTCTTCATGCTTTTATTTGGAATATTACTTCATTATGGCAGTAGAGCAAGATGCCACTCAACTGAGTTTGGCCCAGAGCATAACCAAGCCCTAATAAAGTAACCAGAGCCAGAGCCTGAGCCCATGACCATCCACGCTGTTATACTGTTAACATGATCCCTAACCGTTTTACACCACCCTCAAATAGTTCCCAGGAGTGGTTCAGGGCTGAGCCCAGACCAGGGTCTGGTCCCAAAAGCCAGCTTGGGCTCAGCCCCTGTCTCTCAGAGGACACAAGCACTTACTGAATGCTTGCAGGTCAATTTATGCCAGTTGACCTCAGAGCTAGAGAATGAGGCCCAGGCCCTTTTTTATTTATTAATACGGATGATGACTAAAGGACTAATGGCCTTACTCAAACTACCCTCTGTTCATGCACGCCCACTGCTGTTAATAACAGCTTTCTGGGGATAAAACCAGAGCAGAACAAACTCTCATGGCTGGATTTACAGAGCATCATAAAACTTGACCACAGGTGACTAATTAAAGCAACATTTACTAAAAAACTCTCAAAATGTTTCTACATTACTTGCAGATACGCCATTTGCAAACTGGTTTGCTTTTTGCTGTATGTGATCTATTATTTTATGTGGCACACATGCCCTTTTTTTCCATTTTTCTGCCATCGGGAGGTTTGTGCTCTTTTTCAAGACTTTTGGAATTGATCCCAATTATTCCTGATGTCTACCTTGCTTATTTCGGCTGTAAGCTCTCTGATGCAAAGATCGTCTCTTCCCCACGTGTATTTATTTCTTGGAAGGGTCAGAAATCCATTACCAGGACAAGGAGCTCTCCAGTTAACCTGGAGTCTCTTCATGCCACAATAACGATAATACTCAGAACCTGGACCTTGTTTTACAAAGAGCCAGGATACTCTGAGATGCAAGGAAACAGTTGTTGGAACATATATACCTTGTTTTGCAACTTCTCTTAAGAAACAAAGCTTTCTATCTGGACACACACGGAGCTGTATTTTCCTTGCCACCACCATTGATAATGGTAACAGTCTGCAGGCAATATCCTTCTTGCTATGCATCTGATTAGGTAGAAATTCCTCTAGGCTTCACCTAATCAAATGCAAGTGCTGCATTATTTATGAAAGAAAGCTGAATTTCATTAAACTTATTCTACAAGAAGCAGTTCATGTAAAAAAATCAGTTTCTCCTTTCTTTTAGAAATCAGAATAATTTTCTTTAAAAACCTACATTCACAGGTAATTATAATAGAAGTCTTGAAACGGCAAAATTACTTTAAAAAAAAGGAAACTAACCCATAAAAGTATATTTTAAATCAGACTGGGATTTCATTTCTAAAGAGAAGACAAGTGGGACGTTTCCTTGTTGCAGAATGAACAATTCAAATGATTCCTCCAGTGCTGTATCTGCAATTGTCAGAATAAATTTAAGCAGCTTTCCCTTTAACTATTACAGGTATACACTGCACAAGAGCTCCTGTTAGTAATTAGCTCCACTTCTTTTAGGCTAGCAAAATTCCCTCTAATACCACTGAACAAAAGCCTTATTGACTTGCACAGTCAAGAGATTTTTAGTCTCACAAGAAGATACCAGGCATAAAACATATACAGTCATCAAAACACTGATGACCATTTATTTTGTTTTTCAATTTAATGCTGCTATTACCTGAAACAGTAGTTTAAAAAAAAAAAAAAAAAAAGAGAGTTTTTGTTTGGCAACATATCTGAACTACAAGACAATTCCAGAGAAAAGAGAAGGGGAGGGAATTTGTTGTCATGGCTACAACCTATAATCCATCAAGAATTTTAATTCTTTTAATTCAGATCAAGAGAGACCACTTAAACAACTGGCAAGCTCTGCTCACAGTCCTGCCTTTAAATGGCCCTTGGGCTGGTGCCAGAGGCATTCAGGGGGCAAAAGGCATTAGTGTGACAACTCCTCACTCGCTCTTAAGAGTGTTACGCGGTTTTTGCACAGCCATCGCTGTGCAGGGGCAGAGAGCAAAAGGGGATGGGGCCAGGCTAATGCGCAATTAGCCTGGGAAACTACCAGGAACAGCATGGAAAAGGCTGCAACGCCAGCTTTCAGGGGTCTGGGCAGCCCCCTGCAGCCACTGCCTGATACAAGGGGTTACTGAAAGCAGTCCAGAGCCACCTCTCAGAGCTGGGACAGCCGTGAGGTGTCACGCACGGGGGTGACCCTCCCTGATGCCCCAGCCCAGTGCCCAGCCCCTCACCACCCTCCAAGCACCTGTCAAAAGCATGTTCCCAGTGACTTAAAACATGAGAACGTAAAGGCATTATAAAAGCTGTAAGCAACATTGGCCATCATTAACCTAATGGCCATGCCATGGCAGCAGCAGCAGAGAGAAAAAACCTGCCAGCAACATCTTGCACAGTATTCAAAGGCGCTCCAAGCGTATTCATTTCTGCTAGAGAGAAAAATCAGCAACTGATTCAGCTAGGGAGATCTAGCGTGCCTGTTTTTTGTTAATGCATCTTTTGATTAAAGAATGCGGTTAAACCTAGCACTCACAGGGAACGCTCCACCTTTGAAGCAGCTGTGATTAATTACCACTGCTGCGCCACCGTGAGAAAATAGGTTGTGTTACCTCTCTCATGGTAAGAGGAGAAGAGGGGCTGAAGAGCCCTGGGCCAGACCTCCTCTCACTGGTCCTCCATACTGCAGGACGCCTCCCTGCTACTCTCTCTCGGCTCTCCCGGTGCCTGCGCGACCCTACCGCCAACGCTCAGCATCCACGAGGCTCATTTCAGCCAGATTAAGTGCGCAGAGTCAGGTCTTAATTACCCAAGCCCAATTACTTGCTGGCAGCATGGCAACTTGTTTTTAAGGCATGTTTTGCCCCATTCCAACACATACCATAATATTTTATTGGCATCATTTTGCCAACAAAAGAAAGAATGTTACATCAATAATGTTTCATCTGTGCCAAATTTTTATACCGCCCATTTTATATTTACTCAGGTATACTATTTCAAGCCAATTTTCCAATTTTAATATTACATCACACTGATTTTCATGTGTTTACGTAAGTTCTCAATAAAGCTCTATGTCAGGTTGAATTAAAACTTGACTTGATGTAATTCTGAGACCAGTCACCCTATAGGGAACAGTCCTGCGCTGGCAACAACTCGGGCCGTGGCCTCACGACAGCGTGGCACCTTGTTCTGAGAGCTGCTCTACATGATGTGGAGACGTGTAAGTCACGGAGCCAGATCCTATGTCTTTCTCAAAAACACCTTCAGTTTGCAGCATTTGAATTTGTTTTACAGAGGGAGAGATGATCCTGCAATATTAAGCAGCAGCTGGTTTTCTCTCAAAGAGTTTTAGTAGTTGCATCAATATTTCCTCAAAGGTAACACCCTTCAGCTTGGCAGAAGGTTTGTGGCAGGCTGGGATTTTTTGTACTTTTTTTTATTTTAAATAGAAATCCTGTTGAAAGTCAGGCAAGTGAGACATCTAATGCTTTTAGATTCCTTTGAAAGCTTCAGGCATAATCTTCTTCAGGGAAAGCACGACAAAGCAGCCAGACTCCTGGCTGTACGCAGCACGGCCCGGCGATGGGTATTCCATCACGCCCATTTCCACCTACTCAGCTATGAGGAGGTCTGGCTCAGTGCTTGACGCAACGCAAGGAATAAGGCAAGGAGCAATCCCACCCCAACACGGTGCCAGGGGCTCTCAGAGCATCTCTGAGTGGTTCTACGGGTCCCATTAGGGTCCTCGCTGGTGTTACATGGACCAGCTCATGTCCTGATCCAGGTCCTGCTCAAGAAGTCAGAGGAGGGGGTGCCTGATCACCAGTGCCTACGGCTATTTCAGACACCCACCCAGGTTGTCCTCCCTCTGCTCCTGCTGAAGGGCAGGGGGACACCCCAACCCACCTCAAATGCCTTCTACCTTCTAGTGGGCAGATGTCACCCACATTTTGGCACTGAGCACCTACAACGTGGACACTGGGAATCATCTCTGCCACAGTTTCCCATGTGGCCTAGGACAAGTCTGTCTCTCAGGGTCTCCACGCCCCATCGCTAAAATGACAATAATAAAACTTCCCTTCCCCATGCTGTTGCCTCTCTGCTCACAGCACAAGCCCTCTGCGGTGATGACAACCTCCAGCTACAGTCAGTGGCCGGCACAGCAGGATGTTGATCTCAGCTGGGACCTCCAGAGGCCAATTCAGTATAAATAGTAAGTGCTGAATCACAGCCAGGGACCAGTGGAAGGAAGAAAGGTCCTGGCTGTACGGCTTCTCCCCCGGCAGCCCAGCCGGCAGGAACATCAGCCCGCGAGCACCCTGCCACCGGCAAACCCTTTTACCAGGATGAGCATCCAAGGCTGATGGGCAGAGCACAGGGGATGGCAGCTGTACCCTAATATTGAGGGAAACCTCTCCAGGACAGAAACATGAAAAAAAGAGAAGCTGAACAGATTTAATCTGTAAATTGACAAAAGCCCCATGAATTCTTTGAGCCTGGCAGCCATTAAGGAAAAAAACCAACCAACCAACCAACCAACCAACCAACCAACCAAACAGAAAACCAAACATATCCAGAAGCATGCCATTTAAAAAACAAACGTGTAGAACATTAAACAATACTACAATTTATGAATTTTCATCACATTTTCAAACTTGGGCAGGGGTAGAAGCTTAAGAGTTAAGAGTTGAGGAGAAAAAAAGGATTTTAAGTCAAACAATGTCACAGCTAAATATAAATAAATAAAACCTTTCCTGCTAAACTCTCATGTTCCCTGCAATGCTGAGGCAACATGAGGTTATCAAACCGGGCTGCCTGCTTACGCTCTCACATAAAGAATTTATGCAAGACCTGTGTAAATCCTGAAAATCCCAGAAACCACTCAAGCCCAACAAAGGACTAATAATTCACAACATGCCTGACTTACAGACAGCATGAACAGTGCAGGCACCTCTGTAGAGCCCACAGAAACTAGAGGGACACCATTGGGTGAGCTCTTCAACCAAACCATTACATGAAGGGGTGAAATAACAGCATATCTCTCGCCTAAGCAGATGGTATGAAACCACGCCTGTCATCTCCTGGGGTTCACAGGTGCTGGAGGAAGCTCCGTACTACTACCCGTGATCATGGCTGTCTCTGAGATGTCTGGGGGTTGCCCCAGTCTTCAGTATAAATCAGAGCAGCCCCATTCCAGCACTGCCCGAATTGCTTGAAGGGGCCATTCAAATGTCTGGGGATAAGCAGAGTGCCTCAACTTCTCCCGCCAAGCCTTCACAGAAAATCTCAAGGTTATCCTTGACAGACACACAACTGGAAACCAATTTTTCTGCTGCCCCTTGGTAAGGACCGGTGAAGGCAAGTCTCTGATGACTTAGCACAACAATAATGAGTGCTACCTGGTCATTCTTTGAGAAAAAATGGTCACACAAAGTTTTCATAAAGACAAGGAAGGTAGGCTAGGGGAAAAGAAATGGCTGTGGGAGCAACAAATAATTAACCCTTAGATTTGAGGTTTTTGTTAGCCAGAAGTGAAAAGTAGACTCAAATATCTGCAAAATACAACCGTAAGTTTCTCTCTGCATAGCCCACATAAAAAATGAAATAGACCTGTTGTCCCAGTAAAACAACAGCTTTGCAGCTTCATTAGGGAAGCATTTTCCATTCCCCAGATTTTTAGCATCAGTCCCTGATATGTCAGAGCAATGGTGCGGTGGCTGAGGAAAGCTATAGAGCAGTCATTCTCATAGCTATGGGGGCTCTTCTCCAACAAGATGTGTTTGAAAAGCCAGCAAGTCCTTGAAGGACAGTGTAGAAGGACCTGCACGCAAGACAGAAGCCACGGTCTAGGAAGGCACCCTGCCTGTAAATACCAGTGTCCAGGGGTGAGTCATACATACATCTGCGCATCCCAGCAGCGACATCCAGTTTCCATTGCTGTCAATGCAGTTACACTGCACACGTACTGCCTCTGCATCAGGGCTCATGGTTGCACTTACACCAGTTTGGTTTTGAGTAAATAAAAGCCTGTGCCTTGATTGATTGGTATT
This sequence comes from Platalea leucorodia, assembly GCF_965183815.1. NCBI lineage: Eukaryota > Metazoa > Chordata > Aves > Pelecaniformes > Threskiornithidae > Platalea > Platalea leucorodia. Next base: position 61,074,470 of record NC_138826.1, read on the forward strand.
TGATCAATAAAAAGCAGGAAAACTGAGCAGAGGTGGAGTACACACCAAAACAGACAGGGATTCATGCTTTATAGTGAACAGGTTCAAAAATAAATTACACTGGCTGAAGTAATTTGACCATCATCCCATGAACTGTGTTGTAAAGGCCATTAAGTCTGTGATTCAAATTATCAGGCAGCCTTTTCAGCCATCAATTACTATCAAATCACTGAACAATTTTGTCTAGCTTCAGGACAGCCACCACATACGTACAAGAAAGCACCAATTACCCCAAAAGCCTGTTGTCAAAGGGTGATTCAGAAGAACACTGCACGAAGATGTTTCTGACAGTTTGGATGCGATCTGCCTCAAGTCTGTAATATCCACTAACGCAGGGTATTATGTGAAGTCTCTATGAAGATGTTTCATCAAATGCCTAACCAGAGGGCTTGCTCCAAGGGCCTGACCTAAGTAACATTAAGTGTCAGAAGGGCACTCACAGTTTCGGGAGCAAATGCAGCCCTGGCAGTCGCAGCAAAGCAGCACTGCACATTTTTGACTCACTGTAAAAACAGGCTAACAAATGGTGCTGGTATTTTAATTCTTTCCAGAAATAAATCACAGATGGTATCCAAGGCCACCTGCAGTCCATGCTGAGAGGCATTTTCAAGGCACACACACAGACACACACACACACACACGTAAAGGGCTGTATGAACACAATTTTTTTTACTGCATGGAGAGTGCAATTTAACCAAATTTAAACAACCCCAGACACAGTTGATTTAAGATATATAAAAACCCAGTGGGTAGGTGTGTGGGAAAACTCAGCGAGAAACCTGAGTCTCCCTTACAGCATTAGGGCTTTACTTCTAAAGTGGAGTGAGGAGAAAGAGCAGTCTCGCTTGCTCCTTTTCTACCCATTCTAGTGATGTTATGAACCAATTTTATTCCCTCAGTGAGAGATATGGATACAGTACCCACACTGCCTCCCTCCTCCCTCTAGCCTGCATTCGAGTACCAAGTATACATAAGCGTGATCTCATGACACTTCTTGATGCCACAAACCAGTATTCCCAGTTTCCATGCTCTGAGCAATGCCCTAAGCTGCATTATTTTCAAGTTCTGCAAGAGCCAGACCACACACATTGCAGCACCAAGTGTTTTCTTACTGGTTCATCTGCCTCCAAGCCCACTCCCTCCTCTCTCTCATGGCTCAGCACCAGAGCAGCTCCCTGAGCCACAAAGAAAGCCGGCCCAAGGGTTCCTGCTTGCTGCCCAGAGGCTCCCTTCTCTGGAAGATGCCACAAGGGAGAATGGAGGTTTCTGCACAGCAGGCTGGTCCCCTTCCCACTCTGTTCAGCCAGCAGTGTTTGGCAGGGAAAGCCCAAGGGGAGCTTGTGGCTATGAACCTGTTGATGGACATGTACACACACACAGGCACACTGCAGACGTGTGTGCACTCTCATGTACACGCACCAGTGCATTTATGTATATAAACTCACAGTACTACATATATGGTGGATACTTCCCGCAGAACTCCATACTATCAGGTATTACACTGATGCTAAGAGTCAGTTCACACACTTTCCCATGCCTCCCTTGGGAAACAGCAGCACCCAGAGAGCAGCTCTGGGTGGCCGCAGGGTGCCTGATGCTTGCAGGACCAGCCCGAGTCTCTCTCTCTCTCCCCCCTCCCTGGCCTTACTGTCTGTATTTCTTTCTTTCCAGGACTTTTCCTTTTTTACTTCCCCAATCCCAGTTCATTTCTGTGTCTTTCATCTGGCAAAAATCAGTTGTGAAAAAATAATTCAGTTCCGATTCGACCATTTTGTATCATTTGATGGTCACAGTTTCTGCCTTTACCCAAAGATAACTCTCCCCTACTATTAACTTAAACACAATACCCTACTGACATTTTTTTAATTAAGGGCAAATCTATATGTTTTTATGTCCAAAAGTGCAAACACAAAGTTTTAGATGTTGACCTTTTGCCGGACACCGAAATGTATCTTGAATAGGACAGAATTATTATCAGCACGTTTATTCACGCAACTCCAGCAAGAAACCCAGCAACCTCCTTCAGCCCCACCTGCTGTTGCTCACATCGATCTGCCATCCATGGGAAGCATGGCCCTGGCAACAAACATGGAGATAGAGAGGGTAAGACAGAGCTGCTTTGGGAATTAAAATTTTGAATGAGTGCAACTGTAGCAGGGAAGGTGATTCCCCCCCCCGCCCCCCCATTGTTAAAAGACTTATTAAAGACACAACAAATGTTCATCAAATGGGTTTTAAGGCTTTGCTGTTTTTCTCTCTCTGCATGTCAGCTCATGTGCATTCCTGAGGAGCAATAAAAGTCTCAACAGCAACATCAAGCAAACAAGGTTGGGGAGAAACAGGACAAAAGCTTGGTAACTATCAACAACAGCAAAAATGTCTTCATTAGCACGTCGGAGTTGTTCTTTGTATTTGCATGAGGTTGCATGACCTCATATTCTCACTCACAAACAGGCGAGTGGCGAGACAAGTTTTATTTCAGATAAGACCAGCACTGTTTGATCTCCAGCAGCAGGAGGTCTCCGAAATTCCTAGCAACAGCCACAAATCTGCAGCAGAAGCAGCAGCAAGAATGTTAGGCCAGCTTTCACAGCAGCCATGGTCAACTCACATCTCAGACAGAGTACTTCTGGCCTTTACTTTTTGCAGGAAAAAACCAAACAAGTATCTCCTGGGGTCACTACCATATGGCAGGCAAACCAGCGAAGCAGTCTAATCCAGCAGTGTGTTTTTCTTGCTTTACTGAAGGTAAGCTGAAAAGTTCATAACCCACTGCTACAATCGCAGAACGCCAGCTGTTCATCAGCTCTGCTTTACAGGTAACTCACCTCGCATCTCCGAAGGGCTCTGCTTCCATTCCCCTTTTAGGAACCCAACGTACAGGAGGAGCTTTTCCTACGTACACAGAACTTCTTTCTTTTCATTCTCCCCCCTCTCCAATTCAAATGTTGTTCTCTGTTTTTGCATTTCATTTCAGTTTTCATTTCCCCCGCTCTTGGACAGCATGATTAGATTGCACTAATTACCTAAGCCTAAGTCAGGGTGTTGTGTCACCGGCCCCTGGGCTGGAGCGAGGAATGAGTTTTTTGATGGGCCACCTGCAATGACATCAACAGGTGGCTGATGGGATCAATTGCCCTGTTTGCCTTGGAAACCTGCCCTGCAGTTTCGCTGTCAGAGAAAATACATTCTTCTCCTCCATGATTTATCTGCCCTGAAGTTAACAGAGATACACCAACACGTGCCAGCAGAGGATCCCGCCTGCCTTTGAGAGCAGGAATGGGAGCAAGCGACTGAAGCACCGGGGATCAACTTTCCCGGGATTTAGTCTCAATTGCTATTATTTCACTACGTAACCTGCATGCACTTCAACATCCTTTCCCACAGCTATAGCTACAACATCACCTGCCTACTTCACAGGAGCAATGGGTTGCTTCGCTAAATAGCTACATGGCAACTGACACTTCTGGCAGAGAAGCAGCGCGTGGAAACGCATCGTTACGTTGGCGGAATGGTAATTGCGAGCGGTTCAGCCGAGTTTGCACTGACAAGATCACTTTTGTTTAGCAAACAGTTAAACTCATTCACCGGAGATCAAGCAGACCTACATTGTACTTTGGCACAAGCTTTAGAAGCGAGCTGGAATGATGGATGAGCCATCACCCATGTGTCTCAGACGGAGCCGGTACTAGGCGATGCTGCTCTCCCTCTCCTACCTCCCAGGAGATCCTCGGTGGCAGTGGCAGCAGTCCGTGTCCTTATTGACTCCGTTTCTTTATTAATTCCCTTATTGATCTGCTCACCATGCACTAGGCAGATATGATATTTTTATCTCCTGTACTTCTGACAGTGCTGCTGCTGGATAGCAAAGCCTCTTGAGTAGCTTGCGTTTTCTGTAATCTGGGGAGTGTGGATCCACCTAGAGTCACCTGGAGAACAGACACCTGGTGAGGGGTACCCGGGAGAAATCAGGGAAGCTTGTTGTGTCACCACCTGAGCTGCTGGTCTGCCTGCTCCCTGACGAGGAATTCATGGAGTGAGTGGTGCCTCAGCCTCCCGGTTTTCAGGTCAGGCCAGTGGCCAAAAATACTCTAAACCATCAAAATCTGGTCAGGATATTACAGCTACTACTTCCTTCTCTCTAATTGTAGAGTAATTGGTCTACAATCAGAGCAGCAATTGCAAAGCTAGAGTCTGTGAGGATGGGTAAATAGCTTGGACATGAAATCTGTTCTTATCGGTGATACCCATCTAGGGTTTTGCACTGTAGCTACCATCATGTTGCCTGTCCCACATCCATCACCTTCTCCACCGCTTCAGCACAGCCATCATGCGTAGGCAGCTAGCAGAGGCTGCAAGGCCTACATACAACCCCCAGGCATTTCAGATGTGGTATGTCTGAGGGGCAAACATGGAATGTAATTCTCAACAGGAAAACACACTACACCTTCTACTTACATGGTTTTATTGCTTATTACACAGGCCCTAAATAATTTCCCTGTGACAGAGGTAGGAAGAAGGGGTAAAAATAAGGAAAGCATAAGTGCAGTGAGCCGAGGTGGTGGGACCAAGTAATGCGGCTCCCCAGGGATGGAGCCAGCGGGAGACTACTAACTCCTGGTCGGCACTGCCGGCTTAGATAGCAAACGCACAAGGTAGGGACAGGGGCTCACTTTTCAAAAGTGTCAACTAATCCTGAAATTACTGAAGCAAGTGGAGCACTAGCACCAGTGCCACCGAGACGCCGAGCACCTAGAGAAGAGCACGGTTGGTTCTGTGTGGCTCCAAGCCCCCACAAGGCTTCGGACGCTCTATAAACAACACCATCGGCACAAACTGTGCTATCTAATAAAGTTGAGGAAATGTTTGCAATCAGTTCTCAAAACAGATTCTTTCATAATTGAAATACTGCAGAGCAGAAGACAGCATTATAATTATAATAAATGGGTGCTGCTGAGTTAGAGAAGAGCAAAATCTTTTGTCAGCAAATCCCATTTACACAAGCAGAGGCAATGTCGGTAGGAACAGTTATGTTACTCTGTGCTCTAGCACGTTCACTGCAGGGCTTGGATAATTTTTGTTAGTACCTCTTCTTTTTAACTTGCAATGGGCTTTTCTAGCAAGTTTGAGAAAGTTCAGAGACTAGCCACAGGAACGACTGGAGGACTCCAAAAACTCGCATAACGCTGAAAACACCAGCAGCCACATCAGTGGGTTGTGTCAAGCAGCAGGTTAAGGGAGGAGTTGATCGCTCTATGGAAAACAGACTTTTGGTAATGGGATCTTCAGTGTGGCATTCAAAGGTGTAAACAAATCCAATGACTGGAAGCTGATGTTAAACAAATCAGACTAAAAATAAAGGAGGACATTTTCAAGAGCCAAGGTAATTAACCTTCAGTACAATTTATTGATGGTTGTGCTGGATTTTCCATTCCTGGAAACATTAAAAAAATAGGATGGAGGTTTTTCTAAATGACTTCCTAAATGCCCAGCATGGTAAAACAGAACAGGATGCTGCTGAAAAAAGCTAAAAGTCACCTTCACCGAGGTTCAAGCCCTCCCCAGTGACAATGAACTCCTGTCTTCTCAGCTTAACCTGGGTGTGTTAGGAGCCCTTGGGGGGCCATTGGTGTAACCCTGTCAACTGGCCAGAAGACAAAACATAGATGTAACTTCTGGAGTTTCCTGCCACACCACGTGTCAGGGAAGAACACTTCTTGCACCTCCTGACATGCCCTATGCAGCTGAGCTCTGCCCTTGCTGTCCATCAGAGCCACTCCTCACCTTGTCTGTCCTTCCCACATATTCCCAAAGACATTTACTGCACCCTCCGTGTTTGCTTTCCCCTGCCACCACCCACCCCGCCCCCTCCAAACCTTTTCCCTGCACTCATTCCCCTGAGGGGCTTGTCCCTTCTCCCAAGCCCCCAGGACCAGAGGGGAAAGGTTTTGGGAACTGGGGTGACCTGCTTGCTGCACCGAGCACTGCCCGGGCAGCGGGGAGCAGCTGAGGCCTCGGCTGAGCTGCACTAACAGCACCAGCAGGAGTGGCAAGCGGAGGGATGCTGCACGCCAGGAGTGACCCCATTCGCACGTTGTTGGGAGGGTCCTTCAGAGATACCACAGGAGATGTCCCATATTACAGACCAACCCTGGGCCCAGATTTACCATGCATCTATGGGCAAGGCAATTCATCTTCCTGCTTCAGCTTCCCCCTGTACAGAACCACAGTAATGATATTTACGCTGTTACTGCACAGGAGCACTTTCAGGATCAATTAGTTTAGTGTTCATGCAAAGCTCGTGGACAGAAGCCTCAATACAAGTAGTAAGTACTATTATTATTACTGCACTTCAGATGGCTACAGCACTGGCATTTTCCAGGCATGCACCATTAACAATTTACTAAGATAAATGGCCCAGGAACCTGAAAATGTATTTATGACAACTACCTCCCGCTTACCAGCATACATTCAGCTGAGTAAATGACACCTCATTGCTCAACGTGTAGCTATGGTAACATTTCTATCTTATATATTGAAGTGTGCATGCACACACACACACATACACACACATGTGGAGCTGGAGGGAAGCCAGGCTACCTCATTTAATGACACGCAAACACTGAGCCAGGGAACTTTCCCAGCTTCTGAAAACCAAGCTGCCCCCCGGGAGCCGGGGATGAAGAGCAGGCAATTCGCCCCATGCCCGGCAGGGAAGGGCTGGGCTAACGGCAGGCTGCACCACACAGCCGGAGCCCCGCCGGGCCCTCAAGGGACTTACTTGAGAGCAGTTTTGTAGTGGTAGATCGCCTCAACGTTACGGCCCTGGTCTTTCAGAAAATTGGCATAGTTGTAGTGCACCTTGGCGTTGTGGGGCAGGGTCTTCACTCCTGAGCTGCGAAGAGGAACAGAAGCAGGACAGTGTTAGCAGCCAAGTTACCCCACCTTCCCGAGGTCCACCTTCTTCTCACGATCCCTTTTTCTGAAAAGTTTGCTTTTTGAGTGCCTTGTCACCTCCTGTGCACTCATGCCAACACAACTCATGCTTGCCCCACGCACTGGCATACCACATGCCCCAGGTGGACATAAATATATGGCAGCAGTTCAACTCGTCCTGGCCACTGGCACTGCGGGCACCTCTAGCACCAATACTGCAACACTCCCTGTGGCCAGATGCTGTCGTATTTCAAAATCTGAATGATTAAATTGAAAGACCCTAAAAAGGCTAATATTTAGATGGGAAAGTATGTAGTACTTTCTATAATATAGCCATAACAGGCTCCCTGCTTAAACTTGAGTGTCACAAAGCACCTTATGAAAATCTTGATTTAAATCTGTTGGCTGGAGGTACCAGAAAGAAGGTACCTTTTCCATATGCGTCAGCCACTAGAGGGGACACGTAGCATACTCCGAGTACCCAGCCAGCACGTATGCACCACTTAGCGCTGTGCAGAGTATGGCCAGGAGGTGAGGGCTAATGGGACTCTCGCCCTTAGCTGGCAAGTCATACGCTCTCACGTTATGACTGTGGGCGTGTGGCTGCACAGCCACCCCACCCCTCCCCGTCAGCCCCCCTGCCACGTAGAGTGGACTCAACATTTGGAATTAATAATGAGGGCACAAAGACAAAAGGAGAAGAGCAAGCACATGCTTATTTACTTAATTGAGAGCACAGAAAGCAAGGTACAGGTACACCTTGCGCAGCTAGAGGAAATGCCATTTCAAGGTTAAAGAGAGAAAGAAATCACAGGAGCACATACGCCACGGAAACACTTCTCCTGCAAGAATCCAGAGAAGTCGGTACTCCATTTAATGGGGGAATCCTTTCCAGCACATAAACAGGGGCTCTCAAAGGTAATGGGAAACAAGGATGGATGAATCTGTTCACGTAAAAGCAGACAAAGCGCTGTTTCTTGCTCGCAAGCAGATCCCTGCCAGCTGCTGTGTTTTCTCCCCTACTTCAGGTAGGAAAAGCAGGGATTAGGGATTTCCCAAGTCTTGCTGCTTCGCCTCGTCTGTCTCTCCTGTTTAACTTCGGTGGGCATGGAAGTTGATCATGATGAGACAGGGTCACACAGAGGCCCTTCACTGGGGTGCACACCCTCTCCCGTGGGGAGAACACACCCACAGCTGCGGAAACCCTTTGTCGGGGATTTCTTTGTAAAACCGCGCTGGACAATCATAGTGGCAAATCCGATATCTTTTTGGTTATCTGCAGCCAGTGGTATCAAGCATCACTAATGCCTACCTGTGGGAGCATCCAAAGCTTCATGGCTGCCTTACAGAGTTCAGCACAACACAGCCACAGTTTTCCTACTGAAATTAAAAATACACCTTGCATTTGGATTCCTAATCATCAGGTATTTCGAAATTACTTACTGGGAGCACTACAGGAGTAAGACATTTTGTGACTAATCGCTGAATTAAATCAGTTAATTGATGCTATTCTTAAGAGAATGATTTTCTATATTAGTTTTCACAAAGATATACTGCACCAGCAGCAAGTAATGTGTGACTGCTATGGCTGTGTTAATTTCCATTGGCCTTGGGAGCTATTAACTACACACTTACAACCTCTGGGCATTACTGGAATATTAATTCTTATACAGAGAGGGTTTCATTACATCAGCGCCAGAGTTACAGGCAGAGACAGGGACAGACACTCAAAACCGCTGCTATCTCAGAGCTATGTGCAATGAGTTGCTGGCTCTGCTGTAGCCCCTGCTGAAACAGAGCAAACTGAGTTAATGGTGAGGAGTACATTACATATGCACAAGTACTTCGGTTCTAATGAGATACGGTTTTAACAGTAGGATGAATATGTTTAAATATTTTAATTCTGGACTGTTTCCCTTTAAGTAGAATTTATGATTAATCCTGCTGGTCCCATTTATTAAAACATCACTAATAAAGCTTCTTTCATCTGCGTGCTTCTGCTGGGGTGGGGGTGACATAGGAAAGACAGAAATCGGTTTGGGTTCTTACGATACTCTCCTCTGCATCACACCGCTCGCACTCCCTGACCTATTTATTCTCCTTGCACGGGCGGGGAGGGGGGTGCTCCATTTTGCAAATGCACGTAGCAATGACTGAGGCTGCTTGGAGTCTCTGCGCTGTGCAGGGAGTAGCAAACGCAGCGCCGGACTGGGAGACTTTAGGCAAACACTCCTGTTAATTGATTCTTGACCAGCCGAGAACACTGTTTGCTCGTTGACAGAGGAAACAATAATGACCATAATGAAAGCCAAGCGGGAAAGGGTGGAGTATAAATAACAAAGCAGGACACAATGTTTTTCCATTTCTGCTTCCCACAAGCCCCCAGTCTCACAATTTCAATCTAATTTTCCAACGTGCTTTTCCAAACTCTCCTATTTCCCTCTTCCCCAGCCCAGCACGCACGTGCCCTTCTTAAAACCTATGGCACCAATCTGACTCCAGCCAGAAACAAGCCCACCGAGATCGGACGTCACTTCTCCGGAGGATTTCCTTTCCTTTTGACTTCTACGACAGCAGTATGCAACATAAATGGAAAATAAAGAATAGGCAAACCCTTTCACGTAACACTTCCTCTCCATGGAAAGGCAAAAGCCTATTAGCTGTAAATCAGGGAAATAAAGTACCACTGGTATTTTCTAACCTCAAATACCACTGTTACTCAAATCCCACTTCAGCTGGGAAAAGTCTCCTGTGATCCCCTCTGTTGTCTTCCTAAGTGCATGTTCTGCTCTGCAAAGCGACTGGGTGCAGGGCAGAGGCTTCCCTGCTTTTCTGTGATTTCCATATGAAAAGTGCTCCGTTTTCAAGGAAAGGTGGCCACTCCTGCCTCAGCAGGAGCCCTGGGAGACCGATGGGATCTCCTCTGCTTTGGGAATCATTATCACCAATAAAAGTTCTCTACAGCAAATTATTCTCTGGATGACACAAACAACCGCTTTCCTTGGCCTCCTACCCTTGTATTGATTTCACAGATATCAATGTTAGGCCATATTAAACTGTTCTATAGAAGATGCACAAAATGCAATAGGACTTGCTTTCCTCACCTGAGCCAGCTTTCAGAATTAACAAAATAACACAGCAGTAAATGTCACCTTTGGGGCTGGGTTGGTTTTTGCAAATTACTGAAGTCAGCAGACCTGGCTTGGGAGGCAAAAACTGCTGACAAAGAAAGTGCCACTTTTATACAGTTCCTTTGCTGGTTACAACTGCGTTTCCAGGCACTGTCACAAACGTGGGCAGCGCACGCAGATGCTTTCCAGGAGCAAGAGGAAACGTGGCAGCTTGACAAACCCTGCAAAGGTCAGTACAGCGGAGGCAGAGGTTAGCCCACAGCCCTCACCTCCCTCTCCCTGGCTTCAGACATTAACACTGACCGCGGTTAGAGCCTGACCTCCTGGCCTGTGCGTTTGTTCTATAGGGTAGTTCCTTAAATATTTAAGAAATAAACCCTCCCTGCCCACCTGCCAATACAGTAAGACAAACTGCTTAGGGCTTCTAGAGATCTGTTGGAATAATATGCCTCAAATATCTAGACCTCTATATATTTGGCCAATTCTTATACTTGTGGTTCATTTGCTTCTCATTTAGTCTTTGCACATATGTTTGTGCACCTACGTGTCGATGCATCATTTCTTCGGACAGCAGCATCCTCCCCCACACTGCTCCTTTCAGCCAGGACCTGGCGGGATTTCTGCATCCAGAAAACTTGGCCCCTGGGCTGGAGACTGAGAGTCAGGGTGGCCCAGAGATGGCAACAGTGCTGCCACACAATGTCAAAGCAGGGTAAGCCTTGAGAATGGAACAAAATGGGGTACAAGCACAAAACTGGTAACATGCTGAGTATATAAACATCTCCTGGACCAGCACAAAGAAAGCATGTATAACAGAACAGGTCTCAGCCAAGGGAACTTGAAGAAACACATCCAAGCAAATGGAGGAATGGAAAGTAGAGGTGAAGGGGAAAAAAGTAAGAGGAGGGAAAAAGCAGTAATTAATTAAAGCAGCAACTGGAGAAAGAAGAATGAAGAACTAGGAATGGGAGTAAAAATTCTCTCAGCATATACTTCTTAAAAAAAAAAAAAAAAGTCAACACACACAGAGACTACCAAGTAGGTTGATTTATGTCTCCTTTCCCACATCTATATATTTGCTCTGTTTCCTTATTATATTCCCTCATACTTCTTTAGTGTTCCTTATCTCCTCATCCTGCTCTGTCCTTTCTAATTTATTGCTGTTGCACACACATCTATCCACTTCTCCCTCTCCTCATCAGCCTATATATAGCCTCCCTCCTTCTGCCCCAAAGAGGAGATCTCTCACTCCTGGGATGACATTATCTTCTTGCTATACTATTCTTCTTTTGCATTTCCTTCCCATCAAGAAGAGGAGTCCTACCATATTACAGGCTTATGTGAGATGTATAATGCCTATCAAAGAAGATCTTAAGAAGGACAACAAAATGGCCAATATAGTTAAACAGCATAGTAAAGAAGGCTATGAGAAATGAGAAACACCCTTTAAAAAGTGAATGTCACAGCTACAGAAGAAAAAAGCAAAAGAGTATAAACTTCAGCAAGTTAAACATAAACCATAATTAGGCAGACCAAAAGAGATTTAAGGAAAGACTTGCTAAAGCCATCAAAGCTAATAATGGAATGCATCAGATATAGGAAATGTGCCAAAGGTCCCCCCTAAGGCAAATACATGATGGAGGTCTGAAAGTAGGGCTTGAAGAAGAAAAGGCCACGACAGAAAAGCTAAACGGATTATCTGCACCAGTGCTCACTGCAGGGGAACTGAAGGAGGTTGCCACACGGGAGCCTTTCCTTACAGGGGCAAGTCCAAAGCACTGTCTCAAACCAAAGTGGCAGTAAAAGAGACTTTAAAACAAATCAACACCAAGAACAATTATAAATCCATTGGGCCTGGTAGTATGCATCCAAAGGAAATCAAACATGAAGCTGCTATTAGCTGCAGTATGTAACCTATCGTTTAAATGAGGCTCAGCACTAGAGAAATGGGAGGTGACGAACATGATGTCATTTGGCTCCAGGGGAGGGATCTGGGGGGCAACAGACCAGCAAGTCTGATTTTCACTCCAGGTAATTTGGGGAAAACCATAATAAAGACTAGTTCTAGCAAATTTCCAAATAACTAGAATCCAGCAGAGAAGAATTAACCTTGTATTTTGCAGAAAGAAGTTAGGTGGACAGATCTGTTGTTCTTTGATGGACTCAACAGGTACGTGGTACTGAAACTATGGAAATGTTTTATGAAAATCCAAACATAGCCCAGTCAGTCACAATCACATACATCAATGTTGTCCACCTGAATGTTCAAAAAGGCTTTTGATAAAATCCCTCACTAAAGACTTCCAATTTCTTAAAGGCATCATGGAGTAAGAGGGAAGGTCCTCTTGTGAATCAATACCTCGTTGAAAGACAGCAAGCAAAGAGCATGAGCGCGAGAACAGTTTTTGTAGAGGACGACACCAAGCAGGGTTCCCAAGGGACATGCACTGGCATCTGAGTTGCTTCACATGTTCACAAAGGATCAGGAAAAGGGAGCAAACGGAGGTGACGCATTTGCTGATGACACCGATGTGAATCACACTGCAGGAATTAAAGCTAACTACAAAGAGTTGCAGAAGGATCTCACGGTATTGAAGGCTGGGCAAGAAGATGGCAGATGAAATGCAATTCTGGTACAGGCACAACTATCAGAGAGTGTGTACACACACACTCTAAGTCTGCATAAATCTGCGCACAGATTGATGTCTATGAATCAGACACTTCTACTCACAACAAATATCTTGGAGTTCATGTGCACAGTGCTGTGAAAATATCACCCAGTGCTTAGGAGAGGTCAAAAAAGGCAAGTGGAAGATCAGGACTTAGTAGAAGAGAACAAAAACAAGAAAGCAGTCCTATGTTACTGTGCTGCACATATCTCTTGAAAAGTGATTCTGGCCTCCTTCTCAAAAGGACAGATTAGAGTTTGAAAGCATCCAGTGAAAACTGACAAGCAGGATCAGAAACGTAGAAAGCTTCCATATGGGGAGAGTTCAAAACCAGCAGACTCCAGCATGAAAAAGAGACAGCCTTGGGCGAGGGCATGGGGGAAGAGGCATGGATGGCAGAGGAAAAGTGATGAGCTGATGGTTACTCACTACTTATTCAGCACACCAAACAAGATGATCAGCCAGAAGGCTCACAGCACACAGAAGGGAAATCTTAGTGTGCACACTGTAAAATTTAACAACAGAGCCCAGCACTCAGGATGCTGTAGAGCCAAAACTATAAATAGATCGAAAAAGCAGTCAGAGACATTAATGGAAGAAAAGCCCATCAGTGGCTGTTAAAAGCAAAAAAAGCAAGTAACTCCTGACTCAGGAAGTCTTTAAACTGCAGATTACTGCAAGCTGGGAAAGGACTGGAGAGAAGCATCACTGTTGCTGGCCCTGTTCTTACATTGCTTTTCTAGGCATTTGCTGCTGATTGCTCTCAGGGGCAGGCCATGATACAAGGTGACCCAGCAGGAGCACATGTATGTTCTTGCCTTCTCCTCAAAAGCCCAGGGCAGATCTCTCTCCTGGAATTGTCCCCAAAAGACCTGAGCTGAAGAGTGAGCCAGCTCAACCCAAGGCACCAAGCCCTGCATACTAACCTGGGCAACACCAAATCCCTACCTTGAGACAAGGTGTATTAGCTCCAGCTCAGTGCTGCATCGAAGCAGTGGCGTGGTTGCTGAATTTGAGCTGGCTTGTAGCTAGCCAATCCTGCTTTGAACAGAGGCAGGATGGACAGAAGTCCATCTGCGTCCAGCTAAGCAGACATGACTTTAGCCTTCTCTTCTGTGACAGACCCCCTGGCACCTCATATCATCCCAAGAGTGCTCCTTAGTGGGAGGAGATGTCCTCCTGTCATCCACTCCAGTTCGACTTCATCGCTCTTAAACATGGGCGACCATAACTGTATGCAACGTGATACCAGATGATGCCTGCAACTCAGCATATGGAATTGCCATCTTCCCCCCCTCCCCCCTTTCAGCAAGAGAGTCATCAAACTTGGAAATGTGTCCAGCTTTCCTCCGAGTGGCCACCGTTAGCCAGAAGGGTTTGGACTGGAGGTGTGCTTCACAGGGATCGCTGTGTGAGCCCAGAGCGGTCACCATGGCTGCTGTTGTTTGAGCAGCAAACAGCATTGCAGGGAGACGGGCAATGAATCATGTTGGAGTGAAGAAATCCCTATTCCAGATTTTTTTTTTTTTAAAAATCCCACTAACAGAGCTCCAACTACTTCAATAGTGTTTCCTGAAGACCGAAGGGTACACAAAAAATAATTTCATACTCTTTAGTACTGCATAAATTAAACTTTGCTCTGGCCAATAAGTTAGAAAATAAAGCTAAGGAACCCATGTGCAGATCACCTGCATTTCTGCAATTACTTCACAATTAGACAACTGCTGAAAGCAGCTGGAGGCAAACGCAATACATTTGCTAGCAAAACACAAAATGAAACGGTCTGTTTCAGTGCAAAAAAATATATAAATGAGGTTGTAAAGAGAGCTGTTTGGCAAGGAGTAATCAAATAAAATGAAATATGGTACATTAAGTTTGGCACTTCATGGCATTTCATTTTTGTCATTAAGAACATCGCTAAAGAAAATTCAATATATTCAATAGCGTTACTATGGTGTTCTAGAGGGTTACAATGAACTTTTGCTAAGTCTTTAAAAAGGAAAGTGTTACATTATTGGTAAATCTACAGAACTGAAGTTATTTAAAAACAGTGTGTCTTAAAAATGTGATTGCCAGAACCAAAGTTTGTGCATAAACATATAAAGTGCTGACACTGGTTTTTGCACAGTTGTCAGCAAACAGAAAGTAGGTGTTATTTTATAATAATCAAAATGTTAATCACAGCAGTGCATCAATAGCAGGACTTGGCTAAAGAAAACTATTCCATGTAACAAACTTATTTTAAACAATACAAAAATGCCAGTATTCTCCCGCGATCACTCATACCTGAAAAGGGATTCTCGTGACAGCCAGATTTCGTTCTGTTTCACGGTCTTCCAAGAGAAGAGCAGCAGCAGTAAAACAAAGAGGGTCAGAACAGTAATCCTCCACTTATTTAACCACGTAGACAGTTTTTTTAGACCGTGAACAAAAAGGATGCAGTACCCCATACTGGAAAACAGAAAAAAGGGAAAGGTACCAGAAGTTATATTCCAGCTCTCTGGTTTATGTGCAAGACCATTCAGTCTTGCATTTATTACACAATTACAGGGGGTTTTGGACTAATTATATTTTCCAGGCTAACAAACTCCAATTCAACAGCAGCTTTCCTCAATTCACTACACAATTTCCAAATTAATCTAAATAATAGACCCGGATGCCAGAAGTACAGTAGCGTACATAATACCACCCAGCACAACAGCAGCTTATACCAGCCCACGGAAGGCAGCTGCTTTTCTGAACAACAAGCTAAAAAAGCATCGTGTAATAACAGTAATACTGAGCACTACTGGAGCAGCGTGGAAGCGAAAAGCATTTTAACACAGGGAAGCCTCTAAACAACCCCAGCGGTGGCCACTATTAATTCCAGTTTACAAATCGCGAAGCTGAGGCGGGAGACCGAGTGTTGTAGCCAACGCCGCAGCAGGAGCGGGTGGCAGAGGCCACATCAAAAGGCAGGAGATACTGCCTGGGTATTGCACGCCTACATCAGGGCCAGCCCGTCCCTTCCAGCGCCCGGTCCAGAACAGCCGAGATGAGTTAGCAGAGCTTCCTCACTGCCCTTCCATGAAACCACACACGGTCTTCTCCAGCGCCCAGCCTCCCAGCACTTTCATGGCTCTCCGCGCATAACTACCGAGGCATTTTCTGTGAAGTAAGCTTCATTTTGAACTGAAGTCTTATTCCTGTATGATTCCTTTAAATCAATACAGTAATTATTTACCTTAATTCAAGTGTTATGTTAATTCTTCCAACGATGCCCCTCTGAGTTGGAAATGAAGTGCTTTCAGTTGCTGTACTTAGTACGCACTAATTCTGCTCGGCATTTTTAGAAAGGAATTTCAGTTCCTATTGCCTGAGGAATTTCATTAGCTGATCTACAACTCTCCTATGCAGTTACTTAGCACCTGATTTAGTTTTAGACTTAAAAGCTATCTTAGCCCAGGCAGCTCCCCCTGAAGAAAAAAGGGAGCAGAAGGATCTGGAATAACACTTGAGGTCCACCAATACACGGGGACAAAAGAGCAGCCCTCTTGAGACACTGGCACACCTTGAACACCAGCTGAATCCCACACTTGAACGCAGGCAGGCTGCAGGCAGAGAGCTCACCACACCAGCCCGCGCTCCAGCCGGAGATCTACAGGCTTTCCTGGCCTGTACGGAGACGGCTGAGCACCTTCCCGGTGAGACTGCTACAAGGTAAGAAAAACTACGAACACAGTTCCCCTGTCATAGGTGACCTTGCAAGTAAGCACACAATATGGCAAGACAATCTGGAAATCAGAAAAACGTCCCATCTTTGAGGATCTGTGAGCGTGCTTCTCAGCACGGTTTCTCTGCCCTCTTGGAGGGCTGGGCATATTGCTATTGCCTGGACTTCCCAAGGATGGAGAAGGACAATAATTCTTGCTTTTACTGAGGAAAAAAGTGCCTCTGTTGTACATACTGATCAGCACCAGGCAGTGGTACTGTCTCTGGCACAGTACAGGTGCCGTATAGGACACTGAGAGAGGTATAGACATAGGGGACAATTCCAGAGACAACATCAGACCTGGCGATCATTCAAAACTTCTTCATTGTTGTTTTAGAGTTCTCCCATTTTTCAGAAGCGGGTATCAGTTGGTTTTTTTTTTTTTTCCACTTAACTATGCTTGCGTTTTCCTGCAACACATTTCTTATGGCACTTGCACTGTTTTTTTCCATGAATTCTTTTGCACACATATGTTTATTGCACCTACATTAACTGCAAGCAGACATTTAGAGCTACAAACCGAGATGCTGGTGCCAAACAATTCAGCCTTTATAGCTATTGAACCCTACTTTAAAACCTCTGAAAAGCTAATCTCGGTAATAAGCCCTCCCTTTCCAATCAGAAATGCCTCAAAACCTGCAGACGGTTTTCACTCTGCTCTTTTGCCTTTCAGCAATTTCATCCTTCCCTTGGAATTAATTATCTGACATAAACATTATTTAATTGCTTTAGCACAAGGCTGTTTTCAAAGGAATTTCCCTACACCTTCACATTTTCAAGAACAGGCCTTTTCTAACAGAATCATGAATGTGTCCAGAAAACAAAAAATGCAAACGTCAGTGTCTTGGTATTTATGTCAAACCCTGCCCCAGCTGTTGGGAATTTCTGCCTTAGCAGCAGCACTCAGTCTGCTTGTCCGGGGCACAGCCAGCACCGCATTACAGCTTATACAGCCACTGGAAAGGTGCTGCTTCCAGGGGTTATTCTCAAACATCTGCAGTGCATTGCCACAACAGTTACAGAGAGATGCTGGGTGCTACAGAGGAGTCGGGGTTCATCTCAAACTGCAGCTCCCATCCCAGCTGCAGTAGCAATGACACAGTGTAGGTATGTAGCAGCGCCCAGCTCCACATTGCACTTGCCATCGTGGGCTCCCAAAGCACTTTGTAAGGGAGGTCTGCTGCAATCTCCCTCTTACAGAGCAGGAACCTGAAGCATGGCAATAAAGTGATTTGCTCTGCTGACAGGGGACTGGCAAACAAGGCAACGAAGCTGCAGTCCAGGGCTCTACCCACAGCACAGGGGAGTACGCAATGGAAACCAGGGTATCTTGCTGGAAAGCCCCCAGGCCTCCCTGAGAGATGAACAGGTAAGTAAGCCAAAGGCAGGCCCTACATCCACACTCGGCAAGGCAGCAAGGCTACAGGATTCAGCAGTAAGTATGAATACAGAGGGGAATGGGTTCCCAAATGGCTGCTGGAAGGGAATCGCATAGCTGACGTACCAGAATCCCAAACCACAAAGCTGCTAAGGGTAAGGTTAAAGGAGTGATGCTAAAGAGGGCAGGGTTGAAGAATGATTTACACTTTAGTAAGATAGAGATAACTGTGACAACATTAGGACTGAGTTGTAGTTGTGCCACAATTATGGCCTAACTAGCCTACAGTCAATGTACCCGCACTATAAAGTGCGCAGGAACCCAAAAGAAAGGAAAAGAAGGAAAAGGATCAGAAAGCATGAAGTAGGCGAATACTTTTATTTTCAGAACCTGGTAAGTTTGGCTTAAAACTTCAGACAATTTCCTGCCACAGATCATCAAAGAAAGGCTGGGGAGGACACGCCCACAGTATCTTGTCAGGGACCTTTCAGTGCAGATGTCAGGTAGAGCCGCATCTTTTTCCATGTTTTTTTTATGACATGGTCATTTCAAGCCCATCCCCTGGCTGAGGGCGGATGTTACATTCCCAGCTGCAGGTCTTTTGCAGGCCAAGGACTCCCAGAAGCACGGAAAGCACTCGCGTGCCCCTTGCCATCAGGAAAGCATGTGCGTTTGTGATTTCATGCCACAAATTGTTTGCAGAACAACAACTCCCTGCAGCATCCCCAAAGCTATTATCCTTAGTAATTTTTGCATATCTCTTTACATGTCTACCTGAAGGCCAAATAATTATGGTGAAATCAGGGCAAATCCAGACCCCTCCTCCAGATCCTGTGGTCTGCTCTAAACAAAACAAAACAAGCGTCCAGGCCAAGGTATTAACCATCTGTCAAAAACCATAATTATATTACTAGTTTCCTAGTCCCAAAAATGCATAATCCCTCATACTCTACAACACACTTGTTTCACACTAGACTCAACAGTCCCAGTACAGAAATTAGCTTTAGTACAGAGACCATGAAGTTTTGAACCAGTAAAGCATCAAGCTTGCTAAGATGGAGTTGCTGCAGCGGCAACATGCCCCAACAGTTGCTGGGCCTGGAGAGGCCCCCCCCCGCCCCCCGCAGTGCTTCACCTATGGGATGCAAGTTCATCCCATTTCCCTTCTTCCCAACCTCATGAGGCTTCCGATAAGCCGTCTGAAGCTGTGCTGAGCTTTAGTGAGTTGGCAGCAGCCCAGGCACTGGTGCCGTGGTGGGAAGAGCCCATACAGGTGAGACTGCACTTATCTAATTAAAGTAACTTGCCTGGTGTCTCTAAGACACTTCCTTTGTGGTTAACTCTACCACGACCCTGCCATCACCTACAAACACAGAGAACATTTCAAATACATTAGCTTTTCTTCTCAGAGTGACGGGGGACTCAACTCCATATCAAACGTTAGCGCTGGCTCCCCAGCAAATCAAATTTTACTCACTCACATTTACAGAAAAAAATGAAAATGTCTCAAAAGGACCCTTCATCAAAGACCTATTTGCCACTTGAAAAACTTCCTCTTAAGTATTACATTCCAGACATCTCCACAGCTATCTCCATGGGTATTGAGGCTGTAGGGTTGTGGGTTTGGGGTTTGTTTGGTTTTTTTGTTAACTCTAGCATTTCCTAGGGAGGGGAAGGGAGGGGACCGTTTCTCCTAAAGGGCTTTTCTCTTGGCATTGTCATCCCCTGTCATGCAAGCACTTTTCTGAAATACTTTGTAGCAAAAACAAAACAATGGGAAATAAGCAAAATCCCCAACCCACTGTTATTTTTTTAAGTCCATTTTCCACTGGATTACTTAAAACTGCTAAGCTTTTTTTTTTTTTTTCTTCTATAGGATAAGCAACAGCCTGCTACAGCAACTGTTCCCCGCTGTGAAAAGTACATACCAGCTTGGTCGCCGGAGTCAGATGCAAAGCAGGACCTGAGGAACAGCCTGACAGGTTAACACGGTAATAGTTTTTCCATGGGCTCACAATGAGCACACATGTTACAGGAGAACCTGTGGCTTCAGAAATTCAATGATGCTGCAGGAGAGCTCAGCAAATGGACCAACAGGCCAATGGTTTCATGATTCCTCACGTTTCAGACTCCTGCAGTACTAAAGTGTTACCTTAGGCACATCCTGAATTGCAGAGCGGGCAGGGCTGCACCCAGCAGGCAAACCCCCTGTGCCATTGCCATGTGCTTCTGGCAGATCGCATGCAGGGAGCTGTGCAATGACAGATTTTCATCTGTAATTTCCGTGGCCTGTTAATATCGTTCCACCTGCAAGGAAGTGAAGTGAGAGGAGGCACAAGCAGATGGGAACGAGGTGGCACACAGACCCCGTTTCCCATGGTGTGCTACGTGCATTGCCTGATTAAAACAAGAGCCAAAACAGCAGATACTTAATATTTGCAAACACTTCTTGGGTAATTAGATCACAAATTCAACCTTTTCTTTGGCCATTATGGTGCCCTTCCTAAGGTGAGGCTGTTACTGATGATGCTTACACACAGCTCCTCTCTCCCTCTATGGATCAGGTTTCTCACTTTTTAGTAAAAGTCAGGAATGGCTTTGCTGCATTTGGCTCTTGGCAATGGCACCTAATCAGAGACACGTGTGGTTTGTGCCGCAGCCCAAGATTATCAAGATGTTCTGCTACAGCAATCTGCCTGCATCGGAAACCGTCTTACCTCCTCCAGAAACTGCTTGGAGACCTACTGCTTCAGAAAGCTCCCAAAAACTTAGGCATGTTCTAGTCAGGCCTCTTACTGTATTTTCCGAGTTGCGACTTTGTACAGCGCAGGTTTCCACTCCACGGAGGAGCGTGTGAGCAGAGCAGGCTGAGCGCTGCAGTTCTGAGGCACCGTGCAAGAGGGAACCTGCCCGGCCACCAGCGCTGCAGCCCCAGCCTTTTCTAACTCACCCAGGTAGGGCTGTAAGCTCAGGAGTTAAAAGGGTGGGAGAAACTATGCAGAAAAGATGCCTTCCTCACACTTTTCAATGGTTATTTTGGGGATGTCAAATCTTGTGAAGTAGTTGTGTTTTTTTGTTTTTTTTTTAAACTGATTTAATCTCAACTACACACATGTAAACTTGGAGTAAATCCACTGATTTCATCAAAGCAGTTACTCCAGATTTCAGAGCTCAGCCTAGATAAGAATCCAGATGCATACGTACATACATATCAGTTAGGAAAAGAGTTGCCTATAAGCAGCCTGTCAAAGCACGGAAGAAATACTGCCCTGTTCAGGGGCTGCTAATGCAACAAAAGGGATTATCTCAAAACTATACTGAGACCAGAAAATGCACTTGGCTTTGACATTTCACCCCGGAGGCTCTTTCTGGGCTGCAAACCTCCTTCTTGATTTCCAGCACTTATTTAAGATGACTCCCTTTCCCTCCATAAAAAACTAACCCTCACTTTCAAGCTGCTCTGAAGCAAGTTTAACCCTTGCGTGCATGACTTAAACTAAGTGCACACTCTGCTGCTGCTGCCCTTCAGAGAGCGGGGAGCACAGCCTTGAGAAAGACTGTGTCTGCTGCCAGGTCCAAATGCTGAACACAAACATTTGATTCTTTCGGTTTTATAGCTCCCCACAAGCTTCCTAGCCCCAGTCCTACACATATGTTACCTGGCATGACATGCTTTTCGTGCTCCCAGTCCGAGCCGCTCCAGCTCTGCAGCCTGAGCTGAGGAAACACACTGAGAGTAAGAGCCAAAGTCAGCTGAAATGCAGCTTGCAGGCAGGGCTGTTGCTGCAGGGGGAAAAAGGCAGTTCATCCCTCTTAAACTCTTAGGCTCTGCTCACGCTTCTCTAATGGGGAGTAATTCATTGCAAAAAGCACACTTGGCATGCCATGTAGGCTGCTCCTGCCTCACTACGCAGCAGTCAGATGCAGAAGGGAGCGCTGGCAAAAGCAAGCATGGCCAGGGTGGCTCTTTCTGCCCCAAAAAGCACTCTTGGGCATGGAGCTCCAGCGGTGAGCAGTGCTGGCAGGGTAGCAAAGATGGTGTTTTATGAAAATTGTCAAGTTTTCCAAGGCTGGAGCTGGTTTGGGCCAGGATAAAATCTGGACTTTTAAAAAATGTTTTCATCTGGAAAAATAGTGGATTTGTATGTGTGTGTTAGTTTGCACCCAGGTCACCCAGAACAGCCAGAAACTGGCTGGGTTTGGGGCAACTGGAGTTGGGGCACTCCCTGCGATCTGGATCACGCGGATTCAAACCGCTGCGCCAGGTCAGGCTGAGAGCTGGGGATGCAGTAAGTGAGTGCTCTGAGTTTGGGGTCCCCAAAATTCTCCAGCCATCAAAGCTCAAGTGCTGATCTGGAATAACCACACTCCACTGGTCCAAATGTATTCCAGAAATTTTGAGAAGTCTACTTTGTACTGCCATGCTTACTGCTGGATCAAGATTTTCTCTCACAGCTGGTACAAGGCTAGCCTAAATTCAGCAACTTAAAGGCTGGCTAATTTGACAGGAGTGCAAGCATGGGCCTAGATCAGGTCTGGATCAAGCTGCCACCACCGAGTGATCCAGCAGGGTGTAAATCCAGCACTAACAATCCTGGAAAAACGCTGCTGTGTGGCAGATGGACCTTGATGTCCCAACTCTCAGATGAGCATCCGCCCCAAAGAGGCAATTCTGGGTCACATCCATCCAACTGTCCATTTCTGCTGTCCATGTCCTTTTGACTGTAAATTCCATTTTGGGTTGGAGAAGTCTTTTGTTTCCAACCTCTTTATCTAAAGTTTCACTGTAGTCAGCAGACCTTGGCAAAAAGTTTTGGGTTAATTAAAATGTCATATTTTCCATGAGAAAATGTTGTATCAAAACTTTCTCAACCAGTCAGGACTACAAAGGAAAAACCTGTTGGAATAGTCACGTTTTTGGACTAAATGTCCAAAGGCAGGGAGGATGTGGGATGTGTCTCTGTCACACACAGCCAGCCAGCAGCATTCACTATGCATCTCTGCTTCTTCACTGGTACTGAGTTTTGAGCACAAAGGGAAAAACGTTGTTTAAATTCCCTATCTCCCAGTAATGATGACATGGAATTAATATTTTTTTTTCTTGGTTACTAGAGGGTTTAAAAGACTTCAGGACCACCATCAAGTTATAATGCTTAGCATACAAAATAAATCCCATTGGAAAAAAACAAGCCTCACAGCTCAGAAATACCAGTGTTGTCAACCAAGTAACTGGCAGAGTACTTAACTTACTACCGAGTCCGCTGAATAAAATGTCAAATTTTCACCAGAATTAAGAGGCCTTTTCCTGGAATAACGTTTGCAAGTCATAATACAAAGACACAGAGAACCATAAACACTGGCAGAATACATCTAACTTGGAAAGGTACCTTGTGAGTTAGTGTTAGACTTTGTCCTTGGCTCTAAATTAAAAGCTCCGCAGACCTATATTAAAGACATTTAGACATGATCGGCTAAGTCATCAAAATGATTTACCTCCACTAGCAATGTGGTCCTCTAGTCAGAACATGATGTAATTAGAGAAAATGCAGGAACTCTTATTTTCCTTATTAAAGAGAAAATATGGGCTAGAAATGAATTATTTCACTAACCTTTGAACAGCTATTTAACATTTGGACACATTTCCCTTCCCTTCCTTCCAATAAGTCACATGATAAACAAATTCACTTCATTAGAGTGTTTGAGTCCAAGAGTTCACTTCCAACAGATTCCTATCTGAAATATTTACAGGTAATACAGAAACTTTTCAGGCTTTTGATTACTATATTCATTATGGAAAGAAAACATTTTATAAATGAAAAATCCAATACAATTCCATGGGGATTCCACAGAAATTTCCCTAAATCTTACATACTTTGCTGGGGAAGGGTCTGTATGCTACAGTTTTAATTAAAATACTGTAATAACTTCTGGAATTCTATAGCAGGGACATAATTTCACATTCAATTCCATCACAAGTCTCCAAAAACTTCACTTAAGACACTATTTTCTATTAAACTTCACAAGGTATCTTCTTAAGGGCACCATAGAATCATAGAATTGTTAAGGTTGGAAAAGACCCTTAAGATCACCAAGTCCAACCATTAACCTAGCGCTGCCAAGTCCACCACTAAACCATGTCCTCAAGCACCACGTCTACCTGTCTTTTAAATACCTCCAGGGATGGGGACTCAACCACTTCCCTGGGCAGCCTGTGCCAGTGCCTGACTACTCTTTCAATGAAGAAGCTTTTCCTAATATCCAACCTAAACTTCCCCTGGCACAACTTGAGGCCATTTCCTCTCGTCCTGTCACTTGTTACTTGGGAGAAGAGATCGACCCCCACCTCGCTACAACCTCCTCTCAGGTAGTTGTAGAGAGCAAGAAGGTCTCCCCTCAGCCTCCTCTTCTCCAGGCTAAACAACCCCAGCTCCCTCAGCCGCTCCTCAGAAGACTTGTGCTCTGCACCCTTCACCAGCTTCGTTGCCCTTCTTTGGACACGCTCCAGCACC
Source organism: Platalea leucorodia (assembly GCF_965183815.1). Taxonomy (NCBI): domain Eukaryota; kingdom Metazoa; phylum Chordata; class Aves; order Pelecaniformes; family Threskiornithidae; genus Platalea; species Platalea leucorodia. The sequence continues at coordinate 61,098,883 of NC_138826.1, forward strand.
TCGATGTCCTTCTTGTAGTGAGGGGCCCAAAACTGAACACAGTACTCGAGGTGCGGCCTCACCAGTGCTGAGGACAGGGGCACTATCACCTCCCTGGTCCTGCTGGCCACACTAGTCCTGATACAAGCCAGGATGCCATTGGCCCTCTTGGCCACCTGAGCACACTGCTGGCTCATGTTCAGGCAGCTGTCAACCAACACCCCCAGGTCCTTTTTCCGCCAGGCAGCTCTCCAGCCACTCCTCCCCCAGCCTGTAGCGTTGCATGGCGTTGTTGTGACCCAAGTGCAGGACCGGCACTGAGCCTTGTTGCATCTCATGCAGTTGGCCCCGACCCAACGATCCAGCCTGTCCAGGTCCCTCTGCAGGGCCTCCCTACCCTCCAGCAGATCGACACTTCCACCCAGCTTGGTGTCATCTGCAAACTTACTGAGGGTGCACTCGATCCCCTCATCCAGATCATCAATGAAGATATTGAACAGGACCGGCCCCAACACTGAGCCCTGGGGAACACCACTTGTGACCGGCCGCCAACTGGATTTGACTCCATTCACCACCACTCTCTGGGCTCGGCCCTCCAGCCAGGTTTTAACCCAGTGCAGAGTGCACCTATCCAAGCCGTGAGCAGCCAGTTTCTCCAGGAGAATGCTATGGGACACAGTGTCAAAGGCCTTACTAAAGTCCAAGTAGACAACAGCCACAGCCTTTCTCTCATCCACTAAGCGGGTCACCTTGTCATAGAAGGAGACCAGGTAAGCTCTCCTTTTTTTCTCCTGAGTTCCAGCCAAAGCTCTCTGTTCAGCCAGGCCGGTCTTCTCCCCTGCCTGCTCGTCTTACGGCACATGGGGATGGCCTGCTCCTGTGCCTTTGAGATTTCCTTCTTGAATAACATCCAGCCCTCCTGGACTCCTTTGCCCTTCAGGACTGCCTCCCAAGGGACTCTGTTAACCAGACTCCATATTCCCTTGTAAATAAGAATTCCTCTTTTAATCAACATGACCAAGTAGATTATTTCCACAAGATGACATTAACTTAATTTATTACTATTTTTTAAAAGCAATATCCTTACCTATCTGTATTATTTTCAAGAGCAGAATAAATGCATTTTAAGGCTTTCCTTTAACCTAATATATCACAACGAAACCAAAAATCTTTCCAGTATAGCCATTAATGCTCATACTCCACACAAATTTAGCTTTTTCCTGAATCGATTGTACATGGCCAAAACGCAACATGTTTCTCAAAAGCATGTTTTAAATTTAGTTAAAATAACGTAAGACTGCAGTCTAGACCAAATGCGCCATGAGCTAATCTTTTTCAGCTTTGCAGAATCATTTCAGCTTTTATTCCTACATCTCTACTGCCTTTTGCCAAAATATATGGCACTAGCATCTCAGCATTCCTTGCCTGCATTAACAGAGGACGGCTGCTTTGATTTCTCCTTAGAGTATTTAATAGGGGTGGGCAAGCCTTCAAAAGCTAGGAGCTTAAGTTTGGATACACATCTAAAAGGTAGCTGCTTGCAGCGTTTAGCCTTTCTACAAGCAGTTAATTCTCATTAATTAATGAGAACTCTCTCTGCCCCCTTCTGAAGGGCAACATGAAGTTATCATCCCTATTTAATAGATAGGGAAGCAGAACCAGAGTCACTTGCCTCAGCCAAGGTCCCAATCTCCTCACCTCCAGCCATGAGCAATTTTGCAGACCGCTGCTCAAATCGACACCCTGGAGCAGGGACAGGCACCCCTCTCAGCAAAGTGGGACCAGGTTGGGGGTGGAATCTGGCCCACTGCTGTCACATCATGCCCTCCCAGTCCCCTCCCAGTGCCCTCAAGTCCGCAGCTGAATTACAGGGAATATAATCCAGTTGGCTCCTTCTGAACTTCAGCTGCTCTATGGCCCTTACAAGAACAGCAGCAATACAGTAAGGCATTGAAATCATGTTTTTTCAAAGTAAATGGAACAGGTGTAACTTGGATTCCACATCTGAATCCCAAATGAACTGTGGATTTAACGTGAAAGCAGGCAAAAACGTTAATTATGTTACTGAATTGAGACTGGGGAGCAGATAAACTGGCTCCATGGAGTCAATGGGACTTTCACTGCTGACTTTGCTGGGGTCAGGTTTTGACTCCAACGGAAAAGAAGCTTCTTCTGTAAATCAGATGATTCCTTATGGGATCTGATCTAATACTGAAGGAATTCTGAATAGGTAAACAGGAATTCAGCTCCTGGTGAACTCAGAGCTTCAAATAACGTTAAAGAAAGGGGTAGCAAAGTAAACTGAAAATACACCACCACCCCATTACACAACTGGTCTTTAAGAAAATGAAGATAATGTGGAGAGCATAACATGCTCCCAGAGAAGAGAAACACCAGTAAATCCCATCCTCAAGTGGCTACTTTGTAAGCAAAGGGGACTTCTGCTCAGGGATATTCAGGTTCATAAAAATTACAGATGATTCCACTACCTACCAGGTTCTTTTTTTTTTTTTTTCAATTACAAAAGTTAATAATGTATGGAATTACACTAATTGGAACAAATGCATTAGCACAAAGAACCAAAAACATGCTCTATGCAAAGGCAAAAATCCATATGGTCCCCGCTTTGCTATGGCATGGGGAAAGCTTTAACATGATATGTGAAGTTCCTGAAAAATACAAGCACACTTTTTTCTGGATGCTGGCTTTCTTGCAGATTTTGAGAGAGACACTGAAGCAAATGCTATCCTGTATATAGCAGTGATCTCATCTTCCAGTATTGACAATTAGGGTTGCAACATCAACTCTTGATACAGTGAGGAGCTGGTGAAAAAAATGACAGCAACCCATAATTGCCTATGCTGGGAAAGAGTAACTGTGCACTCTGGAATCCACTTATTGCAATGTCCACCACGAATGACTTGCCATAAAAATGGTGCATGTACCACTGGATTGCCTATTGCTTTCAGCAAATTGGAAATAAGCCATGTAGCAATGTTTTGGTTGATTTGTTGGTTCATATGAGGTTGTGAAAACAGCTGAAGTTGTCCAGCTACGATACAACAGCCCAGCCAGGAGCCACTGCTATCAGGGTAGCAGTGAAAGATGAGGAAAACGTAGAAATTGCTCTGGTACGAAAGGTCCAATCCCATGAGGTGAGAGCAACCCCAGCTCTGCTGGTACGTCAGTAGGGCAGGCAGCTCCTGGATGGCCCAAGAGTTTGCATCGCCTCTCCAGTTTCTGCATGGTGAAGGGCAACACAGAGGAAGAGCTAGCACTCCTGTTTAAGTACAGACAAATTGCTCACGGCTCAGAATAACTGGATGTACGTGGTCGTTCTGGATTTTCAGTTAGGCTGTCTGTGGTGTTCTGAGCAGCATCAGCAGATACGCAGTAAGCATAATTACATCTACATTTTGAAGAGGGAAAAATGCACAGTGGTTTAAGTCTTTCACTGATGCAGCTATTTATTGCGATGCTTCTTTGGAAACCTGTGGCCTATAGAGTTGTATCCTGTCCACCACTCCCAAGATACATATTTCACACCTCTAGCCCTCCTGAAAACAAGTTTTTCCCACTTAAGGATAAGAAAACAACAACAAAATTAAAATTAAAAGTTGAAAGGCAATAAATTATTTTACTATGAAATTTTTCAGGCTAAAGTAATACTATTATGAAAAATTCCTGATTTAAACAAATAAATGCTTGTAACCCTCAAATGAAAATGAAATACAAGAAATATTCTCTCCAAATATTTTTGTTTTGCTAAAGCCAATTAAAGAAAACATTGACTTAGCTTATATCCCTCTCCCCCGAGGCACAGCTGCAGACAGAAGAGGAATTGTTCCAAACACCCATCAGTCCTCAGAAGGCAAGGCCCAGCCATATAATTAAGACATCGAGCAAAAGGCTTATTCCTTGTTCCTTTCTATTTACAACATCTTTTACATAAATCCTTAGGTCCTTACTTAACTTTTATTGAAAAGAAAATGCTTGACATTTTGCCCAGGTAACTACTGAGCAAAACTGAATTAGGACTTCAGGCTGTGACACACATACACAACTGTCACATCCACAAATATTAATAAAAGGCTATTATTTGAAAGAGAGGTAGAAAAGCACCTTCCAGCATAAGCCCAAAACCACAGACCACTGAGTTCTCTCCATCTGATTGAGGACTTCTGTCTAAAGAAAGCTGAACAACAACCTCTGACTTGCTAACTGAGCTTTAGAGAAGGAATAGTAAAGGATAGGAAAAGCCCTTTTCAAGATGTAACATAAGAAAACTGCTAAAGGCTGTTCTAAATAGAGAACGCAAGCCCTTCCTAAAGCCATCAGTATTAAACTGCCATGCTCCCAAGGGAAAAAAACAAACAAACAAACAAACAAAAAAGAAACCCACGTTATTTTTGTTCTGCCATAGTAATGAAGGGTTGCAGAAGTCCCCCTCACCACTCAGGTCATTTTGCACCCCAATGATGTAAAAGAGCTCATTTCTTGGTAACTCATAGCCAAGAGCTCAGCTCTCTCCAGATCCTTTGGCTGGAAACTGCACACCTCTCCTGCAAACTGCCAGGCTTGGCCTTCCCTTTTCACGCCAGTTGCCTGCCAGCCTGCGGTAAGACCAAAACCACATATAGCAAAGCAGGACATGAGTGATCTGACCAAAGTAGGAGATCCAGGGATGCCGACACAGACTTACTCCGGAGGAATCATTTAATCCTTCTGCCTCGGTTTTCCTGCCTGAAAAAAAGCAGCAACTATCCATTACCTACTTTGTAGGTCATATATTTGCAAAGCCCTCAGGGAGATGAAAAGCATTATACAAACTATATGCACACATGTTAACGCTGATTAATTTTCTCTGTGCAAACATACCCTTTTTTCTTCTTCATTGCCCCTCCTCTCATTATATCAGCAGTCTCATCTGGAGGAGGACAAGGAACTGCTGATGGCTGAAGTATTTTCCACAGTTGTTCTTTTGAGATTCTAAAATGCAACCACTCAACACAGCCCTGTGTTCAGCTGACTGTTTCCTTAATAGCTTTGCGCTTTCATGTGTTTCCTCATTTTCTGTTACATGAATTTAAAGCAATCTGATTTCCAAGTTAATTTGAAATGATGCAAGATCCACTAGTTGAGGGTATCATTTGCAAAATAACTCTGAGGGACAACTTTCACCCACTGTACTTCCAGGTATACTCTCAGCAAACAAACGCAGGGCTAGTGATGTGAATAAAGTCAGCCTGGTTTGACCCAAAAAGTAAATCAGTATATAGCAGAGCAGAGATACAGCCTAACTGCGTAAGCAGCTTGTAATAAATGCAACAGCTCCTACGCAGCCTAAGTTTTATCCCAATGAGCAGACCGCCCTTTTGTGTTAGTGGTTATACAAGTGACCGTCAGAATGTGCATATGGCTTTGCAAAAGACCACCTATAAGCGTTTTTCTTAGGATTTTTGGATCCACATTTTCTGAGGAATACAATTTAAACACTTTGTGGAATAAAACTATTGTTTCAGTTAGCACAAAGTAATCCGGAGTGAAACTGAGGACTTGTGCTTTGTCAACAGCTCCACAGCAGCAGTTGCCATTAGAGATAACAGATGGTTATGAGATGACCCTCTGCACCCAAGAGCAGAACTGGGCTTTCTGACTTGCAGCATCCAAGAATGACCATTTATGCTCATGGCTGGAACAAATTGCACTGGCAGAGGCTGCCCAGAGAGGTTGCGGAGTCTACTTCTTGGAGATGTTCAAAAGCCATCTGGACACGGTCCCAGGCAACCAGATCTAGGTGGCCCTGCTTGAGCAGGGGGTTGAGACCAGACGACCTCCAGAGGAGGACCCTTTCAACCTCAACCATTCTGTGACTCTGTGAAATGGGCAATGGTCTGGTGCATCTTGGATGAACGTCCTTTGCCACTGCAGCCTCTGGTCTGGATACTGTGGAGATGTCAGAAGTAACAGGTCAAAGCTGTCCTTGAGTAAATGCAATCAGAAGCACCCAGACTGCTGAAGTGCCAACTGTTAGAGGCTGGAAGCTGAGGGAAATCCCAGGGCAGAGGCTGAAGGGATGGAGGAGGGGCTGGATTTTCCTCATCCACTTCAACAACTGCAAATTCTCCACTCCTAGCTGCGTATGCAGTCAATAGCGACAGGCAGGAGGTCATGCGCATATTCCACAACTGAAGCCAACAGCCTTTTAAGACAGCAATACTGTTACCTTTGTTTTTACTGACCACCTAATAAAGTGGGACAGCTGAGCATTACCACAATAAAAATAAGACAGGTTAACTTTTCAGATACTGTCCTTAAGGTAAAGACATTAGACAATATAAGTTGATAATGCTACTGAGAGAAAGAGTCTTGGAGGACAATCCTCAAGAAACAACACCTCATCACTGCATTGAGCTGTTTCAAGCACACCAAAAAAATCTGTGTTAAAAAAAAAAAAAAGAAAAAGAAAAGATTTTAGGTAGCTTTGCTCCTGCCAAGCAATCTGCTCTCAACCAACTCTAAAACCTCTCATGCTATCAAGCCAAAACTCAAAGGCGGAGAACACACTGACTAGCAATATAATGTTTGAAGTATTGTAAAAGGGGAGAAGTAATCATGCCTCCTTTTAGAAAACGGGATGGTGCTCTCATTAGAAAGGAATTCAATTGCAATAGTTACCTCGGCATGTAAAGGACTCGCTCTGCCACCACAAATCCCACCCTGAAGAAGAGGTTGCTGGCTGGGATGAATGGGAAAACCAGGAACAACAAGCCAACCAAAACTTCTTTGTGTTCCAGTTTCTGCAATAACACAAAATTAAACAAATATCAACTAAAAAAAAATCCAACTTAATTCACCCCTAACTTTCCCCTTTCCTTTTGAGATTCTTATTCATAATAAAAGCAACTTAGATTAACATTTGATATGTTTTGCATTTAAAAGAAATGATTCAAAGACACTATCCTTCCATATTTACGAACTGTTTGTGCTTCTGATATGCCCAGAAAATGCATAAATGCTAACCACAGTGTGTATTATTACCCTTGGTATCTTTTCCAAGGTCAGATCTATTGCGTACAGCTGTCTTCAGATGGCATAGATAGCACTTAAAATATACCCCATATTGGTAATACGTAAAAATAGAATAGTGTGAATGTATATATTAGCATGTCTACCACAGTGTGGCTGTATGTAAATACACACATGCATATCACATACATACAGACTGCTGTGTTCAATCCTAAATGTTTGTAACTGAGAAAAAGCTGTTCAATCAGTCACGTTTTGTGTAAAGAAAACTACCCCCAAATGGCACATTAATGCAGTCATTTTATCCCTTTTGAGACAATATCTAAACTTGAAATTATACCTTCGCACACGACATCTCCACAGTCGTACCAAGTTGGAAATTTGAGACATGCTACGTGTTAAAATTAATGTCTTTCACTTGAGCTCAGTTAATGCCCTTCACCTGAGCTCACTTTAGCGTTGACTTGCTCTTTGAGGAGAAATAGAATTGCCACACACAGTTCAAAACAACTGTGATCTGCACGGCCGACACAAGCATCTCGTGATGCTGTGATCAGCAGCAGCCTCTGTTCCTTCCATGGAGAGACCCAAGCCTCCTCGGGCAAGTTGAGTTTCAGATTCAGCTCCACCCCAAGAGGGTGAATCAGCTCATGCTTTCTGTTGATGATCTCAAAGGCTGACATCAGGCTAACAGAAGTGTAGCATTAGGCCTGTTCAATCACCCAGGCAGGCATCTGTGCTTTCCTGCCCTGCGATACTGCTGCCTCCACAGTGCCCTTCTGCAGGCATCGGAAGAAGCTTTGTCACACTTAGAAACAGATGCAATCGGAATCACTTAATGGTTGTTGCGCTTCCTAATTGTTGTGGGCAATTTCTCAACTTCGGAGAGCAAATTGACTTCCCTTTACTGGAGGGATCTAAATTTAGAAACGTTGAACGAGATTTTTGAGTAGAGGAACAGAGCTTGATCGATGATGCAGGGCCAAGCAGGACAACTTGTCTTGCTTTTGCACAGCTACAGACTGCGACACCAGTTACCGCTGGCCTAATCAGTGGTTGAAATTCAGAAGTCCCAGTATTAAAATATAGTCATCCTATTGTGTGGGAAAGACAACAAACATTTTTCTGTGGGTACCAAATGCAAGGGTATGTGTTAGGAGGCTCTGATGTCACTTTAGAGGAGATGAAGCACAGACCACAAAAAAGTGCACTGGCTTCCCCTGGCTCAAAGAGGAAACACGAGGCAGAGAGGGGAGCAGAATTCATGTCTCCAGACTTCTTTATCAGTATCGGCTTTAAACAGCACCACAGTTACCTGCTTCTATCATCTACTTTTTCAGTGTGTTGAATCACAATTGCTAGTGCCTTCTTGCAGTCACAACAGCACCTAAAATAGATTATTCCCAGAGCTGAAGCTGACACCAATCCATAAAGCTGATGAGCAGAGGTGCCCAGTAATGGTCATTTTGGCTCGTAATTACAATAGAAAATTGAATTAAAAAAAAAAAAAAAAAGGATTAAAAATGACTTCTCAACTCTGAATGCAAATTATCAGTCCTAACTCAACTCCAAGTTCCCTCCCACCCAGCTCTGGACATATACTCTATTTCTCTCCTGCCATTTGACATTCCCTTCCCACCCTGTCTGGCCTAATTATGTTGCCCATTTGCTGCCACCACTCTACCCCAGGAGTTTAACAACAAAGACCAGGAGGCACAAGAAACTATGTTGGGCCAAAGGAAGTGCACTGCTAATGCAGAAAATGTTCTCTGTCCCCAAGATATGCTCTTGCTTTCAAGTGAACCAGCTATCAAATATTTCTCCAGTTGTCCTTTGTTAAATCAATAATTGGGAAAGCAACCTCTAGCTAACATCTCTAGGAAGGACACAGTGTTATTCAAGGCTGCAGCATTACAGATAAGCAAAGGAAACTGAATGCTGGAAAAAGATAAATAAAACCCGTACATCAAGTGGAAAAGAGGAAAATGTGGGAATTAGCTCGAAATGGTGTTGTGTGCCCTTTCTCCCTCCACAACAAGTCATAGCTCTAGACTAATGCCATTGCAAGCTGCCAGCTCAGTCCCTCGGGCAGGGACAGGAGCCCAACACTCACAAACCAGCCTCAAGGAGCAGCAGAGCCCTCTGTGATGCTACTTATTTCTGAAACAAGAAACATCTGGCAGCACCCTTTTTTAAAGCATTTGGTTCACACAGAGGCTTTTGTGAAGAGCCGGTCCTTGAAGGCCAGGCTTTGGCTGATTTTGTGCTACGCGTGGTCCTGCCTGCGAGCCAGCAGGACTGCTGAGCTTGTGCTGCAGTCACTCCAGAGCTCCGTTTGGGTTTCTCTCCTCCACCCAGCCATTAACTTTTCCAAAATTTGTACAGGGACTTCATGTATTTGACACCTTGGCCCTGCGGCTGGGTCCTGCCCAGAAGAGGCTGGGGAGAGCCCCTGGGCAGGAAGAGCAGGCGGGGTTGTTGGTCATCTGAAACTCATTTGTGGCCATTAATGAGACAGTCTGGATGCAGAATGGGAATTTATACTGCAGGAAACAGTTACCTTATTCGCAGCCAGATCTTATTTCTCACCTCCCTAAAGAGTTTCTACTGACCGATGAGATACTGAGACAAACCAGCCTTTGCCCTGACCTGAGAGCTGCACATTCTTCTACCTCAGCTTTGCAAGGGCTGGAGGCACCGCAGAGTTATCTGTCCCTGCCTTCCCAGCAAGGGCTAACATCTGCTCACCTAGGCAGCCCAGAGAAAACAGAAAAAAAGGACAGAAATGCAACCATGACGTGTTGAAAGGATTACGTGTACCACAGCTGATAACATTAGACAGCTAAAAGCTATCAGCACAAGTCTCACAGGTCACCATATTCTCTTTTATCTTTTTCCCTATCAAAATTTGCTTTAGCAGATTCACCTTTTATTCCTCCTTCTCCTGGAGGGGCTGATAGATTTATAAATGAGTAGACAAGCAGGACAGAATGGCACAAGAATGTCAGGGACTGGTACTGTAGGGCTGCAGGAACAGGGGGCAGAAGGATCTTCCATCCAACACAAGCCTTAGGAGATGCCCTCCACATGTTTTTTAAATTAAAAAAACCAACCTATACAACCTGTGGCTTGTTATGCTGGGGGGGGGGAAGTATTGGGACCATTTATTTGGTTTAACTACTCTGGTCATATGAGCCCACTTAAGAGACAGCTGAGCTAAAGGTGGCAGAACCAGCATCTTCCAGGTACTCAGAGCAGTACTAAAAGCTTTTAAAGAGTAGCAGGCAATTTTGTGTCTCTTCCTTTTTCCTTAAAATAAAAAACATAGGACTAGAAATTATAGATCATTTCTTTTACAGAGAGACATCTCCTTTCATCTTAAAGACAGTGCTTTCTTTTCGAAACATAAAACTTATCTTTCTATCTGTCACAGAGGTCTCGGGGGGGGGGGGGGGGGGGGAAGTGCACCTTTGAATTAACCTTAGAATGATTCCTTTTGTTAAAGACAAGCCGACTTCAAATCAAAATAGCATTACTTATAGCAGATAGTTTGGTGGGGCTTTTCAAATTCACATTTACTGTTAATTACAATTAGGCCTTCATTATATTGTAACAACAACAACAAAAAAAACCAAACCAAACCAAACTGACAAACCAAACCAAAAACCAATAAAGAAGAATCTTTTTAATCTGCTACTTTTCATAGACTTATCAAAGAACTAAAGAACACCATTTCTTCTCCCAAAGGCAAGGCAAAAAATTGTCACACTATCTGAAACAAAATAGCAAAGAATCACTCCAAGGCCAAAAACCATCAACACAGCAATAAATCTCAAAAATTGCTTCCTTGGCAATTTGGGGGAAAAGGAAGAAAGTCTTGAGTTTACAACTGAAAGAAATCTTCCCATATTACATATAAGACATAGTCCTGAGCCACAAATAAATATTTGCTGACTACTGTTAAATCACAAGTCTTCTGCAAGCCAGCACGCAGGAGGTACACAGACTACTTTGACATATCTGTCATAAACTATAGACTTGCCTAAGCCCACTGTAAATCCCCTATCTTTCCCATTGAGAAAGCATCGTCTGAGGTGCCAGATCCATTAAGTCTCACACTGTGATGACAAGACTTACGTTCACGTCCCTTGGGACCTCCAAGGGCTGAGGCATTGGAAAGCGGAGCCGTGAGGACAACCTTCCTCCTGGCAGGACAAAGTTGCACCTCAGGGAAGACGCAGCTGGGCAAACAAGTCCAAGCAAATTCCGTTCTGTTCTACCTTGGAATGTTTCCGACGGTGTATAGACATGCTTGCCTGTTTGACGGGAAGGTGGCAATCAAATGGGTTTAATTTCTTCCTCTAAGAGTTTATTTTGAGAATGAGGCAAGTGTCACCTCCCCACCATTTAGAACCAACAGCTCCATGGAGCAAAGACTTCCTTCCTACCAAAAGCATAAATCACCCTCTGCCAGCGAGCTCTGGATGGTCCATTGCAGCCAGTGAGATGTTATGCTTGGAACATCTGACTGCAAGCACAGAAAAGCCGGTATCCAAGCAAGTTGGTAGTGCATGGCTGTACAAAAGCAATGAATGCTATTACACATTTTCAAATCCTTGCAGGCCTAGGAGGTAAGTGCATTATCCACCAAAAGAGACACAGAGATTCAAAGAAGCTACATGACTGTCTGTAGACCACAGACAGAGGATTATACTTCTTCAGTTTATTCCTAACATCCATTTGTGCAAGCCCTTAGTGCAGGCTGTACACAAACTTCATTCATGTATTGCTGTTGTACCAGTCACTCGTGAAGCCACAAGCAGCTCGGCAACATGACTCCTCACCGGCCTGCACCAAACCACTGGCAGCATCTCACCTGACAAGAAGTCAGGATCTGCAAGCTTCCAACACATACGGTATTAAAGATAAAAGGGGCGGTGTAGAAGTATGTCAAATTCGCTCTGCATTCATGCATAAGGTGATAAAAAGCAAACTTAAGCTAATTAGGAATCAACCCTAGGGATTCATTCCTTCACAGGAAAAAAATCTGGTGATGTAAAGCTCGCAGAAGCAAGCACTGGGTGCTCCCCTGTCCCGCCTCACTGGTGCGGGCACAGACAGGCCATGGCAGAGCTGTGCCATGCTCCATGTACCAGCAGCACGGTCTCCTTTAGGTCAGCAGCGGAAGTCGGGATGGGACATGTACATCTTTGTCTTCTGTGGCCAAACAGGAGGGCACGTGGAGCTGTGGCTGTTTTGCTCTGCTACCTGTGCCACCACAACCGAGCGAACGGTGCCAAAAGTCAGGTGCCAACAGATGGTCTGAAAAACTCAAACATTTGGTAAGGAAAAGGTAACTGCCCAGCTTCAAATCTGGCTCAGACACCAGGCTTAACCAGCTTGCTCCTACAAAGAGCCACAAATTCTGTAATCACTACAATTTATCAGTTTTGTTCTTTCATCTCATAAAAAAAAAAAAAAAAAATCAGCATCTTCAGTAGTGCCAGCTGCTTGAATGTCAGGCTTAGCAACTCACTATCTTCCTAAAATAGCTCAGTTTTCCTTGGTGATCATCTAGTTCTGATAAAATCACCCACAGTTACTACTCACTAAAATTAAGCAAATTTTATACTTCACAGATAGTCCAAAGCCATGGAGATTTACAATACTATTTTGACCATCACTGCTCACTACTTACTAACTGACATGTTGATCTTATTTCCAGCATTTGGCAACAAAAAAACCCTACTTTCCAGTTCACCAGCAGCAGCACCTATTCAGGAACTGGTGTACAGGCAAACATGTACCAGTCAGAAGTTGAATCAAAACCCCTGAAAGTATCCTTGGCTTCCTAACCTGGGATTATCTTAAGAGAAATCCTTGGCACATATCTCAGACTGCCCTAATGAGATCGTTCACTTTGCATTTCCAGAAGGAGCAAGTTCTGGTCTGTACCACTAGGTAAAACAGCGTATTTTTCAGAAAGCTGAAAGTGCCTAAAAACTCTGTTTACATCAATGGGAACTGTGGATGCCCAAACACTCTGGCAATCAGGCTCTCAATCATGGGATAAAAGCAGAAAGCAGTCGTTTCCCAATCCCATAACCCACAGCAGGCCACAGAAGTGTATTCTACCAACATTTCACTTTTTATTTTAGTATCTTAAAGTAAAATTTTGATATCTATTATTTTCGTTTTCCTTGTAGACCTCAGCTACCCATCCATTCATCTGTGTGTTTACGGTCTGTCTTATCCAGGTTTCTAAAATTCCCTGAAGACGTAAACTCATTTTCCCAATCCTTAATCTCTGCAGCCTCTAATTCCGCTTGACGAGCCGATTTGAGCAGAATGCAGGAGCACACGCGTCTTTGAAAGAGAAGTGGAACATTCCAAAAGGAAATAGGAAAGTCAACAAATTGCTCCAGGAATTAGAAAAATGCTTTTAACCTTGAGGTTGTTTTTCCCCTTTTCCCTTTCATTCTGTGACTGCAGGCTGCTTCACTACATGGGCGGGGAGCAAAGGTAAAATTTAAACACATGCACACTGCTTGCAGTACGTACCAGCGTGATCTTTGTTAAAGCAACTCTGTTCATGGTGAGTTTGCTCTTAAGAGGTAACACTGAACAAGAGGATCCTAATAAAAATCACGCAATAGTCTGGCACCCTAATGTTTAACTCAGACCAACTAGGAACAACGAGCATCATCATCTCCCTCAGCTGTAAATTTCTTGGTCCTCATTTCACTTACCCTCTCCTTTTCACCCTACTATTGTGCCACTCCAAAACCTTTTATTTCTGAATGGGTCTTGAAATATTAACTCAAATCAGAAGAAGAAAATGGTAGCAAACAAAAAGAGTATCTTTGAAAATATAGTAATTCAGTGTTAATATGCTGAAAATGGCAGAACTACCTACCCCTATGAAAACCACCTACCTAGCGTGACAAAACTCCTGCAGGAGTTAAGAGCCTGTTTGGTGAGATGCTGAATATCTCCACGGTGAACCAAATCAGACCTACTTCAGCTATGGCTGTATCTACTCCGAGTACCACACTCCGAACCTGTTACTTCAAACATCTACCGAGAAAAAAAAAAAAATCTGATGCAAAAGGTATTTTGACAGTTCTTGTGTTTGCGTTTTTAATTCAGAACAGCAATCGCACACAGACAGACTGAGGAAGGTTTCTTCTGCTGCTTGTTTGTTGGCTGGCACAGCGAGCACCCTGGGAAGGCTTTCGTGGTTCTTCCAGCCCCGCCAGGGACCCACAGCTGATCCGCTTGCAGCGCTCAACAGAGCAGAAACGCGTCCGGCGAGGCACGCAGGGCTCCCCCCCTTCCTCCAGCTTTCGCTAAACAGAGTCTTTCTGGCTTATTACTCTCTCCCCGCAGCAAACATTAACAACAGAAGCAGCATAGAAAAACCTCGCTGCTAAGGATTAAGAACATCAGTCCTGACCTTCTCTCTATGTGGAAGGAATTCAAGTGGGCCCTCAGGAAAATGAAAGCAGGATTCATTTTAAATGGACCTTTCATGAAAATGACTGTGGTTTCCAGCTCGTCAGATAGACTTTGTCGATAAATAGCCTTCTTCATCTTGCCGTGCCTTTGAAGCAGGTATTGTTCTGGAAGTATTGTGGCATATGAATTTTGCTAGGCGTACTTTCTAACTGTGCTGATATGACTGTAGAATATTATAAAAGGCAATTGTTCCCCAGAAAGGTCCATAAGCTATGATTTATTAATGAAATGCCAAACCTGGGAAACGAGGCAAAGGTCTCAGGAGTGTAGGGTAAAGTAAATAGCATGACAGAATACACATAATGAGTGCTAGGAAAAACAACAGAAACATACACACAAAGAGAAGGCGCAAATCCATTTCTCTCGATGGTATTAAACATTGTCAGCTAAGAAATATAGTCTGTGAGTGACTGAGGAATATGCTTAGATGATATTCATACATATAAACCACCGGGTAAATGGCAATATGATGCCAATTACAGCACAAATTAGAGTCATAATAATTTGGTATAAAATGCCTTGTCTTGGCTAAGAAGCAGTGTGCAGAGAAATATAGAGGCAGCGGTACCTTAAAATTAGACCCAAAGTAAAAAACAACCAACTGTAGCATATGAAAGAACAGGATAATAACGTATATCTCAGTTGCACGTAACGAATATAACCTGAGAATCATCACAATTTCCTGTACCATATGTAGCCATGTCGCACACAGCAGCAAAGCATGTTCTTTAAAAAGATATATCCTAGAGGAAACTAGGGAGAGATTTTTTTTTTTTTTAAATTGATGTGAAACATAAGTAGTGCTCCCTCCTCAGACATGAGCAAACTGTTGCACGTCGTTACGTGTTCCTGCTGAACAAGTAGAAGGTGCTGTGAACCACCATAAGGTACCTCCGTAGCGTTGGACACGAGTATAAATGCAAGACAAGGGCCAAGCAGTATGAGGTGCAATAAATTCCCCCAGACTGGTCAGGTACAAAAGCTACTGTTTCAGATTAGGTTCCCAAATATCCTTGCTCTGAATTACCCCATCGCACACACATGAGTTTTCCCACTATCAGCCCTCCAGGTACCACATCGAAAGTGGAATCTGATCCATCTCTGTACATATGATCACAACTACAACTACAGGACAAGCTGCATTTTAATCACACTGCTAATTAAGCAGCGACCGAAAAATGCCATGCAGAGTGGCGTTTCAAACATCTGAAGGGTTTTCCTTTCATGCTCATTGAATTATTATGACATCAAAGAAGTCACTGTCATCCTGACGATACGCCAAGAATTGCTGTCCTCTCTCTAGTTCACCAGGTGCTCGCTGTTTCTTCCAGCATAGAAAGGCAGCGCTACGGGCCCTTGGGTACGCTAGTGGCCATTTGAACCATCACACAGATTATTTCTCTGGCCTTGTAACTGGCGTGCTTGGCAACCAAAAAGAGAGCGCTTCATCCATTTCACTGGTACCTTTGTAATCTACCTACTCCCAAAGCTGGAAGACAGACCACGTCCATTCCTTGCAGCTGAGGCTGTCTTTGAAAACGAACAATAAACAAATCCCATCCTCTTTTCCCAACTAGTATTGTATCTCTGGGATGCAGGCGCTTGCAATAGCATCCCCAGCCTTTGTCACATCTCCGCCACACTACTCAAAGCCCAACCAGACTGGGTGAGGAAGTTCACTGCAAAGAGCTGTGAAGAACCTGAGGATTTTGAGACCTACCAGTGACTCCTGGTGCCTTGGCTAAAACAGCTCAAGAGAGGCCAATTTGCAGAGCATGCTGGGCACCTGCGTGGTGAAAAATCAAATCTCAAAGGTTTTCAAAGAGCTGCTTAACGATGGACTGCAACTTTACCACATTAGTCACTATGAAAAAATCTTGGCCAGAGATGGCAGCAAGGTCCTTTACCCCCACAGTAGGAGGTGCGCCAAGGAGCAAGCCTTGCCTTTATTCCCATCAGGCCTCCTGAAGACTGACATTAATTGTCACATGCGGTAGGGATGGCTGCAGCAAGAGACAAGCAGGGCTGTGCACCTAAACGCTGCGCAGAGCAACAAGTCCTGCTTGGGGAGCTGCTCACACGGAGCTCTCTGGCTGATAAGCAAGAGGGATTAGCACTATGCACACGGAACGACCCAGCGAATGGAAGTTATATACAAGGAATTAAGTAAGCAATTTTCCAAGCAACTTCCTCCTTATGTAAGAAGGAGAACAGCAGCGAAAGTGCATAAGGAGGATGAGGAGTGAGGCTTCTCTCTCCAAACAATAATGAACCAGAGAGCTGCTTTCTCTGTTGCTGCAGTTTTCAGCATCAAAACCCTCATCTAGTAACAGACGTGTTCCAAGCAAAGCACTGTTTCTTCTCTTTCTGAGGTATAACTAACATTCACAAAATGAAATGGAACAAGAAATCTTCATGCCTTAGATGTCCTTTCTCAGCACTACGCATACATGCCAACAGGGTTATTACCCTAATCACAAACGCCAACAACAAATTAGCCCTGTTTAAAATTCAGTGGCAACAAAGGCAGAAATCCAATACATGTGTTCTCTAATTACAGTCCACGTAACATATTCTGCGAGTCTCCTGCAAGCTTGTTTTGTGAATGCACACGCATTACCTCTTCCCACTGAAAATCAGTTCAGTGTTCACTGCACAAATGCCTTCACTTCTGCCAAAATACTTTCTAGCATTTCCATTCTCCATGCCGCAGAAAGCAAAGTGTTAGCGCCAATGACAATGAATATGAGGTTTTGTCCTCTCTTACCCCTGCACACCTACACGCTCAAATGAAAAGGCACACAAACTGCTTGCCTGTTCACTCTAAAACCATTCCCTAGAAAATTGCAAGCTATTGCTTCCAGGTTAGACTTTGCAATGAAAAAGGAGAGAAAAATGGCTGCTAAGACAGTTCTGTGTGTCTGCTTCAAAAAGAAAACAGAACATCGTACACTTGGCGAAATGTGAAAAATCAACTGATGCATCACATGCTGCCTACAAGCTGCAAAATACTGGGGAAATAGCCTGGCTGGGGCTTGACTGAAGGGTGGCCCTTCCTCGGGGAAGGGTGGCCCTTCCTGGGGGGAGCAATGTCATATGAAAGGCCGCTGTCGTTGCATTTGGAAAGAAGCTTTCTTAAGAGCCTAATATAATGAACGGTGCCTGCAGTTCATGTGTCCTGAACTTCCCTCTCCTCACTGTAGAAGGCATTCCTGAGAGTGTTCGAAGCCAAACAGGATAATTTTTTTCCAGGCAATATGCCTCTTCCTACTGTTTGCTTTCCTCAATAATTCATACTACTCGGCACAACACAATCATCTTCATATTGCTTAGTGGCAATATCACAATCAGGTTGTTACAAGAGTCGCTAAAAATAAAAATAGAAAATAGCTTCAGAAATTTAGAATTTTCTGAACAGCAGAATATTTCAGCTACCTCTAATTATACCTAGGACTGGGGGAAGCATGTCCAAGGTGACCCCCAGGAACCATTACCAGTTCCATGCTCACAGTGGGTTTGCTGGGAGGCTGCGAGCAGAGACTGATTAGAGGACTTTGTCAAGAATAGGTGATAGTTCTAGTCTTACTCAGGTTAGACACAAAAGCAGATCACTTCAGATCCAATTTATTCCATGTTGGGGGTTTTCAGGGATAAACACAAAGGAATCTGCAAGATGAATTTCAAAGCATCCAGTAAGTAAATGCCTGGAGAGTGAAATTCATGTTGCTTAACGCAACATTAACAGTGGTTAAGAGCAAAGCAGTGAATTTATTCTCACAAAAAAATAGAAGCTGCAGTTTCAAATCAATGGTATTCATAAATCCAGACTGAATTATTTTGCCTTTAAGAAAAAAAACAGAAGGAATAAAAATATGATAAAATCTAGAGATTTAATGCACAAAGTGTTTTGAAATATTTTGTTTTGCAGTTTGACAGAAGACAAACAATTCAGTTACCCAAAGGAATCCTTCTGGATTATCGTTTTACCCAAAATAAAATAACACAAAATGTCTTTGGATAATCCTGAAAGATTTTTTTTCCCAGCAAACCAACAACATTAATCTTACACATTCCGACACAGGAGAAGAAATAAAAAGCAACTGAAACTTCAAAGAACACGGGATAAGATTTTTCAGAAGTGTTCGGTACTGGGCTAATGAGAATTTTATCATTAACTTCCCTGGGAACAGGATTAGGTCTAATACAAACACTTCTGAATATCTCTAGCAGTGAGTAATGAAAGCAGGAGGAATACAAGATGATGTATGACCTGCAGGTAGAACTAGTGAATACCTAATAGGGTATTTTCCCATATTTCCCATACAGCATCTGTCAATGTATAATCTAAATTAATACTCTGCAGTCTCAAGCTGTTTGGTTCATTTTCTGTCTCTTATCAGAAGCACAGAGAAGACTGCCAAGGTAGACTGAAGCATGTACATGACCTGCACATTTTAGCATAACGTAGGTATTAAAACCCTGTCAGTCCCCTACTACGCTTTTCAGCGATATGTATGTTTAAGGAAGAGAAACTTTTGTACTATTTTCAAAAACGGTTACCAACACCTTTCCTATAGAAGCTTCCACAACACAACTGGAGGAGGAATAGCTTGTAACTCCCTACGATCCACAAAAAACCCCTTTCATGTAAGTGCATATCTGATCCCTGACAAGTCTAGTACAACCTCACTTTCATTTCTGCAATATAATTAATGGTGGATCTGAAATGCTGAATTGCGAAGCATGGCTGACCAACTATATTATTTACACTAAATAACAATTTCCAGATCATTTCAGATTTCCCACATTCCATTACTCCGCTGACGGGAAATCTTCTCATCAAGCTGTATCCAACATTTAGGTTTTAGAAGCATAGCAAAGGTACAAATACAAGAATTGATTTCACTTTCAAATGGCTCTGCAGATGACAGTTCCCAGCCCTGTTTGAAACAAGTGACAAAGAGCCTAATGACTATGGGAGAGGCAGAGATACTTAACAACTTCAGTGGGGTTTGGATCATTAACAGTAATTGAATGCAGAACTCCAGGCCAAGTTTTGCCCTCAAATCAGACCAATTAGAGACTGAGACATTCAGCTAGAGGGACATTTTCATCTGTTAAGCTTGCTTGCGTTAGTTATGTACCGCCATGGTTTTTTCACCTCAATCCAATGCATTTGAGGGGAAAACTCGCATTTACTGACCATTTCATCTAAAGATTAGGGAACAAAAGATTTTAAACAAAACATTGTATTGCGTGTCTTTCAGTGTTACCTTGAATGCAGCTATGCAGTGCAGGCTGAGTAACGTCATCACCAGCACCAGGAACACCGTAGCTAAGTTCCTCGCATCCCAGACGGACTCAATCAAAGGGATGCTACCGACCTGCCAGTCGTAGCACAGGGTGATGGGTGCCAGCAGAAGCCACGCATTGAAGGCCAGAAGGTAGGAATACGTTAGAAACCTGCAAAAGAAACCAGGTAACAACAGATGGAATGGCTGCCAACACATGAAACATTTTCCTTTGGCAATTATCACTTACTATATGGGAGGAGGAAAAAAAAAATTAGCTCTGCACACACAGGCAATTCTATACCTCTCTGTCAATAAAGAGATGCTAACATAGGTAAGGGGCACTTCAACAGGTCATTTGAAGAAATAACATAAGATGAATAACATTTATGTGGTTTCTATGCACCAGCCTTTGGAAAACTAAGACATTTTCATCTCCTATTCAAATGCTAGATTTTTGAAGTGACTTTCTACCAGCTTCAACAATAAATGAATGATAACCGAGCAGGTACATACATATATGGAACTGTTTCACAGTTCACTGCCTCACTCCTGCAACACAAAATATCCCTCTAGCTGGCTTTAACTTACAATTTAGGACTTCTCCTATGTCCACAATATTGAGCAATTACAGTCAGACCTCTTTGTCTTTTCTCTTTGCATCCTGGCACAGAGAGAAAATACAGAAGAAAGGAGGCACAGGGTGATTCTTGGCTGATCCCATCACAGCTTATTAGGGCTGGGGACAGCTTGCATGAGACGTGCCACAGAAGCAGTGGAGAAGTAGAGAGCCTTTCAAATTGTTTTAATCTTCATTAATTGGTATTCTCAATAGAGAGGAAATTAATGGCGAATGGAAATGGGGAACATGCTGCCCTCTGGGAAGTATGCAGGGCTTTCAGAAGACTGAACAAGAACAGTGTGTGTGCAACTAGGCTAAAGAAAACAAGAAAAAAAATCAAAAGGGGAAACAAGGGGGGGAAAAAAAAAAATCAAACCAAGATCCCTTCTCCCCTTCCCCCCTGCCTTTTGCTGCTTGGCACCTACTTGCCCAACAGTGCATCCCCCTCAAACCACATTTACAAAAGTTCAAATACTTTTGTATGCAAGAGGCTAGAGATTATTCCAGCAATCATGAAGTCAACCAAGCAGAATTGCGACAGCCTTAGAACAAACAAATCCTTCCTTGGTTCGCAAATGGAAAAATCTACACTGTATACAGCACCAAAGATGGCAAATACTCAAAAAGAAATGAAATTATATTCTATCCTGCATAGGATTCCTTTCATCTGAGCCTGCTTTGGCTGTTGTTATCATACCCAGTTGCCATGGTACCTTAGCAGGTTTATTAAAATGATAACAAAGGACCCCCAAGAGATGTAGAGCCATGTAGACAGAGGGTTGTCTCACTCACCACGTAGGAACATGCCTCTTTGGGGTCAAAATGCAGCCCCTTACAACAGTACTTACAACACTATATTATATTTACAGTAGAAGGGGTAAGACACCAAAGCTAAATGTGACTCCAGGTAGGCAGGACAGAAGTTCCCAGATGGGTGTTGGGCCAAGAAACAGGCCTAAATTCTTGTGAAAACATTTTTAAATAACGACAAACAGTTAGGATATCAGTTTCTTTCTCATCCAAAAAACAAACGTCTCCAGGAGCACAGCCACCCGAAAGCAGGGAGGCTTACATAGCAGGAATAATGTTTCATTGTAAACAGTGGAAAAGGCACATTCTCATTTCCCCACAAATCTTTCTAAGCTCCCAGTTCTTACAGAAAATGGAATATTCCCACATTTTTAAGGTTTTCAGCCATTTGGTACATTTCTCTTCCATCCCTCCATTTTCCTCCCCTTCCCCACCCTGAGATAGCAAACAAAGGGAAAAAAGAGAGAAAACTGATTTTCTCTCTTAACAGAGGCAGTGATTAAAAGGCCAGTTTCTAGTGAAGAAAGCATCCCTCAAAAACATAATCTAATTCTACTCAAACTCTTCTTACAATTTTGACTGTTCACTATTTCTAAAGAAACAGATATGTCTTTTCTAGTCCTCAAGCCAATCTTTTCTGGCCCGCATTACAGAGAAACACAGCAACACAAAATCTGGTGGAGTTTAATCACGCCAAGGCGCTCACTCGTGATGTTACCTGTGGCCTGGCCCCACCCCTGCTCAGCTGCAATACAAAACAGACTTCTGTATCAGTCTGAATACAACGTCAGTTCAGAAAAGGTTGCAGCGTTTATTTACAGCTACTTACTTAAAAGCCAAACCAAGATCCGTTTCCAGCTTTACTTTTAAAATAAAAAGCATGTCCATTTATATCAATCTGAATAATGTCATGGCATACAATTTTGTTACAAGTGTGTGTATGAGACAGGATTTTCAGAAGCGTTGAGTTAGTTTTGCACTTGATGTCTTAGGAGAGTCCAGTTTTTGGAGGAAGTGTCCTTTTATGGCCTTGCATATTAACATTTTCAATAAGCATCACAACATTCATGGAAGTTTGTGTGCAAACCACAATGTACACCAGAAACCCTCCCCTACTTACTCAGGCTAGGCTGCTAGGCAGGAAGGAATGAGACAACATTTGGGATCTTTGCAAACTGCAGCATTACAGTTATCTTCACTGATACGGCAGGAGCTGATAAATCATTACGTAGCACAGAATAAATAAACACAGTTTGCTGCCATAACAAATTGAGTCAGCTGAACCAATTTTAAGAGGAATTCAGGCTAGCCAGATTAGTGAGCGTTAAAGCATTTCTGATGGAAGGTTAGGACAAACTGCTGTTGAAGATGAGAAGACAGGCTCCAGGACATGCATTGATGAAGAAAGGTTTGTAAACAAGTCTCCCTTCCCCTGTGCTTGTGGGGTTTCCATCTTCCTCAGGAGCCATATGCACAACTCACTGCCAGAGGCAGGTCCCAGAGGAGACGGACAATCGCTCCGTTCCATTACGCAATAATTAGTACCTTAAATATGCTCTGCCAACAACGGTGAACTATTTTAAAGCCTGTGACAGTCATTACCATCTATGTATGGTCAAATGGTTTGCCTCCCCAGACATCCTACTGGAGAACCCTTGGCCATGCCTCTCGCTGTCAAGCTTGAATGCCCTCACTGAATGTGCACATGCCAACAGCAGACACAGAAGCAGGATCCAGGAGGGCACTGCCTGATGTTAGCAGCCATTAGCAAGCTGCAAGAAAGCCTTGAGCGAGCTCTGATCCAAGCAAAAGTTTGGATACGCTTTCAGCATTGGTAACCTGTCCTTGAATCACAGAATTGTTTAGGTTGGAAAAGACCTTTAAGATCATCAAGTCCAACCATTAACCTAGCACTGTCAAGTCCACCATTAAACCATGTCCCTAAACACTACATCTACCTGTCTTTTAAATACCTCCAGGGATAAGGAGTCAACCACTTCCCTGGGCAGCTTGTTCCAATGCTTGACAACCCTTTTGGTGAAGACATTTTTCCTGATATCAAATCTAAACCTCCCCTGGTGCAACTTGAGGCCATTTCCTCTCATTCTATCGCTTGTTACTTGGGAGAAGAGCCTGACCCCCACCTCGCTACAACCTCCTTTCAGGTAGTTGTAGAGAGCGATAAGGTCTCCCCTGAGCCTCCTCTTCTCCAGGCTAAACAACCCCAGCTCCCTCAGAATGCGATGGATGGCTGTATAAAACAAAGCACTACAAACTATCGCTATTCTAGGTACCAGGAACAGAAAAATAACAAGATGCTAATAATAGTTACTGACAATTCAGTGCTGCTTTTTACTTATGGCTCGCTAAAGCACATGATATTCCTTTACATGTGTGTGGCTCTCATATCACGAGGCTAACCAGGGAGAAAACTAAATGCAGTAGAAACTTTGGAAGAACCCTCTCACCAAAGCTGACACCTCAAGGAAATAATTTGCAAATTTTGGAAAGACTCGAAGATTCATGGAATCATTGCAGGAGCTAATTACATTTCAGCAGCCTACCTGCAAATGGCAACAAAAGTATTTTCTTTTAATTAGTTGACTAAGTGAATTACATTTTAAATTAATGATCTTCTCTATATTGCTGTTCATGTCTGCTGGAATTCCAGGGGAGAAAAATCCCTGCCTGTAACATCTCCCCCCCCATCAATTAATCCCAGGCAAGACAGACTATTACTGGTAAGGTGATTGGAAGAATCTGCCTCTTAATTGGCAATCAGTTTTTCCCCAGACTGGTTAACAGCATTTGCATTACAGCAGAATCATTTTTTTTTTATTTGCAAATTGCACATGGAAATCTGAGTTTCAGCGGGTATCAAGTGTTTCTTTTCACTTCTCAGCATCTCTGGCATGTTGAGAAAAACAGAGCTCCTCCTGTAGGTAGCAGGTGTTGTCATGGCAATCCAGTTTGTTTAGTTTTAAATTTTTTTGTTTAAATGTACTGTTGTGTGCTTTGTTTGAGACAAATACAGGATGACTCATATCTAGAACCTGTTGCAGAAAACAACTATCTGAACTGATTGCTTCTGCTGCAAAAATGAAAGTGAAGGGTGCTACTTAAAGCCATAAACAATATGACAGAAAAATACTTGAGGTATTGTCTGTTACCCTTTGCTGTAAGAGAGACTAACAAGCTTGGAAAAGCCCCTCTGCCAAACCCAGGCAATCAGAGCACATGAGGATTGTGAGACTAGCTAAAAAAATACAAGATCTACAGAAATTTATGAGGAGTTTCATTTGCTTTCTGATTTTGGAGCATTTTAAGCTTTTTTTCCCCAGCTCCCAGAGCCTGAGATTATAGATTTCTCCCTAGAACTGTGCTACACGAGTGATCACAAGACTCAGACCATGCCCCACCAAAGCTGCATGGAAAAGCTGGGGCCAGTGACCCTATTCTTTCTAGCTGCATACAGTTGTGCAACCTACCACCTCCCCAGCTCTGGGACAACCCATCCCATTCCTGACAACCAACCTTACCCCCAAAGACCCAGCAGGGTATCCACCTGCAAGTGGAAGATTTTCCTGCACTGGGGATTTTAGCAAGGCAAAGGCAAAATATTCTCCCGGTTGGGAACAAAATGGACCTATCTAGAAGACAGGTGATAACAGTGCACTGAACTCGTATTTGGGAAAAGAAGGGTGTGTACAAAGGAGACCGGGGTCTGAAACAGAAGCAGGAAGATAGTTGTTGCCCTTTCAGAAATCACAGACCTTGTTAATGCTCTCCTAAGAAGACGACCTCTGCACTGCCAGGGACTCAGGGAGGTTTCAGTTCACTGTAAGGGTGAGAAGAGTTCCTTTATTAGGGAAAAGAGCTTCTTACTTGCATTAACAGCTGAACTGATTGCAGCTCAAGGCTCTCTTCATCCTCTACAAAGCCCTAAAACCAAGTGTGTTTGATAAGCCACTTCACAATAATGTTCTCCTAGGACACATGTGGCTGCAATTATAAGCAGGTGGTGGTATTTAAGGATATTGTACTAAAATTATATGTATTTGTGCTTCCCCTGGGGAACTGCCAGTCCAGTCATACCTTCCCACATGAGTTTATTTTCCTGCTCTGTATATTGTCAGCCTAAACATTTTCTTTGCATAGCCTTAGAAGAAAAATCATACTCTGTCTATCCAGCACATGCGGTGATGGTGGAGTAAGACTACACAAACCAGCAACAGACAGACTAATTCCAATTTAACATCCAAATGCAAGTATCAGCTAGACAGAAAATACTTGTAATTGGAAAAAGTGCCTGTGTATTCCCTTTCATCAAAACTTCTGCATCTAAGGGGAAAGAGTTGCCAGTCAGTAGAGGATAGCAGTAGGAAAGACAAAGGTACAGATAAACAGGTAGTTGCAGCTTGATGAACAGCAAGGTAACTCCTCTGGAAGGTGGTTTGTGTGCACCAAGGGCACAGGAGGAAAGGCAGACTATGTTGTCCTCTATACCCTCACAGCCTGAAGAGCTTTGATCTGGCGAACGGCTCGCTCTCAGTTGTTTCAACTCTGTGGCTAAGAATCTGAAAAATATCAAATTCTTGAAGAGTAAAGACTTTCAAAGAGCCTGTGAATTTCCAGTGAAACCCGAGCCTGCTGTCAGAGTCTCAACGCTGGAAAACCTGGGATTGATCTCGTGCTGTTTTCCCTCCACAAACCCTGGCATGCTGTGGGTGAGAGCGTGCCTTGTGATCAAATGTGATCCTCAGCTCGCCGCCGACAGCAGCACGCTCCAGAAGTCACACAGCCAAAACCCCCCAGCCACCGGTGGGCAACTGCTTCTGAAGCAGCTCACTGAAGCAGCAGGGGATTGAGGGTCCTCTGGACAGCCGCTGAGATACTGGTGGCTGATCCTCAGGAAATTAAAAAACAGACCTCATAAACCCGGTGTGATAATGTTTCTGGAAACAGGCCGTTGTACCCCAGAGCATTACCTGCCCCATGCCAGCGGGAGCCAAAGGGTTGTCCTGGGCATGCTGCTTTGCTTCGGAGACTGGCCGTGGTCTAGCCCTCCTGCGCGGAAGTATTTTGAAAAGCAAAATGCATTGCCTATAGGAGCCAAGGGCCTCTGCTTTGGCTGCACCCCCTCCACTCCACATGCAGGCTTTTGGCAGGGAAGGCTTGTTGTGTAAGCAGCGCTTGCAGCAAGCGCCATGACCCATTAAAAATGCCTATCATGCTGATTTCCAGAGCAGCAGTGCCTACCTGGGTTTGTTCATTAAACTAAGAAAACTTAACAGAGAGAGATGCTGAAATCTTTCACCTGGCTCTGGGAAAGCAGGTTCCTCTGGGAACCTGCTACTGTAGGATGGCCTTTGCTTTGTAGCACCATCTTCCAGATAGGCTTCACCCTGGCCCCCAGCCCCCTCGGAATAAAGAATACATTTTACACTTAAAGTATGGACTGTCTGGCCCCTGGGTGGGCATGACAGCAATTCTTACCGACACACTGCTGTTCTCCCTTTTGTCTAGAAGTGAGCCCTGAATGCTGGATGCCTGCAGAGATTAGATGTAGGGCTGAAGTTAAGCACCTTTGGGCACACAGTAGAAAGCACTGACAAAACAGGCAGAACTTCTCCACTCAGGAAGCATGTGCAAGCCTGCCTAATTAAGAAATGAGATGTCGCAGGGCTCTATTTTAATGCCAGTTCCTAGCCTAAGGTCAGTGAAAATCCCATACCAGAGTAGTTGCTGCACTTGACTTCCATTGCCTTGCAGAACTGGC
The DNA here is from genome assembly GCF_965183815.1 of Platalea leucorodia. NCBI lineage: Eukaryota > Metazoa > Chordata > Aves > Pelecaniformes > Threskiornithidae > Platalea > Platalea leucorodia. Next base: position 61,125,911 of record NC_138826.1, read on the forward strand.
TGGCACAGGGACCCACTTCTCCAGCACAGGTCCGCTGTGTGCCTCTCGGTACTTCATTCCCTTTGAAGTTAAAACTGGGATGATTAAATGCATTGCTCAGAAAACAGTCACAAATCTCTATGAAAAGGAGTATGTGCAGTTTTTACGCATAAGCATTTCTTCAGCTTTCTGCGGCACTGAATTCTCATTTACCCAATTGAAACAGCACAGAAATACAGAAAGCCATCTCACAGAGAATGCAGTTCAACCACAGGACAATGTTATCTCAAGGCAGGCTTAGTAGAAATGCTTTAACTATTTAATGCAACACCACAAATAAGCCTGCTGCATGCCCAGAGTGATCAGCCAAGGGAGGTCACAAGGCAAATGCCAGCAGAAATTAATAAAACTTGACTCCCAAAGATATAGTTTAAAAAAAACCCCATACTTTCTTAGTTTGAAATGACTGGTAGGATTTAATCTGTTTCACACACCTTGAGACATGCTGTACAATGGACTTTTCCCTTGTTTTACCATGGTGTTAGTAATACAATCTGTTTATCCAGAGGCCTCCTACTTCTTTCCCCTCAAGAATGGCAGAAGAAAGAAACATTGTGCAAAACACCTGAAGCATGACAGCCCGCTGCTCAACACCCTGCTAGCACTCGAGCTGCACTTCAGTACGCTGTTTACCTAAAGCTAGGTAGCTCTCAAAACCTTTCTAATTGCATTTTTCCTCAACTTTCATCTAATACAAGCACGAATGTTTTAACAGAGGTTTGGGATTGGTTTTTCTATTCCAACAGCTTACCCATAGCAGATTCTGGGATGGCACGTCACAACGACTGGAAATCTGTGTTCTTTAAGGTAGGTCACTGGAGAAAGTATGTCCTTTCTGCAGCGTACAACAGCCTGTACGGACAGGCTCTCATGGCAGGGCTTACGCATAGCAGGATTCCCAACACCTTCATTTCTACCTCTGCTGAGAAAGGGCATCATGGACAGATTTCACCTTCTCAGATCACCCAAGCAGCACACTGAAGGACATGGAAATGTGGCTTTCATTTATGTCACTGTAAGTTTTAAGGTATTGGGGAATATTAGAAAAATCCAATGCCTTGCAGGGACTGAAGTATTCATATTCTGACTTCCGAAGCACTTATTCGCATCCCCATTCACTTGTAATTTTAAGGGCAGTGATTTAGTGAACATACTGAACAGATGATTTTTTTTTTAAGACCAAAAAACTGTCACAATTTCAGCATATTTCATCTTCCAATGGTTAAATAAATCATTATCTGTCTACTTTAATTTATACGTTTGTGTTGTCCAAGATTGGAGACGGGTTACACAGAACATACAGTCATACTCCAAGGCCAAACTGGGCCACACCAAAAGTCTGTCCAGACCAGGATCCCCTCTCCAGCAGCGACCAAAAATTAATGCCAAGCAAAGCATATAAGGACATGATCATTTTTTCCCATTTCCAGCTAGCATGATGTCCCCGAGTTGGATGTGGTTTCTGCATATTTAGTAGCCTGGATTTCTTTTTTTAACTTGGCAAATCTCTCTTTGAGCCTGCATAAACTTTCAGCACACCCACAGCATCCTGCAGGAAGCAGCTCTCCAGCTCAACTACCTGTTGCAAGCCACCTCCTTGGCTTGCTTTGAGCCTGTCTCCTCTTAGATTCATTTGATACGCCTTAATTTCTGTATGTTCCCCTCCTCCACACGATCATGGATGCACAGACCTCTCTCACACCCTCAGTCATCTAATTTACACTACAAGCATCATAGGGGCCAACAAAATCTGACCTCATTACCCAATACTTTTTCAAACCCATAACTTACACCTACCGCTAATCTTAGCCACACTCCAATAACCCTTGCCAGCCTCAGGACACCTGTACAGCTCACCAGCTGACACAGAAACCTTGCGAGAGTTAACAATACTCCTTTGAGTTCATCCTATGTCAGCCAAGACCCCAACTCCAGATGTAACTTTGTGCATTTCACGAAGACTGCCACACATTTCTAAACTACTGTTTTTCTTTTTTATTCCACTTGTTGTCATCAGCCTTACTCCTAGCCCCACAGAGTTGGCCAAGTCTTACAATAACTTTCAACTCTGCTGAAAACCATAACATTTACCCTGGTGAGACATGCACAATAACCACATTTCCAGCTCAGTGCAAACAAAGACTGTTTGCAAACAGAAACTCCCATTTGTGCCCTGCATGATCTTCAGAGAGTTACAAAACTTGCCCACTGCCTGAGCACTAACCCTTGCTTCAGCTATAGTTAAGGTGTTAGTAACCACCTCAAGATCATCAGCCAACATTGGCCTTTCTTTTAGTTTCATGGGGCTTCTCTCTTCTGGTCTTGACATCAAACTTAGCTCTTCCACTCCCTTTCTCTCAATGCAACTGTAATTGCAAATAACATCCTGGCTTTAAATTCAGTGCCGTGACCTAACTACTGCCTTCAAAACCTTGTTAAAAACTTCTCACACCAACTCTTCATATGCAGCTGCTGTAGGTGTGCACAGCTGAGGAACACACACTGCTGAGCAGCTTCTCTCAGGCTGGGCCATAACCACAAACTCTCCTATGTGACTGGACATCCACCAGTTGGGCAAGCCACCATACACACCAGCACCTACTTGGATGTTGGATATCCTCGAGCCTTCATGTCCTAGACCTTAACTTAATGTCTACCCCTAACACCAGGTCCAGCAAGTTGTATCACCTCCAAATCCACCCTCAAGCAATTTACTCGCCTAACACCACTTCTTATTTCCACCCTGTGGAAATACCAGGCTTTAAAAACAATCTTACCTCTTCAGCCTCCCTCCTCCTTGCACCTAAGCTGAATGCCAGCCCTGCACCTCAGCCTAGCCTTCCTGCTGGCCAGACACACAGATCTTCCTGGAAACCAGGCCACTGCCACTCAACCTTGCTGGCTCCATCTGACATCCCAGTCTTGCACACATGATGACAGGCACAATGTCAGTTCTGCAGCAATAGCTTCAGCTCTGACCATAGTAAGATAAAGTCTCAGGTGAGAGTTATCATTTGAGTCTGAAAGAGGAGGTGAGGAAGGAAAAGGTTTGTTGCCAAGATAAGGGCTGTGGTCAGTGGGTGCATCATGGGCTGTCAGTTCAGAGACAGTCACCGGGTCTCTGTCTACCTTGCAGGATTGACCACTGACCCATTTGGCAAAAATTTGCCACCCCAGCTGTCCAGAAATGTATTCTAAGGTATCATCCACATTGACTAATTAGTCTTCCCACAGCTCCACGAGACTGGCAAGATACAACGATAAAAAGCATAGCTCTCATCTCTGATTTCTCGTTTGTAGGTGGACCCCACAGGTCTAACATGAAGACTACTGCCAGCAGTGCAGCTGGGCCTATAGCTAGCTCTGAGACAGCCCGTGGGTCGCTGACTATTTTGAAGTGAAGGGTTAGGGTCTGGGTTCAGGATAGAAGGTGTTGCTGAGCAAGCCTAATGGGCTGGCAGGTGGATCCTGCAGGCTTAGGGTGGTGCACGGGACCACGATAGCTGGGTTTTGGCTTTTTCCAGGTTGTTTGGTTGCAAGTTCAAGGTAGTGGTCAGCTTAAGGTTTGAGTTCAGAGAAACAAGAATTGCAGAGAAGAATTTATAGAAATATTCTGCAGGTACTTCACATCTAAGATGAAGGCTCATGCCAGGAGACTAGGGTTAAGGTCAAGAGAAGCTCAGGACCCAGCTTCTTTCTAGATCATACAGTGCCCAGAGAGCGAGGACAGGTACTACCACAGAAGGTGAGCAACAAGATCCTCTGCAGGGGAAGCGGCCCATACTGAACTGTGGCAACATGCTGTCAGGACCCTGACGAGCTTCACCTGGCCCCACACCTGATGCCCATTGCTCTAGGAGCCCCATTTCAGCTCAGCTCTGTCTCCTGGATGGACCTTGGACCTACTACTGTAGGTAGCTTGTCTCCTGGATGGACCTCCACAGACACATGTTCTTGCTTGTCCTTACTCCTGCCTCTTGCCCTTTCTCCTGGATGGACTTTGGGCCAATGTTGCAGCCTTGACTTCATTCCCATCTCCTGACTGGACCCTGACCAGGATCCAGCAACAAACCTATTTTTCAGCTTCTGTTGTCAGGACCTGTGCCTCAGCATCAGCCACGGGAGGCTGGTGCTAGATCAGCAGGGAAGGAACTGACCAGTTAAATTTAACTCTGCATATTAGAAAGCCATGTAACAGCTGGCATCCAGGCTTGCTGAAAGGATGGGTTTTTCTGGATGGAAGATAGAGGCTTCTGGGTAAATTGGCTAAAGTGAGGATTAAGATCAAGATCAGAAGTAGAAGAGCTGGGATAACTACAGGGTTTTAGAATCCCTCCAGAACAATAATACTGGGTTTTACTCGCAAAGGTTCCCTTAATTAGGTTTGGAGTGGGTAGGTGTTGCTGGACTGCAGGTGAAGCCAGGGCTGCTGCTGGGGCCAGGGAGGACCTCAGCCAGCAGCACTCTCACTTGTCTTTCATGAGGTTGTTAATAAAATCCACAGTGCCGGTGGTAAAAATAGTCACTGTTTCATACCCCAAGAATGACTTAGCTTTTGGGTTTAAAAACCCTTCCCCTGTCATTCCAAGATGTAAAGAGACAAACACACGGAAGACATTTGCAGCACAGGATACGTAATTGGAATCAGGCCAGGATCATTTATGACTTGATGACCCCCACCTCAGCATAAACATATCAAAAAGAGACAGCAGCAAATCCTTCACGCTGTGCCGCACAGAGTTTAGTTTAATGACTCTGCCAGAAATGCTGCGAACAGATCAGAGCTTTCCAAATCAGACAACGTGCTTCCTGGAAGCACTTTTAGCCTTGATGGTAATAGGAGCTGTTGTCACATTATCATAAAGGTCTCCCAAATGAGATCCAGTCCAATTCTGCAGCAGATGTTGAATAAGGATTGCTTGATCTTAACCTGTGTCTCAGCTGCAATTCCACTGTTGGAACGAGGAGCCAGCAAGGCCAGAAAGTGACAATGAGGAGGACTGTTCCCATTTTCATTTGAGACATCTGGAAATTCCTCCAGAAGCCTCCAAAATGTCTTTCCCCAGTTTAGTAGCTAACCAGAGCAAACAGTTATGCACACGGCCCTGTCTTAAGAGGAAATCAACTTCCTACCACCTTCTCGGAGCACTGGTCTGGTTAGGTCTGGAGGGAAGAGCTAAGTTGCAGCTGCCACTGCCTTGCTGGTCTGGCCCAGCAGAGCCAGAGGGATGTGGTATCAGCCCACCTAACCACACATCAGGTCCCAGACAAGGAAAAAAAAAACATTTTTACCAAATGTAAGCATTTACGTACTTTTTAAAAAAAATAGCGATAACAAAAATCTGTTAACACAAATTTCGGGTTTGCTGTTTTTAATTAATCCGTGGCAGCCCATCCTGTGCTTAGCCAGAGCTATGCAGTACTCTCTGCCACCGGGATCCTGCCTGCTACCTTCACTGATCAGCTACCAATATTCCACCAACAGGCATGGTCATCCCCTTTTTACACAAACTTCAGCTGAAGGCAAAACTCCAAATGCATACATCCCATATCTCAGGAGCAGCCAGTTTTAAGGTTTAGGATTAGGCTTCAGTCACTGGGCTTTCCAGTCCTGTGCTCAGGCAATTAGACTATATTCTTTGGGCTTTACATAAAAATAAGCCCACATTTTTCAGTAAGAAAGCATCTGTAATATAACTCTACAGGACCCGGAGCGCGCTTTGTGGTTCAAATAATGCTGGTTGGTTTCTATTCTAGACAGAGCAATAAGGAGAAGTAATTAAGTTAAGACAACAAAACAAGTCTTCTCATTTGCCATCTGTAAAACATTTTAGTGCAGGGAAAAAATAAAATCAAGACTACACATTTGAAAACCTTTGTTTGATTAGTGGCATTGTACCTCGTCAGTAAATACGGCGAGAACGAAGCTGGATTGTCCTGCTCCGAAAACATTGGCATGGATCCTCCCATTATCCAGAGGCGGAAATACAACACGAGAATCACCTTCAAGGAAGAACATCTCGGTTAGCAATGTGCTACTAAGAAGAACTAAGGCCTCCAGCAAATATTTTGTTGTGATAGCTTTCCATGCTCTGCTCTGTGCCTAGAAGTGAGTCAGCTCAGCGGTTTAGGCAAAATTCAATTTTGCCACCCTGTGCAGGGCGAGAAACGTGTCAACCCTCAGCACAGACAGCACGCTGTGTTGTTGTGTCGGCCCCCTTTCATGTGCGCGTTACTGACAGCAACAGGCATATCTCGGCTACCCACGAAAAAGGCAGCATTTTAAAGGACAAATCAGTCACCCTGCTGCAGCTGACTGCAGAGTTCTGCTGTTGACCTCTGCCTAACTACAGAGTGGAAAAACATGGCTGAGGTCTTAAAAGCTGTTATTGTTCACTCATGCTGGCACAGGTGTAAGGACAAGCTCCATCAGTGTTTCTCATACTGTGTAATCCTCATCCCTGGAAGGATTTCTGCGGGCTGACACTCCTCTACCTTTCTGGGAACCACTTGTCAAGGGACAAGCAAGGGAATCCGGCTCCTAGAGCAGCACAGGGAGTTGCACACCCAGCACACCCCCGTGGAGGTGCTTGTTTTCTCCCCTGCAAGGCGTCAAGTCCTGCTTGGAGCGTGCCAAGCAGCAGGTCTTTGCAGGCAGAGCTTTTCTTGTGACTCTTACCAAGCCCTGCACTGAAACTACAGGCATGCCACTGAAAAGTCAGCCCAGCACCAGAGAGTCCCCCTGTATTTAGGGCAGGAAATACTTGCGGATGATTACACAGTTGTAAGGGCAACCACTATAAATTAAAAGAAAATTTGAACTGAAAACACAGCAATATTCTTGTCTCTGCCCAGCTGAAGTTTTCTAGACTATTTACCAAGACTAACTTTGTATTAAGATCTACCATCTCAGCTTTCCAAGTCTTTTGGGATGCCACCACGCAATGTTCATTCTCGTCACATACACAGAAATACATGGTCAAGTCCATTCGTACTTACGTAGCTTATCACCAAAGCAGCTCTCTTCAAAAAAGGCCTTGCAGTATACAAGAAATTCTGGTTGTTATTTGCAGTCAGGTAGCTGAAATATAAGGAGGCAAATATTTGTTGAAATACTTTGAAACAATAACTTGTTTTTCAAACTGGAAAAAATACTGTACATTGTTTTAACCACCCTAAACTCACATGTAGTAATAATGACATCACTCTTACTCTTCAAAGCTCTTTCCACATGACTTAAGTGAAATATTGAGACCACTTCAAATAACACACACTATAATACATTGCAGTTTCCCCATCAAAATTTGGGTTTGGTTTGGTTGGGTTTTTGTTTTTTTTGTTTGTTTGGTTTTGGTTTGGTTTGGTTTTTTGGGTGGTTTTGTGGTTTTTTTTTGGTTGGTTTTTTTTTTTTTTTTTTTTTTTTTTTTTTTTAAATCATCAATTAACTCCTTAATCCTCAGAAAACCTCCACATGTGTCTCACTGAGATTGCTGTCTTCAGAATCCCAGAAGACTACACCAGGACACATTTTTAAAAGGTCACCCAAACTGAGCAATTCAATTTTAGGCCATGATTAAAATGCAAAAACTCCTTGTTCCCAGCTCTCTGCTCAGTCTCTAGAGATGTGCATAGCGGTCTAGCAGAACTGAACTTATTTTAAGCAATTTTTTTTTTGGAAGTCTATTCTGCACACTTCAGTTTCATTACAAGTCTGCTGACAAGGTGTTATGATAATTAACTGCATAGAGACAAACACACAGGTGGCTTATTGTTGTAGAAGCGTTCATAAAAACCTTCCTGTTTCTCAATGAGTAAAATTAAACTGTATCTGGAGCCAAAACTACACATTTATTTTAATATAGAGTAGAAGCACTTGCCAAATTCTAAGGAGCTTTCTTAATATAACAAACGGTGCCATACCTATGACATTAATTCAATGATAATTCCATTTCTAGTGAACCTTACAGAGGCTTCGTCATTGTAATAAAGCAACGAGAAACAGAAAGAAATACAGAAGAGGCAACAGGAATATTTTAAGCATATAGGAGCTAGAAAACTATTGAAAAAATGACAAATAATTTTAAGAAGTTATAAGTATCAGGTAAACAAAATAAATTCAGAAGGAAAACATTTGCAGGTTCCTCTGCATAACATACAATCAGTATCAGGATACTCTATGTAAATGATTTACAAAAACTGCAGCATGAATCACAACACCTGCACGCAAGTTACCTTTCCAAGCATGAAACCATCATACATTTCTCCTGTGAACATCTAGCATATAAAATGCATCTTATTTCCTTTCCAAATTCCTCAAGACAGTCTATCATCTGATTGCTTCCACCCTTAAAGTCTTCAAAAAAACAAGATTGCGGCACTTCCTAATGCTGCCAAGAGTCTTTAATATCTGGCTTTTTGTTCAAATTTTCTATAGTAGGAAGTTTGCAAGCCTGGTCACCATGGCAAGATGGAGAAAAGATTACACTGCAGACAAAAGCATCAGGGGCAAAGCCAGGAAGAAACAGAGGCAGCCTTTAACAAGAAGAAAGAAGTACATCTGGGTGCTCTCTACAAAATAACTGCTCATCGGGAAACTTAGGGATCCCTAAGTGTCATGCCTAAAACTTAGGAACCAAACCATACATTGTAAAGCAAGCCAGATGACTTTCAGTCTTTGGTGTCTACTTATTTACAAATGTTGACATTTAAGCACCAAATCCGACTTAAATGTCAAACTAGTCTTCAAGGGCTGAACTCCGCAAAGTGTAAAGTTTTTTGAGCTCCCACTGATTTTAATCAGGATCCAGCAAGTACAAGTGAGATGAAACTAAGCCTTCAGCTTTCTCTCTCCATGAAAGGTCAGGTTGGCCTTCAAGTGTTCACCATGGCCCTGCTCCAAAGCCCACCGGAGCCAAAGGGAAAGACTCTCGGTGACTTTAATAGCATTTGGATCAAACCCCGGTCTTTTGTTCCCTACTAGAACCTTTTATGAAACTCAGTCCCCTTGTGATTTGCAGTGGGAACAGAAGTGTTGGGTTGCATTTTGTTTATATTTTTATGGGTAGAGGGAGGAGAGCCCTCTATTAATCACACTGCCTGACTCTCTTCAAGAACCTGTTTTCACTCTCTTGTAGTTTTAACTAACTGCAACAACTTGGGCAGAAGTACTCCATTACAAATATTTGCTTTAGGTGGAATTAGTCTGGGAAAAGATCAGCCAAAACAGTTCAGCTTTTTCTCCAAGACTTCAATTAGAGACAGACGACCACTTTTATCGGTGTCAAGAAGTCTGCCAGCTTCATCCTTGAGAAACTGCATCACCTCGCACCAGTGACCTAAATCTCGTGAGGCGGCCATCGTCTCTGGGCCATGTGTTTGCCATCCTCCAGAACAGCCACCTGCGGCCAGGCAAGCTACAAGCTCGGGGGGCAGCACCTGCAAGGAGGTGGGGACACGCAGACACTGCTGCTTTGCCGTGCTCAGCGGGGAACGGGCTTTTAACAGATCGAGTTTGCATCGGAGATGTTCCAGCTGGAACAACTGCTAGGGACAACACACTGTCCGTGAAGGCAGCCCTTCAGAGGAAGGGTAAACTGCATTTTAGGCTGCTGAGGCTCAGGAAAGCACGTCTGTGCTTCAGGGCCTTGCAAACACTGCCCTAGGTCTGGAGACCACCATAGAGGAGCCCTCACCATTACCATCTCCCTGTTCCCCCTCAAGCCTGGCCCAAGGGGAAAATTAAAGCCAGAACATGAATGTAAATGGAAGACAGGAGCTGCTCTTTCATCCTTGGCAGTATAGTGCAGGAACGCTTACTCTTTAAATGTCTTAATTTTGACTTTTTTTGTCTGTCTATGAGTAACTAAAATGCTGCCCACATCTCGCACCTTCCTTGCAGCAAGCATAACACCATGCAAGCTACCAACCACAGTTTCAAGGAATGAGTTTATCTACAAGTCAAAGTTAATTTGAAGCGCTCCACCGAATTGCAGGGTAGCTCTGGCCGCTGCAGAGCCGGCCTTTTGAAAGCATTTCAGAAAATCCTGATCGGCCTCTCACAGTTTATGTTGTGGAGCAGTAACGTCTCCAGGAAAAAAAGAAAGCCCTGCATTGACACCAACTGCAAATTGCCACTCCGTGCTGAAGAGCAGATGGGCAGCAAGCAAGAAGGAACCAGAATGAAAGCAATGGATAACTGGGAATGGGTGAAGCAAGAGAGTTCAGAGGGCCCTGAACTTTCTGATCCTTCCTCCAAATGCGTTTGCTACTTTGCAGCTTCGGTTAAGAAATGTTTCTTTCCACAATAGTTCAATTAAGAAGCAAAGCTTTTCCATTTTGAGAAAGCTGCTGTCCTGAAGTCTATCTGGAAACCATGAAAGATAACATAGTTCATTGCTTGGTAATCCAGCTGTCTGCCGATCAGATCAACCTCTAGGAGTGGCATAAATCTATGGGCTATGCTCAATGCATCAAAACTTCACAAGAACCATGTGGTTTTCCAGAGCACCTTATTGAGGCTACTACTTCTTTCAGGAAAGGTAGCTAGTAAAATATCTCATGTCCAGTGCAGGCAAAGAACAACACACAGTTTATATATTAAAATTAAATGAACTGCAAATGGGACCTGGATGAGGAAGTTCGCTAAATGTCAGTGATACACAGCATGTAAAATGCAGTAAACACATAAAATTGCAGCTTGCAAAAACATCTGAAATGATGTTGAACTTCGCTCAGACAACTTTAAAATCAGCCAAAGCTCTTTATTTTGTCTTCAGCTAGGACAATCAAAGAAATTACTGTTACGAACAGTTTAACTGTTTTATACCTGTTTTAAACAGCTGCCTTGGATAAAGTCATTTACAGGTCAGATTTCCATGCATTTGCCAACCACACCAGGCTGCCAAACATCCCACTGTTCATGGGAACCACTCCCTATCACCTGCTCCACCCTGACCAGCATAATGTGGCTCCCCATGCCAAAACACACACACATTCATTCCCACAGGAGAGCAGGCGTGGGACGTATGTAGGAAACCTGTATTGATGGTAGCTCCACGCTTCCTCCAGAGTAGGCGAACATTTCAAGGCGTGACTCTCCCCGATTTTCATAATGAAATGATCAAATTAGGGGAGGAAATACAGGTCACCAGGTTTGCTAAACGAGTGTGAAAAGAGCCCATTTGGGCAGAGGTTCCACCTCTGCTTCGTGCCAGCTTTCCCACAAAGCAAACCAGCATGTAATTGCCTACTTGCTATCTTTTAAAAGCCTTTCAGGAATACTCCCTGAAGCAACCAGGATCACAACAAACAATAAATCCAAGAAATGCTTAATAATGCAGGGACTTCTCTCGCACAGTTCGAACGGAGGCCAAGACAGATCTTTGGCAGCTCCGGCTTCCTGAAAAGCACAGCTCATCCTGAAATCAATTACATCATCGGGCACTCGGAGGTTTTATAATTGAAGACAGCAGGGTAGGTGGCCTAGTAAAACTCAATACCGTGCAGTTTACAGGAATGTAAACTTTGCTGGTACCAGATGGACTCTGTGTTAATCAAAACAAACTTCTCTAAGAAGCAGGCAGCTTTTGTAATTTGCCTGTACCGTTGGAGGCATCTAGAGTTCACGGAAAGGAGCGGGGCAGCTTCTCAGCTGCTGTTCATTGCCACGGCTGTGTGAGCTACCCCAAACCTGTATCGGCAACGCATTTATCCCACACTGCAGCTGACTCAGCTTGGTATAAAATGTGAACTTGCTCTTGCATTCTCTTTGAAGGCTTTCTCAAGAGAAGCGAACAAACAATTAAGATGTATGATGGATGCTCCCCGTTGGGGACATCTAAAAGACCAAGATAAGTACACAGTAGAATAAGCTTTGGTATTTCCAGAGCTTGTTTTGGCCAGGTCCCTCCGCTGTGAGAAGATCATTGCTCCCATTTATATTCTTCTCAGGAAACAGATCCAACTCCCAGCAACCGCCAGTGTTTTGAACTAACACTTTCAAAACCCTATACTAAAGGAAGGCATTAGAAGGATAAGTATAAAAGCAAGGCTGTTAACTTATTGTTAATTATTGATAGCAGTAAGACACCTCTAACCAAGACATTTTTAAATTTAGAAGGGGCTATTTTAAGTGAATGTCAAAGCTTTAGGTCATTGGTAGATGCAATGTAACTCCAAACCAGTTTGACAGGCTCCCCTGCTGAGAATGCAGAATTTTTACAGGAGCCGTATGTTGTCTCTAGAGACCATCCTTACCTTTTCTACTTAAAGACAACTTCCTTATAATCTGTCCAGCCAGCTACATCTTATATTGGAGAAGTATCGTTTCAGCATAGCTTGGCCTATATTCCTCCTCAAGGACAACCATCAAGGGCCAAGTGTACGTGATATCCCAGGGAGAAAACAGGAGTGAAAAATCCATTGTGGAGTAAAAAAATTGAATAAAAAAAGAAAAACCAATACATTCCAGAAACGTCTGGATTTTTAACTTGCTTAAAATACCTGTCAATGCAGGGAAATAAAATATAAGTCATAGCTATAGGTTTTGCAAGGGAGAAAGAGAAGCCCTCCTTCTTCCCTCTTTATGAGTAGTCTTGACATTCCCCATAGCCTATGTGTGGCATTCTTGCTCCTTATCTCCCCAGAGCCCTAAACCCCAGCCACCACTACCCACGCAGACCCAGATGCATAAACACACACAAACAGAAGCAGGTTTACAGACTCTTTAGGGGGCCATAGAGAGATTTTATCAAAGCCTCAGCTGTTTTAACTCATTTACACTGATAATGGCATGTATTCTTTGTGTACATTTTCAGATGTGACCACAAATTTGGGGTTCTTGCTGCTTATTGGATTTTCAGGAAAAGCAGAGCAGGGCATAACTGCATTGGCACATACAGCAGAGGAGGCGATCCCGCTCGTGGCTTTCCCTTATTCTTTTAAGCAATACATACCTCATTCTGTGTGGGATGAAAGTGGAGGAAGAAAACTGGGAGGAACAGGGAAAGGAAGAGAGAGAGGCACAGTAAGGGATCAGGAATAGAAAAAGTAGCAAAATGCACTTAACGGATCAAAGATGTGACCAAGAAGATGAAAAAGGGCTTCCCTTCATACCAGACATTCCACCGATCCAATGAGGAGACAAGGTGGAGCAGGGCTAAGAGGAAAAATAAGACCTCATCAAAGCACGGCCACCTTCCGCCAGATCTCAGGAAGCCAAAGCACCATGCCTGCAATTTAAAGCTTCCATCGATTTCAGCCATTTTATTTCCTCTGCATCACACACACCTGAGGCATTGAAATCCACAGTTAGGCTCGTTATTCCCTGCCCTAGCCCAGTTAACAGCTGGTATAGAGGTATTTCAAGCAACTGCACTATAAGCAGCACTGATAGCAGCTTTGGCTGCTCCACACATTCAACTACAAACCCCTATTTTCAGCTGCTTGTTCTTTTTACAAGCTTTATTCATTCAGGCTGAAAGTTTTCCCTTCCACGAGCTTGTGTCAAGCTGAAATTGTTTTCTTCCTTGAAAGTATCAGGTAAAACAGTTAGGCTGTTCCTGAAAAAGCAATTAGAGAGGTTTGCCCATATCAACAAAATCGTGCAACCACTTTAGTGGGAAAACTTCAGTGGTTCCGTAATTTGGAGCAGGGATTTGAAATTTAGTAGGGGGACTGCAGAGATGCTCCTGTTGTTGCTTTCAGTGACAACTCACTCCACTTCTGGGCATGTGACAAGCCACTGGGGAAAAATATCTCCATTTGCAATGCTCGCTAGAGATTTATATCAATTCCTCAGGGTCTCCAGCACTAGCAAACAGCATCTAGCAGGAGCCTGCAGGAACAGCATCAGGCTCTCCTTGCATTGCTCCTGCAAAGCCATTGAGATAGGAGACCCTCTCTCCTACAATGCCTGTATCCAGCCTGGAGGAGAACATTTGCTTGGACTGCAGAGGGCTGAAAATTTGTTTCTGAAGAAGAGGCTATGTGAGTATGTCTTACAAGGAAGAGAGGGGATAAAGGAGAAAGAAAGGAAGGTAAGTACAAAGAGGAGCCAGGAAGGAGACAAAGGAAGAGAAACATGGAGATACATGGAGATATTCAGACCTCTGCTGCTGTCAAAGATCCAGCAGCAGTATCCAAGAAATCTGCTGCCACTGGAGCTCCATTCATTTGTGTCCCCAGTGGGCACTCAGGAACTGGACTGCAGCATCGGAGGCAGGGAAGAGCCCACCTTCCCCAGAGCAGCTCCACTTAAGAAAGCAGCTGTGCTTTCAACAAACCAATCTAGCACAAGCAGATGGACCCGAAAACATAGAGGATAGCCAGGACTCTTACAGACTCACTGCTGTCTTTGTGTCTTTGCACAGAAAAGAGTTGGCAGCTCTTGAATACAGCCTTCCCCAAAACACAGCACAGCATTCCCAGGCCACACTCGCTCTGCAGGGCCAGGCTTGGTAAAGGGGCTGCATGCAGACCCGCCATGCACAGGCAGGGAGCATGGGGTCTGCGAGGTATCTAAAACATGCTCCCTAGTCACAAAAAACTAGCTTACTTGTCAGCTTTTATGTGAAGAGGGGAGGAGGTTATCCTCCGCTCATGCACAGGGCACCATTATTGTGAGTGGAAATTATTGAGTTGTCCCTGGGAATCAAGTGTCCTAGTAAAAATTTACAAACAAGCCATAAAAGATGTGGAGCCCTGCTGCGTGGCTTTGATGCTCTCCGTGAAGTGTTTCATGTCAGTAAACACACACTGGTCCACCTAGTCTGCTAATTTACAGAAGGAGCCATGGTGGCTTTAAAATTACATATGCGCAGTTAGGGAATTAAGGCTCTAACTTTCTGCTGTTGTCTTTGCCCAGGATCCCAGTAAGCAAACTTAAAAAAAAAAAAAAAAAGAGAAATTTTAAAGTTTACAAGAGGACATAACAGGAGGAATAAATCGATTCTATCGGTAAAATATGGCAGAGAAAGAGCACAGAAATCAACATCTGCGAGACTGTCAGTCTCTTTCTGGTGAGCCTCCTGCACTCTGCACGGGAGAGGAATGACATACATCTCAAAGTAGGAAATAATACATACCAGTGCTAGCAACAGCAAACCATCCTGGGTTCAAATACAGTGCCAAAAAAGGTCAAATAAGGAAGGGGGGGGTGGGGGGACGGGGACACAAAGAGAACAGGACAAACCAGAAACCACCATTTTCAGGCAGTCTACCTACTTCTCGTGGACAAACACACAGCACTACGCAGACAACCAGTCCCCAGAAAACACAGTGAGAGCTCAGCAAGGAGCACAGTCCAGTGGTAAATATGCCCGGCAAAGGCAGGAGTCCAAGCACCCAGCCCCAAGGCAGGGATGGATGCATTTGCTCCTACCACAACCACAAGGATACGCTGGGAAGAGAGAAGAGCTCCCACAGAGAAAAGGCCCATCACCTCCTCCCTCCTCCAGGCATCAGCCTTAAAAAAAGTGATGGGCACTGATAAGAAGCATAGGGGCAGGTAAATGTCAGCTGGTCCAAATCCCAGCTCACGAAACAACTCTTTAAGGAATTTAAATAACTTACTGGTACGGAGTTTGACTTGAGGAAGGAGGGGAAGAAAGCAAACTTTTACAGCTGAGCCTGCTCTCAATCAGGGCAAATGCTCAATTGTTTGGTTTTTTTTTTTCTTAAATATGTTTGCTGAACAGGATTGTATTTTTTAAGTCATCATTTGGGGTCAGCCCAAAAAGAAACTTTTTGCAATGCTTGGAGAGGCACATAATGTTTTAGTTGTGAGCATTTCTGGCAAATCAAGTGAAAGTGGTAAGTGAAAGTCTGGTTTCAGAAGGAGACATGGGCACAATTTGCAAAGAAATGCGGGGAGGAAATAAGCGCCTGAAACCCCCTGTAAATGTAGCCTGAAGTGTATTGATTTATTTCAAAACCTATTTGTTTTGAATTTTTTTTAATTCTT
Organism: Platalea leucorodia; assembly: GCF_965183815.1. NCBI lineage: Eukaryota > Metazoa > Chordata > Aves > Pelecaniformes > Threskiornithidae > Platalea > Platalea leucorodia. Next base: position 61,141,911 of record NC_138826.1, read on the forward strand.
CCATATTTTACTTGTAATCCAAAACTACTTGTAAAATTCAATATAAACTCACATTTTTCACTTAATTGGACGGGGGGGAAAATCACACATCTGCAATTTGAATCCTTGACTGAGATAAGAAGATGGAAAGAGGAGCAGTTATCACACCACTGTGATGGGGTAGGGGGACTGTGGACCTTCAGGACAGTAAAACAGAGAGTGTATGGGGAATTCACCAGTGCTGATGTCCAAGAACCAATTTACGGACCTCTAGAAACAAACAGCAAGTGATAATGAGACATTCAGGCATTTATAATCTTCCCTCCTCCCCTGGCTGCCTCTGCCTTAGGACAGCGAGCTCTAAGGCCTGGGTTAAAGGACCATGTTAGCACAGACTTTGTGGGAGCTGGTAGCAAGCAAGGAGAGAGCAATAGTCAGTGTATGGGGCACTACTGCAACAGCAACAGTTTGCTTACAAGAAGTGTTAATGAAGGCCAAAAAGCTTGAGGGGATTCTCCTGAAAACGCCCTCTAAATTAAAAGAGGTTATAACCTCTCCATTTTCACTGAGAATTTTCCCAAATTCATATGATGGAAAGGGATGGCCCTTGTTTGGATCCAGACTGTCTGTCAAAAGCCACCAGTGGCAGAGCCACTACATTCCGTTGTATTGTCCTCAAACTGAAGCTTGGCCTGTTTCCCACAAACTTTTCCTTCAAAATGAAACCCATGCATCAGCTACTTAAAAAACAGTTTACTGGATGTCAATGCTAAATACTTCAGGAAGAAGGTATTTCCTTTCCGGAAAATACTTAATCTGACATTTGATCTGGCATGTCCCTTTGCTTCTGTCAGATTAAATAAAGCAATCCGTAAATATGTCACAGCCATCTCTAAATACAAAATAAATGGTAAAAAAAAAAAACACCCACCGTCCTCACTCTTTTCTTGTTAGGAAACAGTCTGTTATTTTTAACATCCTCAAAAATAGCTTGTTCTTTTTAAATATGAATGACATGAGTCTGTTAGCAATATAGCGAAGAAGCAAAATAACATTCTTCAGAGCTGGTATCCTTTCAGAGAAACTTTTTGATGTTTGCAATCAAATGCAACTCAATGCCAAAGTTATACTGCAACACAGAAAGAATCTGAAAGAAAACAATTCAAAAACTGGCAGCAAATTACTTCTTTTGTCAGCAGCCCTGTAAGTAAATTGTGCCTGTGTTATTACTGTTGGCATGAAATACCAAACACTGTACTTCCAACAACTTTTATCTTTGTCGCTTTTCCACACAATCATCTACACACAAATCCTTAAATTCTTCAAATTAAAAATGGACCGGTTCTTTCATCACAGGCACTCATGGTTCGGTTATGATAGGGTTCATCTGTGAAAAATAAAAATTAAAATCCACAATAACCAGTAAAGATTAGTGGCTTGCTTTAAATGGATTTCCTCTGCAAAGCTATTCTTTATATCTCATCTAAACAGATAATAAATGGTAAAAGCCAAAAGCACATCAATAAAAGAATAATCCTGAAACTTGGCAGAATTAGAAAAAATAATTACATTTTATCCTATTTTGACCACAATTCAGTCTCATCTATTGCCAGAAAAATAAGACGACAAACATTCCAGTCTACTTTAAGTCCTTATTTGCTTTGAACTGCATTGGCAACTTCCAAAAATAAGCAGTAGCAAGAAAACGACATCATTTTGTAGTCTCCACAGAAGTAGGTTTAAATTCTGATAGTTAAAAGTCTGGCAAGCATGAAAGATCCTGCACAGTTGCTCACAGGAAAGCTTACGAGATGTTGCGCTCAGCCAAAAATACGAGCAGCTTCTGTCCTGGGGATTTTGCAGCAGCTTGTAATGCACCCCCCAACCACATCCAAATTTACCGGATGGGGCTGGAGCTGACACTCGGTAACGCTCAGATGCGTATTTGCAGGGACAACCAAACCTTCCCACGTAACTGATAGCCTCTCTTCCCCAGACACCCCACGCTAGAAGGCACGTCGCCCATTTGGCTTGACGGAAACCCATGAAAATGCATCGTGAAGTTTGTTCGAGGCTTCGTCACCCTCCGACGTAGCCATGGTCTGGGTCGTTCTGGTAAGCCACCACCAAGATCAGTTTAAGAGGGTCATCTCATCCCTTCCACAGCCCCACCATGCAACGCGTCTCCACACTGCCGAAGGGACACCCGCTCTGGCTACCATGTGGGGCATCCTCTGGCATCACACCTATCCCACAAGTGAACCAAAAGGAGGGTGCGAGGGTGTGGGCAGACAGGCCCTGGTGGGCAAGGAGAAGGAACCACACATCGTGGTTGTAGGTCCCTCAGAGGATACTCCTGCAGTCGGTGCTTGTCTAGACTCCAGACAGCGATGGGATCTGGTTAAAAACAATGCAGATGAGGAGGGGAAAGGAGAGAAGTGGTATCAGAGCTACCACAAACACATCTGCTCGTTCTTAAGGTATGGCGGTGGCTCTTGGGACCACTGCTGCACAGGTGCGTGGACACAGCCAGGACCTTGGCCTCGAAGGCCACCAGAAGAGTGGCTATGAAAGAAGAGCGGCACAGCCTCTGCTCCACAGTGTGGTGGCAGTCCCATTGCAGCTAAGGCAGGAGAACTGATACTCCCAAATTCACTTGTAAAGACACCCCAAGACAAGCAATGCTGCAACAAAACTGATCTAAAGGCTCGCATAAATTTGCTTGCAAGAAACAGACGTTTTCATTAAACTAACCGATTCTTTTTCTTTTCTTGTTCCCCTTCAATATTTGCACACTGCATATGTTTGATCCTCTTATTAAACACAATAAATAGGCCCTTGCTGAATAATTAAGAAAAAAGCACCAGCCAGTACAGGTAATACTGCCAACTAAGACTGAAGAGAGAGAGCTGCCGTTATTTCTGTATTTGAGTTATTGATTAAATGTAACATCCGTAGAGCAGCAATCAGAATTGCTAGTCCGCAAACATTCCCAGAGAAGTAAAGACTCGTTCCAAGTGCCAATCACGTATACTCCTGTGGTTAAAATGCAATTAAACAAGTAAAGCATCCAATATACCCACAAGCTAAACAAAAACAAATCACGGAAACCTGAACTACGGAGCAAAATCAAAGGCAAGATTTTAAAAACATAATTAAAAAATGAAAAGAGTCAATACAGGCTGTTGCTTGTAAGCCACTGTAAAACCTTTCAAATTACGCATATATGTGTTATTTATACACAGCAAAAAGGGTCTTTTTCCAAAATATGTCTCAGTAGGAAAAATCTTCTGAAACAGTAATGCTATACTTATTCCAGAAAACTGTCTGTCTTTTTTTATGCTTCCTGGTTTGCTTTTGAAGTTTTTTTTAAGTGGTGAAATAGATGGGAAGAAAAACATTCTTGAACTAACTATGTAAAACTCTTGCCCTCAGACCCTGAGGAAAGAAGGTTATTCTGAGAAAAATAAGAGAGTAAGAATAATACCAAGCAAACGTACTGATTTAGCAGTCTCGGTTTGATCACCACAAATTGTATTAATTTGAGAGCAACATCCTCACTGAAGGCCGTCAGACTTGCAGAGAGCGAAGAGCCAGAGGCAGAAGCCATGCCGGAGGGACATCGGGGACGGCTCCGGCAAGACCCTGCAGCCCAACCAAGCGAACGGCGAGCCCTGTGCACTGCCACCTCCCACGGAGGGAAGAGGCCAGGCGTTTTGGAAGAGGACAGCCACACATCTTCACTCAGAGCATAAGCTTTCAAATCACACTTAGCTTGTGGATCCCGCATGGGTAAGAAAGGAGCAATCTCCAAACCAGCAGCAGTTTCTATTAAATTTGGCCATTGCACGCCTCTCCCATGGTGCTTAGCATAGGAGGCACCTACACTACAGACGCCAGCCGTGGTTCAGAGCTGCTCCTCTTTGGCGATGACTCTCCTCTCTAACCTGCCCTGCTCAGGGCAGGGGTTACTGCAGTGTTTTCCGAGGAGCAGAGAAGCGGTGGAGTGGAGTTTACCTAAGTGGCTGCTGCCTGTCAAAGCTTCCTCCAGAGGGCACATGCTCGCCCAAGTGCACTTTACTTGAGCAAAGCTATTGCGCCTGCTTCAGTTTTGCCTCCTTGAATTGATAGCTCAGGGCTATGATGGAGAAGGCAGAAAAGGGCACTTTTCACAAGGGCCAGGAAGAAACGGATTTTACAAGATGGATGGAGCGAACCAAGGCAAAGTGTTGATGAACATACTGTGCTTCAGGCAACTTAATAAAACTCACATTACAAAAATCACTACAAATCATCTGCATCAGTTTAAAGTCTTGACTAAACCATACGTGCTACGTTACCCTGTAGGCTGCTCGCTTCAGATAAAAGGAAAAATTCTGCCCAATTCACCGGTGCCTATTACAGAACAATAACCTACTGCTCCCTTCTTTCATTTGTTGGGTTTTTTAACCTCTAATGAGCTTGTTTTAGCAACCCAAGCAGATCCAGGAGTCTCTCCCTTTCCAAACAGCCACTCTGCGTGCTGTCTCCAGAATTAGGACAGAGATGTCAAAATGCACAGAGGCAAATTGATCCAATTGATCTCTCGGAGAGCTGAGAAGCACACAGTCCTCGAAGACCTTTATTTTTTCAATCTGCAATGAAAGGGCCTGGCAGTAAACTGGGGAGAGCCAGTTTTATAAGCTGGGAGAGAAATGGTTATAGAACTGTAGCAGTTCAGGGATCTTCCAGCTGGTTTAAATGATTTGGCTTCCTTACGAACATACTGAAGGAGGGGAAAAAAAATAAAAGAAAACTCCTGAAGGTCAGCCATGAGTGCTATAGGTATCTCATGCAACCGAGTCCTCAATTTATTCTCAAACATTTCATGTGGAGATGGGGACAGGGGGAGGAAGGAAGAATACAGAGGGGGAATGGAAGTTTCTGCACCCGTATGTAAATACGGATTAAGCAAGCAGACCGTCTCCTGCAATATCTTAAACAAATGAGCAATACTAAGAGAGGGACCAGAGAGAACACTGTTTACCCCAAGCTCCTCTGAGCACAGCGGGCAGGTGCTCAGGCAAGGTATAAAGTCAGATTCCCCCAGAAAGCGCTGAACTGACCCCACTCTGCCACGGCTCAAAAGGCAGCTTTTACTGCTGGGTGAAATACCACTTCCCGAAGGGAACAGGAGCTGATTCTTTGCCTCCTTCATTTGGTTCTCCCTTTTTATTACACAGGCTGAGCTATTATATGTGCCATACTGACAATTTTGCAGGGAAGCAGTAAAATTTCCAAAATGCTTGGAGAGGAAGGAGGATTTTGTTTCAGTTGAAACTTTTTGGTTATTTCAACCCAGATTTGCAACTTTGCTGGCCCCACGCTGCACTTTTGCGAGCTCCACAAGAAAAACAAGTGGTGTTGCACTGACCAACCTTCAGCGATCCAGGCTGTTGGGGACAAGGAGGAGCATATCTTAATAGCCTCCTCTTTCTATCCCACCCCTGGGAAAAGTGTAACTGCTATTGAATCTAACTCTTTTTCTACACTTTTTATTTAGATAATGTCCAAAATAGAAACAAAACGTGCTGTTCACTGAGAAATGCTTTTTTTTTTTCTTTTTGTGTTTTGTTTTGGACTTTTTTTTGCAGATGGTTAGGGTTAATAATAAAAACCAGTTCCGTTTAGGCAAAGCTTTTTAGGATGTCCAGTTTGGTGGTGTTTTTTTTTTCACTAGGATGAACCTAACAAATTAATTTTCATCCTGTTGGCAGTCAACAGGAGCTCATGTGTGTTCCCTCCTTCCTCCAAGGTCAGCAGGCCGCACTCTGGTTTCTTGCTGGCACAGGCTGTATGCTGATTGTGGCAGCTCCCGTGCTGGCTGAAGCGCTGCAAACCCGAGGCTGTCCCCGCTGCCTGCTCATCTGCTTGGGCAGGGGCGAGCAGGCTGGCAGCAGCAGCCACCTCCTGCACACGTTGCAGCACCGCTGGCTGCACGAAGGCTCTCCGTGCCCTTCACCCATCTCCTGGGCACAGAGCAAGGCTTACGGCCAACTCCATGGTTTCGACCTGATGCAAAAATGGGCATGCGTGGAAGTATTTCAAACATGTAATTGGGATCCTGTGTATGCCTCTCCGGTAACATCTCCAGAATAAGGACTGTATTATACCAGATCACACCCCTTGCCTCAGCCAACCAGCCCCCAATTGCGCACAAACTCACTTTAAAACTCAAACATGCCAGATATTTCATTTATTTCAATTTCTTCTTCTCTCTTACTGATCTCTCTTACTGACTCTGCAAGGACACATCTGATATAAATAATATCAGCATCCACCAAGTTATGGAAAAGGAAGCCGAAACCGCACAGACTCCATCCCACTTTCACTTCTGTCAACGGCCGCCTCTTGCTGATTTCACAGCAGGAATCAATGACTCCTTTCCACTTTATTATTATTATTTTTAAAACAACTTTTGGTAGAGGGCCAGCACTTGATGAAAAACAAGACAATCCCGCCGGGTGCTGTTCATCCGTGTCCTGCCAGCATTCCTGGTGCTAACTGACCCACTGCTCCAGATTTACAACGCTTGTGCAAGCACATCACCGCGCTCACACCTGGGAGAGCGTGCTGCCTCTCCTGCGATCTTTGCTCTGCCCCTACAACTATCACTGGACAGCATGCACCGGGAGTCTGGCAGATCTGCTCTCCCAAAACAAAGCACTCCAAGCCACGTAGTAAAATCCTGGTGAAAGCTGTTGCAAACCCTTGCAAGAAGTGTAGCAGCAGCAGAGGGTGTATTCAGAAAGGCTAACTTTCGCCAAGGGAAATGAGCCTCCCTGTGCGCCCTTTTTGATCAGCAGTGAAAGGGGAGGAGAGGGGAGGGCTGATGCAGGGCCATCCTTCGCTCCGAGTCACCCTCTGGGGACCCTCTTTCTCTCCATCAGCTACAGAGGGAGCTCACCTCCCTCGGACTCAGCTCCCTCAAAACCCACACTGTCCAGACACAGCTCAGGCTCTGACAAAAATAACTAGAACTACTGATGGAGAAAAATCACCTTTTGGGTCTGGTATTTATTGAGCAAAAGAGTGCAGGATACTTTCACCCTCTTGGCAACCCTGCCTTTGAGATTGCAGCAACTGATGCCAGCTTTGATGGAAAAATATGTTGCTGAGCCTCAAAAAGGGCAGGGCTAGCTTTTCCTTTGCTGCTCTGTGGGTCAAAGAGACAGATTCATAAATGGAAAAGCTTCTGTCATCTCACAATAGCAGTACATAGAGAGACTGCCTCTTGACAGGAAAAAAATAAAAGAAAGACTAAAAAAAAATAAAAGACTACAAATAACATTGATATGTATCACACGTTTAAAATCAGTAATGAGAAGGGCAGAGGAGAGCTTATCCAGAGCCCCAAGTGCCAGCCAGTCTTACAGCACTTTGGCAGAGGCAACTCTGGAAAAACAAGGCAGGGATATTTGCTTTATGGCTTGCAGATTGTCTGTGTCAATGCAATCATACCTCAGTCATCTGCTTCAGCCGAGACCCAGAGACCAAACGGTTCCCGAGATGCTGAATTCGGACGTGCTCTTTGGGACCGTGCGCCTCGGGTCTGGGAGGGGAGCGCCCGGCTGCCCCACAGCCGCTGCATCTCACCAGAGAGTCCATCTCTCAATGACCACTGCTCAACCGAGCACGAGCTGTGCTTCTCCTCAGAGACAACTTTTGCTAACTCTTACCTGTATCTCTTTATACGTAAGCAAGTTGCCCACCCTACAGTCTACTACAGTACCTATCAGGTGGCTCTCCAGAAATGTATAACCCATGTGAAGTGAACCCATCAGAAGTTTCAGGGACTTCACCTCCAGAACGGCAGTGTGAATTAAACCAAACAATCCATAGCAATGCCTAGCACAGAAAAAATCGCAACATCACCGCCACTGGCAATGAAGCGGGAGGACATAGGATGGGAAACTCCTTGCACTCTCAAAAAGGAGCTAGTGAGTGTGCTTGGTACAACGCATCTTCACCAGCAAATAAATATTTTTGTCAAACTAACATACAGCTTTCCATCCCAAATGACTTCCCTGCTTCCTGCCAGTTATCTAGCCTTCCAGATGTCCTCAAGCTGCTTCATGGCCACTTTTCAGAGCAAGCATGTGGAAAATGTAGAACTGTTCTCAAAATCAAGCTAACCATCTTACAGGAACTGCAGATGTGACTCCTAACATTCCTAACACAAACACTGCTTTCCCTAAGTGTATTTGGTAAATAGTTACTTCATTCAAGTTAACCATGCAAAAAAATCCCCAAACTGCCAAACCAAGACCCTTATGAGAATGATAGCTTTTTAAAAAAAAAAAAAAAAAAAAAAAAAAAAAAAAGAGACCACCTGCCCAGCCACTGTTTCTTCAGGACTTCTCTCTCCATGCTGTTACAGTGAATTTGCAAGCCTATTTCATAGCTCTGCAACACCTGCAGCATCTGCTGTGTATGGACCCACCCCACAGCGTCTCCGTGCTGCTGGGGCATTGCAGGAGCCTGGGCCGTCAGAGACCTGGGGACACCACAACAGCCTCCCCGTAATGCATTACAAACTCTGTTCTTGTTTGGGTTTAACGCTGCGAAGTGGGTGACCACTTCACCGGTTTTGTCCCACTGCTGACTTTACAACTCAGCACTGCAGTAACAGCCTGAAATGGTGACCTGCTTCAAAGCATTAATATCGGAGACTGAGAAAGAGGGTTGGTACAGACAGACAGCCCTGGCATAGTTTATATGGGATACATTCAGGATCTTTACCCGACTGTGGACTGACAGCAATCCAGAGGGTTTTATGGTTTCCATTCCTTTGACTGCTTAAAAAACGATGCGCTCCATCTTTTTTAAGACAACAGCTGATATGTTTCAAAGTTTCCTTTTCATTTCTATCATGAGAACAGAGAAGCAAAGGGTAAGGCTGCATAAGGAAATACTGTTTCAGAGATAAACTAGCGCAAAATGAACACTGTTCTTTAAGATTTCAACGGGGATGACTCCCGACTCCAGGAGGAAAGACACCCCATTTACTAAAAAATACGCTGTTATGAGACTAGAACTTTAAATTACAGGAGTCAAAGAAAAGCAATTTTTTTAACTGCACAATTTTTTTTTTTTTTTTTTTTTTTACCTATTTCTAACCCTAAAAATCTGTTAGATATTTTTTTTCCCCTAGACTCTAGGGCATATGCTTTTCTCCAGGAGACTGAACCACTGCCAAACCCACACTGCTATCCAAGGATCTTAACACGCTTTGCAAAAACATTAATTAAAACTCACAGAGCAAGAGGAAGGTAGTAAGGCTGGATCTTTTGTTTCACAGCACGGAAAACACCACCACCAAAAAAAGGACAAAAAGATTTGACAACATACCAACCATCTCAAAGAAAACATGCTGCAGAGGACGGCAGAGGGGTGATGCTGGGAGGGCAGAAAGGTGGGTGAGGAAGAGTAAAACCCAGCATTTTCTCTCATTTGAAAATGGAGATTTAAGAGCCAGTTTTCTTAATCCAGGCCCTCCTCTGCTTTCTCACCACACCTACACAATTGCTGCATCCAAATACACCATCCGAAACAAAGCAGTTGCTAATTATTGTATCTTATTATAAGGACGCCTCATCTGTACATCTTTCAAGATTTATCACAGAGTCATTATTTCTCTCTGCAGCATGATTTCCCACTCAAATGTGGGAAAATGAAGGCAACAGCTATTTAAGTGCAATTTGCAACATGCTCTGTATGTATTAATCTCTTACTGTCTTGTGGGAATGTTTTCCTACATCGGGTGCCTAATCCATAAATATACCTCCATTTGCTTAACACATTTGTGGACAAAAGAAAAGCAGAACTAAAGCAACAATTTCATTTCTACTGAATAGCACACATTTATTACTTTATAACGCATAAACATCATTCCATCAAAGTGAACTAAGGTTAGGAAAGCCATCAATATATCCTTACCAACATGGCAGGGCTAGAAAGTAAAATAAAGGGGACTCGTTCACATTAGACATCATTTGCTGGTTTTGTAATTGTTATTTCCCTTAAAAATAACAACAAAAAGCAGTCTCTCGGTGAGCAGCAACCAATTGGTAGTTTCGCAGACAGAAAGAACAACCTGAAAAGCTGCGCGTTGAGCAGCAAACCAGCGATGCCTTCCCAAAGGCAGCAGGTCAAGGGGCACTGCAATTCACCACACGCCGTGGCAGGTCTCTATCCGAACGGCTGGCACATGTCCCGAGCAGAGATCCTCTCTGTTTGAGCCACCCAGAGCTAGGACAGCATGGGGGCAGAAGGGAGGAGGAAAGCAGGGGAAACAGAGGAGCAGAGCTGTTTAGGCTCTGTTTCTTAACATAAATAGCTCCACAGAAAAGATTTTACTAAACCAGAAAAACATAAGACCAAAAAGGAAATCTGAACCCCATCCCCCGCACAGATTTTCAGTTCTTTGGACCCCAGTACATAACTGACACTGTGGCTGCTACTCAGAGGAGACACTGTGGCATCCATGCAGGGAGCCATCTACTGCCGGACACCAAAGGCACCTCCTCACAACAGAAACCTTCAGCCTTCACATCAGGTCTACAGACTGTACCACACAGTCCATGATTGTTATGGAAAAGAATGTTTTCAGATCAAATTTGTTTCCAAAACAAAGGAATTCACTTCCCAAAGCCTGCCAGGGAGAGGGAAGGACCACATTCCTTCCTCTGCTCTCAGGAAATTAAAGTTACCCGACTGCTGGGAAGGTGTTAAGAAGCCTCAGTCTCTTCCTGATGCCAATATTGAAAGGTGTCAAATGCCTTTACCTCACGCTGCCGTCAGAGGATGGTGAGGGAGCAGAGCACCACACGTCCAAGCTCATGCAGAAAGTTTATTTTGTCTCCTCTGAACCAGAAACACTTCAGACCACTAATATATGCAGCTCCAAGTTATTTCCTCTTTAGCTTTTTTTCCCTTCAGCTACAAAGGAGCTGGTACCGTTGCTGAGTGATGGGTGCTTCTTAGTGCAGAGCTGGAGAGCCGTCCCTCTGAAGCCGTTGCTCCACAGCTGACGGACAGAACAACCCAGCCCATAGAAGACTTCCCTCACCCAGCAGCAACCTAAACTACAACCCATCGAACAGCAGCTACAGTATTGTCTCATGTGTCCAGAGAGGCCAGCTGTAGCCAAGGAAAGACCCCAACTTCACCTAGTGGTTGAAGGTCCGTCAGCCCTGGGGTTGTGCCAGGCATGGGGATGACCATGCCTCCGTACCTTCCAAAGGAGACAGAGGTTATAGAAGTGCACACCCTTCCCCTCGAGATCCAGCAGCTCTTTTAGACTGTCTAGCCAAAAAGGAGCAAGTCATTCCTCCTCAGTAAAAGGCACTCTTTCTACAGGACTTTATGGATGGAAATCCATGGCAAAGACAGCAAAAGAGAGAGATGTCCCTCTGGGAAGTACACTACAAGGAAAGGAAAGACAATCATCCTTTTCTTAAACTATGATTCATATTATCTTTTCTTACAGGCTACATCATTTTCACACAATCATTCAGACTCTGACACAGTGGGCAAGAAGCACCCCATCAGCATGGCAAAGGAAGCCTATCCAACATGCTCATGAAAAGGGAACTGAGGTCTCCAAAAGGCCTAATATAATGAGAGCTAATGCCTCTGGGAGTCCAGAAGAAAGCAAGAAGTAGCAAGTTGCTTGACTAACATGACAGTAAAGTGTCGATATTTAAGTTTTAGGCCCTGTCTAAGTTTCAGTTCTCACCTCACTTAGGCTTGTTTTGCACTAGTGTACAACAGGGCATAAGCATGAGCCACTATCCAAAATAATTCAACTTCATTTTTCCTGTTCACTAGTTGCCAAGATAAAGAAGGAGGTTCTCTACTGCTTCATTCTCCTATAAAGGGACCTGAAGCATATTTGGTGAGGATATGGGTGGTATGGTTTTTATCCCACACATTTGCAGTTGCTGGTGGTTTTTCTTCTGTGCTTTCTCAAAACGGCTGCGAGTCAGAATGAAAAGCATAAGTTTCTGAAGCTGCTGAGACTTTCATGGCACTTGACCAAAGGAAATAAATAAAAATAAAAACAAGCACTCCAAACATACCCTTCTCCTTGGCAAAAGCAAAGGCAGCTTCTCTGGAGAGTCTCAGCTGTTGTCACTCCACAAAGCTTGCCTCGACAACACCAGTAATAAGGTTATTACATTATTTAGTAACAACCCATGGCAATCCTCTACGTCCCCTCCCCAGGAACACTTATGAAATAAAGAGCTGCTGCTGGATTCTCACACTTTAACACCAGTTTTGCACCTCACTTGACAGTCTCTGTAGTTTTGTGTGCCCGCACATTAACACGCAGGCACACAAAGGAAGGAAGACAAAAGAGATGTACAAATGCAAGGGTTCAGTGGGCATAAATTGGCCATCGAGGCATTTAGGCTGGGAAAAGAAAGCTTTCCAGGCAAACTCGTCAGACTGCGGAGCAGCCTTCCAAGGGGAGCCATGGAGATGATCCAACTGGACACAAGGCAGCGCTGAGCCAGTCTATGAAAGGGATTAGATAACTGGGTGCATGTGATAACAGAGGACTATGTCTGATGAGCCAAGTGGTCCCTTACCGTATGATGTTCCTTTGACAGAAGGAACGCGATTACTTTAGAAGTCACCACACTGTTAGCCATCCCATTCACTAAGCTTGCAGGGGCCTGAGTCTTGTCATGAGGATACCAGAGACGTGGAAACCTCAGCTGTACCGAACGCAAGTGGAGCTACAGCGATCGACACCAGCTGTTCAGTTGCAATGACCCAGTAATCATCGTGATTATGTGTCCCAGTTACTGGGGGACTCTGCTAGAGGGATTACCAGGTCGTGATCATCACACTAAGCTCTACTCAAAAAAGCATTAAACATGAGGACTAAACGTTCAAAATAATTTCCTGCTCAAGTACCTCAATGTTTGGAAGCCTAACAGAAGATAAGTCCTAATTGGCAGAGAGCATTACCGCATCAAGTGATAGCGTCAGGAATCCCACATCTCAAAAGCAGGCCCTGGGAGCACCGTCTGGACATGCTCAGAGCCCTGCAACTTTATCCAATTGAAAACTAAAGTCTTCTTCAAACGTAACTTGGGGGAAGGCTACGCCATACTGAATTCCAGGACTCCTGCCTCCCCAGAAGCCTCCTCTGTGTCCTGGCAGAATTACCAGGAGGCCAATAACACACTGAACCACCACACTAAATCAAAGTCAGTAAGCTCAAACTCTGGGCCATTGCAGGGAGGCATCTTCCATGATGATGCAAAACATTTCCTGTGACTTTGGTATGGAAAAGCTTTTTCAAGCTCTCACAGGTGTTTTCTTCCTTAATCGTTTTTTAAAGAAGATATTGGATGTAAGATATGCCACCTATTAAAATATAAGCTTTGAAGGTAGAAAACACTTCTAGAAATTATCTTGGGAATCTTGCTGAACTTTATCATATTTGGAGTCATCATTCTTTCCATACAAGTGTGCACTTCATTACTTGGTAATGGAACAATAATTGCTCTTCAGTTATGCAAGATGCACCTCTAATTTGTAAGGTGTTTCTGAAGAGGTAATGACAGATGCTTAAAAAAATGAAATGTGAGAATATGAAACTTGTTATGTAAAAGATGATGGTACCCACGGAGTAGTCTGCCAGCTGGGTCACAGTCTCAGCTGGTATAAAGGAATGATGCTGATGTTCTGTCGTATGTATTCTTAAACACCGAACCTGGAGCCAAATTAATCATATTACTCTGTTCTTTAATCTGACTAAATCTCACAAATGAAGCACCATCAGTGTAGGTCAACACCTGACATCCCTGCTTTCCTGACAGCTTCCTACACACTCGAGGTAAGGCTGCCAGCAATTCAGCAGAAGGCATTTTTCCCCTCTGAAATTATACTTCCTGATTATAAAACATGCGGAGTGTGAAATAAAGATATCAATCGATATCTTTTCTTGTTTCTAAAACTAGATTCAATATAAAACCTGCTGGGGACTATATTGTGAGGGACAATCTTGTGTTAAAAAGGATGATCTATCCAAATTTTCTCCATCCCCTTTTCTCCAACTTTACTACTGTGAACAAGGGCTCGGTGCAGTATTTCGAAGACCACGTGTTCACTCACAGCCCTTCCAGACAAAATGTCAACTCCAGACTCTGAGCACTTGTGTTCGTTAATGCGCGGCAACGCTTGTAAGATCGAGAGCAGCACACCATCCAAATGTCATCTGTGTGTGCAGATGCAGTATCGAGTGCACCTCCTCCTATGACTAATTTTCCAATTAAGATTGAAACACTGTTGTGCTAGAAACACAACAAACACATAGGAAGATCTCATTCTTGCCCCAAAGGGATTTATTATCAAAGGTACGCTAATTTTACTCTAATCTACTTGTTTTTACTCAGCAAAGTACCAACTTTTACGATAGATAAATTTTGCAGTGCAAAAATTAACTGTATTTTACTGTTTTGAAAGAGTTTAGCATGACATCCACAGGAAAAAAAATAAAAAAAGAAGATTGGCAAACACTTAGAAAGCTTGCTTCACCTATTCTGATCTCCATGCCATTGCAGACATATTATTAGCAGGACCCAAGCTACCTAATCTGAGACTTGTTCAGGTCCGAGTACATAAACTGCATCACAACAGCGACTGCTGGGTAGACGCACCCTGAGGAAGCCCAGCCTTTCAGTCTGTCTGGAAGAACAACAAAACAACTATCATCGACTACAAAACTTTCATCTAGGAGAGCCCTGCTTAATCTAGTGGAAAAAGACATAATGAGATGCAGTGCTTGGAAGCTGAAATTAGATAAATCAGGCTAGAAATATGCACACATTTTTAACAGTGAGAATAGCATACCGCTGCAACCATTCACCTACAGATATTTCAAAAAGTCCATCACATTTAAAGTCAGGGCTGCTGACAGATGCGCGACACAGCTCAAAGACAAATGCAGGCTTCATGCAGTAATTCTTAGACAAAGCTCTGCCTCTTGCACCACGCTCCCACTCAGATTAGATGATCATAAACGGTCGCTCTTGACCTTAAAAATCTACAATGACACTCCTAGTAACGGTAAAAACATCTTCAAGGAGTTGTAGCTCTGCACAACCCTGCACGACAGTTTTGCACCAATAGCCCGTGTCATTTCCATCCCGTACCAGCTGCCTGAGGGCCAGGGACAGAGCCGGGCTGGACAGCTGGCATTCGGGTACCAAATTTAGTCCCTTCGCTCCTGGCTTGGCAGCAGCTGAAAGAACTGTAAAAAACCCCTTCACATACCTTGATGAAGCCGCTTCCCCCCAAAACATCAGCTGCCTGACAGCATCAGGGACTTTGAAAAGACAGACAGAAAAATGGGTCTAATTCGCATTTCCCAGCGGAAAGTTGCTACAGTGTGGTCTTTATAAAAATGGCACAGCAGGAACAACAAAAGATTCTCTCCTCCCCAAATAACTAAGCAATTTTAAAATAGTTAATCCTGGAAACACTCTCAAAAGATTAGCCGTGACTCAACAAACTTTAAAGACGATGGTTTTTAATTTAATTTAAAGTTGAACATCCTTGTGTGATAATGGCAGAGATGAAGGACTATTAGGGAATAATCTTGTTTACGGATCAGTGAACTCAGAAAATTGCCAAGGCACTGTGAAACATATTCCTTATTCACACCTCATAATTAACTGAGTGCTCTGCAGAGACAGGATGCTGCAATATTAAAGTCATCTTCGTTATTAGAAAGCTGCTCCTTTGGGCTGGGGATGCCACTGAGAGGGGCTCACTCGGTTCTGGCATTTCCAAACTCCCGGGAGAAAGCACCTTCAATCCATCAAAACGGCAGACTCCCAAAGTGTAACAGAGGGCAGAGAAAGCCTTTGGTTTATGACAAAAGCATGGCTTGTGCAGAGAGAAAAAACACCTCCCTCCTTCCCTAATGCCATCTGGGAGCGTTTCTCTTTTAAAGGCAATTGAAAGAAGAAAATACAGTTCTCTTAATTAATTCACATTGAAAGGTGCTTTTGATGGGAGTCAAGAGGCCAAATCAGATCAAAGTAAATAATGCAACAAATAGTGACATGAAAGCCCTGGAAGAGCAGCTATCATGGCTTGCACTGTCTAGATCTTCATAAAAACAACAAATGTTGAAGCTTTCGACTTGTAGGAAAGGGGAGGGGGATAGGGGGCTCTATCTTTTCAGCAAATTTTAAGAGAGGAATTGTCAGTTTACGGGCAAAAATAGGAAGACTTTTGCTGAGGTAAATCTGGTGAAGATTTGGGAAATCCTGGATTAAGTCTCTGCCTTATGTCAGGTTTTGTTTGTGAATTCGGGCAAATGCTCAGACTTTCTGCCCTTTGGTTTAGAGAGGTAACGCTTCTCCCTGGCTGATGGAGCACAGACACTCGGACGGAGAGGACACACACACCCTGGGTCCCCGGCAGCCGAGAGAGCGGCTGCAGCCCCTTTGCACTGCAACTACACCACAGAGAAGAGAAAGCTGCTGAAGCCGATAAAAAGCAATGAGAAGGACTCAGTCTCGTGAGTGAGTGTCTGAGGAAGCCCACGAGCTTTGCCCAAGCCAGGTTACTTTGTGTTATTACTCATCCCCAAATAGCAGTTAAGAAAGGGAGGATATATTGTAAACCCATATCTAGGTAACGGAGGCCCAGATACAGCAGCTACAGAGTTTGATGGTGTCATCTCTGGCCCTGAAATGGGCCAGGTCCATCTTAGCTTAGTTCAGCATCTTGCTCCAGCCTTTCCCCTGTAATGGGGAACAGGCCAGGCAGTCGCAGGATTGTCTTCAGCCAAAGCCAGTGCACAGAATTCAAAACACAGTAATAAAAGATACTTAGGTTTTCCGTTCAGGTTTTTACTGTACATCTCAATTACCTACACAGACTGCAGTCAGAACAAAAGAATAAATAATAAAGAAAAAAAGGGTGGTGCCATAAATCAGCACTGAAAATGCAGCTTGTGAATAGCATAAGCATCCAGCACGTTTAGAAAGAAATGGAACAGGAACAACAAGCAATAATACACAATAAAAATCCAAGGTGTCCCTGCATCTGCAGTACGGCACGTTATTCCAAGATCTCCCCTTCCTCTGCCCAGTTTTCAAAGGATCTAATAGAGATCGAAGAGGTACAGGAAAGGGTAATAAGGCTCATCAGACACATGGACTGGCTTTTGCATGAGGAGATATTCAACAGAACAGGGCTCTCCACCCTGGAAAGGGAGTACATATAAAGATACTATAAAATTATGAAGGGCTTGGGGAAGTGAACCAGAGAAATTACTTTCTGTTTCTTATCACACAAAGTCAAAGGGCTCGCAATGAAATTATCAGTTTTCAAGCAAAGGGAAAGACTTCTTCGTATGGCGTGTAATTAAATCACAGAACTCATCGAGACAAGATGTCCTCAAAGTTGGAGGAGAGAAGGGTTCTAAAAAGGGAATTAGGCAACTCCACAGAGGATAGGTCCATGGAGAGTCTTAAACACAGTGATCCAGATAAAGCATCCGGATCCATAGACTCTAAATCACTGACTGGCACATGTTCAGCATACACGGTGAGGAAAGGTAACCCCGTACTGGTCCTGTTCCCATTCTTTTCTTCTCTGTAAGCATCTAGTAATGACCACAGTCAGAAAACAGATACTAGGGCTAGATGGACCGCTGTTTTGATATGGTGTTCCCACAATGTTCTTCTATTATGTTGAATATACTGATATGAGTCCAATACACAAATCCTCATGTAAAGTAAAAGGACTTCTATTTTTTTTTCTTCCCCTGAAGAAATATCATGCAAAAATTCCTGTATTCATATTCCTCCATAGCACTAGACCAAGTGCATGAACAAACGCCTTCGGGGTGGAAAGTTATCCATCATCTCCAAAAGTTTATACAGGCAATGAAGGAATTTGGGTTTCCACACGGAGTAATTCCATGATGGAGATACCATTCAGGATCATAAACAGGGTCATGATAGTGAATCCACAGTATGTCAGCCAAGATCAGCAAAAGAATGCTGATCTGTAATGGACAGATTAGAAAGACTGGCATTAGCAGCCATTTAGACCACAGACCAGGTGACAGCTTTCCAAAGATGAAAATTCCTGATGCTTGTACCAAAAACATTTGTACTCTAAGCAATTCATCTTTTGAAATAAATGCGTGACATAATTAACACTGGAGGGAATGGGGGAGAAGAGGGAGAAGAACAACAACAAATGAATTGAGCTTACTACCAAAATACAAAAGAAACATCTCTGCTTCAGACATTTAGAGATAACTCACAGGCGCAGCAGCGATACAAGCTGCTGTCATGAGATTAGGCAGAGATTACGGTAAATGCAATTAAATCAAGCAATGTCAAAATATTGCAGGAGAACCCAAGGCCATCATTTTACAGCAGCTTTGTCTCTGCAGAAATTCCTAACGTGGTCTTGCAAGAACAATATGCGTAACAGTGTTATATGATCGGATAAAACTCCATTTTATGGGAGGGAAATAAAGGTAATGTTCCCTCTTCACTCCACCCCTGACTGATAATTACTCCTTCCCTGAATTTTATTTTGAACAATCAATAAAGTCCTTATCTCCATGGAAAACAGAGAAGAGACAGTTTTTCCTTCTAATTTTCCTCTTCTAAAATGAACACCCAGCATGTTTGTTGGCATCTTTCACAGATTAAAAGGAACTGTATTTTATTCCATAGTTCTTGTACTAGTACAACCAAAGTGCAACCATAATTTCAAAGTACAAATTTTATGCTTAGTATTTCCTTACTCTACAGCTGATTTGCAAAGACAAGGAATTCATAGGTCACAAAAGGAGAGATTTGAGCAGACTTTCAGCCCCCAGCCTGAACAGAAGACCTACAGCAAACACGCTGCCAACCAAAGCTTTAAACAGAGGAACAACTGCATTATCCACACAGCATAAGAAAGGTATTTTCTTAAGACAACCAAACCTAACTTTAAGAAAGGAGGTTAAAAAAGAAAAAAAACAAACCCACAACAACCACCACAACATATTTCAGTGGAAGATTTTCGTTTAAGCCGCTCCGTGATCAGTTGTGGCAGGTAATGAGAATTCATAAGGCAAAGCAGAGCATTGCCAGATGCTGCGAGACCTGTCCCACCTGGAAAGCAAACACTCCACAGCAGCGCTCCAACAGCCCAAGCACAAACCTTGTCTTTCAAGGCTCACTTCAGCCAGTATCTGAATTTCAGCACGGATGTTTGGGAATGTGGAATGCATTTACAAGAGTCCCTTCTGCGATGCAGCTTCCTGGACATTCACATTCTGGAAATTGCTTAAAAGAATAGCAACAAAAAAATCTGCATTTCAAAGATCTGCAGTCGGGAGAGAAATGTGCATTCCAGCATTTCCAAGCCAAGGAGAGGATTAAGGTTTCTAATGCACTAGTTGGAAAAGAATATTGGGATAACTGAATTAGAAATGTGAAAGTGGATTTACTACTCTAAAGAAGAAGATTAAGTTGAAGATTAAGTTTCTAGTCAGGGAAGGATCTATTCATCTTGGAAAGCATACAAGGAGGATGGCAGGAGTATTAGACATGCTAACAGATTTTGTCTTTTTAAACCAAATATTAAGTCTCAACAGCTACTTCACATTAAAAAAAAAAAAATCAAACTAACACTCATCACGCAACTGGAACCATCCACATAAGGTCGTATTTGATGAGATGGGTGTCCTCATGGTTTTGAGCAAATGATTGCTTGTAACAGCCTGTGAAAACCTAAAGCCATGTAACTTAGCCCTGAGAGTCTGCTATCCTTCACTTAATATATGCCTTTATTACCAGGTTCACAGAGGAGACATGGACCAGCTCAGAAAGCATCAGTCATTAATGAGGTAGGTAGTTACAGCTGAATCCTTCACTCCTCAGAACAGCCTAAAAGTTTACGCTAGATGTCCAAAAATGTGCCTGGAAGTCAAAGATGTGAGAGAAAAACTGTTCAATTAGATTAGCTCTGGGAAAATACCTGCAATAATCTGGGTATCATCTATCTTCAGGTGTTGTGGGTTTTTTTTATTTCCTGGGCGACTGAAATACCATTCTGTGTCAAACTAACCCAGATTTACTGCAAGGAAAATGACCTGGCAAGCCATTAAGGTTTTTCTGTTTCTCAGCCGCTGTTAATTCCCTGACACTGGTTTACAGGGCTTTCAGAGAAAGCCAATGAAAACGGGCATGCTGCTATTTCAAACGCTGGTTTAATGAGACTGCCATGAACTGTGAATAGAAAGGCAGTCCTGTGAAGTAAAGGGAATGAACAGAATCTCCTGTGAGTCAGCTCGGGGACACACAGACTGCACCTACAAACTGGGGATTTCCAATTAGCAACACAGGGAAACGAAGATGCCGACGTACAATGAAGTGACTGCAACTGCAGGGCTTAAATGCAACTCCCATTAATGAGAGAAAAAAACCCGCTCCCTCTGCACATGAATGAATAAGCGATCAGCATCTTTCAGAAGATGAGGAAAAAAAACCAAAAAAAACCAAACCAAAACCAGCTGTTAACTTCTCCTCCCGATTCTGTTTTGCGCAGCGTGGTTCTTTGTCCCAGGCACAGTTTCCACTTACGAATTCACAAAAATGGATTTTCATGGACTAAATGAAAGTCTAAAGGATCTTTAAAAGACTAAAAATTCCCTAAAAAAAAAAAAAAAAAAAAAGCTAAAACATGTTAAGTCATCATCAGCTAAGAAAAATAATATCAGACTCAATCTTGCCTCTTTTTTCCTGACATTTAATGTACATGAAGCCAAACTACTTAAGTTTATTTGCTGCTTACTGAAATAAACAGGGCCTCTTGATACTGTCATATATTAGTAGACCAGGGGATATTATTTACTTTCCACTTCCTTCTCGGAAGGATTTAAAAAGAGGGAGAGAGGTGTTTTTCTGTCCTGCAAGACAAAAACCATTATCCAGAATAGCAGCTAAAATGATCCAATGAAGGAAGTAAAAATCTAAAACCGAGCCTCTTCTATTCAAACAAGCGCGTGCACAAGTGCCTGCTTTTCCATACACAAATAAGCCAAGAGCGCAAGCAACTGTGGCTCTGCGCCACACCAAGCGCCAGAGCAGAGCAGGCTCCTGGCTTTTGCCAGCCTCTCCATGGTCCCTCCTCCTCAGGCAACAAGCACAGGGAAAACTCCTCAGTTAGGTACAGGGTGGAGGAGAGCCGAACACCCAAAGCAGGAGAAGAGAGGTCAAAAACAAACTGAGCTTTGCAGCCCATGGAGCAGAAACCCATGCAGAGGGGAGGAGGAGATAAGCAAAGAGACAGCTAGTGCTGAAAGCTGGAAAACCCCGGAGGACCTTGCCGCCTCGCTGGGCAAAGCTCCCACAGCAGGAGACTGAACCTGAAAGACAGGAGGAGTGGGGAGCACATGGAGGATCCAACACGCAGTACAAGGACGTAAGTGGGGGCCCTTGAATTGGCTGGGCAAGGACTTTGGGGCTAGGAGTCTAAGAGGGACCCTGGGAGAGGGAGTTTATCACAGTAGCTTTTGAGGAAAGCAACAAGATCCAAAAGGCCAAGCAACAAGATCCAAAAGGCCAAGCAACAAGATCCAAAAGGCCAAGCCTGAGGAGCAAAGATTAGAAGCAATTAAATGACTAAGGAGAAGAAAGCAAGGGAAAAGATGAGGGCAGGCTGGAGTAGATGAGGCAGGACGACAAACTGGGGAGAGAGGAAGAAAAGGGCTGCCAGAAGAAGCTGCACATGCTGGGGTTTATTCCTCTCCGAGTCTGGAAGGGAACATCATGTCATTGTGCCTCCTCTGTCAGCAAATATCTAAGGGGAAAAGTCCCCCATCTCTTAATACTGACTCCTATAGAGCACAATCTACTGCTGCCACCAGCTAGTCTGCTTGCTCAAGCAGCAGACGTCGATGAGGTGGATCCAAAGGTTTCAATCCAACTGTTCACACCCATGTGGCTCCCCACTGCAAAATTTCTGGCTATTCACTTTAATTGTTTTGAAAAGCAAGGAAATTACACATCCAGAAACTATGCCAAAAGTACTTTAAAAGATTACAGACCGAAGGAACAAACTGTGAGGAAATACCAGCAGTTGGTAGTTTGTACACAGAGAAATTATCGAGAAGTTGTTAATCTGTCTCAAAGCAGGACTTGAATGACATGAAGAAAATAGGGCACGGGGCCATGCCCTGGACAAGGAAGAAACAAAATATTGAATAGTTGCAAATTAAGTGAGCACCATCCATTCTGGACAATGAATAGAGCAGGGATCATGCAGAAAAAATGGTACGTGATAGTGTAATTAAAGTCTGTCATAATATAAACACACAACAGGGCCAAAATGAAATCAGGCCTTTCTTACCTGGTGAGTGCATAGTTTTGCAGCCTAATGATGTCTAAACATGTCTTTTTGTATGTGCATGCAACATTAGTCATCATCATACCAAAGCAGTGCTGTTTTTAAATAAGCTTTAGTTAGCAAGCAGTGAGTTCCATTACTTGTATTGAAACAGCACTTGCACATTTCAAAGATGAAGACACATAATGCCACAAGTATGCATAAGAAAGACAGTCCTTGGCTTTTTTGGGGGGAGTCTTAAAACGACAACCATATTGCACAAATGGAGGTGGAAAAGAAGCATGCATTACTGTGCCTCATCTTCCAGCACAGGCCATGGGAACAGAGAGACGTAATTATTTTCCCAAGATTACACAAGGGTTGTCTGGAAGACAGTCACAGGCCAGAGCGTGTAAATCCTTGGCTGAATCCAAGGCTTTAAGCATAGGGGCGCCCACCCCTCACGTGTTTCTAGACTCTAGCGGAGTCTTCTGGTGGCCTCAGGTACCGTCTCAGCATGACAATAAATATCATCGCTGACTGCAGGCGAACGAGAAGATTCATGCGTTATTGCCAGCGAACATTTCCTAAAAAGACAGGACATAGACACAGCAGTAGCTAGAGCTATTGCTCAGACTCACAATGGAAAAATGGTCTAAAGAACTGAGTTCAGAGAATAGTAAACCACCGGCCAAATCCACCTCTGCAATACACCTCCCCAAAGGGGGCCGAACTTCATTCATAACTTAAGCTTACTAAATAACAAGAATGGCAGAGCCTTAGCAAACCTGCTACAATTTAAAAAAGCCTGCAATACCATAGAAGCATCATCCCACAGTTACCAGGATAACAATGACACTTATCTAATCTATCATGTTTCAGCACACACTGTGCCTTCCCAGGCCTTGGGACTCAGGGTCCTACCTGTCTTTTGGGGTGAAATTGCGTTGTCCTATTCTCACCTTAATTTTAAACATCAATTCCCAAAAAAATCAGCCTACGGCCAGCAACAATTCAGCACTTTCTTTTCTCTCCTTTCACACGCAGGCAATCCAACGCCAACCTTTGCTCAGAGCATCGCAGACTTGGAGCTTGCTCCTTTACTTTCAAAACCTCACAACCCTGAGGAGATCACCAATGAGAGAGGAAGGAAGGGAAAAGCCTAGGCTGGCGCCCTTACTTAATGCTCCAGGTTACTCATTTTTCTTTCCTGAAGAAAATCATTTTGACTGCTAGACTCCCAGACCTTTTTCACCACAGGCTGCATCCCAAACCAGGCCCCTGTCCTGGAATTTCGCCACTAACTATTGCTGTGGTGTTTGCAAAGCCCTATATCCCTTCCTCACTATTTTGCTGTTGCACGGCAAGGACCTTTTAGGCCAGTGACAAGCATTCAGGTTTTTCTTTTTTTGTATGTTTGCCCCTGACCAAAATAATACATTAATAATAGTTACTAATAATAGTTCTCAGAGGCATGCAATGCTTTTTACTGCTGTGCTTTGTGTATGAACACAACCAGTACTGACCTTCAGGGTGTGTGAGTGCAACTAAGCACAACTTCCTAAAGTTTAAGGAAGTTGTACCAAATCTAACAGAAAGTGTCTTCCTCGCACTTCTACAACCCAGGCAGTTTCATATGCTGAGCCACAGCTTCCTATGCAGCTTCCTCTAACAAATTCAAGAAAAGGTAAAGTTTGCACACATGAAATCCTATATCTGGGAAACCAGTCACACGATTCTGCCTATATCAGTTATGAATCTAGCAAGTAGCATTACACTGTGTGGCAAGGGGAAGCATTAGAAACACAGCCGAGACTTCTGCTTTTTGAGCAGCAATTTCATGTTAAAGCAGAAATGTGCTATACTGTCAAATTAGTTTAAAAAAAAAAAAAATCATTGCTACACAATAATTGGAAATAGAAGCACCCGGTGAGGAAAAGCCAAATCAACACCAAGCAATTGCTATGTAGTCACACATTACGTGTGCCAACGCTTTTTCCCCCCCCACTGCCTCCGCTCTTCCTTCGTGTTGGAGGACAGCATCTGTTTCAGCTCAAACACTGACCGCGCATGCTGCGCGGGGACTCAGGGAAGATACGCTATGACCTCAACATACTTTCCCTCATAGCATATCAATCTTAGGGCCAGCGCAGCCATCCCTGGAATGCACCACGTTCTGCAGGGTGTTTCCATTTTCTTTCCCCTGCTACTGCACAAAAGGAAACAACATTGCTGCTGGTTTAGTCATCAGATCGCATTTATCCCTGCTACAGCCTTAAGGATTTCATTGAATTTTGGATCAATGGGGTTTTGTGCCTGGATCCCACAGTGCTAACAAGTCGTGAGCTCCTTCACTCTCTTTTGCACGTACACAGAGATGTAAAGTGATGCTGTCGGGCACAGCTCCAGGTACACCTGCTGCTTCTCTCATTCTGCCACTTGGCAAAAAATTAAAAAAAACAAAAACAAACAAACAAAAAACCCCAAACACAAAAAACTAATGCAACAGTTCATGTACATGGAAAACAGCAGCACTAAACACCGGTCTATTGTCCATCCTAAAGGAAGAGTCTCACCAGCTAAATCACCAACAGCAGATGCAATAAAAATCAGTTTCTAGGTCACCAAGGAGAAACAGAGATTTCAGTTTCAAAAGTATGCAAGCTATTGAGGAGTCTCGATTTTCACGAAGCTTAGACTGCAGGCCCACCACAGGCTCATTTACAAAGCTCAAACCCATCAGGGGGATTAGGTGGTATGAGGGTGTCCACGGGCTGGACAGCGTTTACTAATGCCGAGTGTGAGGCACATATGACGCGGCATGACTACAACTACATGTAGCCTTGGAATTTAAAACAAAACAAAACAGAACAAAAAAAAAAAAAAAAAAAAAAAAAAAAAAAACAGATCTTGGGTTTCAGTGGGTTCAACAAATCAAAAAAAAAAAAAAGAGAATGAGTGACAATAACTACAGACACAACTTGCACAAGGGACTGTGACAGCTTGTTGTTTTACGTATATCATCCTTGTCAAACATATTCATGGATCTAACAGAGTATCGCTGTGGTGACCATTGAGGTGTTGACACTGATATTGCTTTTTAATAGGACACGTGTACGTATGCTGCACCATCATAGTGAAAGCACTGAAGCTCTGACCTTATCCCAAACAGAAGTACAAGCCTGACGTGAAAGTTCCTGTCTGCCCTTCTCCATTTGTGGGCCTATATGGTAACAAGCCTCTTTCAGGTCTTAAAACTCAGGGAGATGGATCAGACTCATAAGAGACCCTAGTTACCTCGTTTCAGTAGTATATGCCAGCATCCCCCAAAATTGCAATAAATCGTGGTGATAAAACCTACGATTTCACCCAGACTAACTCATTCCTTACTCCTGAAGGCACCCAGAACTGCAACCCACACATTCACTGGATAGCTGAAGATAAGAGCAAGTGACAACAAAGAACAGAAATCTCTCTGCACAGAGAATTTACATAACTAGCTCCAGTTACTGCTAATTAGACTGATTCCCTCAACTCCTCCATTACATTTTCCTGCATTTTTCAGTTAGCTCTAGTAGCAAGATACATAATAAATTATTATTAAATAGAAACCTAACTGGTCACAAGTACTTCAAAGTACAGCTTAAGCAGTGCACAACTATTTTATTCTAATGAAGACCTTACAACTAGCAACCAGGTGCACTAGATAAGGTACCTGAAGCTACTTCACTGTTCCCAATCTGCCCTCTAACTTTGGAGTTCGAAATATTGAAAATCTTTTCCCCTCCCTTTTGCTATGGAAGAGACCTACGTAAGTCAGAGAAACATCGATTACAGAGGAGAAATTGTGTAATTAATTTTGTATATTTGACAGCAACTTCAATTTTTTTCCTTCTATCTTTTTTTCATCTATAGCAAGGATTTACTTTTTTTTTTTAAAGATGGATTGTATTTTAATAGAGCAATTGCCTTGAGTGCTTCTTACTTCATAGCATATAATATGCCAATAGCACTAGAGAAAGACTGTGTACAGAAAGTATTTCAACTATTTTAATCTGGTCTGTGAGAGGAGTCAGCACATGGAAGTAAGGAGAAGACTGCAGTCATACGATCAGGTAGTGGTCCACAGACCTCCACGAGACATGGACGTCATTCTGAGAGTCAGTGAGCTGCAATACATTTAATCTTGCCGTTCCATACTACTGCAAGCATGCTCCATGTGGGTGAGAATTGAGAAGATCTCTTGAAATTACAAATGCTGTAGCAGCACATTTATTTTTTATAGTGACTATCATTGACATTAGACAAGCAGGCACCGGTCAAATTGCCCAGGCTCTGTAAGGCTGTCATTCCATGCAGCAAGAAGTTATCTGGCCTTATCCTGCCTTCAGAGGAAACAGGAATTCAGAGCAAGGGAAAAAACTAGCAAAGAAGGTTTGCCAACAGCGTTTTAGAGAAGTTTCTTTCAAAGCAGCATCCATTAACCCATCCCAGGCTTCATCCCAAGGCTCTTGGGCACACCTCTCACACAAATGTGTGGCAGCAGGCTTCCCTCTCAGCCACTGGGACCAAGCCAGCTCTACTTCGGGCATCCCACAGCGAACCATCACACAACAGGTTGTTGCAAGTGTGTTGTACACAGTCAGTCACTTGAAAAGGGAAGCTGAGTGGCTTACACCGTGAGAGCCCCTTTTTAAAAAGAAGAAAGCAGCTATGTACACGCAGAGCTTGATTTGCCACGTGCAGAAATCTTTTACAATACTTGAAGAGGCAGCTGCCGTAAAGCAAATGCCAGTTGGCAGCGTGGACAAGTTCCCTCTGAAGCCATCCCATGTGCACGGTCTCTCCAACACAACTTCTGCAGCCTCTCCTGAAGAGGCTGGAAAACCAGAGGCTTTCCCCGTAGTGTAAGAAAGGGACATTCCCAAAAGCAGGGGCAGAGGGAGGGCATCTGGAAAAAGTATAAAGCAAAGGAGGGGGAAAAGGAGCAGTAGGAAGAAAGAAAGAAACAGGGGTAAAAGAAACAAGGAACAAGAAGATGGAGGAAGACAGGAGACATTTTTTATATTGATACCCTCTACCATAGTATCTGTCAGGGAAAAAGGAAACAAATCCAGGTATCAAAGAGAACAAAAGCATTGAGAGAAACTGGGAGAGAGCAAAGCCCAGGAATAGCAGCTGCACCAGTGCCGTGCTCAGGTTACTGCTCCCCACCAGGTCCTAAACTTGAGAGGCAAGATATTAAATGAGGCTTTTGGACAGCCCGTTCTGGCCTGGCATATCAGAAGGAACCAGGGTCACCCATGCTTTTCAATTGTGCTACTCATTTGGGGATACAGGAGAAGAAATAAATTCAAACAAACAACTTTAGAAGCTGTTCCCAATGGTCAGAAGAGTCTCCGTGCCGGAGCAGCTAGCGCTTACCCACTCTGACAAGCCTGGACTTCCATACCATTTTTGTGTCACAGATTCCCACAGAGAGGCAACACGACCAAACCCACTCCCTTCCTTGTGAAAAACAAAACCAAAAACCCAACCATCCCCAAGTCAGACCAATCAGACAAAACACCTGTAGGGCAGAAGCTCTCGCGTGGGCTGAACCATTTAAAGTACAGGTAGAGGAAACAGGCTGTGTGATCTGAGAAGTTACAGATCTCATGTAATGCCTATATGCCATCAATACTGATGCGGCAAGAAGATAAAAAAACAAACAAACAACAACAAACAAACAGCTCCTACTGAACTAATTAATGAGGGGTGTTATGTGTGAATAAAACACTCCCTTTCCCAGGTTTCAGGAGTGCTCCATGGGGCCCATTCAGGTGCCAACCATTAAATGATCAGAGAACTGCAGCAGGTAATTCCTGATCTATTTAAGGAACAAAACAGTTTTTCCAAGGAATAGGTAGTGCAGGGCAACTCATTATTACAGGTCTCCAAATTAAAATCATACTGTGAGTGTAGTTAAAACCAAAAATCAGCCACAAAGGGCAAGTTGGGCAACGGCTACCAGGGAGATTGCACAAAGGTCAAGGTTAAAAGGAAAAACACCCGGACTCTGGCACAGATCCATGGGGCGGCTGCTGAGTCACACCCCCTTAAACACTCTTATAACTCAGTGCTGTTCCACAGGAATAAGGGCACCAAGTGCTGGTCTTGTGCCAGAGCGTGGCCCTGAGTTACGGGAGAGCCCTTCCTTCCTCAGGGAGGTGCACAATGAACGTGCTGAGAACTGCTGGACGCGACCAGTGGAAAATCTTCTGTTACTGCCTGAGCCCGGCTCTCACTGTTATATGCACGTTCTTGGGCATAAAGCAGATGTGGGTATCACCTCTACTTTCATATATATACATAAATATGCATATACACACATCTACATGTATGTATATCCATGTGCAGAAATTATGCCTACAAACGTGTATATATAGATATATAGCAGTATCACATAATATCCTGCTTGCACTGCACTCACCTCACTTCAGGCATTATTGTATACGCGCACCTTATTCCCCCTCTTCACATTCAAACTAGCATTACAGTTTTGGCTTTCTCCATGGAGAAGCTGGGAAGGAGAGCATTGCCTACCGATATCATATCAGGATAGAAAGTCTCAGGACATGGACAATCCTCAGATATTCTTCTCTTCCCAAGCAGAAGAAATGCACTTTTCAATTCCCTCCTCTTTCTTCCCTTAACCCTCCTGCCACCTTCTCCTCTCTTCCCTCTTCAGCAGCATTAGAAAAATTACAGCACATTTCAGGATAAAAATGGCTAAAACAAAGTGAATGACTTGACATTTTAAGGTAGGATCAGCTGCAAACTAAACCACAACAGAGCGGCAGGTAGCCAGCAGTACCTCCGAATGGCCCACATGGCTTTGCTGGGCACAGAAAGGCCCCCGCTCCGCTGCTCCGCGGGTGATGCCGGGTGGCAGGAGCTCCAGGTGCCCCGGTGAGCAAAGCGATGCTTCCCGTTCTCCCGGCCCGCCGGAGGGACCTGCAGCGAGGCAGAGGGAGAGGCCGCAGACTGCCGGGCAGGTCTCTGGTGGATCCCCCCATTTCTCCTGATTACACATGCAGAGAAAAGGGAAAAAAGAGGGGAAAAGGGAAAGAAAAGGATTTAAGGATTTTTATTTTTCACATTTACTTATCAAAAGGTTGAACATTATGAAAACAGCACAACATGGTATCTAACTAGAACAGACGACATTTTATTTAATCCAAAATACAAAGTCTTTGCATGTTGGGAGGACAGGATTTATTAGTGCCTAACTAGATCTAAAGGAAGAGACCCAACAGCAACAGAAGACGAGCACTCCCATATGGAGGAAGGAGTAGAAGGAGATGAGTTTCAGCAGTATGTAGAGGCTGCTGGTTTTCTGCTGCCCCCTAAAAAAGTCAAATACAGTCATAAAATCCTGAGCACCACAAACAGACAGAAAAGTGCACAATACGTGCAACTAGAGCAAATATGAAAGTGCAGCACATCTGGACTACAGAGCTACATTCCTGCAAGCTAAATAACGGCCACATCTGGGCAACTGGATGCCACTGAAGCAAAGAAATAACCTGGAGAGGCCACTGGAATGTGAACCTACAGGAAGGGGGAGATTGAGGGGAGGGGGAAGGAGGAGGGCACAGATTTTCCCCTGATTAATTAACATTTGTGTAGCTCCTGGAACGTGCCTGGCAGACTGTAAATGCAAGTGTTAACAAGCGTGCCAGCTGTCAGTCCCCAGAAAACTACTCGCTGGCTACTTGCCCGCCAGTTACATCGTTATGAATTACTTATCCGGTCAAAACAGGAGAAATCCTCTGCCGATCCATTGTATCTGCCCTGATTGCTGTTGGTGGTAGAGGGGATGGAGGGAGGGCAGGTGGGCCTGAAACCTGGTCCATCCCCCATCAGGACCTAGAGGAAGGGCTGAAACGGGAGGGAAGCCAGGATGCTCCTGAAAGAGGAGGGTCCCTCTTCTCTCCCTGCATTTGCTGCTCTCGGACTGTGCCAGCTCTGGCACTCCCCAAACCCTTCTGGGAGCTGATTTCATTCACTACTGCAGAAACATGAATTCAGTGTCCTTTATAACCTAGATACACTAGCTCACGCAGGGGCATGACAGGCTCCAGAGCCTGTGGGGCAGCACCAGTGGGAACAGGAGAAGCAATGGCAGGAGAGACCTCCCATTCTCAGTGGCAGTAAGCTCTGATGTTCACTCGTCAATAGATTTGCACCAGGTATGGTTTGGGAGAGAAATGGATAAAAAACAGCTTCTATCAAATAAAAGACTTCTGAATTTTAATGGAGATATAGAATAGCATAGTTATTTGTGACACTAAGTGGGTGAGGAATACAAACTTCAAAGTATTTGATTTTTCTCCAGTGAGTGCTGAGAGCTGCTAATTATTCCAATGATCCCAGAACTGGCTGGATATTTTCCCTCTTTTTCCATTCTGTAAGGACAGAAAGGATCAAACCTGATTTTACTACTAAACAACATATGATATTTCTACAACCATGACATTGTGACTGAATAATCAAGCAGACGTTGCAAATAGGAGTTTGCCAGAGAAATTTTAAGATGTTGATGCTTCAGTCAGAACTCCCACGGAAAAAATAAATGTTAGTCTTGCCAGAGTGAATTGAGCATTTGAGAGATCAGTTCTTCACATCTGGTCTATCTACCCAGCAAAAGTTATCAGGCAGCAGTAGAGTAACAAAAAAAAAAAATACAGAATGAAACCTTGGTGCCCTCCAAATTTGTCAAATGTGTGCCATCTAATTCAGCGGGGCAAGTCCATCTCCCACAGTGCTGTATATAATAATACATATTTTGCACACACAGGTGGCAACACTTGAAAAGCCCAGCGAGCATAACAAGTTACTTACAGTTTGAGTCCATTGCAGGAGAGGGAAAAGAAGTCATAAACCAAGCACACACCAAACACAGTGACTCCAGTTTCTTTCACCAGCATTGCACACGTCCCAAGGAATAAACTAAGCAGCAAAAAGAATGGGGAGGCAGTGGGAGGGAAATGTTCCCCAACATAAAGCTGATCCACACTCCTGAAAAATAGATTTCACATAAATATTTTAACTTCTCTGTTATTTTCATGTTTACTCCATTCACACAAATACTGAGACGCTTTTCCTTAATTTCTTAAGATGCTGGTAATAAGCGACATGAGCAATCTACACTGTTTGCTGATGAATGAGGAACGGTTTAGACACAGGACAGGAAGGGAAAACACAAATATTGAGAGGCGCACCAAGAATTTGAGCAGAGGAGGGAAAAAAAGAGAAGCAGAAAGATAAAGTGGACTTGAAACAGTCAGAGGAAGGCAGAGTAAGTACAAAGACAGAAAGGGCAGAAAAACACCTGCTTTCCGTCATCTAGAACACACATGCTTAATTCTCCTTATGTGACAAAATGCACCAGGCGAGTAAAAATTCCTCCACCCCACCCACACTCCCCTGAGTCAAAGATGTGTCCTAATCATTAATAGACGGGGCAGCAAGCCTGTATGAGAGGGAAGGTGGTAAGAAAGAACCAAAATCAAACAAGCCGACTCCTGCGGGGTCACTACTAGTTTTACGCCTTTGAAACCTTCTAATGAAAACAGCGCTATGGATTTGTAGCAAGCAGCCCAACAGGGATATAAGCAGTTTTTCCATGCGGCCATGATGACGCGGTTCTTTTCCTAAATGAAATAACAATGCAAAAGGGGCAGAAACCCCATCCAAGTAAAGCTATTTCTTTATCTATACTTGTTCAGCCACAGTTTCAGGACACAGACCAGCAAACGGTGCCAAGTTTTCATCTGAAAAGGATGACGAACAGTCTAGACACAATCCTTAACTCTCCCAAACCAGGTATTACGGAGTCCCACGGTCACAGCATGTGTTTTAAAGGCAAGCATGTGTCCGTCCATTCTCCACTCTACACGCAGACAATTTGCCTTCAGTTGAAAACATTTCTTTATAATTTTTAGCTCTACAAGCCCTCCTCTAGCGTATGGTCAGCTGTAATGTCAAAGGAAGGGGGGAACTTAAATGTTGACTTCTCTTTCTATGTTTATTTGTTCTCCTAAGCATCACTTCTTTGGCACCACAGCTGAAAGCAGGGGCCAGGGCACTTCCAGGCAGCAGCGCTGGGGGAAGTACCTCTGCCAACAGCCACCCAGAACCGACAGGTTTCCCCTTTGTCTCCTCCTCAGACTAGAGCACCTCAGGATATTATCACAACCGATAGCAAGGAGCCATACCTATTATAGGAGAGAAAAGCCAACAGAAAGAGTAGACAGGCTAGGACATCCGCTCTGCCTACTATACCTGTTACCTAAAACGAAGAGAGACACACAGGTGTAAAAGCACATATATAAAAAGGCATGCACATTCAGTGACTGTTTCAATGATCCACGCTAACTGCTACTATTTTAAGTTTTTTATCTTTCAGTGTTATCCTCCTTCAATACAGTGAAATGTTACTTGGTTAGTGTGCTCGGGGAGCATGCTCAGTTTTGTCTGCTGCATTTCTCACTTGGCAAAGCAAATGAGTAAGCCAACAGTTAAGTCATTCTTTACTTGCTTATTAAAATATTAATAAAGTTGCATAGAGAAATGCCACTTTTAGGGATCTGTTTTAATTTTGTATCATAAGGCTCAAATGAGACACGCATCCAACTCCCAGAACTGAGATTTGTTAAAGAAAAAGACTAATGAAAGAGCAACTCTTTGGAGAAGACTTATTATATAGGAATGAGTTAAGAATTAATATTTGAATGAACCTTATCACCAAAAAGTGATAGAGTAGTATGTAATTTATTCTCTTTCTGAATAATCTGAGTTTATGAGAGTTTTTTCTACATATTAATTAACCAAATCTTTTTATAAGAGAGCACTGAAGAAGAATGTATAAACACTCTTTTTACAAACTATTTCAATATTCCATTTCATAAAGATCTAAAAATTGCCCATAAAGCAAATAAAAGGCCCTTTGAAATTTCACCTCTTTTGAGATTACATAATTAAGCTATATTCAGCACTCTGGCATTTATTTTAACCTTTTTAAGATCTGACCCAGACAAAAATAAATTCAAAGAGTGCCTCTTCTAAAACCTCCCTTATAATATAAAGCTGCATTATCAAAGGGAGCCTAGCTGATTAGTTCACATGAGACAGCACAGGGAGTAACTGTAAAGCTCGTGGCTTTTTGTTATTAAGGTAATCTCTCCTGAAAAGTTCTCAGCCGCGGCAGCCGTTTCATTTCCCTCACTCATTCACAAAGGCTCGTAAGGAGAGCCTGTGAT
This sequence comes from Platalea leucorodia, assembly GCF_965183815.1. NCBI lineage: Eukaryota > Metazoa > Chordata > Aves > Pelecaniformes > Threskiornithidae > Platalea > Platalea leucorodia. The sequence continues at coordinate 61,175,609 of NC_138826.1, forward strand.
GTCAATGCTATCTCAGCTAACGAGTGCATTTCTTTTTTTAAGTACGGATAGCTAGACATTGCATTTCCTTCTCAAAGACGGCAAGACTTATTTTATCTACAGAAGTACCTCCCCACACTAACAGACTGCAGTTTTAGCATGATGATGTCTTTAAGTGCTTCCTTATAATGAGCAGAAAAATGTCCAGTATGAGCTGTTGTTCTGTAAACTTACCATGATGTTTATTAAGCTAACAAGTTTTTTCTGAAGATGATACTGCTAGCTTTTAATTGAAATCAATATAAATTAATCCATGGGTCATATCACCTCTATCTGAGCGATCTCCTCCAGAGCACACACTAGCGCTCCCTTCACTTTTTCTCCCTTAAATTGATGACTATAGGAGATGGCTGAAGGCAAGCAACAATGTCCCAGCAGGAGAGCGCAGCCTCACCGAGGTTTCTGGTTTCAGAAGCCTCGACATTTTCATCAGCTGAATGACTGTCCGTTTATTCCCGGCATCTCTGATTAGGACCGTGAATTAGAATTTTGTGCCGGAGTAGAAAGCTGGCAAGCATGAATACACGTTTTTCTTAATGACTCCTGCAAATTACGTTAAACATAGTATATTCCCACCTTTGTTCCTCCACAGAAAAAAAATCACGAGTACCATATTCTGTATGACTCAGAGGTTTCTTTAAAAAAAAATAAAATGTAAAGTATGCATTTATTTTTAGCTCCTGTATCACCCGTTTCTTTTTTTTGTGTGTCACATACTTACAGCCTCGGTGTGAATGGGATGCACAGCAAAGAACAGCGCCGTGACAAAAGCAAGTCGACAGTCCTTGAACACAGCTTTGTCACAAGTGTACATCAGCACAAGAGTCACTAGACAGTGTAAAATTACATTCACTGCGTGGAAATAGAAGGGGTTCATACCAGCCAGCAATATGTTTAACCTGTAAGGAAACAAAAGGGAACCATTAGTAGACCGGAGAGGTCTTGTAATAGGAGGACATCTTTCAAATACTCTAAATTATGCTTTTTGTCTGATTTGCAGTCTTCTAATGTAAGTGCTATTAAACTAATTAGTGAAAATCACTCTGAACGTCTGGTTTATCTGATTGAAGAGAAACCACTTCCCCAGTTTTTAAAATAGGCGGTTGAATTTGGCAGCCTTCTTGACACCGAGATGGGAGAGGCTTGTGCCCTCCCAGTACAGTTCACTGCAGCGAGACGATGCCTGTGCTCCCTCAGCAGCAAACGCCACCGTCCACCATCACAAGCACGGCACTTGTCCTCTTTCCCTGTTGGCACCTTCTGCGGTTGTCTCAGCCACGGGGCAGCTTTACAGTACAGGTAGTTACTTTCTACTATGGAGTAGGTGCTTTCGCTTGGGAACAGCCAAGACAAGGACTCGGTAAGGCGCTGGAACATCTGCTTGGAGTTACAGGCACACTTATTCCCATTTAACTTTCAAAATACTTTCACATACTGGAGGTTAAGCATTTATTTAAATGCCTTACTGACAGCAGGACTACACTCAGAAGTTGGTCTAATAGTTAGCATCATTTTTATAAGGGCATTGATGTTAAAGATAGATAAGTTAGCTAACATCACCCTAGACTCGATGAGACAATTAGAGTTCGTTATTTGTGTCGATCATAAAAAACCAAATATAACAAGCTGTTATGACATTTGTTTTACAGCGTGTATTAACACATTTTTCTGGTCACTGTTTTTTATAGCCAGCTTGCTTAACAGCTGCTGACAGGCTTTGCCTTACATGCAGTAGAAGATAACTCGATTCTCTTTAGAATTAACTGCATCTGCACATTTGGACAAATATATATATACACACACATATACACATGCATACACATGGTGCCTCTATCTAGGGAAGACTCCATACATGAACAAGGAATTTGGAAGTACTAATGCTAAAAAAAAAAAAAATAGACAAGACACTGGTGAAAAAAAGACTCAATCTAAATATTTTGAATGTAGCTGTAAACATGCTAAAGGGACAATAATCCTTCCTGTTGTTACTGACAGACTCCAGGTCTCCCACAACATGCCTGACACAACAGCAAAGCCACTGAGTTGCTGCTACTATGCAAGCACCTTAGGTTTTTTTGTAACACAGAGGAGGTGTGGTATGTCTGCAATGGCCAGGCAACATACCCTTTTTGTAAATACTCTCTACATTCCTTACTTAGAAGCAACAGAGTGCTATGTGTCCTGGGCTGCATTTTCCAGGACAATCTCACTTTACCAGACCAGGAGACTTACTTGTGCATTCCTGCTGTGCTCCCACTGGAGTGTTTGTGGAGGCAATAGCTGAAACCCAGAGAGTTGGGGAAAAGCGAGATTTTAGCATGACTTGACCTTTCCCTTTGATGTATGGGTTGATGCAGCTACATTTTGACAAGACATCAGTCTGTGTGATTCAAGAATATGTGAAGAGTTGGGACTTTTTCTTCCCCCCACCCCGCCCCCTTCCTCCTGCAAGCCACTTCAGGGCAGCAGCATACATCACTTTCCCTCATTACTACCAGCACAGAATGACAAACCACAACAAATGTAACAGTAACAGACACCCAGACACAGTTTCAGCTGTAAATACGCTGCAGCAGCAGGAACCCCCAGGCCTAAATCTTCTTTCCAGCACGCTGCGGGGGACAAGGGGCAACACAGGGCCACCCTGCCCCAAAGGAGGTGAAGTTCCCACTCGGAGGCACCTGCCGACACGTGCAATGGCAGGGACCACCTGCAGGACCCGTTCTTTGTACAAATTAATCTTTTCTGGCTGTAAATCAGCCAGATGGAGCACAGTCATCACCATCGCTCTCGCCCAAATGACAAAGTGTGCTCTGGCAACCTGATTTCTGGAGAAACCAGATGCGGGCAGGTGAGGACAGTGAGGACAAGTGCTCAAGCTATCAGGTGATATGAACCCGTGCACCAAAATGTGAGAGATTCTCATTTATTTATTTATTTGGCCAAGATGTGAGGACCAATCACCAAAAACACGACATCTGACAACATTCTTGAAAAAAAGTCTTTCATTAGTCTCCAGGGATCACGTCTGACCACTTCCCATCCTGCAAAACGGGTCTACTGGCAGGAGAGGCAGAATCTTGTAGGGGATGGATCTTCCTGCCACCATCAGGTCACCGATCCCAAAGGCAGGGTGTGCTCTTCACACCCCTTCTTGAGGCAAACATCAAGTCAAAAAGGCTTGTAAACTGCAAATTACCCAACGTAAGTTATTGAAAACAGTTATGTAAAAGCCTCAGCCTCACAGATTGGCTATTCCCCTGTGTATTCTTCGGGGAAGGAAAAAAAAAAAAAAAAAAAAAAACACCAGCAGAACAAAACACAAACATAACAGCACCATGGTATTCAGATAAGCCTTCCATTAAACAGCAAAATCTGACTGCAAGCATGCCTCGATGTATGTTTTAAATACCATCTTTGGTGGTCCACGAACACTAAACATGAGTGTGTGCAGGTGCTATATTCACACCAGTGTTTTTTGCTGCTAAAGCTCTTTGTCATAAGAAATTAGGCCACATGGCAATGAAGGAAACATTCTTTTGTTCTGAAACAATCCCAGCAGAATGATTTTGAAACGTTAGCAGTGGTTGAGTTTATTGTACATCAAATGGGTGAGCAAATCTGGGGCTCCAAACAGCTCTAATCCAAACCACAAGAACTTGACAAAGCTCCCCACCATGCTCATCCACCCATGGGCAAAAAAAGGCAGCCTACTATGGACAGCCAAATTTGTTCCACTGAGGAGCAACTACGGAGCAAATTCTGGGCAAGGGAGTGGGAAGGGATGGGTAAATCAACAAAAATAACTTCTCCCTTCTTAAACTTTAATATCCTTACAGAGATTCAGTCTTGTCTTTGTTTACTGGCAGCAGCATTATCACGGAGTCTTGTAGTAATTATACACAGTATACAGCTCAGCAAACAAAGAAAGTAAAACAGAGATAGGAATCTTGAAATTAAGTAAGAAGCGGTGTTTCTCCAACATGATGTTCATGAACAGAAGCTCTGAGGCAATAACTGTACTCTGTTACGGGAGAGGAGGTTAGTCCTTATGTTTCCACATCTAAACTGGCTCACAAATAGGGAAAATCTTTCATTTTTTAAGTTGCAAGCCCAAAAGACACCAGTACTACCACCATTTCTAATTTGCAGCATTATGTGGGCTGGAAGACCCTACTCACTTCTGCATGAAGATTGTAACATCTGTCTGAGCTAAAGCACAACTTCTAAGATACAGGTTACAGCCTTGGTAGAGCACACAGCTAGGAGAGCAGATACTTCGGGCCAGCCAGGCTTTTTGAAATGACTGCTCGTCAAACCAGAAAGGTGTTGGCAAATAGTATTCTAAAGATTTGGGGCCGAATAAAGCAAGTGACCATGTTCCTAGGAATGGAGACACTTGAAAGAGGAGAGACCACCATCTCGGACAAGGAGGTCTTTCCTCAGGGGAGCCGCCCACAGAACACTCAGAGAAGAAGAGTTTTGCATTGCTTCAACACCTCTGCTGGAAGAGTCCTTGGAGTCAAAGAGTGGGCTAAGCCTCCTGAGAAGTGGTGAATGGCAGTTCAAATGCAAAGGCCCTCAGGAGACCCAGGGGAAAGGAGGGGAAGAAGCAGTCTCTTATACTAGGTGACACTGTCAGTTGTCTTCTAATAGAGCTAATCAGCATCACCCAAGCCACCACCAAAATAAAAATTCATGACAGAGATCCCAGCATCGATCACATGCCCCATCAGGGCGGAGAAGGCTGCACTGTAACATGTATTCAAGCAAAGACTCTTGTCCCAACACCCATCTTTGTGTCCAAGTGTTGCAGCATGTGTGGTTTAGAGTGTCACACCCAAGGCAGAGCACTGCCAAAACTGCATGCCCAAGCAGGAGGTATACCAAAATAAGAGGCATATGCCCTAACACAGAAATCCCTTGATTTTGTTCAGGCTAATGGATGTTTTCCAGGAAGAGCAGTGTAGTTTCCCTTGCCACCTACAGCAGCTTTTCCATTCCTCCACCATCCACCCTAGGAAAAGAGATTACATAGCTCTGCTCTCAGAAGGAGACTTACAGGCACCAGCTGTTGAAGGTCCACTGAGTAGAGCTTGTAAAAGAGCTCTCCAGAAGAACGCAAATCACTCTTGCTCTTAAAGAATAAGCAACATCTACCAGTACCCCCAGTTAACCACTTGCCCTCCCTCCCCCCGGCACAGCTGCCTCATTTGAAGAATAGCATTTCCAGGACAGGGACTGTGCACCATGCTACCCTCAAGCCATGGGCACTAGATAAGTCGTCAGGCAGGGACATACCTCCTCGGGTAAGAAATTCCCCATACAGAGGGCCTGGAAATCAAGTGGGATTCAGTGATTCATCCTCGCAGACCCAGAACCAGAGGGGTCTATGCCACAAGAATATGGGCTCGCAGACAAATCCCATACATATCCAGTTACGGTATATAATCACCAGCAGCCCTGGGCTCTAATATAGTGCTTTTTATCCACTTGTACACATGAAGACGCATCCAACCTTTTTTAAGACCTCTTATGATTTAATAGTATTGTAAACCATAATTGGAGAGTTTCTCTTTTTATAGACTTTGTTATTATCCCTGGGCAGCTCTTGTTTAGTTTAATCTGTTTTATTATTTTCAAAAGACTAACAAAAACCGCAACATGTTATGAAATAGAAATGCACAGGATAATAATGGTAATTTGTTATAGCGAGTAACACTTAATGGAAAGTCTCAGAGCATCCCACACTTCATAAAACCCCCACAGTTTTTATAGAGGAAGGCTCAGATGCAGATTTATATAAATTAATCTAACATACAAGGATGGATTACGTTTCCTGTGATCTTCCCTTCCTTTTGGAATTGCGTGATATAAATGACAAACTTTATGCAAACTAATGCCTGATTTCAGTGCACGGTGGAATCTCCTTATAAACTCCACAGATGCATCTACTGTGTGCCAGGAAAATGAGCATTTGCACTCCAAAAATGGTGCAGCTGCATCAGTGGCAATAATGGTTGAAGCTTTATGTGGAAACAGCTCAAAGATTTACGAAAAACCTGTAGCAGTAAAAGGAAAATAAGCCCCCTTTGCAGCAGTGTTCGTGCAATGGCCAGCACCACGGTGCAGCACCACTTCGTGTTGATAATCTTTTTATAGTACAGTAAAATGCCTCAGAATTAAATGGACAATAAGGCTTAAATGCTTTGTTACTTGATTTGCTCTAACGGGGATGGGTGAGAAGACAGAGGCCATACCAATTCCCAAGCTATAGCAATTCCCTTAGAGCACAACAGTCATCACTTACAAGAGCACTAGTTAAGTGTTGGCATTCAAAGCAGGTTATTGCTTTCCAGCACAGTCAGGAAAAGAAAACAGAAACCACAATTAGACTGGGAAGCAGCAGCACCTTGGAAGCGGCAAATATGCCAGGGCAGAAATTTCTAGTGAAACCCTAGAAGGCGTGGTTTGACGATCATTCCTGTGTTGAGAATACCGAAAGCATCATTCACACGGCTTTAGATTTGTCTCCAGAAATGGCCTCGGAAAATTAAAAAAAGCCAGACGATGGCAATTTACAAACGGAAAAGCCAGGTGTCATTTTACCCAGATTTTGAACAAAAAACGGTTTGTCTTCAAAATTATTCTCGAGTATTGTTTCAGCAAGAGCAACGCACTGAAGGAAACTAACATCTCGCAAAACTCTTTAGCAGCCATCAAGCAGTCCTCTTCCGAGCGCTGAGAGAGTAAGAGATGGGATGTGATCAAGAACCAAGCTAGGACACTCATTCATCAAGAAGATAAGACAACGCTAACAGAAATCTAGTCTAAAGTTATTAGGCCTGATGAAGAGAATATTTCAAACTGGGTAAAAGAGTTTTTCCACCAATTAAAATAAGTTTGGTAATCTCTCAGCTCGAGCTGCAGACCACGGAGGAAGTGCCATTTTCATTTATACAGAAGCAAAGGGAAAAAAACCAAGTATAGTGAGTGAAAAGAAAACAGCCTTTTTTTTTTTTTTTTTTCTTTTAAATCTGGGAGACAATAAATGAGAAAGCCCAGGAAAGCAGTCAGAAACACAGCAAGTAAATGCAGAGAAATGCCTTTAGCTAACCAGCAGCAGCCAGAGCACTTTATTTTCATGGACTCTAAAGAGTATTGACAGGGATGCTCCTGTGGGGAAGAAGGTTGGTCCAAAGCTGAGCCTTTTAGGTAAAAGAAGACAAAAGAAAATTAAGGGTGACATTGGTGCAAGAGGAATAGGATGCCAGATGAGAGAAAATCCCCAGGAACTGGTAGGTGTTAAATAGAGACAAAACACCACTGAAGCAAGCAGCAAACATAGGCATGACTGGATTCACGTCAGCCAAGTCTTTCAGGAGAATCTGCCTGGACCTTTTAGTGAATTCTTTCCCTCAAAATAAAAGGCTTTTAATTCAAGAGACAGACAAATTTTATTGAGTATTAAGGACTGAGAAAATGTTGCGACTAGGCAGAAGTCCAATGTGTTTTGCACACATCGCTCACCTCTGGACTTGGCTGCAAGGATCTGCGCCCTCCCTTCCCTGGCAGGGAGCTTCCCCTGACCCTCCCCAGGAGTCCTGGCCCCCTTCCAGGGAGTGCAAGCAACCCTGTCAGTCCCCCTAGAGAAACACAGCCCAAACCTACAACCGAAAAACATCAGACACCTCCTACGAAAATGAGATTCAAGGAGGGGGCAGGGCGGGGATGACTTCTGTGCATCTGGAACTGGGGAAAAAACAAGCTTTGAGGCACACACACCCTCTCCCAGTCTGGAAATGGCAGCAAGACACTCTGCTCTGTGTCGGAAGGAAAGCTTATACACCTAGAAATGTGTCCGCATATCCCAACCATAACACAATCAGTCTAATAAAAGCAACTGCCTCTTTTCACAAACTCCACCTCGCCCAGTGTGGCTACACCAGTACTACATCAATTTCATGGCAGGTATCACAGCATCAGTATGGAGAGTGATTGCTATAGCTAGGGTAGAAATATTCAACTAAGCTGTACAGAAGAAATACTGACACAATCTTAAATGTTGTGATATTGCCCTAATATAGATGTACACAGTGAAGAAAATACTTGTGCACTGTGTATTTAACCTGACACATTATAGCTCCACTATGTTACCCTGTGATGTCAAACTGTAATATAGCATTAAATCAAGAACAAATAAAATCTAAGGTCTTTTTTTCTTCCCTGGGTTGTTTTGGTTTTCTTAAGCTCCCTGTCCTTGAAACTCATGCCACTGATACAGCTGAAAAAACAGAAGGATCAGCTGTAAGCAGCTAGGTAGATGAGAAGGTTGGCAGTGAATTATTGAATTCATTCTCTCTTTGGCTATCTATTTACATCTAACCCAAGCTCACAGTCACTTAAGGCTTTGATCCAAAGCCACTGGTAGCCTTGCATTAGGTGCCCACACAGAATACTGAACCGTTGCTGAAGGGTCCCATTTACTTCCTAGGCATGTATGCACCCGAGCCACCCCTGGCCAGCAGCCTCGGTGGGCAGACCTGGAAGGTCATCTGTTCTCCAGTCAGCAGCTGAGCACAGCCTGGGCTTTTTAATTTATCTTCTTCCCCATTTTTTCCATCCAGAGTACTAGCAGGATGGGTCTGTGCACAAATTGTGTGTCTACGTCTTTTCTGGTGAGAGAGTTGTGTTCCCCTTTATAGCCTGTCTCCCCCAGCTCCTCTCCTCCTGGGCTACCAGAGCCACCCAGCAGCAGCTGGGGTGGGCACTCCTACACCCTTCCCATGGAGGCGAGCACATTCCCAGTGAACAGTCACTTCCACCTCCTTCAAGGAAAACCAGGTATCTCCTGCACTCGTCTGGCCAGTGTCATCCTCCTGAGTCTCTGTCATGGCAACGTGGCCTAGACCTGCCACCACCTTTTCCTTTTCGCCCAGTCTTTTGTCCCTGGTGAGCTGTTACTGGAGGCACCTCCCTCACCAGCATCCGCCTTGGCAGCGCCCTCCATCCCGCTACCAAAGAGGCTGAGCAGGCAGGGCCTTCACTTCTAGACCACCTGCAAAACCAGGAGGCTGATCTCTGGTTAAGAGTCTTCAAACCTTAGCATTGGGGTTTCTCGAGTCTTCATTCTCACAATGTCCTACCACTGCACACCTTCAGGCTAAGTCTGCTGTGCTGCTGACTACATCAAACCTCCATCACCTATTTGTTTCTGGGCTGAAAATCTATCTAAATGGGATTTGGCAGACAAGCAGAGAAAGTGGGAGGGAGAGAGCACTGAGGCTTGCACCTTCTGCTTCAACAGTTGAGAAACATTTTTGCAAAACCACTGGAACCAAGGAATAACTTAAGCACTACCGAGGGAATAAATGATTCACTGAACTTCTGCTAGTGGAGACAAGGTGCAAGACAGAAAGCACCCAGTTTAAAATATAAAACCCTGAGTGAATTACAGAATTGGCAGTTCTGTTTTTTTTCTTTTCCACTCTTCATCTTAACATTTTATATGGAAGACACCAAGAAATAGTATATCCTATCCAAAAAGTTGCCTTCTTTAGAAAGTATATTGAATCACTTCTTGGAGAAGAAAATAGCTGCAGGTAAACATCTCTGAGTGACAGCACTGGAGAAGAGAGCACGAAGTAAGTTTTTCTTAAGGACTAAGCAAAACTGTTGCCTACCATCTCAGCTTCCATGCAGATGAGGAGTCGTGCTAGACCTGTCACCTAACAAGTTACCCACGTACTATAGGCATGTTTCTGAACCAACTAGTTTTAACACTTCTTTACTTTCCTGAGGTCAGGAGAAAAGGTGAGAGAAGTTCAAAGACACAAAGCAAACATTATTTAATTCAACAGTTCACGTGCAGGCTTTTTTCCCCTTCTGATGTTAACCCACACAAAACAATGCACCAGTTCTGTGAATATTTTAAGTTTTGCTTAATGGTTCCAGTAACACGGGCCACTCTTATTATCCTCTGATCAGTCATACTGACAGATCCGGTGTGAATAATGTTAAATACTCGAGCTGTTTTCACTGTTTGGCTCTAGAGCATTAGTCTACTGGAATGAGGACTGTCATTTCAGATTTCCAATACGTGAGGGACACCGAACCACTGTTACAAAATTTCAGCAACTTCTGCTTGAGATTTTTCTGACAGACAGGTGATAAATTTTTTTAATTGAGATCATTTCAAGAACACGTAGCATCTATGCAGGATATGTTCAGCCTCATGAAAAGTCCACAGGGCATCATGAGTCCTTCCTCTTACTTTCACAGCCACAAAGGACAGAAGTTTCTGTAGACTGATGGATCTGTAGATACAAATTTCAGCCCACCCTTCACATCTGTTCTGTGCATGCAGTTTGGAGATCTCCCAGATTTTTAATCTTAGTACAGCAAGACTCAAAACAAGCCTTTCCAGAGGAAAGTTTCATGCAACAGAAGCGCAGCCACCAGGCAGGTATAAAGAATCACGCTACTATTAAAATGCCTTGGATTTGACCAAACTAGCACAACAAAAAAAAAGAAATAAAATAAAACAAGCAAATAAAAAATTAAAAAGACCAGAATAGTTTGGTCCCCACTTCCCTTCCTCAGCAAGATCCTGCAAAGCACGCGTCAGGCAGTTTTCTCCAGCATCCTAAGTGGATGCACTGAATTCTAACAAAAGCCTTAACAAACAACGTTCATTTCCATTCTGTTAAAAGTCCATTTCTGTTAAACATTTTACAAGCATCAGGGTAAATCCTTTTTCCTTCTGCAGGAGGACAGAGAGCAACCAGCAGCCTCCTGCTGGGCAAGGCAGGGGTGGATGGCTCAGGCAGGCAGAGGACAGCTCAACCACAGGCTTGGTGTCTCGCTTGGCAAGAGCTCCCTGCAGCCTCTTTGGAAGTGCTGGGTTTGGAGAATCCACTCCACCCAGATCTTAACTTCCTCCTCTGACACCCAGCTGGTAGAAATGAAATGGGAAGAATGTGGAAACTGGAGGGCTGGAAGGATATTTGGGATGTGGTAGAAATAATCTTCCTCTGCAGCCAGGGAAGATAAACGATTCCTTCCCGATTCCAAATGCAATGCCAAGCAGTAAACAAATGACTCTGCCTTTGACCCTATGTCTTAGCTGTATGGTTATTATAAGCACTTGAGGATGAAATTTTGCTCATAAAATTAGTCTCACTAATTTCCAAAAAGGACGAGATGGGGACAGCACTTTTTTTTTTTTTTTTTTTCAAACACACACACACACCCCTTTAAATAGCAAAGGCAAAACCAGTTCAGAGTCAAGACATACAAATGGGAACTAAAGCATCTAGTTTCCATTCTGTTATTAAAATTCAAGATTCTTTTGCTAATCAGCACAACATAACCTCAGTCCCGCAACCTGATCTAAGAAGCCAAGTCCAGCACCAATACCGCATGCAATGTGGTCAGTGGTGATACGTGCAGGTTCGCTCACCTCTCAGATTACCCCCGCATATATTGCTGGAGGAATGGATTAATCAGATGACTCCCCAAACTGCAACAGTTCGGCGGGACACCCGATGGAGAAGGCACTCTGCGTGCACAAAGCCAGCTCTGCCTGTGACTGCCTACGTCCCCTTCGCTCTCTACAGAAACCTGCTGAGAGCCCCTTCAAGGGGAAGGTACAAAACCTGTCCTAAACAATCCGGTTTACAAGCATCTGTGCTGCTCACAGTTTTGCTTTATCAAGGATCCCCCAGCCCGTGCCCATCCAGCCCCGCTTCCCCAGACAGCCGACACGGACTGCCCTCGGCTCCAAGCCCACCCTTACAACCAAAGGGCAGCCAGTGCTCGGCGGAGCGCCGACGGGATGCTCCATTCCCTGAAACTGCTCTCGCCTCACAGACACGTTACTTTCAGATAGTTCACGAATTGTTATTTATAAATCAGGTATTTTAGTGAATAGTTACTCAATTAGCAGAGTCGACCAGGTTCCAGTAACACCTCCTCCTGGCATACTTACCGCTGTCTATATAGTTTGTTCCTTATGCCTGCCATACGTCCGTAACGAGCATCTACTGATCGCTTACAAACAGGACCCTAGTGCTAAACGTCACCCAGCTACACTAGTTCTTCAGCACAGCTCCCTGCAAACACCCATATCATTTTTAAATGCCAAAACGTGGTAAACATTCACCATCATTTATGTTTCATCAGAATAAAAAGAGAGCAAGCTCAAGGAAAGGATGACAAACTGTATGAATCGTAACTAAGCTGATCCGCTACAAGCTATTCTCCTCAGAGAGAGAAAGGCATCTGGGTCTTCCTTCTACGATTAGCGATGGTAACTGCCAGCTACTTTGCTGCTACCCAGCTTCTCTTTATTCCTGTAAAACCGAAACTCCTCCTCAACAACTCTGCCCAGTACACAGGGAACATCTGAAGCAGACGAGGCTGGCGGGGAACTCCGTGACTGACATGAGAGGCTTGCAGCTGCCAGGCTGGCTGCAAGAAACGGCGCGCTCTCCTTAAGGCAGACCCCTTCGCTTAGCGGTGAAAAGAAAGGTAGGGATGACTGTGGGTCTGTCTCAAAACTGCACCGGGGAAGTTTCTGGCATGATCATTCAATTGCAGAGAAAAGTACTGGAGATAAAGCAGAGGGATGAGCAAGAGGAGGCACTCAGGAGGAATTCAGTCTGAACACCCTTCTCACTCCGAAGAGCTTTCAGAAATGCTCGGTTTTCCCTTTTATCCCCGGCGGCCTGGGGAAGAGGCGCCACCTGTTCCCAAACCGGGCGGGGAAGCGGGACGCCGGCCGGAGGGCGGCGGGCTCCCCCGCAGCGGCTCCGCATCCCTCCTCCTCCTCCCCGGGTCACTTCCACCGGGCCGGGCGGCGGGACCACCCCGGCGGCACCAGGCGGCCGAAGCGCCCCCGGGGCGCGCCCCGTCCCGTACGGCTCCGGGCAGATATGCTGAATCACGAAGCCGGGGACGCGGGACCGGAGGCGTCCCCCGGCCCCCACCCGGGGCTGGCCGCCTCCCGCCGCCGGGCGCAGGACCGGGAGAGGGGCCGGGAGGCGGAGGGGGAGCCGCGCCGCCCGCCCCGCTGCCGCGCCGGCGGCGGGCACTTACTTGAAGGTGAGGACGCAGAGGGGCCGGTAGGACTTGTGGCTGGTGTTCTCGGCCATCCGCTTGCCCCAGAAGTCGTTGGCGAAGGCGGCGGCCACGGGGGCGGCCGCCCGCACGTCGGGGTTGTTCACGATGGCCCAGACGTCGTCGTGCACGAACTCGCCCCGCAGGGAGTTGCCGTAGCAGAGGGCGCACAGCACCGCCAGCGCCGCCGCCGCCGCCGCCCCGCCGCGCCGCCCGCCCGCCGACGGGGACGGGCAGGGGGGCGGCGCGGCTCGGTCCCGGCTGCGGGAGCCCGGCGCCGAGCCCGTCACCATGGCGCGGGTGCGGGGCGCCGCGCTGGCTGCCCCGGCTCCGCCGCCGCCGCCGCGGCGCGGGGAGGCAGCGGCGCCCGCATGGTGCGGGGCGGGCAGCGGGACCGCCGCCGGCCACTCGCGCTCTGCCGAGGCGCAGCCTGCCCGGCTGCAAATAAACAGCGGCCGCCTCCCCGCGCCATCCCTCCTCCTCCTCCTCTTCCTCCTCCTCCTCCCCCCCCGCCCCGCCGCACGCATGCTCCTTGCCGCGCTGTCACCCCCGCCGCCACCTCAGCCCGTCGGCGGGGTGGGCTCTGCCCGGGGTGGCCTCCGCACACCGGGGAGGGAGACCCTCCCCGCACGGCACGGCACGGCACGGCACGGCACGGCTGCACCCACGCGAGGCCGTGCTGCGGGGCTGGGAGCGGAGCCCTGGCGCGGCGGGTCGCCCCTGTCCCTCGCGGGAGGCAGGTGCAAGGCTGCCCCGGTGCCAGGGCCTCCGCCGTCCCCCCGCGGGCGTCCCCCCCCACGGCCGGTCCGCCTCCCCGTGGGCCGCGCTCCCCTGGGGAGCGGGAGCGCCCCGGGCGGCGCCGGGGCACCCACAGCACGCGCGCTGGCCCACGGCGCCGGTGCTGCCCCGCCGCATCCACGCCGCGCCGCAGCATCGGTGCTGCCCCGCACCACCCGGGCTGCAGCCCCGGCCCTGCCCGACGGCCCCGCCGCGTCCTGCGGGCGGGGAAGGCGTTTTGGTGCCGCGGAACTTGCCGTCTCCCCCCGGTCCCTCCCCTGTCCCTCTTCCAAAATCACCTGAGAGCTGCCTTCTCCAAAGCACTGTTCCGATGGCGGCGGTGTGTCCGTCCCCGCCCGTACGCGACCTTCCTTGTGTTAGTGACAACTCCCGATAACTTTCGCTTAAGGAAAGGCCATGTTCAGATCGCCGCCTCAGCCACGTATAAAAGGTGTGCGTCCCTGGCTTCTTCAGAAAACAGAAAAACAGACTCTATTAATGCTTTCTGCTGTTTAAATAAAACCTCCTGCTTATAACCGACCAAACAAATAACACTGCTTAGCAAACAAGCTTAGTTTCAGTTAGGTGAATGAAGATACCAGACACACTCTGAATTTGTCCCTGAAAAAAGATACGCTGGGCATCGCTCGCCACCAGCCTGTGCAGTTGCAAGCTGCTCTGTGCGTGCCTGCGTGCGTGTGGGAAAGAGAGGGGAGCGGAAGCCGTGAAGAGTTCATGCAGACCGTCCGGGGCGAGCCCTCGCCAGGAATGCTTTTTCCCCCAGCCTACTTGGCACTGCCAGCGATCTGGTATTTTCCAAGTGCAACAGAAGAGGCTTTTCAGATGCACTTTTGTCATCATAGCTAAAAATAACAGTGAACTCCGACTAGGACAGCGTGTTTACATCCGGGACAGAAGGAAACTCCACCAGAAGCAGGGCCATCACTCAAACTTTCCCTTTAAGTGGCTGATGAAATTTTGGCAGTCGGCTCCCTGGAGCTTTCCCCAGCATGCGAGACCGTTTGTGCTGGGGCGTTGGTATTTGTTTCCACCAAAGTTTTGAAGCTTAGGCACATAAAGGTAGACTGCAACATCTGTGCCTGGGCACAGAAAGAGAAACAGCCTGCTATCTAGCGGCACTGAAGTACCGAAGCCCGCAAGTGCCCAGCAGCTCTGGAAACAAAGTCACTGTTGCAGGCGTGCCTAAAAGGTGGAATTGGGACTTTTTGTTGACATAAATTAAAATGGTGACAGTTACTGGGAGGAGAGATGAGGGGAAAGATGGACTGTAATGTTGGTGAAAGCAAAAACAACATGCGTAAGATTTAAAGGTTGAAATTGCCTTACAGTAGACTCCAGGTAATATTTGAAACCCTAAATTACTCCACCAAACAAAATCTGCAGTCCCCTGTAGTTCTGAAATGGGCAGCTGAGGGTCTAACTATTCTCTGGGGCAGATGTACCGTGCACGGGTGAGCTAGGCAGCCGAAAGGGGGGTCAGCAGCACTGCTGCTGTGACCCCAACAAACCCAGCGCACCTGGCAGCCCAGCTGCACCTCGGCAGGCTGTCCCTCCCAAGACCCTCGTACCTCATCTCCAGCGTGGACCAGGGTCCCCATGGCCTTTCTCACTGATGTCTTTCAGCCTCCTGTCCTTCTCCTTCATCACAGGTTGCGGGCAGCCTGCCGATAGCCCGCTCCTGCCACGAAGCAGGGCCCAGGGCTGCCATCAGGCAAGCCAACGCTGGGGCAGGGGACAGGTCTCCATTCGTTATCCAGGACTGTGGTACGCATCCCTGCTGTGTCACAAGTCCCACTGCCCACCCTTTGAGCCTAACTAGTTCACCACATAAAGCTTACAAAAAATGCGGAGCTCTAAAATGGTAAATGATGAAGAGGTGTTAAAAAAATCATTTTCTCGTCGAGGGATTTCCTGTCAATATCTTAGGACAGTAACAAACACAGCCATACAACATCGCATGGTACAACAGACGCACTCTGCGGAATACGTTAACATTGCTTCCTATACAGATCCACAATTTCCTGTTCGCTTTCATAACCCACCATGCTTGACAACACCAAAAAGCATGGAAAGAGATGGCAGTCCTGAGCCATTCAGACTCCTTCTGCCCTCGCTCTCCTCAGGAGGGCACCAACACTGGCCATTGGCTTTCATCTGGCACAGAAACAGAATTTGCAAGGGAGAAAAACCCTATTTATTTTCTCATCTGTTTTCTTATGTGCTTATTGAAATGTTAGGCACAAAGTGTAGTTAACACTGATTTGTCAAGTTTCTTTTATGAGAAGAAAATCTATTCTCACTTCTCCAAGACAGACGAGATCTTTCCTTTCTTCCCTCAAGCAAACATCTGAAAGAGACAAAGCAATGTCAGCCGCGGAGGAAGACCTCCTGTTCTTCACACCAAGGCTTGCTGAAACACAAGCACATAGTCTTCTCCTTTCGATCCACAAAGGGAAACATTACCTCTCATGCAGCAGTCACTGTCACAGACTGAATTCAAAATGTTGTCTATTGCTAGAAGTCCTGACCACTTATAAAGAAACTAACAGCAAAAAGTCAGAGTTCAGAGAGCAGAAGAACACATATTGAACTGTGCTGTATATTGGGTCTTAAGCCTGTACATATGTGTGCAGGCATATACATAGAGGGAGAGGAAAGAGAGAGAAAGAAGAGAATCCAGTGATGGGATGGTTTGCTCCAAAGCTGCTTTGCCACTTCCAAAAACACCTGGTCTAATAAGAAGTATTTCCTCCTCCTACAAGCCTTGATTCTTTCTCTACCTAAAGTAGCCATGTCATCGCTTCTGAAATGTAAAGCCAAATTGCTTCTCAGAAAAGCCTAGCTGAGTTCTGGAATCATGTGTGTAGTTGAAGCACTCCAGCTATTTGACTGCCTACTTGTATTTGAATCACAAGTTCCGTGCCAGCTATATAAAAAGATTGTTAACAAATGGCTGTTAAAACTAGAAACCTTGAAACTAATCATGTGCGATGCTCAAAAAAACCTTGCTCTGCTAATTGAGCAGAACTCGTTGCTTCTGAAGTAGGAAAGTTTAGCCTCTACTCGGAGTAAAACATACGGCAGGGTATACAAGGCAGTAGACACATTTGAACTGTTACACTTCAAAGGGTTGAGCATTGATTGATCTGTTATTATCTGAAGATGGCAACTGCTCAAAGACAGAGAGAAACTGCAAAAGTTTTGAGTTTCAAGCTTAAACGTGGAGTTCTGAAGAATTTAGCTTTGCATTGACTGATTAAAGTATAAGAATGCGGTAAATACAATTTAAAAGTTAAATTACCATATGGTCATAGCTAGAGGTAAATTTCAAAAGTAGCACATGTAAATAGTTTCTTGCTGTCTGAACAAATAATTTTACATTTAAGCTAAGTAAGTCATTTGGTGACTGGTACAATTGATTTCTGCTGTAGTCAGTTACTGAATGGTTTTGCAATTCATTTCAGTAGCCGCAGGATGAAACTCTGTATCTGCCATGCATATAATCTTCGGTTGATACAGATTATGTTCATATGGTTAAAAGCAAAAAAAAATTCTAGAATGAGCCAGCCACCAGGTTCTGCCAGCTATTAAAGGAAATTGCCATGTTAAATGAAGGAGTGTTGCAAAACCTGGAACCGAGTTTGGCATCTTTAATCCAGGGGGCCGTCTGTGCTGGAAGAGCTTTGGAGAGACAGAGAGCAATCCATGTGGTCCAGAGCCCCTCCAAGGAGTTCAGTGCCGGCATCGTGCTCTTTAGTCAAGTAGGATTTGAACTTTGGAGTTACTGGGAGCACTGCAACAGTGCAGTGAAAGACGGGACTGGGCTGGAAAAATCCTAGTTATCATCCTTTTTGCTTGTTACCAAATTGCTTTTAGGTCTATGCAGGCTACAGAAAGTTTCTCTTCGGTGCATTCTTCCCAAAGCCTGGTGGTTTTGCTTTCACTTTCAACTGTGGCCAAGAGCCAGAAGAGGAAAACTTCTTGCCCTTAGTACCCTGGTCCTGTGCTCCTTAGGAGACAAAGCAATCCAGTATCCTCAGGATGACCTCTCCTTTTCAATAGGCATGTAGTAGTTCAAGTTCAGTCCACAACCCCCTAATAAACATTCTCCCTGTGGCAGTCACAGAGTGCGCTAAATATTAGGCCTGAAAATTCAAACCCCTCCGTTTTACAAAGCTATATCCACAAGAAGATATCACATGGTAAGCACTGCTTGGTGGATCCCCATGGATGCATATTTCCCATCGCTGACACAGATGGCAAGTAACACAGAATCCTCCGTGACCCATTTTTAGATCCATTTGTCACCTGTTTCACATGCTTGTGTAAAATGAGAGATTTCAAACTGAGAAAAAGCTTGCCATAGTTGTTACTGGATTAGAGGGAATCTCTTTTTCAGCTCATACAACAAATGCATTTTCTGCTTTTGAAGAGACCCAGGTTAAGCCTTAGTCTATGGGCAGGATAGTACAGGGTCTTTGAACCCCCGCGGTGGGTGGAACATCCACGATTGACAGGGGAGAGGCATCCAGCAAACCGTACAGAGTGACTTGGGTTTGGTAGTCGCAGTTTGAAGGTCAGGGACAATACAAAGGTGGGACAAGTCCCAGTAGTGAGAATAATGGGATTCTTCACCTACAGAGCAGAGGCAGACTATGCCACGGGCTGCTGAAGTCGTCCACTCCGGCGGACTCACTCATCGGCTGAGGACTTCAGTACTTTCCATTTTCGCGTGCTTGATTTGGGTGTTTGGAACCCCGTGATGGAATGGGAAATGGAGGAGAAGAAGCATTTTTCTTTCCTTATTGAGCAAAGATCTGCACTTTTCCTTCTCTAGAAGCACTACAGAAATTTCTCAAAGCCAAGGAGAGTTCTCAGTCTTGCCCTTGCCTGAAAGATCTTTTTTATGGCATCGGAGCAAGGGAAAAGTGCAGCCTGTAGGGCTTGAGTCATAAGAGTTATCGCTTGTAACATTCATCTATTTAATGCTGATTAAGTGTAAGACAGTTTCAAGCTGAATTTTTATGTACTTCACGGAAATCAGCTAATGGCTCAGAACCACAAAAATTAAAAAGGGAAAACCCAACTCAAGATAGTCCCATTTCTGGGCGAGCAAATGAGGGACTCTTAGATGACCCAACATTTTTTTCACTTACAGTGCATAGCCCCAGACTGCCTTTTTGCCCTGCCTGGAACCTTGTTTCTGAGTACAAGCAGGTCAGAATGGGTGTGAGGCTGTTTAAAGTGGGGCTCTTGCTAAAGAGAAGTTATTTTAAAAGTATAACTTTCCTGAGAAATGGACGTTAATAATTCAGACACCATACGCTTCCTACGAGGCTGTGCAAGGACATGTCTGAATTGTCACGTGGCTGTGAAGTTGGATGCTGAGGGCACCGGAGTCAAGAGCAGCATGAGAAGCAGATTTGGGAACAGCACTCCGATCAATATTTAGTGGTTGGGATTCATATTGCTCCTGCAGGGAGGCATTGGATTCGGAAGAAGCAGCTGATTTTGGCGAGACAAAGGAGGCGTTTTCAGCTTGGACTGATCTGAATCAGTTTAATTTGACCCTATGCTCAGCCTTCAGAGTTGGCTGTACGTTCCTCAATGTAATCGTCTCTTGGAAGTGTATATGTCAAAATAAGAAGAGAGATTAAAAACCCCAAGTCTGTCCCTCATTCAGATTCAGTTGGTTTTGTTTTCTGGGCATCTTTGAGCTGGAATTCAGTAGCAGTTCTCTCTGAAAAGTAACTGATTTATATATAAGATCCTCTGGCATCCCCACTTTCGTTTGAATTGCAGTCACTGCAAATGGTCTGATAAAATCAGACAGTCGGATAAAATCAGGAAATCTCTACATTTATTCTCTGATTACCGAGCAAGCTCAATTTCATCATGGTGAAGCAGAAGCCAGTGGTTACAATTACTTTTCTTTCTTTTCATCTATTTTTTAATATTTGGGTTTAAGATGGAAAAATTACAAATGAATAAATCTGCATCAAGTCTAGTCAAGGCTTTTCTCTATATAATAATATTATTCATATCTCTATGATTAGCAACAGCTGGAATAAATTTTAGCAAAAATATTAAAATCTATATTGTAGAATAAGCTACATGGAGTCATTGTAATTTGAGGAGCGTGAACGTTTTTCCATAAAAGCTACTGAGAAAGGAATACGACTTTGTTTTTTTTTTTTTTTTTTTTCAGGCGACTTCTTTGGATTTTATTTTTGCAAGCAGATCCAGTTTTATGTTACAGTGCTTCACTTTCTAGTGTTTATGTTGAACAAACACTCCAGATAAAACAACGCATCAATCAGCCACTCTGGGCACTGCTTCTTCTCACTAGTCCTCTTACACCAAGTTGAACTGAGGAGCTCTAGCTGTATTAAAGCAAAAATGAGATTTCAAGCGCAATTACAACCACCTAAGCCAACACTAGTGCTACACTAGCTGGAAAGCTATCACGCAGATCTGCTTTTTCACCTGCAAACATCACCATGTGCCGGCTGCTGTTTTCCCAAAGTGTTCGAGAAATTCACAGACAGCTAATAGATCAGTTAAAAGTCAAAGCAATAAAACCCTGTACAGCTTCTCAAAGGAAATGATTTGAAAGCCCAATTAAGAAGGGCAGTGTCAGGGGGGAGCGGGATGGAGGAGGCGGCAGCTGGGAATGACTGGAGTAGCTTTTCAGTGCTCCCTTTTCCCTCTCCATTGTTTCCATAGACCATGCATCTAAGTGACCCTTAAACTGGTGGTAGGATAAATTGGACCCTCCCCAGTGATCCCTGCTCTTCCGCACTCATCTGCACTCCAGTAAGTCTGTTGTGGACAGGTAAAATATGTTGCAATACTCGAGGAATTTTTAACAAAAATATTAAGACCTTTCTGAATGAAAGTGATTATCTAGGTGTGGAAGCACCAGAAGGACGAGTAGAAGAAGTGCTGTGAGAATGGTAGGTGCAGATGGCACCTAGGTCATGAAGATGCCAGCACGTCTATGTGCAGCTTACCAGGACCTCCCTAAACTGAAGACAGACTACACACAGCGTAAAAGAGAGGACAGACTATAAACCAAAGCCCTAAAGAAGTGATGCAAGGAAGAAAAGAGCAGGCTTAGAGCTGTCAAACACCCAGATAAGGAGAGAAGAATAAATCCTGATCCAGGGATGGAACGGGATGAAGAACACATGAGGATGTGAGAGCGTGTGCAAATCCTGTTTTGTTTTGGGTAAAATCACCTTTCTCTCCTGTATTAGCTCACATTGAGCTTTGCTACATTGTTACTGCAACGTTGCAAAATTAGTTTTGGGGCTACAAACCTGGCGATGTTAGAATCATGAGCTATAGGTGCTAACAATACTTATACACCTTTTATCCACGTGAATGCAAACTCTTGGCTTGCCTAAAATGCTCTGGGGAGACATATGTGTGATTTTTCTCAGTTTTCCCCAAGATGAGTGCACACGTATGAGCTCAGGATTTTCATCTCCTCCTGCTAATGGGGACCACAGGACTCTCAGAGTCTCTCTCCAAGGAGATGAGTCTCTCTTGCTTTCTTATGCCTGCTCACACTCCCTTCATGTGTTTCAGCTGATTTCTCCTGCCTGATTCCACTCCACCTTTCTTCTCAGTTGGTAGGAACTTGCAACCTTTGAATGTCTATTGTTAAACAATTTAAAAAACAAATTACTGAGCTTTGCCTAGTTTGGAGCTTACAAAATTTCCCATGGCTTCAGCCCAAAGCCAAAAGTCATCTGCAGTTCAGCTGAAACACTCCTAGGATTCCTGCAATAGGAGTCTGGAAGCTTTCTGGACAGCATCTGGAGCCTGGAAGGTGTAGAAATCAAAACAAGCCACAGTTTGAGAGCAAATTTAGCATACTCGCTGTTACTTAACCTGCTCAGCCACACCTCTCTGTAGGGTTTTCTGTCACCTCTAGTAGACCAGTCCCAGCACATTACACCTGCCCTTTTCTTCCATCCCTGGGACATCACATCAAATTCAGGGGCCTCGCTCGAGCTTCATCTGACCTCACTGCCACATCCTAGGTCCTTCTTAGTTTTTCCTGTGGGTTGTCTAGAGGCTTTCAGAGATGCTTCATGGCCCAGCATATCTTAACTATTACCAAGTCCATGCCACAGCTCTGTTCCTCAGGCACAAGGCAACCTTTTCTTTTGTAGATTAGAGGTCATGTACACTGAGACAGAGCTTCCCTGGAAGCTGCTTCAAGAATAATGAGTGATTCTCTGCAAGACCCAAGGATTTTTGTGACCCTCATCATCATCTTCTCAGTGCAAAAAGGCCAACACTCTCCAGTATAAACAAAAAGGATAATAATAGCAAACAAACCACTCTATCAAACCACAGTATGTCTCTGTACTCCTAATCCTTCCTTGGGAAAAGATGGAGAGAAAAAAATTACCTGAGAGTCAATATCATTTATATCACTACTGCTTAAACAGACCTTTTGATAAAAAGGGTAGAAATATACCAAGCTTGCTCTAAATAGTTTTATAAGGGAAAGGACCGGAGAGGAGCCTGAAGGAAAACTCAGGCACAGCCCAACTTCAAAGACGTGCTGCAGAGATCCACACTTTGTAATTTGGGCCAATTCCTAGTTATCTCTGTATTTACATAGATTGACAATTGTGAAGAAGAGAAAAATCATAAAGATGGGGTTACTCTTTTTTGGCATGAGGCTGGCGTCTGCCATGGGAAATTAATCCATGCTAAGCTGCAGTAAGCTGAGCTGCTGAGTTTGTATTCGTGTCACTGAGACTGCTTATGCTCACTGCTGGTTTATAAACTCTTATTAGTCAGACTTGACAGTGGGTGACAACTTGATGAAAAGAATAGCCTCTGGATCACGATCCATTCAATAATGGTTTATAAAAATGATATTAAATGAACCATTTTTCCTAAGACCACATACCAAAATATTTTGGGGAGATGAATAAAGCGATAGTGGGGGATTTTTTTTTGGAGAAGGGATTATAAGGTCCCAGGGTGCTTTGTCACTGAAATAACTACATCTGTCAGCTAAATTGGCAGAGTTATTCTATTTAGTTTCTAGAAAGAGTTCCTCAGACGCTGAGGTCTTGGATACCTCCCAAAAGATTTGCTCTCTGGACAGTTGAAGCAAAATAAAATTAGGGGGGGAAAGTAGTTCACAGCCCCAGCTAGCATTTTCATTTTTTCTCCATATCACATGGTTCAAAATGTTGATGAGAAAAGACAGGCTCATGAGAGATGACTTGACAGGAATTACATTTTAATTTCCTTTGTAAAATTTTGCAATCTTTTCTCTCTCTCTCCAGTGGCCACCTTGCTGTTGTTGCCTTTTGGGGGCCTATATGATCCTCCCTATGAACAAAAGATATCCTAAGGCATTTCCTTTTTTCTTTTGCAAGACGCAGTCAGAGAATCCCGTTAAATTTTTTAATTTGTTTAACTGGCTTCTAACTTTGCAGACTCCC
Source organism: Platalea leucorodia (assembly GCF_965183815.1). Lineage (NCBI taxonomy): Eukaryota > Metazoa > Chordata > Aves > Pelecaniformes > Threskiornithidae > Platalea > Platalea leucorodia. The sequence goes on from NC_138826.1 coordinate 61,199,044, forward strand.
ATCATACCATAAAACTGACTGATGAATGACAGGGCCCTGCTAGGTTTGGCTAGGGTGTAATGTGAGCTCCCAGGGCTGGAAACAATAAAACACAATTTTCTGAGAAATGGGGTTTTGCAAGGGACGTGCTAGCCCTGACTTCACCACACCCTTTCATTTTGTTAGCTCAGTTCAGCAAGTTATGGCTGGATTTTGTTACATTTTCTATCATTATGAGCCCTCTGTTCTCAAAGATAGGAGAGGATTCTCCGGGTAGCTCAAGGTCATTGAGGTAGAGAGTTGATGAGTGCTGTGCTGGGGACTTGCTCTGCATGTATGGGAGCCAGCGTATGGGTTGTGTAACGACACGGCCAAGGCTCATAAAGAGCAGTTTGGAAAAGAAGAATTTCAGATGAATCAGAAGGCAGCCTCTCCCCTCCCACACTAACCTTCTTCGGAGCTGCCCTACGCTGAAAATCCTATCTATCTTTACATCTGTCTATACATTTTTCAGAGGACTGTGGGTTGAAAAGAACAAAGAAAGAAACATTAGAGTTCAGCTCTCAGCTATCATTGTCACATGCTGGTTTTGGAAGCTAAGTGACGAGATGTTAATGCCACACTTCAGCTCACTGCCATTAACACAGCCGGGCTGTCCTGGAAGAGAAGCTTCCTCAAAAATCAGAATGCTGCTTCTTTGGCTTTCTAGGTAAAACTGGTCAGATCTGGCTCCCTCCTGCAGAATATTCTCCTCAACATCCAGGGACAACGATAAACATTTTCACCTTGTCAGGCTGCCTGCAAGTAATCTGATCAGATCGGGAACATTTCAATTAATAATGAATCGGTCTGTCCAACTGAAAGTGTCACTGAGCAACTGCAACAGAGATCCTCCAACTGTCTGGACCATCCTGCCAGCTGTGCCATCAGCTGCACGGACACTGAGCTACTGCCAGGACTCCAGAGGCACCTCCATCCAGGCCTGGCCCGTATTACTACTGCCCACAGAGCTGCAGTCCCTCACACCTGCCCAGTGAAAGCCTTCTGGTCCCAATCCAGGCAAGGGAACAAGGCGAAGAAATGGTGGAAGAAAGCAAGCCTTAGCTTCATCATTGAACAAATCTGAAGCAACAGAGGTAGAGGAAGGCTAAGACATGTGCCCAAAGCTACAAAGGAGCTTGGCAGGAAATACAGGCAGGAGCCGAAAGCACACCTCCTGGTTGGGAGGCATCTTCTCCCCCTGAGGGCACACAAGGATTGGGAAGGGAAGGACCTGCATACAGCACAAAGGCTTTCTGCTCTGGATTTTGCTGGCTCTCATGTTCTGGTTCACACTGGGACGAGGAGGCAGGAGCGAGGAAAGCAGGCATCAGCGCGCTGGTGCCTCTGGTAAGAGCTTCAGCAGTAGCTGTTGTTACAGGTCTCAGCAGAGCCAGCTGTTTCTCTGCCCTGGCCAAGCACTGCTACAGTGCACAGGAGAGGCTGGAACAAGGCTTCCCCTGACCTTTTTGAAGTTGTCATATAGACTTTTTCAGTCTTTGCACTTTGGCACTTTCAGATAGGAGTGGGACAGGACTTTGCTTAGGAGGCAAAATCCCATGCCCTCCCACTGCTGACCTCAGGACACGGTTATCTGTAAATCAATCCTAGAGCAAAATCCCTAACGGGGAATACGACAGGATGTCACATTGCTACAGCATCCTGCAGCAGCCGGTGCTTGTGTCTGAGAAGCAGGAATGCATATGTCCTTACAGTGACAGCATAGGAGATTTTGTTTTGGTTTTGAATAAATGATTGATAGGGTAAAGGCAACTGGCGGGGAACAGGTCAAACATGGCTAATGAAAAAAGTAGACCCAGTCGTCATCCTGTTATATCGCTTGCTAATGGAGTAGTGTTTAGCAATAGCTTGTGTGTTGTAAGGCTTAAGGTTATCAGCAGAGTGACTGCAGAGAGCTAGTTAGAATTCATCCTGCATCTGTGACTGTAATCCAGCAATTTAGACAAAAACATGTACTCTGCATAGGTGCGTGACATAGACTATTACTATTATTAATACAGTAATAGTCATAATAAATCACATATTGAGTGTGTTTGTTATTCCGAGGAAAAACTTAATTATAATTTCCAAGCTGGCAGCATTTGATTTACTTTTTGCTATCTCTGAAATTGTATAATTAGTTCCCAAGTTACAACTCCTGCGAAATCTCTGCCTTGTTGGGGGTAGGAGGTGTGGAGTTACAGCTGCAGCCATCGCTCTGGCAAAGATAGCTTTCGCTTGAGAATAGTAATGTTTAACATAAAAATGAAAAATGAGTAAAATTCCCCTAGAAAAGGGGGAATGCTTGGAAGGCACCCCTCAGGGAGCCTGCCCTCGCATTGCTGAGATGTCTTTGGTAAAAGGAGCTCTCTAGTGTCCAGTTGTATTACTGCAGCTCAAGAAGAAGATGCTATGAGCACACAACCTAATCAAATAGATGTGCAAAGCGAATGGAAGGTCTAGGTCTCTTCTTTTAGGTACTCAGTGCTAATGCGTAACATGCAAAATGCTGCTTAAACATCACAACCACCCAAACCAATACTGTATGCAAAAGTTTTAAGGCACGGCGCAGAGGTCTCGTTCATTCTCACCTATCTTCCTCCATCTGTTTCTTAGAGGAACTTCTGCTGCACTGATGAAGTGGCTCCTGCTTGGTCCGTGGGGCAAGGATGTGTGTGTGTGTTTGCCAACATGCAGGCTGTGAAAAAAAAAAGGTTTACAATTTTACTGCGCTCCTCTCCAGAGCCAGCAAAGTGCCTGCCATTTGGGGATCTAAGGTCGTGTGCACATACTGGTTTAATGCAGTATATTTGGTACAAGTGAACGCTTAACTGTGGCTGCTGGCTTTCAATGCATGCACCTGATTAGGTAAAACTGTCTCCTGATCAGGTAAAATTGTCTCATGGCAGACAAAACAAGCCCTTGGTCACTAATCCTGGAAAGCAAATCACAAAAAAGATGTGTGGCTAGTAGGGTACAAAAGCAGATAGCCCCTCCGTCTTTCTAAAATGAAGACTTTAATACTTTAATTAGCAGTTATTATGCAGGTTTGAGTGCATGCTAGAATAACAATATATTGCCTTTACACTGCTTTTAATGCTTGCATTTTGTTTTTTCAACAGGTTAGTGATGAGCTCACTAATGTCGATAAAAATGAATTAAAAAGTCTATTTGGTTATCACTGGATATCACAGATGGAGAATAATGACTTGACAAATTGGCAAACAGAGATTATCTGCAAATATTATGTGAGACCCTGGAAGCTCTTATAAAATACACCATCATTTTTAATAGCATTTTGCTATTATGGTACCTCCCTTGTGGAAACTGCGGTTTAATATTGCAAGTATGAAAAACGATGCCATAGTCGAAGCTTTGCCACTGAAAAGCACCATCTTGTGTTTCCTATGCTCTGCTTCCCACAGCAAAGCTTATTCTAGAGTAGAAAATAAATTAAGATGTAATAATTAACTAAATGTGTTTCAAAGGCAAGAAATCCCACACAGGGCTCAGTCGCTCACCTTTAATCACTGCAAACAAAGTGACGGTGGACTTCTTGCAAGTTACCGCGAGCCAGATGTTTAAACCTTTTGCCTTTAGATGTGTTCACAGCAGTTTTTTCTTCTCCCGTTCTTGGCTTTCATTTTCCGAGCTCAGCTTACAGAGAAGCCATAGTTTTAGTAGCTGAAAAACAATTTCAAGAATATAAGCTACAAACAACAAAGAATCCTGACAGATTCAGGTCAGTCATGACAATAATAGTTTTTCCTCCACTTAGCATTTCAGCTCAGAATTAAGGTGATCACTCTTGATAAACGCAAAACCTATCAGTACATTATTATGTCTAAGCACTCTATGGAATATCAAGATACAGCAGCCCATTTTCCCTTTATTTTTGCAAACCTGCAGGCATGGTGGCAATGGCTTGACCATTCTCATGGCTTTTTTCAAAATAAAACAAACTGTTGCTATTTTCAGGCCAGAAAATTAAAGCAAAGTGTTTCTTGCCTCCTCAGAAACCTCTTTGGAAAAAAGCACGCTGATGCTTATTCTCAAAAATGTGGGTCCCTTTTTCATTAGGATTTAGGTTAGAAGGGACTCTTAAGACCTTCTTGTCTGAACTCCTCCATAACATAGGGTGGAGAATTTCAGCAAAGTCCGTGACTAATTTCAGTTTCATTTGCAGTCTTGGGTCCTTGCAACCCACAGAGCCCTCACTCCCCCACCTGATATCAGTGGGAAGGTTGCTGTTGAATTCAAGTGAACTGGAACAGAGCCTTAGAGAAGAGAGCAGTTCCTGGAGTCCCACAGCCATTTGTCAGGTAGAACCTGGTATTTTACACCGAATCATCTTCAAAAATGATAAACCAGAAGATGTGTAAACTGTTTTTTAACAAGAAGAATAAAATCCATAATTCAAGACAGCACAAAAAGCACCTGGTTTCATGCTTCATTTCTGTTTTCAAACATAGAAGAGGCTCAGAGAAGCATCTGCTGAGCTTCTGAATGAGTTTGGATCCACTGCAAGCGCCCATTTGCCAAAAGCGCGTCCAACTCAGACATGAAATCAGGCGAATCTCAGTGACTCTGGGTCAGTTTCATATTTACCTCCCAAACTGATAGCAAGTCTGGATTGGTGGCAAATGTATCTGACAAAGAAAAAGCAGAAGCTTTGCATGTCCTTTGCAACATGAGATTCCTGAATATCAGACAGTTGCAAAAAGGATGTACTTAACTTTTGGGGGTTTCATTTCTGGTTTTCTTTCTCTGCATTTATGGATGAAGATTTATGGAAATCTCCATTAGATGAAGATTTGCAAGTGAAGAAGAATATTGTTGTTCCATCTAGAGTTTCAATCCAGTAAGGTAAGTACGTAGTTAATGTAAAACTTAAGACTCTGGGGTACCCACAGCATCTACCTGAGATCACTGAGTCACAGCCTGAGGGCCACCACAAATTCAGTGGAAGCTCCAGAAAGCAAATCAGAATTTTTGGAGTGCCATTGACTGTACAGAAGAAATGTCTTAATTTGGTTGGTGTGAAGGGCCCCCTGAAAAAAAAAAAAAAATTACTTTTAGTACAGAAATAACAAAGAGTGTCCATCTTGCTCCAGCTCAGCTGTGAGATTTGACTCTCCTCAGTGGGGTGCAATATTTACTTCTGTGGTGGCTGTCGGATGAAGGAACAGACGTGGTGAGTCTGAAATCATTTCTGATCTGCCACAGCCAGCATGGATCAGCCAGACCTAGCAAAAGCCAAGTTATTTGTCATCCCCCAGGGACTAATAAGTAGACATCCACCTGTAGCACTTGCCACCACCAACACAGACACCACTAGAGCCTAGGGACATCACAGGTCTCAAATCTGAAGGGAACCACTGCAAGTATCAGCCCAAGGCACACTAACAAAAGGGCCAGTAGGAAACAGCCATTGCTCCTGTTCCTTCCTGCCAGCATTAGCATCACAAGAAACAAGAGACTTGTGGACACGGGGTGACACTGCTAAATGCAACACCACAAGTATCTTTTTCAGAAATGCACAAGTCATACAGGGTGCATATGTGCTGTCAGAGGCACAGAGATGGCACGACACCTCCAAGGATGCTGGCACAGCCTAGGTATCAGCTCTAGAAAATCAGCAGAGTCATGCTGCCCCTGAACTCACCATCCCATCTCACCAGGGCTACTCAGTGGAGGCACATAGTGTGTGGGTGAAACCACAGCTTCAGAGCTGGTTTGGTCTCTGCTGTCAGCCCTGCTGCTGAGACAGAGTCTTGCGGAGCCTTGCAAGGTGTCTCTGCCCAACGCTTCCCACGGCTTCTCTTCCCACGGTGGCAAATGTTTGCAGATCCAGAACATCTGCCTTTGCCCTAAGTGACAGCGATACTATTGAAACACGGTTTAAGCTCCTTTGAGACTCTGATCCCAATACACAGTTACGCTAAGTGTGTCCCCTGCCATGCACATGGCACATACGCGACATATTGAGCAAATCCTAAAACAAGTACGGATGCTTTATAATATACACTAACTAGGAAGCCACTTCATAGAGCAAGAAAAATGTGAATTGGTCTGCTCAGGCCAGTACCTTGGAAAAGTAGTGCACAGGTTAAAAAACTTCATTTCTAGTTAAAAACTAAATAATAATTAAAAAAGACAGTCCAACTAGCTGGTTGAAAAGTTCTCAAAGGAATTGTGGAGGCTTTCCCTTGCCAATGAGCTAGACACAACAGCACACCCTTTTTAAAGCTGCTGCCCATCACCTTGCAAGCTTGCTTAGATTTTCCTGTGCTCCCGTTCGGAGTTGCTAGGATTAGCGTGGGTGTCACGTCTGAATCCTTGCTGTCCTCGGCAGACCTCCCCAGCCGGCAGCACTGTGGTGGCAGGGTAGATTTCCTACTGTAGGGCGGTGGGAGATGCCAAAAGGCAAAGCATCTGGCCTTGTTGCCAGTGTTGGTGTTGACAGTGAGTCACCCAGCTGCCTCTGCTGAAGATTAGTCTCTCTCTCTCCAGCCCTGATGAATATTGATGAACTTCACAGCATCAAAAGAAGCAAAGGCAGGACAGCTGTTTGAGGGGACAAACACTTCAGTTCTGGATTGGAAAAAAAGAGGCAGACAGGGGAGTGGTTGTGACAAGCCAAGACAACCTTCTCCCTCGCTTGTCAAAATGTGATTTACAGACACTCTTCCATTCACCCTGTGGCTGCCAGTTTCCACATCCTATGTCCACAAATCTCTCTTGCTAATTGCATAGGCAATATGTGGGCTGCCTCCTCTATAAAAAGCTACTCTGAACTGGGATGCTTCCCAGCTCATTTTAATAAATCATGACTGTAATTAAATTCTTTTGCTGCATATTTCTGCAATAAAATCTGTATCATTCGCTTATTAGCCTTCTTTACTGCCCAACTATCATTTTGTCTTGCTTCTGAAGCTGCCTTTCCTGCCTGGTGATTTGAAGAATGCCATTCGCTTTGAATCCCTAATCTAATTCAGCTTCTTTTATCTCATTCTGTGCATCCCAATAGCCCCACTCGTGCCTCCAGCGACTGTCCCTGCCATCAGTGACCACTTCAACTCACTCCCAATAGTTCTGCTCAATAAAGCTGTCCCATGGCCTTAAGAACCACTTCCACCAGCATGCCAGCAAGTGCACCTGAGGCTACGCCTTCCCAGTGGCCAGCAGCCAAAAGCACATTTTGCAGGCAGGAGAAGAACCCAGGAGCCCCAACCCTCAGCTTTAAATCTCACTCAGTCGTCACAAAACTCCTCTGGGTTTAATTTTCCTAAAGGTTCTGTCAATCCTAGTGTCCAGAGGTAATAGGACTGATCTTAGGAGCCACGTTTTGGAAAAAATAGCAAAAAAATAAATTACAAAGAAGAAATAAATGAACTGGGAAGCTGGAAGGCATGTGGGTCAGATATAAAGCAGTGTAAACAGCCAGTCTTTTCCTTGCTTTGAAACAACCAGTGTTTCAAAGACGTGGATGCGTGAGGCAGCATCTTGTTTTGCGCTTCTTCGGAAAACTTACTTACCAACTTTTGGGTTTTTAAATAGGGTCATTATTAAAAGGCAGAGTCCTTTGTCTTTCACCGCCTCAAAAGCATAATGTAAAAAGTTTTAATGTGTAAAGTTATAATGTAGGGTTGGTTTTATACTGACACTTAGCTGGTTTCAGATTCAAAATAGATTGAGGTATGCCTCTTTTTGCATAACTCCAAGCTCAGCTTCAAACATGTAAGTGGGAAAATTAACTTTAAAATGAATCCTTAAACGGCAATTACTTGGAAGATGCAGAGCATGAAGCATTCAAATGGCTCTCACTCAGTGACCCAGTTAAAATATACAGATCAGTACTGCAATTTGATTGCAAGCATTTCGGAGACACGAGGATGTGGAGGCTCTACCCTGCTCCCAGCTTAACTCTGCTGGTTGTACTCTAATGCAATCCAAAGAAACAAATGGATGTCCAGAACACTTTTCCCTTGAATGCATTTCCATTAGGCAGTGATCTTCCTCAGGTCTTACAAGGGAACAGGAAAATACTTAAGATTGCAGATGAGCTTTACAGAGATGTGTCGAGGTATCAAATGATCATTGGTAATATGATATAGGTACCATTTACACCAGCACTGAAAATGCAACTGCTGTGCCATGTTATTATAAGGTCAAAATGTATTATATCAGATAAAAGAGAAATAAATTCTTGGTATTTTCTATTACATAAAAATGGCTTTGTTGAAAGAGGCATTGGTGAAAGTATCATCTAAATTCTAAGAGGAGAGAAACTGAATTCTTTTTTGTTCTATTTATCAGAAAAGGCATATTCCGAATACACCATGCAATGGAGTGAGCTAAGACAAAGCATTACAGTACTGTGTTAGTATGAAATCAGAGTGTCCTTGCCCTGCAAAGGGGTAGCAGAGCACACAATCAGTGTGAAGGACCTTGTGAAACTTTGCCGTCAGGATCACCGAGTTGCTTGACTTCCTCCAAGAGAAGTCACAGACCGTTACCAAGGAAGCAAAAGGGACAAAGCTGCCATGTTTTCCCCTCTCTCTTTTGGCTCCTTGTGACCAGCCTTGCTATTTTTAAGGGAAAGTGCAGGAACGAGGAAAGCTTACAGCCACTGTAACACCCCTGGCAGGGGAACACAGGCGAGGAGGGCCTCCAGGAATTCCAGCCTCAGACCTGTCAGTGAGAACCAAAGGAATAACCTCATTAGCTGACAGCAATAGCAAAGGCTTGTTTTCCCCGCGGATTATCTGCTAGGGGAAAAGGAGCAGGATGTATTTGGCAAACGTACATGTTCTCAATGCAGTAGCAGATCACGGCTGCATTCCTCTTCTTTTCATTACTGCCTTTGGGTTTCACTTCTTTTTTTCTTCCATATTCATTCACAGCTGCTGGGCAGGGTCTAAAAGAAGCTCAATGCAGTAGTCACGAGTGTGACCTTTCCCGTATCACAGCAAGGGTGAGCTGTGGCTGCGATAAGCAGCCTGATGTTCTCCAGGCATCCCTGCTGCAGCTCTGCCTCTGACATCACGAGGGGACTAATGCCAACACCGCCCGGCAGCTCCCGGTCACATTCATCTCAAAGAGCCTGCGCTCTCCTCCCTCCGCTCAGCAAAGCAGGCTCTTGCAGTGCGCTTTTTAATTGCCTTTGTAAGTAAGTGACAGATTGTCTGATACAGGAGAGAGCTGTGAAGCACTAACCTGCCTACTGATACCCTCGTAGGAAAGCATTCATCAGTTTCTCCTTTCATGGTAGTTTGAAGGTGTTCCCACCTCCTCTTCAGCCCTCCTGGCCCTCAGCACAGGGCTTTGCCCTTTCAGTTGGATCAGGACCACACAAGCGGTTAATCTGACATTTGGCACGGGTGAGGTGAAGAGAGGGCTTTTCAGGGGAGCAGGGGCATGTGGCAGGGCCCAGTGGCTCACTGGGAACCTGCCAGAGCACTTCCACAGCCCTGCTCCTTTCCAGCTACTTCTGATCCTCTCAGTGGACGTGTACCACAGTCGTGTCTACTATTCCAGGGACTGGAAGACAAGTGAAGGAGTGGGAACCACTAGTGAGGGAACAGGAACGGTAACAGGGGTGTTTTTTTCCCCAAATCAGTTTTGGGAATCAAATGGCAATTATGGTTACAAGGCAAAATGAACACACCTCATATGAAATGTACATTTAAGGAGCAGCCATATGATGCTGTAAGGCAAAGGATCATGTCTGAAAGCTCTCATTTCTGTAAAGAGTTAACTTTTTATTCTGTAACAAAGCCCCAATGATGTCAATAAAAACTAAAAATTAAGGGTGATAGACCCAACCTCTCTGAAGCCACCGAATACCGAACTATTGCATTCAGTGGGCGCAGGACTAGACATACAATGCATAGAGCTGAGACATACCTAGGTGTTCACAGGCTCAGTTCAACACTTATGTTTCAAAAGGTGTAGGCCCCAAATAGTTCCTTTGTAAGGTACGATGAACAGCTATAACTTGAATATCTAATAGTCTGTTAGAGAAATCTGGTGAGCTGGAGAAAGACTAAATACAGGGCCACTAAATAAAAGTGAAGCATAGAGTAACAGGGAGAACATTTAGTCCCACCCCTCTGCTCAAAGCAGGGCTACCTTCAAAATTTGCTCAGGTTGCTCAGGGCCTTGCACAGTCAAGTTTTGAGCATACTCAGGGCCTCCAGCCCCTCTGGGCACCTCTTCAGCTCTGCACCTCCCTCTGGGGGAAAAACTTTTCCCTAGGCACAGTAGGAATTCCCCCTGGTACAAGTTGTGCCTGCTGCCTCTTGTCATTTCTCTCTAGGTACCTCTCAGCAGCTCTGTTATTTCTGTAACCCCCATTAGCTAGCTCAAGGCAGGTTCCACCCGAGTCTTCTCTTCTTAATGCTGAACAAACCCAGCTCCCTCAGCCTTTCCTTGTACATTACGAACTCCTGCCCCTTGACCACGTTAGTGGCTGTCCACTACCATTGCTCCAATTTATCAATGTCTTTCCCATACTTTTTGGGAGCCAGAACTATATACATTATGCCAGATGTGGCCTCACAAGTCCTGAATAGAGGAGAATAATCGCTTCCCTCAACCTGCCAGCTGTACCGGTATTAATGTGCCCTGTGTCTGGTGTGGTTGGCTCTCATTGTTGCAATGGCACATACTTGACTCATGTTCAGCTTGATGTCCATCAGGACCTTCAGGTCCTTTTTGATTAAGCTGATTTCTAGCTCAGTCCCCAGCTTGTACAGTTGCATGGGGTTATTATTTCCCAGGTGTAGGACTTTGCATTTGCCTTCTTGAATTTCCTGATACTTCTGTCATCCAATTTCTCCGGCTTGTTTGTGTCCACCTGAATGATGGCAGCCTCGCCCTTCAGCGTATCAACTACCCCCAATATACAAAATAACTGGAAGCAACACCATGAAAGAGATGATAGCCAGCTTAACGGTACTGCATAAAACTCAGAATGGAGCAGGACTTGCAGTTATGCTGTATTCATCCCTCTACTGGAAAACACCCTGTGCTGCTGTCCTTCACGGAGTAGTTGATGCCCTTACTTTTGAAGATGAAACCAAAGGATGATGCAGTTTACAGAGGGAGCTTACAGAATTCCTCTGAGAAGATTTAGCATGGACTAGCAGAATTAAGGTGCCTTTTTATTTCTACCTCCAGTCCCAGAAATCAAAATTATTAGCATCAGCCCAAAGCATGAAGAATATCATCTAATCTGGGAAAAAAGATGCACTTTCCTGTGACCTTAACTCAGTCATATAGGTCAGGCAGCAAAAATGAGCTGCTTAAAATAACATATAAGCTGAGCTTCATTGCTCCTCTAGATAGGCATTTGTCCACAAAAAAAAAAAAAAAAACAAAAAACCCAAAAAAACCCCAAACCACTAAACAGCTATATTTCCTCTTCAGAGCTGCTTATTCATTCAAATAAAAAGACAACTAAGTAGCAACAAGTAAGAGTTAAAAGGAAGACAATGCTGCGTTCTTAGTCATGCGAAACCTAAATACCTATTGCTCAGAGTGAAGGGGAAAATGGTTCCTCTCCACAAACAGCTGTGCTGACAGCAATATCTGCACCTTCCTCCTCCTGTTTTCACTCTTGCACACACAGCAGGGGCTCTTACTTGGCCCATTTGGCTTGTCTGTCACAGCACATTGAAACACCATGCAGTAAGTCAATGCAAATCAATTCTTAAATCCATTAGAGTCAAGCGTACACTTGGAAAAATCCAAAGAAAATTGGGAGAAACTTACCAGCTTAAAGGGAAACATGGGGCAGTTTCCAGTGTTAAGACCTGGGTGGCAGGAAGAGCAACTGTGAGGACTCACCCATCTGAAGAAATGGGTGGACAGCCTGTCCTAAGGATGGGGATTCCTGCTGGCACTGTCCGTTCAATAGATGGTCCTCTCCTGAAAAGGGCTCACCTCTGCACTGAGCCAGGAGACCCAAACCCGTTTCCTTTGATTTCAGAAGTTTTCTGGATTGAGGACCAACACAGATGTGCCTGAATTGTCTGCAGCAAAGAGCTGTTGGAACAACAGTAGCTGAGTTAGTTAGTCTAAACTTATTTCCTACTTACCTATGAACTCCCGAAAGAGGTACTAAAAATTGAATTTGGGGAGAATAAATAAACTAGAAAATAAGAACTCAGAGAAAGGGACCTCAGGGATGCCTCCTCCCTCCCTCACACAAACCTAAAGGGCTCAGAAACCCATAGTGGGCTTACAGCCCACAGCAGAACTTCTGCCCCTTCCTGGCCAGCTCTGAGCACCTCATTGCTGGGGGCTGGGGTGTGTGTTATGACTTTCTTATGAAGGCTTCTGCTCTATGGAAAGATGTTTTTCAATTCAATGACAGTGCAGGGTAAGGAACAGATAGGAAAGGGAGCAAGCCAAGGACGGTAACTATGCAGTTAGGAGAGAGAGGGGGAAACACAAAAGCAGCAGGGCACAGAAGGAAAGCACTTGATAATTTGAACAACAGTTGTTTCATAAAACAAAGGGCACAGGGGAATATTGTACCAACTAGAAAGAGGAATGGTATGTGGAAGGAGCTCTATTTCTTAATCTGGTAAATGCCGAGCCAGTCTCTGAAGTGGGACATGTGCACCATTGCTCCACATTCCCCCTTCTTTTTTCTCTCTCGTTCTTTCCCAGAGGATGCAGAGCTGGGGGAGGGACTCCCCATCTGGGGATGACTGCAGGCACTCAGCAATTGCTCTTCGTCAGAGCCTGCGGGCTCTGGAAGTGGAGTAGTGGTTCAAGACTCACTGCCTCTTGCTGCTGCAGCACATTGCTGAGGCAGCCAGACATCGCCTTGAGGGGCAACCACTCTGGACCATCCTCTCCTCCCCCTCCCCAGCCTTCTCTCTCTCATGGCTGTTGAGCTGAATAGGGCAGGAAAATCCTGCCACTTTCAAAGCAAGATCACAGTTTTTCCTGAGGTCAAAACAGAGTAGGCACTTTGGATCCACAATCTTGCTGCTATGAGAGCAGTGGCAGAACTGCATCAGCTCCACTGGGTAGCCTTGCCTCCACAAATGGCAGGGACAACCAACTGCCATGCTCAGGCATCTGGGAAACCCTGCAAGCTATGTGTCAGAAGACCTTTGCACTCATCCAAGGCAGACACTGTCTCTGCAAGAAGCAGATTCCGGACATCTGTCTCCCACTGATTTCAGGATTCAGCGGATTTCTGCCTCCCATGGCATCTCTCTGCTGTGAGAAGAAGCTACTTTTGGCTGCCTGCCCCTGAAACTGTTTCCTGCTGAGCCCGAAGCCACATCCCCTCTCCAAGGCTCCTCATGCCAGCAGCACTGTACAACGCAGGGCAGGACAGAATGAATAATTTTGCCACTAAAAAGGCAATTTCAGTTTCCTTGAAATCCCAGGACTTTTGCAAGCAGTTTCCACCAAAGAAAAAACATAAACATAAATTTCAGCTTCATCAAAACAAACTCTTTCTCTTAGAGGATCTCCACTTGCAATAGCTCTTGCCAGCAGTAAGGAAAGGAGATGCTGCCACAGACCACTTCAGTGACCAACTGTTTGGCAGAGTCAGCTGGGATATGGGAAATCCCCTTCCCTGAATTAGGGCTGGACCCACAGACTCCAGTGTCCTTGGTGTACCCTGCCAGGTAAAGGGGGAGTTTTGAGGATCTTCCTATTTTGTGGGACAGGAGAATGCTGCTGTCACGAAGCCCCATGAGCTCCTGTCCTGAGATTTAATAAGCAGGAGCTGGAAGGTTTGTGCTGTCTTTTGAGACAGGCCTTAACATTCAGCTGCAGGCAGTCATTCCTACGGTTGAAAACAGCCCTTCTGTTGAAGTCAGGATCAAAGCTCAAGTAGTTTTGCTCCGCTGTTTACCCTAGACCGGTTCTTCAGAATAATCCTTCTGCACATGGCCATTTCCTTAGGGTTTCTGCTTCCTTGGCTCTGCTTGCATATAATCTGAATATCTACCTTGCTTTCCAAAGAGCATCTCTCTTTCTCTCCAGAGGGCAAGCTAACCTGCTCATTTCTTCATTTTCACTCAGTGAGCCATTAAATCCAGGGAACGGTGTCTGCGTAGTGGAAACTCGCTGAAGTGCTGGCTGCTAGACCTGCCTGAAGGATATCTTTTGTCCCAGTTTAGTTGCTAGGCCCACTTTATTCTTTGGATGCAATGTACACCATCCAAGCGCTGTTGGCTTGTTATCCCCGGGACAGAAAAATAATCAGCCTAACCACAGAGAAATTACATATATTGGCTTGTCAGGCATTTCCTCTTCTCCACAACTCCTTTTGTTACAAAAAGAGAGTGCCAAAATGGGAAAGAAAGCCCTTGTTTATCTTTCACGCGCAGTGAACGTGAGCTCACTTACCTGCAGAACCCGCAAGGGTGCCTTTGTGTTGTTGCCTCCGCTAGCGTAAAGCCACTAACTTTGCTTGGTCTCTGCCTGACAGCCACCCAGAAGGATCCAAAGCAAGTGGCGGAGGCTCAATAAAATAGATGTTGTGCCTCACTCTGAAATAGATACGGCAAGATGAGCTGGCAAGGAAGAAAGAGTCAATTTGTCTCTGGCCCCTGTAAAATCCCAGACTGTGTTCTCAGTAATATGATCAGATTTGGGGCTAGATGATCAGCTTTGGCAGTTCTAATAGAGTCTGTCTGCCAGCACTGTAATTGTAAACACAACCAACATCTGAATATAATAATAATAATGATAAAAAGTAATGTTACCATGGCCCACACCCACTGGGACATCTCATTTTTGCTTTGGCTTTAGGATAAAGGATGATGAGGATGTTTGGATCAACAGCTTCATTTCAGCCAGTGTTTCTGATAAGTCTGTCACCACATTTGTCTCTGGAAAATATTAAGCACAACATAGAGCTCATTCCTAGATGATATACAAGCAGCTTGTTTTTCTCATTTCACCACAAATCTTATTTATATATATACTGCAAATAGATTGATACCACACACAGAGCGCATCTATAGGGCCTGATTTTCCAGTGTTATATTAGATTTATGAACTTGTAATTCCATAGACTTTAATGAGTTTTACCAGAATAAAGCTGGTTCCTAAAGAGAAAGGCTGTATTACGAACTTGTGCATATTACTTGTGTATCCACCCAGAAACGTTAGTATAGGCAGACACCTGGCACAGATGACAATAGTTAAATTTGCCTCGTACTCCCTTTTATAAGACGACCCTGATTTCAGTTGCTTGCAACTGCCAAACATTCAGTGTTCAGGCAGAAATTTTCCCTCTAATGTGCTTGCCTCAGGCTGAATATTTTCAGACAGTTCCAGCAAAATTAGTCCAGCCATTTTGAGGATGAATTTAGGGAAAACTACAGTGTTTCACCAATATTAAGAAAGGCTCCAACTGCCTTATTTAGAAGCTCTTGAAGCTTTGAAGCAAGGCTTCAAAACACCAAAAGGAAGTAGTATGTTGTATCCCAGAAATGGATGTGCTGCTGCCTTGGAAATCTGTCCACAATCCAAGAGAGACGTGCCTAAAGCCAGCGGTTCACACTCAGCTGTTGACTTCGCACCAGGCCCTGAGTTACCCATGTGGGCTTGCACTGGCATGCTCTGTCGCAACGGGAGATCTCTGCACTTGCACAAGGCATGCAGCAAACCCACAGTGGATGGTTATAAAACCATTTACAAGGAGCTGATCAATGCTACAAATGTTCTGCTACACGACCACGTTGTGTTTGCTCTGCAGGCTTCAGTGAACAGAGGCTGGCTGAGTTCAGAGGGCCACAGAGATAGCAGTTGGGCAGTATATGGGCAAGCAGAAAAATTTAGAGAAGGCCAGAAAGAAGAAATGAGAAAGCTGACCTAAGTTAGGGTTGTATTTGTTTTTTTATTTGTTGGGTTGTTGTTGGTTTGTTTTTTGGTTTTGGTTTGTTTTTTTTTTTTTTTTTAAAACAGCTACTGACAAAGCCCTGGTTACCATTGCCAAAAAATCCCTACTATTGTCTTTGCTTAGGCAGGGCTATGTTCATTTCAGCTTCTTACTCCTAAGGAAATACAGAAAATACTGCAGAATAACGTGCTTTTCTCACTGCGTGAGCAGTCTTTCGACAACACAGAAACAGAGAAATTTAGGGTGGACCAGAGATCTGGAGTTAAAAAGTCCAACAGCCCACTGCCAATTTAAAGCAGGGCCAAGGACCAAGCAAACTTTTCTGCAATTTTCTGCTGCTGGGGATCACTGTGGCATAAGAGAGAGCAGCAGCATGCACCTCTCCTTCTGTCACCTTGCTCTCAGCGACGACACCCAGATTGTGCAGGGAGAAGGAAGCGACCACCTTCACAAGCAACAGAGTGAGAGACCGGAGGGATGTCTGTGGATGCACTCTTCCACAGCAACTCGAATCAAAGCCCAGGTTCTTCAATCATCTGAAGAACTCCCTAGCAAAGAAGGAGGCCCACCTTCTTCTAGCAGTTGGCCATCCATCCACAGCACACCCTAAGTTTTTCAAATAGGGTGTTCCACCTTTAACTTACATTTATTTTGATGTTTAACACAACTCTTGCAGACTAGCTGCTGTCCACTGACTGCGGCCAGTGACAGTTGTGGAGTGCAGACCACCCTGCCAGAGCAAATAGCTCTTCAGTGCTCTCGCTGCACGCTCTTAACTCAAGTGGAAGTCTCTGCTAAATCTCAGTCTAAATAGCTCAGCCATTTTGCTGACCCCTGTAAGGGTACATATGGTTCCATATGGTGGGAAAGCTGCTTTTTTCAATTTGCTCCTAAGGCCAAGCATAGGAAATTATATACAAACCAATGTTAAGAGAATATTAAGGTTGCAGAATCAAGCGGTTACAAGCCAGGAACTGGCTGACAAGGTCTTAGTCACATAAAAGAAAGATCTAAATACATGTGTTTTGATAGCCAAAAAATGCTCTCTGAAAGACAGGCTAGATAAATAGAAATAAAAGAATGAGGTCGCTTTGTTTGAGAACAGCTTCTTAAATCATGATCATCTTTCCAGACCATTTCCTTCTCTCCTCCCTAAACTCCTGCCAAATTGCAGCTAGGTTTAACGTGAAGATTTCACAAAAGGTTAATCTCTGCACTTGGGAAGTAACAAAGTTTGGGCTTCAGAGCAGATTTTCTTAGATCATTTTGAAGAGTTATAATGGTGTAAATTGAGTACCTTAACTTTACCACACTGAAAAGCTGCAGCACTACATAATTCTTCCTGTAATTTTTCTTCCTCTATAAAGATGACATTCATCCCTGTGGTGGGTCTGCTCTAGTTAAGGGTTAGACTTATCAAGGTGAAATCTGCTTTCAGCAAAAGGAAGAAAAAAAGATTTCAGAATGAGTCTGTTTAGGGTTGTGCAAACAACCCCAAATTTCCCCCCCACTTCTCTGTCATCAGAGACATCCCAAATAAGTGCCACATTTGTTAAGTTTCAGTAAGGGAAAACCATTTCCCATAAACCCAAGGAAGGGTGCTTGCTGTGAGGCAAACAGAATCCTCCCCAGGCCAAGCTGTGTCTGGCTAGGAGAGTGGCCAGCAAGCGGTGAGCCCTGTAGCCTGCGATGGCTGAGGAAGGCTGACCAGCCCCGCGATCCCCACCACGCGTTGCCTAAGCATCAGCCCAGCGTGCACCTGCTACTCGCAGCAGAGCCCACACGGGCAGCAGACGTTCACAGGCTGGCACTCGCGTCCCAGTCTGAAGCGGTAAATCAGCTCACGCCGGGGAGAGGCGGGATGTTGCCCTTCTGGCTCCTCGGGTGAGTTCTGAGCAGCGTTGTGCTGCTGCAACAGGGGTCCTGTTGTGAGAACAGTGATGAGGGCCTGAACAGAGGAAAGCAAAAGTCACACTGTAGGAGATATATCTGGAGCTGGTGCTGAGGACCTATCAGACCCCAACCTATGGGAGACACTAATCAAAAGGCTTTGACTACTGGGCAATACCATGGAGGCTAAAAAAAATCAAAGAAAGAAATGTGGCAAAACAAACAAATCAAATCACATGAAATCAAAATAAATTCAAACCCTTTTCCCTGAGAACTCCAGCACGCTGTGAGCCCTGCAGCAGCCTGTCTCCAGCAGCTACTGTCACAGGCTTCGCAGAGCCTTATCTGCAGGTCAGAAAGGGCAGCTGAAGTGAACAGTCTCGAAATCTGGCGACACTGTTCACGCGGATCCTGTTGAGGAGATGAGCAGGATTTTCAAATGCCAATCAGGTGAGAAGCTTGTAGAGGAAACGAATACAGGAACAGCACAAGCTGCAAAAGGCTAAACCTAAAAGGACCGAACTGTAGGATAGCCACAGCTTGAGGCGGGGATCGGAGTACAAAGGAGAGAGTGATTAGTAAAGGAGGGCCCATTTAAAATGGGAACAAGTCTTATTCCTACCTGTCAAGTTCTGTCTTTCACTCATAGAATCTATGCTTTTTTCCTCAAAAGCATTTTTACTAGACCCCCAAAACTGCAGACATCAGTGCAGGCAAGATCATAGCTCTGGAGAAGGGCCAGCAGAGTTCAAAGCTCCTGGTTAGAAACCAAAGCAATGCTGACAAGCATTGAGGGAAAATTTATGAGGTCCTGATTGCTAAAAGCGTATGTTTGGGATATAAAAAAGTAACAATTATGCCACCCACACTGTTTATTCTTTTCTTATGTGTGGAGCTTTGGGCTAGCATGTTGAAACATAAAACAATCTGAGCACTTTTTAGATAGGATTTATAGCATTCCTGGACAGATGTTTACTATCATGGCTTAGCAGTTGAGCATACTATTCAACAAGCCACCTGCCTCTATAAATGTCAATATTTGGGCTCAAACTTGGTTTGGGTATAACTCAAAGGAACTCCTGTTCTTTCAGTTTCCGCCTGTTTATGGGGAGGTTTCACGGCACACAGCGCTGAAAAAGACAGTTTGTAGAAAATAAAGGTTAAAGTTTTGGGTGATTTATCTTGTTTGGAAGCGGTAGAAAGGAGCACGTGAAATTTGCATTCCAGTAAAGATGCAGGACTGCCCACAGAATAAATTGGTGCTGGCTTGTGCAACCAGCAACCCTGCAAGAAACACAGAGAATGACCCACTCGCAGTGAAGAGCAATGGATTGCCAGGTGGGGTGGCAGGTGGCCTTCGGTTTTCACATCTGGAAATTCCTGAGCCTTTCACAGAGCACCAGAGCTGCCCAAAGGGGCTCTGTCTGGCTGCAGGGATTCTTCTCCGGTGCAAGAAAGGCAGTCATCCAGCCACATCCACGGTGGCAGGAAGAGAACCAAGCGTGGATGCAAGGAGGCAGAGGCACGTCAGGACTGCCACGTGCTAGAGTGTTCAGACTGCGCAGTTGGCCACGCCACAGCGCAGTCCCAGAAACGATATCTCCGAGTGCCTCCATGCTCATCAAGAGAAACAAAGGCAGCACTTGGAGGCAAACCTCTGCCCAAGAGCAGCTGCAGCAGCAATGGCTCCAGCACCAGTTGTATAAAGCACCCTTGATTCTGGCTGTATGCTCAGGCAGCTATATTAGAATCATGCAATAATTTAGACTGAAAGGGACCTCTGCAGGTCATCTAGCCCAACGTCCTGCTCATAGCAGGGCCAACTAGATTAGGTAGGTCAGGGCCTTGCCCTTGTTCATTAGGATGAAACACACACTGCCACAGCTGCTCAGTTGCCTCTTTGTAATATGTCTCTGTGATTAGAGATGTGTGCTCCCAAACTAGAACATTTGCCACATTGTCTTAGGGGGATCCTGTTGGACAGCAGAAGGCACTGGGAAATTTACTGCGTAGCTTTATATCACAGTGGAACATAGAGAGGGCTCCGTCAAACTATCATTCCTAATGCAAAACTGGCAAATTCCTGCTTTACAGGGAAGAAAACCACATATAGTGTTTCCCTAGGGTCTAGCCACACCAGAAACCAGGGAAACTAGGAGGTGAATGTCTCTGGAAAAGGAGTGGTATGTTGAGACAATTCACAGAGCAACTGGGATGCTCTACATCTCTCTCTCAAATCTCCCTGTGAATAATCAGGTCACAAAACTCGTATTTTATAACAGGGACATAATAGACATTGCTCTGCTGTAATGAAGCTCCCTTCCACTTGACAGAATATGCTGGCCTGACAGAATCATTTCTTACCGGGATTTAAATGTTTTGGTGTCTGAAGGTATCTGGTATCTTTCTGCAACCACCGTCAATTAAGCTTCAAATACTGCAAAGAAGAGGGAAGCTAAGCCTACGCCTGCCATCTCATGCAATGAAACCTAACCAAAAATTTAGCCTTCTGGGAATGACAACAAATTGGTGACATACAGAATGAAAATCATCTTGATGGCTAGCTGAGATCTGCCTCACCTGATCTCCCTAAAAATGGTTACTATTAAAAAAATTTAAAAGTTACATGTAGATTATTCTTGAAGATCATGGGATGAAAAATCATACATGATGGAAATCCCAAGGCATGATTTCTGGCATGTAATGGGAAACACTTTTTGCATTTTGTTGCAGAAGGTTTATAAATGGTTGTACACCACTCTTGGAGCTTTTCCTCTACAGTTGACTCTTCCTATGTAGAACATAGTCCTGCAGGCAAAGACTGGGTGATGGTACATCAACTGCAGAAATGAGCTCTTGCTTGGCACAGACAAGATGAGTAGTCTCCTTTGTACAGCCATTATTTGAACATGTGGTGGGAATGAAGCAGAGATTTCTAGAATCATATGAATTCTAATATATAACGTAAAAATGTCCCATGCTAAAAATAATCCTGAGGACAAGCCCTTACGCTAAAAGCAAGATTGTTGTAGAAGAAACTTCACATCCTTCCTGCAAGTGAAGGGAACAACACATACAGAAGTAAAGCTCTTGTATATCAAGAGCTGCAAAGCAACTTCGTAAATCTTGCAACCAAGTTTTGCCACTCTGAATAAAAGCATTCTGGCATTCCCAGAAATAAATAGAAACAGGGCCAAATGCAAGATTAAGGTAGGAGCAGGAGGAAAAAGTGTCCTAGACTGCTAACAAGGGCTTTTCAGAAAACTGCCAAAAGGGATGCTTGATAGAGGTTAGAGTATCAGAAATCATGTGTGCAAAGATCTAGGATCTTCTCCTCTCAAATACTCCTTCCTTGGATGCTCAGTTGGCCTAGGGAATCAAGGTGATGGTGGGTGTTGAGATTTCTTCTTCCTTGAGCCTGACTTGCATATATAGTCTGTCAGAAGGAACCCATGAAAATGTCAACAAAGTGAAAAATAAATCTCCTTTATTCTAACAATGTTAAATCTTTAAAAGTTAGTCATCCACAGAATGGTACAGCTGAGCCCAATATGATCTTCTCACGGACACAAAGGTTGCTGTAGACCAAACCACAGTGTCAGGAGTGTGTAATAAAACCTATAGAAATGTCTTTTGCTGTCACCTTTCCTAGGAAATGCTGGACTTGAAGCAGCTCTCCAACACCATCTGAGGGACTGCACCAATTTAAATAATCACACTTCACAAAGAGCTTTTAGTACTACAAAACTCTGAGCCACAAACTGATCCAACAAGTTAGATAAGGAATAAGGGAGCCTCTTTCTTTCAATGTCACCCCGACTATCTCTCTCCCTGCCTTCTGGCTCCTGTAGCAAATCAGGCACATGGTGAAAAAATGTTTCAAGCCAGTGGGTGGCATCCAGTATTATATGCTGGATGTGTCGTTGATAGTTTGAATATATCAGATATTTTTAGCTACTGTAAGCAGTTCTAGGCAATCAAGTATTGTAATCAAGAGCATACAGCTATATCAGTTCAGTCAGGATTTTAAGGATTCAGGTTTTGCAGCTCTGTCAGTTAATGTGCTGGGATGGTACAAGCAGAGTTACTCCCTGCTTTGGTGTAGCACAGCCATTTTCAGAAGAACAATCTTCCTGAGAACTCCCCACTGTGCTCAGCTTAGCAGACAGTTATTTCAGTAATAGTAGCTTTCTGCAAGGCAATAGGAAAGGTAGCCCTGGTTAGAGGTATTCAGAGTTATCTGCCATGGTGAAAATCTCTGGGTTCCAGCGGGCCACGCTACTCGAGAAATGA
Organism: Platalea leucorodia; assembly: GCF_965183815.1. Taxonomy (NCBI): domain Eukaryota; kingdom Metazoa; phylum Chordata; class Aves; order Pelecaniformes; family Threskiornithidae; genus Platalea; species Platalea leucorodia. The sequence goes on from NC_138826.1 coordinate 61,221,134, forward strand.
CAGAGAGAGATTATAGACAGAAAGATTATAGAGCAGCCAACCTTTTTACGACCAAGCAGGGAGCCAACAGAAAAACCTGTGATCCCTGCCCAGCCGAGGGAGCCTGCCCGAGCCGCAGCAGGAGGGGTGCCCGCAACACCCCCCCGCCTTTTCACCCGGACTTGCTGAGCAGCGGCACCCTGCGCGCCGGGCGGGCGGCGGTCAGCACCGCGGACAGCGGCACGGCCGCTCCCGCCCTGCCCACGCGTGTCCCGGCCCCCACGGCCGCGGCACCGGCTCCGCGGGCAGCCGCCCTCCCCGCCACGCAGCCGGCAGGATGCATCAAACCCTGGCCCAGCGCCGAGGTGACGCGTCTCGGAGCGGCGTCCCCCCACCCGTGTCCTCTGGGCGGGACGCCCGGGTGAAGAGGAGCCGCTGGAGGAACTGCGGAGCTGGGGTGTTTCGTGGCCGAGCTGTACCTGAACGTGGCAGGCTTCGGCACCGTGGTAGTCACCTGGGTTTGGTACCAGAGGGAAAAGGCTTACCCCACAAACGACAGGAGGAATCTAGGAGAGTTACAGATGTGCCCTAAATTGCTGTGAAGGAGAAAACATGGGCTCTGTAACTGCATTAATAGCTCTGTATCGTCTCCCTAAACTTGCGCATACCCCTGCACCCCTTCTTCCTCTCTGCCACGTTTTTATCTCCTTGCTCTCTGCCACATTTTTATCTAGACCTTCCCACAGCCCGGTCTCTCCTATCTGGCTTTCCAGTGCATCCAATAAAGAGACAATACATCTGCACCCCTCATTGACGGATCGCTGCAAAGAAGCTAAAGCTTGATGGCAAAGCTTGAGACTGGAAGGCACAGTTGTGGTGGCTGCGTATCTCCATACTAGGGTTGAGCAAATAGTTTCAGGGTCAGGAACGTGCCTTTACTTTCCCCTGCAGTAACACAAAGTAAAGGACTGCAGGTACCTTTCTCAGCCTTCAAAAGCCAGTACTTCCCTGTCTAGCCTTCTCTCCTTCACCAATATGCTTTGTCATCTTGGGAAAGGTTAAGAACATGGGGGTCACAACCCACCTCCTTGAAACCTCCAGAGATCCCTCCATTCATCTGGTTCTCCCATGCCTAGATCCTTTGTCAGCCATTTGCTCCTTCTTCTCTTGTGAATAATGAGCCACCTGCTTCCCTTAGCAAGCAGAACCTACCAGACACCTGCTGACACTTTGCAATCCAAGTAGCCACTGATTTCTCATGTAGGTTCTCCTTTTATATCTCCCCCTCCCACAGAACTCTACAGTTCACGCTGTGGAGTTTATACCTGTTATACCTCCCCTTCCCACAGAACTCTATAGTTCATGCTAACACAGAACTCTGTCGTTCATGCTTCAGCTTTTGGACTGCTCTGAGGAAGTGACACACCCTTGCAATTAAAGCTAACACTACTTCAAGAAAGCTGTCGTTTCCAGGGTTAGAAATTGCATGATAGTGGGACTCGTGCCTAATGCTTATTGCTTTTTCTGCTCATTTCCTTTCAAATGCAAAGTCTAATTATCCTTGACTGCCTGAAGCAGAGCCACTTCGTTCAAGATTATTGCCATTATCACATTTTGAACAAGTCAAACACCTGCCCTCCTAATCATCTCTGCCCAGATAGCCCAGCCAAGCTACTCTGCCACTGCTAACCCTGAGTTCCCCCTGCCCATCCTACAGAAAGAGCAGCAAGACCAACAGGATAAACCCCTCAGCAATCTTGCCTGATCTCTGAGGTGACCCTGCTTTGGGCAGCAGGTTCACTAGAAACCTCCTAAGCTCCCTTCCAACCTGAACTATTTGGTGGCTCTAAGCTTTCAAGCAGAGATAGTAACAGAAATTGATAGAAAATCCAGCTCTGTAACATACTGCCCCACCATGGGTTACAGGTTTCCCTTCTTTAGGGTTTTCCCCTAATCCTAAAGGGTAGGCTAGCGGTCACCACATGCCCAGGGGCTTGCCACATTCAGTAACTCATAATCAGAACCGTACCTACCTTTAGGTGCTTCAGTTCAGCAGATTTCCAAGCTGTTCCTGCTGATTGCCTTTTTTCAAGGTCCTACAACTTTGACGTTCACAGGTTCTCTTTCATAGCACTCACTGATGAACTGCTGACCTGAATGCAGGCTGACAAGTTTCCTGAATGCTGCAGTATCATTTACTTGGGTTGGAGCATCCACAGTAAAAGACAAAAATGAAAAGCACCAAAAATGTCACGATAGATGGTGCAATTAAGGCAACATAACACACTGTAAAACAGAAGAAAAACTATAGCTCAGTTCCTGGGCAAGGAAAGACTGTAATTTACTGTAGCAAGACAAAGCATATGCATCAAATTACTCCCATGTTTCAGAATCTCTCTTATGTACGAGCATCAGCAAAACCAACCATACACTTGCACATGATTAGCAAACAAGAAGTGGAGACGTTTCTTCTCTAATTACTGTTGGTTATAACCCTCCTGAGTGTTTCTTTTTCCCCTCCAAGTAAACCCAACAGGGGTGTACTCACATTAGCAGAATTACCCATCCAACCTAGATGGTTCATTTCCCTGAGCTCGCTTTATAAGAGAAGGAAGCAGGCTTTGCCAGAGGCTGATTTAGAGCATCCAATGGCTTAGAAGCACAACTCTGGCTGTCCCCCGCTCTCCTACAAAAGCCTAGCAAGATACGCCTCCTAACCTAAATTAGGTGACTAAAATCAGGTGGTGTGCTTTTTTTTTCCCTTATCTCCCCATTAGCACTACACATACTAGTGCTCACCTCCGTGTCTTTAAAGGTCATACCCACAGTTGGTCATTTTCCCCCCTATTTTTCTTCAACCAAAAAGGGGATATTATAAAAAACAGTCAGAAAATGATATGTACAAAATTATATTGTGAAACAGAAATCATTTAGGAAAGGATGAAATGCTTCCCAGTGCGTTAATACGGCTTTGGAAATTCATTAGATTATGAACTGTTAGTGTCCCGTTAGGCAATATCTCCTGCAGCAGAATAAAACTTGGACTCAGGCGCCCCATAACACAAGTGACCTTGGATGAAAGCCACAAAGATGGCAACAAAATAAACTGTCCTTTGACATTATGTTTAAGTAGCCGGTGCTTTTTTTTCCTGCAGTGGTACTGTCATAAAGCAAAATCTGGAGTTAAAAGTCAACTACAATTCCATCCCCAAATGAAAAGTAAAAGAAAATTTAAAAAGTAAAAGAAAATTAAATACTCCCCCCCCCCCCCCCCCCAAAATCAGGAACAGAGCAAAAATATGAAGCTATAAACTGAGTATTTACAGTTTATAAACAAAGCAATACTCTCTTTTTCTTGTCACAGTTAACCTTGGGTTTGTTTGCCTCATGTTTTCTGTATCTTCCCCAACCTGCTGTACAGTTACAGAATTTCATTCAGTCAGGATTTGTGCCGATTCAGTAATCGGGCCCTGAAACACTGAAAAAAAATCATCAAAATGTATTTGAAAACGTTTTACACAATACTGTTTCTAAAGAAAGAAAGAGTAGTAAGAGAATCTCATGATTAATAACCCATGCTTTGTGGGAATATCTATCAACAGAAAAGTCTGGCATCACTCCACAGTTCTTCCTAATTCAGCAGATCACAGCCACAAACCCCCCAAGAGGTGCACACACGAGAGGAGGAAGGCGGAGGAATCGAGAATCACGATTAAGTGAAAATATTTCTTCAGCTACAAAAAGCAGAAGCTGAAGATGTAAGGCAAGATCCTGATGCCCTGGAAGACCACCGCATCCTAAAGCTACAGAGCAGAGGGCAAAGCGAGAGGGTAGCAAAGCCTCCTCAGAGCAGACAGGAGACCGACACAAGCCCTCTCCCCCACCCTCCTGCGACAGGCAGCCAGGCGCGATTTGCAACCGCAAACAGCTGCTACTTCAGCCACGCAGTGGCAGTGGGTTTTCAGGGTGTCTGTTTTATTAGAGGAATATCAATCACTGAGTAACAGAAAATCCCATTAAACAATCAAATGCGCCTTCGCAACAGTTAGGAAGAGGCAACCCCAAGAACTGAGGCAGCCTGAGGCTGCGCAGAGTTGGCCCTTCTTGACAGAACGGCCTCTGGCAGCCAGGAAAGCCCTCGGGATCCTCCGGCCGGGCGGCCCAGACGCCCCCGGTTCTGAAATCAGCCCGACTTACAGATCAGAGGAGCACAATGGGCAAGTATTAGCGACCTCCTTACCTTGGTCCTGCCTTCATCAGAGCAGTAAACCATTTGATTAACAATACAATGGGAAAGTATTAGCGACCTTCTTACCTTGGTCCTACCTTCATCAGATCAGTAAACCATTTGATTAACAATACAATGGGATAAATATTCTGTAATTGAACATCAGGAGCAGTAACTCTTCCTTGGAGCCATTTCCATGCTTGCTCTTCCAGTGAAACCAATGCTCAAGGGACTTCTTGTGCATGGACTCTCTCTTGGCCAGGTTGGGTTTTTTCCCCCACAATGATGCAGACAGATCCTGTCAGTCTTTCTTCAAAACAATAATACAAATTGAGCTAATCATGCTGTTCACCCAGAGTTGATACTTGTTTGGCAGAATTCAACAGCTACGATCCTTGTTGTACTGAGGAACTAGACTCCACGTATCTGCTTAATCTCACTTGATGCTGACACATTTCTGCGTGGTCTATATGTAGAAATGGATGGTGATAGCTGGTTCTGTTCAGGGCACATTCAGATCCAGTGCGGTGTTCTCCAAGTACTCTTGCTGCGGTTTTGTTTAACCCCCTGCATCCTCCAGAAAGATATTTATGGCAGGAGGAAAGCGCGACACAGGCTATGCTTTCCCCATACAGACCTAGCTTTTCCAGAGCACAGCCACAACTGCTGCCGCGGTCCGAGTGCCAGCCCCGCAGCTGTGGTCAAACCCCTACACAAACGTGCAGCCATTTGGCTCCATGATTTCACTTTGCACACCCGCCTGGCGAGGCAGGCGGGTGCAAGGCAAGGTATGTTGCGCTAAAAAGGACAGTACAGGTTATTTATATTTAATAGAGCAGGGAGACTTTGAAGCTGCTTAAGGCACCCTTATTTGTTGCAATTGCATACTCTGCTCTACAAGGTGCTGAGAGATAGAAGGCCAAGATCTTTAATAAAAAAGAAAACATACATTATTCATATACTGATATGACCTTTCCAGACTCTATGTACTGAATCTCATTTATATGACTACGGGAAGTTTTCCTGATGTGCACACAAATCCATGTAGCTTGAGCTCTGCCAGAAAAACCACAAGTTCAGCATGGGATTGGTTGAAGTCCAATTTAAATTATTCATTTAACATACCTGATAACATGAGAAAGCAAACACTGATCATCTTTCACCCTTGCTGGGGACCGACCAAAAGAAACTACCATTTTAAGAGACTGGGAGTTAGAATTCAACGTAAGAATGTGATCCTAGCTAAGAGAAGATCGACACTCTGTCAGAGGGCAGGAGGCAGCATAAGAGCCATGTATTTACTTTGGTGAAAAATACCCTTTAGAGCCTGTTAAAAATGGCAATAACAACCTACAGCCTCACAACTGATCCAGCAAGTTTGTTAATACCTGCAGAGAGGATACAAGCTTCCCAACACCCTGATACCTGGTATAGATGATTCCACGGATCACTTGGAGTTCTGCTCCTATGTCATCACGTTCACTTCAAAGCCTCAAGAGGAGCTGGCAGTCGGGGTGTCATTCATCACCTAGCCGAGAACCATTTTTCTACAGAAGAGCTCGTCACACCAAGCAACCCACACAAGATACAATTAAATAATGTCACTGCTAGACAGATTAAACTTGCAGCTCAATAGAGGAACTCACTGTTAATAAGCAATTTCATAAATTAAGTATGTTCTGGCAGAGCTTCTCTGGAAGGTATTAGCAGTGATCCAAACACCAGGACCTAGCAAATTTCTTGGGCGAAATCCTGGCTCTGTTAGAGCCAATGGCAAAACTCCCAGGCACTTCTACGGGCCAGAATTTTAATTTCTCATGCCAGCTGCAACGCACCGCTACGGCTTTGGGCAAACTACACTAACTCAACCTCCCGTTATAAAAATGGGCCACTAACCACTGCTCGTGGAGGTACTGTGGAGGATTCATAGAAGTTCCCCATACAGAAAAGGGGAAGCATTATCAATCAGTGCAATTTAGCAAACAGGCTACTTCAGCAACTCACCGTCAGGGAAATACTCCACTGATACAAACACCAGGCTTGCAGTTTCAGCAGGATTAATCTCTTGTCCTGTGGAGGCTTGGTAAAACTATCTTCCTTATGAATTCCATGCACAGAAGACTGGCTCAAGCTCTGGTGCAATCCTGTCTCTCAGGACTGCAAGATGACTATCTTCGCTAGTTTGATATTTTGAGAATTGTGTTTGGATGATCCGTAACAATCTTCTCTACATCAAACGTCAGTTATGTTCTTTCTCAGGCAAAGCGTGCCTGTGAATAGTTGTCTTCACAAGTCTGAGATTAACAAACACGCACTGCTACACAAATGCACATATTAACTCTGCATAACGCACACGTTTGTTTAAAAATAATTCTGGGGTGTTCTTGCAAATAAGTTTTATGGCTGTATAAAGAGAGGCTATAAAATGAGATTGGGCTCCTTGGTAGGTGGCATGTTACATTTTTTTAAGAAATATTATTCCTCCCATATAAATGCACAACAGATGTAACATTCGACCTAAGCAATAAGATTTATTACTATTTTTAAAGCAAATTCAGCACAGCTTAAGAGAACACTGTACACGATTCTTCAAGCTAGGAAGAGGTTCTTCTTGTCATCGATGCAAGTTTTGCAGTTGTCAATTCTTGCCCTCAAAGCCAACCCACAGTTTAGTATTTTAGGCTTCTTACAAAGGTGATGATCCTGCAATTCAATCTGCTAATGTAGCACATAGCGGTCTCCCTCTAGTCACTGCAGGCATGGGCTCATATCTTTGCTTTTAGTAGCAAAAGAAATATGCATGGCCTCTTTGGTCTCTTTTTGAGCCCAAAAACATTTCAGGTGATTTATGTTAAGCATACTACCAATAGCACATGCAATCCGAAGTGTTTTTCACACATTGTTTGGCAATAAAAAAAAACATTACAGCTGTGATCAAAGAATGGAGTCTCACTTATATTGTCTTACATTAATTTCTTTACCTCATGCACTTTTGTATAAATATTTATTGTTTCCTATTTTCTTCAGAGGCCATAGTTCTTCTGTTTTCTAAAAATAACCTGCTTATGCATAGTCTTCTCTTTTCAAAGCACTGTTCTTCTTTCTTTTGTTAAGTTCATTTCCAAGATTTCTGTGCATGGAAAGTAGTGAAAGAGGGATATGTGCAATGTTACTAGCAAACGTGTTGAAAATATTTAAAAATGAGGAACAATTCTTGGATAAACACCTTCAATGGTAAACAGTCCTGCGAAAAATCAATAGGCCTCCATGTCATGTAGTAATTTTGTATTTTGTATAAGGGCAAGAAACCTGAAAATTAAAACATACCTGAACAGAATATTAAAATCTCATTTCAAGAAAACACTCATTTTTATTGCTCAACAGCTTCAACTATCAAGTAATTTTTCAGTTTTTGCATTTCACTTCATCTAACGTAATCCTGGATGGTCCAGCAGGCAGCCCCTGACCAACACTCTCCATTCACCTCAGGTGAATCCCGGAGCTGACATTGTATTCACACTGGAGAAATCAACGCATCTGAAAGTTCATCTCCTACCTCACCATGCACATAGTCAAGCACTTAAAATTGTGAACTTCTATACAGCCTATAAAGACAATCCTAGCATTAATATACCGCTTTCACCTCATTTTTCTGATATGGACAACTACCAGCTTGTAACCAAAATGGCTTTCTGATCCTAAGTTCAAAGCATCGGACCAAATTTGGGGCTGCCCAAGCACATTCTCTTCCTGGAGAAAGGCATGGGACAAAGTTCTTGGACACTCCTCTAGAAGATCCAGGCAACACTGGAAACACTGCAGATCTGAGATTATATCAAATGCATCACCTCAATTTAAATGCATGCTTTCCCAATTCATCACAATTACATATGCCTGCAGGTTCTCTTTGAACTGCTGTTCCCCAAGACTCTTTAGTCGAGGGGTATTCATCAGTTAGCTCCCTAGACATGGAGCACTTCAGGTAGCCCTTTAGTAGGAGGTGTGCTGACAGTCTTTAAGAAAGGCTGTAATTACACTGGGTGTCTCCTGTTGGTGACTGACCATCAGCCAGGACAAGAGGTTCCCAGACTTTTTAAAGGGATGCATCTATTTTCTGCCAGAGAAAAATCACATTAAGCCTTTACCTCTCATTAATGGCTGTCAGATTCAGGGTACTGATATCCATACAGATGGTGCATATTCTATTTGAAAAGTACGTGAGTGCATTTGGAGTGAGTATCGGGATTAGACCCACAGGCCAGGGAAGTTTCTAACTGTCTAGTGCACAAGCACTGCTCTAGTTCTCTTTCATTTTACACTGGTTTTGTTCGTTTGGTTTTACAAAAGTAGTAGCAGTGGAAGAGGTGTCAAAAGCAAGCGGCTTGGCCTGTTCATATATCCTCTTATGATATGGCTTTATGCTAAGACTTTCTGGTATCTGGAATAGTGTCTGGCTTCCTTTAACACACTGGGAACATCCATCTCTACTGTATCCCATCCATTTGGGGTAAGATTTGACATCCGAGAGAAAAGAGTGCTATTTTCACTCATAAGGTCAAAGAAGTTGATAGCCATGCCTGCTGCATGCTCTGCTGTGATGAGGGAAGTATGATCCTCATATGTCCACCTGCAAAGATATAGAGTCTCTTGAAGAATGTCCTCAATCAGAGACGGAGATCTTTAAGAAACTGACCACCAGACTGTCAAACATTATCAAAAGATTGACTAGGGCATATCTCAGAACTAGGACTAGGTACTTCATTACATAGTGCATTTTTGCCGATCCTTTGAGCAAATTTCAGTACAAGGTGTGAGGATTTCAAAGTACCCATAGTAAGAAGTAAATCACAGAAAGGCTCATCAAACCGCAGGCACGAGTGAGGGTTTTCTGTAGTTCTGTATCATCTGCATATGTCAAATGAGAGACTTTGTTCTATACATAGAAATGCAACGGGCAGGTTGCATTGCTTCAAGAACAACAGGATTTTTTAAAAATTGTTTAAGCGTTACCTTTTCAGGCATTTTGAATATCCCCTGAAATCTCTGGTAACATAGTGGTTGGCAAACGGAAGGAAAGGAGGGAAGAAAAAAGGCAGAAAAGTATTCTGGAAACAAAAGACAGTTAATCATTCACGTCGTCTCCAACTCCTTTGGCTCACCAAAGTCTCAAGACAGACTCTTGCTTTATAGTTAAAAAAAAAAAAAAATCCTCTACTGTCCTACCTTCTCTACTCTACAATGTATGATGGAATCCAGAGTCACAAACCGCTTGGACTTCACAGGCAAAGGCCATGTCCTAAAGCAGTTCATTTCATGTCTCCCTCACACCCCGCAGGCAGCCTTTCCCCCTAAAGCGAAGAATCTCACAATATCATTTTGTGTAACGTTCTTTACATATTTTGACTTACACTCCTAAAGCACATTTATTTCAATCAGACTGTGCACATGTGGGTTTTGGGGGATTGTTGGGGGTTGGGTTTTTTTAGCTTTTTCCTTAGCTTGATATTCTGCACTCTTCCTGGAGCCAGCCATTTTGATTAAAGATTTTGCTCTGTAATGAAAGCAAACCAGGTACTTCAACTTTGAAAGAGAGAGAGCAAAAAGAAGCAGCAAAAACATGTGGTGATTCTTATTTTCCTTTCAAGAGTGACAAAACAGAATATGCAATTCAATACCCAGGATCAGTTAATTTTATCTGAAAAAGCAGCTTATCATGTAAGTTAACATTTGCTATGATTATAACCCACATCATAATGCTAATTTCCCACGTAAAGCCCCCATGGTGCCCACACGAGCCACCTTCACACTTTGGGAACATGGGCATGGGGGCAACATAGGTCACCAGTTATCAGCCTTTGTTTTATTTTACAATACATTCATGATTCTCTGTACTTCCAATGGCAAATACATCACGCTTGGTTGGCCGATGCTGGTATCTGATATTCCATGATTACCTTGGCTTCAAAGTGAGACAGTAATGCACATTTGTGTTACTCTCCCTTTAATGTAGTACAAAGCTGGACACAGCTCAGAAAGAAATCCCTAAAATCCATTACCTATTTATGATCATGTACAAACGGATATCTATCATGTTAAAAGAGAACCATATGTTAAAGTGGAGGCTAGAGCCCAATAAATCTTTTTGGATGAAAACCCTTTTCAAAAAAAGGAATAAAATAATTAACATTTGCTTTTGCCAGTAGAAACATTTGCTCATGAATCTCCTGGGAAGGGAAGGGCATTTAACCTTTTTACATGCCATCCCCTCAGACATCTCTGACCCCCACTGCAAAACAGACAACAAAGATTCCCGACTCCACGCTGCTGATTAAACCCCTTGTAAGAAACATCTGGATGAAATTTTCTTGGCAGTTGATTTTGAAAAGTATACAAGAAGCAGAACTAGGGAGCCGCCATAGTTCAGCTGAGTGACACAAAGATGATGCTATGGAAAAGCAGATTTTTCCTTGAACACATTAACTCCTAAATACTAGCTTGTGACTCTGCAAGCAACCTCATTAGCAGAAGAAAAATAAATCCTTCTTCTGCTCTGCATACCAGTGTAGAGAAGGCAAATGGGCTTTGAAAGAAACCCAACTTGACAATCTCTTTTTTTTTTTTTTAATAAAATAATAAAGGGCTTAAACAGTTTACCTGCCTAATACTTAACTTCAATTGTCAGGTAAGAGAGAGGTCATCCATGTCCTTAACTTCCAAAAACATTTCTTAAATTCATGAAGGATTTCAAAACTTCTATGCTTTCTGAGAAACTCACCAACAAACTGGATGTAATGCCTTCCTACGGTCTCTGTCAATACACCCCCAGGCCTAAATTAGCAAAAGTGACCTATAATTTTCACGGCCTGACGTTCAAAATAAAGGATGTCCCAGCCCTCTGCTGCTTGAGCTTAAAGAGCCTGTCCAATGCAGCTCAATGTATTGTTCCCTTTTGGAAATACAGACCCTGGAATTCTCACAGTTTTCCATATGTACAACAGACCTAAAAGTGAGAAATTTTCACTGTTGCTATTAAGTGAGTAGCAGCAGTGAAAAACCTACATGAACCAGGCCAACTTTACTCTGCGGCTGCTGTGTGTAGAGAAAATAGAAAAAAAAAAAAAGCAGCAGCAGCAGCAGAGAACAGCACCAGAGAGAGTCTGACGCAAAGGTGCAAGAAAAGGAAAGCAGCGGGGAACCTTCTGCCCCACAGCTGCTAGGCTGAGAAAATTCCAGGGGATGGGGCAAGAAACAGGCAGAGACACTTTGGCCCTTTCCAGAAGCCAAGGCATAGAGCGCTTCAGATTTATCAGACTGAATTATAATTACTCTGACGTAAGAAATGAAAGCTTCAGCACAGTGCAGGGCCAGCAACTTGTAATTTGCTACACTCAGTGAAAATTTGATGGGGTATGGGAAGGGCGTCGACTTTTCAGTTGGGGCACTGCTCTAAAGAAATACATTATCAGTATGTGCTTAAAATTGCTCTGTAAATATTTTTAAGTCATGAAGAAATTAACACATAGAGACAAAATCTGGTCTAAACATTTTATCTCCAATCCAAACTTCACATTCTAAAGCACCCCTACTTACTCTGGCTCCCCCACTCTGATCCCAATAGATCTAAAGGAGGGGCACCTATTCAAATCAGTACTGCTATCAGTTTCTCACTAAGTGAACATATTCACAAACACCTTGTTATACGTGTTTCCATTTATGAGAAACCAGTCTTCAAAATTTAGGAGAAAATCTGGCAGTTAATGAAATTTCAGCATGGGACAAGAACAGTCAAATGGAATGCAGGCCAGAAATTCAATCACAGAAGTGTAAGAGTAAGAAGAAATAAGTTCAGAGCTGTTTTTCTTCTATCAAGATAAATAAAATACTGTAAGTATTTTTTACATTATTCAGTACTACCACTGGAATGGTAATGAATGAATAAAAACAGAAAAGAGGTTTATAGAATCCCAAGTAAAATCCAATATTCATCAAAAATAGTGGAAATAAGAAGTTGTCACGTAGAACATCTACATGTGAGGGCCACACCACTTTTCCAGGCAGGAGGTAATATCAGTGTAGATTTAGGGTAGCCACCTGCCATGCGTGCCATCATAACTCAAGAGAGTTGATTTCATGGCTAAGAGAAATAATTTAAGACTACTGCATCAAGGGAAAATCTGCAATTTTGTTAAGACCCTTTGATGTAACCAGTGTACGCTTTGCAACTCCAACAGATACCTCCCTCTACATATCTGGTCTGCACCAAATAGGGAAGGTGAGATAATATGCTGAATCCAGCAATGTGTGTGCAACCAACGAACGATTAAACCGAGTAGTAAAAAGCAGGTGACTGGAAAACGTGGAACCAAGGCTTACAGTGTATCAAGAAATGTCCTTACACTTAAAAAATTATAATGCACTCCAAAATCCATTTGTTCAGGCAATCCATGTACAACAGAAGGCACTGTTATCCATATGAATCTATCAATTCTGCACAGCAAAAACCTGAGAAGTGCAACTCAATTAGATGCAGCCTGGCCCTTCCCAGTCATTCAGGTTCCTTGAGGACAAATGTTTCCTTTCAGTCCATCAAATTATAAAAACACCACGAGAATTTGTACATTACAGTAGCTGGTTAGAAAGAGCATTCTGGTGAGGGAAGCACACTGCTATTTTCCAGAAAACCTTCAGCAGCATTAAATTACCCTCCCCTATCACTCAGAAGTCACGATGATTTCAAGAAAATGTAATGATGAGACCCTTTCCATTGACCTTTGTAGTTGATCCTTCAGTTGCCACCAGGAGTACTTCCAGCAAAATTAAATGCTGTGATCAGTCCTTTGTTGTCAAAGGTGTAGCCACTTTGTTGTTCTATTGTCTTAGTCTCTAGAATTCAAAGAAGGGAAAGGATATGAAAAACAGTCTATAGAGAATGCTTTTGCCAGAGACAATACAGCTCAGTTAATGCAAAGTTGTGGAAAAAACTCTTGGTTGAGTCGAAATTTCATTCCCTAAATGCAGTGACAGTAATAAATTACACTCAGATTTTCTCTAAATGCATAAACAGACACACACCTCTACATCAGAGCTGAGAAATTAATCCTCTACAGAATCAGTCTATGTTACACTATTCTGCATGCTTTTTGATTAAATCTGAATTCATTTTCCACGATGCAAGCTTCCTAAACATCTAAAACCTTACACTGACTGTGAAGGCAATGTTAGCAGTTAAAAAGATACAAAACTGTTAAACACATAATAATCTATAGTAATCTTCATCAAATGCCTGGCTGACAGCTAGATACTGCCTTAAATTGTTCTTCATTTCAAATGTCAGATTGTGCAAAACTAGTTTGTACCCTGTTCAAACAGCAGCACATGTCAATGAGAAGGCAATTAATTAGAAGCAACAGTAATCTCTCTGAATAACACACACTTCCAGGCAAGGGATAATATAGGCGCAATATCCCACTCACGCTTCTCAGGAAATGCTAATTAGCACAGAGATTTATTCTCTCTGTTGTTACAGATTAGATGCAGTTCCAACATCCCTGCAACAGACAAAATGGCCCCAGAGAAGTGACTCACCTGCAGCATTTCGCCGGTGTTCTGCTAATGTATAAATTTCCTGCAGCTGTTTCTTCTGATCCTCACTCAGCGGTGCTGTCAGTGAATGGTACCAGGCTGCATCTCGGCTCTGCACCGCTGTCAGAACAGGAATGGATGAAAAGTGATTATCAGGTTACGTTGAAAGTTAATTTCAGAACAAAATGAAACACACGGAATCCCTGGTTGGTTTTAAAACAGAATTTGCACTGCAAAACAGGTTCAGTATTCCTGTCAGTTTTCGTAGCACAGAATCCCCACTGTAAAAGAGGCAATCCATTTTGGGGAACTTAATTACATCCTCTGCTTTCTGAAACGGAAAGTTAACCATGTGGCCATTATTCATGGACAATGATGAAGTGAATTTTCTAACTTAAAACTCATATCAAAACTAAAAGCAACAGGATTAGTCAAACAGGAAAGGGAGAAAATAATTTCTCCATTAAGATTTTAACACCTAGATAGTGACAAATATTTCTATATATGAGTCCCTCTAGTAACCGAGTCCCACTTATTTAGGCTGTGATTGAAAAGTTCTGAAAAAGAACATGAAGAGAGTTAATCTCTGGCTGTATTTGCTACCATTTGTTTCTTGCAGTACTTGTAAGCCAAAAAAAAATCTTAGGACTAACATTAGAAAGCAAGATCACATTTTCCAGTTTCAATAATCTAAATTATTACTCGTAACAAAGAAAAGGGTTTTTGCCGGTGATGGTCATAAACATCTCCACACTATTTCATCATGTTATATCATTCTGCCAACTAGAAAACACATACCTAAAAGCGCTTGTGTAAAAAACTGGTATTCATCAACACCATTTTCAAGGTCAAGAGGTGTGCTGAACCCTTCAAGAGCAGTCTCTTCCAATGCATCTTCATCCCAGTCATCATCATCATCATCATCTTCATCCTCCTCCTCTCCACCTCCACCACCACCACCACCACCTCCTCCTCCTCCACCATGATTCTCCTGCATTGCCTGGCTCACTTCATTTGTCTCCTCCTCATCACTCGGTATCTCTTCTGCAAAAGCATTGATGTGTTTTGTAAAACAAAGTTTAAAAAGTATATGGAAACAATGACTTATGAATGAATACCAATTAATAAATCTAGGTTTTGGCTGGTAGGGGGGCCCTCTGTTAACACCTTTCCCCCAAAATCTTAGAAGAATTGGAAAAATGAAGCTGTTAAAATGTTTCCTACATTCAAGATCAGTTAAACTTCTGTTTCTAAGCACACCTGGGGAATGTGAAACTGCTATCTTTTTTCTTCTTTCATTTATGCAGTCATTGTGCAATTATAGGATCCAAACATTCTGAGGAAATGTGTCTTTGACAAAGTGTTCCATTACTGTGCTTTTTAAATTACAAACAAATAGAGACTTGCATAGACTTCACAAATTGACACAAAACAAAGAGAAAACCAGATGTAGACCAAATGTCTGCCTGCTGTTCTTCAGAGTGCTCCTTTATTTGAACAAACTTAAACCAGCATTGTTCGCTTAGCTTTACCTTCCATTCCGCTTATGAAACAACTATTACATCCTGAATTAAATGCAACTTCAACATGCAATTCTAAACACTGCTATTTCTTACTTAAGGGAAAATATTTCTGACTTATAATAAAGATAAAAAAAATCCCCCTCCAATTCCAAACCTTCAGTTCTTCCGGTGTTAACAGCTTAGAAAGAATAAAGACGACTGTATCTGCAATAAGCAGGGACTGAATCACAGGACAGAGATTTGAAAATTACTGTGCTGTTTCCATACTGTATTCCCATGCATTGAGAAGAATTCTGAAATTCCATTACAGAACAATTATGTGTGAAATTTGAGGGGATTACATAATCTGCTTACATCCAATCTAATTTTCAGACCTCAAACCATCTAACTCCTTTTCCAAGTCAAATACAGCCACACATATCTGCCTGCAATGCTGTGTAAAATTCACTCCCCACAATTCCCTCCACAAGGTATGCTTTGATGTTTTTTCTCTTCTGGTAAACGGAGCAGTAAGAGGTTTGCCTACTCCAGTAACCTCAGCTGTCTCTAACCTCACTTTGCAAATCACTTTCCATTTGGACAAAGACGACTTGCTAGGATTTCCTTCAAAGCTCAACCGAACAGGTCTTTCAAACAGTTGAGTACTAGGAACAGCTTCTTTCCAGGAATCAAGAATATAACCAGTGCAGTCCTGGGAAACTCCTGCTGCCTATGTGAGAAGATGGAGCACATTCACAACCCAGAAGAGTGGACTTGCAAGTTTTGTTGTTGCTCTTAAACCAGTACTACCCTTTCACAAAGTGTTAGCTGTTATACGTTGAAACGTTTTCATTACATTTCGGGAGGAAAAATCAATTCCTAAGATGATCTTTCAAGCACCCAGTAAGCCGAGCTATTTTCAGCAGACTAATGAGTCTTAAAAATGAACTGCAATTTCTTACCCCCTTTAAATTAAATCCAGACAAAATCCACAATGTGAAAAGGGGAGATTTTACCATTATCTTCTGCAACGTGTTTTTCATCTTTAGCATGATCCTCATGTTCTGTGAGTTCTCGTGAGGCGCAAACTTGTTTTAAGCCCAGGAAGAGGAGGAGGATTGAAGGGACAATCTGGGCAGCCACAGCATCCACTGCAGGCGGTCGGTTCTGCAATTCCATTAGGATGCTCAGTCCTATTATACACATCTTTCTGTCATGGAGTCTGAAACAACAGACATTTGTTAGACAAAAACCAGTTTTTCACTGCAAGGATATGTAGAGACCATTAAAGTCCTGGTGCTTGACATGGCAGAAGACAATGTCACAGAGACTATGTTCAAAGTCTATATTCGAAGCTCCTAAACACATCATTTCCTTTGTTCTGAATGCAAGTTCCCCCCTAGAAAGTACTTGTCCAATAACAATTAAATATCTTTCAAGCACTGGTCAAATTCCTGGAACAACTGTTTCTGATTACCAAATGCAAAGTTTGTAATGCTAAATAAATACTGTTTAATAATTATGTAGAATATCTTGTCTTTAATAAAGCATTTGATACAGATTATCATCATTAAATAGGATGGAAAATTAATTTGCTTTGGCTTCGACAGCAGTACTGTTCCAGGGATTGAAATTAGCAAAAAGACTATCAGTGAAGAGTCATGAGAAGCAGGAATGCACTGAATTGCAGGGTGCATTTATGGAGTGCCACAGGGCTAGCTGTATTTAAACATGTTTATTAAGAGTCCATCAGAATGACTGTATTATACATCCAATTTCTGACACTAACTTGAGACACACTGCTAACTCCAGTGAAAGCAGGGAAATAATTCCACCGTATCAAGAATAACTGGCAGTACACTCAAACAGGGAACTTGCAAATGAGTAGACCTCCAGCAAAACAAACAAACTATAGCTAATTGAAGGGGAAAAAAAATCATTAAATTAGTAGCAGAAAGATTTTTATGTGACTATAGCCAGGAAACTAGGTAAGAGCCTCTGCTCTTAAAAATAAGAATTGATTTTCACTTCCAGAAATAGAAGTTATTTGCAAACAAGACAGGGAAAAATTCTCTAACTGCCTGTGCAGATAACCTTTGGTTCTCCTTTACTGGAAACACCAGTAGTAGTCAAGTCTTCTCTACCACTATGGTATTTTGTTATTAATGGCTTGAGAGGAGCTTGTTTTGTTTGAACTATTCAATCTGATGCTGACAGCTTCTGCGCAAGCCTTCTGCAGGACAAGCAGTTCCAGCAAGAAGTTTCAGCAAGACCTACAGAAACCAAGCAAACCTCCAGAGCTGGCAGAAAATGGCCATCCTCCAGACTCTCGGTAGGTACTTCGTTACTGAACCAGTCTTACTTTGGAATGAAGAGGATACAAGTTGAGAGAGAAGAAACTAATAAGATGTGCACCACAGACTGCAATAAAGCTTACAGAGGAAGAGCCAGCTCAATCCATCACTTCAAAAATCGCTATAGAAATACAATTTAAAAAGTGCTTACAATTTCATTATCAAAGTTCCCATATAATATGCTACTGAACTATAATATTCTTTAAGTAATACAAGTGATCATGTATTACAGCTTTCTGAACTTTACACGTGCTTAAACAAGGCTGGCGATCTGGAGGGATTTCATTACACCTCCCACGTTGTTAGTCCTGTTAGGGCGTAGTGAAGTGATTCCATTCTCAGAGTAGTTGACAACAACAGTAAATTATATATGGCCATGCGTAACATTATGATCACAGAAGAGCTTCCAAGAAAAACAAAGTCAACTAGCATATCAAATGACATGCTTTGTCATGTTGGGTTTGGTTGCTCCATTCCACGTGTTGAAAAATGTACCAAAGTGCAAGTAGGTGAAGAGCGTCCTTCCATCACTGCTAACTGCAATACTTTCTTTTCAGAAGGAATGGGGCACAAAAGAGGGCATACAAATCACCCAAGGAAACTGAGTCAGGGAAACAGGGTCTGTTTTCACAGAAAAAAAACTAAATCCCTTACTCCTGTCAGTTTATCTGTGTTGAAAACAAGCTTATCGCCATTTGCTCTCATGCCAACACTGTGAAAACCAAAATCCAAGGTAAAGATGATGCTATCTATGAATGAAGCATAGCTTTTTGGGGAGAGTTGTCCTTACTGCAAGTACAAAAGGAAAGAACTTTCTCTACCTCTTGTCTCTGCCAGCACCTTCATCCAAGTTTGACCAAAGCTCTGTAATCTATGCACAAGACTTCTGTCCTGCATCTTGACACTGGGAAGCCATGAAATTTCTTCAAGCCCCACAAGTATAATGAAGCAATTTCAGTGTACATGCACCAGAGTAATTAATGCCACTTGGCACTACCTTTTATAATACATTTGAAAAAGCTACCATTATACAATGCCAATTGCAAAATGCAACACAGTAAAATGTCCAAAAAAATCTTAGCAATTAGTGGTTTAGCTTCATATTAAATTATCTTTTCTGGACAGCAAACGTAAGTGCAATAATCAAGCATTGCTGTTTAAGAGGGAGTCATCATTAGGAAGCAGACCAAATGGCCAAAAAATACAGCATATTTATCATGCTCCATTTTCAAGCTTCTAAACAGAGAAGTTGTAAGAATGAACATGTCTTCAGAATATGCATGTTATTAGAAGGCCCAGCAGGACAGAAGAAATCCAGGCATCAAGCCATCTTTAGTGAACCTGAGCCAGAAGGAGACTTGTTTCTTCCACCTGCCAGCAGAGACAAACAGCAGGATAAGCATCTGCCTTGCCTTAAGTTCAGCATTCTACTATGTCCCGGCTGTATCAAGCACCCACAGAACTGAACAAGCAAAACAGTTTTATGTCATTTACCTGTTTTCGTAATGGCAAAGAATGGTTTCAGGACCATTCCTTTGCTATCAAAAGACTCATTATTTCAGCACCCTTCTGTCTGCACAAGGGAGCCTGGATACGATTCTCCTTAGTGCTTTGTGCTTCAAGATCTGTACTTAATTGCTCAGCAGCACACAAGAGTCCTCCCTAACAATCACGGGCCCTGCTTGCTCCCTCAATGGTATATCAAGCCTGGAGTGCTAAACATGCAACACGTGGCAGCGCAACGCACGACTCCTAGGCAAGTCTGTTTTTAACAAGCTGTGTGTGGTCTTCATAATCTGCAGGACCTTTTCTTGCTAATACACTTCCTTCCAATACAGGACAAAAAGATCCAGGAATCTTTTGTATTTTAAACCAAGCTGAAAGTATTTCAAAGGGAAATCGCTAAGCCTTTTATTTACTGGTTTGCTGTACTCCTTCATGTGAGGATCAACTTGCTTTCTATTACATCAATCCAGTTCCTGGACAAACTGCAAATAATTAGCCATTTCCTTCTACTTGCAAAGTTGGAACCAACCCTGTTTTCCTATACAAGACTTGGATTTTACACACAACTCTGAGGAAACTAGGTTTTCTAACTATTTAAACTCCTCTCAAATAAATCCCCCTATGCGGCTTCTAAAAAAATAAAATCACTTATTGAGTTTTTTTTTGAAGCAAGTTAGATTTTTCCTTTCACCCTAGTTTCCACAGAAGAATTTTTACTACGAGAGTAAGCATAAGTCACATAGAAGTCTCACCCAAATTTCAGCTGTCAGGGAAAAGGTGGAAAGTAGTAAGGAACAAATGTTTCTACAAATGGCTTTTTAGTTTGAAGTTATTGTAGAAAACATTTAGAAATAAATAAATACAACATACTGTGGTACATGGGCATTATGGGCACACATCCACAGATATGTAACATCCACAATGACATACTGGATTTATGCACAGTCTTACAATGAGTTCTGAGCTCTCCTTGCCTGGATCATTTTTAATATTCCAAATTTCTAATCAGTTTTAAATAGTTTCCATATTTTTAATAACATGGAAGAACAGTTACTTATCTTACCGTAACTGCTTTTCCCCCCAAAGATGTATTATTCCTATAGATTCCATCTCATGCGTCCACAAGTGCTGCTCAAGGAATCCTGCATTCTTTTGGCAAACACTGTTGGCTCCAGCCTGAGAGCACGCAGACACACACAACCCTACTGCTGGCAGAGCAGGATCTATGGGTACTAAGACTTCACAGGAGCAGAAGAAGGACAAAGGGGTGTGAGATTTATGTGGACAAAGCATCTTAAAGAGCCACTGTAAGTCACAGATTTCCCGCATGGCTGACAAACAGCAGTAAGATTCACCTGGTCCTTCACACCTACTTTGATCTTCTCCAGTTTCTCTAGGATCTGTGAGTCTTCCAACTGATTTGAATTTAAGCCTAAAACTGCCTCTTGCTGGAAAGCAATCTAACTGTAAACCAAAGCAGCAGCGAATGATGGCTGGTGAGAAAAAGGATTGTACAGATCATCAGTGAAGACAGCAGTGGGCACCCTGAAGACATGAAGTCTGCAGGGGTGGACCCAAGGAAGGGTTTCAAGCAAGCCAGGTTTTGTTTGCATTTCTGTTTTCCTGTTCAGTTAGGCCCCTCAATATCTGGCTGCTGTTCAGCTGATGACCCTTACTACTCTTACTAAACCAAATGGTCCTCTAGAAGCAGTGCTGTCCTGAGGCAAGGGGCGAAAGCCGCTTACACCACATCACAGTGCCTGACAAGCAGTACTATAGCAACAGCCTTAAACCTGGAAGCCACATACTGAGGAGACAGCACTGAAGAAAGAGTGATTTTTAGATTTAAGCAATATTACAGTTATTTATTTCGCTGCTGGTAACAGCACATCAAAAAGATACATTTTAATCTTCTGCTGCCATTCAAGTGCAGAGTCTGAGCAGAATCTAGCATCATGATCTCTGTGTTTCATTTTCATAGGCTTTGTCAACTTTTGTCTCAGCTCTGAAGAAGAATTTAGTTGAACAGTAGTCGTAGTAGCTGATGCTTTTTGAAAAGCAACACAAAAGAACTGAAAGTTAAGCTGTAGCTCACAGGAGGGCCTGAGGTTGGAGCCTAGTCAGATCTGCAGCATTTTTCCCTTCTGGATCTGACTAGTTCCTCACCGAATGCTCCAGGATGAACTGTTTAAGGCTATAAATCTCCTTCATTTTCGATCTCTTTTAAAAAAGGAATGACAAGTTTACCACCTCTAGGGAATATCTTCTTTCCTACTGTCTCTGTATGCGTTCAGCATTTGATATGCAGTAATAAAAATGACAGCACAAAGAGCTGAATCTCAAGAACTTTGCTTCAGCCATAAAAAAAAAAAAAAATCAGTACACGGAAATCCTAAAACGTCTTGCTCTTTTCTAAAGTCAGTAGATACAAAAATAATTTAGTAATTAACAATAATATTACCACAAGGTGTGGGAGAGGTAGACTTAAACGTGCCATTTTTCAGCCCCTGGCATTCCAAAAGAAATGAGGGACACTGGGTCCTTTACCCCTTCTTTTTCACCAACTCAAGTAACCCCTCTAATGGATAAGATGTGCATTTATGTTAAGATACAGGAAGTACTGCAGACATTTCATATGCACAGCAGGTAGAAGAAGTCAGAATGCTTGCAATAATATGAACCGTCCATTTTTGTTATAATGAATAAGAGATTTTTTTCCCCACTTTTTATCCATTTAATTTAGTACTTTTAATTTTTTTTTCTTTAAGGAGAGACTGCTATGGTAATACCTTCAAAAAGAGACACGAATGGGGAATCTGCACAAAGCCTGTATACACCAAAGCAGGCAATTTCTCTTGTATCTCCAAGTGGTTTTCATTCTAGTAAAACAGACAGAATTAACGTGCAGACCTGAAATAAGGTAGTCTATGTTGCAATTCTACAAACTATGGCACTTTCATTCTCATCCCACTAAACTATGTACTTACGACAGAGGAGGGAGAAAACCAAATTTTTATCATGTACATTTGGTATGTGTTTTAAAAATACTACAAAGGATATGCTGAGAGCAAAACCCACATATACCAGTTGGTCATTGATTGAGTGGGAGTCACTATTTTATTACAGTTATGAAAAAGGTAATGACGTGCTATAATGCACCACACAGTTCTAAATTCAAGATGGACACCGAGGCAATAATGCAGCTATACCAAGATGGCATATAATTCTGTTCAGGGAAGACTAACTCAAATAAGAATTGGTATGGAGAAAAGCTATTTGGATGACTGGGGAGCGGAGAAACCATGAACAGGTAGGAAAAGAACGACAACCTAAAATAAGGTATGCATCTATGGGTCAGGAGCTGTCTGTCTCGGCCCACGCTCATTCATGGCATGACTCCTAACAGGCTGACACTTCACTTGGTCTGTTGGCGTAGACTATGCACAGAGAAGACATATTCTAAGCCTATCCGTACACCTGCAGTCAGAAGTCAGCCTCCAACGACAAAACTTAACTCACAGCAGGAAGGTGAGAGGTAGCTGTTAACTGCAACCGACTGCCTGCTTTGCCCTTAAGTGGATTTGAATCTCACAGTCAGACACCACATCTCAGCTGAGAGGCAACCACTAACCGTCAAGCACTGCATTTCATATCCACCCAGCATCAAGTGCATGCTTAGCTATGTGATGACAGGCTTTGTCCACCTTCATTTACTTTACAAATGCTCAGCTCCTGCCCAAGGGCACAGTGGTGCAGTGTACACACATGTTCAAGGGAGGCTGGAATGAAGTTTAAGTTCAGGAGTATGCTAAACAGTCAGTACATCAATGGCATAATGATAAATACGCAAGTTGATCAGGAACAACTCGCAGGGATTAAAATCAGAGTGTGGATTCATTGGACAGAATAATGTTTTTTTAACATTAAACGAAGCAGTTAAAAATACTTTATAAAATACAGAACAAAAAAATACGTATACAGTGTTTCAGAAAAAAGGTGAACATCTCGCTGAAATCCTGCTGGTCAGATCTGAATATTACCCTCAATGCATGCTGGACCATTTCTTGGAGAAGCAGATAGTTTGTGATTAAGGAACTTAAAAGAATTCTGAAATATGGTATGTATTGCACCCTTGTATCCTCACAACACAGAAAATTCAGCAACATAGCTCAACAGACCCAGAAAAGTTACATGGACATAGGTCACATTTACTGGCATCACAACAATTAGATCTGGTGTGGATTACTGTTATTTAGACTAACCAAGGAATGAGAACTCTTTCGTCAACATGACTGAGGATACAAACAGAAGTGAACAAAACAATCAAAACCATGGAGTTTTAAAAGAAAAAACCACAGTACTTGCCCAAGAAAACAGTCTGTGTCATTCATCCACTGGTTTATGAACTGTGCAGTGATGGGCTCAGGATTATGTGGAAATCTGATGTTCTCTAAGGTGTGCAGAAGTAGGTCAGGATTGTAGTAGAGTGCAGCTATGGCAACCTGAAGACACATGGTACGAAGCTCGCTTGTTTTAACTCCTCTAGTTAACCGCTCCAGAACAGCCTCCACAAAGAGTGGAATACACTGGGCATATAAATATAAAGGAGAAGAAAAGAAAAAACAAAACAAAACAAAACAAAAAAACAACCAAAATAGGCATTATACATGTTGCCAGATTATACAAAAGTTTAAAATACTTTTGTCTGGAATTGGTCTCCAGAGTTAACTGAAGTCCTGGTATAACCTAGGAATGCATTCTAGTCACTTCCTAGTGTAAAAGCATTTTAAGCCTCTAATTACATGCTTATAAATCTTTCCCAAAACAGCTATTCTCTGAGCTAAAAATTGCCAATGTTATTCTCAGCATAGAGGAGAATATTTGGGGCCATTTGGTGGAATTTGTTCTAGCATGTATAAAAGGCTTAGAAAAGAACTCAAAGACATTCTCATCTTTGAATAAAGATATCCAACAATTTCAAAACTAACAGGCATTAAAAATGAAATTACCTAAATCGGCAAGAAAAATAAAAGAAGTTTTACCTAATACATGTAAAGTGATATTAAATTTCTTATAAAAGTTTGAAATGAGTGTGTTTATTCAGGTAAAAGCAAGTATGAACAAATTTCTACACAATGAAATAAACATCTACATATACTGCAACGTTCAGGTTTATGCTTTATAATAATTTGGGAAGCATTATGAACATTTCAGCTTATGAGCTTCAGTTCAGTGTGCAACCATTTGAATTCACAGAGTTGTGCAGCTCAATTAAGCCTTCCACCACATACTTATTTCAATGCAAATGCATAGAATTCACTTTAATCCCTTCCAGATTTCTTTTCAAAATAAAATCTTTCAGGGAACACTTTTATCTTCAATGACTTCAGATTTACACTAGTAAAGTTATATTGGTTTCAGTGAAATTAACTGAAAATTTATCACTGAAGTCCATGGATTGCACTGTGGCAACATCAAATATGATATGTTAAAGTAATTTAGGCTAGAGCATTATGTAAAACATGACACCAGAATTTAGCTCTTAGTACGAAAAAGACTATTATCTAAAAGTGTGTTCTAAGAAACTCTGGAAAATTGTGATTATGTTTTTCCCAGCAATCACAATCCAGCCACGCTAAAAATTCTTCGTTTTCAAATGCACTAAGTAATTCAAAATATTAAAAAAGACCAAGTTCATATTGCTTGGAGAAACAACTTCAGCAGCTGGATATGGATAGTTAACCTCTCAGCCACAATAGTTTTGACAATGTGTGTTTTGCATCAAAAGGGAAATCGTATCAGGAGAAAGCAAAAAACCACAATCCTGCACATCATACTATATCCCTATTGTTCAGTCTATATTCATTTTCCGGTCATGCCCACTAACGTCTAATCTCAAAAGAAAAAAAAACAACCTTACAAACTCTCCTGAGCTCATTTACTTCTTTCTGTATTTCTCCCCATACCTACACATTTTACTTCCCTCAAATTCTCTAATTCTAATTGCTTTTCTCAGGAATCATACACGTATCATTGGAAACCAGTAAAAGAGAAAACCTGTTCAATGTGTATCACCTGGTCAATACCCCGTCCTTTGCATTGAAGAACAATTACTTCTAGGAGTTTGGCTGCATGGCACTCTGCATCTTCTCCTGCATCTCCTGTTAATACCTAACAACCAGAGTGACAATTTAGTTTATCAGTATTTATCACTGACAACTTTGAAAGCAAGTGCTCCTGTATCTGCATACATCAAAAAACCTCTACATGGCATACGCATACCTATTCATGCTATATTTTGTGAGGAATTAAGACACATAAAACATCATCTCCACAGGACATAAAGAAGGATAAGTGGCTAAAGATGCATTTAAAAATTTAGAAGAAACTGCTATAGTTCCTTATGAATGTTAGTATTCTTTATATGTCATCACTTTCCCTTTTTTAAAGGAAATGTTACTTATAAGAATCATTGATTCCACATTCTGCTTCCGTTTTTTGACTTCAATTCTAATAGACGCTTCCGTTTTTTGACTTCAGTTCTAATAGATGCTGGCAGATTAACAGCCTGGCAAAGTGAAGTCCTATCTCTAGGCTAGTTTCTGACTAAAAATAAGATGTATGCAATCACTCTATGTATATGCACATACATGTGAAACTGACTGCTTCTTCTCAGTACACTTCAACCCTATGGTCAGTGTCAATCAAACCTGACAAAGAAGCAGAATTCTCAAACACATTCCATTTCTCTAAGCTTCTTAAGAATAAGCAGGTAGCTAGATGGCTAACACTCCATAATGCCCAAAATCAGAGAAAGGCTGCAGCGTGATCTCATACTTTATTCACATGAGAGAATCAGCATAAAAGAGAAACATTATAAATGCAGGAAGAACTTCATATGAGTTTGCACCTTAGCTGACAACTAGAGAATCCAATCACAAGATACATAACCCAAGGAAATCAGGCTTCATTAATTCCTCTACTTACCAAAATAGCTGTTCATAGAAGAGAGTCAAGACAAACAGCAACTTTCTCCCACGTAGATTTGTGCATGTAATTTTTTAAAAAGCATGTCACTTAAAAAGTGTGAAGGTGCTAATCGTACTCGGAACTGAGCCGAGACCAAACTTCATTTCGTTCTGAAATGACTGGCCACCACCTGGCATGTTCAGGTCACTCTGCTAACCTGATTGTTAAGTACCAGTGATAAGGCAACAGTAAGAATCAGAAGCCTTACCTTTTTACACATAGCGTAAATGATTTCTAAATGCTTTGGGTTAGACAGTAAAGTATCAGTGTCAATGGTCACATAATTATGCAAGAGAGGCATCATATCTGCAGAACAGGGAGAGCAAAAGAGAAAAAAAATTACAAACTAATCCATGCAAGTGCTAACCAGTGAGGCTGCAGTCCTATAATGGGTTTCATTAGCTCAGATTCTTGGATATGGTTGGAAGTTCAAACTCTGCAAAAGTCGATTCTAGCAGAATTCTTCATAAAGCGCACCATGCAGGGTGTATTCTCAGAAGAGGAAATAGAATAGCACTACATTTTAATTAATTAATTTGTAGTTTCACATCAACTTTGTATATTTCAGCTTTCTTTGAGTTCAGGACCTCCTACAATAACTGATCACACTGACAGATTTGAACATGCTTCTCCTACTTAAATATGCTCCTGTTATACTCCCACACTAAACAGACGGTCAGGGCATGACTCAAATGCATGATCATTTTAAACCAAGACACTAAATGGAAGCGACCCTTATTAAGGTGGATTTTAGAGATGAATCCCCAAACAGTGGAAACATCAGTAGAATAGAAGCCATCGTACCTGCAAAGTACTCAAAGCAATCCTGCTGGAAAACCTCATATAGAACACCTAAAAGCTGCCACATTTGAGGTGAAATCATCTGGCACGTCAAGCTGTAGGCCAAGGAGAGAATTTCTTCGTAAAACTCTGGAAAGGAGAAACAATTTCAAGTAGGGTGCTTTAAAAAATAAATTTAGTTTGCAAATACCTTGAAATCTGAAATCAAGCCCCACGTCATACAACAACTACAAGACAGCAATTAGTAACTAAATCAATACGTAGAAAAATAAAACATATTGGAAAAGACTTCTTTAGATGGGCCTTATGTTGGCTATAGTTACAACAATATGCATAGTTTTTCATTATAAATACACACCAGAAAGATATATTCCCAGCACATCAAAGACATTGCTTCTAAATGATTTACTGAAAAATATTTTTATTTTCTCAACCTTTGTTTTTTTCTTAAAAGCCTTATCACAAAACTGTGTAGCTCTTCAGCTCAGGGTACTGATAAAGCAGTAATTTAATTGCAGACCATGTCCATAAAATACTAATGTAATTGTAGACGTTATCCTTTAACACAGCTAGCTAGAACTATAATCAGAACTGCATCTTCTGCTTTTGAGTCTGACCTCCAAAACACAATACCCAGCCTGATTAATGTACAAGAGGAGATCAGGAGAAAGAAATCATAACTGAAAATTAATGTCTTTTTTTCTTTAAAGAAGCACACACACAAAAAAAAGATGAAGTTCTGTTCAGGAAGATAGTATTGTTTGCAATAATTAATTTAAGAATTTTTTATGTGAAACCATGCAATGTTTTTCTAAAAATTATCTCTAAACCATACCTATAACGTGTTTCTGCAAAACAAGGCCAATGATCTGTAAACAAATGCTCTCGAGCTGTTGAGTTATCTGAAATAAAAACATAAAGCAGTTTATTTAAAAACTTAGAAATACAGTAATTTAATCAATGTATTTGACTAATTCAGCTTAAGAAGTTCTTCAAAGCAAAAAGGCTTTTATCACTTTTTAAATGCTGCATTAATGATCACAATATTATGAAATAAGGTCCCACTGACGTAAGTACTCAAATTTTCAATAAACAGTATTGCTTTAAAACTTGTCACTCTACAGCATTTTTCTTTATTTTAAAAAAATCTTATTTTATGGTTATTCTACAGATCCTATCGAAAACTTTATCTGTTGTCCTGTCTGGATATAAAGTAACACTGTACTGAAAGTGTTTGAGATAAAGCCTCTGTCCAAAACCTTTGAAGTAGAATACGTCAAAAGGAAGAAAGGAAAAGATGCTTTTGCCTAAGGTCTATGGAGAGCTTCCCAGAGTAGGCTCAGCAAGAAGAACACACGCAGAAATTGGGAGCGTACAACTGTGTTGAAGTCAGGATTCAGCCTTGCCATGTTGGACAGAGAGACTACATGTATGAATTAAACTAAATTACAAGGAGAACTATACAGCCACATTATAAGTCTAATTAAAACCTGCAAATACAGACATTTCATGTTGTTACCACAGGTCATTCATTACAAACATAACCTTGCAGGATGTCAGGCTATCTGGGCTTGTTCTAGGCAAAGGAATTAAGTATGTGACCACAGATTCACCCACTTACCTTCAGACACTTGACTCAAAAGTTATCATCCCCTAAACTCTCTCCATACTTACTTAATGGTGAAAGGGAAAGGAATTTCTAAGGAGTTTTCAGCCTCATATAATTTCTATATCATTTACATCAATTCTAAAATGATTTAAGATCCTGAGATGAAGAGCACTCTGCACAGTATTTTAGTTTGTGCTTCACACAACAGAAAAACAAGCTGCTAAGTTTATACCAAAAATACCCAAACCTCAAAGGTTTTCCTAGGCTAAAACCTGAAGATCCACTTCAGACTATCATTCCTGATGCTCAGCTTAGCTACCAGATTTCATTTTAGCTTTCAAAAGATGCAAGGGGTTCTTGTAAAGGGATGAAAGATGTTTTGAAATCCAAAGGAACACAATGGTCTTACAAGAAAATAATTAGTATTTTAATTAATGTATTTTTTAAATTATAAGGTTCATAAAAAGATTTCACACTTGCAATGAAACACTCTCACTGTAAATCAAGGAAGCAAAACAATGCAGGACAAAGCACTTTTATGCCAACTGAGCTTAACGTTACTGACTGACTTTGCCTCTCTGGTCAGTCACTGAACTCCTTCCTACCTCTGTCAGCCCACATGGTATGAGCAGAAAGAATCTCTTTTTTCCCTGAACGTGTGAAATGTAGACTTACAACTGGGAGACCAATTCCTAGGAATTCTAGCCAAGAAACTGCTGGGTAAACAACAAAATATGAGTCACCACTGTAAAAAAATAGCCTTATGCAAAATATTTCTCCCTAAAATCTGTTTTAACAGTCTGTAATACAGTTATCTGATGAAGTGTTTACCAGAATAAGGGCTAAAGATTTTACCCTCAGGATATAAATTCCCCTCAAAGTTGAGAGCTAAACAATTAAGAAATCACAAAAGTAAACTGGGCTTTAAATTCAAATTTGCCAGAGATCACTTGGTACTAATTCACCATCCTGCTACAGTAAATGCACATTCATGGCAACTCAAGTGATGCAACATACATAGAAGTCCTTGTTGTCATGAATGAAAGGCATGAGGGAACAGCAGGAGAAAAGATGTATAAAAGAAAATCTCACCTCCTTGTGATCTTCCACAACTGTCAGGATAGTGTCAATTGTGTGCAAGATGCCCATGGCCATAACTGTTTTGTCCTCTACTTCCTCATATTCCTCACTCTGAAGTACTTTACCAAATATTTCAGCCTATGAAAAAAACCAACCAACTTGACATTCAAGAGCAAACTCACACTTCTAATTTGTCATGCAAAACCAAGCCAGCTAACGCAACAGCAGCAATGCCTTATCTGTAAGAGCCATCAGCATTGAAAAAATATGCTCCTTACTTTTGAAAGAGGAATATAGAAAATTAAAAACTCCTCTTTTTTTGAGAAGTCTGGCTATGTTAAACCATTTGAAATGTTAAATAGTTAGAGCTTGGCTCATTAAAACCAGTAACAAAATTCAGTATCTTTGAAAAACCTATAGGTTTTAAAGATGCTTCGTACAGAAAAAAAAAAAATATTCTGAATACTAGAGGTGGGCCTTTATAAAGATTACTTTAAACAGTGTGCACTTCAAACAAAGTTCATTAAATGTTTACCAAACCAAGCATGTGCTTCTGACTGGACTGTATTTTACTATTGTCTCTTACCAGGTGTTGAGTCATGTCAACGGCGATAGTAGCTACTTCCTGACTGTACTCACAGATCATCTTCTGGATTACATTAGTAAGATCATCATTTTCCGTCTCTCTAACAATGTGCAAGAGCTCTTGCATTACTGGCCTTACATAAGGCTTCACATATTCCTTGGCTAAAAAAACAATTGAAACTAGGTGAAATCAACTATCCATAAACATAAATATACAGTATCTCAAAACTACTAGGTAACTGACTACTCTTGAACAAAATAATTTTTTAAAGTTTAATTCACTAAATTAAAAAAAAGCCAAAAAACCTACCCAAAGCACTTTTACAGCCCATAACTAGTAGACTGACAAAGTAAATAAATTGTACATTTACCACATTCGATACTGAAATGCCATCTACAACAAAAATCCACTGTTTTGGGGGAATACATGCCCTCATACACAGGCAGCATTTGTTCTTAAACATACACACTGTTTCACTTCACTGAAGAAAAACAAAGACAGGCACTATTTACATTATTGAAAGAAATATGTTGATTCTAACTTCTTTTGTGCAGAGACCTGCCATAAAAACTCGACGTCAGAATTCTAGGATGTGTACAGCAACTAACAAGCAAGTGAAGCTGTCTAAACATGATGAAATGTTCTGAAATCTATGTCTTTAAATGGTAGAAATGTTTAGATAAATCTGCACCAACCTCCCCAGCTCTAAAAAAAAAAATATCAGTGTATACAACTGAGGAATCGCTGTAGCATACCTTGTTCTTGGTTGCTTATTAATGTCTGAAGAGCTATGGCTGCTTCTACTTTGACAGGCATTTCCTTATCATCAATCAGGCTCTTCTTTGCCAACTCTACTGCATTCCTCAAGTTTAGCTCATTGTGAAATTTCAAAGCACTGAATGAATGAAGTACCCAACAGGACTGCATGACAAAAAGAAAAGCAAGTTAGGGACTATTGTAATTTTTAGCATTTTTTTTTCACTGATTCAAAAATAATGGTAACTATCTCTCTGTTTGCATGTATTGCTTTTTTTTTTTTTCTTAATTGTGGTGTATTCATACAGTGAATGTAACACAGTTTTTGCACTCAAGCATTTCTTTATTTTCCTTTCCCAAATTCCAGTAAATTCAGTATGCACATAATTGGCATTCATAGTTTTGGTCCTTCTGGGGGAAAAAGAATCAGAACAGAAATTAAAGAAAACTAACTGTTTGTTTATGACTGATATAGGCACTTGGGGATTTTCTTCAAGCTACACTCAAACTGACATTATCTATTCTGTGGAAATCCTACCTATTCTTCACAGCCATCCAGCCACTCTAGTTATTGAGATCTGCTAACGAACAATGGTTAGAAAACTGCCACAACCGCTGCTAAAATTCTCCAGTCTGATCAAACAGGTAAACGATAATATGACACAGACTTCACATCAATTCATTCAACTGACAAATCATTTTTTTAAATCAAAATGCCGAAAACTAACTGTACAAGGTCGTTATTTGAAATTTTACTATGTATTTGCTTTATTTCTTTCATTAACATTCAGAATGAAGTCAAACTGCAAAGGAAAGAATCATGGCAAATACTGAAATTAATTGAACTGGTGAACTTACTCTAGCTCTGAGGTACCCCAGGTTAGACATGAACAATGGAAATACATGATTCTGTAACATCAGCTCCATTTGATCTTTGAAGACACTCTTCTGTTGGTGTAAATAAAAATTAATTTTGGAGACCATTCATTTCACATACTTCATTCTACCCAGTAATCCGTTTCAACTATCAACCACAGGAAATACAATGATTTGTCTATGTAATAAAGGTATTCTCTCAGGAAGCGATCTGGATCTTGTACCTTGATCTGAACAAACCTCATAAGCATAGCAAGTTCTAAAGCCAGATAAGTGAAAGAACAGTACATATAATATTCAACTCTACATTACTCATTACAATACTGTACACTGGAATTTTCGTTTTCTTTAAGGCAATTAATTCCAGCTGATTCTTCTTAAAAATCAGTTAGGATCAATAACCTAGTACCTCCATTCTTCCTACAAAGGAGTACATACATGCCTGAAGATAAATATAAGCTTAGTATGAAACAGATCTGAGTTTCAAATGACCTACTGTTACTATAAGCACCAAAACTAATTATTTTACACACTACAACAATAACTCACATCTTTTTTCGTGTTTATTAACGGACTAAGATAATTCCTTTGTAATAGAAACCTCCTTGGCTGGAGAAGGATATTCGATTAAAATTATCCTTCATTATTCCAACCTTGGCAAATCCCAAAATATTCACAGGAAGCCAGGGCCACCAGCGTGGAGACTTGGGAATCTCCTAGCACCTATAGCTCCAGATTACTAGAAAAGATATATGCTGGGGCCCGTGTTACTATCTAAAAGAATGATTCAGTGGCTAAGACAGGAAGAGGGTGAAAGGGGACATTCAATACAAAATGTATCTTAGGTGATCACACTTCTACTTTACCACTGCACACATCATTTTTCCCCCACTGATTCCCCAACCTTCAAAGAGGCAGATGAAGAACTGAGCAGAGAGAAAACACGTCAGAGGTTTGCATGCATTAAACTGGAGCTGCTGTGGAGAGGCGGCTAAGGCAGGGTTCTTGTGTCTACAAGCTCCTTACAATCTGTATCTCAGTCAGCTCACCAGTCAGAAAGCACTTACAAATTGAGTATTTTACGCAGAGAGAGTTCATGGAATTTTTCAATCTGCCAAATCCCAAACACAAGAAATTCAGAGTTGAGAGGACTCTGCAGTATTTGGGGATTATTACTCTTTTATAAAAGTATATTATAACCTCATGTTTCAAGACTGAAAATTTCAAATAGGAGCAGTATACTGGAATAAATCCCTTTTTTTCCCTCAGGACAGAGATAAATGGGTTTAGAAACCCCCAGTCAATATGACAGGCTCCTCACAACATGAACAATGTCTTCCTCTTTCACTGTTATACTCCAGCATGGGGGAGGGCATTTACAATCCAACATAATCTACAAAAATTCTGCAAAAGTTACTGATGTTTCAGATCAGATCATGGATTGGTACATTGGTAAAAAATAGATGGTAAATGTTGGTAAGATGTTGCTTGTAACATGAAGACACGTCTTGCACAGAGAGACAACTCACATAAAATAAAATAAATTACTTTTAAAAGGAAGCCTCCAGCACTAGTCCACCATTCTCATGCTAAAAGTGGTAACTTTTTGGCAGTTACTTTTGACATGGAGAGAGGGCATACTTTGGACTCCACCGTCTACAAAAGCGTAAGGGAAACTGTAATCAATATTACATTAAAGAGCAACAGTGTGGATTAAATGTGTATTCAAATTCCAGAAAAATACTCAAAGTTCTGAAGATACTGTCTATAAAAAATGGAGGAAGGATAGAAACTCTGTGCTCTTTCCAGTTATTTTCAAAACTCCCAACTGGCTGATGAAATAAGACTTAAAGCCACACGTTGCAGGGTAAGAAAGCTGGAAAGCTAAACAAAACATTCCTGCAACATGTTAAGTAAACATTTTTCTGGAACCAGAAGAAGCCCACAATAGTGCAGGCTGTTGGGGGGTTTGCTAAAGAATCATAGGCAATGTTATTGATGGAATGCATGTTTGCTTTTTTAACACCCTTCCATTTTACTAGTAAAGCAGGGGAGGACCAAGGGACTGTTCTGTAGCAAACAAACAGAGCTTTGGAGAAACTTGGGAAGAAAAATCTGCATATAAAATGGGAATATAAAAAACAGGAAAGAATGTTAATATTTTTAAAGAAACAAACCCTCAGATTCTTATTGCACAATGCAATCTCTCTATGGACTTTATAAATATGGCCAAGGGCTAGCCATACTTTATAAGCTAAGGCTTTTTTATTGGAAATGACAATTGATAATAAGAATTACAAACCTTTTTCACTTCCTTACCCACTTACCTTCAGTAAAATATCTGCTAGGGATCCTATAACATGTAAAGCTCCATCTTTTTTCCTTGGATCAATGTTTGGCTCTGTCAGAATCTGGTAGCAATATGCCATCATTTTTGGTAATACCTATGCAAGACAGAAAACACACAATCTCCTTTTGCCAAAGCATTTTGATAGCATTGTTTAAATTAAAAAATTCATACGACATTTTCAAGTAGAAATTTTATCTTGGCCAAAGCAACTGTGAGGTACTATGTGTAGCATCTTTCCACAGTTAAAATTTAGAAGACTCCTTTTTCAACTTTTCAGCCAAACTTGTCAAAATTAAATTAATCTCCTTGAAATTTCACATTAGTAATAGTAAATAAGGTATTTTTGTTATTGTCTTGAGACAAATAAAAAAAAGTGATGAAAAGGCAAGAGACTCAAACAATACCTCACCCATTTTTTCCCCTTAACTTCTCTTCTGGCTTGTCTCACACATATATAAATACATACATATGTGTACATATATGTATGAACATATACATATTCAAGAACAGCTTGGACTAAAACCTCATAAACTTACTTTAATCTATCGATTTTGGCAGTAACTTCTAAAGTTGACTAGACTTAGAAAGGTTTCTTGGCAAAACCAATTGTTTAATGTCATTTCCACACCCATTATGTGCTTTTCAGATATTATGACATTTTGACGGTCTCGGTACTAATTATGACAATGAGAAGGTCAGTGGGCAAGGGCTGTTTTGACAATAAAGTAGCAGAAAGGTCATAGGCTATTCCACCTGACGTAAAGACTATGTTCCTCTCTGAAAATCCACTTGGAAATGGAGCTCCATGTTTACTGGATGTTAAAATGGTACCCAGAAACAAAGTTTGCAGTTTTAGCAAACTGACGTATGCTTTCCAGCACTTGGCCGGGTACTTCTGCACAGATCACTGTAAGTACAGAAAGATCTACAGAAAAGTTATGTCCTCATTTAAAGAGCAGCTGTATGAAATTGGTTTCATTCTTGCTAATTTCATTGCTGTCAACAGGATTTTAAATAGCATCGGTGAAAATTAATAAGGATCAGGTTCACTTTTCCCCCTGCTACAGTTTGGGAAGCTCAGAACAGCCATGACAGAGGCTGTTTGTAAACCTGGGAAAATACCAGTACATCTATTCCAACTCAGTTCATATCCGGCAGGTTAATTTTAAAGCTGCAAGAGGAATCCACTTATTTATTTATTTATACATACACATATATTTTAATTCTCCCAAAATTTATAGCACTTAGCCAGGAAAGCATTTGACTATGTATTAGCAAGTAGATTTTTCAAGACTAGCTTCCTGTAGCATCTTCAAATTTAAGGGAAAATGACGTTATCAAGGAAACTGCAAATAATTAAAAACCACTAGTTCCATACCTCTTTTCTCTTCTTCGCAGCAGTATAAAGGAGATTCTGTGCTGCTGTTGTAGTGGATGCATAATCCTCAAATACATCTAACAAATTTAAAAAAAAAAAAAAGGAAAAAAAAAATTCCTTTTCTGCATGAATGGCATAGTAATAAAATTCTCAGAAACCATTGTGTTTGTGGGATATCACAAAATCAGGGTGAATATGTAACTTCAAAACTATTGACATGGTTGTCTTCACTTCATGCTTAAAGAGTCAGACCCAAACTTATGTCACATAGTTTATGAAAGCATTTACTTCTCGCCTTCCAAATCTACTGACTACTCATCATTCCCTTTACTAGGAATGCATTATTTATTCATTAATTCTTTCGAGACCATCTATTTAAGGGATGAAAAATCCTGGCTTTTTTTTAATTAAAACCACTATAGGAAGAACAACAATACATTCCGGTACCATCTGTATACCATATGTACACATTTTTGGCTTGATTTTATTAAAACCTGATGGGAAACCTTTTGTATGTAAAAACTACTTGGATCTGGGGTAGTTTTAAATCTGCTGAAAGTGGAAGCTTTTCAGCTTCATTCATTACAAGTAAACCTCCTTTAATCCTACTGAAAATATAATTTATGTCTTGAAAAAAAATCTGTGCTGCCAAACATGTTCTAATCCAAACATCCCTACACAAATTGAATTAAGTAAAAAGATGTAAAAAGGTAATCTTAAGATGTGGTTAAGATTACACACTAACTTTTCCTGAGAACTTGAAGATAAAACATGATTAAGAAATACTACCAGATTACTGGAATTCTTGTTCCAAACCCAAATGTGCCTCACTAAACTAAATTTAATGTACCTTCATGCTTGGGTTTTTTTTTACCTTCCACAATACAATTTAAATCTGTATTTAACTTTCACAGCTACATATAAAAACGGGATTCACTACTTACACAGAAAGAACTGAATTCATATACCAAAAATCAGCAGCGTATTTGTACCCCAGTGATCAACACTATATAGTGATTAATTTTTTGCATAACAACTCTCCAAGTTTTTTTAATTATTCTATGAGCATTTAAATTCCGTTTTCACATATGCTAATCCCAAATCAACTAATTAAAAATTCCCAAATGCCACATATCTCTGTGGTGCCTGGCTTACTGGAGTTTTCCAGCTAAATTTGCTATATTTTTCAAGTACCCTTCTCTTTTTCAGTGACATGACTCTTCTAATAAAAGTGGTTATTCATAATACGGTCCTATGTGACATTCCCAAGATTTTGCACTGAGTCTTTTGAAAGAATACATGTATGTAATTACCTTACAATTTAGTAATAATAACTGGCAAAAAAATGATGATGACATTAACAATTTTCAGTTGGGAAAGCGCAAGTCAGGCCTCTTCTGGTCAAAGTGAGAGCTGCAAGAACTTGCAGGCAGCTGGCACATCTGCAACTCAGGATTCTGAAACTGGCATTAAAAAGTGAGCAAGCCCATCTACTCGGGGTGCACTGAGCACATGTAAAGTAGAAAAAAAACATTAAGAGAATCATTTAGTTTAAAGCTACCAGCCAAATGGCCAAAATTCACTTGATCTGCCTTCTCCTTTTAACTACAGATTGGTGAGATTTAAGAAACAAATTTTCTTCTTCCTGTTGTTTAGGACACTGGTGAAGACAGAGACACTACAGTGGCCATACTGTTAATTGGGACTATAGTGTACAGTTACGATGAAAGCAGAAAATAAATGCTAAACACAAACATTTACCAAATTT
Organism: Platalea leucorodia; assembly: GCF_965183815.1. Classification (NCBI taxonomy): domain Eukaryota; kingdom Metazoa; phylum Chordata; class Aves; order Pelecaniformes; family Threskiornithidae; genus Platalea; species Platalea leucorodia. Next base: position 61,258,518 of record NC_138826.1, read on the forward strand.
CATGCGGATATATTCATATGGATCCTCTTGCCAGAGCTCTTCATCCTCATCTTTGTAGCACATTAGAGAGAATATCACTTCTTCTGTTATACTCTAATATTAGAGAAGTCAAATACACATAAGTACACATAAAATCAAATTCCAGTACAGCTTCCCTCCGCTACACGCTAATTTACTAGACCTACTTTTCTGAAGAGTAAAATTGTTTTAACCAGTGCTCTTTTATTTTGGCTAACAGAAATAAACTTACAATATACATACTTTCCTTTTGCAACAGTCCCAGACAGCAGCAATTATACAATCTAACTTTATAATAATACAGTACCACACACAAAGTATACTTCAGGACATAGTCTATAAACAGCAGAACACCGCATTCTGCAGAAGGATCCCACCAGTGCAACACTTAACATGAGAATGGATTTCAGAGTCCTTCCTCTTAACAGTCATGGGATTAACTAACTACAAGAGGGGAGTTTACGATATGAAAAAATAAAAGCATGAAAATGACTTTTCACTTGTTCTTAGTTCACTTATAAAACATGTCCTTAAAACAGAGTTCAGTTCCTCATAGTTCATGTTCTCTTTGCCCACTATCTTTGCACTACAATCAATTATAAATTTCCAAATCTATAGACAATTCTGAACACTAGCAACTACTAAAAGCCAGAACATTATGACTGTCTGGCAGACTTCAAGAATAAAAATAATGAACTTATGAAACAGAATCTTATAATTGAGTTAACCATATCCCCCATAAAAGGTAGTCATAATACTGAAAAAAACAACCACATTCGTGTAGAGATGCTATTTTTTGCCCAGATCGATTGCTGCATGAAAGATTCATGAAAACTTCTTTAAAACTGCAAAACTGGTGGGGTTTTTTTGGGTTTTTTTAATCACTCTGATGACATGCAGTGTTTACGACTGGGTTTTATGCACTGACCTGTATGTGTGGCTTCATTTGCTTCCATGTTACAGAGTGAATAACCCCTTGGTTCAGATAATTTAATGTTTGCTGAAGAACACGTGGCGCGACGTAGTCTTTCTGCCTGTATTGCTCTAAGATTCTTAAGAGAACCTAAAGAAATGACAAATTGATATTTTTAAATGAAGACTGAAAATTCTCTCTCATGCGTAGACATGCAGTGCACCTCTTCAGTGAATGTACGTGGACAGATTAATTAGTTTTACAGCAGGCGTTCTAGTGTTAGTAATCACTGTAATGCCTTTGATCCAAAAATCAGAAATCATTTAAATATTAAGGATCTAGTCCTGCAACCATTTATGTACATGTCTACCTTTACTATTAGCCCCACCATGTGATCACTTGTGATTGTAAACCAAAGATATACTTCAATATTCACAGGCTCGCAGTTTACACAGGCCTCAGCAAAATTTGGAATAGATAATGAAAAGTCACAGTGAGATTTTCAAACTGCTTGGCTTCTAAATCTGTTAGTGGTGTCTGTGTTCATTTTTTAAGGACAGGCTCCTAAAGAAGACAAATTACTTTGGAACAACAGTGATAAGAACAGAATGATGAATAAGAGAACAGAATTTAGTAGAAATACTAAACTAGAAAAGAAAAATAGGTTAGCATCTAAATCTGTGAATCAGAAGAGCTCCAAAACCCTTAACTTCAATGACCTGTTGTAACCATCAGATAGTATCATCTAGCATGCTATCACAAACTCTATCACACAAAGCTGCTTTAATATAAAGGCTTGCTCTACTAAGAGAAACCTACAGTACAAAGCCACTAATCTGCACTAACGGCAGATGAACTATTAAGTGTTAATAAGTGTAAAGAATTGGCTTGTACATGAATAACAATAAAAATCAAGGGCAATGCGTAACAAAATATTGAGTCATATATTTTCAGAAGGACAATTCTGCTTCGTAATTCTTCACAACATTATAATAAATCTTATTTTGAACATAACTCCTTCATCAGGAGTACTAAGTCTGATCTTAAGTCTTTTATATGATATGCTCCTCGGGCAAGAATTGTCTCTCTCTCATATGGTCTCTAGCACGATGTCAGCACTTAACAAGTGATGAATAAGTAATGAAGGCTTAGTAATGTAATATTCACAATAGAATTCTTACTAACTCCGCAAGGAAATATGACAAATCAGCATTTAAAAGCCAGAAATGGAAGAAATGTGCACATTGTCCAGTCCATTTATCCTGAAAGCTACACTGCTCCCTCTGCTACATAGCCTAATCTCTTAACAGACAAACTTTAACTATTTCAAATGACAACTGCCCATGGGACTCTATTTTTTTCACTCAGGAGTTAAACACTGCAAGGAGCTTAGAATAGATATTAGACTGTTTGCCTTTTCTTTTCATTTAATGCTTACAGCCTTACCACAACCATTCCTCTCTTTAGTTCTTAACATTTACATATTTACACAGAATTAATACGCTGATGGATAAACTATTCTGTTGTCAAACTGGATGGAGAAAAGTAATTTCGTTTTGCAGACAATCCTGGCGTTTTGAAATCTAGTTTAGATTTGACTTGAGTGACAACAACAGCCTGGCACCCTGCATCAAAGACACTGGAAATTTAAACTGTACAAAGCCTGCAGGTGCCATGTCAGGGATATTTCATCTGGCAGCATGCCGAGGAGACACATATTCTGGAAATACATATTATCCAAACACTTGTCACTTGAAAAAGAGCATTCCCAGGTGTTTTTCAAGGTTTACAGGCCAAAGGGAATCAAGAGCCCAGAATCATGAGCAGGAGAGCGTATTGCATTCTCCTGGCTTCTTAGGAGCCTGTTTGGAATATGTAACCCAAAAGCCTGGACACCCAAGAGCTTTAGCTGAGCCAAAAGCCTGGGAAGTACCACTCCTAGTCATCTAGTATATGGCAGGCTGAATGAGAAACAGGAGCAGCTGTGCCAAAAACATCTGAGCTTGGGAGCCAGCACTCTCAGGGCTTTCAGGCACCCAATTGCTACAGTCATTCCACCAAACCAGGGAGATGCTGAAAGCCTGGAAGCCCATGTTCCCAGGGGCCCACAGTTGAGCTGGCAGAAAAACACAGAAAACTCTGACAGGAACTGCCTCTCTTCTATGCAATTTTATCAGAACTGAACTATCTCCACCACACCATGTTAATCACAAATAATTAGCATTCCCCAACAAAAATAATTTCCTTGCAAACTGTGAATTTGTGCTGTATTTTCATAAAATATGTTTTCCAGGTAGAAAATAACTTTTACTGCTGTTCTCCAGACACTTTCTAATCTGCTTGTATCTTCCTGAAACAAAACACTATCATTGGATTACTGTGCCTAAGTTTTTGCAGCAAAAGCCCTTATTAAAGACTGGCCTGAAAATACACCTTTCTATAACATGAGGCCTCTGCATCAACAGTTTCTTCTCTCAGCTATATCTAGAATGTTTACACATGATGATAATACCATTCTATCAGAACTCACCTTTTCTGAGAATTTTCCTGCAGGGTTTTTTTGAATTGCTGAAAATTTGTGTTATTATACCTCAGTTGTATGGCACTGAGTTCTAAAGAACATCTCAATCACTAAAAGGAAAACCTGCCTGACTCTGTTCATTTTTGTGTAATGAATGAACTTCAATACGAGCACACTGTTGAAAACAATACATTTGTTCAGCCAAAATTATCTCATTCAGAAACAAATGAACTGTACTTACCTGTTGTATGCCCACGGCGTAGGTTTTTAAAAAAAACTCTGAGAATTCAAAGTATTCTTTAGTTACATTTCCAGGACTTCCATACCTTTAAAAAGAAGAGGACACAGATATTTACATTGTGAGAAGTCTACCGAGTCAGGAAAACACAGTACTTTCTAAAACACAAAGGACGCTGAGTAGTCTTCCATCCCCAAAGGAATCCTTTCCCACAGGTTCCTTCTAAGCCATTATTTCCCATATAATACCCCACTTCCCTTTTCTTTTCTTAGATTCTCATAAGGTACAATACTATAGTCAAGTAAATATAGCCACCTTTTTGTCAGAAGCTCTGTAACTTCCATGTTTATGGATTTCTTTTCAGATCTTCCCCTGCCTTTATATTTGAGAATATAAGCACTCCTAGTCAGATGTAGTTTTAAAAAGAAAAAAAAAAAAAAAAAAGCACTTTTCCCAAGGGGCTAGTTTCTTGCTTTCTTAAGAGAGTCAAACCACTTCACTACTAGCTCAGACCAGTGGCTGTGTCAGTGCAAGGCAGAGGACAGCAGCAGGAATACCTCTTCAGTGACCACGACCTGTTAAATCGACTACACTGTCTTGTATAATTGCACCTCAAGTAACATTACAGATCTGTAACCCCAACTTAGTTTTTAATCAGTTTGCTAGTTTGTTACCGTTCAAAAAGACGAGCTACAATATGCAACGCCCACTTCTTGCATTTCCACCACACCAGCTCCGGTCTATCATCTTCATCAATTTGCAAAGTCTCCTATAAATGAAGACATTTATTTTAAATTAGCTGTGTGTATTGTTGAGAGAAATTATGCTTTAAACATTCCTTGCTGAGTAAACTAATAAAAATCCACAGCATCGACTAAAGCTTTCGTTCTGTTAACAGTTATATAGCATTCAGGAACTTTCAAATATCTTAATTGGTCAATATAACTGTATATGTGCAACACTTGTACAATGCCTGTACTTCAAATTTTCAAAATTATGCTTATTTAGAAAATGAAAACTCTCACATATACGTGAATATTACACAGTGGCGTGCACTCTGGCTTAAAAATTAAGCATGATATTAACTCCTCCAAATATATACACTCTAACCATATACTAATGCAAAAGTTAATGTTAAGGTTGTGAAATAAATTTCTAAAAAACTTAGGAAATGCTATTTAATGTTGTACACACACAAGCAAGAATTTAATTACTATTTTTATTTTGTTCTTCAAGAAATATGAAGGATGGATGAAAGAAAAAGAGGAACAGAGACAAATTATGGGTTTCTGATGAGCTTTTGATTCTTGTTTGAGAGAAACTGGTTAAAACATTTGGAAACTTCCAAAATGTCCCAGATTGGATTTTACATGGTGTCACTACTTCAGACAATGAAATTCTGACAGCTTACATGATCTTCCTACGCTTCTGTCAGAAACACCACTTATTCCAAGGATAAGAATCTTAAATAGATGACATCTTAAAAAAAAGAACAGTGAGAAAACTTTCACACTGCCTGTTCCTCAAATGCCAACACACAAGTATCAGAGGTCTTTACAAAACTAAAACTTACTGGAGGTACATTTCTATCAATGATAGTACGGAAGATCTCCATCCACTGAGTCATAGTCTGGTTATTCACCAACTGGAGCGGCAATGCATACTGAAATACGAAAAAACCCCACAGTCACGAAATACTAATTTTCTCTGAGAAAGGCAGAAGATGTTTCTACAGTAGTTACATTCTGAGGAAGACGAGGTTTTAAGTAAAATTAAAACTAATTAGGTTAGATATCAATACTACTCTGATTGCATCCTTCTTGGTACAATCTACAGAGGAATTTCTGAGCAGACACTATTTGAGGAAAATTCCTTGGTCTGAGAACTTGCCAATTCTTTTTACTTTTTCCTTTTCTTCAGAATAGCCCAGCTGCCTTTTAGGGACCATGGCAGTAGCTATACTACAGGGCTTGGGTAAATCAATAGCATTTTAGTAAGTGAAATATACTCCTAATTACTACCTAGCTACTATCTAGTAAATCTTACTTCTCTACAAAATCCAAAGCAAAGTGACAAGATTCAGGCAAGCTATTGAAAAATACTACAGGATCTCGGGATCTCTTTAATCCTCCCCCCCATCTAATAACAAATTATTTTAGCTTTTTAACCCCCAGTAAGAATTTTCAGGCTGCCCCTTATGTAGGATCTTGTTTTGTTTCTCATTCTCTAAAAGTACTTCCTCACCAAACTCATCCCTATAAAAGCCAAACTCATCTCTGTAAAATGTATGTGCCTCGATTAATAATTTCTGCCAGATCTTCAGAAGATAATGAGAAACACCACCTACTTAACTACTTGACAATTATACTATAATATGTGCTACTGACACTTTCAGAGGCCAACCAGCACAGTCTAGATGCCCATACAATTTCTACCGGGTTATGTGTGACCATATAAAAATAGGAACATTTCTCCAGTAAGCTTACAGATAGGATGTGCAGAAGTATGCAGGTTCATTAAAAATTTAATCTGGGGGATCATGTGACCAGTTTTTAAGTAGAAAAATCTATAAAGATCCTATTTTTATAAAAGCTGTTTATTGTACATGACTTTTCTCATCCAAATTGGTATTGCTGTTCAATTACACCCATGAGTGTACTGAAGGGGGTCATTGTGCCCAGCAAAGTAAAAGTTTCGGTTTTCCTCTACACAGATGCCAACCTGAACAAGAGCATAGAAGATTTTTAAGATTTGTTTCTGAAGCAGTACAGAGTAATGGGAGTTATCAGGCAGAAGCTGGATCATCTGCTGCTGAATCCGAGGCAAAAATATTTGCATTGCTGCTATGAGAGGATCTCGCTCCTCTGCTTTTTTGTATCTGCAAAGGAAACAAAAATGTTGGTCCAGGATCTACACACTGGAGATTCTAATGCCTACTCCCCACCAGCAATTTAATTTCTGTACCCTAAAAAAAAAAAAAATGAATATCCAGCACTCGCTCATTCACTCTCCCCTCCTCTAGCCCCCATCTTAACAATTTGTGCAAATTCTCTAACCTATAAACAGAGAAATGAAAACCAACAAATGTTACCTTATATAAATGCAGCTATTGGGAGGAAGAACTAATGTTCTTTACCACTGAATTGTCAGCTCAGAGAAGCAGGGACTTGATTTTCTCTGACATTCATACCAATGCCAAACCCAAGTTGGGTGCTGAACAAATAGGAGTGAACAGCAATTGAAAGGGAAAGACAATTCCTTTGTTTTGAAAAGATTCTCTCCTTCTCCATTTACATTTCTTTTGTGCAGTTTACAGATATGTTTCTAACAATAGATTTTTTTTTTTAAAAAATGAGTGAGAGAGCACACTACGCTTTGCCTAATTTACACTTTGTGGGTTTAGACTATCAGGAGGATGGTACAGGTAACAATATGCAATAGGAGTATATGACGACGGCAGTACTGTATTCATGACACAGAAGTAGAAAATAATTTGCATTCATATATCCAGCATTTGGGGAATCTTCAAACAAAAGAAGTTATAAACACTTAAGAAATTTTTCACAGATGGGTTAAATCAGATCAGAAGTACAAAGCCTCAAGCAAAATGTCAGTAAATTCATACAGACTATTGCTGGCATCTCTGCTTTCAATTCAGTGATGATATAAAGATGATGAACAGTTTTCATTTATTTGCAGGAAAGGAAGCATATGACAATTATTAACTCCCATTTTCTATCTGAATTCCTTGTAAAACTGCCAGTGCTCTTAAGAATGTCATTCTCAGTAGTCATCTGAGACTAAAAGTACTGATTCCTCACCTACTGATGGACATCAACTTACTCGTAAGTCTTCACCAGCTGATACAGACACAGGAGGCTCCCAAGCCAACTCCCACTGTTCTGAGACTGCAAGTAGTAGCCTATCTTGTCTACCACGGCCGTCCAATGGCCAGGAAAGTCATGTTTAATGATAGCACGGAGGCACATTGTCAGCTGGGCTCTATGGCAGGAGGAAAAAAGAAATACATTATAAGTAAATAAGATCATGGCATAGTGTTTAAAATTAAAGGATAGATCCCAAATCTTGGTTTATTGGCCACAATATACATAAGTATCATACGTATTTTGACAGCACTGAAAGAGTACTGGGAAGTGGCAGAGGAAAAGCAAGGAAAAAAAATCCCAGGGGATTTAACTTTAAGGAAGAAACTAATTTCAAAATATTTTAGCTACTTTTCTCCCTTCCTCCTCCCTTTCCACACCCACCAGGCAATATTTGAAAACAATTAATTGCTCATGAAACCAGCTAGCTTTGTACTTTGAAAATGAATGTTTGTACTTCTACATGCTTATGAGGCTGAAAGCAACCACAAAACCCCAAATTTGTACATTTTTATTGAACAATATTGGCTAGTGTTATGATCTAAGCCAGAGGTTCCTCATGAAATTACAATTTTCCTGGGATCTTCTAGAATAGCACTTCTCAACCTCCGAAGCATATGGGAGAGCAAATCAGGTAAAAACACCTTACCATTCCTCTCTCCCTCCACACACTTTTAGATGCCATTCACAATGGAGAGGCAAGCCAGGATTGTTAATTGACTAAAGTGAGGTGTGACTAAAAAAGCTGAGAGGCACTGAACTAGAAGCTGTAAATAAATACTCCTGGCTCCGCTAAGGAACAACAACAACAAAAAGAAGTCTGCAGAAAATATTGGTTCTTCTATATTTAGTTTTCCTGGGGTATCCTCTTGCAGTCCATTACATAAGGAGCCACTATTACAAAGCAGTTCAGTAAGGGGCTCTCCACCTACTGATCCTTTTAGCTTCGTACAAACTTACCTTCCCCCTCAAGCCTTTGGAGTTTGTGCTCATTGCTGATTTTGTTCCTCCTCCCCCCTTATACTCACAACCAAACAGTGAAAAATATCAGTATTACAGCATTAGACTAGTTCCAGTAAAGTTTCTTTGACTTTTTTAACCCTTGACAAATCTACAAGTTTAGCCAGTATTTAGAAACCCTCTACTTTATTCCAGGTGGTTGTCCCGGGGTTTTCAACAATCCTTTTAGATGTAGATTGTCATTGCAATGCCAGGGCATTTTGAATATCAGGTTACGAAATGATGCCTGAACAAGTTTGCAAGAAAACTCCTCAAACTTCCATTATTTTGTGTTCTTCTGTATAAACTTAGCCTTGGTATTCATGACATGATGGCAGGGGAAACTACATGCCTTTATTACATTATCACAGAACCAACACAAGCTTCTTGTAGCGCAACCTTGGCAAGGAGCAACAATTTCTTTCAGTGGGGATTCTAGACATCTGTGTCAGAGCATGTTAGAAAAGCTGAACTTGAAACCATGCTTTAGTTCATTTTCCTGTCTCAGTGCAGGATCTAAGCAGTCCTGGCAGGTGTTTGTCTAATCTATTCAGAAAGACCTCCAGCAATAGCAATGCTATAGCAGCCTAATGCATTCTGGTGTTTCATTATTTTTTAAAGTGTTTTCTCTAATCCTAATTTCAATCTATAGACAATCACTCCTCCTCTGGATATGACTACTAACAAAAAAAGACGTCTTTGGGCACCTAGCTGGTCGAGAGGAGACAGAAGAGGAAGATTTTCTTCTGTTTTTCAAAGATGAACTTCTATACACTATGGCCTAATCCCATCCTACTAGCCTCACTTTAATTAGGGTGGTGAACAATCATAGATTGTAGTATGGCTGTGAATCTTAACTACTCTTCCAGCAAAAAGAGAACAGCATTTCTTCATTCTTTTAACATCTTAAAACCAAGAATGCTAACACACATTTAAATATCAGGATTACATATAGAAATTGCAAAAGTAATTGAGAAAAGGGCTACTAGGGAATAAAAAAAGATCTTGGGCAGTATTTCTCTGAACGAGTAATTCTGTATTGCAGATAGCCCTCTATACTACCTGCTCTGAATCAGCCAAATAGACAGGCTGTCGCTACAGCAAGTGTTAGAAGACACTTTAAACTACAGCATAAGAGGACAAATCACATCACAGAGCTCTTAGCCAGGTTAATACATTTCTGAAAAACAAGTGCAAATAAACATGGTAAAATTGATTATTATTACACTTTCAAAAGAAGTACTTGCTTCATCTCCCAAGAAACTGAGATTCTCATATTAACTACATCCGGACTGGTAGGTCTGAAAAGTTGATCTCTAGAAATAACTCTGCACAATATAAGGTACCTCACTAAGTCAGGAGAACGAATTATTCCTTCTACAATGTTATCGCGAATCTGCTGACGGTCATTTTCATGAATGTTGAATGGAAATACTGCTTCTCCAGGAGGTGGTTCACGGTCCGGCCAGTACTGTGTCACCATGTTCTTCAGGTAAATGGCAGCTAAGTAGAAACATCGGGGAAATAATAATTTAATTCTAACACATCTCCACATTACTCTGTGCTCAACATGTAGTACAGCTGAAAGTAGAACAAAGAGTTCAAAAGACGACTGAAAACCACTGCATGAGTTCTTAACAATTATAGGCACAAAACTACAGCTAAGTCAGAAAACCATTTTTTTTATGATTCCACACAAGACCAGGCTCAAGTGCCTGGTCCTAAACAGAACAGGATAGTATTTCAGTCAGCTTCTATTAGGGCACATTCTTTATTACAGCGGTCTTCCATATGGACACAATATTCCATCGTTCTAAATGAGCAAACAAAAATCTACTTATCTGCATTTTTACTCATCCCTAAAACAACTACTGGAGCTCAGTAAGTGAAGCTTTGGAAGGCTCGTGCAAACAAATCATTGTGCACACAGATGGGACGTTCTGCTTGGGGAAGTGCCCAGTATGAAACTGGCACGTGGCCGACCTTCTATTCAGACAGAAATGTTTGTTGTGAATTCCCTAAGCTTTATCTCACTATTAGGATTTCCCATAATCCCTTAGAATTGTTCCCTTCTGTCTCACATGAAAAACCATGAAAAATAAAGTTAATCTTCCACTGAAAATAAAGCAGCATTTATGCCTCAGTACTAAAATGCCTGTAGGCATTCTTTAGAAAACATAGGAAATATGGTGGAAGGCATTAAAAGAATGTTCTTAATAAAGTCTTACCCCTGTACTATTTTGGTTGATTACTAGCTAGGGTTTTAAAGTATAAATAAGATATCCTTGGGTACAATAATTTTTCTTGGTGATGACAAATTACAAAGTATGAAAACATGTAGTTTGTAAAATATTTCATAGGAGCAAGAGGAAAAACAGTTCTTTGTCTATGACGTGCCAGAATATTCAGACAAGAAACAGGTCCAGAAAGACCAGCCCAAGACTTTACTTTACTTTGTGCATAGATCTTGTTGTTATACAAATGCTTGGCTTTTAAAAAATTCCCAGAGAAATCTGTTGATTTACAAATGTAATTTAAATGTGCTTTTCTATTTTATACCCCTACTCTGTAAAAAATAAAAAAATTAAACAAAAATTTAAAAAATTATGTTCTACATACTTGCTTTTTTTCCTGAATGATACTGAAATAAGAGATTAATTTATAAAAATGACCTTATGGAGTCCAGATTAAGCATCAACCTTTACTAGAGAATCGTTTAACAATGCTATTCAAAGTTGGATTATCTTTGAAAAAATACAGGCCAGCATGACAAACAGCATATGTCAGCATGCCCCAACGCACTCAGGGGATTAATAGGATCTGTATGAAAAAACCAACAATGCTTCTATGGGAAATGCTGTTCCATAGGATAAAAACAGAGCTGTGAACGAAATTGTGTATTCATCAACTTCTTGAAAAAGCTGCATATTTTCTTTATCTATCTGTCAAAAATATTGTATAGGAGTAGTTAGATTATGAGAATGTAGAATCTGATCTTACACAAACGTATACCCTAAAGTTAACTGTATCACCATACCTGAACTCACACAGAGAGTTCGGCAATCTTTCTAGACACGCTCAGACTATAAATTTATAACTTACCAGTGATGTGACCTTCCCTCATATCTACTTTTGTGAGCGGACACCATAGATACTGACGAAGCATATGTGGCTACGCTTGACCTAGGGAACTGTGGGGTTTTTTTCATTTTTCGGAAACTTTCATTTTTCCAGGAAAAGCAATTCAAACAGAGAAACATGTATTCAAATGAGATCCACTTTTTTAAACTCCTACTTGTCTTGGCATCACTACTTCTTCACCACCAGAAGAAAGAATACCTAAGGCTCCCTGGGTACTCAGTTTTGAGCACAAATCATTCTCTTTTCATATCAGTATCACAGCAATCCAGTAGGGATCACTACAAACACAGGGAAGCCAAAGCAGGATTCCACACTATAGCCATGGTTTTATCTGACCCTCATGTAGGAAAGAAACAGCAAAGATAGATCCTTTTCATTTCCACATTCAGAATAAATGTGAACTTACTTACATTGCGACAGCTCAATACTCTGTTGAAATAACTAACAGACTGATTTTCTACTGAAAGAAAATGAAACAAGGAATTTTTCTCACCTGCCTGACGCACTGGAAATTCAACTTGATCTGATACTATGATTTGCAGTAGACTTGGAGCAAAATTGATGATCTTGTAGGACTGAAATACATATAAAACACAGTTAGCAAATCACTATGCTTAAAGAAGACTGTATTACCAAAACCTGAATAAGAAATACAAACTAAGGATTTTGCAGTGTTCTTTGACTCTCCTCAGGAAGTATGAAAGGTTTTAGTACTTGGATTTATCCAGATCTGCAGCAATCCAAATAATTACTTGTAAAAGACGAGCATATAACGGCATATGGGTGGAATAAGGAATGTGACAAGGCTCTCTGTTAGAGATTAGTGATAATGAATATTTAAATAATTCTGAGAATGCATAATGCGAAGCACTACAGATCTTTGAATTATTTAACTTAGCCTCGTAAATCAAATGGATATTGACATGTTTCATCAATACATACCAGTTATTTGCAAAATAGATTGTGGTATAATAGCAACACTGAATTTTGAAGAGATTAAGAAAATTTAAAATTATTTTCAAGGGTAAACAGCACCTGCATTAGTCATATATTATACAGCTATCTTTTAATGGACTATAGTGCCTCTTAACAGAAAAATAAAAACTGGGGGAACACAGCGGAATAACCATTTTTAATTAAAATCATTCATAGACAGATAACATTTCAAACCCCACAGCCTTCCTGAGAACTTTTCAAACAGTACATCAGCCACACAGCTGAAGAATTTCAAAGAGAAAACAATGCTCACTGAACTTCTGAGCAAAGCATGCCAGATTTAAAAGATGTGAAAATCTGATAGCATTATACTGCTGTCATTCAACAGGGGTCCTCCAACGTGAAGAATCGTTGACTCAGCATGGTGCAGTTACTGCTAAGCCTTGGCAACATCAGTAGTTACTAGTAGGTCAGATCTTTCATCACTTAGATCCATGTGCTTTATGTTCAGAGAGAGATGTTTCTTGGGGCTAGATGGCAGAAGCTTTCTTTATTTCACCTTTTATAGCATTTCTTTCCAGCTAGATTATGCCTGGCAGTTCTGTGGTTGTTTCCAGAGCTGTGCTTTAAGTACAAATATACTACATCCTCCCGTAAACTTTGCCTCATTGGAAAGCTGTGAAATAAAGAGGTACATTCTGCTTTTCATGCACCCAGTTCCTTGATCTAACATTTCCATAATGAGGTAAACTTACATTGCTTTCATGATGCCTTAGTGTAACAGCTGCACCACAACGCTGTCATTCAATAATTTTACCAAATCACATAACTTTCTGGCCCTCATTTTACTCATTATAATGGCAGTGTAATTCTAATCTACTCTGTGCTCAGAAACTCATTTGATGTTTATGGAGTAATCTCAGATCTCAGATAAAAGCAGTAATGGCAAATGAAAAGCATACTCTCCTACAATTCCCTTCCCTATAAACTTTAATTATCCATAAGCAATGCTCCAAATAAAGTAAAAGCTGTAACAGACAGCACAATAACTCCATTTATCCACGGACACGCTGAAATACCAGCTTTCAACATCAGCTGGTTGAAGTGTAGTGGATTCCAAAGATCATCTTTTAATCGAGTATACTGGAATCCAAAGCTTGTCCTTCAGTCACTACCGGAGAGAATCTGTGCAACGTTGGTGGGTTCTGACCCACGGGGCTGCAGTAGGTTACAGCAGCCTCCAGCACTCAACATCGAACTCCCAGGGAGATAAGGAAAGCACGAGGAATCCCAGCAGCACAAAAAAGCAAAAATATGCATCAACTTTAATCGTCTTTTTTCATCTAAATAGCGCCGATACGCTGTCCTCAGACCCAGTCTACGAACAGCTTTTACTACTAAAAACACATTGATTAAGAATGCAACCTTTTGGAGGTTGTGTTGTTGTTTTTTCCTGCAGTAATCCTACCAGTACCACGTTTAGGGTGGACGCAGTGGTAACAGTATAAATTACTTCCCTTTCTCTGTGCAAAGAGCTTTTACTGAATCTACATTAAAGTCGCCGCTACTCCAGGAAGCTTTAGTGGTACAACTCATGCTGGCGCACAACCGCTATCCCTTAAGTTTTGCCAGGATATATACAAATACGGTTATTTGGCCTGCAGGGCGAACCCTCTCAGCAAGCACCTGGAGTAAAAAAAGACATGTTACGCAGAAGGTAGGCACAGTGTCTCAGAGGGGGTCTCATCCCTACCAGCACACTGCTCTGAGGGCTGCTTTACACTTGACATACTGACAACCCTAAAGAGATCACAGGGACACAGTATCAAGCTCCCACTAAATCCTTCTATGCCATAGTATTATCATTACCTTTGTACCATGACTTTGAACAAGGCCCTAGTTTCCTCATTTGATCCCATAATTCACATTTTTACATAGCTTCCTTTTCTACTCATCACCAGAAACATGAACGCTGCAGATATCAACAGAGATTGTGTGCCCGTTTTAGAAACAAGACACCTGATTCTGTTGTATCTGTGAGGCTCAAATACCATCCTGCTCACTTGTGCAGCAACAAACCCCGTCAGGAAAACTACACACTGCTTGCAATTTTTGGAACAGAGGACTTTTTAAAAAGCCGCATGCAGCAACATTTCTCCTATACCAGCACATTCTCGTCGGTTTAGTTGTCATGCTAATCGTGATCTTGGGATGTATCCTTCCCTGCCTTGCTTGGGAAACCATACAACAGGCTCCTGGGCGCCAGCCAGTAAAGCCGTACGTATCACGCGAGCAGGTGCAGAGCAATTGTCGGGTGTGCACTGTGTAAATGGAAAGAGTCAAGGAAGAGACCTCGGAGCTGGATGAGTTCAGCAAGACAGTTATTTGTATCGTTACAGCTGCACCTGAACTTTTACAAAGGGACAGCGGGAATATCGTCAGTCCCATGGAAGGAATGGAAAGCTAGCTGCTGATTTTGAAGAGCCGTGCCCAGGAGCGGCAGGGAGGCACCAGATGGCTGAAAAAGACCTTCAGCGCAACTCCCATAACACAGCATGCTGCTTTGTGCAGTTTGCGAATAATTACATTGCCTTGAATTCACACTGTTGTGATTCGGTAAAACTTCCTACGAAGGTGCTGATCGACGGGGGCATGTGTTTACTTTGAAGGAGAAAGTACAAT
This sequence comes from Platalea leucorodia, assembly GCF_965183815.1. NCBI lineage: Eukaryota > Metazoa > Chordata > Aves > Pelecaniformes > Threskiornithidae > Platalea > Platalea leucorodia. The sequence continues at coordinate 61,273,850 of NC_138826.1, forward strand.
TTTTTGAAAGATGAACTTTCACTGCGCACTTATAAAAAACAACGATTATTTTAAAGCTGTATATTAAAGCTGTATTATTTTAAAACACATACTGACTACTCTTGCACGAATCACAGACCAAAGCATTTATGCTAAAAAAAAAAAAAATCTCATTTAATTTCCATTGGGATTAGGAGGATGGGGTACAGCAACGTGCAAGGCTAGCAGCTAAACTAGAAGAGGTATACAGCACTGGTAAGATACACTTGAGTAAATTTACAGCAATGACCAAGGAGATGCATATGTCCCCACACATCTTGTTCCACCTGCGTCCACTGTCTCAGGATCCGCGCGCTGCAGCTGTTCAGCTTTCTGCACTCTGTCCCTCCACCTTTGGCCTAACACGCATTCCTCCCCACCTCAGCATCACAGCTACGTTCTTCAAAACATCAGAGAACGCATCATTTTTTTGCCTATTTCCTCTTCCCTTTGATTAGGCATAAAACAGAGGACACCCAAGAAAGCCTCAGATGGGCCACTGAAAAACAGCAAGATGAACACCGTTATATGTAAAGGGCTAGAATACTAGGAGAGATAAGCAGGGAAAACACATAAAAGTTTCCCCAAATGGATCCTACTGAAGCAAATACTTCTCACATCTAACATTCAAATTTGGCTCCCAGGTTATCATGCACTATATACTACTAAACTCATTCAGTAAGTATAATTCTTGTGTCTTGCTTGCTGTTGCATTTAAAGCCCACAGCAAGCAACTGCTCCATAATCACATTTGTCAGTAGCTTTCCCACTGCAGTGATGGCAACCACAGTGGCTGAGTGCAGAACGCCGCGGGAAGGTGCTTCTTCCTCTGCAGAACAACAGGACAATCTAGGACAGGACGACAGATGTGGAAAACTGGAGCCTTCCCTCAGGTTCTGCCAGCGAAGCTAAGACCACCTTTCTCCACCAGCAGTAAACAACATCTTTCTCCGTACCTCTGAATGCAAGTATGGCACGTAAAAATTGCTGGAAAATCAAGGCACTACATCTTTGTTTGCAAAGACAAACACACAGAAAAAAACTGTACCTTGAATATGTATGCAATTAATTGTTTACAAAGATTATTTTGAGGCTTTCATGCATTTGACTTGAATGCTCAACTATCTGCTTTACTACGTTTTATTTTCTGTTTGCTGTGCAGTGAAGATGTTTTACTTAGAAACTCCATCAGTATTTGTCACACTTTGGAATATTTTTGCAGTTGTTAATAGTATTTTCTCTCGTTTTCTACGCTGGCAGTCACAGACAGGTTGTTAAAATGAACTAGAACTTCAAAAGACACTTTCTTCTTTCCCTGCCTACATGCAAAGCCATCATTTAGGAAGGGGAAAATACAGAGTGTTTTTGCACATGGTGAAAATAAACACGTATAAGAACCTACCTGAGCCTCATTCCTCTGTGTGTTCTGCTGCCAAACTTGTCCAGTCTCAAACTCCACTTTCGCAGCACTTCTAACTATGCAAGTCAACTTCCTCATCAAATTGGTATTCAATACAAATACCTGAGATTCCTTCCTCTAGGTAACATGAGGTGCTCATTGTCACCTTCAGAGCGGCCTTCAGATCCCTGCCTACTATGGAAGCCACCTCAACAAAGATGCGGAAGATGTGGAAGGAAGCCCAACTTTATTCTGGGCTCTTCTGCATTTGGGCAATCTTTTCGCCAAATTCTGCAACTCCTTTTCAATATTTAAAAAAACAGCTGTATTTCTGCAATTGTGTTCTTATTTTTCCCGTTGTTACAGGCCAAAGAAATGTACTGCAACAGGTTGAGCCAAAGAAGATTAATGCATGAAAATCATATGGTAATCCTATCTGAACTGGAATCAGAGATGACTTTGTATGTTCACATAATCAGACAGTACATTCCACAACACTCCAAGAACTGGCACATGAAAGCAGTATTTAGCCATTAAAAAAAAATTAAAAGCAGCAAAAGTCCCTGAAGTCCATGAGACAGACCTAACAAGAGTAACAGCCTAGAACAGATATCAAAGAAAGGTGCACAGAAATTGAGTCTCTTTTCTTGGTAAGATAATTGACTGTTCTAATAAGTACAGTGTGATTGACAAATATGGCCCTAAGGTGCACACCAACTGTCATGTGACAGAGCTGAAGAAAAAAATGAGGGGGAAAAAAATGAAAGAAAAAAAGAGGGATGGAAAGATGTGTATGAAATGACAGCAGCTACACGATAGAGATTACTGACCTGGCAGGAAATTACTGCTCTAGTTTATCAAGAATCACGTTTCAGACAAATCCCACACTTATATTTGTGTTCAGGTCACTGAGAGAAGTGAAGTTTGTTGATGACTCAGAAGTAGCATGCATCATCCAAGGGGAAAGATCAGAAAAATCCTACAAAGAACTGAATGATCTTTAGAACTGCACCAACAAAAATGGAGCAGGGGAACAGGGCATAGTAATGCACTCAAGGATAATAGGAATTTCTCCTAAATGCTTGAGGTTTCTTAGTGAGGAACAACCACAGGATAAAAGGACCTCGGTATACTAAGTGATAAGAAACATGTAGGCATTGGACACAAAGAAGATAATTGTAGTTTTAGGATGTATCAAATGAGGTATTAACAGCATTGAGCATGAGACTTTCTGGAATAATGCAAACACAAATGACCAGATTGCACAAGAAAGATTAATTCAAAGGGACACAAATGAGGAGAAGAGCTGTGCTCTCCTATTATTAGATTTTATACATCCAGTTTTATGATAAGGTAAAGGAAATGCAGCCTGTTGAGGCTAAGAAAACAGGCCGGTAGGGATCAGCCTTTGACAAACATGTGAGAGCAGGTACCAAGAAACCTATTCTAGTTAAGAAGTAAAATTGGCACAAATGGATAGAAATGGACCATAAATTAATTTAGGCTGGAAACCAACACTTGTTTCTAGCTACAGGAAGAAGAAAATTCACAAACAGCCTTCCAATAGACATAATAAGGGCAAAACAAACAAACAAACAAAAAAGGAATCTTTATTCCACTTCTGAATGCAGTTAGATGATAATCCAGAAGGCAGACAGCAATTTCATTGATTTAGCTCTATCTTTACACAGGTGCGAGAACATACGGAAGAAAAAGAGGCATTTTCAAACATGCTGAGACTTTTTACAGAGAGGCGAGCTTTCATTCATTTTAACTCTATTCCCCACACTCTACACTGTAAGCAAATTACAGAGTCGGGACTATTAAGATACTGTTCTAAAGGACCCTCTGTATTGGTACAAGCAAGGAGGTGCCTACAGAGAGGTGCTATATTGGAGGACTAGTAGGACTTATACTCTCTGGGAAGCTCCTGTCACTATCTGGATTCAAACTTGAAAGCAAATGTATGCTGCAGCCGGCCTAACACAAGAGAAGTTCTACCTCAACACCCATTAGCGTGTATCAGGAGCAGCATCACTTTAACTAGTGCACGGAATAAAGGTGACCCCTCTTCTGTCTGGCCAAGTGTGGTATTACCACTTCAAGTACTCATTGTTGGTGGGTATTCTCTTTGCTTGGTGGATTGGTTCCTTTGCTAGAACAAGATAAAAGCTAGAAGAGCATCTGGATTCCACTACTTGCAGGAACACAGTTACATGTCAACACTGTCATTAGATACACGGGAGGCTGACATGCCGCTTTGAAGTCTTGCTTCAAAAGCACTGAAAGGCTTCAAGATGTCAAAGGCCCACATTAATCGACATTCCTCAGGAGCACTTTTGTTCCACTCATCCAAAGAGTCATGTCAAACCCAGCACTGCATCAGTACATTATGTCAGTCAAATACATCATGCTTCATTTAGTAGCAGGAAGCCTACACAATAATAGGTATGTCTTAATTTCAAGATTCGTTCTTTGTAATAGTCAGAAAAGAGATAACGTGCCAGCTATTTTAAATAAAAATCTGTATCTCAAACTGTTCTCAATAAACATACTTGAGCTCTTGAATCTAAAACCTGTGTCTTTCATGAGAATTGTATTATCCATCACTTGAACTTGAAAGATTTTACAGATTTCATTCTGAAAAAGCTTTCAAAACTTTTCCTGAGCTTCACAGTACTTATTGGTGATGTTAAAACAACAGCGTTAGAAGCAGGACCCAGGAATCCAGACAGCTGCCTCTCTGTTCTGAGCCTGCCAAACATGCAGCAGTTTATTATTGTAGTTTTCATTCCTGTGCAACAGGCTGCTGACAAACATTTATAATTTCCCTCTCAGTCCTTAATAGTAGGGATAAAAATAGGTACTGACGAATTTTTAAAGTAACTATGCCAAATAAAGAAAAAAACGTATTGCATTTTTATCCAACTATCCACAAGAGCATTCTCAATGTCCAGCACTTAATCCACTGATGTACTAAAGGAACTTGCCAACTGCTAAAGCAAGGATTAGCTATAACTAATTCAGAAGGAGTTTAAAGTTGCCTAAATAGAAAATTAAGCCAGAGTAGCAGTCCTGAAGCAGCAGTAATTCCTGACAGCCAGTTCTCATGGACCGTTTTAACACACCAACGCCATCAAAAAATCCAAGTCGTCCAATAAAACTGGTGAAATATTCCATGGAAATACAGAGGCTAAAGCTTTATTAATGTTGTGCAAGGGAACCTTCTCGTTTTTCGAATGTCCCAACTGAGACTGCGGTCACAGTTTTGATTCAGTGCATACTGCCGCTGCATTAACGGAGGGATGCTGTGGTAAACACTGCCCACAGAAATCTCATGTGCCCTTCTCCAAGTTCGCCGTGGCGCGCTGCTGAGCGGGACAAACGAACCCCTGGGAGTCACTGCGGCCCGCCACCCCTAGGAGCCCGCCCGGGACCCCACCGGAGCGGAGCGGAGCCCGCCGCCCGGCCCCCCGGCGCCGCGGGCTGAACGCCAGCGCCCGGGCCACCCCGAGGCTCGGACGGCCGCGCTCGGCGCCGGCACGCCCCGCTCCCCGGGTCACGAAATTAAGGACGAAATCGAGCGAGGGCACCGATCCCGCCCGGCCGCCGCGCACCTACGGCGCGGATCAGGGATCAGGCCGCCCGCCGGCCGGAGGCTCCGGGAGCCGGTAGGTCTGGCAGCGCCAGTCCCCGCCGCGGGGGTCCCGGCGGCCGGACCCGGGCGGCCCTGCCTCCCGCTGCCAGGCCGCCCCCGCCCGGCCCTGCGGCCGGGGCGGCCGCTGCCAGCCGGCGCGGAAGGGCCCGCTCCGGCGGGGGATGCCGCCGCCCCCGGCCCCGCTTTCCGCTGCAGCCCGCGCCGGCGGAGGGCAGCGGCGCGGGGACCCCCGCCCACGGCCCCGCGCTGCCGAGCGCAGCGGAGCGGAGCGGGCGCTGCCGGCGCCGAGGAGGGGGCGCACCCCGACCCCCCCCGCCCCCGCCCCTGCCCCTGCCGGCGGGGCCGGGCGGCCCCGTGGCGCGCGGCGGCCGGGGTGAGGCGCGGCGGGGCGGGGGCGGGGCAGGCCGCCGGCGGGTCCCGGCCGGGGCCGTCCGCCCCCCTCACCTGATTGAGCTCGTTCTCGGCGGCGATGCGCAGCTTGGGGTCTATGGTGCCCTTCAGAGCCTGGATGATCCTGTTGGGATCCATCTTCCCCGTCCCTCGCCGGCGGGCAGCGCTTCCCCGCGGGCAGGAGGAGGAGGAGGAAGAGGAGCCGCCGCCGCTCGCGCCGCCGCCCCCCCCGTGCCACAATCACAGGCTCGTGTCCCCCACCCCCCCCGGTCCCTCTCCAGAGCCATTCACCGGTTTGCGACAGCTGGGTATCGGGAAACGGGCGCTGCTTTACGGCCGCAGCGCCTCCTTCTGGCTTCGTGCGGAGGTTGGCGAGCGGTGGCCGCCATCTTGTTGTACGGATAAAAGTCAGAGGCGGGTGGCTCGCAATGGGCGGGCGGCCATGTCGCGGTACGGAGCCCGCCGCCCTCCTCCCTGAGGGAGAGAGCGGCCGGGGGCGGGGCGGCCGCTGTCCTCACGGTGCCCGTGGGGCTGCCGGCCGCTGTGCTGCAGCCTGTGCTTGCAGGGCCGCCTGCCCCGAGCTCCATCCCTGGGGACGCCGACCGGAGACTCGGCTGGTAGCAAACCGTCGCTGTCGCGGCGAGGGAGGGCGGGCGGGGCCCTGCGGCACAGCGCCTCGGCCGGGAGCAGGCCCGGGCGGCTGGGGTGGGGACAGCCAGGCCGGGGGACGTTTGGCTGCCCGACGCACGGGATGCTTCCTCTGCACCCATCCGTCTTCACCGGCACATGCTTTCACTGCACTTAAAAAAAAAATCCTAGTTTTCCTTCTTAATAGTTTACTCCTTTTTCTCATAGTTTTCCGACTTGCGTACCAGGCTTGATTGTGCTGTATTTGTTGCCACGTGAGTTGTTTGCATGAGAATTAAAGCGAGAACACCAAGACTGAATAGTGGTGAAGTCAATTCCGTGGTGGAGAACTGACATTATTCACACAGTTGTCCAGGTACCCAAGGTAATGTGCAGCTGGACAAGAAAGACGCGCAACATGCAGGAAGGCAGAAATTTGCTGCAAGGAGCTTCTTAAAATGTGCGGTTGGGACACACATCACAATTCCTACTATGCTTCTGAGCAAGCTTCTTTGTGATACTTGTCCTCATCATTATGTAGATTAGTAGACCCTGCAAATGGTTTGCTTATCTTAATAGTGTTTGTGTGGGTGGAAGGTGCTTTCCACTCAGGTTGTCAGGAATATACAAACACCACTTCTAACTGCAAGCATTTGCCCCACTGTGCTTCTCCACCTCTGTCTTTCTATTTTTCCCCTTAAACCTTAGAGCATGCAGGTGAACCGAAGGAAGATTTAAACATCCATGCAGGTGCAAGATGACTATCAAAAGTGCAGTTCACAGACCAACAGCATGCCAGAAAAACTTCATGACTAGTAGGATCTTAGTGGGCCAAATCCTTCAGTTGCTTCTGCAGGTGATGTTTTCCATAACATTTACAAACCAGAGACGTGTTATTAACTGGTAGAAAGAACAGAAAGAGACTATTTGCTGTGTTTTGGAAGAGTCAAACACAAGGGCAATTACAAGATCATCCCATTATATAGATGCCTTAAGAATACAATTGGGCAATATCTCATTTGTTCATTGTAATTACGGTATAAAACATCGTTTCTCGTTACTGCTCCTCAATTAAGAAAACAGCAGTACTTCCCTCAACTTATATATTACCTGACCTGTACTGAAGAATGCTCTTTTTAACACTGCTGAATGCACAGGAGTGCCATTTATGGTAGGGATACCCTTCTCTAACCAAGGAGACTATATGGTAATGCTTGCCACAACATCTTTACTGCCACTAAATAACTTAAGCTCCTAAATTGTTTACAAGGGAAATGTTAAAACAGCTAATACTATAATGACTTCATACAAAAAAAATTGTCCCTTAATAAGTTTGCCTATAATTAAAACAACCTAGCTGTAAACATGAATTACATCTACCTGGCATTTGGAGATCGTGCGCTCTCTTGTGGTTTTCATCACGTTTTGAAGTGGTGCAGAACAGCTGATCATTATCACTCAAGAACTTTCTTTCTGTTCTCCAGTAATGCAGCTCTGCAGCATCTAGCATGAAATTGTAGGTACTTTCATTCACCTTTTCATTTCTTCTTAGAAGCAGGCGAGAGTATGTTCAGTAACCATAAAATATAAACAAAGAACAATGTGACAATGTGGGTGTAAAAAGTATATATTGTTAACTATGGTGATTCTTTGTCATTTTCCCATTTTGATAAAGATAGTAAATAAGACTAGTCCAGTGAAAACTGCCCATTTTAATTATCTTGGATCACGTATCATACTAAATCCAAATGACTTTAAAGGATTATTTTAAAGGTGTTATATCTCTACTTCCTTTTCCAAAGTTAGCATATTATGGACAGTTGAAAAGCTTTTCTGTTTAATTCCGTTTCTGTGTATTCATCCGTGGTAGGACAACTTAAAAGTTACAGAATTTATTTTTTGAAGGACTTTAGTCTTGTGGAGCTGGTGATGTAAAACATATCCATAAAGAACAAAATATGCTTAAAGGCTATTTTAACATCTTCCTAAAATGTTTTTCATAATTTTATCGCACTTACCACTTGTTTTTAAAATGGCATTTTTGACACACAACATTCACTACAAAAAAAGTGGAAAAGATTTTACACCTAAGATTTTGCTTTTAAGATCCACTTTTTGTGCACACAGCCATCAATGAGGCAATGCCCGCAAGTCTCTAAATCAAGTAACATCCAGTTCAAGAATGGTTATTTATTTCCTTTGTAATACGTCAGCAGTGATTTAGTTGTGGACAGTATTGTTGAAAGCATTTTAGTCTACCTATGCGCTGGGTTTGATGTATGCCTGATACTTCTTTCTGTAAAACGTGAACCACCATAGATACCAGTGGCTATGTTATTCTAAAAATAAGTTTAGTCATTAATTGAAATATTTTTATGTCACTTCAAAAAGTTCAGGATGAAAGTAACTACTTACAAGCAAGAACTCGTATGCCATTTTGTTAGAGCAAAGATTGTGTTAATATTTTGGGCTTCATCTACTTAAAAATAATGGATCTAGAACTGAATTAGAATGCGGGGTTTTTTTTAAATCTGTTTTGCTACTCTTCCGAATAAAGAATCTGAGGTAAAATTCTGAGATTTTCTTGGAGGCTGTCTAACACTGCTGCTAAGAGAAGACCCAATGTGAAAGGGACAAGTGATACACGAAGAAGCTAAAAACAAGTAAATGAAATCCAAGTTGCGTCAGCATGCAAGTACAGGAAAAAAGGATGAGAATAAAAGGGAGGTGAGGAGATAAGGGAAAGCAAAGATACTTTTTTTAAAGCTCCAGAGCTCTCCGGGTGCACTATAACAACAGTTTTATGAAGGACTTAGAACAAGCAATCATATTTTGAAACTCAGTTGCTGAAACCAAAGATTTTTAAAGCAACGTAAGTTTGACCCTAAGGAAAATCAGACCAAGTTCCTGACACAGTTGCTCTCAAGATAACGTGATTAAGTTAAAGAACTTTGGGAGATGGAAAAAAACCTAGAAAAGCCTGACATATTGCAGGTTACTTAGAATTAGTCCTTTGACTTTTGGTTGTTTTGAAATGGAGGTAGTGTTTTAGTTGAATGCTATCTATCTGTAACATGCTTTCCACGGGCATAGAACAACGGCTACGTTATCCTGCCAACCAAGTTCCTTTAGGACAGCATCTGGTTATAAGTTGTAGTTAATAAGAGATACGCATGGAAAAGTATGCGAAAGACGACAACGATTCTTTGTGTGAGGTGCGACAAGCTAAAAGTAATCCACTGTTTAAAATATAGGGTTTACTTCATTGTAATAAACTAATGACAAAGCGATTGGATAGCTTAAAGCCTTCACTCCACATCAACCACAGCCCTTACTCATCTAAGACCCAAATGGTCCAAAAGCTGTGTGAACTAGTACTCTCCAGTCAAATTAGTACTTCACAATATTTTTTTTCAAGTACAACTCCGCCTGGAAATGTTCAGTCAGCTGATATAAATTTATAAGCTTTTTCATTCTTAATAGGATTGTTCATAGTTGGGAGACAAGACACAAAATTAAGTTGATCGGAGACTTGTGAACAAGCGCATAAGTAGAGTTAATTCATTTTTATCTGGTTATGGTACAGTATGTCTCCAATTAGAACACACAACAGACTTTTCATATCCTCCACAAGACTCTCAAACTTAATTTTCTCAAAAGACATGTATAGATTTGCTAAAGAGCTAGCAAGGATGATCTGCAGCAGATAAATGCATGCCAGGCCTCCCAGATACAAGACTTCGATCAGAGTTAAAATTCGGAAGGTGTCTCCCCCACTGACTGTTTTGTCAGAGCAGCTGTAGATAATTTTCAGCAGTCAGGGAGGAAAAGGCACGTAAACTGAACCAGTACAGCAGAACAGTGGCCTTCTCTGCAGCGCCACTGTAGCCTGCAGGAGGGCGGTTTCCTTAGCTGCAGGAAGTTAGCCGCGACAACTCTGGCAGGTCGTTCGTGGTCTCCTCTCACTGAGTCACAAGTCCGTTAGTACTTTGAAAACTTTTAAGAAACCTTCTGTCATGGTTTAGCCCCGGTAGCCAGCTCAGTCCCACCCAGCCGCTCGCTCACTCCCCCCCGGTGGGGTGGGGGAGAGAATCGGAAGAGTAAAAGCGAGAAAACTCGTAGGTTGAGGTAAAGACGGTTTAATAGGGAAAGCAAAAGCTGCGCACACAAGCAGAGCAAACCAAGGAATTCATTCACTGCTTCCCATGGGCAGGCGGGTGTTCAGCCATCCCCAGGAAAGCAGGGCTCCATCACACGTAATGGTTACTTGGGAAGACAAACGCCATTGCTCCGAACGTCCCCCCTTTCCTCCTTCTTCCCCCAGCTTTGTATGCTGAGCATGACGTCATATGGTACGGAACAGCCCTGTGGCCAGTTGGGGTCAGCTGTCCTGGCTGTGCCCCCTCCCAGCTTGTTGTGCACCCCCAGCCTCCTCACTGGAGGGGTGGGGTGAGGAGCAGAAAAGGCCTTGACTCTGTGTAAGCCCTGCTCAGCAATACTGAAAACATCCCTGTGTTATCAACACTGTTTTCAGCACAAATCCAACACATAGCCTCATACTACCTACTATGAAGAAAATTAACTCTACCCCAGCCAAAACCAGTACGCCCTCCTATTTCAGGGTCGTTCCAGTATTTCACTGAACTCAGAGAAGGAAACACAGAAATTCACTCACTCCAAATCAAAACCTAGTGTTAGTTCCTTATCCTTATAGTTTATCTTCAGCAGGCTGCACAAGAGAACTAAACTGGAGAGAATTTAGGTGGTATCCGATTTGCATAGCAAAAGAGAGCAATAAGAAGTTAGCAGAACTATGATACCCCTTTGTATGTATTAATTAGACCTGATGATCATCTCTGTATAGTGAATGCACGCTACTTGGTGCAACAACTCAAGCAACTACATTTAACAACTACGGACACAAAAAGAATTAGCAGATAGTATTTAGGTGAAGTCTATACTGGTTTTACCTCAGATGTTTTCAAGTTGTGAAACTCACCTGTTAAATGCTTCACCCAGCAGTAGAATATGGATCTCGGTCCTTAGTCTGGACATACTGAGGTAGACTAAAACTGTGTCAGCTGGTAAACAATGCACTGAAATACTCTGAAGTACTTTGAGAAGCTTTCAAAACAAGCATTAATCTAGACACATGAAGAATGAGGATTGTGGTATCAATATCCTAGTATTTATCATTATGGGAAATCACATGAAGTCATATTTCTAGGTATTTTGAAGATTAGAATAGCAATTTTCTACCAGTGAATTTTGGCCAGCTATTGGTGTGGAAAGCAGGTGCTTGGTCTTTTGCATTATTTTTTTAAAAAATGTAGCCTTAACATTGAAGGTTCAGTACTAACCTTTTGAGTCCCATCTAGTTTGGAAACTTTTTTAAAGGCAGTACCCGTTCAATTGTACTTATATTCCTTTTTGTAACAGAGGTTAGCTAGAGCTGTGTTCATGGCTCCAACGAGAAACACAGTGAAAGCCAACAGTTCTAGCTAAGGAGGTACTACGTGAGAACACTATAGGATAAAATTGATCATATGTTCACTAACTGTATGGAAGAGAATTATCCAAGTTGTGTATTTTTTTAATAACAAATATCAGGGAAAAACCAGACCTTTTATTTTAGAGTAGCTGGTACTGTAGAGATGATTCCAATTCAGGCTGATAAAGCTTACAAAAGTATGAAGTCTTTTAAAGCCATCCATTATATGATTTCTTGTTGAGTTTACTATCAAGGAATGGCATAATAATTAGATTTCATGTTTCATCATATCTTCATGCTTCTTGCTGTGACAGCGTGTACTCCTTTAGTTAGAAATTTAAAAATCCATCTTATACAGATGCACAACCAGCCCTGAAATTGAGATGCTGACCTCAGATATCTTAACTATATGCAAGCTAGAAATAGATAAAAGCTTTTCTAGATCTCCAAGCAAGAAATAAGGTAAGTCTCAAACAAATGCGTCCTCCAAGAAGTTGTCCAGACTTGATTGAACTGGAGCATTAGAAAGAAACATGTCCTTTACGTGTTCACGTGCCAAAGGCCAAGCTTATTAGCAATAGTTAGAAATACTGGCAACTTGTTCTTAAAACTAAGGAATCCATCATACAAGTACATATGATAAAACCAAGTAGGATAAGCTGCATGCTAAATGAAGACGCCTGCACTAAGGCCGCCTGAAGCACACGGGATACCCTGCTACTATACGCAGAACAGGGCTCATTTACTTACTAGTCCCTATGCAGACAGCATGGGAGAGGAAGGACTGGGCCACTGCTTTAGATGTCTAAAAATCCAGAGTTGCAGGTCTGTTGGAAAAACAGTGAAGCCTGTCTGTCCACAGCTGCAAAGCTACCGCAAGCTGAAAATTAGGCTTATCTCCTGTATTCCAGTATTAATACACAAGGAGAGTTAACAGTTTGAGCAGAGAAGTGCTAGTTAAACTCCTGCTACTTCGCCTTCATTGAGAGTGTTCTAGAAATCAGCCTCTATTGACTGAAGTCAGAATTGGCATGTTTAAAAATACAGGCTTAATATTCAATGGTTAAGGCTTGATATTTTTGTCCATAGGGGTAAAAAAACTAGCTTCCCTAAAGCTTTATCCCAAATTTCTCATCTCAGAACTTGCCAAAGGAATTAAACCAACACTTGCAGTATGATCACCCTCTAAAAAGAAAATCCTTATGAAAAAGAAATCTAAGCTTGGAATAAAAACAAGATCTTTATGGCAGTAACTTTATGAAGTCACACCAGACAACTTGTTTTGGCATCTGCATGGTAGCAGGGGAGAACTGTCTAAAGTTGGAAGTTGTAAAACCAGTTACCAAGAAACAGCAGCTTTATATCAGGTCCGAAGTATATTCCATTTAGGTTTTTAGTTTCATTTAAATAAGCACACAGCTGAACTGCTTTATACTTTGCATAGTTCTAAGTTCATCCTTTGATATACCAGTCAGGCTTTTGCACTAGCTACCGTCGTACACTCAGATAAAGTACTTCCTACTGCTAAAACAAACTACTGAAGCTTTTAAGAGTAGAAAGAGCCAGTGACCTACAGTCTTCTTACTAGCTCCTACTAACATTTTAAACCTTGAAATGCTTTATAGTATCTGACATGCTGCAGCTTAGACAAGGACATACATAATGGCTTTTCAGTTCTCAGGCCACAAGAGATTGCTGAAGACTGGTCACACAGCCCTTCAGCTGCAAGAAAAGAATTTCATAAATGCATCCTAGCATTTGTATTCAGGTTTGATTTAAAATGCAAGCAGTAGGCTTCAACTACAAATATCAAGTTCCTCAGCAGTTCTCTGAAAGGAGGAGGTAACTTGCATTACAATCCGATTCAAGTCTCATGGGGGAGTGAAGCCGTACATGTTCGTGCTTCCGTACCTGTTCGTGCTTCACAAGAGTCAATTTTAACTTTAATATACAGTGCAGCCAAGTAACAAGCAGTGTGAGCCAGCCCTTCAGTCACTGTTTTGAGGTTTAAGAATTTCAACAACATCACTACTGAAGGACTGGCAATGTGACAAAGCTAGATTTTTGACAGGATATGCATTTAAAGTAAGTAGTCCTAATGAAGTATGTAGGATTTCACTTCTAATTTCTTGACCTTCTGGTTAAAAAGGAAGCAGGTATGTAACAATCTTGAATTCATTTTGATCAAGGGAACACTCTTGAGAAAGGCATCAAACAAGAACTAAGCAAACAAGTAATCCTATTAAACTATACAGTTTACCCTGAATTATTGGAACTGTGTAATAGCATGCATGTACTCCCCACATCAGGAATAAGCTCAGTTTGATGTATTTTAAAAATAAAGACCACTGGCGAGATTAATACTAAAATGCATATTAACTTGTTTTATTGAGGCACAACAAGGCATTGTGAATAGCCCATACTTGAGGCAATCAATAGTGTAGTAAGCTGGACATTAATACAGTTTAGGGTAAGTGCAAACAATATACATTCACAGCTTTACTAGCAAGGCTACATCACAACTGATAAAGTGCCAAATTAGTGCTGATTCAGTACCCCAACTCCATGATTTCACCTTGCACAACAGGACCATCATTTCCCCCAATAATGGAACCACTTATCTTCTATAAAGTCAGTAGTAAGTGCAAAGCTAGTCCCACCCCCCTCCACCAAGGTGTTTGGAGCAGCTCTTTTGTAAACATCGCACTGGATTTTAGTCCTGATAAAGGAGGTATCCCGAGAAGGTGGAGTATTTCCAGCTACTTCCATAAATGGCTCCCCGATGCAGACGCAACCAGATCTGATCTCCCTGGAACAGCTGCAGGACTGCATGGTTACTAGCTGTTTCATGATCAGGAGCCCCATCATTTGCATATGCTGACACTAGGACCTCTTCATTCTTCATGAGATTCACATAGAGGGGAACATTTACAGCCAGTTTCAGCATGTGGAAGATGAAGACATATGTACCATTCACTGGACAGTTGAACCTACCAAGCTGGATATCAAAAGTTTCTCCAAGGTTGTTCAGCAACAGATCAAACACAATTGGCTGGTCTAGAGTTCCAGGGGCCAAGTTAGATGTTCTAGCGGCAGAGAAGGCAACTCTCATCTGCTGCGGGAGGGGGTAGACATGCACTGGTAGTATGGTGGCAGCTTGGCTCGTCACGGGCATATCAACAGGGGTGATGCTGCGGGAGTCTCCCTGTCCAGAGTCCCCACTGTTAAAGGTTTCATTGTCTCGTTCTGGACTGCTCACCTGAGAGGAATCACTCCACCCTGCTGTTAAAGATCATTAGCAATGTTAATTAAGTATTACAACAGAAGGAGACCCTTAAACCTGCAAGCGTAGTCTTAAGCAGCAAGTGTATGGGCTTTGCAACAGAGTTGTCTTTCAGCTACAGGAAGTTGTCAAAGGACCCCAGTGAGAACAGAACTTTGAAGGGGGTTTAAATTCATCACACTTGCAGCATTCAGCAGGATGGACCATAATTTAACTATGAACAATGACTTCACATACTTTTAGGTAGGAGAGGGCACTAGCTTGGAATAGTTTTAGTGTTAGTATTTGCCACATACATATATTACCATTAAAAACCCCATATGCTAGCTTCTGAGTGGAGAGAAAATATAACTTCTGAAAAAAATTGGCAGGATTACCAAGAGCCAAGTAGTCATTTAGTCACCTTCAAGACCTGAATTTGCACTTCAAGTTACCTCAATACTGTTCTTCTGGAGCTGCATTCTTAGTAGGTCATATCAACTTATGATGCTAGAATATTTTAAGTTCTAAGAACTAGAATTGCTTTTAAGCTTTCTGCACCCTATCACCCAAAATGAAGCTGTTTATCTTTTCAAATATCCAAGTTAAAAGGGTCTAGAATGAAAACATTATAGATCTAAGAAATTTAAAGCAGTCACCCTCAAGTTTCAAGCCACTTATTTCCACTGGAAAGGAACACCTTAAGATATCAAATACAAGTGAAGTTGCTACCAATACCTTACTGATATGTACTGCAACTCACCACAATCTCATATTTCTTTTCTCTTCTGAAGTATATTCTATGAGTCCTCCCTGAGAGATGACTTGCTTTACTCTAAAACAGTTTCCATGATACGCCATAATTTCCCTTCACTCTTCAAAGTAGTGATCTATAGTTAATATTCATCTTTCTTTTCACCTATAGCACTAAGTCCAGCTTTTTCCAGCACACATTCCAGGATTAAATCATCTTGTTCACAACTTTTCAAAATACACGCTATTCATGCTTGGATTAAAACAGCTCGTCTTATGCATTTCTTTAGGTTTTGTACTCCAGCATGGAAGTACAGAGCAAACCTGTATTCCTGAACTGTTTTTCATAGAAAAAGTTATCGTAAAGTTTCTGGGATCTGATAGCTCACCCAGAATCAGGGGAGACCACACAATTAAGGGATGAAGTCAAATGCAACATGGGAACCACTCTATGTGTGTATTTCCTGGTCAGTTTATTTGTGAAGAAAGTTCAGTAAGGTGCCATTGTGTCAGAACTTTGACATGTGAAGACACTGAACGGAGAGGTGACATTAATCTGCTGCTATGCAATGCTAACTGTCCAAGCACAGTCCTTAAGCTTTCATCTATCTTGGTTAATTCATACCAACCTTCATCTGTTTGATCAGTGACAGTACACTTTTTCTCACTATTCACAATAAGACTCCACTTAAGCGTCTGTGCCCAAGCACCTACGTGTACCACTGGGAACCCGATGTTAGCCTTACCTCTTGAATTTGCTCGAGGACCACTAGTTATCCCACCTCGTTTATAACACTGCTGGTAATTAACATCCTAAAAAGAACATAACTATTAGTAAGATTGCTACAAGCAAATCTGAAAACAAGTGGGACTACCAAATATAGTTGTTTTTCATTTGCACAATTAATTCAAACTCCAGAATAGATAATGGAGTTCAGAATTAACATGTAGATAAACAGCCTTATTTATGGAAAATTTACTTTTACAATTGCTTGTATGAAATTAAAGAGCTATTTCAATGCTGGTTCTAGCAAGTTAGCTTCTGAACTACACATTCAGTTCAGTTCATTGAGCATTACCTTAAATCTCAGGTCTGTTACAAGTCTGAGTCTGTACAGAAGAATATATTTCATTTCATTTCAAAGCTGAAGACCCTCCTCCCACCAGGAACTTTGCTTTCTTACACATTGGTTTTTGGATTTTTTTTTTTTTTTGCCTAACCACATTCTCAGTAATTCATTTAAGAGTTTGTTATTTTATACTACAGGGGCACTGAGGACTAACTTTAAAATCCATAGTAAAATGGACTCATTATGCCACATCTTATTTGCCATCTGTTTGCATTTTGGAGATTCCCTTCAGACTAAAATCAGCCTGTCATACAGAGATGTTATCTGTCTGAACCGACTTCCTATTTCAACTGCTGTCTACTGTTCCAAAAAAAGGGTTTCATCCAGGAAACAAAACTGAACTCTAGCTTGTAAAGAATAGTGCACCAGTTAGGATAATGAAAAGCTACAGTATTAGAAGATTTATCTCCCATACAGTGCTCAAGGCTACTGGAAACAAAGTCAATGCTTACCCTCTGAGAATATGGCATTCCAGCATAATCTCTACCAGGGAACTGCAGCTGGCCATAGTTGCCATTAGTTATTGAAGGTGAGCCTCTGTAAGCATCAAAACCTGTTCAAATAAGGTTGATTATTCAATATTATTTATTGTTTGGTTTACAAGTGTACAAGTCCAGAATACAACTAGAGCTCCCTTTTGGCAATTATCATGTGTATTATGAATTACACATCTATTCCTTATTTCAGAGTCTCACTACTCCTATAAAGGATGCAATTTGTTAGCTACTCTGAACTATTCAATATATGTATCAAAGTTACATGTTTAGAAGTGTTAACATCAGACCTTAACAATTGCCTGTTTGATGTTAATGGGACTTCACAGAACAGCTGAAAAACTTGCTAGATCCAGAGATAAGATTTAGCAGAATTAAGAAATGCTTTCTTTTGCTATTACAGATGCTTCGCTATGACTCTTACACATTTAAGTACTATAATATTTAACATCTTTAGGTATTAAACTACCAAAGCCTTAACTGCTGGTAAGTCAGAACTGCATAACTCACTTTCTAGTACATGTTCCTACAAAGTATTGAGCAGTCTCAGCCCAGTAACTGAAACAACTTCTATCACTAAGTGCCCTTCCACTTCAAAGTGGAATAGGCCACAGCTATCAACAACCTTAAGTTATCTGCTGAGTCAGCTGAAACTTTCCATAGTACTTCAGTTAGCAGCAAAATAGCAACTGATTTGCAAAGACCAAGCAATCCTTCTCTTAAAACCCTTCAGTTTGTTATTAATTCAGAAGGGGTCTCCACTATTGGGAACCTCCCCCCCCATCCCAGTTTCTGCTGGTAATATTAGAGCCAGCAGTTCTAAGCAAAGAGTATTTTGTTTTGGGCAAATACTGCAAATGACATCTGAAGAGAAAATATCTGCCCAGAATGTTAGCAAGACAGATGCCAAGAGAAAGAATAAAGGGGGTAAAAAGTTCGGAAGGGTAAATGAAATAGCAAGCAGAAGAGTCTATACAATTAAGTAATTCAATAACCTATTAGTGAAAGTGTCTACTTTCATAATTAAAAAAGCTATGAAGTTGCTCTGCCAGTTCACCTGACTCCCAAAGTACACAGACTACAAATAAAAGTCAGAATGAACTTGCTTAAATTCTACAAAGGAAGACCCCATTCTCTGCACATTGCTCTTAGAGTCTTGTTTTTAAGAAGTTTCACATATAGAACCTAAATTTAATACCATGTTGTGTTAAATCATGTTCTAGTGTTATTACATTAGATTTTCTTTTATTTGTAAGGTGGTAGTAAATACATACATACCTTTGTACCCACCAGGGGAACGGTATGAATTAGCCAGTGACCTTCCACCTCTAGCAGATCCTCTGACAGACCCACGACTGTTAAGGTAAGGCTGAGGGGGTCTGGGAATAACATTAGTCTGTGCTGGATAAAAGGCAAGGCTACCATTGCTAACAGGAACAGCTCCATCGGGTTGATAATTCACTGCTTAAAACAGAAGGCACAGATGAATTCAAAGCTTTTATAACTGTAATAAGTTACCACACCTAGAAGCAAGGGCAACATTAGGGAGTTCAGAGACTGATCAAGCTGCTCCAAATATCCTGTTCTTGTGCCCTTCATTACTCCAAATAAGTGGGGATCCTCCCTTTGGTTCTGTAGAGTGCAATGCTTGTTAAAGTATACTGTAGACAGCCCAGGCTGTCAGTCTAAGTCTCTAATACATTCAACAAGATTCAGTTGCCTAGATCAGAACAAGCTTCCTAGCAGCATCAAGAAAGTAACCAAGCTAGAAAAAAAATGAAGTAACACCTGATTAAAGAATTTTCACTTAGAACCCACACTGTTCTACTAGCAAGACCTCAGTGGTCTACCTGATAAACTAGGTCACCTCAGTGTTGACATCCTTCAAAATGAAGGGACAAACTCAATCCTATCTAGATAGCAATAAGACAACTGTGGAAAGCTAGATATTTGGGTTCAGTCTCTTCAGACATTCCTACCACATGTTATTAGGCAGTTCAACCCCAAGCAACAGATATTCAAGAATGCTTTTCACTCACAGGGTGGTTGAGTGGTTAGCTTTAACTACAGACCTTGCAGCCACGAATGTGTTTCCACAGGACCATGCTTTATATCAATCCAAAAAGCTTAAAACTGATCCAGAGTGGCAGTCTAAACCCCTTTCTGAAGTCTGTGCAGAGCCACTGCAGAAGGTTAATCCAAAAAAATCATGATATTCCATCAAAAAACTATATAGAATACTGATCACCCATAGTCTCAGTGATGAGAAGGAGCATTCAAGCTAAACATGCTTTCCTGACTGCTATACTTATATAGTTCTTTAGAGCTCTTAATCTCTATGTGTCTCACTGACTTCACATGCTATCAGTCTATTTCTAGTATAATTTCTACAAAGATTCCTTTGGCAGAAAAACAGTAGTTTTAAATGACCTCAAGTCACTTGATTAGATAGTCTTGTAAATCCAGATCCCTAGTTGTCTAGTTGTCAGCTTCCTCTCATCCTGGAGCCTGTTTCAGGTATATTTAGGGGCTAGTTTAATTTCAAATTTAGTGTCAGCTATATAAATTCACCTGGTAAAGTATCCTAATTCAACACAAACCTGACCTGCTTGACATAAGTCAGCTTGAGACCCCACTTATCAGAAGTTTAGTATTCCTCAGGTCAGACTGAAAACTTCTCCCAACTTTCTTATTTAGCATTCAGCAACTGCCAGCACTAGACAGCACTAGTGTCTATTACCAGAGACCAAATGAATGGTTCCAAATAAGAGTATTTCATCATTGCTTCAATTCCAAGCAAACAATTGTTTGACTGACAAATATGACTGCATACTTGGATTTCCCACCTACTGCAAAATTCAGGCATGTAAGTGACACTGTCCATGCAACTAATATAGAAACTAGTTTGAAGCAGCCTGTCATCCTGCTAGCAGTTTTGAAATTAAGTTTGCATACCATACCATCAACTAGATTAGAGTTGATGTAACCCTAACGTTAACAGGTACTACATAACAGTGTTTAAGAATTTCACTGAGTTAGAAGAATTCACAGCACATGTTAATGAATTAGACTACTACTATAACCTGAACATCTTCAAAAGACTATTTGTAATACAGATACAAGTACAGTTGTCACCTGAAGACAGAGATTCTTGTGAAAGAGAGGTTTGTTCTGCAACATGAGAAGATTGCAACTGGCATTGAGGCGGAGTCTGTGTACTTGCTGTAGAGAAACTCTGGTTATATCCTGCCGAATATGAAGAATCCTCTTTAATTTCCTGGTCTTTACGCGGAGGCAGTGGTGCATTCACTTTAAATACCTACAACATATTTCAAGACAAGTGCTGAACACTACCAGCTGAAGTCTCTGCCTAATGCCATCACTCTGCTATGCTGTGGTTTAAATCCATATGCCTAGATCAGTTTCTAGAACACCAACTGTTTCTTAGAAATAATTAAGAACATTGTGCTTCAACCCATCCTTTTCCCTCTCAGTAAACTTACAGAATTTACTCGTGTTTACATAGCTGCTACCCATAGCTTGATGGACCATAGCTACCATATTTGATCAACAGAACAGCTCCATACTATAAGCTTTTTCTTTCTATGGAAAAATCCACCGTTAAATTCACTGACTACCTATCCTACAGCTTTTGACCTGAAGCTGGGACAGCCTATACTGAGATACTCACATTTGGGAAGAATTTGGATCTTTATACGTGTCTGGGAACCTGATGCAACACTACTATCCACTCAAATACCATATTAGACAGCCTTCGCACCTTTGGTAAATTGAGCCTCAACTTTCTTACTCCTTTCAAGTTCCCTTAGGGTAAACATGTAACCTAAGTAACAGTCTTGTAATTCAAATTTTAATATTATAGCTTGGGCAGTAGGGTGGTGCACAGATATTACTGTTATATCTAGTCAACCAGAGTTCAGTCACTCCAGTGGCTGTATTGCTTTATAGCCAATAACCTAAAGTTACCAGAATTGATGCTGTCAAAAGTGACAACTAGTATCAAAATCAAATCAGAAAGAAGTCTATTTGAGTAAAAGGATCTAAGTTTCACATAAAGAGTTGTCAGCAGTACTCCTACTGAATCTAGAGGTGTATCTGACCATTTATAAACTGTCTGAAGACAGACCAGGGCAAAACTACAGCTAGGTGCAAGGAACAGCTTCACAGCTTGACAATTCTTGTCATTTGCAGAAGCCTCTATAATTAAAATGGGAAATGAACACTTTTTCCAGGGTAAAGAAACCAAGTACTGCCTCTAAGAGGGAGCCAGCACAGAAACCCCTCATGAAACTGAAGTGTTGAGTACAAATTTTGCACCATTATAAAGTAAGACGTTTGGGTTTTTTTTTTTTTCTTTGCCAGATGAAGCGATTAAAGTGATCCCAGGCAATCCTCTTTCTAAAAGAAATTTGAGGATGCTGTGCAGTCAAGTCAGGCTGTCAGCACCTACATCCTGGAGTATTTGTAGCAAGTTGCCTACTTTTTCCTACAGTGAGGGTTACAGGTGGAATTCTAATAAAGGACTAGGGCTACAGGTAGGATCTCCCTTTAAGCTTCCATAAGTACAATGGCAGCAATAGGATGTTCAGACATCTGAGGACACGTAATCAGATGCTTCCATTACTGTCACTGTACTACCACTGTTTGGCAAGGAACCATCTGACTCCTGGCTATCTACTGAAATACAATGGCTGTGTTTTCCTGGCAGCAATGAGAATCTAAGCAACATAGAGAGGAAGAAAACCCTGCACTGCAAAGTTAGAGACAGCTACCACTACAAGAGGAATTAACATCCTAGCAATTTAGTGACAGAAGTTTGCCAGTTTGACCCCTCTAAAGCAAACACTAAAAAGCAGCAAGACAGGTTCAGGCTCCAGAGAGCTCTTAGTCCTAACAGCTATATACTTCAGGATTCCATCCCTCCTCTGCAGTCTTATTTGAAATCTATACATAAGAACAGTTTAAGTACAGTCAACTTTACCTTGGGGCACAGCTATAAATCTGGTGATTTCAGGTCTGACTTCTCCCTCTTAGTTCCTTGAGGCTACTAAGATATCCCAGTATTAGATTTTGGGACTATACAGAGCAAAACCAGGATCTCTGTTCTTAGATTATCTGTTTTAAGTTCTGAAGGCATTGGAGAAGCAGAGTTCTAATCTAGGTTTTTAACATTAAAACATCAAAATGATCTATCAAGTTCTGTACTATACCAAGAGGAGCCAGTTCCCTAGTATTAGGACTAAGTTATTCACATTATTGTCAATTATTCTTCTGTGGCCTGAAGTTGCATACTTACAGTCTGCATAGCCTGAAAGGGAGCTGCTGTTATTGTGACAGAACTGCTGCTTGCTGGAGGAGACTGAAAGCTTTGGGCTGGTGGTACTGGCGATACAGAGGTGCTTGAAGTAGGCAATGGTGACTGTGGCTCACTTGCCTGAGGCAAGAACAAATGTAATGAAAGGTCACTTTACAGTTATCAGGCAGTAACAGAAGCAGTTAATTTGTTCTAAAGCCTAGACTGACAGAAGTCAGCAGTTTCTACAGGATGACATTTGGACATAGTAGAGCTACAAAATAGCTTTTGCTTACAATTTCAAATCTTGCTGTGCATCCTCAGCAAACAGTACTTCTATTGCAGTCTCTGCTGATTAAGTGAAATGTGCCTATGAGCTACTATACATGCCACTCATTGTAATAATTTCACAATAAAGAGACATTAGGTATTTTTTCCCATCACTAAGGAAACACATAATTCCTTCTGTTCCATTTATTGGAAGCTGATTTTCTGGCTGATATTAAAAATGACTACTTTTTTCCAAAGGAACTAGAAGTTTAGGGGGTTTGATTTTTTTCCCTCCCAACTTAATCAATTATGTTTCAGATTAGAAACAATGCTGAGTTGCCCAGACAAAGTATTAACCAGCATTAAGTCTCATCTGTGCAGGCAGCAAAGTGAAGTGTTGATTTAGAATACCAATATTTTAGGAATCAGAAGTCAAAAGGAATGTAAGGCTCTAGACACATTTCAGCAACCAATATATTTACCTTGCCTGTATTTATGATAGCTCACCTGGGCAATTTCAATCTTTTTAGGTATCAGTGGCTCAGAAATACGTGAACTTGTCTGATACAGCGGCTGGGAAGTATATTTCTCAGTCTCTTGAGAAAGCGATGCTGATGCCTAAAAGAAGCCACACATGCACCTGCTATTACAAGAAGTATTGCAGAAAGCACAAAGTTCTGGTAGAGCTATGAAATACCAGTGCATAAGTTGAAACAAGTGGATTTTGAAAGACCATGACAAACATTAAGTCCAAAGTAAATGTACTAAGTAGTAATCTTAACCAAAAGCTTCAAGTAATTAGCTTTAGAGATTCAGACTTAATTACCCTTCTTACACAACAGGTTGTACAACTAACCCTGCAAAGTCAGGTAATTTTTAAGAACTGCAGATTGCCTGAAGCAGTTATTTACAGTGAAGTCTGTGACACACACCTGTCTCATTGAATTAAAATGGAAAGACATCTGATGTTAAACTTCTGGGTAAGCTCAGTTGAACAAGCCTTCAGAGCCAAACTTTGGTTTGCCTTTGCAAAACCTGCATGTTCTATAGTTAGCTGACACTTGTAATGCTAAGTTTAAGAGTTGCTTATACTTGGATACACAGCCTAGGGCTAAAGACTACCAGTCCCATTCTCACCATGTATACCATCACAGGTGCATCAGACAGAACTGCACTTGCATACCAGGAGAGTGCACTGTCACCATGGAGTGTATTCCCTGGTTGTGCTGGGACCAAACAAAGCTTATCTACTGCTTCCCACGAGAAGCAGACTGGGAAAGAACGACACCACACTTCAACCCTAAGGGACTAGAGATATGCTGGGCACAAGCCACCTTAATGCCAATCAGTAAGTTTGCAGAAAACTTCAGAACATTCTGCTAAATCAGTGTTTACATTAATATGCATCCAGAAGATTTGTGCTGTGCTATAAACAGCAAAATTATTTAATCCTTGTCACAACAAGTGGTCTTATGACACTGTAGAAGTGAGAGAAGCTGTCAAGAACCAGGCCAAACTGCTGATTCAAGAGGCAGCAAGACTATAATATCCCTGTCAAGACCATTACATTCAACTATACAGCATGTTAAAGAATAAATACTACATGTACCTTGTACTGATGCATGTACATCGGCAAAAAAAATTTAAAAAGCATGAACATTTCCCCATTATAATCTACATACACTGTATTAAAGAGTCCAACAGGTAAGACCCCGTTGTGTTTCTGAACACAGCAAAACTTAGCAAGATATCTTTAAAACAGTGATCTGCATAAATGGAAACACTATTTTCAGCTCTGAACAATATTTGAATGCTAGTTGAGGTTTTGACTGCACATATATACAGTTAAGAAAGCAAAGTCTGAGGTCTCGGCTGAACATCAGAAAGTCAGATTCCCAGTATTCCTTCAGTTAGTGCTTGAGAGAACACACATCAGTCTTCAGCTTACATAGAAGCCTGCTATTTCATGACAATATCCATCCCGATTTACGCATCCCCTATGCTGTCATTAGAGGGAGTATTTACACTGTAACCAAAGCAAATATTTATGCTGCTTATATGTTCCCACAAGAATATGCACCACACTTTCTAGCCTGCGTTTTTCATCCCACACCCTTCTCATTTCAAGGGGCAGACTGTTCACTTTGCATTCATACAGTATTATGAAGACTTTCCCAATCATCTTATGTATTCCAGAATGTAGGCTATTCTATGGCTCTTAATTGCATTCTGTCCCTGTATGTTGTTCAAAAATAGTCCTTCAGGAGAGGCCCCACCACAGCTTTCTGTTAGGGCTGGCTATTGCACAGATCTTTGAATGCCAGTAAAGCCCAAGGTATACTACCTGTGATGTCACCAAGTCCTCAGTTTCAGAGCCAGAAAGAGTCTGATCAGCAGATGCTAGGGAAGTATTTGAACCATGCAGCGTCATGGATGAAGCAGCAGCCTTGCAAGAACAGAAAAGTGAGATAAGGTTTTTGAAAGATTATCTTAAATGTTTGTTTGCCACGAAACTCACACTCCGGGCATTTCCAAGTAAACCTCAGAATGAGGCAGGAGCTGAAATGCTTTGACCAGTTAGTCTAAGTTTCTTAGGAATTCTTGTTAGTGGCAAGGAAACCTATTTAAAAGCCAAAGTAGCAAGACATGCAAGCACAGTAAGTAAATTTAAGGTTCACTTAACCATGGCTGACAAAGCTTGAGACACTGTCTTTGGCATAAGTGAGGATCTCAAAGATGAAGACATGCACTATCTAGGAAAGAAGCAGCACGTTCTCCTGCACACAACTATTAGCTATGACTTGCATCTATGGTTTAAATATTCAAACTATTTCAGCATTCAACATACTGTTTTACTTCAAGAAATTTCAGGTTTGTTGCTGCTTTTCAAGCAGAAGAGCAGCCAACTTTGTCAGCATTTGAGTGATCTTAGACTTGCGAACTACTAAGTTACACAAAATTTGTTACAAAACTACTGACAATAAGAAAAACAATCAAAGTATAAGTCTCTTCTAGTGAATAACTTCTATAGCATTCCTTGGCTACAGCTCTGCCTCTTTGGGGCAGTCTTAACTTCAACTTACTTGAAGGGGCTGTTGAAGAAAATCACTCTGACTTGGCAGTTTCTGTTCTTTTGAAGCTGTAAAAAAAATGTTTAGCAGCATTTACTTTTAAATTCAAACACTACATATAGTTTCAGTGTGCAGTTCTACTTTTTGAAAACATTTGGTATATGAAGATACACACTATTCTTAGTGTATGCACTGCAAATATTTAGACTTAGCATCAGTAAACTACACCCAATTGAAAACTTCAGTTTTTTTGTAAAAGAGGACAGGTAATGTCAATGATAAAAATATTTCTACCACAGTAGAGATACCCACTTTCCAGATTAAAAGAAGCAATTAAATATTTAATAAACTGGGTAACTGTCTTACAGCCCAAGAGCCACCCAGTTTCTTGACATGGCCTATTGTAGAAAGTTCCAGTTTTCTAACTATAGCTAGATAACTGCTCAGATAACCACTCTTTA
The DNA here is from genome assembly GCF_965183815.1 of Platalea leucorodia. Taxonomy (NCBI): domain Eukaryota; kingdom Metazoa; phylum Chordata; class Aves; order Pelecaniformes; family Threskiornithidae; genus Platalea; species Platalea leucorodia. Next base: position 61,300,188 of record NC_138826.1, read on the forward strand.
TCCTGAGGTCATTCACTGCTTGTGTCTACATACACCACACCTAGACAAGTTTGTTACACAGATACAGCATGTCAATTCTGCAGCTGGGTTCAGATGCACATGCCAGTCAGTGATTATACAAGCATTCCATTTCCAGGCAGATGCACCAACTTAAGCCACCTCTAGCAACAAATAAGCAGGTAAGTGGCTCGAGCTGCCTTTTTTTAATCAGACATTGGCATTCTTTATAATTAGACAAGCTGTCTTCACCACACCTACTGGTCTACAGCCCAGGCAAACCCTGTTAGTGTTTGCAAAAGGTTACATACAATTTACACTTACAGTATTACCTACCTACAGGACTACTTGCTGGAGTAACTGATGGTGGTTGGGATGAACCAATGGCACTTGGTGAAGCTTTATCAAAATCCAGAATGGATTCCTTTTGAAAAAAAGATCATCAGTTGGTAGAAAAAGTTAAACTCTAGATACAAATGAAACATTCTCATTTGACAGGTTGTTGTTAGCTAATTAGAGCTAGATTCATTCATTCAGTGCAAACATACATTGTCAGCACTGTTTTCCCTAACTCAGTAGGAATTGGAGCTTTGTGCTACAACAGCAGGGAAAAACATACTTGCATGAAGTTGTAAGTCCCTTGTATCTGAGTCATCAGATCCTGAAGTTTTTCCCTTCTCAATACTGGATCTTTTGGAAGAGTTGAAGTAGAGCAAAATTCTGCAGCTGGCTGATGTACAGGTTTAGGCACCTAATAAGGAGAAAATATATTAAATCTAATACTGGAAGCAAGACAAGCTGCCTCATCCAATATACTTCCAGAGCAACTTATAGGTGTCAGACACCATGGGCCAAGGAATTCTGTGCTGTTATTGATATTTCCTGAATTAAGCTTTCACTTCATTAAAAAAAATCAGCTTCCTGTTGCCACAACTAGTTAAGCCACAGAATTAATGCACTTCATTCAGTTTCTTACAGTCACATGTACAGAAGACAATAGGTTGCCTGCATTTAGTGCAAAATTAGGCACCTCCATCTAAGGAAACCCACATATTTAAGTTGAAGGCCAGAACAAACTTAAAAATCAAAGCTGCATCACTCAAGGTTTAAAACATACTTCCTCCCAGTAAAGCCCATTTCAGTGAGTACAGATCTTTTATTAGGATGGCACTTCCAGACATTATGAGGAAACTGCACATAAGAGAGACACTGCAAGCAGGTTACTGAGGATCAGACCAAAGTGCTTTACTAACAAGCCAGATACTCTCAATGCTCCAGCTCCTGCATAAAGTATTATGTTAAACTTTTCAAAGGTTGGCATGAAAAATACACCTGTGCTCCCACATGGGAGCCTAACTTTGTAGCTAAATAAGGACTTCTGCAGGGCCTTATTACTCCTTGCTTGTTTCAGATGGTCCCTTAACAGTTCATTGCAACTGGTTTAAAAGAGGGAAATGTTTTATCAGAGATTAGACAAGTGTAAGGTATCAGAAAAATCATGACAGTAAACCCCTTAAATAGCAGAAGCCCTGTTATTTACAGAGTGACAATAATATTAGACTGTCTAGATAGTCTAACATGTCTTTTGAAAGCAGCTTGGGGAAGAGGTAGGCTTGTTATAAGTATTTTAAAACCATAATTTTTAGTGATTCTCTAAAGCTTTGCCATTCTTACATTTGTCTATGCAGCTAGAGGGAGGCAAATCTGAACACATTAAGTAGTTGCATTATTTCAACTGGCCCAGATGTTGAGACACACAGGAACATGTGAAAGCCTTTATTTTCCTACAGTACAAACATTTGTCTTTCTAAGAGGAAGTTACTACTTCAATACATTGTATAGTAATATAGCTGATTATTTGTATGAAGTCATTAGAAGACTATATAGCAGAAGGGTATGTGTCATGACATTTAATTGTCACGCTAAATTCAAAACAAATTGATGAAATGCTCTTTGTCCAGTTTTAGGACAACAAGCCCAAATACTCTTGCATTTCCTCTTCAACAGTTATCTGAAACTAATCACCAGTATTTGCAGAAATTCCAATAGCATGCACAGAGAAGCTTGCAGGGTTTAATAAGCTTCACAAAACATCATCCATGTACATGCAGCACATCATTAACCCTGGAGGACTCAATTTCTAATATCTATGCAGCCCACATGACAGCTACTTGTTGAACTGTGAGAAGTTTTACTTTATTCTGGAGCTAGAAGAGTGCACCTTTGTACTACTCTATCTTAAACAGAATTGCTGATGCACAAGCACTACCTTTAACTACTGACTATACAAGTTTATATTGCTGTATAGTTTCCAATAATGAACAGGAACTAAAGCTATTAAGGATCTAAGCGCAGGACAAAAGATAGAGTTGATAAAGTTAAGTCTCGGGAAGTTATAGATTAAGTTACTAGGAATCTGAATTTTCCTGTCCATCACTATTAGCCTTCACTTACACGCAGACTTAATCTTAAAACACTTGCTGTCACAGTAAATTTATTATGGGTCAAACAGATTAATGTTTCTATTACCCTCTTCCTCCTTGCTACAGTTTACTGAGACACAAGTACACTACCAAATGAGTTCTGTATGTTTGTAAAGGTGAAAAGCTTCTGTTATCCATTTAAGTCACCTAACCAGGTCAAGTCTGTCAATGTCTGAAGCTATTGAGATTGTCCACTAGCTACATAAGTTAGACTTGTACATTAAGCACAAGCAAGTAAAAACAGCCTCAAGAGCATGGAAGCAGAAGAGATTGCAATGTTTCACTTGTGGTTGCAAAGATGATACAATCTTCTGTATGCTTTTACAATTTGTTAGTCTTCATCTCCTTCCCCAGATCATACTCTGTGCATTATGCTGGTAGCATTCTTTACTTCAACTAGAAGAGCAAACATACAGGGTTACATATATGATATTAGGGCTTTAAGCCAGGATTGAAACATTGAGACTCCATTCTACAGAATTTATTTTCTAGTTCCTGCATATATTAAAATACACCAGCCAGAAGTAGCTATAGTGACCTTACCTCATATCGCTTTGCTATTTTGCTGGTACTTAGGTGTTCAAAACTAGAATATTTAAGTGCAATACAGAGTACACATGAGAAAGCATCAGAAAGTTCAAGTATTTCAGGTTTTATACCTTTATAAAAGAGATGCTTTGAAAAGAAGCAGGTACTTGACATCCTTAAGATGGTTTTAAACCAAGTTTTCTTTCTAGCCTACAGTTAGATGCTGTTTCTGGAGCATCATGTTTCTTTTCATTACAAGCTGGTAGCAGATTTTAAGTTTAGTAACCTGTTAGGCCAGCTCACAAACTTACACATGCTGAGATCACTTAAGACTAGTGGTTCAAGCAACATTCAGGTTAGTTTTACACAGCACTGACAAGTTTAGGATCTACTTTGTCATAACAATGTTTCTGAAACCTAACTTCAACACTACTTATACATTCAGCAAAACCTGTTTCAACATATATCCAGAGAACTGACTAAAAACAGAATTGAAAAACCTAGAATTTGTTTTAGGACCTGTTAAACCATTGCAAATAAACCAAGTCAAAAGCGCACTGACCACTTTGGAATGTTACTAGTCAGAGTGCCAATATACTAGGTACTCCTGTTAATGCTTCATGGGTTTTTTGTTTTAGGATTTTTTTTGTTTGGTTTCTTTTTTTTTTTTTTAAACACTGAAAATCTAACACTACTCTAACATACATTTCAACCACCTCATATACCAGTAAAACTCCATCCAATGATACAGGACCTCAATTCCTCTTTAGGTTTGTTAGCTGTGGAGTACTAAATGAGCTGGAATGGTGATACCTAACCTGTAATCACATCAGTGATCACCAGCTGTGCTATGTAGATATACAATTAACATTTGCTTTCTACTCAGAGCAGCATTCACAGCAGGTATGAACTAAATGGCATTGGATGACAGCAAAAGCCAAACTGTTTTGTTTTCACATAGCAGGCCACAAATTCAGCTCTAAGTTTGCTGGTCCACAGGTTGCACAAACATTTAAATAGAATAACAGTTTAACAGGCTTGCACATCAGCTCACTCTGCTGCCTTAGGCCCAACTCTTAGGTACTGCACCTTAGAGTACATTAAGTTAAATAAGTGTATTTTAAGATCTCAAAACCAAGCAGTTTATTAAAAGATGTCTCAGAGCTCTAACAGTTATTTCAGGGAGTAAAGAAAGCTTAATTTCAGATCCAGAAAGCAGCAGCAGTGACATAGGCCTTTTCTACCATCCTCAGATCCCTGCACAAGTTCATTTATAGGTTCTCCCTGGGAGTGAAACGGATCCAGCTATAGCACTACATTGCCTCCTCTTTCTTCTTATAAGCAAAGGCAAAACAAGTTTCATTACCCAAAAAGTTTAAAATATGATTTTAATTGTTTTTATATGCATCTCAGAAGTCAAATTAAAACATTTCTTTTAAAGAAGTGGTTATGGAAGCCAGCTAGGTTGACAGTACACTATTTTTTAACTCATTCAGTATACTTTTAATATTAGGGTTTGTCAATAGCTACTAAGCAAAAATATAGCCAGCTGGTGTTTCACTATGGTCTGTAAATTGAAGTTTGAATACTTTAAAAATATGCTTTGTTTACTTAATTCAGGAATCCAGCTTAAGCAACCTTACATTCCAAAGATTTAGCTTAATTTGGCTGACTTGCACACCTGCACATTACTCTGAAGATTCCTAGGCAGATTGCAAGTTTCTCCAACTGACTGGAGACCCTCCTTTTTCTTTACTGCATCAAAGTTTTATCCATCACTTAAGCCATCTGTCTTCCCCTCCTATAGAAAAGTAAGAGCCCCATCTCATTAGGAAGCATCTTGCATTTAAGCTTTAAGTTAATCTGACATTCCAAGGCATCTTTAAGTGCTTGAGACTATTCCAGTATGATATGATAAGTTTCCGTTACAGTAATGCTATGCATAGTTGGGTGCACAACACCTATTTGTGCTCAGAGCTACTTAGTGTGAGGCAACCAGGTTTTGTATCTGTACCACCACCACCAGTGGACACAAGATTCTACTCAGCTTGAGTGTAAAGATGAATCAAGTTGAAACACCTTAATCCCATTTTGTTACCCAGTGCTGTGTGTTACCTACTCTTTTAATTTCATGTTCAACCTTCTGTTTGCGCTCCCGCCTCTAGGCACAAAAATTTTTCAGTTATGCCAAGTTTACTGACAAGATTTAAGCTTAATCATTTGCTATGACTAATACGGAATTAATTGATTTCTGCCTTCTTGCAGAAACAAGGTAGCAGTGCTAACAACATTGCGTACAAAAGAATTGCTCAATTCCCCGTATTTTCTTCCCAAAGTCTAACTCTAAATTAAACACTTCTCTTAATGACATAACTGAACTCTGCTTTACCTACCATCTTACCCATTTTCACAGTATCAGAATTGTTATTACCAAGTACAGGTGAGAAAGAAGGTAATGTAACCAGAAGCTAGCAGCCTGCTCAGCTGTTAAGCCCTGCAATAACTTCCATTTTACATTTCTAAAACAAACTATGCTATTGTTAGACTCTCCAGGACAGCAGTATAGCTTATGCATTCATCTGGAAATACATATTTAAGCTCCTGTACAGTTGGTATTGCTTGATCTAGATGTTAGATCTCTCTTGAATCAGCAGCTATTTTAATCAAAAGCCTAAAAAATTACTGAAGTGCTATTTGCATGCAGCCACAGACAAAGTATTTGATCCCTGGATGAGTCATACTTGCTTTGTACCGATAACAGTGGACAGAGCCAATAGCTGGGGATGAACTAAGTTAATTCTTCTGTCTTATGCATAAAGCAATTATTCAAGGCTCAAACACAGCAATACTGTGTTGATGTAAAAAGCAAAGCAGCCCATCTTGCTATTCATATATTATGTTTAATTGCCAGAATTATTTCCCCCCAAGAAAGAATGAAATAGGAGTCTATTTGTATAGGCCTACAAAATGCACCTTATAAAGCCTCTGCTAATAGTCCACTTTAGTCACTAGTGTGAAAAGCTTATGACAGGTAATACTACATATGCCAACTCACTTCTTTGGGTTCCATATCAAACTTCTTTGGCCCCATCTGCTCCTTTGGCCCAACACTTGCAGCTCCCCAGGACTTCGGAGGGTTCTGTAACTGCTGTGATGACACTTGCTGCTGCCTGTCAGGTTTTTCCCAAGCCTCTCGAGTCTCCTGCTTCTTTTGTTCTGGCTCCTCCCTAACATGTGCAGCCCAAGCCTTCACAGGCTCCTGCTTCTTTTGCTCTGGCTCTTCCCTAACAGGCATTTCCCATGATTTCACAGGCTCTGGCTTCTTTTGTTCTGGTTGCTCCCTAGCTTGGGTTACCCAAGGTTTTGGAGATTCCTGCTTTTGTTCTGGTTCTTCCTTAACTTTAGTTACCCAAGGTTTTGGGGACTCCTGCTTTTTCTGTTCCTGCTCTTCCCTAACTTTTGCTACCCATGGCTTAGGTGATTCCTGTTTCTTCTGGTCCTGCTCTTCCCTAACCTTTGCTACCCAAGGTTTAGGGGATTCCTGCTCCTCTCGGACACGTGCTACCCAGGCCTTTGGAGCTTCTTGCTTCTTCTGTTCTTCCTCCTCAACACGGGTCTCCCAGGGCTTTGCAGGCTCACGCTTCTGTTCCTCCTCTTTAACACGAGCTTCCCAGGGCTTTGGAGAATCTGGTCTTTTTGGTTCTTGCTGCCTAACACGAGCTTCCCAAGGCTTTAAGGTCTCTGGTTTCTGCTTCTGTTCCTGCTCTTCAATATCAACAAGCATTTCCCAGGACTTTGGAGGTTCTTGCTTTCTAGCACACTCAGCTTCCCAAGATTTGGGCTCTTCTGGCTTCTTCTTGACAGAGTATTCTGCTTCAGGCAAATAACGCCTGTTGAGAAACTATATAGACCAAAGAAACTTAATGGCTCCCAAGAAAACATTTTGCTACTACAGTTCAGGTCAGTTAAGTTAGGTCACCCAGCTACTGAAAATTTCTGACTAAAAGCAGAGCCTAGACAGTTTAAGCACTAGCCATAGAAACTATGCGTACAGCCATGGCTTTATCCTACAACACTGCAGACTAGCTTTGCTTGGCATGCCACAGAGAAGCATGAAACAGTCCTGAACAGCCCAAGTGAAACATACTTGAGCTGAGTGAATCTATTACCCTTATCCTCAATGCTAACTGATGTTCCTAGGCAGTGACAATATCAAGTTCAGTTGTGATTTTTATAAAGGTAGCTCTCCTCCTAAGCATCTAAATGCTGTGGTACTATATTAGTAGACATTCTGCTAAGTGTAGCAGCACCATCTCCCCCAAAATCTTTGACCCTTTAGAACTCCAATAACCAAGTATTACCATCATTCTTAATGGACTTTAAATACTAAAAAGCCACCAGATTCTCAGATTTAGTACCACTGGACTTCAACTCCAGGCTGTGTTTACTGTCAATAAGTCTGAGAGTTCAATGAAGATGTCCTAAAGTTTTCCTGAGTCACTACTTTGTCATAAACATGAAGTAAATATATGAAGTGAAATATGTGCAAGGCTCAACTGGCTGAGTTTTTTTTCCTGACAAGTCACCAGAAAAGTTTTTAGTCAGGTAACAGTGTTACCACCAAGTTACAAAAACTTGTTCTAGAGTACACCCTCTAGTGGGATACCTGGGAAACAGGGATTCAGCATTTTAAGAACCAGTATTTCTACTTACAAAAAGGACACCCCTCCCCATCTTTTGACCCAAGTCTAATGGTTTTTATGCTATTGCCAACTGAAGCTTGAGTACTTAACTCAGAGTCTGAAGGGCTGTTCAAACAGGTCTACACATCCCTGTGCACACAAGTCTATCTTGGGATTCCTACTTTTCTGACAAATCAGAGAAAGACTTACACCATTCTCAACCCCACCAATAAAGTCTACTGCAATAAGCTCAACTTTCAGAGACAGCTTTAGTAGATGTGTATTTTCTCTGTCCCATAGTACACAAGATCAGTGTGTTTCCACTCTAAAGGCTGATGCTTTGGTTTATCCAGGAAAGTGCCAGAGCATTAAAGTACTCTACTGCTTCCCAAAATAGCCCAGAGAAGCCATGAATTTGGGGTTAGAAATAGAAATGTAACCAAGTCTTTAACAATTCCTACATAAAGCAATACCTAAGTTGCTGTTCAGACTCCCTTTTTAAGTTTAAAAAAAGGACTGCAGAAGTGCAGTTATGTTTCTGGTAAATCACAACACTAAAGGAAAGCAATTATCAGTGGAGTATCTTACCTCCTGTGGCTGTATTTCAGACTTCATAAGCTCCATAATGGATTCTAGAGAAAGGATGTTAATTTGTTTCAACTGATCAAACGCAGACAGGCAGACCAAACAGTAGCAATTCTTTAATTCTATTTAAATAGTAGTGCCAATTGCTAAACCAGATATTCTGAAAGCTCAGCTTGTCATTTAACATGCAATTTTTAGACAAGCTTTTACTTTCTGATTCAGTTTTACATTTGCAGAAGTTTAGAGTTAAGCAAGAAGCATTTTACAGTATCCATAATTTGGTTATTATAATATATAACATTCCCTACACCAGACAATTCTCACATGTTCAACATGGAGGCTTGCTCAGAAGGCAAAAGCATCCTATTACTATGAATTAGATTTTTTTTTTCTACACTATTAGTCAGAATAGGGCTGCAAGCCTTGCAGGTTCCATTTTAGTTACTACATTGCCAGTAAGCTACAGCACAGGATTAGATTTAGCATCAAGCAATGCAAAAATCAATGCTCAGTTCAAGCTTATCCCAACATTATGCTACAGAAATTGAACCCTGTAATATTCCACCTGGTTCTTTGACAGACTCTCCTTTTGACATCTGTCTTGTTCTCTCAGATTTTCTATTTACTTCTTCTTCCAATTCTTTTACTGGCACAGTGGCGCGAGGAGTCGGAATACTTTCAAAGTAGCCAGAGTCTAGAAGTTTGGATAACAGGTCCTTCATGTGTTTATCTGAAGAGTAAAAATCCATGAAGTTAAGATATGAAAATTTGAAATTAAGGAGTAGTCAGATTACAGATCAAGACTCCTTACTTGCTCTCTTTATATAAACTGCAGCTTCTCCAAGTTCACACATCTTACTGAATTATAGCAAATGTTTTAGTAAAAGAAAGTATTTGTTAAACTGCTTTATATGTTACAGCTGAAAATATCTTTGTAATCCAGAGGTAAGACTGCAGCTTGTGTTTAAATGCACACAAGGTAAACACTAAGCCACCTGGTCTCCCACATGCTTAGAAAGTGGTTTACCATTATCAACTAGCCAGCATTGATACTAAAAGCATGCTGTGCAGACTGTACCATACATAAAGCTAAACAAAGTCACTATGGAACTGCCCTACAAGACCACCTTCCCAGTGTAGGATGGCAAGTCTCAGAAGGAAGAGTTAAGAACTGCAAAAACAAGCAGGGGGAAGAAAGCAAGAGATTGTTCCAGACTGAACTTAATCCTCTGAAGTTTTGGAAAAAAGTCAAAGTTGACATGGTTGAAGAAAAACTTAACTGTGTACTCTTTCCAGTGAACATTGCTCAGTTCCCTCTATGCAAAAAAGAGACAGCAGTTTAGAGTAGAGAGTAAGACCTCAGAAATAGCAGTGATACTAGATATTGTTTCAGCGGAGCTAGAGACAGGGCAGCCTTGAGAACAGGAAGAACATTCAGTGAAAGATCACTCCTACCAGTGACAACTATATAAACAAGAATAGTAGCTAGAATTTAATATGGATATAAAAAACTGCTTTCCAAGGCAATGAATGCTAATAAGAAGTCGTAACAGCTTTATCTGAAGTTTAGCTTGCACACAAAATGATGGAAGACTGACACTAAAGGAAGAGAGATACTGATGAAATAGTCACAAAAGTTTAGAAGATAGCCAAAAAGCTACAAAAATTTGGAGTCCAAGATAACCAGGCAACTATCAGTTCATATCAACAGATACAAGGCTAAAGTTGCCAGCTTGTAGCTCTACAAGGCTAGTTTGCACTTCGTCCAGAACTATATGAAGAGAGTTAACACTTAGTTGTCAGTTCAACTATCTGTATGTGGAAGTTAGGCCACATTAGCGCTCTCATCTAACAGTTTCAACAACATTGTTGTCAATGACAAATGAAAGATTACTGCCACACAGCCATTACAAGACTGGAGTAAATAGGGCAAGCAAGGTCTGTTTGCAATAGGAAAGACACTACAACTCAAGTAAGGGAAGTTTCCTCGCAAGCAAGTTCTAAATAGGAACACAGAATGTGTATGTTAGCTTACAACCAGGGTTTCTGAAAGGAAAAGGCACAGATGGAAGAAAATATGTAGAGTCCCACAGATTTTGGTGTGCCTGAAAAATGAGGACATTTGCAACACGTCAAAGCAAGACTGTACTGTACATGATTAGAGATCACAGCCAGCTCTATTAATGACTATCCTTCCTCAGTGTGGTATCCTGCACTACAGTCAGACAATGGGTATGAGCCTGGAATTCCTACAAGAAGAGGAAATCTTCAATGCTGTGGGACCTTCAGCCTGGGGCCACTGAAGCTTTGTAATACACATCAGTATACTCAACTAAGCATTTCATGGCTGGGAACAGCATTCCAATATTAACCCATTTGCACATAACTATCCAAAAAGCTTCCCACTGCCGATTCTCTAATGTATTCATGCATCACCTTTTGAATTTCTACCATCATTATTCCTCAGAAAGGTGCTAGTACATTGGCAGAAGAACATGCTTTCTTTTTCCAGGGAAAGATTTACTGTATTGTTAACTGCATTAACACATAGCACTTGAAAGTGCTTAATTTAGTAGCCTTCCATGTATATTAATTTGTCTTCGGGTATTTAAATAGTATACAAATTTCAGATGTCTAAGTTACTTAGAGAAATGAGACACTCACATGTTGTTCCAACCACAGGTTTCTCACTTCCTTCTAGAAGGTCCCAGAAGTAAAGAGATGATTGTTCCATCTGGTCTTCCACACTAAAACAAATGACAGTTTTACCAGGTAGAATCATAGCCAAGATCAAGCCTTGTAGTATCCCAGTACCCCTCACTTTAAGACACTGACTAATGTTTAGCCTTCTAGATTAAGTCTATACTTAGAGTGAATCTAAGCCCATTATCCAGTACTGAAACTGATTCACTTGTATTGTTTGTACATGATTTAATCTAGCACATTAACTTCTTTTGCTGGTAATTAGAACAGATTAGAGAGCCTAGCACTATCCCACAAGACCATACAGCTGGACTCCATTCCAAGCCAGGATTCCCAGACAGGGAAACAATTGCTGTTTAATCAGCTGATCACCTTGTTTATTGAATGCACATGTGCAGGGGCAACCATCAACAGCTCCTGCCACACTGCTAGTTATTGAGAAACTTTGACATCAGTCCATGATCCACCCCACTCCCTCCAGAAAATGGATTTTAAAGTCCACCATGATGAAATTTAGTATCCCAAAGGAAACGCTTAAGCTTCTTGTGGAAGTGTAATACAATGAGAATAAGCTAGAAATAAAGTTATTTCACTGGGATGAGATACTCCTATTGTGTGGCTTTAAGCAGTTGTTCTTCAGAAGTTAACTTAAGAGCAAAGATTAGGCAAGTTTAACATTGACAAGTGATTAGAAGTTTTAGGAACTTAAGTCATGTTTCAATATAGAAATAGTTACTGTTATCCATGAAGTGTTTCAACTTACCACCTAGTAACTACTTTTTCCATGTTTAAATACAATTCTTACTACACTATCTTAAAACAGACAGGCTGTCACACTAAACATAAGCCATCATAGTACAAGCATGATGCCAAGTTAGTGCTGACATAAATTACATCTGTTGACAACCTGTTACCTTAAGATGTCTGACATTTAGTGCAGAGGTATAAGCACCTTCAGTCAAATTTTTAAAACTACTTTGAAGCTAAAAGGAAGAGAGCCTCAGGACTACCACCTTACATTCCTTTGGAATAAAGAAGCACATCTGTATCATCACATGAATGGAATATAGAACAGTTCTCCTGTGTTTATTGCACTTTTTTCATTTCACAAACAGTGAGACCTCAGCACACGACCAGCCTCCCTGCTTATGGTGGTATTGGGCTATCTCCCCTCAACCCCACAGGGAGACATAAGATGGCAGGGCTTGTGTGTAACTTGCACAACTGAGGCTGTAATTACTGCAGCTTTCCTTTATTGCTCAGTGAGGTAAATCTGCTACATTCCTAGTCTCAGACTAAAGCAAGTGTACTGAATAGAATTTTAATTAGTGTCCCAAAACATAATATTTCAAGACATGGCAGTGTCAAACAGAGGACATTTACTGTAATGAATGAAGCATACCAATTAGACAAAAATCTTGAACTTACCTCAAGTTCTCATTTCTTTCTGGACATGTCAGTTTTGCAAATCTTATGAGGTAGTCTAGTTCTTTAGAAGGCAAGTATATTGCACCATTCACACCACCTTTGAAATCTTTCTGAACATGCTCTTGAGTGAAGTTCTGCAGCACATACTGGACTTGAAGTATTGTACGCAGTTTTTTCTTCTCTGCTTCAAGCTTCAATAGACTCTCTCTTCGCTGAGCCTTCCTCTGTGCTTTCAGCAGCTATTTCAATACATTAATTCAACAGTTAAACACAGTCATTTAGTAACAGGATTCTAGGTTAAAACACCTCAAGTTTACTATTGAGCATCCTACATTGATCAAAATAACTATTAATTTTGGTTAGATAACAGAAGCTCCTAATTCTCTCTTCAGATACCCAAGATCTTTCAAGCTCCTCCTCTGGAAAAGCTCCCCATTTATCTACTAATTCTCTACACATCTAACTTTTAATCAGACTGGATACTGGTAGCTTCACTTGTGATATGCCTTTATGATATTTAGATCCTGATTATGCCTGCTAGTTGCTTTATTATAACAGCTTTCACAACTGAATATAAGCAATTGATAGCATTGATACCAATGCACAAATCCAAGCCTAGCTGACCTTTAACATTTATCACATGAAGTTAGTGATGCAGAAGTTGACTCAAATTTCTCCTAGTAAGACAACTGCCTCTTCACTTTTGAATACTCCAATTTAAATGATACAGCAGAATCTTACAGTTACTCTTAGTTCTGTTGGCAGAAAACTGAAGCACTCAAATAAGCAACAACACAAGTCACAGTACACAGCCCTCATGCATTTGAGGAGAAACTTATCATGTACTAAGAGAATTATGCAGCAAAAGCTATCCAAGTAACTGCAGAATTCAAAATGCCTCAATATGGGTTATCTTAAGTTTCTTTGCAAGATCTATGAAAATTTAGTTTTCTAGAATGCACTGTAAAGGTTACAAAGATGTTGTTGCCAAAATGGCCCCTAGTGTTCCAGTAGTGGGTATTGGCTGTCGAATTCATACTGGTAGAAGTAGAGCCAAGTGAAAAACAAAGTGGGTTGGCCTTTAAACACAGCATAAGTTAAAGAACAAACATGAACTGGTATAAGTTAATGCTGGATTACTAAAAAAACCTACAGAAAGATACACTGAAGGATCATAGTCCTTCATTTCTGATATTTTATGGACAGCTACACAGAGGAAAGTAATAGGAAGCAATCCAAGTTTTGACATTCAGCACAGTAGTTTCTATGCTCAACATACAATGACTGAGGGAACCCAAAGCAGCAACTCTGCTGAAAAGGCTCTTAAATCTCTGCTCATAGTGCTTTGAGAGATTTACTGCACTAGCTGGAATTACTACATATACAAGAAAAGCCTCTCTAGCAAAATTGTTTGGGTCTCAGTCAACACTGAGACAAGCGATTTTACCAGTCCTTCAGCATCCTATAAGAGGCAGAGAAAGAATGCCAGAGCAGTGACTAATCATGTTTAGCATCCCCAACACTACCTTGGATCACATTCTTTTCGTAAGGATAATATTTGCTTGAGCCAAGAGACCAGTTTCACCAAAGAAAAAACACTTACTTACATAAAAATAATGTATGTAGTGCTCTAAACCCTGAATAAAGACCTAAAAGCGCTAAATCTGTGACTTGCCATAATTATAGACAACTACAGCAGAATACTGAAGCTTGTGGAGTTTGCCACTTAAAATTTTAGAGCGCTGTACTTCTCACTGAAACCAAAGTGATTTAACCCCAGCACTTTCCCTCACTGGAAACGTCAAAACATTCAGTCTGGAAAGGACCTTGGGATGTCATCTAGCTCAGCCTCTATAACAAAGGCTACACTGAATCAAGACCAGATTGCTTAGAGCTTTGTGTTGTCAGGTCTTGAAAAGATCCAAGGATGGATTTTACTACTTCTCTAGGCAGCCTGCTCTAGTGCTCAATTATCCTCACAGTGACCATTTTCCTCCTATCTAGTTGGAACCTACTATTTCAATTTATGACCATTCCTTCTCCTACCACATCTCTCAGCAAAAAGCCTGGCTCCATCCCTTCAGTAATCTCTTTGGTATTTGAAGGCTAACATCACATCTCCTGCCAAGCCATCACTTCACCAGGCCCAACAAGCCCAGTTCTTCCAGGCTCTCCTCACAGGTCTCAAGCTCCAGCCCCCAGCCATTCAGAGGCCCACCACTGGACTCACTGAAGTTTACCTATAGCCTTTGTGTACCAAGTGATCAGAAATAGATACAACTGGTTAACAAGTACCAAATAATCAGTTGTTCTTCATCTACTGGTCCTCAGTCTAAGTCTAGCCTTCGCTGCTCCAGGGGTACACTTAATTTACTTTGCCTGCTGCCCACAAGGACCTGCATGTCCTTTCCAGTAGAGCTGCTCTCCTGCCAGCCTGCACCCATGCAGGGGATGAGTCCACCTCAGCCACAAGCTACCAGATGGTTAACAGTTTCAAACCTAAGTAAACTGGAGTCATTTCAAACACAGCTGAGTTCCAGTGACTCAATGTACTTAAGCGTAAGTTCTTACAGGGGTACACAGTGCCTAACTATATTGTGGAGGTCAGTGTTACATAAAATTGTCAACATTTGCTCTGCTCACTACTCCAGACAGTTTAAGCACATTGTTCCCCCAAGTTCCAAGATAGAAACTTCCTAGCATTCTGCATATTGGCATGTAAGTGCAGCCATTAAAAGAGCAGCACAAACTTTGCAGTTACCTCCTGACAATATAGGGAAGAGCATTTTATACTTACATCTTGGCTAAGTCCTGAAAAAGTCTTCTGAAGCTCCTTAGCAAATTCCAAATTATGTACTACTTCATCATATTTCTCTACTGCCTCCTACAAAGGAACAGAAAAATGTATTTCTCATGCTTAAGACTACTGGTTGCATCTCAATCCCCTTGTACTTAACTTCTCATTGAGAACTAGTCATTTAGTATGTACTTCTGAAATTGTAACTTTTAAAGATACTATGTCTGTAACTGGTACTTTAAATTTAGTCATGAACATCATTCACCCATGACTGTCTGAGATGCAGTACAAAGCCAGCTCACACCACCACACACATATCCTACAAGTTTGTCTGTATTAGACTTTCCAGGCAACATCTTGTGCAATACTTAGTATACTAATGTTGAAACAGGAAAGCCTGGATACCAGTTATTTCATTTTGCCTTTTGTTCCCATAGGTCTCAACAACCAGAGGTACACAGCTACTTAAAATTAGATACTGATATAAAAGCCTGGAAGGAATACAGGAGACAGGCAAGTTCAGCACAGATTTTTACCCTGATGCTTAGCTGAATGCCTTTACAGATAATTTGTAGAAACTTCAGAAAGAAAACAATATAGAAGGCAAGTCATAGTTTCAGAAAAGAGTCTTTCAAATTTAGTTTCCACAAAAAAAAGCAGTGTTCCTGTCTTCACTAATGGCTTTAACCAATATTTTACTAGGCAGCCTTCAAAAAGACTACTTAAAGTAGATTATTAATTGCATTTTTATATACCCTATTTTTTGAGTTCTTCCCCACTAAGGAGTCAGTTCATTTTCATAAGTCTCCTTGACAACTCTGAAGATGCCTAAATGCTGTAGTGCAGACATGCTGCCCATATCCTCATACCATAAGGCATGCCTGGGAAGTAGCAAGTTTAATTTCAGTTGTTCACATGTGCTTTACACTCAGTTTGGTTTATGCTCATGACATCAGAAGTTTTTCTAGAATGGGCCTGTCAGTTTAATATAACGCTCTTTCAAAGTAGCGTTAGTGTTAAGTGTTTCATCAGTGCAGTGACAAAAGCTTAATCTACTGTCCCAATAAGATCTGGGACATGCAAATTCCATATGTGTTCCTAAGCAACTGGAAAACAAGTTACACATTCATTTGTTTGATTGTTCAGTTGCTTGTATTCACTTACTTGTAATATACTAGACATTACTAGGCCTAAATCACAAAGAAGTGCAGTAAAGCACTCATCTGGTAGTTTAAGTTATCATCACACAATTTATCAAGCAACTTTTAAGAACTAATTAGCAAGTTCACTTAGCACTTGGGAGAATGACTTCTAGACCCTTAATGCCCACACATTTGACATTTGAGGAAGACTCACAATTTAACACCAACAACTTACTAGACAGATTGCAGTAATTGTGCTTTTAACCATGCAAATCCCAGAGTAAAACTCCCTACCTGAAAACATCAAGAACAGTTACCACTGCTCTGATGACAGGCTGTAACTCAGCCTGCAGGAAAGCAATAGCTTTCTTTTGTCACACCTGTTATAAGATTCATTAACAGCATGTTAGAGTAACAGTACTGAGGAAAGTCTGCACAGCTTCCAAAACAGCACAATATTGCCAGTGAGAGCATTTAACTTGCTGGAAGCTCCTCATTTTTGAAACAAATGTTTCCTAAAGTAAGGTTAGCACACGCACAGTAGCTCTGGCAGGCATGCACCTAAGTAATTACAGTTTAATCCCAAATTGCTTGCTAAACAAGTTCATCACCAGATGTGCACTTCCTCTGTGTGAGAAAATGAAAAATATAGATGACATCAAGTTACATTAGAGCTCCACTGTATTATAGGCAGTTAGGTTTCTTTAGGCAAGTGTCCAAACTACTAAGCTCTGCTCTAGCTTTAATTACCAGGTCCCAATATTTGTATATACATTGAGAATTTGCATCTGAAAGGTACCAATGCAGTATTTCTCTATCTTAACCACTGAAACAGGGGGCTTGACTAGACTATTAGGTAAATATGAGTTGATACCTGCTTCTACAATAGTCACCAGAACAGTTTGACTACCACTGGTCAGTTCACTAGCAAGACTGAATCTAATTCCCCATTTTAGAAGCCTAAAATATCCCAAAAACTGAGATAAAATACTAACACTTAAAAAGTTGAGCTCAGCTGAGAATACTGAAAGCCAGTAACAAACTTAATTGCCTATATGTTTTCCAAAGTTAGTGCTGCTGGATGCATTTGCAAGAAAAACATCTACAGAATCCTTCACCTCTTTAGGTGAAAGTAAAATTAAGATGTGAGGAACTAACAGCTTTTCACAGTCCAGGGTGCATACCAAAGATAATAGTCAAATTTAGAAGTAGCTTTAAAACATGTTCAAGACTAATCAAACTTAGACAGAATACTGTTCAATAGTCTCACCGTTAGTGACAGAAGAAAACAGATTGTATTTAACACCTATGATCTACACACAAAAGGCTCTTGCCCACCTGATTCCAGATTTGAGTTTAGAGGAACTAAAAGGTCATCATCCTGCTTCAAACCATCAGATTTAATTTGTTTGCCTCTGCACTTAAGATGGCAAAAGACTACATGAGATTTTGTAGTTAAGTGGTAAATGACCATTCATTCCAATAGGTCTACTTTTAAGTAGCAAGTTATCATTTCCCCTCTTATCCCATTTATGTCTAGTTTTCATTTACAAATGATTCAGAGTAAGGAAATCGTATTTGTGTTCTCATACTGCTGCACTGTGATAAAGCCAACAGTCAATGAAGTATTTTTCCAACTGGTTCATTAGCAGGAACAGCACTACCACTGAAGTGTCAGTGCCCTTTATCACACAATTGTTCTTTAGCATGTGTGTGAGTACATCTTGAAGACGTGACTCCTAGATGACTAGAGCAATAAACCCTTTGGATTATGCAACACTGCTACTCAGACATGCTTAAGAAGCAATAGCTTTCATGTTATAGAAACCTGGTTTCTGTTCCAGAATCCATTCTAGTCCAAGCCAGAACCACTGTTTTAACACCAGGCAAGCTAGCTCCACAAAGTGGATTGCATTTGTTGACTAGTGATCTTGCATCCCAGCATTCCAAGCTCTAGTAACCTTAGACACAAAACAGACATACTATTCTAACAGCATTTGAGAGTACTGGCAACTGCCAGCCACCTAATAGCAGCACTAGGAGGACAGGAGAGTATTCCCAACTAAGTCAGTAACTCATAGCTAGATTCTTGTATTAGGGAATCCCATGCAAGTTAAACCAGTGTCTTCCTTGGCACCAACAGGGACTGTTTGTCAGTTATACTTTAACAGCTACTTGTAACCAACAGCACTGTGCAGCCAACAGGCAATGTCAAGTAACACCTGTTCATGAAGAAGCCACAAGGATTAATTAGATACCCCAGAAGTCTTGAGGTTTGTGCAATGCCTTGTAGATAAGCTGCATCCAGACACCTCATCAAGAAATAAAAGTGCAGGAGCACTGAAGCTGAAAGTCTACAGAGCACAGATAAACAAGGACCTTCTATTACTCCAGTATACAACATGAAGGTTAAAGTAGGAGACTTAAAAGCTTGTGTGCTCACCATTCAGCTCCATTACCAATAATTTGTCCATTCGGTTTTGTGAAAAAATACTAATGCAAGTCTACCAGCATTAGTGCTGTAAAACTACACCACCACTTCCTTCAGCAACCTATCCCTTCTGACATGTTTGAAGATTGAGGCCACCCACTCCTGCATAAAGCAAACTTACCAACTGGTCTTGATTGAGGGCTTCTCCCTTCTTCAGGCGATCTTTGTAGTCTTCTAGTTTGAGCTGTGGGAAAATCCAAAGTGAATTATTTACATTGATTTCTGTCTAATGTGGAGTATGCGGTACAAGTTACATATTCTTTCTGTATTTTAAGCTATCTGCATACTGTAACAGAATAGGAATTTTACTACTTCCTCTCATTTTCAGGAGAAATGAACATAGAAAGTTTTGCTATGCCTTTGATTTGGCAATCTCAGTCTCCAGGATTGCCTACTTCCCTTTCTTATCTTTGATCTTTCATTTCTTACTTGCTACCTTTGTTTAATTTAATGCATTGACCCCAGATCTTTAAGGGGCTCCAAACACATCCAGTGTCCTCATTTTAAATTAGGCTTTTTTAGCTTTTCCAAGTCAATGCTGGAATTTAGTTATCTTATCCTTGAATAATCCTACTTAATTTTCTAGAGCATGTCTTTCAAAAATCTGGCTTCAGTTATGTCATCAAGATTTTATAGTGCTATTTCCTAAGAAAGTGGACTAATGTCTTTAGGAAAGAAGTAAGATTTATTTTTAATATACTGAAACAGTCTTTAAAAGCTGATGTAAGCTATACAAAACTAAACTATTAATTATTACAAGCTTCTTTATATCCATGGGGGAAAGAAAGGGAGTTCACTGCCATGAAGTTGAATACTATTTCATTTGTATATCTACTGACATAGGGTTTACTAACACAGTGCCTATAGGAGCCTAGGACTAGCAATACTTTCTTCTCATTCTAGTAAGTCACACTTCCATCTTCCAGAGAGACCATATTTTCATTCATGTGAAAAAAATCAAAGATACATGAGAAATTCACAACAATAAGCTTCCTTGGACAGAATTAGAGTACAACACAAAGTTGCTTAATCACACAAGGAAAGCATGCTTCTCCAACATTATTCAAAATTACGGCATGATGCATGACATGAGACAGCAGTAATACTGCATCTCCTGCAGGTGGATCAAGTCTCCTAGCCACATGGCCAGAAGTCTGATCTACTCCCTCTTCTCAGCCTAAGACATAACACAAAGCTTTTCAGACATCTAGAGAAGCACAGCATATTCATACACTTGCTTTACTTGTAATCCTGACCCAGTACCAAAAGCAACAGCACCATTATTTATTTTATCTTACAGAAAATAGCATTTTCTCAATTAAAAATCATGCACATAGACTTCAGTCACCTGCCAATCAACTGAAAAGTCTTAGAATGCAGAAACCTGACCAGCTATAACCATGATATTTTAGGTGTATCATTATCTCAGTTCTTATCCTTATTAACACTATTCTGTGTCCCTCCCACCCCAGAAAAGCACAGTTCAAAGCAAGAGAGCAGGCTTTGGATGCTTTCTGTTTAAAAGCTTTCTAGTGAATAACATTTGTCTATATTTAAAATATAGAAGACAAAGATTTATGCAAAGTGAAGTGCAATACATATTTAATACAATTTGACATTTCCTTGAGTCAGAGGAAACATTGCTCCTAATTTCCAATTTTACATACATCTCTACATCCTAATATTAGATGCATGTAGTCAATAGAAGAAATATTAAGACTTCTGCAAGACTATAAACCATCTCCAAATCAGTTCCAAGTTAGTTCTCAACCGATTCAGTCTATTAGAGAAGCATCCCCAGTTTTGATCAACATTCAATTACTTTTACTAACTATTGGACACACACAGCACACCCAGCTGCTGAGAACAGGTTTATAGTAAGCTGCATTCCTGATTCCCTGAAACAATAATGTTATGCTCACACAATGTCAAATGCAAGTACCCCATTTCAGAACAGTAGGAGTAAAGAACACCATTCTTTACTATACCAGGGTTATAAATGATAATAAGAAAACCCTACTGAATCCACATTTAAGTATTTTCACGGGTTATTTAAAAAAAATTACATGATTACTCTCTATATACACACACAACTTTATTTCAGCTATGATAAAATAGGTACCAAGTTGCACAAGTAGCGATTTAAATATGTACCATGCCAAAGAAAAACAAGTTACCTTCTTTTTCTCAATGTTCCTGATCTTGTGTTTGAGGCAGATAAGCCCATTATCAATGTAAGTCTCATATGCCTGGGAAGGAGAGGCTGCCGAGTTCAGCGCAGACTGCAGGGGGCTGGAGGGAGGCTGGCTCTCCCCAGACGGGTTCACCTGCTGCTTGGCCGCCTTCATGCTCTTATCCTCCCCCTCCTCTGACCGGCCTGAAGGTGATGATGGGCGACGGAGAGGGGCTTGGGAAAGCTGCACCATTGAAATGGATGGAGCTGAAAAGAAAATCCTTTTATTTAGCTCTCTCTCGCCCTCCCCCCCTTTTAAAGTTACAATTTTCCTTATCACACATTCAGAAAGCATAGACACAAAACTGAGCCTCAGAAAAAATTCATCACAGTCTTTCACTCTTCTCCCTCCCCCTTTCAATATATCTGTAGCAGGAATTTATTTCAAAGCAAGGCAAACTTTGTATTGTTCAAGTCTCCCCACCCATCCAGACACCAGAAATCCTTTACATAGGCAGAATCAGACAGCACAGGGGATGATTCCAGAAACCCAATATAGTGTCCATATAAAACTAGGCGGGTTTCCTGCACACATCACCCACAAGGGAAAAAACTGCAAGCAAGCAATTGCAAATCATGCCGCCAGCCTCGCATCCAGGCTGCAGCCTGAATGAAGATTTAGAAGGGGCACGCCTGAAGGTATAGCCCCTCTTCTTCTCACCCCCATTAAATCAGTTTTACCCCTTCATGACCTTTGCAGCAATCCAATTGAGAATTTAAACTAAAAAGATTTCAATTGAAAGAACGAAGACCAAAAAAAAAATTGCTTAATAAAGCAAGCAGCACACTCGCTTACAACAGCATCATTCTTCATGAGGAGTTGGTCTCTGCCTACACCCACCCAAAAGATGTGCCTGTGCCATGGCAAGAGACCAGCTTTGATGGGAGGGGCTGGGCTTTAACCTTGAACAGAGAATTCCTGTAAGAGATGCTCCGCCACCCTCATCTTCAGCTACTTACACCTGCTCCTGGAAAGCAATGACACCACATTTCTGCCTCCCTGCCGGCCCGGGAGGCCTGCAGCACCTGACCCCGCCGGGCACCGGCCGCCCACGGCGAGGGCGGTGAGGGGCCGGGCAGGAGAAAACCCGCATTTACCCGGGGCGCCGGCTCGGCCCCCGCCAGCGGGCAGGGAGGGGCCTCCGCACCCCACCCGCCGGCTCCGCGGCCCGCCGAGGGGGGAGCCCGGGGTCAGCCCCTCATCACGCCCTTGCCAGGGACGGCAAGGAAACACGGCCCGGGGAGGGCACGGCCGCCGCCGGCCCCTCGCCCCGCACGCCTCGCCGCCGCTCCCTGAGCGCGGCGGCGGCGGAAGAAGAGAGCGGCGGCAGGCTCCCGCCCGCCGGCGCCGCCATCCCAGGCATTCACCTCCGCCGCCGCTTCCTGCGCCTGCTCGCCCCGCCGCTCCCGCTGAGGGGCCGCAGCCGGCCCCGCACCGCCTCGCTCCCGCCTCCCCGCTCACCTCGGTGCCCGCACACGCTCAGGCCCGCCCCACCGCCCGCCCCCCGCCTCATATAGCGGCGGCGGAAGGGCGGGGCGGGGCGGGGCGGGGCCCGCGGCGGAGGTCACCGCCCGCCTCCCAATCGCCGGCGCCGCCTCACCTGCCCGTCTGCCTTCCCGCTCTGCGCCGCCGCGCCTCACGTGACGCCGGCGGGCGGGCGGGAACCGTTACTCGGGGCGGGGAGCCGTTACCCGTCAGCGTGCGCGGCGGGGAGGGGGGTGTGCGTCTCCCCGTGAAGGTCGGCGTGCCCCAGCCGGGGCGCTCTGGCTGTGGGGCCGCAGGCGTCAAACGCCCGGGGAGACCTGGTGCTGCTCCGGAGCTGTGCGGCCCGAGCGACGGCTCTGGTGGGAGGTGGGGAGCAGGGCGTCCCGAGAGAGCGCGGCCTGCCGCCGCCGCCTTCATGGGGAAGGGACCTCACCCCAGTAGAAGGAGATCCCCACCTCCGCCTGTTCCCAACGCGGGGCCCAGTCGCACCCTTGCACTAGGGCGGGCTGGGTGGCCGTGGGACAGTAAGAAATGTTGGTCTGTGCCTGTTCAAACCAGCAGGAGAGTTCCTCCGGGCCGGCACAGGGCCCCTTGAGGAGACTTGCAGGACTGTGGGTCATCTTACATAACAAAAGATGCGTGTGTCCTCTAAAAGTGCAACCCAGTCATGTAAACGCTTGATAGCTGGTAAAAGTACTTAAGTCCATTAAACATAGACAATAAAATAATCACAAACAAACTTTTGTTAACCTCTTAACAATGCCGTCAGTGCTACACAAGGTATCAAAGGTTGGAAGACCAGAGAAAACGAACCTTCCAAAGACCAGAGGGCTAAGCTGTTTTCTGTGTTTCTCTTTTTGTGGCCGTTACCTCAAAAAGCAATAAATAATATAGCAAGTTTGGAGAGATGTTATGAAAGTTATGAAAACAGAGACGTTTTGAAAGAGACAGAAACGAGTCGGTAAGGAAGGATTGTGAAGAGAGGTTTTGCAGAAGACAAAAGGCGCTCCTGTAGCGAGAGAGCACTGGTGAGGAAGGGCTCATACAGAAGAAAGATCGCATTTAAAAGTAAAACCAAGCAAATGATAAGTGATACAAGCAATACGGAGAATTCACAGAGTATTGCAGAATCAGATTCAGCCATATGGAACCACCTGTAGCATCCACAATCTTGCCACTTCTCCTGGTTTAATCACAAGTCTCAAAATACTTTTTTTTTTTTTTCTTAAAGCCCTGGCTCCTAGAGTAAGGTCACTTTGTGAGGCTAGTTTTCATGACTGAGAAGACAGGCTAATGAATAAGACACAGCTCGTGCCCGGGACCAGGAACATACACTGAAAGTCCTACTAGTAGGTTTGTGTTCTTTGTGTGGTTTTGTTCAAAGCTAGCACTGATGGGCTAGATCCTTCCAAAGTAATTATGAAATGAATGATCAATTCATACATATATCAATAATAAGTCATAATTAATGTGCAGACACCTGGGACTATGCTATAAATCATAATTACGGCTGGCAATCTATTTTATCTACTAATCTACAAGCTACTAATCCACTTTTACAATTAGGAAATTGTATAAAAGAGGAAAAAATTGAAAGGAAGATTCATACAAGCCAAATCCATATTTAAAATCAAAGGATATTTGAACTTCGTTTTAAAACAAATAGAGAATAACTATTTCAGACTGATCCTATATACATTTATAGTATATGTGTGTAGTCTCTAGAGTACTTTAAAGAGCGTTATTAACGTGGCAAGGTCAAGCACACCAAAGTTAGGAAATGCCAGGATTAAGAGCAGCCTAAATGAATTAGTTTAATGCCATTTTGCAGATCCATTGTGAGATCATCTTTAAGTAGATGGTCATAGCTTATCACAGTCTAGCCACACATCGATCACAGCCACGGAGTCTAGACTCTCAGTATTCCTAACCCAGGGGTCTGTGCGCTTTACTCCAGGATCAGAAGGGGATTGCACTCTAATGGCTGAAGAGAACCACGCTGTTCATTTTTTCGTGTTTGACTGCTTCTGCTTATCCCCTCCAACTGGGACTGCCCTCATTTTTCCCAGTCCCAGCAGTTTATCCCACTCTCATTTTTCTTGCATTCCTGTTTCCACTCCTGAACTCCAGGCTTGGTCTTTCTGTCCAGGTCTGCATGCTGGCTGAGTCACAGGCTCCTCTGAGAAGCAGTGTCTCCTTTGCACACAATTCCAACCCTTTGCACACAATTCCAACCCTTTGCCCAACCGCTTCCAGTTTTCCACACCCGACTCTTCACCCAGCCTACCAAACCCCTTCCTG
The DNA here is from genome assembly GCF_965183815.1 of Platalea leucorodia. Classification (NCBI taxonomy): domain Eukaryota; kingdom Metazoa; phylum Chordata; class Aves; order Pelecaniformes; family Threskiornithidae; genus Platalea; species Platalea leucorodia. The sequence goes on from NC_138826.1 coordinate 61,325,044, forward strand.
ATCCCAGTGGCATCCAGTGTCAGCCTGCCTCCCTCCAGCTACGGTGGGCCGACCCCCAGCGGGCTGTGGTGAAGACTGAGACCCACTTTTATTCCCTGCCATCCCTTTTATTATTGTATTGTGAAACATCAGAAAGTAAATGGATGTGTAGAATAAGATCAGCTGCTTGTTAACTTCAGGAGAGAAAGACATGCAGTAACCATGCTGCAAAGATAATACAGTGATGGACTGGAGAAGCCTGCTTCATGGCTTCATGGAACATCTCTCAGAAAGCAAGGCTGAAGAATTCTGGAACCAGCAATGGATGAATAAATTAGATTTCCCAAAGAAGAATAAATTAGTCAGATTTGCACCCAGTTTATTGGAAGAACCTGGAGGATCTTAGGAAATACGTTGCTGCAAGGCTACGCTATGCTTTTTTTCAAGGACTTTTTTTCACGTACACCCTGTGGCTACCTGTCTGCTGTTCGGACATCAAAGCCAAGGAGTCTGGTGAAAGGGTGCTTCACTCAGTGTCCAGCATGTCCTCACACAAGCTGCTGCACACCACAATGATTTCTAATGAACTGTTGCGAATGCTTCTTAAAGATACAGTTCTCCCTTTACAGTCCAGCTTCTTGTTTTCCGTGTTTTCTTCACAGGATCCTAATTTCAGTTTCCTTGCACGGAAACTTTTCCTCCTATCCTTTTACCCTCCATATTCAGTCCTGCCTAGCAAACTGGTTCACGTTCCTGCTCTTCTTGTGCAACCAGTGCCAGGCACCCTTTCCAGTTCCCAGCCAGTTTTAATGTCCTCACTCAGTCCTCACCTCGCCAGAATTCTTGATTCTATTGACTCGTTTCCATTCCCCTCAATTTGTTTTTTTTTTTCTCCCCACTTTCTGCATTTTCATCATTTTATTCCTCTGTAATTTTCAAGGGAAAGAGGAAAGGGAGCCATGAAAGTAGGGAGAAATAGTTACTGTGCTTGGGAGCAGCCATTACAAGCTTAGTCAAATTTCACCTATGTAGCTCCAGGCCAGAGTATGTTTAATTAAAGCCCGTGTTAACACCTATAAGATCTGCGAGGGAACAGAGTTATGCTCCCTGGCAGAAGCATCTTTGGAGAATTTACAAGTTCAGCTGAAAGAGCTCTCTGTGGAGTATGTGCCGACTGCCTGCATATAAGCATATTGCACAAAAGCCTCTCCTTGACAGCAAAGTTGAAATTCCTGTTCCCAGGCTGTGGGTTTCTGGAATTTCAGTGAAAGCGCAGCAGGGACCCCGTGAACTGCTTGTTTTTTCAGTCCCATTCTTGAAAACGTCTAACCCAGTGGGTCCCAACTCAGTTTGAGGCAGATGCCTAGAAAGGCAGATTTCATCTGGAACTGAAAAAGCTGTTAAAGCAAAAGCAAATTAAAAAAATAAATTGGGAAGTGCTGGGCAACCTTAGGAATAAGAGGGGCCAGCTGAGGAGAAAGATGTTGTGGTCCTAGCAGTGCAAGTAGCAACACCTGCTTCTGTTAGTTTCTCTGTCCTTGCTTAGAACCTCATCAAACCTCAGCTGCAAAGGGGAAACATTGCAGAGCAGGCATTCATATGGGATTTTTTTTTTTTTTCTCTGTGTGAGTGAAGATTTCAAAAGAAATCCACTAATTTCCGAGGGAGAGATTAAAGGGAACCTTTGCCCATGACTGCTTTGCAATAGGGACTGGCACGTGAAAGTGGATTTGTCACTTGTGTCAGAAGCATTTCTTTCATTGAGCCTATGAAAAAAGTTTGCCTACTCGTAAGTCTTGGAAGTTGCAACTCACACCTGTGCTCGTTAGGTTTTTTGGCAGCCAAACTCTCTCCGGAGTTTACGTGCAGAGAACATGCAGACTGTAAGGCTTTGAATGGCTGCCGCGCTCTGCCGTGAGGACTGCCCTCATTTTCAGGATGGGAATCATGCTCCCGCGTTTTCTGTGTTTCTGCTACTGGGCCTGTGGGCAAGAAGATGCTTAACGCAGATGCAGAGGAGATAAAAGGGAGGAAGATAATATATAGGACAGAAGAGTAGTCTGAGTGATAGACTGTTGGGGAAGCCTTGGAAGTTTGGTGTTAAAATATTAGTAAGCTTGTAAAATTAGGCACTGAACAGTTAAAAAATAGTAGAAGTAAATTTTCCTTTAAAACCAATATTAATTCAGTTCATTTTGTGTCTGTCTGTTGGCATTTTGATAAATTGATAATTTAGCACATTTAGAATGTTATTTTCTCCATGAAACCCCTCCCTTCTCCTTCTCTCGCTCTGTGCCTGGCATGGATGTGGCCTTAGAACAAAACTGGATCATGCATTAAAACAGTTGATGAGTTCAGGACTCATACCTAGTTTTTGCAGGATTTAGAAGACTTAGAGTAAATGAGCAAAATCACTGCAGGAAAAGATGTTTTTATGGATAATGCAAGTGAACACTGACCTTTAATCTCAATTTATCCCTATCTCTGCTACAAACTTCTGAAGAACTTTGCCTGCATATGATCTTCATTTTCTAGAAGGCTTAGGATCTGGTTATAGGTACAGAGCATTCACAGCTGCAACTAACATAAACAGGGGGGATACTTTGAGTGTAATATAGTCCTCTGCATACAAAGAATTCTGGAGAATGAGGCATTAAGTGTCTCAAATTACGCACGCAAAGTTAGTAGCAACTGTGACAATTTCTCGGTGTCTTAACTTTTGCCTGTAGAAAAGGGGGATAATCCTACCTCCACCATTCAGAGGAATGCTGATAGAAAGCTGCCCGGTGTATTTCCCCATTCAAAACTAGCTCTGTTTCCAAAACAGACCTTTATTATTTAGTTTTGGTAGCCTGTGGAAAAATGTTTTCTTTTTCCTAGAAGTAAAGGACAGTTCTGTGATGGGAAGAGTTTATTACGAATAGGAACCATAGCACTGCTCATACCGTTCTGCACAGGGATTAACTACGTGATACTGTGAGCTAGGCGTGCTGCCTTCATCTGCTCCTCCGGCAAAGCCCAGATAGTGACCTTGTCCTTCCATCGCAGCCCTGAAGAGGCCTTTGATGCTGCAGGTCTCCATTAAAATATTCTTCTGTTATGGTGTATTTCTCTGTTAGAGCACTTTTTTTGCTATGGTTTTCATCTCCATTAAAGTAGCTTCCCAATTGTTTTTTAAGACCTTCCTCAAACATCTGGGGTCCTTCTTTTTCAGATTTCTGTGTTCTTACACAAACACATTTTCTTCTCGCAGAATTTGATTTGCTTGCTTGTCCAGCGACTCAGCTGCAGGATCCTTAATCTCTAATGGCTCCAGTCTCTGTGAGGCAGAGGATGTCCAGGCATCTCACAAGCATGAATCTCTGGCTGGCTGTACCCTTATGACCATGGGTGCATGGCTCAAAAACGTTTAAGCCAAATAGGTCTTAAAAATATAACAGCCTGACTTGGTTGTTTTCTTTATGCAGTTGGTCATCTTAGGTTTAGATAGTAATGATTTGGACAGCTCAGAAGCTTTCGTGTCTTCCATCCTATGACCAATAACCCTGTCTTCCAGAGAAGCTAATGGATTTTTATTATTCCTAGGAAAATACTAATGACAGATTTATTTCCTTCTTATTGCCACCTAAACACTTTTGATCTCAGGCTTTTCAGGTGGTCCTGAAAATATTTTCACTTGTGTTTCTCTGTGTCACAGCTGCATTCTGGGACTCAATTAAACTTAATTTTGAAGTCTCATTTCAGGCTATCGCAGACATCTCTGCAATCTGGTACCTTTCTCTGCATCATTACCCAATATGTTGTGAGGAAAGAAAAAAATAGGCCCCACTTTCTGACTTTTCCTCATTAGAAAGAAAGGATGAGTGGTAGACAAATTGACATTCCTGAAACCTGTCTGTGACCTGAACTCGGGACTCCATTTCTGTGGCTTCATTTCTACTCTTCTGCAAGTTCTGAGCAATTTCATATGCAAAATGCTATGCACCTGTATGTAATTTAACAAAAAGAGAGGCAGAATATGACAACTTTCACAAAGTGCTATGATGAGATTCAGTCAGGAGGGAAAAAACACCCAAAATGATTCGTGAAGAGAGCTTGAAGACTGTAGAGATTTTTATTATCAGTTAGTTTATTTCATGACTCTATGTTCCTGTAAAAACTTACAATTTACATGAAATGATACAGTATATATTTGGGGAGGATGTTAACAGAAGTTTAAAATGCATGATAAGTAAGAAATGGTAGAAAAAAATAATAAGAGAGACCCAAAACATCCCTCTGATAGATTTAATAAAATGGAGAGGTGTTTTCTAAAAATGTACATGTGTGTGCTTAATTTTATGTTGCACATTTTCCACACAAAGTTAAACAATACTGATCACATGAATGCAAATAAACACAAGTGTAAATACTTATAGAATAGGCCCTCTGTTTCTTGTAGACCTACAATGATTCCTTGCAGAATTCAAAGTCTGAAAAACAATTTTGATTGTAGTCCTTCATTTTCCTACCTTTTAATAAAATCCAGCCTGTTTATTAATTTGTATTCTAAAAAGATCTTATATTTCTATTGCAACCATGATTTTTGTAGACTCACCAGCAAATAAATTGCTCATAAATTCATCAATATCTTTAAAAAAATAGCAGTTGCTTTTATCAGAAATAGGAAGATTGTTGACAATTTCTAACAGGACTGAAACCACCCCAACAATTTCATGAAACTCTTAGACAGCTAGCAGGATGCATTTCTCTGGGGATCCTGACAACTTGGGTCTTAATATTTTTTATGCTATCAAAATGAATTAAATATTGGACATGGTTTTAATCACCTGTCTCACCTAACTCCCGTTTTCATTTACTTTCAATATTTGTTACAAACAGTAGCTTAAATGGTCCCTCTTAAAATGTCTGCATAGAAACTAATCTGTTTTTCTCTTAACTTATTAGGTTTTGCCACAAGAAGCAAGCTTTCACTTGGAACAGTTTGATTAAGTACTTTGCATTTTTGTATTGGCCGTGTTGATAGGAGTGCAGCCATTCACACAAGTGTTGGAACATGGCAGCCCTGAGCCACAGGGAGTATAAACTGCAGTTGAGCCTGCAAATTATTTTTTTTTGTTTCAGGACCCTAATTAAACATGTGCATAAGCCCATGCTTAACCTTGAGCATTTGACTAATCCCACCGATTTCATTAAGACAAGGTACTCTGCAAATTTCATTTTTATTAAAAATTCCTATTGAAAAGCATGGGGGGTTTTTTTGCATTTATTGTTTTTCCTGCTCACTAGAATTGTGATCTTAATGGGAATGTTCATCTTCTTAAAGAGGAGCACTAAGTGCTTCCTTGAGATAAAAATCTTTACAGCTTTCCAGCATAGTATTTGTATGCTAATGGAAAAGTAACACGAAAGAACTTTACTTAAAGTGTTTATGAATTATTGTTTACTCTCTGTATTATTCATATAATTCAGATACATATGTATTATTATGTTTTAAAAGTTATGAATACTGCTCAATTCAGAGGTCCTGGTTAAAAAAAAGGAAAGCAAAAACCTAGTGTTTCTGCAACACTTTGAACATGCAGAGATGTAGGTACAAAAAAGCAACGAATAATGATGTTGTCAAAAGCATACCACTGTTACACCTCCTAGAGCCAACGGAATATGAGCAATGTTTCCTGGTAAAAAAATACCAGAACCAGCTCCGAAGCTTGCCAGAATATAGGAGAATAGTTTAGATTTTCCTGTTTCTCAACCAACTGTACACTAGCACAACTGAAGACAAAAACCTGTGAAATAATCAGAGCCTTCAGCCTCCAGGCAAGTTAATGGCAGCGGAGTGCTTTCAGGTCCTCAGCAAAGCAGACCAGCGTTATACTCCTGCACCACTGCCACTGCTGATAAGAAAACAGAGAGCCAGGGGTGAGCCTGGGAGAGAGACAGAGATTTAGTGACCGTCCTACAGCTTGGAAGGAAAACTATAAAAACCACAACAAAGCACAACCTTGAAGTCTCTTACAGTAAGGCTGAAAAGCAGCATGGACAGATGTGGTTGTCTTCATGTTTCAGTGATAAATAAATATGCATTCATTTCACAGACTAAAATGACCTAGGTTGACTCAAGAATCAACAGCATGATACACAGGATTGTTAACACAAATGAAAAAAAAGCTTCCCTTTTGAATGCTGCCCTGCCTTACGCACCTAGGTTATGGCCACGCTGCCCTTGCCACCAGCATGTCGAACAAGAGCACAAAACCCTGGGCCACGCTGGATGCCCGGATCATGGCCGCACTTCCCAGGCCTTTGGAACCACTTGAATTATTCAGCGTTACATGCCGGGACGTGAGCTGATGACCACCAGCCTGTTTTGCAGGTGAGTTTCCTTCCCGAGAGAGCCAGCTGCGTGCACCAGGGCAGAGGCCGGGCGCGCCCCAGCACGGGCCGCGTGACTGGCGAGTGGATCAGACCTCACGTACAGAACCAGGAGCCAGTCCGGCGAAACACCCGGCCAGTCCCCCGGGGTAGGTGGGACTCCTGGTAGCCCTAGACCAAGCAGACAACTCCGTAGCTAAAAGCCTTCACTTCCAGAAATGCTGAGCCACCTACAGCTCCCTCTGACATCTGTGGTAACCAGAAATGCTCAGCCACTCTGAAAATAAAACCAAAAGCCCCTGAGTCTGTAAATATTTGTTCACAGGTTTATCTTTAAGTACATAAGTAATCCTGCAAGACAGCATCCAGCCTTCATTGAAGCCACTGGAAATATTGCCCTGGGCTTCTCGGAGGTCAGTATTTTGCCCCTCGCTCCCACTGGGCTTCTCGTGTACTGGGAGCAGGCCTAAATTTGACTTATGTGCTCACAAAAACCAGAACAAAACCAACCGAATATTTGGATATATTTTATGAGAGAGATTTTAAATTAAAAACCTCCACATTCCCCCGACCTTGCCGTAATGCCTTCCCATGATGCTGCTGTTAGTTTCACCGTGCCAAAGGTTTACTAGTTTCGGCTTTGCATTTTAGCTTGCTCCTGTCAAGTTTCTTTTGCTGTGTAGTTCAAGTATATTATACCATTATGGAAAGGTCCCTAAAATGGTGGCTGACTGCAGTTAGGTGGATATTTCTGCTCTCTGCAGAGAAACAGAATAGAGAAACGTGCAGTAAAAACTCAGAGGATCTTAAAAATCCATTAGAAACTGCATTACTCACCTTGATTTTATAAAGATACTCAGATATGATGGCCATATGAAATGCCAATATAATTTATAACTGTTCTTTTATATTTATTATTTGTCTTACTTCAGTGGCTCACAGGCTGAGTCTCCATCTCTCTCACTTAATAGATGTGGGGTTTTTTTTTTCCAAATGACGGGGGATTCACAGACCTGGCACGTTCCCAAGTATAAAAGGGCTCCACACAGGGCAATACAGTACTGCTCAGCTCCTCTTCTGCTCGTTGCTTTACACGATGGGACGTAGCAGAGAAAACACAACATGCCAAACCCCGACAATTACGAATGACCCTCAGGGTGGAACCCAAATTAGTTGCCTAAATTTCCACTACAACTTAAAGAAAAGATTTTTATGAAGCGTTCCCCCACTCCCAGCCTCGCAGCAAATGACCTTTCTCACAGCTAATCAAGGTATGATTCTTTACTTTGAAATTCTATATACAGACTTCATCTTCAAGTAGAAAAATTATAGCAGTTTAATGGGCTACAAAACATTTCTAACCTTTTTTTTTCATGTTTAGCTGATGTTACTGTTGCAGTTAGGAACACCATTCAAGCCTGCAGGTGCAGTCGAACAGAACTTTATGTGGGAACTTCCCTTGAAAATTGGTGTCAAGGATAAAAAATTATGTAAAGTAGCAGATTGAATTTTAGCAAATTGACCAGATGCCTTCTCAGCCTTCCAAACAGCCTGCCCCTCCAAACAGACGGAGGAGGAGGAAGTTGTTGCTGTTGTTTGACATTGCAATTATCAGAAGAGGAACATGGGCTTCATTGGGGTGGGGTGGGGGGGATCACATTTGGTAGATTGAGAAGAAATGGAGGTATTTCTGAGTAGATGCCTTTTATGGGATTGCTATGTTGCCAGTCCAGCAAAGCACGTACTTAAGTGCACAAGAAATTGAATTACTCCAATTTAATTTTAAACACCTTTTTTTTTGTGAATTTTTAGTTCTCTAGGGTTTTAAAAAGTATACTGGTTAGCTAATAAGCAGTTTGTTAGGCTCACATTTAACGTTGTTCCAGCCAATCCTGTAAGTGTAGCATTCCATGCACAGAGCTCAGTTAATTTTATCCAGCACCTTTTATGGGAATCTCATGGTTGTCAGGAAGTTTCCCACCCTGGAAGAGAACACTCATGGTAACGGGTAGCATCCTGATGAGGGAGGGAAGTTAAACTCTTTTTTTTAATCATCTGTTGATTAGTTGCATCTTGTTTCCTTTTCTATTTGTCCCCCAAATATTCCATTGTCCTTAGGGAGTAACACCTGTGCCCAACATTTTTTCATTGACGTTCCTTCTTTTTAATAGCCTCGGGCTACCTGCTTCCCTTCTTCATCAGACAATTGCACAATATGAAGTGCCTAGCATGCAGATGAAGTGTTGCAAAGGAAAGGGTGTCTTGAACTCATTATTTGGAGAGATGTGTAACAATGAACTATTTGTGATGCTGTTGGAATAACATATGAAGTAAATTAAGTGGAACTGACTTTGCCATTTTGCATATGATAATGGAGAGTCCAAAAGCAATGTCTTAAAAAATTATGAAGTTGATTGAAATTATTATACATTTATTTTCTACCTCATACGTTAATAAGAGAGTTGTGACAGTGATTTCTAAATAGATAATAGAGAAGAGTGAACTAACACACACGCTTTAAAGCCATGATTTGAAAATTTCCCACTTTGTTGCATAGTCATGAGGCCTGTTACTTGCACATTTAATTTCCTTTGAATATTTTTAGCCCAGTGAATGATTATAATTATTAAATGTATGTATTGAAGACTGAATCATTTATTTTTATTGCTGTCTAGATACTAAGGCAGATAGAAGTGATGATGAATGTGTGGGGTTTTTTAAAGCCAAACATCTTATTTATTCTGTTGGGCATAAGTTTTCAACTAATTTGAAAATTTAAATTAATTTACAGCTTACAACAGATGACAGAAAGACAGTCTTAAAAACAGAAATCTCATTTTCCCTTGTGTTGCGTTGCTCACAACAACCAATGTATTTAAAAGAGCTATGGCTGAAAGTATGCAGTAGTGGTCACCTAATATCCACAATTAATTTGTATCTTTGTTTTGTTGTGTGTGTGTGTGGTTCTTTTTTTTAATTTAAAAAAAACTGAGCTTTTAGGAAACCTGAAATAAAAAACAGATTTTGAAATTAGGTAGAAGTTCCAAGGGTTCCAGAGGATCTCAAGTACTGGATAATCCTTTACTATTTATCTCACACGACTGCCAATAGCCCTTACTGACAAGCCATTTTACTTACGTTGATTTCAAGACATTTCCATAAATATTTTAAAGCTCTGCGCTAGACAGCTCTAATTCTACAGGGTGTGTGGCCTGATCCATCCCCCAAATGGTTACACACGGGGGCTATGATGTGTCCTCAATGATGATTCAAGTCCTAAATGGGGTAGCTTTAAAGTTACTTGTTGTAACAAGCAAAACACTGGTAAAGATGGAGCAGAAATGACAGTACAGCGTCAGCCCTGTGATGACCAAGCCAGAACGGGGATGGGACCTTCTGCATGTGCTGCCATCGCTGGGTTTCCCCTCCCACAGCCCTCTCCCTCGGTAGCCTCGCCTCCGGCAGATAAACCGTGACAAATACCTTGTAACAAGCTTGTAGTGACTTCCTAGACAGTAACAACTCAAACAATTCATCTGTTCGCCAATGCAGATGCATCCCATCTCCATTCTCATTACAGAATATAGAGCTGGGAGGGACGTCCTGGGTCATGGAGTGGGTTCCCTTGCAGCCATAGGCAGCCAGAAAGCATAATCCCTCATACAAACCCTTTTATTTTGGCCAACACATAGGTGTATAATCTCCAAGTCAGAAAACTAAGAGAAATCTGCCTCATGGTTCACAACTTGCAGATGTTGCTGCTTTCAACATAATTCAAGCAATGTAGGAAACAATAAAGAACTAATGTGAAAGGGAGAGACTTAACTTTCCTGAGATTTTTGTATTAGAAAATCAAATCTAATCTAACTACATCTCAGACTGCCAGAATCATCTTCAAACTCCATGGCAGAAATTTAACCTCCATAACTTCTCCCTTGCCCCTCAAAGCCTACAAAAGTCTGAATTACACTTTCCTGCATGGATATTAAATCATTCCAATTTAGTTTTAGTTTCTTTTCTGTTTTCCTTGCAGGTAAAAAGTGGTCTGAGGAATCTACATAGGCCACTGCGGATGGAGAGTTTGCTGAAGGGAGGACATGCGGGAAGGCAGCTATCTCCGTGCTGTTACTCCAGCGGATCTCTGCTCGGCTGCGTGCCTTCTCCGCAGCCCCACGCTGCCAGCGCGCAGCCGTCTGCAGCTCACAAGCTTCCCATCTACGCCTCGGGGCCGTACATCGTGTTGTACAGAGCACTGTTCACACAGGCACAAACAATAGCCGAGGGTTAGCTTGTGTGAACGATGAGAGGTGATGCGGAGGGGATGAGCTCTTCGCTCACCCGCCTTCAAAAGAGGAGAAAGTGCCTGCCTAGCAAAGAGCCTGTCTCGCATGGAAAGCTGGTAATACAGATGAGGCGAAGCTCCTGCTTCCTGTCTGCTGACAGAGGCCTTCCAGAAGCAAAAGAGACAACAGATGGTTACTGTATCCTAACACCACGGAAAATCTGTTCAGGTCCCGGTATTTCTCAGCTCTCCTTTTCTTTATTCCACACTCCCACATATCTCCATATTCTCTCAGACCTTTCCTAAAAGGCACACTTTTCCTCATCTGCAATAGGAACCTGCATTATACTAGTGCCACTGCTTACATTCAGAAAAATCATCTTTTCCTTCATTTAGAAAACTTACTCTTTTCCATTTCTTCCTTAAAAGCCACATTTGCGCAGTCCTCCTGTATTGAAATCCACTTGGATACTGTCTGTTCCCATTTGCCATTTGATCTTTGTCTTAAACATTCAACTCCTATCAGGACTCCTGTCTACTCCCAAAGGTGCAGAGTCAGCAACAAAAACATTAGGATTAGTTATCCCTCAGACTTCAAAAGCATGTCCAACAGGCTAGACTGAAATAACAGAGATGTTAAAAAAGGCAAAGTTGAGAGAGAAAAGGCGGGGGATCAGACTAAGAAGGCGATGTTACTTAGGGGAGCTAGTATATAACATGATTAGATTTTACTCGGTTTTTCTTTCTAGGGTACCTTGACCTCTGTTCATGACTATTGTAAAATTTCTAGATGCTCTGTAACTTTTGAAGATTAAAAATAACAGAAAAAGGAGCAAAGGGGTTCCTATATTCCTGATTTATTTCAATCCAGCGTAAAGGAGGAAAATAAATCTGCTGCCCCTTCAGGACATAAAGCAGCATGTTACCTCCAGGAGTGTCTGTGCTACAGCAGCTTCAGGAACAACTGCCCGTCTTGTTTCCTCCCCTGGCGTTTCTGTCCCTATGGCTGCTTCAGCAGGAGCCCGCGGAGGGGCTGCGTGGCACGCGGGGCACATAGGGCACTGCTGCGCCGCGGGCACACTGAAGCGTGCACACATACAGCACGCTCCCGCGGGTGTACCCTGTCACACCCATACGCTTGCCATCCGCGTGGCGGCCACGCTGTCCAGCACTGCACTGCAACCCCTGCCCGTCCCCCAGCATGGCTCTCTGGCACAGGGTCCCCTGACCCCCAGGGGCGTGAAGGGATCGGACCGTGGGGAATTTGATAAATCAGACATTAAAGGAGGCTGCATTCGCTGTTAATTATTTACATAGATCTAATTAGCTTCTCAGGAACTCGCCCTGTGCCACCGTTGTAAGGTGGCAGCCTTTCTGTAAAGGATTCTGGCCATGGTTTGCTCTCCGATTCCTCACAAGGTGGCCTTACCATGAAAGCAACCCTTGCAAGGAGACACTAATGACTGATCTGTGATGCTTCACCTGGATTTAATCCGCTTCATTTTTCCAGTTACTTAGTAAGGTTTCTCAAGCACATGGAAGACCTCCTCATACTAGATCAAAAATCTGCGTCAGTACCAAACTGCTGTGGAATGCCCTGGCCTAATTAAGGCAATGTTAACAAGCAGCAGCAGCACACGGCTGTGAAATCTCATTGGAGTGGAACAAAAGTTGTTGATCCTAGTTATGTCGTGTCTGAGAATCAGCTGTAAAATTCACAGCCATTTAATTTGCATCTGTTCTCAGATGAAAAGAACAGGGTCTTTTGACTCAATTGAAATGGCCTGCATCCTTGAGCAGGATTTGGCCCTTGATACTTAGTGGACTCCGCAAGCGATAGATGCCATGCATGCCTCCTGCATGTCCTACACTTTCACTTCTTAAAGATAAAAATTACAGGTGGTGTACCAGTGGATTAGGGGCAGTGAAGAATGCCCGAGCCTTGTGATCTAGCAGCAAAGTTCAGCTACTGATTTATGACCCGATGTGTACCCTCCCTAAAGCAGAGTTGAAAAAAGACCGTAGGTGGGTATAAGATCTATTTCTCTCACTGTTACAGAAGGTGGGGAAGAGGTCATGGTCCCTGGTCAGCTCCCTTTCGGGCAGAAGGAGAGCCCAAAGATCATCTCTTAGAGACAAATACCAAGGGTCAAACTATACCAGAACAGGCAGAGTCATCAGGGAGCAATTACTTCCTGGACGTCAGAAGGTGAAATGTGCAGCATTGCCAATCACTAGGGCATCACGCTGTTTCACAGTTTAAATACTTGGGAACAGACCTGGCAGCAGGGAAGCATGTCTAGCGTCTCTAGCCCAGCTTCTAAGAAAATTGCCCGCTGCGTGTACCAGCTTGCAGTGGCATGGGACGACGGCCTATTTTGCTGTGGAGGACGGCCAAGTGGAGCACTGCTCTCACAACCTTGCAGGGCTGCCACACACTGAGAACAAAACCACCGGGGACCAGTATTACCGTGAGCGTAGCTACGGCTCTCACATCACGACACAGCGCTCCGGCAGTGATGAGAAAAGACAGACACGAGCATCACCCACTGAGCTTCTTTCCCTGCTAAATGATCCTACTAGCAGTAATTCCTCTGCATCTCTTATAGTCTCCAACTACTTTTAGTGGGCCAAATCTTCAACTGGTGCCACCTGGCTTGGATGAGAAAATGACACTAATTTACACTGGCTGACAACCAAGCCCATCACTTCTGTATTTTGAATCTGTACCGTGTTGCGGGGCTTGATGGTTTGCTAGCTGCCTGCTGGGGGAGCACATTTACTAGCATGTGCACTGTTTGGGAGGAGTGCAGCCCCTGCTGTGCTTCCATCTCTGCACTCTGGAAGCATTGGAGGAGAGCGTGTTAAACCGTGCTCTGCTTCAGGGTGAATTACTGTTTTGAGTTTTTCTGTAATGATTGTTTTCTAGCAATAAAGACTCTACCCTTGGGAATAGTAAGGCTGCTTTGTATCACTTTGGCAGTGTAAGGTTCCTCAAGATCAATGCACAAGTAACATACACCCTAAATACTGTCAACTAGCCTAGAACAGCTGAAAGTTCAGGTACCTCCGTAGAGTTACTTAACCAGAGTCTTTCTTTTTTCTCTCTCTTCCTTTTCATCATATGCTAGTAAACTCTTAGGACTAAAACCCACCTGATTTTGTCCATCAGGCAGAAATAAACCCCTAATTTTAAATACTGACAATATGAACCTCTACACCTTAACAATTACCCACGCTACATTTCAATTCAGCAGAAGCACGTTTGGGATATGATTCCTCTGACTGGTTTTAGATCACATGATAATTCAAGTTGGAAGAGATGTCAGGTGATCTCTAGTCCAGGGTCAGTTATGAGGTCAGACCGGGTTATTCAAAGCTTTGTCCAGTCTTGTCTTGAAAATCTCCAGAGGTGGAGACTGCCTACCTGTCCTTATGGTGACACAGTTTCGTCTTATGCCCAGCTTATACCTCTTGTTTTTCATCCTCCTATCACGCACCACTGGGAAGAGCCTGGCTCCATCTTCTTGCTAACCTTGGGAAGGCTGCTGTTAGGTCTCCCCTAAACCTTGTCTCCTCCAGGCTAAACAAGTCCAGTTTCCTCAAGTCTTTCCTCACAAGGAAAGTGCTCAAGCCCCTTGACCCTCTTGTTATCCCTCTGCTGAATTCGCTCCAGTTTATTCATGTTTTTCTCGTATTGGAGGGTTCAAAACTGCACACGGTATTCAAGTACCCACAGAGAGACCCTTGCAACCATAGGCAGGGGTCCTGGGTGCTGCCGCTGGGCAGGGCCGCCTGGGCCCAGGGTGACGGCTGCCCTTCCCTGCCCCGTCTGAAGCTGCCAGCCTGGGGCTGTGCACAGGCGGGCGCCAGCCCAGCCCGAAGGAAACCAGCCCGGAGGTCAGTTCCTCAGGATCAGAGGACCAGACCACAAAAGAAGAGATGGCAAAGAAGGGACTGGGATGTGCGATCAGTGTTGCTGGTTATTTTTTAAAGGGATCCTTTTTTATTTAGACAACATCCCATAACCATCTTTCCAACCTCCCCCCAGCATAGCATCATCTCTTAAACCTGTGCCCTGTGCTATTTCTCAAACTCTTGTGGTGCCTGAGGAACACGCCCCGGAGCAGTGGAAACTGCAATTATGGCTTTTTATGTCCTCTTCCAATTTATAGGTTTTCAAATTATTCTACGTCCAACAGTTTTACTTCATTTGTCATAAAAAAATGGTAAATGCTATCCAGCTTAATAAGAATGGCAATTCCGTTCAAAAATTATTCCTTTCTGTTTGAAGAGGCTGTTTCGGAAATGAACATCATTGGGAGGTTTTCAGTTTCTCACAAGTGACTGGGAGTCAAGAAGGAAGGTTGCGGGGTTTGTATTTTGTCATTCAAGACAGTTTTGTGGTTGGATCCAAGGGGAAGTTATAAAGTGGAGTTATTTCTTGACTGTTTTCAATAAAGCCTCGCTTTTGGACATTGAAACATTTTCAAACTACTGCAGAAAGAATTATAACTGATGAATATAAATGTCTGTCCATCAGACCACTGAAATTATGTTGAAAGAGATCTCACGCTGGAGAGGGACATCAGGGTAGCCTCTGTTTGGGGACCTTGTGCACATCCAAAAGAATCCCAGTCTGGTGCTGCTCAGTCATTTAAAAATGATATCTGGGATTTTTGCAGGGCCTTGCTAGAGCTTCCCAAGGCAATGGTCCCTTTGTAGTTTTCAAACTGGACTCCCCAGGGCCTGGGCATTCCCTTACTGGTCCTCAGATTGGGCGATTCCTACTCCTCCAGGCGGTGGGACCCCGAGAGCATACTGAAAGGAGCGCAGAGGGGGTCCTCTAGCCAGCTCCACCAATTTAGGCGCTTTCAAAGTACTTTTTGCTGAGGGAGCAGGCATGGGGTGTTTTCAGGATGGCCCTGATTGATGCCGTACAGATACTTTTCAAAATGTACCTGAGGGGTGGATTTCTGGACATCCTCAAAATGTTCCCAAAATGGGATTTTTGGAGTATTTCCTAGAATTGCCTCCTTCAGACAATGGTGTCTAAACTGAGATGGCTATAAATGAAGTCTAGCGTTACAAGCAAACATGCATGTTGCAGAGCTCTGCCTTCAGGCAAATTAATTTAATCCTCAGTTCCTTCACAGCGCAACTTAACATGCTCACCATAATCCTCGTTCTCTTGGGATACTGCAAATACTTCACTATATGAGCTTTTGAGAGAGGCAAATAGAAAAGTTTGCCAGGAGGGGCTTATCTCTGGCTATGAACATGTGTGCAAACCCCAGCTTGGCAATGGATTTTCACCTAGGTGCATACATTACCCCATTTTTTGTTAGTGAACTTTTTGTTTCATGGCTGCTCAATGACTTTTTTTGTGCTGGCCCCGTACAGCTGTCTGTCCCATCTCCATCCCCTTCCCCTACTGAAAAGGCTTTCCTATCATCTTCAAAACAAGAAGCTGGGCTTCTGATGGGTCCTCAGCACCCATCAGAATTAGACCTACTTTAAGGCGAAAAAAAATTAAGGTACCAAATCAAATATACTAGTTGTTCATTTGCATTTAATTTGGAAACCCATAAAGTGTGCACATTGTAAATAATTTCAACCACTCTGTACTTTAAAGTGCAGAGACTGTAAAAAAAGCAAATTCAAATTAGACTACGTAGGAGGATTTTTAGGACTCTGCTTTAACTGGAAATTTGATTGACTGAAGAGCTGATAGTCTTAAACCTTAAGTGCCTGGTGTCAGCAAGGAGGTGAACTTTATGGCTGAGTTTTACAATCTGAAAATAAGAGTTTATGTGAAAACATGTGAGAGGTCCTTAAAGAAAGTGTTGTTACCAGGCACTGCTATAGTAATACTAATGCTTCTGTGTTCTTACTTTTAACCTCCCTCCTAGATGTAAAGGTACCAGGGGAGAAGGTTTGCTACAATACAGGAATTTTGGATGATGACTCTCAAAAACAATGGGTTTTTTATTATTTTATACCAGTGCCTCTGGTTTCCTCAAATGAAAAAAAAAAAAAAAATCTGTGTATTTCTGTCTTTTATCTATCATCTCATACATATTAAAAGCTAGATTGTAGTTAGGGGACAAAGAGTGCTATAGTGGCACCAGCCTCTTCAACAGCTTACCTCTGGGCAGGTGACAACCAGGGAACTGTGTCCAGGGGAAGGAAGAGGCTGCCCAACTTGTGCCCTGTAAAGGGTAATGGCCTGGCAAGGGTGCCAACCCAAGAGCAATCATGCAGATGAGTGGGGGAATAAGAATGGAAGGAGAATTTAGATCCAAAGGAGAGGGAGCCCCTCCCTCCTAGCGGGGCAGGGAGGGCACGGGGAATGCTGCTTGGAGAGTTTCAGCTTGTTCGCTTTTCTTGCTTCCTAAGTGGTGAGTTAAAGGACAAGTGATACCTGAGCAAAGGGTCTGCAAAGGTGAGAAGTCTGGAATTTTACTCTTCCTCTCCACAGTGGAGAAACAACCTATCACTTAGCACCCCTTCCTTCAGGAAGGCATTTAATGGTAGGCATCTCCATTTCCATACAGAACACTAACCCTCTCACCTTAAATTGTTTTCAAGCCTGTCTCATTTTGCCTTAAGCTGCCCTCTAGAAGCGGCAGGCAACTCTGGGAAGGTGGCAGGGAGAGAGGGAGGGGGGTGAGGAGAAGCTGCTCCATATCCACCACACAGGCCAGCTGAAGTCATCCAGAGAAAATATCCAGCCGCTTCCTTCCCTGCCACACAAGCTTTTCACAACCTTTTCAACACACTGGGAGCACTGCTCCTTTCCTTACCCCCTCACCATGTTCTAGTTCTTACCGTGTAGGAGAGGGCTGCAGGACAGAGACAAGACCAGGCCAGCAGCAGCATGCTCGAGAAGGCACGGTGGCTCTCTGACCTGCTTACCGCTACTCCAAACACCTGCCCGTCGATTAGTCAGAGGATACAACACCGAGCCTGACTGAACAGTCAGCATCTGGTGGTGTCCAAATCATGCTAGCTAACTGGGATCAGCCCTTGATCTGCACTGAGCACTATTTGGCCTCATAATGTTTTCTGCTCCCTCTTCACGTCTTCTCAAGAGCCTTGGAGCCATGATGATGCTCACAATAAAACCCACGTAAGGAACAACTGACCATCATTAAAACCGAATACAAACAAACAAATAATTAAACTAGAACCTGAACAGTTGCTTTATTCTGCTGATGCCAGGTAAAACCTCTGAGGCAACAAAGAAGCATCTCCCATAGCCCTGAAGCTGCTGTCAGAGCTTCTTAATAGCTGTCACAGGTGTACGTGTGACTGTGACAATATTATCTATGGCCACAGTGGAGCCTTTCCGAGCCAGGCTGGTACTCTCGGTTATACAAGTGCTCTGAAACTCCCTGTGGCTCAAACACTGCCTCTTCCTTGGCCTCTTGCCCTCGCTCCTGGTGTCCCCAGCGCTCCGTCTGGCCATCCGTCCTCAGAAACGGGCCCCACATCCAGCACTCCCCCCAAACTCCCCTCGGTTTAAGCACACCGAGCGGCTGTTCTTCACAGGCAAGAGATTACTGACACAGATTAAATGCTTTGCTGAGGCACACTGATCCAAGCAAAATAAGAGCTGCCTGTACCTACATGATGTCCTGCCTCCGTTTCCCCATTTCTCTTTTTTAGGGTTTGGCACGCCGCCTTTCCGGGATGTGCTCACGCATACTTTTCTTAACCTGGTCAGCAAGGAAGAGCTACGAACAGCCAGGCTCAGCTTTCTGCAACTTCCAGCCCCGTCTGCCAGCTGATTTGCCTGGTTGGCTTCAAACCACCACACCAGGTGGTCAGAGCCCCGCAAGGGTACGGTTTGTGAGCCGGTTACAAGCCCGGCCATTAGGTTTTCCCAGGTAAAAACATTTTTTCTTGTTTCTTTGTCCACTAACTCGTCGCTGAGATGGAAAGCAATTAAAGAACCAGCCTCGTGCGCTCCTGCCGCAGTAGAGAGTATGAGAAGGAGGAGGTTTATGCTCATTTTTTTGTGGCTTGAAGCAGAGCTGGCGGGCTGTGTAGGTGCAGTATGGCAGCCGAGTGCTACTGGGTGACTCAGCTTTCAGCAGTGCCCAACAAGCCAAGGGGCCATAACCAAGCGAGGGCAATTCAAAGCTCGATGCCCTGGGCTGGGCAGGGTGCTCCCACCAGACGCCATGGAAAAGGAAAGGGACGCTGCGTGCAAAACCCGTGCCAGCGCCGCCGGCGGCAGCAGCAGCTCGGTCAGCCTGGCTGTGCCTCACGGTGGAGGCCACTCTGCCAACAGCTGGAATGGCCACTGCCCGCCTCTCACTGGACACCCTGACCACCCCGGGCCGGGCCCAGGGCCACCTCACGGCCACCGGGAGGGGCTGGGCCAGACAAGGAAAAGGTCCAGCAGCTGCGAAACCCTGCGGCCCCCTCCCCAGCGGCAGGCAGTGGGGGGCCATGTTACCAGCCCCGCAGCCGGGCCAGCTCATTTTCCCAGCTGGGGCGCACCATTGACTTACCCAGTCCAGTAAGAGCTCCCAGCAGCCACGTACTCAGTGTAGCAAGGCCCGGGTGAGGCGGCTGCCGGGCACAGGGATGTACGGTCTCAACAAAACCTACAACGACATGAAAGTTAGCTGCGCTGGCGGCTTTGCCAGGAGAAAATCGTTTGTAGCATGAAAAGGAGGACATAACCGCACTAGCAAGTTGTGAGCTCCTTTCTCCTGACGGGTCAGCTGCTTGCACTGATGCCTCCTGCAGTGCCCTTGTGTACTGAGGGTCTTAAACCTCCTCATAAACGTCCACGTTTTCCCTGGTATCATCAGGCTGTGTTGTAGAGGTCGGCAATAAAAGCCACCTGCACCACACCTCTTTGCAGCCCCCAGAAGTGCCCGATTCCCACATCTCTTTCTAAGAAGTCTCACCCATGACAAGCACAGTTCCCAGTCCATTTCCAGCTCTCCCAGTACTGTGTTTGGCTCCAGGAGAGACCTGGGGCCAGACTCTGGCTGAGGCTGAGACCCCTTGAAACCACATCTGCAGTGAAGAGAAGCCTGCAGCCAACGGTGAGGGCAAGGGCTGAGCGGGATCACGAATGGTCCTTTCCCATGCCCAGAACTGAAGCCTTAGGACACCTGGGCAGTCTCTCCCTTTCCAGTCAATCTTCTACTAGGCAGGAGGCTAGGGCAAAGCAGATGTTAGGCTCTCCTTTAGCAATAACCTCTCTCTTGGGTACATTAAAAAAATCCTCCAAGTAACTCTCACTAATAAACAGAACAAACTGAAATTCTTTATGATAGATGGCATGAAATGTTAGTGTCACATTCCCTTCAAATATATTCAGGATTTGGAAGTACACAAGTGTTTTGCTTACCATTTTTTCTCCCAGAGTATGTCACTCCCTCTTCTTTGTAGGCCTGTAACCATGTAATTTACCCGTTCTGCACCAACAGAATTCAAAGCCATCGCAGGTCAACGCAAACGTGGACTTTCCAATAGAAATACCAACTGCAACCTCTTCTCCAAACGGCAAAACGGGGTTTGCTGAAAAGGCTAGATTTGCTACGTGATGCCCATCACAACCAAATAGATACCTCAACAGCTTTACAAACCCTGTATGTAATTATTCTGCAAGGGAGCACAGGTTTTGTGTTTGTTTACTGTAGACTGTTTATAGAGAGGAAGCCAGTGGCATTTCCCTGGTGCCACCTCCAGGGTCTGAAAAAGGGGACCTAGACACGTGCTCCCTTTCCCCCTTGTGGCCAGATTCCCATGGGAAGGAAACAGAAAACAAGAGCTAAAAGGGAGCTGCGTCTCTGATGTTGGCAATCACAGGACCAGGTCTGCACAATATATGGCAGATTGCTCTTACCCCTCATCTGAACAACGTAAAAATGACATTATATGCTTCAAGAACCATTTAGAAGGCGCTTCCCTTTTTCTTACATCATATTGAAACTAAATTTTTATACAACTTCAGAAGAGTTGTAACTGTTTAGTTACTAGGGCTGGACTGCACTGAGTCATATGCTCAGAAAGCAAGTTACAGACTCAGTGTTGCAGAAGTCACAGAGAAAGAAATTTCCACATTGTACAAATCAGAATAAAATTACTCTTCATGCGGCACCATACAAAAGCCAACAGAATCTGCCATTGAGTGCTTCAGCAGCATCACTGGGCGCTCAGCTCAGGCTTTGGAAATCATGGATCTGCTCCCTGTCCATTGGTGACCTCCAGTGAAATACCTTCCTGTCACATGCCTTGTTTTTCTCATCTTTTGAGTATAATACGATCCTCTCTAAAGCATCTTCATAATCCTTGCTTGGTATTTTAGCAGATGTCACACTTGTCACTGTGACAGCTGACTCAGGTGAAGCACAGGAGGGCTTTACCCAGCATTTTGCCTCCTGATTTTATTTCGCATTGCTCTGAAGATGGCAAGTCCTGCCGCCCCAACGGGGGCTTCCTCCTCTGCAGCTGTAGCCCTCCATTAGGTTATCTGCCCCATGAAAAAAAGCCCTCTGTCCATCAACATGGATGTTCTCAGCACCCGGAGGTTACGCAGACAGTACCTGGAGTCACCGGCATGGTAGCAGCAATGTAAAGAGAAGGAAAAGGAATCCATTGTTTGAAAAAAGGGTGGAAGTTGCGAGGAGTGGGCTACATAGTAAGTTTACCTGCTTTAAACCACCTTTTGGTGCAGCTGCTTCTCTTCAGTGATGTTACATACAGCTTTTCATTTTAGGTGAACAGAATCACGCCCAATGTACATTTAGGCATCTACAGCAGATAATGTAAATATGTCCTAAATAGATGTTATCGTACTAAAACCATGTGGTCTTGCAGTCTATGCGGAGCTTTCACTGAAATGATTTCTACGTGAATCTCTGAATCCCATCGTGCTCAATTTATAAGAAAATAGCCAGCATATCAGCAGGAATGAATCGGTATCTCCACTAAAGTCCAAAATAGTCTCTTGCAACAAGCCATGATGCTTAAGGTTGCAATGTTTTCCCCATTATCAGGGCATAGCCTCATCATCTCCTAAACTCAGCTACTCACTGCCATCTCCTGCCAAAGACCTTGCTCCCACCAGTCTGCTGGAGCTTATCCAGCTGACTACGCCTGTCGTGGGAAGAAACGCTCCAGGATGCGGCTTCAGTAGAGGAGCAGTAGTCTCTTCCACTGACTCCGCTGGATCTGGAAAGGGATGTTTCCACATGCTGTCAGCACCAGCCCTTTAACACTGTTGCTTCAGCTGGCTTTCGCTGAATGCCAGTGAGCTAGACAGAGAGCAAGCCCCCCGGGAACACCAAATGTCAGCACCACCCATTCCCAGTAAAGGAACGCCTGACACACATGCAGTGCCAAGGGAAAGCTCTGTGATTCTGCCCCAAGACAGCTGTCTATCATAATAAACACCAGCTCCTTCCCTTGCTCTGCTCTTCCTTCCAAATTAAATAGAAAAAGAATTATTTCACCCCCCGAAAAAAAAGGTCTTGAATTCTTGTTCAAATAGAAACATGCGTTGCCTGGGCTAGTTCAAACACTAGCCAAAATAAACAGAGGAGAAGTTGTTTATTTTCTAAACAAGTCTAAATTTATTCATTACCCTAGTAAAAAAAAGTTTGGATTACAAGTGTCTGAACAGTATAAAAGTACAAAACAGGTTCCATAGATTTCTAATACATTAATACAAAGTGCATGACTACATACAGTTCATTTTGCATTACTACCGGGAATGGAAGAGGTGGGAGGGAGTAGGGGAAGCAGTTGGCAGTTGAAATCTAGCAATAAATAAATAAATACAGAAGAGATGATCCGTATCAGAGCACATCCTACCACCAATACTGCAGCCTTAGGTGTACAGAATTACTGATGCTGAAAACACAAATTCAAATGAAAGCAGGTGTCTGCAAAACCAGCTCAGACTCTTGCTCAAGCCCTTGTTAGGCATGACCAGCCCAGTTAAGCCATTATACAAGCAAGTATCCATTATATCTATGGTTGGACTCAAAGGTCTTTTCCAACCTAAATGATTCTATTATTCTATTTGGTTGCAGATGAAAGCAAGGTAGGCAGCTTTGTCCTCCCTTCAGGATCTCAGAGACTTCAAGAAAAGCAAACTAAGACCAATGAAAGCTCTAAGCTGTAAGGCTGTGATAAGTCAAAGCCCTGTTTCCCCTGATGATCTTTCTCTCCAGAGGTTGGCTTACCCAACGGAAGGAGAGGAAAAAAAAAAGCAAAAAAAAAAAGCTTTGAGGGTAGAAGCTCCTCGTAAAACCTACACATCTTTCCCTACCTATATTTTCATTTGCTAAGCATTCCCATTTCAGGAAGTGAGATTACATGGAAGTCCAGTCCTAAGCCCTACCCACCACAGTATTATGCCAATGACTCTCACAAAAAGGAAAGCTTGTAGCAATCCATTGTAGAATATTCCAAAAAAGTAATAGTAAGAAAAATTCCCCCTCCCCCCAAAAACAGAAACAAACAAACAAAAAGCAGAATTCCCAACTTACACAAGTTAAAACCTTCATAAAAGGAACATGAAGCAATTGGGAGCTAAAACTGCAGCGTACTCTTCCAGGAAGCTGCTTCCACCCTACAGGCAAAGTGGAATTTGAAGGAGCGTCACAATGGTTGCACATGAGTTTGTCTGGGAATCCATGTACTATCTTTTGAGTGCGTATGCAAACAGCTGCCTCGATTCAGTACAGCACCATTCTTAACAGAACTTTTCATATTCAGTATTCACAAAAAGCATTGATCTGGTGGTTGTTTAAACAAACAACAAAAAAACCCCAAAACCCAAACACAGAGAAGCACTGCAGGGGAAGGATTCCAAAACAGCAAGCGTGAGTCCAGACCCCAAGGCTGCAATCAGATTATGTCCCTGGACCAGAGCCTGATTTGCTTAGCGAGGGGTTTGGTTCTATGTCAGGTCCAAAACCAGCAGGAAGCCTGGTCTGTGGTCACGTTTCAGCTGCACTGGGCCAACAGATAGCAGTTACGCAGTTTTGGCCATCATCTACACCTAACTTGGGCATCAAGAGGTTTTCTTGGTCCACCTCTAATCACCAGTCAGTTACTACATGAAGCCCAGGGTGTCTGCTGCTGGGTTAAAACGAAGTAGCCTCCCATTTCGCCATGTTCAATTCTTAGGTAAATCTTCCTCCTTAGCTAAGGAGGAGAGCTCTCCCACCCCTTCTGAAGAGCACTTTATGTTGGGGGCCTTCTCAGGTAACTACCACTTGTAGTAGAAATGTCTGCAGTTTACCAGTCTGTGTCACATAGGAGTGATGAAATATTTGTCTTTGTTACGTCAGTAGTATAGGGTGAGATCTCTACACCTTTAAAAAAATATATATTTATATAACTAGAGAGGTGACTTATAACATTTCTATGTATTAGTTCATCTTATTGACTCATACATGTCTAATGAAATATTTTCTTGGGGATTTAAGGGAGGTTACCAACCAACTTTAAAAAAAAAAAAAGCCTTACAACCACTGCTTCTTTCAATACAGGAACATGAACTACATATACTTTAATATACAAAACCCCATCCTCATATTCACTTGTGAAGCAAGTGGCGGGGGGGAGGGAAGAGGGGGGAAAGATTAGACAACCTTGCAGCAGCATTCAGCTTTGCTAAGTGTTCCATAGCATCTTAAATATTATGTACAGTCTTTCTGAAAGGATACAAACTGGCTTCAGAGTTTGTGGAATTGTAGCAGTAAAACCCAAAACAGTTCTAGGGAACAGTCTTTTGGCAGCATAGCAGGTGTCCGAAGTGAACAGTCACTTTTCTAGTATTTTTCCAGAGAATAAGAGGATTATAACCTTCTGCAGCTATCCAAGGAAGTCACCACTCCTCTTGGGTGGAGATTGCTGGAGATTGTGGTCCTTCTTGTTCTGGCTTTTCAGTGGCAGACTTTTTATTGCTACAGCAAGGTTTGAAGAGATGAGTGTCTATGAGGACTTCCCCAAAACGCCCTTTGTAAATAATTCCACAGCAGACCTTTTGCCTGGAAAAAATGGCAGGGAGAGAGACAGTTTGTGTGTTTAGAATATACAGAAATGCAAAAAATCAGTTTGACCCAAGACACTACTTTTTGGAGCCTCCAGCTCAGAGGATAGGAGGGAAAAGACTGCTCAGAAAGAGAAAACAAGTCTGCGTCTAAATCCACAACACAGCTTTGAGGAAAAAAAAGAAGAAAAAGAAGGCAAAAACCCCAACAAACCCATGTCTATACAAAACTAAGTCTCCCATTTTGCTTCCCAGAGAAGTTTCAGATACACAACCATCTGGGCTGAACTAACCTTGACTACTATGCACTTGCAAACACTATTTGAGAGGAAGCAGCAAAGTCACAACAATTTCAATAGAGCAATTAGCTAAACAAGAGATTGCTGTGTCACAACAGGCAATAAAAGATAACAAGCTCATCGGGTCCCAGAAAATCTTGTGGTTTTCCTCCCACTCCAGGTTTTTTTTTTTGTTTTTTTTTTTTTTTTTTTTTTTTACATGACTACCATCACAGGTCAACCAAATCAAATGCTATGTTTTCTGTCAAGCTGAGAGCACTGTTGTACTTGGTAACACATCACGTCTACAGAGCAGTTTTAAGACAAGACAATGACAGCCAGGAATATTATCTGCTACTCCCAAAAACATAAAAATATTTTTCAACAACTGCATTAGTATTTAGGGAACTGGAGGGAGATAGGGGGAAAATGTCTTAAACACATGGCATTTCTTTCCAAAGACAGACAGATATTGTATAATACTCTGTGACTTAAAACAATTAAGTTCAGCGGCAGCAAATTCCTGAAGAAGCAGAATCAAGCACTGTGTACGTGAAGTGAATTGCTATCTGCACAGAGTGCATGTTCTGTTGCTTTTTACCTTTTCCAATATGTGAGATCTAAAAAGGAGAAAACTGGTGTTCTGCTGGACCCGGCGCTCATCTCTGTGTCAGAGCCATCGTCAGACTGGTTACTGTAACAGGGTGACTGAGCTGGGGAGGCACTCGAAGTGGTGCTGTGGGCATCGGAATCTGTAGGGGAAAGAATAAATGCAAGAATCGGGACATGCATCCAACAACTTATCCTCTTCCTGCCTTGTAAAAGGTCGCAGGCGTATTGAGAACAGAGAGACAGACTTCTTTTAATTAACAAGAAAAACCTAACAACGACAACCCATTTTTCACTTGCCCCTGCTGATTTCAAGAGAGAAACTACCCATCAGCATTTGGGAGAGAGACCTCAGAACTGGAGGGAGTCCTTGTACACAAGGGACTGGAAAGAAGTTCAGGATCAGGCTTCCGTTCCTGGCTCTCAAACATAGCCTGTGCAGGCCATGCTTTGGACAAAGTCCTAGTCCTGCTCTGGAATCACTGGAAGATGCTTGAAGACGACGGGGATCTGTGTTTCAGACCTACTACTTTCTCTCTCACTGTAAATCTCCTTTCTTACCCATTCAGTTAACGTCTCGCAAAGCTCTTCTCATTAGTGCAATGGGTTAGGCAGTATGGAGCTTTTGCTGGATCGAGACTACAAGCTATTGAAACAGTGCAGACTCACACCTTAACAGAGGGTCTACTAGCCTACCTTGTAGTTATCATCTCTAGCACCTACAGTAACACAATCAGATTAACTATAACACATTGAATGAGGAGATACAAGCTCTTTGGGTCAGCGCCTTTACTGATTCTTTGGAGAGCTTTTCCTTCAGGCCAGGTAGGATAATTGAAAGAGAAAGAAGACTAAGTCAGTAACAGTTAAGCTGGAAGGTTTGCTTCAGAGGAAAAACCTAAAAGTACCGACATATATTTAGAGCTTAACTGCCAGATGGCTTTGTTGGAAAGCTATGAATCCAAATCTATTTGAAGAGTCTAAGGGCTAGGGGAAAGAAATCACCGAGACTGGCAGAGAAAGGTGTAAGGAAACTATACAAAGGAAACATGGCGGGGGGGGGGGCAGAAATTTAGGCTATATAGAAAGCCTGGGTTGAAAACATGTATGGAAGAAAAAGACCAATAGTGGTATCAACAGAACAGTGCTTCATGGGAAAAGAGAGCTGAAAATGACTATAGCGCATTACTGAGAGCAGAGGGAAACCTCTTCCAACTTCAGTTTCAATGAGGGTCTTTTGCCTAAGAAGTTCTTTCTAGGGACATGTCATTTAAGCGTGGGACACAAGCTACAATTGCCTACACTTTCAAGCCAGGCTCCCCACTCCCCCTCGCTGCTTCCCCACCTCTGTCTCGCAGCCCACGTGGCACACAAGCTCTCCCTCCTCATTCCGCCCCCTCCCCAAGCCCTCAGAGGATGAGCAGTTGTGAAAACAGGGAGCACCCAAATGTGTGAGCGTACAATTGAATCTAAATGGTGATTCAGCTTGGCCAGTTAACAGTAAGCTATGTTAGGGTAGGCCAAAATCTCTTTGGATCCACTTACTGTGCCGCTTGAATTCCTTTTGCAGTTTGCTGATTTGATTGCTCTTTATTCTGCTTCCAGACAGAGTTTTCATTTTCTTTGGTTTCAATGTTGTTTTAAGACTGGGTCCAGCCCTGGCGTCTACCACCTAGAACGCAGAAAATGCATGCATAATACTTCTGCATCATGCTCAGATACTGCCCTAGTCAAGGTATCTGTACTGACTTAGCTGAAGGTGTTCAAAACCAATTTAGTTAAACCAAGGCAGTTCTGTGCACTGACACTCTTTTTTTTTTTTTTTTAAGAGTCTGTAGGAAAATGCAGCAAACTAGTTTAAAAAGCACATTCAGTTCAACTTTTGCCACCTTCTTATTTTTGACAAATTCAGTTTAGTAAGACAACAGTTGTCTAAGCCAATAAAGAGTGTCTGCCAAGCATTTGCCCTGGAGTTTTTAAAAAAAAAAAAAATCATCAATTTAACTTCTGAATAAAGCTAGTGGTAATAATAACCATAGCTCTGGCTCCCCATTACCATCAAGGCTTCCTGAATAAAGATTAAAACATACACAAAGAATCCTGATCATCTTCCCAGCCCTAGGCCCAAACTGAATTAGATGTATCAAAACAGAATATATGACTGGGAATAGCTGCGAGATATTAGTCATTGTAATTATCTGACTAAGCGACATTGATTTATGTGTTGCTTAAGCAAGTCACCTTGCTTGTTCAAACTATTAAAAAAACAAAACTAAAAACAGCGACCAATTTTGGATAGAGGCCAAATTTGAAATGTTTTCAGTGTCATAAGAGAGAGACTTTTGGACAAAGTTATGAGCTTGTGAAAACAAAGAATTACAAGGTAAGTTAGTCTGTGACTCCATCCTGGGCTTGCATAATCACCATTTGCACATAAACCAAACGAAGACAGATAAGAGCCATGTAACAGGAAATACTCCAGGAAGGATTTAGAGATGCTGAGGGTGGGAAGGGCAAGTGTGGGGGAAATAGCGAATCCCAAATCCTTGCCAGCACCTCCCCTCTCTAGCATGACAGACTAAGGCAGAGACAAGTTAGTTTTGGGGTGGAGGAGAAATAAATGACTAACGTGATTCCAGTTTTTTTTGGATCCTGCTGGCAATTTTTTCCATCTTTTCACCAAAAGGACACAGGCATTGCAAATATCTCCTGAGCGGGCCTCATGGAGCCTGGTAAAAACAAAAGCAAAAATCACTTGATAGCAATTAATAAAAGCAGCCCCTCACTTGATAACAGCAAGCAGCATGAAAATTGACAGAAAAGAAGGGTTTTCAATTTCTGTTTTTCGGGCATTACAATTCATCTGGGCTGCTCAAACATTGCCATTTAAAGACCAGGTCTCACTTTCAGAAAGCACTTTTCCATATAGAAATAAAAGGTGGTGCCATCTGCCTCCAGAGGGGCACTAAAACCAACAGTCCCATCACCTTCAGTTGGTTTTGTTTAAAAAACCAAAAAACAACAGCAACAAAACCAACAAACCAACCAACCAAAACAACCAAGAACATACAGTTCCAGTGGGTTGGTTGGTTTGACTGGAGAGGGAAGGAGGAGGAATAATCATATTCCTTGAATGTGCATTTGGGAACAGACCTCAGAGATCTGACAGAAGCTTATTCAGCTCTTAACTTTCTCACAGAGCTTCAAGGATGAGTAACAAATACCACCGAACACACTCCTGCGTAAACGTAGAATAAGGTTTCAGAAACAGCATTCACTGGAATGACAGCAATACTCGCTCCCTTTAACGAGCTTTCTTCAGAAATAATCTCTACTGCTAATCCACGATAAAAAAAAAAGTATAAAGGGGATACACTGTGGAATTTTCCAGCTGTTTAAATGGGAAGACTTTGAAGCATTTATAGATGAACAGGGCAGGCTCAGATAAGCCATTATTTGCTCAGTGTTAAGACTGCATTTTTACCTTGACAAACATATTTCAGATAGTGCAAGACCAAAGGCCCTGGTATACTGCAAGCTTCTTTACTGTAGTTAACAAAAAAAAAAAAGCAATGGGCCTTCACATAGTCTTTCCACTGCCAAGGACAGTAGCCAAGAAATATGACAAGGAAAATTGTCAGCACCAGATTTATGTACAAAAAAACATGGTAAATACAAAGCACTATAAAGCTTTGGTTTTGTCCTTTCAACACTCAAAAGGAGTGTTTCTAGAAAAAGGGGAGGAGAGGGAAATATTTCTAAAGATTGCAAAAATTTACACATATGAAGTTAAGCACTTGAGACAAGAGCAGCAATACTGATATGTATATATAGTTTTTAATATGATGCATGAAATTTCCACTCAGGCCTAAGGTTTTGATGAGAGGTAATCCAACAAGACTAGAAAGAAAAAGCAGAAAGTATCTATTGACAACAGACTTTTCCACGGGAAATAATTTAATGGAAAACTACAGCATAAACAGGAGAAATTCTTATTGCCTCAGAAAAAAGTTTTGAAATAAACAAAGTAAAAAATAATTACAAGCTATCACAGAATAATTTGCTTTGCTGACAATTCAGGGACACAAATTTAGACACAAAGTTCTTAGGAAGTATTTCAAAAAAGTTAAAAGGTCACAGCAGCTAGTACAAGAAATCACTGGTATTTATAGTTTTGCTTACCAATGCTTTCAAGTAACATTACGTGCAACATTACCTAATTGGGAAGCTAATTACTTGATGCTCACTTTCCACCAGAATGGGCTTCCAATGAAAAGTTTTAATAACATCTTGATATGCCCTATTTGAACAAAGGCACCAATACCTGAAACAAGGTACTGTGCATAAGCCCTGCTGGAAGTGCTAAATATTTACACATCAAGTTTTGTTTAACATTCTTGAATCTTCAGAGCCACAGAAAACCTCCGCGGACCTGTGCTGTTTACTGACTTGTGTGGGAATTTATACCCCTAAGCAACATGTGCAAAACGCTCAGCCTGAGAGGGGTCTAAATCCCTGCACATGCTGTGAGGTGGGAGAGGCATGAGCCTGACCCTTTGCTGCTAGGAACTACAGCAGCTCTCCCCTGGCAGCAACAGCAGACCGACAATCAAACGGTACCGTACACAGCAGCAGAGGATCCAGCCCCCCCTGGCCTGGCCAGGAAAGCTGTGAGGAAGCTGAAGCCAGCCTCCCCCCCCCAACCTACTCCTTCAGCCTCTCAGAGCAAGCGGGACAGCACGTCAGGTTTGTGGCCCTGAGATCAACACCATGACTGACCACAATGTTGACGGAAGAAAGAATCTTACCCAAAACAATTCTGGAAATCCTTTTCATAACGTTTGCTGTCAGTGAAACGAGAACTGGAAGACTTAGCTCTGCAAATACAGCAGCCCTCTATACTCCGATACATCTTCGGTTTGTGAAAGCCAAACATCTTTTCCTCCTAGCTGTAGCCTGTGAAAACAAACAGGAACTGGTGTTACTTATCACTGTTAGATACTGAAAGAAAAACTTGGGCAATTCACTGGGCAAACCAAAAGTAAATTATAGTTCAGGATGGGAAACTGCTAGATTAGGCCATAGCTCTACCCTGTGTTGCCCCAGAAGAGCAGATGCACCTAGAACACACTTTCTTATTAAAAGAAATAATTAACAACAGCTGGAATATTAAGCAATACCCAGCAGGACTCATGACAAGCTCACTTACTGCACAATTCTACTCTAAGGGCACATCTACAACCGCACAACCCAGAGGTGTGAATGCAGCTGACTTGGCTCATGAAAGCCCAAGGGATGTGGCACAACAGGCTGCAGGACAGGCTGTGTGAACCTGCCCCAGCCCCTGGATAAGGAGCTGGCAGCGGAACCCTGGGTCACCTGAACTACCTGTCATCATCACCGGTGTTTGTTGGAAACATCCCTGCCAAACTTTGTTGAAAGTGAGTAGGAGTCATACCTCTAGGCTGTAGGGCAGACATACCTGAAAAGCCGCTCTAAAAACAGCAGGGTGGAGTGCCACCCAGCCCTCAATGGCCACGTCTGCACCGCAGGACCCAGGAGCACTTCTTGACTCTCAGGCTTGGGTGAGCATCCCAGCCACATCCCAGCTCCGTGTCAGCACAGGCTCAGTTCTCGCCCTCCCCGCCCTGCTTTCCATGGGAAGGAAACCCAGCTGGAAAAGGGCTGGGGAGCAGGACCCTGGGGCGCATTTCAGCATGTGCCTACCACACATCCCAGCCACCGACAGTAACGCTGGAGCAAAAGGTACTCCATTTACAGGGAAGTTGTTTCTTCTTAACCACCAGCTCTGCAAACTCAGCACCGTCTCAGAAAGCCAAAAGCCATGCTGCTCTTAGAGGTCTGCCTATCCTTTGCAGTACACCTGGGCTGGGATTTGCTATCAGAGCAGGTAACATCCAGTGGAGGTGTTTTCCAGGCAGAAACTTTTAAAGTTGGTTACAAAATCCACAAAGTGGATTTACTGCAGTCACCACAACAAAGACCCCTTCAAGACATGATGTCCCCGCCACCAAATCAGTTCTCCCCAGGCACCAGTTACTCCCCAGTGCAGACTCCTGTGAGGCACAGTCTGGCACGGCATGAGAAGCTGTCAGAGCAAACAGAGCTCCCACAGCGCCTCAAAAAAACAAACCAACAACTGAGCAAAGCCGGTGCTTTCCTGGCGCTGGGCCTGGACACACAGCAAGTCCTCACAGGCCACACAGCATCTGTCTTACAACACAGGTGGGGACCGTTCCAAGACGTTCGCCCTTCAACAGACCACAGTGCAAGGTTTGCCTCAGCCACCTCTGCTGCTTCTTATCATACACTAACTGTTCGAGAGGGGACAGGCCACCGGCTGCAGGAAGCTCCATGAGAACGGGTTCCCACCGCGGAGAACTTCTGCTTTTAAAAAATTAAAAGTAGACAGAGCCATGCAAATAACACAAGATTTCCCCCTCTTCCCTTAACAAAAGGTGAAGTTTTTATATTCTTGTAGAAGCCAACAGAAAACTACCTCTCCTCCCCACAAATACTACTGAAAGACCCAGTAGCTCAGGCAGGACTTTGGGGAGAGCAGCAACTCCATCACTTCTGGGCAAATCTGGCAAGAGGGAACTCCCAGTCACTTCTCAGTCCCAGGGACTGCCAAGTCCCAGCAACCCAACTCAGGTTACTGGTGAATGTATGTGGCATAGGGATCTGTCCCCAAATCTTCCACCTGCAGGAAGGTAAGGGACATAATTCTAATATCCTCCAGGGGGACAGAGAAAATTAACCTGAAATCTTCAGTCTACAGCACCAGGACTTGCAACATAATTACAACAATAAAATAATTTGAAAAGCAGCTTCAGATGAGGTCAAAAACATGCTTCCACAAAACGGCCATACCGTGGTAGCATCATGCTTACCTTACTGACAGACAGAGATTGCACGCGAGGGGAAAGAGATCCTGTGCATTTTTGCAGGACCACAGCAAAAGCTAGTGAACCACCCAGGCCTAGTCGCAGTCCTCCACACAGGGGTAAAAACACAACCCCCCCCAGCGGGGAAGATCAGAGCCTGACAGCCATGCAAAATAAACACACAAGGTTCTGCACAAGGTTCCCAGGCTCCTGAGAACAACAGAAAAGCAAAAATTCTATCTAATATTGTTGGTTAATACTCTCACACAAAATCCATTAAGGAACCCGTATCCAGCTGAAAGCGTTCACGTTTACATTTCAGTCTAGCATACTATAATACAAGACCACTTGGTGCCCACTGAGGTTGTGTCTCCTTGCCATTATTACTGCACAAACACGTAGAAAGACAAGTCAACTCTCCAAAAACCTTGTCTTGACCAAACCCCTCGCAGAGCCTGTTGACAGCAAGGGACTAATTAAGAGAGAGATGGAAAGGACAAGTCTTCCCTCCCCTCCTGTCCCAACTCATGCTGTTTGCCACAGGCTTGAGGTGCAGTATTCCTTTCTTCTTCGTGCACATTTACAGCACAAGGAGCTCACCTAGGGCTGGGTTCTCGCAAGGACGATTTGTGCAAATATCCAGCAAAGTCACCCCAAACGCTGCCAGGCTTCTCAGGAGACTCACTGCTCCCTCTATTAGCACAGCATTTGCCTGAAGGCCAGGAGCAGCTGTAGTAAGTAAAAGAAGGTATCCAACTAGCGGCCTGCTGAATGGGTTTGTTGAGAGATGGTTGGAGTCGGAACCACTCTCTGCTTCTGCTTAGGTACGTTTTCAGGGACATGTAGCAAATGAACTTGAATGCACAGCCAAATCGGGTTAGCATCCCTGGACTGTCAAGACAAATAAACAACAGTGTCTAGGCAAACACTTAAGCGTATGTATTTTGTTTCTTAGCATCTGATGTGCTTCTTCAAGAAACAGTCTCTTGAGCACGCTGTGTTTAACAAGCCCCTGGAGACCCAATGGCATGTTCACCTGGGAATTTCCAACTACCAAACAGCAATTTTAGATTTTGCTTGACTTCCCCAACATTAAGTCTGTGGCCTGGTGCTTTTCTTTAGCAAGTCAAAGACTGACTGCAGACACAAAACTTAAGCAGCAAGAATATCTTGACCTTTGCAGGGCAAGACACAGAACTGATCTCAACAATTTGATTTACTTTCTAACTTGGTTTCTCTCAGAAATCCAGGCGCTGATTGAGATGATTTCTGTCACCAGCTGGTATTTATACCACAGTAGAACAAGATGCATGT
Organism: Platalea leucorodia; assembly: GCF_965183815.1. Classification (NCBI taxonomy): domain Eukaryota; kingdom Metazoa; phylum Chordata; class Aves; order Pelecaniformes; family Threskiornithidae; genus Platalea; species Platalea leucorodia. The sequence continues at coordinate 61,358,824 of NC_138826.1, forward strand.
TTTACAATTAATCTTCTGGCAAAGGCTGGCATCAGACACATATATTCTGAAAATATTGTGTTTTGCATCGTTGCTGCCATTCTCACAGGAGCAGCCTTTCAACAGTCTTTCAATAGAAGGGAAACTAGTGCCATCTGTTTCCCACTTGATGAATGGTCAGCAACGGTATTACCATATATCATGCCTGAATGGGGAAGAGCTAGTAGCAAAACCACAAGTAAAACAGATTTCTCTGACAACTGCATCGAAGTGCAGTTATAAATGGAAGGCGTCAGTCCAGTTACACATTTAATCCTAAACAGTTGCCATTTGACCATTATACACTAAATATTCTGTCAGCTGGAGAGCTTAATAGCTAATACAGAAGCATTTGAGCCTAGAAGTACTTATCAGCACTGCTAAACTTAAAGCTCTCTGTCTCAGCTTCCATTCTAAACTGTAATTGTGTGTCTAGTGCCGGAGTTGACACTACATTTCTATAGACTTAAGTGTACTTAGAAGTACATATGACTGGGCTCTTTAAAAGGTTTAACTGGAAACCTTTGCAATTTAGATCTCAAATTAGAACCAGGGAGTTAGACTGCCAGCTACTGTAACGCCTGCATCTTAGCTGTGGAAGTTTAACCACGTGAAATTTGGGACAGATAAAAAGATGGCAAGTAGGAATGTAGCTCCACGGAAGCAAAAAAAGCATTACACAAGATAATTTCATCAAATTTAAGCATGTTACTGAAATACATGACTTCTTTTAAATCAGCAGTTACACACAAGTGAAAGGGGCAGCTCACCAGCAAAGAATCAGAAATCCTAGCGGAGCATATTTGTCATTCTGCAGAAATGGAGATTTACCTGCACTGGTAAGGCAGCAGTATTCCACCAGGTCAGGGGAAAAGTGGTCCTCCTCCTCCTCCTCCCTGGTCCCCCTGCAAAAGGAGAAGTTGCTATTCCCCAAGTTCTGCTTTAAGCAACTGCTTTAGCAACTTGAACGGACTTGGAAAAGACTGCAGGAACAAGTCCTCTCCATCCCTCCGCCCTCTCATTTTTGCAAAAGCAGCATCAAAAATAGAGACTTGTCTTGCAAAAAATTTGGAGTCAAGCAGAGAACAGTAAAGTAGGTGGGGAATAAAAAAAACCCACAACCTGCTTATTACATTTGTGAAAGGCTGGTACAAAGCAGCATGCATCACACATGTGAAAATGGTTTCATGCTTTCGTTACCTGTCAGGACTAGAATTTGGTGCTTAGTTTTCTTCACAAAATTTAATGTGATGATCTAAATTAAAAGGAGGTATTGCTTCAGATGCTCATTAAGCTTTCAAGTTAGGGAAGAACTTCTGAACTCTTTTAGATTTTTCAAATAAGAAAAGCTGAGCCACTTTCATTTGCCTTTCCAGATTCCTTCTGATCACCCAAGAAGAATGAAAACCTTTTATAATAGAAAGGAAGGAATTCCTAGAAGGCGGGCATGTCTCCCTTTGTAACACAATTATCAGGCCAGTCGGAAGGAACATGCTCACCTGCTTCTTGCAAAGCTGAAAGAGAAACATTCCCTGGGGTTATGGGAGAGCAGAGGGATGCCAGTCCAACTACTCAATACCTTCCTCTCTTCCCATCTCCTCACTCTGACCCTGAAGCATTCTACTCACCCTTTGTGCAACCCAAAACTGCCAGTATGTTGTCAGAGAGGAGGACAATCACTGCAAGTAATTTGATTTCCCCTTCTGTGTACAAAACAGCCTTGGTAGAGCCTCCCTGAAATTAGGCTACAGAAAAATACGGTCTAGCCTACATATGTTGATGCAGCCAGTTCCTGTCAGTAAAACTTTCACAATGCTCATCTCTACAGCTTTTCATTGGAACTAAGAAACATAGCCAAAACAGGACATTTTTTTTCTTCTAAAGTAAAAGAAACAAACGCCTTAATATAGAAAGGATATACGTGCTCTGGCTTTTACATCTGCAAGCACATACACCCAGGCACATGCACACACACGAAAAAGGCTTCCAGAGCTGTCTGTGGCGCCAGCAGCAGAGTTGCTTGTCTCGCTAATAAATTCTTAGGCCTGTCCCTCTGCTGAAATAAACTGCAATACCTCTACTGAAAATCAACTGTAGGACAGAGAACTGTACATCAACAGGGGAGCTGATCTGTATCAGAGACTCAATGTAAACATACCTCCTCCCTGAGTTTACATGCTGCAAAAAGAAACTTTGGAATAGAAGTTAAAATTGGACCCCAGAAAACCGTATTTTAACATGCCCAAAGCCAGAATGCTCCAAGGAAGTAAGAGACTGAGCTAACTGGAGTCATCTGAAGATGCAACTTCAGTATTTGCAAAAACATTTTTTATGTTGTCATCTGTCCTTATAGCTCAAAACAGAGTGACTTATTTCCAACAACCCTAACCTTAGAATTGTGCGTACTGTACACTCTTCTGGTCCCCTTATATCCTCAGATTTTCCTTCCACTTCCCTTCTTCTCCCCACCCAAAACAACTTTACTTGGAGGAAAGCTGTATTTGGCCACTGCAGCCCAAGCACATCTGAATGAAACAGCACCCTGTGGAGTTTTCACATGATGAGCTGAGCAAAACCAGTAAAAGGTCAAAACTACATCTTCAGGAATCTTTCCTCTGCCAAAATAAGTAACTTTTTGCTGGTAGTTGTCCGCAGCTACCGTTGTGTGCTCAGTGCTGCAGTGAAATCTTAGCACACGGGATGCAACTGGCAGCAATTACCAAGCACGTCTCAAAAATCAAACTGGACGTTTCTTTCCCATGTTTGAGCCTCCACAGCATTCTGGCTGGGTCACAAGCTCATCTCAGTGCAGTTTTCAGAAGCAGTCAAGTCACAAAGGAGCCTACTTACCTGCTGATCTTCAGTGGGAAATAACTACCTAACCCATTTAGACAAGAGGAATGAAAGGCTAAGCCACTTGGGTGTTCCTCTGAACTGCCATGCGGTTAGTGCTCCAGAAGGGAGAGGCCAAAGCATGAAAACAGTCATCGGTAAGATTTGCATAGAGGGGGGGAAGAAAAAAAAAATCCCAAACCTGTCCCACCTGCAGACATTCCATCTTGAAAGAGGACACCACCCGCCCCCCCAAACTCCTGTTGCATAACTAACACCACCCTCAGCCTGATCAGGAGCCCTGCGAGGAAAACCCGGGATGTTCTCAAGCAAGTGCTGGAGTTCAGCCTGCGATGCTTATCTGAGTACAGTCACTGCAGCTGTTATGATGCTGTTTGCAACCACCTGCTACTGAAAAAGCATCACAGACACTTGAAATCATGAGACAGTCAACACTTTTGGGAGGGGTTTCTGGGGCACCTTTTTTTTTTTTTTTTAAAGAGGTTAACATACCTGATGGGGATTTGAACAGAAGTAGTAGTAATTATTTAGCAGAATAGCTGAAGTGACTTCTTTAAAAAGGATACATTTCCATGTACTTAAGTAATATTACTGGTCATTTCACTTGGACTTTGGACTGAGCACGTTCTACAGAAATGCAAAGGCTTGAGTCACAAAATGGAGTCCCGCCCATGCATTCTGCTTAACCACTCAGTTTTCAGGCCCCAGCTCACTAGCTGCTTCTTTCTGTTAAAAAACAAGTGCTAGAAGGGGTGCAAGTCTGAAGGAGAAGTCAGTTGTCAAGTAGGACCGTGCATGTCATTCATCTCGTTATGACAGAGGTACAAAGCACCAGGTGTTAAGAATCAATGCAAAGCAGAGAGTTTGGTGACACAGAAAGAGCTGTTCAGCATGAGTAAGAGAACAAACCGTCACAGTTTTTATGTTCTTTATTTTTAACCTGTGTGAATTTATCAGGTCTTTTAACATCATCATCTTCTAAGAAGTCAGTGATGTTTTCTTTTTAAAGGGAAGACTGCAAACATAAGCAATTAGCTCCTCTCTGAGAATCTCCGGGCTGGGAGAGAAGCAAGGAGGAATTTTTCCCAGAGGCTCTGGCACTCAATCCCACCTACTTTCAGTGGGAGCTGGATGCTGCATGCCTGTGGGTGTGTTTGAAAATCCCACGACTTGTTACTTGCCGATTCTCTCCCAGGGAACACAGATCCCAAGAAACGTGGAATTTACCTGGGTGCGAAAGGAGTTCAGTGTCCACTAGTGTCAGCAGAAAGGCCTCCAGTTCACTGTCTGCCTCTACACTGCAGAGTTCGTGCAATCTTTTTATTAAAAAAAAAGCTGTAAACTACACAGCGAATCTGGCTATGTGCAGACTGGGGAGAAGGGGGTTTCCACAGTATACACCCTGCACATGACTGACAGAAACAGTCTCACTTTTGGAAGCAGGCACACAGTAGTAAAGGGGTTTGCTGAGGAACCACCACCCTCCCGCCTTGCCTTGTAAAAGGGTTAAGCAGATGCCTCCACGGCTGTCAACCTACCACCTTCCTCCAGCGCCAAACTAAAATTCAAAATGAAAAAGAGCGCATTACAATTAGGTTGTGCTCAAGCACGCTACTCGGCCTCCACCGCAAATGCGATGCTGTTGAAGTTCGGGGCTCAAATTCAGGACCCTGGGCCTCCTCCTCTCCTCTGCCCCCCCGCCAGGGGAGGGCGGCGGGGCCCTGCCTCCAGCCCAGCCGAGCCACGCGTGCTTCAGGCTCACAGCCGCAGGTTGCGGGGCAGCGTCCCGCGCCAGCTGCCTGCACAACTACAGCGCCGGGGCACAGCTCCAAACTTGTCTGCAGTTGTAACGATTAGTGAATAATTTGGGCCCAAAGGAGCGCCCGTCAGCTGACGGGCACACGGCCCTTCGCAGGAGGAGCCGGGGGGAGCCGCCGGGGCGGCCCGGGCGGGCAGGCTGCAGCCCCGCTCAGGCACAGCCGCGGCAGCAACCGGTTCCGCAGCCCCCTTTAAATCCCTCCAGCTGCACGCGCCCGGAGACGGGCGCACGGGGGGGGGGGGGGGGGGGAACGGACGGCAACTTTCGTCTCGTGAAAGGGAGAGCGCACCGGGAGCGCTTCCCCGCCCCGAAACGGCAAGTTTTTTTAAAAAAAAACAATGAAATAACAGTGATAAAAGACGCCCGAAAAGGCAGAGTCCGGTGGCGCCGCTCCCGCGGCCCCGGGGCAGTGGCGGTGCGGGGGGCGGCCGCTTTCCGCCCAGCACCGCGTGGCAGCGCCGGCCCCGGGCACGGCGGGGCGCCCGGCTGCCGCCCGTGACGGCCGGCGGGGCGCGGGCTCGCTCGGCGGCTGGGGGCCGCGGCGGGCGGCGGCGCCGGGAACAAAGACACCCCCCCCCCCTCCCGGGGCGGCCGACCTACTTTCGCGGGCGGCCCCGCCGGCCAGGTGGAGCCGCGGGAGCACGCAGGCGGGCGGCCCCGGCCCCGGCCCCCCCGCCGCGGGGCGGCCAGGCGTTCAACTTGCCGAAAGGCGAATGAAATTCAAAATAAATCGAAGCAGCGCAGGAAGGGGAAGGCGGCGCCCCGGGGAGGAAAGCCCCGAGCGCGGGGGTGGGCGCTGCCAGGCGGCCCCCGCGCTGCAAACACCGCCCCACCACGCGGTCTCGGTGCAGCCGCCCCATCCGGCACCGGTGTGTGTGTGCGGGGCAGCGGCGGGAAGCGGGGTCCGAGCCGCCGCAGCCCCACCGGGCACCCCGACCCCTGCCCCGGCAGGGTGACGGCCGCCTCCCGCCGCCCCCCGCCCCGATCCCGTCCCGTCCCCCCGCCGCTCCGCGCTGTTTCCTCATGGCTCGGCCCTGACGTAATTCAAACATGGCAACAGTTGCACTTCAAAGGGCCGTCGCAGACCTCCCAGCAACGCGGGCACGCCGCGGCGGGGGCGACACGGACCCCCGGCCCTGCGGCAGCCCCGGGGCGGCCGGCGGTGCTCGCCCCCTCGCCCGCCCGCGCCGCGCGCGCAGCGCGGTACCGAGGGGAGCGCGCGTGCATCCAAAGTTTCACCGCCCCTCAAAGTCCTCCAAACCCGGCAGCCAGCCGCTACCCAGCGCCGTCCCCCGCGGGACAAGTTTTACCCCACCGACACCCCCCCCCCCCCCCGCCGGGGCCGAGCCCCCCCCCGAGCAGCGCGTTCCCCCGGCGCGCCGGGGAGCCGCGGCGCCCGCCGCACACGCGAGCCCTTTGTTTTCCCTGCAGCCGGGCGCTGCCTACGTGCCGCGCCGGGGGCACGCCGCCCGCCCCGCGCGCACCCGCCCGCCCCGCGCGCGGCCCGCGGAAGCCAGGCGCTGGGAGCTGCCGGGCGGCGGCACCGCGCTGCGGAGGGCGACCTTCGCTCGCGCTCCGCCGCCAGAGCGGCGAGACGCCGTCGCCGCCCCGTCCCGCCGCGCACCGGGCCGGTGGCGGGGCGCCCGCCGAGGCGGGGAAGGCCCCACGCCGCCACCCGTGCGACCGGCAGCACGTGTCGCGCCAGCCCGCACGTTTCCCCCGCTCTCGGGGCGGGCACAGACCCCGGCCCCCCCGCCGATGCTAGCGACGACTCGAAACGAAAACAACTGCCCCCTCTCCCCCCGCGAGACCCGGGGGGGAGGCAGGGAGGGATGGCGGCCACCACCGTGCCCCCCGCCGGCTCCAACTCGTGCGCGCCGGCGCTACAGGTGCGCGGTGCGGGGCCGCACCTGCGCCAGCCGCTCCGCAGCGGCGAGAGGCACGGCCGGCGGGGCCCGCAGCCCGCGTGGCGAGGCTGGGCGGCCGCGGCCCGGGAAGGGCGCCGTGCAGCCCGGCACCGCCAGGCAGCCCGGCTCCCCTAACCCGCTGCGCAGCTGGGGGCCGCTTTTGGAGCGAAATCGTCGGGAACCCGGCTGCCCTCCCTCCTTGGGACTCGGGGCTTTAACCGTACTTTGGCGGGGGGAAAGTCAGAGTTCTCGGGACGGGTCCGCGACAAGGCGGAGGCGTTCCTCCCCGCCAGCACCTCCTTTAAACTCCACTGATTGAAGAAAAGGGGGAAAACGCCGCGCACAGGAGCCATGCGTGTCAAACTGTTTCAGGCGGCAAAGTCTTTTCGCCGCGGCAGAACTGAAGGCAGGCTCCGGGAGTAACTCGTACTTCGCAGGAACCACCGCCTGCTGCAACAAAAACCCCAACACCACACACAAGAAAACCCCAAACAACAAAAAAAAACCCGGTTTAAACCTCCCGTTCCGCCTCGGCTGTACTTTTCTTCCCTCCCGCCCGAGCAGAAAGAAGCAGCCGCCACTCACCGCTCTGCTGTGCCCGCCAACAGACGCGCCGTGCCGTGCCGTGCGGGGCGAAGGCGGCGGCTGCGCGCCCGGCCCGTCCCTCTCCGCGCTCTGCCGGCCAGCGCGGGCGGGCGCGCGAGCCCGCGCCCCCCCGTCACTCCTCCCCTCGGCGCCCGCCGCTCTGCGCACGCGCCGTTCCCACGGCCCCATTCTCCTCAATCGAGCCCTCTCGCGTTGCGCGCCCCATTGTCCTTTTAAGGGAGAAAGGCCGCGCGGGAAGCCTGGGAGGAGGGAGGTGTTGCCCATTGTGACGACGGAGATGACTTCACGCACGCGGCCCGCTCCCCCGCCCCGCCCCCGGCCGGCGGTGGGCGGGCCCCGGCCCCGGCCCCGGCCCCCGCGGGCCCGTCCCGGGCACCTGCCCGCCCGCCCGCCGCCGGCGCCCCGCAGCGCCCGGCAGCCCGCCTGCCCGCGGCGCCCCGCAGGCCGCCAGCCGAAACGAACGCGCCGCGTCGCAGCCGGGCGCTGCGGGGGCACCGGTCGCTCTGCAGCGGCGCTGCCGCCGTAACGGGCGCCTCGCCGCGCGCTGGCACGGCGCTGAACCGCGGCGCGCTCCGGGAGCGAGAGGGGAAGTTTTTTGTTGGTCTCGGGTTGGTTTTTTTTTTTTTTTTTTTCCACGTGGGGTTCGTTTTAACGTGCTTGAAGAATCGTCGGTGGCTCGTGCAATTTTTCCTGCTGCGTCAGAACGAGCGATTTAAAAACGCGCATCGTCGCAACCTTCGGTGCACGCTTTTTGTGCAACTTGGGAAGAGCTGCCTCACGCAACAGCTGGGGGGTTATGTTGAAATAGATTTCCTTTAACAACTAACTAACTGTGTCGGAAGGGTTAGCGTGGGATACGCAAGGTAGCAGGCCGGCCCTTCCGACGGAGCACCATTATTGCAGCCTCTTAACTGGAATAAAACCACAAGCTGCTCCCTCCCAGGCTTACGCGCGAACCAAGCCCCAAATGCTGAATGCCTTCTTGCAAACTATTTAAAAGATAAAAAGTTTCCCACAGAATCGACAGCAGCTCAGGCACAGCGTGCAGTTGTTGTTGTTGTTTAATACTCAAAAATATTAAAATAATGGGCATGAGTGTTTCTATAATGAGTGATTTTATCTTGATAGTGACCTTTCCAGTCTAAGCCTAATTTAGGCACAGATTTAGCAACTCACCGAGAACGCTTGCTGAAATGATCCTTTTGCTTCCAGCAGCAGCGCTAGCCAACCTCGGGGGATTTCCTTGAGAGCAGGACAGGCTACTTTTCCTTACTGAAAAAGGAGGTCCGAGCACCTCACATCATCTCCACTTGCTGGTAAATCCTTGGCAATTCTACACCGTTTCCTTCCTCAGTGCTGCAAAACCAGTCCATTTGGGCACCAAGCGCAGGAGGGTTTCTCACAAGGCAGTTTCCAGGTTTATCTGTGAGGTGGTTTTTGGTTTGGTTTTTTTTTTTTTTTAATGATCATAGCGTGCTGCCTTTGTTACCGGTGCTTCCTTCCAGACACAGCTAAACCAAATCACATTGAACTTGTGAGACACAGGCGTAGCTAGTGCTGAATAATTTCTCAAAATACATATATGATTTTACTGGTTTTGACTAGTCTAGGGAACTCTACCAGCTCTTTTGCCAACTTTTGTTTGCATACAACGTGTCTAGTTTTACCTGCCTCTTTGTTTTGAGGGAGTGATTCTCCCAGATTTTCTCCCATTATTTTCCCATTTTTTTCTTCTCCACACATCTCAAGGCCCAGCAGTGACGTTCCCTTTAGTCCAGTGCCATCTAGTAAAGTATTTAAATCCTCAAATGAGAATGAAATGGCATTTTCAAGGAGAATCCTCATAGGTATCAAGCAATGTGCTGCCTCTCAGCGCCCAGCTGAACAAAACTGATCTGTTGGTGCCTGTCAATCGCTGCCGTCCCTTCCCACCATGCTGAACATTAACAGAATGGCTCAGGATAGGCTTTGATTGCACACAAACCAGGGGCAGGGCGACTCCTCAGGTATTTATTTCACAGCTTTATGCCCTTACGCTCCAAATCTCATGCAAGCCCCAAAGCTCAGTGGAGAGCACAGGCTTCTAACTTGCAGTAATGGAAACAGTTGATGCTGTAACCTGGGGAGGATTTGAGTTTCCAAACACTGTGCTGCGCTGGCCTGTGAACAGCTCGGCCTTTCCTGCCCTCTCAGAGGAAAACAACTTCTACCCACAGAAATCCAAATGGTAATGCATAAATGAAAACCATGGTCAAAATCTTCATTTCTAAACGCCTCCAGTTTCCTTGAAGCATTGCCGTGACATTTCAGGGCTACCCTATAACTTGACATTTTTCATTTTTGGCTGATGGCCAGCTTGCAAGTAAATAAAAGGCACTTAAATAGTTAACGAGCTTTCATCAAGGTTCCTCTAGCCCCTTCCACTTGAGCAATTCACTTGTGCTCCCCACGTCATCGGAGGGATGCCTTGTCTGACCTGAGCGTGTGGAAAGAGGGTGATGAAAAATAGCCCTAAACTTGGAACGAGCCTGAGGAGTTTAATTTGGAAGACGCAGGCATCTGAAACAATGCAGGCACCTTTACACTACAGGTAAAGCCTCATTTGGCAAGGCTCTGTTTTAAAAAATTAACCATCTTCCTTTCCACTCAGAGCTTGGTATAAAGGAGGAATATGGGATTTCATGGAGATCACAGGTAACCTGGAATGGGAGCTTTAGACCAGAGGATTTGTTCTCATCCGGGTCAGTTCTAAAAACTATTGACTTTAAGAATGCTTGTTGTCTCTGGAAAACTAATGGGCCCGTTGCTGCGTTCCAGTTAAACTGGTACCTTTCCTGGGCAGGATCTTAATTATTTTACCTGGGAAGTTAAATCAGTCAGTGGTGTAATAATACAGCTACCCACAAGGGGTTTTTTTTAAGTATAAAACATGCATGTATCATGAATGCTGAGGCAGAGGCGCAAGCACAGAGGAAAAGTAGGGCATGTGCGAGCTAAGACATCTCGTCCTATTGTGTTATTTTTCAATATTAATGAATAAGTAAACACAAATAGGCTACTTGTTGTTAGGTGAAGAGCAGCTGTCAAAACCAAACCCAGGCAGCTGTTCCTGCTTTGAGATTTCACTGTAAAATGGTTTTTACAACTTGAGTAATTTGAAAGTTTGCTTTATTGGCTAAATGCCTGGCCAAAAGATTTTGGAAAAATTACCAGGAATTCTTTCAGGAAGCAAAAGTGTTGATTGACTTACAGTTGTAAATAAGATTTTGCTAAGGAGTACAATTTCAGAGGGAGATACCATCAACAGATCAGTTCTTTAGCTCCTGCTCGCACCAGTTGTCCATATAAGTAACAGCATATTAATTTTTTGAAGGTGCAAATGCTCACAGAACTGGTAGTTTAAAGCAAACAGGTTAATAAAGAAATGTGATTTTCCCCTCTGTTTTATGTTTTAGGCCAAATGACAGATGGCTATAAATAAACAGTGACAGCAAAGTTTGATGATAATAAAAATAGATATTATGATATTCATGCTGGCAGAATAAAGTACTCAAGTTATGTGGCTCAGCAAGACAGGACCCCGAACTGGTTTACTCCTCGGGACAAGGCAGATAATTTATAGCTCAGCCTAAGTAAGAAAGCCATCAGGGCTTAACAGAGAATAATAACCTTTCTGAAGAGTTTTTAATTGATATTTCAAATTCCTTAAGAGGAAGATAATTCTCTTAAATTCTTAAGGATTGCTCAAATTCTATAGCAAAATGATCATTTTCTGTTACTGCTTAAACACCTTAAGTGCAGTTTCTCAATTGCAACTCATTTCTTTGCAGCTCTATTGCTTTCATCCCTGTTAAAGCCAATAAGACTCTTCTATGAGGATTTATATTAAGGCGATTTGAAGACGCCATTAAGAAGATCAGCACTCTCTGCCTCCCAGGCTGTTACCTGTCAAGAACGGTATACCCCCTCATCCTGCCATTTTGGGCAGTTCTGAAAATGGAGACCAAATATTTGGAAACCCAAGAGAGATCTCTGCTCTGAACCGAGACCCTCGTCTTTCTCAACAGCCTGGGGGGAAGTTCCAGATTTTATACTGACAATTTCAGAGTAATCTTTAGGGAAGAGAAAGTTATGAACTGCTTTGGAGAGTGTTGCGTAGGCCTGGTCTCACATGGGATCATTTAGGGGACAGAATTTGCTCTTTGAAGCTTCTTACTGAACCTAAGACTCCTGACCAAGCGCATCCATCTCCTTAACCCTGTTTGCCACTGCATGGCCCCGAATACAGATATGGCTGGCTGGGAAAGACAGAAAAGCAAGGGTAGCTAGTTGGGAGAGCATCCATGGTGGCTAGAAAGCAATGCTTCAGTGTCACAGGCTTTTTCTCTTGACCTCTTTCTCAACAGGCATCAAAGAGGTAAATAAGGATGCCTGAGAATAGGAAGACCTAGGGAAGTTAATTGATTTTTGCCGTGTCTCACGAATGAGGTCATATCCTTGTGCCTGAAATCCTCTGCTAGGGAACAGCCAACATTGTCAACGTGGGGGGCAACAGCACCCCTGGGGGAGCTGCCAGGAGGGATTTTCTTACAGGTGTAGGTGCTCCAGGCTCATACCCAGAACTCTGCTAAATAAAAACAAGCAACCTGAGGTGTTGTCTTTCCAGATTAAAGTCTTCACCCATCACCATCCTTTCTCTGGAGGTTTTCTAGCCTGCAGGGTTGTTGTCAGTGACGCTGCTTTTTAGTCTACAGTACCAGCAGACAGAACAAAGGTCCATAGGTCCCCTTTTCAGAGGGGAAAAAAAACCCAACCCAAACTTATGTATGTTCCCAGATCAAGGAGGAGCTAGCTGAAGAATGAGATCAACCTAACAGTGAGATAGCCCTAGGAAAGGAAAAAAGGCACTTTGAGGAGGTGACAGAGTTTCAGATTTAAGACTTTGATTGCAGGGAGCCACAGAAACTATGGAGAAAACCCATCTGTCTGTGGGCAGAGTTTTTACTCAGCCAAAGCAAGGCAGAGGATAGTGATACCTCACCGAGCTCAAGTACAAGTGACTAGTCTCATGAGAGGATAGCATCTTGCTGACCTTATTGCCAAGCTGTCAAAGACAGACACAGTACTTACAAGTCTTCTGGTGAGGAAGAAGAGCTGTGGGCAGACTTGGCTACCCAGTGGAAGGAGGCGGTGGGAGGAGATGGTCCCTGAAGGAAATCTGCAGAACCTGGAGTCCCAATCATGAGCTTTGAACAAGCAGCCAAGAACCAAGTGGAAATCTACCACCGAGATCTGGAGGAAGGAGCTGGAGGCAAAAATTTTTGCCAGGGTAAGAGGGAATGGAGTTGGCTAACAAAACCACCACATTGCAGAGATAACTTCAGATAGCTTAATTGGATTGAATCAGCTAATTGGACTGCAACAAATCAACCAAATTTGACACTTAACATCCTCTAAAAAACAAGCTGAGGGCTGAGATAGAGGAAAAGGGCAGGCAGGGAGAAAGCAGCATGAAGGGAGGAAGCTGTAGGATACATCCCCCCTCCTTAGGGCAGAGGCATCCCATTCTGAAAATGAAAAGAAGGAAAGATGAAAGACTTTGCAGGAGGAAGTCTTCACTCACAAAACCATGTAGATAAGGGGAGGGCAGAAGCAGGATGTGCAAGCTTCAGGCAAAATTTGAGCAGATGTTGATCACAGGGATCCCCAAAAGCAAGTCGGGTCCCATAACGGATGTTCACGGTCAGGAATTACCTCTACAGGGTGGTGAAAGAGACTTAAATAAACCCAAACCAGGACACACATCTGACCTTAGTGACTTCCCTCAGGTCTGACTGCCTGTTCATATTGCAAATTACAGCATGCAGAGAAGTCAAGGGACCCAGATGCTGCCTCCAGGGCAGAAGTGGCAGAGCCTGAGCCACAGAGCTAGTGTGCAGCATGAGCCCTGCGCTACATAGGCACAGACTGATCTGATAGACATCTCAGGACCAGCAGGAAAGTTCCTCTGTCTTCACTGACCCTCCGTGATGCAGAGACCACCAAGGAAGCTGTCACCAGTGCCATGTGGGTATGGGAGAGAAGGGATGCAAGAGGGTACTGGCCCTGCGTGGCCAGAGGAGGTATTTTGCAACTTATCTACGTCTCCAGGAAAGACGTATGAAGCCTCTCAGCAAGGAGAGGACAGTTTTTGAAGCAGGAGGGTTTAGGACTTCCACACCACATACCTTTCAGCTTCCAAAGAAATGTCTTTAAAGAGAGTGGTTAGAGCCACAGTTAGACTTTTCTCTTTCCCTCTAGCCTGGACTGGGGGGACTGGGCTTACGTGGGAGGTGTTAAGGCTGATGAGGCACTGTGGGAGTGGACGTACTCCAGCTGGGACAGAGCTCACCTGAGCAGGTTGGGGCCCCAGCCAAGCAGCAGTGCCCTGAAGTGTGTGGGAAGCGCAGCCTCACAGGGGAAGGCAGGTGAGCGCACGTGGGGTGGCTCCTTGAGCGATGGCATCCCCAAGTGAGTTCCTGCTCCTCTTATGAGCCCCGGGAGCTCCTGGGGAAGCTGAATGAGAGCAACCTGAAGGATGGCCAGGTCACGAAGAGGTGCCCTGGGATGGCATTGTCCTTCAGGCATGGGCACTTTTCAAAAAACAGCTAAACAAAGTGATTGCTGTTTACAGAGTAGTGAGCTGACCGGTCAGAGTCACTTCAAAAACAGGCCTTTCTAAAACCAGCTAGCAGTGTGGTTTCTGACATGCTATTTTCAGCATACTGTCAAAACAAATCTCTATCCATAGCTGAACTGACTGACTCTTCTTGTCAGGACAACTACCCTTAGCAGTGTCTGAACGAGTCCTGACACAAGGCTTCAAAAACAAGAGCAATATTTACTGGTTGATTTGCGTTATCTGTAGGAGGGAAGTGGGAAAACTGGATAGCTGTGAAAGTGACCTCTTGAGCTGATCCGTCTTTGCCCTGTGAATGCCAGGGCCGAGTACTTGCACTCAGAGTTGATTGGAGAATCATGAACGTCTAATTCATACCATGTAATAATAAAAAAAAAGTTCAAGCAAGGGCTAAATCCCTCCCGCTTAGGCCAATTGTTAACTGCTAGATGGCGAGCAAAACAGTTCAAGGTTTCAGGCACTGTTCTCTGTGACATCTAGTACCCGCCACGGTCCCAGACAGACCCGAGACTGCAGGTCTGACCAGCCTGGTGTTTCCTCTACTTCTAGATCCTCAAGCTGTTTCAGAACAGGGAGGCCCAACACATTTAGACACACAAAGAAGGCAGCAGGAGTGACTCAGCTACAACTCTCAGGTGCAAGGACATTGGTGCCCATCAAGCAGAGATATGTGTGTGCTGTGAAGGCCTGGGTCTTTCCCGGTTGTGTGCGTGTGTGTGTAAGCGTCCAAATGTTTCTCACTTAAATAGTCAGGCCAAAATTACCCTCTTATAAAACACATCCTGCTGTAAATTAGAATAAGTAGCCATTCATAGGAGGCCTGCAAAACAGGAGGGGTTTTGTATGTGCCATTCTTTAAGGCAGCAGCAGCCCTTTAAAGCCTCTTTTATAAGCTGTGGCAAATGGGCTCCCAGCATGCTCCTTACACTCAGTCAGCATGTAGATGCTGACTGGGGCACTGGAAAAAACATTTTGAGGGTGTGCTGCGAGGCTTGGGAGACAGATAGCAATTGCTAAACTCAAGAGTCCGCTTCAAATCGGTGGCACCTTTCTATCTATGCCTACACAGACCAGGATATCAGGTGTGAACCTTGTGCAGGCACAGCATGCCAGAGACTCAGCTTCTTGGGGACTGATTCTGACATAGATTAGTGCCATAGCCCGTTTTCCTTCAAGCCTGCTGCATAGGTCCGCCTGTCCTTAACAGCAGACTAGCTCTGGTAAATACCATGTTGCTTTGTAATCTCTGTGCCATGACAGTCCCCTTCCATGCTCATGGCCCCAGGCTCTCACTGCCCCTTGCCTTAAGGCTGTGATGCTCCTGTGCTGGCTTTTACCCCCATCCCACCTTCTGGGGCACAGCAGGGCTCAGCAATGCCTCCACAACTTTTTGCCTTCCAGATATTTTGGTATGTCTTCACACTGGCCAGCTTCTGCTCTGCAACAGTACACCTCCCTGCTAGGTTTATAAAATCCACCATTATCACTGCTTCCTGCTCCATGTGTTTTTAATGCTTTAAATTCACAGAGAAAGACACAGACTCCCCTCCAGCAGGTACATGCAGTCATGTTTCAGGCAAGCCATACTCTAACTGATCCAGGTCCCTTTACAGGGCAACTGTTATGACAGAAGTTACTCATTTTCCATTCTCCAAGTCTGTCATGGTAAGTAGACAGGAGCAGAAAATGTCACCTGCCTGTGTGAAATTCATATAGGGTCCGTGCCAAAACACTGAGAGCAGCCAGCTACAGCATCTTAACTACATTTCTCATAGAAATTTAGGCTGAGTTGCTGCAGTGAAATCTGTTACCATCAATACAGAAGCCCTACTAAGTGATTAGTCTGACACAGTGGAGTAACAGCTGCTTTAGACTTGAAAACATCCATAAACCTCTTGAAGAAGCATGACATGTTCCCTTCGCTGCTAGTTCTCTGTTGGCACTGAGGGCTTCTAAAACTCACTTGTATTCTATGTATGGTCCTAAGAAAGCAGGCTTTTCCCTCTCCATAAAGGAAATGGGAGTGCCCAACTTCTCTGAGATCAGTCAATAACCTGTTGCTGGAAAACTCCCGTTTCTCTCTCTGGTAGGAGTGATAATGCCCATAATAACACCAGTCACAGGAAATTAGAAATAGTACTCAGATTTAACCAATTGCATAGTATATGTACCATAAAAATGATCTTACAACAAAACACCTTCCAAAGTATTTGTCAAATGAGTGACAGCATCCATTCCACACAGTTGTCAAAAGAGCTATAGGATCACACATGGTGTCTGAAGCAGAGGGGAACATCTCCTGTCCTGGGAAAGTAAACTGCATCATTGTGTCCAGCAAAAAAACTCTGGTCTTTTAAAAGAAAGCTGGGGCTGGCACAGAGACCATCCCTTGTTCTCAGGTTGTGAGGTGTCTCTGACCAGCATGACCATGTCTAGGGTAGCTAAAGTCAACAGGGATTAGCTTTTGAAGATGGCAGAAAGCAGTACCTGTACGTGTGCAGGTTGGTTCTAGCGCAGAGCAAGCTAAGCACACTCCAGTTATTCTCTGTTAAGGAACTGGAGGCTGCTCTGGATGAAAACCACCTGGTGTAGATTATATCAGATGTAGCTTAGTAAGAAGGGCATAAAACGCTTGACAGCTTTACGCCTCATATTGTTCACCAACACTGGATGCCCAGGGTGTGACAGAAAGCGAGAGTGATAAAAAGAGTAAAACTAACTGATAACTACTACCTGATATTGCTTCCGCACTGCGCAGCTTGTGGCTCTATGAGCAGCTTTATGGACTCATGTTGGTTGTAGTGCAAATTCTGAGCAGGTAGTCGGCAGTGCTACTGCACAACGAGCAGCACCCAGGGTGCCATGACAGACCCTTCTTCCCCGCCGCCAGGCCTCTGGCTTCTCCTCCGGCCGCGCCTGCCTTCACTGAGGTCTCTGACTCACGCTCCAGCGCAGCGGCAGGGAGTGAGCACCAGCGTTTTCCCACTCTCTGGGCACCGCTTTTTTGCCCCTTGCCTTTTTCACCTTAAAAACGTCGTGGAAGAGCGCTGGCTGTCGACCTGCAAGCCTCGGCCCTCTGCAAGCCCCGGCCTCATCCAGGCCGCCATGCAGGCCGCCCCAGGGCTGGCGACCATGTTGGTCTCCAGGCCGTGCCATGAGGTTCGCAGCACGGTTCACCTATCACACTGTAAGGTGAGATGGCACGGCCTTTTCTTAAATGGGAAAGGTTTTGTTTCAGCTTGACAGGGCAGTTCGCTGGCAGCCTCAGTGGGTGGTTTCTTCAGGCTGGCACAGGGCCTGGCCACCCCCGGCTCTCTCCCCAGGGGCTCATGGTTCATCAAGGCCGTGGCCCCTTTGCTATCTTGAAGAGGTTATGGCTCTGCTTTCCCCCAGGCATTCACACAGCCCCGTCATGGCCCTCTAGAATCCCCGCAGGTGCCCGCCGGCTTCCTGCGGGCGCTGGCGGAGGTGGGCCGGTGGAGCACGCAAGGCCTCACGAGGCGGCAGCCGAGGAAGAGGAGGCGAATTCGTCGTGCTCCATTTGCGGTTTTGCTGACAGGCCCAGAGCTGCTGCCCCCTGAGCTTGCGCGGTCCTCTCTAGCCCTGGCTTCCTCAGCTCTCCTTCTCTTAACCATTTATTTTGATCCTGTGCTGTCCTCCTGCCTTTTTTTTTTTTTTTATTTATGTTTTATTTTATTTTATTTTACACCTTTGATGATAACTACTTGGCCATTCTGCTTCATTTCTGTCCCTTCCTCAGGGTGGCAGCTCTGGTCAGATTCCTCCCCAGGGCACCTGCCAGGGTCAGCCAGGACGGCTCCACCTGCAAACGCAGGATGCTTTAGCCCCAGCAGATTCTCTGGGCGGTACAGGTCAGCCAGTCCTCAGTTCCTACACAGAGCTAAAGAGCAGAAAAGTTAATCTTTTCTAGCACAGCTGGATCGGTTGCAAATACCGAAATATAAATTTGAGCATGTTTTAGGGCTGAGAGTTTGGCATTGCCCATGCTGAGTCAAAGCTAAAAACTGCAAACATAAGAAACCAACAAGAATAAGGCAGCATATTAATATGTAACTTTGTTGGTGAGCCATAATCATCTGTGCAGATTTGCATAAAAGCAGAACCACCTCTCTAAATGTCTCCATGATTTCCGTTTAAGGAATGGGGGTTTAGGATTGCCACACTCCAGCCCACGCTGTTCAGCTCAGCAAGGCTAGAACATGCACTTGGCTTTACACACTCAAGTAATTCCAGAGTTCTTAATTTAGTTATCTTTAAAGTCACTTTTGAAGGTTTGATAGACTCAGATTACAGTGCTCAGAAGTCGGATCAAATCCTCTCAAACCAGTCTGGCATTGCCACAACTGGAGAAGAGTTAAATCAGGCCTGTTCCGTAACGTCTTTATCAGGTGCAGGGAACAACCAAGAAGTTTCACTTGCTTGCTTTTGCACCAAGGGTTTGTTTTATGCTTGTACAAAATATGCTTGGGTTTTGCTATAAATGTGAATACACAGGAGGTGCGTGTCCTTATATTGGACTCACCTTTGTTCTTGGCTTCACGTTCACATTTTGTCCCTTTATTTTACATTACGGCACATCTGCATTGCGCATTTAGCCAGAGATTCAAGAGCAAACACTCTCCTGTCTCATGAAAACTTTTTTCTCCTGCTTTAATGTGTTTTGTCTTTCTATTTCCTTGCTACTTGTGCTAAGAACACAATGCCCTTGGAAAAATCTTGTTTCGCTGCATATACCACACCCTTTATGTCTGTGCTAACTCTAGAGACAGGCAAAGCACAATGCGAAGGTGTTCAGACGGCTTAGGCCCCTGCCAGCTGTTTGTGCATTTCATACATTTTTAATTGTACACACTTCTGTTTGTCCCCAGTTTAACACTTTCATGAAGAAAGCCTGGTATTCACTTGATTTGCAGCCATCCACTTCTTCGCAAGCAAAATCCTGTTTCATAACAGCCTTTCTGTAACTTGGGTGCTGGTTATACCACAGAACAATGTTTTAATAAATGTTATTTACATTTTTCAGGGTAGCTAGAGGGGGTTTGGTTTTAATTAGCTGAGTAAGAGAGCCATGAATGATTATACAGACACAAACAGAGCTGCTACCATCATCACCCAGCTGCTTACCCATGGCTCCTGTGCCAACATAACTATAACAAGGGAAAAATAGTACAGGCCCTTGCAGGCAAATATTTTTTGAAAGAGGGGGAGGGGAAATCGATTAAGATGTTACAGGGTGTATTGTGCCTGGAGTCCTCAATAGTTTTTCCTTACCTGATTAATTGCCTAAGCCAGAGGCAGAAAGTCTCTTTTAGAATTGGGAGGAGCGACGGGAGTGTGAGCCCTCCTGCCATCCTCCCCCAAGCAATACTTTGGCAGGGGGGAGTCTGGAAGGTTCTTGTATGGCAACACTGCCTGCTGCGAACTATTTCAATGAACTACGGGCTCTTTCCTTCCCCATCTTGCTGCTGCTTCCTTCTCCTTCCCTTCCTAACGCTTATTCTCAGCACAAAAGTAAAAGTCACTCAGAATCCATCTGCATATGAAACCTGAAAAGAGCAAGGTCGAAGGGACGGAGGGGCATCCCAGGAAGCTCTTTGAGGAGGGACCTTGCTCCGTAGCTCAGCCTAGGACAGCACCAGGAACGTGGCCAGCTTGGACAGCAATAGAACCAGACACGGCATTAGGCATGCAGCGCCTGGGAAAACTTGCTAGTAGCCCTGCATCATTTTTTGGATGAAAACTTCCCAACACTTTGGACACTTGCAGGAGCTGGTCCCATTGCAAACAGATTTAACTTCCAAAGCCAAAGGAAAGCTACAGGCCAAGTGCAACTAAGAGACTGATGCATGCAGGCTCTAGCTGGCAAAGTGCTTCTGGTAACTACAGCCTAGAGTGGCTGTGGAGGGGAGAAAAGGGGCATACCTATACTGTTGCCTTGTACTGCTAGGTCCTGCTCTACCACGGAGAATGGGGTCTCAGATTTGCCCACAAACATAATCTGTGATACTGGGCTGGGTGGGATCTATCCAGGACATCCTGCATTCAGTGATAAGGCAAACCGTGCTGTTCACAACTCTACCCAGAGTCAACACTGGCAGTCTTCACGGTCAATCTCCTGCTTGTCAGATGCTGTGTATTGCCACTACTCTCTTCCAGGCTATCTTCACCAAAGAGAGGAACACAAAGCTTTTGAATATCTTCACTAGCACAAGCCTGGCCCTTCACAGAGATAAGCATTTGTACTTAAAATGCTGAGATCACCTAAAAGCAAACTCTCATGTGTAAGAGCAGGACTGGCTTAATAAACATCGTGTGTTGAAAGTAGCAACAATAGTCACTTTATTATTTTCCCAAAAGAGAGTTGCTTCTCTTCTGTGCACAGACTACGAGGTTAGCAGACTACAGTGCTCATGAATGCCTGTCTAAACTCATCGGTTTTAGGAGCTTCCACTGACTTCAGCAAGCCATGTTGGATCAACTTGTATTTGCACTTCCTAGGACGCACATTTGAATTGAAGATCAGCTAGTTCATTCCTCACTTCTCAGCACTGTGCCAGTTAAACACAAATGACTAAGCCCAGAACAGCTATCCTATTTCTCACTGATCACAGCTACCCACACTACCCCTGTCTAGCACAAATTCCTGCTGACATCTGAAATTCTCTTCTAACAAAGTCCATGCAGAGGATGAATTAAATAGCTTCTCTGCTCTGCAAGTTTTTCCTAGTTCTCCTGTGTTCCTCTTACCATGAATGGAAACCTTTTCCACAGCCTTAAGAACATGAAAGCTGGGTAGAGCCATGGGGTGATGTTTCCACTTAGGTTCCCTGAGCACAGTTTTTCTGAAAGCCATTTTAGGGGGGCGAGGGGGGATGTCCTGTGCACCACACCCACTTTCAGCCAGCTTCATGCTATTTATACAGTCAGGAACCACAGACCATCTGCAAGAGGTTTAGACCTCAGGCAAGCCAAAAGCCACACTAATTCCAAGCTGGTGGGTTCATATTACATGGTCCGATTTAGAGCACATCCTATTTATCTCATGGGGTAATGACAGTTCAAAAGCTGCACGTGTGCAAGCAGGTAAACTTAATTCAGGTGAGAGCATTGAGCAGAAGAAATAGGCTAAGGAGACTTAATAGAAGAGTTCACAGCTATCTCAAGTACAGGAGTAGAGTCTTTGGGCTGACTTCCCAGTTCATTTGAAATTAATTCCATGCCTTTTTAAAAACAAACAAACCAACCACCACCACCACCACCAAAGATGATTCTCAGTTGTACTGACCATTTCTGACTACTACTGGAAATCTCTTGCTAGCACCTCATATGTCTTCCACCATGCATTTTCTGGTATGGGTAATGATCTATTTGGGCTTGCAATGAGCAGGGACAGGTTGTGGAGCAGATAGTGGACAAGATTAGCTTGATGTTAATGGATGGCTGTACCTCCTAGGAGAGCTTTGGACTCCAGATGAAAAGCCAGGGAGACTTGCTCTTGCAAAGTGTCCGTTTTCTCTTCCTCCCTTTTGGTAGGGAATTGGTTGCCATCCTCACACAACAGCAAAGCAAATATTTATATGCATTTCTGTAGTGCTTAATCACATTGCAGATAGTAGCTATAATCACTGTATCGTAGTTAAGTATGAAGAAAGCCTGCTCTTCTGTCCTAACGATTCCAAAACTCTCTAACCATACGCGGCTAGACAGACTTGCACATGCCCACACCACCACAAATCAACAGGTTTTACCAATGCCTTTAAACTGGAATTAACCACAGATGAGACCTCAGGGTACTTCTGTCACAGCAGCATTGAAAAGCTGCTCTCAGCCACACACCGATGGATGCTGGATGAGCAGTCGCTAACCCCAAGGCTGAACAGCCTACATCGGCAAGGCAGAGACTGGCTGAAGCGAAGTCCTGCCACTCTGTGCTTCAGCTCCCTAGCTGCAAAATGGGATACGCTGTAAGCAAATTGCTTAAAGGTCTCGGTGGAAGTCAGGGAGACCTAGAAATTGAAGCCACATTTTCTGGTCTCTATCCTGTGCCTTTGTAAGACAAATAAGGGATTTCTTTTCATATCTAAATTATTAATGTATTGTAAAAAATACAACTACCTCAGTCCATCACCCTTAGATTTCACTCTTGTAAACGGTTTATTTTTTGATGTGTAAAGAACATACTAATGTATCACTTGGATGCCTTTGAAGAAATGAACTCAGTATGGGAAGACAGTGCTGGGGGGGGATATTCATACTGACTAATGCTAGCTTAGCCTCTGCAAGCTGCAGCTGCTGGACTTCTCTAGGCATAATTAAAAGCAGCCAAGTGAGGGTTCTCCTCACAAGGCCTACTGAAGGAGCCCATCTCTTCCCTCTGGCTGCAGAGGCAGGGTAAGGAAAATGGCTTCCCTAGGCTAACACCAGCCTTTGTGAAAACCTCTTGTTGAAAGCAGGAGAACGCAAGGATTGCAGAGCACCAAACCCAGCATCTGGCTGCTATTGAGGGAGGAGTTTAATTTTACTTTAGTTTAGGCTTGTATCAGCTGGCTGTGGGAGCGGGAGAGAATCTGGCACCGAATGTGCTGTGCAAAGATTGGGATGTCTCTTGCATTCCCCCTACCTGCCTCTCGCTGGGAGAATAGATGCCCTGTGATAAGCGTTTGAGCTCCTTGGGAACCAGATCTGCTGCACAGTCCTGCCAAATGCACTTTGCAAATAAAACTCAGTTGTTCATTTGCCACGTTCACTCGTTTAGCACTTCACCCTACAGCAGGGGTTGAACACCCGAGGCTGGGTGAACAGACCACTCCACAATTCACCCATTTTAACCTGCTGATCTGGCCAGGTCTAGAAGTAAATGGATCATTCAGGGAAAGGGTCATATAAAACTAAGGGGTCCATACTGGGCAAAGGACAGTTATTTTCCACAAAGAGAAAGAATGATAAGTGTTGGCTATCATCTTCTACGTTTACCCCTTGTGCAAGACAAGTAGATTTGCGCAAGTCTTGGATAACCACTACGAGCAGGAAGAACAATATCTTACAGATTACTTTATTACTCATATTAGAGTAACTGGTATGAATACTGGAGCCTCTCTGATATCAACCACAATTGTTTTACATTTATGGATCCCACTGAATTAATTATTGAATGATAACAAGGTTGTCACTAAATCACAGAGCAATGAGGTCCTTTACAGCAATGCCTTTTGAAAAACATGCTGTGGGTAAGGATCAGGGGGGTTTTGGCTGTGCTTTTTTTTTTCCCCCTTCTTCCCCGACCCTGCCACTTCGAGACAAACGTGGGCTTGGTTAAAGGAGAAAATAATTTGTCTGGTTACATCCTCTTCTGACAGAAGAGGTTCTTTCAGAGGAGCTGAGATGCCCTGCGAGGTCTGCGGGGAATATAGATGGGCCCATTAAAGTGTCAAGCTTTCCTGCAGAACTACAGCTTTCCACTGACAAATCAGCTCCGCAGTGGCTTTGGCAGGTAGTTTACCTTAACCAGCCACCGGATAGCAGACCCATACAGAAACTTTCCCATTCCCTTCACATCCTGTGCTGAGCTCAAACCAGCTTATAATGATACACGTCTGATGGAAGAGCAGGAGAGAAAATAGGAATGTCAGCAATGAAATGGTCCCTGACTGCAACGACAGGAGCCTCAACCTCTGAGCTGATGGGGTGACAGACAAGGAAGCAACTTCGCTCTTAACTTGAGCACAGTTTGTTCCAACCAGCTTACCTGAAAGGCTGGAAAGGAACCAACTAGATCGGCGAGCTGTTTCAGCTCCTACCCGTGCAAGTTTTCTCAGACAGTTTTCTTCTACCTACTCTTGGCAGAAAACATTGTAGTGTTCCCAGACTGCATCAATGACAGCGCAGTGGGGAGGAAGTTATTTGCACTTCCTCATCTGGACAAGTTTCGTCCTGCTTTACTTCAAGTACTTACTGCCTTTAAGATGTCAGATCCCACTGTCTCCAATTTACATACTTAAGCCTAACACCTTTAGCAAGGGGGTGTATTAAGTATGGCCACTTCTCCTATTGAAATTTGACCACAAGCAGCTCTGTGGATTTTATTCACATTTATGGGATCCTATAATTTTGCTGCTACACTGTTGATAAACATCGGTATCATCAAATGATGTATTTCAGGATTCCCACATATATGGTCCCAAGCTCTGAGACTTTCAGTCCTCTCCTGAGATTCTCTGCCTTCTCAAAACCAAGAGTTAAAATGAATGAACAGACATGCCCCACCTCACACACACCATGCAGAGAACTGCATTTCAATTATGCAGTTTTCAAAAAGTGTCATATTTTTGCCAATTCCAGCAGAGCTAGAGCTGGGAGGGACAGGGCGGGGGGAATTTCTGAAAATCCAGTCCAACTTAGAAAGCCTTTAATTACTAAGCAGGGTATTTCACTATCATTCTTTTGCACATTTTTTGTTGCAGGCACCCCTCTCTTCTCTATCAACCTCTCTTCTTAATGTGCTAACTGACAGACTGGAGGGCATGAGTTTCATTCCAGCGTTTTAACCCCGAGTTCAAATATCAGAGCAACCCATGTCAAGAGAGGAAAGAGACCCCCAGCTGCAGTTAATCCCATGCTTCTCATTTTGCTGCCAACAGGAGCCCACCCCCCTTCTCCCTACTCCTTCCCATGCGCTCCAGATACTAAGGGAGAGCAACCCAGGCTGCTTAGCAAATGCCCCCCTGGTAAGAGCTAAACTTCACTGCAATCCCATTTCTTCCCTTCGATCAGCCACACTTTCCACCTCAGCCTTGAAAATGAAGAGTTAGTCAGGCTCAGCACAGTCAGACTTTCATGTCAGGGGAGGCAGAAGGGCAGATTTTGAGAGCGGACCCTCACACCCCCTCTCCCCGCCTTTGCTCTAGCAAGTTGCCAGTACCAGGGGTCACTATCAGCTGAATCATTTTGTTCGACTTGTTGCCTTTATGAAACATGGCCTCCAGGTTCAGACAGCAATTCGGCTTGAGACTCCAATCTCTTGGTTCCTCTGCAAGGAGAAAGTGACACCAACCATTATTCTCACAGTTTTATTTGTAAAGGACATAGCATGAAAAGCTGTATTTCAATGTACTTCAAAACCTGAAAAACCCATGTCAGTTTGTGGTATGTATGTTAAAGTGCTTGATATAACAATACTTTTACTAATGTCGTCTTGAAAATAATCCAGTTCTTATTCAGTTAGTAATAATGCAGAGACAAAATATACTTAATGGAGACATTTAAGGATCATTTTAAGCTATACAGGGCACGTTTGTACATTTCAAGTGTAACATACAATATTTCCCCTTAAGATGCGCACCTTCATTTGATTGAAAGAAGGAATTTTCTCAAATATGCCGTTGCGCAACTATTCTAAAAAGACAACGCTATCTAATTACACAAACCAACTCGGAATAAACATGAGTAGATTTTTCACTAAACAGTAGAATTTCGTTCGTTTCAGAGAATTATAAATACACATTTTGTACATAGTGAGGCATTTGATTCTCTGTCTCCCTCAAGTTACCATGATGGATGTTAGTATAACAGGACTATGCAAACTCAGACATCTGCAGATGGGTATTGGATAGGAATTTTTTTTTTTTTTAAAAAGCAGATACCAGAGAGCTTTGGTCTTTTCCAAGATTCCCTTTCTCAACCAAAGAAGGTGCTTTAACACTGAAGTAAAAACTGTGTTAGCTTAGAAGAATCCTGATGGGTTTCTCACCATTCTAGTGGGTAGAATGATTTCTGTAAACCTTACAGAAAAATCCTCACAGTTTTCAATAAACAAAAGTAGTCTACTAAAAAAAAAAAAAAATCATACATGGTAGAATAAAAATTCACTACAAAGAACCGTACTCCCAAGGTTGTCAAATAACTAGTCTTCTAGGAATCGGAGGCACTCAGCTGTGCCCCTTTCAACATATCTTAGGGTGTTTTATTGCCTACAAGGAAATACTAGACATACGTAATTTTTATTGTATTATTATTGATATGATGTGAAACCTGACGAAATCAAACAAGTCAACACTTGCTGAAAAAGCTGACGTGAAGTTGTGTTGAAGTTAAGTGCTAAAGGTTCCGTAATGTAGTTTGAAATGGGGGAAGGCCCTGTTTTGAATTTTAAAATTTCTTAGGTTTTGACTTTTTTTAACTTAAGAAAGACTTTATGTCAGTTATTGCCCTTTTCTCTGTGTGTGGTTTATTCATCTATGCTTGACCTTTAGAGGTGCCCACATTTCTACTTTATCCTGCTTGCATTTAACCCGTGTCGTGTCGCATGAATGTTACAACTGCTTAAGTCATAAATAGTCTTTGGAGAAGTATGCAGCAGTATACTTTTGAGAAGTATCCAGCTAGCAAAAGCAGATGATGCTGCGAAGAAATCCAAGGACTAAAGAGGTTATTATTTCAGTAAAATGAAAGTCACTTAGACTGGGTTGGGCGTGAAAAAATCATGTATAGCAGTCATTAGACATAAAAGGCCTGAGTTGTAATAGAAATCAAAACATCCTAAGCAGTCATTACCAAATAATGCTGCC
Organism: Platalea leucorodia; assembly: GCF_965183815.1. Lineage (NCBI taxonomy): Eukaryota > Metazoa > Chordata > Aves > Pelecaniformes > Threskiornithidae > Platalea > Platalea leucorodia. The sequence continues at coordinate 61,385,290 of NC_138826.1, forward strand.
ACATGGTTTCTGGTGCTAAATGTGTAATTTATTGATAGCGTTAAGTACTAGGGACACATTTTCAGTTGCTGCTGAAGGCGTGTCATGCGTCTTCTGCTGACTTGCCTGGCCACACAGAAAACCCAACACCCCAAATTTCACATTTCTGGAAATGTAAGAGAGATGTCACACAGCTGTGGGCTCTGGCTACTAACTCATGACATCATTCACAACCTTTACGTTAGTTACTCACACCCACAGTAGTGACATAGCAGTGCTGCCTACAGTATTTGGGAAGAGTTTAGTCAGTTTAAGGAAGTACAAGCCCAGGAGGAAAGAACGGTTATTAAAAGCTGGAACCCTCATTAAAGTCAACGACTCCCTGACAGTGGTATTTTACTTCTTTCTTAGGAACAAAAAACGTCTGTAACATAAAACTCTCCCTTCTAATGAAACAAAGTCACACAAAGAGTTTTTTTCTGGCTGGGAACATGACGTGAAACTTTGACACTAAAGTGAGTGCTGTTATAAGAACTGGACAGCAGAAGGACCACAGGAAAGTCGAGAAGCTTGACAAAAGGCAGGTGAGAAAGCAAACCCTAATTTTCTTCCTCTTTCCTTTTCCTTAGCTCTCATCCCCCTCTCCACCACGTGCACACTATGCCAAGACCTGCTACTACCCACCAGCCCCAAGTCCCTCCTAATGCCTCTTGAGAGCACAGTGCAAGGCAATACACTCACAGTACCAGTTAGGGGCCTTTCCCAAGCCACAGCTGACAGTGAGGCATCCACAGAAATCCACTGACAAAGTGGCCAAATCATAGGCAATAAACAAGTGAAAACAGACACCTGTATTTAAACTAACCTCCAAAAACTAAAACCAGATGAAGCTAACTATGCCCTCAGATCCCTCCAACTTCCATCCAGAAGAATGGGAAATACACTCTGTATTTGCTGCATGGTATCCACAAGATGATTTTAACGTAATCTCTTGTTAAATTTTTAGCGTACAAGATTTCAGTTTCTCCCAGTTTCTCTTCAAGAGCTGTATCTATAGATACACACTGTATTACTAACACATTAACTGGAAAGAGTGTAGGAGAGGAGCCTCAAAATACCAAAGCGAGATTCTTTTTTTCCTCCTTTTGCTTCATTCCTTTTTTTTTATAGCTGGATAATTTAAAAAAAAAAAGTAATCAAAGATCCTGTACTTTCTAGGAACACTCATTCTGCAGGATAAAGGAAGACTCATAACCTGTCAGCATTTCAAAACCAGCTGATACAGTTCAGTAGCACAGCAACATCGGTGTTTGTGGCTCTACAGCAATGATTCTTCTCAAGTACAGCAAGAATTTGGTGTGAACCAAATTCCTCAACATGGAGGAAAAAAAAAAGTCATCCACAACACAAACTGGCTGAGGGCGAGGGGGAATCACCAGAACATCCAGATGGGCAAGGGACAACACCAAGCGAGTCAAGCAAGCCATCATTCCCCATCTCAGGCTGCAGCAGCACCGCTTAAACAGGTCTCTCATACTCTCAGGCTCTGAGGCTGACAGCAGTCCTCCTCTCCAGTGTTCAAGCATTTCAACACTTGTCACTTTTGGAGAGCAACAGCAGTGACACAAAAGACCTTACAGAAAAAAAAAAAAGATGACTCACAACTTCCGTGCATGGAAAGGGTTGAGTCTTCGAACAAACAAAAAACTAAGAGGGACCACGTACAGTGGGGTAAACCAGCATATGCTTACATCATTTCCAAGAGTGAGACAATCACAATGGCTACATAAGGATATTTGCCGTATTAATTTGCAATACCTGAAAAAAGCCCTGCTGAGTTTGCGCTGTATTTACACATTGATTGGCTTCTTCCTTGCAAGCAAGTAGCGGCAATCCTTCCCATCTCGGTCCTTCCCTCCCCCCAGTCCTTCCCCTGCATTTAAGCTACTCATAGTCAGAACAAGAACATTCAGTCTAAGAAAAATTTCTTAGAGTAATATAATTTCTTAAAGAAGATAGCATATTTACACACATCTAACACATGAAAATACTCTATTTTATACTAAATTTCTGTTTCAAATAAACTACAATACTGCATCTAGCTTTCTGCAGCTTTGAGGACAGTCCCCATCGGGCACAAACTGGGCTTCCCACTCTCGCTTCAACCAGCAGCTCTGCCTTACAGTGGTGCGCTACCATTGCGTTCAAGTCCTGACAGGTCTCCAATTGTGGTTTGCTTGCTTGGGAAAGGAATAATGAAGTTCTCAGCAAAGCCATGCTAAACATCCACTCCTTTAATGAGCGATCCTTCTAGGATGATGTTGAAATCTTGCAATGTCTGTAGGACTCGGATAAGGGAGTTGACAGTCATGCGGTCCCGTAGGAGAGCGTTCTCCTCATACATCCTTGTAATGGGCGGGCACTCTGCCAGCAATGGGATCCACTGAGAGAGCAAGTGGTCCCTGCAAAGGGGATGAAAGGAATTGTTTTAGCACTACGTACAACAGATCTCAAACTGAAATTCTTCTCCGAGAACACAGCCCACAACATGCAGTCTCTTTTTGCGAGTGATGCATATTGTTTGCACATGAAAGTTTCCTGTGTAATCGTAACCCCTGATTTTGTTAGTAAAATACAGGTAACTGAATATACTGTAGGAATGAAGATGGAAAGGTATCAGCAGAATTGGACAATTGACTTTGGAAGAATTCAGCAACATTTTCAGATCAGGAACAGGGAAAGTAAAACTCAGGAAAAACAAATAGACTGTTTTCCAACTGGTTTTCCATGTATCCAGACAGACAAGACAAAAATGGTACTTATTTCTAGACATACCAACTTCCGCCCTCCAAAATACAACTAAGCCCCCCTCCCTCACCCCTCCCCACATGCAAGACAAAAAGCATCCTATTAGGAAAGAAAGATTTATCTAGAATAGTTTTGTCAAAATTATAACAGACATTCCATGTTCATAGGCAAAGTGATCCAATGAGGGTTTAGAAACGTACCAGCTCTTGCAAAGGAACTCTGCATTCCCAAAGCCAGCACTTCATCAGAAATACAACTTCAAGACAGATTTAATACATATGACTGTCAAGCTAACAGTTATAAAAGAGCTCAAAACATTTTTAGCAGTTTAGACACTAGCCATGTATCATTACTGCTTCTTTGCTCCAATTTTTCATGTAGTATTAAAGCTGCCTAAAAATAGGTACTGGATAACAGATAGGTATGAGATGTCTTAAAATGGAAAACTAAAGGTAATAACAATGGTGTAAAAATATTCTTCTAGTCTAACGCAAGAGGACACATATATAACGAAGAGCAGTTAGGTACCTTGTCCCCAGGCAAACCAGAATTTGGAATTTGCCGTCCTTTCCAATGTTCCTTGGAGCTGTATTGATGGCATTCACATAATGACAGAAGGTTTTGCATGAAGATCTCTGAAGCAAAAGGGCCTCCTCATTGTCTCCAATCTGGTCACTGGTTTCAAAATAAGCAACAGCTTTCTCTGTGGTAGGGAGAAAATCAGAACCCAGTGAGCAGAAGTACTTCATTGTGACACAGAATTACACAAGGGGATCCTTAAAAAAACAACCTGCTGAGAGCTATAGCACAGTTTATATATGAATTCCTCACTCTGAAGACCATAGGTAGGTAGTGATCTCCATCTTTGCTACATAGGATTGGTCAGCAGACTGGCTGATGTCCAGTACAGTTAGGTAACATCAAGGAGCCGCACCGGAGTACCCATCAATGGTTTCATTGTAAATGATACCATCACCTTTGATTTTCCACCTTTTCTGAGTAAGCACTTACCCTCAGGCTAAATATCTCAACTTGCAAGCATGTTTTAAGGGAATAAGTAAGTCTTAAATTACTGCAACATAGGCCCACAGATAAGCATCACCAGAAGACCAGTGCAGTGATGAGGAGAGTTCTCCTAAACAACTAGAAATCTAAACCTTTCACTGCCCTTTCCCAGCTCTTCCCCCAACATCAATTGCTACTCTACCCCAACCTCCAGCCTACCTTCCTTTCAGGTAGAAAAGCAGCTGTTTGAACACTCACCCATGAATAAATGGCTAGAATTTGAAGTGCTCTTAAATTTCTGCACAGATTCACACTGACCCCTTATATAGAGTTTAGTATTTCTCATCTTCCATCTTGTTTCTCATTGACTTTAAGCAACCTGGAGCAGGTGCTAGGCAGGAACAAATGGCACCCTAGCTGATGAGAATCCGAGGTCTGTGCGTGAATAGTCATTTTGCCTTAGTCTTTCTTCTCCTTTTGCCTCCAAATCACATACCAGCTTACCTATGAAATCCCAGATGAAAACATTCTTATGGAAAATGCGAGCTGATTTGAATCCGTGGTGGAAGACCTGCTCCAGCGCTGCGACCAGACCGTTTTCTCCACACAACAGAATGGTAAGGCTCCCTCTCTGCGGGAAAGGGAGAGTCTGTAAGTGCAACTTGCATTGTTTGTATGCCAGAAGCTTCAAATCTGAAGGTTAACAGTCTCTACTGGTACTTCAGTTCCATTTCTGTTTATAAAAATATTTACATGCATTGTAGATACCAGGCAAGTAATGAAAAGTAAGAAGTACCTCCTTCTCTGGCTTGTGAAAGTGTTTCACAATATTGTTCACAGCTTCCCCGATTCCCTCTTGGATCTGTCCCGCATTAGGCTCTGTGAAATGATGGAGAGCATACTAGCTGAAGATACCAACTTCAAAACATTCATCAAATACTCATGATGACATAGCTTGAACTGCAGGAATTATTCTCTATCTTTAACAGAGTTCAGGCAATCTTTCGTCTTGGGTAAACCTGAGCCTTAATTACAAGCAACTGATGAGCAACTCTGGAATAGTCAAATAAATTGCCCTACTTAAAAATGCACAACCCAAGAATCTGGCTTGATAAATATTTTATTTGAGTTAATCACATCTTGCTCATCACATAGAGTGCAGCAACCCTCACGTGAAGAGATGTGGGCTGAAAAGTTGTAGCCCAGTCATTTGACTCACTTCTACTTGACAGAGGCCATAAAACTCAGCACTCATTAATTCCTGACTTGAACCTACAATGTTTTATCGAGCCAAAACAAGTACCTATTTTAGGCACATGTCTTAGTCATTGTATCAGTGTGAGGGGCCACAGGCAGAGAATACTCCTTATTCATGGTTCCAAGAGTAAGTTATCTTCTGTGTTAAAACATATGCCATGTTTCTGCTCTGAATCTGTTTAGCTGTATGCCTCTGCTACTGAATCATGCTATGCCTACAACTGCTACCATCTCATCTTCCTATGCAGGTGCCTGCAGAAAATTATCTAGTCCCTCATTCACTTTCTGATTAAAACAGACTGAACTTTTAAAACTTCATTTTAAGCAGATGTTTTCCAGACTTCAATCATTTTCATGGTTCTTCTGTGAGTCCTTTCTAGTTTTTCAGACATATGTAGGTTGTTATTAGCTTGTCCTACAATTGTTATTTTAGAAGCACGGAGTAATTCAGTATCATTTTAGCACACGATGACCTCCACAGTCTTTGGCAGGTCTAACATAGAGCCTCATGTAGCTCACAAGACAAATGAGTTATTGGGCCTTAGTGTTCTCAGACCTAAGGAAATGGTCAGCAAGTAGCTCTGGTGCCCACTCCTCCAGCTAATATGGACTCGCACATGTGAAAAGCTGCAGTGGTCCCATGGTGGTTTTTAAATGCTGTATTACTCTTGGAGGCTAATCTTTCCTTGCTTGACATTTCAGCAGTCATGTCCTCTAATTTTACAGGAGCTGGACAGATTTATGGACAGGATCTACACTGTGCTCACCTGTATGCTTTAGCAGAGAATGCCTCACGTGGCCCTTACAGTCTCATGCCCCACTGTAGCCAGCTGCAGTTACTCATAAAAGCTAATTTTAGGGACAGGAAGTTGATGTCCCCTAGGGCCCCTCCGGAGATGGGCTCCTCCAGAAGGCAGTTTACAGCATCCACATCAGGCTCTGAACTGCCCTTCAGAGAGGACTGCCTTCCCACTGACTGCAAAGTGAGCCGGGAAGCTGAGCAGCATCAGCTACTGCAAAGTCTGCTGCCTCCTCCTCCCTCATCCCATATCTCCGTGTTCCGAGGAAAGAGATTATTATCTCTCAACTGTCAAATGGGGACACTGAAAGAGGTAACGTGTACAGTCACAGAGCAAGCTGCAGACACACAAACCGGGGCAGGAAAAATTCATCAGCTCACAGCTGTTCCTCTGCACCAAGTCTTGCTTCAGCAGGAGGTCTCCTGTTCACAGGAGCTTTCTTTCTCAGCAGTTGCTGCCCCTTCTCTAGAGCCCTGGGGAGAAAGGAAAGGACTTACTGGTGTTCTTCCCTGTGAGGGACGTGATGCTCAGTCGTCGAGCCGTGGTAGGAGATTTCTGCTGGGGTGGGGTACGGCACTGCTTTCCCAGCTCTTCGTCAGACGTGGAGGACACCAGCTCTCCAATGAGTATTCGCTCCAAACTGCCATCGTCAACACCCTTTCCCAGCCATCGCCCACAGGGAAACCTGCCATGCAGCCGGCACAAGCACAGGTCAGCCACACAGGTAGTCAAGCTTGATCTCAAAGTTAGAGGGACAGCTAGCACCCATAAAGACTGCTAACAGGCAGGGAATACTCTGTAGTCAGAAACTTCACAAACCAGAACTCAGCAGGCAGCATCCCCTGCCCCACAACCGATAGGACCAAACCGGAAAACCACATTCACCTCCATCCTTAGGAAAAGGGAAATATGCAAAGCTTGCATGAAAGCACGGGACAACAGAAAGTGTTATACATGTATTTCATGGGCCACATCTTGATTTCTGTTGGGCTATTTTTCACTTGCAACCACAACTGATAATCAGCTTTTACAAATATTGTGATGATTAATAATTAAATCCCCACACAGTTCCCATCCAGCTGAAGCTGTGACATCTCCTCATACTCAAACCTCACCTCACATTTTATTGCTGTACTTTTTGACCCCATCCATAGTCCTCATGAAATCCATGCACATGTCCACACCCCCAGTGCTTGTACCTCATCTCCTCCTACACTGTGGCCAACCCCGAGCTCTGGAGCTCACCTCTCTGAATTATAGTTTTCCAAGTCCACATTTAGAAAAAAAAATTAAGTCTGCTTAGCCAGATGTTTTGTAAAACCAGTGGTGAGTTACAAGATCATTTTGACACAAGAGGTATGTACTCAATAGAAGATTAAGAAATCATCAAAACCTTTTATTTTCTTGTAATCCAAGTTTCTGTACGTTTGTTATAGTACTTAGACACCTGAATATTAAAAAACAAAACAAAACAAACCCCAAAGATTTGTCCTAAACTATCATTCCAGCTGTTGGGGGTTTAAAGAGTTCATTTGTGCACAATTTTACCACACTTCTTTAAATCGAGAGATTTCATTATTATACACAAACATCTGAATCTCTTCAGAAGTATCCATACTGTCTGTTCTGCTTCAGAGAGATGCAAAGAAAATCCTACATTCAAGTCTCATTTAATATTTATCAGATTATTTGACTTCAACTAGGGCTTCTGAAATGAGAGAACCGGGGGTGGGGGAGACCAACCCAACCCTATCGGGTACCCGAATCAGCCCACAGTGCTCCATCAACTGAGGAGAAGACGAACGCCTTCTTGCTTTCTCTAGATTTAACAAGTAAGAATTTCAGACAAAGAAAATTAAAAGCTTGTTGCTTACTTGTACGTGTGTCCTGTTATTTCATTTCTGACCATGACACAATCAACCAGCCACTTGGCTAGCAGCCCTGAGTTGTCATGACCAATCTGAACGGTCGTCAGCTTCCCTAAATTCTGGCACTGAAATGAATAACAGTTTCTACTTAATTTAAAAAAAACAACAGACAACACACACCCCCACCACATGCACACATATGGTCTCAAATGTATGTTTTTATTCAGTTTCCTTTGATTTATACAGCAAGTATTTTGAACCGAACATGCAGAACGTTTTGAAAAGCAGAACAATTATTTTAATACAGGAGAAAAGAAATACCTTGGAATAAAACTATTAAAAGCTCGTGAAGAGATTACATTCTTTGTTGTGAGCACTCACTCTGAATACTTCTGAGAAGTGTTAATTACAAATTTCTGAGCTAAGGTGATAAAAAGGGGTGCTTTTGTGGAAGAAATAGATCTTCAGTACAAGCAGGTTTTAAAAAATGCATTTTGAGCATACTGACCTTCAGTTGACTCACTCTACACTATGAAGCAGTCCCTAGATCCTTTATTATTTTCAAAGATCGATTTGCTTATTGTTGGGCAAGACAAAAATCACTAACATGAGACTCTCAACATCACAAAGAGACAGAACAAGGAAAACAAGGGGCTGTGAATTCCCGTGCAGTATGTAATTTTAGGTGGGGCTGGCAGCAACCTCTATTAACGTCACCTAAACACTTCACTTGCAAGACCCTGGTTTTCATTGCTTCTAATACTGCCAAACAAGCAGCTTGGGCTGACGTTTTCCATAGTGGGTGGCTACCCAAGTTGGTATTTCAGGAAAGCTTCAGCCAAAGGAGTATTCCAGAACAGTGTTAGTATCGTCCTTAGAAATGTCTAAATATGTTATTTGGCTTGTTAGAAGCCTGTGGGTCTTTTCTACAAAATACTAATATCCGAATGAGAGACAGCCACTGTATCACGAAAATCTCCTCTCTATCTCTGTCAAAATCTGCCTATATTTGGCAAGAGGTTTGGTTTTTTTACTATTGTTGTTGAAGATCAGTCTGCATATGCTCAATGGATGCAACTTTAGTTTCAGTAGCAGATTTTTCCTACAAAATCACTCCTTACTGGATACGGTGCATCCTGGAGCTACAGGAGCCTGATGGGGCTTTCCCTGCAATTCCTGCTACCAGCTGCTTTGGGGTGGCACCAAGCCAACCTGTAACTGATGGGTGGGAAAGCAGAGGGGAGCACCGGGTAGTCAAACGCAAAGAGAAAACCATAGCAAGCATGGAGAAAAGAGCCCGATGGGGCTGGTGGCTCTGCGGTGTGCCAGGGGTAGCCCGTGAAGCTGGGAAGTCAAAGAACGCCGGCGTTAGAGTGGCCGGTTGGAAGGAAAGCAATGTTGGACAAGGAGCTGGAGTGGGAGGAGAAGTAATTTGGGACTGGCCAGAAGAAAGCAAGAGAAGAAATTTGGGACCCGGGTGGTGGTAAGTGGGAAGACAAATTGAAAGAAGGGAAAAGAAACTAGGAAGGGAAACGAGGAGTCAGAAATGAGACCTGAAAGAGAAAAATTAGGGTAGCTGGCAAGGCGATGTGGAAGGGAATGAGACATGGAAATAGGTTAGCTAGGTGAGAAAAGAGCAGCCCTGGGCTGGGGCAGGGACGGCAGTGAAGCCTATGGTTAAAAGTGGTAGGGGCTCACAGGAAACCTTCCTCCAGCGCAGGAGGGGCGGGCAGCACGATGCTCCTGTACGTACCTGAACGTACAGCCACCTTGAAAACCTGGACAGAATCTGATCTTAAGACAATAAACCTTCACCAAATTAGTGTTTATTTGGAAGCATGTTTCAAATTGAAAAGTAAAATGTAAAGAGCACATACTCACCTCAAATGTCATTTCTAGGTGGTTTTTAGGAATCTGCATTACGCCTGTATCTCCTAGTTCTCCTGATACACAAATCCACGGGTTTGATGTGGTTATTGCATTGCTTAGTTTTTTGATGGGAATTATCACTGACCTATAAGGGATCACTAAGAACAGAGGAGGCAAAATAAGTTAGTCTTGACTTCCCCCCCCCCCCCCCCCCCCCCCATAGTAAACGCAATTTCTGGAGTAAGCCACGCCTCTCCCTTGAAGATAAGCTCTTGCCCCATGTCTCAGCAGCCTAACAAGGAGAACTCCTCCTCTCCTCTCCCTACCAAGGGCGAGACAAACCTGCAGAGAGCCTGGCTGCAGCGGCAGAGGCTCGCTCTCCCCTCACGGAGGGCGGCGGCAGCAGCGGCAGCAGCGGCAGCAGCAGCAGCAGCAGCGCTCCCAGCTCCAGCCAGCCACAAACCAGAAGCAGCGGGTCTGCAGCCCAGCTTTTTGGGGAGCCCCTACCCGCCTTCCTCACTGCGAGCAGCCTCCTGCCGCCGCTTCCATCCGCCGCCCTCGGTCCGGCGAGCGGCGGGGGGCGGCTGGGTGCTGCCGGCCGCGCCGAGCCCGCGGCGGCGGCGGCGCCGCACGGTGGAGCTGCAGCCCCGCCGCACCGCCCGCCGCCGGCTGCCGAGGGAGGCGGGGGATGAAGCCCCTCTGCGGCGAGGCACCGCCGCCCCCGGCGGCCTGGAAGGAGGCAAGGGGCACACGGAAGGCTGTAGGGGAAAAGGGAATGTCAGAGATGCTGGCATGGCTGGTAACGGCATAGCCAAAGTCTCAAGGCTGATGAGTCTCTGTGGATGTTTCCCCTATTATTATTGTTATAGTTGTTTTTATTATTTATTATTTATTATTTAATAATATACTATACTATAATAATTATAATTATTATTATTGTTATAAATCTGCACCACCCATATGTCCTTAAGACAAGGACTGCCACCCCCCCACCACCCCCCCGATTTGGATTCCCCTCAGATACCGCCCGCTAGCACTGCAAGACTCCCTCTCCTTCCCTTTCACAAGCTGCCTTTCTGACTGGGTAAGATAAGCCAGCCTTTTTGCTTTTTGTCTGCCATGCGATGATATTGCACTTAAAAAAATACCCTCCAATTCCAAGCGCTTGTCCTACAGGGGAAAGCTGTCAAGCTGGATGGCCCGCAGAAACAAGGTAATCAAGGATGAATAAATCTCTTTGCGCTGTGCTAGTTCTGCGGGGATTTATTGCTTTAAGAAGAGAAAAAGTAGAACAAGTGCCTGTTTTGACAGCCACGTAAAACTTGCTTCACTTCGCTCTGAACAGGCAGGAGAATGAAGACTAAGGGCTGCCTAGGTGAATCCAAATAATTAGGTCATCTCATGGGGTCCTGCCTTCTCCGCATTGCCCAGTGCTGGAGAGACAAAGATTCGTTTTCAGATTTCGATCCAATCTCTGCTCTCCTTCTTATAAGACAGGAAGGGAGAGGGAATCTTTCTGGCATTTAAGGAGAGACAAAAAGAGATTTAAAATATGCAGCAGAGCACAAAGCGCCTAGTATTTCATCCTCCAAGACTTCCATCTCCTTCTCAGTCTGCAGAGAGCAGGCCGTTTGGATGCGCACTTAGCGAAGGCCAGAAAGAAGCATTAGGACCTAGAGGACTTGTCTGGGAGGGAAGATGAAAGAGACTATACAACTCGGCGAGGAAAACCGAGTGCTACAGCAGCACTCTCTGCTGATTGCTCTCCTTTGTGCAATGCTCTTCTCCAGAGCGCTCCCACACAGCCTTGGCTCTCCAGCTTGTTTTCCAGAGCAACACCCAGCACCCATGAGGCCAGCAGCAACAACCAAGGTTTCCAGATAAGGGCTCAGCTATCCAGACACCAGCAACAGCAACATCATCTCTTACAAATCATGACAGCAACTAATTTTTATTCAGGGGGAAACAAAATGATTCTCCAACTCACTGATTGTGGTGAAGACGCTTGTGAAGCAGAAGTAATCCACAGCGTTGAGTGAGAGCAGGTGATACAGAAACTGTTCCCGTTCTTCCTCACAGCGCAGGAAAGCATAACGCTTGTAAAGTTTCCTGGTAGAAACAAATACATTGCTTTCTTGTTGAAAAAGCACCATGTGTCTTAAAAGGTGTTTGAATCTCAAAATGCTAAATGAAGAGTTGATCTTCATGGGAGGTATGAAAAGTGAGATTCCGCAGCTAACACAAGCTGCTAGAAACCCATAGGCGGCATTTACCCCCTAAGCCACATGTGTTTTACAGACCCCTCTCAGCTCCACGCTACCATAGCAAGGCTACAGAGCTCATCTCATTAAAGGATCAGTTTGGGTTTTGCTGCAAAGCACAGATATAAACTAACACTGCTCACAACAGCAGCCCTGAATGAATGTAGAGCAACCTCGTTTCTTCCCTGTATCTTCCCACTGCAGAAGAGCCTTGTCTAAAAACCTAATCTTTCTTAGAAAGCTAAGCAGGAGGCTCCAACCACAGAAGGCACCAAGCAGCAGCAGGGGTCCTTCCACCACTCTTTCATTTCAGCAAACCCAGCGTACATCACTAGTTGCCCACAGCAGCGCAAAGGCACATCAGGAGTTAACCTGGACCCACTCTGAGAAAGCACAGAGCTCGCGACACTGCCTGCAGTCTGAAGGCAACAGGCTCCCAAAAAGCTGCTGAGGCATATGGATGTAGATGAAACTTCAGGAAAAGACAGGTCTGCCACCGTGCCTTCAGCTGACCACCCAAGAGGTGGCTGTCTCCAGCTGCTCCTCTGTCTTCCCCTTAGCAGATTTGAGTATTTGGTAGCTTCTGGCATAATCACGCGTGTAACATGACAGAGCCAGTTCTGCTAAGAACTGCATGCAATAGCTAGGATGTTTTCATGAAGTTTGGGGTTTTTTTTCCCAAATGCATTGCTTTGAGAAAATGAAGTTGGGGAACATCTACACAGGTAGATCATCTACACAGGTAGATCCTTAAGTGCCTGTGCTTGCAAAAGGAGGCAAAGCTGGGGATGCTGCTAAGCGCCTGGGAGGGCTGGCCTCTAACCCAGCCCGTCGGCAGTCAGGAGGGGGGCTTGCCTTTGGCTTCAGTCAACCTAACGGAGGGCTGCTGTGAGAAAAGGGGCATGCCTGCCCCTGCTGCTTCATTTGCACAAGATACAGTGCTTGAGGGCTCCTGAGTGGCTTGGATCAATGCACTGATCTGACCAAAACCTAATGCCTCCTTCCTGAAAATTGTGATTTGTTTTTCCAGGCAGGTAAGCAGACGTCTGCGCTGCTGGGTGGGCAGTACCTCCTCCCCCAGCTACCCTCTGCCCATCAATCACTTCTAGCTGGAAACCACAGTACCCAAACAGGGTGCCTGGCTGTGCCCTGAGCCCGCACAGCACCGGGACACACCAGTGAGGAAGACATGAAAGCAAAGCTTTGAGAAAAAGAGCCGGCTTACTTGGAAAGTGCCTGGTTGGAAAGCAGCTGCTTCAGGTGCTGAGACAAAAGCTTCTTCTCCAGTGAAAGCCTTATCCAGGCTCGGGCTCGCCCCACATCAGTCTTTATCTCGCTCATGTTCTGAACATGCCTGAAACAGGTGGTGGTGAGGGAAAAAACAATAGATGAATCATAAAAATCCTACATGCTTCAAATGGCAACATCCAACGTGATGCAGCAGCTGAACCGGAAAACATCTCCCGACATCATTCCTAGAGAAAGAAGAAACGATGCAGAGCCCTGCACTGTGGCACTGAGACCCCCAGCAGCCCCAGGGACATGGGGCAGCCCTTCCCGGGCACGGCGGGTTGCAACCCGGACGTGCTACAGCCCGTACAGGCTGCTCTGTGTCCTGACATTTGCTTGGCCAAGGTGAGAAGGGGCAGATCTGCCCATCCCTGCATTGCCTGAGGTCGATGTCCTCATGGACACTGCTAACACGTAAAAAAAGCAGCCACCTCGGGAGACCCAGGTGTATCACAGTGGCTTCCTCAAGCTGCTGACACAAACGGGTATGTCTAGGAGGGCAGAGGACAAGACACATCTTAAGAGTTTCTCCAAACCACGGTCTACTCTGAAGGCTTTAACAAACCCCTTGATGGCAGCGGCAATGGAAAATCTGAGCAAAAGAGGATTGTTGGGGCAAAAACAGCGACAGGCAGTCACAAGCAGAATCACATTTTCAGGGATATGAGGCCCTCGTGTAAGTGATAACCTGAACAGCCCTCCACATGCTTGGTCTGTAAGAAAGCAGAACTGTTCCACAGGGGCTTTCTTCTATGGTTTTGCTTTTCTTTTTTTAAACTTCCCATATTTCAGTTTGGAGAATGCCAGAAACGCTAGTTTTAGAGCACAGGGAGCTTTAGAAGAGGAAGAGAACTGCCATGGCAGGGTGAAGCTGCTTCCAAAAACCCCCCACTTGGTTAAATAAACAGCAAGAAAAATGAGTAACAGTTTCCAGCAGGGGAAAGAAAAGGCTGCAATTTCTTAATTTTCACGCAGTTTGCATGTTAAGTGCACAGGCAATTCAGCCCTCCAAATCTCCGGGGTAGGCTCCAAGAACCATCATCTGAGTCTGAACTGATCTCTGTTGTGATTTACTTTCCAACTCCTGCATCTTCCTTGCAGGCCCTCCGCACGTTGCTCAGCATTAGGGAATGTGGCAATATTTACTCCAAAGAAAATCCAACAAAGTCATGCTGAGACTGATGCTTTTTACATTGACTAGTATAGTCTCACTGTCTCGTGCTTTCCCCCATCTGCTATACCCAAGCGCGTGCTTTGCGTTATATTTAGACCCTGCATTATTTGAGAAAAATACTCTCTTGTTTATAGAGCTTCTAACGTAACAGGGCTAGGGCCCTAAGGGCAAATCTGCAAAGTACAACTTAGTGCTGTCCAGAAATAGGTCTTTGCTCTGCACAAGTGAAGTGGATACCAGAGATAGCTCAGCAGCACTGTTCTCCACCAGGCTGACCTACACGAATTCTCAAAATACAGGTCTACCTTTGCAATCCAAGCTGAGGGGTCTGTATCACAGGGCTCTGTGCTGTACCTACATATCTGAAGCACCATCAGGGAGAAACAATCAATAGGAGTAATGGTAGCTTGCCTGTGGCAAAACCTAGGTTACTTAAAACCCCTTTTAAAAAAAAAGAAAGAAAAGAAAAAAGGGGAAAAAAATATTTTTTTTTAAAGACACTTTCCTCCCGTTTCCTAACGTGACACATGGATGGTTCTCTGCTGGACCAGGTGAGAAGTACTAACTCTCAGTGAGCTGTAAAACAAACCCAGGAGGGCACATTACACTCCTGTACAAGTCTGTGCCCTTTATGAGCAAGCTCAGCAGCCTCCCTCTGTCAGCAGTGATGCCGACCAGCTGAATCACTGCCGAGAGCCTTGCTCCTGGCATTGGAAAGCCCTTCCTGGCTCGGAGCGTGGCAGCCAGCGTTAGACCTTCCAGCCCAGACAGCCGGGCACGTGATCCCGTGATCCCGAGTCCTTGAGAAAGAGGATGCGCACTACGCTCAGCTACATCGTGTTGAGACACTCCTCAGACATTTCAAGTCTTTTGAGACGGGAAGATCAAAGCACGGACTATCATCTCCCTCCCTCCCCTCCCCCCCAGTGCTCAGCTTGAATTACATTTAATATGAAACACTGAGTAGAATATGTTATTTTACTGTGAGAAGATTCAAGTACAGATGGACTCAACCTTATTCCATGCATGCTCTGTACCTCTTCATTACCTGTTTCTGGTTCAGACCAGATTGGCATTAATTGTGCATTTGGGAAAAATAAGGATCTGCAACCACGCAGCTTGCCAGAAACATTAAAAAGATTCAGTAATCAATCTTCTTGTCAGCAAAAGCAGAGTGTAACAGAACAGAGCATTCAGGAACTCAAATTTATTTTGCTCTGTTGTGAGAGTCAGAACAGCTCTATTTTTATCAGTGACCTAAGTGTAAGCACTGTATGCTCACCACCACACAGCAAACTCTTCTCAGGGCACTGAACAGCAATTTCAGTGCAACTCCCTAGGCTGGGACTTGCTTTTAATCCCATTAGTAATAAAGAAAAATCTATTTCCCCTGTCAAACGTAAGCCTAGGGTATGGTGAGACATTCCCTCTGCAAACAGCTGTGCTGACAGAAGAGGTTACAGCTGCTCAGTATCGCCATGCTCCCGAGGACGGTGTGAACGCTCCCGATCCCAGCGCAGTCAGAAATGAGCCAAGCCGTACTAGCGGATCCCGTCTTTGCTAACCCAGCTTCTTTTGACTGCAGCAGGTTAAGCATCACTGCTGTGGGCCCAG
The DNA here is from genome assembly GCF_965183815.1 of Platalea leucorodia. Classification (NCBI taxonomy): domain Eukaryota; kingdom Metazoa; phylum Chordata; class Aves; order Pelecaniformes; family Threskiornithidae; genus Platalea; species Platalea leucorodia. The sequence continues at coordinate 61,401,215 of NC_138826.1, forward strand.
CGCCCAGGGCTTGCATCCTCTGCTGCAAGCTCCCTGCAGGGGGGGAGGCAAAACACAGGCATGAAAGCAAGCACTGGTAGCAAGGAAGAGCTTGCCCGAAGGGGAAGGACCCGAAACTTGAACCCAGCTGGCCCAAAGGTTTCAGGGAGTTGTCTTGGCACTGACTGGTCCGGCTGGACGTGCAGTGATGTGCCCGAGGGGTGAGCCCATGCAGGAGGCAAGCTGCAGCAGGAGTCTGCCAGGGAGCTGGAAGAGGGGTGGGAGAGAAGCTGCAGATCCTCGCCCAGGGGAAAGGCTGAAGGGCATACCCCAAACACACTTGTGCAGAGACTCTCCATGCAGAGAACAAAAATAAACATCTTGAGCATCTTCCTTACCACATCAAAGATGCCTGGCTTTGCAAGGGAGGCAGAGGACAGACCACGTTACCTGTAGCACAGGCTCATTGCACATTCAGAGTATGACTGTGATTCAGCCCTGCTTTTTAAATTGTTTACATAACCTCGCATGAGCCATCAAAAACAAGCTGTGCTTAAGGCAATGCTTAATCCTCTAGCCATTAGTTCAGTTAGCACTGCAACCCCGGCAATTTAACAATTACCCATCCTTCTAACTTCAGCATAAATCTGTGTATGCAAACAAATACTAAGCAGCATTCCTTCCAAGCAGGAGAAAGTATGCCATGAGATTACGGATGACAAATTCAACTCACCATCTGCCCAGCATTTTCTATGACCAGACATGTTTGAGGACAATCACGAATACCCAAGATATTAACAAAAAGTAGTGTTCTGCTTCTGTACTTTTTCTCTGAAAAGCAGCGGAAACACTCTTGTGATTCAAGCAAGAGAGCTCAGATCTGTGCCGGGCTTTCATTACCCAAGTGGAAGCATGCAGAAGACAAAACCCATGCACGCAGCAGCGAGCACACGCAGCAGCGAGCACACGCAGCCGCCTCTGTTGGCAATCCCCCCCCAGCACGCGAGTTTCTGCTCCAGATCCTCCTTCATCCTTTCCTCAGACCAACCCCCTACATGCCCGTCAGCCTCACAGGACTGAATTAAGTAAATAGCTGCCACGTCCCATGAGAGGGCTGCTAAAATGACAGACACGTGTTCAAAATGACCTCTTGCCATTATACTCCTAATTACACTGTATAGAGTCTCCCTCCCTGTTTCACATGTTGTTTTAGCCTTATGTGGCATGTCATATTCTTTGAAATCAGAGCACAAGACTCAAACTACATAGCATCAAACAAAAAGGTTGCACACTGCAGGTGGGAAGTACAGTCATTTTCTTTCAGAAAATTCTGACTAATCTGTGGGATCTCACATCAGAAAAAAAAAATACCTGTAATAACACACATGGTAAAAATCACATCACTGTAATCATGTTTTTGTGACCTAACTACAACTAATCTTATTTTTACCGTAAGATTTTTGTGCCTTATTTTTACATGGAAGAAGGACATGGCATTACAAGAAACAATGCTCATGTTCTCTCACACATTAAATTGCTAGCAATTGCTAGCAGCTCTCTACAGGGGAGCATTATTGCATTACTCCTCTCCTCTTCTCTTGGTGCTTTTACCCCACTGCAATGCTTAGCCATACCAAGTGAAGTGTCGCAACTGTGGCTTGACCTGGCAGTGGCTGGTCAAGGAGCTGCCCTGAAGACCAACTGCCTGGTGCTGTCACACCAGCCCCCACCTCTTCTTACTCTGTAATCCCTCCAGTTCCCAACCAATGCTTCCTAAAAAGCTCTCCAGAGCCAGGCTGTGATCTCCTACAGAGCACCTGCCCTTACTTCACATTCCAACTTTAAACTCACCCAAATACTAGGTTTGATTACATGCCTAAATTTGTACATTTATTACTATTTGTCATAAAATGCTAATTGAAAAGAAAGACTATTGCTCAGGCATTGCGAGCAGGTTATATCCCTTTGCTCTATCTACCAACTGTACTGGCTTGCTCAATAATTTAAAAGAAACAAAAAGAAACAAACTCAAAGTACCAAGGAATTCAACATATCTGCTGTTATTTGTAGAAGTTGGCTTTAATGCTAGAACAACTCCCTGGGGAAAACAAAAACCCCAGTAAAACTTGTGTTTTTCATTGTCTTTTAGCTAAAATAAATCAAGTAAACATGCAAAAAAGTTTTGTAAATTAAAAAGGCAACACTTTGTAGATTTGAATGTGGGCTAAGGAGAAGGTTTAATTCTGCTTAGCCTTTGTAAACCCAAAGCCAGTGAGGGTCTTTACCTTATGCTACACAATTTAAACCACAATTAATGCTTTAGGAAACTGTGTACCTCATATCTTGTATCAGGGAAACCCTCAAAGTAGGCAGAGTAATTCCTGTATCAGACTTTCGTCTTTCTGTTCCAACAGCAACTGCAATGGAGAAAATATATGAAGTTAATACAAAATTACAGTAATCGCCTGCAATGCATTTGTTTTACATACAGCTGAAAACAGTCTTAAGTCGCTGGTAACTGCAACGTTTCTGTGCATTATCATTAACTCTATCCTGGAAATGTAGAAGCAGACAAAATGAAAAATGCTTAACACGTTACCTATTCCTTCCTTAATCCAGCACTGAACTCAGATTTAGCTTCCTTTTTCATACGTGAAATACATTAACATAAATCTGTACGACAATGAGTTTTATTGGTAACATATTTTTATGGAAAGCTCACAACTGAGAAGGACATGATAAAAATTAAGCTACAGTAGCATATTCAATGCTGAGAATGCCACGCATTTCTGTGCTCCGCTACTCTGATCAAACTGCTTTGTGGTGACACATTTTGCTCTCAGGAATTTGTGCCTGCCAGCCAGATTGCTCACTGCATTACTCATTGAAGCTTATTAAAAAGTCTTTTCATGACCGAGACTAGTTTGTCCATAGACGTGTCTTTGAGGACTGATCATACAAGTTCCCATCTGCAGGATCTGGAGGATTGCAGAGTCCTTGGAAGATGACCCACTAAAGTTCAGAGACTTTTACTACAATACCCAGCAGCAGCCTGTGGGCAGGGAGATCTCAAGGTCATCAGAAAACCAACCTCTCCCACAACACAGAAGTAATTTAGTGATTGTAAAGGGCCAAACCAAAGCATAAACTGAGCACCTGGACTGATGGATAGAGATTAATTACACAACTTCTTAATCGTACAGTCCACCAGTATAAATATTTATTGAACACGGAGTTATTCACACTGGGATTTGAGAGACAGATTATGCTCACTGAACGAAAAACGTCAGCTGTCTTAGCCACAGCTCCACACCTTCAGTTACTTCAGAAATCATCTCTTGCAGAAGCACTGCTTCTCACACCTCACTCAATGCTGATTAAAAGGGAATGAAGGTAGCAAACAGGCATTGAGTGATTTTCTAGACAGGGGTAATAAATATGTTCATTTACCTCCAACGATGTCAACCTACTTTGCCCAGGCATCGAGGCATCTTCATAATGATTATAAAAGGTCTCAAAATGTAAACGTGATATTAGCAAGCAAATACACCGAAAATCCTGCCTGAGTTTCATGTGGTTACACTGTTCCTCCCAGGCTTGAGTTCACTTGCTGTGATGGACCCTTCATGGAGTCAACTGCTGAGTACTCACCTGGGGACTCTGCACTATGCTCTTGCTTCTCTTCTCTCTCCTGGTACTGAAGTAAATGGGACCACAAAGCAGATTTCCCCTGAAAATTGGATATGTAGTATGTAGCTTTAAATAAATGAGGCAAAAGAGGCCAGTGAACATGGTGAAATAATGGGATGGCATTTCAGTGGGCCAAAAGTTCAGTGGTGAGAGTCAATCCTTCTCTCTTGGGCCATGAGACCTCAGGAAGAGGAGAGGGCCATCCCACTGACCTAGCAGTCACACCACCCACCTTGTTTCTTTGTCCTCTCCCTGAGTTTCCCTTTCAAAGGTTGAAAGAGAAGAAACCAAACAGCTTTTTGACAACATCATTGCAATTCCCAGAGACACCTCTCAAAAAAACCCCAACAAGCAAACAAAACCCACAAAAACCCCCCAAGACCTCACAAGATATGAACCAGGGACTCTGATTCCAAAGATACATCCCACTTGACATTGGAATGACACCACTGAGTAGCCATTTAAATGGTAGAGATGGCATTCAGTATTTGCTAGAGTACTGTATGCACAAAATCCTGAGTTTCCAGTTACCAACCTGCTTGACCTGCAGACCATGGCTCCAGATTCTTTCTAGCAAATCACAGAGACTAGCAATCAATGTATTTTCCTCCAGACCTGTTATGTTGGCTTCTCCATGTCCCAGTTCGACTGCTTCATGGCCCATCTTCTCTACCAACATGCGTTTAGTCTTTTAAAAAAAAAAAAAAAAAAATCCCCAAAGGTTTCTAAGAATGTTATCCAACAAGGAACAAAATTTATAGCTGAGTTTACTTAAACATGCTTAATCTAGAAACCATCGCTAATGGCCTGACCAAAGAAACTTCAAATCTCTTTACAGAGATTGTAAATTAAAAAGAATAATTAAAAAAAAAAAAAAGTTTGCATGATTGCTCCATACTGTCCTATTTCTATACCCTTTATCTACTGCCCTATTCCTACACTGTTGATCTATTACCGACCTGTATCAAAACCAGAGTACAGAGCTAGATAGATACATTTTCGGTCTTACTCAGTATCTGTTTTTCTTCTTGTTACAGCTATTAAAGTTTAAAACTCAGGTAATACAGTATACCACCAACTGCAACTGACACAAAGACACAAAGAAATTATATTTCCATGGCTACAAAAGCTTCTTTAATATTAGAAACTGCTATACTTCATTTGCTCTGCATAAACATCACGCACAACAGTCGCACATGCTGAATGCTTCCTTTTTTGACTGTGGGTCTCAAGCCCATTATGTTTAGGATGTATTTACATATGAGCAGTTAAAGGAAATCCTCCCTAAGATGTCTGATCCTGCTGATTCTCCCTCCTGTCCCTTTTACTTGTGTCACCAACTTTGCATAAAGAGAAGAGCGGTCATATGTTTGTTTCTTTTCTAGTGGTTGAAAAGCGTAACACTAAAGGAACACCCACCCTGCAATAGCCTATTACACCAACAGACCAACGGCATGCCAGCTGTGAAGGACTTTCAGGAAACCCTTTACAGGTGTTGTTTAGGCTCGGTGTAAGCAAGGACGGAGCAGGTGGTGGGAAGTGGGAGGACCTACCTTCATGCGACATTCCTTCAGTAGCCCTTCCACAAATTTCCAGTTGGTCTGTGCAATCACAGCTGGAGAGAGGTCTGAGAGTTTGGGCTGCCTCAAATTTTTTCCTAAACTCCTCGCCTCCTGCATGTATTTCTAAAAATAAACAGAATAATTTTAGATATTACAAGTCAGAGGGATTCTCCTCGTCCTAATCCTAGGCAAGCAAATGCTGGTGAAAAGGAATGAACTAGTGTTAATCTAGGAACAACATCATGACTTGTTTGATGCTTAGGTGTCAGGCTGGAGAAGTGGAATGCTCCCTTTTGACAAGAGAAAAAGCAAGATATTTTCCTGCATGGAATCGAAACAGTCAGTGTTAGCTAGTGAACTGTGCCGTTAGCCACTAGCATGGAGTTAGCCACAGCAAGTGAATAAAAGTGCGATACCTTCATTCAGCAATAAAGTAAAAATACCAAGTAAAGTTTCTTTCTATTGTTATTTGATTTTCACTTTAAAAAAAAATAATTAAAAGCCATTTGTCCAATTTATGACCAGACTATACATGAATTGAAAAAAAACCTTTGAAAATAAATTGCAAGAAGCAGAAACACATTTAGTGAAGGAGAAAGATTTCATCCATTACTTTTCATCTGGATAGTTTATGTGGGAAAAATCAGACTTGATTTTATTCTCAACTAACTTCTTAATTACAAGTGAAGCTCATTTTAAACAAAACTGACATTTAGGATCATTGATGTTTTTACTGTGGGATGGTAATTGAGAAGTATGGACAAAAATTGGTATGCTCTTTAAAAAAAGGATCCAAGCTATAGCAAAAGACTTTTAAACCTTCCTGCTCCATTGCCGTATTGTTCAGGGCTTTTTTTATTGTTGCCTTTTTTTTTTGTAAAGGAAAAACCTCAAATCAATCAACAGTGTGTCATCTGCCCCCAACATCAGTGAGAGGGCTACACGCTGAGCAAAGCTAAGTTGGCTGCCTTTAGGTGTGCAAATATGAAGCCTATCGAAAAGTTGCCCAAGCATTATTCATAAAGTTTTTGTTAAAAAGAGTAAAATAATAGAATGTTGCCAAATAAGAGAGTCTTGAAGCACAGCGCTCATAGCCTGGTGTGGGACTGCTCCGTTTCCATAGTGTATTTTTATCCCGTTAATGCTGCCTCTTTGGCGGGCAGTAGGTGACAACGACCGCTCTTCCCCCGAGAGGAGCGGATCGCACCCCTCCAGTGACTTAGCACTGCTGCTGGCTGCGTTTTCCGGGGAACTGAGAGGAAACCGCGGCTGCTGTGTTCTCAGAGCTTTCTATCTGGGGAGAAAATAATTTATTTAGCAAAAGCCAAACACATTGAAGTTAATTGGAATTGCTCACTTTTTTTTTTGTAGTGGGGGATTACAGTTTTTCTGACACATTCGGATTTTTTCAATACAAAATTCAGACACGAACCACTTAATATTAGTCCCACAGGTCAGACAAGAACATCAGGTTCTGTCACGGAAAGCTGTGTTCAACAAAAGTGCTCAGCCAGGTAATTACAGTTTCACCGATACTGTAAGGACTTAAAAATAGTTGAAAAACTGCATGTGGGAATGAAAAAAAAAAAAAAAAAAAAAATCACAGATGATGAAAGTGTGTTGTTCAGCAAGCAATCTCACAAGTGACTTCATCTAACTCAGTGCAAAAATTAGCAACGAAAACAGTGAAAAAGGAATACAGGGAATATATAATTAGGAAATCTAATATTTCTTTTTAAATGTAAAGGGATAAATAAAATGCAAAGTGCGGTTATAGTCTGAAGAGTACAAAACATGGATAACCTTACTTTATTCATTGTATGTTTTGTTATTATACTAAAATAAAAAATAAAAAATTATTAACTCTTCTAAGTTGAAGAGAAGAGTAAGGGTGGGATGAAAGATCCAATTGATTGCTCTTTGCCTGTTCATCAGCATCCATGCACCACCACCTTCTTCCACACTGGGATGCGACAATCGAGCGGTCAGAAAGCAATGCTTTTTGGATTTGACACCCTAAGCTGAAATAACAGGTGAGCAACATGGGAAAAAACGAAGCAAAACAAAATTCTCGTCTTTCAGCCGTGGAGCTGTCATGTTTGCCAGGGAGCCGGTGTGGAAGCCTAGAGCTGATTTCCAGCTACTTTTCCGATTATAACCGCACTTCCAAGTGCTACAGGGACGTGCTCCTACTCTACGAGAAAGGGAGAGGTTTGAGATGCAGCGAAGACAGTGGTTCCTCACGCTAACAACATCTCAAAAGCAGCTTTCAACAAGAAAAACTAAAACATACCAGGCAGCATTCAGAGAAGGATTTTTTAGGAGGCCGTGCAGGAGGGGGTGGTCCCTGATCCCACTCCCAGAAGGCCATTGAGTTCTGACGAAGCAAAAGCTCCTCGGATGGCTAAGAGGAGGCAGATGCCCCAATGGCAGAATAGCCAGAAAGAAAGAGGAGACAAAGCAAAAGAAGCATGCATATGATCCACAGCCAAAAAAAGAAGAAAGTAAATACATGACAAAGTATTGAAAAGGCTCTGCTGAGATATACACACGAGGCAATGTTTAAAACATACTTGCAAAGCCACGTTAGCAAAAATAGCAACAAACATGTACAAGTGCTGTTTTGCTGTGTTTCCATGAAACATCGTTCGAATCTGCAGTTCAAGAGTCCACTCATCCATTTGGGTTCTTTCGGAGTGCAGATGCCAGTGCTGGCCGACATTATTCAACAAGATTTACCACAAAACAGCATGAATGTTTTATTTTTGCTAGTGACATACAAAAGAAGCACAGGGACATCAATGGAAAATATGGCAGGAAATATTTAATGAAGGATGAGAAACTGAAAAGACGGGAAAGAAATGTGTTTATGTGACTGACATTTACAAGATGCATGGGAGTTTCCAAGCTTTAGGCATAAAAAGGCCCCGAAGTCTTAACCTTTCAAATAGGCTTACTCATGTCAGGAATCTACGTAAGAGAGAGAGAAAAAAATCCCTTTAAAAAAGAAAAAAGTCCTGCCTTATTCACCTCTACAGTGCTGACATTTATTCAAGGACTTGACTTTTGCAGAGACCTTCACTCTGGCCAGAGCTTGGCAGCTGCAACCAGGCAGGCACCAGGGCTCTGCTCTCTGCATGCAGTTACACCACTGGGGTCTATATCAGCAAATAAGCCATTTCCCTGATGACAAAGGGGTTATCTTATTCCAAAATAATAAAAGCATTTTATTTCTGTTGTGTGTTTTGAAGTTGTGCAACACATACAGGCATCTGTGACAAGCAGCGTCTAAATGAAATGGCTGCAGAGACCCACACAAACCTTACGCTAGCAACAAAACTGCCCGAAGTAACAACACATCGTTTGTCTAAATTGCATCTCCTGGATCAGAAGCTCGTGCCGCCCGCAGATGATGCCACCTACCTCCCTCAAATCGTTGTCCAGCCCGATGTGTTCCGAGTGCTGCCGCAGGCGGTCTTTCCTCCGCTGCGTGGTCGTGCTGCGACTGGCCCAGCGGCTGGAAAGTCAGAGAGAGGGAAGATACTCGTGAGTAGAAAATATTGGGAGGGAAAGCCTGGGTCGGGAGCCAGAGGACATCCGACGGGTCTGCAGCGGGAGAAGCGAAAGTGCAAACTTGGACATCGCAATAGATGCGGGTGCAAGCTGGCGCCTGACCTCCCCGTGGGAAACCGCCTGGCGGGTGACGGGCCAGCGCGCACCCAGGGGATGACAGCCCTGGTGCAAATGTGCCCGCTGCCTGCCAGGGTCTCCAGTGAGAGCTGCTGTGTTACCCAAAATGCAGATCATTGATGCCACCACCAGGAAAAACGTTGTACTTGGTTACCCAACAGCACTGTTTGCTGCATTTGCTGAAGTTTGGTAAAAATGGTGTCTGTAGGAACAACCAAAATACAACGATGTATTTTAAGTAACAACTTCTGAAATTCTCCTCTTTTGTGAGAGGTGGTACTTCTCCTTTCTCCACTTTCTGTGGTACTTCCAGGAATTATTTCAGAGAACCTCATCACTGCGATAGTAACTACTGTGATATTGGGTGCACGTATGTTTAAAGGTTATAAACAATATTGACTTCCTGGGGTTAATCATGTTGCTATCATCTTCACCATGTGTTTTTTTGCATCGGGTTTCTAAATACCACAGAAAGCCTGTAATTTTTGCTATATGTTCATATATGCCCAGCTGAATTTTTTCCTCATCTGAAGCTGTTGCCTGAAAGCAGCCGCTTGGTAACCAGGTTTGAAACTGAGCAACCTTAAAGCTCCCAAGTGTCCAAACTCCTTTGTGCTAGATACTATAGCAAAACACAAAACAAGATAACTCTGTCCCAAGGGATTTCTAGTCTGATTGTAGGGTTTCTAACAATACCGTAGCCTTCTGTCAAATCCTTGAAAACAAAAATGCTCAACTAGTGCAGAGAATAAATAAGTTAATGCATTATTTATAAAAGAAAGCTGAAATAACACTGTATAAAACAACCTATCAAGCATTAAAAATAAGTATCTAAATGCACACGAAGGCTACATCTTCAGAATGATATTACTTAATTACTGTGGTTGTGTTTATTAAAATATCTTTCAAATAGAGTAAAAAAAAAAACCAAAAAAGCCTTTACATGTACAGCCTTTCAGTTGCTTCTTGAAGTCATCTGTTCTGCTTCTCTCCTGCACTCAGAAGTTAAAGAGCAAAACCAAGGCAAAGCAGAACACAAAGCCTGTCCAGGGCAGTGCTCCAGCTCCGGTGCCTGGCGGGATGTATGAATAAGGCTCTACCTACGGAAGGAAAGTGCCTGGCAGAATTTGAAGGGATAACCTAAATCTGGAAGAAAAAAAGAAATAAAAATTAAAAAAAAAAAAAACACCAAGAAAACACCATCTCACACTCCCCAACCTCAGTACTTGAGTCAAAGGGACCCTCCAAAACCTGTCTTCATCCTGGCCCCTCTACTCCAGACTGAAGTGTCCATGCCAGGCACCACGCCAGAACGACTGCTGTGAGATGGCTTTTCCTACAGGAGCTGTGATCAACAGGCAGAGCCCCTGGGGATTTGGGTTCTTTGCCTTTGATAGATCTATGCAGAGGGAAACCTAGGAATGCCCACATCAAAGACAGAAGGGTATGCTCAGTAAGCCCCTCCACACAGGTAGTATTGGCGAGGACAGCAGTCTCCAGATCCCAACCCCATCTATTTCTGGGTGCACCCAAAACAGGAGCATATAAAAATAGGATCTGGGATCTGAACTATTTGGGCAAAGAGTTTCAGCTGGCGACACATAGGCAGATGCATGCCTGGAGGAGGAAACCCTTGCTGACACGTCCAGCAAGCCGTTGGGGATGCGCAGGGAGGGGAACCTGACCCAAGAGAAGTGCAGGGATGTGACCCCGGGAAACTGAACCCTCCTGTTTCCAAAGAGAAAGACTTTGCATATGTGTACCTAACTGTCTCCACCAATTCTTCCAGTGAGGCAACCAAAGACCAAATTTTGGCTAACTGCACAGGTAAAAAGGGAAAAAAGTCACAGGAACTACAGTTTTTATGATCAAATTGAAGTCCATTCCTACCTCACAAATAATGTCAAGAAAACAAGTACAAAGGAAGAAATAAACATCTGGGTCTGCATGCAACTACAGTTCAGCACCTTGCCACCCCATACCACAAGAAATTTATTTTTAAAGCAATGTAGCCTCAAGTCTCTAGCAACTAAACGAAACAGCCCAATAGGTGTCTGCATAGTAAACGCCGATACCTTCTCAGAGGAATACATTACTGACATAAGTGTCTTTGCACCTCCTCAGAAGTCTTAAAAATATACAGCCTGTAACTTCAATAAGTCACCACATTTTTTTTCAGAAGCAACACCCAATGCCTCATTAGATGACTGAGAGGGGGGAAATAAAATCCTACATTTTAATAATCTCAAAAAGTAGGAATGCAGCAGAAAAACCACCTCCTCGAACAGAGGATAGCAGACGTAGAAGTGACTTTAGCTACCTGGCTCTGGAGACCTTCCATATACTGCAAGATAGTACCATGCTTACATTTCACTCAATTGAATGTCAATAATACATTGGAAAGTTAAGTTATAGATCAACTATTATCCATACCGTATTTTTCTGCTGACAAAGGTTTGATCCCTCTCCACCTGCATTTCTGCAGTTACTGGAAGATTTAAGAATTGCTACAAGTGTCCTTTGAGGGAACACGTCTCACCGAAGGCGAAAGCGGAATGAAAGCCACAGAATAATTACAAGTAATACACCATCATTAAAGCATTTTCAGTTAATTCCAGCCCTGTACTCCATCTGGGAGAAGGCACAGACCATTCTCCAGATTATTCATCAGAACTATTTGAACATTTTCAGCATACAAACGTAAAGATCATTGGACATTTATGAAAAAAGGACTGCTGCTGAGTAGCTGGAGCAATTACACACGCAGCGAGCTGCACAGTCCCTCTTCCCCAACCTCTAAGCTAGGGAGGAGGGGGCTGCCAGGACACTGTGTGAGGTCTGTGCATTCGGATGCTGCTCTGAATCTCTCCAGGACATTTTGTGAAGACATAACAGCAGATAAGCAGGATTAAGCAGCTAAATCTTTTAAAGCTTATTCTTTACTGGGCCACATAGAATTTTCCCAAAATAATGCTTCAATATTTCAATAACCATTCCCTCCTCTCTCACGAGCAGAGATTGTGTTTTAAATTACTCCTCCTCTCCCTTTGGTCACTCAAAGTGATTCTAAGAGGGGGCAAAAGCCCTCCCCAGTGGCCACACCACCTCCCTTGGGCTGCCAAAATCCCATGCGGGTGCCTCTCCTGGCCCTGCCATCAGCTGCTGCCTTATTCACACCTCGGCCCTGGCGCTGCTGAAGCAGCGAGGAAAGCTGTGCCCAAGGGCAAGCGCCTGCTTGTTTCCAGCCGTTACTTGTGGGCTTTTCAGCTAAACCACTACCACCTGTGTCCCCGTGGAGCGGATGCCAGAGGAGACGACGGCCTCCTGGCTGGTCCCTGCCTTGGGAGGACGAGCCCCACGCCGCCTGGCACCTGGGAGCACACACAGCGCTGCCGCCCAGCCTAGGTGTTGCCCGAGTACTCCCTGACCCAAAAAATGCCCTCTCCCCTTTATTTTTTGCCTGTAGAGCCATGAGCATGGACTACTGGCATATTTCATTTATTCCTCACAGCGGAGGCGTTGCTACGAGCACCAAGTCTCTGGGGAGGAAGCAGCCGCAGCTCGGGCGCTGTGCTGCGGAGAGCCCAGGGACAAGCTGCTTATGTGGAGAAGGGAGAGAAGGCTCATTTCGGTAGTCTGCCCATATGTAACTCCCACGTCCAAAGATGAATGCTCTTCACCTCTAGGGACTGCAAAAAAGCAGTGACATTTCAGAGGAGGGACCAGGGAAGACTGTGCTTTGTTCAATATAGAGAAATGAAATGAAGACACCACCAACTAAAATCCTTTTAACATCAAGACAGTGAAGTCAGTATTGCTTAATATCAAATTAGACCCAACAAGCATAGGACTAGGTTTGCAGAGGTTGGACGAAATGTAAAGGTGACACTTGGAAAAGATGACACTTAACCTGTGATGCTTAATTTCTATAATAAAAACGGTAAGATAGCATCAAAGCTATCTTTGATGTCAGAAGCCAATCTAGCAAAACAGCAGCCTCATACCAGGGACTGGCCATGCTGTACTGCAATCATACCTACATCTCTCTCTTCCCTTACCTCCCCCCACCCTGCCCTGCCCATCTTTTTAAAGCACCATAGAGAAACGAAGAAATGATGTCTACCCAAACCAGACATGGGTGTAATGGGCAGGATATATACTGCAGTACTGCTGCTGGAGAACAAGAACGCAACGCAACTTCATTCACAGACTGATTTAACCAATATTGCCATCACCATGAAAAGCACTGTCGTAAATTTACAATCTAGTTACAGTGATAACAAAGAACGAAGGAAGGAGAAAAATGCACTTGTCTATAGGACAGAAGCTAAATCTCCTCATATAGACCATCTTCTGAGGCAGACTGCTATTTAGGTCTGCAAATCATGACAATACCCCTTTTACCCATATACTTCCATCAGAGGAGTTATCTGACTGCATTTCTGTATTCACACACAAATCAGCACATAGCTGTATTACACCCTCCACCAAATCCCCCTAAAGCATGTATGCAGCCTGCACACATTAAATACACACAGACTGCACATGTCATCTGCTTGGGCTCAGAAGTAGTTTGCATGGGACTACACAGAGATTCCATGTCAAATACACGTCGGACCGAACAAATGATAAGGGAGGTCGAAACCAAGCTCCACCTGATCACGAATGGGCTGACGGGAGGGATTCCGCCTTGTGAATCTGCTCTGCACGCACTGCTCCATGGTAAGGAGAACAAAGGCTCAAATAGAGACTAATCACCTTTTCCGTCTCTGCTGTAGGACTGAACAGGAAAGCTTCTCAACTGCTGACTGAGTGGACAAAAATGAACAAAATGGCTTGCAGAGAGTGGTCTTGCACTGGCAGGCTGTCTTGTCAGATTATATGAAAAGAAGTGATTTAAAAGGGTGGTACCCACAACTGCCATCCTCTGCAAGGAACAGTGGTAGCCATTTTCCAGCATCACCCCTTAAGCCCTGACAAACCACTGTCCTAAGTGGTATTTAGTTTGCAAACTCCCTTGAGACAGTAACACTCTTCAAGGGAGAGCAAATAGAATAGAGGATGCAAGGATTCAACACACATTTTCCCTGTGAACTTTAATCCTGCAGAGCTATTTTAAAATCATATATTAGCTGAAGTAAGTTAATTGCCCTTTTACTGCCTCGCACCAGTTGAGCGGAGGATCAGCACGCAGGAGGCTCACCCATCAGGCTCCAAGTCCCCATAGCCCATAGTTCCTATTTCAAGAACAATTTTTAAGCACAGATTGTCAAATTCAGTCACACTTTATTCTTGAAAATGAATGTATTTGAATACAAGTAGTTAATATTGTCATTGCACTTGTCAGTGGTTTGCTGTATTAGGTTACCTAATGTATAGTAACCGCTTGTTTCAGATTTTTCATACTTAAAAGGTGAGCTTTTACTACTTGCTAAGTTTAAATAACATCAGCGTTGTGTGGATGGCTCATTGCTGACTCATTTCTCACTGATTTAGATGCACTACAGAGATGCTACTTTATACTACTTGAAAATGCAATTGCTTGGCTTGATTAAAAAAAAAAAAAAAAGCTTCATTAAAGACAGCCAGCCTTAAAACAGTACCCAACATGTAGGGAGGTAGAAAAACCACATAAAATATGAAGCACTCAGTACAAGCGACAGACCGTTTCCCATTAAAAAAAAAAAAAAAAAAAAAAAAAAAAAAAATCATTAAGACCAGAATGCATTCTATCATCATATAGAGATTCAGCAACCACTTTGCATTACATATATCATATTTTCTTTAAGAACATTAAATGACATTAATGTTAGCAAATAAGCAAACAGTAGTCCTATTTAAAAGTGAGGAGAACCAGAGGATCAAGTGGAGAAACGCTGGGCAGTTCACAACTTCAAGGGGGGGCTGGTGCTGGAGGCCACAGGACAGTGCCCACACAAGTCGTGCCATAAACTGGAGCACAAAAATGAACCGATTTCGTACACTCCTAATGCACAAATTCTACAAATAAATACTGACACAGTGGTGATGTCAGCAAAACACAGCACAGGAACAAATGCCTGGAGAAAGCAAACAAGTACTTCTGAAATCTGCTTTATGGGTAAGAAAGAACAACACATGGCTTAGCTAAAGCCTGAGGTTAGGAGGCCATTTATAGCAGGATCCGTGCTTGAAGACTTGGACTGCGCCCCCCTTTGAGGATTGCTGCAGGTCAGGTAGGACACAGAAGACAGACAAAAGCACGAAGCTCACAGGAGGCTGGGATACAAGTGAGAGGGCTCAGGAGAGAGAATCGGCCGGGGCAGGAAAAAGGAAACAGGCTGGCCAGGGGAGGAAGCAAGGAGGAAAGCGGAGTGCAGATAAAGAAGGTGGGAAAAACAGGGCTAGACAAAGAGAAAGGCAAAAAAGGATAATTTAAGCCATGTTGTGGTTTAACCCCAGCCAGCAACTAAGGACCACCCAGCCGCTCGCTCACTCCCCCCCGGTGGGGTGGGCAAGAGAATCGGAAGAGTAAAAGCAAGAAAACTCGTGGGTTGAGGTAAAGACGGTTTAATAGGGAAAGCAAAAGCTGCGCACGCAAGCAAAGCAAACCAAGGAATTCATTCACTGCTTCCCATGGGCAGGCAGGTGTTCAGCCATCCCCAGGAAAGCAGGGCTCCATCACGCGTAATGGTTACTTGGGAAGACAAACGCCATCACTCCGAACGTCCCCCCCCTTCCTCCTTCTTCCCCCAGCTTTATAGGTTGAGCATGATGTCATATGGTACGGAACAGCCCTGTGGCCAGTTGGGGTTGGCTGTCCCAGCTGTGTCCCCTCCCAACTCCTTGTGCACCCCCAGCCTCCTCGCTGGTGGGGTGGGGTGAGGAGCAGAAAAGGCCTTGACTCTGTGTAAGCACTGCTCAGCAAGAACTAAAATATCCATGTGTTAGCAACACTGTTTTTAGCACAAATCTAAAACATAGCCCCATATGAGCTACTATAAAGAAAATTAACTCTATCCCAGCCAAAATCAGCACAAGCCATTTTGTAAATGTGTAACAAAGCAAAACCTTCCTTTGAAAACCAAAAGAAATTAAGGAAAATAAAAAAAAAACCAGTTCAGTTGTTCTTTGCAGGCATTCACTACAAGCTGCCAGAATGCAGATATATTCCCATGCTTGGTGTGCAATCAGTGTTTTCCTCTGCAATATTTAATCTCATTTATCAAGCTTCTTAGTACAAATTAAGTTACAAGGTAATCAATTAGATTGAAAACACAGCTTGTTTCATTGTTTTAATTTTGCACTGTAAGCATATTCACCCTAATCTAACAATTAGCTAATCAAAACCCATGAAGTGTTTATATAGCTTGGCTTTTGTCATTCAAATTCCTTTCCTGGATCATTGCAAATGCATCAGCCAGTGGAGTCCCAGCTACAATTTTAAAAGCCTGGCAGAAAACACACACAGGCAAGGAAGAGGGGAACATGTAGAAACCACAGCGTAGGGCTGGGGTTTGAAAAAGGAAAGGAAGGCTCCGGAAACCGCTGCTCATTTCCAGATAAACAGACAAACTGCCTAAGGGACTGCAGCCTGTTTTCTCCTGGGATGCTTTCTAGGAGGACTTCTGCAGGAGCCACTGCTTCACAAGGTTAGAGCAATGTGGATGGGCCGCTTTTGTACCCAGAGGAAGCTGCAGCTGCAGTGTGTAGATTCAGAAGGTTTTCCCATGACGTGGGGGATGTACCAAAGGCGATGAGTGCAGAGGGAGTCCCTCAAGTGGGACATTGCTGCCTGATGGGAAAGAGGACCAAACTGGGTGGGACGTTTTTTTTGTTGTTGTTTTGTTTTGTTTTTAATTGCTGTTAGCCAGGACAAATTGCTCTTTTCTTTGCAGAAAGATAATGTTTATTTTAATTTCTAGAAATACTTGGATACAATAGTTACAGAGTGGGAATTTTTTTTGTTTGTTTGGGCTTTTTGTTGTTTGGTTTTTTTCATTTGTTTGCTTTTAAACTTTTCATTTATTTTCAGTAAAGTGCAGTTTGGAGTTATTTTCAGTGAAGTTCTTGCTTAGCTGAAGAAGTCAACGCTTCCTTACCACCACAAGGGAAGAGGTAAAGACAAGCCCTAATGCCACCAAGCACGCACCTGCAGCCTGGCCAGAATAGGAGCAAAGGGAAAAGGAGGCTCTCCCAACCCACAAACGACCAAGCAGATGAGAGAGAGCAGCAAGCAGTGTGACGCTGGCTGGGGCCAGAGGAGCACCGGGTCACCCCCTTGTCCGGTCTTTTAGAGGACATCTTGAGGGGCAGCGGGAGGAGGAGGCAGCAGAGTGACAGAAGCGGGGCAAAGCACGCTGCCGAGCACGGCCGCGGGCTGACAGATGAAACATTATTAGACTTTGCTTCTGTGACAGACTTCGGTGTTTTAACACTTACACATGGTAATGTGATCAACACTTGTTACCAGCTGCATTTAGGTGGAAGTGATCCAATATGACTGTCAACCCTTCCTCTGTCCCCAAGCCCTGCTCTCCATGCCCAGCAAACAAGAGCCAGACACCTTCTCTTCCAAATACAATTTCTGCCTGTCTAGGCAACGTGGTTTTCTGGGATCACATACAGGATCAGGGACTAAACAAACTAAAAGTGCTTGGTCTTTGCATTATATTTCTGATTTAGATATATTAATACATTTAACAGCCCTGTAACAGCCAGGCAGTGCTCTGCCTGGCTACAGGAAGGGAATAGCTAGATAACATTATGAGCTGTAGTTATATATTTGTTAGTTTTTCTGTCCAGAAAGGGAAGCAATAAAAATCTGATTGCTGAGCAGTGAGGACAGGTTTTCATTAAAACAGCTTTGAATTGGTTTATTTGCTACTGTCCAACAACCATTGAGTGTAACATAGGAATGATCCCCCCCCCCCCCCCCCCCCCCAATACAACATTCAGGACAAAATTTGGTATGTAGAACTGAAGTCTGCAAAAATAATTCTGCTCTACATAGCAATACCCTTTGCGTTAAATTTATGAACACACACTATAGCTACACATGAAGTGCCTGGGAATGCAGCTGAAATGTTCTCTTCCCCCATCCCCAAGCACAACGGCCCAGTCCCGTATGCAAGTATAACACACCCCCAAGAAGCACACACTGGGAAATTGAAATTAATGGAAGGCTATACCTCAATTGATTTTGTGGTCAAAAGAATTATGATGTATTTGCAGAGAGCATGAAAAGGCTATCTTTTTTATACGTGGGTGTAAATTCAGCAGAATTACATGTCTTAAATGAGAGAGAGAGAGTCCTCTCAGCTGCTCACATAAAAAGCCAGGAAGCAGAAAGATATAAACAGATGGTCTTGAGATTTTCCAATTACAAACCTTTTTGGCAATATACAGCTGGAGGAATTCCAAGCATTTGTCACTTTGACACTGCTTTGCAGTAAGTAATGGGATTTTGGTACTTACAAATTCCGAAACATGCTGCAATTTGAAGACCAAAACCAGCCATTTAAATCAAAATTATCACTCAAGGAGTTAAAGTCATATTTTAGAATAGGTACCAATCTAACAAAAGCATCTCAAAAGGCATAAGGAAAACTATTTTTAATTTGATGCTTATTCATAGATTCACTGAGATTCTGCAATAGAGCCAGAAGATATAAGCAACTTTGAGCAGGCTGGGCACGCTCACACTGTTGCTGACACTGTAAAACTGAAACTCACCATAAGGATAAGAGGCAGACTGCTAAACACAGCATCCCACAAGGTGAAGAAATCCGCCATTCCTAAGGGAGCATTACCCGTAAACTTTTGTCTGCGTTTGCAAGAAGACTGCAAACAAAGGAACTTTGAAATATGCATTCCTCCTTTTATTTATTATTTTTTAATTTCTTTTAAAGAATTGCAATTCTTTAAACATTTAGCGCTTAAGGATATCTTATTTTATCATTTGCAAGTCTTATGCCTAGTAGGTTATTAAAAAGCGATTAGCTAGCACTGGGGTGCACAAAAGGTGTATAAATAGAATTGAGTGGGCACCTCACACAGGAGCTCAGAGCAGCGTGTGTGCATACACTTGTCTAAAACAAGAGCTAGCTTTAATATTTGGACAATCATAGCTTCTGGAGCTCTCAGATTTATCTCTGCTCCCATTTTGACCCATCACAGAAACTGGAAGCAAGAGCCTGAGCTAATAATTTCATGAAGCAGTTATCACTGATGCACAAATCTTCCATTTTTGAAGGGGGAGAAAACACCACCCCCCTTCCCTGGGTTTTGAGGGTAGGAAAAAAAAAGTAACTTACAACACTTCCTTTATAACTGTATAAATATAAAGCATATTAGTTGCTCCAGGTTCTTATTTTACATTAGGCACATTAACTATGGAATGACATGCTCTGTTCCACAGCTATAGGTACCCCGACCTTCATATGCAAGTGCACTACAGAACCCTATCAGACTTAGAAGAGTAATCCAGGTACAGAACCACATACTTTCTACCTTCACCAAGTTGTTCTTCCAGGTTATTCCAATGTGGAAACTGAAAGAGAGCTATAAAAACCTTCAGGGCATGTAATAACAATTAAAGAAAAGAGAGAAACAGAGCGGGCATAAATTTAATTCTGTACGATGATGCAGAGGCTTCAGTACCAAAATTTCTTTCAGAATCTGAATTCTGGCTTGGGTTTCCAAATTATCCTATTCAGTACAAAACAGCGAGGAAACAAATTTTAAAGTTATTATGGCAATGATAAAACTAAAAATACGTGTGAGAAGACACAGTACTTACCACTCAACAGAAAACAGTACTGAGGAATCTTCCCAAAACCAGAGCTAACACTTTCTAACATAACCCAAACTATGGCCGTAACTTCAAAATCACAGCCTGAACAAACCAGAAATGGAAGAGTTGCTAGGGTTCATTAGACTGGCTGGAAGCCATCCAAAATTAGGACTACTGTCCAATGATGTGAATCTTTTATATGAGAAACCTGCTTTCAAATCCAGAAAATAAAGCCTGTGCTTACTTGTTATTGGTAGGTCCCGTTGCCAAGACATCCGATTGCAACTTCGGGAAAAATCCTTGTTCGTATTTCCCTTGGCCAATCTTCATATCAAGTAAGTGTGGGTGGATGGCTGTGTGATCGATCTTCATCAGCCGCTGCTCGATGGACTGGGCTGCAAGTTACAGTCACAGGGGAACAACCGCGTTAGCAAACCACCTGAAGACACGTGCTACAACAACAGAAGTGGTCATGCTCCAATCGCTGAAAACGCTCTAAGTTGTTAAATAGTGATTTTAGACCCAGAAATCTGTCACTTACAGAAGTGATGAAACATCTGCACTGTTATTTTGTTATTTTGCTTTTAGTTTCTTCACCCAACACCACTAGCACAAGCAAGTTAGCCAGTAAGCAAGCAGGTCTTTATGGGAGCCTACGAGGTGGGTTATGAATCAGCAGGAGCAGTGCCATCTTTCCCTGCAATTCGGTGTTTGGCTTCAACGCTCCTTCGGTAGAATGGAGACCTCTGAGGCCGGCTGCAGCTCTCTGCGGGGTCGGGCACCTTGCTTTGCCCCAGACACGTCTCCTTGGGCAGATGCATGGCGGGGCAATACCCAAGTTTTGCAAACATCTGGCACCTATAAAGATCGTCCTCCTGAAATTAGATATGCCGGTACTGGATGACAGGCCCTCAAAAAGCGTAGCTAACTGTGGCAAGGCCTAAGCAGCATCAAGAAGATGAACAGATGCTTGGAAACAGGGGAGGCTACAGCAAGACCAGAGAGGGTCCGTGGGAATCTCAGCTCTGCTGAGACTAATGCGGTTCAGTCGCAGAGAGGATTTCATCTCAAATCTCATGCAGGACGAAAATAAAATCTGTCACCCTCTCAAGTCAGATGCACTGTGAAGGAGAGGGGAAAGGAGGTGTATGGGGGATATCAGCATTTAATTAGCAACTTTAATATTCAACTCTTTATAGTTCATCCATTAACAGGCAGGCCCGTTCTTTTCAGCATATCACGACTAGTGAATAAATATGCAAAATGTGGAAGCTAAATCCATTTTCCATTTGTCAAGAACAACACAGAACTTGTTTCGTATTTTATAAAACTGTGATGGGAAAGAAACTGTCATAAGATTTACATACATTATCATTAGAAACTCAGCAGCTTTTTATTTCCCCTCTAAAAAAAAAAAAAATTGCTTCATATGGTTTTATTTTGGAGAAAAGGACTGGGTAGCGTGAGGTCAGAGGGTTTGAAGGGTTCTGAAAACAGCAGGTTAAACAAACGGGTGCTGGATCGGTGCTAGGGTCACATACATTGTGAATGGTAAATATGAAGGAAAGTTGGTATTACTATCAGTTTGCTGCTTTTCACAAGACAGAAAATGAGGTTCCGGTGCCACAATATCTACCAAAACTAGACGCTGAATAGACAGTTGACCTGCAAATTAGAATTGGCTTTAGATAGAAAAAGTTAAGCAGACACAGAATTCCTATTTCTGCTACATTCGTAATAAGTAAAACACTCTCAAGGAATTAAAACAAAAACAAACAAACAAACAAACAAACAAAAAAAAAAAAAAGAGAGAGATGTGTTTGCCCCAGTTCATTAATTTGTGTCACAACAAATTTAAGAGTATAATTTCCCTGTATTACTTGGAAATGAAATAAATACTTGCACAGTAAGAAACTCAAGTATAATTTGAAAATGCATCCTGTGACTGTAATGGAAAAAAAATCCAAGTCTTCAGTACACAGCGTATTGTTCAACACTGAGCATCTATTGCTGGAGCTACTAAATACGCCACAAAGGGTTACGTCCCCGGCATCCCCCGCTGCTCTAACCAAATGGCATAAGGCAAAAAAAGGTCTTTTTACGGGAAGGGGAGGGCGAGGCCAGTGGAACAGACACCGGGGCTCGGCTCCTCGGTGTCGCTGGCGCTGGTCCCACCACCACGGTGAAGGAAAGCTCTCCTGGCAATGGAACAGGAGCTGCCTGAAATGAGAAACGGCGAGCCCAGCTCCATGGTTTGGTTTGTGTTTATTAAAGACACCAGCCTAGGAGAGCTCGAAGGGAAGGTAAAGGCTCCCGCTGGTTTTGGTGTTTAACAGCATGCTGAAATTTTTGCCTAGGGAAAACAAGGACACCACTGAGTCCTCCTCAGGTAGCTCTAGGGCTTCCTCATCGGCTGCAACTCAGATGACTGAAGACCTATATTTCTTTGTGGCTGACATCATTGTACTTTTGAATATTTTACTAGCCCGTCTGAACATACCTGCTTCTTTCAAAGAAGTGTTGCATTTCTGATAGTTGGATGTCCGCAATGCAGGGGCCCTTACATTATATAGCCTTATTTTCTCAATTCGGGAGTCAAAAACTCGCAGAAGAGGGTCCTTCTCTTCCCACTGGGAGATTATCTTATTGTCTATGAAGGTTGCAAACATCTGTGTTTCGATGAAGTGTGAAAGGAATGGGAGGTAAGGCTCGGGTTGGTCCGAAAGGAAGGAAGCCTGAAATACAGAACAGCTCGTTAGTGCCACGTTCCCACCCGGCGCTGACACCACGAGCCGTCCTGTGGCCGAGAACCGATCCAGCAGCCAATGGGAAGGCTTGGACAAGGCCTCCCCACCACAAAAACACCTCTCAGAGAGGTGTGAATCCATCTACAAAGGGGTTTGGTTTGTGGGTCACCTCTTTGGTCACAACTGTGAGAAACAAGCAGTCAGGGAGGCTTCGTGACAGCTAGAGTAAAGGGAATAGGGAGTTACTGAAGTAGTGACCGTGCTGCCAGCTTTTTCAAAGCAGTCTAGCAGCTATCACCCGCAGGAACGAGCCCTGTGCAACCCACGGCAGACCACCACCACATGTGCCCACTTGGGACCTCGGGTCTGCGCATCCCTGCTTGGGACCAGATCACTTATTAAGGTGTCAAACATATCAAGGCATGTACAGCGCTCTTCAGCTAACGCTCTTTTGTGAAGTTACACAAGGCAATTAATCATGAATTTCTAACTAAAGCTGAGCGTGTGCCCAGGTCTCTAACTGAGCTTTGAAAACCCTAACCTTAACAGCCCATTTTATTGCAGAAGTACTAGCAGAGATTGCCTAAACAACCCCCTCCTTTTGAATGCTGCACTGTTCAATGCCTGAATACAAACAAGACCAATAAAAGGCATGGCAGCATTTTTTTTGATCAAAAACTGACTCAGATCAATATTTAGTCTGTTCCTGACTGTTTATCCTTCTACCATTCTCCTTAGAGGAGGACTTGTATCTGAAAAAGCTGATGGATAAGAGCGCTATCTACTTAGAGAAGGACTTGTATCTGAAAAAGCCGATGGCTAAGAGCGCTATCTACTTTGCAGAGTCACCTGGAAATAACAACTGTGCAAACTTCCCAACATTTCTCATGCCTTTTACTAGCCTACAGTCTCTTTATTTCTCCATTTCTAATCTCGGCTTCCTTTTCACTCTTGTGTACACACTACAATGGAGTCATAACAGTACTCTTCTGCCATAACGATGTGATAACCTCCTACAGAACACTACCCATTAACAAAAAGCTCTACTGTGAGATTAGGAAACAAGAAAGACTGGATTTGGGTTTTGTCTCCTGTGTGCACCTCTCCCCTCAGCAAACAAAAAAGAAAGAAAGAAAAAAAAGTCACTTTCCATTGCTACCCTTCCACCCAACCCACAGGAGAAGGCCCATCCGCTGGGCAGAAGCCTGCCAGCTTCGTTCATACAAGCCAGGACAGCTCTGACCGGCTCAGTGGATCTGCACCGATTTACTGTGGCAGGCGATCTGGCCCTGTGTAATCAAAACGGACAAATCTCTCAGTGAGGCAGATGAAGAACTGCGGATTAAAGAGTACCTAGGCTATATATACATAATATAGCTATTCTCCCTCCCTCCCAAAAGCACTTTCAGATGGAAAAATGAATACACAGCTATCTTTACTTTGTCAAAGTTTTGCATTTGTTCCCTGTTTGTCAGCCACGACTCCATATCGGGGGCAGCCTGGATAACGAAAGCCTCGTAGTCTGCGAACATCTGCGTGAAGCGGTTGGCAAAAACCTCACGAAGCTGCACGTTCAGTTTGTAGTCCCTCAGCTCTGCCTCCTCGCATGGCAATTTCCCATCCTTCTCCTTCTCCGCGAGGGGAGCCGTGATGGTCATTTTTTCCATTGTCACGCCCGTTCTCTTGGCGAGGGCTTGCAGGCGGGCGATGGTCTCGTTGCCTTTCAGCAGCTCGTACATGTTGAGGGCATTGCCGGGGATGTTCCCGTTCTTGTCATTCACCAAGTCGCTGAGAACCAGGTTCTTGAGTTTGGTGGCGCTGTCGCTGCAGTGCAGGTTACCCTCCGGCGGGATCCCAAACTGCAGGAGAACCTCAGAGATTTCCTGGATAAACTCCAGCTTGTTGGGGAACTGGGGGAATTCTTCTGGCAGTTCGATGAAATGGTTATCGATGTCTACAAAGCACAAGTTTGCCTGAAATAAAAAGAAAAGTTTCGAAACAGACGCTCAGCACTGAATTGGCTGCTCTGATAAGTAGCCCTGTTTTTCCAGGGTGCTTCCAGACAGAACGGCAAGAGCACACATATGCAGGAGACTTTAGCTGTGTTGTCTAGCCTGTGATATTTCAGACTTCAGTAAAGCTGAGGGCCAACTGGATGGCACTGATTTAACGAATAAATGAAGCCTCCTGCCCTCTCCTGTTCCCCCAGGACTTGCAGATCCCAAACTTCCCACTACAAAGATTTGATATCCCCTCCCAAACCAGCCAAGGACACACCAGCAAGCAGAATGTATAGCACCACGTCTCAGCTCACGTAAATACTATTTGTGTGAATTATCGCATCTCAAGGGCATGTTTATTTTACCAGGATCTAACTGCAAGAAGCCTCCGTAGCTGCGCTACCAATGGACGAGATGTTCAGTGAGAAAGATGACGCTGCTAGGAGCAAAGCTGCAAAAAAGGGTCCCATGCAAATCCTCTGGGATCATGTCTGAGTATAGCTTGTCCACTGGAGGTCAAGCCCTATTTCCTCACTCCTCCCTACCCCCTGTTTCCATGAAGGCTTTTAATCTGGGCAATTCCTCTTCCCGAGATTTAAACAGAGTGCTCTTAGACAGCTTTGCTATGAATGGAGATGGATCTCAGCCCATAAGATTAAAGCTAAGCGAAGACATGAATCTAGCAGAGCAGATACTTTTACTCGGAAAGTGTCAATGGGGGGGATGGAAGAACCCTACATAAAAATTAATTACATTGTAAATGCACCCTCAGGAATAATAGCAGAATGAAAACTAGTAATTGATCTTCTGAATCACGGCTTACATCTGAAATTCTCTGTCTGAGTGCGCTGTGCTGAATAAAATCTTAAACCAGGTCAGATTCCCTAGGTGCTGAGCTCCGAAGGGTTTTACCCTGGCATAAAGCTGCAGAACGAGAGATGCAGGAACCCACAGGGCAGCAGCAGCAGGTCTTTGTTAACCTGACTTGGCCATTACCACAGCTCCTCCGCCTTCTCCAAGGCACTTTTACTGTTCTTTACTTCTCACCAAACACTGGAGACTAATCTTCAGATTATGTGAACAGAAAGGACTTATTTTCCTCCCTTGCTGAAAAGGTTAATTTTCAGCAAGACAGTACATGCCGCAGCAAACATGGTTATAATATATTGGATATTTGAGGGACATACTTGAGATTAATCACCTTTCACACAGATACTTTAAAGGGTATTTGGTAAAGCAGAATTGTCCCTTCAGCTCACTTTTTCATAATAAATTTGGACTGTACAAAAAAAAAGCATTTTTTCATACAAAACAATTTGTTTTATTTAACTATACAGCTATTAAAGAGTTGTGGTATGCATCAATACAGTTCTTCAGCTCAGGGACTGTCTTCTTATCTATCAATATTTCATTTCAAAGGCTTTTTAATTTCAGCTCTGCATATCATTTACAAAATTTGAAAAATGAGATTTAGATTCAGAAAACCCTTGGGGAATTGGTCTCACTTCTCTCTTCAAAAACATCTGATGATTAAAGTTAATGCAGAGAGATTAGTAACCTTAAGACAGCATGATGGCCAGTTGTTAGAATTTTTATCTCTAACAAACAAATGGTTTATATTTAGACCAAGAGCTTGAAAAGCTAGCCCCTGGCCTGAACAACAAAGGAATGCTAAAGCGAACAGCACTTCATCATTGCCTGCATGTTGAAGGATTTTCTATTTTTTATTGTCTAGAGGAATTTGAGATTCAAGATCTTCCCTGTTCAATACCCCTTCTTTCTTTCCCTTTCCCACAGTTACTGGACCTGTGGTATTCATAAATGCGGTGCTGGTATTTTTCACTCATTTGTTAAACATTGTAATTGGGCGGGGGGGTTCCACTCCACTACTACTCTTCCCTCACTGGCGATATTTAATTTGTTATTCCAGTGATACTGCAAGCCCATCACATTAAAATTTTAATTTAAGGAAAATGACAGCTTAATCTGCTAACTAAAAGCATATGACTAATAGTTTTAAAAATCACAGTAATTACGTAGTATTAGCATGGTTTTACTGAAAAGCGTCACTAGATACCAGCTTCATTTCCACACCAGTGCAAATTTCATGCAATTGGGCCACTGTATCCGCAAGGTAAGACTTGATTTGCACTGTTACGTGCCACCAAGGCTAAGAATCAGTCACCTCCACCTAATACTTAAAATAGACCTTTATTAAAAACCGTATTATCCTTGCCCTGTGTTTATCCCTGCACTTCCACATACAAACTGCCCCTCCTGCATATTCTCCTCCGCTGCTGCTCCCACCTGCCTTCTCAGTAAAAGCAGCTATTCGCAAGCCTTAGGGACCCTGCCCCCAGGAGAGGTCCCCGCACGGAGCTTGGCACAGCGGTGCCACTGTCACGAGATGTTACAGCCATACACACAGTTATTCTTAGGGATCCCACTGATTTTAAGAAGAAACCCAAGCTAAAATGCATGGCATGCTCAAGAGATGGGTCCAGTCACCATCTCGAATGCAGACAGGCTAGCCATATCCCAAAGGCTTTGCACTACAGAGAGTAATCAGTGGCCAGGTTAAAATGCGAGGCAGTTTTAATCATCCTGGTCAAATTTTGAGGATAAAAATCCCTATTTCACTGTCTACCACCAGTGATTTTAACACGTAGATTAGGAGAATGACCTTTCCTTCCTTTTTTTCTCTGGGGGAAACCAGAGAGAGACCAGGCAAAGCTTTCACTTCCCACTGCATGGGAGAAAGGAAGATCTTCAGTCCAAAAGACTGGAGTGAGTCAATATTTTAAAAGCGTGTGTGTGTATGCCTCTAAGCGGTTCACAGGCATGGTATTAATGCAAATTTGGCTCGTTTGAGGCCAGGGTGCTGGTCTAGTAATAGACCTTGACCTAACCAGGAACACGTGGGTAGGACGAGGCCAGCAGGATGAGGCGAACTTCTCACCAGCAGTGGGGGGACAGGGACAGGTTTATACCATCCAGCAACTGCACCCGAGATCCAGTTTCATAAAGACCATCCCCGAATGAAATGCTCTTTAGCCCTCTTTTGATAGGAGTGTGACACTGACAGAGTGACAAAACCTACTGAAACGTGTGATGTAGGGAAAGCAGAGAAACTTTCAGCATCACAGCAAGAAGCAGAAGGAGAACCATTTAGAAGTATAATTAGCGTCACTCATCAAATTCAGAAATGGACCGAGAAGGACTGCAGAGGCTTCCCCCACCACCTCCCTCCTGCTGGCCAACAATCTTCACAGTGCCAGAGAAGCCTCCTAACACCAGACATGGCATTTTCCAGCAGGGATTCACACAAATATTAGTAACGCGTTTCAGGATAGCAACCCCAAAGGCAGAGACTGACCTCCTGAGGCAGCTCCAGCTTGGAGCGGTCGGTTCCCTCCTTGGACTGCAGTCCCATCAGGTAGGGAACGGGAGCATCCAGAAAATGCAGGAGAGAGGCAGGAAGGATGGGGACGTACACATGCTGCCACTGAAATGGGAACAGCAGCGTCGTGATCCCCTCCGCCACCGTCATCAGACGCTGATAATCTAGACGGAGAGAGAGAGAGACAGATATTGAGCTATCTTTCCATGTTTCGCTTTTGAAATCTGGTTGGCAAGGACATCAGTGACAAAACAAGACAGAAACCATGTTTATATGGTAAGATGTTCTTTTGAAAATAAGACAGTACTTAAAAGCCTTAAACATTATTTAATTCATCAAAACTCATTACCCCCAGGAAGAAACTGCTGAACATAAATCTTCATATCTTATCTAGATCTATTCCATCATTAAATTAATTTATTAGAAGTATACCAAAAGTTCTCTGTAAAGTACAGGATAATACTACTCTGATTCTATAAAAAGCATGTATTTTTACAAGGGAAAAGGAGGAGAAAGAAGTGAACTTCAAGGAAATATTGTGGTAAGACTTTCTCGCTTGCTCCTGCCTGCCTGCTTCTGCTCCACTTGCTACCGCTTCTCAGGCTCAGTGTATTTTCCAGGAGACTCGCCTCCACACCACAGAAGTTTATAGTCCTTAAGTGTTTAAAAGCATTTTTTAAAATCCAAGCAGAAGCCTAACAGAAATTTAGTTCTCAAAAATATTCTGTATAGTTAGCGTATTTATACGGCGTTATGTTCCCAAATTTGTATTTAATCCACTAGTTTATTGGTTTGCAATGTTTTGGTTCAAGTAAACACATTATTTTTTTAATTAAAATTTAATTCAATCCAACTGAGTTGCAAGAATATTTCAGAATTTGGATAAGAGCAAATTATGTCTCAAATATCCAGCTGACATGATGCAATACCACAACCTATTTATTAATATAAATGAGGGAATCTGAATTTGAGAACATAGTTTTTAGGAAAAAAAAAAAAATAAAAATCACATATTGGTATTAAAGAGATGGTCATCCTTACAGCAAATCTCAAACTGCAGACAGTTCATCAGGAAACATGTAAAGACCCCTGGGTCTTGTAAGCTGCTGGTGAACGTGAAACCAGATGGTTGCTTCTACTCCATATTACAGCAGCTTTTGCATCACACAGACAAGCAGGGAAGTCAGTTCCCATTCCCGTCCTGGGGCTCCGCCACTCGTGAAAGCTGCTCTGTTGCCCAGAGAAGTGGTAGATGCCCCATCCTTGGAAACATTCAAGGCCAGGCTGGATGGGGCTCTGAGCAACCTGATCTAGTTGTGGATGTCCCTGCCAATTGCAGGGGGATGGACTAGATGACCTTTAAAGGTCCCTTCCATCCCAAAGCATTCTATGATTCTATGATATTATTTGCAAAAGGAGTTGTTCCCCCCGGCTTTAGTGAACACGTACGTCATCAGTAACCGGCAAGAGCGGCAGAAGGGATGTCTCCTCTATGGCTGTATCCAAAATCAGTTCTCATCAGTGCCAAGTGAGTCTCACGAGCTTTGGTTTGAGCAACCAAAAGATTTTCAGCCTCACCAAGACCAGATCCTTGGTAACACTTGGGTTGTTGCCCATCTCTCCTAGCCCCTCTGCACAAAATTAAAGATATATGTATGAACACTGATTTTCAGTTGGGTAAGAAGGCTTTTTTCCTGTAGTCCCACTGACTGCTTTTGCATGGATAGGAACCCAGCCTGGCCCTCCCCGTTTCCTGAACAAGCCAGCCTGATACCCTGGCAGACATCAGCGACAGCAAAAGTGCTCTCATCTGACACTGCTCAGCTATTAGGAGGTCACTGGGAAGATGCACTTGAATAAATATGCAAATCAAAACAACAAATTGCATAACCCATTCTCCTTCTTGCTAGCATCTCTCTGTGGAAAACCAGCCTCAATCTGCAGAAGGTCAGCTGGCAGGGCAAAAACATTTTTCATCTTGTCTTACTAACAGCTAGTCACTCATTCTTCAAAATGATTTCATGCATACAAGTCAGTCTCAAGGTTACACCTCAAAACCATTCCCAGCTACAGATCAGCCATTTATGAATCTCTCCCTATGCAATAGTCTACAATTATACACATCCATTGGCTGGCTGTCTTGTTGAGGAGCACTTATGCAGAATCAACTTACAACATCTACTGGTGAACCTTAGGCATCTCATGACACTTCATAACTCCAAAAGCTTTAAAGGTTAAAAAAAAAAAAAAATCAAATACAGAAAGTAGCATCTTAGTATGCACAAAGTCTGTTCTGATCTACATAGCCATGTGAAATAACAGGTCTTCACAGCAAAGCTGCAAGTATCTTTTTGGATAAGGGCATTCAACTCTGGAAATGTGTGCTCACTCTTCTTTGACCCTACTGATAATATTTAACATAGTCACTAGCACAAGTTTTGTAACCAGCTTAGTAAGTTGTAAGAACAGAAAAAAAAAAAAAAAAAGGAAGGGGGAAAGAATGGAAACAGATGGAAAAAACAGGGTTTGCAGAGACTGTGTGTGCTTGCGTCAAGGGGGACAGCGTTTCCAGATCCTATCCCACCATCACTACTAGACTTTGATAACAATCTCCAACTGCAAGCCAAGTTTTGCCTGTTATTTTATGAATGAGAGGCCCAGGTAAGAAGACTATTCTCTGATCCTACTCCAACCTTTAGAGCTAGAACAGGGGATTAGATAGTATTCACCAGTTTAGGAGGTGTCTTGTAAGAAAGGCCTGTTTGTTGAGCAGAGCAAGGACACAACAGTCCTGTTTCCCATCCATATGACATCAAGAAACATCCGGAAAAGATATAAAAAGTAAAAACACTGTCTGGGTGATATCCACAGAAGGTCACAAACTCAGAGTGATGAATAGCTCAAATCCAGGCCACTTCCCGAGATCAGTGAAATAAATCCCTTCCTACTCTTGGGGCTCACCCACCTCACGCAGTGTACGCCACGCTGGATGTAGTGAAAGGCCCTGCGATGCCAACAAGGCTGTTACTGGCTACTTAAATGCATCAGCAGAAGGTCGCAGCCCACAGTGATGGCCCACAGCAGCAAGCTGCTGCCACCACAGAAAGATTTGATCCGTGAAAAATCATCTCTGGGTACAAAAATAAGTAGTGGACAGTAGAGACCTAAGCTTGGGACTTCCTCCCCTTCTCTTTGCTGCACAGCTCGGGACAGTGGGGAAAGGACGCAGAAGGTCTGGAGACTTACTGAATGTCCCAAACACCAGACATGTTTCTCTGCAGTGTGCAGACGGGCTTTTAGCTTTAAATTTCTCTTATCCTGGATCTCCTTTCCATCTGATTGCTCCACCTCTCTTATTTGCATTGTTATATCCCTCTCTTCCTTTCAGTTTTCATTTCCGCCCACTCCCAAAGTGATGATAGCTTATACCACAGTATTTATTTTGCTTGGCAGCTATACCCGCATCCCTTGCCCTGCCTTTTTGGGACAGGGAACATCATCAAGCACAGCCCCTACAGCAAGTTTTTCATGTTCAGAGTTAAATCTCTAATTTGTACACAGGACATTTTCCAAGAAAAACGGCTCAGTGAGGATAATCCCAAGGCAAAGTGGCCCCTATGGCTTCTGTTGCAACTGCTGCCTTCTAACAACTGCTTAGCTGGATTTGGCACGGGTCTGTCTCTCACACTTAACCTTCTCCGTAAGTGAAGAAGAGGGCAACAGAGTTGAGTTCAAAGACTCTGGATCCAACCCCTTGTTCTGGCAGCATCTGCTGGAGGCCCTCGGCCAAGTCCCTGCATCTCACTTCCCTGCACAGGACAAGTAACCGCAGCGGGGACCCGCTCTGCCATGGGTCAGCGGTTCTGCTGCACAAGCACCATGTTTCAGCCATGCTTTACAAAGGTCTGGAAATAGTCACATGGCTCGCAAGGTACAACGTTTGCTTAAAATGCAAACCCTGAAAGGCTCCTGTATAATTACGAATCACTATTTTGTGCTAGAGATGGAAATGGTTTCAGCATTTGAACATCAACTCACTAGAAGTGTTTTTCTGAAAGAGGACAAAATTTGCCAAATATTTGTCTTGATGTTGATTCTCCATACTACAATAACAGGACAATAACCAATCAGCACTGTATTACAACAGATACTGTGCATGCAGAAATATCTGTCCCAAAGGGCTTAAAGTCCAAACACAGGCAGCAACTGGGAAAACAAAACAAAATAATCCTTCTCCTTTCATTTTACAGATTGGGTATAGGAGCTCTGAGATGTTAAGCAATTCACAAAGCTCAACATAAAAATTGCTTTTCCTGCTACAAAGGAGTCTGATATCTCGAAATCCTTCCCGTGCTGCAGCAAAGCAAAACCAGGATAATTTGAGAGGGGAAAGGGACATCAGTGTTACCCCTGCCCAGAACAGCTGACGCCTCCCTCGCTCAGGCACTACTTCCAAAACAGGTTCAAATCTTTGGTTGTAATCAAACAGAAGAGAATCTCACCTGGGACCTTCTCAGCAAATGCCCAACCACAGGATTTTTGAGTACAAGGCATGCGTAAGAGCACAGACACGCTCATTCAAACCAGAAACGGCATTCTTGCTGTGATCAGTACAGTGTTATTCCAGGTTCAACACACCCAGCCTTCCTGATGAAAGAACAATTTGGCGGTTTTCCAAGTCTCTGTTCCAGTAACCCACCAAAGGTAAGGTAGAAAGCCTACTGCAGAGCTGCAGTCTCAGCCTGGATCTTCTAAATCCAGTACGATGCTTTAAAAATAGACCATCCTTCCTCTTTCTTTTCCTTTTTAAGTCCCATTTTACACACAACTTGAAAGCACTCGGAAGCATTTGAAAAGACGGGTTACCTGGACACCACTTCCTTTCCTCTGCTGCGTTTTGAACATGCACAAAGTAGAACCACAGCTTTGCAAAGCCACATATTTAAATATGTATCCTGGAAGATGATAATCAGATGATGCTCTCAAAAAGTACCTTATCAAAAGGAACAAAATGATTCTAGGCAACAGTTTTAAACAAAACAAATCCAACAACAGATAAAATAAAATAATCAATCTTAATGAATAAGAGCTAGTTCTTCAGAAGGAAACACCTGAACAAGTTTTAAAACATTCTTATGACTAATAGCTTTTCCACATGCTACCTCTTCAGTCAAAGCATTATAAGCAACTGCTGTTCAAATGCTACTTTTTGTAACAAGATATGCATTAGCTGAGCCAAGTATATCCGAAAAACTGGAAAATGAAAATTAATATTTTGCTTGGAGCTCTGAGCATGAGTCAGGAATGGTGCACAACAGTTACGAGACCTGTCTGGTGGCTCGGTACCTTCAGATCTGTAATGTTTATATATAGCATACTGCAGATGAAAAAGGAAATCTGAAATTCACATCTGAGACAAAAATTGTTTATGAAAGCAAAGGTTTTCAGATCAGTTCTCAATAGCTCCACAGAAGCAATGCACAAGTTTCGCAGACTTCAAAGCACCCTGGAAGCTTCCACCTTTCATCTGGTTTGTGTAACAGCAGCTGTGATGACTGAGAAGCCAGACCAGGTGGTTTTCAAGAGGTGTTCAGATAAAACGCACAAAAATGCTTCAGGAAATGTTTATTTGCCATAGAAATCACCTTGCACCAGTGCTGCCTTCAGGACACTCGGACAGGTCGGTGACGCAGGGCTGTAACCAGCAGACCGTCCTGGGGAATGACCCACAGCATCTCAACGCCCTTTATGCCCCACAGAAGAGGGGATTTACCAGCGAGCGACACAGTGCATGAATTACAAGATAAAAGCAGAGCAGCAATTTATGCAAATCTGAAAATACGTATTTTCTTAAACAGGATGATCAAGACTAGCCTGCCTCTAATTGCCTGAACTAAGAATGAGCCTCTCAGCCTCAGGTCAGGTCTGCCCCAAGGGAAACATCCCAAGGCTGATATTCACCAAGGCCAGTTCTTCCCATTTTCCCTCGCTGGCAAATGCTTAAAGGAAAAAAAAAAAAAAAAAAAATCACTTCCACTTCAATAAATTTCCATTTATATGATTTATCCGTGTTACAGCCTGCCATCAGTGGTTCAGCATAAATTAGTTTATGATTAAGAGCCACCTTAAGAATTAATTCACAGGAAAACCTGAATTAGCTCCCATTACCAGCATGGTTAAGCCTCCAAGAGCAGGGCAAAAGTCTGTGACAAGGCGACAAGGCAGCAGCAGGACACGTGAAGATGCACCTGACGACACCGGGAGCCCCTTGCTCGTCCCCGTGGCTGCTGGGGCAGAGCAGCCTCCCCGGCGGGCAGTGGCTCTGGGCCAGGGCAGCAGGCTGGCGGGGAGGGCACAGACTCTAGAAGGCGACAACTTTGCTCAAGCCCACTTTTGACTGCCACGTTATTTATCTGGCATTCGCCATAGCTGGAATGCAAAGGCCTAATTTAACTCTCCCTACCCCATTCTTACAAGGTAAAGATGTTTTATAATGGAAAAATCGTAAGGTCCAACTAAAAAAAGGTGGAGAGGGGATGGAGCGTGGGCATGTAAAATGATGAAACCAGTTGCCAAATCTTCCTCTATACTGCACTATTAGTACAAACAGGAATGGGGATGTGGTACAGGCCTGTACTAGCTCCTTCTCCTTGCTTCCAGCTGCTTTAAAAACTTGACTTTTCAGGCCGTATTGTCTTCAGCTAATAAAATTGAGCAACTTTTAATTAAAAAATGGTTTTGTCTTTCCACTGAAGTTAAAAACCAAGAGGATATTTGATTCTTTGATTATTCTATCCAATTACTCGTCTCCTTTCCAGGGGAACATGCACTGCAGTCTCCTCTGACTGTGGTGCTGTTGAGGCCCTAAACTCGGGTCTCTGTCACAGCATAGACATATTTTGTCCCTGTGTAAATTGTTCACCATTAGCTCTGCAATAGCTTCCCATTGGTTTTGATAAATACCAGTGTGGAGCGCAGCTATTTAAATAACAAGCAGAGGAAAGCAACGTTTTTTTACGTAGCTATTTGGTGTAAAATTGCTTTAAAGAATACATCATGCATGTATTCATTTTAAAAAATCTCCCCCAAAACAGACTTTGTAAGAAAGATCTTTCAGACACCTTTTTCTAGGCGACGACTATATATGTATATGCATAGCCATTTGTATTATAATTTCTAAGATTGAAAAAAAAAAATAATGCAAAGAATATTTCAACCTTTGAGGAGCCATTACTCAAGCCCTTTGAAAAACAACTTGGGAAACGCTCAAAATTATAATGAGTAGAAATAGCCTAAGCTCTAAGAAGTTTATCTTTGTCTCATCCACACATTCCCTCTCATGTTTAAATCCCTAGAAAGGCAGACATACAAAATGGATTGCCGAGGTTTCCGCAGAACCCACAGTTTAATTCATCTCTCTCCAGCAGACATCTCACGCCAGTGGCATTTTGTTACTGATCCTTGGGAAATTGTAGCAGCTATTGCAGAGTGTTATTAACTCGGACACTGCTGGAAGCCTGGACATTCACAATGCCCTTACATCTCCATGGTCACACGGCAGAACTGTGCTCTGAAAAAAATAAAGGGCACTTGCAAGAGTATTATCTTCTACGATGGAATAAACCATAATAGAACTACAACAGCAAGTCTGTTTCATAAATGAAAATCTGTAAACCCCAAGCTTACACAATGTTAGATGCGTGCTACACCGTGTGCCTTGTTTAGTGATAACAAGTATGACTCTATATCAGTTTTTTCTGTTTTACTGGGAGTCTTGTAGTTCTTATGTCCTTCCTTTGAAAGTCACAGGAAACCAAGCTTTGATTTTTAGAGGATGAAGTTTATAAGGCTGCAATCCAAAGACTGCACCCTGAAGAACTGTGAGGAAAAAAATATCTAATCCCACCCTTTGGTTTTCAAAACCCTATTGTTAAAGTTTGGCCCTATTTAAACTTAAAAGTATTCTCCACATGCAGGAAGATGTAACCTGAAGCCACAGGACTTCTGCTTCTAGTGCTTTCACGTACAGCTTTCTGTCTCACCTTTGCAGGCCAAAGTCGGCACTTAGAGCAGTCTATTACATCTACCTACCAACAGAGATTTTGAGTAACTCCCTGGAAGCCCACGCTGTCTCCATTAACAGTAAGGACTTGTCTCTTCAGTCTTGCCCTTTAGGCGCAAGCACAGGTCTCTGCCAGTTACCCAGCTATCCTCACCTTGTTCCACGTTTTGCCCTTACACTGCTACAGCACTGTTTGCTGCTCCCAAGCTGCACAGATGTTTCGCATCTTCAGACCGAAATGCTTTGGTCATAGTGGCTTTTGGCCCAGAAGGACACAATTATCCACACCTGCAGTTCCCAAACTGTGGTTTGTAAAGCCACACTGATAGCTCCTTAGCATCAGGCTGCTTTAAAGTTTAAACCATAAACTTGAGAGAAATTGAGGATTAAGGTAGTTGCTTGCGGTCCAAGATGTTTGGGAGTGAAAGAGCCTAAAAAACGAGCTCATTCTTTTACATCAGTCTCTCCACCCCTCTGCCTGACCACCAACAGCTGCAAAGCGAAGTTACAGTCCACTACAATTCCTTCATTTTCCCAACTGATGGGATACCACTCACCCGTAAAACATCATGAACAGAGCAACTAGATACCCAAAGTTGACAGTAGCAGCCATGGTACAGCCAGCTAGCAATTGGTCCTGTCCCCACTGCAGAGCTGTGCCAGACACTCTCATATCACGCTGGGAACGCGTCCAGGGCAAGCTGGGTAAAGTCACCCAACACCCTCACCTCTTCATTTAGTTAGATGCCTTTGTTCAGGCTGCTGGAAACATTATGCCTCAGCTACATGGTTAAAAATAAACTTTTTCATCATCGACTCCTAGTTCACTAGAGAAAAACCACTCCAGAAAAGCCAGTACAGTCTCTGTGCTACCTTCCTGCCAGCCCTTTGCTGCTGGTATTGCCAACTCTGTCAGTAACCCGGTGCAACTCCACTTGACCACCATCCTTCCCGCAGGCAGCCTGCTGCCCATGCTTGCCCATAAAGTTTGGAACTAAAGCTGCTTCATCAGTTGTTCCCAGTGTCTGCAGTTTTCATATCCCTCCTGCTCCTTCTTGGCTTCAAAAAGCCAAGATTACTGCCTTTAGTGGACAGATGTTTAGTGAGAAGTTTAAGGTTCTCAGTAGACAGCCAGCAGGTTCAGTGTATGGTCAGGGTTGTGCAACAATTTATGTTTTCACTCAACTTTCCAAAAGAAGTCTTTATTTTTTAAAAAGAGGAACAATTTTTTTTTTGGCAAGCTTGAATGAAAAGCTTCTTTCCAACAGGACTAGGAGAAACGCAAAAAAAGTCAGCTTACTTTTCTCACATGTGTTATTAGCAGGTCTCTCACTGAAATAGTTTGGTGAACTGAAGTGGGTCTTGGTCCAATGCTCTGATTTCTTGAATACTGTAGCATTTCAGTGAACTCTGACTTTGGGTGAAAAATGCTGTCTTGCTTGAAATTGCACCCTGTGGACGCAAGACCATCTTCTGCTAATCTTTTGTTGAGTTTGGTAAGGTTGCAGGAAGGCCAGGCCACTGGAAACACAGTCCAGTGAGCCCATCCTCTTTAAAGTAGAAAGGGAAGGAAGGACAAATCACTCTCTCATTTGTTACTTTGGAACAAACAACACATAAGCCAAAAACTTCTTTTTATCTTTTGCCTTGAAAGAACTTGCACTTAAGAAAGCATTTCCCCCTGATGGATCTCAAAGCTTGGAAAGCAGATTTCAGTAGAATCTAGCCTGGTTATATCTCAAATAGGAAAAGAGCTGCTTTGCTTTCTCTTTCAGGAATCGCAAGACTGACATATAAAAGAAGCCGCAGTGGACAATTAGCCAAGCACTCAGCTATCGGGATATGCCAAAACTGAGGCTTTGCACTTGACCTCCGCTCCACATTCCTCACCTCTGGGAACCAGCATTACAATGCTATTTACATAATCACAGTATTTCCCTAATACAACTGTATGCTTTTCCCCATGCACCATCAAGCTGTGTCTATGTTAGATAGGGAAGTAAAGGTCATGTCAAGGACATCCCCAGATTCACCAATAATAGAGAGAGAGGGAAAAAAATAATCTGAATTTTGGAGGGTGGAGAGGATTAATTCTCACTATCGCATTTTTCTTAAAAAAAACCCCAAAACCACAATGAAAACAAACAAAACAAGTAAACCATTGAATTATAGCCAGTAATCGGATGAAAACCACTTATTTATCTAACTTCTGGTGGCACTGAAAATTGAGTCAAAATTATTTAGTGGATATTTTGTATCAGTCTCAAGGACTATTACAGAAGTAACGCATATGCAGGTTGCTCTTCATCTGCACAAAATATTACTAAAATGTAATCTGACAAGTAGATTTTTCCTAATGCTACTAGTTTACAGTAAAAAAACAAACAAACAAAAAAAATCTCAGTTTTCAGTGAGTCCATAAGCAGGGACCAGGGTGGGAATGACAAGCAGGGATGGGGAGGCATTTCAGTGCTGTTGCTGCTTAATGTTGAACCCCGGTGTCAAGTGGCAAAGGCAGCACGATTCAAACTGAGGAAGACAGGGGTAAGCACACACACACAGAAGCAGAAGGGAGGGGAAAAGCAGCCTAATCAAAACTAACAGCAGGCTTTCTGCTCACACTTCAAACTGAGTGCAGATAAAGCCCTTCATTTTCAGTTCTTGAAAGCAAACCTCTGGACTCCATGTGGAGAAGCACTCTGCAAAGAACTAGTAGTCCTTTGAATTCAATCATTTGCAGAAGAACTAACCTCCTTCCACGTCCCTGAACATTTTTCCCCATTTCCAGTCATTTATTCATTAGTATTACTATTACACACTTACTGACCTTTTCTTTTATATGACAAACCCAAGCATTCACTTTTGGAGCCTGAAGGTTCATTACCCATACTCATTTTAGATGACTTCCCATCCTCTCTCTCCTTTCCATTTCAAGCTGTCTGTTGCTTGAACTGCATCTCTTGAGCAGTCTTCAGCATCTTTTCTTCTTTTTGTTAAAAGGTATGCACACCTCTTGGCTTCATGTTCTTCATTCTAGTCCGATGAAACCACCCCCCGCAAACTTTTTCCCTGAGGCACATTTTATTAATCTAGGGTCAGCATCACAGGAGCCACTTGGGAACCCAGATAATGTGGACAGGCTTCCACTAAGACTTCGAGGAACCTCCAAAAAGCCTGGACAACCCCTTGAAAGTCAGCAGGAAACTTGAACTTGACTTGTTCGGGCACTCTGGTGCATTGCAACAGATGCAGCACATACCTTTTGGTACCTGAATAGCACCAGGGCCAGGCTCACAGCAACCAACATCATACAGGAAAGAGTAATACAGGCGTAAAACCTCCGAGCATGCCCAGCACTAAGTCAAGATTCCCAAAACTTGTAGCAGAGTATTGCACTATTGCAGAAAGACACAACCAGAAGAGAAAAGGCATAGGCCAGATTTTCAAAAGCTTGCTGGCATACTTTGACATGGACAGGCTCTGCTGCAGCTTCTGCCAATGTAGCTAGCCTTTGCCAACTGCAATCTTAAGTGTCTCAAAAAGAAGTACCATCATCCTTGTCAGAAAAGTTGTCAAATATCTCAAGTAGGACTGTGAAGGGATGCCCTGTAACTCCACTCAGTTCCAACCCAGCATTAAAACTACAGCCTCTAAGTGCTAAAAAACTCTCAGTGCTTTAACCAGAACATATCCATCATACAGGAGGGAGGAGATCTCACCAAACTTCAATATGCTGCTGGAAGTTGAAAAAGAAAGTAGCAAGAGTGTTTTCTGCAAGATGTATTACTTTCTGCTGGTATTTTTGCAAAAGATAGGATTAGTTTCATGCTGTCTTGCAGCATGATCAAGGGCAACGTAAGGATAATAATTAAGTGAATTCTATTGCTAGCTGTCACAAGTGATAAATACAATGCATAATTAAACAAGCAGCACCTAGACTGCCTGGAGGAAACAATTATTTAGTGCTTTCATTAGGACAGACTAACTTCTCTCACATTTTTTCATTACATTCTCACGTTTCACAAATCCCCTGAAAATCAACAACTTTATATTAGCTTCTGTGGCTGCAGCTGCCCGTGAACTGCCCACTGGGAACAGACCCAACATGCATCGCCGGACACGTGCCCACCTTGTGAGTACAGAAGGATCTGCATCTCCAGAAGAACGCAGGTGAAAACCTGGACCA
Source organism: Platalea leucorodia (assembly GCF_965183815.1). Lineage (NCBI taxonomy): Eukaryota > Metazoa > Chordata > Aves > Pelecaniformes > Threskiornithidae > Platalea > Platalea leucorodia. The sequence continues at coordinate 61,441,305 of NC_138826.1, forward strand.
GGTTCTCCAGGCCCAGCAGCTCGAAGACCTCCCGCAGTGGGTAGTCAGAGAGCGGCAGCTCATTGGGCCCAGGTCTCTGGCAAATGATGGGCTCGTAAACCCCATAAAACTTTAGTGACCTCCCTGGGGGCGGCAGGGGCACCTCATAGAGGATGTTGTGGATGTAGCTCTCCAGGGGCAGAGGCGGCGGCTGCTGGGAGGTCACCGCCTTATAGAGCTGGATCAGGAACTTCTTGCAGGCTTGCATGAAGGGCAGAGGGGTGATGAGGCATATGCATTTGGAGACGTACAGCGTGTCTCTGCTGATGTCGTAGGAGTTGTACCGTTGGAGCTTGGCGAGGGAAGTGGCATCGCCTTCGTCGATGCTGCTGGCCAGGGAGTCCATGCTGCACGAGGAGGAGGCACAGACGCTGCTGTATTGCTCTGCATTGTGCATCTGGTAGAGCGTTTGCATGGCTGTGCAGATCTGCTTGCTAGTGACCTCCTCGTAGAATGTGAGCACAAACCCATACGTACGAGAGCCATCTTCTCTGGTGATGATGAATGAATGGAGCTGCGGATCTCTGTTATCTGCCTGCGTCCTGAAAGACAGCCCTTTGGGCATACACAGCTAAGAAAAGAGAAAAAAAATAGATATAGTTATCTAAGCTACAATTTTATTTTGTTACTTTTGCTTTACAGGGACATTCTTTTTTTCCACCGCATCACAAGAAGCCATTCATCAGTGAACATAATCCCCCTGAAAAGTAGCCCAAGAACAAACAGCCTAAAACTGACGCTACTTAAAAGAAGAGATAGCCATGACTGAAGAAACGAAAACACTCTCCAAAATCACCCATCACCTATTAAGTCATTATGACTTATTTTCATTACTTCATAAAATTATTTTCATTACTGAATAGCCTTTGTGTCATTTACTTAAGCATCATATAAATAGGTCCAGTTTTGTTCTCATTCGCATATATTGTTCCCACAGTACTCTAAAATTAGAGAGCCAAGGGAGTACCTTATACCACTGAAGTAAAATTACAGACTTCTTGAAATTCTTTGATCTTCCCTAATTTTCTTAAAAGAAGGCAAAACAATTGGCTAACAGCTATTATATTTACTTTCTTCCTTAAGTGCTATAAAACAGCTTACATTGGGAGAAGGAAGGGGGGGAGGGGAACATCCAAAAATCTATGAAAGCCTCATTTTTGATTTACCACTCAGCAAAATCTTCTGCAGTGATTCTACTACACTGGGTGTTTCTCTGAAACACAGCTCTAGTGATAACTCCAGGCATTTTTCCAGGCATTCTTCAGGAATTCTATCAGTCATCTAATAAAAAATAACAAACATCCAGCAAAACTTGTTTGAATGTGCGTCAGCATGAAACTCCTTATGTTCTAGCTAAATCAGTATGTTATAAATGAAGAACTAAAGCTTCCTTTGTACGTTCCATCTGAAGAGATAAAAGGAAAGAAGAGAGGGAGACCCTTCAAAGTGCTCCTCCTGTTCCAAAAGGCAACACTAGAAGCCAACTTTCCCAAGGGATGTGAACCTACACATGACTGAGTGCATCCCCTAATGTCTCACCTTGACCAGGAGTAAATTCTTGTGACGGTGGAAGAGGTCAAGAAAAAGAATTATATATTTTCAGGCATGTCCTGTCCTGAACTTCATCAGCACACCTTGCAGAGACCATCTGACAGCCTGATAAAGCTGCTACCAGCCCGGTTGGGATTTAGGCAAGTGGTCCAGACTCACTTCACAACATGCTAGCAAGCCCCTAAGTTATCTAGGACGGCTCTTATGTATTCCTCTAAAAGATAATGTATAGGGAAATAAGTAGACTGGAGTTGGTAGAAGAATTTAATTCAATTGATGGGCTTTGCTGACATAAACCATGAAATTGCAGCTTGAACCATTTTTGAACAGCAGCCTCATTTGCATGCAAAAGGTTTATAGTTTTTATTGAGGCATTAACAGCAGTGCCATGGTTAAGGCTTCTCCAATAAAGTAGTAGTAAAAAATCCTTGTTTCACACTTTATTTAAATTTATTCTGCACAATAAATATCTCTTAACCTCATTTTTTGGCAGGCTTGCTTAGCAAAAATTTATTTCTAGAATGTGGGCATTCAATGGCAGCTATAGCCTTATCAAACCCCATCAGGCTGAAATCATAGGTTTTAATCTCAACACTATCAAAGATTATATTTTCTTCACTTTACAGAAAAATACCTGGATAAGCAAATTATATGTACTGGTACAATCAAGAACAGATAAGCATCAAGGAAATTCAGATGAGCTGAGACAGTTTCAGAAGGCTGTATTAAATAAATGTCCTACAAGTCTTAATTATTATTCCCTCATCCTTTATCTACTGAATATACACACACAAAGGGACATCCACCTATTCAGTTTCAGCCACAGCCCGGCATATGCAGAATATCGACATTTTAAGACCGTGGCTGCAAACCCTGGCACAGAGACTGATGCTGTCGTTAGACCTACGTGAAGACACAGGAAAAGGCAGAGAAGGAAAGAAGGTGGGAAAGCACCGAGGCAGGGAAGAACGACCAAGAGTCACTTAAGAAGCTAAGATCAAAAGGAAGGGCCCATGCTCGTTTTCCAGCAATACGGAAAGCTTCAAATTTGCAGTTAATGAATAAAAACTTTCATCTTAGTGCCTGGGACATCAATCACTTCCCATCGTGTCTGTGTTTGTCACATGCGCCCCAGGAGAGTGCTGGGGAAGAGCAGCTTGGGACGTGCTGGGGGGGTGAAAGCTTTGCCTGCTGGTGAAGCTGGCTGACTAACGGTGAGAAGGCTGTCAGTCACCTTTATTGCTTCTGTGTATAAACACAGAAAACTATCCAAGATTACTGATCAAAGGACAGGATTTTGGCTTTCAGAGCACTTTACTATTTATATTTAAACATGTCTATCTGCAGAAAAATGTGGAATTAAATCGTACTTGCAATAAGGCCTATAATCAACATGGTTTGTAAAAACAAAAGGAAGCTGCACAAAGACAGACAAAAAGGTATCAACTAATCCATACCGCATCTCTAGAAGTGATGAGTAGGAGCTACCCTTTTCCTAAACACAGAGGCAGGACGGACACACCCCGTAATCCCTCCCTCAGTCCAGCCATCATCAGTTGCAGGTATTTCTGAACCAAAGATGGCCCCTCTGGGCCACTGCTCATCAGCACCAGTTCACCTCTTCTCCATTAGATTCTCTACTTCACTTTTTAAGCCCCTGTATATTTCTCATATTCACAACATGCTGTGGCAGCAAGCTCCGTACTCAAATTGTGCCGTGGGTGAGGGGTGGAGAGAAAGATGCTTTTGTTTGTGTTAAAGCGTGCTCCTTCAAATTACACCAGGGAACCTTTAATTCTTTTATTTCAGTACGTGACATGTTAAATGGACAATGCTTCCTTGGACTTCAGAAATACAGGCAAAGATTTATATACCCTGATGAACCGGAGGGCTAAAATAGGAGGCTTATTTCCTAAAAATTTCACCTTCCTCTCTACTGAGATCTTCAGTTTGGTACCACACATTACTTGTGGAATGGCCACAGAAGACAGTATGTGACATTAGGCAGGGATAATCACAAAAAGCAGTGGGGGGAAAAGAAATAATACTTTCCTATTAAAAAGAACTCTGTATACTTTGAAAGGGAGAGAAAACATGACTCGTAGGCAGAGTGATTTCTTGGGACTTCAGGGGTTATGTTTAAAGCGACAGAATGGTTTCAGAAGGCAATTGAAATTCCTTAGGCATCCAGCGAAGTCGAAGTTCTCACAAGTTAACCTTCAAGGATTTATGCATTTTCTTCTCTGAGGAAAATTGCTTCTGGAAGCTCACATAAAGCAAACACATAGGCAGAACTAATACAGCAAGGCAAGATCAGAAAGGCCAATAATTGCCTCAAGGGATTCTGTGGAGGTGGATATTACTTTAAATGATGTTTCAGATCAAAACAATAAAGAAGGTTTCCAAAAAATGATTTAAAAGACCATTAAATACTGCTGCTGTTGGTACATGATTTTTTTTTTTTCCCTCCAAGACACATTGCAAACGAAAGATGTGTTCTTCAGCTATTTGATTTCAGCTGAATGCAGCTAAGTTCAATTATTTTATTTCAGTAGGTCTCTTGCTGGTTTTGGTGTTCCATTTTTGTCCAATAATATGATCACACTTCAGGAATACTAGATATTTTCAACTGTAACGTGAGAGACAAATAATGCAGCAATTCCAGCTGTTACCTCTTGCTGCCATATTCCTGCTGCACATCTCCCATCACTTCTCCTCTGAACACCCCCAATTCAAAGGTAGAACTAAAAGGCATAAGTAGCCTTGGTAGTTGAGTTATCACCATCTTAACTGTGCTGATGAAGCATCATTCTGAGTCCTTGATGCCTTCTGTATATGCAAAGTGACGTGGAGACCTGCCCAAATACTGCACCATCTCCATCACTGCACATTTGGAAGCAGAGGACCGAAATCCCCAGCTGTCAGTGGGCAAAGCAACTGATATTGGTAGTAGGCTCATCTCTGCCTTTCTATGCATGTGCAGTACCAGAGTATCAGCTCTCAGCATCACTGCAGCTGTTTTCATGTTAAATATTTGGCACAATGCTAAAAAATGAAATTAAGTGGAAACTGAGATGACCTTTGGAGATTTCTACACCTTCATGATTGCAGAGAAGTTTCAAATGTGAACTAAACGTAATTCAGACTGCATTTACAAAAGCCATTTTATTGTGGTTTTTATGTGTTCCCTCTTTCTCCATCAGAGTGAGGGCCAGGAGAGTCTCTTCACTTCATACCCGCACCATACACTGAGGCTAGTTCTGGTTTGAAGTAGCTAGTATGTAGTCCTACCCTCCTCAAATGTGAAGCATATTTAAACTAGACTGGGGGGAAGGGGCTCCCTAATTTTCCGATTTTGAGTTAGACCCAATACACAGTTTTGAAAACAGCTGGAATTGGTAATATTGCGTTAATGTTATTATTACAACAACTGCTTACTTTTAAGTTATAAAACAAATAGCATTTTCTGTAGTGGGAAGCTCAAATACCAGTAATCTGTTGTCTTTGTCAGGACATGTTCTTAACAAGTGCTTTGGTGACTTTAGAAACATCCTTTGAATATCAGCTTTTTTGGAAAATTTCTAGTGGATCATTGGTCTTTTAGTTGTCACCACCCCCGAGTGTTTTCTCCTCACTCCCCTATTCATGGGATTTCGCCACACAGACAAACTCACACGAAGTTTAGCTGAGAGGAGAGATGTACAGAAGATGCATTGGTGCAGGGGTGCCATTAAAAATGACCACCCAACAAAAGCCATGGTTTAGGTAAGTTCCAGCTTCTCCGTAAAGATTCCTCTCTCCCTTGCTATATGAAGCATCAAGGTTTTTTGTACTCAAAAATTTCACAGGGATATTAGTATCTTAAAAATTCCTCGGTTTGCCTCCTTCCCACCTGCAGATATGTATCCTGGGGGACTACACCCCTCCTCACCCAGTCACTGAGCTGGTGGGTAGACTTGTTTCATCACACAGTAGACTTAACTAGAACTAATGAGGGAAACGCAGCATTTTATTTTTGTTGTGCCTGAAAATATTCTGTATTTTCACAATACCTCTACCTCTTCCTCTACAGCTTTTCAACCAGCATGCCTAGTGGATGCACTTAGTCGCAGCAGAAGCACCTTGTTCATCACATCACAAGGGCTGGTTGTAAACAACCCAGGAACCACTCGAGAATTGTCAGAAAACAGTTTGAGAAGAGAGTTTCTCTACCTACCATGTTGACGGCATCCTGGTCGAAGGGGTTCCACTCGATGTTCTGAGGATAATGGGCCAAAACTTTGGACTTGAAGGTTCTTCTTAAGGGACTCTGGTCAAAATTCTCTCCTGCAACAAATGAAGAAATAATGACTTGTCACAGCAGGGAGGCTTCAGAGAGAGCTGACCTGGGCAGCTTACTTTCACTTTGTTTTTTTGGTTTGGTTTTTTTGTTGTTGTTGTTTTTTTGGGTTTTTTTGTTGTTGTTGTTTTTTGTGTGGTTTTTTTTTTTTTTTTTTTTTTGTGAAACCTGAAGGGCATTTTCACTCCCAATAGACGTATTACTTTTAAAAGAGACACAGAAAAGATACACATTCAGTCTGATCTTGCCCTCCTTCCCACAAAATCTTACTACTGTTGCAACACAGCTTCCAGCTCAGCATTGACCGCATGGAAACGTATCATTCAGAGAAAAGTTGCTGCTGAAGTTTTACGGAAAAAGGCCCTGCAATCAGCTGAATTCTCCATCTTCCCCTATAGCTTGAATATTTAGAGATGGCTTTACTTAGACCCTGAAACAGCACTTTCCCTCAAGTTTGTTAGAAACTGTCTTAGGGTCAATAAAAAGTATGAGCACCTCTCAGCTATTTTAACTTATTCAAGGATTCGTTATAGATCTTTTTTATATCACAAGTCCTGTGTGAAGATTAAACATATTTTTTTTCTACATCAAATTTCAAGGCCAGACTTTTTCCCCACAAAGAATCCAGTGAGTGCAAAGAGGAATATTGAAATTAGAATTCAAGCAGAAATGCATCCAGTTATCAGCATACAAATAGTGCATTTCATGGTAATGTTGCTAATGGAGTTTCCATCGGCGGATAGCCTACAGTAATCAAAATAAGACGTTCCTAAAAACTATTCATTATATTACCATCTACTACACTTTTCTCAGATATCATGTTACTAATTTCAGGCTTCTTGCTTTAAAGACTACAGGTGGGTCTTTCCTGTTCAGTTCCTTTCTCACCTGGGAGGAGAGAATGGGATGAAAGCCTTAAGTTTACAACGTTAAATGCTTTCACCAAACCTTACTTTGCAACCAAAGGCACCTTTTGGGACTTCTTAGTGTTACCTAAATACTTTTAAAAATATATTACTGAAATAGAACTGGATTTCTTTTCTTTAAAAAAAAATAAAATTATTTCTCTTTATACTTAAAGACAGAACCAATATTTCTTTAATGTTTTTAATGAGAGGTTATTTTGGATGAAAAAAAAACATTCAATTGCTTGGCAACCTCTAAAGACAATCCACCGTTCCTGCAGAAAAGTTAAACGAGGCACTAACCTCACTAACCCCTCCCTGAAGGCAACATGGACTTTGGGAGTATAATTCGTGCTTGCTGAGTTACATATGACAATTCAACCTTCGTGCAGCTAGCAGTCTCCAAGCGATGTTGGAAAACTGACAGTTCAGCTGTTACCCAAAGGTTTCTGAGGCCACAGCCGTTTGGCACGTGCCCTTTGCTCCTTGCGAAGCACAGTCTACACAATCATTTGGCTCAGAGTGAATTAATCCAAGGAAATTTCTGTACAAATTGACACTTGAGAGCAGTGCTTCTCAGCCTTTGCCTGGCAGAGCTTAGGGTTTGCAGATAATTGAGGGGAACACAAGATAACAGAGAAAAACACAGTTGTAATTCACAAGGTAAAAGTTTTCCAGGCAAAGTTTTAGGAGGGTTGGAAACCATTCGCTGTATGAAACCCTTAACACATATGAGGGCAGAACCTGCACTGTCCCTCCGGGGCTGCAGTGCCAGGGCCATTGCAGCGGCACCTGCACAACAGAGGCAGGGGGAGGAAGAGGAGGCGAAGGTTGGGCATTTCTTACACCAACGCCAGCCGCCTGCTTCATCGGGAAGGGGGAGTGGAGGCTTGTGCCGGAGCAGCCCTCCGCGAGGATGCGCGTAGGCGGACGGAAATTCCTCGAGATGCGTGAGTCAGCTGTGCTGGGACTGCACTTTGCCCCGTTGCAAGAGCCGCTGCACCGAGCTAGCTGGGGAGCCAGGTGGAGGAGAGCTAACCTGCTCTTCCAACAGCACTTACTTTCACATGCATTCAGAGAATGGGTTTAAAAATCTTTTCCTTCCCAAGAGATCTCTGAGATTTTTAAGGATACGGGTAGTTTTACACAATGGCTCATTTTTAACACGTTATTTAGACAGGTTGCAGCATTACATCTTCTACTATTATGTCCGGCTCATTGATTTCGGTGGATAACCGTGGGGGAGAAAAGCAAATAAGCTTCTACAAGGATACTTTGTACTTGGGAGGAGAAAAGGTCCAAGATGATGCAACGCTGCAGCCATATTTCTTGGAGCAGGAATAAATGCAAATAGTAAGATGTGAGGAGCTCCCTGCTTCTGGAATTGCTCAAGGCAAACCAGAAATCCAGCAAAAGCATATGCATCATAGAAATAAAGAAAACTGAAGGTATCAGCTAAACTGGATCAAATTAAAAGACATGTTGGAATTTAGCTGATTAGCTTCATCATGTCTGCCAAGCTGGATCAGACTTGCCACTAGCTGCTATGGCAGTCCAGAGCACAAGAGCTATGAAGATCCTCTCCATGCTCGGTTACAAAACTCAGACTGAAGCACACAAACCCAGAGACCGTTACTCTATTACAGAACATGGCATTAGAATAACCTCTTATTTTGGCCCAGAAGTTCTTCAAAGAGGCATTAGAGATAAAGATATAATGCCACTGATTCCTGAAGTTTCACAAAATAAAAATCCCAACAAGCAAAGCCACTAAAAATTCTCTCTCCAGGTATGTACTTCAATATACTTGGCAACATTTTTAATTCTTAATATCAAGCAGTAATTAATGGGCTTGCATAATCAAATAAACATGCATGAGGTTATCTGCTAATTAGATCTTCAATCTTCACATCTGACATAGCTTACCTTACAACTGTGAATTAGCAGAAAGGCAGATATTTGATACTAAATTTGTTTGGTTGTTTCTGCTAAAAGTTCAAAGAGCATTTGGATGACTTCATTAAGTTCTCCACTGCTAACAGAAAGTCATTGCTGGAGTCCAAATTACTTTAAAGGTTTCCTTTTCCATGACGAAAAAATGTTACTGTAACCTGATTGATGCTAATTGGGTAATTTGTGTGGTTCAGAGGCACTCGTCACCTCCGCAGTTCACCCACCGGTGGAGCCCTTCACAGGTTATTTGGGGGCCACTTTTCCAGTCTATGTTGTAAGGGTGTTTTAAAAACACCTTTTGCTTGAAAAATAGCCCACAGTGATGACAGTCAACAACTAAATTAATTAATCATCTGGTATTAGCACATAACTGCAAATGGGAGTCCAGCAGCAATGCACATTAATCACGTCATTTACTGTTTCTAACGCTTGTGCTCACTCATAGGCACCAAAGAAATTGGGGCAGGCTTTGCCCCCCGCACACTGGAGGTGCTCGGGCGAGCCATGCTTGCAGCACACCTACGACACATGGCATCTCAAGGGACATGGCTCTGTGCATTTACATTGAGTGGGACAGCAAACAGCCTGGCTTTTACCTAAATAACTTCCATGTGTGCCCAGAAGCAGAGCACTACATACCCGGTAGCTTTACCTATTTTTTTTTTTTTTTGCAGCACAGCCTAAGCTTGTGGTGGAGGAGAGAGGGCAGCTGCCTTGTGCTGCCAGGTGCTGTCTTGCATTTAACCTGTGCTCCGGCATTAGAGTGGCACTGGCAGACGCTGGAAGCACATCAGACTGTTCAAAGAGACTTGGGAGGTAATTCTGGAAAGCTTCTCCACAGGAAAATATCCCCCTTTCTCCGTTTGGTGGCTCAGTTGCTAACCCCACCAGATAAAGCTGTATTTATTTCCAGGTTAGATTGAAAATTAAATCACTGGGAACATAAGAGCAAGGAAAGCTTTGGTTTTTTGCTGTTCTTGTCATTGAACATCCTTTGCCTCACTTTCCCTATAAACCACCCTCCCGTCTTGACAGGCAATACTCTGGCAGCATCTGGGACCAGTGGAGAAGACCGAGGCGTATTTGCCAATAAACCATAGCAATCATGAAAAAATTAGGGTTTCAATCAGATTTTGGAAATGACCAATAATTTGTATGCTGCTGCAAATACTTGTACAGTCACTTAGATGTCAGAGATGTCTAAAAAGTTGTGTTTATGAAGCACAAGCGTTGCTTTGAGAAATCCAGCTTTCCAAAACCAGCAGTAACAATGTTCTAGTAGGCTGACAACATGGATTCATTTTGTCCAGGAAAATAAATGGCACAAATAACTTACCTTTGCAGAGTCTCTGCAGGGTTTGTATTTTACTACTATGGTGGGTTTAAAAAATAATAAATTAAAGGTAAAACAAACGCACACACAAAATACAATTTTCTCAATCAGTGATCACAAGACAAAAGAGAAGAGCCAAGGAACCACACTGGAGTGAATCAGTTGGTCATTAGCTTGAAAGGACACAACATCGCACTCTCCACACAAAGCTGCCCCCAGGAAGCCAGGCAGGTAAGCTTTTAGAGGAGATACATAATTTACGAAAGAAACAGCAGAAGGACACGACAGAAAGCAGCCCTCGTGTCAGGGCGAAATGTCATCATTTGGCCAAACTAGCAGGAAGCACCCCCACTCTCACCGAAATGAGATGAGAGACGTGGAACATGACACTCGGCTCCACACGGACAAGCAGCTGGAAGAGAACCACAGGGAGCAAAACTTTGGCAATCGTGAGGGAAGGGATCTGGACCGAAGGGTACCTGGTATTAGCGACTCTCAGCCTTGCGAGTTCTGAACTGCTGAGTCACATGTGGCAAATAAAATTTATTTAGCTGTTATTCTAGGCAAACAGTGAATTTTCATTAAATCTACTGTGTGCTTATTTAAGTGCTTGCTTGCTAGCTTCCAAAACAGGATTAGCAAGGCACATTAAAAATGAAGCAAGTATCAAATGCGAATTGAATCCATATTATAAAATATTAATGGCCTGATAACAGTACTATGAATACAGACAGAAACATTGTATTTGATGTGTGGTACCCATTCATGCAAACAGCACATCTCATAGAGTAAGCTGCCTATCAGAGGCAAATTTAAAATTTGACTTTGAATGGACTCCTTTTGCTTTCAGGATATTTTCAAAAAAATCATTCAAGTATTTTTCAAAATTGTGTAAAATGTGTCAGATTCAAGTTCCATTTCAATTGGATACTACATCCTATGTAATAGTACTTTTAAACAGCTTGCACCTTCCCTTAAAGGCACTCATTCTTAAAGAGATCTTTAGTTTCAAATTAAAAGCAAATGGTGAAGTGATGGGTGCTAGATCAAGAAAAAACGTGCTAATTTCATTTCAAAAATGAAAAGATTTCTCAAAATCAAAAAATAAGCATCTTCTGTGTTTTGGATGAAGGATAAAATTACTAGGGAAATGCAGCTGCAGTTGTGAGATTGTCAGTCATGATGGCTTTCATATCAATGATCATATTTAAAAATTTAGTGATCTTAAGGTTTAAGCAGATCTGTTTTAATTAATTATCACAGCTACAGAGGCATACAAAAACATGTACCAAATAGGCAGAGGCATCCTCCACCCATACCCTCTGGTCCAGGGAATGTGAGCTATCTGTCGCTCCTTCCAAGCTCTGGAACGCAGACAAGAACGCTTCTGACCACAGAAACAAAAATATCTTTTATTCCTTTAGAGGAACATACTGGGACCACGACTATGCACAGTACTGCACCTCATGGTGACAACCTCTTTGACAGCTATTTCTAATTAAAAGTGTTCATCACATCCAGCTATGTTCTTTCCCTGCAGACAGAACTTTGTTAAGCATTGGGTAACTGGATGATCCTGCAAGAGAAGCAAGTAATGTACAACGTGTGAGTGAGAAAACAACGTGGGGACAGGAATAACAGTGCTTGGCTGGGGAGCAACTAAGCTCTTAATTGTCAGGTTCAGGAGACAGTTAGTTAAAGTAGTGCAGAAATTGTGCTCTGCTGCTTTTATTCTGTGCCTCACCACGACACCAAAGCGGCAGTGGTAGGCTAGACAGCGTTCAAGGACATCATTAACTCGAAGGCATTATTTCTGACCACATATTCTCATAATCTTACAGCAGAGAAGGGAAATTCTATGAAAGGGAGGACTGGGACAAGGCAGACAAAACAGTTTCTATTCCAAAATTTTAAAACCTGAGTTGTCTGTAAGATGGTGCTACCTTTTTTGTGGGGCAGGCGGGGTGAGCAGGGTCTAACCTACCTCTTGCATGTCAACATGTAAAGGAATTGATGGATCATATTTAAGCAGGAAGCCATAGTGGGTTGTGCACCCTATCAATACAGCTACATGATTTGACCTTTTGTTTTTTTCTTTTTTTTTTTTTTGGGGGGGGGGGGGGGATGTTACCTCATTAATATTGCTATTTAAATCTAGACTGCAAAACATGCTTCCTTGAGGTGTCAGGAACCTTTGGGTCTCTGTAGCAGAAATAGGTGGAGCTAGACCTTCCAGTACCTTTGTCCACTAATCTACATAACTAAGCCCGTCCGATTTCTTGGTAAGTATCCTCTAATTAAAGCTTCATGCAAGATATCGTTCAGTCTTTACCAAGCACACTAAGATCTAGCAATTTGTATATCCACCAATACACCTGACACCACTAGTGGCATTTCGTTGGAGAGGGGAAGCACATCTGCCAAGAGAGCTTCAAGAGAAAGACTAAAATTTATCAGCTATTGATTTAAAATAGGTAAAAGAATGAAAAAGTTGAGGATTTTTGGTTTTGTTTTTAAACTCTGACCCTTAATTTGATTCAAGGGGAGTTGGAAGACAGAAAATAAAGAGAGAGAGGGAGGGCCTGGTGATTGTTTTGTCCTTAACGCCTCTTTACCTGAGGTTTTGTCTGCAGTATCTGAGCTCTTGCCATGGAGATCTGCTTCTAGCCATTTGTACAAGACTACACAACATAACAAACAGAGATAAAAAAAAGCAAGTATGAACAAAATGAAAAGATATACAAATGTACTGGGGAAGGGAAAAATGTGAGGCAGACATTAAGCACTCCCCCTTGCAACCTCTCTTCCCCCCACTACTGCCAAAGGGTAAATCCATGTGACAAATAAAACCCTCCATGCCTGTATTACTATAAAGGTGTTGAACGCATTGACAGACATTGCAGAAATACTTGTCAACATTAGTAACAAGATTAAATTCTCAGTACTTCAAACAGTACGCTGCTGTACAGCTTCCCTATTGTGAAAGGCAGCTTTGTTCATACGCTGAGCCGTTCCAGAGCCTGTGAAACTCAGGGGGAAAAGCCACCAGTTCTTTAACTGGTGTTGAACTAAACCCAAGAGGTTTTCTTTAGTATAATACTGTTCGCCGTGTTATTACACCTTCAATGCTATACTGCATGCCATTTTCAGGACTTTCTGAAGTTACCCAATAGTTCTGTTCATCATTTCTGTCTCATAATAGGGTGGTTTTAGACAAAGATTTGAATAAACAAGCTACGATTATAACTTGGATGAACAGTTTTAATCTCTTCCAGTAAGAGCTACCCGAGAAGGCACGGGTAATGGAAGAGCTTCCTGCTGGCCTGTCTAACTAAGGTTTCTTCCAACTGGTTTGCTCATCTCCTGCAGAAAAACAAAAATGTTTTCACAAACACCATGGCATTCCTTCATCAAAAAAGTCCCATTCGTATGCTACGCAAAGGCATTACGCAATCCTCCTCAAGTTAAATCTATTTTTACAAACCCGGACTGTATATTAAAGCTGCAGTACCATTGACCTCTCTGGTCATTCAGTTTCTAGGTGTAAATTCAGAGTATTTCCACCACGACCTCCTACGTGAGCTGCTAATCCAGGCACCAGTTCAGAAGACTCAGATAATTCTGCCAAGGCTGTATTTTCTGGGAAGGGAGCCCTCAACAGAGAGCAGAGGAGCTCTTTCAATAAAGACTTTTAGATTTGAATTTGTATTTTCTCATTTCTTTAGGAGGCATGTGTAGTTAACACATATTCAAGTCCGCAGGACGGTGTTTTTCCAATCCAGGTGTCTTAAGCTATTTCATTCTATTTTTGAGCTGTTTGAATTAAAAAGTTGCATAAACATTTAAATTAAAGGAAACAAAACAAACAATTGCCTACTGGTTTTCTGGGAACACACTGTCAGAGCATTCGTTTAATATCTTGGTCCAGAAGAGCACAATCCCTGCCACAATCAGGACCCCAAACTCTCCTGGTTAACAGCAGTGAGCCAAAGCTGGCAACTGTCCCACACCCACAGTGCTTTCACAAGCCTCTCGGCCAGGCTGCCCTCACAGCTCTCCCTAAAAGTCCTTTACAACATTATCATTCAAAGGGAATTTGGCACCAAGCTTCCACAGACTTAGCCACCACCTCGGCAATTGGAAGAACGAAAAGAAAAGACGTAAGAGCTCGTGAAGGGATGCACAGCCTGATGCGCCAGGACAGGTTCTGGTTTTGCTACCCGTTTCAGTATTTTGACCATTTATCATCATCAGTCATACAGCTAAACAGTCACAGAAGTTGTGTAAACTCCTGCACAAGAAGTCAAATCGCAGAAGATCATTGACAACAGCGATATAAATAGAGCTACAAACACTGTTGTACAGCCTAATTCTTTATACAGACACAATGTAATGGCGATAATATTGCCCCAAACTAATTACACTTAGAAAAGGCTTAGTATTTCAACAATCCTTTTAAAAAGATTTGTTCACCTAAGAGTTATTGCACAAGTCTAAATAAAGAGAAAAAGGCTAAAAGCTAACATGAGCAGTTTAGTGTGCCATCATCCCTTCCTTCTGACCTTGATTAAACACTTACTCTCTGCTTACAGAGTAACATTATACAGCACCAACACTGGCAGCTTCTTAAAATAGCCCCAGTCCCAGCTGACAACAGACCACAGACATCCCACTACACTAGCAAACAAGTATGAATTACACCATCCCTTATACATAAAATTGCATCATTATCTCGTGAAATCCAGAAAGTCATGTCAGTTTGGGTGATTTGTTGCAGTGGGGTGGGGGGATTTTAATAAACAGGTACCAGAGGCACAGTGCTCCTACACGATTACCTTGGGGTCTGTCCTCAAAGGCTGGAACAGATTAGGAGGAAACAATGGAGAGGGTATGAAACTGGACTTATACGTAAAAATATAGGGAATTATTTACACCTCGGGCCTTTATTTTCTCTAGAAATCAAGGTGTGTGGAATTCACTCATTCTGTTCCTGCTGCCATGCTGCCGTTCCAAGCACGGGCTCCTGATCCACCGCTGGGCAGTACGCGGAAAGCGTGCCCCAGAGATCCTTGGTCTACCCTGTTTATATACAGCAAGTGGCATATTTCCTTTTTTATCACATTTTTATATTAAAATCTGCTGTTCATTTTGAATACTTGATATGGAATGAGTAAGCATTTTTACTAATAGAGAAAACAATTCGAGCAATAATTAAAAGTTCATTTAAATTTAAGTTTCATACATCATTATTCATAAATTGCCTGCTAACCTTTCGGTTAGTTACATAGCAAGTGAGTAATATATGACACCATAAGAAACCAAAGGGTCTGTAATCCACCTCTCAGTTCCCAGAACAACATTAACGATGGCAGAGCAAAAAATGTTCAAGCAAGAGCGAGACACCAGCTCAGGTCCTTAAACACAGCAGGGTGACAAAGCCCCTACGGCGAGGGGGTCCCTGGCTTTGCAGCAAGAGGCACCTGCCTGCAGGCTTGGGCTGAACCACCAAGGAAGAAAAAGCATTTTTAGATGCCATCGCATCCTCTGTGCGGTTTGGACGGCTTCCCGCTCAGTGCAACTCCCGTTTCACACGTTCACCTCCCTCCGTCGACTGAACGCAGAATGAGGTATCCAGTCGCGCCTTTTGCACAGGACTCCTTTCATGCTTGTGCTTTCTACTCATTTACAAGGGCAGGATCAAGTTCAAATGCACCCCATTTCTGTGTTAAAACATGATACTGCATTTGCAGACTGGTTTTGGAAACACACAAACATGATTTTCAATTCAAATGAATCTTAAAGAAGGTTTTGTCCTCTACTCCCCTGGGACAGAGGTAGCACAAGAGTCTTAAGATCTGCTTTATTACACTTGGTATTTCTGGAGATGAGAAAAGGGAAAAAAAAAACAAAAAAGCAAAAAACCACACAAACGACCAGAACTTGTCATCCTAAAAATCCCTGTACCATTACTGTTTAGGTTTGTGTGCAAGAATGCAGGAAAGAAAGGGGAATTTTTCAGTAAATTTTGCTTTGGGGCTTTTTTAGTACAAGAACAAGCAGCTTTATTTTCATTCTTTATTTTTATAATTACAGTACATTCAGTTATCTTTTAAACTGGGCTGTATTAAGATAGATTTTTTTAAAACACTCCGCAATGCACATAATATCATGCACCAATATTAGTTCCCCTTGACTCATCAGGATGGTAAGTAAGTTTCAGGTGTTTTGTTACTGGAAGTTAGAAGCAGTTTCACCAAAGCTGCGTTTACACAACAGCAGACTGCGAATAAATTCACTGATAACACCTTCTGCCACTGTAATTAAGCTCGGTTTGCAAATCAGTACAAGAAAAGAAAGAAGCTTAATTTGGCCCGGACCATTTTCAGCGCTAATCAACTTTGACATAAACAGAGCATGAAGATGCCCGTCCTGCAGCTCAAATAGTCAGCTCTGCCTGATTTGGGATTTTGCTTTTTGGCCACTTTCTTTTGCCCTTCTTGCACAAGCTTGAGGCCTCGGTTCCCTGGACGTAGCACCTTTACGCTGCGCGATACACTTTCCTGGTTTACAGGCAGCCCTTGCTTTCTGATAGACCCAAGAGCTGTCCCTTGATGTGCTGAGCAAAGAGGATCCAAAGGACTCATGGTTGTTTTTTTATTGGCCACACAGAAGCCAGCCTGAGAAACTTGGTCTTCTACATCCATCAGCACCCTCCAGAAGGAAGCTATTCCCACTTTTGAAGAAGATTTTTCTTCTTCAAACAGCACAATCCACAACCCAACAGCGGCACTCAAGCTGACAACTTAAAACACCCTGGGCAGACATAGCCTCTTCGCACTCCTTGAAGAGCTGACCCACACCTGCAAGGTTTAGACAACTGGTTTTATCAGTGGGGCAAGAGGTGGATTTAGAGAGGGTGGACCCACAATTAGCTCCTCACTGTACTAAGTTACTTTTTTTGCGTACCCTTTACAAGCAAAGGGTTACAGCAAGGCAATGCTCGCCTGTCAAAGCTGCAGCTGCTAAGCTTTATGAAAACTTAGCTATATGTGGTTTCGATGGGAAGAGGGTCCAGCAAAGAAAGAACTTTGCTTGTTGTAGTCAGGAAAGCTCTTTCATCGGCATAAAGTAGAAACACTCCCTTGTGTTGCACAAACTGATTTTGTTTAGGGGGTTTTGAGAAACTGCTGTTTAAGCTGCTGCCAACAACTAATTGTCCTTATGACAGTCTCCAAGAGCCGGTCTTCCACCAGTTTTCAACAAATGAATCCTTTTAGAAAAAGAAAAGACAAAAAGTTTCTACATGCTGAAAAGTCACAAGCACCCGCAGGCAAGGTTTGAAGTTACTAGAGCTCCTGGGTGGAGAATAGTGGTGAGCAGGAATGAAGATGCGGGCAGACGAGGATCTACTGCCCACGCAGCTGTATCAGTCCTTAGAGCTGATACTTCTACTTAAGAGGTACCTGAGAAACCATTTCAATTTGAAGATAGCTCTCAGATGCTTCAACCCAGGTGTACTACAATAACTGGAGATTAGCATGTTGCTGCAAATGCTTCTACTGTAGGCAAACCTGCCACCGAAGGAACAAGACATTTATACAACATGCTGGATGATGCAGTTCTTATTAGCTCTTGAAAAAACAACAATGGAATTTTGTCAACTAAAAATGTTAGAGCATTGTTAAGAGGCAAAAACATCATCATATTGAAAGAAAGATCAGTTCTTGTAACTATTCAGCTACAATACCTCTTCTGCCACAAACATCTTTGCAAGAACTTACATGTCTTGGTCAACACCACCTGCATTTAGAAACTGCTTGAAGATCAGGCTGCTGCCAGTGAGTTTACACAAGGGATCATTAAGAAGCTACCAGTGCACAGTAACTGTAAGTATAATAAAGCCACATGAAAAATATTCTCTATGCTTAAGTAAACCTTAAGTAAACCATGACTAGTTAGAAACAGCTTTAGATTTTTTCATTGCAGCAGAGCTCTATATGTTTCAGACAAAGCATAAAAAACAGATTTATGCTTTATCACTGCTGACCATTTTGTGGCCAGTTTCCAAGTCTACTGAAAATATAGAAAGCTGAAGCCAGGACTCAATCACCATGCCACAGCAAAGTGTCAGGATTCAAATCCAAAGGCGTGGGCCAATACTAATTTCTGGATCCAAACTAGACTCCAGATGGGAAACTGAAAGCACAGCAGTGTTTCTACCATGCCTCTAGATTTAGTTCAGATCCCTACAACGGGGAGCCCAGAAATGAAATCCTTTGGCTTCCCTTAACGCTTTTGGAAGTACTAGGTGCCAAAGCATCTTTGTAAAGGTGGATCTCCATTGAGAAGGCCAGAAAAATTATTGTCTCCGGGTTCAGCTTGCAAATGCCCCTGCACCTCAGACCCTTTCTTCCCTTGTCCCACTCGTTCCCACAGACGTCTGGAAATGGAGGCGATTCTGCAGGTGCATTCCTAAACTTTGTGCACCCCAAAAATACCACTTCAAGGCTTCTATCAAATTTAATCTCTGGTGTAATTTGGGGTTACCTGCTCTCCCAACAACCCAGCCTTAAACCCCAGGATACACGTTCCACTGTCATCAACAAGACCTCTTAAAGAACACAGGTAAGTCCCACAAAACAAGCAAAAAGGGTCAGTGCAAAGGGCTCTGTATCTTAAAAGTATCTCCTTTACAAAAGCCCAGCAATGAAAACCAGTGTCGTACTCCCTCTCCCCTCAGATTTCCACTGCCACTCCAGTAAAAAGCCCTCTGTAGAGCAGTAGGTACCCATGTAAAATCAATAAATATTTTGGGGATGTTTTTAGACCCTAAAGGTAAAGAGACCGTGGAGAGCCACAATAGGGAATAGGGCACATTTACCTGGCCTGAAACAGGGTTGAAAAGAGCTGGTGGGACTCTGAAAGAGGAGCTGGAGAGATGCACAAAAAGGCGAATAAGAAATTGAAGTCCACTTTCACCCCAAGCGCATATTTTGCCTGCTATTTAAGTGCCCTGCCAATAGAGATGGAAGCAGCAGAGAACAGACATCTAAATAACCCTAAATTACCTGGCATTTAAGCAAATGCTTCCTCTTTACCACTAATCCACTAATCTTTTAGTGCCTGGATCCCAGGTTGATTGGCACGTTAAGAATACATAGGTAGAAGGCAGGTAATTGCTACTCTCGTTTTTAAATAAGCCTGAGTTGTCACCGACTACAGAGAGGCTAATTCCAAAACAAACCATTTATAGCCACCCCAAACAGACACAAGAGCCCTCCCGGCCACTGCACACATCTCGTGCAAAACCAACAGGAATTATGTTATCACATTTTGTATTTTCCTTTCGCATAAAGGGGAATTTTGTGGAGTTAAATAGAATGCTTCACGTAATGGAGCAAGCCATACCATGCTGTTTTGGAGACATCACTAGCTGTTCCAGCATACATTAGAAACAGAGTATTTCATACTGAGCAGATCGAGGCTGGATTAGGCACAGACTGCATCATAGCTGAACACGCTTTGGTACCTACAGTCTCTGTGAGCGTACTGAGGTCTGGGAGGTCAAATACAGGAAAGTACATGCAGAAGGAAACAGAATTAACAAAATGTATGGGTATAGCAACATGACTCTGAAAATGATGGTGTCTTGGTGTGACAATGTGGGACAGCTAAATCTGAACATCCAATTACAGAAAACCGGAGCATAATCATTTTGCATGGAGAAAGGAGTTGTTACACATTCAAATCAAGACACGAGAGTCTCGTTTATGGTGTGTAAGGATGGGTTTCAATAGTCCCCACCTACATTCCCTATAAAACATAAGCCTACCAACTAAAGAGCATTATACTATGTAAGAGAGAGCACATGTATAATGTATTCACAACCATATACATGTGCACGCTCCCTCCCTCCCAAAGAGAGGGGACTGGCAGGAACGCTCCGTTACAGATTCAAAAGCTGCCCCCTGCACCTGAGGCTCTTCCCAGCTCCACAAAATGGCCCAAGCAACAATAGAGACGGTCCTCAAACCTGGACACCAGCTGGCTCGTAATTCCTCGCAGCACTGCGGTAGCATCAGGAGTTCCTGCATCGCTCCCACAGGATTAGAATTCCCATCTCAAATCAGACAGGATACACACATACCAGATTAAAGAGACGCAGGCATTTGCATATCTCTTCGGGGTTTGACAGGTTTCTGGTGATTTATTCTGCAACATGCAAATACACTGAGAGCATCCCTGATGGGTACCTCCTCAATGCAAAGTTTAACATGTCTGTGTGCGCTGGATTATTTACATTAAGGAAGTGAATTTATTTTGGATACTTACATAGGAAGCACACACAAGAGGAAAGACCCAAACTATAAATATTTGTGACAGCAAATGATGCAGGTCTCAGTAGTTACACAGCTGTTAGCAATAAGCTAAGCAGAGGGTAGCTGAGCACAAGTATTACTGGGTATTTACTTAACTAAAGCCTGCAGGTTTATTATCAGGCTGAAAAAAAATACCTTCTTGTAAAGGACTGTAAGATGATTCACTAATATCAGACTACCACAGACTATAATGAATATTTCAAGGGCTTCACACGTATCCAGAGAATCAGTCCAACGGGGCTGTTCTCCAAGTCGTCACAAGAACGGGCAGTGCATGTGGGGAACAGAATTCCCCTTTGAAATCAAAAAGAGTATGTATGTACACCAGATTAAAGGAATCTGAGCACTCACATACATCCTACAGCTGCAAATTTAAGGGTCATGAAAGAATCACACAACATTCAAACTTCTAGCTAAGCTTATCTATAAGCCAAAACAACAAACCTTCAAAAATACACTCCTTTTGGCCCTGAAGAAGGCTGCTTGTTAAAGTAGGAGTCCACCTCAGACTTTGAATTCAGCAAGGTTTATTCTGTGTTTGTACTAATATAACAGCGTGAATGTGACTTCTTTAATACAGAAATACAAAACTTCAACCTGAATCTGCATTCTGTAGCATCAGAATATCAATTTATAAACAGCCTGAGGAACCAGGTATTCTAAGTCAGCTATAAAATTAGTGCAGTACCCGTTCTGGTGGTGCTTCTGGTTAACCCCTTCCCAAATTAATCCCTTCCCAAAGAAACATCCTTTTGCCACCTATCCCAAAGATCTGAACTCTTTGGTGTGTTTATCCAGGTATCTCCCTCACCTTTCCTGCTCCTTTTCTTATACTGGCGCTTTCCAACAAAGCTGGTTTAGGTTGCAGGTTAGTGCTGAGCCATTTCATTCAGGTCAGCAACACTTTGCAGTGAAGGTGGAGGATGCCCTTGTAATGATGCTGCAATGGCGCTATCCTGCATCGCCTTCCCACCTCTCCATTGCTTCTTATGTGATTAAAAAGACGATGGATTTTGACGAAGTTCGCAGGGGTAGATCTTGAGCAGCTGACTTAATAGCAGCAAAACCCGAGCCCTGTATGGATAGAGCTCCTTCTCCAGTTTAGATCAAAGTGCGGTTGCCCAACCCAAATGATAACATACAGACTCACATGACTCTGCAATAGTCATCCAGGTGGACTCTCCGACAGAGGTTTGCATTTTCTTAGGCAAAGGACAACATTGCTTCATCTCCCTGAGCTGTCAGGGCATGCCGAAGAAGCCATGCAATCAACATGGTCTAAAATAACTTATGGTTCCTAAGCCTTTTTAGTTTTTGCTTTGAAAATGCGTGTAATCACAACCTTGTGTCAACCTGTACAAGCAAAAGCACTTATTTCAATACATGTTCCGTCCTGACAGAAGGTCAGCTTTTCGCTTTCCCTAACCTTTCTTTTACTTAATATTTTGGAAATTGTGCTCTTTTCAGAAAGATTGTATCCTATGCGATTGTAGTTCAGTAAGCCAGCTACAGCAGAAGTGTATTCCAATCACAAAATAACACAAAGTTTTTTAAAGGTACCTAACAGAAAACTTTTGTAGTGGTTTCTAAGAACAATCTACACCTGCAATTAGCAGAAAAAGGGGGGGTGTGGGGGGTGGAGAGAGAAAATCACCGAAGTTCCTCTGCAGCTTTAACCTCGGTGGCTACACTAGAAAAAAGCTGCAATTAATTATTTCTTAACATCAGCCTGTGTCACCTCAGCCCCACACAATTCCCAGGTTGTAACTTGGTCATTGCTACTCATCCGCCACGTGGCCTTTGGCGAGCCGCAGGCTGGCAGCCCACGGGGCAGGTGCTCCGCAGAGCCGCAGACACCCAGCAGTGGCAGCGATGCTTCAGGCACCGCAAGCAGCTCCCAAATCCTCCTCTCACCTCTCCTTATTCCCAGCCCTGCATCCAAGCTCTTGGCTCGCCAGCTCAGGCGTTTCCAATGGGGAACTGCTGAAGGATACCTGGGGGAGGGATGGATTCGTCTTTCCATCCAGTTCATCACATCTATACAAAAACTGTAAGAGAATGGGAAATACTATGTGAAGGAGAGCAGGAGGAATGAGGACTGCGCACGCTGGCACTACCACCCAGAACAAGGGAATACATTCAAAGTCCAACAAAACCCACAATGCCTCAAAAACTGAAAAAACAAGCTGCACATCTACAAAATGAACCAGCCATCACACACCACTAAGCACCAGCCCATCTAGCTCACAAAGAGTACAGGGAAGCTGGGCAATACAATAGCCATGCACTACAGCAAGAAGCATAAATGTGCAGGTGTGTGTATTTTTTTTTTTTCATATTCTATAATTTTAAGCAGAAGAAAAGGTTTTGCCCGCAGCTTTTCTCCCCAGTATTATTCAGAAAGCAAAACTCCCAAGTCAGATCACGAATTTTGAAGTCGCTGTGCCTCTGGACATTTCAAGTTCAAGCTGTCCTTTCTTTAAACCCCTGGTCTATGCCAGGTGTACACATACAAAACTCGAAACTCACATATGGTCCTTAAGATGGAGAAAGGAGCTGCAGCAGGTTGAATTTTCCTCAAGAGTCCTTCTCCTCAAAGATAAATAATTAATTCCCTGACAACCAGAGCAGCTCTGCGCTTCTCACAGGATGCCCTGAGGCAGAAAAGGCAGCAACGCACTGCAGGCTGCTTCAGCTCCTCCAGGACCAGCTCAGGAGTTGCTGCAGGGTAACCTGCACTGTGAAAAAGGGGGTTTCCCGCTAGGACATCACGCAGACAGGCTCAACAGGATTTCAGCCTTGTTTCATCTAGCGCTTCCTTTGCGGCCTCAACTCTAACAAGAACATCAAGGTGCCCCTCTGGTCTATAAGGTAGGCCTTTTCCTGTCTTAAAAATGCTACCTGTTGTTTCCTCTCCCAGCTTCTCACAGTTTCAAAAAGGTCACCAAACGCAAAAAAACCCTTTTAGTAGACAATCATGACATTTGGAGTTTTGTACGGGGTGGGGGGGAGAAAATGAAAACGCCACAAAATTAAGAAGAGATTGGTTTAACATTACATGTGCAAGCTCCGTAACAGCATTAGAAATCGAGAAACTGAGATCTGGAGAGAAGCAGGGCCCCGGACATAACGATCAAGCAGGAGAGAATGGGTAAGCAGGTAGGACCTCAGACCACAGCACTAGCCATCACAGGGAGCATCAAATCCCTTCCATGTTTGTCAGGGACACGGGATCTGTGCAAACAGATTTGCAGAGACAGACTCACCGCTCTCTCCTGAAACCTGGTTTGTCATCACCAAGCTAGGAGTGAAATTGTTCCAGCATCCCTTTAGCTGCCATCTGCGCTCCCACAGGGAGGGGGCTCAAACTTGTCAAATGCCTTGAATTAAAAAGAACAACCTCTTGCATTAGAAATGGCAAGAGATGGCAATTTCAGGGTAGTAGCCTGAAGCCACTGGTTGTCAGCAGAGCACACTGCATATGATTAATATGAAAAATAGGCCCTCAGAATCCAAGTGTAACACTGCATTTGGGAAAGTCACTTTCGAAAATCCAGAGACTAATAGAGAGACTCCGAAAAAGCAGTTAATTTGTTTAGGAAAAAGTATCAGTCTTTAAGGATAGAAGATAAAAGGGTGTTTGGGTTACAGCAAATCTAGTTTCTGTTACTGGCCCTCCCTCTTTTAAACAGCTATTTTCAATCACTTTTGTCAGGGAAAGAATGAGACATATCATTAGCAAAAACATGGCAGATAGGATGTTGCTAGAAGATGACTAGGATAAAGGAAAACGAGAAACCCGAGAGGAGACATGCTCTGCACAGCACGGTCCCGTTTGCCTTGCAGTGCAGGAGGCAAGAGCGATGAGGGACCAGACCCTCCCTGCCTGCAGTGGGGGCAGAGCTCCCACACCAGCCAGGTTTCTCTCACCCAGGACTAGCAAAAAAACCTCAAAACACCACCACCACCAAAAAAAAA
Source organism: Platalea leucorodia (assembly GCF_965183815.1). Lineage (NCBI taxonomy): Eukaryota > Metazoa > Chordata > Aves > Pelecaniformes > Threskiornithidae > Platalea > Platalea leucorodia. The sequence continues at coordinate 61,465,782 of NC_138826.1, forward strand.
AAAAAAAAAAAAATCAGAGATACCAGAGTTGGAGGGGTTCATATATCTATTCCACACACACATGTGGGGACCAACCACTTCAGTGACTATTCAAGGATGTGCATTGGAAGCTCCTTTGAAAGCCCATCCATTTCTGTTAGTGCCTAGCTGGAAACCACGTTTTCAAAAAATTACGTTAGTTTTTTTTTTTTGGTTGGTTGTTTTTTTTAACCTTTTGCTCCCGCTTAAGAGTATCCCCCAAACCATTTCACCTCCCTTTAGGAAAGCGGTGTTTCAGAAAGCACTGCTGGTAGCCAATACTCTTCTGCCTAATTAATAACCTCACACCCACCAAATGCTCCATGCCATCAGACGCTGCCGAAGGAGACCTCGGCGGAGAGGGCGTTCAGGCTCTACACAAGCTTTGGTAACACCGCGCTGTATCTTGCCACACCCTCACACCCAAAACAGACGGAGTCTCACTGAGATCCCCAGATCCTCACCAGAGCTATCTCACGTATGAGTAAGCACAGGGCAAGACTGGGGACTTTGGTCCCTTCTTCACCGACATCTGATGGATTTTTCTAGTGATGAGAGCGCTCAGAAAGCTGCTCTGTTCCTGGGTCTCTGTTCACTCATCACAGACAGGTTTGTTGCTAATGATTTTTCCTTAAAAAGAAGGATTTCTTACGTTGCATAGCTTATGTGGCATCTTAGACCAGAAGGTTTGCTCGCTCCCCCTCAATGAGCTTCCGAAACAATGAAAACACATTTAACATGTGGCAGGGACGTGGTTCAAAAGTTCATTTAGGCTTCGCTTTGTACTAGAAAACCGTTTTGACATGTAAATTTAGGCAGATGCAGATTTACCTAGAAGTTTAGGAAGACGAAAAGGTGTTCAGAGCATGGCTGTGCCTACTGTGGATAATACAAGAGCATACCCGCTTTATGTGGTTATACAATGAACCGTTAGAGCTCCAGTCAGAGAGGGGATGACTAATGCGGAGCAGATACACAAACAGACGGACGGACCCCTAACAGAATCAGAGAGGAAGCTGGAGAGTTTTAGGCGTAGGATCATCCAAAACATGTACCTGTGAAAGCAGGAGGATCAAGACTGAGGGGATCAGAATTATCAGGTCAGAAAGGACCTCTGGAGGTCATCTGGTCCAAAGCAGGGCTGACTTCAAAGCTAAATCATGGCGCTCAAGAGTGAGACAAAAATAAATTTCAAGATGAAAAACTGCAAAGACAATTCAATAGCTGTAGGGAGGGGAGAGCAAAGTAGGACATCAACATTTCAACGTCTTTGGAGCAAAAAGCATAAGTTGGGATCTCTCTGATTTAATGCTTTCAGTGCAAACCAGGAGGCACTCTTGAACCTGCAGTATAAATACCAGGCAGGAAAACAGAGACTGTGAGGTATCAGAGATACAAATAATCCCTTGCTAGGTCTTCTCTCAGAAATATTTCCACCTCTGAGCCTATTGTTTAGTACTAACACATTACTATTGTTAAGTACTAACACATCTATTAGTGTACAACATACAGCTAGCAGCAGCATCACTAGCATCATCTTTTGGCTGGAGACCACACACTGAACTTATTCATCCCCCCCCCCCCCCGCCTTGCCTCTCCAGAAGAAAGCCCAGCATGCTCAAAGGCACCACCTGTATCTCTTGGATATTACAGCTCCATGGACACTGCACCTTCCCCTGGCTTTCACATTTATGGACACACACAGCAAATCATGCCGTTTTCTCACTGTGAGGCCACTTTTTTTGGCAGTTGGCTAGGGACTTTCACAACAACAAGGCCCAAGGAAAATACTCCATACAGTTTCGGTGCCTTTCCTTGCACAGCTGCATCCCAGGCAGCACTTATGCTAATCCCTCCTGAACAGCCTTGTTGCTCTTGCCTTGCTACAGGGCAGCCTGCCGCAGCCCTCCTGACATCGGTTTAATGCTGATTAGTCCCGACACAATTCTGGTGCAGGCTTCCTGCCAGGCGAGGGAATGAACAAAATTGGTTTGCACACAGGCCAGACGACAGCTGCAGTCACTCCAGCTCAAATCTGTTGAATAAGGACCCTTTTCTTGTTTACCAAGATGAGGCTAAATTAGCCCAGCATGAGACAGAAGGACAGAGCAAATCCTAAAAGCCAGCAATGCCAATCTGCTCTGAAGGTGCGAGATGTGACGTGGTCAGGCCCCGTCGCTTGGGCTCAAATAAGCCACGGGGGAAGCATAAGCTTTGTGTAAAGTGAGCCCCCTGCCCCCTCCCAGGTAAGAGCCAGAGTTTTAAAAAGAAAGGATTTGGGGGAGAAGATTACAAGCAGAACGCCTTCAGGTTTTTTTCAGAGCCAGAGAGACAGTCAGTGCGTACTTGGAGCATATTTTTCCCCCATCTCTTTTTCCTCCAGCTCTAAGAAGAGAGAAGCCTCCAGCCTTTGTAAGTCCCCCGTCTCCCCAGTGTCCTTAAGGCAGCAGCAGGCCCTGTTCTCACTACAACTTTTCCCTCCTGTTCTGATTTTCTCCTATGCTGAAAGACTGGCATCAATCTGCATTTATCCAGCTAACTTAAGATGCCTGTGGTATGGTATTGGGCAGCACTATAAAGCTTATCAAGCAGACAGGCATCTCCAGACTGTTGCTAAAGGAAAACTCAACATGCTTTTTAAAGTCATTCTGGTATATATTTAAGGACAGATGGTCTTTAGGTGCAAAACCATTAAGACTTGACAATATACTGTTCAGGCCACAGAACATAACTAAAATTAGGATGCCTCAAGATTGTGAGAAGCCGTATAAGTAAAGACTCATTTAGAGGATTGCTGCTGTTTAGAGATGGGGAAATAGAGAAAAAGGGAAGAGTGGAGAAAAAGTCAGTCTGAAGAGAAACAAACAAGTTATTTTTTGACAAGGTGCTTGTATCTTCTCTGGTTCTCTGGCTTGGCTAAAACTGCACTATGTGTAGCTGCAGAAGCTGCCTGAATAGCAAGAGGTTAAGCATAGGCCTTTTGTTTGCTGGCGTAGTCTGAAGGGACATTTCCCTCATCACTTAAGCATACGCTTCCTTGTTCCCCTCCTTGGGGAGTACCTTGGGCTACTATGGCCCGGCTCTGCGCATGTAAAAGGTACTCATCAACATCAGAGGTGCTCTAAAGAGCATCTACAAAGCTACCAAAGTTTCTAAAATAAGATGCCCTTATCAGCATGCTGTCAGTAAGTACCTGTATACCAGTATTAGCTGTGATGCTTGTTTTTAAAATGCAGAGGGTATCCTGTTTGGAAGGTTTTCTGCTCAGGAGTGATCTATTGATTTGATCTGAAGCATCACCTCAGTTTGCAGAATGACGCACAGGTCTCTTGACATGAATTACAGAATGCATCATCTTCCCAGAGGCAGCGCACGCACAGAGGCAACACTTGTACGTGAACCGCTTTCACAAACTTATCTTCAGCAAGGCTAGTATTACCCAGACTCTTACAAAATTAATTTAATAGCAAAGTAACACTGCTGAGCTCTCTGGTCTTTGAAAAACTTTAAACCCATATCTGAAAGTGGATACAGCACCACAGGATTTTCCTTCTATGCATATGAAAAGTCTGGCTTTTGGCACTTGCAGGGTTGGCTGCTCACTGATTGGGGGTTTATGGATTCATTAAGTAACTCTTCCTTCGGCCTGAAAGTTCCTTGGGCACCTCCAGCTCCGCAGGATGCTCCTTTCCATCACATTTCCTCCCTCAGCCGCCAGAGACGCAGCTCCTGCCTACGCCAGCTACAGTTCAGGCACCACTTTGCCTGGTTTCCAGTCCCTGCATGGCCTCATCCAGCAAGCGAGCTTCAAGTGTTCTACAAGCACAGCATCCTCACAAAATGCAGCTATAGCTTCTTTCTAAGGGAACAGATGGGGTCTGCTTTAACATGGTGTAAGAGGTAGAATACTTGCCTTCAGGCATGAAAGATTTTTTCAGTTGGGGTGGTTTTTTTTTTTTGCTTTCTGTAGTGGGGAAAGACTGGGTCTAAATTTTTCTCTCCAACCTCCCAGAAGAGGCGATATTAACAAAAAATGGCTTAAAAAAGTGCACCTCTAATACGCTGGAAGGAGACATGCAAGGAGGATCTCAAACGTAACCCAGTGGTCCAGATTTTCAGTCAGTGTGTGAACACTCCTGGGGTCTACTCCCTGCCCAGCTTCACGTGCATGGGGATCCTCCTAACCAGCCCTTAAACAATAGTGTGAGAGCAGGGACTGGCACCCAGACAGCTGTGGAGGAGGCTCTGGGTGGTATCTCTCAAGTGATGTGTCTAGCAAACAGAGGAGATGCTGGCAACTAAAGGCAACTAAAGACAGACACTCCTTATTTAGCCCAACAGAGCAATATGCCACCTTAATTATAAAGTCAATTAAAAAAATCTTTTTGCCTGTTAACAGGATTTGGGCCCCATATGTTCTTAAACAGCAGAAAGAACAAGGGAAGAAAAAAATTCCTCTCTTCAGTTTGTTCTGTTGAAGACCACCGGAAGGAGGGCTGAGGTAGGGGACAGGAAATTGTGTCTTTGAAAGAGTGAAAGGAAATGCATGAATTCACTTTTCTTCGTTTATCAGAGGCTACAGAACTTCTGTTTCACATAAACTAACCAAACATAACCGGTCAAACATGAAGCTTAGTCAATCTATTTTCTTGCATCCTGCTAATTTTAAACAAGATGTCTCTCCTCTCCACTCAGGTATGGCACCCAAGTTCTAGGACAACTGTAGCACCTTGACTAAAAAGATGGTGCCTTTCTCCACTCTATTAAGAGCAAATAAAGCACACGCCTGAAGGACTTTGGCAGCTACCTTTGGCAATAAACAGTATCTTCCAATTATCTGGGTACCTGCAGAGGAAGAAGGCATGTCGCCCTTCGCAGGGCAGAGTAGGGCTCGATATCACAAGGCTCCCAGAGCTACTAGCTGCTGCTTCATCATCCCCGCAAGCAACTCCCATCAAAATCCTGCCAAAAGAAGGACTTTCACTAAACTCTTTGCTGGCTCATCTTAGACTTAAATCTTGCCCTGTAGGAAAACAGAAGGAATTGATATTTCTCACTAGTTCTCAGTGTCTAGATGTAGACCAAAGGAATTTTGTATTTAAAGCCATTTGGGGAACTCGGTGCTGAAGGACGTGGCCATGCAGAAACCAGCCTCAGGTCACAATCTAAACACCTTTCCCTCACCAGCCATTCGATAGACAGCTTTTACACATAGGGAAAAGAAAAAGCCAGTCTTACTGATGATGCTGAGAAGAAAAAAAGAAACTTTGTTAAAAGACAAATATAGACACAGAAGGGGAGGGGGAAGTACAAAGTGAACTTTTATATGTCTATGTATTGACAAGACAGAAGCGTTACTAATTTTAAATTCAGAATTTATTCATGCAGTTAACAGCTTTTCTGAAGTTCCCCATTTTATCTCCAAGACTTACTGTGTTTACATAAAGATAACCGTACCAAAGACTGAAGGAGATTTTAAGCATCTCAAGATGAACACCAATAAACCACTAGCTTCTGGAACAATAATTTCACTTCCCTGTAGTAGCAGACTGGGGAGAAAGGCCAGTCTCTTAGCAGTCAGCAAACCTCACTAAATGGTTCAGTAAATTTACCATGGCAGAGTTATTTACTGCACCAGTGCTGGAAATTCACCTCCACTAAAACTTTATTAGGGATGAAGCTTAGCAGAAATTTCAGTTCCAGCACAGGACAAGCAGTGTGTTCGTCGTTCCATCATCCCTCAGCGAACAGGCGGCCAAATGAGTTTCTGTTAATCACTTTGCTACGCTATTCCCTATGACTAAGTTGCACAAGTCACCTTCAAACTGACCATTACCCCGAGTGACTGACTACCATCATTGCTGGTCTCAAATGAACCTTCATATTGTGCAAGGTGCATTGATACACACCATATAAATTTATGAGGTTCATATGGCAAATTCTAGTGATTTGCCATCAGACCAGTGGCAGATAAGGCTTAGCCAGGCACCAAACCAGCGCACAGCTGGCTGGCTCCTGGGGAGAACAGAGGAGTTTGAGGGATATAAGGATCTCCAAAGCAGGGAGGGACAGCCAGCTGTTTGGTTGGCAGAAGGTAGTCCCAGAAACAATAGCTCTAGTTTTCATTTAATCTCTGTTCACCTTTTTTTCTCAACTTTGCAGCTGAGTTGTCCACATTTCAATCTTGTGATATATTAAAAAAAAAAAAAAAAAACAAAAAACCAAAAACCAACAAACTTATCTTTACCTCAAGCTGCTTCACAGTAGAGATTTTGGGTCAAAACATTCCCTTTCTTCAGGGTGGCTATCCCAGAAACGAGGGCACTGGAGCACTGTCACTGTAACAAACCTTCTGTCCTCTGGATATCCTGGAGAGGACAGCACGGTGGTGAGGAGGTGGCTGCTGGCAGGTGGTGCGTGGCAGGACACAGCCAGGCTGGCTCCCTGGCAGCAGCAGGACAGGGGCTGAGAGCACCCCAACCCCCAGGGAGCCCCAGGCCCGGTGCCAGGTAACATCCATAGGTCAGAGCTGAGCCGCTGACTCAAAGGGCAGAGTCCACCGCCAAAAGCAAGTAATTCATCACAAAGCATGATTGAAAAAAATATGTATATATTACTACAGTTTGTTGCTTTGCTGCTTTCCCTCCCCGTGTCCCAACAATTTATTGCTATTTCTAACCCCACTGGCCCCAGGTATTCTTGACACTTTACCTCTGATATACAAGCAAGGATTGCTCCAGTAGGCACCATGCTATGTAATACAGCTTGAAATTATTCAGAGCAGGAAGCAGACCCCTAATTCACAATTTGTAGTCGTGCCACTTTCCCTTCAGTCCCTCCCAAACCATCTCTGTTACAACTCCTTATTTCTTTACTCTGATTTTTTCTTTGGTTTGACGACTCGTACAAATTGCATGTGACTGGAGTCGCAAACAGTATTATGAAAGAGAAAGAAAGCTTGCATTATGTGATTATGGTCGGATTTTCTTTGCTCCTCTTTTACAATGATCTTCTCTCCATCCTTTACAGTAATCTAAAAAGCAAGGCAAACTCACATATCCAGAGAGCAGCTAGAATAAACATTCTTCTGTTTTAATGGGTCCTCAAGTGTTATTTATGTAGATGCCTAATTACCCTGGGCTTTTTGCAGTACAAAAGCTGACTTCAGCTTGCTCTCATGCCACAGGGCTTGACTATGTTTTCACAAGGGTGATGCTTTTAAAGAGGAACCAGAACGAGCCCCAGGAGGTCAGTTCCCAAGCAGGTAACACGCCTTCCCGCAGCTACCGTTCACCCTGCTCTCCAGTGGAAATGTCTGCGTTCATCAGCGTTAGTGAGATAACAGAAGTGACATCTCAATCTGCTGCTCAAGGAAAGTTAGGCAGAGGAGGGGGCTCTCTGGGGCAGGCTGCTCGAGGCAGACCCACAGCGCGCAGGTGCCACAGGAACAGCCAGCCGCCTGCTTGCCACCTCCCTGGAGAGATGGAGCGGGGCTGTCCCAGCTTCTCACTAACATGGGGAGGGTCAAGAGGGACACGGGGCAGTCCCATTGCTGACTGCCAAGCGTCTTCTCCCTTGCACCCCTCCAGCGGCCACCCGGGCCCTGCTGTGTCCTCTCCAACCTCTGGGCAAGAGCAGCCCGGTGCCCTAACCTCCCCACATGCCTCTCCAGGGAGCCCAAAGGATGAGCACCCGGAGGCTGCAGTGCTGACCCAATACACTCTTGTGCTAGCAAAAGTAGATGATGAAACTGGGTAAGTTTCACCCAAAGGTGGGCATAGGGCGGGGATGAGAGAGGGAGGAGGACACCATAGCTCCCACCAGCGCTGCCGTGTGCGCTTTCCCCCCGGAGACGTGACGTGAGGGAAACACCACAAAATGCCCCAGCTGCAAGGAAAGGCTCGTGCTCATTCTCAAACGGTAAAAATCAATCATGCACAAGGCAAATCCACAGGAGACCTGGACTCTGTTTGTTCCAGTGCTCAAGGAACTGCTGGTTGTTTGCTTTAAATATGTATTATTTCCCCACAATAGCAGTTAACGTACCACTTATTACTCCCGCCATCTGATAGGAAGGTGTACGTTGACGCTGTTTTGTAGTGTGCATGCAAGTCACCTACAGCTAACCCAGGAACTGTCTCTTTGAATTGCACATAAAGAACGCTTTGCAATTTAAGCTAACTCTGATAGAAGGGGGGGGGAGAATAAATCCACTTGCAAGCAGAACAAAAACCTGTTTCCAGGGGGTCTGTCTCCATCATCTTCTAGCTACTGTTTTCCAACAGCAGCAGCCAATAATCCTCAGAAAGATACGCTTCCACTTAAAGAGAAAATATTGCAAAGAAAACAAAAGAATAAATTGGAAATTGTAAAGTTGCAGTAATGATAGCAACTGTTACTAGAAGATTTTCTGTGTCCTTCTGGCTCCTATTTAGCAGGTTTCTGTTCCAGTGTAACCATAGGAACAGCAGTGAAGAGTCTCATTTAAAAGCCTTCACTTCAGCTGGTAGGTTAAGTTATGAGACTGCAGTGGGCTTGAATATTAAAACCACGGCTCTAAAAAAAGCTCAATTTGAATGGGAACTGTATGACTGTATTGTAGGAGACAGACATCTGTGTTGTAAACAGACGCAGTGCCCTGCCAATAAATTGGCAAGGGGAAGCCTGACACAAGCCACCCTAGAACAAACAAACCCTACTGATGGAGGTTACTAAAAATTGGGCTCAATAAACAGGTTAAGAACACAAATCATGAATTGCTTAACACATTGTACCGCTAAAACTGAAACCATATGTTTCTGTAGCTGTCATTTTGTTTAACGGACCACAGCAAGACGACTGGATGAACAGTGACGGTCCTCGGTAATACGATAACTTCACTGCAACATTCACCCGAACCAGTAAATTCAATATCCCAAATTTTACTTAATCTTTCAAACTGTAAAATGACTGAGTTCTGGCTCATCATATTTCTTTCAAGAAATATGAACAAACACAAGTCAGCTATCTTAAAAGAAATCCAGTCACAGGAACAAAGCCAACCAAATGCACAGCCCAAGTAGACTAGAGATGTTAAAGGGAGCACTCAGGAGCAAGTGAAATAATTAATTATGGATCAAAAAGGTGTACCTAGGTGCTCTGTACCTATGGACTTACACCTTTTTCCTACAGAACATTAAGATAGCCACTACCCTAAAGCATCTGGTACTTTTCACGCATTAGCAATAAGACTCATCCAAAAGCGTATTTGGAGACGCTTTCAGTTATTCAGTAACAGCTGTTTAAAACACTGTGCTACAATAAAAAACTGGACAAAAAAAATGATGGGAACATGTTCATGTTGCAAGTACTTTTATGCTCTTCAAGGGACAGGCCTGTACGTAACAGGAAAGCATAACATCCCTTTTTTATAAATTAGCTAATAAGGTAACTTTTAAGCTATTATTATGTCCACAGTCTAAAGAAAAAGTAAATAATCTTTTGGTACTTATCTGTACAATTTGCTGCCTTAATTCAGAAGGAGCGTTGAAATATTTCAAGCAGCTAGTTACAAAAATTAGGGGATTTCTGCAAGGCCACATCAGAGATGAAGCAGAATATAAAATGAAGCTTCAATAACCATCTACATACATTTTAGGGAACAGGATTTGCTGTCCTTAAAGTGGCTGCAACCTTCTGCTTAATTTCTCATCCGTGTCCTTGCTCCGCGGGCTCCAGCTGGGGAGGAGGCAGAAGGAGATGAATATTCTGTTCTCCGAGCTGCGTTAGCATCACTTCTCCAGTATTTAGCAAGGATCAGATAGATTCATATTCTTTTTCTTATAACTTTAATCATTACCATTTTGCTGGCCCATTTATGAATCTCTATCTATTGCTACTGCTCAAACACGCTCTCGGGTCTGTCTTACACACATTCACTTTCAACTAACGCTGAGGCTTTGTCCCCACAGGCCACTATCTGCTTTGCCTGCAGTAACCAGATTTTCAGGAGTGCTTGGGACCCCAGGGGTCCCTGCAAAAGTACAGCCAAGGTGATAAGTAACATCGAAAAAGCCCAGGACTTATGCTCTGTATAATGTTGGTCACCTCTAACTGCCTTAGAGCTGCCATCAGAGCTTCAGAATTATGATCTCTGCAGCATTAAGGAAACCAAATAAAACGTAGGCTCATGTCACTTCAAGCTCTTCACATCTAACCCAGAGCCAGCAGCCTTTACTGCTGGACTGTTGTCAGGAAGAGACTCCAAGTAGTCTACCAAGAAGGTTTATACTGGCTAGAAACAGGCACCACAATCTGTGCTTGTACTTAATTTTGGCTTTAAGAGAGAAATCAAAGGTTTCTATTTCTTGTGTCCTTGTTGGTCTAAGCATCCGTGCAGCTGAGTCGATTCACTTTGTTATGGGTGCCACAAAAGGATCTCAGACATCTCTGTTTCAGATTTTCACATTTCTTTTTGACTAACAAGTCTCATTACTATTGCAAAGCCCTCTCCTTGTTTTATTTACAGATGGCAAATGATGCTACATTCAGATCCACACTTAAAATTTTCATGTTAAACATCTGCAAGTTAATTACGATATAAAAGTCTCCACAAGCTCCAGTGCATTGCATGGTAAGCTAGCGATACCTCGGAGGTGGTTTCTGTCTCTTCTGTTAAAAAGACACCTGGAGGATGGGGAGGATATGGGCAAAAGGAAGCAAGCAGCAGCAGCTTTAAACAGTTCAGGGAAACTGTCTCTAGTTTCACAGGCAAAAGAAGTTTTAAATTTCTGAATAGTGGAAATTTTTTATTTAAAGGAAGAAAGATTTTAATGTGCACTGATTCAAAAAATTACAATAAAAGACAGACACGCTCTCTAGCATTTGAGACCCCAAACTTGCAAAAGAAAACTGTTAGGACACAGAAGAAAGGAAGAGAAGAATAAAATATGTGAAAACCAACCTGAAATGTAGGATGATGAAAAAACATTTAATTACCTCTTTTTGAAAGAAGGTTCCCATAGCTACCTTACCAAAAGGTGGCTTATGAAGGGGTAATCGCGGGGTTTTCCAAATGTGTAGCCAGTGACTTCCTCTTAGGAGGATACTGCTCGTTTCTGCCCTCCCTCCCACTCTCCCCCACACACGCTACTGCAAGGCAGTCCAATTAATACACTGCTATTCGACATGACTGCATTTATAATTTACACCAAGGCAACCAGTGCAAGTGAGAGAAGCCTGCACCTGAAGAGCCCGAGGCTCTTCACTGCTTTGGAATAGTCATCCCTGCAATGAGCTAGGGATATTCTTTTTTTGTCACCTTCATTATTTTTAAATAAAGGATCAAATGAAGAGAACTACCAGTTTTATAGAACCACTGAACCTTAATTGCTGCAACCAAGAACAAAAGGCCCTCTTAGAGATGTATGCAACAGCGCCCGAGTTCTCCATATCAGAGACATGGACCACCTAGCTGCAAATGGAGTGCTCCAAAGCACTGCCAAGTCATTCACTACGTACAGTCCTTCAGAGCCTACATTAAGGATTACATATTACTTCAAACGGTGCCATGCCACTGACAACACTTTAGTAAAGGAAAAATGTCATGCCTGGCTAAGCCAAGCAGTAAAATGACCACAGACAAGACCCGTAAGGTGACTGTAACTCCATAGTTCCCTGGTGACACCACTCATCTGACTGGGATGAGCTCGATGTTGTCAGGTGAAATACCTGACCGATCCTCAGCTGGATAAAATACAGGGACAAATCCCAGGAGCGTGGACGGGGACTTCCTCAATCTCATGCTGAACCTTGTAACTGCGCTGCAGAATCAAAGTTCCTCTTATGCCCTGCAGCTTTCATTGGGTCAGAGAGATTTATGGGCCCCATTAAGGAGAGACGGTAATAAACAATTGCTTTTTACTTCCCGGGGCAAGCTGTTTTATGGATACAAACCTAGTGACATAAATCCATGCAGATACCTGTAACTAGCAATGCTAATGTCATATTTTACTTTCTGATGCTTCCCCTCTACTATTCTGAAGGAAAAGAAGGGCAGGGGAAATCCTGTTTGCATGCATATTTCAGGATAATCTTCTGCTGCTTGAACTCACACATTGAACATCAAGTTCTAACATTTTAATGAGGTGTCTAAACCATGCTTGTTGTAATTAAAGTTTAACAAGTTTTTAAAGCAAGATTTTAAGTTCTACATTAATATTTCACAACGTGCTGCATTACCTTGTGCCATGCCCTACCAAATAGTTTATGCAACCCGCAAAAGCTTTTTAGTCAGCCAGGTACTGCAGTTCTCCAAGACACAGCAAAGCAGTGACCTGTGTTCTGCCCTAAGAGAATGCACTCCTTCACACAGCCCCTTAGAGCTTCAGCTGGCCTTGCAATACAACTGAAAGGTTTGTCTTTGTAAGCCAAAGCTGTGGTAGCACCTTGGAATATGAGCTACAGAATGACATTGAAAAGATACATCAACTTATGTTTTATATGGTAAGGATACTTAATCTTCTCATCAACAATGACTAGTCCAGGAGCAGCTACTCAGAAGTCACACAGCATCCAGTCCTACCCATGCCAGGTGCTCACACAACTTTCAAAGAGATTTCCCACACACACACTTTTGTTCCACGAGATATTTGTTGTAGGCAACCATGACAAATAGTAGGACCTTAAGCTTTCCTTAAACAGCCAAAGTACTTAACATCCCCTATTGTGAGGAGAGTTTTAGCAAGACTACTTTCTCCTTCCTCGACCCCACAGATGCTGTGCATCAATTCTCATCAGAAGACAAGGCTTTAGTATCGGTACTCTTGAGGGACACCTCAGGGATACTGCCTAGAAAGGAGTGGGGAGAAGGGAACGGCAGGGAAGAGCATGCAGACTGAGCGCAGGACTCTGGAGGGGAGCAACTCCAAACCTCTTCCGTCAGCCTGTGCCACTGCTTCCCAGGTGCTCGGAGGTGCAGATCTGCTGAACCCTCAGCCAACCACAACATAAAAACACAAATTAAAATGGGACCTATAAGCTCTCTTTTGCTCTTCCTAGAAGGATTCTGGGGGCTCTCCCAGGAATTTTCTATAGGCAAGCCTAAACTTGAAGCCTATAAACAACTACCTGTATACTTCACTGGCAGACCTGCAGTGAGCAAACACACCGATAAACTGAGTCTTGCCATAGCAAGTTGCCTCCTACGGAGGGCTGAGATCGTCTGGTGAGAAGTAACAGCTACATAACAAATGAACCAGATAAAATGAATACATCAAAGAGCAAAGTATTGATGGAATCATTTGCAAATGGATGAAATCCATATTGATGAGTCCATTACTTTGTTTGAACTGGTTTTGTGCTAAATAGCAGGGCAGTTTGATTAACGCAGTGATTACACTGAACTTCAATCTGCTTAATATTTTATTTCTTCATATTCTTGCCTCTGTTTGAAGGACCATAGCTTGTTGAGCATCAGTGACCATGCACTGGGAGGCTGCTGTACCATTTGAGACAGATTTCCAAAGCTGCAGGGTGCGCTGGCTCCTTTTCAGGGGCAATGGATGCACTGCTGCTGCAGCTTCTTGGACTACTGGAGGGGCACAACACCTTCCTGAGCTGGAAGAGTTTCCTAATATTGTGTAAAAGAGCAGTAAGCATATTAAAAAATGCCAGTTCTTCCTGCACTAGTACAGTCTTCAGAAAGTCAATCTGGCAGCCTTAAGGAAGCAATCCAAATAGCTACATCCTCCTCTCTCACTTCTAAAAATATCACCATGTCTCAACAAGCTATGACTTCCCCCCACCAACTGACTAAACCGCTTTCCAAAGTAAGGTTAAAAGTTGCAATAGAAATGTAACAGAGTGATGGGGATAAATTCCATCCATCCATCAAACTGAACAAAGTTATACAGGCATCACCTGAATCCTTTCACAGGCTGGGGATGCTCCTGAAGACAAGAACTCTGGGTACATAGGAGGCAGTAAAACAAAAAACTCCCTTTGATACCCGTAGAGGATGAAAAGCCGACTGGCCATTGCCCATGTCCACCCATCACAGCACACTGGGCTCAGCAGGAGGATGCACGTGCCCACACACAAGCTCCCTACTATTTCAGTACGTAAGTCAACCTTTCCAAAGGGTAACCAAGAAGATGTGCCCCCGTAGGGAGAGTTATTTTATAACATTGTCGATGAATCATACTCTATAGCAACCGCATATACCAGCTGTTAGACAAGATGGACAGTACATCTGACCAGGACAGGAATTGCCATATATGAGTTATTGACCATTACTGGGTAATAGGAAGCACTCTGAATCCTCTTTGGCATTAGGTTGACCCTTTGGCGATCTAGGCAGACATTGATATGCAGCACGGAACAGCATTTGCAGCTCAAGCTACTTAATCAACACATGGGATTGCCTGAATGAGACAACCTAGTTTTTAATTCAGCCTTCCAACTAAATATAACCCAGTAATACAACATATGACAACAACTACAATTAGTTGTCTTACGTTAAATTGGTACGTTTCAAAAAGAAAACTACTTTTCTTTGGAGATGTAACAAGGTAAGACAGAAGGCAGAGTTGTAAGACTTTTTTCCTACTAGACAGGTTAAGTATTGTGGAGAAAGATGAAGCTTGCAGAGCAGAGGACTCTTCTGAAGGTTATCTACTTCTGTCACAGCAAGTCCTCTGAAGCCTCTTCCACCACACTCCCTCTTGCAAAAAAAGCTTACAAGCCCTCAGATAACCCTCTCCTTTTTGTTAATACTCCAATACAAGAGTCAAAGATCAAAGAATAAGAAAACTTGTTGTGAAAATTGTTTTTGAAGGAAAGAATTTCAGATATCAATGAATGGACTTAAGTCTTTGAAAACTCAAAATCTGTTCCACGCTGCCAGCCACGAGATTTTTAGCATGATAGTTCAGCTAAGTCTTTTTCTGCAGTTAAGTGTCACCAGACAGGCCAGTCCCGATCAAGTCACACATGTCCCTAAAATTTGTCATGAACAGTTGCAACTCTCATCTTCCTCCCATCACTGCTTTGCTAGTGCTGCAGTAACCATCACCACCACACCGAAATGGCTAACTTGGTCCTCAGTCGTTGCTCCAATAGCAGGACAACTTCTGCAGCCTATTTCAGAAGCCATCCATCACCTTGCAGAACTATGTAGTACCTGCACTGTAGGGACAAAGACCACACAGCCCTGAAAAGCACCACCTTGGCTGATGACATGCTGCCTGCTACCTTCAAAAGGAAACAAAAAAAGACAGCTGTCAGCCATTAGTTGCTTCTAAGACCGCTGAACATTTTGGTGAACATGGATGTAACTGAGCTTGTGCTTTCACAGCACAAACCAAGCCTTCTGGATAAGCTTGTGGTAAACGACTCTGCACCAGAGCCACATCGCAAGAAAAATGTAAATGCTGTACCCGTTTAAGAAATACTGTGATTTGGTCTATCAGAGGTTTAACATTGCTCCATCTTGTAGTACAAATATATATATATGTATGGGGTAATCCCTATACGTCACCTATCTCAACAAACCCTCTTAGAAACATTTACCAAAAGCACTCCCATTTATGTCTTTTTACTTGTTACCTCATAAATTTTGAAATACAGATTTTATATTCAGAGCCCTAAGGAAGTTAAGAACATTATCTTGACTTATCATGAACACACACACATATACACACACACACAAAAAAAAAAAAAGATTGATTGCTCGTTTCATGTTTCCACAACTTTCTGTTAGTGAACTGAGGGACAGAGCAAGGGAACCAGGTGTCAAAATTTCTACCATCAACATAAGTGCAAAGTTTGGAGAGATTTAGAGGATCACTCCTGGTAGAATAATAGGACTTGTGGAATAATGAGGGTCTTGAACATTAGAACCAGTTGTCATGTACCATAAAAAAAAAACCCTGCACATTCTTCATCTGCAAGGGCCCTGGCACAAAATGAAGTAGGCTTCTTTGCTCAGACGACTGACTGGACATCCCATGCAAAAGATTATTATAGTTATTTAATTCTCAGATCTGGTGCCGAAAAAACACACACAAGAAGCCATTAAGTTTCCATGATTCTTCTTGAAGCTGTACCTGTTGGCCCTCAAGGTCATCATCTCTCATTTAGGACTATCAGAGAACTCCACTGAATTCTCATCTAGCTAGGGAAAAAGGGTCACAGAGAGTTGTGAGCCTACAGAAACTCCATTTTCTAACAACCTGGGTTATTTGGGAGCCCTTCAGCTGTAATGGAAGAGAGGAACTCTATCTGCACATGCATCTGTGCACACACACACACACACACTTCCCCACTGATCTGGAGAAAGAACAGCTACCACCACCCGCAGCCTCCCAGGCATTGTGCATCTTTGCTTTAAGGATTTCTGACAGTGTTATAAAACTATTTGACTTTCAGCATCACCAACTCATCACTCTTCGATTTGATAATCTTTCTTCCCTTATAACCTGGAAAAACTATCAGGTCTCTTACTGGTTTGCCTGTTTCTTAGGCTACAGACTTCTCCTCTACAAATTTCTGCAATTTCCCTTTTCCAAACAGCAGTCTGTATTCCAGTTTTAGTGTGCTTTTTAACCTCAAGCTTTGTATCTGGGCTATTTTAATGCAGTGCACCAAACACAAAACAAACCTAAAAGATAATCTTAAGTTAGAAAGAGACTTGTGTTCATTGCCTCCTATTCTTCACACACCCCTCAAACACTATTCATTACACTTAAAGTCATTTCCTCTAGGTCCAACAGAAGTACACACCATCTCTCTTAATCCAGGGCAGGAACCTCACACACCCACAGAGGCACACCCATGCCCACAGATAAACTACATCACTCTTCCCCTGACTGCATTAAATTCCTCCTTTTTGTCAGCACATCTTACTAATCAGTATTTTGGATAGCACAAACAGAAGGCTCTCATCCTAGGACTGAGAACACAAACCCAGCAGAGAGCCTGCCTGTTTTCCCAAGGAAGTTACATATCTGTTGCATATCTGTCTTGCTCTGTTGGTTGAAATTTGGCTTGCTTCTCAGAGGCATCTCAAACATATTCAAATATTATATTCAAATATGCCTGAACAACTTGAGGTCTCTGCCTTTTTACCTTAAAAACTTTGAAGAGTTGGCATTCATCCCAAACCAAAGCAGCATGCATTTTACAACGTTATTAAAACAACCTTCCTGCTCAGGCTTGAGCTTGTGCCCTCCAATTTCCTTCTCCACCTCAATTTATCTTCCTCCAATTGAAATCACTGTTACAGCAGATGAGGTTTATCAAGTTTATCAAACAAAAACAGCAGCTCGTACAGCCACGGCTCCAAATGAACTCAAATGGAAGGCATTCATTTACACACCACTCCTCCCCTTCCCAATTAAAGTAACAGCTAATTTGGTAGGATGTTAGCTCCCTGCCATCCCACTAGGCAGGCTGAAACCACTCAGCACTGAACTGGTTCAGAACTGTCCAACTGTATATGTAATTAAGTGCAGCTTTCATAGCCAACACTTTCATTGCCCTGTACAAATAACACATTTTTCCCAGCAGACTGCAGGAAAGACAGAACATAAAGCTCCTCGGGACCTACAGTCAATGCCACGTCAGGATTAAAATTTAGGATTTAGACTCCTCTACTATACCCTTCTTCTTCCAGACACAAATAACACTCCATGCGATGTGAAAACTCTTGGCTTCCTCTCGCAGCTCCCAAGTAATCTCAGTTTTCCTTCTCCACAAAGATCGGATGTGCTCTCCAGAACACAGCTTGTGCAGGCACCTGCCCGGATGGCACTGAGCACACACACAGACCTCTGCAAGGAGGAAAATCCCTGCGGTGGCAACCCGTGCTGCCTGCGGTAAGCAACTCAGTTTTGTACGTTGGACACGTGCCCAAACGTCCCAAGCTGACTCAGAAGAAGGAAATGACCGACCATCACCGCCCGGTCAAGAAGGCATTTCAGTGCTGAGTCTCCAGTTCACACAGCATTTGCTTAGTGTTTTTTCATCGCCTCTCTGCAGCTTTGAATGCTGCTGATTAGCAAAGGCAGGGGTTGAAACTGCTATGCCAGGGCTTGTTCCAGCTTGGCAAATTCAATTAAGTACAGCAGAAAAGCTCTCCTCTGATAGAGTCAAAGCTTCTTTGGCTAAACCGACTAAATCAGCTGCTGTTTCTTCAAATGATGTTTCCACCATTTTTGTCCTCACTCTTAAGTATTTTATCCCCTGCCCTTCCCCCTTTTTTCTTTTTTTAAAGGTGTAGAAGATAGATACAAAGACCACACAAAAAGAGAAGATACAGAGGATCGTACAGCTACCACTGTAGCAAGTTTGATAGTGCACACGGAGCAGTATATACACGTTGCCAACAGCCTGGAGACCACAAATGGACCATAAAGAGCATGTTGGCTTCTTAAACTCAACAATCATTTTAAATATAGTGATAACACAACCACCTAGAAGTACTTGATGCACCATTGACTACTGCATCCCCTTATGAAAATTCTTCTTAAACGAAACCCTTTCAATTTTAACCTGCTTCTCTTAAGCTAATGAAGACACTTCTGTGAAGCTTGTTGTGTCACCGTGTATTCTAGTGGAAGAGAGCCAAGAGACTCTCAGCTTTGGTAATTTAAAGTTAACTGCATGAAGATGTTGGGCTTCCTCAAGCATATTTCCAAGGGTCCCATATAGGTGTTAGGACTCAACACTGTGGCACTGTTGCACCTAAAAGGAGACACGAAGCTTTTCTGCTGCTTGAAAGGAGTTAGAGGAAGCTGGATGGGCTCAGTCCTGAGGCACACATTTGATGGCTGAACCATCACATGTCTCCAAAGAAAATCACCAGCATCAGCTATTCCGAGATGGCTAGATTACATGGCAGAACCTGACAAGCCCCTCCTTGGCAAAATATTTAAACTCCACAAAATGGCCAGGTAGAGCACCTAGGAGCCTGTATTAGTAGAAGCAGCCTGTGACCAGACTGCTTACTCTATATCAGCTCTGGTCTTTATTTAAGAGCTGGGTACACCCTCATTTAAGTTATCCCCACTGACCAAGACTGCTGCTTCTCCAGGTCTCAGGTATTTATCTGGAGTGTTTTCCACGCTTGTTGTGCCACCCTTGGGACCTTGAAGACCTCAGCTCCTCAGAAGCAAGACGGGGACTTCTGCTGCAAGCGGCCTTCCCTCAGCACAGGTGCTCCACACCAGCTGCAGAACCACCTCTGACAAAAATATTCCTGGTGTGTTTGAAGATGGGATCTCCCAGGAATATAGATGCTGTCTTTGCCTCTCAAGATGAAGCCTGAAGTGTCCCACCCTTGAGGAATAAATGTGGAGGCTGGGAAGAGGTGGAAGAATTGACCTAGGCAAAGCCACACCACCGGTGTGGTTTCCACAGGCAGTCAGGGGCTGCTCTGTAGGAGTCACTAACAGACTTTGGACAAAAATCTGGCAGAGAGGCAGGCTATCACCTCCTGCAGCAGAAAGCTTGGTACAGAACCAGGCCACCACATCAAAGGCAGTCATTTTATTAATTTAATTCCCTCACAAAAAAAAAAAAAAAAAATCTTCGTCTCTTCACAGCTGCCTGCACAGAAGAAAAGCCCTCTTTGCTCAAGCAGTGCTGGCTCAGGCGCAGAGCTGCGAGGAAAGCGGGGGCAGGGAATCAGAGCTGGTTGTGCTGCTCGCCAGCTGATGGCCGTGTTTCCATCTGCCCAGTGGCGGGCAGGGCAGGGCAGGCAAGCCGGCAGCCCCCCTCTCCCGCGCCAGCCCCCAGCACCATGCCGCTCACCAGGGCTGGGAGCGAGTTTGGAGAAAAGGTTAACTCCAGCAACCGCCAAAAGTACGGCACTCTGGCACTGATAGCACGAGTCCCCGTGCGGCTTGCCAGCTTTCTGCTAGTGGCTGGCAACTGGCAGGAACAAAGAAAAAGTGTCGGTGGCAAATGCTGGTTCGCAGGAGGGTGCCAAGGCGCCGGGGATGGCTGTAGAGGCAGGCCTTTCTGGCACAGTACACGGGCTGTTGTGTTTGGGGGCAAGTGGAAGGTGCCAGTTTCTTTTGGCTGCCACCACAGTCTTAATGTGACATTCATCGGCAGCATATTAACTCACTTGCAACAACAAGGGACGCATTGCACTTCCAGCCCCATATTCAGTGGTGCACGTGTGTACCTGCACAGCTACAGCAGCCACACCAGTCGCTCCCCTTAATAAAAAAGAAAAATGCACCATACGAGTGTTAGGAAGGACTGGATCAACACACACACACGCCCCCCCCCCCCCATATTGCATCAGGAGAGCAACTGGCGAAATAAACGGGCAGGATAGGGATGGCAAGCCAGGACCTCTTTATCAGTGCTGGCAGTCCTGTTCGTCTCCAGCTGGAAGGAAGAAAACTGCAGAGGCTTTACTCGTTATTTTTGCTAAGTCCTGCAGCAGGATGTTTTCCTGCCCTCCAAACCTGGATTGCACAGCTCTGTGCTACCTCCAGTAGTTATACATAGAAATAATCCATTAGCAGTCAAGTTAACACATGGGACATAAATAGACCGTACTTGCCAGCATGTCTAAGCCCTACAGGTCAGCTGGCCATTTTATTTAAGAGACTCTGCAGTGGAATCACTGCAGGAAAGTAGGACTTCCCAGTCTGGATTATAGGGACAGAGTATGATCAACTATTTTTTCTCTGTTGTTTTTAATAGAGTACAAGATAAAACTTCAGCACAAGTGAAAAAAATCAAATGAAGGCTGAAGATTATTTCTTCTCCAATCTGTGCCTTATATGCTTATGTATCAGAATAAATGCAAACCACCTGAATGCAGGCAGGCGTTGCATTTCAGAGAGCTTGGGTGGGTGCTGGAGAGAGGAATACAGCACACTTGGGGGATGAGTATGCGTATTCTAAAATACAAGTATTTTAGAAGACATCAACCCGTCACTAATGAGATTTGGATGTCCAGCTTGCCTGGAGGAAGGCAAAAGTGGAGTCCTGCTATTAATAAACTGTGCTTAGTTTTGAAATTTAAAAGCTCAAATACACAGGCTCAGCAGTTCTCAAGAAAAAAAAAAAAACACAACTTTTTCAGCATGCAAGCTGCATCCCTTCTCCACAAAAACTTGCTTTTAGAAACAGATGGCAGCCTGCAAGACCTACAAATCCTTTGTCTGGAGTGGCAAAGTAGGCCCTATTGCCCATCAAAGTCAACCGTCACATTGTGAAGCACTGACCCTAACAAATCCATTATGTTTCTTTCTACCACAATGCTAAACCAGACAAAATGAGTCAGACTTAATAGGAAAGGGTGAGGGATTTTAAATCCCTTTTCCCCCCAACCCCACAAAAAAAATGAGAAGGGGGAGAGTCTGCATTGACCCTTCACTTACGAGCCCTGGCAAACCCTGGCGTTAGGGCAGCCCCTTTGGGCCAGGCTGCCCGAAGGAAGATGGTTTGGGTTTGAAGCATTTACACCGCGCTGTGCAATGGCTTTGAAATCAGCACACTATGTCAGTCAAACTACCCGCACAGTGAAGAGCGAATATCCCGAGCAGGAAAGAAAGGCCCTTATGCTAGCTGAATAATTAGGTCTGATGTGCTTTGTAGTTTCTCAGCCCTCCTTTCCCAGCTCTGCCAAAGAGCTGAGCAGATACACGGCACAGAGACGGAGAAAGCTCTTCACAGGTAGCTGCAGGGAAGAGAATATAATGTTTTTTCTCCTGTGTCAGCTGAACCCAGGCAATGGAAAGAGAAATGTGAAGAGATAGGAGCTTATATCAAAGAGCTGCTGCCTTCAGTCAAAGGAGGAAACAACAGAGAAGCCTGCTGAGGTGCTGACGGACGGGGCGATGGTGTGGAAAGGATCGAAAAGCGTTTTCCCCACTACGGGTATTTGGTGTATCTTGACAGACAAAAGGAAACACCTACCACTGGTGCTGTCAGCAGACACCTCCCAGCAAGGCATACTTTTGTCAAAGAGAAAATCTCTCTCAATAACAGTGGGTCCAGTTTATGAACAATCCAACTGCTTTCATCTTGCATATTTAAAAATGAGATACAACAAAAAAAGTCAATGTCCTCAGAGCAACAGATTGGCTGGATTCTTCACACTCTCATAGAAATTGCCCTCCATCCGTCTTTACTGGTTTTCTTCGGCATAAAACAATCTCTCAAGGACATGGCAACGACGATGCTGAAATTCAAAGCACTGAGATCAAACACACGAAGCTGACGCTCATTACGGCTAAATTATGTCACCTATCTGAAGGCTCAAGCTTATTATTTAAGACAATACAATAGTCATTAATCACAGCCATTGTGCATTGCTCGGAAGGCGTCTAGAAAGCTAAAGAATACCAGGGAGATTTATTATACTACAGTGCCAGATTTAATTACATGGTTTTCTTCTCAGTATCTCGCCGCTTGTAGTTCACCACCTGTTTGCACCAGAGGACCTGAAATAAAGACACGCCAGCCCTTGAGGCTAGGCATGCAAGACAGGGCTTGTGCTGAGCTTTTCCTATGGCTGTTGTAGCAGAAGACCAGCGGGCAAAGAGAACGAACCATTTCGGGGGCAGCTGGCTGGCAAATCACTTGCGTAGAGCTATTGTTTTTCTCCTGAAGTTTTAAACTTCCAGTTCCTTTTCATTTATATTTCTGTGCAGAAAAGGTACATTGTCGAGCCCGTGTGCAAGCAGAAACCACTCGCTGTCTTCTTCCTAAAGCTGCTGCGCGAAGATTCATGCCCTCACCAACACAACAATGTATTTAAGCAGTACGTCTGTCTGCTGGCAGCCTTCTGAGTTTGCATTTTCTTCTATAAATATTTAACATAGAAGAACTGTTCATGTTACCCACTTTGCCCGAAGTGTTTTGACAGCCATGCTCACCACATGACAATGATGCTCTATTTAACACTGCAGCTGCAGACGTGAGGATTTGGTTTCAGTTTTATACGATATTGTGAAACCGATGACCTCCCACAAAATAAACCAGATAATACATTTTGAAGGAGTAGAACTTAAATTATCAGTAAGCCACTGCAAGAAAGGAAAACAGAAATTTAAGTCTTGAATGCAAGAGTTTGCTTAAATGTAGCTGCAATCCCTTTTTTATTAAACATATTCAGAAAGCAAAAATAAAAGACAATCAACCCTGCAAAAGCTAAGTAGCCTCCCAAAATGGTTTCTCTTAAGGCTAGAATAATTTTCAAACTTTCTGGACCACAAATTATCGTCAGCCCTCAGAGACGTCGACACACTTTTACCAACCAGTTAATTGAATCCACTCAGAAGAAGATGGCTCAGCGGATCACTTGGCCGGCCCTGAGGGAGGTTTGGCCTCAACCTCTCTCTAGCGTACTAAGACTCAGCACAGTCTAGCAGCGACTAACCCAGAGTCAGTCTTTCATATTTGAAGATCACAACATTTTTCAGGTGGAGAAAGTTCAGGGAAACAAAACAAAAAGGCTTAAATAACCCAGCCACTCAAAACCACACAGAACAGCTCTGCTACTGTTAGAGACGCATAGAGGCATTTTAAAATGCTCACTTTAACATGGAATCACTTAAGCACTGCTTAGAAAAAATATGTAGAGGTGAGATAAGAAAGAGAAACTGAGTCAGCAACATTTATCCTTCCTGATGCCCTCCCGGCCCCAGAGCATAGTCTCAGTTACCCAGGGGCTCATTAATGCACTCATCTACTACAAGCTTGCTGGAAGCATGGAGCGATGCCACTTTGGTATGAGCAGATTAATCAAGCGTGGATTGCCAACCTCCCACTGCACTGCAATGCAATGCCATCTCCTTCTAGCCCATTTCAGTGGACAGATTCAGCTGAATATTGCCATTTACTTCCAAGACAACTCATAAACGCAGATTAGCCATCCCTTGCAGTGCCTTTTACTGGAGTTACTCAAAATTTAATGCACTTAATACAGTTTTATGAGTCCTTATGCATCATTAGCACTTCAATACATCAGAATACAGTTCTTGGTTCTTAACAATATTATCAGAAAGGTCAAAATAGCTTTTTAAAACAATAAAGCATGAGTATGAGCTGCTTTGTTTTTAAATGTGGGAAGGGGGAAGATAAGGAAAAAGAAAGTAGAGAACTCCCTTCCCCAGCACATTCTGCTGCTGTATCTCCCATTCAGTGCATTTTGGGAAAAAAGAAAAAAAAAAAAAAAAAGTGCTTTTCCACAGACATCTCTTTTGGATGCAATAGCACCAACACAGCCAAGCTCCTACATCCTTTCATTGAGCTCAAGGAAGGACTTGGACCCGCAAACAACCATCCTTGCATTGCTATTTATTGCCAAACATAGCTTTTCTCCCACCACCTGTTATCACACTGTAGGAGCCGTAGCGGAATTGCTCCCCTAACAAACACTCTTCATTTGAGACTGAGAAGGAAAGACTAAGGAAGATGGCATTAACACAGCTGTATGGTTTCACGGGTTTGGGTGAAGAGCGCTAGGAGTTATGCGACAGGACGCCAGGACAGAAATCATGGTCCTCTCACCTGCAGCTCCTTTTGCTCACACGAGCCTGCTAGCTCTGATCTTCCCTCCTTCCCCCTCAGTACCATGAGTTACCCTTCATTCCTCAACCCACCAGATGGGCAGGAGGCTCTGCTCGGAGCGCAGCTACGTGGCTGCCAATTAGCCTGCCACGATACCCATGTGGAGAGGCCTCTCTTGCTTTATAAAGTGCTGTTGCTTTTCCTGCAGCCTTTGTATTATTGGAAGGTTAATTAGAATCTCTGCTCTAGCTGCGGGGACTTCACACCCGCCCCCCCCCCCCCCCAAAAAAAAAAAAAAAAATTCCGTATCTTTTCAATTTCACCTCTGACAAAATTAAATTGACCTGTGGGCTTAGAAGTTGGTAGATAAGGATACAGATTGTTTTGGGGGTTTGGTTTTTCAACTTTTTTGAAAAAAGGAAACAGGTCTAGTGTGATCACATTACGAATCACACAAGTCTGAGTTTTGAGTGTGATAATACTACACTATTAACAACACAGATGGTCTCCTGCTTAGCGTCAACTGCCCTTTTGAGCTATTCAGTGCACCAGGAGTGATGCTGGGACAGAAGTCATTGTCACAAAGTGCTGACAAAATATTAACCAGTAACTGAACCCCAAGCCAGATTTTGAATTGCAAATAGTTTTCAGATCTTCACCACTGTCAAATATGATATATCTTGGACACTCCACTGCGATAGCTGCTCTGAGCAATTCAGTCTCAGCTCTAGGACAGACCTAAATCCGTGCCTTTTCTCCCCGGCTCCTGGACAAATGCCTCTTCTAGCACTACCGGAGAGGAACATGAATACATCCAGCCCCCAAGACAAGATGTTTTCTCATTCTTATTCCCGCCAAAAGCACAAGAGCTGAACTAATCGGGGCCCCAAGCCCCTAGGTCACAGCCAGGGCACCCGCGCCAGGGCCCTCAGCTCTTTCTCACCTGCTGACCAGGACAAAGCAGGGCTGAGGGGTCCAAGCTCATTAAGGCTGAGTTTTCATGGGAAGTTCAGCCGACATTAAGCTAGAGGGTTTTGGGGTTTTTTTTGGTGGTGTTTTTTGTTTGTTTGTTTTTGTTTGGGCTTTTTTTTGTTTTTTGTTTTTTGTTTTTTTTTAACAGTGTGTTAGGCTAAGCAATTTTCATCAGGGCTCTTTCTTTCCCCTCCCAACTCATCACCCTGCAGGCAGCTCCCAAGAAGAAAGAAAACAACGACACGGGCATAGAAACGATAGTAAGTTATTAACCAGAACTGTTATTGTGAAAGTTAACATCTCCCATCACCATTCCCCTTTTGCTAAGTACGACAGCAGACCACAGCTACAGCTGCCTCACCCAATGCAGATGTTCATATTTATACAGGAAAAAATGATTACTTAATAGCATTCCTTACACTGGGATTCTTTAGTTCTTAGTCATTCCTCAATTTGAGATAGAAACACTAGACTACACATCCCTGCTTGAATTAAGAGTCAAACAACATCTGCTATCACACTCGCCAAAGCCAGAAAGAGTCAACATACTGGCAAATGCTAGTCAGACAAACCTACCTTGAATAGCATCATCTTGGGAAAAGGCTAAACACCTAATTCATCTGTGCTGAATAGCGGCTCTCCTGATTTCCAGAGATAAATATTCTCCCTTAATAGATTCATAACAATAGTCATTAGAGACGAGGGGTGACAACCCGATAAGGGGTGCATTAGAGACACCATAGGACCATTCCTGCTGGCCTTGACATTCTTGAAGTGTTTACAAGGCAAAAGGTACAGCAAAATACACCCTTCAGAGCTCTGCAACAGCGCCTACATCCACCATCAGTCATTTTACAAAGCACCTGGCAGTTTTTAAACGTTGTGAGTCATAACCAGCCATTTCATCTTCATACAATTACACAAAATTTTAGGGGTTTGGGTGGTTTTGGTGTTTTGTTGGTTTTGTTTGGGTTTGTTTGGTTGTTTGGTTTTTTTTTTTTTAAATAAAATGTGAGAATTCTGCCCCAAATACTCGGTGCTGTGTATTTTCAAATTGTTATACTAGAATAATAAAATGAGAAAGCACAACATCTACATTACAAAAAGTCCCATCCTAGAAACTGTGCAACAGCCCTTCATCTCTCCCACACCAGCCAGCATCATAGCTGAGAGAAAGTCTATGTTAACAGAGCTGTTGTTTTGGTTTTAAGGATAAAATTGTTCTTAATTTTAATTCATGTCAGAGTATTGCACAGCATAAAGCAAACAAGAACACCAAGTGGGAATACTGATGGCAAAACAGTATTGTGTGAATAACTAACTCATCAGCAAATCCTCCCCTCCCTCAGCAATGACAAGCCAAATATTTACTCAATTGTATATTGCATTCTTTGCTCAACTACTTCATAGTTTGAATTTAAAAAATACATCTCTTTCCTTTTTCCAGAACATCCCCTGGGAGACCATCATTTCATTACAAAGAGCTCAGCCCTCTTGTCTTTCAGTCACAAGAGACTCGAAGCACCTCTTACACCTAGGCAGCCCCGTGTAAGGAGCATCCATGGTGACACTCGCTTTTTCCTTGTAACTATAGTTACTGCTAACACAGGTAACATTGCGTTACATCGCATGCCACCGCATGCCAATCAGTTTGTACGTGAAAATAGCTATGCATGGAAATGAGCATAGGTTTATATAGATGCTAAGGGGAAAATGCAAATTTATACAAATAATTTCAGTCATCCATGAAAAGCAGCAGCCTCTACACACCCATGACAGTTAAGCTCTGCTTTTTATTTTTAATCCTGTCATTGTTTACACAGAATGGTGTTTCAGATTAAGCTCCCTTACCCATCCACATGTTAGTCTTTAACATGACAAGAGAATACCAAGAATGAGGTGGACAGAGGATTCTTCTAGCTTTCATGCTGCGCAACGTACCACTCACACAGCTTCGAAGCACAATTTGACTCCATTTGATATAAAGCTTGTTTTTAAAAAAACATTGCTACTAGGTCCCATAATTATTATTGCAATTTGATGAATAAAATGACTGTAAAGCAAAGCCAAGTTCATGCTCCAAAGGGAGGGGGAAGCTCACTCTCCAAGGGTGACATATTTAAACATTGCCTCTGAAGACCAAACAAGAACTGCTGACATTTTTGTATGAAGTTGTTCTCTCACTGGAGAACAACCTTCAAAAAGTTTTCTTTGCAGATCCACCAAAACCAGTCACCCCACCCCCAATATTATATTCTACTAAGACTTAATTTTTGTACTATCACTCGACGCAGGTCACTGAGATTTAGCAAAGTCATTCAAGACTACTCTACACGGAGCATACATTAGCAAGGGAATGCTCTTTCCATTTCGCCCTTTAAGCATCTGTTTGGATGTTTTGACGTTATTTTTCATGGATTGGGTTGGCAGGTGGAGGAAGGAGGAAGAAGCAAAACTCCACACCTTGAAAGAGCATGGCTTCATGTTTCCAGCCAGGCACCTTCATTAAATGCAGGACACCCTAATGAGAAAGCTCTCAGTTAAGATTTACTGATCAGACAGCTGAGTGAAACTATCTTTGACTCCAAGCAAGGTGCAGAAATTGAATTGTTTATATTTTCATACTGGTAATGTAACAGAAGCTTCTTCCAGCCATGCCAGTATCTGACACCTTAGCAGCCTGTCACACATTAGTCATCTCCCCAGTATGTGTCTTTTATAGCGATGACCCATCACCATTTCTTCCCTAATTACTTTTGAGATTATCTATATGGCTAATGTGACCAAAATATCACTGTGAAAGCTACTGTTTCCTGACCAAAATTTGTTTTTCCTCAATGTAACTTTTCCTACCATACATATTTTTTTGCTATTTTTCTGGTCAAGAGGTAGATAACGAAAAAAAAATTTTGCAGGTTATTTGCACTCTCAAACTACATGAAGGTTCCTATATTTTGACTGCTACAGTTCCTCTCCATACACACAAAATATGGCTGAAGAAGCTACATGTAATCTTCTTCCCACGTGTGTATGTGGTCCCACATGATCTCAAATAGCACCAGCCACAAGCACCACAGCGTTAACTGGATCAAAGTGCACACGCTGTTGGTTTTGGTTTTTTTTCCCCCCATTTCATTCACATTTCTCGTTGACTCCAACCCTCATTGCAGCAGATCAGCAACTGCAGCAGGGAGCAGCGTGCCAGCCGCGTATCCAGCATCAGCCTACGCAGAGGCTTTGCGGGCTGTACGTTTGCCAGCATGTTTCAGGGACGAGCTGGCATTAAGGACAACTTGATTAGTCCATGACAAGCAGGTGAAAGAAGGCAGGCAAGAGAGCCCTGACGCCCTTGCCCTGCTGGCTTGCATGCATCTCAGCCTCTCTCTGCTGAAGCAGCTCATTTTGGAGGTATTCCTACGGTGAGCTCCGCACTGGCATAAGGAATGCTGTGGGCACAGTGTCAGTGTGCTGGCACAGCTCCTGCAGCACTGGTAAAGCGCTCTGGCAAGGACAGAAAGGCTTCACGGGCAAACAGCTGAGCAGAGAAATCAATACTACAGTCACGCACTGCCTTGAGCATTCTGACGTATTTACAGTTTCTGCTTTCCCATTTTCAGAAGGGCGGGTATTGCTTTCCCCCAGATGCCGCCATCCTTCGGCGCCATGAGGACCACCGCGGACGTGGACATCGACATAGGAGCCTCTCTGCTGGCAACAGGGACTTGCACCTTCAACATAGTCTCAAAAACACCTTCTCTCCTCAGGCTCCCACCCGGTGTGACGAGGCCTGATCCGGCACTGCCATGCTCTGCAGGACATTTGCACTTTTGCCCTTCACTGCTCTTCGCCCAAGGCAGGCCCTGGGCTCTGTGAGCCCCGGAGGCAGGCAGCTGTGGTCCTGGCAACCCCGGCTCTCCCTGGCTGCCGGACCACTAAGCCATCGGGATGGGGCCAGCAGCAACTTCAAGCCCGACGCGCAGGAACAAGATTAGGGTTGGATTTAGGTCATTCTTATAAAGGACAGCAGCTCAGACACTCTGCCTGCCAGCACTTTGACTACTACTGCAGTTTACACTATGTGAAGGATAAAGGTGACCTACCGCAATATTAACAGACTGGTTACCGGGATTTTCGCTAAGAAAACCCCTCATGTAAACAGTCACACCATCTTCTTCTATGCTACTGCAACAGCCACTGGCAGCAAAACAGCCTCTGAGAGTGCAAGAGGGTTTAGTCTTTCTACATGGAAATTAAAACAGCAGTTTATCTGGCAAAAAAGTGCATGAAATTTTCTTTGGTTTAGCATTAGTGAATCAGCGCTATTGATAGGAATAATGATGTTTTTCCAACCCAATCAGTACCTTCTTTTCAAAGGAATACAGTATAAAAAACTTAGATGAAGGCAAATGTATAACACAATAGTCACATCAGGGTTGGGGGAGCATTTAAATCCAGTGACTCTCTGGCATATAAAGATAGAGAATGAAAGCACTGTTACTAAAGCATAATAATACATCACAGCCATTAGCGATTCCACAAATGGTCTGTTATCCAAGTAAGCAAGGATATTAAAGGTTGCTTATTATAACCTCCTTATTAAAGGTTATTGTAGCTGGAGATGATACTTGTCAATAATATTGACAATTCTTTACAAAAAGGACTGTTTCCTTTGGCTGCAGAAACCCTCCTACAGGAGCTAAGTCTTTAATGTATAATTCAGAAATCTATTTAAAAAAAAAACAAACAACCAAAAAAACCTGTGTGGTGTTACAATGGAATTTTGTTTATCCCCAGTAGCAAAAAAAAAAAAAAAAACAACCAAACAAAACAAACAAACAAACAAACCCGCCAACCATGTTTAAGAATAAACCATTACAGCAACTATCCATGCCACCACCTTTAAAGATGTAGAAGAGAGCAGAAACATTATTTCTACTTCAGCATTGAGTCAAGGTTGCACAGACGCAGGGATTATCTCCATGCTCCCTTTAACTAGAAACACAACACTTCACTTATGCAGACTAAGATCAAAAGATTTGTTTTCATATGAACAAAATATTAACCCAGCTTAGATTTTTATCAAACAGGCTTCCTAGATGTATACCCAGTGTTTCCTTGTTTATTATTACAAGTTACAAAAACCAACAGTTACTTCAGTAAGCCAGCTACTCCATCCAATCCCTCGTCCATGAGATTTGCTTATTCCAGCCATAAAGTCAGAAGATTTAGGGCTGCATTTGAGCATCGCTTCTTAAGAGGGGCAGGAGAAATGCTTGAGTCCCACATCCCTCCCAACCGCTTCTGAGGAGCAAGTTAAGTTTCATTAAGTTGCACAGCATAAACCATCTTCTCCTCTACCTGTACCACTCTCATCCACATCCAGGTTACTTAACCTGGACAATCCCTCCAAAAATGCTTTATGCAACTCTGGACTGTACTTGAAAATGAAAAGCAAAGCTCCCGTAGCCCGCTTTTCATTTGTGGCAACTGAGTAAGTCATGAACAGGAACTGCAACTGTTTAGATATTCCTTGGTCAAGGGAAATTTCTCAGTCTATTTCCAGTAAACTAGGAAAAAAATCCAATTACTTATTTTCAGAAAAGCCATGTACACGAGAAGTTGTATCACTGCAGTAACGCCACCAAGTTTTCTGGCACTGCAGCATGACATGGCATGAAGGAAATGTGATGGAGAACCGCGCTGGCTGCGGGGAGGCTCTGCGAGGCATGAGCACACAGGTGCCAAGCACACACAAGGACTAAAAAGTCTTTTAGCTTTCTAAAAATAAGAGCCTACTAGATAAGAAGCACAGTCAGCCAGACTGCAACACGACCTGTTTGGTTTTCGACACTATGAACTGAGGTAACACTTCATTCATTTCATTGATGGGGGAAATTAGTTACCAATATCTGGATATTTATAGGGAAACAGCATGAGGCAGAAGCAGTGTTTATTCTCCCCAAGACACTCAGTGTTTCCGATGAGCACTCTCAGCTTTGCTGGTCATGAAGGAAACAAACAAACAAACAAATTCGATCTTAGAAGTAGAGTAATGAAGCTCCCTACCGTTTTAAAGTCTACATTGAACCAGGACAATAAGATAACGACTGTTTATGCAGTGGCCAAACTATACAGTGCAAAATATGTTGCTAGACAAGATACAATAACTATAACATCTCACTATAAGCATAGTCTTGAGGTAATATTTTAAGGTTTATGTGTGGAAAAAAGCTGTAAAACTTTTCATTTCACACAGCAAGAGGCCTACCACAACTCCACCAATATTCACGTTCTGAGACGCAGAAGGCATCATCCAACACGGTCCTTCGGGTGCCAGCTCCCGTGCTGGCTTACCGCATCCTCTCTCCCCCAAACGGCTCCGGCAACAGCATCCTCAACGGAGCACAGGCCAGTCCTTCCACTTGGGAACAAAACACCCATCCGTAATTCTCTCTCTGCTTTCCTCCAGAGCACTAAATTACTTCCCCAACAGAAGATATTTCGTTTTCTTTTTAATCGAGTCATATGTATTCTGTGTTTTTCTAAATTGTAGTTTGTGACACTCTGTAACAGGATACTACAAAATTTAATAGGCCCTCAAAGCAAAATGTAAAAGCCGCTACAGCCAGAAAAATCCCGTGCCCTGCACACACACTTATAAAGTTCATATAGTATGACAAAATATGCAAAAGAAACAATTTAATGAGCAATTAGGTCTTTTTGTTTAAGGTAATGTTAAGTATTTACTACAACGAATTCATTTAAGCACGTGCAATTCCAAGGCTGATAGTCCCAAAATGGCTTTACCTGCAAGAAGCAGGCATGAAGATGAAAGTGAACTGAAATATATTTTCCATCAGCCCTGAACATGAGAGAAAAGCTCCCTTCATTCTGTTTTAGTGGAGTTCAACTGGGCACAGAAACCCATACTGAAATTTTCATGCTTTTCAAGATATTTCACATCAAATACACTGCTTTTCTTCTCTGACCTCTCCAACTATGCAGTGCCCAGAAATCCTTAGATAGCTGCCTTTCCTCCCTCAAGTCCCTAGATTTTTTTTTCTTCATCCTTGACTGAGAGCTTTGTGACAGTGCAACCAGTGTTTTGACAGCATTATAATTCATACGCTACTTTGCCACATGCCTAGATATGCTACTGAGTTGAGCAATAGGTAAACAGCTTTTTACTTTTCAAAATTAATTCACTTAAAAAACCCAAATGAGTCCATTTGAAAAGCCAGATGTGGAGCAATTTCCTATTAAAAAAAAAAAATTTGAAAAATCTGTACCAGAAAATAGCATACATGGAAAAGGAAAAAAAAGGCAAAATGAAACATCTGCACAGTGGAAAATTCTCATCTACCAAATTAATTTTAAGTACTGAGCATCCACAGGACTAAGAACGATTAAGGAAGTCACTCTTCCCTAAAGCATGTCAAGACTTTACACAACTTTAAAATCTTGATTTTATTTCATGTTATGAACAAACTACCAACCCTACAATAAGAATTAAAAAGGCAGTTCTTTGCCCTGCCTCTGAGAGCATCATTGAAACATTTTACTTCATGCCTGATGCATTAGATAAGTTTTTTTGGTGTGCTGGGTTTTTTTTTTGGTTTGGTTTGGGTTTTTTTACTGCAGAGGGTTTGTGCAGTAAGAGATCTTGGGCTTAAATCATCAGGCAAGGAAAGCCTTCATACGGGGGTGGGTCCCAGGCTGTCCCCAACGAAGGGAGGGTGCAGGTCAGGGAGCTCCAGATGACGCCGGAGCTGACTCACCGGCAGCTCCGTAGCACGCCACGTGCCTCGGTGAGGTGTCCATGCCTCAGCTGATCACCAGCAAGTCCTCTGGAAGCAGAAAATCCCTCGAGGATTTTGTAACTTCTGCTCCGTTCAGAGGAGAGGCCCTGGGGCAGCCGGGGCGGCAGCGGAGCTCCTCTCATCTCCTCGTGCTCCTCTGCTCAGCCCCAGCGCAGCTCCATTCACTCAGACCTCCCTTGGGCAAGGCGCTTTGTGTATGCTGGCTGCTAAAGGACTCACAAGTTTGGAGATAAGCAGGTTCTTAATTACTTTTTTGCTAAATTAGGGATGATCTGTGTGGCGGCTTAAGTCACGGCAACTTTTCACTGATGCCATGACTTACCTCCTTAAGCACAAGGATAGCAAGATGGAAAGCTACCACAGCTACATAATTCAATACTGAAAGAACAGGATCATTTCTTTCTACAAAATGTTGCAAGAGCTTTTTTAGAAAGAAACAGACTTCATTTGTGGGTTTCCTGTGATACTATAGACTTTCTGTTCCCTCAAGCATCTTTCTCCCCACCTATTCCGGTAATGAATTCAATCCTAGTAGCTTGGTTTTTGAAACCTGTAACACAGATTTCTAGATTGGATCTCACTACTGCCTGCCTACGGTGGCATTAATACTCCCCAAGCTTTAACAGAAATATTTTCTCAGCTACATCTAAAACTAGAGTTAATATTTCCACGGCTGCGTTATATTTGTGGCTCACAGCACTCCCTGTTCCTCCCTAACATTTCCAACTGCTGAGCTACCAGCTGATAGCAGAAAGCTCTTGTCACGAGTCTCTAAAAATATAACATCGCTCAGTGCCAATATTAAGTCCCATCGTACTTCTGTTACTCCACTTCTTCCTCTAGCTCATCCCAACCCTCCTAGGTATTACGAATGCCTCCCAAATTGGCATTACCAAGAATTTTTGTGTGCTCAAACCATACTGCTAGACCTTGCCTAGTTTAAACCAGTTTCAAAGACATTTCAACTTGTTATTTCCTATTGGGGAAGAAGGAGAAAATAAAAAAAGAAGCCTCGCTTGCTTTAAAAACAACTACTTGTGGTAATTTGTCTTTGAAATTATTCACGGCTGCATTATATTTTATAAATGGGCATATCCTAGATGTGCCAAAATTTCTTTCTTTTACAGAAAAATGTTTCATAGTGAAAAGAGAGAGAGACTTTCTTTAGCTTTGCAATCTGATTAGTGTTGCTGCAACAGTTCAGCTAAACCCACTGAATGACCATACAAGTTGAGCCCTGTAGCCGAGCCACGGCACGGCACGACCCCACCGCGCTCGGCCTGTCCTCGAGCGGTGCTCCCCACCAACACGCCTGCGCCCCTCGCTGTGAAACGGAGCAGAAATCAGCAAAAGGCAAGTTTGAAAGTCTGGGTACTCATCAGGGAAGGCACAGCCTGCCAGCCAACACTGCTTTAAAAATAGTTTCTTTTCAGATAGAAGAGTTAGAGATGACTCAAAGTTTAAGTAGCTGAAACCCCAGTAGGTCATATTATGCAAATCAAACCCCGTACGCCATCAGCTGGGAGATGGCTCACGAGCCAGGAGTTTTCTACTGAAAGCAGCAAAACTGAAAACATACAATTGTGGTCACTAGTACACGTGAAAAAACAAAGAGATTAAAGCACGTTCGGCTAATGCTTCAACGTGGAGACCCTAGGGCTATCGCCAGTGGGTGCTCACTGCGAAGGGCAAAGATTTAGGTACCCTGTGTTAAGATAAAGCTCCTTGGAACATCAGGTGCACGTAGCCACCCCTTTTATAGGTGACAAAAAAAATGAACTTCAGCCAGGGTACGTCGGTCAGTGAGGCAGCTCATCAAGTCTTTCTCTTGCACAACCAGAAGGCGAGGTGCTTCCTGATGCAACAGCAGGGGAGCCCTCGCCACAGCCCCACGGCCCGGAGGAGGTGCCCCCCCCGAAAACCTACGGCTGCCTTCAACTTCCATCGCGTGCAGCTCATGCGCCTGCAGCGCGAAGGCGTTGGGACGGTCACACGTATGCGCTTCAGCGCTTTCAAACTCGTAACTGGGTGAGGAAATGCTTAGCTTCCATGCAATTATGCCCCATTATTAAGCTTATAGTCAATCTAATTTTATGTGTAAAAACTGACTTAAATGGTTCCTTTTATTTAAACACTAGTGATGTTTAGGAAGCAATACTGCCTTTTCCCCAACATAATCAGCTCAAATCCAGTCATGAACCCTCCAAAAATAAATATTTTAGAAAACGAGTTGGATCCCACAGTAATAATTTTGTTCTTTGATTCTGTAGCATTTGGGGGGGGAGGGGGAAGGAAGGATGCAGGAAGACTCTTTCTCAATAGACATAAGATGTGAATAAAGCAGCATAATTAAAGATGCGATTCCATTAATTTATTCCATTTTCCCCAGATCCCTCCCCGCCCCCTTTCCAGTGCAAATAGGGAAGAAAACGCATCTGCCCCGACAGAAAGCTCGGTCATTCGGCTCCCTTCAACCCCGTACCCTTCTCCCGTCGGTCGCACCCCGCCGAGGGTCCCTTCCACCATTAGGGACCAGGGCCAACAGCGGGGCGGCGGAGCCCGGCCTGCGGGGCAGGGCGCATCCCGGCGGCCGGCAGACAAACGCCCCCCGCCGCCGGGCGGGAGCTGCCCCTCGGGGGATGCTCCAGCAGCGGATGCTTTACCCTTCAAAGTTGCTCCCTCCCCGCGGCTTCTGCCGGCTCGGCGCCCCCCGCCTCCCTTCGCCCCCTCCGCGGGGGGAGCAGACATTTTGAAGCAGCGGATCCCAAAAGCCCGCAGCGGTGCGGGTGCGGGCGAGGCCTCCGCGCCGCGCCGGGCCCCGGCGGCGCCGCTCACCTGCCAGCTCGTCGGGCTCCAGCCCGCTCTCCGCGTCGATACCGCACAGCACGAAGTAGTGGGCGAAGCGGCAGGGGGCCGCGCCGGGCCCGGGGGCGCCGCTCCCGCTCATCCCGCCGGCGGCGGCTCCCGGCGGCGGCTCCCGGCGGCAGCGCGGCTCGGCGGCGGCGGGGGCGCGCCCGCGGGCCGGTCACGGCGCGCCGCCCCCCATCCCCGGCGGTGGCGCGCAGGCCGCGGCGGGCGGGCGGGCAGCGAGCGGCGGCTCCGGCGGGCGGGCGGGCGGGCGGGCGGGCGGCACGGCACGGCACGGCACGGCACCCCCGCTGTCAGCTGAGCGGGGCGGGGGGAGCGGGGCGGGCGGTGCCGGCCCGCCCCCGCGGGGCATTTAAACCCTGGGCGGCCGCGGCGGCGGCGCCTCTCCCCGCCCCGGGGCGGTCCCGCTCCCGGCCCCGGCCCCTGTCGGCGTTTTGGGGGCGAGGGATGCGGGGGAAGCCCCGGGCGGCCCCGCGCCGCTGCTTTGCCCCACGGTTTTGCCCCAATAGGCAATTAAAGCTTCCTCCCCCCCGCCATCACCCCCAAGGTGTGAGTAGGGGAGGCTGGCTTTTAGTTAAAGAAAGAAAGAAAGAAAAAAGGGGATGTTGCCACTCGGCGGCGAGGAGGGAGCGCCTGAAGCGCCGCAGCCAGAACGGGCCGAGCATCAGGCAGCGCCGGGGACGCGCTGAGCGTTTGCTGCGGGAACCCCACGGGGGAAAAGGGCTTTTCCTTCTCCCGAGCGAATGCCGAAGCAGCAGCAGCAGCAGCAGCAGCAGCAGCAGCAGCAAACCCGCCCCAGCGAGGGGCTGCTGGCGGAGGGGGAGGGGGGCTGCGGGATGGCTTTTGTGTGGTCGCCGTCCCTGCGCCGTGATTGATGGCACTCGTACCGCGTTAACTTGTAGGACGGAGAACGATTTCTTTGCTACAGGCGCTCTGTTTCGAAGCAAAATCTAAAATGTTTCTTCATTCCCAGTTTGTTTAAGATTGGATAACCATTCTGCCGCGTCCAGGAAGAAAACAGTATTATTTTATCCCCGTTTCTAAAATCCCTCCCATTATTATTACCCGATGCCAAAGTACTGGCAGATCCTCTCGGGAGTGGCACCTACTATTAAAGGGACAGAGATGATTCTTTCGAAGTTTTGAGATTTTCTCCTCCAAACTGATGAGATCCCTGCTTGCGTCGGGTAATTCTGCCATCTATATATTTTAAGGTTGTTTGCAGAATTCAGTATGCACTTTCATCCTTCTGTGTTTATCTGTTTACCAGTCTTGGTCCATGCAGCGTGTAATAATTAGTCTCATCCTTTGCTTGCTGTGGACTCTTATGACCTCTTTCAGTTATATCTCAGCAGTGTGAGCCACATTTTTTCTTTCTATGATTTACATTTGTCCTTATTCAACAAGCACCTTTGGTAAGGAAATGCCTGCAAGGAACTTGCTATTTCATCCAGCATGGGTCATTTTACGGAGGTATGCGGAATAACTGTTCCTTCCTACCGGGAGGCAACCTAGATCAACGTCTCTCTCTCTTCTTCCCTTTGAATTAATAAGCTTTATGACCTTTTACTTCTCAGCTTCCTATCGAAAGCAGACAAGAACTACACCAATTTCTTCACTGCCCAATATCCCCAATATCCAAGAAGAAAAAAAACCCAAACGAGTCCTCTATCACGATCACTGATTCTCGTGGTTGCAGCACTTGGTATAACAAGCTGAACCTTGCTAGATCCACATAGGAATTTGCTGGGAGACCAGTTATTTTCTCGACTTTGCACTGAGAGCTAGGTTATTTTATTTAGTTTGGTTTGTTTATTAACTTGTATGTATTTGCTTATTCAGCTGTAGGTCAGATGATAAGAGTTAAGTCAGGCTCTGACTCTCATTCAAAACTAATTGCTCTTACTGTGGAGAACCATCTTGTTCTCTTATTGTAGGCTTCTCTTTTGGATGCCCGATGGCACGGGTGTCTCCAGGCAGTCCAAGACAGAGGCTTCACCAGCCTCCCTAAAGGATGTATGAGTTAGGACTGCTTCTAAGATTAACCCAAGATTTAACACAACGGTCCTGACCTTTTTCCCTTGGGCAGCAGGTGGTTCTAGATTGCTTTGATTTGGCTGTCTTCTGTATAGGACAGTATTTTTTGCTTGAATAAAGTTCAGTGCACAGACACTTCAATCTCAATAAAATCAGTAATAAATATAGCACTAAACAAGGGGATAAAGCACAACACGTGAGATTGCAGGTATAAAATCTAATAAACTCACTCCTTTTCCTGGAATGGCTGTGAGTTTGAGCTCTTGCTCCTGTACGTGCAGCTCCCACAGACACTCTTGTTGGACTTTCATGGGGGCGGTGATTTCTTCTTCTACAATGACTGATCTTCTGGGCACAAACATCATCCCAATGAGGCCACCTGGCTCCTTTGCAGTGCCAGCAGACCTGGCTCTGCCATATGTGTCTGGGCTCTGGTAATTCATGTTATGTACCTGGGCCTGGATTTTTCTCATCTAAACGCTTCCATCTAAGTTGTTCCAGTCTTTCCCTCCAAGCTGGTCTAGCTTTAGACACTGCATGCTGCCTTTGGGTAGCTCTTCTTCACTCATGTTTTTTTTCTTCCATCCTGGCTCTCATCCCAAGGAATCAGTAACGTTGAGGAGATTTTAACAGTGAAAGTAGGACTGAAAGTTAGCTCACTGGATGACAACATCAATTATAATAAAAAATTTCAGGGCTCAACTGCAGGATTTTAGTTGCATCAAGACCCTTTTCTTCCTGCCCAGTGGCAATACTTTCCTCCACTCCAGGATGTGGACTGGATACCCATTTACAGCTAATTTTTCATTTGTCTTCTTTTTACCCTTCAGCTACGTTTATGTCAGCACAAAATGGATAGAGACACAACCCAGTCCATTGTAAGCCGCTTCCTTCTTCTATCTGAGTATAAACAACTGCTCCCAGGAAAAGGCAGCAGAGGCCTGCACAGCAGAGCGGAGTCAGCTGAGTTGCGTTGGCTTGCAGCACCCAGGAGTGCCCTGTTGTGCCATGAAGTCTTCCCGCATCAGGCGTGCGAGCAAAGTGCAATGGCACTTTTCTGTATCACATGCCATCGCCTTATGCACACTATCTTATGATGTACAGCACAGGAAAGCACCGAGGTGTTACCTCAAAGTTCATAGTTGCCTTTTCTCCATACTGAGATTTTCTGCACTACTATTTTCCAGAATCTAGGCATTTTGTTTGTCTTTTCACTGTCCAAACCCACCCTGCACTGGTCACTCATGCTTCTCTAGAGGGGCTGCCCTGCTTTAGAGACAGACCACTTCTGCTCTACTTGCAACATCGATTGCTTACATTTCACAGAAGTCACAGGCAGGTCCACAAAGGGGCTGTGGAGCTTCTTGCAAGAGCGAGAAGATAATGAAGATGAGGCCCCAAAGCATCGTGAACTGCTGCATGTACTCACTAATCAGCCAAATGCCATGGAAAAGCATTTATGCAGCCTGGGAAGAGGCAGTGACTGATAGGATTGTGCCATGAGGCACATCTGGGATGATCAGAGGTAACTGGGTGGGATTAGTAGTGGTTTTGCCTTTCACCAGCAAAGGGTGTTAAAGCTCCCCAAGGGGCATGGATGGGCTGGATGTCCCCTATTCAAAACATATCAACAATAATCCTGGGGAGATAAGGCTTGTCCCTGGCACAGCAAAGCACAAAGCAATGTCAGAGCACTAGGAGCTTCTTACATGTTCCTCCAAGGAACAGGGATAAGGTAGGATTGAGAATTTCAGACTGGGACGAGCACAAAAAACTTACTGGCATAGACCAGATCTGCCTGGGACCTTTCGCTTTGATCTGCTCTCTTGTGGCAACAGCTTTGTCCCATCACCAGCTGGATTGCCAGTGGTACAACACAGCAAAGGAAGGTTTTTGGCTCTGCGGATTTGTTCTTGTTCCTTAGGTACTTGTGTCTTCAGTTGCAGTGAATATTTCTCTCAATATCAAGTTGGTTCAGCTTTCCCTCTCCTTAACCTCTCAGTGAGTCTTTGTTTCTCAGAACCTGTTAGTTTAAACTGGGTCAAATGCTAACAAGCGTGTCAGCCCCCCCTGCCCTCAGGATCTGCCATGAAAGATCAGACTACAGGCCCGTCAAGCTCTTTGTCCCACTTCTGCAAGGAGCCGATGCCCAATTCTTCAGAGAGGTGGAAAAAGTCTGCTATTTAAAGGTTACATCCCTTCTCCTTGCTGCGACGCTGTTGCTTCACTTTTTATTTTCTTCAGCATTCTTCAATGAATTGGAAATCCTGGTGATGGATTGCTCAACTCCTTCACACAGCTCTACAGTTCCCTGTAGAAGATCTTTCACCAGCTGCCAAGCCACATTGATTTTCCATTGAAAGCCTCTCCTGTTTTGCTCTAATATCTATGTGGTCATGAGATCCTGTAGGGGGGAAGAAAGGGAAAACAAGATGCAATATGAATGTTTGTAAAGCTCAGAAGAACAGTTTTCTGCTCATGGCTGACTTTCAGTTGAGCAGTTCACAGTACTGTGAGCTACTTCACGAGAAACTAACTGTGAATAGTCAGCTGAAAGAAATGGGATAAGGATGGACTGTAAGACCGAAATTGAAGTCATTCTGGCACAAAGTGGAGAAGAGCATATAGCAGAAGTGGGAAGAAAAACAACAGCAGCAGAAGATTTTATAGCAAGGTTCATAAAGAAAGCAATTTTTATTCTCTGAGCTTATGCAAGACGACTGCTTAAAGCATTGGAAAGGTATTGGCTGCCTTAGGGTTTTAAACCAAATAAACCAGATCACTAGCCATAAGACATAAAGCAAAGAACATTTCCTCCAGCGCAGTTCATCATTGCTCAGAAAGCAGATACTGCAGGCACATATTCTAATATTAAATAAAATTATAATACCATTAAAGCACGTAGCTCATCTTCTATACCGGCCTCATATCTATGAAGATTAAGCTTGAATAAAAGCACACAGCTTTCCTCTGTCACATTGTGTAATTATTATTCATATAGCTGCATTATAGATAACAAAGTAAAAGATGACTACTTTCCTGCACCTCTGCCATAGGATCTCTGAAGCTTCTGTGATTTAAAATTTAAAGGTTTAAAATCTCTAATCCCCTATTGTAGCTCATTGCATTTTATTCATTTTACGTACATCCACCATACGCATGCCCTTGCATTGCAAACACATGTAGACACATTCCACTCTTATCTGCTTTCAGAGAGGATCCTTGGGGGAGAGGTTTCACGAGACAACTGAAATGATTTAATAGATAACTGTACCTTCTTCCCCCTCCTCCCTCCCAGGCCCTATGTTCCTGCTGCTTCCTTCACAAAAAAAAATCTATGGCCTTGCCTGCCTCCTTGGTGAGCACATCCAGTTCACTATCAGAAAACTTATCCTACAACATGGGCAAGGATGGAAGTATGTTGCCTGTCTTCATTCGCGTGGTTGGCGTGCTGCAAGCCAGGCTTCACAGCATGCAGCTCAGCCCTCTGCTGAGGAGGCACCTCCTCTTCAGGGCTGGCCTCATCTCCCATGCTTCAAACCTTCCCTCCCAGCCTGAATCAGCCTTCTCAGGGGTTCCGATCTCGGAGGGGAAGTGGCAGCGACATCCCAGGCAGACAGGGCACACGGACTTTGAACACCGCCTCAGAAACAACTCCCAGGAAAGTCCAGCAGCTGCCATGCCAGGTTTCCGGGGTTCATGTCCTTCGCCACCCTGCCCTTTCCTCTCCACGTGTTCAGTGGCACAGAATGGTGAAAATCTGTGGTGGTTCCTGCCGCTTCATTCCACTTCTGTCTTTGATTTTATACCGAGCTTGCGAGATGCACCTCCTCCTGCTGAGCAACTGATTAGGTGGGCTTTCCTTCCCCGCCATGAAGTTGTATGCAGACTATGATCATATGCAGCCATTACCTTTGGCTGCCAAGACCCAGAGGTCAAAGACCATATTTTGCTCAGGGTGAGGTACGCCTTCTGCTCTTAGAAGACACACAGACTGTTCCAGCTGCTACTGAGATAAAACCTAATCAGCAAAGTACGCCGCTTGGATAAATCACTAGCATGTCATGCACTAATGGAGGTGTTGTGCTGGGAGCATCAAGCTAAAGCACCCACGCAGAGATTTCCATCCATCTCTGACAGCATCACTCACTCACTGCATGACCTTGGCCAAATCGCTCGTAGCCTGACTTGCAGAAGCACCAGCCTCCTGGAAATCAGGTCAGTGCACTCCCTGTGCTTCAACTGCCCCCAGGAAAACAAAGGAAATGCTGCTTCTCCTCTGCCTGAACATCTGTCAGGCACAAAGCTCTATTGTTCCCAAAGCTGGCCCCACTGGTGTCGCCCTGGGAGGCAGATGCACCTCTACGTAGGCAACAGCCCCAACGCCGAGTCCTTCCAGCCCACGCGTCCCAACGCTGTCGTCTGCCGACAGATGCCTTTCACACCAGGCCTGATACAAGGTTGGTATTCGATGTGGTCAGCAAAGCTCTGTTCTTAATCTTGAAACCATTTTTTCTCTCTGCTGAGGGTGTTTGTTTCCCTGCCTCTAAAATCCTGTTCCTTTGTTTTCAGTGCTCCAGGATCCCAGTATCTTACAGTCTGTCCACTTGAGAAAGACTCAAGGAGGTAAAGGACTCTTGAAACACAACATACCTGCCCATGTAAAGCATGAGGAAAGAATTGTGGCCTTTTTTTTTTTAAACACTAGAGCTTCATAGGTACATGTTGTGGCAAGGAAAGGCAGGAGGAGATCCTGGTGAGCTGCTTGG
This sequence comes from Platalea leucorodia, assembly GCF_965183815.1. Classification (NCBI taxonomy): domain Eukaryota; kingdom Metazoa; phylum Chordata; class Aves; order Pelecaniformes; family Threskiornithidae; genus Platalea; species Platalea leucorodia. Next base: position 61,508,785 of record NC_138826.1, read on the forward strand.
ACCACGTGCCCACAGCAATATTGTCTGTGGTGGCAGGGGCTCGGACACAGCTGCGCCAGTGGTCTGTGCTCCCAGATAGCTGATCTCTGGTGCTGGGAAAGCTTCCAGAGGAGATGCACTCAAGCTGTCAGATATATGTGAGTAACAGCGTTGTGTTCAAAACCTAGTCACAAATATTGTTTTCTTTTTTCTTGGTTACCAAAAATCAGACCAGTCCTGTGTCTGCTGCTACCAGTGGGAGTGTGAACCAGCCCTACATTTTCATGTGCTCTGGACAAAATCTGTCCATGAGCAGCAGGTAAGCTTTTTGTCAAAATGCCTTTGGCCTCTGTACAAATGTAATTAGAGCCTGATTTCAACTTCCCTGACTTCAATTTCCCAACTTCCCTTTGAAGCCTTGTTCAGTAAGAAGTGCCAGACTCCCTGCATCTACATTACAATGCATCCCAGCACACTTGAAAGCCCAAGGGCGTGCCAAAGAAATCCAAATCCACCGAATCCATAGCCAATATACAACATGAGATCAAGGACAGATGAAAAGTATTTCCTGCAATGAATATGCATTGTGAACTGTTTTGTGATTTAGCAAGGACTGCTGCTTTGCTGTGTGCTCTGTTATAGTACACGTTCGCATCATCGCAGCGATGTTACGTTATGAATCTAAAAGCAGTTCTTGCTAATCAAAGCACTAAAGGGTCTGTTTCAATTTCCCTAGTAGTGTTCTTAGCAGAAGTCTAAACACTTATGTCCATAGGTTCAGCCATATCTCTCTGCCACTTATTCTTCAGGCCTGATAACAGCACATTGCCTTGAAGTACCTGCTGCTTAGGAGACTTACTACTGATGACGGCTAGATATTGTAACTTTTCTGCGTTGGCTTACTGCACTCCTGCTTTAGCTTAGAAATACTGGAAATCAGCTCTGAGTTCACATCGAACAGAGGGACAGAGATCAAAGCGATTTGCTTCTCCTTGAGGATCATGTTTCTTGGTGACTTCCTTGCAAACCAATAGCCACAAACTTATTGAAGCCTGGATCCATGCTGGGCGATTCCAGCAGTTCCCGTCAGGCACATCCTTTGGGGGTGGGAGCATTTGACACTGTCTTATGTGCCAAAGGGCTAGCTCAGCACCTCCCTCCAGGCTGAAATGCTTGGACTACTACTGAGCAATCCCAGTAAACAGTATTTCCCAGGCTAAATCAGAGCCATTGGCTTCCTGACACTCAGCACTACTGGGCAGGGGTGAAGAGAACAGCAATGGTCTTTAGTGCCAGGCATTGTCAGTGTGTCCGGCTGCTCTGACTCTCATGCCAGCCCATGGGTGGGGACCAGGATCAAGCCCAGTAAGGGGAACCAGGCTGGGAACACAGCCTTGGGACGGCTGTGGGATGGCTTGGTGGGGCCCATGGATGGGCAGGGCAGGGCTGCGGGGAGCTGGAGACCGGCCCTGCTGCAGTGTCGCTGGGGCAGTGACTGGCAGCCCCAGGGGCTGAAATGGGCCATGGGCAAGGTGGGGGAACCCCCGAAGCAAGGCCCATTAGTACCCTCAGGGCCCTGACACCCAGCACATACATCTGATTTCAGTTGTGGAAGTGCTTAATTTCTTGTTTGGAAGATGACAGAGCCTGTCTGCTCTGTTGTCCTTGGGACATTTTTTCAGGCTGAGGATTAGTCTGCCTGCAGCTGCTGCTGCCCTGGCTCCCCCAGAGTCAGTTCACAGTGCTACAGCCAAAGAGCTGGACTGCACAGTCACAGCGATGCTGCTGCTTCCACTCAAAGCTGGATGCAGCTGCTTGCATGAAGCCTGACACCTCGGCTGATAAAACCAGCTATGCGAGATCACACAGGGCAGAGTTGGGGGGCTCTCGGGCTGCCTTCACTATTAGGAGCCCTGGGTTTGCAACAAGGAGGCATCCAAGCAGCTCCATGTGCAACCTGCCCAGCCCTGCGAGTAACAGGTCCGGCTGGAAGTGAGCCTGCTCCCAATAAGCCATTTGGGTGTTGCTGCACCATGTCCTCTGCTGCAGCAAAGGAAGTTGCGGTGCATTGCTAATGCACTAAGCTTGAAGAAGATTGAAATGCACAAAGACTTTATATATGGGCTAATGTCAGTTTAAGTTCTTCTGTAAGCAGACCCCATGGATCTGGTCATGTGTGTATTTGAAACCTGTTGATACAAAAGTGACAAGAGTTGCCTGTATCCTAAAGAAGAGGTGTGCCAAACACCCCTTTGGAGGGTATGCTGCATAACTACGGATGGGAAAGCCAGTGGAACTAACACTTTGTAGGATACCACTGAAAACTGATAAGAGGTCCAAAGACCGAGTCCTTTTCCCATGCCTCCATGTGCATAAACAGTAGCTATTCTGTCCTTGGTCACATTGAACTTAAGCTCCAGCCTGTTCATCATGTGAGGGAGCTGGCCAGTGTTGCAGGGGAGCTGTGTTTCCATTCCTCTGGGCATCCTTGCACTAGTATCACTTGTTTTCTGTGTCCTCTGGACACTAGTGCAAAATAGTGAAGAGCAGAGGTCCTGACATAGCATGACCCTGACTCACAACTAAGTTGCTTGAGGACCCCAAAACTGTCCCAAGATGCAATAGTAAGCATCAGCCAAAAGAGGAGGCATATTGTATTGGGTCCTTGGCAAACAGCTTCCTCTAGGAGCTCTAGAGAGTAAGCACCACCTGTCTGTCTTGCACCTGTCTCAGATCTCCATCATTTCCTCTGTCGCCAGGTCCCTGGATAAGTCCAAATGTTTGGCAGACTACCATGTGGAAGGCAAAAGGAAGAGTTCGGCTGCTGCCAGGCTCTGAGCACCAGCGGGAAACTAAGAAATTTGAATTACAAAATCAACTGGCTGCTGTGAACCAATGCAGCTCCTTGAAAATTTGATTTGCTTACCTTATCCCTGGCACCCATGGCTGTTAGCATGATCCTAAGAAATCAGATGACCAAAAGTACTATTGCTTCAGGCTTTATTTCTGGAGCAAGCTGGAGCAAGCTGGAGCAATTGCTCTGCCTGGAGAAAAGAGAAATAATTAGTCATAGGTTTAAACAGAGTAGTGAATCCAGCCCACCTGGCAACAGAGCACGCTAAGCTTGGGAAGCATCACTTGCATTAGGGCCCCAACCTGTGGTCGTGGTCTCATGCTCCAGACTAAATGGTGGTTTAGCTCTGTTGTTTGATGTTGTTTCTGCCCATCTGGGAGAAGCTAAGGTCTAATAAAAATACTGAAGTCCTGAGGCTTGTGAATCACCCTCAGTAGGTCACATGTGGAGGGGATGTGGGACAAAGCCATGTGGGGAAGGCAGACAGGATGGATTTTACTGTCGCAGGAGGCCAGAAGCGATGAGGACACAGAGAATGTCTTCATTTCATTCAGGAAAACTTAGGCAGCTACAGATTTTCTGGAGACCAGACTGGAGAGGCTCTATAGTATATAAGCAGCCCATTTCCCTGGCTGCCCATTTTCACTTAGCTTCCATCACCTTCCTCTCTCAGGGCTTTACAGAGAAGCACAGAAAAAAAATAGCAACACAAAACAAGAAGAAACCTCAAATAAATGCTGTGACACCAAGCACACACATTGCTCACCTCTATTTACAGTCCCTCCTTCTTCCCGCTGCAGCTCTGTCCCACCTTGGGCTGGCTCCAGAGCTGGCCCAGACCTTGGCAATACTCAAAAGGTTCCTGCAGATTGCTGTGACCGTGGCCACCTAAGATAGGACACTGGCATCTGGAAAGCTATTACAGATGACAACAGTAGCATCACAGCAGTACAGAAAGTACAACAGGGACAGTTCAGTTTGTGGAAGACCAAAGGGAGTTACAAACAAAGCTCACCGCAACCTGCCCACCACCTCTTCCAGCGCACAGATACAGGCAGTTGTATCACCAGAAGCAGCTGTGCCAGCATGGTGGCTGCTTCCTCTCTGTTGCCGCCTGTGCTGCAATCTTCTTGCTGTGCAGCTAAACCCACCAGAGCACCACCAGGACACATCTCTGGACATGTTCATTCACTACAAATATGTTCATCAGGCTGGACTGCTTTCCGACTAGTTTTCCTCCACAGTGAGGTTTCACTTATGCTAGCTGATTATCACAAAATATTGCTGGGACCTGAAACTTAGGAGCCCAAGTATCATTATTTTAAGATATATATGGGAGCCAAAGTCCCAGTATTTCAAGGAGACTTCAGCTGTTCAAAAACAGGGCAAGAAGCACAAACTAGACTCTGTGTGCCTTTCCAGGCTTTGTCCGTGTTTCAAAAATGCTCCCATGACTGATTGTGTGTTAACATGAGCAGCCAGCTGAGGCTGAACACACATTAACTACACACATAGAAAAAGACAAAATCATGAATGATCTGAGAGGTGATAGTTTTCAACTTCTTGGTCTTACCATCAAGGGTCTTGCAGAGACTCCTTGCATCGGCACAAGGGTCAGATTAATAGCTTCTCCTCATTTCATCACTCCCTCCCCCCCCCAAAAAGAAACAAAACAAAAGAAACAAGCTGCACCTTGCAGATTCCCTTTGTTGCATCCGCTGTCAGAAGGTATTTGATGCCTTCATCTCTGCCAGCTGTCGCTCCTTCCTGCTCCTGACCTAATGCAGCTGGCAAGGCAGCGGGGAAGGCAATCCTATGAAAAACACATCTAATGCTTTTGGGACATATTACAGATAACGTGTGATTTGTTTTGTTAGGATATCTATTCTTCAACTGAAAAAGATGTACTGTGATTCTGAAATGAGTAGGTGTGGATCGTAGCTGAAGGCACAACAGAATAATTGAATTGCCTCTCCCTTACCTAGCCAGAGCTCTCATATTCAATTTTACCTTAGCTACTAGCTAATGTGCCAGCTACATTTTGATAATGACTTGCTTCTGCAGCCTCTGGGCAAACACAAATTGATCCTGATGTGCAAAAACCCTGACTGTTGATATCGAGTTGTTGGGATGCTTTTTACAAATCAACAGTGCTCTGAATCCATCCATCTTCCCTTCTGTGAATTTCCACTGAGGTCCTTTTGTTGCAGCAAATTCCGGCAGCTGGCCTTGCAAAAAAGAGGCCTGGAAATTGGGGCTGCAGCTTCAGCTGTAACAGGTAGAAGAGAAGGAATGAACTGGGGTGATCACCTGGCTGCTGAACTGCAAGCCTGCCTGCCTTCAAGTTTAACCTTTCTGTCGTCGTGGGCTTGCTAATGTGAAGGTAGCTCCTCTCTGCCTTCCCCTTCCCTCTGTCCTTGTGCAGTTCCATTTCTTTGTTGTTAATTGGCTCAAACGAGGTTTCCTCAGAGACTTGGGCAGTTGTATCATCAGCCAGTAATCCGCTAATTCCCTTGGACACACTGGAGTCCCTCGTGTGCTACCCTACAACTGCATTTTGCAAGTGTTGCACTCCTCCGTGATACACCAAATCGACGTTATGTTGTGATCAAAGACGTCCTTGTCCTCAGAGCAAATTCCAGCACAGTTATGGCAGTTGGCTGCACAGTATACCATACATTTGAGCAGCAGAAATTTTCAAGATGTCACCATCTAAAGCAAAAAGCCCTTGGAAATTAATCTCACAGGGGATAGGCTTTGACACTTTGCAGAAGTAATCAGCGCAAAGCATGTCCTGAAAGTCTAAGTGGTTTACCTAGACTTTCACAAGAGGGATGGCAGCTATCATTGGTATCGGACCTTTCTTATGTCATGCTAGGAGTCTATACAATAATAACTAAATATTTGTAGTTAAACACGAAAGAGTGGATTTCTGGTTTTAACATCCCAGCCAATGTTACTGGGAAGCAAGGACTTCACCCCTCCTTTTTCACCTAGGCAATCCCTAAGCTGGGAGCAGGCAGGGAAGATTTTTTAACTGCCCCAGCGTGATGTTGGTCTGTATTAGACAGCAGTGACTTCATGGAGGTTCACATAGCTACTGAGTAATATCATCTATCAGGACTTCAGGAAAATCTAGACCTGAGAAGTTACTTGTTAAAATACCCAATCAAAGAGGCTGAAGATCCAAGTGAAAAAGCTTTCCTGTCAGATTTCTTTGAGAATCTTCTCAGACATAAAATAAAATGTGCAAGGTAGAGGTGTATCATCACCTGTCAAAGCTGTTACCACGTCTTACATGGCATCCTGAGCTGCTGCTGCTAATGATTCTGCTGCTACATTACCGAGTTCTTTATTCCTAGCATGGTGGTGAGTATCTAGAGGGCACAAAGACCTCTGTCCAGAATTGCACATTTTATGCACAGTTTTGGGTATTAATGATGAGTGTTTTCAATGTCTCCTTCCTTGGAGAGGACCAGCACGAGCTGCTGAAAGACTCAAGACCTTTGAAACTTCATGTTTCCCCTAAGGGCTCCAAGAAATAATGTCCTTCCTGAGTCTAAACCACAAAGGTCCACACCTTTATATAAATTTTGGGGAGCATTTCTAAGACGACTGAGAGAGAGTCTTGCTTTACAAGAGTAAAAGACATGCAGGTATCCCTACAGCTTAACATGTCTGCGGGCTTCAGGCTCCTTCATGCGGTGGGTGGACACCAGCTTCTGGTGCATTGCCTCCATCCTGGCCTCTCTGCAGCCCAGCATGGAGGGGCCACCTTCTCTCTAACACTGGAGATCACCCAAGTTTAAAGAAAAGGTCCTGCTTTATAAGCAGCTTCCCCACCCTGGAGAGCACACTTTAATTGTACTAAGCTAGCAGATCACTAGATGGCCTCATAACCTCAGCGATTTGGGCAGATCCAAGCTTAGTCTGTGTAATCGCCAGATTTATTTTTAAAAACCTGCCAGCCTAGGTGCTGCAGGACTTACGATCATCACCTCAGGCAATGCACAAGAGCCTTTTCAAAATGTAGCGTGTGAAATTTGGGACGCTTTGTCCCATAGGGAAGCTAGAGAAAACCATGTTTATCAGTCTTGTCAGAAGCCGCTCGCATTCCCTAAATGCCCGCGGAAGGGCCTGGGGATGGGGCAGAGCCCCGCTGGGAGCTGCTGGGGGGCGGCAGGGCCCCTCAGCCTGCCTCGGCTGGAGCCAGCTAACCAGCGCAGCGCAACCCGCCCCTGCGGGCCCGCCGCAGCGGAGCAGCCAGCCGGGACGCCAGGAGCCAGCTCCAGCCCCGGCCTGGCCCCGGCCCCGGGCCCGCCTGGGCGGCAGGCGAGCCCCGGGCCGGGGGGACCCCTCTGTGGAGGACAGCGGCCGGGGAAGGGGGGAGGCGCGGGAGGGTTTGGCCCCTTGTCCAGCCACCGGCGAGTCGCAGCCACCGCCTGGTGACCCGGCGCCGTGTGGCCTGAGGGGGGACGCCGCCGTCTGCAGGGCGCCGGGCGCGCACCCGCGGCAGAGCGGCGCCTTGGCGAGCAGCAGCCACACCACAGCGCCTCACGGCGGCCCTCACGTCCGCACCGCGGGGGTGGGGAGGGGCGAAGCGAAGGCACCTTCAGGGCAGCAGGAGCAGCAACGCGCCGGGGGAGCCCGGGGGGGAGGCGGGGCGGGAGGCAGAGGTTCCGCCGAGGGAGAGGCCGGCCCTGCCCCGCCGGCGCCTCCCGCAGCCGGCGCTGGTGCAAAGAGGCTGGGAAACCTCGGTGAGCCTGACCGCGGCTAGGCCGCACCGCGCTTGGCAGCGGCCTTGATCTGAGGTGCAACGCAAGAAAAAAAGAAAAATCTCATTTTCGTTGCTGTCAGATTTGGATACGTGTTATTACTCATTTTCCCGTGTGGATTTATTAACATTTTAAAATACAGAGCTAGCTTACATCATTGACGCAACTCTTTTAAAAAGTGTCTTAAACGAAGCAGGAACAGAGCAAGCCCATGACACTGATCCCTGATCTGCATTTCGAGAGGGGCAGCCCGCCGCCGCTGCCCCGAAGCGCTGCGGTATGGAAAAAAAACCCAACCCCAAGCACCAGCGAGGCGGCCGGGGCCGGGGCCGGGGCCGGGGCCGGGGCCGCACCGGAGGCCGCAGGCTCCGCGGCGCTGCCGCTTTAAGGGCGGGCGGGAGCGCGGCCCTCCCCGGCCCGGCCCGGCCCCTGCGCAGCGGGGCGGGGCGGAGCGGGGCGGGGCGTAAGCGGCGGCGGCGGCCGGGAGCAGCAGGTAGGTGTGGGCCGGGCGCGCCCCGGCCCTGGCCCCGGCCTCGGTCCCGCCCCGGCGGGGGGCGGTGCGGCCCGGCCCGGCCCGGCCCGGCCCGGCGGAGCGGCGGCCGGGCCGGGCTCGGCGCGGCCGGGCCTGCGCGGGGCGGGAGGGCAGGGCCCCGGCGGCGGCGGCGGCGGCGGCCCTGGTGCCGGCGGCCCTGGTGCCGGCCTTCCCGTTCCCGGCGCGCCGCTGGGGCTGCCCGTGCCCCGCGGAGGCTAGCGGCCGCCTTGCAGGGGGTGCCCAGCCCGGGGTGCCCGGGTGGGAGCGGCGAGGGCCCCGCTGGCTCGCCCCGGGGGGCGGGCGGGCCGCTCTTTGCCTCCCTCGCTGAAGCGGGCAGCCTTCGGCCTGGGTTTGGTCCGGCTTCCTCCGGTGGGAAACGTGGGGTCGGCGTGGGGGTGCTTTGAAAAGCACCTGCTGCTTAAAAAAAAAAAGCTTAAATTGCACAGGAATTGTTTTTGGTTTTGTGTTTTTTTTTTTTTAAATGGGTTTTGCTTGGTTTTCGTTTTATCCTCTTTTCCAAGTTCTACTCCCCCACTGATGTTATTCCCAGTAAGATGGGAAGGCCAGGAGCGTTGAACACAGGGATGTGTATCCTGATGCCTTCCTGCACAGAACGCTTAAGCTCAGTTTGGCATTCTGAGCACAGAGCTCTTGGCAGATATTTCTGTACAGACAATTAATTTAAAAAGAGTAACCAGCATGACAGGCAAGGCAAAATAAAGGCTACCGAATCTCAGCCCTGCTGATTTGCAGCGATTCATGGGGAAAAACCAGCATACGGCATTAGCTGACAAGACTTATATCTCTGATTGATTTCAGTTAATTTCATGCTTCCCTTCGGCAGATGGGGATTATAGAGCTCTGCCTTCAAGAAGGAAGGCATTCGTTAATTACACTCATTAATTACATGGACTCTGCTGAATGGCATTCTCAAATGTGGAAAAATGCAAAACGTTCAGTCACGTGTATTTATAATAAAAATACAAATGCTTTAGCCAACGATTTAAACAAAGACTTAACTGGACTATCAGCCTAAATAGCAAAGTCTTACGTGAGGGAAGGTCACAGCTTAACATTTTAGTAAGCAATCAAACTAAACCCAGTACCTAAAGCAGAGGCCAGCACACAACAAAAATGCCACTAAACACGTATGAACTTTTACTAAAGATACACACAAATAAAGAAAAACCGAAGTCCTGAAATACAGAGTGTCAAGACTGTTTCATTAGCACATTTTTCCTATTGTCCCTTTGTCTGTTTTTTTTAAGGACAACCTGCACAGCTCTAGATGGCAAAGCTGGCCACAATTCTGTAGTGAAAAATTGGCAGGGGTGGGCTGAAGTTGATTTTCTTCACGCATCATTCTGCTTTTTTATGAAAACCACTGTGGAAGAGAGAAAACAATGGCAAAAGAGAGAGTGAGTTTCTCTTGTGTCTGTTGGTACTTGCAGTCTTGCTGTTGTGGAAGCACAGGCCTTAAATGCTTCTCTTATCATCAGCTTAGGGGGAGCTTCAAAAGCTGTGCCCTGAAGCAAGGAAGTCCGAGTTATTGGAAAGAAATTAGAGAGCAAGATGAGGAAGGAAAAAGATATGGAAATAGTAAAGGATGGACGAAGGAGGAGATCTGAGCAGGAAGGCAGGAAAACGGTTGCTCTCTCTTCGGGCCACTGCTTGGTAAGGAGACTCGTAGGGTCAGCGTAAGAAAGAGCCAGGGTCTGCAAGAGATGGTGGATGAGGAGAGTGTGGTGGTGGTGATGAAGTGCTGAAGGCTCTTCTTCATTCGCCTCTCAGCTGAGTGCTGTGGCTCTCCACTCTCCATTCTCCTGGTTCTTAAATGAGTCTAAACTCTGATGTACCAATCTTCCATGCTCCTTTTCTTCACTGCTTGTGACCTGAAAACTGGCCCTGAGTGGTGTCAGAAGGCCTTTGAGTGTGAGCTCATCTAGTCTGAATGTCTCACCTTTTAAAAACTCAATTTTTTTTAAATGTCTTGGATGAAGTTTCTCTCTAGACAGCTTGGAGCACGTTTATATAGTTTCCCACAGGGAGTGGGCTACAGTGATAGAGGTCTACTTTCTTCTATAGCTGAGAGCATCCACATGAGACTTGCACCATAAGACTAACTGATCCTTTAAAATACAGACTGAAGTGCAACTAATTGGGAGTATTCTGATAAAGATCAGTTCTTGGGGATTTTTTTTTTTTTTTTTTTTTCATTTTGGAGCTGGCAGCCTGAGAAATCTGAGGGAGAAAGAGGGAAGTCTTCTGAGGAAATCCTTTAATTGCTGGACTTTAAAAACATGCTTTCATATAAAAGACTCATCACCATTATAAAACTTGTAATTAATGGCATCTGTCAAGCAACCTACTGATAACCTTTTCTATGTCCATAGGCCCTGCAATGCCAGAGCCCTACTGCAAATCTTAAGATTCAATGGAAGAACCTTAAATGGGAGTAGCTTGCTGTGTGTATATCTTCAAGGCAGAGGGAGGGAGATGTTAAAAGGCTGCACGTTTAATTTTTAGCTCTGTCAGCTGTCCCGCTAACTGGTTGTTTCTAATGGGATGTGTTTATAGCACTCTCCTGAATGGGTCTCTTGATAGCTTCTTCCTCAAATACCACTTCTTTCAGACTTCAAAGGCTTTTTGGGCAGGGGCAAGGCACGCGTTGATGGTCACACAACAGCACATTGACCTCCTCTTCCTACAGCCCTGGTGCTGCATAGCCTTGAAGTCACTGAAGAAACATCACTTACATAGCGTTGTTCTCCTTTCAGGAATTGTCATCCATCCCTATGAAAAACAATATCCTGTGAGTTGTTTCAAGCTTTCTGCCTCATCACCTGCTGTGCTCATTGATAAGCTGTGCTCCGAGCTCTCCTGGGGAGGGTTTGTCCTCGGGGAGACATGGCCTTCCGTGGCTGGAAGCGGCTCCTCCTCTTGGGCAGGCAGAACACCTTTGCCAAGGCTTGGAGGAGCAGGAGGGGAGGCCCCTCTCTGCGCTGGAAGCGCCGCTGCCATTGGAGCGCCGGCAAGTCTCTGGACCCCGAGGTGAGAGCGTTTTTGGAGGAGAACACAGAGGTCACCAGCAGCGGGCACCTCACGCCAGAGATACGACTGCGCCTCCTCACTCCTCGCTGCAGGTTCTGGAGGGAAAAACCTGACCTGTGGCCTTACGGGGACCCGTTCTGGGCAATTTACTGGCCAGGAGGCCAAGCCCTCTCCAGGTACGCAGCCTGCCTTACCAGAGCGGATGGATAAGTCCAGTCTGCTGTGGGCCAGGACGGCAGACCTGGCTTGGCTTGTAGCGATTCCTAGTGACGTGTATTTGCCTTGTATGAGAGTGCATTATCCATACGCTCTACTTATACAGGAGAGATGCAGTCTCTGCTGGTTGGCAGTGAAGTTTCAGCACCTGCTGTGTATAGAATAACTTACGGCTCTCAAGTTGAAATCCTTGTCTTCAGTGGTGATGCATGTGTTGACAACGGGGCTGAATTTGGATCTGTGGAAGGGCTGTGCAGCTGCCATCAAAACCTAGCGAGGTGTTTAATTCTGTCACTCATTGTCGCTCCAAACAGGAGGATTGCTGTTTTGTTGTAACACATGGGGTTTTTTTGTAGGAGGCAGACAGGAGTGTGGATGTGTCTGGTCTGTTGAGAAAAGCAGGTTTATGCTGATGCACTTGGGAGTGCTGGTTGCCTGAATCGCTCTCCTCATTTAGGATTTCAGCAGCCTTATTGTCAAGCTTTATTGTGGCTGTCTTTTAGTCACATCAGAAGCCCCATTTTGATTTTGGCCACTTACTATCAAAATGTCTTTAATGTTCCCGATTCCCAGAAACTAGTTAAAGTTCTTTTATTCTGTAAAATCAAATCTCTCACTTTGAACAGCAGAAAAAGTTAATAATTGTTACAGCAAAGAACAAGCTGTCAGACATTCCCCACATAGATGAAAGGGAAGGATCTGATTTGGGGCTTTGCTGGTTTTCTGCAAGAAAGCATAAATAGGAAGGCATTTTTGACCAGGAAAAAGATGAGTCTTGCAGTAAAATGGCGAGTTGATTAGCCTGCCATGTACATGAACTAGAGTGCTCTTAAACATTGTGTAACTAAATTAGGTAAGGTAATCTCTACACTTTGTTATCATATGATTCATGTGCCCAGATATTTGGGTAGCAATAATTATGTGGCATTTCACCACTTTATTGGCTTATTGTTCATGCACTTGTTTTGATGTATTGGGAATGTCAGAAATTAGCTGCATAGTCTGGAAAAATAAAAAGAAAAAGGGAGCGTGAAAACATGCTGCTTCTGTAACTGTGCTCGTTTCACAGTTTGCATTTCCACAGCATCAGGAGTCTCCTATTTCAGGCTATTCCTCTTGGTGTAACCTAAGATACCTCCTTAACCCAGCACGGCAGACAGCAGTCTCCAACCGCAGCGTAATGCGCTGTGTGCACAGCGTGCCAGGGGATACAGTCGGTTCCAGCTGTCCTAAATCACCATCATCATTAGCGGTAACTTGAGAACCACTCAGCTGGAACCGAGGCACTTGCTGCTTTAGGCCAGATCGTGCTCTACACAAGTTACTGCTGGAAAGTCATTGCAAATCCAAGCATAGCCCCTAGAAAGGGGAAATGGAGCACTTTCTGTGGAGGTCCCATCCCTGTCCTCCACCTTGTTGGTAAAATAGGGGCTGTCCTCAGAGGAGTGAAGGCCGCGGGGGGAGTGTTGCCAGACTGCTGAGCCCCTGCACAAACCTCCTGCCTGGGTGCCCTCAGGATGGAGAGCATCTGTAGAGCTTCAAAGTAGCAAATAATGCTGCAAGTGTAACAAAGCTGGGTGCCAGACCTCACAGGAGAAGCCGATTTTCATTGAAACTGAGCCAGTTTCACTCACTGGATTCACCACCACATCTTCACAAGCACTGTCCAAGCTGTCTGGTAGGATTCCTTGTGGTGAAATGTAGGACAAGAGGTATGGGACGTCAGGTCCTCCTCATGCCTCCTGGGTTCCTGATCTGGGTATTTTGTATCTTCAGCCCTGGTCTTGACCTTCCTGCTGTGGTCTCTTAATGGCTTGAACTGTTTAGTTTGAGGGGAGGTTGTCTTTTGTTGTCCCAGTCTGGGCTCCTAGGAATCTGTATGCCGATGTGCTGGGACCTAGGTTCCATTAACGCTTGACACTCTTGTTAGGCCTCCTTCTGCCATTCCTGCTGGTGCTTCTAGGCCCAGACATCGCCATCCATCCGTTTGCCATTTACACCAATCTTAACATTTCCATTACAGTTCTCTGCATTGGAACCCACCTGCAAAAGCTGTGCTTACCAGTAGCCCTGCGTGAAGAGTCAGCCATCACCCTCCATGCCAGAAGACAACACAAATGTAGAATCCTTTCCTGTTTCTACTTTAACAGAAGTTGTGGCAATTGGTAGTAAATTTATGGCAATTTGCAGGAATGTATGTCACCTAAGGCTCTTCCCCCTGTAACTTAGGGCCTTCCCCTTTGCAGAAGATAGATTGGATTTCAAGGCAATTGTTGAAGTTCTGAACCCTCAGTAACGGCTGTATGATTTGTAGTGTTTAACCATAACCGCTGCTTGCCTTTTGTCAGTTCTTCTCCATTTCCAGCCTAGAGGTCTTTGCTCGCTGATTCCTCTTGGCAGGTGTCAGCAACTAGATGAAAATACTCTTTCTGCTCACTGCTGCTCTATTCTCATTTTCTTGTTGCTACTCAGGAACAACATTAAGCAGACTAGAAGTATTTGCATCTGTGGCTGCACAGCTCAGGAGAAGAGAGAGGAGAAATTCCTCTTCTTCCAAGCAGTTGCATAAGCAGTATTTTAGGGCAATGGGTAGGCCTTGTCTTTTGATGGGTGCAATATTCGCTGCGAATACATCTTCATGTTTCTTCAGGCAGATTGCTTATAATTTCTACAAACCCTTGCTTTCCTGTTTCTGATGCCAAGCATTTTAGCCACCTTGCCGTTTGTGTCCATTTATTAGATAAGCTCACCTGTCAGAGAATGAGCCGACTGAAATAAAATGTTGCTTACTTGGCTGGATTTCTTTTGTGTTTGGGGGGGGGGGTAGGGGAGAAGGAAGGGAGAAAGACGAGAGTTCTTGATTTTTATATTAGCAGGGACAAATAAGGAGCTACATACCAGCTGCGTATGTGGAATAGTGTTTTTAAGATACCATGCTTCATTACATGTATGACAAGAACTCTTATGCAGTGTAATGCAAAACTGAGAAATTTGCATAATCTTGTTCAATCTTGTTCATTGCTTTAACAGTTTTTCTTTTCAGGTATATTTTAGATAATCCATGCGTTGTTAAAGGACGGTCGGTTTTGGATCTTGGAAGTGGATGTGGAGCAACAGCAATAGCTGCTGTGATGAGTGGTGCATCGCAAGTCCTTGCTAATGACATCGACCCTAGTAAGGCCTTTTTTTTTTATCTCTGTGTAAAGATATTTATTAATTTTTAAAGCACATTTAAGACAGACCTTTTCTTTGTTCCATTTGGGAGAAATTCAGGTTCCAGAGTTCTGAGCATGCTAAAAAGATGAATGGATTTTGCCAGTGTTAGAAGCTGGGTTGTACCAGCCTCTCTCGCACCGAGTATATCTCCATAGCTCCTTAGAACGAACAAACAGCCAAGTTTCTATCAAGTGTTGCCTATGCACCATCACAGCTGGTTTGGAAGAGAACTCCAAGCGCAGGTGGCAAGCTGGCTTCTTTGTAGGACCATGGCGTTTTCCTGCACTTTCATATGTTAGGGCCTAGATTTTGCCTTTCCCCCCCCCAGGCTTTGTTTTCCTGTGATTGACTTATGAATTCAGTTTATTCATAATTTAATTACTCATTGGTAGGGAGAAAGTATATCCATAGATTAAGGCAGTTGGTTATTCTGGTTTGATTCTGATTGGTTTCCATTGGTATCCATTCCAGGAATAGTTGTTTTCTGTGTCATGGTGCAATGAGGATAAAAATCCATCACTTTATGCCAGATTTTGACCCATAATGAAAGCTGTGGAAGTCCATAAATGGGATAAACAAAAATATTTAAGAGATGATATTTGCAGATCATCTTGAGTGCCATTACGCGGCACGTGCAGGACAAGCGGGGGATCAGGCTCAGCCAGTGTGGGTTTATGAAAGGGAGGTCCTGCTTCACTAACCTGGTCGCCTTCTATGACAAGGTGACCCGCTTAGTGGATGAGGGGAAGGCTGTGGCTGTTGTCTACTTGGACTTTAGTAAGGCCTTTGACACTGTGTCCCACAGCATTCTCCTGGAGAAGCTGGCTGCTCACGGCTTGGATAAGTGCACTCTGCGCTGGGTTAAAACCTGGCT
Organism: Platalea leucorodia; assembly: GCF_965183815.1. NCBI lineage: Eukaryota > Metazoa > Chordata > Aves > Pelecaniformes > Threskiornithidae > Platalea > Platalea leucorodia. Next base: position 61,524,282 of record NC_138826.1, read on the forward strand.
GGAGGGCCGAGCCCAGAGAGTGGTGGTGAATGGAGTCAAATCCAGTTGGCGGCCGGTCACAAGTGGTGTTCCCCAGGGCTCAGTGCTGGGGCCGGTCCTGTTCAATATCTTCATTGATGATCTGGATGAGGGGATTGAGTGCACCCTCAGTAAGTTTGCAGATGACACCAAGCTGGGTGGAAGTGTCGATCTGCTGGAGGGTAGGGAGGCCCTGCAGAGGGACCTGGACAGGCTGGATCGTTGGGTCGGGGCCAACTGCATGAGATGCAACAAGGCTCAGTGCCGGTCCTGCACTTGGGTCACAACAACCCCATGCAATGCTACAGGCTGGGGGAGGAGTGGCTGGAGAGCTGGCTGGCGGAAAAGGACCTGGGGGTGTTGTTCAGCCGCCTGAACATGAGCCAGCAGTGTGCTCAGGTGGCCAAGAGGGCCAGTGGCATCCTGGCTTGTATCAGGAATAGTGTGGCCAGCAGGACCAGGGAGGTGATAGTGCCCCTGTCCTCAGCACTGCTGAGGCCGCACCTCGAGTACTGTGTTCAGTTTTGGGCCCCTCACTACAAGAAGGACATCGAGGTGCTGGAGCGTGTCCAAAGAAGGGCAATGAAGTTGGTGAGGGGTCTAGAGCACAAGTCTTCTGAGGAGCGGCTGAGGGAGCTGGGGTTGTTTAGTCTGGAGGAGGCTGAGGAGAGACCTTCTTGCTCTCTACAACTACCTGAAAGGAGGTTGTGGCGAGGTGGGGGTCGATCTCTTCTCCCAAGTAACAAGTGACAGGACGAGAGGAAACGGCCTCAAGTCGTGCCAGGGGAAGTTCAGGTTGGATATTAGGAAAAAGTTCTTCACCGAAAGGGTAGTCAGGCACTGGCACAGGCTGCCCAGGGAAGTGGTTGAGTCCCCATCCCTGGAGGTATTTAAAAGACAGGTAGACGTGGTGCTTGAGGACATGGTTTAGTGGTGGCCTTGGAGGTGCTAGGTTAATGGTTGGACTTGGTGATCTTAAGGGTCTTTTCCAACCTTAACGATTCTATGAAATTGAAAGATGTGTCAAGGGAATTTGTAACTTTCATTTTACTTTGACTTTTCTTCAGTTGCAGGAATGGCAATGATATTGAACTGTGAACTGAACCACCTGAATCCCTTCCCCATCACCATTAAGAACATCATTAATTCAGAGGCTGGCAACTGGGACCTCATTGTTCTGGGAGATATGTTTTATGATGAACAACTTGCAGATGGTCTGCATCACTGGCTGAGGAAACGCATCAGGATACAGCAAACTGAAGTGCTGATTGGTGACCCTGGCAGGCATCAGTTTTTAAGCCACAGCATTCACAGTCAATTGCACAAAGTGATAGAGTATTCACTTCCCGAGTATACTAGACAAGAAAACAATGGATTAACATCAAGTATCGTCTGGAGTTATCAGCCCTCAAATAGCTTAGAAAGCTGTTGAAGCTGGCTTTCTAATGAATTTTGTCTCACGTGGTTGGCTTCTTTTGTAAGTATGTAAAATGAAAATGGGAATTAAACATGGAACATATCTGATGATGCAAAGTAGATAACTGTACCTTTACTGTACTGATTTCAGTCACACTCACTGAGGCTTTTGCTCCATTTGAGGTAAAATCTACATGCAAACTGTATTCAAAGGGGCCTGCACTGAAGTGCAAATCCAAAGACAAGTTACGTGTAAGAGTTTGACAAGTTACATGTAAGAGTTTGCATGCTTGATGTTTTTATTGTATATTCATGTCTTACTCTCTGACACTATTGTGAAATGTTTTGGCCATCCAGCATACTGCTACGGGGGAGGAGGCGGTGGCTGAAAGATGACTGTACTGCTTTCACAGACTTTTGCAGCTTATTTACAAAGAAGATTATTGCTGTCCTTCATAAAACTCTCCACTAGATAGCTCATACTATGCTCAACTTAAAGTGCCTTGCTCTTTTTCTGGGTATCTCTTCTGAATGTCAAAGTAACTACTTTGAATCTTCCCCTTCCCCTCTATAATAAAAATTTACTCTTCCTTGAAGCTGCCAAGAGTGATTATTTAGGAATTGCACACAAATCTAAAATACGCTTCTTGAACTCTAGCCAAAGTAAGAGGTTTTAGTAAGTGGAAAGTGGCTAAGTAGTGATAGCTATAGGGTAACTTTATCCCCTAGAGAGTGGGGTCAAATGAACTACGTTCCCTAACTTTGCAGGGGTAGCAAAAAAGGCAATCTATCATCATGGGAAGCTGGTGAAGGATGAAGAAATCTTTCCCTCTGTGATGTTTCTGAACAGAAGGTAACTAAATAAAAACAGGGAATAAAAGTCAGATATAATTATTTTTCTCTTGTCTTAAGGAGATGCTGGACAACAAGCTCCAGAATTATTCCTGTCAGGGAAGAACCCTCTGCGGGGTTAAAAAGAAAAAAAAAAATTGATCCACAGGTAAGAGGCTGTAAATGCAGCCATTTGAAGAAGAAACCAATGTTTTCAGAGCAATCTTGAAGGAACTGTCACCTTTAGCAGTTAACTATTGAACAAGCAGTGATGGGGAACTAATAACTGCAGAATGGAACACAATGCACCTACAACTATGCAAGTACCAGGTGATGTGGTGGAAGCTTATAAGTGTGAAAAAGTTATGTAGTACTCAGAAAACCATGGTGTTTATGAAGGAGGAGGTTTAGGAGCACATTCAGGTGTACATGGTCCTAAAATATAATTTAACAAATTTCCAGAACTATCCAAACAGAAGACTTACTTACTTACAAACTTTAATCTTCAGAACAATACGTGAATATTCTGCAGTACTCATCCAACAATTTACAACAATAACAATATCCAAACAATTCAGAATATGAAGTGGTAAGTGCATACATGATATTCTTCTCCCACTTTACCCAGTGCTTGTAAACATTTGTTGAAAATGACTGTAATTTAACCTGAATCAAAAAATATTCCAGTAGAGTTATGCTACTAATAAACACATAAGAGAGCAGACTCAAGCTCTGACAGTGAAGGATTTAACATGACTTACATTAAACTTTCAAACCTAAAAATACAGTGTTAATTCATTGCAATGTTGTACAGATTTTTAAGCTCAAGGTGAGGATATACCACTAAGTTACATGTTTATAAGAGGCTATAGGAGAAGACAGTAAATCTACATGGACATTTAAGGACACAGCGTAAGCTGCATTTGCCTTCAACATGACAAATCCAAGGTTACATTAGCAAGGGGAAAAAGGACAACTTTGCCAGTGAGGTTAGCAGTGGCACTGTCCCACAGATCGAATTTTTTTTGTGTGTCCTTTGCTGTTACAGATTTTTGTGGTCTTCCACCTTTAGCTGCTTTACATTATCTTAATTTATAATTTTCTTTCTGGATGTTGCCCTTGAGATGAGAGTCTGGCAACCATCACTGCATTATGTTATAGTTACCTATCTTACAATAACAGACTGAGGAAACTTGGCTTGTTCAGCCTGGAGAAGAGAAGGCTTCAAGGGACCTAAGAGCAGCTTGCCCATAGCTATGAGGAGCTTATCAGGACAACAGCCAGGCTCTTCCAGTGAGAAATGGAGTAAGTTGAAACAAAAGAGGGTCAAATGGGATAGAAGGAAAACTTTTTTCCACGGTGAATACAGTCAAGCAGTGGAATAAGTTGCCTCAAAAGGTTGTAAAGGCTCTTCAGTCTTCAGTTTTTCAAGACTTGGCTGGATAAAGCCCTGACTAAGCTGGTCTGAGCTCTGAGCTGGCCCTGCTTTGGGCAGGAAGTTAGACTAGAAACCTCCTGAGGCCCCTTCCCACTGGAGTTAGCTTACAATTGTACTTACTCTTTTTGTGGCACCCTTCCTGAAACCAGGGCTGGCAGCCTGATCCTTATGCTTTACTTATTTGACACGATTACTGAGTGTGTCATTGCTGCTGCCTAATCAGCTAGATGGATCAATATGAAAAACAGTGCAAAACAAATTTATTGCCAACTCATGTCCAAGAGTTCAAAGGAATGATGGGCCCTGACTGATACCAGGGATTTCACAGGGTAAAACAATAAACTACTCTTTAGCCAAAAAAGGGAAGAAAATGTGGTAGATTAGGTTCTTGGGCCTCTCTCTGGTCCAAGGATTTGCTGCAATTACAGCCTTCAGATGCCAGTTGCTAATGTAGCAAAACCAACTTCTCGTGTTTGCAGGAATGGTTTGTATTGGTGCAGTTACACCTATAGGTATCACAGGAACACATTCATCACTGGGCTGAGCCATGGTACTGGATACAACAAGAGTTAGGGATTTAGGCGCTGGAGTTTGAAAATTATGCTTTCAGTTACACTTGAACAAGTTTTCTAAACGGACTTGCTCTTCCATAAACCATACAATCAACGGAAGAAGAGAGATTATTGTCAGACATCATAATATCCTTTAATATTACTGGATGCAACATATATTATCTTCCATGCAATTTGACCTGAACTTTAAATAGATTAGTAGAAGACTGGCTTATTTCTGCAACACTTAAAATGAGCGCGGCTATGGCAAGTGTTAAATTATAAAGTGAACATATTCCTTATGGTTGCCTAAACTCATGGGTTTCTAAGTGTCATCAGATCCATGTAAGACCACCCTAGCTAAACCCTGCTACTTCCAGATGCAGAGTATCAACATAGTGTGCTACCTGCCCTGTATAATGCTAAAATTGCTAGTATTTAAAAAAGTTTAATGTAGAAATCATAGAAGTCTCGCTAGAGGTTATGCTGTTTCAAGAAAGCCAATGAACATGACTTGTGGTGAGTCCACTGCTCCACCATGTAGTAAACTCATTCTACACTTCTAATTATTTTTTTTTTTAATATGACTACAATTGAACGAGATATAAAGGGTTGTTATTTTCAGCTTCTAGAGGCCACTGGAGATATAATAAACTGCATACAGCAGAACATATACTCTGCTTAACTCTACCATCCTGAGATTCATGTACTCATTCACTAAATTTGGTCCTATTTCACTCACAGCTATGCTTATGAGGACCAATGTTTTGTTCCCTAAAAGGATTTTCATGCAGGAACATAGGCAAAAGCCAGAGCAAATAAGTATTTGCCCATATACAAGATTCTTTTATGGGTCATAGCTACTACTCTGAAATTTGTTAAGTTGCCACAACAATTTCAAAGCAAGTTTATGTTTACATGTTGACAGACTGCACTTTTGAATGTGTAAAAATCCAGCAAGTATTTGATAGTAAATAAAAAAAGAAACCTGCAGCACCAATAACATCAAAATAAAGGTATCTACAGTTTTTCTTCCAGACCTAGCAAAAGTACATGGTGAAAGGAGACTGTTACTACTTAAAACACATTTGTATTGCTGTTAATGCCACCTCCATTCACCAGTTCTGTTTGTTGACTTTTGTCAGATTGAAGTCCCAACTTTACAGACACTTCTGCATAAGTGTTAATACTATGTTTGGGCTTGGTACTTCTAGTTGCAACTCCTCTCTCAGGCTACAACCTCAGAACAGAGACTTAATTAAATTGGCTTTGTATATGTAACTAAGATGCTAAAAGATGGTAAGTAGTAGCCAAATCTGATACTTCAAGGAGGCTGAGCGATGACAGTGCAATATTAATTATAGTTTAACTTTCCTCTTAATGAAGTACAATCAGATCAGCAATGCAAAGACAGACAGGGCTGTAAGTAGAGACAATGGGGAAGCCCAGACTCACAGGCAAGGACTGGAATGGTGACGGAGACCTCTGGTGGGAGCAAGGAGGGAAGCAATCTGGCGGTACAAAAGTCACCAGCTATTTCTCCAAGGTGCTTGTTTTCTCAAAGAGCTCTCCCATCTGTAAACTTTACACTCATACATACACGATAAATAATCAATAAACAGTCCACGTCACTTGCTTGATTTTGTTTGATATGACTAGCTGCTCTAAAACATCTCGGGAACGATCTGCAAAAGAACCAAGGAACTTCTTGTTATTCATTCAGAATATATATATAGGTGGTGTTTAGAAATTAGGTAAACAGCAAAATAATTCAATTATATATCTGCATTTATTCTTATCTTGCTATTACAACATCACACTTCAGATACACCTGCAGCAATGCAAAACCACTCGGTTCTTTCTCCAATCGCATAACTATAAAGCATCACCAACCAACTGAACTTAAAAAAGGCAAGATAGATTGTAACATCTCTTAAGTTTCTTTTTTTTTTTTTTGTTTTGTTTTGCTTTTTGTTTTGTTTTGGTTTTTTTTTCAGGCTGACCAGTCCTACTCCATTGCGCTGTTTCTTGAATGGATGCTGTTCCATACTTTTGGAATAGGGTAAGGTTTTAATATGCTAACATATTTTTCTGAAGTCTTATCATCAACTTTGGGTCTTAATCGGGGGCGGGGGGGGGGGGGGGGAAGGAAAGAAAAAAATCCCTCTCTGAAGGTTGCCACGTTGGAAAGCAAAACTCTCACCTTGCTTTGAAAATCTCAATCTATGATTATTATGTCATCTATTAAGTTACTATTTGTTTGGGATTACTTACAAATTATAGTGTGCTGTTCCAGAGAGCAAGAAGATACTATCAGGAAGTAATTACTCTTCTTACTCGCTGCACAATTTGACCTACCTGTCACCAATGGGCATCCATGGAACAGGAAAATGTGTATCTTTGGACAACAAGTAAGGACCGCTTCCACAGCGACATCGGTCAGATTCACACAGCGTTCCATGTGGATCTCCTGTTATGAAAACAGTAGTAACAAAAGCCTGTCAGAGCACTCAGTTTCAGAGGCAGAGCTTTCCTTTGCCCAACCGTTTTCAGAGATCCCTACCTGGAAGAAATTATGGCCTACTACTGCTCTGTGCATTGACCCTATATGTGGTCCTGTACAGACCAGGAAAATACCCTCAGGAAAAATAAGACAGCTTTTCTGTGAAGAGTCAAAACTAAAACCATAAACCTGAGTTTTCCCAAAACATATATATCATTCAAGACAACTGAGAAAACTCTTCAACGAGATTCTACAGTGTTTGAATCCCATCGGTTTTCCTATGACACACATTCTCCTAGCAATTTGTTGTCCAGGAGAACAGAACCCAAGCTGCATTCTGGGGTTTCCCAAAACAGGCAGGATTCTCTTCAGTCTCTGCTGAAGTTTCTAATATCTATCTACCCATATGCCTACATAGTTCCTAAAAGAAGCCTAAGAACTTCTTCCAAGACTAGACTAAAACCTGCTCTCTTCTTCATTTCTGTGCAGTTACATAACGAGTACCTACTGCATGTGCTAGAGAAAGAATAAATTCAGACTACATTAACAGATTATTACCAACTCTTTCTTTTTCTCCCCTCTAAACTGCCTTACATATCAATAAATATAACATACAAGAAGAAATACAGAAAAGAGACTATCAAATCTAATGAAAATAGGATTTGGGAAAATATACTTTGGGGATCCTGGGGTAAAAATAAAAACCTCTGTTGTTCTGTTGTGAAAGAGTCTTTCCAAATGATAAACTACAAGGATCTTGAAAGAGCACAGAAATGAAAGGGACCTTTTGTAATAAGTGCAACTTTGTACAGAATGATGATGCAGAAAACAAGAACTGTATTCACAGAAGCAAGATATACAAAAGCTGATATATGTACAGTTTTTAGTTCATTTTAGTAAGTGAAATGAGGAATCTGAATGCCTCTGAATTAAGTAAAAAGATGTATAAATCTGCCTGCTAGTTACAGTTAAAGAATTTTAAGACCCTACTTTTTTTACCATGTACCTGACATTAGATCACTGTCCATAAATTTGCACTTTGATGACATGAAACAGAGGTATGAGGATTGTGACACAGACAAGGAAGAGTTACACTGAAGAAGAGATTGTAGCAAATAATTCCGTATTCTCTACTAAATTTCTTTTTCTTACTGGCTGTAAATCAAGAGACCTAAACTGTTCTAGCTTTTTATACTGATAGAACACAACTTTTAAAAAATTGTCAATCCACAGAAAAACATTAAATTTTGCCTTATTAAAACAGCACAGAACACACCCCACTCTCCCCCCCAAAAAAAACCCCACACCCAAAAAAACAAACGCAAAAGCACTCAAATACCTGGCTTTTAAGAAAGTAGAAACAATTATTGAGCACAGGAAAATGAACAAGCAAAATCCATACTACTATTCAGCCTGGCAGGACTGAAATTTCCCATTAGTTCTTCTGAAATCAAAGCTCACCACCTCAATAGTACTTTCTTCAACAGTTATTGATGAAGCAGGTCTTATATAAGCTACCTAACTTGTTCTTCCTGATCTAGTACAGCTTCCACAGGCATCCATGCACAGCACACAAAAAAGAAAGCCTGTGCACTTTCAAAGAAATAGTAACTACAGCAACACGACCAGGAAACACCAAAGGCCACATTTTGTAAGCTAGAAATTTTTATTAAAAATAAATGGAACTGCATTTCTATGGTTTGAAGAAAAAGGGTTTACACACAAGAATATAGTTCTCTGTGAACCATGGCAGTAATAATACAGAAGACTGAAGATAATACTGACAGAGTAATTATACCAACATTGCTGGAAAATAGTTCAAAACCCTCTAGGAACTTTACAGAACCCTGCTCTGCTCAATAGCAAACCCAAAACTTATTACAATAAACTTACGAAAACTTATGACAATATTTGTGTTTTAAGACATAAGTACTGGAGACTTTTGAGAGTGACCTAGTCCGAATGACCTATTCCAAATCACAGTGATACACATTGTTTTACATTTGTAGGCTGGATACGAGAGGTGTCTTATGAAGACTATCTGCATAGTCTCAGGGTTGTTTAGAAAACCTGGAATCAATGTTTTGCTACAGCTAAAGGTGTAACCAGCTAAAAGACAAAGATATTTTCAAGTCATAGTATATAAAAAAAGATCTTTCATTGCTATGGTCTGAAAAATAATAATTTCATCTTGTACCACAAGACTTATCAAGACTAAAAAGATTGTCCAAAATAGACAAAAATCAGCTGGAAAAAACCAAAACCAACTAACTGTTCACCGTCCAAATAAAACAATAATAGTTCTATTTTTTCCAGGTTATTAATACTGTCAGCTGACCCAGATTTGGTATTTTGTTTAGGGTTTTTTTTTTATTAAACACTATAAACTAGCAAAAGTATGACTTGTTTCCCATCTTAGTTTCTCGATGATTATCTTAGCTTCAGAACCAGCCTTTACGAAAGCAAAAATACATACAGATAAAAACTGTACTGTATAGAAAAGTAGAAGATCATTTATGGTAAGAGGTATGGGATGCCTCTTCTCCATCATTTTATTACTGTCTCAGTGCCTAGAGAATCTTTATGCAAAGACAACTTCATCTTCACAGTTGCTTTCATGAGTTAGAAATTCACCTATGCAGAGGTGCTAACTGATTTCTTAAACCCACGAAGTTATCCACATTACAAATTCTGCCTCAGTGTTCAACAGAATCAAGAAATAACTCCAAAGAAATAAAGGGAAAAAAAGTTAAGCATTCATTAACAACACGAGTTAAAATAAGCAAACTACATTCAACAGAAGAAAAGTAATTTTGAAAAGACTGAGGTTCTCAAAAAGCTGGTCTGGGGCACTGCTACAGAGAGACAGAATATGTTCAATTCATAACTAAAATCAGGGCAAATGTGTACACAAACAAAGGCAAGTCAGTCAATAAAAACCATCCCTCAGAAATAATACTGATAATAATAATTAAAAAATGCAGGTATTTGCTTTTGTTCATTTCTTTGTTAAGTAAGTTACCTTCAAATTCTTTGAACATGTTCCACTCACTAGTGCTGTAACGCCATCATCTGTCACCTAGAGAAAAAACCCACATTGTTATTAACACAATGGATTAAAGCTCAATTTTTTCAAACACAGCTATTTTGGGGGGGGGGGGGGGGGCGGGGGGGAGAGAATTATACACTTAACATTACAATCTTTTCTTCCCAATTAAGCATGTAGAGAAAATTATCCAAGTATGTTTTTTTTCAGTCTGCAACACTGTTGCATTTTACTGCCACGTGATCCAGCCTGGCTTTCTACCAGGATGTTTCCAACTCTAACTGCTATTTCTGCAGCTTCCTTGTCTCATTTAACAGTGGGTACTATATTATGGTCAGAGCATGGCACTTTTAATTTATAAGGCTTAAAACATTTCTGCTCTACCTAGACCAATTTTTGTCTGGTTTTCAGGACTGCTGGAGATGTTCCTGAAGAAAGTTTCTTGGGCTGGGGAAAAAAAAAAGTAATCATAGCAGTCTTTTATCTGCTGTTTTACTTATCTTGAAGCAAACCAGTTACATAAAGGGAAAAATCCCTCAAACAAGTAGTCTTACAGCAGCCATCATACACTCGCACTAAAAGGTTTATCAAAGTGATTGGCTACAGACAGCCACGAAGCAATGATTACCTGCAAGAGAGAGGAGAGAGACAAAAGATATTCCTTTCCTTAGAAAGGCAAGAAAGGCCAATTTATGCATTTGCTTCCAGGAACCAAATTCATTAAACTTCCTCCCCACTTCAAAAGTTGGACTGGATATCAGATCCGTCACACAGATTTTTTTGATAGAGCTTATATTAGATGGCAAGAATAGTAGTCATCAAATACACACAGTAAGGCTCAGCCAAATTTGACAGCTAGAATCCAGAGACCACAAGCTCCATTTCTGTTTAAAGATTTGATTATTCCCATTGCACAAATTGCCTTACTGCCTTCTGGCCCTCTACGGCAAGTCTACTGTACAGAACTGTAATAGAAAGGGTCAGATCAGTGTGAACAGAGAATGGACAGGAACGTCCCAGCATGGAGGCACATGAAGGCCTGTAAGAATGGCAGGTATTGTCAGTACCTAGCTTAGTAGGCCATCAAGATGCCAGCACATTTAGCTCCTGAAGACACCCAGACCAGCAGACAAAGGGCAGTAAATGAATAAATTCTAATAACTCCCAGAGGTGGGACAGAATGGAGACAGTAATCACTGTCAGTTCCTAAAGGGTATAAAACAGCACATCCAAAACCAGTGCACAGTCACCAACCTAAGATCAACCTGAGTAAAGCGATGAAGATTTGATAGCCTTTGTCCCTTTTCCTCCATGTCATCAAAACAAACCAGGACCAGACTGCCTGGTTGGTGCCTGAACACTGGAGACCATCTGAATGCTACTGCCGTGATACTTGTGAGTACATGGTTATGACAGCATGACACTGGTTTTGTATTAAAGCAAAGTCCCCTCACTTCCCTGTAGAAGCTCACAGTAACCCCTGCTATACTATTGTTACAGCGTCGCAGTATTGTCTCCTACTCTACTGAGTATCTAAGTGCGTTGTCTGTAATGCTACATCTGCCCGTTCTCTGCAAGGGATACACTTATATTGGGGATAAACCACCTGCGGTTAGTACCAAGCCACAAATACATCAGCTTCTTGGTACAGACCAGTCATCACCGAACCCTCTACGCATCTCTAGCAAAGGTTTACATAGCCCAGTACCAGCAGTTAAGTACATTAGCAACCTAGCTCTGTTCTACCGCCACGGATGAGTGGTTAGGCCACTTAAAGAATCACCGTCAAAGATATTTGCAAAGAGTGATTTTAATAGAAATCTGTAAAAGTGTGATTTAACAAAGTTCGGTGGCAAGGTTCACTCTATTACTTATTAAATGAATGGAATATATATGAAGAGAAAGAAAGAGGAAATTGAGTTAGAAGAAAAGACAAGGAGGAAAACAGGGCCCTCCCGTTGAGTCACGAGGTTCAGAATGGAGCCCCTTGCTTTCTAAACTCCTTCTCAGAGAGGAGCCTAGGTGCAGCTGGATCCAATCCTACTCTCAGACCTGATCAACGATTTATGTCTAACGGCAGTTTAAGGTTTGTTCACAGTTAAGAGAGAATCACAAGAATTTAGCAATAACTAATCATTGGTTAATTTAGCATCTACAAGGTGATTAAATAGGGATTACTACAATATTTGTATCAATACACACAATAGGCCTAGTAATTTGTCACGACTTCAGTGAAATACTCACAATACGCATATATAAAGGTACCTAATAAAGATTCCCTGTGAGTTCGGTGCAATACTCACATCAAATAATTAACTCAACGGGTGAAAGTTGAGTCTCAAGGAGTGAAAGGCGCCGGAGATCAGCCCAGATCCTATCATCAGGCCTCTGTATGCAAACTTAGAAGTTCGCAGCTCTGAGAGGCGTCTCTCTCGGAGGAGGTGCTGGCGCAGCCCGCTGCGGCACAGGAGAGCTCAAAGGGTCTCACTCGGCACCACTGTTTATAGAGTCGTGAGATGATTGACTTTAGGCAGCAGTAAATTTCCATCCTATTGTCCCAATCCAGGTTGGAAATTACTAAAGTCCTCAAAAATTCCAGTGACGCTGGCACAGACCCTCCTGAGTTACAACCCAGATAAGATATGCCCCAAGGCTGTCGGGGGCGGCTGATTACTCCCTGTACGGATGTAAAATATGTTCCAAGGTTGTCAGGGGGCGGCTGGCTCCCTGGTACAGTCAGTGCTGCTCCCACCTTAGCCATGTAAGAGTTTCTGATACGGTCAAGGGATGCTTAACCGCCACACTCGTTACACAAAGGCCAAGTTTTGACGGGAGTTATTGAGATTGTAAAACAGTTCAGGAAGCGGGGGGCAGATGCACCACCACATCTACGTGAGAAGTGTCTGGACAGATAAAACGGCTAGCCCGCAACACTCCTGCTTTTGACAACACATTTTGCAGAGAACTGAACTGTCCCACACACTACAGCGAAAACTGTTGGAGTTTCCACAGCCCTTTAAGCCAAGATTCTTCCCACAATTATTTGCCATACACCGAGTCAATGAACATTAAAGAGGAAATGTACTGTTCAATTACTGCAGGGATTTGGACTCTTGAGCCTGTGTTTCTATCTGTTAACACTGCTGGGATTTAGAGCACACTAGAAGTAGAGCAGTAAGTACAGGGTTTATGTATAAAACCTAGCTCCTCAGAATGGTAGCATACTGATAAGTAAACTGAGAAGTAAACATAAACAGGTTTCTTACGCAGTCCTGGGCCAGTGTAGCAGAGTTTTTCAGGCCACACACTCTCTGTGCGCATACAGGCGACACAAAGCTACATCTCCTTCATAGTTCAATCCTTCCTTGCCTCACCTGCCCCATTTCTTGTTATTTTGCACCACTTCTATACCTTCAACTTACTGTACTTCATCTTTGCAGTCACCAGATGAGCCTATTTTTAAAATGGCTACATCACCTTAAGGCATTTGGCCCCTCTGTAGTCTAGTTCACATCTGCTTCCTTGTTCCTGCAAGTGAGCTGTGCCCTTCCTTGCCTGTTCATTTATTTCCAACATTCTCACTGTTTTACTCTTACACACCACTTTGCCAGTTCCACTTGATATTTTTTACTATACATTGCGGCAATTAAACACAAGAATACGGTTAGGCCTTGCAATCTCTACAGGCATGAGCCATCCATAGTTTCTCTGCTTCATCTTAAACTTATTTCATTTATATCCAGTATATGTTTCCATTTATTTTTAGTCAAATGAAATTCAGAATTCTAGTGTATTATCATCATATGATTATCAGAAATGAAAAAAAAAATGTGGAAATGTTTAGTTACTCAAGAAGCTTTCATCTCATTTAAAATCTATACAGGGAAACTTAGCTATTTCGCATAAAGGAAGAGAGAGGCAAGGGAACAAAAAAAGTAATCAAATAAGTTTGAAGAAAGAGAGTTAAATGATAGCAGTAAAATTTACGAAAGAAAATATTAAATTACTTTTGATGCTCTACTTCTGGAAAAATTGAAAGGAGAAGAATAACATCTAACAAAAGAGCCTGCTATGTGTTTTCCAGATCTGACACATTACGAATGCTCTGTGCTTGACTCACATTCAACATAAAGTAATCACTCACCATCACAGTCAACTGCATGCTACACTTACCACAAAACATCCTTTCTCCCACTTCATTATCTTACTGTAATTATGAATTATGTTACAGTACTGCTGTTGCAGCTGATTTCCCCCTTCTCATGCTAAATACTAACTCTTGTTAAATCCTCTTACTTGCCCTTTCTGACATTTTAAATGTCATTCTTTCCGTGTTGTTTTCTCCATAACATAATTCTGACAAGCCATTCAGAAAGCACAGTCACTCTTGAACTAGAACTAGTTATGGAGTATTTACTTCTACTAGGAACTTATATTGTTTGACATCCTATATTATTATTATTCAGGTCAGTTTGTCCTAACTGAAAGCAGACAATAATCTGTCCAAGATTCTACTTTCTTTAAATGAAATATTTTGGATTACTTTACAACTTGAAGAAAATGATTGCACTAAGTAAAGATACCGGAAAAAAAAAATTACCAATATTACGTAGATTCTAATAGAAGTTTATCTTTGGTCCACAATACATGGTGTAACATCAAAAATGTGTATTTTTCTGGTTACCAAGATGCAAAATATATCTTTCCTTTTCCTTGAGAGGCAGAAATTGGAAGTGAACTGTGGTCCTAAATCTTGTCAAGAGTAGAGCTAAAAAGATGCCCTTTCAATTTTATCATGACAATCTTAAAAAATAAACAACGTCAATTAGCCAATTGCCACCATAGTTACCTGAGTAGATGAAAAGTCCACACTGTGAAGAAATTTGCAGTTTTCTCCTAGTGCCTGCAGAGATGCATCCATGATGCCGGAACAGCTGCCCAAGTTCACTATTTGTAGGAACTGGCAGTTGAGCGCAAGAGCAAGAATTCCACTGTCAGTTATATCGCAGCACCTTTTAAAAGATGCTTCACGCAAGTAAGGACAGGACAAGGCCAGCGCTATGATACCTGTCAAAAAAACAGAGCAATTTAAAGAATTATTCATTGTTTTTAACATAACCACCACCATGCTGAATCCAATATGCTGTCCCCTGGTCATTGACTGTTCAACTTGCATCTCATGCCATGCCAGCAAGGCTCTGTACAAGGAAATAATTTTGTGGTTGGTTTCTTTTAACTCAAGGATGAGAAAAAGAAAAGGACAACGAACAATGCTAGAGTTGATAAAAATTTCTAAATGCTGAATTCCCTTCCATACCACATAGGGATACCTGAGGGATATTATATACATGAGGTATCACCTCAGTGAGTGCATGAAAAAAAGCCAATGGCTTGAAAGCAGACTGATGACAGTGCTAGATCCCACTGACAGCGCAGTGAGTATCAGGCAAAAAGCAAGGTAAGAGGTCATGTCTGAGGTCAATTCAAGAAATCAAAACAATAGTTCAGAAGCAGGACAGGAACCAGGTACACCTACGACATCGCTCAGGCAAGGCCTGAAGGTCCATGGGCAGCTGGTGTAGGTGGGCATGGCAGGTGAGACCAGGCATGGCCATTAGGGTCTGCTGGTGCCCTCAGAGCCCTGACAGTTAGTAATAACCAAAATACTTGCACAGAAGCATCGGGAGGTAGCCAATAAAAGTACATGAACTACAGATGCAATTCGTGAAAGGAATTTATTTCAAGGAGGATGGAAACACGGTGATTACAGTGGTACAGAAAATTACGTCACTTTTGGATAGAAGTAAAAAGTTGAGTGTCATTAAGACATGTTACTATGCAAGAACTTCAAAGAAACATGGATAAAGTAGTACTTGCTCGGGTCAGAACCACTTTGCAAAGAATGATAGAAGAGACAGTAGTGGTAGTTGCATTTGACAGAGAAGTAAGTACTACTGGATTTAAAGGACACTAAACATTCCATGTGCAACCTACAGAGCAAATGTTTCCTAGTAATGACAGGGCTCAGATATTTCTGGATGTGGTAGCCACCAGGTTTCTTAAAAAAACCAAACCAAACCAAAACCAACAAAAAAGCCAAAAGAAACCCCACCCAAACCAACCAACCAAAAAACCCCACCTGTTACTGAATTAGTAAGAGGTAACACTGCTTTAAAATGGGATGGTTTGAGGTCTTTTTTTCCCTGACGAATGATGAGATAAGTGATAAAGAACTGTTCCAGCTTAAATTAAAGGCTTTGTAACTGATTCTCAGTTTAAAAAGGGCTCAGTTTATAAGTAGGAAAGTTAGTGAAGTTGGATGGACTAGGAACTTGCCAATAAAGAACTAGACTTCCCAGTTTTAATTGCAAAGTAATCAGGAATCTCTATCCAAATAGATGAAAAATATACATAAAGAGCTCTAGGCTTAGCTGGTACTTTAAGAACCGTACTAGAAATCAGTGGACAGATGAAGGCATGGAGGGAAGACCATCACAAACTATATCTTAGGGGTCAAAAAGTATAACAATGAGGTGACATTCAAAAATAAATAAAATAAATTTTTAAAAGTTTAATCAATTACTTAAGTAAAAAGTGTATCACTATGCAGTGGTAAGAAAATACAAACCAAGAGTGATCTAAAGTACAGTATACATTAGCTCAATACTAAATTAATATTTTGCCTCAATTTTCAATAAGGATGAGTTAATGATGGAGCAAAGGAGTATGTGTAATCAAAAAGACAAAACAAAACTTGTGGGAAATAAAACTCAGCAAGCTTAACTCTCTTAAGCTAATAGCTCCTGAAACAACTTGAAACTGGAGGTTAAAAGTAACACCTGAAATCCTAAAGTCCTAAAGCAAGTCAAGTCTTTTAAGTCAGAGAAGATGCTATAAGCTTACTTAACAACAAATATATTTAACTAAAAAAGGCAAAAAAGTAATTTAGGAAATCACAAGCCTGAAACTTCAACCCCAGTGGTACTGGTAAGGCTCTGGAACAAGTTTAAAGGAAGGAATAATTAAGATGAAGTGGAAAATATGATCAAATGTAGCATAGTTTTACCAGAAACCTAGCATGAGAGTAACCTGATAGCTCTCATAAGATAATCAGCGTTCTAGGCCTATAATTTACACCACTGAAGTGACTTTTAATTAGTATTGGTGTGGCATTGGGGATTTTTTTAACCAATATTTACCCTAGATATTTTTTGCAATTTACTCCAATCTAACAAGAAAAATGACACAGAAATAAGATCTCAGTCATCTGTGCACAGGTAACATACCTTCTGAAGTGATTCCCAATCTGTTTTCTTTGCAAGAATTTAAGTTGATTTTTTTCAGTTGCTTGCAGTTATAAAGCTGCAGTAATGCATTATCTGAAATATCACAGTCTCGGAGGTCTAGAGACTCTACAGCAGGGTGCAATACCTGTAACGAAAAACCTACCATTTCAGTGAAACTCTGCTATGTCACAGAACATGCGTATTTTTATCTAAAATACTTGTAATGGTAGACATCACATAGAACTTCTAAAAGATACTCACTAGAGGATGAGGTTACCAGTCCCAGGAACCAAAACCTCTAAAGAAAATATAGTATATTTGCCGCAACAGTTCATCTCCCACAGCATGAACGTTCAGTTTCTGTGATCCCATCTAAAGTAGGAGCACATTAACACTACTATTTAAACAGTGGAAGTACTATTTTGATGGTACAGTTGCTAACGCTAGTGCTTCTGCCAGCATAGATATGTTTACCAAGGATAATACCCTTAAACTTACTAGCACAACTTTGATGGCAGAAATCTGAAGTGTAAAAAAATACTAACTGTGATCAAAACTTAAATCCGCTGAACAGATAAGGGTAATATTTGAAAGACATTTTGCCCCAGAGTCTTTTTCTCACCTACCCACACACTCTTTTTCTCATAAACAAGCAATCTCATTATCATACCACGAGGAGGTACCAAATCCTCATTAAATAGGCTCTGTAACTCCCACAAGACCATAGGCTGGAGTTTTTGTGAAATCTTCCCCAAGAGGACATCTATGAAATTTGGACCCAAAGCAATGGAAGGCCTCAGATTTTAGTAACAATAGCCATATATCTTACCTCTAATTTAATTTTCAAGGATTCTCACTACTTTTTAATAAATACTGTTTATAGCTCCCTCTTGTGCAAACAATCTGTACCTTTGCTGAGCTGTCCTTCAGACCAATAGGCAGGTTTTCACATTACCTTATATTACTCCCTTCAGCTTGTCATTCCCTTCCTTATCTCACAAGGATAAAAGCATATGGTAAATTTCCATACACAAGCAAAGATAACAGCATAGCTGACAGGCTTGTTAAAAGCCTATTCCTTTCTCAGGTTCACCATTCTAACAGGTACAATAAAGATATTGCAAGTAATACCGTTTTTCTGTTTTGCAAATATATAAGATGCTAAAATCTTTACTGACAAAGTCAAATAAGCCTTTTGGAAAAAAGCAGAAAATTCTAGTAGATTATAATCGCAATACACTTGTGAGTAGTTTTCACAAGATAACATTCAGCTCTTATTTCACTCATATTTCTGAATTCTTATCTAAGGAACTAAAACAGCCACACCCAGAGATGACATGCTTAAAGCCAAAGTGACCATCAACACTTATTCAAGATGTTTTCCCTGACTGTTGGCTTTCTTTCTCAATTCCAAATTGCTTAGGACACAACAAAAGTGAGCAAACTGCTGGTTTTGAAGCCACATGAGAAATCTTAGGAGAAAAAGAACCATTAGATGCAAGGAAGTCTAAATGAGAAGCAACAATACTATCAGAATACCACCTATTTAAAGTAGCTAGAGTATTAAGCTTCCTTAGCCCATGATTCTTCCCATGCTCAGGTATTACTTAGAGGTTTGCTTTCTATTGCTATTCACAGAATGCATATACTAAAATCTAATCTGTCTCAAAGAAGATGGAATTTTAGTTAGAGTAAGGATTGTTTGGAGATTAAAGTATAGATACATCCTGTGGATGCATGCTGAATGGCTTTATAGATCTTTATGGTAAAAGTGAGCTGGAATAAAGAGTTTAGCATATGTGTCATGGAAGGCTGCCCCAAGCAAAAAGCAGAGGAAAAAAAAAAAGCATGATAACACAAATCTGGGCAAGAAGAGGGAGGTAAGAGATGAAACAGGAGTTTATACAGAAGTGCAGGTCAACAGAATTTCAACTGAAAGAAACTAAACTTTAAGCAAAATACTTAAACACCACCAAAGAAAGGGCATGCATAAAAGCAAATGAGAGAGCATAGCCTGGAAAATTCCAAGAGAACAGATCTAGTCGCAATACTGTGGAGACTATGAAAGAAAAGAGCAGGACAGAAGCAATAGCAAAGGAAAAAAATACTTATCCATACGGAAGACCAATTAAGACATTGCAAATGTGTCACTTGTGGAATACTTTGGTTATTCATGATGTGAGCAAGGAACAGTAAGAAGAGCTAAACAACATAAGGCATTTTTGCTATGCCAAGCAACAAGAATATCTGCGAGACGAGAGAACAGGAAAACTTTAGAGTGAAATGGTATGGAGAAACAGTATGAATTCAGAATCCAAGAAGTAGCTAGCATTTTTTTAAGATGCAAGTGAGATAAACCTGGAAACTGTTAGCAAAGCAAGCTAAGGTATAACATGCCCAAGAAAAGTGATGACAGCTAAGGATAGAATTGCAGGAAATTACAGGAACAGAGAAAGGAAAAACACATGAGAAAAAGAACCAGAACAGAATATCCCAGTGTCAGATGGAAAACAGGCTCCAAGAGAAGGCACTCATCAACTGCTGAATGAAGACAAAGACAGATGAGATTTTACAAAGAGACAGAGGAAAAGATTGTAACTTAAACTCTCTAGTTTATTTCCAGACTAAAGATAACCTAATAGGTTTTGTGCATTTATACACGCACAATCATATGGGTTTAATTATATAAATCTCTTAGGATGCTTAGAAAGAATTACATACTGAAAAGATAGCCTAAACCAAATTTTGTCAACTCAAATTTTCCAAAATAAGATGAAAAAGACTCTGATTTTCACTCAAAGACTTATTTTGCACAATCAAAAAATGGTGCATACTAAAGATAAAAATTTTTGTTCACAAATTTTCCACAGTACTTCTGATTCTGCCTCTGGTCTTGGCTTTACTATTCTGACTCTGAAAAACTTGACACTATTTGCCTCTTCCAAGTTACAGGTGAAAGCAGGAATGAACAGGGAGTAATTCATTTTCTGTTTCACCAAGGCCAACCTTTAGCTCTCCTCAATTCTCATGCCTCCCTTTGAGGCTAAACAAGATAACAGTAGACAGACACCAAAATAGATGTGCCGCTGAATTTATAGCTAAAGAAAAGCCATTAACTGGTTTCATTTTGAAACACTGACACACATCAGTGAGCAAAAGGGATGAAAGAATTTGAACTATCAATTTCATAGCCATTTCATCATCATATTTCAAAGAATGAAGATTTAAATAAATTATACGGAGATTGTGTGCATAATGTCAATAGAACATAACAGAAATCTAACAAGTTCCTGAAATCTTTTCATTACTAAATTATGCACTAGCTTCTTGAAACATACTACATTTAGGAACAGAGGCTGGTGTGCAATGCAGTCTAGTTTCCCATACTGAAAAGAGATAATATGTGTCAGCTGATTACACAGAAGTAAATTATCACCGAAAGGAGAACATTTTTAATTTACTTGTCACTACAAACATAATCTTATTACTACTAATACAGGACTATTAACATTATGAAGTTTAAGAAAGAACGTAAAGACACGGACAGAGTAAGCAGGCCTGAATTTATCTGTTGTCTCATGTAAACAGTTTTAGTTTAGTTCACCCTTGTGTATTAACTACCACAGACAGAATAGTTTTGAATGGGTTCTTACCTCACTAATATTTGAATCAGTTATTTGCCCTTGCCTACTCATTAATTTAATCAGTTTATCCTTTATGTTGGGTGGCAATGACTTAATATCTGCAGCATATCTGGAAAGGTTCTTTGTCAAACACTGAAGGCATCTGAAATAAAGGAAAGTTACAGTACAGTCAAAAACAGGCATTACGTATTAGAACTAGAACAATCAAGCCATAAGATGTCATCTTCTGCATCCAGCTATGCTGCCTTCAAACCTTATCAGTTCCAGCTGTTCCATGCTACCATCAATTCAGTTATTGCCCTTTGGGGTCAATCAGCTGATCCTTCCGTGCAAGTGTTCCCCAATCAACTGTAGGCAAAAATTGTAGCCTCATTCACTGCGATCACCAAACCAGCTCACAAAATGAGTTTGCTGGTAGTATATTCATGAGCTTTAAGAAAAGCCTTTTCACCAGCTAAGCCTCCACTTGGTAGCAGTAAAATCTTTAGTTGGGACAGCTAGTTCCAGAGAAGGGACACCTCTCTTTCACCTCAGTTAAAAACATTGAGATATTTTCAGAGGTGGTATTTTGTTCACTGTCTAGTTTGTAGTACTCTTTTAATACGAATTGTGCTGTGTAACCCTGTGTTCAACCTTTTTAACTTTGTGCTTGAGACTAGATCCGATCACAGAGGATTGTCACCCGAGGAAGAAATTTTTCTGTCTTGGTGGGGTCCAGGAAATCACCTATCAACAAGTTTGTGGTCCTACAAAGTAGATTAGACAAAACAACTAGTGGACAAATGGGAAGTATAATATGTAGGGGAAAGTGAACCCACTTGGATATCTACAAGGTATTAAAAAAGCCTCATCAGCAATGGTTCTTCAAGAAATTAAGGTGCCCTGGGATGAGAAGGAAGGTTCTCACACAGCTGGTTGAAATTCTGTCACAATCAGAAACACTGATGAGACTCAGTATAGCCAGGTTTTTTTTTTTTTTTTGTTTTGTTTTTAATAGCCATATTTTAGGCCTCCTTCCCTCCACATGCTTATTTGTCAGTATGATTTATCAACCGGAAGGAAACAGCCTGATTATCATATACACCAGGCTAGAGATTTTGAACTAACAATAATGCCAACATACACTGCATTTTCTATACATCATAAACACCCTGCTCTCTGGACATCTTTTGTATTCAGGGTCAAAATTTTTTCCCTGTTCCAAGCAATCTGTTCCCCTTGCCAGATACTGAAACTTGACTTAAAGTTTCCATCATGAGATACTGCTGCATGAGAAATTGCAAACAAATCTCAAAGACACACAGGGCTTAAGTATTCATCTGAAAAGGAAGGACTAGGCAGAAATAAATATTAATAGGCCTATTAATACCACAGAATGCTGGGTGATGCTTTAAGACAGGATTTGAAATCCTAGAATTTTAGCTGTATGAATGCAACAAAAAGGGATCGTTTCAGTACAAATACGTTGTTAAGAGACTCCAGATGGAACACAGCTTTTTGGGAGAAAACATGAAGAACTTAAGCAAAATAAAACAAAGCAATCAGTATTATCCAGCTATATGTGGAACAGTACCCAGGTGGAACACTCGAAATAATGGTTTTCAACGTCAAATACACAGAAGAGTATTTACTTATGCAATATTTAATACTATAGAGGGACACTAATCATGCAATCCTATTGTTTTTCAGATTTCTAAGTCATTTTAATGTATCATAGGATACATAAAATGTTAATGTCCCAACATTTGCAACCTTAAATTACAATCACAGGCTTACTGAAGCACCAGAGGCAACTCTGGGAAGAGTTTATGAATAGCTTCTAAGCATCTTGAGCATACTGACCTTGAGAGCAATCACCACTCGGTAATACGCTAAAAGACAACTGCTGGTCCTTAAGGAAGGAATTGCAACTCTCTGAAGGGAGATTTTATTATCAAAAAGCAAAGTTCCTAGGTAAATAAGGAACATAAACTAGAGTGAAGCTAACCAACATCCAGAGATAACTGAAAAGGTAACACTCTCATCTAGGAAATGCCAAGACTTTAAAAAGGATTACACTACAGCAAAACTAAAATGGAGGCAGTTGAAATGGGGGAGGAAGGGTCATTCCTCACTGTCCCCCTCTTACTTAGAAACCTAGCACGAGTCCATATAGGTGATGGAGTTCTTTGAATTGCAGGTTCTATTATCCATTGAGCATAGGTACCTGAATTAGATTCCCTGGGCCAACTTCTCTTTTTAAATCCTATCCAAAATTTTGGAAGAAAACATTACTGTCCTACAAAACATTTTGCTTTCGTAGAACCAACATTTTTCCATTAACTCACCCTACTAGTAAACTCAGAGCAGCTACTATAACTGCACAGTAACTCTCTCTGCTGCAGTTGGCCTCTATACTTTTGTGTGATCTAGATACACACAGCAATAACTAAGATTGTTAAGTAAAAAGTATAATGCATTCACCTGGCAGACAGATTTTGTCCCAGTCTAACTTAATGAAAGAAACCATAAATCCTGTTTTTCACGGACAGGGAAAACTGAGTAGTGCTTTACTCCTGTAACGACCTGACAAAAGACCATTCCTTCTTGCAAAACCCCCAACTGCTTATTCCCTGCTCCACATTATCAGACTTGGTACATCAGCTGTTTATAGTTCAGAGTTGTCTGCAAAGCGTCAAATGGCATACTCTTTTGTTCCAAGTGTGTCAAGAGGTGCAGAACAGACAAGGCCTATGATCTCAACCTTAAGCTTTATGACAGGGTTAAGGCCTTATGACAGGACAAATGTGTATATGTCCAATATATAAACCAGAAATTAGATCTTTATGACTAATTATTCTACAAATAGTCTAACTTACATCAAGGTGCAGCTTATACTAAGTTATGTCACGTGAAACAGAATAGCAGAACAGATGTTAGAAGTAGGACACATCGGAAGAAGAAATGAACCGGAACAGATACTAAAATAGGTTTAATGGCAAATAACAAAATATATACATCTTCCTGCATTCTTTAGGGCTGAATAATTTATATCCATAGTAAGACCATAAAAGGAAGCTCTGTTTTGAAACTGTCCTCAGTATTTGTTCATGCAGATGTACCCATCTGCAAATGTTCTGACGCCTTTGTAAGGCCGTGGTTTTCCAAGACTCTGACAGGTCAGGTAACACATTAGTCTGCAATAGGCTGGCCACCTGTTAATGATACCTGTTACACAGGAGCTATCTATCAAAGACACATGGAACAATCAAACCTAAGCAATACCTAACTACATACTCTCGTGACGACTTACATGTGCAGCACACTTCTTTACCACGTACCGACAATCTTAATTAAAACACCTTTAAATTTGATGTTTCATTTGTGTTGTTCTGAGTGTCTCGTTTTTGACGGTTGAAACTCTCTTGGTTCTGAGCTTATGTCTGGGCATTAACAAGTCAGCTTAAAACACCTGCCAGGGCTCTGAGAGATTTGTAACAGCAGCCTCCTACAAGTATGACAGCTAAAGCTGTTATCTAGCCCAGCTGCCTTCTCCACCTCTCCAGCAAGCATTGTTGCTGCCAGGCATCCACTCTATTTAGCAGGCCCTGCAACTCCTACACTGTCAGTTTTCATCCAAGCATAATTACGTAAACCAGCTTCAAATTTGGTGTGCCTTAATATGCCAGCCTTGAAACTGCATCAGCTAGGAGTGCATCTGTAACCTGGTCATTTCTCACCTTGGGAACAATAACTTCAGGAAACAGAAGCTAATACAAAAGATATAACTTGAGGTGAAGAAAAAAAAAAAAAAAAAAAGAAAAAAAAAGGATGTTTCTAAATATTTCCAATATGATGCTCTTGTGCATGTGACCTTTGGAGTGCTAATTTCTCTTTTGGGGCATGGGGTAAAGGCAAACAAGTGGCAGACAAGCAGCAGATACCACCAAGCAGCAGAAACACCTTAATAAATACACTTTCTGTTAGGTTTGGAGATCTTAAAAATAATGACTCCACACGCTAATAGATTTGTTTCAGTTTTTAGTTTCTGCTGTAAGTTCTGCTAGTTAAACAATAAGCCTAAGGGTTAGCGTAAGTAAGAAGCTTAAAGCGCAGCCTGGCATAAATAGATGGCCATCACTTGATTAGTATAAGACAAGAAACAATACACTAAAATTACACACATTTGTTAAAAAGTTGTGTAATTATTAGCTTCAAGTATTAGTCTTATTGGTATAATAATTATATTGTTATATTAATACAGAAAATCACTGCACCAGTACTAATAAAGTAGCGTAAAAAAGATTAGTAACCAATCAAAAGTAGAAATTGTTTATGGTATCAAGTGCTACAGTACCCATAAAGAGAAATTATTAGGTCTAAGATCTAAGGTTAATCACGAGAACATGAGCATGTAGTGTAATGCATGTCTTAAACATAATTTTAACAGATTAATCATGCACAACAAAAAAAAAAATGGGTACTGTTTTAGCTTTGCAAAAGGATAAAAGTTATTAGCAAGACAGAACCCTTGTAATTGATTTCTATTAGCAGTCCAGCTGTCATTACACACCACTCTAGCCAAATGTAAAGTCCAAACAGAGGCTGAAAAGGCTAGTTCCACCCTGCCTTGTCTCCCCAACCACTTTTTACTCCACCTTCTTCATGCTGGCTCTGAAATTCACAGTTGCACAGTGAGCTGTTCGGCATCTAATCTGAATAAAAATTCCTGTGACTAAAACTGTGAGGTCACAGAAACAGTACTGCCAAAAAAAGTGGCTGAGGGCAGGGGGCAGCAGCAGCCTAGAGTTAAGCCAAGACAAATTTAGCGTATAGCCATAGCTCTGGAGTCCCTATAGAAAACTTTTTTTGCAACAGAACCTTGTCTGGCACCAGAATGCCACCAAATCACAGCAAATTAAACTCACACTGATTAAAAACTCTAGAGAAGTTAAAATATTACGGCTCTATAATCTGAAGTGTAGCACAGATTTAAACAAGGGAAGAAGCAAGATTTCCAGTGTGGAAGCACATTAAAAAACCCACTAAAGTTAGCACAGTGTAACAAGGGCACCTGTAGCAAGTCACTGCAGAAGACACTGTACTGAGGAGACAGAGATTTCAAGCAGAATCTAGGCAGAGTTTAACCACAGGCCTTGGTTGTAGACACCTGTATGTCAGCATGAGTGACCATTACATAACTTGAGCACACACCATGATTGCCTTTAACTCATTCCTCTGGAGATGTGCAAGAATGAAACGTTTTCACCTTGGTGACTGCTGGATGAACTTGGCTGACTGACTATAACAGAGAAACCTGTAAACGGCTCCAACTCAGCACATGCACAAGTACATTACACCATCCACATTCCGTGTCTTGTGATTAAATAGTATATCTACATGTAACATTCCTTTACTTGACTGCAGAAACGAAGAATAGCTTTTTACTTCTACAAAAATCTTATCAAAGCTCTAAGAGACCACAACGAGTGTGAACCTCACCACAGACAGGATCTGCGCAATAGATTCCCTCCTAAACACAAAGGAATTTGACATAATGAAAAACTCAAAGCAAAACACCATTCAGTGGATTCACTGGGGCCAGGCGAAGCCAGGGATCCTCAACCACCCCTCCACATCCAGATCTGTCAGGGATCATCCCGTTATCTACCTGCCAAACCCTGTCACCCCCACCAAACCCTGCCCCCTGTCCTGTAACTCCTCCCAAACTGTCACCTCTGCCAAACCCTGTCACCTCTCCTGTAGCTCCTGCTGAACTCTGCCAAACCCTGTCACCTACCCTGCCACCTCATCAAACCCTGTCACCTCCGCCAAACCCTGTCCTCTCCTGTAGCCCCTGAACTCTGCCAAACCCTGTCACCTCTCCTGTAGCTCCTCCTGAACTCTGCCAAACCCTGTCACCTACCCTGCCACCCCATCAAACCCTGTCACCTCTCCTGTAGCTCCTGCTGAGCTCTGCCAAACCCTGTCACCGACCCTGCCACCACTATCAAACTCCGTCAACTACCCTGCCACCGCTGCCAAACGCTGTCTCCCACTCCGCCATCCCTGCCAAACCCCGTCCCCTGCCCTGCCACCCTGGCCAAACCCTTCCTGCGGGCTCCCCCCTAGCAGGGCCCCGCGGGTTGCCTCGGTGACGCTGCCTTTACTCGAGGCCGCGGCCCCGCCGCGAGGGCTGCGGTCTGACCCGGCCGGCCGGCCCTGAACCCACCGGGCTTCCCGGAGGGAAAGGGGGCCGGCGGGCACAGCGGCAGGGCGTCGGGGCGGCACTCACAGGTCCAGGAGGAGCTGGACTTCCTCGCCGGCACCGTCCCAACCGCCGCTGAGGCGGCTCATGGCGGCGGCGGCGGCGGCAGGGAATAGGGAAGGCGGCACCGCCCCGACCCAACGGCTCCGGGTGATGGTGCCGAAATGGCGGCGGCTCCCTCTTGTCGGCGGGCATGACGGGAGATGTAGTCCTGCTCCCGGCCCGCCCTGCGGTCGCCTCGGGGATTGTGGCGGGAAATGGCAGGAGTGCCTCACGAAGCGGCCTGAAATACTGTGAAAAACCCCAAATCTCGCACAAAGGGGCTGTCTCTCTCCGCTTCCAGCGCTTAATATTTAGGAGAGAGTATCTTCCCAAGCCTGGCAAGGGAGCTTGGGGAGGTTAGGAGCTGTCAGGCAAGCAGCACAGTTCTTTTAACCACTGTTTCCCTCATTGCTGCCATCAGGGGAGTCATATCAGAGCACCGTTTTTTCTAACCTCCATTAATCTGCAGAGACAAGAGTCTGCTGTCTCCCAGATCTTTTTACCTGCAATTCATTTTCTCTCTCTCTCTCTCTTTTTTTCCTTCTGTCTTTTTACATTTCTGTCTGGATAGTGTGATATAAATTGAGACAACACAGTCTTTAGGAGCTAACAACATTATTAGTGTATAATTGCTACGTCATTATCTTCAGACCCAAGACCCATCACCTACCCTTACTAAAAAGAACAAGTGATTGACTAAGATAAGGAAACCCCTGTTCTTGCAAAATTAACTGAAGGATCCATATCTAAGAGAAACACGGGTTGCTAATGTTGCCCGGTAACTTTGCTGAAGTTGATGACTGAAACATCTGGATTAACAGATAAACCGCAAGGATGCTGATGGATGATGATGCTGCAAGACCTACAAAATATACTTTTTTATGACTGGATAATTAGAAATATGCATTAGTAGGTAATTGAATGATTCATATCATACCCTTATAGTGTAAGCTATAAAATCCCCTAAAAATTTGCTTGGATGCGCCCAATTTGGCTGGGATGCCTCACACACATGGATAAATATTTACCTTTGTAATTTTATTCAGCCAGCACAGGCCAGTTTTGAAGTTTGTAACAAAAGCAGGAGGCACACGAAGCCAACAGAGCAAGCTTTGTTTTAGCTTTCCCCTTGACAGCAACAAGCAAGACGTCCCCGAGGAGCCTGAGCACCAGGGAGGCTACAGGAGCAGGCTGGCCTCAGCCGCCACGGAAGGGTGTGTGTCCCTAAGGAAACGCAGGAGAGAGCCGAGTTTCCCCGAGTGGCTGGTGGCTTTGGGGCTAGTTCCCTGGAAGGACATGGCATGGCCGTGAACAAGAGGAAACGTGATGCTTGTGAAGAGGGTGACAGGAAGGAGAAGTTTCATAGAGCATGTGTGCAGGCTGTGGCTTTTTACACTATTACATCAAAATCATTCATGGGATTCTTGACACTTTAGGAAAATATTTTTCCAACAAAACACGTTTTCACGGTGGGAGGTGCTGGGTTGGGTGGGGATTGCTAGCAGGCCTCCCTGGAGATCCCTTTCCTGGGTCAGGAGACATGATAAAGCTGCAGCAAACTGTGTGATACTGGCAAATTCTGTGTGCCTGCATGATGAACCTAACCAGAAGACACCCCTGGCTGACAAGCAACCAATTCTCTTGCTATTTTTCACAAGATTCAGTTTACCACATCTGCTTCTCCCATCAGCTAGTCTGGCAGTGGGTAGAGGCTAGTGGGTAGCAATGAGGCTAGGGTTGTGCTGAGGCTAAGTTTACTATTCCTCAGCTTGTGGGCTGGAAATTATTACTAGCCCAGTGACAGCCTTTAACTGTTCAACCTCAGGAGTTGCTTCTGAAGCAGCTCATGAACTGCCAAACTTCACACACCCGTGCTGTATCTCAAACTGAAACTGGCGCCAGGCTATCTCAGGGACCAGTTACATGCTGCTCTTACACCGATTTGACTGCAGGCAGATGCAGAAAGGTCTTCAGTCACATCAGCCTAAACATGGTGAGAAACTGTACTGATAAAACACCAGGCTGTAAACAGTGATTCAGGAAGCGCTTGAACATAGACTCTCTGCAAAGCTGCTTTTAGTAAGTCAGGCCTCAGCTTGTACTGGTAAATGGGGTTATTCCTCCCCTGGTGCAGGACAGCACTTCCCTTTGCTGAACTTCATGAGGTTCCTCTCTGCCCATTTCTCCAACCTGTCAGTTGTCTCTGTTCAGAGGGACATCATCAGGTACATCAACCGCTGTTCCCAGTTTTGGATCATCTGCAAACTTGTAAGCATGCACTTTGCCCCATTGTCAAGGTCAATAATGAAGATGTTAAGTGGTATGACCCTAGTATTGACCTCAAGGGACTGGTCTCCATCTTGTCTTTGTGCTGTTGATCACAACCCTTTGAACCCAAAAGTTCAGTCTGTTTCCAATCTACCTCACTATCCAATTATCCAGCCCATACTGGGCTGGAAGGCAACCTGATCTAGTTGAAGATGTCCCTGCTCATTGCAGGGGGGTTGGACTAGATGACCTTTAAAGGTCCCTTCCAACCCAAACTATTCTATGAATCTATTCTATGATTCTATACTTCATAAGCTTATTGATGATGTTCTCAGAGACTGCCAAAAGCCTTATTAAAATAAACATCACTGTTCTACCCTCATCTAGCAAGTCAGTCATCTCATCACAGAAGGCTATGAAGTTAATGAAGCACAATTTCATCTTCATAAAAGCATGCTGACTACTCTCAGTAACCTTGTCTTTCATGTGTTTGGCAATGGTTTTCTGGAGGATTTCCTCTTTTATCTTCCCAGGGATGGATTTGAAGCTGTAGTTCCCTGGATCCTCCTCATTGCTGCCTTCTCTCAGGAACTTTCAAAGATAATCAAGAGTGGCCTCACAATGATATCAGCCAGCTCCATCAGTACTCATGGATACATCCCATCAGGTCACATGGACTTATTTATGTCCAGCTTCGGCATCCCCTTACCTTGTCCTGCTCCACCAACAGCAAGTTTTCCTTGCTCTAGACTTCCACCCTGCTCTCAGAGAACCGGGATTCCTGGTCTTACCAGTAAAGGCAGGACCACAAGGCAGGGACTGGGGGAGAAAAGTCCTTCCCACTGTAAGGGAAGATCAGGTTTGTGACCACCTAAGGAAAGCGAACATACATAAGTCTATGGGTCCTGACAAGATGCATCGCAGAGTCTTGAGGGAATTGGCTGATGTAGTTGCCAAGCCACTCTCTATGGTATTTGAAAAGTCATGGCAGTCAGGTGGAGTCCCCAGTGACTGGTAAAAGGGAAACATTGCACCTATTTTTAAAAAGGGTAGAAAGGAGGACCCTGGGAACTACCAACCTGTCAGCCTCATCTCTGAGCCTGGGAACATCATGGAACAGATCCTCCTAGAAGCTCTGCTAAGACACATGAGGACAGGGAGGTGATTCAAGACAGCCAGCATGGCTTCACCAGGGCAAGTCCTGCCTGAGCAACCAAGTGGCCTTCTATGATGGAGCTACTACCTCAGTGGACAAAGGAAGAACTACGGATGTCATCTATCTGGACTTCTGTAAGGCCTTTGACACGGTCCCCCACAACATCCTTCTCGCTAGATTGAAGAGATGTGGATTTGATGGGTGGACTGTTCGGTGGATAAGGAATTGGTTGGATGGTCACATTCAGAGGGTAGTGTTCAATGGCTCGATGTCCAGATAGAGATCGGTGATGAGTGGTGTCCCTCAGGGATCTGTATAGGAACCAGTACTGTTTAATATCTTCATCAATGACATAGACAGTGGGATCAAGTGCACTCTCAGCAAGTTTGCAGATGACACCAAGCTGAGTGGTGTGATTGACACGCCTGAGGGATGGGATGCCATACAGAGGGACCTGGACAGGCTGGAGAGGTGGGCCTGTGTGAACCTCATGAGGTTCAACAAGGACAAGTGCAGGGTCCTGCACGTGGGTCAGAGCAACCTCTGGTATCAACACAGGCTGGAGGATGAAGGGATTAAGTGCAGCCCTGAGGAGAAGGACTTGGGGGTACTGGTGGATGAAAAGCTGGACATGAGCCGGCAAAGTGCGCTCGTAGCCCAGAAGGCCAACTGTATCCTAGGCTGCATCAAAAGCAGCGTGGCCAGCAGGTCAAGGGAGGTGATTCTGCCCCTCTACTCTGCTCTGGGGAGACCCCAACTGGAGCACTGCGTCCAGCTCTGGAGTCCTCAGCACAGGAAAGACATGGACCTGTTGGAGTGGGTCCAGAGGAGGGCCACTAAAATGATCAGAGGAACACCTCTCTTATGAGGAAAGGCTGAGAGAGCTGGGGTTGTTCAGCCTGGAGAAGAGAAGGCTCTGAGGAGACCTTATTGGGGCCTTTCAATATTTAAAGGGGGCTTATAAGAAAGATGGGGATGAACTTTTTAGCAGGGCCTGTTGTGGTAGGACAAGGGGTAATGGTTTTAAAGTAAAAGAGGGTAGATCAGACTAGTTATAAGGAAGAAATTTTTCACGACGAGGGTGGTGAAACAATGGCACAGGTTGCCCAGAGAAGTGGTAGATGCCCCATCCCTGGAAACATTCAAGGTTGGGTTGGATGGGGCTCTGAGTAACCTGATCTAGTTGAAGATGTCCCTGCTCATTGCAGGGGGGGTTGGACTAGATGACCTTTAAAGGTCCCCTCCAACCCAAACTATTCTATGATTCTATGAAGACTAAGGCAAAGAAGGCATTGAGGACCTCAACCTTTTCTATGTCTGCTTTGCAGTGTGAGGTTCTGGTTCTGTTGGATCTCAAGAAAAAGGCACAAGATGCTTAAGAGAAAAATGTGCTTTTAAAAGTTACAGTGAGAAGTCTTACATGTCTCTTCCAATGCTGGGAAACACATAATGATACAGCATGGGGCAGACCTCTCTGGCAGTGCCACTGCTATGCAGAATTCTTCTGTGGTGAGGTTCAATGGCCTTATTGTTTATCACACCTTTACAGTATTCTTCCAAGTAAAACAAAGCCATCAATCTCTTACTTGTACAATGCTGAATGTTCTAGAGGGTACACTGAGGTTTGCTGAAAGCGTTATGCTTTTACACATTCCCATGGGAACAAGCTCTTACAAAGAGTACGTACAGGTTGCATTGTTAATGGCAGCACATACTAATGTCATGTTATATGCTCAGGTTTAGCAGTCACTCATGCTAACATCCACCTCTGTAATCAAAATCTACAGTTAAACTCTACCTAAGTTCTGCTTGAAATCACTATCTCTTCTTTATAATGCCTTCTGTGGTAGCCCACTACAGTATTCTTTTTCACCAGGTCCCAGCCCTATTCAGGAGTGGGCCCACTTTTTCTCTTGCAGAAGCACTTCTTGTTGTCCTTCGCGTTCCTCACCAGATGGATTTGGCTTTCCTAACCCCCACCCTGGCACACTTGGACAGTGGCTCTGTTCCTTCTGGGTCACCTGTCCTTGCTTCCACCTCTTGTATGCTTCCTTTTCATGCTTGAGTTCAGTCAGGATCATCCTGTTCATTCATGCAGGCCCTTCTCGACCTTTACAGGTTTTCCTGCACACCAGGATGGACCATTCTTGACCTCGTAGGAGGCGATTTCTTGGGACCTCTGGATCTTTGGACCTCTTGATTCCTCTGGACTGCTCTTCTCTTCAGGATCATATCAAGTGGATTCATCCAAGTAGATCCCTGAACAGGCTAAAGTCCAGCCTCTTGAAATCCAGGATCATGATCCTGTTTTTTGCCTTCTTCCCTCCTTTCATGATTTTGAACTCCATTTCAAGGCAGCCTCAGCCTTCACATCCGTGATTGGGACTCCAACTTGCTTATAAGGATCACTGCCAGCAGAGTACCTTCCCTCATCAGCAACTCAATCTCCTGTGTTAAGAAGTTTGCAAAGCACTATGGGATAATAGCGGAAGATAGGCAAGGAGGATTATAAACACGCTCAAGTGACCTGCAGCTAGGCTGTAGACAAATACATATATCATACTAATTGTTATTTATCCTTGTGTGCTTGACAAGTAGAACATCTGTGTTTAGATAACATAGGCCTATGATAGACTTAGAGGCACCCTATTGGACATGCTTGAAATTCCTGCCCTGCCCTGATCTTTGGAGAAGATCAAAGCAGAGGGGTAAACTACACCTGCGTGAATCCTTGATAAACAGGCAAAAACAGCAGGGCCGGCAATCCTCCAGCATGGACCGAGCTCAGCTTGTGTGCGTCTGCCTGGGTGCTGCTTCAGGGATCCCCTGGTTGGCGAGGTAATGAAAATTAATTTACTCTTTGTATTTCATCCGTAGTTTTGTGGTTGTTCCTGCGTCCTGCCTATGCTGACTCACATTTGGCGTAGTCCGCAGGATTCAGGAACAGCTGTGCCATGGCCGGCAAAAAAGGCAGTGACTCCCCATCTTCCGGGATGGCCCAGAACTGAGCACTGGACCCCTGTGGCCACTTTCCTGCCTTCGTTGGCTCTGCCAGAAGCATGGCCTGAAATTGATGACAGGGCAGTAGTTATCCCCCAGACAACTGAAATGGCTACGCACAGATTGCCATGGAAAGTGGCATCGGAGTCTTCTCACAAGTTAGCAGGGAGATTTGGATGATTATTAGTTACCAGTCTTACAGCTCTTGACTGTGAAGATGTAGCATTACAGAGTAAAATGAGACAGCTGGGAAGGGAAATCGGGACTTTACAAGATGCAAAGGCGATCACAGGAGAAGTAATTACTACTCAAGCAGAGCAGTGCCATGGGCTGCAAGGTACTGTAGAGAGGTTGGTAGAGCGCATTGCTAATAAACAAAGGGACAGATATGGAAAAAGTAAGGTTTTGATTTTGCAAGTTCATGCTGTCACCACAAAACCTTCTCGGGGTCCTGAGGAATGGGGTGGAAATACTTCGAGTGAGTCCTCAGACTCCAAGTTTGAGTTTGAGTCAGATTTAGAAGGCAGGGAGGTGGTAGAAGCACGACCCCTCATACAACTGAGGGGGCAGCAGGAACAAGCGGATGGGGGAGTGCAGGTCATGCATACTTAAACCCTGAAAAAGTTAGGGGAATTTTCAGAGATCTATCAGCAAAAGAGTGCCAAGACAGCAGAAATGAAGGTTTGGCAGGTCCCCCAAAATTGCCACCACTGTAGCCTCTTACCATGAGGGGAACTGGTGCCCCTATGTTCCTTTAATTATAGAGTGGCAGTCTGGGGGGATTTTACATGTATTAGCTCTGGTGGATACTGGAGCTGAAGTTACTATATTACATAATAGTATTAATAATAAAGAAGCCACATCACAGATCTGTGGATCAGGGGGAAATCCAACCTTTGCTCTCTGAGCTAAGATTACCTTAACAATAGGAAATGCCACTCCATTTACCATGGTGGTGTTAATTGCCCCAATTAAAGAATATATTTTGGGTATTGATGTATTGGCAGGATGAACAACTGAAACTTTAAATGGTCACTTCTGCTTCGGGACTTCGCAAGTGGGATTTGCTATTTGATCTATAATTGTCTTGCATGGATTTCCAAAGTGGGATCCTGTTGTGCTGCCCGTGCCTGCCAAGGTGGTAACTGTAAAGCAACATCATATTCCAGGGAGGAGAAGGAAATTACTCAAACCATCCAGGCACTTCAACAAGTGGGAAACATTAAGAAAACCATGACTGCTTTTAATAATCCTATTTGGCCTGTTTGAAAACCAGACAGCACTTGAAGAATTACTGTAGATTATAGAGAACTGAATAAAGTCACTCCCCCACTTGCAGTTACGATACCAGACATGGTTACTCATAGAAAAAATTAGCAAAAATTTACAACCCTTTAAGGTGGTGACAGATCTTGCTAATGCTTTCTTTTTGATAGCCATTGCTTCAGAAAGCCAAGACCAGTTTGCCTTTACCTGGCAACAAAAGCAGTATGCTTTCCAAGTATTGCCTCAGGGATAAAAACACTGTCCCTCCATTTGCCCCAAATGATAGCAGCTAATGTAGCATTATGGTCAGGTACCGTTACTGTTTACCATTATATTGATGATCTATTGACTATGGCAGAGTCACCAGAAGAAACTGAAGTAGCTGCCAAATCGCTGAAAGCGCATTTACAGGACTGAGGCTGGGCAATTAATCCAAAGAAAATACAGGGCCCTAGTACTACTGTACAATTTTTGTGAATAGTTTGGCATGGACAGATTAGAAAAATACCAAATAAAGGACAGCAAACAGTCCAGCGATTTCCTGTAGCAGCCACAGTAAATAAGCTACAGGCCTTCTTGGGACTTGTAGGGTATTGGAGAACTTTTATCCCACATCTGGCAGCATTAATGCGCCCTCTACAGAAATTAACTAGGAAGAAGGTTGTCTGGCAGTGGATCAAGCAACAAGAAATCTTTGGTACGTGCAAAAATGCTTTGATTGAGCATGTGCAATTATACACTCCTAGGCAAGGATATCCTTTTGAATTAGAAGTAACAATTCTAGATGATATAGTCTTGTGGGGATTGTGGCAGATGACTGGGCCAAAAACTCAGAAAGAACCTGTAGGATTTTGGTCCAAGGCATTACAAGGCTCTGCTATACATTATACCTCAATGGAAAAACAAATTTTAGCTGTAATTTGGGCACTACAAGAAACCGAAAGAATCACAGGCCAAGATAGTGTGACTATACACACACCCATACCTATTCATGGGTGAGTTACTGATGATTCTGTTCAGACCCATGCAGGGGTAGCTCAGGCAGCCACACATTGGAAATGGAAACGTTATTTACAGCAACAATTGCTACCAGGAAGGCCACATGTAACCACTCCATACACCACGCTTCTAGGAACTGTATCATTTAATCATATGCCCGCAGTAGGGGAAACTCTTCCCCTTGGAAATATCTCTATGTCTCTGTGGAGGAAGATCCCCCTTACGACAAGTTCATAGAAGAGCACAGAAAGATGCCTGGTTTACCGATGGAAGTGCAACATACACGACAACTAGACAAAGACAATGGAGAGCAGTTGCATAGGCTCCAGTTCCAGGAATTATATTATGGCAAACAGGTGTACAGGCATCTAGTCAGTGGGCTGAACTCATTGTAGCATCTCTTGCCATCCTGGAGGGGAAGGCACATTACTTGTATACAACCCAACTGACAGTGTATAAAAGCCTCACAACGTGGTTGCCTTGCTGGGCCCAAGAGGACTGGCATGTACAAGAATACCCTATATAGGGAACAGATATACGACAACAAATTTGGCAATACGTACAAAGGTATCCTTTAAAAGTAAGGCATGTCTCAGCTCATCAAAAAGATCATTTGCTTGAGTCACAAAACAGGGAAGGAGATGATATGACCTCCGCTGACGTAACATGCTCAAGCTATAAATGCACGTGTAGCTTGTGGACATGGCTCAGCTTGTACTGCGCGCACATGGGACATTGCTCACAATCAAACCCCTCTGCTATTACACATTTATAAAGCATGTGCACATAATTGTAATATTTGTACGCAGCTACATTTAAGGGCATTATATAGGCCACGGGGAAAGATAAGACAGGGTCAGTGCGCCTTGAATGCCTGGCAGGTGAATTACATGGGCCCCCTGCCCCTGTCAAGGGGGTGGCAATATGTATTCGCTGCTGTGGATACAGTGTCAGAACTGTTTTTTTCTAAACTCACCAAATACGCTAATCAACATAGCACAGCTGAAGCATTAAAACAACTCATTCATCAACACAGACCTCCTCACCAAATACAAAGTGACCAAGGAACACACTTTAGTGGACATAATGTTCAAGATTGAGCTCAAGGGCTAAGGACAGATTGGATATTCTATGTTGCCTACCATGCCCAAGCTAATGGCTTGATTGAAAGAATGAATGGGATATTGAAAGAACAATTAAAAAAGCTAACCAGTACTAAAACTTTACAACATTGGAGCTCACATCTCACTAAAGCAATTTTTTTGTTAAACAGCCAGAACATTCATAATCAAACACCCTACGATCGTATTACAACACCTCCAGTACAAAACACTGAAATTCTTCCAGATTGTATCTCTCCCAAAATATTAACAACTGGGGAAATGGAATTGTTTACACCAACAGATTGTGTGGTGGAACTGCGACCTATTGGTCTAGATGTGAAGATTCATATAATAACTCCTGAGAATGCCGTATGGTTCTGTACCCCAACTTCTCCTCTTATTTTACCTCCTCGGTTGAGATCAGATTCTTAAGTTCTTGTATTTCAGGTGTCTTCAACAAATACCTGTGCCTTATCTAGAGGAGACAGCATTGAAATGGTGTTATTGGTGTCACAAACCCAACATCGAATTGAAATTCAATCTGAAAAAGCACAAGCCGTAGCTCTTCAATCTGTGTGGGCAATTACCCCACATCAGGTTATCAAACCTGGGGTAATATTAGCTAAAGGAGCCGGAGCAACGGCACATGTACTGCTGGAAGGAGATGGCACTCCTGTTTTCCTCCCTTATCACAGGTTGGCTCATCATGATTTGTAGTCAAAGCACATGCTTTGGTAATGTATTCAGTAGCAAACATAGCACCTGGCATGTGCTCTAGCACAAGGTTTAAATCGGACAAAGGCAATTGCTGCCTTGAATTTGGAGGTAACAGCTGTGTGCCAAAGAACATTACAAAATCAATTTATGGTGGACTGTCTCCTTCTTCAACACCATAAATGCTGCGTTAATTTTGAAAGCATGTGTTACTTCAACATACCTGATGAATCAGCCAGCATAGAGGACAACATTCAACATCTCCATCAAATAAGGAACCTACTGGTGGTGCCTGGCTAGCAGAGTGGTTTAATTCCCTGACAGAATGGGTGGGACACCTGATTCAAAGCATTATTGTAGGGATATGTTTATTCCTTTTTCCATATGTGTTTATTACGTACCTCTGTAAGTTACCCTACACCCTGCAAGCCCAAATGGACACCTCCAGCTTTGCCAGCCCCAGCAGAAGTGGTCCCTTGAGCAAAGGGGTGGAATGTGGGATAACAACGGAAGATTGGCAAGGAGGATCATAAACACGCTCAAGTGACCTGCAGCTGGGGTGTAGACAAATACATATATCATACTAATTGTTATTTATCCTTGCATGCTTGACCAGTGGAACATCTGTGTTTAGATAACATA
The DNA here is from genome assembly GCF_965183815.1 of Platalea leucorodia. NCBI lineage: Eukaryota > Metazoa > Chordata > Aves > Pelecaniformes > Threskiornithidae > Platalea > Platalea leucorodia. The sequence goes on from NC_138826.1 coordinate 61,562,452, forward strand.
GGCCTATGATAGACTTAGAGGCACCCTATCAGACATGCTTGAAATTCCTGCCCTGCTACAAAGAAGATCAAAGCACAGAGGTAAACTATGCCTGCACAAATCCTTGATAAACAGGCAAAACCAGCAGGGTCAGTGATCCTCCAGCATGGACCAAGCTCAGCAGTGCCTGCATCCCTGCTTGTGTGCCTCTGCCCAGGTGCTGCTTTGGGGATCCCCCAGTGGGTGAGGTAATGAAAATAAATTTACTCTTTGCATTTCATCTGTGGTTTTGTGGTTGTTCCTGCGTCCTGCCTGTGCTGACACACAACTCTAGATGGATTTGGCTTTCCTAACCCCCACCCTGGCACACTTGGACAGTGGCTCTGTTCCTTCTGGGTCACCTGTCCTTGCTTCCACCTCTTGTATGCTTCCTTTTCATGCTTGAGTTCAGTCAGGATCTCCCTGTTCACGCAGGCCCTCCTCCACCTTTACAGGTTTTCCTGCGCACTGGGATGGACCATTCTTGACCTCATAGGAAGTGATTCCATGGTGGGGGGGGGAGAAAAAAAACAACACAACAACCAGCTCTCCTGGAACTCTCTTCTCTTCAGGATCATATCAAATGGATTCATCCAAGTAGATCCCTGAACAGACTAAAGTCCAGCCTCTTGAAATCTAGCACCATGATCCTAGTCTTTGCCTTCTTCCCTCCTTTCATGATCCAGTACTCCATTTCAAGGCTGCCCCAACCTTCACATCCATGACTAGGACTCCAACTTGCTTGTAAGGATCACTGCCAGCAGAGCATCTCCCCTCATCAGCTCCTCAGTCTCCTGTGTTAAGAAGTTGTCAAAGCACTCAGAAATTTGCTGGATTGCTTGTGCCCTGCAATGGACACTGGGGTGGCTGAAATCCCCCATTAAGACCAGGGCCCACAAATATGAGGCCTCTAGTTGCTCAAGGAAGGCTTCATCTAGAACTCCATCCTGAAGAAGTTGTCTTTAGCAGACACGCACCACATTGCCCATGTTGGTCTACCCATTAATCCTGAGCCATAAACTCATCTGGCTCATTGTCTGGCCCTAAGCAGGGCTCCATGCAATCCCACTGCCCTCTCACATAAAAAGCAACTTTCCCTCCTCACCTTCCTAGCATGTCCTTCCTAAAAAAAGCCCGTTTCAATCTGTTGTGGTACTCCAGTCATATGAGCTATCCCGCCATGTCTCCATGATCCCAATGATATTGTAGTCCTATAATTTCACAGTGCTCTCATTGCTCCCACTTGTTCCCCATGGTGCATGCATTAACGCACAGAGACTTCAGAGAAGCACTCAATCATACTGACTTCCTAGAAAGGGTATGGCAGCATTCCCTACAATGCTGTCCTGTAGGCACTTCTTTGTATGCATGTACTTGGGTGACCCCACTTCAGCCCTATTTAGTTGATGATAAAGTCCCCTCCATTCACATGAGCCCACGCCCTTTGCTTGATAACCTCATCCATAACTTCTCCACTTGATTGTCATCCTCTCTTTCCCTTGTCATTCCTAGTTTAAAGCTCTTCTTACCAGGCTGACCATCCTGTTGGAAAACTCCCCGCCTCTCCCGCCCCGCACCTTAGTCCAGTGGATCCTACCTTTTCCAAGCAGTATTCAGTCCTCAAAGAGCATGCCATGTTCATATAAACCAAAATCCTATTGTTGTTGACCAGCAGGTCTGAGGAGACACCAGATGGGCCCTTATGTCCTCGACCATCACCCCAGAGCTATACATATCATATTTGGTACTTTTCAGGTCTTCCCTGGCAACATTATTGATGCCCATGTGAAAAAGCAGCAGGGAACCATAATCAGAAAGCCAGAGAAGCCTCTGCAGGCTCTCCGTGATATCACAAACCAGAGGCCCTGGCAAGCAGCAAAGCCCCCCCAGAGAACAGATCAGCAGACAGGCCTGTTCCCTACATCAGAGGGGTCACCACCTACTAACCCTCAGTGCTGCCTTCTGGTGCTCCTGTGTGGCTCAGGGTCAGCCAGCTCAGATGTTTCACCTGACAGAGCTCCCAGCCTCTTTTCTCCAACCATGGCACTGAAAATATTTTGTAACTACAAATCTTCAGGTAGAGCATGGGCCTTCCTCCTACTACCAGAAGTCACCAGCTTCCAGCTTTCACCATCCTCGGACTCTCTGCTGCCCACCCTGATAGACTCAACCTGCCCCTCCTTCGGTACATACCTCCCTGGTTTCTTGAAGCTGTAAGGTCTCAGAGAAGATCCAGCCAGTCTCTTTCACAATCTCTGACGATGTATAGTGTGCTGACCTCCTCCTGCAGCTCCTTTGCTTAATAAAATGCCTCAAAAACTGTGTATCTCCCTTCAGTCTAAAGGAGGATCTTCGCCTGCTCCAGACCAGCACCCTCCTTCTGAAGCTCTGCCTGGGTCAAGACCTCTAACATTACAGGGGAAGTTTTTCCAATAGCTGCTGAGGACAATGCCTTGTAGCACACTCCCACTGCTGCTGAGGAAACATGTGTTGTTATGAGATAAGGCACCAGCCCTTCCTGCATCCACTGCACTCAAAGATCTATGCTTTAGGCCTGGCTCTTATATAGGCCTCTCCTGAGCACAGGCTGAAAGGGTGCCAGACCCTCCTTAATCAGTGTCAGCTGGAACAAAAACTCCAAGGGCCCTTTGATCAAGGACAGCTGACAGAGCTCTCCTGCTAGACCTTGCTAGAAGTCAAGGCCTCCTGTAGCTATCTGTTCCCAACAGCAGCAGGCACCCTCCTCAAAGGCTTCCCAAAAGAGTTCCCAGAGGTCTATGCCAACGATGTTAGTCAAGGAGCACGGTGTTAGGAGAAAGGGTGTCAAAGACTTTAAAAGCAGTGCAGGTGATGAGGTATTCTGAACGTCACCACGGTTGGGAATTCTGCACAGCATGCCATGGCCACCTTGAAGAGGTCTCAAATGCTGACACACCTTTGGCTTCCCAGCATGAAAAAGGACATGAGATTGACCCATTACTCTTAGTTTCTAATTATTCAATAAATAGCATTTAACCATGTATACTTGTGAGCTGCCTTTTTTATTGAGATCTAGAAAGAACCTTACGCCTGCTCTGGTGTAAAACATAGCATTGTTTAGTGGAGGATAGAGATTGTGAATATGCAAACATATATGGCGTGATCCTTTAACAGCCTAAGCATTTGATCGCATAATTACTATAAACTACTTCAAGTGTAGCAACATATAATTATGATAAATAAGATCTCAAGTTCTCCTAACCTGTTAAGGTGTGCAGGACCCCCAGTGTTGCCCCTAGGGTTCACGTTTCTGGCACAGTGGCTCCAAGGGTGTCCTGTCTGGCACATTGAAGTGCTCTGGAGGACAATATTTGCTTCCATAGCAGCTGGTCCCAAGACACTGGGGTCTTCAATGCTGATCTCTGATCTGCTGCTGCTGCTCTGACTCCATAGCTTGTGAATTGGCTTTTTAGCCCCCTTAGTTTCTGTGACCTGTGATCTTTTTACTTTCTTGTTTTACTCAGACTCATGTTCTCTGGTGAATCGCAGTCTGTGAGACTGATCCAGAGATGGCCAGTCCCTTTGTATCCAATACTGTCTTCCTTATGCAGCTGACTTAGCAGTTACATTATTCACCATATAGCTTGCCAAAAGCTGAATATATTTTTGCTAAATCAGCAATTCATTTATGCTAAATCAGGGACTCAGTTATTGTCTCAACACAAAAAATCTCTGTATATTTGTGCTGGGTTGACAATCTGGTTACTGTACCATCTCAGTGCAAATATTCCCATAACCATGAGCCTGTGACCTCCTGCTGCCTTTAAATTTCCTCCTACAGAACAATACTTGAAACTGCTGGAAAGGTACACTGCAATATCGTCACGAACTGATCTGACTGGCAGCCTGTGCTGACATCTGGGTACAAAACCCCCTTAGCAGCAGAGATCCTTAGGGGGATGTCTGACACTGAGTACAGGCAGAGGATGTGAGGTGGAACTGTTACACGCTGGGGCCAAGCTGCTGCCCCAGGGCCTGACACTGAGCCAGGTCAGGCAGAGCGAGTGTTAGGTTCCCCTGGGCTCAACTGCACCATCTGGTCGGAGCGGTGGATGGGGCTGGTCTCAGGTGATGGGATGTGTGCTTATGTGTGTGAGTGAGAAGCTTTCCTTAGCACAGCCTATCCCATCGCTTGGTCTGTTAAATTAATTGAATTTGGCAGTCATGTTGTTTGGTGATCCCTTCCTCTTCCTGAGAACTAGGAACTCAGTATTTTGTTTGACAGAATTACCAACAATCACCAGGCTTCCCTGCTCCGCTGCTGTGGGACACCGGCCATGTCCGGGCTTCTTGGTGCTGAATGCGGAGGTCACCATGAGTTCAAGCAGAGGGTAGCGGGGTCTGACTTGAGCAAGATCCTTATCTTCCAAAACAAACCTGACATGATGCCTGGGGTGAGGTGAAGGCCTCACAGCCCACTGTTGCTTCAGTAAAGGCAGAAAGACCCCCGTACATCTGTACTGAATTCCCTGCCCCGTGCTGACCTGTCGTGCCCTGCCGACATTCCAGAATTAACAACCCTTGCTAAGGGCCAGTCGGCACACGATAACTGACTTAGTCCCACCTCACCAAGAGTATAAATCTGGCATTTAGAATCCTCCATTTTGAGGATGAGAACTCCAACTACTGGACGGGTCAACGGGCCTGGACCTCTCTCCTCCCCAAGCAGGGACGCCTCTTTGGTAAGATTCACGCCTCCAACTACGTCAGATGTTACCTGGGAAAGTATCGTTAACAAAAGCGCTGAACTATTAACTCGAGCTCCATTTTTGCAGTAAGTGTATTTAGCAACGGCAATTCCAAATTTGTTATATCTGTTGCCTTAATAAATCATCTATCATCTTTTCAACTTTGTGAAACCGTTTCAGTGAAAGTCCTTGAGAGGGCTGACAGGTAACGTTGACTCTGATAAGTGGCTACACACACAATCCTTTAGACATAAACTGTTGACAAAGTCTGAGACTAAGACTGGACCTAGCTGCACCTAGGCTCCTCTCTGAGAAGGAGTTTAGAAAGCAAGGGGGTCCTTTCTGAACCTTGTGACTCAACAGGAGGGCTTTCTCCCCCCAGCTACGCATCAGACTCATACTCTTAATGCGACAACTACTCACAGAGATTTGTGTCTAGCTTTTGTAAGATCAGCTTTATTTGATTAAAACCCGGTTTCCAAAATCATTGCTATATTTCATTTTTTAAGACAGAGATCATGATTCTGGAAGACTTTCTTAGGTAAAACTGAAGAGATCAGAACTGCGTCTGTAAGAGTACATTTTCATCCATTGTGAAGCTATACAATAGTCTCAATGTATCATAATGCAGAGTTGCACCCACATTGCAACAAGGCCTCAAGAGCTGGATACTAAATCCTACACAAGCACTTGTGGTTTGTTTTCTTTAATGATAGCAAGAAAATACTTGCAAAAGAAGCATTAAAGAATGCTGGAGTGATTGATTCTGCATACTTGGCTCTGAAACAATGGCACCGATGTAACTAGTTCATTTTCTTGCAGCCTTGTACACAATCTAAAGATCATGCTGTTTCCATTGGTTGTTATACAATTATTCTTGTTAAAAAGTTATGTAACTCTTGTACAGTGGTTGGCTGATTTTCCAACAGGCAGTTCCTTTTTTTCTTAGACATCCTTCAGGATATGCTCTTCTGATAACATAAGCAGGGCTTTCCAGATGTGGCATCTTGACAACCTTTGCACATGCTACTTATGCATAGCTTACATTCTTGTTCTAGGGTCAGTGAATAGGTTGTGCACACATTCTTCGCCAAGTTTCATTAAAAATTTTTTCTACAAAACAACGGTTCATTAAGAGGATATATATAAATAGACATTGCTTTTGCATTATTCTTGTTATTACTATTTGTCTAATTATGGCAGTGTTACTGTCACATTGATCTATCACGTTTACTTAAATGTATTCGATTCCCTTCAGGTTATGACACCAGATGGACCTATGCTGAAGTGAGTAATCATAAATCTTCCTTCACTTGCCCTTCAGAGCTCTGTTTAGTACTTAAGGAGCCAGGAGGTCACTGAACTGTAAAAAAGGAGGTTGACAGATGAGTTTAAATATCAGTAAAACAACTTTATACTTTCTACTGTGTCTTGTTTGACAGCAGTTGTTTTTTTTTTTTTCACTTACTGACACACAATTATGGCTTGGTTCTCCAGGCACAAGAGATGATGGGATTCTCTCAGTGAGGACTTTATTTTCAATGATTTTGAAGATATGTGCTGTGTTGAAGAGGATACCAGAGTATGTTTCCAAAAATATGTCCTCTACATGAACAACTCTAGCAGAGTCGTGTACCTTAGTAAACAATTGAAAATTCCCTTTGTTTTTCCTTTTTCAAAACAAATGGTTCTGTGTACAAAGCTACTACTTCATCTTTCTTGTCTAAGACTGAAGAAGAAACAGAAAAGGAAGGGAGACTGCCTTAATCATAAAAAAATGCCTGTTTGAGTTTAGAAATGTTCAGGGGTAGTGACAGACGAGTGGCATCTTTCAGAGTTGCAATTTCAACTTGATAAAATTTTGACAGCCTCTCACAACTGACCATATCTGTCCTCACCCACAATTCATTGTTTCCCATGAGGAAAGGATTTGCCACAGTGTTTATGGTGTTGTGCATGCACCCATGAACACTGGTGCTTCAGGTCGTTAGGCGCTGAGGGGTGCTTACTGTAGCAAGAACGGACCATGCCATCTGTGGGTTGCGTGGGAGCCTTCCCATTCTATATGCAGGAGTCCCTTCCTAAACATCCCATGACTCCTTTCTTCCTGTCTTATGACCATCTTTTTAAGAGGCAACACTGCCTTAACACTATGGAAGCACCAGCTGAGTCTCCGTTTCCCAATAATTGTTAGGAACACACAACATTTCCCTTAGTTTTCTCATCCCACCTTCAAGTGCCTGCTTTCTGTCAATCCTTCCATGAAAGGAGGAGCAGCAAGGAAACCGCTATGGCTTCTAGCGCAGATATACTATGTCACACTGCAGATCTTTAGCCAGGGGATCCAACTAGTAGAGTAGGACTGTGAAGGTGAGAAAGATAGCAAGATTGCAGTGATGACATGGATTCTTAGAAACAGCTACAGTTCTCTCTTCTGAGTCTGATAAGCAAGTGAGGGGTCTTGAGAGGTGAGCTGTAGCCACTGCAGAGCAACTGCAGAGCTTCAGAATGACAGACATAATGATGGACCCATACAGACATCTCTGTGTGGGAAACTGCAATTTTCAGATGTAGTTAATGCATTATATATACACGGTGCCTTGAATACCTCATTGTAAAGGGTGAAATTTTTTCCTGTCTCAGAATAAGATACACAGATAAGCGCATCTGGCTAAATAGCCTTGTAGCAAGGAAAATGCATTTAGATATCCCAAGGTAATTTTCAATTGATTGTTTATTTACAACTGGCAGACTTTTATTACATTGCAGATTACATCTTATTCATCTATTGTACTCATCTTGAAGCCTTCAGAATGGCTTCCATTTCTTTTATACTACAGATCTTGTGACTGTTCACTATCTACATATTATGGTATTTTTCTTACATAATGCCTTTTAGCCCATAGCATGTATTAAGGAATTTCTAATTTCCCATGCAAGTTCAGATTTTTCTTGGACTATCCCCTATAATACCACCCTGAGTTCTTCAGAGTGATGCAACCAGTTTAACACGTTCAATTATGTGCTTTGAGATCAAGCAGAATGGTCTCACTGCATAATTTCATTTTGAAAATAACATTTATGATGCTTCCATGGATAGCTCATCACAGTTCTTGTTAATGCAAATCACATGGCTGCGGCTGTGTTGGCCTGATGAATCAATACGGCAGTCCTCACCATCCTTAGAAACATTATTCTAAGACAGTGCTTGAAGAACTAGTTGGAGTAGGCAACTTAGTTTTATTTTTGTAATATAAAATACAAAAAGGTTACCCTACACCTAATTACTTCCTATGAGCCTACCTTTGCTCTCTTAATATCAGTGTCCTCATTTGATCCATTATTACTTCTAATACCTTCTTAGCTCCACATTATCTTTGGTCCAGGCAAAACTACATTGGTCCTGATTACACTACAGCCAATGAATCCACAATAATGACTTGGGCTTTGAGAGAGGTGTCACTCAGCTAGGAAGTGAGTTCAAAAAGCAAGAACTATAATAAGGCCTTATCCCTTTAGAATAAGAAAAATGTTGATTACAGTTCCCTATAATCTCCAGGAAAGGTCACGTGATACAAAGAGTGAAAGAAGGCTATCTAAAAATGTCAAGTCCTTTCCAAAAGTACCTGCTTCTTTATTATTGCAACATACAATGATACAGACATAGCATTAGTCTGCTAGAATAATGGATATTTACCACTATTTTACATTTACTTAGAGAAGCTAAACACAGGTTTATATATATAGGTTTATAGCTTTGACTTCCTAACATAGATATTTGTAGTAAAAGTATTAAGGTACTGTGACTGGATTATGAATGGAATCACTTGCATGCGAAAGCAGCAGGAAAAACAATAGAGGAAGGGTTGCAAGGACCTTGTGTTGATCCCTAACTAGGGAGATGTAACAGCAATAAAACTGGTAAGCACCAAGGAGCATGCTGTTTGTACCACACCCAAAGACCTGTACCCCAAGATGTCCATGACACATATGACTTATCAGCAGAAGACCTGCAGTGTCAGGGCTCTGAGGACACTAATAAGCCTTAATAGACCTGACCAGCATCACCTGAGACCTCATCCCCACAGCACGGGCTCAGGAACTCTGTTTAAGCTGAGTCCTGGGCCTTTACTCCTTACCTGAGCCATGTTAGAGGAGTGCTGATCCTCAGCGCAGCCCAGCCCAGCCCAGCCACAGCTGTACCTATGCCTAGCTATGGAGCTCCTTGATCTAGCCTTCAGCCTATGAACTGGCTTAACCCTGAACCTGTGTCATTGCTATGACGTTGTCTCATGCTCTGGACTCTTGGCTGTCTTCTCTAGGTCTGGCTTGCTTCCCTTGCTCCAGTACTGTGGGTCTGGGCCCTGGCTGGTGCGGGCTATGAACTGCGGGCTGTAGGATCTGCTCTTGGGTGCCTGTCCCCTAGGGAGTGACCTTGCTCTTGTTGCTTCCTGATATGCAGTCTGGCAGCAGGAGGATAGCAACAAGTTTACAGCATGCTGCGTTGTACTCTCTCTTCCTTTTAGGCCAACATGAAGATAAACTATAGCCCTGATGATATTCCTATTTTTGTCAGGATAGGCCTGTCAAATTAGGAAAACAAAGATGATAGGCAGCAACTTTACTGAAGGCCTAAAGGTGCTGAAGGGAGCAAGGTTCCAAGGCAATTCATTGCTCTTGCTAGAATTACTGCTGAAGCCTACAGGACCTGTCCAAAAAGTAACTAAAACTCCTGTTATAGTCAATCAAGAGGACCTGAAGAGATGCAGAGAAGACTCAGTAGCTGTTTTGTGTCCTCCAAGTGACATGCAGGTGATCCTGGCTACTCTGATACATACATCTTTGGTGCTTGGAGTATGAAAGAACGAATAGAAATGAAATAACTTTTAAAGTAAAAGCACCTTCTCCTTCCATAACGTCTCACAGTGAGTTTAGTTGCATTTATTTCCTGTATTAATAGCTTACAACAGTTAAATAATGTATTTGATAAATCACCTCAGTTTCTGGACATTTCTGTAAGTTAAGAATAAGGCAGCAATGTGTACCATAATTAATCAATCAGTTCTTGAACATCTACTGCTGGGTGAGCTCTGTCAGACTGGCTTGCACTGATTCCCAATTAGTGATAGTTAAAGGGGATGGCATGTGTCTTATCTCTGATGCCAGAAGGTTTCTTTGCCCAACAGTTGCTACCTGTTCTTGCTTTCTGTTTTGTTAGCCTGTGTGAATTATAAGATCCTCTTTCCATGCTAACAAGTGTAGTATTTTTCCTAGGACGCAGTACCTCATGTTGTTAGCCAGTGTAGTTTGTGTCTGATCGGTGGACTCTGTTGTCACTTGAAACTGGACTTGATGCATGTCAGTAAGAAAGCAGACCTTGTGTCCTGCTTTCATCCCTTCAAAGGATGACTGTAAGGTATTAATACACTAATCTCCTGATTTGAGTGATGGTGGGCTCAAATCACAGATAATGGGTAGGTGAGGGGAAGACAGTCTGTACAGCTCCCCTTTCAGAGCTGGAGCTGAGGTGGTATTTGTGTAGGAGACCACAAGCAATGCTGGGGTACAGTGAATTCTGTAGCGGGTGAAGTAAAAGCAATGTTTCCTCTTCTTTCTCTCCAGCAATTTCAGAAATGGTCTTGCATAAAGAGATAAAGTAGGCAGAAATATACCAGTGAGTGTATGAGAACCTCATTAGTTCATATGGAGAAGAAATGTGGAGAAGGAAAGTGTGACAATACGGAATTTGAGGTGGAAGATAACTATTGAAGGCAGGCTGTGTTTTGTGTATTTCTTTGATTAGTGTGGAAGCTGGTTTGAATGACTAGTCACCGTGTTACTGAGGAGTCTGTCTACTCTCTAGCAGCACAGTTATTGACTATCTGCACCACAAAAAATGCTAAGCTGCAAATTGAAAATGGAATAAGCCTTTAAGAGGTTGATAGTGTTGATAAATGGCAGGAGGCTTCTGGAAGATGAAAGGCAGGGAAGCAAGATGTGTTAGCCAAAATAGTGGCTCTGCACAAGACTAGAAAGATCTAGGTTGGAGACCGCTTTGGATACCTGGAGGCAGAAGCTCAGGATCAGGAAGGATGAGTATGAGCAGTTTGATAACTAGCAAGTATCTGAGATGCTTTACCAGAGGCTTATGGCTTTAAGGTAAGGGCTTGAAGTTTGGCAAGCTGCTGCATTGGGGTGACTAGAAGATTTGACTTAAGAGACTCACTCATGCTGGCAAGAATTTGCAGTCAGATTGAGTAAATAACACTTGTTTTGCAATTCCAATATGAAGCCACTGGGACTCAAGTTTATGCAGGTTTTTAAACCTTATGTAGAAGCCCACAGTTTGAAAGTTCTGGTTGCTTAGTATTGTGAATTTTAAGCAATGTGTGGCTGTAGGCTTCCCTTAGGCTAACTGTACAGTCTATGCTTGCTTTGCGAGTTTACTTAAAGCAGGTTTAGGTAGAAGGATTTAGGCCAACATCATTGACTAGTACCTAGCAGACAATGGGAAACCAAGCACTAATGAGTTGCTTAACCCTGGATTTCTTACAGTGTTAAGAGTTCAGGTATGAAGTTAGGGCAAGAACAGTTCAGGGAGCCAAAGAGCTGAGGCTGGCCTGGAGAAGGTGCTGTGATGAGACCAGCAGCACCGTAGAGAAGTGTGGCACCAAGATGGATCTTGGGCAGGGCTCAGAGTGAGTGAAGGCTTTGCTGGGGTGGAAGCTGATCAGCCATCCTGAGGCAGCGAGGGGTGTCACTGTGGTAGAATCTTTTCAGAGGAGGTGGAGCTGAGGCTCCTAGAGTAGCTTTTCTCTCTTGTTTCCTTTTCACTCATTTTTGCAGTGCTACCTGGGAGATGTGCTGCACTTGGACTCCTCTCTGCAGTTTTGTGCTCAACCCAATAGTCCTGCACGTGCACTGTATTTTGTGTAATCTCCTTATAATGGTGCAATCAATACTTATCACCCTTGTGCATCTTCAACAGACATTTGCCAGCTGTTCTTGTTTCCTGTTATTTTACAGGTGTTTGATCTCTCATGCTGTAGCCTTCACTTAAAATGCTCTGCCTCCCTTGAACACCTATGTTTGGTTCATTCACAAAAAATAGCTAGAAGTGCTCAATTTCTTTGTCTAGGTAGGAATAAGTAATTACCTTAATTTCCATGAGCACCCACTAATTCACAAGCCCGTTGATGATTTTGTGTCTAGCAAATGACAGTATCTCTGAAATGATGGTATGTAAGATGACAACTGTCATTATCTCAGGAGTGGTCTGCATTGTAGATGTTTAGATTTTATTTGAACCTGTCTGTTGGGGGTCGGTCTATCTGTACAACCACTCAAATCTTGTGAATTATAACAAGGGGGGGCGGAAATAAGGCTTTACCTTATTTGAATAATGATGAGAATAATGATGTAATTGCCTGTAATGTGAAAGGAGAACAAATTTGAAGCAAAATGGTGTAAACAGGACAGAGGTGAGAAGGAGTGACATGGAAAGATGAGTATCTATGAACATTAGAAGATTTGTGATATCCAGTGAGGGCTTGGAGCTGGTTGACGTGTATCTCCTTCCCTCTGTGTGGCGATGGGAATGCTCGGGCTGCAGTGCCCGTCACCAGAGGAGTGCGAGGGGGGCAGCTCCACAACACTCTTCTCCCTGGCTGCAGGAAGTGGCTTGGGTCATGGGCCCAGCTGGTGGACATAAGCTTCTAGTGCTGAGCAATAAACAACATTTTGTGTGCTAAATTCGTCTAGACGTGCCTAGATGCTTCCTAATTTTGGCAGTGGAGTCACAATGTGTAAGTGCTTGTGGTTGTTTCATGAAGCAGGTTAACTTAAGCTGAACAAGACGCCCCTGCTGCTCAGGTGTTTGGGAATGGCAAGAGGTAGCAGTTAAGAAACTATTTGTGAGGCAAATGTAGATCTTCTGGATGGTTTGCAAGTCACACACAAGTAAGGGAATGCTGCTCACATTGTATGCAAAATAAACATCTCCTGGGAAAGGATATAGGCTATTGCTAGGAACTATGCAAGCAAAAGTTAAAGATGATTGAATAGTTTGCACACTACAAAGGCTCTCAAATGGGTTAAAACTTGAAGGGTGTACCATATAGATATGTGAAGGAAGGGGAGATTAATTGGAGCAATGCAGGTCTCTTAAGAGGTGTAATTGTAGAGCAACATGGAAAAGCATGTCTAAGAACAATTTGAGGACCTGATACTGATCAAAGTAACTCACGTGCAACTAAAGTTTTTGCAACAAATCACTTCTTTATTCTGCTCTTTGTGCTTAATTTGGAAACTGTCAAAGATGACAAAGCTTGAAAATTCCTGGAAATAAAGTTCTGTTCTTTAATTAAACTTAAAATTAACATAAACCAAACACCCTAGAGTCTACAAATGATTGCAGGGTAATAATTACTGGCAAATTCTGTCAGCTGACCAAGCCAGGGATACTGGATGTGCATGTGAAGGAGAGAAACAAACTCTTCAACTTCACTACTGAGGGCAGCATCCATCAGGAGTTGCTGCACTTGTCTCCACTCCCCTGTTCTCTGCTTTGCCACATGAGTATTTCTTTAGCATAAGCTTAGCCCTTTGAGACTGCCAGCCTGGCTATCATGTCCTTGTCCTCCCCTTCAAAATCCAATTAGCCCACATGTGTTATGTAATTGAGAGAAATTGTGTGAGTATCAATCATACTTCCAGATTGATTTGTTTCTATTAAGATGGGATCAAACTTGTAACACTTGCTGCTGAGGAAATAACATACCAGCAAGACAGGGAGAGATGGAGGATCCTGCCTATTCATGCCGTACAGAGGTATGTATTCTGTGCCAGGTGTTAATACAAACATTTTAAAGAATTGGCTAGTTTCTGGGATATTCTGTTTAAGGCAAAAGAAAAGCTGGCAGAAACAGCTTCCATGGGATGTCTCATTAATGGTTGCTGCAGGAAAAGCAGTTGGGACATGCTTGTCAATAATCATGTGTGTCCTACACCAGCTAGGAGACAACAGTAGAGTATGTCATGGGAAGAAATCACAAATGTTGGAGATTTGAGGATGAAGATCAGAGAGGAGATGCTTTTGGCTGCTTAGACATCTGAGATCTGTAAGAACTAGTCTAATCTATTTTAGCATAAATCAGGAGAAACTTCATGTTAACTACATAGTTACACAATAGTGAAACTGTTATGAGAAGAATTTGTTTCAAGTGTCTTCCTCTTTGGTGGTAGTGTTGGGGGGGAAAACCCAAATGAAATATTTAAGGACTAAATGTACCTTACCAAAAACTAACCACAAAAAACAGAATGGAAGAAGGCTACTTCTACTTTAAGAGTAGATTCAGCCAACCTCATTTTAGAGAAGTCTAGTCTTATGACTCGGAACCACCCACAGACTTCTCACACTTTGCTTTACCTGCTGCCTAGTTTTGTCTTATGCAAAGCCACATTACCTGTTACAATGCTTTGTGTCTAAAAATGAGCAGAAATATTGATTTTACTTGTATTCTTAAGTTACAAGAGCATAAATGTAGTATACATGGATATTCTCAGGGTTACCCTGCAGCACGGGAGAATGTGATGATTACACTTGACTCTGAGCCATACTTTGGTTCAGGCTGACCAAGAAGCAACAGGCCTCATGTCCTTGGGGTGAACTTGCAAGCTGGAAAGCCCCTGGTTTACATAAAAGGGAGTGAAGTTCTTTTGAAACGTATTTTGAAAGGTGGTTTTAAAACCCAAAGGTACAAGATAACCAAAAGTACAGAACAAGATATCAGAGCTAAAACAAGACATCTGTCTTGTATATACTATTGACTAGCAGCCAACTACTTCACTCTATAAACATGGTCAGGCTGGGGAAAGCTTTGAGCTCCCCTTGCTGAAGCAGCTGGCTGCATGGCAGTGATCACCCCTTGAGCAGGGATGCCTCTCGAGGTTACTCCTCAAGGTTGAGGGATCCCTTACCTGTGACGGATCCTCATAAAGTGACTGATAGCATGCTGAATTAACACTACGAAGCATTACTAATCTATGTAGCTACTTGGGTGTTATAAACATTGTATGAATAATTCCATTAGACATGAACCATAGACCAAGTCTTAGACTAAGATTGGATCCACCTGCACCTAGGCTCCAGAAAGGAGTTTAGAAAGCAAGAGGGTCCACTCTGAACCTCCTGACTCAGCAGGAGGGTCCTCTTCACTCTTCATGCCTCTGGTCCCTGTATGAGCCATTCTAACTCAGTTTTTCTTTGTCTGTTTCCTCCATGCAGTAATTTAATAAGGTGAACCTTGCCATTGAACTTTGTTGAATTCCATCAAGCTTCATCAAATCATTGTTTTACCTCAATAAAACATATTACTGCTGCTCTCTTTTGAGTGAGGTACATCCCTCTTCCAAGACAGAATCTTCAAAGGTTTAACTTAATCTTGGAAAGTGGACCTGATTTGCTAGCCAGTCTGTTTCTAAATGGATGTACGTGACACTTATGGTGAGCACAATAAAAGTAGTAGGTGGAGTTAGACATTTTATTCACCTATTAACATAAATTTATTCTCCTTTGCTGAAAAAAATGTTGCAAGATTAATCAATAGAATTGTAATCACTGAGTTGCAGAGCAGAGTTTATTGGGTGTTTTAATTAGTACTTTTCTTCTAAGTATCTTAATTGCTTTTTAATAGTTATTACATATAGTAACAACGGCTAAAAATGGGGAGTTGCTTTTCAATCATGTTCTGTAGGGCCTGGGTCACCTTGAATCAAACAACTGACACCTGCTAATATGGGGAAGAACTATCAGTTTTATTGATTGTGTCTGAACTTTACTGTATGAGCACACTGACGTGATTTAGTGCCAAGAATCCATCTCCTGATATATTGAGTTCACTGTAAGATCAGGTATGGATTCTTCTGGGCTCAGCCTCTTTCTCTGGCTGAGAAGCACTTTATTTGATCACACTGTTGCGTGCTAGAAAGAAAGGTTGTACAACGAGCATACCTTTTAATTGTTTTTTTCACTGTAGCTTGAAGCAGGTATTAATAAAACTACACAGAGAGCTTAAATTACCTTCCTTCACTGACCCACCCCCCCATTTCTAGATGCAGTACCCAGAAATGTGTCTGCTTATTTTGGTTTCTCATTCAGTGTTGCTTGCCAGCATCACGTGTGCCCCAAGAACTTTGTACTTTTGCTTGACCATAGAAACATTGCAGAGTACAGATAGGCAAGGCCTATATACTTCTCAGCATCTGTTCTCCCTGTCTTGCTGCTTGTTTGCTAACATCTAAAATTAGGTTTCAGAAAGGGAGCTCCAGTGTGCAGCAGTGCACTTGAATCTCCAATTTTCCAGTTGATGTGAACATGGGGTAAATATATGTATGATCAGAACAGAGATCGCCAGTTGGAACAGAATGAAAATGTAATTAGTGCAAAACCGTTTGCTAGCTGTGTAATGGATACGTCTTTCTCTGTATGCTGGATATCAGGAAGTAGTCAGCTCTGGGGTTTTGATGCCTTCTGCTGATATAAATTAAACTGTTATAACTGGCAAGTCACAGCACCAGGAGTCATTGCTACTAACAGATGGCACCTGCTATACAAAACCAGAAGTTAAAGGGTAAATGAAAATATCGCCTTTTTCATATCAGTAGAGCTGTCTGATTGAATATAGATGGATGTGATGTACAGGCTGATTGTCCCTCCATCATTCAAAAGCAAGAACTCACACGGACTGAGTATAAAATTGCAGATTAACTTTTATTTACCCCATCTTCTTCTGGTCTTTGCTTGTAGATGTGTTGTCATACGTTCATAAGACAAAAATACTAACTGAACCCCAGCATGGGGATACTGAGGAGTCCCCCAAAACCTGCTCCATTCAGGTGTCTTCCATGCTCAGAGCCCTGGTGATATCGTGGCAGATGCTGCTGCCACAGAGCAGCCAGGTTGCCTGTCTCCCACGGAGAGGCCCCCAGATGCCAAGGGTGATGACCTGGCAGGTAGAGGCCTTGCTGACAAAGAAAAACATATTAAACCTCTGCCTCTAAAAAAATGAATGAAAGGACTAGGACAACCTTCTTTTACCTTGCTGTGTTTGGCTGTTTTCCTTGCAGTATTTGTTAATTTGTGCTGCCAACTGGGTATCAGATGTCTCTATCAGATGTATCAGGGTATCAGATGGCTCTACCTTACAGTTAATCTCTCAGAAGAATAGAAACATGTGAACAGAGTGAAAAACAAGCCCAAAACTCATGCGTATGTCTTACGATAAAACAATACACCAGTGCTTTTCACAGCCCTTCTGTTTCCCGAGTAGCTGTACCAACATTTACCACTGACTAGCTGAGAATTACTATTATACTGTAAATGTGTTTTTTCTGTTAACCCATTAAATACTTGTGTTTTTGAGCCTTCTGCTTTATGTGTATATAAGATAGCTTCCCAGTCACTGTAGTGAAGTGACAGGGTGGTCGTAGGAGGATTGGTCTTGTATTGCTTGCCAGTGAGCCTGTTTTTAATAGCCTAATGTAGACTAGGCAAGTTAATGTGATAGCTATCCATACTTACAATGCTCATATGCTCCTATAAAACATGTTCTTAATTCCTCTCCTTAATAGCCTTCTTCAAGGATCTCAAACAGACATTTGACAGAGCTTATTTCTTTTACTGCCCTATAACAGGATTCCAAGAATGGTGGTCAAATCTAGCCTTTTAATGGCATAAACAGGGTCTAACATGTGCCTCTGCAGCAACCCTAGTCTCTTCCTTTCTTGTGTACAGAAGGTTGAAATCTTTTCAAGGTTCAGTTCCCCACATTTCTTCCCCGCAAAAAACACTAATAATAGCAAAAATTAACAGTCGATGCTTATGTAAACCCCAGTTCCAGACGATTAAACCAGTCTACTGCCTAATCTGTCCTCATGTGTAGTAAATGGTGAGAGATTCTTGGACACCACTTTGCCAAGCCTGCTGTATCCAGAAAAAAACGAACACCAAACCAGATGAATGCCCATTTAGTAAGGGTGCTCATAATCTCTTTCTGGAACTGGTAAGAGGGATTTTAAAAATCTTCCTTCAGCAGCCACATTTGAAGTGTTGATGAGATTGTTTCTTTTGCTTAAATTGCAGCCTGACATTTTCCTTCCATGTGTTGCTCTTCTGAGTGCATGTGCGCTCTCTTCCTGCAGCCCAGGCTTGATGCATTTTGTTCTAGAGCACACGTTCCTAGCTCTGGTTCTCTACTATCCTTTGGAGTGAGCTGGTAACCAAGAGAGATCAAGGTAGTGCAGAAATAACTATTTAATAACTGATATACAAATGTTAATATTTTACCTTCATCGGGTAAATTAAGAAAAATACAGAATGTACTAGCCCTAATGAAGTCATAAAAGACTACTTAGTTAACTTATTTCCTTATTTTTTACTGGATGTTATGCACACAGCCTTTTTCTGACTGTTCTGGGGCTAAAGAGTAAGTTCTTCAGTTTGAGTAAGATCATCTCTGACACGAGCTGATCTCCAGGAGAGAGATGCCTTGTTTAAAATGCTCTAGTTCAATTAGTTTATCAATTAAAATTGTAATATATAGTGAAACAAATGGCCACGTATCAGCCTCTTAAGAGAATGGTAACAAAAGCTGTTGGATGGAGCATGACTGTTGTGACAGAAGCCACAGACATCTCTCACTGACAAAATACAGGCATTTTCACTGTATTGCTGTTGGAGATATGCGAGAAATAAGGCAAAAGATGTTAAGGCAGAGGACGTTAATCAACCTCTGTAAGCAGTTAACAAGACCTGGCCTGAGAGAAGAAACGGGAGGACACCATACAGTCAAGCAAGGAAATACCGAGATAAGCATGAGAAAACAAGGCCGCTGATAAAGCCCAAGTGCGAATCACTTGAACCATGAGTGAACTGTCCTAATTAACATAGTAAAACCCACACCTCCGGTAGTAAAGCCCCCGGCCCGAGCAAAGACCCCTACCCACTGAGCATGTGCTGTAAATTTAAAACACGCTGTACCTTTAAGTGGAGACGAGGTTTACGAGAACCAATAGAAGCAAGGATGAATAAGTGGAATTGTAAAACCACTGATGACAGCTACTCAGAATGTATAAAATGTCACTGTATGTTAACCACGGTGTGCTAGGTTTGTGGAACTGCCACCTAGCACCCATCTTTGCACAAATATGAAGGAAATAAAATACCTCTGCTCTGTGTGCTAATTGGCGTCTGCACACTGGGCTAACAACCCCACTTTTGGGACAACATTGCTTTGGCCTGCAAACACTTTCCTCTTATTCTGCTCTCCAGAAATATTTATATGCTTTCTTCCTTTATTGTTGCAGACCTGACTATAAAAAAAAAATGTATTCAGTTTGTTGCCTGCAGTTGTCCTCCCTTGGCAGGTACTGCAAATCGGTATTCAGGTCACAGCCCTGTATGATACGAGTTAGGATGCAGCGCAAGCCTGAGAGCAGGTCAGTTCCATTAGCACCATATTTCCTTTATACAGATAAGCACAAACAGAAAGCATTGAGGGTACGGTTTTTGTGTGGTTTATCATAAATATAGCAAAGGATAACACATCGAAAGGTAGTTAAGGTAACACAAAACCGGGTTAAGATAGAGTGATGTAGAGAGCCAATCAGAAGTATGGATGTGAACATTTAGAACTATTATGAACACTTTACAAATCTGATATACTCTTAGTCCTTTTCCATTCACAATATAAATCAACATGGGTATCTTTTTGAAATACCACTTTGGCACACAGATATGGTACACCACAGTAGTATGGTTTCCTAGCCCATTTCAATCTTTTAACAGAAGGCTTAAAATATTAATGGTGATGTATTGATATCTTGAATACCATGGGAGCTAACAGAGTCCCTGATAAGAGATCTGCTCGCAATGGGATTTCAGTGAAAACGGTCAGAGAGGGACGATTAGGTGATTAACCTCTGACACGGCTGATTATTAAATTATTACAAAGACTTAAGAAACATGATAAGTCATAGTAAAGTGGTATGGCTGTTCTAATATTAATGTTTTGTGCAATATGTTAAAGATCAACTATATTCCAAAAAAAGGAAATATACAGGGGCTTTGTGCTCTTCTATTGTTTCTTTATCTGGTATAAAGGATTTCTTTTTTCCCCTAATTTGTTTTAATTTTTCACTTTAATATCTTACCCTGAAGTTGCAAGATAATGGTGGAGAAAGGACAATGATGTCACAAGAAATATACTAAAACTAACATTGAGGGGAGAAATGTAAGGCTTTGTTTGTAGGAATAATCGTTGTGTCATCAGGATGGAAAAGGGCTCCTCTGAAGTTAATTAAATTGAAGACAGTTAAAAGATTGGATTGACCTCAAGAGGCTTTGATCACGTAGGAAACACTCGTGCAATATTGTATGAACGATGTAGGAAATACCCTTGTGAGGCTTTGTAAGAAGTGGCTTTATTTAAAACAAAACCTGAAACAAGCCTACTTTCATTCCCCCACACATGCACCAGAGTGTGCATGGCATCCAAGGAGTCTGCCCAGAATCCAGGCGCCAGGGCATGGGTGTTCAAGCTATCCAACCAGCAGTCAGGCGCCATGATGCTTGCGTCTAGATGTTGGATCCAAGATCTGTTGTGATGACAGGGACGACAAGTGACACTAGGTGTCAAGTCCTCCTCATCTCCTGGGTGGTTCTTAGGTTGACAACCACAGGGAGGGTTTGGATATATCTTTTTGCAGTTTTTGGAGCTAACAGTGATCAATGTTTCCATCTAGTCCTACCTCTGGGAGTCATCAGGAGTCATCACAGTTCTTTGTCTCCAGCTCTTTATGTCCTGTGAAACTGGATGTGCTAGGGTCTTGATGACCTGTTAGTTGGGTGCCATTAACACAGGCCCCTTTACCTGATGGGTGCACTTGCCCACCTCCACACCCAGACATACCCATTCATGCTCCATGCACACCAATCTTAGCCTTTCTATTACAGTTCTCGCAGTCAAACTCATGAACGTGGTTGTTGTAGGCTAATTATGTTGCAAAGATAAGATCTAAGGCCAGGCCTACATTAACTTATTTTGCCCTGTAGCAGTGTTCATCACAAGGGTGGGGTTTTTTTGTTTGTTTGGTTGGTTGGGTTTTTTTTGTGACACAACTGTATTGGCAGAAACTAACAAGCCTCAACTATACCAAGAAAAGCGATTCTGCCAAGGTAGTTATGCTACTTCTTTGTCTTTCTCTTTTTTTTTGTTATAGCTATGTATTGCCTTTATTATAGTTATCACATACAATTTTTAGTTATTTGTTCTTGTTATAGCTATCTTGTAGGTATCCCATAGTTATCTCACTTTAACTATAAGACGTCTATGAGATACTGATGCTATGATAATGCCAAGACATAATTGTATCTGCTGTTGTACTCAAGTTATTGTACTTACATGTTATAGTCTACATAAACTATTACAATAATCGTGGTCAGTCTCTTTCCTCACTCAGTAACACTGTTGAATGATCTCGTTCTTCCCAGCCAAGGACTTGATGGAGAATGTGAATGCTAGTATAACTTTGCTCAGGTAAAAAACCTGAGGATGAAGGGCTGTAAACTAGGGTGTGACTCTGGTCAGAAAAGGAGTGTTGTGTTGATGGTGGCTTCCCTGGGATCCGTGAAGGACTAGTGGCTTCTTATTCCACTGCCAGGCTGAGATATGCATGGGCAAGGTGCGATGCCCCTTATTGCCCAAAAGGAGAGATGAGAAATGTTGCACTGCAGCAGTTGTTGTGGGAAGGATGTCAGCAGTTGTTCCTTCCAATAATAATAGGACAAAACTTACGTAGAGCATTACTGATCAGGATCCAGAGTTCTGCACACCCAGTTCTGAAGAAGACAGGAATCCCAGTGATGTTTCTTGTCTCATACCCACAGTTTAGAGGCACTTCCACCTCTGCTATGAGAATGATTGGTTGATTTTTCACTGGGGGGCTGGTGTTTTCTTTAACTTGGTATCCTGTTTATCTGTAGATTACCCATCAAGGTAGCTAACAGTCTTCATGCATGCTTGCGTCAAGATAAGTTTGTTTACTTCAGATACAGACTAAGAATCTTTCAGATGTTGCATCAGTGTGATGTTTTTCCAGGTGTGGTTCCAGATAGCCCTATTATATTCTTTGTCTTGTATACATTCATAGTTTAGAGTTCCCAGATTTCTCAGAGTTCCTGGATGTTTCTATTACACAATGGAAAACCCCTCTCTACATACGCATATATACACATAGGTGTATGTGTTTACAATGTGTTTAAAACTGTTTATTATTTACATCTATTTGCATCAATGTAATTGGTTTTCTGATTTGTTTGATTCTTTTGTGGTTTTCTTTTCAAAAGTTTTGAACCTTGTCTGAGGAGGATGTTCCACACCATGGCAAATTAGATCCAATTTGAAGTAAACCTCCTGAACTGGAAGGAACGAAGAGGTGAAGAGCCTCAAGACCACCATATTTTACTGTTCCTGTCGCATTGCCTTCCTTGCTACTGTAGATAAAACCTGAATCAACACCACTTAATCTTTTAGATCCTTTCAGCCTATTTTTAAAGCTTTCCAAGAGAAGACAAGCATATTTTGATCTCAGTTGAAAAGAACTATTAGAGATCCATTAATAGAAGTTTGTTGCTTTGAGTGCAGAGATTTTAGTGTCAGATCACATGATTTTCATAACTGACTGTTTTCATGCAAAAATGTAAAATAAAAAAATTTTGTCAGTCTCACTAGAGCATTGCTCAGCACCACATCTGCTGTGCACAGAAGAGCCCTGCCAGGAAACAGGTCTTGTAGGAGCTGCGTGGGTACCTTTACGCAGTGCATGGTCCTCACATTAACTAAGAATGGAGGCAGGTCTACTAGGGGCATCGCTCTCTGCCTGCTTGACAAGGATGTGATGTTGATAACCGATCAGTATGTATTTCTGGTGCAAGGTGCCAGACTCTTTGAAATGCAGTGGAAGATAATACACAACACCTTTCACCAATATATAAAGGAAGAGCAAATGAAGCACATAGTTTGTGTTGTTCTTGCTAGAGCCACACAAGTGTTGATAACTTTGTGAGACAGATGTGTTGGTGCCTCACAGCTGGCCGAGTATTTGCCAGCAGAAAAAGCCTCTAGTTGTCCCTTCTGAAGACCAACTTTGGAGTTTCCTAGCAGTGATCTAGTGGTGCTGAGATACCCAAGAGGAGTGTTACTCCTTGAATTCTGGTGCAGGATACCCACCATTATTAAAAAGAATAGCAAAAAAGAATGACTGATTTTTCTCATGCTTGCTTTTATTTTTAGTATTTGAGAGTCCTTTGCAATGTCCTTATAGAATCATAGAATTGTTAAGGTTGGAAAAGACGCTTAAGATCATTGAGTCCAACTGTTAACCTTGCACTGCCAAGTCCACCACTAAACCATGTCCTCAAGCACCACGTCTACCTGTCTTTTAAATACCTCCAGGGATGAGGACTCAACCGCTTCCCTGGGCAGCCTGTTCCAATGCCTGACAACACTTTCGGTGAAGAAGTTTTTTCCTAATATCCAACCTAAACTTCCCCTGGCACAACTTGAGGCCATTTCCTCTTGTCCTATTGCTTGTTACTAGGGAGAAGAGATCGACCTCCACCTCGCTACAACCTCCTTTCAGGCAGCTGTAGAGAGCAAGAAGGTCTCTCCTCAGCCTCCTCTTCTCCAGGCTAAACAGCCCCAGCTCCCTCAGCCGCTCCTCAGAAGACTTGTGCTCTAGACCCCTCACCAACTTCGTTGCCCTTCTTTGGACACGCTCCAGCACCTCGATGTCCTTCTTGTAGTGAGGGGCCCAAAACTGAAGACGGTATTCAAGGTGCGGTCTCACCAGCACCAAGTACAGGGGCACTATCACCTCCCTGGTCCTGCTGGCCACACTATTCCTGATACAAGCCAGGATGCCATTGGCCCTCTTGGCCACCTGAGCACACTGCTGGCTCATGTTCAGGCGGCTGTCAACCAACACCCCCAGGTCCTTTTCCACCAGCCAGCTCTCCAGCCACTCCTCCCCCAGCCTGTAGCGTTGCATGGGGTTGTTGTGACCCAAGTGCAGGACCCGGCACTGAGCCTTGTTGAATCTCATGCAGTTGGCCCCGACCCAACGATCCAGCCTGTCCAGGTCCCTCTGCAGGGCCTCCCTACCCTCCAGCAGATCGACACTTCCACCCAGCTTGGTGTCATCTGCAAACTTACTGAGGGTGCACTCAATCCCCTCATCCAGATCATCAATGAAGATATTGAACAGGACCGGCCCCAGCACTGAGCCCTGGGGAACACCACTCGTGACCGGCCGCCAACTGGATTTGACTCCATTCACCACCACTCTCTGGGCTCGGCCCTCCAGCCAGGTTTTAACCCAGCGCAGAGTGCACTTATCCAAGCCGTGTGCAGCCAGCTTCTCCAGGAGAATGCTGTGGGAGACAGTGTCAAAGGCCTTACTAAAGTCCAAGTAGACAACAGCCACAGCCTTCCCCTCATCCACTAAGCGGGTCACCTTGTCATAGAAGGAGACCAGGTTAGTGAAGCAGGACCTCCCTTTCATAAACCCATGCTGGCTGAGCCTGATCCGCTGATTGTCCCGCACTTGCTGCATAATGGCACTCAAGCTGATCTGCTCCATGACCTTTCCTGGCACCAAGGTCAGGCTGAGAGGCCTGTAGTTCCCCAGATCCTCCTTCCAACCCTTCTTGTAGAGGGGCATCACTTTTGCTAACTTCCAGTCATCTGGGACCTCCCCGGTTGACCAGGACTGCTGATAAATGATGGAGAGTGGCTTGGCCAGCTCCTCTGCCAGCTCCCTTAGTATCCTCAGGTGGATCCCATCTGGCCCCATGGACTTGTGAGCATTCAGGTGGAGGAGCAGGTCGGTGACTGCCACCTCTTCGACAACTGGGGCTTCATTCTGCATCCTATCTCCATCTCCCAGCTCAGGGGCCTGAAAACCCCAAGGATGACCAGTCTGACTATTAAAGACTGAGGCAAAGAAGGCATTAAGTACCTCAGCCTTCTCCTCATCTGTAAGAGACTGAAGTGTTAAGAACAATTGTCTCAAAGCTTGCTTGTGTGTGTTTATCTGATAAGACCGGACAGGAGACCACTCTTTTGTCTGATAAGATCCAAGGGCAGACCATTCTTTGGCTTATCAAGTGCCACCATCTGGCAAGGAAACTTGTGCAAACTTGCTGAAACAGCAGGCCATTCTTTGGCTTATCAGGCACCACCAAGAATAGGACACCAGCTGGTATCCGGGTCAGGCTGCTTGCCCCACCAGCAATATATTAGATGTGCATGTGTTGGGTATGTGATGTTGCCCTGGGTAACCAAATGGAAACGAGAGGGCGAACTCCCTCTCCAACACCGGATAAAAAGACGGCACAACGAAACCTGAGTGTGGCCATCCACCACCAAAAAATTGAAGACTGAGGACTAAGGGGATGCCGCTGGATCCATGGTGGTGACTATCCTTTGCTTATCTCTCTGAATGCTTGCTTAATTTCCTCCTAATATTTCCTGCCTTTCCTACCGCTTTACTCTTTTATATTTACCCAATAAAACATCTAATTGGCAGCATATGACCTCATTTGTGTATTAATTTCACCCTTGGGATCATTACAAACCTTCCCTGAGCCTGACAATCAGACCGGGACTTAACATCATCCTTCGGGGCAATGTTTCCCTCCACATCCAACAAAGGAGGGAGATTCTCCCTGGCCCTCTTTTTGTCCCTGATATATTTGTAAAAACATTTTTTGTTATCTTTAATGGCAGTGGCCAGTTTAAGTTCTTGCTGGGCCTTCGCCTTTCTAATCTTCTCCCTGCATAACCTCACAACATCCTTGTAGTCCTCCTGTGTCACCTGCCCCTTCTTCCAAAGGCGGTAAGCTCTCCTTTTTTTCCTGAGTTCCAGCCAAAGCTCTCTGTTCAGCCAGGCCAGTCTTCTCCCCTGCCTGCTCAACTTATGGCACATGGGGACGGCCTGCTCCTGTGCCTTTGAGATTTCCTTCTTGAATAACATCCAGCTCTCCTGGACTCCTTTGCCCTTCAGGACTGCCTCCCAAGGGACTCTGTTCATCAGACTCCTCAGCAATCCAAAGTCTGCCCTTCTAAAGCTCAGGGTAGCAGTTTTGCTGCCCCCCTTCCTTAGTTCTCCAAGAATTGAAAACTCTATCATTTCATGGTTGCTGAGCCTCCGACCACCATATCACCCACCAGGCCCTCTCTGGTCCAGTGGGGCACCTCCCGGGTCGGCTCGCTTACCAGCTGCATCAGGAAGCTATCATCTCCCACACACTCCAGGAACCTCCGAGACTGTGTCCTCTCTGCTGTGTTGTATTTCCAGCAGAGATCTGGTAAGTTGAAGTCTCCCACAAGAACAAGGATTGGGAGACTTCAGCCAACCGCTTGTAGAATACTTCGTCTGTTTCCTCCTCCTGGTTGGGTGGTCTATAACAGACTCCCACCACGCTATCTGCCTTATTAGCCTTCCCTCTGATCTTTACCCGTAAGCACTCAACCTTATCATTACCTTCATTGAGCTCTAGACCGTCAAAACATTCTCTGACGTACAAGGCTACCCCACCACCTCTCCTTCCTTGCCTATCCCTTCTAAAGAGCTTGTAGCCATCCATTGCAGCTCTCCAGTTCTGTGAGTCATCCCACCATGTTTCCATGATGGCAACCACATCCTAGTTCTCCTGCCGCGCACTGGCTTCCAGCTCCTCCTGTTTATTGCCCATGCTGCGTGCATTGGTGTAAATGCACTTCAGTTGGGCTACTGATCTCTTCTCCAACACAGGCATGCCACCTCTAGGCTCATCCCTAGCAAGTCTGGTTTTATCCCCTTCCCCCTTCGCATCTCGTTTAAAGCTGTCTCAATGAGGCCTGCTAGCTCCTGAGCCAGAATCCTTTTCCCCCTTTGAGAGAGGTGAACCCCATCTGTCTCCAGCAGAGACAGATTCAATTCATTCAATGCAGCTGCTGTTTTAAGCTTCCAGTTTCTCCATTTGTTTCTGTAGGGATTTCTCAGAAGTGTGTGTGGTGAAATAATTTTTGGAACTAAAGTGGCTTTCTTTAGCTACAGTACTTTTAATGTTCCAGATTGTTTAGGATTCAGAGATTAAAAAGAGCCTCTAGAGCTGGCAATGCTGGCTACTGGAATAGTATGATGACTAGGTGCCAGATGGAAGTGACACTTGGTGTAGCTTTTAATTAAATATACCTTCATAAAGTTAACTTGACCAGTTTCTGTTGCTGTCATTCTGATTCTGTATCAGTGGAAGCTGCTGTAGCTTTTTTGAGTCATAAATCCATATCCTTGTAGCCCAATAAATATGGTGATTCTTTCACAAGTTAACAGGTGACAGGCTTCGTATTAAAATAACATTACAGGTCTCAGTGTTGTCCAAAATGCGGATTCTTTGCCCGGTGTGCAATAGGCCAATAATCACACACTCAGGAAAAATATTCATTATTTATTTCAGGTTTGCACAAGCCTGGGCGTTTGGTGGTTTCCCACAAATTGAAGGATGTGAGATTTCTATCATCAACAGCCTTTTTTATACAGTACAAATGTAGCACACCTAATCTATTACATAATCTTTTTGTTACCTGATTGGGACATGTTAATATACATTCCTAATTTGGTGACAAGATGAGTACATGTTTACAGAGCATGCTCAGAGAGTAGGGGTCTCCTTAATCTGGGGAGGGTCCCACAGTCGGGGTGTGATTTTTAGTGAGATGAAGAATACTTATGAGAATAGTTCATAGAAAGGACAAGTACGTTGTCCACTGTTTCCATAGTGTCTTTGGTTGGTTTACATCAAAGAATCCAAAATCAATTATTACTGACATTTCAAAGGACATCCTGGTTATATTTAAACTTTTAATATATGAACACCATCCATCAGACTACAGTCCTACAATCTAACTGTCTATCTATTAAGTACGTCCTGTTTCCTAATAATTAATTTCCAGTTAACCCTCAACATCAGGACTTGTCATGCTTTGCCTGGGCTGGTTGTAGCTTGCCCAGAGCTTTCTATTACTTTTTTCTGATCTGTAACAGCATTTTTCTAATGACCAGTGGGCTGTTGCCCAGTTTGTTTTATTTTTGCTTAGCTTTGTATAATTGTGCAGTATAACCATAGTTTTTAAACAGATGGTAGTAACAAGTGTTTATTCTGAGTGGAATGAACTATTTATGATTCTAGCTCAAAGATATAGTGTGTAGGGGAGTATGTGGATGGAATAACAGAAGCCTTGAATGTGTGCATAGGATGGTGCTAAAACTACTCATCAGTGGCCAGTTAAGGGAATGAAAACTTGGGAGCTGGGCAAAACCGGTCTTAGTCATGACAGAGGAAAAGGAAAGAGTATCCACCAAGTGTAAAATGGGAAATGCAGTTGTAACTGTCCTGGTTTAACCCCAGCCAGCAACTAAGCACCACCCAGCCGCTTGCTCACTCCCCTCCACTGGTGGGATGGGGGAGAGAATCGGAAGGGTAAAAGGGAGAAAACTCATGGGTTGAGATAAGAACAGTTTAATAACTGAAGTAAAATAAAATAGAACAGTAGTAATAGTAGTAGTAATAATAATAATTAAAAAAATACAATAATAATATACAAAGCAAGTGATACACTGTATGATTGCTCACCACCCGCCGACCAATGCCCAGCACGTCCCCAAGCAGCAATCACTGCCCCCCCGGCCAACTCCCCCCAGCTTATATACTGAGCATGATGTCATGTGGTATGGAATAGCCCTTGGGCCAATCTGGGTCAGCTGTCCTGGATGTGCCCCCTCCCAGCTTCTTGTGCACCGGGCAGAGCATGGGAAGCTGAAAAGTCCTTGACTAGTGTAAGCACTACTTAGCAACAACTAAAATATCAGTGTGTTATCAACATTATTCTCATCCTAAATCCAAAACACAGCACTATACCAGCTACTAGGAAGAAAATTAACTCTATCCCAGCTGAAACCAGGACAGTAACATAAAGATACATGCCCAGGAAAGAAGAGCAAGTTGCATGTTAGAAAATGTATAAAATAGTGCCAAGCAGACTTGTATTGGGTTTGTGTGGCAAGGTTTTGGTAGCAGAGGAGCTACAGGGGTGGCTTCTGTGAGAAGATGCCAGAAGCTTCCCCCATGTCCGACAGAGCCAATGCCAGCCAGCTCCAAGACAACCTGCCGCTGGCCAAAGCTGAGCCCATCAGTGATGGTGGTAGCACCTCTGTGATAACATAGTTAAGAAGGGGGGGGAAAAACTGCTGCAGAACAGCAGCCGGAGAGAGGAGTGAGAATATGTGAGAGGAACAATTATGCAGACACCAAGGTCAGTGAAGAAGGAGGGGCAGGAGGTGCTCCAGGCGCTGGAGCAGAGATTCCCCTGCAGCCCATGGTGAAGACCATGGTGAGGCAGGCTGTCCCCCTGCAGCCCGTGGAGGTCCACGGTGGGGCAGATATCCACCTGCAGCCCACGGAAGACCCCACACCGGAGCAGGTGGATGCCCAAAGGATGTTGTGACCCTGTGGGAAGCCTGCACTGGAGCAGGCTCCTGGCAGGACCTGTGGGCCCGTGGAGAGAGGAGCCCACACTGCAGCAAGTTTGCTGGCAGGAGTTGTGACACCATGGGGGACCCATGCTGGAGCAGTCTATTCCTGAAGGATGGCACCCCGTGGTGGTGGAAGGGGCCCACACTGGAGCAGTTCATGAAGAACTGTAGCCTGTGAGAAGGACTCACATTGGAGAAGTTCATGGAGGACTGTCTCCCGTGGGAGGGACCCCATGCTGGAGCAGGGGAAGAGTGTGAGGAGTCCTCCCCCTGAGGAGGAAGGAGTGGCAGAGGCAACGTGTGATGAACTGACCGCAATCCCCATTCCCTGTCCCCCTGCACTGCTGGAGGGGCGGAGGTAGAGAAATCGGAAGTGAAGCTGAGCCTGGGAAGAAGGGAGGGGTGGGGGGAAGGTGTTTTAAGATTTAGTCTTTCTCATTACCCTACTCTGATTTTGTTGGTTATGAATTATATTAATTTTCCCCAAGTTGAGTCTGTTTTGCCCATGATGGTAATTGCTGAGTGATCTCCCTATCCTTATCTCGACCCACGAGCCTTTCGTTGTATTTTCTCTCCCCTATCCAGCTTGAGAGGGAGAATGATAGAGTGGCTCTGGTAGGCACCTGGCATCCTGCCAGGGTCAACCCACCACAAGGTTGTAGGATGACGAGGAAGGAACCATCAACATATTCACCATCAGACCTCTTGTCCACCGTTAACATCATACCCTTCCAATGAAAGAAGGGCCTGGAAGGCTGACAATTTGCCATAACCCCTTTGCAGGCTGAAGCCAGCAACCTTAGGAATCAGATGGGTGGTGAAAGGGAGAGCATAACACCAAAGGAAAGGGCTAAATGCTAGGAAGCTTTTGTGTAACTATTTTATTTTAGTGACAATTTTAATGACATTCTTAGTGAGCCTTCTTCCATACTACATAGAAAATTTGGACTATGCATATGAATATCATTCTAATTTGGCTACACTAATAATAACCATTTGCTGTATTTTGATTAGATTAAGGGTTAATCATAGTAACTAAATTACTTAGTTTGCATACAAGATACATTTTCTCTTGTGCATTCTAGCTTATCTGACCTGCAATGGTTCTAGTCAGAAGAACTAAACATCTGCTTGAGATAAAATGGGAGGAAGATGGAGAGTTTGATTTTGCTATGACTGTTAGGCACCTGAGAAATTTCTGCATAATGGTGGATTTTCTAATAATGGTTCACTTTGAAAAGCAATTTATCATTCAAACAAAAAAGACCTGGGGCTGATTGCTTTCAGTCTGACCTATTTTGTGAGGGTGTTTCTATTCTTTCAGGGGCACTCCTTGTAAGCATCTTTCCATAACAAAGTTAGCACAGAATATGCAGTTATTTTTCTCAAATAGCCACATCTAATCACTTTATTCAGCACGCTACCACAGAGAAACTGAATATTTTTGTTCCTATTCAAAAGTGTTTACCATTCTATTCCTTTTTGCTAAGCCTCACATTCTAGGATAATCTAGTTGTTTTACAATCACTTTGTAAATCAGAATAGTAAAGGAAATATTATTACCCATCTACTTAAACAGAATGAAGTTTCCATATTCCTTTTTTCCTTAATCTGGAAGAGTCTAAGACCATATTTCCCAAGCTTACAGCACCAGCTCAGGAAAAGGGAGAAGCTATTAGTCTCTCCATACACTGTTTCTATCCAAGAAATTGGTTGTTTTCTCAGTTTCTGCCCAGTTGAAAGGGTTTCAGGCATATCTGTGTGGGCAGACACGTTTGCTGCAGTGCTGTCTCCAGTGCTGTTTAACTGGGGGGATCCCAGCAGGAAATGTTGTAGTAGACTTATGTGTGCACATGCATAATGCAATGGAGTTTTAAGGAGCAATATTTAGCAAAGGAAGGACAGTGTAGCTTATTCACTATCAAGCTAATACTAATGAGATTATATTTCCACTACATTGGAAAATAGAAAAAAATGGCCATTATGCATCACATGACCTTGCAACTTTCTCCCATGAACCACTTTTCACACTCAGTCCATGCTGTTACTGGTTAAACACTGTAACATGTTTCCATAGATGACAGTTTTCATGAATGCTGTTACAGAGTGAGAAGGCAGGCTCAGCACCTAAACGAACGCCTAGCAGAAGTTACAAGGTCCTCAGTACGGCAATAGCTTTTTTTACTGTTTTCCAATGTATTGGGGCAGAACTACAGAGAAAAATTTTAATGAGATTTCTAAAAATTGGCAGGGTCGGACCTCCCTATCCTCAAGGAAGAAAATGCCCCTTTCCTGTAGATGTGTGGGCTTCATTCTCTGCTTGTGTCTCATCCTGACAAGCTCCTTGCAGCTCTCCTCCAATACCACAGCAATCTCACCTGGTGTCAGAGGGCTATGAGCAACCAGGACTCTCCAATGTCCTGGTTGGGACACCTGGCCAGGGCGGTTTGGTTTTTTCCCTGAATAACACCCTCCTCTCAGCTTCTGGCGACCTGATTGCCAGACATTTATTACCTAACTTACAAAGTGAGCTGCAAATGGCTGCAAATCCAAATGCTCCTTTTCCTTCCCTGCCCTCTGAACATACTTATCTGATCTTTATTATTTAAGTCCATCAAACAGAACTGTTAAGGCCAAGCAAAACTAAATCCTCCAAAAACCTGTTTGCCTGGCCTTTATAGTCACTTTCTTCCAGACATCCTCCAGCCTGGTCATCCAGCCTTTTCTTTCAGAAAAAATAAACAAGAATGAGCTTCGCTGATGAAAATTCAACAAACTTGTGTTAAAAAAGTTTGTTTGTTTGTTTTTTTCCTAACAAGAAATTTGTGCATTGTTGCCTGCTGCTGCATTTCTGTGGTGCACTGAAGCAATATAGATTGTTTGTCTTTAAAGCTGGGGAAAAGAGTTGGGTAGCCGGGGAGTGGAAGGAAGTTCAAGGGGAAGACTGATCAATGAGAGCTCCAGCAGTGGGTGGGCCCACGCAATTTTTTCAATCCGAAACTTCACAATAACTGAATGGGATCAACTCATGATATGACGTAGGCTCATATCATCCTAAAGAAAAAAGCTAACCACATGTCATGGGAAAGCCCAGGCACAAGCCCAGGCAGAGATAGTTACCAAGGTTTATAAAGTGGTATTTGGGTAGGTAATCACAGCTTTCCAGAGATGTGCTTGCTTACCTGTCTTCTACATGGGAAGGCCCCTCAGACATTAGGCAGCTGTCGTGGTTTAACCCCAGCCCGCAGCTAAGCACCACCCAGCCGCTCGCTCACTCCCCCCCGGTGGGATGGGGGAAAGAATCGGAAGGGTAAAAGGGAGAACACTCATGGTTTGAGCTAAGAACAATTTAATAATTGAAGTAAAATAAAATAGAACAGTTAAATAGGGAAAGCAAAAGCTGTGCACGCAAGCAAAGCAAAGCAAGGAACTCATTCACTGCTTCCCATGGGCAGGCAGGTGTTCAGCCATCCCCAGGAAAGCAGGGCTCCATCACGCCTATCGGTTACTTGGGAAGACAAACGCCATCACTCCGAATGTCCCCCTCTTCCTTCTTCTTCCCCCAGCTTATACACTGAGCATGACGTCATATGGTACGGAATAACCCTTCGGCCAGTCTGGGTCAGCCCCCCCCGGCTGTGCTCCCTCCCAGTCCCCCGGGCACCCGGCAGAGCATGGGAAGCTGAAAAGTCCTTGACCAGTGTAAGCACTACTTAGCAACTATTTAGCAACAGCTTAGCACTACTTAGCAAGAAACAAAACGTCAGTGTATCACCATTATTCTCATCCTAAACCCAAAACACAGCACTATTACAGCTACGAAGAAGAAAATTAACTCTATCCCAGCTGAAACCAGGACAGCAGCAAAAAGAAACTCAGTCTTATATGACAGTCCCTTGACCTCCGTAGGGGTCTGAAGAACAAAAACATGCTGGTGCTATGCCCATCTGTCCCACTCCTGTATGGTGAATGCATCTGTCCTTGGAGGAGAGGTACCTTGAAATGCTTCTCAAGTATGCTGCTTGTCTGCAAGGCTCTCATGCTACAGCTGTGTCTGGGGCAGCCTCACTTCTCAGAGTAGGAGCATGTCTCCCACTTGGCCTCAAAACAGTTGCCAATGTCTTCTGCCTTCTTGTGCACATAGGTTGAAGCATTTGCAGTAGACTGTGCTAATGCAGCTCTCAATATAATCTTTTATAGAATCGTTTAGGTTGGAAAAGACCCTTAAGATCATCAAGTCCAACTGTTAACCTAGTGCTGCCAAGTCCACCACTAAACCATGTCCTCAAGCACCACGTCTACCTGTCTCTTAAATACCTCCAGGGATGAGGACTCAACCACTTCCCTGGGCAGCCTGTTCCAATGCCTGACAACACTTTCAGTCAAGAAATTTTTCCTCATATCCAACCTAAACTTCCCCTGGCGCAGCTTGAGGCCTTTTCTTCTTGTCCTATCCCTTGTTACTTGGCAGAAGGGACTGACCCCCACCTCGCTACAACCTCCTTTCAGGCAGCTGTAGAGAGTGATAAGGTCTCCGCTCAGCCTCCTCTTCTCCAGGCTAAACAACCCCAGCTCCCTCAGCCGCTCCTCAGAAGACTTGTTCTCTAGACCCTTCACCAGCTTCATTGCCCTTCTCTGGACACGCTCCAGCACCTCGATGTCCTTCTTGTAGTGAGGGGCCCAAAACTGAACACAGTGCTCGAGGTGTGGCCTCACCAGCACCAAGTACAGGGGCACTATCACCTCCCTGGTCCTGCTCGCCACACTAGTCCTGATACAAGCCAGGATGCCATTGGCCCTCTTGGCCACCTGAGCACACTGCTGGCTCATGTTCAGCTGACTGAGTATATTTATATATTACATATTCCCACTGTAAGATGCAATAAGAAGCTGCACTTTTAGGGAACTTCCAGTGACCCCTTTCTGAACTGAGTCTTCTTACCAAAGAGGAGAGAAAACCAGGATCTCCTCTTGGGACCACCTGGTCCCAGTGGATAAAAGGCTGGACGAGCCCGGCATGCTCCTTCCTGAGGATTATCACCTCTTTCAGAAAGTGCTTAAAGCGTATGGGGGATGGAGGTACCGGAGCCTGTCATTTGGGTAATCCAAATAGAAGGGAAGATTTTGGGAATGATCTAAAAGCTGTTGAGGACTGATATCCACAGCTGTTTATGGTGGCAGCAGGAAAACACCTACTACTACCTCCTTTCTTTAGAGACAGAAACTGTTTTACTGGCTTCCAGTGAAGACTTCCTTGGATTTCCCATGGAGAACAGCAAGCAGGGCCTGAACATGTTTCTCTACAGGAGAGGAGACATTGGTATACATTCACTCCAGAGTGTTCAAGACAAGGAAAAGGCATGATCTACCTGAAACATGTAACGTAGGCCAGTGTAACTCTGGAGGACCAACCTGGCAACACAGCAAAGTTGAAAAGGCAGCTAGTCAAACATCCGACAGAAATTGATGGTGCTGCCTTTTATCAAAATTAAATACAAATTCCTGAACTTGCTGTTTCTACTTACCTAAAGGCATGAACATGTATAAATCCATTGAGTTTACTCTTGAAACATATCACCGCTTTTCCGCGTGTGGTGACTTGGGCATCAGGCACCCCCTGGCCACACCTGGGCCGTCTGCTGCCTGAACTGTACACCAGAATGACTCAGCACGAATTGTGGCCAGAATGGAAAACACTGACCAAAGCCAATCATCTCCATGATCAATCAATCAATCAGTTAGGTTAACAGGTTGGACTCGATGATCTCAGAGGTCCTTTCCAACCTTAACGATTCTATGATTCTATGATTCTATGATCTTGAGATCCTATAAATAGCAACCTTGCGAGCTCTCCGGGACCACAGCAGGCTGTGTGACTCAGTATCTCCCCCTGAGCTGGGACACCTCTCAGGGTAAATTTCACAAGGATTGAAAGGTCTCAAGGATCAGGACTCAAAGGCCCGATTTTTGTGAGGTTCATCGACCATCCGTTGATGAAGGCTGGCACATAAAAGTGAGTAATTAATGAAACTCATGAAAAGGGAAATTTTAATCACAGGTTAACCTCTGTATGTGTGTGTGTGCAATTCGATTCATAACTGTTTGCCTATCTGTGTGTGTGTGTGTGTGTGTGTGTGTGTAATTTGATTTAGAGCTGTTTGTTGGTCTGTCTCTGTGTGTGTGATTTGATTTGATTTGATTTAAACCCCATCTGTGTGTGCAACCCTGCTGTAAGTTTCGGGTGACCCTTGCCATTCTCGAATCTTTAAGTCGCTGTTTTGATTGTAACAAATTCCATTGAATCGCTCTGTTAAATTGGCTCATGCTTAAGTGCTGTTAAGAATTATACAACCTGATTTTGTGATTTATCTCAAAAATATTAATAAATCCTAAATTGCTGCTGAACTAAAGCCATGTAAAAAATCATATTGCCAACACTATGTTTTGAAAGTTCAGCCTTGAGAAAGGAATTTCTATTCATCTGCCTTTTATTCAGTGCTTATGTTGCTATAAGAACATGTAATGCATCTTTAGGATAGATTCTACGTTTGATGTAGAGAACATGACTGTATACCTGCCAGTAATTTTGCTTATTAGTTGAGATAGTAAAGGACTGTGAGAATACTGTCTCTCTATATACATTTTAGCATATGTGCCAAGCATTCTGGCAATGTATGACATTTGGTTAACAGGATGCAAAACAGATGATAGATGGGTAAACACAGTTCAGCATGGAATAATTGGCTAGTTAATCTATGTTTAAATTGTTGGGCTGCTTTTCCTTTATACCTGATCTGACTAAATGCTCTTTGCATGAGAAAAATGTCCTGCTACTGATTTGTACTATTTTGATGGCAGTGCCTCCCTAATTATCTTCAGTGATAATATGTGTCCAGGAAAGCACTGGAATTTTATTAGTTTGTTCCCATGAGATACAAGTAAATCATAGCTTTGCTATGTGACCTTGCCTCCCACCTTGTTTTTCTTTTATCAAGGCAGGATGGTTTACACTGTGCTTTGAGAGAACTCAGTTAAGGATGAATTGTGTTAGTTGGCTTTTGATGAACTGCTTATATTCTAGCAAAAGCAGAGCTATTCACTCATTAGAAATCACAGCCAAGACCATGGCTATCTCTAGCACTACAGGAGACATGAGCTCAGAAAAACAGGCCACCTCTGACCCAGAGCGGTCCCACCGGACCCTCGGAGCCCTGTCTTTCCCCAGCAGATCATCAAATCTTATGTGTAGGGCTTTTGCATGTGACTAAGAGCCACAAGTACACTCAAGAGAGTGCAAAAATGACACTGGTTTGGGGAAATTAGTTCAAATGGTGCCTATACATTTGGGATCTCCAAGGTCCTGGGTAGCAAGCGCACAGGCTTAAGGTACAAATTCCCAGTGAGACACACAAATCACAACAGTCAAATTCAGAATCTTATTTGACAGAAAATAAAATACAGGAACATGAATGTACAGTTTGCTACAGGGCTCCTTAAAAATCGTTGCTGGTAAAATAGGATTTCTACTACAAACAAAGCAGCATACCTTTAGTCAGTTCTTTGTCAATTTAGCAACTTGCAATTCCATCAAACAGGGGCTACATCCTCAGGAATTCCTCTGACAAAGGGGTCCACCAGAAGCTGCGAGGTTACTCAGTTTCAATCTAAAGAAACTTACAGCAAAGGACAAGTGACTGAAGACAGAAGTCTCTGAGTGTTAGGAAGAGAGAAAGAAAGTGAGAGAGAACGAGAGCGGGCCAGCTTCACTTTCTCATATGAATAAAGCGAGAAGAATTTATACCTGTCCTTAAGTTTGTGGTGAGTGGAGTCAGGGTCCCTGGTGTGGGATTCAGACCTGCCTCCTCTCCCTCTTTCCTTCTGCTGTTTACATTGATTCTTATGGAGTCTTTTCAGATTTACATGTGTTAACAGACGAGGCTCTTCACTTGGAAGCGGTGTTTGGGGCAGCACTGGCAGGGAATCAGGGTTGCTGAGAGTCCTGGGCTGAGTCAGGGAGTGGTAGATGGCAGCTTCTCCTGGGAACAGAAGGGAGACACCAGAGAGCCATTACCTTGGAAAGGCCACCCAGGGCAGGGGCATCAGCAGCTAGCAGCTCTTGCAGCAGCTAACAGCTCTTCCTAGCTCGCTCCAGGCACTTGTCCCCGAAGGAGACTGTGGTACCGTGCCTGGAAGGGGAACTGCACCATGATGCGTCCCCAGCCCATGCCCATCACAGGTGCTGGGATCCCTCAGCTGCCACAGCAGAGGGTTCAATTGATTCAGAAGCACTTGAGCCTGACTGCCCATCCAGCCCATTTACTTTTCTTTATTGCCAAAGACTCCTGCCCGCTCACCCTCAGGTGTGGCTGGGCAACCCTTCCTGCTCAACCCTTGCTGCTTTGGATCTGACTTCATGGCTGTGAGTCAGTGGATTGCCCAGGAGCAAGCTGGAGCTCTGCGTTACACAGCAATTGCTTTCATCCAGGGGTTTTGTGGGAGAGTTCATTTCCCCTCCAGTAATGTGCCTCTCCAGAATAGTGTTGTCAGGATTTTCATAATTTCTCAGTTCTTTATTTATCGATAAACATTTATTGCCTGACCTGCAGGTGATAAATTCACTTACTTTTTATTCTGCATTACCTGGCTTGGCCCTAGAGAGATGCCTGTACTACTGTCAAGGGGCAGAAAGATTCACACAGCCAGTAAGATCTACAGAAATATATACTTCTGAAAAATATTCTCACAGTTTTTCACTCATGTAACTAATAAGCAAAACTACTGGCAGTTGTGAAGTCATGTTCCCTACACTACCAAATGAAGGACCTAGCCCAAAGATACACTATATATTCTTACAGCAAAATAAACCTAAAATAAAAGGTGATGATGAGTCGTTAAGATTGGCTCAGCCCTATCATGCGACTTTACCTTCTGGCTGTGGTTTCACAAGGAAATGAGTTGACGGCACAGGAGTAGGTCTCACTCCTCCAGACATCACGGTGCCTCCTGTCTATGCGGTACCAACCTCACCGCTGCACTGCTGCTTCTAGTTTCAGTGGGAGCTGATGAAAATAGCTATCTAACTTATGTTTGGCATGTTGTTTTTGTTGGTGTAAATACTCCCTTCTGTATTAAACCGATTTCCTACAGTGGATTTTAAAGTGGAAACTGCAATGTGCACGGGGACAATCAGTATACAGGGCTCCTGATGGTATGGAGCTGAGACACAGCTGAACCACAGCTGAAATGCACATCAAGGGGACAGGACTCACTGCAAAAGAAATGTGCCCCACAAGAAAGACAGTTTCCTACAGTGTCTAGAAAATTAGAGTAACGATGATGTTCAAGGGAGAGTGAGCTCAGAATTTATGCTG
Source organism: Platalea leucorodia (assembly GCF_965183815.1). Taxonomy (NCBI): domain Eukaryota; kingdom Metazoa; phylum Chordata; class Aves; order Pelecaniformes; family Threskiornithidae; genus Platalea; species Platalea leucorodia. Next base: position 61,601,201 of record NC_138826.1, read on the forward strand.
CTGCTTAGAAATTAATAGATTTATGAGAATGACGATACTTTCCTGGTAAAAATATTGTGGAAGTGAGACTCCTTGGATTTGTTTTTGATTCAACAGGAGTCAGGTTGAGATTCAACTGGGCTGCTGAGCCAGCAGGTCTGCAGAAGCAGTTGTTTCCAGCTGTTGACAAACAGCTGTGAGAGGAAGCTTTTTGGCTTGGACATCCAAGGTCCATCATGCTTTAGATGTGGACCACATCAGTTAGGTTTGTACTCATGAGGCTGTATTCCAGAGGGCCACAGATGGTAAAAAACACTTTCTGCTGCTTCAGCTGTGGCCAGGAAGGTTACATGCAAAAGCCAGTCTATACTGGAAATTTTATAGTATAAATCCAGTATAGCTATAGAGCTATTTATTGATTGAGTAACCAATGATAAAGGGTCGTGTGAACTGTATGGTTTAGTTGATATTATATACGAGTGTTTACGATGGCTCTAAACAGTTTAATTTAACATGAAACTCCTGTATTGCTTAGTGCCTGGGGCAAAAGTTGTATAACTTTATCTAACCTCATGTTTAGAGGAGAGAGGAGTCACTATGGATTCCAGGAGGTCCCTTTCAGACCATCATTAACATATGTTCATGTGACTCCAGAGCAAGGCATCTCTCATGCAAACTTCTTGTGTGGCAAGAGACATAAAACACCCTGCCATATCCTCCCCACACACCTCCGCTTGCTCATCTACTCAGAACTTTGTGCCTAGATCATTTGCAACTGCTGTAATTTGTTCAAGCTCTGTGGTTAAAGTAGGTGCTTTGTGGTTATGTTTGCCTGTCACAATCACCATAAGATTAGTCAAATGATATAAAAGAACTCATCATAAATGTGCTATATGACGTAATGTATGCGTAGATAAGCGATCATTTTAAAACCCCACAGAAGTACAGGAAATTTGCAGAAGCAACAGTACTCCCTATACAAAAGCAGGAAGCCAGTTGTACTGGTGAGAAAGCATTCTGTATTGCAGGCAGGCTTTAATCCAATAATCCTGAAAATCCTCCAAGCAAGCACTGAATACCTATGCTCAGAAAAAAATGAAGATACTTCAATGCTCCAAGGCTTGATTAATCAGATAAGCCACAGCCTTAATGAGTCAAAAAGGAATAAAGATTCATCTTCAGTACCACAAGAACCATGGTCATCACCATGACATTTGCTTCACTTATGCAGGGTTCCTGCAAACTACAGCGAGGGGAAATAACTATTTAATTGTCTTTGTTGATATCATTAACCAACTTGATTGAAACTCTCTTCTAGAAAAGGATAGCAGAGAGGTTTATGCACTTCTGTACCTGACAGAATACGTGATTTCCAGAGAAGGCACTTTCAGTGTTGTAAAACCCAATCATACTTCACAGAAGAATTAGTTCAACTGATTTGTAAATAACAGGTTATAAAACACACTTTCATCCCCAAGCTGATGGAAATGCAGAGAAATCAAATCAAACCATTACAAAACCCTGAAGGAAAACGGTAACTGCAACATTTAAATTACCACAAATCCCAAAGGCCAAGCCTCTACAAATGCTTCAGCCAAGCTTAGCCTATTTGAATCAATGACTAAGTGGCAAATGTACCCTTCAGAGCTGGGGTACTCCAGACAACCTCAGACTCTTCTCGAGAGAGGCCAATTTGCAAGTAAACTAGGCTACAAGATGACCGATGTAAGACAGCATGCTGTTTACCATTTAAGTAAAAATCAAGTATGTTAAAGAGGGTTTGTATGCAGCAAAGGAGCAGATCTATATGTTACCTCTGAACCTAGCCCTGCACAGGCAAGGCATCACCACCCTAGCTTAGGGATGAAGTATTTCCATCAGACTATATTGTGACTGGGATGTTTCCATGTGAAAATTATGGAAACCCAAGAGAGGAGCTGAACAACTGGTGACTGGAACTGTTGTAGCTGTTAGTCACTGGCTTGGTTTTGCTCTTGTTTTGTCACAAAACATTCTGTAAGCTTTTAAGTTCTCTGCAATGTTGTGAACAACACACATGTTCTTCGCAGGGGTAAGCCAAGAAAATTGTAGGCCTACTTTTAGGGCATTTCATAAGCTTCAACAGGAACAGGAAGACCCATCTCATTAACACATGGCTCAGAGGCTGGTAATTCTGGGTTTTTCAATCATGGGGCAGTTTACATGGCACCAGGCCTGCTGGAGACAGATGGGGTTCACCTCTCTCAAAGGGGGAAAAGGATTCTGGCTCAGGAGCTAGCAGGCCTCATTGAGACAGCTTTAAACGAGATGCGAAGGGGGAAGGGGATAAAACCAGGCTTGCTAGGGATGAGCCTAGAGGTGGCATGCCTGTGTTGGAGAAGAGATCAGTAGCCCAACTGAAGTGCATTTACACCAATGCACGCAGCATGGGCAATAAACAGGAGGAGCTGGAAGCCAGTGCGCGGCAGGAGAACTAGGATGTGGTTGCCATCATGGAAACATGGTGGGATGACTCACAGAACTGGAGAGCTGCAATGGATGGCTACAAGCTCTTTAGAAGGGATAGGCAAGGAAGGAGAGGTGGTGGCGTAGCCTTGTACGTCAGAGAATGTTTTGACGGTCTAGAGCTCAATGAAGGTAATGATAAGGTTGAGTGCTTACGGGTAAAGATCAGAGGGAAGGCTAATAAGGCAGATATCGTGGTGGGAGTCTGTTACAGACCACCCAACCAGGAGGAGGAAACAGACGAAGTATTCTACAAGCGGTTGGCTGAAGTCTCCCAATCCTTGTTCTTGTGGGAGACTTCAACTTACCAGATCTCTGCTGGAAATACAACACAGCAGAGAGGACACAGTCTCGGAGGTTCCTGGAGTGTGTGGGAGATGAGAACTTCCTGATGCAGCTGGTAAGCGAGCCGACCCGGGGAGGTGCCCCGCTGGACCAGAGAGCGCCTGGTGGGTGATGTGGGAGCTGGGGTTGTTTAGTCTGGAGAAGAGGAGGCTGAAGGGAGACCTTATCACTCTCTACAACTACCTGAAAGGAGGTCGTAGTGAGGGAGGGGTCAGGCTCTTCTGCCAAGTAACAAGCGATAGGAAATGGCCTAGGGAAATGGCCTCAAGCCGTGCCAGGGGAAGTTTAGGTTGGATATTAGGAAAAAACTTCTTCACTGAAAGGATAGTCAGGCACTGGCACAGGCTGCCCAGGGAAGTGGTTGAGTCTCCATCCCTGGAGGTATTTAAAAGACAGGTAGACATGGTGCTTGAGGACATGGTTTAGTGGTGGACTTGGCAGCGCTAGGTTAATGGTTGGACTCAATGATCTTAAGGGTCTTTTCCAACCTTAATGATTCTATGATTCTAACTCTTAAGACACTACATGATCCTAGGTTGATAGCTCCACAGATACTGAATTTGCTTTAGCAAGCTTTATGTCAGTATATTAGCCTATACTGAAAGCATTCTTACTAAGAAGATACAGAAGAACTGGAAAGCATAACAGACAAAACACATCAGAAGCAAAGAGCTTTCCTACAGTGAGTCCAGCTAGAACTTGTTTAACAACAGAACAGACAAATAAAACTAGCAATTTAACTTATATATGTTATGTTAGTGATTGATAACATACAAAAAGAATGCAACTGGAAATCCTAATCTGCAAATGAACTCCAAACTTTTGTTTGGAACTTATGCGGACTTTGTGTCATAAATACTCAGGTTGTTCTGAATGGAGAGTGGAAATGTGCTTGGGCAAGTAGAAACCTGAGAAGAAACAGAAGAACAAGGACTAAAATAATGGCATATATTGTTACCTAAGGTCGGCAGTTCACCTGGATCACAGCACAACCTACACATGGTTTCACTCAATAACCAGATAGCAAGAAAATGAAACCATAAGATAAGATGACAGAAGATAAAGGAACTGCCCTGGAGCCAGAAGATAACTAGATAGGGAAAACAAAAGCAGAGCATTGACTCAGCAGTGTTGCCTAAGACTCACCTGGTGTGAAACTAGATAGGGAGGCAAAAGATCACAGTAACTGTTGACTCTTAAAGGCTATATAAGGGCTATCCAAAAGTAGTTTGTTCTCAGCAATGAAGAGGATCTTAGGACATGTAGAGAGGACTCAGTACTGGCATGTCTTGTCCTACATGTCATGCACAAGTTGTCCTGGCAAGATTACTTGAACACACACATACTGATACTTCTGTTGGTGACAATATGAGTAAACAGAGTCAGCTGATTACAAAGTTTAATAAAAATTGCTTTCCCTATCTGTATGGTCTTGTAGTGAGTTTTGTTTCATTAACCGCTGCATTGGTTGGCAGAGAATCCAAGGTGGGAAAGCAAAAGAAAATCTTTCCACGATTGCCTCTTCATTGTAAAAGGAAGTGGTTGGATCCATTCATTGGAAAAGAAAAAAGGTAGAAATGACACACAGTGACTGATAGTTTAGATAGAGGAAAAAAAAGCCAATTTCTATATAGTGGTTGTGTCTGTTGATGCAGAGATTTGTAATAGAAGCATTAAGGTTGGTAAACACACATATCTGTCTGAAAGCACCAGCAGAAACAGTAACAGAAAGGTTAAAAGAATGATGAGTGTTGGTGGCATAGAGACCAGATTGTTACCAAGATCCCAGAACACCAGTGAGCATACTGGGAAAATGAAGGACAGAACTGACGATTTGAAGAGAAGAATGGCAGGAAGATAAAGAACAGTATTTGATCCATAAAATATCTGGAGAGGGAGACACAAAGAGGAGTAAATCAGCACAGTTAGTTCAGGAAGGTTGGACAGGCTGAAAAGACAAAAGATTACAATCACTGTCAACTCCAGAAATGCCTTGAAGAGTGAAAGGCACATTCAAAAACCATTTCATTTTACCCTGTCAAGAGAGATATGATGACCACTCTCCAGCTGGTATCCCTCACCCTCCTTGTCATACGCAAGTAATCTTGGCCAGACCACAGACTCTCTTAGTGGTCTGGCCAAGATGACTTAAATATGACAGGTACTCTCAGTGTTTGTGAGTTTGATGGTGTAAAGGCATGAGTGTGAGTGAAATCAGTATTGTTTAAAACAAAAAGCACCTTCCCTTTCTCATTTTGCTACATGAGCAGCAACATAGACTGAAGGGTGGCTTATTGGATAAGGAAAATGAGAGCTCTGGGCAGACCAGCTCTATGTGCTGGCTGATAATAAACAGGTTTAGAAATAAAGAAAATAGAAGCTACGTGGTGGAGCACCCATCCATTCTCCTGAAGATAGTTCAAGAGCAGGGGCCTAGTCATTGGACTGATAAAATGAGACCAGACAGTTCAGCCCTACCTGACACTGAGAAGAGTTTTGATAGATATCATATTTTATACAAAATAAGTGAAAAGAAGCAAATAGCATCTGCTTTATGCCATCCAAAAGGGTATCCCCTCTCAGAGGAAAAGAACATGTACTTACTCTCAGAGATGGAATAGTCAAATAGGAAATACAACAACATAATAATTACACTCTGCAGGTACCAAACCAGGGAATAAAAGATGAAGTTATAGACCTGCAGTTATAGACCTGCATTTAACTGGTATTGCGCAGATAACTGAGTTGCAAGAGTATCAGAAGCAGGTGGCAAGTCTGCAAGTTTTGATTTAAAAGTTGACCATAGAAACCTGAGATGATAGTACTACAACAGATAAAGCACAATGAATTTTTGCTAAATGAATTATATTCTTGTGTCTGAGTAAAGCAAGACATAAGCTCTAAGGAAGCTGATACCTTACGCCAGTTTCACCCAGACCAAATGAGTCATTAGTCAGGTGCTGGACTTTCTGTAGGGAAGGGCAGTTTCACAATAAATGCTTCTTCTCTTTCTTTTCCCTCTTCAGGGATTACCTTCTTTTATGTTAGTGCGTTATCACATATGCATTAACTCCTTTTGGTACCTCACTGCATGAATATTCTTCTCTGTCAAGACAGTGCCATCCTACTTTCATGCTAGTTTCATATGTAAGTTTTCACATCGATAGCAGTTTCTTCTAAAAAGCTAATGACTATTTTGTATGAGGAGGTGTCGGTTCTTTTTGGTTCCCAAAAAATAGTTATTTTATTAATGTCCCAGAAAAGCTGATAGCAAGTTATAAAATCTTACATCCCTTCTGCTGCTGGGAACCCTGAGATGGCGCAGCATCAGATGGACCTCTGGTGATGGCACAGCATCGGATGGACCTCTGGTGATGGCACGGCACGCTGTGCAGATCTCATCCATGGTGAGGCTGGCCAGCTCTGTGCTCACCTGCAATCTTACAGAGCTTTGCTCACAATACAGATTCATCAGCCCTGATAGCGATCAGGTTTGGGATGCGGACTTAGCTTTGAAAAGTCCCTTGGCAATACACCCTAATATCCTTATCACATTAATAAACTTACAGTTCCTAGGATCAATATATGCAGTTGGTGATCAAAGGCACACAGTATTTCAAGTGGACAGAACAATATACTACCCATGTGCTTATGATTAAACACATTGATTAATTACACAATGATTAAATACACATCTGTTAGGGTTGAGCAACAGTCACATGGTATTCATGACACAGGGGCAAACACCTGGATTAGATATTATGTGGATCACTAACTCCTCTCACAACAGTCTTACAGGCTGCCCACTGCAAATGACATACATAGAAATCCTATACATCAGCAAAAGATTCTCTACAACCTTAACTGTAAGCTTAAAAAGTTAATGGGGCACATGGGAGACTGGAGAGGGCACCTATCACAAGCCTATGCTAAGGCACAGGCCTGTGCAGGCAAAGGCAAGGCTTTAGCAGAGTTAGAGCTACAGGAGATACAAAGCAAGAAACGTCAACAAGAACTAGCAGGGTGTTAGAACTCATCAAACAGAGCAAATTCAAAATTAATTGAAGTAAAGCCCGGTTAGTGCAGAGGGATGTCAGATGATTGGAAATACCATTGTTACATTAAGAACGTCAAACAGCAAAAACGAAACAAACCAAAACCAAAACTAAACACTTTTTGCTTGAAATGGCAGCCCCTGTAGGGGATTGCTAGGAATGGTACTGGGAGAACTGCACCACCAGTTTGCACCTGCAGACTTTTAAATATACAGAAATAGCACATCTGCTAACACGGTTGCTAAAGAAGGAAACAGAGTGGGAATGGAGCCCAAGGCAGGAAGAGGCTGTAAGACAATTAAAATTGGTAACTTTTCAAGCTGCAAGGCTAAAAATGCCAGATTCAACACATCGTTCTTAGCTACCATGCCAACAGCACAGGCACTATTCTTGCCATGAGAAACATCAGAAAGGCAAGCTGGTCCCAGCTATAAATCCAAAAAAACAATCAGCACTGAATCAGATGATACAGTCCATGTTTGGAAATGTCTGGACAAAACAAATACTCCAGGTATATATGGGCAAAGATCCTAAAATCCCCTTTAAGGCACAGCTTATCGGGATCATTGGCAGGAAATAGAGTTTTTTAGACTTGTATCGCCTGAACCAGCAAGTACTCCTGAAATCTCAGCTCTCAGCCCATTGTTGCATCCGTGTTACAACAGGCTTCAAGTGGAAGTAATCAGAGGCAACACAAGCATCAGAGGTATATTTGCCCTTAATAAGACAAAACTGAAATATATAGCACTGCAGAATGGCAGGGATTGATTCTGCACACCTGATTCTGAGGCAATGGTGCCTGCACCACTTGTAGTTATTATTATATTGGAATTATAACCATTAGCCAGCTAGTGGTGTGTGGTTTTGTTTTTGTCATTGCAGTCATAGGTGCACATCTAAAGATGCTTCCAGTTCTGATATGTTAAACGCATCCTCAACAGATTCTACACATAGCCAAGTTACATGTCCCTTATGCAATGTCTGAATCACAGGTTTTTGGTTTGCTTCAATATTGGGCTGCAACATGTACCATTTGTGTGGACTGAAGAAATACACTTTACTAGCACAAACAATTTATTGTTTGCATAACTAAAATCTTAACAGCAAAGCATTGTTATCCATCTGGTGACAATGGTACCAACATTAATAGTCCATTTCATACAATTATTACAGAAAAAAACCACATTAATTAGCAGTTAAAACAGTTGTACAGAACCTTCCTAGTATCTGCCCCTGTTCTCTGGTGTTAGTCTTGCCCTTCCACCACCCCTCTGGCCCCGAAGGGTGACAGTGACAACTCTTACTTGAAAAGGAGAGTTATGGTGATTCGTTGGTGTCCCTTGTTCCTCACTGGGAGGAATCTGATGGTGATGGTGGGGACTTCCTCCTCACTCTAGGCTCTGTGCTTGGATTGACTTTTATATATTTTGTAACATGCACCACATCTTCCTCTTTTTTTATTGCTTCACAATTCCTCATTATAACAAAATTCACTATTTGTGGTTTAGTTTATATTATGTTGGATACTTGCTCTTTGTTCTCTTTGTTACCCTTAAAACTGGTTTTATCCAGCTCCCAAGGCTGCATTCCTTTAGTGACCAGTAATTGACCACCGGTGATTTGTTTATAACCCTGAGGCCTCTGGTATCATCTGGTGCCTGTACCTTCAAGGCATCTGCTATCATCCTGCACTTGTACTCCTCTGCACTTCTAGGTCACAGACAGTTCCCTCCACACAGAATAATGACCTATTTTCACTAACTATAGTTACAGAAATACATCAAAACTACTATAACAGTATAGCACACAATTGCACAAAGCTAACTAAAGTTAAAACAAGTTAGGTAGGTAATATTACAGATAATCTGATTGTTAGGCGACTGCTATTACAGCTAAACAAGCTAAGGCAAAGCCCCAGGCACGCCAAGACAAGCCCAGACAAAGCAACTGTTGACAAATCCCAGCCTTGAAGCAGCACAAAACTCAATCACAGCCTCTGGCCTCGGTACCAGCAATGGCAACACCCCTTCACCTGGCCTACAAGGCTACACGATACACAAGATATAGTTTGCTGACAGCATTTCCATTTGTGACTCCATGAGTTTTACATCTATCAAGATATAATTCCTTGGTAGCATAGCTCATGTTTTCTCTGATGTAGCTTAACATACTTTAACATATGGTATCTTGACAGTGTTATCTGGGCGAAGAGCCCTAATAGTCTCAGCATATTCCAATATGGTCCTCTTCTAGGGTTAATGACTAGATACTTTCCTGTTCTAGCAACCTCCAAAATTCGCTTTATACATTAATGGTAAAATAATACATGCATACAACACTTCTGTCAACTTCTTGCCCTTAATATCTATCTAATTATGGCATATTACTGGTATGAGTTTAAATCTGATTCTCTTCAGGTTATGATACCATGCCCTTAGTAATGAAGGGCCAAAACATGAAGGCCCAAACACTGTAAAAGAATACCCTATGGGTAGAAGGCTTTGAAGCATGAATGCATCATTTCAGCTCAAGCAAAATTTGGTTCACTGTTGGAAGTTCTATGTTAAGTGGAAGACGGTGCATTGGATATGCGGCCCTGAACATCCATGGGGACAAACTTCTGGGCAGGTAATCCCAGCATGCAGGCCTGCAAGTGATTCTAGAGATCATGAGGTGATAAAAGGATGGGGGGTTTGAGATTCAGATTATTGTCTGCAGGGAATACGATTCTGGATATTTGCTTGAGCCAAAAGGTGGTGGAAGTCAGGAAATGAGAAGATTATTTCAAATAAGGATCCATGTAAAGACATTGATAAATGGGTGAGTCAGTCTGGGAACCATTTGTGGATCAGACATGTGAAAGCTCATCAGAGGAACAGGATTAGGAAACTGAATGAAAGAATGGTAGATATGCCTGTTAGAGAAATTGCCAGCCTGAGGCATGTGATACAATCAGTAACAGCAAATATCAGTGCCCAACAGAAACATGAAGATCAAGAAAACAGGAAAGGGAAAGGAAGTCAGAGGAATAAATAAACATATATTACACGATAACTGGCAATATAGCCCACACGTGCAACTCCACAAGTCACTGACTCAGCTGGAGGTCTTTGCTTCAAGGGTTTAGTGACCACGACTAGCCTCCAAGGTCTGAAGATGAAGCACAGGTTACAAGTGCATGAAAACCAAACTGTTACAGAGGCATTACGGAAGATAGTGAATAGGAGCGGGAAGGACTGAGATTACCAGTTATCCCTGGTTCTGACAGTTTTAAGAAGCTCCAGTTGATTGGCATCTGGGATTATAGTTCTTCCAAACCCTTTTTTGGAATGAAGATGCTGTTCATTATGCCCTTAACTTCACTAGAAACTCCTTCAGGGGGAGATATGTTAACCTGGGTAACCGAGATGCATCAGGAATGGTCAGAGATACAAGAGAAAACAAAGTAGAAGATGGAAAGAGTAGGAATGATTCATAGAAGTGAAGGTGCCCCTTTGAGTATGTATATATGCAGAGGTTGGGGGGACAGTTTTTTGTTTGAAGTTGTTGACAGAACACAATTTGCAGGATAAAGGTGAAGGTCCATCTGTGACTATAAATAGGATGGGTCCTCTGTCATATCAAACCAATGAAATGCCATAATGAAAAATGAGTATGTGCATCACAGTTCAAACGTATGGACTACTAAGAATATTCTGCTGTTTTATATCCCTTAGATAGCAGTATTATTCATTGCAAGGCGAGGACTTGGAAGACTGGCAAGGAGTCAAGGACACGGCTTGGTGTGCATGATCTAGTCCCAGTTCGCAAAGCGAACATCCTGCCCTGGCTGATAATCATCAATTCACAGTGACCCCAGCTTCTAATTACTGCAACATTGAATTGTTTGATGTGCAACCATGCGAGCATGATAATACATAATCTGCTGTCAAAAAGAAAAGAGTATATAAGTGGAGGCAGGGACATCCCTGAGCTGAGCCTCAACTGGACGCCTGCCCCGACTTGTCTGCTTTTCCCACAGGCAGCAGGGCAGCGTTGGCAGCTGGGGCCGTCCCACTGCCCCAGCTGGGGAGCAGGGCAGCCGGGAGCAGCTCCAGCCCCCAGCATCAGGCACCGCTGGGACATCAGCCCATGGATGGGGGTCAGGGTCAGGCCCAGTGAGGGGAACCAGGGTCAGAGACAGCCCCAGGATGGCCGAGCAGGGCCACGGCTGGGTCAGGACATTGACCTGTGCGTTGGCGCAGCTCAGTGGGGTTCATGGCCGGGCAGAGCAGGGCTGTGGGGAGCTGGAGACCAGCACTGCTGTAGTGTCACTGGGGCAGGGACTGACAGCCCTGGGAGGGCACTGAAATGGGGTCCTAGGCCATGGGCAGGTTAGGGGGAGCCCCTGGGGAGCTGGGCAGGGACTCTCAGGGCTGCTGGTGCCCTCAGGTCCATGACACGCATCTAGGTAATAACAGAAAATGGATCTAGTTTGAAAGCATCTCCATCACAAGAGAAACCCTGTTTCTTTTGGTGAAAATAGATTTTCCACCTATTATTGGTGATGACCATGGAAATAACGAGTGCATCTGCCTTCTTCACTACTCTGAGAATTATGAAAAGTCAGTGCAATGGTTCAATAATCTTGTTTGTGTTTCAAGATGCTGGGAACAACACTGTTACTGAGGGACATTTTTGATTGGAGGAAAATGAACTCTGTGTGGACTAAAAATGATAGTAACCTGACCTGGAGAGTTTATTCAGACTCAATCTTGTTAAAAATCAATATAACATAAAGCAATTATAATGGAATCTGGACATCTAGATGAGCTGAAACACATGAACAAAACATGCCATGGACTGGACTGAGATTAAAAGGAGTGTGAGACCCCAGAACAGAGTGGAAATTGAAACCAGGATGTGTTTAGTCCATGGTACCTCCATTTTTTAACACCCCTATTGATAAGCACTCGCAGTCCTAGTGCCAACCCATCTTCTCCTTCCCTGAGCCCACCTTTTCACTGTTCCTACACATACCTGCTTGCCCAGATGCCTCCCAAAAAAAACCCAACATTCCCCGTATTACTTCTTCATTGGCCTTAATTCTGCTACTCCTTCTTCTCGACCTGGTGTTTCCAACGCTGTTACCTAGACAATTTTGGGCCAATGCAGTGTAACTGATATAATTACTGGATTGTATCAGCCTTCAAGTAGAGCAGGCTTGCATCCTGACACTACCTTCCAACACTTATTTCATGGTAGTTACGTTTCATTTATGTTATATGCTTTCTGAAGAGAATGATTTCACTTTATCCTTGACTCCCTTACTTTTTCAGAGTGCTCTCCTGTCCGTAGTTCAGCCATGGCACACACCAAGGCTCATTCATTACACCCAGTTCCTGTTTGCATCATCCTGCTGGTCACACCTCATTATACGCAGCTCCTGTTTGCATAGTATACTCAGCTCTTGACCAAGGAGAGGCCATGCCCAAGAGTGGAGGAAGGGGGCAGGGATGCCACACAAACAGCACTAGGTTGGGAGGCATGCTCTGGTAGCTTGGAATCTGGAGAAGGCAAAGGTCAAGGATCCCCAAAAGGTTAAGCATTGAGTGGCAAAGAAACCATAAAGCCTTGGACAACAAGAAAACCAATACGTGATAAGCACCCCAAGCCCATCTGCTGCAACAGACTCCTGATCTCTCTGCTGTAATGGGAAGTTGTGAAGTGCGTGTGAGTGTGTGTGTATGTGTGCAAGGGTAATTAGAAAGACAGCATGATACTGAGCTTGTCTTAATAAAGAACCAAGTTTGAATTCCTCATTTGCATTACATCTGTTGGGCTCATGAAACCTGCTTGGCATGTTGAGGTGGCCTGGAGAAGGATATTCACCTCTGTAGCAACTGATTTTCAGATCACAGAATCATATAATCATAGAATATCTCAAGTCGGAAGGTACCCATAAGGATCATCGTGTCCAACTCCCTGCTCCTCACGGGACTATCTAAAACTAAATCATATGACTAAGATGCTACTTGAACTCTGACAGGTTTCATGCTGTGACCACTTCCCTGGGGAGCCTGTTCCAGTGACTGACCACCCTCTCAGTGAAGAACTAATGTCTAATCTGAACTTCCCCTGTTGCAGCTTCATTCCATTTCTTCATGTCCTATCGCTGGTCACCAGAGAGAGGAGACCAGCACCTCCCCCTCTGCTGCCCCCCTTGAGGAATTTGTAGACTGCGATGAGGTCACCCCTCAGCCTTCTCTTCTCCAAGCTGAACAAACCAAGTGACCTCAGCCGCTCCTCAGAAGTCTTGCCCTCAAAGCCTTCTACCATCTTGGTCACCCTCCTCTGGGCACACTAATAGTCTGACGTCCTTCTTTTATGGAGGCGCCCAAAGCTGCGCACAGTACTCGAGGTGGGGCTGCACCAGTGCAGTGTAGAGTGGGACAATCACCTCCCTCGACCGGCTAGCTATGCTGGGCTGGATGCACCCCAGGACACAGTTGGCCCTTTTGGCTGCCAGGGCACACTGTTGACTCATATTCAACTTGCCATCAACCCAAACCCCCAGATCTCTTTCCATGGGGCTGCTCTCCAGCCTCTCATCCCCCAATTTGTACATATAACCAGGATTACCACATCCCAGGTGGAGAATTCAGCACTTGCTCTTGTTAAATTTCATACAGTTGGTGATTGCCCAAGCTCTCCTGTCTATTCAGATCTCTCTGTAAGGCCTCTCTACCCTCAAGGGAGTCCACAGCTTCTCCTAATTTAGTATCAGCAGAAAACTTACTTCATGTACATTCGACTCCTGTGTCCAGATCATTTATAAAAAGATTGAAGAGCACTGGCCCTAAAACTGAGCCCTTGGGAACCCCACTGGTGACTGGCCGCCAGCCTGATGTAACCCCATTTACTATAACTCTTTGAGCCCGACCCGTCAGCCAATTGCTCATCCAATGTATTACGGACTTGTCTGCTGTATGCTGGACATTTTGTCCAAAAGGATACTGTGAGACGGTGGGGCCTTCAGCGCTGATTCTCTCTTGCTGGTGTCACCTCAGTCTCTGAGTAGCCTTGTAACGCTTTTTTTTTTAGTTTCTGTGATCTGTGGCCCCTTGTACTTCCTTATATCCTTTAGATTAACTGCTAATCGTCCCTGGCAAATCACAATTTGTATAACCAGCCCAGAGATAATCAGAGATAATTGGTCACTGTGACCTTATCCTGCAGCTTTCTTAAGTGCAGCATTATTACATTGCTTACCCTGTTGCCTTCCAGACGTTAAATCAGCAATCTTCTAAATGTGCTAAACCAGCAAGTTGGTCTTTGTCTCACCACAAGAAATGCTAAATGTGTTTGCGTTGTGCTGGGGATTTGGTTACTGCCCTGCTGTAGCACATGGTCTCATTTCCCCTACTGTGGGTCTGTTGCCTCTGGCTATTCTTAGATTTCCTCTTACATGTAGGACCACAGAAATTTGTAAGAGAAATTTTGAGGTTCTTTTGAATAAAAAGGGGATAACGCATTGTTACCTAAGGTCAGCGGTTCACCTGGATCACAGCACAAGCTACACATGGTTTCATGCAATAACCAGATCATAGCAAGAAAATGAAGCCATGTGACTGGTATCCCCCACTCCTGACAGCTGGTACAGGATCGTGCCAGGACACGGTGACACCCATCACGGAACAGCGAAGCGTAACAGTATGTGAGATATTCTGGATGGCAAAACCCGTGATCCCCTGGTGGTCAGAGATGCCTCCTGTGACTGCTCACTCAACTCTTGCTCAGATTTTGTCTAACAGACGGCTCATGCTAAGGCCTGATGCATGCTGGGAGCAGCACCATTAGGTCAAAGCCAGAGCAACACCAGGTAGGCAGGATGCACCGGACAAGAAGAGATGAAGATCATTATGCAGCCATTACCACCCACAGCTTGCTGTCTCCTGCAGCTGAAATTCTTGCATATTGATTTTCTGGCAGCCTCTTCAGAATCCAGAACTTTATGGAAGTGGTAAAGACCAAACTCCCAAACTGAGAGGTATAAATACATCAGCTTATCCAAAAGGTTTTTGAAGTGGATTAAACAGCAGCTGGACTCCTAAGGCCTTCGTGTTTCCCAATGTGATACAGGCACAGGGAATGCCGGCACTCTCACCGTTGGCTGGAGTACCGGGCTCCATCGTTCTTCTTCCTCTGACGGTTGAGGGGGTGAGTCATGTACTTTTAAAAGTCAGAGTCTAGATTATGATTATTGTATCATGCACTGATTATTAAGAATTTGACCCGATCTGCAGAGGGTCTAGGTGACAAAAAGTCTAGTTAACTTAAATTTTAGGTAATAGGAAAGCTATGCTAATTGCTAGAAATTCTGTGTAACAATAAGCTACACTGATTGCTAAAATCTTTATATAACAATAAAGCTCTAACTATAACTACAACCATGTGGCCAGTTCTCATTCTACCAAGGATCCTTAAAAGAACCTGCCTGTCACTGTAGGGTCAGGTGGCAACTGGCCTGGAGCCAGAAGGTAGCTAGAAAAGGAAAACAAAAGCACAGCATTGACTCAGCAACATTTCCAAAGACTCACATGGAGGCAAAAGATCACAGTAACTGTTGACTCTAAAAGGTTATGTATGTATAAGGCCTATCCAAAAGCAGTTTGTTCTCAGCAATGAAGAGGAACTTGGGACAGAGAGGATTCGGTAGCTGCCATGTCTTCTGTCACATGCCAGTCCCTTACCCTGCATGTCACACCAGCCTGCTTGGAGACACGCAACACCACTGGTGTGAGTGAGCAGAGTCGGCTCATTTGTAACGCTTAATAAAAATGACTTTCCCTGACTATACAGTTATAATGAGCTTTCTTCCTGTAAGCGCTACTCAGGATACACAACTTACGATCTATTCAATATAGGCCCTTCACCTGTTTAAAACTTAAACTTAGACCTTTTAAACAGATCATATCCTTCTGGCAATTTTGTGATATGAAATTTATCTGTAAGTACTGTACTGCTTACATGTATTTTCTTCACACGTTAAATATCTAACTTTTTTTTCCCCATCTACCTGGTTTTTACTACGGAGCCTTTATATTTATCAGACCCCAGTTCCTCTAATTGCAGGCTCCCCTCGAAGTCCCAGCTGGTCCTCAGCTCACAGTGGGGGGCTGTGGCGGATGCGCTGGGCCGCGTGGCCAGACTGGCAGCGGCTTGGTGCAGGCTCCGGAAGAGAGAAAGGCCTGAGCCGTGGCCAGGCTGTGAATTCCTCTAGTTTCCATCTGTTCTCTGAAAGCCCACAAAGGAGCAGAGCGACTCATTTATCAAGGAACAAAGAAAATTGTGGGTACAAGGAGTCTCCTGCATACCTTTTCTATCGCATGTAATTTGACTACAAGCCAACCACTTTATCCTATAAATATGACAGCCTGAGTGAGCCTTCTCAGAGCTCTCCCTGCCAGGCAGCGTGGCTGCATGGCGGTGATCTCCCTGTCAGCTGGGACACCTCTCAAGGTTGCTCCTCGAGGCAGGGAGACCTTTTACCAACGACAGATCTTTGGTAAGTGTCCAATATTTGCGCATAACCTTGTAGTATCGTAACTCTATTTTGTCTTGGTAACTTTGATTGCATGCTGAATTGATGCTAATGAAACATTATATAAACTTTGCACGTACAATCCCTTAGACATAAACCGTTGTCCAAGTCCGAGGCTAAGACTGGGCCTAGCCGCACCTAAGCTCCGTCAGGAGTTTAGAAAGCAAGGAGGTCTGCTGTGAGCCTCGTGACTCAACGGCAGGGTCTTCCTTACTCTTTGTGAACCACTCTAACTCGAGTGTAACTCTGTTTTCCTTTGTACGATTCTTCCACTCAGTAATTTATAGAGTGAACCTTGCCATTGAACTTTGTTAAAGTCGCACTTTTACAACATCATATTAAACCCACTTTTGCTAATACCTTTGTCGGTGATTCCTTAAGCGGTATAAATCACCCATTTGCGACAGGGGGGAAAGAACCACTGTATTTTTCACATAAATTGTGATGCGCCTGAAGCGGGGAGCGGTGGGAGTTCTCTGGGGACGGCAGGCAGGGCTCAGTCTGGAGGGATCTGAGAAGCCGAAAGGCGAATTCGATCGTGCTGCACAGCTCCCTGTCAGTGGCCCGGGGAACCCTCAGGCAAACTTCTGCTCCCGCCCGCCCAACTCGTCCCCCTCCGCGGCACGGCCCGACCGCAGCGGCTGAACTGCGCACCGCGGCCTTCGTGCCGGTCCCCGGCCGGGCTGGCGCGGCCTGCCCGCCCCGGGCCCTCCGCCCCCGGCCCCGCAACGCCCGGCCGGGGCCGGGCAGAGCGGCGGGGATCGGTGGCGGCCCCACCCGCGGAGGGCCCCGCCTCGGGGCGGGCCTTGGCGCCTGCCCCGCTGCCCCTGGCCGCCGGCGGTAACGGCAGGGCCGGCGGTAACGGCAGGGCCGCCGGTCGCCGTCTCCTTCCGCCTCTCACCGGAGCCAGCGGCGGCTGGCTCCGCCTCTGCCTGCGGAGCGACTCGCCGGCCGGCCGCGCCGGGCTCGGTGAGGACGGGCGGCGGCGGGGAGAGGAAGGGAGCGGGGCGGGCGGCAGTGGGGGACCCGCGGCGGGGGCCGAGCCTTCCTCCGCCCGCGGGGCCGGGGACCCGGCGGCTGCGGAGAGCCGCTCCCGGGCCGGCCGGCGGGCGGGCGGGGAGGGAGCTGCCGGCCCGCCCGTAGGGGCCGCGCCGCTTGGGGCGAGCGGCGGAGCCGGCGGTGCCGTCTCCTCGGGCTGGGCCGGTGAGGCCGTGCCAGGCTCCTCCCCGGGGTAACGGGAGAGGCCGCGGCCGGAGCCGTGCGGGGCCACCGGCAGGCGAGGGCCCTGCAGGCCCGCGGCGCTCTGCTGGGGCGGCTGCGGGCCCGTCCTGGCGGGCGCGGGCGGCGCTGGGCCGGGGTGCCCGCTGCCGAGCGGGCCGGCGCCGTGAGGCGCGGTGGCCGCAGGTAGGCGGTGAGCTGCTCGTCTCGCAGAACCGGTTCACTTCGGTTGAGCGTCCTGCCAGCGGCTCCGCAAGCACCGAGAGGTCCGCAGGCGCGCTTTTCGGCCGGGCTGTTTGCCTCCAGAAACATCCCTCCCCCGGTCACCTTCAGCAGAAGTTTATTTACTGTCTCTCCGTAGGGCATAGCAATCCAGGGAGACAGGACTGGAAGACAGTATTAAAATAATAACAATAAAAAAAGAAGTAATAGATTTCAGGGTTGTGGGCTCGCAATGTGGGGAAGACCAGGGGTTTGGAGTCCCCCGTGTTTAAGCTCTGCAAGGGAGGTCCAGTGTTTGCCCGTGATTTTTTGCTCAGCCTTTCAGGTAGGCATCAGGAGGTATGCGGTAGGGAGCCGATGCTCGACCTTGTGTAAGAGGGACACCTGCAGTCGAGTATTGTGGATGAACTAACAGACCTGTACATATAACTAAAGAAAAAATTGGTTTTAAAGAGGTGTAGGATGCTGTTCTGCTTTGGGTTGTCTCAGTAGCGTAGTTGAAAGAATTGCCTAGCTTATTCCATCTGCAAAGGCAGATGGAAATGTGAGAAAAAAGGCCAAGTACCCCATCAACACTTCTTCATCAACTTCATCAACTTTCTTCATATGCTCTGGGAAATATGCTGCATATGCGTTTGGTATCAGTGAAAGCTAGAGGCGTTGGCTAGAACTTGAGTAGGTTTTTCCCAGCGCTGGATGTGGTTCAGAAGCCCATAGGAATGCTGGAGGTTGTTTTCCTAGAAGTTGTTATGAGGTTGACTCAACTCTTTCTAGGAGCTCTGTGGTAATGTCGGGCCTTTCCCTGCTCTTAACTAGCCTCCTGGGATGACTTAAAAATAGAACAAAACAAACCCAGCTCATCGTGACTCCTGGTAAATATTTTCTAGCTCTTGTATCTGAGAATGATGGGAGTAAAACTTTTCACTAACATCAAAAGCTCCTTCACTGGTCTCTTATCACCTGATTTCCTTGAATTAACCAGCCAGCGTTCCAGAACATTTAGATAGACGTTCCTGGCAGAGAAAGCAGACTTGTGTTAATGATCACTTTTATATTACTGTCCACAAAATTAAATCCTTTACTCTCGATAGCTGTGCCAGTATAAAAGTTCCCCTGAGTCTCAAAGAAAAGCCTTAGCCAGTGTGCTGGGGTGGTTCTGAAGGTGTTCACCAGGAGCCGTTAGTGGACTGTCTTCGTGTGGCTCATTGCACTGAGTCAGGTGGCACTTCAAAGTTAAAGGATGAACCCCTCTTTGTAGTTCAAGCTTAAACAGTATTTTTGTTTCAGGACGTACTATGTTGTCTGATGTTTTGGCAGAAAAAAAACATTACAGCGCGCTTCGTATCAAGTCTGTTATGGGGTGTTTTGGTTTCTTGCTTAATAGTAGCTAAAACTGTTTCTCCGGTTCTCTATTGGTCTGCCAGGTTTTTAGAAGAACTTTTATTTTGTCATTTTGGTTCTGTTTTCTACTTAAAGCACAGATGCTTTTTTGCTCCTCCCCCTTCCTACCACTCTTCAACAAAAATAATTGTAGATCAGTAAAATACTTTGGTCTGCAGGAGGCTGTCCTTCAAACTAGCTTTTTAAAAGCCAGCAAGTTACTGACTTAAGTGTTTTCTGCAGGCAAAAATTACATAAAACAATGTTTCCCAGCTCTTTTGTTTGCCTTTTTTTGTGAGGAAAACTGATCGAAAGGGGGGGCCTGTTGTGTTTGCTTAGTCACCTCTGATGGAATAGAGGTGTGATGGTGCACCTGGCCAGGTGAGTGGGGGTGTGTGCTCCTCAGGCAGTCCTTCTTGCCAGGCCTTTTGCCCATAATGGACCAGCTGAGCTGCTTACTGCGACCTTCTGAGCCACCACCTGGGTCTATTGACTTTTGGCTGTGGGTTGCAAACAAGGGAAGTGGTTTCTTAAATCCTGTGTGTGCTGAGCTTGCTCAGTTTCATTTGCCGCAACAATGAGCGACGTATCAGTGAGTTGGAGATGTATGACTTTGTCACAGTGTTTGTAGTCTCTCCTTGTCCTAATCAATGCAATAATTAACCTAGTAGTTTGATGTTGAGCCTTTCTTCTCTTTGTTGATGACTAATCATCAACAAGTGGGCACAGGAGGGAGACCAATACTCCCCACGCCCTGATTTAAAAGGGGTCAGGAGGGAAGACTGAAGACACCAGAGAAAGACTAAAGGGAGCAGAAGGCCAAGAAGGTGCCATTCAGCTATCTTAATTCCTAGAGCAGCTCATGCTTTGCTAAGCCTGACTATGAAGGCTTGTGAGAAACTGTAGAGCCTGCTGGTGACTCTGAAGAGGAGGAAAGAGGGGAAAAAAAAAAAAGGACAAGAAAAAATGGTGAAAACACAAATTATGGTTGTTAGCGTTAGGTGATTGCTATTCTTTGCTTTCATGAACTGATACTGGGCACTAATAAAAAGAAGCTGTTGCTTCACAGCAAATTGGACTTCAAAACTTGCCAGGAGATCTTCTGGTGTGTTATTAGTGATCAGAGACACAGGAGACTGTCCAGTGATATTGTTGGTACAGGTCATTCCTACTTTGGTAAAAGTAGCACTTGAAGGTTAATAACTATTTTCCCTTCTAGGAGCAAAGACCAGTAAGGAGCGCCTGTTCTTCCAGTGGGTGCTACACATCTGTCTGAAGGAACACTCTAACAAGATTGCTGAAGTAAGTGATCTTGCTCTTTTTTTTAAAAATTGCAAGTATGGAAGCTATTTTATTATCTATAGTCTGGTTCATCCTGAAGCACTGCAAATAGCAGCATTGGTACAACTGAAGATGTAGAAAAGGGGAAGAAAATGGGGTTGGGGAAAATGTAAACTTCTTAACCTGTCACTGCCACTCAAAGTATTTCTAAGCTATGCTTAATACTGTTACAGCCACAGTTTTTCGAGGGATTCTAGAACTTTCCCATTGCTGATGGGGAGTGTATTTTTGCTTTTTCACACATTTGATTGCCAGATGCTCCTAGGATCTTTGTGACTGTTATTTGTGTTTCTGATAAACATGAGAGTTGAAAGTTCTCAGCAGTTTCAAAACTGCAAAGGGCAGTGAAAATGTAAACCAAAAGAGCTGTAGGATTTTATACTTGGAGGAATTGCAAGGAAGATCATTAAATGAGTGGAATCATTGGTAATGTAACTTACAGTATACATGAAACTTCACAAATCAGCAGAGAAGAAAGGCATTATCACAGCTATACTTTTTTTTTTTAAAACACTCCTGTGATCTTGAAGCTAGTAATATGCTTTATTGCTGGTATAAATGGTCTCCATAAAATGCAAAAGAGCTCTTCTAGTATGTGCTGGTGGAAGATTACTGTTATTCTCTGTGAATTAAATTTGGTTAACTTCTTAATTTGCACTTCAGCCGGTATTCCCTACATAGATTGCAAACTTTTCTCCAATTAGTAATCATTAGGCGTTGAATGATTTGAGAGCAATGCTTTTAAAAGGATGTACAACTACTGAAGATGTAAGACAGTTCTTTGAATGTGCCTTAAAACTTGGAGGGAACTTAGAAAGTCTTCAGAGATTGAAGTGCATTTCATGGTTGCTCTGTGTTTCACAGTAGTTTCCATAAAGTATGATAAGTAGAAATTTGTGGCTGTAGCATAGGACTGTAGGTATCTTCTAAAAAACGTCATTCCATCCAAGAAAAAGTATCTGGAATCTGCTTTATCGTTAGCTTCCATCATAGTAATACAACTAAAAAGCATGAGCTACAGATATTTCAATTATAAATGTGAACTATACTACCGAGGCAAGGATATTCACATATAAAGGAGTCTGAGGCTAGTATTAGAAAGGCTTTCATCTGTAGGTTTCTGAATAGAATATTAGGAGACGTTAATTTGTGTGATGAATCTGATCCCTGTTACTAATGCCTTTTTCCCTGCAAATCTTCTGATTTTGTGTTATAAATTGCTTTCTCACGCTTACAGTTATTAGTCAAAAGTGAACATAATTTTCCCCTGAGGAGTGTAAGCAGTAAATGCTTGGTTGATATCAATCAGATACAATCTTGAAGATTTTGTTTTGTTCTGAAGTGACATCTCTTTTGTTGATGTTGGTATGTTGCGTGATATCATGGAGAACTAGAATTTTAAAACTCCCTGTGAAGCATGGCTCTTCCAAATGCCTGAAGTCCATGGTGCTTTGCAGAAAATTAACTTTTTGTCTTTCAGAATAATCTCTTTGAGCTTGGTTTAGATGCTGCTTGTGACAAATTCAGATTTTTCTGTATGTAGCACTTCTGATTGTTGACATGTGGCATGGTGTTTATCTGTGTTATCTCATTCCTGGTGAGAAGAATGGCCTCTTCCCTGCTGCCCTTCTGGCTGTGACCGCAATTCCTGTGACTCTTGCAGCAGAGTTGCTGGGTGCGATTCTATAGCTGTAGGGCTGTGGATCAAGTCCATTGCCAAGTGCCACAGAGTGCTCTTTCCTTGTTTTTTTGACTGTTGTACTATCTCTGAATAAGTTTTAAAATTGAATTAATGATTGTAATTTCTCAAGTTGTTATTAACTGCCTGCTACAAGAAACACAATTTTAGTACAATCCGAAGGGTATTAAACAATTATGGGTAGTGTAGCGTGCAGAGGTCTGTGTAGCATAAGGCACCCATGAAACTTATCGACAGTTGTCTTATAAATCTTATATTTAGCATAAACTGGAGAAAATTGACCAAGATTTTTAACAGTTAATAATTTTATTCACTAATTTTGTGTACACAAGTGACACATGAGTTTGGGAATATTGGGTCATATACTTTGCTGCTGGTCTGTTGTTGGTTAAGTGTCTTGGGTTTTCTTCTTGCTCTGGCTAGTTCAGCTTGAAATTACACTTACACACCCACACCCATTGGCATAAACCCACTATGGGAAAATATAAACACACCGAGGTCCCTTTAATTACTGGCCCTTGGACCTCTTGCACACCCCCTGGTCGCTCCAGTTGCTGACTGCATATGTAGCCCTGTGACCTGCAGCTCCTTTTCCAGTTGCTGGCACCCAGACTTTCCCTGCACGGCAGTCTCTCCAGTTGCTGTCACTGTGACCTCCCAGCCCTGTGATCTCTTCTCCAGGTGCTGGCACCCTGGTCTTTTCAGTTGCTGACCTTAAACCTACGAGCCATGAGCCCCTGGTCCCGACTGGACCTTGCTTACATGTGACCAGCCCCTTTTATTCTCCCGCTCTATTTCCTCCTCTCATTGTTCTTACACATTCCCCTTTCCCCGACATTTGATCCTTTTCCTAAGCATTCCTTAAGTTTTTAATAGTCCTGCAGCCCTGCCTCAAATATCCCTATTGAAACATAATTTCAGATCTGTAACATAAATATTAAAATAATAATATATCAGTGGAAATGTATGAGAAAGCAACAGAAGAAATAGCAGACCAAGAGTTAAGAATGGCTTGTGTTGGCAGTGAAGGAGCACTGTTTCCAGGACATTGTTTCCAGCAATAAAATTGGGGAGTGTGTTGAGTGTAAGGGAATGTGAAGGGTGGTGAGAGCATCTGCTTTGTTAAGGTTACCTGCTCAAGGACCTTTTCAGTGCAAAAGGAGACAATAAGGGGGAAGGAATAAACCAAATGTTCGGAGGCACAAACCTGATGGACAAACAATACTGGGGATAACAACAAGAAGCAAACCTCTTCAGCTATGCTAATTCATAAGTGTGTGGGATGTGAGTGTTTTATTTCGGCAAGATTATCTGATCAAGCACCTTGTCAAATGGGATTATAGGGAAAAGAGGGAAGCGATAAAGAAAACTTGGAGAGATAAACCTGACAGGCAAATGTGAAGGAGACAGAAGAAACAAACCTAGTCAGTCTCGCTAATTGATGGGCCATTGAGAAACTGTAGGCAAACCTGGACTTTTAAATGGATTAGAGTGCAAACCTAGGAGTCCCAGGTGTGGGTGGGAGGAAGAGGCTGGTGGAACTATGCAGAAGGGGAACAGACAGAAGAGAGTATAAAAGGAGTCAGTTGTGTGTAAACTGTGGCTGGTTAGGTGGTCTGTCCGACCGAGCCCTGTGCCTGATCCCTGCAGCCAGTCCTGTCGTCTTCAGTCCTTTCTTAACTCTCTCTCTGCATAGTCTCACTCTTTATCCTCTGTGTGCGAGTGCTGCAAGGACTAGGTGCCAGCTACTGAGGAGACCAGTGTGAGTGGATAACTGGGCCAGCAAGTGGAGTCAGACTGGAGGTGTAGGCACCTCTGAGCCGTGGTGCCAGCAACTGGAGCGAGAGGGTATCTTAGCATCAGTAATTGGAAGGACTGTAGCTCTTGGGAGTGCTCCACAGGTCCCACAGATTTTCTGTCTGGATTGCCAGCTATGAGGGGGACAGATGTGAGTGGATTTGGTGCCAGCAGCTGGGGTCATACTGGGGGTGCAGGAACCCCTGGCCTGTGGTGCCAGCAATTGGAGTGAGTGGGAGCCTCACCAGGGCGAGTGGAGTGAGTGAGGGTCTCAGTGCTGCTGGCTGGAGTGGGACTGTGGGTCACAGCCCATGTGCCTGATGCTGGCTGCTGGTGAGGGTGTGTGGGGCCTATCTTCTGCAAATGGCGGGTGTGGGGTTTGCCTGTATAATTTGCTAGCAGACTTCAAGGTGGACTGGCTGGTGGGTAGGAGGCCCTGGGTCCAGGCAGGGGTGTTGGATGGGGAGAGGGTCCATGCTGGTATTTGGGGGGATCCGTGAGCATGGAATGCTTATGAAACAAGTACGTGCCTCTGTTTATTAGTGAGCACCAAGCTGGACCACCCAGCAAGTGGGAGATCCTTTGAAGTGGGTAAGAGGGCCTGGGATCCATGCAGGGGTATTGGATGGGCAGAGGGGCCATACTGGTACTTGAGGGATCTGTGAATGTGCGTGTGCTTGTCACTGTAAAGCGTGGGGGGGTGTGGGTTTTAGAGAGACGTTCAATCCTGACCAGTCAAAGAGGAGGAAAGGGACTTCTCTGTCTATACTTCTATTTTGTGAGTCATATGTGTAGGTGCTGTCGAAGGCAGCACCTTGTCTGTGGCTGTCTGTGTCAATGTCCTGCGTGTGTCTCTGGGATACATGCTCAGCCTTGCTACTGGTTGAACGTGCGAACAGGAAAGCAGCAGCAGCTCTGTCCATGGGCCTGCAATGGAGACACCTAGGTCTCCAGGCTGGGCTCCAGCCTCAGGGCAGGAGGAACCACCAGGCCACAGAGCTGCTGGAGGTGGTCACTTACATCCCTTAACAAGCACCAGGGCTGTGCTAATGAGATAATTTGAAGAGCATAATTTTGATGGGTTTTGTTTTAACGGCTGTTACTTGAGTGGAAAAATCTCTGCCCTGTTTCTTCATCTGTTCTGAAAAGGTCCTGTTTGTTCTGAGCGCTTTTCCCACTGTGCTAAATTTGGGCCCTGAGGACTTTGAGAATGAAGTGTGTTCACTTAAACAAACAAACAAAAAACAAGCCACCCCAAAACAAGCAAAAAAACCTGCTAATAAACTAAGTCAGAAATACTGTTGGATAATACTGAATAAAGTCACATTAAAAGACCTGGTGATTGGAGGAGACAATGCTAAGAACACAAAGGAAGGCTGGGAGGAAGAGCTGGATTCCACATGAAGTTCATGGGCGTAAAACTAAAACAGGCTCATCCAATAACCATTTTTGTAATGCTCATCTTTAGCAGCAGATGGCATTAGGACAGCAAAGCCAATAGGTGAAAGTGAGAAATACACAGTTGGAAATGGTGGGATGGCAATCTGCAAAGAGAAGTGACTAGTCTTCATATGCTTAAAGTTACTGTAACTACCCTGTGATTGACTGTCAATCTGAGATATAGGTAATTTCTAACAAATTATCTTCTACATAACTGCTAAGAATCCTTGTGGCAAGAAAATCCCTGTGTGCTGGTGCTACTGTGACATCTAAAATACGGTTATAAACTGAGGAAAATGAGAATTCTTGGTGTGTATGTACTCTTTCCTTTGGGCATGTTTGGTTGAGTCAGGCCATCTCGTGCCACGGGTGCAGGTCTGCCAAGCTGCTCTAATCTTTCTCTGATACCGTATGTCAAAAATACTAAATTAATTTTAATGCTTTCAGTTAACTGATGCTGGCTACTAGAAGTCCAGAAGCAGAACGGGGGAGCAAAGTTTTGCTGGCCTGCAGCTGAACTTTTGTACTTTCAGTTCTTGAAAGGTTGTGTTTGCTGAACTCCATGTCCTGGAGAAGTAGGAAACAACCAAGATCAGAGTGACTGGCGTTGAAATACATATGTTTGGTGTTTTGAGTTTTGGTCCAATTAAAGGAAGCTTTTAATAATGAGTATTTTGTAACTATCACGGGTGCCTAAGTTACACTTGTCACAGGAGAGATTTAGACTGCGTAAAGAACCACCACCGGAGGTAGCAGCAAAAGTGGTTTTCTTGAAGT
Organism: Platalea leucorodia; assembly: GCF_965183815.1. Lineage (NCBI taxonomy): Eukaryota > Metazoa > Chordata > Aves > Pelecaniformes > Threskiornithidae > Platalea > Platalea leucorodia. The sequence goes on from NC_138826.1 coordinate 61,627,542, forward strand.
AAGATGTTGCAACAGTGAGACTAAAGAAAGTCTGATGGCAAGGTTCAATCTATTCTTTACAGAAGATATAATAATTCAGAAATACCAATATAAGATCTCAGTGCCCTGTGATACAAGGTTATGCATGGTATCAGTCACTTACCAAAGGTCTGCAGTTGGTAAGGGGTCTCTCAGCCTCAAGGAGTAACCTTGAGAGGCATCCCAACTCAAGGGGAGATCAGTGCCATGCAGCCAGCTGCTTATCAGGGAGAGCTCAAAAAGGCTCACTCAGGCTGCCATATTTATGGAATAAAGTGGTTGGCTTGTAGTCAAATTACGTGTGGTGGAGAAGGTAAGCATGAAACTCCCTGTACCCACAACTTTGTTTGTTCCTTGACAAATTAGTCTTGGAAGAACCACCTGCTATTCATGAGTTAATCACATGATCGGTGTTCCGGTTTCCCAGCTCATATGCATCAAAGCTCACCATGTCACCTTGTTCCTGTGCGGATTTTCAAAGAACAGGTTGGAACTAGAGAAGTTCTTGACCCGGTCATGGCCTAGGCCTTTATTTCCTTGGGAGCCTGAACCAAACTATTGCTAGTTTGGTCAAGGAGTTGAGTGTATCTGTCACACTCTGACACATGACTACAGTCAATCCACTTTATTGGTTCATAGAGTAGTAGTACGGTTACCTGTTGTCTCTGTCATAAATATGCGGTGTATTGCAGATCAGTGGTAAGGGTACAATTATTTGATGAGTTGCTTAGCTTAAGCGTTACAATTAATGCTAATTATATAGCATTGCACATACAGAATCAGTTAATTGCATATGTTTTACACGTTGGATTAACATAATTTGTTTCATTATTTGCCCAGCTTTGATATACAGAATGATTATAAGCAATAAACACAATAAAGTCAAAACTAACAAAACTGCAGCTGGATGTAACCTCAAATTCAAAGCTCCAGTTGCTGTTAGTGAACATTCATGATCATAAATATACACAGCCATCGCTGACATAGACGAGTGCTGTCTCAGCGTGTTCGTTGGGGTGTACTGAGAAATGTCAGACTCCTCTCGGGGACTTAAGGCACATATTGGAGGTTCCAGAGGAATTCCGTTCACACATGAGCCCCATCCTAGATCAGGGATGCAAGCTTCAATGTCTACCTATTTTCATCCTTTATTTCTCTGTCAGGCCTGTTGTCGATTATACATGGGATGGATCACAGATCCGTCTTGGTGTAAAGCCAGAGATATGATAGGGTAGATTCGTTCAGTAGTAGCGTCTCCTACGGTCAATACATAGGCAACAGCTAAGTCTGCATTTGCATTATATGTAAAGTTTACCAAGAGCTGCCAGGCTTGCAGGTGTCATTTGGTTTCAGTGGTCTTATTCTGGACAACTTTTGTGAGTTTCAGCAGGTGGGAATCTGCTCTCACCTTCTCTTAAGATTACAGCTGCTGCAGCTTGGGCCCTTGGTTGGGCTTGAAGGCAGCTCAGAGCTGAGGAAATGTTCACTTGGGTTACCCCTAAAGGTGTAGTAATAACATGCAATCACTGTGTTTTGGACATTCCCATAAAGGCAAAGTGTTTGCGGTCAACCACTGCCCTAACCCCAATTTAAGTAACGATAACTGTAAGGGAAAGTGAAGATTTTGCAGTGAGGTAGTCATTGGGTGTAGCTTTTTGGCTGGGGCTTCAGTCACGATGGGGGATGGAGTTGAGGGTGAGTTAGGAAGAATAGTTGGAGGGTTGGTTGTGGTGAGCTCAGGAAGGGAAGTACCAGTGGGACTCAGACAAGAGAATAGTATTAAATTCAGTGATTAAAGCTTTAACCTAAAGGCACACAATGTCAACAGAGTGAGAAGGTGTAAGGGACATGCCACAAAAGGGTTGGTACAGGCACACGGCACACTGATTATTGGACCAGTATAATGTCTGCTAGTATTTCCATAGTGCTGGCTGTGGGTAGCGCATCGCTGAAAGAGACCAGTTCTTCCCCACTTGGGCCTGTGTAACACTTTGTGCCATGTCTGAGGGAAAACCTATTTCATAGCATGCTGCAACTCTGACTAAAGCTTTAGCAGCAGGATGACCCCAACACTTGTGCAACTAGAGAGCTGCCACAGTGGTTCTGTGGTCCAGGTTGAAGGTTTTGGCTAAAGTTGCCTCAGTTTCATCTGCTACTATTGGGCTGCGGTTGGCTTTATCATAGGTGCCAGTGTTTGCCACCACTGCCACCCCTCTGATCACAGCAGTGACATCTGCTTGGCCTTCCATACAGCCTTGGCCATGGGGCAAGCAGAATGGGAATCAACATGGCCGACAGCCAAAGCACATGAGTGTGCATAATCCTGTATTTATTCACAAAGAAGTCAGCCCCAAATTTCCCCAGTATGGGTGTGGAAGGTGCGTGCTTTCCAAGAGGGAAGCCAGTGGGTGCACCCAGCAAAAACAGCCCAGGAGTCGATGTAGACCTGGTCGTCAGAGGAGTGAATGACTAAGCAAAGGGCCAAGAGTTCAGCCATCTGGGCACTGTCATGGTGATCAGGTGTAACAGCTCGGTCATCTGCAGTATCAAAAGCAGTGGCATGCCCAAGCCAGGAATTACGGTGAAGGATTGTGGAGGCTTCTGTAAACCAGACATCCTTCTGTGGGGTGTTGAAAGGATAGGCTTCTGTAATAGGCGAGTCTGAGGGATCACCTGAAATTGGAGGAGAGGGAGGTGAGAATCATATGGTTGGGGCCTAAAGGCTGGATTCTGATGGCGGAGAACCCAACACTGAAAGGTAATGGATTCTGCATGTCCTTCAGGGAAAGGAACGTGTGAAGGACATTACAAAGAATAGATTATAAAACTGTTCAGCGTAAGGGGGTGATCCACAAGGAGTTTGTCTGTATCAGAAAGGACAAGGAAGGTGTCGTGTAAAGCATGCTCCCATTTCCTGTCTGAGGCTTGCACGTCTTGCCACCCCTTGCTGCCAAAAGGGATTGGTTTAGGGGTAGGGTCCTTGGGACCTATTTCCTGGAACAGTCACCACCGAGCAGTTTGCACTGTGCTGGACCCTGAGTTCTAGTCCACCAGAAGGAGTGAGGGGTCCCAGATACCAGTACTGTTGAATACTTGTAGGAGAAAGGTTGGGGCCTGTTCATTCCAGTCCCAGGTGGAGTGTGTGCACAGCAAGGAATAGAGGGGATGGCCTAGCTGACTAAAACCCATGCCTTGTCATAACAAAAGTTTAAAGAGCCTAGGAGGCTCCAATGTTTGCATTTGGAGGAAGGAGTAGGTTAGGAAAAAAAAAAAACCAACAAAAAAAAAAAACAGATTGCAAGACACTTTTAGGACACTTTGGTGATGGCATACAAGAAGACTTCTTTAAAAAGAACCCAAACACCTTACATTCTGGGAAGGACCCTGGCATTTACCAGGAGGAATATAAAGTTCCCAGTGTTCTTTGAGGGCTGAAATTGGGGATCATATCTTGTGCAACAGATTCCTGTCTGTCTGCCTAGGAAAATGTCATCAATATACAGGTGGTGAGAGACATCAGGAGTGAGAGAAATTTCAGCTAATGTTGATGCTAAGATACCATGAGCAATGGTAGGACTATAGCAATAGTCTTGAGGTAAATGAGTAAAGGTATAATGAATGCCATTCCGAGTACAAGCGAAGTGAGCTTGGTCATCCAGGTGAGTGGGACACTGGAAGAACATGTCTTTAATGTCCAAACCTTCTATGCATATGTAAGAGGAAAGGTAAATGGAATTGATTACTTCAGCAGCTATTGGGACTGCAGTATGAGGCAGAGAGGAGGCAGAATTTATGCCTTGGTAATCATTGGTCAGATGCCAAGACCCATTGGGTTTGTGCATTGATCAAATGGGGCTGTTAAGAGGAGTGGGTGTCAGTGAATACTCCTTATTTTTCCAGTTCTGTGAGAAGTTTTGTAATGAGTTTTGGGGCTTGCAAGTTCACAGGGTGTTAACAGCATGGGTCATCGCAGGTAGGGGAGGTACTTCTCAAAGTACCCAAACTAGGGGGAGTTTTGGTTCAGAAGTACCAGACGACTCTACCTTCCCTTGAGCATCGTGGAAGGTCTGGTCTCTGAGTAGTTCCATATGTGGAAGTAAAATGAGCTAATGCCTCATAGGCCTTTGCAGGCCTCTCTAGTTAGTTATGAAATATCTGCAATGTTACCTAATGGCCTCACTGAGTAAGTGTGACTCAATTATTGGAGTGAAATACTTGTAAAAGGATGTACTGTCTGGAGCTTATCTGAAGTAATCCCAATGTTACCGTTCTTTGTGGTAACTTACTACATCATGCTTATCTGACACGTAGCTGCAGTTCTGTGAAAAACAAGTCTTGTAACCCAGAGGTATATAAACTCTGTCACTGCCCCAGCTGGGCAGAGTGTGTATCAGCAGAGGCTGTCATGCTGTTGCTCTGTGTTGTACCCTGTAGCTACAGTAATAAACTGCTGCTGTTCTGACCTGACCAGAATTGCATTGGGTTACTCCACAATGGATGTTAGAACCTCCCAAAAACTGCAGATCCTCAGGCTTGTCTGTCTGTTAGGGACGTCGCACTTGACTGACTATGGGAAGGGCTGAAGGGGCTCCTGTGAACCCATGGGCTACTGCAGAGGGTGAGGGAAGTGGTCCCCTCCAGTGTGATCAACGGAAGGCAGAATTTTGAGTGCCCATGAGGACACACAAATAATGGTATTGTTGATGGTGGCATCTAGCTTTGGATGGGAAGTCCCTGTAAGCTGCACCTTCCATGCCACCTGAGAGGGATCAGCAGGTTTTGACTGGCTCCCCTGGGGTGCTAATTGTATGTCTGATAAGTCTGTCTGGTAACCAGGGGCTGGGGGTTTTCCAGCTTCCAGGTGATGAAGTGGTGGGAGGGGCACTGGGGCCCTTGCTAAGGCTCTGGTGGGAAAAGGTGTGGCATGGGGAGGGGGTTGTTGGCAAAAGCCAGTAAAACAGATGTTGGGATTCTGTGGGCTGCCTGTTTGGGGGCGCCCAGGGCCAAAGAGGCTTTCCATGCTGCAAGACCCTTTGGATCAGGGCTGTTTTGCACAGGCTTAGTGAGATTTTTAAGTGAACACGAGGGTGTTTAGTGGTAACTGTAGCTGTATCTTCAAGGAGGAGGGAGGATGACAGAATGAGCATAGCAGAAACTAACTTTAGAATCATAGAATTATTTAGCTTGGAAAAGACCTTCAAGATCATTGAGTCCAACCGTTAACCTAGTGCTGCCAAGTCCACCACTAAACCATATCCCTAAGCACCGCATTTACATGTCTCTCAAACACCTCCAGGCATGGGGACTCAACCACCTCCCTGGGCAGCCTGTGCCCGACTACCCTTTCGGTGAAGAAATTTTTCCTAATATCCAACCTAAACCTCCCCTGGTGCAACTTGAGGCCATTTTCTCTTGTCCTATTGCTTGTTATTCGGGAAAAGAGCCCGACCCCCACCTCGCTACAACCTCCTTTCAGGTAGTTGTAGAGAGTGATAAGGGTTCTTTACTCTTTTACTAATAGCTGGGACCATGTGGTGCTGGGCACTGTGCCTGTAAGGCTAGTGCCTGTTGACATTAATGGGCTCTGAGTGGACCAGGGCCCTTCTTGACTAGCGGGTGCTGCTGGGCCTCACAGGGATGACAACCCAGTTGGGCTTCATCTGCCACAGGGGCTACATCTAAAGTGTAATTGATAACCAGTCTACCTGTGCCTAATTCCAAATCTGTGGGACTGGGCCAGGGAAGAGTGGGGGGCCTCAGTCATCTCAAGGCATTTATCTTTGAGCATATGCCAGTGGTGCCTGATAGAGTCTATATTTCCCACTGGAGTTTGTAGTTGGATTCCAGACCCTAAAGGAGGGTGCAGGCTTCTGTTTCTGAGATTCAGATGGTATCCCCTGTCATGTGACATATTTGCAAGACAGGTTAAGTAACCCACAGTAACAGATTTGTGATAGTGCTCACTTAATTTGGCTAGGTCTATGCCTTTGAAAGAGCACACAGAGATGCAGTTGGGATGCCTCCGTTACCATCATACTCAATTTTAATAGTTGGTCTGATTCATAAGGCTGGTCAAGCTTCAGGAAGGGAGGAATTTGACATAATTGTCTGAAGTCAAGTGGGACTAAATATTTCTGTCCCAGTTGTCTTGATCAATATATAAAGCTTTATGTATTTTTGTTTCAGAAACTCCCTTTTAGGCAGCTTCCAGCTGCCTGTCAAGTTTTTCCCGGGCAGATACTGCCACCATGGGGACCATGTGGTGCGCTCATTTCTCCACAGTCACCTGAAGGCTTCTAACATAGGCAGTGGCAAGAGTCTTATCTGAGGCCAGGCACGATGCCGTGTACTGCATCCCTCTGCTGACATCGGAGTGGAGGGGCTTGAGGCAGTCTGGTAGGGTTACAGATTCAGGATATGGTAACAGACACCAGACCAACAGCTTTAGAGACAAACAGTTTATCTCAAAATAACAGTCCAGTAACAAATACTAATCAGTAGTACATTTATCTGGGTCAAAAGGGCAATAAATCCAGTAAATCACTAATACTGAGCTAAACTTAATTCAGTAAATCCAACTTAATCCAAAACTTAATACTGGGGTCTGCAAAGACTTACATGAGCATGGCTATCAGGCGGGCCAGCAGAAAGCAGGGTGGGGCTTCTTCAGATGAGCGACTTGACCAGCCAGTGTGTCTGGGAAGTACAAAATTTTCTGGTTGGACTGTCCTGCTTTTATGGTTGACTTGTGGAAGCACTATCTGGATTTGCTAGCCAGGCGTTGCATCCCACATCCTCTCCCTTTTGTGCCATTTCTTTTTGGAAATACCGTATAATACAATACTAATGCCACATTTTCACCCCTTCCTTTTGTGACTCAGTGGGGGAAAGTGTGGTGATTGTGTCCTGGCTGTGCAATACCAGGACTGATGTTTGTGCCGCACCCCCCCCAAGGGTGTCAGATGAGAGAAGAGTTCGGTCATGGAGTCTCTTTGTAGTTTCTCTTTGAAATGGAAATACTGTGTTCTTTTCAGAAGTTGTGAAATCTCAAATGACTGAAACTGAAAAAGCAGGGATGTGGAAGGAGGGCTAAAACTGGATGTTGCCCCAGAGAATTGATCTCTCTCCTGGTTGTGCTACAGAGTTCTGGTGGGAAGATAGGAAAGTGATGCAACTAAGTGCATTGTTGATGTTGTTAGTCTTGTATATTTTGTGGGGTTTTGTGCAGAGCTCCAGCTTGCTCCCAGGCAATCCACCGATGTACAGAAGGTCAGATCCAAAGCAGCAAGGGTTGAGCAGGAAGGGTTGCCCAGCCACACCTGAGGGTGAGCGGGCAGGAGTCTTTGGCAATAAAGAAAAGTAAATGGGCTGGATGGGCAGTCAGGCTCAAGTGCTTCTGAATCAATTGAACCCTCTGCTGTGGCAGCTGAGGGATCCCAGCACCTGTGATGGGCATGGGCTGGGGACGCATCATGGTGCAGTTCCCCTTCCAGGCACGGTACCACAGTCTCCTTCGGGGACAAGTGCCTGGAGCGAGCTAGGAAGAGCTGTTAGCTGCTGCAAGAGCTGCTAGCTGCTGATGCCCCTGCCCTGGGTGGCCTTTCCAAGGTGATGGCTCTCTGGTGTCTCCCTTCTGTTCCCAGGAGAAGCTGCCATCTACCACTCCCTGACTCAGCCCAGGACTCTCAGCAACCCTGATTCCCTGCCAGTGCTGCCCCAAACACCGCTTCCAAGTGAAGAGCCTCGTCTGTTAACACATGTAAATCTGAAAAGACTCCATAAGAATCAATGTAAACAGCAGAAGGAAAGAGGGAGAGGAGGCAGGTCTGAATCCCACACCAGGGACCCTGACTCCACTCACCACAAACTTAAGGACAGGTATAAATTCTTCTCGCTTTATTCATATGAGAAAGTGAAGCTGGCTCGCTCTCGCTCACTTTGGACCTTAAGCCTGCATGCTTGCTATGCAGGACCTTAGAGATCCCAAATGTGTAGGCACCTCTGAGGAGACGATCCAGACTGAGTAGGGCCCTGGGCCAGTCTGGCAACAGCGAAATGACGCTGCTAGGCAGTGACCACAGAAAGCACCCAGGAGAGGGGTGTGTAAACTGCTCCCCGAGAGCCCAATTGGAGTACTCCTGAGGAACGTCTGGCCTGCGCCTTGGTGATCTCCCCTTACTTGGGATGCCGGGTGAGGATACTTTCCTGGGAACTGAGTGATACCTATTAGGTAGATAATAAGGAATTTGGAATAGAAGCGATAGTCCTCACTTGCTGTGTGGTGTAATTGTTACCTACTTAATGAGTGCCTTATGCCAATAAACCTCACTTTGTGCCTTGAAACCTTATTCCTTCAACAGGTAGATAGTGGCAGAAGGTCTGACCATGACAGCACCATTTGAACTGATTTCCTCACACTGGTTTCATTTTTGCACTCTCTGAGTGCACTTGTGGCTCTTAGTCGCATGCACAAGCCCTACATGTAGGATTGCATGAGTAAACTAAGAAAAGTTAAGCCGAAGATACTCTCAGTTAAGTTGAAGATGCTTATTCTTAGTTTACATTCCTAGTTTTTTATATGTATATATAAATAAACTTTTATGTCCAGTTTGATTTAAGAAAAAAAGTGGGAGCTCAAAACATGGTTTTAACTTAAATTCCCACATGTAAATGAAATGCATAGCACCATTATCAGCAAAGCATATTGGCTTGAATGTGATGCCAGCTGCAATTACCTCCAGGCTCAAGCCAGATCTTCTTTGGCCAGCTAAAAACACAGAGCAGGTTTAGGTCAGTCTGTACATAGCCAAACAGACAAGGCTCAATACCTAAATGGAAATAAGTAGTATGTTTATTAGTTAACCCCTACATTTAAATCATCATCTTGCAAACTTGAGGCAGATGAACTACTTTTATTCTCATTGCTTTCTACGCCATGTACTACTTCCTGACTATTTGTGTCCCTGATTAATTTATTTATACTTGTGTGGTGTGGGGAGATTGTTGTAGGACGGCCTCAGTGCTGTGTTCTCCACCAGCTTGTCCCAGGGCAGCTGTGGTGCTGGAGCACAAGGATCAGTTTGTAGCAGTTGATACCTTTAATGCCTTCAGCACGCTGAATTTCATCATGGTGTGCTGGGAGAGTCGATTGATTAGCATGGAAGTGGTTATGCCAGGGAAAAAGATGAGCCCTTAATTCAAGTATCTGTTATCTAAAACTAATAAAACAGTAGTTCTAAATAAAGCGTATCAGCCATGAGCTTTACTGTTCAGGGCTGTTTGCAGCCCTGTACTGGGTGTGGCTGGGATGGAGTTAATTTTCTCTGCAGCAGCTGTATTGTGCTGGGGTTTGCATCTGTGGCTAAAACAGTGTTGGTAACTCACCAGTGTTTTGGTGATGGCTGAGCAGTGCTTGCACAGCATCAAGGCCTCCTCTTTTTCACTCTGTCCCCGCACCTAGTGGGGTGAGAGTGGGCAGGAGGCTGGGAGGGGACACGTGGGGAGCTAGCCAGGACAGGTGACCCACGTTGGTGAAAGATATTCCATGCAGTATAACATCATGCTCAGCAAAAAAAACAGCTGGAAGAAGAAGGGGCTTTGGCTTCCAAGGTTGCTGTTGCTCAGAGACCAGCTGGGCATTGGTCTGCTCGTGGGAGGTGGTGAGTGATTTCCTTTGTGTTGTTTGTTTCCACACCTGCCTCCACTTTCCTTTACCTGTTAAGCTCTCTTTATCTCAGCCTTCAGTTTTCTCACTTTTTATTCTTCCAATTTTTTCCCCTGTCCTGCTTGAGGGTGAGTGAGTGGCTGCATGAGTGCTTGGCTGCTGGCTGAGGTCAACCTACCACAAGCCCTACTACAGTTACACCAGAGGAGTCAAGCTCCTGTGGACCTATCCTGATATAGGGGGTGTGTGTGTGTGTGTGTGTGTGTATATATATATATATAAAAAATCTCCAACATAGGGCTACTATGTTGGCTGTCACACTGGTAAATACAGTTTTGCTAACCACAGTTCAACTCAGAGTACAATGCTAACTTCCTCCTTATCAGTGGACTTGGATGAAGTAAACTTCAATGGTTTTGAAAAGCAGTGAGGTCTACTGGTGGCTGTTTCTCCAGAGTGATCAAAGGATCTTTCACAGAGTTGGCTTTGTGTTGAATTTATATTACTAGTCTCCTGGTCTCAGTGTTAAATGGGTCACCTGATCAAATACTCTTTATATTTGTCATCATTCCTTTCATCTGCTGTTGCTGGTTACTTCCTCATGGTACTTTTGGGTTACTGATGTCACTAATGTCCAGGTGAACATTGTTTACTTCCTTCCAGTAATCCTGCTTAAGGTCAGTCTCTTAGCAGGAGCAAATGTATAGCAGTGTTACCTAGTGGAGGACAGAGACCATGACTATGCAAACATTTGGTTTGTTGTTTTTTTGTTTTTTTTTTAATAGTCCAGGCACTACAGTGTGCAATTGCAATAAAAAAAAAAGCACAAATACAGTAATGTATGGTTATGGTAAACTAGTAGAGAACTATTCTGTTCATGTAGTTTATTCAGGATTGAAGGAGTTTATTAAGAACATGTAATTAACTGGCAATCACTCAACTATATCTTCAGAATGAAAATTGGTAATATAACAAATAAACCACAAAATGTGACACTTCAAAAATGTTAAGCATCTACAGTTTCTGGGAGCACGTGCTGTTTCTAAAGACCTTTCTTTTAACCCAGAAAGTGCTAATCTCTCTCTTTGTGACATGCATCCCTCTATCTCCACCTTCCCCTGATGTATGGGTTACAAGCACAAGCCCTCTTTTACACACACTTTCTGTGGGAGATGGGGTTGCTCTGGCTTTATGTGAACATTTGCTGTTCCCTATAACCCACTGATCCCCATGCTGGTGCGAAAGCATCCCATGAGTTTGCATGCACACAGCTGAGGTGTGGGTCCCTGGTTGTTGCACCCTGCACTGTCAGTCCTCTAGCTGGATACAGGCTGGGCTCCTTGCAGCATCTGATGGAGAGGATACTCTATCTGGCACAGGTAGAGGTGGTGATGTTGGCAGGGTGACTTTGGGCAGTGTCACACAGGTCTTGACTACTGCTGTTTTGACTCCAAGGTGATTTCCTCTTGTTGAAAATTTCAAGCTTCTTTTATACTTCTATTGAATCCTTCTTTGTTTCAAAAGGGTCTGAACTTCCTAGTTACTGCTTAATCCAGGTGATGATTGTATTCCTCTTCAACCCCATCAGTTGATGCTTGATAACCATCTTCCCTTTTTACTTGATCAATTTTGGGCAGATGCCGTCCAGATAAACTGGTCTTTGGCACGTGCACACACACAGAATGCATGCTTGCATTCTGACCTTACCAGGTATTGTTATTCAGCCCATTTGTCAGGGGTTGACTATAGGAGCAAGCCCAGAATAAGTTCTCCCAGTCTTATGGTCCAGAAGATCCTTGTATTGGCTCTTAAGAGACCATGCTTATGGCATGGGGGCTCCAGGAACACCTATCCTTGTGTGTTGACATAGCCTGGAGAAGGATGTTTACCTCCATAACTGTTGATTTTTCAGGTGGTGGGGATTTTCAGTGTTGTGATCCTCTGCTGCTGGTCTTAGCCGACAGTTGGCGAGCTATCTTTTTATACCCTTTCATTTCAGCAACCTGTTGCCTTCTGCAGTTGCTCATTCCTTTTGAATGGTTGTCCGTGTTCCCTGGTGAATCACAGAAACTGATTGACAGGTGAGTACTTTACCTGATGATCACCATGCAGGTGTCTTACCTGCTCTATTGTTGCATTTACCATTTAATCAAAATGCTAAATATAGGAATGCTAAATTAGCAGTTTGGTTACTGCCAACCTGCTCTCTGCAGAAATGGTAAATGTTTGCTTGGGGTTGGCCATTCAGTTACTGTCCAGTCTCAGCGCAGTAGCTCCCACACCATGGTTCTGCGGCCTCCTGCTGCATTTGTCTTAACTTTCTCTTCCAGCAACGTGTAGGACAAGGGATGTAACCTCATGAGTCTTTACTGCATGTCCTACTATCCTCTTGCCTGGTGACAGTGAACTGGTTTTGGGTGTGCTTTCTATACCCTCTGGGAGTCAACTGCTAGTGTGATCTTGGTTTGCCTCTCACGAGTCCAGCACAACATTGCTGAGTCTCATGCTCTCCCTATGTTTTCCCTGTTCAGGTGTTTTCCGGCTCCAGTGTGCAGGTGTACAGACTTTAATGTTAAGTTACAGTGTTCAGTGAATGAAGTGTTAAATCTTTGCTGGAATGTTTTACCTAATCCAATAGATCAAAAGCCTGTTACAATTTATTCTGTGTTTTAGGCTTCATTTATTTTCCTCTCTATGTATTTCCTAGAGGAGGGCCTCTAAGAAGAAGTAATCCATAACAAACATTGCCAATAAAAACTGAGGTCTTTCCTATCAGAAATGAATTTAGATGTTTTGTGTAGATTAAGGCTTCAGAAAACTGAAGGAAGTGTAGCCTTCCACTGTTTGGATGTATCATTCCTTTTCCTCTAGACTAGAAACCCGTAACAGTTGAACTTACTGGTCTTTATATAGATGGCCCAAATTCCCCTCAAATCTCTGAGGTGAATGTGAGGTGTCTCCACAGAGTGATTCAGGGACATTACATAAGACAGAGGCCAGAGACATGCCTAAAACTATCTTATAGAGAAGTCTAGGTGTAGGCATTTTAGTTCCATGATAGATTTGTTGAAGAGCTGTGCCGTTACTCCTGCATTCAATGGGGGTGTCTCTCCCTTCCCTTTCTGTGCGTCATCAAAGAAGAATTGGCAGTTGCCTGTGTAGCAGTTGCTGATGATTTCTGCAGCTAGGACAGAACAAACACCTCACTTTGTGGGTTTGACCATACTTAGAGGAACTTACCGAGATGAAAACAGCATTCACGCTTGTAGGTTGTTGTCGGTTTTTTGCACATGAGGCGATCAAATGTGAATTAAAGGAGAAGAAATACGGAAAAAATATTTGCTGTCTCTTTTGCAGATTTTGTGCACTGAGCAAAATGTTTGTCACTTCAAAATATGTCCAGCAGAGAACCCTAAAACTGTACTTGTATACGTTGGGAAAGGATGTATATGTATAAGGACTTTATGCAATTTTTATAGTCACAGAGGATAGCACTGCTGAGATAAATAACCGCTCGAATATTTGTGTTTGTAACTTTACTAACACTATAGGATGTGATTTTAACTATTCAGCTCCTGTCACATCTTGTCAGCTTTTACAGTCCAATTATACTTTGGTCAAAAAACAATTACCTACTCCCATCGGGATGAATCTCACGCTAGTAAAGAAACTTTTACGCCAGTTGCTAGAACGTGCCTGAGACGAAGGACAAAAAAACCTTAATCACCGTCCATCCTGACACAGAAGAAATCCATTGTGTTAGATTGGGTGAGGAAAGATGGAGAGCATCAACGGTGGGAAGTTCTCTTTGGATGGTCACCCATGGCAACAGGCACTTTTAATCACATGCTACATCCCATGGTGGTTTTATTGTCACTAACATGTTTATGTTTGCTGCTTGTAATTATATTGTATTTTAAAGTTTGGTGCTTGATTAAGCAAGTAACCCTAATGAAATCACCCGAAATGTTCATGCTCATGACAAAAGGAGATAAATTTCTTAAGCCTGAAAGTCTCTTTCTGAAAAACAGAGAAGATGTCGAACTAGATTTATTAGCATGGGAAAACCCCGCAGAATTTGAGAAAAGGATAGAAGAACTATATTATGAAAAGTGAGTGAGACTTAAAGGATCTCAGGTGAGACTTTAAGTCTCAAAGAGGGGATTTGTTGGAGATATGCGAGAAATAAGGCAAAAGATGTTAAGGCAGAGGACGTTAATCAACCTCTGTAAGCAGTTAACAAGACCTGGCCTGAGAGAAGAAATGGGAGGACACCATAAAACAGTCAAGCAAGGAAATACCAAGATAAGCATGAGAAAACAAGGCCGCTGATAAAGCCCAAGTGCGAATCACTTGAACCATGAGTGAACTGTCCTAATTAACATAGTAAAACCCACACCTCCAGCAGTAGAGCCTCCGGCCTGAGCAAAGACCCCTACCTACTGGGCATGTGCTGTAAATTTAAAACACGCTGTACCTTTAAGTGGAGACGAGGTTTATGAGAACCAATAGAAGTAAGGATGAATAAATGGAATTGTAAAAACACTGATGACAGCTACTCAGAATGTATAAAATGTCACTGTATGTTAACCACGGTATGCTAGGTTTGTGGAACTGCTGATGACTAACTATTGCTTGTCTTAGGAATACTTGAAAATGGTTACTAACTGATAAGAGTCGTCATAGCCTGCTAAGAATCAAGGGTCGTTACAGACTGATGAGAGTCGTTATTCTAAATAAAAAGTACTAAGATAAAATTGGTGGGAGAATCAGCAAAAGGGATGAAAAGAAGAAGAAACAACTGATAAGCCTTAGGTTGTTGCATAAATGGGAAGTGTATAAATATGGACAACTGGTACACTGAGTTGTGCTAGCTTTGTGGACTTGCCCCCAGCACCCCTTTTTGCGCAAAATGGATAACAAACAAATACCTCGACTCAGTGTGTGAATTGGTCACTGCACACTGGATATTGGACCCCACTTTATCGGACAACAGAACTGCCACCTAGCACCCATCTTTGCGCAAATATGAAGGAAATAAAATACCTCTGCTCTGTGTGCTAATTGGCATCTGCACACCGGGCTAACGACCCTGCTTTTGGGGCAACAGGTTTGACTATACTGAGAGGAACTTACCGAGATGCAAACAGCATTCATGCTTGTAGGTTGTCATTTTTTTTGCACTTTCCCATTTTCGAAGACTGAAATACTGTTTGGCTTTGAAGATGTTGTCTCTAACAACTTTCCAGAGGTTAGTCAGAAGTAACATGCTCATCCAGTTGGGCTTGTTGGTAATCAGTGTAAATTCTGGGATATAACTCATGAAGAGTTAGAGATTTGTGACTTTGTCACCTCCTGGAGGTGTACTTACTGCAATAGCAGAGGTGATGATGTCATCTCCATGCTGAGTAAGTTAATGCTACCAAACAGAATTAGGAGTGGTTTGCTTGTAGCTACATATGTTAACTAGAGTCACAGACCCATGTTTCTCAAAAATTAGTAAGTGCCCACAGTGTCAGGGAAGGGCAAATGATATGTAAAATAAAAACAAGTGGGCCATGTTATTATGAGAGATCTTTACTGAATCCAGATTGATTTTTCTCCTTCTTTTTGTTGTATTTGAAGGTGTAATTGAAGTCCAGTTGTCTTGTATGAAAACTCTGACCTGTATTATATTCTGTAGGTGCATTTTAAGCTCAGCTCTTAAGCATTGCTCATTGTATCGTGTTATACAAATACATTGGGTTTTTTCCATCATTTTTGGACAAGAAGGTAAATATAGCAATCTATTGTTCAATTAAAAAGTTGAATGACAGTAGAATTAGCAGAATAATGTGAGGATTTTGTTATTCATTAGACAGTCAATAGAATTGTTAGTTGCTGCTCTGTCTTTTTGTACCTTAACTGTGTTCCAGGAAATAATTTATGCAACTTGACATTGACAACATCAATGTCCATGGGATATGCCAATGGAATTGCTCTTCTACCTAGCAATTTAAGTTCAACGGTTCTGTTCATAGTGCATTTAAATCACTTCTTGGTAAGTGAAATAGGTTTTGATCACAACATTAAGGTCTGATTTTTTTTTTTTATTTTTTTTTTTAGCATTTTGTGTTTTGGCTGAAGAAAAAGAAATCGACAAAAGATGGACTGGAATGCAAGACCAATCCAGAATACTGATGCAAAGAAGAACCTGCGAAGTGAAGAAGCATGTTACACTCCGTTGTTTTCTAATGCACGTGATTTTCCTCAG
Organism: Platalea leucorodia; assembly: GCF_965183815.1. Classification (NCBI taxonomy): domain Eukaryota; kingdom Metazoa; phylum Chordata; class Aves; order Pelecaniformes; family Threskiornithidae; genus Platalea; species Platalea leucorodia. The sequence continues at coordinate 61,643,477 of NC_138826.1, forward strand.
ACAAATGCCTATTCCTCTAAAAATGCGTGCACTAATGCTGGAAAAAACCAAATGGTGTATCTACCAACTACCAATGTTGCTTTCCCTCCTGTAAATGCTGAAGGATTCAAAACTTCAGATCAGGCCTTACCAGGAGAATCTGTAGCTGGTAATGACTTTTTTATCTCGAAATATCCAGTTGATCGACACCCACCATCCTGTGTACTAATAGCTCCCAATCAGCCATCACGTTTGCAGGCAGAGATGAGTCAGACTTCTTGGCCAAACTCTAATGCCTATATTTATTCCTTTAGAAAGTTACCTCCCCCATCTTCTCAAATGAACGCTGGTAATAATGTGAGGAACATACTTCAGGAACCTCAGTATGTCACCACAAACGGTTACACTGTGCGGCCACAAATGCCGCAGCGTAATTCTATGAGAACTACAATGTTATATCAAAGTAACATTCATTGCCAGAATAATTCTATGTCTCTTGGTACATCTGGGCAACATGTCCAAAACCAAATATATCATCCCAACACTCAGTTTAAAGTTTTACACTCATTGAATCAAAATTCTGCAGCAAATGTACAGCTGCTACAATATCGACCAAATCAGATGGGATCAGAAGCTCCTAGCAGATGTTCTGCACCATCTTTTTTGCCTGCCAACTGTGATTCAAGAGCTGCAGCACAATCTTCAATAGGTGTACCACAGGCAGTTCAAAATGTGCCTGATGGATACACCCTTAGCCAACAGAGGCACCCATTGGATCAAAAAAATGCTTCTGGTTTTAACAGTGTTCAGCAACACTGTCAGAAACAGCAATCTGGAGAGGTCAGTCAATCAGTTAGGAATGTCTGTAACTCAAGTGGAAATGTGACAGCAAATCAGCCTTTTAATGAAATGTCTGTGCCATCCCCTGGCATTTCCAAAAAATTGTATGATGTGCAAGACATGGAAACTCTTTCTTCGGTGACTGCTTCAAAGCCACTGAGTGATCCTGCTTCAGTTCAAGAAAGCCAGACTAGTAGTTTAATGAATGGGCCTATTAATTCTCAAATTTCTTCAGCAGCAGCAGATAGACGAACAGTTACAAAGGACAGACTAGCTTGGGAAGCTGAAAGGCTGTTCACTATTAAAAAAAAATGTCTCCTGCTTGAAAAGATGCATCACTATAGAAGAAAACTCTTAGCAGTTTCAGAACATGGGAAAAGTACTCCCGCACTTACTCCAAGTTATCAAGATACTCTTGCTAATTGTCTTCCATGGGTGCCCAACCAAAATATACCACCTTCCCCATCTGAAACAGCAAGGACAGAGAGTCCAATACTTAACTCTTCACCTGAACAAAGAAATGACAAAAATGTAGCCAGTGCTGATAACAAAGGATTAGAGGTGACTCACAGTAACCCTCAGGTGGAGCAGGGAAGCCTTTCATCAAGCTCTGCTCCTGTTCTCTCTCAGAGCAAAGTTCCAGCTCAATTAAATAATCCTGAGAGCACTCCCGTCTTGGAACAAAGGGATGCATATGCCTTGGCCTCTTCTCAAAAACCTGTGACATCCTTGCACAATGCTTCATGTTTTAGTCAAGTGGATAGCTCTATCAAAATTGCATCAAAGAATGTGCCAGCTAGCCCCGAGAACTCATCATTTCTTCAGTTTGTATTGAGCAGCACAAATCTATTGAAAGAGAAGACAGCTGGTGCTACTGCTGATAAAATACTGACTAATCTCCTGTGTAGTGAAAAACCGTTGGTAGATACATCTGTCTCAGGTGGAAGCTTAATAAAAGACACTAGTGAGAAGAATGTAGGAAATTTGGAAGGTGAGCAGGCATTTATGATTCACGCAAACTCTCCTGTATCAGAAACGACCAAATCTGGTGAAGCTAAATTCCAGAGTGATGTAGCTCAGAAAAAAATGCCGTTTGCTGAAAATACATCTTTTAAACAGAGCAATTGTAGTTACTCTGTGGAAGAGCTAACTGCATGCCTGGGCTTGTGGAGAAAACATCCGTCGAACTCTGTAAGTGTGCAAAATAGCCAGTCAAATGAAAGCCCCACAGCAAATCAGATTTCACCTTACAGCCAAAACACAAAAAAGAGAGAACAAAGTAATGTTCTGGTTAGTACAGACGAAGCAATTTTGCCTGTAACAACTGCTCCTGTAGGACAAAAACTTGATACACTGAGTTGCAATTTGGTAAAAAGTTTTGAACTCCAAGTTGCAGTTGTCTCTCCTTTAGTACTTTCTGAACAGAGAACACAGAGTGAGCAGGCAGACAGATGTCTGACATCTGCAGGTAACACCTATCCAGTGATTGACTCAGGAAGCCCATGTAGCTTGCAAGAAGAGGGGAAGAATGAATTAAATGTGGTAAATACAGAGAAAGGAACAATAGCAACTGTTCGGTCATCACCCAGTGATTGTGTTCTGGTACAGAAAGTGGACTCACATTTGCAGCAGACAAAATTAGCTGATGGAAACACAGTAGTAAAAAACAGCGTGAGTGCAAATGATTCATATGATGAAAACCAAAGGAAAGTTAGTCAGTCTGCACAAGATGCCAGAGAAAATCTGCAGCTTGGATTACAAAACAAACCTCCTCTTCCTGAATTGGGCATAAATTTTTCTAGTCAAATCTTTCAAGAAGGTATAAGAGACCATAAAGGCAAGCAAGCTACGTTAGAGACAGGAGATACAGCCACAGCTGTGTTGGAAGAACAGATGTTTTGTATTTCTGGTGTATGTTCTCTTGTTGAAGGTGATACGTTTTATAATCCACAAATAGCAAGTATCTTCAGGTCAGTCCCTGGGACACATGCATTAAATGGTACCTCATCAGAAGGAAATGCATCTGACCCAAGGCAAAAGGAGCAACGGCTGGACTTGTATAAAAATGAGCTGAGCAATAACACTCCCCAAAGAGAGAGCTTGCTGCAAAAGATGTTGGAAGACTCATCAAGCTGCATGAGTGAAGCAGGTAAGATTTTGGATGGTATCACAACTAGTTATTTGGAGAAAGAAAGCAGTGGCAATCCTCTTAAAACAATTTCCACCTCAGAACAAAAAATGTCATTCAATGCATCTTTCAAGTATCCTGAAAATTACTTGGAAAATCTTGCTAGTATGAACCAGGAGTTACCTCAAAATTCGCTAGATTTCTCGATCAGTGTAACCGCTGAAACAAATACGTTCACTGTTCCAAGAGACAACAGTAAACAAAATTACATGTCCAGTAAAAATAGCACAGAAAAAGACGTGAACCTTTTTGGAGCAGAACCTATTAAATATCTAAACAATCAGCTGTCTGAACTAGTGAAAGAGTTTCCATATGGCATTGAGGGTGCCGATATGCTAACAAAAGAACCAGTACAAAATGATTCTGTGGCTGAGCAGATGGAGAATCGACCTGAAAAAGAGACTCAAATTTGTGACAAGAATTCTTGTTTGAAGGACGCAGTAGATGAGATAAAAATTGCAGTGTTAAGCTCTGATCAGATGCAAGAACTGTTTCCTGAACACAACCGGTGTTCCTCTAGTGACAGGAAGAGAGTAGCGAGCCAACAGTCAGAAAAGGCTTCAGCTGAGGAGGAGAACCTTGACGGCAGTATTCAGCCTAGTCAGAGTCTATACGAGAAGGAAAAAAACCCACAAAATACCTCCAACCCCAGGGAAAAAAAAAAAAAAGATTGTTCTGTAGTGGGTTGTCTCTCTGTAGCATGTAAAATGCCACAGTGTACTTCTAAAGTTGGAACGTCTGGTTCGGAGAAAAATGATGATCAACTTTCAAAAGCTGAAAATACTAGCTCTGCAAAATCTGATGCCGTAACAAAGAGCAACTGTGCAGTGGGAAACCTGCCAATTTCTGAAAAAATCCCAAACAGTGTTAGCAAAAATAAAAAAGACATTGGCAAATACACCTCTGTAATGAACAAAAAAGCTAGGCTAAAGGTGGATAATGAACACAAGCCGCTTACAACACAACAGGAAAAAATTGGACCGCTTAATTCCTCTGAAAACCAGGATGTTGATAAATCTAAAAGGAGCAGCTGGAAGGAAGAGCTGCAAATCAACAGAGGAACGCCATTGTTAGACAAAGAATGTCATTCTGACAAAAAAGAGCCTCACGCAGTCTCAGAAGAGTTGTCAGAGAAAGCCGGTCATGCAGATGCAGAGAACCTGACAAAGTCATCCAAAAAGAAAGAGGGAGTTTTCAAAGTGGAGTCCTTCTCAAAAGATAAAACCAAAACAGGTTTAGCCATGAAATCCAAAGCAGACGTTCACAAGTTTACAAAGTCAGAAACTGTTGAAATTAAGCATGCTGAAGTCAATCAAGGACAAAAAATTAAAACCTGTGAAGAGAACTCAGCTGAAGAACAGAACTGTAGGAAACAAAAGGAGATACTCAGGCAAGATGTAGAAATTAACATCAAAGAGAAAGCCAAATTATCAGCAGAAATAAAACATAAAAAGCCGAATAGTTATTGTGCTGATGCTATAAAGTTCCCAAATTTTGGCACTGTAGAGTTAAAGTCAAGAAGCCACAAGTATTCTCAGCATAAATCTATGAAAGTTCATCCTTCATCCTTCATCCAACAGGAGCAGTTGTACAAGCGGAAGAGGAAGGAAAATATGATTGGGAAGAGAGACCCTAAGAAAACAAAGGTGGAAGAGGAAAGACTGAAACAATCTGAAGCAAAAAATTCCAAGCAGCTTTCACATAATTGCGTGATAAATACTGACAAAGCTAAAAAATTGAATGGAGAAAATGGCTGGAAACCGAAGAGTTCATTAGCAGATCGCTCTGTGCTTAAACTACAGAGAAAAAGGGCTCGATCTTCTACCATCTCTAAAAACTACTTTTCTAACAAAGAAAGACGTCTCGATGGTCAAAACAAAGACAAGTGCTCTGAGAAAACATTTCCTGATAAAAGCCTGCTATACTTCAATAGAAGAAATAACAGATTAAAATTGCATCTTCAAAAGGAACCAAAAAAACACTACCTGAACAGAGTTGCGTTTAAACGTACAGCACAGGAAAGCATATATCTGACAAAATTAGAGACATCGCCTGTCAGACCCGTCTGGCATAGAAAGCCCAAAGTGACACAAAACAGCCCAGATGCGAAAAGAGATGCTCCTGTCTCAGAAGCTGAGAAATCATGCAAACCCAAAGTACTTGAATTTAAGCTGTGTCCAGAGATACTGTTCAGAAATCCAACCACTGATGAAGAAAGCTTAGCTGCAAAGAATTCCCGGGAAAGAGAGAAAGGCCCTGTGGCAGGTATGATGCTGTCTTCATTATTAATTTGTAAGTAAATTAATTGTAAGTAAAAAGTATGTACTCCTTTTTCCATTCATGTTACACAAACTACAGACAGTCAAAACATGGGACTCTAGAAGGTGAAGGTCGAAATAGCTTAGCTAGCTTTCTGACAGACTGCAGCTGTGTGTTAAGCTGAAAAAGAACATGAGATTTTTTCCTTCAATTTAATGTTTTATTCTTTTTCCTTAAGTTTTACAGAATACAGTTAGAGTAGTTTAGAGCATGGCAGTTTCAAGTAACTTCGTGAGAAGACTTTCTAACCTACTTGCAGAAGATAGCTTGGATTGTTTGTAGGAAGCAGATTCCTTTGGCATAGTTACCAACGGTGATGTGATTTGTATTCAGTGTTCAGCTGGTTGTGTATAAATCTGGCTGGGTAGACAGCGGAGGCAGAGATCTTTTGCAGCATTGAGGAAGAGAGAGGGCTTGGGCCAGACGTATCCTGCACGCAGTCTCTGTAACCTTTGCCATCTTTGCTTTAAGCTGCCTTTTTTCCTCCTCTTCTTTCCTATCCCCAATCTTTTGACATTTTATGTGGTGCGTTGTGAGGCATATTTGTGTCAAATGCTATATTTGATTTTAAATAAAATCAAATCTTAGGTTGTATATACCAGCCCTTGCAGTCATTCTCACACCCAAAGGAAATTTCCTTTTGCATGTGCTAGTATATGTGTTAAAACTTGATGCTGAATAGAGACCAAAACTTGTGATATAGGAACCTCAAAAACACTTTTTAAAATTTTCTCTTTAGGTGTCAAGAGTAAAAAAGAAGATTGGTTAAAATGTGATCCAGTGAAGCAAAAAAAGCTGGAAGAGATCTCTACAGGTGAAATGACTTCTGATTACCTGTTTTGAAATAGAAGCTAAATACTCTGCTTGGTTTTAAGTGTTCCTTTAGAGTAGCAAATCTTAATGAAGTATTGTAACTTATTCTTTACCAGCTCTGTGGCTGAAATGGATACTGTAGAGTAGACATATGAGTTTCAAAGATTTGTGGAGATTTTTATTGCCATAAGAATATGTTGTTGGAGATTATTGGAATTTTTCTGCATATGTGTGTGCAGTTGAATCAGAGGTAGCACTGGTGACAAGATTGAAGTACAGTTTTAAACTGTAGGTAAAGACCAAGCGAGCTCTTTCCCACTCTAAAATGTAGGAAGTGATGTAACAAAACCTAGCATGAGACTATAAAAACAGAAAGTGATTTTTTTTTTTTTTTAATTTTATTTGCCTTTCACAGTAAATTGATGCTGTCTGTACATATACTTGTGCTCACAAGTACTGGGACCTGTGTGTCCCAGTAGTCTGGACAGGATTAATTGTATGACACACATAGTGGTGCCACTACTATATCTTCCCTGTTTCTCTTGATTGGCAAATTACTTTTTGGATGGTCTTTTGTACCCTTTAGGAGTCAGCAGTTACAACAGTGGCATCTTTCCTCTCAGTATCTTGGTTGTTCCATCCCTTGTAAATCTTGGGCGAGGTTGCTCCCTGCTGTCTTTCTTGCTTTGCTTTAGGTATCTTTCTAGCTATAGTCTTGTTTTCCTACTGGTCTAACAGGAAGCAAAATGGTGCATTCAGCATGCTGTAACCTTGTTGTCATCCTCTTCTTATCAGAGTGCAAGTCCTGTGCTGACAAGTTATCTGTGTTGTGGGCTTGATGCAAGCAACACATTTTGCAATGTTTACATCTTTTACTGCTGTTGAATGTGTCCTTGGCTATTGGCGTCTGCCATTCTTTTAGCCCTTCCTCTTGTTTCTTCTCTTACTTTTGCAAATGCACATTTTCATTCACACCTTTCTTGATACTCCTTAGAAATCTCTCTTATGAAGACACCCAAATGACCGTTTCGTGCTTAAACATGCATTGGAGCCTGATTTAAATCTGGGGTGCCTGGTGCTTTAGGAAGGAAGTTTGTGGCATCTGTTTTGACAGTGGGTGGCCTTAAGTACCACATGCATAAGGAGTAGAGTCATTTGAGACTCTTAGGCTTTTGCTTTAACTTGCTTGTCTGTCTGTCTTTCAGCTGAGGACAGTATTCCACTTGATACCGCTATACAGATCCTGGATGGAGATCGCGAGGCTCTTCACATTCCAATCAAAGACTCAAAAGAGATGTTTCAGACCTACAGGAAACTGTATCTGGAAAAGAAGATGCAAAAGCCTTGATAGCACTCCTGTATCATAGGTCTTATTCAGTATCACTGGGAAAAATATGCCAACACTAAAATGCTTTTTCCTGTTTACTTCATATTTCTGAATAATTGTGTAAAAAAATTTTTTTTGCGTGTTGGCAATTTTTTCCCCTATTTGCCTCATTTGTGAATGATTGAGATCTTATTCTGTATTTATTGCACAAATATGCTTTGGTGCTGAAAATGCCATTGTCAAATGTGTTGTTTCTTTTTGGCATGTTTGAATCCTTTTTTCTTTTTTTTTTTTTTTAAAGATACAGGAGTTAGTTGAATCTTGACCAAGAAAAACTCAAACTCATTTAAATTGTCATAGTCTGTTTTCTTTTCTGATTCTGGAGAACTTCTACTTGTGGTACTTTCCATTGCTGTCAGTAGAAAAATATTCCTACTGGAAAGGGATTGCAGTGGATTCCCAAGCATTACACCTTTATTTTCTACTTATGCTAGTCTGATTCTTGTGCTTCTAACAAGGCTTTCTATTTTTGTAGAAACTTTTTTTTTAAACTGGGAACACAAAGATAAAACCCTCAAATCAAACATACGGATCAGGGGATACCATGAAGTATTTATGCTGCTACCCAGTTTTCTTACATTTCTTTTTGTGGATTTTGTACAAATTGAACTCTGAGTTCTTCATCTGAACATAATGCTGTAAACTGATAGTTGACTGAAGACTTCTCTTGGTTTTCTTTCTCTCTGCTTTCTTTACACTTGAAAGAAAAGTGCGATTGTTGAAGTGCAGGGAGTTTGAATTCACTCTTGTCTGGACTATGTTGCTCACTTTAACCAGACTGTAATCAATTTCTTTGTTTATAAAGTGTTAGATAATGTTTGACTACACATTCACTGTGACATAAGAGTTATATTTGTTGCTGGATATCTTTTGTTTAAGTGCCTCTTCATTATTGTTCAGAATTTTGAATTGAATCATATTTTTTCAGAAATTTAGTACTTGATTCTTTCTATCTGCTTAAACCTTTATACTGAAAGTAAAAACTGTAGATATTTCATTGAACAACTTTTATACTTGAAATAAACTTTTGAAGGCTATGCCTTGTCTTTTTTTTTTTTTAACTTAAAAGTATAAAGTTGTGTTTGTTACAGTTAGTTAAAAGGCATCAAAGATATTCCTGTAGATGAAAAAGAGGTTTAAAATAAGTGCCAGATCTTCCTTCTTAAAAGGTTTCATAGTTGCAAGTGAGAACTGGACTTGAGTCCAAGCTTTTTCTAGTGAACTCCTAACAGCATGTACTTACACTTCAGAAAACACACCGGGAATATTTTTCTCTTCAGCATCTTTTTTTTTTTTTTTTTTTTTCCTCCTGCTCTGACTTGGAGTTGGGAATTTGTTGGCATGAGTACTTAAAAAGCCTTCAGTATTACTCCATTCCTGAAGATGTATGCTTGTAGGCATCTTGGATATAATTACCCGGTGGAGCATAACATTATAATTTCCTAGCTCTATCTGTATGCTGAATTAAAAATTGGCTTTTTTGGGGAGTCAGAAGTCCTCCCCTTCCATCATGTGTACATTTCTTCTCTCAAACTAGGGAACTATTTGGGAGGTTTTTAACAGCTGTCCTAATAACTTAGATTATCTATTTTTTTTTCTGGCTGGATGCCCAACTATTAGTCTGTGGGGAATGTTGCCACTGGAGAACTTTGTAATAATGTTTGCAACTGAGTAGGTTTTGTTTTCTATTTTCTTGGGAGTTTAGCACCTGTATTACACTGTCTGCATTAAGGAAGATTGATTGTAACCTTAAGTGTACCCAGTACAAACAACACATAGTTCCTGTCAAGAATATATTTTGGGTTTTGTTCTGCATAGTGATACATGAAGCTGACTTAAATGCTTGAGTGAATTCTTTTCAATAGGAAATTATTCAATCCATTGACCCATGACAATTATATTCTAAATATTTGGGTAAGTTTGCTCACTGACCCTGTGCACCCAGTAAGTGAGAATGCCAGTGGATACAGCTATGTCTTCTTCCTCTCTCATACCAAGGAGTGAATCTTGGCTTTGTGACCACGTTTACATGGTGATTTGTACCTACACTGTTTTGGTAGGGCTAGGATCTTCAGGATAGACCGGCCACATCCTTTCTGCTTGGTTCACATGTTGGCTCAGTAGCTATCCTGTAAGCCTTTGCACTTAAAGTACTTTGCACTTATGGCTGGCCTCTAGCCTGTGCTATGCTAACTGCATAATTGTTGCAGGCACCTGCATACTAAGAGGACTGTGCCAGTTGCTGTTATTGAGTTGCCATTTCTCCTGCTCTTTATGGTGCTGATTGAAGCCACGATACTACAGCAAGCCCTTGGCCTTGGACAGGCAAGATGCTGACATCCACCTAGGTGTGGTTACTGTGAAAGAACTAGTGCTATGTTGTTTGAAGTGAACTGACAAATATGAGCATGAGGGCATTCGCTAGCGCTGAAGGTACCTATCATGAATGTGATGTGTGCCCGTTGTCTTGCATGTTTGCCTGTATGTGAAAGGACTTGTAAAATAAATGTCACCAGTGGCGTTACTTTGTGCAAACCATGGATCCTGTCATGGCTCTGAGAGTGCTAATAGGTCTTAATGGTCCTGATCATCCATATGTGGGACCTCCACCCACACCCCCTGCTCCTGGGCTCAGGAACTCAATATTTAGGATCAAGCTAGGGCTTCAGTCCCTGCCTGAGCAACGTTCAAGGTCTACCTGTCTCTAGCTCTGTTACAGTCATGCCTGTGTGCGGGCATGGAAATTGCCCTTTGATCCAGACCCTGACCCAGGGACAGTCTTACTGCCTGGACTCAGATGTGTGTTATTACTGTGAAGCTGCCTGTCAGTGATTATGTCTGACCCTGGTTCCCATCACTGGATCTGATCCTGGCCTGTGGATTGACTTCCCGACTTCACACTGGCCCTCCTTCATCACTACAAGCTTGCCTGGTGATCTGGACTCTGGCTTGACTCTGGTTACTGTCCCTGTCCTGCTTGCCTTGCTTGGGTGCTGTGGGGATGAGGCCTTGGCTAGTGAGGCCCCTGCCTTTCCACTTGTGGTATCTCCCTCAGCTTCTACCCCCTGGCCCTTAGGGAGCCGCTGGTCCTTGCTGAGCCCTGACAGATACAGAACTATAGGATGTGGTGTGCAATATCCTGTCCTGCTGGTGTCAGTCTTCTCCCTTCTTCTCATTCCCGTCTAGGAAACTTTCTGTGTCGGTAGGAAGAGCTACGACTTCTCTCATTCTTGCCTTCGTGCCGCAAGAGAGTCATGGATGAGGTTCCTGATAAGTGTAAAAAGGTAAATGTCATTTGCCACCCATTTTCAAAGACAAGAATATGACCCATGGAACTAAGGAGACTGGTCAGCCAGCCTGACCCCTTTCTTTGGGACGATTATAGAACAATCCTCCTTGAAGCCATGACTACCCAAGTACAGTAAGGATAAGGTGATTTGGAACAGTCAGCGTGGCTTTACAAAGCGTAGATCACACCTGACCAACCTGATGGCCTTTTATGATGAGATGACAGATTCTGTGGACAAGAGGACTGTAGAAAATGTTGTTTACCTTTAACAAGGCTCTTGACGTGGTTTCTCATAGTATTCTTGTAGCCAAATTGGAGAGAGATGGTTTGGATAAGTGACCTACACAGTGGGTGGAAAATTAGCTGACCAGCTGGGCTTGGAGGGATACCGTCTGTGATCAGTGGTACAAAGTCCAGCTGGCATCTGATTACTACTGCATTCTTCAGCAATTGATACTGGGGCTGTCATCGGTCACCGTCTTCATTAATGAACTGGAGAATGGGATGTAGTAACCTTTGTAGGTTTGCATGGAGAAATGGGGTCCTCAGGAAACTGAAGAGTAACTTTCTGTGGAGGTTCAGGAAAGGCACACAGGGTGTCTCCCAAAAACACTTGCTTCCTCTCGCTCACTTCCAACAGGTGAAACTAGAGATACTCGCAAGGGCTGTTTTCTAATGGTGTGATGAGGCTGTGGCCCCAAAGGATGGCCTGTCCAGCAGATGCCTATCTTTGGCTTCAGGCAGCAATGCCTGTGTAGAAACTGGGCTCACATCTGCTCCAGGACCTGATAAGGAGCCCCTGCCCTAACCATCTAGAGAAGTGATGTTCGAGAAGGTCAATAGGGTGATGTTACACATTGTCTATGTAACAGCAAGATAACAAATCTGACATGGTTAACCACAACACTGATTTCCTTTGACCAGATGTGAATGCAGATACCATAAATTCAGTGGCTGTTTACTTCACATAATTGTCATGACATGTTATAAATCACACCCACTGTCTTGCCATGTTGTCATGGTTTAACCCCAGCCAGCAGCTAAGCACCACCCAGGCGCTCACTCACTCCCCCCCGGTGGGGTGGGGGAGAGAATCGGAAGAGGAAAAGTCAGAAAACTTGTAGGCTGAGATAAAGACAGTTTAGTAGGTAAAGCAAAAGCCGCATGCACAAGCAAAGCAAAGCAAGGAATTCATTCACTACTTCCCATGGGCAGGCAGGTGTTCAGCCATCCTCAGGAAAGCAGGGCTCCATCACACGTAATGGTTACTTGGGAAGACAAAACACCATCACTCCAAATGTCCCTCCTTCCTTCTTCTTCCCCCAGCTTATATACTGAGCATGACGTCATACGGTGTGGCATAGCCCTGTGGCCAGTCTGGGTCAGCACTCCCCTGGCTGTGCTCCCTCCCAACTTGTTGTGCACCTGGCAGAGCATGGGAAGCTGAAAAGTCCTTGACTAGTGTAAGCACTACTTAGCAACAACTAGAACATCAGTGTGTTATCAACATTATTCTCATCCTAAATCCAAAACACAGCACTATACCAGCTACTAAGAAGAAAATTTACTCTATCCCAGCTGAAACCAGGACACATGTGTCCAGTCATACAGTGACCTGGTCCTTGTAAACCAAGAGTAGAGCCAGTCATCAAGAAAAAAAAAAAAAAAAAAGCAGGAATACATGCATTAAAAAGTGCTGGGCTTCAGAACTTGGCAAAATGTTACCACCATATTTGGTGTTGACAGTACTTTCCTTCCCAGGTGTTATAAGTAACCTTTTTCCCTGCTGATGCCTCATTAGCTGAGTGCTAGACAGGTGTGTGCTCTGCTTTCCAATCAAGAGTGATTTTCTTGGTGGCAGACAGGTGGGTTGTAATCTAGAATACAGCCTTTATTCCAGAAACCTGGTCCTTTAAGCTAAATCTTCCTTTAAACTTGGCTGTAGTGGCTACAGTTACTACCTCCTTGTCTCAGTCCTTGTCTTTCTGCCTTCCTAGACCTAAATATTTTGTCCTTCCTTTTGGAAACCTTGTCTTCATCCTCACTTTTTTTCCCTCCTGGGACTTCTTGTTGAATTTGCAAGGTTGCCAGTGCAACCTTGTTTTTAAAATCTTTTTCTCTTCTCATCTTCCTGGGCTCCAACTTGTCTTCCTCTGCTTGCAGGCCCCCTGCCTGTTTTTATCCCAGCAAATCTCAGAGTCTCAAAACTTTTTGTGGGCTCTAGCTCTAGTGCTACCAGCTCAACCATGCAAAGCTTACATCATATTTAGACTTCTGTATTTAAGTCAGGGAGCTTTTTTTTTTTATTATTATTTTGTTTGCTGTCTGTTCATCAGTATTAAGACTACAAGGGGAAAATGATTCCCTGCTTCCAGCTCTTGTGCTTGTTACTAGAACATCTTGCAGCTGACAAGCAAAGCAACTGAGAATGTTTGCTTCCTCCCTGCAGGCTGGGGCTGGAGCATGCCTGTGGTAGTGGGAGCTTTGGAGCACTTAGCTCTGAGTCTCAGCAAGTCCCCTTGGGCACATGAAAACAGATTATCCAGGTTAGTGTGCTCTGATTTTGTTTGCTTGCCCCTTTTTTTAAGGGGGGTGGTGGTTCTGGGGGAGATCAAAAGGCACACAGCCACACCAGGAACCTACGGTCCAGGTTTCCAGCCCTTCATCATCGATAGAAAGATGCTGAAATATCCCAGTGAATGTAGCACCAATTTTCTAGCATTTTCTTTGAAATGACTAAGCTATTTCTGAAGAAACTTTAAAAATAACCTAAAGCTAAGTTCCATTCATATGGCATTTCAGATAAGGCAGTTAAAGTTTAGTAGTCTGTGGTGGGTTGACCCTAGCTAGCAACTATGTACCCGCTAGCCGCTCATTTACTCCCCACCTCACCCCCAGCAGGATAAGGGGGAGAACAGGAGGAACAAAAGCAAGAAAACTCATGAGTTGAGATAAAGACAGCTTAATAAGTGAAGAAAAGGGGGGAAAAAAACAACAAGTGATGCAAAGGCAATCACTCACCACCTCCTACCCACAGACCGATGACCAGCCAGTCTCTGAGCAACAGCTACAGAAAGACTATCCTCCAGTTTTATTGCTGAGCATGGCATCATATGGTATGGAATATCCCTTTGGCCAGTTTGGGTCACCTGTGCTGGCTGTGTCCCTTCCCAGCTTCTTGCCCACCGCCACCCATGTGCTGTGGGGGCAGAGTGGGAAACAGAGAAAGCTTTGAGGCTGTGCAAGCACTGCTCAGCAATTGCCAAAACACTGGTGTGTTAGCAACGCTGTTTTAGTCACATATGTGAAACCTGGCACCATATGAAGAAAATTAACTCCACCTCAATGAGGTACAGTACATAGTCAAAGATGGGTTGAAGTATTTAGTCCAAAGCTATGACACTTGTTACGGGAAAATGAAGATCCGTGTGGCTCTCCGCAAGCACCTCAGTCCCAGTGCTGAGACTTTGTGAGGAGGACACCTTCTTATCACTAAGGCTGTGATGGTGGAAACCGGTGTCTGTTCAAATGAATGCGGGCCTTGCAGTCTTCAATATTAAAGGTAAAACTCACCTCAGTGTTTTCATTTAATGAACAGTAGGAAGAGAAAGATTCCTACCTTTAAGGTTATGTCATGGCATAAAGTGAAAGGTATTCATACAGTGTAATGGTGGACTTTGCCAAGGTATCTGTTTTCTGTAATGTTGCTTTCTACGGCTACATGCATAAGCGTTTTGCAGTACTGACTAGTTCATATTCTCCATGCAGTACTAACTGATAAGCATTGCTTGTTTCATCTTATAAAGGTGGATTAGATTATTCATAAAATTGTTTCAGTCTTAAAATATAAAATTTTACACCTCAGTGTAAACTTCTGTTTCAGTTTTACGTTGCTATGGCACTAATAATTCAAGCACATGGGAAACAAACCCATGTCTGAAAGGGTGTTAGGACTAGAAAACTGAGCCTGCACTATCGTGCATCTCAAGCCCTCCTGTGTCCCCCAGGGGACTATCCTCTTTCCTCCAATCATCAGTGCTATTAAAAAAGTGAAAAACAGCATTCTTCTTAAAAATAAAATTAAAAAATAAAGTCCCTCTGCCATAGCAACACATGTTCAATAGACTACAAACTGAAAGCCAGAAACTATAATCTTTGCAACAAAATAATCCTGCAGTAAATCACCACAAAAGAGGGTTTTCAGACCAAAATGTGGAGCTATAGCTAATAAAGAGTAAAAAACCCCCTCTATATGCTAATTGGCTCATTGTGCCTTTCCCTTACACCCCTATTAGATATTTTTCAGAAAGAAATTAGCCTGCCACTGTGCTCTCAACCAGTAACTTTAGACTCTGTTGACCAGTATCAAGCAAAAACCATAGAAGATAACACTGATGGCTGGTTTGAGATGAGAAAAATGACAAGTCCTTCCTTCCCCCAACACTGTGGTAAAGGCAAGGAGAACTCAGCCCTCAGGTTAGCCCGCAAATTAGCATATGCGTGGTTCCCAGCTAGCCACAAGAGATGCTGACTTCTAGTCTACCAGGAAACAATGTGGGATGAAGTTAGGGTGCTGTATTTGGGCCAGGGAAAATATGGGTCCAAACAAGGGATACTGTAGAGAGGATACTGATTGCAGCACTGGGGGAGCATCTCTTTGGAGATGCTGGATGCACTTTGTTAATCTCACTGCTTACAGTACTCCTCTGCGTGTCTGGTTCTTTAACGATTTAACTACATTGATTAAAAAAAAAAAAAAAAATGTCTCTTGTGCTTTAGAAGTACAGAGACTGTCCTGAACCTCAGGCACTGCCGAAACAAGATGCAGTGTTGGCAGAAGCACTAGAAGAAGCCTAGGCAAGGAGAATTTATTTCAGGATTCACCTTTACATGGAACCAAAATTAAGTTTGGCATAGAGAGCTGTTTGTTCATGCTCAAAGACATAAGGAACTAGAAAGGGCAGCACCAACACAAACCTGAAAGATGTTGTTTAGTCCATAGTGTTCTCTCAGGAGGACTTCGAGGAACAGACAAAACAATATAGATTGAAAATAACAGGCTATAAATACAACGGATATGAATGAAGACTTAGATAAATGCTCTACCTGTGCATGCAATCATTCTGCAAGTAGCAAGAAAAAAGAATGATCTTCTTAGAGCCCAGCAGGAGACAGATTGTGGCCCACCATGCAAATTCATCTTCTAGGGCATTTAGTCAGGACCAAAGAAAGGTCAATAATAATTGGTAGGTATAGCAGACATATTCTGTGGGTGGATGGAAGTTTTCCTCATACAAACCATCAGGACCATGACAACAGCTTGTGAGCTAGTGGAACAGGTGTTTTCCTTTAAAGAGTTATCTGCAGAATCCTAACTGGATCTGGCAGTACGCTTTATAGGAAACTTCTGCAAAACTGTCTATAAATATAAAGTGTAAGAGATTCATGTTCCTTGCCATACCCAATTCTTAGCGCAGGAGGAAAAGACAAATGGAATCATCATTCCAATATTAAGAATCCCCGTGTCAGTAAAACAGCAAAGATCATCTATTTCCAAATATGAGCAAATATCAACACACTAAGAAAAAGACAACAGTAAGACAAAATTATATAGGTAGAAAAAAAGGCTTTTTTTTTTCTGTTCATTATCACAACTGGCTTGCTGAGGCATATTGACAAAGGGAAAATTGTCTGATCTTATCAACATGGAATAATTAGTTCAGCGGCAGTTGCCCTTGAGATATGTCAGGGGTTGTTATACATTTGTAATTTGTCAAGCTCCGTAAGCAAATGTCCTTTAATGTAATTTGCAGTTTGGGTTCAGTGATGCCATATTCAGCAGGTTGCTGTTATTTTAAACCACTCCATGCAGTTTCAATCTCCAGTGTAATAACTTCATAGCGATTTTGCCAATATTGGAATCTCTTTGATAAATTGCCGTGACTGATAAATTGGCCACTGTCCATTCAGACAGCTGCTCAGAGGAAAATACCTGCAAGGAGCAGCATTATGGCTACAAGGAGTATCTACAGGGAGCGGCATAAAAAGCCTGAAGACCATCTGCTCCGTAGAAGCAGCAGTCTGGATATGTGCATAAGTGTCACATTTAACATCAAACCTCTTATTGTGGTCGTGCTGTTTTGGCACAGACCTGCATAGCAGAGGACCAAACACAACTGTCTTTGGTACTGTCTGCTTCACCTGTGGGCATCTCCAGCAACTGCAATATAAATGGGCAGCTTGGCAGAAGAGCCAACAAGAAAAGCTTTCCGTAGGGAAACCTGATGTTGCTCCTCAGCATTTCTGCTCTGCATCTCATGCAGCTAACTATGGTTGAACCTGTTCTGATATACAAGTACATCCAAAGCAAATTTCTTCTCTGATAAGACCTTAAACAGCTACAGACATGACTTAAACATGCATGAGTCCCTAAACCTTAAATTTAAAATGTTGTTATGACAAAAAGATACTCTTTATAGAAAGAGTATGGGAAAGAAAGCGCGAATAAAGCACAAAATTATCACATGCTTTAATATTTGGAGGCAACTATATATATAAATAAGATTAATTCTAAGGGTTTAATGGTTCTGTAAACTTTGTTGATTTTGATGTTTATTAAATTAATGTTGAAAGACATTAATGTTGATTAATGTTGAAAGACATCTTTATACTCTGCTATAAAAATATATGTTCTGGGTAAGTCACTGCTGTCTCTCACATAGACATATTTTGAAGAAGGTTCACCCTGATATAATGAGCAAGATGAAAGAGATGTTTAGTAATGACTGTATCCTGAGGATACTTGTACTGGATTTATTTGTGAACACTAGTCCCAGAATGCTTTTGACTTATATTAATTTGGTACTGGGATGATAGGTTTCCATACACAGCATAAAGAAAAGCTCTCGGGGAAAATAATGGAGTAAGATGAGAAGTCCCACTGCTGTCTGGTGGGGATGCACTCTGTGCTGGGTTAGTGCAAGTGGCTTGAAGCTTTTCTGTGCTTCTGGGATGTTTTGTTGCAAGGGAGATAAGAAACTGCAGAGAGTTGTTCTGCAATGTTTTGACAAGAACCTCGCTTTCTCCATTGGTCTGTGTGCTGGGAACAGGAGAAGGGTCAAATGCATAGTCAATGATGACTAGATGTATGGATGCTATAGCTGCATGTGCTGTTTCCTATATGCTGCTGGTCAGAGGTCATTCTGGGATTTCAGCAGAAGAAATCCCTGCTGTCTGTCTGTTGCCCTGTCTGCTTTGTAACTCTTTCTTGGTTGTTATGCACATTGATGATTAATTCTGATGTGGATACAATTTGCAGAAAGCACAAAGTGGATTGAAAATGTGCCATTTTACTTCTTGAAGCTTCTCTTCTGAAAGATCAGCAGTGACTGAGAGGTCAACTCTTGATGAATAATCTTGAAATTAGCAAATAGGTATGTTTTTGGAGGGCTCCTTGGTTTAGTAAGCCTGAGATGTCCCTTTGGTTCTGACTCTAAGCAATGTCTTAATGAGAGAGAGTCTGGGAAGAAATCTGGAGGGTAAAACATCGTAATAGCATGCTAGTTGTTTCTTATTTCATTAATAAGATGCACATGTGATTTTTTTTTTTTTCTGATAATAGGTATATAATTTTGTATTGGGTGTCAGTGGCAAGGTTTTGGCAGAGGGGAGGCTGCAGGGGAGGCCTCTGTGGGAGGAGGCCAGGGGACGCCCTGGCTCCAGCTGGGTCCACAGTGCACCCATTGCAGGACACAGCTGAGCCCACCACCCAAATTGGTGGTGCCTCTGGGAAAACATATTTCAGAAAGGGCAGAAAACACCAAAGAGGGAGAGGAGGAGGAAACAAAAGAGTGAGAAACAGCAGAAGGAACATCAAAGTTGGAGGAGGAGGTGCTCCATGGTGGAGCAGATATTCCCGAAGTAACTGCTGCCCATGGAGGACCCACACTGGAGCAGATACTTCCTCAGAGGGACTGCAGCCCGTGGATGAGCCAATGCTGAAGTAGATACACCCCCAAAGAGACTGCAGCCCACGGAGGACCCACGCTGGAGCAGATACTCCCTCAGAGGGACTGCAGCCCATGGATGAGCCAATGCTGAAGCAGATACACCCCCAAAGAGACTGCAGCCCACGGAGGACCCATGCTGGAGTTTAGGAAAGAGCAGCAGAGAGAAACTGCTATGTCCTGACCCCAAACCCGTGCACTGCCTGTTGCCTCGATGAAGGGACTGAGTGTACCCTGCAGTGGTAACAAGGTGGGAGGAGAGGCGCCTGGAGTGATAGAGTGAGGCTGAGCCTGGGAATGGGGGAGGAAAAGTGTTCTCCCTGTGTATAAATGTTTGTTTCTTTTTTTTTGAAAGGAAATCCAAATCACTACTCAGATATTTATATCAATTAGCAATTAATTAAGTTAAATTCCCTGAGGCAAGTCTGTTTTGCCCGTGACAGTAATTGGTAAGTGATCTTGCTGCCTTTATCTCAACCCGAGTTTTCCCTTTCTTTTTTGCTGTTTCCTCCCCCATCCCGCTGACGGATGAATGAGGGATGAATGAGCAGGTGGTGGCCCACCACAAGTTTTAAGGAGAAAATCACTACACCTTGAGGGACCAGTAAACTTTTCTGAGATTAGTGCACAAGGAGGTGAAGAACATAAAACCCACTCCTTGCCCATGGCCAGGATGGGCTACATTACTGTATAGCCCATGTCCTGCAATCCTATGCATGCATGAGCTCTCAAGATACCTAGAAGCTGTGACACCAGTGCTCAATGTGTAACATTACCTATAACCATAGCAAAGGGGCTGCTTATTCCCCAAAAAGGAAACAACAGCAGAAGCACAGCACGAAAAATCATCATGTGACTGTATCTGTTCAAGGGTTGTTGAACTTGTTTTACAAGCTCGGGAAGTCCCTAGTAAGGCCTACTGTAGTTCCCACACTGTGAGCTCGTGTTTTCACACCCTTGAGGGTTTCTTTGTCATGTAGCAATAGGGAAACATCTAGCTGTGGGAGGGGATGGCAGCTTCTATTCCCGCAGTTGACTGTCCATTTTTCCAGCAAGCAAAGAGCCCAAACGAAGTATCATGTCTTGGTTTCCTCTCAAGGCTGTGTTGTTCACCACTTCTCATCTTTCTCAGCGATTTCATTCTCCTATCCCTGTGTGAAAAGCATTTAAGGGTTGGTTTTTTTTTTTTTTTAGCATGCCTAAAATAGAGAGGTTCTCTTTTTGTTTTGTCTTTGTGGTATATGCAAAGCCTGTGAAACTTAATCCTTTTACAACAGAGTGAGTTAGACACTTAGAACTCTACTATTGTGATTTTTACTAATGATAATTTATAGAGGTGACACATCTACTAAATTAGACCAAATCATACCAGTTGGAAATAGCACAGTGGGACAGAGCTCAGAAATGAGACACGTCAGAATTGAGAAATGGACCAAGACTTCCCCCCAAAAATGAGCTTAACTGCAAGTAACAAAGTAAGTATATCCACTTGCCTTGCTTGGGACACTTGGTCTATGTATTCATGATAAGATTATAGAAGGAGATCTCTGCTCTGAAATAATTTTTCTCCTGACCTGAATTCTGTTACTCCAGTGGTCCTTTCAACAGGGACAGCTTTCTATTAAGAGCTCAGTGGTGGGGCAGGTTGGCCATCGTGTCCAGGAGAGCAGCCACTTGCTAGCAAGGGCTAACACAGACTTAATTTCCAGCTTAAGTCATATCTAGTACATACACTAATTTCTGAACTCTTTATGTCCTTTGTGCATCATATCCTGCTTAATTTACTTATTATCATTAAAGTCAATCTAAATTCTTGACAATTAATTGCTGAAGAAGCCAGGTTTCTCTAGAGGAGGTTGTCTGAATTCTGCACTCCCAGCTTTTGTCTGAGTCAGCCATGAATGTGGCAATGGGCCTCTTTCCCAGCTTAGATCAATACCGTAGCCTGTGGAACAGACTTTGTCTCAAGAGTTTTTGGCAGAG
This sequence comes from Platalea leucorodia, assembly GCF_965183815.1. Classification (NCBI taxonomy): domain Eukaryota; kingdom Metazoa; phylum Chordata; class Aves; order Pelecaniformes; family Threskiornithidae; genus Platalea; species Platalea leucorodia. Next base: position 61,664,281 of record NC_138826.1, read on the forward strand.
GGTCATTAAACTGGTTATTAAACTGGAGATTTCTATTAAAAATAACCTCAGAATGCACTCATGCAAAAGGTTCACTCTGATGTGAATGCAGAAGCACAGTTTTAGAGAAGAAAAGCTGGTCTGGACAATTAGCTTGTGGTTTGTAAACTGTTAGACTAAACAACATTTAAAGTCTCACTCCCCTTTCGGTTGCATGTCAATGGCCTCATATTCCTCCTCTGTAACTTCTGACAAGTCATTTTCCCTCTCTCAGTTTTTGTAAGAGAAAAGCTGGAGGCAGTGGCAGGGGGTCACAGACCCTTGGTACAGGAAAGGGATCACTGAGCCGAGATGGGCCAGTGACAAAATTGCCAAACCAGCACAAACATATTTAGCATTTCTTCTGATAGGACAGAGACTGGCCAAATCACTGACTTAGTATAACTGTAAAGCAGTAACAGAATTGCTGACCTGGCATTAATATATTTAGCTAATTGCTGATTTAACATCTGGTAGACCATAGGGTAGATGTTGTAAAATCACTGTGGTTAAAACAGCTGCAGAGCGAGGGCGAAGTGATGGGTTGTCTCTGGGTCAGCCTGGGGAGCTGACTCCTCAGGAAGGCAGCTGCGGGATGCGGATGGAGTGACGGGTTGCCTTTGGGATGGATTCAGAGCTCACTCCCCAGGGATGAGGAGCAACCTGGCTGCATAAATGAGGCAGTACAGAAGGTCACAGGTCACTGAAACTGCAAGGATAAAAGGGAAAATCAAAGACCAAGAGATAGATTCAGCAGAATAGAATCAGCATCAAAGATCCCACTATCTGGGAATCCACAGCTACAAAGGCAAATATCTTCTCCTGGCCACCTTGATGCATAAGGTGGGACACCTTTGGAGCCACTGTGTCATGAGCATGGACCCAAAGGCCAACAGCTGCATCTTGCAGACCTTCTTGAACTCAAGAACTCGGGATTTTGGGAGTTCTCGTCATGCTAATAACACCACTTTGCTAATATTTATCATATCTGCTAAGTTTATTGTAGTTACATACTTGTTAGGTTTAGGCAAACACAACTGGCATAATTTTATGTTATAATTTCCGTACCCCTGCAGTACTTGAGTTTATTGGGCAATTTCATAGAGCAGGAGACTGCAAACAGTGTGGGCTGGAGCCCGGAGAGGCAGGGAAGCCATATGAAGAGACAGACAGACACCCAGTGTGTTCAGCCTGTAGAGCTGTCTTTGAAAACTGGAAGGATGTCAAATGGCACCTACACCACTTACAGTAAATCCATAAGGGCAGTTATTCTGTCTTTCACAGACAAGAAATTTATTTCTACCTTACTGTAAGGAAAAGAGATACTTTCCTAAAAGAAAGGAAAGAAGACGTTCTGCAGTCACTATTTGGCAGTGGGGAACTAGCCTGCCTGGGAATTACAGTAACCCAAAGAAAAAGGCATTGTTGTACAAAAGGATTAAAATAGAGATAATAAAATTATTGTAAAAAGCAGATTCAGAAAGGAGAAATCCCAAGAGAACTGGGTGAGAAAAGGCAGAAACTGCACAGTAAAGAAAAAAAAAAAGTGTTTTAGCTGCAGTGTGTCCAGTGTTATTACAGTGTAGTACTAAACTGAGCTCTGGATATCACTACTAAATCCACTAGATGACAGTGTGGAGACTGCATTCAGCCTGACAGCAACATCTGTCTGGTCTTTAGAGCCCTGTTGGCATTGTCTCACTGCTCTGCTAGAAAATCAAAGTTTGCAATATGCCCCTGCTCATACCCAAGGGCTTCACGTGTGTCCATGGAGAGAAGGTGGTCTCGGTTGGTACTAACAATAAAGGTAATGCTGGCATAAAAGAATTGACTGTCACTTCTCCAGCACTGGCTGGTTTTTCCTAAGCCTAGAAGTCTGGGGGCTTGGATTAAACTGGGGAGTGATGATGGAAAGTGAGCTAAAGGATGAAGGGACAGCCACCATTTCTCTGCTGTGTCTTGCAGACAGTCATGCAGGGGGACACACTTTTTAGTAGGGCCTGTTGTGGTAGGACAAGGGCTAATGGTTTTAAACTAAAAGAGGGTAGATCAGACTAGCTATAAGGAAGAAATTTTTTACGATGAGGGTGGTAAAACAATGGCACAGGTTGCCCAGAGAGGCGGTAGATGCCCCATCCCTGGAAACATTCAAGATCAGGTGGGACAGGGCTCTGAGCAACCTGATCTAGTTGAAGATGTCCCTGCTCATTGCAGGGGGGGTTGGACCAGATGACCTTTAAAGGTCCCTTCCAACCCAAACTATTCAATGATTCTATGCTCCTGTTTGCACACCATGCGTTCTCCCCATCGCTGCCTCAGTGCATTCCCACAGCGTGTGGTGCCTGGTCCAGCCATCCCCCAGGGACTGCCGACTGATACAGCAAAGAAAAGGCTGGAAGGAAGAGACTAGCAGACAGCCAGTTGACAAGGACTAGATGCACAGTACAGTTTTGGCTTCTGTGGCTTTTCCGGTTTTGTATGAGGTAATGGGCAAAGCAAAGTAAGAAGACCTGGGGAACACAGCAGGTTTCCTTTCATAGCACTAGTTTCTCCACACAGCCTCTTTCCAGCTAGGATGTGGTGTGACCCAATGCACAGATATTATCACTGTAGCTGCAGTGTGAAGGACCACTGAAAGTTATGACTGAATATTTAATACTCAACTGGGATTTACACTACGAGAAAAAGAAAATTGAAGCAAAGACTGTATATGAATCAAAATCAGTGCAAACTAGGTTAATGTAAATAAAGCTATATATATATATATGTAACGTAACTTTTATGACAACACTGTCTGTTTTGAAAATGTGCTGTCAGTAGACAGGCAAGATACAAGTTAATGAGTCTGCAAACCTTGGTTGCTGTGATTAGCCTTGCTTTAAGTTGATAGATGTGATCTTTATTGCTTAGTCCTCTCAAATATCCTTTGTTTTGTAGGACGCCCCACATTTTCACCCCAATATTGTTTGTGTTTCACACCAGTTCTGTGGGTTGCTCTATGTCCCTTCCTTGCAACATTAATGGCTTTCAGTCGTGCTCCTGTGGTCCAGGCCAGACATGTTACTGTGGTGTCTTCTCGTGGTGGCCTCCCTGGGGCAGGAGTGCCGCAAGGGGTACAAACTGTCCAGTCATAGGGCACAAACCGTCCGATTGCTGGCTGTGGGGCTAAGGTGATTGCCCCCTTCCCTTCTGCTCCACCTCTCCCCTATTAAAAAATGCCACGGTTCAAGAGACGTGAAATATTGATCTGTTGTGCCATTTATTGTAGCACAACTTACCATGCACTTGAATCTCAAAGTGAATTTTGCCTTAGCCTGATACAGATGCCTCAAAACTGGCATTTGGCAGTTGCCCTGGTGATTTTATAACACCCAGGGTTTTAGGATTTTTGATTCATGTGCTGCAGAAACTTGTCCTTATATGGGATAACATGAAATTCCATGAGTGAGAATGGATGGATTTTCCTTTGCCCTGCTTTTTCTTTCCATTTAGGGGAAGATTTGTCTGTCTAATTTTCCTTACCACCCCTTCTGTAACTAGAAAGAGGAAAAGAAATACCATGAGTGATCTCACTTAATAACCACCGATCCATGAGTCTTTCATGGCCTTTGGATAGGCAGCTGCATGGAGAAGGATTTAAAATCAGGATGTCTGTGAATCTTCTTTTTCTTCTAAATTAACCGTATATTGCAATTTCATAAACAATTATTTCAGTCTCTTTACTTCTCAAACACAGTAGTATTTATCATTAAAGGGCGCTTTAAACATAAAACTATTAGGATGCCCTTTATTAGAGTGGCTTACTGCAGCTCTCTTTCTAATGAATTTTTTGCTTTATGACTTGCTGCCTGAGTTTGGGCTCTTACTTTAAATCACACAATTGATTCAGTGTTCAAAGTCAGTTTATCAGACCGTATCGTCATGAAATTGCCTGCCAGCAGAGCAGTCTAGGCAATGAAAAATTAGGATGGAAAACAAAGCAACCTTGTTATTCTTTTAAATTGTCCAATATTTGGGGTCTGCTTCTGCAACCCTTAAACTGTGGAAGGGAGGGGAACTTCTGATGCCAGCCCAACAAAGCCGAAAGCAAGCAATCCTCTGGAGTGACACCGCTTCCCTCTGGAAGGGGCAATGAACAGCCTGGGGCTGCAGCAGTTTTCCTGACGGATTCATCACCTGGCAGCTCCCTCTTCCTATTTTTCCGGTGAGATGTCTCCAGGCGCCTACACTGTAAGTTCATTTTGTCAGTGGAGTGTACAGGGAATGTGGTAGGCCCCAGGAAAGCCATCATTTGTGCTATGAACGATGCGTCGTGAGTTGCCATGCCTGTCTTATAAAACTAAGTAGCAGTAAAAGACATTTTACATGATATTGCAGTTGAAATGATGATGAGAGACATCATCTGAGAGGATGAGGTTATGATAGACACTTAAGGAAAAATGTTTGTCTTCCCTGAGCTAGCCTGCTCTTACCCGTGGTGAAGCAGACATCAAGGGACACTAGGACGGGGACATTTAAAACTGTCCTGGGCACAGAGCTGGGGGTGGTGTGTGTATGAGATATCTGCAGTCAAGGGTAAAAGCTCATCTGTGTCTGGATTAGGCAATCTAGGGCCTCATCACCTGGATAATCAAGTTTACCTGCTTTTTTTTTCAATGCATCGGTCACAGCACCTTCACTGGTTTCATGCATGCCTCAGTGGTTTGTAGGCAGGAACAGAATTTGACCCTTTAACAAAAGAAAATGCCACATTGTAAAACCTCTTGGTACTTTTGGATTAAGAATTACTATGGTAAGTACTGCCTGAATGTGCACATCCTTAATTTTGGGTACTTGGACATTGCAAGGAAAGCCTTATTGTACTGCGATGCAGTATAAACTTACAAATACTTCTTGACCGCACAATGCTGCCAAAAGAATTTTTAATTTGCCCGCAGAACAGAGAGTTGAATAAGTATCCAGAAAATCCTGGTCTTTGAAGAAATATCTCATTTTACGTCATCTTCTCAGAGAAAAATTATTCATGTTAAATATGCATCAAATCTTTATACAATTTTTAGTCACCTTTTATTGATTTTCTTTTCGTTCTTTTAGAAATATATTGAGGTTTGTTTAATAAAACTGCGTGAATGTCAGTCCCTTGGTGCTGAAATAAAAACCACCGGATTTCTATTTATAAAAATAACTTTATTTGTAAGCTACAGTAGAAGGAATAATGACGCAAGCTGCAGTAATAAAAGCATCACTATAACACAGAGGAGGAATCCCATAAAAATAAGTTGCTTTAGTGAAGAGGAGACCAATAGCTACCTAGGATCTCAGGAAAAGTATTTTACTCATCAGTGGAGGCTCCAAGGGAAATGTGCAGGCAGAAATGTTGGCAGTCCCCTAGTTCAACTCACATGGCAGGCTTCGAGACTGTAAGAGGTCATTTCTAGAGCTGGGTGAAAAAGAGATCAAGAAAACCTGATAATGCAGCATTATTTTTGACCTAAATCAGAATGCAAATATGACATGTTTTCCCCTCAAGATTTTGTTCTAGAAATGCTAAAAATTTGCATCAAAACAAAGCAGCCTGACATTCCTGAAAGGGAAGCATATTTTGCTGTAACTTCTTATGAAACTACAGTAACACAGACAAAATTCTGGATTTAGATAAGCTAGTGCAACCCCACTTAAAGTCAATTTGTTGTGAGTTATAACAAAACTTAGCTCTACAACAAATGAACATTGCTGCACTGTATAATAACCACGTGAATAACTTCAGGACCAAGTCATATTATCTGATAAATAGTTCTTGTTTTTAAAAGTGTTTGCTTAGAGTAATTTGTCACATACAGCTTTTCCAATACTGTGCATTGCATCTTGGATGTTGCCTTTGAGCAACCTGATGCTCACTATAATGCACAATTTCCTGGTCAGACACATTTTCCATAGCACTGTGAGAGTTCTGTGGCTCCCACAATCCACCATCCATGTTGTTTAAATAAAGAACACACTGAATTTTGTTGAGGAAACCAAGACAGCAAGAAAGAATGGAGATTGGCACTCTTAATTTGTATTATACAACACACTGCAATCAACAGTTGCAGTTTATTGCAGAAATGTTTCAGAATGAAACATTTGGGGTCACTTGGAAGAGTATTGAACTTTACTTCAACTTAAGTATATTCCACATTGCATTCAACGAAGATAATATTTCATTTCAATTATTCCAATTGTAAACTGAAATTTTTTCATAGTGGAAAATTTTAATTCTGCAGAAGTTGCTTTTATATCCGGAAAGGAGCTAACTGTTCAATGCCCAAAAGACTTTGCAACTGACTGTTCCTGATAGCAGTACAGGGCCCATACTGCAGAAAATATGACCTGTTGTCTTTGATCATATTTGGGTTTCATCAGAAAGAAGGAAACACATGATCAAGACTACTCTGAACTGGAATTAAACTTTGTCCTCCTGTTGACCCAGTTATCAAAAGCTACTTGCCCATGTGAACTGGAAAAATCAAAGTAAGGTTGATGATAACACACAAGTGATGCAGCTGGGTTCAGAAACTAGCATGTAATAACTATGCTATTCTAATGGGCCAAAAAAAAAATAATCAGAAATATATTACTTGCCAATTTGATGGTGCTTGATGAAAAATGTATACTAGCAAAACCAGAAAGAGTCAAAATGAATTACTTTTAACTAGAACATTAGATCTTTGGCTGTTGCTTTAATATTTTCTGAAGAGTAAATAAACAAAGAGCTAGTTAAAGTAATCTGAATAATTTTGGTTCCTATCTGAGGAACCTATGCAATTATTTTAAGCCTTGCATTACCTGGTAAGGCATGGAATTCCTTGAGGAAAGCCATCTGGTAGAAGAAGACAGGGAATTTTTAAAAAGGAGTGCTTTGATGATCCATTTCTGGAGAGAGTAAGAAGGCGGAGATCTAGCCTGGAATCAGGTGGAGCAAAGCAGAAGGTGGCTGCCTGGAAGCGTGAGGACTGGAGGGGTGGAATGTTGAAAAAAGCCGAGGAAAGGAATTGCATGCCAGCCTTGCTGTTTTTCCTTACCTTGTATAATTTCTTAATCAGTCTTTAGAGTAAAGATTGTGTTTAGATATTCCTCTGAAGGCTCTGTGAGTAACTTGCTCTATCAATCACATCACCCATTGTAGTGGTTTAACCCCAGCCATCAACAAAGCACCACCCAGGCGCTCACTCACTCCCCCCCGGTGGGATGGGGGAGAGAATCGGAAGAGGAAAAGTCAGAAAACTTGTAGGTTGAGATAAAGACAGCTTAATAGGTAAAGCAAAAGCCACGCACGCAAGCAAAGCAAACCAAGGAATTCATTGACTACTTCCCATGGGCAGGCAGGTGTTCAGCCGTCCCCAGGAAAGCAGGGCTCCATCACACGTAATGGTTACTTGGGAAGACAAACGCCATCACTCCAAACATCCCCCCCCTTCCTTCCTTCTTCCCCCAGCTTATACACTGAGCATGACGTCATACGGTATGGCATAGCCCTGTGGCCAGTCTGGGTCAGCACTCCCCTGGCTGTGCTCCCTCCCAACTTGTTGTGCACCTGGCAGAGCATGGGAAGCTGAAAAGTCCTTGACTAGTGTAAGCACTACTTAGCAACAACTAGAACATCAGTGTGTTATCAACATTATTCTCATACTAAATCCAAAACACAGCACTATACCAGCTACTAGGAAGAAAATCAACTCTACCCCAGCCAAAAACAGCACACCCATGAAGAGGGAAACCAGACGCAGCCTTGGTTCACAGCCTGGGGTACTCTTGGGCTGTGCAGAAGCTGTAGGTAAGATATGAATGAGCCAGTACTTGTTTTCTACGTTAGGTAGCTGAACTACATCATGTTGCTGGCTACAGAAGCATTTCTTGGGCATAGGAACTAAGATCCCTGGATGTGAAGGAGACAATGCTGAGGAACAGCCAGCCCTATTTTCACAAGATGCAGGAAAATCAAAGTTTGGGGTCAGCATTGTAGCTTCTGCAGATGGAACTTATCCAGGGCCTTACCAGTTGGATTAAAGTTTATTCATTCTGGTAAGAAACTGTGGGAGTAGATGATAAATGGAAGAAGAGACAGGAGATGGCAAAGAACTATTAAAATCTGCAAATCATTATATGGGTGCCTGTTCTAGATTTAAATGCGTTAATATAAATTAATTATGAACTTGCAATCAAAGTCAAAAGATGGAGTATTTATTGAAGGGGTACAAAGTGGTATAATCTAAAAATAAAGTAGTTTGGGCTGAGTAAGAGGAAAAATGGGGCCAACAACTTCCAGTGATCTATCTCCAGCTTCCATGTTTTGATGATCATTTGACTGAGTTTGTTCTCGAGTGCTGCAGAATATTATGAGATCAAAAAGGCTGACCCATATGGAAATTTCTGTTGGAAAATAAAACCCGATCCTGCTGCTTTTCTGACACCAGTGAGGTTTGATAACAATGCAAATCACAGAAGCAAAGAAAAATGCAGCTGAAGAAAACTATTTGAGGAGAACTTCTTCCTTTTCCACATATCTTTCAAATATACGTACACCCCTTCTGTCTGGGCACTGACACCAGGGATACAGGTCTATGGGGGCAGGACAATCCCATGAAAAGAGGCAAATGGAATCTATTAGGATTCCCTCTAAAAATGTATAAATAACTCCCCTCCCAAGGAAATATGCTGAAAGAAACCCAAATAAAGTATCTACTACCAACTCCTAAATTTTAGACTCTGAAAGGATTTAAAGAAATACAGGCATCAAATGGAAGCAAAACTTTCCTTTGTATCTAGGCCAATTAAGTGGATATTGCATTGTATCAAGATACTACTCAGATCTTCATACATGGTACTGAGATTTAAGTTTCAGTAATATGCATAATAAAAAAATGACAATCACCCTCTTTAAAGAACAACTTTCTAAAGTTGGAAGGCTCAGTGGGGATATAAAGAATCTCTAGTATGTACCTGAATAATCTGAAATAATTTTTAGATTGAAATAATAAATCCTAGGTGTCCTGTGAATGGAGATGAATATTAAAATCTTTCCTAGGCATGTATTATTTGAAGAATATTTTTTCTAAATCTGTTGTAGAGACACTGAGGTAAAACAGTTTATTATTTTAGCTGAGGAAATAGATTTCTCTTCTAGTAATACTAATTTCTTACAGTACCTATCTGTCAAGTTGGTCCTAGTAATTATCATTCCTAATAATAATGGCAATCAATCAGATCTCTCGTTGATCAACTTCCTAATACATCTTTGGCATTGGCTGGGATGTGAGCTGGAACATAAGTTAAATACTGATGCATAAGGTTGTACTTTGGTTTAAGTCTGTCTTAAATTCCTTGGCACCACCCTTACAAACAATGTGAAGAAAATGACTGGGTGTACATGGGAGCTCCAGTCTTTAATTCACCTTATAATTTCTGTGCATTTCTTCAGTTCATATGATTATTCTATCAAATTCTGAGTTCAGTCAGTTTTGCAAAAAAAACCCCTCTAATTTCTCCTCCTACCGCTGGTTAGGGAGAGAAATGACAGATCTGGTATTGTCATCGTTTTGCCATATTGACTCCTCACAAAATGTAATCCTCCACATGAAATCCTAGGCTTGCTGCAAACAATGGTAAAACGTATGATTTCATTGGAGTGCTGATTTCAGCCTCACAGAGGAGATCTACTTCCTCGTGTTTTCTTTTTTTTCTCATTTGTACAGATTTCTGTTGTTCTCATGTCTCCACTCTCCAAATTTAAGTTTTTGAACTTTTTTTATTATTCAAGATACGTAGATTTTCTTTAAGGGAAAAGTAGTGTTGCTTCTGCATGTTTGATGGTCTCATTGAAACAATCAACATAAAGTATTCCAATATGATTTCCCATTTCTGACTATATAGTGTTTGTAAATAGTCATTCTGACCAAATAGCAGATGAACAGCTGTAGTACGTCAGAACGAAGGTCCATATACCCTGTCTGATACATAATATCTCTACTATAGCCTGTGGTAGATAGTAAAGAAAAAGCCATAAAACCAGGGCAATCTTGGATTAATATTTTTTCCAAGTTACTGCTCCAGTTTCCAGCAATTTCTGACTTAGAGACTTTCTGATCTACAGATTGTACCTACATCCTCTTGTCCAGCTGCCCTTGACAGACCTTTCTTCTATGAACCCAGCTATTAGCTTTTGGAATTTATTTACACTTTGGGCATCCAAACAAAACAGGATGTTATGTCCTGCAATGCAATTAGGCACTGCATGTGAAAATGCTTTCTTTCATTTGTCTTTGACCTGCTGCCTGATGATTTCATTTAATGCCCTGTAATTCTTGTCTCATGAAAAATAATGACCAATCATTCCCTCGCCACCTGCTCCACATGATTTATGCTTTTCCTAGACCTCTATCATGTCCTCAGTATTCTCTTTTCCAGGCTGAGGAAACCAAATCTCTTCACTTTCTTCTACAGTGGAAATTGTTTCTTATTTCTCACCAGTCTGACCCTCCTTATCTGTATACTTTCTAGTTGTAAAATCTCATTTTTGAAGTGACCAGAGCTTCACACAAGATTGGGTACACCATGGCTTTATGGAGTACCAAATGATAGTTTCTGTTCCCTTCCTGTTCTTTTTGGTGGTCAGGGAATAGGAAGCTTCATCTTCCAAAGAACTATCTGTAATGATGTAGGAGAATACTTTACTTGGTGACAAAAGCTGACATGAGAACTCGCTATTGGGAACATATAATTGGGGTCACTCTTCACCATGTGCAGTGCTTTGCATTCATCAGTGCTGCGTTTCTTCTGCCACTTTGTTAGCCACGCAGTACTGGGAGATTTTTCTGTAACTTCTGGCTGGCAAGTTCAGTCCTGCCACTCTGAAGCACTAACCCTGCTGGAAAAAAAACAACCCAAACCTAAAATGATAGAGGTTTTTATGCCAAATATCACAGAAAAAGATATTTTCTTGTGTTTGCTTCCAGTTGTTAAGCAGCCTAGAGTAAAAAAACAAAAACCAAAAACCAAAAACCAAAAAACAAAAAACAAAAATAAAGACAAGGATTCTTTTTTTCAACTTACTTTGCCTCCCAAATTGTCAGGCAAACCATTTCCTTCAGTTATAAACCAAAGGCAGAGACTACAGGTAGGTTCCCCCACTGTGGAGTCTCCATGAGTAAAATTTTCAAGAACAGGCTAGACAGACAGCTGTAAGGAATGGCAGAACACCTGCTGTGGTGGGGAGGAGATGTATGAGAGGTCTGTCCGAGATCTCCTCCGATGCTACAACTAGAATAGCCTTAGACGTGGGATCGATACATTCACAATGAGTCCTTGCTGGCTTTAGCACATTTCATTATACTGAGTGAAAAATAATTGGTCTCATTAGTATATACTTCTTTTATATGTGTTTTTAAGGATGGGGATACATCACATGTATATTTTATCAGTGACCTGTCAGTACGTAGCAGCTGAACCCAGCAAGGATGACAGTATTATTTAGATCAGAGTTTATATATAGAAATGCTGTGTATTTTCACTTTATTAACAGCTTTGCAGGAGACAGGCTTCTTGTCTTTTCTTTTATGCAGTATAGATGATATGAAACTAAATTATCTGAAGAAGTGTAGCTTTTGTAGGACAACTTCATATTGTCAATGGTATGGCAGCAGGAGCAGCCTGAGGAAAGCAAGGAGTATAAAGGGGAATGGAGAGAGGACAAAAAGAAGAGGAATATGCAGAACAGAGTGCTACGTAGTGTCAAAGGGGGATTTAAGAAAAACAAAGCTGCTCAAAGACCAAACAAGCAGATTTTTTGTCTCCCAGGGAACCAAATGAAGTCACTTGGGAACTATTGACATACAAACCCACGAGGAAGAACAGAGAGCAGAAATGTAAAGCATTGATGCCTATGGCAAATAATTCTTGCAGTAGGCATGAGGTGTCCCTGCCCGCTGCTACCTGTTGTTCAGAAATGTCTGCAAATGATGCAGTGGGAAGTGCAGAAATCTACCACATCTGGAATCTACCACAGGACCCCACCTTTGTCATTTGAAAGACCAAACGCTCACCCTGGGCATTGAACAGTTCTGCTGTCCCTGTGTGTCAGCATGGAGCTGCTTTAGTGGTTAAGATGATGAGATGTCCTGTGGTCTGTGGAACAGGTAAAGGTGATCTTTCATGTGCATCGGCAGGTCTGCCACATTCAGCATGAAGTATTGTTTAGAGAAGTACTGATTTATTTCAGACGTCGTTCCTAACTCAAGGAACAGCCACCATTAATACAGAGCCATCCAGTGAAAACGTCAGATCTGTGTGATGTGGAGAAAATGAAACAAAAGGCGGCAGAGACCTTTATTCTTAAAGGCTTTTTTAAAATCCACACTGCCAGTCAGTACCTCACGCTCCAAAGATTTAAATATTTAGTTGTGTAGAGGTTAACTGCAGTCAGAGGAAGCAGTTTAGCCATGCTAAACTAACCCTGAATTGGGACAGTCTGTCAGGTTTAGGTGGGAGGGTGTTTGGGGAGCGGTGCCTCGGGCGCTGCCTGCTCCCAGAGTCCCAGCATCCTGACCCTCCCTGCTCCCTGAGCCGGCCTGGCAGCTTGTGATGCTTTGCATTTAACGGCCTCAGGGAAGTGATCCACCGGCAAATTTTGGTCACCTGTAATAATTTTTGCTGTTCTCTTTAAGCAGATCACTGGTTAAAAAGAAAATCGGGAGTCTCAGAGCAGCTAATGTAACCTCTACCTACATTTATTGCATCCAGTCATTACAACCACAGCTGATTAATAGCAATAGTTTAAAAGAAACTTTGCTTAATAGTGAGGTTTCTTTTCCCCTTAGGCTGCCAACAGCTTTCCCGTATATCATCTCATTTTTCAACATCAGGTTTCGTCTACCAGGCTGGCTGTAACAGGCCTCTCACTTCATTTTATTTAGTGCATAGTCACCTAAGTAAGTTTCCTCTTGATATTTTTATTCAAGCCTCTCTATTGAAACAGCAGAATCTGGAGCACATGAAGCCCCAGACTGAAGAGAGAGCCTTGCACTGGGGCAGGCGGCTGGCTTGTCATCTCAAGCAGCTCCTTTCCTGCCATCTATTTCCCGTGAGCATGGGAGCAGCAATGCACCTTTGGCCGTGTTTCCTGAAAGGCCAGGAAGGGAGGACCCATTTCACTCTCCGGTCATATCCCCAGACACTGCTGACAAGGATCAGGTGGCAGGTTGCCATCCCTGAAGGTTGTGCTGGGTGGACAAATCCCTACTGCCCTCGGTTCTGTGTCTGATCCGCTGACAATTCCCTTCTCAGCCAGTCACTGAAGTCTCACACATTTCCCATACATTTCTGATTTTCTTTTTATTTTCTTCTTATTGTCATATTGCCAAAGTCATCCTTCCATCCCTCTTTCTCTTTTTCTCTGTTTTTCTAGTTCCCATCTGTCACAGGCAGAAAAGAAACACAGAAAAGAAACAATGTGATACTGCCAAGCTCAACTTAGTTGACCAAGTGAGGGACAGGCTGTATCAGGAAAAGCTACACACACGGGTGCGCACGCACACAGAATTAACTGAGACTTTCACCGTGCACAGTGAGTTGGCACGGTCCAGCCCAGGGGAAGGTGACGCTTGCTCTGTCCAACCTCCCTCTGTGTTGGGCTCCGGGCAGCAGCTCAGTGGCAACATGTGATGGTTCCACCTTGAGCAATCTGCTTCAATGAGGTGTTGGACATCTCCAGAGCAATGCCTCCTCCCCCTGTCTCTGTTACTCTCTAGTGCTGGGGGACTTATAGCCAGATGTCGACACAGGCCACCAGCCAAATCTGTCTACAATGATACCACTTTCCCAGCAGTTTCAGATATTTTTCTCCAGTCCCTTGTTGATCCACGGCCTGTCCCAAGGCTCATCACATTCAGTCATTTGCATTATCCTATCAACCATAGCCCATCATGCTCAGTAACTCAACCCTTGATCAAGGCAAAGTCATGATGCTCCTGTAATATCATTATTTATAAACAAGTATATAAATAAATATGTGCTTGTGGGTGTTTAAGTCTTGTTTTGTATTTACTCAACACCAAATCTCAACTGCTTGTTGTAAAAGACAATGAAAAAAATGTTCTGCAGCGCTTTTCTTTGTATAACCTTGAAGCGTTATGTGCGAGTGTGTGTCTGTTCCAGCTTTCCATGGATTGGAGTCAAAGGAGGCCAGCTAACGGCCACAGAGGTCAGCCAAGAGACATGTCTCCCCTGACTGTTCCTATGAGGACTCCCTTGTTCAAAACAAGTCCCTCATCCTGCTAATTCATTTCCAAAACATGTTTCTACTCTGACAGATCCCTTGCAGAGAGAATCTGTGACAAGTTTGCAAATCAACCTTCCCTTCTGCATCTAACATCAGTAAATTGCCAAATCCCTTAAAATGTAGCAGCTGCCATTTTCTCACAATATTAAGGAGAGGGAATGCTCTTAAAGAAAAGTAGGGAGGAGAGGAGGGTTAGTATTTGGTTTTCTCCTTTCAGCTGGGCACTTGTATTATCTATCTTCTCCATGGTGGTGAATTTTCTTATTGAAAGATGTTTCCTATTTATTCAGTTGCCTGTCAACAACAGCTTTGAGTGATCGGCAGCAGACATCAGAGCAGCTGGAAGTCAGGCAGAAGCAGGAGAACGATCAGGTGCCCACATTTATTTTCCCATGGTTGTACTGAACGCTCCAAAGTACCATCTTTCTTTCAGATAAGTTTATGTCTCTAGCTGTCTTTGCAGAGATCGTTCCATTCATATCGTATAGATAACTGTGACGATAATAGCTGCCTGAGTTTTCAGACAGCCTGAAAACCAGAAAGATTCATGAGCTTATTCATCTTAAAAGGAATAATAAATGGTAATCATCAGGCATCAATGTTAAATAATATCAAGATATATTACCTCTTTGCTCATCAAAGCAGGCAAGAATGAGAGGTGTGATCAGAGACGATGTCAATAGCAGAACTGAGATGTGCTGCAGTACAGTCTGGTACCACAGCTATAGGATGATCTTTGTGTGGACTTTGCTTGTAACTAGGTTTTCAGAAGATATTATCACTCAGGTGTATTCAATGTGGGACATCAGGGAGCAGTTACTTTGCATGTTGTCCTATATAGCTGAGTTGTTTCGGCTTTTCACAAGCCTATTTTGGGACTTACCAAGAGCTGAGCAGAAGTACAGCTCCCCTTCTTGTCATGTCCCCTTTCATGAGCAGAATTACTTTCTCTTCCGTCTTCTCCTATACAACCCACATTCACATTTGCCATTCAAAGGCTGTCTCTGAAGCTTTTCCACATAGTATCTCTAGGAGCTCATGGGGGAAGCAGCAGCAGATAGGTTCCTTGCATCAAAGCAATTACCATCTGTTATTTCTCTTCCCAATTTTGTGCAATGCTGGCAAGAATTTGATTATTTCTCCTATTCTCCCTTGATCCTTTGCTGCCCAGTTGGGCAAACAAAGGTAGGCAAATAGCAGCATCCCTCTTGCCTTTTCCCCTGGTTGTACCAGGAACTCCTGTAAGCAACGGTAACATTCAGCACCCAAAGGTGTTGAATACCCCCATTTCACAGACTCCCCAAACCAAGCTCCATCTGCTGAACCTAACTCCTAATCATCCCAGAAGGAATGAAAAAAGCCTTGGGAGACAACGTCACAGAAACTCCCAATGAGCTTTATCCCCCTCCCAAATGGTAGTACATATCAGGAAAGGCTCTGGCACTCTGGGATTGGTTTACTCTACTCTTACACGGTATTATTGTTTCCCAGCTAGATACATTCAGATAGCTATTGTTAAAATATGACATGATACCTTTCTACATATCCTCGTTGACAAGACTTTCTTGTGAAAGAAAAATGCTTCACCCAAAAACCTTACCGTGTTTCCCACCAGGAGAGCCCTAGGAATTCAGTTGCGTTTTCTGGTCTGTAAGGTCAGGGTTGGCAACTGCTGCATTCTCATTACGTCTTGCTAATTTGCAGGTTTAGTTACAGTCCATCTCTCCTGGACCTCAAAAGTTCTTTCTGTAATCTGTTGGAGGTTTGTTTTGGTTTTTGGTTGTGTTGTTTTTTTTTTTTTTTAAATAAAGCTCTTGGTTGTAAGGAAAAGCTGGAACCAGATACCAGCCAGTTTTGACCTGGCTCAGAAAGCATAAGGCAAATGAAAATAGCCCAGAATATTGTGGCAAAACAAACCACAAAGAAAACACCCTTAGGATTTTTTTATGGGTTTCAATTTTTTTTAAGGGTCAGATTTGACAAGACAGAATTCACATGAAAGAATTTTATGCAGTACTTGTTTCAGCTATTCCAGTCCTTGCCTGTGTGTTGAATAATGTAATTATTATAAGAAGCAGCATTTATGGTATAAATGCAATTGCTGAAAAAAGTTCTAGAGAGGTTTTTAAGTAGTTAAGCTTGTGATACCCTGCTTTATGTTAGACCAGTCATTTCATCCAAGATGTACAAAGCGTGAGTGGGAAAATTCACACTGAAGTCAATCTCCAGACCAGGATCTCAATCTCCTAATTGTGCTTTGACTCCTCTCTTACCTGAGGAAAATAATCGTAGCTTTGATCCAGATGCCTTCTTTGTAAGCCTTTAGTTTACTCTTTTGAATACACACCACCCATTCTGTATTAGGTATTTTGACAAAAATCTAATAAAACCCAAGTTTATAGGATAGTGTCATAAATCTGGCACCTTTCCCAAATGCCATGTTCACTGAATAGAAATGTAATGTAATTTTTTTTGTGTTCTGTGTTCTGCATTTGTTGTAATGTGTGTTTAGCAGCTGCATTTGAGAGGAGGCCACAACCAACTTATTCCTCAGTGCTGAAATATTAGCTTATAGCTCTTAAAAAAAAGCTGAATCTTATGCCTTTTTTAGTATCTGAATCAAAATTTCCTAATATTATCAACACAACATTATAATTAGATTCCACATAAAAATTTCAGTTTCTCTCTCAGCTGTCATTGTCTATAAATGTTTTTAGTTATTGATGCATGATAAGGAATGTAAGGCAAATGCTAACTTTAGCAGAAATAAGTGCTTTTTGAAGCTATATTTAATAGGTGCACTGCAGATCCTAGGCTTTCAATTTCAAGGCAAGGCACATATTGTTAAATACAAATTAATTCATCTCCCACACTAGTCACTTCTGAGGAGAAAAAACAGTTAAAATGGGACCATAAGCTGCAGTTTGGTTCTTATTTCATAGTCAGCTCCCATTTCAAACAGGGGATCTACCTATTAATCTGATTTTGCCAGCTGCTTTTGCCCACGCTGCAGTGGTAGGAGGAAGCCTGGGAACTGGGCAGCTCTGCACATCCACTTGCTCCAAAGATGTTGGCGGGGACTTGACGTAATAAAAGGAAAAAGGAGACCAGAGGAATAATATATAGCCTCATTTCACTTCCCAGAAAGACACTAAAGATGATTGAGCAATTGATTTGCGAGAGTTTGGAAAAAAATAAATCGGGTTTAAAAAGTGCCAGGGTAGAATTGCCAAGAAAAGAGGGTGTCGGACCTGTCCCTTTCTGCTTTAAGGAGAACGGCTGGCTGGGCGGGTAAGCGGCAGCGGGAGGCTTGGGTCACCACTGCTGGAGCAAAAAGTGGCTGTTGTATGGAGGGTCCAGGTGCTCCGGACAGCAAAGCCCCTCGTTAATCTCCACAGGTACTTACCCATCTTGGAGGGTCGTTACTGATGGCTTGATGGCAGTGTGATGGCTTTACCCGGGGTGCTGGGGAGCGGCGGGTGGCTTTCTGGCAGCCATGAGGAGGACCCCCATGGACCCAGGATACTGGTCTGGGAGGTGCCAGTGGGGCAGAGCCTCCAGCCTGGTGCTGGGCTGGTGGGGACCGCAGGCAGCTGTGGCGGGAGGGAGGTGGCCATTACCGAGCAGAGAGAGCTAGGGGCTGTGGCCAGAGGGCAGGCTCCGAGGAGTTTGAATTACATGCAGGTTTTGGAGTACTTCTGCTTAAAAAACCCCTCAGCTGTCATGATGGCAAAAAATTAACATGCTGTCATCATGCCGGATTTGAGTTAAATGTGGAAAACTCAACTGTGTGTAGTGAAGAAACTCCCTGATCTGATCCTGCTCTCTGGGAATGAAAAATTTTTAGACAAAGGACAGTTGATCACACATTTGTATGACTTTGTTGATGCCTCTGTACAAGAAACAATTGCGGGCCTTTTGGAGGAGGATATTCAAAATGATCTTGACATACAGAATAAGTGATCCAAAATCAACAAGATGAACCTCAGCAGAGATAAATGCAAAGACGTAAGTGGCTGGAAAAGCAGCAGGGCAAAAAAAGATCCTGAAGCTATGGTAGACCGCAAAGTACATACTAATTAACAATGTGCTGTGGTTTCTTAAAACATCGGATGGAGTGCTAGGAGTGGTACACTGGCAATGTGGGAGATATTTGACCTATGTTATTCAGTAGGGGGGAAGCCTTCACTGGGAGGGACTACGGTCAGCCTAGAAGATCAAGAAATAAGACAGTTCAGAAAAGGCCACCCAGAGCTCTGGATGGGATTAGAAGAGATGATTTACAAGGACAGACTGAGGGGTCTGAGGAAAGGCTGGAAATTTGCTTAATGAAGAAAAAAGAAAACTGAACAGCCTTCAAACATTGAAGAAACTGATGAAAAGGGCACGGCGTTTACCAAAGGATAGGAATAGATCGTCTTGATATGTAGTGAAAAAAGTTTAAACTGTACATTAGAAAAGTTTCCATTTGTGATGGTGGTGAAATATTGCAAAAGGCTTTGTAGGCATCTTGTTGTCTATCTGTCACTGAGGGTTTTAAGAACATATTAGATAACCCTAACCATGAATGGTCTAGGTGCATTTGATCGCACCTACATGTGGGATTGGACTTGACAACCCTCTAAGATGCCTTCTAGCCATCCACGTCTCTAATGCAGAGACAGAGAGGCTCGGGACTTCTCAGGAGTGAGTGGCAGGTGAGGATGGCGGGGGGGACCATACGAGGGAGGGGGAAGGTGCAAAGTGCAGCCAGCGAGCAGTGGAGACACTGTCCCGCTGCTCTGCTGAAGCTCAGAGCGGGGAAGTGGAGCTGTACTTGTCACTGCTGGAAGGATCCGGTCTCCCAAATACAAGCTGCCTTGCCTCTCCCCATCACCTGCCTCTCAGTGGGTGCAGCAGTGGGTACCTGGCTTTCCAAGGTTCTGGCAAAAATAAAAAGGTGTTTCAGGATATAGTTATTTTGCCCTCATCTCTCATTACAATCTGCTGCCCTAGACAGCCGGCTACTTTGCAGTTTGCCTGAGCCCTGATTGTCATGGTTCTCTGGGCAATGGATGCTTCTGCTGTTCATCTGAGAGAAACCAAGTTCTGCTTTCTACTCCTGGTTTTAAATCTGTCCGGTAAGGAACAGTTTGCACTGTGACACTGATTTATCTAGGCTAAATTGCTGAGAAGCTGTTTGGACAAAGTATTCTAAGTGGACAGGTCTTCCTTGTGTCACAGGAAAGTGCCTAGTAGTTTAAATAGGCATAATAATCCTTTCTGTGCTCCTTTCAGCCTTTTTTTTTTTTGCACTGTAAGACTCTGCATGGAGTGGAAGAGCTGTGTCCTGGGTCTTGAGCCTGGGGGCAATGTTGTCAATTAAAAGACTCAGCTGACGTCTGTGGAGCTGAATCAAGACCCATGTGCAACACTTGCTGAAAGCAATATCCTTGCAGGCTGAGGTGATATTATTCAGTTTAACAGAATAATAATTCACATTCTTTGCTATAGTCTGTAGTTTTTCTGCACTGTAGGTATCAGTTTGCCGCTTAGTTCTTGCTGACTGTGTTTTCTAAATGTCCTTATGCTTTATTTTTTGGTAGTTTTCTTGTAAAACTTATTTTTGGTTCTCTAACCCCTGCTCATTACACACAAAACATTCTGCCAATCATTTATGTACAGTCCTTCTTTGTGATTTCCTGTTGAGTGTTCTGGTTTATCCTGTTCTTCCTTTAGGATTCTGTATGTTCTACATGAGTGGTTTTCAACATTTTCAGGTTTTTGGGGCCCAGAATTATTCTGGTGGGGATACAGGATCCTGTACACCAAATATAAGTCCACCTAACAATAGGCTTTTTTAAAAAAAAATTATTTATTTGCCTTTGCAGATCCCTTAAAGGCAGTTCACAGAGGACTCGCATAAGGACACTACTGTTTGAAAGCCTTTCTTCTGAATACTGACACTCACGTTAATCAGCATAACATCATTACTTTTCATTATATGCATTATTGTTTATTATCTCCTGTGTTTAGTTTCTCTTAACATTCTCTATAAACTAATTTTCTTAAAACCTATTACCATTTCTATTGCACTAGGATCTTGAAATATCTTTTAAAATTTCATTTTCTTCTCAGTGCCTCCTTTTTATCTTTAGGCTGGTCATTCATTACAAACGTGGTGCTTATATGCAGCGCTCGAGAACGACGAAGCTTTGGCAGTATAACAGCCACTTGTTTATTTCCAAACCAGACCCAGCACAGTTACCGTACTGCCTTCCCTTAGTGCTCGTCCCCTCTTTTCACTTTCAGAAAATCAATCCCATTCCTGCCAACAACAACAGATTGGTCTTTGTACTTTTTTTTTTCCTTTAGCCACTCTGGTGAGCCTGCGAAATGCTGCTAATTAGCAGTTGTTAGATTTGGGCTCCGGTCCTCTGAGATGCTCCATACAAATGGACTCAAAGCAATTTCTACGTATGCTGTAGGTGCAGTGATTCAGCCATCTGCAATATATAGTACAGGGTGGCTTTTATAGCTGCATTTCCACTAAGATGTAGAACCAGTAGTTCATTTCATACAGGTCATTAAATGCTTCTTAAATGGTTTGAAATTTGGATAATATTCTCTGGAGCAAGATTTGAACTGTATCATTTTGCCTGTCCTTGAATATCCAATTGTTTCAAAAAATGTGTAATCAGAACAGCATTTTTTGGTACTGGAACCTACTATCCTTAGTTTAAGTGTCTACCAGTGTCACATGCCAGGAATTCAAAGGGCAATTTCTGCCCATGAAATGGATGCAATCATAAGGAGGCTCGTTTTATGAGGGCATATGTTGAATGTCACTAAATGACTAAAGGCTGCTTTGAAATATTCATGTGAAAGGGGTGCACCAGGGCAAAATGAAGGAGAAATAACAATGCAGGGTGATATGCCAACCTTTAATAAAACCAGGGCATGTTTTCTGAGCTGGGGAGGTAGCAAATGTAAGAGCGTTGTAGCAGGACTTAAACCAATATGTGAGGCGATGCATATCTGGGCAGTGAAATTATTTAAAGTACCGGTATGATTGTTTAGGGCTATCTGCACTGATAAGTATGCTCCTAAAGGTACCAGACCTGTGATCAAGACCAGCACTTTGCTGGCACCACTGGACAGACACTTGAATCCATAAGTTATTATAGGTACTCCAGAAAGCAAGAAATCTCTATCAAAGGAGGTTGTGTTGTTTCAGTTACGAGATCCTCACTAGGGAATGACCACCTTTAAGTCATGCTGCAACACTTCCTTCTTTAATGATGTCTTTCCCTGTAACTGAGACGCTATTTATAGGATCATCCATCCTTTCTCATCTCCACAGAGACAGGAATGAGGCAAACCGGAGCCACTTGTATAAGGGAAAGGAGCTTGAATATTTTTCAGATCCATCAGTGACCTTAGTAGTCCATTACAAATATAGATGGACGAATCTGGACAGTAGAGTGTAGGTGACAGTTTTAAGTCCAAAGAAAAGATACAGATGTGAAAGATGGGGTTCATTTAATTAAATGTATATGTCTGAATGTATACATCTGTGTCAGGTCCTCTGTAGTCAGTGGAGAGAAACTGACAACACTGGGGAAGACTCATTTCGTCCTAAAGAAGACTTCTAAAGCAGTAGACTTCTAAAACAAAGACAAATATCACCAAAGGAGCCAGATTTGATATTGCATATGTTTAGGAGGCACAATACAGAATAAATGGGTACTAATGATAGCAAATCACGGGCATGCTGGGTGTTTTCAATTTAGAGTAGCTACAGGACCTCCAGTTTGCGGAAGCTCTCCTACAGCCACTGTGAACTTCTGCATAGTGCACAGTACCTGGACTTCATGCCTCTTTCCAATTTTAAAAGGAAAGATTCTCCCTAACTTTCTCGTGAGGTATTGCAGAAAAATTGACAAATTTTAACAAGCCAGATTTCCCCTCTGGAGTGCAGATGTTCAGACATGTGGTGAGGCTGCCCTTGGGTTGTGAGTGGCGTTGTCAACTAAACGATGTTAAGTGGAGTTGCACCAAGGATAGATTAGCTAGAGGTACCCCGTTGCTTCAGCCAGTTTCCACACTGTCCTTGATCCAATCACTCATTTTCAGCACCGGTCTTAAGCTGTTTGTTTTCTGATCCATTCCTGAATGAGCATTCACGAAAAGCTTGCTTGCACAGTGGCCTAGGTCGAAAGCTGAGGAAGACAGCTAGACTAGAGCTTGTAAAAGCTCTTGAGACAACATTTTGCTCCCGCTTTGGGTTTTGGGTGTTTGTTTTTTTTTTTTTCTTCTGATTTGTGGAATCTTTCATCCTCTTTTAAGAAAAGGATGCTGAGGTTAGGTGTGCAGTTGGAATTACGGTTGGAGTACTGGTGTTTTCCTCTCTATTTTGACATTCAGTCATCGATGAGAGCCACTCACTCTCCTTACCTATTAATATTCACATTTGTTTCTTTCCTATCAATATTCATGCTTACTTCTACACTAGAATTTATTAAAAATGTGCATTTTTGGAAGCTGCTTTCAAGATACAAAATTGACAGAACATCTATTACTTTGCTAGCTTCTTCCATTTATGTTCTCTAGGCAACGAGGAGAAGTGTTTACTCAGGCTAGATTACAATGTGTTACTTATGTATGCGTGCACATATATTTATAAAATAGATATATATTACATACTGTATGCATATATGTTATAACTAGTATTAGTGCTTCCATTTACAGGTCTCACAGCACTCTGCTGAGGAGGCAAACATTTTTACCTCTTTCTTAGACGTGGGGAAGCTGACCTAGAAAGGGAACGTGGCTTGTTTAAAACCGCATTAACAGGTCAGCAAGAAAGGGAATCTATGTCTTTGATTTCCAATACAGTGCTGCACTGGTGGGCAGTGATATCCATCTTCTACACGTTAACTTCTTTTTTTAAAAAAACACCTTCCTTTTCCTGGAAATTCTAACTCAATTGTTAAACTGTAAAGACCTAATGTTGCTAGTAGAAAGAAAAAGTAAAGATGTTTGTAAAGCATGAAAACCCGATCCCGCTAGTACTTAGAGCAAAACTTGGTCGATATCAATAGGATCAGGTCTCTGTTTGCAGGCCATGGTTTGAAGAAGCAGTAAATTTGGGTTTAAGACTCCTAGTACCAAACAAAAAAGGCTGTGACACAGGACATTACGACATTGATCCAGGATGAACTCACTCTTCCATTTCAAATATGTAAAATGCCCCTAATCCGGTGCGTTAACTTTTTACTGGCAGGCTTTGTATGAGATCAATTACTGTCTGTCTGCACCACTCTCTAATTTTATGCTGGACAAGTAGCATCTGTCTTTCTGCAGCCAGCATAAAGCCAGCATAAAACTGACATAATCTATGCATCAGGTCCTCCGGTTAATTTGACAGAGAAACAATGGTGTGACCGCATCTGAGCTGAACCTGTTTTGTCCTGCTGTCTGGTCGGCAGCGCGGAGGTCTTGCACTAACGGTCATGGAAGCGTGGCCTTAGCTCAACGCCCCGATCCTGCCGCTGTTTCACGTCCACGTTTCCTTGCCCATTCCCATGTGCATTCAGCGGGGACAGGGAAGGGAGCGGGCAGCTCTTCCTTCCCAGTTTCCCGGAATGGCAGGGGAATGCTTGAGGCTGTCCTCCCGCTCCCGCAGTTTCCCGGGCTGCATCTCCCTTTCTATTTTTACCGGCGCCGCCGCTAATGTGGCCATCGCTGCAACACGCTGAGAAAAGCCAAGAGGCGCTGCAATCGCAGCACGGCGGCCAGCCCCGCTCCGCTGCCGGGGGCGCAGCGGCGGGGCCCCGGCCGCTCTCAGCAGCCGCCCGGCAGCGGCAGGACGGCGGCAGCGAGCGGAGGATGCCGCCCCGGCCTCAGGCGCGCCGGGCTCCGGCTGCAGCCACCGCTCCGGGTGCTCCTGCCCCTGCCCCCGCGCTTTAATGCTGCTTTCCCCCTTCCCCGGCGGGGAATGCCAGACCTGAGGACGCTGTCGTCTTAAAGGGCGCGGGGGAGGGACCGTGCGGAGGGGAGGCGGAGGTGCCGGCTCCCCGGGAAGAGGCGGGCGCCAGCGGCAGCATCTCCCCGGGAGCCGCCGCACCAAGGCGCGCTCCCGGCCGCCCCGCTCGCCGCCCCGGCCTCCAGCGCGCCGCCGCCTCCCCGGGCAGCGGGGGCTCGCCCGCCCGCCCGGCCCAGGCGCCCCCGCCGCCGGCAGCCGGGGCCGCCGCAGGGCCGGGGGAGGCGAGCGCGGCCTCGCCGCCTCCGGGGCGGGGGGGGGGGGTGGGGGGGCGCGGCTGCGGCGGGGCGGCCCGCCCCCGCGCTCGGCGGCGGCTGCCGCAGGCGGCCCCGGCCCCCATCCCCGTCCCCATCCCCATCCCCGGGCCGGCGGCGGCGGGGACGGTGCCGGTGCCGCCCCTCGGCCGCGCCCGCCCCCTGGCTGCCTCGGCGGCGCGGCGGCGCGGTAGTGCCGGCGGGGCTATGGCTGCGGAGGAGGTGCTGCAGGGCGCGGACCATTACAAGAGCGAGATCGAGCGGCTGACCCGGGAGCTCTCCGAGACGACCCACGAGAAGATCCAGGCGGCGGAGTATGGGCTGGTGGTGCTGGAGGAGAAGCTCACCCTCAAGCAGCAGTACGACGAGCTGGAGGCGGAGTATGACGGCCTCAAGCAGGAGCTGGAGCAGCTGAAGGAGGTGAGCTCGCCCAGGCTTTTGTCTCTCCCCGCCGCCCCGCGCCGCGCAGGGGCGCGCAGCCCCGCCGGGTGCGGGGAGGTGCGGGGGCGCCCCACGCGTGTCCCTCCCCGGAGCCCCGGGCCAGCCCCCTGCAGGTGGGCGAGCAAAGATGTCCGGGCCCTGGAGTGGCTGCGGGGATTCGTGGGGTGGGGAGGAGGGGTTTGCCGGGGCCGGAGGACCAGCCGGGACCGCGGGGCTTAGGGACGGATTACACAAGATCGCAAGCCCCTGCCCTGGGAAATTTCCCTGGCGCCGGGGCCGCGCTCCAGCCCCTGCCGCCGGGAGCCACGACTTCGGGTACCGGGGCTTTGCAGCACCGGAGGCTGCCTCCGGCCGTACCTGCAGCGTCCCCGGCGCTTTTGGGAAGAGGAAACTGAAGAGCCCGCGGGAGGCGAGCTGAGCAAACCGAGTATGCAGGGGCTCGGGGTCTGTGTAAACAGTTGTCTGCAGTGCGTGAGGAGAGAGACGATTCCTTTGGAAGTTATTTATAGACCTGCTCTATTCCGCCAGTCAGGGGAATCGCTGCCATTAAAGGGGGGTGAAGTAGCTGTGCAATAGTCTTGAGGTCACCCCCCATCAGTGGAAATTAAACTTCTGCGTCATGCTGGACGGATAACATACTTGATCGGAGAGGTGGTTTTGGTTTATTTTTCAAATGTCTTTTCGTAACACCCAAACTATAAAGTAGGGGAGCGCTACACCTTGCCTTTCAGCTTTGCTAAACATGACTCTGAAATACCATCGCTCTTCCCATCTTCATCATTAAGGGAAGTAACTTGAGATTGATACAGCGCACCTACACGGGAGCTACAGAAGGGCTGGGTGTACACACGTATGCAGCACTCCGATCTCTACATTTTATGGTATTTTTATACTGTCTTAGAATCTAACTAATTACATATTTTGAAAAGAGAAGATAAAGTGTCAAACAGATATTCTCCCAAAATTAAAAGGTATCTTTTTGTTCTACAAAAATATATTGCTATATATAATGTGCAGACATTCTATTCGGTTAGAAATCATGAACATATTCCATATTGAGGGAAGCCACTTAATAACCTTAGATTATATACAAATATATTCTTTAGAATACTAAATGGTGCACTTTTAGATGTATTTTTAATAAAATAAAGGTTTCATTTTACTTGCAGGTAAATGAGTTATGCTACAGACTTGGTTCAGTGTCCAGAAGAGTTGAAAAAATTATATTTTCAATAAGAAGAATAAAGCTGTTTTTCAGAAAAACCTATTGATCTCCTTAAACTTGATCTCTGCCTCCCCACCCCCTGTGCAGCCTATGCAGTAGGCTCAGGACTTCTTTGAAACCATTCATCACAGGTTCAGAGATAGAGATCTATAACTTGCACTGGCATGAAGGCAGTGCTATTGGAAATGACCCGGCAGTAACAGAGGAAGAGAATTAAGGGGGGAAAGTGCAATGCAATTTCTAGGGGCTGGGGGGGGGGAAGAAAGAGATAAGCAGAGCTGTAGCTAGCTGTTATCCCATCCCAATAATGTACAAAAGAAGACCGATCAGAAACCAGGATGACACATGGGTGCAAATGGCCACAGATAGAAGGGACAGTGCAAGGAACTGAGTTGAAATTATTAAACTAGAGGGATTAGTCAACATGATTAACTGGAATCAAAGATGGGCACAAATTCTCTTCCTGTCTACCTCCCCTTGAAGTCAATGGGATTGCACGCCCTGCAGCCCCGCATATGTCCTGTGGGGCCGTGCCTTCATGCTGTGCCAGCCACAGCATGGACACTGAGGATAGCCACGAAGAGGATAGATCCTGTAGCTTGCCTGATGCCAAGCAGGAGTGGAGCCTCTCCAGTTTCCAGTTCAGGCCCGGGGCTCTCAATTCCGGAGCTCTCCATAGCTGCAGGTAGGGCATTTCCATCCCCCATCTAGGCTGCAAGAGATTTTTTTTTTCTTGCTTCTAACCTTTATAGGAGAAACCACACCGATTCTCACTGCGCGTGAAGCCTTGCAAAGGAGAATTTGCTCATATCCCTTCCTGTCACTGTAATCCATTTTCTAAGCTTCTCTGTTACCACCTCCATTATGACTGTTCCCTGAGCGCAGATCAGACTCAATAACTGGGAGACATAAGCAAATGGCGCCTCTGACGACACCAGCGAGGCAGAATTCAGGTGGTTCAGGCAAACTGTCTTATGGAGACTTGGGGGCACAGATTTTGGGGTTGTAGGGTTCTGTCTGAAAGCTCTTGAAGTGGCAGAAGTCCAAAGACAGCTTTTTTTATTAAGGCTCCCTCCAAAATGCATGGAGGCGGGTCTTTCTGTGTCATCTCCAGCAGGCCCTGCAGAGGACGGCCTGCACAACAGCCTGGGTGTGGTCGGCGTGGCGGGCCATCAAAACGCCATGACTGACTGACGGGAGCTAGGAAGACTCAGTATGTCAGCGGGGATCTGTGCTTCTGCTCTTACCTCGCTACATCTGCAGCCTCTGTGAAGTCATATTGGGGTATAGAAAAAAGGCCTCAGGTTTGCGCTGAAACAAATAGCTTATCCATTCATGAGCAGTAGTAGGTGCAAGAGCGTGGGCAGGCTTATGCTTAGGACTATTACCTCTCCTTCTGCAGACCTCCTCTGAACAGATTCAGTTACTGGGGTTGACTTTTATTGAGGCAAGTCTTCATTTTTTAACTGTTTCATTATTAAATTCTTGTGTTCTGTTTTTAGGAGCTCATTGTATTTACTGCTCAGCAAACAGAGCTGCCCATCTTTAACTACTTAGTCATGGCTTAGCAGTCGAGGATCTGAAGTCTTCTCCCATGCTCCTTGGCAATTCAAAACTCCAGCACACTTCAGCGGGGCCTTTTCCATATAGATTGCGATACAGAGCCTCAGCTATACGATAATTTCCATTGTTGGAGAGTGAGATGGGAAAGTAAGGCCATTATAGGATGTTGAAGTAAAAGCAAAGCAATACATTACATTAAATATTAATACTTGTATACAGGTTATATGCTACCCACCATGAAACAGGAATTGTTTTAGTAACCTCTGATGTTTCTTGTGCTGTATTCAGAGGTCTCTGCTTTAGCCTAAGACTTTGATGTTTGGGGCCATGAGATTGATTTACATTACAAAAACTTTGAAGTTATTTAATCAGTGACCTAATAAGGACGACTTCTTCCAAATTAGAGCAGTTATTACACATGTAAGCTGTCCAGGAAATACTCAAGACATCTATCAGCTACCGATCTTATGTTTTCAAAAATGAACTGAATGGCAGGAATGTGAGGAGGTATACTCCCTTGTGTTGACTTTAACAGCTTTAAGTGTTATGAGATGGAATACTTGTTGTCCTGATGCTAGACAAGACTGTAGTGTTAAACAAAACATTATTATTTTTAAAGCTTTATTAATTTTCATAGGGTGGGGTTTTTTTTCAATCGGTAAATGATGTTTCTGTGCCTCACTCAATTACATCTCAAACTAGTGGAATTTTGGCCCTGTGGTAAAAACACTATTGTTTTAGGGCCCCTGTTCAGAAAATTACTTTAGCAGATATGCCTTTTAACCTGCAGTCCATAAGAATGCAGAGAATAAGACTCATTGCTATTAGTCATGGGATTGAAGGTAGCCTGTTTTCACTGTCTTGCTGAGGTGGGAGTTTAATGACCAGCATATTTTATGGAAGCCATTTTCCAGTGGTTTTAATATTTGTGGTCTTACATGTTCACATTGCATTTGCTGTAAGGAAAATGTTTGTTGTTAGTTTTCATTCTTTTAATGAAGTGTAAAATGGCTTCATATTGATCTTACTTGAGCTACCTCCTGTAGCTGTACCTGCTTCAGCGGGCAGGCTGGACGAGGTGATCCCAAGAGGTCCCTTCCAACCTCAACCCTTCTGTGATTAGCTACTGTGCACTGGTGGCTTGTAATGTTTTTAAAGGGGAGAAATATCAGTCACCCCTAGTCGTGATAAAATGGGGATGGAAGGCAGCTTTGATGTCGCTCTCTGCAAGACATTTAGGCCTGGGAAATCCTAAGCAGAGATTTCTCTTTGGGAATCAAATCACGAACATAGCGGCTGAGTGGATCCTCAAGTCCCTCTCCTTGACTGCCTCTCTGACTGACCAATTTAGGCAATATCTCACTTGGCTTCTTGGCTTTTATGTATTTCGTTCTATGGAGACGAATTCTTCCCCTGGATTACACATAGAGCTGGCTATCTGATTTCCAGGTTGAAGAGGCAGTTTGGTGTTTGCATTACTTTAAACCCAATTATCCTTGCTAAATTATTGGAAACCAGGCTATGGGTGAGCAGCCCTACCCTTTGTAGGTCAAAAATTCTTGTTTACTTCACGGAGATGTTGTGTCAATGATTATGAAGTGCTTAGTTAGTTTAGTAATGGGGCTTCCACAAACAATTATTGGTCAATGATGGAAAAGGGTTTTTGAGGAATAGAGCTGAAGCTCTCTGTGGCAGCTTCTTTTCTGTTCGGCTCTTCCCTGCGCTACTTTAACGTAGGTGACTCAAGCTCCATCTCCCCTCTCCTCTGACACAGCGCTGCCCTTCCAACCCCTCCACTGTTCTCCAAAGCCTCTCCCACGCCTGCTGCTGGAGTCACCTCTCTGCCTCTTCCATCGTTGAAGTGTACAGTTTCTGGGACTTCTCTGGATCCAAAGAAGGCAGAAGAGGGGGAGACTCCCTATCCCAAATACAGCCCTGTTAAATGGGGATTGCTGTACACACCCGTCTGCATCACAGGATGCTTAGAAAAGTGTGAAGCAGCTCATAAATCCCAATGAAATGTTCTGAATTCTCCCCAAAGATGAATGTGTCCCAAATACATAACTAGAAAGCTGTGAACGGATGCTATCTCAGTATGTCTTTACACCTCCTTCCAGTGACAGCATCTGTCACTGGGTGATGAGGCTGAACATTTTCAGCATCTCATCCTGATCTCAACACTTTGTCGTTGGTGTCTGTTCATGTTGTGTCACTCAGAAAGGCTGTGCTGCCTAGTACCCAGCTTGAAGATGAGGACAGGGCAAGGGTGAGTGAGCTGGAGGGACTGCACTCAGACGCTCGCTGCAGTGCTGTCTCCTCCAGAGCCCAGCCAACACTACCTCTGTCTCTGAGGCATATGCTGCTGATGGAAGAGTTTTTACCCAGTTCCCGTTCACAGCTGGCCTGGTTAGGAGAAGAGAGCAGAGCAGTACACAAAACTCTTACATGCAGAAAGGAGCATGTGGAAGGCAACAGAAGAACTTCAGTGATCAAGCCGTTACGTAGGGGCTTGCACAGCAGCTGGATCCAGAACAGCCCTAAGTGGCATTCATCACTCTGCACTTTCCTCATAAGCATAGGTCTGCAACAAAAAGAGTCTGAAGATGCTCTGAGCAGTTCATTTTGGGAGGTATGCTTACAAGGTATGCCTTAACAAAATCAAGCAGCAGCTTGCAAAGCTTTCATTCAGCTATTACAGGCTGGGGACTGCCTAGCTGGGGAGCAGGTCTGTGGAAAAGGATTTGGGGATCCTAGAGGACAGGGAGCTGAACGTGGGCCAGCAGTGTGCCCTGACATTAAAAAGGTTAACAGCATCCCAGACTGTTATTAGCAGAAACATAGCTGGTAGGTTGAGAGAAGTGATTATCACTTTCAAATTGGCATTTGTTAGACCCCATCTAGAAAATGGCATCCAATTTTGGGCTCCCCTAATACAAGAAAGACATCGATAAACCAGACCGAGTTCAGCAGAGGACTACCAAGATGGTCAAGAGCTAAAGCACTTGCCTTGTGAGGAGAGGCTGAGGGAGCTGGGCTCATTCAGCCTGGAAAAGAGATGGCTGTGCGGGACTCAGCAGCAGCCTGCCCATACCAACAAGGAGGTTATTGAGAAGACAGAGCCAGGCTCTTCACAGCGGTGCATGGTAGGAGGACATGAGGCAACTGGCATAAATTGAAACTAGAGTGGTTCAGACTGGATTTAAGGAAGAATTGTTTCCCCATGAGGACAGGCAGTACCATAGGTTGCCCAGAGAGGTTGTCCATGTCCTTCCATGGGGGTTTGCAAACCCCGACTGGATACAGCCCTAAGGAACCCGGTCTGAGCTCAGAGCTGGCCCTGCTGCGAGCAGGAGGTTAGACTAGAGAAGAAAGGAGGTAGACAGCAAGGGACCTTGAACAATGCAAGGTCTCTGAGGGTGCCCACTGTGCCCAGTTAAATTCCAGTAGCAGCTTGTTGTGAGTTACCCAACACATAACAGCATGCTGCCTGGAAACAGTGACCATTAGCAGAGGCACAGCCTCATTTCTTGCTTGAATTTCATCTTCTTTTGCTTGTCATTAAGGCTGCATTGAGCTGGGGTTACTAAGAGTGTAGTTTGATGCGCTTTTCTCTCAGCAAGACAACCCTGCATCTCCCTTTGTCATTCTTGCCCCTGTTCTGGCTCTCAGTTGTGCAACTGTTCATATTGTCACACCAGGGTAGAAAACCGACCTCAGTTAAAAATAACCGAGGAGGGGGTGTATGCAGTCTGTAACCCAGATTGGTTACACGATCTGGTTCACAATACGTTCCCATAAACCGTTTTACCTGTATTGCCAAAAAGTCAGCACGAGGATAGAAGTGAATGCTGAGGAAAGAGGGGGACGGGATGAACGGCTTAAACAGGTACAGATGTTAAAAGAGATGCTCATCAAATTACGGCAGGATTGCTTCCTCTAAGAGGAAATGAATCCTGTGCATTAGCCTACAGAAAACATAAGCAGCTGAAATCATATTAGGGGAAATTAGGGCTATTGTTGAGCTTCGGCAGCATGCAAAGAAAAATGCAGATGAACCTTTTTTTTTTTTCCCAGGGACCTGTATCGCCGGTTGCTCTCAGTAATTGCATTGTATCCTTACGAGCCAGTACAGATAAACGTGATTTTTAGACCTGCTACAATACCTAACCCTTAAACAATGATAGTCAGCTTTAAACATTGGGGGGTCACATACTCCTGAAATAAATCTAAATAGAGTTCAATTTGTTTTCGCCCCACAGTTAAATTATTTTCTTACTTTCACTCTTCCATCTACGAAATCCCTCTCTAATCTGAGGGATTCTGATTGAATCAGTCATCTGGGTTGAACTCCTCTGAGATAACTGGAAGTTGCAACCGGATTTCATGTCATGGAAAAGTTAATTTTCTGTAGATTTTTTAGAAAATATTCGATTAGTACCAAATACAAAATGACTGATTGAAGTGTTAATGGGTGAGCCAGGCATTATTATTGTGAAGTACTTCCCGTCTAAGGCTCAAGAATGTAAAATTAGGGCTCACTGAAGAGATTTTAATGTAAAGGTCCGCATCTGTTTAGAATTAGGCCTTTTGTGATGGATTAAAAAAACCTAATTTGCTACCATCTTTTCAGCTTTCTTTAGGTGAAATATTTTTCCTTCCCTTCTGTATTGCATTGTAGATTTTCCTTCAGTCTGTACAACAGCAGTCAGATCGAACACCTGGCTTTAGTGAAAGTGCAACTATGGGCAAAACGATGGTGGAGAAAATAAGATTTGGCATAAACCAGTCATGTGTGAACATTCATCATGGTAAAACAAGGAGCATTCTCAGTCAGATATACAGAGTAAATTTGCACCTGGGCAACTTTTATGTACCTTATGCAGTTGGCATTTGGAGGAAAATACATGCAAGATCGTATGTTTTTCTAGCTGCATTGAGGTCTTCCAGAAAAAGAGCTTTCTTCTTGAACAACTTTTCAGTTTTTCAAACGAACTCCTCATTTTCAGCACCTCATTTTCTATCCTGCTTTTACATTGGTGTTTTGTTCACCATATGGACAATGGGAATAAAATCTGATTCACGGCTTGTTTCTGCATCCCTCATGGCTCCGCTTTGCTGCACAGTTGCCTTTGCTATGGATTTCCCTTCCATATTTGTCTGATACCTGAGGGGATAATGTTTAATTCAATACAATTCTGTACTGGACATTTTTTCTTTGGGGTGATTTTAATTTATAATGGCTGAGACTGAAAAGCATGCATTCATTTCTGCTGAATTGTCTCACATTTGTGGCGTGGCTTTCATAGCCCTCTTCTTTCCTCATTTCCTTGTGAACTCAACAACACTCTGTTTCATGGGGGAGGAGAGAGGGTATATTCCTAATTTAGAGGAATTGATATGGCATGTAGAGACATGAATGTGCCCTTTGTCCTTTTACCCACTTGCATCTCTAGCAGCAGATGATTCTGAGGAGAAACCAGCCATTTTTCATACTGTACTGCGAAAGCAGTCCATGAGTGCAGGCCAGCTACAGATGGAAGTAGTTAGGACTACTCAGAAGGTGAAAAATGCATCTCAGCAAGGGCATGTGCCTAAAGCTAAAGTAAGCAGGTAGAAATTAAGCTAGACTGCAGATTAGTGTTTCAATGGGGACTCTACTTCTCTGTGGAGGGTAGTATTAAAAATAACTTCAGGATTATAATATTTGTGTTTCTGAATTTCTTTCACTATCAAAGTTTAATTAACTTAATATTTAAATGGAAAAGCAGGCCACTGTCCTAAATATAAGCTTTTGGGACAGACCTATGAAAACTATTAACACCAAAAGGCTTTCACTAAGACTGAAATTTGTCCACTCCCATTTTCTGCATCTCTCTTGTGGTTCCTCCCTCTCTGTCTGCAGCCTTTCATTTTCTGCCTCTCATTCTTTTATAGCGTTCGTCTCCTGTCCGTGATGGTTTATGTACATTTTAATCTTCTTTTTTTCAGTCTTTGCCCTACATCTTAATTAGTACTGATTTGCGGCTCCACAAGACATGGAGCTGAATTTTTTATGTTGAAGACCCTTTTTGTCATTGTGCACATGTAAGAGATCTGGCCAGTTGTGGCAGACTAGACTTGCCATACTGTGCTCAGATATTGTAATGACATGAGGGAATCCTAGAAATACTTAGAAATGTTGTTTTAGCACGGGCTGAAAATGAAACAGCAGAGGACTTGTCAGCTCTGCTTTGTAGCAGCCTCACCATTAAAATCATCCTTGGAAAGATGACTTTTAAGGCAGCTTTAAAATTGGTTTGGCTGCGTGTGTGCACAGGAAGAAGGTACTTTTCCGTAAGGTTTTGCAAAAATCAAACCTTTTTTTTTTTAATTATTGTTTGGTTTCTGGGGTTGTTTATTTATTTAACCTCAGACAGGAAAACTGATGCCCAGTGAGGCTGGATAATGCACTCAGTCCTTGTGATCAGTGCTGGGCGTGGGGCCCATTATCCACACAGTCCTGCCATCCCCTCGCCGTCGCCCTCTCTCCCCTGAAGCACACCTCATCTGCCTTTGCGCTGTACAGCTGTGTTAAACCCATCTACACAGCAAGTAGTTTCCCAGTGCTAGCAGATATATATACAACACTGTGCTTAACCAAGAAGTATAAAAGGAGTCCTCGGTTACTAGAGTTAGTCACCTTTCACTTCAGTCAGTCAGTTCTGGGGATACTTCAACAAAGTTATATAAACTTCAACTTTCCTTCCTGTTCTTTTTTGTCTGTGTTTGTTTATTTTTAATTGTGATATCTCAGAGCTCCCAGATGCCACACAGTTAGCAGAAGCAGTGCCACACGTTCAGT
The DNA here is from genome assembly GCF_965183815.1 of Platalea leucorodia. Lineage (NCBI taxonomy): Eukaryota > Metazoa > Chordata > Aves > Pelecaniformes > Threskiornithidae > Platalea > Platalea leucorodia. The sequence goes on from NC_138826.1 coordinate 61,698,958, forward strand.
ATGCACTCTGGGAAGTTTATCTGCACCGAACAGCCTTTTCTTGGTTCCCCTAATCACTCTGGATGGATTTAAATGTTGGTGTACTGAGAATGAACTGTGAAGTGCTGTTTGTCATCACTGACACGCGGCTACATCCATGGAGGGAAGCTGGAAGTTGTTAACAGTTGGAGTTTTAATTTCTGTTTCAGATACTTAGGGGAGGAAAACCAGCTCCTAGTAGTTGTAAAGCTCAGATGGGAAGATGGAAAAGGATCAGCAAGCCTCTAAGTATAAAGATAGGAATTTGGGTCAGGCAAAGGGAACAGGTGGCTTGGTGAAATAATTCATTTATAAAAGTTTGGCTGTTGGCCAAACATGAACACAGCATGGTTTGGATTTAGTCTTGCTCAGGACTGGAGTCTTATCTACTCACATCCACAAGGCAAGATGCAGGATGCCAAACTGCACTGAATCCTGGCCCTGTGTTTCCAGCAAGACAGAGTTTTCAAATTCTTAGTATTCGAGTTTTAAGAGAGCTAGAGCATTTGGTATGGGCGTACATGGAGAGTTCACAACTGGGTTAAACTGTCTGTGTAGGCATAGCCTCTGGTTCTCAATTTGATGGCTAACCCAGGGTACTTAACAACTATTGTCCAACCTGAATCTATGATTCCTCTTATTTATGGGTACAAGTTACTCCCAGGGAGATTCTGATTGGACACGAGAGGAAATTTTTTCACAATAACAACAGTCAGTCATTGGAATAATCTCCCCAGGGAAGTGGTTGACTCCGCTACACTAGACGCGTTTAAGACTCAGCTGGACAGGGTGCTGGGCCATCTTGTCTAGACTGTGCTCTTGCCTAGAAAGGTTGGACCAGATGATCCTTGAGGTCCCTTCCAACCTGGTATTCTATGATTCTATGATTGATTCTATGATTATTAAAATGTGCTCCCAATAGCTTGTAGTTCGTATGGTTCATAGTATTAATAAACACAAGTTTGGTTTTTTTTAGGTGGGTGGGAAAAGTTTTTCACATACCCTGAATACCTCACGGAGATTTTACAAAGCATTAAAAGGTTGCACTCTTCTGGATAATTCTAGGTGTCTGCACAGCAATGGCAAACATGCAGAGCTCGTCTGAGTTTAGTTGAGGGGAACATTTGCATTCAATCCTTTCTTAGATAACTGCATGTGATTCCCACCTACAAGCAGTTAGGAAAGGTTTTATTTAAGCAACTCATGTGAACAATGCTATCTCTAACAATATACCCTATATTCAGGATTGCGCCTCGGTTGTTTACAGCAGGTGTGACTTGAAGACCAATGTTGAAGCCCTGGCTACATAGGTAAGTCAAAGGTAAAATGGGGCAATGATTTAATTGTTGAGTCTGTGCCCACCACCTGCTGGCAAACAGCACTGTAATCAAGATGTAAGTGATAAAATGTGTTATAAACTGAGAATTCAGATTTCTTCCCACCAAAGATGGGAGAAGTGGCATAACTATAATTACTGGGTCTCAAACATGATCTTATTCTTGCAGTTTAATGAATTGTCATAACTCTGCTGAGCTTCAGTAACTGATCATGTGCATGCATTTGGCTAGCCCCAAATGTGTAAGGGCAAGGTTAAAAAAAACCAAACACAAAACCCAGCAGAAACCTGAAGGAAAGAGTTTTCAGCTGATGTGTATCTTCCATCTGCAGTAAGCTAAAAATATGCACTAGATCAATTACTAATCCATAAAATCTCAGTCATAAATCTGGGTCCTTGGTGACAAATTTTTAAGTAAAGTGTAAGGATATGGTAACAAGGACTCCTCTGTGAAATAAAGTCTATGATATTTAACTATATATAAGAGAAACAGTGGTTAGATGGAATGTAATTGTCTATGTATACTAATATGGGAGATGGAGGCACATGACGTCTGTTAGGAGTGCATTACTTTGGGCATTAGGTAATTGCATTTCTTAGGCATTAGGTAAGTCTTTATTTTTTCTGCCAGTTAAGGGCTGATGGTTGCCATCTGATAATAACAAAACTTACACTTAAGATGCTGTAAGCTCAGCTGTGTAAAAATAGTAACAAATCTGGAACAACACAGTTGAGTGATAACATTTTTTTCCAAATGTGCTGAATTTGAAGTTATAATGATGCTATATATTCTTAGACACTTACTATTCTAAAATAAAATCCATATTAAAGTGATAGAACTGAATTATCAGCTTTAGATACCTGGAAATTTGGACCCTAAAGTCTGTATTTTAGTTATCATGAAAAACATTTGGTTTGCTTTATTAAGGAGGCTGAGCAACCTTGTATTGAAATGTATATGACTTCTTTTTGCCCACATACTTTGAAATTACAGATCACACTTGTTTGGGTGACTATATGTAGATTTTGGGATACACATTTAGGTTCCTGGCTGTAAACATTTTTGCTGTAATCTATTTAATCTGCTTCATGATTTGTGATTTCAAGTATTTTCTGTCTTCTTCCTTGTGGAGAGAGATTTATTCAAGAACAGAAAATGCAGTGATGCCTTGAGTATAGCTTTAGCACTTGGTGTTTGAAAAGTACTTTACTCACTGTTCCTTGGGCTGAATCACAGAATCGTTTAGGTTGGAAAAGACCCTTAAGATCATTGAGTCCAACTGTTAACCTCGCACTGCCAAGTCCACCACTAAACCATGTCCTCAAGCACCACGTCTACCCGTCTTTTAAATACCTCCAGGGATGGAGATTCAGCACTTCCCTGGCAGCCTGTGCCAGTGCCTGACTATCCTTTCGGTGAAGAAGCTTTTCCTAAGATCCAACCTAAACTTCCCCTGGTGCAGCTTGAGGCCGTTTCCTCTTGTCCTATTGCTTGTTACTTGGCAGAAGAGATCGACCCCCACCTCGCTACAACCTCCTTTCAGGTAGCTGTAGAGAGCAAGAAGGTCTCCCCTCAGCCTCCTCTTCTCCAGGCTAAACAACCCCAGCTCCCTCAGCCGCTCCTCAGAAGACTTGTGCTCTGCACCCTTCACCAGCTTTGTTGCCCTTCTTTGGACACGCTCCAGCACCTCGATGTCCTTCTTGTAGTGAGGGGCCCAAAACAACGGTGAGGTTAGAGACAGTCAGAGTCATGCCTATGTTTTACAGCTGTTGAATTTGCTTTTGTAGCAGATTAGACTAATGAGAAGACACTTAAATCTAAAATGAGCATATAAGCCTTGTTTGAGTATGAATAACCCTTTAAAGACCATGCTGTGTACACTTTTTATTCTATGAAGATCTCTTATTTGCAAGATTCTTCTTGAAATGTAGTCCCTGGTTTCTTTACCGGTGAGAACTTGAGTTAGGAACCCACAGCTGAAGCTGGGCTAGGTACTGACAGTTGCTGCTTTCTTGCTGTTACCCAAGGATCTGCTTGTTAATCCATTCTGAAGAAGTGGGTTTGGAAAAAGGGATCCTGAATTCTGCCCCAAAACTCTGTGGCAGAGACTCTTCTGCTGCCAGGTTCCTCAGCTCAGCTGTTCCCTTAGGAAAGCTCTCTGGTTAAGAGTAAGAAGCCTCTATTTCAAGTCTTTTATCACATATTTTTTTAGCAGAAAGTAATCTACCGCTTGAAAAGGAGTCCAAAATCTGATAAGCAACATTTTCAGGAGCTTGCAGTCCAATGCTTTGTGCTGTCTGTGGAGAAAGGAATTACAGCTTTGCAAGTGACAGCGTTATGAACAGTCAAGCACTTACTGGAGCACTGGCACTGGATGGATGCCGGGGAAAAGCCAGAGGCAGTGAGTCAGCATGACCTTGGCTGCTGCCAGAGGGATGGCTACCGCATCCAGCCTCAACGGTCATTGACATGGGTTGGGGTCTTTAGTGGGAAGAGCCTACAGTGAAATAAAATTCACTAGAGTAACCACTGCTGGTATGTGTCTGCCAGGTGTCATATCTATATAGTAGTAATGAAAACATCAGCATAAAACTGTAGTTATTAAAAAGTAATTTTGTTAGTAAACAGATCTAGTTCTTTGTTATCCTGTGAAAGAACAGACCACACTCCGTTAAAGCAGAAACACTCTGAAAAATCAAAATGCCACTTGTTTCATGAGCTGCTGTTTTGTCCACTAGATCTCAGCAGGGTGGGATAAGTTGTTATTTATTTCATTACAGTAGTACCTGGGGATTCTGCGATGCCTGGCACAGTGAGTTTCAGGCATATAAGTAAAAGGTTAGAGATTTTACAGTGGAAATAGACAACCTTGTCAGGGATTTGCTATTAAGGAATAATAAGGGGATTTTACAGATGAGTAATGGAGGCCCAGAAGCTGTGGAGAGATATGTTGTTCAGCCATCATTTCATAGGAAATCTGTGGCTAGATCACAAAGAAAACACAGATTTTTTCTCAGATCTAGTCCATTCATTTCTCTTCCAAAGATCCTTCCATTTTAAAAAGCCGGTCAACCAGAAAGCCAAAGCAATCAGCTGCCCTGTACTCACTGACCAGTGTGTGCACTGGCAGTACCTCCCACTGGTGCCAGTGTGACCAGTAAGGCCATTTAGGAAAGGTGTTGCTGGTAGTTTTGCTACTGTAACGTAATCAAAATGTAAGGAAAATTGAGGATGAAAAACTTATGGAAACCTCTTTGGTTTCTTAATTCATTATTTGGCAGTGTTTCAGTGGTGAAGCCCTTGTCATTAGAGACCATCAGTAGCTCTTCACCTGCATCTCTGCCTCCTGTGGAACTTCCCCCTTTGCCTTACTGTCCTTTTGTGGTCCCTCTCCCATGTACTCTGCTGGTCCAAGAGCACATGGGAAGTACCTGGGATCCCAGGGTACATTGCTGTCTCTCACCCCCAGCTGCCCTTTCTGCTCTGCCCTCTCCCCTTCTGGAAGCTGACCGGCTCCTGGCTGCCATCCCAGTATTTGTAACAGTCTTCCTACTCTTTCCCACTTATCCCTTTCCGAACCATGACTCTTCTCTGCTGTGACTGAGATTTTCACATCAGCATTTACCAATCCCTACAGCTCTTTGAAACGCTTCATTTTTCTTTGTTCTTTCCCCACATCGAGTTGTTCATTGTGGGGGCAGACCAAATTCCAGCCGCCTCTCCCTGCAAAGAATGCGTCTTGTCTCTCCTCGCCCACCGTCTCTGGGTAGCCTCACCCCACAAAGTATCCCTTGTTCCTGTTGCTGCATGGGGAAAAGTTAAATGACACACTTTACTGTATTGAGCTCCGGCATGTGGGATGCCCTTTATAATGACAGTACGTGGGAAATCTTCATTTATTTCTGCGAGGCGTGACTTTTACAGTTCTTTGGGAGCTCGGGACGGCTAAAATCTCACAGGGTGTGTTGAGCACTACATCAGACTTGCAGAGCTGGCAATGGTTAATGTGGAGCTTGGACTGGGAGTTTGTAGAGAGCAAGCTCTGTGGGGCAAGGCCTGCCCTTGCCTGCCTGTTTGTATTGAATGTAACACAGTGAGCCTCTATTCTTGGCTGGGACAATTAGGTTCTATGGCAATATGAGCAATTAATAATAATAATGGGGCCTTTTCTATGGATGGGCTGTTAGAAATAATTTCCTTCTGCCAGTTGCTTCTCTAGAATGTGGTTTTGAACTTTGAGATCCTGAAAGAGATAATCAAAACACAAGTAGCTGTCACAAACCTTTAGCTTTGTTTGTGTAGGCAGTGGTGGAAATTCCCAAAACTAAATCATCAGATGGCTCTCTGGTTTGTGCGTCTTTTGTTGAAGCATTGAGCTCTTATGCAATGGACTCTTGCTTGATTAAAGACCCTTCTCACTAAGAGTTGGTTTCAACTGTCGCTATTTCTAATAAGGGGAAAAGAAGCAAAATCATGCAAAGCAAACCACTGATCCTCTGTTACTCTGCACCCGATTCACTTACGGAGCACAGCGAATTAGCTGTGCTGTGCACTGCCGATGCACTGCCATCAGGGTGATCCAGCTGCTGCAGCTGCAAGAGGTGGGCTCTTGTTTCCAGATGTGGTTTGTGAAATGGTGGTGACTGAATCCTGCCTTCACCCACATGGCAGCTTGGGCCTAAAGGCAGGATAAAGCATTTGGTTGCTTTGGCATGTCATGGTCCTTCAACAGCCATTCTTCATCCCCTTTGCAGGAGGGGTGGCGTCTGGCCCACAGGTTGCCATTTAGATGAGCCTAGTGAGCGGTGGCAGTACAATGTAAGGAACAATGTAACATGGGTCCTTCTGTCTACATGGTTCATCGAGGTCTGAAGGCTCCTTCTGTCCATCTTCTTTCCAATATATAAGGGAAGCTGAACTGCAGAGGTCTTCAGAGACCTCTTCCACAACCTTCTTTGTAGCCTTGTCAGAACTCTGCCAAAAAAGGCATTAATGATTCTGAAATTTAAAGTTAGGTATCCAAAAGATATTTTATTCCTCCAAATGTTTTACTACTACTAAAAAAAAAACCTTATTCCTTCAGTGAATGTGAACCTGACTTTTTGGGGAAGCTGACAGCTGGTGACATGATGATGAAGATGAGTATGACTGAGAATGTCACATCGTAATTCAGGGTTTGAGAGTACTGGGCTCCCAGTAAGCAATGCAAGAATGCAACTGTCCTCAGTAGATTGTTGCTGATGAGGAGGATAGTAATTCCCGATTTTTTTTTTCCCAATCCCTGTTCTATTTCTACTCTGGTAACCATAGTAATTACACTACAGTTTTGTGGTTTTAGCCTGTCCATGACCAAAACCTCTTCTAGTGACCAGTTTGTTATTATAAAGATCATGTTGTGGCCTGCAGCCAAAGGCACTGCTACTAATACAGAATGGGATTTTTATCTGTTCTCATAAGGTATGCAGAGCCAGGTACAGCAAGTATTTTTAAAGTTTTTTTTTTAATAAAAATACTGGGCTCCATGACAGCACTGTGAATTATGATCTGAATTCTCTGCTGTCGCACGTCTCCTGAAATCAACAGAATTATGCTAGCAAATAATTTGGTCCTTCGCAGTGTTAAGTCACACAACTCTAGTAGCAACTGTGATGATGATGTTCCCAGAACTATAAAGTGTTTTGGTGGGAGGACTTGGCGGCAGACTGGAAGCACTGGTGACCCAGTAGACAGTGTTCTGCCTTCTGAGTCAGGAATGAACTGGTGCCCCAGCAGTGCAGTTTGTTTTTTGTATTGTTCTTACGAGATGTAAACCCATCTCTGCATATTACTTTTTCCAAAGGAAAGCTAGTATTCTTGCTGCTTTTTTTGTAAATTTAATATCAAGATAGCTACCCCTGGCTGGCTGTTTTTACAGAGATGGTAGAAGAGATTAATCACCTTTGAAATCATTATCCTTCAGTCAAATTTGGTCATAATTAGCCAACAGATTCCAAGTTGTTAGAAAAGGTGAGACCTCAAGAGCCCATAGGAAACAGGCTAAGACTTGCTGCTTGTTGTTTGCCCTGGATAGTTAGGTCTAAATTTCTGTTACTGAACTTTCGTCACCTTCCATGCTGAAATGCATCCTAAATTTCTTTCTCATTTTCAGGTTTGGGATCTGTTTGCAGAAAGGAGATTTTCTTCTATGTGAAAGGCTTCTTCTTGTGAGAAGGCTTTTGCCGCAGCGCAGTGTGGCATGAAAAGGGCAGCAGTACAAGTGTCAGCTTTTACAAACCAGGCAGCCTCTTACACTGGAACAGATAAGAGCAGAATCTGGTCCCCATGGCTAATCTAGAAGCTGTGCCTTTTTGCAAATGTTAGCTGAAACATTTAGCTAATATACTTTAAAACTCCCTCCAAGTGAACAAATGGTCTGCCAGCCAAATTGCTAACTCTGACATAAGAAGGAAACGTCGGCACATCAGTCCCCAAGTTAATCAGTTGTTAGTATGTCGCAGTATCGCAGTACATCTTTCAGAACCTGTTCAACATAGCTTGAACTAAGGGACCACCAGAAACATTGTATAGCTAGTCTTTTTCTCCAATACCTATATTGAGAATTATTATGAAAATACTAAAAAAGTCTAATTTTAAGTTGTGCAAGCTGGGGGAGGGGAGCTAAGGAACTTCTATGTTATGTAGTTTGTGAAAGATTATTTTACAGGTGATGTCTGAAACCGGCTGACTGTAGAAGCAAACAGGGACAAAAATGTGCACTTCAGAGACCCACTTTACTTCCAGAAGTCTCAAATAGATAAGGTTCCTGTAAGAGTCTTATAGAGGCAAGGCCTTTTAGAGCAACATTAAATTAGCAAAGAAGTATATGGTCTTGGACAAAGGGCTCTAGGTGGCCCTACTTGAGCAGGGGGTTGGACCAGATGACCCCCAGAGGTCGCTTCTCTCTCAACCATGCTGCGACTCTAAGTCGTACCATGCCGTGAGTCTAAGTAAAGGAGTTCTTAAAACTGACTTTAAACTCCAGGTGTACGTGTGAAATCCATGGAGGATCTTTGCTTCTCCATTTGAATTCCCTCATCACTTTCATAAAGATGAAATAAAGGAAAGCAAATCAAGAGATCAGCTTTACAGAAGGAGCATCTCACCAAAGAAGGCTGCACACTGGATTGTCCCCTGCAGAATTACCTTTAAAGACCTGTGGAAGACCTCCTGAACCAGCTGGAACTGGGATACAGGTGTTAGATGAGCACAGTACATTCAGTTGGTTTTGTTTGTATGATTTCATTGCTAAACATTTGTTTAACCATATCTTCGACGAAGTGTGCTGGGCTTGCTATTTTTCCTCTGAACTTTATCCAGTAATAAGTATAATCTAAATACGAAACTCCTATGTATGCAAGCCCCTGATCCCACAGCAACAGACAACATTAAGAGGGTAGATAGATACTCATGGAACAGCAGGACACCTAAAATGTACATCCTTTGCACAGGGCTGCATGTGCCACGTCTGTAAACAGAGATCTTCTGTGTGGTCTGTGAACCACGACCTGCTGGGAGCAAAGGGAGGGAAAATGGAGAATGTTGGTTCTCTTTCCTTCAAAAGCAAACAACAACAAATAAACAGCAACTCCCCTGTCCTCTCTGTCTCTATGTATAGTGATTTATATAGGTATATAAACATCAGCAAGAACTGGGATGAGATGGCATCTCAAATGTATGTAAAAATGTTACTGTTTGCAGCAATTGCTGCTATATTTGTGATCACAATAATTTTGGCTGTGATGTAGAAGTTAAACTTGCATCTGTAACTGGCTGAAATTAAACAGTTTCTAAATTAAGCTTAAAACAATTTAAAATAAATTGCAGTATTTCCTTTCAATTCCAGTGGAAGCCTTTTTTATTTCCCAGGCTGTCTCAATTTTGTCTACATTTCTATATCATTCAGAGTAGGCAGGGTTTCACCTTCCTTATAACAGAGATACAAAGTAGTTTGAGAAAGCATGGGGGGAAAAAGTTTGCAGTAATTGTTCATTTCAAATTAAAAGGTGATTTGTATCTTATGCAACTTTTTGTTTGTTTGTTTTGGCCATAATTTCCTGATTTTGGCCATAATCACGTAAGTATTTCTAAAATATTTCTCCTGCCTGTCAGTATTTTAGTGGCTTGTGAATGACAGCGAACTGCATTGCAAGATTTTCTTTTTTATGATAGTCTTCATAAGATGTGCAGATAATCGTGCTCTGTAATGTACGCAACAGAGGACTAGAAAGCAGCAGAAAAATAGTTGTAATTTATACTTGGTAAACTGGATTGCCTTTGTCAGCATCAAAAAAAAGCTGTGTTGTTTCGTATCTACTAAAGTTTTTGTCCAAAATAATCTAATCAGTTATTGTAGGCTTTATAATATTGACATTTTAGTAAGGCATTTCTATGTAAATATTACATTTCTGCATAGTGCTGTATACCTGTAGTAATTACCCTGGCTTAAAGAATTCTTGTTCATAATTTATGAATGACGCAGACATTCCCACAAGTTCTGAATGTTAAAGTCTTTTATTATAGGTATACACAGACAGTCATGAAGACGCTCATTTTTAATTCATATGGATTCAGTATTGCATAAAATGACAGGTTTTAGTGCCAAACATACAATGAGACAGTCTGGGGAGTATGCCTATATGTGTACATGAAATCCGGTGGTGGCTGCTCTGCATTGCTGGATGCCTTACTGGAGGTCAAGTCATTCACGTGCTGTTAAGGCTGGGTCCCCCATCTTGTGGATGAAGCGGTATCTGAATTTTGACGGCATTTTTTCTAGAGAGAGCACCTCAGGATAAGAGGCTGGTTTGATGCATTTGAAGAAAACCAGGCTGACCTAGTTTCTCTGCACAATTGGGGTTTACAGGAATGAATTTATGCCAGTCCAAAGAGACCAGGTATTCTCACTGTCCCTGAAATCCCACCACGAGAGCGCAGGGATAATTAAGCCTGCAGTCACATACATTATTCCTACTGTTGTTTTACCAGAATAAGGGATTACTGCCTTTACCTATTGATCTTCCCTTCCCCATTCCTCACTGCCAGCTACTGATTGCCTGATTGCTCCTTAATGCAGTTCTGGGAAAAACATGTGAAAAGGAAAGTCTATAGTCCTCAGTCATGGAGTTTTAGTAATATTGCATGGAAAAGAGAAATGTAGGGGATTCCTTTTTTATGGGCTTGGCATAACGACAGGATCAGGTGAGAAATGAACAGGCTGTAAAGGAGAAGGGAGAGGAGGTAGGTCTCTGAGAGGTAGAGGTGTCCTGTGGTTACAACAGGAAGCCATGTGAATCCTGATTTAAAAGCTATAGATCAATCCTAAGCAATATTCAAGGAGCTATTTCCCTGCCTTAGTTTTCATGCCAGAGTTGGTAATTACTGCTTTGATCTGTATGTTTCCAGTCCTATGCAAAGTAAAGGGCAGCTGTTTTTGAAAGCTTTAGGCAGTCTATCTGGTTCAGCTGTGTGTCCCCGAAGGCTGGGCCAGCTCAATATAGGCCAGCTGACAGCACAGGAGCTGTGATTAAGGGTGTGCTTGACTCAGGGTCTGTTATGTTTATTCTGGAGGTTTCTGATGCTCCAGGGACTTTAAAACAAATAAATAAACAATTCTGCCATGTTTGCAGTAACGAAATAAGGCAAACTAACTCCCAGCTGCCTGCTCCTCTGCTGGACTTCAACCTCCCCATGTTGAAGTGCTGCTGCAATGGCAGGGAGCTGCACTCTGGAGCATTGGCTCCTACAGCAGGTGAAAATGGTTTTACACTAATGCAGCAGGTTGTAAATTTTGCTGTCCCTTGCAGGGAAGGTTGTGGGGGCTGCCTGCTTTTTAGTGTTGGGCTTCTAGGGCTTTTAAGAAGGTTCTGCTGCTTTATTAGTATTGGAGCTATAGAGACCCATTTCCCTGTAAGAGAAGTGGGGGTACACCAAGGAGAGTGGTGGGCCTGGATTTTGTTCACAGCTGGGTAAGTGCTTGAGCAGTAGGGGCTGGGTGGGTGGGATGTGTGTGGAGCAGCCTGGGCAGTCTTTTCAGGGCTGTGGCTCATGCTTATCTTGGGAGAAAATTTTGCAATTTTTATTTGGCTCTATATCGCTTCCCATGTGGTCAAAAATGCAGGGCTGCGGGAACTGCCTAGCTATGAATAACACTTCTCTTTGCTACGTGTCTTGGTTGTATAAAATGTGCTCTTTCTGCTGATATGTCCTGAAAGACAGAAACTTCTCAGTCATGTTTTGGTAAATAGGGTTTTAAACAATGCTCTTTCTTCAGTTCTACAATTTTAGTAGCTCAGCTGTGGAAATGTATCTGAGGTGGTAATTAAGCTTCTGGAATCCTCTTTTCTGAGGGTGTGTGTGGAAGTGGTGAACTTAGTGTGACTTTTATATCTATTGGCAAGTAGCTGGAAGTGACATTTAGAAAAGTCTTATTTTTCCTTTTAAACTGGTAGCTCTACCATAAAATTCTAAGCCCAGAATCTTAAACTGTTGCTTCTTCTATCCTCTTTTCTGAGGGGAAGAGAGGCGGTAGTGGGAGAGAAGAAGATCTGGTAATTCAGCACACAACTGTGCCTTTATTTTGGCTGTGGTCTTGGTTGATTGTAGAATTGTTAAGGTTGGAAAAGACCCTGAAGATCATTGAGTCCAGCTGTTAACCCAGCACTGCCAAGTCTACCACTAAACCATGTCCTCAAGCACCATGTCTACTCATCTTTTAAATACCTCCAGGGATGGAGACTCAACCACTTCCCTGGGCAGCCTGTGCCAGTGCCTGACTACCCTTTTGGTGAAGATCCCACAGGCTAACCAAGTGTCAGATGTGTGCTAGAGCTGAGAGAGAGACTGACTTCCCTGCTTGTTAACTGATTAATTTAGTGACATTTCTGTGTCAGACAGTGCAGTAGTTTCAACATTCATAGCCCATTCCACAAGAGTGAATGTATGAAACTAAATATTTTGATGGATCAGTGTTTCCTTTTCACTTTCCCTTCTGTATTTTCCTGCCTTAATCTGATAGGTGAGGCTTCTGTATTCCGTTGGGTGCTGGAGGAGTTGGTCAAAGGAAGTTGAGTTTTATGTTTAGGGTTTCATACCTCTCCTTGGCTGAACGAGGACCTGGATGCAGCTTTCAGTTCATCATGGGTGGTCTTCAAAGAGATTTCAACTGATACTTCAGGATGAAAAGCTGTTACAGCCACAAAGTAGTCTTGTTTCTAGGCTTCAACTTTTTCTATTATGTGTAGCATGATTATGTTTGTTTCTGCCTACCTGTATGTGTTAAATATGTAAGGCTTGCCTTAAGGACAGCACAGGCTGTTAGGTTCTTGATGGTTTCTGTGAAAGAAAACAGGGGTGAATGCTTACAAATGTTTAGGGCTTTTGCCCAGCTGCAAATCTCTGTACTAGTGGCTCTGATTAAATGGAAAATATGCTGAAAAAACTGTTTTCTGCAGTCATATCAACACTTACTTTATTAAAAAAATTAATTGTTGATAAGACAGGGTATTCTTCATAGAAATGATACTACCAGGTTATGGCTTTGTCTCATTTTCCATTAATTAAACCTGTGTTTTAGACTAGTCTATAGTGAGGCTTGAAACTTTAGTCTTGTCCTTACTACTTGCTGGCATGTATTAAACTGCTAATAGAAACCTAAAATGCAATTCTTCTTCCAAATTATTGTTTAGATTAAAGTGTCAATGGGCACTATGAAGACCACTAATACTGGAGGTATGAATTAAATATGAATTCATCCTGTTTTCACTTCTATTATAGCAGGTTTTGCTAAGTACCAGTTAGAAGGTAGTTTTTCTAATCTCAGACTTGTTAGTATTTTAACATTGTTTACTGCATTGTCTGAATTTTTCTCTGCCTCTCAAAAGGTGAGAGGAGAGATCACCTGCTCAATGTCAACTTGTCATTCTTTGAAAATACAAAATACATTTGTAGCTTGAAAGGACTCAAAGAAAAAGAATGTGGATTATTATTTTTTTCGTGATTGTGTTTTTTTTCCTTCTTTTTCTTTGTTTTTTGTGCCCCCCCCCCCCTTTTTTTTTTCTTCAGTTGTATCTCTATCCCAAAGCTCAGGGGCTAGAATTAAAGGAGCCCTCCCTGCATGGGTGCAGAAACATACCCTCAAAATCAGACATGCTGTGACTGTTAACAGAACTAGGCTTAAGAGAAAAGAATAATTTTCAGGTTTTAGACCGAGTTTCACTTAACTTCCTTGGACCAGAGACATCTACCATGTCCTTTTCCAAACTCGTAATGCCCTGTTTCTGTCCTTTAAAATTATCTCTAATGACCACATAAGACATGCTTCTTATTTAGTTTTAAGTCACAGATAATTGCTGATGCATGTGTGTTATCTGTCCATTTTTCCTGTTGTGCCACTTTAGTATCTTTATTTCTTGTTCTTTAGTGTCTCTGTCCTTTTTTTTTTTCCAATTAATAGGCTTTTCTCTCTTAAGGGTTTGGAGTAAATTTCTGGAAAACTGCATCATGCACAGCTGTCTAGACTTTCCAAAATATTTCTTTGGCTTGTATTTAGAGACTACTCTAGCAGCAAATAATTTTATGGGATTATTTTAGAAGAGAAAACATTTATTCACTAGCTATTTTTACATATGTAAATGCATATTTAAAATTTTGCATTTAGCTTCATGAGTTGTTATAGAAATGAGTTCTTCAAGGCAAGAAACAGCAAGGGGGGGAAACCACGTGGCTTCTCTTTTTGGCTGGGTGGTTTTTTTTGAGGGGGGTGGGTAGCTAAAAAAAAAAGTCTTATCTAGCAGTTAAGCTGGAAATCTGTGCTGCAGTGATAGCCCATCAGAAAATGAGCTGTCACCTTGTGATGTTACTATAGGTTACTGATGTGAATTTTCTTAGTAAGAAAGCACTTCAGTTCAACTGTGCTCTGCTACACATGTTAAATATTTAAATTTGTCATTGAAAAAGAAATTCAAATTGCATGATGGTGAAATATTACTTTTGCTTTAACAGGTCATGCCTTGTAAGATGAATTTACCATGCACATTTGGGAGAGACATTCTGTACACCTCTATGAGGAATCTCATCATCTTCCCTTTGGCTCTTTTCATAGAGTGTTTCTTTGGAGTAATGCTGGTGCTGTTTGAACACTGTGTCTAACACATCAGCAGTCAGTTCTGACAAATACTGTCTGGCCGTTTCCCTTTGCTCCCCAATGCCCCCACGTATCTCTCTGCTAGTTTTTGCTTTAAACTCTGAACCCCCTGGAGCAGGGGTCTGTCTGCCCTGCTCCCAGCAGCCTGTTGGATCCCAGGCATTGACTAAAAGACTAGTAGATGCAACTGCCATACGAGTAATTCATAATAGGGACAAAAGTCCTAGAGTGACTGAAGTCAATGGCCAAGCTCCCCTTGACTTAAGCCAGGCTGAAATTTTATTCCCCGCATCTGAGCAACCAATTTGTGCTTTTGTCTTTAATAGTGTTATATACTGTCAGGAAAGCTTGGATTCATTTAGCTGACCTTCTGCCACCCAAGTGCTAAGTGCGTAGCCTTTGAGGCTCCCTTTTTACCTAATGGAGGGAGAGGGATGGACAGACAGGCAGTCAGACTGTAACAGGTTACTTCTGGAAGTGCCTCCACTGTGAGGAGCTAGTGACTTGTTTAGGGTAGGCAACAAACTTTTAGATGACTTGATGTTGGGAAACATAAATCCCATCCAAAGTGCTTACAGCTACACCATTCAGATTTGCTCTTGGCTGGATGAACAAATTCATGGAGTTTAAGGGTAAAAAAAGTGCTAATGGCTTGCACAGTCTGACCTCAGGAGTAAGAGCTGGAATGTAACTCTCCCATTGGCTCTGTGCTGAACCCTATAGTTTGCATTGGTCTTGTGGGCATCTTCTGAAAAGGCATCCAGTCTGGATGTTAAGACATTAAAAGGCAGACTCTACCATTTCCTTGGCAATTAATTTTAGTAGTTAACTCCCTCTGATTAAAAAAATCTGTACCTAATATCAGATTTCAATGTGTTTGGTTTTAAATTCCAGCTAGAAGTTCCTTTTTATGCTTTTCTCTGCTTGAAAAAAAAGCCCCAAGGACATTGCAATTTCTGCCTGAGGTGATTTTTTTTTTTTTTTCAGATGTCATAGTCAAGTCACCCAGCTATCGCCTTTCATCTGCTAAACAGAGTGAGCTCCTTACCCTCAATGCTGAGTTTTCATATTACCTTGAGACAGTATTGTAATTCTCAGCATCATCTCTAAATTTTGTGTCCTTTAACAGAAACGAGTTATTGGAACTCTCAGTTAATCCTGCATCTGTGTAGCTAATACCTTATTTGGGGAGAAAAATTGTATTCTTGCTTCCTAATTCCTCTCTATACATCTGAGGATTGCGTTTGCTCATTTCTGACATAGAATCATACTGAGATTTGCATTGAATCGCTCATCCTCTACTATGTCTCATTTCTCTTCAGAGCTTTTGTAGCTGCCAATATTATTCATAAAAATACTGAATAGCACCAGACCTGGACTATGTTAATTAGAAACAGTCTCTGCAGTCTCTAGTCTTCAATAGAAAATGGTGGCAGAAGTTTAATGAAAAAGCATATTTGACCCTGTGTTTTATCTCTTGTATATCATATTATCTTTCTGCAGTTATGCAATTTTATCTGGATAATACTGTAAAATTAAGGAAATATAAAGCTTTTGACAGCCAATTTCTAGGACTTTTCAATTGCTCTTCAAAAGAACGAATTAGGAAAAAATTAACTGCTTCATATCTTTGAGATATAATGGGATGAGTCTGGTAGTAAAACCTTTCAAACAGCAGCATGAAAAGTACTGGTTCATATCTTCATTCTTCCTTATTGCATAGCTGCAGATAATGATTTTTTTTTTTTTCAGAATTTTGCAAAAATGGTGTATGCTGTAGAGAATTTCAAGGTTGCAGAGTTTTCTATGAAGGTACCCAGTGAATTTAAAAAAAAAAAAAGAAAACACCAAACAAAAAAAACCAAAACAAAACAAACAAAAAAACCCCAAAAAAACCCTTAAACCCCAACAACAGCAATATGTTTGTTTTCACAATTGTGTCAATCCAAGTACCATACTCTAAGTTGCTTAACTAAGCTAAGGGAGAAACAGCTTTTGGGGTACTAATGTCAGATACTTCTTAACCAAATCCGTGTTACGAGGGGGGGGTGGGTTGAGGGGTGGTGGTGTTTGTATGTGCGTAAGGATTGGTGCATTTGTGTAATGTATTTGGATGTCAATCCAAAACATTGAGCAGGAGTTAACTAGGGCTGTTTGGAAAAAGGAAGTCCACTTTGTGAATATTGTAGCTTAAATGAGGGCAAATCCGAGCTTTTTGAGCAATTTAGTTTAAAAAAGAAAAAGGTGTCAAAGGAGCTAATACCATAGTGGTTACATCACTCTCAGGTGATCTGAAAGGTCTGGACTTAAGCACTTTGTGAAGTGCTAGCCTGAATGAAGGTCTCCACCTGCTGTGTGAGTGGCCTCACCAGGTAACTACTTCAGGGTGGGCCCTCTGCTATCCTCTTTTCTTGGGTGGGAATCATTGTTTTCTGAGAAGGAGAGGAGATGGGGTGAAGGTTCCAAATTGTCCTGATAACTCTTTAATGAGCCAGTTTGTTCCCAAAAGAAGTCCATCAGTGACCATAAGATGCAAAATAGTTTTGAATTGGAACCATATCTGTTTCAAATAGTCTGCCAAAGTTGAAAGCTAGTGTATTTGAATGTGCAATTTCTTAAACAGTCATTTTCTATTGTTCTGAGAAGAAATGACTAGGAGCAAGACTTGCATTATATTTGCATTGAACTTCTTCAGCCCAAAGCCTCAGCTTTTGGCTGTTGGTATCTTTGGTAGGTGCAGTGCAGCCTTTGTTCTTCCTTAAGGACCTTAATCTGACCAACCTGGGGTACTTTAAATAAAAATGAACAGTTAGGGTAACTAAACTGATCAGCAGGATGCTGCCAGATTCTGAGTGGAGGGCACTTGTGAATGTTACTGCTAGGTAATAACCTGCCATTATACCGTTATCAAGTCTGCCTTGGAGTAAAACCTCAGGGTCTTTTCTACTGTTAGGTATCACTTGGTGAAACCAAAAATGTGGTAGTTAACAGGTAGTGGAAATAAACCCTTCTGTTAGTGAAGATGATGGCCTGGGTGGTGGCACCTCACATGGTAGCAGATGCTCCTGAAGCTCCTCTTGCCAGCTGATAGTGGTCCAACGTTGCGCTGGCTTCCAGCAGCGTAATGCCATTTGAGTGGTACACATTGGCTGCTGAGTGATGTGATCAGCACTTGCTTCCTCACGCTAAACATGTTTAACAGAGCACTGTGGAGAGGGTGGTATAGCTACTCAGTCCAGTGGACTAGCTAAGTGCTTGTGAGCTCAGTATGGCCAATCATGCCACCTTTCTGAGGCTGAACATGTTACTGCTCTAATCTTGGATTGTCACCTCCTGAAGGAGATGTCGCTGCTGTTCTGCACTTTGCCTGAGGTGTCCGAGCGGGATGTCAGCACCGTGTCGGGGCTGTTTCACTGTTCCTGTGTAGTGACTCTAATGGCGTCATAGGTCGTGTGAGTGGGAGGTCACCCACCTCCACCGTAGGTTAGCACATCTCCTTATTTCACACCTACTGTTTTCTTCTTGGGAAGGTATATGTTACCATTGCTGTCTGTTATCTGTGTTACTATGGCCCATGTGAGTCTTGGCAATAGAGTAGGACCCCACTGATCTAAACATTGTGCAGGCACAGAACCAGGAGAGGACTTTTGTCCCTGAAATCTTACAGCTCTTTAGGGTATGATCTGATGGTGAAAACTGTTGATGTAACTGGACACGGGGTTTCTTGTATGAAAACATTTAAATTTTGTTGAAATACTTTTTGCAATATCAGAGAAACTGCAAGCTGAGAAAAATCTCATTTAAAAGATAAAAATGCTTTTTATTTGGAAAAACATTCAAATATGCATTTGACTTTATAATGGAATAAATATATTTGTACAGACAAGCACACAGATGTTAGGTTTGGGATTTTGTTGAAAAAGCTTTCTCATTTATTCAAACAGATATTTTAGTTAAAACGCTACTACTTACCCCTCACTACCATCATTTAGTTCTAGTCATACCATTTCTTCCCAAGAAGTTGAACAGAGGGCTCTAGAAGAATCGCGTTTCCTTACAAGTCATCAGGAAGAAGTGGTTTCTTGTTATCACAGGAACTTCATCAAAGTGTCTTTCCTATTTGAAGAAAGTTTGTATGGAGAAGGATGTGGTGGATTTGTGGTATCTACTTTGATATATATAGAGAGAAGAAGAGAAAACTTTTTAAAATAAGAAGTGCTGCGCGATCTGATGCAGGAGTAAGAAAGATGGGGAACATCCTCCGTAAGTTTAGAAGACAGCCGTTGTAGGGTAAAAGGCTTGTGGCCATCACTAGCCAAGGCACAAGTGTACTTAGGAAAGTGGACAACAAACTTGCTCAGGCTTCAGGGACTTCCTATTTGGATATACTGAAGGTATAACAGCTCTATCGCACTTTCTGTCAAGAGCCTGCACAGGAGGAAAGAAATAATAGTGCAGCTGAGGTCCACTGTTTGGCTCAAGGGGAATTTGATTGTGAGGGGCTTGGGATGGAACAATTAATTGGAAAGTGCTAAGAGTCCTTTGGGAAGATCTTTTCTAAGTAACTGTTTGCATGGGAGCAATTGCTTCCCTGCCCGAGTTGCAGAACAGGGTCGAAGCAGAAATAAGTCTGTATAGCTTATGAACCTATGATTGTTAATTTATCACTTTGAATACTGTAGTTATATACTGGGATAGCTCAGGGTAGGAGTCCGGCTGGCAGCTGGCTAAGTGTTGCCACATTGAATCTTTAAATTGCAAGGGAATTTGCTAAATGTAATGATCTGTGGTGCCCTACCAATCCAGTGGGATCTATAATCCCCTAAAGGCAAGTGCTGTTGGTGTGTCTGGATATCGCCACCACTGTGCACCCCTCAGTGAATGGTAAGACATGCAATCGTTCTTCCTGAAGCTCAACCTGCCTTTATTGAACACATCTGACTAGGCTTTGGAGTGCCTAGCCCTGCTGTTAGAAAAGCATATTAAATTCCAGTATCAACTTTTTTGATGTTTTATTTTTTTGACTCAAACTCATTGCAGATGTTACCCACTGGATTTATATGTGGGTGCAATGTAGCCTGGGAGTCTAAAAAGATAACTGCCTAATTTGTTAATATACAGCATGGAAACCCTAGTATGTTTTGACCTCTGTAGCTAATGAGCTTTGCAATTAGACCATAGCAGTTTAAATCGCATAAATACCATGCCTTGTGGGTATTTGTGTGGTGGTGGTGTGTGGCTTGTTTGGTTTTTTGTTTGTTTTGTTTTTTTTTTTTTAATCTGGTATTCAAATCTGTCACTAAATTATACATGCAATGTTAACTACAGTGCCTCTTATAGCCTGTTGATGGTTATTTCTACTAAAACAAGATAAAATGTTGCAGTTGTTTTGCTTCAGAAAGGATGTAAACAGTTTAATTGGATACTAATTAGTTTCTGGTGTCATGAGCTGTTGATCAGTTAGAAATCTAAGTGCTGTTCTTTCTCTGCATTTCAGTCCCTTACTGAAGTCCTGGAGGTTAAGGGTAGGTGACCCAGGGTACACCTTTTTGCACTAGTAATTCCGTGTGTCTTCACCATTTTCAAAATATCTTTTACAGATGACCACTACAGGTATTTAATTATATTAAATATAATAGCCATAATAAATATATACAGCCAGTGTGGGTTTATGAAAGGGAGGTCCTGCTTCACTAACCTGGTCGCCTTCTATGACAAGGTGACCCGCTTAGTGGATGAGGGGAAGGCTGTGGCTGTTGTCTACTTGGACTTTAGTAAGGCCTTTGACACTGTCTCCCACAGCATTCTCCTGGAGAAGCTGGCTGCTCACGGCTTGGATAGGTGCACTCTGCGCTGGGTTAAAACCTGGCTGGAGGGCCGAGCCCAGAGAGTGGTGGTGAATGGAGTCAAATCCAGTTGGCGGCCGGTCACAAGTGGTGTTCCCCAGGGCTCAGTGCTGGGGCCGGTCCTGTTCAATATCTTCATTGATGATCTGGATGAGGGGATTGAGTGCACCCTCAGTAAGTTTGCAGATGACACCAAGTTGGGTGGAAGTGTCGATCTGCTGGAGGGTAGGGAGGCCCTGCAGAGGGACCTGGACAGGCTGGATCGTTGGGCTGGGGCCAGCTGCATGAGATTCAACAAGGCTCAGTGCCGGGTCCTGCACTTGGGTCACAACAACCCCATGCAATGCTACAGGCTTGGGGAGGAGTGGCTGGAGAGCTGGCTGGTGGAAAAGGACCTGGGGGTGTTGGTTGACAGCCGCCTGAACATGAGCCAGCAGTGTGCTCAGGTGGCCAAGAGGGCCAGTGGCATCCTGGCTTGTATCAGGAATAGTGTGGCCAGCAGGACCAGGGAGGTGATAGTGCCCCTGTACTTGGTGCTGGTGAGACCGCACCTTGAATACCGTCTTCAGTTTTGGGCCCCTCACTACAAGAAGGACATCGAGGTGCTGGAGCGTGTCCAAAGAAGGGCAACGAAGCTGGTGAAGGGTGCAGAGCACAAGTCTTCTGAGGAGCGGCTGAGGGAGCTGGGGTTGTTTAGCCTGGAGAAGAGGAGGCTGAGGGGAGACCTTCTTGCTCTCTACAGCTGCCTGAAAGGAGGTTGTAGCGAGGTGGGGGTCGATCTCTTCTGCCAAGTAACAAGCAATAGGACAAGAGGAAATGGCCTCAAGTTGTGCCAGGGGAAGTTTAGGTTGGATATTAGGAAAAGCTTCTTCACCGAAAGGGTAGTCAGGCACTGGCACAGGCTGCCCAGGGAAGTGGTTGAGTCCCCATCCCTGGAGGTATTTAAAAGACGGGTAGACGTGGTGCTTGAGGACATGGTTTAGTGGTGGACTTGGCAGCGCTAGGTTAACAGTTGGACTCTATGATCTTAAGGGTCTTTTTCAGCCTTAATGATTCTATGGCTTTTTTTAGATTTTGATGTTGAATGGAAAAATGTTCTTTTCCTGTGTGTGCATTTTTGTGAAGCAGTTTGTATAACAAAGCTTCAAAGGGTTTTGTTGGCAACACAAACAGGAGATACATTGATATGTGTGTAACTCTTGTTGCAACAAAGGAGAGATGCATTAATTTTGTAAATTGAGATTATCTTGAGTGGAAGTAGCACATTTCCTTTTCCAGTTTAGTTCAGCTGCAGCAAAAGTGGTTTTCGTGTTGTCTCTTCAGAATATTCTGATTCAGTTTTGATTTTGGGAGGTGTTATAGTTCCCCAATACTAACAAGAAGTTTTCTGTAGTGCTTTTAAAGTAATATGGTTATTTCCATGATTAACAGTACTGCACAGTATATTAGACTGACAACACTGGGCAGTATGATTATTTTCTTTCCTGCAGTTTCAATGTTTCTGTTTGGAATTCCCTTCTTACTGAACTGATACTTTTGTTGCTAATAATTCAATTTTGTTGAATATGGAGGTTTTTTTTATTGTAAAAATGTTTCATAAAAATCACTAAGTGTAAGTGTAGCAATCTGGATCTGATCTGCATAAATGCTCACTGTGTTTCACCTTTCTCACGAAGTGATTGACTACGCAGGTAAGATGCATGTTATTCCAGACTCCTGCAGAACAACTGTGGTGTTTTTTTAAACAAAACAGAAAAAAACAACCCAAAACACAAACACAAAACAACTATTCTCAATAGCTGAGTAAACTTAGGACATCCAGTTTCCATGGTCCAGAAGACCAACAGAGAGTGGGGAACAAAGGCTACACAGAAAAAAAAATGAACTCAAAGACATGCTCAGAGATGCTGAGGTGGAAGGAGCTTTTATGAGCTTTTTGTAAAGGTTTTCTTCTCTTGGGCACAAACTGTTTCTCCCATGACCAGGAGCAAATCACAGATTGGTACCTTAAAGACATAATGCTGCTGAATGCTATAACTGCTACTGAAAGACCCAGCTGAGCAAGGTGCAGTGCCCCTTCTTAATTTGGCTTGGCTTGCCTACAGTGACACTCATCTCTCATATGATCCCTGTGATGCTCCTGTAAAGTGTCATATCAATTGTGTGTCCCATGTATTTCCTTCTTGGAAATGTTACCTGTATAGGCACATTCTTATTTTCAGCGGTATTGGTAGCCTTCTCTCTGGTGCAGCTTAAGCTCCCTACTCAAGACAACAAAAACTGTCAGAGAACTTGTGGTCTGAACAGGCTGGAGGCTCGGTGGGTAGGATCATGGCTACCAGTCCATCCCCTCTACCTTGCTCTGATGGCCATCTCTCTGGGTTACTACTCTTAGGCTGCACTAAGTTGTGTTAAGGTCTGACTTGAACAGAGGGTTAAGAAGCCAAAAAAGTTGGCTTTAATGTGTCTTCTCTTTAAGGTCCTGTTCCCAATAACAATTAGAAGGTAGAGCAGCCAGGGCGCAGCATGGCTTGAGGAGCGCGAATTAACCAGCCCAGGCTGTGCTGAGATGTTTGGCTGACCAAGACCAAAAGGGAAGTAGGCATCTGGAGTTACACCTGCAGACAAAGTTCATGTAACTAATGTCATTAATATTTTAGTTATTACCTCGAAAAAGTCAGTCCTGCAGCCAGGATCATAATAGATTGTTTATGATTTGGGAAGAGTGATTGACCGAATCTTTACATCTGAATTTAAGATCGTTAGTGCAACTCAAGACAAAGGATATCTAAAGCATACTGCTTCTACAAGCAGTAATTAATTCCTTTCCAGTGATTCTTGCATATTTATTTATTCCATATGATGCGCAGTCATTGATTTTCTGTGTTTACTGTCTATCAGTTTGAAGTCAGGGATAGACAGTTGACAATGAAAAATATTTTATTATTACTTCATAAAGCAAGTCTAATTTTTTTGCTTGTATGGAAACATATTTTTGCTTATTAAATGATCCAATAATATACTAAGTGCAGAGCTTGATTATTTGCCAGGTTTTCATCATCATGGCTGATGTTACTACTACTTGCTAAGCAAAACTATCACGAGCTTATTCTTGCTACCCCGCTGTGACAAAATGCGTTCAGTAGCATTGCCAAAATGTCCACGCAGAACTGCAAGCTGTTGTGGTAAGTTCTTTTGGGACTATTTATCTGCTTAGAGGTTGGCTTTTTTAAATCGGTGATGAATATACTTGAGGCAGAATATAAACAGCTATGGAAATAAAGTATTAGAGCAACTGCATGGAAAAGTGCATACTATAAATTATTAAAAAGAGATTGCAGAGCAAATAGAGACTTTCCTACTGTGCAATGATGAATTGCAAAAGGGCTCAAGCATAGGCATGATGGTGGTAGGATCTGTATTAGCAGGTTTGTACATAGCTGCAGACCTTCTTCAGGCTTCGGTCAAAACCAACCTTTTTAACCCACAAGGACTGTGTGCTGTTGTTGTCGTCATCATTTAGGTGGGAGTCTTTTTCAGTATTGGAAAAGACTGCTCCGTGAGGCTGGGCTGTGACTTCGTTTTGAATGGTGGTGTGAATCAAGTCAAGTGGAAGATAATAGAACTGAATGATGAATGCTTTAACTAGTTTATGGTTTTTCCCTTAATCAGGGCAGATCATGAAGATGTTAATTTTCTTTTTTTGGTGATATTGTGTCATTCCTATGCTGGGAGTCCTCATGCATCTGTGCAGAGGAAATAGCTTGTAATGTGTACATCTCCAGTCAGGCACTGTCTTAATTGGATGTAGTGGGAGTCTGAGTGCTTCAGATTTGTTGTGAAAAAGCCAGAATCTGTAACAGCTGTTCTTTGAAATATAGCATCTCCTTCCACCAGGATATGGAAGGGATGGAACTATAACCCCTACCAGTTAAAGCCCATCTCTTCTTGTAGTTTATTTTACACTGAGCACCTTTGCAAGTGTGGATGCTTTATTTTTCCAGCTAAGGAGATCAGGACAATTTCTCTTTGATCAGGCTGTGCAGTTTTAATTAACTGGTGAGGTGCTAATTGCTCTGCCTGCAGAAATCCCTCTCCTGAGGGGTGGAACATGACACCCTCAGTGGTCCTGGTCCTGACTGAGGGCAGAGGGATTTGATCTCCCTTTCAGATGAATGGTTTGCTGTGCTTCTAGCATAGGAGCTGGGTAAACTCTGATTCTGCCCAGCTTTGTGTTTGCCTGTGGAGACCCTAATAGCTCTGGTTATGCTTGTGCATTGGGGAGGAGGTTGTTCCTCTCCCTGGAAGTGGTGGCGCAGACCTAATGGTGCTTGCCCCAAATCCACACTTGGGTATGCTGTGATATTTGCCAGACTGAGGTTCTGTGTTGCTCTTCTTCTGGTGAAACCTCTTGGTTCAGGGGTCCACTTCCCCCATGCTCCTCTAAAAGGTTGGTGCTTCCACCAGCAGGTCAGCTCAACTGTTTGCATGGCTGTGCTTTCAGGGAGGGTCTGCACAAAGATCTGTTTTCATAGATGCTTCTCGGGAAGGTATTTCTCTCTGAGCTGGGTTAAGACACAGCTTGCTGAACAGCCAAGCAATGCTGGTAGTGGTAAAGAGATGGGTCAGAGGGGCACAGCTGCAGACTCCTCTTCACTTTTCCATTTGCTCCCTCAGACTGTTGCTCGCTCCCACTTCAGCAGGAGGAACCCTGCCTGCTTGGGTGAACTGCACGCTTGCTCCATCTCCTCTGTGGAAGTGTACCCGTTTCTAGCTGTGGCTGTGCAAATGATACTGGAGGGATAAATCAGAAGGGGAGCCTGAATTCATGAGAGATGGGAACAAATCTGCTTACAGCTCTTGTAATGAAGCTGCAGATGATTGTGCTGATGCCTGAGATAGTGGTTTTGTGTATCTGCATGGGGCTACAGAAATGGAGGAAGGTAAAGCAATCATGGCAGCCTACCCTGTCTGTAGGTTTTCTATTTCTGTATTTCCTGGATCATTATGTAGCCCTGCCTGGATCTCTTTGCTCATCATTTGAACAGCTGATTTCCTGAAAATGGTTCCTGTTTGATTCCAGCCACCTCTAGCTCTCTTGCTTGGACGTTTCTGGAGAGGAGCCCTACCCTCAGCAATCACTTAAGCATTAACCAAAGTGGTGGTGGCTTCCTGCTGTTGCTGGAGCCCTGAGCGGTGACTCCTGACTTCCCACATCTTCAGCAAGGTTTTGCTTATTTCTGCCAGACAAAGGGCCAGCTCTGTAACAGTGCAAACCAGATCCAAGTCTTCAGTGTGGGATAGCGCAGTTACTGTCATCCTGTTATGTCACTGGAGAGTGGTCACAGGATTACATGCAGAAATAAGGCAGCTCCTGTTTCATAGCAACAGCTTGTTCCATGAAGCGTGTGCCTCCCATTTCTTTTACAGGCTGGCTTTATGGAAAGGAGGAGAATTCAATGTTAACCTCCTTGTTTCTAGCGTTAACAAAAAGTATTCATGTATCCAGTTATTTAAGCTATTTAGAAACAATCTGGTGAGTGAACTGTTTAAAGGAGGATGATTAATGTATGCAAACCACATTGTCCAGCTGAAATTTGTTTACTGCACTAAAATGTCAATATTATTATCTGCTGTTATCTTGAAGTGTTGTATTTCCGTCTTCAGACAAAGCAGCATTTCTAGAATACCAATGAGGCAGATCCAGTGAGGAGCCAGAGGACTTCTGAAGCTCATAACAACTTCTTATGTAAATCTTTACTTCATCCCTGTTACTTTGGGAAATAACAAGTGAGGTTTTGGTGCATATTTCTTAAAGTACAGGCATTTCAAATGTTTTTATCCACATGAGCAGGAATAAAAAATGCTATGGAACTTCAAAATAGTTCTTATATAGTGGATATGAGGATGTGATTCATGATCTCCAGGTGGGAAAATAATCTGTTTGTTTAAAATTATGGATAGTATTTACAGTCTAAAGTAATGTGTGTGTGTTTTTACTTTTTACTATTTTTAAATTTAGTCTTTACCCTGGTTTTAGTGACAAAATACTGCTCTGCTTCTTAAGCCTAAGCCATGAAAATACAGTCAAGAAACCAGTTGCCCAAATACTTGTTTGCAGCAACAGAGTGGGTACTTGTACATATCTTAAGGGCTCAGTTATTTAACAGTCAGCCCCTGTTTGACCTGTCAGCACTTTAAAACTCTGGCCAGAAATGGTTAAACTGTTGAATGTTTCGTCACAAAGGATGACAGTAAAATCCCAGTATGCATCGAAGCAGTCGCTGCAGTTGTGATAAACCTGTCTGTCTTTGGGGAGGCAGGAGGAAGGCAGGACGGAGTCGCTTTCTGGATCGGCCGACTGCCAGGTCCCAGGAGGAGAGATGATGGCCAGGACAGAGGCCTCGTGAGCCAGAGGAGGGTGGCTGTGAGCAAAGGCTGCGTGTTGCTTCATACCCTGGGCCTCTGTGCTAATGTTTGGCAAGAAATTCACCTGAAAATACAGAGGTGTTCTTGCTTTCCAGCTTTTGTCTTGGCAAAAAAGACTGTAAAGATGTATTTGTGCAGGGTGGGTGCTTGCAGACTGAGTGCTGCTCATTACCAAATGACAGAGCCCAAGAGGCAAATATGCAAAGTCTTTATTGGACTGATTCTTTGTCTCCTCATGTGTCTGTGAGCACCCTGAACTGATTTGAAATAGTATTTCTGGAGATCGGTGGGTTTGGGGGGATTGAACGGGAAAGGGAGGGTAGAGAGGAAGCATCTGAATTAGTTGGGATTTTCTGTTGCTTTCTGTTCAGTAGCTTTGGCTGTTCCACAGTGCTGGATAATTTTCCAAGACCATCCCTTGTAATAAGAGATTCTTTACTGTGTGGTATTTTAGGGGACTTTTAAACAATAGCGGAAATTAATGGGAGATATCAATGGCTCATCATCATTGCTAATTTATATTCTCTACAAAAGCCCCTCATACTAGATATTTTGAATTCTAGTCACCCTCTAATGTGTTTTATTGCATATCTGATCTTGAGGCAAGATAAATTATTTGTGCCCACAGTTATTACATGCGTATCTCCCAGCCTGATCTGGCGGTGAGAATCAAAGTTGTCTGGAAGTAACACCTGGTTGCTATGGGAACTTTGATAACGAATTTTGCAAAAGAAAACCAAATCTTAATATCTGAAGGCTGAGCTGAAAATTTGAGCCCAGTCCCATCTACTAGTGTAATTTTGAATCTTCTCAGACTTGTTTACCAGAATTGCTAGCTCTGGTGCAAAAGACTATGCAAGGCCTTTAAGTGCTTGGTCCTCTGCCTCCAAGTCCTGTACTAGGGCTGTGAGTGTGAACCCTCTGCCAACTGATAATAGCAAACACCTGCAAATGAAGAGAATGGTTAGAGAAAACACCAACCCTCAAAACCCTGCAGACAGCAGGGATCCTGAATTGTGTGGAAACTTCCAGATATTTCTGTTGCATGATCTCATCCTGAACTGGGGTTTCTTTGTGTGCGCAGTGCATGAGATGAGCCTGGCGCTGGGGAGGAGGTGCTGGAGTGCTGGCTGATATGCTGAAGTGTGGTTTGAGTTGCTCAGCTGCTCCTACAGCCCTCTTCAGTTCAGTCTGCTCCTTAGCAATAGCTCTGAGGTGCTGAAATAGGCTCTGCAGCCACTGCTGAGCCACCCTCCAGCCAAACTCAGCAGTTTTGAAGCCTCCAAAGCTCTCTTGTAATGCTTGCTAGCTGTAGAGGGGGGCTTTGATTGCTTACTGCTTTAGTGCCTTTGTGCTCTTAGCCCGCAAACCTGATTGAAAGGACAGAGAGAAGGGATGATATAGCTCAGTCAGGGAATTAATTTTAGAAAACACATCTTTCAGAATGCTAGCTGTCACTGAAACCTTTGCCTTTTGGAAACAGTTCTCGGCAATCTCCCTGAATTGCTGCTTCAAAGTATTTCCAAGATTTCCACTCCGATTTTGTTCTATCCATAGCTAAACATCAGGTCCTGCAAGACAGCAGTTTGCTCTTAGGTGCTTCCATGGTTGCTTTGAAGAGATCAGTGTGTTTGAAATCAGGTGCTGATATATGCAGTAAGGAGAATTATGGGCATAAGTGGTAAGAAAACAACATCTTTAGTCTAAATATGAAGACTTAAAAATCTGTCTTGATGATGCTTCTTGGATGAAGTATAATTTTGTTGTTGCTTTATTCTTCTTGTCTGCCTATATCTATCTTGTGATAACTTATAATAAAACACAGGACACTGTAGTTTTGTTTTTGTAAATAGCATCTAGCACATAGTGAGAGCTTTTTTGTTGTGGCGGTCCAGCCAACAGCAATTAAGAAAACTTCCTGAGCTTTCCTCCCTGCTTCCCCCTTCCAAATGCCCTGAGACACTGAGCCTTTTAAAAACTAGCATTTATGTCTCCTCCTTCCATTATTTTTTCATATGATATGCCTTTGCAACTAAGTGATTTATTTCTGTTGTTGTTGTTAGGGCTATAAAATAAACTGTTCAAACATTTTTTGGATAGGCTGTTCTGTATGATCTGCACTTGGCTCTTCTCGAGTAAGAGATTGCTTTGCTGAACTGAAACATGTCATAACTGTCCGTCAAAAAAAGAGGCAGAAGCTTTAGGGATTGGCACATTGGGATTTAGTTTGCTGTCTAAATCTGAATATCTGCAACATTTGGGAGTATTTGGATTTTAAGGTTTGATATACACTGGTATTTTAAAGTAAAAGACAAAATGTTATAGGGAACTAAGAGGGAAGAATCTAATTATATGTTACATCTGAAGTACACTAGTGTGACTAATGCATCCAAGCTGTGCATGTTTGGATTATTGCAGAATGATCTTTAGGGCATTCTAAGGGCACTGAATATTTGAAAACAATAAATAAAGCTTTACATTGTAACTTGGTACACCTAATATACTTTTAGTTATGCATTGACTGTTCCAAATGAGCTACCTTTTGTGTTATAAGCCAAACAAACCCTCCTATTGCAAAATTTTGTCTACTTCATCTTCTCTGTCTTACAGACATTTTTTGAATTAGGCTAGTATCAGGTAATTCTGTGTCAATGATGAAAGTTCTGATGATTTTAGTTCAATGCAACTACGTGTGGTAAACACAAATGCTTGTTTGGTGGACATGTGTTAATTTGCAGCAGCAGGTGATGTGGTCCATTTGTGCATGCATTCAGTTATTCAAAAATTGTAATAAGCTGGATGAAGCTCTACAAAATTCTTTTAATTTTCAGGAAGTGTTGCAAGGAAATTGCTACTATGAGACTAAAATTCATAAGCAGTCTTAAAAAAAAAGTCCCACAGAAAGTAATGCTTATGCTTCTGGAATTAGCTAGGTATGCGTTCTCTATATCCTAACCACAGCAGTACTATTAGATTGGGAAGCTGCAGAAAAGAGCTTATAACATTCAGTAGGGTTTCAAATAAAGCCATCACAGTTACAGTAACATTAATAAGGCTATAATAAGTGAGGCTAGGAAGGAAATGTGATCACTCTTATTGGAGCAAATGAAAAAGTGGTGAAAAGCAAACAAGGTTTCCAAGACCCAAACCTTTACTCAAGTCTGAAACCAAAGCATTAACTTCAAGCAAGCTATTGACTGAGAACAGTTCTCTTGTGAAATTTAAGTATCAACTCTTGGCATCCAGTCATGCTGCAGTAGGAGTACTGGGGGATGTGGTGCCTGCAAACAAGAGAGATATCTGTAGCATCTGGTAATAGTTCTTATTGGCCTGACAAAACAAGGAGCTGTGCTATACTCTGTATTGCAGAGTGCCTTCATGTGGCATTGAATTTGTTGACAATGTTACCTGAACACACACATAACTTCAATAAATTTACATATTCTTTAAAAAAAGTCACGATTTTCTTATGAAATGAATGCAATACACCTAGGAAGTTTTCAGTAGAGCTTATTTTGACTTCTGTTACACTTATGGTCTCCATCAATGAAGCGGATAATCTACATAATGCTTAAATGTGTAGTTAAGTGGGGAACCCCAGGACTGGTCTGAGTACAGACCTTTTTAAAATGAAATTTTAGGAGCCAGCAGAAAACATTCTTCCTTACAAGTATGTGATAAATCATGGGCAGAGAACAAGCTGTAGTCCCTCTTCTGTTTTTTGTAGAGATGACAAGAAGAGAGATCTTTAGATTCCAGTGACTTACATCTCTGGCACAAATAAATGTAACTTATTGGCAATGTTTCAATTTCATAAGACCATTCCTAGGTTTTCCAGGATGTAACACGGTAATCTGCAAAAAAATGGACTTCAGAAAGAGTGGGTTTGGGTCAACATTGGAAGCACCTTACCAAGACACTTTGATCCATTTAATTAAAAAAAAAAAAGTGTGTCTGGTACTGTGCCTGCAACTTCTTTGTGTGTGGAAAAGCATAGGTGCAACTGTAGTATGGCTGTTTCACAGGTGCAGACCGTGCTCTCGTGTTTTGGCAGATTGAGTAGAAGCCCTTTGGAAAATGTGGTTCAATCCTTTTATAGCCTTTGTGTTTAACACATTATGTTAAATGTATTTGTGACTGTCCGTACGGCAGTGATAAATGGCTTATTGGATCAGAGGCCTGGGATAACTCAATAAGGAAACTTCTCCTTCAGTATGCTTATATTTGCTGATACCTGGAGGGTTGTTATTGAATATCAGAGATGGAGTAAAGAACTCTCTAATAACTGGCAAATTGCTGTTTTAATCAGATAGGCAGACAAGAGACTTGGAGGAATTAAAAATTTGAAGCAATTTAGACTTAAAGTAATCACTTCATGTAACATCTGTTGAAGAGTAAGACCTCTTGCATATTTCTAAAAGTAGAAGTTTGGTGTAGCTAGCAGAGACTGGAGAGCTTCTCATCCAAGCAATTACCTGTGTCAGCACCTTTTTTCTGCACTCAGTAATATGAATAATTTAGTTGTTTGATGTCAGTAAGAACTGTTTTCAAAGCTTCTTTACATTAACTTTCTAGTCCTTCTATATGGGCTTCTTCCTGCACCCCAAAATTGCATATATAGAGCTGAAATCCTTCCTTAATGACAGCACCATTGCAGTGCAGGAGTCGCAGAGAAAGCAGCGCAGTGGTGGTGAAGTGCAGCTCCCATGCTTATTCCCTGAAGTGCTGATGCTAGTGGAGGGGCTGTGGCTTTTCTTGTAGCAGCCTGGTTTTTTTCTGTACATTGCTATTCCGAATTGCTTGTGGATGATATGCTGCTGTATGTTTTTAGGGTGGCTTTATGTTGTTCACAGTGATGGACTGCCACTATAATTTTGGTGAAAGATTCACTGTAAGCTATTAGGGATTTAAAAGTATCGGTTGCCAGGCAGAAGTAGGGGTATTTAACCTCTTTCATGTTTGTGCTTTCCAGCTTTGCTGAAACAGTGAGAAATCTTCCATGAGTATACTCATCCGGGTAAAACACTGTCACTAAAGTCCCATGTCTTGGTGCAGGAAAGGCAGAGGAGGAGGGGGGAAAAAAAAAAAAAAGGAGCTTGGTATTAAGGAATGAGAATCTTGTTCAAATCTAAGTCAGTGAATATTGCTCAGGGGAACAAACATGGTGGCAATGAATCTTTCCATGGTCCCGAGCCAGAAGAACTATGTATCTACATTGTAGTCTTCCAGCTGCAGGAAACATGATGCCTGCCTCTAACAGGGTTGTTTTATCAAGTGAACCTAGGTAACCTGTGGAGATGATGTCAGTTCAGCTGTCTTCTGTATTCTCCGTCCCAGCGTATGAGGTTCAGGTAATTCTGCATCTTGTAGATATCACCCAACTAGAAAGCCAGCTGAATCCAAATACGTCGCATGGTCAGAGGACAGTGAGTTCTCACTCCCCAGCATTGGCAAAGAAACATGGAAAACGTAGTTAAAAGGACCATGTAGATGCAGACTAAACTAGCAATGATCCCCTCTGAATAAAATGCAGACAGAAGGCCAGCAAGGGAGAAATAGGTTCTCAGTTTCCTGCTCTTAGTTTCCAAAATGTTTTTTATCTTTGCGTCTGAGAATGGTGCAGGGCTCTCAGAGCCAAAGCTCTTCTGAGTGGAGGGTGGCTGAACTGAAGGAAAGTGGTGAAATAGAGGGGCTCACTGACACAGCTGTTAGAGGGCAGGTTCGCTTCTAGCTGAGCAATGCTGATGTTGCTGAGGAAGGGGAAATGAGGCAGAGGAGCTCACTGAGGAGTGTGTCAGGGACTAAGGAGGGCAGTCCCATCTCTAAAGTAGGAGCCCCTGTCTACTTGCAGGAGAGTAATGATGTGATGATAAGGAAACTGAATGTAATGATGAGTCCTTCTTGTAACATGTCCCATTGCACTGAAAATATCTTCCCAGGACTGTGCTCTTTGAAATAGGGGAAAATATTAAATTACTAAGAATATATTAAAACCTGGTTCTTTTTGGTGTTGGGGTGATGGTGGGCTTCACAAGGTGTTTGGGTAGGTTCCTAGGAAAGGAAGGAGAGGACCCAGTGGTCAAGCAAGGTCTCTTGCCTGTATCCTTGGCACAGTGAATCCAGAGGTTCTGGAAACAAAACTCAGGTAGTAACTCCTCTGCTGTGCTCTCTGTAAGTCGTCTTTTGTCTCTTAGCTGTAATTAGGTGGGAAATAGAAAGGAAGAGTGGGACCAAATGGAGTGCTACTTAAACAAAGGAAAAGAAAGCCAAAATATGGTATACATATTTCTGCACTAATACCAGAAAACTAAGAAGTCAATGTGGGAACTAAATGCTCATCTTTAAAAGTGGATATTGACATAATATGCGTCATAAACTTGGTAGGAAGATGACAAATGGTGGGATAATACAGTATCAAAATATAGAGAAAGACAGAGTAGGCTGAGCTGACAGAGAAGCTGTGCTGCATGCTAAAGCTTAAAGTCAAGTCAGATCAGCAGCTTGCCACAAGTAGCATAAAATCCCAGTGAGTTTTGACATAGCAAAATATGGCAGTAGGACTGTATTATTGCTATCAGTTTGGTTACACCAACAGTGATACAGAGGAAGATGGGAGAGACCATACAGAGATGATATACAACAGCTGTGTTGTACCTTGTCCCATGTGCATTTAATGTCCGTCTGGATTGGGTACCTGTCACACTGGGTTGGGATACTGAAACTAAGCTTTAGACACTGTCGGTAACAGCTTCATGGACTGACTAGTAGAGGGAATTCATAAGGGGACAGACAGCATCTGATTCCTGAGCACACATATGGTTTCAAAATGTCACGGTAGAAAAGCTGCCCTGTGATAGCAAAGACAGTGTGCATAAATTCAGCATCTTTGCAGGGGCAGCAAAAGCCAGAAGACTCCCTCCCAGAAGCTAACGACAGCACTACTGAGAGAGCAGAAAAGGAGGATGTTTTCTTGGGTTTGTGGTCTTGTCCTGGCTTGCTTGTTTGTTTAAAAACAAACACTGAAAGGTGTAGTTAAGGGTCAAGCCTTTGTGGTGGTTTAAAGACATTGTATTGGTGACTCCAAGAAAAAGAGTATATTCTGTTAGGAAATGAAATAAAGGAAAAGCGAAAACTGTGGTTATATAGAAAGAAAAAAGAGGGTATTATAACAAAAAAAAAAAAAAAAAAACCAAACCAAAAAACCTAACAAAACTAACTAAACTAACAAAACTAACCCCAAAGTCTCCTTTGAAAAGTGGAAGTTGGATCCAAATGGGGAATGTAAGAAGTAACAGAAACCTGGCAGGTCAGATTTTATACTTTATATGTTTACATAAATACACAGTATTTTATTTGCAAATAGATTGTAAATAGGAATACTGTCACTGATTCCCCTGCCTCTCCCCTCCACCTACCCGCTGCCCTCCACCCCAGGCCAATAGACCGCTGTAGTGGGGATGGGGTTTGTTCTTTTTTTTAAAAAACACTCAGAGAAGATAGTCACATTAGTAAAATCAAATTATTTTACTTTTGCCTTCCAAGTGGAGAATGCCACAACTTGTCTCTGTCTGTAGAAGAAGTGACTGAAGGAACAAATAAGTAAAATAGATAATAACAAGTCATCCGTGTGATACGGTATGCATCAAAGACTGGAAAAGCTGCTTGTGATAAGTAACTGCTCACCTTAATATCATTCTGCACCAGAAGACTGAGAGGAAGGTATCGGGTGGGAGGAGGCAGAGTTTCCAGGGAAGACCAAAAAGCCCATTATCTGTATTGGGGAGATTCTTGAAAGTAACCTCAATTAATAGAATTAACCTTTGGATGAGCATGATGCATAGCAGAATAGTTAGTATGGCTTTTGCAACAACAACTTTTGCCTCATTTATTTATTGGAATTCTTTGAAGCACATGATGAACATGTGAACGCAGGTGATGCGATATACTTGGATTTTCCATAGGTATTTGACAAAAATCCCCCACCACTCTTCATTAAAAAAAAAAAAATTCCAACACTGCAATGGACTGGAAAGGTAAGTCTTCATATGAATTAATAATGGATGAAAAATTACAAAGTGCAAGTATCAGTAAAATGGGCAAATCTCATGGTGAAGATAAAGCACCAGTCTGTAGGTTTCTGCTGGAGCCTGTGCTGCTCGATATATTGACAAATAACTTGGAAAAGACGGTGAACAGTGAAGTGATCAAGTTGCTGATGATACTCAAGTATTCAGGGTAGTCCAACTGAGACCTAACTGAAAAATTACAGACAGGCTTTATGAGTTTGAGCAACTGGGCAATAGAAGAGCAAATGAAAATCAATGTATTGATTTGAGCTGCCAGTTTCCCTTCAGAAGGGATGCCGTAAGGTTATAAAAGATATTCTTACAAAAACAGCCTCTCAGTAGTGGTCAAACCCCCCCCAATTGTAAGAGTTAGTAGGGAAGGAATGGAGAACCATCCGAAAACTTCACAGTGGTTCTATGTAGGGCAGTGGTGCACCCATGTCTTGAATACTGTGTGCGGTTCTGGCCCCTGTTTCCTATGGTCTGCCATTTCTAAAATGATACAGCCTAACTGGACGAGGTATGGACAAGAGCAACAAGGGTGATTAAACGCACAGAATGATTTCTTAAAGCAGAATGATGAACTACAAAATGATTCTTCAGGCTGGAAAAGAGCTACAGCGGCAGGGATATGATGGAGGTCTATGTGTTTGTGACTGTCAGAGGGGAGTACCTAGGGAATGAGTGTTCACTGAGTCCTGCAGCAGAAGAGCTAGCAGCTTCAAGCATAACTGGTAGGCTACAGGTTCAAAGCACATAAAAGAAATCCTTTTCTGCACAATGTAGTTAGGCTGTGGAGCTTGTCACATGGCACTTTGCTGCGTTGTTTCACAAAATGACAGAATAGTTTTCAGAAATATCTGTTGAAGGCTGTTAAATAGGAGGATGGCATTTCTGGCTCAGGAAGTCCCAGATGTGCAAGCTAGTGCATATTCTGAGAATGTCTTGGTGCATGCTTTGCCTCCTTATGAGCAGCTTCCCTAGGGCTCTGCTATTGCTGGCTGTTGAAGAGCATAGGTGGGCTTTTTCCTGGCTTGTACAGCCTTTCATACCTCACTGGAAATAGAAAACAAGTGTATATATGGACAAATACCTGTAAATTACACTAATATTCTGTAGACTTTGTGTTGTGGTTTTTTTTTAATAGCATTTACAGATAAATCCTCTCTTCATCCCTTATATTTCTAGGGCTACTTTTAGAGCTGCTGCCTTGAAAGAAGCAGGTGAGAGCTCTGCTTTGCTGTAGGTAAAGCAGTTAGGACTCTAGATCATGCCTGTTGACCAAAAGCAAGCTTACCAAGGAGTAGACAGGATCATTGGTGAATGAAAAGTGAATTAAATGCTGTTTTGTTTGGGGTTGCGTAATGGGTTGGCTTTTTTAGATCCCTGAGCTGGCAGTCAGCACAGTTGCATGTATCCTAGTGATGACAGGAGTGCGAAAGTAGTAATGGGTGGCCAGGAGGAGGAGGACCAGGGAAGGCTGTTCATAGAAGCAGCCTGTGCTTGGCTTAGACTGTCAAGCTGTGTGCACCTTGGCCTGCTCATGGAAGGCACGTGCACCTAATCTTTGCACGAAAGTTGCATTTATTCAATCAAAATTGCTTCACTTTTTGGAAACTGGTATAAAATTGCAGGTAGAGTTTCATAAACCTATGTGATCCTGTTAGTTAATAGATTAGCTTGCATTAGCAAATAATATCTTTAAGTTAAAATGTTGCTAACCATAACCAAATTATAATTAATGACAAGAGGTTTTGCAGCAATTTTACAATAGGAATTTAAAAGAAAGTAACTTGTAGGTTAGGCTGCAGATACTTTTGTTGTATCTGCATTGCCACAGGGCTCAGAACCCTCAGGAAGGCTTCTCTGGAAATCTTTCATGTTTTTCCATTGACAGTGTGACCCAGCAACCATTTAAAGAGCTGGACTCTTTAAATGATTTCTATTTTGGGTGTTTTCAGGGCAGAACAGAAGACTAAGGCTGGCACCAGGAAATATAGGAAGAGACAGGCCATTCACTTCATACAAAATAGGTCAATGTTCCCCACTGCCCCGGGTAAGCTCTTGGCTCCCCAGCATTCGTATCGGCTGCAGATGGGGTGGGGAGTGGAAACTGTGCATCACCCTCTTGGCCAAAGGGGTGAAGTGACTGAGAAAGAGAGGCTTGTCTGAGGTTAAGTAGTGGATGATGGAAGTTCAGCTGAAAGAAAAGTTGCCTGATTTGCTGAACCTTATAGTGGTTAAAGAAAGTCTGTGCTGAATTAAAACAGAAGTGTGAGAAACAGCTTTAAATAATGCAAAGCAGCTAATTAGGACTGGTGATCTATGAAGTAGTGTTTTTTATAGCAAAGCGTTTTCCAGTACAGCTTTGAAAAGCATATTGTCTGCCCTCAAAAGTGTGGTGAAAGTCTGTTTCTGTTGGTGGATCTTTCTCTTTCTTTTCTGACCTGTATCAGTGCCTTTGAACTCTTCTGCTCTCTTCCTATGGCACATGGGAGTTGGTGTTTGCTGTCCCTAATGATTTAGGGTACTGGAAACTGGCCTGTACAGGGTATGTATTTGCCAAATGGGTAACTTAAAATCACTTTTTTAGCATACTTAATCACCGTAATATCGTTTTTAAAGGAAAAGAATTCAAAATAATATGCATTTCTTCTAAAAGCATAACTTTTTATTTTAAAGAATTGTAAAAAATGGTGATAATTTTTACTTAAAGGTAATATCTAATAATGAAGACCTACAGAACAAAATATTAGTTGTCCAGGTTTAAAATAGTCATTATAGTAATTAATAAGGTTAATATTCTTAGTAGCTAATGCTTAACATATAATCAGCTTTGTAGTGGTTTTTCACTAATTCTCCTCGTGTCATTTTGTGTATATTTAATTGAGCTAGCATGGCTAATTCAATTTCTTTATCAAGTCTGCCCATGGCAAAGGTTTGTGAAGCTATTTCCGTTGTTGAGCTGGAATGTGAGGGAGACCCTTCCCTCTCCATAAACCGATCGGTTCCTTTAATGCTGCAAGGTGCCCTGAAATCCATTACTTGTGCTGCAAAGTACATCTTGATTGAATTACACTACTTATGTTTCTGCCTGTGCAAGCTCTTTTGTTCCTTTTTAGCTGTCCTGAAAAAATACTAAAATGTTTTCTGTTTTTGCTTTTTCTGTTTCCTGTTCAATTTGTGAATTTTTTAAATTTTTGTTTTTAATCTTATGGCTGCATGTAAAAGGGGCGGGGGGGGGAGGCGGAATCTAAGGACTGTGTGGCAGGAGCTACCCAATTCCTGCTAAGCTCCTTCACATACTGGGTGGAAATCTCCTTCATCAGTACTGTGCATGACCACAGTTTGGTCAAGCTCATAGCTTAAACTATTGCCGTGATGCAATAATTTGAGGGGATACTGCTGTCAGCACCAGGACCCTGCATGCCTGTTAGCAGCCAAAGCAGCTAGAGAAACTGCCCACATAGTGCCTGGGTGTTACCACTGACATCCTTGCCCCCAGGACTGTATTCTCTGGGCTTTAGAGAATAAGTTTCCTGCCTGCTTGCCTAGCTTCTGTAGCATCACTGCTGTTCATAGAGAGGATGGGAGGGACTTGTTTATTTTTCTATGTAATGTAAGCTTGAAAGGTGCCAGGAAGGTTGGAAATGATGAAAGCTCTGAGAAATTAAAGAGCAAGAGTGAAGACTGATACTGCACTAGATGGATTTTTTTTTTTTCAATTACGTTTAAACTTCCTTTACCATAGAACAACTGTGACTCAGCTTCATAAATCAGGAAGGATAGAAACTGTTTTTAGAGAATCTTCTTGAATAAGGGTTCTTGTTTTATGATGAGTGAATTCATTTCCCTGTAGGTGTTCTGGCTCTGATGACCCAGACACACTCTTTTACAAAATATTTCAATTATTCTTCTTTTCTTATGCTCACTTCAGTGAAAAAGGGACGGACTCTTTGAAACACTTGAGTTGTGATACAAAACAGGAACAAATCTGACTGACCTAACTAAAATGAAGAAGTAGAGTGCATTTGAGGATTCTCTGGTGGTATCTCCTACGCAGGCATGAAAAAACCCAACCAAACCAAAGCACTAAACCATTTTAAGATCACCTCAAATTTTAAGTACTTGGAAGCAGAGATGGTACTTCGCAAATTCTAGTGTGTGCTTTAGATGTTTGGGTTTTTTCTGAGAAAAATAATTGCACATAAAGTAATGAGTAAAATTGTTCAATAAAATAAGTTTTTTCTAAACATCACAAAAAATCTGTGATTGTCACGCATAGGATTGCAGGTCTTACGCTTGGAGCATAAACTTTTTTTATATGTATCTTCTCTATAGCATCTTCAGTTCAGTGATAATGTAGCTATTCAGATAATGTTTAAACAGCAAAACAGATTTTTTTTTTTAATCTGTTTCCTAAAGTGGAGACTATCAATATTATTACTTTTACAGTGGAAACTCGTGAGATCAATGAAGATCTGATGTCCACAAGCCTTTCTTTGGTTGAAAGCATTTGCCATCTTTAAAAAAAAAAAAACCAACAAAAAA
Organism: Platalea leucorodia; assembly: GCF_965183815.1. NCBI lineage: Eukaryota > Metazoa > Chordata > Aves > Pelecaniformes > Threskiornithidae > Platalea > Platalea leucorodia. The sequence continues at coordinate 61,738,385 of NC_138826.1, forward strand.
CTCCCCCAAAAAACTTCCCTGTGATAACACAAAATCCATGTCCTATACATGAATACGTATTAAAGCTTGACTGCACTTGACTATTAATCTTAAAAATCATTTTTCTGTATGAATATTTCTGAAGAAAATAGGACAGCTTATGAATGGCATAGTTTTTTGTGGACGTATACCTTCTAGTAGAACTACATTTGCACAGTTAGCTTCCCTCAGAGGTGAAATGTATTTACCCACTGCATCCTTCATTTCAGCCATCTGGCAGACGTCCCTTTACTGGCAAATAATGATTACTTTTTTTTTTCCCCCCAGGCTTTTACCTGTTTGCAGCTGGATAAAGCACAAACAGAACTAAGTAATCCTTATTTGTAGTGGGGCGTTGTCCAAAAATAGAGGGTTCTGAGCCAGAGATCAAGGCAGGTTACTATTTTAGAAAAGATACGGATTTGGCAGGAGGGTTTTATGTGCAGGAAAGTTATATGGTTTCTACATAAATTTCTGGGCTTTGCGAATCTGACAGATGGGGGTGTCATTTTTCAGGATTATGACTCATCTCGTATATTCTAACTATAGTTATAACTTTTTTTTTTGAGAGGCATTTCATAACTTATTCACTGATATGAGTTTTCGCAGCTGTCTGCAGGATGAAGATTTTCTCAGCACTCTAAGTGCGGGGCAACTAGTTCTTTAAGTGGGATCCTGCTCAGGGACCAGCTCTGGATTTGGAGAAAAGGGTTACATGGACCAAAGGTGCATTGCTATAGCTTTTCTCATCGTTATAGCTTTCGAAATCTGCCGAGGTCCCTGCCGTTTGCAGAGGAAGTCAATGAGAGGGTAGCGTGTATCAAACATGGGGGGAGGAAGAGGGGAATTGCCTCAAATACCTCATACTGAGATGTATGAGATTATTGACTATGTTTTCCACTTCATGAGCTCATCTGCCTGCAGTTATGGTATAAAAGGTAAAGATGATGAATAACCAGAAATGTTGCAAATTTCAAAACCTGGACTAAAAGACAGGTGTCTAAAGGTGTCTAAAAAAGACATCTGATAGGGTTGCACCTAAAAAAAAAAAAAAAAATGCTTGTTACTTCTCTTTTCCTTATTGGAAACATGATTCTATTAATCATGATGATATAAGAAGGTGTGAGATAGCAAATGAGAGCTGGCTGTGATTTGAGGGAGGGAAGGAAGGGGACTAGATTTTGTCACTGTCCTGCAGGGCATGGGAGAGAAGAAAAGAGCAAGAAGAGGTTTGGGGTTCGGTGAAAGAGTCTAGTAGCAAAACCTTTTGCCACCACAATTTCCTTGGTCACTTCAATCAGTTCTGGGTTTCCAGCGTCTGCAGCTTGGTAAAGGAAATACTACAGCTCTCCTGCAATCAGTGGGAGCTGATGAATGTTCAGCATATGATTTAAAGCAGGCAACCTTGACATTTAAATACAGTGGACATACTTTTAACCATTTGGGCGGGGGGGGGGGGGGGGGAATTGTATTTGACTCTCATAGTGAGAAGAGATGGAAGAAAAGAACAAGATCTCTGACCACACAAGCCTTTGAAATGGGCACTGAAATGTTGACTTAGTGCTGCAGCACCTTGTTCTGTAACTCTTGCAACTCTGGCAGCCTTGCGTGCTTGCTTAGGATATGCCTGCTACACTGAGATGTTTTCTCCTTAGATGATGTAATAAACAATGACTGGAATTAGGCATGACCTGTTTTCCCCTTAGTGCTAGTAATGTTAGTGACTGTCACAGAATGCAGAATTTTAAACACCTTTTGTTGCTTGGAAAAACAAAACAAACCAAAACTCCCTTCATAATAATATTGGCTGTTGTACTGCATGACCCTGAGTGTAGTTTACTGTATAACAAAGAGGTATTTTGCTTCCAGATGACAGTATGGAGGAACATTAGCAGAATCAATATCACATTAAAGATTCAGGCTCCATTAGGTTGGTATGACAGATTATTTTTTCTGAGTGCTGACATCATGCTTGGTTACATCCATTCCTGGATCTTTGAGGTAGCCATAGAGCTGACTCAGCCCTCCTGAGAACTTCAGTCTCTCAGGAGATCCTCCCTTGTGCCTCCTCCTGCGGTGCCGTCCCTTCCGGTGCGGTCGCCCAGGTACCTTCACGGAGGCTGCAGCCATCCAGATGTCCTAGCACTGCTGTCTGTCCTGGGGTTGGTGCTGGCTGTGATGCTCGAGGCAGTCCTTGCAGGCCTTGCCAGGAGGCAGAGTTATCCAAAAGGGGAAGGTAAGTTGGAAGTGGTCTGTAGAATGCCACCAAAGGAAGGGTGATGTTGGGGAGGTCCACAGGAGAGAGGATTTCTTTATTGTTTCTGTAATGACTTGTTTGATAAAGTGTGGTGCAATAGCAGGGTACTGAAGTGGGACTAACGAGCCTCAGCTTTGCTGTGTAGTTATGTGTCTGGCTCACTTTGTGGCCTTGAGCAATTTGCTCTCAACTTTCCCCTTTCCCCATAGGTAAATCAGGAAAATAATGCTTATTTATCTTTTTATAGTACTTTGAGATGCCCAACGGAAAGGTGGTAAGTATTGTTATTCATAGACTTGCTTCTCTTTCCCATTTCTCTTATTAATTTTTGTACATTAAAATTAAATATTTACATATCCTACTCTGGGAAGATTAATTTCTCACTTAAAGAAGATGTTTCACACTTGCCAAATTATATTGCGTTAATGACAGTTATGCCAATGTGCTGCTGGAGAGGATACATCAAAGGAAAATGATAAAATTATTTGAATTTCAAAGGCACAGTGTTTACCGCGTTGTGTGCAATGGCTGGTAGGAAAGGACTTCCCTGATAGAGTGTTCAGCTGTGTTTCTAGGAAACTGTTGGTCTCCATTAACACAGTTCCTTCAAAGCCCAGGAGTAAAAATTTGCAAAGTCGTTTATGCAATTAAAGAGTTTTTGTAATTATGTTAGCAGATCTTGTAAAGCTTTATCGAGTGGGAAGGTAAGGTGACAGTTTGTAAAAAGCAGCTGCATAACTTATTCATCTACAAATAAGATCAGTGATTTAAGTTTCTAACTATATATTTAGATTGTCTAACTCTATACTCCTGGTATTTAATTTTGGGTATGTGTTTAGAAAACTTCACTTTAAAATGTGATTTTAAAATGTCTAATCAGCTATTCCTTCTTCAATTCAATTCTCCATCAATGCAGAATTTCATCTTCCCCTCACTAATGAAGTAGTAAATAAATCAATACAAATTACTTGCAGTCATAAAGTCTACCGAGTTATAAGCTTATGCAACACCACAAAGTCCATAAATGCATCATTTTAGTGCCTCAGCTCTGGTTTATGAAGCAGCAAGTTGGCAGGGGAGGCAATAAGGCTGGCGGGAAAGTTAACAAGGCAAAACTTCCCTTCTGGAGTGGTCTATGTTGGGCTCTTTCCTGCTGTTCTGTTTGGAACATGCTCTATGGACTTCCCAGCCATGCCTGTCCTCCACCATCGGGAAGCGTGTGAGCCGAGGCTCCTGGGTCTGCTGGCAGTACCCATGTGGACTTCCCAGCGCTCTGTGCTTCAGGCCTCTGCTCCTGCTGCCCGTGCCCTGAGATGCTGGTGCTGCTGGGAAGTGCCATCAGTGGTGGTGTTTCTCTCGTCTTTGTTTGGACTTTTCCATCACTTTCTGCTTCTGGTACTCCCAGTGTTTTTCCTTTTGGAAGAGGATTGCTGCTTTACAGAGAAATGGGTTTAACAATCAGGAGGAAGCAGATGACCAGTCATCATTATAAAATATATATGAAATATATGTATATCTGTAAATTTTATAAGTTATAATATACAATATTTATAAAATTATATATGTGTAAAACATGCATATGGTGTGTATATATACATACATATATATATATACACACATACCATATATGTATATAAATAAAAGGTTTAAATCCTGTACAGAGGAGGCTCAAAACTGCTTGGAGGAAGACGTGTTCTGAATCTGATATAACTTGTCATTTTATTACTACTGATGTGTTTATTTTTCTGTGGAGCCTGGAGGCTCTATGCAAGATTATGGCACTCGATAAAACACATAGTAATCTCTTCAAGACAGGAGCTGAATAAACAAGGTGAAATGAAGGCAGAGGATGAGCAGGCACAGAAAAGATACCTGGACTCTGCTGGCCTTTGCTTTTACCTACACATATGCATAGTTAAAAGCATTAGCTTCCCAAAATCATGATATAATATAATCGTATGTTTTTATGAGCTAACACATTATGTTATGAGAACTTTTGGTGATCACTAGTTGATTTTTTTGAAGTTCATTAAAATTGTTTGCTAAAAATTTTCTGTTGTAGTGAAAACAATTTTTCTCTTTTTTAAAATTCAAATTGCTTGTCTATAATGGGAAAAAACCTAATGTGGTTTTGGAGAGCAGTATGCTGCTTTATTGATATTTCTGATTTTCAAGATTAAATCAATGGGAATTCTACAGTGCTCTGGGAAACTTACAGCTAGCGGTAACCAAGCAGAGACTGAAAACCTCCCCAAGCAGTCGCACACCTGCGTAAGGAGGTGGTGCAGTGCTGGAGGTGGAGCCCAGCACTGTGGCTGTGGTAGTGCACACTTGTTCTGCTATAACTGGTCACAGTCTGATTGAACTCGATGCATTTCAAATTATGTCTAGATCGGATCAGTGGCAGAGCTGGAAAGGAAACTGAATTTTCAGTCTCGTTCACTTAGTAAGCTTCAGCTTGATCCATCCTAGAAATAGTTGGGAGCTTAGTTTGTCTCAAGGTGTTGTGATTTGAAAAATTATTTGATAGACTTGTCTGAAGGCAATTTTTCATTGCATTTTGTATGATGTGTGTCTAGCAGAGCTTGTGCCGTGGCTGCTGAACCGCAGCAGCACTACTCAGTCTGTCTGAGCTGTTGCTTCCTCTAATTTAAATTACAGATTTTGTTTCCTAAAATGGATGTTCCCTGCCTTCCTAGGGCATGGCTCTATTTTTTGAAGGAGTTGGTGAGAGACGCTTATGTTTGACTGCCCTTTGAGTTTCTTGCACGATACAACCCAGTTTGCAATATAGACAGTCATTTCTATGGCCTTTTGTACCCCACCACAAAAACAAAAACAAACAAATCAGAAAGAAATGCTAATTTACTGAACCAGAAAGGAAAACCAACAAGTGATGCAAAGGCAATCACTCACCACCTCCCACCAGTAGACTGATGACAAGCAGTGGCTACCTTGGGCAGACGGTCCTCCAGTTTTATCTCAGAGCCTGATGTTACATGGTCTGGGGTGTATCCATCCGTTTGGCCAGTTGGGGTCAGCTGTCTTAGCTGTGCCCCACTCCAGCCTCTTGCCCACCCCACTCGCTGGGAGGGGCAGAGTGGGAAACAGAGGAGGCCTTGGTATTGTACAAGCACAGCTCAGCAACAGCTAAAACACTGGTGAGTTATTAATGTTGGTGCCTGGGTTTTGGATCTGTGGCTAAACCATGCGGACTGCTGTGAAGAAAGTGAACTTCATCCCAGCTGCACCAACTACACCATATGATTTGCATCAGCATCTGTAAGCTAATATTTAACTGAGGGCAATTTTTAACATAATCCAACTTTTGTTTATCTTATTGTAACTGTGGGTAGTAGGTGGAAAATAAATACTTGGTTTCTCTTCTATTGCTCTCTGAAATAGAGAATTGGGGCAGATGAAATGTAGGGAATAGAAAGAAGAAATGGTTCCTTTTAGTAAAGGCAAGCATTATGCTTTTGTTTTGCCAAGCATTCAACTTTCATAGCTGGAATATTTTTTCATTTGTGCTATCTTAAGTACAGACAAACTGATCGTTGCCACAACTGAAATGACCTTATGCAGCATATCTAACAGACAAATTTTGGTTCAGATGGCTTTGTAAATGAATGTTATGTGGAGAAGTTCAGATGAAGGAGCCCTGTAAAACCTTCTTTAACACCGTATTAATTGACCAGGATGTGAGTTTGCCACGTGTACGCACATGTAAAATTAAACTCTTTATTGAGGTACACTCCAATGGTGGTACCACCTAATAGATTGTGTTTCAGTGACAGCTTTAGAGTGACTCTTTCCACTCTTTAGTTCTCTGATGACTGTAGATATGACAGCTCTCTGCATGCTTTAACCGAGAAGCTATGCTGCTGTGGTCTTGGTCTGCTTCATTGGTTAGACATTGAATAAGGTTTAAATTGGAGTTTATTGATGCAGATGATATAGTGCTGTGTTCAGCAGCTGGATAAACATCTATTTGGAGAACTGAAGATGTTTTCTGGAAGATGCCAATATCTATTTCTCCCTTTTGTTGTCCTTGCTTCTATTGCAATAGAAAAGGGAATTTGCATAAGGTTTAAAGAAAATATAACACTAGTTCAGAATTCGTAAGGCGAGAGCAGAGGGTAACATTATTGGCTTTTGCAGATTTAACCTTGCTTTCAGTCTGCCCTTCTATAGATGGTTTTAAATGCAGCAAGTGCTGTGTCAAAGGAAACATACCACGTTATCTGTTCCTTCTGTTATTTATGCACTCTTTTGTTTCTGTTTAGCCACGTCTTTTTAGGCTGCACTAAGGTGAATGGATAACTTTATTTGAGGGAAAAAAAATATTGTTTGTATTTTATTTAAACTCTTCAAGAGAAGGCTGTTACCTGAGGAAGCAAGAGGAGGTAGTTGAAAGGGAGGAGAAGGTGTATTTAACCCCCCTCCTAGGCATTCACTGCCTTGTCTAATCAGGGGTGCAGAGCAGGCTGATGCTCTGTGGATGCGAGAAACTCTTTTCCACATCTGTTCCTGCCTTGCCCTTCCCTGTGTTATTCCCCTTACATGGATTCCTATACATGCACCGGGGAGGGCTTCATGGGACTCCATCTCTTCTTGGGAAGGCTAGGGGAGGTTATAATGTGTGTCATGTGCACTGCAAGGTCCTCAAGAACAGTTCTGTGGAGGGTTCTTTGATACAAATTTGGGGAGAACTGTACTTTAGTGGCTGGTCCTACAGGTTGACTGAGGCAGAGAATCTATAGTCAAGTAGTTTACCACTTAACAGACTTTCTGTTGCTTCCTCTGTTGAAACAGTACAGAATAGAAATTATTTATGAAATATAACATTGACCTAATAATTCCATTGCTGATTTTCTTTTATCAGCAAAAAAGTAACATGCTGCAAGATGAGGAGAAAAAAATGCAGGGCTGCTGGAGATCTGCGCTTATCATTCTAATATTATAGAATCATAGAATACCAGGTTGGAAGGGACCTCAGGGATCATCTGGTCCAACCTTTCTTGGCAAAAGCACAATCTAGACAAGATGGCCCAGCACACTGTCCAGCCCGATCTTAAGTGTCCAATGCTAGGGAATCCACCACTTCCCTGGGAAGATTATTCCAATGGCTGATTGTTCTCATTGTGAACAATTTTCCTCTTGTGTCCAATCGGAATCTCCCCAGGAGTAACTTGTACCCCTCGTCTTTTCCATGTCACCCCTTGTAAAAGGGGGAGTCTCCATCTTCTTTGTAGCCACCCTTTAAATACTGGAACATGCTGACAAGGTCTCCCTTAAGTCTTCTTTTCTCAAGGCTGAACAAACCCAGTTCTCTCAGCCTGTCCTCATGTGACAGGCTTCCCAGTCCTTTGATCATGTTTGTGGCCCTTCTCTGGATCCTCTCCAGCCTGTCCACATCTCTTTCATATAGTGGGGACCAAAACCAAACACAGTGGCCTGAGAATCGCTGAGAAGAGTGGGATAATTTCTTTATCTCTGCTGGTGATGCAGTTGTTGATGCAACCCAGCATCCTGTTGGCTTTCTTTGCCATAGCAGCACACTGGTTACCCATATAGAGCTTGTGGTCTACCAGGACCCCCAGGTCTCTTTCCACAGAACTGCTCCCCAACCAGGTAGATCCCAGCCTGTGCTGCACTCCTGGATTACGTCTTCCCAGGTGCAAGACCTTACACTTGTCCTTGTTGAATTTTATAAGGTTCTTGTTAGCCTACTCTTCCAGCCTATCCAGGTCTTCCTTCAGAGTGGGTCTCCCTTCCGAAGTGTCTACTTCCCCACTCAGTTTGGTATCATCAGCAAACTTCATCAGAGTACACTTGATCTCATCATCCAGATCACTTCTGAAGATATTAAACAGTGTTGGGTCCAATATGATTGCTGGGGGACCCCACTTATGACAGATCAGCTCAGGTCCTGTCATCAGGCCTCTGTATGCAAACTTAGAAGTTCGCAGCTCTGAGAGGTGTCTGTTTCCGAGTGAGGTGCTGGTGCAGCCTGCTGCAGTCTGGGAGAGCTCAAAGGGTCCCACTCGGCACTGCTGTTTATAGGGTCATGAGATGATTGACTTTAGGCAGCAGTAAATTTCCATCCTATTGTCCCAATCCAGGTTGGAAACTACTAAAGTTCTCAAAAATTCCAGTGATGCTGGCACAGACCCTCCTGAGTTACAACCCAGATAAGATATGCCCCAAGGCTGTCAGGTGTAACTGATTATTCCTGGTACAGGAGTAAAATATGTTCCAAGGTTGTCAGGGGGCAGCTGGCTCCCTGGTACAGTCAGTGCTGCTCCCGCCTTAGCCATGTAAGAGTTTCTGATATGATCAAGGGACGCTTAACCGCCACACTCGTTACACAAAGGCCAAGTTTTGACGGGAGTTACTGAGATTGTAAAACAGTAAAGGAAGGTAGGGGGGTGGGTGGAATGCACAGTAATACCCTGGCAATGCCCTTGTAGTTCTCAATGGGTATTCATCTGCTTTTCCATCCCTGGTATGCTTCTCTTCTGGTTTTGAGCAGACTCAGAAGCTTTCAGTTAAGCCAAGGGGATCTCTTGCTCTGCCTACTTTCCTTACCTTTAAAGGGGATGAATTGTTTTTGTGTTTCCAGGAGACCATTCCTGGAAAAACTCCCAGCACTTGCTAGCTCCTTTACCCTCTAGGGAAGCTTCCTACAGAATCCCTCCCAGTTGAGTTCCGAGCAAGCTGAAGTTTGCTCTTCCAAAATCTAAAATCTTTGTCTTAGAACTAACCTTCAGTGTGCTCAGCAGGGTCCCAAACTCCACAACATTGTGATCACTGCATCCAAGGCTATCACTGACCATTATTCTAGATGGTTCTGCAAATCATTTAAGAAAAAATTGTCAGCTGGTTTTTTTTTTTTTTTTTTACTACTACATGTGCAACTGGTTCAATATAATGATGCAAGCAATCCCTTGAAATAGGGGCTGGCCCTGCAACTACTAAAGCAAATGGAAAATTAATCTCATAATCAAAATCTTCACTTTTTTGTACCTTCTTGACTCTTTTGTCTTGTTGACTTCTATTGATAATTGGTTTTGACAAGCGTACCCAAGAAGGAAGTCATGATGAAATCAATGCCTTGACATATTGTCAGAAACTGTTTATGATACATCCAGGTTTCTTATCCTCTAGTATTTGAGTCCTGTGGAAAGATGGGAGGGTATAGTCACCCAATTCATGGGTGACGTAGAATGAGAAATTTAACCTGTTTAACTATCTGTATAAGTCTCACTGCTGAGATGTAACTTCTTGTTTCTCTGTCATCAACATTATAATTACTGCACTTTACCATGTGGTTGAAGGAGGTCTGTTTTTATTTCAATTTCATGGAGAGGTTCCATTGCTGCTTCAAATCTAGTATCTATAAGGAGCTGTTCTTCCTGCAATTACAAGCTTTTAAAATGCTAATATTTCATGTTTTCCTCTTCTTTCTTCTGTGGTAGAGTTCATTGCCATCATTCTCGGCAACTGTTTTGTTGGCAAGCTCAATATATGCCCTTAATTTCCTTCTAAGCAGAAACAGTCCTTGATTTAAAGCTGCAATGGCAAATAATAAAATCAATGGGAAGTCATTTGTTCTAAATGAAGATGTATGGTGGATTTGCTTGGATTTATATCAAGTGTGGAATGATCTATCTTTCGGGACAGACGATAACAATGCTATCCCATGCCTTCAAGTAAGTTTGAGATAGTCAAGTAAGGAAATATAAAGAAAAATCCTGCCTGCATTCCTCTCTCTCCTTGAAAGCTGTGGGAATACTAGGCTGGACTTGAGTAACCCACCACCCTCCCACCCCCTCCTTGGCTGTACCTTCAAGGACAGCTTCAGATGACACGAATGAGGTAAAGCCTGCCTTTCTGTCTTTAGTTTTTTGGCATTTATTTTTAGGCTTAAAATGCAAATTTGACTTTTGACTTTTTTTTTCCTTACGTATGTGACAATGCTCTCATGCTGAAAAGATGTAATCAAGCCAGTCTTTGATCTCAGACATTGTTAAAACAGATGGAAAGTATTCTTTCAGGGGAAGCTGGAAATTACAGGAGACCATAACTGTAGGTTAATATACATTTTGCAGGTGGTTGTTCTTTAAACATAATAAATTCCATTACAGAGATCAATTTTTTGGTGTATTTTGAATAGTGGATGGGTGTGGTGTGTGGGTTTTTTTGGTAGTTTTTCTGTTTGTTTGTTTTAAATCTGTCATCTGATATTCAGAAGTCTTCATTTCATGCTCACCTGCTGGCTGGGGCCAGCAAGCAAGGACATTTTGCAAATCTCCTCACTTGCAGCAAGGACAGCACTGAGGCCTGAATCAAGATCTTCTGAAGTCAGTCAAGGGGCTCCTGCTGGCATCCACAATTTTTTGATCAGGGTTTTATGCAAGTGGTGGTGATCTATGATATGCTCCATATTTAGATGAAATCAGTGTTTTCAGTGACTTCAGTGGCAGTTTGAACTATACCTTAGTCTATATGGCTGAAGCGTGGGGGTTTTTTGTGTATGTGTGTTTACATGTACACAGATGTTGCCGCATGTCTCAATACTATCTAAACTGAACAAGCTGTGATTGGTTAAAAATGTTTTGAAGTTGAACAGGCAAGTTCTACAGCTCAGCCTCTGTTTCAAATTTTAGTAGTGTGGTCCAGATGGCTAAAAGAAAGAGGAAGCTTTTTCATTACTATGGCTTTGAAGGGAAAAAGTCAATTTCTCAATCTAAAGAGAAGCAAACACATTTTCATCAAAATCCCAGGATCGGGCTGAAGTAGGCTTGAGTGAGCACAAAGAGCTGATTTTCATCTCTCCTGCCTTTCTTAATCAAAATTATTTTTGCCCGAGTTCTGTCACAGATTGTCCCACCAAGGGAAGGAAAAGGGGCTGAGGTTACTGTGGGGAGCAATAGCTGAAGCAGCAGAAGCACTTGAGGTGTCCTTGTGACAAGAGAGAAGTCCTGAGGATTGGTAAGTTGCAGGACAGGGTTCAAACCCAGGCACAGGCTAAATGCAGACTTGCAAACAGTGCAAAGAAGAAATATTGGCAGCTCTGGAAAGGCAAGAAAAGCTCCGAGTAGTGTATGACTGGAAGGACCCAAGGGATACTTGTGTCCTTCTATCCAGGGATGCTTGGAGTAGCAGAGCTAGCATTACCCAGGGCTGCCACCTCAGATCTAACGTCTTGAAAACATACCATGCCCAGATTGCTTTGTCAGAAGCCATCACTGCAGAGCCTCAGGAACTAAAATTGGATTGGCATTTTGTCTTTAAGGATATTGCAGGGTTGCATTTGTTATGAATGTGAGGATCTCCTGGTATTTTGGGTATAGAGAATGGTACAGAGGACTGTTGCTCAAGAAATAAAAATAAAATGCTCCCTATCTAATGAAATGGCTGAATTTTGGGCTGGACTTCAAGATGGTTTTCCATGATAGTGTTAGTAACTAATTAACCTTGTTAGCTGAGGGATCAATGAAGAGGCAGGTGGAAGCCTGCCCATGTCATTGAACAGTTCTTGGCAAGGCATTTTGACTTTTTGTCTGATTTTTATATGTTGTTGGGGGAAGGATTGCCAGTACAGTAAGAATTTGGGAGAAGAAAGAAATGACATTAAAAAAAAAAAAAACCCTCTAAGTGCCAAGTCTATCATCTGCTTTATTAGTATGTCATTTGCTGTGTTTACTGAAAACTCCAGTCATGCTGGGAGTTATCCACCCGATATGATGCATGTGCTGTTACCATTTCTCCTAACAAATCTGATTTTATCAGCTCTGTTTACAATATGGAAAAATCATGCAACTTATGCTAAAGCATTTACTTAGAAAGAATGATACAGTTAAGGTATATGCTGGAAATCTCAATTCTGAAAAGATCTTAAGGATGAGAAGGAAATTTTAAATTTTGGCTTCTGAGTGAGATGAAAACCAAGTCATCCGAGCTGCAGCTAATATAAGTTCATGCATTTCTGTCAGATAAGTTAGCTGAGAGGGATAAAACATGAGAGAACAACAGTAAGAGAAAGGGCTCTATCTTCAACAAACAGACTGGACACACAGTAATAGTGCAGTGGAAAGGATCACTTTAAGAAAGGAACAGGCTAGGAGTAACTTCAGGTATACTCCATTGCCATGAGCCCCTGAAGTGTGTAGCAGAAGAGAGAGAACTAAATACCCAGCTCCTCATCCCTAAACTAACTGAAATAAAAGAGCAACTTGGGAAGGATTTTTGTGCAAGAAAGTCCTAGCATTATCTTTTATTTTGTCATCTACATTACTCCAAATGTAAGTATTCAAGTACCATCTTTCAACTTTGAGAGAGATTGGGCTGCAACCTACTTAAGGCAGTTGTTTATTCAAGATAATATGTGTGAGATTAGTCCATCAGCGCTATAATTATAGAATTGAATCCCCCTATCGATCAGCTGCTCCACCAGCCACTGCAGATCAGTCCCTTGGACGGAGACCGCTGGGCTTCTTCCTTGCGTGCTCAGTTTTGTGCTAGTTCAAGGCTAACCCAAGGACCTTCACTTGTGCTATATAACCTTTACTGCACTGCTTCCTTCTTGTTTGATAGCTGTGGGTTTGTTGGACATGTTTAAGTTTGTTAAATATGTGATTAAGCAGTAACAGTAGCAATCTAACCATCAAAAGCTTATTGTTCAGTGTCTTATCTGCTCTTCTTCCAGACAGAAGCACTACCTACAAGTTCCTCATTTCATGTCTGTGTACTGTTCCTGATAGCTTCTTAAATCTTCTACTGACACCAATTAAATCAAAGTTTATGCTTACATCTGGTAACAGGGTGTTGGATGCTGTAATCAAAACCTCTTTCTTCATGAGAATGAATTGCGTTTTCATCTTTTTTTTTTTTCCCTCTCTTCTCTCCTAGTGCTCAGACCTGTCACAGAAAAAATCTGACAGGCAGAGGGCACTTTGGTTTTGGTTTGGGTTGGGGGGGAGGGCAGGGGGAGTTGGGCAGGGGCATTGTTGGTGTTTTTTGATGTGGTGTGTTTTATTTTATTTATTTATTTATTTATTTTTTCTCTCCAGGGGAGCAGCAAAGTTGAATACAAAAGGATGCTGCTAACCTCTATGTATGCACCATCCAGTATGGGCTTTGTTGCTTGCAGGATTTGACAACATGTTTTCATGCCATGCTTATTCCAACAAACTTTAAGGACCGGTTTAGATATTAGTACTGTGTCAGCAGCAAGAAATCTCCTTTGAGAGCTGTAAATAAGTCTCTGATTAGTGTCAGGTAGTGGTGATGTTTATTCCCATTAGGTGCACCCATGAGTTCTGTAATAAAGCTAGTGCTGTGGGCTGTGTCAGATGCAGTTGTTTTAGCCACTGATTTCTCTCAGTACTTCTGCCTACTCAAAACCCTTTATTTCGCTTTTCTTTAGTTGTTCTGGATCATCATAGAATCATTTAGGTTGGAAAAGATGCTTAAGATCATAATCAGGTCCAACCATTAACCTAGCATGGCCAAGTCCACCACTAAACAATGTACCTGAGCACCACATCTACCCATCTCTTAAATACCTCCAGGGATGGGGACTTAACCACTTCCCTGGGCAACCTGTGCCATCTGTGCCAGTGCCTGACTACCCTTTTAGTGAAGAATTTTTTCCTAATATCCAATCTAAGCCTCCTCTGGTGCAATCAGTATGATTGCTAGGCAAAGTAGTCTTCAAGGTGTGTTAGCTGGGGCTTCCCATATCTGAAGAAATTCTCAGGTGATGGCAGCTGCTGTTCTTGGCTTTGTCAGCTGAAACACCTTGTGGAAAGGACCATCATCTGTACAGCACTGCACCTGGACAGCCTTGTAGGGTGTGACTCCAACCAGATGCGGGTTATGAAGCCACTTGCAGTTACACTCAGCATTTAAATAGTCTTTGCCAGTTCTTGGAATTAGGTCAGTAAAATGGACTTCTGACTGACTTTTTTCAATTTTGGCAAGCTGAATGATGGCACAAGTGGAAGGTCTGGTATTTGCGCAGCTAGCATGCGGGCTGGGACCAAAGCAGCCTCAGAGTATCCTGAGAGTGTTTCTGTTTGTGAGGTGAGAAGCCTTCGTGGCTTCAGACAGCCACAAAATACCTGATAGTTCAAGAGACACAGCAGATCTGTTGAGTGTGTGCTGTCAGGAGTTTGTGTCTCCAAGTGGCTCAGTGTTAACTTCATCATGTCTCTCAACCCAAAGACAGTGACACTTAAGTATGTTATGTGATGTTAGAAATACCTTCTCAGGCTTTAAAGTTAGCAGGTTGATTATATGCTCAGCTGAAAGATGCAGAAATTCCATAGTCTCCTTAGTTCAGCTGGATGGATGTTTTGTTCTAGGCAGGACTCTGAAGATTACTTCTTCTCAATTTTGTTTTTTTCTCCTTCTGGGGTATTTTATTGCTTTGTAACTATAGAAAAAGGAATTCTGACTGAGGACAGAGTAAGTGGTGAGCGTGAATGTTGCTTGCTTAATGTTCTTGGTAGTTTGTTCCACTTTTTGCAATTGTAGGATCCAATAAGTTAGAAGTTGTTCTGAAAGCTTTCAGTTAAGGAAAATGACGAAATGCAGTAGAAGCTTGTGCTCATGTATGGCTACTACATTTTTCATAAGTGTTTTTTGTATTGTTTATTCCTATTCCCATAAATTCCAGTTCTCTTCCAAAGTGTTTGCTGCTGCTGTTTATAGCTGTAATTGAATTCTGTTATTATGAAGTAACTGATGGAAAGGAATCTGTTCCTTGTGATCAACAGGGGCCATACTGAGTATATCTCATGCACAGTATTTCCACAAACAGAATGTAGTCACTGGGTTTTTTTAATAATCTTATGTTACTAGCATCTTACTTGAAAGATTAACTTTCTATAGCTTTTTCTTTTGCTTCTTAAACTGACTGTTAATATAGATGTGGATCACTTCAAGTACAGAAGATTTTAGTTCCATAAAAATGCATAACACATTTGAGTTAATAAAAAAAATTAGCTTTCTTCACTTCGAAGTTAATCCCCCCCCCCGCGCCCCCCCCCCCCCCCCCCCCCAAAAAAAAAACCCAAACCAAAACAAAACCCAACACCTTCAGTTTTCTTTACTAGCAAAAGGTAAGATCTCAGTTGCTCACATGTTATCTCAAGAATGTCATCCTACAGTTTTTAGTTGTGGTCAGTCTTGGGGGCCAACCCAATGCCTTTGCAGGAGCTGACTGACTGTAACGTTAGATCAAAATTCAAAAAATGGGCTAAAAATAATCTTACTATAGATTTTGATTCCCTCCCATAAGCCATAGCAGCAATACTATGTGAATATTAGTTATGTTAATAATAACTGAATAAAACATTTGAAACAGAGATTCATCTCTTTTCTGTGAATTGGAATGGTGAAGCATACAAGAATATTTTAAATATAATAGGATGCTCTTGGAGAGCATGCCACTTCTAAATGGGTGGAATACATGCATAGGCAGCAACTGCAACTCTCCTGTTACTTGCTCTAGACTCCTGAATTAAAGATGCAAAGTAATCTGCACATGCCTCCTTGGAAATATTAAGGGACAATGATTCATTAAGTCGTTTCTGAAGAGAAAGCTTTTCAGATTAGGCCACTGTGAAATGCATTAATTCTCTCCTGAAAGAATTTGCAAGAATTTGCTTGCACTTATATATTTTGTTGCATTTTTAATAAAGGAGGGAGAAGGGAAAATGTAAATACGTGCCAAAAGTATGCAAGTTGGGTGAGACATCCTGCCAGCTGACCAAAGGCGTTCTCAGATCTTGCTGAATGTGTATTAGTAAAATCAATGCAAATATTTCTCATGCAATTCTATCTCTCAGCCTCAAGTTCTGTAATTTAGCTGACTCTAACACCAGAGAAACTGCAGTGGAATAAATCAGCTTGGAAAAAAGCTCTCATCACAGGTAGGTATTAGATAACTGAAAGGTGCAGTAGAAAGAATCCTGGGACTGTGCTCTCCAGGCAGCGGATGTCCTTTATCCTCTTCTCTGCACTTTTAATATCCTTTTTGATTCATAGAGCTATTACATTTTCCTTTGAAGCTGTTGTAGTTTGGTCTGCATGAGAGCTAAATGGATGATTGTATCAAAACCAGGAGCTTGATACTATTCTGTATTTTATTACATGAGAAGTGAAATTGCCATTTCAGGATATATACAGAAAACAACAGGAAGTTTCACTGAGATAAACAAGCTTGGATTACATTAGAAATATAAAATATTCATCAGCCATACTGATGTGGCTTTTATTCTAGATACTTATTCTGGACCTGCTCAGTAAAGATGTAATACACATATTGAGTGCTTTTCTTTTTAAAGATAACATGTTTGGAATTGTTTCTGTCAAATACAATGCTTCAAAATACTTTTTTGCTTTGTTAGTCTACCTTATGAAAATATTTTTATTTGGTTTGTTGTTATCACTGGATGAAGCCAAAGAGGAACTCTTAAGCTGTTCTGTCAACTATTAAGAGCGAAGTATAGAGGTTAAAGTAACCTTTTGTGCATTTGAAGAGGCAAGCTGTTCGAGACTTTAGTTAAACAACTGTCTTCAGGGAAAAAAAGATGCTCTATGAATTTCTTTTCCTGGATCAACAGTTAAAGATAGAAGGATGGTGACAGCCTGGAATCGCACATCTTGGACCCAAGCGGTGCATTGCTATGAGTTATGCTGTGGAAGAAGGTGTGGGGACCCACCACGCTCTGCCAGCCCCAGTTCCTGGTTTGGGGTGTTTGTGCTGGCAGGGCTGTAACCAGCCTGGCCTGACATGTCTGATAACAGGGATGCTCTGCTGTGGGTGTCAGTGTGTTTCACTCTTATTTCTATCATCTTGCTTGTCTACTCTTTGGTACTTAGTGGAAGAGGACAGCTATTCAGGACTGCTCAGAAGACTGAGGACCCCGACATAGTACTTGGCTTTGGCTATGATGGCGCAGTAGGATAGGTTAAGTAGAAACTTGAATGTATGTTTTGCTCGGGGTTATATGTTTCCTAAATTTGTTGTGGTTGCTGAAGTAAAACAAGTTGATTTGTTTTGAATTTTTATGTTTACATGACTTTAGCTTTTTCTTTCAATTGAGCTGGACTAAGATATGCTTCTGATTTTACTGCAGATGGCAAATAAAACTCAATTAGCCAAAAAAGATACTGTAATCTTATGAGATCATCTAGCATTTCGGTGATGTTATTGAACTTGATTCTAATGAGCACTGCAGTAGCAGAACCACAAAAACCAGCTGAGGTTATCTGGCAAGTGTACACTTCTGAATATGTTGCCGTGTGATGCCAACAGTTCAGCCCATCTTTAGAGGGTGTATTACTGGTAGAAAATGGTGTGTGTGTGTCAATCAGCCTTGGCAATGGATATGTGGCTGGCTGGGATGGATTCCAGTGTGTGTGAGAAATAAATCTGTGGAGCAGGAATAGACTTATGATTCAGATTTCCATCTCAACAGGCGGGGCTGCCCACTCTGAAGGGTATTTACTCTCCTTGCTTTACTAATAGCATCGAGTTTTGTTAAAAAGCAGGTATACATTAATTTTTCTATATTAAACCGAACCCTGAGCCTCACTGGGGGAAACAGACCAAGAACCTATTTCTTCTGTAAAATATTTATTATGGTATATTACTGTCTCTAAAAGATAGTTGGAAGATCGGCTGTTTTGAAATAAGTTAAATAATTATCTGCTCCTTCCAAAATACTATTGAGGGGAGACTAAATATAATAAAAGTACCCAGAATTGTGTTGCATTACCTTTTATTTAATGACTTTTAAAAAGGTCATTTATAGATGATACTGTATTATGTATATTGTGTATTTAGTGTTTATAAAAGTTTCCCTGAAAATTGAATAACTGAGAAATTTTCAGTTTTAGGATTGTGAAATACACCCAGGATAACATATTGGTCGGTATATCTGACTGGTCATTTTTGCAGTTAATAGTGAATCTGCTGAGGTTATCTCTGAATATCCTAGATCTTATTCAGCCTGAAATAGTTACCTGAGTAGCTGCAAGGAGAAAATAAGGAGTTCTGTCCTAATCCAGCGAAGCATCTTCTTTGTTATTAGTGCCATGGAAACCTGGAGGCCTATTTACATGCTGAAGTTATCACGTGCTCAAGTGCTTTCCTGGGTTGAGACCTCTTTTGCATCTTTATTAGAGAACATCTAGATCAATCTTGTTGCCATTTTAACTCCTAAAACAGGGTTTGCAGTGCTGTTGTTTTTCCTGTACTAATGCTGAGTCTCTTTTGCACTGCTTTTATTCTTCTTTGACTTGAAGTGAATCCACTGCCTTTTTTCACCCCTTTTAGGGTGAAATGCCTCTCTTACATTTAAAGGATGACGATATTGATGACAATGTCAGTGCAGGGAGCTTGGTAATTTTTTTTTTTTTATGTTTACATTCATCTTGCATGGTGAATAAAGAGTAAATCATCAGCACATCATATGGCCATTAAGTTTGTATATTTTACAAGTTAGGAGATCAGATCTGCATCTTAAAGCCTCTGCTGAGATGTCTCAAGCTTCCATTTGTGTTTGGTAGGGCTGAAACTTCTAAAGTCCAGTTTAGTCCTGTATACGAGATGCTTCAGCGTAGTTGACATTTTCTAGGTCCAGATTAAGATAAAAATAATGTGTGACAAACATATAGCTATATTTAAAGAAAAAAAAGAAGGGGGGGGCTCAGATAAAAAGGAAGAATGATTAAGTTTTCTAACATGCAAAACAGTGTCTTGAAGAAGCAAGATTAATGTGTACATACTTATTCTAACATCTTGAGCTGCTAGGGACTTGAACAGCTGTTTCATTATGGAAATTGAAAGCGTAAGTAGAGTTACTAGTAAAGATTTCTGGAAGTGTGTATGACCTCGCCTGTGATTAATGCTAGGCCTAAGCTGGTGGGATGAATCCAGCTCCCCCTAAAGACTCTGCTCAATGTGTTTGTTTAAGTGAGTATAGTAATTGCTACATCTGACTTGCTTTTGAAATGAGGTCTCTGTATCCATGAAAAACTTTATCTGAATATCATGTCTGTACAGTGGGGGGGAGTAGCTGTTTCTGTAGTAGAAAAGGAACATTTTTGGGAAGTGATGGGAGGTGTGTTTTGTTTGTAGTTGGGGTTGGTTTTTTTTTTTGTTTTGTTTTTGGAGGGTGGGATCGTGTTCCCCCCAGTGGTAGACTGTACCTCTGAAAAAGAATTAATCATACTGTAAATTGTGTCACCTGATTTTAGCAGTTATTCATAGTCAAACTTTATTTCATGACCCAAAGGATAACATAGCAAGATAAAATCTGTGGAGCCCAGTAACTTTTAAAAAATCTGCGTAATAATCTTTCATGTAATCTAGCTGCCTAAATAAGAGCTTGTGAGTGGTTTTCAATGCATGATCTAGTGATGCCTAGCAGCTCTGAAATGACTTCTCTTAAGGGTTGAATGAGTAACTAAAGAAGCAGTAGACCTAAATGTAGACTTGATGTCAGTAGACTTAAATTCACTTTACAGCAAAGTTCTTCTAGGGATCTAGAAGAAGATAAAGGCAGGAAATCACTCTACCTAGACTGATTCTCAGAAATCTCCAAACCCTATGGGTAAATCTCCTATTCCAAGACAGAAATGTATAGGGGATAGTAAAAATAGTTCTGAATAAACAATGAAGATATTTAAAACATGAGCAGTTTTTCTATTGTGTTATATAAGTTCATATGACTATGAAATCCATTTTTTGGCAGGGATATTTTCTCATATAGGAACAACAATTGCCTGGCTTAATTCTCACCTTCTGTCTTGCCTTTCTGCAACTAGTTGGAATAGATTTGTTTGAAACACCATTAGAAATTCTCTTTTCTTTCCTTGCCACTGCATTCAGATGCTCTGTAGCACCAATTATTTCAGATGGGCAGATGCATTTCCTTTTCTAAGGTTAGGCATCTCACAGTCCATATATCCCTTACCCTGAGGCCTGTAAGAATGTGGTCTGTAGGTAGCAAAAACTGTCCAGTTTATCATTCACTTGAAAGCTACTTTACCCAAGAACCTGGAAACATCTGTGAGTATGAAGGGGAACAATATACCAAGCAAAGCTGAAAGTAGGTTCTATCCCTATTTTCTTTAGCAGGATAAATGAAGAAGGCTTCAGGTGTACCAGTCTTCAGTGACTGATTGTTGTACCTTGCCAGAACCGACTTATTAGCTGCCTTTTTCAGGGCAACTTGTTTTGCTTAATAAGGTCCAAATGACTGGAGCAAAAGCTTTATTGAGATCCTCAGAGACTGAACAAAGGTCTGAATTTTGTTCTTATTGTTTTCTTTGAGGTTGTCCACTGGTAAAAACAGAATCACTTGTACATCAGTGTTTCTAAATCCACATCAGCTCTCTGGGAGCCTTTTCTGTGATACGTGCTCATGTAATGATTTAAGATAGCGACTGTGACAGCATGGGGAAAATGACTGTCTTCATAAGCAGTCTCTCTATATGGCATGTGTTATGTGCCCTCAGCTTTTAAGTACATGGATGATGGACATGCTTTTGAACATCCTTGGAGGTGACTTCCTTTCCCACACCAGCTGGAAGAGGTCGTCCACGAGGAACTGTAGGTACATCCGCACAACAAAGCGTCACATAGAGAGATCCATGTTGACTGAAAGATTGTCATGGATCCTGGAAGCAGTGTAATACACTGATGTAGCACTCCACTAGGCAGCTAATTCATAGTGAGCTCTAAGTTGTGACTGGCCTAAGCTATGCACCATGCCAGCATGCTCATGCTCATTCTAGAGCCTGAGCTAGCTCATTCATGGCTGACTGGGTGCATCTATATGGCACTGGATGGTGTTTTATTTCTCGCTTTGCTGCGTGCTATCGGAATGAGGTTCCCATGGACCCCATCCTGTAGGTGGAGGCTGATAAATGTGCATTCCTGTCTCTGAGCTATAAGGAAGTCTTTTGTGCCAGTTATGACATACCTTCTGAGGATCTTTTGGATCTTTTTTATCTTTGGGATAACCTAAAAAATAAAACTCCAAAACACAAAACCCCCAAACAAACAAAAACGCAAATCAAAACAGAAAAATCAAGCCTTCTTTGCCCAGACTTCTTAGCAGAGAACTATGCTTTGAGCATATTCATGTCATGTGCCAGATTTTTATCTGAGTGGCACTTTGTGCTCATTCTTTCTTTGGAGCCTGAAGGATGTTCTTGGTGGCTGTAGCTTTTCCTAGTGCAATAGGTCAATCAGCTCCTTGGACCATGGGTCTCCTGTAGCCACCTGAGTAGGTACCTTACTAAGCTGCTTTTGGTTCAGTGACTTGTTCTTCCTATAAACACTTCTTTTCTCGCTCGAGACCTGAACAGCTGAGCTAGTACCCTTTCATCTATCTGTGTGCTCCTTAGTTCATTCACAGTCAAGTCACCAGCTGGTAAGCTGGGGGCTGACAGATAGCACAGTCTGGCCTTTCTCCCCTGGCGGAGCTAAGGCTGTGCCCTATCTTCTTCAGCAGGGCTAACTGCACAGAGTAGTTACTTGTAGCCTGTTTGATTTCTTAAGCCATGCAGAGCTGCTTTTTATTGAACTACCTCATTCACTGAAGTGTCAGGTTGTCTTTGTGGTCTTATCTCTATAGCATTCATTAGTAAATAACATAATTTTCTTTCTGTCTTATGTTCTTTCCTGCAATGTAGCAGGAAGGTCATTCAGTCAGATTTTTTTTTTTTTTTCCTTTTTGCTTGTTTCCCTGGAGCTGGTCTGTGTTACTGAACAGAAGGCTGATAATTCCCTGCTGAATTTCCAGGACTGCTGAATGAATAAATTGTGTAGGGGAGTGAGTGGGAGCGGAAACACTTCTGTGGTGGCTTTTTTTTTTCCCCCTTTGAAAAATGTGT
This sequence comes from Platalea leucorodia, assembly GCF_965183815.1. Lineage (NCBI taxonomy): Eukaryota > Metazoa > Chordata > Aves > Pelecaniformes > Threskiornithidae > Platalea > Platalea leucorodia. Next base: position 61,760,586 of record NC_138826.1, read on the forward strand.
TCTCTGCAATCAACTATAAAAATGAGCAGCACCAACTATAAAATCAGTCTGAAATGTACAGGGTATAACTTCTGAGTATGGTTGTTCTGTGATAAGGCACATGATTTTTTTCAAAAGAAGTTAAAAGCAGTCTGTCCTTAATATATGCATGGAAAATAGTCTTTAGTATTTTGTTAGGCTACTTTGTATCACAGGCTGTCAACTTGGACAGAATCTGAAGCGGGGAAGGGAGTTCTTAGAAGCAGTCCTTCTCTCCCACCTCAGTAGAGTACAAGATCTAACCATCTAAATGTAGTTGCATGCTCTCATTGCAGTAAATATTTCTGTTCTTTATAATTACTACATATACATCCACACATATTAGTATTTAGAAATAGTGAAAAGTATTCCTTACCGTTGTCGTAAAGCAACAACTTATGCTGTTACAGCTTGGTTTTCCTGGGATGATGCTGATGTATACAAAGGAAAAAAAAAAATCCCCAAACTCTACAGAATTTGATGCTGTCAATTTGATGCTATGAAAATACAGGCTGTGCGGGTGTAAAACCTGCATGGAATAATAGACCAGACCTTCTGAAGTAATACACAGAAAAGGATAGGTGATGCTAAACAGCTTGTTTAGTCAGAAAGATTAATTCAGTCCTGGACCTTTATAGAACATATTGTGAATAAAACCAGAGGGTACCTGCAAAAGGAAATGAGATGTTTTCTGGCTGATAGAGCAAGTGGAGTAATTTAGGTGTGAAAGTACACTTACCACAAAGCAGCCTGAAGATATAATTGATGGGTCTCTAATTGGCTCCTAGAAAGGAAAAAAGAAGGGACAGTAAATGGAAAGCAAAATTACTGGAAGATTTTTTTGGCAATTAGTTTCTTGTTTTTTTTTTTTTATTTTATTTAGTGTGAAAAAGACAGATTGCAGGCTCACTTGCCTACCATGCTGACACTGTGGGCATATGTTCTATGTGATGATTTTTCAGCTGACCCAGATATCAGATGAGTTTTAATGTAGAGGAATGATCACTTTTGTAAGAACTCTTCATTTTACGTAGTATGCTGTGAGATTCCAGGCATAGATTTCAGCTACATATAAAATCTATGACATGCAGGGAGTTAGTGGCATTTCATAACCAAAAGCAGAAAATTAGTCTGCAGTTGTTAAAAATGCATTGAGAATTACTGAGTGTTTTTCTGTTTTTTTTTTGTTTGTTTGTGTTTTTTTTTCTTTTGTATATTTTTAGAAATGTGGTTTATCAGTTCCTTTCAATAGGCTAAAACTGAAGTTGAAACGTAACCAGCCTTGAAACTGAATTTCCTTTTAGGTGTCTCTGTCAGTATCTCAGATGCTGCCTAACTCCCCATCTTTCTGAAGAGGTGAGGATGCTTTTGTGGATGAAGAAACATGACTTTAAATGTTTAAGCTTCACTCCTTATTCAATTTAAAAAATGATGAGAAATCTATGCTAAAGAGGGTTCTGGCATACTCAGCATTGGTTGAACTTATTTAAAAGCAGCAGTTCAGGATGTTTCTTACAGATACAGTTTTGGAATGGACAGCAGTGTTGTTCAATAAAATTGATCAAGGTGTTAAGATGCACAAATATGCTGCTGTCTCTCATGTCAGTAGATGAATTGCTATTGCAGTGTAACAGTCTGTGGATTCTGAGTAAGCAGTTTGCTTTTCTCACAAAAAGGATGTTAGATGTACTATTGGTGAGAAAATGGGGAATGCAAATATGTGGCCTTTGTAAATCCAGTGAACCCTTTCTTCTGAAGTCAAAGCTTACTTGGGGTTCTTACAGCACCGTGTATCTTGTATAGTCCTAAATTGAGACTGGTCTTGCTCAGAGCAATGGGAAGGTTAAAGATCTGGAAGGATCTCTGTCTTACCATACTGAAGTTTTTAATTTCTTCTCTCCCATCCCATAACATTTCCTACTTGTTTGCGTGTTGTCCTTCCTGCTGACTGATATTATAGCTGATACAGCTAGATCATTTCCATGGGACCAGGAGATCTGGGTTCTCTTGCCATGGACATACAAGCTGGGAAGAGATTTGGGCCAATGTTATTTATCCTTGGCTATGAAGAGATAAAGACCAACAGTCAAAATGTATATACATAGGCAAGTAGCCTGTTTTTAAAAAGAATCGTTTATCTACAGTCCTAGTGAAGAAAGTGAGGGAAGCCTATAGCTGGCACTCCTGGAACTCTGTCCTGTTAATGGGTTCAGGCTTTTGGCATTAAACTTTTCCCCTTAGTTTCTGCTTCTATAAATGTACTTTTGTGTGTGTGTGTATATATCAGTAGATTTATCTAGTTCTTAAACTAGTGAGATTTTTTTAGGATTTAATTTTGTGACTACTGAAAATATGGCAAAGGCCTGTGATACAATATTAAAGTATAAAATATTTTTTTCCTTATCTCCTTCTGAATGAACCACGTGAAATAAAAATAAAGCAAGCTAATCCCAGAGAAACTTAATGGAAAAAAGCCTGTATGTTACTTTACAGAATCATGCCCAAAGATCAGTGATGGAAGCTCCACTAACTGATAAGTGAAGAACTGCCCTAAACAAAAACAAAAACAAAAAAACCCCAAAACAAAACCAAACAAAAAAAAAACCCAAACAAAAACCAACCCCCCCCCCCCCAAACAAAAAAAACCAAAAAAACCCAAAAAAAACAACAAAAAAAAAACCCAGGAGAAAAACCTACATGGAGCATGTAGCTCCTTGTACATATGTTAAACTATATTTTTAGGGAAACTGACTGCGTCTTCCGTATATGATTTCTCTGTGAAATACTTACCTGTGAATAACAGTTGTGTAAAAGCAGGTGGGACCACCCTGAAAAAGCAGAAACAGCAACAATTTTTTTTTTTTTTTTCCTGGCCCATTCCAAGCTCATGTTTGTTTTGGATTTCTATTTTTTACTGGTTGTGCTTGAACTTACAACTATACAAGTTATGCAAGAGTTTTTGGGAAGCCTTTTAACTTCAACACTGTCCTTCACAATAAACCCCAGCTTGAATGTCACCAGCACTGGCTTTTAGCACACCGTCATCTGCTGATCCTTTCAGTGGCCATTGTAAAGTACTTTCAGATTGCACTAATGCGTGCTCCTTATTACAGGTAGTGTCTTATCTTAAAACGCTTCTAGTAATGTACTGTTATTAACATAAGGGTTTCTTTCTGGTTCAGCAGAAATAATAGGGCAAGCAGCCAGGCCATCACTCACTGTCAGTGTTTTAACAGCTGAAAATCCAATTAGTTTATCTCAAAACTCCTCTCTATAATAGGGATTTGCCAATTTAAATTCTGTGTACAGAAATGTACTAACCCTTATGGTGTGAGTAATAGTCACAGCTGACATCCACAGCACTTTGGGTGAAAAAAAATAGATATTTTCTGCAAATCAGGAGGCTATTTCAGCAACATTAATATTGGCTGTGTAATTTTACTGTTATGATTTTGCCTACTTAGACTGCAATTGTTTCAACAGAGACTTGTGGTAGCATTTCTGTCCTTCCTGCTATGTGATTTACCTTAAAATATTTACATGGATTTTCTGAAGCATTCTGACAAGTCAGTAAAAATACACAATTGCAGCATCAACTGATGATTTGTGCATACACAAACTACATATGAAATAAAAATTTTTTGTAATCAAAGAGAAAGACCGTAAAGTTTCTGGCTTTTTTTTTTTTTAAGCTAAATGTTTTCTGTTATCTCATTTATGAAGAACATATAACTGTTCTTTCAAAGTGTAAGCACTTGTAATTCCTAGCCATTGCCATTGATAATGCTTATAGCATATGTCTGTCTAAAAACAGAATAAAAACTTTTGTTTCGGGGCTGTCCTTAACAAAAGTTCCATAGAAAATTAAAGCAGCTGAGTCGAAGACAGTAACACTGTCAAGTCTGATTTGATAATCTAAACAACAAAATTGAAGTATGATAAATGGTATCCCATATTTTGAGAAATAAGAAAATGTTTACACAGCCCTGGATTGTTGAGATGAGTGTAGGGAAGGAATTTTGATTCTTTCCCTTTATCAGATGCCAGAGTCCTTGCTCTTCAAACTGAAAGGTTAGTATGTTTTTCACATTTAAAAATATGAAATGTCCTAGATCTAGAGAAGGCTTTCTGCTCCATTTTTGAGGGGAAATACTAACTAGAATTAATCTTTCCAAGAAGCTTCCAAAACAACAACAGTAATAAATTACTTATGAATGCCCAGTTTGAAACTCAGTTACAAGGGACTTGATGTTTAGAAAGCACTGACCTCCTGCCTTTTTAAGATTCAAAGGCCTTTGAGATGTACAAATATAGATACTCGATACTCTCTGAAAAATGTTGGCTAGTGTCTTCACTTCGGTATTGAAAAACATTATCAAAATGATGTGGTGATGTTTAAAGCCATGATCATTGTGGTATCTACTTAGTGTATAAAATGAACACTGATTTATCTCCACTATCCTCCCGACCAAATGAATACCATATTCCTGTCAGTATGCTATTATTTATTCATATTGAAATGGTATCTATATGTTCTAGCTATCTAGGAGGAAAAATAATCTTTATTAGTTAATAAATAATTAACTTTAGTGGACAGGTGGACTGATGCACACAGAGGTAGTGTGAAATGAGTGTGGTTCCATAGGAAGTTTTCCTGAGTTTACAATATGATACAATATGGTTTCTTTTTTGCCTAACTTGTAACTCCTGTCTAACTTTTAACTCTTTTCTCTGAATCCTGTTGATGATATCTGATTTTCTACTCAGGAGGTATTCTTTGCTTATGAGTTATGTTAGTGTCTAAGCTAAAAGATAGCTTGGAGGACAGTGACAGTGTCAGTATAATTATGATGTTAAACCACTGCTTTCAGTTAACTGGAGTCAACTCAGTAGTTACCAATGTAGGGTTTTCAGTGTTAAATTTATGAAAAGAGAAAGGATATAATGAGCTTCTTTCAGATATGTTTTAAAAAGGCCAAGACTATTAGGAGAAGAATAAATCTGAAAGCCAGAAGAGACTTGTTGTATTAACTATCTTAATTTGCTATTAAATATAGGCTATAACATTTCATAGTAATTTTTCTGTTGAGCCCAAGAGCTTATGTTTGACTAATGCGGTTATTGCATCCAGACTTTACCATTGGTCTTCAAAGGCCGGGTGAACAGACTGACCAGGCAAATAGCCCCAATACTAGAAATACGTATCCCTTTCAATGGTAATAGAACAATACATACATACAGAGCGATGCAGACCAGGATATCAGAGTACTGACCACATAACCAGTTCTGATGAAAAGTGGAGACCAAATGGTGTTTTTGCGGTCTCATATGGACAGTCTAGGAGCAGCTCTGCTGCTTCTGTCAAAGTTGTCAAGGTGTAATGTCTTGTTTTCTTTTCTTTTTCTGGATTTTCAGCCATCTCTGAATATTATTAACTGGGTGGGTATCACTTAATTATCTGTGTGAGTATAATTGTAGCATAGTAGGTGCTACAAAGAGCAGGTGCACTTAGGAAAGCCTGTGGGACATTAATAAGACAGTACTTCTTCCCTTAGAACATCAAAGTAAATTTATAGCGGCATTATTCTGCTAGATTTGATAAATATACTGCTGAACACCGTTTTGCCCCTCCAACATTCACTGTGCTTTAGCTGCAACTGGAGCTGTTTGTGGAGTTAAAAGGTTTAGGGCTCAGTCTGTTGGGTTTGGGACTGTTCTGTGTATTTAGGATTCCATCTTCTGCCTGCTGCAGCGCTGGCCAGACTGGAGAGCTGTGTGTAGCGCAGGGCCTCTTGCTGATGTAAACCATCCCTAATAAACTGTAATCCCTCTTCACCTTCTGTTAGATATCTGTACTGGCACTGTGGAACTGGGGCTGGACCAGTAATAAGTACTTTCACTTGGACATTCCCACATTTGTTTTTCTTTTGAGCTGGGTGCTGCTATTGTCCAATATGGGTAAACCATAGAAATCCAGTTCTCACTAAACTCATTCATAGACATCCATTAGCTAAATCAGCACCAAATTATTGTCCCTTAAAAACAAGCTGCCTAGCATGCTTGTTGTGCTCCTTTGGGTCCATCTTAATTTGAACACACATTGTTCCTTTCCCTTGCTAATTACCTTTTTTTTTTTTTTTTTTTTTTCCCTTAGCAGCTGTAACACCAGGCCCTTCATGTGTGCTCATGATCTGCTTGTGAACTACATCTCCTGTCCATGTAGTCCTTGTGATTCCCTTTGGTATTCAAGCCTCTTAAATACTATTTACTCTGGCCCTGGAATCAGTTAACATAAAGGGCTGGTTCTGGTTGGATTTATTTATAGCTTTCCTGCTCTCCCAAAATAACAATTACTGCTATCCTAATCTGATTGTAAAGGGTTTTTTTGCTGTAACTGTGGTCTTTGGTACTTCGTGTCTCTCCTAGTTTTCACTAAGCCTCTTTACTAAAGCCCTGGTTTCTTCTCAGCTGTATCTTCTCCCCATCCCTCTAATTACTCCCAGATGTTACCTAGTGTTTCTGTTTCTGGTGTCCTTTAAGGACACGGTCAGTCTTTTAATGCAGGTTACAAGATATGTACATCTTTTTACTTTGGTTTCCTCTTCATCTATGAATTTTGCTTGACTCTCTAGGTTTTCATTGTAATAGATTACTACTTAAATCGGCTCTTCTTCATCCTTATTAAAAAACCACGCAAATGTTCATCTTGCAGTCTTCCTGTAAAATGTTTCAATCTTTCAGAAATTATCTACAAGCTTACTCAAGCTAGCTGCTGCTATCTGGTGGGGCAATAATCACCTTTAAGAGGTGACTTCATTCTTCATATACTGTTAGTTTGAAGCTATCTTCACTATAATTATGTTCCCTCTTGTTCTTGAGCACAAACGCAGCTGCAGCTCCCAGTAGTTGCTTTTTTGTGAAGAGCAATAAGAAAATGAGAGATCTGAGGGATGTATAACATTAAGGCAATCTTGATAATATAGCAAAGCCTTTGAAGCACTGCAAGACTCATCAAGTCTATCTTATTAGCTCATTTTTAGTTATTGGATTAGCTTGCATTTCTGAATTGAGCACAACCCTGTCATCTACCATTCTCGTTACTTGAACAATTTGGTTTTGATCTATATTTTACCCTTCCATTGCGAATCACTCATGCCTCCCTGTTAAAATGCCTAATATAACTTGGTACAGTTCTAACTTGACTGGCATCTAATTTCATTTCAGTAATAATTTGCTCATTTCTGCTTTGCTCATGATCCCTGGCTCTCTGTGTTTAATAATGTGCTCTGTCACAAAGTTTTTGCGTTTGGTTTATTTTCTAATGGAGTGCAGGGAGAGCGTGTACTATATTCTCTAGGACACTCACAAAGGCCTGCAAAATGTGAGTCACACTACATGTTTCTGTTCCAGTTGTTTGAATTTTCCCCAACTTCTGTGGCTTTTGCTGTACATGTTTTCCCTGCTAACCTTCTGAGGCTGGTATTTGCTCATTACCTAGCGTGTGATCAGCAGTCTCCTGATTCCTCTTCACCTCCAGCATGACTTGAATGGCAGCCTGTGCTTCACTTAAGTTTTTTCTATTTCATTCTTGTGTCCTCTCTTTAAAAAAGATGGCTACCCCTTTTTCTGCTGAAGCCTTCTTTTCCTGGACATCTCTTAACACAGTTGCTCTTCACCACCTTTCCGCTATAGTATTACATTCCTTGGCTTTGTATTCCTCTACCTACTGTTGCAACTTCCACAACTCTGGCTCTAGGGCTTCATTTTTCTGGTTTTTAATACTGTTTTCAGCCTTTTTTATCTTATTTTTCAGCTCCTATTTTTGGCTCCTTTTCTTATACACCACAGTGTCCAAAGACTCTAATGCTGTTCCAACGCTCTTAACTTAATTCCCCACTTCATGTTTACTTTCATGCTCTCGAAGAAATCATTCTGCATTTCCTAACTGCCATTAAAAAATATCCTCTGTCCATGGATTGGGACCCCACTGAGAGCCCTGTTCTTCTAACCAAGAATTTGTTTTGCCCTGTTTTTTAAATGACAAGACAAAGGATGGAAATCCTTTCAATCCACCTTTCTCCTGGGTATTTTCTGAGGATTACTGGTCAGGTCACCAGCCCTTGGGTAATTCCATAGTTCTCAATCATGTAGATTACTTGCAGATTTGAAACTACCTTACAGCGAAGCAGTGAAAGCAAAACAACTTCCTTTACATTAATCGCTTAGGCTGTTGACACGGCTGCAGACTGACAGTGAGATAGTGGTTTTTCTCCTCCTCGCATGCTGTCAGCAGTCCTTAATTGCTTAAGCTGTCCACATTCTCCATCAGTTGTTTCATCCAAGCTTTACAACTAGTCTTCAGAAGTAGGTAACCAGACCAACCAAGTGGAAACAGCAAACTTGAGATCAAATACTTGAAATACATTTTCCTTTTAATGATATAAGACAATACTTCCATGTATACTGATCCAGACCAGGATATCAGTGAACAATTTTGTGGACCCAGTTCTGAAGGAAAAGAGGAATGAAGTGGTGTTTCTTGCAGTCTCTTATGGGCAGTCTAGATGTGCCATCAGGCCGCTTGATTTGTTTGGTGGGTTTGGGGTTTTGTTTTGGTGTTTTTCCCTCCTTACAGAAGTGCCTGTTTTCCTCAGCTTTTTATCTGTAGACTACACGTCAGTGCAGGAACTTAGTGTAGCAAAACTTAATGAGAGATCTCATTGGAAGATGAAGGTGATATTTCACAAAATTAACTTAATTGGTTGAATAATTAACTCAATTGGTTAAATAATTAACCCACTTGCATTCACTTTTTCGTAATTATAACTCACTTGCACTCACATTTTCATAATTGTACTCACTTATACTTTCATACTCATGTGATGGGTATACCCTGATGTGTATGCCAAGTGGTCTGTCCAGGACCACTTGCATGGAGCATAGAAGATAAGGGACCCCAGCTATTGAATGAGTCCTCATCATGTCTGTTGGGTTCTTTATGATTAGTATCAGCAAATGGGGTTTTCAGTCAGGTTGTTTATAGCCTTTGGAGCCCTGCAAATGTGGCATAATCCTTTTGCTACAGAATTTTGCTTATTTGAGCTTCCAAAAATTTAGGCAAGTTTGCTGTTTCTTGTTCATTTCCTCCCTTTGAGCTATAGTCTGTCTTAGCATCACACAGAGAGAAGATGAAGGCCCATGTGATGTGATGCAGCCTTGTGGCCATCCTCCTGTTGTCAGAGTGCAGGGTCTTCCCCAAACAAATCCTCTCTGCTGTGGTCTTATCAGAGCACAGGCCTCCTGAGCTTGACAGAAATAACATGTTCCTTTTTTTTTTTTTCTTCCTTTTTTTTCCTTTGTGAACTGAATTGCATGACGTGCTATTCCTTCATTCTTTGGGTTTCTCAGGTTTCCCTGGAAATGCATGCTACACAGCAATATTAAAAGAATATGTGTACATATAGACAGTTGCTTTCTAATAACTTGTTATTAACCTCTGTCTAAATTGTGCTTTTTGTCCTTTTCAGGTTATAATACATTGACGCTCTGATTTTAACACTGAAGAAGCTTCTGTTCTTGCTAGTGGTTTGTTCCATTGCTGTCCCTTTTTAAAGCATTCATGCTATTTCTCGTTCGGACTTCTAACTTTAACTTAATATCTTTCCCTTTTGATAAAACAGTTCTTGTTTCATGGTATTTTCTACCCTTGAAATTGGTTTGCTTCTTTAGCTAAACGACATCTTTTTGATAGACTAGTTCCCTTGAAATTTAAATTAATTGGGAGTAGTTTATAAGTAGTCACTTCTATCAAAGCAGAAATGAAAGAGTAGAAATGTGTTCCCCTTTGGTTCTTTGTTTTTTTTCTTTCATTCCCCCCTTTAACATAGTGGTAGTCACAGTGCAGTCGAAAAGAGGCCACAGGATGAAAGTCTGGGTTTCTTCCAGAGGTGTGATGGACAAAGAAGGTGGCCAGTGACAGGACCTGAGTGACCTCCTCAGTCCCTTGGAGGAGGCTTGGCCAGGTCCCTGCTGAAACAGACTGGTAGCTCATGTGCAGTGCAGCTTCTGCTTAGAGAGAGATATCAAGTGAGTAATGTGTTTCTAGGTACTTAACTTGCCATTTTTCACAGCAAGAGATCAGTGTTCCTAAAACCAGGGTGTCTGTCATAGGTGACCCCTGTACAAGGTAGCTAGTAAATGACTTTTCACAAAGAAGTTTTTCATTAGAGATGCACTTCTCCATGCCACCATTTAAAATCTTTTAGGTAGGAAATGTTTCCAGCAACTCAAGTTACAAGTAAGAATGATTTGGGTTTTAATAATTGTTACAACAATTTGGATTAATTTCCTGGATAGTGCAGGACATATAAAGCCTCACTCTATGTTGAGCACATAATCTCAGTCTGAATAGTAGTAAATATTACCATGGTATCTCAAGATGAAATCTGGCCACTTTTCCTGTGGTTACTTTCAGTGCTTTTTGTCCTGAGAAGCCTGGCCAATCAGGGCTTTCAACAAAAGGCATTATTCTTTAAAAGGCATTATTTTTTTCTACAGAAAATATGTTGTCTTCATACTCCGACCTTTCCAAAACCCCAGATCTTCCTCTGTGATTTTTCACTGAAGTTAAAAGCCAAAGTCCCTGGTTTTGTTTCCAAGTATACCTATTCTTTGTCACCATGGTTTGCTGTGTGCTGTCATCCTAATATTATTTGTATTCTGTGCTGTATTGCCAGGGTCAGCAATGAAACATGATTATCTTGGGATCTAATGAAATAGTTTCCTGCCTCCTGTAATTCTCACAGTGGCTCAGACATTTAACCTTTTGACCCACTGGGACTAGCCTCCTAATAAATATACTGCTATGACAGCAGAGCTCTCTCAATTGTTTGCTGTATTTCCAAGTCAAATATTTTAAACATTTTAACATTTTGCACTTCTCTTACTTCTTCCACATGATGTGTGTGTGTTTTTTTTTTTTTAACACAGCTCAATAAACCGATGTGTTGAATTTGAGTCTTGCATAATATCTACGTGAATTTTATAGTAATAAGTTACAGCATGCCAGGTGATATCTGGGATAACTTTTAAAGCCAATAATTCAAATATTTTCTGTTATACTACATCATTATTCCTTTTTTCCCATTTTTATTTATCTCTGTGTCATTGGCACACGTATTTAATCAGGACAGCATAAGTGGTGGACTTTACCCTAGATGTGGCTATGGCAAGGTTCCTTATACTTGATTCCTCTTGCATTTTTACCATTCCTCTGATCTCTCTGGGCACAGTTTCAGCATGTACCTGTGTTTCTCAGCTGTGAGATGGCATGCTACATGTGGCTGGCCCAGCTGAGCTGCAATGCTGCTGCTGCTCAACAGACCTTCATAAAGTTGCTTGGAGCAGGTTAGCAAAAGTGGATTGAGTAGCCCTGAAAAAAACCTATGAGTTGCTATTTTCAAAGCAGCCTAAGCGTTTTGGACAGTCTTTTAAATCAAAAATCCACCTCCATTTCCTGGGGTGTTCTGAAATAATCAGCATTGGTGTGTGATAAGGTGTATGTGTGTGTAAATACACAACACAGTCTTGGTGCTATTTGTGTAATAAACAGCAGACTCATGATAAGTTGATCTCTTTTCTTTTAACTCTGTCCTAATCAATTTCTTTTAAGACATACAGCATTATAAATGTCTGGGTTCTATATATTGCCAGCCTTTTCTCATTTGCATTGGGACAGAGATGCAGCATAATAAGAGAAATTTACTGAAAATATTTCATTCCATTCCCCTGAGTTTGGTTTTTTTTTTTTTTTCCTTCTGAGCCATGCTTTATGAAATCTCATCACAGCTCCCACTGATGTATTAGGAGTTTATGGAGGTTCGTAATTCATCCTGTAAAGGGAAACCAACACTTAAGAAATGCTTGGAGGTGGCTTGGATTCACTGACTCAGTATTTTGTGCACAAGGAGCAACTCCTGCCATGTGGGGCCAGCTCAGAAACCAGTATTGTGGGGCAACTTGGTACAGAGATAGCTGATTAGCTCTCTACAGAGGCAGCCTGGGTTGTCTTGGCTGATGTTGGATTGGTGTGAAGAAAATCCTGCTGGCTCTTGTGGAGCCTTTTGTCTGTACTCTGCCATCCGAGTGCTTTTGTCAGCTCAAACACAAGATCATGCTTCGTGGACCTTTGAAGTCCAGCCTTTTTGTTTTACTAGCAAGCCTATGGAAAACCTGAAGTGCTGAGAACCGTGGTGCAGAACAGGCCGGCTGGAGCTGCAATGGTCAGGGTGCGTCTGGCAGGGCTTCTTTGTTCTGGTTCACCGCTGCCCGCATCCCATCCTGGCTGACAATGCCGAGCCCCGTGAGCGTCTCTTCTCTGCCTTCCTAGGGATCCTGGTTAAGGGGGCACTGCGCAGCCATGTAGAGTGCGTCAGTGTTGCTATACATACAACTGTACTTGCCCACACCTGTATTTACAAGATTTTCAAAAGTGTGTTGAGAAGTGCACAACCTTCCAGTTTCCTAGGGCTGTTTTTGTGGAGTGGCTTTTGTTTGTTCTGTGATGTCCCCCTTTGGGTACACAGAGACTTGAGAGTGGTGCAGTTTGACTTAAACATCTTCTGCATAGATTTTATATGGAGTTGCCACTGTCTTCAAAAAGTTGGCTTATAGATTCCTAACAGTAAAGGTAGTTATAACTATATTTTGACACAAAGGAGTATCTATGAATCCATTGCAAAAGAAATGTGCTGTTCAATGACACAATGTCTTTTTCACTTTGTGTATCTCTTTCTGTTGGTGTGTGCTTCCAACAAATGTACTTGTAGATATGCTGCAGTTCAGAGGTTCAAGTTCAAGATCTTTCATGGATATGCAGGCTTAAAAAAAAAAAAAAAAAAAAAACAACAACAACAAAAAAAAACACCCAAACAAACAAAAAAAAAAACCAAAAAAAAAAAACCCCAACAACCATCAACCCTCTCAGGAGTTGCCTCAAAGTGGGAGTCAGTAGGGAGCTCTCTACCCTCTTCTGATATTAAAATACTTCAATTAACTGTCGTATCTTCCCAATGTGGATTTGTCTGACACTCTCCAAAGATTCTTTGTAAAGCAATGAATAGAAAACAAGCATCCCTATAGGCAGCTTCATCATGTCTGTCAGATGTCATGTTGTGATAGTATATTTTCATCTAATGAATCATCAAATATGATTCAGTGTAAATTGCAAATATAGATTAGAAATGGTCCTCAAGTAATGGAAGTGTTTCATAACACAGAGTACGAAAGGCTAACAATAAATGGAAACTGCTTATGATAACGTGTTTTGCACCGAGGAGGTCCTGGTTCTTTTGGGATCTCTGCAAGAAAGGCACCCAACACTTAAAGCTGGTTAACTAAATTATTCAATAAAGGATGGAAATTATAGAGAGAGTGATAGCAACCTTGCATCTCTCCTGATGCTGGGACCCTGCCTGCTGTGGCATTGGACAAGCCCCAGGTGGCTCATGGCACGCTGTGTCATTCCATCCATGGTGAGTGTCACCAGCCTTTCTGTTCACCTGGTACTCTTATAAGGTCTTGGTCATAATACATGTTCATCGATCACTGATAGCAGTCAAGTTTGGAAGGTGGACTTAGCTTTGAAAAGTCCCTTGGATAATATGCTCCACTACCTTATATCAATAAAATTATAGTTCTTGCACAGGTGCACGTAATATTTCAAGAACAAGACAATGCTCTGTACATATACTTACAATTGAGTATATATTGTATATATACATAATGATTATCTATGCATTGATTATGCATATGCAGATTAATTTTACTATTGTGTAGAGCAGTCACATGGTATCTGTGATAGAGAGGCATACACTGCAGAAAGAGTTGTGCCTGCTCTGCTGTGGCTGGTTGGTATCCCAGGCTAGCCAGAGCACACCTGCATATGTGAGAAGGAAGCAAGGGTGTGGGTCACTAACTCCTCATACCACAGTGTGCTGCCTGCACCACTAGAAAGTTGAAGGATGAATGTGAATTGTGATATACGCCTTTTGGTGAAATACCAGCTGTGTTACTCATTTGCCCAGTGAAGCCGATATAGTTCAGGTAATAGGAAGAGGTCTTGTAATCAGTCATTAATGTTGGACAGGTATACTTTTTAAAAAAAAAAAAAAAAAAAAAAGGCCATCTCCAAAGTGAGGCAAACTGTTAGTGCTTCTGGAGACCTTATGGAAGGGGTAGGTGATACTCATTTTACAGTATCTTTAAGATGCCTGACTTCTACCTACCCGCACTCATTCTGTTAAAGATTTAATTCACTCACACTCTCATACGCACATACTTTCAAGAACCAAGACATGTATGTGTGCACAAGTAGTCACATCAGGATCATTTGTGTGACAGGACAGAGGATGCTGGGTACTCATCATGTGTCTTGACCTCTTATTGACTGGTGATGACAAACTGGTTTTTGACTGTATGCGTTGGGAGTGGATGGTGGTTTGGATATTGTGCCTCATATTTTGTTTCATTTCTCCACAAAAATCCTGAATTTCACAGTTCTCTTTTTCTTTATCTGGATATTTTATGGATCCAGTCCTGTTGTTCATTATCTTGACATCTTTAGGTCAGTTTGTTCTTCCTTTTCTTTTACATGAAATCACGTATATGGCATTCTGTAGCAAGTAACTGCTAACTTTCCTTTTAACCCCTGTTCTGCTCTTTCTTATAGTGTACATGTGAGCACATGTGCACGCATACACAAATATTTCCTTTTGTACTTCATTCGTACTGATCCTGGTACTTTTGTTTTACATTTCTTCAGAAGAGTAGGAAATCATTCACCTTAATCATTTGTGGAAGGCATGGATATTTGCATTCTGATGTTGCAACTGTGCAAATGGCCATCTGACTTGTACTGGAATACATTCCTTTACAGTTTGCTAAGTATCAAGTTTGGAGATGTGTGAAAGTTTCCTTTCTGGAAAAGAAAAGAAAAGCTCTGGGATCTGGTGCCGCAACAGATTTAGATTGCTAGCTAAGCACTCCCTTGCTGGCTGCTGATTGGCGTGTTCTTCCTTCTGTGTTGCTGATCCTCTGCTCTGTGGGAGCACGGGCATTGCTCCCACGGACGTGTGTCAAGGGAGGAAAGACTTTCTGTTCCACGAAAACTGCTGTTGTGAGAAGGAAGACTCTAAAGAGAAAATTCTGATGGTGCTCGTGAAGTAGTTTGAAAGCCTCTGTGAAGACAGGACTGCCTCTGAAAGAGCTGAGATTGACAGATTTTGCTGATTTTCAAGTTTAGTTGTTTAAACTGTTTGCAATTTGCTTGCAATTTTCACATGAGCAAATACAGTGAATCAGGAGCCAGAAATAAATACCCAGGGGTGAAATCTGGGCTCCACTGAAGCCAGTGAAAGCTCTGGTTACTTTCTCAGCAGAACTGGATAAGTCATGGGTGCTTGATTTGCATATTCTTATGCAATTATTTTACATTCATGAAGATAGGTCACCCTGAGACAAAGCTGCAGATAAAGCAAAACCATATTATCCTCTGAAATTTGTTATCCTTTGTAAATTGCTTACTGGGAGGCAACTTATTTCACAAATGGAAGTGTTCATCATCAGGCATTATGAATTATTATGAATTTAACACTGCGTCAGAGAACAAGGCTGAGAACTACTTAAGATTCCAGTTTTGGCTGAGGCAAGATGGGCACATCCTATAAATGTGCTTGCAACCCTGGAAGTTGCCTGCTGATTCCTGACCTCGCTGGTTTGCATGCCGTTTTCAGATCCCATCCTCGCTGCAGCCACCGCCCTCTGTATTCATACAGTAGAAGGAAACTAGTGCTAGGGACAGCTGGGTCCTTAGGCAAAAGCACTGGGACAGCTACACCTGGACAAATGGCTTAGATTGCAGGTTTCTTGCTTATTAAAGCTAAATCTTGATTGGACTATTGCCTTTTGCTTATGTTGGGGTGGCACATGGGAGCCTGATCAGTCTGGAGCCCCGCTGCACTAAGACAAGTAGGTATATAAATGCAGAGGATGGGGCATGGTCTGCCTTCTTCAATTTATCATCAGGTTGCCTTTAGACAGGCACATTTGGTGTGAATGCAAGTAGTACTTGGAGGAGTGCCAGGCCATTTACCTTCTCACACAACCTCATGTGTCAGATAAGGCCCTCTCCTCCTTAGTACATCTGCCGGTCAGCACCGTACACCAAACTCCTTTCCTCACTATCTTTACTTTGGTTGAATAAAGGAGCAGATTTTTTGTTGTTGTTTTTTTGAGGGGGCTGGGTTTGTTGTTTTTTTGTGTGTATGTTTTTTTTGTTTTTTTTTTTTTTTTTTTTTTTTACCCTATACAAAATGAATTGAAGCTCCCTATGGATTACAGTGGGGACAATTGCATTCTTTGGTATTCTTTCTTTCTCTCTCTCTTTAAAGTAGGCAAGCTGTTGTTGCTGCAACATGATTATCACTACCACCATATGCCTTAAAATCTCACTTGCTCTGGAGGCATGAGATTATCCAGCACTTGCAGGAAGCACCCAGCTGCACTAGCATTGTGCGAAACAGGTGTGTGCGCCGCATTGATCAATGCTAATGGAAGCATAAAGTTCCCCATGGTAAATCTGTGGCTGGCAGCACTCTAATTAAACCCTCCTTTGAAAATAAATGAGAGGTCTGTAATTTTGGCCTCTTGTTCTGAAGGGCATGCTTTTCTTTAGAGATTTTTCCAACTTAAATTTTTAGGACATTTTATAAATGCCTGAAGCAGCAGAAATGTCTGAATCGTCTTTCTCCTTTTAAACCTTTGGTTTAAAGTTATTTTTCTAAAAGCTAATGTATTCCCCCGCCAGGAACTTAAATACTCCAGCTCTAGGAACTGGAACATGGAGCACTCCATTGTCGAAGCTACTTGTGCTAAGCCCAACTCTGGTTGCCACATGCTGATATTAAGTATGTCGTGTGTCGCAAGGAGAGAGTATATTCTTATTAATCACCTATGGAGTAGTCAGAACCGCTGTGCTGTCAATTCATAGAGAGAACTGCAGAGAATAGGAATATAAGTGATGGCAGGGAAATTAAGACTTTAAATTTAATAAGCACAAGTACTTTAGTGAGGTACACAAGAAACATGCATTCTGTGAGATTTTAGCAGTTTAGAAGATCTTTTACTGCCTTGACTGCTATAGACCTGAGCTAAGTCTTGCCTAGTTACTAGGACTTTGGCTTAGACTAAGTCCCTCTCTCAGAGACTAATTTCTGTGACTGCTGCAATAAAACTGGTTGAGAGTGCTGCTGTTGCAAATAAGCAAAAATCAAGGTCTGTTTGTGCTTGAAATCAACTCTCCCACTGTTGATATTTCTGGTCTCTATATGCGCCATTATATTTAAATAATCAGATCTGTTTATTACAGTAAAACTAGAATGGTCTTGCTTTTGATCATTTTTATTCCTAGACTGGTGTTGAAGATGCCTAAAAAAATGGCCAACCATGAGTCATAGCTCCTTCAACTGTATGGTCCATGAGAAGTGGAGTGCACATCAGCCCTTCCAGCATACGGAATTGCTCCTGTAATCATAACATAATTTAGTTTGGAAGGGGTTCCTGAAGACTATCTTGTCTATCCCCTGCTTGAAGCTCAAAGTTAGGTGTTGCTCAGGGTCTTGTCCCAAACAAGTTTTGAAAGTCTCCAAGGACAGAGATTACCCCGCCTTCTCTGGGGACTTATTTTGGTGCTGTGCCACTCTCAGGGTGAATTCCCCTTTGTCTTGTGAGAATTTACTCAGTTTTGGGTTGTGGCCATTGCCTCCTGTCCTTTCCCTGTGCACCTCTGAGAAGGGTCTGTTTCTGCCTTCTCTATCCCCCTTCAGGCAACAGAAGAATGCAAGCAGGTCTCCCTTTCCTTAACCTTTTCTACTTGTGCTGAACAAACCCTGTTCTCTTAGCCTATTCTTGTATGCCATGTGCTCCAGATCCCCAAACATCTTAGCCTTTGACCTACCTTAATCCAGGCAGCAAAGCACGTACTTTGTCATGAAAAGTCTCCGACTCCAAGCATCATTGGTTGCTGGGACTAATTCAAAAGTCAGTTCTCTCTCAAGCAGAGGTCAGTTGTAGACATATAGAGGTTTCCTCTCTAGGAAATATTCCCAGCAATGAAACTCACTTTGCTTTCCTGACTGCTGCTCATCCTGGGCTGCTTGTTTCATAGACCTATTGACAATGAGCTTTAAATAGGGTCCATTGCTGTGCCTACAGAGTTAGGTCTGCTCCTTCTACTCCCATGTGGTGCTTTGCATTTAGTAAAATGCTTTTAATTTACTGTTTGATCACCCAGAACTGCAAGAGCTATCTGCAACTCTACAGTCAGCTTTGGCTCCTACTTCCCCAAATAGCATGCTACTGGGATAGCATTTACTTGTCCTGGGAGTGGATCTCCTGAGAAGCCCATCTGAATGCAGTTAGCTTGGCAGGTCTGTGCTTGGGTCATATTCCAGGCAGGATAATGAAGAACTAGTCACAGCCAGTTTGGTATTTTCTATGACAGAGATGGAGCCATTATGCTCAGCCTGTTGGGGAGAGGGGAAAGGCATCAAAAGAGATGCTTCTTTTTGAGTGACAGGTAACCTGCCTCTTTTCTCCCGTTCCATTTACAAAAACTATAGAAACCAATCTCTCGAGAGGTTCATGAAAAGGTTCAAAGAAGATTGCAAATTGTTGGAAAAAATAGCATTTATCAGGATGGGGATGTTAGCTTTTACCTCTGCACGTGCTTGTTGTAGTCAGTTCTCTTCTTCCCCTGCATTTGGGGACCCCATCTAGCTGGTGACTCATTGAGACAGACAAGCCACAAAGACGTATTTTGAAAAAGTTTGAGAAACGTGAAGAAAGGTAGAGCGAATCTTTATGTTTGTTTCTAAATGTCAGTTCAAGGATAAGATACCGCTGCTTTAATTATCTGAGACTTTGTTGTGGGTCCAAAAAATACCTTAAAGGAGATAAGGTTTTTTTTTCTTTCTCTATGAAAATGTGGAGAGCAGAAATGCCCATTTTGGCTTCTAATTTCTTTTGTTTGTATGATGAAGAGAAGTATTCTGAGCATAACAACTTCTGCCTGAGGGTGATATTTTACAGGGCTTTGAAGACAAGATTGTACCTGTATCACTTGTTTTCTTATTCAAGAAGAGGAGTTTCCTGTTCCTAGAGAAAAAAATCCTTCATTTTGCTGCTTGGCAAAAATACTATCACTTACTGAGTACTCAGAATATATACTTTCAGATCTCTGCTTTTTTTATTGAAAGAAAATAGTGCAAGACACTAAAAGAGGATCTGAATAAAACTGATGTTTAATTGCTTGCAGGATGTATGTAAACACAGTTGAGTGTTTTGCAGTAGAATATCACCATTTCCTTCTAAATTTGAGACCACATCTCAGAATCTCTCCTAAAGTGAGGCCCAGCTAGTTTAAAGCTTCCAGGTGATTCAGTAAGCAGGTAACCTACAGGTGCGTAAGTAGTTTGAAAGTTAGCACAAACCTAGTATTATGACAATAAAATTACAGTTTTCTACTCATCATTTTTTATGTGTTGAGGCATACTCCTTACATTTGCAGCAGATACTGATACAGGATTTCTCCACTGCTTTTTTTAGTCTAATGTGTAAAGAGCATTATCTTCAAAGAAGCAGCTTTCTCCTTCCTTGCTGCATCCAACTTCACTGGTTGGTGCGCATCTGTGTCTAGGACGTAGTTGTATCCCTACTCCTTATTTCTTCCCTTTTCTTCTAGAAAAGGCATTCTGGGCATGCAACCTCCGCTTCCTTATATGTGGCTCTGGGATAGTCCAAATTTGACATGACAAAAGAGTCTTTCCTTCCTCCTCCCTGTTCTACCTTTACAACTGGAAATAATCTTTCCCTATAAAATACTACCCTTGAAACTTCTCTCCAGCAGAAAACTATGGCAAAAGTAGTAGCAGCAATGTAGAATGCAGTTGGTATTCTTTGTGAGTTGTTTTTATTATTCACTAGCAACTATTAGTTGCAAATTAGACCACTCCTAAAATGCACTGTACTCACTATGGAATGTGAGTTGACATATGGGGAGCTAATGTGACATAACTAGAATGTTCTGGCAAGCCAAAAACTCTTAAAGAATTGTATTTTGGCACACATTATTTGCAGCTTTATTCAAGCAAGCGCAGGAGAAAGAATTGCAATTATCTCTACCATTTCATAGTTAGAAAAATGGAAAAAAGAAAAGCAGTCAGAAAAGCAAAAAAAACCCATTAAGTTTTAGTTAAACATGGGATTTTGCCATTTACTGCAAAGGTAATAGAGCTAGAGCTTCCATGAAAGGCATATTCCATCTCAGGCTTCAGATACATTTTGGTTTTTTAAAAAGAAAAAGAAAATGCTTGACAATCTTCCACGTTTGTTCTGGTAATGTTTCTGTTGGTTTTAACTAGAATTTTGTAATAGCTGGAGGTTGGTCTGATAATAGTATGAAATCATGTAAACACCAATATAGACATTGGTGCAACTTTTTAAGCCACTGTATGGTTCATTAATAATGTGTGAATTATTTTGTTTATAGAAATAATTTAATTATTGGCCATATTCATTTTTAACAGAGCTGCTTTAAAATTACCAGCATGAATCCAATTAGTTGTGTTGTACATAAGTGGTGCTTTTTGTTACAAGCTTCCCCTTTCTTGTGTTTTCTGTGCCTGGAGGGAATGCTCAGGGCAGGGAATTTAAATCCTCATCTAGAGTGCTGTTAAAGGCAATTAAATGGAAATGCTTATTCACTCCCCCTTTTATTGGATTGCTGATGAACTATGGAGGTTAGTATTGAATGTTCATTTTCATGGTAGTGCTTTCTTCTTCGTGTCTATAAATATTTCCTAACCATCACATTTAGGAATATTTTTGTTCCTTATTTATAAAAAAGTACCATGGTTGCCTAAGGCCTCACACCGTGGCGCATTGATTGAAATCAGCACAATATGTACTGGGACTGCAGAAGCATGGCCATCTTTGTAGCTGAGTTGAATGTAAATGCTCATCTCCCCCAGTACTTTCTGAAGGCTTTGTTGATTAGCATCTGATATATGAATTTTGACAGGCCTGTAGACACTGTAGGGATCTACTGAGAACAAGCAGAAGACGTTCACATTGTCCGTGCTTTTATCCAAAGCTTCCTTGGGGAAAAGACTATAAATTGTTTACATTTGTCCTACTCTTCTGCATCTGTAAACAGTCTCAGTATTAGTTCTGTTTTCTATATATCTGATCTCCTCAGTATTTCTGGCATAGACAAAACCTCTAGCATGTTGGTTTGCAAGTCTTTCTTGCAAGTTAAATCTCTCATGCAGATATTAAAATACATGACTTTACCATTGCACCAGCATTTGCATTATTATTGAGTTGAGTTGATTAAGTAAGCTGGTATTTGGAAATAAAGTTAAATGCTTTTTGCCTTTAGGAGGTAATAAAATAACTTCTTCAGGTAACATTTATGGATTTATCATAGTTACCTATACTGTGCTCATAACTATAGTATGTTGTATCTCAGATCGTGAAGGGGTGTATCATAAAAGTCCTTTTCATTGTGTAGCAGATACTGTCCTCTACACTTTTCAAATGGGAAGTTGAGGAACAATTTCCTTAAGGTCATATCAAGTGTCTATAGCAAAGAACTAATTGAAACCAACTGTCCTTTAAAGTTTAATTTTCACCTTTTTCAGAAGGTGGACTGATCTCATAAGAACAAATAAGAAAACCCCTGTTTGTCAGCTTGCTTCAAACTGAGTACACAACATTTAGCATTTTTTCTCCAAGATGGGGCATACGAAGTAAATGGTATGTTGTTACATTGAAATAAAAAACCAAAACACAAACACACAAAATTCCTGTTTGTGTTGTGTGGCATAGAGCATAAAACTGATCATCTTGAGTCTGGAAATTATGAAATGACCAATGCTTAGACAGTTGTTTGGGTACAACTGAATTTTGATCAATTAGTGCACATTATTTTTTGACCAGGAGACTAGTTAAGCCTGGGAACTGTATTTGCTGTTCTG
Source organism: Platalea leucorodia (assembly GCF_965183815.1). NCBI lineage: Eukaryota > Metazoa > Chordata > Aves > Pelecaniformes > Threskiornithidae > Platalea > Platalea leucorodia. The sequence continues at coordinate 61,782,698 of NC_138826.1, forward strand.
AGTTGAAAGAGGAATTAGTGATGGGATCCAGCATCTTTCTACCTCCTACCTCTCTGTAGGGGAGTTCAGCATTCTGCTTTCTCAAACACAGGAGGAATCAGACAAATGGAACACTTCTGTAGCTGTAAAACAACAAGCTGTTTTCAGCTAGCCTGTCAACCCAAAAGTTCATGGTCTAGTTTTCTTGCCTATATGACCATGCTGATTCAGGCTGTGTTCTCAATCTGTTTCTGAGTTTTCAATCTGCTTCCCTGCATGGGCTGTCCATCTCACATGCACACAATACCTATTAAATTCCTTCTTCTCATTATTTTGACTAAACGTGCATCTGTCTGTGTTTTCATTGCAATATGCCTATTATTTGCGTTTGAAGACTTTCGTCACTTCAGTATTGGATTCCAAAAAGAAACCTATTGACCTCTTTCAGCCATCTTAAATGAACATCAGGAGGTCATGTCAACTAAGTAAAGATTTAATCTAAATTATGAATAAATTTTAGAAGCATAAAACTTTCCCATTTTTTAGGAAAACGGATATAATATGACGGGAACCCATCCGTCACTTCTGTGAGGGCGTTGTTGTTTGCTATTGCACTGCAATGCTGCCAAGAAACACAAGTCAGGTTTAGATTCAGTGCTACCTACTGTCTTCTCCAAGAATAAAATGGAGTCCTTGTCTAAGACCCTGGACAGTCTGTGTACCCAAAGTGTGAGGGAGCAGGGAATAACAAACAGCCAAGTGATCAGCACCAAGCACTGAGCATATGCCTGTAAGAAAGCCCACAGAGAGAGAGATTCCCAGTTAGGCTGAATGCTGGCTTGGGTTTACTAACAAAGAAACTGCTACGGGCAGATTCATTTCAGCAGTGTTCAGGTGAACAGGGTGTAAAATACTGGAGGTAAGTTAAGGAAATAATGTGTTTAAATGGAGCCACATCACATCCTACAGGGCGGCAGTTTGGTACCAGCTGGTTTCGAGGGAAGGGCTAGAGCCTGCTCAGCCACTTGCTCAGCCTTGCCTAGAGGGGATTTCCTCACAGACCTGTGCCTGCCACTTCTCCTTAGCAGAAAAATGTCAGAGAACCTTGAGCTTTGGTTACTGAATTGTGAAGGAAAAAAAATTATATAGCTTATTTAAAAAAGAGACACAGAATTGCAATGAGTAAGGGAATGTTAAGTGATAAGTGGACATTCAAGTTGTGTCACAGATTAAGGCCTGTCCCTGACATTAACCCCAGTGAAGCATCTCTAGCAAAGATTTCCATCTGTGGTGCCATACTGAAATGTGCCTAGGAAATATGCTGCCCTCTTGGATAATCCCAAACTGCTTTTGCCCTGCCTCTGTGTTAGGAATGCGGAGGTAACTAATACATAATACATTCTGCTTTGCAGCGAGTTAGCAGCTGAAATAGGTAATCATTTGAACAAGTTCAATGCTGTTGCATTATGCATCAGAAAAAACACATTAAGTGTCAAAGACATAAAGGTAGGCTGCCTGCTCATCCTGATAGCAGTTGGGTCATGTTTTATTGCTTATTAATCATCACAGTCTAGAAGAGTGAGTTTCTATGCAAATACTTCAGAGTTCCTGCCCCAGGAGGTGGCCAGTAAAAATAAAACTGAAACTCAGAAATAACATCCTTCATTACTTACTTATGTTTTTAGCTGATCTTTTGCATTTGTGCTGCTTTCTACACCTAAATTAGGCATCTAGCTTCTCTTTTTTCTTTTTTTTTTCAAGTGCTAAATACAATTTTCATTTTACAGACATCATTTCATGTCGCTCACTGCACATTAGCTTTCTATTGCTGTTTATATTTGTCATATAAATTTTCTTACATATGTTGTTTGGAACAGTCATATTTTTCTATTGCTCTTTTACAAATCTGTGCCCATTTTATTCACTGCATTATTTCTTTCATGCTAGTTTGCTTCTGACACTGGAATTTCCATCTGAGGTTAGTTAGAGTTCAATGGCAAATGGCCTTTTCCTCAATACTTACACCTTTCTCCATGATCAGACTGACCTCTCACCTGTGTGTGCCCACTGTTGCCATCCTTTATCAAGCACTCAAACATATATTGATCATTATTTTACTGTTCTCAAAGTTCAAATTTTAAGACACACCTAAAAAGTCATGATATTGTTGTACAATTCTCAGGTCTCAGAATACATATACAGTGTTTAATGGCACCTTGTTTCTCACCTTTTATGACCAACTTACAAAAAAAGTATCTCCTAACTCAGTCAACAGCATCCTTTCAAGCAAAGTCTTGAGATAAGTGATGGGACTAGTATAAGGTGAAATTCAGACTGGTCTCTCTTAGGACAGTCTTTGTAGCTGACTTCAGCTATCGTGCTTATGCTGGGAAGGGGTTTCTCAAGGAAATAGAAGCCATAAAGGGCTATACAGTCCCCTCTGAGTCCTGATTTGAATTTGGAAGATGATATACTTTGTCAGAAAAGCTCTGCAATGTGATTGCTGAAACTAAGAGCTGCAAAGAGACCAGCAGTGATTTCTAAGTGGTTTTAATGAGTAGTCACACCAAGCAAGGCAGCATGATACTGAAAGGAATTGCGGTAATTAACTAATACGTCTGCAAGATACAGTACAGCACCAACCCAAAATACTACTACAGAAACAATGCAAGGAAGTGAGCTGGGCACTATTCCCACAGTTACAACCACAGGTCTTTGCTTCTGTAGTTAGTTCTTCATGGTTCGCTCAGAGAACTCCATTGCCTATGTTGATGTAGTTGTCCCAATCCAGTTGAAAAGATAGAAAAGCATAGAAGAGCCTGGTCCTGCTTTTGCCATCCTGGCATCACCTGAAATTTGGTTTAGGGAGAAGCTGGTGTGGTACTAATAGAGGTGACAAAGTACTTTTAGGCAGGAGCAGCATCTCTCCAGGAGCCAAACTATACCTTCACTGTAAATATCTGACCAAAATATTGATATCGTCTTCAATGGTGAGCACAGGGAACACCTGCTCTGCGTTTGCATGGTACTTCTTCCTCTCCCTCCCTGTCACATGGTTATCAAAGGAAAGCTGTTTCCCCAGTCAGGGTTCCATAGCAGGCTGGTATTTTCCCACATACAATACCATAAGATACGTTCAGCAAACTAGTTTGTATCTGACACTTGACCTAAACGCAAGTGAACTTTCTTTAGCCTCCAGTCAGGGTTGCTACCTTCTCCTGTTTTGACCTTCATCTGCTGTTTCTTCCTTTCATACCTGATGCCAGTGCCAGCTGCATCCAGCTCATGCATATAAATGTGCCAAATGCTCCCACAGTTTGTATCTCATCTATTACTGGCCCTTACCAATGTGGATTTCCCAGCTCCTGGGGACCATTTGACTCTTTCCTGTCCAACGTGTTCAGGAGGTAATTGTGAAGGCTGAAGTGAGCTGTTCCAGCTCTCCCAGGCTCCAGCCTGTTCATGCTGCTGGCTGAGTGTGGGTGTTCATGCGAAGTGGTGGTGTGGGGTGTATTGTCGCATCCAGGCCTGGAAAACAGTGGTTGTTGGAAGATAGTTGTGCCTGTTATAAAGTTAGCTGACCTGAAAAGTTTTCCAGGTGGCTAGCTTTTCCCACTACAGGGGTGGTTTCAGTGAAATAAATGTGCACAGTTAATGGAAATATCTATAACGTAGCAAGGTTATAAGGTTTTATAAATAAGTAAACATATTAGGCAAATTACTAAAATATAAAATCAAAGTAGAACAAATATCTTCCTACTAGCTGAAAAACATTGATGTATGGCTTTATTTCAAAGCGATCAATCTGATGGAAAGCCTTAAGTGGGTATGTCTGGAAAGTTTAAAATTTTTGGTGTTCTATGCAGATCGTGAAACACAGAAGCAGGACATTTTGCTTGCCTTTTAATTAAAGACATCTCAGGTTCCTCTCCTTGTTGCATGGATCTGCACTATTTCCATCAATATGGAAAAAGAACTATGCTTCCTTTTCTTTCTTCCCCTGATTTTTAACATTGGTGGCAATTTAAGAAAGAAATTGAATAGTATTATATACAGTAATGTTCAAATTTGGTTTCATAGAGAAAAAATGTTTAAATTATTTTCTCTGACATTTTCTGTAGTCATAGGTACAAGGAAATGTTAAATATACAGTAATTTTCTGTTATGCTATGCATCCTCCCCAAATTCTCTATTCATGGCCATTCTCAAATGTCACACATGCTAAAATGCACCTTCAAAGTACATTTGAGGAAAACATAGTAGGCACCTGGAAGGCCATCATCACTGTGTATTGGTATTTACTCATGGTGCTTTAACTATAGTTCTCTGGTAGAGAGGGCTTCAGCTCCCATTTCTTCATGAGCTTCTCCAGCCCTGTCAGTCCTACCTGCTGTTCTGCTGTATTTTGATTTTTCCCCTAGATATGTGGCCTTTGCCTGTCTTGTAGGGTCTTTATTAGACTGGTGCTTTTTGCTCAGTCTCAAATTAGGAACAGTGAGCCATTGCATGTAAGTATGTAGATTAAGATATAATTTATTAACAGTGTTCCTGAAACAGTCGTCTTAGATTCACAGATACAGTGACTGAATCAGTGCTTAACAGTTTCAATAAATTGAATTTCTTGTTATTTGGAAAATCCTATTCGGCAAGTTGCTGATGCTTGCTATTTCAGTAACTTGCAGTCTTTTGAGAAGACAGCTGGGTTAATACATTATTGAATATTTTTAGAATCCTTTAATGCTGAGTTCACAGGATTCTCTAAGTGAAGTAGACTTAAAAGCTAAAAAGTTTTTGAACGGGGTTTTGCTTTGAAGTTTCTAAGGGACTGCTTCAGTTCTAGTGCCAATAAAACTTAGAACATGTTCTGAAAGGCTATAAATAGGTGCAGTAAAACAATGGATTTCATTTGGCAAGTAGTTCTTATTGATGGGAAGGCAAAGGAGGCCACAGCTGATAGTGGGTACAAATGTACACTCTGTTTTGTGGTTTCATAGGCCTAGGTAGAAATTAGGCTTTTGGGGAGAATTTCCCACTGAAAGAACATATATTATCATGACTTATACCTTTCTTTCCTATATTGGGGGAAAAAATTAAAAATCATGGTCTTTCAAACATACTTTCTTTGAATTAAGATATATGAGAGAGCTTTTGCCTATGGTAGGCTAAATATTCTTAACATTAGAGGCCTTCTTTTGACTTTTTCCAGAATTAGGCCATGTTATTTTCAACCAAATGTCTGCTTTTAAAGGTAAAACAAACAAAACAGGTTTTTCTTTTATTTTACTCTATATATTATTTTATTACTATTTTTATTAATATATTGTTTTGTGTTATTATGTTATTTTTTATGTTATTGTATGATTGCAGGTTTTTCCCCTCTGTCTTCCATAGCTAAATGGTATCTCCATCACTTCTAGTATGGTGGCTTGTACTTTGCTTTCTTCCAGGTTGCTTCAGAGCTGTTGAAAATAACATCAGAAATTGTCACTGAGAAATACTGCCTTATTAAGCTGACCACTCTGAGCCAGTAACAAGAAGAGAAAAAGAATCACTGAAAATAACCTATGTATTTAGAAACGTCTTGAATACATAAATATTGCTTCTTTTCAGCAGAAGCAGAAAACACTGAGTACAAACAAGATGAAGGGGCTGTCAAACTCCATGTTTAGCTTACCAGCAGTGTGGATGGCCACTGCTTGATACTCAGCTCATTTTTTTTCCTTTCAGGTTATGGGAAGCTTTTTTCCACACCATGAAGTTAGCTCCTATAATAAAAGAACGTTGAAAATGGAAAGCAATTTAGAAAGATTTGTCAGCTACTTATGCTCTTTAAAACAAAACAAACCACACATTCATTTTGCAGAACTGGAGAAGAAAGGAATTGACAAATTATCAGCTGGCTTCATGCAAGGGAGTTAAACACTGGCACTAATTAATGGCTAGTTAGCAGAGCACCATCTTGATCTCAGTGGAGGTCGCCTGGATAGGGGCCATAAATCCATACTGCAAATGAGAACAGCTTCAAGATGCTTCATTTCAGCTAAATGAGATGGTGGCCCTCAGCTGTTAGGAAGCTGCTAAGTCAGTATTTATTAGGTCAGAGTTTGGGACTCTCAGATTTATTTCATTCCCGCTGGCTATGCAGCAGCTCGTTATTGTTGATAATTTTTCTAGGGTTTCAGTAGTTTTATACTGTGCACTCTTTTCCTCTTGCAGGCATTTGGACAGTCCTTCTCAATTCACCGCAAAGTGGCTGAAGATGGTGAAACACGTGAAGAGACTCTCCTCCAGGAGTCTGCATCAAAAGAAGCTTATTACCTCGGGAAGATTTTGGAGATGCAGAACGAGCTGAAACAGAGCAGGGCAGTGATCACCAACGTTCAGGCAGAGAATGAAAGACTCACTGCTATTGTCCAAGACTTGAAAGAGGTAAATGGGGGTGTGCAGGGAGCAAGGGGCTGAATTTTCTTGGAGTATCATGGATGGCATGGCTCTGAGTCATGAAAATACTACAAGAAGTAAAAATGCTCACCTACCAGTCTGTGATCATCCCAGATACCACCTGGCCTGAGAGGGCTGTGACTTGGAAAGGAAAAAAATGTAACTTTTTTTTTTTTTTCACTTTTAAACAACAAAAAATGCTACAAGTATAATAAAACCCAATTCAGGAAGCTATAATTTCCTAAGTACTCGTAGTATTTTGCATTGTATTTGATAACACCTACATATAAGTAAATTTTACATAAACACATTTTCTGCACACTTCTGATATTTGTGCAACTCCTCTCTTTCTCAACATTCACATAATTTCTCGGGTAGTCTGGATTGGCTAGGATTAGATAAAGGTTTCATCAGATTTCTTGTCCTGTAGAGCAAAACTAAAATGCATGATCATGTTTAGAAAATGGGCAACAGTAAGGAAGCCAAATGTAGTTATTAGCCACATGGGACACAGTGGTTAATGATTAATTTCAATGGAAAAATTAGTAATATTTAATAATTTAACTTTTTTCCTTGGTATCTAGAAGTTTAGATAGAAGTTTTTTTACTTAGTATTGCTTCCATATCCCAGTTAGTGGAGAACTGATCTAATTTTACTAATTTATTCTTTCCATATCAATGGTTAGTTTGCACAATCCATGTAGCAGAGATCAACACAAGACCATGCACAAGAGGAAGGTGACTGTTTCCTTCAGCTTTACTAGCAAACTGGCTCTTGCTGACGTTCTCATACACTCCCTAAGATGTGTGTCCCTCACCACTCTGGCCAGCACTAATTGTGGTGAAATGGAGGATAAGGGATACTGAGTATCAAGTCCTCATCACCTGTCCTGGGTTCCTTGTAGATTCGGGCCTATGTGCTCATTTTGGATGTGCCTTTTGTGCCCGTAAGTTGACATCTATCGAAATCTTTTGCCTCTTTGGCTTGTCTTATTCCTGTAAGTCACTGTGCAGCACTGCTGATCTATTCGTTGCTCTCTAGTCTCCTTCCTTGTGTACAGGCTGTTTTTGCAATCTGGGTGCCTGAGAAGTGTCATGTGAGTCTGCCGTGATCTTGATGGCCTGTTCATTGAGGTGCCTAAACTGCACACTTTTCTTTTATCCTTCTGCCGTTTCTTCTAGTGCTTTCACACACACATTCATAGCTCATTCATAGTGGTCTTACTGTTTCTCTTAAAAACCTCTACAGATTCAGTTTTCTAAGCAGAGCAACTACTTGCAGGGGAAGGCAGCACTTGGAAGTAACCCCACATCTTTCGTGCTCTCCCCAGGAATGCTTTGACTTAGGGGCTCTCCCCACTGTCCAGCTGCTGGAAGAGGTCTTTCCTAGGTGATTCTGGAAAATGCTTCTTTCCTGTGAATTTAACAAATTAACAAAGATTATCATGTTTTCTGTAGCTGAGTGGAATGGCATCCTCTTAACCTACAGAAACCCCTGGGACAGGGTGTCCCCAGGACAAGGTTCTTTACTCCCACTGAACATTCTTATTTAATGGTTGCACTGGACTTACCCATAATACAAGTCAGGTTTCAGTAAGAAGTAAATATATGCTATTTATTCACAAGATCCAAATAAAATATGTGTTTGTAATTGCTGTTGTGGTTGTTAATAAAAAAAAAAAAAGAAAATCAAATTTATATCTACGCATCCTAAAATCATATCCTAAAAGCTTCTCTGGTAGCAGGCAACCAGCTGCTGACATACCTACCTAACCATTTGGTTAAAGATTGCAGGCGAGCAGAATCCTAATGACCTGGAATTCGGTCACAGATGAGCAACTAAGCTAGAGGATACACATTCGTCTTTGTACTCGATTCCTTCCTCTGGGGTCTCCTTGGGATTCCTTCAAATGCAAATCTGCCTTCCATTTTCTATCATGATTATTGATCCGTAAGTTATTCAGGAGGCAGTTTCAGTACCTGTCCTCCCTAGAATATTGATTGTCCTCGTTTCTTTGGAGATAGTAGTAACCCCTAGTGTGAGACCAGCTGCAATTATTTCCTGTTCTAATGCTAAATAGAAACAAGCCCTAGTAGTTAAAATGCAAGAAAATAATTTACTTGAATAAAAATAAGGCTCATAAACTGTTTGTTATTATTAAGATGATGTTGGACCCTGAGTATAAAGTCCTTGACTATGTTGAACTTTTATTTTGTGGAACTACAATCAATGTATTTAAACATAAATGGGATTAGTGCAGTCAGTTCATTACCAAGCTTCCACCAGACACTATTATGATTAATTACTTGAATATAATAAGAGATAGAGGATGATTGACACCTACCTCAGTCTCTTGGAGACCTTGTCACACTGAATTACATTGGTATTTCACCTTGTGCTCAAAGGAGTCTCACCCTTATACACAGCTCAGTATACTTTGGTCCAAACATAAATCCTAAGGCTGTGATGTTCAAATGCCTGCAGAAATGAGATGCCCTTCTACTGAAAGTGTTTATGAACTTTGTCTGCTTGGTTCTGGGTACTGCTGATAGGAAAAGGCAGACTTAGCTTACGCCAAATCTTGACAACCAGTAAGGTGAAAATACCCCCTTTTTTTATTAAATATCTGGTACATTTTGGGATAAAGACAGTCCTTAGAAGCTGCCACAGGTAGATTGCTACAATGAGAAAGTAATTCGTCTCTTTAACCAGTATATTTGAAAATCTAGTTAGAGAAAAAAAATGGAAGAAAAAACAGTGGTCTTTATGTGAGCAGCTGTATTGAGTGATGTAAAGATATATTCTAGATGTCAGTTACTTGGCTGCGTTCTGTCTCTTCCCCACCTTGTTTCACTTCCCTCAAGAGAATATGCTTTATAGTTGTTTTTTAAACCTTACTAAGATATTTTACAAGCTAAACCAAAAAATAATCACTCTTTTCACCTTCAGACTTAATATAAAAGGTTTGAAAAACTGCTTTGTGGTTCTGGAAATAGCATTTTTGCATAGATGACAGAAATTTATGGTACTTTATCTATGCACTCAGTCCCTTATGATACTGAAGACTGATTACTAGGTTTTCAAAAAGTGACCCGTGTTATTTGTACCACACCCCTAAATAACACGGTCAGTGCTCCTCCATTCTCTAGACTGTTGTGGGAGTTCCCTTGTGAATAGGTTCTGCTTTCTGAATTTGCACAGAAATCCATAGTCATATGAATGTGTATGAGCATTTTGTGAACCATCGGAATAAGCTCGCATGAATGCTGATGGCTTTTAGGAATCTTGGGAATTCGATAGCCCCAGAGTTTAAAAATTCATGCCTTTTTGCAAGTATCTGCCGTGTAGTCACAGCTGATGTCTGCAGGGCAGCTTGACCTGGATCCCTCTTGCTATAAAAGGGAAAGTATCAGGTTCAGGTCTCTGGAGATTATGCATCTCAGTCTGGGAAAGCAAACAAACTGATTTCAATGCTCATCACTAGAAAAAGTCATATTTGTGAAGAACTTGAGCATTTGTTTCACCCTGATGGTGAAGGATGAACCAGTAATCTCTGTACACAGATGGCTTTCTAGATTCATGTTAAAATGATCAAAGGAGTAAAACACCAGTAGCATTATTTTTGATGTAATAAAAATCCCTAGTGTTTTGGATAGGAATATTATTAACCATCATTTAACCAAACTACACATTTTGGAAAGCAGGTAGCCCTTTTCATTCTTTTCTTCCACCAAGACGTCAGACAGGGGATGTAGAACATTATTTGGAGATTCTTAAAACTGCTGTAATCTGAACCAGAAAATACACTGATTTTAGAAGTGAGGTGAGAGATATAATTTTTTAGCAGAGACCGGATTTCGTGTATGTTATGAATCACACAGTTTATGGCAGGTGGCGTCTCTGTATGGAGAGATCAGTATGGTTATTAGCTCATTTAACCTTTTCTAACCACCTGACTTTATAATAAATATTAAAGAAAAATTTTTTAAAAATACAATCTTTTATAATTTTCTAATTCTCGAGTGTTTATTTTTTCCTGTTTAAAAACAGTATTTACTTATAGTCGGGAGATGAATGATTGGTTCTTCCATTTGTGCTGTTGAAAAATCTTTCCTTATGGTAACCATGAGCACTTTATAGATGGATAAAGAAGATGAAGTCACTACTCTGAGAAGTTGATAACTGACAGAGATGGTTATGCAAGCAGAAATGATCCAGCCCAGAAGCTGGAGCAGAAAGTTCTTGTGATGAGATCATACTCCTCCTTCATGAGGAGGCTGAATGCTTTGGAGCTGGGCATCTGCCTCAAAAGAGGTGGCAACTGAGGGGAAAAAACATGAAGCAAAGAGGGGAAGCAGGTGAAGCTGTAGAAAATGGAGATGAAAGATGATAGTATGACTTGAGTTTTGATTAGGATTAGGAGTTGTGTGAGGTGGGTAGATGAACGCTTTTGTGCCTGAAGTGGCTGGCAAGTATGGGTCAGCTCTTTCTTCCCAGCAAGACTAGTGAAAAGGAGGAATAACATAAGAAAGCCAGGAAGTAAAGGGTTAAAACTCATAGCCTGTGCTACTAAAGTCACTGCAGCAGCTGCTGGGCTTGCAGAAAGAAATCGGCACCTGGGTACCTGCAGTCCAGGAGATAACAGATGAACAGGGAGGTTTATGGGATGGCAATGTTAATGGACCATGGCAACAGCACACACCTGGGCTTCTGGAGGGCAAAAGCAGGGATGAGGGCACTGGAAAACTGGGTGGGGAGAAAAATATAAGACATTATGTGCTGAAACCAGGTGGAAAAAAAATCTAGGATGAAATTGTGCAGCCCTGCTGCCCTTGAAATCAATAGCTAAGCTTCTATTCACTTCAGCTGTAAAAAGATGTTGTACTTCATGCTAATGAGGAAACATATGGATGCGATAGCTTGGACTCTTTTTGAGGGGAACGTATGTATGATGCAAAGCATGAGCACTTGTGCTGGGTCAATAGTTATAACTTTTACTGTTACCTATGGCCATTTCAGAAATGTAACCTCATGCTAAGTGGCCAGATCTGCATTCTGAAAATACATGAGAGATGGAAAAAATTTACACGTGTTGTGTTCAAGTTGACTTTTATCTAAAAAAAAAATTAAGAATTGTATTTTTATACTAAATACACCTTCAAAAATTTCCTAATTGGCTATTTCCTATTTAGAAATCATACTTTCTCAGTTTGAAGAGTTAAGCTTTATTCTGAACTGTCAAAAATGAGGGAAAAACCTAAAAACTTTAAATATGAACACATGTCTAGCTAATACCCACACCAATTTCAGGTTTATGTCTTGTTGCTCTAGGGTTAGACTATAACAGGATTTGGGTACACAGCACTTCCTACTTAATGTAGGATGTAGTTAGGTCCAAAACTGAGATCTTTAACATGTCCAGTTGTCATCTGTTCCTGGAGGTTCCCATAGTCACTAGGTGCCTAAATTTCTATCTGTAAAATTTCCTGCCTATCTAATGGTCTGTTTCCAGACACATTCAACAACACCTCTGACTTAGACTGAGGTCTATTACTACACTGTTGCTGGATATTGAGCACTGCTGTAGGTGCTACTAGCATCCTCCAAGCAGATGTTTCCCTAGCTGACCTCATCACCTAGTGATGTCCTTCTACTCTCTGATTCTGTGATTGTGACAGGGTTTGGGGCTCCAATTTCTTCTCTGCCTGAGGGATTATGAATCCACTTCTCCCTCTGAAGAAAGTGTGCTAACACTCAGTTGGCAGGCTCTTCATTCCTTCGGATGAAGCTGTTTCACTTTGTTGGGGGATAGTTAGTATTTTGTGGGTCAGGGAGAGTGAGAGTGTGCAAGCTCATAAGAATGACTGTAGCCTAAAGGCTAAGCCACTCAGCTGGGAATAGGGAACTAGTTCTAGTCCCTATTTCAATTAATGTTTAATAAGAAATACTTAAATGTTAATTGGGGCAGAGACCAGAACCCCAGTCTCTCCTCTGTGAGGTAATAGTCCTCAGCAAAGGCTGTCTCCATCCCTCAGAAAGAGCATGGTCTTCAGCCTGGATCTCCCATGTCCGTGGCTAGTGGTTTGACTACTGAGCTCTTGGAGGGAGGTTGCTTCAGGTTACCAAGTGAGGTAACTTCGTCCAACTCTGTGTTGAAGAAAGATGGAAAAGATAAGTCCAAGAGAGAAATCACTGCTACAAACCATGTACTGCAGGAAAAACCTTTTAGCAGCTTGGCCATAGTGACAAATCTCTCTTAGACAGTAGTGAACTCTCTTCAGTGTTATTAGCTTGCTTTCCTTCATAGGCGTCTAATTTTCTTCATGCATAGAATAGGGAACCTGTGATTGTGCTTTGACAATTATCCTAGATGGTGAAGTGGTTTAAGTGACCGCAATGTTGACTCTGACAATGCATGCAGCATCCTTCCATGATCTCGCTCCTCCCTCATGATGTTGTCCTGTGCTTCCCAGTCACTGCATTGACAGACTTACCCCACTCAATCTACTGAAGAACAGAAGTTTCTTTTGGTATTTGCACTGATTAAATAAAGCCTGTGTTATAAATATATTTATTTTCTTGCTAACATTATGCTGGTGCTTGCAGCAATGGCTTCATTTCTAGAAGGAGAATGAGTAAGAAAATACAGTGAAGTATTCAGTGTGGCCATTGCTAATGGTGTCTTCATCCTAGTGTACCTTCATGCAAGCACCGCTTTTTGAAAAGAAGCTGTAGGAATGTGATGCCAGAGCAGCCCACAGAGATGACTGTGGAGGTCAGAGCTGTCTGAGAAACAAAGTTCAGCAGAGGAGTGATAGAGAGAAGGCAGAACTGTTCCGCCTGTCAGGAGAGCTCTCTCATCACAATTTAGGGTAGTATTAGCGTAGTCACTCTAAATGTCTATATTTGCATTCCTTTGTTTTGAAAGTTCCTTCAACTGCCTAGAACCAGCTCTAAATTAGGCTTAGAATATAAATTTGTTACTTTGCCCACTGGGAGGTGTTTTTCTTTTCTCCCTCCTGTTTTTAGTAAAGCCTGCTGAAGGGAGATTTTCCAGCTTGCTGGTGCCTAGCCACCCTTATAAATTTTTCTCCCTCCTTTGCTGACAGTGCTAATGGGTCTTTTGTCTTGAGAAGTGGAAAAGTTTGCTTTAAAATGCGTTGTTTCCTTCTGTGTTCAGGAAAAGTTTTCAGATTGCCCTTAATCCTAATGATTGTATAATAGTATAATGTTCTGACACACGGGAAATATTATTAGATGTTGCTGACCTGCTTCAAATCAAATTTGAGTTTACACTTGTGTCTTATCTGGACCTCTTTAAAAACATGTTAACATTTTCTGTAAGCAGTCAGGTGTTAACACTTTTCCTGTGAAGGCACTTACTTGCCTGTGCTCTATCTAGACTGGAGAGATCTGCAGGCTCTCTGGGGGCTTTAGGCTGAGCAGTGTCGTGGTTTAACCCCAGCCAGCAACTAAGCACCACCCAGCCACTCGCTCACTCCCCCCCAGTGGGATGGGGGAGAGAATCAGAAGAGGAAAAGTCAGAAAACTTGTAGGCTGAGATAAAGACAGTTTACTAGGTAAAGTAAAAGCCACGCACACAAGCAAAGCAAGGAATGAATTCACTGCTTCCCATGGGCAGGCAGGTGTTCAGCCATCCCCAGGAAAGCAGGGCTCCATCACGCGTAATGGTTACTTGGGAAGACAAACGTCATCGCTCCGAACATCGCCCCCTTCCCTCTTCTTCCCCCAGCTTATATACTGAGCATGACGTCATACGGTATGGCATAGCCCTGTGGCCAGTCTGGGTCAGGTGTCCCAGCTGTGCCCCCTCCCAGCTTCTTGTGCACCGGGCAGAGCATGGGAAGCTGAAAAGCCCGTGACTAGTGTAAGCACTACTTAGCAACAACTAAAACATCAGTGTGTTATCAACATTATTCTCATACTAAATCCAAAACACAGCACTATACCAGCTACTAAGAAGAAAATTTACTCTATCCCAGCTGAAACCAGGACAGCAGGGTGGAGAGTGAGCCTGTCCTTGCTCCAAATTCCTGTCCTCTTGACACGGTCTCTGGAAAATCAGCAGTGCGTGTTTGTAAGTGATGGCTATCGTTGGATTGACTGCAAGTGGTGCTCTTCACCATCACTGCTGGCCATGCCTTCAACCCTTGTTCTGTTTTGTCTTTCTGACACCTTCCATTCATGCTGTGTTCATATCAGTCTCACTATTCCTTGCACAAGTGCCACCATCTGTTCACTTCAGGCTGATGTGGACCAAGGTGTAACCTCTTTTTACAAAGAGGTCCACCGCAGAGTTTCTCTTAACATGCAATAAAGGTAGCATGCAGATGGGCTTGGTGACTGTTGTCGCCGCCAGCTGCAATGGGAAAAAATAGCGGCAGACCACACTGAAGTGTAAAGCTTGGCTTTGTGGCATGAGGCAGTCTGGAAGGTACAAAACCGTGGAGGTTGTCATCAATGGGTGTTTGCTGACAAAACTTTCTTACTAGTTTTCATGTTGTTTTTACAGTGGTTTTGTGAGGGTGTTATTTTGTGGAGTTAGATGCTGATGTTTGTTAAATGGTTTTCTCTACCCTGTGTGTTTACTTTCCCTGCGCACCAAACTTTAGTTCTTAAAAGAAACAAAGTGGCTTTCTTTATGTGTTGGAGACAGAAAAATAAAGTGAGCTGTTACCTGTAGTCCTACCAAATCTCTCCTTATGCTGTGAAAGGGATAGATATACTAGTAGCCTGATACTGTGTGTCTATCCAAGGAAGAGCTTTGAGTATAGGCAGCAAGACCTGTCCTGTGTCAACTGCATCTGAGTGCCTTTATTAACAGATAAAGGTTTAATTATAAATCTGCCATTCAACTTCATCTGCTACTCAGTTACCACCAGACACTTTCTTGTGGTTCTTGTTTCATGCATTGGCCAACAAACCACTCACTCCTGCAGGTGAAACCAAAGGTGGCCGTGGTAAGATTCACCTCTTTATTTCCTGAAATGTGGTTTATAATCCTAAATTGCTATACCCCTATAATTGCTGATAAAATTATTGTGTTTCCAAGCTCATACTCCTCATAAGCATCAACTGTAATAGAATAGGAAGGTCAACAGTGCAGGATAAATACATTTTATTGTGGCACTGTTTTCTCAGGGTAATCTTCAGCTCCTTGTTCTGTTGTTCTCGCCCTCAAATACACCTGCAAGCTACCAAAAGCAGTTTTGGTTGGTTGTGTTTCCTGTTAATGGCCCTGGAGCAATGACTTAGGATGCAAACTTGTGATACGACACATGCATGACGCTCTTTTCTTTGGCAAGGTTCTGGCATTTAGCTCTGCTGTGAATAACAGAGTCAAACAATGGACAGTAGGGAGGTCAAAAAAAGGCCAGGCAGGATAATGGAGCATAACCAAGGGACTGTTGCATAAATACAGTGTGCCTTATTATAAACACTCAAATTCCCAGCTGCTTCTTTCAGAAAGGGTCCTTTGCAGGGCCTCAAATAGAAAATGAAAGAGGGTGTACTTTCGGCTGTACTCCGTAATCTCTAGGCAGTAATTAATCAAATCGGGATCTGGCAGTGCTCGTCCTTACATAAGATCTGCGAAATAATGACCCCTTATTTGTGTCTAGGTAGCATTTCAAAGCCCTTTATGTACCCCCCTGTACAAGGTATTCTGCGAGAACATGCTGAGAGGACAGCTGCGGAGGCCAGAGGTGTACCTGGGTTTAAAGAGCAGTGAGACAGATTTCATGGAGGATGGGGCCATCAGTGCTGCTTATACCTGAAGATCCAGACCCAGAACCCAGCTCAGAAAGTTCCTCAACCCCCTCATACAGGTCACTGGGAAGGGGACACCAGGGAAAGCATCATCATGTAATGTCCCCATTTCTTAGGTGTTACCCACTTGTGAGTGGCTGCTGCCAGAGGCAGGGTATTGGACTAGCAGCTCTCTGAACTGAGAAAATGTTAGTTTTGTGTGGCTTCTACTTTTTTAAAAATGGATGACTTTCCTGACTCATTTTTGTTTCTGGATGAGGAAGCCTTCATAAGAACTGCTTGTGCTGACTCACTCTTTTCAGTATTAATTTGCTGGTTAAGAATAACTTGGGCTTTTGTCTATTCAAGTGGTGTGGAGCAAGATGGTTTTTGGCAGTGCTGGGATTAGCTGCGTTTGCCAATTTTTAACGAATCCTTGCAATGTGATCTGGATTCTTAGGAGCAAGAGCCCGGGAGCTGTGCTGGCTTGTACCTTGTGACTTCATTCGTTTGCCTGGGATTAAGCAGGAAGGGACGAATACCCTGGGTGCCAGACTTTCTGAAGTTCAAGTCCAAAAGCTTAAGCACTACTCCTGATAAAAAAAAGACATAACAAAGAGAAGGAGAAATTTTTGTTGAAAGTCCTCACTGCCTGAGCACATAAGCAAATAGAGCATAAGTTTCAGTGACATGTGCCACTGGTAAAGAACATTAAACAAAGAATGAAAGTAAGTTTGTCATCCCTGTTCCAATTAATTCCCTTTGATATTTTTTTTTAAATATCCTGAGTAGTTCTCAATTTAAAAAAGAAAAAAAAAAAAAAAAGAGTTACAGCTTCTCTGAGAAACTGATGCTGTTCTTCCCATTCATTCAGTGTTAGAATGTGCCTGGCAATTGTTGTACATTTTATGCCTTGAGGACTCATTGGGGTTACAGAACAGTAATCTTGATGTATTCCCAGTCATCAGTACACAAGCAGTGCAGTCGTATTTCTCCTCTCCTGGGTGTCCCCACATGCATTTTAGCTCTGCTTAACTTCACCTTCTGTTGTTGACTTTCTCCCTTTCTCTGCATATGGATGCATCACTGCCTGTTTTCCTAACTTGCTTCCTCCTGAACTTTTGACATTGTTCATGATTAAGCAATGCAGAACTGGTGGCACTGAAGAGTCATTGATTCAGAGATGAGATCCAGCAAACAAAACTGAAAAACCTAATGATCTCTTCTGGTGCTGTGATTAGTTCTTGGACCTTGAGAGAAACTCATGCATGCTGATCACATGTGGACAATAATTACCAGCCAAGGAACTTGAGCTTCCACATCTGCTCTTATTTGTTGAAAAAACAGATTTATTTTCAGTGTGTTTTTTCTTGTCCTTTAATCAATACTGATTTATTTGTAAGGGTTTCTCCTGGGATTTACTAGGTAATATTAGGAAATGGGATTTACCTTTTCCTAGGGAAATGTCTTCGATACCAGGGCACAGAGCATTGCTGGTGACCTGACCCCAGAAGTGGATGATTTGTTAGGCGCAATCAGAGTGAGACTGAGCACGGCTCTTCTAAGACATGCCTTTGGATAGTTCTCAACTAGTAAAAATTTCCTTGGCAAAAAAACCCCACCAAACTATGATTCTATAATTCTATGACAGAAATAAAAAGACAGACATCACATAGAAGCAAAACCTATGAAACCCTGAAAAATATGGGAAAAGAAAGCATCTTTGGGGTTTATATTTTTGTACTCTATATGATGGCATCCTCTCATTTGGATTCATTCAGCCTACACATTAGAAAACTGAAATCTGCTCTGTGTGGCAATGTGATGCCATCCTTAAGTATGGTCCTCTGTGGAGTAGGCTCTCCTGTTCAATTCCCTCTTCTGCCTCAAAACCCCAAACTCATTGCCAGTTTGGTACTGGTATGAAATCATTAATAACTTCTAGGCTCCCATCATCCATGCTAATTGTGCTTTCTGCAACAAACTCTATTCTCAGGGGGAAAAATGTAAGAGGAAGATGACAGGAGGGTGAACAGCAGGAAACTCAAATGTGTCACCTCTTTTTCTCCCTTTGCCCTTATTACAATATACAAGAGAAACTCATTATTTTTAGTTTTTCTCAACAGTCAGTGCCAGTCAGCATCCAGGAGGAGGGCAGCGAGTCAGGCAGAGGTCAGACAGTGTTATCACCCTTTCATTGTAATGGTCAAATCCACTTTTAAGCTTCAGGATTGAGCGAAATGCACTTTTGCTGGCAAATGTTTTAGATGTGTACGTGCAGATGCTCATACATAATCAGAGCTTGTCTGCTCCTGTGATGTTATTGTTCCAAAAAACCCAACAAATAGGTAGGGCTAGATATCAATGCAATTTTCGTCTTCATTGCTCATTCGTTCTGCTGGTGTAGCCTTTCTTCTCCTTCTGAAGCACAGTACGCTGGCTTTTTCAGCCAAACGTGCCTCGAAGGCATCATCATAGATATGTGATTTTCACTTCAGTGAAATGGTCAGGATGTCTGTTCTGATGCTGGCTGTGAACTATACGTGAAGAATTGCTGTGGCATTACAGTGTCAGCTTCAGAGTGAGATGGGTCAAAAATGGGCCATTTCCCATCAGTCCTGCATACCTAGTCACAAAAATGGGATGCAAAGGCAATACTGTTTGCAAATGCAATATTGTAAGTTTTGGCTAATGATACAGGGTAGTTTATGTTTGTTGCTCATATTCCCTCCTGTCTCATTTTCCCAATGGAAGTGGCAACACAACAGCAGTGAGAAGATACCAGTTTCTGGTTCTGTGCTTAGCAGCTGTACTTGATTGAAATGGCAAAATTCTGGCCAAGGAATTTTTCCCAAAGAGCTTCTCACAAGTAATGTTTCATGTGCAGTGACTATCTGCCCCTCTCAAATGAGGAACACAGAGAGTTCGAGACAGATATGAAAAACAGGGAAGAAAAAGTAAAAAGTAAAGAAAAAGTAAAAAATCTAACCAATAGGTATAGACAGGTATTGGTTGTCGAGTAACTAGGAATATAGAAATATAGAGAGAAAAAGGATGGTCTTGATTTGTAGTCCAAGACTTGAAACACAATGAGGAAGAAGGACTGAATCTGCAGACACCTTTGCAAGATGTCAGAAAAGAAGTTCCAATTCACAAATACATCTAAGCATGTTTTGAAGCAGAAGCATAAAAGGTGTCCAAGAAAGCCTATGGATAGGCTTATTCATGATACTATCAGACATGTACATAGGCACTTTGTAGAACTGGTGCTCACCTTGTTTTGTCAGCAATTCTCATAAGCGTTTTACTGTGCAGTAAGTTGTTACACAGGTACGAAATAGCTATAGATGTAGATTTATGTGATTAGTATGTTTCTGACATTCATTTTATTGCCGATCTTTGAGACATCATCAGAATATTTTTGTTTTGGAGGCTAGGAGGTACAGTTGTTTTTTACACAGCTTTGCCCATGCCCTATAAATGTTAGTGATGATTTGAAGTCAGTCCCTTGACAGCTTTCATGTATTAGATTTTTACATTGTTTTATGCTTTTATCCTTTACAAACACTTTTTAAAAGTAGGTTATGAATTTTCTATTACCACTTTTCTTGCCCTCTAAAAGTTATGAATGACTCTTCCTCCTAACCTGACTACATAATTTCTTTTTACTGAATTTGTTATGAGATGGAGTTATATACCAGAGCCATAACTCTGTTTTAAAATAAATCACTCTATAGACTATAAATGAAATTGAATCTTAAATTGCTAATAGATTTTTTAAAAAAACCTTTTATGTTGTTAGTTCACTTGAAATTGTATTAGTAGCTTCAAGGGGAAGAAATAATGACTGTGCATGTCCTGAAGTTTAAAAAGTTTTAGAGGATTAGGAAGGAAAAAAGACAGCCTATGTGGGTCTGGAAACCTAAAATAAGAAATTTACAACCCTGCTAGTGTTTCTGTTTAGGAAATCCTCCTCCTTTTAGCCTGTTATCAATAGTAATAAACTCTTCTTATATGGTTAGCTCTAATGCAGGGCAGCTACACTGCCTGCCTCTTGCTGAATTCAGGCTGTGAATTGCCTGGGTGAGCTGAGGACTAGTTTGCAGGAATTCAATGAATATTATTACCTAGCTTCACACTGCAGCAATCAGAAAGGCAAGGTGAATCAACTACCAGCTCAGCTTCAGCAGCATCTATGTAGATTAATCGTTCCTTTATACCCATTTACTTTGGGGAACCATAGTTCCTTTTCAGACCCAATAAATGCATGTTATGATCTGAAACTCTGAAGTTCCCCTAACACAGTCTACATTTTTGTTCTTAGCTGAACTCAGAAATATCAGAGATATTGATTCTTTGCATAGTCAGAATAACCAGTGCTACAGCCTCTCTAACTTTGTGCCTTGAAGCAGGAAGAGCCATGATCATCTATTTAAAGGCAGGATAGTTAGCAAAAATTTTGTTCTTTGAATAAAACTGGAAAGCTCCTTGCTTCCAAAGATAGCAAGTTATTGGAGTTTTTTTTTCAGCCCTGTTCTCATTTCATCAAAAATCATGGCAATGACTTAGAGTGGATTGGAGAGATAATATTTCTTTCCATCAAGAACTAAATACAGACTGGATTATCATTGTGTTTTTCATATCATGTTTCACTGATCTTTTCCCTGGGGAGCTGTAAACAAGCTCAGGACAATAAAATCAAAATAGGCTGGTTTCTTCTTTATTACATGCTGCTACTAAAGGAAATTTAGCCTTGACTATTTCTTTCCTGCCCGCCACGGCAGCAAAATTCTGGTATAAGAATCATACGTCTTACAATGTTTGAAATATCAAAGCTTGTCTTATTACTGAAACTTTAAAAAACACATTTTTTGTTACATGTATTTAAGCACTTTTGTTTAATAGTTTTGTATGCTGGACTTTATAAGAAAGCTTCCCTCTTAGTTGTGCCTTGAAGTAGTGGAGACAGCCCTAAGCATCATTCCCATCTGAGGTCTGGAAGGTCAAGTTATTTTTAAAGCTAGTGCTGCAGCTGAAAAACAGTTCAGGCCCTATAAAGGTGTCATTCAATGGTGTGGTAAAATGGGTTGTGAAAACAGCAGCAAAGTAAAATAAACACATGTCACTTCCTCCACTGAAGCACATAACTCAGGGGCTGTTGGGGTGTGCAGCCATGTGCCTTCTCCTCCTCTGGCTTTCTGCTTTCCAGCTCTTACCTGTAATCCATTAGAAAGCTTCATTATTTCAGCATGATCGGGGTTAACTTCTAAATGTGATTTATCGCTGCCACCTCTCATGAATACACAGATGGAACCTGTGTTTTCAGCTAGGTTGTTCTCCAGTTAGATTCAGATTTTTTTGTTGTTGCTGTAATTTTCACTTTGTAGTGTGGGGTTTTATTGCACAGACTTGATAGCCTATTACTGTTCAAACAAGGGAGGGAAAAAATACTTTGGTCTGAGAAAGGTTGTATATGAAGTAGACATTTTGCTTTCGGTTGTTTTGGGAAGAACTTTCATGTTCTTCAGAACATAGATCTTTTTTTATTATTATTTATTTAGTATTTTCCTAGAGTTTTCACTACTTTTCTTTTAGAAAATAACAGCAAGCACTGAAGCACTAATTTGGCCCTTCAGCAAAGTGCACCTGTAATATGAAGTCTCTCTCTCTCTCCCACCTTTTCCCCCCATGCTGCAGCTTCTGCTGGTGTGTGTGGTGGTACCCTGTCCTTGCAGTTGGTCAGCTGAACGAGCAAGTCCATGCAGTACTGGTACCTTGCATTTTCACGTACCTTGGAGTGAAAAGCTTCACTGGAAAATAAAAACGTCATTTATTTAAAGAAATTCTGTTATGTTATACAGAAAAGATAAAGAATAGACAAATTCTTTTAATAACAGAGATAGTTTACCCAAGGTGAACATTTTTCCACATTTATGTACTTCATTTTTTTTCAAAAGAGGCCTCACACTTCCTTTAAAACAGATTATTTATCCCATATTATTGTTGCATAGGCCAAGCCACATCCTACCCCTTCTCTTGAATCCAGCCATATTTAAGATGTAGTTGTACTGGCAGATTTAAAAATGATGATGGAGAAGTGTCTGGGTGTGTGCTGAGCTCCCTTGTGCATGGTTGGGCTTTCAGAGAGCACCGACTACAATAAATGTGGTCCTAGTGGAGGTTTGCCATGGTGCCAGGGAGCTGACTGGCAGCTAGCGACAGCACTCGGGGCTTATTTGAAGAGGATTTTTCTCCCAGAGGAGACAGATGGATTTCCTGTGGCTCCAGCGTGGCTTTTCTGGGAGCAGACAAGCAGGACAGCAGTCGAGTTATGAGGGAACGTGGATATGAAAGAACAACTGAAGCACTAATAGAGCATCTTCCCTGATTACGATAATGAACATTAAGGGGTTGTATCTGGGCCTTGCACAAGAGCACTTGTCTCTGGGTTGATGGGTTGGTAGGCTTTTGCTTGTTTGCCAAGATCACTGCTGTATAAGGTAAGTAGGATTGGTGTTTGTGTTTTAAGAAGAGCTAATAAGGAAAAAAACATCCAGAGTAGATACCACCAGTTTGGTTTTTTTTCAGCCAGGAAATGGTTCTTGCAGGTCTCGCTGTTATTTCTGAATAAAGGGAGAACTGCCGATATGTCTTGTCGTGTGTACGCAAACATCTTTTCCGTATGTCACCTCCGAGGAGGACTGTATTCCTTTCTTACCTGTGCATTATCGATTTTCAGTATATTTTTTAGCCTTTTACATTCAATAATTTTGTGCCTTACTCAGGCCAGACACATGCATTTTGACCATCCACAGCATAAAAAGGAGTCTGAAGGCAAACTCAGGCATGTATTGCATCATCAACTAAGTTAAGAAATCCCTTATAAGATTCAGGGAGTACAGTGGTTATACCCTCCAGCACTGTCCCATCATAAAAAAGTCACCATCCCTCATCTTTGTGCGCTTGCCTTGATTCAAGCACATTAAACTGCACTTGGCACTGGTGAGACTGCACCTTGAATACCGTCTTCAGTTTTGGGCCCCTCACTCCAAGAAGGACATTGAGATGCTGGAGCGTGTCCAGAGAAGGGCAACGAAGCTGGTGAAGGGTGTAGAGCACAAGTCTTATGAGGAGCGGCTGAGGGAGCTGGGGTTGTTTAG
Source organism: Platalea leucorodia (assembly GCF_965183815.1). Classification (NCBI taxonomy): domain Eukaryota; kingdom Metazoa; phylum Chordata; class Aves; order Pelecaniformes; family Threskiornithidae; genus Platalea; species Platalea leucorodia. The sequence goes on from NC_138826.1 coordinate 61,806,047, forward strand.
TGTGGAGAAGAGGAGGCTGAGGGGAGACCTTATTGCTCTCTACAGCTGCCTGAAAGGAGGCTGTAGCGAGGTGGGGGTTGGTCTCTTCTGCCTAGTGACAAGTGATAGGACAAGAGGAAATGGCCTCAAGTTATGCCAGGGGAGATTTAGATTGGATATGAGGAAAAATTTCTTCACTGAAAGGGTTGTCAAGCATTGGAACAGGCTGCCCAGGGAAGTGGTTGAGTCTCCATCCCTGGAGGTATTTAAAAGACAGGTAGATGTGGTGCTTAGGGACATGGTTTAGTGGTGGACTTGGAGGTGCTAGGTTAATGGTTGGACTTGATGATCTTAAAGGTCTTTTCTAACCTAAATGATTCTATAAACCTCATAGTTACTGTGAAAAAAAATAATGCAAGATTTGCGTTGGAATAACATTCTGCAACACAGAGAACGTTTCCACCCCTCTTATGCTGCAAGAGTTACCCTGGAAGGCTTTTTGTCTGTAAAGTACAGACAGCTGGCTACAAGAAGCATCTTACTTGGTGCCAGATCAGACTTTAGAAGCTCTATTCCAGTCTGTGGCCTAATTTAACTTGCCCTTTTCAATTGCTTGTGTGATGGACAAGTTTCTGAGACCTTAAGTGCTGTGTTTTTTCCCGTCCCATCCCCGCCCCCCTGCCCCTGGAACTGGTCTCATCTAGATATCAAGAGGCATCAAAGACCTGTTTGTCTGCATAGTATGTTTATAGACCTTGGCCATAGTTAATGGCTAATGCATCACCATTGACCTCAGCTGAACTATGTCAAATATATATTTGCCTCATTGTCTGCAAATTGCTACTAAAAATTGCTAAATGTTGCTGTTTAAGAATTTGCATACTGGCATGCAAAGTCAAAGAAAAATAACCCTAGACAAACCCTAAACAGGCTCCATGCTGCTCTCTCCCATTCAGTACAACTGAGCCAGTTTTCTTGGCCTCAGTGTGCAACACTGTACTTAAAAACTCATTTGTGAGCTCTAGCTGTTAATGAAAATAGTGAGAAAAACAATTCTTTTTCTGAAAAGGCTCTGCTGTGCTCTGTAGGCAGGGAAGTACTCCAGTAACTCCTGTAATTAAGACCTTTCTCCTTTGCTTTGGACTATATGGCACGATGGGATTAATAAGCAGGAAGAAGGAAGGTTTGTTTCTCGCTATGACCAAGGGTTTTTTTTCCTCTGTGTGTCTCATACAATTGTATAAATTTAAAAGTGCCCAAACCCAACCATAGTTTGCCTTCTGTGCGTAAGGGATTGACTCCCTATAAATGCTGTCATGCATGTTTTGGCTGGGCACACTAATTGTGCTCTAAACCAGCCTCCTTTATGGGCAAGATAAAGTTACATGTGCAGTTCAAGATAATCTTATTCAAAAAAAACCCTGCCTACAAAGAAACAAAATAACCTGAGGCAGCTACCAGCAGACTGCATGTAGTTTATGTACATTCTGAATAAACGTTCTCTGTCAAATAAGTGGTCTTTAAAAAAGAAAGCCCACAAATCAGCAGAAATGGGGTATCTATGTGATATCCTTTTAGAACTACTAACAGTATAATGCTGATGTGTAGAGAGTCCATAATCTTCCATTCCAGGGGAAAAAAAAGGGAAATTTTCTCCCTCATCCTCAGAAATTGTATTTCATAGGTGAGTCATTTTCTAATGTTATGGAAATGATAAAGATCATCTGGATAAGCGAGGACTAGTGATTCCTATTGCTACCTCAGTGGTGCTGCCATCTGTTCAGCTCCCTGCCTACTTGGTGAGATAATTTAACCAGTCTGTTCTTATAGCACACATTAATCTTATTCATATGGGAGATAAAATACTTTGGAAATAAATTCTGTTTGCAATAAGACTTTTTTTTTTTTTAAAACAAGACATGTTTTACAAATTTCCTACCTCTTTATATAAACGCATGTATCATTTTACCTGGTAATCAAATTTTTGCACTGTGTTTTAGCTGTGTTCTAGGTTCTTAAGGTGTGTAATTTCTACCAATTTCCTATAATTAGATGAGTTTTTTCCCCTAATGAGGAAGTTGAGGCACAGAGGCTGAGATCCCAGTTTTTAATAACTGGTTGCCCTCTTGCATTTGTTGGTTCCTCTGACACTTCGTGGTCTATGTGAGATGACAGGGGAAGTTTGTCTTGTATGCTAAAGCTCAGAAATTCCTGGGATTCTCGTATCCACAACACTAACTGAAATTTTCCCTACCCAAGGTTCAAATATTGTAATCTTTTTTCCAGTGCTCTTCATATTCAAGAGCTTTTAACAGTGCTAGTATGAATCTATTGGGTTCTTCTTTATATCCTGCAAAAGAAGACCCAGACTCTGTCATGTAGCAGCTGTCTTTCACATCTATTTTGTGTGCTTAGACACAGAAAATACTAGCAACATTCTGTATTTTCCCTGATGGAGTATTTAAGGAACCTACCATCCTTTTTGGTTTGCTATTTAATTACAGAGTATTATGACTGGCTTTCTCTTTAAAGAAAGGTTTTTCACTTTCAGAAATCCCTTCCTCTGCATCAACTCTTCTCTTCCATTTCCCAGTTACTCCTAAAGCTGTGTACTGGTGCTAAATCCAAGTTTCTAATTGAGATTCTAAGCAGGAAAAATTGCATCATTGGCTTTTGTTCTCCCGTGAAAGCCCATGTTAATGGAGACAGCCTTATATAAAGCAGTCCCCTTTCACCTTTGAAAACAAAGAAGAGTTCCTGTCGGAAACAAGTACTGCGGTATTTCAGTGTTTTCAAAGAGGTGTACTGAGCTTTACCCAGAGCCTTGACTGTCCTCCTTATCAGTGCAATGTACAACCAGCGCCAGGTTTCGTGTGGTGAAATACATGGTACGCTCAGAAGGAGCTCCATTTCCAAGCCATTTCCCAGGGCTGGGAGATGGGGAGCCTTTGGTCTTTGCTCAGAGCCTGGCAGAGAGATGGTGCTCGACCTCAAGGCCACTGCAAGAAAATAGCTGTCCTACAGGCTGGTGTATGCTTTGTAATCTGCTGCTGTCTTACCTATCCATTCCAGTCCCACACTTACCAGAAACATGGGATCCTATTCCAAGCTCACCAAACTGACAGTGTTTTAAAGTTTCCTATCTAGATTCTCCCCATGATTACCCTGGATTTGAATCAGACTTAGGATTTCTGTAGAAGAGAAAGGTGCTGATGCTTGGGCTTATGGCATGGGTTATGTCTTACCACAGCCTGTTACACTGAAGTAAAATGTGTGAAGATAATTCTGTAGTAGGAAAAAAAAATAAGATTCAGGTGTGATTAGTCACGCTCTGACTAACCTTGACTGCTACCCTTAATTTCAAGCAAACATTCAGAGCCTTGTCAAACATAAAAGAAAGAAAAGATGTATTTTTTTTTTCCAAGTACTAGTTGATAAGTGTTAAAATCCTCATGCTAACGTGTTACATTGGTAACACCTGATGAGACTGAACTCAGCCAAGTAATGTGCAAGGATGATGTGACTGACTTTCTCCATTCTATGCTTTTAATACGGGCTAATTAACACACTCTAGCTAATATATGTTAAAATATACATTTTCATCTAGGGGGATCTGGACTGTGGAGACAAAAATTCATGTCTGTGGTGGTTCCCCAGCCTCTCCTTGCAAACTGAGAGCCAAGAGTACAACAACTATTTTACGGGCAGTTGGGTTTTCTTTTCCAAAATGATGGTTTGGTTTTGTTTTGTTGGTTTTGTTTTGTTTTTCTTAATTAGTTTTTTTCCCATGAATATGAGAATATGGTCTTAAAATGAAGGGGAAACTTGGGAGAAAATTTTGATTAAAAAAAAAAGGACTTTGCCAAAAGGTATCCTCAGGTTCATAAAGCTTCAGGGGAAAAAAGAGACGAGCGTGCCCCTCTGTCCATGAGACAGCACAGTGGCTTAGACTGCTGTTGTTGGTTTCTGTTTCTGTTTTTTCTCATTGGGGTATGATACTTAATTCTTTTTAGTGAACAAACAGCTTGAAATATTTGTTATCACAGGGTACTAATGCACTTTGTTGATGAAGTTTGGCAAATGAGCAACCTGCAAGATTAGCAATCTTTTATTCTTTTCTTGCCACTTTGAATTTAGTTATTATACACCACATTTGTGTGTCTTTCATTAAGCCCTGTTTAACTCAAATGACAGATATTTGAGAGAAATTAGTATTTGTTGCAAGTTCAAGACATTCATGCCTCTTGTTGGAGAAACAGGGAATAAAAAGTAAGGGTTGGAGGGGCAGAAGGAAAAAACCATCTTGGCAGTCTTCAGTGGGGAGAAAAAGGACCACAAATGTTAGAGGAGAGAAAAAAATCTCTGGGAAGTCTGAATTGCTGGTGTTATTCGGCAGGGCAGGATGTTTTTATTGTTGAGCTTAGAACAAGTCAGGGCAGGAGAAGCTTTCAGTACTATGTTTACATTTGAGGAAAATGATTGGAAAAGATTCACTGGGCTTTCTCTGGGTCACCCAAACACTTCTCCAAGTGAATGAGAAGAAAGAAAATGAAAGTCTGTTTGGAACAGGAATGTTTACTTTCGCTTGAAATCTGTCTCCTCAGGTAGGAAACTAGCATGCCTACTCTTACGTATGTAGTTTAGTGAGTAAAGCAGTTTCTAAATAAAGCACCAACTTGGTCAGGGTCAAACAGCAGTCCATAAGAACAATGCTAAAGCAGCTCCAGTCCCTTAATGAGACTGACTGAGGAAAGTCTTTAGGCTTTACACTACATTTATTTATAAGAGCAAGCAAAAAAAGACCCTGTTAGAAAAAGCAGTTGTGATACCATAGTGTGCTAGGCTAAAAACAAAGAGTACATCCGAATTCTGGCTAGATGCTCCTGAAACTCAACTAACATGATCTCTGAGGGGATCAGGAGTGTGGGGGAAAAACATTTAGGATTCAGAGTCTTATTCATCCTTTTGTAGCTATGCGAGAGCTGTCTCCAAAAGCTTCCCATTTAGTGATAGCTGGAAAGGTCCACAGGGAAAGCGATGGTTCCTACTTTCTCTGTACCAAGGCCAGAAATGGATTTTTAACTTTAACTTGAGGCTTTGAATTACACCTAGAAAAGAATCTATACTTTAGGGAAAACCCAGGGATTTTGACTTAGTACCCCCCCCCCCCCCCCCAATTAACGTCTCTGATTCATAATGGCGATGTTCTTTTCCTAAAGCAGCTGAGCTCTCTTCTCTGTGCTTGCTGCAGCTATACCACTCCTACAACAGACACCAAACTGCTGCAAAGTAATGCCTGCCATCCTCTGGGACACCAAAATGGGTAGCACTTAGTTTCATATACTGGGCTCGCATACTGGGGCAGTTTGGCCACTCGATCATAAGGAGCCTCCATCAGTGGAGGCAGGATAAGGGCAAAGAACAGACAGATGCAGCTTCAGGGTTAATTTTGCCTGCTCACAGTTGCAGTCTTTCACAAGAGGTACTTGCACTCTGTACAAGCTGAAAAAAAATTACCTGTGCCACAGAAACTTCCATGTGATCAAAGGTGAAAAGTAGAGGCTATTAAACAGGTGTGCAGTCTCTGACAGGGGTGTGCACTGCCAAAAGTTGTGGTTACACCAGAAGTTTTGTTTGGGGGATTTTTCCCATTCTGGCATTGTATTTGGCAATGTCCTACATTACACTGCACAAAGAGCATGGTGCAAGCATGTAGATGCAATGCATATCCCATGTTCCAGATATATATATATTTGTGTGTAGACACACGAGATCAGGAAGATGCAAAGTCAATTCTCTGGTTGAGATGCTGGGTGAACTAAACCTCAGTATAATAATTAAGAGCCCAAGGAATTGTTAGCAGTCTGGGTCATCTTCCCTATAGACACTGGTAGCAATATTTCAAAGATGAAAAACCTGCGAGTGGTCCACAAGTGTGTAGGTATGTGACATGGAATATATTGATCAGTTAATGAAGGGGAGTTCATAAATTTCATCTCATTCCTGTTGCTTGTCTGAATTCTGACTTAGTTCAAGTGTGATGTTGTTTTTCCTCCCTGAGGACAGCTGTTGTCATACTAGATTGATTATTCTGCTGCACTTTTTTGCAGTGTATAGCTGAATTCATTTGTGCTGTATCAAGCCATTGGGCATACAACAGAATAAGAACTGAAAAACTTACATTTAAATAGTTATTTGCTGAAACTGTTGTTGGATTTCATTAGTAATGATGTTACACCAAGGTCTTGGTTGACTACTTTAAAAACTTAGGAAATTTAAGAACACTGTAATGAGCTTGGAAGCATCCTCTAATGTTTTGTTATATTCTATATATATTAAAAATCAGTCAGTTATATTCTATATATATTAAAAATCAGTCAGAAAAAACAAAGGGAGCATGAACTATCAATCAGCAGTGACCTGCTGGAATGTTAGAAAGCAGAGGGAGCAATTAAGGCTTTGGACTGTAATCCTTCACTGCCACAGAAGTTTCTTATCAGTATCTGGAGGTTTACAGTCCAGCACTCCAACGTGATACATGGGTGCCCTTGCACCTCAGGGGGATCGCTGCCGAGGACTTGGATGGGGAGACTGTAATGGTGCCAGCATCTGCCCTGGGTGTCCGAGCCTGCCAGGGCCAGGCAGGGTGGCCAGTCTGGCACCCCCATTTCGCCCAGCTGTCACTGGCAGGCTTGAAGGCTTGAGCGAAGGCTGAGTTCAGAATTTGGAAACACTTATACTGAGATAGATAAGGCTTAGGTGAACATGTCTTTGGAAAAAATGTTTTCCCCTCTATTTGTCATGTGGGCATGTTTTTCTGGATTTCCATAAATCAGGGAAAAGAGTAGTTTTTCGTCTGTCAAGGTCCTTGAGCACAACTTCAGCAAGGACAAAGAAACTGCTTCACTCTCTTGCTGAACTTGGGACTTTGCAGCCCAGCTCCAAGAGCTGCCGAGTCCCTTTGCTCACGTGTGCTTCAACAATCACGAAGATCGCTCAGTATTTGCCATAAGATACTGTCCTCCTCATGCCATAGGTGTTTATAGAAAATTATCAGTGCTTTAGTGAATATTATCCTTAGGTAAATAAAGGGCTGTTTTAAGTTTTTGTGGATGTTCCCAGCTCAGTTCTTTTAACCGTCTCTTAATAATTCAATAATCCGTTTCAGCAGAAGGCTCCTGTTATCAGACCAACACCCATTATGAGCCAGATAGAAGTCCAGTGGAAACAAATGGTGAAAGGAAAACAGCAGTGGTTTTAAAGGGGAATACAAGAGAATAGAAAAAAAATAGATTTAAGCATCATTTTAATATCCAAAGTCGAACAATCCTATAACTTGACTGATATTTTACTCCCTGAGTAAATATGGCATTTTATGGCATTTTTTTTCTGTTTTGATGCATTGCAGGCAGTGAATAATATTCAGTGTTTATTCAATTTCCAAAAGAATAATTTAATTCTAAGGCTGTGCTGCCATGAGCAACATGCTTGAGTAACTCTCCCAGTGATTATGGCATTAATAGTCAGCCCTCGCACTGTGTTCTTATGGCATGTATTACATTTGTATTTCTGTCCTGCATGCTGATCAAAGAGAATCTTGTTTGCTCAGCCTTTTAAGGACAAGATAGAAAACTGTCAATGTAAAAATTACTAATGTTGACTGACTATATATATATATATATAAAGTAAATCTGTGAAATACACAGTCTGTTTTAAAATAAACAAAGGAAAGGACAGCTTATAAAAGCCAAGATCATGTTTCAAAACAATTTATATTGAACAGCCAAGAGTACAACAGTGTTACAGAGACACTTTCTGAGTACAGGTATTTTCACTGTCCATATCAATAAATTCAAGTAACCTTTAGTGCAGTTTACTTTATCAGACCTTCTACATAGGCATTTGTATTTATGAATCACTATGTGTATTGTAATGAATAAAAATTATGGGTAAAATTCAGTCCTAAAGGATGTAGTTTACAGACAGATGAGGTACTTATCTTTGGCTATATTTGCCATCCAAGTCACTCAAATATATTACCTAAAATAAAAATGCTAAGTCTTTGAGAAAAAAAGACATTAGTCATCAAGCCATTTTCATCTTTTTAATATTAATCAACTCCTGTTTATGAATTGATGTTTCTGCTCCTGCCACAGAAGAATAAGTGGGGGTGGGTGGGTGTTCTGCACACAAGGTCAAATAAGCTGCAGAATGCTGCCGTGCTTCTTTTTGCAGCAGATGGGTAATGTTACATGGATTTTAATTACTGAAATTACTCCTGACTTTGAGGAGATACCCTCTCCTAATAATGACAGAATTGGTCACATGATAACATTTGAATTTTGTGGCACAGATGTGTTTATTTAAAGATGTCATGTCTCTGTCCTTCTAAAGAAGAAGGAGAATTACTGAAGTTTAACTTTCTTGTTGTTACTTTCTTAGCAATCTTTTATATACCGTAGTGATATTTTTCAAGGGGAACTTGAAATAGTCTGTTGTCATTGGGAGGGAGGGGTTGGCAGACTCATAAACTGCTTTTAAAACACCTCTGCAACTGGCAATCTGTAACAATAATTTTGACAAGGGAAGCTCTGCTATGAGCATGGGCTTACAGAGCTGCTCTGATGTTGAGCTCTCACAGCTCCTCTGCAGCAGAACAGAGAATGTCCCAGCAGATGACTACTGGAAATAGATTTTCACCTGTGAATAGTTTCTTTGTATCCTTTAGCTATTTATTCACATCACTTTGTAAAAAGTATTAATGGTTTCTTCTCTGTTTCTTTCAATATATTTTTCCTTTCCCAATTCACTGTGAGTAAGCGGGTACAAGAAGGAATATAGAGTGTTAATTGGGGTGTCCTATTCTTTTTCCCCTGACATCTAGTTACTGTTGTTGTCATCGCCCATCTCCCTGCATTTCTGCTGTATTTCATGCAAGGACATCTAAGGAGATTGCTCTGTGGCAGGAGCTATCGGGGATCCTCACTTCTCATGTGCTCTTCTGTTTGTAAAGCAGAGAGGTGGCTGAAAATAGGTGTGTGGGTAAATGGAAGACTCCTGCAGAGAGGAACAGATGCATGTGTTTTGCTGCCTTTTGTGGGTAGGAGAAGAAATACTGTTTTCCTCTTGCAGTGTGAAAGACTCACGTTCAGCTTAGACATTCAAAAAGAGGTTTCTGACAAAGGCAAAAGTGAAGGCAGGAAACAAGTTTCTGGGAAAGGTGATGGTATCTGTTATTAGAAGTGTTTAAGAAGAGATTAGACAGATACCAGGAATGACATAGATGTAGTTGCTCCTATCCAGGGAAAGATGAATGGACTAGATGCTGCCTGGGGGCCCATTTGAGATCCATTTTTCTATGATTTTTATGATCTTTTGGGAGCTGAGGATCAGGATTAATTACATGTCTGATTAATTTGAACTCAGCCCCCTACTAATTTAGCTGCACTGTCCCAGGGACCAGATTTATTAGTACTGCTGCCCAGCCCTGGGTCTGTGTGTCGACATGCTCTCAGCTTCCTGAGCTCTGACGCGGCGCTGCAGCAGGGTCCTCCCACAGCAGGAGAAGGCAGAGGCGCTTGCTCACAGCCATCGATATTGCAACATCTAGCTGGTGTTTACAAGACCAAGGATTGGCTCGGCATGCAAACTGACAAAAGCAGAGCTTGGATAGTATTGTAATGCAGTGCAGGATGGCGAGGCTGAGCTGAGAGCCCTGGCCCAGCACGTGCATCCCTCGACAGTGCAGCTTGATTACAGGTATAAGGAATATAAAGAAAGTAAGGTTGAGCTAGCAGCAAGCTGTAATTAAAATAGTTCTGAGTCCTAAGGAGGGGAGGCAGCTGCCATGGGGAATGGAAAGCTTACAAGGAGCATAGCTCCATGCCTGGAATATGGGAGAATGGAGTCACTGCCCGGCATGCTCGGAGCCGGATTACCGCAGGGAGCTCTGAAACCATCCTGACATGAGAAGTTAAAGTAAGACAGCAGAAAGCAATGCAAAAGCTAGTAGTCAATAAACAGGGACATATTTTTCCATATCAACCAAGCCTAATGGGTGCTAACATAGTCAAGCTCACTCCTTTTATTTAGGTTCTCTGGTGTCTTTTCTCTTTCCTCCTTTCCATCCTCAGGAATTCACTTTACTGCTCCCTGTGCCTCAGCGTTTCAGCGCACACAGTGAAATCTTAGTCCTGCTGGAAGCTATATGTATTTTACAGTTTACATCGATGGGGCTGGGTTTCCACCTCTGGAACCTGGAGTAGATCATACAGTTGTTGCTGAGCAGCAAGCATATCCAAAATAGAAATGGTATCTCTTCCTATTCCCTACCTCCTGCTGGCACCAGTGTCTGTGTGTCCACCCTGTCAGCAGTGTCAGGGAGTATAAATACCATTAAAACTAACTTGTTGTTTGTTAGTTTGTTTTCTGGGGTGACTTGCTGCCCCTATCTGGCTGATGATGTGAAAGCTAGCGCTGGCCCAAGGGAGGGTCAGGACCTGGGAGCAGCAGCTGTGGTACTGCTGAGCTTAAACTGATCACAGACCCACACCCTGTTAGCACAACTTCTCTTTTGTTGGTTAGTCAACATTTTCCTCCCTTCTAGAAGGAAATTTGGCACTTTGCACCTGACAGATGGCCTCTCAAAGAGATATGTATAACTGGCAGATGCCTCTCCCAAGTGATCAGTTGGGCTTTAAAACCAGCTCTTCTTGATGAGCTTGAAAAGGCCTGTGTGGATCCTCCATCAAAAAGCCTGCCTTCAGGCATAGTCATGTAGAATTATTGCTGTTGGCTTCTTAAATTGTGGATAGAAAGGGGCAACCTTCATAGGAAAGGTTGTAATTGGGGGAAAAAAAAAAAAAATTACCATTCAGTCCAAAATGTCTCAGACTGTATTCTTCCCACGCTCTTTTTTTTTCCTGAGCTAGTCTGGCAAGAGCAATTTGGGTTTAGTATCTTTATAATAGTACCCTGTCAGCCATGGGATAATCGGTGATGTAGAGTGGGCAACAGCCCCACTTTAGAGAGCGCAGTCTTGAGTGTTTGTTACTCAGGTACTATTCAGTGTAGTGGGAATAATGAGGATGAGGCAAAATAATTCAGCTGAAGTGTGATGTTAAGAGGTAGTGCCCTGTCCACCCCTGGCTGCATGCTCCCACCCTGCACTCTTCACCCCAACCAGAGTGTGGGGATCCCAGGGGAGCCCATCCTGCTCCCACAGCAATGGCATTGGGCGGATGGCAGCACACGGCATGGCAGGAGCTGGTGAAGGGTCTAGAGCACAAGTCTTATGAGGAGCGTCTGAGGAAACTGGGTTTGTTTAGCCTGGAGAAAAGGAGGCTCAGGGGAGACCTTGTCACTCTTTACAACTACCTGAAAGGAGGTTGTAGCAAGGTGGGGGTCAGTCTCTTCTCCCAGGTAGCAAGCGATTGGACAAAAGGAAATGGCCTCAAGTTGTGCCAGGGGAATTTTAGATTGGATATGATGAAAAATTTCTTGACTGAAAGTGTTGTCAAGCACTGGCACAGGCTGCCCAGGGAAGTGGTTGAGTCTCCATCCCTGGAGGTATTTAAAAGACGGGTGGACGTGGTGCTTGAGGACATGGTTTAGTGGTGGACTTGGCAGCGCTAGGTTAACGGTTGGGCTCGATGATCTTAAGGGTCTTTTCCAATCTAAATTATTCTATGATCCTATAAGTGGGAGTGGGACTGGCCTTTGGGCTGTGGCTGGCCCCTGGGTGGACCTGGTTTTGTCCATTGGTACCTGGAGAAATTTGAAGGCCAGTATAGGCCTGAATGGACTGTGGGAAGACTCTTTGTGGAGAGTTCTGCGTTTGCAAGATGTTATCAGCCTGCTCCAAGGCATGGATGTGTCATCATCTTTCTTTTACCCAGTCAGTGTGGTATTTAGAAAGAAATCCTTCCACTTCTTAGAAATGTTTAATACTATTAGAGCTGCAGGAGAGAGATGAGTAGCACCGTTTTAAGTTTAAACAAAATGGCCTCCAGGATGTCCTTCTTATGGCAAAACTTTTTCCAGCCAATTGATATTTTGCTGTTTGCAATGATCATATGTTAATGTATGACATCATTCTGCAGATATGCAGAAGGATCATATTAAATGAACTGTGCTATAATCCTGGAGTCTGAATTTCCTCTCATGCTGTTTTAGTACAGTTTAGTTAGGTAAAGTTTCTCTTTCTTTGAAGGAATTAGTTACGAATGTTACAGCAGTGTTTGTTACAGGGTGCTAATATTAAATAAAATGAATTAAAATTAATTATAATTAATATATTAATATATAATTGATGTATAATTAATGCATCAACACTAATGCATTAATTGATATAAATGCAGTCAAATCAAACCATTATTTTTCACATAAATATGTATGATTAGAGATTTGTAGTTTATATCAGTTTATAAAGAAGTCATTATAATATTATGTGACCATGACAGCAGGAGAATTAAAAACCTAAACAACCAGAACATTCCTTAGTTCTGTCTTTTGATACATATATTTATGTATGAAAGTCAATAAAATAGATATTTTATAGGGATTTATACGTAGCAGGATTTACAATGTTAAATATTATGGGTTTCAAACTCTGTGATAACTATGTAAATGGGCCATTTAATTGCCCTTGATAGAAATTCAACTTATTTCGTTAGATTTAGCAATTCCAATCAAATGCGTTGAGCATTTCAGATGATAAAATTATTAGATGTATTGTAAATGCTTTATTTAAGAGCCATCACTGGTGAAGGAACTTGAAACATACATTATCTTGATCTGGCTTCTATTCAATATGCTATAGCTAACAAATATATGGCTTTTTTTCATCCTTGTCTTTGACAGTGCTGTCATTCTGTAAGTAAATCCATGGAAGGGAAAGATTATAGGTACTTATGTTATTCTACAGATGTATTTTTAAAAATATCTTGTGCACAATAGCATGTCTCTTTTTTTTCTGGTTTTGAGACAATGAATGATACATCAAAAGCTAAGGAATGTCAGAATCGTACGTAATTTCAAAAGTTAGTGGTTTCTGGTTTTGGACAATAGGAGCTGTGTTTGTGTTCTTAAAGTAGTATGCCAATACAGCTGGTTAGATCAGATACAATATCATGAACTCTAATAACGCCACCTGAATGAAACTTTTTGAAGGATGAGATCAGATAAATTCAGATAAATTCAGATTAAAAAGGAGGATGCAGACTTTTAACAATGAGGAAGAAGAATCTTTGAAATAATTTATTTTGGGATATAGAGGTACCTGTATATTGAAAGGGAAGCACAAATGGTTCTGCAAGAGATGCTCTGTCCCTGCGTAGCTAGGCGTCTACATCTATGAACCAGGAGGATTGGGCTGCAAATTCTGCAAAAGAGTCAGACCAGGTCACACTAGGTCATCCACAAAACCCCATTATGGTTTTAAATATATCTGGAAACATGGAAAACATCATTCTTTCAGTTCAAGGTGAGTATTGCTCACCTTGGGAGAGGGTGTATGGGAGAGGGAAACTTTAAGGCTAGTCCAGAGAACCTTTTTTGGGGACTTAAAACAGTTGATGTTAAATAAAAGAAAATGGTCCTCGCTTTTCTATTCCCCCTTTTGTCCTCTCTTCTCTCAGCTTCCCTTATGCCTTCAGAATGAAAAATCAGGACCTGCTGGGGCAAGCTGGGTATCTTTGCAGACCAGCCAGTGCTCCCTGGCCGCCTCCTCCCTGGCTTGGCAAGTCTCTTTCTGGGTCTTTTCCTTGTATTATTTTCCTCTTTGGGTTCTTCCATTAGTAGAAAGGAAGAGGGGTGGCTTTCCAGTGGTGTCCTGGTGTCCTGCTACATCGTGCTGGTGAGAAGAATTCTCTTTATGATACAGAATTAGATTTTCTATTGTTTACAGAAAACAAATAATGTACCTATATTTCACATTAGAGGCTTCTAAAGAGGAGATATAATTGGGCTTTGAAGTTTCTAAGGGTATATCTGTATATTCTAAAAGTAATGAATCAAAGATACTTTAGGGTTTGGTTATTTTTTCCTCATTAATTTCTCATAAATTTATTTATATTTGCATGTTACCAAGTAGATACAAACAATATATTTAAAAAGAAGCCAAAATAATTTATAAGTGGAGGTAATTTTATGATGGAATGATCCCAAAGGAAGTCCCAAACCTGGTTTTGGCCAAAGTTGTGCTGGTAGTGCTTCCCCATGTGAAGTTAGCGTGTTTGTAATTAAATTTGAACCCCAGTTAAATTCTGTTTTCTGTGATATGCTTATTATTGTTCTTCATAGAAAATACACCTTTTATTTTCCTCTTCAGAGTCAAGTAAACATGGCATACAAATTTACAGTGAGACTTGTCAACAAACACATGAGATCATGGATATTAGTCTGAGCATAACCTTTCTATTACATTCAATTTACTGCTAGTGCAATAAAACTGTCATCAGATTGAATGGGATTTTATACTGCATCAGCTATAATACAATGCTGTTAAATTGGAAGTACATAAATTTTCCATTGTTCTCTTACTCATGGGTTATGAAAATTAGAAAGTTACGCACAGCATCATGCTATGACTTGCATATTCAAACAGATAAGTGGTGATTTAGTCAGGGCAGTTTGGGGCATATAATTAATTTCTGATTACAAGGCTGTTTTGTAGTGTGAACAATAGTACGTTTTACTGCAGTAAGGACCTGAAATCTTTTCATGAAAATTTGTATGAAAAAAATGTAGGGAAAAAGCTCAAACACTAGTTCCCTAATTTTGTTTGGGACAAAAAACAGAAATAAAAAAAGGGCTTTATGTATTCCAGGATAGGGAAGAACCAAAAATAGTTAATGGAACTGCATTCACTTTAAAAAGAAGGCTTCAAAACCACCAGTTTCCAAGAAGTTCAGTTTATGGGTCTACAGTTCAGGAAATCAAGAGACACCAGAGCTCACTTCTCATCTTGAGATGAGAATATGCAGCTTCAGGTACTGTTCCTTGCCCAGTTTGCTTTCCTTAGGTATATTGATAGGACACAAGGCTGTAACAAGCACCTTCCTTGTGCAACATTGGGGGTGTTCTGACAATAAAATGACTGTTGGGGGAATCATATATTTTTTCATAGTCCTTTTTCATTGTTTTCAAAATTTGACATTTCCATTCTTACATTTTGAAGTACCTTCTTTCTTGCAATTATTTGATATTGCACAATGTATCACAATGTGTCTACACACACAATTAATACAACATGCTCTGTACGCAGAGTAGGGAATACACCATTTTAAAAGTCTGTGCTGAATCAAAAATGAATAATATATTCATATATATTGCATTTGATTTTGGTAAGAAGTATAAAAGTTTATTATTTAATGTTTATATTCCACTGATGTCAGAGACCTATCAGGATTGAAGTGATGGTTGTATGATACAGAAATGGTCCTTGCCCCTGTAAAACCTAGAGATGTCTTTCACTTTTCATATATGGAAAGTCTGAAAATGCATCTAAGTACTAGTGGATAGGTGACCTGAACAGACTTTATCTCGACTGAGCCTTCTGTTCTTCATTTCTCATGGTCTGTTCTGTTATGTGTAGGTTCATTAGACATGCATTGAGCTATGTGACTGACATCTTCCACAATTAGTGCTCATGTATAATTAGATGCAATGCTGACAAGGACTCTGTTGTTTTCTATAGTTTCACAGAAAGGCCTTTTCCTTCTTTTTTGGCACCAATCCATTAATACCATTGCACCATGTTCAGCTGGTGGCTGGGATTGAAAGTAATTTACAGCCATTAAAACATTGCTCCTGTGTCATTAGCTCCACCACTTGGATTAATTTGGTTTTTACAGATACAGTAGTCCATAGGGGAATCCTTTCTGGAAATGTAAAAAGTCCTAAGGCAGTGCCCTAGTAAAAGCCTCTGGCTCAATTGCTCTGTCCTGCAAGTTTAGTGTTCAGTGCTTGATTACTAGTAAAGTTTAATTATGAATCATTTTACTAATAGTTTGGGTTACATTGTCCTCTAGTGGCTCATATAGATAACTGCCCTGTTGACAGACTCCTTTTGCCCTGTATTTTTAAATCCTCTCATACTCTTTTCATACAAGTGCAAGTCACCTCGGAAGAGGACTGATGTAATGGCCAAATAAAAAGTTTACATCTTACTGCCACTGTATCAGCACAGCAGGATCTCTCCTCTATAACTGCATATTGTCTGCTTAAGAAATACATATTCAAAATAGTTCAAAATAATAATAGAGAGTTGTGAGAGAGATACTGCATTTAATCAGAGCATTTGATGGAAACAAATATACCTTTCTTACTGACAGTAACAAAGAATAAACTCAGCATGAATTTTTTTTAATAGGTTGAAGACTAGTTCACTTCCACAAAATGCATAGAGATCTCATATGAAGGAAAACAGAATCAGCCTCCAGCACGTCCTGTGGCTAGTCATTTGTAAACCTCGGTAACGGCAGGCTTTTGCCCTGTAACCTGGCAGCGCCGCCTTTCATAGGAAGCAGTGAAAGCACTGGAGCGCTTTGCAGCTGGATGTTTGCCAGCATAATGCAGATGTTTGCAAATAGGAGGAGGGATCTGGGAGCATGGAGAATAATGCCAGGGTACTTGCAGTGACAAAACACATGTTTTATGTTACTTTGACAAGGTGATACCACATTCTCTGATGTGCTGGGTTTGTTTTGCCCCTGTGGCAGAGCAGCCGGATTGCTGCCAGCGGAGGCCTTGGCCCTGGTCACGGGAAGCACGGCAGGCAGCGCTGCAGCAGGCACGGCAGACAGGATGCTCCCACTTCGACCAAATGCCATGAGTAATGAGGAGCAGAGGTTGCTCTGCAGAGATAGTTCCTGCATGTGTAAAAGGAGGAGAAGTGCTATAAATCCTTCTGTTTATACCTCCGAGATTATGTAGGAGAAGGAGCAGTTACAAGTGGCAAAGCAATGTGATTTCTGTCTTCTTTAAGAAATGGTGGTGCACTCCAGCAAGATGATAGCTCACATTTTCTTTTGCTGTTTGCAGTAATGGGAAAGACAAAGGAGTACTCTGACCTTACAGAGTTAATATCAGAGGCCTTTTCAAAGTAGCATGCCTTGTACTCTGTCTAAGAAATAATATATATGGATTCAGTAAAAATTGTTTGCTCAGGTCCTCCATCTCTGGTCACCTTGTTTCTTCCTCCGTTTTCGGAGAGGCCTTACTTTCAACCAGCAGTGTGACTGTGTGCGTTGGATGGATGTCAGCCGGTTGCTGTTCATTCCCTGGGCTGATCATCCTCCAAATGCTGGGAGAGTTGCAGAGTAGCTTGATTATACTTGACACAGTGGCACCGTGCGTTTGGTGCTCTCCGCATACTGCCTCAGACTCGCACATATACCCACACCTAGCAAGCATCAATAACCGCCACCGCTGAGAATGAGCTGACAGAAACAAAATGTATAAAGGCAGCCCTGAGGTATAAAATGCTTTCACCTCATGAAATCACCTGCAGTGCCATTCTTACAGTTCACTCAGAGGTTTATTAGGCAGTGATGGATGCAGGAATATTTGCAGGGAGTTACTTTTATCTGGTGCTCTTGTGGCTCTTCTGCCACTGGCAATCTTTTAAACCAAAGGCGTGCCTTCAGTTAAGAAAACATGTAGGAGCTTTAGTCTTCTTAATTAGTTGCCAGGAGGGGGAAGGTGATGGTTTTTATTTTTCTTTAACAAAAAGGCTTCATTTTAAAAAGTGCTTTTGTAACACTTGCATTAATGTATTTTTTTTCATGCTTTGCAATGCTATTTTCCAGGGATTTATAATTGTTTATTTAATCTAGGTGCTAAGCAAAGTTCTGTTTATCCTTGATTCAGAATATAGGGTTTTATCCTTTACATACCAGAGGATGAGTTGTACAGATAGATCTATTCAGAGCTCGCTGACTACAGTTTTTGCTGTAATGATTTTTTAAGCATTTGACTTTTCCAGGTAGCTATCAGGCCAGTGGTTGCCCTCCCTCTACTCGGGAATCTTTTACAGAAACCCATGACTGCTTCCCAGGTGTGCTCTTTCTGACACCCCAGCAGTGAGGGGGCTCTGCCCCATCATTGAGGTCGTAGTAGTGCTTCCAGCTGCTGCACAATACTCAGGTTCCTCCTGCTGGCAGGGAGAGGATGCGACCGATTATGCCTATTCCTATTAATCAGGAAAATGCAGACTTCTCTTCAAAGTAGAGGGAAGGGTTGCTCCTACCGACCGTGTCGGTCACTGTTCTCTTCCAGCTACGTGTTAATTCCGTCTTCCTGTAGTGCATTTTACATCAGGGTTATGCCAGCAGAGTCTTTCCAGAATAACCTGACCCTTGATGTCAGAGCTGGAATCCAATGGAAACAAATTTTGGTGAAGCTGATCCCTTGTGACCTCTGTCATAAGGCTGTCTGGGAACTGCAGATGCTAATGGAAAAAATAAAGTGGTGACCTTGTGTGTTCTCAGACTCACAGGGTGTAATCCTGCTCAGCACAGCAATGCATTTGTCAGGTTTTTTAACGAGCGCTTTACCTGCCGGGCAGGTCCCCCTGCCTACCTGTGTGCCTCTCCAATGCCTGCAGATACTAACATGTGAGTACACCTTGCTCAGCAACAGATGTCTTTACAGAGCAGATGCCGTTACTCATTGCTTTTCTGTATGAATGTAGAAAGCACCCTTTGGTGGGAAACAGGTGGTAATTTTCTTTAAATCCAACCGTATTGTAGAGCAATAAAACTAATGAGATGATAAAGCCTTGCCAGGTTTTCCATTTCAATAAACACCTAAGCTTGAAATTGTTTTAATTGACCTTTCTTATCAGATGTTCTTATTTCTGCATTGCCAGCATACACCTGAAATTACTGCTTGGTCTCAGATTAAAAGGTTATGCTGTTTTGATTTGCACCGTTAAATCATTTCTATTTGAGGATCAAGTTTTTGTTTGGCCTTTTCTAAAGTCAGTGTTCATCATTAAAGTGGCTGTACATGACTGGTAACGTACTTGCATTTTCTCTCTTCAGAATAATGAAATGGTGGAACTGCAGAGGATACGAATGAAAGATGAAATTCGAGAGTACAAGTTTCGAGAGGCGAGACTCTTACAGGACTACACTGAGCTTGAAGAAGAAAACATCACTTTACAGAAACTGGTGTCCACACTGAAACAGAATCAAGTAAGCATTGAAAGATTCAAGGCGCTATGCTGAAAAATGACACCATTTTCTCTCATTTGCATAACGTGATCCTGCAGAGCACTTTGCTAGAAGTTTCTTTGTATGTTTTTTTCAGTTGGGTTTTTGCTAAACACTTATTCTGAGTGTTATTGGCCATTTTTGACGTATGGGGAGGCTCTCACCTCAGTTTTAGGAAAATCCTGGTGGAATATTTCATTGTAGAACTTTGTAATAGCAGAGGAATTATTCAAATAGATAGAATTGCACCTTTTCGCTTCCTGCTTTTCCCCTCCTCCCTCCCTGCACGCTGAACTCGGTGCCCAGGAGCAGAGTTCAGCCCTCCGTTTCCTCTCAGTTAGTTTCCTGCCCATCCTTCCCTCTTCTGAAGTGGAGAAAAGAGGAGATAATGTTCTCCCTGTTCTCCTTTTTTTTCCTGCTCCTTGCGTTTTCCTGCACTGGTGTTTCTCTCTTCTCAACCATGCTAACCCACAAGCTTCAAAAATAGAACATTTAAATTGAATAAAAGAGATTTGTTCTCATGTCAGAAGAGTTAACTTGACGTGATTAATATTTAAGTATCCAAGTTGGATGATGTAACACTTTCTGCCTTTTAGACGCTGTCCAGACCAGCATAACATGGCACTACATAACACCATTTCCTTAACTGCTAGCAGATGGTAACAGCACTGTGTTGCAGCCCCTGGTTTATGTCCTAACCTACTGCCTGGTTCAGTTAGGGCATTTATCAAATAGCCAAGACTGCCACAGTCACTAGTGGCAGCCTGGTAACACAGCTGCCTTATTCCTGCAGGAATATGCAGTACTATTTCAGCTATCTTTTCCTGCTATTTTACTGCTCTAGCACAAATGCAATTGAAACATTTAAAACAAAGGAACTGTGCTGCAGGGAATCCTCAGGTAACAGAAGTGGGTACGTTGTTTCCTTATTTATGAAGATACCCAGACTTTCATGCTCCTGAAACTGAATTTATAGCAGATCATCTTTGTGTCAGAGTTATTTACCGAGCCAGCAAATTCCCCCTTTGAGGCACAGATTTTTTCTTCATCAACCTCATAGGAGGCATTTTCACACTACCAGGAAATTAAAGACCCCTTTATGGACTGTCCTAGTTTTCCCCAGAAGAAAATCTGTTTGCAAGAATTTATATCTGTCATAATATTTCATTCTTAATGAAACCAAATGCTATCAGTCTATGGAGAGAAAAAGCATTGCCACATTTTGAATGGCTTTAAAAATCAGTCATTTTGCATCACATATCCATGCACTTGTGATTCCTAAAATAGCTTTGAGCTACAAGATAAAATTTTAAGAGCATTTTATACTTTAATACTTTAATTTACAAAACCATATGTTACAAGTCTTAGTGCTAAACTGGAATTATCTGTGTTGGGGTTTTTTATAGCTTTTGTAAGCAAGAATCCATGAGATGGTAACCATATAGATAATACAGACCTCTGGTTTTCATATGGATTTAAAATTTTAAAAGGTTTCTTTTTCCATGTCCTTAAGTTATAAACATAGCTACTTGATGGGATTTAATAATTTTTCAGACGGACCTCTCTCTTCAGTCAGAAAAGATAACAAGTTCCTAAATGTAGATCTCAAAATATCATGGATTTTCCTTTTCTATTTAACATTTCCCAATATGACTTTGGAACTTTCTTTGTTGTTAGAAATGTTCCCATTTTCCGGGTTTGAAGATTAGTGCTTCGGCTTTTAAGTTTGCCTTTCCGAAGGCTTATGAGTATAAGGCTTTTGACAGGTTGATAAATATTCTACTCCAGTCAGAATAGTTGATGTTTCTATTTTCACCAGCACCTTATGATAGTTTGTTTAAAAATATACATGTCAAATAAAAAATATTCTAGACAATGCCTTAAAATTGCAGATAATAATGCATATTAATGTATTTGAATGAGAAAAGCCTTAAGTGAAAAAAGCTTTTTAATGGAAGCCTGAAAATTCAGTATTTCTTTTCCTCTTTCACCAAACTATTAAATTAAATTTCACCAGATACTGGGATTTTTTTGCATTTAGAAATGAAAACGTGGATGAGTAACATGATTAGAATTAAATTAAAAATCAAAGCATGATCATTTTTACCAGGAGAGTTGGTCAAGCATGGACAAGGACCTTTACAAACAAAGCTCTTCTTTTTCATTGCTGTGAGATTTTCCAACAGTGAAAAGGAAGATGAGGAGAGCCAGCAAGGGAAGGCGTTCTGCAGTGGGGATCAGCTGTGCCATCTAGGTATTGCTGAGTAACTGGTTTTGAGCTAGATTGGGTTTACCTAGGCTGTGCTTTTCGTTAGGTGCAATAGAAGGGACTGAATAAACATGGGAGCTGCCTTTTAAAGAAGAGAGAAGCAGCTGGTTTTTTCCTCAGCCCACACTGCCAATAAATACCTTGATAAAATACTGCACCTAGGTGTGGGGCAGGGAGCCTGCCCTCTGGGAAGGAGAAAGACCAGCGAGCCCCTCCAAGCCTGGCGAGGCTGCACCAGGTCGCTGGGGGAAGCGCTTCAGGCCGCGCTGTCAGAGCAACAGGCTGCCAAGTGCTCCAAAATGGCATCCCCAACACACCGTTCGAGGATTGTCAGGCTGGATAAGCTCTTTAATACATTTGTCTGGTAGTTTAAAAATCTCTAACAATTTGGGGCATCTTAGAGTTTAAACTGACTGTAGGAATAGTTTGCTGTTTAATTTTTAAAATCAAATGCTTCTTGACTAATAGAGAGGCTTGTATGACACAGAGCTGAGGCTCTTCTGCAGTTTTTGTATTTGAACACTACTAAGACACCACATACTTTAGAGTATCTGTGCCTCAATAACTTTACATCTGGTAAGAATTTAGATAAGAATTCATCTTCAGAATACTTGCAATTAATGAATCAGACTGTGTTAACCTGAGATCTATACATACCATGATATACCAACATTGCTTATGGCAATTCATAATAAATCTATGGTTACCAGGGTATCCGCTACTAAACAGCCTTCTTTCCATGAAATACATTGTTTATTGTCATAAGTTGCTCAGAAAAAGGTGTTACATTTCTTGATTCTCACATGCTGAAAAAGTGAGCAGTGGAGTATTTAACAGGGTGAGCTCCACTTGCATTTTCTGTGCAGCCGGTTCTTCACAGCTGCAGGCAATGTCTGGTATTTCAAACTGTATTTTCTGTAACACCTATTTCAACAAGGCTGATAAATGGCAGGTTTTCATGACTCAAGTTTTAGTATTATGAATGTTCTTTGTCTTGTCTAATTCAGGTTGAATATGAAGGCTTAAAGCATGAGATTAAACGATTTGAGGAGGAGACAGTGTTGCTTAATAGTCAGCTAGAAGATGCCATCCGGCTGAAGGAGATTGCTGAGCATCAGCTGGAGGAAGCTCTGGAAACTTTAAAAAATGAAAGAGAGCAAAAGAACAATCTGAGGAAGGAACTCTCCCAGTACATCAACCTCAATGATAGTATGTATAATAACCATATTAATATATCAGTAGATGGATTGAAGTTTGCAGAGGACGGGGGTGAGCCCAACAATGACGACAAAATGAACGGACATATCCACGGGCCTCTCGTGAAACTCAACGGTGACTACCGAACTCCCACGGGTAGGAAAGGAGAATCTCTGCACCCTGTCTCTGACCTCTTCAGTGAGCTCAACATATCAGAAATACAGAAACTGAAGCAGCAACTCATGCAGGTAAGAGCTGAATTTAGTGTCCTGAAGTGTTTAGACATACATCCTATGGACCCTAATGCCTGCTTTTCCAATGATTTCCCTCAGTGATGTTCTTGACCATGTATGTCCTGTTCTCAGACTTGTGCTTTGGTGTTTCTTCTTATCCAGGTTTTGCTAGAAATATCCCTAGTAAACAGAGTATCTGTCTGAAAAAAGTCAGTCTGATCTGAGCACATGGTTAGTGCAAAGAGGAGAAAGGGACCTAGTTGCTGTGGTTGCAGATGGTTAGATTCTTTTTCTCCTGCTTTGATAATGGGAAATGCCCCTGAAATTGCAAGTGGAATAAAGTACTCTTCAGTATGACCAAAGCTATCTGGAAACAAACCCACTAAAATACAGACAGACTTGATTATGCTCCCTTGCAAGTCAGAGGGAGTTTTTGCCATTAAATTCAGTTTGAACAAGATTTGGCATACTGACAAGGGAGAACAAAAGGAGAGGAGCGCTCCTTTTAATAACTGGGCACTCGGAGAGCATGTGGCATGTGAGATGTCACAGAGTGCCCTTGTCCACCCTGGCAGTCCCAGCGGATGTGCAGGCTGCAGGGGGTGCCTTGGGGACCATACAACCAGTGTTTGTTCTCTGTTCATCCAAGTCCAGCCCAGGCATAACCAGAATAGGAGCCTGGGATGCAAGCCAGATAAAAACTCAAGCTGACAGCCCCGATGTCGACATCATCTTAGAAAGGGGTACAGTGCCACACAGAGAAAGGGTCCCACTGCCCAAGCTGTTGAGCATCTTCTCTGCCACAAGAGCTTGAAGGGTTTTGGCACCATCAAGGAAATACCCAGCATTTTCTAGCTGCAGGCTTCCTAAAAGTTCCTCTTTTAAAGGGGGTAAATGTAGATTCTTTACTGCTTAAAATGTAAAAGGCAATTTGGAAGTAAAGTAGAGCAAACCCAATTTTCAGTGCTTGCTAGAGAACAATAAATCCCTGCGTGGTCTGTCCTATATTTGCTGAAGAGTTAATTGTTCTATTTATTTCATTGCCAAATGCACTGTGGGAAGTTTTGATCTGAGCTATGACATGGCGAACACTGATGACATCTAGTGCTTTGCACAAATAAATTTGATGCAAGATATACATAATTCGTGTGGAAAAGCTTCAAATTTGGAATTTTGTTTCTGTGAAAAATTCTGTCAGAAACTTTTCCAGTGTTAAAATGTAAACAGTGTGTGTAGTTTGTGTATATATGCATATATAAAAATATGCATGTTTATGTACATATACCTTTATGTATATAATATATGCACATATATATTATATACAGCTTTTTATTTCATTCAGGAATACAATGTTAAAACTTAAAAAACTACACCTTCAGAAAAAATGCTTTGAAATGTCCACATTTTAAAATACAATGTAAGCATTTTCAACCATAATTTACAGTGAAGTTTATGCAATATAAATTTGGAGTAAAAGCTGTTCGGAAATGAAAAACAAGACTGTTTTAGTATGCTTTGTCTTGATTTTATTAAATTAAATATTGAGCTTGTTGAATCAGAAAACTTCTATTTGAAAGATACTGCAAATGTTTTGATCATCTCTGACTTAAAAACTTATTTATTTTACGCTTCTTAAACAAAGAGTCAGCCTTCTGACAGTCACTGGCCACAAGCTGCCCATCACAGGACCCTACAAGGACCCTAGAAAAGAAATATAACCATTTTTTGGTCACAACAGATTTGATGGGCCCCAGCACCGTCATGTAAATAGCCGCCACCATTGCTCAGCATTCTAATCTTGTTAAAAGGCTTAAAAAGAAGGACTAGACCCAGCTGGAGACCTGATTTCTTTAGATACTGAAAAGGCTTACTGCAAAATGCTGATTTGTACTTTTTTTTAAGCGATCATCTTCTCTGTTGAGTTTCATCAGCTCGCCTTGTGTGACACAAATTAAGCATGAAAAATGCCTTCAAAACTTTTCCTCATAGTAGATGGGAGATTTAATCAGGTTCAAGCTGACAAAAGGTAACTCTTCAGCAAAAATGGATTTTCTTTCTCCTCAGCAGTGTCTTTGCCATGTGATGTTCATTCAGTGAAATCTCAATATTTGGTAAGTGTTCCTCTTGTTTTCTCTGAAGAGGCTGTTCTGTGACAGACTGCTGAAGGAACTGACCCTCTCTTGGGAAGTATTTTTATGTCTATAAGACAACAGGCTCCTTTTTTGAGAGAAGGAAACTTCGGATTTGCCATTTTGTACGTGTGGCAAATTTTTTCACTCCTCAATCTCAAAAAGAAGCCTTCACTGAAAAAGTTAGTAGGACAGATATAATTCTTTCTGTGGCTTTAAGATGCTGCTGCATGATTTGTGCTGGTCATTAGAAGAGATTTAATTGTAAGTGCTCCCTTTCCATCTTTTAAACCCACCAAGTAACAAATATCTTGCTGAAAATGCTCGTATTCCAAGATTTTCTTGGAAAAGCCAAAGGCTTTCTGCTCTGCTTTCATGTTTGTTTTCCAGTGGGAAGAATTATCCATCTCATCTTTAAAGCCTAGGACTTCTTGCTTCCTCCCATGGTGATGCTTTCCCTATTCCTGAGGCCAATATTATATTTGGAAAAATTAGACTAAGTTCTCTTAAAAAAAAAAAAAAAAAAAAAGAAAAAAATCGATTGGCACAGATTCTGACACTCTTCTCCACTCTTCTCTGGTCCTCTCTGACAAAGACATGATACAGCTGAGATTCAAGGTTCTTGAATTGAGTTTTCCTGTTCACTTGTTCCAGTCTCCACCAGGAATTGTTCAATGATATTCTAATGTTATTTAAAAAAAAAAAAAAAAAAAAGGAATAAATATCAATGGTAAAATTGGTGTGGTGGGTTGACCCTGGCTAGATGCCAGGTGCCCACTAAAGCCACTCTGTCACTCCTCCTCCTAAGGTGGAGAGGGGAGAGAAAATACAATGAAAGGCTCATGGGTTGAGATAAGGACAGGGAGAGATCATTCACCAATTACCATCATGGGCAAAACAGACTCAACTTGGGGAAAATGAATATAATTTATTACCAACCAAATCAGAGTAGGGTAATGAGAAATAAAAACTAAATCTTAAAACACCTTCCCCCCACCCCTCCCTTCTTCCCGGGCTTAACTTTACTCCTGATTTGCTCTATCTCCTCCCTCACAGCAGTGCAGGGGGACGGGGAACGGGGGTTGCGGTCAGTTCACAACACTCTGCCACTCCCTCCTCAAGGGGAGGACTCCTCACACTCTTCCCCTGCTCCAGCGTGGGGTACCTCCCACAGGAGATAGTCCTCCATGAACTTCATCACGAGTCCTTCCCACGGGCTGTAGTTCTTCATGAACTGCTCCAGTGTGGGTCCTTTCCATAGGGTGCAGTCCTTCAGGAACAGACTGCTCCAGCATGGGTCCCCTGTGGGGCCACAAGTCCTGCCAGCAAACCTGCTCCAGTGTGGGCTCCTCTGTCTCCATGGGTCCACAGGTCCTGCCAGGAGCCTGCTCCAGCACAGGCTTCCCACAGGGTCACAGCCTCCTTTGAGCGCATCCACCTGCTCCAGTGGGGGGTCCTCCAGGGGCTGCAGGTGGATATCTGCATAATTGTTGCTCTCACATATTCTCACTCCTCTCTCTGGCTGCAGTTGCTGTTGTGCAGCAACTTTTTCCCCTTCTTAACTATGTTATCACAGAGGTGCTACCACCAGTGCTGATGGGCTCAGCCTTGGCCAGTGGCAGGTTGTCTTGGAGCTGGCTGGCATTGGCTCTGTTGGACATGGGGGAGGCTTCTGGCATCTTCTCACAGAAGCCACCCCTGTAGCTCCCCCGCTACCAAAGCCTTGCCACGCAAACCCGATACATTTGATTTCCATAATTGCAAACTATAGAGCAAATTGGGAAGAAAATCTCCTCAAACTGAAATCTTTGAAGGGAAGGATGCATCGTGAAATGGGTACAGCTACTTTTGAATTACTTTTATTTTAATTTTAAGATTATAAAGATCCTTACTGCAGCTACTAATTTTAATGTCAAAAAACCCCCGCCAACTGGACTGAAAAATAACTGCAATTCCCAAAAGTTTGCTGTGGGTGGAAATAATAGTATTGTGATAACTGGAGTTCAGCTGAAAGTTTCTGGGGAGAGCAGACCTGAGGCAGACTGCTTGGTGGAAAAAACAGAGGAAAGCTAGTGAGGAGGCTTTTGCTGGGCAGCGCTCTCAGGCTCCCCTGGACAGGTCTGACTGAGAAATCTGTGGAGAGCGGTCACCTTTTAAGAGGATGCTCTTGGCAAAAGGGAAGGTTGCTCTATTTTGGATTTGCTCAACAAGAGTGGGTGGACACAAGGGGGTGAGAAGCAATGGGGGTGGCAGCAGGCTGAGGCAGCAATGGGGAAACAGCATCAAATGGAGAAAAGTACCAATATACTCATGGTACTCGGCTGTCCTCTCCTGCAGTACAGCACAGACTATGTAGTGCCTAAAGTAGAGCACCCTATTTCTAAGGAGACAAGACTCTTCCTGGATCATAAAATAATGATGAGGTTTCACCCTGTTTTTCTAATTCTTGAGCCATCAGTCACCTATACACAAGAAAACTAGGCTGACTTTTTTAGATGTTTTTAACATGGCTTCTATTTTTATTCTTACAGTTTCTGCCTGCAATCGATTGAAGGTTCTAATAGAGGCCATGTTTTGAAAATCTGTCTGTAAAACTAGGGGATCATCATATGCTTTAGTGCCTTAATACTTCTGAGCAGCAGCCACTGCTCAAAAGTCTCATTATGAGAAAGTAGGAGTCTGAAGCACTGCTTGGAATGTTTTGTGAGATGGTGTTCATATCCTCTCAGTCTCTAAAAGGCTTTTCTTTTCCTTCAGCAAGATTCACGGTGCCTGATTTGACTCTCTTCCAAATACTGCCTGGGGGGATGCTGATAGGGAAGTAAATACTTTTTAAAGAGTTTTTCAGAACTGACAGCTTTGAATTCTCAGGATTAGTAATTCAGCCACTCATAAAGGGAACGTGGAGCATGCCATTTTCACTGCATGTGTAAACACAGAGCTGAGATACTGCAACAGTGTGAGAGAAAGAGCAGAAAACCTGGTAGGATCAGGATCCTGTTGGAAAAGCTGTCAAAGCAAGAAGGATCCCATCTCCTTGTGCTCTCCTCTGCTTCCCAATTCACAACTCAGAACAGCACAAAGGCATAGAAAAAAAGTTGGATCATTACACTTAAAACTTGAAATGGGAGTCTTTCAGGGGTGTTTGTCATGAATATCAAATACCTGAGCAGATCAAACTTTATGTTTTTCTTGTCCACTTGCTTTAAGATGCTGTGCATTAAAACTTCTAGAGCCCTCTTCCATGACCTCTTCTGCTGTTCCACATCCACATTTCTCTGTGGATATTCAGGAAGGAACTTACTGGGTCAGAACCAGTGATTTGTTAGTTATACCACAAATCCCACTTTTTCTGCCTTGTCCTTAAAAGGATGGATTTTGCCTATAGTTAAGTGCTGGGGATGGGCAGTCCTGGGATTTGCATGTGCTCAGTCTCCTGATCTGTGTTACATTCCCACACAACGGGTTATTTAATCTAATCTGTGGAAATGTACACAGCCATTTGTTTACTGTATTTGCATTCAGTAATCAAGCGTTAATGAAAGTTTGCAACAGTACAAAGATATAAATAAATATTGTGAAGGACTGGCTGAGCTATTCATGGGAAATGTAAATTCAAACTCCATTGAGAAATGTGTATGTACCAGTGGAAAGGCTGATAGTTGACTGATAGTTGGCAGTGATGCAGTTCATGCCTATTAAAATTCGGGGAACATATGTCATAATAAATCCATTATCATTGCTCTAGCTGACTAGGCACTTAGTGCTTGGGCACTAAGTAATTCTTCAGTGGGCAATATGTAAAACGGTGACTAAATGATATTGCAAATTGTAACAGAGGCTGGGACTTCATAATCCTGCACAAGTTATGCGTACCTCTCTCTGACTTAATTTTACGGTTTAGGGGTATATGACTAAAATGTCTTTGAAGTCTTCAAGTTGTGTACACAGAGTGGGGGATTGGAAGAGATGAATGTGATTGTGAGTTTGGTGTTCATCAGTGAGATCCCAAGTTTCTTACTTTGACTCTGTTGCAGGTGGAGAGAGAGAAGGCCATTCTCCTGGCCAATCTGCAGGAGTCTCAGACACAGCTGGAGCACACCAAGGGAGCCCTGACTGAGCAACACGAGCGAGTCCACAGGCTCACGGAGCACGTCAATGCCATGAGGGGGCTGCAGAGCAACAAGGAGCTGAAAGCTGAGCTTGACTGTGAGAAGGGCCGAGACCCTGGCGAGGAAGCACATGACTATGAAGTGGACATCAATGGCTTGGAGATCCTAGAATGTAAATACAAAGTAGCTGTTACTGAGGTGATAGACCTTAAAGCAGAAATCAAAGCCTTAAAGGAGAAATATAATAAATATGTGGAAAACTACACTGAAGAGAAGGCTAAGTATGAGAGCAGAATCCAGACGTACGATGAACAGGTGATAAACCTGGAGAAGTCGACTAAGGAAAGCCAGGAAAAAATGGTCCACATGGAAAAGGAATTGCAAAGGATGACAAGCATAGCAAATGAAAACCATAATACCCTCAACACCGCCCAGGATGAGCTGGTGACGTTTAGCGAGGAGCTGGCTCAGCTCTACCATCACGTTTGTCTGTGCAACAACGAGACACCAAACAGGGTCATGTTGGACTATTACAGGCAAAGCAGAGTCACCCGCAGTGGGAGCCTGAAAGGACCGGATGACCCTCGAGGTCTCCTTTCCCCACGGCTTGCCAGAAGGGGGGTGGCGTCGCCTGTAGAAGCCAGGACCCCGACCGAGCAGGTGACAAAAGAGGCCACGGAGCCTGGCAAGGAACAGAGCCCGACGAAAACACCTACCATTTCTCCTGTCATCACCGCCCCCCCTTCCTCCCCTGTCTCCGATACCAGTGACATCCGCAAAGAGCCGATGAACATCTACAACCTCAATGCCATAATAAGGGACCAAATCAAGCACTTGCAGAAGGCTGTCGATCGGTCGCTGCAGCTGTCGCGCCAGCGTGCTGCAGCTCGGGAGCTGGCGCCCATGATTGATAAAGACAAGGAGGCCTTAATGGAAGAGATACTGAAACTGAAATCACTCCTGAGTACAAAGCGGGAGCAGATTGCAACCCTGAGAGCAGTGCTGAAAGCCAACAAGCAGGTAAGATGCTAATAAAGCAGTCGGTCGGGAACGTCTGTTATTTATACAGGTCACTTACAAGCTTTCCCAGGAGTATTTCAGAGGAGAGATTTTACTCACAGGTTATTCAGCCTCTCACTCAATCACAGCGAGGGTAGACCTTTCTTCCCTCTCTCCCTGCCTCCTCTTTAAGCTCTTTAGCTGTGCTTTTCTCAGCGCCCACCATTCACCAAGGGCACAGGCAGAAGAGCCTTTCCTGTGGAGCGAGAGAAAAGCAGAGGGGCAGGGAGGGGTCAGCTGCCACCCAGCCTGACGCACAGGCGTGTTGCTAGTATTGTTGCAAAATGAGAAGATTGCCAACATTGGAAAACAAAACGGAGTGTGCATGGAGAGGGTCTCAGGGGCGTGCTGACCCCTTGCCAGGGCAGGTACTGCTGGAGCAGTGGGGAGGGCAAACGTAGGGGAGACCACCTGGGCCAGCACCTCAGCAGCTGCAGGTGGCCCTGCTGGTGGGATGTAGTGGAGCAGATGGCACAGACAACCCATTGCATTCTTCTTGGCTCTCGGTAATACTCCGCAGGCTGAAAAACTTGAATGCCCCCCAGCAAATGTAAGGGGATTAAAACTAAATGCCACAAAAGCTAAAGCCTGCCTCAGGAAGAGAATGGCAGGCGTAAGAGTGTGACCAGTGACTCTGGACCATAGAGAAGCTGGGCATTTCTTTGATAAGACAGCAGGTGAAATGCTGAGTTTTCGTTACATGTGGTTGGAATTTTTTTAACTTTATTTTTCTTTTTAGTCAGAAATAATTTCTTCTGCCATTTTTAATCCTTCAAGAAATAAAATCAGGGTTTGTTTTTTTTTTTTGAGAAAACGGACTACATCACTACATGATAAAGCTGACTGAAGGAGTAACTGCAATTTTTTATTTTGAGAAGGATTTGTTATAAAGTTATGTGTTAAGAACATAAAAAATTTCAAATTATTATTTTGAAAATTTTCACACTTTAAAAAAAGATCATCAAAGTACTTTATTTGGTGAAACATCAAAAACAAGCTGAGAATTACCATATTTTATATCAAATGCCAAAAGAGGACCATGTAATGGTGTGTTTTTCAAGAGTACTGCCAATTTTTTTTGCATAGTATATCCTCCCAAGCCCTTTTGTATCCATTAGAGTCCAGGTCTGCAAACACTTAAAAAAGTTAAATTTAAGCACGCAAGTAGTTATTTACTTCGGTGCATCTCCCTATGCCCAGAATTAAGTCTGAATGCAAGGGGCTGCAGTGGCAGAGTCATCGTTTCAGATTGCCTGGGACTTTTCTCATCTAAAAGCAGCACAGCGATCACCACATGAGGGCATGAATCCTGGTTAACAGCTTGGGATACTATTAGCAGATGACAGTGATGGGATTTCAGTGTTAAAATTCCCAACAGTCAAGTAGACTGAAGTTACAGTTTCAAGTTTAATTGATTGTTGGATCTGTAACTGCATTTATAGAGTACTGGGGATTTTTAAATTGCAGCAATATTTCAATATACATTGAGTCTTTTATAGCCTTTCCCCCCTCCAATACAACACATGTTAAATATTAATTCAAGTAATTAAATACCATCTCTAGCTAAGCAATAATAGCTCTGAGCAATTATATGTAGATTTTCCATGTAATTAAAATGTAATTAAGATGTAATTGAGGTATATGGGTTTAGATTCCAAATTAAAGATTTTTTCCATTAGCACAGAGCTATCATTTTTTTTATACTACCAGAGAATCTAGCTCAGTCTCGCTCTTTTATTGCTGTCAGAAATAAAGCATCGTCCTAAAGTGTGCTCACTGAAATGGGAAAGATAAATTTCCTGAGTAAGGAGGTGCTATTAATTAAACTTTTATTTGTTGGATAGCAGCATAGATATAGGTAACTGTACAACTGGGTATAGAATCTTGTAATACTGTTCATGCAAACCTAATACCAATATCTTCAAACTTTCAGGTTAAAAGACATAATATAAACAGATAGGAGAAATTTAAAGTTGGGGGGGGGGGGGGGCGAGGCAGGGCAGACTTTTATTATGTACTAGCAGTATTGCCAGCCTCGAGTGATGGATGTATCCCAGGATCCAAAGCACATCTCTTGTTCAAAAATCTTGAGTCAAGATTCATCCCGTTGAGTTCTTCCCCTCCAAAATAATAAGCTTTTAAGCTGCAGTAGGCTGGGGATATTTCTCCTTTGTGGGTTTCAGTTTAGACAAGCCTACAGGGGACATCTGGTTCAGTCTTTCATATTTGCTCTGGAACCAGAAGAGCTAGAATTTTGATTTACTGAAAACCTTCCTCGAGCCCTAATGAAGCTGACATTAATATGAAACCATGTCTTTTCATCCCTTATGTAGTAGTACGGCAAGACGCTGCTGGTGCCCGCGGCAGCAGGGGAGAGGTGCGGCAGCAGGGGAGAGCTGCGGCAGCCCCTGGCAGCGGGAGGCCGGCAGCCGGTGGTGGGCTGGGTGCCCTGGCCATCCTCAGCCTCCTGAGGGGCCACCTCACAGCTCATCGGGCTTTGTAGCAACACTATTACGGAACACCTGTATTAGCACTCCAAACAGAGATGCTTTAGGTGCAGCTTTTTTGGTGGAAATAGTATTGGAAAGCCAGATGAGCTCGATCAAATGCACTGTAAAAACGGCAAGACCTGGTCCTCCTTGAGTCTCGCCATTCAGATCCAGGGGGGAAGACCGG
This sequence comes from Platalea leucorodia, assembly GCF_965183815.1. Classification (NCBI taxonomy): domain Eukaryota; kingdom Metazoa; phylum Chordata; class Aves; order Pelecaniformes; family Threskiornithidae; genus Platalea; species Platalea leucorodia. The sequence goes on from NC_138826.1 coordinate 61,838,918, forward strand.
CAGCAGGCCCCTGGGTCTGGTGGTTCGGGCTGCGTTTCAGTAAGTGAAGTCACACCATTAACCAGGGAAGCACGGGTGCTATCTAGTGACCACCAGAAGTATTACCTCATCAGATTAAAAGGAGAATTGTACAGTTTTCCTGGCAATACGCTTCGCTGCAGTGCACTGACATCCACTGTTATCCAGGTACACAGGGGCAAATGGTTCATCGGAGGAGAAAAAAGTAGAGAGTTTCTGCCTCCCGACTTGACTTGTGTTCACATCTCTTCACAGTAACTTACCCGACTGCAGAAGAGCCCTGAGGGAGTCTCAGTTTCTGTCTCCTCCTGCTGCGGTGGGCCTGGCACTCCAGCAGTCCAGCTGCACCTTTTAAATCTCTAACAGCATACAATAAATTTCTGTTTGAACCTGACAAGATTTTGTCTAGTTTAATGCATTTGGCAATATCTGGTGACATTTCTTTTTAATCTAGCTATATTTTCTTTAGTAATATTTTCAAATAGGCATTAGGCTGGGCCGCAAACAGAATACACAAAACCCTATAACACAAAAAAGAGAGCAAGATTTGCTCTAAGAAGCTGCAAACCTAAGCCCAGAAAAATGGATTATTAAATCAATTGTTCAAGATAGCAAGGCACATATATCTTGCTAGCTTGCTTGCTTTCCTGGTCTTGATTTATGTATCCATTTATTTGTAGCCATAATTACTGTGTCAGCACCAGTTTTGTGGAGCAAACCCAAGTAGCATTAGCATTACCAAGTAGCATAAATTGTAAAGTGATATCAAATTAATGATATAATAACTTTTAGAACCAGTTCAATAATGGTTTTGATTTTGATTTCTAATAACATTCAGAAAGCAAAGCTGCCTATGAGGGGAATTTAATATCCTGAAGTTCTGATTGAAAAACAGTCAGTGGTTCTCATAGGTAAATAGTTTGATGGGAAGGAGCTGAGTCAGCAAGACCTTCACATCTGTATTGGCTGTAACTATAGTGTCTTCAGCTCCCATAACTGAGATACCCATAGCAGTCATCCAGAAAAAATGATTTATAACCTCAGACAGAGAGTACGTTATCTATAAACAAATGCCCTGATGTTACACAGACAGAATACAGCACAATTTCTTCTGGGAAAGTGAGGCTGCATGGAAAGATCCAGTACCACATATGATTTCTGCATTAAAATAACAGGTTACTGTTCTGCTTTCTTGTGTGAAAAAAGAAAGTACTTACCACTGCAGGACTTAATATCCTTTCAGCAACATTTTTTTTACTTGGTTTGCTTCTCACACTGCTAATGTAAAGTAAATGGGATATGAAGTCATCTTAGAATGTGAATATATAGAGAAAATGAGGTTTGTTCACAGATTTCAGGATTAAGGTGGCAACCTTTAGGCAGCTGGATTTGTGCATCTCTTCTGTAAGGGTAAGGATGTCATCAGTTCTGGCAGTGCTTTGGGTCCTGGGCTTGGGTGTTTGCCCCCCTCAGCCTGTGTGGCTCTGTGGCTGGGTTTTGTGGATGGGGGTGCTGAGCTCTGCGTGTCCCAGCTCTCTCTTCCTGGATAATGTTTCACACCCCGCAGGAGTCCAGGTGTTGGAGCTCTCTGCTCCCTCCCAGCCTTGCTGTCAGCTCCAGGTGATGTCCTCTGCACAGCAAATGCCACGTGCTCTGAGCACCATTAATCCTGTGTCTCCAGGCGGCTCGCTGAGTGGCTGGGTAGTGTATTCGCCCAGTTCTTCTGCATGACTGGTCCCCTCTCAGGAGTGTCATTAGCCCTTCTCCTACCTTTCTGCATTATTTACTTCACTGAAGAGTAGTCACACATTTTTCTCTGTTTTCATCTTTTTCTTGTGCTCTCTGTTTCCATGTGTGTTGCTCAGAGGTTGCATTTTTAGGTGCAGTGAAGCTTCTCTAACACAGTTTTGTAGTTAAACACAGCTTAAAACCAAATGCTTCAGAGAGAGCTGTTAAAAACAAAGCCAGGTCCTGGCCATCTGCTTCCTTCTGGCACCCACTACTTGGGGATGCAGGCTCCTGTTTGCCCCATCCTTGTTTTCAGAGCACTCTCCAAATGCACCATTCGCCCATGGTGCATTTAAAAACCATAGGTTTTTAAAATCTAGATTCTCCCGCAGAACTGGTTTCAGGCACAACCACACGTATGAGGTTGAAGGGGCACAATTTTGGAGATTGACTGAGAGGGGGACCAAATAGAAATAATTTAGACTAGAGCCGCTGCTGGAGGAAGGGTAACTTGAAGCTATGGCTTCAGTTCATTTTGTCCCTGTTACTCTTGCACAGTCTAGCAGTACAGCTGAGGTGACCAGACATATATATACCTCTGAAAGACAGAGTCCAAGCTCCCCTTCTCCCCTCAGCCCCGCTCCCCACCACACATTCTGGCTCCAGGGTGCTTCAGGCAAGTTTTCTGCCTCTTCGTGCTCCCCAAACTGGCTCACAGTAAGCATAGAAGAAAACCACCCGATGTGCAAAGGGTAGGGATGCGGAAAGGCTGGGTAATTTTTTTTTGGTGGCAGCTAGCCAATATAGATTGACCTGGCTGCATTGTAAAATGTCATCCTTAGAGCCGAGGAGTCTGACAGCAATTGGCTTCAGTCAGCATTCAGGTGCCAAACTGATGAGCTGTAGGTAACCTGAGCGTCTGCACAGTCGGGCGCCCACCGGCTCTTACAAGGACCTCTTGAGCCTCACACTAAAGCGATGCGCCGCTGCTCTGCTGGCCCTGGCTGCCTGTCTGCAGGTTTCTAACAGAAGCTACCCCTGCTTGCTTCCCTCTTCTTTCTCTTGCCTATTAAAACCACAGTTTTGTTAGTTTTATTTGCTTCTCTAGTAGAGCACTTGTGCCCATTTGTTCTTCACTTAGGAAACTTTCAGAAGGGAGACCCTTCACAGCCTGCAAAGGGATGTGTTCAAAAGCTTGTCTGGTGCATGGAGAGCCACCAGGCACTTCCAACAGGTTTTACAATTTATGCTTCATTTTCTATATGTTGTTCTAAGGAAAACTCTAATAGGAAGAACAAAAAGGTTTGAAGATTTGACACAGTTCTTCCTCTGTTACCTTTATTCACCAACTAAATTATATTTCTAAGTTATTTTTCATCCTGTAGTGTTACATGTCCATTTAACTTACCTTGACATCCAGACTAAAACCTAGGGATCACAATGATCTGTCTGATCATTGTGCACAGTTTCAGTGATGTGTAAATTATTGGGTTTACATGGAATATGTAATCCCAGTGCTGATAAAACTTTTTTTTTTAAAAGTCTAGCATTAGGTGGCACATATCTTTAACTCATTTTCATTCCTAAACAAAGGAAAATCTTTACATGAATTCTGTATTCGAAGATGAGTTATGACAGGTTAAGGGACATAGAGCTGTATTTCTCTTTCTTACAAAGCAAAGACATGTGAATTCCTGCCTTAGGGGCAAAGCAGAAGTCAGTTTGAGCTATAGAGTCTACTTATAAATCACTTCTGCCTCATTAGTGACCCGAAAATTCTTAAATAAATCTGATTTAATCATATCTGTTAAATAGGAATTTGTCCTCTGATGCACTATTTCCTAGATTTCCCTTCAAAAAACCAGTTTTATTAAACGTAGTTAATCCTTCTTTTCCATGTTAATTTATGAGTGTACATTTTTGCTCATGGCTGAAAACAGATAGAAAGCTGTTGATTTCCGCTTTATCCTGCCAAGGCATAGGATGGTGTCTACCATCTTACCTTATACCAAAGCATATGTCAGCAAAGTTGAGTAAAGCTGCATTTATTTGAATATATCCCTAAGTGGTTGATTTTTTTAACATGTATTGCTGATGATTTCAAATTTGGCATGGAAAATCCATCTATTTAAAATGATAGGTAGTTACTAGTGATTTTTAAAAATCTCTTCTCTCAATATAAACTAGTGTGAAAGTAGAGAAAACATTATTGGTGAGTGTACAATTGGAAAAATATTGCATTATTGTAACGCTGCCATTTCTAACTGTGCTATTTCCCCAGACACAAATGAATAGAGTTGTATTTTAGTGGGAGATGGTAATATGTCCTTTTGTTAAGAGACATTGTTAGTGGGAAGTGTATCGAGTTTCAGAAAACTGAGTTTAAAATAGGTTTCCAACTGTTTGGCCATTACCATCTTTTGTCATGTCTCCTTGCTGGTTGCTTTAAACTAATGTTCTTCTACGCTTCTCTCCCCTGGTGATGGCTCAAGAACCTGCAAGATCAACAGGGGAAACTGATTGCCTGTATGAAACGCTGCAACTTATTATGCACTAAATGAAGTGAGAAAACAACCATACCCTGCCCCCCCCCCCCCCCCCGCCAAGTAAATGTAAAAGGAAACATTTTTTTCCTTCATCTCATTCAATGGCAATAATTTTAAGTGTCTCATAGCATCAGTAGGTATAAAGCCTCTATAAAACCATGTATTTTGAGTCACTTCAAAATGATTCCAGACTTCATAAAACAGAAGGTTCAACTCTTGCAGAAATAAGACATATGTAACTATTAAAAGCAGTAGGGCAATAAATTAACGTAATGGATGAAATTGAAAAAAGAAAGGAGGAAGCAGAAAAAATGAAGGAATAGGATGACTACAAACCCTTACTTTCCTCTTAAACGAAAATTGTATTTTACACTTTTTTTTTCTTTTTTGTAGTGGTTAAAACTGCCAAAATAATGCTGTTTTGCACAACAATAGGCATTGCCAGTGGTCAGACATAAAACCAAGCTGTCAGGTCCTAGCAGTCACCTCGCCCAAGGAAAGCCTCAGCTGTCAGGAATCATGAGGCAAAATGCGTTAGTTCCCACCTCAGCTACAGAGGCCGAGTCTCACGTGCCGTACGCCCTGTTTGCAGCGTGGTTGTGGGACACACCTGGTTGTTTATTGCAGCTCAAATGACACAGTAGCAACTCCTTAAGCTGTAGTAACTTACTCACTTGCCTAAGCCCTCCATGTACAGCTGCACAGTTTTGCAGAGACATTTAAGGTATCGAGTTGTTGCCAGTGCATTGAAATTAGCTTTGTCCTTTCAACTGCTTTCTCTGTTTCCTAGTTTCATGGAGTAAAACTTAAAATAAGAGATTAAAGGGTGCAGTGTAATGAAGCTCAGGTCTAACTTTCTTTTACTGTATGAATGAAGAAGAAAATCTAAAGCAAAATCAAACATGGCATCTTAGCTCTTATCAGATATCTCATAAACATGTATCCTTTTTTGTGGTTTCAGACAGCTGAAGTGGCACTAGCCAATTTGAAGAATAAATACGAAAATGAAAAAGCAATGGTAACTGAAACCATGACCAAACTACGGAATGAATTAAAGGCTTTGAAGGAAGATGCAGCAACCTTCTCATCCTTGAGAGCGATGTTTGCAACCAGGTAAGGGAAATGGTTTCACCATCTGGCTCAGCACTGTAAAAGTAAATATATGTGTGCTAAGTGAGAACAGACTTAGCTGTGTATGTTGGGTGCTTAGGAGGAGAGACAGAAATTATTTTCTGCAAGGTCAGGGGTTCGCTGGATGAAGGTGAATGAGTCTTATAGTGCACACTGTGCAAAACCTGCAAGCTTTCAAGTGCTACTGAGATGTGTCTTGGAAAATAAAGCTGGAGAATAGCAATGTCAATGCAACCTTGAGTAAAGTGTTATAAGTGCCAATATCAACCTCCAGTATATTTGCATTTATAGGGCTTTTTAAAGTGGAAATCAAATAGTAGATTTATGTGGCTGATATTCACATTCAGAAGTATGCAGCAATTCTGTCATGTAAAGCTATCGTATGGTTAATGATGATCTTCAGAATCCCATGTTTTCATTATTGTGAGATTTATTACTTAGCACTAGTAAAATCTGTTTCATCAACCAGCCTATGCTGTAATCCAGCACTAATAATTGTAAGGCCACAGCAATTTCCCACTCCAGCATGAATTCTTATTTTCTCTCACTGTGATATTCAATTTATTATCTTCTTCACAGGATAAAAGTTTCACTTATCTTCTGTAATATAGTTCCTCCTGGAAGGATAGTAATTAATCATCTCTCATCTTCCCTCCTCCCACATCTTCTTCAGAAGAGCTTTTGGTTTTAGCTGCTTTTTAAAAGGTTACCTAAAATTACCTAATTTTTTTTAAAGATCCAACACTTTCATCAATAAATTCTTAATTCCCAAAACACAAGGAAATTAATATCCTCAAGAAATTATTCTGTTTTTTCCCCTTATGGTCAAACACAATGCAGATTTCTTGCTTGTGCTTTAGTCCATAAGTGATAAGACGACTTCGTGCCTCATGCCAACATCTCTCCAGCGCTCCCTGCGGTATATAGGGGCCGTCTCACCTCTTACAGCCTTATAAGGTTTTTTATTGCTTAGTGACAGTGGCAGCAGCAGCTGGGAGAGGTGGGAAGGAAGGAGAAGGGACATTTACATGCTGTGACGTTAGTGCTGTGTACAAATTCATCATAGGTTCATGGTCAGAAGAGTACGTGTAGTGCCATAATGGAAATGAAGAACCAACTCAGCAGATGGTGTGAACCAAGGTAGCTTCACTGATTTCATTGGCATCTAAAGATTTTCTTCAAGAAAGCAAAGTTGTGTGTTGTGTATTAGAACTGCATGTGTCAATCTTTATTTGCAAGCTTATTACTCTAGGAGACACATGAATGTACTAACTCTGTAAGACTACCTGGAAGGCCACTAACTCCAGAGGAGAGGATTGGCATCACGAGCATAAAGCAAACAAGAATTTTGCATGGAGCATAAATCATCAACGTATGAGGCAAAAGAAGTTTGCAAAGATTTAGAAGTTGTTACTTAAAGGGAATGTTAGGTGTTGGTGTACTGAATGCTCTTTACCCTATTTGGGCATCCAGAGTGCACACTTCTGTTGGGCTTAACGCACAGCCGCAAGCTGATGGGAGACAGCAGCATCTTTTGTGTGAGAATTACTCTTAAAGGGTGCCATTCATCTAGATGCCTTTTCTGGATGTCTTGTGTGTAGGATGCAATGAAGCTTCTGTTTCTCTTCTATGAACTATAAAGGGAATCTGGGTGACTGGCCAAATTACAGATTTTCACTTTGTAAATACCTAATGTTAGTAGAGAAAACTCCACCCAAAGCATCTACTGCTGCTGATAAACTCCATGCAGTACTGATTAAACACTCACTGTTTGGCCTGTGGAATGTATCCATGCCCTTGATGTTGTAAATTTTGCCCAGTATTTTCTAAGCACAGTTATAAAAAATCATTCACTGCAAGGTCTTGCACATCAGCGTTCTCCTATAGATTCTTCTGTTGTAAAACATTCCTTTTCCTTCCTTACTCTGGAATCTAATGGCCTTTATAATTAAATCAATCTTCCTAAATGTACAAATCATTGACTCATTCTGAATACTCCATTTGGAATAGCATTTGTTTAAATGACAGAGAGCTGATATACTATAGATGTCAGTTCAAGAAGAGAAATCTCTTTGAAAATACAAGACTGTAAGATTCTTCATGCAGTAACAATTGATGCAATAGCAACCTTCAGCATAAAAAAGCACTTGTTTTGTCTTCTGTTGAATAAAACAGTGGTTTCCATGGTTATCCTGCATCACATGGTACTTACTCCTGAATTTGTACTATAGGGAGAACATCCCTCTGATAGTAGAGTTATATTATAGATTTGAAAATGATTTCATATGCTCTTTGATAGAGCAGTATCCTTTCTCTTTCATAAACCATCTTTTTCTGTTCATTTGGTCCCCAAATGAATGTTCATTCTAGTGCTGAACTGTATGGTTTCTTCCTCAAATGCACAGGATAAAGGTCATACCATGTTATGAGGAGAGCACAGCACACCTGTTTCTGGTCTGAAGAGCAAAGACAACACTTTTCTCCAAAGCTCCCCTATGCAGAAAGCAGGAGTCATCCTTTTTCTGTGATTTCCCCTGACACTTGTGCATCCTTCCATTACTTAAGTTCTTTCTTCAGTTCTTCTCCCCCCCGCCAAAAAAAAAAAAAAGTCCTTCTGCCCTGCTTGTACCTCTACTTTTGCTCTTTTTCCTTCTGGGACTGTTTTTTTCCCAATCCAGAATCTCTGCGGTTCTGATCTCTACAGCCTCCTCCTTCCCTCTTCATTAGCCTTGCGATCTCTTTCTGAATTTATTTCAGACCTGTCAAGAATATGTCCTCAATACAGTTCACACTCCCTTTTCCCCAAACACTTCTCCTAAAAAAAAAGAAAAAGAAAGCAACAGTGTGTAAAACCTTCTTTTCTGTGGGATGCATCGGATTGGCAGAGCAGAGTTGAAGATCCTGTTTGATGCCAGGGCCGTGTGCTGCCCATCAGATTTGCAGCTCCTGCCTTTAGATTGCTTATTTTGTCTTGGGCTTCTTCTGGTAGTCCCAGACCAGAAAAAATGGTGAGAGCCTCTCCTGCCCCTCCTGTTGTTTCCCCTCGCTCCAACCCCAAGTCGTTGACCCAGGGAGGAGTTGTGGAGCGGGAAGCAGTGAGGCTGGTGGCCAGTGCTAATCCAGAGGGCAAATGAAAAATATATTCTTTAAACCATTAGTTTTCCCATCTAGACTAGGGTTTCCCTGGGAGAGGAAGGGAAAAGAAGTCCAGTGCTGAAGAAGAGAAGGAACTACTTTTAAAGCAGGATCCTAAAGGGATTCAGAAAGCTAATTTTACTGAGTCCCTACACATGCTTGCTTTCCCAGCCTAAATAGAGATACTCAAAAGGAGAGAGCAAGAAATATTACTTATTATATTGCCACAGTCCTGACACCGCGTACACTGATTTTATTCTCCGTCCATCAAGGTATTTTCTTATAATTAACATTTAAAGAAAAAAGTGGGCTGAAGAGATGGACTAGGAAGATCGGACAGGTCCTGGAGCTATCCTAGATGAGAAAACATTTATGAGAAGAGAATTATGCTTATATGGCTAGAGCAGGGATCTGTCACTGTCAGTGTCGCTGGGTTTTAGCTCAAGCTCTGTTATGATTTATGTTACCTAAATTACACATAAGCCTGACTTGGTATTTGGTTTGCATTCCTAGACAAGAGAGAGAGATGGAACTAGAAATCCCTTAAACCCCAATATAAGCTTCTTGGATCAGTTCATACAAAACAAGTGGGCTTATGTGTCTGCTTCCTTTCTGAGACAAGACAAATGAGAAATAGGTGAAATCTTGACTTTTGCTCTGGCAATAAGTAGACCAGCAGACAGCAAGATAACAGTGCTGTTTATTTAATAATCACTTTCAGCTTACACCCATCCTGGGGCAAGGGAGAAATTGTGAAAGAGCTCTGACTCATGAGAACATAACCTAACTTTTGTTATTCACTACTATTTGAGTACTTCTGAAAGACCTGTTTGGAGCCCTGGTGCATCTTGGAGCCCTGCTCAGTCTGCAATGGTCTGTGCCATGCCAGAAGTCACCTCTCTTAGGAGCTCTTAACCTTTTTCTTCCTCGGTATCCTGTGAGACTTCATGAATGTTTATAAAACATGTGGGCAAAAGGCAATATGGATGTGTGTAATGTTTTTTTCTTTTTTGATTGGAAACACTTCTCTTTTTATCCCACATTTGTGCGTAGCAGGGAATATTTCAGTGAAGGGAAATGCCATGGCTGCAGGCAGCAGCTACCTCCCACTACATGGAATAACCTTCACTGCTGCAGGCTTCAAGGAGATCTGAGGCTGTTAATTCAGCAGTTTCTAAAGTTAATTATGGCCTTTACTTGACTGATTTAGGTTTAACCTTTCTGAACACTGTTTCTCAAAAAGAAAAAAAACAAACCATGCTTGAGCAACAAAACTCAGAGACAATGGACCATGTGTTTGTGAAAAATAATAGGAAACTTCGAGTCGTGGTGGAGGTCAGATGACTGGAACCACCCAAACACTGCAGTGAACTGCCAAAAATGCAGGGTTGCTGTTACGGGGAGACTTCTAGGAAGGGCATATCATTAATCAGAACAGTTGGAAAATGTTGTATTAGTGAGATTGGGTTTGTCTCAAGTATGAGACCAGCTAACAGCATCTAGTATATCCAGGTTTCTTGGGCCAGCTTGTTATAGTTCATAGCAGGTAACGAAAAACAGGTTTGTCTAAGCCTGCTTTAGTAATATCCACCTTTCTGGAGCTTATGTTTCTTAACTGCTCAGTTATGCTGTCTTACAAAATTTTTAAATTTTCAACATAGAAAACATATTTGGAAAAAAAAGATGTCTCCTAGACAAAGAGGAAAGAAGGAGAGAACAAGAGATGGATACAGGATCCATTTGGTTACAAGAATGAGACTTTAAAACTCTGATAACACAGACGTTATAGTAATTCCTGTTTCAAATGAATTTAATTTGATCTCCAGAATGCTGATTTCATTCTAATGTCTCTGTCAAAGAAATTGGCTAAAGCATCAATAGAAATCTTATGGCTTGGAGTAGAAATAGGTGTGCAAGTTGGCTTTAAGCCAACCAACATTTCAGAAATATCTCTCTTCCTCAAGGCTTGAATAGAGACAGTCATGCTTACTAAGGTCCTGTAGAAGAAAGATAATACTGAAACTGTAGATGAAACTATGGCTGACTTAGTAATTTTGCTTCCAATGCCTGAATTATTCAAAAGGAGAGTGCAATATATATCCGTGAGTGTTTGTGTGTGAAGAATAACTATGAATTTTCAAGTATACTTTATTTCTGCTTCCCAAGCAGAAGACTAAAGTTTCAGAGAAATTAGTTTCATCCCTCAGTTTGCAATAATTCAAAAGTTTATTGTATTTTGAGAAGGAAAGCTAAAATTATTTTCTGTGCTTGTTTTCTGTGAGTGATACTGATAAAGCTAAATCCTCATCCATTACACTATTGTAATTACATAGCAAAGCTATTTAGATTATACAGATCACGTGGGGAGAAGATTTGACGAAAGCTGCATCACTGAACATCAAAAATTCTTGGATGTTGCCACAAATGTAAAATGGTCAGACACTACTGCTGTCTGTGAATCATTTAACTACTGGTATACGTTTATTGCTCTTGGTTCTTACTGATTACATAGTCTATTGTTAAGAAACTGAAGTTATTTCACATCAAAAAGTGACTAAGACCATCCTGACATGCCTTGCTCTTCATGTTAACTTTAGTAATCATTGTTTAAAGCAGAACTAAATTGAATTCAGTCTTAAATGCTAACAAAATAATGAGAAAGGTAGTTTTATTTCAAAATCTGTCTCAGAGATCTAAAGCAAATGAAAAAGATACAGTTTTTCATGTGGATAAAGAGTTAAAAAGGAATAGGTGACGATAGCAATGGATACCTGAGCACATCTCCAAGAGATTCAACAGTAAATGTGAAATAACTTCCAGGTGTGGGGTTTCCTGAATAGTACCTCTTTAGTCAGCTAATGGCAAACACGTGAGGGCTTCTCATTTCACAAAATCTGATGTGTCAAGTGTTCAAAGTACTTGCAGTCTTTTTTTCATCATTTTTTATAATATTTTGCTTAAGTAGATATTACTGTCTATGAAAAATAGTATTATCTAATTAGCAGATATTCTTATCCCTGGTGAGTTACTAGCTGAACCAGCCCCCAAAATTGTTATTTGTGGTCTAACCTGGAGATAATCCCAAACCTTCCCTCCAATTGCTCCTTATCTGCATTAGAAACATATCACATTGTCACAGACTACTCTGATATTCTAGATTTTCTCCTGCTGAACAAGAAGTGTTGGCATTCTGATCCAAGTCCAAATTTGTTGAAAGTGGAAACGGAAGAATTCAGGCTGTCTGCTTCCAGGATTAAGTTTGGCAAAAGCTTGGATGTGAATCTGTCCCTGTAATGGCGGTTGGGTTGGTTCTTGGATTCGTTCCCCAGATTTCTGCCTTGTTTGTTTTCCCAGGTGTGATGAGTACGTCACGCAGCTGGATGAGATGCAGAGGCAGCTAGCAGCTGCAGAGGATGAGAAGAAGACCCTAAACTCTCTGTTGCGCATGGCTATCCAGCAAAAACTTGCCCTTACCCAGCGACTGGAGGATTTAGAATTCGACCATGAGCAGTCCCGACGCAGCAAAGGCAAGCTTGGAAAGAGCAAGATCGGCAGCCCTAAAGTAAGTGAGGAGGCATCAGCCACCGTGCCAAGCATAGACACTTTCCTCCTGCATAGTCAGGGCCCACAGCAACCAAACTTACTGGTCAGCAGTGGCACTCAGAGGAAAAGGTATGCATGCAGTGATCTTTACAGTACAGTGCAGTGGCCAGACTTTCATTAAAGTCGTTCACTGAATTGTAAACATTATAATTATCTCTTTTTTTTTTAATTTATTTATTTTTTTAATTTTTTTTTTATTTTGACTGGGGAGAAGGAGGTGGGGAGAATGTGAATATGAAATTCAAAGCCTGGCAACATGTGGTTCTGATCCACCTACTCACTATGTTATTTCCTCCTCCTTAATGCAGTGTTTTGAACTGTATTCTGTCAGTGTCTCAGTGCATCTTGTATGTCTTTACTATTAGTGTGAATGTATTTTCTTTAACAAGTTTTCCTTAAGTTTTCCTTAAGGTTTTCCATAACTAGCATCTGAAATAAAAAAAGGAGTGTGCTCTATGAGCATTTCAGTGCTTAACACAAAAGAAACTGCATCTCTTTGTTAAGCTCTGGTGCTCGCTTGTTCTTCATCAGTGCGAAAAGAATATGGATGTGTTCACTCAGATCAATTTTTCTGCATGGGAGCAAGCAACCTTTTGAAGAAGGATGGCTGCCATTCATAACCTAATGCAAATATTTCACTGTTCAAACAGTGAGTTCTCATCTTGTCTTGTGACTGTCCTGCCAAAGCTCTGTAGGTGTGGGGATCTCCACAGTTCTGAAGATGAAAAGGACTCTCTGTTAGAGAAGTCCTAGATAATCATTCCCTTTTTTTGTATGCTCTAGTCACAATGCAAAACCAAGAGAACATTTAGGGAGCCTTGTACGTGTTGACTCTAGGATGCTGAGATATAACTCAACCTCCTCTCCTCCTCCCCTAACATGAACCAGGATTTCCAATGCAGGCAAGGTGCCCTGCTGTGGAAATGACATGGGGTGGCAACACTAGTTGGTTTTTACCTGTTAAGCAAATTAACATGATGTTGTCATTCATGAGGCTTTGAAAGGTAATTAAAGTAAAACTCTTTTGTTTCCATATGTATTTTTCTTGGATCTCCTGCAAGACTATTCACACCTTCCCTTTGTGATCAGAGCCATCCCAGGACTTCAGGGACCTACCTCCAGAAATTATTAAGAGCCCCCCCTCATCCCGCCTCCACAGAATCATATCTTCTGAGGGGCCCCCCTTCCATGAGTGAATTCATCCATGGGCACCGTCTCAGCAAGGAAAAAAGGTTAACCGTGGCCACACCAGGTAAACATTTTTTCCTTGGGTGCATGTGGTGCTGAGTGGTTAGCAGAGCAGGGAACTCTCCCAGGACTGCAGATGCAATCTAATTTGGGCACCTTCTTGAGACCTGAAAAGCAAAATGTCTTCTCCTGTGTCACCTGTGGCAGGAGATGATGTTCTGCCGGCAGCAGCCCAAACTGGTTGCACATGCAGTGGGGAAAGTCCTGCTGTGGTATAGGTGGGTGCAGTTCCGCTGGCATCCACAGAGGCTGCACCCCTGTGCCTGGCTGGTGCTTAGTCTGGTGGTTGTGTTGGTAGTCCCCATGGAAGACACAAACCCAACGGGACAGAGGAGTCAGGTGGGTGAGGACCAGTGAGGGAGTGACTGGCAGTGTGCACAAGCCTACGCAGCATCCGTCTTCTGCTCACCCTGGAGCATTCAATCAGGTTTTTCTAAAGGGTAATGTTAAACTCACAGAAGGTTTAGTTTATATAAATTGAGTCATAAAGTTTATCTTCGCAGGAAGCTTTTGCTCTTCATTTCCTGCCAAAATCTAGTATCTGCTTCGAATAAGGCGTAGAAAGGAAATGTAAACTGGAATGCCATTTCAAAGGTTGTCACATCTTTCTTCTCTGGACAGACAAGCTAATAATTACTTTTCTTCTGTGCCTGAGCAGAACTTTTAGCCTTTAAATGTGCACACTCTTGCCTGGCGGTAAATTTTTTCATTCTTTGTTTTGAAATTTGTTATACACAAATAGCATAAGTAGAAAATATAAAAGCTAAAACCCATAAAGTGGTTTCTGCTCAAGTAAATGTTTATTCTGGAAAGCTGAGAAATACCCTATAATACGTTATATCTCTCACTTAGTGCCAGCAATATCCCAGCTGCCTTTGAGTAGTGCCACGCAAGTAACACCCACTCAGAGGACAAGTGTAAAACTGCAGAGAGTCTAAACAAGACATTTTGATAAGGAGTGTTGCAGTAAATAAATCAAAGAGCTGGCTCCTGGGGAGTAAAAGGCGGGGAGGGGGAAAGAAGCAAAGACTTTATTAATAGTACTGATCTTTCAGCAATTCCATTGTATTCTGTTGGCAATGGAAGACCATATGTTCGTTTTCTACCCCATAGACAGGAATCTGTATCCTAAACACTGGCAGTGTCTGTTGTATTCTTTCCTCTTCATCCTACAACAGAATAACGATGATTTTCTTTCTGATGGACACTTACATCTCTTTAAAGAACTGGATTTTGCATTTTCTGTATAGCCAAACTCCCCAGTTTGAGGATCTAAGCCCCAAAATGGCCATCTTCTAACAAACAATTTACAATACTCTTGGAATTGTAATTGTACTTCCCATGTACAATTTACAAGAGTGCCAGGCCAAGGAGAACCAGGTTTTAATCCAAGGGACTGAATGACCTTTGTGTGAAGAACTCTGACTCTATATTGTAAATGCAGTTTAGTGGTTGGAAGAAGTAATGATTCAAAAAAACCCTGTGCTCCACAGATAGGTAAACACAATTTACTGTATTGCAAAATTGTTAGTAAAATGGTATAATACGTGGTCTTTGAATCTGCGACTCTGGATCCTGACTGTCTTCATGCATGAAATTTTTTTTTTTCACTGTTTTCATGGACCGGCATCTGATATCTCATGGAGCATCACAGATACACAGACCACAGATTGAGCAACACTGACAAGGTCTCTAACTTTTTCTAGGAACAGAAGCCAAAGGATGAAGCAGCCTGAAAAGTAGAATTGTCCAGAAAATAATGTTTGTCTGGAGTGTTACCTGGTACTTCAGGTACATCTCTACATATTCAGAGTATAAGGGTCTTGAGATGGTATTATTGATTTATGTTACAATTGTCCTTATGAATCTACAACAGTCCCAGCTTTCTGAATGCATTTGTCAGAATTTTATGCCATCACGTGGCCTTAGTCTCAGCCTGCTAGACAGACAGGTTCAAACCAGAGATCTTTCTGAGCACTCAGACTCCAGTATTAGCAGGGCCCACGTTAGAATCAGGTTGAGGATTAGGTAGGGAATTTTTCAGCATTGTTCTTGCCAGTTTCTGGAAGATTTCTTACTGTTAAAAGGAATGATTCACCAAGCAGGATTTTTTTGCCATCTGTCTAATTATCTGTTTCCTGAAAGTAAGCAACAGTGAAGGATGTTGTTCTGCTGCTTTTATAGGGAATGTTTAAAAGCCTTGTATCAGAAAGAGTTTCTTTTCTCGGATGATTTGTGCAGTCAAGCAAGCCAGCAAGAAATGTCGCAACCCACACCTGCTTCTTCATCAGAGAGGTTGCAAAAGAGCAGCACCCAAGCTCAAACACTGTGGAGCAGGGTATAGCTTGGCTTGAGGCTGTGTCCTCAGGAGTGGAGGAGCAATGAAGCCTAAAGTAAATGCAATCAGGTTTTGAGTTTGTTTTCTTTTAAATTTGTGAACTATTTCCTTCACATAAATATTTCACCCATGTGACGTGCAGGCTTCCGTATCCTTTCATTAGCTCCCAGTGTCGTGGGGACTGGGAGGCTGTAGCAGGGAATGCATTTGATGGAGACCAGGAGCCAAAATAACTGAAGTTGGTAGAGGCAGAAACCGGGCAGGCTCCCCTGCCCATGCTGTAGGCAAGCTGTGCCTATCTTTCCCTTGCACCTTCTTCTGGACTTGGTGCTTGGCAGAAGAGACCGCCTTCACCATGCTCTGGCCTCAGCTTTGACTGCTGCTGGCTACCTGGTAGAGAGAATGCTGGGACTGTTTTTGGCTGCCTTCTTCAGAGGCAGACCCTGGCATGAAGGCTCACTAGTGAAGACCAGGTGAATTAAACACCTCTCATGAAAGAGATTGTCATTTCCTACTAGGTTTCCATTTGACTGACATCGAGTGTGGCAGTATAAATTTATCTAGGCTTTCTAATTGAAGAAAGAGCTCCTAACTGCTCTGGCTAAAAATACCACTCAGTCCATTTCCAAAGTATCATGTTTCACCTCCCCTAGGTAGCAGCATGCATTTAGCTTTGCTGTGTGTTTCTTCTTTTCTTCTGTTATTTTCTATTATTTTTACACTTTAAAGTCTTTATTCTTCTGATAGACAGAACCAGCCCGTATGTACTCAACACAGTTCCAGCCTGCTTTTGCATGTGGCTGTTTTCATAACTACATGAAGAAGTCAGGGCATATAGAAAGCCTCAGGCTGGATTTGACAGTGTGCAACACTGTATTAAAAATGGCCTTTCCTTTGCAGTTGCCTTCAAACTTCTTCCAAATTTTCATACACAGGGCCCGAAAACAAAGTCACTAGTGTCTCCGAGAGCTAACTTACAGTATCTGTAGGTAGAAATTATTTCTTAAACCTAACAAGGAAAAGGATAATGAAAAAACTCAAATCACCCAAATATAGAGGTCCTAAGAAGTTTTCCAATTAAGTCTTTAAGCTGGGACTCAAGGGGAATTGCTTAAGAGTTGTCTTTGTTAATTGCCCTTTACACTGGAATTGGTTTCACCTGTGAAGAATAGGTTAGAAACCTGGGAATACATTGATCTGTTTGATGTAGCACAAACAAAATTTAACATAACAAAGAGCAGAGGGTCTGCTGAGTAGGGTCGTCATTAGTGTTACTGGGAGTTAGAGGTTTTTGATAGGCCGTGTGATGTGTTGAGTAACCCTTCCTAGCACAAGGGATGAGGAATATGCCCTACTGCTATTTTATTTTTTTTCTTGCTGGATTTTGAGCTTTTTCAAAGTGCCTTGCTTAGGATATGATTTTCAGAAATATTCAGTAAAAGGTTATTCTCTGTGTAATCAGAAGCTCATGTTCCTTCTTATATATTTTTCTTAAAATAATGTTAAAGTGGAATTTATCATGTGGGGCAAGATTCTTGGCTTTGGCTCCTGCTTTTTGCTTCTTCACGTTGTTTAGGCAGTGTGAAGATATGGGAAAGCATCTTCAAAAGGAATATTATGGGCAGAAGCCCTTGGTAGGAAATGAAGCTCTCTTTACTCTCCCCTTTTGGATGAAGGGGTTGGGAAAATGACCGAGGGAGGCTCAGGCTGATACTACTGTCCGCAGTGGAGGCTTTCTGCAGAGATGAGCCTGCGCACCTTACAGCATTGGAAAGGTAGGGGGAATAAATTTTTGATAGTGGGTTTGTGTCTTCTTTCATTGTATGGTGAAAAGGGTTTAAGTTTAAGGTCTTTAGCTGTGCACGTTTTTTGTTTGTTTAGAAATATTTTGCCAAAAATAGTCCCAGCTTTGCTTTGGAGCTTAAGTACCGTTGTCAGAAAGCTCCTCATGGATTTCTAAACCTTGGTACTATAGACATTACTTCTGTACCTCAACTTTGCTTTTTTATGCACTTCTCCATTTTGAAACAGCAGGACTGTTAGAAATCTGAACACGGACGAAAGCACAACTTCTTTTAAAAATGATTGTGGAAGAAGTCCTTTGAAGAACACTATGAGCTCAGACCTGAATTTTGCTAGGAGGGTGCTCTGTAGATCTTTATGACTGCCCAGGTCACCCAGTGAACAGTTTTAAATATTTCTTACTTCTCCTTTGTGAAGGAATTTTATAGATTAATGAAAAGGAAAATCAACGTGACTAGGATCTAGATACCTCTTTCTATGCTGATTTGTGTTAAAGAATTTTATTCTGAATTCTAGTTCATGACCAATACCGATTTACCTGTATATTACTCGAAAGAGTTTATTCTTGAAAAGCAGGGTAGGTGGTTAACTGAGTCACTGCTACTAAATAAGATATGCGGCCATATAATATTTAACTAGTCAGACTAGTCTGCTCTGATTGTTCAATCAGGTAAGTTTGATTTGCTTCATCCAAGCAATGCAAAGCAGCTGGAGCATGAAAGTTCTTCAGAACCATTATTTTAAAAAAAACCCACAACTTTATTCTGACAATGCAAATTTACAGCCCGAGTGCAAATTGCCATTTGCCTAACTAGAGATCCACGGATAATTCTTCTGAGTCCTCAGCTATGAATGTGTTGTATTTTTATCTACCAAGAATGTACTTGTGGCGATGGTGATCCTGTACCTTCAAGAAGTCTCTGAGCTTGTGTAATCAGGCAGGCTACTGGCTATTGCAAGACTCATGTGGTATTGGTCTAAACTGTCTCTGCTCTCTGTGAAAAATGGATTTTACGCATTTTAGCAGGGTTTTTTAAAAACAAGTGTACTTCTTTTTACCTGTACATGATGCTCTTCAGAAAAAGGATAATTCAGTCATTATTAACTTATTATCTGTGTTCACTTTTTGTTCTGCATTGTTCTGTTTTTCTGTGGGTTTTGTAAACATTCCATATTTGTGTGTATATGTGTTCATTGTTTAATGAGCAGTATTAGTGCATATATACAGATATATGTATATATCTTCCTGCTCTCAGGGCCATGTCCTGCATCTGGTATGCTCATTTAACTAAGCTTAATGAGCATTACATATTTATGCCATTTCAAGCATGGTAGATTGTCCTTGTGGAGGCCGTTTTGAATTTGGAGAACAGTATCCTTGCCAAGGACATTAGTTGGCTGTAACTGATGAAGAAGTCAACTAGCTAAATGTACTTTTACCTCTTGGTGCCACTGTGAATAGGACCTTTTTGCTCTATGCTTTTCCCCTCTTGCATTTAGCTTTCCAGTTATCACTGACGAGACCATACATTTCATGCTGATCAATATAATTTAGCTACTTCAATATAATTTAGCTATTATGGCATGAATTCACTGCAGTTCTACGAGTTTCATTTTATTTCTATTTGTATTTTTCACTATATAAAGAAAGCATTTCTGAATTGAAACCTATTTTTAATAGAAGACCCAATCTGTTTGTTAAAATATTAAAAAAAAAAATAAATAAAAAAAAGATTGCAGTGAAATCTATGCCTTACTGTTGTATATTTTCATTAAAAGGTTATTGACATTTTTCTCTCTGTATCGAAGTTGTGACAGCATTGCTGGATGGAATGGTTAATATTAGCATCTTTTGTTGAAGTTCTCCAGTAAAATCTTACTAGACTTCTGGTTGTTTTTAACTAAACAGGTTTACAGGTGACACATTGTATCTTTAAGGCGTGTTACCAGATATTTGTTGCTTTCTATGAAAATTTTGGGCTTTGGAATCCAGTCTTATCAATTAACTAAAACAGCTTTTGAAATATCCTGACAATGTTGGTAACAAAAGCCATCCATCTTTATCTTCTTTTATGACAAGGTTTAATGTGGTTTCATAACTTATTGATTTTTTTACCATCAAATATACAGGAATACTCAATATTGTGCTTCTCATCTCATAAAATAGGCAAAGCTGAAGTGAGTCTCTGTTTAAATTAGACATGCTGATATTTTAGCTCTCTAATAGAGCAGCTCCTTGGGATGTTGTGGTGTATGGAGTAAGCTCACCAACAATTCTTTAATCAAGACTAGTATCCCTAATTGTAAGTATCTCCCTGTCTGCACTTTTTAGGGCCCTGAAAGCTTATAGTTGTACCTTATGTTGTTTCTTCCAAAGCCTACTAAAGTTACCATTCCCACTGACTTCAAGTTTCGGATCAGGCCCTTCTTCACCCGTAAAATAGTGCAAGTATTTTTGGTTTGGACATAGTTGTGGCCATCTGAAATGTATCCTACACACGTTTCCATGGAAGATGGGTAACCAACAAGACAGAAGCGTGATGATTTCTGTATTTTTAAAACCTTTATTTTCCTCTTTTGAAGTGTTTAAAATGTGTGTGTCTTTTAGTAAGTATTTCATGAATCATCAGACCTTTCTAAATGTGCTTTTTATGAACTGTATATAAAAGGAACTGAATATATATTTTCAGCTTCCACCATTTCCATTTCTGCTATTTTACTAACCCATTATTTAGCTTCCCAGTAGATTTAATGAGGAATTATTTAAAGCATTCACAGAAACCATTTGAGAAATAACATAAATACATCATGATACAGAAAGTGTGAAAAAGCCTACAGAGCTGCCAAGAAACCTCTTAATGTTCTTAGTCTGTAATTGGAGAGAAATGCATTTCACTAATTTTATTAATGACTAAGTATTATTTCTTTTTTAAAAATTATTCTTAATATGAGCTACAGCAAAGGGCAAGGCTGGGATATCACTATATTACTATACTTTGAACTTACAGTACCACTGAAGCACATAGCCTGATGGGGGAACAGCTTTCTAGGTTGGGGGTAATTCAGGTCTAAAAAGAAAGTAGAGATCAAGTCATGCAAAATAAGGAAATAAGGCGAAAAACCACTCCATACAGTGTAGCTGTTGTATAGATGAAAGAACTCACTAGAACACAGCCAAGAAACCTGACATGTTCTGGAAAACCACTGAATCAGTGACCTACTAAACCATGTCTGTCAGGTAGTGCGTGAAGTTGTTAGTGATGGTCCATGAGTTGGTTTGCGGAAATTGCCAAGACAGATAGCATTTCTCTAAATGCTTTAAGAAAATAGCAATTAAATACCCTACCTGTTCCATTAAGCTCAATCACTTGCTCTTGCTCCTGAGAAGCATTTAGCGGAAGTCTCTCTGTTATGTTTACTCTGTCTGACCTTGTCCTGAAGGTAAAGATCTGAGAGGAGGAGGAGGCGGCCTGCATCAGAAGCTTGGGAGTGTAGAAACAGTGGGACATTCCTAGGCCACCTTTGCAAGAAAAAGAGTGGACATGTGGAGATGACAGAAGATGAGAGGATTTTAGATGCATCCTACTGCTGGCCTATTGCATCTTAGTGCAATATGTTGATATTACTGATGCCTTCAGCTCTGTGTGTGAATGGGAGTTCAGCAGCATGCTCAAGTCTCTTAACCTTTATTCTTCAAATAATTTTTGAGAAGACTAAGAAATAAGTAGCGGAAGGTGTTGAAACATCTCCAACCAACAGTAACCTAAGACACCAAGTTTCTCTAAATAGCAAGCTTAAGATATATTACCTGCATATGTGCAAGACTTCACATAAAAATTTCATAGTAGATCAGCTTTTCCATGAATTAAGCCAAAACTGATACTTGGTTGATAAATTTGTCTATCTCCAATCAACTATCCATTATTCAGTTTAATAGCAGCAGATGTAAAACTCACAGTGTGAAAACCCAGAGAATCTGTGTACTGGAAAATGTCTGTGCAGGAGCTAACTGTGTGCTAGCTGTGCTAGAGCAGGGCTGGCTCTCATGGAGTTGTACAATGGCTCTCTACGATAGCTGAGTTCCTTGCCACTGCTCCGTTTGCTCCCAAGCCAGGACAACCCAAGTTAATCCTGTTCTGAGAGAGCTGGGGTTAATAAAGCTGGCCAGGCTCCATGTGGTTGCTCTACCATAGTCCTCTCCTTTCAGGGACAGCCCACAGACATGCAGAGCTGCACCCAGTTTGCAGCTGGCAGACTGACCAGCTGGGGCTGTGCATAGGGCAGAGGTAACTCTGTTATTTCCAGACCCAAACTGACCCTGGAAGCAGGCGAAGGGACTCTTCTAATCTTTGACCTGTACCATTGTTCATGCTTTTTTCCTAAGGTAAGCCACAGCTGTCCTCTCACCAGCTGTTCTTTGTGATAACCATTAGCACTTAAAGTTCCTCTTGGCCTTGAGGAAGGTCAAAGTTTTCTTGGCATCCATTAGAAAAACAGAGATAAATTATAAGTGAAATCAGCTAGTCAAATAATAGTATAAACTTATGTCTCCATCACCTCTGGACATAAACAGTTTTGGGACTTTTCTCATCCTGTCAGATTACAGTTTGAAAGCATCTCTACAGATCTCAACTCAGCACGTGGGCAAGTGTTTTAGTACCCTCTGCCCTGTTCTTCTTGACATCCCAGGTTTGTCTTTTGGATTTGGAAATTTTCCTTGTTCCCCACCTTTGAGTAGAGAGGATTAATTTATTGTCTTTGTAGGACTTGCTGTGTGATGCAACGTGTTTCTGCCTCTGCACAACTAGAAGACTACTGATTTGTTCTTTGCCCAATACTTTTGACTCATGCTATTAACCATTCATTCTTTCCCATTAAACTGACATCTCAGGGAAGAAAACAATTCATTACCATCATAAATGGAGACAGCTTCTCTTTTCAAGTAAATTGTCAATAACATCTTCATAGACATGTTATCAAATTCCTCAAACTTTATGGAGCAAGTTAATTGACATTGGGTAGCATGACACAAAGTGAGATCGCTGGAAAACTTTTAGCTAGGAAAGAAGGACTTTCTGTTGGCATGTAGTGGTCCATGGGATGCTAAGGAAAGTTTGTTTCAAAAGACTGAAAAAGTCTCAATCTCGCCTTTTGTCATAAGTATTTCTTGAGAGCTTTTCTTTTATCAAGAACAGATTTTTTTCCCCAGTGTTTTTCATATCAGAAATACCAAATATGTAACAGTACCTGTAAAAAAAAAAATGTTTGATTGGTTTGTTGTTTGACTGTCAATTTTACCCTTTTAGATAAAAGAGAAAAAAGATCTCCATTGATTAACTGAACTAGACACAGATAAAAGTATGTTATATGTCAGTTACTGGTTCACAGCATCCCCAGTGCTTATCTTGGGATTCTTACTAGTCTCGGTCTTTGACAGTACTGTGTAGAGATTAGTAATTTACTGAGTGTCAAAATGTGCTGAAATGTTCCATTGCACCATGCTGGGTCCTGAGCAGGTGGGACTGAAAATGCTTGCCTGTAGGATTTTCATTGAGGACATTGCTGATGTCAACAGAAGGCATGCCCACCTCTTGGACACTAATAACCCAGTTAAGTGGGCCTGTGTTGATTGGAGTCACCCAGTTCACAGACTGGAGGGCAGAGCACACCTTGTGACATGAGGGAAATGCGTTGTTTTTGTGGCCAAGTCGAAGGGAAGTACAGGAAAATACTTTTTTGTGAGATTTGCTCACGGCAGATAATTTATAGCAGCACATTCAGTCCTCATATGAGCAGATGTAGCTTCTCTGAACTTTGTATTTTTAATGCTCTTGTATCAGGAACTGATTAGCCCGATTAGGACTGGGCATTAGATTCCAAAGGAAAATCAGCACTGGCTAATCTGTGAGAGAGGAAATCTCTGAGCCTTTTATATCACCATTGCCAGCAAATGGCTAAAGTGTTAAGAACTGGAAAATTGGAACAGGCCTAACACATATCACGAGTCAAGCCTCAAAGCTCCAACGGATGCAGTGGTGTACGTTGTCTGATACTGCCACAGGACCCTGTACAGACTGAAGTCCTGCTGGATTCAGTGAAAACTGATGTGTACAATAGCTCCTCTTTGCCTTTTGTGGTTGAAATGGTCACTGAACTTCGTTTGTTCGTTATAGGTTCATAGAATTGTAAATGATCTCTTAAGACATCAGCCAGCCCACCCCCTGCCCCCAGTAGTTTATTTCCTCACAGAAACTGGAGATGATGGAGAAATAAGATAGTCTGTATTTAATAGCTTTATTAATCATTTTGTTGATGGTGTTCTCTGAAGACACACCAGGAAATATAATTTGTGTCCATTTCCCAAGTGTCTTTTACACAAATAGCGAACTTTCACTGTGTAGGTCAACTGACACTCCCTGAGATTTGAAGAATACTGGCAACAAGCCTCCTCCAATGTAATTTTTTTATTTGCTTTTATTTTTTAGTAAAAGAGAGCATGTCTTTCTTTCCTTGTCTTTATGGTGTGTGACCTTGACCCCAGAATCAGTAAAGGCACCTTTGAAACTTTTAACCTTCAACAGAGTATTTCAGAAAGAAACAAACATTTATTTAATACAGGCAGGAGTTCCTTAGTAGAAGGGAAGGACTGAATGCTGGCTTCTAATTTTCACCTTTAAAATTACTTCTTGTTACATTGTGTTTATGACTGTCATGGCATTAGATAATAGGGTTATAAGCCCTCCAAAATACTTAAAAGGATTAAATGTGTAAGGAATAAAGTTAGCTCTGGCATAGCCACTTGGACATAAGTCCAAGATAAGGATAAGAGCTCCTTTGAATTTGAAATGCATGTATGTAAGCCATACGCATTCTGCTTAGCTCTTTCCTAGCATAATCCTCAAAAACTTCACTCCTGGAGGATGTAGGAGGACGATTCAGCCATTTTAAGTCATGTGGATCACCAGATATCATACTGATGTAAGTGATTGTGAGCCACATTGTGTGAGCATTGCTGACCCCAGGTAGAACTGTTGTTTCATGTGAGGTTGAGGGAGTTTGCTCACATCGAATAGTTATTATCCAGATTGCATAATGCTTGCAGATCTGACTCTCTATTCATGCGTTCTGCCAAAACTAGCAGATGAAGAGGTATCATAAAATATTTGGAGGATGTTTGAGATGTTGGAATAGGATCATAAATCAGGCATTTGCGTTGTTCTGGAAAAGGCTGTCAGAACGATTTCTTCTGTATTTATGAAACCTGTCTGCAGCTTTTCATCACACAGCATTCTGTTCTGTATCCCATTTCTCACTGACTATCTTCTATAAGCTGACTTCGCTTTGGGCTTCTGCAAACTAGTTTGTTTAGAATAAGACTTTTTTTTTTTTTTTTTTTTTACAGTCATTTCCCGTCTGCAGTTAGCCTGCTCTGTCTGTCCCCCCAGGTACCATTTCTTTTAATACAGCTTTGTGCTGAAGTGACAGACTCTTCTGTTCATGGCTCAAATACATTGCAAACTCTCACACTCCTCTGCTAAAAGACATACTGAGGACTATAGTGACCATCCTGGTATATGAGAGAATGGCACAGTATCCTTTCTTATTCCATTTCTGCTTCCTGGCACAATGGTGTCAGCACTAACTGTGCATGTGTTTTTCTGACATAGGTACCTGTGCACTTGAAAATACGTCCAAAACCCTCTCCTCTTGGCTGAAGCAGTAAGAAACCAGTGATTTGGGTACACTTGCTTCCACCCACTGGAGGTCAGCACAGATCTTCATAGGAAGTAGGGGGAAACACTCTGGGCTTATATGAAAAGGAAATGTTAGGATACCGCACATGATGTTCAGTGTTGCTAGGAAGGTGTGTTGCTCTTCATTGTACCTGATGTCATCTCAAGACTCTTGACAGCATATTACTTACATGCTCTTCCACTTGATTGAGGCAAAGAATAGAAGTGGGTTTTGGAAAACATCCATATTGTAAAGAGAAATGATTACCGGTGTTGAGGTTTACGTAGCAGCCAATCGGAAAAAAAAAATATCAAATTCTTTCTAAGTATATGAAGTCTAGTCATCTCATTTTTAAGGTTCAGGGAAAAGTAACTTCTTTCCACAGAAGAGTCAGGTTGAGAATCAAGTTGAAGCAGAGAGGATGATATGTCTGCAAACCCTGCTGGAGACAAAAAGTAATCTCCAGTAGTTTTCCAGATGGTCAGAATTTCACCCATAGATTTTGATGTTTGAAAGGACCCTGATGACTCTCTTGTCTGACAATCTGAATCACACAGGCTGTGGAATGAAAGGCCAGACCGCTGCAGGGAAAATTAGCAAATCTTGAGATCTGGAAATCTTGGTAGAAACTAGTGAGCTAGAAAGCAGGCTTGTCTTGTTCAACTACTTTTCTTAAGTCCCACAGGTATTACTGAGTTTAAAGCTGTTTTCATATTCCAAATGTAAAATCATAGCAACAAAGGATTATTTGGCTTTACAGTTATTTAATAAATTAAGAACTAGAATACAGCTTTGCAAGTGATTAATGTGGAAACTGCTTTGGCAGAGAATTCATAAAATAATCTAGACAGAACAGTGAAAACCAACTGTATCAATTTTTCCCTTTTCCCTACAAAAAATAACCTCACAAGCACTATTTAGAAGTCGCGAAGACTTTCTTGGAAGCATTTTCTCGAAGACAATAATGAGATGGCATCTGTAAGTGTTGTTATATGGATGTAGGTTCTCTGGAGAAATTTTAAGTAGCTTTATTGACACTTTTTACATTAGATGTAAGTAAAACAACTTCATCCCCAGCAGAAGAATGATGAGTACAAGGTTTTAACCCAGATCCTCAATACAGCCCACTGTTGCTGTTTAAACAAAAATTGCCAAAGCTAAGGGAAGACAAACAAAAATGTCTTCACTGATTCTTGTGAAAAGAAAAAAGGCAACAACTAATGCTATTACTATCAGGAAAAAAAGGTGTTTCTGTCAGATAAGGAACCAAGAACACATTCCTCACTAAATCTCTCCATCAGATGCGAAGCCTGTGTACTACTGTTACTAACCCCTTGCTCTGTAATCTCTCTGTATATATGTCTAATTTATCAGTTTCTTGTAGATTGTCAGCAGCCTGCTGCCTCCATACCGCCACACGGCTCACAACTAGCCAGGGGGCCAGATTGCCAGACTGTCAGGTAAACTTAACTAACTCTTTTCTCTTTGCACATAGCTGCATGCACATCTGCAACTCCCCTCCTCTTCCTTATACAAAAGCTCTTCACTGAACGTCTTCACTAACAGTAAATTTTTAACAACTTGCGGAACAGTGATAGTTTCTGCAGTGACAGTACAAACATGAATCACAGCATTCACACACTTATATCCGTGTAAAAATATGGAAACGAACGCAAAGTTGGATCTTGCAGTCCTCATTTGGTCTTTTTATGCAGACAGTTTCTCAGTGATGCCAAAATAATAACGAATTTATTTTGTTGCTAGATAAATTTATATAAATGGGTGACTTTTAATTTTAGGGGTAGGTGTAGACTTCTCTTTTTAAAAGTTAGTATTTTAAAGGCACTTGTGAGATTTTAGCAGACACTTCTGAGAAAGCTCTCCCCGACCTGGAAACTCAGTCCAACCACAGTCAGATCTTAATCTTGTTGTTAAAAGTAAACTCCTGGTGTCCTTGCTCGTAGGTGGTGCAAAGGTCAAATCATGCTTCTGAGATAGTTGAGTTAAGGCACAAAAACCAACCTAAGCAAAAAGAGATTGCAATACTTTTCTTAACAGTTCACGGTATATTCTGTGTATTTATTCACTTATGACTATACTCCCTCATTTGAAATAGGTTATGTTATTTTTAGACCTTAGCCTGATCTGTAGTGAGCAAGCTGATTTATAGCTCTACGTATAACGAAGCTATTTCCCACTCAGTTCTAAACTTCACGTGCGTGGAAGTCTGCAGTGATGCCCAGTGGGGAATGGGTGTGGTACAGCTTTCAGACCACACATCTGGCACTGCTGAGCACTAATTCTGCGAGTCACAGGGGGTTTCTCGGTGGCCTTGAAGCAACCGCTTCATTTGTGCGCCTCTATTACTGCCTATAAAGTGAAAGTATTATTAACTTCCTTACTATATAAGGGAATTATGAAAATTTTACTGGGAAGTTGGTGAAAGTTCGTTATAACTGTTAAGTACTGTTTACTGGTTTGCAGTTGGCGTTTTACAGCACACTGAAAAAAAAGTTACGAGTTCCATTTAAAATCCCTGTGAAGTGGTTTCTGCTATATTCTAGATGTTACAACAATTTGAGAACATCATTAGGTGCTTTGGTTTTACAGAAGTTTAATGTCAACAAGTCTTACTTAAATCCTATTTAATTTACTACCACAAAACCAAAGCCTATTCTGTTCCTTCTTACTCTCCCGGTAGAGAATACGGTTTAATGCCATCCTCTCTAAATGCTAACAAACAATTGATCCTGCAGTTTTAAAAATCCTTCTCAGAATGGAAGACCTACCTGATCTACTACTGCTATACATTTGCCTGCAAGCATTATCTCGTTCTGCAAACAAAACTACAGAAAGGGATAAGGTCCAAAGGGAAGTCTCAGGGTTTTTCTGGTTTGTCCCTGAATTCTTGCTCCATGAGGAAGACCTCATTAGCTACAACCAAAACTGGAAATGTTGTTCAAGAGGACTTTCTCGCTGTGTTTCCAAATCAGAACCCTGGTGTATGGGAAACAATAATGATAACTAAAAATATCTTTAACATTTGTAAAAATTCAGATCAGTCATCCCACAAACACCACACACCTGTATACTTAGCCGAACTATTGACTTTCAAATGACTATTGTTTTTTACCACTAGATTGATACTCTTCCGATGAAGTGAAAACAGCATGCTATTTTTGATACATTAACACCGTTGCCTTGCTTGTCTCGGCCACGTAGCTGCACAGTCTTGTAAAGCAGTGAAGCATAACAACAGATTTAATGCAAGTCAGCATGATGGCATAAGTTGTTGAGTGCTTTAAATAAAATAATTCAAATCTGGAGTAAAATTTGAAGGCATTTAAAGAACCATTTAGATTTACCGAGGTTCAGATTTTCTAAATCCAGCAGAGGAGGAAGACAGGAGCTTGTGCTGCCCTTCCTCATCCTCTGATAGTCCCTCCTGGTACAGCACACATGCTTTTAATCATGTGATGACAGAAATCTGCTTCTGATGAGGCAGGTTAAAGCTGTGCCCAGTCCTGCAGTCACCCATTTTAAGAGAGAGGTATGTTTGTTTTTGAAGTCTCTAACATTACTCTTGCAGTAATGTGACCTCTCAGTGGCATTTCACCCCGGATCAAACAATAGCTTGTTAAGACTTGTAATTCACACAGATGTTTCCTGTGTCCTGCAATATGTCTAACCATGTTCAAACTAGTTAATATGCCTGACCATAACACAGGTAGATTCACTCTGAACTTCAACATCAAATACAGAGAGTTTTCCCTCATCCTTTATCTATACTGATTTTTAAGTGGGGCTTGTGTAACTCTGGATTTTCTAGTAATTGCGATTCCAGTGCATAGGTTTTGGTGAACCTCACTGGATAAGCTATGAACAAACAGATTCAAGCCACATGAAACTCCAGGACACATCTAGTCAATTTATTTAGCTATACATCTGTCTGTCTTTTTGCTTATGTCTGCATATTTCAACTGGAACTTGATGTGGAGAATCTGCAAGAACTTCTTGTGAGAGAATTTCTAAGTAAACTGATGCACCAATTCGTGAAAGTCTCGCTCTTCCTTCCGTGCATCACCTCAATTTCTATGTCCAGGAGTACGGGGCAAGCAACCAGATCTAGGCCTACCCTGAAAATTACTGGATGATGTTCACCCTTCCTAGCATCCATAGCTACCTGTCTGATGGACTATATTGGACAAGACTAAAATATTGCCATCATCCCACATTAAAAAGAGTGTGTCTGTCTTTGAATTGTATTCAGGTTTCCGTTGAATGCAGTGAAAACGTCATATTCATTATCAGAGGCCAAATTCTAGACCCAAGTCACCTATTAATAAAAAAAACCCAAAAAAAACCCCAAAAAAAACAAAACAAAAAGACCCAAACCCCTGATACTGCGAATGGAATTAATATTAGTTTTTAATAAGAAATAATGCTTTTATTTCATATGAAATAGTAAATAAATTAAAAAAGGTGAAATATTACTGCATGCAAAATGGTTGCATTCTGAAAATATCACTGGTCTGTTTATATTTTTCATTGCTGATTTGTTACAGTTACAATCAATGCCATACAATATTGCATGCGAATGGCATCTTTAAGATGGAGAACAGAGTACTTACCAACACCGAAGGGCTTTGCATGCTATTTTCCAATTGATTTTAGAAATACATGATTAGCATTTTGAGTGCCGGGGAAAAACGAGCTGCTTAAAATCAGACAATAATACTAATACAAAAAATGACACAGACCTCATTCATCAACTGAATGAATAAATCCCCAAATCATACCTGCCTTTAAAGGGAGGTTTACAAAACTGTGTATTAAACCCAAATGTTTTAAAAGCTGCACTTATGCTACAGCGGGAATGTAACAATGTTCTTCCTTATTCTCAGTTAATAGTCAACAGATTCAGGTTCTTCCATGTCTCTCTGTTGCTTCGTGTTATTAATCTCACCTGCCATCCTCTACTGCCTGTGATTGTCAATATGCCTGATAGCTCAGCTCCAGGACCTGCTGCCACGATCACCTATACTGCCATAAAAAGCACACTGCATGCCATGTGTCACTTGCAATTCTGATGTAATTTTTGTTTATATACTGCTACAGTAATCTGCGTTAATGAACTGGATGTATTGTGTTTCTGAAGAGAGGATGGTATAATGGTAGAGTGTTAGGATAAGGTTTAAATCTACTGGGATTGCAAGTGATAGGTGTATATATGTTGCTGCAAAGGTGCTTGATAACCTTATAATTTTTTCTCTTCCTAATGCCCCTAATATTTGTTATTGATTGAAAGGGGAATGGTGAGACAAAGGTTTATATTTCTTCTGTGCATAGAAGCGTGCTTGTATTTCAAAGTGAGAAGCAACACAGAATTACCATGAAGAGAAAACGAATGTAATTCTAAGCATAGTGCTTCCTAATCTGAGTTTAATCTGGGATAATTTGTGTTACAGTATTTGCAGTCAGGGCTGACTTTGTACTGAAGGTCGTGCCAAAGCATTATTATGGTGGTGCATATTTGTGTAGAGGAGAATCTCATGTGTCTCAAAGAGGTCCTGTTCTAGGCCATTGCTGTATATAACTAGTCTTAACTATGGCCATTTCCTCACCAGTCCTCTCTCTCAGAGCATGAACATCTTGTGTTGCTTATTTTTAAAGTTGGGAAGGAAGCCCCAAAAGACAACCACATCTCTGCTAATGACCAAGGAAAATGTCTGTCGAGTTTCTGTTCCCTTCTGACAATTACAGAAGTCCTTTGAAAAAAGAAATGGGGCAGCAAGGGAGGAGAGTAAGGCAGTCTTTGTAGGGTAACATGACCACCACCTTGTTTGTCTTCCCCAAATGTGATGCTAAAGTTCTAATTCACTTTTATTTCTCTGAAGGATTTAAGACTAGTGCTTCTCCTAAGCCTATCTTGAAAACTTAGGAGGTGCCAAAGCCAGGAGCTGGCTCTTGATGAGTGGATAGGTTTGCGAGTAAATGCAGACCTTTTGGGTCGATCTGCAGTCATTCCTGACACAGACTCATTTGAGTGGAGTAGGCAAAGGTCTCACTCAGATCCGTCTTTAGATGCTGTATCTGCATCTGTATGTGGCAGAATATGGCAAAAGAAAAGGATAGTTACATCCATGGAAAGAATTACTTAGAGAAGACAAGTTTGGCATCTTCTCAGAGTGTTTGATTACACAAGTCCAACTACTAAACTTCAAGAAAATATTTTAGATTAAATATTTATGCCTAGGTGCTTAGGGTTGGACTAAATCTATATGTAAACTGAGGAGTCACAGTCCGTAACACTAGATGCTTTGGGAGTGGCCTCCTCAGACAGATGAGCATAAAGCAAAGCTTGTGAGGTCCTGAGCTTCTATAACCCATTCTCACCAGCCATTTTGCAATCAGGAAACTCATCTTCAGGAGCATTAATGTGAAACAGAATCTAACTTAAGACATGCAAGTCTATGATCTTCAAATAAGCCCAGAGGTTCAAGGACCGTAGCTCCTCCTGAACTGGAATACCTGTGGATTTGTGGTCATAGTCTCCTAGGCTTCTCTGATTTAAAAATGTGGATATTGCCATCTACTTTCTTAATGGTGATGGTGCACACTTGTTTCTGCCTTCAAGCAAGTGCAATGTCATTTCTTTGTTTCCCTGAGTAAATGCTATATGTGGAACTACAGACATTTTTAGTATCGCTTGCATTTCCAGTGGCAGATTTTCAAGTACCTTTGGCATTTCAAATTGATTCATTTCCAGCGACAGTCTAATTGCATTCCGTCAGCCAACACTCCGATAGTCTGTGCTGCAGTGATAATATGTAACAGCACAGTTTCTAAAGAAGGAAAATGGAAAAGGCAAATTTGCTTGAAGACAGGGACATAAATGATTGTGCTTCATCATATAGCACATTGTTGAGCTTGGGATAACTTCAAGACTGTAGAACAGTTGAAGCATTAGGAAAAAAACTCTCCCAGACACATCAAAGAACTGGGTTTTGGATTTATTTTTTTTTTTTTTTTATAAATTGCATTTACTTCTGTTCTTTTGTATCTTGTTTTGCCACATGCTTTCCTTGAAAGTTTAATGGCTGTCACTTAGCTTGACATTGGCTAGATGAGCTGAAGTTCACCCTTTTAAAGCAGGACAGGCTGAGGCTGAGGAATCATACAGAGCTCACTTAAGCTGTGCCTGCATTGCCTACTGCAGCGTAGCGTAGACTGCTAAGCTGCCTTTAAATGAGCAAACCTGAGTATCTGAAGCTTTTCTAGCAGGAGCACCCTGGAAGTCTGCACCAAGAAGTGGGGTATGTTTGTGTTAGCTGCCCCTTATCTTTGTGCCTCCAGGCGGCAACTCCAGCCCTACCTGGTTTGCTGAAAGCTAGTTCAGACCTCTCTGCACTATATGACAGTGTACACTATAAATGCACATTTAGAGGTTTAAGGGGTGAATGCTGTTATCAGACAAATTGTACATGAAAAACAGTCAAGTGACAAAACTATATGACGGAACTGAAGAGGATTCAAACAGCACAAAACCAAAAGAAAACAAAACACAAAAAACTCCACCCTTTGGAAGTGTTAATTACAAAATATGTAATGCTTATGTTGCCTGACAAGGAAGGTTACACCGTATTTGTACAAATGTACTAGTAAATATGTCACACTCAGTAAGAGATCACATTTTTGCAAAGTGATGAAACACGATTTCCAGACTGGCACTGTCCTTCATTTCAAACAATTAATCAGTTGCATATAGAAAATCTTTAATGTTCCCATAAAGATGGCACCTGTATTTTGTCCTTCAAATTTGCTCCCCCGTTTCGCACATGCATTCATTTCTCCACACAGCATTTTTCACCAGAGCATCCAAACAGCAATACATGAACTGGCAAGCAGGGTATCGGTGGCATTTCATGTATGCAGCAAGGTGTCACTGAATGTGTGTGCACTGAGGATTTTCTTTATGTATACTGTGTATCTGAGGTTACAGATTTATAGATGAGGTTTCATTCCCTTTTAAAATTTGTTTCCAGCCCTGTGCTGTTTACATGCATGTAAAAAGTTTGCCATGTATTTTAAGCACTTTTTCTCTTTTCTTTTTAATTTTCAGTCCTAATGCTCTTCCAGAAGAGCAGCCACATTCCAGCTCTCAGTGTGCCCCTCTCAACTGTCTCTCTAAGCCTCCTCCTTACCCCTAATCTTCATATGCAACGTAAGAGAAAATGCAAACAGAGTGGAGTTCACGAAACAAAGGTTGGGGTTGTTCCCAGCAAGCGGGTAGACAATCCTGCCTTGTTGCTGCATTGACAAGTCTGGATTCATATCCCCTGCTCTGGCGACTGAGGGAAGGTTGAGAAGAAGAACACAAAGCACAGAGCCCAACCTATCAAGAAGACTTTTTATGGTTCCTCTGATTGTATTCAAACTTTGCTGTCACAACTAAAGTGTAGTGAAATTTAACATCTCGACAAAAATGTTCCTCCCAGCTGCTTGGCTTTACCTCTGAAATAATGAGAGACTTAAGCCAATATTAAAAAAAGTATGTTACAAAAATCCTACCCTCACATCCTCTAAGTTCAGCCATAGGAACCAGTTCAAATTTCCTTTTGTCATTAAGGGTGTGATATTTATTTCTTACTTTATTTGCACCAGAATTTTGTGTTTATAAAATACAGTCTTTTTTTTCTTTGTGAGAGTTGTGTTTAATTGATTTTGTTTTTTAAAAACAAGCAGAAATAGCTTAAGTGAAGAACGACTGTGTTAATATTAAAAAGAGGCTTGTTGCATTGGCCAGCATACGGCCAATTTTTATTGCACAAAAATGTTGGAAATGGGTTGAATTGGAATGTTAACAATGACTGTATATTTTGCTGCTGCACTTATATTGTTTATGCACTTGGTTTTTTTTAATTCCTATTACACTAGCTTCTGATTTTGTTCTAGCTCTTCACTGAAAGATAATTATTAAGCCTAAGAAGGAGATGAAAGGATGATGCATTGATTTGTTTTCAGTTGTTTTCTTGCATCGTAATTATATTTTTGCATTTCAGACAAGTAGATGAATTGGTGCTGTTTTTTGGTGTTACTTTCTATTTGGTATCTGAGAAAGAAAATCTAAAACAAGTAAGATGTTGCGTGCTAATTATAAACATTCTTTCCTCCCGCTCCCATATTCAGGATACTAGTTCGAGGCCTTACCGTGAAAGGCTAGGATGAATGGCAAAGTTGTATGCGTTTCGTGTTAAGTATTCTGTGGCGAAAGAACACATGCGGGTAGGGTTAACGGTGTGGATCAAAGTTAGTAGGACTTAACTGTATTGCATTTTTTCCTTGCCAAAAATCAACAGACACAGAACCTTAGCTCATGTCAGTTTATGACAAATACTCAGGTGATCTACACTACGCAGACTCTATCGCAACAGTGCACAGTGTTCCTAGTTAAAGATTCTTTCCTGTAAAAGCTGAGTAAGTCTGGGTTTTTTCTTAAAAAGTAGTGAGTTTCAGAACAAAATCAAGGATAGAGGAATTTATTTTGCACAGTACCTGACAGCAAGGCAAGTGGTTAAGTAGGGGGTCATGGTTCAGCCTCTATGGGCTTCCCGTCTGGTCATCAGCTAGAAAAAAAGTCTGCAGTACTGCCTACCTGCCTACTTGCTGGTAACTAGCAGACTCCTTGCTTTGTCAGGTGGCCTTAATTTATTTACAGAAGAAAGGCTTAGATATTTCCACGTCTTTATTCCTTCTCTGCAGCATACATATGACCTAGAAGCGGGAAACAGAGTACAGCTTAAGGTACAGAGCAGCTGGGGAGAAAAAATTGCTGCAGGTGTGGTTGGAATAATGCTTTCATATTCTGCCTGAATCTGAGAAAATGAAGTCGGTCTTCTGTTAGTAACAGTGCTTACCAAATGTTACGATACACAAAACATCAGCAGAGGAAAGAATCGGTGACCACTCAGTGTGCCTAACAAATCATTATTACCATAGTACCAGTAACAAAGGTGCTGTAAATAGAAATACTCTATGTCATCAACAGTGTATGTCATGTAACCTTGGCAAAGCAGCTGAGCTATTGTAACAAAACATTCAGAGTCAGAGGTGGAGAAAACAGGAACAAACTGATATCCA
This sequence comes from Platalea leucorodia, assembly GCF_965183815.1. NCBI lineage: Eukaryota > Metazoa > Chordata > Aves > Pelecaniformes > Threskiornithidae > Platalea > Platalea leucorodia. The sequence continues at coordinate 61,874,342 of NC_138826.1, forward strand.
ATTCTGATCAGATCAAACAGACAACACTCGGCAGTGTTTCGACTTCGGTTTCCATGCAGTTCGCATGATTCTTCTCTTGTACATTTACATCACTGTTCAGTATCATACTTAACCTATGTGTTGTCTTGTCATAGAAAAGTCAAGTAAAAACTTGTTCAGCTCTATCATACTGTCTGATACTGATATTAGCTGCTACTTTGATTTTTATTTAAAAAAAACAAAACAAAACATTTTGTCTGAGGCAAATTCTGCCTTCAAAAAGCAGCTCAGAATTCCTGACCTTGTCAGACTGATGTATGAATATCACACAGTGGCCACGTCTGCATCCAACAAAGACAGCTACTGTATATTGTTAAACAGAAAAAGAATTTGCATTGCACTTTGAATTACAGTTACTGCAGGCTTCACTTGGAATAGTTTTTCCTATTTTCATATCCAAATCAAACATGTTTTCCCTGAATTTAAGTTAAATTAAACAGAAACTCAGTGAAATACATTTCCTTTCTATATAGATACAAATTTATTGGAAAAAATGTTGTATCGGAACAGTTGTTTAGAAACGTATTTGTTTCCAGTTGTGATTTGCAGAGCAACTTTGGGAAATCGAACCATTGTACTGGTATGTCCGTGTGGATCAGGAGTTACGAAACAGCATCCAATGGTATAGAAATTGTGGCCCCGTTTTATAGAAATAAGTGGGTTTATTAATTTTTTTATTCTCTTAAGCTTTAAATCCTTAATTTCTAAGTTTTCAATTTACATTTTTTTATATGTAGTAAAACTTAAGTGTTGGAAAGGTAAGAGAACTAGAAACAAACCAGCTTAAATTTATAAATGGCTTTACTTATTGCATTTATAAGTTATAAAACGGTGTAGGTCCCTGGGACAACTTTTGTCAGTTAACCAGTACAAAATAAAATACGTATCTTGAACTTGAGATGATAAGCTCTTCTTTATTATATAGTGATTGATAACATGCAACTTTGTGAGAGATTTTGTAGGAAATATTTACATGCAGACAAAACCAGAAACAAAAGCGTGTTTTTTTTAAGGGTTGCAAAATATTATATTTTGCCCATTTAAAATTAATTTATGATGTGTTGATATCTATTCTGTTTAAAGATTAAGAAAAAAATTATACATATATTTGTAACTGTTGAGTATACTCAGAAATGCTGAAATGTGTCCTACAGGGTAAGGAAGCAATTCAAATTCTGCTCTGACTTTCGCATCTGAAATGCAGCTTTTGTTCTCTATGATGGCCTTGAAATTTCTTTGTGTTTGGAATAGACTGTTCAGTTCTGGGGCATTTTGCTTTGGGTTTTATTTTTCAGATGTAGTGAAAAAATATTCCTTGTTCAGTGAAATGATCCACTTCCGGAAATCCAGTTTATAGGAAATGTGTGGGGAAAAAAAGAAAAGGAAAAAATAGAAAAAAAACCCCAAATATAAGGGGAGAAAAAGATGAATAAATAAATTGTAACATGTAATAGTATGGAAAATACATTTTCTACCAGTCAGAAGATAAATGGAGATTTTACAGAAAGAGGAAATATTACCATTTTTCATGCTAATCATATAGAAGTTTCTGCCTTCTAGATGGAGGCAATAGTGATATTCTTTCTGATTGATCTAATTGACAGGTTGGCATCTCTGTGCTTTCTCCATCCACATTTTTCCCAGTAAATTAATGTAACCATAGCTATACAGTAGGGTTCATAGAATGAAACTGTAATTAATGCTGCAAGTTTTAATGCCAAGATAACTTTCAGTTTATTTTTTTATTTTAAAAAATTGTGAACTTGTTTAAGCCATTTGCCATATTTAAGTGTGAACAGAAAGGAGATTACATTATGAAATAGAACCTCACTTATGACATATGACCTCATCTATGAAGGCTGCTCACAATAGTTCTGTTGGAAATACTTAAGTAAGCTGTTAGTAAAATATGACCCAGCCCGTATCACACTGGGAACGACACCCTTGAGTCTGGGCCCTTATTTTGATACCAACCTTATCGTTCAGCGTGCAATGCCAAAGTCAGTAGTTGTGCTACCAATTCCACTATAGCTGGATTCATCATCATCATAAAGTATAGATTATATCAGCTCTTTTGAGGTCTGTTCCTTTCTTTGGCGGAAGATGCATATCCACTGAGGTTACAGTAAATTTCTTTCTTTTGTACTTTGGAAATCTTCGTTTGAGAACAGCAGGCACTGAAGTTTTACCTTTGAAGTATGAGAATTGCTACAGTTACCTCTTTAAAAATTCCAGTCATCACTTTTCTTCAGTTTTCCTTTGCTGTGTGTGCAGTGAGTCTGAAAGGGATATACAATATTCAGACTTTTTTAGCCATTAAGGGTTTTTTTAGTATAATTAAGCATCCTGTGGAAAAGAAACAAAAAAGTAATTGCCTTTCGCCTTCAGGCACAAATGCATCTAAATATGCAATGTAAAATGCGTGCATGAGATTCTTAACATTGTGTAGCTTTTCCATATCCATAACTAAGCTAGAAAATTCTTATTTCTTGTGCAATCTGCATATTCCTCTTGCTAGAAAGGCAAGATGACTATCACAGAGAGTCTGTATCTTTCATTTGGAGGTGCACGGCTTAAATCCTTATTGGTTTTTAATCTGTTTCCTGTGGAGCTCTTGAAAATCCCCTTTGTGAAATCTAATAGCAACCAAGTGACAAACTGACAAAAGGTAAAGGAAAAATCCTATATTCCATGACTGGAGTTAACGTGCAGGCAGACTCTGGGTGATAGGGCCTTTTTTTTACAAAAATGTCTTTCTATGAAGCTCTGTATTTGTTTTGATTATCGTGATTTGCTGTAAAAGAAAGGGTGGAGAAGAGTGTATGTTTTTTTCTTTGCATTAGTAAACAGAGTTTAAAAGTTTTTATTGATTACATGGTTATTGGATTTTAAGAATATTTTGGAAATCAGTAAACACTAGCGATTGATAAAAGTTTCAAGCAGACTGACTTGCTAGCTGAGTTGTTATTTTATCAGCTATGAAGAAGAAATAAGAGTAATCTAGCTTTATTTTTTTTCCCTCCTGTTCACAGATATGGCTATGTCTGGTATGCCAGTGGATAAATTAAGTCCATTCCATTAGTTATTGCCCTATTGATTTTCAGCCCTGTGGTTTGACTGTTAAAGGGTTAATTAACTTGATCCTTTGTAAACAATTAAAAAAAAAAAAACTGATGTTTTGTGATTTTTGTAATCTATTGAATGTTTCCATTTGCATGATGTTCTGTATCTAACGAACCATACAAATTGCTGTGTTCCTTTCAAAAGAGTTTTAACATTGGTGGAGTTTGTGACAAACACAAATTTGTATACTGTATGTTTACTGCTGTAATAACTCAGCTACTTCTATGTTGAATTGACATTATGTTGTCCTGCCTTCTTGGGGTTAAATGATGGAGTGTTTCTAGATGATGAAGAATATAAAAGTATATATGTTCATTTGCTAAAGACTGAATATTGGAAACTCTTCCTGTTGCTACTTTATGCTAAAAGCAAAAAAGTTAAATAACTCTTGTTTCCAAAAATGCATCATTTGTTTTTAAAATTGAAGTAATTCCCATGTTAACTTTCCTTGTCCTTGTAGACAATCCTAGATTAATGCCTTGTGAGGGATTCATAAAGTCTGTGCTTGTACATGTGTAATATGATCATGCAGTCAAATGGTTGGGAAAAACACTCTAGTGCTGAAGAAAATAATTAAAAGAAGCCGATATACTGATTCTTACATCTTTATGTTGCAATTAAAATTACAGTGTAATGCATAACTGTTCCAGTGAATAAACTGGCCATTTTTGTTCATTTAATTCCATGCTGTCTGGTCTACTTCTATTTACGTCAGTTTGCAGTGCATTGGTTTGGCTTATACTTTTGCATTTATTTAGTTCTTAAAGATCCATAGTTGTAAGTTTAAAAGGTATTAGTCAGGAAATTGAGAAGGGAAACCAACGTTAAAGGAAAAGGGAATCAGAATTAAAGCAAAGATGCTTCCTCTGTTTTCTGAGATTGAGGCAGATGCTAAAATAAAGACTGATTCCCCATATACTGTTTCCAACAGATTTCAGTGATCTCTGAAATGCTGCAACATCTGCATAAAGTCTCAGTACAAGAATGCTTTGTAAGATGCAAATCTCCACCCTCAGGGGATGTGGAAGCAAAGGAAGAGCTGAAGTCGGCATAAAATTGTCTTGGGAGTGCTCTGTACAGTACAGCATACCATACCTGCTCTTAAAAGTAAAACATCTTTTATCCCTTGTGGAAGAGCCTTGCTCTGACAGCAAGGGGGTCAAAATCCTCCCTTAACAGCCAATCCCTCAGTGGTCCAGGAGCATGTCCCTGGCAGGCAGCTCCTCTGGTGAATCTCACTGCTGGCAGGGTCTCTGAGGGGTAGCAAATGTCTGGCTTTTAGAAATGGGCCAGGAAAAGCGAAGAGCCTGGAGGAAGGATTGCACCTCCAAGCCTGCTGTGATGTTTGACCCAATAGGAACTATTGGAGGGCTGGTTTTGGTTTTGGCTGGCTGGCACAGTGCTTTGGATACTAACAGGATTTGTGCATGGTGACAGAAATGCAGTTCAAGAGCTGTTGGTCGTCTAAGTTCTTCCCACTTCTCTCTTTTCTTCCTTTTTCTCATCTAGCAGGGTGAGGTCTCCCGCCTTTCCTACGTTCATTGCAGAAGTGCTTTTGGCAACGGTGTTGCATGACCATTTTAGCAGAAGTGTGACTGCTCAGGATAGGATTTTCTTACACTGGGTGTTCCTCCTCTTCCATTTTAAATTGAAAGAGTTTCTGAGAATAAAAAAAGGGGAGAGCAGACTTTTCTTCCTCAGCGTATTTGTTTTGATAGCGGTTTCACATAGGGTTGCCCCTTGTGTGAATGTTCTCATGGCAAAGTTGATTTGAGAAAGTTCTAACCCCTGTTGCTCCTTCCCCTTCCTCTCTATCCTCCCTTCAGCTGGTCCTGTGCAACTCTCTTCTCTGAGAGGCAATGGTATGAGTAATGTCACTGAAATAGCCTGGGTTAAAAAAAAAAAAACAAAACCAAAACAATAACTCCAAAAATACATCTGTTGTTTCCACAGAAAATGTCTGTGTAATATCTCCGTTGTTCTGGAGCAGGAGGTAATTTCTGAGAAATGAACTATTGGTTTTCCTATAGAAATATGCCAGATAATAATGGAAAAGATCACAAAGCTAAAGTTTACAGTGACTGCTACTGCAAGTCTTTGTTTCTGGATACCTCCCTTGATAAATCCTGCAGTTATGCTTAGAGAAACGCAGAGCGCTCCCAGTTATACCTAAAGGCAGCAGGAGCCATAGTTTGACTCTAAACACCATAAAACACTGACAGGCCACTAGCAACTCAGGTTGAGCACAAAAAATTACTGCTAAATTTTGAACAATGTTGAAACCTAGATTTCATAAGACCAATCATAAGAGCAGAGGTACTAATTATGAAGAGGGCCATATTAAAGGGCCTGACATCCACATGTTCTAGCAGCCTGTGAATGGCAAATGTAGAAGAGAAGATTTTATATATAGAACAAAATATAGGGGCAAAATGGAGCTAAAATAGATAATAATAATAATGTGCATCCTGGGAAAAAATATTTGGAATAAAGCCAGCTTTCATCTATTTGTGTATGCTAAAGGCACAAGCACAACTGCTTTCCTCCCAGTGGAATGTTTGAGTGATTGCCTGAATGAAAGAAGAAAGTCCTAACTTTGCACAAAAATAAGGCTCAATACTAGAGTTGACAACTCAGCAGAAGCTTAATAACCCAGTAAAAAATATTGACCTTTGCAAGAATGATTCCTTCTTGACTAGAGCAGTATATTAGAAAATGCACATTTCACTCATTATTATTTATAAATTCTCTTGTATCATATTGGAGGAATAATGTTTGGTGTCTGGTTTTAGAGAAAAAAATGACGTTTAAATTATTGTTATAATAATACAGGATTGAGAAAATGTTATTTGTGAGAAAGCTCCAAATGAGGTGGGGAAAGAAGCCCTTTCATCTCCCTTAAGTGAGTTATCAGGAAAGTTTGGAAATAATGAGACAGTTGTGTCCATTTAAATTAATTCATAGGATTCCCTACCTGGGGAGGGCTGTCATCTTTTTAAGTGTTGATTACCTCTGTCAAGGAAATCGATTTTTGCTATTCAATGCTGTCATATTGGTTAAGGTATTAAAACTCAGGCTATTTACTCAGATTAGGAATATGATATGGAAAGCTACATGGGTACAGAGCTCCCTTGAAGATCAAATTCTGAATGCAGAGGATGTGGGCCCAATATTTTGTTCCCCCTCACAGAGATGGGAAAGGCCTATGATCACAGGAGAAAAAGAGCTATTGTTTTTACGGCACACAGGTTGTCTTCTATCCCTCTGTACAAGACTAAATGGCTTTGCTATAGCAATAAGAAACCTCTGTTAGAGATAGATGACCTCTGTAAACTCAGATAGCTCAGTGCTGATCCATCTAAGGTAGCTCTTTCTACAGCGATACAGCTTGCTAGTGCTCTAAGATGAAGAGGCAGCTGTCTTTCATGGCTATACAGATACTACCATCGGGCCCTACCCCAGGGAAGTTACTTTAGAATCGAGGGGGGGGTTGACCCATGTCATTCACAGTTGGTTGGGAAACTTGCTTTGACCCGAGTTAATGGATCTGCCATTCAGTTTGTTCCTTTGAAATTTGATTTAAAGAGATCCCTGTGTTGGAGCAAAGCTCTACAGACTTTAGTGGGCTCCATCTGGATGTTGGGCATTCACCTGTGCGGAGCAGATGACAGGACTTTGGGCATAACGTGGAGTGTCTCATACAATTTGAAGATGTGACTGATGAGTGCTGTCGTGATCAGCTTGTGACTCAATTTCAGCCATGCAAAATGTAAAATTAGAACTTATATAAATGCACGGCATACAAATACCAGCAATCTCAAAGTCCTACATTACTTAAAAAGGAAATGCCTCTGTGAAGCCACCGCTGCTTTCAAAGGTTTTTGTTATCTAAGCCAAATGCAAAGTAGCTCTTTTTATCTTCAGAGCACTCTATGCATATTAATTCATTCCTGAAACATCTTTGCAAAATGGGTACTGTTATCTCTCACCTACAGATAGACAAATTGAGACTGTGTGATGGGAAAACATCAACACTCAACAAAGTGAGCCAAGTTTCTTTACATGTAACCCTTCACCTCTCCACGTACAACCACCCTGGCATACCAAAGTGGTTTCAGATGCGGTAGCCAGGTACTTTCAGCAAGGTGAGTTATTGAATCCATGTGGTACATACCCTGCTCCAGAACCTGCATTGCTCGAGTGCTTGAGTTGGTTCAGAGCTTGTTCCCTGTTTCTGCAGTGCTTGGTATTAATAGATCCTCACTATAAATAGCTGAGGTTTAACATCCACTTTCTGGTTTTAATTTCCTCAGCCCTGTGCTCTCCTTCTGACTGTCTGCCAGGCCTATAAACCAAAAAGGCAATTTGACTCACTAGGCCCAAGATGAAAACGCTGCCTAAATATGGGAAAACTTTTCTTCCCCCAACAATGTTAGCTCAGTAAAGTGAAAATGTTCTCTTTCTGGTAGAGAACTTGGATTTCTTTTAAAGGGATTGCATCCTTTTACAGACTGTGTTCAAAATCGTGAATATAAATCTGTGACAGAGCCCAAATCAAGATTCTGGAGTTTCTGAAGTTTCAGGCCCCACATCTATGCAGTTATGCTTAGCACTATTTATACTTGAATATAAGAGCATGGCACATTTCAGTATGGTAAAGTTACAGCCATTTGCAGTGCATAAAGCCTTGGATGTATACTGTAAAGCTTGCTTGAACTATTGAGTTCCAAAATTAGACAATGTTAGATCTCTATAAAAATATATTTTAAAAATGATAAATATGAATGGAATGCTATTTTTGAGATTCAGGATACAAGAGAGAGTTTAAGTGGAACAGGAGCAGCATTTATATCCTTTTCACAGCCTTTGCTCCAAATAATCACATTTCAGCCCCAACAGATCCAAGGGAGTCCGTGAAATGCGGAACAGAATGAAGGAAAACAAGGGTGGATGAAGCTAACTTAAGAGGAGTCTGCAAATGCAGCAACAGCTTTGAAGTCTCTCTCTCTGGTTTAAGTCACTATAAATTATTGAGAAGCATGCTGAAACTCCTGTGCGTCTACCATATGCCTTATTAGAAGGAATCTTAAGTACCTGCCAGCTTGGTTTTTACAATAAGGAAAAGAAACAAAGTTATGAGAGTATTGCAATATTGAAACTGGTATATTCTCTTCCAGAGCTGGAAGTAATAATTACACCTTTCTTTTCACAACATGTTTTATCAGCCAATTGCTCTCCAGGTGTTAATTTGTTAAGGAGAGAACCAAAACATTTTGCTTTACTGTTTAGGTAAGCATGCACAGAGAGACAATGGTTAATATTTAATGTGTAGAGCACCTTAGCAGTACACAGCTCTTTAAACAAAGTATGAGCCCGTACATCATAGCACCAATGAAAGAGAGCAGAGCTGAGGCTAAGCATTGGGAATAAATGTAAAGCAATGGCAAAGAGCACTTTGTTTCACGGTCACACATTTCCATGCGGACAGAGCCTCTGCTCCCAGTGCAGCCCTTCCTGGAGCTTGTGAACCTCATGTAGGGAGCAGGCCAGAGGAACAGCTCATAGCAGCCACCAGCTCCTTCCACACAAGCTGCCATCTTTTCCCCAGGAGTCACTACCAACTTCCCCATCACTTCACCAGGCACAGGCACCTCTGAGAAAAAGGAGAAGCTGCAGGGCCCAGAAGAGATGGTGGCTAGGAGCTGGCTGCTGCCACCATCGGGGGGTTAGCACAGCCCACCACCAGCTCCCCAACAGCCCCTTGGTAAAGCACACCAAGGATCTCGCTGGCACGTCTTTTCCTGTCAGGCCACAAGGAACTTGTGGGCCATATCAGGAGCAGCTTTGCCTCATTTATTAATTCACAAATTTCAACAGTGAGTTTCACTTGATCTGGCAAAAAGCTAGAGAGACTATTGATTTTGGATGTGGGGTACACCTGACAGAGTTGTCACTTTTGCCCTGGGAATCAGCCCCCACTAAAATGTCTCAAATGGGAAATCTTAGACCATGGTTTTTAAACTATTTTTCATAGTGGCTGTTGGCTTTCACTGCAGAAAGAGAAAAGAAACGGGAGGAGAGCAGAACGTTTTCTCAAGTGTGGCTTGCTTTCTCTCCCTTGTTTACTAACATGACCTTATAGAAGTTTGTTTTCACCTGTAGTTAATCCAAATCAAAGCTGAAGCACTGCTGCTAATGGTATCTAAATGTCTGACATTAATTGGCTAGTGGGAAACATATTTCATTAACCTGTGGTGGTGATAATGAAGACTATTCTGACTTCTAAAAGCAATCAGTCTTTGTTAAATGAATGCCATTCTGCAAGACTTATCTAACCAAATTGATTAAATAGCAATTACTCCCTCTAAGCAGCAATCCTGCAGTAAAACTAAGGGATATGTGCGATAGCTTTATCTCAACATGATTTCAAAAAATTCCAAGAATTTTCTTGCAACAGACGAAATGCTTCTGTGCAGCAAAAAAGGGGTAAGACAAAATTAACATCGAGGCAGTACGTAGCAGGAATGTTTCTTCCTTTGATTGTCATAGTGCTGTTCTTGCAGAGCTACATGTTAGCATTCATTTGTGTGGTAGAGAACGAAGCCCTGGCTGTAGGGGGTATAAATAGGATTCTTTATTACAGTGGCTGGAAGCGGATAAAACCTGCTGCTGGGTAGTCCCCATAGCTATCTTTGATAGGGCCCAAAATGACAACAGGAGGAAACAAATAAAACACAACAGCGTTCCCTCTTATACAGTCAAGGAAGACAGAATAGAGATTTGTATTAGAAACATTATTGTCTGGGTGAAAAGAAACTGCCATGGATATTCTTCTGAGGGCTACCTACCCATCCATTTTTGTTCCACCAGTTAATATCTAGGATTTGTCTATCCCCCCTGGAGTGCTCATCATGGGTTACTCCTGATGTTTGACTCTTAATTCATGCTGTTGACCCTGCACCTCTTTCTGACAGGGAAGTAAAGCCATTCCTAAGATACGGTGTGTTCTAGACTTTTCGATGGGGAGTAAGTAACAAAAGAGCTGTGTTCATTTTTTGGCATAAGCCATTGCAATGCTGTACGTTCAGGGTCCCCACCCTGTTCTGACACACGCACTGGGTGCTGCAGAGGGAACAAGCATCAGGCTTGAGTCCCTCTCATCTTTGTAACCCACTCCCCAGGCTAAGAAGTCTGTAGCCTCAGGCTGAAAGTCGCATTATGTCTTTGAATGCTGGACTCCGTGTTTGCCTGCTGATTTAACTGAGGTTAAGTATCCGCCTTGCATTTGCTTGCTTATTCTGTGTATCTGTTGCACACGCTGTAGTTGCTTTGTGCATTGTAACTGCTGCTGCCATCAGAGGAGACTTTTCATCTGGAATGTGCATGAAGGCCTGAGATGAGTGAGATTCTTCTCTAATTAGTATCCTACTCTATCTTTTGCTATATCAGCTCTTGTTCTTCATTATACTTCCCTGCTGGCAGAACTGGTTTGTGGGTTATACAACATGCAGTTCACAGAAGATTCAAAATGTATGATGAGTTGTACCCTAACTTAGGCAGGACTTGGCTTGGTTAGCTATGTATTTAAGTATGGGTTTTCTATATTACAAGCTACATTTTAATTTTATTTTTTATTTGGAGTTTCATATCTAACAGAGAATGGCATTTTTCTGTCAGACCTCAGAGAAGGTACTGTCCAAGTCAGCAATAAATAAGCTACTGTAAATAAGCTAATGTTTGTGATTTTTAGAAATATTATACATGTATTTTTGTTAGGTGCTGAGTTCATGCATCTTCTTTCTCAGGGTCTTGTAGATTAATGCTCTAAAAATATGTTACTATGTAGATGTACCGTGGGGTACAGCACAAGGTAGTATGCAGAGAAACCAATGCTACAGGCCATAAACTGAATCCAGGAACAGATTTATTGTGTATCTGAGAAGCAAATAAAGTTAAACTCCAGCAGAAATAAAGAAACTTTACCAGAGGCAACAACAAAAACAGTCTCACTCAAGGAGTTAGTCAAAATCAAGTCTTCTGAAGGCTGCTTCCATTAGGAGAAGTAAAGGTTAATAAAAAGAGGTTTACTAGAGGAACAATCGTTTACATACAAAAAGTGAAGCATTTGTTTTCTCACAAACTAAACAAAGATTGCCTATAAAGTCCTGTTTCCCTGAATGCTTTGGGGCTCCAGCAGCATGAGATAAGTGCTTGCAAGCCTTTCACATGCCAGAAGAGCTCTTTCGACTTTTTCTAGAGGCTAAACCTTGCCAACTGTGCTTGCCTTCCTTCTACACCTCTGTGTGCTTCCACAGGGTTCCTGTTGTTCCTCCCGCATGCAAATAGGTATAATTAAATCAGGTCTCCACCACTGCATTTCTTACCACCCCCACAGAAAGCTTTGGAACCAGATGGCCCAAGCTAGTGCCCACACTTGAACGGGTTAGCTGTGGCTTACTGGTTACCTCCGTTACCATACAACAGAGGGGTACATAACTCTTCCCGCACTTCGCCTAAGGTAGGAGGCACATTGCAAGGCTTTTATTCAAGTAGTGTCATTTTCTGACCCTCATATATTTTAAGCAGAATTGGCAGCACCGTCTATGTTTAAGGTTATTCAGTATTTTCTGTTTTCGGATCCCTTCTCCAGTTATTACACTAAATTTTTAATCATTGAGGTTGACATTTTCCAAGATAATATCTATCTCAGATTGACATTTTACACTTAGAAAAATGTTTTGCCTCTTGCTGACATTGCCAAAAGACTCTCTGTCTCTCCCTGGAGATGGAGAACAAGAGCGACTGAGAGCAGTGTATAAAAAAGGAGGAAGGGCATGCCAGAAGGGGCGGCCGGTTGTTACCCTGTTAAAGCAGGCAGAACGGACCCGTTGCTGGTGTACAGCAGTTCAGAGCCAGCTTGAACCAGCTGCTCCAGGTCTGCGCTGTAACTAACTGAAAAGAAAAGAGACAATTAGCTACTCTGAGAAGCCCGTACGCACTGCAGTGTACAAATGCTCTACAGTTACCATGAATTTACTGACTGCGCGAATTTCTTCTATCACAGGCTGTCACCTCACTGCTTTAAATACATCAGTGTGCTTTAAGAGGATTTTCTCAAGAAAATGAGCTTTTGTGACTGATCTCCTGGTGCCACAGAGTTGTCACGATTCTCTTTTCTGAGGAGACCTTTATTTTCCAGAGTGACATTGTAATAAGTTACTGCTCACTGATAACAGCACAGAAAAAAAAAATTAACATAGTTCCTACCATTTGGTTGGGATTTGCGGGGCGTGTGCATTTGCCCTTGCTTCCTTAGCTGTTTTACTCCCAGGAGCAGGGCTCCCTGTTTAAAGAGGGAAGTACAAAGTCCAATAATAAGTGGCAATTATGCCTGGCTAAACATCAGCTGTTGAGCAATCAGCTAATATTTGGGTTAATCTCAGTTAAGTCACCACCTATAAGAGAAACAGAGAAAGGTCTTCTGTTTTCAGTCTTGCTTTCATTCCCATAAGCTAACATTTTGTATTTTACTACTGTATTGACATCTTGGACAACTTTGAACAGATCACTTTTTCCCATAATACCTCATTTTCCTGCCCCATCAAGAGGGGCTGATACTTCCTCCGTGGTGAAGTGCTTTGAGAATTATTACTGAGAGGTTCTCTGCCTCACTTGCTCTCTCCTTGTTTAAATTCGTGAGCTAAAGATTACTCAGTACTAGAATTAGTCTGAGTCCAGAGGAAGATTCAAATGCGCACCAGTGTTCTGGAAGATTTTTATCTGAATGAGTTAATGACCGATCCTTGGTACACATCCATGAACTGTACGTGGCTAAAGTTTACAAGAATCTCTAGCTCGTTCCAATAAAGTCAGCAGGTACCAGCGCTCTTCATAGCATAAGTATATTCATCTCCATATGCCCAGCCCAGGTCAGGTGACTGAAGTCAGGAAATAAATCAGTCTTTTACCTCTGAGTCACTGCTTTTCTTCTATGTTTGCAAAAGTAAAACCCAATGTTTGCAATTGTAAGCACACAAATAAAATCCAGGAGGTGATCTGACTGCCTTATTTTTAATGGAAAATGAAAGGGGTGGCTGTAAGATATCAACCCTCTTCTGGAAGAGAATGATTTCACAAAGAGACAAAAAAAGTGAGATCCTTGGCACATGGTGGCAGATGTCCCAGCTACACCAGTTCCCCCTGTGCTTGTTGCTGACCTGCTCTCTAACACTGAAAGCAGAAGACCCACTCATTTGACTTCTGCCTTGTGATCCTTTGCTGCTGCACGTGCGGTAAGGGTAGCACCACCATGGCCTGCTCTCTGCTGCTGTGCCTCCCACTGGTCAGACACGGCCGGTGCCTCACACAGGTGGTCCCCTGACATCAGGAGAAAGCGTGTTACCATCAGGTCCTGCGTGCCAAGCAAGCCCGCTGGAAAAGACTCAGCAGGAGCCTCGCACCGTAGCACAGGACTCTGGAGGAAGGTGATGCCCCATCACGTGGTTCCCCCATGCAGATGTGGCCATGTTGCATGCATGACTCTGTAGGTGCTGACGAAAGGTATCCTTGTCCCTTGGGAGACAAGGAAGTTGCAAAGTCAGCAGCTTGCCTGAGCAGTCCATAAAATTTTATTGCTGAAGATGTAAGAGCATAAGGATGGCTGTATGGATCAGATGAAAGGTCTCTCTTGCCCACTTCCCGTCTCTGACAGCGGCCAAAAAAGCCGTAAGAGTGGGGCAAGTGCAGAGTGGTACTTGCCCAGAGTATTCTTCCAAGCCCCAGCAATTCATGGGCTTCCTGGCCACTGAAGGTTGTGTCGGACCATTGCCAAAGGGAGAACATTCCTGGAGCGTACTTGACTGTACTCCCTCTCTTTTGTGAGGAAATACTCCAAGTATGGCTGATGGCAAATGAAGCAGCATGTTACAAAACAGGAGGCCATCTTTTGAAGAAGCCCTAAAACCTGGGTTTTCCAAACCCCAGGAAATCCTTGTGTAGCGGGAGCATCACTTCGCAACTGGTTTGCCTCTAACTGCACCACATTGAGTTCCCTGACAGACTCAAAAGCTCTCATCCCGCATACCACAGGCTGCTGTTACCCGCTCTCGTGGCAGCACAGGTGCGGATGTTGTGCCTCCAAACATCATGTCCCAGTTCAGCAGGTGAAATAGGTGCATTCAGATGCTGTTGCTATAGAAGTGAACCTACTCCCAGGTCTCAGCAGCATAGCCTTCTGATTGTCTTTCTCAGTTAACATTAATTAAAATTTAGAGGGGGAGGCAACTGCTTTGGCCTGAATGAACCATTTTAGCTGGAATCATTACTGATGCAAGTATTGCAGCCCCATCCCTGGCATCAAAACTCACTTTTAAGTGCTAAGACTCAGACGTCTTTGAGAATTTTCTCGTTAGAAGAGGGGGACTGCATTACGGCCAACTTCTTTTCACTACACTGATAAATCTTACAGAAATTGGGCCTCCTTCCAGGGAAGGCATTTCAGCGGTGAACGGTGAGAGAAGGCAGCGCAGGAACACGGTGGGGCCGTGCGTGAGTGGGGGGCAGCGGGGCTAGCGGCGGGGTTAGCCACGGGCCCAGGCGACGGGCCAGGGCGGGGGCCGGGGAGGCGCAGCACCGGCCGGGAGGAAGCGGAGCAGGTGCGGCGCCCGCGGCAGCTACTTCCCTGCGCGGGCCGCGGGGGGAACTTGAGCCGCTGGCCCGCGGCCGCCCGGCTCGGGGAAGTTACCGCGCAGCCCTGGCCCGGGACGGGCGGCCGAGGGCCGGGGCCCGCCATACCGGCCGCTGGGCAGGTAGCGCGGGGCGGGGCAGGGCGGAGGAGGCGCCCGGCCAGGTGCTGGCGGGCAGGGCAGGGGCGGGGAGCGGCGGGCAGGTGAGGGGCCGGCGCAGGGCGGGCGGGCGGAGCGCGGAGGGAGGGAGGGAGGTGCTGCCGTCGGGGCTATGCCGGCCCCGCCACCCCCGGGGCGGGAGGGGCGCTGAGGACCCCGCGGCTTCTCCTTCACTCTGCCTCTCCCCGTCTCTCCCCTCCCCGAGGATGAGCGGAGCCGAGGGCGCGCCCTTCAGGCGGGCGGCCATCCGCAGGAAATCCAGCCCCGCCGCCGTCTCCAGTGGAGCAGCGCCCACCTGCCCCGCGGGGCCCCCGCAGCGGGCGGCCGCCCGCAGGACGCCCACAGGTAACGGCCCTAACGGTTCCTGCGGCCCTGGCCGCTCCCCCGCCCCGCCGTCAGGGCGGGCGCATCTGTCGGCACCGCAGCGCTGCGGGGGCGTGCGGAGGAGCCCCACGGACCTGGGGAGGACGCCGGGACCGGGGGGAGCGGGGAAGGCGGCAGCGCCGTCCCGCCCAGGTCGCTGCCGTGCGGGTTCGGTTTGGGCTGACTCCCGCGGCGAGCTCCCGCGGGCTTCCAGTGCCTGTTGGGCTGGCAGCGGGCGGTCTGTATAAATAAAAGTTTGTGTTTCCTCTTCAAAGTCAGGGAAGCGGCTTATTTAGTAAACTTTCGCCGTGCGTGCCTGTGCGGGGAAGGATGAGGGCTTGCCCCGGCGCCCGGCGGGAGGAGCCGCTTCTCGGAGGGGCTGAGCTGAGGCGGGGGAGCGGGGGGCGGCCGGGCTGGCGGGGCGGCCGCAGCTCAGCTCATACCCTCAGCCCCCATCTCCGCACGAAACGTTCCGTACTTTTAACAGCTCTTAGAGGGGCAAGAAAGCAGTCTTCCTCCTCTGACAGACCCGTGCCTCACGCCTGCCGCTCCCCGCTGCCTCTTTCTTTGCCTCTTTCGCCAACGAACCTGTGTTAGACTTGTTTGACCTTACGCTTCAGAAGGCAGCTGCTATGACATTAATGCAGTACTATGAACAGGGATGGTCAGCTTAGGCTGGTTATCTGTGTTACCTTGGCCATGCTGTAAAAATAAGCGATCATAAAATTCAAACTTAAGAAGGTTGTTGCTTATGGGCAAGTTAAGGCGCACGCCCATTTATCTGTCTAAACCCTGTGATTCTGTGATGTGACAGCAGGTGTGACGCGCTGTGCTTATGCTTGTGGTGTCACGGCAGCTTGGTTTTATTCCATGTGGAAGGACAAAGTGGATGAAATAAAGCTTGAAATCTCTGACATATACTTGTTATATTGTCGGGAATGATGACATGCCAAGTATAAAGACCGGGGTGTTTTGCTTGGGGACCGTCTTTTTATAATTTCCTGGGTAAGCGGCTTGCTTAATTTAACAATGAGCATGCACAGATAAGAACAGGCTATCACGATGCTGTTCATAGTGTGCTTTATTTTAGCTTTACAGTGTATTGACTTTAGATAAGCGTGTGAATCCACAATTTTTTATTGGTGGTGGGATTTTTTTTTCCAAGGCTTTACTTGCATGGTTACATCAGGAAAGACGAATTGGCAGTTGTATTTGTCATATGTAGAGTTAATGGATTTCATTCTCTTCTAACAGAGGTACGCTAACAACCGGAACCCTGTCTTTTCTGTTAGTTTCTACTTTAATTTCATTAGGCTTCTGTAGTTGCTAACTGTTACCTTAGACTCCTGGGTAACAGTTTCATACTCATCTACAATGTTTTATTGTTGCTCTTTTTGTCTGTGCACACACCAAACCCACCAGGTGATTTTTATTTACTAAACATATGGGCCATTACAAGAGCAACATGCTGCTTTTCCAATGTCCCTGCACTGCAATAACCGACTTCACGGTACTTTCTTGCATTATGATTGCTATATATGATTATAATGTGAAAAAATCACAAAATTAAGATAAGGAAATGAATCTCAAAGATGTGGGAAATAAAAGGGAGACTCGGTGATGATTTTTAGCTTTTCTCATGTAGGTACATAAATCCTCCCTTTTTTCACTCATAATCCATTTCTTCTAGAAAATTACGTGAAGAAGCCTTGTGTATACAAACAATTTCTTTTCTCTTAGTGGGACTTTGGCTCCCTATCTGCTCCTCCTGTTGGCAGTGGCCACTGTGGCGTGTGCTCCAGCATCCTGTAATCCCAGGACAGCTTTATAGCCTCCTTCTCTGCTCTTTGTAATCAGAATGTGACTGCGCTTGGTTCTGTTGCCGATAAAAGGTGATCAGACTGCCTTGATTCTGTAAGTATAAACTTTAATCCCCAGGTGCAACGTAAAGCTGGGTGTGTTCTTTTGCCTGTCAAAAAAAAAAAAAAAAAAAAACCCCAAAACCCCAAAGAAATTCAGGTGTTTACACTTCTCTGGCTTGCAAAATGCTAACTGGATTTTAAAGGGGTTTTCTAATGCACAATAATGCCTTTGACCTGCTTGAAAACCTTAGGGGGAAGGAGAAGTTAGTGCAGCCCACACATCTCCAATCCTTGTCTCTGCCAAGCATTGTGAAATATGCTGGCTGCTTACAGTACTGCTTGGGGACGGGACTCTGGCAATTGTCTCAGATCTGTATCTGGAAAGCAACTGGAGAAACTAGATGTATTACATGACCTATATTTACTTATAAATGCATTAGAAAAAAATCTGGATTATGTATATGGCAGGCATATCAGAACTCTTCTCAGACTAGTACAGTGTGTGTTAATTAGTGAGAAGACTTAATAAGAGCTATTATAACTCCTGTACACTCAATAGTTTCCTCAGAGCCTTTGACATTGGCATGATAAAGTAGGGAATATCACAGGTTTTCTATGCTGGGAGACAGAAGATCTGGAACTATTTCCATTCTTGGTGGTGGTTGAAAAATTTCTAATACTGAAAAGGGCTACTTAAGGTTTCCATTATAGCGTCAGACTTTTGTTACGCACTGCAGTCTGTGTCTGACTTCTAACAGAAAAATCTGTCCCCTTTTCAACATACTGTAGTCCAAGTCATGCAGGTTCATTGTCATGCAAAATTGCAACTGAATTTTGTTAGTATTTCAGTTTGAAAAAGCTTGGTGTGTTTAACTACCTACAGGACAAAGCAAAAATTACTTCTTATTAGAAGTTGACATTAATTTAAAGGTTCGGACAAAAGAGTACTTAAATCTTCAGAGGTACTTTGAAATGGCTGGAAAATGTCAAGGCTGATATCTGGAGACAGTTTAGAGAAGAGCGTTCAGTGGAGTAGCATGATTAATAATCTGTTTTTGAAGGGAATAACTAATGAGGATCTGGTGTCTTTTTTTTTTTTCTGCTAAATTAGAATTCAGAGTCGATACTAACTCGAACAAATCTTTACTTCAAATGCATGTATGCATATTAACTCAAAATTAGCTATCTGCCAAGATGCAGGTGTAGGCTACTGCTTGCTTGTTCAGCACCTTTCACAAGCCAAGAGCTCTGCAGAGTGGCAGTACTTTGATTCCACATCATATTAAGCTATCCTAGAAGCTTGCATCTCCACTTAGTTGACTTGATTTAGCTGTGTAGTGAAGACATAGCTCAGAACACAAGGACACAGTAACTCGCTTTCATAGCAAGAAATTGCTTCTTCCAGCTATCAGTACAGTCACCTTTGTCCTTGCTGCACGCAGTCTAGGTTAACTTTTTGTGCAATTCAAATCTTGCACCGGTTCCTTGGCTTTGTTCACTTAAGTGCAAATTTATACCCTTTCTGGACTATTTTCTTCCGTTCCCTTTTTCCGAAATATATGTCTGCTGGCATTGTACTGTGTATTGGCAGTCTCAGACATTGCAGCGTGCCTCTTAGGGAGCTGAGGTAATTTGCATTCAGGACAGCATTCACTGCAGCAAGGTATCTGCAAACATTGACAGGAAAAAAATAGTTCTCTGCTGCTACTGTTGTATCTCTGCCTGTTAAATGGATATGATTTTATGGGATGATGTTAGCAAAATTTCAGTAGTCTTTTGGGTTTCTATCTTGCAGTGGGAGATAACTAAATGAGACTCTAATAGCATGCTGCTCTAGTCTATGAAAAATGTCTTTATTGTTCAGGAGTTTATTCTTTAAAAGATTGAACAACTATGCCTGGCCTGAGAATTTTTCATTGTTCTTGTTTTTGTTTTATTTTTGAAAATAAAGTAATGAATTTTGGGCTATCATTCTCCTTCCTCCTGGCTTTGTGTTACCCACTGCATTTTGTTGACTGGTCTGCAGTGATTGAAAATCTGATTACTATACAGTGTGTTCAGGGAAAACCTATGTGATCATTAGGGCTAATCTAAGCAGTTATTAGAACCTGTAGATGCATTAGACACTACCACAAAAGAGAACTAGTTGCCTTGCACACTTTTCTGATGAATGCAGGGGTTTTGAAATTTTTCTGAAGTTGAGATTTATCAAGGAGTGCTGATACTTGAAAATACTGAAAGAGGAAGGTGAGCATATAGGAAATTGCTTCTAAATATTCCTCTCCCTTCAAAAATGAAAGTAAAGTACAAAAAATTGCTTTATGCGGAACTTGCATGAAAATACATTTTCCTGTCTGTTATTAGAGAGCTTCCTGTTTCTGTGGGCCAGATTAATCCCATGTTCCTCCCACTGAAGCATAGTGGTGTGTGCAAGTGCCAGGAAATGGAACTTAGCTTTCTGAATATAATTTTACTATTTTCTTATTCGTTTCTTCTTCCGCTTCTCCTCCAAATATTTAGGATCAAAATAATCCCTTTAAAGCCAGTAAGTGTACTGTTTGGTTCACAGACTGTCCAGGAAAGTCACTTATATGTGTATCTTGGGTTGACTTGGTGAGGCTGTTTAGCCCTTCCCAGACAACGTCTACTTTACCCAATGATTGTTGTTGGTCTTGTAATACTGAATTCCTTGTGATCAAGATGGTGATTTCCCTAAATAAATTAGAATTTGTATTCACAACTGCTTGACTTGCTAATGACAACACACAAAGGGTTTCAAAGAAGAGTTACAACTGGATGTGAATTTGCTGAAAATAGCGTAAGTCTGCTCTTTGCTGGGTAGGCTTCTTTAGAATATACTGCAACAGGGCAAAATTGCAGAGGTGCTGGTAAATACCATTGCTGAAGTGCTTTTAGGCATAGTTGAAATTGGGAAAGTAATAGCTTGCACACACAATGCAAATTAGTTTGTTGTACAGAATCACAGGAGCAGGTTGCTTTTGCAGATAAATGATTAAATACGGTTGGGAGATTTTTGGATTGGAAAAGGAGAGCTTGCTCGAGGAATGTGTTACTTTTGAGTGACCAGTAAAACACAGATATTGAGAATGTTCATACAAAAAATGTAATGATTTGCCCTTGGCTATTATTTTGTCCCTTGCCTGTCAATTCCTGTGCTGCTGAAAACTGCAGTTGTCAGAGTTTTCACCTACTTCTTAAGTCATGGTGAGGGACTATCTCATCTCCCAGAATTTCAGTCAAAATTCTGATTATAACTGGGCAGTATTTTTATTTGATGCTGTATGTCAGTATGTCTTCAGTACAGTGTGATCTGTGATAAAGCATTCCAACTGCTGTATTTTGCACTGTTATGTCTTAAAGTAGCATTACGCATTTGCTCTATAAGACAAATTATCTTCTCAGGGCAAAGGATTTGCCAGAGAGAAAGGAAAAATACGAAGTAAGCAAATTTTAAAATAAGATACTTGGGCTTTTTCCTCTAGTTCTGTTAATGCTGCGTAGATTTTCTTCAAAACATTACTGTCCATTCAATATTTTAATCAAATTACTAACTGTGAATCTTGTAGCTGAGACTCCTTTTTCTACGAGGGAAAAAATGGCTTTCTGTTCCAGTATGGGATAGTGTATGTAACATCTCTCCTGAATATAAGGCAGTCCAGGATGAACAGCTACACTTAAATGATCAGAATGATCCCTTCCATCACGTTAAATCTATGATTAAACTTTGCCTCCAGCTCTTGATGGTCGAAACGTTTTAATCAAATGCATAGCTGTGGACAGCTTGATATATTCTGGCAAACTGGATCAACAAACTTCTGTACTTCTGACAAGGGGAAGACAATTCTGTTCAGAGAAGGTATCCCCAGAGCAGTAGTTTTGTCAATAACCCAAGCAAGTAAAAGGAGGAAATCGAAAGAAACTTTTAATGGTTTCTGGAACTAGCTGCTTTGGAAGTATCATTTTAACAGAGATGGCTTTAGCAGAAGAAACGACTTCAGAAATTAATGTAGGGAAGGGAGGATGGGGCTTTGTTGAAATGTTGACAAACCAAGTAAAAATCAGAGATGTGGTCCCAGCGCACAAATACACAACAGTAAGGCAATAGCAGAAGGTACAGAGAAATGAGTAAAAGCAGAGGAGGAGAAAAACTAAACTGCTACAGTAGTGTGCAAAGCCAGACATGTTAAGAAATGTATTTTTAACGAGTTTCAGATCAATTTGACCCCTCTGACTACAGTGAAACTCAGTAAAATGGGGCATAAAACGGACTAAAATTGGAGGCAGAAGACATGGAGTTGAAGGTAGGGCAGAGCAATGAAATAGTGTTAGTTACTAAGTATTAGTGCTGAGCATGTCACAGATGTTAATGTAAAATATGTTAAATAGCCTGGAAAGAAGGAAAAGCGTGGTGAAACTATAATGTGAGATGTGAAATCCTGTGATTTATTCCTGACTTCTGAACAAATGTTGTCTTGCAGCAGAGATGATAATGCAGCTGATTTACAGGTCTAGCCTTCCCTGTGTAAGTACCTGCCGGCACTTGCCCGCCCTCTCAAACAGATGGTAGTGTGCCCAGATGTAGATGAGGATTGCAGAGAGAAGATGGTGACCAATGATTGAAAATAATTGACAGATTTAGTAGCTGGATTTCTTCTGGCCTTAAAGATTTGGCTGTTTCTTAGTTGAGCATGTGATGTTTCCGTGCTAGGCTTTTGGTTCTCTTGGTCGCTGTTGTGACTGAGTCCTCATGGGAGGGACTTCCAGCTACTGTAACAGTACCCAGCCTTGTAGCTGTACAATTACGTTGTAACTCTGTCTGGCTCCTGCATACTTGAAACCTTGGGGGTCTGAGCTGCCCCGAGTGCTAGGGTTGTGGTACCGCAGCTGCTGGTGGCCCCACTGCAGGCAGCTGTCCTAGGCTCTGGTTTAGTGCTGTGTGCCTTCTCTGGACCAGCTGGATTTCTGATGAAGCTTCTGTGTGATTTCTTTGGGGACCTTGCAGCACTCGAAGGAAAAGTCAATACAGAAGTTTCTAATGACATCTTTGGACATATCTTCTATTTCTGTGAAGCACGAGAGGCCTCAATCTGGGCAAACCTGAGAGCAGATCCTCCTGCCCATACTTGGTGGCTTCTGGGGGTAGAAGAGGGAGGGAGTGCAGAGCTCCCTGCCACTGCTCCTGGTTCTGGCTGAGGATCCTGACCCAACCGGTCTCTGTTCCTTGCGGAGACTGTTTAATCTTTAAGCTCCAGCTAGTATGCTGGGGTAGGGCAACTTTTTATTCATTTACTTAAGGGTCATGTTGGTAGCTTTTATCTTCCTACTAGGCTGAGGCATTCAGTTGCCTAAACTGTTTCTGACTCCTATGTTCTCTTCCACCATGAAACAGGTATCTTAAATCAAAAATCAAAGTTATGGTCTACAGCAGACTTAAAAGAACACCTATAAATTACCTGAATTGTTAAATTGTTAAATCGTACTTGAAGATAAGTTTCTTTTTAATATTTTGTCTTATATCAGAAGGGCTTGATGACAGTTTCTTGCAGTGAGTAATCAGAATGTTTTTCCTCTTTGCTCTCACATGCCACCATTCACTATCTGGTCTGTGACACTTTAGTTTCTCAAGTGAGTGTTAATATGCACATTATTTGTATTAACATCAGTAGTTGAGTCAGGAAATGAAACTTACTGGCTAATTACATTCATCTTCAGAACTGGTGATTTAAGAATCAAAACAAAGTCACTGATAGAGAAAAAAAAAATTGTTTTTGATAGAACAGAAACTTTTTTCAGTTTTATGCAATTATACTGATAGCCTTTTCTTCAGTTGACTATTGCCAAATGTCCCTATCTTAATACAAGGATACTGTATACTCCTTTTCATTCAGTCTGACACTTTCATCATTAAGAAATTATATTCCGTCTGTGAAGGTAGACTCCTTTTGTACTTCAGCTACTCTCCTATGGGCTAGCAGTACTATAGCATTCAAGAAAGCTATGCAGGGTGACAGACACCTGAAGATGGTTTTCAAGAGTTCTTGGGGATCCTTTTTATGTGCCCTTTGAATGCCTATAACTTCTTAATTCTTAAAAAAGAGGGCTTTTATGTCTTTAAAACAAAAGCATTATCAGGTGAAAATGTGATTTTAGGGGAGGCTTTGCACCACACCTGATTTTTGTGGTATATACAATAAAATGAGAGTTGCTATCAGTGCATACAATTATTCAGCATTTATGTTCTGGCTTGTTTTAATTCTAAATATCAAACTATGTGACTTTCATTAAGATTCGTTTTAAATTTGAAAGCAAGTTGCATCTATTTACTACTCAAAGTAATTGTCCATTTTAGAAAATAGAGGGGTTGTTAATGCAGAAGTTTAAGTTGACTTTCATTAAGTTCTGGTAATCTGACCCAACTGTTACTCTGTAATTACCTTCACACTCTCTTGAGTTATGCATGATAATGCAGTAAATAGTGTTCTTTATTAATCTATATCTGATCCAGTGGACAAATATGCTCACCAGGCTTACAAATGAAGGGCATGCTAATGCCTGAGCTGGCTGTTAACATGCTGTTTAGAGACCGCCACGCTAGGTCAGGTAGCAGAAGGTAATTGCTGTAGTGCTCTGCGGTGGCTTTTGTGGTTAGGTTGAATGGAAGGGTGTAAGCAAGTCAAAGCACAACAACCCAAGTGCTTGGTTGTGCATGTAATCTTATTTCTAAACTTCCTTATATCATTTCCCTGTCCTGTATCAAGCATACAGGCTATCTTCAGAATAACATTCCTGACATGCAGCCAAAGGGGTAGAAAAAAGTCCATCCCATCTGCTGTGTATAGCCAACAAGAGACCTGGCTAGTATTGGCATGGGCTGCCCTTGGTGTTCAACTTCAGAGTGGAGAATTGCCCCTTTAAGTGTTTGTCTTATATATTTTCTGTATAAGGACTTTACTGCTTGTGCACAGGATATATTAAAAGCATTTTGTTCATGGAAATGAGAATAATATTAACATTGTGTGTATTAATAAAAAATTTAAGGGAACTTCAAAACCCAAATGAGTTACCTCTTCCAAGGATTTTGACAGAGTTTATACAAACAAGTGTCTGTTCATCCTAACAGTGGAGAATCATTACTTCCTGGTTTTAACAACTGTTAACTTTTAACAGTATAATCTCTGCTTTTCTTATGTGGCCTATACCAATGGTGTAGTTAACTAGTTTTATATGGTTTTTTTTGGTTGTTTTCAGCAAATGCAGTTGAGCTGTAACGGAAAAGTAGGGAACCGTTTTAAAATCTTACTAATATTGGGATGTCAGAATGTGGTAGGTAACATGTGAATATCGTGTCCTCTTTGTTATTTCCTAAATGCCATTCAGCAGTTGTGTTGGACTGGATCCTGATTAACACTAATCTTAATTGGGTTTTGTGCCTCATGTAAGTTACAGAAAATGTTGCGATACGAAGGTGATAGGTTCTAAATGAAAAAGGGGAAAAGAAGGGATTAAGTAGTTTCACTGTGCATGTCTTATGATTTGCTGATTTAAATATTTATATCATTTAGAAAACTGAAGAGTATTTTTAAGGGTGTCTCACGCATCTCAAATTGTCAGATTACTTTTTTCCCCCAGGGTTAAACAGTGATGTTTAAAGGCATTTGCCAAGCCCTTATTGATTGCTTGTATTCTGCTGGAGTCAAGGCGTACATGTTCAGCATTCGTCTGAAATAGCATGTGGTATTTGACAAAGAGGAGGATCACGATCCTCTTATGAGACACCAGAAAGCCTTCACAGTCTTCTAAAATTTCTTTGATACAAATAATTCAGTCTTATTCTTTAAAATTCATGACTTCTACTGTAGTTTTCTGAGAGAATATTAACATAGCCCTTTCAAAAAGGGAAGTATTTTTAAACCTGATACAGAGAAAAATGGCCAGTGTCAGGAAGACTGGGTTGGTAAATGCTGCTGAAGTATCTGCATGGGGAACAGATCTGGGGCACAGCAGTTTAACATAACCCTTTTCCAGTTAATGTGTCTAGGCATGATGTAATGAATACTCAAAATTGGTGGTTATAGAATCCAAACTGTCGCTTATAGAGAAGTGACTATACAGCACTGCAAATGAAAACTCAAGTTATGTTGTTCAGGGCCAGTAAGTGTCATAAATGCCCCTTTGTAGCGCCAGGCTTTCCGATTCTTTCCTTTTGCCTGGAGGTGCTTAGGACATATTCTACAGATCAGGAAAAAATTACAGAAATTCTCTATTACAATGACATTTTGGAGAGAGTATGCTGGAGGAAAAAAAAAAAAATCAGATTCCCTCTGCTGCCCTGTGGTATAAAGTGCTATTGCTCACACCGATGCTGGCTTAAAGAAAAAAAAAAAGTGAATCTTTCACTATTTCCTTCCTTTGGTCCCAGGGAAGGAGATTAGAGACCTGAGCAGAAGTAGGTGACTTGTGCGCTGTGAAGACTATGGGACTGCATATGTTTAGCAGTTTTCTATTTTCCGCAGTGCTCTGCTCACTTCTGTTTGCTAGTACAAAAGTACATATAGGAAGAAAAAACCAGTCCTGCCCCTCTCTGCTTCCCATATGTTCATTCTGAGGTAGTCCTTTGTGTCACTAGTATTTGGGCTGCCATTGTGCCCACGTACCACCCTGAATCTATAGTTTGGGATGGAAATGGAGGAATATCTCTAAGTATTTTTGCCCCCTTAAGAAATCAAACAAAGTAGCTGTTTGCTATCAAATGTGAGCTTCAGTTTCAGGAAGGAAAAATGCTTTTTAAATATGAAAAATGAGAATATGTAAACCTCGCTAAGACTGACAAGGACTGCATGCATATTATAGTCAGTGAGATGATAGGCAACCCTAAACGTGGGTAAGGCTAGCAGAGCTGGAAACTGAAATACACAGAGCTGAGGTATCTGAAGTACTACAGTTGATTTTTTTTTTTTTTTTTTTTTTTTTTTTTTTTTGGTACATGTGGAAGGGCAGATTGTTTGAAGTGAAAATACAGTGTTTACAGTGGCTCAGGGCATAGAAGCAGGATCAGCTTTCTGATAAGAGTTTTTTCCAGGTATGGTACACAAGGGGTTAGAAAAGCAGGGGACTGCAAGCTGACTGCATGGTGGTGAAAGGACTCTTTATCCTAAGGGGTTTTTTATTTTTTTTATTTTTCTTGGTTTATGGGCTTACATTGAGAGAAGGCTGATAGCTGGTAAGCATGTTAAACTTTAAATGAAGACTTCTGAACTGCATTACAGCAGCTGCTAACAAGCCACGTAGAATAAAACTAGGTAATCTTGTGCTAATGAAGAACCTCCATTTTTGCCATAAGCTCTTGAATGACATATAGATGATTTGCTTCTATTTACTTGAATATGTTTGTGTGTGGAATGTGTACTGTTTTCTTCCCCTATCTTTTTTTCTACATATGCCTGTTATACCATTGACTGATCTGCTATTTGAATCATGATTATATAATTCATTATTTGGGGAGTGTGGTCCTTTATTGTAGCATGGTTCCTGTTAGTGTGGGTTGGTTGGGTGTCTTTTTTGGTTGGCTGTTTTTTAGTCCTGTTGTGGAAAACACGATTTTTAAAATAAGTTCAGTTAAAATCTTTTAGCAAATTGGAGGTCAATTTGAGAGACTGTAACCTTGACCTTGCAGGTCAATTGAGAGACTTAGGTGTTATGTAAAATAAAGAGATCTGATATCCATATTTTGTTGGGGTTTTTTTGTTGTTGTTCAAAAGGTTATAGGTGGCTTGCCACAAAAAGAAACTACTGGGGGGGGGGGGAAGGATTTAAAAAATATTTTTTTTTAATTATTATTTTTACAAAAAGCATTGGGTCAGTGTTTAACCATTTGGGACATAATAGCAATCTACACAAATATTACCTAAAAGTTCCTAGAAAATAAGGAACACCTTCAAAAACTGAAGTAGAAAATAAGGAAGTAAAAATTGTGATGAAGAAAATATAAAGGTCTCTGAGGAGAATATATCTAATGCTAGGTGTCTGCCAGCTCCCAGCGCTCTTACTGCACAGGCTGCTTCAGCCAGCTGCGGCACCGCATTGTTGTAGCAAAGGCACCAGTTTCTCAGTGTGTTGGCTTTGTCGCGGGCATTGCAGTATAGGTAGTTCTTCCAAGGCACTTTTATTGGTAATCTAAAAATATTCCCTGTGTATAAAACAGCAGGGGGGCAGTCTAATCCCTACTGTAATTTAATTTGATAGACTGTACTGGACCTAAGCATTAGGATATAGTGGGATATGGATATGGTTTGGATGTAAGCATTTGGGTATGGTTAATATATTCAGGTATTAAATCTTCAATTGCATATTGAAGCCTGGTTCTTCATATTAGCAAGTAAAGGTCAGGAGCAATGCCTGTTAGCCATACGTAACTTGATTTTTTTAACTCCAGTTCATTCCGAGGCTTTCAGTTACTGCTTTTTGTCTTCCATTGGAAATAACCATGTCTACCATACGTCTATGGAGTAACAGGGGAAAGGGCTAAACAAACTGAGGTTTTACTTCAGGATTATCTGCCCTCAGGTATGTTTAAGTAATGCTGCCTCCCTACCCTGTTGCCGCAGTGGCTACTGCAAGCACGAGGGCAAAGGCAGTAGACTGACACAATCAAATTGCCGGTTTTTTAGTATTGGCTTTGGAATATCTTCTATTGATGACAAGGCCAGTTTTTCTTTTACATACCACGTTGAATTTGTGTAGAAAATGTAAACTGAGTGAATTTTGTTTGTTGAAGGTAATAGTTAATGCATATCTGATATTGTAAGATAATTTAATAGATTATAGGCAAGTTTCTAGCAGTCAGAAATCTTCATTAAAAATCTTTGTAATAACTCAGCAGTGACTTGCATTTGTATATTACTACAGCAATCAAACTAGGAATATATCAAGGCCTCAAGCGTTGTCTAAAGTTGAAGTTTTCCCTTTTCAAATGGTCACTTCAACCATGCTTTTATCGGTGCCGTGCAGTCAGCTGCGTGCTCTCTGGCTGATTTTTCTGCAGGCAATCTGAAGGATGGTATCTGCCGCAACTGCTGCCTTTCGCAGAGTCTCGAGGCACTGGCACGTGAGGCAGCAGCTTGCGTGGCATTGGAGCCTTGGCCACCAAGATTCTCCTCCTGTTCCAGCGTTCTCCCTGGTCTCCTCAGCATGGTGTAAAAAGAAAACAAGCTCTTTCTGTTCTGAACAAGTGGAATGAATAATCAAAATACAATAATCTCTTTTGCAGAATGATAGTCTCTTATTTTTCTTATATGTTACATAGCATGATGAGATCCAGATCTATCTGGATACAATAAGAAATTATCAAAGAATTCACTACCAAGAATTTAATTTAGCGGCAAACTACTATACGCTGCCTTTTTTGATTCTGCTATTGTTGTACAATGATTATAATGTAAAAGAAATAAGTTGAAGATCCTTTTTGCACAGCATATTGAGTCAATGAGAGGGGTTTTTTTTTTTTTTGATGTGACCTTAGACTAGTTTGTTTCTTCCTTCAACTCGTCGCTCCCTGTGGCTACTTTTCCTTAGCAAAAACACCATAAGAAGAGTAAAGCCAACTCTTTTACTGTTTGCTCCTTGTTAACTTGGAAGGTGTGTGGTTTTAGGTTTGTGGGCTGGGTTGGTGGGTTTTTTTGTTTTTTAAATATTATCCTGTTCCCTAATTAGGACTTAGCAGAGACATTTAGGAATATACAGGCAAAACAACTTTATGAAAAGATGCATAATGTTTGTTTCCTGATTAGTTGGGTGTGGAGAGTGTCTGCATGTCCTCTCTGATTCGCTTATCTGATATTAAATAGGAGGCAGGTGTTCTATTAATTCTAATTTTGTTGTTTCAATTAAAAAAAATGAAATAAAAGCATACCTGTGTTTTACAATTCAGGTTAAAATGAATGTAATTTTATATGCTAACCTCATACATATGACAAGAATCTGAGTTTTGAAATCTAAAGCTGAATTTCATTCAACTGCAGTTAAGGTAATTTTAATATAAAGTTAATAAGGTAATTTATATTTAAGTAATTTTATTCAACTTCAGTAACTTTCAAAACTTCGACCATTTTGGTTTACGTGCAGAATTGTGCCTTGCTGTGTTGAAAATGTGAAAAATCAATATTAGTACATAGTACCTATGGAAACTTAAAATATGAGCAGCTGCATATTGCTCTTTATTGACAAATATCAGTAAAACATTGTATGAGATCCAACAATATGTAGGCAAGTCTTGACAGATAAATACTTAACTCGGTGTTGGTACACAAGCTTAGGTAGGGATCCTGCACAAAACAAGCAGGCAAAGTCAACGCAGTACTTTCTTTGACTTCATATTTGAATTTAAAACAACCCTATTTCCCTTCCCTACACCACCTCACTGAATTCTTCACCAACTTCTGTTAAAAAAAAAAAAAAAAGCACCACCACCACCAACAAAAAAACCCAAACCCTAAACTGCTTCCTTGCTGGAACCAGAATGCGCAGGGTGCGGCCTGGTTTATTCATTCTTCAGTATGTTCACCACAGCAGCTATACGCACGCAGCAATGGGGAGGGTGAGCTTTAGATGTCGGACTGTCACGTTTTTCCAGCTGTGAAGTGTTGTGGCCGCTTGCTGCCGTTCTTTGGGCTGGAGCTGGTGGGGTGGCCACTGTCACAGCAGCAGTAGTGCTGTGCTCCGACAGTAGGGGCTACTGCTGTATTTCCACTCAGCTCTGATATCAGCAAAGTTGGTCTGTGTTTAACTGCTTACTAGCGATTATGGCCCTGGCCTGCAGATTGCATTTTGATTTAGCAGTTGCTAGGGGCATAACTTGAAAAGCTGGGGAAGCTCCTTAGAGGTTCTGAGCTTTTCATACCTAGTAACAGTATTGGTCGTATACGGAATGCTTGTGACTGTATGGAGGAACACACTCTCTAATGGGTTACAGCAGGTCCATATGTCTCTGAGTGTTGTCATCATCCCATCTGTCTGTTATCAAACTGTTTCGCGTACTTCCCTATATCTTCTTTTATATGTATGTTCAGCTGAAGCTCCTCACCCAGTGTAGGTTTTAGCAAAACAGAAAACTGGCTGACATGGAAAAGAGCTGCCTTCAAGATGAATGTTCATACATGGAACTTTTCTGAACTCTTTGAAACTCTTGAGTTCTGACCTACAGTCAGTAAACCAGGTTTAGTTTAACTGATTCATTTGCAAATATTCTGTGCCTGGTAATGCTATGATTCAAAAGAAATTTGTTGTGCTGAGTAAATTGGCCATGTGATATGAAAGGTAAGGGGATTTCTACCCTATCAGCTGATATCTAATCAGACCTGGTCTTTTTTTATGGTCAAGGCAAAATAATATGACCAGGTAGAACATAAGTTTGTTTCCCAGAGGTGTCATTCAAAAAAATCTCTTTCGCAGATTAATCTGTGATTAATCGTAAAATGGTTACATTTAGCAGTAGCTTGGCATGTTAGTTTTCTATCCTTAGTTCAATGTCTAGAATGAAAACAGAGCAATTCACCTCCGTATTTCTTTCTCTGTGCGTGGCTAACTTGGAGCTGGAGATCAATGACAAAAATTTGGAACTGAACATAAACTGCCTATGGAAGTGGATAAAGATGATTATTGCTGGTAGACCCTTAACCTTTTAGTGGTCAGAATTCCTTTTGCTATAATTCCTGTGCTATCCTTTTCATATCTGGATTGTGGTCACCTATGCTGAATAGTGAAGCCTTTCTAAAGGTTTTCTTTTCTGCTTCCATTGCCGTAGATGCCCTTACAGAAAAACAAGTGTGAATGCAACCTTCTTCTTGTGTTCCCAGGCTTTAAGTAACTTATAACTTCACAGTTACTTTCAGAGAGTGCTCCAAAAGTCTTAAGTGAATCCTGCTCTGAATCTGTCAGTGAATCTGCTGATGGTTGGCAAAATAAATCTCTCGGCAACTTTCTCTCCTGTCCCTCCTTCTTATGACTGAGCAGCATAACAAGGAACGATGTAAAAGTTAATGGGTATATTTTTTTTGGACATAAGAAGCAGATGTACTTGTCAAGTGTGCTTCCACCTAAATAAGAACAAATGATCCCTAGGACTGTTTTGTCAAATTGTAGGCCAAAACACTGAATCCTGTACTATATCATGTCCAAAATTAGTAAAAACATCTGACCCATGGTTTTGAATTAAGTGCGCTGCTATACTAAAGCCACTTAAAAATCATACTTCATCTGTCCCAGGTGTATCTTGTTGCCCACTTCAAATCAGTGACCTGACTGGGAAAGTCAGTCCTGGTTTTACTAAATTATCATGCTGAGCGATCAGCAGTAGCCCTCAGTATGGTGACCGTAATTCTCAAGATGACATGGAGCAATCTGAGATCAATGGCATCACGGGCTGACGATTTCATAAGACCGAAATCTTCTATTTGTCTGCAGTTGGAGATTGTCTGGCTGCTGTTAGATTTCTGGGATTTTAAGTGAGAACTGTGGGGTATTTTGCAAGTGAAATGAAAAACCAGTATTTTTTGGTCTCATTAAAATAAAAGTCTTTATATTCCAAACAGTAAATTTTTCATGGTTTAATTTCTTAAAAAACAAAACAACCTATTGTAGATATCCAAGATTTTGATCAGATACTGGGTCTGTGTTGCTAATGTAATATCTAACTTTTGATTTTTATTTTCAAGCAGCTCTTTATAGCAGGTAATACAGTTTTGAAGGGCTTGAGACTCTTTACAACTTATGTTTTCAAAACCAGCATGGTTTCCCTTGTAATGTTCTCATTTGTATATCTGTTTTTCATTTCAGGAGCAAATCATCAGCCTTAAAAGGTTTTGCAAATATTTCCTTTGATAAAACATTTTTGACCTATTTATTGTAGTCTGTGTGATGGCTATAGTTTTACCTCTAGAATTGTCTTCCAAGCAAAAGAAACCTTAAAGGATCAGTGGCCCTCCCTCTCCTTTCAAAAAGCAGGAGCCAACTACTATATTTTACTCGATTGGCATCTCTATCTTATTGGACAAGTAAGTATTAAAGCTTCATGTTGCTGTGTAAACCACTCGAAAAGAGTATGGTGCACAAGATTGAAGGTGATGTTTCTATATATATCTTTAGGGTGTTTTCACACCACAGACTATTAAGTTAGAGAAACCAGAACTGCTTAGCTGGTTATCGCTGTCGGACTGCTCTGCTGATACTGAGACTGCCTTGACACCATTGTGGTGAAGAGACATCCTTCAGAAACATTGACCTTGTACACAGTAAATACAAGATGTTTCAGCTGCAGGGCTATTCCAAAACTGTTTGATATGATCTCATTACTATAATACTTGTGAAACTGAGAAGACATTACTGGAAGCTGTGGTGTCTTTTGTGTCCTGGATCTCCTGTGAAAATGATTTCCTTCAGCCAAGTAACTAAGAGTAAGACGAAGGATATTTACAACAATCTTATATGTATTTTCAGTGTGGATGCCTTGTTCTAAAGATAGATAAACTGGCAAGGATCAGGCGTGTTTTTCAGACACCTGATGGCCCTCGGGTATGGGTGACAAAAAACCCTCTTGTTGATGTCAATTCAGGCTTTCCTATAGAAATAACGGGCAATGTTCAGCAGGCAACCAAATTGCTCTGTAAGGTATGGTGACGTGCGGTCTAACAATATATTCTGCTGGTAGCTACAGAAGTGTGCTTTCCATTCATCCAGACTTTTAATGTTCACTTCAGTGTCTACTTTCTGGAGCATGTGTTACACATGCAGAGTGCAACGGCAGGAATGAAGGGGAGATGTTCTGAGCTCGTGTTGGTTCTTGGCATCTTCCTATGCATCTCTACATAGGAGCAAATTAGTATGAGAAGATATGTCAGAAGATAGGCGTAAAGCTCTCACTTTGAAAAAAAAGCATATTAATAAAGTAACTGAAAAAGTGCAATATTCTGGTGAACAAAAGCTCTCCCTCATTTCGGCCTTAAAAGCCACAAAAGGAAGTGAAAGACGGCGAGCCCTTCAGCGTGTAGATTGTGCAGCCACCTCGGATGTCAGCGTTAAAAATGTGAGCAGGAAGTCGGCGTGGTATAGAAGGAAGTATCTTTTGACCTAAGGAGAAGAAATGAATCCATAAATTCTTAACAAATGCTCTTATATGTCTTCACTGGTAAGTAAATAAATTACCGTGATTAGACAAAACTGCTTTGGAATAGTAAGGGCATGGTATTGGTGTCATCATTTTCCACAGAGCTTTTTTCTTAAGGCTGATATTTAATGTAGTGGATATTTAAGGGAAGAAGTATTTGGGGATTTGTTTACCCAGGAATGTTAAATTGCAAAAAGAAAAAAGAAAGAAGGGGAAAAAAAAAAGAGAAAAAGATTTCAGCTGTATTCTATTCTGCTGACAATGTTATTTAGAATTAAAATAGCCCTTTAAATTCCCACCTATAGTAAATAGGTGACCTGTAGTCAATGGGATTGATTGTCTAATTCTAAATCATGCATAGGCAAAGCAAAAGTATTGCTTAGTGCGGTTAATCAGAGAGTTGTGAGAGCAAGGTTGAAAGTGTTCCATTCTACAGCCGGGATTCTCTGTACCAATCTAACAGCTAAATAGCCTGTTTTTCTGAGATACTGAGTTTGAGCTCTTCTGAAAACCAGTTCACTAATTTACAAGTCTCAATACTGGATTTGTATTTTCTAACTTCAGGCATGCAAACCAACAGATTCAGGCACATAATTTGAAAGATTAGTGTCAGTAAGTACATTCCTAGGTACTGTGGCTATTTTTGGAAATCCAACAAAAGTATGTATCATCTATAAAAAAAGTTTGCTTGCCCCTTTTCAGAGTGTTAAATTGTCAGTAAAAGCAAAATCTAACCTGGGCAAATGGCATCTGCAGACAGCTGTGGTTTGTGCTGCAGTGAAAATGTGAGGTCTAGAATGCAGTAATTAGAGAGGGCAGTCAATACTTGTTAATGAAGGCAGTGCGTGTGATCTGACTTTGAAGGGGGAGCAAAGCAATGCTGCCCTTCCTGCGGTGCCTTATTGACCTGCATCCACGGAATAATTGGCATGCATTCTTTAAGAATAAATAACCTATTTTCCAAAAGTGGTGGAAATAGTTCAAGAAAAATGGAAGACTTAGGATCACAAAGGGGATGTCTGGGTACATTATGTGTGTGCGTGCAATTATAGGGTTTTTTGGTGGGGTTTATAAGCTCGAATAGCTGCCTTTTAAGAACAATTTTCATGTATTTTTTTAATGTAGCTTTGATTTTTGTTAAATAGATCAGTCTAACGGGGTTTTACTCCTCGTAACTTAAGGAGGGGCATTTGGCATTTAGTCTGTGAACTGCTTGCAGCTGTGGAAGGATAAATGAAATATGAGGTGTTTGGCAGACAAGCTTTAGAAATTCTTCTTTGAGTGATTTAAAAACCTCTCTGAGAAGGACTGCTGCCGTGTAATTCCATTAGCTGTATGGGATGCCTATGCAGTAGCCAGGCATGTTACTGCCCTTGAATTTGCATTTTGTCCACTTCTTTATGTGTGCTGTTCCCATGAACTGTTTTTCCACTTTTTTCCTGGGATGCCAACCTCTAGGAGGTGATCAGAATAGTCAGCTTGTGGCAGTAACCTCTTCTTTATTGTAGCTGTCAGACCGAGTTTGCCAGGATCAAAGATGGAGAAAGGGTTTCTATTAGAAAATGAGTCTTTGCATGGCATTTCTTTTAAGGCTATTCTAAATCTGGCTTAAGATGAAGAACATGTCACTGAGGTCTCTGTTATGCCATTTAGTTCCACAGTTACAGAAGTAAGTACGAAAGATGGAGAGCTGCTCATTTTCCCATGAAAGAGGAAAACTACTACTTTTTTCCCTTTTGGAGCAAGGTAAATGAAAGAGAGAACTTTCGGGAATTCCTCTATGAAGCATTAGTGCATCATTTTAACCAGTTTTATTCAAGGTAGGTATGCTGCCATGAGCGAGAGAAACTAGTACAAAAACCAAATTCTGCTTCTTCAGTTTATCGTGCTTGTTATGCTTATTAGCATGATTTGGTAGTGATCAAGGCTGCTCTCAGAACCTCTTAGAGCAGCCTATAAACATGCTGGGTAAGGTCATAATATAGCACAGTACTCCTAGAGCAGCTCCACATAAAGCAAAACGTCCCTTCCTTCTGCTGAGTCCTAGGCTTTCAGCATTCATGATTCCTGAATCTGTCACTTGCAAGCCCATGCTGACATATATGGATTCACTTCTTTTCTTCTTTAAAAAAGCTTCAGATATTGAAAATATTTTATTTCTCAATACTGAGAACAATGACCACTTAAAATCTTACTGGTGTTTTAATGGAAAAGACTTTTTGGAAGTGACTTCTGTCAGGACTGCCCTAACTTAACAGTTGCAAGATGGTGCAGTGATAGACCGCTGGTGCTAGTGGTGGGCTTTAGATTGCCAGCCTAATCTGACAGACATTTAAAACTTCTTTGCTGTGGTGTTTACAAGATGCCCACATAAACTTTAGCAGGGTTGACCTGCTCATATGTTGAAACCAGTTCTAGACCTGTATTTATCAATGGCTTGCTTTGTAGATGGTTTATGTTCAGATGTTTACAGTCCTTTACGTTTTCTGCATTAAGCTTAGTGTGGTGGGATCTTTATCTTAATGTGGAAGCTACTCCAAATATCACTTCTGTGCTCATAGATGGAGCGTGATGAGTTCAGCCAGGTGGGGCCCATAGCAGAGGTAGTGTCTTTTACACTGGTATGACTGGGGAGAGAAAAAAAGGTAGGAAGTCATGCTTTTGAGTACACTGAACTTCACCAAAATTGAATGCTGCAGTTCAGGCTTATTTTTTGCTCTTTCTCTCTCTGGTAAATCGGCTCGCAGTACTTAACTTGAAGTGCAGCTGGGGCCTTGTTTGGGAAAGCGTAACCTCAAAGCACAAGTCTTGTATGACTAAAGAATGAGCTATATTGGGTCTATCTGTTTGTACTGTTTGACAGATGAAAGGCCTTATTTAGGTTTAGGTGCTTCCTCTTTGCTGCCTTGATGGAGCCATGAAGTCTGTCCTCCTTCGATGGGGCTGTGTGCTTTGAAGTAAGGAGGGAAGAAAATGATGCTTTAAACAAGGCATTTGTGTTCTTGTAGGAGTTCTGGGAACACAGTGGAAAGAACTGATGTTCTGAGTATGAAACACCATTTTCAAGGGAAAATGTTTGCTTAGAAGAAAGTATATTAAAATTATATTGCTAATTCTAGTTCTGTAAATTTTACAGAAGCCAGATATAGGGGGAGGAGAGGGAGTTCAGTTTTGTTTTTGTAAATCCAAAGAACAAAGCATAGTTGACTGATATACTTACCATTGTTTCTAGATGAAATGTTGTCTGTCACCCATAAAAAAAAAAAACCTTCCCATCTTCCTTAGCTGCTGCTTGTGTTTCTAAAGTAACTGGGACAAACCAAGCCACCTACATTCAGAAAATCGTAAAAATGTCTATTTGTGCCAATCCTATACTCACTTCTTTTGTAAACTTTGTCAAATGGGGACTTCTTAGTAATAAGCACCTATTATCTCTGTACTAACTTTGAAAGAGAATCCAGAAATATTCAGTTTCAGCATTAGTCAAGTCTATGACCCCATGGCCTGCAATGATCTCAGGTAAAACTGTAAACACCACAGTTGTTAACTGAAGTTTGCAGCTGTAATGTGCTTTAAGAAGAAAAAAGGGAGGGAAAGGAAAAATGCAAGTTCTTTCCAAACACAGAGTGCAGGTTTTAAGCAGGTTGTTAATTAAGGGTCCTGTCTTGCATTGAGGGCGGTGCTATCTGCAATCTGCTCAGTAAGGCCTTCACAAGAGGCTTAAGTGTTGCTTTTGCCATGCTTCTTCCACTGTTTCTTCTGCGGGCTGCAGGCTGTGGAGGAAGAAGTGTGGGGGTTGTAGTGTGAGTAGGCTGTAGTGTGTGTGTGTGTTCATATGCTTGTATGTGTAGGAGACTGCTGATAATCAGACATGCAGCAAGGGAAATGTGTGTATTGAGGTAGAGCGGATTGGCAGAACAGATAAAAGAGAACAGAAAAGGTTACGTGTGAGGAGATAGGGCAAATGGAGTAGGTAAGAAGGTAGACGGTCCATCAGTTGTCCTTTCTGTATAGAATGAGTTTTCTTCTTTGAAGTTTGGTTTGGAAGCAAACATATGTTTTGCTTTCACTGAATTCAGCAGCTAAACGTGCTTGCGTGTTATTTATTACCGGAACCCAAATGAATCGTGGAGCTCTAACATTCTCATCTTTCTAGCTAATTTATAGACAATGGGAAATATGCCAAGCTTGTTTGGTTTTTTAGACTCGCAGCTCAATACCTTTCAGTTTCCATACTTGGCCTCAGCTGCCGCTGAGCCCTTCCCCAGGCTGTTGTAGAAGGTGTGAAAGCAGCCTGCCTGCTCCTTCTGTGCAGCTGATGGCCCTCCAATTCTACCAGTGACTTTCCTTCCAGAAAGGTCAGTCTACCAAGGTGGTTCTGTCATGAGCTCCTCCCCCACCCCCCCCGCCCCCCATCTTTTTTTCTTCTTTCCTTCTGATTTCTGTAATGGTCTCTTTCAGGGCTTGCCAGACATTGCTTTGTACAAGGCACTGGCTGGCTTAAAAGTTACTGTTCTCTCCTGGCCTCCTGGGACTATTGGAAGTCCTTAAGTCCTTTTATCTGAGTTGTCTGCCATAGTTCATGAAGTCCTAGCCCTGTACTCTTTTGCCTACTGCCGTGTTATGTGATCTTCCTGTGAATTTTTGTCCTTGGCTTTAGGATCCTGACATTGCCTAGAAATAGCTCATGGTCTTTTTTTTTTTTTTTTTTTTTTTTTTTTTGCATCAGACTGCATTGTAACTGTGAGATTTGTGGAGCAGAAAGACTGTGGTACACAGCACTGTAACAGCAATGCAAATCAGTTCTGATGAAATACAGTCTTCATGTAGTGGAAGTTCCATGATCACCTAGGTATCTCAGAGAGCATCTGGTTCTTTTGGGAAACTTGACTTGTGTCCAGTTTAAAAAAAAAAAAAAAAAAAAAAAAAGTAAATGTTCCTCAATAATACTTTATCTCCCTGTAATAGTCAAAGTGAAACTGGTGAGCCAGTGTCAGTGTGTTCAATTAGGTTTATTTTTAAAACTTCCTTCTTTGTCTTAACTGTATCCCAGATATGTATTCTTATCTTCATACCTCCAGAAGATACAGTGAGTGTCTGATAGATAACTCTAAACTTGATAAACTTTCTTTGAACTTTGACTCATCTTGACACTTGAACTTTTAAATATCATTGTATACATATGTGTAGCAGAGGAAAGGATTGGCTAAGAAACATATCTTTTGTTAAGAAGGCTTTTTTTTTAACTGACTTGTACAGTGTGAATGCTAATTTTTTTTTTAACTGCTCATAAATGTAGTCAAGCCACTCTGTAATTATGACAAACCTCTTTGGCGTCCTGTTCTGTCTTTAGTTTTTCTCTCTCCTTCTGTGTCCCTAGATAGGATTCTTGAGGCTGAAGTAGGATTTTGAGGTTCCTGTTTTGTGGGCCAATTTGTTCCGTAAACAGAAAAGTAAATGGCCGTCTGGCTGCTTTTTCAGCAGGAAGTGTATACTGCCTTAGAGATTTGTCTGACGGTCACAGAAAGTAACAGCCATGCTGATCACTTTGAAACAGCAGTGAAATACGATAACCATAATTGAATTGCTGTTATTGTGATAATGGTGGAGGGGAATGCTATAAATAATGAACTGTCAGGTAGCAGTAAAATTCTGCCCTTTTTTTTGGTATACTGTTTGTGGTTTCCAGTGGCTTCTACTTTTTGTCATGCTTGTTACATAGATATTTAAGCTTTTATAACAGTACCTGATGATAGTCATCCAGTCTTCTGGCAAACAATCACCTTCAATGTCGAGTAGCTTCCCACACACGTTGGGTACTGGTCACCCTTGTAACTACAGGGGAATAAAAATACATCTGCCTGTTCCCTCAAAACTGGTAAATTTTAGATCATTCAGTTGCTTCTGATTCAAGAGAATAGGTAGCAGAACTTCTGGCTAAAAGTTTATAGGCTGGAATAAAAGTTTCCTGGTTGCCTTGAGTGGTTAAAATAAGTGTCAGCTGGTTCTGGGGCTGTTAAAGGATATGACGCTGTGCTTGTGGATCTGAGTTTCTTCCTGTGCCTCTCTTATGTGATTTTTCCAGCTGATGCTGTATGTGATATATTTGAAACCTAAGTGCAGATGTTATAATGAATCACTTTTTGTTGGTTTGGGCACTTTTACATCACTTCTTCCTTCATCTGCTTGAGGGGGTTCCTGTTAACCTCTCAGAAATATCACAGAGGTGATCTGATCATCCTTCACGTCACTTTTGATATCAATGCTATGCCATACAGACAGATTTTTCTGTTTAAAAAAAAAAAATCTGAAGAAAGTTATACTGTATAGTTTAGTTGCAAGCACACTGTTATGTGGGGAAAACCTTGATACTTTTTCTTGTTTTGTTTTTTTTTTGTTTTGTTTTGTTTTTTTTAACTAGATTTAGCCCTTTTAAGTCCTAAAATACTTGGAAGTATGCTTGTCACCAGTGCTTCTCTCAAAATCTCAAGAGATAGCATTGCTGAGAGCCCTGTACGTGAATAATCTTAAAATACTGAGAGAAATTTTATATCTGCTGTCTTCCCAGAAGCACCATGCATCACCCAGTAAAAATAGATTTGTGATTATATAGTAGTAGCAACATCCTCAGTCTAGAAGTTGTTCCCTTTGGAGTGGGATGTGTGGAACTGAATTCAGTTGGGCATATGGGAGACTGGCAGCTCTGTGGGTAAGGATGTGAGCAGGAAAAAAGCAACATTAGTTGCATTTTTGCAATAGTTGTTTTGATGCTGAACCTGGGAAATCACGAGATGACTTTTAACGAAATCCCTGGTATCCTGGAAATTCGCTCTCTTCCCCATGGAATTTTTCCTTACAAGGTCAGTACTTAAACTCCCTAGTGGCATTTTTTGAGTATACTTTTAGAACAGCTAACTCTTTAAACTTGGCAGAGACAAGCAGCTGGAGCCCTAAAATGATCCTTGGCAGTTGACTACTGCTTTCCTCAGCTGGCAAGTTTTCCTGTTGTTTTCCGCTTCCCTTTTGTGTCAGGCAGTTGGTGATATTTGCTTGTCCTGTAATGGGAAAGCAGTTTCCTCCACCCCATATTAGAAGAATGTCTGACTTTTTTTTTGATTTCCGGGTCACTTTTTTTTTTTTTTTTTCCCCTCTCTCATGTAGCTGCTTAAAAACACCATAGGTGGCATTCAGAATTCTGTGTTCGTTTTTCTTGCTTTATAAATATCTGCAGAGCCTCAAGTAATTAATGATTGTTTCCTCCTTGTACGTTCATAGTCAGTGGGATTATTAATGCTATGGTTGCCGACACAGAAGTCTGCACGGAGAATTAAGGAATATGTTGAGGACAAAAAAAATTCATTGTAGAGCCAAAGAATTTGAACTTAGATTTCTTAAAGTAATTCAGTAGCTTATGATCAGACTTATTGTCTTTCATCATGGAATTTTTGATGTTTTAAATTCTCCATGTAGGATATAATATATAATTCCTTCATTGATTCCTGTTTGGATTACAGTGTTTCCCAGGTTTTGTCATGGATAGATTTCTGTTTCCTTGGTTTGAAGCATCTCTAAGACAAATGCAGATCTGTAAACTGTTTGTGCATTTGAATGTGAGGAAGACATAGTGGTGTGGTGAGCTTTCTTCTTTGAAAAGGATTAACGTGTCCTGTGCTCCATTCTCATTTTTAATGGATCTCATTTATCTCATAGAAGGTGAAGCCACCTTTCTGAATTGAAGTGTTTATTAAACTTTT
Organism: Platalea leucorodia; assembly: GCF_965183815.1. Taxonomy (NCBI): domain Eukaryota; kingdom Metazoa; phylum Chordata; class Aves; order Pelecaniformes; family Threskiornithidae; genus Platalea; species Platalea leucorodia. The sequence goes on from NC_138826.1 coordinate 61,915,503, forward strand.
ACATGTTTTCTATAGTATGGTCTTGATAATCTATTATCTCTCATCTAAGCTTAACATCTCTCTTGCCCCAGAGTACTCCTGTAAGTTATTCCTCTCTAGCCTAAATAAACTGCTTAAGAATTAAGTTAGATGTAAGTAAAAATTCCAGAAGAGTGAAAAAGAGTCCAAATTTGTTTTTTCTGAGGTATGAACTGCATTGTTTTATGGGATATTTTAGCAGCTGTGAGTATTGTTAGTTTCTAAATTGATGATGCATGTGGTGTTCCTGGGAATTTGCTTATGACTTTAGCTAAGGTCCAAGGTGGTGGTGTGCTTTGTCCATGGAAATTGTCTGCAAACATATTTTCTGTGAATAATGATAATTTGATATTATTATTTATGCTTTCCTGCTTCTTCCTAATCCCAACCCTGCTTCTGAATAAAAGCCAAAGAACCCAAACCTGACATATTAATCTGATATTTAGTGTGTCCATTTATTTTTATACAAATAGTTGTTCCATGCCTTCATACACCAAAAATGTAAAAATTCTTTCCCTTCTATGAAGTTACTGACTCTAGAACTCTTCAAAGGACCTTTTGGGAAAGAAACCCACCAAAACAGTTTTGCAAAGTTCTTCTTGGCTCTTTCTTGTTTATGTTTTCTTTCAGTCATGTACACAAACAGTTTAGGGCAGGGAAAAACTTAAAACACTTGAAACTCACCAGATGAAGAAAGATAATGACTAACATTTACTGATGACGTTCTTGTGGTACTTTAAGTTATATTCAGAATAAAGCAATTTGCACAGTGTTCAACTGTGGTATTTGAGCTTGGAGGAAGAGCCACCTTATCCTGCTGTACTTACATTTTTGGAATGTTGCCCTTTGGGTAGGGATGAGATGGTCAGACAAGGATTCTGGGGATGGCTCTGGCTCCCAAAGCAGCTTCAGTAGTCCTCTGGAAGACACTGGTCAATTGATAGGCCAGCCAAATTACAATTATTGCCTGGAAGACAGGGAAAGGAGAGAAATACCTTTCTCCTAGGTTAATACCGGGTTTGATACTGTTCCATGTCGTCATTAACTACCTGGACAATGGAAAGAAGGGCATCTTCAGCAAGTTTGTGGATGATACTAAATGGGGTGGGGAGCAGTTGATACAGGTAGGGTAGGAATGCTTTTCAGAAGGATTTTGTCAGGCTGGAAAAATGGATTGTGAGAAATCTCATGCAGTTCATCACAGGCAAATGAAAGTTTTAATATCTGGGTTGGAAGATTTCTGTGCAATAGTACAGGCTGGTGGTTGGAGAGCAGTGCTGCAGAAAAGGACATGGGGAGCTGATGAAGAGGAGGAATGTGAGTCGGGAGTGTGCCCTTGTGGTGAAACAGGACCAACTGCAGCAGGTCAAGGAAGGTGAGTCTTTCAGTGACAGTTCTGCACCTGTCAAACCACATCTGGAGTATTGTGTCCAGTTCTGGGCTCCCTGGTGCAAGGAAGATGCTGATGAACTGCAGCAAGTCCAGTTGACTAAGATGATCAGGGGCTGCCACATATGACATAAGAGCCTGACAAAACTGGGTTTGTCCAGAAGAGACATCTATGGAGTAACTTATTACTATTTTCTGTCACCTAATGAGGTGACAGAGACAGACTCTTTAGAGAGAAACAATGTTAGCACAAGAGGCAACAGATGCAACTGCAACAAGTGAAATTCCAACTGCACATCAGGGGAAGAAAAATTTGACATCAGGGTGGTCAAACACTGGAAGAAGTGCCCAGAGAGCCTGTGGGATCTCCATCCTTGGAGGCACTTGGAGCTCAACTGCCAAGGCCCTGAGCAACTTGATCTAAGCTCGTCCTACTCTGACCAGGGCATTGGACCAGGTGACCTCAGAGGTTCCTTCAAAACTAAATTACTGTATGAGCTGAGGTAGGGGGGGAGAGTGGCTTGAACCAGATGGGGTGTGACGACGCTTGTTAGATTGTGATCTGCAAATGTTCCTGTAAAAGTGTAGATGCCTGACTGCTTAGCTGGAAATATAAATGGCGCAAAGCATACAGGCAGTTTCCTTTTCTTTTATTTTTTTTCTTACTTTATTCAATAATGTGCACTAACACTTAAGGCAGTGACTGTCTTACAGCAGTAAGACAGTAAGAATATGTATTACGGGAGGGGCTGCACTGAAGAAGCCCTTACTAAAATAGTCTTTGTCGTTGGCTGCTGTTCTATGTAAGGCAGATAAAGTAGGTTTTTTCCCTCTTCAGAAAAGGAAGAAGCACAAACTCCTTTGTTTTGGATAGCAAAAGAAACCATGGAGAGTGTTATGGTCGTGATTCGTGCTTCCTCTAGTTCAGCACCTTAGCTGCAAGAACTTTTCTCCTGTGGATGATTTTATTTGCCTTCCACGTCTTCATTTTGTAAGGAAGTTATTCAGTTATATACTCATCGAATATATTATATAATATGTGATATTATATCTTGAGACATCTTCCTTGGTCTGTTAGTTACTGTGATCATCTGTCCTGAGGGAACCATAGACTTAATATAAAATTTCTTCTTAAACAGTCATTTTTCATTTTCCTTCTAGGTGTCCAGGTACATAATAAAATGCCAGATAAGATGATAATGTGCTCTATGATTCACATCTTGCAAAAGTGGATTCCTCAAATGGGAGCAGCAAATACTCATGCCTGTTATAGCTGGGCATTTAGTGGCTTGTGTTTTGAATTGACTGCCCAACTTCAGGCACCTGCTTTGAAAGTCTTTTATGAAAATATCATCATACAGACAAATAGTTTCAGTTCTGTAAGAGGTAAAAAGTAATCATTTCCACCCACCCCCCATCACCAGTCAAATAGAAAGGCTCAACAATGTATTCCAACAAACACGTAGGACATATTGCAATACCGTAAGTATGTTTGAGTCCTCTACAGAAAAGATCAAAGAAATCCTGGTTTGTAAAGGGTTTTTGTATTATTATTACTTTTTAAAGGTGTGAGTGTAGAACATGGAGCTCTTCTGGCTGCAGTATGTCTTTCGATGTGCAACTGATTTCAAAGTCATGATGAGGATGTCCTTAACCATAAAAAGATTAGGAAGCAGCTAAAGAATAAGTAGCAATATTTGCACTCTGAAATGGTGAGTCAGAGTCATGGGTGTATGTGACCATGGACTTGGCAAAATGCAGGGCAGCTGTTCACAATCTGCAGTAAAAGGGAGAGGGACTCAAATGAAGTGGGTATCTTTTTAATTTTTTTTTTTATGGCATTGGTCACCTAAACACCTCTGTATTTAAAAACAAATTTTCAAAAAATTTCCAGTGTGTATTTGCTGAATAGTAATGTAGATAGCATGAAGGTTTAGGCATGAAGTAAACTTAAAGAGCTTTTGTGCTTCTTTAGCTCCATGAGCTATTTCCAGTTTACTTGGCTCTTGCTGCATGAAAAAGTCTTGTGTGCTGCCGCTACTGATTGATATAATTTACCATTTTAATTCAGAGGGACATGTACAGAATGTACAAGTGTAAGGACAATCAGATGTTGGCAACCTGATGTGATTTGAACATGATTAATAATAACTCTGCAGGGCCTAGCTTGTTTATAGACTTAAAACCAAACAAACAGCCTTCCCCCTCATGCCCCCGCCCCTGCCAAGCCCTCACCTCCTCTGAAATGAAAACAAACTTCTATGCTTATGGGCATGTTGGTGTTCTCTAGCAGCTGCTTTTTTCCTTTAGCTTTCTTGCTTGCAAATCTATGAGCCAAATGATGAACTGGATGAGCTTCAGTTTTTGTTATCAAAACTTTCTTTTCAAGGAGTTTGCTTTTTTTCTTATTGGCTGTTCTACTTAAATTGGATGTTGAGTAGATGAGTCTAAAACTCTGCAAAGCCACTGTTCCCAGAATACCTGGGGGTTTGTCCCTTGGCTGTGACATAGTGTATGAGCAATAAAATCTAAAAAGGGAACACTCAGTCATCTTTATGTTGTTTATTAAAAAAAATAAGTTTATTGAACATAATCAAACATAGCTATTGTTTTGTTATTCCTGTGGAAATGAGAGAGACCGTGGTGCAAACGTGGAAAAATTCCTCTGCACACACATAACATTTTTGCTTATTTTGGGTTAGAGGTTGGTAGTGTTCCTAAAATACGGGCCCTTGGCAGACTTTAGTTTCAATATTCAAGTGAAGATATATGCTGTCAAAGGGGGAAGGGAAAATAGCAAGTATGTTTGCCATCCTGTACTGTACTTAGGTAGGCTTCCTGTGTATCCCGAGAGAACTTCTCAGGTCTTTCTGCTCCCACATCTAAACAACATAATCCCTCAAATCTCCAGAGAGATTGCTGAGGAAGACAGTAAAGCTTCTTGTGGTTTACAGTGTCCTCATAGTCTAAATAACTGTGACTAGAGTCTCTTTCAGCTATTTCTTCAGCATTTCCTGAGCTCTTGGTGAAAACAAATTGTTGAATTTTCCTTTCTAAAATAAAATATTGAGCAGTCTCTCCCTCCAGTCAAAAAGCAACATAGGTGTTTCTAGCTGCCAGCTGCTGCTTTAGAGGGAGGTGGTAAATGTACAGGATGTATATTGTGTTGAGAGGAACACACTCACGCTCAGTTTGGCAGTCTTCCACTGCCTCTCTGTTGTGTTGAGTCAGCTGAAGTATTCATATCCATTTTTAGCATCACTTTTGATAAATCCCAAATGTAGATGCCTTTGGTCTGACAACTGAGTGCCTTAAATTTGGATGTGCTAAATCCTCTCAGAATTGAGGAGTGGATGCGTTTTGGAGATTATTTGTTTTGGATCGTGTAGGACTGAATTAAAAATCTATTCTGGGGTACTCTGTCTCAGTTCTGTAGCTTCCAGGTATGAATGTCACAACTTATTGAAGTATCTACTTGTTATGGAACAGAGTGACTGATTAATAGCTGAATCTGAAACCTGTTAGACTAGAGATTTTGCTATATTGAGTCCCATCATAGCATGGGATTGCCGTAAAATTAGATTACAATTTACTGGAGCAATAGAAAGAGACTATTTGAAGAGACAAAACCAATCTGTCTTACTGTGCAGCCTTAATTATTTGTCATAAAAGGCTTAATGTAAGTTTAAATAAAATAATAGAAGTTTAAATAAGTGGCAGTGTAATATGTGAGGTAATGCTACTATATGCTAGATAATTAGGGTTCAGAGGAGTTAAATGCTCTTTGTAGACTGTTGGATGCAGGTGTTTTCCTGTTGATGACAGCAATCGCTCCTAATGGTTATAGGGCTGAAATCAAATGTAACCCTGCAAAATGAAAAGCAGAATTTTTGTTTCATTCATTTCTGTTAAGCTATCATTTCTTTCTGTAACCTGAAATTGCAGGGAGAAAGAGCGTGAAAAGTCAGTGTGTGTGCTGTTAAAGCTGCAGGAAGTTGGTAGAAGTAACATGACCAAAAAGATCATTATAATTTGTACTCAGCTTTCAAATACTGGCTTCAGGGCTTGAAGGAAAGGGTGAGGAGGGTGTCTGGGTGAGATAGTGGACAGCGTTAGAGATGATGATGTTTAAACTCCATTTTTTTGGGGGGGAATGCCGAGGATCTTAGCCCAGCTAATAGTTAGGAGAAAATGAGAGAGAGGTTGACTTATGCTAGTAGCATCAGGTGGCTTTCTAGTGAAGAACCATTAAAAACCAATTCCTAAATTCATTAGCAGAACTGTCTGGCTGCACTGTATTTCCCTCTCTTCTATTAGGCTGAGGTAGGTGTAGTATGTGCATTTGATGATGTAGTCTTCTCACAGCCATCTTCCCAGGATGCTTCAGGGCTGAGCGCTGGACTATGTAGTCTCCTAGTATTTCTTCCATTCATGCATTTCTAGAACTATCTTATTGATCATTAAATGACAATTTTCTGAGTCTAAATTTTCACACTTCATGAAGCAATAGTGCAGTAGACACGTGCTCCACATTTTGTTTTAGCTCATGGTGCTAAATTGAGGAGGAGGTGCTCTAATGGAGTCTTCCTAGCGCAGCTGTTTGTGAAAGGCACTGTTTTGCAGATACCCTTAGCATGTATGGGGCAATTTGTCTTGACTTTGCAAGCATTTATCCATTTGTTTTTCTGCTTTGCATTATGGTTGTATCTTACTGTTATGAAAGTCAGCAAAGTCTTCAGTAGTTTCTCGAAATAAAAGGACACCAAAAAAACCCAAAGCCCCAAAACCACTGTAAAAGATTTTGCCTTTTTATTTGCTTAATTCTGTCACTTTTTTATGATTTCAAACTTTTCCCAATATGAGGGCTGTGAAACTCTTTCATGTGGCACTTCAGATTCGCTATAATTATTCTTCTGCTGCCAGGAGCTGGGACTTCTAATGTATTGAGAAATAATGATACTACCTGGTTTTTCAAGTAATCCTTTTCTACAGCTGATGCCTGTAAGTTGTGCTTATAAGGGGATTCACATGTTACAACTTCAAAGGAAGAAGACTGTCTGAAAGAGGCAGTTAGTTACACACAGTGGTTTGTATGACATAGCTTACACCTCATGTCTTCGGAAATCTGTTGAAATAGGCTTTTTTTTTCTGCGTGTAAATGAGCAGTGGAGTATTTAATGGACTTCTAAAGAAGCTGTGTGGGGTGGGTAGTGTGACAGGTGAGTATCTGGCTTTCTAGATAACTTTCTAAAGAGAGCTGCTGGCATCATATCTGCCTGATGCCATGGGATTTTGTCATCAGGATTTGTTACTGTGGCATGCTGGAAAATGTCAAGTCTTTTATTCTGCCTGAAAATTCTCTAGTACCGCTTCAGTAATGTAATAGTCAACACAGAGTCAGAAGGTTTTGGCAGTCACTGCCTACATGTTTCTATGCTCAATTTTGCATGGCTCAACCATGTAGCACTAGAAGGTTCGGAGGCTTTCTGCTGAAGTTGGGTATAAAGACCACAAGGATGAGAAGCAAAAATGGAAGAGCACCAAATGCAAATTATAAGATTGTCATGTTTACGAGTTTCGTAGTACTGGAAGATAATAATAAACTCACTGCTAGACAGTTTAATACTATGAAAGGAGTAGTGAGACTACAAGTGGAAGCAACTTATACAAATCCTTTCTCTGAATTTATTAATGTGTTTCTAGTTCTTCACAAACTAAAACACAGAGCCGCTCTTCTACATTGAATGACAGCCATTCTGCATTGCTAGAGCGGCCCATTATTTTCTTAAGTGAGGGTTCTTAAAATGTCTTAAAGATATGACTAGAATATAGCTTATATAATGTGGAATAGAACATAGCTATAGAGTTCTCCTCATTGATGGCACTGAGTCAAGTGAATCTTGACCTGTAAGGATTTTATTTCTTTTTAAAGAAACATTTTATTTGACTTAAGTGCCCACTCGCACAATCTGCTGTTAGTGTGTGTTGAAATATTTCTTGTTGCTTATTTCCTGAGCTATGTCAGTAAGTTATGAAATTCAGAACTTCCTTTTTTATATAATGAGTTGATAATGTTCATTCTATGCCAGTTTAAGGACTGTCTCCTAGATGGATAGAGTTACTTGCACAAAAACATTGGAATGTAAGGATTTCTGCTCACAGTACCGACATTCCTATGTAAGGCATGGGTAGCTGTAAGTAGATCTCTTTTTTGCCTGGGTTGGTTTTTTTTTTAATAGCTTACTGTTTTTGAAGTAAATTTATGACCTGTGGGAGAGTCTCAGAAATATTTGAAAGTAAAGATATACGTAGTTTTCTCATCCTGGCCTGTAGATGATGTACTTACAGATCTCTTTTAAAGAATCAGAAGACAGCAGGAGTCAAGTAGGTTCTCTAGTGACTTGTGATCAAACTTGTCTGTGCAGGAGTGCATTCTGTAGTCTAGATCTAGTTTTTCTGCTAATATCAACAAGAAAGTATGTTTCTTGCTGTCATTGAGGAAGGAGAAGTCATCTGTTGGTGTCCAAGGGCAGTTGCACTGAATTGAATTCTCATCGCTTGGGTGAGCAGGAGCAGAAGCAAAACACAAGTGTGTTGATCCAAGGCAGCTGTCCCTGCAATGAGAAGTTGAATCTTGTGACCTTCCTCACAGCACACGATGGATTTGTGTTCAAATGTGAACTTATTTTCTGGCACTTTCCTAACCTTCCCTTCCTATTTTTCTGTCACATGCAGTCTGAGAATAGTGATGATCTTTGAGACTATGGATGGAAGTGGTGCATGTCATTACAGCCCACCCACATCGTTAGCTAGCAGTGCATTGCCAAATGTTCTGTTTTCTTGAAAGTGAGGTTTAGGTAATACTTACATCTACTAGCGTGCCTGTATTATAGCTGTTTAGAATGTAAGCACAGGCAGACTGGACGGAGAATATTTCACTGTAGTGTATATATACACTATATATACACGTTTATACTATATTGTATTACTTGAGAGGTGTAGAAATGCTGTTAAATATTCATCCCTGTTTGTACTGCATGGTTTTGACTCAATGAACTCACCAGTGCTATAGCAAAGACAATCAAAACTTCAAAAGTGTTTCCAAAAATTTTATTTGGTGAGCAAGATCAGTTTATTATTTCTGCTTTGTACGTATATTTGTCAGTCATTACTCATTTCTCAGAATGTGTAGGACTCTTTCTTTGTAGGTCTGTCTTGATTTATGTTGTTTATTTTTTTTCCCTTATCCTTATATGTAGCAAGTACTTCTGCAATTAAAGACAATCTATGAAAAGTCTAGATATTTCAAGGTATTGGAGTGACCCATGTGCTAATATCCTTCCCTGGCCCCTTGCAGCAAAAGAATAAACTCCTTGAAAGATATGGCTCCCTCTTTGTTGTATTGTATGTTAATAATAATACAAGCCTCCATGATATTCTTACTGCAAGTGGAATCCTGTGCAGTAATAAGCTATACTGGGTCTATTACTTATATTGAAAATAATTTGAAAAAGAGGTGACCTGTGGTTTTGTGCTCTATGCCTCTAATGCCCTATATCTGTCATGGGTCCACCTGGAAGCCCCAGCTGTGACCAAGACCCCCAGTACTCATCAGACTTTTCTAAATAGTCTCTGCCAAAACCTTCATTTTTTTTGCAGCTGTGAAACTGGTTGCTCATCCTTGTGGGAGGAGGTAGACTGCAAAGAGAACTTTGAGCCATTGAAATAGATGCAAAATAAAAACAGGAATATTTTGGGTGACTCCAGTGGAACACATAGTTACTGTCAGCCTAGGCGGTACTGTAAATTTGGGTTGTAAAAAAGCTAACTTGCTTGTATAAGCTATCACAGGAGGTAGGTAGAATTTTTAGCTTTTGTTGGTGTGGTCTTGGCAGCTATGAGTAAATCCTGCAATACTGCTTTTCCTTCCGCTTAGCAGTGGAGCTGTGGGCATGGATCGGCCACGCTCCACAATTGCCCGATCTATACCCGAGCCTGGTTTCTTTAGATGGCGTACTGCTGGCTGATCTGTCAACCTGCTAAAGGGTTGGGCTAATCTGTTGCTCGGTCAGAAAACTGTTACAGACTGCTCAGAAAAGTGTTTGTGTTGGATCTAACACAGGTGTTTCTAGGTCTTATAAATCTGTGGCAAAGTGGTGCCCGCCAAGTTTGGTGAGGAATTTAAATCAAATCAATGTGTATTATGTGAGTGGGTCTGTTAAATGCATTTTAAGGATTTTTCTGCGTTCTTTGCCACTAATAGGTTAGCCACCTGCAATGGGCTAAAGCAGAAGGCTGCTGATGTAATATTTAGTGCAGCTCAAATACCACTGCTCCCACTGTACCTCAGATTACCTCTATGAAGCATAAATTAAAGTTCTGGAGTTATAACAGCTTTTTTTCTTTCCAAGTTTAATTGGTGAAGTATGAGAACTTCCTGTATCTGCATGGAGGAGACTAGTACACTGAATATCCATAACATCTTGAATTATTTTATGGTAGCATGGTTTCTCTACATTTCCTTACTCTCCTACTGTTTGTGGTTTTTATTGAAGGATACTCTATAGAGGAGGGAATGTACAGGCTATTCTTCTTCCAGACACACAATTTCTGTCTTTCTTTACAAGTTCTGGTGGGAGTTGTCCAAGCCAGGGTAGAAGAGCTGTCCTGCAGTTCCTATCCAGACTTCTTGGAAACTCTTCAGTAAAGCCTAAAGAGAAAGGAAAGCCCCGTGGCCACAGTTCCCACCCATGTGCTACTCTGATGTCTATTCTGCTTTCATTGGGATCTTAACTGGTAAATAAAGGGCACAGGGCTGAGCCCCTGGGGTTAGGCTCTCCCCCAGAGCTGGTTTCACTCTCGCATTGCTCAGAACCACGTCCAAAGAGCTGTCTGTGATCTCTCTTTGAGCCTTGCGTGTCTGAGCTTTGGCTGGCTCAGCTGTCAGACGCTGAATGTCAAACCTAGGAGGCTGCTGCTTTTCCATGGAAACGCTCTGTGCGATTGCAGAAATAATAAGGCATGTCTGGTGGTTGCTATGCCCTATTGTTGGATGCTTCCAGACACTGAACTGAATTGTCCTACCTTGACAAACTGAGTTTTCAGCTGAAATCCAGCTCTGCTTTTGTCATCCCTCTTGCCTTTTTTTTTTTTTTTTTTTTGAATGCAGATGAATTGAAAAGCATTAGTGTCACAGATTATTCTGCTGTTAGAATGCAAGTCCCTTGATGTTGGGTCTCCTGTTCTCTCTGTTCATGCACATCTTGCAAAACCAGCTCCAGACCTCTTGCTTCTGGGCAGGTACCACGAATATGAGCTGTCTCATGCCTTGTATGTGCAAGGCCTGAGCTGCAGTATCCTCTTCAGGGAGGCTGTGCTATCGTACATTCTCCTTAACAACTCTTCTGTGCACTACATTTCACTCTTGACATAAAAATAATTCAATGTTTACAAGAAAATCCTGTTAACTCACTGTTTCTTTGTGATCAGCAATTTCAAAGAGGATTTTCTTTGCTAGAGAAAGGAGTTCTAATCTAGGGCCTTTGGATTGATGGATTTTTTTAAAATTACATTTTGCATAGAATCATAGAATTGTTAAGGTTGGAAACAACCTCTGAGATCATCGAGTCCAACCTGTTAACCTAACTGCCTGGTCCACCTCTAAACCATGTTCCTAAGCACTGCATCCACATGTTTTTTGAATACTTCCAGGGACTGTGATAGTACCACTTCCCTGGGCAGTCTGTTCCAATGCTTAACCACTCTCTCCATGGAGAAATTTTTCCTAATATCCAATCTAAATCTCCCCTGGCACAACTTTTACATAATTTACTTTCCATAATACTTTAAAATTATATTCATCAATGTGCCTGACTGACTCTAGATACGCTTTGGTGTTGGCTTTAAAGAAAAAACAATGTTCTTTTCTACAGGCATTACTAACTTGGAGGCACTACTGATACAGCTCAGCGGGAGAGGTGCCGTAAAGTACTTGGAAACTAAAGTAATTTCGGTTTATGGAATAAGGGTTTCAGTGTACTGGGCTGGTGCTGTTCCTGATCTGAAAATAACTCTTTGGAGACATGACAGTAGAAGTCTTGGTTTTTCTACTTTTGTGAGAAATTTAATTTCATACCTTGAAAGTTTTTTCTGGAGGACTGCCTATGAAGGAAGGATAACTTTCAGGCTAGTACACCAAACAGGTCACTAAGATGGCCTAGTATGAGCTCTGTCCATATTTCTTTGTTGTCCTTCATGGTGGTTGCCAAAAATAAACATCCACAGAAACAGCTGTTGTAACATTAGAAGAATTGTTGCTGCAGTGGATGGAGACAGTCCATGTCATTGAACTGGTGAGAAGGCGATAGCTCGTCTCCCTGCTGTGAATCCCACTTTTGTAAGCAGTAACAGTTTGGAAGGGAGAGGTTTATCGCTCAAAATGGTGACATCACTTAATCAAGCAGCAGCTGTAAGAACAAGAGCAAAACAGTCACTGCACCTTCTCCCACACCTAGCACGCACATGAACACCCTGTGAGAGAAGAAGAAACTCCATAGTCTTGTTTCTTGTGACGTTGAGGAAGCATATGCCGATGTGAAACCGCGGGGTTTGAAAACACTTGGGAAGTAAGGGGAGTGCAACTCACCCAGGCATGAGGTGTCCATTTGCTCTTTATCTGTGGAGGTGCTGCTGAGGAAGCATTTGCTGTCTGCAGGGCTTTAATTCATTGCTTTCCTTCTGCAAAGTACCATGTTTTTTTACTTTAGGAAAACAGCCAATTGAGGTAAGACTGGAAGAGCATCTCTGTCATACAAAGGGATCTTAAAGGACCACTGAGAAAGCCTCAGCCCTTCTATGCTTATCACAAAAAATGTTAAATCTTGGGATTCTGGACAAGTAAGAGGAAATCTCGCAAATTTCAGCCCTTACAACTGCTTACAGAATATTTTTTTTATACTGCTAAAAATGTAGACATCCTGTTTCCCTTGAAGGGAACTTCCTCAATAGCACATGGTATCAAGTTAAAAGAAATACTTACATATTATATTGAAGCTACTTTCTTTTTAGAAACAAAGGTCATGCTATAATAGAGCAGATAGATGGTCTATTGTATTGGTTTATCTCTGGTGGTACAACTGTCAGGAATTACAAGGTTGTTTTAGTAGAACTCTAAAAAGAGGCATGAGAAATGGGCAAAAGCTCAAAACCATGCATGTGTAAGGCCTGGTGTCGCTTACTTAGATGCTGTGGTTGGCTTTATAAATAAAGCTTTCAAATCTTATGCAGAGAATGGAGACTAACTTCTGTCAAATATGCCGTATTCTAAACTTACATAACTTATTTTGGGTGAATAGATTTTAAGCGGTCATCACAAAAAAAAAAAAAAAATCAGTTTGAAAAACAGACATTTCTAAAGTCTAGTTTGAGTCTCCATCAACCTGTGTAAAATAATAAAGTGTTAGTCTACCAGATAGCAGCTGGGACTGGAAGAAGCTGAAGCACATGGTGTCATGGTTATAAAAGACAATATCTTCGGTGGAATCAATTCAGAAGACAGGATGTCAATATGTTGTTCATTTTTCATTAATATGTTCCAGCTAAACCTAGTTTATTCCTAAACTCCTATCTGGCTCAGACTGGTCCAAAGATTAAGGGGAGGTGGCAGGTTTTCTTTCCTTTATCCACCTCTCCTCAAAAGCATCTTGGATGTGCAGTTTTCCTTTCTCCTTTTAAAGTAGTTTGAGGAAAACATTTGTCACATATACAGAGGATACATGGAGCAAGTATACACCAAACAAGTAACTTACCTGTTGCTTCTGCCAAAATTTGTAGTGCATCCCATTGAGTTGTTGTGTGACGGCTGCTGTGTGTAGTTTATGCAAATTTTGGTATTGTATCTGTGTAAAATCAGACGTAAGAATTAAAGAAATTCCAACTAAGACACTGAAATGGATTCTGACTGTTGTTGCCCCTTATTCTGCTCGCAATCCTCCTACAATGAGTACAGCTAGTACTTTTTCAAAAACAGACGGTCGAAGGGTTTTTGTCAGTGTTTGGAACAGGCTTTCCAATGCCAAAATTGCTTATGTTTCAGTAAACAGCGTCATTTTTTAATACAAAGTCAGAAATAACATAAATCTAGAAAATTACTTTGTAGGTCTCTTTCATGAAGGAAAAAAAAGAAAGACTAAAACTGAACTTGAATCCCTGTAATTTTGAAGTCAGTCTGTTTGCTGAGAATTGTAATTGCTACAGTGTTTTTTTTTTTTCTTTTTCCAGAAATGCATAAATACATAAAATCTATTAGTATATTAAAACTCATGTCTGAGCCATGGTCTTCTTTTTTTTTTCCCAAGAGGCAAAACAAGAAATGCTATCGGTGTGTTTCATAGCGCTCAAACACTGAAAAGTTTTTATTATTAACAATTGGCAAGTTAAATAGGAAATTGGCTTCCTTCCATACATTATTTTACCCTTGTTGCTGATGCATGATTAGGTTTGGTGTCTGTGGTTGCTTAAGAAATTTTTGATGATGTAAAGATTGATTATTTAGAGGAAGAAAATGGGTTGAAATTAACGGCATGAGTCAGAATGATTTACTGGTCCTGGAGGGGAAGTTGGCGGACCTGAGTTTGGTCCTGTGCCTGTCACCGGTACCTGCAGCACCCTTGTGAGCTCCGCGAGTCCCCTCCAAAGTCTGGGTCCTCTTCAGCAGCCATGGTTTCCATGGTGGGGACTCTCGTACGGCTTACAGGTACTCAAGCACTGTTAGCAGTGATCCGAGAGGCTTCCAGTGTTAATGCACTAGCAGTTTAATGGCAGTGTCTCTTACCAATACAAGAAATACTTAACTGTGCTTGCTGTGAAACAAAACTTTGTTATGCAGTGAGGATGAGGGAAACTGAAAATTTGGGGCAGGGGAGAAAATTACTGAGCTCCGTGCCTGGAGCCACCCAGAGGAAAAGACAGGCGTTTTTGTGATGGTGGGTTCCAGCACAGGGTTTTTCAGTCTTTTACAGGAACAAACACTGCCCTGCAGGAGCAGCTACAAGATCAAAGGTGCCATTAAGGGAGAAAGGAAACCGTTTTCCCTTCCTCAAAAGCATAATTCAGCAGACCTAAGTTAGCATGTAGGAACTTGAAGTCCAAATTTGGCTCAGCTTTAAGTAAAATTAACCACTTTTTTTGACGCACTTTTAGTCATAAGCGCTGCATGGTTTTGAGAGTAAGGGAGAGAAAGTTTGAATGCATCAGTCAGTCCATGGACTACTGTGCTGCGTGCTTTTTCACATCCAGTGGTTTGAACCTTAAATATTTTGAGACGTGGTGCAGTATTTAAAGGCTTAATATGTTCTTTCAATGCTCTTTTTATTTTGCAGACAAGATCATTGTCGGTTGGTCTTGAAAAGCCACTTCCCTTTTTCCTCCAGATAACGTCGGTGGGAATTTTGCCGAGCTGGTGCACGCCATCGGTGTAGGTGTGTAGCTGCACAGGATCTGGCCCGGTGAGAGCAGTGGTTTCAGGCACAGCTTTGATGCAAAAAAAGGCTTTTCCAGACACGCCCCCCTGGCAGCCTGGTTGTGCAGCGGAGAGGCACGGTGGTTTTGCCTGCTGCTGAATCAGCATTGGTCAGGGCAGATGCAGAGCAGATAAGCCCGGCAGAAGCCCTAAGAGCAAAAGCAAGGGGGTGTGTGGTTCCTGTTGAGTAAAACCAGGTTGGGAGATGATAGTATTCTTGAGAGGAGCAATTTCAAGGTCCAAGAGATAGAGATCGGGCAGCAAACATTCCTGTCGTGCTGAAATGAAACCCATTCAGGGGAAATAAGCCTGCCTTCAGAAAATCATTTTGTTGGGGGAAAACCAGTCCTCAGCTAATTTCTCTGAACCCTGTGTTTTAATAGTAAATGAAAACTCTCGCTAGCTTCACCTCCATCTTAGCGCGTGTTTTACCTCCCTTTCCCCCCTGCACAACACGGGAATAGGCAGCATCAAGGTTAAACCTGGTTGCAAGCTTTTGTTAAGGTGTTCTGCCTGCTTGCGAAGGCAGGGCACCTGCTAGGCATGCCCAGTGAACGCTAGGAGCTGGCTCTCCCTTCATTATGGCTTTGCAAGGCTGAAGCACAAAGAGTGCTTGTTGCCCAGTCCCCGGGAGTCTCCCAGTGCTACCACTAGCTGGGGAGGACTGGTTACCATGGAGGCTGCCATCTGTTCGCTCCCCGCTGGAATGTGATTATCCTTGCTGGGTTGGGAACGAGCAAAAGCAGGGGAGCGTGTGCTGTCGGCAATTATCTGCAATGGAGTGCGTTAATGGAAGGCTGAAATTAGCTAGCTGGAGGAGGACATAAAAGGATTTTACCAAAACTATTTATGATTTCTAGCCAAGAGGAGTAAGCTTTTTGCAAGGTCAGTACTAAATTCATTATGTATTCAGGTAATTTCTAATTGGTGCAGTGGATTTATGATTTAAGGGTGGCAGTACCATGGTAATAATGCTTATTGTTAAGAGGGTGTGTGTGGGGAATTCTATTTTAAAGATCTCTGTTTGTCTGTTTCAGTTCAAGCAGTTTTATTCAGGGTCGTTAAAGTAGTAAGTCAGAACAATAACTGGCCAAACTGACACAAATGGAGCAATTCATATCTCTTGTCTTTATGAAATGCTGTTCGCTGCCAAGTCTCTTTGATTTACATGCCTTTTCACGCTGATTGCTTTTTGTCTGAGTGATTTCTTTTTGGATGCGATACGTGTTTCGTTTTCATACTGGCACAAAGGTTGAGACGAGGGGGAAATGTTCAAACAGAGCTGGCGATACAATGGATGTTTAGGGTGTTTTATGCAGTTTGCTCAGAGGAAGCAGCGTAAGGGAGGCAGAATGCAGGAGCAGGTTTTCCACTCTTCATTCCCACCCTCTGCCCCTCTTTCCAACTCACCAACTGACCAAACATTTTGGACTCTTTCTTTTATAGCGCTTAATTGTATGGAGACTTGACATGAGTTTTCAGGATACTCTGCAAACATCATGACTGTTTTGATGGCAGGGTTTTATTTAAAGGGGAAACCAAAATTAGAATTATGTGCTTGTAAGGCTTTTGTGCCCTGTAAAAGACTTTTTTTGTTGTGCTGTAGGAGCTAGGAGTATTAAATTTTTTCATAATAAATGCACGGTGAATGTTTGTGTGCAGTTCAAATTACTGACTTAAACGAGGAGCGTTAAAAATAATTTGTATCCCAAATAGATGAAATGTTACTTCAGCAGATATTTTTAGTCACGTATGGGCTTTCCCTTTTCAAATAAAGCTCTTATGCTGCATCCCTCTTGCCAGGACTGCCATTTTTATTTGGTACAGGGGAGGATACTACTAGAGGCTTTTAATTAAAACTGTGTCAGTCCTAATTCCACTGATGTGCACTCTGCTTTTATGCACTTAAAATGTCAGTCCACTGGAGCCTGGGAGGAAAGTTACCAATGGAGTTAATAAGTCACGATTGCAACATATTTGACTAGGATAAATTTTTAACCTACAAGATGCTTTCCAAGTCTTGGTGCCTAACAAAAGTGAGTGGGCGGGAGGTTGAGGGGTTTTTTATTTCTTTGAGTACTTTAACTGTTTGTGGTGTACGAGCTTTCCTTGTGCCTGTGGGAGCCTGGTATATGTGCCTTCAGACCATGTCACACTCGCACGGTGGTGGAACTGGGCGAGCGCTCGTAATGGAAGCTGTATCATCTTGTAATTAAAAAGACTTTTTTTTAACACCTTTCTTCTCCAGAATGTAAGTACTGTGTTGTCATTGAAGTGGGTGATTTATGCAAAACTTGCTTTTAATGGGCTGCAGCGGACTTGTTCACACATGCAAGTTGCAGGTCTGTAATTGCGTTGTTAAAAAGAGCGCAGGAGGCAGATTGGCTTTTGTGCTTGAAAAGAGATTAGACTTTCACCCTTCAGATGCTATGCTGAACCTAGCTGGAGGGAAGGGCAACCACCCCAAGGTTATTCTGTAGCTGGTGTGGGATGTATTTCTGTTCCCTGGTCTGTTACTAGTAAGGTAGCTGTTGCCCACAGGATTCGCTGTTGCTGTGGATGTAAATTACTGTCTCATTGGCAAGTCTTCACAGACAGCAACACTCCTATCGACATAAAGGTAATGGCTTGTATATCCTTTCTGGAGGTGATTTCTCCTGATTGCTAGCTAGTGGTGTGCTGAGAAGCTTGCTTCTCCGCTGCCTTTGCTAAACCTGTTTCAAGGATAAATAGGGGACTTTACATTTGGCATTCTCCAGCTCTTATTATATTCTCTGACGAGCGCTGTGTATATGTCCAAATAGTATTGATCAAGCAATTTTTTTTTTTATTTCCATCTTGAATGGTCTATATGTGGCTGTTGAATACTTTTTTTTTTCTCTCTTATTAAATTTTACTTTAGGTCACTAGGTCAGTGTTGATTTGCGGATGCAGGATTTAAAGACTAGACACTCTTTAATCCATTTGAGCATCTGGCCTTTTGTAGTAGACATCCCATTTCCGTGTAACAGAGGAACTGTTAAATGTCTGTTTGAAACTAATTAATTTTTTTTAAGATTTTTTTTTTTTTTAATCTTTGGTAGATTATTACAAGTGACTCTGTTTATGCTTAATTCAAACAACAGAGTCAGTGTAGTCTGCTGCATGATCATTCTATGTGATACAGGCTTTAAGGGCCAGCAGAGGTGACGGGTCACACTGAGTAGTGATTTTTTTTTTTTTTTTTTTTTTAAGAGGGTAAGCTCAATTTAGGTACATCATTAATGAAAAAAAGACATTTTGAATGAACTCCCAACTAAGTAGTGTCTAGAAATATAACCTAGTATACAGTGGGTTCATCATAATCTTATCTATAATGTTTGTATGTACTAATCTTTCAGGAAACTTGTCATTAAATGGTAAAATCCTGAGTCAATATATAGGAAGCTGGCTTGCATATAAACGATCACAATTGTCTGAAGAAAACAGACAAGTCTTTCTGCTTTTCGCTTGACACATGACTGTGGAATGCTGTTTGACATGACTTGGATTTATTTATACATTGTGTTCGGGCTGCTACTTGGAGGAGCTTTTAAACATGCTTAGTTTTCAGTACACTTCTTTTCTGCTGTTTACTCGTGTATTCTGAACATTAAAACAAACAAACAAAAAAGCCCAGGCTCTGTACAGTCTCTTTATAGCAGCGTGACTATTTCAAGGTTAAAGCCTGCAGCTCCCTCTGAAGGGCCAACTGTTTTGGAAAGTCCTGGTGCCTGTTCACAAACTGTTCTCTTTGCAGCTCCCATGAAATAATAGAGTCCTCGGGATGCTGGCTGTGGGAGGATAAACCTGCTGACACAGGCACTGCCACTGTTGGTCTGTTCGCTGGGCCTTAGTCATGTAAAATTGCTTGCGTCTTATGCTTTGTATGGGTGGGGACAAAATGCAGGCATTAACACTTTTTTTCCACAATGCTAGAAATTGCTGTACCAGATTTTAGAAAACATCAAATTTGTTGAATTTGTTCTAAAGCAGATCACCGTACTAAACAGGTGCAGTGAGACTATGAGTAACTAAATGTGAGAGACTGGCAATGTGCAAATTAATGATATGCCTATGAATTGTGGCAGGTTTTTTTTTAGTCTTTTCCAGAGGGGCTTGTGTTTAGAACAGAATTATGTTTGTCCTTCCGTGTTGAGGTGTCTAGTTGAAGAACTTGAAGACTCAGAGCTGTTCTGCAGATGATTTCAGAAAACATTCCTCCCAGGTAATCCTTGTTCACAGTTGGGAGAAGAACAGGGTGGGGATAAATGACTGCATGCCAGCAACAGGCTATTTTGAAATGGAATAATTTCTAAGTTTTTTTTCAGTTCATCCGGTTGCTCTTACTGTGTGCACTAATCAGCTGTTCATTTTAAGCATAAAAATACTACTTGGATTGATAGAAACATGGGAATTGTTTACTTTTTGATGAATAGCTGAACAAAGAGCGTACTTGAGTATATTTGGGAATGTGGAGCTCAGGACTGGAACGAGCCATTTGGTCACTGAGGGGTTTTTGTGTGGGTTTTTCCCTCGCCTCCCTCAGGCACAGCCAGCCATGTAACTTAGATCTCATTTAGATGTTCAGTAGACTTTTCTTCTGGCACGCTGAGAATCAGACTGTTACTGGCTATGGGAAACAAACTTACAAAACTTTAAACTGTAGTAAATGACCAAATGCTAATATTATAATATGCTTCAGAAATTGAGCAAGAAAGATTGAAGTTATTGCCAATGTAATGAGATTCCTGTTAGCAGAAAACTTAAGCAGGCACTTGAGAAATGAACTCTACTAGCAGCATGATGGCTTACATGGACTCAGTAGTCACAACCAGTCTCCAATGCTTCAGAGGAAAGGGAACCGAAAGCAGCCAAATTTTGAATCGGAGGGAAGAGTAGTCTTCTAGTCCTGATAGATGGCTAGTAGAAGTGCTTTTCCAGGTAGAAGTGCTTTTCCAACTTCTGATCTTTGGAGGCTCCTTCATTGCAGTTTTGTTATGCTTGTTCTTGACTATCTGTAGACATCTGCTGGCTTGTGTATCCTTTGGACTGTACTTTGCTGTGATTTTCCCAGCGCCGTAGAAGCACTTCACCATCATGAAGATTGTATAGATGCAGCTAACTCTGGTATTAAACAGTGTTGCAACTTGTTTGTTCCAGTTATACTTGTAGTAACACTTATTGGAAGGAGGAAAAAAAAAAAAAAAAAAAAAAAGTGAAACAAAGTACCCTGCAAGCTTTTTTAGCAAAGGCTCATGAACTGGGGATTGAGGCTTCAGAAGATCTGAATTCCAGTCTCTTCTACAGTTAAGGGTTTTGTTTTGCAGGCATTGAGTAGTGCCATGGGTGGTGTGGTGTATTCCCTGGAGCGGTGTCGAACCTAGCTGCTGTTTAAGTAGTAGAGGGAAAATTAGCTCAAGAGATTGTAATATTACTTGAAAGAACAAGTTGATTCTCTAATGAGTTATTTCTGCAGGGCACAACCTGAACTTCTCACTTGGAATTTTTCTTCATAGTATCTCCTCCTCAGTCCCTGTTAAGGGAGCAGCAGCTGCCCGAGCATTCGCACACCATTCAGGGAGTCGCGCACACACACCACCCGAGACTTTAACTGCTAGGACCAGAGTTCCTTCGCAGCAGGCAGCTCCACTGAGCTGACGGGTGCCCCTTTTCGCCTCCTCACTCACACACATACTCACCCTTGGGCGCTTTCTCTCCCCTCAGGCTTGACCCTAGGTTTCCCTGAAGCAGAGTCTCCGAGATGACGTGCGCCAGGTGAATTTGAGTCGTACAGCGGTGAAGAGCAGCTCGAGGTGGGTGCCTCTGGGGAGGGACCCCGAACAAAGAGATCCCTGGGCAATTACACCCTTACAGTCCAAGTTCCCCTCCCCTCACACAACGGTTCAGTCCAATAGCAGTATTTGGGTCTGGGGTCTCTTGTTCCTTATTGGATCCTTTCCCTGTCTCCAGGCAGGACGTTCCTTTTCTTATCTTGAATAGTTGCAGCTTCTGCTGATGGTTTCAGCTACCTTATCTTCCTGGTTTGCACTGGTTTCAGGACCTTCCTTCATGTAGCTAAGTAAGAGTTCAGCATACGGTCAGCCCATCTAGGTGAAAGTTCACAGCTTGCAGTCTAAGGCTTCAACAGGTCTTTGGATTCTTATTTAAGCTAAAAAGTGACTTCTACAACAGTCCCAGCACCTCTTATGTGCTCCTACGGTCCTGTCTCATTTCTTACCTACTTCCTGAGTTAATATATATATATATATATTTTTTTTTTTTTTTTTCCCCCCTCTTCCCTTTCTTAAGGCGGTCACTGATGCTCAGGAAGATGGGTGAAAGCATGAAGTGTCTTTTCTGTAATTCAAAATAGTTTGATGGCTTCCCGTATCATGCTTGCAGCAGTTACACTGAGACTGAGATCTGTTACCTAGAATAAATAATTTAATGCTATTTTTACTTGCATGCAACATGATTGAGTATTGCATACCTATTGTTAAGCTCCCTAAAATATCTAGAGGGTTCATAGGTTGTATAAAATTACCTGTTGCTTTTCTTTAAAGATCCTGTGCCACTTTTCTTTACAGCTGTAATAGTTCTCTGGCAGCTCTATGTGCCAAGGCAGTTTCCATGACTAATTTTGATGCCTGTCCTTTTCAGTGGCTCTTGTTTATGCCATTGCTTGGAGCCCTGTGTTGCTGTTATGACTTGGCCACCCACTGTAATGCGACTAGCAAGTGTTTTGGTCCCTTGGCTTGTCAAGATTTCTGTGTAAGTCAGTTTTAACTGTGGAAGCTGCTACAAACAAACTCTTAAAGGTAGCTGCTATAAGTCAAAATAAAATGGAAGACTTAGTGGTAGAATTAGAGCTTTACCTAAGAATCAAAATACAGTTAAAATCTAATATGATGAAATATTCACAATCAGCAGTGTGAGTGCTGTTTGCCGTTAGTAAAGTCGCCAATGCTGCACCCCTCTGTTGTCTGCTAGTATCCTGTTATTTTGAGTAAATGCTCTTTAGAAAAACTTAGCCTAGAACACTGCAGTTAAAGCACCTTGCCCACCGATTTTTTTCCCATTTTACCGCTTGTTCTGCAAGCTGTGGCCTGGTTTCTGCAATAACAGGATAATTACTGCTTGCATTTTGATATTTTTTTTTTGTGTATGTGTTTATAAAGCTGATTTCATTGATTGTAAAATATAGTCTTTCCAAACAACTGACTTAAATTTTCCAGACTTGTCTTATTGCTGAGGTTCCTCTGGTTTGACTGAGAATGTTCCAAAATTTTTCTACCGTTGAAAAATTCTGAAAACTAGAATGCTTTTTTGCTTGCTGCTTAAGACAGGAGTAAAACTTCAGTTCATAGCTGAGGGGTTTTTTTGTGCATGTGTGTGTGTCTTCTGTGGGACATCCTCAGCTTCTGTGAATGATGCACAAAGCTAACAGAAGCGTGATGTTCCTGCGATCTGGTATTAGACATTTTCAGTGCAAAACAATGCGCAGGATATAGTCATGATAAGAGGAAAAAGCTGCTCAATCCAACATGATCTACTTAGTTCTTTGATAGTGTAGTTTATTTGTCATGTTTTGATGGATTAAGATTTTCTTTGTAGATCACTGAAACTGCTTTAATCCAGTTTATCTCAAAACCACGTGGCATTTTAGAATCTCTTCCTGTAAGAAAGACAAAAATGAAACTTGACTGTTTTATAGCTGGCATCTTCTCTGATTCTAGGTTTTTAGAGTTCATAGATAGCAGTAAAAGAACTGTGGGGAAAAGCTTATTGATTGCTTTTGTGTCAAAATAAATGATGAAAAGCTATTACCATCTGTCTGATGAGGTCTGGGGTGTGGATAGCAATAAAGGAAATTATAGTTTCATTAGTGCTGATGTGGTCTCTGTGAAGGCTGTGTTTAACTATCAGCACAACTTCACTATGTAAAACAGTCAAAACTGTCTCTGATCTTGCACCCTTATTGCACCAAAAGCTGGAATGCACTTCTACGTTCTCTTATTTGTCACCACTGTCTGTATTGTTAGCTTCCTTTTTTGAAAGAGTTTGATTTGAGGAGTTCCTTTTCATCACTTTTCTCTGGATGCTTGAGATATGCAAGGCTGGATGGACTGGAAAAAAGCAGTACTATGTCTTAATGGCAGGGCAGAAAAAGCTCTGTAAAGAAGGTCCCGATTAGCTGACTATCCTATAAGTATTAGATTAAATTGGCCTTAACAGGACAAAGTCAGGAGACTAAAACCATTTACGTATTTGAGGCAGAAAGAAATAGTCATGAACAGATAGTAGAATTTTTTGTCCTGAGACCTGATCTACTGAAAGATGTCCCTGCCCACGGCAGGGGGGTTGGACTGGGTGATCTTTAAAGATCCCTTCCCACCCAAACCATTCTATGGTGCTCTGATTTTTAGGAGCTGATGTGTTCTGAAGAAAGTTAATCTGATGCTTTCTGTGATGTGATAGAGAGGACAGAGAAGGGTGGAAGGGAAAAGGCAAATATGTTGTGCCATCAAGTTTCTTTTCCCTAGAAAGCATGGAGTCAGAGTTAAGGTAGAATAGATTGAAAATGCCTATACTGTCACATATTCTGTGCAAGAAATATAAATGGGATTCAGGAAAAGACTGAACAAATTCATGGTGAATATGTCTTCCAGCAACTGGTAAAATATGGTTGCACAAATGCGTCTGCTGACATGAGTGATCCCTAAACAACTGATGCTGGAAGCCGTGGGATTGAGGGAAAGATCATTGTGTGTTTGCGGCCTTCTACTGTAGGTTACCCAAACATTTGCTACTGCTTCTTTTCAGACACAGAATATTTGATTGAATGATTTTTTTAATTTTTTTTTTCCTGACCACAGTTCATATCCTCTTGTCTACTCCAGAAATTTACTGATGAAATGATGTAATGATGAAATGTACTGATGTGTTCCACTCTAGGGTTTATTGTGAACCTTCCATGCTGTTTTTTATTAACTCAAACCGAGAATAATTTGTCCTTTATTTTTAGTATCTATCACTGCCCAAACTTGTTTTTTACATGGAAGCAAAATCACTGTCACTGCATTCTAACCTGTTTCACTTGTGAGTCTTTGTACTGTTTGGGTTTTGAATGTGGCAGGGGTAATTTTTAAATTGTGGATTTAGCCTTCTGCTGTACTGCTGAATCTAAGAAAAATCCTGTGTGGTGGTCTTCCTGGCTTGGGTTGTGGGTTTTTTTGGTGGTTGGTTTTTTTGTTTTGTTTTGTTTTGGGTTTTTTTTTTTTTGCAAAATTAACTGGAAAATGAGAGTCTGTGCTCTTAAGCTGTTTTGCAAAGATGTTAAATGAGCATTATGTTTAATCTGTGAAGGTGAATAAAGACAGGTGGCACAGCAGTACTAGGGTAGGTCACAAGCTTTTTCCTCTTCCCTTTTTTCCACCCTTCTTTAAAGAAGGGTAGGGGTTTCTGTGGCAACAGCTGCAATGTGGTCCCCAACCGGTGGGGCACCAGAGCTGCCCTCCTGGCCTCGCACCACTCAGCTCTGCTTGTCTAGCTGTATGTCCTGGCTGGCAGGAGAGTGCAGTGGCAAGCAGGAACGTCACCGTCAGAGGTAATACTGTCGCTGGGTAAGAGGCAGCAGCTGCGGTGGAGTCAGGAGGCCTGAAGAAGCAGCCTTCTCAAGGGGGAAGGCATGGGAAGGAGAAAGCAATGAAGACATGAGAAAAGGCAGAGCTGCAGGGCCAGAGGCTCCTCTCGTTGTATCTATTTGCTAACTGTGTGTTAGTGTAATAGAATGGATAACACTATAAATAGTAATTTGCTCTTCCCTAAATCATAACATGAAGCTTTCTCTCAATTTTGTAATAAACAAGGAGGTATAAGAAATAGTGAACTGTTAAGCCATTTTCTTTAAACAAGGGAGTTGGCAAATCAAACCCAGTTGATAAAGGCAAAGCCTTTGACCACTTCCCACATCTAAAACCAAAAATCCTTTAACAATTGCTGATCTTTCTTTGCTAGAGAAGATTAATTGAAAAATGAACCACAGATTCCTGGATTATTTTTTTAAGTATGGGAAATACTTTAAGCTACAGAAAAACAGCTTTGTGGTTAGTGTAAAACATAGAGTTGCCATAGCAAAAGCACTCCTTTTGTAAACGTTAATAGAATAGATGTCAGTGATGTGGCACTCAATGATCTTCAGTATAGTTCTGTAATTTTGTAGAAGTACAACCATTTAATTATTTGTTTGGAGGGTTTTGTAGTTGCTTGTATTACTTTTATGCTTGGCCTAAATTGCAGACACCAAGATGCTACAATGACAAATGCTGTACAAACGCAGGACAAAAAGGCAGGCTTTTCCCCTAAGACCTCTTATTGCGTGTCCTTTGTGTTTTTGTGCAGCCACAGGCTTTCCCTTTGGGGCACGTGATACAGCTGAGCTGGAAGAAAAGAAAAAGATGGAAAAATACTGCTATTTTCTTGCTAATTATGGCATTGTAGTTGTTCATCACACCTGCCTTGAGGTTGCTTGTCTTAAATCCAAATCCTTGCCTGTGAACCAGGAGAGCTAGGGGAGGGAGTGATGGAAGAATTTTTGATTTCAGAACTGGGACTGAAAGTGTCCTTACAACAAATTTGTTTCTGTTTGGGCTGCAGATCTAGAGTCTTCCATAGTGTTTCTCACCTTGGGGGCTAGTTACCCATCTTTTTAAGGTGCTATTGTTACTTTTCCTTGTTGCAGTAGTCCTGAATACCCATTCCTAAGGTCCGTCCCTGCCCAGCCCGCCCCTGTGTGGACTGTTCCTCCTCCCTTCTTTTCCTGGTGGTCACTTGTTTCTGTAGCTCATTTGCTTAAATCTAGAAATTTTTCCCCATCTTTTTATTCATTATATACCTGCAAATCTTGAGTTGTCATATGGCTGTTTCTTCCTTCCTCGCATGCCTGTGTGTCAAAGCTTGAAGGATGCAGCTTAACAAAACAGGAAATAACTAGGTCTGCTTCCTGGATGGATTTTGTTCTTCTCTCCCACCTTCTCCTTCTGTTGACACTGATGCTCATCTGACCCTATGGGCCACCTCAGCCTGCTAAGTTAACAGAACAATCCAAAAGAAAATGAATATGTTTCTGGCAGATTAGTGAGCTGAACTGGCTTGCTGCAGTGCCAGACAAGACCCAGTGCAAGGAGAGGAAGAGCAGGATGTTCCTTTGCCAGCAGCCAGCCACTGGCTTGGCATAACAGAGCTCTTGGGCTGCACACGGACTCTCTCGCCTTGTCTTTTCTGAGGATATTGGGCAACCATGCATGAATTTCATCCTTCGTGTACCCATTCAAGGGTCCTTGTCAGCACTTCACAGCTACTGCATTCAGTCATCATTAACCTCTGCAGTCCTCGGGCTGACCCCCGTTGCTGCCCCTGGATGAGATGTCGGAGCTGAGTTAATGTGACAGCCTGGCATTGGGAAGGGCCATCATGTCCTTTCCGCCTATGCTGAGCTATGCTGTGCTCTGATCTCCACCATGCGCCTCCTGGAGCTTGTCACATTGTACAAAACAGTGATTCAGCTTGCTCACCTGGAGCAAAACAGTTTGCTTGTCCAGCCCAATGCAAGCTAGCAGGCAATTTCTGTAAGGGAGGAACATGATATAGCTGCAAGGGGTAATGATGGGAGTGGGATATGTTCATCTTCGTAGTAGAAACATTAAACTGAAATGCCTATCTAACATTAACCACATCCTTGTGAGCTTCATCTCCACTTCCTTGGTAGAGAGGAGAAACTCCCGAACATCCATGTGGTGGTTTCACTCATTTGTAACTCGTTAGTTGGCTGCTTGACTTTTTAAGCCATTTACTTCGGTGCCACGTTTAGGCTCTGCAGTTTTCCTATCTGCCCATGGTGATCAGAGGCAGGAAGCCCCCATCGCATACCCCGTTACAATCAAAAGAAACCACAAAGCACCAGTGGTAGGCCTTGCTTGAGCTCTTGCACAGTGCTCAGAAAGAAAGTAGAGGATAGTCATTGCTTCAGTACAGCAAGAAGGTGCAGGTAGGAGGGGAGATGGTCACCCTCTGTTTAGCGTGCCTGGGGCAGTGCACCTTTCTCCCAAATTTTGACCTAGGCCAGTGTACGTTTCTGCATATCTGCAGTTCCAAAGGTGTCCTTTGTTTTGTGTGCCTGCACCCCAAGTGAATTTTCAGACTTTTTTTTTTTTTTTTTGCCTTGTTATGGAAGTATCTGTTCAAAACTACAGTGAATAGTATTTAGCAAGTTGTGTGCTTTGGATTTTTTTTTTTTTAAGGTATGGTTTGTATCCAGCCTTCTTCATAAAATCACCTGTTACTGATTTTAGACTATCCCAAGATTTGTGAAGAGGGCGGCTTATGGAAGGTCTGACAGAAGTGGAGGTCAGTTTGGGACAAGGGTGTGTGGTGTCTCGCTAGCTAATCCCATTGCCCTTGGAATAGCTGGGAGCCATGTTGAACCCCTCTGCAGACTACTGCTGGGCTTTTGAGAGAGGCTTTTAACAGCACCTCAGAAACTATTTTGGGATAAGGAGAAAGCATGCTTTCATTTTTGTGTAGGACCAAACTGCTGTGTTTTTGAAGTACCGGGGTGTTCAGGAGAAGGGAGAGGTAACAGTGTGAGTCAACCACACCTACTTTATGGGAGCCCTGTGAAAGGTGCCTTTTTAGTTGTTGTGATTTTATGTCTCTCTTGGACTCATTGAGATGTCTAAAGATCTCTCACAGGGAAAAAAAAAAAGCTGGGGGTTGCTTTCAGTGCAGAGCACTTATATATTGACATTCAGAAGTGCTTACGCTGCATTCTGTGCTAGGCTGACACATGGGTTACTGATGCTTTGGCTGGGACAAAAAAAAAAAAAAAAAAAAAAAAATCACTCTTTCTCCATCAGTGCCTTGCAGAAACTTCATATCATGTCCTGACGCAGCATCCTCGGCAAACTTCAAACACTTTGTGCCTGAAGTGAGTCTGCAGTAACGAGGAGCCAGCTGAAGACAGCCATACTGAATGCTAGGCTGTGATTCACTGTCACATGAGCTAATTTTTCAGGGGTATGTGTCAGTGTGGCATGCTGCCCATGTAGCTCTCCAGGTTTCCTAACAGTACTCGTACTCGTGTGACTTCCTTCTCAACTCCAGCTTCGTCACATTAAGAATATTCAAATGAGTTGGGTACATAATTTGAGTCCCTTATCTGCAAAATAAGGAAAGGACTGAGAGAAAGCTTGTGATGTTTAGTTTGAAAAATGCACGGTGGTGGAGAACAAAGTAAGTGCCGTATACTTACTGCAAGACACTTATAAAAACTTCTAATTACTGGAGTGATGAAATCATATGATAAGCCAATAATTTTGATTTGAGATAACATAGTTTCATAAAACTTAACTAGCCTGCTGTGCAAGTCTCTGGACTAAGAACATGATGGTTTTAGTTTGAATAGCTATCTTATTCATACTAAATGACAGCAACTACTTGTCTTAGAAGTACGATTTTAATTACCCACTAATGAGAATCTTTTATTTAACTAGTTGTTCTCCATGACTTTTCATCTGCTTTTTAGATAACCTTAATAAAACTAGCTTTCTTTTGTAATTAACTTTTCTTTAAAGTTCGCAGGCATGTTCTGGTGACAGGTAAAACATAGCTGTACCTCTTGTTGATGAGTTCTCAACTAATACTTGCCAGTATAGCTTTATGGTGCAGTTTGTACTTCGCACGCTTCTGCTTTTAGAATAAGCAGAGTTAGGTATAAAACTCATGTGAAAGCAGGGGAATAGGTTAATGAGATGTCCTCATTCTATCAGTTTTAATCTCTCCCAAATCCCCTTATCTGCTAGCTAATCAAATAGAGACAAAACAATTACTCTTTTACCTTTTTTAAAAAGGAGGAGTTAAGCATGTGTTTTGAAGATGGGCTTTGGAGACGTCTTTATACTTGTTTTAATGTTGCTCCTTCTGGAAATGAAATAAAATAAAATTCAGTTTTCTTCAGGTTTGTAAGATTCCTTCTCTCTCCCTGAGCAGGAGCAGAGCTGCAGTTACTCTCCGTGGGCTGTTGCGACCCGGGGGTTTGCCTGCGTGGCCCAAGGTGGACCTTTTGGTGCTGGTCGGAGCTCTGACCTCTCGCCTGTTCTCTGCCTCGTCCCCTGTGGCAGGGACAGAAGGAGCACAAAGTCTGGTAGCTTAAATGTCATCCCTCCCACACGCATCACATTACAAAGTTTGCGACAGTTGTTAGATACATTTCCCCAAAAGGGAGACTTGATTTCCTGTCTGGCACCTACTTTTCCTTGTGTGACCCCTTCTCTTTGCTTACGATGGTCACGTAGCTGCTTATCTGAACCAATTGCTTCTTGTATTATTTTGTAGCCATTTGTCTTACAGTTTTACAAACTATTATATTGTTCGTGTGAAAATTGAAAACTTTATTGCTGATCCCATCTGAATTTAAAATCTGTCACATACTTGTATGACAGGCACTATCAGTGTTTTTTCTGGTTAGGAAGAGTACAGCAGGCTGAAGAAAGGCTGGCAAAGCCTCTCTGGCAGGTGGACAAACCAGGCTGGTGGGGAAAGCGGTTTGTTTCAAATATGGGAAACTGAGCAGAAAATTTATCTTCGCTGCAAAGGCTCTTCTGGAGAGAGAAAGTGTTCTGTTGTAGATGTACTTCATGTAGAAGCCCAAGCAAGGGGGCAAGCTTTGAACTCTTGGAGGTGAACTTCAAAATAGAAATGTAACCTATGCATTGGAGTTCTCTTAGTCTGGTTATGAAACTCAGTTACTGTTATTTTTCGTTTTAATAACGTGTTGATGACCTGGGTGAATAAAATTCTTGTGTGTCTTCAAGGAGCCTGGGATTACTTGCTAGGAGTATCAAGGATGGGGAATTGCAACTTTCTAGCCCAACAGTTTAAAAATAAATGCTAAAACCAAAAACAACATGTGCAAATCTTGGTCCAAGTGTTAAAAATGGGTTCCATTTAGATTTCAAATCCGTATGTGTGGAACTTGCATCTGCTCATCTCAAGAAGAAAAATGCACCAAAGTTTTGAAATAATTGGAGGAAAATAGTTTTTTACTGTTTTTTTGGCAAAACCCACTCTGTTCAACATCTGTAAAAGAAAGGAAATAATTAGCCGTGCTATTCCAGAGAGCTGTCTCCTCAGTGAAAAACAGATATTCATAACGATGGATTGTTTTGCAAGTGTATACCTCGTAACCCTTGGTACTTGTCCTTCAGAGCAGCTCTGCAGCGGCGGGCTTGTACATAGCCTTGAACGTGAGGACTGCAGTGGCCGGTAGTGGCCGGGGCTGTAGGGAGCTGTGGTTTGGACCAACACAGTGGTTGAAGATGACCTCAGCTGCAGCAAATGACAAGCTGGCTGCTATATTCTGATTCCTATTATCCAAACTGACAGGGCTGGATTTTAAATCCCGGTTTCTTTCTCCTGCTGTGATGAAAGTGTGCCAGCCGGAGATCACATGGTGTGAGAGCTGTGAACAATAAAAGAAAGTTACTTTCAGTAACTTCTCTTTTCAGTTAATCCTTCCGCTTTTTTTAAAAACGTGCATTTTCGTAGTTCAGAATTCACTCTAATATCTTTGTATTCTACCCTGGAGCATAATATCTAGTTTATGCCATTTAAAAATTGATTTAAAATTATTCTAGTGAATTTTAATCTGTACCAAATAAGCTAATGTTTTCAAGACAGTTCTTTAATGTAGACTTTTTTGATCACTGCTCCGGTATCCTGTGTGTTGCATTTACTTCATTCTAGGCATAAATTTAAGTACAGATTATGCAATGCAAAAGACTGTTAGAAACATGCATTGTGCAGTATAAAGGGAGAAAAAAATACCAACCAGAGAAATGTACTAACTTGTCCTTTAACCTTGATACTGCTTTAATTTCAAAGAGCAATGCAATTAGTAGTGACAAAACTTTCATAGTAGCTGAGGCATTAGACAAA
Organism: Platalea leucorodia; assembly: GCF_965183815.1. NCBI lineage: Eukaryota > Metazoa > Chordata > Aves > Pelecaniformes > Threskiornithidae > Platalea > Platalea leucorodia. The sequence goes on from NC_138826.1 coordinate 61,946,443, forward strand.
ACAACTTACAGTAGTCCCTCCTCCTCCTCCTCCGCCTTTCTCCAGCAGTTTGTAGGTTACATAAGCTGATTTCTTTGTTTTTCCTCTTTAATAGTGAGCAGACTTCACTCACTTCTCTGAGCGGACTGGTTTGCATGCTTACGCTTTTCCTCTGAAAACAGGCTTGCCTTCAAAGAGGGAGGAGCATAGCGTTACTGAAAGACCCAGCGTGTAAACTGTCGGCATATACTGAACATCTGGTGAGAAGTCCTTTGCGGCAGCTTATAGGTCTTGTAAATAGGATATATGTGAGCCTGTCATAGGGTTATTACCATTGCGAAATCAATTCCTCGTGCGGTGGTACTGGAATATATTTATAAACAATGTCTTCTGAACCAGGTAAGACTGAACAGGATGCTTCTGTTAAACCTTAATCTCTTCAAGACTTGGGGTATATTTGGGTCCAGGGACACCAAGAGTTAAACTTTCTAGTTCGAAGCAAACAAACCGGTAAACATCCAGCTGCCTTGTGATGCAATACAGCTGGAATGCTCTGGTGGCTTTTTCCTCCTATTCTCTGTAAATGAGCTTGCAGTCTCTTGAACTGCTTGCCTAATACATCTGCCACACCGAGAACTCTGCTGCTTTTGGCTGGTTTTGCTGCTGCTTTCACCAGCTCGAGACTTTCTTAGAAGCAAATCAGTTTTGTGATGTTTATAAATGGTTTCTGTCTCTGGCTTATCTGCCAGATTCATTGTGCTCTGTTTATAGCTGTAAGGTTTCTATAGGACACTTCTGTCAGTCGGCATTGGCTCTCAGAATTATATCTCTCACTGTTTTAGGAAGTAGGTGTGCACTTCTGACTTATGCTCAGCTTTTCATGTATAATGTTGCAATAATCCATTCAACTGATGCTTATGCTACATTTAATGTACAGAATTGGCTTCCAGAATTAAAGAATGTTTTCTTTTATTGCACTATCCAGTGAAAGGTTTAGATTTTTTCCATTGCAAATATGCTCGTAGCTGAACTTTTAAGAATACTATTGAAAACACTGCTTTACTTGTAAGCGAGTGCGCTTTTCAGTTCTGAGAAAAGTTCAGCTTGGGGTAAGTTAAATTAAAAGGCTTACCCAACCCTAACAGTTTAATATAAGACAGTAAATATTCTGAATTAAGTTTTCCACAGAGAGATAGCTGAAATGGATCTGTGGAAGGTTTGGGTTCAGAATGCTGGTCTCCCTCTGGAAAGCCCTCTGAGACTAAATAGAGGGAAGGGAGTCACTGGCTCGAGTGAGTTTGAGAGATTTGCTAGAGAAGCTTGGAGTAGATGCATGCAAATGGCTCTACCCCAGCTCTCCTGATTTCAGTACTTGTGGGCATCTGATTTTTCTTGGGTACAAAGAATACTTGTTTTAAAATCATTCTGTTGGCTCCTTATCTGTTTTATGATCAAGTTTGAAATTGCCTTTCTCCCTCTAGCTTTTGATAATCAACCAAAACAATGGGAATTGCACCTCTCCTCCCACTCTTTGTGTCATTTTTCTGTATCTTGAGAAGAATCTACATGTGGATGTAGGAGACTTTTTTTTTTTTTCTTTTCACTGATCTAGCTCTTAAGAGCTATTTTCTAGGATCTGTAATGCATATTCTTTTCCTGTAAATGTAACCCTTACAGATTTTCAGGAAGCTCAGTGTGGTGCTATAACTACTATTTTCAGTATTACAGCTCATCTTCCCTCTTGCCTTTTGGCTTACTTTGGGTTATTTCAGTTTGCAGAGGCCTACAGTATACTTACATATAACAGTGGCAGTCTGAATGTCAAATATATTGGTGAAGCTGTGATCTTTGATTTTCTGCAAGATCAAATATGTGAAGTACAAATATATTTGTATGTGCTTTAAGGTGACATAGGTTATACCGTCATGGTATTTTCCAGGCAGTCTATTTCCCAGACTCCAGTTAGAAGTTGTATGAAAGCAGTTAATGTAGAAGTGGACTGTGGTGCAAATACCTGGCTTGAAGGGTAAGAAGGGGTGAGCTTCTGCCAGCCTGTGGAATAGCGTATAGATACACCTAACATCACCTTCTCAGGATGATGTAGGAGACCTACAGAAAGAGACAGTATGCATAAAAAAAGTGACAGCAGCTAGTTCCAGTCTGTGTGGGTTTGAAATCGAGTGGACAAATATCCCTGGACACTCCTAAATAGTATGTGAGGGAAGCAGTGAGTCGCTTGGTGAAGCACTGGCTGCCTCCAGTCCGAAAGGGAAAGAAATCCTTCCAGTGCTGACTGCTGGGACTGAGTGAGAGGGGAACAGCACAGCTGAAGGGACAGCGCCTACAGGAAGGTACAAATTCACATTGCAATTTGTTCATTGCTATCGTTATGTGCAATTGAGAGTGCGCCCAGGTGCCTAAGCAAAGCAGTTTTTCCAAGTGCTAAAGGCCCATAACAAATATGGAAGACACAGAATGTACTTCTTCTGGAGCTTTGATGTTTTTGAAGACTGGAATTTTATAGATTTTTTTTTTTTTTTTAGTAGTAGTATTCATTATAGGGTGAAAACATCACTGAAAAACTGATTTCAAGCAATGTAATTTTAAAAAGTTCAATGATACTGTGACCCAGAGGTCAGCAGAGAGTTAAGTGTTTTCATTAGTACCATCACTACGCTTTGCTTTGTGCAGCACCCCAAGTCTTAAGTTAGTCTTTATGTGGTAGGTGCTATATAAACAGAGACAGACAGTCTAATGGTTTACGTCAATGCTTGTAAACCCAGTGAATTTGTTGAGTCTTTACTAAAAATTCAAAATAGTTATGGAATGCTCTTCTTCCCTATTCCCCCCCCCCCCCCCCCCCGGGTTTATGGTTGTTATAAAACAAAAGGATTAAATTCCTTTAACATTAAGAGTTTGGAGATCTAGTGCCTGTCTGTTCCTTACAGTTTGACAGGCAGTGCTTGACCTTGAGATGGGTAAGTAGTTAGGAAACACAATCTTTCCTTTAGATTGCTGTAAAATATTTAACACACTGTGACTGCTCTTGCTTGTAAAAAAGCCCTTACACCCATGACCTGTTACTAAAAAAAAAAACAGAAAAAGAAAAAAAAAAAGTGAAAGGGAAAAAAAAAAGGTAAAAGAAAAGAAGTAAGAAGGAGGGGCAACAACTGGGTTAGGTCATGTAAGGTGTAGAGGGATTGGAGTATTGCCAAACCTTGTATTATAAAAGAAATTAAATGTTTAGCCTTAAACAAACATTATATTTTGAGAGTAATTTCATAGATTTTATTTGCACTGTGTTTTGCAAAACCTTCTTCCCCAACATGCGAGCCATCAGCTTTTTTTAATGAATATTTTGATACTCTTTCTTCTGATGCCAAAAACTGAGGCTGTAAGGAAAACAGTAAATATTGCATAGGAGTCAGCAGCATTTTGTTGGGCTGCAGTTCTGTGAACAGCTCAAGTGATCCAGTGGGCAGTTGCTGCCAAAAGGCTGCCCAGTCCCTCCCTGGGACTTTTCCAGACTTTTGGTCTCATCTACGAGCCAATTCAGCTCACTCACACAGCACAGAACTCCTGTGATAAAACCAGTGTCCGCTTGCCTGCTAGCTGCGGGGGGTTACATTGGCCTGGAGAGAAACCCAACGAGTGTCAGAGCTGGTAAGAAATAAGCAGTGGGAGCTACAGGGATGTAGATGTAGCTGCAGTTCGGGTTTGAGCAGCCTTTTTTAGTCTGTCCTGGGGCCTTCAAACGTTTTCATTTTCAAAATGTTTGCACAGTGAAAGGCTGCACATCCCTCAGATGTGTTGGACAAAACTTGAGCTATTACAGTATTATTTCTCTTCTGGAAGTGTTGAGTTTGATGTATTTTTACATTGTGTGACTTTTTTTTTTTTTAAAGCATTTCCTATCCATTTGTACACTCAAAGATAAATATTCATATGACTCTTAAGCTTTTTGGAACAGTATGGTAAATATTCACCCAAGTCTGCATCAAAAATTATTTAATTCTCTAACTTAAGAAGTTTTATGAAATGCCATTTTAAATTCATCATACAGTTATGTTTTTTTCTTTTTTCCTTTTTCTTTTAAAAAAAGCATATTTTAAATGGGGGTCTGGAAAAGACAGGAGAGAGGACTAAGCAATAGAATTGTTCTGAATTTGTATCTCTCGGCCAGTTCATAGCATAAAATGTAAAGCTATTTCAATCTGTATAATGTTCAAGAGGCAACTGTACTGATGTGCAGGTCTGTCAAACTGGAGTGAATTCTGTGGACAGCACGAACAGTGGTCGTCTCTGGTAATTTAGGGTTCAGGAATTTGTTCCCCATTTGGATTCCAGGCAACTTGTATTTGATTTCACAGATGGTGGTCTCTTTCTTGTTCCTTATGGACAAGAGACAATGTAAAAGCTGGCATAATTGTGGTAGGCTTTAAAGGGACTGGACAAGGAAGGTCCTTCTTCAATAACTTCACAGGAAGGCCCTAAATGTACTTAAACCAGGCTTTTTGTGTCTGTTCTTACTTTTTTTTTCCAACCAGGTCAAAAGCAGGAAGCACTTGAATTCTTGTGAAGTGTCCAGCTTTGGGTTCTTTATATTTCTGTTTTGGTGCAGTGAGCATTCCCAGGGAGCTGCTTGCTTTTTCTGTGTTTCGTAGATGATGGTTGTTAATTACTTGGCAGGGAGATTGAGGCGCTTGGGGAGCCTGACAGCGGGCTGCCTGCCCCTGGCTTGGGGCAAGAAAGGCATTTGCCACCGAGCAGCCAGAGTGCCACACAGTTGCGCCGCTCGTGCTGCTGTAAGGGACGAGCAACTGCGTGTTTCTCTCCACCCGCGCTTTGTTCTTGATCGAGTTCATAATGTTATATTTACTTGTAATCTTTCACATAATGAAGGGTAGTGCCTGGTAGCCTGTTGTGATGCTATTGTGCAGTTAAAACCCTGCAGCCTGTTCTTTAATTAGGGTGTGTTACTTTAAATCTCAGGCCACGCATTTTTAGAGAATAGTTTTTCGATTTATTTTTTCTTATCCTTCCCTACTGTTTGCTCCAACCCCACTGAGATGTGATTCAACAGAATTAACGTTATCTAGTGGCTACTTGCTTCTGGAACGGGAGTCTTGTCTTCCTTTCCCCATCACTGAATTTACATCTTTTCCCAAGCTCCAGTGCATCTAAGGTGAACGTGTGCGTGAAGCTGGCTGCTTTTTTTTGGCAGGGTTACATTTCTTATGGCTTAACTTTCCTGGACTGCATCCTGGGGCTAAAGGTGTGCCAGCACTGATGCACAGAAAGTGGTGGGAGCAGGCAGCCAAGAGGAGGGAGGGGAGCGGGTGCAACAGCTCGTGTCCGTGACAGCTGGCTGCTGGATGGGCTTCGGGTTGTCAGATGCTGTCCGGACACACGTACTGCCTCAGCAGTTGGATGTGGGAAGCAGTTTCCATCTATCAGTGATAATTTTATTGGCTTGTATTGAATAATTGACTTCTGTTTGGATCTTCGGCTGTTCTGCATTTTGTATATATTATATTACATATTTATATCTTTAAATTACTTGAATGCTATCAGTGTGTATATTTATACAACTTCTGCTCAGATCTTCTGAAATAATAGATCAGTTACAGTTTCAACCTTCTGTAATTAGATTATTTTTTTTTTTTTTCCCTCCCTTTGGGCCTGTGGGTTTTTTTTCGGTTTGCTTTGGGGTTGTTTTTTTTTTTTTTTTTTTTTAGCTTCCTGTTTCTAAAAATGCTTTCTCTTAGCAGTCCTTTTATCAACAGAAGGAGCTGATTTCATATCTCAAAGCATATGGGTATTTTCTAAAATAGCTCTAAGTTGAGATGAATATGAAATAACTGCACAAATAATGGCAGAGCAGAAGATGAAAATGTCAGTGACTGACTTGTTAGAGAAGTCTTCTGAAGCAGTATATACTGAGCAAAATGGTGAAATTTGTAGTTAGATCAAATGTATCAATTTTTTTTTTTTTGAAACCTGTTAGTATTTGTCTAAAAATCTAAACACACTGTTATTTCAAAATGGCTTATCAGTTGTAGAAGGGGAGGTCTTTTGTCATTGTCTGAGTTATCACTGCACTTGCATAGTATGTATGCGTTAACCTATCATCTTGAATCATTCCAATGGTTTGTATGAGATACGATCAGCTGCGTTTTTTCCTCACATGACCCCATTAGTGCAGGTGCTCTCCTTAATATGAAGTTAGACTGTGCTGCCCAGCATTGTGTCATGCTGGTTATCTTATATATGGTAACAGGAAGAAAATAAATCATCTTAAGACTTGACAAATAAAGTGAAAGAAACATTTAGGGCTCAGTGCCACAATCCTGGCTCAGACAAGTGATTCTTCTGTGATCAGTGAGTCTGCTTATACAAATAGGTGTCTTATTTAGTAAATAGGAGCTCAGAACATTTAGAAAATGATGACTGCCATCTGTGCTGGCATCAGTTAAAAACTCAGTGAAAAATCTCAGTGTTAAGTAAAATAATAGTTGAGGGGATGTTGCTCACCTCACACAGCTCTACACAGAAAACTAAAAGGAAAAAATAGTTTGGGGAAAACTTGGTGGAGGTGCATCCTGTTCATCTTTTCTTGTGCTAGGGTTCACAATCAAAATAGCTATTAATGCAGTAGGAACTCAAGAAAGCCCCATAAACCTTACTCAAACCCTTCCTTTGTCAAACACGTAGGAAGCTGTAAAGAGCTGTAAAGGGGCAGGCAGGAAGTGGACCTCGGATACAGGGCTCACCATTTTTCCCATGATCGTGACAGGGGAAAAGGTTGAAGGACGTAGTCAGGACACTCCTGTGACTTTGTGAAATACTGCCATATGAGAAGCAGTTGCTGAGATGAAAGTTGCCATCATGTGTTATGGCACTGGCAAAAGGCTGTGCTGACAAGGAGGGAGGAATTACCTGAAGTTACCTGGTGTAGAAATGAGACAGTAACAGCAGGGTAGCTGACTTTGGTTACAGGATCAACTTACCCTGCCTTCTCCTGGCACGATGAAGCTGCTGCTGATTACTGTACCTGTTTTCTTTTTCAGTGTTTATTTTTGTGGTAACCTTGTGGTTCTTAAATACATGAAGCTCATGGTACATGGCTTGTAGGGTCAGGAACTGTGGTCACCCTTAACACTTATAGATAGGCTTAATAAAAAGAAAGAAAAAATATTCTCCAAACTTGCTGAAAGAAATATTGACATTATTTTATGAAAAGCAAGCCATGAAAAGTCTCTGCAAGTAAAAGAACACTATTGCATATTTTCTCTTTAGATTTTGGACTTGATCATACATGTGCAAAGACCAAAGTGAAAACAAGCGTTTGAGGGCATGTTTTGTAATACAGGAACTAAGTATGTGAAAGAGCAGTCCTTGGTTCATGTAAACAGAAGTCCTCTTACTCGGAGCTCTCTCTTCAATCATATGTCTTTCTGGAGACATGGCTTGTCTCTGTTCATGTAAGAAACCTTCATTATTCATTAAATAGTTGATGAATGACCATCATCAGCAAAGCCATTGTCCCAGTGTGTATGAGTGTAGGTGACTCATAAGAACCTTAGTGTAAGAGATGCTGTGTTTTTGGCAGAGGACCTCAGTCATAAGCTGCTACTTTCAAACCGCAAGCTGCGCATTGGCAGCCTATTCTAAATCAGTATTTTCCAGTCCAGGGAGACGCTGGTGTGCTTCAGCCACTGAGCTGGCTAGTTCTGCCTGCTCCCTTCAGCAGCCCTGCTCCCCTGTGACAGGGGGAGCAGCAGTGGTAGGTTTCTGGAGGTCTTACCAGCTGAAGCAGCTGCTCAGTCAGTAGCAAGGCCCGAAGGCTTGCTGCCTTCCCTCCCTGCAATGAGGGAAGAGGTAGGAGTAGAAAACCACAGCAGCAATGACCGAGAGTAAGGTTGTCACACAGTATCTCTGTGACTTGCAGCCTCTGCAACCTGTCTCCGAGCAGTGCTCTGTAATTCCACCCTTGCAGTCATCAGTAACCCTCCAGCTCCTCTATTCTTAAGGTGCCTCAGCATCGATTTTGCCACCAGTAGCCTCCAAAAACTGGGTGATTAGAGAGCAGTGGCACTGCTAGACTGTAGACAACAGTATGAAAGCAGTGGTCCAGCAGTGGAAAGGTGTAGAAGATGGTGGCTGCTGAGGGGCTTGTTCTCAGAAGGCTCAAAACTGTGCCTTTTTAATACAGTTTTAAAAAGCTGTTCACTGTTTCTTTTTCCATTTTATTTTACACGACTAGTTAACATTCATAGTATGTACCACTTAGACTTTATCAAATTAACTTTGATTTTAAAGACTACACGTTTTGAAGATGTGGGGTTTTTTGGTGTTTTTTTTTTTTTTTTTTTTACTTGCTTTGCATTCCCTTCCCTCACATTGCATCTCCATATTCCAGAATGTGCCCTCTCTGATGGGGAGTGTACTGTAATCAGTGCATGTTGCATGGAGAAACCATAATTACTTCTCAGGAAATAGTTTTTTGGGCTTAGTCTGGGAAAAAGCCATTTGAACTCCTGTACAGTGCTTTTTGTTTCATTGGAACAGCACCAGCAATGCATGTTATATTACTGTGCTAATCCAAAATTTAGACAAATGTTGAAAGATAAATCTATTAACTGCTGACTTATTCATTTTACTAAGGCTCACAGCAGATGTGCAGCTCTGCCTACATGGAAATGATTATTAGATCGGAGCCAAAAGAACAAAGATCACAGCCAGACAGGACAAGAGACTAAGGCACACTGAGTCTGCCTGCTGCAGCCAGTGTTGGCAGGACATTTGTAGTGAATCTGAAATTCACCATTCAGTCCTTTACTTTGCGTGATGTGTAGTATACTGAGACTGAAATCAGGAGATTATTGTTGTTAAATCTTATTTTGATAATATTTAAATGCTTCCTGTTAAGCTTGGACTTTATAATCTTGAAGCAGGTAACCTATTTAAATGTAGTGGCATACATAGCTGGTAACTTGGCAAAATGTAGCTCTTTAGTAGCAGTTACTATAAGCTGTATTTCAGTCTAAAAATGAAAGTTACTGTGGGAAAGATGGATGGTTTCTTCCAACCAGAACAACTATAAAGCTTGACAAAACATAGGAGAGGCAACATTGAATGCTTGAGTCTCGTGAATACCTGCAAACCAAACCAGTGCAGTAATGTCTCATCTTCAACCAAGCAGATAAGTGTATGTATCTACTTTGAATTGGGTTCTATCCCTGATGCTCTGCATAACCCAGCTTTCTTTATTAGAAATGAAATTATTTGAAAAGTGAAAGTCGTTTCTCTTCTTAGAAGATCTTTTGTGTTGCGCACAGTTAAACTTGCTGAAGTTTGTTTCTTTTCTCCTGTATTACTGCTCTGTGTGTTTTGTAAGTGTTGTTGTAACATACTCGGTGTTACGCATATCACAATTTGGAAACCTCTGCTCTGTGTTACTATACAAGATAGCATATCTACCAAGAAGATGAATATTTTCTAGTTCTTAGCAAGTATTGTGTAGCAAGCGTTTGGCCTGCCAGTTTTAAGTTCAACATTGTTTCATCTGTTGAACTTCACCATCAAATGACCCATTCACAGGGGTCATTGAACTAAAAAAGCAGTGTCGATACACTTTTTGCTATCTACAATTTATACCTACCATATTTACTTGAAGATTTATTTTCTACATGCAATAAATGCTATGAAAGGGAGGATAATATTTGTTTGGTAGTTCTAAGAATGTTCCCATGCAGTAAGAAATAATAGCCTTATATGCTTTACGTCTTCATTATTCCCAGAAAGCAGTCTACCTTCTTCCGTTGAACTTAAAATATTTTCACCTGTGTCTGGAGAATAGCTTTGCAAGAAAAAAACCTACAATTTTGCATTTTGCCAGTGTATCTGAACTAATCCTTTAATAGAACCTGATCTGTGTCCTGCGCTTTGCCAAGATTCCACTTCTCAAAGATAATTCTAAACCTTCTGATATTTGCCTTTTATTTTTTTGGCCAGCATATTCTTGCAGAAAGAAAACTAATTTCTTCAGTGAGACAGCCCTCCTGACTTCAGCAAAAGTTATTTTTTCCTCTGTTTACAGCATTGGGTTATCAACTGTTTGCAGCATTTCAGCAGTGGCTCACCACAGTAAAGGCTAGCCTGATGTTTAACCTTTAGAGGTAATCTGCACAGAACAGAATACTAATATGAAGGTTTTGTACTATTCTGCAGCTGCAAAGCATTCACAACTCTGTCACCACTGTGATGGGAGAGGTGAAGATATATCAAAACACAAATGTGTGATTACCTTGAGGGGATAGCATTTAATAGAATTTGGAGGAAGGCAGATTTTTTTTGTTTTCATGAGAGAAACTTGGACCTCCAGGCTTCCTACTCTCCTCCTCCATACCCCTAATTTTCAGATAGTTTGGGCTTAGTCCAGTTATTCTTAAAACGTGTTTGGGTACGCATCAACAGTATAAGCCTCTTGGTAACATGTCGGTTCCTCTCACAAACAGGACAAACCTGTGAAGGGTAGGTACCAAGTTACTAGAAACTTAGTTTTGAGAGCACGTTTGGACACGATTGTGGGCAAAATCCATGATGTGATTTACTAGATTTCCTGCTCAGGCCTCAACAAATCTGTTGTTGTAACTGCCTGGGTGAGAGGCTGCTTTCTGCCTTCTTGTTTGTGCTTGGGAAGCTGCTCACTCTTGTCCTGGCCTTGCTACAGCTCCTGTAGTGTTCAGTAAGTGGATGGGTTGAATTAGTCTCTTGTAGTGTCAGTGCTACTTAACACTGTTCTGAACTGATCAGGAGATCGTATGGCTAGGTTACTGCGGCTAACCCAATGCTTTGGTAGACAGACTGTTAGCTGAACCTCCGCAGATGTCCAGGGATGAGTAGGAAGGGTGAAGCTTTGCATTGATCTTACATGAAAAGATCTAGCAGTAGAACATCAAGACCACAACCATTATGGCAGGTGTTCTTGGGACTTAACACGCTAGCTATACATGACTATATTATTTTAAGAGAAGTAATTTTGAGACTTAAATTTTGCCTCCTGGCAGTCACAAGAGCATAACCCCTTTTCCATAGACTTTGGTTACATCCAGAAATGCAGCATTTCTTTCATTCACAATGTATGATCAAGAGTGGGATCACAATGGCAGTAAAAATTAGACAGTGCTGGAACATATAGATGCACTATGTGCTACAAGTGGGACTGAAAATAAATCTTAGAATCATAGAAGGCCTCATGGTGTTGAGATTGTCTTCCTGAAGCTTATGGAACTGCTGATGGAGGACCTATCCAATACTAAAACATTAGTTTAACCTTTTGTGCATATAAATAAGATATTTTTTTCATGTTACTGCTATTTCAAGCTGGCTGATTATGTTTGTCTGAATGCTCATGGCTCCAAGTTATTTCTAATTAGAATGCTCTGAAAAAATAACGCATCACCTCGCTTCAAACATTCTTGCAGATGCAAGCTTCTAGCTTCTCATTTCCTTGCAGGTGATAAGCAAAATAATTAAGTGCTTATCAAATTTACAGTGTTTATTTTTCTTTTCTGTTAGTTATTTATTACCTTCTCTTTCTCACTTTACATTCCTACCTGCCCCCATTTTAAATTTTTTTAAATCTTTCCCCACCTTTCTTTTCTCTTCATCATGTATTTAATCGTCCATGATTATAAGAGGTGGTATTAATCATACACTAGTGAACACGGTAACTAGCTGTTAGTATTTTGTTGCGTATTGCATTTCTGACTTCAAGTAAAATTTCTCAGCTATTATAATGCATAGGAATAGCAGTAGTATGCAAGTGTTTCTTTAATCAGGTCAGAAATAATTGCAGTGGGAATCTATTTCAGCCCAGTAAAAGCTGCAGGTTTTTGCAGCATGTCTGACTTTTTGCATATATAATGGGATTTTAAGTTGTGTTTACAGGGCAACAGCTGTATTTCTAAAAGGTGGACTGTGTTACTGCTTACTTAAATGGACAGAATTGAGCAGCCCTACTGAAATGCAATGCCCCTTACTGAGCTGTAGTTGGGGAGCTGGAGATTCTGAAGCGTATTAGCTGTCAAATCTGCAGGCAGAATAGTTTTCAGAAAGCTCTAAGACTTCACACCTTCACCCTCATTGCAAAGTTATGAGTGATCTGAATGTAGATTTATAAATTATGTGCAGTTGCCTACCTGACTTGTGCATTGTACTGATCCTGCAGAAGTTACTCTTTCTTAAATTTGTTTCTGAATTGCGGATTCCCCAGTTGGAGTGTAAACGGCTACAGTATGGTGTGGGATTCTGTAAGACAGGGAAATTCAGCCTGTCAGCTCTTTGATGGAGACAAGAAAGACTTGCTGGTACGACCCCCTGTACAATCACCTTGGTCTGTCTAAGAACTTTCAGTACTTTCACCTCCATAGGAGAGACAGAAATGGCACTTAACGTACCTTCTTAGGCATTGAGGAATGGTGTGGGACACAGCTCCCACTGCTGTAGTACAATACAACTTTTTGTGTATGGAGCGATACCCAAGGAAACAGAGCTAAGGAATTTCTGCCTAAGATCACAAATGTCTCAGAAGCTTCTGTATGTGGTAGGCCTCATTACATTATCCGCATTGTTCTGGGACCAGCCACCTTTATGTTCGTGGGAGATCCCTTGCTAATTGAATGAAATGGAAGAGGGAATGATGCCATGTTGCAGCTGCAGGTGTCTTGCATGCATTGTGATCTGAGTACTGGCGCTTTGGTAGCGTGGGTTGTTGATCTCACCATGGACCTCTGCAAGTCTCTGCGTTTGTAGAGGCAGCTTCTTGGTGTAGTTCTACTTCAGTGTTTAAAAGGAAAAATAAGCTTCTAAGAAATAAAGCATAAACACTTGAAAATATTGTTGGAATCCACAAAACGTTGAAGAATCTTTAAGCAGTGTTGAGCAATAGCTATGGCATCTCTTTCCACTGCTGTTCTAAGAGCAGGCTTGGCTGTTGCTAGGAATGGCTCAATATGATGGATTATGTCATCGGAGAGGGAGATGGATTAAATCAGAGGGTCCAGACTCTGCAGACCAGCTGTTGTTCAGAAGACATCAGAGGATCACCTTATTAAATGGTTGAGTGGGTTTTGGATTTGCTTTTTTTGGAAACATGCAAAGAAAACCCCAGTCGTGCTTGCATTTCTACTAGTACAAGCAAGCAAAGGTAAAATGTTGGCAAATAATAAATTCAAGTTTTCAAACTCTACCCTAATCATTTTGTTAAAAATGAAAAATTGTGACAACGGTGCAATAAATGATAAATGGGTTTTCCTCCTTTCCCTTGCTCCTCCCCGCAAAAAAGTTGTGGATTTTTTGGATTCAGAGATGAATGAATATTGACCTAAGTGAGATCTCAAGGTCCTTCGTATTATCATTTCAAGTTTTTAATTGTGTTTACAGAACAAATTGCTTCCACACCCCAAAACAAAAGTGCATGGTTTAGGCTTGTGTAATCACATTCTAATAAGTGCTTTTATTACAGTTTCCATTGTTTGAATATATTTTGCTCTATATTTTCTTCCAGCTTTCTTACCAATAGCAGCATATTGATCCTCTTAATCAGAATAAATTCCATTCTGCTAGGAAGAAATGAAGCAGAAGTGTCAGCTGGCTTTGTGCTTTGCTCTTATTTTTTTTTAATACTTATAATAGGAGCCCTTTCTTACAAAAAAAGTTGCAATACATTTAGCTATTTTTTGGATGCTACCTTCTGTAATAAAATAAACTTTTTGACTGTATAGCATTTTGTGGACACTTTGAATACAGAAATAGAATGGCTGAACAAAAATGCTCTTTTTTCTATAGTTCTGTTGAACAAGCACATTGACAATTCAGATGATAGAAAAAAGTCTGTTAGAAATTGTAATCTTTCTATAGAAGAGCTCAGGCTAGTCATCGTGGAAGTCTTTTTTTATATCCAGCTCTTCAAAGTTTAAACAACATAATAAATTCCAGTGAAAGGCAAAGCATGTTTTTAGGATGTGACACTCTTAAATGGAAGACGTGTATTTTAATTTTCTCTATAGAGAAGTGTTAGCACTTAATAAGTGTGTTTGTAGTCATTCTACCTTATATTTAATCCTGTTTCTAACTCTTTGTTTTTTCTATGTGTTTGTTTTTCAGGCAGCAGCATCTGTCCAAAGTCCTTAATATTGTCTAGATCGTGTACAACGAGTGCCGCAACCAGGCTAGTTGAGCAGAATGTACACAATGAAGCAGCTCAGGGAATAAATGGAAGTGTGCCAGTCAAACAGTCTCCACGTTCAGCTTCAAATCCAAAGCCACAAGGTAAGTAGTCTCAAATATTTTTGTTAGGGAAGTTGTTCTTCATCTCAGACTTGGAGAAATAAAGCACCTTGAAAGAACTATATTTGTCAGAAAGAAAATAGTGGGGTAAAAGCCTACTACTGAAATACAAATGTTCTGTACATGCGTTATAAGTCTGTAATTTCTGGTAATATTTTGCCGAAAAAGGTTCTTAGAAGGGAAGTTGGACTTACTAATATGTTACAAGCACATAGGTCTAGCTACCCTTTTTTATCTCAAATGTCTAGTAATTTGCTGTGCACTTACTGCCCAGGAAGTGGCTAGTATGTAGAGATGGGAGAACGCTTGTAAGCCCCTTGTTTGTATTAAACTATTGCCAGGGCTTATTTTTCAAAAGGATTACTGTATTTGAGCTGAAGGTTTTGGTACTATTCTTGGAGTGTTTGGCAGGCTGGCTTCAAGGTAGGGGTGGTGGGGAAGATATTCAGGGCCCTTGGGGTTCTGGCAGAGCTCGAGAGGAGCCCTCCTTCAGGAGTATGTGGAAAAATGGGAACTTTGTGCAGTAAAAGCTGACCAATAATGTCTGCAGAGTAGAACTAGATTTCCCTTCTTTCTGTCCATAAATAGTATCTTCACTTTTAGAAGCTAAATAGTTCAACCTACATGTTGTCTTATATATCTAAACCTCAAACCACCTTTTTATGTGGTCTTCTCAGTAATATTGATGATTCTGCTGAGGTTGATCACAATAAAGAGTCAGTATGTTCTGGAAATCTTGGATTTGAAGTGAATCTGGGCTCATGTCTTTTAGGAGTGACATGCAATAGGAACTTCATTCATCTCAAAAGTTTAAAAAAAAAAAAAAGAATGATTTTAGAAGACTGATAGCATGATTCTGCTCAGTGAATTGGATTCTGAAACACAATGCTGATGTGACAGAAACTAGAATTACTTATAGAAAGCTAGATCACATCTAAATCACATATAGAAACTAGAATCACATAAAGTCATCATGTAGTGGATTTAATAATTTGTGTATCAATTAATGGGAAAATGCATCTTGAAGAATTTTGCATCAGTCCTGAGTTCATCTTAGAGTTAAGGAGGGAACAAATTTATTGGGATGTCAAGAAAGTTTTGTTTACTTAGGGAGAATGAGAGCAAAATAAAGCTGTATGTTTTGTATTGGCAAAAGTTCTATAAAAACAGGCAGTATTGTTCACTAAGCTAAGATGTTTTTATCAGTCATATGTAAACATTACTTAATTGAGTGGTCTTTCTGCACCAGTTCCTAGGTCTCTGAAATGCATTCTCTGAAGCTAAGTTAACAAGAGAAGATGTGTTCTTCCTAAGAAAAATATTTTAGAAATCTGTTAATGGATAAACAGAAATGGGCAATCAATAAAAAGATTTTAAGCCTTTCAAAAACAAAGCCAGCCCACTGATTATAACTTTAGCTGTTAGATAAATTAGGAGTTGGATATTATTGGACCCCATTCATTCAAGACATTACGCAGCTGTTGTTGCTCTTTCCTAGTGATGACTTCTGTGTTTGTCAAAATTCCTTGCTCCAAAATGTGGCATAGCCAGGAATAGTGTTGTAGTCTAAGAAATGCAGCTGTGTAGATTATATTCAATAATACTGTTGTAAATAGTATTTTGTGCCTGCTTTGTTCATGGGCCTATTACTTTCTCCATTTATTTCTATTAAATATGTGCATCATATTGAAGTTATATAGTGTATCTTTTTGGCCTTTTTATTTAATTGAAGCAAAACAAAATAGAATGAATGAGATAAGCATTTGGGAGTCCAAATAATCCAAGCAAACTGAATTGCTTTAATTTATTGCTTTAAATGTGGTTGCTCTTTCCCCCCCGCCCCCCCCCCCCCCCCCCCCCCCCCCCCAAGAGCTTTTCATGTACAGGTACAGAAACATTTTTGATTTATAGTAGCAGGAAATGTTTTTCCAAATTGTTGTTCTAGTCATGCAAATATTAAGTGTTCTTTCATAACAAAAGGAAACAAGATCACAGACCTGAATTGTAATGCCAATATATTTGGTTGTTGATGAACTAACTGCAAAATGACCTTCATCTAACCTACCAAAATGTATATAATTAAAATGAGAGATATAAAGATGACTTTGAGGTTGCATTACAAGTGGGGTACAGCTATTTTTAGTAAACTTAGCTTTAACAGAAGAAATAGAGCTTTAATATAGAGGAAAAATGTCCAAAATCTTGCACTTGAAGTGAACCCTGGACTCCAAACCTGTTTTGTCTGTACTTGGTCTCTAAGAAGTAGTTTAAATATTTGGAAACAGATCACTCAGGGTAGCTAGGTCATGTGAATAAATTTCTGCACAGAATCCAACATAAAATTCTTTCTTTTAATTTTCATTTTTTTCCCCTGGCATTTCAAGAAGAAAACAAACTAGCTGTCTAATACACTGACAGCAACAGAGCAATTTTTGTTCCCCAATAATTCTTTCCATCAATAATTTAGCAATTCATATGTCAGATTTCTGTGTTGAGTACAGTTTGATTCATGAAAATCTTTGCAAATTTGGAACAAAGCCTGAAACTGACTGAAGGCTGATGAGGGAGTTAAGCAAAGAAATCAGGACTGCGGAGAAAAGCAGTCGCTGTCTGTACCAGCTGTGAAACATGGTGCTTTGCCTTTGCATCAATGCAGTGCATTCTCTGATAAAGTGGACTAATCCAGACTGGAGGTAGTCAGTGGAAATAGCAAAATGCACTACTGAGTTCCAAGGCAAATATGACACATGATCTGAACCTAGCAATAGCAGAATGCCTGTAGAGTAACATGTACAAATTGACCAGTTTTCTCTAGTTTCTTCTATTCCCTGCTCTTTGAACCTCTTGTATGAGTTTTATATGATGCCCTATTACTAAATACTGGGCACTGAAACTGTTGTCTGTACCTGGTAGTTTTATTGTAGAATGGAAAATACGTTGAAATGTCAACACTTCTGCAAAGCAGTGAAGTGTCTTGTCAGTTCAAGACTATGCATCAGTTGCTCATTTAAATTTTTCTAATGAGTGCTTAGGAGTACTTGTGTATCTCCTGCTGAGGTTGAAGAGGCATTTTTTCTTGGGTTGGAGACGATTTTCCACTCCAGGAGATGGCCTGGTTTATGCTACCATGAAGTGGAAGGGATGCAAAGCATTCAACACGGGAGATTTCAGCAGTCAGTTTTAGCTGACGACCTACTGTGTAGCATCAATCCTGTCTTCCTTTCTCAGTTAATTATAATATAGTCTGTGGGTTTGCAGGTATTCAGTGTCCTGGGCCCAGAAAAGCTGTAAGACCTCTTAAAGGTCTGGGATGTAGACTGTACATCTCTGGCAAATGAAACTTCTACAATTAAAGGTGAATTGAACTAAAACTGAGAGCGGTTTCTTGCTAGAATTCTCCAATCTCAGTGGTGCTTTAAGAAACCTGTAGCAATGTCTCTTTTATCAAAAAAACCTGTTAAATCCAAAATATTATTTCCAGGAAGAAGATAAATGAGAGAACAAAGCACATCTGATTTATTATTGGTTGTCTTTATTAATATATTATTGGAAGATACTTGTTCTGCTGTGATATAAAAATATGGACTTGCACATCCTAAAGAGGAGATGACTTTTTCTCTCTTTTTAGGTTACTCTCTTTTCTCTCCTTCTAGGTTACTAGTTACTAGGTTACTAGTTATTTTGTACTGTTCTTGTGAGTGTAAATCTTTGGTATCTATCCACCTGTGCTCATTTGACCTTCCTGAAGGTGACGGAGCATGCATGCAAGGAGGCAATGAAGGATGACTCAGCCAGGAGAGCTGTAGTTGCTTACCACAGGAAATTTTAACTATGTATTTTCATTGAATCAAAGAGTAGCAGCATTTTTAACTAGCAGGAGTTAAACGAGTAGAGGGAGATAGAACACATTACACTTTCCAACAGAAGAGACAAACGATCTTTGCTAATATCCTTTGGAGTTGGCAAAGGTGGTTGCACCTCTTGAGCCATTTGTAGCATTACCTCCTATTTCCTTATGTATATGTACAAAGTAGAATGCACAACTAGGCACTGCAGCTTAAATCTTGATTAGGTATTTTGGCTAGTGTTACAAAGTAGCAGCTACCTGAGCATACTGAGGGGTTTTCTCTGAGCAGCATATGCAGTTCCTATCTCCTAATGAGCTCAAAATTCTACAGTATAGAAACAAGAGTATTTATAGACTCAAACAGAGCTCTCTATTATGCAGGGTATTACAATGGGCCAGTCTTTTCTCTTTTTTTTTCTTTAAGATCCTTGCTGTGTGCACATTGAAAAATAATCTGATTAAAACAAAACACTTCAGAAGTACATTGAGGGGAGAATTAATGGAATTTGTTTTCCATAATTCCTGTTAACAAGGTTGACCTTACAGGAAGGTTTGCAGGTTTATTTTACACTACTGATTCTTTTCTTTTCATTGATCTTGTGACTGTCCTTTTCCCATTGCTCTATTTCTGAAACTTAGAGTAGCTACAGCAGCAGCTGATTAGGGGAAATGCTGTCTGTTAGATGGTAATAGGGAGGGGTAAAGAAGAAAATATCTTGCATTAGTGAATTGGCATAGTTGTTTGGTTTGTGGTTTTCCTCTGGAGACACTGTAGGGATTTTCAGTATACTGGGCTTGTCCAGTTTGACCAGAGGTTGCTCATGCTTGCCCTACTGAAATGCTGCTAAGCTGGCAGTTTTTCAGTAATAGCCGCAAAAGTGTGCGACACCTCCACAGAATGTCCTAGAATTTGATTTTTGTCCCAGTGGATCCAGTATAAAAATAGCTTCCAACTAATTCCTTCTGCTTTATCAGTAGACATTAATTCCCTCAAGTTTAGTAGTTTTAATATATCCTTCTGAGGATATTAACATTTTATGAGATGTACAAAAGAATTGAAGAGATGTACAAGTCCATTAAATAAGAGAATTCACAGGACTGCAGGTTATACAAAATCTATTGTAAGAGCCAGAAGTGTTTCTACAAACTAGTGTAGCATCCACCCAGCGTCCCCTTTCTTTCTGTTTCCTCCCTGAGGGAATGGCAGTGCCCACGCTCAATTACGTGTCCCGCTTTTTCCCAGTCCGCTTGTCTCGCCTTTTTCAGCTGTCCCATCGCCTTTGTCAGCACAGCAAGCTATTCAGCACTTGGACAATTATCTGATGCTCGTTGGCCTAATTCTGCCAGACCTTCTCCGAACTCCCTGAGAAGAGGGAATATGGGGAAAGCTGCTCCGCTGCACTGCAGCTGCAGCTGAGCAAATGTATGTGGCTTCTCAGGAGAGGCTTCTGTTGCCACACATACTCAAGCAGTTACACAATTTAATATTCTGCTTGTTTCAGGATTGCATTGTAATTATTTGAAAATTGCAGCATCTACATCCTTTCTGCACTGCATCTTTCCCCACACTTGCTTTTTTGCTTGTGTTAATATATATAACATAAAGCTTGAAAGGACCAAAGATAAACATATACACAGTAAAAGCATCTGATCTGCAGTAATTCTCTTCCTTCTCCCTCTGATTATTTCATTTGTCATCAATTGTAGTTGATGTGATTGAAGTCTTAAGCTTTTTGTGGTACATTCATTTCTTCAGAGTCCCTCATGGTAATTTCAGACTGCAGCTATCACTACAATCCCTCCTAAGTGCAATTAGATTATTGGAAGCACAGATAAATATTACCTTCTATAAATTCAATGTAAGGTAGTGATGGGAAGTCATCTTGAATCAAGTGTTCCTTCAAGTTTATCATAGTTTCTGATAGTATATTTGCAAGAATTTTTTCAACAGTGCTTTCAAATGTCAGTTGACAGAATTTAAGCTAATTCTTGTGGTGCACCGGTTTTCCAGGGTAAGTCACTAAGCTATTCTAGAGTCAGCGAAGTGAGGAACATGGCTTTTCACATCCATCTATCGTATATGCTATACTAGTGCTTAGTTTTTCTGCCATGAGAGTTGCACGTGATTCCTAATGCAAGTTTCTGTCCTCCTTCCCTTCATGTTTGCTCCCTGGCAGGTCTGTGTAGTTACTGGAGGGCCGGCGCCTGTGGCACGCCAGAGCATTGGTGCCTGTGGAGCAGTGGCCGAGCCGCTGGGGCTGCCGGTTCCGCTGGCAGTGCATTGCCTGCTCCTGCCCATCTATGCCTGCCTTTTATTAAAGGGCAGATATAGTCTTTATTTTTCACTTCCATATCAAATGTTTTCACTTCTCCCCACAATATGTTTTGGGAGCGTGTGTGGGAATGAACAGCATTGTGGTCTTGGGAATTGAGGACCTTTCCATTAAGTCTCTCTTGTTGATGCAGCCGGAGGTGTGTTGCTCTGATAGTGGAACACATTGGGGCCCTGTCTGTGAAGTGCTTTTGTTGCCCACAAATGCTACATAGTTGCTTAAAGGGATAAAAGTTAATTTAAAGATCCCCCAGCACTTGTGACTTTAGTTGTTTTATGTGTCACCTTGTCTTTTGCGTTCTAGCCACTGCTGCATTAAACAGTGGCTGATCATTTACAATCTGATTAGGAGTTATGGCAGGGATGGGGAAAAAGCAAGAAGAGTAGAAAATATTTTCAGGGGGCCAGGTTTTCAGCAGTATAAATAGACAAATGTTCGGTGAGTAAAGGAAGCTAAAAGCTGAAGGCAAATACCTTTTCCGCTGACTATTATTATTGAAGTCACGAGGGAGAAGGTAAAGAATGAGAGCACCAGGGTTTTGGGGCAGCAATTTTAATCTCTCTCTTGAGCCCCACAGCACAGCTAGATCCTCTGATTATGCTTACTTCTTTTTTACGATAAAAACTTGCATTTATGGAGGCCACGTATGTGTTTACTACAGTACACTGACAAACAAGAACACCCCCCCCCCCCCAATTTACTAGTTTGTTAAAGTAACATGTGGTCCGGCTTTTATCCAAGAAATATAACAAGATGCCTGATACCAGCCAGTGCATAAAAAACCATATGAAGTCCCTGTATTGATAAAGCAACTTTATGGTTAAGTAAAGCCGAGAGCATCTCTTCTTCATTACCATAGTAAGTTCTTATGCAGAAGTGTCATGTATGTTCTGGCAGTTCAAAGAAACAGTGCATGAGCAATTGATTGTTGTTGTTGTTTGCAGTGCCTCCAAAGCCAGTTCATCTGCAGAAGGTGTCACCTGTTACATACCAAACCCCTAGGCATAAAGCTTTATCAAATCAGAAACCAAGAATGGAGGAAGAGACACCCACCCCTGTTTCTAGTGTCGCAAAGGAAAAGTCCAGTAAAGTGTCAGATCTCATCCATCGTTTCGAGGGAGGCAGGTATGTAATAGAATTTGAATTGGTTTGTAACTCTGTTGTGTGTGGATTATTGGAACTTGAGCATGTGAGGAAGAAAGTTCATCCTGAGGTAGTGCTCAAACCAATTCCTGCCAGAGGAGTTGATGGCAAAACTGCGCATGTTCTGAAATCGTGCAAGCCAATTGTATATTTGGCCTGTACAAGGTATGCTTTCTCATAAGGTGCTAGTCTTAATTTTTCTTTTAAAACAAACAAACAAACTTGTAGCATTTTTAAAACATCCTGAAAAATGTCAGCAATTTGAAATAAGTGCTGGTTTTAGAATGAAACTTTGGAGATAATATTGAATTCTTTTTTTCTTGCAGAAATAAAACATATTTACTTTTATAAGCAAATAGAAAAACCTAAAATCCCAATTTTCCTTTTATATTGATGTAACCTCTTCAGATGATTCACATGAAGAGGGTGAACTGTATGAGTTATTTGTATTGATATGGCATACATTCACTAAACTGTTTGCTTTGTAGTACTTAGTGATTTTGGTGGATTAGCTTGATGGTTTTGAGTTTTGATACTGCTTTTTACAGGAAACATTTGGAACTTTGAGAAACATGAACCACAGTGAACTCTGCTTTCACAAAATAGTGTTACTTGTGTGTCTTTATTTAGATGCGTGTGACAAGCGTTATAAGCTCTGAAACAGAAGTTAGAAGTATATCTGCTCTGTATAAAGAGAGCGACCTTCCAGAAAGCCCATGACAGAGGAACAGCTCAATAAACAGTCCAGTGACAGTTGAGCATTGCAAGTTTTGAATGTGGTTTTCTTGTGTTTCCTCGGGATACTGATGTTCTGAAGGGATGTCCTCTACGGGAATGAATGCATGATGTATGACAGAGCATGTCCTGAGGAGCCAGAGTATTAAGACTTTCATTGAAAGAATTTCCCCTCAAGATGGGGGAAATTTAATCCTTTATACAGAAGCAGCTGAGCGTTGCAAAAGTACATTTGCATAGTGGGATAGAAATCATTTCAGAGCTTCATCTGCAAGAAACTTCTGTCATTAGGTAGACTTAATTGCACTGCTGCCATGACAGCTGCCAAGATGGGAAAAAGAAATTACTGCAGCAGTGGAGGTCCTGTGAATTCTTCTAGCTCAGATCTCCAGTCCTGTTATCACTTTGTTTCCCAGTCTTCCTCCAAAGCATCGTCCAGGTCTTTTTAACAGTGTAGTATCCCTAGAATAACAATTTTATTCTTTCTGAAAGGAAACTCCTCAGGTTCATCATGCCCTACACCAATGAGCCCTACGTTTCTACTCCTAGGCATGCCTGCTGGTTTGTACAGAAACTCTTTCAATATTATGCAAATAAAGGAAGCTATAAAGAGAGCAGTGAAAACCTTCTTATTTGTAGAATTTTAAAAATAAGGGCATTTTTGTTTTGGGGGAGTAGGGGAAGCTGAGTTGCTTTTTGGCCAACATCATTCATTAAGTACACCCAATAGTATCTGGGAATGACAAAATTCTCCTCAAATCTATGATCTCTGCTTATGAGAAACTTCCATAATTAGCATGCCAAGTTCTGGAATATCCTGCTGTCATCATGGAAGCAATTCTTGTTTTTGAAATGAGCTCAGCTCACAAAATGTGTCTTCCATGAAGGTGAACTTAGCTTGTAATTATTGGTCTTCAAATGACTAGGTAGCATGTTCGTGAACTGCAAACTGTGATTGCCAATTATGATAACATATTTTCATTAGTCTGTACAGCCCACAAACATGTAGGCATGGCAAAAAGTTAATTAAACCTCTTTGCTGTGTGCATGCAATTGAAAAATGTAAATTAATTCCATCTTGGAGTTAAGCATATTTTTTAAAAAAAGGCATAATCTTCATACAACTAAAGGAAAACTAATATAAATGTTTTTGTTATATGATGGAAAAAGATGAAGCTAGTGTAAGATATTTTTTGAACTTTGTGTATGAAAGTGCAGAATATGCTTACAGTATTTGTGTAAACTGTCCTGTAAATAAGGGGTAAACATACAATTCATAAGCAGTTTTCATCTTTCCAGAAGATTAATGATCCATACTAGGAACAATAAGCTAGAGGACAGTCATGGTATCATTTTGCAAGTTCAATATGGCTTGTTAAATGTACTTCAGACAAAAATGTATAGGTTTTATTTTGGTTCCAATGATTTTTTTTTTTTTTAAAGTATAATGAAGCCAAGCACTATTACAGAGTACACTGACATTTACATTAGTCTAAAATTCAAAATCTCAAAAATAAAACAGAGAAAGAGATAGTGAAAGATACAAACAAGGGATAACATACGTTTTAAGCGGAGATAAAATATGGAGGGGAAAAAAACCTTCAGAAAAGATGCAGCATGATGAAAGGACACTGCTAAATAAGGAAACTGGGGGTAAAATGGGAAAAGAATTTTAAGCTCCTCCTGAAATATGCTGAACTAAGGAAAGGGGTGCTAAATGTTCTTGGACGTTTTTCATGCATTTTGTATAATTAAAGGACAATTAGTGAACAGGCTACTTGTTAGTTTAAGCATTGGCCTGGGACTTGGGAGACCCTGAGTCTTTCTCCATTTCTGCCAATAATCTGGGACGCTTTGGGCAAGTTGCTTCATGTATCGGTGCCTTGGTTCCCTTATCTGTTACCTGTAGCTAATCACACTGTCTTCCGCTTTACAAATGACATTCAAGACGCATGAGGATGTAATGAATCAATATGGGTGGCACTCTGGGTTTCCAGTAAGAAATGCATGTTTGTGTGTGTTTTAATGGAATAATGCCATTCAACTCTCGATGGCCTGAACTTCCTAATATCAACACAGGAAAAAATGGTTTGGGAGGAACTGGTTGTATGGTGCAACTCTCCTGCTCCTTGTACCAGGGATTTGCTATAATGCCATGTTTAACTTTTTTCTCATCTATGTTTTGTTTGTTTGGTGTTTTTAGCCCGTTAAATTCTAGTGATTTGAAGAAAGATTCCTCTGTTCTCCACATTTCTAAATCTCAAGGAAGATATGGGTCAACACCATCACCTCAGCCAAAAGTCCCCTCCCAGCACCCACTACAAAAACAGGGAAACAGTAATACCGACAAAACTCAGGTTGCACAGCTACGCACAGCCAACGGAGTAGTAGCACAAGACCAGACAGAAGATGAGGACAGGAGATTACCTGATTGTGGCTCTGCTATGTCCACCCCAGTTCTGGATAATGCCATCAACAGCAGCTTGATAAATGGGGAAAGAGAAAGTACTTCCAGAGAGTCATTGCAAAGTATGACTGCTTGTGAAGGACAGATGCTTAACAGCTGCTACAGGACTCCAAGCAGTGATACACTGCTCCCACCTGAAAATGAAACTCTAGAAATTAATACTAACGTGAAAGAAGAACCAACTGAGGAAATCAGTAAGCAAGATCAACCTGTAGAAACAAAGGTAAAAAGAGAAATTGTTTTGTTCTTGCTATATTACTACTTTGTGTATTTTCTCTAGGTTTTTATTTACAAAAATAAGAGCAGGTCAGGAACTTGGCAATCTTTTGGTTATTCTTCCTCTGATAAAAAGACATGAAAAAAATTTTTTCCTTTCCTTTTTCGCCCTCCCCCCCTTTCCTTTTTTCCCATTAGCTATCTGAGGTGTAAAAAAAAAACCCTGAAACTGAAATATGTGTACATGTTTAGCACTATGCTTCAGCTGTGCCAGACTACAAGGGACACATAATAGTGGTGTATATAAAATAAAATTCCACGTGTAGTAAACTGCAGTGACAGGGCTTCAGGCAGAACCGTCGTGCGAATCCTTAACTTGGATGTAGTTGTCAAGTCAAAGCTGGAAAGGCAGTGGCAATCTGCTAGCTATCAGATAGACGCAAGGTTCAGAGTATACTAAATATATGCCTTGTTAGCAAGGAGAACTTAGACCATGATGAATTTGAGCTTCCTTGTAAGGAAGGTTTTAAATAATTAAGGGAATAAGTGGGTGGAAGAAAATCTGTCTTTGGAAAATTAATTGCTGAAAAACTGTGCGTATTTCTGCTTCTAAAAGTTTGATTATGCAGTTTTCCTTCTCATACTGAAACACTGATGGCCAATGAACTTCATTAACAGTTCTGGTCCAGCCATGCTATGTGTGAGTCGTGGCAGAGGGGGCTGGGCTGTGCCCTCCCAGCCTTCCTCTTGACCGCAGAGCCAAACAGCTGAGCACTGATAAAGCCCTTTCCTGCTTGTCGAGAGTACACCTGCAACAGTTAACTACAGACCTCTCCAAGCCCTTGAGTTTGGTTAGCTAGGGGTCACATACATACACGCTTGAGGGTAAATTCTGTGTGTGGGAAAGGTGGGTCTCAAATTCTTGTGTATTGCAGGATAAAATATCCTAGGTAATGATAAGAAGATGCTGGGGTGTGGGGGTTTTCTTGTTTGTTTTGGGGGTTGTTTTTGCCAGTAATGAATGAACGTTATGATTCCCGTCTAAACATAAGCCTGATCACGGTCCAAAGCACCTTTAACCTGCCACACCTCTCATTATGTTTCTATCTCCTGTTTGGTAATGCCTGTTTCCCCTCCCTGTGCCAATAAATTGTGGAACGCTCCGTGGGCAATGATGTTAAGCTTGAATCCAAGTCACGCAGTAAGGTGCTGGCAGCATTTTCAGGAAAAAGCAGAAATGGGAGGCAGTCCTGTTGTAAAGTCCAGGAAGGAACTGGGCAACTGCTAATGGCAGAAATCTCATCAAGATCTGTCTTTGAGCTGCTGGGACCAACATGTGTGATCTGTCCTATATTGACCAAAAGTCAAATTATGATGTGTAACATAACTGTTACTAGATGTATTGTTTGCTGGTGCTTGAAGGGTAAAAAACCCAAAACAAACCAAACCCGTGCAGGATGACTCTTAGGTCAGCATCGGTGGAGAACTGAATCTGTAAAACTGAACTGGGTCACAGCAGCACTTCCTGAGGTACCAGCTTGCTTGTGATACATCCCCTTTAGTCTAGTGAGATTAAGAAGTACGCCTACCACAGACTAATCGAAGGGCCATGCTTTACAAAATCAAACACTGATTTATTTTGGATTAACACAACCTATAGATTGAAATCAGTCCTGTGGAGCTCTAAGTAGCTGCTGCCGTGCTGTCTGGAATAGGGGGAGGGTGATGAGGAACAGGAGAGGTCTGGTAGAGCTTTAAGCTGTTTCTGGGTCCAAACAGGCACTGGGAAGAAGTAAGGACATTTAGACAGTCTGTGATTTTGCTAAGCGCCCACTTAGTCAGTGAAGAATCTTAAAACTGGGATGCAGTCCAGTTGAAGTTGCACTGTGCTGACTAACAGCACCCTTTTACCCTTTTTAATTAAGCAAGTGTAGGTACAATTGAGTAAAAGTAATAGGAGCAGATGCATGTGAGTCATAGACAAACTTTAAATTATGCATCTGTTATATATATTTTGATACTGATGCAAAGTATCTTCTTTATCTCTTGCATGCCGTATTTCCTAATTCAAGGAAGAGAAGAAAGTGGTGCTATCTCTTTGTAAATGCATACATGTACAGCAGAAGAAAATTAAGTCTAGTGCTGGAAAGGGTGAATTAAATTGGGGAATGGTGCAAAACCAGAGCAGCAATTACTTTTTAGACTTGGAAAAGAAAGCTTATTTTGAAATAATGTTGATCTTAGAATTATTTTTTTCCCCTTATCACTGTAGGTTTGACTAAAGTCAGATTCTTGCAGGTTCTGCAAAAGTTGAGACAAAACTTGCTAAATTTGGCATTCTTCTGAAACATTTTCCCCAAATGACCAGAGTAGAGTATGCTTTATTTCTTGTATTTACTGAATTAGTTTGAAGTCACAAACCACAAATATCACAAGCAAAAAGACAATTAAAAGTTAAAAGTTTCCTGCCTTGCAGCAGAAACACCTTCTGTCATAAAATTTAGTTTGCCTAAAACGCGGAGGCTGAATAGTACAAGAACACCCCAATCAATTTACTTCCTGAATAACATCTTGTGAGAAATCTGCTGCTAGAGCTAACTGAAGGCAAGAAGACAAATGCTTCGGTATTTGTTGTGAGACTGGTAGGGAACAGGGATATAGACTGCATGCATGCCACAGATGGAGAAGAATCCATTACACATCTTTAATAAAGCTCTTGCTTGATGTCTCCTTTTAATGTCAATGTTGGGGGCTCTGGTGTTTCAGATGCAAGACCTTGTGGAGATCATATATTTCTAAATGTAAGGTGAAGTTTTGATTAGGTAGGGTGAAACTTTCTTGCTAAGTTAACTTTCTGCCAAGAAATGTTTTATTGTTGCAACACTTGAGAGGTTCTACTGCTTCTTCCTGGCTCTACAATTTCATGGTCCTCTTTTAGCAACAGTAAATCATGAACAAAACTGTATATCTTTAGCACCCAATATAAATGCATAAATCTTCTTGAGAAGAATCACTTCTTTAGGGATACCAGGATCTTTACTGCTTTTTTGTTGGTTGCTATGCAAGAAACTCACCCATCATTTGTGCAATGAACTGTTGTATGGAGTTAATATGCCCAAAGGTGATGGTAGCATTCAGGATTTTCATTTCAGGTCGTGCAAAAGCTAGTGCTTTTCTTGATTTCAGAAACTGAAGACTCAAGAGATTAAAGGACATTCTCCTGGAAATTTACAGTTATATTCCCAATACTTAGGGAAGAAAGCTTTGGATCATGAAGCCGCTATGGCATGAATGGTTTTAGAAAAGAAAAACCTACTCTGTTACTTTAGACCAAACTCAGCATTACAAACAAACAAGCACAACAGAGATTGAATGATATTTGTTCATACTCTACATCTCTCCCCCGTCTGTGTTGCTTAATATATTACTGCAAAGCCCTTGGGGCAAGAGCTACACCTAAATAGGAGTGAATCATGTATAGCATCACTGTCATGTTGGTAGGTATGGTTTTCTTGGTAGGAGATGGCTCCTGTTTGGTCTGGATAATAAGTTATGGCTATATTGGGATTCAGGTTTATGTAAGCCTGCTTTAAATTAGCAGAATTTTTGCAAGTTTAGGACAATGGAAAAACAGTGTTAGGAAATACGAACGCAGATGCAAAAAGTTCATACTCTCAGCAGCATTTTTCATACCTCATCTTAGTTTCAGAGTTCAAGAACAATTTAGGTAAAAATTACTTGCTTTTATTTCTCAAGCATCCATAGTAATGTAATGATTCTAAGTATGTAAAACTTTGTACTAAAGAATATATAACTAGGCCCAG
This sequence comes from Platalea leucorodia, assembly GCF_965183815.1. Classification (NCBI taxonomy): domain Eukaryota; kingdom Metazoa; phylum Chordata; class Aves; order Pelecaniformes; family Threskiornithidae; genus Platalea; species Platalea leucorodia. The sequence continues at coordinate 61,975,342 of NC_138826.1, forward strand.
GTGAAATACTCACTGTAAGCATCCGTATAGAGATAGAAGTTTGCAGTCCTGCCTGATGCACCTACTGCTGTCTCACACTTCTGATATTTTGATCAGCAGTTGGAATCCTGCACCTCTGTGAACATTCTATATATATCATACCAACTATTTCTGTTTGTTTTTATCCATTGAGTTGCCACGTGTTAGGGGTTGTCGCAGAAGTTTGAAATGTTCCCTGAAATCACTGAGAAGTTGTGCTTGAAGCGATAGTGTATGTGTCCAGGTATACCTTGTAGTAAATTTTTGTCTCAGTACTTTTTGTTAACTGCAAAGAACCCAATCTAAATACTAATGTACTAAAAGCATAAAGAAATCGTAGCAGATAAATATAAAACTTCTCCAGAAAAAAAAATATCCATTTCTTTCATTTCTATTATCTTATTATCCTACTTGTGAAGAGAGATGTGTGCATTTATGGTTAATAAATGAAAGTAAAGCTTAACTAGTAACTTAGAGAATTAAAATTCCCTTTTACTGTTAATTACTAGATTTGATACAGTACTTCTTTAGGGAGGCATTGAAATTCTCGGAAGTTGAATGTTAGTTAATGTTTTCCATGGTTTTTAAAGTTTTTTTTTCTTTTAAGAATTTTCCCCCATTATCTCTACAAGGTTTTTCAAGGCTGTTTTGTTGAACAGCTCTAATAACATGGCTCTACGTCATTCTCACTGTCACAAAACATCATTCAGGATTTGTTTCCAAATTACGTTGTAAGAGTTGCTTCCTGCTACTTGGAATAGCCAAATTTGGGTCTGCAGAACCTGAGCCCCTTCTTGGGGCTTGCCTGCCCTTAGCCCATAGCTTGGCTGCTCCCTGAGTGCTGGCTCCAGGGAAGGGTGGGTGGGCAGCTGGGGGTGGAGGTGCAGCGCAGCGTGGTGTGTGCCATGGCAGAGCTAGGATGTGGCTGCAAATGAGTTCCCTGGCAGAAGGAAATCTGGCTTATGCCGGCTGCAGCACTGGCTTCGCGTGGCAGTGAGTCTTTCCACCAAATGTGCCTTGCTGTGTAGCATGGTGCTGCCAGGACCCATGTGCCCGCCCATGCATCTGGTCCCAGTTCACCCCATGTGCTCAGGACAAGCGGCTGCCACTTCGTCAAGAAAAGCTCCACGGGAGATGGGTGCCACAACTAGCAAAATAGCCTGTGTCCTGTTGTTTCCAACAGGAGGGAAGCTGGAGTGACCTCATGGAAACCAGGTGCTTTTCTTTGGATGGGATAGTAGAAAAGACATTGAAGTGGGAGAATGAGTAGGGAGGACGATGGAACTAGTAGTAGAAAACACATCTGGGAGTTCATGTACCATGTGGGCAAACATTGAGATGGCGAGATGGGAAACTGAGGACTTCCCTAAAAGAAAACTAGCGATACAATTTTGTGTTGTTCTTGCACTGATCTAAACCTTTAGGTGGGTGTTCTTGTGCTGTAATAAGAATGTGCCACTGTGATTAAAAGATAACTCATCTGTGGTGTGTATTTTTTTCCCCACATAGAAGATTCCTGAGTCAGGTAGTCCGACTGATACAGAAAGGAGACTGAGGTTCAAGAATTAGGAAGATGTGTAAAGTTGATACAGAGAGGATGGGAAAGCTGGGGTCAGAGCATAGTGGGAGACTAAGAGGGATTTGCCCTGACTCAGGAGCGAGGATTAAATGCTTTTTCTGAATTGCTCATTTTGTGTGTTATTTTCAAGGCTGCTATGTGTGATTTTTCCTCTCAATTAGTTCGAGTAATTTTCTGAAAACTGTGGATTGGTTCTGTAGCGGTGCTTCAGGGAGAAAGTGGGGTTTTGGGCAGAGAAAAACAAAAAATAAAAGAAATTGCCAAGGTATCAGCAGCCTCTATGATTTGGTGCCTCAAGTCCACATGTGAGATCCCTTGTAAATGGCTGCACTAAACGGCACGCTGTGGCTGTAATAGCTAGTCCTTCAGCTCCCTGCAATGTCTCTTGACAGCACTTAAAATGCTGTTCTGTAGGTTACTGTGGTTGCTATGCTGATTTAAACAGATTTAATGAACAGCTTTGAAGTCACTATTGAAAGCCTGTATTTAGGGAGGAGGCTTGCTGTGTAGTGGTGTGACTGTTAACACTGCAGATTAGAATTGAAATGTGTTCAAATTTGGAATACTTATTGAATACTGAAAAGGACAAAAAAGCCACTGAAGTCCTTTAAATGAAAAGACTGTACTTTAATATTCAGTATTCTGCAAACCATCTTTATAAATGTACTTGCAAACGTTTATCGTACTCTTGTGGAAGGCAGTGTGTGGTTTGAAATCAGAAATAATTCTTTCAAGCTCTCCACTTTTTTTTTTTTTTTTATGAAGACTTCTTACAGTTTGTCTAGAAAATAACCACTTTCCCATAAGCAGCGTGATAAGACTGCCATTTACTTAGGAAAGGCTCAGATGTCATTAGATGTGAACACTTTTGAGCACTAGCACTAAATCTGGAAGAAAAATCTTGTAATGGAAGTGTCATTTTGTTGAATCTGATGCTTGTGAGCATGAGGGATTTCCCTAATGTTTTAATATTTTAGAAGGCTGTGCTTTCATTGTTTTGAAGTAACTTCTCATAGCAACTCACAATTTTATATTCTAATGTATTTAGTTTAATATTGAAATTTAAATGAATGTTTTAAGTTTCCATTCAGCAGCAGAATCAAAAATATATTTTGTGGAATCAAAGACTTTAAAGTGAAAACTTCCCTTAAGATGCAAAAGTGACTTCCATAACGACCTAGCGAAGGAGCCCTCTAATTGCAGTCAACAATTAATCAGCAATGAGTGTATTGATGAACATAAAACATTTTGTACGGTATTTTTCAATAATTCTGTCGTGCAAAGAACATGCAGCTCAACTTTTGAAATGGGGGTGGGGGCGAACACCGACTCATCCCATCTGTTCCCTTTTACTCTGCAAATCAGTTTTTCCAGCTCTGAAAAGGTCAGTGGTACGCGACTACCAGGATGTGAGCTGATCTATTAAGTAGGGAGTTGGTGCTTTGGCAAAGATCCCTGTACAAACTGAGAAATATTAAATGTTTTAGGCTTTGAGTTTTACTCAGCAGTTTGATTTTATCCTCCTCTAAGTTTTGTATTTGTTGATTAAACCACTGGAAAGTTTGTATTTTCCAAAATGGGGTGACTATTACTAAACGTAAAACTTGGATTCCAGTTGCAATTTGGACTGTGAGGTAATCATATGTCTTTTCAACTTTTTTTTTTTTTTTTTTTTTTTTTTTTTAAGTATTAAATTATGTTTTCTTCAGTATCCTAAGAGGAGTTCTTATTTTTCTCCAGGAGACAGATGAACAGAAACGGCACAAAATTGCCAGTGAACTACTGCAAACAGAAAAAGCCTACGTTAGCCGACTTGACCTCCTAGATGGGGTATGTTTTTCTTGAATTTGTTTTTATTTTCTTTCCTTAAATTCACCTGAATAGCTATGCATAAGTGTGCATATAAATGATATAAAAAGGTGGTATGTTTTTCACATTTTGCTGACTTTTTCAGTCAGACATTTGCGGTTGCCACATAACTGCCTACGTTCTATTTTAAGAACACTAGATTTTTTAAAAGTACTAGAATTTTGTGGATATTAATGCAATAGGTTCTCTGTGTGTAAATGTTTCCATAAGCTATAGTACTGCAAACCTCATACTGGTAGCCCTTCTAACAAAGGGGATGGATAATATTACACTCCTTTCTTGGCTTCTGGTGACACAGACAAGAAGGGTATAATTTTGTAATACTGAAATCACCTGCCCACTAGAAAATTACTAAATCTTTCAAATCTTTGAGGCACCTGAACAGGATTTTTCTTTAGTGCCAAGGAACCTAGGAAGATGCCCATTCTAAACTGTATATGCCCTATTTTCTCCACTATATGTTTAGAGTAAATCCTATTGAAGTGAACAGAAATTACTCTTCTGCAAGAAAGGTTTGAATTCTTGTGCTCTGTAGACTCAAACTGATATTTGTTAAATGTGAAAGTCTCCTAGTTCTTGAGTATTTTCCTTTTTAAGCCTTGTTTACGTTCTCAGGTAACACGTGCATCCATTTTATCTGGATACCTATAGCTATGCATTGCCTTACTCCATGATACATTTCTCAGACATTGCTGTTTAAATTTCTCAGGTCTAATGCATAAGTCTTGTATACAGAGTTGAGGAAACAGTAAAAAGCCTCAACTGATATAATAATTGTTCAGACTGCTTGGGGATCTAAGTAACCATCTTCGTAAACGTGGATTTACCTAGCTTGACCCACATTGGAATGGGTGTGATGTGTGTTTTAAAAGACTAAGTATTGCAAAAAAAAAAAAAAAAAAAGCTTTGATTTAGAGAAGTTTAAAAATAAAAAAAGAAAATGTTTACTTCATTCATAGGTTTTTCTGATGAGTAATGTACAATTCTTTTGCTTGATGTGATCACGAGTGCATTACTCTTATGCCTGTTTTCCAAATACTAACTGGACAGAGTTCTGAAAAAATGAGTTTCAAGCACAGCTGCTCAACTGCTGCTAATGAGAGGAAAGCAGAAGACTGGGAAGGGACTGTTATGTTTCTAAACTTGGTTAAAAAGTTATGTAACCTTTATAGTCTTCAAAGTAATTTGTCAAAATTAACTAACTGTTCTCTTGGAGATGCAGCAAAGTGAGAATGTTTTAAAGTATATGTCAAAGTGTATGGCTTTTTTCCTTTTAAGATACCATTGCTGTCTCAGTTGGGATTATTAAAGTTCCTGTTTTCAGACTCTCTTCTTCTTTCCCAAGTCCTTTCCCAAACTTCTGAAGCCCTTTCTAGGGAGAAGCAGTCTATTCAAACACGGGAGAGGGAGATAGAGGGTCCATAGCTCCCCATAAGCACTGTTCTATATGATGTGCACATTAACAGCTGCACGCGTCTCTCTAGCCATTTTGTAGCTGCATCTAGCCAGGTAGAGCCCTGTGGGCTCTCTTAAAGAGACTATAGTAGAGTTCAGTCAGAACTGGGCTCCTTTTGTGCTTTAAATGGTACATGGGGACTGCTCATAGTCTGTCAACTACTTTGATTTCAAAAGAATAAGGGGATACGGCATGCAAGCAGAGTGGTTGGGCTAATGGTGATCAGACATCATGCTAATTGAAGAGAAAGCAAGAGTGGAAAATACGACTGGAAGACTGGGAAAGCTGAGATGATGTAGCTGTTAAAACAGACAGGATGCCTGGAGTCAATCCAAAATGGCACTACTTCAGTTTGGCTTTCCTTATGTCTGCTCCACCTGCAGCGCTTTCCTGGCTCACAAGAAAAAAAGTGGGGTGTAAGGGGAGGAGAAGGTTTTAACTTGTGGTGAGGGAAAGACAATAAATGAGTTTGTCATTCCCTGTCTATATTATTGAAATACTGATTTTGCCACAGTTGGAGTAGGAGGGGTGGGTAGGTGGTCTTCCATTGATGAAAGATAATAGGCTAATAGGTTTGGGGCTCTTCTTCTGTATTGCAGGTATTCTATTCCAGACTCCTTGAAGAAGCCAACAGAGGTTCATTTCCAGCTGAAGTGATTAACAAAATCTTTTCTAATATTTCATCGATAAATGCCTTCCACAGTAAATTCTTACTTCCAGAACTTGAGAAAAGAATGCAAGAATGGTAAGAGGCAATTCACTGGTTAATATTCTACTAAAACCATGCCTGTAGAAGCTCTGTCACAGGGTTGAGGTAGGGAAGGCACCTTCATCATTAAGTGCTCCAGGCCCAGGAAGTACTGTGGGCAGGAGAACATCTGCTCTTCCGCTCTTCATTGGGGTCTGACTCAGTAGAGGACTTGCATCATTTGCTCAAAATAAAGGACATGTATCTTGCTGAAGCTGGTGAGATTACTCATGATTCAATGCCTTGCTGAATTAGGGGTTCAGACTGAAACTATGTGCTACTGGATGAATTTGTAGCACAGAATACAAAATTGAGATAAATAACATGTATGTGTTTTGTGCTACCCTTGTAGCACAGCAACCTTTGTCTTTATTGCTTTCTGTAGTAAAGTGGGATGTGATTTTTGTTTTCTGCTTGAAATCCACATCCAGGTCAGGAATGTTTTGGGGACATCTTTTCCTCAGCTTTTCTTGATAGGACCTCTATTTGGAGCAAGCAAGAAGGATAGCTGAGATGTAAATATACTCTGTAATGATAATGTACTATTGTAGTATCTTTCCCCTGCCTTGGTGTTTGCTATTCTTGAGATATTAAAATATAGCCATGTATTTTTGGTCTCTCACGTAATAGTCAAAAAAATAAAAGTCCCAAACCGTTGCTGCTTCCCTAACCTATTTGGGAAAAGGGGACGCCTCATTTAAAAGGAAAAGAAAACAAACAAACAAAAAAACCAAACAGTAGAAACTTGTGAATATTGTTTCATCCAGTTGTTTCACTATAGCACCTGTTTGGTTGCTGTGTTCCATGTTATCTGGGGTTTATCGTGAGGAATTCTAGTGTTTGTCCAGATATCATTCCCAGTTACACTTTCATAGAACACCTTAATTGTCAAAAATCACACTAAAAAAAATCACAATAAGTAATGTATTCTTGTGACATATGAAAAAAACCTCAGACCACACAGTGGTGCTTTAGACAACAAGCTATATATCTCCTGACTCTGTAAGATGATTCCCCTTTAAAATGATGATTCTTTAAAATGGAATAGTTACCATGCACAAACACGTGGTAGCCCTGTATAGTCTATAATGCCAGAAAGTAAATAAAACCTAAGCATCATGGAATGTTGCAAAGTTTACACTTTAACTTACGTTCCTTGCAGAGTGACTGTGTACGGTAAATCCACCCTTTTCTTCAGATCAGTTGAAAAAATCTGATAGGAAATTCGAATGCCTGGATTAAAATAGGGTGCATATTCATGAGAAGTGGAGTTTAACTTAGTCCAACGATGTTTAAAAAGCAGCTTACACTATATTATGTCAGTGCTGTATATATTTGAAATGAATTTTGTGATGTGCTCTTAAAATTTTGCTCTAGGCACTTCATAGAGCGCGGAAGATGGCTTGCACTACATTATGTATTTGCAAAATGCTAAATTGCATGCTAATAATGTGCGTATAATTACATAGCTTCAGAGGTTGAAAGTGCTTTTGCAGATGAGCTTTGACTGTTAGTGCAAAACTAATAAATTGCATCATAAGGATATTATCTTTCCTACATTGCTTGGAAACAACCTCTGTGCCGTACCTGAGACAACCTGTTTAAATGTCCTTAAAACATTATGCTTTTGGAAGGAGTTAGAAGAAAGGGTGCAGTTGAAGAGAACAACTTCTGATCATTGCTGGAAGAAAAATCTGGGATAATTTTCTGTCCCCGTCACCAGTCTCTGAAATTGTCTGGCACAACAGCTTCTGCTAGATAGAGAGTTCACTTTCCTCAGCAGTTCTGTTAATTGGACACAGAAAATACTTAAGTGTGTTCTATCAGTAGGTTCATGCACTGCTTCTATTGTTTTTTACCTTCCAATAAAAATAGCTGGATAAAAATTTCTGATGCTTTCCCTGAGGTGTGGTTTGTTTTGAAAGCTCAAGGTAAAAATACATAGTTTTGCAACTGGGAAAGCCAATCAGAAGCAGGTTCTTCTTTCTTAGAGGAAAAGGCGGCGTGAATCTAAGCTCATCGGGTGGAAATGAAATTGTCTGGTAGTTGCATTTTGAATGAGTTGAGCAACAGCTGGAGCTGAATATCTCTTTTACAATATATGGCTTGAAAACACTGGAAGCAGCCTTGTTGCAATATATTTCCCATGAAAAGAGCATAACAGTGATCCCACATCAAATAACTATCTAACTCTACCTTTTGTACCCGAGGATGACCAATAGCAGGTACCTGGGGAAGAATATAAGAACACAGTGTGATAGCCTCTGGGAAGAGGGGTGGTGGTAAAGAAATTATTTCACTCTTTCAACACAAAGTTTTGGAATCTGTGGCAGTTAGAGAGCTGACCTACTTATATGATTTGTTTTGCTTTGAAACTGCAACTTTAAATTTTGTTGGATGCCTGTTAGCTTGCATATTGGAAGAGACAGCAGCTGTTCTGTAGTCACCTTTGCTGTGCTGTGATTTTACAGACCTTTGCTTGGTTTTCTTGCTGCCGTTACAGTTTTAAATAAGATGCTACAAATCATGATTAGTAAGTCAGCTATTTCATGTTTGAGTTTTTAGAATGCAAATATGAATACCATCATGGTCTGATAACATAGAAATATGAAGTGTTTCTGTACGTATGTTACAATGTCCTATTTCTTAACCCATGTAATGATGCTGGCTTTGTTGTCTGGCAATAGTGCAGTGCTGATTTGAGTCCGTTGTAATAGTTCTCTTTTGGATCTGTCTATCCAAGAGAACAGTAACTGTCCTGGACCTGATGGCATTTTAGTAGGACTTCATATTTTGGCTCATGGTGTGTAGTGTTTGAATATGAGATGACCTAGTTATCTATCCTTGTAAGTCCACCAAGGGAGGATGCTGTTCTCAGAAGGTTCTGCTTTCTGAGACTTCCCCTGTCCTACCTAATCTTCCAGAGAACGTGGATCTTGTCTTTCTTACCTGAAATGATGATGAATTTGTGCTTTTACAGCCTCAGTCTTTGGACATAATAAGGGACATGAAAAGTAGTTTTGAAAATTTTGAATCTTCAGAAACAGTGAAATTGTAGTGCTCTGTGTAAATGAGCTGCCATAGGTATTGAAGGAGCAGGCATAGCAAACTGTTCTTAATTCTTGGTTTACACAAGTTTTGAGATTTTCTTTTAATGTCTGCGTGGTAATAGTTGTGAAACAGTTAAGTAGAAGTAATCTTTTTTTGGTGCCAGTTTCGTAGATACAACAGATTGCCACAGTCTTTTCTGCTTTAAGGTTTTTTTTAATTGCAAAATTTTATAATTACTTACCTGTTAAATTTATCAGAAAACTTTAATGTCTGTGTTGGGGGGGGGGGGGGTTGTGTTTTTTTTGTTTGTTTTGTGGTTTATTTTTTGTTGGGTTGTTGGTTTTTTTTTTTTTTTTTTTTTTTTTTACTTCTGGTGACCTTTAGAAATGTATTCACATTTTCTTCAGTTCTGTTGGAATTGGCATGATTTATATTTTATTTTCAGTTAAAAAAATATGCTGCTACATTGCAATAAAATGACTATCCGGGGAAATAGCATTCAGTGAATCAAAGGAGTGGGTTTTTGTTTGAAATTGCTAGCTTCCCTTTGAAAGTCTATGTGTCTGCTTGCATGTAGAGTGGTTGAACAAATATGTGAAGCTAATTAAGGGTGGAGAGCCTTGGTGATTTCAGAGACCAACTTCCCACCCTGTCTTGTCGCCTTCTCTAGCTGCCAGGCCCAGCAGTAGCTCAGACCTCTGCCAGGTCGTACATAGGTACCCTCTGCCCCCACTGAGGGAGCGGGAGCTGAAGCTGGACTGGCCTTTGCCGCTCCTGGCAATATTTGCTATTCAAATAACTTTTTGCTTCTACACAGCTTTTCTCTTGGAGAAGTGGTGTGTTGGAGTAGACTGTTGAAGTAATGGCAGTAGATTGCTTCGCTTTAGACCACTACCACAACATTGGTTTCAGTCTTTCAGAAATGTGGAGGTACTGAGTTTCTGAATCTGTCCTTGAAAATGAAATGTGAAACGTGTTTCGTATTGTAGTTCTCAGAGATGTGTATGTGCCGTTCCGCTTTCTTTGTGTGCATGGAGAGTGCAGCTTCTCTCTGCCTCTCCATCAGTTTCTTTGCTATTCTGTTTTATTTGAAGATGCTATCAATAATTGGGAAAGGTATGGGAAAGTTCTCACAAAAGACTGGAATCCAAGGGATTCTCTGTACTTCATAGGTTTTCTTATATAAATAATGATTTTAAAAAGTTGTAAATACATGTATTTATATAAGGCACAGAAGGGAAGCTGTACAGTATGGATTTAGTCCTCAAACAAAACCACAGGTTAGATATTTAGAGGGTAAAGTATGCTCAAAAGAAGATAATATAGTTTTAAGGAACTGCAAATAAAATAAATTAGGTCATGTTTTGTAAACAAAGCTTTTCAAGTTTTTCTTTACAGATAGCTTTTCTTTCTTTAGTGCTCTATGTGACCTATCATGCTTATACATGATCAAAGAGGATATAAACAGTCTTTCCATGTTAACTCAGGTCAGTTTTAATGGTTACATTGGCGATCTATATGAGGCGATCCCAATCAGAAGGATTCTCTGTGAAACGCTTGTAACCATTTTATAACTTTGTGTGAATTTATTTCCTGTTTGCTCTGAGATTCCACCCTCTTACTTTGCAGGACTACCACCCCCAGAATTGGAGATATTCTGCAAAAGTTAGCTCCTTTCCTCAAGATGTATGGAGAATATGTGAAGAATTTTGATAACGCAATGGAACTGGTGAAAACGTGGACTGAACGGTCACCTCAATTCAAATTCATTATTCAAGACATTCAGGTAATGGGGAGAATAATGTAGATCTCCAAGTAATACAAGCATATATAAAAATATATAGATTTGTGGGTGAAAAAAGGATTAAAGAGAAAACTAAATACCAAATCCCTTAGAATTAAGGGTTGTTCGTTTTGTCTGCTTCACACCGCATTCTGTTTCTTCTCCTTCTCCCTTCACGTGTGCACAAATACGCTCACAAATCCAGCCTTTCCAGTGCGACATATAGGACCAAAGTATAAAGGCTGAAACACGAGAAGACTAAAAAAATACTACATTTTGTTGTAGATGCCAAAAGTAAATACTGTTTTAAGATAAAATGACCTACCAGTGCAACTATCAATCCTTGCACCGAATCTGTAAGTATTCTGCTGGCTCACAGCAGCTGTTATGTGCTGTTATGCAGAGCACTACACTTTGGAAGCAAGTATATAATCCTAAATGCTGAGCCACAAAAGGTAAAGAAAGCTTAACAGTTAAGCAATGCACCATTCTTTTCAAAGGTGCGTTTTATACCCTCTAGTGCTCCCTGTAGGTTTCTCTCTGAATTGGCAGGTATGTGTCTTCTGCAGACTGAACAGCTAGAAATAGGATAAAGTATTTCTACTTAAATTTTACTGCTGTATAGGGTCTTGTGATTCTAAGCCAGGGAAGACAACTATGTGTATTTTAATGTAATCTTTGAATTACATCTAAGATTATGGAAATGAGTATGCATCTTAAAACACAGCTGAGGGGGTTTACATTATAAAAGAAACTCAAAGGCGGCACTCCCTTCTCAGATAGATAAATGAGCTATAAAGGTGTATTTTCAGAGTCGTTTTCTAATACATGGTCATGAACTGCTCTTATTAATTCAGTTGTAATTCTTTTGTCTGAGTTATCACAAAACTAAGTTAAAATGCACTAGAGTTTGGGAGCTTTTATTGGTAGGACTTTTATTTTTGAATTCTACTGGATACTTAGAATACTCTTTTTACAATTACTTTTAGGAAAGAATTTCCAATTACTTGGTTTGGTAAAGTAGTTCTGTTTTCTTTCAGAAAGTTTCTCATGCATGTTTCAAAATACATTATTTCTGTTTTATCAATCATAACTTTTATTTTACTATATCCTAATAACATTTTTGCCTGCTACATTGAAATACGTTTACAATTTTTTAGAAGGAAAAAGTGTGTGGAAATTTGACATTGCAACATCACATGCTAGAACCAGTACAACGCATTCCGCGCTACGAGATGCTTCTAAAGGACTACCTAAGGAAATTGCCTCAGGATTCCCTAGACTGGAAAGATGCTGAAAGTAAGTATCTTTGAGCCATTAAAAGAGCTGTAATAAGATATTTAGTAAGAGGATACTGTCAATTAAAGATATTTTCAGTAAAAATAAAGTGAAGCAGCAAAGTTCCTCTGAAAAGAATGATAGAACTTCTTCAGTGGAGTTGTAGGATTCCTTGAAAAAAATCTGTTTGAATAGTGGATGAAGTTAAAATAAAGCCTTTAGTATTCTCCTCCTGGAGTACATAAGTTTTGCAACAGTGCAAAATTTGTTTGCTTTGTGGATGTTCAGGACTTGTGGTGGGTTTTCTTTCTTTTTTTTTTTTTTTTGTCAGCATTTTTGTTTGCTTTATGCACATTTGGAATATATATCTCTTATTTGTAAAAAAAGTGGAGTTATTGTATTTTTAAGCTCCTGTAGGGAAAAAGATCAGCCCATTTTAAAATTGATTCCTCTCTGTATTTGCACAAGAATAGTTCAAGCTTTTTCCACGGATTGTTCAAAATTACTTGCCAGATAATTTTCTGAAATATTTCATTTTTAGTACTGTTACTGTAAATATTTGTAATGTGAGCTGTTTCAACTAAAAAACGTAGTATGACATTCTGGACTACTTTGAGAAAAGAGGACGGAGAACCATGACCGTTCATGTCACAAAAAATTCTAAGTGCTTAAGCTCTAATGTAATCTGCAATAATTCTCTTCTGATCTTTCCAGATTATAATTTCTTTTTGCTAGCTGACTTTCTTATGGTTTCCGCTTTACCTTGGTTAGTTTTTATTGATAATTTAAGAAATTTATTGTAGTGTTGTAATTTACATAAAAATGGCAAACATAATTTCGTAGAATGATCTATTTTCCTGCTATGTAATATATAAATATGTAAAAATGCAGCCTTTTTTGTTTAACTTTTTTCTTTTTCTTCTGTCTAGAATCCCTGGAAATTATATCCACTGCAGCAAGTCACTCTAATAGTGCAATAAGAAAAATGGTAAATGATCCTTGTTTCCTTGTTCATTTTTTAATATATTGAGTATTTGGTGAAGCTAGGAGTGTGAATTGCAAGTCTTCCCTATAATGGCAAAAATGGGTTTCCTGGGTTCCAGTGATTGCTCCTACTTAATGTATTTATACAGCTCCTGAGAATGATTGGCAAAATTTGGCATTGCGCCTAATTCTCTCCAGTGGAAAACAGGACAGACTAGGTTCCTCTCCTGGCTCAAATAGCTGACCCTGTGTTGGACTCTTAACCTTGTTTCATCTGTTTCCATCAGTGGCAGGATAATGTTTGTAAAGAGTAGTTACTCTTTCTCTACCGTATTGGGGTGACATGATAGGTACTTCATTAAGTATGTGAGATATTTTGGACAAAAAATAATGCAGGTGGTATGTATAACTGCATTTTTAAAACTACCATGGAGATAACATTTCTAAAAGTACTTGTTCCTGCATCAACTATGTTAATCAATCCGCATGGCTGACCATACATACTGGGCATATATGTGTTTTTCAAAGCTAACATTCTCCAGATTTACACAAGCTCCCATCATTTCATTTAAACATGGTCAAAGATCTACATTTTTAATTAATAAGTTTTATAACTGTGTTTTCACTGTAAAGGAGAATCTAAAGAAACTGTTGGAGATATACGAGATGCTGGGAGAAGAGGAAGACATTGTGAACCCTTCAAATGAGCTGATAAAAGAAGGACAGATCCTTAAACTTGCTGCTCGCAATACGTCTGCTCAAGAACGGTACCTTTTTCTAGTAAGTATGGTGGCCTGTATTTGCAGGAGTGGCTGTATACCTTTCTAGACTTGAAAGAACGACCAAAGAGAGAGGGAAATCCTCTCTAGTTGATGTCAATGTCTTTTCACTAGTGATATTAGAGCACGAGTAAACCTTACACTGCTTACAGAAGGGCTTGAAAATGCCATTTAGAACAGAATATATGGTTTTAAATAAATGGAACCAACATCCAGCAACTCACTTTTAAATAAGTGGCTGCTGATTATAAGTGCAGGTCCTAGAGCATGAGAACTTTGATGTTCTCATGAAACTGAAATGTAAGAGCTTAGGATTTTAGTCCCGATAGATTGTGTGTGTTCATGTCTCAGTAAGTCTCATGGTCCTGTGGGAGCTTGTTATTGTGGCAGGTCGTCCTCTTGTCAGGTGCCTGTGTCCTGTCTTGGAAGTGACAAACTACAACCATGCTCCCTTACAGCTCTCTTGGAAAAAGTTTGATGTAGTTCGTTGCTTCCCATGCATTAAAAAGTCCTAGTACATTTTTGTTTATGGACCTCTGGCATTGCATGTCTTCTGGTTAATAAAGACTAGTAATGGGTTGTTGAGGCACAACTCCTACTTATCTGTGCTTCAAATGAAAGGAGAAACCGTTGAATACTAAGACCTCAAATGGGGCTAGATAGCTGATTAAAATGATGTGCACTTCATATGAGAGGTGACAAGTTCAAATGTGCTGTATCTGTGATACAGACTAGACAATAGGCTAGACAGGATTTCTATGAAATATGATTTGACTGAAACAAGCTTCCCTTTTTAATAATTAATTGTGAGAAAATGTGAGGGGAAAAATGTGCGAAAATTAAAAACTATAGATCTAATAACTGTGATTCTGGGCTGGGGCTTTAGACATTTAAACATTATTTAAAGTTCTAACCTATAATAAAGGAATATTTCTTTGTCCTGCTCATGTACTTTGTTTTTTCCCCTGTGATATTGAGTGTTTCAGTGAATGAAAATTGTAAGACAGAAATGTCCTCCTATCTTGGAGAAAAGACAAATAATGCCCTCAGATAATATTGGTTACAGCTTCTACAAAACCAAACGTTTTTGGTTCAGGGTAAATATAAACGTATACACTGAAGAAAAGAGTTCTTATTCTGCTGTTTAGAGTAGGTTTTGCAGAATTGGGGCATAAGAATGGGGTCTTTCTAACAGAAGGTTTACAATGGTATAAAACATCTAGTCTGACTATAGTTGGTAATAAATGCTGTGAAGACTGCTGTATATACAGAGCAATTATTCTTATATCCACTGAAGCTGTCCTTTAATCCTATTTCTAACCAAATAAGAAAAAGGAGTTGTCTTGCATGAGAGCTTTGGTCTTCTCGTGTATCAACTAAGCAGGAAAGAACCTGCTTTCTCACCCACTGAGTCCAGCTTTGTGACACTGTCTCAGATACCTATGTCTGTGGTTTTGTTAATGCAAGGCCATGTGTTTATTTTTTTCCCAGTTTAACAATATGTTGCTCTACTGCGTCCCCAAATTCAGCTTGGTAGGATCAAAGTTCTCAGTTCGAACCAGAGTTGGCATAGATGGTATGAAGATTATAGAAACTCATAATGAAGAATATCCACATACTTTTCAAGTGTCTGGAAAAGAGCGAACACTGGAGTTGCAGGCCAGGTACGCAAAGTCTTTTTATCTAATTTTTGGAGGATTAAGTACGTACACAAAAAAGATTGGACTGATAGACATAGATAAAGATGCAGCAGGCTTCATCTTAATGTCAGTGTTTTGAAAATGGCCTAGGCTGCCAAAAACATAAATTACCAGTCCAAGAATCTCTTGGAATAGAAGATGCATCTACAGTATATAGTGCATTGCCTTACCTTGCAGAAACACCCAAGATAGCTGTGAAAGGGCTGGCTGGAAAATTGAAAGCAGCGTACCTAACTGATGCAAAGGCAGTCTGTCTGACTTAAGTGTTTTGGGACACCGAGTGTGTTAATCTCTGAGCAGTGCTGCTGCCTCTGGTACCTGAGCCGCCTTGGTAAAAATGGGTCTGTTCACCTCAGGGCATGCCCACCCAACAAAACTCTCCACCCTGGTGGGGATATGTCCGCAGAACATAGTTTTCCACAGTGGCAGATGGGCACCTGCTTTCCTCCATTCCTCAAGCCTGGTTCCAGTCTACTTGTTCTCCTCTGGTCCCAGGTATCAACTCACTCTGGAAGGCAAGTTCTCCTTATAGTTCCTGGGTCCTTTTCCTCCAATTGCACTCTTCTGACTGGCACTTTTCTCTTTCCTTAGTAGTCCTCCTGTCCTCTTCTTGCTGGGTTACCTTCCCATTGCTGCTTTTGGCATTGCCTAGACTAAACCTTCCCTGTCTAGACTGCCCCACTTCAAATAAAGTAGGGTGCTCCACCTCTCCTTTTGGACCTGCTTAAAGATCCTATTCTTAGCAGTCAGGATTTCATTGCAGAGAGGCAAGGATTAAATAAGCAGGAGGATGTCCATGGTAGATACAGTTCTGTGTTGACACCGTGTACTTGAGGACAAACCATAGCTTGCTAGCAAACGAGCTTGCAAGCTACTTTTCTTTACGGAAAAAAATTTGTAATATTTGATGAGAGTAACAGCAGTGAATATAGAAATATGACAGCATGTAGAAATTTACCTACACTATAATTGAATTTGAAATTAAGTATATACTTTGAAAAATGACAGCAAAAAGCTTTCCACTGAGCTCTGCAAGACTTTTGGGGCATATGTTTGGCTATCAATCACATCTGCTATAAATTGCTGTATGATGTCTTGCTAAGTATTTGGCAAGTTGTTACACCATACGTCCATTTCAATGGTGAAAGATGGCATCTCACTGTACTGTTTGTGAAGTACTTTTTAACTGGAAGAAAAATGCTGCAACAAAGTAAGCTTATTTTGTCAACTTTCCCGAATTATCAGTAATTAAAAGTTTATTGCATTAGTTTATTTTAGGTGTGAGAAGAACATGTTTTCCTGTTTTGTTTTGTTTTACAAGCGTTTTTAGAATGCCTTGTCTGTACAAAATTGTGAAGGAATAAGTACCAAACGAGATCTTATTCAATTATATTAGAAAAATCTCAATTAATGTATGAGTATTTTATGTACCTTATACCTTAATGTCCTTGATTCATGAGCTTGTATTAACAGTGTTGTAATGTTTAGTTTACCCTTGGGTTTTTCTTTACTAGTAGGCTTCTATTTATTTATTTTTCAGAATACTATTTGAGTACTTTGTCAATCATTGGTTTTAAACAGCTGCTAGAATATTTCTTTGAGAGGTTGCTGATCTGGTATGACATTTAATAGCTCAGCTTTTGTTTTTTAGTGTAAGCAGGTAGGGAGAATTATTTTGGCTGTTTAGACAGGTTTCTTCTGCCTCGTGTGCAGATGGTAGGTGGGAAGGGGAAGCGCTTGTTTAGGATTCTGCTTGCTTAAAAGTTGTACTAATACTGTGAAACAACATGTGAGGAGCCATTTTTATTGAGATGCTGTAAAAGCTCTCTTTCACATCCTTCATAGTAATCCATAGAAAAATACAATTCTGCATGGCTGATATTGCATGGCTACAGAAGTTGTTGGGTTTTTTTCCACATCGTGATCCAAGGAGGAAGCCACTTTTGAAGAGCCAGATTTACTGTGGTTCTAATTCTCATCTTTCAGCCTTAAAGTTTGCAGATAAACTGTACTCGCTACCAACACCGGCCAGTAGTTTCTAACAGTATTATTACTTGTGATACAAGACGTTTTTCCAAAGATTTGAATGTCAAAGTCCTGCTGATACATTTTAAAGACAGACGTGTCATACAAGATCAGAGTTGAATATGCTTCCTCTCTCATCTCTGTCTCCTATGTCTGTCTTGTCTGTATATCTCATCTGTACTTACTCTTAAGGTATCTGTATCTGCCCTAATGCATAGAAGGGAAATTTCTGCTGTTTGGTTTATAACATTAAAGCAGAGTTTTCCTTTTGTTTTAATTGGATACTCTTCTTGCCACTATAAACAAGTTTAAACAACAACAGCAAAGTGTTAAGGAATTACTTTTGTTGGGGAGGGAGGAAGATTTAAGAGATACACAGGAGAAATGTGTGTTAGCATGTGAACTTAATAGTGCATGAAATGAGAGGAGAAAAAAACCACCCACACCTAAATTAAGCATTGTCCTCTTTTCCTCTCTCTCATGTTCTCAAAAAAACCCTCTTAACAATGCAAATACCATTACTACTTTTAAATGCATTTACATTTATCTTTCAACTTGAATTCACTGCTTAGTGGTTGCAAACTTGTGAAGCCTGAAGTCATGCTTTTGTTTTCTGGAGCGTTTTTTGTTTTGGTTTTTTGTTTGTTTGATTGATATATATATTTTTTTTTTTTAAGTTGGACAGTTAACAATTAGTGTTGTTTTAATTTAAGTTCCTGAGAATTACTTCAGAAGCTAGGCTTTTGCAAGAAGTTGTTGATAGTGAGATAATGTTTCCTGGACTAGTTTTGGACTAATATGTCAAATATTTCTTTTAGTTCTGAACAAGATAAGGAAGAATGGATAAAGGTAAATTCATCTACCTTCTTTATTTCCTAAATGCTTTTTCACTGAAGCAATCAAAAAAGTAACATTCATATTTTCTGGCTGTAGCTTCCCTCTGCTAATCAATAAATGGTCAGAATGCAGAGAGTCTGTTTTAAGTGCAATATGTTTGAGGAATTTATCCATTGTTTCCTTAGGCGCTTCAGAATACTATAGAAGCTTTTCAGCAGAGGAATGAAACTTTCAGAAATGCTATTGCTAAAGAATACGAAGACATGCCTGTTGAGGTTTCTGTAAGTTGCTGTTAT
The DNA here is from genome assembly GCF_965183815.1 of Platalea leucorodia. Taxonomy (NCBI): domain Eukaryota; kingdom Metazoa; phylum Chordata; class Aves; order Pelecaniformes; family Threskiornithidae; genus Platalea; species Platalea leucorodia. The sequence continues at coordinate 61,993,745 of NC_138826.1, forward strand.
TCCTCTGTAACCATCTTAGTACCCATTTTGGTCTTCAATAACTGGAAAAAGTTTGGCAGAAACTTTGTTTTCAAGCTCATCATTCTTATAGCAGAGGAATTACAAAGTAGTCATCTTGTTGGAAATTGTTTTTCTTCATAATGCCAAATCTTATAAACAAGCCTCTTTTTTTCTTGAAATGTGTAACAGATTACCCTTTCAGTGATGCATAATGATTTTTGACTGGCTTCTTTGTTATTTCTTATATAGATTTCCAAATTCATCTTGAGCTGTGTTTTGCAATTTCCTTTCCAGAGGAAGAGAGTAATTATTTTCTCTGTTTAAAGTACTGTGCAACTTCTTAGACTGACTTTTTTTATCTTCCCATCCTCTCCCTGCCCCGCTTCAGAACGCTGAGCTTGGGAAGAGAGCACCGAGGTGGATACGAGACAATGAAGTAACCATGTGCATGAAATGCAAGGAGCCCTTTAATGCACTGACAAGGAGAAGGCACCACTGCCGAGCATGTGGACATGTAAGTGCAAAACCCTCGCTGCTGTAGCTGGTGAGCAGGCTTGGGAACGAGTCTAAGCACCTACTTCTGGTGGCTGCTTGTTAGGCTGCAGAGTTTTTTGCTGTGCTTGTGGCTGAAAGCAGAAGCTGTGTATAGCATACCACAAAGCATCCTCTGTCTGCTTTAGTTGTCGTAGTAAATTTGGAAGTAATTTACAGCAGAGGAAGATGCACGTTTGTGTAAAATGTCCCAAGTTCCTGGACATACTACACTGTTACTCCTGAGTGGCCTCCACTGATCTCAAGTTTCAAGACCACGTTAAACTGGCATGAACCAGTGTTATCCCTGGCATCACTGGCTGCCTCCTCTTCCCGTTCTGCTACCTTCTCTCTCCTCCTCACAAGACCACAAAGACCTGCAGTTAAAACTTTTTCAATGGGTTAACTTGGAGCTGTTCCCAGCTGGGTTCAGTGTGTAACTGTGTGAACATGTGTGAAGCATCAGGGAAGGAGAGAAGGTTAGGAAAGGGAGAGGGTGTTACTGCTGCTTTCCATGTATGATGCTATGGTAGTGCATGCCACTTTAAAGTGACTATGAGACAGTGGTATGACATGAGAGTTTTCAGAAATTAATAAAACAGCAAACATACTGTGCTTTCTTTTCCTGCCATACAGCAGCTATGCCTTTCTCCAGCAGGTGGTAGTGCAAGCCCAGATTTAATTTTTGTTTTACAGGTTATCTTGTATTTCTTTCTAATGTTTTTATGTGGTATGAAGGCTTACTGCATTCACAACGCTGCTTTTGTGCTTTGCAGGACACTAGAGACTTTTTCAGAAGCTCTGAATTATTGATTATAGAGTTGTCATCTGTTTGTTTTGTTTTGTATTGTTTTTCCAGATCATTCTGTCTTAAAACTCCTCTGTTAATCTTAAGATCATACCCTTCCTTTTTATTCCTCCTTTAGTTTAGACTCTTAACTACTTCCCTCTATTGTAGTTCTGTCACATCTCCTTCCACTTTAATTTTAAAACATTTTTCCATGGGAATTAATTTGGGTCAGTGATAGTGTCTTTCCAGCAGTGACTAATTGGGAATACTTAACTAGTATTCTGTAGAGATACTAGTTGAAAATAGTGATCTAGATTAGTACTGCAGAGCCCTGGTCCACAATAAAATTTTGTTCAGGTGTTTGAATGGTTCAAGTCCATTTGTCTACCTTTCTTGAAATAATTGCACTCACAGTTTTTATGCAGGGCATCTCTTCCCCCTGAAAGAACATTTCTGTGGAAAAATGTTTCCAATGAAAGAACTTCTCTCAGCTCTTCTTGCATTTCAGTTTTCTCTATATAATTTGTGAAAAGACAAAAGACTGTGACATTGGCTTATGTATTCTGTGTACTCATGAACAGATTTTGAAACTGTAAATTTAATATTTCTTAGGTTAAAAAATTAACCGTTTCTGATTTTATTAATTTTTTAATGATCAAAAGTGCATCTCAGTTGTACGTTTCTGAGATTACGTAGAAAACAAAATGGTAAGTGTACCTTTTCAGGTTGGCATCTAAAGAAACTGGAGGATTTTCTTCCTGCAGCGTGGTTTGTGCTATTTTCTGATTCTGTTCCTAACTTTAACCTACTGATATAATTGAAAGCCTAATGTGATTTTATACAAAGTACAAAGTTCCCACCAGGTAAACAGTAAAAAGCACTTCTAGTTAAGAAGCAGTGGCACAAATTTGGAAAAATCATTATTTTCAATTAAGTTACAGTTGACATAATAGGATCATAAAGCAATTATCTTTCTTGTTCTCTATAATCAAAGTATTACTAATTAGATAGAATAATATTAATTTGAAGTTAAATTGTTTCCATAAAGTTTTATAAATACTTATCTTTTTTGTTTCTAAGGTGGTTTGCTGGAAATGTTCTGATTATAAGGCACATCTCGAATATGATGGCAATAAATTGAACAAAGTCTGTAAGGACTGCTATCATGTTATAACTGGTTGTACAGACAGTGAAGAAAAGAAGAAGAAAGGCATCTTGGAGGTATGTCACATAAAAATACTATATGTGCATAGTTGCAAACAGTTTTGGCTCATCAGTAGGTGAAAAATGGTAGCATTCTTGCAGGGCTATTTTCTGTTTGAGAAATAAAAAGTATGTGGACCAAATTCATCCCATCCACTAGATTTTTGTTTTTCACCATTCATCTTTTACAATACTACTTTGTTTCTTACAACTTTTTTTTTAAAGGGGGAATTATGAACCTTAGCTTCTTTCCAGTTATATCAGCTAATGTCATAAAACATTACTTTTCCTTATAAATCTTCTTCTGCACTTAAAATGTTGTAGCAACAAAAAACACTGCTGCTGCAATGATTCTTGAAAATGTATACCCAAACTGAAGGAACTGAAGGGCCTGGAAGGGAATGGGGGAGAATTTTGCTATTTAGAGTCTGAGTAGTAAGATAATGTTTTGATCAGTGTATACAATGTACCTTTTAAGTCATCAAGTTGCTCTCAGCTTTTGACATCTATGAATTCAAGGTCTCAATCAGACAATAAAGACCCATGTTTCTCTTATGATCAGGGGAGAAATAGGCATCTTAAAATTCCAATTAACCTTCACATTTCTTAAATCTCCCTTTTTAGGCCCTTCTAAAATGCCTGACATACATTAGAGAAATATCATCCTGACTTTGTCAAGACATATATTTATCTTGGGATGTAATAGAGAAGGATTGACTCTTGAGCTGAATACCAACAGAAAAAGAAGGCAAAAATAAGCTACAGATTGTAATTCCATGTACCATTCATAATCCATGTTGGCTTGACTACACTTGACTACACTCTCTCATATGAGAAAGAGTAAGGAGCGCAGAACTCCACTAGCTCACCGTATAGTCAAGAGTGCTGTTTCTTGGCATGATGGCTTTTTTCAAGGTAGCTGAAGGAGCTACAGTCTCTTAGAAATGTCTGTCTGCATGCTGGGTCTCATGACAATGAAGTGGTTGGTACCATGTTGCAGCATCCAAACAGCATCACTACTGAGAGAAGAAAAAAACTGACGCAAGGAAATTTTAACACATTATCATCTCGTGTGCCTTCTGTTCTTCTTAGGATCGCTATTTAACCTGAGTAGCATATCACTCTGTCTTCAGATTTTAAGCAATTCACCTAATCTTTTCTCTAGGATTAGTGCTTGCATTCTTATATGATTCTTAGAAATGTGTTTGCATATGATCCTGTCGTAATATTTTGACTGCCAAAATAGAGTAGTTGTTATACTGGATAGTTAGTAGCACTTGAATGCCTAACATGATGTTATTTTAGAAATCAGACATTGTTGTAGATACTAAGATACAGAGAAAGGCTAGCTGTGGTGGCAAAATGAAATCTGGAGTGATCTAGAAGTGTATAATCCAAAATTACTGATGAAAGAAGGAACAGATTACACATGTTAAGGGAGTACACATGATTGTATGTATGTAATATATAAATATTCTCCCTAAATCCAGTCCTTCATGATCTTACTTAGGTATTTGCTCAAGCTCTTTTGCAGATGCTATCCAAGATTTGATATGAATGGTGATGAATTTCTGCTTTTCTGTTCTGTATGTTTTTAGTCTTTATTTAAGGAAAGTTTATTTTCCTTTTTATGCTTTATACTATCTCCTAGATTGAATCTGCAGAAGTCTCTGGAAATAGCGTCATATGTAGCTTTCTTCAGTACATGGAAAAATCAAAGCCCTGGCAGAAAGCATGGTGTGTTATACCTAAACAGGAGGCTCTTGTGCTGTACATGTATGGTGCTCCACAGGTACGTACAGAGAAAATGGAAAAGATTTTAGTAATTATTGTCACTGACATCTGAGGAAGAGAAGTCGAACAACTTGGGAATGGTGGAAAGACCCAAGTGGTTTTTACTAACCTGTATAGTAAACGAGAGGTAGCGGGCAGATTAGTTGGCTGTTCATAATCAAGAACTTTTCCTCCTTCTTAGGATGTTAAAGCTCTGGCTACAATTCCACTTCTGGGCTACACAGTAGATGACACTCCAAGAAGTGCTGACCTCCCGCACAGCTTCAAACTGACGCAGTCTAAGTCTGTGCACAGCTTTGCTGCGGACAATGAGGAACTGAAACAGAAATGGCTAAAAGTTATCCATTTAGCTGTCAAAGGTGAGACACCAGAATGTCAAAATGAACTGCAAACAAATATAGAAGATCAACCTGAATCTTCTAAAACATCTGAATGCTGAAGCTCAAGAACACATGGTATTTTTAAAAGATTTCAATTGAATTTGCGGTTAGCCTTTGTTTGCTCAATCAATTAAAAAAAAAAAAAAAAGAAACAACAAAAAAAAGAAACTTCTTACTACCGTACACATCTTAGCACTTTATGTTTGGGAAAAATTCTGGTCTTTTTAGGGATGTTTTTCTTGTATTTATGTTCTGTCAATAAAAGTGATGTACAGGTCCATTTCAGAGACTTTTTAAAAAAATGTGAATGCTATTAAAAATACTTAACTAACTTTACTGTACTACTTGCTTGTCACGATGCAATTTTTTTTGAAAATCCAGTTGCTCTTCGGTTAACATTTGCTACTTTCATTAAGAATGCAAATATTGAAGCTTCCTACTTACATGTTAGGACTTGCAACAGGATAAAAGATATACCTCCACATTGCCAAAATAGATCTGTAGTTAAATATGCAGGGATGGTTTGGTTTAATGTATGTAGTTTATAGATTGAATGCCATAGATCTGTACATATGTTGTATTTGCTTGTCTCTTTTTAATTAATGCAAATTGCTTTCACAGGTATATTGGTTTTAAAGTTTCAATTTACCGAGGAAACAATCTAATGATTTTCAATCTAGAAATGAATACCTAAAATATGAGAAAACAATATATAATATATGTACAGTATTAAAAATGTACAATACTTGATTTTTGCTTTGATTTTGTGATACTGGGTTCCTATTAGTGAATAATTTATTTAAAAAGCATGTTTTCTATTTGAAATTAAACACAGTCCTAAATTAACAAATACTGTTCAGCGATTTGTTTTAATAGCTGACACTTAATGATCTTGACATTTTTATGCATTAAAAAAACGCCGTAATGCAAGTGGCATGCAATGGACAAATAAGTTCCAGTTGTGTTTAAAAGAGTAGTCACTTTTCTTCAGTGTCCTATCACTGTTACCTTTTAAGAGTGCAGCAGTTCATTACTGAAATGCAGTATGTGGTTTGAGAAAAGCAACAGATTCTAGTAACCCTCTGGGAACATGTATTTTTGCTGTGATGGTTATTGAAACAAAAGAACATTTTGAACTTAAATCTTTTAATTTTTGCAGAAGATTAGCTACTGTAATACTTATTTATGACAACAATCTTCAAGGATTATTGTTGTAAAGTGGTGCCTGCTTTATACAAATCTAGTATGAGGTCTGAGCCTGCAAATCTCAAGTTGCATTAACTGACATTATTTGCATTCTGCTTATGGGAATAAGGACTTGTGGGCTCTACAGCATTAAGTCCCTTATGAACTTCCATTCCTATTTTTGTACATAGAGGCAAATGACCTCCCTAAAATTTTTACTGTAACATCCTTGGATGAAATATGACAAACTCAGAGGTAGTGATTTACTATCAAGCAAGCAATTAAAATCATTGCCATCTTTCCTTTTCTGACCCATCAAAGGAAGTAAAACGTGTAACTTCTACAATCAACTTGTCATAAGAACATTCAGGAGTCTTCTCAATATAATTGCAATCTGTATATTAAATCACGTTAAGCTGAAGAGCTCAGGTTCAAGTCCAGTTTTGTTAGTAACATGAGGGTAGATTTAAATTGTTGCTTTTTTATAATGAGATTCTCAGACAAAGTATTCGCTGAACTCCCACTCCCACTTTATTCTTTTTGCGACACTATGGGGGGGGGGGAACCAACTTATTTAGCATTTAACAAAGGATTGTTAAAGTAACCTCTGTTTTTAGCATCATGCGTACATGAGTACACAGTGTCTATGATTCTTTGGTAAGAATGTCATGCAACTTAATGTTAGTGAGCTGGGTTTTGCTCTCACCTGCACAAATCCAAGATCTACCATGGCCTTTAGACTTCAAAGCTTTACACTAGTGTTATTAATTATCAGGACATGGCATTGTAGAGTACTAACTCTACAACTGGCTTTGTGCATGTCAGTTCTGAATTCTTCCTTGGGTGCTCCATGTGTCCAGATTATTCTGGGTGTAACCCTAGCATTACTTTTATCTGATGTGCAAGTTCTTCTGTAATTCGGTAGGAGACTTTAAGTTATTTCTGCTGTCTGCTGTTTTTATCTTTATTTATGGGCAGCTCAAGCCCGTTTTGATTCATGTTGGTGAGTACCATCAAATCTTCGCCTGGGTCTCCCTAGCTAGTACGTTCCGTCTCCTGTATACCTTGGCGAGGGATGGGGGAACATTCAGGTAAGCAAGAACTCTCTGTGGCTAACTTTCTTTCATGGTCATCTGCTGAAAGTGGGTATCTTCTAAAAAAGTCTCAGGTGCAATTGTGGGATCTGGAGGGTCATCTTACCACATCCTAATGTATAAAAACATTGTTTCCCATGTTCAAGTTGTCGAGTGTAAGGGGAGCAGTTGACTTAAAGGAGTCCCCAGATAAGACAGACTGAGCAATTCTGAAAATAATATGATGGTATGACTGTAATCATGTAGTACATTCTGTTTTCTAAGCTCCTGCAAACTTAATTCTGAGCCGAGTAGGAAGACCTATTCCAGCTAAATGATTAGGGAAATTATTAGAAGCAGCAATTTCTGAGCTGCCTTGTTGTTATAGTGGTGTTGAATATCTGAAGCTGCTTGAATGACTTCAGCATCTCCCAGACGAATCCCTGCATTTGAGCATAAACAATTTGAAATGAAGTTAGCAATGGGAGTTATTTATTTGGATGTTAGCCTCATGTTTGCTCTTGGCCATTAAAGTTTATAAAGCACAGGATATTTTATTTACCCTAGTGAAACCTATTTCATGTTCTCATAATCAATTGCTTGGTTGGAATTGTTCTCTTCTGAGTCAGAGTGTCTTGGCACTCAAATGTACGGTCCTGTGTGTATTTTGTAGGAAAAGTATGTACCATCAATATTAAAGGAGATCAGAAGATGGAGAAGTTGCATCTAGATTTAACCACCCTAACTGTTTTACTCCATTTTCCACAGACAAGGCCCCCTTACAGCATCAAAAACTTTTTCTTTAACTTTTAAGTTGTAAATTATGACCAGAGGAACAAATTCAAAGTAGTAACTGCTGCAGCTTAAGTATTGTGACCAAAGCAGTCAAATTAAAACCATCATTCTAACAAGGTATAGGCTGCTCCCATTTCAGCTGTTAATTTGTTTTAAAAAAAAAAATAAATTAAAAAAAGTCATTAAATGTATTAGCATAAAGCTGTGTGTGCAAGGAATAAATTATAAGTGAGCATTCATTCATAATACATTCATAATACATGAATGTATGTGAATGGCTCTGCTGAATTATTTAAGCTTTGCGATTCTTGTGTTCAAGAAGTGCTTGTTTCTCACTTTAAAAGTGATCAGTCTTCTGTGCGATTTAAAGCAGATTAAAAGTTATATTGTGCATTTTTTACCTGTGTTCAACCAGAACAATGGCTTAATTTTATCATGACATTTGTTTGGAACATACTAATATATTTTTCAAAATGATTTAATATTTTTCCCTTATCATGGAAAAAGTGTCTCGTGACATCTGCATGTCTGCGCCATTCTTCCAGATCCTCTAAAAATTGTTTTCTAGTATCAGGTACTCCTGCTTGGTTGAAGAGCTGCTGTAAAATCTATAGCATCTAGTACTTTCAAATCCCTTTACACTGAGTAGTTTTGTTTATTCCAGAATGTATTTAATTTTTATGTGCAAAATAGATCCTGAGCATAGAAAACATTCTCTTCTATTTGGAGTAGACTACTAAACCACTTTAATTGCATGTAATATATAGTGGCACCTTTTTAGGCAAAAACATCTCAAAGTGCTTTATAAATGTCCTCAAAGATTCTAAATCCCTTTAATAGAAAAGAGGATTTTTATTCTTCATATTTTTAAATTAGGGATGAAACCAAGGCACTGATTAAATGTAGAGTAAATACACTACCACCTGAGTAAATTTTAGATGATGTTATAGAAGTATGCTCTAAAGAGTTCCAAGTGGAGCCAGGAGGAAAAAAAAAATATATATATATATGTATATGTAAAAATAAGTGGGGAAAGATGTGGAAACACTTGACAGGTTGTCTGGGTTTTGTTGTTTTATTGGTTGCTTTTAAACCTACATCCAACCATACAGCTAGTATAAAAACTGGTCAGCTTTTCATTTCAAGACAAGATTAAATAAAATAAACAGAGGGTAGTGGTTCCTTATACTGAAGGAAGGGCTTTCAAGAAAGAAATAAACATTCCATGTAGAAATAATTCTAAGCAATAAAAAAGGAGCTTTCTGCATAAATCTATTTAGAGATCTTTAGCTGGTAGAAACTAGCATAGACCTGCTGGAGCTATTATACCTTCAGCAATTTAAGTTCATGTAGAATCTGCCTTACCTTATAGAAAGACACTTGTGGAAAATCAAGATTTCACCAGTTTGAGAGCTGCTGACTTGCTAAGTCTCATCTGGAATCACAATGCTCAGTTGAACTTCAGATGGATTTCAGTTGGAGATAACTGATGTAAGGGTGAATGTAAACAGCTGGAAATACATAACCCAAAAATAAATGATTGAAGAGAAGTAATTTTGTGGCAGAATTGACTATCCTTAAGATAAATCCACTGGTGAAATGGGCATCATTCTTAGTCTGCGGTGTACTGTTACTTGAAATCTGAAATGAAATATATGGAGTTATGTTGGGTTTTTTTCCTCTCTAGTCTGTGGCTCTATTGGTATGAGGAATTTACCTGGCTGGATCTGACCCATGGGACTGTAGGGAAGTATGTTCCTTGGATAGGAGTTTTAATCTGCTAGTCAGATTGTTTCCCAAATCCTTTTCCTTTAACAAAACGTAACAGTAATTAATGATTGTATAGGTGTGTATATATACACATAGGCATACGTCTCTGTGTGTGTATATATATGTGTGTGTATATATTGGAGATTATTATTCAGATGACCTGTTTTCAAGCAGTATTTTACAATCAAAAATACACTGTGCTGCATTCAAAATATAATGTATATATACATGACTGTGTTGAGTATGCTTTTGAGCAGAAAAAATCAACAGAAGTAGATCTACTTTTGTGGCATGTTTACTCTTTCAGCCTAATTTTAAAACAAAACAAAACCCCCACACTAAATTCAGTATGGCATTCGATCTGCTTCCTTTAAAACCTCGTGATTAAATTTCTTCCCAGAAATTGCAGTTTGCTTTCACCCCTTCCTCTTCCTAGCACAATGAATGTAGAATGTGGTTTTTCTCTACTAAAATCTTCAAGCAGATTTCTTTGAATAAAACATGTTTTCAGGCACTGCATAACACCAGCCTTCTTCAGTTTATAGTTCATCCTTGTAGATTCATTAACTATTTATGGTGAAGACATTCAGAAAAGGGGGGAACTGTGTCAAAGCAGTTTTGCATGTATGTGCCCTAGTATTTTTAAGAAAGAAACCAATTTGTTGCATATAGGGAACACTTTGCAATAGAAGTATTGGTTTTTTCTATTAGCGCGTTCTCTATTCTGCAGCCCTCAAGGCAGATTAATACATTAATTTTAATGGGAGCTGGATCAGCTGTAATGTTTGACATCAGAATTATAGGCTACACACTGTAATTCCCCTTCATTATGGAAACATTTCTGGTTTTAATTAAGAAAACACTTTTAAAAAAAAAATTACTAATATTTGGAAGAGGTGTAAATTTGTTCCAGTTTTGCAATAAAGTGAAGAATATGAAAGAGGTGAAATATAAATGCCGTTGTAAGTTGTGCAAATGTAAGTGGTCATTTTTATGGTTGAGAAACATATGAATGTAAAAAAATTGCAGATATTGTATATATTTTCTGTAATATATGTAAATTTGGTCATAAGGTGGGTGGAGAATTGTAAAAATTAAGCACTTTAATTCCTGTTGAGTACTTAAAAAGAAATTTGTACCCTGTAAAATAAAAGCATCATTAAATAAGCATTGCTTGTTGACTTTTTTTGGTCCACTTACTGTTTACTTTCTCTGCTGCTGAAATGTTTAAAGGCATTTCCAGTTGTGCAAGGAACTATAAAAACCGATCTGTTGCTGAAGTGCTGGCTACTCACAAGTACCGCTAAGTCAGTGGAAGATACATTCTGAATATGTAAAGGGCTGTATGTAATGCTGTGTTGCCTTAGACTGGGAAGAGAAAAGATGCAGTCCTTCACAGTTTAGATCCATATTTCTGTAATGGGAATAATACTGTTCTCTCGTATGACCAGGACATTATGAGAGTACTTTATGGGCTTCTACACTGCCACCCCCATAGAACAGTCCAGAAAGAAAGGAGCGCGTTCTGTGTAGCCCCGCATCTTTCTTACTATTACTCGAGCACTGCTCTGAACAGAAGGACAAAACAAAACATTCAGCAGCTGCTCAGTGTAATCTCCTGTGCACTGAATTAAAGTGGTGCTGTGAAGCAAAAGTGATCAGGTAATTAGCAGGATCATGATCCTAAGCATAGGCAACTTTTTGATTCTTTAAATTCATTCGCTAGCTAAGCACACATTCAGTTTATGGAAGCGCCACTTAAACTGCGGCTACTCCTTTTCTAAGTATCCTTTAACAGACAGAACCATCTGCAGTTGCCTTCAATTTCCATCATCTGTACACAGCAAACCTGGTTTGACTGTATCTGATTTATTCTTGATGTTCTTGATACTCTGCACGTGGGCACAATGTTACAGAAAAGACTTTGCCCAAAATACAGAAAGGAAAACTTACTGTATTACTTGTTTGTTCTTGTCTGGAAGAAGTTGAGTACAATAATTTTGTTTAGTTTCTACTTTCTTTTCTCTTTGCAAACGCAGCAAACGAATCAGTGTTTGAAATAAGTACTGATGAACCACAGAAAGTAATGCTTCCCTCTCCGTTTACGTAACTTTTTTCCACTAATTTTTCTGATTATTGTTTTCCCCTGTGATTAACTCTGTTCCAAACCCATTATTTTCCTCATTAAACACAACGCAGTGCCTTCTACATGGAGACAAAAATAACAGAATTTACCCCAAAATGTGCTTTAATAAGAAAACACAATTATAAAATTCAAACTCCAGGAAATCCATAATCACAGCTCCTACTTAATTCCTTTATATCAGCAGGTTTAATAAGCACTGACATTTCCACTCAGTAGCAAATTATCCAGGAGCCCATCGAGTACAGGTTTGGTAAGTAAGTGGTAGGCGTCGTCTCCTCTGGCTCTCTGTAAGAGCCTGACCACTACTGCTTCATTACCGCAGAGTTGTTCTTGCATTGTATGAGCTTCCTGACATGAGAAAAATGGCATGCCTGCCTTTGGGAAACACAGTACTTTGAGCTTGTTTGCTTTAAAAAAATTGCTCTGGAGGGTCCTGTGGTGTCTCTAATGAGAAGAAGAGGGATCCTTACGGGTGTGACCTTTTTGTCTTGGAGCCTCTCGCTCTCTCCCTGCTAGGCCCTGTGCACTAGGCAGCTATGACAATATGAAGCCGCCTCAGCCCCAGTTCATGTGGTAAATCAGGACACACCTGGCTGAGTTTATTTGCTTGAGGTCTACCCCATGCCTGTGTTGCCAGTTTCTGTTTTGATCTCAAAAACATAATGCTCTGGTGCCATGAGCAGGGTGTGCTACCTGCTCTCTGTTTCAAACGGGTATGTTTCTTTGAGTTAGAGCATATTTTTCAAATGACTTTCCCGGATTTAAAGTCTTAAGGTATGAAGAGTCTATCACATACCCTGGTAAGTTTTCCAGTTGTTAGCCACACTCTCTGTAGGGTCTTTTCTTTTCTTTTTTTTTTTTTTTAATGATTCTTAGCACTACTCAGAACTTACGTAGCCTCTAACCATCAGGATCTTATCAAAAGAATTCATGAAGAATTTCAGCCACCATATCTGTGCTCTCTTTTGAGCATGTTTTAACATAGTATGCCCAACTCATTCTTCCAAACTCAAGGTAAGGGTCCCTGCTTCAAGGAAATGGCTTTTGGACTCTGATTGCTACTGAATGGAGGAGCCTTCCCACAGTGTGAAATTAAATTAATGACCCCATGATGGAAGAAGATACAGATTTCAACCATAATTGTTGTTCAGACCTATTGCCTACCTATGTAGAATTGCCTGCTTTGCCTGTTCTGCCTTACTTGCGTGTTTCTTGGCTTGCAAAAGGGAATCCAAATCTTTTAGCTCAAGGCTTTGGGATGCAGCATTTACAGAAGACCTGCCTTACCTATGTTTTATTTTGGAATTTGATTTCAGACTAGTACTAAGCTGGTCCTATTAACTGAATGCTTGTTAGTGGCTGAAGTGCATCTTGCAGTTCTGTTTCGCATGAAAAGAGTCGCATCCATGTGCTCCAAGACAACTCCGTTATACTAAGCAAAGCGTGGTAGGTAAGACGTCAAGTGTCCACTCCAGAACTGCAACCCTCACCTGAACTAAAAAGCTTAAGATTGATGCACTTGAAGTATCCATTGGTCTTATACACAGGCTGTGATGTTGTAAATCACATATGCTCGATTGTTATATTTCCAATTTAAACTTAAAATTGTGCCAATCATAATATAAAAACCAGCACGCACAAGGAAACATGTATTATAAAAATAAAAAATGCTCCTCTTGACATACTGTTTCATCTTAAAAAAAACACAGCCTTATTTAAAATATCAGATCTAGAAGTAGAAGATACAAGCTTAATTTCTCCTGAAGGCCAGCAAGTTTGCTGTTTGCTGCTTCCTGCTTCCTTGGTTGGGGTAAGGTGTTTTTCTTTTCCTTTCTAGTTATATTGTCTCAGCTGAATGCTAACTAACCGTGCATTTTGTTTTCCAGTAAAAAGTTACTTTCTTCATAGCAGACGGGAGGTTATTGCTTTTATTCCCAAACCCTCGGTCCTTTAAAGTAAAAGGTCTTCACCTTAAAATTGGACTGCAAACCATTCCTTATGCGAGCCGCAATTATTTCATATTTTCTTTTGAATTTATTGATTGGCATTGCTTGAAGAATGCACCTGGCAGACTCCTTGAGATATTTACCCAGTGGGTGTTTCCACATTTAAAATCACTTTTCAAGCTCTGTTAGGCAATATGTGATCCAGGAGATTGCTTCACTTAAGTCGACAAAAATGCTGGGGAAGAAATCCTTGGGTTTCACACCACCACCTGTTGATTCCTCTGTTTGTTCAGTGGCGCATGGTATACAAAAGAAGCAAGATACTTCTATCAAAAAAGGTGTAATTAAAGCATCTACAATGATGTGGCGAAATATCAAGCAAAAATTTCCAAATTTTCTACACTAGACTGCATAATGAGCGTGAGAAACAGGTTATTTATAATATCCATCCTCTGACTAATGAAGTCCTGTAACAGATGTTGAGGTTGATTGTTAGCGAGCCCATCAAAATGCATGAGGAAAACAGAAATCTGCTGTTTAGAAGTTAAGAGCTTACTGACTTAGTACTATGCACTTGCACTTCATACCGCCAATCGATGCTCAGGCCAATGACAAATTCAGTAACGCACCTTCACTGGAGCGGAAATGGACTGCTCAGCTGGGATACATCTAATTGTCCAGTTGCCACTGGAGTAGTGAAAATCATTCACTGAAGCAACTGTTACTATTGTGGCTGGTATTGCGAGAAGTCTGACTGCCCCAGTTGGGGGTGGGGAGCACTGTTGTACAGCAGGTCAGAACGATATAGAGATTATTTTCATCTCCAGCCAAAGCTTTTACCTCTAATGGCCTTGTCAGAAACGCTGATGTCTTACGAACACTTATCAGAATGCTCGGGCTCTGTTACTGGTTGATGAACTTTGACTGCTGTGTTTGCCTTGTGGCTCTTACCCTGTGCCCTGCCCCTGCCTTAACTTGAAACCTGCTTTCAGTTCTGCAAGCATGCTTCATGAGAGGTTGTGTGACACCCCAAATATGCAATGACTTTAGTTAAATAACTTACCTGAGAATACAGTGAGAGAACATAAGGAACTCTCAGTTGTTTAGTTTGTAATATTCTCCAGCAAAGTTGCATCCTTGACCCAGGATTATTGTGTGTGTTTGTGAGAGGCTGGGTCTCAGCACAGGTAGCACACAGCTCGGGGATTCCCATCAGCACTGTGACCTTCTTACAGCCAGCTGGAGCGTGCAGGAGAGCTCGCTTCGCCAATTCTGCAGAACCCCTGGACTATGGATTCGAAACCTCTGATTTCTGTCTCTTCTGGAAAAAGACCAAGGTTTAGAATCTGTCAGTTTGGAAAAATCTGTGTAGAACATCCAAACAAAGAGTCATTCCATCAAGGGATTTCAGGAATTTATTTATCTCGGCTTCTAATCATGTTTGCTGTGCAGATGTCTGGTCTAAGTGCTATGAGAAATTGTTACATCTGTGATGAGGTTGCTCTGGAGAATACAAAAACACCATTCAGTTTGGCTTCATGAAAAACCAGGCTCTGCCAGACCCATATAATCGCTGCATTACATGGTTCCAAAAGGTGACATTACCAAGGAATAATTTACAAAAGTATTTTGCTAATAGTGTTTGTGCAGTACAAAGTAGTATGACTACGTACGCAGTGCAAATGTTATGTTACATACTTGATACATTTCGGTATGGTAATAAAATATTTCTTTCTTTAGACAAATACGACGGCAAGGAAATATCCTTTACTGAGGTGCTACTTTGTGGTCTCTTTCTCTGGCATAAATTAATTAAATGGCAAATGACTTGTCCACTACTGTCAGTATGTCAATATAAAGAGACTCCAGCTATCTGAGGAAAAATGGAAGCAGGTGATGATGCAAAACTATAAAGAAATTCATGTCATGGAGAAGAAAGACTGGAAATTTTGTTCTCCTGACTTTAAACATAAAAACAAGGAGGCTTAAAATGAAATTAGAAGATGACAAATTTAAAACTGACACCAAACTGATTTTTTGCACTATGAATAATTAGATCACGAAGTTTACTGTCACAAGATGTCACTGGAGCCACGAATTTAGCGTGATGGGACAAAAAAACTATTATATGGTAAGTAAAGCAATCTAGTTTCCAGTAACATAAAACAGAAGAAATATTGAACTGTCTACTTCAGATCTTATAGCAATATCAAAATTATTTGATACATAGTTTGGGGACCAGAAGATCTTATTACTGCATTTCTGTATTTTCCCCAGAGCGCTGGTGCTGGACCATCTTAGAGATGACTGTCTGAGGTAGACTGATGTCAGGTCAGATTCAGTGTGGCAGTTCCTGTTTCCTCACGTCAATTAACTTTTAGTAAATAACCAGTCTGACTACTAATGCCTTTTATCAGATCTTTGAGTTTCTTGCTCAGCACGATAAAGTCAGCCAGGGAAAGTCAGAATTAAAGCTACAGATGACCATTGCTTGTTAAAATGTTCATTGCTTTGGCACAGTCCTCAACCGGGCTGAGGTAAGGGCTGGATTTTGTGAGTTGGTGCAGGAGATGACACTTCATAGCAGAGGCATTTCTGGGTCCTACTTTTTAGCCAGAAATGTACAACGTGTTAAACTTTTCATTCTGATGTTTCCTCGTCTTATATCTTCTTTAGTCCTTTCTTCTTGCTTTCTTTCATTAATTCACTTCCTCCATCTGTGCTGTCCTTCTTTATTTAGGTATTCTGCTCTTGATAGGTCTTTCGACATCTCTGCGGGGCAGGCTAGGTTATCTCAACTTGATTCAGCAACTGATATTTTCTTTGTGTGCTTCTTGAAATATTACACTGATACAATTCTAAGAATAGCCATACTGGGACAGACTAAAGGGCAAGCACACGCAGTGCTTCTGCATGATACTCTCCCAGCTTCCAACCATTGTCAGCTCAGAAACATCCAGAGCTAGATTTGATTCCTGCATAGCTATTTATTTACATGCAATACATTTCTTTTCCTTAAACTTGTCCAAACGCCATCTGAATCAATTTAAACTTTTACTGTCTACAACATCCTTTCACAAGGAGCTCAACAACCCAGCCATGAGGGGCTACTGCCTTTGTTTTGTTCTGACCTGGCTCCTTCTAGTTTCATTAGATGCTCCCAAAATACTTGTATTGGAAGGGAGAGTAAACAAAACTGATGCTCTTCGACCAACTCCAGGCTGATAATGATTACACAGACCTCTAGTCCTCCCTACCCCTCGCCATTTCCTTTGTAGAGTGAAGACTCCTAGCTTACTTAGTTGGTCTTGATATTGAAGCTGTTCCACACCTTTCATCATCCTTGTTGTCCCTCTCTGACGCTTTTCCAGTTCTACATTCTCTCCGAGATGTCCCACTTCTGGTCTAAATCAAAATATAAACCAGGTTGCACTTGCTCCATTTCACAGTGGTGTCCATGAGGTCATATGGCAAAATGAAAGTGGCAGGAGAAAAGAGATTCACATAGAGAAACAAGCTGGTGTTATCTGTCTACTTCAGGTGCAAGCAGCTTCTATTCCTGTGCAACAGGGGTGCTTTTTTTTCTTCTTCTTCTTTCTTTTCTTTTCCTTCCGGGAACTCAAGGAAGGAGAGGCGATGAGGCTCCACGCTAGACAGGGAACAGCAAACCCTGTAGCAAGAGTATTGGCTGTGTCAGGTGTACAATGCGGGGAACGTTTGCTATTGTCCTGGAAGCAGGAGAGGCAGATGCCAAATGGCATCCTGGTATTGATGATCTCTGAGTGCAATCGGCTCCAGCACAGTGAAAGCTAATGGGTGAAACTGCTGGATAACGATGCCTGCGTGGCTACGGCAAGAAACCCTCACCAACAGGTCATTCGGGACCTTCTTCACAAAGTTTTACACACGTTAACTGTTTCTCTCCGTGCTGAATACACATTTTTGAGCATTTCAGTTTGCTTAGCCATCTTTATGCTTTTATCACGAAATATTAGCCCTCTGACAAGCAGCGTGAAATTTCCTGGGTAAGAATGAGAAACTTTGTTGTAAAGATATATAGACAAGAATATATTTCCTTTGTATGTTATTTCTTTCAACATTTGAGGGTTTCAAGATATGAAGAACTGGAAAAGACTAATCTATATAGAAAAAGAACATAAATTCTAATGCCATCCAGAAGCTGAAATTTTTGGAAGCATTTTTAATCTGTTGGTTTACAAGAAAGGACAAAGCCAGAATTCAATTCCGTGCTAGCGTATTCATAATTTATCATTGAGAAAATGCACTCAAGGGAAAGACATTTAAGGATCAGACAGCCTATTTGTTGTGATCACGCATCACAAGTGTCATCCTCTGGTTTCATTCTGTCTTTTCGTGTAACGCAACTGAGTATTAGATCTCATACAGTTTCCCACTTCCCAAGCCCTGCCAGACACCTCATCCAAACCTACTATTATACACCTGAGTTAGAAAACTTCAGATTGACATTAGCTGACTCACAGCGAAAACAAAAGTATCCACAAAAAAACAAACAGAATAAATACAGCCATTCAAAATGTGTCCATTATAATGGACAGGAACATAGAGTGGGAGAACATTCTTTTTGCTGCACAGTTTGCAGGACCAGATCTCCAGTTCTTTTCTCCCCAAGAAGAGGCCTCCATAATGCTTCCTCCCCACCCCCAGCAGTTTTATTTTCCTGCTCTGTTGGCTTTGTAAGACCAGATGCTGACGAAGTCTAGCAATTTGCCATTCAGCATCTCTTCCTTGAGGTATTTGGGCAGCAGCGACACCACACGTAGTGAAGCAGTGGCGAGGGCAGTGGGGGCACACATTTGGTTATTTCTCGCTTTTCAAGAGTTTTCAAAACACGGTGACTTGAATAAATGTTGCCGCTCTATGCTGCTTGCTAAAAACTACCCTGGGCAATGATGAGGCCTGCCTCCCCCACACGGGCTGCCTGCAGCACCTCAACTTGCAGGTTGCGCCGCTACTGGTGATCCCCGGAGGGGATCAGCTTTATCGTACCAAAGGATAGAATAAAACCTGGGAATGGCTTGTAGTACAAGACCACAGCGACTACGCCGTCTGATCTTCAAATGTTTTTGGCCCCTGGGCGCTTGGAAAGCAGGAGCTCTGCCTCCCTGGGCGGGAGGGGGCCGCTACACGGCGGCGGTTGACAGCCCCCAACGGCCGCCGCCGCCTGAGAGGGCGCCCGCGCGCGCTCTCCTGCGGGCCTCCCCCCCTGCACTACAACTCCCATGATGCCTGGCGGGGTTTGCGGCCGGGCTGCGCCCGGCGGGCGCGCACAGCCTGCTGGGAGCTGCGCCGTGCGCGGGGGCCGGCTCCAATGGCGGCAGGCGGAGGGGGCGGTTGACGGGAGCCGTTGCCCGTCGCGCCCATTCATCGCCGACGCCTTCCCCCGGCCCTTGCCCTCCCCCGCCGCTATGGAGGCGCTGATCCCCGTGATTAACAAGCTGCAGGATGTGTTCAACACGGTGGGGGCCGACATCATCCAACTGCCGCAGATCGTGGTGGTGGGCACGCAGGTGAGGCGAGGCGGGGCAGGTCGGGCCAGGCCGGGGTGGGGGAGCGGGCGGTGCGGGCCCTTACCGCCCTGAGGGCAAAGTCGAGGCGTCCATCGCGCCTCCGGTGCTGCTGACCCGTGGTCGCCTCCGCCAAGGGCACGGGGGGACGCGGGCAGCCGAGGACGGCCGCGGCGGGCTTCCCCCCCCCCCCCCCCCCCCCCCCCCGCCATTCTCTCCCCGGGCTCCCCACCATTTGCAATGGGAGTGCCTCTTCCACCGGCCTCCCTCCCCTTCGCGCTTCTCGGTAGCGGTTTGAACGGTGGAGGAGCACTCGAGGGCTGCCGGGAGGGCCTGCCCTGCCTCTCCCCTTGCCCCGCGTCGGCCCCCCACACCGGGCGTGGGGGGCTGAATAGAAGGGATGTGGTAGCGGAACGGCATCTTGCAGACGTGGATCGTTTTCTCTTGCTGCGAGTTCTTCTGCCGTTTGGACCTCTTTGTATTAGCTGATGATGGGGAACGAAGGCGAGAGGCGAAGCCAGCCTTTGTTGGCTGTAGCAGTTACAACGTGTGCGTCTCAGCCTGATAGTGCTGCTGCTGGGCTCGAAGATAGCTCACGCCCTTTCAGATCTACTCAAATGGGATGCCGTTCTTCAGCAAAACTTCCGTCATGTGTGATCAGAACTGCAGCAGTCATAAGGGAATTGAAAATGAAATGCTAAACAGAACTAAAACTTGAAGTTAATGGATCTGTCTTTTTGTTTCTGTGAAATTAAGAGTGTTTATTGAATGTGTGATGTTATTTGACAATAGCATGCCTACCTAAGATAGTAATACCAGCTACTCTGCAGTCAGGGATTTCATTATATGACTTAAAACACATGAGCTGTATGTTTAAAGCTTGCACATTGCTGAAGCATGGAATAGGTTTGCTTGAAGCCAGCTACAGTGTCAAACTAGTTGTGAGGCAACCAGCTGTCATTCTGTTATACCAATATAAATCAGGTAGATTCATTGACTTTATATCAGCCACTTGATAAAATAGATCTAAAATACTTGAATTGGGTGGGAGAGACTTTGCTCTGGTAAGTTATATTAGGCACTTGCTATTTTTGTAGCTGGCAGGAGTCCATCACTTTATGAAGACATTTAATCTCCTTTATATTAAAAATTGTACAAGCAAGCTGTTTTTTTGGTTGTTTTTTTTTTTGTTTTGTTTCAGTTTAGTTCTGCAACAGGAAGTGCAAGGCAGAGGTGTGGCATTTTTCTATGTAAAATTAATAAAGTATTTTTTTCTGTTTCACTTTATGAAATGCAGTGAAGTGGCTTTTATTTTTTAATTATCATCCTTTTAAACAACTTTGTCCTAGTTAACTTTTCATAAGTATGTACAGTAGACACTGAGAGTTAAGACAGTATTGACATGCATTTGACCTTCAGTAGTCTACCCATCAGTATTCATCTCCTTTCAGTGCTATATTCAGTATATTCATAAAAACCCTTGAATTGGTATGATACTTCTTAGCATGCCAAAACAAAGTCCTTTATAGACTCCAGGAAAATATACAGCAAAATATGTAGCAAGCTGTATCTTGTTTTTTTGTTTTGTTTTTAGTCAGGGTTGTTGGAAGAAATAATTGTCTTTACTGATATGGTAGTTCTGTAGATGGTTATTTTGCGCAATGAGTCTTAAAATAATTTAAATAAAATTTTATTCATTTGAAGTTAGTTTATTGTAGACGAGATTTCTGGAGATGTCTTAAATATGGCCTTAGAGCTGATAGTTTTGCTGCTGGTAGCTTGCTTCCATGGTTTTTTGAAATGCGCCTTGGAACAATCTTGTCTCTTGAGATATTTTTGGTTAAGTGGTATGTGGCCTTTAAGTTTGTTCACACAGTTGTTTTGTTTGTAACCTACTGGCATATGCAGTCTTTTTCTTCTTTGAATAATATTCACAGTTTTGAATTTTGCACCTCCATTTTTCTTTATACGAAACAAATGTTACCAGTTAAGATTTCTGTAACTCTCTGTTAATTGATTTTGCTTTTTTTTCCTTCCAGTTTGCCTGTTGCTTTTGTTACATGACCTTTTTACATATTCAACAAGGAGAAGAAAAATGCTTTTTTAAGTAGCTTTTGCTGCTTATTTTTCTCACCTGTCTCCTGGATCTCTTCTCTACCCTTTTATTGGTTTGTGTTTATATCTTTCTTCAGTTCTCATTTATTTCTACTTCTGTGCATCAAGTTAATTCTTTCTTTTCTAGAGTATGTAGAACTAGAAACTGCTTATAATCCTTAATTTAGCTTTGAATGTTTTCTGTTTCCCATGTCCCCTTTGCCCCTGCTCTGTTGTTTTGGGATTCATTTCCTACCGTCCTTGTGTTCTGAGCAGTTGAAATGTCTTAATTTTTCCTCTTTCTAGATGGATTTTGGTACTAATTACAAAATATTTCTCAGTAAATTTTACATATTTAGATGGCCTCTCACACTTCTTTTAGTGGTGTTCCTGTGACTCAGTCGTATGAGAATTCCTTCTCGTTGTCCACATAAATACCATGTATGTTATTTCTGTGTCCTAGTACAGGGTCTATTAAGAAAATTGAAGACTCTGTTTGCTGCTGATAGAACTCGGATGACACCCTCAGATTGCCAACTTTTCATCACTATTTCAGGGTTTTTTTTGCCATTCCCAGATAGGTGTTCTATTTTTTCCCCCAATTCAGTATGTCAGTTCCATTTTTAGAACTGTATTACTGAAGTGAGAGGAAAAAAAAAAAAAAAAAAAAGCCCAGGCTGGGAATACTATATAAACAATATTTGTTCAATAATCCTGTAATACCCAACCTTTTGATGTATTTTATACAAATGCTTTGTGATCCATACTTGTGAGGGATAGCAAGGTGGTGTTGAAGTGCCCCAACCAAACACATTATAATAAAAGGAGGCAAGGGGAAGAAAAGAAGTATGGTTAGTTATGGCTTTTTGTATGTTAAGGGCACATAGATGCTATCACAAAAATGTAATGCCTACACTATGAAAGTGGGCATGAGTTTTAGAATAAAATTAAAAAAAACCCAATCAAACAACAAAATCTCTGCCTAGAGATGTATAAGAATGAATAGCCTTTATTTTTTTCAGCTCATCAATTCTTGGAATGTGTTTTGGGTTTTTAGAAGTCATTGACCTAGTTATATACAAACTTTAGTGTCATTTTTGTAGCAAAGTTCTTCCAATACCCACATTACAAAAGCAAGTTGTGGGCTTTATTTGTACTTATTGTACTTTATTTGTACTTTATTTATACTTGGTAGTGTTGATTCTAGTAGAGACATCATGGTGAAATTGATCTAGCAACTAGTGAAATTCACAATGAGATTCTTAAATGACCTTTCAGGTGTACATTTATATAGTACTTTTCCTCGGTCTTCAGTTAATGCTATTTTGGGACTTCAAATGGGGAGGTGTACAATATTTAACATAGACTGTTCTGTTGGATGTTTCTGACCGAAAGAGCTGTTTCGTTAGCCTCTGTGATTGGCTCACAGATGAGCATTACATTTATTTCTTTTTTTTGCTGTTTGAAATAAGTATCATGTTTGATATTTCAAGACTAAACCAATTTTTGTTGCCAAGCAGGAAGGCTTCTTGATCTGAGATAATAGATAGCCTGAGCATTTGGATATGTATATAACTGTATATTCTGTTAGGCTGAACAGTTAGGATGGTAATTTGCCCATTAAGAAGCTGACAGCAGTGGGAAGTTAATGTATGGTCCTGGCTACTGGGATGAGGAGAAGAATCCAGTGGATGCTGTATCAGAGCATCTGGTTTAAGAGAGACTGGCATTATGGTCTTAAACTTTGAATGCTCTAGAGAGCTTCTGTGACCCTTCCCTATCAGGGAAGGTGAGGAGGAACAGAAATTTAAGCCACTGCGGCTTATTCAGTTTATTCAATGTATCCTACATTGTGTTGGTGAAAAGCCAGTTTTAGGTGATGGAAACTCCAGCTTGTACGAAGCAACCAGGAAAACCCAGGAATGTCTTCCTCCCTCCTCTCTTCGTTGTCTTTTTCTTTTTTTTTTTTTTTTTTTTTTCTTCTGTTCCAGTGATCTTTTCTCCGATTTCAAGCAGATGCAAAAAGACATTTGTATCTACATTTGTAAAAGGGGATGTAACTAGAGCATAGCTTCAGTGCTGGCTATGCTGGCTGGGGAGAGCTTGGTTTTTCTCCTAAATGTTTTGCAAACTTCCTGGTTTGGTTTCTTGTTTGTTTTGATATCTGACTTTCACTGTTATCTGGTTTGGGGCATAACTGTTTAACTTCTTGCCATCCCTTCCTCCTGTCAAATCATGCCCTGACTGTTCTGGTGTCTGTTTCAGACAAGCAGCAAAGTGAGGCTGACAATAATTAGCTGTTTACATTTACCAGACATAATATAAATTTTGCTGCTGAAGTTATATAGTGCAAACAACATTTGGCATTGTGCTGTTTCTTTTCTCCGATGGGCCCTCTCAGTTTCTGAACAGTTATGCTTTTTAGGTCCTGAAGGCTTCTATGGTTGGAAGGATGGTGTTTTCACTGTGTCTATGTGCAGACTTTATATGAATTAAAATAAAATTATAGGTCTAATAATCGTGATCTCCTCATCCTGCCTTTAATCTCTTCAGATTTTTAATATGAAAGCAATATTAAGCATCTTTTAAATGAAGATACCGATTTTATTGTTTGCAAATGCCCAGTTATTTTGGAAGAGTGGAGAGAATACACAGTTGTAGAAGGATGTGAATGAAGTGGTATTTTTTCCCCACAAGTTTTGTGTGCTTGCTGCCAGGGTCCTGTTCATCTTGTGATTGGCAATTGTTTTTCTTGAAAAACCTGTATTTTAATGAGAATGGATGGGTCTTGTATCTTGTCCACAGGGGACAGCACAAAGGAAACATGCTTTCAGGAAAATAAAGGGGAAGAGTTTTAAAGCTGAAAGCCCTAGCGAGTATGTTTCAGAATCTGGAGAGAAAACGGCTGTGTAGTTCTTGGAAAAGATTTGTTTGTATAGTAGCCAGAAGGCTGACTGGCTTTCTCTTAATTTTTTTTTTTTTTTTTATCCCTGTTGTTTAGAACTGTTTTAATTTGAAGATACAAATTGGCTTTGTTTTGATACATTTTACTGAAAAAGTAATTAATATAGTAGAATAAGCAATACTATGTAAGGTCAGTCTATACGGCTTTGAAATGTGGATCTTCAAATACCACAGTTCCATGGTCTAACTTAGAGAAGTTCTGTACTCATTCTTTCTAATTACATGAGGTATTTTCTTCTTAGGTGAATTATTGGAGGACTTTGGGAATTGATGTATTGAGACAGAATACATCTGCAAATCTTTTCTCTATTTGCTGTTGTTTGGCATGTATTACATTGAGATATGGTGTAAATACAGGATTCCTGAAGAATTTTGACTGAGCTCTGCAAATTATGGCTTTCCTTACTACTTGTACATAAGCTGTCTTTTGTGGAGGAAGTTCGTGTGGCTTCCAGTTTCCTCCTGACTGATTCAGGGAAGCTCTCTGTTCAAGTGAATGCAGAATGGCCTGCAGGAGCAACAGTCTTGTAATCCGGAGAAGGTCTTTCACAGCAAAAATGTATTTTGAAACAGCCAGCAGTGCATTATGCTGGTTTCACTGCTTTCTCAAGTTGGGATCAGCCTGTTAGCTCTTCTGCATCTTTCTAGAAGTATAATTTTGTTTCCAGTAATGTCCTACAGTAATTCATTGGGCCTGCTTATAACTTCAGAATTCTCTTCTGATTAGTAAATACGTTTTTAAATTTGTTGGCTGTTTAGAACCAGCGTAGCTTGAGGTGTCCCTAGTTCACATAAGAAAATCCTGCCATAATAGGTATTCCAACCAGAGCAGTTTCCTTGTGGAACTGCTCTGGAATTGCATGTGTGCTGACCTTTTATTTCAGAATAATTCATTATCGCAAAACAAGGAAAGAAAAAAAAAATCATGCTGCTCTTTAGTTCTAGCATGCTGAACTCTTCCAGGGTAGCTACTGCAGAGAACTTTTCAGAGCACCTATCTGGGTAATATTCCTATGGATGAGACCCCAGCAAAAATGCATTAGCTTATACTTCCCAATAATAGAATTAAAATTTAGTAAACCATATATGTATGTATTGCTAAGAGAATGATTTAGCCAGCAGGACTTTTGTAATTCTTGTATGACAGAAACTGCAAAATTGCCACCATTCTGCTTTGGGTGCTAAAGTAGATGCATTGCTTCTTTTAAGAGAATTCTTCAGGAATTATTATGTGTCATTGAGAAATCTCTCCTACTTTGCAGTTCCTTACTGTTTTTCTAAAATGTTGGTTATTGTTGTGCCACTGAAAAAAATCATAGGAAATACTGACATCGCTGCCTT
This sequence comes from Platalea leucorodia, assembly GCF_965183815.1. Classification (NCBI taxonomy): domain Eukaryota; kingdom Metazoa; phylum Chordata; class Aves; order Pelecaniformes; family Threskiornithidae; genus Platalea; species Platalea leucorodia. Next base: position 62,019,303 of record NC_138826.1, read on the forward strand.
TTTATTTTCTTGTGCTGTCCTGCAGTAAATCTGTGTTGTGTTGCAGGAGTTCTTTGCAGTTTTTTCCTATTTGAATAAATAATAAAGAATTTACTAGTTTGTCCTATTAAAAGCAATGCACAAAGTTCACACCCCTTTCAATCAATTTTCTTGTTGGAAGTTCCCCAGTAGTTTATTGGACATGTTTCCTTATAAAGGTTTTTCCCCGCAGATGATTTATTTTACATTGGCTTCACAAAGCGATTATGAAGTCTAAAGACAGACAGAAGGAAGGCAGCAGATTCTTGTAAGATGACTTGAAATTTGTTGCAGCTGATACAAGTCTGTTATCATTTTAATAATACTTGAAATATGCGACAATCTGAGCAAATGACTAAAAAATCTCGTGGTTCTTGTGCATCAGTGAGACTCCACATGAGTCTCTGTTTTTATTGCCTTCTTGCTGCATGGACTTCCTAAGAATAAGAGCAGATTCTGGCTTATTTACTGAGCTAATTGGTGGGATCCAGTGAGTCACAGGACCATGAAATTTGAGAGACCTGGCATGCCTTTAAGGACAACCTCATTGGAGCATGAAACAGTAGTCCATACAAATCCACAGGAAAATGAGTAGACATTTAAGGAGAGCAGCGTGGAGGGAGCTCATGACTTGAGACTCAACGCAGAAGACTCATGCAGCATGTAGAAGTGAGGACAAGCTTGCTCAAGGATATAAAAATACTGCCTGCATATGCAGAGATGCTATTAAGAAAGCCAACGTTCCACTAGAGTTGAAACTGGTAAGGGACATCAAAAGCAACAAGAAGAACTTCCAGCACTGCATTAGCAGTTTAAGAAGAAAAAAGAGAAATGAGGGAAATATGGGCTTGCTTGCTCACCAAGGTGGAGGCACTTGGTGCTTTCTTTGCCTTGGACTTCACCAGCAGGGTCTTCTAGGCCTTTGTACCTATAGACAGGGCTCAAAGTGGAGGGTAACTATCAATAGTGGAAAAGGATTGGATAAGGGTTCTCTTTTGGATATGGAGAGGGCATCTTTGCATGCTCTTGGGTATAGGGCGCAAGTCTTCTAAAATTAGGAATGCTAATGAGGACTTAGAATAAGAAAGCCAATGAAGTAAATATTTGGGATGAATTTGAACGGTTGTTCATAGTGTTACTTCAAAATTTTCAGTACAGAGTCTCTTCCATTTGGCTTGCCAACAACCCTGAAGTGTTTTTGTAAGCAACATCTCTTGCTGTTAATGAAGCTGGACAACTATAAAATCATGCACTGCTGTCTGCTGCCTCTGAATTCCTGAAAATGTGGTTAGTAATACAGGAGGTTGCAAACCAAATTTCCTCATAAGAATTAGTGTAATGGATGGGAGCAAATGCCTTTTGATACTTACGAAGTGCACACAGTTGAAATATGGAGGGACGAGCAAAGAAGAAATGAAGGATAGGGAGGCCGAAGCAAGATCATTAGGACTGCTAAACAGTAGAGATGCCAGCTTTTTGGAGTGGATCACAGTTCTTACAGATTTCAGCTTTTTAATTTGTGAGAGTAAGTTCACAACTGTTTCTCTGTTATTGTGCCCTTTATCCTTGATTGTTTTAGGTTAACCTGAAGATGATGTTGACAATGATGAAAATATAACTGTTAAGGAGGCAGTGAGAAAGCTGAGAAGATTTACATCATATATACTGTCAGTATGTATTGAAATAAAATATTGAAGTCCCTGGGTGTGTCATCTCTTCTTATCTTAGTACTTGTAGGAAAAATGGTTTTACCACCCATCAAACTCAAGTGCTTATCTGTGAGGCTGATGATGGTTAACAGAGCAGAGTGTTAAATACTCAGCAGTGGAAGTCTGACACAATGGTTAAAGAAGCAACAGACAGCAAGGTGCTCCTGTACTTGGTTTTTTTTTCCTGAGCAATCTATATAAAGTTCCTCTAGATATCACAGCTTATAGATATTTCAAATTAGGATCAGGTATGGGTCCAGAGGAAAACCTGACTGATCTGCTACAAAAGGTTAGAATTTGTTAATGCTTTTCTGGACGGGTCATAAAATGAGTTTATGCATTTCAGTCTGTGCTTAAGATCATGATGAGCATTACAATGAGATGACAAAACATGCGTGATGCTGCTGCAGACTTATTCCTAAAAATTCTGTGGTATCTTTGGTCATCAGTATTAGTCTCTGTCTACATTGGTTGTATGAAGGACTGGCTGAACTGAATTTGTATTCTGAACAGACCCCATATCCCTCACTTTCCCCCGCTGGCAGAAAAAAGATGAGCTTTGTGTTTACTGTTTTCTTTACCGTGTTCCCAGACAATTCTTGGTAATGGAGGGGTATGGAGCCCGGATGAAGGAGTGCGTCATTAGATACTGTATTATGTTCCAAGAACAGATTGCTTTAATAAGGAAGAAGGAAACATAATGCAATTTGAAAGAAATTTCCTGATGTGCGGAGTACTGTAGCGTCTCATCTAATGTATGACTTTACATTTGCAAAGGATCCAGGTCGTTCCTTCTGCATCCAAAGATAACTGTGGGAGTGGTGTAAGACACGGTGTTCTAGTTCCATATGTAGTAGTCTCAGCTTCCTGCAATACCGCTCTTTTGGAAAGACCAAACAGTGAGCAGTAGTGTGCAGCAACTTGTCCCGTGGATTTTGGCTTCCTGTCTTGATGAGGTTCTTGGTAAGGACTTCAGCTAGTTATTGCTATCCCTTCTCTACTTGGATTACATGTTCAGGAGAAGCCACTTTATCTAAGTTTCACCTCCAGGTCTTTGAGACTGCGTGATCATTCCACCCATGTGTAAGAAATCTTGCTCAAGAGATGTTAAAAATATTTTTAATAAATGAAACTCTGGTGGTTTTGGGTTTTTTTCCCAGTGCAGCTGATGAACCTTTATCATGTCTCATCTTTTTGAGCAGCATTCCACTTGTTTCAGATTATGAAGTTTAAGAAGTGGTTTGTTGTTTGTCACTCTAAAATTCATGGTTTTTTCACATACTGTAGTATCGGTAATTCTTCAGAAGTATGCTACAATGGGAGCTCTCATAGGGAGGGTTCTAGAGTTTGTGCTTTGGCCAGATTGTTCTTCAGTTACTCTTTGGTAAGATTTCAGTGCCCAATATCTTGTCATAAGCTCCTTGCAGGGAAGGTGCCCAAAGTTGACTGGAGAAGGTCAGTTGAAGAAAATTATTAATTACTTTCTAGGGGAGTCTTTTGAAGCAAAAAATATTAATAAAGCTGCATTTCTCTTTCCTGTGACCCTGTCCTACTCTTTTGAGACAATTGACCTCACTGCTGTCAAATTTGACTTAGATTTACTTTGAAAAATATACATAGTCTGCATTGGTTTGTTATCCACTTATTGAGACAAATGACACTTGATAAAACAGCATTTTTCTGTGGCATAAAGCATAGTTACAAAGTGTTGGAAGAAAAGAAGGCTTTCATTTGTCGTCATCGTTCGAGATTTCTAGGGTTTTAGCCTTGTATTTTAATGTTTATTTTGTGTTTCTGTGTACAAGTCCTATTTTAATAGGTTCTAATGCTCTCATGTAATATGTTCCTGTCTTGTCTTATTGCCCTAGTAGAAATGTGCTGTCTGATAGCACTGTGTTGCTTGATCTCTGCTGATCTATTTTTCAGTTTTTAGAAAAGTTACCTAAGATGTCACTAAATGTATGATGTTTAAAAGATACTCAACACTGCTTTTATTTCATGTTATGCTAGGTTATGTACTCATGATTTACTAGAAGTCTTGAACTTGTTCTTTCAGAACTGGTAAGCTGAATTGAGGTTTTACAGCAGTAGTGCACAGTCTAGCTGTCAAAAGCATCTGTTTGGGTTTTTTTTGTTTGCTGTTGTGGGTTTTTTTTTGTTTTTTTGTTTTTTTTTTCAGAGAATTGTTTGGTAGTACCATTAATACCGGAACATTTCCTAGCTGATGGCAATGATTGTCAGAGGAGGTTTTCTCATGGCATGCCCGTGTTGACTTTCCAGCTGCAGAAAACTGGAAGAGTTTAATACAGTTCTATTAAAAAGACAAAATCTTATTGGTCAGACTTTCAAAGTATTATGTTGACATATCTGGGTCTATTGTTTATTGTTAGTTTTAACATGGCAGTAGTTCTGAATCACTCTTAAAACCCATGTGTTCACAGCTGCTTATTGGACCATGTAGCCCAATTCTGCATTTTATACAAAAGTGCTACAGGAGAACGTTTTAAATGGAGACTCTCAAAGTGAATTTGTAATTTAAGTATTAAGTATTTCACAACTTCTTACAGTTTGTTATTACGTAGACAGATGTTTGCAGTCAATTCAGTTGTAAATGCTTATATATGCACAGAGAGAGAGAGAGTGGGAGAGACAGTATAAAACAATGTTTGTATATTTAGAGTATAAAACAAAGTCTGCACTTATGAAGCTGATATAATACATTATACAAAAAAAAAAAAAAACAAACCAACAAACTGAATGGAATATAAGATTGTAATACCTTAATGTACTCAAGTGTACACAGTTAATATCTTTTTGTATAATGCTCTTGTTAGTATTAACATGGCCAGTCCATGTTAACACTAACAGAAGGTTAAATTCCTTAATCTAGAGAGTGAAGTTTTGCTGCAAGATGTTAGAAAATTTCATAGTAGAAGACATAGAATTTCCTTCTGAGCATTGTAAAGAAACACAATTTTTTCTTTCCAAAAAATTTTTCTGCAGAGACTAATATTTGGGGTAGAAAATGTTAAATAGGATATTAATTTTTCTGGAACCTGTTACGTGTTTAATTTAGCCTTAAGCGATAGAAAATACAGCTATCTACATGCCTTTTAAGTGTCCCATGGCTTTTAAGTATCCCAAGCAGGTTTAGACAGTTATTGGTTTATAGCAGACTTGTGTCCTTTAGTGCCTATGCAGTGTCATACCACTGTGTTAGATGCAGTGAGTCTATCAGGTGCTCCTTTGGGCACTGTATAGCAGAGGACAGAATAGAGCAGTGTTTGCAGGAGTGATGAAACCAAGCTAAAAGTAAAATATTACAGCATTTTGATGTTTAAGAAAATCATGTAGCTGTATTCCAATTTTCAGAGCAGTGGAAAGAGTTCTGTGTTGGAAAGTCTTGTGGGGAGGGATCTGCTCCCACGAGGTACTGGAGTTGTCACCCGGAGACCCCTTATTCTGCAGCTGGTGCATGTTTCTGCAGAGGATGGTCGGAAAACAGCTGGAGATGAAAATGGTAAGTGTGATCCAAGAGTGTTTTGCCTAGTAGGAAAGAGACTTTTAATCTTTCTTGTTCATTTGACTGAAAAATCAGTTGTTGTAATCTTAAAACTTGAGTGTGCTTTTTAAAATTTACTTGGAAGAAAACATAGCTGTTGTCACATCTGTTCTGTCCATTTAAAAATGTCACAAAGTCAAAATCTTTTTGGATATTCAAAATATCTTTAATGTTTTAAGCTTTCCTGTTTGTTCTTAGGAAACACTTTAGAGAAAAGCAGGCCAAAGAAAGCATTTCAGTTATGATAATGATTGTCTAGAGTGTAGAGAACATGATTTTCTTGTGTGTTTGTTTCCCCCCCCGCCTTTTGCTGTATAAATAAGGTTTTTCCTTGAGAGGATGAATATGTGACTTTTTAGAAGGAGGTTAGGAAATAGATAAGTTCTGAATAGAATGGAAAAAGGAGAAATGAAAACAAACTTGTAGTAGATGCAAACAGAATTTAATGGACACGTTCTGTAGGTTAGAGATGCTGCCTTACTGGGCTGCACTGAAAGATTCCAAGCACATCAGGAACAACACTTTAAATGTTCTTAAGCTGTCTAGTTTGAAGCTTGTGTCTTCTGTAGTGTTTCTATGTTATCCTTCAGCAGATCAAGAAAGTAACCTCAGTTGTCCCTTGGGAGTTTAAACGCTCATTCTGTACTAACTAGTGCTCTTGATTTTATGAAAGAGCAGCAGGGGTACATCCACCTTCTGATCGTAAGATAAATCTTAGCTTTTTGATGTAGACAGTAAAAAGTACACAGGGTTTTGATGGCGTGATAAACTTGGGGCTGTAATTATTAATTCTCGTGTTCAAATTTTTTTTAAAATTTGTTTCTAGCAATAGTAAGTCAAGGCATCAGAAGTTCTTTACAGTATTTATTTTCATGTAATATTTATAGCTTTTGGTTTCTGAAGAACAGTTACTGATATTGTGCAGTTTAAAAGGTTTAAGCTCTAATTTTCATTATTGCTGCAAGCAGAGAACACAATTCGGGTTCATAACAATAAAGAACTTCTAGTGTGCAATCCAGAGTGTGCTGGATTGTGAGAGATTGTAGGACAATTCAGGTTGGAAATGATCTCTAGGTCTCTAGTCCAACCTCCTCCTCAAAAAAGGGCCAACTCTGAACTGAAGACCAGGTTGCTCAGGGCTTTATCCAGTTGGGTCTTGAAAACCTCCAAGGGTGGAGAATTCAGAGAGTCTCTGGGCAACCTCTTAGAAATGGCACATTTGATCTCTTTAAATGTGGTTTTATATTACTTGCATTGTGCAGTGTATAGTTTCTAGTACTTTTCAGAATGCTTTGATTCTGAGTTGTAGGATAAAATGTGATTTGAGAAATATCGGACCCCACCTGGAGTACTGTGTTCAGCTCTGGGGCCTGCAACATAAGGAGGACATGGACCTGTTGGAGCAAGTCCAGAGGAGGGCCACAAAGATGATCAGAGGGCTGGAGCACCTCTCCTATGAAGACAGGCTGAGAGAGCTGGGGTTGTTCAGCCTCGAGAAGAGAAGGCTCTGGGGAGACCTTATAGCAGCCTTGCAGTACCTGAAGGGGGCCTACAAGCAAGCTGGAAAGGGGCTTTTTACAACGGCATGTAGTGATAGGACAAGGGGTAATGGCTTTAAACTGAAAGAGAGTAGATTTAGATTAGACATAAGGAAGAAACACTTCACCATGAGCGTGGTGGGGCACTGGAACAGGTTGCCCAGAGAAGTTGTGGATGCCCCATCCCTGGAAGCGTTCAAGGCCAGGTTGGATGGGGCTTTGAGCAACCCAGCCTAGTAGAAGGTGTCTCTGCTCATGGCAGGCGGGTTTGAACTAGATGATCCTTACAGTCCTTTCGAACCCAAACCATTCTTTGATTCTATGATTTTGTTCTGCTCTGCAACTTTACAGGTATAAAAGATGGTTTTGTAATTATAGTATTCTGAGTCAAGGCAGAGCCTTTCTGTTGTAGGTTGCATTTGATCTGGGGATTCAGATTTTAAATTTAAAATGGATAATGATATTATTGCATAAGGATGTTGGGCTAAATTAATATTTACAAGGCCCATTTAGATCTTTGGGGGAAAAAAATCAATATGTAAGATGTACATGTTACAATTTCTTCTTGATGTTCCTTTGAGACAGACGTGGGCTTGTTTGGTAAGAACAGACAAACCTTTATGAATTACCAGTTGCATTTGAAATGCCTCTCTTCTCCCTCCAAAATTAAGGCAAACTGCAGTCTAAATGGTTTTGTCACTGATCTGGTTTAGCATATGTACAGATTGTGTCTTCTGAGAAGATGGGATCAAGTAGCTTGGAAAGAAAAAAGATGGCAACCTCTTATCCTGGCTATGCTGTCTGACATTGTAATAAGTCACTATACTATTACAGGTCATATTTTTGTTTGTTATGAGGTGGATGTTGAGGTAGGGTTGAATATGTGTTTGGGATTTCCTAGAGGGAACTCTATCCATAGTCTTGCAGAAAAGGATTTTCTCTAGATGAGAGGTTTCTTCTTTACAAATTGAATATGGGACAAGAGAATATCAGTCTGGGCATGCTACTCTCTGAATGTGCTGATAATGAACTCTCTGTGTGCACAGATACTTTTATGCAACTGCCTCTTTATTTTGTGTTTTCTGTGTTGTGATTTGTCACCTTTATCCATCCTAATGCTTGCTCTAGATATGTACTAGTATTACATATAAATACATCCATTTAAGAATAGTACTAGTCTGTGGTTCTTAGAAGCTTACATTTTCCCTCTGTCTGAGTGTTTGCATCCAGAAAGCTTCCTTGTTTTTAACACAAAGCACTTTGGATTCCTGTGGTATTTGTTTAAGCACGGACAACTGCCTTTGTGACTATGAAGGAAAAAATTGTGTCTCTCCAGTAGCTTAATTTTGACATCTTCTGATGCATGTGAGCTGTCAAAGAATATAATTTCATATCAATTTAGGGTTTTTGGTTGGTTTGTTTGGCGTTTTTTTGGTTTAGGTTGGTTTGTTTTTTGGTTTTTTTGGGGTTTTTTGTTTGTTTGGGGTTTTTGTTTGGTTGGTTGTTTTTTTTTTTTTATTTTTTATTTGGCTCTTGGGAGCACATTGGGAAAGATTGTTGAGAAAGAATTTCAGCCAGACATTTGAACTAACTTCTGATTTTCTAACATGCAACATAGAAGATCATCTCTGCTGTTCTTCAAAGTCACCAATGAGCTATGTGATACCATTGTACGGTGGTCACTGCACTAAATCAAGATAGTCAGAAAATAGCAGAGAGATGAATTTTCCATTAAATATGAAGAAGTGCTGTGTTTTCATAACATGACATTTCAAGCTGATACATCTATTCTAGAGAGATGTGTGTGGTTTGGTGCGAAGGAAGTGTTCTCATTATGCTTTTGCTGTTTATTGTTAGCCTCTAGTGATTCAGCACATATGATGTGTTTGATGTGGTGATACCACACTCTGGTGTTCTCTTACCAAATTGCAGGAGAAGCAGTGTTCACAAGAGAACTGGGCCTGGTCTCATGAATTATTAAATTGGTCTTGTAGCTAAGACCTATTCTGGTAACTTGTTCATTTGTTAGGAAATGGAAAAGAGGAGGAAACATATGAATGGTCAATTAGTAAATGTTTATAGGTTCCTTTTTTTGCCCATGATAGGAAGCTGAACATTGTTCAAATTCTGAACAGATAGAATTGATATGGAACACAGGAATAATTAATACAGATCTATTGCTTGCTAAGTCAACACTGTTTTGTCAGCTTTTTGCTCTCTGCCTCAAATAGGAATCTCTTACCCCTAGCTCCCAAACGGTGTGGACTGCTTCATTGTACTTAGCTTTGTAGAAGCACAAGCAAAAAAGAGCTTTTGTGAAAAAGAGCTTGCCATCTAGTTAGTGTCAAGGATGAAAAAAATGGTACAACATACAGAAGGGGTTGGAAGATGTGCACATGTTTTTTTCCCAAGTTGGACTTTTTTTTTAATTTTATTTTTATTTAGAGAACAAGAGCTAGGAAAGGATGAGGTGATGGTGGTGGGGGGAGGAGTGTACACATGGTAGTCTGCTAGGTCCAAGAGCTGTGAAGGTATGGGAACTGGAAAGCTAGGAAAACAGGTAAGATTCTTCATGCTTTGCTGATTTTTTGTCCTTTTTAGTATTTAGGAAGTTCTCATTGCCACGCTGCAAGAAGTCAGTCCTCTATGGTGGTAGCCTTTTATGACTCTGAACAGCTTCTTTGTGCTCCCATTGTGTATGAAGAACATTTCTACTGCTTTGGGAAGGGAGAAGAGACACATGAATAACTGAAGTCAGTTAGCACTGTACTGTATTTGAGCTTCTCAAAGGAGCATTGCAGTACAGGAGATAACAAGTAACAATTTGGTGGAGGGCAGTCCTGAGAAAAATACCATAATCATGTCTAGTTTTCCAATATATTAATTCAAGTTTTCAGGTCTCACTCCAAGATATGAAAAGCCAGAAAAGCAAACAGACTGTTGCTTTATTCAGGGGATGTTTTTTTGAAAGGCAGGATCTGTTTGTTCTTAATAGCTGCTGTTTTAATAATTTCTTATAATCTGTAATACTTAATTTTATAATGACTGAGATGTCATTTCTGCACAGTTTTATCTAGCATTGAATCTTGAATGTAATCAGGTGGTTAATTAACTTGAAAGTTTTGCCTGAAAAGCTTCCAGAAAATAACATAACCGGGGAAGACTGATTTACCAGTGAAACTAGTGATAAAAAAAATGTTCTACATGTAAACCAGAACATTGGATTGTTGAATGTAGGCTAATTAAACTATTTCCTCCTTCCCTTGAGCATCCTTGCATTTAAGTAATGCAAATCCTTCCTCCTTTCCTAAAAACTCCTTTGCATTAAATTAGAGCTATTGGGAAATTTTTCTCAAATATTAAAGGGGTGTCAGTACAGACTTCCTCAAAAGAGTGGGGCAAGAGTTTCCCTGCTGTATAAAATGAAACTTGTAAAAGCTTATACTTGGACCAGATGAAAATTTCTGTACACCTCAGGAGACTGCATTTTTTTTTTTCTTATTACTTTTTGATGTGCACCAAGGCCGAGGTTAAGACTAAGCCATTTATCGTGGCTTCAATCTTCTCTTGTGTTATATATAGCAAAGAACACTTGTGGCTTGTTAAAGCTTAAAAAATTTCAGTCTCCTTTGATCCGTAGATGTTAACAAGTTAAAATGCAATGCCTCTGACTAGAATGCATCTTTTTTTATATGTATTTTAAAAAGTTAATAGATTATACTAAAACAAAACATTTCTTTATACATAGAACTAAGCCTAGTGCCTGGCTGCAAATGCCTATGCCACCACAAACCCAATAATTTAAGACTAAACCAGTGTGTCCTAGGAGGACATCATCTCCCTAGGAGGGACATAACAGGAGAGTGCTTGGTCCATATCTTTCAAATGTAATGGTGGCAGTATCTTGCTGTATCATTTTCTGCCTGGCTTTATGCCTGTCTTTATTTTCTTAGATTCAGTTTCTAAGGGGATGAGCAATACAATCTTGAAGATACTGTAGTTTCTTCCTGTGTGTACATTTTGCTTTATTTCCTCTGAACTGTAAATAAACTAAACCTGTTTAATAATGTGGAATTAATGAGCCCTTTCATTTTGCACTTATTTTGGAGACTGGTACGTAATTTTGCCTATTTACCAATCAAGACAAACAAAAGCTGCCTCCGAACAATGGCTTTTTCATAGCTCATGTGCCTGCAGAACAGTAAGGATAAAGGTAGTTTGTTTTTTAAAATTTTTTCCTTAATGGATCCAACCCATCTAAATCAGCATGTTTCCATTGATGATAAACCTTTGACTTACCCACCTGAGCAAGACATTAAAATAACTCCCCAGATGTACTAGGCTTTCCAAACTGATGAATTGATTGTTGCTGTGCTACTTGCATTTTGTGCCAAACAAACAGGCACGTGCCAAAAATGTCTTCACCAGTTTGTTTTGATTCGTGCACTTCCATGGTGCTGTACTGGCATCACATAAAAATATAGAGTGGTAAACTCATCAACCCTTTAATAAAAAGGTTTTTTTGTAATGGGATTTCAATAAATATTTTGGGAAAATTAAAAGTTGAGGAGGGTGATAGCTAATATTGTCTCTTCTTAAATCTGTCTCAGAACTGCTGTAATTGGTTTCTTAATTGAGCATTAGAAAGATTGATGCAAAACCTCAGATTTCTTTCCCATACAGTAATATTACTTCCAGTGACATTAAAAATGTTTCCTTACTCTTTCTCATTCTTGCCATGAGTAAATGATAAGAAACATATTTTGCCAAAGAAGTTCAGCTTTGCGGAACCTAATGGTGCTGTTTCCTGTGCTCAGATAAAAATATTGTGAGCTGTTGGAATTAGATGAACAGCAATAATAAAGTCATCATCAAGTAAACTTTGTCGTATAGAATATCTGATTAATATGCATCATTTATCAGTGTTTAGTTAAGATCTTATTTCATATTGTTAATATGTTACGCATTCTCATCAATAGTAGAATAGCGTGCACATCTGTCTGCATGCATTTGTGATCTTTGTAATACAGTCTGGTACTGAAAGTTAATAAAATGCTATATTAAATATGACTAAAAATTTTAAACATCATTCAATGCTGTTTCTCTTTAACTGCAGACCCTGCTACATGGAAAAATCCAAGACACCTTTCTAAAGGTTGCCTTTATCCACTTGCTTTTTCTCCCTATGCATAAAGTGCATGCTTATATACACTAAACCACATACATTTCATGCCACTTTATTGTTGATTACACTTTTACTTTTACACTTTGGCTACTGTGTTGATTGATTATTTTGCTGAGTCTTGTGATCTGGTTGATTTTTAGTTTTCTGACCTTGTTGCCTTAGAATGAGATGATTTTTTGCTTTTCTTCTGTGCCATTGCTGCTTCATAGAATTTCCTGCACTTCTAATTCCCAAATCCTTTAAAAAAAAAAAAAATCTATTGATCAATATCTTGAACTTCAACTTGAGCGGAAAAAACGTTTTGAAAGATGACTTGATTGTAGGTAAGCAGTGTGTTTGCCAAATGGCCAGATTTCTTGTAGACTACTCTTCTAGAGCAGATTGCTGTATCGGGGAGCAGAGGGGAAATGACCACAAACTAAAAATTTGAAATGGAACTTATCACTAATACTTTGAAAACCTAGTTGTGGAAGTATGAGTATCTCGCAGCGTGACTCAAACTGCTGCCTGCGCTACGAGGCAGGAATTGACAAAACCTCCTTTGCTGTTTCTGGGACTGCTTTTGAATAGCCCCCAAGTAATTCTGGACATCTGCGGTGACTGACAAGAGTTAAGATGTTTGGTCCTTGACAGATTTGGGAAGAGACATCTTCTAAGACTCCACTGTTACGCAGAATTCTTATGTATTTTCTGTTTGCTTTGTTTTGGTTCTACAGGTTTTTCTAACTTTTTCTTTCAGCTGCAATTTGATCTCACTTGCATGGTAAAAGAAAAGATGCTAAAAGCTGGTATTTTTTTCAGGTTTTTTAAGCTATTGCTAATAATTCTTTTGTTTTCTGTTGCAAGCTGATATTTAATTGCCTAGACCATTTCTGAAAAACAGTAGAATAGCTGATTGGCTCAGCCACAATTAAGAAGGTGGACTTTGTGTAAGACAGACAAATTAAAGAGGGTAATGAGATGCAGTGTTTAAATAAGCAGAATCATAAATGTATTTGTAGTGAACTGTTTAATATCTAACAGTAGAAAGCAGACTAGTTTTTCTCTTGCTGCTTGAAAAAAAGATCACATTGTAGTTTTCAACAAACAGGCTCTTGGAAAAATGTCATTGAAACATCTGCTTCTTATTCCTCATGTATCAATTCTTTGTTTTCAGAGATAGATGCTGAAGAGTGGGGTAAATTTCTTCACACCAAAAATAAGGTATGTTTACTCTGATGGAGTAGCAGTGTCATAAATACACTATCATATATATACTTAATTCTGTATCTCTTCCCTTGACTTTCCCCAAAAGGTTATTCTACCTGCTATACTACATGCCAGAGTATTGAGGATTTTCTGGTTTGCTTTTTATGAGTAGAAAACTTCTGAAAACATTCTTTTGAACTCAAGACAGAAAGTTTATCAATGGTTGTCTGTTGTGTGGGTCATTGATTCTGCTGAGATATTTATCTTAATCATTTTTTGTGTTATCTTGTTGATTTTTCTTTTTTGTGCATTGGCGAAATTAGAATAGACATTGCAAAGACAAGGAAGTATATAATCACAAGTCGTTTCAGTCCACTGAAGAATTGGCTACTTCAGAGATTTATTAGAAAGCTATGAAAAGGAAGGAAGAGCCTAATGTACACTGGGGGGAGAAGCAGAAACTGAGATGACCTACATCTTCAATAAGCAAGTCAAAGCTTAATTCTTTGCTTGCAGAAAGTAATGTTTTTGTTGGCAGATGAATTATTTATTACTTTAAACTGATTTTGTCACCTTTTAGGCAGCGCTAGAAATTGAAGAAAATCTAGAAAGGAATGCGGAGGGAACCTGTGCAAGGGTAGCTCTGTGCTAACTTATTTTGGATTGTTGGAAGGAGAATAGTTTTGACAAGAGTAGAAAAATTTTGTAATAAAACTGTCTCCTTGTTCTTTGTCTTCTTCGAGATGAGAATAGGTTCAGGCTACATGTTGTTTATTAACTTCAAAGGATGGCAACTAGATTAGAAATGGAATTAAGTGTTTGAAATTCTCTTTAGGTGAACACTATTTTTTGCCTTGTCTGACATCGGTGGGGTATAAGTGCTAATAATTGCCATCTCACAGTATTAATCAACAGATAAATACCAAGATTGCAATTTCTGTAATTTTTAGCACTGGTGGCTGCTGTTAGCATTAGCTTAAGGGCTAATAGTCATTCTTATTTTTTCTCACCTTCTGTATACTTAGTTACAGGGTTTTTCACTGTCTCGTGGGAGAAGAGAGCATTATTTTGCAATTAGGTAAGTAGATGCTGTCTTTGATTTTTAAACATTTTTTTTTTTTCTTCTGTACTTCAGATCTATACAGACTTTGATGAAATTCGTCAGGAAATAGAAAATGAAACAGAGAGGATTTCTGGTAATAATAAGGTAAATGTCGCACTGTCCATCTTTGTCCTGCTATAGATTCTCTTGCTGTTTAAACCTTTCATAAACAGTTTTGGCAGCTAGAAGTGAAAAGCATGGAGCTATTCTAATGAAAAACACAGTAATGCTGCTTGCTATCTTGAGATTTTTTTCACTGTGTTCGTGAGATAAATGACTTCAGCTAAAAGAAAACTTCAAAGCTTCCATAATAGTAGTGCAAAAAATAAACTTCAAGTTAAACCTGCTTCCATCTTTCCACATACATGGCTTTATGTGTAATTATAAAATAGTCTATTCTTGTGTATCTATATAATCACTGAAATAGAAAAGCTTTTATGTGTTATATTGAGGGGGAAAATGGGCCTGCTTCCAAAGACAAAGGAATTGGTTAACAGATGTGGCTGGCTTTTTTTCTGTACCATGTAGTTGTAAGGTGTATGATGGAAGAAAGTTTTTCTAGTATGAAACTACAGCTTTTGGCTTTCTAGAGGGTGCATTTAAATAATCCAGTACCATGATTAATTTTTGTTATTAATATATTTCTAGGGGATCAGTCCTGAACCTATTCATCTTAAGATTTTTTCATCTAATGTTGTAAATCTGACTCTTGTGGATTTACCTGGAATGACAAAGGTAAGATGCAGAATGCTGCTCTTCTGACTTGCTGTGAACAGTGTATGTTCACTCTTTAGCATTATCCTGTATTGTTAGATAAACAGCTTTCCTCAGGTTAAGTAGTTGGTTATATACATTTGAGATGTCACCATCCTCTGGTGTAAGATTTGGGTTGCTGGTGCTCTTTGGTGTTGTATGACATAGATTTGCTTAAGCTCTTCCTCTTTCTATACAGAACTGAGGGATTGGAAGCGTTGTGCTGGCTGCATGTTCTTTTTAATAGAAGTGGTAGCACTCAAAGTTTCAAAGTTGTACCTGCAGATAGATGGCTAGTTGACAAGTTTCAAAATGTTTTCCCCATTGCTTCTCCAGAAGTTGCTATGCGTATTTTGCCTAAGAAGTTGTATAAAGTGAGGATACACTAGAAGAAACATTCAGGTCCTGTTTGTTCAGGTTTTGTACTGAATAATTTTCTGTGGCACGAAGATGACAAGATGACTTCTTTCCCTGCCTATGCACACCTACACAACCCACTCTGCTAGTTGTGCAGGTGGTTCTTGGATACCAAGTCTTCTTGACAACAGTATCAAATAATTTGAATTGATTCTTATTCCTATAGGAGTGTTTTTGATTTTTATACCTTTTAAGATCTTTCTTTTCTTTCCTGTTTGTGAAGGGGTAAGGAAAGGGCTGGAAAACTTTATCTTGAACTGTTGTATTGAGCGTGAACTTTCAATGAGTGGTCTCATACAGGCTTAAATATACAAATTCGAACAGTTCTATGTTGTTTTTTCTCTAGGTGCCTGTTGGTGATCAGCCTAAGGACATTGAACTTCAAATAAGAGAGCTAATTCTTCAATTCATCAGCAACCCAAATTCAATTATTCTGGCAGTCACAGCTGCTAACACAGACATGGCCACTTCAGAAGCACTTAAAATTGCACGGGAGGTGGATCCAGATGGTAAGCAGCAAGAAAAACTGGATCCTGTAACTCAACTTCTTCTTTAAATTAAATCCTGAAATAAAACTGAAGTCGTTTGGGCAAAAAGTAGTAAGAAAAACAAATGTCACTGCATTTCCTAGAAAATAGAATTATTATATTTGCCTAAAGACTTCCTGCTGCAGTCTCTGCAACTCAGAGAATGCTGTGATGAATTAGTATCTAATAGATTTTTGTCTTACAAATAGGCCAGATAACTATTTCAGTAGTCATAGGAGCCACTTTTGTTTCTAGAGCAGCAAAATGGCATTACAGAATGTTGGGGGTTTTGAGATTTTTAGTAGTTTACAGTGGTCTGTTAGGATGACTTCACGCTTTGTTGTCCAATGTTGTTTCTTTTAGTAGAGGAAATATGCCATCCTGCAGCCAGTAATTGACTCTCTAGCTGTTAGTAAGAATAAAATTAATATATATTGTCAGTATCCATTTTGGTGTCCTGCATTTATGTGACAGAACTGACTGATTTGATTTAATCTAAAAAGAGGATTATAATTTTATATTCACCTAATGACTTTGAAACAGATCTGAAGCTATTGGGTGCCTGCTTCTTGTTTTTGGAAAGTGCTATTGGTACCATTCACTAATAAATGGCACTGTGTGGTTTGAAAGAATACGTAAGAGTATACCTGGAAAATTGGTATACTGAAATTAGGCTAAAATTTAGTGTTGGTATGCTGTACCCTCAAATTTTTCTCCTGTGAAGTGTAACATTTCTTGATTGTTTTCAAACTGCAAGTCTGCTTTGGCCTGTCTGCCTAAGCCTTTACGGGTTCCACAGCTATGTAACCTTGAGGGAGAACCTCTTCTGGCAGACTTCTCAGTCAAATTGCCCTGGTTCAAGGCAGCAGACCCTTTCCTTTTAATTTACCCCTATAAAAATGATCAGCTGTGACTTTTGGATCACTTCCCAAAATTCTAAACCTTAAAGGTCTGGAGTGGCAGCTCATGTTGCAGGTTCATGGTATGTAATGAGAACTTGAAGTACTAAAGTAGGTAGACTCTCTGACTTGCATTCATCTGAAAGTTTCAGGACCCAAGAACCTACTGATTTCACTGAGGGTACTGGTTTATTTTTAGATTTTAAAAAAGTGTGTTATATTTTAAAGAAAAAGTTCTTGCCTGATTTTTTTCAGACCCAAGAGCCCGGGAAGTATGAAGGTCCCAGACAAATCCTGTGCATGTTAGCCTACCTGTTTAGATGTGCAGTATTTACCTATGTATTGAATTTAGGCCACTTTTTCCTCCACAGTGTCCAGTCTGAAGCTTAGTTTTCATTCGGAAAACATTCAGTCACGTAGTTAATAAAATATGTTTCATTAGCAAAATCAAATCCCCTAAAGCTTCTTCAGTGGATGGATTTCAGGTTATTCAGTCTCTTGGGGCTTTCAGCTATGTATTTGATGCACTATGCTGAAAGTGGGCCCGTTGCCTCCTTTAGCAGCTTCTCCAGTGGGCAGTGGTATTTCAAATATAGTTCCAAACAGATTGCCATTACGTCTGGTCCTACCTATATGCTAGAAATACGTTCAGTCCACTCACACTTGCGAGTCCCCTGCCTGCCTTACTTAATCTTCTCCACAAGTGCTTAGTAACACCTCTAACCTCATGTAGCATGCAAAAATGTTTGTTGTAATCAGTAATTACTCTAATTTCAAACTGCATGCTGTCTAAACCTTTTTCTTTAACCAGATCTGTATGGGGAGCAGTACCTGCCAAATACTTTTATACTCCTGTTAAGTGCTCCAGATAGACTAATACCACATGTTCTTGTGCTAATCTTTGCTGGTTTGCAATATTAAACTTCATGCAGCTGTCTGAGGAACTTTTTGAATTACGAGTTGTAGCTACCCTGATCAAGGCAAAGCATCCCTGTGAGTGAGTTTTCCTTTTGGTAGGTCGAAGAACCCTTGCTGTTATCACAAAGCTGGATCTCATGGATGCTGGCACTGATGCTATGGATGTGCTCATGGGAAGAGTGATTCCAGTCAAACTTGGCATCATTGGAGTAGTGAACAGGTCTGTCTGGGCTCATTGATGCTGTTTTTAAAACTGTGTAATATGAAGTAATGCTTTTGGCTTTTTAAGGATGAATTTAGTTTTAAGAATAAGGTGACTTGATGTTGAAATAAACTTCTGAATAAGAGAGCAACAAGCTTGTTCCTCACTTTTCAAAAGCCTGTTTGTTGTTCTTCCACTCAACCAACTGCTAATTTAGAAAGGAGTAGGGACACTTCTAAAAGAACTGTAGTGTCAACTTCTTTCCGCTGTTTTTTTTAACTTGAGGGATGCTT
The DNA here is from genome assembly GCF_965183815.1 of Platalea leucorodia. Taxonomy (NCBI): domain Eukaryota; kingdom Metazoa; phylum Chordata; class Aves; order Pelecaniformes; family Threskiornithidae; genus Platalea; species Platalea leucorodia. The sequence goes on from NC_138826.1 coordinate 62,037,614, forward strand.
CTGGTCAGCTGTTCACATTAGCACTGATCCAGTACAGATCTTGTATGCATTAGTGCTAACTGCATATGGCTATAGTACTATTCACTTTATTTTTTGCATTAGCTAGGTCAAATCTCATGCAGTTTTGATAGAAGCGTTGCTTAGTCTGTGTACAGCTGCTACCCATACTGATTTGTTGACTATGCTGCATGGAACAACAAATAAAACCCTTTATTGTCTAAGGAAGATGAGTTATGTGTGTAAAGCAAAAACCAGCTGTTAAATGTCTTGTCCAGAAAAGCAGAAGTGTAAATTGTTTTTACTTTGCATCTATTAACTAGTGTGTAACTCTGCCTTTTAACTTCAGGAGTCAGTTGGATATTAACAATAAGAAGAGTGTAGCTGATTCCATTCGTGATGAGTATGGTTTTCTTCAAAAGAAGTATCCTTCCCTAGCCAATCGAAATGGAACCAAGTATCTTGCTAGAACACTGAACAGGTATTACATATTATGTAAAATGAAATAAAATAAATGTGTGCTTTTAAAGATACTTTAAGATATAAATTGGTGTGTTAGAAATATGTGTAAATATTTATTTTTACCTTTCCTTTCTCTTTTGGTGCTGTACAGTGATACATTAAGGAAAACTCTGTTTGGTTCCAAATTCAGTTTCTGAATTTACTGTAATTTTCCTGAGTAAATGTTTTCGTTTGGTGATTATTTTCTGTTTCTTCTCTGTTCTGATGGAAATGATAAAGCTGAAACTTTTCCTCCCTTCTAATGAGGGACTGTTTTCCATTTTTAGACTACTGATGCATCATATCAGGGATTGCTTGCCAGAACTGAAAACCAGAATCAATGTGTTAGCTGCTCAGTACCAGTCTCTACTAAATAGCTATGGGGAACCCGTTGAGGACAAAAGTGCCACTTTATTGCAGCTTATTACCAAATTTGCCACAGAATATTGTAACACTATTGAAGGAACAGCAAAATACATAGAGACTTCAGAGCTGTAAGTACCAAATGGTTTTCTAGAATATTGACTGAGCAGTTAGATTGACCCAGTGGCTCTTGCTGGCTTTCACTGGCAGTGGTACTACACTAGAGCGTAACATACTCAAAAATGTTTGAATCCAAGTAACTGTAAAAAATGTTTGCAATGAGAGCTCTTTTCTTGTTTGCTATTTCGGTTGTTACTTTATTCTTTCAGATGCGGTGGAGCCAGAATCTGTTACATTTTTCATGAGACCTTTGGAAGAACTTTAGAATCTGTTGACCCGCTTGGTGGCCTTAACACAATTGATATTCTGACTGCCATTAGAAATGCTACTGTGAGTGTTCTTGTGTATTTCTAAGTATTGTTGCTATATATTGGATTCGAAGATAAGGTTTCAACAAATTTGTGCTCCTTCAGTCCTGTGAATTAATGATCTCAGCCGAATGAGTTAATATGAAGAGGCTGAATCCTGCTTTTTGGTATTTTAAGTGGAAAAATTACAATATCCAAATTTGCAGCCATTATCCTATGTGGAATGAGTTTAAGGTGAATGCTTACATCTCATTACTGTTACTTACAGGCTGAAATAAAGCTTGGGCCCAGCTTTGGCAACCCTATGCTGAAGCTATTAGGTATTACAGAAATGGTCATGGAAGACTGCCTCTGCATTTATTTTGCATTAAGCACTTCTGTTAGTTATGAAGACTCAGTCTGAGATGTATGGGCTAGGACACATTCAGATATTCTAATTCTATATAAGGGACACAACTCTTCAATGGTTCAGTGTTTACTTGACAGATTTGGTTTCTCGTGAATATGAGAACTGGTGTTGCTAAGAATTAATGGAGTAAGTTAACTTTTAAATTTTGCAGTATATAGAATGTTCACTCCTTAGAGCTTGACTTTGGATGTCAAACACATAAGTCTGCTTTTGTACTGTGTTCTGTTGGGAGTGAACAGACAGTCAGGTTTCTGCATGGACAATAATTACTCAAATTTGGAGCGCATTAGGTACTCTGCAGCAATGATCTGTGTGCATGCTCTTATCCTTCTGTAAATGTAAAATGTAAAAAAGCATTTAGTAACAGGAGAGATGTCTTTTTTTTTTATGTGACATATCACATCGTTGTGTTTCTAAAGCTCATTTAATCTAAAAAAAAAAAAAAAAGAAAGGAAATTTCAGGTAAAAAATGTTTTATGTACAGCTAAGCATTTGTCTGTATGGTCATAAATGAAATTATCCCAAACACTGTAAATCAGTGACACTGTATTATGATTATACTTAACAGAAAACCCACGTACCTTGCAGTAAGAAGTGTATGCCCAGGACTGCCAAATAAATAATGGTAACTTTTCTCTCTGAAGTTAGGAAGAGAATGTCTTTGCCTTTATAATAAATTTGATTTAAACTTGGATCCACAAATGCGAAAACATTTGTTCATAGTTGTAAGCCTACAGTGACGTTAGTAGGTAGAAATCTTCAAGATTCTATAAGGATGCTGGTTAATCATTATTTAACAGAGAGTTTGTCTTTAAAGGTGATAACTTTATATTTTATAGCTTTTGTATTTAAATATTTTTGTGACATATTTTACTCATAAGACCTGTTCTTTTGGGTGCGAGCACTGTGACCTGATTTATTCTGGGCTTCATCAGCTACTGCTTCTTAGAAATGTATATTGTTTTTAATACACAATTTAGCAGCTTTTTCTCTCCTTTTGAACTAGGGTCCCCGTCCTGCCTTGTTTGTTCCTGAAGTTTCATTTGAATTGCTGGTAAAAAGGCAAATCAAACGTTTAGAAGAACCTAGTTTGCGCTGTGTGGAGCTGGTTCATGAAGAAATGCAGAGGATTATCCAGCATTGTAGTAATTACAGTACACAGGTAAAAATGCGTAGTTTAGAATTATCTTTGTAATTATTGGGCTTCTTTTCCCCCTGCTTCCCTAAAAAATTCTGGAAGTCTCATCAGTAAATTTTGGTTTTGTTTTTAGGAATTATTGAGGTTTCCTAAATTGCACGATGCTATAGTTGAAGTAGTAACCTGTCTTCTGCGTAGAAGACTTCCTGTCACAAATGAAATGGTAATTTTCCATCTACTATAATTTTGCTGGAAAAAGTATGTGTTTTCTGGAGTCCTTCTCGATGCTTCTATTTGCTCTGTAATGTCAGGAACGTAACCCAAATTATTAAAGGAATCTTAACTTATATTTGTTAAACAGCTAGGTATTTAATATCTACACAGTTTGAAACTTCTATATTAGAAGATAGATACATAAAAAACAAAGGAGTAGGGGGAACCCTCTTCAGCTTATTGTCCCATATGTTTCAATTTCCCAAGGAGAATTTTACTAAAATTTGGATTTAACATTTCCTAGTCTTTCTGATATAGGTATATTTCCCTCCCTTGTAACAGAAGCCGTGCATTTTCTGTAGAGTTTGGGATGCAATGATGAAAATTAAATTATAGTCCTTATTCTGTGTGTTTCGTAGGTAAAATCACCACAAAATGTTCATTTTGCCTGTAATGCACTTTAGCTAGTGAGAACTAAAAATTCAACTTCTAGCTTTGAGTAAATATGTTTTAATATAAAAGTCTGCTTTGGCCTGCTTATTGGGGAGGAAACAAAGTGTTTCAGTTATTGACTCTGTGTATGTTTGATGGGAAAAGCAAAAATTATTCTGTATGCTTACTATGCCCCATAGCTAGCGATCTGTCACTGGTTCAAATGTTGTATGTAGCTTGTGACTGAAGGTTGACTATATAGCTCACTTCATTCTTATATAGCTTACAGTCATTAAATTGCTGAGTTTTGTTTGTTTATTGTTGGAGAGGGCTTAGCTTGATGAAGCTAACAAGTTAAACTGATGTAACATCCAAAATGGCTGAAGGTCTGAATGCGTTGCAATGAATGAATCAATTCCCATCTTGCCTTCTGCATCAGAACTTTAATGTCTTTGGGGCAGTAAGAACAGTCTTTTGCTATGGACAGTTAGACTACGCTCTCTAGCGTTGTAGGTCATTGCTCTTCACTAGCATTAGATTTACTCACTGAATTTTTGAACTCTGAATGGCATTGCATTGCAGGTTCATAATCTAGTGGCCATTGAGTTAGCTTATATCAATACCAAACATCCAGACTTTGCTGATGCCTGTGGTTTAATGAATAACAACATAGAGGTAAGAAAATACATTCTCTTAAAAAGTCTTTTGACTCCTTCAACTGAAAGCCTAAATAATTGGTAAAAGAACAAATGCTTCAGTTTCTTTTGTTGAAGCATGGTTCTACATTTTTGAAGTATAAAAATGTGATATATTACAAATATGATGTATAAGCTTGTGATCTGTTGATTTGTTAGATTTATATTGCATATTACATTCAGGAACAGTGGTTGTTATTTCACTGAAAACAATTCTGCCGGTAGTTCTGTCTGGAAAATAAGATGGGCACCTAGCTGAGTATTTGCTATTAAATGAAATTTTTGCAAGAGAAACTTCAAATAGGTAGTTGTGAAATACTCTTTAATGTTGAATTAACTGCATTTTGTCTCTGGCAGTGTATCAATAGCTATAATGTTCCTCTCATTCGTGAAAGGATTATACAAGTATTGTTTCCTCTGTTCAGGTTCTAATTTCTGCTTCCTTTCGGCATTGTTCTTGAACCTCTGTGTTACCACGCTTCAGTCTCCCTAAGACAATTTTCTCCATCAATCTCCCATAAGCCTTGTACAATTTCAGTAGTCTCTCTGTTTTTCAAGCCTAGCTTTGATTGATAATACTTGTTGCTGTCATCATCCTATAGAAGCAGATGTTCTACAACTGATCTGCTCAATTCTTTCTTGCAGTCTGATTTTGTTGCAGTACTTCATCCATCTGGCTAAGAGCTCACTAATATTCTTGTGTTCCCCTGCTTACCCAACACATTCTTTCATAGTAGTGTTCTTTTTTTTTAAATGCTTATGTTGTCATTTCTGCTCTTTAGTTCTAACCTTTTACTTTCTTCTATACATAAATTTTGTATTGACTGGGTATGCAATTGAATTTGCCTTGGTAGACTGCTCTTGAATCTAGTTCAGAAACAATGTGTGTGCAAACTGCCGTGAGTACAAAAATGAGGACTTAGTGAAGTTGAATATATGAGATTATTGTATTATCGTGTCTTACTTAAACTAGTTCTTTCCCAACATTTTCCTGAACAGGACATTGAAATTTTTGAAGAAACAAAGCACGTAAAACATCTTATCCTTATTCAGTGGACAATCAATTCTTAATTTCAAGAAAAAACAGATCTTTGTTTGTCCCGATTGCTTCAAATTCTCTTTTGCTATAAAGTGAATTCTGCCACCTCCTTCTTCCTTTTGGGCTAATCATAGTTAACCCTGCTGGCCACAGAATCAAATCCTTTTAGATTACTTTGAAGATTTAAGGCTTAATGAGGGCTGTAGGGTATCTTATGCTGAGCCAAACTGCGTAGCTTTGATCTTGTTTTTTAAAGGCTCTAGTTTTGATTATGGAGTGTTTTGCAAAAGTTTTTATATTGAGAATTTACTTCTGACCAGGTAATCAGTTTAGTTTTATCCAAATAATTGAGGTTTTCGTAGGATCATAGTATGACTACATGATGCTGGATGAAATGAAATTACTAGTGTTTGTCTCTAAAATGTAAGTCATCTATAAAATATGAATCTTGCATATGTGTTGATACAGAGTAATACATAATTGAGGTCTTGCTGGATTGTTTTTAAAGGAACAAAGGCGTAACAGGTTAGCCCGGGAATTGCCTTCTGCTGTGCCACGAGACAAGGTAAGTAAGTGTTGATTTTTATTTATTTATACATTTTAAAGTTTAATGCATTCTCCTTTGATCCAATCTAAGTATTGGAAACTTTGCTATGCTGCCCTAGTAACAGTCCTGGGAGCTTCCAGGTATTGATTTTTTTTCTTTCAATTTCATAAGATAGAAGTGGAATGTTACTTTCTTCTTCCAAAGATGCAGTTTTTGGCAGGTTTTAAATCTGGGATTTTTGAAGACTTACCTATAAATTTACATGAATATTACACTTGAATGTCATCTGAGGTGTAAGGCTTAAAATGCCTGCAGATGTTAAAGATGGAGTCAGAACTTGCATGCTTAAATTTATGGCTGAGACGCTGATTTCAAAAGATAAACAAGTGATTTTAAATATTCAGTGTGCCAACATAGTGACTTGGTGGTTGGTGGGTTTTAGTTTGTTTGGTTTTTTTTAGTCACTTTTAAAACTCAATTTATTGCAGTCTTGCTTTCTTTGGGAGAAGATGGTGGAGGTTGATGTTTTCAGTTGATCGTCATAATCCAGTCATGTATTCTGTCTCTGAGCTTGCTTAGTTTTACCAGGTTATGGGATTAGTTCAATGACAAATAAGTACATGGGTGGAAGAACCAAGTGCTATGGAAAACATTGCCTGGCTGTAGAAATGAATGTCCTGACAATCAGCTGGAATTTTAGACAGTTAGGTATTTAATATTAAGTATTTAGAACCCAAATGTAAAGAATATAGTTTAAGCTCCTCACAGGTTGTAACAGGAGTTACTACAGCTGATATAAATAGGTTCATTAAGTTTGTTAGCTTAAAAAGTGAGACAAAGTCCCAGAATGGATCTAAATATTACTGCCTTTAATCAGAAGAAGCCAGCTGATGGATGAACTGGGAATTTAAGGCAGCTATTTAGAGATTGCTTTACAGTGCTCTTTGATCCTTCTTTTTATTGACTTCATATTTATATCATCAGTGTAGGAGCCGAAATGAAATTGAAGGTCAGATAAGGCAAAAGTCTCTTAACTGTCTCAGAGATGCCTTTTTTTTTTTTTCTTTTCTTCCTTTTTTTCTGCTTATATTACTGCTTTGCTTGCAAATTCAAAATATTTTCTTTTCTGGAGTTTTAAAGATGCTAGTAGGTAAAAGTGTATGAAAATTGCTAGGTAGATTTGGTGGTCTTCAGTTGAAATTTTTTTTCCCCCCCCCTCCCTGCATTTTTTACCTTCCTTAGTCTACTAAAGCTCCAGGTGCATTGACACCTGCTTCCCAGGAGACTGTTACTGCTGCTTCTGCTGAGGCTGATGGCAAGGTCTGTCTTGATTTTTCCTATAAGTACTGCATGCACATTTCTGTTGTTGTGCACCGCAGATAGGACGGAAAGCAGTTTGTATTTAGTGCTCTGTCACTGACACAGTATGCCCTACAGAGTATAGACTACTTGGCATTACTGATTTTAGTATGTGCAGTGGCAGGTAAAGATGTGCCATTAGGTGGCAAAGTTGCTGCTTTCTGTTTGAACTCTTGGTTGCAATATATCGTGGTGCGAGTATGCAGCATAATTTGCCTCAAACTGTAGTCAATAGATTGTTTGGTGCAACAGTATTGTAATCAGAAGTGTTCAGCATGGTTGTTAAACTGCATGTTTTTAATGTGTTGACAGTTAAAGGAGGAAGACAGAAGATAAGCTAAAAATGTGAGTTTCCTGCTTCCTGCAGGGAATCTTTATAGGCCTTGTTCAAACTGAACCTCCTTTTTGTTGTTTCACATAATCATTCAATCGCTGGTTTACTTATATTCGTGAAATGTGTTCTGCAGTGTTTTTTACACTTGGGTGTGCTGTCTCTCATGTTAGAATAACAGCTCTTTACTGTAAGGACTTTTGCTAATTGCTTTCACTTGGAGTCAGAAAATATGGGTAGTCACAAGTTTGTGTGTTAGGAGTACCAAGGGGACTCAGGCTTTCTGCTTCATTGCATATGTACATTCAGCTTCTAGTGCAAAGCTGCCATTTCAGTCCTGTACAAAGTAGTTAAAGTCAAAATCTAGTCAGTAGTAGAACTTTAACTATTATTTTTGTCAGAGTTTTAGAGGTTCTGATATGCTGCAAACATTAAAAAGAAGTCAAGAGCTACTGTCAGGATACTGTTGTGATTTAAGAAGTTGCAGGAAGCTGCCAAATTTGGTTTAATTTGTGTTTCCCACAAAAACTGTCCTTTGTTACATGGTACATACTCAACACTCCTTCTCGTGAAAGAATGTAGCTTTGTTTCTGACACTACTTTGGAGACAGAGAGCAGGCTCCACAGTAATACTGAATGAGAGTGGCATAGGGATTTTTGCCATTTTGAATAGCTGTCTTGCAATCAGAAATAATGTGATGGGGCTTTCCTCATCAATGGTTCTCTTTTATTAGCAGAAGTTGGTTTGAATTCTTACAGTGTATTTTTTTACAACACCTCTGAACAGTTGTGCAATTTTAATAAAATTTCTGATGTGCACAGTTTAGCTGGCTTTCCTCCTAGTATGCAGCTGTTGGTATTCTATTTGCTATGCTTTGTTTCTCACTCTTTTTTCAGACTCAAGATCAGTCTGTGGTGTTTTAGTTGTAAACACAATAGATAAATTTAATTTAGCTTATTTCCTCCTCTATCTGAGACAAGACATAAGTAGTGGTAGTTCAGAGCCTTGAATGTTTTTCAAACAGCAATAGATTTTAAAGCACGGTAGTAAATAGAACAGATACTAGGCTTACAGAAAGGTACAAAATAAAAATTACCACTGTTCCACATCAAAATAAATTGTCTTTTTTTTTTAATACTAATTTAACATGTGGTGGATACCATCTATTAATACTTCTTTTGTCCAGTGATTCCTAACGTTGAAGAGTTGGGTGTTATGTCCTTTTCTCAGGAGATCAGCGAGTCATTCTTTGTCTGGACCTTCCTAGAAACTCCGATCTTCACTTCCAGAGGATGGAGATCTTTGTTTTGTTTTGATTTGGTACAAAAAAATCCTTCTGTAAATTGAGGTCTGGCAGCACAAATACGTTCATAGCTGTGGTACCTGGAAACATAAATGTGCATATTTTTTCACTGTTGTAATAAGAAACTTCAGTTTATAGTTAAATAAAATACCAAAGAATTTAAATTCAAGTCTTCCAAGAGCTGTGGTGATCTTCAAAACATACTTTCAGAATGATCCTGATAGTATAGGTTGTATTGCTGCAAGGATGTATGGTAAAAGTGGTAAAAGCCAAATGATTTAGGAAGACCATTCCATATTTCAGAAGTGATTTGTAGACCCTTAAAAAGCTGGGGAGCCTCTCTGTGTCAGGCATTTTCCTACCATTATTAGGAAGAATGCGAGTTTTAAAAGCTTTAATTTTACTGGTATTTTGTGTCAGCTGTGAGCAGCAAAGGGAGAACAAAGGTGAAGAATAGAATGAAGGGAATATACTTATGAAAATCTCATTTTTAGAGAGTCTTACTTACAGCTTACTAATAGTAGATTTGATTAGACACTGTTTTGCAGTGCCCAGGTTCTAACTCTCCAATGTTTCTTCATTGTGCTGTTTGTGCAGGCTGCTCCTGGAGCGGGAGATGTGTCTCAGGAGCCTGGAACAGGCAACTGGAGAGGATTGCTGAAACCCTCAAAAGCAGAAGAGGTATCAGCAGAGGAAAAATCCAAGCCAGCTGCACCCCTACCTGCTAGTCCTCAAAAAGGACATGCTGTAAACCTATTAGATGTGGTGAGTCATGAAAGACAAACACCTCCTCTTTGTAATTCAGGCTCAGGAAAGAAAACATCTAAATTCCATATCTTGTAATTTTGCTACTAATATATGATATCTTTGTAAAAAGTTACCATTATGGGGACAGGGAGCTCTAGCCAGTCTCTTCTGCTTTCCTGTTTGCCCAATCCTTCATCTTCCCCCCCCTCCAGTTTCAGCCTATGATTTGGGATAACTGGCTTCCTTTCACAAATTCTTGTGCAAGTGAACTTGTCTAGATTGCTCTTTGTACAGAAACAAATCTCAGCTCATGTCTCTACTCCAATTCCTGCTCTTTTTTGCTGAAGTTGGCATTTTATATTAGAGGAAAAGAATCATTAAAGACAAAACCCACTTAAGTTAAAAATAGATGGAGATTCTTTAAGCGTTTGGAGAGCTTAGTTCCTTTAGTGAGCTTTTAAAAAAAAATTTAGTAGTGGTGCACTCTGACCTTTGTTTCACAGATCTGGATTTTGACATGTCTCTAATTTTACTTCTGAAGAATTAGAGGTTTATTGCAAGACAGTCTACATCTATCAAATTATCGGACTAAAAGAGCAATAGTTTATTTTAGACTCCACAGTTTGAGTTTTATTTACTTATGCAAATGATCAGAATTGGTAAACAGAGGCTTTTTTTTTTTTTTTTTTAACATAGCCTGTACCTGTTGCACGCAAACTTTCTGCCCGTGAGCAGCGAGATTGTGAAGTGATTGAACGACTTATTAAATCTTACTTCCTTATTGTCAGGAAGAACATTCAGGACAGGTAAAACAAAACTTCCTAGAAATGTTTAAGCCATACAAATGTTGTGATATCTCAAGAGTAATGTATATAATCTTGTTGTTTTATCATGTTTGTAAGCAGAGAGAAAATAGGAATTTTTTTTTTTTTTTTTAGAAGGGGCAGCAGCAGTAGAACTTGACCCTTTACAGAATTAAGAAGCCTGAAGAAACACTTGTTTTCTTTAATGATTTGAGTTCTGTATTATATTGAGTGAAAGGTTTAATTAGTTAGGACATGGCTGCTTTTCTGGAGGATACTGCAATTCAGATGGATGATTTGCAGCAAATAACTGGAATGAACTCTAGGTGCTGTGTACCCCTGACAGAACTTAGCTTTGCCATCCTGTTATTTCAAATGGGAAGGCTGAATAGGAACTACTGCGGCTAAGTTTTCTAGTACTTAGCTATAAGGATGGAAATAGCATAAAAGTGATGTTTCTGCTGTATGCAACCATGGAAAGTGCCTTTAAAGTTTTGCTTAAAAATTGTCATACTTTTTTTTTTTTGTTGTTGTTATGAAGAATGATGTAAAACTTTGCTTTGCTTAAGTCTTTGTGGAAAGACCTAACTTTTTATATATATTTATATATATATATATATATTCCCACATATCTGGAAAATTTTGGGAGAAATAAGGGAATCTGGAAACCAGGGTTTGGAGCAGTAAACTAATATTCTCCTCAATATAATTTTTAGTATTTCATGGCAAGGAATTGCTTTGTTTACCTTAATTTTACTGCAATATTAATACTTAGTAGACTTACCTCCTTGCGTACTCTAAACAAACCCTTCACATTCTTTGCAGTAAATATGCATATATAACGAAAAAAATAAAATGCTATCTATCTCAAGCATTATAAATTTGTTGTGTTAGGAAATCCTCACCTAATTCAGAAATATTTTTAGAAAATGCCTCTCAAAGATGGTACTCATGTCTATCCCGTATCATACTTGCAGAACTAATTCAGGCTCTTACTTGGATGGTTTGAATGGTATCTGTACCTACACAGCTCTGAACCTGAGTTTTGGGTTGCTTTCACTCTTAGCCAGGTGACTTCCAAAATACTGTAGGCTTCTTTCTTAAGCTCTTCTTTTGGTAGAACTTGCAAGGTATGGGCTTGAAAGGAGAATGTAAATTGAATTACTTGAGTACTAATAGCTCTATATGGTCTCATCATGATTTCCCAGAAGTCTTCCCACAACTGGGTAGTAAAGAACCATAAAGCAGCAGAATGTAGTGGGCAGATTCCCAGCCAAACTTGGGAGCATGATTCCAAAAGCTCAGATGTGTTGATGGATCTCAGTTGATCTTGGGTCTGTCTGTCTAGTCATGCATGGTCCTTGTCAAGTTAATTCTGCAGTGACAACACGGCTTCACTAAGGGCAGATCGTGCCTGACAGATCTGGTGGCCTTCTATGATAAAGTGACCTGCTCGGTTGACATGGGGCAAGCGGTGGATGTTGTCTACCTGGACTTCTCCAAGGCTTTCAGTACGGTCCCCCACAGCCTCCTGGAGAAATTGATGCGTTATGGCCTAGACAAGTGGTCTGTATGGTGGGTGAGGAATTGGCTGGTGGGCCGCACCCAAAGGATGGTGGTAAATAGCTCTTTTTCTAACTGGCAACCCATCACAAGTGGGGTCCCCCAGGGATTGATATTGGGCCCAACGCTATTCAATATCTTCATAAGTGATCTGGATAATGGCATCAAGTGTAGCCTGATGAAGTTTGCAGATGACACCAAACTGAGCGGGGAAGTAGACACTCTGGAAGGCAGAGCCACCCTGCAGGAAGATCTGGATAGGCTGGAAGAATGGGCTAACATGAACCTTATGAAGTTTAACAAGGACAAGTGTAAGGTCTTGCACCTGGGAAAACATAATGGATGTCACGGATGTCACCTATCTGGACTTCTGGAAGGCCTTTGACACAGTCCCCCACAATATCCTCCTCTCTAAATTGGAAGGATATGGATTTGATGGGCAGACTGTTCGGTGGATAAGGAATTGGCTGGATGGTCGCATCCAGAGGGTAGTGGTCAATGGCTCGATGTCCAGATGGAGATCAGTGACGAGTGGTGTCCCTCAGGGGTCCGCACTGGGGCCAGTGCTGTTCAGTGTCTTCATCAATGACATAGACAGTGGGATCGAGTGCACCCTCAGCAAGTTTGAAGATGACACTAAGCTGAGTGGTGCAGTTGACATGCCTGAGGGATGGGATGCCATCTAGAGGGACCTGGACAGGCTGGAGAGGTGGGCCTGTGTGAACCTCATGAGGTTCAACAAGGCCAAGTGCAAGGTCCTGCACTGGGTCGGGGCAATCTCCGGTATCAATACAGGCTGGGGGATGAAGGGATTGAGTGCAGCCCTGCCGGAAGGACTTGGGGGTACTGATAGATGAAAAGCTGGACATGAGCCAGCAAAGTGCTGTCACAGCCCAGAACGCCAATCGTATCCTGGGCTGCATCAAAAGAAGTGTGGCCAGCAGGTTGAGGGAGGTGATTCTGCCCCTCTACTCTGCTCTGGTGAGACCCCACCTAGAGTACTGTGTCCAGCTCTGGGGTCCTCAGTACAAGAAGGACATGGACCTGTTGGAGAGGGTCCAGAGGAGGGCCACAAAAATGATCAGAGGGATGGAACACCTCTCTTATGAGGAAAGGCTGAAAGAGCTGGGGTTGTTCAGCCTGGAGAAGAGAAGGCTGTGGGGAGACCTTTTTGCGGCCTTTCAGTACTTAAAGGGGGCTTATAAGAAAGATGGGGACAGACTTTTTAGCATGGGCCAGTAGCGATAGGACAAGGGATAATGGTTTTAAACTAAAAGAAGGTAGATTCAGACTAGATATAAGGAAGAAACTTTTCACGATGAGGGTGGTGAAGCACTGGAATGGATTGCCCAGGTTGATGGCAGATGCCCCATCCGTGGAAACATTGAAGGCCAGGCTGGATGGGGCTCTGAGCAACCTGATCTAGTTGTAGATGTCCCTGCCAGTTGCAGGGGGGATGGACTAGGTGACTTTTAAAGGTCCCTTCCATCCCAAAGCATTCTATGATAATCCAGGAGTGCAGCTCAGACTGGGATCCACCTGGCTAGAGAGCAGCTCTGTGGAAAGGGACCTGGGGGGTCCTGGTGGACCAGTGTGCTGCTGCGGCCAAGAGGGACAATAGGATGCTGGGTTGCATCAACAAGGGCATCACCAGCAGAGATAAAGAAGTCGTTATCCCTCTCTACTTGGTGCTTGTCAGGCCATGTCTGGAATACTGTGTACAGTTCTGGTCCCCGTTATACAAAAAAGATGTGGACAGGCTGGAGGGGGTCTAGAGAAGGGCCACCAAAATGATCAGGGGTCTGGGAAGCCTGCCATGTGAGGACAGGCTGAGAGAACTGGGCTTGTTCAGCCTTGAGAAAAGGAGGCTTAGAGGTGATCTCATCACCATGTACCAGTACTTAGAGGGGAGCTACGAAGAAGATGGAGACTCCCTTTTTACAAGGAGTCACGTGGTGAGGACTAGGGATAATGGGTACAGGTTACTCCCAGGGAGATTCCGATTGGACATGAGAGGAAGATTTTTCACAATGAGAACAGTCAGTCATTGGAATAATCTCCTCAGGGAAGTGGTTGACTCTGCTACACTGAACACGTTTAAGACTCAGCTGGACATGGTGCTGCGCCATCTCGTCTAGACTGTGCAAATTCTTGCCTAGAAAGGTTGGACCAGATGATCCTTGAGGTCCCTTCCAACCTGGTATTCTATGATTCTATGAATTGCAGCACTCTGAGAATGAGCAAAGACTCTTTATCTGCCTTGATTTAGGGCTATGGGCCCATGAGGAGAGTGATGTGGTCACTACTTAATGAGTCAGTACTGATTATATGTCAACTCCCAGTTCACTCTAGTTGCAAAATACTGCTGCTAAGAATTACACCAACAACAAGGTTGTCTAAATGAACATGTTTTATTTCTCAGTTGGGAATGACCATCAGTATTCTTATTGTCAGTTACTGTCACTGATGAAATAACCTGAGGTGTGGTAATTCAAATTTTGATCCTATGTTTATATCCCCAGATTTTGGTACTGCGTTAGTATGATGATTTGATTTTGTCAATACTCATGTAAATATTTTCCCCCACTTTTTCAGAAGAGTACTGCTACACATATGCTAAGTCCTAAAGAAATCAGGTTCAGCTAGATTCAATACTTGTAATTCTTTTCAGGAGGCTTAGTGGCATGGAAATCGGAGCTAAAACAGTGGTTTCTTTCAGGTGTTTTAGCCTGACATAGAGCTGAAAAATGTTGCTCTACAGATTCTGTAGTCTCTTTCTGATGGATTGTTCTTGATTCTCATTGGTTGCTCCCTGCCTCCATTCCGGACAACTATGTTTTTCACACTTAAACTCAATTTGCAGTTTTAAGTTACCCTCACATTATGCTCTCTGATATCAGAGATAATGTGGCCCGGTGTTTGAACAGTGATCCTGTTTTCAGTTCATCTGCTAAGTAAGATTGGATATATGAATTCTTTCTTTGCCTCTTTCCTTTCTCATTCACACATTAAGATTGATTCTAGGGTTGAAATACTTAGCTTTTTATCATGCCTAGCACAGTGGAGACTCAGATTGGTTTCTAGTGAGCAAAGTAATTTATTCTTATTTTATTTTTTACGCTATATATATTCGTGTTCTTTACAATGCAGCTATTCTATTTGAAAGAAATTCAACAGCTCTTAAATTGCACAAGATACTGCATTTACTTGAGAGAGAGAGTTTTTATTTATGGTAGTGGTAAATTCCTGGTAGTTTGAGCCAAGGTTATGTGTAGCCACTTGCTCGCACTGTGCATTCTTCAATCTGGAACAGACCTGGTTTTGAATAATCCTTTCTGAAGAAACAATCTTTCTGTGCTTGCAGTGTGCCAAAGGCAGTGATGCATTTTCTGGTGAACCATGTGAAAGACACTCTTCAGAGTGAGCTGGTAGGCCAGCTGTATAAATCCTTGTTGTTGGATGACCTTCTGACGGAATCTGAGGACATGGCACAGCGTAGGAAAGAGGCAGCTGACATGCTAAAGGTATTAAAAAAATCAGGAGCTCACAGGAGCAGTTAATTAAATTGAAATCATATAAATGTGAGATTTTTGGAAGACTCGCCTTCCGTTTTTCTTTGCTGCTTTTTAGGAGTATGCCAGTGTATTACTTCTCTCTGCTAGAGGAATGAAAAGCAATATGTGATCAGAAAGTATTATGTAGATTGAGCAGTTGGGAAGAGGCGACTTAAACTATATTTTGGGCGTAATCTGGTGTTCTTTTCAATTATACATTTGGTTTTAATAATTTGCTTTTATTTAACTTTACTTCATAGTGTTCAGCATTTCTCTTTTGGGCAATTGAGCTTACAGTGTTTTAAGTGCTGTTCCTGTGTATGCTTCAACCAGAGCCTACTGGCCAAGCGCCGCTGTAACTAGACAGTACTCCGCATCGTGAACAGTGGCAATGTTAGGACTCACTTACGATGACCCCTGTGTACATCTGTATCACAGCATGTTTGTGACATGTCTGTGTTACAGAACTCTTCATTTCTTCATTGTTCAACTATGTGGTGTATCAGAGTGATATAAAGTGATATAAAATAGGTACAGTTTACATTTTATTTTGAGGAAGGTTTAAAGCATTAAAACTGCAGTGAAAAAGTCTGCCCTTTTTTTTTTTTTTCTTTTGCAGATGGAAGGCTTGAGAGTTGTTAATCAGTGTTGTTGCAGGTCGTTACCACTCATTTCATAATGAAAATTACTAGCTTTAATTTGATTTTTAACGTCACACTTCCTAGACTGCTGCTGCTATCTCTTTGAGAAATCTCTTTAGAAAAACAAAATAACTTTGGCTTTTCTGTCTTTCTGCATGCAGGCCCTGCAGCGAGCCAGTCAGATCATTGCAGAGATTCGTGAGACACATCTTTGGTGAAGATGGTACCAGCCACACTATTTATATGCATTGGAGGTTACATCATTGACTTGAAAATTGCTAGGCATGGTATACGGAGTAGAACTTTTATTTATGAACTCTTATCTGTGTACTGCAACTGTGTAAATCTGCTCATGTAAAGACAGTTGGTTTGATTTGCAAACAGAAAAATATGCTGTATTTTGCAAAAATAAGTCGTATTTAATCCACATAATAAATGGCTCTACATGTTTCCTTACCAGCTTTCTGGTGCAAATTAAAGCAGACCAAGTCTACTGTCTCAGTGACAGTCTCATTTGAACTTGGGGAAAAACCAGTCAAGTTCCAGTGCCTGACTTGCTAAACAGGTTGCCTGTGGTTAAGATGGACGGTGTAGTCTTGTGGCATAGTTTTAAGCTGCTTTTACAGTAGAAGTTTAAATACTGTGAAGAGAAGAGAGCACCGAGTATTTTCTTTCATGAATATATTGCATGCACTATGACAGATGGAGGTATCAATTTTATAGCACAGTAGAGATGTCTACCGTATTACTATGTATGTGTGTCCCCATTTTTTTTCCCCAAATTGTTAAAATTGCAGAGGAAACTTTGAACTTCATTTAATGGAGTATCATGTAGGAAGAATTAGCCTGGAGCTTGCGAACAATAAGGGCCTACTAAAAAGTGGGTGCAAAGTTATTCATGTGCACTGGAGCTTGTGTATAAATGTAGGGGATTATAATCAGGTACAAGGACACCTTCCCCTTCCTCCCCCCTGGGACCAAGCCCCTGGACCATCCAATAGTAAATTTGTTCTGGCAAAACTGAAAAATAAAAACGCATTTCAAAACTGTTATGGGATACTAAGTGTTTGTTTTAAAAACAGATTAAGTTGGCCAGGGAGAAGGGGATCCCCACTACTTCTTCTGAATTTTGGAATGTATGACAGTATGAAACAAAGTCTGATGTATTGCAATATTTATACCAGAGATTACAGTTACTTTCGAAGAGATTTTACTGTGCTGTAAGTAGCTTTTTTATTTGTTTTGTTTTGTTTTCGAGGACAATCCTAAAATTAAGGAATTTCAGGTTGGAAATTAAGTTGATGAGTTATTTTCTTCTGATTATAATTCATATAGATGGATAAATATTGATCACACTAGCCTTTAAAAAGTAAACATTTTAATTTTTATGAATAAAAAATTATTTAAACTCCAGCCAGCACACTTGCATGTACTTTTCAAGCAGATTCTCTTTTTCCTATAAAGTAAAAATGTTTACTATGGTGTTGCTCACATTTTATATCTTTAACACAGCTTGCATAAAAAACAGGAGACTGCTGTTAACACCCGTGGCTTGCTTGTACGATATTGGGCCGATATAGTGAAGGTTTTCTTACCACATTCAGTTCCTTCCCCGTTTCATCAGTGAACAGAAATGCAATTCTTTTTGTAAGCTGCTAAAGACTGAGAATTTAAAAACTGTTTAAGACCTCAGTTTACAAGAAGGTCTGTTTACGAATGTGTTGTTTTTCTCATGGCAATCATCTTCACTTTGGCACCAATACAAGCACAGGGAGTCAAGTCTGACAGATGCAAGTTTTGGATACTTTTATGCGTGATCTGCGGTCGTTCATGCAGAACACAGAAATACATTCTGCAGTCTTAAACAGCCTGAAGTGTCACGATGCAGGCCTTACTTGTAATGAACGCGAAGGAAGCAATTTTAACTTCTTGCACTGTATCCAGGGGTGGTAGTTGTCAGATTTAAGAAATGGGACTGTAGTGAAGTTGAAGCGCGAGCCACTTTTCCAACAATGGGTTGTGGTGAACAGTGAAAGCTTTTCCTAGTTTTGTCAAAATTGTTACTTTTCTGGTTGGAATTCACTTGACGCCTGTCTCCCTTTTACTTGTGACACCTAAGAAGAATGGTTTCAACAAGGTAGAGCTGTGAACTGCCACCTCGGCTTTAACTCCCCAAGCGGAGTCAACAGTCTCTTGTGAAGAAATATTCTGACTTCTTTGGGTTTGGAAGTTTGGAAGTGCTGCATAAAGCAAATGAATTCCGTTTATTTAAGAAATTCCTGCAAGTGGTAACTGGCTCTGTAATGTCATGTGAAATTTCCAGTGTTAATTTGTGTTTTGAAATGTTCTGACTTCTTTAGTGTAAAAGTTTCACAAAACTTTTCAATTATTTGGTAATGTTTGAGTGCCAAGGAATGAACTTGATCTTGTAATCCTTAGTGCAAGTCTTTAAAAGTCCATGCTGTAAGAATCCTGTTATTAAATAAACAGAGAATACGCAAAATTAATTATCCCAGAAATAAGGATTTGAACTGGCTTGTAGTTCAGGTGGTAGGACTTACGTGCCCTTACAAGTTAGGAGTATAACTAGCGATATTTGTAGAGCCTTATGTATGTTTGCACTTGCCCTCATGCAATTCTACGTTGTTAGTTCCTGTATGGTTGCATAAGTAATGGTGTAGGCAGGCTGCTAGTGGCTCCTAATGGTTTTTAAAGAGTCTGTTGTCTGGAATTCAACTACAATGCTTAAAATGCTACTGCTACTGCCACCATTAAAAGAAATCACGAGGAAACCATGGGAAAAAGCCTCATGAAGGCAGCAGCTGAACAATTCCCAGATTAGACTGATGGTTTACAAATGTCTTCTAGTTCACACCTTATTTCATTTAAACTAGAAATACTTTTGTCATCAATGCACAAATTTCAGCTAACTTACAGTAACTTGCTATGCAGTGAAAGACACGATCATGGGGGAGAATAACCACCGTAGCTAAGTTTAGACTAGTACATGGTTGACATGAATACCTGACCTGTGTGTGCTACTCCTGTAAATAAAACATAGTGTCCCTATGTGAACAGAGTTTGTCAATAAATGCCTTGGCCTTTCTTGTAGTCGGTTTCAAATTTCACTTAGTGGAATAGAGGGGTAAGGGGGGTGTCCGTGTGCTTCAAACTGAACTCTCAAGTAACCATGACAAAACTTAGTAACGCTTGCCTTTACCCTCTGCTTTGTGGAGGACTGGCTTTGAAAGATGCCAGCGTGGATATTGCAAACTCGGGTCCCTGCTTTATGGAAGACAGCAGGGGAAGCAACTTGCCAGTCAGTCGTGCCCCTGTTGGTAACTTGAATTGCGTTACCTTGGGTGTTGTTTTTTTTCCACAGTTAAATCCTTTGGCTGTGAGAGCGATGGCTAGCTAGCGCTTCTGTAGATACTGAAGATCTCGAATGCTTCTGCTTTTTAACTTGTTGCCAGTTCAACTGTGTGCTTTGAGGTGAGAGCTAGATGATTAATACTTCAGAGTTACAGAGAAAAACAGAGTCGGCCACCTGAGTATGGTTTTGTGCCCAGTGACGCTGTTTAAACTGGTGAAGGTGCTTTCGTGCTCCGCTAGCTCCCTTTTAGTTTACTTGCTGCACACCCTTTCACCCCTTACCTCTTCATTGCTGGCTGCCACAATAATGTTACAGTCAAGTCCTCCCGTTTTTTGCTGTCCCTAGGTGCTCTACAAATGTGTCTGGTTTTTCTTCTTTCTTTTTTTTTACTATCTATCATCTGGCCCAAATCATCACTTTTCCTCTTGTGCTTCCACATCACACATTTGTAGCCACGTCAAAATCTTTAATGTTAGTTACGACTTGTTTGCGTTGGAACAAGCTATGTCTCCGATTACCTGAACGTATCTGTTTTGGGGTATATTGGAAACGAGAGGAGGCTAAGGAAGATGACGTGTTTTTTTGGTCATCCTTCATTCTCGGCCTAAGTGTCCAACCGCTCGGTTGCGATACCCTGTCCAGTCATGCAAAGTAGCGGTTGTGTCCAGCTGCTTCTTTGGAAAGAGTGAGGGAAGGGTCTGGATCGCTAGGAGCTGGTCAGAGGGAAGCACGGACTACGTTTCTTGGCGTTCATGGATCTTTCTTAAAACCTTGTGTGCAAAGAATTTCATTCCCTTTTTTATTTTGTACGTGTAGCAGTAAATAAAATCCTTTTAATACTTGATCAAAGTGGGTACTAATAGTTTTAAAAAAATGCTGAAATTGGTGGGTGGATGTGTATCTGCGCCATTTGGAGATGCAGGAAACAAGGCAGGCGAGAGATCGGACATGAAACATGACTTTACTCCTAGGAGCCTGTTTCCCGCAAGCAGAAAGTGAGTGTCAAACCTGATGTGTTGTGTTTCTCTGGAGGCTAACCTGGGTGTGTACTGGTATATTGTGTTTCCAGGTGTGTGGTTCTGTGTTGCTGTAATGCTTCTGCCATTGCAGGAACAAGGCGGCTATGTCAAGTGGATGAACTCAACTTTCCCTGCCCTCCTTCTACCCTTTTCAGGTCAAGGCTGTGATTTTGCCTCCACGCGCTTTCTCCAGGATAGCGCTGATCATTACTGCAGCTTAAGGCAGAGTAACGAGCAACACAAACTGGCCCTGAGAGCTAACAGGATACGTAGAGCTTTTTTTAAGGTAGGAATGACTCGACTACTTTTTATTTTTCGCTATATAACAGAGATGAGGATGGAGAGATCTCATTATCAGGCAGAGAAGTGGGATCCAGGAACTGAAATTAATGCCAATAACTCCATGTGGTGAGCTACTGAAAGTGCTACCATATTGCAGTTTAATAATCTGGAGACCCTGGGATGTATAAGCAGCAAGCCACTGTAATGTGTTCCTACCGAAATCTTGATTGACACTGCAAATACAGCCAACATCAAGCTGATCACATCAAATTGATCCACATCAAGTTAAAAAAAACAAACCAACAAACCAAACCAACCCACGACAACCCACCTAAAAAACCAACAGAAACTCCCCACCCAAGTATAGAATATCTGGATTCTTGAGACTTGCTAACATTTCTTACCATTTCCCTCTTGTTCTCAGAGGCTGGGTGCTTTTAAACCAGGTGAAATGCCACGACTTCTAACCACACAAGAGGTGGTGATGAGATACCACGTTCAGGTGGCTCAGATCAAGGCCTCTCCCATTGTGGCTGCTGTGACAGCAAAGCTGTATTGTCTAGGAGTTTCACGGCCTAGGAGATGATCCTGCGTGGCCCGAGAGTGAGGATTACCCTGCACCTTGAAAACAGCACTGCAGCCAAGGCCCAAAGCAATCAGTCACCTCCTGGGACAGGCTGAGGCTTTCCTATGTGTTTGCACTGGGGCAGGGAGGGTCCCTCAAGAAAAAAGTCCTGAGCCAGCCAGCTGCATTACTGTATTCTCAGTCAGGCAACCAGTGCTAAGGAATTCAAACAGGGGCTGGTGCTACAACTCATCTTGGTCACCACGTGTGGGTTTTGTTGTTGTTGTTCAGGTGACCCGGCTGCAAGTACTGTGGCACCTGTGTTGCCCAAGCAACCCAATCCCCAGCCCCACCATGGGAAGGGACATTAGCAAGGTGGTGCACTCCATGCTGATCTGATGCCAGGTGTGGGAGCAGCTGTAGTGGCTAGTAATACAAAAGTTGGGGGGTGGGAGTGGTGTTTTGGAGCAATACAGCAATACTACCTTTAAATGGAGATGTTGCTGTTCCACCAACTCTCCGAGTACCTTCTCACTTTCATGCCGTCTTTACAAGAAAATGAGGAAGCTATGATCCCAAACGCTGGCTGGGCCGTCAGCAGTAGGATCGCTTTCTGCTCTTTCATGAAGAAGTGCGGCTTTTGCACGTTGCCCTAGCTGAAAGGTCTGGCTTTTTCGATTGCAGAAGCGCTCTAGCTTCCCTCACTTGTGTCCTGGTGCAGACAGCCTTGTGCTGCTGTTCCCCCACAACTCCTAGGCCTCTAAAATTAAGAAAAGCTTTCCTGTACATGCTTCAAATCTCCTGGCATACTACGCTGTCTTGCAACTGACCGTAGAGGCCACAGAACTAGTGCCAGGATGTCCCTTCGATAAAGATTCGAGATAGCACAGATGCATCTGTGTAATTCACAGGACTTAAGAAGCAGAACGAGTGTCACCCACGTTGCAAGTCACACTAAGCACACAGGAGGCATAAAAGGGATTCGTCAGGCCGATTTAAGCTTTGAAAGGGCCTGTGGTCTCTTAGGCTTCAACAGCTGAATTTGCTCTATGTTACCCCATTAAGGCTGGAAAGCTTTTTTGCAACGTGTCCCCACACATAGCCAATACGAAGCTTACGTACTCGGGCTGAATCATTCTACTCATTTATTGTGACTGTTCTGCAGCTTCCATCAAAGCAGACCTGTTCAGAAAAAAACATGTTGACCGTCGGTTGGTTCTCCTTACCCACTTATGCAGGTTTCTCTGTTAAGACGAAGTCTCACTGGCCAGCAGCATGCATCCTCTGGACGCAGTACTGGTTTCACATATGCTTTTGCTCATCTTGCTGTGGATGATGCTGTGGAGGACCTGGCCACTGTTCTCCTCCTACAATACAGAAGGTTGTTAAAGGAGGGGAAGAGCATCTCCGTCTTTGGACTCTGAAATTAATCTTTCCATCTTCTTGTGCGTATCCTCTTATGAATGGTGCTTTGAATAAGGCAGAGTATCTACAAGTCTCTTCAGTGGTGTAACTGAGCTGCCTTTATCTGAACTCTGTTGGTGTATTTTGAGAATGGAACTATGGTGTTGGGCAGTCTGTGAGCTGCGTAGTAATGCACAGTGTCGAAACATCTTCAAGTAGCTCTTCGAGCAACAGAGTCGAAACGATACGTTGTTTTAGGGAGATGTTCTGTTGTCACAACTGCAGCCACTTTATAATGTAGTAATTTTTCTTTCCAATCCTAAGCAAGGATACGCCGTTCTTGAGAATATGCTGTCCAAGGATAAGAACAGTCTCAGGACTAGTTACTCGAATCCCATTTATTGAAACTCCACCATCTGTAATTTTCTGGTACCTTAAAAAAAAAAGGCAAAAACAACAGCCGGTAATTGCAAGCAGCAGCTATTTATTGCTGTTAAGTGTTGAAAGTTCAGTTAAGGTTTTTTTGGTTGGATCCATAATTTGATACATTTTAATTCTCTTGCACTTTACTTTCAGTCCAGGTCGAGAGTGACTGAAATTAACCTTGGCCTCTACCACTCCCATTCTTTCTGAGAGGTACAGGGAAACTTAGGTGCAACAGCCTATCATCAGGTGTAGATTTTACAGCTAAGGTACATGAGACTGCATTATCCCGCACTTTCACCTCGAAATGGAATGAGGCCACCTGCTCCCCTCTTCTTTAATGCTGGCATGTAGATCACTAGCCTGTGTCTCCTTGATTTGACTGTCCTAATCGTTTAACTCCTGAAAGCGTGCCACTACAACCTGTTTACGTGAGGTATTACTGAATAGCACAGGTGGTAACATACCCACTAGGTCCATCTGGAATGGCATTTGCTTTGCGACACAAGTCAAGAACGTTCATTCCAGGTTCAAGCATCAATTCGGCTGAAGGAGCTTGTCTAAAAAGTTCCTGTAACTCTTGGTCAGACATAGCTTCCAATGCCTCCACGCTGCTGTGATAAAGGGCCTGAGTACACCTGTGAGAACAAAGGTCATTCAAAAGACAGTGCTAGTCTCATCCTCACACAAAGTACTGCTCAACTGAACAGGTTCCCCTCCCCAGCTTCTTCTGAGGCTCCATAGTAACTGAAGGACCTGAAGTACACCCCAATTTTTTTGTTATCGTAACCCACTGCACTGCAATCGTTTTTTATATTGTTAATGTATTTTGAAGTCTGCAGGATGATTACTACATTTTTCTCTTTTAATAGCTGAGCAACAACTAACTACATGAAAATAGTCCCTGAAAAGCTATGGATAATTACCATTGAATAAATCTGAAAGAAAACTGCTCAACAAATCAAACTTCACCTCTTAGCAGATTCTAGCCCCTCTCTACCATGAACAAGCTTGGTTACTTCTGCAGCAAGTCGCTTCTGAGGGCCCCATTTTTCAGGTTCTTTCGCATGCATTTCCATGATGTGGTCAATCTCCTCAAGAGGAATGAAGGTGAAGAGTTTCAGGTATCTACGAGCAAGGAAAAAAATATTTTGTCTATATAGCCATCATTACAGATTTCCCGCCTTTATCGTTCAAACTTCATTAAGTACACTAAAATGATTCTTAATCAATTTAAGAAATCCGTATTACAGATATTTTGTCCTTTCAAAGAACTCTTTGTTTTTGCCCACATGCTCCAGCTTACCAAGATAACTCACATTTTATTTACTGTTCGACTTAGGGTAGTGTCTTCAGACGTAAGATAGCGTCAAATGCTTTTATAAAGCTTGTATTGCAATCAACAACTTGGTTTTCTCCTGAAACATTTACTTTACAGGATTTATTGCAATCGTGTGTCAATTAACAAGGTTTTATATTATATTCTTATTAGTTGCACAACATGCTAATGCAAAATACCACTGCCCTTCTGTGGTAATCATGGGACAGAACTATGCTATGTATTGATGAGTGACTATCTCAACAGGAAGATTATGTAGGATAATCAAGAATTTAAAGGTCCATATCTAAGTGTAGTCCATTTTAATGGACTTGCAGTGTATTAAAAAAGGTACCTTTACTGTTACAAAGTCTGAATGCATAACATGTTTTAATGTTAAGCACCCACATAGGCTTCTTATCAGACTGAAAACTGTTGTGGATGCAGAACCTAAATTTGAAATCTCAGGGCAGAAACCTTTGAGACAGGTAAGTTTAGTTATGAGACAGTCACAATGTGAAGAGGAAGTACGTGTCTGAGGTTTATGAGTACTCAGATTGGACAGTAATATTGGAGGTTAAAGAAAAGCAGATTTAAAAGAGAACATAGAGCAACTTATTAAAATTAACGTAATGCCCTGAATAAAGCTATCCGCTATTTATTTTCAGCCATGTAACCGGCACACCAGCAGGGAGGCTAGCCATCAATGAAGGCAACCTGACAAATGGTATTTCTTGTATTTTTGCTACGCTTTGATGTTCTCATTATAAGATTTTAATATTTTTACACTGGTCAGTAAGAATATGAGTTATGTGTGGATTCAGAAATAGCACAATGAATCCAAGACCCGGTTTTGCTCCTTGGAATTGCTCTACCCTAAGTAATGATGATTCAGAATTTTGTCTTTGTACATGCTACAGCTTTAAGTAGTAGTTGGGCCGTGTCACTGTCTCCTAGGCATGTTTTTATCTAGAGCAGTGGTCTCCAAAGTGGGGTGCCAGCACCCCAGGAGGGATGCAAGATGATCCACTGGGGTGCAGGAAGAAAATTTTAGAACTTCTGTAGCACGTTTATATAATCTATAAGTAAATATATATGTATTGGGGAATGCATGCTCAATATTTGTTTTACCGATGGGGCACATGATCAAAAAAAAATTGGAGACTGCTAATCTAGACAGCTAATACAATCATGAATAGGAACTTCTTGGCTTTTTCCTAAGAAGGCAGTATTTCAATTTGCTCAGGGAGATGCAGTTTTTAATGTGATGCAGTTCTAGAAGCTAAACTTTATGTGTTTGTTTTTATAACCAGTTAAGTAGTTTCTTGCAATTAGAATGTGCTGTTTCTGGATACCTCATGCTAGGTAAAAGCTTGTAGTAATTGACACCTACTAAACTGCAGTTGCTTATTACTCAGCAGGGGAGATTTCACTTGATACCGTGATGTTACGGTACTGAACCTAACAAGCCTCATAAGATAAAGTCACCCCACTAGCAGAACAAAATGTTTTGTGCTTTACTTGTTTGTTCATCCACACTCTAATTTTATGATGCATATGCCAGCACATGGAGACAGGTTCCACTCTCCTGTATACTGAGGAACAAGTCATGCCTGTCTATTTAATGAACACACAGTTATAATTAACATATACTTCTACAAGGAGCTCCCATTGCACATACCCATACAAAACAGTTACAGAGAACAGTTAGGATCAGGTTTTATAAACAATGACAAAAAGCAAGAAAAGGAAAACTACTTACTTTTCAACTATGTTATCTTGTTGTCTGACAAAAAACTGATACAGCTCAAATGGAGAAGTCTTATCTCTGTTTAGCCAAACTGCATTGCCAGCAGTCTTTCCCAGTTTATCTCCAGTGGTACTGGTAATAAGAGGTACAGTAATTCCAAACACATCTGTTCCTGTCATCCTGAGAAGGAGAAGAGTTGCTACATGTTAAAAAAAAAAATAATAAAAAAAAAAAAATCACATCTTGGTAAAGTTGAGTAAAACTTAAGCATTCTTTGAGATTCTGTCCTTGATATAAAGCAGTTAAATAAGCTAGGGTGGGGGTGGGACAAAAGATCCCAGAACACTGTTCTGTGACGAGTGCTTTAAGAAAAAAAAAAAAACCTTGAACTTAAAAATTTAAGTTCTTTTGTGTGTACAAAGAAGGTTACATACTTTAAGCAAGCAGTTTCGCGAGCAACAGCACTAGCAAATGCAAGTGTCCTGTATGTTTTGTCTTCTGCTCTGAGCACTAATTGAAGCTGCTTGTGTGGCTGGGACACTTGTAAGGCTTTTCTTCTGTGCTGATTCTCTAGCATCTTGTAACAGTCAAACACGTACCGAAGTAGAAGCATTGCCACGTACTCACTGATTTGCTTGTATGCTTCTGCGAATTCTGTAAGACCCACACCAACTTTGGTGGATAAGCAAAAGCTCATCATCATTACCACCATCAAGTTTCATTTTATTTCCAAGAGAAGAAATGCAACCGCCTTTACCGATACACCACAACTGCCTCTACTTCGGTGTGATTACACTGGAATGCGTCTGCCAGCACCAGACTTGTCTCGATGCTGCCCCACGTTTCAGGATATTTGATTTCGGCTCTTGGGCAAACACATT
Organism: Platalea leucorodia; assembly: GCF_965183815.1. NCBI lineage: Eukaryota > Metazoa > Chordata > Aves > Pelecaniformes > Threskiornithidae > Platalea > Platalea leucorodia. The sequence goes on from NC_138826.1 coordinate 62,064,693, forward strand.
CACTAAAACAAGAACGCGTCCCTTTTCTTACAGATTCGTTAACGTTTCAGGGAAAAGGCCAAAACGCGCGTCCCTGCCCGGCTCACGGTCGGGACAATGAATTCTTCCCCTCGAATGCCCCAGTTCTGCCTAACGCCAGCCCCCCGAGGGGCGGCTTCTGCTCCCGGTGCTTTAGGGGCTGCCACCGCCAGGGAGCTGGGACTCCCGGCGCCCTGACCCCGCGCCTCGCCACCCCCCACCGCCTCCGGGCCGGACCCCCCGGGCCGAGGGCAGGGCCCCCCCCGCCGCGCCCGCCCTCCGCCCCGCCGGGCCCGGGCGTACTTGGTGACGAGCTCGTAGCCGGACATGATGTTGCCCATCTGGTCGGCGCCCCCCAGCTGGACGCGGCAGCCGTGGCGCAGGTGGAGGTGGAGGAAGTCGTAGGCCTGCAGCGCCGGGTAGAGGAACTCGGCCAGGCTCATGCCCTCGGGGCTGCGCAGCCGCGCCTGGCAGCTCTGCCGGCTCAGCAGCGTGCCCATGCGGAGCCGGCCGCCGGCCCCGCCGAGGAAGTCGAGGAGCGGCTGCCGGCCCAGCCAGCGGGCGTTGTCCAGCAGCGCGGCCCGCCCCAGCCGCCCGCCGCCCGCCGCCCAGAAGAGCTCGCGGTGGTTCTCGAACAGCCGCCGCAGCCCGGCCCGCAGCCCGCGCGCCTGCGCCCGCACCCGCTCCGCCGACGCCGGCTCCCGCGCGCGCTGTCGGCCGCTGGGGTCCCCCAGGCGCGCCGTGGCCCCGCCCACCACGGCGATGACGTCGTGGCCGGCGCGCTGGAAGTGGAGGAGCGCCATGACGGGCAGCAGGTGCCCGACGTGCAGGGAGTCGGCCGTGGGGTCGAAGCCGCAGTAGGCGGTGAGGGGCGGGCGGCCCGGCTCCAGCAGCCCCGGCAGCTGCTCCTCCGCGCTCTGCGCCGGGAAGACCTCCTGGAAGAGGCCGCGCTCGCACTGCGCCGCCAGCAGACCCCCGGCGCCGCGGGCCCGCCGCGGCTGCTCGTGGGCTCGCCGCCGGAGCGGGAGCGGGAGCGGCGGCGGCGCCCGGCGCGGGCCGCCCCACAGCCCCGCCGCCCGGCCGCACCGCCGCCCCAGCGTGGGCGCCGCCATCTTGTCCGGGGAACGCTGGGATCGGGGCGGGGCGGCGGCGGGAGGGCCGGGCGGGCCGAGCCCCTGCTGCCGGGGAGGGGCTCCCTGCGCCGCCTCCCCTCCCCGGGGCGGTCCCCGCCGGCCGGGCCGGGCACCCCTACGTGTGGTGCCAGTGGGGTCGCGGGGAGGCTGTAACGGGCGGCGGCGGGAGTGGTGCAGGCCGGCGGCCGTCCCGCGGGGTGTTAAAGGCGATGCAGACAGAAGCGCGCTGTGTTGGCTCCTTCTTCAGTTGCCTTCCAGCCCGAAATGCCGGGATTTCAAACTGGTTTCAGGCTCAAATACTTGCGTTGGAAATCAGCTCTGCAGCTTTGACGAAACTTGCATGAAAAACAGGAGACTGCTGTTAACACCCGTGGCTTGCTTGTACGATATTGGGCCGATATAGTGAAGGTTTTCTTACCACATTCAGTTCCTTCCCCGTTTCATCAGTGAACAGAAATGCAATTCTTTTTGTAAGCTGCTAAAGACTGAGAATTTAAAAACTGTTTAAGACCTCAGTTTACAAGAAGGTCTGTTTACGAATGTGTTGTTTTTCTCATGGCAATCATCTTCACTTTGGCACCAATACAAGCACAGGGAGTCAAGTCTGACAGATGCAAGTTTTGGATACTTTTATGCGTGATCTGCGGTCGTTCATGCAGAACACAGAAATACATTCTGCAGTCTTAAACAGCCTGAAGTGTCACGATGCAGGCCTTACTTGTAATGAACGCGAAGGAAGCAATTTTAACTTCTTGCACTGTATCCAGGGGTGGTAGTTGTCAGATTTAAGAAATGGGACTGTAGTGAAGTTGAAGCGCGAGCCACTTTTCCAACAATGGGTTGTGGTGAACAGTGAAAGCTTTTCCTAGTTTTGTCAAAATTGTTACTTTTCTGGTTGGAATTCACTTGACGCCTGTCTCCCTTTTACTTGTGACACCTAAGAAGAATGGTTTCAACAAGGTAGAGCTGTGAACTGCCACCTCGGCTTTAACTCCCCAAGCGGAGTCAACAGTCTCTTGTGAAGAAATATTCTGACTTCTTTGGGTTTGGAAGTTTGGAAGTGCTGCATAAAGCAAATGAATTCCGTTTATTTAAGAAATTCCTGCAAGTGGTAACTGGCTCTGTAATGTCATGTGAAATTTCCAGTGTTAATTTGTGTTTTGAAATGTTCTGACTTCTTTAGTGTAAAAGTTTCACAAAACTTTTCAATTATTTGGTAATGTTTGAGTGCCAAGGAATGAACTTGATCTTGTAATCCTTAGTGCAAGTCTTTAAAAGTCCATGCTGTAAGAATCCTGTTATTAAATAAACAGAGAATACGCAAAATTAATTATCCCAGAAATAAGGATTTGAACTGGCTTGTAGTTCAGGTGGTAGGACTTACGTGCCCTTACAAGTTAGGAGTATAACTAGCGATATTTGTAGAGCCTTATGTATGTTTGCACTTGCCCTCATGCAATTCTACGTTGTTAGTTCCTGTATGGTTGCATAAGTAATGGTGTAGGCAGGCTGCTAGTGGCTCCTAATGGTTTTTAAAGAGTCTGTTGTCTGGAATTCAACTACAATGCTTAAAATGCTACTGCTACTGCCACCATTAAAAGAAATCACGAGGAAACCATGGGAAAAAGCCTCATGAAGGCAGCAGCTGAACAATTCCCAGATTAGACTGATGGTTTACAAATGTCTTCTAGTTCACACCTTATTTCATTTAAACTAGAAATACTTTTGTCATCAATGCACAAATTTCAGCTAACTTACAGTAACTTGCTATGCAGTGAAAGACACGATCATGGGGGAGAATAACCACCGTAGCTAAGTTTAGACTAGTACATGGTTGACATGAATACCTGACCTGTGTGTGCTACTCCTGTAAATAAAACATAGTGTCCCTATGTGAACAGAGTTTGTCAATAAATGCCTTGGCCTTTCTTGTAGTCGGTTTCAAATTTCACTTAGTGGAATAGAGGGGTAAGGGGGGTGTCCGTGTGCTTCAAACTGAACTCTCAAGTAACCATGACAAAACTTAGTAACGCTTGCCTTTACCCTCTGCTTTGTGGAGGACTGGCTTTGAAAGATGCCAGCGTGGATATTGCAAACTCGGGTCCCTGCTTTATGGAAGACAGCAGGGGAAGCAACTTGCCAGTCAGTCGTGCCCCTGTTGGTAACTTGAATTGCGTTACCTTGGGTGTTGTTTTTTTTCCACAGTTAAATCCTTTGGCTGTGAGAGCGATGGCTAGCTAGCGCTTCTGTAGATACTGAAGATCTCGAATGCTTCTGCTTTTTAACTTGTTGCCAGTTCAACTGTGTGCTTTGAGGTGAGAGCTAGATGATTAATACTTCAGAGTTACAGAGAAAAACAGAGTCGGCCACCTGAGTATGGTTTTGTGCCCAGTGACGCTGTTTAAACTGGTGAAGGTGCTTTCGTGCTCCGCTAGCTCCCTTTTAGTTTACTTGCTGCACACCCTTTCACCCCTTACCTCTTCATTGCTGGCTGCCACAATAATGTTACAGTCAAGTCCTCCCGTTTTTTGCTGTCCCTAGGTGCTCTACAAATGTGTCTGGTTTTTCTTCTTTCTTTTTTTTTACTATCTATCATCTGGCCCAAATCATCACTTTTCCTCTTGTGCTTCCACATCACACATTTGTAGCCACGTCAAAATCTTTAATGTTAGTTACGACTTGTTTGCGTTGGAACAAGCTATGTCTCCGATTACCTGAACGTATCTGTTTTGGGGTATATTGGAAACGAGAGGAGGCTAAGGAAGATGACGTGTTTTTTTGGTCATCCTTCATTCTCGGCCTAAGTGTTCAACCGCTCGGTTGCGATACCCTGTCCAGTCATGCAAAGTAGCGGTTGTGTCCAGCTGCTTCTTTGGAAAGAGTGAGGGAAGGGTCTGGATCGCTAGGAGCTGGTCAGAGGGAAGCACGGACTACGTTTCTTGGCGTTCATGGATCTTTCTTAAAACCTTGTGTGCAAAGAATTTCATTCCCTTTTTTATTTTGTACGTGTAGCAGTAAATAAAATCCTTTTAATACTTGATCAAAGTGGGTACTAATAGTTTTAAAAAAATGCTGAAATTGGTGGGTGGATGTGTATCTGCGCCATTTGGAGATGCAGGAAACAAGGCAGGCGAGAGATCGGACATGAAACATGACTTTACTCCTAGGAGCCTGTTTCCCGCAAGCAGAAAGTGAGTGTCAAACCTGATGTGTTGTGTTTCTCTGGAGGCTAACCTGGGTGTGTACTGGTATATTGTGTTTCCAGGTGTGTGGTTCTGTGTTGCTGTAATGCTTCTGCCATTGCAGGAACAAGGCGGCTATGTCAAGTGGATGAACTCAACTTTCCCTGCCCTCCTTCTACCCTTTTCAGGTCAAGGCTGTGATTTTGCCTCCACGCGCTTTCTCCAGGATAGCGCTGATCATTACTGCAGCTTAAGGCAGAGTAACGAGCAACACAAACTGGCCCTGAGAGCTAACAGGATACGTAGAGCTTTTTTTAAGGTAGGAATGACTCGACTACTTTTTATTTTTCGCTATATAACAGAGATGAGGATGGAGAGATCTCATTATCAGGCAGAGAAGTGGGATCCAGGAACTGAAATTAATGCCAATAACTCCATGTGGTGAGCTACTGAAAGTGCTACCATATTGCAGTTTAATAATCTGGAGACCCTGGGATGTATAAGCAGCAAGCCACTGTAATGTGTTCCTACCGAAATCTTGATTGACACTGCAAATACAGCCAACATCAAGCTGATCACATCAAATTGATCCACATCAAGTTAAAAAAAACAAACCAACAAACCAAACCAACCCACGACAACCCACCTAAAAAACCAACAGAAACTCCCCACCCAAGTATAGAATATCTGGATTCTTGAGACTTGCTAACATTTCTTACCATTTCCCTCTTGTTCTCAGAGGCTGGGTGCTTTTAAACCAGGTGAAATGCCACGACTTCTAACCACACAAGAGGTGGTGATGAGATACCACGTTCAGGTGGCTCAGATCAAGGCCTCTCCCATTGTGGCTGCTGTGACAGCAAAGCTGTATTGTCTAGGAGTTTCACGGCCTAGGAGATGATCCTGCGTGGCCCGAGAGTGAGGATTACCCTGCACCTTGAAAACAGCACTGCAGCCAAGGCCCAAAGCAATCAGTCACCTCCTGGGACAGGCTGAGGCTTTCCTATGTGTTTGCACTGGGGCAGGGAGGGTCCCTCAAGAAAAAAGTCCTGAGCCAGCCAGCTGCATTACTGTATTCTCAGTCAGGCAACCAGTGCTAAGGAATTCAAACAGGGGCTGGTGCTACAACTCATCTTGGTCACCACGTGTGGGTTTTGTTGTTGTTGTTCAGGTGACCCGGCTGCAAGTACTGTGGCACCTGTGTTGCCCAAGCAACCCAATCCCCAGCCCCACCATGGGAAGGGACATTAGCAAGGTGGTGCACTCCATGCTGATCTGATGCCAGGTGTGGGAGCAGCTGTAGTGGCTAGTAATACAAAAGTTGGGGGGTGGGAGTGGTGTTTTGGAGCAATACAGCAATACTACCTTTAAATGGAGATGTTGCTGTTCCACCAACTCTCCGAGTACCTTCTCACTTTCATGCCGTCTTTACAAGAAAATGAGGAAGCTATGATCCCAAACGCTGGCTGGGCCGTCAGCAGTAGGATCGCTTTCTGCTCTTTCATGAAGAAGTGCGGCTTTTGCACATTGCCCTAGCTGAAAGGTCTGGCTTTTTCGATTGCAGAAGCGCTCTAGCTTCCCTCACTTGTGTCCTGGTGCAGACAGCCTTGTGCTGCTGTTCCCCCACAACTCCTAGGCCTCTAAAATTAAGAAAAGCTTTCCTGTACATGCTTCAAATCTCCTGGCATACTACGCTGTCTTGCTTCTTGGCTTTTTCCTAAGAAGGCAGTATTTCAATTTGCTTAGGGATGTGCAGTTTTTTATGTGATGCAGTTCTAGAGGATATTAAAGAAGACGCAGGCAGAAACATGATGTGTTGGCTCCTCCTTCAGTTTTTTTCCAACCCAAAATACCGGGATTTCAACCTGCTTTCAGGCTAAAATACTTCCTTACATTGGAAATCAGGCCGTCAGCTTTGAGTAGGGCATCTGGCAGAACGGATACCAGATGCTTAAAGTAGTAACATTGTGGCTCTAGAACTTAAAAACTCCAGAATTTATAAACTTTAAAAGTCTGAGGCTGTTTAAAAGACTGTCTTGGTGGGATTTAATAGGAGATTGGATTCAGTGTCTTCAGATGTATTTTACTTGCCCATGAACTTCCTCGTTCTTCCCCGTTGTATTGTTAGCTGAAGTAAATCACTTCTGCTGGCATGGCAGCATGGAGAGAGGGCTTGCACCGGTCACCGGCCACTTCAAGGAACTGCCAGTCCAAGAAAAACAAGGTTTGTGTTGTTATTTTTCTAGCATTTTCCGGAACTCTTCACGCCTCCTTTTGACTGACTTCCTGCTTCAGTTTAACAAAACGATGAGTCTACTTCAATTTAGTGGGAGCAGTAAAAGACACTAAGAAACTTTAGAACGGTGGGACTTGATGATCTTAAAGGTCTTTTCCAACCTAAACGATTCTATGATTCTATGCTTGGTATGCTCTGATGCTTCCCTAAAGCACTGTAGTAGGAGGAAGTCTTGAGTAGTTAAAAAAAAAAAAAAAAAAAGGTGTGAACAGCATGTTTGCGTATGGAAAATAATATTAAGTCTTTTAGAGAAATTATATAGTTTTTTGTAGAATCATAGAATCATTTCTGTTGGAAAGACCTTTAAGATCAAGTCCAGCCATTAACCTAGCACTGCTAATTCCACCACTATACCACGTACCGAAGCACCACATCTACCTGTCTTTTAAATACCTCCAGGGATGGAGACTCAACCACTTCCCTGGGCAGCCTGTGCCAGTGCCTGACTACCCTTTTGGTGAAGAAATTTTTCCTAATATTGTATCTAAACCTCCCCTGGTGCAGCGTGAGGCTGTTCCCTTTTGTCCTATTGCTTGCTACTTGGGAGAAGAGACCGACCTCCACCTCGCTACAGCCTCCTTTCAGGTAGTTGTAGAGAGTGATAAGGTCTCCCCTCGGCCACCTTTTCTCCAGGATGAACAACCCCAGTTTCCTCAGCTGCTCCTCGTAAGACTTGTGCTATAGACCCTTCACCAGCTTCGTTGCCCTTCTTTGGATGCGCTCCAGCACCTCGATGTCCTTCTTGGAGTGAGGGGCCCAAAACTGAACACAGTACTCGAGGTGTGGCCTCACCAGTGCCGAGTACAGGGGCACGATCACCTCCCTGGTCCTGCTGGCCGCACTATTCCTGATACAAGCCAGGATGCCATTGGCCTTCTTGGCCACCTGGGCACACTGCCAGCTCATATTCAGCAGCCTGTCGACCAGAACGCCCAGGGCCTTTTCTGCCAGGCAGCTCTCCAGCTACTCCTCCCCAGCCTGTAGCATTGCATGGGGTTGTTGCGACCCAAGTGCAGGACCCGGCACTGAGCCTTGTTGAATCTCATACACTTGGTCCTGGCCCAACGATCCAGCCTGTCCAGGCCCCTCTGTAGGGCCTTCCTGCCCTCCAGCAGATCGACACTTCCACCCAACTTGGTGTCACCTGCAAACTTACTGAGGGTGCACTCGATCGCCTTGTCCAGATCATTGATAAAGATACTAAACAGAACTGGCCGCTTATAAACAAATTTCAGCTAACTTACAGTAACTTGCTATGCAGTGAAAGACACGATCATGGGGGAGAATAACCACCGTAGCTAAGTTTAGACTAGTACATGGTTGACATGAATACCTGACCTGTGTGTGCTACTCCTGTAAATAAAACATAGCGTCCCTATGTGAACAGAGTTTGTCAATAAATGCCTTGGCCTTTCTTGTAGTCTGTTTCAAATTTCACTTAGTGGAATAGAGGGGTAAGGGGGGTGTCCGTGTGCTTCAAACTGAACTCTCAAGTAACCATGACAAAACTTAGTAAAGCTTGCCTTTACCCTCTGCTTTGTGGAGGACTGGCTTTGAAAGATGCCAGCGTGGATATTGCAAACTCGGGTCCCTGCTTTATGGAAGACAGCAGGGGAAGCAACTTGCCAGTCGGTCGTGCCCCTGTTGGTAACTTGAATTGCGTTACCTTGGGTGTTGTTTTTTTTCCACAGTTAAATCCTTTGGCTATGAGAGCGATGGCTAGCTAGCGCTTCTGTAGATACTGAAGATCTCGAATGCTTCTGCTTTTTAACTTGTTGCCAGTTCAACTGTGTGCTTTGAGGTGAGAGCTAGATGATTAATACTTCAGAGTTACAGAGAAAAACAGAGTCGGCCACCTGAGTATGGTTTTGTGCCCAGTGACGCTGTTTAAACTGGTGAAGGTGCTTTCGTGCTCCGCTAGCTCCCTTTTAGTTTACTTGCTGCACACCCTTTCACCCCTTACCTCTTCATTGCTGGCTGCCACAATAATGTTACAGTCAAGTCCTCCCGTTTTTTGCTGTCCCTAGGCGCTCTACAAATGTGTCTGGTTTTTCTTCTTTCTTTTTTTTTACTATCTATCTGGCCCAAATCATCACTTTTCCTCTTGTGCTTCCACATCACACATTTGTAGCCACGTCAAAATCTTTAATGTTAGTTACGACTTGTTTGCGTTGGAACAAGCTATGTCTCCGATTACCTGAACGTATCTGTTTTGGGGTATATTGGAAACGAGAGGAGGCTAAGGAAGATGACGTGTTTTTTCGGTCATCCTTCATTCTCGGCCTAAGTGTTCAACCGCTCGGTTGCGATACCCTGTCCAGTCATGCAAAGTAGCGGTTGTGTCCAGCTGCTTCTTTGGAAAGAGTGAGGGAAGGGTCTGGATCGCTAGGAGCTGGTCAGAGGGAAGCACGGACTACGTTTCTTGGCGTTCATGGATCTTTCTTAAAACCTTGTGTGCAAAGAATTTCATTCCCTTTTTTATTTTGTACGTGTAGCAGTAAATAAAATCCTTTTAATACTTGATCAAAGTGGGTACTAATAGTTTTAAAAAAATGCTGAAATTGGTGGGTGGATGTGTATCTGCGCCATTTGGAGATGCAGGAAACAAGGCAGGCGAGAGATCGGACATGAAACATGACTTTACTCCTAGGAGCCTGTTTCCCGCAAGCAGAAAGTGAGTGTCAAACCTGATGTGTTGTGTTTCTCTGGAGGCTAACCTGGGTGTGTACTGGTATATTGTGTTTCCAGGTGTGTGGTTCTGTGTTGCTGTAATGCTTCTGCCATTGCAGGAACAAGGCGGCTATGTCAAGTGGATGAACTCAACTTTCCCTGCCCTCCTTCTACCCTTTTCAGGTCAAGGCTGTGATTTTGCCTCCACGCGCTTTCTCCAGGATAGCGCTGATCATTACTGCAGCTTAAGGCAGAGTAACGAGCAACACAAACTGGCCCTGAGAGCTAACAGGATACGTAGAGCTTTTTTTAAGGTAGGAATGACTCGACTACTTTTTATTTTTCGCTATATAACAGAGATGAGGATGGAGAGATCTCATTATCAGGCAGAGAAGTGGGATCCAGGAACTGAAATTAATGCCAATAACTCCATGTGGTGAGCTACTGAAAGTGCTACCATATTGCAGTTTAATAATCTGGAGACCCTGGGATGTATAAGCAGCAAGCCACTGTAATGTGTTCCTACCGAAATCTTGATTGACACTGCAAATACAGCCAACATCAAGCTGATCACATCAAATTGATCCACATCAAGTTAAAAAAAACAAACCAACAAACCAAACCAACCCACGACAACCCACCTAAAAAACCAACAGAAACTCCCCACCCAAGTATAGAATATCTGGATTCTTGAGACTTGCTAACATTTCTTACCATTTCCCTCTTGTTCTCAGAGGCTGGGTGCTTTTAAACCAGGTGAAATGCCACGACTTCTAACCACACAAGAGGTGGTGATGAGATACCACGTTCAGGTGGCTCAGATCAAGGCCTCTCCCATTGTGGCTGCTGTGACAGCAAAGCTGTATTGTCTAGGAGTTTCACGGCCTAGGAGATGATCCTGCGTGGCCCGAGAGTGAGGATTACCCTGCACCTTGAAAACAGCACTGCAGCCAAGGCCCAAAGCAATCAGTCACCTCCTGGGACAGGCTGAGGCTTTCCTATGTGTTTGCACTGGGGCAGGGAGGGTCCCTCAAGAAAAAAGTCCTGAGCCAGCCAGCTGCATTACTGTATTCTCAGTCAGGCAACCAGTGCTAAGGAATTCAAACAGGGGCTGGTGCTACAACTCATCTTGGTCACCACGTGTGGGTTTTGTTGTTGTTGTTCAGGTGACCCGGCTGCAAGTACTGTGGCACCTGTGTTGCCCAAGCAACCCAATCCCCAGCCCCACCATGGGAAGGGACATTAGCAAGGTGGTGCACTCCATGCTGATCTGATGCCAGGTGTGGGAGCAGCTGTAGTGGCTAGTAATACAAAAGTTGGGGGGTGGGAGTGGTGTTTTGGAGCAATACAGCAATACTACCTTTAAATGGAGATGTTGCTGTTCCACCAACTCTCCGAGTACCTTCTCACTTTCATGCCGTCTTTACAAGAAAATGAGGAAGCTATGATCCCAAACGCTGGCTGGGCCGTCAGCAGTAGGATCGCTTTCTGCTCTTTCATGAAGAAGTGCGGCTTTTGCACATTGCCCTAGCTGAAAGGTCTGGCTTTTTCGATTGCAGAAGCGCTCTAGCTTCCCTCACTTGTGTCCTGGTGCAGACAGCCTTGTGCTGCTGTTCCCCCACAACTCCTAGGCCTCTAAAATTAAGAAAAGCTTTCCTGTACATGCTTCAAATCTCCTGGCATACTACGCTGTCTTGCTTCTTGGCTTTTTCCTAAGAAGGCAGTATTTCAATTTGCTTAGGGATGTGCAGTTTTTTATGTGATGCAGTTCTAGAGGATATTAAAGAAGACGCAGGCAGAAACATGATGTGTTGGCTCCTCCTTCAGTTTTTTTCCAACCCAAAATACCGGGATTTCAACCTGCTTTCAGGCTAAAATACTTCCTTACATTGGAAATCAGGCCGTCAGCTTTGAGTAGGGCATCTGGCAGAACGGATACCAGATGCTTAAAGTAGTAACATTGTGGCTCTAGAACTTAAAAACTCCAGAATTTATAAACTTTAAAAGTCTGAGGCTGTTTAAAAGACTGTCTTGGTGGGATTTAATAGGAGATTGGATTCAGTGTCTTCAGATGTATTTTACTTGCCCATGAACTTCCTCGTTCTTCCCCGTTGTATTGTTAGCTGAAGTAAATCACTTCTGCTGGCATGGCAGCATGGAGAGAGGGCTTGCACCGGTCACCGGCCACTTCAAGGAACTGCCAGTCCAAGAAAAACAAGGTTTGTGTTGTTATTTTTCTAGCATTTTCCGGAACTCTTCACGCCTCCTTTTGACTGACTTCCTGCTTCAGTTTAACAAAACGATGAGTCTACTTCAATTTAGTGGGAGCAGTAAAAGACACTAAGAAACTTTAGAATGGTGGGACTTGATGATCTTAAAGGTCTTTTCCAACCTAAACGATTCTATGATTCTATGCTTGGTATGCTCTGATGCTTCCCTAAAGCACTGTAGTAGGAGGAAGTCTTGAGTAGTTAAAAAAAAAAAAAAAAAAAAGGTGTGAACAGCATGTTTGCGTATGGAAAATAATATTAAGTCTTTTAGAGAAATTATATCGTCCAAATCATCGATAAAGTTATCAATACAGAACTGACCCCTTATAAGAAGCTCTTCCCATCTTAGACAGTCCTGCTTTGTATATTCATTACATAGGTAAGTATTGGGAGACTGTGTATTTCAGAGGTGAATATACATCGTAAAATAGGAGGTATTTAAATTGTCCAATTGCTCTTGAGTTCACACAGCCCAGAGAAGATATTTTATTAGAGATTTGAGCAGTGCTAAATAACAATACTGATAGAAATCTATCTTTTAATTCATCACTTTAAGTTGAGGGGAGAGCATTTACATGTGCGTGTTGGTCATAGGTCAACATCTAGTTGTCCTGGTCAGCTCTCTGATTCACCAAACTGATCTTGACATGGCATACAAATATTGACAGGGTGGGTCCAAGGTAGTGTCAGAGGCGAAAAGGAATGTACATGACTGACTAACAGGAGAGAAGGAAGATATAAAAGTGTTAGTTTTGCCACTTGAAAGCTATTCTCATCGAAGACTTCTTGCTAACACACCTGCAGGTAAGTGAAGTACAGAATTGGTCTGTTATATCACACTGGGGATAAACAATATGGAAGAAAATCAAGTTTTGGTGGAAAATAATGAAAGAAGAAAAAAAAAAAGTCTGTTAAGCATCAGTGAGCTAATCCTAAAGTGATGAGGTGTCTATCAATGGGAAATACTTAATGCTAGTGCTAATGATGTTTTATAAGAAAAGGTGCTGTGAAGTACTTTGTCATTGGACTGATAGTTGCATTCTTAACAGGGATGGTATAAATTGTTTTTGTTTTTCTGAAGATTTATTGTGCTGGCAAAAAGAAAGGGGATCCTCAGTACAAGATACCAGATTTTCCTTTACGTTTTGTTTGCAGTTATGTGGGGTGAAGTGTGTTTATTATTTTTAAAACATGAATAAACACAAACAAGTTACATGTTGATATATATATACACATACATATATATATACATACATGTACACATATATTCTCTTTTACTACAGTGCTTTGCTTCAGAAGTAACTTAAAAGGAAGAGGTTTTTTTTCCTTGGAAGAGGAGTCCTTCTGGAGCTGAGGACATGGAGGATGGTTTGTATCCCTTTGATCCAGTTAATCATCTCAATATAGTCAGCTGAAATGGGCACATCTCTTCAGCTTCAGGATATAATACAAAAGCAAGGCATCACAACTGAATTTTGACTACTTTGTAGACAGAATGAGCAGCAGGATTTTAACCACAATGCAGAGCTTTTCTTTGAGTATTAGTTTCTGTGGGGTTTATTAAATTTGTTATTTGCATGGTGGTAATGCTTTATGACTGTTAACCAGCTCAGTGGTTTTTAGCAATAAGTGGTGCGCTCCTTAGGCAACACCAGCACAAACCTTTCTGTGTCTCACTTCAGTGTATTTTCTAACAGTTAATTTGTATGTGCAGTATATAAACAAATATGTCTTCTATATTTCTGTTTTCCTTTACCCAAATACTCTGCCTTCATTCCCCATATTACCAAAAGTGCAGCAATCAACAGTGTGTTTTCTGTAGCATGAGCCGGTTTGAATTTTCCTACTAATTATGACCTCTTTATTTGGACCCACTCAGAGAGTCATCCATGCGTACGCTTAGAAAAGAAAGATTTGTGTATGTTCCTAGCTCGTCTTATGGAGGAGTCTCCGGAGTGTCATGCCCCATCTGTCGAGGTACGTAACAGGCTATCATTGCTAGGAAATATTTTTGCTGCTTGTTTTACTGAGAATTATCCTTTAAAATATGCAATGACATCCATCAAACGAAACATTTATAACACAAACCTTTATTGTGTGATTGCTGCTTTTGTGGCTGAGTGAATCTGGTGAGTTAGGTGGTCCATTCTAGTCTTGTGTTTTAAAAGTTGCTGGTAATAATCAATGCTGTTAAGCTTTTCACTGTAATCTGATAAAGTTACATAAAGATACTGGATTCCTAAGTATTGATTAATACCAGTGTTTTCATTTCCCATCACTATGGCATATCACTGAGGCATACCAACATGCCCTAATTGTTAATCAACCCCATAATGGAATGGCAGGAGATTTCCAGGGAAAAGTGGCACTGTCTTGTGTTTGCTTTCCCTACTTGAAAGATGGGGATAAAATGATGTTCAGTTGTCTACATGTAGGGATATTGTGAAGATTATTTTGTGTTTACCTGTGATTTAAAATAGCAAATCATTTTTGTGAGACAGTTGTTGGCCTCCCTCTGTCCTTCCTGTGGGTACTGAACCAGATTCAGTTGCTGTTCCCAATGATCCTGGTGATGCATATAGTTTCAGTCATTTAGCCAGAGCTGTCATCGCTTTTGGGAATGACACAGAGCAGGTGAAACACCCAGGTAAAAGTATGTTCATATATTCAAATTGACAGCCTTGTCAATAGCTAGAATAGTATTAGACAGCATGGACAGTGGTAGTGTGTTTCCTCCTTGGAGTCGTTATTAACTCAGGGAGTACAATTCTTCATGTGAATGTCTCTGAAGATATTTTAATACTTTGTCCATTTATTTTATGAGAATAGGGCATATCACAGGTAGTAGCAAGCCCAGCATGCAACTCTGCCTTTTGTATGCCAGACTTTTTCAGTGTTGTGAGTCTTCCTCAGATGCATCTCAGCAGAGCTGTAGGCTGTGAACTCATTCACGTGAGGAACAGTTAAGGGATGACATTCGGTAGGCGAGAGAAAACAGAAACCTTTCTCTGCACTAAGCTTGGCTGTAGCAGCGGTAGCTTGTTAAGCAGAGCTCCTTAGTCCTTTCCTCACAGGATGAGAGTGACAGGCTTTGCAGTTCAGGCCTGGACGGTGCTTTAATGATGGTGGAATCGGTCCCAGACACTCTAAGGGCCATTGTGCTTTTCTGAAAGAAGTAACTGAAACTCCTATTTTATCATTTATTCATGTTCTCATTTCCACAGTGAAAATACATCCTAGCTTTATTTTAGCTTTGAATATGAAAATTAAATATTTTATCTTCAACTCCGCACACTGTTTTGCTTGTGTAAAAAGCTTTTCCTACTCCAGGTTGTCTGAGAATGGTTTATAAAACTATAGATTAAAGACTACATAGTGATTAAGTTAGCAGATAACAGTAACAGTGATGGTTATACTTTTAAAAACTTTAAAAACTACTTCTTATATATTACTGAATTTATAAACAGTTGATCTCATATGGGATCTAATAAAAACAAACAGCTTTGAATGTGTAACAGTGGAATCATAGAAATGAGCTGAAATCATCTAATCCATTTTCTTGCAGTGAAGCAGTATTAAGTCTAATTAGACCACCCTTATCAGATACAGGTGTCTAACCTGATCTTCAAACCATTTTATAGGAGCGATTTCTCAACCTTCTTATGTGAAGCTTCAGTCTTTCTGCTAAATTTTTGTGTTTTTTTTTTTTTTTTTTTTTTAAACCTCTAAGGTTGTTCCTTCCCTAGATTCTCCAGTGTGCTTGCATTTTTCTTAGAGTAGGACAAAAACCTGATGTGACACCCCTTTAGATCGAGTAACTACAGCTGTGCAATTCCTGTAAACGTCTATCATACATGGAGGTCAATAGTAACGTTGTGCTATTGGCCTGTTGAACTGTAGTTCACAATAGTCTCCCGACTCTTTTGTGGCTAGCAGATTTCTATATTGTATTTTCTTGTTCAGTTTCTGTTTCCAAAGCAGGATCTTGCTTTGCTTGGTTTTGGTTTCATCTTGTTGCTCTGCAGCCTTTTCTGTATTCTTGTTTGCTCTCCTTTCCTGTCGTGTAATGTAACCATGCCTCCTTTCATTTTCTTCCTGCGTTTTTATATATACCCTTTTCTTTTTGCCTTTTGTATCCCTTGCTAGTGGAAGTGTCTGTATTTTTTCATTAATTTAGTCTTTCTAATTTTAACAGTACATGCTATACTATTCCTTTATGCTCATTCTTCCTATTGCCTTTACTTCCTTTCTTTTTTTCTGATTCTGGTTTTGATAAAGATCTGTTGGTACAACCAAAGTGGCCTCATGGTGTTACTGACTTTTCCTTTACATCAGGATATTTTAGTCCTGTTTCTCTTCTACTAAGTCAGACTCTCATAGTCCTTGGATTATTTTTCTAAGAGACTTCCTAACAGTTCCTTAAATTTGCTGATATATATCTTTCTGAAATCATTATCATCATTCTGTTCTTACAATATCCTTTCCTATGTATCACATCATCATAATTTTTATTGGAATTACTTTCCATTTTCAGATTTATGGTCATTTCTTCTGTGTTAGAATCAAATGTAAAATATCTGTTTTCTCATTCATTGCTGTAATGAAAATAGGCTACGACATGTTTCCAGAGATGCAGGTGTATCCTGAACATGTTACTTTTCTAGCTGCTATCTCCAATAGTTAGTTTACCATTATCAAAAGATCCTTGAATGCATCAGATGATGATTGCTTAAAGGATTAAAAAAAAAAAAGACACTTCATCCTTTTACCTTTTGGTCAGATGATCAGTAATAGATCTCTGTTAATATCACTAACACTACTTTCTTCACTCTTGCTTTGCTTAATGCTATTATTTCTTTGAGAAATTGACAGAAATACATGTTTACAGTCTTTTTGAAAGATGTTAGTGAATCCCAAAACTGGTGTTGTTTTCTGAAAAACAGCGCAAGGTATTCAATTCCCATGCAGACATCCGTCGGGGCAGGTGGAGTGGCCCTGCGTTCAGTGAAACGTTCCCTGTAGGTGTTCCTGAACCTCAGAACAGTTGAATCCAGAGATGATCACCTAGAATAGATTATTCCAACTACTTCCGTGACAGAGAAGACAAAAGGTTTCCATTTCAAATCTAAGTTACTCTGTGATTGGGGTTTGTTACCATGGAGTGCATCTACTAGACTTGTAGAAGGGCTGTACCCAGCGACAGGATAACTTACTTTTTGCACTATTGTAGCAACAGTGGGCATTAGAATACCTGCCTTTACATGAACGTACAGAAGATTTAAAGAACCTGGACACTCATCATTGATTTTAATACCACTGTCTTTTTTTTTCCCCTACCACAGCTAATATAGTCTTTATAAAGAACAAAGAGAGATATATATGTGTGTGTGTGTGTGTGTATACATATATATATTATTGGAGAAATTTGGCTAAAAGAAACAAATACTTCTGAGAGTGTTTTAGGAATCTGTAGTTTGATCTTTCCAATTGATTCCAGTTTTGGTTTCATGTGTCTCTTAATTGGAGCAGCACTGGATTTCTTGAGAACTAATGCACAGAAAAAAATCAATTCATACTAAATTTACATTAACTTTTCAGAAAGAGAAGTTGTGATCTAAAGATTGTGGGACTAAAGAGCAGTTATATGTGATACAATGTGGCAAAACCTATAGTGTATTTCTGAATCTGTATAAAGCATGCATGCATGTAAAATCAAATCTGCTGTGAAAAATAAGCTTGCTTTTTTTCTCTCTTCAGTTCAATAAGACCGGGATTGTAATATGTGAATCGGACAGAGTACACAAAATGGTAGCTATGAGTTTCTCCAAACCTGGGTTGCATGCTGTACAGCAAATCATTCGGTATCTTCCCTGTTCTTTGCGTGACTGCACTGTGTATTTGTCCAGGAAACCATGCACAACTTGTACCGCATTCCTCATTCAAGGTATATAATACATTTTTAATCAATCTGTGTTAACTGCAGTTCTGCCTGAATAAGAAGTTCATAAATGACCCCACTAAGCATCACGTCTAGAAAAATGTTGTACGTGGCTCAGTCCAATAAATCTCTCCTTAGTCAAGTAATCCTTTTTTGTGCAGATAGCCTCTTAGAAATAAGTACGACTGCTTGCTTGGGAAAGGATTGGCAAACTGTGGGAGAGCATTTATGAAAGTGAAGTACCAGTTGTTGCAGTAGTTCTATACTCAATTCAGATCCCATTGCAATGGGAGTGGTTTAAGCTCTGTGGGTAACTATATAGGTTTGGGATTCCAGTATGTCCATAGAATTGCAATGCAACAGAAAATTGGCCCACTGTTTTAAACAAAAAACATGTGAACTGAATGTCCCACCCAACTGTATGGCACTTTAAGTGACTTTCAGTGTTTGTTTTTAGGTTCAGTTTCTTCAGTCTATTACTGGCCAATGGCACCTGAAAAAAAGGGAGACGATTCAGTGGTTAAGGAAGACAGTCAACAAGCTGACCTTATGTTTCTTAGGAGTCATATAAGTAGCAGTGTGCTCTTACCCATGACAAGCTTTGAAACTGTGAAAATGATTGCAAAAAAAATACGATGCGAAGGACAGTTGAACAAAAATTTTAAGTTGCTCGATGATCAAACTAAAGACTTTGAAGAATATTGTTCACTGTTTAACATACGCAGCTGCAAAGATACATGTGTCAAGCGGATCAAAAATGCTTTACATTGCTATGATTTTTTACGGAATTGTTCCCAACTTGAGATAGAATCTGAGGAAAATGTTCATCGACATGCTTTGCAGCTTTGTTATTTTTTAGCAGCAAGATCTGGTAAGTATATGAGAGTATATAAAGAATAGTAACTAAATATAAAGAATGGATTCCTGTATATTTATTTTTTATTATTGGTGTTGTTTCATTCAGCTACAGCAAAGAGTAAATATTTCACAACATATGTGCGTATCAGAGAAATTGGCATGCTTTCCTAACATGACTGCTAAAATATTTTTCATTAATGTATTTACTACATTAATAGAATATTATTGTTTATAATGTTTGTTGCAATACTGAACTTAAACCTAAAGCAGAAGATGGAAACACATATTATAGAAATATAGAAAAGAATATTTTATCACTTCATCCATTTGGGGGGGAACAATATTTTTTATATATATATATATATATGTGTATACGTGTGTGTGTGTGTATAAATTTAAACAGTCTCAGTATATTGTTAATGTACCTAGGTGGACTTATAGCAAATCTCATCAATGGAAGATCTTATAACCTTTTATATTCTGTTATCAGGATTTTCTATCAAGTTAATAGTCTACAATTACTAATCAAAGAGTAAGTGTTCCTTGAGTTAGATGTTAAGTTGTTGTGTTCTTCTGAAACCTGACATTTGTTGTACTTGATAGTAGCTATGCCTCATTGTGTTACTGTGTATGGGTGTCTGTCTAGAATTGGATAATGTATATGCATGGATGGATTCTTTCAACATATAAGCAGTCACTTATGGCTTCCATTTCTATATCATTAAAGCAATATATGTTAATCTGTAAAATATGTTTTTAAGTATGAAAAAAGTATGTTTTTTAAGTGACATGAAAATCTTTCTCTCTTCTAAAAGATGATCCAAACCGAGGTGTGGGGTGTGTTCTCTACAGTCAGGATGGATATTTTGTAAGTAGATTGAATTCTCCAACACTTGTAAAATTTCTGTTCAGTGCTCCAAGGGGTGCAGTTTATTTGATCCAATGTAGACATGTGCAGCGTAGATGTCTGCTTCTGAGCTATTGGCCCTAGCTCCCCTTTGTAGTTGGTGGAGATCTAGAGTGTCATTCATCTCAATCCAGAGTCTGGAACCGGTCAGGTGGACCTGTCTTTTCCCTTGAATATAAAGGGAGTCTAGGGTGACTAGTTCAGGTGTAGACATGTAAGAAGTTAAGGGAGATGAATTTCCCTCATGAACACACTCTCCCATAATAAATATGCTAATAGTAATGATAATATTTTATCATTTAACTTTACAAAAATAATCCCTGAGGCCCACTAAAAAGGAGAATCCTGAGTTTCTTGCAAAGGTAGAGAGACAAAAAGATGGTGATGAAATTGATGGAGACCAGTGACCTCACTGGATGTGAAAGCAAAATTAGCTCTTCACTGTGTTAAAAGGCACAACATGATGAGGTGGTAAGATGCTTGTGGCAAACTGTTAAAGCTGATTAAAAATCTGATATAAATAGCCATAAAAACTTAGAAGTTGTGTGCACCTAGAAATATATAGACAGCATATATTTAGGATTTGAAGCTGTATTAGTATATGGTTAAAATGTTGCTGGTGTTTGGAAGGGTCTGGTAGATCTTGATTATTTTATTTCATTTGTTTTTTTGGCAGTTTGGGGCAGGTTATAATGGATACCCCATTGGCATATTATATGCAAACTTGCCCTGTGCGGGGAGAAGAAACCAAAGGGCTGGACAAGCAAAACGGGAATTTGTTCTCCATGCTGAAGCAAATGTTCTCCTATACAGGTTATTGTTACAAATCTAGTAATGGAGTGACTTCGCAGGCATTCTTTATGACAATAGATGTGAATAGCGTGCAGTGTGAACAAGTCAGTGGCTAACCATGCATTTTCTCTTTGACCTTTCCATCTGTTCTTCATTGATCCAGTTTCAAAGACTTAACATTTTAGAGCTCTGAGCTTACAATCAACATTTTAATGTGTGCGTTTCCTCTCCTCCACCCCCAGAAAGGAGTGGTACCATCTTGTATTCCCACACTGCCATCATAGTCGCCCAATTTCATTGTGATGAAGCTCTAAACGGTTTTTGAAAGACACAGTTTGCAGCATTCTGCCTGGCAGTCTTTTTTGGTGGTACTTAGACTAGCAAGAGTAGTGTCAAATCAGCCAGATCCCTTAAGTCTCTAGCTGTCAATAGTTGGAGAATCACTAGTCTGTAAAACCATATGGCTCGGAATAGTAGCACTTCTATATACACAGAAGTAGAGGAAGCAACAAAGATCAGATATTTGAAGGGAAAATCAAGATGAAATAGGAAACTTGGGGGAGGAGATAGAGAGTAATCAATCTAATTAGAAATAATAGTCTTCAATGAAAACACTAAATTTATTTTAAATAAATGCAAACATTATATTTAGTTTTACCTTTGCAGAAAATGAATTAATTGTTCATATACATATATTTTTCAGATCAAAGGCCAAAATAGAAGAGAGTGATGTTCTTTACTGCATCAAACCTCCCTGTCATGACTGTCAGAACCTTTTGAAGGATGTGAAAATCAAGACAATTTATTGTGTAAAAGAATCATCCACAAAAAGTCATGAAGTATGCTTATGTAATATTATTTATTTATTGTCATAATGTTTATTGTCATAATGTTTTATATGTTTGGGGGCAGGGGGGTCAGTTTATTTATAGTTGACTTACAAACAAACACATCAGTTCTTACTCTTCTGTATAGGAGAAGAACTATAGCAGATCATCGCCTATGAGGTGCTTCATCCTTTGTACTCATATACAGCTGAAATTTTATGGCTTGCTTTCTGCCTTGGAAATCTTTACACTCAGATACTTCTAAAGTCAGGAAAGGAACAACTTACTTGTTTTAGGATCTTGCACTGGGAAAGTCCAGTCTCCTGTTCAGCTATATCTGCACGGCAGAGCTCTGGAGTGCTCCCTGATTTTGCATCTGAATGCTTATTCTGGCTGTGCCTGAACTCTTATGATGGTGAGACGTGGATATGTGTCTTGGTTGCTATATGCAGGAAACATGGGCATAAATGCTGAGGGGAGCTGTGACATGCTTCATTAAGACCTCCAATATGAAGGAGTACTTCTGTCCTGCATTGCACACACTGAACTTTTAATCCCTCAGGGTAAATGCAACTATCTTCGTTCTAAGTCTCACATTCTCATATTTGAAGTGTCTGATGAGTTTGGCTTCACTGTTGACAGGTCTGTGCCAAACAAGGTATTTTTGGCTCCATCACAAGATATAGCCCTCCATTTAGTGGAAAGAACAAATATTTTCTGAGTTTGCAGAGGAGTATTATTCCTTTCAGAGAAGTCCCTTAATTACTTAACAGGCTTTACTTTGATGTAATTTAAATCAAATAATTTGTGTATGGCTTTGGAAAAATCTTTCTGAAGGAAAAGGTCTCAGTCTTGGTTCAGGCCCAAGTATTCAAATAATGTCCATATTCTAGATTACAGTCTACCCCTATAAAGACAAACATGGCCAAGGTATTCAAAGTCTTCTTTGCCTTGGTTTTTACTGCCAAGATTTGTCCTCAGGAATCCCATGTCCTGATACCAGTGGGAAGATGTGGAGCAATGAAGATTTACCCTCAGTAGAGTAGAATCTGGTTATGGAATATTTAAAGAAGTTGGATGTACACAAGACCATGAGACCTATCAAGAAGGTGACTGGGGGTAGTTAGGATGGATTTATGAAAGGGAAAACATGCCTGACTAACCTGACATCCTGACCAGCTTGGTGGATGAGTAGAGAGCAGTGGATGTTTTTCAACTTGATTTTAACAAGACTTGCAATACTATCTCCCACAGCATCCTCATAAACAAACTGATGAAGTGTGGACTAAATAAGTGGACAGTGAGGTGGATTTACAACTACCTGAACTGCCAGACTTGGAGGGTTGTGATCAGCAGCACAAAGTTCAGCTGGAGGCCCGTCCCTAGTGGTGTACCCTTGGGGTGGATAGTGGGATCAAAACTGTTTAATATTGTTATTAGTGACCTGGATGATGAGTCAGAGTGCCCCCTCTGGAAGTATGTAGATGATCCAAAACTGAAAGGAGTGGTTGATACGCCACATGGTTGATTCAGAGGGACCTTGACAGGTTGGAGAAATGGCAAAACAGGAACGTAATGAAGTTCAAGAAAGGGGAATGCAAAGCCTGTGCACCCGGAGAGGAACAGTCCTATGCCCCAGTACAGGCTGGGGCTGACTGACTGGAAAGCAGCTTTGCAGAAAAGGACCTGGAAGCCCTGGTGGGTAAGTTGACTAGGATGCAGCACTGTTCCATTGAGGCAAAGCCCAACAGCCTCCTGGGCTGCATTAGGCAGGGCATTGCCAGCAGGTTGAGCGAGGTGATCCTTCTGGTCAGCACTGGTGAGGCTGTGGTTGGAACATTGTGTCCAGTTCTGGCCTCCCCAGTGCAAGAGAGAGATGGACATGTGCGAGCGAGTCCTGCTAAAGGCCATGAAGATGATTAAGTGAAGGGAGCATTTCTCATATGAGGAGAGGCTGAGAGAGCTGGGACTGATCAGCCTGGGGAAGAGAAAGCTCAGGTGGGATCTTATCCATATGTATAAATATCTGGTGGGAGGGAGTAAAGAAGACAGAGCCAGACTCTTCTCAGTGGTGCCCAGTGATGGGACAAGAGACAATGGGCACAATTTGATATAGAGGAACTTCCACTAAAACATAAGAAAAAGCCTTTTTGCTGTGAGGGTGATGAGCACTGGAACAGGTTGCCCAGAGAGGCTGTGGAGCCCTCATCCTTGGAGGTACTAAAAATCTAAGTGGACAAGGCCCCAAGAGATCTGCTTTAGTTCACCCTGCCTTGAGCAGGACGTCTGGACTGGAGACTTCCAGAGGTGGCTCCCAACCTCAGTGATTCTGTCAGTGCCTTGTTTATTAGTTTGCTTTTAAGTTGTTTTTTTTTTCCCTTTTAGGGTGACCTAGATGATTTAAAGAAAAACTTTGACTATCATGAGGTAGGTTTGCATATTGAAGATTAGACTCAGGGCTGTATTACTAAAAAGTATTTTTGAACATTTATATAATAAAAGCATAGAATAGTTTGTTTTGATATGTGTCGTCCTTCTGGTTTGCCTTGTTTATTTGGGTTTTTTTTCTGTTGTTTTTAAGAAGCACATTTTCATTAGATGGAAAGTTCATTAAAATCTATTGAGTGTTCATGAACCATTTGATGTTATGTAAATATGTATTCACCTGAATATACACATCAGAGCTTTTCTGTCATTATTTTGAACTCCATCAGTAGTTTTGGGAGCCAGTCATTCCCAGATATCATAAAAAATAATTCAGCAGGTAGAAGGCAGGTCAGAAGTGGAAGCAGATGGTGTAGAAAAGTATTGCTTCACTTTTCAAGATCCATCAGATACATCTGATGGAGGTAAAGCAGTCTGAGGTGGGAAAAGAGGGAACTGGGACACACAAGACCACTGATGAACTGCATAAATTCTTTGAGCAGAGTAGGCTATGTAATTGACTTTTATCTTCCTCTATAGAACAAGAGTTTTAGACCTGGAATAGACAAGCATGACTTTGAGGACCCACATTTGTCCAGTGGGGCAAAGAAATCCTCATGGTGGATTGATTAATAGCTTTTAGATATAATGGCAAATTTGAGCAGACAAATTGTAGAAAGTACTAAATAAATATTCACTTACGCTTTAAATAAAATTATTAAATTTTTGTTTGGTTTTTTTTTTCCAGTGGAAACAGTGCAAAACTCAACTTACAGCAGGTATGGTTAAGATTAATTTCCTTGTCCTTTGGTACTGTTCCATTTCGTTTCTTTCGGTACTACTTGGTGTTTAAACTTAGAAGCACAGTATGTCACTAAGTATTTTTCTTTAAAGCCCTTTTTGCAGCATGTAATAAATACAACAAAATCTGATTATAAATTGCATCTAATTACTGTAAGTTTAATTGAGTTACCCTTAAATTAGTTCTGCTCATTCCAGCCTTCCTTTGGAACTATACATTATAAATATCTGTACCCTGCAGATTCCACTTCTGCCACAATACTTCTGAATATGCAGAAGACAGAATTATACAGAAATGTTGCCTTTGAGGTCTGTAAGTGACCAGACCCCGTAACTGGTTACAGTTGAAAAGACAGAGGAATAACATAGCAAGTTTTGGGGGTTGATGGTTTCTGTTCTCTTAGTCATTAATTTTTCATTTTGCCCAAATGACTAATCAGCATCCTTCATGACAGTTTTCTTATTTCAAGCCTTTCCTGTGAATTTCTTCTAGCCTTAAATGGATATATCCAATTCCTTGGAGGTACTGGTCTTGACTCTTCTCCCCATGCTACTGGCCTTATGCTGTTCTGAGTTATGCCAGTTAGGGAGTCAGGTCTCCTACCACAGAATAATGTCATTAACACTGAAATTTTCTTAAATAACTTACAATTTTATTTAGACTAGACAACCAGTAAAAAGTAACATAAGTTTTTAAGAACACTGCACAACATTTGAGAATACACAAGATCTTGTATACTTCTTGCTTCGTTTAAGCAAAGACAAAGCTGGAACTGAACTAAACTTTTGAAGTCTTAATGATTTATTTCAGCTGAAATAAAGCTGAAGCATCATTGCCCTTACTGAGGGAGAATAGGGAGTTGTAATTAAATCAAGAATTGGAACAAAACTGAAATTAGAAACTCCAAAAATGTTGCTGACCATATCTTCACAGAATATGAAGATACAATGGACAAGCGAGTTGGGGAAAACTACGTAACTGAAGAGAAGTAAGGGATAGATTATTTTAAAATTGAGGAGAACAGTATATATTTGCAGTAGAATGAAATCAAACTGATGGGAAGAGTGAGAACCAGGATGATGAAGTTCACATAAGGAGGATGACAGGATGGCAGAAATGAACAACCACAGACTCAGTATCAGAGACAAGAAGAGGCAGTCTTGAGTGTGAAAGCAAAGGGAGAGAGGAGACAGTGTAGGTATTGGCCATTCTGTACATGAGGAAAGCATTATGGATTTGTAGGTTAAAAAGGTGGAATTGAAACTTTAAAAAAAAACCCAACAACAAAAACCCAATCCACCCCCCTTGTCACCACCACCATTGGGGAACCATATTTATTTCTATGTGAGATTCAGTTAACTGGTTTGTATCTGGGCAATTCCCATTCATTTTAATATAGTTTCTTTCTGAATAAAGTGTCAGAGCCTGGACTTTGGTGTCCTGACTGTCAAACATTGTCCTAAACCAATTGTGGCTTCTGAGATGCCCAACTCACAGTGGATAGTCTGTCAGTGTTGATAATGAGAGGATGAGGGCTGATACACTGCTACACTTCATGTAATCTCTTCTTATGTGATATTCCTAATCAGATCCTTTTCTTTTCTGTCTTCCAGTACCCAGTGATTCAAAAGACAATGGAGGAACAGAAGGAATGAATGATGAAGGCAAACTGAAATAAATTTAGTAAACTTTTCACTAATCAGCATAGTTTTTGGTTTCCCTAATTTCATATCCTTAAACAGGGTTGAATAAATGTAATTGTCCTGAAAGCAGTGAGCTGGATATTAGACAGTACAGAAAGCTGATACACAAACCTCTGATGTATCTCTCTGGGAGTATATTTGTCTTCATTTTAATTTTACCTTAAGTAAAATTAATTTCATAATTTTTTTTCAGTCTTACCTAATGTCATTGAAATTCTGTACTATGATAGTTGAAAGATATAAATTTTGAAGAAGAGTATGACATAGTGGAATAGAGTTGGCCATTCCAGATATTGAATATTCCCATACTGTTTCTTCGTTCTTGAAGTCAATAGAAATCATTCCCTATGCCAGAAGAAAAAAGAAGATAGCATAACAAAAAAACAAAAAAAAAAAAAAGAAAAAAAGAGATCCAGGATACCTGTGCACTCTGTCAAGCCAAAGCTCCTGGGACAATCATTACCATTTGCCTCAGAAGACTGGCAGGCATAAATGGATGTGCTGATGGGTAAAGTGCAAAGATAAGGCCCTTTACAGAGTAACTGGCCAATTGAACTCTGATACATTATTAAGAAAAAGTTCTTTACTTCAACATGCACAGAAATTATAACCTTTTTCCCCAAGTTTTCATCTAGGACTGGAGAGCTAGATAAATATCCTTTCTATCTCATTACCTGTAATTATTTGCTAATTTTAGGACGTTACCTACTTTTTGCTCCAAGACTGTTTTGATTAACTTTTCTTTCCATTGTTTCTTTCTAGGTCCTCCTGTTCCTCACCTGAAGAAAGAAGACTTGTGCATCTTCTTAGCACTACATATGGAAAATTCACCAAGTGAACGAAAGACATCTGTGAGTTAAGTCAACTCAAGCATATTAATTTTTATCAAGGCTAAAAAAGCCATACTGTCCAATAGGATCTTGATTTAAAAATTACTGACTTGGTCTTGTGGGCAAAATGATCTTAATTTGGGGAATTTTTACTTAATTCAATTTATTGCCAATAAATACAAACTTATGCTTGCTTAATTGGATGTTGAGGAAAAAAGAAAACATAAGGAGTTAAACTTCCTCCATCCATTTTTTTCAGGTTCAACTTAAGCCAAATACCTACCCTTCCACCTTCCTAGTCTCGACTTCCCTTGTTTTCACCATAGGTTACTCTCAGTCGGTCCCAACTCCTTCAGTGAGGTGATGGGAGGTGCAGGAGGTTGGGGCTGTGTGCATGATGGTTTGTCTGCAGCTCCTCTGTGCTTTTTCCCAGTTTTCCTCTGCTCCTCCGTGCTTCCTACTGGCCCTGTCCTGGCATGAGTTGTCTGCCGGCTGTGGTCCTTCAGGAGTGTCCCTGCCCCAGTGTGGGTCGCTTGTGGGCCACAGTCCCACAGTTAGGTTTTATTCTATTGTATGCTTAGACTCTAATAATTCTTGACAAATCAAGTTTTTGAAGCTACATAGATGTCTGGTGGTTCCTACCGTGAGTATCCTTTGAGCAGTGTTGGCTTTTGTTTGAAACTACACCTTGTCACTCCTTTCTCCTGTTTTGGTAGTCTGCTAGACCAGCTATTGGGATATTCATCTCCCTACTTTTTCTGTGATTTTACAGACTTACAGACTTTCCAAATGTTTACCTCTTACCCCTTTCTGGACTCCAGTCAAAGTACTTGCGCTGTTGATCTAGAATACTACAATTGAGTTATGTGCTGTAGACACACCAGAACTGACTGAAAATCTACAGGAATCAGAATGTTTCTAGACTGCTTGATCCCTACCCTTTTGCAACAAATGTCGTTCTTTTTCTGTGGGATCCTCTGGTTGCTGTTACTTTACATACACATAATCTGGAGTGACTCTCATTCACTGAATGGTTATACATTCATTTGTATATGTGTACATTTATTTGCATATTTCTACGCAGTATTGCAAAACTGGAATCGTTGTCTGTGAAGCGAGCAAGCCAAAAAGGATTATTGCCATGGGCTGCTCAACAGAGGAACTTCATGCTGTGCCAAAAGTGCTGTTAAGGTTTCCTAATGCACTGAAAGGCTGTGAAGTTTACATGTCTCGGATGCCTTGCAATTATTGTGCAAAATTGCTGGTTCAAGGTCAGTATCAGAAATGAAATATCTCCTAGACTAAGACTGCACATGTGGCATACTGACAGGCTGGTAAACTAGTCATGCCAGTCATTTCTCTTCCTCTTTATTTCTTCCGTTTTGCTCTCTGCATTTTTCCTCAGTTGATTCTATACGAATCATTCAGATCACTGTCAGAAGCTGATGTAGCTAAATATCTTATACAATAGGTAGCTGTGATTATTAGAGAATATTAAGATGTGATTCATAATGCCATTGTACAAATTGTTAGTATTTACTAACACGTGGATCATGAAGAGTGCAAGTCATTAAATGAAAAAGGAGCCACCAGAGCTCGTAGAGATGTTTGTTAAATGAGAAAAAAAATTAAAGGAGTGGTCCCAAGGGATGTGGAAATCCTGAAAAAATAATGCATAGATAATTGACCCAATAAAATAAACAAAAAGAAAACAACCATTCCCATTTAAGTCATTTATCAGAGGAGAAATGTACCTCAGGTATTAATATTCAGGATAACAAGGGAAGTAGGTCGATTTTTTGCAGACAAGTTAATCTGTAGTACTTCACAAATAATAACGCACTACCTATATGTTGAATTTTCTGATTTTTTTAGATGCTTGATTGATATACATATCTTTCCTCTACATAACTTCAATAACTTCCTGTATCTTTTTAAAACAATCTCCTTGTTTTGGAAATTTTTACCATTTGGTAAATATAAGTAGAGACAAAAGTTTAATCACCTGGAAAAAAAAAGTCGTGAATTGTGTATAAAGTTTCCTTTTTGACTACGGAAATGGTGTGTTAATAAAAATATTTTAATATTGTTTTACTAATGTGGCAAAGAGCTGCAGCTTGCTTAAGTATATTCCATATCACTTTACGTTTATTAATGGGAAAAATGACCACTAGTATTTCATATTTAATATTAATCTTGCATATATATTTTCTTTATTCAGCACAAGTCTCACAAGTGTATTACTGGCCAAATTTTGAAATTAAAAAGGAAGAAGAGGCCCTGAAACATGCTAATGCCATCTTTACAGAAAGCTATGTTGTTGCAGCGGTATATGTACCAACAATAGCCAATCAAAGAAAGATGCAAATACTTAATTCAAATAAAAAAGCATCTTCTGATGATGATCTAATCCCAGTTGCATCTATATATGATGACGAAATTGATGTGGGTATTTTGAAGTGCTTAAACTTGGATCATCTGAAAGACATCCAACTGCAAAAATATAAAGAAAATATTACTACAGCAAAGAATTGTTTTAAAACTCTGGCAAGCTGCAAAGATGAAGAAATAATAATCTTAGAAGAGAAGGAATCTACTGTAAAGAATAATCCGAAATACACCCATGCATTACAGCTCTGTGATTTACTAGCATCCAGAAGTGGTAAGTAAATTAATATTACTAAATTGAGCTCAGTAATTCACACAGCATGGAAAAAGTCTACATAATTGTTAGTTGTATTCCTGGAGATGTAATGTGCTGAAAAAATCTTTACTTTATTACATTGCATTCTGTTAGCTAAGTCATGAAACTCTGCATATCTAGCCAACTTTTGTGTCATGGTGGTATTTCCTGTGTTATAAAATTAATTCATGTTGCATCATTGTCTTACAAAACATATTCAGGTTGTCTGAAGGCTGGTAGTGCAAATTGGGCAAAAATCTCCCTAAGAAAAAACAGAGTGTATCGATACTACCAAATAGAGGTTTCTTTGCTGAAGGGGGAGTTGCTCCAGCGTGAACCCCAGGGCTGAGTAAGACCCAAAGAAACACAGTGCAGAGGTATTTAGTTGGGCTCTTTCTGTACCGCTAGCCAAACTGGAGAAAGAGGAGGAACATGATTCTCCTGTCTTCCTCACCAGGTGGGGATTTCTAAATCCTTAGGCTGATTGCAAGAGGCTCTGGTTGGGGCCAGTTTCTCCATGGTATCAAATGGCAGGCGGTCAGTTCCGACATTTGGTTTTGGCAAGCTTTCCTATTTTTGCATTAAAGGTTTGCAAAACTGAAGAAGCACTGCTACGATAGGTAAAAAGAAAACAAAACTGGACATAATTATCTGTTACTTTCTCATGTTGTCCATTAGTCTGGCTGGTTGTGGTTGATTACACCGAAGATATTAGACTGGGTTTTTTTGTTCAGTCGTACCTGTGCAGGTTGAGAATAGGGTTCACTCAGCAGCACGACAGGTGTTTTCCACTTTATCCCAAGTCCCTGCTACTATTTCCCAATGCTTCTCCTACTGTTAGTTAAATGCATTTGGCTATTTTATGGAAGAGAAAGCATTGCAGATTTTGACTGCTTTTAATCATTGTAACAGTTGCTCATTGATAACAATGTGGAGTCTTATGGCTCCCAGCCATATCTCAGGACTCTTCATCAGCATCATGCCTGCACCAGCTCCCCTGGGTCACCAGAAAGTGGAAAGTTTCTAGTTTTACTTTCCCTTTCTCACAAAAGACAATTCTGGGGTGTTGCTTCCTCTTGTGGGGGGGAAGAGAGAGAGAGAGATCCTGGGCAGCAGATGTCATTGCATGTGCCTGTGTCCTGAGGAAGGTCTAACAGAACTTGCGGTTTAGGAAGAGAAAATAGTTTTTAAACTCTTTCTGAGCTGCAACAATATAAAGCATGCTAGTCTCAGCAGTGGTGCAGGTCAATGACTGTGGTATGTCTACACAAGAGCACTAGATGATAAGGGAATTGAGATGAACTACAGGAGACAGAGAGCTGCAAGGACTGGAAGTAAGTGCATTGATTAGCCTAACACCTGGTTGGCCTTCTTGTCAGCGGTTTACCTGGTTCAATACTTTCTGGAAGCAGTCAAGCAAGGAACAGCAATTTTGTCCCAACAGGTGTGTTCTGCATCTCTCTAGACCAGCAGGCATGAGTAAGAATGTCATACCTTTTGGCCAGCAGGTTTCTTGTAATATCATAGTGTTGTATAAATTTATAACTGTGATTATTTGACTGTTTATCCTCAGACAATAATAATGGAGTGGGGACAGTGATTTACAAGGAAGACAACATTGTAAGTAAAAGTTTGTGTGGTCTAGGAAATTGTGCTCTTCTTATAAAAATGTCTAATCATGATCTATTGTCATATGAAAATAATGCTTGCACGATTACTATGTAATAAGTTATCAGGCATGGAAATGTTTAAAAAAGCCCATTTCTACCAGAAGAAATGCACTTTAGGTTTACTACGTTTGTGTTTATGTATGTAAATGAGGAAGTTAACTTGAGTCATATGGGCTCTCTTAAAAATTTTAGTGGAGTTGCAGTAATATAAAACAACTTTTTGTGAAAAAAAAAGTTTATATTCCCTAACTCTGTCCCAGAACATTAAGATGATGGATTATTTGATCTATAGTCAGCAGTTAGAAGAGGTGAAGTCCCATGTCTGCTAAACTTTAAAGTAATGAGCTGATGTCCCTGATGACATTGTTACTATTATCATATTGAAATTCCATGCTTATTTTTATTTTATATGTTTCCAAAGTGGACACAGCTAAGAAAACGTAGCTAACATTTTCCAAATCTTTTTGGTGACTTTGTGTTTAGCAGCCTCTTTTGTGTTAATTTTTTCTTCCTAATCAACTTTTCCTGTGATGATTTTTTATAAGCATTGTATTTCATGTTCACAGGAAAATGTATTTCTGGAAACAAAGGCAAATTATACTTTTGGGGAAAAAATATTAATGATTTTCTGAAACTTCACATATCATACACGTATATGATTAAGACCCACAATCAATCATTTTGAAATGGAGATCTGCATAAACATTACCAAACAGCATTACATGAGGACTCTCACTGAAGTTATCAACAGCTTTTAGGAGTTGGATTAGGTTGTAAATAGCTAAAGGTCCCAGAACAACATTACCTTTTGTTTCTTTCTATGTTGCTTCTTTCTAGGTTGCCCTGGGCTACAGTGGATATCCAAAAGGGGCAATGAATAGTTTATTTTGCAAGAAGGGAGACAATGATTTTGACCAGCATGCAATTGTATGTGCAGAAGCTAATGCAATTATTATGAGGTAGGAACTCATTAAATATTTTGAAGGAATTAGACAAAAAAAGTCTTGGTGTTGGGTGCTTCATTAATGAAGAAATAGCTCTCTGACTAATCTACCATGGGAATTTCCAAAGCGTAGAAAGGAGAAGGAATGTTACAGAGCATGGGAAGGAATTTAGTCTTATAAGGCACTGAGTACAGTTGTTTTTTACAGAGATCTAGGTCCATGTGATCTTATATTGTAATACACCCAGCAAACTTATGTGACAGTCTCAGAAGTTCCTGCTAGTCCCCTGTCTCTGACCTCATGTAAGCCCAGTTCCTGTGGGCAGTCATGGGCAGGGGTCTTCACATGTGCCGGAGATGGGAGTAGCCAGCAGCAGAGCTGTTGCTTCTGTGTGGGCTCTGGTATTACTTAGCCATTGGAAATGCAGGGCATCACAGCTGGGCGGTCAACTTGAACTGCCTCCTTTAACACACACAAACTGATTTTCATGAAGTTTCCTGGCTATGGGAAATTTCTCTGCAGACTGGTAGCGCTGTTGCAAATGCTTGTGCACCTGTCCCTGGCTGACGGTCCCTCTTCTGACACCTACTTAGTGGGCATTGTGTTGACTGAATGCCCTGCTGTCACCTACTCTCATATTTAGGTGATTATGGTTTGGTGGTGAAATGAATCCTGGATACACATTTCATAAACCAGAGTATCTGTCTTTACGGTGCTGTGAGTACACAAAGAGTAGGTAGATCCATTTCCTAAGTTGGCAAGCTCATGGTATGTACTGCAAGTATTTGCTTGTCGTGGGCTGGAGATCCCTTATTCACCTACCTTGGCCAGTGATGGAAGAGAAAAAAAGAGAAGAACCCACTCTAGGTTCCAAGAGAAGTAATTCCTCCTGCAAACACACCTTGTTTGTAATTGTGTCAATATTGTATTTTTTCAGTTCTGAGAGAGACCTGTGTAATGCTGAACTCATCACTACGCATAAACCCTGCCCTGACTGTCTGAAAATGATCCGAGCAAAGAATATAGCAAAAGTCATTTGGCCTCTGCGAGACAGAAATGTAGGTGATATTAGAGATGGTTAAAAGCTGTGTGTCATGGTTCAAGGCTTGCTGTTCCTTTGTCCCCTCCCTGAGGACATCTTCCTAGAAACTTTGTACTTTCCCTTTGCTGGGGAGGAATTGCACAGTTTTCCCCCTTTCAGGCCCCAGCCCTCTTCTCCATTGCCAGCTTGCAGCTTGTTTGCACCACCAGAGGTAGGCTGAGGGCCAAGGGAAGGATACTTCTCTTGGGAGTATAGATGGTAGAGATGGCTGCTGCCACTCTGAAGGGGAAGGGGACAGGAATGAAAGGTTGTGCTTACAAGCTATCCTTCGTGTCCTTCAGCAAGCGAGGAAGGTCCTGCCTACCAAGGCACATAGCCTTTAGATGGAGCTTCATGGGGCCCACCTTGCCCTCCTGCCTCCCAAAACAGGCTCTGCTCTCCTGTCCACCTACATAGGGACAGCGTTGGCTGTGGCAGTTCCTCCCTCTTTGTGACGCCACGTACTCTTTCTGAACAGCTCATGCTCCGCTAAAGGCATGTATACAGCTCCCTAGAAATCCAGGGTCTACATGCCTGCCTGTCTTACAGTATCCTAGCAGGGGCAGCTCTTACCTTTGAGACAGTGGTAAGGACTTTATAAACAGTGTTAAAATCTTTGTCATTCTGTCTTAGAAGTAATGTGTAGAGGTGATAATACAATGGGGAGAACAAAAAGATAAAATACTGTACAGAATAAGAAAAGTTTAGATTATTCACTATCCAAATAATACTGACAAGGAGAGAATATCTAGTTGTTGCACATTAGAAACCAAAAAAAATTAGCCATTATCTTGTAAAGGGCCTGGTAGCATTCTCCCATGCACTGCCTTCACACTCAGCTGAAGTTGCGATTCTGTAGCGCATTTAACTGTTAGTAAAAGCAATGACTACGGAAAGTTCTTACTTGCTGTAGATTCGGGTAAATGCCTGGTTGGAACGAATGGTTAGATCCCTTTGTGCTGGTAGGGGTCACTGACTGGAGATAATCCTTGCTTGCTCTTCCCTTTGTTCATACTGTCTCTTCCTGAATTAACTTCAGAAATTCACTCCAGTTTGCAACAGTATTAAAAACATAGGACGATTCACAGGTAATTACAAGTATTTCCTTAAATCTAAGCTAAGATTAACATTTTTTTTTGGCGAGTAAAGACATCTTTAATACTTTTCTTGAGACTGGCTAGATCAGAACAGGATTGGATGTAAAATACCCAGCATGACATGTATGCCATTGCGAGGTAAGAAGCCTCTTATGTGTGTTGGCCCAAGAACAGTGATGCCAAACAAGTAGTGCAAGGCAGGCAGTGTCACAGCTTGCAGTCTTCTGAATTCATAATTTCCTAAAGCTGCAAAATTCTCACTAGCAACACAGGATGCATGGTGGTCCATGAGCCAAAAGCATGAGAAGTTCTCCAGAAAGTGGCATTCAACATTAAAACATGGAAATGTATTTCATTCAAGGACTTTCTTTTCCAGTGAGAAAGTTATATTCTATTTCAAGCAGCCAAACAGAGTTGCTGCAGGAAATCTAAGTTTGAATTTGTTTATATATCACCAGCCATAAGTTGGTTCACAACTTTGATACTACATTAACACAGCTGCGTTTAATAGATAGTGTGCATTGGGACTACGTCTGGTTTTCATTCTTGCAAAGAATTATCTCAGTGGATATGTGCACGCAGATCTCTCTAGAACTGAGACCATGGTTTTATTGATATCAGATAGAGTGAGTGGAGTTATTTTTTCCTTTATCAAAACATAGCTCACTAACACAAATTATTTTTAATGAGCTGGATTTTTTAGAGGCTTTTTAGTACACTATTAATGTACATCCTAGATGATTTAGTTTATTAAAAAAAGCCTGTCAGATAGTACAAAAATAAAAATATGAAATCAGAAAATTGTTTTTAAAAGTCTCTCATACTGTTTAATGGTGTATGCTATACGTTTGTCACTCACTGTGTTGTTTTGTTTTCTTATCAGCAATCCAGAGGATTAACTGAAGATCCTTCAGGTAATGATGTCCAAATAAGATAATAGCAAATATGAAAAGGACAAGTCATATTAATTTTTAGCTACAATTACGACTGGCTCTGAAATATGACCATGTCAGAGGAGGAGTGGAAGAAACTAAACTGAGTGAGGTCATGAAATGTGCTAAATGTGAGACCAAGACATGAGCATTTTGATTATGTAGGTAGTGAGGAACAGTCTGTTGGAACAGGGACAGCTCACACCGACTTGGAAGTGGAAAAGATAAAATGATTGCATCAAATTACTTCTTTGAAATCTCTGAGATGCTGCATCTTGTTAGCATCCCTCCCTTTGCAGGGAACTAGTTAATTCAGTAATAGACCTAATTTTTGCCAACTGTTCCTTATTCATGTCTCCTGTACTTCTGCTTTCATTTCAGAGGGGCAGTCTGTGGCTGCTGCCGATGGTAAACCAGCATAAACCTCCACAACTTCAACACGAGTTTTCGGATCCGACACCCCCAAGCCCCCCAGTATATTCAGTGGTGTTGGGATAATCAACTTGTGATGGCAGCCGCTCTGGTTGTGCCCACTCCCTTCCAGAAGCACAACTTATACCAGTCTCCCTGCCACCTCTTTTCTTATTATTGCTTCTGCTGTGCGTTACCGGGATTTGCTTCTATCTTCGGCTTAAGGGTAGGAAAAGCATTTGTTTTCGATGTACCTCTAAGGGGTAGTCATGCCTAACTGTGTGGTGTTTGTAGCCATGAAGGCAGCGGTTATTGTCTGCAGTCCTCATTCCCTCTGCAGCTTTTCTTCTCTTGGATTAGTAAGAGCATTTGAATGAGGATTTTTCCTTTTTTGTGATTTCCCACCCTCCCTCACATTTATTTTATTTCATTTGATCTTCTTTTAAAATATATCTATATCTTTTTATCCTGTCATCTTTTTCAGCTGAAAAGTAACTAGTTCACTGTTTCCTTGTCTCTCTCCACCCAGGGGTATTTGGTGCTTGTGTGTCCTTTCCCCTTCCTTCTCCCCTTTTTCTCTGGTGTAATACATTGTTCAATTTTGTTTCTTATTCATGGGCCTCTTTATATGTCCTCTGATAGGCACATACCTGTTTTTAATTGGCCTTTGTGCCATGTTGATCATGTTTTAGACTTAAATTTGATCTCTGTCCTTGAAACACCAGACCACTTAATGTGGAATATGCTTTCATATTTTTCCAGGCTAAATCATTTTGCTCTAAATGAACCAGGGGTTTGCAGACTATGGTGCTGACAGCTGCTTTTGTCCTTGCCTTTAGACTCCCTCAACTGCAGTTTCAATTTTCTAGGGCAACCCCAAACCCAGAATCAACTATGAAAATCATCTTGATTTTTAAGATATCATTGTGGGAATGCTATTATTTGTGGCTTGTTAGCTTTCAGCAATTATTCTTTTTACACAGCCTCTTTGGAGTGAGATCATCAAAAAGTGTTTTGCTTGGGATTAAATTGAAGGTTATGTCACTTAAAAAAAATAAAATTGTTTGCTGTTTTCAACATGTGTCCTCTGACTGCGTTCCCTTTGGAGATGGTACGAGCACACCATCACACACCAAATGGCAAGGCCCATGCCATGATAGTACTCGGTACTCATGTTGGAGTGGATGTTGCTATGACTGGGCATGTATTTGTTTCCCTCACAAAAGGTACATGCAAGTCTTGGACAAACCTCTGTTCTTCATTTCACCCTTTCCTCTGTTATCTGGTATGAAAACATGTGTAGGCTCTGTGGAAACTGAGAAGGCAGCAGCAGAAAGAGAATTTTGATGCAGGGTAGCACGGTAATGTGTGTGTGAGTGTGTCTGCATGCAGCAAGGGTGTGAAGAGTGGCTGTAATTTCCAAGGACATGCCACTCATTGTACGATGTAGGTATGACTAAGCCATGCTACAGTCATCCTGTAAGAGGACCTTTACAGAACTAAATGCCGTATGTAAAAATAACATGATAGTATCATAAGTCCAAAATTTCTCCATTCTCTGCAGTCATGCACAGGCTTAATTTTCAAATAAGATAAAGAAAGTCTTGGGAAGAAAGTTGTGCATCTCCCATTTTAACTGCAACAGCTTCCCCTGGGTCATGCAGAAACCCATGAAACCGTCAGAAATGTAATCACCATTGTAACTGCATCCCAGTCTGATGTTTTAAGTGCATGCCCATCACTCCTGGCAAAGATGGAGCAAGAACTTGCCTAGCAGAAGTTTGCAAAGAATGCTAGGCTGCTGAAAGGACTAGTTTTCTTCCCGTCAGTGGTGTTAGACCCCAGGTAACTCACTGCATAATACTAGAACTTACCTATTAGAGATGATCTTTGTACATGTCAGACGCTGGCCTTTTTAATCACTGAATTATGTATATTTTTATGGGTACGGATATAACGTATAATAAAAAAAAGTCATAGTATGTTAAAGACACTGAAATTTAAGTATTCATACAATGTGTGTATGCACATAGTGCCTTTTTTCCCCTGAAGCTTACAGTTTGATATCACTTGCTAAGAAAGTATTTGTTTATGGCATTACTGAGAAAATTTTCATGGCTATTTCACCATGCTGCCATACTGTAACTGTCAAATTATTTGTTCTAAGAACCATTCACTTTTAAAAGAGTAAGACAAAGCCTAGGGTGATCTATCTTGGCTGTATTATGGGAAACCAGTAATGTAACCAGGGAAAGTAGGAAGTGTTCAGGACGTAATCCTATTAGAAGACAGGCTAAGCCTAAGCAGAAGAAATGTGGACACATTTAGATAGAGATGATTAAGGTGCTTAGCATTTTTATTGTAACTCATCAAGCTTTGTGTGTGATTATCTTCCTATAAATCCTAACGCAATTTACCTTAGCCTTGTAAGCAAATGGTTTTGGCAGGCATTTTGCAAACATTTGCACAAAAAATACAGAACTGATAGTAAAAGCTTAGCCTTCCTTGTGATAAATAGCATAGACACAAAAGGATAATTATTTTCATGACAATAACATGGATATATAATATAGATTAGAACAAGCACTAACAAGAGCTAATAATGAGAATAAGAATATTATTTTTTCCAATTGAGTTGTTCAAGAATGAGTCCTTTATCCCAGCTGTCTGATTTTGGATTCTGGATGGTGCTGACACTGAAGGGAAGGAAGAAACCATTCTGCTTGCAGACTATGAAAAAAAAATGTGAAAGCTGAAACTCCCTCTGCTTGCCAGTGCAGGTATATAAGCATCTTGGTGGTTTAAAGGAAATTACTTGGAGAAATTACTTGGAGAGTCCAGGGAACTGCTATGTGAAATTAAAGTAAATATAAAAGGCTAGTATGAAAGGCCTCTGTGGAGACTGGTGAGTGCTCACGCAGTTCTCTGGTCAGTAGCTGCGGTTGCTGGCAGTGGTAGGCACCCCTCCACCTATGTTTTCCTCATTCTTTGCTGGGTCCATGGATCCTTTGCCTTTCCTTATTCTCAAGTAGATGTGGACATAATAAATTCAACCACTACAGTATTGTGGGATCTAATTCTCAAAAGAAGGTAACATTTCCTGTAAACAATTGCCATCTCCATATCAACTGAATTTCAAATCACCCAGAGGCTTTGGAAACTATTACAAAAATTTCCCAGAAGGATTAATTAATTGGATTAATTTTGTAGTTACTTATTAGTGGCAACATTGTCTTTTGTGTCCCACCAGCAAGAGTGCCAGGCTGAGTGAGGACTGCACAACTGACACATCACAACAGGGCTGGTTACTTAAGTTTTCACTTCATGCTTAAGTTTTCACCTAGTATTTGATTCATATTCTTCTTGCAGAGAATAGTCTCATTCCATTGCAAAGTATCAGTATTAAACGTAACTAAATTTAAAACTCTGCTTTGATTTATGCCAGCATTTATTAGCTTGTTGCACAGTACAAGGATTTCCTTCTCTCGTCTCCTCTCCTCCCAACAAAGTGAAGTTATACGTGCGTTAGCCACGAGGTGGCAATACAAGAGCTTGATATGCTAAATTTTGCCGGCATTTGTAGCATTCACACAGGTTAGGCCTTGCGGTATTAGCTAAGTAAATGTATTTGCAGTGTTACTGCAGAGTTTGACTCTGTTTGCCAGTGTGTAATATGTGCTCCACATCTGCGTAATTGACTTCATGCAAAAGCCAAGGAAGACTAAGCTGATTTTCTGGATCAATAATTTATGCCTTTTATGTCACTAATAATTGATATCTGTATTTAAATGGCTCAGTAGTCAATGAGAGATGTTGTGCTAGGAACTCAGCTGCTGTTAAAAGCAAAATATCTTAGGAAAGGGGATGCACTGGTGAGGTCCTTCCTGAGGTCCAAAGGGACCCAGACACCTCGTACGTGTAGATTTCCCAGAGAGTTGATTGCTTTACTCCCTTAAAGTCTGCTTCTGTCATCCAGGTTTTCAATTCACTTTTCAGGAAGGCTGATGCTTTTTATCCTGCATTATCAGTGCATTCAACAGTGAATCAAAAGTGGTGTCAGGTGGAAATAGTTCATTTCCAGACCTTTTCATCCTCTTGTAATTAAAAGTATTTGTGTCATTTGCAGGCATAGGAAAAGTAGTAATATCTGTTTTCTGCACTTACTTTCAAGGACTAGTTTTCCACTCACTGTAATGAAGAAAGTATTTTAAGACATTTTCTATTTCAGCATTACTTCTTTCAGTAGAAGTCAAAGCTAGAGCTTTTCAGAAGGTGGGGTTTTTTTTGTTTGTTCTTCTCATTCAAATAAGATGATAGACTAAAAAACTTGTAGCACAAGAAATGGATTGTGGACTTGACAGATGTCTCATGCCACTATATTCACCACAGTGTTTATTTGGACATGGGGAAGTTATTATGGATGCTCATTTTGTTATTTTGCACAAAAGTGGTAACAGCCTGCTGCTGTCTTCTCTTGACATGGTACCAGTTTTCCTCTGAGCACTTTATGGGAAATGTTATTTTCAATCAGACAATACATTGTGAAGTCAGTGTGTTGGCAAATACATCTTTCAAATACACACAAGTTTGTGGTTTAGTAAATAAATAGCAACATAAAGGAGAGGAACGCA
This sequence comes from Platalea leucorodia, assembly GCF_965183815.1. NCBI lineage: Eukaryota > Metazoa > Chordata > Aves > Pelecaniformes > Threskiornithidae > Platalea > Platalea leucorodia. The sequence goes on from NC_138826.1 coordinate 62,104,792, forward strand.
GTAGGAAGCCTTGAAAAAGTAAATAACTTTTGAGAGGTGAACTTCTATATCAGAAGGATTTGAGACAAAATTCTGCTTGTGAGCTGGGTGTTCAGGCTGTCAGACCTGCTGTGGGCACATGTGCTGAGACTGCTGTGTATTTCAGGTAACATATAGCTACTTCTGCAAGCCCATCGACGGCCCGTATCGGTTCAAACACCTTGTCAAGCCAGGGGCATTGGCACATGCGTGTCCTTGTCCTTTCAGAACTCAAGGTTCATAATTTCTAAGGCTTGAAGGAAACAGTTGGCTGATCTGCCCTCTGGACAATACTGATCATGGGATTTAACAGTTAACACAAATGAGGACCTGTATTTGGCAGGGGCACATACTTTTGAAAGACACCTGGACTGTGGTGTATCTCTAACCCTATCTGTTAACATCAAGCTGCCTGCTTAGACAGTTGATAAACAAACTTTGTCTTCAAAGCTGATAATGGCAGATTTCTTCTGGGAAAATGTGCCTCAAGCCACTTCTGTTTCTGGAGATTGTATCCATGCACATACCAGCTTTCTTGTTTACATACTGCACAGCCTGCAGCCACACAAACCTCAGGCTGTGCTCCCGGCAGGTTACGTAAAATAAGCTTTAAAAGGCTGGCTGGTGTTTGAAGAAATGAAAGTGAGCTTTGGGACACGATGTTTGAGGAACTGAGTGGCTACTGCTTTTCTCTTACAGCTTTGTCCTACTACTTTCGCCAGCTTGTGGGTGAGGTGTTAGGTATAAACCCCGATGGGAGCCCTTTCTCAGAGATCACATGTAATTGGCTGCACGAGCAGAAGGCTAACTCAATTTAGTGTCTGTTGTAATTGATAAGATAGTATTTCTATCCACCTAAATTGTTCTATAATGTCAAATGAAGAAGATAATTTCCTACTTTTATTAATCCATGGGTTTGGGACATCACCCTGACAATTGTGAGTGT